>NC_030812.1:10000000-15000000 GCF_001704415.2 Capra hircus
TAAATAAACTGTACTTCAATACAGGAAAATAAAAACAAAATCCGTATCTCTAGAGAGATCTTTCAAATGTAAAACAATAAAATCAACCTTCTGTAGAGTTCTTCACCAGAAAGACACTGACTATAAAGATAAAATATTAATACTTTTTATTTTTATTTTTATTTTTTTTTTTACAAGCCAATTATCTTTAATGAATATCAATGCAAAAATACTCAATAAAACAGCAAATCAAATTCAACAATATATTAAAAAGGTCATACAATATGATCAAGTGGAATTTATTCCAGGATAAGTCAGAGAGAGAGACACACACACAAATATTGTATGATCTCACTTATACGCAAAATCTAAAACCAAACCCAGTGATACAGAGAACAGACTGTATTTGCCAGAAGCAAGGGTGGGGGATTGGGTAAATGGGTGAAAGTGTAAAAGATATAAACTTCCATTTATTTATAAGATAAAATAATCCTGTCTGTTCAGTTCAGTTCAGTCGCTCAGTCGTGTCAGGCTCTTTGTGACAAGCCAGGCCTCCCTGTCCATCAACAACTCCCGGAGTTCACTCAGACTCGTGTCCATCGAGTCAGTGATGCCATCCAGCCATCTCATCCTCGGTTGTCCCCTTCTCCTCCTGCCCCCAACCCTTCCCAGCATCAAAGTCTTTCCCAATGAGTCAACTCTTCGCATGAGGTGACCAAAGTACTGGAGTTTCAGCTTTAGCATCATTCCTTCCAAAGAAAGAACAGATCATTAGTGAAAATAGAACAAGGATTTGAATAATAATTATCTGATGCTTCAGCTATTTCTTGCTCTACAAACTAGCTCTGTTTCAGGTTCTAGATAGCCCAGAAAAAAAATATTTTTGCCAGTACTACCTCAAATAACCCTAGATCCTCTGGGAAAAGAAAATCTCCCCACTATAGGATGGCTATCTGACAATTCTTAAAAAGATGAATCAAAAGCTTGTTACTAAAGCAGATGTGATGTTTGAACTTCACCATTCATAAACTGAATAAAGTTCCCTGATATTATAAAAAGTGATCTCTACACAACTCGAGAATTTCCAGTTCTGCATGGTAACAGAGACATCGACCTTGTTAATTCAAGTCTCTCGTTCATTTCTATCTTAAGCTCAGTTCTGAAGATTTGCCCAGCCTGACTCCCATTCCTTTCCTGTTTCTGAAGAGTATCGTGGCATCGGAACATTGGGGTACCAGGCACCTAAAGAGCTTGGGTAGTGTGGGTCTCTGTTCTTCAGTCGCCAAATCATGTCCGGCCCTGCGGTCCATGGACCGCACTGCACCAGGACTCCCTGTTCCTCACCATCTCGCGGAGTTTGCCCAAATTCATGGCCATTGAACTGGTGTGGCTCTAGCTCCTGGTTGCCTTTTCTTGCTGGTCTTTGCTGAGGGGTAATTATTTTCTATGGAGATTAACTGCTGCCTGAGTTCCCACTGCATGTGTTGGAAGTCAGGACCTCCAATACATATAGTTCGTCTTCCTATCCCCAAATTAAGGAATTTTCTGATTCAATATCTCATTCAGTCATCTCCGTATCCATCCTTCTCCAGGGGATCTTCCCCACCCAAGGATTGAACCTAGGTCTCCTGCACTGTAGATAGATTCTTTACCATCTGAGGCAGCAGGGAAGCCCATCTATCCAGTTAGTCAGGTTTTCTCTGCTGCCTCCTTAGAATCACTCTAAGGGGTAGTGAGAAGCCCGCTAGCTCAGCCACCAAGACACTGCTCTGAAAGTGAAAGTGGAGTCGCTCAGTCGTGTCCGACTCTCTGCGACCCCATGGACTGTAGCCTACCAGGCTCCTCCATCCACGTGATTTTCCAGGCAAGAGTACTGGAGTGGGTTGTCAGTCCCTTCTCCAGATCTTCCCAACCCAGGGATTGAACCGTGGTCTCCCGCATTGTAGGCAGACGCTGTAGCGTCTGAGCCACCAGGGAAGTCTTTGTTCTAGTAACGCTATTTATCACTGTGATGCCATGCTGATTCTGAGTTGCCTTACTAGGTTATACCCTGTAGAGCTGAGAAATACTTCCTTCTGCCTGGGGACACCTACAGCATTAACGAAGAATTCCATCTTTCTTCTTGATAACAGTTACTGCAGCACCCCTGTATTCTTCACCAATTCCTGTACTGTTATAAAATATACTGACTCATGTTTTCTTCACTGAACAAACCCCTTTGTGACCATTTTCATAGTATTTATTAAGCCACATTTTCCCATCTATTTTTTCATTTGTCCTTTACTTCAAAATCCACATCCTCTTATATTTGTCACTGAAGAAATGTGGTAAAATTATCCCTGATATTTAAAATTATAAACTTTGATAAAGGTGTATGTTCTTCATTTTATTTCATACTTTGTGCCTTTTGTGGTTTTTTGCAGTGCTAATTTGTTGCGCATGACAAATGTGTTATTGAAGATATGCCCATCTCTGAATTTGGGCATCGTACAGTCTAAATAACTGGACTAATGAACTGTCACAAAAATATATATCTAAAGTAACTGAAATGACTGTCATTTTTTATGGTTATATATTCACAAAGATTCACTCAGGAAACAAGATTTAGGCAATTTGATGTCATTTTCCAAATAATCACCCTCCTTTATTCAGCATTCTTCATGGACAAAGAAAAAAGTTTCGTTCGCATTTACATTTTTAGGGCAATAAATACTATGCAATATGTTAAAAAGTGACTTGTACTGATGTAATGCCCCAAATGCCTAGCAATATAAAACATTACCTTCTTAGCTTGAGAGAAAAGCCAAATTATTATTTGGCCATATTTGGGTCCAAATAATATAATTTCAAAAATGATGTAGACTTTAAAATAATGATCACATATCAGTTAAAGGTATAGCATGTCCTAATTGCTTGTTTACCATGTTTTTCTCATTTTAATCTAGAACTCAAGAGCTGTACCCTCAACTCATAATGCGTTTAACACAATCTCTGTTGCAGGTTACTTAGTTATAGAAAATCCATCAAGTAAGTTTGTTAAGTATCTTTTCTTCTTTTTGAATACCAACTCTAGATTCCCTGATTCAATGAATCTTAATGTGTGGTTCCTTTTTTGTATGTTTGGTAGAAAAACCTCCAAGCTGGATATAAATCATAAAAGCATGACTAATTGCATGGTAACTGGAGAAATGCTTTCTCTCTCTCTGGGGTGAAGCCTGCATGTCTGTATTTTAGCTTGGGAAGTAATACAGGGATATCTAAACTCCTCAGGGTTTAGAAACCATGTCATTATGAGAATGAGGTCACTGCAATATTTTATATCTTCTAAAACCTTGTAATGTATAAAATGTTCTCTGTATGACAAAGAGGTATTATATGCATTAGGATTCAATGATAACTTTATGCCCTTACATTTACTTGAAAAACTTTCTTCATTAAAATGTGCAATCATTCATTTAAAGTCACTTAAAATTTGAAGGATTTCTGCACCATGAAATCCAGAGAAAGTGAACTCAAAGGGGGAAAGCTAGTTTTGTAAATATGACGGAGTGACTTTAAAGGGCTGTGTGGTTTTGAAACGTCCTGTGTCCTCTTAACTGGTCCACTATAAAGGCAGTGTCCAGACTAAAGGAAAAGAACTGAACCTAACATAACTCCATTTTATACCTTTCTTTGCTTGGAGGCCGATAAGCAAGAAATCCTTCCTGCAGCATGTTGAAGAGCTCTGCACAAACAACAACCTAAAGTTTCAAGAAGAATTTTCGGTATGTTGCCAGCAGTTGTCACAACACTGCCAGACCTCCAGTCGTTTCACGTGTCACATTTCATGTCCCGTTTAAGCTTGCAAGGCCATGAAGGACTCTGGCCGTGATAATCAATACCCAATTACCAGGTTGATTGTTTGGATAGTAACATTACACTGAGCAGCCTCTGGTGCAACCTGAACAGAATTATTCACCTACTGTGTCAGGAAAAGGTGCTGCTTCTCAGACTGCCCCCCAGCAAGGGCAACCTGGCCCCGTTTGTTCTCTTCTACCCAGATGCAGAAGCAACCCTAGAATGCTGGATGCACTGGTTTTTGTGTGTGTGCAAGGTTTGGGTGGTACCATGTATTTCAATAACTTTTAGATTTTGAAACTAAAGAAGTTCATTTCATATTTGCCTGCTTAGTTTATGTCAGTGGTATAGAGGAACCTGAGAACAGAATTTGATGTTTCCAGAAATTATAAGAAACAATGTTTTTTAGAACTGTACAAAAACAGATAAAGAACACCTGTGCTTTACAGGCTTATTTTTAAATCATGGAATAAGTGCTCTATCACATTAAAGAGAATATATGAAGTTAAGAACTTGTCACTTTAAGACTATTTGAAAGTTAGAAGATAAATTGTATTGCTTTTAGCATTTATATATCTACAAAATTGAAATTACATTAAAAACATAAGGCATGTCTTGTATCTACAAACTATCTTAAAATTTGTGAGCCCCTTTCCTGACTTATTTTGTATGAGAAAAATAAAAACAGATTTCTAAATGTTACCAAATATTTCTGTTTTTTCATGAACGTTTTAGTGTGTGAACAAAGACTCAAACAATTGGCTTGGATAATTCAGGATTGTAATATTTCAGTCTCTCAGGGAGTAATAACAAAAATGTGAGAAGATTAATGGTATTTCCTACAGCTTTTTGGTTATGCTTCTTAAATATTGATCTGGACTTAACAAAATCAGTGGTACCATAAAACTCTTCTTAGCATTTACAGAGCAAGAGCTTTCAGCTTTTCAGGAACCAAAGGGTAGTTTCATTAGAATGTAGCGAATACAGTTCCATTATACATGACTGAGTATCTGAAAAGTTTTATTAGCAATAACATTTTCACATATACTGAGAAGGTTTCTAGTTTAACTGTTTTGGAGATCATGGTTTTAAGTACTTGGGTTTTATATATATATATGTTGTGTGTATATACTAAGTAAATGTATATAAATATGTAAGGACATGGCTTTTTTAAATTGCTTTTCATCCTACTGCTGTGTCAATTTTTAAAGCAAAACTGTTTTAATAAACAAATGCATCTTTGATGCATATATTTGATAAACCTTATAACAGGTCATATTCACTTATACCTTAAATATCAGTAAGCTCTTCCTTGCACTAGGCACTGATATATGTCAATTCAGCATTTTATAGCTAGGTGACTTTGGGCAAATTACCTAAACTCTCTGTTCTTCAGTGTCCTCCATCTGTATCTATCTTACTGAGTTGTGAATACCAAACTGATTGAATGATGTGTAATACTAAGAACAGTGGCTGGCACGATAAGCATTTGTTATTACAGTGATGATTTCTACCATAAAGAAGTTCATATTTATGATAAGAACTGCAGACATGTCTAAGAAATCACACATACACACTGTCCTGATAGAGATACGCAGAAAGAAGTGAGCTTCAAGTCTGTCTGGAGAGCAATCGGAAAAGACTTTACAAAAAAGTGACCGGCCAGATGAACTTTAAGACACAGCAGAAGCCCAATGAGCAGAAAAAGGGGGAAAGGTATTCTAGAGAGAAAGGAGGAGTGCGAAAGCGTAAGGATGCAAAACAGTCTCACTCAGCTGTGATCCACTAACCAGCAGAAACAGTAGGAGAAAGAGCTAAGTATTTAGGAGAGTTGGTTGAAGCCCCGTGCGCCCTGATAAGAAGGCCACTGAGTGTAATATTACTAACCAAACAATCGACCTGGTAACTAAATATTGATTATCAAGGCCACAGTCATTTCACTCTATAAATGGAGACTTCTGTAAACACAGAATAGAAGGTGATTCCAATTCACCTTTCTTTTCCCCTCTATTTGTCTCATATAAATATGCTGATATATATTCCCAAAACCTAACACAAGGAAGCTGCTCTAGGATTCCTCATTTGGTTAAAAATTTTTTCGAAGTCTTCGGTGCCAGAACACCAGAATTCAGATGCGTAACCTTGTCCCTCTTCATTAACACATACATACATGCAAAAGACTGTCCAGAATTCTCAGAGGAAAAACAAGGAAGAAGGGAAAAAATTACCAATTAAAAAAATAATTTTTAAAAATGCTGAAAAATTGCAAACCCCTCAGTTATAGCACTTTTAAGGGAATCTGGTAAACTGAGACATTTCTAATATGGAAAACCCTAAATTTCATAAATGTAAATCAGCTTGATAAAATTCTCTTGAACAGCTTTTTAAATGATCAACAGATATCACGATTTTCCACCAAAATATCAATAACAGAGTTCCTGACACTCCTTCAGTGTCTGATATTTCTTAATCACACCTTTGGATTCTGCTATCGATTCAACAATGCCCACTGAGAGCAGGAATTGACCTTTGGCATCTTCTCAAACTGACCACTGTTGTACCAATTAATAGGCATGAAATCACACTGCCCAAGGAGAAAAAACAAAAAATAAATCACCAACTCCCTTCCCCTACTAAGCAGATGTTGAAATATTAAATAATACACAGGGAATATTTGATGAAACCATCAGTAAAGTATGAAGGGAGTCGCTAGCACGGTTGCCTCACCTCAGACTTCGCAGAGGGCAGAGAAACCGTGCCAGGGAGAGCAGGAACCCAAGGACCAGCTCTGTGCAGGGTATTTTCAGTGTAAGCTCATCTGAGTTCCTTACTGTTCACTTGACCCTGCTTCTGCAGTTACAAGAAGTGTTTTCGTTTTAAAAATAAAAGGACTTAGAATAGTCTTTTACTAAGTGGAACTTACATGTTGACCTCTGAAATAAATCTAAACTTTGCAATGACTTCAATCCACAGGAATTACCAAAATTTCTTCAGGATCTCTCTTCGACTGATGCTGATCTGCCCTGGAACAGAGCAAAAAACCGCTTTCCAAACATAAAACCATGTATGTGTATATACTGTTTCTGGTTTTAGATACTGAAAGCTTTTCAAATGAGTGCAAAATGCACTTTAGCATCTTCTTAAGTATGTATTTCATATTAATTGAATTATAATAATGCATTTTATTAGCAACAACTTATAAATTGTATTTCTTTGGCTTGGTTAATATTGACTAAAGTTAATGTACAAGGGGTTTCAGCTTGTTCACACAAGGTTTATTCATGCAGGTGTAAGAAACTGTAGCCCTAGTACTTTCTGAGCTTTGTAATGTAACCCCAGGAACAAACCTCTCTAATATCTTCCTATAGACCTAGTTCTCAAATGAAGAGAGAAAGTTTGTGTGTAACTGTACACATTACTTTCCTTAAGAGCATGACAGTGCTTTGTAAAGGAATATAAAAAAGTGCATTGCAAAATATTTGTTGAAGATCAGAGTAAATGTGTGATTACCAAGGTTGGTTTTTTACAAAGGAGGCAGGCTTGTGCTTTACCACAGTCAACATTTTTCAATCAATAAGAAACCATAGTACATGCTACGCTGTTCCTATGTCCTTAAATGTCATTAAAATGAATGTGTATACTGATGTGGAAAAAAACAAACCATACTATTGATGTAAGAATTAGCAGTAATGTGAAAGAAAAAACAACATTCCTTTTTAAATGCTATGTTAGCAACATGTTATCCTACTAATATATTCTGATTCAATACATTTTTATATTATAAAATTAAAAAGTGATATGTTAAGTTCTGAAATGTCAATATTGTTTCAAAGTCTAGAGTTTTAAAATATCCCTAATTTTAGAGTTAGTATATATATATTTTTTTCTATGTTCTATGTCTTTTCAAAACTGTATTGGGGAAAATTCCATACATATAAAAATTGAACTTTTCTGTCTAGAATGACACAGACTTTGAGAAATTGGTATCACAAAAGGTAAAATCATAAGGATATGGATAGCCCCCCCAAAAAAGTGGACCATATTGTGTTATTTTAGAATTAGAGGATAACTGAGGCATGAAGTAAACAAATTTAGGGAAACATGATCTAGAAGTCAGTAACCTAATGGAATCTGTTAACTCCCAAGAATTAGAAAAGGATGAAAATACAAATAGCTTTAATCACCTAAAATCCTTCCTGGAACAAAACAAATCATAGGTAAATGACTTTAAGAGTAAGTTGACAAATAAGGCATCTTCGTAGGAAATGAGGAATGTTAGTATTACATCCCTAAATTCCTCTGGCATGACCTTTCCTAACAAATCCTTTTGTTTTGCCTTTTAGAGAGTTAACCTGGGTGGGATACATCCTAAGTTTAGGAAATATGGAAAGTGTCAGGTTTTTATATGCATCCATATCTAAATGTCCTTCAGATTCTCTGCTTCATGCTTAATGATACTCTGTGAAAATAAATACTATAGTCTGATTGAAGGACAGTTACTATGGAATATTTAATATCTATTTATAATAGTGTATGTGGCTAAAGTAATGTATATCACTGTGTATCATTATATATAGGTAGATAAAACATATCTAGCTTATTTCCAAAGACTGAAGCATATCTGACTTTAAATATATGAAAATTTGACATGTGAGATTTTTTTATATGTAACATTTTGATCTTTTGTTATTAAGATTTCAGTGCATTATTTTCTGGGTTCACATAATGGCCATTAGAGTTATATAGTGCCAGCTTGCTAGCACTTAAAGCATAAGGAGAATGTAACTAAACAAACATCCTTCAAATAAGGAGAACTCAGGAGCAAGGCAATCCCAATAGCCGAGGCCAAGACAAAAATAACTAGTGATGGCTGCGACAATAAATAACTGTAAATCAAGGATGTCTGGGAATATCAGAAGCATTGCATACATTGTTTTCCGCCTTTGCTAGAGCCAAAGGGATAATATCCAGCTGTTTTCTGTTTTTTGATTTCAGTACAGAAAACTTAGTAATTTTTCAAATTATATTCTACATCCACATCTAATATCCTTTAATGGGTTTTGGGGGTAAAGTTTTTTCTTAACTGTCCTCTTAAAGAACTGGAAGTTCTATAAGAAATAATTTGATTAGGCATAATTTTATACTTTTCAAAATTTTATTAAGAATTTATTAATTCAACTAGTACATACTACCTGCTGTATAGTAAAAGGACTAAAAACATGGGCTCTAATCAAACTTCCTGGGTTGCATTTCTGTTTACGTAACAACTATTTTAGTTACTGGATATTATTTAGTAATGTTGACCGCATAACTTTAAGGGTTAGATAAAATAATCCTGTAAATCACTTTGCCCAATATAGAACACAGGAAGCTCTCAATAAATATTAGTTCTTATGATTGTTAGTAATCAGTAAATTGCTTATTTTTAAAAGCCTCTAAGTTTCTGGGTGACTAAAATTTAGTTACAGGCCCTTAGGGTCTATGGTCTGGAGATAACAAACCTACTTCCCTAATCTGGGTCGGAAGACAAGCTCACATCCTCTCATACAGGCAAACAGACCCATACGCTCCCAGCTGCCTCCCACCATCTCACACACACACACACATAGAAAATGCAAATTTAAACTAATATATTCTCCCATTGTGTTTGCAGAGAAGCCATTAAGCTGAAGAAGTGTTTTTTCTCCCATAGAGAATGAATTCACTTTAGAAGAGTCTGAATTTTAGCTTGAGCCAGCTAAGTGAGATTCACTGTTTCCCCTGAGTAATGTAGAAAGAAGGATTTCAAATATCACAGTGCATTTTAGAACATATTAGCTTACAGGGCTTTAAGATACTAGAATTAGCAGCAAATATGTGCAGAAGAGATTTCCAAATCTCTGTTTGACAGGACAATGTGACCTTGATAAGTGTTCCAACACCATGAAGAAGAGTTTAGCTTGCTGTTGACTCAGTTCAGTTGACTCGGATAGTTCACTCAGATACTGAGTGAACAGAAAACTGATGGCCTCCCTTTCTTAGTTGCATGACTGGCCACAGCGTCATTAAAATTGGCACATCATACGAAGTTCAAAATCTTTGGGACAGAAATGGTTCATGTAATCTGCTTGAATGATCCCCCTTCTTTAGATTCAAACAAATTGTTTGGATCATTATACTTACTTAATGATACAGCAAAGTCATTTGACATATAACATGTGCTTAATTTTAAGAACTTGAGAACATGTTCTGTGTTCCATACACAGCTATACGTTTTGTAAACATTCATATTCAATCCTCAGAGGATTCTACAAAATAAATATTATAACTATATGTTATAGCTGAGGTAACAAAGAAACAGAGAAGGGAAACAATTCGCCCAAGGCCATAAACAGCAGATGGGCAGAGCGTGTGGATTCCGACTCAAACCCACTTTCCCATTTTTGCTCCACTGCTCAGCACCTTCCCAGGAAGGTTTGTTTCAAAACCTGAGAAGAATTTAGTAATAGATGACTCTGTATCATTTCTTTGTCTAGTGAAAATCAGCACTGGACGTTTCAACTGTAATACCAATTTGGCAACGATTCTCGGGGAAAAATAATTTTTGATACTTGTCTTTGAAGAAAAATAATGGGAAAAGGGTTATCTCATTTTGCTAGACCGTAAAACAGTCTAAATAACAGTAATTCAAAGTCTGGTGTGAAAGAAAAATAGGCATCTAAATTAAAGAGCTCCAGAAATAGACCTAAACACAGAGAAAACTAGTGTATGATAAAGTGGTATTTTGAATAAGGGGAAAGGGTGCACTATTTATTGTTCTAAATGGAAACAAACAATAAAACATAGATTTTCCCTTATCCTGTCCCCAAATAAAAGAATCCCAATGGATTAAAAATCAAAATATTTAAAACAAGCAATAAAACCTATTAAAGCTCTGGAAGACACTATAAATGAATGTGTGAAGATAAGAATATTGGTATGACAAAGCCTTTTGTATGTATCACGCAGAAAGCCACAGTGAAAAATGAGAACTCTGATTACAATATATATAAAATTTACGTATGGCAAGATATCTAACAGATAGTGAGTCAAAGACAAATGACAAACCAAAAAAATTTCAATACATGTAACATTTTTAGTATAAAATATTTTTTAAAATAAAAAATAGTATAATATGAAAAGGCAATTATATAAAAGATATTTAAAATGGCCAATACACAAAGAAGCTCACTTTCACTCATAGTTAAGGCAATCAAAATAAATACTAAGATAAATCAATTTGTCTCTCTCAGAAGGTCATAAATTAAAATGGTTAATAGTATCTCATGGTGGTGAAAGTGGGAAGAAACAATTGTTCAAACTGTTCAAACACTTTTGTTCAGAGTGAACTGATATAATTTGAGAACAATTCATCAAGTCTTTCAAAATTTGAGAAGCACAATATGATTTTGGAATTTTACTGCTAGTAATGTATTCTACAAATAAACTCCAACATATATGCAAAATTTCAGTTATTTATTCAGCATTTTACAATAACAAAATGATATGATTTTCAATCATCCTGAAGAGCTAAATAAGTATATTATATTCACAATGAAATACTATACGGCCTTTTAAAGTAATGAACTGTTAGGTTGGTAAAGGTATTTGTTCAGGCTTTTCCATAGCATGTTATGGAAAAATTTGAGCAAACTTTATGGCCAACCCAATAGATATTGTTATTCGCACTAATATGGAAAGATATGGCTAAATAAAATTTTTTCCAGAATAGAGGGACTAGCACCCCATTTGTGGTTAATTTTATATGACTATGTATAGAAAATCCTGGAAATAAATATGAGAACATATTAATAGTCATTGTCTTTAGGTTGTGGAAATATGGAATAAAAAGGAACTACTTTAAAATTTTATAGCCATCTTTAATTTTCAAATGTTATATCAGAAACTTCTTTGTATTTTATAGAAAAAAAGTAATTTAAATAGTATTAATATCTTATCTTTCCTTCTAGATAACAATAACAGAGTGAAGCTGATAGCTGATGCTAGTATTCCAGGATCAGATTATATTAACGCCAGCTATGTTTCTGTAAGTTGCTATTTTATATACATTTTTTATAAAACATAAATACTGCAATAATGGTACTCTTCCAACTATTGAAAACAAGAAATGCATTACAACCTCCATAGATTTAATGTACCAGTCCCTTACAACATTAGGTATACCATGTTTTATACATGGGGAAACGGAAGCTCCAAATAGAGGTTGCAATTTACCCAACAATCATTTCGCTAATAAGCAGCAGATGTCCAACTTCAAACTACATATCCCCTGGACCTTCCACTGTTTCCAGTGTTTGTCAGAAGATCCTCTGTATACAGTGACGTCAGCCAGTTTTTCAAGGAGATTAGTCAAATGGATAGTCATGTCCATATAATATAAAAACCCATTGTGCTTTTCCTCCCTTCGAGATTTTCAGTCCTTCAAGGGGACTATGATGCCATGTCCTTTCCACCCTCTGTTACTTAGAGAACATGTACTCTTTTGCAGCCACTCAATAACCGTATCTTAAGTGAACCAATGTGGGGTGAACCGTGATAAACATCACAGATAATAAATGCTTGCCGCAGAGGATCGAAAATGGAATATAACCAGAGTGTTTCAAGGAGCTCTTTCTCCATGACTCTTGCTCTCTCGATGCTCACCACTATCTTAGGAACACAGAAACCCTATATGCACCCAAGACCTCCACTTGGGTTGACGCAACCATGAAATCTCAAAGGAGGAACGGCTCCTGTGGTTATTTAATCCAGTCACTTAGAAAATCTTTCTGAAAAATTACTGATAATTAGAGATTAGCCTCTCTTGGCCCTGACTCACTTACTTCCTCCCTAAGGCAGATGATTCTATCTCTGAACTAATCAAATATACAGTTGTGGTTTGTTTTTAGAAAATTGCAAATAAAAAGCTTAATTTCAGAAACTGAGTTCACCATGTATAAACACACTAAAACATAGTCAATGCAAATTCAGATTAATAATAAGTACAGTATTTTAACAAAATGACAACTTTTCTAAAAGGTAATAGGCAAATCAGTGACTTGGTTCACCCAGTTTGAGTTAAGACTATGAACTCTTCTCTAGATGGGAAAGGAAAGGCTGGAGCAACACGTAAGCAGAGCCCCACTGGGACCAAATGAAACGGCAGGCTTGGGCGAGACGTTGAGGCAAAAAGTTTGAAAACGTTTTATTGTAAAAAAAAAAAAAAAGAAAAAAAAATGATGACTGATCCTCCATCCTGATGTCCCTGGGATTCTAAAATACCCCACTGACGTCTCAATCTTCGATATTATGAAAAAGAAAACCTAAAATACCTAATGCTATTCTTACAACTGTAATATAGCAATCTTCTTCCCTGTTAATAAGCCACCTCTTCTAGAAAGAACTGTATGCATAATTTGATCAAATATAAGTGTGGAACGCATCATGAATTTGCCTGTCATTTCTGTGCAGCGCCCATGCTAATCCTCTCTGTATCTCTCCAAGTTTAGTGTATGTGCTTGCTTACAGTATATGTGCTGCCGAAGCAAGCGCATACAGTTTTTTAAACACAGGATGTGTACCCTTAAATCTTCACCACTGACTTCAACTCTAATAGGCAGCAAGGTTAACCATGGTTCTCATCATGATTCTACAGATACCTGAAGCTTTCCTGTACTGCCCATAAGCCCATTTAAAAAAAATTGTCTTTTTCTTTTTTAAAAAATATAAATTTATTTAATTGGAGGTTAATTATTTTATAATATTGTATTGGTTTTGTCATACATCAATATGAATCTGCCACAGGTATACACGTGTTCCCCATCCTGAACCCCCCTCCCTCCTCCCTCCCCGTACCACCCCTCTGGGTCATCTCAGTGCGCCAGCCCCAAGCATCCAGTATCATGCATTGAACTTGGACTGGCGACTTGTTTCATATATGATATTATACACGTTTCAGTGCCATTCTCCCAAATCATCCCACCCTCGCCCTCTACCACAGAGTCCAAAAGACTGTTCTATACTTCTGTGTCTCTTTTGCTGTCTCGCATACAGGGTTATTGTTACCATCTTTCTAAATTCCATATATATGAGTTAGTATACTGTATTGGTGTTTTTCTTTCTGGCTTACTAAAAAATTTTTTTTCTTATTCATCATCTTCTCGCCTAGGCCTGCCATTTCATTTGGTCCCCCTGGGGCTCTGCTTCTGTATTGCTCCGTCCTTTCCCCAACATCAAACATGACCTGTCCTGTGTCCCACTCCCCACAAGCCTCTGTTAAGAGGGAAAAGAATTCATTCATCCTAAATTTTACTTTGGTTAGTAATTACTCCAAAATGACAATTATATATTGACTCTTACCTACCAATTAAGTAGACACAAATGAATACCTCATAGCCTAAAAGGTCCAACTAGCTATGGGATGACAGTATAGGATATGAACATGATTAGGGAGGCAACCAGACAGTTTTAGGAGGTATAAATGAACCACGCAGATTACATAAACGAAGGAATATTAAATGAACTCCCAGTGTTCCCTCTACATAAACAAAGGAATATTAATGAAGTCCCAGCGCTCCCTCTAAATATTATCAGTTGTTGGGAGACAATCATAAGAAGAAGATAATGCACAATGGACAATAACCTAAGTCTGAATATATACAGAATATATACAGTCTTATGTGGCCAAGTGATGCTATACCGTGATAACCCTTACAACAAAGTCGCCATGACCCATATGTAATGATATGCGTCATCCTTACTGAGCTGCATAGGAAGCAGGTGCCGATGGAAAGCACTTTACAGTGAGGCAAGTTTCAGTATTACAGTGGGCAGTATATTCATTGCTTCTACTTTCAGGGCAATCTCCTTTGTCTGGGATGTCAGGAGAAGATGGAAATAAACTCATAATACTGTAGTGGGCTCTTACTTTTCCATCCCCAAGTTGAGGCAGTCTTCACTTCACAAACAGTATAGACTTCCCAGAGTGAAGGGCACCACAGTTTCCCCACTCCCCAGCTTTCTTCCATGGCACTTCCACGTGAAACTTCATGAACATGTGATCCAGGAGCCAAAGACAGAGGCCATCTACCAATGGACTCTAGATTCCTATTTCTTTGGATGCTGCAGGAAAAGGGAGAAGAACTATAGAGCGAGAGAAGAAAGCAAAATAAGTAGTGTTTAGATGGGGGGAAGAAATGAAACCTGAAGAAGGGAAAAGGGAGTATCGGTAGGTGGTCTGAAGTGTGCGCTTTGAGACCAGGAAACACCAGGCCAGGATCTGTAATTAGATTCCTATTTATTTACCTCTCGGGCCTTGGCTGTTGTTGGGAATTATACTCCTAAAGCCAGGACTCAATGAGAAGCTGGAAATTTTTGACTAAGGTGGACCATGGGAGAGAGGCAGAGAGGAAAATAAATACTGCATCCTTGTAAATAGCCAATAGTTGCACAAGTGAGTTTACAAATGTTTTCGAGAGAGCAAACAAGAACATTATGTAATAAGAGGAAGACTCCAACCTGCTAACCCAAATTATCTCCCCTGTCAACCTAAGATGCCTGAAATTACTTCAATTTGAGGATAGCTTTTACTATAGTTAGACTGAAGATTAAGGGCTATGATACATATGAGCCATAATCATATCAGAAACATCAGATTTGGTCTATGCTGATAGAAGATTATAGTACCAAAGAACACTGGATCCCTGAAACAGGGAAATGCAAATGACTAGGAGAAATATTTTATAAATTGATAAATTACACTTAATTGTCCTCACCCTTAAGACACTTTCTTCATTCGGCTTTTAGGACAACATTCTCTTGATTTTCCATCTATGGCTTTGACTCTCGTCTCAGTCTCTTTGTTCTCTCTTATCTCCTTGACGACCAAACACTGAAATTATCTAGAGCCCATTCCTTGAATTTGCTGCTGCTTGTCAAACTCATTTCCTTGATGACCTCAACCATTCTTGTGATTTTAAGATGTATTTGCTGACTACTTAAAAATTATGCCTCTAGTTTGGACTTCTTTCTGAACTCCAAACTCATATACCCAATTGCTGTGATGACATTCCCACTTGAATATCCAAATGGGATTTCAAGTTTACTATGTCCATTGTGAATTCCTGATTTTCCTATTAAGTCTGCTTATGCTAGGTATGGGGAAAAAGGAACCTACCTACCTACACTGTTGGGAATGTAAATTAGTACAGCCAGTATGGAAAACAGTATGGAGCTTCCTTAAGACACTAAAATTAGAGTTACCATATGATCCAGAAATCATACTCCTGAGCATGTATCTGGAGAAAACTCGAATTTGAAAGGGTACATGCACCCCAGTGTTCACTGTGCACTGATCGAGGAATGGATAAAGGAGATGTGATGAGTGTGTATTTATGTATCACATATATGGTATATATGTGTGTATATATAAGTACATACAGGATATTGGCCATAAAAAAGAATGGAAGGATATTTGCATCAACATGGATGGACCTAGAGATAGTCACACTAAGTAAAATCTCTCTCAGAAACAGAAAGAGAAATACCATGTGATATTACTTATATGTGTAACCTAAAATATGATACAAATGAACTTATTTACAAAACAGAAATAGACCCACAGACATAGAAAACAAATTTATGGTTACCTAAGGGGAAGGTGGGTGGGGAGGGATAAATTAGGGCTTTGAGGTTAGCAGATACAATGTATTATAAATAAACAACAAACTCGACTGCATAGCACAGGGAATGATTTTCCATAAACTGCAATAAACGATAATGAAAAAGAATATATATTGTATATGTATAACTGAATCACTTTGCTTTACACCAGAAACACTGTAAATCAACTATATTTTAATTAAACAAAATTTTTAAAGTATGCTCATACTGAAGTTTTTTTTTTCCCCCATCTTTATTTAGAATCGTTACTGACTCCTATCTTTCTTATACCCAGTATCTAATCCATAAGCAAATCTCTTGGCTCTGTCTTCAAAATACACCAGATTTTATTATTTATCACAGTGCCCATTCCTATCACCCAAACTGCATTCCTTGGTTGGATTGTTGCAATATTCCAACTACTCTCCCTCCTTTCCCTTTTTATACCATTATCAGCTTGTTGTATAGAAACTAGAGTGGAACTATTAAACACACTATATATATGTTCAGAATCTTTCAATGGCTTTCTCTATCATCCAGAGTAAAAACCAAACTCTTAAAACTACCTGCCCCAGGCCCTAAAGCACTGCTCCCTTCCCTCTCTTGTCTCCAACGTCACCGTCTACTACTCTCCCCTCTTGCAGTTCCTACAACACCCCAGACACATCTCTCTTTTAATGCTGTTACGCTTGACTTTCTACCTGGAACACTTTCTCTCCAAATCTTGAAGGGCTTACCTCTTTCTACTTCACGTCTTTCTTCAAATTTCACCAATGAGCCTTTTCTGAACACCCTGTTTTCTGAAATTCTCTCATAGCACTTATCACTTAAAAAATGCTATGTAAATCACTCATTTAATAGACCTGTTTACAGATTTAATGTCTATTTCCCTTAACTAGAATATAAGACAAATCAGGGTAGGAACTTTAGTCAATGATGAATCCTCAGTTCCTAGACTAGTGCCTGGCACACAGTAAGCACTCATAAATATTATTTGAATGGAGGAATGTGCATTTTAAAAGCTGTAAAGAAATTAAAATATTAATGGTGCTTCATTCTGGATAGTGAGATTACAGATGAAGTCCATATTTTTTAATATATATTTCTGAATTTTCCTAACATTCTACATTGATTGTATAGTACTATTTAAACTAAAAAAAAAAAAAACCACCCTTTACAATGTAAATAATTACATGCTGAAGTATTTCAACTGAGACTGGAAACACAGAAATGCTTTAGCACATAGTTTTTGTTTGTTTTTAGCAGACTGAAGGTTTTGTTCCAGAAACTGTCATTGACTAGCACTGTGATTTGGGAAAAATCACCTGAAGTGGCTCATCATTCTTTACAGCAAAACAAACTGGTTGGATTAGATTTTACAACCACTTGAACTTTAAAATGTATGCTACTCTGTATAATACTATATTCTCTGGCTACTGAGACAATTCCATTTAAAAATAAAATTCACCCTTAAACCTCATTCTTCAAAATATTTTTATGTTCGAAATAGATGTAATCCCACCACTTTTTAAAAATTTACACACCAACTTTAAGAAAAATCCACGGATGCTACTCACATGGCATGCTTATATTCCAGGTGAATAGACCGAGTCTGAGAAAGACTCGATTAAATGTATAAGAGTTGTCATAACAGGGTTGAGACAAATCTCAGGTCCTCCAATGGTTAAATGAATCTTATTATCTTCACATTACTCTTGGTTTTAAGCTCTGGAGAGTAATTACTAATACCATCATTAATGTAGATAATTTCTTGCAGGGATATATGAAAACATCTGCACGTTCTTTAAATTTATAACAATAGCTAGTGGAGTGGGTAAGACAGCTAGCTCTGGATCCAGACTATCTTACTGTGAGACCTTGAGCAAATTCACATTTCTTAGCTTCCATCTTCATCTGTAAAATGAGGATAATAACAATACTAATCCATAAGGTTTTTATGAGAAATAGGTTAATTGAAAGATGTCTAACATATTGTCTGCCATAAAACATATTATTATTATTCAGCCTTACTGTTCCCTGGTGGCTCAGACAGTAAAGCGTCTGCCTGCAATGTGAGAGACCCGGGTTCGATCCCTGGGTCGGGAAGATCCTCTGGAGAAGGAAATGGCAACTCATTCCAGTACTCTTGCCTGGAAAATCCCAGGGACAGAGGAGCCTGGTAGGCTACAGTCCATGGGGTCGCAAAGAGTCAGACATGACTGAGCAACTTCACTTTCATTCTCACTCTTTTATTCAAAGTTAGAAATTAAGAACAGGTAACTGTATATTACATTATGAGGTTTAACTTAATGTTGGAAATGTTGAGTATCTTTTAGCATTCAAAAATATACAGTATTTTAGAATATTAGGTAATCTTACAACTAGTATGTTTTTCATGTCTCAAAAGCTAAAAAATATTATATATATTTATGTAAATGTTGATGTAATGTTGTAATTATATCATTCTAGGGCTACTTATGTCCAAATGAATTTATTGCTACTCAAGGTCCATTACCAGGAACAGTTGGGGACTTTTGGAGAATGGTGTGGGAAACCAGAGCAAAAACATTAGTAATGCTAACACAGTGTTTTGAAAAAGGGCGGGTAAGTTATTTGAAAAGCTTTTCACAAAACCTTTATTTTACGTTTGTGTTAATTTATGTGTGATGCTGGGTTTCCCAGGTAGTGCTAGTGGTAAAGAACATGCCTCCTAAAGCAGGAGATGCAGGAAATGAGAGTCCAATCCCTGGGTCAGGAAGATTCCCTGGAGGAGGGCATGGCAACTCACTCCAGTATTCTTGCCTGGAGAATCCCTTGGATAGAGGAGCCTGGTGGGCTACAGTCCATAGTGCTGCAGAGTCAGACACGACTGAAGTGTCACATGTGTGACAATTTTAGCTAATACTCTGGCATATCCATGACTTGGGCATGTATAAGACAGTTGTACCTTAGTAGCAATAACTTTGAACTATATATATATAATGGTTCTTATAACTGGTGAATTTTCTCTTGACTACAGATCAGATGTCATCAGTATTGGCCAGAGGACAACAAACCAGTTACTGTCTTTGGAGATATAGTGATTACAAAACTAATGGAGGATGTTCAAATAGACTGGACCATCAGAGATCTGAAAATTGAAAGGGTAAAAAAAAAAAAAAAGGCGGGGAAGTCAAACATGATAAAAAATATTAATGCTCTAAATGTCTAAAGTAAAATTAGTTTCTAGACACATTTCTGTATATTCAGTAATGCTTTTCTATTATCTTCAAAATAGAAGTTTTGATTTTGATTTGATCTATGTCATTATGTTTAATTCCAAATTACTTAGACTTTATATTAACTAGTTAATATCAAATTCTTCGGTAAACAAGGAAAAGAATCAGGAGAAAACAACTAGATCACTAGGTTTATCTTATTTTATGAAGAAACTAAAATTTTATTTAAAACAGGAATTTCTAAAATCACGTGTCTCTATCTGTATCTTAATCGTTGGATTTTCTATTTAATCCAGACTGAATATAGAATCAATAACATAGAGATCCCACCTTTATTATGTAAATACCTATACACAGAAAATGATATAAGGATCTTTATACTTTCTGACATTATCAGATACCCAATACCAGTGTTATAATTTGTGAGTGTGTTTATTTAAGTGGTTAGGTCAAAACTGTTCAAAATCTATTCTGGTGTTACAAATGTCACACTACCTTGAATATAATTACCCTACATAATCATCTGTTTGCAAGATTCGCAACAATCATGCTCACTGTTTGCATTCATACTGAAAGGTAATTTTCTGTAGTGTAGCAATAGCAGAAGACTTCTCTTATAGGAAATCAAGAAACCACAGTTTCTCTGTTTGTAAACTATCATTTTAAAAGATCGCCTTGAAAACCTGGGGAGTCAGCTACATTCAGACTTCGCTGTGATACTTAAATAACTCTATCATTCTGTCTAGCACGGGGATTGCATGACCATTCGACAGTGCAACTTTACTGCTTGGCCTGAGCATGGGGTTCCTGAGAACAGCGCCCCTCTAGTTCACTTTGTGAAGCTGGTTCGAGCAAGCAGGGCACATGATACCACACCCATGATTGTTCACTGCAGGTAAGAAAGGTTTTCAGAACCTTTTATGAAATACTCGAAATGGGATTTAAACCCAACGTGACCTTTACGTTATCATGACACTATTGATTTTCTAGTAGAATATTAATGTAGATTCAATCCAGCTTTTAGTTGTCAGATATTTTACTGGTTATAACAAATCAAGATGTAGTTTTATAAAAGGTTAGATGGCAGAGATCAAATGGCTAAAAGAAAGACAAAATATATATCCTGGTACAAGAATTTTTATGGAATCTTTACTGGATTATACCTCTCAAAATCCTTAAAAAATATAAAAAATTGTAGCACACTATTGATGTGAATGAGTCTGGGAGTGTAGAATCTTTTGAGTTTTATGAATAAATTCTTGATCCTTCATTATTTCAATTGAGATTAGTCTACTATAGTAACTTAAACTCTTTTGTAAAAACAACTTCCGAGATTTGAGTTACACAGAATCAAGAAAATGACCTTTAAAATAAAGATCAAATTAAGTGACCAACCCAAGCATGATTCCAAACTTTTGTAAACTATTCAAATATCTTTCTTTGACCTAGCTCTTTGAACATGATAAATATAATAAATTAAGGTTTTCACTTTTATTTTCATTGGCATTTTATGCCACTGAAACACCAATACTCCCCCTCAAAAATTAATAAAGCTCACAACTGTTTAGAATTCAGAGTTCTGGACATACTGATATGATTTATGCTTTCTAACATGTTATATCTAAATTAATCTCAGCACGAGTCTCTTCAACAGTTGTACTTTGTAAATGAGAGAAAAAGTGGGTGATAGGCAATACTGTTTTATGATTCTACTTATATGAGGTATCTAAAAAAGGGGTAAATTTATAGAGACAGAAAGTGGTCTCCAGGGACTTAGAGAAAAGGAGAGTTACTGTTTAATGGGTATAGAGATTCTGTTTGAGATTATGAAAATAGTCCAGAAACAGATATTGGTGATGGTTGCTTAAGACTGAATGTGCTTAATGCCACTAAACTGTGCACTTAAATACAGTCACAATGGTAAGTTTTGTCATGTATCTTTTGCTACAATAAACATTTAATGATTTTTAACCACATTAATAAAGTAATTATTAATTACAGTAACTCCAAAATCAATTGATGGATAAATAGTCTAATGGGGATATACTATAATTAATGTAGTTAATATTTAGGAAAATATTAATCCATCCAGTTTTAAAACTTTTATTTAGATGAAGAAGCTCAACACATAATTTAATTGAGTCTACATTTTCTTTTCCAGGAATATTTTAGATTTTTTAAATTGTAAGACTAATATATACATTATGAGATATCTTTTCACATTTAAAAACATATAAAATTAAAAGCCTCATTCTTACGCTCCCAATTCCATATAGTATAAATGCAGTAACATTTTGCTTTTAAAGTCAGTGATTGATTTTAAATTGGCATTACTGATGATTAAAGTGGATAGTAAGCTGCCTGTAATGTCTTCCTATTTTACATATACACTGCCACTGGATTATAATCGTGGATTTTAAAATTCACTAGAGAAGTAAAGTACCTTCTCTCTTTTAGACTCAAAAAGTGTAGCCTTATCCTTTGTGACTTATAGATAAAAATGCAGGAAAAAGTATGCTTATATTAATAATCTTTAAGTATCATTTCAAAACTTTCTCCTAAATGATCATGTCCAACCCCAACTTCTCACCTTAGCTTTTGACCTATACATTTAGCTTCCAGTTCAACATGACAACCTGTTAATAAATGACCACAATATTCTAAAAATGTGTCCAAAACAGAATGCTTGGGCCCATCTCCAAACTCACTCCTTCTCATCCCATCTAGGTCAACAGCAGTCCATTCTGCTCGGCCCAGAAACCCTAGACATCCTCGAATCTCTACTTCCTCTCACTCTACATCCATTCCAATAGCAAATACTCTGATCCCTGCCCCCCATCACCTCTCCACACACTCGCCCCACCCTGGTCTCCTTGCTTTTCTTTGAATATGCAGAACACCCTCCCACTTGGATCTGTTCTCTTCCCTCTCCCGTGTACCAACATGGTGCACTTCTAACCCTATTCAAGTTTCATCGTCAGAGAATCTTTCTCTGATGACCCTGTCCTACCCTATCACCTTTTATCTCCTTAATTTTCATCTTTCACCATAGCACTTATTGGGCATCCCAGGTGACGCAAGTGGTAAAGAGTCTGCCTGCTAATGCAGGAGACGCAAAAGATGCAGGTTCGATCCCTGGGTTGGGAATATCCCCTGGATTATGAAATGGCAACCCATTCCAATATTCCTGCTTGGAAAATTTCATGGCCAGAGGAGCCTGGCAGGCTACAGTCAGTCCATGGAGCTCCTAACAGTTGGACATGACTGAGCGCACACACACACAGCACTTATCACCACTGGGCATACCTTATACATGTTTCTCTTCTGTGTGGACTCCATCATCCCTCTTCTAGAATCTAAGCTCTATAAGTATTGGAGACTGTGTGGTTCGCCCCTGTACCCCAGATGCCTAGGGCAGTGTCTGACACTCAAAGTATACTGAACAATGTAATGACTGATTACTCTGCTGAGGGATATATATGTGTTATCGTGTTCAGAGTTATGTTGTAATGCTATTTCTTAGGTTGACTCATAGGCACTGTACACAGCCAACTATTCTTAACCTACAGAAGTAGTTTCTGTATTGTTTCATATTTTTCAAAGTGACATTTGTAAGACTAGGTGACTTTCAAATGCCTTTTTTTGATTTACTTCCTATATTAATCATTTAAGTACACAGGAGTCTTGTCTTTCTAATTGGAATTTCTGAATAAATCTTGTCAGGTTTAACAATTAACAGTTTATATGGAGCACATACCGTCCTTCAGTATTAAACTAAATTCTTAAAAGGAAACCACTTTCCAATGTCATTATCTATGGAAGGAAAAGGAAATTCTAGGGAAAGTGAATAAGAACACACAAGAGTCTGTTTATCAATATGATGCAGAAGAAGTGCTATCTGGGCTAAATAGTTGGTATTTTCCATGTTTAGCATCACTACTGGTAACCAAAAATATATTCAAAGTTTCTGGTATTAAGACTTTTCAGTGATTTTTTAAATATTTCCTGTACTTCTCCAATGATACTTCTTAAAACGTTATGAAAGAAGAGGGAAAAGTTCAACTGGTTTTTTAAAAAAACTCCAATATTTGACAGCATGTTAAAGATAATCATCTTACTCCTTCTAAACAGTCTTGGTAACAATATAAATACAAAGAAACTCCAAAGAAAATCCACTTCCACATAAGAAAAGAGACTATATGTAATTTATTGCTACCATAGTTTATCTTCTTCATCACCATCCACATGAATAACCTTTTTGCTGAATAATTTGCATGTAATTTCACTCTTCCTACAGTGCTGGAGTTGGAAGAACTGGAGTTTTTATTGCTCTGGACCACTTAACACAACATATAAATGATCATGATTTTGTGGATATATATGGATTAGTAGCTGAACTGAGAAGTGAAAGAATGTGTATGGTACAAAACCTGGTAAGACAATCCAAAACAGCAAGCAGTGTCAGCTCTAGAATTTTTCCTGGGAGGACATAAGTGGCACCAATCTAGTTAGACATGGACTATAGCTACAAAGCAGACACTCTTTTCTTATGTTATAAACCTCTAGGGTGGGGGTGAGGGCTTGGGGTTGGCAGCTGATGGAGATTATAGGAGAACGGACCCACACGTCCCAGTCGTCCTTCAGCACCGTTACTGATGACTCATCCTAACTTGTTTATGCTGATAGGCATGTAGAAAATAATTCTTAGAAGAGATTTGTCTTTAGTGTTTGGGAAGCACAGAAAATGAATCAGATTAATTTCTTTCATAAACATGCTAGAAGCTGTAATTGGGAAAAGTTTAAAATATTAACTATTATGTTGGTCTATGTATTTCCCTTGTCCATATTTATCCCTTTTGTATATTAGTACTAATAATGTTTGTTAAGAATATTATCAGCTATCTGGGAGTCTTTGTTTGGTTGTTTTAGTTTGAAAGCAAAAGTATTTTTAAAATCTAGATTTCAGTCATAAAAGAAATCGCACAGTACAATGGTAAACTGAGACCCCTCTGCTGAGTGTCTAGTAGGTTCCAGGTACTATACTAGATCATTTTCATGCAGTATCTCACTTAATTCTTTATTTGTAAAGCAGGTCCAATGAAACTAATCAATAGACTAGGTATTACCGGCTCTTCTTTACAAATAGGGAAGCAGATGTTCCAAGAATTTAAGTGATATTCAAAGGTTATAAGTGCCAGAGCCAAAATTCAAACCCAAGTCTGTCTAATTATACTAATAGGTTCTTCTCGTATCTTTGGATGGATATTTTTATACTATACAGATTTTTCTCAGAGTAAATATGCAGATCTTCTATAATCGTATTTTCTAGGGCACCAACTAGAAAACATAAGTGGCTATATAGTTAGAGGTGGGAGAAAACAGGCTCTTTGCTAAAATAAGTTTGAGAAAATTTCTTAGAGCCTCTATGCTAATGTGCACTGACATTTATAAATACAGAGCCCTCGTGGAAACAACATTTCCCAAACTTATATAACAATGGTGTCCTTGAACCCTTTTGACCCCAAAACATGTAACACCATGTCATGGAACATTAATGTTCTTAGGAAGATGTGGCTCTAGACCAGACACACCCAAACTTTTCAAAATGTACATCCCTTTCAGGAGAAAAGTTTTGGCATTCAATTCCTGGGCTTCTCTGGTGGCTCAGACGGTAAAGAATCTGTCTACAATGCAGGAGACCTAGGTTTGATCCCTGGGTGGGGAAGATTCCCCAAAGAAGGAAATGGCAACCCACTCCAGTATTCTTGCCTGGGAAATCCCATGGACAGGGAGCCTACAGTCCGTGGGGTGGCAAAGAGTCAGACATGACTGAGCACCATACGCACACACACACACAAATGAATATATGTATTTTAAAGATGTAGTTTGAGCCACTATGTATATTATAAAGTATACACAAATAAATCGAAAACCATGAGGTAAAGGTCAAAGAAGCAATTCTGACAACTTTGCTAATAGTGATGGCATGGCTCAGTCCATAAAGAATCTGCCTGCAGTGCAGAAGACCTGGGCTTGATCCCTGGGTTGGGAAGATCCCCTGGAGAAAGAAATGGCTACCCACTCTGGTATTCTTGCCTGGAGAATTCCATGGACAGAGAACCCTGGCGGGCTATGGTCAGTGGGGTTGAAAAGAGCTGGATATGACTGAGGACTTGAATGCAAAAGTGGGAAGTCAAGGGATACCTGGAGTAATAGGCAAGTTTGGCCATGGTATAAAAAGTGAAGCCGCGCAAGGCTAACAGCTTTGCTATGAGAACACGCTGGTCATAGCAAACACCCTCTTCCAACAACACAAGAGACTACTCTATACATGGACATCACCAGATGGTCAATACCAAAATCAGATTTATTATATTATTTGCTGGCCAAAGATGTAGAAGCGCTATACAGTCAGCAAAAATAAGACTGGGAGCTGACTGTGGCTCACAGCATGTACTCCGTACTGCCAAATTCAGCCTTAAATTGAAGAAAGTAGGGAAAATCACTAGACCGTTCAGGTATAACCTAAATCAAATCCCTTATGATTATCAAGTGGAAGTGACAAATAATCAAGGGATTAGATCTGATCGACAGAGTGCCTGAAGAACTGTTGGACGGAGGTTTGTAACATTATACAGGAGGTGGTGATCAAATCCATCCCTAAGAAAAAGAAATGCAAAAAGGCAAAATGGCTGTCTGGGGAGGCCTTACAAACAGCTGAGAAGAGAAGTGAAAGCCAAAGGAGAAAAGGAAAGATATACCCAACTGAATGCAGCATTCCAAAGAATAGCAAGGAGAGACGACAAGAAAGCCTTGCAAAGGGAATAGTACAGAGAAATAGATGAAAAACAATGCAATGGTAAAGACTACACATCTCTTCAAGAAAATCAGAGATACCAAGAGAACATTTCATGCAAAGACAGGCACAATAAAGGACAGAAATGGTATGGACCTAACAGAAGCAGAAGATATTAAGGCAGGTGGCAAGAATACACTGAAGAACTGTACAAAAAAGATCTTAATGACTCAGATAACAATGATAGTGTGATTACTCACCTATAGCCAGATATCCTGGAATGAGAGGTCAAGTGGGCCTTAGGAAGCATCACTACAAACAAATACAGTGGAGGCGATGGAATTCCAGCTGAGCTATTTCATATCCTAAAAGATGATGCTGTGAAAGTGTTACACTCAATATGCCAGCAAATTTGGAAAACTCAGCAGTGACCACAGGACTGGAAAAGGTTAGTCTTCATTCCAATCCCAAAAAAAGGCAATGTCAAAGAATATTCAAACTACTACACAATTGCACTCATCTCACACGCTAGCAAAGTAATGCTCAAAATTCTCCAGGCTAGGCTTCAACAGTACATGAACCATGAACTTCCAGATGTTCAAGCTGGATTTAGAAAAGACAGAGGAACCAGAGATCAAATTGCCAACATCCACTGGATCATGGAAAAAGCAAGAGAATTCCAGTAAAACATCTACTTGTGCTTCATTGACTACACTAAAGCCTTTGACTGTGTGGATCACAACAAACTGTAGAAAATTCTTCAAGAGATGGGAATATCAGGCCACCTTACCTGCCTCCTGAGAAATCTGTATGCAGGTCAAGCAGCAGCAGTTAGAAGCAGACACGGAAAAATGGACTAGTTGCAAGTTAGGAAAGGAGTACGTCAAGGCTGTATATTGTCACCCTGCTTATTTAACTTATATGCAGAGTTCAGTTCAGTTCATTTCAGTCGCTCAGTCGTGTCCGACTCTGCGACCCCATGAATCGCAGCACGCCAGGCCTCCCTGTCCATCACCAACTCCCGGAGTTCACTCAGACTCGCGTCCATCGAGTCCGTGATGCCATCCAGCCATCTCATCCTCGGTCATCCCCTTCTCCTCCTGCCCCCAATCCCTCTCAGTATCAGAGTCTTTTCCAATGAGTCAAATCTTCACATGAGGTGGCCAAAGTACTGGAGTTTCAGCTTCAGCATCATTCCTTCCAAAGAAATCCCAGGGCTGATCTCCTTCAGAATGGACTGGTTGGATCTCCCTGCAGTCCGAGGGACTCTCAAGAGTCTTCTCCAACACCACAGTTCAAAAGCATTAATTCTTCGGCGCTCAGCCTTCTTCACAGTCCAACTCTCACATCCATACATGACCACAGGAAAAACTATAGCCTTGACTAGACGGACATTAGTCGGCAAAGTAATGTCTCTGCTTTTGAGTATACTGTCTAGGTTGGTCAAAACTTTTCTTCCAAGGAGTAAGCGTCTTTTAATTTCATGGCTGCAGTCACCATCTGCAGTGATTTTGGAGTCCCCCAAAATAAAGTCTGACACTGTTTCTACTGTTTCCCCATCTATTTCCCATGAAGTGATGGGAC
This sequence comes from Capra hircus, assembly GCF_001704415.2. Lineage (NCBI taxonomy): Eukaryota > Metazoa > Chordata > Mammalia > Artiodactyla > Bovidae > Capra > Capra hircus. Next base: position 10,028,093 of record NC_030812.1, read on the forward strand.
CAGGTGCCATGATCTTCGTTTTCTGAATGTTGAGCTTTAAGCCACTTTTTCACTCTCTTCTTTCACTTTCATCAAGAGGCTTTTTAGCTCCTCTTCACTTTCTGCCATAAGGGTGGTGTCATCTGCATATCTGAGGTTATTGATATTTCTCCCGGCAATCTTGATTCCAGCTTGTGTTTCTTCCAGTCCAGCGATTCTCATGATGTACTCTGCATAGAAGTTAAATAAGCAGGGTGACAATATACAGCCTTGATGTACTCCTTTTCCTATTTGGAACCAGTCTGTTGTTCCATGTCCAGTTCTAACTGTTGCTTCCTGACCTGTATACAGATTTCTCAAGAGGCAGGTCAGGTGGTCTGCTATTCCTATCTCTTTCAGAATTTTCCACAGTTTGTTGTGATCTACACAGTCAAAGGCTTTGGCATAGTCCATAAAGCAGCACTGAGCGCAGGCGGCTGAGAGCCCGAGGCCAGGGGCGGCAGCTGGGAGGAGCCGCCCACACCCGAGGCCTGGGCCTGTGGCCGGGAGGAGCAACCAGAGGAGCAGTGGCTACGCAGGTGCAGGAGGGCCTAGGGGAGCTATCCCACATTGAAGGTCAGCAACGGAGGCAGTAAAGAGATACCCCTCATCCAAGGTAAGGAGCAGCGGCTGTGCTTTGCTGGAGCAGCCGTGAAGAGATACCCCACGCCCAAGGTAAGAGAAACCCAAGTAAGATGGTAGGTGTTGCAAGATGGCATCAGAGGGCAGACACACTGAAACCATACTCACAGAAAACTAGTCAATCTAATCACACTAGGACCACAGCCTTGTTTATATGCAGAGTACATCATGAGAAATGCTGGGCTGGAGGAAGCACAAGCTGGAATCAAGACTGCCAAGAGAAACATCAATAACCTCAGATATGCAGATGACATCACTCTCATGGCAGAAAATGAAGAACTAAAGAGCTTCTTGATGAAAGTGAAAGAGGAGAGTGAAAAAGTTGGCTTAAAGCTCAGCATTCAGAAAATGAAGATCATGGCATCCGGTCCTATCACTTCATGGCAAATAGATGGGGAAACACTGGAAACAGTGACAGAGCTTATTTTCAGGGCTCCAAAGTCACTGCAGATGGTGACTGCAGCCACGAAATTAAAAGACAACGCTTGCTCCTTGGAAGAAAGGCTATGACCAACCTAGACAGCATATACATTATCATATGCAAAATAGATAGCCAATGGGAATTTGCTGTATGGCTCAGGAAACTAAACAGGGGCTCTGTAAAAACCTAGAGGGGTGGGATGTGGAGGAAGATGTGAGGGAGGCTCAAAAGGGAGGGGCTATATGTCTATCTATGGCTCATTCATGTTGAAGTTTGACAGAGAATAACAAAAGTCTGTAAAGCAATTATCCTTCAATTAAAAAATAAATTTGAAAAAGAATCTCAAAAAAGAAAAAAAAAAGCAAAGACATTACTTTGCCAACAAGGTCCATATTATAGTCAAAGCTATGAATTTTCCAGTAGTCATGTCACATGATGGATGTGAGAGTCGGATTGTAAAAACGGCTGAGCGCCAAAGAAATGATGCTTTTGATCTGTGGTGCTGGAGAAGACTCTTGAGAGTCCCTTGGACTGCAAGGAGATCCAACCAGTCCATCCTAAAGGAGATCAGTCCTGAATATTCATTGGAAAGACTGATGCTTAAGCTGAAACTCCAATACTCTGGCCACTTGATGTGAAGAACTGACTCCTTAGAAAAGACCCTGATGCTGGGAAAGACTGAAGGTGGGAGGAGAAGGGGACGACAGAGGATGAAATGGTTGGATGGCATCACCAACTTGATGGACATGAGTTTAAACTTGCTCCAGGAGTTGACGATGGACAGGGAAGCCTGGTGTGCTGCAGTCCATGGGGTCACAAAGAGTCGGACACGACTGAGTGACTCAACAACAACAAAGTGACTAAAACTTATATTATCATTAGGTATTTTCAAAAGATAAAATAAAAACTTAGCAGAAAATAATTCTGTTTCAATAATGGTCCCAAAATATATATTTTAAATTATTTATCGTTTTTATAAGTGTCTAGCTCACTGCAGATGGTGATTGCAGCCATGAAATTAAAAGACGCTTACTCCTTGGAAGAAAAGTTATGACCAACCTAGACAGTATATTCAAAAGCAGAGACATTACTTTGCCGACTAAGGTCTGTCTAGTCAAGGCTATGGTTTTTCCTGTGGTCATGTATGGATGTGAGAGTTGGACTGTGAAGAAGGCTGAGTGCCGAAGAACTGATGCTTTTGAACTGTGGTGTTGGAGAAGACTCTTGAGAGTCCCTTGGACTGCAAGGAGATCCAACCAGTCCATTCTGAAGGAGATAAGCCCTGGGATTTCTTTGGAAGGAATGATGCTGAAGCTGAAACTCCAGTACTTTGGCCACCTCAGGCGAAGAGTTGACTCACTGTAAAAGACTGTGATGCTGGGAGGGATTGGGGGCAGGAGGAGAAGGGGACGACCGAGGATGAGATGGCTGGATGGCATCACGGACTTGATGGACGCGAGTCTGAGTGAACTCCGGGAGTTGGTGATGGACAGGGAGGTCTGGCGTGCTGCGATTCATGGGGTTGCAAAGAGTCGGACACGACTGAGTGACTAAACTGAACCGAACTGAGCTCACTGAGAGATCTGATTACATTGTTGCTTTCACCTCATAGAATGGCTATAAGATGGTTATTCTAGAGGTATGAAAAATATCAGTCCTGCCATTTTCTTGTCATTTATGTGTATTTTGCTGATAAATAGTATCTATGACCCTGAGTCTTTTTGTAGGAATCTTTTAAAGCCACTTTATTTATGTGTTGGCTTGGTAAAACTAGGTCCTGTCATCCATATGCATTCCTTTAAATGCTGAAAGGGAACACATGAATGAAGCATCACTCTTCCCTTACAAAACTTTAGAAATGGACTGGGACTTATGGCCAGGCTCGGTTTCATGAGTATGCAATCTATTCAAACTCATAGGTCCCCACCCTCAAAAGGGCCTTGCACTTGATTTAATGCCTGCTGTCACTGATTTGAAAATCTTTATTACTTTTGAGGAAAAGTGTTAGTCAACTCTTTGCAACCTCATGGACTGTAGCCCATCAGGCTCTTCTGTCCTTGGAACTCTCCAGGCAAGAATACTGGAGTGGGCAGCCATTCCCTTCTCCAGGGGATCTTCCTGACTTAGGAACCAAACCCTGGTCTCCTGCATTGCAGGCAGATTCTTTACCATCTGAGCCACCAGGGAAGCCCCAGTTTTGAAGAAGGAAGCTCACATTTTCACTTTGTAGTGAGCCCCACAAATTTTGTAGCTGGTTCTTATCCAGGGATCTTTTAAGGGCTTCAATATCAATACAACTATTAGTGATTATCAGAACATAAGAATAGGATAAATAGGTAACAGTTTCTTCCATGTTCCTAGGTGTACACAGGTACATGGCAAGCAATATTCTTGGCACTGATCAAGATGTAGATTCAGTCTTCAAATAATAAAAGTTGGGTTTTGTCATGCTGTACAGCTTCGTGGAACCAGACTTTGTAACAAGTGTGTTCAAGAATGCCTGTGAATAATTTCACACAATTTAGTATTCCATATACACTTCATACATAAACTTCATCCATTGTGCTGGAATAACCAGCCAGAGGAAACTGCTGTAGGTTGCGTAGGGGAATGGAAAGAGCATGGATTTTGGAGTCAGAGAATTGAGTTCAGATTCCAGTCCTGCTCATTTCTGGCTTTGTGACTTTGTTTCGTTAACTTCTCTAAGCTATTTCTCTTTTGTAAAATAGCTGTGTTACACGATTTTATTGTCAGTATTAAATAAAAGAAAGTATCTGAAAGCACCAAGCGTGCAGTAAGTGCCCAGCCTGCAGTGAATGTCTGACAGAGTTGTGCCAACTGCTTTTTGGCATAAAAGAGGGGGCGGGTCATTAAAATCCTGATACAAGTCACTGAATCAATAGGAAGAAGTCATGAACATTAGTTGGGATATTTGAGATAAATGCATCTTCATCTTCCCTGATGGCTCAGCGGGTAAAGATTCTTCCTGCAATGCAGGGGACACAGGTTCAATCCCTGGATGGGGAAGATCCCAGGAGGAGACGGCAACCTACTCCAGTATTCAACAGAGGAACCTGGCTGGCATCACAAAGAGTCAGACACAACTGAGTACAAGGCACATCATCAGTATCCATAAAAATATAGATAAATAACCTTCCCCTGGTGGCTCAGATGGTAAAGAATCTGCCTGCAATGCGGAAGACCTGGGTCAGGAAGATCCCCTGGAGAAGGGAAAGGCTACCCACTCCAGTATTCTTGCTTGGAGAATCCCATGGACAGAGGAGCCTGGTAGGCTACAGTCCATGGAGTTGCAAAGAGTTGGACATGACTAAGCGATTAACACTTTCACTTCCACCCTTTCCATAAGAAGTCATAAAATTAAGGTATATCCATGTTTACTAAATAATTAGCCTCCACTTTGTAAACCATATAAATCACAATTCTCAGATCCCTGCTTAAAACATGGTATGCACAGCTAGCTGTCTTTTACCTGACTTTGTTCCCAGAAGCGAAGGTCTCTACTGTCTTTTCTCTGTGATGAAAAAAGGGAAATGACCACACCTTGGCTCCAGTCCTTACAAATCAGCATTGCCTTGCACAAGAGTGGTTTCTTATTTTCTCATGTTGCACTTGGGAATGATCCCAACGTCTGTGAAGAACGCTGTCTCAGCACAGACTGCAGTAACCATGGCCAGGGGTGGGGAGGTGGGAACCTCGGCAGCATGGCACCATGAAAAGACACCCGAGGGGTTTACGCAAGGAGAACCAAAAGTTCTTTCACTGTGTACCAAGCCACAGTTCACAGCAGCCCCAAGAGATCTGAAAGAGCCTTCTCAGAGAATACTCTGCAGTGAGATAATATCCTGAGATACTATTCCTGCCTCAAATAAGGTTAGTCTGGATGAAATCCCGTTCCTGCTCTGGATCTCTTGAAAACTGACTGGTGTAAACTCCTGAAGAAGAAGAAAAAAGAATTATTTCTGGTGCCTAGTTTTTCTTTTTGCTGCCAGATTGATCGATCAATTGATCAATTTATCTATCATCTATCTATCTGGCTGGCCTTAAATCTTATAACATAGCCTTTCTGATCCCCCAGATGAGGAAACCGAACATCAGAAAAACTTAATTCTTGTGGTAACAGGACTATCTAGGGTAGAAACTGGAATTGAATTCTTCACTGACTCTTTGGCAATAACACACCACTGCAGAGAGATCTTGGAACACGTAGCACTGCCCCATGGAGCTCAGCCTGCCCTGCTCCCAGAGTTTACACCCATCATTCTTTCCAGTGGAGAAGATGAGATCCGAACAGTCAGAAGTTTTGCATATCAAATGTGACTTCAAGTTCAAATGTGTTTTTTTTTTTTAATAACGGAAATCATAAATGTACATGAATGCTGTTTTCAAAGAAACTATATCATGTCAATATATTTCTGCTAATAGTGCTACTCACTGTGTGATGTACATTTTAAAATACTCTTTTAGAATTACCTTGAGAAGAACGTTAACAGCAATTTTAATAGAATTTTTATTCCCTTATAACCCTTCCTTTCCCACCAAAATTGAATTATGTAACTTGATCATCCTTCTTACATACAAACTTGATCTCGAATGTCTTCTGTATGCTCTCCAAATCAAGCCTGTCCTTAAATGGGAAAGATCGACTAACTGTGAGAATTACACGAGGCTAAGTCAACAAACATTCATTACGCAACTACCACATTCCAGCCACTATTACCAGCAATGGGAATATAGCAGTGAAGATGAGAGTTCTGTCCTCACAGAACCGGCATTCCACTGATGAGACGTCTGTGGAAACATTTTGTAATCCGCGAAGAAATAGGTATTCCCAATAATGACCAGCAATTTCTGAAGAGTGTCTCAATAGTATAATTCGAAAAAGGTTTTCAGGTACAGTGAGCAATAGATATAACTTAAGATGGTCACTTAGAGGACATTCTATTTAAATCAGTTATGTGTGTTATCTTAAACATTTGGTTATACTCCTTTAAATTCAGGTACCTTTCCTATGTGAAAATGAGGGTGCTTTTCTATGACTGTAACCTTAACTAACCTTTGGAAAAGTCCAAACCCAGAAATGCTAACAGGTCATTGAGATATACTGAATAAACTTAAAGAACTCAGGTGGTACTGAATCTATTCCAAACTTTACATGAAATGTTACACATCTTTGGACATCTCAACGGTCAACTGCCTTGTATTTACAGAGACCAGATCCTTGACAGTAAGTAGGCCAAATGTTGGGTGATTAACAGAATTGTTAACCATACTCTACACGTGCCTTTGGTGACAGCTTTTGAAACTAAATTTAGCATCTACATTCCAAAAGCCATTCTAACAAGAAAAGTATAAGAAAAATTAATCATGCCCCAAAGCAAAAACATAAACAAATTTAAATAACATAATTTTTTTTAGTTTTTATAATCACAGCAAGAAAGAACATATGAACAATTGGTATTTAATAAGAAGTACTAAAGAAAAAAAAAAACCTGGAAGCTATAAAAAAACCCCACAGGAGTTCAGCAAACCTTATGTTTGAAATGATAGAAAATCATTTATATACTTGGTAAATTCTGTGCCTTTAACTTAGCTGTTTAACATTTGTTGAATTCATTATTGCTTTTAACTGTGAAAGTATACCTCCTCCTTGTAAGAAGAATCCCCACCCCATCTATTTATTTAACCACCCTTTCTTTGGTGTCTAGGCACAGTATATCTTTTTACATCAGTGCGTTCTGGATCTCTTATCAAGTAAAGGGAATAATCAGCTCATCTGTTTTGTGAACTATTCGGCACTTCAGAAGATGGACTCTTTGGATGCCATGGAAGGTAAACAGAGGCACTGTACATCAACTTATGAGTTTACCACCTATAACAGGAGCATTAATTCAACAATCACCATTCACTGAAAATGGTTTAGAAGCTTGGCTAGCAAACATACCAATTTTTAATTTCTCTCTAATCCAAGTTAGGATAATAACCTTTCCAAGTACATTATATTTTTATCATGAAACATTTAAATCTTCTGAACTGTTAACTTTAATTCTCTCTTACGGCATGTTTTTATGTTACAGGTGATGTTGAGCTTGAATGGGAAGAAACCACCATGTAAATATTCAGACCAAAGATTACAACTGGAAGATATTTTCAAACCCCAGGGGCCAAAATTATCCCCTTATTCTTCTGATTTGAAATGTATAGCCTTGAGTAAATCTCTATGCTGCCCTTACTGTGCCTTGCTAAACTTATATTTTATGAATAGTCCTAGGAAATAGCTAATTCAAGATAGTTGTCTGTTTTGTACAGAACATTATAAACTTAAATTGTTTAAGAAGAGATATCCCAGAGATTTCTGAAGCATTCTGTATTTGGGGAATGAGTCAAATATGAAATTATATTTAACGTTTCAGTGTGAATTTTCCCTGCATATTGGATTCACTCTTGAACAAAAGCTGTAAATGTTGATTCAGTAGGGTTATTCTGGCCTCCAGGGTGTTGACTTTTCTCGTGGATAACTTCCAGGACTGTCCTAATGATCTGCACTTCCATGTATGCTCCTGTGTTTTGAATCCTCTGTTTTAAGAGTGCTGAGATACCATCTCATGATCTCGAACAGCTGACAGTAACCCCTTGACACTCCCCGGATTACTTAGCCTTTATACAACACACAGTAGCTCTTCGGATACACTTAGGGCTATTTCAGTTGCACTGTAATATTTAGCTTGAAAAAACAGAAGGAAAAATTAAACAGTGCAATTGATCATACGAAGTTGTCTGGTACTTCTCTAGCCTGTCTATATCTGCATGTTTTCAGGAACAAGCTGTACCACTATATTGTTTGGTTAAATATATCAGTATTTGTCCAAAGATATATATTCAACCTAATAACAATTTTGAAGGATTTTTTCAGCAGAAATGTATGAAAACAGTAATAAAAAGGTAATGTGTCTCAAGTTTGAAAACCCATGATGTGCTGCTGTGGTGCCAACAGATACTTCTGAAGATTACATAAAATGGTCTTTATTTCATTTCCTAAGGCTGATTATTGAGGAGTACATTTGCTGGAATTGAACACAAAAAATTAACTAGACCATAGCATATTAGAGATTTTTTTTTAAAGAAAATAATTCACCCTCCTTTTGTTAGATAGCAACAATGTGCTAAGTTTTGAACTATATGAAATTATTGTCATAGATTTTAATTAAGGGTCAGAAAATAGTATTATTTTATTTCTTCTATGATAAGAATCATAGTATGTTTATTTCTGCTGGAATACACATATAGAAAATGTAATGGCCAATAAAATTGAATTTTAAGGAATTGAGTTACTTTGCAGCATGATTTCAGAGGTCCTTATAAACAAAAATTTGATTTTGTATCACATATTAAGATATAATTAGTGATTATCTTAACATGAAGTATATTATATATAATTACAATAAGTAATATGTGATCATTTCCCAAGGTACTCAAAAACAGTAAATAATTTTAAAAATTGAATTTATCATCCAAGAAATTAAATCCTTTAGTTTTCCCAGCAATTCCGCTTTCTGCTTTTTAATGGCAAGAGTGTGTAAATAAATATATTAATGTTCCAACCAGAAAGTAAACCAGAAAGTTTACTCTATAGAAAGTTAGAGAAAACAGTAAGAAATGATGAGAACTCTAAAATACTCAAACTGGCGTTCAGAAGTTCTTCAATTTGCTTCATGTGTCACTCACTGAAAACGTGTGGTAAGCCAGTACTTATGAACGTGAACTTTTGTATTCATGGAAAACAGACCTGTGGAATGTACTGGAAGTCTACTTTTAAATGTATTAATTAAGAAAAGAAATGGTTCAATCCACAAGCAAGTCCATTTTCGATAGTATCTATATAAAGCAGAGTCCAGAATAGAGTTGACCCATGTGTATATGTATATAAAACAAAGTTTTGAAACAAAGCCTCCTCTAAAAGAGCACTTAGCAGTCTTTACTGCGCATACAAATCACCCGGGGATTGTGTTAAAATGTAGATTCTACTTCAGCAGGTCTAGGATAAGACCTAAGACTCATCACTTCTAGAAAGTACTCAAGTTATATTGCTGTTTGATTTCAGGCCATACAATGAATAACAAATCTCTAAAAGACAGGATTAGAATAACTTTATTTCCACCTGAAATTATTTGAAACATGTCTAAAAAGATTCGTCTTCATTATATATAAAACACCTGTAACAGAGCACCTGTTAAGTGTATTGTTCACTAGTTGATCACAAAACTGTAACTGAAACTAAACTGAAATTCACATATTAAAGATAGCTAAATTTTCTCTTAATTATACTGTGAAAAAGGCTAGTTTACAGCCAAGTTTTATAGGTGGCTACTAAGTGCAAATTAAAATAATGAGGAACATCTGTAACATTTTTAGATCAGATTTGTCAAAATACATTGAAGCATATGTACAATAAATGAGCAACATGTGTTTCATCTGAACCAAATGAAACTGGAGCCTCTCAGAGTTGTTTGTCAGAAATGAGAGCAGCTGTGAGTATCACCTCTACATTCATGCTGCTTTAAAACGCATAATTTTCTTCTTTCACTTCATAGGTGAAATGTATAATAAGTCTTTTGAAAAAGCCAATGAAACCTTGCCCTCTTCGTAGAGGAGATGGCAAATTCAATCTTCACATCTGGTATCAAACACTAGATTTTTAAAATGAAATTGAAGTTCAGCACTCTCTACGTCATGACATTATTGGAACAGGTCCATTTTTGTCGGCCAACTTTTAGAAAACTCATTGTAAAAATTTTGATGCCAGGAACACAAAATGATCTGAAATTCTCCACTGCCTGATACTAAAAAGTGAAAATGTGGAATAAAAATGTTTATAAAGCATAATCTTGGCTTGCCTTCTTAGGATCACTAATGCTGTGTGGTAAATGACATCATCAACACGCATAAAGATACCATTTGGAATCAAAACTCATATACCCATCCGCTCGTGAAGATGTTCTACGGAATAGATGAGACCACACATATGAAAGTGTTTCAGAAAGTACAAGGAATCGCACAAAGATAATTTTGTACAATATTTTATCCCGGCTGTGCAGTGTGTATGCTAATCAGTAAGCTAACGCACCCCGCTTTACGATTGTATTGCACCTCGCGCTATTAGTTCCACACCTGTATATGTCCCATGCACACGTTAAAGAGAAAATTACAGCAGATATATTGACTTCTGCTAAATAAGACCAGTGATGCTTTCTTTTCATGAATGATTAAGAGCATTCCCAAGGAATGCCTGGATTAAAGTGAACAGATAAACATGTATACAAATAACAAAATATGATTTGGAAAACAAATGAAGACAATTTCCCTTTCAGATGTTTCAAATGGACATACCAAATCAGAGTCTGCAATACAGTCATTTGAAAATAAAATTAATTCAATAGACAGTGAAAGTGAAATCGCTCAGTCGTGTCCAACTCTTTGCGACCCCATGGACTGTAAACTACCAGGTTCCTCCATCCATAGGATTCTCCTGGCAAGAGTACTGGCTGATGCTGCTGCTAAGTCGCTTCAGTCCGACTCTGTGCGACCCCATAGATGGCAGCCCACCAGGCTCCCCCGTCCCTGGGATTCTCCAGGCAAGAGTACTAGAGTGGGTTGCCATTTCCTTCTCCAAATGAAAAGCATTATTCTCCCTTGTTAATGGGATTGTTTCTTTAGAATTGCAAGCTTGAATTATTTTCATTTTTACTAAAAGTATTAGATTGAGAAGCCATTTTAGTAAATTAGAAACTTTTTAGAATACTTTTACACCCATATAATACTTTTATACGTGATTAATCCTTATAAATTCCTCTAAGATTCTAAATTCCTCTGCTGTGTCCATTATCACAGATAAACATAATAAAAGCGTAACAGATGCACCTGAGACCACATTTAGTAAAGATGGAAGCTGCATATCATAATCATGTCACTGAAAGCCAATGATAAAGATAAAATTTGTAAACCTCACAAAGAAAATAGACCTATTGAGGAGTTCAAGATAAGAAAATATCCTGGCTTCTATTTAGAAACAATGCAAGCCAACTGACAATGAAACAACATATTCTAAGTCCTCAAAGTACCACCTAAATCTGATTAAGGGCAAATACAAAAAGCTACAGCTAATGTCAAGTGAAAGTCGCTCAGTTTGTCCAACTCTTTGTGATCTCATAGACTGTAACCCACCAGTCTCCTCTGTTCATGGGTTTCTCCAGGCAAGAATACTGGAATGGGTTGCCATTTCTTACTCCAGTGGATCTTCCTGACCCAGGGATCAAACCCAGGTTTCCTGCATTGCAGGTAGACTTTTAACCACCTGAGTCACCAGGTGCAATATTAGAGGCCTTCACCCTAAGAGCAAAAAAAGGCAAAAATGCCCACTTTCACAACTTCTGGGAAGATCTCTGGAGTAGGAAATGTCAACCCACTCCAAGATTCTTGGCTTAAAAATTCCATGGACAGAAGAGCCTGGCACACTACGGTCCATGGGGTTGCAAAGGGTCGGACACGACTGAGCAGCTGACTATGCACTCGCAACTTCTATTCCACATTGTACCGATGTTCCCAGTCATTACACTAAGGCAAGAAAAAGGTTTGTAAATGAAGAGACAAAACTGTCCATACGTGTGTAACTATTTATGAGGAAATTCCTGAGGAAACTACAAAAATCACTATGCATAATAAATAGCTTTAAAACATATTACAGAATATGAGATCAAGATACAAAAAAATCAGTTTTATCTTGACAACTGAACAACTGGAAATGGTAATTAAAAATGCCCTTAAGGATAGCATCCATAAATATGAAATGCTTAGAATAAGTTTAACAAAGTATCTGTAAGAAACATACACTAGAAACAATATTGATATGAATTGAAGCAGGCTTAAATACAATTTTTATAATGCATGTCCATGAACTCAGAACATCAATTCTCCTCATACTGATCTATGGATTAAATGGAATATCAATCCCATAAGGCTTTTTTTCTAGAAATCAATAAACTTGCTTATAATTTATATAGAAATGATGCAAAAAAAAAAAACTAGAATAGCCAAAGTATTCAAATAGAACACTGCTGAATGATTTACACTGCACTGATGTATACATCTATAGCATTTCTATTAAAAAAAATACAAAGTAAAAAAATGGATTCTCACAGAGCTGGTCAGTTAGGTGTCAACAAAGATGACAAAGTAATTCAGTGGAGAAAAGACTGTCTTCCCAATAAACAGTGCTGGAATGGCTGGGTGCCCACTTGGAAAAGCATCAGTCTTCATCTTCAGCCTCATCCCCAGCCTATATAACACACACAAATATTAACTTGAAATTCAACACAGACCTAAATGTAAAGCTTAAACCATAAAGCTTCTAAGAAAAAAGTTAATAAAATCCTCTTGACTTGGGGACATGCAAAGATGTCTTAGAGTACAAAGAAATAGAACATAAAAGAAAAAATTGATATATTGTACCATCAGAATTATAACATTCTGCTCTTTAAAAGACTATGAAGAAAATGAAAAGTCAGGCCATTGTCTGGGAGAATAGGAGAAAATAGTCACAAAGGTGACAAGATGCAAGTCCTGGGACTGGTATCCAGAATGCATGTATATTTACAGATTAACACACACACAGATGGACAATACATAAAAAGATGCTCAACACCATCAGTCCTCAAGAAAATGCAAATGAAAAGCAGAATGAAGTAACCATACTAATAAAGTTAATTAAAGTTAAAAATGACAGGTAATATCAAGTCATGCTAGCACAAATTTGGAGAAGCTGCTATGGTATATGGTCCAACTACTCTGAAACACAGACTATTTCTTACAAAGATAATACCCTATTGCCATATTACTCAGTATTGCCACTCCTACTCATTTATCCAAGGGAAGTTAAAATATATTTCCAGAAATGGACTTAATAGTGCTCTTAGCAACTTTATTTACAATGGCCAAAAATGGAAAGAATCCAAATACCCACCAGCAGGAATGAGCAATTAAGTTGTGGCATTTTTTGACAAGACAATGAAATAGAGATACATATGAAAACAGGAAAAATATTCAAAACCATTATACTGAGTGAAAAGAAGACAAATATAGGGGAATACATACTGGAAGAGAGTCCATTTAGATGTAGTTCTTGAGCAGGTAAAATTAATCTATAGTGATGGAGATCAAATCAGTGGTTACCTGGAGTGGAGTTTATGTGGGGAATTGACTGCAATGGACAAAAAGGAACTTTTGGAGGGTGCTGAAAGTTCTGTATCTTGAATAGAGTGTTATTTATACAGGTATATTTATTTGTTAAAATGTTTTAAGTTGTATACATACAATGAATGCTTTTTTCATGTAAATTATAATTCAATAAAGTTGATTAAAAATAGAATAATGAAAAAATTATTAAGATATTTACAGTAAGCTACTCATATGTTTTTAAAACACAAGCAGTGCATATTTAATGGGTTAACAGATTATAGTATGTATGTAAAATCATAAATAGTAATGTAAGGGCATCAGAATCGTGATTTCCTCTGACATGGGAGGAACTCGGGGAGGAAGATGAACTGCCATGAAATCAAGGGGACCACAAGGGTTTCAAACGCATTTGTAAATTTTGTTTTAAAGTCTAAAGCTTATATGGCCACAGAGATTTGTTAAAATTAAGTAATGAATAAAAAATATTCTTTAAAGTTTTGTGTTTGAAATATTTCATAACTTTAAAAGTGTGAGTATAATTTAAACTTTAATAACTTATTGCAATGACATAAATATTTATGTACTGTTTTCACTAATCTATCAAAGTATCCTGCTCATCTGCTTGAATGAGGGCAATATGAAGAGAAATGTTTATTTACTCCATTCCCAAAGGACTAGCAATCAGTGTTTTAACATTAAAAATAAAACCTGACATACTGCAAGTGCTTTCCGCAGAATTCACTAGTTCTTATTCACTTAGTATTTATAGTTCACTAAAAACTATATTCATATTCACTTAGTATTTATAGTTTCAGGTGAACTGCTGTGGAAGATATGAATCCACTTGCTGGACTCTTAGAGCGGAAAACAGAGCTTCATCAATCTAAGGGTACCACATTCATAAAGTTGGTGCATACTAACAGGGTCGACATCTACGTCTCTGGGCTATTACCTCAGAGTTTTTACTTATTTATATTTTAAAGGATACACTTACAATTGTAATAGGAATCATTTGCATGACAGACTTACAATTCTATTTACCATGAATAATAACAGCTTTCTTTAATGAATCATTATGTGCCAAGCATTCTTCTAAGGATTTTATAAATATTAATCTCCTGACAATTCGTGGTAGTAGGTATCATGATTTGCCTTTTACAAATGAGAAAACAAAAGCAAAAAAAAAAAAGGTTAAATAACCTGCCTGGGTTTACACATCAAGTAGGTGAAACAGCCTAGAACTGAAACTGGAAATCTGACTTTAGAGTCTATAGCATCGGCTACCACACACCACTGTATTACCTAGAGACCACCAGATACACAGTAGCTTTGATCTCACCTATTTGGACACAGAACATATATGTGAACTCTTATTACTCTTATCCTCAAGAACAGACATTTCTGGATATCATCTAAAATAAGCCCCTTTATGCAAGTTACTCATGTAATATAGTCAGCCAGTGGTAGTGCTACCCTTTGAATTCAAGCATCAAGTTTGATATTCTTTCTGCAATTTGCTGCCTCCTCCAATATGTATTGATCCAAACCAAGATGTACCGTTTGTTTTCCCAAATCTCAGGAACTTGTTGCCAGATTTCTCTCCCTAGCTCTCAGCTCTATTATTTTACCCATCCATTTGGCAGCCTGACATTGCCTATTAAGTTAAACTCATAAAGTGTTTTTCCCCCAGTCTTACTCCAATTTTCCAGACCTAAGCCAAACTATGATACTTCCTGCCTTAACACACCGTACACGTTATCAATACCATGCTTTAGCTCCTATATTCTCAACAGATCTTATCCTCCACTCATGTTCCCCCTCTTACTAGATTGTCAGCTGCTCGTGAATAAGGGCTAACTTTTTCTCACAATTTTAACCTCATTGCGTTTCGTATAACATCACCTTCTGTATGAGATGAGCCTGAACTAATATATGCAACTGGAAAGCTTCCCTTAGAAGAAGTAAAATGACGTGGCCTACCCGGCAGTGTATTTTCCTACCAATCTCCATTTGCTAAAATATCTTAACAAGGAGCAAACAAGCACTACTGGATCAAAGATAAATGCAAGTAGGGGAGCAGGGACAATGAGCAGACAGTAACTTGTCATTTATTCAGGATCACCAGTTACCCAGAATGAAACTAAGATCTTAACAGTATGCAGACAAAAATCCTTTGAACAACTGAAAGTGACATAAAGGAATTCTGTACAATCGGACAACATACTAAAAACGAGTTCAACAGTATTTTTCGTCTTATAGACACTTCAACAAACATGATTTCCCCTACACAGCAGTTTGTAACCAGCAAAGTTAATGGCCAATATCCTTATATTGTGTGCATACCAACACACATCTCACTTCCTAAAAGCATGTAAGCCTTCAAAACATAAAACTTGGGGACCACTTATAGAAATCAACATATTTCAACAGCCACTAGAATATTACAGCCAAAGTACTCAAACTTTTTTTTTTAATTACATTATATTTACTCCGTAAGGAGACAGGTAGGGGTTTAACACGTTTTTTCCCCACCCCCTCAAAGACGCCATCAAAACTAATTAGACTATACAAGCAGGGAGACACAGTTTCAAAAGAAACTTGGAACCAAATATTCCACGAGGTGAGACAGGTGCTGAGATGCAGAGGCAAGTCTGGACTCAGCTGCCAATCTGTACACACACGGAGGCAGCTACCAGGGCCAGAGAGGACAGTAAGCAGCAACAGGTGGCGAGTCCAGCAGGCAGGACACACGCGGGTGGGCCGAGAGGAGGCATCGCATCATAGCGGGCAGGTGGGGCACAGCTGAAGAGAAGCCAGGAGCTGGCACCGCTCAGATCCAGGAAAGCCGGAGGAAGGGAAGCGGGTCATGAGGGGTCAGGGTCCTACTGGCCAGCCAGGCTTAGAAGCATTGCCCTTCCTCGGGGGCAGACACAAAGTAGAGAGACTCAGGCTGGCTTCAACAACCCCTCACTTTCTGAAGACAGATATAGACAGAGATACACACACATGTATCTCGGGATCACTCCTCAGTGTGGCTTAACAGTACTAAATAAATGGGAATTGCATGAAAAATACATACAGGCTTTAAATAACTAAGGCACTAGAGAAAGATTTGAGAGACAAAGATTTCATCAAAATCAGGTACCAAAAATATACACTGCTTATCTAACCAAAGCAATAAGAAAAACAAAAATAACAAGTCAAAATTGTCATTATTTGATACAAAATACTGCATACCTAGAAGGTACAAATCAGTAGACTGAAAGGCTTTAATAAAGGTTCTTGAATACAAGTGACCACAAAATAAATATTCAAAAAGGATAACAACCAATTAATGAGTGATAAGAAAGAATGGGAAAAATTAGTTCACTGATAACATCCAAAACATAAAGTACAGAGGCTAACCTCAGAGGGCACTTCTGAAGAAACCTATAGAACAGGGAAACATAAGATATGATCAGATTTTTCAGTAAGGGAAGCCTATTATAAAAAACAAGATTATTTTCAAATTACTTCATAAGCTTAACGTGGCAACTTAAAAATCTTTAAGTGTTAGATTATTTCATATTTATGAAAACATCTTAAGTTCACATTATGAAAACATCTGGAAAAATAAATAACAGAAATAAACTTTTATGTGATTAAGAGTGATGAGAAAACTTTCCTTTCATATGTTAAAATATTTTATAAGAATAAAGTTGAAGTGTGTAACTAATATAAGAAGCAATACCTAATGAAACAGACAAGTTTTCAAATACAGGTAACATCATAAGATTTTAATATATCAGAAAGCATCACCCACCAAGGAAGAAAAGATATGTTGCTATTCAGAAATGATGCAGGGAAACTGGCTGTCGGGGGGGGGGGGGGTGGGAAATGAAATCATGTCAAATTTAACCCCCTTGCGATAAACCAAGATGGATGTTGGAGTGAATAAATCTTAGTATGTTCCATGCCTTATTTCCTTTGGTCTTAATTTCCTTTAAAAAATCATAAATAATTTCACCTTCTTAGGATAAACACCAACTTCTAATGCCAAGTGGGTCATATTAACCAAATGTGAAACATTTACATTTTCTCCAAAATTTATAAGAATTCTGACAAGTATGTCCCTGAAACAAAATGTATCCAAGAGGAAATAGTTCAGTCCAGTCACTCGGTGGTGTCAGACTCTTTGAGACCCCATAAATAGCAGCAGCCAGGCCTCCCTGTCCATCACCAACTCCCGGAGTTCGCTCAAACTCATGTCTGTCGAGTGGGTGACGCCAGAAATAAGAGGTATCCAATTTGAAAGGGAAGACGGAAAACTGTCATTATATGCAGATGATACAATACTTTAAATAGGAGACTCTGTAAGACTTCACACAAAAACTACTAGAAGTGTTAAATTCAGCAAAGTAGCAGGATATAAGATTAACACAGAGAAATCTGTTGCATTTTTTTACACTAATAATGAAATATCAGAAAGTAAAATAAAAATCACTTTTAAAACAAAATATTTGAGGGCAGATTTTTTTTCTTTATACCATATTCTAGCTAATAAATAAATAACAGACTATCACAACTTCTCATTCCGTAATGTATCTAAGCAAAGATCATGAACGGCTGCTAATGGTAAAAAAAAAAAAAAAAAAGAGAGAGAGAGAGAAAGAGAGACAGGTTTGTAGAATAAAAAAAAGTACAATATAATCTTGCCAGCCCTGTCTCCCCCATTGAGTCTGAATCCAATCAAGCATCTACATCCAGCTAGCAATTGATGAAATTATAGACATTAGAAAAACATGTTAAATTATGCCCAAAAATGCTATCAACAAAATTCAGAGTTTGGAAAACCATACAGGACAAATGACTCAATTCTTTAAAAAAAAATCTGGAAAAGATATAAAGCTGTAGAGGAGGAACCATAGAGACTTAAAAGATTTATCAACTAACCACATTGTGGAGGCTTTCTTATGGTACCAGTTCAAACAAACTATGGCTCCACACACAGAGTCGCACATTTAAGTTTCTACTGCAACATTATTCATAATAGCCAAAAAAAAAAAACCAAAACAGATAAATAAATGTGGTACATGCATGCAATGGAATATTATTCAGCCAGAAAAAGGAATGGAGTATTTATTCAAACATCAACCTTGAAAACTTTACGCTAAGTGAAGGTGTTACTCACCGGTTTGTTTCACACAACTCACAGCAAGCCAAAACGGTGAGACGCCGAGGTTTGCAGCAAAGCAAGGAGATGGGCAAATAGGTCTCAAATCATCTCGGAGAAGCCAAGAGAATCTTTGTACAGCACTTGCGTAACTAAGCTACAGGCCTCTGCACATTTTAAAGGTCACAAGTGCGCATGCATCCGCATGCCCACGCATGCCCAGACCAGCGGTCAGCGGTCCTTTCTAGCCCTATGGAGCGCAGCTCGAACTAGACACAGCTGACTCTTGGCTCAGCCTGGACTAGATGCAGCTGACTCCAAGTTCCTGGAAAACAACTCAGGCAGGCATCTTATTGTTCAGGCTGCATGCTGCCTGGAGGACTTGAAAGTCTTAAAACCTTGATCAGAGAAGGTTAAGTGAAGTGCCATTTCACCCGTGGTTTCTAAAGAAGCCAGACATATTGCAATTATTCCACTTAAACTGAATATCCAAAATAGGCATATCCATAGAAAGTTCATTAGTGGTTGCCAGGAACGGAGTGGGAAATGGGACGTGACTACTAATGGGTACAAGGGTTCTTCTTGGGGTGATGGAAATAGTGGTGAGGATTGTACAACTTTGTGAAAATACTATAAACCGCCGAATGACGCATTTTACAATGGTGAACTTTAGGGCGTCCCTGGTGGCTCAGTGGTAAAGAACCTGCCTGCCAATGGAGGAGACACGCGTTTGATCCCTGGACTGGGAAGATTACACACGCCTCACAGCAACTATGCCGGTGCCCCGCAACTACTGAGCCCCGGGCTCTAGAGCCCACAAGCCACGACTATCGAAGCCCAAATGTCTAGCGCCTGTGCGCTGCAACAGAAGAAGCCACTGAGAAGTCTGGGAACCAGAACGAAGAATGACCCCCCAGTGACAGCAACTAGAGGAGGCCCAGGAGCAGAAATGAAAACCCAGCCCAGCCATAAACAAATACGTTTTCATGAAGCTATTTAATAAGACAGTTTGGGAGTTAATGCCATTGGCTAGAAGTATGACCATTTCACTCTCAGAGTTTAGGCCTGAATTACATGTAATTTACCAAAAAAATATTTAATAAGTGAGTTCATCAAAAGATCATAATTAAGTCACATGAAAGGAGAGGTCTGCTCTACTAAGAAGTTTATTGAGGCCTGATTATTTCAACAGCACCTTATACAGACTACTGTGGTCATTTTAAAGTTGTCGCAAGTGTATTGAAAACAAAGTGAAAGTCAAAGTGTTAGTCAGTCGTGTCCAACTCTGCAACCCCATGGACTCTAGCTTGCCAGGCTCCTCTGTCCATGGAATTATGCAGGCAAGAATAGTGGAATGGATTGCCATTCCTTTATCCAGAGGATCTTCTTGCCCCAGGGATCAAACTCAGATCTCCTGAATTGCAGGCAGATTCTTTACTGTCTGAGTCACCTTTCGTGTGTTACATGATATGAAACATTTAAGATCCATTTTTTAAAAATAAGTGTTAATATTAGACTAAAAAGTGTTGTACAAAATTATTTCAAGGTAAATTAAAATATTTTTATTATTATAAAGCTAAGACTTGATTAAGAAGAAAGTTGAAGGATACAGAGGGGTGTTAAGGATAACTGGTTCCAGTGGGTTCCATACTATTCTACCTCAGGAACCCAGGCACCTCTGAACAAGTAAAGTTCAGGAAGTGAAATGGTGGCGACTGGAGAGTGTCCAGGAGAATGGCCAGCACTAAGATACCACATGTCCCAAGGCCTTCACTGTCAGGGTCGGCTGGGAGACTCTCATGACATGGAAGCCAGGAACAATGAGGATGACCAGGTATTCAGGAACTGGGTGACTAGGAACAAGCAACCCAGCAATACTTCTAAAACAAGTGGCCAATAAATTACCATGATGTCTTCTTACATAGCACGAGTGCCTAAACACAAATTGATGTTCTCTAATTTTGTTGTGACAGCCAGGCTAAGCAATTAATTACTTAGATTTAGTATCCAAGGCTTCGGAGAAGGTGATGGCACCCCACTCCAGTACTCTTGCCTGGAGAATCCCAGGGACAGAGGAGCCTGGTAGGCTGCAGTCCATGGGGTTGCGAAGAGTCGGACATGACTGAGCGACTTCACTTTCACTTTTCACTTTCATGCATTGGAGAAGGAAATGGCAACCACTCCAGTGTTCTTGCCTGGAGAATCCCAGGGATGGGGGAGCCTGGTGGGCTGCTGTCTCTGGGGTTACACAGAGTCAGACATGACTGAAGTGACTTAGCAGCAGCAGCAGCAGTATCCAGGGCTTAGCAATTACAGCTCCAAAAATAAAGCTTGCTATATATATATATATATATATATATATATATATTTTTTTTTTTTTTTTTAAGTAGAGTGCCTATTATCCCATAAAGTTTCCAGGAACTTCTACTAAAATAAGATGAGCATTGTATCTTTCACTGATCTGGATGCACAATGTTTTGGGCAAAGCACCAAATCACAAACAGAAATAGAAATAAAAGAAACAAGTATCTGATAAGGAAAGATGCTATTTCATCTCAGGGAAGACGATGAGGGTTTTGACAATTCTCACTCAGCAGATCTTACACAGTACCTGCTTTCCACCAGGTAGTCTTCTAAGCACTGATGATTACATAGTTCCTGCTCTCCAGGGTGGACTACATGAGCAAATAAGCACTAGAGGGCAATGTGATAAGAGCTTGGTTATGAATAACCACAGGAGCAAATACTGTAATCAATATGAGACATAGGAAAAGAGGCAGTTGTGAAAAATAGAAATCGCCTGATGATCCACACTCCATACATAGTCCCTTGTGAGTATTTTCTTACAGTCATAAACTTTGAAATAGGAACATACTAGACAAAATCGAGTGCTCCCAAGTTTCCTGTGATTCTGTGCTTTTTCACCAGATTCTATTACCAAGGAAGCATACCATTAAAAAGACGTGATTTAGGCTAAGGCCTTTGATTTTCAAAATGTTGTGAGTTGTTTTATAAAAAGAGTAGATTCTGATAGAAGCCACGTGGTCAATTCTGAACTCAGAATGATTTTATAGCCCTACATTTCCCCTTCTGGCTTTTCCTTCCCCTCTCCCCTCTCTCCCTCTCTCCCTCCCTGCCTCTCTCCCTCTCCTTCCTCCTCTGGCTCCATTATTTGTCTTTATTCTAGATAGACTATTAAAAGCCCCAGAGCCCCAGAAAAGTCTTGCTGCCCACTTCTGAAAGTAGAGCTAAATTACTGCACCCTCAGGAAATCTCCCACTAATCTTATAAGATCATGCTTCATTTTTCCTGTGGTTGAAGTTATTGCTAAGATAATGCATTTATAAAACATTTTAAGTAACATACCACTGCCAAAAATAGTATTATAGTATTATCATATGTCCAAAAGCTGATTTTAATCATCACTTTAATCTTCAAAAGATAACTTATTCCATAGAGAAGACTGGGATTTTCTTCAAAGTCAGAAAAAAAAAATAAGCTTTTTAGTGAATTGAAATGAATAAGATTAAAGAAAAAATTCTGCTCTGGGAACTTTAGAAAGCTATATAAAATACCAAACACTCCAAGAAGTAAAAATAAAGTTTGAAACATAAGAAGTCTAGCTGTTGTAGAATCATGTAGGGAACATTAATGAATGAATAGCTTGAAATTACTTAGTTAAAGCGGCATATGTTCTTAGTGTTATTATATTGTAAGATGAAACAAAATCTGAAAGATTAAACCATGTTCACCGATTTGAATACAAAGGTAAAATAAAACAATGGAATATCACAGTACACTTATCTTTAAGCATAGCAGCCACACACACACACACATTTGCTACCTTCTGGAAAACATCAAATACAAACATTTCCAGGAACAGAACAACAGACTGGTAAAGTGTAAAGTAGCCCTGGATTCTTGCATTCTTTCCTGGTGACATGCTGTTTCTCACTAACCCAGAGCAAAACGACACACAAGAAAAGAGCTTGCACCACAGAAAAGTCATGCAGTCAGTCCCACTTCATTTTATCACAAAACAAATACTGTCCTCTTCTGCAGCTTTTCCTTCTATTATTCATTTTTATGCTCTTTAATTCTCAAAGTACTGGCGGTTTCCCAATCATGAATAGAAACTAGCAAGGTCATTCATATTTCACAAGGGGCTACAAAAATCATTCTCTGTTTCCTGGGTTCTGTGAGTGCTTCCAGTCATGGCAGGGAAATGACCTCCCTCACATGATGTGTGCACACACACCTCCCAATCGGAAAAAACAAACAAAAATCTGTAAATTAGAGATCTATTGGACCCAGTCAGGTTGGGTGTGTGGAACAGTGCAAGTTAGGAAAGAAAGCACTGGCATGGATTTACCTGATATCAAGCCCATTCAGTCTTGCTGGAGAGAACTAACTGATTCTGTTCTTTTGACTTTTTAAGGGCTCAGCTGAAGTCTCCCTCAGTGAGAGTAGAAATGAAACAGATGGTAAACTACACTAATGACTCTGCGACACACTTGCAGGGCCTGGTGTTATACCGTCTCCTGAACACGGAAAGAATAGTCAACAAAGAGCCGTACCAGAAGTGTCTGCAAGACCATAAATTGCCACAACAGCTGAGAGAATCGTCCTATTGAAAGGAAATTAGTGAGCGAGTGTCAAAATGGGCAGTTGGTGTCAACTCCTAGAGGATTTGAAAGTGAGAAGTGGACTTGAGGAAACCATGTTAATAGAGACCTGGTTTGTATGAAAAGAAAATCATACTTCACCAAATATCCATCATAAGAGTCATGCTTGTCACAATTCACATTAGTCTGTGTTTTGAGAAAAGAATGCTTTCTTAAGGGCTATGTAAGCACCTTACCTTGTTGAGCTCCAAAAGCATATGCTCGTCTGTTTCCTTGAAAACAAATTTAGAAAGAAATTCTACACTCAGCTGATGTGGTAATTCTTGGAACAAAACATCCCCACTTTTTTTTTTTTAAGGAATCTTTCAAGCCCAAACTATTTTTTTAAACAACTTTCAAAAAGAAGCAAAGAACAAGAGATGGTAAATGGCAAATAGAAATTAGAGATTGTGAAACTTTTATAAAGGGAGATTTATATTAAAGAATTCAAAGAAATTAGGCAAGATACTAGAAAATATCAAGCAACAGCAATTCTATTAATATTTGAAAACATGTAAAGAACTATTCTGAAAGGACCTATAATATATACTTGCTGTTACTTAAGAATATTCAATCCTACCATAGAGTATAAGAGAGTAGATGAAACTAAATATGAAAGCAAATAATTGGTAAAACAGGTTACAGACAAAGTGAGTACACGCTATGCTTGTCAACATAGAAAGGGCTGGAGGGCCAGTTAAGTATCAAACAACCAAATGTGCCTGGGAAACCCCGTATTCAAGAAGTCTTAAAATGACTACTTATTGGTGAAATCCAGTTTGGTCCACATAATCGGCTAGCTGCCCAGTAGATACAGTAGATACAGTTCCCTATAGGCGAGCTGTAGTTTTGACTAGGTATATAGAGCATCTGTGTATTTGTTCAGACACCTTCTATCTGGTGAAATCCGTTGCTCATCCTCAATTCTGGTCCTTGCACTGGTCTACTGGGCAGACTGAAGGGGAAGGAAGAAAGACAGGACATAAATGCATTGTGTAGGCTTTCCAGATGGCCCTAGTGGTGAAGAATCCACCTGCCAATGCAGGAGACAGAAGAGATGTGGGTTCAGTCTCCCGGTTGAGAAGATCCCCTGGAGGAGGGCATGGCAACCCACTCCAGTATTCTTGCCTGGGAAATCCCATGGACAGAGGAGTCTGGTGGGCTACGGTCCATGAGGTTGCAAGGAATCAGACATGACTGAAGCGACTTCACACACACACACGCACATATGCATTGTGTAACTCAAGACTTGGATAGTAAGGTCTCTCCACCCCACCTTTACCTTGCTGTAAGTGTGCTAAACTATGCTGTCTTTCTCTTTCCTTCTTACTGTGTATATTTTAAGTAAGCAATAGACCATGGGTTTCAAGCATTTGAATTTGAGCAGCAATTTCATGACCTCTGGGACAGGCTGCCTGTATATGGCACTGTACATGGAAAATACCATTGCATCATTCTTTCCCAATGGGTCAACAGAGGTCCAAATCTCAGCCAACAGCTATCCACAGTACCTCTTTTGGTCACTAGAAAAACGGAAGTTATCCTACGGGTGGACAGATAAACACTGAAAGGTCCTCTAAGTTAACTTGCCCTTAGACTTTTCTTTTTCATTGCAACTTCTTTTTGTTTATATAAATCAATTTATGAGCTGTAAGAGGTGCTTTAAGAGCCAGAATTTAGTTAATAAGCATGTGATTTGGAGAGAGTAATTTCTCATTGTTTTATTCCCTTTTAAAAATGGAGATAAACATGTTGGCAAAACATTGTGAGATGAAGTGAAAGTCACTCAGTCGTCTCTGACTGTTTGTGACCTCGTGGACTATACAGTCCATGGAATTCTCCAGGCCAGAATACTGGAGTGGGTACCCTTTCCCTTCTCCAGGGAATCTTCCCAACCCAGGGATCGAACCCAGGTCTCCCACATTGTCGGCAGATTCTTTACCAGCTGAGCCACACAAGTGAAGCCCAAGAATACTGGAGTGGGTAGCCTATCCCTTCTCCAGGAGATATTTCCAACCCAGGAATCAAACTGGGGTCTCCTGTATTGCAGGCAAATTCTTTACCAACTGAGCTATCAGGGAAGCCCAAAACGTTGTGATACATAATGAAATCATTTATCTAAAGTGCTTCAACACAGGAATTGCCACTTTTTTTTTTTTTCAAAATTGACTGATGGCTACAACTTTACAAAATAAATTATATATAGCTACTCTTTATGCTATACTCTAAAAGTACAAATCCTGGAATATTACAGTGTCAAACAGCTTTTAATCTCATATAGTTTATACTTAAACAGAAAAGAATTTAATTACTTAATAAAAAGATTGTGCTTACATTGTGAAATTATATAGCATGCCTTTTCCAATCACAACACCTGGCCCAGATCTTGAAATTAGGGAAGACAAAACTTAACATGATTAATTTTTATGTGACTAGCAACACACTGAAATAATTCCTGTACTTAAAAAGCACCAGGTTATGTACAATTTAAACATTTTATCACTTTTGGCATGCTTCTGCCACTTACCATCCTAAAAGCTAACATGTATTTATCTCAAGGTGAGATGTCTGAACTTCTGAAAAAGTGTGAAATGTGTGTGTACGTCTGATTAAACAACTGCTTTTTTCCAAACCGGTAGAGAAACTTTATGGGGTAAATGTGTTTGTACAGTGGTGACTATTTGTCACAGTAGGCTCTGACATAGGCTTTAAAGCACCAACTATTTTGGACAATATGTCATAACCAGCCAGTTGGAGGGCAGTAACAGAATACTTGGCTAACCATTCTATACTAGAGACATCTGTTTAGCTTAGCAAGCTGGTAACACCAGACCCTACTATAATTTGGATCATCTGAAGATCACAATCATTTAGTTTCTGAAAGATGTAAACAACATTGAAAGGCCATTCCATATATCTTAGACATTTTAATCAGTTATTATGGAGCATCATGAAAAAAGTTTATGATTACATAAACTACTAAGTTTAAGTGAAAAAGACCATATATACATGATGTTATATTTATATTCTTAAAATTATTTAATATGAAATTTATATTATGTAATATTATATCACATAAAATTTTTGGCCATATGTAGGACAAAAAACCCAAAGTATGATTTATTGAGGCAAGCGGTAGACGGGTGATTTTTCTTTTCTTCGATCGAGTGAAATAATACCAGTTTGTATTGTTTTCTGTGTGCTGGACACTGTATATTAGTTGCTTATTAACAGTTTTAATCATTAAAACCAACTTATAAGGTAATATTATTTCCATCTTATGGACTGCTGCTGCTGCTGCTGCTAAGTCACTTCAGTCGTGTCTGACTCTGTGCGACCCCATAGACGGCAGCCCACCAGGCTCCCCCGTCCCTGGGATTCTCCAGGCAAGAATACTGGAGTGGGGTGCCATTTCCTTCTCCAATGCATGAAAGTGAAAAGTGAAAGTGAAATTGCTCAGTTGTGTCCGACTCCTAGCGACCCCATGGACTGCAGCCCACCAGGCTCCCCCGCCCATGGGATTTGCCAGGCAAGAGTACTGGAGTGGGGTGCCATTGCCTTCTCCCTTTTATGGACTAGCTGAGACTTAAGTTAAAATTACTTGCCCAAGGTCAAATATTAGTGAGAGCTGAGTGGCAGAGCTGAGTTTAGAACTTATGTCTAACATCAAATCCCATACTTGTAATCAGTATAATTCTCTTTAAAGAAAAAAGTCTATACATCCTGTACTCTGTTCATTGCTCATATCTATGAATAGATTCTACCCATCTATCCTGGATAGATGCTTACAGCTTGTTCTGATTTGTCTGGGGATTTCCCAGGCTTAGTCCCGAAAGCAGGACCTTCAGTGTACTTGTCCTAAGCAAACCTTTGCCAGTTGGCAACCCACAGGGTAGGAACACTTAACCTAAAAACATTGTAATGTTTCACAAATATTGCTCTAAAATCCCTCAATCTGAGTGAAGACAGGGAGTGCGCAGAATTATAAAGGAAGCTTCATTTTGTAAGCACCAAGGAATGAGTGTTTCTGGGGTAGAGGAGAAACGCTCCTATTTACTGTCTCTTTCCCTGGATGTTGTGCCTAGAAAATAAATGAGCTGCAGCCTCTTTCAGTGGCCCTTTGTGCTTAGTGCATGAACTGAACACAAGTTTTTGTGGAAATTGTGTTCTATATGGGGGTTGAGAGCAAAGAGTAAAAGAATAAATTTCTTGAAACATCTGAAGAGCAGCCTCTCTGGTTCCTCTTGTCTTGGACACATTTCTTCAGAGCTGCTTGTAAAAGGCTGCTGCCCAGCCCAGCTTTTCTCTGCCCAGCTTCTCACTGCCACTACCTGGAGGTTGCAGGGGATTTGCCTTTGGGACAAATGGAGAAAGCGGCGTCCACACAGACACACTATCATGTGTAAAACAGATAGCTCTGAAAAGTTGCTCTGTAACACAGGGAGCCCAGCCTGGTGCTCTGTGATGACTTAGATGAGTGAGATAGGGGAAGGGGAGAGAGGCTGACCGGAGAGGGAATCTACGTATAATTATCGCTAATTTACGCTGTTGTACAGCAGAAACCAACATACTGTAAAGCTATTTTCCCCCAATTCAAAAAAAAATGTTTATAACTACAAATAAAATCCTTATTGAATTTTTAAAAAAAGCTTCCCTTCTCCTCTGCGTGGTTTGCCCCCCCACCTTGTCCTCAGCAGTAACTCGAATGTTCCGTCAGTCTACATGTAAGCTATATTTACCACGGTGTTTGGGAATCTCTGGGCACAAACTGTCTGAAGATTAGGTAAATTACAGGTGCCCGGGCTCATGTTACTCATTTAGCAGCCACAAGTTGAGAGCATTAATCTGCCTCTTCTGAATTTTCCCTTTCAGTCAGCGGCCCTTCCTGTTCTTTAGGGCCACTGCCTGGCCTTGCTAGCTGACCCCTCTTCTCCCCACAGGCTGGACTTCGTGCCGTTCATTTTCTTCCTCTCCTTCTCCTCCTCCTCCAGCCCCTCTTTCTTTTATTCCCTTTCCTCGTCTTTCTTTCCGCTGCGGAAAAAGTATATTTATTTTCTATCTGGCCCTCAGTTCTGCTTTTTCAGCTATAACAGAATCTGCTTTTTTGAACCCGGTCTCACTGACTCAACGGACATGAGTTTGAGCAAACTAGGGGAGATGGTGACGGACAGGGGAGCCTGGTGTGTGACAGGCCACGGGGTCGCCAAGAGTCTGACAGGGTTTAGTCACTGAACAACAAAGGCAACAGTCTAGCCAAAGTCCCTAGGTATAAGCCACGAAAACCTCTCCATCAGCTTCTGACTAATGCTGTGTCTACTTCTTCCCTGAACTTCCTCCTACTGTCACCACTTCCCTAATCACCAGGTCTGTTAAAAATCTTCAAATCTGCTCCCTAGAAACACCAACCCCACATCTTAGGAACTTCCCAGACCATTCCATCCATTCGTGACAGATTCTTCATTGTTACACACTCATAAGAAACCACATTCTCTTCCTCCAATTTCCTAGTCACTTGTGTAATTTTTGAAAAATCAGAGTCTGTCCCCCTAGTAAACCAGAAATTTGTTGAGGGCATAAATACACGAAACACAATTACTGGAGTCACTAGTGCTAATATTCCCTGGTGGCTCAGACGGTAAAGAATCTGCCAGCAGTACAGGAGACCTGGGTTGGATCCCTGGGTCAGGAAGATCCCATGGTGAAGGAAACAGCAACCCACTCCAGTATTCTTGCCTGGAGAACCCCATGGACGGAGGAGCCTGGCTGGCTACAGTCCATGGGGTCGCCAAGAGTTGGACACAACTGAGCAACTAATACTAGTGCTAATATTTTCACTTGTTACACAATTAACACAAATCCCTAAATTTATCCTAAACATCTGTCTTAACCGATCTGCATACTTCAGTTAATTCCCTTTGGCTATTTCAATCAGAAGCCGTAAGATTGGGAAGGAAGGAAATTAACATTTTTGAATGCCCACTCCATAATATGGACTCAACATATATTTTTCCATTTTATGCTAACAACAAATCTATGATGTATGTATTATATGTGCCATTTGATCTCTTTTAAAACAAGCCTGGAATGTATAATTATGAATGGCTAGAACTTAGTTTCCGACTTATCTGAGACTCTGCTTTGCCGCCAGATAAAACACCTTCCCAAAGGCTCGTAGCGGAAACCCACTGTTGGCTGGGCCAACTATAATCCTTTCCCTCCTACACTTTTTCACAGAGAGGAAAAGCTGGACATATTCAAGATTTTGTGGAGATGATGGGAAGAAAATGCATTTACAAATAACTAAGCATGAAATAAGAATAATTTGAAAACTATTTGAAAACTCTCAATTCTATTACTGACTTACTTTCACATTTTGTTATGAACTCTAGGCCCCTGAAGTGACTTATTGATATTTAATTTTATTATTTTCTTATTATTTACTTTTCTCATAATTAAAAAATGCACTTGAACTATCTAAAGCTTGGAGGATAAGCCCGTTTTGACCACTTGTCAAGATCTGTGTCTCCCATGTTGTACTGAGAAATAATGTAATTGCAATTACAGGCATCTCACATTCTGTAAACAGTTTGAGTTCCAAGAGTTCACTAGTTAGTTGTTTGGAATCATTGTGTATTTTCCCATTACCTAATCTAATAAAAAGCGGTTATTTCCCAAGTTGGCATTTCCTTTTTTCTCTCTTCCCATCCCTACCTCAGCCCTCAAAACAACAAAAAAGGGAAAAATCTGTTTGAACAAGGTGAATAACAAGACTAATATTATTGGCCTGAATTCTAGAGAATGTTGTTAAAGGGGTTTTGTAATTTAATAAGAAATGACAATTCAGTAGTGATAGCTGAATTCACACAAAGAAATGATATCCCTATCTGGAAGCTGCTATTGATTAGCACCCCAAAGCTTTTTCCTCTTCTTTCTAGAATCTTCTCTGTCTATATTTTGAATTCACTGTTTCTCCAGTGGTGATATTTACATAAGGGAAAAATATAGGAGAAAGTGCACTTCCATATTCTTTAGCAGGTTCATGATGCATAGACTGTCTCAGATCTGCCTGAAACGTCTTAAAATCAGAGGTGAGTCTGAGAATCGCTATCACCTTACACGTTACTTCTATCATCCAAGCAACAAAATTCTGAGAAGCAATACTTTTCTAACCTCATTTTTTTCTGTAAACCTAATTGTAGTAATAAAAATACTTTTCTTTTATGGGTATGCAACATTTTTGAAGTGATTTTGCATTTTTAAAAACTTTATCCTGACATTTGAGAATATGATATCTTTGCCATTATGTACTTTATGGGTGAAAAACTGAGAATCTGAGATATTGCTGCTGCTGCTAAGTTGCTTCAGTCGTGTCCGACTCTGTGCGACCCCATAGACGGCAGCCCACCAGGCTCCCCTGTCCCTGGGATTCTCCAGGCAAGAATACTGGAGTGGGTTGCCATTTCCTTCTCCAATGCATGAAAGTGAAAAGTGAAAGTGAAGTCACTGAGTCGTGTCCAACTCTCAGCGACCCCATGGACTGCACCCTACCAGGCTCCTCCATCCATGGGATTTTCCAGGCAAGAGTACTGGAGTGGGGTGCCATTGCCTTCTCTGATTTGAGATATTAGGTTGATTAAGTTCTCAGAGGCCCGAAGTAATTGTGATCTAGGCCTTCTACACCCCAATTCAAGTGCTATTTCTCCTATTTTTTAAATTGTTAGTCAATCTCACTCACCCTTCTAAATTTCATCTCCATAAGAAAAGGGATCATTTTTCACTGCTTTATTCTTGGCACCCAAGACACTATCTGGCACTCAGTAAGTAACTCAAAAATGTTGAATAAATGAATTTCAGATATCATTTTCTTAATAATCTTAGCAATAATGCTATATAATTTTACTGCTTAAAATGACTTTTCAAATTGTCTTCTCGTTAGGAGATGCAGCACAGAGTGAAGTTAAAAGCACAAGGTAATTTTCCATAATATATTTAAGGCTATTCCATGAATTCTTGGAGCCTCCAATCTGTAGTCTCTACTGCTGGTATTAGCAACCAGGGGACTGGCAGAAATAGGAGAAACTGCACAAAAGTATTAGATTCTTACTCTTCCCTGTACCTCTTACTTTTTTAAAAACTGAAAAATGGTTCTCATACTTCATAAGGAATATATAGCTGCACAATAACAAAAATGTAAAAACAGCATAAAATGGCAAAATTTAACATCTCAGGTCTATGGCTTGATAGGGAAATATGAAGATTTATCTTCTGGAGTAAGCGACTTAACTCAAAAATGTAACTAGTTTCTACATTGTCTGACCATTGAGTCCAAGGACATTGTTTTCAGCCTATTCATTAAAAAAAAAAAAAAAGAAATCATATTGAGCATAGCCTATAATTATCTCTGCTTGGGGTAGAAGAAGAAGATATTATGTTTCCATCTGGTTTTTCAGGCACTGACTCTAATGGCCAAAACCAGAGGTGACTGTCATCCGAAAGGCAATTTATAGTTGGAAAGAGTCTTCCAGAGCTCTGGGAAAGAAAGGAAAGGGAAGGGAAATGGAAAGGGTATAACAAAATAAAACAATTTCAATAGGAGGAAAAAGTATCTGCCACAGCTGTGCTTCATTTCCTTCATAAGAAATGGTCTCAGCCTTGACACAGCCTTATGCTCTCCATGATAACTAACGTTCATCAAGCAGCTAATATAAGGTTATATGCTTCACACGCATGGGCTCAGTTAATCGAACTGTCCCCAAAATTCCATAAGGCAACCACTGTTATCTTAAGAGAAATAGAAACCTAGTATTACCTAGGCACACAGAAATGGAAACTAACTTAGCTAGAACTTGAAGGGACTTCTTTGGAACTTAGGGGCCTTGCACGTCGTCCTTATCTTGTCCTACCTCCCCAGCCACCATACTTGTGTGCACTGAACCACAGGCAAGCTGCAGTTAAACACACTCTTCCTTGGTTTGTGTCTTCGTTGCTACCTTTCTCAGCTGAATCCTATGAAACAACTTATCTGCATCAAAGGGTGCCAAGAAAGCAGATGAAAAAGCCGTGAGCACACAATGTAGACTAGGAGCCTTACCAGAGGAAACTTAGAGTGCCACACTGAACACTGGAATATCGAATAGCTATGAGTCTTATTTCCACTAAAACTATTACTCAAGAGACATTATTCATTCATTGCATCCCCATCCTCAGTCCCACCCCTTACCTTATAGGTACTACTGGTCCACCATGGAGGGGTATGGAATTTGGATCTTACGTTGCCACCCTCCAGAAAAAGATAGCCAAGGAAGGAATCTGAGCACCCTCTAGCCACCCCTTCCAGCTCCCAAACTGTCATACAACCTTAGTAAAAGAGAGGAAAGAGATTTACCTGCTGCTATGGAGGCTGAAGCCTGAAAGTCATGTATAACCTTGGAAGGACTGTAATGGTTTTATCACAGGAATAGCATCTTTTTGAGAGGCAGGAGAGAGAAAAGAGCTGAACCACTCTGCAAATATTAACCAAGCTATTTTGGAGCAATAGCTATTGCCTTTGAAATCTTTCATCATGGGTCTATACTTAGAATTCAGATGAGCCTGGGGGAGGGGAACAGTGCAGTGTTAATCCCCAGTTGTTCTGAACTTGTCCTGTAAGCAGGTTAGCCTCTAAAGTGTCCCAAATCGAAGTGTTCGCTGCTTTGCTTAAATTTAGGGGTCTATGCATTTCGTTTTAACCTGTCCTGGGTATAGGTCGTCACATCATTCTGAAGGTGACACTTCTCGGTTTTCTTTCAAACTAGATGTTCTAGAGAGCACTGGCTGTAATCACATTGAGAGACTGATGCTCCATGACAGCTAAAAGTTGGATTGAGTTTCAGGAGCTACTATATATAAAGCTGGGGCCACTTATGTCACCGCACTAATTAAATGCCATCTGGGTAACCACCCAGAACCTTCTGGGTTTTTGAGCCCATCACCCCGTTCAGACCAAGTCAGAGGCCAAGGAAGAGAACATGATGATGGACCTTTTTGAAACTGGCTCCTATTTCTTCTACTTGGACGGGGAAAATGTTACCCTGCAGCCCTTAGAAGTGGCAGAGGGCTCTCCTCTGTATCCAGGGAGTGATGGTACCCTGTCGCCCTGCCAGGACCAAATGCCCCCAGAAGCCGGGAGCGACAGCAGCGGAGAGGAACATGTCCTGGCGCCCCCAGGCCTGCAGCCTCCCCACTGCCCCGGCCAGTGTCTGATCTGGGCTTGCAAGACCTGCAAGAGAAAATCTGCCCCCACCGACCGGCGGAAGGCCGCCACCCTGCGCGAGAGGCGGCGGCTCAAGAAAATCAACGAGGCCTTCGAGGCACTGAAGCGACGGACTGTGGCCAACCCCAACCAGAGGCTGCCCAAGGTGGAGATTCTGCGGAGCGCCATTAACTACATCGAGCGGTTGCAGGACCTGCTACAGCGGCTGGATCAGCAGGACAAAATGCAGGAGTTAGGGGTGGACCCCTTCAGCTACAGACCCAAGCAGGAAAATGTGAGCCCAGACGCTGCCGCCGGGGCCGGGGAACGGATAGGCTGATTAGGTGCCTTCCTCCGGGCCTTAACCTCCAGCTGCGCGGTCTCCGTTCCCGGCCCCCTTCCTCGCCCGCCCCTCCCGCTCCCTCGCTAATGAACCCCCGGTGACCCGTGAACACGGGGGTGCCTGCAAGAGGCAGGAAATTCGTACCCGGCCTGAGGAAACAGGGGAGACACCCCCGCCAACGGCCCCCTAACCCACCCCCGGAACCCATGTTTCTTGACTAATCTGCTGCCTCGGTTTTCCTCCAGCTTGAGGGTGCGGATTTCCTGCGCACCTGCAGCTCCCAGTGGCCAAGTGTTTCGGATCATTCCAGGGGGCTCGTGATAACTGCCAAGGAAGGTAAAGTAAAAGGGCATAGGGCTACTAGAGAAACTCCCGGGAAGGGGCTGGGGAGCTTCCTGGGGGTAGAAAGCAATGCTCGGAGCCGAGCGGGAACCGGGATGTGCCCTGCGAGCTGGCGCTTCCAACGCGGGGACCGCGCCTCGCGCGGGGAGCAGGGCTGCCTTCCTTCCATGGGGAGTATGTTTATGTGTCTGTGTGTTTTCTGCTCCCAGGAGGGACAAGCATTGATTCATCGGCCTCGAGTAGCCTTCGATGCCTCTCTTCCATCGTGGACAGCATTTCCTCGGAGGAACACAAACTCCCCTGCGTGGAGGAGGTGGTGGAGAAGTAACTCAGTGGTCCGGACGTTCTCCACGGAGCAGGAAGATCCCACCCTCCCTGCTTCGCCTAATCCTTTAGATCACGTTACATTAATATTTAGGAAGCCAGACCCAGGAGTTTATGATAGGGAAGGAGACAGATTCACAAAGAAACTTTTTGGAAACTGCTGTGCACGCTCGGATGAAAAAGCCTTTCGGCTTTGGGCTTGTATCTTGGGAACCGCGAGTGGCTTAGATCTAGCGGTTTTACTTTTTGTTTGGTTGGTTTTGTAATATATTTACTTTCATTATGATGATCCTTTTGTGCCATGTTCAGAAGAAGTTCATTCCTGTTTAAAACAAAGTGGGAACGTTGCATCTAAATGTTAGTGGTATTGAATGTATTTTTGTAAATAACATTAGTACTTTCATTTTTTATGTAAACCTAAGAAATATATTTTAAATGTGGAGTGACATTGTATATAAAATGTGCGAGGATCCTGGTATTGTAATATTAAAAGATAAGTTTCTATATGAACAAAAGTTGGTCTAATTTGATTCAACTGAAAAAAAAAATGTTTAGAGGGCACAAATAAAGGTGAACCACATTTTAATTTAGACACCACCCAAACCCATTTATTTGGGTGTTTACCTATGGGTCGATTTAAAAGGAGGAAAATGGGTTGCTTTCCTGTGTCTGAATTAAACTGTTCACTTTTCTGTCTCATGTAGATCTCACATTTATGGTTAGAAGTGAAGACAATTTGGAAAGAATCCGTCCTTTTCCCTTTTATCAACATCCCGTTTCTTCTTTTAGTTAAAACACAGAGCCCTTTACCTGGAGATCTGGGTGAGATTTATCAAAATTAACAACTGAATCCTTCAATTCAAGAAAGTCTCATCCTTACAAGAAATAACCACACACACCAAAAAAAAAAATCCGCTAATTTTGCCCCAATTACTTTTCCTCTTTGACACTTCAGGCAGTGCCCTTCCTGAGGAAGCATTCATATGGTGTACCAAGGACTGCCCTGGCCTCTAAGCAAGGTCTCTGATTCCTGCCTGGTTTTCTTGAACTAGACTGGTGGCTTGAAGACTGGAGTATCCTCTAGGCCTCTTGTGGTTTGGGTTTGTTTTCCAAATAGAAAGATAAAAGAAGGGGGACGATCTGTCTCCTGAGGGCGGGTAGGCATCTTTGATGGAAGGTTGCTTCCAGAGAGGTAAGGGTTAACTGGCTGAGGGCAAAAGACCACAACACACATGAAACCTCTTAGCTGGACTAAACAGGGAAGCCCCAGAGAGGCCTGAAGCCCCAGGAGCTCCTCACAGTGAGGGTTTTACAACGTGTGCCAGGTTTGTTTATCCTGTAACCTCAGGAAGAAACGACCACCAAGAATCGCAGTGGGAAGCAAAGCCTAGGAGGCGGGCAAGTCATTGCCTCGGAATCGCTACTTCTCCCTCTCTGTAGACGGCAATTTCACTCCCTCCTCCTCCTCCCTTAACTGCTTCCTTTCCTCTTTTTCTCCACAGCTATTGCCCAGTTCAAAAATGTGAAAAATCAAATCGAACTCAGCATTCCCTAGCCCAACCTTGCTACCCAATGCGCCAGCCTGGACCTTGACGCCCACCACACGCGTCCCAGATGCCGCCGCAGACCGCGCCCCCTGCAGGCAAGAAGCAGTATCTTGCCCTTTTAGCATTTCAAAAGGCCTCTGCCTGGGTATAACAGTTACGCAAATTTCTGGGCGCATGAATAATTCCAGTTTCTCCTGAAACACTTTTAAAATGTAGAAAGCTACATAGAGGAAACTGATCTGGACATATGATCCCTCTCAAAACTGTGAAGGCAGCAGGTGGGAGGGTGAGTGGAGGCAAACTGCTGAACGTCTGTCGGTGGGCTGATAACTGAATTGAATCGTTGATCCCTCTCTCTTTGTCGTTTCCTCATGATATAATTCCTGGGCTTGTGAAGGTTCACTGCGAAGTCTTTAACCAAAATGGGACACAAAATAAACTTTAAATGTTAGCTGTTTTTATTTTTCATTAGTAACTAGATTTACCATCAAGAAGCTTTTCTTCCACTAAAAGTCACAGTTCCTTCAGAATTAGTTGTCTAACTTCTTTTCAGGCTCTGGCTGGGATGGTATTAATAACAATGAGACCAACAGCCGGATGAATGAACCATTCCTAACACTTTACCTATTAACTCATATAATCCTACAAAGATCTGTGAGAGAAGTCCTGCTGTTATTTCTTATTATGAGAAAAGGATACTTTGGAGCAGAAAGAGGTCCCCTCTCTGGCAGAGAGCCAGGATTTTGAGCCAGTCAACAACAATGGCTTCCAACTTGCTCCCTTAATCATGTATCATGATAGAGAAGCCTTGAGAAAGAAGATACATTTATGGTCTGTAGGATAATTGGACTGAATTTGATAACTGTTTTTCAAAAGCTCTTTCTCGAGAGTACTTAGCTAGTAAACTCCAAATTAGAGAAGTCATTTAATTAAAATGCATGTGGTCAAGCATTGCAAATTATCTAATCTGAATACATGTGAATGAAAATGTCTTGATTGTATGTATACCTCTTAATCATGCTTTTTATGTATCTATGATTTTTTCTGAGAATCAATAGTGATTTCCTAATATATATATGGAATATATACATATATATATACACATGCACACATACAAACACCTCTACATTTCAGAAAATCAGATTCACGCCACAACTGAAATAAGATATCATAACCGAGCAGGTAAACTCATTCAACTTTAAAATTACACATATATTTATAATAAGATTTGTGTTATAAGCTGCTCAGCAGCACAATGTTTTTTATCAATTCATGGACTTTACTTGCTGATAGATTTTATTTGGTCTTTGCAAACCAAATCCTCTTTATCTTTCTTAGTTGAGTAACCTGAGAAATTGTTTGGAATAAGTTTGCCCATAGAAAGTCTCTTCATTAAATAGAGCAAATATTTCCCAAAGACTTCATGTGACCTCCACTGCTACAACTGACATGGTAGGCTTCCCAATGAATCCTTGGTGTGTTTGCAATTAAAATGTTTTTATTTGATATTAATGATGGTAATCTTGACTAAGGCCAAAGCCAAAACAAACAGGGCTGTGGAAACAGAAAATCAAGATGTTAATAACTCGGTAAAGATAAGCAATTTGAGATTTAAACTGAGCCTCATTTCAGAGGCTATTAAGTATAAAATAACAAGTGATTTTTCTCTTATATGTTACCGAAGAAATAATCTGTAGAACATCAAATGTTAGCTTTCTTAAACTAACTTTAATCATCACACCTGGATCATTGAATTTCAAGCCTGAACATAGTGGAAATACCCTTTGTCTAAAGGACTCTCTCTTTTTTTTTTTTCAGACTCTTTCATATGATTTAGGGGAGGAGGTATGATGCTAAAAATCAGTGATCCCAACTCCTCTTGAGATTGGTAGAGAAGTCTTGGGTTGCTATAGTGACCTTCACCCTTATTAAGATATTTAAATTCAAAGTTAGAATTTACCCATCTGTGCTTTTCTCTTAGTAATATTTTGTCCCTTTTATTCATCTCAAAACTTTCCTCCTACAACACCTTATCTGGAAAAAATATTTTTAAAAATTTTAGTTTAAACTTTGACTGTCTCATCCCCAATCTAATGCATTTGTAAATTAGCGATAACATGGTATTTCCTTAAAGAGCCAAGCCATCAAGGCATTTCTCCAACAGACTCCTCCAGCCACTCCTTTAGAGTCAGCAGTGTTACAAAAGATGACCCTCCTTCGTAGAGGTTTCATTCTGAAAAAGCAATTTTTTGCAAGCCTAGTTCACAGTCAGCCTGTGAGATGGAATGCCTATGCCATGTGCTGGAACAAAGACAATGCTGCAAGGACTGCCTACTTTCTCTACTCTCAAGGCTGCTTAAAGTCCTTACTTAGGCCTTTGATCTCTCCTGGGAGTCTTCGAACTAGGCAGAGGCCGATGTCTTCTTCAGCTGTCTTCTCCACAAATTCTTCCAGCAGCTTTGGCAGGTACTAATGTGTTTACTTAGGTGTGCCTGGTTCCCGGAACTAATAGTGGTTTGAAATTGTTCGGCACATTGTTATGTCAAATATAATAAGCAAAATTTCAAGAACAACTTCCATAATCCAGGAGTTGATAAGGGTCTCAGATAGGGGCAGAAGTGAGTTAAAATGAACTTATCTTCCTATGTGTATTTAATTTCTCCTGCTGAGAGAAACACGGAGAATTTTCAATCATGCAGAATTCCTAGGGTGGGCAACTTTTACTAGAAAAGGAAGCTCTGAGCATCATTTTGCTGGTGTGGTCTGTCCATCAACACTAGGATTGTTGCCATAATGCTCAAACTAAAATATGCTCTCAAAAAAAAAAAAAAAAAAAGTTGATGATTACTTAAAGGTCTTTGCAATTAAAACCTGCTCGTAAGTCTAAACTGTAAGAAAATTAAGTATGTGTTTATTTTGCTTCAGAATGTAAAATAACACAAAATTTAAAAACCATTATATCTGCTTCATCAGAATCTTGGTGAGCATTTATTTATATGACCCAGCTGGGCTGACTTTTCCTCTCATCTTCTGCCTACTGTGATATTTTCCTAGCCGAGTCAGTGGTGGAACATGGAAGACATCCACGTGAAGAAATAGGGTAAAACAGATTGTATTTTCATTCTTTTCTATAAGAAGCAAAAACCAATATGGTCTGATTTTGAGAAGAGGCCACCCTCTTCTCTTGAGTAGAAGAGCAATGGTTAAAAAGTCAATTTTAACGTTTTCTTTTATACTTCTCTGTTCAATTTTCCCCCACCAAAAAAAAAAAAAAAAAAAAAGCCTATTTTTGTCTTACTCAGTTTCCCATTTTCCCCTCCCATGGTCTCTCCTGGGAAAAGAACAGGGGAGTTATCTCCTGATTTGGGGGGCCCAGGCATCTCTGAATGCGTTGGCTTCCTACCTTCTTTGTAGCCTGCTTCCCATTTTTTGATCTCTTTCTCCTCTAGCCCCTGACAGAGCTCTCAAAGTTTTGTCTCGGTTTTTAACTTTGGTGCTCTGAGATCCTCTTTTCAGCGCTTAGGTCCCAAGGGTCCTCAACCCTGGACCCTGTTCCCCCCGCCCGCAGCAAGTTCCATTAAGCCGCCGGGCGCTTGTGTTTTCTCGGCTTCTTTAGTTCCACTGGCCCGCGGCACTCTGGTAAATTTGTTTTGAGATCACCTTACCAAAGACAGCCTTAACCTCTGGTTCCTGACAGGGCCTCCTGAGTGACAGCGTCTTCTCAGGCCGGGAGCCGAGGGAAAGCTCCCCGGACCTGCGTTTGCGAGCGTCTGCTCTGGAGCGCTAACGGCGCGCACGGAGCCCGGACTGATTGGAGAAGGAAACGAATGGAATTCACCTCTAGGAGCTCAAGCCCTCCCGAAGCGATGCCTAGTTTCCAATTCTGTGTGACCTGGGGCAAATGACTTACTTCCCCGAGCTTGGCTACCTTCTTTTAATAATGGGTCCAGTTACAGTTGCCACAGAATTGTTGGAAGTCATAACTGAGTGCATACATAGCAAGTGTTGGGAACAGTGCTTCCCAAGAGAAAACTCTTCATAACTGTTTGCTTACAAATATCCTATGCTTAACAACTTTGGGGACAAAGCACGTTAGGTGCCTTGTGGAAAGAAATCGAGAAAGACAAGCCAGAAGCATAACTTCTATCTTCCACTTAAACTTGAAGGAGCAAATTTATGTGTGTCCAAATCTTCAGTTTGCACACAGGTCTGTATTAGCTTTGACCAGTGTGTGACAGTCGGGACTACATAGCCAAAGAAAGTGCTACTATCGCTGTTGACCAGAACCTGTGGTGCCTGGCTGAGAATTTCTGGATGAGAATATCTACCCACTACTGTGCTTCTGAGGTCACAACATGCACACTTTGGAATGTTTCCACTCCCCTGGATGGGTCCTTTAGGAACTCAGTTCTTTTACCTGGTGTACCCCTGGGTACCTATTCATTTCAAAGGCATCTACTTGTTAACAGTTCTAAAAATAAGGGGCAGATGACTTCCCACTGCCCAATTAAGCTGTCCATTGAAAAGGAGCCAGATTTTCAAGGGGTGGGGTGGTGATGGTGGTGGTAGAGGTTGTGTCTTTGTCTTGGAGATGACAGAACTTGGGAAAGGGGACAGCGGCAGGCACGTTTGTAGCAAACTTTGGTGACTGACATTCTCCTACCCCTGATTTTTGGGGGCCTTCACTTTGGAGAGCAGATTTCACCTTGAGAAAGTTAATACTTCTTTGGCCCCTGAATATGGGGAAATCTGCCTTCCAGGGTTGCTTTCGGGAAATAATTTTAGAAAAATGTAATAGAAAAGAAGGCCTCCTCAGCCCCTGTTAATTCGGAGTCACAGTTTACTGGACTGTGACCCAAGATCAAGGTGCAAACTCGCTTCTTTTAATGAGTCCAGAAGCCTGGTCCAAAACCTCAGAATATTCAAGTCTGTTTGTGAGACCCTGGAGTGATAGTTTTTTCCCATATATAAAAACTATCCTCTCCCCAACCCCTACAGCAAGTGATTTTGATAGTGAGTTAAGTCAGGGTGGAGGAGGGTTGACAAAAGCTGATTAATGGTTCACTGTCACTTAAATGGAAGCCCTCCCCTCCCGCCTCCTAGCCACGAAGTTTCAAAGACCCTGCTGTGATTGCTTTTCTGTAAGGCTTTTGTCGCCAAAGTGTGTGAAGTTACTCCGGTCGAAGGAGTGGAAATTTTACACGAGCCAAGAAAGATTGCCCTGCCGGCAGCTGGGACGCATCTGTAACGGTGTTAGTTTGCCTGAAAGCAGAAAATTAGCGACCCCGAAGCCCAGCTTGGCTGTTTAGACTGTGGAAATGACAGGGCGGGGCAGAAAGAGGGAGAAGGGAGACGAGCCCCTGGGAAGGAGTTCATCTCTAAAACTTGGTTTCTTAGAACACAAATCTTAGAGACGCAGTCAGGGTGGATCTTCCGCCTGCGCAGGTCCATCACAGGAGGAGGCGCTCAACAAACAGGCGCAGAAGCGGGAAAGAGAGGAAGCCAGGTGTGTCCCTGGTCACTTGGCCCTCCTGTGCCCACGCCCTTCAGATGAGCAGAGAGAAAACTCAGAGCGAGCTGTTTTTGGAGAAAAGGAACCTCCCAGGTTACCCCCCAATAACACAAAGCCTACATAATGGCAATCTGATGAGGAACAAAACAGATTTTAAAAAAAAATCTAGAGCCACTTCATTATTAAAAGTGCCACTTGAAGTTTTTAGCAGCTGTTATTTGGCCTACTGGCTGAAAAAATTTCTGATACAACTAAAGTTCACGAAAAAGAGAACTACCTGAAAATAAAGTTGATCCTTCACGTCTCAGATTGGGAAGGCGGGTCCGCTTTTGGTGTCAACTGGAATGGGGAGCTCTATTTACCGATTTTCTTTTTAAATGTGAGAGCAATTGTACGAAGTTGGATTTCCTTCGTTCCTTTTGTCTGTGACACCCTCTAAGTGTCCCTTGGTTTAGGTAATCTAAAGAGTACAAGTAAGCGGATTGGGGAGCCATCACCTCCGCCCCAGCAGAAACGCAGTAAAACCATTAGCGTCAAAAGGGGCAGTAAACAGCAAACTGTCTCTAGAGAAAAGGCGGAGGTTTGCCCAGACAGCCCTGGCGGGGGTTGCGGTGGGATATGCTAATAGTGCGGGGCCACAGGGGCCGGCCTCCCTCCCCCAAGAATATATAAAGAGCCCCAGCCCCAGAGCGGCAGACCCAGGCCGCCAGGCGTCTGCCCTTGTTAATTACCAGAGACACGGACCAGGGAGCTCGGCCCGGGATTTCCCGGCCCTCAGCGGCGCCAGGCTCCGGTGTCTCCCCTATCTATCTCGCCGCTGTCCAGGCCCACCCCTGCCTCTCTGCAGACGATGGACATGATGGACGGCTGCCAGTTCTCGCCCTCTGAGTACTTCTACGACGGCTCCTGCATCCCATCCCCCGAGGGCGAGTTCGGGGACGAGTTTGAGCCGCGAGTGGCTGCTTTCGGGGCTCACAAGGCAGACCTGCAAGGCTCAGACGAGGACGAGCACGTGCGAGCACCCACGGGCCACCACCAAGCCGGCCACTGCCTCATGTGGGCCTGCAAAGCATGCAAGAGGAAGTCCACCACCATGGATCGGCGGAAGGCGGCCACCATGCGCGAGCGGAGACGCCTGAAGAAGGTCAACCAGGCTTTCGACACGCTCAAGCGGTGCACCACGACCAACCCTAACCAGAGGCTGCCCAAGGTGGAGATCCTCAGGAATGCCATCCGCTACATTGAGAGCCTGCAGGAGCTGCTAAGGGAACAGGTGGAGAACTACTATAGCCTGCCAGGGCAGAACTGTTCTGAGCCCACCAGCCCCACCTCAAGTTGCTCTGATGGCATGGTAAGAGATGGCTCTGTACCTGCTAGGGCTTTCCCAACTTTTACAAAAATCCTTACATCTCATTTAGACCAGGTGTAGCAACCAGATATTCAGTGGTTACTGGTGGATAGTTGGGTATTGGGGGGTGGGGCAGGGCCCGCCACATTTAGAAGAGAAGAGAGATGCCACATTTGGACCGATGCCAGCACACAGACAGCTGTTGAACAGGATTTTGTCTTGACTTCCTACCTACTCTAGGTGCACACTGAAGGAGCAGGTTGTCACTTGAGATAGCTGGCTGTGAATGATCAGTCAGATGTTTCCTCCATTACTCAGT
Organism: Capra hircus; assembly: GCF_001704415.2. Lineage (NCBI taxonomy): Eukaryota > Metazoa > Chordata > Mammalia > Artiodactyla > Bovidae > Capra > Capra hircus. The sequence goes on from NC_030812.1 coordinate 10,071,205, forward strand.
TTATTTCCAGTATATTGCCTTCTCCAATATACTGCCAGTGGACCTTGACATACACTAACATCTAAAGGCAACTGTCTGAGGCCTCCACTGCCCCACGGTTTGTAACTGAAGGGAGAAACAGAAAGAAACGCCTGCATGGCCCCAGCCCCTACTCTGCTGATGCCTGGCTGAAAGTTGTTCGTGCATTCTTTTCAGAGGGCGTTTGCTCCAACGCTGCCAGGTTTTAATGTGTTTCTGCCTTGGGAAAGTGTTCTCTCTCTGAATTAGTGTGGCTTCCTTTTACTCCAATCCATTTTTCATGGTTAACCCAGTGTACACTGCTGCTGAATTCCACCCTCTTCTTTCTGCTGCCTCTCTCCTCTTCTCCAAGCACAGAGATTGACCTCAGTGCCCTTGCGATTGGTGAGGCTAGCCCTTCCTAAATCAAGGCAATAAAGGTGATTGAGAGTGGTCAGTTTATGGAGCTGGTGGGCAAGCACTGCCTCACCTGAGATCAGAGCACCTTTTGCCAAGACCTGAAAACAAACGCCTTCTTCTGTGTCTTTTATTATAGCCGGAATGTAACAGCCCTATCTGGTCCAGAAAGAGCAGCAGTTTTGACAGCGTCTACTGTCCTGATGTACCAAATGGTAAGAACCAATGACTTCAGAGGAGTTTAAAGACCAGTCCAACTTCAGAATTTAGCCTATCAAAGTAGAGTCTGTTCTTCCATGCAGTACTGGGAAGAGAACAGAATGGTATTTATGGGGGTTTTGGCAGGGCAAAATAAACGCATATCTTCTGCTCAAAATCCTCCTAACAGATACATCCATGCACATACACACAGACGTGCGCTTTTGCTTGAAATATTACCCAGGTGCTTCTCCACTCCCCAGCTTCATCCCCATGAATTGCTAGATATTTGTTGCAAATTTCTACCAGGCTTTCTGTGACCACCTGACCTATGGGTTTCGAAGGAGCTGACCTGCAGTTTAAGCGGCAGCATAAGCAAGGATTTTTTTTTTTTTTTTTAATGGTTTTCTCCTTGTGTCCTTAGTATATGCCACGGATAAAAGCTCCTTATCCAGCTTGGATTGCTTATCCAGCATAGTGGATCGGATCACCAACTCAGAGCAACCTGGATTGCCTCTCCAGGATCCAGCCTCTCTCTCCCCAGTTGCCAGCACTGATTCTCAGCCTGCAACTCCAGGGGCCTCTAGTTCCAGGCTCATTTATCATGTGCTATGAACTAAAAGTCTAGATCAGTTCTGCCAGAAGGCCTATTACACAGGAGGAAGGAGGCACCAAAAATCCAAAAGCAAGACAACCTGTATATAACCATTTCTGTTCTGTTGTAAATTTGTAAATATTATCTTGCCACTTTATAAGAAAGTGTATTTAAAAAGTCACTATTGCAATTTATACTTTCTTTTTTTCTTCTTTTCCTTGATCTTTGCTTTAGATATATAGTTCCAATGATATTATTTCTTATAGGGGCCGTTCATCAAAGGTAGTTTGTTGCAATGCTTAACTTATATATTTTTATAAATATTGCTTCTCAAAATATTACCTCTGATGTTTAGTGCTTTATTTTTTTTTCTTTAAAACATTAGAATAGATGTAAATCAGTTATAGGGGAGTTTTAAATATATTTAACTGTTTTGCTTTTTCTCTTTAATCCTTTGATTTATATTGTGTTAAATAAAATATAACAATACTGCCTAATGGTATATATTTTAACATTTGCTTATAAGAAATACATTTTTAATCTAGGCACAAAATAGTACTTTGTGGATGATTTCAAGATATAAGAGATTTTTGGAAACTCCACCATAAATAAAATTGTTTAAGTGAAGAAATATTTTGGTTTATGACTTTGTTAAAAGAACCCCCTAGTGGAATTGGCAGTCATTGATATGATGCCTTTAAGGTGGGGCTGAAACAGTCGGTTTTGTAGATAAATCTGAATAGCATCGCACGGACTCAGTTTTAGGTCCTGTTGGTATCACGGATGAAAATACCACATTTCTACTTCAAGCATATTTCAAAGGTGCCTGCTAACTAACATTTTTCTTTTATCTTAACGTTGTACCATATGACATAAAGTTGTGTGTATCTGGAGCAAAGGTAGAAGGTATTCGGGACAATAACAGATTTTTAAACAAAAAGAGTGTACAACACTACATCATTGTAGTATCCATAGTATATTAGAAATCATGAGTTAAGGTGATGTATATCTATTTTCCTGAAAACATCTTGATACATTAGTGTATTAATATTGTCAATAAAATATTTAAAGGTATTGAGCTGTTTTTTCCTATCACTAAAGTGCTGGCAGAAGAAAATTTACACAATGTATAGTAAAGTGAAGCAGACTCTAATTACCTTCTTCCTTTTCACAGACTTTTTTGTTTTATTAATCATATTTTATGATTCTGTGTTGTGTGTGCATGGTGGACATGTACCGTTTTGTTCATCACTTAAAAATCTCCTTTAGAAATGAATTGAGATGAAAATACAGCAATTTAGTGGAAAATTAGGTAGTCAATCATTGGAATAATTCTCACAAGGTCATTACCTTTGAGAGAGATGAAAAGGAAATATCATTGAAGCATCTGAGTTGGCTGTTCATAGAGAGCAGATAAAGAGAATTGTCTTCTCCTCTAATCGGTTCAAAATTTCTAAGGGTTTGCAGTTACATGTATTCATCAGCCAAAGCGTATGAGCCCTGCTGGAGTTTGGCAGTTGAACTGTTCTCTGGAAGGTTTGCCCTTATTTTTGATGTGATTTTTCTCCTGCTTGTCCAGTCACCAAATGTTAAAAGAATAGACATTATTCCATAAAGAAAAGGAGAGAAGACAGGATGGGTTCAAAAAATACTGTAGCCACTGTCACTCCGTTAGCAGCATGCCCTGATACGGATGCTGACTTTTAGCACACAGGTAAGTCTTTCTTTATCCATGATTTGATAGTGTGAGGATTTGAAGTGGAGAGAATTCAAGAGGGCATTATAAAGATTCACATATAATTTCAATTTCAGTTTGAGTGATTCACTTTTGTTAGACAGTGTCTCTTACTTCTATGAAGAAATTGGAAGTTTGTTTTTCCTAGTAGAGCCAGAAAAAAAGGAACTATCTAAAGGCTTTTTTTTTAAAGTTTAATTTTAAAACACATGACCATATTCTGTTGCATTTTTTAAAAGTTAGCAGAGAATCTATGTAATTTTTAATTCAAGTGAATAAAAATTAATTTTACTACCAAACCCCAGTTGCTTGCAAATGTATTTTATATTCTCAGTTAATATAATAGTGCCTCAAAGTATTCAGTTTTTCAGTGCTCTGGATTCAATACAGGTGGTGATCAATGTATGATTAAAGGCAACACTTTCCATGATAGCTTTGCTTGATTAATCTGATTTCCAGTGGACCAACAGTGAAGGCTGGTATCTGCTCAGTAAACAGCTCAGCACCACACACATCACAACCAGTCATATATACTCTTTGACAAGGGCCTTTGGGAATTGGTTACAGTAATCCAGACCCAGAAAAATCTTCCCTTCTCCAACAAAGGAGGGGAGAAGAGCAGAGAAACAGTGATAGTGACAAACTATTCAAGTAAGGACAGGATTTTGCCATCTTACAAATTCCTTGGAGTGAACAGGTGGGCTGCCACTAAGACTACATCAGACCCACCTCAGCCGGTGGAAAACATGCCACTAACAGTCAATTTATAGGAAAACAGGAAAATGTTCCCTTTCCCATTTGTAGTCTGATTGGGAGGCGGTTTTCTGGAAATAAGAGTCAAAAGAGATTCCTTTCTCCTTATGCCTAAGAAATGCAAGTTCACTGGGCTACATAGGAAAACTGAGTCCAGTGAGGTTATGGAAATTGGGAAGTACTATTTAGAAGCAAGCTGCTATATAGATCAAGGTGTCTTGATTGCTCCTACTCTTTTTTTCATTTGAAAAATGCAAGTCAGATAAAATTATTGGCTCTGTTATAGCCCTAAATTCTTTAAGGTGGCATTCCTAATCTGAGAGTGGTATTTCCTGAAATTCTCTATTTGAGGTTACAACAGTTACTAGATTAATGAAGTAATTCAATTCTCTGACTTTCAGAGGTGGTATTTCTGGGAATGGTATTAGAGTACAGCTATTTGTAACTTCAGAAAAGCCCTGCTCAAATGGCAAAGTACCCCTGAAAATATCACCACTGAATATTCCCACACTGTCACAAAAAGCACAGACCATCAAATGTATTTCTTTAAGAATTCTGGTTTTGTTTTAGTGGACTGATGATTCAATTGTTTAACACAGTACATTTGCTGAGCAAAGGATCTAAAATTTAATGCAGAGTCTAAACTGGGTCTAAAATTATTAACGCATTGTTCTCCTTTTAATTTTACTTGCCACAATGATAGCTTATGATAACACTAATAGTTCTCACTAAAATTGTTATAGTATTAAAATCTTATAAAAATAATCCATTGTACAGGGAAAGCCAAATCTTACCTCCTTTTATGCTACTTAATTCCCTTCATTACAGATTAAGTGAACACTAATGATAAACCAGCAACTAAAAATTACTGAGGGTGTATTACTATGCAAATAAAGAAATAGAGGCTTATGGATTTTAATGTTTTCCCAAGAACAGTCTATTGGGGCCTCTTCATAGAACATACTCCAGGAGGCTCAGGTGGAAATCACAAGGCACCTTATGATCTAGCATGGAAAGTCCCAGAAAACTATGTCTATTGCATTCTTCTGGTCAAGAAAGTTACTAAAGTCAACCAAGAATCACTGAGAAGCCAAGTAAACTCCACTTTTAATGGATGAAGTAGTAATGAATCTGTATCCATATTTAATCTACCGTAATGACTAGGATATACTTGCCGTCACAGTTTCGTTACCATTCTTCCATTCTGCTGATGGCAGTCTGGCCATGCCTCTATCACTTTCCATCGTCATTACAACCTTCAAAATAACTAGACTGTTCCAGCCCTGGATGTCTTCCCTGATCCTTAGATCTGTATATCCAACTACACATCCAACTGATCTTTAGATTCTCAATATCTCTGAATGTCTCAATGTTACCTCCAGGTAAACACATTGCAGATTAAGCTCATGCTGCTCTACTCTCTCTCTACATCTTAACCTGGTGCCCTGTTGGTGGGGATTCTCTCAGTGAATGATAGATATCACCAGTTATACAAACATGAAACTTAGGACAGACTCCTGATATTTCAATCTCCCTTACCTCTTGTCTAATTCATTACAAAGTCCTATGAAATTATTCTCCGTAAATACCTCTCAAATCTCTATCCTCAATCCAAACCACGGCTATTTCGATCCAGGAGTATCATAAGACTTTAACCTGTCCCCGTAACTTCCCTGGATCCCTCATTTCTGGAGACAGCATGCAAGTCTGTCCATGAGGACTGTCCCTTTCCTCTCCTCAGACCATGTGGTTCCGGTGGGGTTGATTGAACCTCGTGAGCCTGACCACGAGTGTGTCCTCTTCCTTGGCCATATGATTATTCCATGAACGGATATGTGACCAAGTAGTTCAGTGTCAGTCCTGGGATATTTGCTGGAACTGTAGGGGGAAAGCTCTATTTTTGCTAGGGCAATAATATGAGAGTTTTTTTCTCTAGGCTGAAGTTGCCATGTCACTCCAGGAGAGGAGATCCTGCCTAAAAATAAAGTTAGGACAACAGAAATCAGACCTATGAGGTAGAGTGAAATACTCCTGAAAACCTGATTAAATATATGGATTGCAAAATGCTGGCGATCATGCTTTAAAAGCTTGGTGCCAGCAAAGATTTTTTTTTTTTTAAAGAGTATGAGTAGGAGCTTTGTTAACTGAAACAAAGCATCTTGCATAACGTCATTCTTTGATCTTTGACTACATACTGCAGTCTTAGAAGAAAAGCTATGACAAGCCTAAGACTGTGTGTTAAAAAGAAGAGACATCATTTTGACAACAAACATCCATATAGTCAAAGCTGTGGTTTTTCCAGGAGTTATGTACACATGTGAATTGGACCATAAAGAAGGCTGAGCACTGAAGAATTGATGCTTTCAAACAGGTGCTGGAGAAGACTCTTGCGAGTCCCTTGGACTGCAGGGAGATCAAACCAGTCAATCCTAAAAGGAAATCAACCCTGAGTATTCACTAGAAGGACTGATGCTGAAGCTTAAGCTCCAATACTTTGGCCACCCGATGCAAAGAGCTAACTTACTGGAAAAGACCCTGATGCTGGGAAAGATTGAGGGCAAGAGGAGAAGGGGGCCACAAAGGATGGGATGGTTGGATGGCATCATTGACTTAATGCACATGAGTTTGAACAAACTCTGGGAGATGGTGAAGTACAGGGAAGCCTGGTGTGCTGCAGTCTGTGTTGTTACAAAGCGTCAGACAGGACTGCATGACTGAACAACATACTGCAGCCAGAGCAAGCATCTCAGAATACTCATCCGATCATGTCCAGCATCCCCTTCCCCTCCCAGCTTACTGAATATAGGATTTGCACAGAACATGCTCGTTAACATGACCCTCAAGCTCGAGTGTGTCCATATTCTGTCCACCTCTCTAGCTTTACCTCTTTCTGGTCAACTCCTTGCTCTCTCTACTCCAGCCACATAGGAGACTTCTCAGTCACTACATCCCTCTTGCCAAAGCCACTCTGCACACTGCAGGGCTCCTTTCCCTTCCACTTCTAGCCCATTCCCACTCCTTTCAGATCTCAACTCAGGCATCAAGCCTAAGCAAGATCTTCTTGAATTCTTTCACAGTATTCAGTCCTCTTGCTCTAGGATCTCAACATACTATATACCTCTTCTCTGTCACATGATTCAGAACTGCAATTGTGTCTTAATTTCTGTGATTACTACCATTTGTTTCCTCCACCTTAAGAGCAAGGACCTGTTTTTGCTCAACCCTGGACTATATGAGAACTGATGTTGCTGAAGGTTTTGTTGCTGTGCAATGTATCCTTAATTTTCGAACTCTCTTTGAAATTCCTTGACATTATTTTCTATTTTTTTGCTCTTCTCTTAATTTTCTGTTTTATGTCAGTTTCTTATACCGACCTCTCTTATGCTGGCCAATCTTCAGATGTTTATTTCTTATGGTGCTATTGCATGTCCTCTTTTCTTTTGGTTCACTGTGGACCTTTCCTACCTACCTGTTCTTATGGTAGAGATGCTTCTACAATTGCTTCAGTCATTCATGTCCTAAGGGAAGCTGCCCCACATGCATCCTGCTTCTCCTGGTTATCCTTATTAGTAACTGTTAGTCAGGGATGTGGATCTTACATGAGGGCAAGCAAGCAAAAGACTGACCAACATTTATGAAGTCCATAGCTTGTCTCAATTCTGCACTGAGATAAACAAATACTTATTGTCCTGAGTTCAGACTAAGAAAGAAAAATAAATCACCATTTAACAGTGGGACCTAAACTGAAAGGTCATGATGTTGATGGGACTGGAGAGTTTGTGATAGCCATACTGAGGCTGAAATTATGAGACAATCTGAGTTAAGTAAACCAGAGAAGCCAAGTGGTAGTGGGATACAGCGGACACAGAAACAGAACTATTTCTGACCTTCATGAGGCCTGGGCAAGAGTTGAAGTTGATGCCCACCTAATTAGCTGAGGGGACTTAAGTAAGCTACTTAGATTCTCAAAAGCTGTTTACTTTAAAAGTGAAGTTGCTCAGTCATGTCTGACTCTTTGTGACCCTGTGGACTGTAGCCCACCAGACTCCGCTGTCCATGGGATTTTCCAGGCAAGAATACTGGAGTGGGTTGCCATTTCCTTCTCCAGGGGACCTTCCCAACCCAGGGATCGAACCCCGGTCTCCTGCATTGTAGGCAGACACTTTTACCATCTGAGACACCAGGGAAGTCCCGTACTCACTTACAGATATGGATAATAATAGAATAAATCACAAGAATTTGTTTGAGAATTACATGACATAAGGCATACAAATGCATTAGGAAATGGCAACCCACTCCACTATCCATGCCAGGAAAATTCAATAGACAGAGGAGCCAGATGGGCTACAGTCCACGGGATTGCAAAGAGTTGGACACAACTGAGTGACTGGGAAAGATTGAAGGCAGGAGAAGAAGGGGATGACAGAGGATGAGATGGGTGGATGGCGTGACCAACTCAATGGAAATGAGTTTGAGATTGAAGGCAGGAGAAGAAGGGGATGACAGAGGATGAGATGGGTGGATGGCGTGACCAACTCAATGGAAATGAGTTTGAGGTTGAAGGCAGGAGAAGAAGGGGATGACAGAGGATGAGATGGGTGGATGGCGTGACCAACTCAATGGAAATGAGTTTGAGGTTGAAGGCAGGAGAAGAAAGGGATGACAGAGGATGAGATGGGTGGATGGCGTGACCGACTCAATCGAAATGAGTCTGAGTAAGCTCCAGGAGTTGGTGATGGACAGGGAAGCCTGGCATGCTGCAATCCATGGGGTCACAAAGAGTCAGACATGACTGAGCGACTGAAATTAACTGAGCAACTGACCATGCAAAAGGCATACAAAATGCTTAGTTTAGTGCCTAACACATAACACAAACTCAAAAAATGGTAATAAAAGAAAAAATACAATGATTGAGACTTAGCACGAAGACTCATAAATGCTTAATGTGGGGATCTTTAGAATTATCTTGATTCCAGAGATGTCCTCCTGCTTTTGTGACCATTGGCTCAAGTGAAAGTGAAAGTCACTGAGTCATGTCTGACTCTTTGCAACCCCATAGACTATACAGTACATGGAATTCTCCAGGTGAGAACAAAGAGTGTGTAGCCTGTCCCTTCTCCAAGGAATGTTCCCAATCCAGGGATCAAACACAGGTTTCCCACATTGCAGGTGAATTCTTCACCAGCTAAGCCACTAGCCATCATAGTCAACAAGAGTCTGAAATGCAGTACTTCGATGCAATCTCAAAAACAACAGAATGATCTCTGTTTGTTTCCAAGGCAAACCATTCAATATCACAGTAATCCAAGTCTATGACCCAACCAGTAATGCTGAAGAAGCTGAAGTTGAACAGTTCTATGAAAAACTATAAGACCTTCTAGAAGTAACACCCAAAAAAGATGTTCTTTTCATTACAAGGGACTGGAATGCAAAAGCAGGACATCAAGAGCTACCTGGCATAACGGGCAAATTTGGCCTTGGAGTACAAAACAAAGCAGGGCAAAGCTAACAAAGTTTTGCCAAGAGAATGCACTGGTCGTAGCAATCACCCTCTTCCAACAACACAAGAGACAACTCTACACATGGACATCACCAGATGTCAACACTGAAATCAGATTGATTATATTCTTTGCCGCCAAAAATGGAGAAGCTCTATACAGTCAGCAAAAACAAGACTGGGAGCTGACTGTGGCCAGATCATGAACTCCTTATTGCCAAATTCAGACTTAAATTGAAGAAAGTAGGGAAAACCACCAGACCATTCATGTATGACCTAAATCAAATCCCTAATGATTATACAGTGTAAGTAAGAAATAGATTCAAGGGGTTAGATCTGATAAGAGTGCCTGAAGAACTATGGAGGGAGGTTCGTGACACTGTACAGGAGGCAGTGATAAAGACCATCCCCAAGAAAAATAAATGCAAAAAGCCAAAATGGTTATCTGAGGAGGCCTTACAAATAGCTGAGAAAAGAAGAGAAGTGAAAGCTGAAGGAGAAAAGGAAAGTTGCACCCATTTGAATGTAGAGTTCCAAAGAATAGCAAGGAGAGATAAGAAAGCCTTCCTCAGTGATAAATGCAAAGAAATAGAGGAAAACAATAGAATAGGAAAGACTAGAGATCTCTTCAAGAAAATAGAGATACCAAGGGAACATTTCATGCAAAGATGGGCAGAATAAAGGACAGAAATGGTATGAACCTAACAGAAGCAGAAGATACTAAGAAGTGGTGGCAAGAATACACAGAAGAACTATACAAAAAAGATCTTCATGACCCAGATAGCCATGATGGTGGGATTACCCACCTAAAGCCAGATATACTGGAATGCGAAGTCAAGTGGGCCTTAGGAAGCATCACTACAAACAAAGCAAGTGGAGGTGATGGAATGCCAGTTGAGCTATTTCAAATGCTAAAAGATGATGCTGTGAAAGTGCTGCACTCAATATGCCAGCAAATTTTTAAAAGTCAGCAGTGGCCACAGGACTGGAAAAGGTCAATTTTCATTCCAATCCCAAAGAAAGACAATGCCAAAGAACATTCAAGTGAAGTCGCTCAGTCATGTCTGACTCTTTGTGACCCCACACACTGTAGCCCACCAGGCTCCTCCATCCATGGAATTTTCCAGGCAACAGTACTGGAGTGGGTTGCCATTGAAGGAATGTTCAAACTAATGCACAATTGCATGCATCTCACATGCTAGCAAAGTAATGCTCAAAATTCTCCCAGCCAGGCTTCAGTAGTATGTGAACCGTGAAATTCCAGATGTTCAAGCTGGATTTAGAAAAGGCAGAGGAACCAGAGATTAAATTGCCAACATCCACTGGGTCATCGAAAAAGCAAGAAAGTTCTAGAAAAACAACTCCTTCTGTTTTATTGACTATGCCAAAGCCTTTGACTGTGTGGATCACAATAAACTGTGGAAAATTCTTAAAGAGATGGGAATACCAGACCACCTGACCTACCTCCTGAGAAATCTGTATTCAGGTCAAAAAGCAACAGTTAGAACTGGACACGGAACAACAGACTGGTTCTAAATAGGAAAAGGAGTACGTCAAAGCTGTATATTACCACCCTGCTTATTTAACTTATATGCAGAGCACATCATGCAAAATGCTGGGCTGGATGAAGCATAAGCTGGGATCAAGATTGCTGGGAGAAATATCAATAACCTCAGATATGCAAATGACATACTTATGGCAGAAAGTGAAGAAGAATTAAAGAGCCTCTCGACAAAAGTGAAACAGGAGACTGAAAACTTGGTTAAAACTCAACCTTCAGAAAATTAAGATCATGGCATCTGGTCTCATCACTTCATGTCAAATAGATGGGGAAACAATAGAAACAGCGACAGACTTTATTTTGGGGGGGGGGCTGCAAAATCACTGCAGATGGTGACTGCAGCCATAAAATTAAAAGACGCTTGCTCCTTGGAAGGAAAGCTATGACCAACCTAAACAGTATATTAAAAAGCAGAGACATTACTTTGCCAACCAAGGTCCATCTAGCCAAAACCATAGTTTTTCCAGTAGTCATGTATGGATGTGAGAATTGGACTATGAAGAAAGCTGAGCACTGAAAAATTGATGCTTTTGAACTGTGGTGTTGGAGAAGACCCTTGAGAATCCCCTGAACTGCAAGGAGATCCAACCAGTCTATCCTAAAGGAAATCAGTCCTTAATATTCATTGGAAGGACTGATGTTGAAGCTGAAACTCCAATCCTTTGGCCACCTGATGCGAAGAACTGACTCACTAGGAAAGACCCTGATGCTGGGAAAGATTGAAGGCAGGAGGAGACGGGGACAACAGAGGATGAGATGGTTGGATGGCATCATTGACTCTATGGACATTAGTGTGAGTAATCTCCGGGGGTCGGTGATGGACAGGGAAGCCTGGCGTGCTGCAGTCCATGGGGTCGCAAAGAGTCGGAGTCGACTGAGCGACTGAACTGACTGGCTCAAGTGATCCCCTTACTTTTCATGGGTCATATATGAGCTACATTGAGTGGATCTGCAAATGAAAGAGTCAATAAAACATTCTCCATGTATTAATCTACACATTTTTCTTCAGAAGGCCATTCATATATTCAGTGAACCACAGACTCTCTCTCTTGATGGCAATCTCAAAATGGACAAAACTGATCTTATCTTTTACTCCTACAAATCCTATTTCATTTTATGATACCACATGCATAAGTAAGCGTGCTAGAAATTTTAGAATTTTGATTCCTCCCGTCCCCTCAAAACCATTAATTTAGTTTCTCTATATCATAATGCAAAAAAAATTGTTAAAATTATAGAAGTAGTGGCAGTAGAAACAATAATGTATTTCCATAATAATAAGCATAATTTCCCACACTATAATTTATTAAATCAGTAGTTGCCTACACATAGTGGAACAGGATTCCTTTTCTCCTCAAAAAGTTACAAACTGGACAGTTTATAATCAACGTATTTTAGGGCACGTATTAAATGTAAATGAAGTTTAGGAAGGAACATTTATTCATCACTTTTTTTCCCACTAGAAATTGAATTTTACATGGATTTCTGATGTTGATCATGAGTAGATAAAAAATAATTACCTCCATTCATGTTCCTAGTAACAGATATCTAAGTCTGATGCACAAAATACATAACTAAGCATAAAAACAGCTCACAGAGTTGAGTATTACCCACTCAAGGCTATAGATGAGGGAGGGCTTACACACAGAGGGCAAATAACATGATAATTTATAAGCAGAGTTTTGGGAAACTATTACACTCCTATGAAGCAACTAGAATTCAGTGAAAACCTGAGGCAAGGCGAAAGGCTCTTGAGCAAGTAACTAAGATCTTGAAACTGGTGTTTTAGTATTCTAGTTTGTTTGGAATGGACAGACTGTAAAGTTAAGAGGACTAATTAACAGGATACTGTAATAGCCCAGGCATGAGGGAACATTTCCTTTAGCCCTTGCTGAGTTGTCCAGCACAAAGGTGGTGGTGGGGTTCTCAGTGAAAACTGTCGACTGATTGAACCACTGAGGTTGTGTCTGCATGACGCCAAACATCTGGATATAAAGACTAAAATCCAGCCATCCAGATGGTAAGGTTACATGATACATCGCCATCAAACATTTAGAACTTTTAACTGATCAACCGCCCTTCTTATTTTTCATCCAGACAAACAGCATTGAGTTAACTCAGCTTGAGCATTTACCAATCATTATTCCTTGCTTTTTTTTTTAATTAGGGAATGGTTACTCAGGTTGCCAGTGCTGACGAATCATTAAAATGGGAATAGTGGTGAACAGGTGAACACTGAAATAAAGGAGAACTAGCAAACAGTGAGGAAAGTAAAAGCTTCATATGATCAGCGATTCATTTTAAATACGACTTGCTGTGGATGTACTCTTTTTATTAGAAAAATTTTCATTGGGTTGGGTGTCCCAGGCATCCAGCATTTCAGCTAAGAAACTATTATTTTTTTCACATCAAAGCTAACTCTTTGAAAATATTTCACAGACAATTAAATGTTAACACGCTCCTTCTGTGCACAGTTAAAATGTGATATAAAAACGAAGCACTGCAATATCATATTCAGTTCACTAAAAGTAGATTTTATCCTCCTAAGTAACGAATTTGAATATAATAATGTATTATAATAAAAATGTATAATATATTTTGGAAATATAATAACATTTTTGAAATGCTAACTTTGATGAAATCGTTTCTCTAATTAAATAATGACAACAGAAACGTACCTTTGTTCTTTGAAAACTGTCTCCAAACTAAATATAACTTGCAAAGGAAGATATTAGTTTATCATTGAAGACAGTGCCTTTGAATAATATTCATTCTATGTCCAAATGCTAACCTGACTTCTAAGTCAAAGTTTGAGTAGAACAACTGGCAAACTGGGTGTTTTGTGTGATGATAAAGAAACTGATTGGTATGGAGTTGGCCACTTTTTCTTTCTTGAAGAAATTACTGATTTTTGAAGTTACTTTTTCAATCACTTGGGATTTTGTGCACAGGGATAATACTATCTTGGAAGATAAAACTTTCTACACAGGAAAGTGACAAAGAATTGAGATGACTTCCTGGATAACAATACCCACAACTCCATTGATTTAAGCTGTCAATACTTTGTGGAAGGAATGTAAGTTTGTGGGTAAAGAACACTAAAAGTATGTGGGTTTTGAATTTTTTGCTACTAGGTTATGAGTTCTCCCAGTGCAGAACTATTCTATGTATCCCCAGCACGTGGACTTGCTTCAGGCATATAAAGTGTATAAAATAAAAGCTCATTGAAGTTTTGTATTCTCATATTAATCTGTATTCTTGTGCAGAACCTCTACTGGAGGAATTCAAACTTCTTCCCTTATCTAATTGTAGATCAGAACATCTATCCTGCTTTACATGTTATAATCTCTTTCAGAAAGACAGGATATATGACACGAATGGTCTCATACAAATTTAGAATCAACTCAACACGAAGAAATGAGTATCTGCTACAAAGACATCTCTTTACAATCACAGGCTTAATAACAGAGCAAGAAATAATTGCATAAGAACAGTCTGCCAACATTTAAACGGCAGAAAGAAACGTTTATAAAGTTACATGAAGAGTTTTGAAAGTCTTCAGGCTTGTTATGCTGGAAGGATAAATGCCTTTTATATTGATATATTGGCACCTCAAAGCATCTAAAAGCTTTTTCAGAATTACATATAAACACGAATCATTTCACCCACCTCTAGGCTGGAATGTGACAGCTGGTTCAAGTAAGCATAGCAACACCACACAACAATGTCAAACAGGATGAATGGCTTAACCAATCAAAAATAGAGCATCAAAGTAAAACTGCTCAAATTAGACTTCTGGCCAGGCAGAAAGGTTAAGTGTTCTGTACTGGTATAAAGTCTCCAGTATACTTGATGACCACGAAAGGCATCTTGGTATAACCAACTCAGTTCATGATGTGATTCAATAGCTCAAGAAGTCTTTAGTACTGTCCCATGGAAACTCTTTGTGGTTTTCTGATCCCACATAAAGAATGTAGAAAGCTATGTGTATAGTAGTTAAGGGGATGACCTGTGAAGTAAGAGTGACTTTGGTCGAGTCACAAGTTGCTAGCTTATAAGTTGATCAAGCTACATTCCCTGTGTTTTATACTCCTCAGTCATAACAGAGTTCTTAACACCCATTTCTACAAGCTGTTTTTAAGGTTAGTTACTGGCGACTCAGATGGTAAAGCGTCTGTCTACAATGTGGGAGACCTGGGTTCGATCCCTGGGTTGGGAAGATCCGCTGGAGAAGGAAATGGCAATCCACTCCAGTACTATTGCCTGGAAAATCCCATAGACAGAGGAGCCTGGTAGGCTACAGTCCATGGGGTCGCAAAGAGTCGAACACGACTGAGCGACTTCACTTACTTACCTCACTTATAGATATATATGTATTCGCTCTGAAATCAATTCTTAGTATATAGAACCCATACCATACATGAAGAATATCATTTTGCCTATTAACACTCAGCAAAATTCATACAAAATGCCAGGGATTTTGAGAATTATTTCCTAATACACTAAATTATTCTTAACCTAGGGATCTGACAAGTTGTTGGTAGCTTGGTTTAACTTAAAACATTATAGCATTAGAGATAGATTAAAATAAATACCATAGCCAGAAGTTATATTTATGTGGAACTAGAGAAAATATAAGCCTACTGATTTGTTTCCTTTTTTTTCCTGCCTAGCAACAAATGTTTAATCAAAATTCCAAGGTAAATTGTTTCAAGCTCAGTTTGACAAACTCTAGAGTTTTCAAACAGATATTACTGTTTAAATAGGAAGTTACATAATGTTATATTAAAGTTATTTAAATAAACTAACCAAAATCACTGTTTTTTATTTTGATTAGTTTACAAAGTCTAATAAAATCTTATTTTCATAACTCCATCTTCTTTCTAAACTTTGGCCTTATTTTTCAAATGGATAACTAAAGATAGAATTTTAAAATGTTTTCACAGTATAAATTCTGAAATATGAACAAATATGTGAGCATATGATATAAAAGTGCTACAAAAACTAGTTCTTAATAATCCTTAGAGAAAAATATCTGAGTTATATATGGAAATAACATACCAGTGATTGGTATATTGCAGTCACAGTTTTCTTCAATCTACCTATGTTAATATGGCTACTTCACCATACGTGGGAATATAAATCTTAACCCTTGCTCAAGTGTGGTAGGCAAAATCACCCCTTCTGAAGTCAAGGTATAACCAAAGTAGAGTGGCAAGACTTAGAGCTTGCTAAAATGAAAATGCACAGGATTCCAACTATTAGTGTAATCCTCTCCGGAGGTTAATTCATAAAATCATGGCTATCGAGTTTCCTGTGGTATATTTACCGTGGCGTTTGGGAACACTGACAAAGGGCTGGGTATCTCCGGTATGCCCATTCCAGCTTTCCTCACTGAGCCATATCACTTGCTGGTCAGTTATATAAAAGATTTCTATTTTTATGTGTGGTATCTTTTTCAATTACTTTATGTATTAGCTCCCAGTAAATGTTCAGGCAAAAGGAATGACAGTTTATAGAACGTTACAAACTCCTCCATGCCGGACTTGTACTGTATATTCTAAGTATTAATGTACCAAGAATAACAGTATGTTTGGATGAGGGAACTATAAATTTAATTGCCTCATTATTTTTTACTTTTTAGTTTTTTTCCAAGTCTTCTAAATAGACACTTTAATAAAGAAACCACACCAGTGCATAACAACCTATATAAACTCTTCTTGTATCAATATTACCCCATCTGTTGGCTTTTGAAAGCAGCGCTAATGTTTCATGTGTGTTTGCACACAGACGTATCTACTCTCATTAGATCTGACCAAAAGAAGAAAGGGTTGGGATGGATTGGGAGAGCAGGGAGGTATAGGAAGTGTAAATGAAGGATACTTACCAGACTTGCTAAAAACCCATCAAGTTCATACAGAACCCTGACAAAGGGCTTCGTGAAGGCTAATTGGAGTATACGTCTTTCCCTACTGCCCCAGGGATCATTTAGAGCGCCCCTATAAAACTGACACTTCCCACATATTATTCATACTCAAGACATTTTTGAGGAACACCATGGTAAAGACACATGAAAATAATGATTTCAATCCAAGACCTTATTCCAACTTTATTTCAGGGCCAAGAATAGGTGCTCATAATTTGCAACTCCACTATCTCTGACTCAGTATTTAGCCTTTAGCAATCATTGCTTTTAGCTTACTGAAGTATGATAGTTTATACCAATCCCTCTGCATAATTTGTATTAATTTTTACAATTACAAGACAAGCTTCATTCCTGCAGCCATACTTTAATTAACATTTAGATGTACATTTATTACAACTTTATCCCTCCCTCATGTATTTTTTATTTCCAGTGGACAGTCATCTCCCCTTGAAAAAAAAATAGGTGGTCAGAGCTATTTGGAGAATATTCCAGAAGTCCTAGGAAAATATTAGTCTTGGCTGAAGACTGGAAATGAAGGGCATGTGAACCTTTAACAAAATTCTGAAGTAATATGAAGATGTACCCTTTATGTTACTTTCCATAACACATTCGAAGTTTTTCTAATAAAAATGATGGGCTGGCTATAAATTAGCGATAAAGAAGAGAAACTCAATGATGAAAAATTTTTTCATGGGAATTGCTGAAGTAAAATACAGGAGATTATCAGAGATGAAATGGCATGGCTTCATAGAAACTCGGACCAGAGGAGGGAAGAAACATGGAGCCACCTGGAACACATTTCTTCATTGTTCTTCTCCTCTACCAAATCCCTTCCTATGTTTTCGCTCTTGATTTTACTGTAGTGGCATATACCCTCACATTTCAAACATTCTCTCAGTGAATTATGAACCCTAAATAGCTCTGAGTAATATCTCTAATGCTTGCCTTCTAAAGGACTTAAGCTGGCTGCATAGTTTATAGCTGATAAACTGGGAGTCAATCTTTCATGCAATGATGTATTCACCGTACCAAGAACTATTTCCATTGTAAATTAATTCTCGAAATGTTGGACCATAAATGTCATCAGCATCATTACCCAAGCTGCTCCCAGAAGCAGTGACTCTGTCAGTCTGGTGCAGGTGCTGGCCTTGAAAAGCAAGGTGCTCCAAACCAAACACATTAAACCATGACTCCATTCTTAAGGGTAACTGCTTTCAAAGGCCCCTTTGCTTTATGCTGCTTGGCAAAGAGATTAATGGATGCCATTTCTGATATGCAACTGGCTTCAGGGTTGTTTTTTTTTTCCGCCCTTTTAGAAGGAGGTACCTTTGCGTGTCCCTTTAACAAATATATTTCCCAAATGTTTCTTCTTTAGAAGGCTATGCTTGCTCAGTCAGAATTCACCCCTCTTTATGCCTCTGCTTGGAATATATGAACCTAAAATATAACCAGTTGTCAGATCTTTATTGAGTTATCAATGTGCAGAAAACTTATGTGGAGGCATAAAAGAATCAGGCAATACAGGGCTGCCCAGGAGGAAGTTAGGTTTTTGTAGGATGAGAAGCAATCTGACTGTAATGAATCAGGCAACAAATAATATACAAAAACAATCTCAGGTGATTAGTTACTCTTTGTACATTTTTGCAGCATTTACTAGGGGAAAAGGAACTGTTCTTGGAGAAACCAGAGTAGCATGAAGGTTTAACTTTGGACATACATCTTCTTAAATAGTACATCTTCAGAATATTAAGCTGATTCCACAATGGCTAGGCAGAGTTGAGAGAATTTAAAGGTAGTTTTCTTGTTTGTCTTTAGAAGACAGTCTTTCTTTTCAAACTGTTTAGGCTAATTCAGTGAAGTGTGCATGAAACCTAAATCTCAGGATGTATCAGTCTGGTGAAAAGCCTTAGGAGCTAAAGAAGAAAACTGTTACTTCTTTTAACTATCTTCTGATTCTGTATCCCAGGTAAGGACTAAAGAAGTGTTCTGTTCCTTTAAGAAGTTTAGTTGCTAAGTTGTGTCCTACTCTTGCAACCCCAAAGACTGCAGCCTTCCAGGCTCCTCTGTTCATGGGATTTTCCAGGCAAGAATACTGGAGTAGGGTACCATTCCCTTCGCCAGGGGTTTCTTTAAGAATTTGGTTGGGAAATGTTAAAAACCTGAAAGCAAGTCTGATTGAATAATTCTAAATTGGTGCTCAATAACTTTATAATAATGGACAATTGGACCCCCTTAACTTCTGACATCTATTTATACACCTACATCCTGTAGGACTTTAATGCTCTGCCTTGTTTTAATTTGTGGTTCAGTCGCTCAGTCATGTCCCACTCTCTGTGACCCCATGGACTGCAGCACATCAGGCTTCCCTGTCCTTCACCATCTCCTGAAGTTTGCTCAAAGTCATGTCCACTGAGTCCATGATGACATGCAACCATCTCATCCTCTGTCATCCCCTTCTCTTCCTGCCTTCAATCTTTCCCAGCATCAGGGTCTTTTCAATGAGTCAGTTCTTCCCATCAGGTGGCCAAAGTATTAGAACTTCAGCCCAGCATCAGACCTTCCAATGAATATTCAGGACTGATTTCCTTTAGGATTGACTGGTTGGATATCCTTGCAGTCCAAGGGACTTTCAAGAGTCTTCTCCAATACCACAGTTCAAAAGCACCAATTCTTCCATGCTCAGCCTTTTTTATTGTCCAGATTTCATATCCATATATGACTACTGGAAAAACCATAGTTTTGACTATATGGAGCTTTGGAGGCAAAGTAATGTCTCTGATTTTAAATACACTATCTAGGTTTGTCATTGTTTTTCTTCCAAGGAGCAAATGTCTTTTAATTCCATGGCTGTAGTCACCATCTGCAGTGATTTTGGAGCCCAAGAAAATAAAGTCTGTCACTGTTTCCACTGTTTCCCCATTTATTTGCCATGAAGTGATGGGACCGGTTGTCATGATCTTCGTTTTTTGAGTGTTGAGTTTTAAGCCAGCTTTTCCATTCTCCTCTTTCATCTTCATCAAGAGGTTCTTTAGTTCTTCTTAGCTTTCTGCCAGAAGGGTGGTATCATCTTGATATCTGAGGTTATTGATATTTTTCCCGGAAATCTTGATTCCAGATTATGCTTCATCCAACACAGCGTTTCGCATGATGTACTCTGCATATAAGTTAAATAAGTAGGGTGAAAATATACAGCCTTGATGTATTCCTTTCCTGATTTGGAACCAGTCTGTTGTTTCATGTTCGGTTCTAACTGTCGCTTCTTGACCTGAATACAGGTTTCGCAGGAGGCAGGTTAAGGTGGTTTGGTATTCCCATCTCTTCAAGAATATTCCAATTTGTTGTGATCCACACAGTCAAAGGCTTTCATGTAGTCAATGAAGCAGAAGTAGATGTTTTTCTGGAACTCTCTTGCTCTTTCAATATTTATTGACCGTTTACCTAAGAAGAATCACTGCCATCATTCCTTTACACGCATTATTTTACACATTATAAAGCTAGTTAGATTAAGAAATTTACTCAAATGTTAGACTAGCATTCAAGCTCAAGGTGTTCGACAGAATCCCTTCCTTTGTTCCTATAGTTAGATTATTTACATTCAAAAGAAGGCAGGGTAAATCTAATTATACCTTATCTAAATAATCTACATTTTGGTCTTTTTTTTCTTTCCACTTTTCCAAGTTCTGACTGCCTCCTCTTCATTATCTCCACCCCATCTCATCAGTTCATAATTTTAAGGCCAACATAGATGTGATGTCAGTGCTAGTTAACTTGTGACATCAATAAACGGGTAAAATAAGTGCAAAGGAAGAATTAGTTATTCTGGGCACCTTTTTTCCCCTAACAAGTTAACATTATTCAAGTGTTAAAAAACATTTTAGGAGCCCTTTAAGAAAGAACAAATTGTGGTATCTACTGTATTTTCAAGATATTTACAATAACATGTGGAGGAAAGAAACAAGACATTTTTTTGTCTTTGAGCTTCAACTTGACTCTAACAATGATCTTCAAGCACTAGCTAACTGAACTCACTGATTAATAACACTGTAGGAAAAAGAAGCTCAAAACACTCTTTGATCAGTCCATCAATCAAAAATATTTACTGATGTTTCTTAAAAATTCAATGATGAAATGATGAAAAGCAATTGGATCTATATGTTTAGAGTTTTAAAAAGCGACTGGGATGGAAGTAAAATTTTGAGATTTAAAATTAGCTGAATATTCACTGAAGTGACGAAGATACCAAAAGGAGTGTAGCTTAAAGAGAAAATGATTAAGAAGGATCCTTTTAGGGATCTGAAGACTGCCAATATTTCAAGGAAAGGAAGAGAAACTGATGAAGGAGGCTGGGAAAGAGCAGTCTGAGAAATTTAAGTAAATTAGGAAAGTGTTGTATGAAAGCCACGGGTCCAAATATAATATATGAGGTTGTTGGACTATGTTTGGTTTTGTGGCAAGTTACAGTATCAGTTGATCTTGATTTGATGGTGCAGTCAACACGAGCTTATTGCCGAGCCTGTGCTCTGTAATGCCTTTTGCTCTCATGCTCAGTTGCCAAGTCATTCCCAACTCTTCTGTGGCCCCATGGACTGTGACCTGTCAGGCTCCTCGTTCACGGAATTCTCCAGGCAAGAATACTGGAGTGGGTAGCCATTCCTTCTCTTGGGGATCTTCCTGACTCAGGGATTGAATCTGGGTCTCCTGGGTCTCCCGAATCTGCAAGCAGATTCTTTACAGTCTGAGCCACCAGGGAGGCCCTCAAAATGCCTCTAGGTAGATAGCATTCAGGAGCAGTCAGTCAGTCAGTCACTTTAGTCACTCAGTCGTGTCCGACTCTTTGCAACCCCATGAATCGCAGCACGCCAGGCCTCCCTGTCCATCACCAACTCCCAGAGTTCACTCAGACTCACGTCCATTGAGTCCGTGATGCCATCCAGCCATCTCATCCTCTGTTGTCCCCTTCCCCTCCTTCCCCCAATCCTTCCCAGCATCAGAGTCTTTTCCAGTGAGTCAACTCTTCACATGAGGTGGTCAAAGTACTGGAGTTTCAGCTTTAGCATCATTCCTTCCAAAGAACACCCAGGGCTGATCTCCTCTAGAATGGACTGGTTGGATCTTCTTGCAGTCCAAGGGACTCTCAAGAGTCTTCTCCAATACCACAGTTCAAAAGCATCAATTCTTCGGCACTCAGCCTTCTTCACAGTCCAACTCTCACATCCATACATGACCACAGGAAAAACCATAGCCTTGACTAGATGGACCTTAGTCAGCAAAGTAATGTCTCTGCTTTTGAATATACTATCTAGGTTGGTCATAACTTTTTTTCCAAGGAGTAAGCGTCTTTTAATTTCATGGCTGCAGTCACCATCTGCAGTGATTTTGGAGCCCCCCAAAATAAAGCCTGACACTGTTTCTAATGTTTCCCCATCTATTTCCCATGAAGTGATGGGACTGGATGCCATGATCTTCGTTTTCTGAATGTTGAGCTTTAAGCCAACTTTTTCACTCTCCTCTTTCACTTTCATCAAGAGGCTTTTTAGTTCCTCTTCACTTTCTGCCATAAGGGTGGTGTCATCTGCATATCTGAGGTTATTGATATTTCTCCTGGCAATCTTGATTCCAGCTTGTGCTTCTTCCAGTCCAGCATTTCTCATGATGTACTCTGCATAGAAATTAAATAAGCAGGGTGACAATATACAGCCTTGACGTACTCCTTTTCCTATTTGGAACTAGTCTGTTGTTCCATGCCCAGTTCTAACTGTTGCTTCCTGACGTGCATACAGATTTCTCAAGAGGCAGGTCAGGTGGTCTGGTATTCCCATCTCTTTCAGAATTTTCCACAGTTTATTGTGATCCACACAATCAAAGGCTTTGGCATAGTCAATAAAGCAGACATAGATGTTTTTCTGGAATTCTCTTGCTTTTTCCATGATCCAGCAGATGTTGGCAATTTGATCTCTGGTTCCTCTGCCTTTTCTAAAACCAGCTTGAACATCAGGGAGTTCACGGTTCACGTATTGCTGAAGCCTGGCTTGGAGAATTTTGAGTATTACTTTAAAAGCATCTGAGATGAGTGCAATTGTGTGGTAGTTTGAGCATTCTTTGGTATTGCCTTTCTTTGGAATTGGAATGAAAACTGACCTTTTCCAGTCCTGTGGCCCCTGCTGAGTTTTCCAATTTTGCTGGCATATTGAGTGCAGCACTTTCAGAACATCATCTTTCAGGATTTGAAACAGCTCAACGGGAATTCCATCACCTCCACTAGCTTTGTTCGTAGTGATGCTTTCTAAGGTCCACTTGACTTCACATTCCAAGATGTCTGGCTCTAGATTAGTGATCACATCATCATGATTATCTGGGTTGTGAAGATCTTTTTTGTATAGTTCTTCCATGTATTCTTGCCACCTCTTCTTCATATCTTCTGCTTCTGTTAGGTCCATACCATTTCTGTCCTTTATTGAGCCCATCTTTGCATGAAATATTCCCTTGGTATCTCTCATTTTCTTGAAGAGATCTCTAGTCTTTCCCATTCTGTTGTTTTCCTCTATTTCTTTGCATTGATCACCGAGGAAGGCTTTATCTCTTCTTGCTATTCTTTGGAACTCTGCATTCAGATGCTTATATCTTTCCTTCTCTCCTTTGCTTTTCGCGTCTCTTCTTTTCACAGCTCTTTGTAAGGCCTCCCCAGACAGCCATTTTGCTTTTTTGCATTTCTTTTCCATGGGGATGGTCTTGATCTCTGTCTCCTGTACAGTGTCACAAACCTCATTCCATAGTTCATCAGGCACTCTATCTATCAGATCTAGGCCCTTAAATCTATTTCTCACTTCTACTGTATAATCATAAGGAATTTGATTTAGGTCTTACCTGAATGGTCTAGCGGTTTTCCCTACTTTCTTCAGTTTGAGTCTGAATTTGGTAATAAGGAGTTCATGATCTGAGCCACAGTCAGCTCCTGGTCCTGTTTTTGTTGACTGTATAGAGCTTCTCCATCTTTGGCTGCAAAGAATATAATCAATCTGATTTTGGTGTTGACCATCTGGTGATGTCCATGTGTAGAGTCTTCTCTTGTGTTGTTGGAAGAGGGTGTTTGCTATGACCAGTGCATTTTCTTGGCAAAACTCTATTAGCCTTTGCCCTGCTTCATTCCACATTCCAAGGCCAAATTTGCCTGTTACTCCAGATGTTTCTTGACTTCCTACTTTTGCATTCCAGTCCCCTATAATGAAAAGGACATCTTTTTTCAGGAGCAGATCCCTTATAAAGTGGGTGGCAGGGGAGTGAGCAGCACAGGGCTCTAGAAGGAGCTGAACTTCTGGTTTCAACTCTGACATGGAAAAACCTGGGAAGTCATATACCTGTCCTTTGTTTGCAGAGAGAAGATGACTATATATAAAACTTAAATATACAAACTACTAAAGTTCAGGTAGGTGGCTAACTGTAAGATCAATGTCTAACAATTCCTTACTGCTTGGCAGAAACTTATAAAACTGTCCTATAAGACATGCAGATGTATCTGACTAAAAATAAAGGTATACAATATTAAAAAATAAGGGACTATGATTTTTTAATGTCAATTTTAATCAAATTTAACCTCAAGTCAATATAATTTCATTGGGAAATAATATGACATAACTTTAACATTTACGCTGAATGACCAGGATACAAGTGAAGAAGCCAAAGATGGGGTTACATGCTCTACTTGATATTAATATTTACTATGAAAGTTATAGTAATTAGACAGTTTGGTACTGATTCAGAAGCACAAGAGCAGGGAGGCAGAGGAAGTGTCATACCCTTAATGTGTAAAAGTGGTGGTATCATAAATTCAGTGGTGAAATGGCTCTTCAACAAATTGTGCCTGGACATTTTGTTATCCCAGGAGAAAAAGAAAGGGATAGAGGAAGGAAAGAAAGGAGGGAGAAAGGAAGGAAGGAATGCTTCTAGGTAGAATATAAATATGAAAAGTTAAGCTTTCAGCAGAACGTACAGAAGAATATCTTTATGATGTTCAGATAACAATGGATTTCTTACAAAAGGCATAACATAGCATAAAAAGAAAAAGTGATACATTTTTCTACATTAAAATTTTAAGTACTGTTCATCAAAAAACTTGATATGAAAGTGAAAATATAAGCCACAAATAAGAATGTTTTATAACACATCAACCAATAAAGGATTGTACCTAATATACTTACATAAAAGTATACTATTATATTTTTATATATTCATCTTAAAATATTTCAAATAAATAATGAAGAAGACAATCAAACACTGGACAAAATATATAACCCTGAAATATCATTAAAAAAGGAAATTGGTAACCTGAATGGCCAATAAACATAGATAGCTGCTCAACTTAATTTGTAATCAAAGAAATACAAAATGAAACTATAATTGGCTCTCATTTTATGCATACCAGATTGACAAATGTTGAAAAATCTGACAGTCTCAGGTGTTGATAAGGATGTGGGCTATTGGGAGCTCTTAAATGCTGTTGGTGGGAGTATAAATTAGAATAACTATTTGAGAATCACTTGTCCCTCAAATAATTATCTTAATCATGCACATTGTTATGATAAAACAATCTCATTCCTAAGTATACAAACCCTAGGGCAGAAGTCTTCAGGCTGAGTCACTCATGTATCTCAAAGTATATGAAGACTTTTCAAGATAATTTCAAAGGAATAGATTTTCAGATACTTAATTCCCATATGCCCACTTGTTTAAACCATGTGTGCATGAGAACACATCTCAGCAAGTTTCTGATGTGTTCTTCTCCATCTCTCCTCTCACAACAATCTGTCTCCCATTTTATGAGCCAAATATATCCTCTCATCCATCCTGAATCTTACTAGGGTACACTGACCCCAGGTATAAAAATCATCAGGATGCCAAACAACGGAACAAACTTAAATACTGTTGTATATTCAGTGAATGACTGTAATGACTGACTTAGACAGCCTTATGATGACAGGTGGTTTCTAATCACTCCCTTTCACTTATTTAATGGAGGATCTAATTAAGGCACTTATTGATAGGTCATTAAAAATAGTGTTTCATGATAGATCACTGTGTGATTTTGATATATATCTTAGAAACAATTCAATAAACTAAAATACATTAGTTATTAGTCAGTTACCTTCTCCATTCATACTTAAGTGAATAAACTGTCTTAGTGATTATTTTTATTAAAAAATGGATCTGAATCCTGTTTTATTTAGTCATTCTTGGCTATATGAATTGACAAGAATGACTGCCTCAGAACAAGTATGTACTTCATTAAGGGATATTTGGGCTTCCCTGGTGGCTCAGACTTTCACTTAAGGGATATTTACAATATAATTTTACTTTTTATGTTTAAGAATTATCAAAATACGTAAACATTAGCTATTTTCATCAATTATGCATTACTACTAGTTATAAAATCATAACTTAATCCCACATAAAAATTTTAAAAGAATTTTATAGTCAGAGGAAGTCTCATTTTTTAAATTTAAGTTTTATATATACCTTTATTGCAGAAAATTATAAAAGTAAGATCAATAAAGCACACTGAATCATAACAATTACAATGCATTAAGATTATATGAGCAAAATAAATAGAAGCAAGAAGTTTGAGAAAAAAGGGATGCTTTAAATATATTTTAAAGTGGAGTCAAAATATGAAGTAGAATGCAATACTACTTCACAGCATTTTAAAGAAAACAATACTCTTACTACATATAATCAGATCATACTATATATAATGAGAATAAGTACTGTTTTCTTTAAAACACTACTTCAGTTATATGTGTTTGTATACATCTATGGGCTTCCCTGGTGGCTCTGTGCTAAAGAATCCACCTGCAGTGCAGGAGACCCAGGTTCGATCCCTGGGTTGGGAAGATCCTGTAGGAATGTGTGAGTATGTGTATAACGAATCATGATGTAAAATAATTTTCATGTGAAAGTAACAGCAAAAATCACCCCGATTCAGGTCATTCTGATGCACCAATCCACATAATCCGAAACAGTAACCTAGGAGCAGAAAGAGTGAAAGATTAAAGGACTTTGTCCTACCAAACAGGTATTTTAACATACCTGCACGTGTATGTGTATGCATGCATAAAATTATTTAAGATCTCAAAATATTTATTTGGGAATCAACCTGAACTCTTGAGGAAGAATTGATAGTGAATAATACAGTTTTTACGAGGCCCTGGAGTGCAAGACACAGTCAGTAGCAAGAAGAACCCTAAATTTTAGAAATAAATTTCAAGAAAAAGAAACAAAAACACAAATATACCACCATAGTATGAATTAAGTTGATGGGGAGAAAAATCCTATGAAAGCAAACAGATTTAGTTCATTCAAAAACGCACTTAGGCGAACATTGAGTTTGAGAAGTCTCTTGTAAGAGTCTTATAACAAAAGGACTACCCTGGTGGTCCAGCGGTTGGAAGTCTGCCTGCCAATGCAGGAGACACGAGTTGGATCCCTGGTCCAGGAAGATCCACGTGCAGTGGGGCAACTAAGCCTGTGCCACGATTACTGAGCCTGTGCTCTAGAGCTTACAAGAGGTGCCTGCTGAGCCCACTGCTGCAACTACTGAAGCCTGTGTACCCTACAGCCCGTTCTCCACAGTGAGAAGCCACCTCAGCGAGAAACCCAAGTACTGCAACTAGACGGGAGTCACCACTCACCGCAACTAGAGAAAGTCATACAGCAAGGAAGACCCGGCTCAGACAAAAACAAACGTTAAATAAAAAATAATAATAAACAAGCCTGATGAAGAGAAGGTTAGCAAGTTGACATCTCCAGAAGTAGATCTCAAAATAGGGCTTCATGTACAAGTAGTTTATTGAAGAAGTGCTCCCAGAAAAGTGTGGATGGAGCGAGAGAATCAGAACAGGGAAGGGGACGAAGCCAAGGAAGGGTTCGATTTCAGACAAAGCTCCAGTCATGCCTGATCTCATCGGGATCTCTGGAATGTAAATTCTATCTCGGAATTTGTTCTCACTGCAGGCAAAGGATCTGGGCTTTCATATAACAAGTCGGTCATTGCCTAAGGGCCCTGCTGGTGACTTCCCAGGAACTTCCTGCTCTCTGCATTTGCAGGGAAAGTGGTTCAAGACAGGGTACGCAATTTGTGTGGAAACAAGGCACATAGAACCTGGAGATGGATACACAAGATCAGGAATGGGAGGGGACCTGGGTAAAGTTAGAGCACCAATGATAATGTCCACTATCCTTTGAAACAGTTTTTTCTCGGTAGGAGACAATGCTATAGAAAGGGCTAGTTAGGGTTTATCAGAAGGGTAAACTAGACCGCAGATAGGAAGGTTCCAGGGGCTTCTAGGGAAAATGAATAAAAATAAAATCAGCCATCCATCTGTCCCTTCCATAAAATAATTTTTTAAAATACGAGAATGGGAACTGAGCTAGACTGTTGTTATTTAGTTACTCAGTCATGTCTGACTCTGCAACCCCATGGACTGTGTAACCCATCAGGCTGCTCTGTCCATGGGATTTCCGAGAGAAGAAGATTGGAGTGAGTTGCCATTTCCTCCCCCAAGGGATCTTCCCAACCCAGGGATCAAACTGGCATCTCCTGCATGGTAGGCAGATTCTTTACTGCTGAGCCACCAGGGAAGCACCACCCCCTCCCCCCCCCGCCCCCCAGCTAGAGTGTTTAAGAATATATTATTCTAATCTTCTATATTTTCTTTAATGTTGTAGGAATGAAATAAATTTGGCATGCCAGTCATAATATATAAATATGAGTTAATTAAAACTATGGTCCATGGGGTCGCACAGAGTCGGACACAACTTAGTGACTAAACAATGGTGCACTTTATAAGCTTTAAAAAGGAACTGCTTGGCTTAATTCAGAGGGCTAGGAGAGGGCATGCAGGAGACTCTATTTCCTAAGCCTAGCCTGAACTCATGCTGTGATGAATCTGTCAGTTTGCCGACTGTATCTCTAGCTACAGAAAAGAAGACATTAGGAAACGTACAGAAGTACAAAGGAAGGTATTCTTCAGGTTTATTGAGATAAAATTGACAATAAAGATTGTTTATATTTAGGGTGTACTGCTCAATGGTTTGATATATGTATACATTATAAAGTGATCACCACAATCAAGATAATTTAACATATTTGTCAATCCACCACCTCACATAGTTACCGTTTTCTTTTTTCTTGTGGTAAAAATCTACCTCTTAGATTTCAAGTTTACAAATATTTCTTGGCTGCTTCCAGCACCAGATGAGAGAAATGCAAGTCTGGAATTTATGACTTTATAAGGATGCAGATATAAAAATGAAATACCAACAGGAGTTGTAATCTAATAGAGGAAGATATGAATAATGGTGTGTATTAAATAGCAGTTTGATGAAAAGGTTTAAAAACTCACTGTCTTTGGAATGTGCTCAGTTGCTTCAATCATGTCCAACTCTGCAACCCCATGGACTAAAGCCCACCAGGCTTCTCTGTCCATGGGATTTTTACCGGTAAGAATACTAGAAAAGGTTGCCATTTTCTCCTCCAATTTCTTTGGAATAACCAACTATAATTTTTATCTGTAACTTTAAAGTGATCAAGGTTGGCTCTTCCAACCATATACTAGCTGGAAATGCTTTGGGCTGAAAGAATGGTTAAAGAAATAGGATAGTACAGTGGTCAAAGAACAGGCTATGAGCATGAATCTTGTAGATTCAAATCTTAGGTAATGAATTTACGCAGACTAGTTAATTTCTCTGCGTCTCAGGATCCTCTTCTAGAAATGCAGACAATAATGGTGAGAACTGTAAGAATTAAGGTGAATACTTGCAAAGTACTTGAAGTACACATGTACATAAAAGGTACCTGAAATACAGTGAGTGATATATAAAGAAATAACTTCAAATTTGTCTTACATAAATAAGAAAATGGTTTTATTGATACATATTTTTATTAATTCCTAGAATAAATTTTATTTTAATAAGTTTTATTAATTCCTCTAATAAGATACCAAAGGAGGTAGAGACTGTGTTCCCTCCACTTCTGACAACAACCTGGGCTTTCTTTGTAGGAATGGGATAATAAATTCTGTGCCTATTCATTTTTTATACAAATAGAATACCACCTATTTTTTTGTTTGTTTGTTTCACATCTTGCTTAAAACAAAATTCAGACTCTTTTCCATATCAGCACATGTAAGTCTTCCTCGTGCTCTTTAAAATCAGTACGGTGTTCCCTTACATGGCTATACCATCATTACTTTACACTTTACAAACTAATGAGCACTTGCTTGTTTACAAAGCAAGTGCGATGTGGACTGTAATGTATACCATTTTGTGTATAGATCTTTGGATATTTATATGAACATATTTGCATAGTAAAATTGAGATGAAGCGCTTGATGTGACCCCACTTTGTATAGACTATTATGGTAAGGATTAAGAGGAATTCAGGAAGATAGGAAAAATGATTGAACATGTTAAAATGAGAAATTTAAATATATTCCACATGACATAGAACATTCTGTGGTTAAATTAAGTAAATGAGAATCCCAGGGATGGGGGAGCCTGGTGGGCTGCCATCTATGGGGTCGCACAGAGTCGGACAAGGCTGAAGTCATCAGCAGCATGCTAAAAACTATGACTGAATATTTTAAATTCGATTTGACTAACCCTATAAGGAAATCTACCATCAACAAGTTCTTCTTATCTCCATGGACAATCATTAAACAACTATCTCAGTGCCTGCTATGTGTCAGACACTATGAATTCAGTACTAAGTAGAACATCAAAAGGTTCAACCTCTGTGATGCTTAGAAATTAGTATATCATGAAATATAAATAGTCCTACAAAAAAGGAATGTTTGGAGAGCAAATGAGATCATGGCAATATAAAACAGAACAATGAAATTTTCAAGAGAGGGACTGAACAAAAAAATTAAAGACAGTGGAAAAGAGAGAAAATAGCATAGAAAAGATTAGACATTTTATTGAACCAAGTCAAGTGTTTTAACATGCAAATAACAAGAATTCTAAAAATGGAGAATAAAGAAAGCAGTAGAAAGAAAAATATGAAAAAAAAAATTCCTCAGAAAGAAAGAACAGGGTTTGTCAAGTTGAACTGACATTGGTACACAATGGGTGAGTATTAGCCCAAATCAAATAACATCAGTATTGCAGTTTGAGAAGATGGAGGGCAAGAGAATATTCTAAGACCTTCCAACAGAACAGAGATTTAGTCACATGATCAATATCTAAAAGGCAATAAACATCCTAAGAGTAATATTGAAATCTAGAAGACAGGAAAACAATACTTTCAAAATTATGTACTGCTGCTGCTGCTGCTGCTGCTGCTGCTAAGTCGCTTCAGTCGTGTCCGACTCTGTGCGACCCCAGAGATGGCAGCCCACCAGGCTCCCCCGTCCCAAAATTATGTACAATTATTTTTAATCTAGATTTTTTTTTCAATTAAGTGTGAAGGTAGGAAAAGGGCATTTTTAATAGGCATGCATGGCTTCAAAATTTCACAGTCTTGCAAAAAGTTTCTAAAGGATGCATTGCTCTGGTAGGAGGGAGTTTTCTAAGAAAAAGATAATATACATGAATAGGAGAAACAAACACAAGAATGAGTTAAGGGGAAATTTTAAGGGGACAGCCATTCTTCTGACCAATCAGACTGAAGCAAGTCAGAATTCACCAGAGTAAATGTCTTCAAAGAGAAAACTGGAGAATACCTTCTGTTTTTAAATGTATCGAGAAAAAATAATGTAGGAGAGTGGGGATGGATGAACTTAATATAAAAAATGTACCCAAAAAAATCACACAAGAATAAAAGAAAACAGAAATGAATTCTATGGAAAACAAATATTGTGCAGAGGGGAGAGAATAATTTATGTGATATGGGGCCTCTCCGTGAGCAGCATTTACAGAACCCCAAGACTTAAGTCTAGGAGGATGACATCATAGGCTGGTAGGTGGATTTTAATTAAGATACTTGAGGTCAGTTCTCAACTGATTTTGACCTCAAAATGTCAACAGTTTATTAGTTGATTGGATGGACTGAAAATATGGCCACAATATTTTGCTGCATATCAACTGTGGGCTGATCTTGTAGCTTGTTTTGGCGAATAAAATGTCATGTAAGTGATATTGTACAGGTTCTTGAACCTAGGACTCATGAGACCTTGTAGCTGTGCCCCCTCACACTTGGAAATCCAAGACTCCGTAAAGAACCTCTATCAAGCCTTTTTGAGATAAGAGAGCATGGAGAGAAAGTGCCTGTCATTCCAGCTGCGTCAGCTAAGCACAATCCCCAAGCAGTCCACCAATTGAATACAGTCCCATGAGGAAGCTCCAGTGAGACCAGCAGAAGTCACCCATCCAACTCACAGAATCATAAAGCAATAAACTTCTGTAGTTTTAATCTACTAAATTTGGGGGGGGGGGGCGCCACACTGATCTGCAGCAATAGACAACAGATAGAGCAGACTGTATGTACTTGCCACTTCCAGTAACACCTCTTCCCTTCCCAGCTCAGTTTTATCAATCTTACTCTGAATATTGCTAACTGCCACTTTTCCCAAGAGATTTCCTGAAGAAGAAAATATTTCCATTATTAAAACTTTATGTTAAAAAATGTTTATTTTTCGGTTTCATATTCCCTTCTAACGTAGAGTGTACATACTGTAGATCAGGCTTTATTTTTTTCTCTTTTAACATGAGATGTAGCCTCTGACTTCATTTCTGGTCACTACTTTATTCCATCACTTGACCTAGTTGCAAAATCTTCCAACTGTGACATTTATCTCATGCCTCTTCGTCTTGAAGACACTGTTCCCTCTCTCTGGAAAAATCTCCCTTCCTAATTAACCTGGCAAACACTTGGCTAAACACAGTGATACTGCTATTTCCTTGCAAAGTTTAAACATTTGCAATGTGGGATTCCCAGTGACCAGGTCTAATTTGTTTTCACTCAGCATATTCAAAAGTTCCTTGTTTCCATCTCCCACCAGAGTCTGTGCTTCTCACGTTGTGATTCTGCACTAAACGACCAAGTCTCCGCTTCCTCCTGGGCCCACGCGTAGCGGCTGTTCTCACTGCTTTTCGTTGTATTATTTTTTAGGCTTGTGAAACCAGCATGCTTGGGAGGGTCATCGCCTTTGATCTCCACATTTGCTCAACCACAGACGCTCCTTCAGCAGATTCCTGAACTGATGCTGCTGTCGAAATTTTGAAGCTCGCGTCTCAAGTTCCAGTAAAGACCAATACCTCGGCCATGTGCTCCCCAAGATGCTGTTTTCTTGAAGCTTTTGAAAGTTCCAGATCTTTCTCATGTACACTTTTCTACAGAGCTATTATATTTTATTTTCCCTTTGATATTCTTCTACTCTGCTTAGTCCAGCTTTTATAATTTACGTGATTCTTAAGGTGCTCCCTTTCCTAGTCGAGAGAGGCGGAACTGGCACTACTGGCCAAATTTGAATGCATTGTTCTTTCATTTCCTATCTTTGTTTTCTGGCTCAGACTTTTATCTTTCATCCATATTTCTCTAGATTTTGTTTTCCTGGTGTCTGCTTTAGACAAAAACATCAAGTTTATGGGGCTGCGAAAAAACTCCCATAATTCAAACAAATTATATCCACCTTTATTTTCCCCAAGTCGGTGAATCTCACCTAGGAGATGCTCTTCTATCGGGCAAACACTCAGAGCAGTCATGGACTCTATTCTCATTCTGCCCAACTTCCCTGAGTGTATCGTTTTGTCTGTGTCTTCCCTTGGATTCATGATGTTATATCCTTTTTGGACAGAGGCAATATATGCAGGCTTGTTGACAATAGCTGTCACCTTGAAAGTTTACCAAGTAATTCTTGAGTTTCTATATCAGTGTCCCTAGTTTTCTCTTCTCAATAGGTCCAAATCCTCTATATTAAAACTGTTCGGTACAGCTATTCAGAGCTGTGTGTGTCCAGGTGGGCTCACTTTGTGCAGCTTTACTTGAGTAACTGTGCTGATCAGCGTCAGCAATTTACTGGATCCTTCCCTTGGTGTAGCATTTTAACCTGCTCGTTAAGATCTTGCCTCTCCTCCTCTATCAGACGTTACCTGATCCGAGTTGAAGAAGGCTGAGCGCCGAAGAATTGATGCTTTCGAACTGTGGTGTTGGAGAAGACTCTTGAGAGTCCCTTGGACTGCAAGGAGATCCAACCAGTCCATTTTGAAGGAGATCAGCCCCGGGTGTTCTTTGGAAGGAATGATGCTAAAGCTGAAACTCCAGTACTTTGGCCACCTCATGCGAAGAGCTGACTCATTGGAAAAGACTCTGATGCTGGGAGGGATTGGGGGCAGGAGGAGAAGGGGACGACAGAGGATGAGATGGCTGGATGGCATCACAGACTTGATGGACCTGAGTTTGAGTGAACTCCGGGAGATGGTGATGGATAGGGAGGCTTGGCGTGCTGTGATTCATGGGGTTGCTAAGAGTCGGACCCGACTGAGTGACTGAACTGAACTGAACTGATCCTAGTTACTCCTTGTGAGTAACAGAAATAATTCCTTTTATTTTATACTTTCTCAAGAAATGAGATCAGGAAGCATCTTCTTTTATTTTTAAAAATATTTGTTTATTGTAGCCTTGAAGATCTAATGCCATTTTTCTCTTTCTGTCTAGAATATCATCTATGATCATAAAATTAAAGAATGTTTTCTCTTCCTCAAGTTTACTTATTTGCCTTTCTTCTTTATTTGTATTCTTCTCTTGATCCTTTCTGAGCATATATCTGAACCCTACATTTCCAAACCATTTCTTGATTTCTTGGGAACTGTGATTCCAAGATATGCTGTTTCAGGCACAGGCCTCTTTAATTACTTTCATAACTTTTAGTTTTGAAATGTTTCTTTGGGTTCTTTTCTGCCTCTGACAAAGAAGAAGGAACAGTCTCTTTAAGGTAAAAACTACTTAAAATAATTTCCAAAATTGATCAACCTAATATAAATAAAATCAGCTTGGGTCTCTGAAATATAAACTAAGCTTAGAACTTCTGTAATGAATAAAGGCCCAGCCATTTTGAGACCACGTGGTGATGGTAATGGAGGGTGCACGTGCAGAAACATGTGGATAAGGAACATGAATCAAAAATGTTAGCTCTTCCTCCTTTAGGAATGCAGTTAAGGCCACAAAAAGAAGGATGGAATTTCAGGCAGCTGATCTAGCACTGTCTGTTCAGGCCTGGCACTAATAATTTAAAGTTCGAAATTCATTAGTATAGTTCATTTGGAACTCAAGAGCCTCTGCTATTCAAAGTCCCAATCTGAAGGCCTGGCTGAAAAAGCAGAATATAAGGGCAAACATTCAGTCCTTATCGAAGTGCAGAAAATAACAAAGGCATTTTCCGTCTCTTTTTCAGTGCCATGGCAGGATACTGCTTACAGTCAAGCTACACAGCAGCTTGCATTCTAGAGCCCAAGCAGTCAACACGTGAGAAGGCCATCGTGGCCCATTTTTGCTGAGATACAGTCAGCTGACTGAGGATAAAGTCACCTTATGCTGCGATGACCTGTCAAGATCAAAACCACCATGGAGCCTGCACTCGCAAAATCCCGAGTCCTAAAGCCACTCACCTAAATCATGCCAGTCTAAAATAAAGTCAGCTGTGCAGGTATGCGTGCAGCTCAGTCGTGTCTGACTCTTCACCACCCCACGGACTTAGCCCACCAGGCTCTTCTGCCTGTAGGATTCTCCAGGCAAGAATACTGGAGTGGATTTCCATTTCCTCCTCCAGGGGATCTTCAACCCAGAGATGGAACTCGGGTCTCTTGCGTCTCCTGCATTGCCAGGGGGGTTCTTATCACTGCTGCCACCTGGGAAGCCTATGTGACCTTTAGAGCATGCCGTGGTAGGACAGATTTGACTACTAGCTAGCTTTGACAAAATGAACACTTGATTAAGTAAATCACCACCAAAATTGCAAGCTCCAGCTGGAACACCAGAAGTAAGAGCAGACCATGGTTATGTTCTCTGGCGGCAAACAGATCCCCAAGGGAATCCAGAAGATGCAGCCCACGCATGCTCCACGCCTTCCCTCCAAGCTCCGCACAGCCAGCCGCTCCCCCTTTATAAGAGGCCCGGGATTCTACTATAGCAGTCACACGATACAGCTAGTTCTCACCTGAGGGTAATTTTGCCCCCGTGACAGTACACGGAGAAATTTTCGGTTGTCAAAATTGGAGGGTGTTACTGGCATCTAGTGGGCAAAAGCCAGGGATGCTCCTCGTCATCCTACAAACCACATCCTTCTATGACAAACAGTGTTCAGGCTCAAAACGTCAGTGGTGCTGAGGCTGAGCACCACAAATATAAAAGTTGGGAAATGATTTTTCTCTCTAATATCAAATTCGCCATCTCACCGACATTACACCCAGGGGAGTCAGACATGACGCTCCGCATACAGCCTTGCTGAGAGGAAGGGGAAAGACACTAGAGGGTAACAGAGCAAACACCCTTTCCAAACTTAGGCATGCACTTGAAATTCTTAAAAGGAGCTATCTACACAGCAAAAGTTTAGTCTATTTTAATTCTAACATTTCTGTTTACAAAAATATGAAGCTTTATTTATATTAAAAATGTCCACAATGGATTTCTATAGTGATAAATTTTAAGGAAGATGTCACTTTCTCTACTTGAGACATCAGTCTGAGGCCAAGTCAGGGAAAACAGAATAAATCCTGACATGATTCTGAGCCTCCCCAAAACCCCAGGGAGCCTGTATCCCTCATTGCAAGATTGTGAAAGGTACTGTTCAGATTCTGACAGCCCTGCTGGGGATAAAGAAGAACTTACTGCAATTATTATTATTTATCTTCCAAATGGCAACAGAATTCTCTCTGCTCTGCAGAAAATAAAGGAACACATGACTCGGCGTATTCTTCATCATGAGTTCTCTGGTGCCTGTATTTCCCCCTTTTGTGTGGCATAACTGGGAAGACAGAATTGCCTCATTCCTACCATATTATTAACTCTAAATCACATCTGAAATGAAAGCCCTGCAAGGAGGATTTAGATAACGGCACATCAAAGAATAAATGCAGTCTAAAAATATTTGGTTTAAAACCTCATTCGCAATGTGCCAAGTATTATTTTCCTTGACATGCTCTCTTGCTTGCCTTTGCAAAACTATAATCAGAGTGATTCCTCACTCATATTCAATGGTGAAGAGGGTGGGGATTTTGTGACCCAGCTGGAAAATTTGTAGAAACTAAGGAAAGTCCAGTTCAAAGAACTGAGTCATAAAAGTCTAGAGCAAAGACAAAGTCATGGTCATCTAAACTAACTTTCCTATTTTTAAAACCACAGAAACTGAGACCCCATCCCCCAGATGGAGATATATCGTGCTGAAGATCAGATGGAGATATATCGTGCTGAAGATCAGATGGAGAGATATCGTGCTGAAGATCAGATGGAGATATATCGTGCTGAAGATCAGAGGCAGATATATCGTGCTGAAGATCAGAGGGAGATATATCGTGCTGAAGATCAGATGGAGATATATCGTGCTGAAGACCACAGCTCATTAATAGAAGAGCCAAATGTCTCAACCAGTCCTTTCTTCACTCTGTCACTTTCTCATCTACTGGATTAACTTTTCATCAAATATTCACTGAACATCATTATAGGCCCTTTGGAAATCCAAAAATGAAGCCGAGATCTCATAGAGCTAACAGCTGAGCCAGAGGAAGGACTTGTATACTGATAAGTACAAGAGCAGGCGCTGTGATACATGAGAGACAGAGGCGCTAAAAGAGAAAATCAGAGAAAGGAAATTCAGACCCCTATAGAAACAAAACAGATGATGTGAACATGTGAAAGAGTCTGTGTATGACTGAAGGGATTAGTGAGGATTGGGGCAAATGCAGAATCCAGGGAGTTTACACTGTCAGCTCTAATTATCACCAAGTAAGAATGCAGGCCTGTTTTTTTTTTTTTTTTTTTTTCAAGAGAAACTAAGAATCTCAATTGTTGTGTAAAACTGTCATATTTTTAAATGGTGTCAACTGAATTAAATTGTGCTAAAGTTTCTAATTTTGTATGTGCATTGTCAGGAAAAGGGAGGGAATGATAAGGAAAAGAGAGGAAAGGGATAAACTAGACATGATTAAAGGCTGTGGGGCTGAGATGGCCATTCAGGTAGGATGCTAAATGTTATGCAAGTTCATAGCTGACCTTGTCCTGGCAGCCCCTTTCCTCGGGATCCTGTTATATGCCATATGATTTGGGGGGTTTTGTTTTAGAGTGAAGTAATTACTGAACTGTCTATTTTGAATGTCTTTTCATTATCTCAATAATAATGCACATTTTCTGAGTCTAACAGGCTTCATATGTACCCTGGGTACAAGCATTCGCATTTTTCTTACCGATTGAGATGTGAGACATCTCTCTGCAGCTTTCGTGACACTCCTTTAAATCTTAGGTGGGCAGTGAATCTCTTCTATGACAAGTTCCTACTGAAACTACAAAACAGATGGGACTTGGCTAGAAATCATAAAGAACAGAGAGAAGCCAGCCATGAATTACGTTTGCCAAGAAATCCTCCAAAGTTATTCTGTATTAACTAGCATGGAATATACTGAAGACCCAGAAGACTGAAAGAATAATCGAGTAGCTGTTTTTGCCAAAGATTAGTGGAAGCTTTTTGATAGATATGAAGCACCTGCTTTCCTTCTCCCAAGACAGAGGTGGGTGAAGCTTTCCCTTTAGACACAGAGTAGGTTAGGGCACAGTGCTCCCCTGTGGCTCAGCAGTAAAGCCTCCGCCTGCTAGTGCAGAAGACTCAGGTTCAATCCCTGGCTCTGGAAGATCCTCGGAGAAGGAAATGGCAACTCAGTACTCTTGCCTGGGAAATCCCATGGATGGAGGGGTCTGGTGGGCTACAGTCCATGGGGTTGCAAAAGGGCTGGACATGACTTAGCAACTAAACGACAACAAACAGCTAAGGTCTAGGATGGGGAAGCGGTTGGTACTCATGTCCTCTTTGCCACCCTCGACAGGAGGCGCAGTGCCATTCAAATGTGAAGTGTGGTGCAGTAATGGCGCCACATCGAGGACACAGATTCTGTCCTTTGTGGCATTTAAAATAGGATATGGGCAGGGATTAATGCTATTTCAGCCATGTATTGATGTAGCGGGAGACAGAAGTGATACTGATTTTAAGCCAAGGAAAGGAAAGCACAGCGTAACTCAAATTATGGATGATTTTTTATTTTCCGTAACTATTCTGTTTTTCGATGAAGAAACCATACAACCACTGGGGTCAGCCTTTACTGAGTATTTACTGGGTGCACAGTATTGTCTCTCTGTTGGGCTCTGTCAGATGAAAAACGCAGTTCTTGACATCTCCCAGGCTCCTCTTCCGCTTCTCAACCTTACAAATGATGTTTCTTCTTTCTGTAATACGATTCCCTTCTACTCGTTCTTCAGACCTCAGCTTAAACGACCTCTCCTCCTGAAGGCCTTTCCTGCCCCTGCAAGGCTGGATTAATAGCTCTTCCCCATGAACCCTCATAAATGTCTGTGCCCATCTCTACTACAGGCCTGCACTTCCTGCGTCCTCTCTAAACGGTAACTGCAGCCAGTGTTATTCAACCAGCGCGCCGTCTTACTCCTCGCAGTGCTGAGCATACCCCCACACAGTCAATGGATGATTGTTACAAGAATGAATACACCAAACAACAAAGTAATGAATAAATATACGGATAACTGAATGCGTGGGTGAGCGAAACATACTGAAGAATATACTTGAGAGCGAATGGCTTACTTCCTCTAAAGGAATCAGGAAAGACTTTACAGAGAAGAGAGAAACATTTGTGAGGACTTTAATTCATTTAGAAGAGTTTCCTTAAGGGTCTACTCAGTACTGTACGCCTCTCTAGGTGAAGGGCATACAGTCCAGAATAAAACCATCAAGTCCTCTGCTATCAGAGCTTATAGAGTAGGACTAAAGAGACCATAAACAACAAACTGATAAACAGATGATAAATAATAAGAACATTTCTGATAGTGATACATACTATGATGAAAATAAAACAGCATATGTGAGAGGGCATGAATAAAGGCAAAAATGAGTACAACTTCTCCAGAGTTTAACAAATCAAAACTATAATTTTGTCAAATGATTCTGCTCAACGCTCAAGCCTGCAGCTTACTCAGTGTTACAGCTGTCTTCGGGAAGGAATGCTTCTCTAGCTGGGGCAGGTCTTCAGTCTTTTGCTGCCCCATCCTCTGCCTGCTTTAACGTTTCTTCCCTTTTCTACCCTCCCTCAACAAGATCCCTTCCTCCTACTCATTTAAGCCTAAAATCAAGCTCCAAATTTCTTATCATACAAGCTGTACCCTCGTTTGTCTCTTGAATCAAATGATGCAAGGAGAAGACAAGAAAATGAAGAAAAAAGTGTGTTATGTTTGGGCTTAGAGTTAAAAATAGGTTGTGGGGGTGGGCAGTCAGCAGGCACTGAAGCAAAAGCGTCGTCTTCTTAGATGTGAAAAACAATACTGTGGCTTTCGACATGGACATACAATAAAGCTTTGGGTAGCATGAGATGGATGGCAGTCTGAAGTCCTTCTGCAAACCTATTTAATGATAATCAAGGAATGTGGATGCTAGTCAACCCAGAATACATATTACAATCTAAAAACATCGAGTGGAAGCATTGACGTGTCAACAGAGTTGTCAAAATTATTTCTTTGATTGAATATGAGCATATTCAATTCAGGCATTTCGTGACTCATACCCATAGGCATTGTGGTTCTGTTCTATAAAAATCCCAAAACTTATTATAAGAACTATGGATGAGTCAAATTCCACTCACATTTATTTCTCAGTAAGCTGTGCTCTTCCAAAAAGTAATGTATAGGTTTTAGACACTCAGACTAACAGCAGCTCACATTTGTTGTCTGAAGCATCACTGAGCGTGAAGTATAATATCCATTATTCTAGCTTCTGCATCTCTAAGGGAAAATATTCAGTTTCATGGTAAATTTAAGATGCCCATATCACATGCGGAATCTCTCAATATAACATGCTGCTTCCAACTTGGAATTTTTTAAGTGGAAAAAATAAGCGCTTTAAGAAAGCCATGCCAAGAGAATAGATCTTAAAAGTTCTCATCACTAGGAAAAAATAATTGCAACCATGTATGCGGACGGATGTTAGGCTTACTGCGGTGATGAGACACGGGTTTGATCCCTGATCTGAGAAGATCCCATGTGCCATGGAGCAACAAAACCCATTTGCCACAAATACTGAGCGTGTGCTCTAGAGCCCCAGGGTGTACCTACCAAAGCCCGTGCGCCCTACGGCCCATACTCCACACGAGAAGCCGCTGCCGTGAGAAGCCCACCCTGTAACCAGAGAACAGCCCCCACTTGCCACAACTAGGGAAAAGCCTGAGCAGCAACGCAGACCTAGCAGACAAAACTAAGTAAACAAATAAAATCATTGTTAAAACCGGAAGAAAAGAACAAATGCAAAAAGGGGAGGAAATGAAAGCTGTTTTCTGTTCCACTAAAACACAATGACAAGTCCTTTCTATTTACTGATTCACTCAACAAATATTCATACAAACCTGCTATGTAAACTGTCATGGTGCTCATTGCTGGAATGCGATGGGACTTACTTTCTAAGTAGGAAGATATTGCTCACATAATGATTCAGATAAAAATTAAATTACAAAGGATGCAATGGTTAAAAAGGAAAACCATATGGTGCTTTAAGAGTAAGTGACAAAAGTCAGGGAAGGCTTCCCTGAGGAAGAAATAAATGCTGTGAGATTTATGGGAGTTAACTGGGTGAATGGAGGGTAGCTGGGGCGTGGGGTCAGGGAAGAGGTTTCCAAGCAGAGGAACTGCATAGTTCAGTTCAGTTCAATCGCTCAGTCGTGTCTGACTCTGCGACCCCATGAATCGCAGCACACCAGGCCTCCCTGTCCATCACCAACTCCCGGAGTTCACTCAGACTCAAGTCCATCGAGTCAGTGATGCCATCCAGCCGTCTCATCCTCTGTCGTCCCCTTCTCCTCCTGCCCCCAATCCCTCCCAGCATCAGAGTCTTTTCCAATGAGTCAACTCTTCGCATGAGGTGGCCAAAGTACTGGACTTTCAGCTTTAGCATCATTCCTTCCAAAGAAATCCCAGGGCTGATCTCCTTCAAAATGGACTGGTTGGATCTCCTTGCAGTCCAAGGGACTCTCAAGAGTCTTCAACACCACAGTTCAAAAGCATCAATTCTTCGGCGCTCAGCCTTCTTTACAATCCAACTCTCACATCCATACATGACCACAGGAAAAACCATAGCCTGACTAGAACTGCATAAGTTTCCATCAAAAGGTCCAGGATAGATCAAAAGGATCATTGTGAGGTAAAGGTGTGTTGAAGCCAGACCTTGTAGGATCCTGGTAGCCACTTTAGATATTTCGGTATTTGTCTTAAGAAAAGCAGTACACCCTTGAAGAATCTGAAGCAGAAGAATGATAATACGGTCAGTCATGTGTCATGTTTGAAATAATGTTTTGTTAAGTATGCCTCATCCTTCATTTTAATCAAATGAATAAAAATATCTTTAGCTGTGCTTAAAGTGGTAAACAAACTTCCCCACCAAAAGTGTTCTTTGCTTATAAACATGTTTTTCTCACTAGTTGTTAAAGTTGTAAACATGTTTACCTCATTTTGGGTGAGCATAGAGCACTTCAGTTAAGAAGATAAACATCTTCTGTGCTTCAAAGATGTAAACATATTTTGAAAAGTAAAGAAAGTTCTGGAATATAAGGGGTGTTATAACATTATACAATCAATGATGAGGCTGACCAATCAAAATGAGGTTGATACAACTGCAAACTAATCAAATACGAGGCCCTTCCAGAGTGCCCAGTTCCCCCAGTTAGCATATAGGTCTCCTGGCCAGACTATGAAGCACATTGACTCCCTGAGGCCTCCAGAATGTGCAGAGCCACCTGCAAATTACCACATGCAGACCATCAGGCGAGCCTTGCAACAAGACCAGGAGACAAATCCACTGGAAGTGCGCAATGGCTGAGCTGGTGAGAAAGACTGTCAGTCACTGGACAGGTGTCTTGTACCCTCTACCCCATTCCACTGTGCTTGCTTGAGGATGTTGCTTAGCTTCTTTACAAAATCTTTAAAAAGTGAAAGCTTTTTGAGCTCAGTGGTGTTTATCTGCAATTTCTCTTGGTCTTTTCAATTCATCAAATCCCCAAACCTAGGTCCTTGTTTTGACCTGAGGTGTATTCCCATAGACTAAAAAAATGACATGCCTTTGGAAAATCTCTTTTAGACTAGATGAAGAACGGCCTCCCAGGACAGCCTTTACTTTTTTTTTTTTTTTTTTTTTTGCTGGTTTTTCTTCATCTCTCTGATCCAAAAATGTTAGAGCAACTCAGCCATCAGTGTCTTTTTATATTGATATAATTACTCCCTTAGTGAAATCATTCAGTCTCATGGCTTAACACATTATCAAATGGTGAAGGCTCCCAAACTTCTCTCTCTAGTCTAGCTTTTTCCCTCTGAACTGTAAGTTCAAAAATCCGACTGTCTGATGGACCATTCTACTTAGCTGTTTAATAGGCATCTCAAACTACACATGGACAGACACAATTTTTCATCTTCCTCATGCAGTAAATGACAATTCATTACTTCAGTTACTCAGGCAAAAAAGGAAAAATAAACTTTTTGTAATCATCGACGCTTATTTCATACGCTATAACGACTTATCAAAATATCCTATTGACTCCACATTCTAAATATACCAAAACCCAAATAACTTCTTATCATCTCTATTGGTACCATGTTGGTTTAAATTTCCATTTTCTCACACAAGATTACTGCAACACTTGCTTACCTAGTCTCCTTGCTCCTGCCTTGCCTCTTTCAGTCTATTCCCAACATAATCGGAAAGTTCCCGATGAAGCATACATCTGATCATGTTATTCCTCTGCTTAAATACGTCAATATTTTCTCCCATAATTTAGCACGAAAGTTAAATTCCTTAAAGTGATCTCCAATGTCCTTGAAGAGGCATTTCCGTGTTATTTCTCTTGTCTTACCTGTACTGTTCTTTCCCCTCCTTGCTGTTTATTGAACACATTCGTTCACGCCTACCGTGGGACTTGAACTTCAGTTTTCCTGTGCCTAGAATAATCTTCTTCCAAATACCCATGTGGCTCACACCTTCATTTCCTTTAGGCCTTAACTCAGATGTCACCTTCTCTGAACACAGAGGTGTTTGACATCCCTAATCCTTGCACACATCTTACCCCTCATTTCCTGCTTTATTTTTCTCCAGTATTTATCACCATCCAACAGCATCTATATTTTACTTATCATTTTTTTGTTACCACTGGTATAATCTTGATTATTTTAATTACTTAACAAAAACTTACAAAGCACTTTCTATATGTCAAACACTATATTATATAAACACTAAGTGCTTTACACGTTTTAATGTCTTTAATATGATTATTATGAGATAGGGACTACTATTATCCCCGTTTTACAGTTGAGGAAATGGAGGCATAGAAAGGTTATTTACTTATTTATCTTGTTCATCATCTGTCTCTGCCACTAGAATGGGCCTTCCCCAGTGGCTCAGGGGTAAAGAATCCGCCTGCAATGCAGGAGACGAGGGAGACATCCCTCGTCAATCCCTGGGTCAGGAAGATTCCCTGCAGGAGGAAATGGCAACCAACTCCTGTATTCTTGCCCGGCAAATCCCATGGACAAAGGAGCCTGGTGGGCTACAGTCCATAGGGTTGCAAAGAGTTGGACACAACTGAGCACATAATACCACTAAAATATAAGCCCCTGAGGACATTTTTTGACCATTATATTTCCTCTTATTGTCTCCAGTGGCCTAGAAAATTGTCTGACCCTTAGCTGTTGCTCAATAAATTGATGCTGAACAAAAGAACTTGGATTCAGGGCATGGAATAGAGCAGTGTGACGTTTGTACACTTTTTAAACTCAT
The DNA here is from genome assembly GCF_001704415.2 of Capra hircus. NCBI lineage: Eukaryota > Metazoa > Chordata > Mammalia > Artiodactyla > Bovidae > Capra > Capra hircus. The sequence goes on from NC_030812.1 coordinate 10,115,890, forward strand.
TACATTGAAATAATGTCATATGTATTAAGAAGTATGTCTACCTACATGAATTAGCAGAATGAGGGAAGGAAAGAACGGGAATGGGAAGTACAGGGGGAAATAATAAAATATGAAATAGGAGAAGCGCATTTCAGGGACCGATGACGACAGTGTGCCATGAACTGGGAACTATGAGTCACCCAATTCTCCACACCCGGGGTCCCGAAATGACCACACACACCGTCAGGAGTCGCTCTTCCCAGAGAGTGGAGGATGACTTGTTGGGGAAGGAGCCAATGTAAAATATCCAGATATGAATCCTTAGTGATTGTCCAAGCGAGATATGGTAGATGGGACTAGAATAGCAGTGGAGATGGAGACGAGTGGATGCATTTAAAAGACACTCGGGAGGTAAAAGTCTATAGGATCTGATGCTGAATTGGCTATTGGATGAGAGGAAAGATAGATGTCAAAGATGATTCTAGGTTTCTGATTCTGATGTTATCATTCACTAAAAAAGTGAATATTAGCATGGGAATCTCTTCATCATTTTTGACCTGGTTATATATTTATAATACTTATTATCTATATAAAATGCATTCTGACAGCAATGTTTAATGTTAACACTATAGTATTTTTTATCAATAGATGCTTAAATTATGTCTGATATGGAATTCATGTTCTATATTTTCTCATTCATTTCACATAAAACAATGAATTAAATTGAGTCCAGTTAGCACTTTAGATTATAGAAAGTTACTAGATTAAAAAAATAATCTTTAAAGCTCAGGGCTTTGGCCTTTGCAAAGCATTACTTAAATAAATTGAGGTAGTGACAAATGAAGAGTATAGAGTCTGATAATATAAAACCCACAGCAATTATTGGTAGTTGGCGGAGGTCAGTTTAGTTGAAGCATCTTGCAAGCATCTTGTGATAAACACATACACAAATTTAAACTGAAATTTAAAAGTGAATATCTCTAAGTATTTAATCATTCCTATCCCTATCTTTCTATTGTATGCTGTACCTTTATGATAGCACTTATCACTTTCTGCAGTGAATTATAATTATCAGTGTTACATGTCTTGTGTCTCCTACTCAGTTATAACCTCTTACTGAGAAAAGACAATGCCTCATTGTTTTTCTCCTACTTGTCACCCACACATTGCTTATATATAATGTCCACTCAATACGGACTCAATGTTTGTAGAATTCAACTATCTTTTAAATTATCAAGCTTAACTTCTGCTGAGACTTTTTAAAATCATCTGGATCCAAACCAGTTTTCCAAAGGAAATGAAAATGACTTTATAAGCACGAGCTTGGATTTGACGACCCTAACTGCTAGACTCTGAAGCATCGTAAAGCTGTACTAACGCACCCCCCTTTCAAATAATTTTTCATGTTCTTTTCTTTTTTATTCCCCCCATTCTTGTTACTGTTACAGTTCTGTCCCAGCTACATACGAAACATGGCTACTGTATTTCAGCATCTGAAAAGCAGCTCCTTGGCAAGAAATGATAATAAGAATCTGTGTTAACGGAAGTTTGACTTTTGCAATCTCACATAAAAGAGGAAACCAAGGGAATTTGTATGTGGAAGTGCTTAGAACAATAATCCTTAAATCTTCAATGTATCTTAATTCCTCTCTACATACTACTTTTCCCCCTACACTCCAATTTAGTTTCGGGAAATAATGAGTATTTGAGGTAGTTGGACACATCAATCAAAAAGGAAAACACCTGCCTCTGTGAAACTTACAGTCAAGTGGAGGGAAACAGAAAAAAGAAAATAAGCAGCATAAAGATGGAGAGAGAAACAGAGGGAGAGATAGAATATAGACACAAATGCATGCTGTTAGAGATGATGGTACCAAGGCGCAAACGATTTAGTAAAACAGGGAAGTAGGGGCTGGGGATGTGAGGGGTGCGGACAGGCAAGTGGCAATGTTAAGTCAAGTGGTTAGAGTAAACCGCACTGTGAAAACAGGACCTGAACACAGTTTTGAAAGAAAGATCTGCAGGAATAGGTCAAAGAGGGGTTAATGTTTTGGGCAGAGAGTATAGCTAGCTCAAAGGCCTGGAGGTGGCCATGCCTGATATTATTGAGGAACAGCACAGAAGCCAATGGGGTCGAAGGGGGTTGAGCTAACGGTAGGTCTTAAGGCAGAGAAGTGAGAGCTGGGTCACAGGAAGCCTTGAAAGACATTGTAAGAACCTTGGCTTCAATTCTAGGTGAAGAGTCATCACAGAGTTCTCAGCAGAGGAATGACACAATCGGACTTGGATATTTAAAGAATCTGGCTGCTGTGTTGAGAATAGACGGGGGTTGGGGATGTGGAATCAGAGAGACTGGTTAGGAGGTTATTACAGTAATTCAAGTGAGAGATGGTGGCTGGGACCAGGATGATGGGAATATAATTAGTGAAAAGTGGTCAGCTTTAGGATATACTGTGAAGGTCCGGGCAACAGAATTAGCTAAGGCACTGAATGTAAGATGTGAGAGAAAGAGGGGAGTTAGGGGGTCCCTCCAGTGTACATGGCTTACAAAACTGGCAGGTTGGAGCCGTCGTAGATTATGATGTGAGGGTGCTGAACGGGGGAGACGTGGCCAGTTCAGTCTGGATGTGCTGGATTTGAGCCGTCTATCTGAAGATTCACCTTTGAACTTCTTAATTGAAACGCAGCTTTGAGATTACCATAAATAGAATATTTGTCTGTCTAATCAATAACGTGTATTCACAAAGTAAGAGGTTCATTTGTAGAAAGGATTAGATGGCTTGTGCAGGGTTCCAAAGCATGACGATTGTTGTCATGAACAGTTGTTCTTCCAAACTGCAATCTAGGCATTAAGTCATAGCTTTGGTCCGAATCCTCTGACCTATTTAAGGGAAAACCTGTCAGGGGTAATGATTCCAGTCACCCGAGAAGGGGCTTATGAAAAGCCCCTTGTAATGAAGACATACAACTAGCACTCATTAAGAGTTTGCATCATGCCAGACACACTGTCCCATGATCTCAGTCAAGGCTCACACCCGTCCTGTGACTAGGTCCTGGAACTATTTCCCAGCTTACATAAAAGGAAGAGAATTCACACAGAAGTTAAGCATTTTGCTAGTAAGGCACAGAGCTGGGATTTAAATCCAACGTTCTGACTTTTGAGTCTAAAAGTTTTGCACCTTCTCCCAGCAGCTTAAGTGTCCAAGACCTGTAAAAATACAGTCAGCACTCAGAAGGTACCTTTGAAAGCCAGTCACCATGTCTTTTACGGCAACTGAGGTTAGAACAACAGGTGCTGCGAGGGCGGGAGGAGCAAGCATGTGACTAGTTGGCACTCAGGGAAGATGGGGGTGGGGTTACAGAGAGTATAAGAGTTAAAGACCTGGGAGGGGGAAGATTAGAACTCCCAGATACCAAAGACAAGTTTTTCAGCTTGATTCTCCCTAAGATTAATTGTCCTCTGGAGAAAGCCTGTTACAATAAAACCCAGGGGAGGTTTTTATGACATTAAGTGATTGTAATCATACCTTGGATAGATTGCAGGTTCAGCTCCACCCCACCTCAAGTCTCAGATTTTTTTAAAAAAGCAACTCAAGTCACAGAATTTTTAAAGCAACTCACAAATTCTTTTGATTTCGCAGTGTGTATAAAAGTTATGTTTATGCTACTGAGTGTACAGTAGCATTATGTCTAAAAGAAGACAACCTACCTTAATCAAAAAATACAGTTGATTGCTAAAAATTACTAACCATCATCTGAACCTTCAGTGAGTCATAATCTTTTTGCAATAGCAACGTCAAAGATCACTGATTACAGAGCACCATACGCATATACTAATAACAGTAATCAACAAGTTTGAAATTTCAGAACTACTGAAAAGTGACACAGAGGCATGACGTGAGCAAGTGCTGTTGGGAAAACGGTGCCAACAGACTTGCTCATCTCAGGGTTGCCTCAGATTTTCAATCTGTAAAGAAAGCAGTATCCACAAAGTACAGTAAAATGAAACACAATAAAATTAAGGTATGCCTGTCCTTTAAGTTAATGAAAAGTACATACATGGTGAACTTGTGTACGAAAGGACACTTTGTTTAAAGTTACCTAGAAAGAAGAATTTTATACTGAAATTTTATTGATTTTACAGTTGGTGAATTGGAGTCTAATTTAAAATCTGCCAATGGTTAAACCCTTTATTAGCACTTACACACTAGGTTTACCTGAGAATTCCCTTTTTTAGCATTGACACACTAGGTTTAACTGAGAATTCCCTTTCTCTCTTTTTACAGCTAGTTTTGTTATCACTTCCCTGGTGGCCCAGATGGCAAAGAATCTGCCTGCAAATGGGGAGACCTGGGTTCGAGCCCTGGGTTTGATCTCTGGGTCAGGAAGATCCTTGGAGAAGGGAATGGCAACCCACTCCAGTATTCTTGCCTGGGAAATCCCAGGACAGAAGAGCCTGGTGGGCTACACTCAGGCTACAGTCCATGGGGTTGTAAAGAATTGGGCATGACTGAGCAATGAAAGCTTTCATTTTTCACTTCATTATGATTGGAAAGAACTTCTAGGGCAGACTCTGTCAATAGATTAACTATGGTGACACCCACAGTGTACACGTCAGGTAGTTCCAGGAAGCAGGCCGGGTACACAGGACATCATTCCTTTTATTAGTACTTGCTCACCTTCAGAGAGACGAAATCTCACGTCTTTAACCCAGACCTACACCGTAAATGACAGTTGATAAAATCTTTAAAAATATTTAAGATGGAAAATGGTTGAGGTGTTTGGTTTTAGCATCTGGCATCGTTTGTTTTTTAAATGAAAGAACCGCTGTGCTTATCAATCACTTTATGTCTTTGGCGTTATTTACATTCCTTTTGTTCTAAGTTTTTGACATTTTATGTTCAAGTGATTGAAGAGCCTTTCTTGCAAGGCATTTGTCTGCTACCTGGTGGTCAGACAGAAAATTGCACTTTCTTTTTTTATTTTATTTATTACTTTGAGAAAATTGCACTTTCAAACACTGAAAAATCATATGTCTTCTGAACCACATTAGAAAATATTAATATTATTATTATTTTCTAATAAAATTTTTATTTTCTAATAAAATACAATATTTCAAATTGGCATTCAGGAGTCCATTGTCTCTCATCTTATCAGCAGGTGGGTCCTGCATTAGGTTAAATCATTGTTGTTGTTGTTTTTAACTTCACTGAGGCTTCAAATATCCCTTTCATTATAATACCCTAACATTTATACAGAGAAATTTTTGTTTCATTTTTATTGTACAGAGCCATCCTCTGGGACATCAGGTGTTAGGGAACCAAAACGCGGAAAAGAAAGACTGAGTCATTCTCGGAACCGGGAGGAAGACTGGTGTTTCACAATATGTTTCTGAATTGCTGGAATGGTAGGTAAGATCTAGGCTTTTCCCTGGTTCATATTCTTTATAATACACACACACACACATACAGGAACAAAAAGGAAAGGCTTTTCTTGGCAGTATTCACTCTTTATGATTTTCCGTTTTGATATACAGGCCCAAAGCAGTGTGGCAACTGTTCAGTCTATTCCAGCTTTCCTAGAAAGACAACTGCATCAGCTTCTCCTCTCTAGGTTCTCTCTCCTGTAAGTTAAGTCCCGAAATCCCCTAAATCATATGCACACCCAACAGGAGGTAGGCTTACCCTACCCATCTGCAAGTAGCTCTGAAAATCTGTAAGCAGAGGCAGGATGACTGTGAAACTAATGAGACTTAAGCTTTGGGCTCCTCACAGCAGAAGCCCTGCGAGAGGCCCTAGCAAACGTTTTCATACCATCGTGCGTTTCTATATGATTTGCAAAAAATAAAGTCTTTTAATGTAAGCTGTTAAAACCATTTTTCACTATGACTGGTCCTTCTTTATATTTCCCCTCCAATGGCCTTGGGCATTTTGAGTTTAGGCCAAGAGTACATAGAGTTACAGGTACTCCATTTTATCTGTAATTTATAAAGACAGCTTGGAATGTTTCAATAAAGCGAGAAATTATAAACTCTTGATATGGATATTTATGGATATCATTTTGTCACTTTAAAATGTATTTAATGATGAACTGAGAGGACATTCCAGTTCATATGACTGAAATACGAAAAGAAAAGGTCACAAAAATGAGTGATTAAAATCAATACCATTTAATCTGACATTGAAGAGAAAATTATAGCAACAGAAACAATAAAATCAGATCCTATCCAGAAAAGCAATTCATTAAGAGGTAAAGATAAGCTTGAATGGAATTAATAAGTAAGCTCTTCGCTTGCTAGATAATCCAATCAAAAAAATGTTTTAATATTTCATATGAACAGAGGGGGAATAGATTTGTTTTTTTGTAGATTTGATGAGAAATACTGACAGAAGAAGAAAACTTTAAAAGCTTGTAATGCACTACCACTATATTACAGGGAGGACACCGATATCAACGTGTTTACAGACTGTTGTCCAAAAGTGAATCAACTGCCAGGTATCTACGCAGCAAGGATGAGATTATTTGTGATCAGCAGAGAATTGCAATTTGGGGTCTGCAACCATGGTGAGCCACATGTAAGTCCCTGAATAGCAAGAGAAGAACACAGAGATAAATAAAAGGAAGTCTGGAGGGCTGTGGCAGAGTCCAGAGCTTTTCACTGGCTGAAGCCCTCTGCCAAGAAAGAAGGGGAGTCTTTCCCCTTCCAGACGGGCTCTGCTATACTTGCAGGCCATGAGAGCTCCTGTCCTGGTTTCCAGACTCTGTATAACTGAGGTTTCTCTTTGTTAATTTTATATAAGAGTATTGTCAATCCAAATAGAGTTAATATTAAGATAAATCAGTGAGCAAAAACTGTCCTGTGAATTCATGACTTACATATGACAGAAAGTTTTCCAAATTAATCACAGCCCTAAAAAATTAATTTGATGTTCCAAATATGTTATAAAGTTGTAAGAAATTCATCTCAACTTCCAAAAATTAAAAAAAAAAACAAACAAAGATTAATCAGCCAAATTTCAAGGGGATGGCTGAAAGATCTTTTTTCATGGAAAATATTTTTAAATCAATGTTGTATCATGAGGCAATTCAAAGAGTAGACAGCAAAAAGGAAAAAGAGAGAGGAGAAAAAGAACAAAAGAGCAAGAAAGGGAAAGTTAGGAATTATGTAATATCTGGATTTTATGGTGTTTGTCAAGTTGTGAAACTTTATAATTTCTTGTGATTTCTATTCTCACACTAAATAAATATGCAGCTTTTCACATAGTTTTTAAATTACTTTTCTTAACAAGTTTTGTTTTCCCACTCTCCTCAGTGTAAGTTTCAGGCCCCTCAAAACCAGCACCTACCCTCAGACACACCTTCACTATAACTGTTACCAAGGATACGTTCCTTCTCAATTCTTCTAAAGCAAGGGCTCTTTCTCACACACACTCAACAGTCATTAATTTCCTCTAAGAATAAAAACCAGGGGGCTTCCATCACTAATTATTAGAGATATGCAAATCAAAACTATAATGAGGTACCACTTCATACTGGTCAGAATGGCCATCATCAAAAAGTCTACAAATAAATAAATGCTGGAGAGGGTGTAGAGAAAAGGAAACCCTCCTACACTGTTGATGGGCGTGTAAGTCGGTGCAGACACTACAGAGAACAGTATGGAGGTTCTTTTAGAAAACTAAAAATAGAGTTGCCATATGATTGAGCAATCCCATTCCTGGGCATAAATCCAAAAAAGATGAAAACTCGAATATGAAAAAATACGTGCACCCCAATGTTCATAGCAGCACTATTTATAATAATCAAGATATGGAGGCAGCCTGAATTTCCACCAACAGATGAATATATAAAGAAGATATATAAACATATATATAATGGAATATTACTCAATCATCAAAAAGAACCAAACACTGCCCTTTGCAGCGACATGGATTATCACACTGAGTCAGACAAAGACAAATACCATATGATATAACTTACATGTGGAGTCTAAAAAATAATATAAATAAATTTATTTACAAAACAGAAACAGGCTCACAGACATAGAAAACAAACTTATGGTTACCAAAGTGGAATGGGGAGGGGAGGATAAGTTGGGAATCTGAGATTAACAGATATATACTAACACACACACACATGTGTGTGTGCTATGCTAAATCACTTCAGCTGTGTCTGACTCTTTGTGACCAATGGACTATAGCCTGCCAGTTCCTCAGTCCACGGAATTCTCCAGGCAAAAATAACTGGAACGGGTTGCTGTGCCCTCCTCCAAGGGATCTGCCTGACCCAGGGATAGAACCTGAGTCTCTTATGCCTCCTGCATTGGCATTAATGCCACTTGGGAAGCACACACACAGACATATAAGAGATAACAATAAAGATTTATAAAGAACAGAAAACTGTATTTGATATCTTGTAATAACCTATAATGGAAAGGAATCTGAGAAAGATTCTAACAGATCTATAACTGAAATCAACTTTGCTGTACACCTGAAGTACTGTAAAAAAACAACTATACTTCAATTAAAAAAAGGTTTAAAAAAATCCAATTGTTTCCAAAAACTATTTCATTAACATAACAAAAGACACCTTTGTTCTCATCACAGGAAATGCCAAGGGTTTTAGGGGCTTTATGCCAGGAAGGGGGTTAAAGACCAAATACAGTCCTAACTGTGTATTCAAGAGAGATTGGTTCCAGGATGCCAAGGATACTGAAACCCAAGGACGCTCAAGTCTCATGTAAAATGGTGTAGCATTTGCATATACACTATGCGGCAGATCATTTGGTTCACTTTAAACCACCTATATTTTACTTTTAATACCTATTACAATGTAAATGTTATGGAAATAGTTGTAAATAAAATGCAAATGCTATGGAAATAGTTGCAGGTATGTGGCAAACTTGAGGGTTACTTTTTTTAACTTTACGAAAACTGTTTTCCCAATATTTTCTATCTGAAGTTGCTGAATCCTTGGATGCAGACCTAGAAGATATGGAGGGATAACTGTATTTTTTGTTATAAATAATATCATTCAGGGCTGTGTCACAGGACCCAGAGATAAGAATCAGGAGATCGGAAATATACAAAGTGCAGTGAATATTCAATTTACCAATATACTCAGCTTATGGCACCCAATCACACAACCTTGCACAAAGTTAGTCATGCAAATAAAAAAAAAGAGAAAACAAGGTTACGAACCACTCTGGAGAGAGACCCGGGAAGTGGCTTCTCAGCCTGACAGATGGTCTCCAGCTCAGCAACAGGTCTCACGCTCATCCGGAAGGTGCCTTCTATACCGACAGAGCTTCTGGCAGCATCCCTTTGGAACAGCTCTCAACAGCTTCAAGTCTGCTCAATTCATTCATGGCCTCATTGTACGAGTCCGCTGGTAGGGTGAAACAATTATGCCCTCTGGGGTCTTGCCTCAGTGAGATCCAATTCAGTTTCAGTGAAGTCTTTCCATGGACATTATTGGACAAATTTATTATCTAAAACAACACCCTCACCGTCCTATACTGGACGTTTCAAAACAACTAACAATGGCAGTCCACACTGGCCGCTGTGACTCTGTTTTGAATTATTGTACTCAGCTAAAATCCTCTGAGTTTCACACACGATGAGTAGAAATCATAACACAACGGAAATCACATCATAACAGGCTCCTGTAACCATAGAAAGTGAAAGTCGCTCAGTCGTGTCTGACCTTATAGAGTCCATGGAATACTCCAAGCCAGAATACTGGAGTGGGTAGCCTTTTCCTTCTCCAGGGGATTCTCCCAACCCAGGGATAGAACCCAGGTCTCCCCCATTGGAGGCGGATTCTTTACCAGCTGATCCAAAAGGGACGCCAGTAGCCACAGAACCAGCCCCAAACCGGCTTTGTCCTTTCCTAACAAGATGCTGTGGTGTTTTGCAGAAAAACAACAAAACTGCAAGTCACACAGCTGGAGCATGCATGGAGGAAAAATTATAACCTTAAACACTACCTGGAACCAAAATTTTGGGAAACCAAAGGTCCAGAACTTGACCAGAGCCTGAAGAAGTGAATGGTCTAAAACCTCGGAAGATTGTATTCAGTATTCTGCTGAAGTCTCTTTACTATGTTGTTGTTTAGTCGCTGAATGGCCAAATCCCAAAGCCCTCCAGTGGGAACCTGCCCCGCCAGTGCTTCTGCATACTAGCCCTGCTCTCCAATTCATAATATGCTTGACCTCATCCCAGATTGGGAAGACATATTTGAGCCCCTCCTCCCATCTCCTTGCAGGTGGACCTCTCAAAAACCAGTGCCACAATACTGGAGTCTGTGAGCCTCTGGCAGTGAACCCTTGTTTCGGTCACACTGTTACCTGATTGATTAAATTTTGAAGCGAGTCCTTTGTTAGGACTTTAATTTGAGGTAAGCACTCACAATGGAGAAGGAAATGGCAACCCACTCCAGTACTCTTGCCTGGAAAATTCCATGGACTGAGGAGCCTGGTGGGCTACAGTCCATGGGGTCGCAAAGAGTCGGACACGACTGAGTGACTTCACTCACTTCACTCAAGCACTCACAGAGGATTTTTTCAAAGTTCAAAATTAGAATGTAACAATTATGATAGGTTTATGGGTTTATTGAAGAATCTCTATACCTTGTGGGGTTTTTTGTTTCTAATCTTTTTTTTTCTCCCCCAGCAATGTTTTGGTGACTTTCTCCCTTGCAGTCCTTATTGGCAATATCATGGACAGAATCACAATTTTCTGGTAGCTTATTTTATTGAAATTAAATCTGATTTTATTTAAAATTGCAATCTTTATGTTTGATACACAATTCTACAGAGTGTACATAAGCTGATGTTCAAAGTGTGGTTGATAGATTCTTTCTGGCCCATGAGGTTTGCTACTGGTCAGAGGCAAAGTCAGTGAGAATAAGCATTTAGCAGCTTGTAAGGTTACCTGACAGGGCTTCCCCAGAGGCTCAGTAGTAAAGAATCTGCCTGCAATGCAGGAGCTGCTGGAGACTCAGGTTGGATCCCTGGGACGGAAGATCCCCTGGAGAAGGAAATGGCAACCCACTCTAGTATTCTTGTCTGGTGAATCCTATGTACAGAAGATTCACCTGGTGGGCTACAGTTCACAGGGCCTTGAAGAGTTGGACAGGACTGAAGCAACTTAGCACGCACGCACATAGTGACCTGACGTTGATGTAACATCCAAGCCCCTCCTCTAAGTTCCACACTTCATCACAAGGACAAAGTGACACTTCTGAGGCCCTCATCTGTGAACCTTGAGGGTCAAAGGGAATTGGGATGAAGTGGACATTTGTCCGCACCTTCTTCTCAGGTACCACAGTCCCTGCAAATCCTGCTGGCACAAACCTTGCATGGGGCCCCACAATCGTCAGTCTCTTTGTTTACGTATGTCCACACTCCCCAAGGAACCTGTCTCAAAATTCTCCCAAGAACGCTCTCACGGCACTCAGCTGTAGAGGCAATGGCAACACTGGGGAATGATAGATTTCTGCAATCTTCCAGCTGGGGAGTGAGTTTCTAGCAATTTTTTTCCCTTAAAGTCACCTCTACTCTTTATGAGAGATTGTCTTGAATCTCCCCTCTCTCACATGGCTTGGCCTGGTTAAGAATGGAGGTGGAGATTGAAAGCTTTCTCTCCAAAAACTGCATTTCCTACATCTCTCTTTCCCTCTCTCCCCTGTTTGGTGGTACCTGAGGGGTTGAAGTGAGCTGGGCTAGTTCTACTACCTCTTAGAAAGTCTAAGGTTTTCTTTAGATTATGGGAATGTATGGTAATTTCTGATTTCAGCTTTGGACTTTAGCCGTAACTCTAGCCAACAGAAAACCAAATTCTCTCAACATCCTATTATATCTGCCTTAGTGGATTGCATTCTGTTTGAGAAGAAAAGGTTGAAACCACCTGTGATGATTAATTTTATGTGTCAACTTGACTGGACTAAGCAGCTCCCAGAGACCTGCTAAAATGTTTCCTGGTGTGTCTGTGAGGGTGTTTCTGGAAGAGGTTAGCACTGGAATCAGTAAACCAAGCAATTATCACTCTCACCTGTGCAGGTGGGTAGTCATCCAATCCATTAAGGGCCAGAGTAGAACAAAAAGGCAGAGGAAGGGTGAATTTGCTCTCTGCTTGAATTGGGACATCTGTCTTCTGGCGTCTAACATAGGTGCTCCTGGTTCTCCAGTTTGCAGACGGCCAGGCGTAAAACTTCTCCGATTCCATAGTCACAGGAGCCAATTTGTACAAGAAGTCTCCTCTTATACACATCTACATTACTGGTTCTGTTTCTCTGGAGAACCCTGATTGATACACGATCCTGTTCACTGTTGCTTTCTACACAGGCAGCTGGGAACCCAAGCAGCAGCTATGCACAGTAGTCTGACTTCTGATGAGGGACAGCAATCCAGAGTCCAGAAAATTCCTGACCTTTACTCAGCTGCTTCCTTTTCTAATAAGGAAGCCACATCTAGACTTCCATATATATGCAGGCAGTCTATTTCTCTGAAAGACTTTGCAAGGATTAAAATGTGCTAATATCCATGAAGCTCTTAGAACAGTACTTGGAACATGGTAAGCACTTAATAAATGTTACCTGTTAACTCTGTTAACTTTGTCTACTGAGGATGCGTTTCCAAGCATCTTATTTCAGTGAAAGGGTACTCGTGGATTGACTGGAAAAATGGCTCAGTTTTCTGTCCCTCTGTGTGTGCATGCCCTTTGAAATGAACTTCTCTTTTCAAAAGACAGAGTTCACCCCTAATCCTTGAACGTGGGATGGTCTTGTGACTTGCTTTTGTCAGAAGAATGTAGTGGAGGTGACATTGTGTCAGTCTGACTTTTAACTCTCAAAAAAGGCTTTGTGGACTTTTGCTTTTGCTATCTCTTTTTTTTTCATTTTTAAAAAAATTTATTTTAATTGGAGGTGAATTACTTTATAATATTGTGGTGGTTTTTGCCCTACATTCACATGAACCAGCCATGGGTGTGCATGTGTTTCCCATCCTGAACCCTCTTCCCACCTCCCTGCTATCTCTTGATTTCTTTTCTCTTGCCAAGCCCAGACCATCCTGCTGGAGGATAAGACACCATGTGCAGGACTGCTGAGGCACCTCAGTTGGGAGTCAACCAACCTAGAACCTCAGCTACTAAGCCGATGGTCAACTGATTACAGACACTCGGAGAACCGCAGCCAAACCTACAAGGACGTCCTGTCAGAGCTCAGCATAAGTTGGTGGGCTTCAGAATTAAAACTGATGCATGATTCTTGCTTTAATCCAAGATTGGAGATAGTGCTCCACCTCCAATCAATGTCTGTCTCAAAGCTATTCCAGACTCCTTCCATACCTCTCAAATCCTACTCAGATTTTACCATCCATTTAAATTGGTATCTAAGAAGATTCTTCAAATTCACCGGGTATTGTGTTATCTCACCTGTAGGTGAACCCCCTTTTTGATATTTGTGTTACTTTGTGGTTCTTTTCCTAACTTGTCTTGAATAGAACTGTTAGTATGCTACTCTTCCTGGATTTCCTGCAGCTAACAAATGATACCCAGTAGACATGTGGGTATGACCTAGGCTAGCCAGTCATGCCTCCTGTTTCCTATAGTGCCTCAGGAAGTAAGCACCAGAGCCAAGCATGGCCATTCAGAATTTGCCTACATGATACAGACTGTAAGAATAAGAATCCAGTTTCCTTTTTAGATTAAGAGCTCTTAAGGACCTATGCCGGATGGTGCAAAGACTAAGGGAGGAACAGACAAGGAAGAGAAACCAAGCTGCAAGGAGAACAGGGGTCACAAACAAAAAGAGGAGAGACAAGCAGAGCTTAGGAAAGAGCTGAGGTGAGAATTCTGTCAACAGTGAGATCTCAGACCTGACCTGCTTTGCCAGTAGTGAATTCTTTTTTCACTCAAGCTCTATTGAATCTTGTTTTGTTTACTTGCAATGAATGAAACAGAATCCTCCCAATCAACCTGTGAATTGAAGAAGGTTAATAGGAATCATCATCCTAGGGCTTTATCATTTCTAAGTAGGTTGACAACATCTTGTGTTGTCTAAATTGGGGCACTTCTGAGAGTTAAAGGGGGTGATATTAGTAATTATTCTGAGAAGACAGATGTTAGCTGAGACTATCCCTAGATTTGCTAGGGGGGAAAAAATGAGCCTGGGTCTGCAAAGCTAAGGACCAGATGCTGGAAAAGTGTTATCAAAAATTCAGGTATAGACCTGGTAAGGGTCACCTTCTGTGGCAGCCATTAGCCTCTCACTCTTACAGCTCTTTTAGATACAATACAGTTAATGAAAAAAAGCCCATAGGAAGCAAGATTTATTGGACAGGTAGCAATTAAACTCTTTGAAATTTGAAATTGTATTCATGTAGCGTATTTCTTGAAGTTCTGTTTGTAATCATTCTAACACAAAGAAAGGACAAAGAAAAAAAAAAAAGAAGTGCAGTTCTAAGTGTGGAAAATTTCCTTTAGGATACTGTGGGTTTTCCTTTGGGGTTGGGAGGAAGGGATTAAATAAATATCATATTTAAATTAAATGTTGAACATATTGTTATATAAATGTCACACACAGATAAAACTTCGTGCTTGCCACACCAAAACTAAACAACACAACACTACAATATGTGACTAACACTAGTGAAATGTTATGATTTTGATTAACTTTTATTTTTCAGGGTAAGCTAAAGCAGTTGAGACAATAATAATTATTTTTCCAAACCCCCATTCCAAATGCAGTGATTTGGGGGAGTTTGGAGGTGGGGAAGGACTAATGAAGAGTAGGTAGCTCTGTGTTCCTTTGGAGAGCAGCCATGGGGAGGACCGTTAATATAGGCCTAGAGTCCAGTAGGAAGCGGTCCTATGGTGCCCATCTTGTTTGGCTGTTGACTTGAAATCCATTTTACCCTTCATCATTTCTCCCACGGAGCAAGCAACCAAATATGTGGGGATAAACCAGCAATAAAGCATTGTGTACGTGTGCAGAGGGAGTGGTGGTGGTGATGGTCATCTACCATTGTTGACATCAACCTCCAGATTCAGGGTTTTTTTCCAATGAGTTGGTTGTTTGCATCAGGTGGCCAGTATCAGCATCAGGTAAACTTCAGCATCAGGTAAAGCTTCAGCATCAGTCCTTCCAGTGAATATTCAGGGTTGATTTCCTTTAGAATTGACTGGCTTGATCCCTTTGCAGTCCAGGGGACTCTCAAGAGTCTTCTCCAGCACCACAATTGGAAAGCATCAATTCTTCCATGCTCAATCTTCTTTATGGTCCAACTCTCACATCTGTACATGCTACTGGGAAAACCATAGCTTTGACTATACAGACCTTTAGTGATGGTTGGCAAAGTGATGTCTCTGCTTTTATATTTATGTTCTATTTTTTTTTTAAATAAAAGTTTCTCAATAATTAAGACTTTTTTCTCTTTAAAAGTTCCGGTGTTGAGTTCTCAGTTCACATGTACTTCATGAGTGAGCTCCTGAGAATTGAGATAAGCCCCCAAAATAATCTGGAAGCCACTCTGTGAAGTTGACAAGTGAAAAGTAATTTCTTTTATGAAATATTAAGCACCCGTGCCATACGTAATTATTCATTTCAGGGGAAATCAAGATGATAAAGACACAATTGGATATACCTAAGACAAGCAAAGAAAATCACTAATGAGGAACGCAGACACCGCAGTGAGATTTGATGATGGAGAAGATAACATCAGGCCTGGAAAAATTAGAAAAAACTTCTTGGAATAAGCACCATCTGCAATGGGCCATGAAAGTTGAGGATTTTTTTTTTCAGGGGAAGGAGAGGCATTTCAGAAATAATCAAAAGGTCAGGGGAAGAAACGTTCGGGAGTTTCCAGGAATAAGTAGTGGTCAACTTGGATGGCAAGACAGAGAATGGGTAAAAACAGTGCTATCTAGTCGGGAAATATGCATCTCAAACCATGCATTAGGCCCAAGTATGGTTTGAGATGCGTATTTCCCAACTAGATAGCACTTACCCATTCTCTGTCTTGCAGCATGGGGCTTCCCTCACAGCTCAGTTGGTAAAGTACCCACCTGCAATGCTGCTGCTGCTGCTGCTGCTAAGTCACTTCAGTCGTGTCTGATTCTGTGCGATCCCACAGACGGCAGCCCACCAGGCTCCCCCATCCCTGGGATTCTCTAGGCAAGAATACTGGAGTGGGTTGCCATTTCCTTCTCCAATGCATGAAAGTGGAAAGTGAAAGTGAAGCCGCTCAGTCGTGTCCGACCCTTCGAGACCCCACAGACTGCAGCCCACCAGTCCCCTGCATCCAAATGCAGGAGACCCCAGTTCGATTCCTGGGTAGGGAAGGTCTGTTGGAGAAGGGACAGGCTACCCACTCCAGTATTCTTGGGCTTCCCTTGTGGCTCAGCTGGTAAAGAATCCACCTGCAATGTGGGAAACCTGGGTTCAATCCCTGGGTTGGGAAGATCCCCTGGAGAAGGGAAAGGCTACCCACTCCAGTATTCTGGCCTGGAGAATATGTTGCTAACAGTCAGACATGACTAAGCAACTTTCAAAACAAAAATGTTAGCATAGGGCTTCCTTAGTGGCTCAGTGGTAAAGACTCAGCGTGCCAATGTAGGAGACATGGTTTTGACCCCTGATCCCGGAAGATAACCTGGAGAAGGAAATGGCAACCCACTCCCGTATTCTTGCCTGGAGAACACTGTGAAGCCTGCCTACAGTCCAAGGGGTTGAAGGAAGTCAGACATGACTTAGCAACTGAACCAATGTTAGCATCTTAGCCTAACCCTGCACGTTCTCTCTCTCACACACACACACATACAACCATCACCACCACAAGCAAATATTTTGGAATTTTTAGGTCATAATCTAATATAGTCCTGGATCTTCACCACAGAACACTGTAGTCTCTCATTGCATTTAATTTCATCTTGAAGAAAAACTTGCAATATTTTTCAGTGTCATAGAACCCCATGATGGTATTTCACAGACCATGTACCAGATTTCCATACCATCACATTTCATGTTCTATGTTTTGCCTTTGTGAGGGGAGGACACTATAAAGTTCTTTTCCATCATCATGTTAGTATTCTGGTTTAAAGAGTCTTGAGTAGAAATCTTACCTTTTTTTTTTTTTTTTTGAGGGACCTCTTGGAGGATTTTGAGCAAAGGAATAAATGCAGGGGGAGTTATCAAGCATCAAGATATAGAGAAATATATACGGGTATACATGCTAATTGGGAAAACAGTTTAAAGCTCACAAAAGAGTGGGTTGCCATTTCCTTCTCTAGGGGATCTTCCCAACCCAGGGATCAAACTCAGGTCTCCTGCATTGCAGGCAGACACTTTGCCATCTGAGCCACCAGGGAATCCTATTCATAGGTAGGAATATTAAAAAATGTGTGAGAGAAGACAGTTGGAGACTTTTCCAAAGTAAAAATCTAAAGAATCTAAGAACTGATGTGAATGACAAATAAGGAAGATCAGTAAATCTGTACAGAGAATAGCAGTATCTCCAGTAAAAATAGAGGTGTTGAGAGAAGTAAAGTATGGCTTTGGACAAAAGGCTTATGAGTTTCCTTAGTGCTGTATTACATGTGAAGTTAAACTTTACAAAACTTTAATTATTTAAAGGAGTAATTAGTTGGTAATAGGAAAGAATGAGGAGATAATAAAAAAGAAGACTCCTTGCTTCCACAAATAGGAACCAGCATTTAAGTTGCATCATATGCTCATTTAACTGTGAGGGGCCAGAGAGAGAACAAATTTAAATAATGAATATGATTCCTCTTGTTTGATGACTGAGATGTGAGCTGTGAGTTTACTGTTCCCAAAGGCGCCAGTTCTTGCTCACCTCTAGAAGTATGGACACTGATCTATGATTGTGGTAATAATGTTAGCCCAATCTCAATTTTTGCCATTCACATTGGTTTTAGAACCTAACCCCTGAGTAGCATGATCTCACAGTATGGTCTGTAAAGGAGAAAGATGACAAACTTAACATCCAAATAATCAGGTGTCTGGAGCATTTAAAAATCCCTCCATATTCATGCTTTAAAAGAATTTAAATTTGATAATGAAGACAGTACTTCCAATCTGGTATCTAGTACTTTTACTTCCCAGCAGCATAATACCACTTTGGTCAGGTTAAACCACTGCACAATTTTGCAGCTCTTTCAGAAAAATAATGAAAACAATTAGAAAGACACAATCACATGCAATGGTGAGAAAATAGTATTACTATCGCCCAATCTTTCCCCATAAATGTGAAATATCCTTGACTCATCTCCACACTGTGTATTTATTATAAGCCCTTATAGCAAGGGATTTTGTTTCTTTCAGGTTTTTTTGTAGCACCAAATAGACACAGTGGCTAACAATAAATAATTCTGAAAAGTCATTGCAATATTTATCGCATGTCAGAAACTGTCTGAATCTATATGTTTATCCATTTCCCTGGCTTGATATATTCTTCATGAGAGTAAGCTGCAACCTAAGATTGAGTTCCCACGCTGTTTCTGCCACTGATGCGGTTTGCTGATCACATTTTACTAATCTCTTTGAATACTACAATTTCTTATATACAGTGACACGTTTATTTTAATGTAATGGTATCCCCCAAGCCACAGAAAATGAGAAGACATATGAGCTCTTGTGTTACACTGTGTGGGTTCAAATCCCAGTTCCATCTGCTGTATGACCTTGGACAGGTCACATACCTGTGCTTCAGTTTTCTTGTCGATAAAATGAAACCTACTAAGGAGAGTTGTTGAAGCGATTCAGTGATGGAGTCAGAACTTAGTAAGAGCTATGGGTCAGTTATGAGTAAATTATTACCTACCTCACTGGCGTCTAACTATAGTTTTGGATTCTTTGAGCAGCATATTTGTGTGGTATTTTAGAAAAACAAGCTTACATAAATATGTGCAGAGAGCCTTTTATGATTTCCATGGCATAAGGGATTTCATTTCTCCTATCAGCTGTGAAGAAGGACCCATGAGACGGTAAACTCTAGTTAACTGCTAGAGCAAGTGTTGAGTTCCTCACAGCAAACTCCAAGGGGTGGCTAGATCTGTCTTGTTTGCCATTTTACATCCAAAACCTAGCATATAGTAGGTACACAATAAATGTTTGTTAGATGAATAAGCACATGGAAAAGTCTTAATTGCTATGTGATTAATCTTTAGCTCAGATATATTCTAAGGATCAAATAAGAAAGGAAAAGTGATTTTTTGAAAGCAGGAGATTTAGAGATAGTGTCTCTAATCACAATGAAATGCCTTAGAGAAAAGTTGTTAATGAACATTGAAGGACATATTATTAATAATATGCTTGATAATTTAACTTTTCTTTTTTAAAAATTAAAATATTATATTTTACAAAGTTTATAAATGGAGTTCCATGTATGGATCATAACTCAGGGAGCTGTCATAAATAACAAGAAAGGCTGAGTTTTATTCATTGTAAAAACTCTGAATATGCAAACATGCCTATCTAAGTGTTCTCAAACCCTTGAACCCTTTGAAGTGACTGATTTCAAATTCATATATCTAAAAAGTATGAAGAGTCAATTCTGGTTCTAATTATGTAGTTCAGAAATTATAATGCCCATCAGTATAAAATAAATTGGTGAAATTTTTCAAATTATCAGAAGGTAAAACTCATTTATTTAATTTCATTCACTTATGTAATTGTTTATTCATTCAATAAGTATTAACTGAGTGCCTCTATTGTGCTGGGCATTTTTCCAGATGTTAGGAGACAACAGTCCACAAGGCAGTCACAGTCCTTTCTCAGAGATTTTATAATCTAGAGAGGGATGAGATGGGCAAGACTAGCCCCATGTTTTGGAGATTTTCCCTTATGTTGGTCTCCCTGAATCTCTGAAGCATTGATTTCTACTTCATGATGCTACGAAAGCTGGTCTTACTAAAAAGCTGTGTTCATGACAAATCCAAACTAGCCAAAAGATGAGAAATTCAGACATTATTCATACATCCACAAATACCTATAGATGTTAAAAATAATGTAGACAAAATGGCTCAATATCTCAGAGTCCTATGGGCACAGCTTAGTAAAATGAACTGAGATCAGATCACTTTGATTTGTCACGGCTAAAAACTGCATTTGTAAATTGGTGTAATCCATCTCTAGCGAAGTTCCTCAGAGACGGCCTTGAATTCTTAAAAATCTCCTGAATGATAGATTTTGCATTTGGATCTCAGCACTGTCTTAAAAGATAGTGGTAGTTCACATAACTAGAGAATTCCCTATTGATTACATGATTGAGGAAGCACAAAATCTGTTATTCTTTCCAAAGTCAATTGTAATTTAAGCCCATTATCTCCCTGTGGATGTTCTATTTCAAATAGTAACAGCATCAAAATGTAAATGCCTCATTGAAAAGGTTTGAGGATTCTTTTAGTGAACTATGCTTTGTGTATTTTGCCTTCAAAAATCATAGCAGGAAAGAGTTTAGAAAAATCTGGCTACCAACCAGGTCAAGGGAAAGCACTAAATTTCACGAGGATCACTGATGAATAGTTACAAAACATTTTCACTCTTTTAATATCTCATTTGTTTATCATATTAAAGTTTGAGCTTCATATAGAAGCAACCTATGTCTTTATTTTGATATGATTTTGGACATCTCAGTGGCTCTAATGTGATCAGTAACAATAAAAGGCATTAATATAAGTTGTAGTAATTTTTTCCTTTTCCCTCTGGCTTCAGTGAACCTTTAGGGAACCACAAGGGACCTCTCCAAGTCTTAGGGATGGCTACTTTTGATGTAAACAAAAGGAAGCCTTCACAGGAAGGCTTACATTTCAACAACTAGATTTTACTAAAGAAAACTGGCCATTTGGCTGGTCATTTGTAAGCAGAACCAATGTGACATGTAATCTGCCCTTAGATGCCTTAGGTGTGATGGACTACCCTTTCACTTAGATGACTTGGCATACATTTATTAGCACTTAATATTATGCAAATGAAGCATAAAATACAAAGACTTCTAAAAACACCAATGTAAGCTATCTGCTCACTTGACAGTTGCCTCTGTAACACCATGACAATATTTATGCTGATGTGAAAACACATAATATTAACCAACCACTTACAGCTAAATGAAAATATACCGTAAGCTCCAAATTTATACAATGTACTGAGATGTGTTGAAATGACCATTTCCTCATTAGAAGGGTGCAATGATTTCCCTTTATGAGAGTATGTGGCATAGCCTGAATAACTTTAATATTTTTCTGTTAAATGATAACTAAAATATATGTTTTATTAAATTTTTCTTATAAAAATGAGAACTACCTCTTTCAAACTGAATTCTACTCACATATTCACCATTCATTCCCTTTAGTCATGCTTTTCTCTTTTGTAAACCTATTTTACATAACATTCAGGGTCCTCACCCTTGCACCCCGCCCCCTCCCCCCAGCTCCATTCTCTCTAGTAAAAAATGATATGTGTGCAGGGATGGGAATCTGTTACCAGGGCAGGACACTGCTGAAATAGGCTCACCTCCTGGTTTCCTTACTGTCTGTCCTCTGCTGAGTCATGGACTATGAAGAATAGGGGAATTTGATACTGACTGTAATGACCACCTGAAGGGGCAAAATGAAACATGTGTGGTGGTTCCAACTGGTTTTATTTTCAAGAAAACAGTTCCTAAACTGAGCTGCTTAAATTTCTAATTTGGGGGACTATCTGAAATGTGAAATTAATTGTCTCTTGGGGAGTCAATGGCTGCATTTGAGAAAAGGGAATATTCAAATATTTCCCTCA
The DNA here is from genome assembly GCF_001704415.2 of Capra hircus. Lineage (NCBI taxonomy): Eukaryota > Metazoa > Chordata > Mammalia > Artiodactyla > Bovidae > Capra > Capra hircus. The sequence continues at coordinate 10,137,664 of NC_030812.1, forward strand.
GTTTTAATGATCTCTCTAGAATGTTTCAACTGGACATTTATTCTTTATTCAGGTACATGTGTGTGGCTAAGGTATTTAAATGCCCAAATAATTATTGCTTCCTGCTAATGCCATAAAGTAAAATCAGACTTATGTGCCTAGATTCATAAGTTAAAAGTTATGATCAGTATAGATGCCTCTAACAGATAATTTTCCAGTATATGATACTTTCTGAAAGAAGATGTCTCACTGTCCATTTACCCACATGAACATGTGTAATGAAGTAGGTATATTTTCACCCTGGAAGCAGCAGTAACTTTTCACTCACAATATTAATATCACTGGTTTCTATATGCCTAATTTGAAAAGGAATTATACCTTTGATCTTATATTGCCAAAAATATCCATTTTATATTTGAGAAAATTGATCTAGATTTTGTATGATGTATTTCTATAGATATATGCACATCTATAATTTAATTTTGTAAAGCCCTAGGCTTTAAAATATCAGTGTAGGTAAAAAGAGTTGAGATTTCTTCGGTTTATCAGTCAAAAATATAAAGTTAACAAAAAATATTTAAAGAAGGGTTATATATAAATATTATACGAGGATCAGTTTATCCTTGTTTGTATTCTCTTGCCAGATTCATAACACTTGGTAAGAAAAGACCTAATTTTGTAGCAAATATACTCTGATAATATTTACTCTGTGGAATAAATAAACATTATATTCCATTATAACTAATAAGAATGGATATAAAACTTAAATTAAGAAAAAAACAAACAGTACTAGAGTTCTCTATCCTTGCTTCTAATGAACTAAAAGTTGAGCTGAAATTGCCTCACTATTAATGCATAAAATTCATGGAAATGGAAAATAAAAAGCCAACTGATTCTAGAACCTGAATAGAGTATAAATAGAGTATAACAACTTGCCATTTTCAGGAGGGAACAGAGGTTGAATTTGCAATTAACTGGAATTCTCATTCGGACAACTCAGCGTTACAGATGTGGAACAGGTCTAGGTGAGGGGCAATGTGTAGATTTCTTTTAAGTAGCGACAACCTTGAACTGATGCAGTTTGAACTATAGTCTAATAAGGGATTTGTTAACCTCTGGAAAAGCTACAGACCCAAGATTCACTTAACCCTGGCCTTGGTGATTTATGTGAAAGTCACAGACTTTAATCTTCTTGTACTGTTTCCATCTGCAGACTGGAAAACCTCTCCCCTCACACACTGAGAATCTCACTGCAGTGAACGGAAGGTCCCCATGTGGAAAGAGCACGTGAGCGGCGGGGGTTCAGCCCCAGAGAAACAAGGTGTCGAGCTGTCTTGGTAAAGAAGTTATACACCACGTGTTCACAGTTTCTTGACAGGTATAATTAGTGTTGTCTTTTCCTTTACTATGTGCTGGGATTCTGAAGCACGGTTTCAAACTTGTGACAATCGAGTGTTTGATCAAGGAGTGTCAAGGACCTGAAAGGGTGGAGGGAGAGTAAAGAGAAATCAGTGATTAGTATTCATTTGTCAACTAAAATATGCTAAAAATATCAAAGGAGCACCTGCTTTATGAGAACAGCGAGGGTTATTTTAGGTGCTATCATTCATGCAGTCTTCCACAGGCAAAAAAAAAAAAAAATTGACGTTTGCAAAGGAAGTAATTATCACATGAGGATGGAAAAGACACAGTTATTCCCTAAGATTAAATTAAAAAGAAATCAGTTTGGAAACATCTCACAAGTAAAACATTTTTTCCTCTTAATTCCAGATGACTCTGTTTTTCTGCACGAAGGCAAAGGAGAGAGCAGCTTTGTATGTTATGACTCTGAGTGGCACCCCTGCTGAGGTATGTGCAAGCACAGCCTCCCTCCGACAGGCCGATCCCACCCTTCTGTGACGCAGCCAGCAGGCCTGCTTCTTCTCCCATGAGGTCAGCCTGACACAGAGTAGAGCAGAGTAGGCAGATGCCCCAGGTGGTCAGAGCTGGGGGAGCAGCCTCCCCAAACACTCCCCAGACCTGTCACTTTCCCACCGTCACGGAGTCATTTCTTTCAGAGACAACAGCGGTTTCAATCTTTGTTTTTAAAGCTGTGGATATGTTTATTTCAATGAATGTAGAACACCATATTAAAACAAAAAATTAAGGAGTTGGTTGGGCTGATGTGAAAGTGTGTGCTGCGTGTAGGTTTGCAGTCTGCCTCCTCTGCATCAGCACTGTCCAGCTCAAAGCCTTCCAGAGAAATGCCCAAGAGCACCCTGGGCCTACAGGGTGGAAGTGAAAGTCGAGCATGAGGCCCTTGCACTTCTTCAGGAATCACTTAACAAGATACTGCATTAAAATATCTGCCATTAATATTGTGACTATTATACCAACACTACTACTGTTACTCTTGAGTGCTCATCAACTGCCACATATTTTAAGTTTTGCATATTTTTTCTTATTTAGTTTCCATAAGAGGCCATTTTAATGAATCTTACGTTGAATAACTTCCTCCGAGTCCCTTAGCTTCCAAGTGACAGAGCTACCAAATGATTGAGTTTTTAATTACTTAACTTATCGTAGAGTTACATGTCCCAAGGGAATGGGACTCAGCAGGTGAATTTGAGTAAGAGGCTTGGGTCTCTTCATCTACCCAGAGGGGAAGCAGGCCCATGGGATATACCAGCAGCTGAGAGAACACTGGGCCTCCGAAGGGTGCATCACGGAAATACCCACTGGGAAGAACCACCTGCACCAAATGTTCTCTATTTCCCTCATTCCCCTGATTTATAATTGAACAGATTAATGATCCTTAAAAAAAAAGGCTTTCCCACACAGTTTAAATTTTATTGATCAAATTGCTTTCCAATTTTTGAATGAGCCATTATAGTCGGCAGAATAATGATCTCTGAAATATGTTGATGTTCAAATCCCCAGAACCTGTGAATGTGTTAAGATTCCACGGTAGAGGGAAATTGAAGTTGTAGATGGAAGTAAGGTTGCTAGACAGTTGATGTTAAAATAGGGAGAGTGTCCTGAACTGTCCAGGTGGGTCCATACCTTGTAATTAGAAGTGGAAGAAAGAGAGAAGAGTCAGGGAAGGGGAGGTGACGGCAGAAGCAGAGGTGAGAGTGGGTGCAATGTGAGGACTCGCCTGCCACTGTTGGTTTGGAGGATGGGGAATGGAACCAGGAGGTGAAGAGTGCAGGCAGCCCCTGGAAACTGGAAAAGGCAAGGAAATGGATCTTCCCTGGGGTCCCTGAAAGCCCAGTGAGACTGTGCTGGGCTTCTGTCTTATATACTGCTAGAAAACAAATTTGTATTCTTTAAAGCCAGTGGTCCCCAACATTTTTGGCACCGGGAACCAGTTTCACGGAAGACAGCTTTTCCACACATGGGGGTGGGAAGTGGTTCAGGTGGTGATGTGAGTGATGGGGAACTATGGGGAGCAGCAGATGAAGCTTCCCTTACTCACCCCACTGCTTACCTCCTGCTGTGTGGCCTGGTTCCTATCAGGCCATGGACTGGTACTGGTCCACAGCTCAGGGGTTGGGGACCCCTGTTTTAAGCCATTAAATGTGTAGTAATTTGGGGGACAGCAATAGGAAACTAACAGACCTGTGGTGATGAAGTACTTTGAGGCATAAGGCACTGTTTTAGAGGCAATTGGTGAGGGTTAATGCCAGCTTGGAGCAGTGTGAGAATGAATTCCTGGAAAGCTCATGCACACGTGTCTACGATGAGGGATGGGATACGTAAGGGCAGGTACCACTGAATAAAGAGGCAGAGCAGCACAGTTGTGAAAAGAAAGAGGCTTTGTAGCCCGTATCTCTGAATTTGAATCACGGCCCTATAACTTCCTAGCTATGAAATCAGTAGACTTAAAAAAAAATCCTACATGACTCAGTTTCCTTCTTTAAAATAGTACCTAATACTCAAAGGATTATTGTAACGGTTAAGTAATTTTACATATATGAAACATTCAGAAAAGTTCTTGGTGTGCCCTGATTCCTTAACAAATTTCATCCAGCATTATGATTATTTTCTGGTTCAGTTTTCTGCTTGATGAGTCTGGGTTCCTTAAATTCAGTTTTTATCAGAGTCATCCTTTGGGACTTCTCAAGAAGTGGGCTGGCAGTTCTGGCAGTGGTTCCCAGGATCGGACCACAAGGCCTGCGACTGTGGCAGAGGAAGGTGCAGAACAGGATGCCGTGGGTACAGTAAGGGGAGTGGGGGCCTGAGAGCAGGAGGTCAAAGAGTCAGTGAGGCTGCCGCCAATGGTCAGCTGCTGCGTGTTAACAGATTTGCTAAGAGGCAGCCTGTATTTGAATGTAAATGAACTCTGGATCTGCCAACAGAAGGTCAGAGAAATTAAACAAGCTTTTGGTCTTGACTTCCCCAGAATGCTGACATCTCAGAAAGAATTTCTCTGTTCTTCTCACTTTTATTTTTTGGAAATCTGAGAATCTGAGTGAAATATGGATTTACATAGATTCACATTTTTAAAAATGAGATGCTTACGGGATGGAAAGCAAAATAGGTGAAAGGGATTAACAGGTACAAACTTCCAGTTATAAAATAAATAAACTATGGGATATAATGTACAGCATAGGAAACACAGTCAATAGTACTATAATAACTCTGTATGGTGACAGGTGGTAACTAGACTTATTGTGATGATCAATTTGTCATGTATCATAAATGTTAAATCACTGTGTTGTTTGCTTGAGACTAATAATCAAAGTCAACCACACTTCAATTAAAAAAAAACAAATGCTTAAAGAAATATAATACTGTTCCTCAAAAAAGTGATTATAGTATTTTTTTTAAAAAAATCCTATATTCATAGGTTTCTATAATTATAAAGTGATCATACTTACTACATTTTAGAAAATGTAATCTATTCTTCCAGATAAACAAAGATGGAAGTTAGGGAAAAGACAACTGAAATGTACTTCAGGGGAATTTAAAATTAAAAGTAGACATAAGACACACTGTCCACACACTACTTACATTAAACCTATTTTCCATCTGTGTGCACCACTGACCATTGCTAGTTATTTCATAACTTCTACCATCTCATATAAAAATATTTATATTTCTAATATATAGAAATTGTATTTCATGTGATAAGATAGTATCTGACAAGTAATTTTGCTTTACCTGGTCTTTGCTTGACTTGTCAAAATTAAAAAAAAAAAATTAGCAATCTATTCAAAGTAAACAATTTCAGATCTCTTCTCAAAAGCAACCAGAGTATGAGTTAGCAAGTGTAACAAATCCCATTTAATCCCTAAAAAGCTAATTAATTAAAAGTTGAATAAGAGCTAATGTAAGTCTCTTTGACTGAATCCACCATAAAATCCATGGATGATATGACTTAGTTGTACTTTGCTTGTCCTTGAAATGGACACTAGCTTCATTTCAAGGGGCCATTATATCGTGTATTGCAAGTGCTACCTTGGCAGGCATAAATATAAATTTCATGTTCACTTAAATAGAACTTTACTCTATCCTGTGTAACAAAAAAACAAAAGCAGTTTTAAATGCTTTTTATTAAAACTGTTAGTCTTTGATAATGAGACAGTAGGAAATTCTCAAGTGACTTCATGAACACCGAGGGGACAGAGAAATGGTCCATCAGTATTTATGGGCAAGCTGTATACTTCCAAAGATGACTGAATGAGCATAAGAGGAAGCTTTTAGTAAGATCTTAGAAGTCTGAACGGCACATACTTCTTTCAAAACACTTTTAAACGATTTTACTAAGGGCCAGTGCAGTGAAACAGTTAGGAGAATTGCTACAAGTCTGTATTATTGAGAATGGAAGAAAAAATGAGTTCAGGGAAAGAATGCCAATGTTTGGCTGAAGAATAGTGAATTGTTATTATTAGCAAAAAGACATTTGAAAGGATTCTGGAAGCACAAATGTTCAGTACCTTTGTGTTTGAAATGGATTAGAGGAGGAGGAGGATATGGACAGAATGACTTGTCTGTATGCATCCAAATCATTCCACCACCCCAGTCCAAACCATTATGTCTCTCGCCTATTATATAATAGTATCCTAACTGTCTCTACTTTCGCTCTTATCCTGCAATAATCTAGTCTCCCTATAGCACCCAGAGTGATCTCTTTTAACACGTAAATTATGTCACTCTTTTGTTTAAAAACCTTCAGTGGTTTCCACTGCAATAAAATCCAACTTCCCTCAGTGGTTTGGAAAGCTCTCCGTGGCCTGGCCTCTGTCTGTCTCACCGTCCTCCTCACTCTTTATCACCTCACTACCTCTGCTTTCTTTCTATTCCTCAAACATCAAATAGCCTCGTATCTGCCACAGAGCTAGTGCACTGGCCTATTTCCTTCTCTTTAGATGCCTGTTTCCTGGCTTCTCCTTGTCACTCAACCTCAGCCTCAGCGTCACCTCCTTGGAGAGGTCTTGCCTGATCACCTCCCAGAAAGTCACCACCTGGCCAGTCTCTATTAAAACACGCTGTTTTGATTCTACCAAGTGCTAGTCTCAATAGGATATTTTTTACCTACTTGTTAATTAACTATCCCCTCCAACCATAATGTAAGCACCTGGCTAGCAAGGACTGTGATTTGTTCACGCTACCTCCAAAGCCCATTAAATAGTGCCTGGCCCTTCCCAGTAACAAATAGATATTTATTGTTGAATAAATGTAGTTTTTGGAATGGAATGTAATTTCAGACAAAGACACCAAACAATGGTATCTGTAATAAAACTAGCAGGTTATAAAAGAAAGATAGCTGAATTCCCAGGACCCTCTGAGAACAAGTCCCATACTCTATCTAACTTCCTCATGTAGCTTCTTTTCATGAGTGTCACCAAAAATTGAAAATCTCTTCTCATATCCAGTGTTTCTCATTGTGCAAATAGTAATCTGATATTGAATGGGTTAAAACCACCATTACCCACTGTCATCTTCCCAAGAATGTTTGAACTTCATTTTAAATACACATTTGCAGACATTATAGTATAGAGGTATCGAAGATTCAAAGTGTCTCTTCCAAAAGATAGCAAGGAAAATGTATGTAACTCCAGAATTCCTAATGTTGGCAGATGAATTACTTGGCAGAGTAAGAAGGAGAAATAATTCTTTGCTACTTGTAAGTGTGGCTGTGGGGAATCCATTGAAACTACTGCAGCTTCATATCATTCATCTGAAAAATGGTGTTTCATTGATACTTGCTGTGAAGGGTTTTTTGAGGATTAGGGATAACACGTGAGAAGGGCCTAGCACACAGCAGGCACTTCAGAGATGGTGACTCTTATTCTTAACCAATTTTCTCTCTTTTTTTTTTTTTTTGCATTTTTCTAAAAACATGAAGCAAAACCTGACTTACCCTTGTCACAAAGTGGAATTTAGAAAGACAGGTATATCTGAGACACATTTTAAGTGAAGACCCAAAGAGAATTGCAAAGTCTCAGAGCATAAACACTGGCAGGTCTCTGTTTCGTCCTCTTCACTGGAGCAGTCTTCTGGTAAACGGTTTCAGTATTGTAAAGGGGATCTCCCCAGGGTTAGCACTGTACGGTTGTTTACTTTGTATACTGTGCAAAGGCAACTGGCCAGGGAGGTAAGCGGGGCTGCAATGGAGCCCACACTCTTGTCATGAAACCATGTGCAGATGTGTGTCTGCACAGATGCCTGCCCTTCTGTAATCTGCACAAACGCATCGTATAGTCCATACCTGGCCCTCCTCAAGTATATAATTTTTTCAAAATAGCGTACGTTTCCAGGGAATTTGGCTGCTGCTACTGCTGCTAAGTCGCCTCAGTCGTGTCCGACTCTGTGCGACCCCAGAGACGGCAGGTCACCAGGCTCCCCCGTCCCTGGGATTCTCCAGGCAAGAACACTGGAGTGGGTTGCCATTTCCTTCTCCAATGCGTGAAAGTGAAAAGTAAAAGTGAAGTCACTTAGTCGTATCTGATTCCTAGCCACCCCATGGACTGCAGCCCACCAGGCTCCTCCATCCATGGGATTTTCCAGGCAAGAGTACTGGAGTGGGGTGCCATTGCCTTCATACCTGGCCCTCCTCAAGTATATAATGTTTTCAAAATAGCGTACATTTCCAGGGAATTTGGCTAAATGAAACATAATATAAGCAACTGTCTCATTAACAGTTTTCTGAGATCACAGTTTTTTGTGTGATTGATTTTGTTTGGATTATTTAATCTAATGATTACATTTCAACTGTCTAAGAAACTGTACTTTTTAAAAAAAACAAACTTACATGTGTATGGGGCTTTCCTTGTGTAGAGGGCACCTCTTACCTATGACATGTGGTTTTGCTGTGTTTGTTGCTGCTGCTGCTGCTGTTGCTGCTGAATTAGCAACTGCTGCTGTTGCCGACGCCGGGCTGTCCGTAGCTTTTCAAAGCGAGCCTCCATTTCTTCTAGGACTTTCGGGGTGTATCGCACCACCAGCTTGACGCTGTCCTTAGCAGCCTTAAGCAGTTCTACAGCTTTTTCATGGTGTTCTCCTTCCACACTCTGAAACGACAATGATATCTCATAAGGGGAGGGCTTCCATGTTCTTTTCTCTGGAGCTAAATGCAAAATGAGTATTGAAGTTCAGCCTCTAACAACTGGAAATTTAAAGAAGGTATGGCCCTCAGTGTCATCATTTAGTGCATTTGTAGTTGAACCACGAGCAGGTTAGCTGCACTCGGATACAGGATGGATGTCATGGAGGTTCAAGACAGGAGGAGGAGGAAAAACGAAGGCCGAAAAGATAACACTAACATTTGGAATAGGATTTCTAAATTTCACCTGGCAGAGTAATCACACTGGTCCAGTAACCTTAGCAAAAGTTTAAAAGGAACAATGAAGGGGGAATTAAAAAAAAGAATTCCTATCTGGTATTAGCACTTAAAAAGAATCTACAATACTTAAAGTAGTGTCTTACTGATACAGTAAGGGGAGAACAAGACAGAATCTAGAAGCAGATCCACCACATAAGCCATATGTTCCGTGATAAATGTGAAGTTCAGACTCAAGGAAGAAAGGATTGTTAAATAACGATGCTGGAGCAGATACTTAAATGGTACAAAAGAATGTGGATTCCAGTCTCACAGTCTATGCTGCATATAGCAGAGTGATTAACAATTTCAATGTAAAAATAAAACCATGAAACAACTAAAATAAAGCATTGGTCAGTGTTCACCATCTTCAATGTGAAAGTAATTCTTTAGTAAAAATACCAAAAAAGACACCAGCCACAAAATCAGATTTTAAAATTGGAAGTTTTTAGACTGAAGAGAACAAACTTATGGTTGCCAGGGGGGACTTGTGGGAGGAAGGGATAGTTAGGGAGTTTAAGATCAACATGTGCACAGTGCTATATTTAAAATCGATAACCAACAAGGACCTATTATACAGCACAGAGAACTCTGCTCAATGTTATGTGGCAGCCTGGATGGGAGAGGAGTCTGGGGGTGAATAGATATGTGTATATGTATGCCTATGTCTGCTGTGCACCTGAAATTACATTTTTAATTGGCTATATTTCAATACAGAATAAAAAGATTTTTAAAAAAATGTAAGTTTCTATGTCTCACACACTATCAGTTCAGTTCAGTTCAGTCGCTCAGTTGTGTCCGACTCTTTGCAACCCCATGAATCGCAGCACACCAGGCCTCCCTGTCCATCACCGACTCCTAGAGTTCACTCAGACTCACGTCCATCGAGTCCGTGATCTCATCCAGCCATCTCATCCTCTGTCGTCCCCATCTCCTCCTGCCCCAAATCCCTCCCAGCATCAGGGTCTTTTCCAATGAGTCAGCTCTTCGCATAAGGTGGCCAAAGTATTGGAGTTTCAGCTTCAGCATCACCAATGAACACCCAGGACTGATCTCCTTTAGAATGGACTGGGTTGGATCTCCTTGCAATCCAAGGGACTCTCAAGAGTCTTCTCCAACACCACAGTTCAAAAGCATCAATTCTTCCGTGCTCATCTTTCTTCACAGTCCAACTCTCACATCTATACACAACTACTGGAAAAACCATACCTTTGACTAGATGGATCTTTGTTGGCAAAGTAATGTTTTTGCTTTTTAATATGCTTTCTAGGTTGGTCATAGCTTTTCTTCCAAGGAGCAAGTACCTTTTAATTTCATGGCTGCAGTCACCATCTGCAGTGATTTGGGAGCCCAAGAAAATAAAGTCTGTCACTGTTCCCACTATTTCCCCATCCATTTGTCATGAAGTGATGTGACCAGAGGCTATGATCTTAGTTTTTTTGAATGCTGAGTTTTAAGCCAGCTTTTGCACTCTCCTCTTTCACTTTCATCAAGAGGCTCTTTAGTTCCTCTTCACTTTCTGCCGTAAGGGTGGTGTCATCTGCATCTCTGAGGTGATGGATATTTCTCCCGGCAATCTTGACTCCAGCTTGTGCTACATTCAGCCTCATATTTCGCATGATGCACTCTGCATGTAAGTTAAATAACAGGGTGACAATATACAGCCTTGATGTACTCCTTTCCCAATCTGGAACCAATTCACTGTTCCATGTCTGGTTCTAAGTGTTGCTTCTTGACGTGCATACAGATTTCTCAGGAGCAGGCAAGATAGTCTGGTATTTCCACCACTTAAAAATTTTTCAGTTTGTTGTGATCCACATAGTCAAAGGCTTTGGCATAGTCAATAAAGCAGGAGTAGGTGTTTTTCTGGAATTCTCTTGCTTTTTCAATGAACCAACAGAAGAGCTCTTACAAGTCAATAAAGATCTAAGTAAAATGGGCAAGTGAACTCTTGGACAAATAATAATTTTTTAAAATGGTCAATAAACCTATGAAAAAAATGCCCAACCTCCCACATAATCAAACAAATGCAGATGAAAAAATATGTTGTTTTGAACTTAAAAATGGTGACGATGTATTTTAAAATATGGTGTATTGATAAGGATGTAGGGAAAAGGTACTCATACACTGGTAATATTGTGACAAAAACTAGTACAGTTTTTTGCTAGGCACTGTTGTTATGCAGTGGATAAAACCCTTTATAAATGAAGAATTTTACTTTAGAGAAATGTACTAAGTATAAAATCAGACATGCACACATACCTGTAAAACAGATATGATATGACAGAAAACAGAACAAAAATTAATTCTTAGCTTTTGAATCTCAAAATACTCTTTTGAACATAATGGCATAGACAACAGCTGGGGTAAGTAAGTTTACTATAAGTAAACACCAAGAGGCTTCTCCCAGAGCTTTGAAAGTATCTCTAGGTTGGGACTGATGGTTTATTCGCTAAGTTGTGTCCAACTCTTGCGACCCAATGGACTATAGCCTGCCAGGCTCCTCTATCCATGGGATTCTCCAGGCAAGAATACCGGAGTGGATTGCCATTTCCTTCTCCAGGGGATCTTCCCGACTCAGAAATCGAACCTGAGTCTCCTGCATTGCAGGCAGATTCTTTACCTACTAAGTTACAAAGGATTAGGGAGAAATAAAACAGAAGAAAATTATAATCAGACATCATAGAACTCTCAGAAGAGGAGACAGTCCTTTCCTCTCAGCTCACCCCCAGGGCAGATGACATAACGTCTATTTTATAGGATCAAAGTGCAAAGGCCTTTTTTAACTTATTTCCCAGGTAAAGCTCAAAGAAATGTGTGTGATGTGACAGGTAGGGATGAAGACGGGGTTAAATACTGCCAGAACACTGAACAGCGGCACTGAAGTGGCAGAAAAGGCTACCCCAAAACTAGTTTAGGTTACATTTTCACAACCCAAGCAGAAGGGAGACTCAAATGAATATTACACTGAGCTCCCCAAAAATAATTTTCATCTTAAGTACACCAGTTATATCCTGAGATTCATAATTACAACTATCATACATATTTGAAGATTTAAGAAATTGTGTTCCATTCTTTCATTTGCTTCAGCAAGGTGGACGTGGACTGAGGTTAAAAAAAAAAAAAGCTTTGAATTAAACAATGTCATCGGTAGCCTTCAGTCATCTGTCTGAGAGCCAGGCAGAAACTAAAGGACTTAAGAAATGACTGTGGAGAGCCCTGGAGGCAACTTATATAACCACTCCTTTGCCAAGTCTGGACTAACTAGAAAGCAGGGGGTTATAAATAGCTGTTTGAACAGAGCGAATTTTTATCTGTGGCTGAAGCCTAGGAAAATAGGCTTATTCACAGATTAATTTATTCATTTAAATATTCACTCAGTCATTGACTTGGTCATTCAACCGATGTTTACTAAGCATTTATTTCACTACTTACACTCTACTAGTACTCTTTATTTAAGGGCCTAGATCTGCTAGATAGAGTGCCTGATGAACTATGGACGGAGGTTGGTGATACTGTACAAGAGACAGGGATCGAGATCATCCCCATGGAAAAGAAATGCAAAAAAGCAAAATGGCTGTCTGGGAAGGCCTTACAAAGAGCTGTGAAAAGAAGAAAAGTGAAAAGCAAAGGAGAAAAGGAAAGATATAAGCATCTGAATGCAGAGTTCCAAAGAATAGCAAGAAGAGATAAGAAAGCCTTCCTCAGCGATCAATGCAAAGAAATAGAGGAAAATAAAAGAATGGGAAAGACTAGAGATCTCTTCAAGATAAAGAGAGATACCAAGGGAACATTTCATGCAAAGATGGGCTCGATAAAGGACAGAAATGGTATGGACCTAACAGAAGCAGAAGATATTAAGAGGTGGCAGGAATACACAGAGGAACTGTACAAAAAAAGATCTTCATGACCCAGATAATCATGATGATGTGATCACTCACCTACAGCCAGATATCTTGGAATGTGAAGTCAAGTGGGCCTTAGAAAGCATCACTACAAACAAAGCTAGTGGAGGTGATGGCATTCCAGTTGAGCTCTTTCAAATCCTGAAAGATGATGCTGTGAAAGTGCTGCACTCAATATGCCAACAAATTTGGAAAACTCAGCAGTGGCCACAGGACTGGAAAAGGTTAGTTTTCATTCCAATCCCAAAGAAAGGCAATGCCAAAGAATGCTCAAACTACCGCACAATTGCACTCATCTCACATGCTAGTAAAGTAATGCTCAAAATTCTCCAAGCCAGGCTTCAGCAATATGTGAACTGTGAACTTCCAGATGTTTAAGCTGGTTTTAGAAAAGGCAGAGGAACCAGAGATCGGATTGCCAACATCCACTGGATCATGGAAAAAGCAACAGAGTTCCAGAAAAACATCTATTTCTGCTTTATTGACTATGCCAAAGCCTTTGACTGTGTGGATCACAATAAACTGTGGAAAATTCTGAAAGATGGGAATACCAGACCACCTGACCTGCCTCTTGAGAAACCTATATGCAGGTCAGGGAGCAACAGTTAGAACTGGACATGGAACAACAGACTGGTTCCAAATAGGAAAAGGAGTACGTCAAGGCTGTATATTGTCACCCTGCTTATTTAACTTCTATGCAGAGTACATCATGAGAATCACTGGGCTGGAAGAAACACAAGCTGGAATCAAGACTGCCGGGAGAAATATCAATAACCTCAGATATGCAGATGACACCACCCTTATGGCAGAAAGTGAAGAGGAACTCAAAAGCCTCTCGATGAAAGTGAAAGAGGAGAGTGAAAAAGCTGGCTTAAAGCTCAACATTCAGAAAATGAAGATCATTGCATCTAGTCCCATTACTTCAGGGGAAAACAATGGGGAAACAGTGAAAACAGTGTCAGACTTTATGTTTTTTGGCTCCTAAATCACTGCAGATGGTGACTGCAGCCATGAAATTAAAAGACGCTTACTCCTTGGAAGAAAAGTTATGACCAATCTAGATAGCATATTAAAAAGCAGAGACATTACTTTGCCAACAAATATCTGTCTAGTCAAGGCTATGGTTTTTCCAGTGATCATGTATGGATGTGAGAGTTGGACTGTGAAGAAAGCTGAGTGGCGAAGAAGTGATGCTTTTGAACTGTGGTGTTGAAGAAGACTCTTGAGAGTCCCTTGGACTGCAAGGAGATCCAACCAGTCCATTCTGAAGGAGATCAGCCCTGGGATTTCTTTGGAAGGAATGATGCTAAGGCTGAAACTCCAGTACTTTGGCCACCTCATGCAAAGAGTTGACTCTTTGGAAAAAGACTATGATGCTGGCAGGGATTGGGGGCAGGAGGAGAAGGGGACGACAGAGGATGAGATGGCTGGATGGCATCACTACTCGATGGACGTGAGTCTGAGTGAACTCTGGGAGTTGGTGATGGACAGGGAGGCCTGGCGTGCTGCTATTCATGGAGTCGCAAAGAGTCGGACACGACTGGGCGACTGAACTGACTGACTTACTCTACTAAGTTCTTTGGAAGAACATGCACAGGGGAAAACTTTGACAGCTTTGTACAGTATTCTTTCAGTGTACTGGAAATTTCTTTGTAATTTGCCCCAAGGTGAACTGTTAATATATGGAATTCCCCTTTAAAAGGAAAACTGGATGATTTGTTTGTTCGTACCCTTACCTAATTTCTTTTTTAATATTAAAACTAACAAGTTCTATGTTTTAAAACAATGGTTCACCTGTTTTCTAGGCCAGATCATTAGTCTCCAGACTTCTTTTTGGCTTTTGTCCTATTTGCTTTCATTTAATAAGGTTGGAAATTCTAGGTCAGACCTTTAGATGCTCATTATCCCCGGGTAGGCACTCTGCCTACAATTTAGAGTTGCCCCAGGAGGGCTGTGGGATTAATACATGAAGCATTAAGGCTCTCACCATAGTGGATGGCTGAGAGAACTATGGCTGGAGTTTCATACTCCACCCTGCAGAACTGGCAAGGCTACCTCACTCACCCTCAGCCCTGTTCTCCACCATGCGTGTGTGGTTGCATACTAAGTCACTTCAGTCATGTCCGACTCTGTGATGCCAAGGATTGTAGCCTGCCAGGCTCCTCTGTCCAAAGATTTTCCAGGCAGGAACACTGGAGAGGGTTGCCATTTCCTTCTCCAGCGGACCTTCCCCACCCAGGGATTAAACCATGTTTCCATCTCCTGCTCGGGCACTGGCAGGCAGGTTCCCTACCACTAGTGCCATCTGCTCTCCGCCACACACTTAGCAATTGATAAAAGGCAGACTCCAAGGTTCTTTGAATCCAGAATTTCTTTTTTGTCTCAATGCTCTATCTTTGGCTCAGATAGTGACTCTGATTTTGGAGGGCTCAGCAGAGTTACGGGGTCTCTCGGTCTGAACGTACCTTTCACTGTCTTCCCCACCAGGGCACAGAATCCACATGGGATCTGGTTAGAGTGTCACGCTTCAACATTTCCACTACTAAAAATGCTATGTTAAAAATAATATACATTACACGATTAAGCAGTATAATAGAAACCAAGAGGCCACTCAGAGACTTGAAGAAATATAAGCATCTTTGTAGAATGTATCATTTCAGACACTTGTTAACTTCGTTGTTTAAATTGTTTTCAGAAAATCTGCATCTAGAAGACTGTTCCGGGTGTCTCTCCTTTTCCACTGGCTTTGTCTACTTTATTAATATTCTTGAGGGCACATGTTTGTCTTCTTAATCTATAATTTATCTCTGAAGTGCTTTTCGTCCATCAGACTAACTTCTTAATAAGAATAAGGCAGTTTTCTCTCCTTTCTTTCCCTTTTAAAGTAAGAACAAAAAAGCAGACAACCTTTCAATGGAGTTCCTGTTCCATGAATTAAGAAAAGGTCAAGCTATCTGCTGTGTTAGGATACACATGCTGATGAACAAACACCCGTCAATAGGTTTCCCCAGCCCTGACAGTTTATCATTTAGTCCTACTTTTGACTTTGTATCTTTCTCACTCTTAATGAAACTAAGCCTTATTTCAAGCTAAGTATTTAAAACACGTTTTGAAATACGACAGTTTATTTGTAAAACAGTTAAGCTATCTATCACAGATATTTTATACACACACACACACACCCCCTCCTGTGATTCAGGAATTGTCCTTTATAAAAATTATCCCAGTTTGAGAAGTCACTGAAAACCCATAGCACTAGCTTTTCACATAGGATGAAAATGTAGCCCTTATGTGATTTGAGGAAACCTAGGAAAACTTCTGACTCTAAAGTCGAATCCCTTCCTCCATGAAGAGCTTTCCACACTTTCTAAAAAAAATTTGCAATTTTAGATTTCATCCTCCTGCTTTAAGAGTTCTGTTGTACCTACTGCAATCTGAGGAAGCCATTAGAATGGATTAAGTTAACAAAGCTTTCCAACAGACATCTGATAAAAGATGTAAGTCATGAAGGAGGTGAGGGGTGGTGGGGAAGGCATGGGGTAAACTAGGTATCCAGGAAATATTCAGACCAAAGAGAAGTGGTCCAAAAAGAGAAGAGCCCCCCAAAATATTACCTGCACCACAGAAGCACCTAGTCTGGACATCGGCCTTCACTGAATCGAAGTGCACAAGGAGGCATGGACATTCCCATCTTGAAAATACTTCTTTACCTTGCTAACATTTTAGAAAGTACACGGAGAAATCAATATGAAAAGGAGAGTTCAAATGGTTCTATTACCATTTCCAAAGGCTTAAGAACTGGATCTTCTATAATGTTAATATATAAAAGAATATATTTTCATTCAGGAATGTGAGAAAAATTAGCTCAGTAAGTAACGAGATGCATACTTGTTTCATTAGTAATCTCATGCAGTAGTAGAAAGCTCTGGAAAGCTTTAAAGTTAATCTGATTGAAGTTTAACATATCAGTAGATGGTGAATGAACCAACTTTTCAACATGGTCACTAGTTTTTATTTCCACACATTGTGAGTTATCAAAATGGCTGCTATTTCCTGGTATCCTCAGTGTCCTGACTGATTAAGAATCTTAAAAAGAGGCAGCTTTGGATTACATTGCATTCTTGCTCATGATAGGTACTCTCTCTTCCCTGCTATAGAGAAACTAGCTGCTAAATTTTGATCTCAGACCTCCAGTGGAAGAGATGCCTGCCTAGAAAGGACCTCATTATCTGAGCACAATCAACTGCCAAATGAGCGGCACCCAGGACTCCATGGAGTTCTTTCTCTGTGAGGATTACACGGACACAATCCTGACCTAGCTTCCTGATAAGCTGTTTAAACACTTTGTTGGATAACCAAGAGTTGGCTATACCTCTCAGTTACCATAGGAATATCTAGAGCCAAGCTCATGTTTCAGTTCAGTTCAGTTGCTCAGTCATGTCTGACTCTTTGCGACCGCATGAATCGCAGCACGCCAGGCCTCCCTGTCCATCACCAACTCCCAGAGTTCACTCAGACTCACGTCCATCGAGTCGGTGATGCCATCCAGCCATCTCATCCTCTGTCGTCCCCTTCTCCTCCTGCCCCCAATTCCTCCCAGCATCAGAGTCTTTTCCAAAGAGTCAACTCTTCGCATGAGGTGGCCAAAGTACTAGAGTTTCAGCTTTAGCATCAGTCCTTCCAAAGAACACCCAGGACTGATCTCCTTCAGAATGGACTGGTTGGATCTCCTTGCAGTCCAAGGGACTCTCAAGAATCTTCTCCAACACCACAGTGAAGCTTTCTTCACAGTCCAACTCTCACATCCATACATGATCACTGGAAAAACCATAGCCTTGACTACACGGATCTTTGTTGGCAAAGTAATGTCTCTGCTTTTGAATATGCTATCTAGGTTGCTCATAACTTTTCTTCCAAGGAGTAAGTGTCTTTTAATTTCATGGCTGCAGTCACCATCGGCAGTGATTTTGAAGCCCCCAAAATAAAGTCTGACACTGTTTCCACTGTTTCCCCATCTATTTCCCATGAAGTGATGGAACCAGATGCCATGATCTTCGTTTTCTGAATGTTGAGCTTTAAGTCAACTTTTTCACTCTCCTCTTTGACTTTCATCAAGAGGTTTTTGAGTTCCTCTTCACTTTCTGCCATAAGGGTGGTGTCATCTGCATATCTGAGGTTATTGATATTTCTCCCGGCAATCTTGATTCCAGCTTGTGGTTCTTCCGTTTAGGCTCCTAAATACATCAGCCACTCTTTTGGATTAAAGGCCCAATGATGTCATCAAGAAAGAAATGATATCAAGGATATTGGGTTATGATATTTGGGTACAATTAAGCATGTCAGAATCTCAGAACCTTCTAGCTATAAAGGCCCTTAGAAACCACCTCATTTGTCTCCTTGCATCTTAATACATATGAAAATAAAGACTTAAGAGTGGTCGTGACCTGGTCCATTTTATAAATTTGTTAGCTGCAATGCTTGGAGAAGGCAATGGTAACCCACTCTAGTACTCTTGCCTGAAAAATCCAATGAACAAGGAGCATGGTAGGCTGCAGTCCATGGGGTTGCTAAGAGTCGGACACGACTGAGCGACTTCACTTTCACTTTTCACTTTCATACATTGGAGAAGGAAATGGCAACCGACTCCAGTGTTCTTGCCTGGAGAATCCCAGGGGCGGGGAAGCCTGGTAGGCTGCCATCTCTGGGGTCACACAGAGTCGAACACGACTGAAAAGACTTAGCAGCAGCAGCAGCAGCAGCTGCAATGCTGGATTAGAACTCATTATCTTTGATGACAGCTCTTTTAACAATCTCATTCTGCTTTTCAAGATTAACTAGTTTAGATTGTGGTGGGTCAGTTTTTACAGGATGTGAAGGATAGGAATTAATGACAAGCATAAGACGTGTCAACTCCCAGCTCTAAAGCATATTAAGTTGGCTAGTGAAGAAGCACTATGGAACTACATGCTCACTATTAGTGGATTATAATTCTCAACATTGAAAAGGCCTCTATAGCCAAAGACAGACCCACTTCTTTCCTGCAGTGGTAATTGTAGAAAATTATTTCATTTGAAATGAAATGATCATTTATACATAATAAACATGGGTATGTGTGTGTGTGCCTGTGTGTGTGTGTGTGTGTATTCTGACATTCATTGAGCACTTACTCAGTGCAAGGCACTGCTAGCTGCTTTGTGTGCATTATATCTAATCCTTATAATAACACTATAAGAAAGGCAATACAGAGCTCAAGAAGCTTGTCCCAGGTCCTCAGCTAGTCAGTGAAACAGATGGAACTTAACTGAGATCTGTTTCCAGAGACTAGACTCTTACTGACTAATCCATAACCTTGAGCAAGATAATAGAAAGTAAATATCGTATCAGTGGCTCTCCTTCTCACGGGTATTTTCAGATCAGTTGTTCTTGAACTTGAATGTACACAGAAATCAATTTAAGCACTTATAAAATACAGAGGCCTAGGCTGTATCCTAGACTTGCCATATCAAGATCCACAGCAGTATGACCTAGGAACGCACGACATCATAAAACTCTGACACAGCCAGCCAGTCACTGATGTGAAGATTAGTGTCTAGGCATGGTGCCCTTGAATATAACTACATCAAATAGTAAATGTCCTCTTTCACAGTTCCTTTACTATGTTACTCCAGGAGAGAGGTCTGGGTAGGTGAGGGAAATCTTCTAATATTGCCTTGGTGTAGTATTTTTGCCTCTAGTCAGTATTTTGGTCACTTAAAAAAGGCATATTGATTCGATGTTTAATTAAGAACAGAATATCCCCACACAAATTACAGGATATATTCAGGAAAAAAAACACACACACACTTTATGACTCTCTGATCCTTTCCTTTTCTCAAATAGGTTAATATCCTTTCTAAATGTATTCTTTTTTCCTGAAGAAAAGTGGCAAGTATAAAAAGTATCATATTTATCCTTTGGAAAAAATATGCTAATTCTCTCCCATAGTACTTTGTTCCTGCCTAAATGCTAATATCTATTTCAGTGCACTATAATTTATCAGTTTACAATCATTCTGCTGACACCAGACCATCCTAAAGCAGGATGAGTCTTATTTATCTCTGTGCGGTATCTATTGTGTGCTCAATAAATACTTAGTCAATGCATAAGTCATAACTACACACATATATATTTCCTATTAAGCTACGGAGCCAGTACCACCTAGGTTTGAATTTCAGCTTCTTCACATAGCAGCTTTGTGAGCTCAGACAAACTGCTGAGCATCCCTGAGTCTCAATTTTCTCATATGTAAAAAGGGTATCAGAGAGCATCTACTTTATAGAATCATTACATTTAACATACACAAAGCACCTGGGAGAGAGCCTGGCACTTTAAAAGGGCCCAACAAACACTGGCTCTTTACTGAACTGTTTCCTGTGCAATCATGTTACTGTGGGGTCTCAGGCATTCAAGGACAACAGCAGTAACAAAATATAATTTGCCTTTGGAACAGGTAGAATTTTCTTTTATATTATCTAGGAAGTAAAAAAAATGTATTTACTAGATTAATGAATAATGTATGGAATTTGTTGGAAACAGGTTTAAAACTACTTAGGTAAATCAACTGCTTCTAATCACAGTCAAGTAATTTGGAAGCACCAGTTCCCTACATAACAACTGTTATGCTAATTAAAAATGAAAATTCATAAAAACTGCTCTCTCAGTCCCTCCACAGTGCCACACTTTGTTAGGGAAAGAAAGAGTGTGCTAGAGATTCACCTGCTAGGAGGGTGCATAATGTGAGAAAACCTGAGAGGGGAGAACTATTAAGGAACCAAACACTACAAGAGAGCAATGTGATTACTCGCTTAGAGCCAGACATCCTGGAGTGTGAAGTCAATTGAGCCTTAAGAAGCATTGCTATGAACAAAGCTAGTGGAGATGGTGAAATTCCAGTTAAGCTATTTCAAATCCTAAAAGATGATACTGTTAAAGTGCTGCACCCAGCATGCCAGCAAATTTGGAAAACTTGGCAATGGCTACAGGACTGGAAAAAGTCAGCTTTCATTCCAATCCCAAAGAAGGGCAATGCCAAAGAATGTTCAAACTACTGCACAATTGCACTCATTTCACATATTAGCAAGGTAATGCTCAAAATCCTTCAAGCTATGCTCCAACAGTACATGAACTGATAACTTCCAGATGCACAAGCTGGATTTAGCAAAGGCAGAGGAACCAGAGATCGAATAGTCAACATTTACTGGATCACAGAAAAAGCAAGGAAATTCCAGAAAAACATCTACTTTTGCTTCATTGACTACACTTAAAGCCTTTGACTGTGTGGATCACAACAAACTGTGGAAACTTGTTGAAGGGAGGGAAATACCAGACCATCTTACCTGCCTCCTGAGAAATTTGTATGTAGGTCAAGAAGCAACACTTTGAACAAGACAAGGAGCAAAGGACTGGTTCAAAATTGGGAAAGGAGTACATCAGGCTGTGTACTGTCACCCTACTTAACTTCTATGCAGAGTACATCATGCGAAATGCAGGGATGGATGAAGCTCAAGCTAGAATCAAGACTGCTGGGAGAAATATCAATAACCTCAGATATGCAGATGACACTACCTTTACAGCAGAAAGCAAAAGAGGAACTAAAGAGCCTCTTGATGAAAGTGAAAGAGCAGAGTGAAAAAGCTGGCCTAAAACTCAACATTCAAAACATGAATATCATGGTATCTGATCACATCACTTCATTGGCAACCAAATGGGGAAAAAGTGGAAACAGTAACAGAATTCATTCTCTTAGGCTCCAAAATCACTGTAGATGGTGTCTGCAGCCACAAAATCAAAAGATGCTCGCTCCTTGGAAAAGCTATACCACACCTAGACGACATACTAAAAAGCAGTGACATTACTTTGCCGACAAAGTTGTGTATAGTCCAAGCTACGGGTTTTCCAGGAGTCATTTACGGATGTGAGAGGTGGACCATAAAGAAGTCTAAATACCAAAGAATTAATGCTTTCAAACTATGGTGCTGGAGAAGACTCTTGAAAGTCCTTTGGACTGCAAGGAGACCAAACCAGTCAATCCTGAAGGAAATCAGTCCTGAATATTCATTGGAAGGACTAACGCTGAAGCTCCAATAATTTGGCCACCATATGCTAAGAGCTGACTCACTAGAAAAGACCCTGATGCTGGTAAAAATTGAAGGCAGGAGGAGAGGGGAATGACAGAGGATGAGACGGTTGGATGGTATCACTGACTCAATGGACATGAGTTTGAGTAAACTTTGGGAGATGGTGAAGAACAGGGAAGCTTGGCATGCTGCAGTCCCTGGGGTCACAAAGAGTTGGACATGACTGAGCAACTGAACAACAACAAAACATATATATGGCTTCCCAGGAGTCTCAGTGCTCAAGAATCTGCCTCCCAATCAAGAGATCCAGGAGACACAGGTTCAATCCCTGGGTCGGGAAGATCCCCTGGAGCAGAAAATTGTAACCAAGTACAGTATCCTTGCTTGGAAATCCCATGGACAGAGGAGGCTGAGGGAGTATAGTCCATGGGGTCGCAAGGAGTCAGAGATGACTGATCACACACACACACACACATACACACACGCACACATATACACATATGCACACACATACACATATGCACACACACATATGCACACATACACATATGCACACACATACATGCACATACCTACAGCCATCTTCAAGAGTACAAATGTGAACACTAGAGATGTGAACCCAGAACAAAGCTGTGTGGGAAAATGTTCCTAGAAAATGAGATCTTTAAATCAGTCTGTTAATTTTTGAGCGGTAGGCTTCATGTGGGAAGTCAAAATTACAAGGAACCCTACCAATCATGATTCATACTGATTTGTGTTTCCAAAATACATGGTCTGCCCACCTACACTCTCCCAAGCCAAGATACTCTGACACTAAATCCGGCCCCAACCCCAAGCAGAGCCTTTTGCAAATGTTCAGAAGCAGGGACATCAGAACTGCTGACTCTCAATATTTGCTTCCAGGTCTGGTTTGGTATCTTTTTTGGGGGTGTTAGTTCTAGAAGGTCTTGTAGGTCTTCATAGAACTGTTCAACTTCAGCTTCTTCAGCGTTACTGGTCGGGGCATAGACTTGGATTATTGTGAGATTGAATGGTTTGCCTTGGAAATGAACAGAGATCACCCTGTTGTTTTTGAGATTGCATCCAAGTACTGTATTTCAGACTCTTTTGTTGACTATGATGGCTACTCCATTTCTTCTAAGGGATTCTTGCTCACAGTAGTAGATATAATGGTCATCTGACTTAAATTCACTCATTCCTGTCCATTTTAGTTAGCTGATTCCTAAAATGTCGATGTTCGCTCTTGCCATCTCCTGTTTCACCGCTTCCACTTTGCCTTGATTCATGGACCTAACGTTCCAGGTTCCTATGCAATACTGCTCTTTACAGCATCGGACCTTGCTTCTGTCACCAGTCACATCCACAGCTGGGTGTCATTCTTGCTTTGGCTCTTGTCTCTTCATTCTTTCTGGAGTTATTTTTCCACTGATCTCCAGTAGCAAATTGGGCACCTATCGACCTGGGGAGTTCATCTTTCAGTGTCCTATCTTTTTGCCTTTTCATGCTGTTCATGGGGTTCTCAAGGCACGAATACTGAAGTGGTTTGCCATTCCCTTCTCCACTGGACTGCATTGTGTCAGACCTCTCCACCATGACCCGCCCATGTTGGGTGGCCCTACACGGCATGGCTCATTGTTTCACTGAGTTAGACAAGGCTGTGGTCCATGTGATGAGAGATTCGTTAGTTTTCTGTGATTGTGGTTTTCAGTCGGTCTGTCCTCTGATGGAAAAGAATAAGAGACTTATGGAAGCATCCTGATGGAAGAGACTGACTGAGGGGGAAACTGGGTCTTGTTCTGATGGGCGGGGCCGTGCTCAGGAAATCTTTAATCCAATTTTCTGTTGATAGGTAGAGCTGTGTTCCCTCCCTGCTATTTACCTGGGCCAAACTATGCTGGAGGTAATAAAGATAATGGCTATCTCTTTACAAAGATCACATGCATGTACTGCTACACTCACTGCAGTAAGACCCCAACCCTGCAGTAAGCCACCACTGACCCACACCTCTGTTGGAGACTCCTGGACACTCCCAGCAAGTCATTTTCATTATAGAGGCTGCTAAGTCGCTTCAGTCGTGTCTGACTCTGTGCGACCCCGTAGACAGCAGGCAGCCCACCAGACTCCGCCGTCCCTGGGATTCTCCAGGCAAGAACACTGGAGTAGGTTGCCATTTCCTTCTCCAGTGCATTAAAGTGAAAAGTGAAAGTGAATTCGCTCAGTCGTGTCTGACTCTTAGTGACCTCATGGACTGCAGCCCACCAGGCTCCTCCATGGGATTTTTCAGGCAAGAGTACTGGAGTGGGGTGCCATTGCCTTCTCTGGTTTATAGAGGACTGGAATGCAGAAGTAGGAAGTCAAGAAATGCCTGGAGTAACAGGCACACTTGGCTTTGGAGTACACAATGAAGCAAAGGCTAATAGACTTTTGCCAAGAGAACGCACTGGTCATAGCAAACACCCTCTTCCAACAACACAAGAGAAGGCTCTACACATGGACACCACCAGATGGTCAATACTGAAATCAGATTGATTATATTCTTTGTAGCCAAAGATGGAGAAGCTCTATACAGTCAGCAAAAACAAGACCGGGAGCTGACTGTGGCTCAGGTCATGAACTCCTTGTTGCCAAATTCAGACTTCAATTGAAAAAAGTAGGGAAAACCACTAGACCATTCAGGTATGACCTAAATCAAATCCCTTAACGATTATACAGTGGAAGTAAAAAATAGATTCAAGGGATTAGATCTGATATACAGAAGGCCTGAAGAACTATGGACATGACTATGGACATAATGAACTATGACGTTGGACAGGAGGCAGTGAACAAGACCATCCCCAAGAAAAATAAATGAAAAAAGGGAAAATGGCTGTCTGAGGAGGCCTTACAAATAGCTGTGAAAAGAAGAGAAGCAAAAAGCAAAGCAGAAAAGGAAAGATATAAGCATCTGAATGCAGAGTTCCAAAGAATAGCAAGGAGAGATAAGAAAGCCTTCCTCAGCGATCAATGCAAAGAAATAGAGGATAACAATAGAATGGGAAAGACTAGAGATCTCTTTAAGAAAATGAGATATTCCAAGGGAACATTTCATACAAAGATGGGCTCAACAAAGGACAGAAATGGTATAGACCTAACAGAAGCAGAAGATATTAAGAAGAGGTGGCAAGAATACATAGAAGAACTGTACAAAAAAGACCTGCACAACCCAGATGATCACGATGGTATGATTACTCACCTAGAGCCAGACATCCTGGAATGTGAAGTCAAGTGGGCCTCAGGAAGCATCACTACGAACAAAGCTGGTGGAGGTGATGGAATTCCAGTGGAGCTTTTCAAATCCTAAAAGATGATGCTGTGAAAGTGCTGCACTCAGTATGCCAACAAATTTGGAAAACTCAGCAGTGGCCACAGGACCGGAAAAGGTGAGCGTTCATTCCAATCCCAAAGAAAGGCAATGCAAAAGAATGCTCAAACTACTGCACAATTGCACTCATCTCACACGCTAGTAAAGTAATGCTCAAAATTCTCCAAGCCAGTATTCAATAGTACATGAACTGTTAACTTCCAGATGTTCAAGCTGGTTTTAGAAAAGGCAGAGGAACCAGAGATCAAATTGCCAACATCCACTGGATCATCGAAAAAGCAAGAGAGTTCCAGAAAAACATCTATTTCTGCTTTATTGACTATGCTAAAGCCTTTGACAGTGTGAATCACCACAAACTGTGGAAAATTCTTATAGAGATGGGAATACCAGACTACCTGACCTGCCTCTTGAGAATCTGTGTGCAGGTCAGGAAGCAACAGTTAGAATTGGACGTGGAACAACAGACTGGTTCCAAATAGGGAAAGGTGTACGTCAAGGCTGTATATTGTCCTCCTGTTTATTTAACTTATATGCAGTGTATATCATGAGAAATGCTGGGCTGGATGAAGCACAAGCTGGAATCAAGATTGCCAGGATAAATATCAATAACCTCAAATATGCAGAAGACACTACCCTTATGGCAGAAAGTGAAGAAGAACTAAAGAGTCTCTTTTTTAAAGTGAAAGAGGAGAGTGAAACAGTTGGCTTAAAGCTCAACATTCAGAAAACTAAGATCATGGCATATGGTCCCATCACTTCATGGCAAATACATGGGAAAACAGTGTAAATAGTAAGAGACTTTATTTTGGGGGGCTCCAAAATCACTGCAGATGTTGACTGCAGCCATGAAATTAAAAGAGGCTTACTCCTTGGAAGAAAAGTTATGACCAACCTAGATAGCATATTAAAAAGCAGAGACATTACTTTGCCAACAAAGGTCTGTCTAGTCAAGGCTATGGTTTTTCCAGTAGTCATGTATGGATGTGAGAGTTGGACTGTAAAGAAAGCTGAGTGCCAAAGAATTGATGCTTTTGAACTGTGGTGTTGGAGAAGACTCTTGAGAGTCCCTTGGACTGCAAGGAGATCCAACCAGTCCATTCTAAGGGAGATCAGTCCTGGGCATTCATTGGAAGCACTAATGTTATAGCTGAAACTCCAATAATCTGGCCACCTGCTGCGAACTGACTCATTTGAGAAATCCCTGATGCTGGGAAGATTGAAGGTGGGAGAAGAGGACGAGAGAGGATGGGATGCTTGGATGGCAACACTTACTCAATGGACATGAGTTTGAGTGAACTCCGGGAGTTGGTGATGGACAGGGAGGCCTGGTGTGCTGCAGTCCATGGGGTCACAAGGAGTCATACAGGACTGAGTGACTGAACTGACTGAGCTGAATTGGTTTGGTATAAGAGCAGGGTTTGGGGGGTGGTGATAACATACCCACCTAAAACTACCTCCCTCATACTCATACTTGGTGCTATTACAGCTCCACTTAGGCATGCAAATACATCTCAGTCACTAAAACCAAGTGTGACTCCTTAATCAAATTATCAGACCAGCCCTCAGTACAGCCCGTGTGAGAGTGTGACAGGCCACAGAGGCCAGGGGTTTGAGTCATAACAGATCACTGGTGAAGAGTGTGACCTTTAGAAAATGACCTCTTGTCTTTGTATTTCAGGTCTCAGATGGACACTGTCCTAGTTTAGTGCTGAAAGTCCCCCAAATGCCTTGGTCCTGGGCAAGCCTAGACAGTTGGTCACTGATTAAGACACAGGCTATAATGACTGAAGGATGCATAATAGTGCATGGTACATGCTATTTCTTCAATAAATGTTTGTCTTTACAGTATCCCTTGTGCCATTTGAAGTTTCAATAGATATGAAGGTGAGCAGTTCTGTTAAAGAAGGAAGGGTTTATTGAACCCCAAAGGGCAGTATGAAGAAAGGGAAGGAGAGATCTGAGATAAAAGAAAGGTTTGGAAGAATAGGTTCAAGGGCAGATGAGTCGTTATTGTTTACTCTGAAATTCTGCCACCACCTTAAAGAGAACTAATACCATGGAGCATCCTCGCCTTCTGGTGGTGCAGAATCCCGGGGATAATGGAGTCTGGTTTAAATGGCAAAGCTAGTTTAGAAGAAGAACCCAGATTCATTTTCATTAAATGTTGCTGAATCAGGGCAACATGCTGGACAGAGGCTGGATCCCCAAGGACAATTGCCAAAGCCCATCCCTCAAATAGAATCCACTGTGTTTTATGGCAGGTGAGTTCTGATGTGCTGGAGACAGGACTAACACTGGAAGGTTCTTTGACAGACTTTGCAACCTAGACAAAAGCTTAGCCTGTAAGAAGTTTTGGGAACTTTCACTAAGTGTGGCATACATCATGCCATCTCCTCTCCTTCAATGTCAACTTGTATTAGGATTCTGTCAAGCAGAATAGCTTTCTTTTTTCCTTCAGTATCTTATTCTAGTGATTTCACAGAGACCATTGTCTTCTAAGGGGTATCATGGAGACAATAACAGGTCCCTGAAATTATTCAACAAACCCATCAAAGGGTACCCTTTACTATCTAACCTGTTTCAGAATCCTAAAGGCCCTACCAATTATATAAAGCATAAAGGAGAAATACAACAAATCTACACAGAAGTTGCCGAATCCAGAGCTGTCCAATGTGTTTCTTGTACAGTGTAAGACAGCAGGGACTTTTATGTTGCTAGGTACAAAAAAGATCTTCATGACCCAGATGGTGTGATCACTCACCTAGAGCCAGAGATCCAAGAATGTGTAGTCAAGTGGGCCTTAGGAAGCATCACTATAAACAAAGCTAGAGGAGGTGATGGAATTCCAGTTGAGCTATTTCAAATCCTGAAAGATGATGCTGTGAAAGTGCTGCACTCAATATGCCAGCAAATTTGGAAAACTCAGCAATGGCCACAGGACTGGAAAAGGTCAGTTTTCATTCCAATCCCAAAGAAAGGAAATGCCAAAGAATGCTCAAACTACTGCACAATTGCATTCATCTCACATGCTAGTACAGTAATGCTCAAAATTCTCCAAGCCAGGCTTCAGCAATAAGTGAACCATGAACTTTCTGATGTTCAAGCTGGTTTTAGTAAAGGCAGAGGAACCAGAGGTCAAATTGCCAACATCCACGGATCATCAAAAAAGCAAGACAGTTCCAGAAAAATATCTATTTTTGCTTTATTGACTATGCCAAAATCTTTGACTGTGTGGATCACAATAAACTGTGGAAAATTCTGAAAGAGACGGGAATACCAGACCACGTGATCTCCCTCTTGAGAAATCTGTATGTGGGTCAGGAAGCAACAGTTAGAACTGGACAACAGACTGGTTCCAAATAGGGAAAGGAGTATGTCAAGGCTGTATATGGTCACCCTGCTTATTTAACTTATACACAGAGTACATCATGAGAAACACTGGACTGGAAGAAACACAAGCTGGAATCAAGATTGCTGGGAGAAATATCAATAACCTCAGGTACGCAGATGACACCACCCTATGGCAGAAAGTGAATAAACGAGCGATGAAAGTAAAAGAGGAGAGTGAAAAAGTTGGCTTAAAGCTCAACATTCAGAAAACAAAGATCATGGCATCTGGTCCCAACATTCCATGGCAAATAGATGGGGACGCAGTGGAAACAGTGGCTGACTTTATTTTTCTGGGCTCCAAAGTCACTGCAGATGTTGACTGCAGCTATGAAATTAAAAGACTGCTTACTCCTTGGAAGGAAAGTTATGACCAACCTAGATAGCATATTCAAAAGCAGAGACATTACTTTGCCAGCAAAGGTCTGTCTAGTCAAGGCTATGGTTTTTCCAGTAGTCATGTATGGATGTGAGAGTTGGACTGTAAAGAAAGCTGAGTACGAAGAGTTGATGCTTTTGAACTGTGGTGTTGGAGAAGACTCTTGAGAGTCCCTTGGACTGCAAGGAGGTCCAACCAGTCCATCCTAAAGGAGGTAAGTCCTGGGTGTTCATTGGAAGGACTGATGTTGAAGCTGAAACTCCTATACTTTGGCCACCTCATGCGAAGAGCTGACTCATTGGAAAAGACCCTGATGCTGCGAAAGATTGAAGGCAGGAGAAGGGGACAGCAGAGGATGAGATGGTTGGATGGTATCACTGACTCGATGGACATGGTTTGGGTCCATGGAGTGGACTCCTGGGTCCATGGACTCCAGGAGTGGGTGATGGACAGGGAGGCCTGACGTGCTGCAGTTCATGGGGTTGCAACGAGTTGGACACGACTGAGTGACTGAACTGAATTGAATCATGAATAGTAAACATTAACAAGAGCTATAATGCTTAATCTAATTACAGATGCCTTCTTGCAAGAGGAAGAGTGAACATTTAAGGGATATTTCAGGTTTAAAGTTTTTTAGGTAACTCCAAAAAATACAACTTAATGATTTTAAATGCTCTAACTGGCTCTAACCTCCAAAGATTATTTTTACCCCTCCCCTCTGACTCCTGTTGTCATTAGCCAATTACTTACTAGAAATAATTTGAAATCACAATTCAACATGATTTTTCTGTATGGCATTTCATTGTGTGGATAAATGATAATTAACCAAACCTCTCTTTTTGAACAGTTGTGCCCAGTCCCTCAGACATGTCCGAGTCTTTTGCGACTCCATGGACTGGAGCCCACCAGGCTCCTCTGTTCATGCGGTTTTTCAGGCAAGAATACTGGAACAGGTTACCATTTCCTCCTCCAGGAGATCTTCCTAACCCAGGGATGGAACCTGTGTCTCCTGCATTGGCAGGAGGATTCTTTACTGCGGAGTCATCAGGGAAGCCCAACACTAACCATGCAGCCACCCAAACGAAGATTCCAGGGGGTGCTGTTAACTCTCCCCTCCACCCACACACAGTTAACCAGGGATACTGGTTGTTGTTTATTCCCCACTTACCATCTCATCTCATCTTCTCCTCCCTCTTATTTCTTATGATTTTAATATATCCTCCAGTTTCTCTGTTGTCTAAATTTTCCAGATTCTAGCCTGAGTCACTTGGTCTTCCTGCTGTTTTTGACAGTTCAACAAAGGGCAGAAAGAATACAGCTCTGGTGGACTCTGTCCTTGAAGGCAGGGACTGATGTACACTGACTGTTTCTCCCCAGAACTCAGCACAGTGCACAGTCCCCTCCCTGTCTGGAGAGCACTGGCTTTGAAGCTTAGGCGCAAAGATTACCAGCTGTACTTCAAGACAGGCAAGTTATTTCCTGAGCCTCAGTTCTCAACATGCAAAACAATGTGAATAACACTGCCTTCAAATACGTCATTTAAGATTTAATCAACCACCCATGTAAAGTGCCAAGTACTACATACCTGGCCCATAGAATGCACCAACAAACTGCGGGTCCCCTTACCCCAGTGGTCCTCAACCTTCTTGGCAACAGGGACCAGTTTTGTGAAAGACAACCACTCACTGCCTGCTGTGCAGCCCAATTCCTAACAAGCCACGGACCAGTACTGGTCCATGGCCCATGGGTCAGGACCCTTGCCTTACCCCATGAATATTTCTCCATTTTCTGGAAACGAAAATAAAAATATCCCGTTGCATGCAAAGCACTTCCATCACACATGCATGCCAACTCGTATTTGCTTATACTCAGCTTCAACAGGAGCGTGAGCACCATGCTCTTGAGTTCACTACATATTTTCATGTTTCCGTAACCTCTCACTGTATTTCCTCAGACTCGACTGTTCTGTCTCCTCCTGTCTTAGTAAACCTCCACTCATCATTCAAAGCCCATTCCAAACAGCACTTACTCTCTGTTATTTTCTTGCTCAAAGTAAAGTGTAACCACCCTATGACAGCCTGTAAGGACCTTCATTCTCTACTCCCAACTGGCCTCTCTAATTCTACCTTCTATGACTTTCTTTCCCCTCATTCAAACCCCAACTTAAACTGGAGTTCTTTTTTGTATTGTACATGTCTGGTTCATTCCTGCCAGGATTTTGTGTGACTAGCTCCTGCTCACAAAATTCTATGATAAAAGATGTTCAACTTTACTGTTAGTTAGGGAGATCCAGATTAAATCCAGAATGGAATAAAAATTGTTCACTTATTTTTAAAAATCGACAAGATACTGCTGAGGATTTGGTGAAGTTTGTATTCTCCTACAGTTGAAATATAAGTTGGAGGTCAATTTGGCAGTATCTATTAAAGTGTGTCCATATTCTCCTTACCTGGTTTGCCACCTATTTACCCCAAGACACAGTCATTCATATACATGGAGACTTTCACTGAAGCAGTGTTTACAATAACAAAATGAAACAAATCAAAACAAAAAAACTCCATTGGGTAGCAAGCTAAATGTCCATCAACAGGGGGATGGTTGAATTAATTCTGCTACCCACATACCATGGAATATTCTATAGCAGATTAGAAAACGTGAGTATGTAATAAGAAGACAAGATATCCAAGATAGTTCTAACTGAAAAGGCAAGTCATAGCAAAGTGCATATGGAAATATTCGTGTATTTTAAAAACTTAAAATAGTAAGAACATTCATTGAGTGACTTCTATCAAGTACTTTTCTAAGTGATTTAAATTTATCAAAATAGTTACTCTTCCTAACAACCTGGTAAGGTATGTAATGTTGTCCTCCCAATTTTATACATGAAGAAACGGAAGCACAGTAAGTTTCCATGGGCACCCCATTTCTGTTGCCAAGCCTGGCCTTACTTATGGCTCTGTATTACCTTTTACATTTCATATCTAAATATGAACAAATAATTGACTGTGTGTGTCTCTGTGCGTCTGTACTTGAGTACAAAGGCAAACACTTGAATAAATACCCACCATGACATAGTGTTTCCTCATGGGGGGGAAGGAACAGGAATGGAGTGATGGAAAGGAAAATGATTAAGGAGGCTTTTTAAAAGATCGGATTTTAGTTTTTTAACATCGGATTCTTCGGAAACTTATAAGGATTCGTTCAACATATTTCTTGTATAATTTGTTCTGATACAGTTTCCCAGAATCATCATGAGGAAAGAGACAGCGAAAGGCATTCTAGGATAAACTGAAGAAGGCAGAACAAAGGATAATTTTAAAAGTGTTCTGAGGCACAGCTGAAGTAATTTGAGCAAAAAACAAATTCTACCTGTAATTGCCTGGGCACTTTAGGTGAAATGAAGGGGTTTTTGCAACATTACCTCAGAAATAATGGATAGAGAAGAGTGGTTTGTGGGAGCTTCCAAACCCCAATTATAAGGGAATGCCACTGAGATTCCATTCAAACGGTCATGACTGAATGCGTTCTTTCCTGGCATCACTGTTAATTTGTTGAAACCTGAGTTTTCCTTCCCTCCATTTCCTCTTGGTAGTTTATTTGTCCATGCTGGCTTCGGCTGTATGGCCTGCCACATTGCTCATGCTTAAGTGTGAATGCTATACATCCAGGGTGATGTGTGACTGAGAGATGGTGAGGTAGGATTATGAAATACTGCATGGCCAAGTTTTTGTTTCTCACTAATGACTCCTGAAATGAAAAACTACAGTGGCTTCAAGCTTGATGGATGTGAGATCCCAGAGTGAGTTACAAATCAGTTGACCTAGAAATTCTTTTGAAAATGAAAGGAGTTGGTTTTATATTTTTCCTTTGGTATGATTATTACTGATCCTCTCCTCCCATTTCCCCAAATAACAACGTGTTGCAACAAAGAAACATAGCTGTTGCCTACGTAACAGGTTCATAACACCTACTTCCTCTCGCATTCAACATTAAGTTACATCTATCCCCAGGCTACCCTGCTTCGATTCCAGCCTCTTCTAGACCACTGCTCAGATTGCACTCACGGTAATCTTTCTAAAACGCACATGTGATCATGTCATTCGCTTGCTTACAATTCTTCTAATCCCCATCGGGCTTCCCCAAAGGCTCAGTGGGTAAAGGATCGGTCTGCAATGCAGGAGACACAGGAAACACGGGTTTGATCCCTGGGTTGGAAAGATCCCCTGCAGGAAGAAAATGGCAACTCACTCCAGTCTTCTTGCCTAGGAAATCCCATGGACAGAGGAGCCTGATGGGCTGCAGTCCACGGGGTTGCAAAGAGTTGGACACCAGTGAGAGACTAAGTCTCCAAATCTCCATATTGCTCAGATACAGCCCCAGGTTCGCAGTCCAGTTTGCCTTGCATTATGATCTGGCCCTTGCTTATATTTTTAGCCTCACTGGCCAACACTAAAGGGTCCAAAGAGATGAACTGGCAATTTTCTCATGTCTGGACTCTAGGATTGTTTACTCTGAGATGGCTCTTTCACCTTACTTACTGCCTCCATTCACCTACCCAACACCTACTTGCCTGTGAATTTTTTTCACAGAAGAAACCATCTCTGGCCCTCCCATGCCTGGGTGAGATGCCTCTTTAATGATCTCCCGTGGAACCCTATACTTTACCTTATTTACAAAATAACCTATGTTGCAAAGATAATCTTCTTCCCTGCCTATTTCTCCTCATACTTGTAAGGGTGAGATACTTTTTTATTTCACCAGTGACTAAAACAATGCCAGGCCCAACAATACTTTGCCAAATGAAATGAATGAATCCATATCTAATAAGTTTTATGGATTAAATTTCATCAACAAACTTGTAAGTTAACTATGTTGTCACTTCTCTGAGAAAACATAATGATTTCTAATTTAAACAAGTGGCTGCTCCCTTAATTATGAACTCATGACAATTAATACAACTAACTTATATAGTACCTACTATGGGTCATTATGCCACTTAACCACCAAAGCATAAAAACGAGGTAGCCACTGTTATTATCATCTCTCAGCAGTGAGGAAACTATGGTTCAGAGAAGTTACCAGATTGTTCCTCAAACTGCATAAATTACACTGAATTCGTTTATGAGACTTAGGCTGCCCAGTGCATTTAGAGTGCTGAGCGAATGCCTGGCCTGTAAGCTCTCAGAGAAACTCTTTTCTGTTACTTCTGTTATCAGCTTTGTTACTACACTTTGGGTCTGCCTGCTTTATTTCTAAACCTAATGTTTGGGGATTTTCAAACTACGATGCTAAATATGGCATATATATTGAGTAGAAGATACATATTTTAAAAGTTGCTTTTTTTTTTCTTAAATTAGAAAAAACTTTAAACTGAAAAACGTGAACTATTTCTGCTGGAATCATCTATAGCTTCCTTGGTGCTTGTCCAACATGCCCATGCTCTTCCATCTGAGTGTCTTTGCACCGATTCCTCCCGCTGCCTGGAACGTTTCTCCTTAGATACTCACGTGACTCCCTGCCCTCCTTCATCTTGATTCTTCTCAAATATCACCTTCTCACTGAGGCTACTCTCCCCAGGATCACATCCTCCCCTCTCTATCCTGTCACTCCTTGCCCTCCTTCATAGGTACTGATTTCTCTTTTTCCTTAGCACTTGCCACCATCTAACATTTTATATATATATATATATATATATATATATATAATATATTATATATACATTATACACACTTATTATTTACATGTTTGTTGCTTTCTACTCTACTGAAATGTAGACTCCAAGAAGGAAAGGATTTTTCTCTCTTTTTCTTTTTCACTAAAGAATCCAGATTGCCTCAAGTAATGCCTGGTACACTGAGATGCTTAATAAATTTTTTTCAATGGTTTTTTTGGGGAGGGTTATTTTAATTGAAGTGTAATTGATAATAAATACTTTTTGAATGAAATGGATGAATATTGCCCATGTCCAGGCAATGTTGTATAACCTCATTTGGCCACATATGTGCTCCTGATACAGGGTATTTATGTATATTTTTTCAACATACTGCCCTATTCAGTAGCTCTCAGACTTAGGGTTTGGTAAATAGCTGAGCAGGTGCTCAAGGTTTGATCTAGGAAGAATAACACAACCAAGAAAGGTAAAGCTAAAAGTTCATTGTAGGTTACCCATGTTCCTATAAGTATCAGTAATAAAAAGTGCATCAAAGGGAATTTTAATGACTATATCTGACATGTTTTCTTCATAGAATAATAGAACATGCTTACTAAAAACTGAACATAATTAAACCCCTGATGATTTCTTTAAAAATTAAATAAGTTTATTAGAGGTGAAGAAGGGTAAAGTGATTGGCTGCTTTGTGGAACACTCAAAATATGTGCAAAATTATATTCAATGCAACTGGAGGAAATTACATTTTAATACCTATAGATGTTGACACCACAAAATGATGTGAGATCTGATAACTAGCATCAGAAAGTTCTTGCATTATTCCTTCTGCCAGTTGCATCCAACAAAAGAGGACCCATGTGAAACAGTATTTATAGTAGGTCCCTGTGGTAATTGGCTGGAGATTGCTACAAACTGGTCAGTAATATTTAAAACCGTTTCTAAGGTTGTGTAAGAGTGAAGAGCAATATAATAGTGCTCATTTCATATAAACTGTAAAATAATTTTAACAGATTATGGGCACCAAAATACACAGAATTTCAGGATTAGAAGGTGTGGCCTGCCTTATTTCAGATCCATTGTAAAACTCAGAGGGCTCATAGGTTCCCTGTAAACTTCACTTCTGGCTTTATTGAGTAGTCAGATAGATACTGTGCCTTCTAGACTTAAGCAGAAAAGTAGTGAGGGCTTATATTTCTGTTTATAACATACTGACACAGAATTTCTACAAATCACCCAAAGCTACAGCTCAGGCCAATTATGAGTAATACGGTCATCTCTATTTACGAAAAATTTAAATTGAGGTTTGTAGGAGAATTCAATAAAACTGAGCTCCTTTAAGGTATGATGCATGTTTTATTAAACTGTCCCTTCCCAGTGTCAAGCACATGGCATGTGGTTCATAATTCTTTTTTTTGGCAGTCTGAATGAAGCCTTTAAAATGGTATTCTTAAAGTACTGTTTGCCTGTAGAGACAGGTTCAATAATGGTGGGCTGTCAATCTCCTTGCCTTTGTTATATACAGTAATTAGGATCAACTGCAGGGCTCTTCCTCACAGATCCTCAATTCAGAGACAAGCCTGGGATAAAGCCTCTTTGCAAGAATTGCCCTCATTTGTAGAATCCCCAGCGTGCTGTGATTTGGGAGAAGTCCATTCTATTTACATACACCATACAGTGTACAATGTATGCAATTTAGATTTTAATGGTGCTGCTAATACTTGGTTTTTATCAGTCTCCAGGAAATTGTACCAGTTTAGTTTAAGAAAATGGTTCCCAGCTAGGCATGATCTGACCGCTCTGAGGAGAGCTGGCAATGTCTGAGACTCTTTCAATGGTCACCAATGGAAAGCGGAGTGTGGCCAGAGGAGCTGCCAAACTTCCTACAATAGACAGCACAGCCTCTCCAACAAAGACTTACCCAGTTTAAAACCTCAACTGTTCAAAGGTCGAGAAACTCTGATTATGACAAATTTAGAGAAAACTTTACAGAGTAGGATTTAAAAAAAATAAAGGTTTCTACTTTAAAATGCTGCCAGTTTGCTAGAACTCAGTTACTGCATTTAAAATTACCCATGGCCTAAAACCTATATCCTTCTCCAAAACCAGATGACTCATTCTATTTTGTACACTTTCACATTGATGACCCACAGATACCACAGTTTGCTGAGCACTGGGCTTCTCACTTTCTTACCTGAAACACCGTTTTTGTTTTTTTTTTTTTAATTGCCAAGTCACCAGAACACATTTTGGATCATCACCAAGTGGAAAGGTACTCTTAGGCCTGGAAATGCAGTTTTCCTTATATCTGTCCTTGATGCCTGTGGGCCTCTGATCTGAGGCCACCGAGAGCTCAAGCTGAAACATCTTTTCTCCTGTAGCAGCAGGAGGCAGGATCCAAGCCAGAAACTTGGGACTTCCTTGGTAATTCTCTCTCCTTTACCTCTCACGTCCAGTCAACCACCAGGTCTTGCTTATAGTACCATTATCTCATAGGAGTTCTCTAGTTGATCTCCTCACATCCAGTTTTTCTCCACTCCTCCACACACTCCCACAGTCACATGCTGGCAGTTGCCAGAACAATTATCTAAATGCAGATAAAAGCATGTGATGCTGGCCATTTTCTACAACCTTCAAATGACAAATCCAGACTCTTTATTGTGGCTTTTGGGGCACACAACAACACAGCCCTAGCCCATCCCTCCAAGACCAATCCCAAAACACTGTGCCTTACTCTTTAACTGCAAATATCATGTTGTTCTTATATGTTTGTACATATGTTTTCTCCTCTTCCTGCATTAACCCTCCATCAACCTACTTGCTCTGACATTTCTATCAGTTCAGTTCAGTCGCTCAGTCGTGTCCGACTCTTTGCAACCCCATGAATCGCAGCATATCAGGCCTCCCTGTCCATCACCAATGCCTGGAGTTCACTCAAACTCATGTCCATCAAGTTGGTGATGCCATCCAGCCATCTCATCCTCTGTCATCCCTTTTTCCTCCTGCCCTCAATCCCTCCCAGCATCAGAGTCTTTTCCAGTGAGTCAACTCTTTGCATGAGGTGGCCAAAGTACTGGAGTTTCAGCTTTAGCATCAGTCCTTCCAATGAACACCCAGGACTGATCTCCTTTAGAATGAACTGATTGGATCTCTTTGCAGTCCAAGGGACTCTCAAGAGTCTTCTCCAACACCACAGTTCAAAAGCATCAATTCTTCGGCGCTCAGCCTTCTTCACAGTCCAACTCTCACATCTGTACATGACAACTGGAAAAACCATAGCCTTGACTAGATGGACCTTTGTTGGCAAAGTAATGTCTCTGCTTTTGAATATGCTATCTAGGTTGGTCATAACTTTCCTTCCAAGGAGTAAGTGTCTTTTAATTTCATGGCTGCAGTCACCATCTGCAGTAATTTTGGAGCCCAGAAAAATAAAGGCTGACACTGTTTCCGCTGTTTCCCCATCTATTTCCCATGAAGTGTTGGGACCAGATGCCATGATCTTCCTTTTCTGAATGTTGAGCTTTAAGCCAACTTTTTTCACTCTTCTCTTTCACTTTCATCAAGAGGCTTTTTAGTTCCTCTTCACTTTCTGCCATAAGGGTGGTATCATCTGCATATCTGAGGTTATTGATATTTCTCCCAGCAGTCTTGATTCTGCCTTGTGTTTCTTCCAGCCCAGCGTTTCTCATGATGTACTCTGCATAGAAGTTAAATAAGCAGGGTGACAATATGCAGCCTTTGACGTACTCCTTTTCCTATTTGGGACCAGGCTGTTGTTCCATGTCCAGTTCTAACTGTTGCTTCCTGACCTGCATACAGGTTTCTCAAGAGGCAGGTCAGGTGGTCTGGTATTCCCATCTCTTGAAGAATTTTCCACAGTTTATTGTGGTCCATATAGTCAAAGGCTTTGGCATAGTCAATAAAGCAGAAATAGATGTTTTTCTGGAACTCTCTTGCTTTTTCCATGATCTAGCGGATGCTGGCAATTTGATCTCTGGTTCCTCTGCCTTTTCTAAAACCAGCTTGAACATGTGGAAGCTCACAGTTCACGTATTGCTGAAGCCTGTCTTGGAGAATTTTGAGCATTACTTTACTAGCATGTGAGATGAGTGCAACTGTGCGGTAGTTTGAGTATTCTTTGGCATTACCTTTCTTTGGGATTGGAATGAAAACTACTATTTATCCTTTTAAGATTCTATTTATATATCATCTCCTCTACAAAGCCAGAAGGTGTTTTTTTGTTTTCAGGAATTCTGAACTATCAACCAACACTGTCCATGTTGTCCAATGACAATGACTAGCTGGAACTGTGATGGGGCATTTCCTCTCTGGACTGCCACAGCTCCCACTTGGGCCTTGCTTATGTACATAATCTCCTCTTGGTCCTCAGTGTAGTTACATTTATTACTGCTACTTCTACTTCAAGGAAGCCAAATGTACTCTTACAAAACCAAGTCTACTACAGCATCATGCTCCCTTGGCTTTCAGAGGTAGAAGCTCAGCGACTGTCTGGAAGCCTCAAGTTTTCTAATGTCACGGTTTACTAAATTTCTGAATATGGACTGACTGCTGCATAGTGGTGATGAGCTCAGAACAAAAAAACTGAGTTGAGACGCTGGTGCTGGGTGATGAACTAGGTTCAGGCCAATGCTAGGAGATCAGATCTTATGTATACCAATCATACAAAGATTTAAATTCCTGTTCCATCAAAAACATAACTGCAACATACTCAGACTCTAACTCCAGGATGTAAAAGTCTCAAGCCTTGCTTCATATTCAAAGTTACATTCTTAAATCTTAAGCTATCTTATATCTGCATAGTTGCTGGTGATGCCCGGCACACCTATGAATAGAAACAAGATTTCTGAGAAGCCTTTAGATGCCACTGAAGAGCTACAATGTAATCTACACTTCAGAGTAAAGTCAACAGTAATAAAATTACCAACTGATGATTCTGTCTCCACGAGAGAAGAGAGCGCAATCCAAGGAGGGAAGGCTTACGGTTCAATATGACACACTTTGCAACTTTATTAAAACTGTCCACACCCCATGACTGAACTTAGAAAAGTGTGGTACCACAACTTCCAAGACTCTCGCACTGAGACTCCTATGTCTGAGACTCAGCAACTAACACCTGACTTAAAGTTAGGCGTCCTATGAACCTCTCGGTGCTCACGTGTAGTGATCACACATGCAGTGCTATTCGAGTCCCACCTGTATCAGTGACGCCTCTCTGAGGACAAGAGAAGGATGTTCTTGTTTCTTTAAGAACCAAGTTCTTGTTTCTTCGAGAACAAGAGAAGATCAAAATCCATTCTAGAAAACTGTACAGACTCTGAGATTAACTTGGTTTGAATTTTATTGGGTAGACCTATGGAGCTGTGGCTATATTAAAAATCTTCCAACTTTGCTTTAGGCTGGTACCAGTAGTCTCCAGGCCAATATTTAGTTAAGTTAGAAGAATGGTACTTCTCAAGCAAGTTGGGCTTAAATTGAATCGTAAAGAACAGCTTTTAGGCAACAGAAATTGGCTTCTCCAATAATGGTTAAAACAATAACTGATAATTGGGTTTAGTGAGTTCCCTAAAGAATAAATGATGCCAGAAAGTGACCTAGCACAAAACTTGAGGACAAACCCTGTATTTCTTCACAGTGAACTGCCTGTTTCTCAGCCAACAGAAGATCGATCCTTGCTCTGCTTACATTTTCTGCTTTTGAAAATTAAGACTCTGTTGCCACAAAAGATACGAAGACTGGGGATTTTATGAAAAGGCTGTTTAATAATAATATACAGCAATAATGCTTTATTTTTGTGGAGAGAGAAAGTCACATGTTTCTGCCAGTGCTATATTTATCAATGCCCTTTTATATTCATTAGGAGAGGTAGTTAGGACAGGTGTCATTACATCAGCTTTGCAGATTTGAGGACACGAAAATTTCAATGACTTGCCAATAATCAACAGCACACAAGTGGGAGCCAACTGCCTCTGAAATTAGAACATTTAATGGGAGACTTTTATTGTCTCTTGAAAATAAACAGAGAGCAGAGGAAATCACTTACTCTGAGCTAAAAGTTTAAATCTACATGCAGGCAAAATTGTAAGATAGGAAGGAGACTATTACCTCCTTACAGAAAAGAAACTTACATTAACAGTTAATAAGAACTAATAGTTAGCAGCTATTGAGTGTATAAAAGTTATCTGCCGCAGTGGCAGTTACTTTTACATACTTTCTTTTATGTACCCTTCAGATCAGCTATGTGAGAAAGATACTATTATCTGTTTTACAGATGATGAAACAGAGTCCCCAAATTGTAAATGGTCATATTATAGTTAGACTAACCTCAAACTCTTCAGAAACTGTAAGAACTTGAAATGTAACAACATTTGAAATTTTGAAAATAGCAACTGACAATAAGGCTTTCTAATTTTCATTGAAAGTAGAAATAGAGAGAAAAAGACTTCTAAAGTTGTTATCAGACACCAGACCTTATTCAAGTGGTTTAAGAGTTTAGAAAGAAAATTTCCATATAGAAATATAATACTACTACACTAAGACAGAAAACGTGTAACACATTTCACTTTGCAGTGATAGCCATAGTTGCTGTTGCTCAGCCTCTAAGTCATGTCTCTGCAACCCCGTGGACTGCAGCACGACCGGCCACGGTAGGTATCAGCAACTCTTGGCGCATGGCCAGATTTTAGGATGGATGGACAACACGGAGATTCCTATTGCCTTTCAAATAAAACACAACCTTTCTGGCAGCACCTCTACGAATTGGACCTGTCTGGCTCCCACCACGCCTCAGCTCCTTTTGTCCATCTCTCCATGACCCACCCACCCTGCTCTTCTTTCAGCCAAGACTGAGACAACCTGGGACCTGGGACCCCTTGCTTCAGTGCTCGCAAATGGACAAATGTCTCCTCCAGCAACAAAACATAAAGAAACTATAAAGGACTAAAAATAACTATGTGTGTGAACAACTGGGGCAGATTATGGACAACTCAATATAAAAAGACCAAAAACACTGCCACTTTTGAAGAGCCAGGAGCAAAAACAAGGTGCTGGGAGCTAAAAACAGGGCACTGAGCATGAGCCCTGCACCCAACATCACAGGAACAGGTGGGCAACCCCTGACCCACCCCACTCTGGCCTGACCCTGGCCCTCCCCTTATAGAAGGAGCTGGCTTCATCCTGCCGCCGGGGGGGAGCGAACGAGGGAAACTGTTACTTGTTTTCACACCCCTCTGCTGCAGTGAAGGCCCCAGTGAAGGCTTTCCTGGATTTCTTCTCTGGCTTCTTATCAATCTGTAGTAAGGAAGGCCAAGAATTCTGGTTGGTAACAATCCTACACGAAAGTCATGGGCTTTCTTACCTGGATAACTTCACATCAGCACTTATGATGATGACTGACACTTCCTGGCCCTTTTTGTTTTTAGTCACTAAGTAGTATCCGACTCTTTGCAACCCCAAGGACTATAGCCCGCCAGGATGGTCTGTCCATGGGATTTCCCAGGCAAGAATACTGGAGTGGGTTGCCAGTTCCTCCTCCAGGGAGTCTTTCTCAACCCAGGGATCAAACCTGCGTCTCCTGAATTGGCAAGCAGATTTTTTACCCGAGCCACCTGGGAAGGCCCGTCCTTGCCTTTAGTCTCAGCTTAAATGTCTCCTCTAAATAAGGCCATTCCTAACACTAGCAAAAGGAGCTGCTCTTATTCTTTTACATGGCACCTTGTTTTCTTCTCCTTTTCCCCCTTAAACACTTCTTATAGTATTTAATTATGAGGCAGTGTTATACTCTGAAGTATAAATTTGTGGGTTTTTTGTGTACTTCCCCACCCCTTTTGCTTCCTTCAGCCCACACCTAGGGAACAAACAGAACTCAAAACTAGCTGAGACAGGAGAGAGTTGCATTTTCCTCCCATTATCTAAAGGCTAGGTGAAGGCTGGGGTTGGCATAAGGAGGAAGAGGAGGACAAGCTTCACTGACTGTACAGGCAGAAGTAAAAGGAAAAAAGTACTCAAAGTGGGAGGGGGAAAGGGAAGTTGCATTGTCAGAACCAGGAGTAGGGTGGAAAATACTCAGCACATACTGTCCTGAGAGTAGAAAAACCAGTGTTCTCATGCGCCGTGGACAGCAGATCACTTTTGACTGTCCTGGAAACTCACAAGTCCTCGGAATTTAGAATAACGGTTTTCCATGACCAAGGCTTATTCACTGGAACTTGTAAAGGTTGCCTTGTATGGAAAAGAGTCTTTGCAGATGTGATTAACTTAAGAATCTTGATCTTGAGATAAGGAGATTATCCCACCTTATTTAAATGCTAAGACACTTCAGTCCTGATGGACTCTTTGCAACTCTATGGACTATAGCCCCTCTCTTGATGGGATTCTCCAGGCAAGAATAATGGAGCTGGGCCCTCTTCCAGGAGATGTTCCAAACCCAGGGACTGAACCCACATCTCTTATGTTTCCTGCTCTGGCAGGTGGGTTCTTTACCACTAGCACCACCTGGAGAGCCAGGGGAGAGACCACACAGAAGTTACAAGAAGAGAACTGTCTACCAGAGCCTCTGGAGGGAGTGCAGCCCTGGCTGACAGCCTGGCTTGGGGTCATTCAAGCTGATTTCTAACTTCCAGTCTCCAGAACTACGAGAGAATAAATTCTATTAATTAAACCATCAAGTATATGGTGATTTGTTACAGCAGCCATAAGAAACTAATATACACATGGAGCAAAACCTCATCACTACGACCAGCATGAACTGAACTGAATCTCTGCGAGAATTTCCTTTATGTTGGGATAAGTGGTGGCTATGTCAACAGTTTCATATGCATTTATATGTACACAGGCATACCTCACAAATACCAAGGTAAATGTCTCCTTTTCCAAAATGTGACTATTTTTAGGAACGGTTATCCACTGTTTAAAAGTCAAAGCCCTTTATAAGAAACAGAAAAACAATACTCACCCCAACCAAAACTGCTTATGCAAACCTATAAAAGTGAAAAAACCTTGATCTTTTCTATACCATACAGGAAAACACAAGTCTTTAAAGGACTAAGAGATTGACCCTTAGATTAGGATGAGTAAAGCCAGACTGCCCAGATTAGACTCTCCAGCTGGCCATTCAGTTGGCTGTATGACCTTGGGCAAGTCCACTTGATCTCTCTCTTCCTCAGTTCCCTTATTCGTGAGAGTGACAATAAGAACACTTACCACAAAACAGCATTATGAGGAAACAATTAATTCAATATGTAAAGTGCTTAGAATGTTGCCTGGAGGTAAATACAGGTGGAGCTTTGACTATGTAGATAGCTGCTGTTCTAAGGGGGCTTGGCTCAGTGTTGAAGAAGATGCCTGCCAAAAGGAGATGTGAGTTAGATCCCGGGGTCAGGAAGATCTGGAGAAGGAAGTGGCAACCCACTCCAGTATTCTTGCCTGGAGAATCCCAGGGAGAGAGAAGCCTGGCAGACTATGGTCCATGGGGTAGCAAAGAGTCAGACACGACTGACCACACTCGCATGCTGTGTTAAGACTGCAGAGAAGGCAGTGAACAGAAATCATTGCTGTCAGTGGGACATGCGTTTTAATGCAGAGCTTAGATTTTCACAGAAATCTTATAGTGTATTTCATAGTAATTTAAAAACATCTTTGTATTTTCTCTTTGTTCAGATAATAGATAAATAAGACTTAACATAGATTTCCCATCTGGACGTTGTAGTTTCACAAAGCTCAAATCTAGAGAGTTCTAATTTTTGTTTCATCCTCATTCCACATCTGACAGCCTTTCTGCATAAATAATTTGGGCTATGAGTACTCACCCTTAACTTGGCAGAAGTATTTATAAAATGGGAGAAAAGCCAGGTTCCAGGAAAACAATTTATTCTGTCCTATCCCTCAACTTTTACTCATTCATTTGTTATGCTTAAAAATCAATTAGCACTGTTCATACACTGTATCAACAGCTTTATTTAGGATTAACTACAGAGCTGGGCAAATTTAACTGCAATTTCCCCACCAATGATGCTCAAAAACAATGCCTGGATTTCAGGAGCTAATGAAGGTCTCTTTTTCACTATGATATAGTTTCAAATTTCTTGCACTTTTATTTTATCTTTCTATCCTGTGCCTCCC
Organism: Capra hircus; assembly: GCF_001704415.2. Taxonomy (NCBI): domain Eukaryota; kingdom Metazoa; phylum Chordata; class Mammalia; order Artiodactyla; family Bovidae; genus Capra; species Capra hircus. Next base: position 10,182,399 of record NC_030812.1, read on the forward strand.
TGTCCCCCACCTGCCTTCTCTCCCATCAGTATGGGAGGCTATCATACCGATTCTTTTGGACTTTCTCCCTTTTAAAATATTACTAGGAAATAATTATTAAGTCAGAGGAAGTTGAAAAGAAATGTACAAGGAGACTCTGTGGACCCTTTAGCCAGCTTCCCTCAATAAAAACATCCTGTGAAAAACCACTGAATAGTTACCAGGGCACCGACACAGGCACAGCCCTGGCGCTCACTCAGGTTTCACGGGGACCTCCTTTTCCAGTGGCCAATTAGCACACATGGTGAGCTTCGGTTATGGTCCTAATAAAGGCTGAAATCCACTGTTTATGTATGTATTTGGTGTGGGCTTGGGTGTGCAAAGGAGTATCCATTTCTCTGTATCTGTGTGTGTGCGTGCGTGCATGTGTGTATGTATAAAAGAGAAAGAGAGAAAACAAACTCTGGCCCTATCCATACATAAGACTTTTTTGAGGAACAGATGAGAGAATCTTAGGTAAATACTGTTCATAAACTGTAAAGTACTAAATTAAAAAACAATTATATTGTAGTCCATGTCTAATACTTCTGTTTAAGAAAAATTTCTCATTAGGAAGGTACACAGAGAGCCTCCTTACGTATATAAAGAGTGTGTGTGTGTTTGTGTGTATGTAGGGGTATACAAGAGTCTCAGCAAAATACCATCTGGAAACACAGAGTCACAGAGTTAGAAGGGACCTTGGGGGTCAACTGGTGTAGCCCTTTATATTGTACTCATAATTTGAAATATTCTTGCCAGTTGGTCTTCTAATCTTTGATTAAAACTTCAAATGATGGGCACACTATGACTTATGATTCCATCCTTCCCTATGTGTCTAATGGCTCTTTCTCACAAGAAGCCCTTCCTAAAAGCTGCCTTCCCTGTGGCTTTCCCTAACCGGCCTTGGCTCTGCCACCGGGTGCCTTGCACAATGGAGGACACATGAAGGCAGCCATCACTCCCCTGAGTCTCTTCTCTGTCCAAAACAAGTCAAGTCCTTCTTCCTGTACAAGACTGCATGACTCAGGATGAGCTTACTGTTCTTTGCAAAGATGAAATCAGGATCAGAGCACAGTGAGGTGTGAGCCGAACAGCACATTCAGAGCTGAACCAATCTCTTCTTCTTTCCATGTTTATACATATTTGTATTAATGGTCCCTATCAATCACATATTTGTTTTTTCCTTAACTTGCTTCAGATTTCTCTTGAAATCAATTGAAACCCCCTATCACTCATCTAGAGCCAGACATCATGGAATGTGAAGTCAAGTGGGCCTTAGGAAGCATCACTATGAACAAAGCTAGTGGAGGTGATGGAATTCCAGTTGAGCTATTTCAAATCCTGAAAGATGATGCTGTGAAAGTGCTGCACTCAATATGCCAGCAAATTTGGAAAACTCAGCAGTGGCCACAGGACTGGAAAAGGTCAGTTTTCATTCCAATCCCAAAGAAAGGCAATGCAAAAGAATGCTCAAACTACCGCACAATTGCACTCATCTCACACACTAGTAAAGTAATGCTCAAAATTCTCCAAGACAAGCTTCAGCAATACGTGAACCATGAACTTCCTGATGTTCAAACTGGTTTTAGAAAAGGCAGAGGAACCAGAGATCAAATTGCCAACATCCGCTGGATCATGGAAAAAGCAAGAGAGTTCCAGAAAAACATCTATTTCTGCTTTATTGACTATGCCAAAGCCTTTGACTGTGTGGATCACAACAAACTGTGGGAAATTCTGAAAGAGATGGGAATACCAGACCACCTGACCTGCCTCTTGAGAAACCATATGCAGGTCAGGAAGCAACAATTAGAATTGGACATGGAACAACAGACTGGTTCCAAATAGGAACAGGAGTGCGTCAAGGCTGCATATTGTCACCCTGCTTATTTAACTTATACACAGAGTACATCATGAGAAACGCTGGACTGGAAGAAACACAAGCTGGAATATCAATCACCTCAGATATGCAGATGACACCACCCTTATGGCAGAAAGTGAAGAGGAACTAAAAGCCTCTTGATGAAAGTAAAAGAGGAGAGTGAAACAGTTGGCTTAAAGCTCAATATTCAGAAAACGAAGATCATGGCATCCAGTCCCATCACTTCATGGGAAATAGATGGGGAAACAGTGGAAACAGTGTCAAACTTTATTTTTCCGGGCTCCAAAATCACTGTAGATGGTGACTGCAGCCATGAAATTAAAAGACGCTTACTCCTTGGAAGAAAAGTTATGACCAACCTAGATAGCATATTCAAAAGCAGAGACATTACTTTGCCAACAAAGGTCCATCTAGTCAAGGCTATGGTTTTTCCAGTGGTCATGTATGGATGTGAGAGTTGGACTGTGAAGAAGGCTGAGTGCCGAAGAATTGATGCTTTTGAACTGTGGTGTTGGAGAAGACTCTTGAGAGTCCCTTGGACTGCAAGGAGAGCCAACCAGTCCATTCTGAAGGAGATCAGCCCTGGGATTTCTTTGGAGGGAATGAGGCTAAAGCTGAAGCTCCAGTACTTTGGCCACCTCATGTGAAGAGTTGACTCATTGGAAAAGACTGTGATGCTGGGAGGGATTGGGGGCAGGAGGAGAAGGGGACGACAGAGGATGAGATGGCTGGATGGCATCACAGACTCGATGGATGTGAGTCTGAGTGAACTCTGGGAGATGGTGATGGACAGGGAGGCCTGGCGTGCTGCGATTCATGGGGTCGCAAAGAGTCGGATACGACTGAGCGACTGAACTGAACTGAGACTGTTTTTTTCTTCAGGTTTTTTGTTTTTTCCTTCAGGTTTTAATATTTAGCCATTTCTTCCTGATTCTGCCTAATTTTGGTTTTCCCTGCCTGATTCCCTGGTGACTCAGACTGTAAAGAGTCTGCCTGCAATGCAGGAGACCCGGGTTCAGTCCCTGGGTTGGGAAGAACCCCTGGAAATGGCTACCCACTCCAGTATTCTTGCCTGGAGAATTCCATGGACACAGAAGCCTAGTGGGCTACAGTCCATGGGAAAGAGTTGGACACAACGGAACTGCTAACACTCTTCCCGTTTCTGTACAAAGGTAAAATGTTTGGCAAATGGGCAGGACTTCACATAGATTCTTATTAAATTTAGCTTATTGTACCATTCCATTGGCATTTAAGAAAAAATATATCCAGACCCAATCACTAAATGTATTTACTGTTCCTGCTGGCTGCAACCTTTATATAATGGCCCTTTAGTTCCTTCTTGAAATTGCTGATGAAACACTTGGGTATGAAAGAGTGAAAAGGAGATCATTAGAAAGCTATAAATTCTAACTGTGAACATTTTGACTTCCTGTTAACTTTAAGCTTTTATTGAACATTCAGTTCTAAGTTTTTCTTGAGGGTTGACCTAAGAAGTAGCCCTGCGCAAAAGGCCTCTGCATTTTCTATAAAATTGTATTAGGTAATTCAATATCTCATTTGTAAAAATCCCAGGGGAAATTTCTCCTAGAGCTCAGGTGCAGAAAAAAAGTCTCTACCAATGATGGTTGAACTGGTATGAGTCTCCTTCTGTTTTGATTTCTAAGACACTAAGAGAAAAAAATATTACTTGCTCTATTGATATTACTTGCTGTATCTTCTAAAAATTTTTATTTATTGATTTTTCCCCTAATATGCCATGTTAATAATTCTTCATTAACATATATTTTACTTTTTAACAGATATCATGATTAAAAAAAAGTAGTTGTTCAATCATGTCCAACTTTTGCAACCCCTTGGACTGTAGCTACCAGGCTCCTCTGTCTATGGAATTCTCTAGGTAAGAACAGTGGAGTGGGTAGCCAGATCAAACCCAGGTCTCCTGCACTTCAGGAGGATCCTTTACCATCTGAGCCAGCAGAGAAGCCCAGATAATCATGATATATCCTTCCTAAATGCATAAATATCCTTCCTAGAGCATAAATACAAACATACATAATTAAGACATCTTTTCAGGTGTCTTTTCAGATGTTTAAAGGTCCATGCCACAACTTCCTTACTTTTTAAGTAGGACAGTAGGAAATTTTCTCCAGAAGACTTGTACTGAAGTAGTAAGGTTTGCTTCATCTCTTCAAATCACTCTTACAAAATTTGTTCTCAGTTTAGGATGGTATGTCCTGAAAATATTCCATATTAATTTTCCCAAATGGTACTTTAAAGTGTAAACTTGATCATTTGCTAACATTTTCTCTTTTGTGGTCCTTCCATTACAGAACAATTTTTTTTTCCATTAAATACTGCTATCTGCCTGGAATTATTTATATTGAGAAGACCTGTGGATTCACTGTTAGCAGCCCAGGGTTATTGCATTGGATTAACTACTTCGGCTGACAACTGGAAACCCACTGGGGTCATGAAATTTCTCACTTAGAGAAGAAAACTACCTTTTGATGAATACCCGATAAATATTAGGTGCTGTTAAAATGTATATAACTTACCTTTAGGTACTTTAAAATAGGTAGTTTATAATGCCGAGTTTGATTTTATAGATATGCAATATTTTACATTACAAATTGAGAAGCCTAAATCAGTCTAGGTGGTCAGCAAACATTACATCAGACAGGTACTCCAGAGGCTGGTCGCACTACAAAAGCTTTTGTTATACCCATCTTAAGGATGTTTTGTTTATTAGCAACAGTTTGTCAGAAATGGATTCTTACTGGCAAAATTAGCGACTTACGAATTAGCATGATAAATGGAACTTAATCAACAAAATTAAAGGTTTTAAATATAAGTAGAATACTAAAGATTCTGTAGATATTTCCCACCTTTGCATGACCAGGTTGCAAAAATCTTAAGGAGGCTCACAGCTTGCACCAAAGGATTAGTGGCGTAAGTGTGATCACTAAAGCTTCTTATTTCCAACTGCCAGTTTAATAGAATTTCTGGTTGTCTGATGCTGACTATAACAAAAATCTTGGCTCTGGAATGTTGTTTCATCTGCCTCAAATAAACCCTTTTTTCAAGGTTTCAAGGTTTCAGGGTTTGGAACATCTGAATGGACCAAGAACTAGGATGTTATCAAACTTAACAGAAGAGGTTGTATGAGTCTATTAATGCCTTTTTGCTAATAAATGTTTGCTAAAATATGCTTTTATGGACAGCAGACTTTGCTTTAAAACTTACATAACTAGCATTAGCAATATCATAGGGGGACTGCTAACTCTCTTCAAGTTTCTTCACTAACCACACTTACATACTTAATTTGTGTGTGACCAAATTATCACAGGATAGTTCTCAACAGACATTTTGCCTCATTTTAATTTTCATTTGACCTCTTAAAATTAGTCCCTACCCACCTTATTCAGATTAGGAAATTCAGTTTAGGGGTTATTAATCCATTAACTAAACCCTTTTCTACTGACTGGGATGGGTCAATCTTCATCCCAGTTCCCAAGAAGGGTAGTACTTGAATGTTCTAACCATCGGACAATTGCACTCACCTCCCATGCTAGTAAGGTCATGCTTAAAATCTTGTGTGCTAGGCTTCAGCACTACATGAACCAAGAACTTCCAGATGCCCAAGCCGGGTTTCGAAAAGGCAGAAGAACCAGAGATCAAATTGCCAACATTTGCTGGATCATAGAAAAACCAAGGGAATTCCCGAAAAAACATCTACTTCTGTTTCATTGACTATGCTGAAGCCTTTGACTGTGGATCATAACAAACTGTGGAAAGCTCTTAAAGAGATGGGAACTCTTACCTGTCTCCTGAGAAACCTGTATGTGAGTTAAGAAGCAAGTTAGAACTCTGTATGGAATAACTGATTGGCTCAGGACTGAGAAAGGAGTATGACAGGCCTGCCTGCTGTCACACTGTTTATTTAACCTATACACTGAGCTTCCCTGGTGGCTCAGATGGTAAAGAATCTGTCTGCAATATGGGATACCTGGGTTCAATCCCTGGGTCGGGAATATCCCCTGGAGAAGGGAATGGCAATCCACTCCACTATTCTTGACTGGAGAATCCCATGAACATAGGAGCCTGGCGGGCTACAGCCCATGGGGTTGTAAAGAGTTGGACGCAACTGAGCGACTAACACACACTTAGCACGTCATGAGAAATGCTAGGCTGGATGAGTCACAAGCTGGAATCAAGATAGGCAGGAGAAACATCAACAACCTTAGATATGCAGATCATAGCACTCTAATGGCATAAAGCGAAGAGGAACTAAAGAGCCTCTTGGTGAGGGTGAAGGAGGACAGTGAAAGAGCTGGCTTAAAACTAAATATTAAAAAAACTTAAGATCATGGCATCTGGCCCCATTACTTCAGGGCAAATAGAAGGGGAGAAGGTAGAAGTAGCGACAGATTTCCTATTTGGGGGCTCTAAAATCACTGTGGATGGTGACTGCAGCCATGAAATTAGAAGATGACTGCTGCTCAGCAGGAAAGCTACGACAAACTCAGACAGTGTGCTCTGTATAGTCAAGGCTATGGTCTTCCCGGTAGTAACGTAAGGTTGTGAGAGCTGGACTGTAAAGAAGGCAGAGTGCCACAGAATTGATGATTTCAAACTAGGAAGACTCGTGAGGGTTCCTTGGACAGCAAGGATATCAAACCAGTCAATCTTAAGGGAAATCAACCCTGAATATTCATTGGAAGGACTGATGCAGAAGCTGAAGCTCCAGTATTTTGGTTACCTGATGCAAACAGCCAACTCACTGGAAGAGTCCCTGATGCTGGGAAAGATTGAAAGCAGAAGGAGAAGAGGATGTCAGAGAATGAGATGGCTGGATGGCATCACCGACGCAATGGACACGAACCTGGGCAAACTCTGGGAGATGGTGAGGGCCAGGGAGGCCTGGCATAGTGCAGTCCATGGGGTCACAAAGAGTTGGACATGACTGGGTGACTGAACAACAACAACAATCTATTAAATCCACGGATATTGAGTGGTAGAGTCTGATGTGTCTGATTCCATTGCGCCTGCAGTCTGCCAGATAAATTCCCAGATCATTGCAAGGAATGGCGGAGTGATTATTAAATGCCAACAGCTCTGTTCCCTACAAATGTATGGGTTAAATGAAGGTTCTTTCGCCCTTTTGACAGATAGCTTAAATAAAGTCAACTAAATATTGATTTAATATAAATTTTCTGTAGCTTTACATAAATATATTTACTATGAATATATTTTTAGTTCTTTTAAAAATATATATACACTCTTCCTTTGATCTACCCAATACATTCAGAGAAATCATAAATTCACACAGTGAGGCACAGATTACTTTGTGACATAACTGCATGACCTAGCTTTAGAGTCCTCCCCTAGAAAACTTGACTATGAAATTATCAGTTGAAACATGCTTTGAAAAAGTCCTAGTTATCTAAAGGTCAATAAAAAGCTCATCTTACAGCATTGTTGCATAGAAAAAAGTAAATGAAATGGTAATTTTAGAATTGGAATGCTGAAGGGATATAAAATATTCATGGATTGGTGATTTTGATGTACATGAGAGATCAGCAGAGTTGAATAATTTGGGGTTCTATAAAACTACTAGTCAGGCCCCCCAAAATGCAAGATATACAGAAGAATTTATTCCATGGCTATAAACAACATATCACATTTCAAATGCATTTATTTTGGATATTATGTCCTTAGCAGAAATCACTATGACCACAAAGAACACAAATCTAATTTATTTTTTTAAACCTTAAGTTCATAGAAGACAGATCCCAGATGAAAAGAAAAGTAAGCTTTGATATTTTCTATTCATACTTCTGAAATTTTTGCTTTTGGGTTATTATTTTCAGTTTAAGTAGAAGGGAAGAATTATGCATTTCACATGAAGCCATTTCATTAACAACTCATTATTACATGTGGAAGTAATGGCATCCAAAGAATATGAGGCTGTGAAAAAAGGTATGTTCATACTTTTAACTTCATGTGAAAACTAAGATAAATATAATGAACAGATACTTGCACTTTTTTTTTTTTTTCAGGAAGGGGCTAATATATTTTTATTTTACCGTAGCTGTTTACTTGGCTTAAAGAATTACCTGTTCATTAGCCTTTTCCATGTGTGTTATTATCATACATATTAAAGCCATCCTTCCTCTATAATTAAAATGAAAAATAAATACGGTAAAAGTTCTAGCTTTATTTTTTAAATGTGTATATTTGCTTACAGTGACTTTGAATAACTCAATGGACATGAATTTGAGCAAACTCCAAGATTAAAAATGAATTTGAGCAAATTCATTCATATCTCTGATGAAAGACAGGGGAGTCTGGTGTGCTGCAGTCCATGGGGTTGCAAAGAGTCCGACACAACTCAGCGACTGAACAACAACAAACTTTGAAGAAAAGTGACTTGAAATTATGTTCTTTTAAGTATTAATTCAATTAGAGTATTATGTGGGGACGATTCTACTAGCTGGAATAATATCTTGGGATGATTTTCCCAGGAGGGCCTCTTTATCCCTGAACAAGACAAAATGAGAAATCAAAGCTATAAAATTATCTCTTTTGTAGGTCTGATATCCATCAATGCTTAGGAACTTGTTTGGACACAAAATAAAGATTTGCTCTAGGATTTTCAATACTGATTCAATAACAGTGGTGGGGGAAGGGGAGGATGTACTCAGGGTGAAAAACCTCTGATTATGTTATGAACATACCACTCCATTCACTGATAGCAGCTGGTCTCCTCTCTTGAGGCCTCCGTGTCTTTCAGCCACCCCTCCAGGAATGATGCGAGAGATATAAATGGGAGAATTTTGCTCCTTTCCTCCCATCACGTTAAAACCAAGGCCTTCATCTGTCTTTGGCAGTTCGACTACCCGAGGGTGGGAATGGCCTTCACTAGCTGCAAAAGCTGCAACTGTAGCCTGAAAGAAAAGATGATCATTTGGTGATAAAACGAGGGAAATAAGGCTATTCACACGATTTGCAGTGCGTAGACCAGGCAACTCCTCCTATTTTATAGCATTCTCCTGTGAAAGAAAGAATACAAAAAGGAGGGAGCTTTCTTCATTTAGATGTCCTTTTCAATTCCTTTCTTTGGCAAAGCTCAGCCCAACTATTTCCACCTTTCTACATCTTACCCATTATGGCAAAGTTTTCCCTTTTTCATTAAGATCTTTCCCAGAGACCTTGGTTAGATGCGATTCCTCCTATCCTTGGATTCCAAATAGCTTTGGTGCATTTAATACCTACACAGAGTCCACAAACTATAATTATTGTATATATTATGTACATGTTGACCACCAGCACCTTAAGGGCTGAGATTGTGGCTTCCACTTTTTTGTATTACACAGTCTAACTTGGTGCTTGTGCATGCATGAAGTAGCTTCAATTGTGTCTGACTCTGTGACCCTATGGTCACACATGGGGTTCTCTAGGCAAGAATACCGGAGTGGATTACCATGCCCTCCTCCAGAGGATCTTCCTGATCCAGGGCGAGAACCTGCATCTCTTACGTTTCCTGAATTGGTGGCCGGTTCCTTTACCACTAGCGACACCTGATAAATGTTCATAAATATTTACTCAATATACCAAGGAGCACTTATATATATATTTACACACATATATATTTGCATATATATGTATGTGTATACATATACATGTATCCTGGTGAATACATCTAGAATTTTGCTATTGTGAAACCACTGGCTTAGCAAATTTAGCACTTTTTTCCTAAATTGAAAATGCCTAAAAGAAAAAAAGCTAAAATAAAGTAATAGAGTCAAACAGATTATAATTATTTCACATCAGTATTCCATATTATTATGAGAGGTCCTCTTATCTGGCACAGATTTTCCCCTCTATATTTAAAATTAATATTTCAACTACTCTAGCAATGTAGGTAAAATGAGAAGTCCATGGTTTTATACCTAGATGCACAAAATACAATTTAATATGGACATAAGTTTATTTTAAAACTCATATATATTAGTTTTAAAAAATAAGTTAAAGAAACAACTTACCATTAGTTTTCACCCCCTCCCTTCCATGGAAATAAAGTAAGAATATTGCCTGCTTCTTATTTTCCACCTCCAGTAACCTGCCTTAACCACAGCTGGTTAGATGTCTATTATAAAGCGATTTACTCAACACTATGAAAATACTGATTCCCAACAACTGTACATTCTTTTTCACACACAGCGTTAACACATCAACTTAGCATTATGCTACTGTCTGCATTTAGTGAAAGATAGTGAATGAAATGGAAATAATGGCTTGTTTTTAGCTACATGCATTTGCTCATGCAAACCCTGTTGTCATGCATAGGTTTTAATGGCTGACATGGATGCAATGCAGACAGCCCAGAAACAACCAGAAAATATTGTGCTATTGCAACATTATGCTGCTATCCTGCTGTTCTACATGAATAAGAAATGAGAATGGTAAAGTACTGCATAATTCACATTCCCCTTAATTAAACCATGTAGGGATCATTTTTCTGTGTGTGTTTCACTTCAGTACAAGCAAAGCATGATGTAATGATAATAATACCCTTTTTGTGCCTGGGTTAAAAAAAATTAAAAAACAAAAATGAAAAAAATAGTCACAAGTCTACGGTGTTCAGTTACAGAATGAAAACTTAAAAGTCAGGAAAGAAACTAAGTAAGAGGTGATGTAACACAAAAGAATTAAATGGAAAATTCTAATTATTTCCAACTGTTATTTCTTATATATTATTAGAAAGAGAAAAGCTTTTAAAAAGCAAATGTATATCTACTATAACACTTCTGCACTTATAAAATAAGAACTGCACTAGTGATTTTAGGTTAAAACTGTTATTTCCTATGGTCTATTTTCCATATAATCTCACGATCCTACTGTTGTAACATTTTCATTCGTAGGGTCTCTGCAATCTCTGGATTGGAGTTTTTCAAGAGCAAATGTAGTCTCTACCACAACAGCCAACAAGCCTTCCCTTTAGGTCAATATCATATGCTTTCAGCTGCTCTGCTGAGTAGTACATGGAAAAATCCTGCATCAGTGGGTATCAGGTGAGTTCTTGCCATGTCTAGCTTGAGTCAAACCTTTAGACTTGTGCAAATAAATTTCCATGCATTGAATAGTGAACAGGTTCTTTTGGATCAGAAGAATGTGTCAGAAAACCAAGAAGTATTTCATACGATGAACCAGTAGATTTGCTTGTGCCAAATGAACATTTAGCGACTTTAATGAAATCATTCTCCTTTCTTAAGCTACAGAAGCAGCAGAAACGTTCAATTTTTCCATTAGGATTTTTACCTGGGAAGTAGTACTGGTTCTAGACTCTGGGCTGCCACTGATGTCTAAATTCTCTTACAGTGTACACACGAGAATACCTGAAACACACACGCGCACAATCAATTACTAGATCACTGGGGTTAAGTATATTTTTAAAGTTACTCAAGTCTTACCTTTGCTGTGGCCCTGGCACGGAATTCAGGACAGCCATTAACAGTTATCGTTTCATGCATATATTGATACACCTAAAATGTTCACATAAAAAAAGAATGTGTAAGAACATTAAGAATATCAATTCTTTCATTGCAGATAGGACAATATATTTTCATTGTTAAGACAGAAGTTCCCTATCTCAAAGTGAAACAGGTCTGGATCAATTATCCTGATGATTTGATCCAAAAATCCCTCCTATTTTTTTGGATGGGTTGGAGGAGGTTGCTGCAGAAAAGATAAGGCAATCATTTTTACTCAGAAGTTTTAAATTTGGCATTCCTTGTTTATCAAGTAATAAAACTTTTATATCTGGTTTTATAAAAAACCCTTTGGTAAAAATTTTTACCATTATTTACAGTTCTAGCTCTCAAATATGTAATAAAAATGATGTATATAGTTCTTTCCTGAATCTAGGTGATACTTTAAAAATAGTTTTTAAAATTAATATTCCACAACACTGAGATTACAATATCTTTTCCTTGAACACTGGAAGGTATGCATGTTGGAATGTGTTACTGATACACAGTCATAATTTGTAAGTACAGAGATTCAGGAGCAAAGACAAGTAAAGTAAGAGATTCTCAGAACTGGTATACAGAACAACATATCCACTACCGGTTCATGTTAACACTTAGATGAAACAGAAAGAATGGAGGGTAAAATCTGAGTCTAGAATGATGTTAACAGTAAGCATACAGGTTTTGCTGACTAGTGGACCTGTGTTGGAGCCTTTTAATATAATTTGGGAACTATGAGGTCTTGGTTGAACCACTTTACCCCTTTGATTCTTTCTGTCCATCTGAAAAATAAGTAAATAATTATTTTGTATGGTTCCTTTTACTGAAATAACACTCTCAGAACGCCAACCCCAACAGGTACTTCTTAGACAGAACATATTATTACTAAGTATGACTCTAGACACAACTACAGAGACTGTTGAAACATAACAGAAATATTATTTTTCCTCTAAACTACCAGGGATGGGGTTAGGAAATCAGTTGCTAAAATATATTGCTTAATCTTAAATAAACTGAAGTGTAGAAGATGACTTTTAAAGTACAGTTTGAAGAAGATGTTTTGAAAAATAACATGATTAAATATTCTTGATTATATGCTCATTTTGAAGATTTAAATAATAAATCTTCCCATGGTGAGAACTGTTCATGCATGCCACATCAAGCCTCTCATTTAAGTTGCTAAAGTAAGAGTCCTGTCTTTTTCATACTCCCAGCTTAGGTCTGTTCCTGGATTCAGTGTCCTCAAAGTGGCACCTCCCTCTTCCCATGGTGGTTCAGACAGTAAAGAAGCTGCCTGCGAAGCAGGAGACCCGAGTTTGATCCCTGGGTCGGGAAGATCCCCTGGAGAAGGAAATGGCAACCCACTCCAGTATTATTGCCTGGCAAATCCCATGGACAGAGAAGCCTGGCAGGCTACAGTCCATGGAGTTGCAAAGAGTTGGATACGACTGAGTGACTAAGTACAGCACAGCAAAGCACAAAGGTAAAAGTCCATTTGGTATTATACTGGAGTGTATTTCAGGAGTGACCCACCATAAGCTAAACCAATGAAAGATAAAATAGGAAATTTTATATTGAAGATTTCTTTTCTTTTCTATTAATCTTACTTTATATGCTTAAGTTAAAAGTTATTAAGGTCAACTCAAAAGTTGATTAATTCAACAACCATTCATTGAGTGTCTGGGACTAATTTCCCAACATTTTTTTATTGGCTCCTTTCTCAAACAGATTTGGTTGAATTCCCCACTAATGCTGATTCATCTTCCCCAGGTACCGTATTTAAGGAGAAGAAAGACAAAGCAGTCTGGACTAGAAGGGCAGGAGGACTACTCAGAATCCACCTTTTATCTTGCACTTCCACTAAACAACCGTGGTAACCAATTCCTGTAGGAAATCTAAACAGGGAGGAGCACAGTTCTCTGAAGAGCATTTTGTGGAACTGGGACCTGTTAATGCAAATTCTTCAGATTATCAAAATAGCTGCTATACGTGTTTCCATGCTACTTCCTAGACAGTACATCATTTTGTTTTGTAGAAATAGCCCTTCCACAAATGCCGCTTATTTGCTCTTATAGCCTATTTAAGAGGAAGATTTTCTCTAGCCTGTTTCACTTGTTAAAACTCTCTCAAATTTGACCCCTTTGCTCCATCCTGACTTACTGTTGCTCAAAGCACTGCATTAATGTCAACTGGGTCTTTCCATCAACAAAGCACTATGGCCTTTAGTTATCATCACCAACCAGACCATGCTGCTTCGGTGCTCCTGGCTGCCTGCTGCCCTTACAGTAAAGGTTGCAAAGTTAAATGCTTATAGAAGTCCAGCTAGCAGAACAATGCAGAGCCCAGTCGGCTCTCTTTAGTCTTGTTTTCCTACTTCCTTTCTTCCTCTCTGAGCATTAACCAAACATTAAACTTATCACACCCTCTGAGTTGTTCAGGCCTTTGCACATGCTATGTGTTCTGTCTGGAATGCCCTTCCATCAGGAAGACTCTCATTTATCTTAGTTTAATACAATCAACAGATTCAATGCAACTCTTATCAAAATTCCAAAGACATTTCTCATAAAAATAGAACACAATCCTAAAATTTATATGGAACCACAAAAGACCTTGAATAGACAAAGCAATCTTGAAAAAGGAGAACAAAGCTGGAGGCATCATCCACCTTGGTTTCCAACTATATTACAAAGCTGTAGTGACCAAAACTGTATGGTGTTGACATAAAAACAGACATAGATCAATGAGACAGAATGGAGAGCCCAGAAATAAACCTGTACGTGTATGGTCAATTAATTTATGATAATGGAAATAAGAAGACACAATAGGGAAAGGACAGTCTTACAAATAAACAGTGTTGAGAAAACTGGGCAGCCACATGCGAAAGAATGAAACTTAAACAATTATCTTAGACCATACACACAAATTTATTCAAAATGGATTAAACACTTGAGTGTTAGACCTAAAATCGTAAAACTCATAGAAGAAAACATAGGTGGTAAGTTTCTTGATAGTGATCTCAGAGATAATTTTTGGATCTGACTCTAAAAGCAAAGGTAACAAAAGCAAGCATAAACAAATGAGACTACATCAAATTAAAAAGCTTCTGCACAGCAAGGGAAGCCATCAACAAAATGAAAAAGCAACTTGTTGAATGGGAGAAAATATTTGCAAATCACGTATCTGATAAGAGGATAATATTCAAAATATACGAACTCATACAACTCAACAGCAAAAACAAAACAATCTAATTTAAAAATGGGCAGGGTATCTGAATAGAAATTTTTCCAGAGAAGACGTACAGATGGCCAACAGGCACATGAAAAGCAGCTCAACATCACTAACACATCACTGATCATCAGAGGATGCAAATCAAAACCATAATGAGATATCATCTCACACCTGTTAGAATGGCTATTACCAAAAAGAGAAGAAATAGCAAGAGCTGGAGAGGATGTGGAGAAAAGAAAACCCCCATGCATTGTTGATGCAATTGTAAATTACTGTCAAGTGAAAGTGAAGTCACTCAAGTCATGTCCCACTCTTTGCAACCCCATGGACTATAGCCCACCAGGCTCCTCCATCCATGGGATTTTCCAGACAAGAGTACTGGAATGGGTTGCCATTGCCTTCTCCAGAGGATCTTCCTGACCCAGGGATGGAACCTGGGTCTCTCGCACTGTAGGCAGACGCTTTACCGTCTGAGCTACTAGGGAAGTCCTATTAGTTTAACCACTATGGAAAATATTGTGGAATTTCCTCAAAAAATTAAAAATAGAACTATATTATGATCCAGTAATTGCACTTCTGGGTATTTACCCAAAGAAAATGAAAACACTGACTCAAAAAGATATATGCACACACATATCTATATATGCACATATATGCAATATGTTCATTGCACCATCAGTTAGGAGAGCCAAGGCCTGGCATGCTGTGATTCATGGGGTCGCAGAGTCGGACACGACTGAACTGAACTGAACTGAACTGAACTGAACTGAACGTATAGAAACAAACTAAGTAGACATCAATGGATAAACAGGCAACAGAATACTAGTCAGCCAAAGAATAAAATCTTGCAATTTGTAATAAAGTATATGGATCCTGAAGGCGTTATGCTAACTAAAATAAGTCAGACAGAGAAAGATAAATACCATATGATCTCACTTATATGTGGCATGTAAAAAAAAAAAAAAAAAAAAAACAAGCAAACAAATAGAACCAAGCTCATACATACAGAAAACAGATTGGTAGTTGCCAGAGAGGGGGTTGGGGTGGGCAAAAAGGTACAAACTTCAGTTATAAAATCAGTCATGGGAATACAGTGGACAGCAAGGTCACTGCAGTTAACAGTACTGTGTATATACGCGTGCTTAGTCATGTCTGACTCATTGTGACAGCATGGAGCTATGTATTGTACATTTGAAAGTTGCTAAGAGAGTAGATTATAAAAGTCCTCCTCACAAGGAAAAAAAGAAAAAATTTGTAACTATTCACAGTTATGGATGCTAACTAGACTTACTGTGGTGATTATTTCACAGTGTAGACAAATATTGAATTGCTATGTTGTACATTTGAAACTAATACATGTCAATTATATTTCAATAAAAAATAAAAGGAGGAAATTTGAAGCACAAAAGCAAAAAATAATTTTCGAAGAGTCTGAGATAAATACAAATTAAGAATAATTATCCTTAACAGCCCAGTTTGAATTGTGAATTTAAAAACGGGCTATACAAGAAGTAGTGTGTATAGATAACTGCACAAGCTCTGGAGGAAACAAACCCTAAGCCTTGATCAGTTACTTGATTTCTCTGGGCTCAATTTTTAGTTTGAAAAATGTGCTTAAAGCAGCAACTAACTTGTAGTTCTTCTGTTGTGAAGATTCAAAGAGATAAGAGCTGTCCATGGGATATAGTAAATGCATAAAAAATTAATTACTATTATTACTATTTAATGTTTCCCAATGTATTTGACCCTGGGAACTTTGAGGAAGAATCTTCTAGGACTAGGAGGCTTTGAACACTTTTAGGAAGAATTGCTCAAGACTGGTTCTCGACTAGGGACAATTTTGCGCCCACCTCCAGGAGACACTGAGCAATGTCTGGAGACATCTTGGGTTGTTACAAATGGGGAAAGTGATGGTGTTGTTGGCCTCTAGTATGTAGAGGCCTGGGATACTGCTAAACAGCTTATAATGGTCAGGGTAGCCTGCCCCCACTCCAATAATGAATTACCTACCAAAATGTCAATGAAGCTGAGATTAGAAAACCCTGAACTAATAAACAGAGGTACCTATTTTCTTTTGATATGTAATAATTAGTGAGCTGGAAAATATAACTTGTATAGCACTGAGTAAAGGGTCTTATAAACGTCCAATAAATAAGTTTTGGAGTCAAATATCAAGTGTAAGCATTTTATATCTATGAGTTCATTTCATTCTCACAACTTGTGGTTCAGGCATTCTGCACACAAGAAAACAGCCGTGGAGATGGCAACATGCCCACAATCACACAGCTAGTCAGTGGTCAGTTTGGTACAGAAATTCATATCTAACTGCCTCCCAAATATTTCCTCTTTTAACCACATCAGGTCTTCTTATATTGAGACAACATCAGACCACTACTATTTTGACAGCATGTGTTGAAACAGATGTGCAGATGTCACAAGTTCTTATATTCAGAATAAAAGTTTCTGAATTTTTTATGCTTATACCACTAAACAAGTGGTAGCCGTAAATTTACAATACAGTTCTGAAAACAACAAATATATCACTCCAAATGAAAGTGAAACAGCATTTTAATCCTCTTTTCTGGTTATAACATACCAAGTGAAATCGAGTATTACTGTCAGCTTTCATCCTGTAAAATACAATAGAGTCTGACTACTTGGCTTTCAAAAGTGAGCTATAAAGGTCATGTTCTAAGTCAAAGCCTGGAGACATTAATTATTTTTTCATTAGCTGTGTCATCTTATGAATGTCTCTTAGCCTTTTGTTTCCTAAGGGGCAAAACCTATCCCTGCCTATCTTACTTTTCAGGGACAATTGTAAAAGTATAAATTTTTGAAGAAAGTTGTTATGGAAAGCTAAAGTAGTTTCCAGATACTCTGAGAAAGTTTCTGAAGGGAAAACAGAAAACTGTTGTATGGGCTTCTTCAAGGGACACTGGATGGGGCTTGTGGTCCTCTGAATGTTTTGGGCCCCCAAACGTTTGGCAAACTTCACCTACACTCTTTCTAAGCATATTCCATTGGATATGATACATTTAATTCCTAGTGAAAAGTCAAATGATTTATAAAAACTCTTCCTACAGAGTTCTACATTTTAATCAATAATTCCCTAACCTTGAGTAAATCCCACAAATTCAACAAGCATTTTGTATATTTAGAACCTATTCTGCTGTGCTGTGCCGTGCTTAGTTGCTCAGTCGTGTCTGACTCTGTGCAACCCCATGGACTGTAGCCCACTAGGCTCCTCTGTCCATGGGATTCTCCGGGCCAGAATATTGGAGTGGGTTGCCATGCCCTCCTCCAGGGATCTTCCCAACCCAGGGATTGAACCCAAGTCTCCCGCATTGCAGGCAGAGCCACCAGGAAAGCCCAGAATCTATTCTAACATACTGAAAATAGATAAACAGAGATTAATTCAATAAAAGCATTAGAAGTGCAGTGAGTTGGTTCAAAAAGACTCATTCATTAACTCATTTAGCTTATATTCACTTATGGGCTATTCTACTCAGTATGTCAGGCATATGGGTCAAAATATGAAAAAAATACTGGCTGCTTCTAAAACATTAAGCTAATATTAATGTTTACCATAGAGGGGCTATTTTAAAATATTTTAAGTGAAAAGTTTAAATTTTAACTTTTCTTTATGTTTAAAAGCGGATAGTTTACTTTTTCTGGACAGAAAAAAATGTCTCTGAGAGAATAACAAATGCAAACATAGCAAAAACTTCTCTTGTGTACCAAGTTTACAGTTCCCATTTAGACAGAATTAAAACAAATAGCTAAAATTCAAGTGCAAGAGGATTTTTGCCTCTGAGCTTTCATTTATCATAGACTATGTAGACAGTATCAATATGAACTTTATATTGAATCATTGTTCTTGATCTTGAAAACTCTGATTGGTACAGAGATATAGGAAAGGGATGACAACTCTATATCATGAGTTTCTTGTTCTCAGTCCCTTTTCTATGTGACTTTGAGGAACATACTATCTATGAATCTTACTTTTCTACTATGTAAAACACTATCTTCAACAGTTAGCCAAAGAAGAAAAAGTTATGTGGCTTCATGAACCATGACATCTTATTCTTATACTTTTATTATAACAGCTGCCACATTTTTATTATTACTATTACATGCATGTCTAAGATTCAGTTGGAAAGATGCCGGTAGAGTTTAGCTGCTTGGCCAGCAAGTATAGAAAAACTTCTGAGTTCAAAACTAGATTCTGATTGTTATCTTCTGCTCTTACAGACAGTTTTATTGACTTGTGCATTTGGATGTTATTTTAAAGTTGTTACATGAGACAGACACAAGGTAGGCTCACCTTACGCAAGCCCTATTTTCAAGCCCCTCCTCCCAGCACTGACTAGACACAGGACCCAGTTCTGTCCAGTGAGAATTCAACCGGAAGTAGATGAGAGGTTTCTGTGAAAGTGTTGCTGTCTTGGTACAAGTAGTGTCCTTTTTTCTTCCTCTGTTTCTTGTCTGAGTGAATATCAGCTGTGATAGCAACCTTTAACTGCAAGAGAAAGGCCAACAAAACCTATAGACATCAGCTCTGATCACATGAGACTCCTGAATCTCTGTGATCAGCTGCCTACTCTCAACTTCTTGTAATGAAGAAAAACAGTCTTATTTGTCTAAGCCACTCACGTTGGATTTTATGCTATTTTCAGCCAAGAGAATTCCTCATTGCTATATTATTCAAGTAAATGTTATATGTAACTATGCTATATTTGGAGTCTGTTTTCTTCTAGCCTCTTCCAATTCCAAAAGTTGCAAGTTTTGTTAGAAAGCAAAGTAAATTTGTTAATATGAGGGTTTAGAAACTAAGAGTAAAGAATAAAAATATAGTTAAAAATGCAGAAATTAACTAGGAAAATGAAAAGACAAGATGACTGAGAGGAAATGTTTGCAAAATACATAGCTAAAAATGGCCTCCTATCCAGAATATATAAAGAGCTCTCCAAAGTCAATAACAAGAAAACAATCCAATTAAAAACTGGGTAAAATATAGTTTTGCTTAGGATTTCAGACTTTCACTGCTGTAGCCCAGATTCAATCCTTGGTTGGGGAACTGAGATTCCATAACCCTCCCAGCAAGTCCAAAAAAAAAAAAAATGGGTAAGGTATCTGAACAGGCATGTCATCAAGGAAGATACATGAGTAGCAACTATGAAAACAAGTCAACATCATTAATCACTAGGAAATTCAAATTTAAACCATAGTTAGATCCATGTACACACTTACTAAAATGTTGAGATTTTAAAAAATTCTGACAGTAACTAGTGTGGCAAGAGTGTTACATAACTAGAACTCTTGTACATTGCTAGTGGGAATTGGAAATGCCACATCCTCCTGAGAAAACAAAATAATAGTTTTCTATAAATTTAAACCTAATCTTGTAAGATTCATTACCTACATTTAGCTATTTATCCAAGATAAATAAAAATGCAAATTCATATAAAAATGAGATGCAAGCATGCTTTATTCATAATCACCACAAACTGGTAACAACTCAATAGCCTTCAAAGGTAGATGCGTAATCAAATGGAAACACACCCGTACAATGGAATACTGCTGGGCAATAAAAAGGAGCAAGCTATTCATACATGCAACCATGTGGATGAATCTCAACTGCATGTTGCTTAGTGAAAGAAGCCAGAGTCTCTAATGATTTCATTTATATGACACTCAGGAAAAGGCAAAATAATAAATAAGGTCAGAAAACAGATCAGAGGTTGTCAGTAGCTGGGGGTGGGAATAGATTGACTATCAGGCATGAGAAAATTGGGGGGGGGTGTTAGAACTGTTCTAATACCTTGATATAGGTTATGGTTAAGATGACTACACGGGATTATTAAAGCTCTGAAACTCTACACTGAAATGGGGAAGTATCACTTTATGGCAATTATACGACTGACTTTTAAAAAGGCAGAAAATATTTCTTGAGAGATGAAAATATTCAGAAACTTAACTGTTATTTTGGAAACTAAAAATAAAGACTTCGAAAAACAAAAACCTACATATATTTAAAGTGAAAGTTGCTCGGTCATGTCCAACTCTTTGCAACCCAATGGGCTATACATATACAGTCCATGGAATTGTCCAGGCCAGAATACTGGAGTGGGTAGCCATTCTTTCCTCCAGGGGATCTTCCCACCCCAGGGATCAAATCCAGCTCTCCCATATTGCAAGCGGATTCTTCACTGTCTGAGCCACCAGGGAAGCCCTACGTATATTTAAGAAAGTATTTATTATAATAAGATGACATTGGCCCCCATTCCTTAAAATTTATAAATGTGGAAAGCAACGCATATTTTAATGAATGGTAATATCTCTTTCAAACATAGAATACTCCAGTGCATTATTACAGACAAGCTAACTACTAAAATGTCAATAGAATTATAGTCAAGATTAAATAAACTCCTCCATATCAGTGACTGGAAATGAAAATGACATTAAACCTCAAGAGGGAGAAAAGTAAGACGACATACGATCAGATTACAGAAAATGAATGAAAAAAGTCTAAATGGGAAAAACAAGGCCCCAAACCTACCATATTATCGTGTTCATTAAAGCTTGTTAAATGTAGGTTTTTATTAAAAAGCAAGCAGGAAAGAAAAAATGCCATGTGAGTATTGAGACTGATACTTATATCTACAGCTATCTATGATTTTTAAATGAATTTCTTTATTTTTCAGAATTGGAAACTCAGATAAGAGTTGAATAAAGAAAAATTATTTGATGTGGACTCTGATTTTAAAATATTAAATACTTTCATAACATTAAAAGTGAAGGTTGAGATCCCTCATGTTCTTATATAATTAAAGGTCACCTAGGTTTTTGGACAACATTCACAATGCTAAGCCAGTGTATTTATCGAAATATAAACTCAGCAGTTTTTATTTTAGTATATTTTAGGTCAAGGGAGGTATTAATATATAAAACAAATCTGTGTGGCTCTAAACTTAATTGCATTTAATGGAGTCCATGCATACAGAAATCAAGCGCCCTGATGTGAATAAGTATACTGTACTAGATGTGACTAGAATAAAATAGAAATAGATTATGTCATCAAATACATGGTCTACTTATTTTAGGAGCTTTTGTAGAAATAATTTCAGATCAATTGAAAGTGGCCCATCTATTAAGGAGGAGATATTTTTTAAAATATCTAATTTTTGTCTAGAATTTTCTCTTTCATTTGGGAAAAACAGCAGCCATAATTAAATTTTACACATTTAAATCTATAGCTATCCATGCACAGATATAGTCCCCATATGCTTTTTTAACTGGGGTAATGTTCTGTTTAAAATCACAGTGTTAGAATTCCTATAAACCACAAATTTAGGGTATAAAATTTAATGTCTAGAACCAACCACTTTTTCAAAAGAAAAGGGAAAAGCACACACTGGTTACAAGCCATGTCTACTACAGTAAGGTCGTCAAGGGTCAAGTCAATCCTGTGAAAAAAATTCTTGAGTAATGTCTTTTCCCAGATGGGTCAGTGGATAAAGAATCCGCTTGCAATGCAGGAGACACAGGATTGATCCCTGAGTCAGGAGGATCCCCTGGAGGAGGAAATGGCAACCCACTCCAGTACTCTGCCTGAAAAATCCCAAGGACAGAGGAGCCTGGCAGGTTATAGTCCAAAGGGTTGCGAAGAGTTGGACACGACTGAATATCTAAGCACACACTACATCTCTCTGGGACTATCAACTTTGATGAAAACATGCCACCCTTTTGGACAAGAAAAATATTGACAGGTATAGAGAAGCAAAAGATAATACACCTCTATTAGGTTGAAATGATTTAAAAACAGGGTTCAGTCATTAAAGCAGATGTTTGATGGTATTACTGGTAAAATCAATATGTCAACTGACATTCCTGCCAGAAATCATGGCATTACTTATAACCAAAACCAAAAGTAATAAATGCTGAATTTGAAGACTGAAAACAAATGTGACATGTGGGGGAACTAAATGTTTCTGGTCCTTCCCTTTCACATGTTAGCTTCTGTACAACTGTCTACTTATTTCCTCAATATCCCCAGGAAAAGACCTGTCCGCTTGTGTGACTGGTCAGCATCCAGGAACTACTATTAGGTTATGGTTACTGATAGGGTCTCTAAAAAGTCGGGAGCCATGAGACCCATCTTCTGCTCTTTTTGCACCCATGTCATGGGAACTCAGGTAGGGGCTGCCGGCTTGGAGGATATGGACCTGTTCCTCCCATTTTCTATTCCACCTTCTTAAGCCAAGACTGGCGGAAATGGGGAATTCACTTGGATATCTAGCCCCAGACTTCATTCTCCAATCTACCTTTTACTGGAAAGAGACACACTAGAGAGGAGGATTTGGGTGCTTTCCATGCTAATAACAAAGTGGTCGTTTGTTTTCTATTTGAGTCTTTCGCCTTGGTGGGTACCCCCTTAAGAAGATGGATGGAATGCAGGAGAGGATTTGAGCGCTCCTGGACCACTGGCTATGATACCATCTTGTGGTGGTGGTTTAGTCACTAAGTTATGTCCAACTGTTGCGACACTGTGGACTGTAGCCTCCCAGGCTCCTCTGTCCATGGGATTCTCTAGGCAAGAGTACTGGAGTGGGTTGCCATTTCCTTCTCTAGGATGATATCATCTTAATAGCACTGAAATCTCAAGTCTACCTCTCATGGTTCTCATTTCAAAACTCAACTTCGTAACTCAAGACTTTCTGCTGCAATGTGATACAAGCCATTTGGGATTTGCTTTAAAGGACACCAGGAGACTACAACAGCAGAAAAGCCAAATTAAAACGGTCCATAATTTGTGGCCTAACTCGTGCGTTACAGTCAATTTATGAAAACGGTATTACCAGCCTTAAGGAAAATACAGTCTCAAATTGCAAGTGATCATCAATGCTTAGATATAGATGAAGGTAAAATTGATGGCTTTAAATACCTATCCATCCTCCTAGGCAAGTTTTAAAGAGATGGGAACTTTCTCTAAAATGTTTTTCATGGGCTAATTCTAATGAGAAGTGCACATTAAGAAAGTTCTCCAGCACTCTACTTCCCAAATGATGTGGCAAGGATGAGAGGACCCTCAAGGAGGGTAATGTGGGATCACTTCCCAAAGAGGATTAAATGCCCTCTCATCCCTGATGGTAATTGGATGGCATATCGTATTTTTTTCTTGTCTTAGTTCTGAAGGAACTCAGTAGAGAGGCATAGAACTATTGGTTTAAGTTACATATCACAGTCTTCAGAATCTCCATCATTTTTAAAATTACCAGAAGTTAGTTATATAATTTGTTGTAAGTGAATTAAAATTATTCTGGATATACTTAAATTTTCCAAAAGGAACAAAAGATACTTTGTTCAGTTTTATAGTTTCACAACTAATTATAATAATTCTATTATAAAAAACAGAAGCATTAGTTGTGAAACTATAAAAGTGAAGGATGATTATAATTTTAAAAACTATGCCGTTAACTATTAACATCTCTATTTTTATTACTGGTTTATATTTCCTAGTGGTTTCTTAACACAGAGAACTTTCATAAGGTTGAACAAATTAAATATTTTGTATGAATTATTTAATAACTTTAAGGAAAAAAATGAGATCACAATGGAGAGTTTCCACAGGGTCCACATGACAGGTGGCCAAGCCACCAGGGAGAAATATCCTTCCTTACCGTTGTCTAAAAAAGAAATCCCTTAAGGCAGCTGTTCCCATCCTGTCCTTGTTACACAGCCAGAGTCCCCTGTGACAGGAAACGCCTGAACAAAATTTTGGGAAGATGTCATTTCCGATTAGTATAGCACCATTCAAAGGTACTGGATAATCTCTATATGCTTATTTTGGGTAAAATTCAAACAAAGTTGGGGGCTTAAAATCTTTTTTTCTGGTTGAATTAAGACAATGTGAAATCTCATGAAGGATCCCCAAATTCTAGAATATTGGCTAAGCAGAGTTGAAATTTACCAGTGTACTTACAAGTCTGTAAGATTTGTAAAATCAATTTCTACTTTTTAAATTATGCATTTATCAGGAAAATGAACTGTACATTTTGGATCAATTAGGTATATACTGTCATTGTCATATGAGTCATTTCAGCCAATCAAACGAACAGTAAAGAAAAAACTTAACCCAGTAAAAGCCAGCCTTATTCAGATTATTCAGTTGATTGGAATAAAATTATTATAGCTCATCATAAAGTTGCCAGAGGTAAAAGTGAAAATACAGGATGCTTCATTAGACTGGATTTTCAGATAAACAATGAATAAATTTTTAGAGTATGTTCTGTGCAATATTTAAGTTGTTATAAATGGATTATGGTTGAAAATGAGACTATTATTTTCTGGCAAGCATGAGATGCTGGATATACTGCAGAGCAGGAAGATAAATACAATTAAGGAGTAAACCAAACAGAACTGGGTGCTGGAAGCCTCCAGGTGAGAAAAGACGGAAAAGGGTCTAGTTTGGTGGCATGGGCACGGAAGCAGGATAATGAGTTTAAATCACTGAGTCATCTCCAAGAGATGCTCAGGAGACAGTTACACGTAGGTCTGAAGACCAGAGGAAGAATACGGGCTGTAAGATATAATTTGTGAGTTATCTATTTAGTTAGTTGGTAAGTGAAGTCCTTAGTGTATACGTTATCCTCTGGAAGAAACTTAGAGTCAGAAGATGTGAGGGTCTTGAGGGATCCAACTTCTATTTATGTAATTTATAAACTAAGCTTAGTCTTATATTTAACCTATAGAGTCAAGGCTTCTTTTTGACTTTAAATAACTCGTATATTTACCTTTTTCAAAATATATTCAGGAAAGAGGGAATATCAAGAGATAAATTTTTAAAAAGTGATTTGACAGTAAAAGTAATCAATATACACTACAGAAAATTTGTACAATACAACTGTACAAGAAACTAAAATTATTCATAATTCCGTGTCAGGGTATAACCACTATTAACATTCTGGGGGATTTATTTCTAGTCTGTTCTATTTATTGATTTTAAGAAATCAGTATCAAGTCAGTCATTGTATATCTTTTATAATCTGATTTTTCACTTACAATACTGGAAACATTTTCCCCATGTATTGAATATTCTTCTATATTATTTTAAGGTGCCATCATATTTAATCTTATATATGTGCCACGTGTATTTATGAAAGTGACTGAAAAACGAAAGATGGCCTATGTGTAGATCTTATCATCTGTTCATGTGAGAGATCTGTTCATTCATCAGTTACCCTTTACCATAGTTTATATACTTTGTACTCGGTTATTCCTACCTCTGTCTTGTGTTCTGACAGGCCAAAGAAAATACAGGTCCATTTACTAGAGGTAACTAGAAGTCTGATAAAAAATGAAAGAATGGGATAGGATTGATAAAAAAAGAGAAACAGTATACATAATTATTTTCTGATCTACTTTAGCGTATTCATTGCCAAATTTATATTAACTCCTGAGCATAAAAGTATACACTGTACAATTTAACTCAGTATTTCACCAATTAGATCAGAGCTAGATGATTAAAACACAAAACCAAATTCTATCTATAAGCATTACTCATCAGAATCCTAATGGCACAGACATGCTAAATAGTTGGTTCTGATAGTCATAAGAAAATGTGAATTAGGAAAAATCCTACTGAAGACAGACATAGATGTTTAAACCACAGAATTTTATGCCTAAGCCACCCACCCCCAATTATTAGAATCAGCTTGTGTGACTTATTTTATAAACTACTAATTATTTTTGTTTTGCCTTTTTTTTCTATTTTGACTACTTGAAAGTTAAATGAAGTTAAAACTGCGTTATGGACAGGTCAATAAGAAGAGAAGATATTAACAAATTATAGTTCTAGTAATTCCCTATCTGATTTTCTGCCAAATTATGTGTACATAGGAACAAAGTTCTTATATACTTACATAGGAAGCAATGCTCATGATAGATAAATTTTTCTGTAACAATTAAATGGTGAAAATTACTAAAACAGATTATTTCTGAAATGAGGTCAGTACAAAGAAAGACTATTTAATAAATAAAGCTTCAGAGTGGAAGAGGTTACATTGAAAATGAGTAAAAAAGAATACTGACTTCTGGTCTGGATTTTAATACCAAATGATTTCATCATCACTTAAACTTTCCAAAGGTTCTATAGATTCTCCTACTATTTAGAAAGTGTTTTTAAAACATGTGCTAACTCACTACTTAAAGACTTTTTAGACAGTAGTTGTGTAGCCTTCAAAGTAGATCTTCAAAACAGAGAAGCAGAAGATTTAGTCCTTTTTCAAATAAGTTATCAGGCAGAAGCTATAACTGTCTCGGTTATGACCAAATCCTTCAGCGTGCACTAACCCTACAGTGAGGCACATTTTGGTAATCTCTGTCGACCCTACAAAAATAGCTTAATCATGTTTCACAATGTCCAGATATCTGGAGAATTATGAATTATGATTCTTTATATTATACAACTGCTTTCCTAGGCTTGATCTCTCTTCCTGGATTGATTATATTGAAAATGAGGACCACCACTGATTCCTTTAGTCGCAATATTTCTAGTCTATAAAGTCTCTGCAAACACTGAATTAGCAAATACTGAACCACTCATTTCAGTTCAGTTGCTCAGTCATGTCCGACTCTTTGTGAACCCATGGACTGCAGCACGCCAGGCCTCCCTGTCCATTACCAACTGCCAGAGCTTGTTCACACTTATGTCCTTCGAGTCTGTGATGCCATCCAACCATCTCATTCTCCGTCATCCCCTTCTCCTCCCGCCATCAATCTTTTTTAGCATCAAGGTCTTTTCCAATGAGTCGCATCAGGTGGCCAGAGTATTGGGAGCTTCAGCTTCAGCATTATTCCTTCCAATAAACACCCAGGACTGATCTCCTTTAGGATGAACTGGTTGGATCTCCTTGCAGTCCAAGGGACTCCAAGAGTCTTCTCCAACACCACAGTTCTAAAACATCAATTCTTTGGTGCTCAGCTTTCTTTACAGTCCAACTCTCACATCCGTACATGACCATTGAAAACCATAGCTTTGACTAGACAGACCTTTGTTGGCAAAGTAATGTCTCTGCTTTTTAATATGCAGCTTAGGTTGGTCATAGCTTTTCTTCCAAGGAGCAGGTGTCTTTTCATTTCATGGCTGAACCACTGCTCTACCACTGCTCCTATGGAAAATTCAGAATTGGGATCCTACAAGCCTCTGGTTACATTTCCATCAAGCAATTATTAGTCGTTTTATGTGAGTTTTTGTTTAAAGACACCTTATTCAATACATATTGTTGATCATTAATATCGAACTCAAGGCTAACAGCACTATAACTCATGCCTAAACAAAGTTAATCTAGCAAGAACATTCTCTGTGAAAGCTAGCTCATAGCTTCTGTCCTTAAGAACACTGGAGAGCACCTACCCATAGACGCACATGAACTTCACCAAACTGCCACGAATGGCAGATTCCATTTAACTTGAGTTATCCAGACTGCTCAGGTCCCTTCCTGTTCTACTCTGATGAGTTCTTTATGTAATATGTCCTAATGACCATGATTGCACTGTCAACAACAAAGGAGAAAGAAGGCTCAGAATAACCCCCTGGCAGTAAACAAGTCTTGAAAGTGAGAATATTTTGATGCAGCCCATCTGATGTCCATTTTGACATAGTCTTCTAATATAGACAAGTAAATATAAAACACTATTTTTTTAATGACCAAACAGTGGGTATAATGCACATCTCTGGTCCTCATCCATCCTGTACCCCATCTGGGGGTCTGGTCAGACTTACGGTGATGCTCAGGAATAAAGCTATAATGACTTTCAGGCATGCACAATGCTTACAAATAGGGTAAGTGCTAATACTGCTTCAAGATCCTGATTTCAATTCTTTTGGGTAAATATGCATAAGATGGGCTGCTGGGTCATATGGTAGTTCTATTTCTAATTTTTTGAGGAAGCTCCATATTGTTTGTCATAGCAGGTGCACCATTTTGCATTCTCACTGACACACTAACAGTGTATACGAATTCCAACTTCTCATTAAAAAGCCCAGACCCGAAAATGAACTGAACTTCACTTAACTTTTGGGAGAACACTTCAAAATGCTCCTCTGAGGATAGGGCAACAGCAAACATTCACTTAAATACCAAAATACATCTAGAGTTTAGCTTGGAAAAATCTCAGCTGCATTTTTGCAAAATTTCAGATTTTTAAAAAATAAAAAAGATTTTTTAAATTATATATCAATTATACTTTAATTTTTAAAATTTTATTTAAGATTATTTACATAGGTCTTTCATTATTTCCATTTCTGTATATCTCTAAAGGCAAAGTTACACTCTTAATTTTAAGGATATAATACTAAGAGCAACTATATTATTTCTTTATTGAAACCAAATGAGCTTACCTATACATAAAGCTCAAGATGGCATGGCAAATCAATTTCAAGAGTCAATTCCCAAAGATTGATGCCATGCTCTAATTACAACCTTCAGTTCAGTTCAGTTCAGTCATTCAGTCCTGTCCGCCTCTTCGCGACCCCATGAATCACATCACGCCAGGCCTCCCTGTCCATCACCATCTCCTGGAGTTTACCCAAACTCATGTCCATCGAGTCAGTGATGCCATGCAGCCATCTCATCCTTCAGTCATCCCCTTCTCTTCCTGCCCACAATCCCTCCCAGCATCAAGGTCTTTTCAAATGAGTCAACTCGTCGCATCAGGTGGCCGAAGGACTGGAGTTTCAGCTTCAGCATCAGTCCTTCCAATGAACACCCAGAACTGATCTCCTTTAGGATGGACTGGTTGGATCTCCTTGCAGTCCAAGGGACTCTCAAGAGTCTTCTCCAACACCACAGTTCAAAAGCATCAATTCTTCAGTGCTCAGCTTTCTTCACAGTCCAAATCTCACATCCATACGACCACTGGAAAAACCATAGCCTTGACTAGATGGACCTTTGATGGCAAAGTAATGTCTCTGCCTTTTTTTTTAAGCTATCTAGGTGGGTCATAACTTTCCTTC
The DNA here is from genome assembly GCF_001704415.2 of Capra hircus. NCBI lineage: Eukaryota > Metazoa > Chordata > Mammalia > Artiodactyla > Bovidae > Capra > Capra hircus. Next base: position 10,212,070 of record NC_030812.1, read on the forward strand.
CTTCCAAGGAGTAAGCGGTCTTTTAATTTCACAGCTGCAATCACCATCTGCAGTGATTTTGGAGCCCAAAAAAATAAAGGCTGACACTGTTTCCACTGTTTCCCCATCCATTTCCCATGAAGTGATGGGACCAGATGCCATGATCTTCATTTTTTGAATGTTGAGCTTTAAGTCAACTTTTTCACTCTCCTCTTTCACTTTCATCAAGAGGCTTTTGAGTTCCTCTTCACTTTCTGCCATAAGGGTAGTGTCATCTGCATATCTGAGGTTATTGATATTTCTCCCGGCAATCTTGATTCCAGCTTGTGTTTCTTCCAACCAGTGTTTCTCATGATGTACTCTGCATAGAAGTTAAATAAGCAGGGTGACAATATACAGCCTTGACATATTCCTTTTCCTATTTGGAACCAGTCTGTTGTTCCATGTCCAGTTCTAACTGTTGCTTCCCGACCTGCATATTGGTTTCTCAAGAGGCAGGTCAGGTGGTCTGGTATTCCCATCTCTTTCAGAATTTTCCACAGTTTATTGTGATCTCAACAGTCAAAGGCTTTGGCATAGTCAATAAAGCAGAAATAGATGTTTTTCTGGAACTCTCTTGCTTTTTCAATGATCCAGTGGATGTTGGTAATTTGATCTCTGGTTCCTCTGCCTTTTCTAAAACCAGCTTGAACATCTGGAAGTTCAAGGTTCATGTATTGCTGAAGCCTGGCTTGGAGAATTTCGAGCATTACTTTACTGGCGTGTGCTGCTGCTGTTGCTATGTCACTTCAGTTGTGTCCGACTCTGTGCGACCTCATAGATGGCAACCTACCAGGTTCCTCTGTCCCTGAGATTCTCCAGGCAAGAATACTGGAGTGGGTGGCCATTACCTTCTCCTACTAGTGTGTGAGATGAGTGCAATTGTGTGGTGGTTTGAGCATTCTTTGGTATTGCCTTTCTTTGGGACTGGAATGAAAACTGATCTTTTCCAGTTCTGTGGCCACTGCTGAGTTTTCCAAATTTGCTGGCATATTGACTGCAGCACTTTCACAGCATCATCTTTCAGGATTTGAAAGAGCTCAACGGGAATTCCATCACCTCCACTAGCTTTGTTCCTGTTGATGCTTCCTAAGGCCCACTTGACTTCACATTCCAGGATGTCTGGCTCTAGGTGACTGATCACACCATTGTGATTATCTGGGTCGTGAAGAACTTTTCTGTACAGTTCTTCTGTGTATTCCTGCCACCTCTTCTTAATATCTTTTGCTTCTGTTAGGTCTATACCATGTCTGTCCTTTATCGAGCCCATCTTGGCATGAAATGGTCCCTTGGTATCTCTAATTTTCTTGAAGAGATCTCTAGTCTTTTCCATTCTGTTCTTTTCCCCTATTTCTTTGCATTGATCACCGAGGAAGGCTTTCTTATCTCTTCTTGCTATTCTTTGGAACTCTGCATTCAGATGCTTATATCTTTCCTTTTCTCCTTTGCTTTTCACTTCTCTTCTTTTCACAGCTATTTGTAAGGCCTCCCCAGACAGCCATTTTGCTTTTTTGCATTTCTTTGCCATGGGGATGGTCTTGATCCCTGTCTCCTGTACAATGTCACGAACCTCTGTCCATAGTTCATCAGGCACTCTGTCAGATCTAGTCCCTTAAATCTATTTGTCACTTCTACTGTATAATCATAAGGAATTTGATTTCGGTCATACCTGAATGGTCTAGTGGTTTTCCTTACTTTCTTCAATTTAAGTCTGAATTTGGCAATAAGGAGCTCATGATCTGAGCCACAGTCAGCTTCCAATCTTGTTTTGCTGATTGTGTAGAGCTTTTCCATCTTTGGCTACAAAAAATATAGTCAATCTGATTTCGGTGTTGACCATCTGGTGATGTCCATGTGTAGAGTCTTCTCTTGTGTTGTTGGAAAAGGGTGTTTGCTATGACCAGTGTGTTCTCTTGGTAAAACTCTATTAGCCTTTGCCCTGCTTCATTCCGTACTCCAAGGGCAAATTTGCCTGTTACTCCAAGTGTTTCCTGACTTCCTACTTTTGCATTCCAGTCCCCTATAATGAAAAGGACATCTTTTTTGGGTGTTAGTTCTAAAAGGTCTTGTAGGTCTTCATAGAACCGTTCAACTTCAGCTTCTTCAGCGTTACTGGTTGGGGCATAGGCTTGGATTACTGTGCTATTGAATGGTTTGCTTTGGAAATGAACAGAAATCACTGTCATTTTTGAGACTGCATCCAAGTACTGCATTTCAGACTCTTCTGTTGACCATGATGGCTACTCCATTTATTCTAAGGGATTCCTGCCCACAGTAGTAAATATAATGGTCATCTGAATTAAACTCACCCATTCCAGTCCATTTTAGTTCGCTGATTCCTAGAATGTCGACATTCACCCTTGCCATCTCTTGTTTGACCATTTCCAATTTGCCTTGATTCATGGACCTGACATTCCAGGTTCCTATGCAATATTGCTCTTAAAGCACTGGACCTTGCTTCTATCACCAGTCACATCCACATTATAACCTCACGGCTCTATAAATATTCCTACTCCACTTGGAAACTATGTAAGATTTTGGAGAAATTGGTTCCATATCAAGACCAGAAAGAGAAGTTTCAGAAAATGACTTTATGGCTACAACAGAATACAGCAAAAATGATGTGGAGACACTAATGGACTGTTTACATTTGCCATCTTAGGATAAAGGCATTTGAATTCTTCTGTTTTGAAAAAATGGTATGTTTTTATTTGCCAGGAAGTAGGCATGCATTTTCATTAGGGATATTGTTGGAAGATTCCCACAAAGACAAACATCTGCATCATTACCACTACTGTCAGAGAAATTCTATGGCATGCAAAGCAGTGAATGCCACTTGTCTCAGGCAGCAGAGATGCTAACTCATTAAAAAGCCCAGACCTGAAAATGAACTGAAATTCATTTAACTTTTGGGAGTGATAAGCCAGGTTTAATTATAGAATGTAAGAAGAAAGACACCAAAATGCAATATTTTTTATGTGAAAATATTTCATAAGACATTTTCTCTCTGAAAGAAAAAGTAGGTCAATTTTATCAATGTGGAAGATGAGTTGAATCTGAATGCATAATTAACCTGTCCTTAGGCATGACAAAAGCCTGCCTTTGTATTTCCATATCCTTCAAATTAAATCATATAGGAATCTAACTTTCGAAAGGAGGGAGGAGTGGAAATGCTCAGAAAGTTTTATTTAGGCTGAAGTGCTTCATTGCTATCTACCCTTAATCAGGTAAATGCTATCAATCTAGATTGATGCGAAGAATCTTTCTCAGCCACTGATTATTCCCATCACATTGCTTGTTTAGTTTTATCAGAGATAATTATCAGCATAAGTCAGCATCAAAGGAAAACAACCTGATTCCATGCCTGGTTCAAACTATATAGTGTCCTCTTTATTTTCTTACTGCCTATATAAATGTAGATTTTAAAAAGTATTTAAAGAATAAGGTTGTGTAGTCACTTCTGTCCTCTGTTAAGCAAATTATCACTGTGCACTATAAAATTAAAGAAATTTTACATTAATATGACCAATAAAATGAAAAGCCCATATACCTGTCAATTTACCAGGCTTATTTTTTTAAATTGAGTGGTCTCTTCTGCTGTCTAATGAGACTAGAGATGCTTGCTTATTATATAATATCTACATAGTTTTTATTATCTTACATGAAGACAAAGAAATCAAAACCCCAGTACAGTGACTGAGCAGTGGAAAAGAGGGGTGGGGTCAATGAGAGTTGTGGGATATCAAGAACATCTTTGGAGAAACCGGAAGTTTTCTCTGGCAGCTGTCATGGTAGACCCTGACGTGGTGTCATCACACACACGGTCAGGATGGAGAGCGCCCAAAATATCTGCTCCTGCACAACAGGGCGACACGGAAACTCTCAGCAAGATCCGGAGTTCAAAGCAGAGGGTCTTCTGGAAGTGTGAGGAGAGAGACAGGCTGCTGCTCTCTGGCTCCTAGAGGAGGAGGTGAACCGAAAGAGCTATTCCCCTGTCATCTCCACCCTGTAACGGCAGGTGAACCGAAAGAGCTATTCCCCTGTCATCTCCACCCTGTAACGGCAGCCTTCCAGACAGTGGGAAATATTTCTTCTACAAAGAGGCTGAGTCACAAACCTGTGGCCACGACTCACCTTGAGCTGTTAGGATTGTTGCCTGTGTCTCCCCACATGGGGCATGAGTCACCGTGGACCATTTCTTAGATGCTTTCTAAATTCAATATTATGATAATCATGGGCCAGGTAAGAAGATATCAGACGGTCTTAATCTAATTCACCAATTCACCAGTGTTAAATAAAAGAGAGAGAGAGTGTGTGTGTGTGTGTGTGTGTGTGTGTGTGTGTGTGTGTGTGTGGTTGAGGAGATCGGTAACAGCTGACAAGAAAAATAAGTCTTCCTTTATTGAAATTACATATAATAAAAGCCCATATTTGTTTCTATAATGTAGATATATTCTTCAAAGACTAAATGTAATAAAGATGAAAGGATTCTCTCACTTTTAATTATTTTTACATAAATTAAACTTCAGGGTATTAAATAGATACAAAGCTTTATAAAAATGGAAATAATCAGACTACTCTATCAAGAGTTGTAGTTACTTAATTACATTTGAATATGGTTCAATTAGATTGCTAAGTCACTGACTTCGCAATTCTTTTCGCTAAGTTCCTTTTGAAAACTATTAAAGCATTTTTCTGACTTTTTATTACAGTTTACTTACTGTTATTTCTTTTTTTGTAATCCAGTATATTCATACAAATTACATTTTTAAACTTTTTTTAGTTTAAATTCTGTTGTTTCAGTTAGGGAGCACTCAGACGGAAATAACAAAAGAAGTAATTCAAACTGGCTCAAACCAGATGGTTCCCAAATGGTGCTGCACGATGGAATCACCAGGCAATCCTTAAAATATACTCATGTCTGGCTTGCTACCCAACACTCTGATCAAACATTGGTGGGGTGAGAGCCAGGCATTAGGATTTTTTTAAGTGCTCCAGGTAATTCTCATTGTGCAGCAAAATTTGGCAACCATGGGCTCAAGCACTGAGAATAGCTACTAAGAAGAAATTTCAAGGGAAGGTGAATCTAGACAGTACAGAGTCGTCATCTTGTCATCAGAGACCCAGGTTTTTACTCCTCTGGCATGCTCAGCATGTCAGCTTTGTCTTTTGGAGGCCTGTTCTCTCTGTAATCCTCAAATGACTGTAATAGTTTCAAAAATTATATCCAGACAGGATAGTATCCAGTAGAAAAGAGGGAATTACTTGCTCAGATGTCTTTTTTTACTAGCATTGATATCTTTCTCAGAAACTCGTTGCTGGACTTTGACTCACGCCACTTTGGCTAGATTAGGGTCACTTTCCCATCTTGCTGGACTTCCCTGGTGGCTCAGACAGTAAAGCAACTGCCTACAATGCAGGAGACCTGGGTTTGATCCCTGGGTTGGTAAGATCCCCTGGAGAAGGACATGGCAACCCACTTCAGTACTCTCGCCTGGAAAATCCCATGGACGGAAGATCCTAGTAGGCTACAGTCCATGGGGTTGCAAAGAGCTGGACATGATTGAGTGACTTCACTTTACCACCTTGCTAAACTAATCACTCACAAGGGGAATACCCCTGTGGCATCTGCCTTGTATTGACCCTTCTAGCTGGGGCTTGGATCCCTTTTTCCTGAGTCCTGCTTGGGCCAGGAGTAAACAGGTAGGGTGCAGCACCGGAAGGAAACTGTTTTTCTGCCAGTTAGAGAGAAGTGAGGTAAGCTGTTTGGGAGGAAGCCTCGAGGATCTGCCGGGCTCCTTTTTTCCATTTTCTACTTCACAGCATGCCATCTACCTCCACTGGTTTCCTCTTATGCAAGACTTCTATGCATTTTTCCCTTACACTCCTTTCTTTCTATGAACAGCATGCTCCGTCAGGGCTCAGAGGAATACCACCTAGAATGTCTCATGCTCAAAAAATGTTTCCGTGATAGAAGGCTTATTATACTAATTTTTCATTCTTTTCAGTTTACACTTTTCTAGTACTTGCAACCTAGCCTCTTCACACCCAGAAATGTGTAAAAAAACTTTCGCTGCATGCATCTTATATTGCCAACTTAACATATTAGTAGTATTTCAACTTTCACTTAAGCATACTTCAGATTTACAGTCCACATGAAAATACTTATCTCTGAAGTGTTACTACACTGAGAGCAGAGCAAGGGAAAGCTGGAAACAGCTATTTTAAGCCCCCTGTGGTGAAATTATGGATGGTTAGCAACTTGACTGCACCTTGGTAACTTTTCTTCCCTCTGATAATGCTGAAGTTGCCTCTCACAAGATTGTAATAATAATTATGGGAGGCCATTCGCCTAGGAGCAAGGTAATCATTCTCAAAGTTATTCCAACATGTCAGTGTTTTGTCTACTCAAGGATAAAGACACACTAGCCCTGCTGATAATGAAAGAAACTGATGGAGTTACACAACTGTGTGTTATTTGTCTTTTCGTATCATTTGGGGTCAAAGTTGCCAGGATCTAATTGATTCAGAAACTAAAAAAGTGGCCAGTAGTATCTCACTGAACTGTCCTCTGACAAGACAGATCAGAAATGCCACCTGCCACAGCACTCAGCAGACCCACTGCTGAGCTTTAGTTTACTAAGTGAGCATATACAACCTACTGGATGAGATCCCTGGAGGCAGCACCTGCCTCTGGGCTGGCTTCACCAGGGACTCCGATCAACCATAACGGCTATTAAGTCACAGGACAGGCGCACCCTTTAGGAAACCCTAGAGAAGACACTGTCTGCAGGGTCAAAACCCTATTCACTGTATCTCAACTGCTCTGCACTTGACAACTTAGGAAAACTGATACAGATGTGATACCCAATCTAAACAATGACACAATTCCCAGCAAAAAGCTGCAAGGTGAAGCATAAGGAGAACTTGATGCGGCCTAAATTGTGGCTTAGGTGGAGAAAGGATGCTAGCATTCAGCAATGCAAATGTTTTCTGGTCCCACATAAACAGAGCATTCAATCTGATTAGCAGATTCCTCAGTGGGGGCCATTCTGTGGACCTGGATTGTCCACCCTTTAGACCCAATTCAGTCAGAATGGTCAGGGTGTTTAGTGTGCTGTGTATAGAGTCATCCATAGGCAGAGGGCACTGTACTCCGTAAGAGCACCATGGGATGTGCTTAGTGAAGAGTCTCAGAAGGTTGCTGACATCTTTCAATTTTTTAAAATTCACCTTTCAAGTATCCTCAAATAGCCATATCCTTAATTTTAAAACTGCTGGGGGTCATTTCACTGAATAACACACTTTGGAAGATTCTAAGAGGTTGATAGCCATACAATAGTATTTTGTTGTTGTTTAGTCACTAAGTCGTGTCTGACTCTTTTGTAACTCCATGGACTGCAGCCCACCAGACTCCTCTGTCTATGGGATTTCCCAGGCAAGAATACTGGAAAGGGTTGCCATTTCCTTCTCCAGGAGATCTTCCCAACCCAGGGATGGAACTCATGTATCCTGCACTAGCATGTGGATTCTTCACCAATGCACCACCTGAGAAGCCCAAAACAGTATATGTATCGCTATAAATTTAAACAACTCTTCAGCTCAGTTCAGTTCAGTTCAGTCGCTCAGTCGTGTCCAACTCTCTGCAACCCCATGAATCGCAGCACGCCAGGCCTCCCTGTCCATCACCATCTCCCGGAGTTCACTCAAACTCACATCCGTTGAGTTGGTGATGCCATCCAGCCATCTTATCCTCTGTCGTCCCCTTCTCCTCCTGCCCCCAATCCCTCCCAGCATCACAGTCTTTTCCAATGAGTCAACTCTTTGCATGAGGTGGCCAAAGTACTGGAGTTTCAGCCTTAGCATCATTCCTTCCAAAGAACACCCAGGGTTCATCTCTTTTAGAATGGACTGGTTGGATCTCCTTGCAGTCCAAGGGACTCTCAAGAGTCTTCTCCAACACCACAGTTCAAAAGCATCTATTCTTCAGCACTCAGCTTTCTTCATAGTCCAACTCTCACATCCATACATGACTACTGGAAAAACCATAGCCTTGACTAGACAGACCTTTGTTGGCAAAGTAATGTCTCTGCTTTTGAATATGCTATCTAGGTTGGTCATAACTTTTCTTCCAAGGAGTTAAGTGTCTTTTAATTTCATGGCTGCAGTCACCATCTGCAGTGATTTTGGAGCCCAAAAAAATAAAGTCTGACACTGTTTCCACTGTTTCCCCATCCATTTCCCATGAAGTGATGGGACCAGATGCCATGATCTTCATTTTCTGAATGTTGAGCTTTAAGCCAACTTTTTCACTCTCCTCTTTCACTTTCATCAAGAGGCTTTTGAGTTCCTCTTCACTCTCTGCCATAAGGGTGGTGTCATCTGCATATCTGAGGTTATTGATATTTCTCCCAGCAATCTTGATTCCAGCTTGTACTTGTTCCAGTCCAGCGTTTCTCATGATGTACTCTGCATAGAAGTTAAATAAGCAGGGTGAAAATATACAGCCTTGACGTACTCCTTTTCCTATTTGGAACCAGTCTGTTGTTCCATGTCCAGTTCTAACTGTTGCTTCCTGACCTACATATAGGTTTCTCAAGAGGCAGGTCAGGTGGTCTGGTATTCCCATCTTTTCAGAATTTTCCACAGTTTATTGTGATTCACTATACAGCTACTAAGAGCCTAACTCAATTGAATTATTCCTTATGCAATTTTCTTTTTTTACAAATTTTCTTTTCTTCAGTCTAAGAGAAGGTCACATTTGAATACTCTTAAATCTGGCTCGTGGGTTACTGAGAGTAAGCGGACATGAATTATATAACTGTGTTGTACATAAAACAATCATACAAAATAGAAAATTATAGAATCAAATGTTTCTAGTAAGCATTTCTCATAAACTTTGGAGTTCTTCATGGAGAAGAAATAACTAGATGATTTAAAGGAAGGGACACCATGCTGTAATGGGAAAGTTAAAAGAAACGATGTTTAAATCAGGAAGAGGAAACTTGCCTGTTTCAAGGCTCCAAGAGCCGCTAAATCCTAATTTGTGGTCTCTCTTAGGATGTCAGTGTACATAGTATTGCCTCTCTGTTTTAAATGCACAACATGACATAGAAAATGTTATGAGAAATCCAGTCCTATTCTTAGCACAATTGGTGCTTCCGTGCCTGTTAGAAAAAGCTGGCCCTTCCTCAAGACACAGCCATCTGCCAGGAAACTGTAATAATATTTAAATTCAGGACAACCACAAAATTGAATGGTGCACCTAAAAAGTTCAGTGCACATTTTTACATGGTACTCTTGAGAAGCTCAGGAGACTTACTAATGTAAATATACTCTCCTTTTCAATAAAAAGAAGAGTGAATCCTGCTATCCCTATAACAACTGACATTACATACAAAAAGTGCCCAGAAGTACTGGGCAGACGGCGAAGGACAAGCAGTTGCTGCAAAATACGCAGAGTGGGGAGCACAGCAAACATAGAGGACTCGAGAAAGGTTCTAAAGGCACACTAAATTATAACCAGCACCACAAACACCTACCACGCTTGGCACCATCATCGATGGCCTACTGGGAGGCCACAAAGGAAGACAAAGCCCTCTGTAACTAGACACTGTGAGCAGGAGGCAACTCTCCAAGTTTCAGCTGAGCCATTATGGCCAGGCTGTGTGGAGATGTGTTATGAACTTCACCAAGAGCTCCTCCAGCTACTAGCTGCATACTGAAAGTTAGTATTTCTTTGCATAGGGTATAATATTTTTGTTGCACTATCATAGGTTCACTCAGATTCACTAATTTCAAGCCTAAATTACTGTTGTACCTGAAAAGTGTAAATGTACTATGTCTGCATCATTTTAGGCAGCAAATAAGGATTCTAAGGAATTATGTGTATACTTTAGGAAAGGTCAATGGAAAATTCTGCTATAAATGGAGAAAGCATTCATATAAAAAATGATCTAAGCCCCAAGGTCAGAAACACAAGACTGCTACATTGAAAAAGAAGAAGAGGGGCCACTATCATATACAGAATTAAAAGACCTTAGGTAAAAACAGAGTGGAGGTGGGCTGGAGGGGAGTGCACCCATTTCATTCTGTTTCTTTCCCTCTTACAGACACTAACAGGTAAAGGCTTTGGGAGGACGGAAGGGAAAGAGAATATATCAGTGGTTACTAGGCTTTCAGAAGCCAAGTGAATGGAGAAGCGGAGAAGAGTAGGAAACAGGAAATGTCCCTCAGAGTTAACACAGCATATAGTCCATGTTATTTATTTCCTAAATAACTTGCTCCATTAATATAAAATTGCATATGTTGAACTGCAGCATCTGAAATGACATCTCTAAAAGGTTATTCCTCTAGTAGGAATGATAGAGGAATTATTAAGTAAATCAACAAGTTTAATTACAAGGCAACTACTTCTGAATCCAGTTAAATAGTTTTATATATTCAAATTAGCCACTGAATTAAGGAAAACTCTCTTTTTGCTTCTTTGCTAATATGTACATTGACACACTTCCCAGGTGACTCAGTGATAAAGATTGGTGTGTGTGTGTCAGTCTTTCAGTCAAGTCCAACCCTTCGCAACCCCATGGACTGTAGCCTGCCAGGCTTCTCTGTCCATGGGATTTCCCAGGCAAGAACAATGGACTGGTTGCCATTTCCTTCTCCAAAGCAGTGATAAAGAATCTGCCTGGAATTCAGCAAAGGATATGTGTGTTCGACCCCTGGGTCAGGAAGATTCCCTGAAGAAGGAAATGGCAACCCGCTCCAGTATTCTTGCCTGGGAAATCTCACGGACAGAGGAGCCTGGTGGGCTACACAGTCTGTGGAGTCGCAAAGGGTCAGACACAGCTTAGCAAGTGAAAACCAAAACAATGTACATTGATACCAAACACACTGAAATATAGTTCAATAAGCATATGTTTTTCTAGTAATTGAAAATACTGCTTTCCTCAAAGGAAACCAATATTTGTAAACATCTGAACATTTAACATTAAATAAATAGCCAGATAAATGATCAACTTTTAAGTCTTTGGCCTATAAACTCATATCTAATTAAGCATCCATTGTAAAACATCTCTCAAAATTATATATAAGTATTTGATGGTCAAAAACTTTCTGGAATCTTATAATAAATGAACAAATGTAAACATTTAAATCACTAGATATTCAATGACTGAAAAATATTTTATCTTCTACAGAATGCAAATGTTTTAAGAAATATAATCACATAGTCAATATTTATTTTTCTCACTATTAGATCATTATAACTAGCTAACTAAAGATAGAATAAATGTTATGGGAGTTTTTTTTAAGCTATTAACATCACAGGGTCTAATTTTAATTATACAGAAATTCAAATTGGGGAAATTCATATGTGTAGTCACATGTTCAAATATTTGGACACTTCAATCTGTCTTTGCATTTGGCAATGCAAATACTATTAAAGATGTAATTATAATAACAGTCAATTTCATTTGCTTTTATTTTTGTACCATGATCACTAAATCATATTTTATATGGATTCTTTATTACCCAAGTTTATTCATTCTAAGACAAAAATCTGAACATCAAGTATGATGCAGAGCAGGGCCCTGTAGGGCTCCTAGGCATGAAGGTCTTTTTGTCCCCCATTTCCTACAGGCAAGACTCCAGACTTCAGGACCTGAGTTCCAAAGGGCAGAACAGTTCCTAATCAAAGGAGAAGCAGCCTGGAAACCATCTGAGGCAAGATTAAAGGACCAGATAATCTCATCAAAGTTAGGAGACTGATCACCTAAGACCCTGCACATACCCTATTCTTGTCAGCAACCTCACCATTTGGCAACTTTGCAGAAGAAAAAATACAAGACTCTTACTGCCTTGCTCCTTTTCACATACTCCTCCCCAGACTATATAACCTCTCACGAGGTGGGGGTAGGAACGGAACAGTTCTTGAGGCGCTAGCCTACTGTGTTTCCTCTTTGCCTGGCAAAGTAATAAAGTCACGCTTTCCTTCTCCTCCATAACTCTGTCTCCGTATTTCTGTTTGGCATTGGCCCACAGAGAGCCAAGATTTTGGCAACAGGTATAATTCAACAATTCTATTACTTTTAAGTCCTTAAGTCATGGAGATCTTGATAATTCCTCCCTCAGCTGTACTTCTGTGATACAATTAATCAAGGCAAAAGAACATTCTAAATGGGTTTCTTCTTTAACTATTGTTTGAATAATTGCCTATGCTTGACAAGGTATTTTGCATGAAGTATCAACAGTGTGATTTAAATCATACTCATGATTACAAACTCTTCAACCACAGTAATTACTACATTACTGACCTCTCATGGGACTATCTTCAAACATTTAAAGTATTTATTATTGATAAGTTCTACCGAACTATTACAGGGCCTCCACAATTTTCTAAGTCCTTTAATTTATTCCAACTTAATTATTTGGATATACTATTTATTGAAATTTAAGTGACATGAGTCTTTGTCATATCTGGAGGAAGGACATATTTTATAGCTTGTTGACACAAGTCTAATTTACTTAGCTAATGTCTGGCAATACCAATTCTCTCAATGTGTAGTGATAGTTATTTAATCTCTATCCTAGACACAAAAGTAACTGCTGTCCCATCTGTGAGGAAATTGAATGATGTTCAAAGAAATTTTTAATAGAATCCTGTTATAATTCACTTTCTGAAATAAGAAGTCAAAAGTACCTGGCAGTTAAGTAAGTAGTCATAGAGTAATTTTAACAGAATACTCTTTCAATCAGAAACTTCAGGAGGTAGTATTCTTTAATTTCACTACACAGCCAGTAACCTTTCCCATGTTGACTCCATATGAGTTTGCAGTTCTCAAAATAGTTAGCCCTGCATATTCTTTAAGAAATACGTGGTACAGCCTCATCATCTTTGTGTAATTGCATGCCTACTGATATTTCCAAGTGGACAGGATCTAAAAATTGTATATCAACGTGTGTGGAGAAAATGATTTCAAGAAACCAGTGAAAGAGAAATAATCTATTCTACTGGGTGTTCCAGAGAGGCTAATTTCCCTTTCTTTTCTTGACCTTAAAGAAAGAGGAACATTATTATATTTAATGCAGAAGGTGGACATCTGTTCACTATCATCAAGGTGATAGTTTTGTGAGCTATCCAGAAGTCCATGGTTTTCCATTAGTGGTATTTCTGGCAAGTCCCATCTTTCCAGTAGCAATACAGAGGAGAGGAAGAGAGTGTGTGACAGCAAGGCCTCAATGGTTTACTGAGTTGCTTTTGTTGTTGTCTAGTTAGTTCTTTGTTTATTTGATTTTTATATGTGTGTATGTCTTTGCATAGCCCCTGAGAAACTTGGAAAGATGGCTTTAAAAATGACTGCTGTCAAAAAAAACACTGCCATCAGCAACAGACCTAGAGACAGAGAAAACAAACATGACTACCAAAGGGGAAGGGAACAGGGGAGGGATAAATTAGGAGTTTGGGGTTAAATTATATACACTACTTGATGTAAAATAGATACCCAACAAGCATCTGCTCTATAGCACAGGGAACTATACTCAGTGTTTTATAATAATCTACAAGGGAAATGAATAGGAAAAAAATAGATATCTATGTACATATAATGGAATCATTTTACTACACAGCCGAAACTAACATCAACATTGAAAGCAACTATGCTTCAATAAAAATTATTAATTAATTGATTAATATGACTGCTGTTTCTTGCTTATTAACTGGTAGGATTAGATGTTGTGATTTCACCTCCAGTTGCTGGCAATTTGGGAATGGAGAGCAACGGAATTTTTGGCTGGACTTAAGCCAGTCAGCCAAGTCTGGGATGTGCTACTGCTGATTTATGGGAAACAGCAGCAGAGAGAAAACGCAATTCAAACGTTTTCAAGTACCAGGCTTAATAAATATTAGGGGTCTCTTATGACTAACAGGCGCACATGAGGATACAATGTAGTTCTGGAAGATAAGATTACTGGTAACAGGTTTCTTTTCTCTTTATCTAGGAAAGCAAGCCTTCTCCCTAAAGTTGTGGCTATTGGTTGAAATGGCTTCCCTGTATGTAGAGCTGAGGCTTCCCCAGTGGTTCAGCAGTAAAGAATCTGCCTGCAATACAGGAGCCGCAGGAGACACAGGTTCAATCCCTGGGTCAGGGAAATCCCCTATAGGAGGCATGGCAACCCACTCCAGTACTCTTGCCTGAAGAATCCCATACATGGAGGAGCCTGGGTGGCTACAGTCCATAAGGTTACAAAGAGTGGACACGACTGAAGCAACTTAGCACACACATGCACGCTAACTTAGAAAAGGACTATGAACACAATCGGAGAAGGCAATAGCACTCCACTCCAGTACTCTTGCCTGGAAAATACCATGGACAGAGAAGCCTGGTAGGCTGTAGTCCATGGGGTAGCGAAGAGTCGGACACGACTGAGCAACTTCACTTTCACTTTTCACTTTCATGCATTGGAGAAGGAAATGGCAACCCACTCCAGTGTTCTTGCCTGGGGAATCCCAGGGACGGGGAAGCCTGGTGGGCTGCCATCTATGGGGTCACACAGAATCTGATACAACTGAAGCGACTTTGCAGCAGCAGCAGCATGGACACATTTGAATAGACACACATATGTGTGATATATCCTTAAATACTTTCTAAAGCTTGATCTTAAAAACACTAAATTAAAACAGAAGCAGACTCACAGATCTAGAAAACAAATTAGTGGTTACCAGAAGGTAGAGAGGTTGGGTAAGGTGAAATATAGGTGAAGGGGATTAAGATATACAATTTTATAGAAGGCATAAAATAAATAAGTTACAAGATTGTAGTACAATATATAGCACTGGGAATATAGCCAATATTTTATAACTTTGGAGTATAATCTATAAAAATATCAAATCACTATGTTGTGCACCTGAAACTAATATTATTATAAATTAGCTATAGTTCCCCCAAAACCCTAAGTTATTCCAGAAGGGACTCAAATTTTCTGGGGATGTCATAGCCATTTTGGTGATATAATGCCAATGGCACCCCACTCCAGTACTCTTGCCTGGAAAATCCCATGGACAGAGGAGCCTGGTAGGCTGCAGTCCATAGGGTCGCTGAGAGTCAGACATGACTGAGCGACTTCACTTTCACTTTTCACTTTCATGCATTGGAGAAGGAAATGGCAACCCAGTCCAGTGTTCTTGCCTGGAGAATCCCAGGGACGGGGGAGCCTGGTGGGCTGCCGTCTATGGGGTCACACAGAGTCGGACACGACTGAAGCGACTTAGCAGCAGCAGCAGCAGCATGCCAAGATTAGTAACTAAATTTTTACACTGCCTTCTGGAAATTTGTATAATAAATATATGATATAATGCATTATGAAACACCATGCATTGTCTCATGCTAAATGAAGCAAAGAAAATAACTGGAAGCAAAAATTTTAAATAATGCTGTTGGCATACATGGAACATGATATGAAGAGGAATTATGGAAATGGAATCATGATGCAATTTTCCAATTATTTTAGCTCATTACCAGTAAGTAGTGAAACAAACGTTTCACTGTTTCCACATTTCAGAATATTCTGTTTTTGCCACTGTTCACAACAAGTGAAACCAGATCAGACTAGGAATCATGAAATTTGATTCTATACTAATTCAGGCTCTAACTAGCTTGAAAGACAATGTAAACTTTACAGATCTTATTTTCTCATCTGTAAAATTAAGAGATTAAAAAAAATCAAGATGCCAAATGGATCAGTTATACAGGATTTATCAGCCTCTGAACTAAAAAAAAAAAAAAAATTTGCACATTTACGTATTTTTGGAAAAAAATCGCACATAATTTTACCAGATTCACAATCATCAGAATCACAAAGAAGTTTATAACTTCCTAAAGGTAAGAAACACATGTTCTACCTGGGATTTGTAAGAACTCAGCATCCTATTTGAAATTCAAGACTTATGAAAATCAAATATATGTTTATCTACAAATGAAGATAAGCCATCTTAATGAATTTCTTCATGTACTCAACAAATAATTATAAGCACTCATTATTTGGCACACATTATATACTAGATGATAATTATACTGTGATGATTGAAACGGACATTCTCTTACTTCATTCTAGTAAGACTTTAGTTAAAATCTTAATTAACGTTGATGAAAGAAATAGAAAGAGATCCTCAAATCGTGAGTGTGAAACCATTCTCTGAGAACATTTGGCTGTGTGCTTTCTTTTTCTCTTCCCTACTTGGACCTCAGGTGCAAAGATCAGAATTGGAATTATCATAACCTTTAATTTATGGCATATACTCATCATTGTCCACTGATCCATGAATGGCTTGCTCTTATTAATTTACTTTTACACACACACAAAAGCTAGAATCAAAACTAGATAGAATTAAAACTATTCCTCATTCCCTGTTTTCCCCACCTCCAATATTCATTACCTTGGATCTCCCAATGAGCAAATAGGGAAATAATGCAGAGATAGATAAACTGACCAATTAATCAGAAAAACCAGAAACAGATCCACGTGTATAGTTTTTGGTATATAATGATGCAATAAATCAGAGGAAACCATGAATTATTTAATAAATAGAGCTGAAAATAAAGTCATCTTTACAGATTAAAAACACTGGATTCCTGCCTCACACTAAGGACACAAATTTTTAAAATAAAAGTTTAACTTTTAATAGAAAATACAGGTACAATATCTTTTAAAACCTGGGGTAATATACCAAAAAAGCACTGATTATTTAAAAAATGATCAATATGAATATTTAAAAATTAACAATTTTAAGACATCTTAAAGATAAGATACAAAGTAGCAGAATATATTCACTATATATACCAGGAAAGAACTGAAAACAAGAACATACTAAATATATATGTATATATACATACATATATAAAAGCACAAACTAATAGGAAAATACATAAACCGATGTTTCACAGATAAAGAAACATACATCACCAATAATCAAAAGAAGGGATACTCAACAATTCAGTGATCAATTTAAGTGCAAATGATGACTGCAATGAGATCCCATTTTAGTATATTCAATTGGTAAAAACTCAAATGTTTCATATGCCAAGGATTAGAGGTAAGGTGAGTACACAGTTTCTATATTGCATTTGCGGTATAAATTGGAGCAACCAAGTTTAAAAACTGGTGTTCTCTCTTAAAAACTTTGTATACCTTATGATCCAGAAACTCTATATCTACACATATATCCATGAAAAGTCTTAATCATCTAATGAATACATGTATGTTAATAGCAGCACCACTGATCATAAGTGAAAAAGTAGGAATAACTCACATCCTCACCAATGAGAGAGTGAACAAACATTTACACAATGGACGATCACACGGCAGTCAAAACAAGGGAATTACAGCAATACACACGAAAGAGCCTGAACTCAGCCCTATGATATTATCCCCTGGAGAAGGGAATGGCAACCCACTCCAGTATTCTTGCCTGGAGAATTCCATGGACAGAGGAGCCTGGCAGGCTACAGTCTATGGATTTGCAAAGAGCTGGACATGACTGAGTGACTAACACTTTCACTTTAAGTGGAGAAGAATATATTCCCAAAGATTTCATCAGCATGATACCTTTGTAAAACATTTTAAGCACATAATATTAAAATAAAGGTGATTCAGAAGTAAACACAAGCACTCAGACTATATAAAAATCAAGGGAATTATGCATACAAGATGCAGTGGTCAGTTTTCAGCCCTAAATCTTGTATGAAAGGAAAAAAAGAAGGAAGGAAAAAAGGGAGAGAGAGAGTAAGTTAGTAATTGCCTAGCATATATTTGATTTATCAGTTCAGTTGCTCAGTTGTGTCCGACTCTTTGTGACCCCATGAATCGCAGCACGCCAGGCCTCCCTGTCCATCACCATCTCCGGAGTTCACTCAAACTCACGTCCATCGAGTCGGTGATGCCATCCAGCCATCTCATCCTTTGTCATCCCCTTCTCCTCCTGCCCCCAATCCCTCCCAGCATCAGAGTCTTTTCCAGTGAGTCAGCTCTTCACATGAGGTGGCCAAAGTACTGGAGTTTCAGCTTTAGCATCATTCCTTCCAAAGAAATCCCAGGGCTGATCTCCTTCAGAATGGACTGGTTGGATCTCCTTGCAGTCCAAGGGACTCTCCAACACCACAGCTCAAAAGCATCAATTCTTCAGCACTCAGCTTTCTAAATAGTCTAACTCTCACATCCATACATGACCACTGGAAAAACCATAGCCTTGACTAGATGGACCTTTGTTGGCAAAGTAATCTCTGCTTTTTAATATGCTGTCCAGGTTGGTCATAACTTTTCTTCCAAGGAGTAAGTGTCTTTTAATTTCATGGCTGCAGTCACCATCTGCAGTGATTTTGCAGCCCAGAAAAATAAAGTCTGTCACTGTTTCCACTGTTTCCCCATCTATTTCCCATGAAGTGATGGGGCCATATGCCATGATCTTCGTTTTCTGAATGTTGAGCTTTAAGCCAACTTTTTCACTCTCCTCTTTCACTTTCATCAAGAGGCTTTTGAGTTCCTCTTCACTTTCTGCCATAAGGGTGGTGTCATCTGCATATCTGAGGTTATTGATATTTCTCCCGGCAATCTGGATCCCAGCTTGTGCTTCTTCCAGTCCAGCGTTTCTCATGAGGTACTCTGCATAGAAGTTAAATAAGCAGGGTGACAATACACAGCCTTGACGTACTCCTTTTCCTATTTGGAACCAGTCTGTTGTTCCATATCCAGTTCTAACTGTTGCTTCCTGACCTGCATATAGGTTTCTCTAGAGGCAGGTCAGGTGGTCTGGTATTCCCATCTCTTTCAGAATTTTCCACAGTTTATTGTGATCCACACAGTCAAAAGGCTTTGGCATAGTCAATAAAGCAGAAATAGATGTTTTTCTGGAACTCTCTTGCTTTTTCCATGATCCAGTGGATGTTGGCAATTTGATCTCTGGTTCCTCTGCCTTTTCTAAAACCAGCTTGAACATCTGGACGCTCACAGTTCACGTATTGCTGAAGGCTGGCTTGGAGAATTTTGAGCATTACTTTACTAGTGTGTGAGATGAGTACAATTGTGCGGTACTTAGAGCATTCTCTGGCATTGCCTTTCTTTGGGATTGGAATGAAAACTAACCTTTTCCAGTCCTGTGGCCACTGCTGAGTTTTCCAAATGTGCTGGTATATTGAGTGCAGCACTTTCACAGCATCATCTTTCAGGATTTGAAATAGCTCAACTGGAATGCCATCACCTCCACTAGCTTTGTTCCTGTTGATGCTTTCTAAGGCCCACTTGACTTCACATTCCAGGATGTCTGGCTCTAGGTGAGCAATCACACCATCGTGATTATCTTGGTCATGAAGATCTTTTTTGTACAATTCTTCTGTGTATTCTTGCCACCTCTTTTCTTAATATCTTCTGCTTCTGTTAGGTCCATACCATTCCTCTCCTTTATCGAGCCCATCTTTGCATGAAATGTTCCCTTGGTATCTCTAATTTTCTTGAAGAGATCTCTAGTCTTTCCCATTCTTTTCTTTTCCTCTATTTCTTTGCATTGATCGCTGAAGAAGGCTTTCTTATCTCTTCTTGCTATTCTTTCGAATTATGCATTCAGATGTTTATATCTTTCCTTTTCTCCTTTACTTTTTGCTTCTCTTCTTTACACAGCTAATTGTAAGACCTCCCCAGACAGCCATTTTGCTTTTTTGTATTTCTTTTCCATGGGGATGGTCTTGATCCCTGTCTCCTGTACAATGTCATGAACCTCCGTCCATAGTTCATCAGGCACTCTATCAGATCTAGTCCCTTAAATCTATTTCTGACTTTCACAGTATAATCATATGGGATTTGATTTAGGTCATACCTGAATGGGTCTAGTGGTTTTCCCTACTTTCTTCAATTTAAGTCTGAATTTGGTAATAAGGATTTCATGACCTGAGCCACAGTCAGCTCCCAGTCTTGTTTTTGCTGACTGTATAGAGCTTCTCCATCTTTGGCTACAAAGAATATAGTCAATCTGATTTCGGTTTGAATTATAAGTGATACTAATTTCATTCCCTTTTCTGTGTGCAAATCATACTTGGGGATAACAGCAGTCTTGTTAAAAACACTGATTTGTAACTTAACATTCATTTTAGATGGCCTGTACAAATGGACTTGTCTCTAAATGTGTTGGTAATATTGAAGCAAGGAAAGGTTAAATGATTTGCTCACTGAGAAAAAAAAGTTATGATCATTGGTGCCAAAAATAGAAGTTCTGATTTCCAGTCCTATGATCTCAACAGAAGACAGAAATGTTCAGTTTATCTGACTGATATAAAACACAACTTCTCTGAAGACTCTATTATTTTGAACTACTGTGTAAGTATTACATGTAATTACAAGTTTTGGGAAATATGTACTGTTTATTTTATCATTTGTAGTAGCAAATAGAAAGGATGGAGCTGAATATTTACCCAACAGTGATGCTAACAGCCTTCAGAGTCATTACAGATGATTTGTAAGGGTCTGTTTAGATATCTGTAAGATCAATGACCCATTAGTGCAATCATAGTCTAAAATGGTTCCTGCCACACAGACCCTGTTCTTGCCACCAGAAAGTGACATGTTGATGCTATAAACACTCTTCACATTGTTTAAAATGTGTCTTCTCTCTGCTGCAAGAATAGAACTATAACTGTAGTTTACAAATTCTGTTTCTCATTGCTTTTGCAATTTCCTGTGATAAAATAATATTAATAGATTAGGTTCTCCAAAAACCTCAGTCAAATGTGGACACATGTTACTGTTTTTATCAGTTTAAAAATTTTCATGGTATCTGTCTTTCCCATATTAAACTGATACAGAATCTCACATAGTCTCATATTCCTACCACGCATACATGCTCAACTTTACATAATTCCATATAATCTACACCAAGGAAAACATTAATTACTTGCTACATAACTATGTATGGATTCATAGAATTGAAGGGACCTTAAGTCAGATGAGCCAGTCATGTAGTATTTCTCAACTGATACCATCACTCTTTATTAGGGAGTTTTCTTCATTTTTTGAGGAGTGAGGTGGGGGGACATATCATAGACCCTTTTGAGAGTCTAATGAAGAATATGGTGTTATCCCAAGAAAAACAGGTGTGTAAATGTTCATGCCATTGTTTTGCCTTTAACACTGAATCACTTCACAAACGATACTATGATTCTTTTTTTTTAATTAATCGTTTCCTGGAAAATATAATTTCAAATTAAACAATTCATATAAAATAGGAAAACTTTGTGTCTACTTAAAGTATGCTTCAATAAGAAGGCTGCTTTATTTGTTTAGAAAAAGGGAAAATTTGGACTGATCTTTTACAAATATTTAGGTCATTTTTATTTTCGATCCATTGGTGTCTGTTCTCATAGCAGTAAGTGCTCAAAGCTGCAGTTCAGATCAGTTTCATTGCAATGGGTTAAATCCTTCATCAGGGCAGAGTAGGACTTCTATTGACACCTGAGCTTTCTCTAACACACTTCAGGTTGAATCAGGTTCTGGCAAAGCCTTTATCCTCAGGTCAAATGATGTTATTTTTGGAAAGGCTGGCATCAGCAACGAGGCCTCTGTCAGCAAAGAATGACATTTGAATCCTTTTTTCATTTAAATCATCTAAGCAGAAGTAACCTTTAAAAGAGTTTTGCAGGCTTTCCAGCTGTTGCAGATCTTCCCTGTGGATATACTGACAGCCTTTCTGCTTTTCAACTCCCTTCCCCTCACAGATACCCTTTCAGCAGTGGAAACGTCACAAATTTTCAGCTCTAAATCTCTCCCGCCAAAATGTCAGCTGTTTCCAACAGTAACCACAATAAGATCAGCAAACCTGGAATCTAGGGACTACAGCCTCCTTCTTATGCCCTAATATCGCTACAAGAAAATCCAGCCATGAATGAGCGTCTCTCGTCACACTTTGCTAAGATAAAGCAATCCTTTACTTAGAAAAATAAACATCGAAATTTCTGACCCAAGTTCAACCAAGCATATTAACACTTATCTTCTGGAAAGCCAAGAATCTTTTGTCAAATAAAAAGAAAACATTTTGCTCCATTCCTAAATAAAAACTTGAAAATATACATTCCAGGCTAGAGCTGTGAAATTACTGGACCACTTTCCACAGAGCAGGGAAGGCCAGGCATCTTTTAGGATAATTGTCAGAGTCTGTGACACTAATTCACCCTGATGTTAAAAGAAGTAAGTCTCTATGAAGAAAGTGGGAATGCCTGTCTTCACCAGAGCAAGCAAGCTGGATGCTGGACCCAGAAACTTCATATGCACTCCACAGGCGCACACGGTGTCAAACAGTTTCTCCCATTAGAAACTCCGCTTGACAAAGAAGCTTTTCACTTTTTGAACAACTGGCCTTGAAAACATCATATGGGGTATATAACACACACACATTAGGGTATCAGCATTCATGAGACAGATAAAAATCAGAACTTCACTGAAACAATCAAGTTTTCACCCAATTGCATGCCAAATGGAAATGTACAGCTATTATTTTCACCATAACTGGCTACAAAATATTAGCAAAATGTCAAAGTTCAGAATTAGGTGAAGTGAACAGAGGCACTCTTTAAATTTTTTTGTTGTTTTTCTGAGAAACCCACCACTTCAAACATTTTAGAGTACATTATTTGATCAAGCTTTTTCCAATTATTCAGTGGTTTCTTTTTGCTTGGAAATGTGTCAAGATACACTGGGAAAAACAGAAGTCTTAGTTAAATTTTCACTTTTTAAAAGCTGAGCTTTTTCTGTAAAAAAATGAAAAATTCTATAATGTGTAATGTACTTTCAAGATGCTCAGAAAAAAGCTTCCTTGACTTCATGCTTTCATTGGCAGGAAACTTTTCACAAAAAAATGTTTGCCTTTTGTGCCCCATCATATTTAGCAATGCAAACAAAATCAAAGGAAATGTAAGAGCGACCAAGCTTTCTTTTCTTTGTCATCTGCCAACTTATGCTGAGTCCAGTACAAACAAAAGATATGCATAAATATAATTTCAGATACATTTTTGTTAATTCTGATGAGTATAATGCTATTCAAGATGCCATTGTATAACAAGGATGATAAATTTATACAATGAATCCATGCCACTCTATTCATATTTGAAGTAAAACTTTAAAAACATATTTTGCCATAAAATGTTTGCCAATAAAAGGAAAGAAATAAAAATATATATAGTTGTTCTTCATCTACAACATGAAGCCTATATATGGTATGTATTAGTCATTCAGCTGTGTCCAGCTCTTTACGACAGCATGGACTGTGGCTTGCCAGGCTCCTCAGTCAACAGGATTTTCCAGGCAAGAATACTGGAGAGGGTTGCCATTCCCTTCTCCAGGGGATCTTCCTGACCCAGGGATCGAAACTGGGTCTCCTGAACTGCAGGCAGATTCTTTACCATCTGAGCCACCAGCGTCTGTATATTACATTAAGTTAAAAGCTCTTGTTCTAAAGTAACCTGAAATATGACCAAATAACCCCTGTTGTTATTAACTTCTCATCATATGGCAAAGCTTCCAGATTCCTTACTATATTTGTTTATTCTAACACTACTAGACTGTCAACATTTTACTTAAAATGTGGATCCTCCTCCTAAGAAACAAAATTCTAAATTTATTTGGATGATTGATAACTATAGAACTATTATTCTCTAAATTTGTAACTAATGTTTCTATTAAAACACATTAAAATTTTGTATTATCACTAAAACCACTAAACTTTTCACCAAAATGGGCACCATTTCCTAAATACTTCCTCTTTTAGCTAGATATATTAGTCAATGTATTTTGGAGTTTTTTTTAAAATCTTATTTGATCTAATCCTCCCAACAGTCCTAGAAAGTTATCTTATTTTACGTAAAAAAAAAAAAAAGAAAAGAAAAGCTAAACAAAACCAAGATCACAGAGTTTAAGTAAATTGCCCAAGATTCTAATTGGCCAAGCAAGGATCTGGATCCAGCTTGTCTGAACGCACTGTCAGTGTTCTTTCTGACTCCATGTAATGTTCCTCCTGTCTCTCCATTATAGCACACTATGCCATGATTAACATCAACCAGCCTCCCTCCCTGCCTTTCTTCCTTCATTCCTCTCACTCTCCCTTTCTGCAACTCTTCTTTCTCCTTCTGTGTGTCCTTGTTTCATCTCACCTCGTCACTACCGATGTGAGGATATGTTTTCTTAAGATAATTAGAAATCTATACGCTATTATATGACCAGTCATTAGCCTTCTCATAAAGGTAATTATGTTTGCTGTTTGTGTTTTTATTCACACAGTAAATTGAGATGAACAAAAGAGCATCAAGAACAAGCACTTGTGTCATGATGCTATGACCCATGTGATTGTGGAATTAGGATGCAATGGCTCAATTTAATACATGGCAGTGGGAGTTAGATGGGGTGGGAGGTGGTGTTGGAAGGTTAGTAAGCTCCATGCTAAGGAAGAAAAAAAAAAGAGTGTAAGAGCAAATGGGAGCTAGAAGCAAACAAAATATGATCAAATGTATGAGACACCTAATGTGCATTGGTCCTTATATCAGATACCAGTTTTACGTAGTTTCAAAACAATTTATCACTGCTTACTAAACATACAACCTAGCTTTTAAAAATTAACTTTGTTTTATAGCAGTGAAAGGGCTGATAAAAGCTTATAGCCTTTTGCCAAGGTAAATTTGGCTTTGTAACTGTTTTAGTATCAATCAGGATAGCTGGGTATTGCTATGGTATGATAACCCCAACGTCTTGGGGGCATAGAGTAGCAAAGATTTATTTTTTTGCTGAGCCGATATGTTCATTAAGAGTTGGCTAACCCTGTATTTCTCATTTTCTCACTCTGTAATCCAGGATGATTGATTATCACAGAAAACATCACTTTGTTGTTGTTCAGTCACTAAATTGTGTCCAACTCTATGCAAACCCACGAACTGCAGCACATCAAGCTTCCCTATCCTTCACTATCTCCCAGAGTTTGCGCAAACTCATGTCCACTAGGTCACATTGAAAAGGGAAGGGGACATAGCAAATATTGCACTGACTCAAAGGCTTCCAGGAGGAAATGGCACACATAAGTTCTACTCACATTTCCTTAGCCTAAGCGGTTCCCATAACCCCACGGAGCTTAGAGGAGGATGGGGAAGTCCAACTGCATCATGGGCTAGGAAGGACAAGAGAACTACAGTGTTTTTCAGTGATCCACCATCACAGAATGATAGAGGCTATGCAGACTCAGTTTCATTTTCTTGTTCTATAGTTGTACTACATTAGAAGTTACTAACACGTACCATCTGGCGATCGCCCAAGGAAGGCGGTCTTTGGTGACTATGTCATTCGGTTCTGTGTATTTGGTGCAAACGAGCAAGTGACAGGCATAATGGTGGGAGTGAGTGCTCACCACAGTCTGCATACACCAGGTCAATAAGCACAGGACTCTGAAGAGCAGGTTAAAAAAAGCCTAAACGCCTTAAAACTTGGAAGATAATGGTACAAATAGATGGCTATTCTGTTTGTTTGTTTTTTTAATCATTTTAGTTTCAGAAAGAAATTTTGGGTATCCTGACCATTCCTATTCTATTGATTTCTTACTTGAATACAAGTGCTGGGGCAAAGTCCATATCTTGCCAATTGAGCTATCTGAACTGCATTTGAATTATCTTAGAAAATTCTCTTATCAAAAAATCAACATTTAATAATCCTTTTATTTCAATCCTTATTTTCCCCTATATTTTAATATTTAAGTTTGGATCACTCAAGTTAATTAACACAGGGATCAACTAAAACTTCAGAAAGCCACTTAAAGTCACAGAAATAGTTTTTGCTGGGAATGTAAGGAGAATAAATTTATAAATTTCACCTCTCATTCTAAACTTTGTATGAACTTTCTTTGTCAGCCAGTGCCTTTCACTTTGGAAAAGAGGCATCACCCGTCACTCCATTTTTCTGTCATGTACTCCAAAATTACCTGTCCTGAATAGGTACAAGCAAATTATCAATCAGTCCTTTTAAAATCACTGAGCAAAAAGACACAATCAAGATAAGCATTGCCAACCACTATGTATTCTATGAATAAAGCTCTGCATGGACTGTCATTCAGGTGTAACTCATTTATTAATAGATCAGTGCTTTATGTGTTGTATATACAGATGCTCTTATTTCAGTACTGATTGCAACAAAACCTTTTCAGTCTTTTTTACAGACTAAATAAAATTACTTAAGCAGAAAAAACATGTAATCTCTTTTAATCATCCATTTTCATAAAAAATTAAATTTCATTAAATTATTCTCCCCATATAATTGCTGCACATATGCCAGAAGCTGATTAAGTGGCTTTTCAGTTTAGTTCAGCTCAGTTCAGTTGCTCAGTTGTGTCCGACCCTTTGCGACCCCATGAATCACAGCACGCCAGGCCTCTCTGTCCATCACCAACTCCCGGAGTTCACTCAAACTCACGTCCATCGAGTCGGTAATGCCATCCTGGCATCTCATCCTCTGTCGACCCCTTCTCCTCCTGTCCCCAATCCCTCCCAGCATCAGAGCCTTTTCCAATGAGCCAACTCTTTGCATGAGGTGGCCAAAGTACTGGAGTTTCAGCTTTAGCATCATTCCTTCCAAAGAAATCCCAGGGCTGATCTCCTTCAGAATGGACTGGTTGGATCTCCTTACAGTCCAAGGGACTCTCAAGAGTCTTCTCCAACACCACAGTTCAAAAGCATCAATTCTTCGGCACTCAGCCTTCTTCACAGTCCAACTCTCACATCCATACATGACCACTGGAAAAACCATAGCCTTGACTAGATGGACCTTTGTTGGCAAAGTAATGTCTCTGCTTTTTAATATGCTATCTCGGTTGCTTTATCTGATGGTAAAGCAAAATATGGGATTGTTTCAACATAAGATAATAATTACTATTAACACTTATGTATGGGAACAAAAAAACCTACAAAAAACTGCAATAGGTTATTCCGCTTTCTTTTTAAGCATAATTTGGGTTTTACAGTCTTGTTGGCAATGGTGTGACCTGTGCCTATTTTTGCTCCAGTGAATGCAACTAAGAATGATGCCTCAGACTTCCCTGGTGGCACAACAGACAGGAATCCATCTGCCAGTGCAAGAGGCATGGGTTCGATCCCTGGTCCAAGAAAATCCACATACTGCAGAGCAGTTAAGCCCATGTACCACAACTACTGAGCCCACACTCTAGAGTCCGCAAGCCACAACTACTAAGCCTGAGTGCCACAGCTACTGAAGCCTAGAGTCTGTGCTCCACAACGAGAAGCCACCACAATGAGAAGCCTGTCTACCATAATAAAGAGTAGCTTCCACTCACTGCAACCAGAGAAAACCCGCACACAGCAACAGAACCCCAACACAACCAGAAAATGAATAAATTTTAAAAAGAATGATGCCTCTATAGTTCTAGTTCTTTTCTCCTCCTGTGATGACAACATTTATAACTTTCATACTGGAAAGTATTAACTGGCAAATATTTCTGAAAACTCAAATAATTTAATCAGAGAGACTCTGAGTATTATTCCTATTATGAGTAAGAAACCCACACTTCAGCGGTTTCCCTCCAGCATAACAGTCAAAACTGAAGAGACCAGGAGTAAAATTAAAGCTAATTTTCAGGTAGTTAGCATCTTATATCATACTTCTTAGTTGTACTTTTCTTTATTCGTTTGTGGATTTACCTATCCATCAACATGCATTCATATCTTATATTTTACTGAAGAACTTTCACTAGATGAGGTCACAATGTTATTCTATGATTCAGAATTGTTGTATACACACTGGCTACTTTTACCATTACTTCATATGGTTAACTTAAAAATACTATGAGGATAATAAAAATTCCAAACTTAAATATAAACAACACCATGCAACTACTATGAAATGTTAGCTGAGAAGAAGGGACCAAATCAATGTTTATATCACATGTATTGCCTTTGAAATTATTACTAAGGACAGTAATGTGAATATAAACTAATTTTATTAGTGAAATTTATAAAATATAAGGTAGATAAATTATATCATCTTTTTTCTCCTCCTTCTAAAACTTCTGAACTGCTTATACATCAGTTATAAATTCCAAGGACCACTAATGATAGCATACTTTACCACAGAGTTTGTAAGATGTATTTATAATATCTATACAATGGCTTCACATTTCTTTACATTTTTCTTTTTTTTACTCGAATCTTCTCTTTCCTTAGCAAACTCTTTAAAGAAAAAGGCCGGTGTGTTTATTTGACCAGGTTTCTGCACTCCATTTATACCTCAAGCATCAGCTTCTCCCCTAAGCTTCAGACTTAGATGTCTACCAGACATCCCTAGGTGGACTTCTGAAAAGAATCATCAGTTTGCTATATCCAGAAGAGAGTGCTTGTATAGTCTCCTCCAAACCTCGTCCACCCTCGAGGATTCCCATCTCGTTACATCACATTGATCCAACTGTTCAGGTCCAAATGTAAGACTCCGTTGAGACTTCCCTCATTCATATAT
The DNA here is from genome assembly GCF_001704415.2 of Capra hircus. NCBI lineage: Eukaryota > Metazoa > Chordata > Mammalia > Artiodactyla > Bovidae > Capra > Capra hircus. The sequence continues at coordinate 10,240,615 of NC_030812.1, forward strand.
TCTGTATGTCAATTCCTATTGTCTTTATTCTCAAAACCATAGATACTGAATCTGACAACTCCCTACAACTTGCACTGTCGCCACCTTCATCCAGGCTGCCATCAGCTCATCTCCTGAACTGCTCATTACCTTACTACTGATCTCTTTGTTTCTACTCTTGCACGGACCCATGTATTCTCAGCAGTCAGAAAAGCATTTTTTAAAAGCTGAGCAGGTGAGGTCAAAATGCTCCAAGGGCTTCCTATCATGCTTAGGACAGAATCCAGTGTTCTAACCATGGCCTGTGAGGCCTTGTGTTTCCTGCTCCCTAGCCCAGGAGCAGGGAAGCCTGGTGGGCTGCCATCTATGGGGTCGCACAGAGTCAGACACGACTGAAGCGACTTAGCAGCAGCAGCAGCAGCTGCCTCTAGGAAGCCTACCTTTCTTATTTCACTGAAGGAATAGCCAGCTTTTGGACTGTTGCTTCCATGGATTAAGATAATTCTTGTCTCTGAATTTTTTCACTTGTGGTTTGCTCTGCCTGGAACACTATCCCCTCCAATACCTGTGTGATTTGTTCCGTGACTTCAATTATTTTCTGACCACTCTAATTTAAGAGAGTCCTACCCATACTCCCCTAATCCTGCTTCATTTCTCTCCATAGTGCCATTTTCTGACATTGTATTATATATTTATTAATCATCATTCTTGCACTAGAATTTAAGTTCCGTAAAAGTAGAGACTTTACATGGATCACAAATCAAATTCCCTGTGAGCAAAGAGATATATATATTTAATGGATACTATTCTTTACTTAATTCTGTAGAAAGTAGAAAGGGGACAGAATAAGATGGAAAGTCAGCCACCAGATCACAGGGGAGTAGCACTCTGTGAAGGAAGAAAAGAGTGTATAGGGGATGTGGCCTTAGTCTACAGAGTGACTCTGGCAGACCCATGGGGTTTCTATGTACCTTATACCTTTCCCACTGAGCAGTGGATGGCCAAGAATTCATACACTTGGAGAAATTTTCTTTTAGTCTTTGGTAAAATTCACAGATTAAAACGTAGAGATAGAATTATGGCTACTTCCTTAAACTGCATTCACTGTAAACACAAATTAAGTGGTTAACAACCTCACGTAGTAAAGATTTAGCACAAGCACTGTCGAAGTCAAATCCTAGCAAAATTCAAATAGTTACCTCATTGGGTAGGCGTGGCTTAAACACGCAGTGAGAGAGGTTTTGTGTATCTTAATGTTGGTCACATGAGGCTTTCTACTTAGCGACAACTCAGAAACTAGCGCTGTTCAGGCAGAGAACATGCATTAACCACAAGTATAGTCACAAAGTGGAAGGCTGAGGACTTCCTTCATGGTACAGTGGATAAGAATCTGCCTACCAATGCGGGGGATGCAGGTTCAGTCCCTGGTTTGGGAAGATCCCACATGCTATGGAGCAAGGGAGCCCACGCGCCACTACTGGCTGGCGCACAGGAGCCTGCGAGTCACAGCCACTCAGTCTGCGTGCCAGGATTACTGGAGCCGGCACGCTCTAGCGTTCGCGGGCCACAGCTTGTGAACCCTTGCGCCACAGCTGCTGAAGTCCACATACCCGAGAGGCAGCACGTCACACTCCTGAGCCTTTGTCTGCAACTAATGAAGCCAGCACCCTGAGAACTTATGCTTCACAACAAGAGAAGTCACTACAATCAAGAGAAGTCACTACAAACAAGAGAAACCCACAAACCACAGCTAGAGAATAGAGCCCACTCTCCACAACTAAAGTCCACCAGCAACAAAGACTCAGCGCAGCCCAAAATAAACATATAAATATAGCAATGCATTTATGTAAAAAAAAAATTTTTTTTAAGAGGAAGGTTGATACAAGCATCTCTGAGAGATTGCATGCCCTCTGCTGCACAGACTCTCTTGGCAGCCATTGGGTTCAACTGACTTTGGAAAGGATGACAGTACGTAATTCAATATTGAGGACTTCGGGCAGGATAAATAATGCTGCATATATGTACTTTATGTGCTAAATAAATGTGGAAGAGGTGATGGGCTTACTGAAGAAAGCATTGTAGAGTATACACCTTAAGTGAACTATCTTATAACCAGTGAAATTCATTAACTGACTAGTCAATTTCACCACAAATTAATAAAAAATGCAAACAGTCATTTTAAACATAGTTATTCTACCTCAGGCTTTTAAAAATCATTAACAGGAAAGCATTACAAAGATTTGTTGAAGAGCATATCAGCCTGTTCCCATTACTGCACTAGACAGTAATTTTCAGATAACTATAAGTTTAGTCAGTAGTGAGTTACTCTTTCAGATTTACCTGAAAAAGATTTAGTCGAGTGTTAAGAAAACCTCAGTCCCCATTAATGATGACTACTTCTACCTGAATTTCCAGACGACTTCAAGTGACTACTAAAAAGTTTAGACTATGTGTCAGAGTCACCCACTGAAATAGTCACTTCATGGGTACCATAAGCTCAACATTTGGTTTTACATGAATGCATAAATCCTAACTGAATCTAATTTTGGAATTTAGCAGACTAAATTATATTTTATCATCTGTCTAAGCAGTTAAAAACAGAAAGCGTAAGATGCAGTTACATTCTTAACTAGTTCAACTGTTTGTGTGGAAAAGACATGCTTTCTATTCAGAAGGCATAAAGCAGAATATAGTTATAAAAATATTAGTCCCATACCTCTCGAATAGCAGTACAAAACTCACTCTGAAGCACTTTTTTGAGGGATTGTAGCTTGTGCACTGGTACTTCTCCAGATTCCTGTAGTTTTTCCAGTAATTCAATTGCTCTGGCAACATCTGAATGAAAAAAAAAATCAAAATGTAGAGAGACATGGAGTAAACTGTATCTTATCAAAAGCACCACTATTCCAATTAAACAGTGACTATGAAAAGTAAGTGGAATTTATTGCAAAACCAGAATTTACAATTCGTAGTTTTTTGATCTCATCTTTTGGTAAAAGGTCATTTAAATCTTTCCACACCATTTGTCACATAATACGTCTTCCTCAGTGGTATTTCTCCTATGTTATTTCTGTTACACAAATTAGTCTGAATATTCTTTCAAAAAAGAAGAGCAGGAAGCAGGTCTTTTATATATTCTGATACCCTAATAACGAAAGGAGTTCTGTCAATTTTACCTCTGAGAGGCTTTTTTTCAGTTTTTCTTTTCTCATTTCAAATTTATCAAACCTGCATTTTTACATTTATTATTATGATGATCTGATTTGTGTGCATCTTCTCTACTTGTCTATAATCTCCTTGAGCGTAAGAATTTAATTGGGCTTATTCACCACTGCATCCTCAGAGTCTGGTGTAAAACAGTAAACAAATGCTTCATATCATATTTATAAATGAATGAACAAGCTCTCTCCACGTTACTGCCGTTGCATTATTGTGGACCCTCAACATCATCTGTCCTCTCTCCAACTGGAATCACTTATTCTCCTCCAGCCACTTCATAGGATTCATAAAGTTATCTTCTGAAAATGAAAGTCTGATCATGTACCCACCTAGCTGTCTCTTAGCACCAGAAGAGTTTTTCAACAACAATTAGCTTAAATGCTTCTCTTTCACCTGATGATATATATCAAGAAACATAGTCATTTATAACCATAGCTTTTAAATTCCCAGCACAGTTTTGTACTGTCAAGAGAAAATGATAAGATGAAGGCCATTTAAAAAATATTTACAGGGATCTCTTCTACCTCTGTTGCTGTGGCCAATAACTCACTGAAAAGCCACTGAGACGTTACATGCAGAGATTTTCAATTCCTACGTGATTAACTCCAGGAAGTACCCATATCCCTGCCATCAGATTATTAATTAATTAAATAAATAATTCATCCATCCATCCATCACTTTGCATACTTGGCACTAAAACTGACAAGAAAAATAAGACATGCTTCTTTTCTGAACACACAATCAGATGAGGGAAAAAAGCATAACAGTAGAGTCACCCATAATAAGACTGAAAGTGAAGGTCGCTCAGTTGTGTCTGACTCTCTGCTTTAGGCCAGAATACTGGAGTGGGTAGCCTTTGCCTTCTCCAGGGGATCATCCCAACCCAGGGATTGAACCCAGGTCTCTCGCATTGCAGGCAGATTCTTTTCCAGCTGAGCCACAAGGGAAGCCCAAGAATACTGGAGTGGGTAGCCTATCCTTTCTCCAGGGGATCTTCCCGACCCAGGAATAGAACTGGGGTCTCCTGCATTGCAAGCAGATTCTTTATCAACTGAGCTATCAGGGGAAGCATTGCTACCACCTAAAAATTCAGGTGGGGTTGGCATAGGCTTATGTATTTAATCAAAGAACCAAAGAGTAACTTTAATGGAGACTCCCTTTAAGTATTGCCAATTGTGGCCCAAGGAAGCACAAATCATGAAATCAGTAAGACACTGTCAGTTTCAAAAATCTGTCTTTTTGTACATTAACTGAAGGTCAATATAGTCAGTTGGACAAAACCAGTCACATCCACAATCAATAAGATACCAAGCTGAGAATTGTATGTACTTCTAACTACATAAAAGACTCTATCTAGATTCCAACAGGTACTTGGAACTCTCAACATGTTTAAAACTGTGCTTGTTATATTTTTTACTGAAAGTAGCTCTTCTCTTCTTACATTCCATAGTTCTATTAACAGCATCTCCACCCAGCTGTATTTCCATTAATAGCATCTCCACCCAGCCGTATTTCCATTAATAGCATCTCCACCCAGCCTGTCTTCCAAGCTAGACCATGGCATCATCTTTACATTCACCCCCACATGTAATTAGTCAGCAAGTGCTACAGGTTCAATCTCAAAATGCCTTTTGAATGGAAACCCTGTGCTTTATTACTTCAGGGAAGCCTTTATTATTTTTCACCTAGGGACTAGAGTATCTCCTAATGTTCTTTAAATGGCTTTTCCTTTTCAGTCCACTCTCCACACTGCCCGTAGAGTGATAAACCTCATTATTATACTCCTGAATAAAACCTATTTCTGGCTTCCTGTTGCACAGGGTGAGGTTCAGACCATTTAGGAATACATACAAAGCCCTTAACAATCAACCTCTTCTGACTCATCACTAAAAACCTCCTCCTGCCAAATGTATACATTGATTATCCAAAGTTTTTGCTATTCTAGAACACAGCACAGAACACCATGTCTCTGTGATTTTGAGCGTATCATCCGCTGTTCCCGGAGCGCAATAACTTATTCATCCTGTAGTGCCAGGCATGAGAGACACTGGTGATGGAGACCACCGGTTGCTCTTGCTTTCATGGCATTCACAGGTCTGAAGGATCAGATACCTAATAAAAGGGGCATGAGCTATAAAAGCAGCTCTATAGGCTAGTACACGGATGTCTAACCAGGACATGTATCATCATCCAGGAGGTCAGTGAGGAGCTCTTTGTGAAAATAACAGCTAAGCAGAGCCCTAGGTAGGAGGTACAGATGAAGAAAAGGAGAAAAAAGTTCCAGGCAAACAAACACTGACTACAGAAGTTTTATCAAGAGAGTGTGGGGCATTCAAAGAACTGAGAGTTTAATATGTTCGAAGCTGAAACCAGGTCAAGAGTAGCAAGAAATGCAGTAGAGAGAAATCACACCATGGCGGGTGTGACAGGTCATGTAGGGAAGACTTGGCCTAGATAGCCTCTCCTTAGACATGTCTTCCCTGACTCTCCAAGGCAGATTTAGTTGCTATCATATTGGTATTCCCACAGTCCTTTGTTCACTTATCCATTGTAATAATTACTACTCTCTGCTAGAGCTCTTTTTGTATAAATGTCTCCCTCCTTTAGCCTGCAAATACATAAGATTTTTGAGAGGTCAGGAGCAGTGTATTATTTTTCATCGTATCCACAGTTCAATGAAGAGTCCTTGACAAATACTGGGTGTTTCTATTTGTTGAATGAATGATAGGTTAGTTGATGAGACTAGAAAAGAAGGGCGTCGAGGCCTATGTCTAGGTGGACATATAACTAACTTTTCATGAGAATAAGCCTCCAGATCACTGTCAGCTTTGGTCAGGACTGGGTTGGGTCTGATGTGCAGGAAGGAAGAAAGCCTGAATGTGTAGGCTAAAGGGTATCAAGTGACTGAACTGGAAATTCAGAAAGCTGAAAATGACTGTTCAGGAGTTCTTATCTTGGGCTGCACTTTATAATTACCTGGGGTGCATTTAGAAATTATTTATTTTCCCCTCAGTTTCATTGAGACATAGCTGACACAGAACATTGTGTTAGTTTAAGTGTACAACATAATTATTTGATATATGTATATTGCAGAATGATTGCCACGATAAGTTATTAATGCCTGAGACTCACCCCAAATGAATTCAACCAGAATATATGGTATAGCGGTTCTCAATCCTGGCTTCAGACTGGAACCACGTGGAGAGCTTTGACAATCATGGATGCCTGGGTCTCACACAGAGATTCCAGTGTGACTGGCATAGTGTGGGGCCTGAGCAAGGGCTTTTGGAAGCCTTCAAAGTGATGCCAATGGTTGATAAAAGCCATGTTTGAGAACCCCTAGTTTAGTTGGCATGGGTGTTTTTATAGCCCTATGTGATTCAAATGTGCATGTTGAGAACCTCTGCTAGAAATGAATGGTTCTAAACATGAGTGTGCCTAAGAATCACCTGGGGAAATGTATTAAAATATAGGTTCTTGACATCCCTCCCCCACTGCCACTTGAGGGACATTGACTAAGGAGGCATGAGGATAAGGCTCAGGAATTTTAAAATTATTCAAGTGATTTTTTTCAGTTTTAGCTTTTATTAAAAAAAATTTATTAGTGCATCGTTGATTTAAAATGTTGTATTAGTTTCTGCTGTACAGCAAAGTGAATCAGTTACACACAAACATATATCCACTCTAAGATTCTTTTCCCATATAGGTAATTACTGAGTATTAAGTAGAGTTCCCTGTGCTATACAGTAGGTTCTTATCGGTTACCTGTTTTCTGTGGAGTAGTGTGTATATATCAATCCCAAGAGTCAAGTGATTCTAAAGTTGTTGTTGCACAGATCCTGTTTCAAAGAGATATGAATAAAACGATAGTTCCGGTTTCCTTTCGTCCCAGCATTCCCAAAACCCTTGCACTTTCTATTATTCTTTGACACCCTATATAACAGGCTACTGAATGGGATTCTTTTGAGAGCCTTGGAATGGTTGATAAAAGTCCATAAATGAAAGTAAGTAGTGTCAGGTATCTACCCTACTCTGCAACAGTGTTCCTAGCAAAGGCTGGTCACCCTGACCACTGTGGAGCCGTAAAGTCAGCCTTCTCCCCAGACTTGTAGAATTGTATTCACAATCTCTGTGTGTGAGGTTCAGTCACCAGGTTCCCTAAGATTCCAGATGATTCCCATGACCAGTCAAAACTGAGAAATACTGTTCAAAAATGAGCTATCAAGGAAACCAGTCATCCTTCACTCCACCAAAAATTACTGAAAGCTGGGCCAGTTCTGTTACACTATACCATAGGCCTTTTCCAGTACGTATGAAGAGGTAACTGTGAGATGAAAAAAAAAAAAAGTATGAAGAATTGTTGAGTCATTAATTTTGGACAAAATACTACGTCTTTTCTTCTCTCCAATGAGCCAAGCAAGGAGTGCTCCTGCAGCCACTGGGGGTCGCCTGCAGAGGGAGACAGCCGCTTTCCCGGCCGCACAGGTGATCTGCCTGCCCCTGCCCATCTGGTCAGAGGTGGAGACCGGCGAGCACTGGCACCAGAGCCAACTCGCTGGCACCCACCCAAGCAAATCTAGCAATGTGAGGCCATGCGGCAGTTGGTAAAAGCCAAAAGAAGCCCCAAGACTAAGAAGGGCAGAGATTGGGTCCTTCCAGCCTAGGTCTGCCTGCTGCTGCAAAGATGTGGTGAGTGACAAATTGGATGTTAAAATGCAGTTTAAATGGAGCTTAAAATTAATTCTGATTCCCTTTAGCTCTATAAAAGTACCAGAAACCTGCAAGACCCAAGATCTGTAAGGAAGTCAAATAAACCTTTCAATAAGTGAAATAACTGTTCTTAAAACAATTACAATAAATTGTGTGTAGTTTGTTTACGAGTCCCCTTAAGGTTCTTGCTGAGAAACTCTTACATTCATTTTATGAAACTTTTCTACAAAATTTGGTTACTAACACAGAAGTCTGGGTTTACCAGGACAGCTCACATTGGAAGGAATATTAGAAAAGGACTGGGGAGGCTGCTTGATAAACACTAGGCAAGCGAGAAGATCTCAGAAGTTTGTCCTGAAATGAACTCCTCCTCTCATCTACCAACTCTCAGGTTCATACCTCCATTATCTATCCTATGATTTAACACAGTACTTGGGCACTGCCCTTGCCCCTCGTCACTCTCCTTCACACTCTGGATCCCATTAACCTCACTTGAAAAAGCAACCATAACAATAAACCTTTATTTAACGTCTACGTAGCAGGAGTCGTTACTAGCCAAGAGCTTTCCATCTCCTTCCCCACTGTATCCTTCTAACAACCTGTGTGCTGCATGCCTGCTAAGTCACTTCAGTCATGTCCGACTCTTTGTGACCCCACAGACCGTAGCCCGCCAGACTCCTCTGTCCATGGGATTCTCCAAACCAGAATACTAGAGTGGGTTTCCATGTCCTCTTCCAGGGGATCTTCCAAACCCAGGAATTGAACCCTGTCTTTTATGTCTCCTGCATTGGCAGAAGGGTTCTTTATCACTGAGCCACCTGGAAAGCCCATAACAACCTTATGTGGTAGTAAATATCCACATTTTACAATGAGAAAATTGAGGCTTATAGTGATATTAAGTGTTTCAATAACAAATAGGAGACCTGGGTTTGGAGTCTGGATCTAAGTGATTCCAGACCCTGTGCCCTTTATTTTTATTCCAGTAACAGATTTTCTTTTAGAGGCTTTTTCCTTCAACATTCAATACTTTTATAATATCCATGTGTCCTGCAGGCTTTCTTGGTCAGAGGCTAAGCTCTTATTTTCCCTTTCTCAATAAAGATTAACCTCATTTACCAGTATATCTCTCTCAAGTAATATTCAGTGATCATCAGAATTATCTGGAGAGCTTTTATTTAATTCATTTATTTATTTTGGTTTACAGGATATTAGATCCCCAACCAGGGACTGAACCCAGGTCCTGAGAATGAAAACACTGAGTTCTAACCACTAAACTTCCAGGAATTCCCTGGAGAGCTTTTAAATGAGAGGGAAGAATTTTTATCAGCCTTTGCTACCCACTGGAATCACCTGCAGGAATTGAAAATAAACAGACATACAAACAAAAACCAGATACCTAGCTCCTAGCTACATATTATTTCTGACTTCACTGTTCTCGGATACGGCCTGGGCATCAGAATCTTCAGAGCTCCCCAGTGATATGTGTGGCTGTGCTGAGAATCACTGATATGTCCTCTTAAGGTGCACCCTGTGGGTTCTAAAAACAATGTTACTTATAATACTAATTGCTGTCATGTATAGACTTTGGTATAGCATGAATGTTCAACATTTTCCTTCTCTGAGCACTCTGAGGTATGTAATAATATCTCCATTTTACAGGAAAGGAAACAGAGACCCATAGAGTTAAAATTACTTCTCTGGAGAAAGAGCTAGTAAGTTGTCAAGTTAGGATTTGAATCCTGGCAGTATGGCTCTAGAATCTAGACTACATTTGAGATATGGCTCAGGAAAGCATATTCTTAAAATCATTCCCAGCACTTCTTATCCAAGCCTGTTAACAGAGATTAAGCTAATCTGATCAATAAATCTTTGCTTGGGACTGAAATCAGTGGTTCTCAAATTTTAGTCAACAACAACAAAAAATTAACCTTGTACCATTTATTAAAAATTAAGATTAAAAAAAAAAAGAGGCTGACGGGGAAGCTTTGAAATTTTCTCTTTTAGTAGTCATCTTGGGTTGTGCTGATGCAGGAAGCGGTCCACAAATGCACTTTGTAGGTTAATGATAGTTTAATATGTACTCCAGAAAAAGGTGAGCTAAAGACCATCATTCACCTTCATTTGCCTTAGATCATCTTATAAAATCCTCAGAAACATGTAAAAGGATTACCTACTACTGTCCTCATTGAATAGTTAAAGAAATATTTTAAAAAACAGATAAGGCTGAGAAAGATGAATTATCTGGCCCAAGGCTACATAGCTAGGAAATGGTAGAGTCAGGATTCAAGATCAGATGTGTCTGATTCCAGTGCCCATGCTTACTTATTTTTCTATCTTGCCATTAAAAAGGATTAGAAATAAAACAATAAAGGTATTGCAAATTTATTTTTTAAATACAGCATCACTGCAAACTGAGGCAAACAGACATAACATTGCTCAAAGTCCTGGAAGATAACCCTTCAATACATTACAGTATATCAATGTATTCTTGCCTTGAGAACCCCATGAATAGTATGAAAAGGCAAAAAGATAGGATACTGAAAGATGGAAATACCCAGGTTGGTAGGAGCCCAATATACTGCTGGAGATCAGTGGAGAAACAACTCCAGAAAGAATAAAGAGACAGAGCAAAAGCAAAAACAACACCCAGTTGTGGATGTGAATGATGATGGAAGCAAGGTCTGATGCTGTAAATGGCAACAGTGCACAGGAACCTGGAATGTCAGGTCCATGAATCAAGGTAAATTGGAAGTGATCAAATCAGGAGATGGCAAGAGTAAACGTCGACATTCTAGGAATCAGCGAACTAAAATGGACTGGAATGGGTAAATTTAACTCAGATCAACATCATATATACTACTGTGGGAAAGAACCCTTAAAGAAATGAAGTAGCCATCAGTCAAAAAGAGAGTCTGAAATGCAGTACTCAGATGCAGTCTCAAAAACGACACAGTGATCTCTGTTCATTTCCAAGGCAAACCATTCAATATCACGGTAATCCAAGTCTATGCCCTGACCAGTAATGCTGAAGAAGATTCAATGAAGACCTACAAGACCTTTTAGAACTAACAGCCAAAAAAGATATCCTTTTCATTACAGGGGACTGGAATGTAGATGTAGGAAGTCAAGAAACACCTGGAGTAACAGGCAAATTTGACCTTGGAGTACAAAATGAAGCAGAGCAAAGGCTCATAAAGTTTAGCCAAGAGAATGCACTGATCATAGAAAACATCCTCTTCCAACAACACAAGAGAAGACTCTACACATGGACATGGCCAGATGGTCAACACTGAAATCAGGTTGATATATTCTTTGGAGCCAAAGATGAAGAAGCTCTATATAGTCAGCAAAAACAAGACTGGGAGCTGACTGTGGCTCAGATCATGAACTCATTGCCAAATTCAGACTTCAATTGAAGAAACTAGGGAAAACCACTAGACCATTCAGGTATGACCTAAATCAAATACCTTACAATTATACAGTGGAAGTGGGAAATAGATTTAAGGGACTAGATCTGACAGAGTGCCTGAGAACTATGGGTGGAGGTTCATGACATTGTAAAGGAAATGGGGATCAAGACCGTCCTCAAGAAAAAAAAAATGCAAAAAAGCAAACTGGCTGTCTGAGGAGGCCTTACAAATAGCTGTGAAAAGAAGAGAAGAGCAAAACAAAAGAGAAAAGGAAAGATACACCCATACGAATGCAGAGTTCCAAAGAATAGCATGGAGAGATAAGAAAGCCTTCCTTAGCGATCAATGCAAAGAAATAGAGGAAAACAACAGAATGGGAAAGACTAGAGATCTCTTCAAGAAAATGAGAGATACCAAGGGAACATTTCATGCAAAGATGGGCTCAATAAAGGACAGAAATGGCACAGACCTAACAGAAGCAGAAGATATTAAGAAGAGGTGGCAAGAATACACAGAAACTGTACAAAAAATATCTTCATGACCCAGATGATCACGATGGCTTGATCACTCACCTAGAGCCAGACATCCTGGAATGTGAAGTCAAGTGGGCCTTAGGAAGCATCACTACGAACAAAGCTAGTGGAGGTGATGGCATTCCAGTTGAGCTCTTTCAAATCCTGAAAGATGATGCTGTGAAAGTGCTGCACTCAATATGCCAGCAAATTTGGAAACCTCAGCAGTGGCCACAGGACTGGAAAAGGTCAGCTTTCATTCCAATTCCAAAGAAAGGCAATGCCAAAGAATGCTCAAACTACTGCACAATGGTACTCATCTCACACGCTAGAAAAGTAATGCTCAAAATTCTCCAAGCCAGGCTTCAGCAATACGTGAACCATGAACTTCCAGATGTTCAAGCTGGTTTTAGAAAAGGCAGAGGAACCAGAGATCAAATTGACAACATCCGCTGGATTATCGAAAAAGCAAGAGAGTTCCAGAAAAACATCTATTTCTGCTTTATTGACTATACCAAAGCCTTTGACTTGTGGGTCACAATAAACTGGAAAATTCTGAAAGAGATGGGAATACCAGACCACCTGACCTGCCTCTTGAGAAACCTGTATGCAGGTCAGGAAACAGAACTGGACATGGAACAACAGACTGGTTCCAAATAGAGAAAGGAGTATGTCAAGGCTGTATATTGTCACCCTGCTTATTTAACTTCTATGCAGAGTACATCATGAGAAACGCTGGGCTGGATGTAGCACAAACTGGAATGAAGATTGCCGGGAGAATTGTCAGTAACCTCAGATATACAAATGACACCATGGCAGAAAGCAAAGAACTAAGGAGTCTCTTGTTGAAAGTGAAAGAAGAGAGTGAAACAGTTGGCTTAAAGCTCAATATTCAGAAAACTAAGATCATGGCATCCAGTCCCATCACTTCATGTCAAATAGATGGGGAAACAGCAGAAACTGTGAAAGACTTTATTTGGGGGGGCACCAAAATCACTGCAGATGGTGATTGCAGCCATGAAATTAAAAGACGCATACTCCTTGGAAGGAAAGTTATGACCAACCTAGACAGCATATTAAAAAACAGAAACATTAGAAAGCTGAGTGCCGAAGAATTGATGCTTTTGAATTGTGGTGTTAGAGAAGACTCTTGAGAGTCCCTTGGACTGCAAGGAGATCCAACCAGTCTACTCTAAAGGAGATCAGTCCTGAATATTCATTGGAAGGACTGATGTTGAAGCTGAAACTCCAATACTTTGGCCACCAGATGTGAAGAACTGACTCATTTGTAAAGACCCTAATGCTGGGAGGGACTGGGGGTGGGAGAAGGGGATGACAGAGGATAAGATGGCTGGATGGCATCACCGACTCTATGGACATGAGTTTGAGTGAACTCTGGGAGTTGGTGAGGAGAGGGAGGCCTGGCGTGCTGTAGTCCAATGGGGTTGCGAAGAGTCAGACATGACTTAGCAACTGAACTGGACTGGTAATCAAGGTGCTCATATTGATAACATGTTTTAATCATCAAAAATGATCAAATATTAACTGCCTGATGATAGTAAGATAACATGTTCTTGAAAAACTTCCTTTAAAATAATTGAATATTATAACCAAAAACAAAATATTGAAACTTAAGTGGGAGGAGCTTCCAGTCATCTGAAATACTTCAATTATCATTTTCTCTTTCCTTAATGATGACTTTTTATTAACTTTGCTAACATTTAGACTGCAGAATTTATCCATGACTTTATTTGCATCTGGAACTTGGATGAAGATGGAGCTGGGTCATTTAAGACATATCATCACAAATTTCATAAAAATTTATTGAGTATTATGGCAAACAACATGAATTATCTACCCCAAAGTCACCCAAACCCTCATGTTCCTTGCCTTCCTCTACTACAAAAGCTGGAAAGCAAACACACTTCTCTTTCCAGACTCTTCTGTCATTTGGCCAAGTTGTTATAAGTGGTAAAGTCACTGGGTCTGGCTTCCAGGAAGGCTTCTTAAATGGATAAAATGCTGGCATATGCTTCAGCATTTTGGTCTTTGCACCCTTACTCTTTCCCCATCTCTTGCCAGGCTCAAGTCTGCTGAGATGTGAACTGGCTATTTTGTGATCATGAAAAGGCTATCATGTGCTGAGGAAGGTGGGGTATGAAGAAGGATGGGACCAAGCCCTTGATGTCATCACCAAGCTGTGCACTGGCCTTGAACTGTGCAACCCCATGATTCTTGTCTATGAGAAAAATACACGCTTAACTATTTGGTTCTCTGTGACTTGCAGCCAAATACAAATACCAAATGAAATGACTTTAAAGGCATTATTCTAGCAGGAATAAGGTTGGTGTTATTGAGAAACTGTGGTCAAACATGGATGGTGGTCCTTTGATTAAGACAGTCATGGAGGGGCTTCCCTGGTGGCCCAGTGGTTAAGAATCTGCCTTGCAATGCAGAAAATATGGGTTTGATTCCTGGTCTGGAAACTAAGATCCCACATGCTGCAAAGCAACTAAGCCCACATGCCATAGCTAGACACTGCATGCCTCAACCAAGACCTGACACAGCCAAATAAACATATTTTTTTAAAAGATGGCCATGGAAAGCCTCTCTGAGAAGGTGACACCAGACTAGACTTGAATAGTGACAAGGAGCCAGCCATACGAAAATCCAAAGAAGGAATATTCAGACAAGAAGAGCAAGTAAAGACCCTCAACTGAAGGGAACAAGCCTACCTATTAGAATAGATAAAACCAGCATCAGTGGAGCACTATGTGAGACAGGGAGGAAGCAACAGCCACAACAGATGCTGGTAAATGATTAACAACCAGTTCTCTAAACACAAAACAGAAAAAGTTCTTATCTGTAGCCCGTTCTGATTTCTGTTCATGGGGTTCTCATTCAAAAAATGAAGATCATGGTACCCAGTCACATCACTTCATGGCAAATAGACAGGGAAGCAATGGAAACAGTGAGAGACTTTATTTTCTTGCATTCCCAAATCACTGCAGATGCTGACTGAAGCCATGAAATCAAAAGACACCTGCTCCTTGGAAGGAAAGCCATGACAACCTAGGCAGCGTCTTAAAAAGAGACGTTACTTTGCCAACAGAGGTCTGTCTAGTCAAAGCTACGGCTTTCCCAGTGGTCATGTACGGATGTGAGAGTTGGACCATAAAAAAGGCTGAGCGCCGAAGAACTGATGCTTTTGAGCTGTAGTGTTGCAGAAGACTCTTGAGAGTCCCTTGGACTGCAAGGAGATCCAACCAGTCCATCCTAAAGGAGATCAGTCCTGGGTGTTCACTGGAAGGACTGATGTTGAAGCTGAAAATCCAATACTTTAGCCACCTGATGCTAAGAGCTGACTCATTGGAAAAGACCCTGATGCTGGGAAAGACTGAGGCAGGAGGAGAAGGGGATAACAGAGGATGAGATGGTTGGATGGCATCACCGATTCAATGGGCATGATTTTGAGCAAGCTCTGGGAGATGGTGAAGGACAGAGAAGACTGGTGTGCTGCAGTCCATGGGATCACATGACTGAGGGTCTCTCCAACAACAACTGATCTCTGTAGTGCAAATACTCCTACCATGACCAGTTTCAAACTACTGACATGTTATCATTGGCTTAAAGAATTCTTGACTACTTAACAATCAGCTCTCACAAGGCAGAAAGTACCAATTCCAACATACCACTGTATAGGAAACAGAGAGACTTTATGCAAAGATCTTATAAGAAGATTTTATTTTCATGTAATTACCAAAAGAAGTCATTGAAGAATTTCTGGCAGAAGAATGATATAATTTGATTCACGTTTCACAAATATCATTATGATCACTGTTTGAAATTAGTTATAGCAGATCAATGGTACACAAAGAAAACCAGTTAGAAAGAAGGCTATAACTGTGGCGTTGGCAAGAAATGGTGAAAGCTTAGATTAAATGGTGGCAGCAGGGACAGCAAGACATGGACAGCATAGGCAGGGAGGATAATCAGTACCCCAAAGGGATGCACATCTGTATGATGAGGTCTCAAAAGAGTGTCTCTTCAGCAGAAAAGGATTAGTGAATACAGTCATACATGTTAGCCTGCTTCATCAATAATTGTGTCTGCTGCTTTACCCATAAGCAAATGGTGTCAACAAACTTCACAAGTAACAAGAGTAACAAGGTAGAAGAAAAGTATCAGAACCCTGAAGACAAAATTATTTTAAATAGACATTAATAACAGGGTGGCATTTTCTCTCCTGCTTAGCCTCTTCTTGTCCATATAAGATCCCTCCATTCAGGGTCAATTAGGGATTATATAAAATGCTTTATCACTGCACCAAGCGGTTGGAGAATATGGATATAAACCCAAAAGTCAGAGACCTGAGAACTATAAAATGTGGTAATATTGATCATATAGCTATTATGAAGTCTGAAAGAGAATATAATTATGATGAGATTTTCATAGAGAGTACCTGGCACGTGAGCTATATATATGAGATCTATACTTCTAACCCTTTCTTTCTATGAGTCCTCACTTCCCGTTCTATTTAGTGGAAATGTTTGAAGAGGAAATGTGAAATTATAGGAATGAAACTATGCTACTCAAATTTCCTTTGAAAAGGTGAGTAGATGTCCCCTTTTTAAAGACATAGCCATATCTGACCAACAGAGTGCAAGTAGGATGGCTTTAAACAACTAAACTTAGCCATACATTAGCGTTTCATGTACAGTGTTATAGAAGTCATTATTAAGTCTACATTTTAAATAGTGTACATGAAATACTGACTTATTACTAGCTTTATGAAGTATCCAAAAATTGGATCAAAGAACATCCAGTTTAAAAATCTAATGCTGCACAACAAAGCATGTGTACCAACGAATTAATATACGTGGATAATAATGCTCTGCACTTGCATTGCTCTGATATGGAAAGCAACTCTGCCAATTTACAAGTTATAAATGAAACATGACAACCAGTGCGTCCTTCTCATCTGACACTCATCTCTGTTTGGATCTACCCACAACTTGCCATGTTTTTTAAATGCAGGCAATCTGGTAAACCTTAGGATGAACTAGCTCAATTTAAATGTGCTCAAATTAAAAACCTTACTTAGTATGCTGTTAAAAAATAATCCCACTTTATATTTATTATCAAAAGCTGAATGAATTCTCTTCCCAGGATTTGGGACGACATTGAGGTGTCACCACAAAGAAGTTTTACAATGCTAGAATCTTAAAATCATGAATTTATACAGTGAAAAACCCTGGTCCAGACTCTGCTCAGAGTGTCTGCCAAACCTAATGCAATCAGAGGAACACTTTATATAACAAAATGAAAAGCTGTAGTTACCAAGCGATTCTCTGAAGTACTAGGTACCTGTTTCATTTGAAAGTGACTACTTACTCAATAAACAAATCTTTAGGTATACAAAGCTTAAGATAGAGCTTTCTTTGTCAAACAATCCCTGTTACATGGTCTGAATGAACAACATGTTGCCAGTTTTTCCAGGAACTATATTCAACGTTTTCTTCTTTTTCTTTTCTTCCTTTTTTAAAAAAATTCATCTAACTTTCCCCGGCAGCTAAAACTGAAGCTTAATTTGCCTATCATTACCTGAAACCTCAGGAAATTAAAAGTTTCAACTTCCTTCTCTGTTTGAGCTTTATCTCTACTATATGTGATGTCTTTCCCTTTTTTCTGTATTTTCACCTCACTTTTCTTTTTAATCTTGCCTCCATGTCTTTACATAATGAAAGCCAACTATAACCTTACTTCTAATGATGGTGAAATTAGCTCATCTCATTTTTTCTTGTTTCCAGCCTTCTTGGCAGCTACACAAATGAACACCTGATTTGGCTGTACTGGGGAAATATATGAGGACTTAGACCTGGCCAAAATGTAATCTATTCTTTCATGGCTAAAAGAAGTAGGACAATCTACAGCCCTTTTTCACACTAAATACTAGAAGACCGGGGTCCTACTAATTTCTGTATGCTCTGTTGTATCCACTACAGAATCATGATAATTGTAAAAAACTGATTGCTGAATAAGACTGATTGTGAGGAATTAGATGTTGTTGTGAGATAAGTAGTATATATTATATACTTTTAATATTATATAAGTATTTGTCCTCACTAGTTAACAATGATACTATATCAGGCCTGATTTGACAAGATTTAGATTTCTTTTACAAAATGTGAATTTGGAGAAAATTAGGATTTAAGGGAGTAGACTCCATCTTTTCATAAAGATCAAATTTAACCTTCTACAAATGGGAGGAGTAAGAACCATGGGGATGACTTGGAAAGTAGATCAGAGTTTATTTTAGAACTTGTGAAAATTTTTAGAGAAGCCTTATTGTTAACTCTCTGGGAGGTATTTTAAAATACTTTGTCAAAACTACATTGTGTATACAGACAAATTGTTTCTGAAATTTCTTAGAAAATGAATATAATGGGTGCTTCTTCATTATCCAATTAAGTACTGGGAGTATAGTTTCAGGAATACAACTAGCACATACAGATTAGCAAGATGATACCTCAACAGTGCATCACAGCTAACCAGCCTGTCCATCCACTACCCCTTATTTATATTTCATCTAAGACCTCAAATGACTTTAGATGTAGTCGGATGAAAGAACAAAAACACTTTTCAAAAAGCTTTAAATTTAACTCTATGTATTTTACTTTTCCTAACTCTGTTTCTCAATAAAAAGTTAAATCATGATTGCCCAACATCTTAAAATACTGTATATTGTCACGCTGCTTATTTAACTTACATACAAAGTACATCATGAGAAATGCTGGGCTGTATGAATCACAAGCTGGAATCAAAACTGCCAGGAGAAATATCAATAATCTCAGATACGTAGATAACACCATCCTAATGGCAGAAAATGAAGAGGAACTATAGACCCTCTGGGTGAAGGTGAAAGAGGAGAGTGAAAAAGCTGGCTTAAAACTCAACATTCAAAAAGCTAAGATCATGGCATCCAGTCACATTACTTCATGGCAAATAGATGGGGAAACAATGGAAACAGTGACAGACTGTTTTATTGGGCTCCAAAGTCACTGTAGATGGTGACTGCAACCATGAAATTGAAAGATGCTTGCTCCTTGGAAGAACTAGATAGCATATTAAAAAGCAGACACATTACTTGGCCAACAAAGGTCTGTATAGGTAAAGCTATGGTTTTTCCAGTGATCGTGTACAGGCGTGAGAGTTGCACCATAAAGAAGGCTGAGCACCAAAGAACTGATGCTTTCAAACTGTGGTGCTGGAGAAGGCTCTTGAGAGTCCCTTAGACAGCAAGGAGATTAAACCAGTCAATCCTAAAGGAAGTCAGTTTTCAGTATTCATGGGAAGGACTGATGCCGAAGTTCTAATACTTTGGCCACCTGATACAGCCAACTTATTGGAAAAGACCCTGCTGCTTTGAAAGATTACGGGCAGGAGGAGAAGGGGGCAACAGAGGATGAGATGGTTGGATGGCATCACCGACTCAATGGACATGAATTTGAGTAAACTCCAGGAGATAGTGAAGGATAGGGAAGCCTGATGTGCTATAGTCCATGGGGCTGCAAAGAGTTGGACAGGACTGAGGAACTGAATAGCAAATCTTAAAATACTAGACACAAAAAAGATATGGATCCTTAGGCTCTATGAGTTTTAGTATATCTCCAGCTTGTGAAAGTGAAGCCACTCAGTCATGTCCAACTCTTTGCAACCCCATGGAATGTAGCCTACCAGGCTCCTTCCTCCATGAGATTCTCCAGGCAAGAGTACTGGAGTGGGTTGCCGTTTCCTTCTCCAGGGGATCTTCCCGACCCAGGGATCGAACCCGGGTCTCCCACATTCCAGGCAGACGCTTTAACCTCTGAGCCACCAGGGAAGTACATCAAAAATTACCAAGCTTTTACATTGGTAGTGATTCCACCTGAAGTAACTGGCAATGAAGGAGACAGGAGTACTAACTCTCTTCAGTCGTATCCAACTCTCTGTGACCCTATGGACCGTAGCCTGCCAGGCTCCTCTGTCCATGGGATTCTCCAGGCAAGAATACTGGAGTGGACTGCCATGCCCTTTTCTCCAGGGCATCATCCTAAACCAAGGATTGAACCTGTGTCTCTCATGTCTCCAGCATTGGGAGGCAGGTTCTTTACCACTAGCACCAGCTGAGAAGCCTGATTCCCCTGTGTATATGGTAAACCTGGAATTTTTTCCTGGTATTACTAGTACATTCCAATTCCCCTTTTTATAGTGCTCAGTAAGTTGGAAGGGAAAAATTTTATCAGGGAATTGCTGGAGAGACACCCAATCAAGCTGGGTGTTTTCAAAGAGCTCATTATAAAGAAATCTTATAAATTTAACCTTTCATGTCCTCAAATATCTCCTAACCTAGAGAACAGATGAATGTTTTTATCTAAACTGACACTCTGATATATTATTCTGCTATCAAGCTACTTAATAAAATGTTTCCTCTGTTACAGTATCACTACTATATCATACTGTCACTCGCTTTTTTAGATACTTTGAGAATTGTATGGTGAGGTTAGTGTGGTGCTATCTTTGTCTTTAAAAGATGATTAGAGGACAAAGTGAAGCTTGGTGTTTGCAGCAATTGCTATGGTGAATGATAGTTATTGAGAACATGATTACTATCAGGCTGTACAAAAGATGACTTAAAATTCCAACTAAAAATGATGAAATAATGAGTTCCTCCTCATTATGTTAGATTCCCTGGGGCTGCTCTGTTAGACTTTTCATAGATGTTTCTTTTCTAAAACAAATCTTGGAAAAGGAGGAGGAGGAAAAATAATTGTTGAGTAACTTATTGTATTTGCATAGCAAACTAATAGTAACTAATAAAAAGTGCTATTTGGTCATGAGTATAGTCAAGGCTATGGTTTTTCCAGTGGTCATGTATGGATGTGAGAGTTGGACTGTAAAGAAAGCTGAGCGCCGAAGAATTGATGCTTTTGAACTGTGGTGTTGGAGAAGACTCTTGAGAGTCTGAACTGAACTGAATCATATGGTTGCTTTTGAAGTCTGTGGATCTGTTTTCGTTTTGTAAATAAGTTATTTGTATCATTTTCAAAGATTCTATATGTGAGTGATAATGTGATATTTGTCTTAGTCTGACTTCACTAAGTATGATAATTTCTATGTCCATCCATGTTGCTGCAAATGGCATCATTTCATTCTTTTTATGGCTAAGTAATATTCCATTTTACAGATGTACTTCCAATGAATATTCAGTGTTGATTTCCTTCAGGATTGACTGGTTTGACTCTTTGTTGCTGAAGCTCCAATACTTTGGCTACCTGTTGCAAAGAGCTAACTCATTGGAAAACAACCTAATGTTGGGAAAGATTGAGGGCAAAAGGAAAAGAGGGCTGAAGAGGATGAGACAGTTAGATAACATCACTGACTCAATTGACATGAATCTGAGCAAACTCTGGGAGATGGTGAGGGAGAGGGAAGCTTGGCATGCTGCAGTACGTGGGGTCACAAAGAGTCAGACATAACTTAGTGACTGAAAAACAATAATATATATACTCCAGCTTCCTTATTCATTCCTCTGTGGAAGGATATTTCATTTGCTTCAGAGTCTCAACTATTATAAATTGTGCTGCAGTGAACACTGAGGTGGGCGCATGTACCTTTTCAAATGAATGGTTTTCACTGGGTATATGCACAGGAGTGGGATTGCTAGATAACGTGGTAATACTTTTTTCAGTTTTTAAAGGAACTTCCACACTACTCTCCATAGTGGTTGTGCCAGTTCATACCCCCACCGGCAGCGTAGGAAAATCCCCTCCTCTCCACACCCTTCCCAGTGTGCACTGTCTGTGGGCATTTTGATGATAGCCACTCTGAGCAGTGTGAGGAAATAGCTCGTTCTAGTTGCGGTTTACATTCCACTAATAATAAGTGACGTTGAGCATCATTCATGTGCTTCTTAACGTTCTGTATGCCAAGAGAAAGCAGGGAAAACCACTAGACCATTCAGGTATGACCTAAATCAAATTCCTTATGATTATACAATGGTGTGAGAAATAGATGTAAGGGACTAGATCTGATAGATAGAGTGCCTGATGAACTATGAACAAAGGTTTGTGACACTGTACAGGAGACAGGGATCAAGACCATCCCCATGGAAAAGAAATGCAAAAATGCAAAATGGCTGTTTGGGGAGGTCTTACAAAAAACTGTGAAAAGAAGAGAAGTGAAAAGAAAAGGAGAAAAGGAAAGATATACCCATTTGAACCCAGAGTTCCAAAGAATAGCAAGGAGAGATAAGAATGCCTTCCTCAGCCATCAGTGCAAAGAAGAGGAAAACAACAGAATGGGAAAGACTAGAGATCTCTTCAAGAAAATTAGGATATCAAAGGACAATTTCATGCAAAGATGGGCTCAATAAAGGACAGAAATGGTAGGGACCTGACAGAAGTAGAAGGTATTAAGAAGTGGTGGCAAGAACACACAGAAGAACTGTACAAAAAAGATCTTCATGACCCAGATAAT
Source organism: Capra hircus (assembly GCF_001704415.2). Taxonomy (NCBI): domain Eukaryota; kingdom Metazoa; phylum Chordata; class Mammalia; order Artiodactyla; family Bovidae; genus Capra; species Capra hircus. The sequence goes on from NC_030812.1 coordinate 10,262,963, forward strand.
CACAATGGTGTGATCACTCAGCTAGAGCCAGACATCCTGGAATGCGAAGTCAAGTGGGCCTTAGAAAGCATCACTACAAACAAAGCTAGTGGAGGTGACGGAATCCCATTTGAGCTATTTAAAATCCTAAAACATGATGCTGTGAAAGTGCTGCATTCAATATGCCAATAAATTTGGAAACCTCAGCAGTGGCCACAGGACTGGAAAAGGTCAGCTTTCATTCCAATTCCAAAGAAAGGCAATGCCAAAGAATGCTCAAACTGCCGCACAATTGCACTCATTTCACACACTAGCAAAGTAATGCTCAAAATTCTCCAAGCCAGGCTTCAACAGTATGTGAACCATGAAGTTCCAGATGTTCAAGCTGGTTTTAGAAAAGGCAGAGGAACCAGAGATCAAATTGCCAACATCCACTGGGTCATGGAAAAGGCAAGAGAGTTCCAGAAAATCGTCTATTTCTGCTTTATTGAATATGCCAAAGCCTTTGACTGTGTGGGTCACAATAAACTGTGGAAAATTCTGAAAGAGATGGGAATACCAGACCACCTGACCTGCCTCTTGAGAAACCTATATGCAGACCAAGAAGCAATAGTTAGAACTGGACGTGGAACAACAGATTGGTTTCAAATAGAAAAAGAAGTACGTCAAGGCTGTATATTGTCACCCTGCTTATTTAACTTATATGCAGAGTACATCATGAGAAATGCTGGACTGGATGAAGCACAAGCTGGAATCAAGATTGCCGGGAGAAATATCAATAACCTCAGATATGCAGATGACACCACCCTTATGGCAGAAAATGAAGAGGAACTCAAAAGCCTCTTAATGAAAGTGAAAGAGGAGAGTGAAAAAGTTGGCTTAAGCTCAACGTTCAGAAAACTAATACCACGGCATCCAGTATCATCACTTCATGGGAAATAGATGGAGAAACAGTGGCTGACTTTACTTTTCTGGGTTCCAAAATCACAGCAGATGGTGATTTCAGCCTTGAAATTAAAAGATGCTTACTCCTTGGAAGGAAAGTTATGGCCAATCTAGACAGCATATTGAAGAGCAGAGACATTACTTTGCCAACAAAGGTCCGTCTAGTCAAGGCTATGGTTTTTCCAGTAGTCATGTATGGATATGAGAGTTGGACTGTGAAGAAAGCTGAGGGCCGAAGAATTGATGCTTTTGAACTGTGGTGTTGGAGAAGACTCTTGAGAGTCCCTTGGACTGCAAGAAGATCCAACCAGTCCATTCTAAAGGAGATCGGTCCTGGGTGTTCATTGGAAGGACTGATGTTGAAGCTGAAAATCCAATACTTTGGCCACCTGATGTGAAGAGCTGGCTCATTTGAAAAGACCCTGCCTGATGCTGGGAGGGATTGGGGGCAGGAGGAGAAGGGTACGACAGAGCATGAGATGGCTGGATGGCCTCACTGACTCAATGGACATGGGTTTGGGTAGACTTCGGGAGTTTTTGATAGACAGGGAGGCCTGGCGTGCTGTGATTCATGGGGTTGCAAAGAGTCAGACATGACTAAGCGACTGAACTGAACTGAACAATACCTTTTAATTGAAAATTTCTTTAACAGTACCTTTCTTGACAATACCAACATCTTAAAATTTATTATCATTTTCTACTATCATTCATGTATTTTACATTCAGTTCAGGAAATCTTGGATTAACCCAAGCTCTCAAGCATTTTCTTCTATATTTTATTTTAAAAGAGCATAATAATTTTAGCTCTTACATTTAGACTTATGGTGCATTTTTGAGTTGAGTTTTGAGTGTGAGTTTTGAGTATGATAGGATGCATCAGGTTTGATTTTTTGCATAGAGTATCAAATTCTTATAGTATCACTTATTAAAAGGACTAGCTTTTCTCCACTGAGTTTCCCCAGCACAACTATTGAATATCAATTGGCTATACACTTGTGGGCCTATTTCTGACCTCTAGCCTATCAATACTTACACTAACATCATCTTGGTTACTATATCTTTATAGCAAGTTATGTTATGAAGTAGCAACATAAACCTTTCAACTTTGTTCTTGGTTTTCAATTTTGCTATTCTATCCTGTCTGTATTTTCATATAGATCTTACAATTAAATTATCAATTAAAAAATCACTAACATTTTAACTGGGATTAAGTTACAATCGTGTAACAATTTTGGGAAAAATGACATCTTTACAGTGTTGAATCCCTAACCACATGAGCATCGTATACCATTCTATTTAAATCTTTATGTTCTCTGAGCAACATTTTGTATGTTTTGGAATCCAGTTCTTACACAAATTGTGTTAAATCTGACTCCAAGTATTTCATGATTTTGATGCTATCATAAATATTATTTTTTGAATTTTAGTTTTCAATTTCTCACTGCTGTTATATAGAAATATAATTAATATTTTCCTGGTAACCTTACATCTTCTCACCTACTAAAGTCATCTATTCACTTTAGGGAGCTTCCTTGGTGGCACTAGTGGTAAAGAACCTGCCTACCAATGCAGGAGACATGAGACATGGGTTTGATCAATCCCTGGGTCAGGAAAATCTCTGGAAGAAGACAAGGCAACCCACTCCAGTCTTCCTGCCTGGAGAATCCCATGGACAGAAGAGCCTGGTGGGTTGTACAGTCAGTCCCTAGAGTCACAGGATCGGACACCACTGAAGTGACTTAGCATACACACATGTAGGATTTTTTACACAATCATTTTGTCTAATGTCTAATGAAGACTAATCACTCCAGTGTCTTCTGCCACCATGTTCTATTTTGAACTCTTATTATAGGCTCACTCTCTTATTTGCCATGGTCCATCTTGCCATAAAACCTTGTTTTTCTCTTTGTTTGAAACTCTCTTTCCTATACTATTTACCAACTGAGTGATTATTCATGCTTCAGATCTCAGGTCACATGTAACTTCCTCAGGGAAGCTTTCTCTAGGATAATTCTCCATGTTATCCCTTTCATTCAATTACTTTTCATTAATCCAGCCAACAAATATTAAGTACCTACTATTAAATGCCTATTCTGTGCGATGGTTCTTTCATAGTCCATCTGTGTTTCCTAGTACTTATCATTATTATAATTTTATGTTTATCTCCAGGATTATTTGACTACTACTTCTCTCCTGTAGATAGTAAGCTTCAGGAAAACAAGAACCGTGAATTGTTTCTGTTCTTCTTTGCTGTCCATGCCCAGCTGAAGGCCGTTAACAAGGCAGGTACTCATTAAATACTTACTGAATAAACAAACGAGAAAAATACATGTCCAGAGATGGAGGAAACATTTTGGAGTAGGGGTGACTTATATAACGTTATTCAACACACTGCTCAAAAAGACTGTTCCAGTGACTCTGTAACCATAATTTAACTGCTGTATGCATGAAAATGTATCAGAAACATTTTCAACTGTAATTCTAAGGAAGTTCTAGGAGATGGAATTTGGAGGTTGGGATGCAGACTCTAAGCATGAGGAGTTAAGTTTAAACTTCACAAACATTTAATTGGATAAAAACAGATGCTGCAACTTCATATTAGATTAAAAATAATATTTTCTTGTCAGATGAAAAAAAATTTAATCCCACAGACCATTGCTAAGTCACTTCAGTCGCGTCCGACTCTGTGCAACCCCACAGACGGCAGCCCATCAGGCTTCCCCATCCCTGGGATTCTCCAGACAAGAACACTGGAGTGGGTGGCCATTTCCTTCTCCATAGGTCATTAGACCATTAGATCCCCTTAAAATTATACCTGTACCTTTTCTAGTTCATGAGTCATTAGGATCTAATTGACCTCAAAACAAACAAGCAAATGCAATAAACTTGAAATGACTTGCTCAACAAGGTCCTGAATTTACAGGAAATAGCTGGGTTTTGTTCTATTTCAGAGAAAATTAAATAAGCTTAGCTTTGTTTTATCTTTTGAATAATATCCCAATACTTCTGAGTATGAATTCACATGTTTTAATGCAAAACAAGCTACTCTTACATTAAAAAGTTTAATTTGAAAGGCATTATTTTTCAAGTGTCATTAACATAAGCCACACCTGCCATAATTTACTGAGTAGTTTTATCTTTAATTATACATACACTGAATACCTTAATTCAGGTGCAAGAACATCATCACATTCTAATAATGCTTTAAACAAATTTACTATCATGGCATTTATCAAGGATATCTTTAATGGGAAAGGAAAAAGATAAACATGTCTCTCTTAGGAATCCTTTTCTCCTACATGCATCTCAATGTCAACACTTATTACTGCATATAAATGAAGCAAAAGAAAGAGGAAATTGTGTAGGTTTATTAAGCTTGGATAGAGGTACGTTACTATTTTTATCTGACATTTCAATAACAGAATGCCAGTTCAAATGCCACAGAAGTCTGAAAGCAGTGGCTGAGAAAAACATATTGTTTACCTGAAAATCATTGTGTATTTAAAGGCATTATATTCTTCTTATATATGGGATTAGATGATGTACTTAACATCAGACTGTCACAATCCAGGAACATTTTAAACTAATTAGATATGAAATCAGTACAGCTATTTTTATCATGAACCATAGATTTCCTTTAAAAATACATTCTATAGGAAAAAAAAATGTATATATATATACACACACACACAGTTGAACAGTTCTTAGAAGTTACTCAAGCCAGTGTCCTGAGAAGTGCAAAAAGAAATCCTTTGAGTTGAACCACTATCATACCAGGCAATAAACTGTAAAATTCAAATAAGCATTTTAGGAATTCCAAAATATGAATAAGTGTTATTTCATTTCAAGAGAAAAAATATGGGCGTTTTGGTGGAAAAAATCAGAACTTATTGTTTTTATTTGCAATTAAAATGTCAAATGTAAGAATTCACATGGCACAGAGTGAGTTGAAGAAAACACAGGTGCCTAATTCACAAACTACAAAAAAAAAAAAAAAGTATAAAGATGACCATCTGGGGAGAGCTGGCTGACTTAATTTTCCTATGAGCTTACCGTCTGCTCCATATTTTTCTTCCAAACTCCACACTCTGACCTTGAAAATGCATCTACATGTTTTGCTATGTGCACCTCCTTCTGAACATAAATGCAGGTAGATGCAATTATGCAGAGGATATTAATACAACAAAGGACATACTGTGTTGTATTTTACTTAATCTCAATTTTCTGAGTTTTTAAAAGTTTTATTTCTGATACTTTTTCAGCCTTTCACAACCATTCTATAAATTTTAAGTACCAACAGCACAGTTCTAGAGAATAAGTGTTTCTTTGAGAGCAGAGGTTCACAAGGAGGCAGACCAAAAGGCAGACCTGTGAGCACGTCAAGGAAAGGAGTCATAAACCTAGGAGAGTACTCCTTATATGGACACAATGGACAGATGACAAAGCTGAAAAAGTGAGGAATTTCCAGCTTATCACAATATACCGACTACCCAAGTATGCAGGGGATTTTAACTGACATCCTTCAGGAATTCTGAAAGAAGCATCACACTTTACTGACATGGGGGAATTAATACGCTAAGAATGAAACCAGATTTTACATAGGTTACCTTTTTATATCTCAGTCTAAATACTGAAAATGATGCTTCCTTTCAAGTACTTGCGGCTGCGTTTTTTCTAAAACTAGTCTTCTGCTGTACCCCACATTATTTTTCTGAAAAAAAAAAAAAGAAAAGAAAACCTGCAGCTATACTCCTTCAGTATTCCTAATTCATGCTCTAATCATTTCAAGATTATCCTCGTGCGCTGTATGCTACATGGCATCTGCGCTCCTAAACCTTGCTTCCAGCCGTCAATCAAGCCTTCCAGGGTAAAGCCCTAATTTAATTGTTGGTTCTCAATATTATATCCGTTTCAAGTGTGCTGCATAGCATGTTGCTATGCTTTCTCATTACAATCATGAAACTATTTCAGACAATAAAAGTATTCTTGGGGGAGAGGAACCCTAATTTACTCTTGGTTGTCTTCCAGCATCTTAAAGTTCACTATGTGCTAAGCTAAGCTCATCAAAGCTGTGGACCCACATTTTCCCTTTGACTTTTTCTTCTCCCATTTTCACCACCTATTAGTCAATAAGGCATGCCTATCATTATCTCTTCCTTCTTTTCCATTCTCAAAACTCCTTGTCAAATTCATGTAAATTCATTCAGATTACAACGGTAATACGATGACAGTCCAAAATTGTCAAACTGTTTCAAAGAATAACAGGGTTCCTGGAATAGAGTTCCATGATCTGCATATTCCATACAACTTGTAGATTCACAAAGTATCTTAAAGGCTACACATTAAAGAAACATCTTTCAAGTTTATTTAGCCTGATGTTTGGGAAACCCAATATTTCCTAATTCATTTTACCAGGCAAAGTCTTTCAAAGAGCATCCAATAAAATCTTCCAGAGTTATGTTTATAAGGCATTCATCTTCCCCATATATTAAATCTTGCAGCCAATTTTATAACCAATAAATACACAGCTCAGATGATTTCACTTCCCTGCTCAAAAGTTTAAAAAAAATTTTTTAAATTTTCCTTGCTCTAGATTACCCATCAAACAAAGCTAAGCGCCTCTCACTGCAACCTACATGTTTAATCGTATCTTTCATGACTTCACTCATCTCTGTAGTTCACTGTATGTCAAGCCTAGGATCTGTTGTACTATAACTGCTTATCTTCAAATAAATGTTTCATCAAATAAATGTGTACCATCATTTACCAATGAATCAACCTTTCATACACAACTCTGATACTATGAACATCTCTTTTAAAGACTTAATGGTTTCTCTAACATCTTCTGAAAATACTTCTAAACCTTACAATTTTACAATTTTAACAGAAATGGTACTTATTGTTCAAGAAATAATTAGTTGTATATTTGCTTTTGGTCGGGCATAGGTATCAGGCAAAAAGCAGTCAATAAGATAGACGCAGTTGTTATCATTGTAGTTCTTACTATTCTTACAGACACAGGAGTTCCAGGTATGCTGAGTATTTTATCTCCTCTTAGCTACTACTATTTCTCTGAAAGCAAAAGTTATCCAAAAAAGTTGTCCATACTGTCACTAACATCTCTCTTCTTATTCTCTCTTGAGCCAATACCAATGAAGCTTTTACCACTATTTCAACCACTATTTCAAACAAGTGTCAAGACCATCAGCGACCTTCACACTGCTAACCACAATGGTCAATTCTCAATGTCTTACTTCCCCTGTTATTAATACCATTTCACATAGATAAATCTTTCCATCTTCTTTCATTTACTTGGCTTCTGATCACCTCTCTCTAGTTTTCCTCCCTGGCTGGTGCTTCCATATCTTCTCAACCTTTAAGTGTTATAATTACCCAGAGCTGAGTCATCAAACATCACATCTTTGCATCCTCCATATGGCTTTCAGTTCAGTTGCTCAGTCGTGTCCAACTCTTTGTGACCCCATGGACTACAGCACACCAGGCTTCCCTGTCCATCACCAACTCCTGAAGCTTACTCAAACTCATGTCCACTGAGTCGGTGATGCCATCCAACCATCTCATCCTCTGTTGGCCCCTTCTCCTCCCGCCTTCAATCTTTCACAGCATCAGGGTCTTTTCAAATGAGTCAGTTCTTCACATCAGGTGGCCAAAGTATTGGAATTTAAGCTTCAAAATCAGTCCTTCCAATGAATATTCAGGACTGACTTCCTTTAGGATGTACTGGTTGGATCTCCTTGCAGTCCAAGGGACTCTCAAGAGTCTTCTCCAATACCACACTCAAAAGCATCAATTCTTTGGTGCTCAGCTTTCTCTATAGTCCAACTCTCACACCCATACATGACTACTGGAAAAACCATAGCCTTGACTAGACGGTCCCCAGACAGCTTTAAATACCATCTGCTGCTGCTGCTGCTAAGTCACTTCAGTCGTGTCCGACTCTGTGTGACCCCACAGACAGCAGCCCACCAGGCTCCCCCGTCCCTGGGATTCTCAAGGCAAAATACCATTTCTGTGTTGATAATTTCCATATTTGTATCTCCATCCTGGCCTCTTCTCTTGAGCTCCAGAGTTTTCTATACATCTGCCAATTCAAACTCTCCACTGGACTGTCTAATAGATATCTCTGCAAGTCCAAACTTGGTATTTCTCCTGGACGTTGTAACCCCTTCCCTTCAGAGTCTTTTCAATCTCAGGTGAAATGGCATCTTGTCTGATTCTCAAACCAAACACCTGATTCTTTATTAACCGCGTTGTTTCTCCTACACCCTATACTCAGTCAAGCCTTCATCAAATCCTGCTGGCTAAGTCTTCCTAGCAAGTCCAGAATTTGACCACTTATCACTACCTTTCCTGTTACTACCCAGATCTGAACCCCCTTCATCTTTGATATGGACGGATTCTTTTAATTACTTTCTAATCTCCCCGTCTTTTACCCCTACTGTCAACACAGCTGCGAGAGCCCGTTCAAACTAAAAACCCTACCACCTGTAGCTTTATCATTTTAAGAATAAAAGTCAAAGTCCTCAAAACAGTAGGCGTCAGGCTCCTCGGGGCGGAGGGCCCGCGGCCTCCCTCAGGCTCCTCGGGGCGGAGGGCCCGCGGCCTCCCTCAGGCTCCTCGGGGCGGAGGGCCCGCGGCCTCCCTCAGGCTCCTCGGGGCGGAGGGCCCGCGGCCTCCCTCAGGCTCCTCGGGGCGGAGGGCCCGCGGCCTCCCTCAGGCTCCTCGGGGCGGAGGGCCCGCGGCCTCCCTCAGGCTCCTCGGGGCGGAGGGCCCGCGGCCTCCCTCAGGCTCCTCGGGGCGGAGGGCCCGCGGCCTCCCTCAGGCTCCGCTGGGCGGAGGGCCCGCGGCCTACCTGCAGCGCTGGCTCCGGAGCTCGTCCAGCCACAGTCTAACCTGAGGCGGCCAGACGGCCCTCAGCGGCCGCAGTCCCCCCGCATGGCGGCGGGTTACCTACAGCACCTGCGTGCTGACCGGGCGGCCTGGGACCCTGCCCCGACCGCGCTGGCAGCTCTGGAAACTGCTGCGTGCAGACCTTCTGCCGCGGGGGCTGGGCTGGGCTGGGCCAACCAACCTGTCCCTCAAACAGATGGGCGCCACCAGGCTGGGCCCGGGACCCCAGACCGATGCCAAGCCCCTCTAGTCTGTCCGCGGCCCCACCGGCCGGGAGGCCAGGCCTGCCGGCGCCGAGAATCCCGGCTCCCAGCCTCGGGCCGCACTTCCGGGAGCGGCCTGGCGCCGCCTCGCGGCTGCTCCTGGAGCTACAGCTGGCTTTTCCGAGGACTCCCCACGCAGAAGCCACAACCTGCGCCTTCCCCCTCCGCCCTGCCCGCCTCAGACGTAACTGTGACAACTAAAACGACCCCACTTGTCCGAGTGCGAGTTCGTGCTCAGTCGTGTCCGACTCTTTGCGACCCCATGGGCTGTGACCCGCCAGCCCTGGAGTGGGTTGCCATTTCCTCCAGCGCATCTTTCCCACCCCAAGATGGAACCCAGGTCTCTTGCATTACAGGCAGATTCTTTACCATCTGAGCCGCCAGGGAAGCCCCCTCACCCCCGCGCCCCCGCCAAAAAAAAAAATGGAGACCCAAAAGTCGCTTTATCTTCATCGCCTTCTACCCTTCCCGTTGTTGACTCTGCTCCAGGCATACCAGGCCCCAGTGCTTTTCCTAAAATACTTTCAGAACATTATTCATTCAAGGCCTTTACCCTTGCCGTTTCCCCTGGGCTACTTTTCTCCATTTATCCTCAGGGAAAACTTATTTACTAATACCTAATGCAGGAGGACTTCGCCGGATCTACCCCTACTTTCCTTTCCCTGTTTCTTCAGATGACTTAAAATTATAGAAAGTATTGAGCTTCCCTGGTGGCTCAGATGGTAAAGCGTCTGCCTACAATGCAGGAGACCCAGGTTCGATCCCTGGGTTGGGAAGATCTCCTGGAGAAGCAAACGGCAACCCACTCCAGTGCTCTTGCCTGGAGAATCCCACGGACGGAGGAGCCTGGTAGGCTACAGTCCATGGGGTTGCAAAGAGTCGGACACGACTGAGCGACTTCACTCTTCACTGTGTACTCGTTTGTCTTGTCCGCCCTCCACCCTCACCTCACTAGAATATATGCTTCAGGAGAGCTGAAATTATGTCTATGTTTACTGCTGTATCCCCAGGACCTAGAACGGGAGTTAAGGCTTAGTAGGCACTCAAGAAATACTGGAGTGAGTATCTGAGTGAATTTACAAAAGAAGGGCTCCCCAGATACCTCAAATGTAAAGAATCCTCCTGCCAATGCAGGAGATGCAATAGACGCAGGTTCAATTCCTGAGTCAGGAAGATCCCCTGGAGTAGGAAATGGCAACCCACTCCAGTATTCTTGCCTGGAAAAGCCATGGACAGAGGAGCCTGAAAGTCTACAGCCCATGGGGCCACAATGAGTTAGACACAACTGAGCGACTGAACACACACACACAAAAGGGCCATAAACTGCTAAGGAAGCATAAAACAGAGGGAACCAAACTAGTCTTAGAGAACAAGAAAAGACTCTTTGCGGAATCTGAAACCCAAATGCTAAAAAGACAAGTAGGAATTTGCCAAGAAAAGGGAGGAAGAAGAAGGGAAAGTTTCTCCCCACAAAGAGAACAGTGCTAAGACTCTGAGTTTGTTTATTCAACAAACATTCATTAAACACCTGCAATGTGCCAGGCTGTGTTCTAGGCATTTGGGACATACATAGCAGAAAGGAAAGGCCATACACAAATTATTTTTGGCATATGGTCAGTTCGTAAAATCAAGAACATAGTAAGATATATTTAAAATGTTGGAAAATGATAAGCCACCAAAGAGTTTAATGCAAAGAGTGACATGATCACTTTCACATTTCAGAAAATCAAACTAAACATAAAGCTTACCCCCAGTTCCTGGCTGTTTTGATACTTAACCAACAATAACTTCCATTCAGGTTCCACAGTCATTTCTAATATAAGGCTATAGTATCAGATAAAGCAAAACAGGGCTAATTTTCCTATATGTAAATTGTTTAAATGGTCTCATAAATGGAAGTTCTCAAGTTTTTCAAAACTTTAATATAATTTAATGTCATTTTATTTTTTAAAAGTCTTCTCTCTTAGCATACTTACTATTTTTCAGTGTCATGTTCTTTCCTTATAAGTTCTATTTTTTAGAGTGCACTTTTAAATCATTATAAATATGTTTATGGTCTCATTCTGATTTCTTCTATATTTCTCATTCTTCTCTATGAATTTCTGTTCCTTCTGCACAAAACACAGAACTCACTCACCCCCTGACTTGTCAGCACTGACTCACTCCTACTCCTCATTTGTTTCCAATGTTTATTTGTGAGCTCCCATTTGGCAGGGATTATTTCTTCTTTGAGAAAGCAGTGTAACTGGATGTTTCCTAAGAGTGCTTTCATTTTACTTCCCCTAATCTGTCCTAGGCTTAGATTAATTTTATCTAAGTTCCGTGAGAGAAAGTGTTCTGAACTAACTCAGTGGTATATATTCAGACTCCAAGCTAAGTAATACAGTTTAGGGTATGGGTATACTGAAAATTTAACATATTCCCTCCAGTACCTGCCTTGTCCCTAGCCATGGGGCTTATTTCTCAGTCTGTGACCACTTGGCATCCACTTCATCTCCCTCTGTCCTCATCTGCCAAGATGTCAGCTCGATATCACTGCCTTTCCAGCCTTCGCTTCCCCTTTCATTCCTGGCACCTGGAGATTACACTTTCTCACTTGCAGTCCAAACTATAGAGAGTTTTTTAATTGTTAGATTTTTATCTGGCACATCTTGATGTTTGTAATGGGAGAGGTTGTGTGTTAGCTCAGTCTGCCATATTACGGATTCACTCAAATTAATCTCTAAATAGAACCTTAATTTGCAATGTGAGCAACAACATAAAGACAGTCTGCCTAACCAAATAGTTGCTCAGATGTGCAAATAAATACCAAATATTAACCAGGCTGCAAAAATGCTTTCAAAGTCTGTCTTCCCAACTGGGAATACAGTTTCTTACTCAGTTAGGTTAGTGTGAATTACAGCTCACATAAGGATGAGTTAATTTTGCACAACAGTAATAGTCACTGACTCGATGGACGCGAGTCTGAGTGAACTCCGGGAGTTGGTGATGGACAGGGAGGCCTGGCGTGCTGGGATTCATGGGGTCGCAAAGAGTTGGACACGACTGAGCAACTGAACTGAACTGAACTGAACTCAATAGTAAAAGGTATAGAAACCCATCCAAGCGGAGAGGGAAGTTGAGCCAGGCTCACACAGCATGGCAGGAGAGACACTAGGTGCTATACAAGTGGGGAAAGAGAATTAGCTAAAATGTTTAGCTGACTGAGGAAAGTCCAAACATGAGCTAATATGACAATATAAAACCCCTGGGAGTGGCAAATAATTCCAGACCTTTTTTTCAAGATTTTTTTTTTTTTTTAATGTGGGACATTTTTCAAGTCTTTACTGAATTTGTTACAATAATATTTCTATTTTATGTTTTGGTTTTTTGGCTGTGAGGCATGTGGGATCTTAGGTCCCTGACCAGGGATCAAACTGGCAACCCCCTGCTTTGGAAGGCAAAATCTCAACCATTGGACCACCAGGGAAGTCTCTCACATGCTTTCTTCACAAACGTTTACTAGGAGCTGATGAGAAAGAATGGATCACAGTTAAGAGTAAAAGTAAAAACCCATTACAACTAGGAGACAGAAAACACTTCTACCCTAAGGTGGGGGCTTCCCAGGTGTCTCAGTGATAAAGAATCCTCCTGCCAATGCAGGACATTAGGGTTCGATCCCTGGGTTGGGAAGATCCCCTGGAGGAGGAAATGGCAGTATTCCCCCAGTATACTCCAGTATTCTTGCCTGGGAAATCCCATGGACAGAGGAGCCTAGCAAGCTATAGTTCATGGGGTCTCAAGGAGTTGGACACAGCTGAGCACGCATACACACACCCACCCCAGGGTGGAGTGAGAGGGAGGCAGGAAAGAGTGCTAAGTCTGCGATCTTATACCGGTATTACAAGCAGTCCTCTACCACTGAAGAAGGGACAGGGAACTCTCCCACCAAGACCCTCCAAGGATGAGGGAAAGGTTTAGTCTGGTAGGCCAGGGAGAGACAGGATCACTGAGAAAGCCCATTCCTGAAACTCAGGAACAGGATCTTCCTGAGACCAAGGCTGGGCTGGGACAACAGAGAAGTTCCTTTCTGCCCCCCACCCCCACCCCCCCACCAGGCTAGCAAGTACCAAGAATCAGCAACAGTAGTCTACCTCTGGGGGATTGGAGAGAGCAAAGAGCAAGAACCATCTGGGACACTGTGTACAAGGAAGACTGCAAGCTGAGGGTCAAGCAACTCAAATGGTTAAACTGAATGCAAACATAAAAGCCATTCTCTCTTTCCTGTTTCTTTAATGCTCTGAAAGGTTGGCAGGCATTGTCTGTAAAGAGCCTGAGAGTAAATAGTAGTAGCTTTACAGACCGAATGGTCTCTGGTGCAACTATTCAACTCTGCCCCTGTAGCCAGAAAGCAGCCACAGACAAATGAATGAGCATGGCTGTGTTCCAATAAAACTTTACTTATAAACATGGAGATCTGAATTTAATACAACGGTCACGTGTCACAAAATATTTTTATTTTTTATATTTCCAACCATTTTAAAATAATGTAAAAAAAAATCGTTTTTAGCTCACAGGCTGAATTTGGTTTGGGGTCTATAACCAAGCCCTGGTTCAAAGCACGATTAGTAGCATTGACTTTTGCATTTATGGCACAGAAATAGCAATAGCATAAAAGCCAAGAGGAAGCAGCCAGAAGTATATTAAGGAAGGCTGTGACAAGTTAAAGACACATACTGTCAACTCTACCCCGCAACATTAAAAGAAAGACTTACAGCAAAAAGCCCTTCCCTCCTCCAAGGGATCTTCCCAACCCAGGGATCGAACCCAGGTCTCCCACATTGTGGGCAGATTCCTTACCATCTGAGCCACAAGGGAAGCCCAAGAATACTGGAGTGGGTAGCCTATCCCTTTTCCAGCAGATCTTCCTGACCCAGAAATTGAACCGGAGTCTCCTGCATTACAGGCGGATTCTTTACCAACTGAGCTATTAGGGAAGCCCAAAATAAGCAAAGGCTTATGTAAATGTTAGATCAGTAAAATATTATTTGAATGTAACATGCTTAGTGACAGCTCCTTTACATTTGGAAAAGGCATAATTTACAAACAGAAAATTTCACCTTGAAAGATACCCAGGAGAAACCTGTAAGAAAAAAATAATTAAATGTATTCAAATAATTCAATGTATTTGAAAACAATGGAGAACAATCCAAGAAAAGAAGCTTTGAAAACATGTTAGAACTTGTAAGACAAAGATTTCTTTCTTTTTGGCTGTTCTGTGTGGCATGTGGGATCTTAGTTCCCCGACAAGGAATCGAACCTGCATCCCCTGTGCTGGAAGCTCAAGTCCTAACTACTGGCCTGTGAGGGAAGTCCCAAGACAAAGATTTCTAAACCCACTGGGGGGAAAAATAAAACTAAGCAGGAAATCATGCATACTTCAGTGTATATCTGTGTACAGCTAATCTTCAGTTCAGTTCAGTTCAGTCGCTCAGTCGTATCTGACTTTTTGCGACCCCGTGAATCCCAGCACGCCAGGCCTCCCTGTCCATCACCAACTCCCAGAGTTCACTCAGACTCACGTCCATCGAGTCAGTGATGCCATCCAGCCAATCTCATCCTCTGTCGTCTCCTTCTCCTCCTGCCCCCAATCCCTCCCAGCATCAGAGTCTTTTCCAATGAGCCAACTCTTCGCATGAGGTGGCCAAAGTATTGGAGTTTCAGCTTTAGCATCATTCCTTCCAAAGAAATCCCACCTACTGCTAATGTATTCAGCTACTTAGGATAGAGGATTGTTGAGGCCAAGATCATGTGATGAGTGCTACACTGTCTTAGCCTAAATTGCTATAACAAACCACCATAGCCTAGGTGGCTTAAAACTCAGACCTTTTTTTCCTCACAGTTCTGGAGGCTGGGGAGTTCAAGATCAAGGTGCCAGCAAATTCAGCTTATGGTAAGAATCCCTTCCCAGCTTGCAGCCATCTGCCTCCTAGATGTATACACACTCACACAGCAAGGACAGGGAGAGCCCTAGCACTCTAGAGGTGGTTAGATAGTATCACTTACTCAATGGACATGAATTTGACCAAACTCTGGGAGGCAGTGGAAGACAGAAGAGTCTGGTGTGCTACAGTCCATGGAGTCAAAGAGACGCGAAACCTGGCAACTGAACAACAGTCTCATCATGAGCCCCATCCTCATGACCTCATCTAGCCCTAATTATTGCCTAAAGGTGCCACCTCCAAACTACACTGGGGCTTAGGACTTCAACATACGAAGGCATTTAGTTTAATGATCATGGGTAAGCATAGTGTGTTTATACCCTTCACATACAAAACACATAGTGTGTTTATACCCTTCAACATACAAAGCCTGCAGCCCACAGCATATACAATCTTAATATTTTGCTACACGAAGTTATCATTTGGATGCCAAACTGTCAATACTTAGAAAATGTAAGTCATAAGAAGAAATGAGTGTCTATATCATCCAGAATACCTTATTTATCCAGAGGTGTGTATCTGTCAACCTCAACAGACTAAAACAAGTCTGGAAAGCTGGTGGGATGCAGAATTTCCCTTTGAGCCACGCAAATAAAATCGCATCATTCCTTTAGTAACATGCACTGGTGTACTGCTTTACTTATTTTATCTTCCATTATATTTTTACAAAAACTTCATTTTCCAGAGAATATTTGCTGTACCCAGAAAAAAGAAGGAAATACATCCTGTATTTTCAGGTGGAAAATGGTTTAAAAATGAACAATTTTGGCCTAAAGGAGTAATTTTCAGTTACCTCACAGGAGGTTTGCTTAGGTGCTAGACAAATACGGCATAGCTTGGGCCACTGAAACACATGTTAAAACCCCAAGGCATTTAGTTTAATGATCATGGGTAAGCATAGTGTGTTTATACCCTTCAGGATATTTAGAGCCAATCTTGAAGGAAGAAAAAGAAGTCACAATTTTTCTTTTTGTGCCTGAAAAGTCAGGTTGTGCTGGACTTGTTCCACTTGAAGGAAAAGATTGTAGGGAAAGGGACCTGGGGCCCTGTTATCACTTTTTCAGCTCCCTCTGTGAGCCTGTCAACACTCCAAGTCTGTGAAGAAGTTTCACCTGTGCATGACAGATCACTGAAAGAAAATCCGAATGTCACAGTCATGATGTCTTGGTTCATTGGCACAGCATGGAAAGAAGGACCAGAATGCGGCTAGTACTTTCTTATGATTTCATATATTGGCATTCTCATCTTTTGTACTAAGAAAGTACTAAACATGATTAATAGTAAGCGCAACCATGTATGAAACACCTGCTCTTTTCAAATAATTATGCTAGACTTTTAAAATATATCACACTTAGTCTTTACCAACATCAGTATATGTCCCTCCTGTAAGCTTTGACTTTCCCTTCTGTCTGGCCAACGGACTCTCCTGGTGGTACCTCCTACCCGTCTGTCTGCTCTCTGAAGCCTCTGCAAGCACCTCTGTGCCTGCCATGCCTTACAAGTTCAAGTTCCCCAAGGCTTCTTACAGACCCTGTTATAGACCCGTGCACTTGCTCTCCGCAGTGCAGCATAGTCATTAAGCTCAAGGCCTCAATATCAACCAGCCTGAGTTCCAGTCCCTTTATTTAGCTTCTTTCTGCCTCAATTCCTACGTCTTCAAAATACTAATAGCACCGACACCAGAGATTTGTTTTCAGGCCTAATTGAAATGAAATATGAAAACCTCTAAGCACAATGCCTGGCATGAAGTAAATACTCAACATGTGTGAGCTGTTGCTAAAATACTCAAACTATGGTATCATAAATTACCTGATAATGTCTGTCTTCCCTGGGCTGCACACTCTACCCCTAGCCTTGGACTCACTGGCACATGCCAGATTCTCCTTCTGTCTTGCATGGCTAAGCGAGGGAAGAACCGAAGGAATGCATCACCATACAAAGTGGGCATCACGATTGCTATATTAAGGATGAGAGAAATAGAATGTGGAGAGAGTAAGCAGTATTCTAAACTCCCACAGATAGTAAGTGGCAGAACTGCAATTCAGATCCATATGTGTCTAAATCTGAAGCTTGTGTACTTTACATTTATTGCACTGGGAAAAATCCATGCCCTGGGGAGAAGGGGGTGGGGAATAATCAATCAGTATGGAGCAGCTTATTTAATAGTATGAATTGGTGGTGTTCTAAGCACTTAAATACATTTTCTCATTTTTACAGTAAATTTAGGAGGAAGACACTACTATTATTTGCAACTTTATAGATGAAAAGTAAAGGAAAGAGAGCAGATTTTAACAGGCTAAGGTTACAGAGCAAAGGAAGGGGCAGGTATAGGCAGGATTTGGACCCAGATGTCCGGATCTAGCGCTCGCGCCCCTGACTGGCGCCTGTCATCATGGGATGCCTCACAATTAAACAGCACTAAACAAGAGTCAGAGAGTCACTCTTGGTTACATATTCCACAGTCAACTGTTTAATTATTTATTTTTAGCTTTTTAAAAATAGCCGATTGGAGGACAGCTGATAAACAATGTGTTGATAGGTCCAGGTGAACAGCAAAGGGATGCGCCCATACATGTACATATAATCCATTCTCCTCCAAAGTCCGCTCCCATCCAGGCTGTCAGATACTACTGAGCAGAGTCTCATGGGCTACACAGTAGGACCTTGTTGGTTATCCGTTTTAAACACAGCACTGCATACCTGTCCATCCCACACTTCCTAACTATCCCTTCATCCCACTCTTCTCCCTTGGAAACCATAAGTTTGTTCTCTGAGTTTGTGAATCTGTTTTTGTTTTGTAAATAAGTGCATTTGTTTCATTTCTTTTGAGTTTCATCATATAAGGGATGTCCAATGATACTTCTTCTCTATCTGACTGACGTCAGTCAGTATGAGGATCTCACGGTCCATCCATGTTACTATTCTTTTGATATCTGAAGATAAATAGAATAAAATAAAACCCCCACACATCTACATAAATTCTGGTCCATGTCCTTAACAATTACTGAATCTTAAAAGTCCATCTATAACAACTTTTCCAATTTGTCATTCAACTTTTGCCTGTACTTTTCCAGTAATCCAGTAATAGGATGTTCATGAATTCCCGGAAGGCACCTGTTCTAATTTTAAACAGAATAAATGCAGGAAATTTTTTCCTGAATAAAAATTCTGTCATCTTGTATCCTTTGGTAACTTACCTAGGTTTATCCCCTGAAGCTAGGCGGTACTTGAATGAAAAAAATAATAATTTATTCAGCACACCTTTGGGCACTTATCTTTCAGGCACTGTGATAGGCAATGCATACACAAAGATGAATATAAATAACTTATGCTGCTAGGGTGACAGTAATGTAAATGAAATTTTTCTATATTGTATAGTACAGTTATGAAAAAATAATGTTACAGAAGCATCAAGAAAGAAGTGATTGGGGGAAAGAGGTAGCTGAAAAATTAGTAATTGTACAGGAAACTTTTTATTTTGACCTCCAGGCATCTCCAAGTGCTTCTTGCTTCTATAGAATACCAAAATAAACATGGTCTCTGCCTCTTAAGTGAATAATGCAAAGAAATAAGCAAAACAATGGAATGGGAAAGACTAGTTGTCTCTTCAAGAAAATTAGGGATACTAAGGGAACATTTCATGCAAAAATGGGTACAATAAAGGAAAGAAATGGTAAGGACCTAACAGAAGTAGAAGAGATTAAGAAGAGGTGGCAAGACTACACAGGAGTACTGTGCAAAAGAGTCTTAATGACTGGTGTGTTCATTCACCTAGAGTCAGACATCCTGGAGTGTGGAGTCAAGTGGGCCTTAGGGAGCATCACTATGAGCAAAAATAGTGGAGGTGCTAGAATACCAGCTGAGCTGTTTCAAATCTTAAAAGATGATGCTGTGAAAGTGTTGCACTCAATATGCCAGCAAATTTGGAAAACTCAGCAGTGACCACAGGACTGGAAAAGGTCAGTTTTCATTCCAATCCCAAAGAAGGGCAATGCCAAAAAATGTACAAACCACCATACAGCTGTATTCATTTCCCATGCTAGCAAGGTAATACTCAAAATCCTTTAGGCTAGGCTTCAACAATATGTGAACTGAGAACTTGCAGATGTACAAGCTGGATTCAGATGAGGCAGAGGAACCAGAGATCAAATTGGCAACATCTGTTGGATCATATAAAAAGCAAGAAAATTCCAGAAAAACATCCACCACTTCACACTAAAGCCTTTAACTGCATGGATCACAACAAACTGTGGAAAACTGTTAAAGAGATGGAAATACCAGACCACCTTATCTGCCTCCTGAGAAACCTGCATGCAGGTCAAGAAGCGAGAGTCAGAATCAGACATGGAACAACAGACTGGTTCCAAATAGGAAAAGGAGTACGTCAAGGCTGTATATTGTCACCCTGCTTATTTAACTTATATGCAGAGTACAAAATGCAAAATGCTGGGCTGGATGAAGCACAAGCTGGAATCAAGATTGCCAGGAGAAATATCAATAAGCTCAGAAATGTAGATGATACCACCCTTATGGCAGAAAGGGAAGAGGAACTAAAGAGCTTCTTGATGACGGTGAAAGTGAAAAAGCTGCCTTAAAACTCAACATTCAAAAAACGAAGGTCATGGCATCCAGTCCCATCGCTTCATGGCAAATAGGGAAAAAATGGAAACAGTGACAGACTGTTTTCTTAAAATCACTGTGGACAGTGACTGCAGCCATGAAAAGAAAAGATGCTTGCTCCTTGGAAGAAAAGCTGTGACAATCTAGAGAGCATATTAGAAAGCAGAGACATCACTTTTCCAACAAAGGCCCATATAGTCAAAGCTATGGTTTTTCCAATAGTCATATATAGATGTGAGAGTTGGACCATAAAGAAGGTTGAGTGCTGAAGAACTGATGCTTTTGAAATACTATGGCACTGAAGAAGACTCTTGAGAGTCCCTTGGACAGTGAGGAGATCAAACCTGTCAATCCTAAAGGAAATCAACCCTGAATATTCATTGGAAGGACTGATGCTGAAGCGGAAACTCCAATACCTTGGCCACCTGATGAGAAGAGCCAACTCATTGTAAATAAGACCTTGATGCTGGGAAAGACTGAGGGCATGAGGAGAAAGGGGTGACAGAGGATGGGATGGCTGGATGGCATCACTGACTCAATGGACATGAGTTTGCACAAACTCCAGGAGATAGCATGGAGAACCATCCACGGACAGGGAAGCCGGGCGTGTTATAGTCCATGGGGTCACAAAGATTAGGAAATGACTCAGCAACTGAACAACAACTGCCTCTTGGTACTGTATGCTTGAAGATAACAAACCTTATCTGGCCCTGCCTCCTGGCAGTATGGCAGGAGTACAGATGACCCTCCATATTTGGGGGTTCAGCGTCTGCGGATTCAGCTGGGTTGAATCACAGATGAGTTGCTTGAATCTTGGAATGCAGAACATAAGGGCCTAGGGATACAAATGATCAACTGTACCACACCTTTTTATATAAGGGACTAGAGCACCCAAGGATTTTGTTATCTGCAGGCAGTCCTGGAACCAATGCCCTGCGGATATCAACGGATGCCTTTCTGGACTTGGAGGACCCAGAAAAAATAACCATCATTGTTAAATGGTTCCCATGTGTCAGGCCTGTTTTAAGTATTTTGCACATATTAACTCATTTAAAGTCCATCTAACTTGAGTTTAACTATTATTGCCATTCGTAATTCCCATTATTCTATCCCCTTCCCTTCTTTTGGTGAAAGATGATTCTTGGATAGAAAAAAAAAATCATACTAAAATTTCATTAACTATCACCACAATAAGCAAGTAAACAAAAACAGCAGAAGCAGTTGGACTTGAAATAGCTACTGTGTTTCTAGAGGAACTTACCACCAGTTTAATTTAGAAGCCTTTGTTTTCCAAGATAGATACTATCTGAGTATAACTTCAGTGTAAGTTTCAATTCAGCATAACTTTTTTCAAGTAGTCTTTGGGCATATTTACTTTTAATAGGCAAATCTTCAAATTCAGCTAGCACATTGAATAGAAGTGAAGTCTCTCAATTGTGTCCGACTCTTTGTGACCCCATGGGCTGTAGCCTGCCAGGCTCCTCTGTCCATGGGATTTTCCAGGCAATAGTCCTGGAGTGGATTGCCATTTCCTTCTCCAGGGGATCTTCCCAACCCAGGGATCAAACCCAGGTCTCCCACATTGAAGACAAATGCTTTACTGTCTGAGCCACCAGGGAAGTCCAAAAATTCAGTTATGGAGAATAAAAAACAACTCTATCATCTAGATCAGAGTTACCTTTGGTAACACTGATGCAATCAACATGACTTAAAGGTTGTATTTTCATTTGCCAACCCAGAGTGATTTCAAATTAAAGCCATTCTAACTTGTTTATCAGGACACAGCTCTATCACTCATCCATTTGTGGTTAAAAGAAAAATAAGGCAGTATAGTTTATGTGTGTGTTTGGGGTTGGGGATGGGGGGAGAGGTGGATTCTGCTTGGCGCTCGTCCTGTCTTTTTCTAACCTTTTCAGTTGTCTTCTGGCATTAACTTGTCTGGTTCAATTAACATTTTAAGATGGCAGGTGGATGTAGGCAATGGAAGTAGGGCTACAAGCCTCAGCACTGGCAACTCACATCCCTTCTTGGCCCTGGAGAGCATTCCACATTTAGATCTGCTACACACACACACACACACACACACACACACACACACACACACACAGCAAAGTGATTAAGTATGGTAGCTACCACTTTTACATTATTACAGGTTGGAAGGCTTTTTTTTTTTAAGCATTAAGAATGACTCTAAAATAGCTAGTCCAACTAAGTCAATTTCATTCATCCATTTATTCAGTCAATCAATATGAAGAGTGCACCAACCATGTACCAGATGATGCATTGAGCTCTACGCAAACAAATTCAGGATAGTCTCTGACCTAATGAAGACTGCATCCTAACAGACAGGTGTCAGAACTAAGTAAAGAGCTTTCTCCAAGAGAAAGCTTATAATAGCACCCCTAAAACTCAGTATATATCTTCCAATTTGATACTACTCTCCAAATATTCTCTGCTGCTGCTGCTAAGTCACTTCAGTCGTGTCCAACTCTGTGTGACCCCATAGACGGCAGCCCACCAGGCTCCCCCATCCCTGGGATTCTCCAGGCAAGAACACTGGAGTGGGTTGCCATTTCCTTCTCCAATGCACGAAAGTGAACAGTGAAAGTGAAGTCGCTCAGTTGTGTCTGACTCTTAGCAACCCCATGGAATGCAGCCCACCAGGCTCCTCTGTCCAGGGGATTCTCCAGGCAAGAGTACTGGAGTGGGGTGCCATTGCCTTCTCCTATTCCCTAATAAATAGCTAAACTCTACCTAGCAATTCTGAAAAAGTACTCCAAAAGCAAAAGCATTACTTTCATAAATGACCAGAGGGCACCAAATACAGCTCAGAGCTTAGATGGCTGATGTAGGAAACTAGAAGGTATTCACCACATTTCTGTTTCTTTTTCTGGAAGCTCAATCCTTAATTTTTCAATTTCAATTTTAAAGTGGTGTCCAAAACGCTCATGAAATGGAAAATACCTTTTTCAATAATCAAGACTTTTTAGAAGTTTTGGTTCCTTCTCTTTCCAACTTTTCTTATCAGACAAAGAGAAAAGATGAATATGACACAATTCTGATTCCTGGAAAATATTCTCTAAGTATAGTGCAAAAATGGCAACCCACTCCATTGTTCTTGCCTGGAGAATCCCAGGGACGTTGGAGCCTGGTGGGCTGCCCTCTATGGGGTTGCACAGAGTCAGACATGACTGAAGCGACTTAGCAGTAGCAGCAGCATAGTGCAAAAAGAAACTCGAATATTGATTTCCAAAGAAAATTTAATACAAGTATATATTTAAAGTGATTAGTGAAGCTTATGGAAAACATGAGAAAGACTGCAAATACTTAATGTTTGTAGACTAAAATATACCTGGCTGTAAAAATATACCTGTAAAAATATTTTAGGACAAGAGTCAGAAAATACAATTAAACTCTCTTTCTGTCCTCCCCACCACGACCATCAGGGCATACAACCTTAAAACAGCATAAAGACTGGTTTAATTTTTACTTTCCTTCTTCCTTAATCTCTCCTCATACTAAATAAATAAAAAACAAAGAGAAAGAAAAGAGGAAAGTCCACTGGACTGTGAACAAAAGGAATTTTCAGGCAAATACAAATTTTATATAAACTGGTATATACAACTGATTAGAAAAGCTATAGGTTGCCCAAGGCTTGAATTGGGAAATACATAAAGTAATAAACTCTGCTTGCCTTGGAAAGGGAAAAGGGAAGAGAGAAAAAGTTTAATGTATCGCAAATTTTATGAAAAGTGTGGCACTCACTTTTCATTTGCAGTCAACTTTTGCACTCATTTCTTTTTCATAAGGTTGAAACCCACAAAATAAAAGCTCTTGGTTTTCTATTAGAGTTTTTAAAGGGCAAAAGTTTTATTTTCTTAAAGAAAAAAACACATCAAAATTTGTTTAATCAATATTTTAGATTACAACTTAATTTAGAATTCAAGAAATCAAGATTTACATGTACATTTTTGCAAGGTATCCAAGTTGAATTTAACTCACAGAGAAGTTTGGTGGCTGTGACACCAGCATTTTATTTTATACTGGTGCCTAAATGCAGACTGTAAACTATTGATCATGTTATAAGCAAGGTCTCAAGTATTAAATATTACACAACTTCAATTACATTTGGAAATTATTTTAATTATCCATTTTTCTCCAAGAGTTGATTTTGTGAGTCTTCTTTATAAGTCATGTAAAGACTTCCTTATAAGTCATGATTAAACAAAAATTCTGCTTAAAAATAATGGTAAAAAGATAAGCTGAAGTAAAATTCTGAAGAATTCCATTATATTATCTTTTCTGACCTTGGAAAGTGAAGGAGAGTTAGAGCTACTGGACTTCAGAAAAGTGCCTGAATCCATGCAGTTTTTAAGACAGTGAAGTATTCCTGTGTTCTTTGCTATGATGGTATTAAGTACATGGATTGGACATGGCTTTATTCCCTTGATTTTAGCTGAAGGTCATTCCTGGTGTAGAGATTAAGATCTGGGCAAAGGTGTAGGAATTGCACTGGACATTTTATATTCTGGAAGAGACTGTTCACACTAATCTCATTATCAGCATCTTCTCTGCCACAAGGGTAAATCACAGCTACTACTTTCTACATCACAGTCTAATATAAAATATTACACTGAAAGTGAATGTATCTCATCACCACTTGGGTTCCACATGTAAATCTACACATAGTGACATGCACACTATAATGTTCAGGATATCTTTGAAAATCTAATTATAATATACAGTGCTTTGGAGAAGGCAATGGCACCCCACTCCAGTACTCTTGCCTGGAGAATCCCCTGGATGGAGGAGCCTGGTGGGCTGCAGTCCATGGGGTTGTGAAGAGTTGGAAACGACTGAGCGACTTCACTTTCACTTTTCACTTTCATGCATTGGAGAAGGAAATGGCAACCCACTCCAGTGTTCTTGCCTGGAGAATCCCAGGGACGGGGGAGCCTGGTGGGCTGCCGTCTATGGGGTCGTACAGAGTGGGACACGACTGAAGTGACTTAGCATAGCACAGCATTAGTCTAGCAATAAGAAGCAACCAGTTGCTCTATAGATTTTCTCGGTATGCTTATAACCAAATGCCTACTCCAAATACATACTTAGTGTTGTTATTTCTTGGTTTTTCTTTCCGGTCATTTGCTTGGTTATGGATGTACTCGTGGGATGGTGGCCAAGTTGCAGATATGGAACTGCTCTTTCATGTATTCTTCGCTCTATTCATAATGTTTTTCCTAAGGGTCTTATTAACACGTCAGAACTCAGATTAGATTTTACTTTCTCAGTGAGCCATCTAACTAGGTCCTCCCTCATTATTCTCTTTCTTTGTTCATGTTCATTGTTTTCTGAGCGCGTCATATTTTCAGCTAACCTACAATCCTAATTATACATTACATCATCTGGCCCCTGGCCAGGTCACACACCCTTTGCTGGGTTTTCCTTGGGCTCTTTGCCCCTCTTCCCTGTGCTGACATTTTCACACTGACTCTCTTGATGCTCCCAGGACGCATGCGTGAGGTCCTTCTCTCGAGCACATTCCTCCAGATATCTTTCAATTTTGCTTCCTTACTTTCCTCAGGTCTCTCCATCCATGGCACCAATTCTTGACTATCAACTTTCAAGGAGCAGCACATCCCTCTCTTGGATCCAGTCTTAGTTTTTCTCACTAGCACTCATATACCTATGTCTTCAGTGTGTGGCTCTCATTGGTAAGTCAACTCCATTAGCCTTTATCTACTTTGTTCATTAGGACCACCACATTGCTTAAAACAGTGCTTTCCAAAAGGCTGACACTCAATGCTTAGTTGTGGAATGAATGAATTTCTTACTTAGGTTTCCGTGACTAGATTCTTAAAGACCATAAAAGCAGAAACTTTGTCTCTGGCATTCCTGTAACATCTTGTATACAGAAGGCGATAAATGAATATTTATTCAATGAATGAATGAATGATTTACATGAGCATGTGTGTGTGTGTTAAATCTCTTTCCCTGCTTAGATTCTAACGACCATGAAGACCATGCGGTAGTCTGTTTAGCTCACCAAAATGCAGCAATCCCACAGTAGGGTCTGATTTGCTGTAAGCACTCAATAAGTAATCCTAAGGACAGGGACAAGGGGGAACAGGAACTTCCTATGACCAAAGCCACCAAGAGGCCCCCACAGAGTTAATCTGAGGTCTTAGTTGCAGAAGGAAAAGAGTTTAGGATATACACAGAGCAGTGAAAATGTGAAGCCACCCTGTCTGCCCTTTCAGGGGCCAACCAGGTTCTGGCAAAGGCTTGCTTCCTGGACAAGATCCATGAAGCTAGCACAGACTACTGAGCTTTACTTTCAGATGATATCTTTGGAATTCTGGGGGTGTTCCATCTTAATTTCAAGCTCTAGCTGTGATCTGATTGCTTAAAATTGCTGCCCTAAAGATTCCAGATGAATCCGTGGATAATGCCAAAGGGCATCAAACCAAAAAGTTAGATTTTAGCATAAAATCTCCCACTGACTAGCAGAGTAACCTTGAAAACATCTCTTATCGTTGCTCCTTTTCCTGTTTTTCACTTGAAAAATGAAGATGCTAGAAGAGAACCTGCAGAATACACATATGTATTCGGGTTTGCTTGATAAGATGCCTGGGAAGGGGGCTTTATAAGGCATCTTCTTCTCTTTCTCTCCTTCGCCCACCTGCCACGACCCTCCTTGCTCAATAATCACAGCTCAGTGAGCTATGGTTGCTGATGGAAATCTGTCAAGAACACGGGAGGAAAGAAAGCTTAAGAATCATTGGCCTATGTTCCCTGCCTTTCTTCCCAGGGTTAAAATGTTGTGAATCTATGAGCTGTACTTTTCTGTTCACTATGAAACCCCTGTATTTTAACAGTGCTTAAGTTGTTGCAATCCTTTCATTCACGTACACTTTTTTTTTTAAATTTTCTACTGTGATCAGGGACTATGGAAGGCTTTGAGAATACAGAGATGAATTTAGAAATGGTCCCTTCCCTCAGGGAGTTCCGTTCGAAAGGAGATAGATGCAACAGTTGGAGAAATGCTTCGATGAGGCCAAAGTAGTGGGTGCCCTCAGAGCACGTCAAAGAACACCCGGAAGAGGTGGGCGAGGAAGTCATCTGTGAAATCCTCCAGTAGGCGACCAGAAACTGAGTCCCAATTTTAATTCACCAAATTCTAGGCTCTTAGATTTGCACATCATCTGAATCGTTCACTCCAAACTCCTTGTGTGCCAAAAAGGAAAACTGCTCCCCAAAGAGGCTTACCAACTCCTCCAAAGTAAGTATCAGAGTTATGCCCAGGAACCAGATAAGTACTATCTTTTCAGAGATTTTTTTACCTTTTGTAGGAAATTTCTCATCAGTTTATTTCATCAATTTTATGATATAATTAACAAATTAATCATATTTTAACAACTTAGAGGGGAAATTACGGATATGTATTGACTTCATACACAGTAATGATGTCAATAACCCACCATCCATAAATTACAAGACCTCAAAGTAAGCTGCTGGTGAATTTGTTCAGATACAGTCTCACCCAACTTGCCTCTTGAGCTGAATCACAGCTGGGAAGGACAGGTGCAGTCTGGCTGTGAACAAAAACAAACTTTAAGAACAGATCTTCATCTGATTGCACTTTCTCTCCACAACTGATCAGGCATTTCAGGTAAGCCCTTCAAAGTGAAATGTTTTTAGTAGTGGTAGTATATAAAATTGCTCAGGTATGCAATTTTCTTGGAGTTTGCTTGCCTTTTTTTTTTCTTTCTTTCCTAATGTAGTCGTTTTACTTGGGATGTTTAAAGACGGTGATATAGGAATGGGACAATATAAGATTTCATTACATTAAAACAGAAATACTTGGGAGTCCATAATTTCTACTAGCTTGCCATCTGTTAGGTTCTTAGAGGCAATGGATTTATCCTGCTTAGTGGAGATGATGCTACTGGGGAGAAATCATGGATTATGCAATGGATTTCTGAACTCCTTAACTATATTATTAATTTACTAGCTGGCAAATCAACATTTCCCAACATAAAATCAATTATTTTTTGTCTTTCAACTCATACCCCGAGTAAGGTTGCTATGGGCACCACATAACATTTCTTCTGGCGCCAACAGATTACATTAGTCACCCCACAATCTCTCCAAATTAAAAAACCTCCCTAACTTTGCACTGGCTTTTTCACTGTACTCGCAGCACGATGCTCTTTTGCCTTGTCCCACAGTCCGGTTTAATCCTCCAGAAAGAATATTTTTAGAGGCACATCGGATTGAATCATTTTCATCTTAGCACACCATTTCCAAATGGCCGCACAGGGTCCTAAATCCGGACGCTGCGGACCAGGACGAGCAGGTGTCCTCCGCATTAGAGTCGTGGGACTCCGGAGCATTCAGAAGTGGACGTCGGAAAGCCAGAAAGAAAAGTCGAACACGCAAGGACAGGTATGACCCCGCACCCGTGTGCGGGAGAGGCCGCGATCGCAGCGAAGGATTCCATCCTTGGGCTTGGGGAAGTCCTAGAAAGGAAGCAAACGCTGCTTTCCCAGTCAAGTCAGAAAGCAGGACGCACAGGGTCGCAGGTCAGAAGTTGAATTGCAACCCAGCCTGCGCTACGTCCCAGCGCCTTCCGCAGCCCGGGTATCGCCGTGGCACCGGGCTGGCAGAGAACAAGGCTGGCTGGGGCAGGAGAAACTGTGAGTTGCCACGGCCGGAGGGCCGCCCCCGGCGAGGGCAGACGCGACCCCCGCCGCCTTCCGAGCGCGAAGCCGGGAGAGCGGGGCGCGGCTGCCTCGATGCTGCGCCCCCGGCCCGGCCCCGCTGCCGCGCTTCGCTTCGCCCTTTCCTCGGAGGGCAGCTCCCAGCCGCCGCAGCCCAGCCGCCGAACGCCCCGGCACCGGCCGCCCGGGGGTACGCCTGGCCCGCTCTCGGGAGGCTGCCGGGGTGTCGGCAGCCGGACCGACCCTCGCCCCCCGGCGTCGAGACAAACTTCCTTCGTCCTGGGCCCCCAGCCGCGCAGGCTGCCAGGCGGCTCCCTCTGCAGGCTTCCCGGGGCTCGGGCTGCAGGCGCCCTCGCCCGGCAATGCGAGCTTTCCTCCCTGCCCCTCTCCAACCTCGAGCCCCCGGCGAGCGCCTAGCGGTCCCCGCGCCTCCGCTCCAACAAAGCCGGCGGCCGGGAGGCGAGCCACCGAGGGGCTGAGAGGGTCGGCGTGGGCTGCGAGAGCCCCGCAGAGGCACCCCTGGGCCGGGCGACGGCAGCGCGAAGGGGCAGCGGGGACGTGGCGGGCGGAGAAAGGGGAAGAAAGTGTCCTGCTCTCGGCGCGAAAGCCCTCTCCGCTCGTCCTCGCTGCCCTGCTCCCCCTGCCCGAGCGCTGCCTGGCGGTCCGGGTGGGAGTTGGCGGCGCCAGAGGAGGAGGCTGGCGGGGGCCGCAGCGGCCTGGAGGGCGAGCCGCTCCCTTACCTCTGTCCAGAGTGAGCGGCTGGACCACTGTCAACGTCGCCATGTCTGCCGTGGGAGCCGAAGTGACGCTCGGCTTCAGCATCAGCAACCGCTTGTAGTGAGAAAAAGAGGAGGAGATTGGGGGCGGGGGTGGTGAGGGAAGACGGAAAGGAGGGGGAGGAGGGAAGGTGCTGGTGGTGGTGCAGGAGAAGAGAGCCTGGGTGGGTTGGCAGCCAGATGGAGACGCAACTGCTCCGCGGCGGGCAGACCTTCAGATGCGGCGTGAAGCTGAGCAGGTATCGGAGAGCGAATGCCTCGCTGGCTCTGGGAAGGAACTTTGCTGTTCCACCCGAGGAGCGCCGGTTGGGTAGTGTGTTGCTTTCTTTCAACTTTCCACTCGAATAAAACGGTCACAACGTACGACCGTTTGGGGGAAAGGAGAAGAATGAAAGAGGGTAGAGGGGAGGGAGGCAGAGAGATTTTTTTTTTTTTCTTCCTAATTAAGAGAGTTTGTCAGTCCTCTAGTTGTAACCGAGGGGATGTAATCCCATCCCCCTAGAGAGAAAATGCTTCTAGTTCAGAAATGCTGGGTTTTAATTGTGGTTGCTGTTAATTTCTGTTAAACTTTATTTTGGAATGTTGACTCTTAACAGTACACAAGATAACTGACTTAAAGCCAGGGTTCCATCGCCACTTGGTCTCCATTAAGGACCTGAGTATATTGCCTAAAAAATAACTTATTTTACAACTTCTTTAAAATGGTTTTAAATTAAAAATCACAAAGAGAAGTTTCTATCACAAACTTTGAAAGACACGTACCCAGCACTTTCCAGGTTGTTCTATAGCCAGTGATTACTCAGAGTTGCCACTTGCTGGTTAATTAACATATTTGACAGGAATTGAACTAGGCCATCGCCTGACTTGGGGGATTCAGTACAGTTCCTGCCTTCCAGTAGCCAGCGATCTAGTGGGAGAGGATGTTTTTAAAAGGGTGACTTTAGAGTCACTCAATCAAGATTCAGTGACTAGAACTTTCAAATATTAGTTGTAACCCCTTCACCCTAACAGATTGCTTTCACTGTCTTGTCACATAGGGACTCTCATTTTGATCAAGAAACTAAGATATAGATATCTTATGTAAGCAGAATGGTGATGACTATGAGTTCAGGATTGGAAATGACAAAGCTGCCTCCTTCCCTGTCTTCATGACAGAGCAGAATTGCTTTGGCTACCAGTATACTCCTGAAGACAGACACTGTTTTACAGCAAAATATTTGCACATAATCTACATCATTGTCTTCTGAATACAATATGGATGGTTTCTGAAGACCTTTCCCATCTCATGGTTTATGTTTGAACAAACAAGATTTCACAAGTGATTTGAGAAAGTCAAAGATGATTGGTCAAACCCTAACAGACCTTAAAGACATACCTAAAATAATAGTTCTTGCTTATAATAGCGTACTTATATTTTCATTTAGTGTCTAGGAAGAACCCTGATCTTGAAATTCAAGTCTTAGTTATATGCTCTCCAGAAACCACATAATCTCTCACTGATCCCCAGTTTCTTCATCTGTCAAACAAGGACACTTTTAATCTTCAAGCTTATTGAGATTCTGTAAAATGAAGAAATTAATTCTTGCCTGCAAGCTTACTGAGTTTTGTGAGGGTCTAATGAGATCATGCACATGTATGTGCTTTGGAAACAGTAAAATATATACAAATATATGCATACAATAGAAACACATTCCACCTGAACTGTATGGCAAGCACTCTGCTAGGTGCTAGCCAGACAAAGATGAATAAGCCACGGCCCTTTTTCTAGACAGTGCTCAGTACAAGTTGGGAGACAAATAATGAGCACGCTGTGAGAATATGAGTAAGCTCTGGGCAAAAAGGAGAGCAGTAAGTACTCTAAGCACATGGAAAGGATATACTGGGAGAGAGAGAAGAGGCAACAATTCTGGCTGATTATCATTATTCACATCCCCTAAATCAAACAATAGAAAGAAGTTGAATCACGGACAATAGCAACAGAGTATGTGCCAGGGCTTTGAGCAAAATATCAAACCTCATTCAATCATTTAGGGTAAAAAGAATATACAGATCCTTTGGCCAGTTGAGTAGTTCTTAAAAACATATGGTATCATGAATATGTATTTGAGTGGCTTGATTCATAATTCTAAAAGCCATTTCAACGCAAATCCCAGACTGTGAAGTCCAAGAAAGTTGGCTTTTTGTCTTTTGGTTTCCTGATGTGTTCTCAGCACCAGATATTTAATAGCAAGTTTCTGGACTTAGGCTTTGAGCTCCCTAATTGAAAATTTACCATTCTCCCTCTGTGTTGACTCAGGAGAGTTCTTTTAAGGATTGAAAGAGAAAGTAAGAGGAAGAACAAATCACCACGTATCTTTGCAAAGAGTTGGACATTTTAATTATTGTTTCTAGTAGTGGCAAATTCAATGCTTTTAGCTTATGTCTGCACAGGTGTAGAAAATGAATAGTAAATAATTTATTATTTGTTATGAAGGATGAGTAGCTACTGTCTCTCCAATAATATTTGTGAATTTCTATTTGACATATGTATAAATGTAAAGTGAAAGTCACTCAGTCGTGGAAGAAAAGCTATGACCAACCTAGACAGCATGTGAAAAAGCAGAGACATTACTTTGCCAACAAAGGTCCGTCTAGTCAAAGCTGTGGTTTTTCCAGTAGTCATGTATGGATGTGAGAGCTGGATTATAAAGAAACCTGAGCACCGAAGAATTGATGCTTTTGAACTGTGGTGTTGGAGGAGACTCTTGAGAGTCCCTTTGACTGCGAGGAGATCCAACCAGTGTATCCTAAAGAAAATCAGTCCTGAATATTCATTGGAAGGACTAATGCTGAAGTTGAAACTCCAATACTTTGGCCACCTGATGTGAAGGACTGACTCACTGGAAAGACCCTGATGCTGGGAAGGATTGAAGGCAGGAGGAGAAGGGGACGACGACAGAGGATGAAATGTTTTGATGGCATCACCAACTCAATGGACATGAGTGTGAGTAAGCTTCAGGAGTTGGTGATGGACAGGTAAGCCTGGTGTGCTGCAGTCCATGGGGTTGCAGAGAGTTGGACATGACTGAGCAACTGAACTGAACTGAACTGATTTGAGATATGTAGAAACATTAAAAAGATGTCCTTAATCTCCTTTATTGCTTTGGTAGATAATGACCATTCTCGTGCTGTGCTGTTCTTAGTCACTCAGTCATGTCCGACTCTTTGCAACCCCATGGACTGTAGCTGGTCAGGCTCCTCTGTCCATGGGGATTCTCTAGGCAGGACTGCTGGAGTGGATTGCCATGCCCTCCTCCAGGGGATTTTCCCAACCCAGGGATCAAATCCAGGTCTCCTGCATTGCAGGGGGATTCTTTACCATCTGAGCCACCAGGGAAGCCATACTTAGGTGGCTTGAATAACTGTCTGGATCACTCCTGTTTCATCAAGGTCAGTATACTTGATCTATTCAAGTATGCTGAATATGCTTTGCTGATTGTGTGTTAATTAGGAAATTATCAAAGATACCTGTGATTATGCTTTTATCTTAGCTATTTGGTTACACAGTCAATGCACTTTTTCATTAAATTATATGTAGCAATATACTTCTGTGGCATCTTTATTTTCAATGAAATTCATTAATTCAGAAATACTTGCTGAACACTTTCTGTGTGCCAGGCTTGGGGCTAGGTGGATTTCTCTTTCCTTTTCAGCCTAGAGAATTAGGTGTTATTATCCCATTTTATAGATAAATAAACCGAGACTCGGAAAGGCTAAGCAACTTGCTTAAAAATAGTAGCACCTGTATTCAAGAGCCCCCGTTTGTTCTACTGAAAAACACACTTCATCTTGCACTATTCAAGATTTAGTGATTTCAGCCTTTTATTTCAGAGTATGTGTATATGTGTGTGTGTGTGTGTGTGTGTGTGTGTGTGTATCCTTTATCTTTTCATGTTATGCTTGAGATAAAGAGAGGAATGCATGGAGGAAATTTAGATCAAATGAGGAAAGAACTGGTTCCATTTTATATAAATACACGTTAATATTAAAATGACTGCTGCTGCTGCTAAGTTGCTTCAGTCGTGTCCAACTCTGTGCGACCCCATAGACGGCAGCCCACCAGGCTCCCCAGTCCCTGGGATTCTCTAGGCAAGAACACTGGAGTGGGTTGCCATTTCCTTCTCCAATGCATGAAAGTGAAAAGTGAAAGTGAAGTCGCTCAGTTGTGTCTGACTCTTGGCGACCCCATGAACTGCAGCCCACCAAGCTCCTCTGTCCATGGGATTTTCCAGGAAGAGTACTGGGGTGGGGTGCCATTGCCTAAAATGACTATCTACTTTGAATATAAAATCTGTTCTTGTTAAAAAATTCATTCAAAGTTACATTAAGGTCTGTTTCACTTATTTGAATCTTTGTGAATTATATGACAAAATCAAGAGAAGGTTTGCATAAAGCATTAGCATACCAAGAAAATGTGTTTAGTTAGACTATAAATGTAGTATAATAAGCACAGTTTCATATGAGGAAAATAGCACTTTCAAACTGGAATTCTTTCAGCCTTGGGTGTTAGAAATTATTTTTGACTGATTCAAGATATCACGTTATCTTCTTTAATTCTCACAGCTTAGTCAAAATAGTGCTAGATTGAGATGAAGTGCCAACCTATACTTTGGAATATAAATGTTTGTGTGTGTGTTTTTTTAATAATATTGAGAATCGTATTATATTTATTTTTCCTTAGACTTTTTTAAAACTGAGTGCAAATATGATCATGGCAAAATATCTGAATGTTAGACTTGTTTGATAACTATTATCTGTTCATTCAATAAATACTCTACTTACTATGTCACAGACGCTGTTCTAGGCACTGCTGTAGTGTAGTGAACACGAAAAGGCCCTGTTCTCACATGGCTTATATTCTATAAGGGGAGAAAGACAATCAACAAACTAAGAAACAAACAAGAAAGAGATTAGTTAGTGACTGTGTGCTGTGCAAAGAATGAATGAAGATTGAATTGAATCTAGAATAATGTCAGGATTACAAAAGACAGAGGTAAGGGAAAGGGGCATTCTGAGAAATAGGAGAGAAAAGCCGGGGATGGAAAAGCGGAAGTGGTGTGTGTTTGGGCAGAACAGGCAGTTCAATTTGGAGCATAAGAAACGAGCCTAGAGAGGCCCATGGAGAGTCAGGTTGTGGCAGATAATGTAATTAACAGAAATGTAATGAACCTTTCATGAAGTGCTTTGTGCTCATCATACAATGAACTGTGCAAAGACCATCTAGGCTAAGAAGGAAAAAATTGTGTTGTAGCATCTAGATTAAAAATTACGAACATCAGAATGAGTTACTAATTCAGTGTTGGATGTTAGAAAACTGAAGATGCAATAAAATATAAAATGTCAATTTTATTTTTCATTTCCTTCAAAAGAAATTTTTTAAAACTCTGAAAGAAATATTAAATCTGAGTAATTAATCTTCACTTGAGGATCTTATTTGCATTATTTTACATTATCTGTTATGCAAATAATGAATATAATAATGTTTGCTCTAATTCTGCCATAGGCAGTAGCACATATAATAAGTGCAAAGGCTTCCTGGTAATAAAATGTTTTATTTATGCCTGTTTATTTATTTTTTTTTTAGTTTTTTATTTTTTAAATTTTAAAATCTTTAATTCTTACATGCGTTCCCAAACATGAACCCCCCTCCCACTTCCCTCCCCATAACATCTCTCTGGGTCATCCCCATGCACCAGCCCCAAGCATGCTGTATCCTGCATCAGACATAGACTGGCGATTCGATTCTTACATGATAGTATACATGTTAGAATGCCATTCTCCCAAATCATCCCACCCTCTCCCTCTCCCTCTCCCTCTGAGTCCAAAAGTCTGTTATACACAGCTGTGTCTTTTTTGCTGTCTTGCATACAGGGTCGTCATTGCCATCTTCCTAAATTCCATATATATGTGTTAGTATACTGTATTGGTGTTTTTCTTTCTGGCTTACTTCACTCTGTATAATCGGCTCCAGTTTCATCCATCTCATCAGAACTGATTCAAATGAATTCTTTTTAACGGCTGAGTAATACTCCATTGTGTATATGTACCACAGCTTTCTTATCCATTCATCTGCTGATGGACATCTAGGTTGTTTCCATGTCCTGGCTATTATAAACAGTGCTGCGATGAACATTGGGGTACATGTGTCTCTTTCAATTCTGGTTTCCTTGGTGTGTATGCCCAGCAGTGGGATTGCTGGGTCATAAGGCCTGTTTAACTCATAAAATATAAAATGATGTTTTTGTTTCATTTTGAAATGAACATTTTTCTATTTTCACAGTTAGAAGTTATGATTGATATTTTATAATAAATTTAAATTCAAAGCTTATCATTTTCTTCATTTTCTTTATGCATTCCATCCTCATATTTCCACCTTTGGGAAAGCCTAATAGACACAGAGAGGCAAGATAAAATGACTTTCAAAGGTGATACTGGACTCATCTCTTTCTTACATCTACTTAGGAGATATTTCTGAACTTTTAGAACCCACAAATTTTAATGGTTTTTTAAAATATTTTGATTATCATTACATTTTAAAAATTTAATATATTCAATTTTGAGTCTATATTTATGCTTTTATCCAGCAAATATTTATGATGCACCTGCTATATACCAGACACTGTTCTATGTTCAATGGTAAACACAGGGAATGCCTTTCCTTATGGAGCTTAGTTTTTATGAAGGAAACAGATAAAACGCAAGTGGCACCCCACTCCAGTACTCTTGCCTGGAAAATCCCATGGACTGAGGAGCCTGGCGGGCTGCAGTCCATGGGGTCGCTGAGAGTCGGGCACGACTGAGCGACTTCACTTTCCCTTTTCACTTTCATGCATTGGAGAAGGAAATGGCAACCCACTCCAGTGTTCTTGCCTGGAGAATCCCAGGGACGGAGGAGCCTGGTGGGCTTCCGTCTATGGGGTCGCACAGAGTCGGACACGACTGAAGCGACTGAGCAGCTTAGCAGCAAACGATAAATGAGACAATCTTAGGCGATGGTAAGAACCACAGATAGCGGCATGCCCGTTCACACTGTTATGTGAGGCCCAGTTTTTGTGCCTCTTGCCCCAGTATCATCTTTTGTGACATCACATTGGTATCTTTAAGCTGGCCAAGGTAGGAAGATTTAGCTTGCCTTCTTCTGGAAAGCTGGTTGTTAAATATTTACCAGCATACCATAAAGTCCACGAAGAAAATAAAACAGAAAGTTGTGATGAAATATGCAGCAGGGAACAGGCAACATTAGAATGATCAGAAAATAAGTCGCATTGCACTTGATAGAAAAAATTTTTTAAATAACATATTTATCCAGTATTTGATGGAGTATGGACTAGGATGCTGGACCAGGGAAGGAGTTAGAAGAAATAGGAGACATTCAGGTTATTTTTGAGGAATTACAAAATATTTGGAAAGAAAATGGAAGCATCAATGGAAAATCAAAGATTTAATTACACAATGATATATCAGCAAGAATAAGTGGTAGTATAAATCTCTATGTGTTAAAGGCATACAGAATCAAAGGAAAGTACAGATTCTTTGAGTGCTTCCTGGAGGCAGTTTACAATCACTTTTAGAGGAAACTTGGAGGTATTTTCTCTCCTGTATGCAGATAATAAAATGTCACACCTTTGAGGAGAAAGCTACACTGTGCAATTTTGGATCAAAAGATTGCTAAACAAGTGGACCGGAATCTTCTACAGGATTCTCTGAGAACTAAAGAAAAGGAGGGACATGATTACTATAACTGAGTGTCTTTGTTGCTAGAGAATCTTACCATGGGGAGGGGGAGAACTCTATTGCCTTGACCCTTAAAAGGACACTAATGATGGTTAAGGCTTAGTTGTTTCGGACTTTGGCTTTGTTTAAAATATTGTTTGGATGGCTTTTTCTCTTCAACTTAATTCCTGATTTTCGTTTTTTTCTTAATCCTGCCCAATTTATTCATTTCTCTCATTCTGGTACTATGGAATTAGTTAGAAATAGTAGAAACAGATGAAAAGGGCATCTTCAAGTTCTTCCCAGATCGTGACACTGTACAGTGATTGAGGCAGTAACAGAATTTACTGTAGGTGTGCTGAGGGCCATACCGCCAGGAATTAGCAAGCTTGAGAGCAAAATGCAACATCAGCATGGACAGCATGTTCAGGAGAGAGTTATAAACTCTTGTTTTTATCCTCCAATGCTCTAAGCAAAAATGATTACAAATTTAATTGGTTTAATATGGTCTTTCTGGGGCTCAAACTGAAGCATAAAGATCAATTTCCTAAACTTCTCAGTAGGTCAAATTATGCTTTTATAAACTAAATGCCTAATTTTCTGCTTCTCTGTCTTCCCTCCTTTCCTGGTCCTCGATTAACTCTCATCCCCTTGCTCGTGCAGGTGAATCTTTCTGTTGTCTATAGTCTTATTGTGCCATTCCCCCAGTCCACAGTTATGCAAGATAGATCCACTTACTGAAATACCATCCCTGAGAAAGTTCCTCTTTCAGAGATTTTTAAATTTTACTTCTTGCTCAAAGCATTGACTTGCATCAGTTCAGTTCAGTCACACAGTCGTGTAAGACTCTTTCCAGACCCCATGGACTGCAGCACACCAGGCCTCCCTGTCCATCATCAACTCCTGGAGCTTACTAAAATTCATGTTCATTGAGAGTCAGTGATGCCATCCAACCATCTCATCCTCTGTCATCCCCTACTCCTCCCGCTTTCAATCCTTCAGAGCATCAGGGTCTTTTCCAGTGAGTCAGTTCTTCTTATGAGGTGGCCAAAATATTGGAGTTTCACCTTCAGCATTAGTCTTTCCAATGAATATTCAGGACTGATTTCCTTTAGGATGGACTGGTTGAATCTCCTTGCAGTCCAAGGGACTCTCAAGAGTGTTCTCCAACACCACAATTCAGAAGCTTCAATTCTTCAGTGCTCAGCTTTCTTTATAATCCAACTCTCACATCCATACCTGACTACTGGAAAAATCATAGCTTTGACTAGATGGACCTTTGTTGGCAAAGTAATGTCTCTGCTTTTTAACATGCTGTCTGGGTTGATCACAGCATTCCTTCCAAGGAGCAAGTGTCTTTTAATTTCATGGCTTAGTGTTCTGAATGTTGAGCTTTATGCCAAGTTTTTACCAACTTTTCCACTCTCCTCTTTCACTTTCATCAAGAGGCTCTTTAGTTCATCTTTGCTTTCTGCCATAAGGGTGGTGTCATCTGCTTATCTGAGTTTATTGATATTTTCCCGGCAATCTTGATTCCTACTTGTGCTTCATCCAGACTGGCATTCCACATGATGTACTCTGCATATAAGTCAGATAAACAGGGTGACAATATGCAGCCTTGAGAGGAGAGTGAAAAACTTGGCATAAAGCTCAACATTCAGAACACTAAGCCATGAAATTAAAAGACACTTGCTCCTTGGAAGGAATGCTGTGATCAACCCAGACAGCATGTTAAAAAGCAGAGACATTACTTTGCCAACAAAGGTCCATCTAGTCAAAGCTATGATTTTTGGAAGGAAAGCTGTGACCAACCTAGACAGCATGTTAAAAAGCAGAGACATTACTTTGTCAGCAAAGGTCAGTCTAGTCAAAGCTATGGTTTTTCCAGTGGTCAGGTATGGATGTGGAGTTGGACTATAAAGAAAGCTGAACACTGAAGAATTGATGCTTTTGAACTCTAGTGTTGGGGAAGACTCTTGAGAGTCCCTTGGACTGCAAGGAGATCCAACCAATCCATTATAAAGCAAATAAGTCCTAAATATTCATTGGAAGGACTGATGCTGAAGCTGAAACTCCAATACTGTGGCCACCTGATGTGAAGATCTGGCTCATTTGAAAAGACCCTGATGCTGGGAAAGATTGAAGGCACGAGGAGAAGGGGACAACAGAGGAAGACATGGTTGGATGGCATCACTGACTCAATGGACATGAGTTTGAGTAAACTCCAGGAGTTGGTGATGGACAGGGAGGCCTGGAGTGCTGCAATCCATGGGGTCACAAAGAGTCGGACATGACTGAGAGACTGAAATGAACTGACAATACTCCTTTCCCGATTTGGAACCAGTCTGTTGTCCCATGTCAAGTTCTAACTGTTACTTCTTGACCTGCATACACATTTCTCAGGAGGCACATCAGGTGGTCTGGTATTCCCATCTCTTGAAGAATTTCCCACAGTTTTTTGTGATCCACACAATCAAAGGCTTTGGCATACTCAATAAA
This sequence comes from Capra hircus, assembly GCF_001704415.2. Taxonomy (NCBI): domain Eukaryota; kingdom Metazoa; phylum Chordata; class Mammalia; order Artiodactyla; family Bovidae; genus Capra; species Capra hircus. Next base: position 10,302,412 of record NC_030812.1, read on the forward strand.
GCAGAAATAGATGTTTTTCAAGAACTCTCCTGCCTTTTCAATGATCCAACAGATGTTGGCAATTTGATCTTTGGTTCCTCTGCCTTTTCTAAATCCAGCTTGAACATCTGGAAGTTCACAGTTCACGTACTGCTGAAGCCTGGCTTGGAGAGTTTTGAGCATTACTTTACTAGCATGTGAGATGAGTGCAATTGTGTGGTAGTTTGAGCATTCTTTGGCACTGCCTTTCTTTGGGATTGGAATGAAAAGCTGACCTTTTCCAGCCCTGTGGCCACTGCTGAGTTTTCCAAATGTGCTGGCATATTGAGTGCAGCACTTTTACAGCATCATCTTTTAGGATTAGAAATAGCTCACCTGGAATTCCATCACCTCTACTAGCTTTGTTCGTAGTGATGCTTTCTAAGGCCCACTTGACTTCACATTCCAGGATGTCTGGCTCTAGGTGAGTGATTACACCATCGTGGTTATCAGGGTCATGAAGATGTTTTTTTATAGTTCTTCTGTATATTCTTGCCACCTCTTCTTAGTATCTTCTGCTTCTGTTAGGTCCCTACCATTTCTGTCCTTTATTGAGCCCATCTTTGCATGAAATGTTCCCTTGGTATCTCTCATTTTCTTGAAGAGATCCCTAGTCTTTCCCATTCTGTTGTTTTCCTCTATTTCTTTGCATTCATCGCTGAGGAAGGCTTTCTTATCTCTCCTTGCTATTCTTTGGAACTCTGCATTCAACTGGGTATTTGAATTTTCACCTTTGCTCTTTGCTTCTCTTCTTTTCTCAGCTATTTGTAAGCTCTCCTCAGACAGCCAGTTTCCTCGTTTGCATTTCTTTTTCTTGGGGATGGTCTTGATCCCTGTCTCCTGTACAGTGTCATGGACCTCTGTCCATAGTTCTTTGGGCATTCTGTCTATCAGATCTAATCCTTTGAATCTATTTTTCACTTCCAAGTTATAATCGTAAGGGATTTGATTTAGGTCATATTGAATGGTCTAGCAGTTTTCCCTACTTTCTTCAATTTCAGTCTGAATTTGGCAGTAAGGAGTTCATGATCTGAGCCACAGTCAGCTCCTGGTCTTGTTTGTGTTGACTGTATAGAGCTTCTCCATCTTTGGCTGCAAAGAATATAATCAGTCTGATTTCAGTATTGACCATGGTGATGTCCATGTGTAGAGTCTTCTCTTGTGTTGTCGGAAGAGGGTGTTTGTTATGACCAGTGTGTTCTCTTGGCGAAACTATATTATTAGCCTTTGCCCTGCTTCACTCTGTACTCCAAGGCCAAATTTTCCTGTTACTCCAGGTGTTTCTTGACTTCCTACTTCTACATTCCAATCCCTTATAATGAAAAGGATATCTTTTTTGGGTGTTAGTTCTAGAAGCTCTTATAGGTCTTCATAGAACCATTCAGCTTCTTCAGCATTACTGGTCGGGGCATAGACTTTGATTACCATGGTATTGAATGGTTTGCCTTGGAGACGAACAGAGATCATTTGTCATTTTTGAGATTGTGTCCAAGTACTGCATTTCAGACTCTTTTGTTGACTATCATGGCTACTCCATTTCTTCTCAGGGATTCTTGCCCACAGTAGTAGATATAATGGTCATCTGAGTTAAATTCAACCATTCCAGTCCATCTTAGTTTGCCGATTCCTAAAGTGTCGACATTCACTCTTGCCATCTCCTGTTTGACAACTTCCAATTTGCCTTGATTCATGGACCTAACATTCCAGGTTCCTATGCAATATTGCTCTTTACAGCATCAGCCCTTGCTTCTATCAACAGTCACATCCACAACCGGGTATTGTTTTTGCTTCAGCTCTGTCTCTCCTGAGAAATGTTAAGGCTTGATAAATGCCAGAACAGTAAAACATGAACAAAGTATTTCATGGAACATGGTTGGCATCATGAAAGAGATGGCATTTATACTCGGTCTTTAAAAGTGAAAGTGAAGTCGCTCAGTCGTGTCCGACTCTTTGTGACCCCATGGACTACAGCCTACCAGGCTCCTCCGTCCATGGGATTTTCCAGGCAAGAGTACTGGAGTGGGGTGCCATTGCCTTCTCCAAATAGTGACTGGCATTTTTATCCAGATTAGTTGTCATAGAAAACTAAGATTCAGATGTGTGTAAGACATGTTTTAAGCATAGATGTGAGATTTTTAATCTTCTATTTTCATATGAGGTATATATAAATGTTATAACTCTTAAGACTTAAAGTATCTGTATTTGATGTCAGTGGAACTTTTACAGTAGGAGATGAGATAAAATATTTAGGGAATAGGGGAGATGGTAAATGGGCAAGTTAACAATTTTGTGTTATGTGCAGCTCATAATTGTAGCTCTGTGAAGAGCTCCCACTGAGTCAATGGGAGGTGTGGGTGGAGGTTAGAGCCAGGTTAATTGTTGCATTCAACATCATTCAGGAGAAAAAGTGGAGATAAAATTGCAGCATTTATATTTCTGCCCTTCAATTTTCCTTCATCTCTATACTTCTATTTTCTTCACTCATTATTATTTATTTCCCATGCCTGAATTTTTCCCTCCCTTGACTCCTTCAGGTTATTGAAGAAATACAGTCCATAAAGTTGACTTTCAAGGTGTTTTAAAAATAAAGAAAATGCCAGTCATCTATTCATTTTCAATACAGTGTTGGAAATATAGTTCCTCGGAAAGTATTACCAAGGAATCTGATTGAAAAATAGATTTTGGGAGGAAAGAGGCATTTTACTACACGTCTCTCTGGCAAGCTAGGGACTGTGGTACGCCATCACTGCTAGGCCTGCAGGTATTTTAATTATAATCCGACAGGTCATTTTTCTTTCTTAGTAGTTTTCTAGTCCTTTGGGATCCACCTTCACAATGACTATTAGTTTCTTCTATGTAAGGAAAGAACCTCTGACTCCAAATGTACAGCTTCAGGAACTCGGCCTTCGTATTCTCTGACCTCTCACCTTCACAGTGTGATTTAGATCCGGGTTATCGTACAATAATGTGTCAAGGATACTCCTGCCTAATTATCACCAACTCCAGGTAGCAATTCTCTTCACATTTGAGACTTTAAATTGTTATCAGTGTTCTTTCACTACTTTGTTAATGTAGAAAGTTAACATTTGTGTAGATTAAAGAACGCCTATATTTTGCTTCTCATCTTCTTGAGTATTATTTTATTATTCTCACTCTTCAAATTTTCTACTTTTGTGTTTGCTTTTATTTTCACCCAGGTTATTTTACCAATATGAACATTGTCTTTCGAAAACTTTTTGAGATATTCCATTGCTAAATTTGGAAAGCATGTGTACAAATCCTGAGGGAACTGAAGATATCAGAAAGAAATATAAAACATTTTATGGACTGTTAAGTTGTCATGCTTATTAAATGCAAAAAATCCTCTTAAAGAGGAATAAACAAAACTTTCTTTTGTGCCTTCACCTTTCAAAGAGAGCTCTGGAAAACAACTTTCCATCAAGTCACAAATTTTATTGCGTAATTTAGTGAAACAATCACACAAACCAAGTTTGTTAGCTTTGAGCATTAAATGCACATGTGTATAAATTTATCATTATCTTGCTTATCACACAGTTTAAAGGTCTATTTTGATTTTTTTAAAATCACCGAAAATTGTCTTTTAATTTTTACAAACCTGAATGTATTCTATCGTAAAAAGGGTTGTATTTGTGTCACTGGCTTATTGGTGACTTTCGTCTTTCTTTTAACTTCATAGAATCCATGAGTCATACATTCGTTTTCCTGGATATACAACATATAAGCTCATTGTAAAATTTAAACAAATTAAATATGTTAGCATGTCTTTCTAAAACTTGGCAACACCTCCATTAGATGAGATCTTCTCAGGTGAGCATTACTTTACGGCATTGAAGAACTGTAATTGTGTTTTCTCCAGAATGAGATGTAGGTTGAACTTCTTCATCTTATTGGTCTAGATCTCCATCTCCTACAAAGTTTATTTAATAATATTCTAATGTTACTCATGTCCTAGAAGTTTTCATTTGTACATGGTAGCATTTGGGCATCAAACTTGTCTGATTTTATTTGTATCATTGGAACAGTTTAGAAGGGAAAATCCAGGAATTTTATTAAGAAAATTTTAAATGTAGAAATATAAAAACAGAATATAGACAACTGAAACTTATTTCCCAAGCTTGATAACAGATGGACATTTTTAGGGCTAAACACATTATTTCTACTACCTAGAATTAAAAGAAAATATTGTGATGACAAACACATTTACCAAATTCAAATAAGAGTCTTATAATCCTTATCTTATACCAGAATTTTACCCATTAGAGTTCTAAAATATTAATATGAAAGCATAATTCTATGCATTTAAAATTTTTCTGTGGTTTTTACCCATTAGCGTTCTAAAATATTAATATGAAAGCATAATCCTATGCATTTAAAATTTTTCTGTGGTTTTAGGCAAAAGGTCCAGTTCCATTAATGAACACTGGGCATGTTTCTAAGAGTTAAGCCAATACTGAAAAATATGAAAGCTCCTTATTCTTTTAAAGGACATGAGTTGAACATGGAAAAGAACATGTTTGAGTTTCATTTTCTTTTGTTTTAATTTGTCCGCACACCTAACATATAGTAGTGAATGAATAATAAATATATAAAGGAAGGGAAAGAGGAAAGGGACAAATGAATGAACAAACAAATGAAGAGTTTCAGACAAAACTTGTCTGAAAAGGCAACACTGCTAATAAAAAATATTTCTAAGTATTTATTTTATTTCTTAAATATAAACTAACTGCAATACAGCAAGTAGACTGCTGCTGCTGCTGGTGCTGCTGCTAAGTCGCTTTAATTGTGTCCGACTCTGTGCAACCCCATAGACGGCAGCCCACCAGGCTCCCCCGTCCCTGGGATTCTCCAGGCAAGAACACTGGAGTGGGCTGCCATTTCCTTCTTCAATGCATGAAAGTGAAAAGTGAAAGTGAAGTCGCTCAGTTGTGTCTGACTCTTAGCGACCCCATGGACTGCAGCCCACCAGGCTCCTCCGTCCGTGGGATTTTCCAGGCAAGTAGACTAGTGTTACCTAAAAACTTCTGAGCCCCAATGAATAGATAAATTATCTGTAATTGGCATATCCCAGCACCCTATTAGGGAGTACTGACTTCCACTTATGTTTCATTTTCTTCACAGGCTGGCAGCGATCTTGCAAATTACAGTGAGATTGCTTCTTTCTAGGGTTAAGTTCTAAAGTCAGCTACTAAGGCAAAAAATGCCCTTGAAAAATCCTTTCTATCATCTATAACACTTGATTTGGGGTCTATATCCTTATATAGTGGGCTTCCCTGGTGGCTCAGAACAGTAAAGAATCTGCCTGCGATGCAGAAGACCCGGGCCTGATTGCTGGGTCAGGAAGATCCTTTGAGAAGGAAATGGCTACCCACTCCAGTATTCTTGCCTATATAATTCCATGGACAGAGGAGCCTGGCAAGTTACAGTCCATGGGGTCAGACTCAGAGACTAACACTCACTTTCACCCTGATACAGTAGTTCTTAAATGCATTAAAATTTTAGGAGTACTGTGCTAAACTTAAGTCAAAACAAAGTTGAAACCCTCAGGAGTGAATGACTCAGTGCTCTGTGAGAGGATGGCTTCAAGATTAAGAGTCTCTGCTTTGATACCTGCTGTGTGAATCCTAGGTCCAGTGATTAGAACCTGTGTGACCTTGGCTAAATGACAGTATGTCTTGCTCTGTTTCCACATCTGCAAAACTGGATTACCTAATAGGTTGTGATGAACCTAATAGATTATTATGAAGGTCAAGTGAGATAATCTGTGTAAACGGTTTGAAACAGTCTGGCATGCAGTAAGCGTGTTTGCTATTCTTCCTGACTTTATGACAACTATAAAATTCCTAATAGAGAACAAATGATGGATGAGAATTATAAAATGTTTTTGTTTGCCTGAAGGATTTACTCCATTCTGTTTTAATAAATCAGCCTCTGTAAACTTAATGAATGTAAATAAATGTGTCTTAGGAGGAGGTAACAAGATAAAGTGTCACTGGGACACAGTAGGCAACGCTCACTGGATTTTCACCAAAATTTTGCATGTGAGCAGTTGGACATGCATACCAGTTTTGAAAAAGATAGGGCGATGACCTTGACAGCTTACATCTGTCTTTCCAGACTGTCAGTACCTATTGAAGCCTCACTGAACAGGAATCAGTCTCATGTGCTTAGGCATTAAATGCAAATTAAATTAGGATTAGGTTCTAAATCCCACTCAAAAGTTGTAGTCCTATTAATATAATCTCCTGCACTAAAATGTACCAGTTCACTCCTGCATGTATATATTTTTTGGCTACTTGACCAAAGAGCCTCCTCTACCGTTACACCTGGCCAAGTTTCAATCACATATGTAGCCCCAGCTAGCATTCCAAAAAATGTTCTCTCTAGGTGTTCTGCCTTTAAAGTCTGTGGTTCCATTATCTACTCTGCACCTCCCTACCTAACACACATGCACATGCACACACACACACACACACACGCACACACACACACACACACACGCCCTCTGTAACTGTAGTTTCTTAAGCTTCGGTCATGTCAGACTCTTTGCAACGCTATGGCTGTGACCCTCCAGGCTGCTCTGTCCAGAAGATTCTCCAGGCAACAATATTGAAGTGGGTTGCCATGTCCTCCTTCAGGAGATCTTCCCAACCTGGGGATTGAGCCCTCATCTCTTGAGTCTTCTGCACTTGCAGGCAGATTCTTTACCACTAGCACCACCTGGGAAGCCCAGACTTCCACCTCTTTGTCGTATCCCCTCTATTGAGCTTTTGCCTGAGGAGTGCCTGCCTCTGCATGTGTATAAGGACAACCTGTATCTTTTCCTCCTGAAACATGGTAGCCGATGTGTTCCTTGCGCACCTAGTCTGAATATTTCATTCATTCAGCGGTATTAAGTCAGTATGGCAGCACACCAGGGATGACACGGTACACTTAGGATACTGATAGCTGAAGAAGGTACACTGACCTCATGGCGCCTTTGAGTTGGGAAGACAGAATGAAAATTATATGAGAGAAAATTTGCCATAATATATGTCATCAAAGCAAAGCTGTAGGTAGCTTTCTTTTGTCGGATAGCAAGACTGGAATACATCCTGCATAATTATGAAATACTTTGAGTATTCTGATATAGGCACTGTTTGTATTTGAGTGGCAAGTGTAGTCATTTGAAAAATAAACATTTTTTTTCTCTGTTCTGCTTTTCATCTATGAAGAAGAGAAGGTCCAAAAGAGTTTGACATTTTTCTCATTCTACCAGTTGTTATATGATCTCATTTGGGGTGACTGTTTCTTCTTTTTTTTTTTTTTGAAGGGGGAAATGAGGAAAACACTGTTTCATGAACACTGTACCTCTGGCATATTTGAGTAGACATATTATTTTTTCCTCACTTTTTCTCATGCAGGTAGGAGCCAAGTTTTTAGGATATGACACTGTTGGCCAAAGCTGATCATGATTTTTATAAATATCTGGACATCTTATAACATCACAAAGTGTTGCGTTTTTAACTGATGTTTTTTAGTTATAAAGTAAGGTTCCAAAATAACAGATATAATGATAGTGATAGTGACTGAGGGCCCATTATATGGCAGGGAGACACAAATATTAACTATTTTTCATTTAATCTTTGCTGAATCTCTAGGCAGAAGATATTATTATTCTTTATTTACAGATAATAAAATCAATACCCAGAGAAGCTAAGGAAGATAACCAGCCTTTATCATGAGCCTAATTTCAAAGTTCACCTTTTCTCATTCTGCATTACCTGCCCCCCGCCTCCAAAAATGACATTTAAAGACTGGCTATGGACCATCTCAACTTTTCACCACTATTCAAAAACTAATTTATCTATTGCCATCCCAGTCTGTTTCATGTTGATAGTTCTGATATTAATATTCAAGGTTGGCAATTGTTTAAATGCCAGCAGGTTGCCTGGCCAAGAGGATCTGAATTGATATGAACACTTTTTTGAATAAGACTCTAAATGTGGACAAAGCAGATAGAGACCCTGTAATTATATAAGACAATGTAAATCAGTGAGGAGATTGATTTATCTGATGCTACAGTGTATTACTTGTGGAAAACTAACACTCTTAAAAATGTTTTTCTTAGCTTTTGTTACAGATGTACCTGGGCTTCCCTGGTTGGCAGAGAATCCACCTGCAAAGCAGGAGACCTGAATTTGATCCCTGGGTTGGGAAGATCCTCTGGAGAGGAAAGGACAGTCACTCCCATATTCTTGCCTGGGAAATCCCATGGACAGAGGAGCCTGGGCTGCAGTCCATGGAGTCGCAAGAGGTGGACATTACTTAGCGACTGAACAAACACCACCACCACCATCAAAGATGTCTATAATTGGTCCTAAGAATTGCCTAGCGGTTTGAATGCACCACATACATGGAGGAAAATCTTGTTTCCTTTACATTTTGATCTCTTTACTCATTTAAATGGTATCCATCTTCTAGCTTCTGTTGCAAAACCTTCAAGTGTTCTCAAAGTGCAGAACCAATGCCTTAAAAATTATTTGCATTTTCCATTCAGCTATTTTAACTACTGTGAATGACATCCTTTCATTTTTACTCTGTCTTTATGCTTTGTTCTGTTACCCAAATTGCTTTGAAAAGTTTAGCAAAGGACCAGATGCTTTAATTTTCTTAGCTGGCTCCTTCTATCTTAATAATATTTCTTGCCTGGGTTCAAAGTAACTTTTGTCATGTTTATGTTCTCTAATGTGATAGCTTTAAATCAGTATAAAGCAGGGACATAGATGTAATATCTCCAAGATGTTCTCTGAAACTATTTCCTCACAGAATCCCTTATTCATATCTCTCCTACCTTATTTTTTTTTTTGCATTTAGATCAATTTTATTTGAAATCTTTACTGTCATATTCTTTCAAACATCGTACTCTGTAACTTCATTATTGCTATGAATGCACTGAATGAATTCAATTCATGTGTTTAAATCTTAACCCCCAATATGATGGCATTTGGATGTGGGGCCTTTGGGAAGTGGATTAGGTCACAAGGATGGAGCCCTCGTGAATGAGATCCGCACCATTATAAAGGAAATCCTAGAAAGCTCCCTCTTTCCCTCCACCATGTGAGGACACAGAGAGAACACGGCAATCTGAGAACAAGGAAGAGGGCCCTCACCATAGATAGAATCTGCTAGCACCTTGATCTTGGACTTCCCAGACTCCAGGACTGTGAGAAATGCATTTCTGTATATGTCATCCAGTCTCTGATATTCTATTACCAGTCTGGATGAACTAAGACAATTATGAAATTTTATGTATCAACATATCAAAAATAGTTACCAGAAAACTTTTTAAGTTGCAGTCAAATTATCTGTCCTATAAATGCCAAACATTCAAGTTTATCATTTCATCCTTTTTTTTTTGTATATCTTTTTATTTCCTCAATGTGAATTTTTTATAATAGTTTTATTGAGATATAATTCATATGCCTTAAAATTTACCCATTTAAAGTATTCAATTATGCACATTCATACAAAATTGTACAGCCATCACTGCTATATAACTCTGGGCTTCCCTGGTGGCTGAGATGGTAAAGAATCTGCCTGCAATGTGAGAGACTTGGGTTTGATCCCTAGGTCAGGACGATCCCCAGGAGAAGAGAATGGCAACCCACTCTAGTATTCTTGCCTGGAGAATTCTATGGACAGAGGAGCCTGGTGGGCTACAGTCCAGGGGGTCACTGGGTGATGAGCACTTTCACTTTCACTCTATAACTTTAGAGTATGTTCATCAGCACTCCCCATTCCCACCTTTCTAGCCCCTAGCAACCACTAAACTTTTACCTCTCTAGATATACTAACCTGGACACGTAATATAAATGGAATCACACAATATATGCATTTTTATGTTTGGTTTTATTCACTTAACATGATGTTTCAAGGTTCATCCATGTTATACCACAAGTACTTAATTCCTTTTTACTGACAAGCACTATTCTTATATTTTTTAATAAAATATAATATATTTTAATATATGAATTATTTATATACATATTGCTGCTTGTGGGCTTTTTCTAGCTGCGGCAGACGGGGGCTGCTCTTCATTGCCACCTATGGCTTCTCACTGCGGTGGCTTCTCTTGCTGCTGAGCCCAGGCTTTAGAGCACCTGGCTTTCAGCAGTTGTGGTGCGTGGGCTCAGTAGTTGTGGCTCCTGGGCTCTGGAGCACAGGCTCAGTACTTGTGGAGCACAGGCTTAGTTGCTCCGCAGCGTGTGGGATCTTCACAGACCAGGACTGAGCCATGTCTCCTGCACAGGCGGGCAGACTCTTTAGCACTGAGCTAGCAGGGATGGCTTAGCCTTTACCTTGTAGCTAGGCAGAGCATCAGTGTCAGCCAAAGGTGCAATATTAGGGCATTCCAAGGTCATTCCTGGGGATATGCACAGTCCTGCATATGAACAGCGCCTAGATTTTCAGGAATTTTTGGACTCTTTCAAATCCCTCAATGAATATCTCATTCCCCTTTTCTTTTTTGAGATTTCTGGTCAACCTCTTGTTAGCTCCAGATGGTATCACTGCCTCGGCTAGCTATAATATCGAACAATTACTATTAAATATTTTCTACAAATATCCTGGAGATAAGAGTCACACAGAGAGAGTTCTGGGTTAAATCAAATAAAGGCAAGTTCTAAGAATGAAGTTTTGCCTAGGAGCTGCTGGAAAGGTCAAATAACATTTCTCTGGAGATGAGATTTTAGGAAAATCCAAGCCAGATTTTCCTAAATTTTCTATCAAAATCCAGATTTAGGTAAATCTGTCCCTTCAGTGGCTGCTAGACTTCTGGTTGTTCCAGCTGTCTAGTTATGAGTCTGCAAGTTTTCAGTTCTACAACAGAGCTGTAAAGGGGGTCATGGAAGTCAGACAAGGTATCAAATGCCACAGTGCTTATTCTTCTTACTGAGATCTAGTCATTTTTATTGCATAATAGCTTCTGTAATTGTTGCAAGCCTTTAGTTAATTTCAGGAGTCTTTAAAAAGTTGACTTTGAGAATAATTGCTAATATTCTCATTGTTTTTTATAGGGAGCAGATTTTTGGAGATCTTCACTCTGTCATTCTGGAAGTGCTCCTTGGGCAATCCCTTCTTGTATGTTTCAGTGGTTTCTTAAAATGAACATCCTAAAATTGAATCATTAATTACACATCACATTTCCCCACATTTTAAAAATCTTCTTTTAGAGGCTGTCTTCGATACCCATGAGGCTGTACTAACCAGAAGTCTCTTTTATCTCCTGCTGCCATATTCAACCCATCAGCAAGTCCAGTGTATATTATTTCCTAGATGGCACTCAAATCTATCCATTTTTAGCAGTTCCAGTAGAAACATCATGCCTCCTCTTCTAAAATACTGACTTCTAAGTGCTATAATAACCCTTTGAGCAATCTACCTGCATCAAGCCCAGCCTCGTCTCACTGTTTATCCACACATAGACTGCATGACATTTTTTAGATACAAAAATAGTTATGTAACTTTGGGTAAAACTCTTAAACACTTTCCCTGTCCTCTTAAAAACAAACATTTTTACCATGACCTTCAAAGTTTGTCCATGGTCCAAACTCTTTCTGATTTTGTTTACAGTTGCATCCTCTGAGTTTTAGCACAATAGCTAATGCAAATTTTGCCATCAATAAACATTTGCTAAATAAATGAATGTTAATAAGTGATCTATTTTAAGGCTATAATGGAATAAGCAAAATTAATTCCTTTAAGCCAAAAGTTAAACAACATAACTATCAAGCAATCAAAGGAATCAATCTATCTGTTTCACCTTTAATGCTTTACTCTTCATTGAAAGAAATATTAGTTGTTTAAAAAAATGTTCAAACTGTGGACATCAAGCCACATGTGAACAAAACAAGCATATGTAGAATTTATATATTCAATTTGGAGTTAATCAGTAAAATCAGATTTTGAAAATTACTTTGATAATTAAGTTCATAATAGCACATTGCATAGATTTTCTATGCTTAACTATTAGCAAAGAATACCAATAAACTAATAAATATTTTCTATTTAACAGATATTCTCTGATCTAGCATCACAAAATAGATACAGTTAAGTTGCTTGATTTGTTTGAGGACTATCCGTTTAAAAGATCTATTTTCTACACAATGGCAGGGTGGGTCTAATTTTTTTTTTTTCTGTTATGTCAGAGGAAACCCTTGAAATCACTCATTGTGGTTAACTACATTCCTAATAATATGTCTTTTGAAAAGACTATCATAGGTCTTCTAAATGATTATATTGCTTGTCTTCAGGTAGACTGAAAAGAGAGTTGGACCTTAAAGAAGGCTGAGTGCCAACGAATTGATGCTTTTGAACTGTAGTGTTGGAGCAGGCTCTTGAGAGTCCTTGGACTGCAAGGAGATCCAACCAGTCCCTCCTAAAGGAGATCAGTCCTGATTGTTCACTGGGAGCACTGATGTTGAAGCTGAAGCTCCAGTACTTTGGCCACTTGATGCAAAGAGCCAACTCATTAGAAAAGACCCTGATGCTGGGAAAGATTGACGGTAGGAGGAGAAGGGGACAACAGAGGATGAGATGGTTGGATGGCCTCACCGACTCAATGGACATGAGTTTGAGCAAACTCCGGGAGATGGAGGAGGACAGGAAAGCCTGGTGTGCTGCAGTCTGTGGGGTCGCAAAGAATTAGTGCGGCTGATCGACTCAGATACGAGTGATCAACTGAACAACAAGATTGAAAAAGATATTTGCTGAGGGTTAACTCAGGGTCTATCACTTTGCTTCTAGCATCAGGAGCCCAGGATAACCGTGATACCTTATTCCAACTTGATGTGACATAGCCCTTGTGAAGTATCCGTTACTCTTTCAGTAAGATTGCCAGTATCACTTAATTTGGCTTTGAACCATCATTTTATAACTAAGCATGTTGTCACATATAAAATGCTTCAGATGACAGCTTTGGATTTCTTTGCTTAAGTTTTTTAGAGTATTCAAATTTAGCAATCTCTTCAATGAATTGTGTGTCAAGTTTAGATGTATTCTTGATTTAGAATTGCCCTTGCATTTCAAGCAGTACATTAGAGGCTGCATATTTTCTACCTGGGAGATATTTATTTGGGAAATATGTTCATGATGTAGACTATTTTTTTCCTTTAAATGTGGAAAAACTTGTTTTCTTTCTTATTATGCTGATTCCACCCGCCACTCCACGCCGCCCCCCCCCCAAATATACAAATGAACTGCGATTCTATTGTAGCACTCACTCTGATTTCCCAGATGTTACGCTAACTCTCTTAGTGCTTTTGGGTAGTTTCCAAAACACAATACTTGGATTAAATGTGTCCCTGGTAGGTTTTACCCTTTAGCTGTGTCCTCTCCTTTTTATACTGCTATTATATAGAAACTTTCATTGACTTTACTATATTTCAACATATGACTGCTATTTCCTGTTATTTTTATCTTTTCTACTTGAAAAAGAATTTCTTATTTCTCTAGGAGTTTTAGGATTGAAGACCATTAGTTACATATTAAAAAGGCACACATTTTTCATGTAAAACATGTTAGTATGGCATATGACTGTGAAAGAATAAACATATTTGGAATTCTGTCTTCATTTTATTCTGCTTTGTTGGATTTATATGCTGAAATAATCTCTGTATCAAAATGTATAATTTATGGTCATCAAAATATAATAACTTTTTAAGCATTCTGCCAAATATTAGAACATTTTATTTTATAATAGTTTTAGATTTACAGAAAAATTACAAAATAGAGCAGAGTTCACGTATACCCCAAACCTAGTTTCCACTATTGTTAATAGCTTATATTAGTATTAAACACTTGTTACAATTAATGTGGGAATAAAATCAAAACATTATCATTAACTAAAGTCTATAGCTAAAGATTTCTTTCAGTTCAGTTCAGTTCAGCTGCTCAATTGTGTCCGACTCTTTGTGACCCTATGAATTGCAGCATGCCAGGCCTCCCTGTCCATCACCAACTCCTGGAGTTTACCCAAACTCATGTCCATCCAGTTGGTAATGCCATTCAGCCATCTAATCCTCTGTCGTTCCCTTCTCCTCCTGCCCCCAATCCCTCTCAGCGTCAGAGTCTTTTCCAGTGAGTCAACTCTTCTCATGAGGTGGCCAAAGTACTGGAGTTTCAGCTTCAGCATCAGTCCTTCCAATTGTTGCAGGAAGGCAGACCCCTTCCAGGGCCCGAAACTGGGCTCTTGTCTAACACTTGGAAATGAATTGTCCGAGGAGACACACGTGCTGACAAAGGAAGAGACTTTATTGGGAAAGGGCGCCCGGGTGGAGAGCAGTAGGGTAAGGGAACCCAGGAGAACTGCTCTGCCACGTGGCTCGCAGTCTCGGGTTTTATGGTGAGGGGATTAGTTTCCGGGTGGTCTTTGGCCAATCATTCTAATTCAGAGTCTTTCCTGGTGGCGCCCACATTGCTCAGCCAAGATGGATGATAGCAAGAGGGATTCTGGGAAGTGGACGGACATGTGGTGTCTCCTTTAGACTTTTCCCAAACTCTTCGGGGTTGGTGGTGGCTTATTAGTTCCATATTCCTTATCAGGATCTCCTGTCATAAAACAACTCATGCAAATGGTTACTGTGGTGCCTGGCCAGGGTGGGTGGGTTCAATCAGTGTGCTTCCCCTAACGCAATGAACACCCAGGACTGATCTCCTTTAGGATGGACTGGTTGGACCTCCTTGCAGTCCAAGGGACTCTCAAGAGTCTTCTCCAACACAACAGTTCAAATGCATCAATATTCTTTTTTCTGTTCCAGAATTCCATCCAGAAAAACATAATGCATTTAGTAGTTATATCTTCTTAGTTTACTCTGGGCTGTGAACACTTTCTCAGATTTTCCTTGTTTTTGATTACCTTGACAGTTTTGAGGCATATTAGTCAGATATTTTGCAAAATATCCCTCTATGGGGATTTGTCTGATGTTTTCCTTATGATTAGACCTGGGTTATATATTTTGTGGAGAAAGACCAGAGAGGCAAAGTATCATTCTCATTATATCATATCAAGAATACATTCACATCAATCTGTCTTATTATTCATGACGCTGACGTTGATCATCTGGCTGAAAGAGTGTTCTTCAAGCTTCTCTACTGTAATGTTACTCTTTGTTCTTTCCCTGTTCTCTACTGTAACTCTTTGAAGGAAGTCACCATGCACAGCCCACTTTGAGAAGTGGACAGTTATGTTTCGCTTCTCAAGAGCAGGGTATCTACATAAAGTATTTGGAAGTTTTCCATACTGTAGATTCTTCTCTCACCCCCATTATTTATTTATTGAATCACTTATTGGTATCAGTATGGATTCATGGAGATTTATTTTAGACTTTGAGCTATAATTGGATAAAATCTATTTATTTATTTGTTTACTCAAATTGCTAGCTTTGGGAATGTCTCATGTCTCCTGTGTCCTGTTGACACACTCCTGCTTTTGTCTTTTTTATTTTTTGCATTTCTTTAATTTCTGGCACTACAAGATGCTCCAGGCTCATGCTATGTATTTCCTGCCTCAGCCCGTAGAATCAGACATTTCTCCAAGGAGCTCTGGATCCTTTTATTAGAAACCAAGATCTGGGCACTAGATGTTCTGTTGTATTATTTTTCTAGCTAAAGAAATGAGACTAAAATTTCTTGAGCTTCTACTATTATTTAAGCCAGAGATAAGCAAATATGTTCTGTAAAGGACCAGATAGTAAATATTTTAGCCTTTGCAACCTATCATCTCTCACAATGACTTTGTTGTGAAAACTGACTTTGATGAGAAAAAAAAACAGCCTTAGGCCATATGTAAACAAATGGATGTGACTATTTTCTAATAAAGCTGTATTTACAAAAACAGGTGACAGGCTGAATTTGGTCTGTGGATCATAGTCACCTAACTTAAGATATAAGCTGTAGGTGTGGCCTGTGTGGTATGTGTGTGTGAGAAGGAGAGGGGATAGAGGGAAAAAGAGAAGCAGATAAACAAGATATGAATTCATTCTTAGAGTGAAAGAGTCAGGGACTGAGCTCAAATGGTCTGATTACAAAGACAGCGTTATTTTTCTTTTGCCATACTGTCTTCTGGGTTTCCCAGTGCCCGCCAGTGCAGGGGATGTAAGAGATACTGGCCCAATCCCTGGGTCAGGAGGATCCCCTGGAGGAGGACGTGACAACCCACTCCAGTATTCTGGCCTGAAGAATCCTATGGACAGAGGAAGCTGGCAGGCTATAGTCCATGGGGTCGCAAAGAAGAGTCAGACATGACTGAAGCGACTTAGGACAGCATACATACTGTCTTCTAATCAATTATTCTTCGAATTCTATCCCAGAAGTTCCTTGCATTTTGTTTTTCTAGCTTGCAGAAAGTCTCACGCATAGACTAATCAAATGTCTCAAGTGGTATAATAATGATGCTGGCTTACATTTCATACCTGGATATCAATCTTATTTACTTTTCATCACACGTTGTATAGTTACAAACTCCAGGTTATTAATAAAGAGGTCAACATAGCCAAGCAAGCTGTTTGCTGAAATAAACTGCTGGAAAAACTTCATTTAAAGTAAAGACATTTTCCAACTGACATGGTTCATGACCAGCTATCCTGTGTAACTGTGTACTGAGGAGTCTCTTGCTTGCCAGCAAACCAGAGTAAAGAGATAACAGTTCAACAATAGTCTTCTCCAGAGACTAACAGAGAAAGACAACTAGAAAAGATAAGTATGGCTGTTTTAAAACAGAACTCAACTCTTAAAAAAAAGGAAGAATTAAAATAAAGGAAAAACGTCAGCCAGATTGATCTCTTTGAACATTTCAAGTTAATTGTTGAGGTACTTTCCCTTTATATAAGTTCTGTCTTTTACAGAATATTTTCCAAATTATTCCCCAGTTTTAAGCTCTCATGTTCACAAATTCTTCTATAAATTTATAATTCTGGATGTTAAATCCATTGATCATAGTTTCTCTTACCAAGGCATTTTCCCTTACTACATTAGCTTCAGCTGTGAAATGAAGTTACTTAATGGTATATGTTTTCTCCTTCAAACTGTTTTAAGTCATGGGTAATCAATAAAGAGCTGGAGAAAGATAAGGTATTAAAGGTTAATCACACAGTATGCCTTATTTAGGACATAAGAACTCTCCTGTCATTGATTATACATTTTTTAAATTGTTCATAGTCCATTCTCCAAAATAATATGATCTTTCTTAGACTGGTGTCTAAGAAATAAATCTCCCTACCTATGAGGTCATTGACCAGAGAGAGATATACACCTATAATGGTATATTTAAACGATAAACCAGTTCATATAACGATTGATCATTCACTCTATATGCTTCTGTCTCAAGGATGAAATCTGTAGAAAAAATGACTAGAGTGATAGATTGGAAAAATTGGGTAAGAAGGTTATATTTTTAGAATTTTGGTTCATAGATAATACTTCAGAGGATATTAATACTAACATCAATAGTATAATTGACATTAATAATGGAAATAATGTAATATATATAATGTAATAATGGACACAGTAGTGACTATGTCCATTAGTCAGAAACACAAAAACCACTCTAGATATTTTGAGTGTAAAGGGATTTAATGCACAGAATTAGTTGCAAAATTATTGGAAAAGCTGGTCATGCAATAAAGAGTTCAGTGCTCTATCCATTGATACAGAGCTGGTAGCATTCCTGGGCTGAAGCCTTACCACGCCATTACTCTGACAGAGGCTATGTCCCCATTGTTATTGCAGCTGAGTGGGAACCTGGGAGCCACATTCCCAATGCAGAGCCTGTGTGGCCCTACTGCCACTACAGCTGAAGGGATCTCCAGAAGCAAAGAAAGACAGCCTCTCTCTTCCTCTTGCTTTCCAACATTCTGTACCCAACTAAAAAGGGAAATGTAGTTTGCAGGCTCCTACTTCTACAATTCAAAAGTGAATGAAGGAAGGCAAAAATGGAACTTATGCCAAGAGATTACCAAAATGCGCACAATATGATGGGTACCATTTTAACTATTTTCAGATAGACAAATATTAATTTAGATCTCATAACAGCCCTGTGTAGTAGATATGCTTTTTACTTATTTCACTGATGAGGAAACTGAGGCATAAAGAAGCTAGATGGTATCATACAACTATTAAGAGGTGGAATTAGGATTTGAACCAGGAAATATAACTCTAGTGTTCATACCTATAATCATGGTACTACAATTCAACAAGCCAGGTGTTCTGGACCCTGTTTCATTTGTCCAAAGTAAGAAGCTAATTTTTTCCAGGACCCCCATCCAAGTATTTCTGATACATACCCGCACAAGTATCTCAGATACACGTCTGCCCAAGTATTTCAGATGGCTGATATTCGCTGGTGTTAGCCACTGATAACATAGCACCTCTTTTTTGCATGACCAACAATTCCAACGGTGAGTAATTTCTCTTGCTAGTCATCCCCTTTAGCCACTACTGCTATCACTATTCTGGCATCAGCATGAAGAAAACCACTGCCCTTCCCCTTTTACTTCATGCCTTACATGGATCGGTTCAGTTCAGTTGCTCAGTCATGTCTGACTCTTTGCGACCCCATGAACTGCAGCACGCCAGGCTTCCCTGTCCATCACCAACTCCTGGAGTTCACTCAGACTCACATCCATTTAGTCAGTGATGCCATCCAGCCATCTCATCCTCTGTCATCCCCTTCTCCTCCTGCCCCCAACCCCTCCCAGCATCAGAGTCTTTTCCAATGAGTCAACTCTTCGCATGAGGTGGCCAAAGTACTGGAGTTTCAGCTTCAGCATCATTCCCTCCAAAGAAATCCCAGGGCTGATCTCCTTCAGAATGGACTGGTTGGATCTCCTTGCAGTCCAAGGGACTCTCAAGAGTCTTCTCCAACACCACAGGTCAAAAGCATCAATTCTTTGGCTCTCAGCCTTCTTCACAGTCCAACTCTCACATCCATGCATGACCACTGGAAAAACCATAGCCTTGACTAGATGGACCTTTGTTGGCAAAGTAATGTCTCTGCTTTTCAATATGCTGTCTAGGTTGGTCATAACTTTTCTTCCAAGGAGTAAGCATGGATACCTCACACAAACAGAAATGAGACCCTGTGTAGTTCCCACAAGACAGCTAAATATGAGGCTATAATACCACTGGGCTGAATTTTATTGAAGGCTGGAGATAAAGGATTTGGATACACAAAATGAATGATAATTACACTATAACAAGGCTGCTCTTGGAGTGTGCCCGTCCAGGCCCATCCCAGTCCCAGGTCCCCTCCTGGTATTGTCTCAGACCTGTCTCTAAATGGCTGGGGCCAGCTTCCTCGTACCATGTGTCATGTTTTTGAGTCTATCTCCATTCAGAGAGTCCTGGCCCACTGCCCAAGCTCCAGTTAGAGAAGTCCCTCTCAAGACTGAATTCCCAGCTTTTGTTTCTTTTCCCTTACAAAGAACAAGTATCCAAAACTTACGATGCAATATTTAACAGGTCTGTGCAAGGCTTATCTAATTCTCTAAGAGGACTCAGATTTGTCTTATTAACGATTTACTATTGATAAAGTTCCACACTCTATGCAGTTAGAAGTTAAACTTTGAAGTGAAAGTGAAAGTGAAGTCGCTTAGCCGTGTCCGACTCTTTGTGACCCCATGGACTGTAGCCCACCAGGCTCTTGCATTCATGGGATTCTCCAGGCAAGAGTACTGGAGTGGGTTGCCATTGCCATCTCCAGGGGATCTTCCTGACCCAGGGATTGAATCTGGGTCTCCTGCACTGAAGGCAGATGCTTTACTGTCTGAGCCACCAGGGAAGCCCTTGGTAACCCTTAGAAGACTGTTAAATTGTTAATGATTTTTGTTCATTTGAGATACAAATGATTTCTGTCTAATTGACAAGAAAACCTAAAAGGTTACCTTTTATGGTCATGGAAGCTATTAAACAGTTTTGCATTTCATTCAGCAATGTCATTTCAGCAGTTTTCTTCTCTGACTGTAGTATATACTTTGTCCTTCCTTGTATTGCATTGAGTCAGTTTAACATTTGGCTTAATCCCTCACTAGTGTTTTTGATTTGAGTTTTCATTCAGTTCAGTAGCTCAGTCGTGTCCAACTCTTTGAGACCCCATGAATCGCAGCACGCCAGGCCTCCATGTCCATCACCGTCTCCCGGAGTTCACTCAGAGTCACATCCGTCAAGTCCATGATGCCATCCAGCCATCTCAACCTGGGTCGTCCCCTTCTCCTCCTGCCCCCAGTCCCTCCCAGCAGCAGAGTCTTTTCCAGTGAGTCAACTCTTCGCATGAGGTGGCCAAAGTACTGAAGCTTCAGCTTTAGCATCATTCCTTCCAAAGAAATCCCAGGGCTGATCGCCTTCAGAATGGACTGGTTGGATCTCCTTGCAGTCCAAAGGACTCTCATGAGTCTTCTCCAACATCACAGTTCAAAAGCATCAATTCTTCAGGGCCCAGCCTTCTTCACAATCCAACTCTCACATCCATACATGACCACAGGAAAAACCATAGCCTTGACTAGACGGACCTTAGTCGGCAAAGTAATGTCTCTGCTTTTGAATATGCTATCTAGGTTGGTCATAACTTTTCTTCCAAGGAGTAAGCGTCTTTTAATTTCATGGCTGCAGTCACCATCTGCAGTGATTTTGGAGCCCCCCAAAAAATAAAGTCTGACACTGTTTCCACTGTTTCCCCACCTATTTCCCATGAAGTGATGGGACTGGTTGCCATGACCTTCATTTTCTGAATGTTGAGCTTTAAGCCAACTTTTTCACTCTCCCCTTTGACTTTCATCAAGAGGCTTTTTTGTTCCTCTTCACTTTCTGCCATAAGGTTTGTGTCATTTGCGTATCTGAGGTTATTGATATTTCTCCCTGCAATCTTGATTCCAGCTTGTGTTTCTTCCAGCCCAGCGTTTCTCATGATGTACTCTGCATAGAAGTTAAATAAGCAGGGTGACAATATACAGCCTTGACGTACTCCTTTTCCTATTTGGAACCAGTCTGTAGTTCCATGTCCAGTTCTAACTGTTGCTTCTTGGTCTGCATACAGATTTCTCAAGAGGCAGGTTTGGTGGTCTGGTATTCCCATCTCTTTCAGAATTTTCCACAGTTTATTGTGATCCACACAGTCAAAGGTTTTGGCATAGTTAATAAAGCAGAAATAGATGTTTTTCTGGAACTCTCTTGCTTTTTCCATGATTCAGCGGATGTTGGCAATTTGATCTCTGGTTCCTCTGCCTTTTCTAAAACCAGCTTGAACATCAGGGGGTTCACAGTTAACGTATTGCTGAAGCCTGGATGGGAGAATTTTGAGCATTACTTTACTAGCATGTGAGATGAGTGCAATTGTGTGGTAGTTTGAGCATTCTTTTGCATTGCCTTTCTTTGGGATTGGAATGAAAACTGACCTTCTCCAGTCCTGTGGCCACTGCTGAGTTTTCCAAATGTGCTGGCATATTGAGTGCAGCACTTTCACAGCATCATCTTTCAGGACTGAAACAGCTCAACTGGAATTCCATCACCTCCACTAGCTTTGTTTGTAGTGATGCTGTCTTAGGCCCACTTGGCTTCACATTCCAAGATGTCTCGCTCTAGATTAGTGATCACACCATCATGATTATCTGGGTCATGAAGATCTTTTTTGTACAGTTCTTCTGTGTATTCTTGCCACTTCTTAGTATCTTCTGCTTCTGTTAGGTCCATGCCATTTCTGTCCTTTGTCGAGCCCATCTTTGCATGAAATTGTCCCTTGGTATCTCTAATTTTCTTGAAGAGATCTCTAGTCTTTCCCATTCTGTTGTTTTCCTCTATTTCTTTGCATTGATCGCTGAAGAAGGCTTTCTTATCTCTCCTTGCTATTCTTTGGAACTCTGCATTCAGATGCTTATATCTTTCCTTTTCTCCTTTGCTTTTCATCCCTCTTCTTTTCACAGCTATTTGTAAGGCCTCCCCAGACCAAAGCCATTTTGCTTTTTTGCATTACTTTTCCATGGGGATGGTCTTGATCCCTGTCTCCTGTACAATGTCACGAACCCCATTCCATAGTTCATCAGGCACTCTGTGTATCAGATCTAGGCCCTTAAATCTATTTCTCACTTCCACTGTATAATCATAAGGGATTTGATTGAGGTCATACCTGAATGGTCTAGTGGTTTTCCCTACTTTCTTCAATTTCAGTCTGAATTTGGAGTTTGAATTTTCAGTCTGAATAAGGAGTTCATGATCTGAGTCACAGTCAGCTCCTGGTCTGGTTTTTGCTGACTGTATAGAGCTTCTCCATGTTTGGCTGCAAAGAATATAATCAATCTGATTTCGGTGTTGACCATCTGGTGATGTCCATGTGTAGAGTCTTCTCTTGTGTTGTTGGAAGAGGGTGTTCGCTATGACCAGTGTGTTCTCTTGGCAAAACTCTATTAGCCTTTGCCCTGCTTCATTCCGCATTCCAAGGCCAAATTTGCCTGTTCCTCCAGGTGTTTCTTGACTTCCTACTTTTGCATTCCAGTCCCCTATAATGAAAAGGACATCTTTTTTGGGGTGTTCTAAAATGTCTTGTAGGTCTTCATAAAGCCATTCAACTTCAGTTTCTTCAGCGTTACTGGTTGGGGCATAGACTTGGATTACTATGATATTGAATGGTTTGCCTTGGAGATGAACAGAGATCATTCTGTCATTTTTGAGATTGCATCCAAGTACTGCATTTTGGACTCTTTTGTTGACCATGATGGCTACTCCATTTCTTCTGAGGGATTCCTTCCCACAGTAGTAGATATAATGGTCATCTGAGTTAAATTCACCCTTTCCAGTCCATTTTAGTTTGCTGATTCCTAGAATGTCGACATTCACCCTTGCCATCTCTTGTTTGACCACTTCCAATTTGCCTTGATTCATGGACCTGACATTCCGGGTTCCTATGCAATATTGCTCTTTACAGCATCAGATCTTACTTCTATCACCAGTCACATCCACAACTGGGTATTGTTTTTTCTTTGACTCCATCCCTTCATTCTTTCTGGAGTTATTTCTCCATTGATCTCCAGTAGCATATTGGGCACCTAATGACCTGGGGAGTTCCTCTTTTGGTATCCTATCATTTTGCCTTTTCCTACTGTTCATGGGGTTCTCAAGGCAAGAATACTGAAGTGGCTTGCCATTCCCTTCTCCAGTGGACCACATTCTGCCAGACCTCTCCACCATTCCCTCCCATCTTGGGTTGCCCCGTGGGCATGGCTTGGTTTCGTTGAGTTAGACAAGGCTGTGGTCCTAGTGTGATTGGATTGACTAGTTTTCTGTGAGTATGGTTTCAGTGTCTTTTTGTTTCTGAGAGTTATATTTTTAACTTTTAGAAAATTATACTTTGATACTTTGATTAGCTTCTTCACAAGATTAGTAAAAATAAAAATGACTACTTCAGAGCAAATCATCCTCAGATTTATACCTAATATTTGTGGGACTTGGAAAATATTACAAGTGTAGGTCCATATACAGTAAGACTAAATGTTTGAAACATAAGTTATGACTACAGTCTCTTAAATGAAATATATTCTTCTCTCCTCCATTGACAAGTGTCACTTCATAATAGGGCTTCCCTGGTGGCTCAGACAGTAGAGATCTGTCTGCAGCGCAAGAGACCTGGATTCAAACCTTGGTTTAGGAAGATCCCCTGAGGAAAGAATGACAACACACTCCAGTATTCTTGCCTAAAGAATTCCATGGACAGAGGAGCTAGCAGGCTAAAATCCTTGGGGTCACAAAGAGTTGGACGTAACTGAGCAAATAACACTTACTTACTTTATAATAAACACATTGAAAAATATCCATTAGGCTCTGGTAATTTTTATTACCAAAGGTCAGCAAAATACCAAAAATGAACAAGTTTAAATATGATGCATACTTGGTTAGTCCGTAGAAAAGAGGAAGATATTTGGATGAATAATAAAGCAAAACAAATTGCAAATTACATATTTATTTCATATAATTTAATATTTTGGCCCTCAGCAAAATTACTTATTACATTGTTATAATCAAGGTTTTCATATAATTTGTATTCTATTGACAGTAATGCCAAATTAGATCTTGGCTGAACATTATCGTTCTTAAATATGTTTATTAGCTTTAAAACCTTCAATTTGGAAAATTTTGTCTGAAATTGTTTACAAAGTTATAACGCAGTATACTTGGAATTAGTCTATAAAGGTTCATGTTTGAATAGTGTAATGGAGGTAACACTTGAAAAATCAACACTCCGCAGAAACTGTCATCATCTTATGTGACCCTGACTCATCTTTTTATTTCATAAGTAACTTTCCAAAGAAGAATACACAATGTCTACAAAGCAAGTACTTTGGCATTGCAGGGCATCTTGCTGTAGACATATTCAAACAAAAGACAGAAAGACATTTTGGACAAAGGAAAAATCACATACAGCTTTGATTTAAAAGGTCCAAATAATTGTACCAGTTTCCCTCAAGAACAAAAAATAGGAGGCAGAGTGCTTGCTTTATTTATGTGTAACTGAATAGCCTAATGAGGTGTTTCCCTTCCCCAAGAAAGCAATGTTTTAAAGGACTATTTGAATTCCATCACTTTCTCCAAAGTTCCTTTCCAAGCCTCTTTTTCTACTTTTATCTAATGACAGAATGAAAGAGTAACATTTTTTCCAAATGGAGATCTAAAATGGTCAATGGATTTTTTTATTCATTCATTCAAATATTTTATATTACAATAATTCTATCCCACAACTACTCTAGTTTCTGGGGGTTAAACTTCACAATCCACTTTTTTGATCTTTTAAAGGATATATGCCATTGTCTGACTTATTTATTTGTCCAGGTGAAAATATTTCTGTAGGCAGGGTGCCTGGGGAACACAGAAGAAGGATCTATTAGACAAGCAGGCACAACGTCCATTCCCAGTGCCATTTCTCCAGAGTAATGAGAATTAAATTCAATTCCCTGTATTAATCTGCATTCATTTTCTGACTGTTGATGACCTTGAAACCATGAATAGCCACTGGCAAGGGGGATGAAGAGCACAGATGAGACTCCCCTTCAATAATATACTAACGACACAGAAAGAAGAAATTCATCCTAGTAACAGCCACATTTTTACAGTCCCTATAATGGTCCCCATTGTACACAACTGCTTATTCTGTGAAAAGGATCAATGGATTATCTGTTGTTTCTGATAACTTACATCATTATTTCTCTCTATTTAGGAATAAAATGGTGGATTTAAAATAACACAATGAAGATTGACAATAACACCATGACTTTTAAAAATTAATGTGAAGAATATAATTTGTTAACTCTAGATAGCCACTGACTTAACTGTTTATAGTTGTAACACAGGGTAGGAGGGTATGGGTGTGTTTGTGAATCTAGGCTCAACAGACCATAAAATGCCCTAGTGAATGTTGGCCTGTGAGGACTTCCTAGAAGGATCAGAAATAACAAAGTCAGGAGGAAATCAACAGCATTTATTCTGAATCACCTGAATCAGGGGATGTGTTAGGTCACTGATTCTTTTACTGAAATATGTTGAATATATTTATGAAATTTTCTTTAAAGTATAAAAATCTTATTAAATGCTCATTCTATAGCTCCTCAACAAAAATTAACGTTCAGTTCAGTTCAGTTGCTCAGTCATGTCCGACTCTTTGCAACCCCATGAACTGCAGCATACCAGGCCTCCCTGTCCATCGCCAACTCCCGGAGTTTACTCAAACTCATGTCCATTAGTGATGCCATCCAACCATCTCATCCTCTGTCATCCCCTTCTCTTTGCACCTTCAATCTTTCCCAGCATCAGGGTCTTTTCCAGTAAGTCAGTTCTTTGCACCATGTGGCCAAAGTATTGGAGTTTCAGCTTCAGCATCAGTCCTTCCAAAGAATATTCAGGACTGATCTCCTTTAGGATGGACTGGTTGGATCTGCTTGCAGTCCAAGGGACTCTCAAGAGTCTTCTCCAACCCCACAGTTCAAAAGCATCAGTTCTTCAGCACTCAGCTTTCTTCACAGTCCAACTCTCGCATCCATACATGACCACTGGAAAAACCATAGCCTTGACTAGACGAATTAACATTAGCCACATTCTAATTTATATATTGTTTCAAATTGTCCCCAAAGTATGCTCATTCAAGTGCCCCAAAGCATGCTCACATATATTATTCCAGTTATCTTTATAGTAGCACCTAGGAGACACAGAGGGGTTATTATTATCACTTCCTTGGAAACAGGAAAGTGAGGGAACAATAGGTTAAATTAATAGAGGCAAGCATAAATTGATTCATAGCTTCAAAGCCCTGCAAAATAAAATCATGCTTAGTTTACAATTTATTTTTAGAAATTATAGCTTCCCAGGCATTTTAAAAGCAGTATTTGTCACTTAGACTTTATCTGATAATTGTAAAATGTAGTGGCATTTCAATATCCCTAGAGGTTTTTATTTTATTTCTGGAGACACACTGCACATAAGAAAATAATGCCACAATGATGTATATCTCAGTATTAACAAGATCTTGGTCAATAATTAACATAAGAAGATAATTCAACAATTTTTCCTTATGCATGAATACTTGAGTAATTAATTTACAGATAAATGTCAAAAATGCAATCCACATTTCCCAGTACGACTTTACTATTCTAAACATACCTCACACAATCATTCACTTTCAAAAGTGTCATATTGAGAGATTTCATGAGGCTGTAAAATGGCTAATATACAATTCAGATCACTTTTATAACCTTGGTTCAAATGAAAACATAGGATAAAAAAAAGTCCATTATGCTATAGTTACAAAAAGAAACAACAAAAACCCAGACAATAAATAAGACAGTCTCTCAACCTTGCGTTAATAGAGTCTGCTCTTGTGAGGCAACCCTTGGGGGATGGATTAATTCATGTCCTAGCCTAAGGGTGTACGCCGCAGAAGCTCTCAACCTGCGTTCCAGCATCTGGTTCTTCCCTTCATCTCCTCCCAGTATTGACATTATCTTTTCATTGCTGATCTTACCGTATAAAATGCTTTTTTAAAAAAAATCAGAAGCAAGACAATAGAATCCTTTGTTTACTTTCTTTCTTGTCCTTTGTTTTCTATTTCTTTTATCAGAGATATTATACATGTATAATTTGAATATGTTTACAGCACAGAATTCTCCATCTCTTAAATACAGTCTCTATATTGATTCTGTAAATATGCACTTTTAATCTTTTATGAGTTTGTATGTACTTGTCTTATGGGAATATGCACACTGCTCTCCTGAACTGATAAACTATAACCACAGCAATGGAGCCTCCCTGTTTATGTCCCAGTAAATGCTGCAGAATGACCTGAACACAACTGAGGAGTCTGTAGAAGGGTCAAGGTTGATACCCTGGTAAAATATTCCAGTTGGAAATGGAAGGGCACCTGGGATGAGTAGACACCAGAAACACTAAATAAAAAGTTGTTACCTTTTCCTTCTTTCCTTCAGTCTATAGGTGTCAGCTAAATGATTGTCCAGCTTTTGGAAAGTCATCCCCTGTATGAGCATGAGTGAGAAATTCAGAGGGAGATTTTTCAGCTTTCCATGCACTGAGGCTCAATAACTGCCCTCCTAGATGTTAATGAAAGACTCAAATCCACTGTGCATTAAGTCTTTGCTGACCACGTAATCCACATGCTATTAGCTTTTCTAAAGGACTATTTCATTTACTGTCGACACAGAGCAAAATATATTTGGTATCCCCAAGGCACTTGAACTTTTTTCATTAACTTTTTTTAAAATTTGGTTTTGATTGCAATAATTTGCCTTTTCATATCTGTCAATAAAAGCTCTGTGATGAAAGTGAGAGTCTTTAGTGAATATAATACTGATGATATTTTCAGATCTAAAGTGAATTGGCTTTACATGTCTCCAGGCCTGGGGCATCACTCAGAGCCAAATGCAGGGTCAGAAGCCAATATGATTCACCACTTTCATAAACCCTGATCTTGTTCTGGTGGAAATTTGTGGCTGGATTTGGTTCAGGCCTGACTGTTGGAAGGGGGCCTGCTGTGCTTAGTAACACAGATTCTCTGGAGTCAATCTGGTCTTAGCTCTTCCCCAAGTCACTAATATCTTGGAGGGTAGTTTCCTATCTACTACTATTTCTGTTTTGCTTCCAGGTGTGTACTCACCTGGATGAGCCCACAAATAAAGCAAAGAGTCTTTGCTGACCACTCAGTCTAAAGTGACCACCCCCAGGCACTGCCTAGTCCAGTAACTGTTCCATTTTATTTGTAATCCATATCACTATCTGACATTTTCTAGTTCCTCTGGTTTCTTGTATATTATTTATCTGTTATCTCCATGAGGGCAGGGCCACCAGTACTTAGAAAACTACCTGAACTACTATCATTATAGAGTAAATATTTATTCCAATAAATAAATGAATGAAGAATTCAAAGGGTTTTAAGGGTTTCCTCCATAGGAAAGTAATTATTGTTGTCAGACTGATGTGTTTAATTTAGTTTAGAATGGTTAGGTAATTAGAATAGAAAAAAGGAATCCAAAATGGTGGTGGCTAAAAGACAAGGGAAAACCCACAAAAACAGAAAGAAGGAAGGTCCGAGGACCTGAGTGAGGACCTCAGGTAAAACAAACAGCCCTCCTGGCTAGCCCAATGTACACAGGGTGGGCTCATGGGAGGAGAAAAACCATATAAAAAGAGGAGTCAAAACTGAACCAGGGGCTTCTCTTCTCTTCATGTCTTTTGGGTTGGCCTGCCCTCATGCCTTGAGGATGTATTTTCCTTTGTTTGCCAATAAAACCGAGCTATAACACTGGTCCGTCTGTTGCTTTAAATTTTTGCTCCAGCGAGACAGAACTGAGGAAATTACAAACTCCCCCAGCAGAACTATAGACATATCCCTGGGAAACAAGGAAACAGTTCTGCTCCTATTATACCCTTCATTTTCCTGCAGTGAGAAAAAGGAAACCAGAATGACCTAGCCTTCTACATTTCTTAAAATCTGTGAGTAACTACAGCTACTTTTAAGTACTATGAAACAGAAACCAAAGGAATGCTGGGCTATATCAGATCATAGGAGCTAGGCTGGAACTGAATATTATTAGGAATGCAAGGAATCAAAAAAAAATGTTTGATGGTAATTATTTTGAGAAGGTAGAATTTATTTGTAAGAAGGGTGCTGGATAGGAAAGAATTCTTTTAGTCATAAGGATTTGTCTTTTATCAGAGTAAAAGTTAGAATATCAATAGAGAGAAATAGTGGCTATTTTACTTGTGGTAGTTGTCCATTGTAAGCCAGAGATTTTTCTGCATTATTACTTTAATGGGGCATGCAATCTTCCTTTTCACTCACAAGTATCAACAAGGTTGATAAAGAATTTCTGCCAAGACATTGAGAGATGGACCAATAATACTGTGAGGTCAGGCTGAAACTCAGTGTAGCTAACGACTTGTGTAGCCCAACTGATCAACTTTATGAAAGATATATATGTCTAGGAAGTTTCAATAATGTTTACTCTTTATTTATGTCACATGATAAACTTGGGTTAGCCAGAAACCTGTGCATATCACGGTGACACAAGGATATGCTAGTTTATAAACTGCTCTTTTAACATGATCCTTCCTATTCGCCCTGGCAAGGAAGAGGCAATGAACATTTCCTCTCCATTTGGAAATGCTTCTATCCAAAAGAAGAAAACAGACACTCATTACTGCTGCTCACATGTAATGGGCCTAAGCAAGTCACATGGGCATTCCTGATTTTAAGAGGACCTATTTACTTCTCCAGCTCAGGAGGGCGGAGAGGAGCTACTCCATGTTCAAGGTCAGGAGGGGCAGCAGTGAGGAGATACCCTTCGTCCAAGGTAAGGAGCAGCAGCTGCGCTTTGCTGGAGCAGCTGTCAAGAGATACTCCATGTCCAAGGTAAGAGAAACCCAAGTAAGACAGCAGGCACTGCAGGAGGCATCAGAGGACAGTCACACAAACCATAATCACAGAAAACTAGTCAATCTAATCACACTAAGACCACAGCCTTGTCTAACTCAATGAAACTAAGCCATGCCCTGTGGGGCCATCCAAGATGGGCGGGTCATGCTGGAGAGGTCTGACAGAATGTGGTCCACTGGAGAAGGGAATGGCAAGCCACTTCAGTATTCTTGCCTTGAGAACCCCATGAACAGTAGGAAAAGGCAAAATGATAGGATACCAAAAGAGGAACTCCTCAGGTCATTAAGTGCCCAATATGCTACTGGAGATCAGTGGAGAAATAACTCCAGAAAGAATGAAGGGATGGAGTCAAAGAAAAAACAATACCCAGTTGTGGATGTGACTGGTGATAGAAGCAAGGTCCGATGCTGTAAAGAGCAATATTGCATAGGAACCCGGAATGTCAGGTCCATGAATCAAGGCAAATTGGAAGTAGTCAAACAGGAGATGGCAAGAGTGAACGTCAACATTCTAGGAATCAGCAAACTAAAATGGACTGGAAAGGGTGAATTTAACTCAGATGACCATTATATCTACTACTGTGGGAGGGCATTAATGAGGTGTTGTGTAAATCAATGAGGAAAATAAAAACATGTAACTAAATTAAAAAAAAAAAAAAAAAAGAAATGGAGTAGCCATCATGGTCAACAAAAGAGTCCAAAGTGGAGTACTTGCATGCAATTTCAAAAATGACAGAATGATCTCTGTTCATTTCCAAGGCAAACCATTCAATATCATAGTAATCCAAGTCTATGCCCCAACCAGTAACGCTGAAGAGGCTGAAGATGAACGGTTCTATGAACACCTGCAAGATCTTTTAGAACTAACACCGAAGAAAGATGTCCTTTTCATTATAGGGGAGTGGAATGCAAAAGTAGGAAGTCAAGAAACACCTGGAGTAACAGGCAAATTTGGCCTTGGAATGTGGAATGAAGCAGAGCAAAGGCTAATAGAGTTTTGCCAAGAAAATGCACTGGTCATAGCAAACACCCTCTTCCAACAACACAAGAGAAGACTCTACACATGGACATCACCAGATGGTCAACACCGAAATCAGATTGATTATATTCTTTGCAGCCAAACATGGAGAAGCTCTATATAGTCAGCAAAAACCAGACCAGGAGCTGACTGTGGCTCAGATCAGGAACTCCTTACTGCCAAATTCAGACTGAAATTGAAGAAAGTACGGAAAACCACTAGACCATTCAGGTATGACCTCAATCAAATCCCTTATGATTATACAGTGGAAGTGAGAAATAGATTTAAGGGCCTAGATCTGATAGATAGAGTGCCTGATGAACTATGGAATGAGGTTCGTGACATTGTACAGGAGACAGGGATCAAGACCATCCCTATGGAAAAGAAACGCAAAAAAGCAAAATGGCTGTCTGGGGAGGGCTTACAATTAGCTGTGAAAAGAAGAGAGGTGAAAAGCAAGGAGAAAAGGAAAGATATAAGCATCTGAATGCAGAGTTCCAAAGAATAGCAAGGAGAGATAAGAAAGCCTTCTTCAGCGATCAATGCAAAGAAATAGAGGAAAACAACAGAATGGGAAAGACTAGACATCTCTTCAAGAAAATTAGAGATACCAAGGGAACATTTCATGAAAAGATGGCACAATAAAGGACAGAAATGGTATGGACCTAACAGAAGCAGAAGATATTAAGAAAAAGTGGCAAGAATACATGGAAGAACTGTACAAAAAAGATCTTCATGACCCAGATAATCACGATGGTGTGATCACTCATCCAGAGCCAGACATCCTAGAATGTGAAGTCAAGTGGGCCTTAGAAGGCATCACTATGAACAAAGCTAATGGAGGTGATGGAATTCCAGTTGAGCTATTTCAAATTCTGAAAGATGATGCTGTGAAAGTGCTGCACTCAATATGCCAGCACACTTGGAAAACTCAGCAGTGGCCACAGGACTGGAAAAGGTCAGTTTTCATTCCAATCCCAAAGAAAGGCAATACCAAAGAATGCTCAAACTACCGCACAATTGCACTCATCTCACATGCTAGTAAAGTAATGCTCAAAATTTTCCAAGCCAGGCTTCAGCAATACATGAACCGTGAACTTCCAGATGTTCATGCTGGTTTTAGAAAAGGCAGAGGAACCAGAGATCAAATTGCCAGCATCTGCTGGATCATGGAAAAAGCAAGAGAGTTCCAGAAAAACATCTATTTCTGCTTCATTGACTATGCCAAAGCCTTTGACTGTGTGGATCACAATAAACTCTGGAAAATTCTGAAAGAGATAGGAATACTGGACCACCTGACCTGCCTCTTGAGAAATCTTATGCAGGTCAGGGAGCAACAGTTAGAACTGGACATGGAACAACAGACTGGTTCCAAATAGGAAAAGGAGTATGTCAAGGCTGTATATTGTCACCCTGCTTATTTAACTTCTATACATCATGAGAAACACTGGGCTGGAAGAAGCACAAGCTGAAATCAAGGTTACTGGGAGAAATATCAATAACCTCAGATATGCAGATGACACCACCCTTATGGCAGAAAATGAAGAGGAACGAAAAAGCCTCTTGATGAAAGTGAAAGAGGAGAGCGAAAAAGTTGGCTTAAAGCTCAACATCCAGAAAATGAAGATAATGGCATCTGGTCCCATCACTTCATGGGAAATAGATGGGGAAACAGTGGAAACAGTGTCAGACTTTCTTTTTTGGGGCTCCAAAATCACTGCAGATGGGGATTGCAGCCATGAAATTAAAAGACGCTTACTCCTTGGGAAAAAAGTCATGACCAACCTAGACAGCATATTGAAGATCAGAGACATTACTTTGCCAACAAAGGTCCATCTAGTCAAGGCTATGGTTTTTCCAGTAGTCATGTATGGACTGTGAAGAAAGCTGAGCGCCAAAGAATTGATGCTTTTGAACTGTGGTGTTGGAGAAGACTCTTGAGAGTCCCTTGGACCGCAAGGAGATCCAACCAGTCCATTCTGAAGGAGATCAGCCCTGGGTGTTCTTTGGAAGGAATGATGCTAAAGCTGAAACTCCATTACTTTGGCCACCTCATGCGAAGAGTTGACTCATTGGAAAAGACTCTGCTGCTGGGAGGGATTGGGGGCAGGAGGAGGAGACGACAGAGGATGAGATGGCTGGATGGCATCACGGACTCAATGGACATGAGTTTGGGTGAACTCTGGGAGTTGGTGATGGACAGGGAGGCCTGGTGAGCTGCAATTCATGGGGTCACAAAGAGTCAGACATGACTGAGTGACTGAACTGAACTGAAATGATTTTATTCTTGCCTATCCATGAAAGTTCTAGTTTTATCTGCCATAACAGCTCTGAGTATAAAAGAATAGTTACAGTAGAAACTGGCTGTTGCAGGGTAGCATAATATATAAAGATGTGGAGGGGAAAAAAAACACTCTTTCGAGAACAATCCAGAGGTATAGGCAACAGGAAACTGAAGATGGACATGATGAATTCAGTAAAAGGGAGAAATGTCACCTCCAACCATCTCTTCCTTTCTTTACCTTGACTTTCCTTTTTCTTTATTTTCCACTTCCTTTCCTTCCTTCCTTTCTTCCTTCTTTCTCTTTCCATTTCTCCCTCTTCCTCTCTCTCTTTCCCCCTCCTTCTTCCTTTTATCTTTCACCCAATGTCTGATGTGGTACAAATATATTGCTAAGAATTATGGTTATAAATATTTTTTTAAGTGCATTAGTGATTCCTAAGGATGTTACTCTGGTTATAGACCTGAATCCATGTCTCTGTCAAGTTCTCTGCTTCAGTCAAATGATGATACCTTTATCAGCATGCTGTCATGGCAGCCAACAGAGCGGGCGAGGAGCTTGTGTGGCTCCATTAAGCTGTTCCTGAAAGCAGGCCGGGCACCACCGCCTTTCAGATAGCCCAAGCAATTGCACCTGTGCTTCTCCTCTGCCATGACCAGAGATGCTCAGCTGGGTCACTTCAGGCCTTCCCAGTCCATCATGCTACTTAAATACAAAGCGACATGTACATCATCATAACAAAATGTCTTCAATAAGAACCTAAGGGACTTCCCTGGGGGCCACCTGGCAAATGCAGCAAACAAGGGTTCGATACCGGGTCTGGGAACTAAGATCCCACATGTCGCAGGACAACTAAGCCTGTGCACCACAATAAAAGACCCTGAGTGATGCAACCGAGGTCCCACATGTCACAACTAAGACCCGACATTGCCAAATAAATAAACATGACAAAAACAGGGGCCTAAGAACTTTTTCAAAATTTTCCAATTTCAAGTTGCCAAATTTGTCAACCAACTGGACAGTCTTTGGCAGAGGTAACTATTAGCCATCAAGCCCTGCCTAGAATATTCCCAGGATTTTCTCTGGTCAGAAACACAAATACTATGTAAAAAGAATTTATAATATAAAAGGTAGAAAAATTAAAAAATGGAAAGCTATAATAAGAACTGAAAATTTCAATGTGCTAATTTTATATTTTTGGACAATGCTTAATAATAAAAACACAAAAATAATAACAAATATTTTGATGAGCATTTACTGTGTGCTAGGCATTCTGTTGAGTCTTTTACGTGGATAATTAATTTCCACAGTGAACTTATGACCAAGGCATACTTTGCCTACACACTTATGCAAGAAGCTATGGGAGCAGAGGAAAAGTTCTGCCCAAGTTTCCCTGAAGAAATCAAATCATAAGAACCTTCACAGAGAAGGTGCTCTTTGGAGGCAAGACATGAAGAATGCTTAGGAGCTTGCCAGTCATGTAAGCGTTGCAAGACAGAGGGAAAACATGGTAGAATAAGACGTAGTTTGGAGGAAGGGAAAAGAAGTCAGAGAGTAGGTTCTGGGGGTCAAATAACCAAGTGCGGTATGTATAGTATAGTATAGAATGAAATTTAAGCCATACTAAAGAGTGTAGGTGGTAGGGAACCTCTGAAAATTTATGAGCAAGAGGTGACTATATTAGTTGCTTATGAAAAAAAGCATCCCATGGTAATGGAGGATGGATTGGAATAATATAGAAGGAAGGCATAAACTTCCTTAATAAAGGCATAAATATATACTCAGTCCTCCCATAAGAAGTCACAGAAGGTTCTATATATCATCCATGAGGAAATATGTGATGAAAATAGAAAGAACATTCTATGGGCTATGGCTTTTCAGGGGATAGAAAGCAAAACCCATTATCCCACAGGGACTAAGACACTGATCTCAGCAAGACATATGAGTGGAAAATTTTTGCTCTTTTGTAGGTATTCCAGAGGAAGCTACAGCAGTATCAAGGCAAGGGAGGTGGCAGCAAGAGAAAGAATCTAATGATAGTTAAGGCTTAACAAAAATCTTAAATGTGTGAGTATAATTTTGATTCATGGTACTTAAAAATATGTATGTAGCATATCTTCCAACATAAATATATCAGTTATACTTGAAAAATAAACACGAAAATTACTTTAAATACTCTAAGAGGAAGAGATTTAATATAAAGAACTGGAAGCTTGGAAAACCATTGTCTATGTTGGAAGAGTAAGGGTAAGAAAAAGCTACCATAGCTTGTAGATTCACTGCTAGCTTTCTGAGACTCAGGCCATTTAAGGAAATTGTAGGGATCTACTATGTAGGTTTACAGTTGCCTGAAGCTCCAAGGCAGATAATTTGCAGAAAAATTCTTAGAGGATATTGCAAAATTTCACATCCACTGAAGCTCAAATATGTCCCACCATTGACCAGGAGCAATGCTTTTCGTTTCTCACACGAGAGCCTTTCTCAGTAAATCTAGGCCACAATCTTGTTGGCAAGGGAAACAGACAGCAAATAGAATGATTCAGAAATGGTCCTAAGTTTCCAACTAACACAGATGAGGGAAAATGACATTTCTACTAATCCAAGTAGGTACACGCTAAGTGAGGTAAAGGCATTCACAAAGTTTTTAGCCTAGCCTTTTAAAAAAAATGAAATTTACTTTTACTGATACACATAATTTCAGTATTTATTTATACTGTTATGTTAAATATATATATTTCATAGATGAATAACAAGCAAATAGAAAGGCTGATTGTAGGCATTAACAATTAGGATAGTCTTTCAATAGAAAAACACTAGGAAAACTGGATATATACATGCAAAAGAATGAAATTGAATCCCTACCTCACATAATGTACAAAAACTAACTCAAAGTGGATTAGAAACCTAAATGTAATAGCTAAAACTACAAACCTCTTAGAAGAAAACAGAAGAGTAAATCT
The DNA here is from genome assembly GCF_001704415.2 of Capra hircus. NCBI lineage: Eukaryota > Metazoa > Chordata > Mammalia > Artiodactyla > Bovidae > Capra > Capra hircus. The sequence goes on from NC_030812.1 coordinate 10,338,660, forward strand.
TCAGTTTTGGATCAGGCAATGGTTTCTTAACTATGACACCAGTCGCAAAAGCAGCAGAAGAAAAAAAATGGATAAGTTCCTTTTCATCAAAACAAAAATGCTTAGCTTTCAAAAAACAGCATCAATAAAGTAAAAAGACTACCCAAAGAGTAGGAAAAAATATTTGCAGGAGGGAATAAAATTTGCAAATCATATATCTGATAAGGGAATTGTATCAAGAGTATACAAAAGACTCTTACAACTCAACCACAAAAAGCAAATGATCTAATTCTTAAAAGGGCAAAACTTTTTAATACAGATAAACCATTGAGAAAAAAAATACGCATGAAGAAGCACAGCACCATCATTCATTCTCGGTGTGTATGTGTTAGTCACTCAGTCGTGTCCAAACCTTTGTGATCCCCGTGGCTGTAGCCCCCCCACTTCTGTGTGTTGAATTCTCCAGGCAAGAATACTAAAGTGAGTGGCCATTCCTTTCTCCAGGGGATCTTCCTGACTCAGGGGTTAAACCCAAGTCTCCTGCACTGTAGACAGATTCTTTACCATCTGAGCCACCAGGGAAATGCCCACTCATTAGCGAAATGCAACTTGAAATTACAGTGAAGTCTTCCCTTGTAGCTCAGTTGGTAAAGAATCTGCCTGCAGTGCAGGAGACCCGGGTTCGATTCCTGGGTTGGGAAGATCCCCTGGAGAAGGAAATGGCAACCCACTCCAGTATCCTTGCCTGGAAAATCTCATAGACAGAGGGCTACAGTCCATGGGGTCACAAAGAGTCGGGCACGACTGAGCAACTAACACTAACACCACTTTACACACACTGCTGCTAAGTCACTTCAGTCGTGTCCAACTCTGTGCGACCCCGTAGAGGGCAACCCACCAGGCTCCCCCGTCCCTGGGATTCTCCAGGCAAGAACACTGGAGTGGGTTGCCATTTCCTTCTCCAATGCATGAAAGGGAAAAGTGAAAGTGAAGCCGCTCAGTTGTGTCCGACTCTCAGCGACCCCATGGACTGCAGCCTTCCAGGCGCCTCCATCCGTGGGATTGTCCAGTCAAGAGTTCTGGAGTGGGGTGCCATTGCCCACACACCAGGAGGGCTTAAACAAAACAGATAATACCAAGTATTGGTTAGAGTGTGGAGGAACAGGAACGCTCATATACTTTTGATGGGACTGTAAAATGCTACAACCACTTTGAAAAACTGCTTCACATTTTCTCAATATGTTAAACATAGAGTTACAATATGATGTAGCATGTCCAGTCCTACCTACATATATAAATACTCAACACAATTGAAAACACAAGTCCACAGGAACACTTGCATATAAATACTTATAGCAGCACTATTCATGGTAGTCAAACTAGAAACAACCTAAATGTCAATCAACTGATGAATGGATAAGCAAAACGTGGTATAATCCTACAGTCCTAGTCATCCTAAAAAGAATAAAGTACTGATACATGCTACAGCATGGATAAATCTTGAAAATATCACTGAAAGTGAGTGAAACGAGATTAAAAGTTCACATACATGATTTCAAACCAGTCAATCCTAAAGGAAATCAATCCTGAATATTCATTGGAAGGACTGATGCTGAAGCTGAAGTTCCAATACTTTGGCCACCTGATGCAAAGAGCTGACTCATTAGAAAAGACCCTAATGCTGGGAAAGATTGAGGGCAGGAGGAGAAAGGGACGACAGAGGATGAGATGGTTGGATGGCATCACCGACTCAATGGACATGAGTTTGGGGTTAACTGTGGGAGCTGGTGATGGACAGGGAAGTCTGGTGTGGTGCAGTCCATAGGGTTGCAGAGAGTCAGACACAAATGATTGATAGAATAACAACAAGTACATGATGTCATTTACATGAAATATATTGAATGGAAAAGGAGATAGTGGTTTCTAGGGACTGAGGTAAAGGAGGAATGAGTAATGATTGCTACCAGGTTTCTTTTGGGAATAATCAAATGTTCTAAAATTAGATAGTGATGAATATGCCCAAAACTACTGAATTGTACACTTTAAGTAACTGAATTTTATGGTGTGTGAATTACATTTCAATATAATTGTAATTTTTTAAATGGCAAAGCTGAAATCTGAAAATAAAAACAAAGAACAGAATGCTAGTCAGTCAACCTTCTACTCTGACGAGCACTTAGAGTTGTAAGCTATAAAACACAAAGCAAACTATAAAACCATGAAATGAGATTCTAAAATTTTATTTACTCATTTTATATAAAATGAGGGGGGATATGGAGTGGCTTATAAATTAGATTACATGCTACCAGATGAAAATGAGCACTTATGCTTTATATTATACTTAACATGGTGTCAACGCTACAATACGGACGCCTAATACAAACTTTTAATGATGCTTCTCTCTCAGCTTCTTCCAGCACTGCACTATTAAGAATGTGAAATTCTGAAACTTTTAGATTTAGTGAAGTTAAATAATCTAGAAATATATTCTGATTTTTAATAAGTCTGTTATTTGCTCATTACCATAAAATAAAGGTATAAAATGTGACTTTTTAAAATAAACAAAATAATTATTAAATAACATTAAAATGGAAGAAACTGGGGAAAAATATGTGTTTGTATTTATTATGTTGAAGCTGAACTAAAGAAATCTATTTTTAAAACTAGCAATATCTTTCTGATTTCTAACAGTAGCATGAAGGTGACTAACTTTACTAGGAGAGAATGACATTGAATTATTCAAGAGCAATATGTAAATTTTTTAGAACAATGGCAACTAAGAAAATGAACTAATGCATCAGCATATTTCAGTTTTAAATATCTACATAAAGATGAACACTGGGCACATTTAAATTTCAAATAAAACCTATGATTTTGCTGCATCAGCATTGTAGCAAAATGTTATTTTTTTCTATACCAGTCATATTTGCTTTTAGCACCAGGGATATTTTCCCTTTCATAGATAACTAATTTTAAAAATATAATTATGGTAGACAGAATAATTCATAAGTAGATTATCTCAGCATTATCTGTAATCATTGCTTTTTTCCCCCTGCCTTATCCACACTTTTACCTCATGTTCATTCAGTTCAGTTCAGTTCAATTCAGTCACTCAGTCATGTCCAATTCTGCAACCCCATAGACTACACCACACCAGGCTTCCCTGTCCATCACCAACTCCCAGAGCTTGTTCAAACTCATGTCCTTCGAGTCAGTGATGCCATCCAACCGTCTCATCCTCTGTTGTCCCCTTCTCCTCCTGCCTTCAATCTTTCCCAGCATCAGGGTCTTTTCTAATGAGTCAGCTCTTCGCAACAGGTAGCCAAACGATTAGAGCTTCAGCTTCAGCATCAGTCCTTCCAATGAACATTCAAGGTTGATTTACTTTAGGATTGACTGGTTTGATCGCCTTGCATTCCAAGAGACTCTCAAAAGTCTTCTCCAGACTCATATTCATTATCTCTCTAAAATTCAATTTTAATTTCTAACTTCTATCCTATGATCCCATTTGTTAGCTCTTGCCATTTGACATGCTTACTTTTTCTTTTTACGTAACACTTCTAGCTATCCTATTCTTAGATATCACTTTTATTCATTGGCTTTATTTTATAAATCTGCTTATTAGATATGAAAATATTTTTTCATCCAATTTTGAATCTTTCTAAAGCAGTAATTCACATAAATTAAAACCTTGTAGTTTGTCTTTGAAGTTAAACTCATCAAAAATATTGCTAGTAGCAGGGTTTTTTTTTTTTTCACCTACCAGGATTATTTTAATTTTCTACCTCACCATAAGAATTCTCTATAAAAATCTTAATCATCTCTTCAACCCATAGCGTTTGGGGTTTACTACCTGATAATATCCTTTGAACATCTAGTTGGTTGATATACGAACAAATATCTCAGATACCTTGGCATTACAATGTGCCAGAAGCTGAGTAATAATTTCCAGGATTATTCCAGGGCTTGCTATCTTGGTGAAGTTTCTAAAGAGTCATTGGCCCATGTCATGGTGACACAGTCCTTCCAGAGTAAAAGACACATTGCTTCATCTTGCACCTCACCCCCTTATCACTGAGAAAAAGGCCCCTTTAAATTTCATAGGCAACCTGCATTGCCACGACTCCCTCCACATGCTTTGTGACCTCATGGGAAGGTTCTTACAGCCAGTTATATGAAAAAAACAAAACAAAACAAAACAAAACACCTCTGAAGGATGGTTTACACAAGAAAACAGAACTCAGCCAGTCGGAATGACACAATATACCATAACAACTCCCCTCAGCTGGGGTCCTAGAAGACACAGCGAGACCTGCCTAGTGGGCAGCAGCTTGAGCTACAGTACATTTAGTTTCACTTGGCTGGTAATGGAAATAACAAGATACTTCGAAACACATCTTCCTTGACTTGTAATGGGGTTACATCCTGATAAACCCACTGTAAATTGAAAATACTGTAAGTTGAAGATGTTTTTAGTATACCTTACCTATCAAACATCATAATTTAACCTAGCCCATCTTAAATATGCTCAGAACCCTTATACAAGCCTACAGCTGGAAAAAAATCATCTAACACAAAGTATATTTTATAATAGAGTGTTGGATATCTCAGATAATGTGCTGAGTACTGCGGTGAAAGTGAAAGACAAAATGGTTGTGTGGACACAGAATGGCTATAAAAGTGTCCATTGTTCATCCTCATTTGACTGACCAGCATCGCTGGAGAGTATCAGATTGCAATCACTAGCCTGGGAAAAGATCAAAATTCAAAATCTGAAGCAGAGCTTTTACTGGATGTGTATCACTTTTGCACCATCATGAAGTTGAAAAATCAAAAGTCAAACCATCACAAGTCTGTATATACCAATTTATTAATGGTATTTACTTCATGAGTTTACTGAGTAATAATGAATATGGAAGAAACATAATTGGAGCATAGGTAATAGGGAAGTCAGAGGAGGAAGAAAATGGGAATCAACAGAAGAGAACTTTTTAGGTAATTATTGAATGAGAAGAAATTTGTATCCCATATATACCCTGTCTCATCAAAGGGCATGAGAGTGCCAAGCCTCTCAATAATCAAGTCGATATGATGACATGACCTATAGATGTTAATCAGTCTCTCTCAACAGCCACCCCAGTGTTTGCTCAATGATTAAAGGACAGTGTCCAAGGCCATTCAGATAGAAGTACAAAAGTTAAGCCACATGGACGTGCTTTCTCTAAGGGTGATCTGGCGAGTGAACAGTATGGCTGAATATGCAGTCTGCCAAGACTTGAGATGAACGCTGAGTCCCTAGTGTGGCACCATTTCCCAGCACCAGCCACTCACCTGGTGACAAACTGACAGGTTGAATTTTTATATCTTATTAAGGGTATTTTTATATCTTTATATTTTATTAAGCCATTCTGTGGAACAGACACTTCAGTTTAGTTCAGGTCAGTTGCTCAGTCATGTCTGACTCTTTGCGACCCCATGGACTGCAGCATGCCAGGCATCCCTGTCCATTGCCAACTCCTGGAGTTTACTCAAACTCATGTCCATTAGTGATGCCATCCAACCATCTCATCCTCTGTCATCCTCTTCTCCTCGCGCCTTCAATCTTTCCCAGCATCAGGGTCTTTTTCCTGTGAGTCAGTTCTTTGCATCATGTGGCCAAAGTATTGGAGTTTCAGCTTCAGCATCAGTCCTTCCAATGAATATTCAGGACTGATCTCCTTTCGGATGGACTGGTTGGATCTCCTTGCAGTCCAAGGGACTCTCAAGAGTCTTCTCCAACACCACAGTTCAAAAGCATCAATTCTTTGGCGCTCAGCTTTCTTTATAGTCCAACTCTCACATCCATACATGACCACAGGAAAAACCACAGCTTTGACTAGATGGACCTTTGTTGGCAAAGTAATGTCTCTGCTTTTTAATATGCTGTCTAGGTTGGTCATAGCTTTTCTTTCAAGAAGCAAGTGTCTTTTAATTTTATGGCTGCAGTCACCATCTGCAGTGATTTTGGAGTCCCCCAAAATAGTCTGTCACTGAATATGAATATTCCTTAGTTTTGTCATCCTTTCCCAAAGTTTTGGGCCCCTGAATGTCTTATTCATTGTCATGGAATCTCAAACATTTTTTCTGACCAAGAAACTCATTTACTGTGCAGTGTGATGCAATAAAATGAAACCCTAGGATTTACTGACCTTACCGATACCCAGTAATCTAAAAGTACAGTGAGAACATGTAGGTGTGCAACTAACGGAATAAGGGGGAATGATTCAAATCAGCACTATTGTTTCAATTCCTGTCCTAATAACTTCAGGCTCCCTGATACCTAAGGCAGGCATACTCCTACCCTGGAACAAAACAACATTTCTATAAAACTAGAAGTTGAGATTGCCAATGAACCAACAGGCAAAGGAGAGGTTTACTGAATAGTCTTAGACGAAGGGTCCTGATAATTAAGGAAAAATAGGTCTTTGCTACACAGTGGAGTGGCCTGTGATATAGAAGGGATTCTCTGGGAAACTCTTATTGCTTCCATTTAGGGTGGAAGAACTAATGGAGGATGACAGCCGCCAAATGAAGGTGGGAACCACATAATTCTTTACCTGGCACTCCACCAGATAAAAAGCCAGAAGAGCAGCTAAGGGACAAGGGGACAAAGAACATCTACCAGATAAAGGAAGTAACTAATATCAACTGTTGACTCACATCCAGGTGCAGAAATCACCGTAGTGCCCAGGTATTGTATACTTTCTTGCTCAATTTGCTATGAATATATTTATGTATATTAACCTATGTATTTCAAGTATTTTGGTGGGTGATTGATTTTATCACTTAATTTTTAAAGTTCGGGCTATTTATACCGAAAGAATTGTGACCAAACTAGAAGGATAAGTATATCATCTGATTTGGATAAAGTAACTGATAGAATGTGGGACCATACCTTTACAGGGAGAGAGCTAGCATATATTTATTTGACAAAGAAATAATTATAATATGTTAGAGTTAATAATGTTATTTTAAAATTTGAATATAGGTAGAAGGTTCTATGTGAATGCTGAATAGCTCAAGGAGTGACTGTGTTTGGTATTATTTTAGGGGACCCAACCAGCCTGCACTCTAATTTCTTTTCCTTGCTGGCCTTAGGCCACAGTGACTGGAAGCCTAGGAAATACATTTCCCAGAATCTCTTGTCAGGAGGTTTCTGGTTTAGAGTCCACCAGGCAGAGGCCACAGAGTTTGAAATGCCAAGGGAAACAGAAACCATTGCTCTTCATCCAATCAGGAGACCTCCTGGGCTTCAACAAGAGATGCTCTGCAGCTCCACTGCATCCTCCTGGAAGTTGCTCGTCTGGTGTAGGGGTGACCTGAGATCATCGCTGGAAGTTGCCTGGGATCCTGGAAGTTCCTAATGCCCTTATGGCTGGGGACGCAATAGTGACTAATAATGAATGCTTTCTATGGTCGCTGCTTCTCCAGCCCTTCCAACGTATTTTTAAGCCACTAGTTCACTGTATTAAATGTCTTCCTGCTTGCAATACCAGGCTGGTTTCTTCATTTTTATGACTGAATTCTGACTGATACCTCGTAATTGCTTGAATCAATTTAAAAATTTTGAGATTTGGCAATACTGCTCATTTTAGCCTCAATTTTGAAATGAAAATTTTATAGATCAACTCTTACCACACTAAACAAAATCCTTAAATAGGCTTTGCAGGGTAAGAAATGAGAGAACATTATTGATTCTTGGGGAAGAATATAAAAAATCTATGATACTTTATAATTATATTGAGTTAATACTTATTGAATGCTTACTTTGTGTTGGGCTGTTTTCTGAAAGCTTTACAATCATCACAATGATCCTATGAGGCAGGCACTATTTTTACTCCTATTATAAAGATGTAGTAACAGAGGCTCAGACAGGTAATTTGCCTGACATTGAGGAATTTGAAAATGGTACAGACTACATTTGTATCCAGGTATACTGACTCGATGGATGCGAGTCTGAGTGAACTCCAGGAGTTGGTGATGGACAGGGAGGCCTGGCGTGCTGTGATTCATGGGGTCGCAAAGAGTCGGACACGACTGAGCGACTGAACTGAACTGAACTGATTGTGACTCCAGAGACATGACTTGCATTTAAAATTTTTTTACATTTATTATCATTATTATGTTGGTTTTAAAACATATATTTATTGCTTCACAGTTCTGGAGGATTGAAGGCTAAAAGTCTCAAATCAAGGTGTCAAGAGGTTTGGCTCCTTCTGAGGGCTCTGACAGAAAGATCTGTTCTAAGTCGCTCTCCTTGACATCTTCTCCTTGTGTCTCTTCACATCATCTTCCCTCTCTTGACAGTTTCAGTGTCCAAATTACCCTTTTTAAAAGACTCCCATCCTGTTGGATTTGGGAGCACCCTAGTGACCTTGTGTGTGTGTGCTAAGTTGCTTCAGTCATGTCTGACTCTTTGCGACCTCATGGGCTGTGGCCTGCCAGGCTCCTCTGTCCATGGGATTCTCCAGGCAAGAATAATGGACTTGGTTGCCATGTCCTTCTCCAGAGGATCTTCCTGACCCAGGGATCAAGCCTGAGCCTCTTATGTCTCCTGCAATGGCAGGTGGGTTCTTTACCACTAGCGTCACCTGGGAAGCCCCCTGTGCATGCTAAGTTGCTGCTCAGCGATGCTATGGACTGTAGCTATGGACTGTAGCCAGGCTCCTCTGTCCATAGTTTTCTCCAGGCAAGAATACTGGAGTGGGTTGCTGTGTCCTCCTCCAGGGGATCTCCTGACCCAGGGATCGAACCCATGTCTCTTAACATCTCCTGAACTGGCATGTGGGTTCTTTACCACTAACGCCACTTGGGAAAACCCCCCAAAAGGAAGGGATTTGGGGAACCTCCCTAGTGACCTCATTTTAACTTTACTTCTATAATGACCTTGTCTTCAAATAAAGTCACACTTTGGGGTACTGGGATTAGGGCTTCAGCATATGAATTTGAGCGGCCACAATTCAACCTTTAACATTTCTCAAAGGAAAAGTCTCTAGCACTATGAGAACTCATAAGAAGGGGTTTGAGGTAGTTAGAGTGACCGAGGAAGGCTTCCTAAAAGAAGTAAAGCTGAGTGGAAACCTGAGGATGAATGGGCATTTACTAGCAAAAGCGGAAAGAGAAGGTTGCTAGCCACAGAAATCATTTGGCGAGCGAGAGCACAGTGACTACAAGCAGCTGAAAGAAGGCTAGAAAAGTTGGAGCAAAGCAAAAGAGTGATGCGATGATTTTAAAATATTTTTTAGAAAATCTTGTTGCTGTGGTTCAGTTAAGTCATGTCTGACTCTGCGACCCCAAGAACTGCAGCATACCACGCGTCCATCACTCTCTCCCTGACCTTGCTCAAACTCACGTCCACTGAGTCGGTGATGTTGTCCCCTTCTCCTCCTGTCTTCAGTCTTTCCCAGCATCCGGGTCTTTTCCAATGAATCATTCTTCCCATCAGGTGGCCAAAGTATTGGAGCCTCAGCTTCAGCATCAGTCCTTCCAATGAACATTTAGGACTGCCTTTAGGATAGACTGGTTCGATCTCCTTGCAATCCAAAGGACTCTCAAGAGTATTCTCTAGCACCACTGTTCAAAAGCATCAATTCTTTGGCATTCAGCCTTCTTTATGGTTCAACTCTCACATCTACAGATGATTACTGGAAAAACCATAGCTTTAACTATATGCACCTTTGTCAGCAAAGTGATGTCTCTGCTTTTTAACACACTGTCTAGGTTTGTCATAGCTCTTCTTCCAAGGAGCAAGTGTCTTTTAATTTTGTGGCTGCAGTCACTGTCCACATTGATTTTGGAGTCCAAGAAAATGAAATCTGACACTGTTCCCACTTTTTCCCCAACTATTTGCCATGAAGTGATGGGGCCAGATGCCATGACCTTCGTTTTTTTGAATGCTGAGTTTTAAGCCAGCTTTTTCATTCTCCTCTTTCACCTTCATCAAGAGGCTCTTTAGTTGGTCTTCACTTTCTGCCATTAAAATGGTGTCATCTGTATATTTGATGTTGTTGGTATTTCTCCTGCCATTCTTTATTCCAGCTTGCGAATCATCTAGCCCAGCATTTTGTATTATTTCAAGTTAAATAAGCAGAGAGACAATACACAGCCTTGATGTACTCCTTTCCCAATTTTGAACCAGCCCCTTGTTCCATGTCCAGTTCTAACTGTTGCTTCTTGACCTGCATATAGGTTTCTCAGGAGGCAGGTAAGGTGGTCTGGGGTTTCCACCTCTTTAAGAATATTCTGCACTTTGTTGTTATCCACACAGCCAAAGGCTTTAGCATAGTCAATGAAGCAGAAGTAGATTTTTTTTAAATTACCTTCCTTTTTCGATGATCCAGCAGAGGTTGGCAATTTGATCTCTGGTTCCTCTGACTTTTCCAAATCCAGCTCAAACATCTGGAAGTTCTCAGTTCATGTACTGATAAAGCCTGGCTTGGAGGATTTTGAGCATAGTATTGCTAGCATGTGAAATGAGTGCAACTGTGTGGTAATTTGAACATTCTTTGCCATTGTCTTTCTTTAGGACTGGAATGAAAACCGACCTTTTCCAGTCCTGTGGCCACTGCTGAGGTTTCCAAATTTGCTAGTATAATAAGTGCAGCACTTTAACAACATCATCTTTTAGGATTTGAAATAGCTCAACTGGAATTCCATCACCTTCACTATCTTTGTTCATAGTAATATTTCCTAATGCCCATTTGACTTCACACTCCAGGAAGTCTGGCTCTAGGGGAATGACCACACCATTGTGGTTATCTGGGTCATTAAGACCTTTTTTTGTACAATTCTTCTGCGCATTCTTGCAAAAGTAGTAAGTGAAGAGATATCTGGAATAATAGGCACATTTAGCCTTGGAGTAAAAAATGAAGTAGGGCAAAGGCTAACAGTTTTGCCAAGAGAATGCACTGGTCATAGCAAACACCCTCTGCCAACAGTGCAAGAAATGACTCTACTTATGGACATCACCAGCTGGTCAGTACCAAAATCAAACTGATTATATTCTTTGTAGCCAAAGATGGAGAATTTCTATACAGTCAGCAAAAACAAGACTTGGAGCTCACTATGGCTCAGATAATCAGTTTCTTACTGCAAAATTCAGGCTCAAATTGAAGAAAGTAAGGAAAACCAGTAGGCCATTGAGGTGTGACCTAAATCAAATCCCTTATGTTTATACAAATGAGGTGACTAACAGTTTCAAGGAACCATATCTGGTAGACAGAGTGCCTGAGGAACTATGGATGGAAGTTTGTAACATTGTACAGGAGATGGTGACAAAAACCATCCCTAAGAAAAAGAAATGCAAGAAGACAAAGTGGTTCTCTGAGGAGGCCTTACAAATAGCTGAGAAAAGAAGAGAAATGAAAGGCACAAGAGAAAAGGAAAGATATCGCCAACTGAATGCAGAGTTCCAGAGAACAGCAAGGAGAGATAAGAAAGCTTTCTTAAGATAAAGAAGCTTTCTTAACTGAACAATGCAAAGAAATGTAGGAAAACAATAGAATGGGAAAGACTAGAGATCTTCAAGAAAATTGGAGATACCAAGGGAAGTGAAGTGAAGTGGCTCAGTTGAATCTGACTCTTGGTGACCCCATGGACTGCAGCCTGCCAGACTTCTATGTCCATGGGATTTTCCAGGCAAGAATATTGGAGTGGGTTGCTTCTTCTCCAGGAGATCTTCCTGACCCAGGGATAGAACCTGGGTCTCCTGCATTGTAGGCAGACGCTTTACCATCTGAGCCACCAGGGAAGTCAAAATAAACTTCAGATGGTAGCTAACTCTACAGTGAGCTAGCTGAGCCACAAGGGAAGTCCAAGAATACGGGAGTGGGTAGCCTATCCCTTTTCCAAGGGATCTTCCCGACTCAGGAATCAAACCAGGGTCTCTTGCATTGCAGGCAGATTCTTTACCAACTGAGCTATCTAGGAAGCCCTACCAAGGGAAAATTTCATGCAAAGATGGGCACAACAAAGGACAAAAAGGCAAGGACCTAACAGAAAATCTTACCGAGACCTTACTTTTAAACATTGTAATGTGCTGCTTTTTGATACAAGCAATAAATAAAAGTTAATCCAAAGAGGTATAGTCAATAAAAGTAGTTACAATGTATAATGTAGGTGAGCATATTAAGTTAGAATGTTTTCAGAGGCTGTCTCTTGTAACATAATTATGCTCCTTTGCCTGTCTTTCTGTAACCCCCTTCTCTTGACTCCCACGATTATTCTGGTATTGGCTATTTGTTAAAAATAATGATGATGGCTATGTTAATAACTAATGTTTATTGAGCAGATATTGGCCACGTACCATGCCAAGAATTTCAAAAATGTGTGTTTTTCAACCTTATTACTGCTCTCATTTCACAGACTGGAAAAGTTGAGGCTTAGGTAATTGAGTGCTTTTTCCACATAAAAGACAGTATCAATAATAACCCAGCATACTCTCTCCAGAGCCTGGCATTTAATCAGGCTATCATGTTCGGAAAACTGTCGCCAGGAAGGAAATCCATACATTTATGTGCCTTAGAGAAAGCCCCAGTATCTTGAAGGCATTGGAGAAATTAAAGTGTAAACTTCTCTCTTTTTTCTTCTTCTCTTTATAAATACCTCTGCGAAAATAAACTCATGCCCAGGGCCTAAATTAAATGAAAGTGGCAAAAAAAAACGAGGACAGGAGGCCTAAAGGAAAATCTACTTTCTGCTTTGTGCATAGTGGATTTTTATAGGACACTGCTTCTTGAGGAGAATTTTGGATTTATTTCGTGTAGGTGCGAACTTTTATTTGCTTAGCTTAAAGGAAGTGGAACTAACCAGGGGAGGCTGCGGAGATATAAGGCCAAGTTTTGCAGATATCTTGATGTTTGAAGCAAGCAGAAGGCATGCATTTGCCTTCCTATTCCTCTCCTCAAGTGAAATGAACACCTATTTGGGGCTGGTGAGGGGAAGAAACCTGGATCTTAGCTCTTTGAGGTTTCAGGTTCCAGAACTCCAAGAGGAAGTGAGGATTAATAGAGCATTTTGATGTCAGCAAACTGGCACACCACACACTACCCTGTGCCTCAGTCTGATCTGCATTTAACATCAACGGGGCTTCCCTGGTGGCTCAGACAGTAAAGCGTCTGCCTGCAATGCGGGAGACCCACGTTCAATCCTTGGGTCGGGAAGATCCCCTGGAGAAGGAAATGGCAACTCACTCCAGTATTCTTGCCTGGAGAACTCCGTGGATTGAGGAGGCTGGTAGGCTACAGTCCACGGAGCCGCAAAGAGTCGGGCACGACTGAGAGACTTCACTTCACTTTAACATATCAGCGGGAGAAGCCCTGTACCTGCCAGCTGCCAGCCTTAGAGTGATCCAGATTTCATCTTAGCATTCCCCCGAAACACACACTGCTTCTCGCAGAGGCACTTATCTGCCAGGTGTCTCATTACGAGATCTCACAGCTCCCTATTAAACTTTGTGGCACTTGCCACAATTGTTCCATTTGTAAAATTATTCTCTTCGTATTTGTCTCCTCTTTGGCCTGGAGATTATGTTCTGCTGTAGACTAAAGACGGAGAAGGCGATGGTACCCCACTCCAGCACTCTTGCCTGGAGAATCCCATGGGCGGAGGAGCCTGGTGGGCTGCAGTCCATTGGGTCGCGAAGAGTCAGACACAACTGAGCGACTTCACCTTCACTTTTCACTTTCATGCATTGGAGAAGGACATGGCAACCCACTCCAGTGTTCTTGCCTGGAGAACCCCAGGGACGGGGGAGCCTGGTGGGCTGCCGTCTATGGGGTCGCGCAGAGTCGGACATGACTGAAGCGACTTAGCAGCAGCAGCAGCAGCAGCAGACTAAAGAAATTGATTTAGTTGTAACTGTTGTAAATTAACAATCAAAGGCAATAATCATATGGTTTAAAATAAACAGGAAAAAAACCACTTTTTCAGGGGATAAACTAGTGAACGTAGGTTTATGTTTTAGAACTTTGGTGGCTATATCACTGAGAAGGAAAGTGAAAGGAAAAACAAAAAAACAACACCCAGATTAGAGCAGGATTTATCAATAACTCTAATTTATTGACACATTAGTATCTGGGAGCTGTCAAACCACTGGGTTAAAAATGAAAGTAGTTTGGAGATGCTACATGTAGATTCAGTCATGGTGTAAAGAATCAAGAATTTTAGGCTTGGAAGCAAGCCAAATGATGGTCAAATCTTCTCATTTTACAAGGGAAGAAAGTAGGTGCTCAAAGTCACACAGTAATTTAGTTTCAAAGCTGAAATTAAAAGTAGAGGAGACTTCCCTGATGGCTCAGTGGCTAAGGCTCTGAGCACCCAATGCAGGGGGTCCAAGGTTCGATCTCCGGTCAGGGAACTAGATTCTGCATGCTGCGATTAGGAGCTCACATGATGTAACTAAACATCCCGCCTGCCACAGTGAAGATTGAAGACCCTGCCTGCTGCAACCAAGACCTGGTACAGCCAAATAAACAATCGTTTTTAAAATGATGACTGTATTGAAGCAGAATGAAAGGCAGTAAAAAAAGTTTTTAAAAATACAAGTAGGTGTATTCATATTAATACCAGTCACTTTTCCAGTCAATGAAAGACATCAGTAAGCTTCGCAGATCTGCATCAGCCAGTGAGTGCCCTCTGTTGTAAGCTATAGAAATGCACTCCAATTAACTTCAGCAGAAATCAAACTGACAGAACAGTGTCAGGAACTGTGAAGTAAAATCAGCATGGACTTGTCCTCAGTTGGGCCAACCAAGAGGCAGACTTTGGCCAGAAGTCAAGCAACCATCTGACTGCAGTAAACCCCCATTCTCACTCTCTGTAGGGGCAGTCTGGGATACTGGGCAGTAATGTGGCTCAGTTCAGTTGGGTAACCAGTCACATGTCATCGTAGGGAACCAAATGAGCAGACCCATATGAGCAGACGGAGGTAACACACTGAATGAATCAGGACTCTCTGAGAAGGGCGCAGCTTCAAAGTACATTGCTCCCTCTTTTGTGGAGCATCCTCTGTTTTCACACATTTGCACACATAAATATCAAAGTTCTGAAGCTCTCTGCGTCTGTATGAAACATGCTGATATATGGCTCCAGCTGGAAGCCTGGAGATCATGAGTATGATTGGGCCATTGGATGTGAGGAAACTGATTTAACTGTCTACAGGATACTCTCATGCAAGGCGATTAGTTGTTAAGCAAATGAAAAGGATTTTTTAAATCTGGTTAATAGGATTGGATAATGAAGGTACATTTTCAAATCCTAATAATCTCACTTATATAACCATACTTACTGCATCTTTACTCTTTCTGAACCAGTGCCATAAATTTTGAGCCAGAAACGTGAGTTCTGCACCCTAATGTTCACCAAACACTATTTATAATAGCCAGGACAGGGAAGCAACCTAAATGTCTGTCAACAGATGAATGGATAAAGAAGATGTGTTACAAATACACAGTGCAATATTACTCAGTAATAAAAAAAAAAAAAGAATGAAATAATGTCATTTGCAGCAACATGGATGAACCTAGATCATCATACTGGGTGATGTAAGTCAGACAGAGTGAGACAAATGTATGATAGACACAGTGCCTGAAGAACTATGGACAGAGGGTTGTAATATTTTACAGGAGTCGGTGACCAAAGCCATCTGCAAGAAAAAGAAATGTAAGTAGGTAAAGTGGTTATTTGAAGAGGCTTTACAAATAGCTGAGGAGAGAAGAGAAGCAAAAGGCAAAGGAGAAAGGGAAAGATAGCCTCAAGCAAATGCAGAGTTCCAGAGAATAGTAAGGAGAGATAAGAAGGCCTTCTTAAATAAAAAATGCAATGAAATAGAGGAAAATAATAGAATGAGAAAGACCAGAGATCTCTTCAAGAATATTGGAGATACCAAGGGAATATTTCACGCACGGATGAGCACGATAAAAGACAGAAACAATAAGGATCTAACAGAAGCAGAAAAGATTAAGAAGAGGTGGCAAGAGTACACAGAAGAACTATATAAAAAGGGTTTTAATGACCTGGATAACCACAATGGTGTGATCACTCACCTAGAGCCAGACATCCTGGAGTGTCAAGTCAAGTGGGCCTTAGGAAGCATTACTACAAACAAAGCTAGTGGGGGTGATGGAATTCTGGCTGAACTAAGTAAAATCCTAAAAGATGATGCTGCGAAAGTGCTGCACTCAATATGCCAGCAAATTTGGAAAGTTCAGCAGTGGCCACAAGACCAGAAAATGTCAATTTTCATTCCAGTTCTCAAGGAAGGCAATGCCAAAGAATGTTCAAACTACTGTACAGTTTTGCTCATTTCACATGCTAGCAAGGTTATGTTCCAAATCCTTCAAGCTAAGCTTCAGCTATACTCAAATCAAGAACTTCCAGATGTATAAGCTAGATTTAGAAAAGGCAGAAGAACCAGAGATCAAATTGCCAACTTTCGATGGATCATGGAATAAGCAAGGAAATTCTAGAAAAACATGTACTTATGTTTCATTGATTACACTAAAGCCTTTGACTGTGTGGATCATAACAAACTGTGCAAAATTCTTAAAGAAATGGGAATACTAGACCACTTTACCTGTCTCCTAAGAAGCCTGTATGCAGGTCAAGAAGCAACTGTTAGAAACAAACATGGGACAACATACTGGTTCAAAACTAGGGAAGGAGTACTACAAGGCTGTGTGTTGTTACCCTGCTTATTTAACTTATATGCAGAGTACATCATGCGGAATGCTCAGGGGGATGACTTACAAGGTGGAATCAAGATTGCAGGGAGAAATATCAACAACCTCAGATATGCAGATGATACCACTCTAATGGCAGAGAGTGAAGAGGAACTAAAGAGCCTCTTGATGAGGGTGAAAGCGGAGAGTGAAAAAGCTGGCTTAAAACTCAACATTCAAAAATATAAGATCATGGCATCCAGTCCCACCACTTCATGGTAAATAGAAGGGGAGAAAGTGAAAGTGGTGACATATATTATTTTCTTGGGTTCCCAGATCACTGCAGATGGTGACTGTAGCCATGAAATTAAAAAATATTTGCTCCTTGGAAGGAAAGCTATGACAAACCTAGATCATATATTTTAAAAAAGAGACATCACTTCACTGACAAATATCCATATAGTCAAAACTATCATTTTTCCAGCAGACTTGGGTTCTATTCCTGGGTCAGGAAGATCCTCTGGAGTAGAAAATGCCAACCCACTCCAATATTTTTGCCTGGGAAAGCCCATGGACATAGGAGCCTCGAGGGCTACAGTCCATGGGGTTGTAAAGAGTCGGACATGACTGAGTGACTAAACAGCACCATAGCATGTTGTTAAATATTTTAAATTAAAAAAGCTATATTTCTGGCTTTAATAAGTCAAATTTTTAAAAATCATAATCCTTTATAAGGTTGCCAGTGTTAATAGTTTGGCAGGATTTTTTTTTTTTTCTGTGCCAGGTGTAAAACTTTAGAGGCTCTCTGACTGAATTGTTTGAAGTGATAAAACAGCCTTCATAAATTCTTTATCTTTGTAATTTTGATGTTTTAATAATTTTAAAGTTGCTAAGAAAAAAATGATTTAGTTTTGGAAACAGCTTTAAAAAAGCATTAAAAATCTTTTTTATGATATAAAGGCAATGGTATTCAATAATTATTTTTAGCGCAAGAGGAAGGCAGTCACAGAACTTACCATTTACATTAATTTCAATGTCACTGTACTAGGATTTAAAATGCATTTTTATTACCATTTGTCACGTCGTCAGTTTCAAAGGTTAGAAAAATGATGTATATTATGCCCCAATCTTTCCCATGTTTCGTTTTCTCCATGTAATGAAATATAAAATTGACAGGACAGTGAGCTCTGTGGAATCAAGGGATCCCACATCACAACCTCATCACAACCAACTAACAAAGCCTCTTAATCAAGGGAACTGTATGCAGGACATAGCACAGCTGAAGTGTGATTCAGGGGCTGGCAGACATATAGCAGTGAAGAACCAGGGACATTTAAAAATGAGCTGTAATCCCGTTTTGATTGACTCTAAATGGAAAATGACACAAGGAAATTCAGGTGCTAAGTGTTGGAAGTTGTAGCCTGTTTTGTCTCAGTACAGATTTTCGGGTAATCAAAAACATTCATTGATACCTAACAGAGTTTATGATTAGGACAATACTGCAGAGTCATAATGTAAAGATAAGTCTAGCATTACCAAGAAATCAGTTATGATTTTATTCTATTTTTTATTAAGTGCCTGCTATGAGTACATACCAAATACATAATGTTAAAACCACATATTGAGGTAGTTAATTCAACTTCCTTATAATGGTTTAAAATGCCAGTTTGGTAAATGTGTCCTGGCTGATTACATTGGGAGTAATTTGATGTAATCAGCCGGCTAAGTGACTGTTCTCCACCTGGCATATTGCTGCTTTCTTCATTCTGCTTCAGATACTAGTGGCAAAATGAGCTATGATTTTAGCTGCTTTGGTATTGATGCGCCTGCCTTCTCAGTTGTAGAACAGTTTGCTTCGTGAAACACTGAGAAGCACCTTAAATAGTAGAGAAACTAACAATATCAAGGGTTTTTATTCCCCAGAGTACCATCCATGCCAAAGACAAGAAAAAATCAGCTGGATTGGAGCCGTCTTGTATCTTTCAAGCAGAGTATTCTTTACCTTAAGAGGCAGGTCATAGTGAGGATGACTGAATGGACCCAGCATCTGAAGGGAAATGGAGAAGAAACCTAGCATGAACACAACTGACTCAGTTTTGTGGCCCCTACTACATGCTCACCCGTTCATAACCCCTGCTCAGATCATCATTTCACTACTAATTTAACATCTGTATTGTAAACATGAATCCAGATTGCTGAGACTCCATTCTTATTTTCTGTCTCAAGATTATGCCAAACGTTACTTTCTTTATAACACCCCTGACAGTTTCTATGTATCTTTTTCTATAAGGTCCATATTATTCTGTTTTTTTTTTCTTTTTTGGTGTATTCAACAAATATTTATTGAGCACTTACTGCATTCCAGAAACTATTCTGGCAGCAGAGACTGGAACATGGACAGGGCACATATTATTCCAGACATCAGAAAACGTAAATTTTAAAGAGGAAAGGCACACAACGGATAAGTAAATAAGTAAAACAGACATTATCAGAGGATGATAAATGCTGTGGAGCGGGCTTTCCTGGTGGCTCAATTGTAAAGAATCCCCCTGCCAGTGCAAGAGGCATGGGGGTCTGATCCCTCGTCTGGGAAGACCCCATGTGCCGTGGAGCAAGGAAGCCTGCACGCCACAGCTGCTGAGCCTGTGCCCCGAGCCTGGGAGCCACAACCGCCGAGTCCATGTGCCACAGCGACTGAAGCCTGCTTGCCCTAGAGCCTGAAATCTGCGACAAGAGAAGTCACCGCGGTGAAAAGTCCACACACTGCAATCAGGAGCAGCCCCTCCTCATCACAACTAGAGAAAGTCCTCACAGCAAGGAAGACCCAGTGAAGCCAAAACATAAGGAAAGAAATAGAAAAAAATTTTTAAATGCTATGGAGCAAAATATTTCAGGTTAGAAGATACAGGACATTGGAGGTATATTTTTAAATAGGACGGCTAAGAAAGATGTTGCCAACAAGATAACACTTGAGTTACGGCGTGAAAGAAGAGAAGGATTGAACTTCGTAGATATCACAGTTATGTTATTAGTAAGGAAATAGGTTTGTGCGGTTGGTGTGAACTACATGAAAATGCATTAATGTAGAAATTATTAATGTAATTACCACAATGCTACTATAATACTTTTGACAGATACTTCTTTTACTGATACATCCAGTTGACTCTTAGCAGAGTCCATAGAGCCTCTGCAAGCTATTAATCACGTTAACCATGATGTCTATGCGTGTATGCTCAGTCAAGTCTGACTCTTTTATGACCTTGTGGATTATAGACCACCAGGTTCCTCTGTCCAGGGATTTTCCAGGCAAGAATATTGGAGTGGGTTGCCATTTCCCACTCCAGGGATCTTCCCAACCCAGGGATTGAACCTTCCTCTCTTGAGTCTCCTGCATTGACAGGCAGATTCTTTACCACTAGCGCCACGTGGGAAGCCCCAGGCAAGTAACCATAAAAGGTATGAATTAAAATTGCAAAATAAGTGTAAAACAAAACACAGTATGCTGTGTTCAAAACTATAACCAAGGTCTTTCCTGCTGGTAGAGTGGATAGAAATCCGCCTGCCAATGCAGGGGACACTTAAGATTAACATCCCCGCACTGTTAAGATTCCATGTGCCTGGGGCAACTAAAGCCCTTGTGTCACAATTACTGAAATCTATGCACTCTCGTCCCGGGAGCCACAGCTACTGAGCCTATGTGCTGCAACTACTGGAACTCTCCTGCCTGGAGTCTGGGCTCCACAACAAGAGAGGCTGTGATGAGAAGTCCGTGTATTGCAACCAAGAAGAGCCCCCAGTCGTCACAAGTAGAGAAAGCTCGCATGCAGCAACGAAGATCGAGTGCAACCAAAAATAAACAAATAAATAAATTTCAAAAAACAGAAACCAAACTACAGTGTTGGAAATGAGCCAAGCAGAAGGTAGCAACTTTTAAAGGTAATCATATATGATAGTTTGAAATGTGCATGCGATTTAGTATTATGAGACAGGTTAGTACTCACTAATATGTATCTACCACTAGAATTTTTAAAGACAATTTTGTTAGCTGGAAGAGAGACTATGCTATTGTGATGAATAATAAGCCAGTATGTAGCAGGCTCACGTGTACCTTCAGCAAGAGTGGATCTTGTGTATGGATCACTATTTATAGCCTGTAACTTAAAACTTGAAAATCAGGATCTCAATAATATTCTTTTAATGAAAGATATTTTTAAACTTACATTAATAAATATTAATACCTTTCCTCCATTTAGAAATCTAGATGGACTTTCATTTTATATTTAAAAGCTAAAAGAGTCTAAAATCCATGGTGATTTGATCCTATCATACATACAAATTAATCAAATCAAACTCAGAAGTCAAACAGTAATACTTCACTAAGTCATATAAATAACTGAGTCCATGATAAAAAATAGATTATTCTAGCCATTTGCTTAGTTTTCTAAGTATTAAAAAGATTCAGACAAAATGCTTTATAATCTAGCTACTACTGTTGGTATAATTCCCTAGGTATAAAATCAATTTAGTTTTTAAAATGTTAATCATACATTCTCTGAATAGATACAGGATGCCTGAACATTAATTAAGGTTGGATTAGTTGATGAAAACGTTTAATTTAACATTAACTTTAGTAGTAATGAGACACTATAAAAAGTATATTCATGTAATCAATGAGCAAGACTTTGGTGGAGAGAAAAGATTCTTTTTGCTGTATCAGATTTATTAAGGTGCTATAAATATTTTACAATTCAGTCTCCAAAAAATAGCAGCAATGGCTTAGGTGTTTATCTTCTCATTGCTCTTCTAGAAACCATAGAGAGCATCACGGAGACTGGAGAGGGGAAAAGGAGGAAGTTACAAACTATATTTTCTACGAAACTAGGAAGCATGCAGATTGTGGAAACCACATGTACATATAAAGAAAGCATATGAGACCTGTGGAATCTGAAGGAGAAACTGCTGGGTGCAGGATGTCAGGGGAGAAAAGGAAGTTCTGATTGTCAAGCATTAAACATTGATGGGAAATAATCTCTCTCAGGAGAGAGCCCTTCAAAGGGTAAGAATTTAAAATTTTAATTTAAAAATTCCCAAAGCAACTATTTGTTCAAATAGAAAATAAAATCTGCATTAAAAAAACTTCTTAGATAAAAAGAAAAATGAGAACTGAGGGGATACAGCCGAATGTATACTCAGAAGTAAAATAACATGCTTCAAAGAGGGCATCATGTTTCCAAAAAAAAAAATTAATAAACTATTCAGATAAAGAATATAGAAGAGATGAAAATAGTTCATAGAAATATGAGAATGAAAATAAATGGGATCAAAGTAGAAAGATGAAAAAATTTAAAATATTAGAAGAGAAACAATTCATAAGTAAATTCAAAATTTGTGGTTTCTGTTGTACTTTGTTTTTGCATGTTTGCGGAGAGTAGGGATAGAAAGAATGTGTAATACATAGAGCATAAACACTATAACAAATGTGATAAAAGAAAAAATTAATTTTAAACATAAAATAGGAGATAAAATCAGAGATATGAAATTTGAGACCTTTCATAGACCCACTAATAAATTTGAAAATATTATTGAAATTGGCAATTTTCTGAAAAATTACCAATACTCACTCCAGAGTAAAAAAAAAATTGAATAATAACCATGGAGAAATTTAAAAATACATTATTAAATTTATTAAAGAATTCTTTCCTTAATGGCTTAATTGCAGATGCAACTGATTCTATACAAACTACCACAGGTTAGAAACATAGAACATTTTTTCGTCATTTTCGAAGTGAACATCCTCCTGAGCTCAGAATATAGTAAAATTCTCTCTCCCTCACTCACTGTAGGCAAACCTGCTTATGAATATGTAGAATAAAAAAAGCACCTTTGGGGTTCATTAAAAAATCACAACAAAAACAGATACAGACTCAGAGAGAGTTGCCAAGGGGGACGAGAAGGGGGGAGAACCGAATTGGGAGTTTGGAACTAACAGATGCAAGCCATCATATAGAGAACAGAGGAGTGACAAGGCCCTAATGCAGAGCACTGGGAATTATATTTAATATTCTGTAATAAACTATAATGGAAAAAGAAAATGAATCACTTTGCTATACACCAGAAACTAACTCAACACTCTGAGGTGGCTCAGTGGTAAAGAATCCGCCCACCAAGGGAGACGCAGGAGACTGGGATTCAATTCCGGGTCAGTAAATTCCCCTGGATTAGAAAATGGCAACTCACTCCAGTATTTTCACCTGGATAATTCCATGGACAGAGGAGCCTGGCAGGCTACAGTCTGTGGGGTTGCAAAGAGTCAGGCATGACTGATTGACTGAGCACATGCTTCAGTTAAAAAAATCACAACAAGCTAATAAGCCTCTACAACCACATAGAGGTATCCATAGGAATTCAAGGATATATTAGTATTGGGAAACATATTGATATTATATCATCAATGTATTATAGAAAAAAAAATCACCATCTCAATAAATTACCAAAACTATATAATAGAATTACACATCTAGAAGTTGATGAACCAGGAGGAAAATTAGGCAGATATGGCATTATAGAAATGTAGAGAAAAATGTTTCAGTAACAGGTTGGGTTTTGGTTCTAAAAGTTGAAATATTATGAAGATAGAAAGCAAGCAATTGCATTAAGATAGCAAGTACTGTGACCAAGATAAACAGAGTTTCAGTGGAATGCAGGAAGTAAAAGGGAGAGTAGAATACAAACACAGAAAGGAAATATAGATAACTCTATGCTATTGGCTTGGAGAAGGCGATGGCATCCCACTCCAGTACTCTTGCCTGGAAAATCCCATGGGCGGAGGAGCCTGGTAGGCTGCAGTCCTTAGGGTCGCTAAGAGTCGGACACAACTGAGCGACTTCACTTTCGTGTATTGGAGAAGGAAATGGCAACCCAGTCCAGTGTTCTTGCCTGGAGAATCCCAGGGAGGAGGGAGCCTGGTGGGCTGCTGTCTATGGGGTCGCACAGAGTCGGACACGACTGAAGTGACTTAGCAGCAGCAGCAGCATGATATTGGCTATGAGGTCAAAAACATACAAATAATCGGATTGTGTGGCAAACGATACAACTACTTTAATATCAAACTTTGGAATAACTAGGATTTAGAGGATTGTACCCGCAACTAGAGATTCTATCACCTATCATATACATTCATTCTTTCATTCACAAATAGCTGAGCAGCTACTAGGGAGAAAACACTGTAGCAAAGGATTCCAAATTATGTTCTGTTCATGAGGAGTTTGTATTCCAGTTCTGGAAATTAAGACAATAAAAATACATGAGAGAAGGTTTAGGGGTATAATACATTTTGTCCAGGCCAAACACATACACACACGCACACGCAGCAAAGCACTTTTCATAATTATTTCATATTTCATTATTATTATAATATAATATAATATTATTATGTTATTATCATTATTTCATTATTTCATTTTAGACCATAGTTGAAAGCATATTCCAGAAAATGCACACTAATACTTTTAAAATCATATTTTTTCTCAGAAAATAAAGGTACAGATATTTAAATATACCATGATAAAGTGTAAGTCTATGCAAAAGGCAATTACTTGGATGCTTCAGGCATAAAGAATGATTAAACGAAGTCGTGAATCTTTCAAGGAAAATTGTTGGTTGTTCAGAATTTGTTTGGCTATCACAAATCTCATTTTCTATTTAAATATTGACCTAACTTTAGTAGTTTTTTGAATAATATAAGTAAATCAAAACCTAAAAATGCCAGGAAAAACAGAACTTGACTAGGAAAACAAAATTGTGGAAGTTGGAGAATGATAGGATCTATAGTGCAGATAACTAATCCAAAACTACTTTTTATTTTTTAATTAACTACAAACATGGATTCTGAAAAGATTATTTATTACACCTGTGTAAGGTATTGTAACATGCAATAGGAAGAATACATAAAGAAAGAAAAACCATCTGCCCAGTCACATTTTACGAAGTCTTCAGCCTTTCCAGTAGTGTAGATATCTGAAATGAATTCGGTTTTGGCTTGTCTGAAAAACAGTGTTTTTTATTCCTACTGTTAAAAGAATAATTTTCATAACATCAAATTCTGATTTCTTAAAGCACATAGAATTCTGATTTCTCGTTAAAGATGCTATTGCATTTTCTTTGTATTTTTTTTTCTCATGAGAAACAAGTCCACTTAGTTCATATAGCTATTCCTCTGATTGTAATGTATCTTTTCCCCCCTCTTGCTACTTAAGACACTTTCTTTGTTTTTGATACTCGTTTGTAGTTTGATTATGATGTCTCTCAGTGTATTTTCTTTGTATTTATCCTGTGTGGAGTTAGCTGAACTTCTTGTTGGTGTCCATGCCTGTGAAAAATTTCTCCAATTAATCTGCCCTGTTCTCCCTCTTATATTTCTAGAACTTCATTTGCATGTATGTCAGACCGCATAGTATTTATCACAATTTAGTGATACTCTTCATTTATTTATTTAAAAATTTTTTCTTCTATCTTCATATCGGAAAATTTCAGTTGACCTATGTTCAATTTCATTGACATCTTTCTCTGTTGTCTCCAATCTGCTATTAAGCCCACTGAACATATGTAAAACCCTTATCTGCTATTTTCAATACATCAGCCATCTTAGAGTTTTTTCCTACTGAATACTTAAAATTCTTTTTTCTTGACAATGAATCACTTTTCCCTGATTCTTTGAGGCTGAGTACTTTTTATTACATGTTAGACATTGTGGGGGAAAGATGTAAAAACTGAATTCTGTCATCTTCCTCTGAAAGTGTTTGCTTTTGTTCTAACAGTTAAATTATTGTTCATTCACCTTGACTTTGTGGAGGCTTGGTTTAATATATCTCTGCTTTGTTTTAAAATCTGAAACTTGTCATTTTAATGACTGATATTTCAGTAAATCTAAGTAAGATATGCTGCTACTGCTAAGTCGCTTCAGTCATGTCCGACTCTGTGCGACCCCATAGACGGCAGCTCACCAGGCTCCCCTGTCCCTGGGATTCTCCAGGCAAGAACACTGGAGTGGGGTGCCATTGCCTTCTCCGAAGTAAGATATAATTGAGAGCAATAACAATAACAATAACATTAGTGGATTACTTGGCAATCACTTTTAAAAGGTATTCAAATAGAAAGAGAGAAAAGAAGAAAGAAAACAAGTCGGTTGCCTTGCCCTTGCCCTTGGGGTAAATGCAGTCTCCCCAGATTGAGACACATCACTCTTTATAGTCCCATCTCAGAGCAACTTTCCAGTTTTCCAGTCTCTGTCTTCTAACACCCAGCAGTAGAACCTAACTCTGTTCAAGACTCAAACTTTTGCAAATGCTGTGTTCTACACCAAGAATAGGCTTGTGGCTAATATCTTTTTAATACTACTCACAGATTACTCAAAAAAAACCATCATAATTCTATTAGACAAAGTTAGGTCCTGCGTCCTGAGACCCTCAACAATACTTTTTTCATGTGTCTATAACAGATTTTATCTCATCATATCAGTTCTGTAGTGGAATTCTTGAACATTTATTCATTTACTCAACAATAGCTATTCTGTACATTAGATGTAAGAGGTATTCATATAGGTGCTCAGGATACCATGATGAGAACAATAGAAATGACTTTTTACCTCCGAATGTACTGGGTGTTGTGTTCAGATTTTGTCTTGAGAAGCACTACTAGACAGCGGTTAAGGGAGCAGACTTTGGAACTAGACTGCACTGTTTGAAGCCCATCTCTACTATTTACGAGCTAAATACCCTTGAAAAGTTATTTCTCTGTGCCTCATTCTCACCATTTGATAATTGTCAGTAGTATTTCATAGTTTCCATGTGAGCTTAAAATACATAAACCAGTAGAATGGAGCCTGGCATACAAGTGAAGTGAAGTCGCTCAGTCGTGTCCGACTCTTTGTGACCCCATGGACTGTAGCCTACCAGGCTCCTCTGTCCATGGGATTTTCCAGGCAATAGTACTGGAGTGGATTGCCATTTCCTTCTCCAGGGGATCTTAGAACTCAATAAATATTTGATACGTCTATGTCTATGTACTTTATGATAATATTTCCTCCCAGTTATTCTTACTTAGTATAACTTCTAAAATATAGTGCACTAAAATATTCTGTGTTAAGTCAGAAGAATTTCAGTTTATTTTCTTGATCTACTTAGTCATTCACTTAGTAAAATGCAACAACATGCATTTCAAGGAGTCAGTTCTTTGTTCAAAATATTCATTTAATGAATAGAAGGATACAGAGCTACACTCAAAGCACTGCGTAAAATTAAAAACACTGAGTGAATTTAAGGATTTTTAGTATGTGTTCATGCTTTAAAGTGCAAGTAATTTGAACTGTAATTAAAGACAGTTTATTAATACTTCTCACTTGAATACTTGGATTTATGCTTTTTAAAATGGAAATTCCAAATGATACATGTGTTATGTATAAGTCCACTTAGCCAAGGGAGAATTTTGACTAGATTTTATATTAATTTATATGCATTTAATATTGATAACGTCATTTTAGCATCTTCACATGACATGAAAATAAGTAAATAGTTACTTAGTCTTTGAACAAAATATACACTAAAACATATGACCTCTGATACTAATAGCTAGTCAACACTGCTTTGTCTAAAGCACTTACTCAAAAATTACCCCAATATGCTAACTAATCTGAACATTATTGTCTTACAGATATTAGTTTCATCCCTGAAACAACTATGTTGCTGCTGCTAAGTTGCTTCAGTTGTGTCCAACTCTGTGCGACCCCATAGACGGCAGCCCACCAGGCTCCCCCATCCTTGGGATTCTCCAGGCAAGAACACTGGAGTGGGTTGCCATTTCCTTCTCCAATGCATGAAAGTGAAAAGTGAAAGTGAGGTCGCTCGGTCGTCTCCGAGTCTTCGTGACTCCATGGACTGCAGCCCACCAGGCTCCTCTGTCCATGGGATTTTCCAGGCAAGAGTACTGGAGTGGGGTGCCATTGCCTTCTCCGCTGAAACAACTATAAATAAAAATAAATATGTAAGGGAGACAATGGCATTTTGATGTTGTGGAATCACCTCTGAACTGAGATTTAGGAGATTGTTCGTCACTTGGGAAATGAAGGGGTGTAAATTAGGTTGTCTTTATCAGCTCTAAAATTTCATGATGCTGATACTGGATTGCAAAGATTCTGAAACAAGGGCTTAATGGAAAATACAAAGGGTTTGCCAGAAGATAAGCTGTGTGTCTTATCTTTTTCTTCCCCATGGTTTAATCTCAGTCTGTATATATCTACTCTGTTTAGAAAAAAATCTTTTATGCACAAAGAAGATGTATTTGTTTAACTGAAAATCTTTCAAATACAGCAGACAGGAGAAATAACTCTTCTCTTCATTTAAAATAACCCATATGAAAGGATTAAAAATATAATCTACAACCTTTATCAAAGTGTCTTTTTCAGTTGATCCCACTTGCAAAATAAATGCATTTTGACAAAATCAACATAGGTAAATACATGGCAAATCTATAGGAAGACAGCTTTCTGCCTCCGTTATCAATGTATTTTCTAACCTTGGCAATAAGGTTCTTTTGACCACTGACACTAGTTTTCCAAATGATTCCTCTCTATAAGGCAAGTGTTCAGCAGTGTAAGGTATGAGCCTACCCTGTGAAATATACATGGATTTTAACAATGAGGACCAAAAGCGGATGAGTACTTAAGTGATGGAATCTGAATACTATACAAGCAATGTTCTTGTTCATCAGACCACCAAATAGATACTGACCGAGAAAGCCGGTCATACATTTGCACCTCTGTATTAAACAGTTATAGATCTATTTCCTTGAGTTTTAGGCACCAACTCAGGTTTACCTTGGCATAAGAAAATAAATGGCGTAAACCATTTAAGCATTAAAGATATGGGTAATGAGGGACTGAGGTCTAGACAGAGGCCATCAAAGGAATGTTTGGCAGCAAGAGGAAAGAGTAGTTGGCATGTCAGCTGAGTATCAGCCGGAACCTACTTAGGCAGAAAGAGGGGATAAAGCATTGCAGTGTACAAAAGGGACAGACTTCTGTCGGACTTCAGAGCAAATACAGCATATGTACCTGGTGTGTGAAAGACACACTGATGATGCTTATTACACAGCTCAGAATATTTAACTCATGCATGTCTTTGTATGAGTAGGCGTACCCTCCATCTGACCCCTCACTAACCCCTCCAATAGCTTGCTATATCCTTCCAAGAGTACCTAAAACAAGCAAAAGAGTGAAAATACCAATCAACCAATGAACAAAATCAGGCAATTTTTATTTGCCTGATTTTTGTTTTTTACTTTATAGAGAACAGTATAAATTGAAACCTTGTTTCTTTATACTTTGTAAAAATAAGTATTTCTCTAGTTGATTAGACAAGAGGATGATATAGTATTCTAAGATTAGTTTCAAACAAGTAAAATTTTGGTACAATTAAAAGTGTTGGTAATAAGTAAAAACTAAAAGAGATAATAAAGAATTAAAACTCAAAATTCCCAAATATTTAGTCTAATACTGTCATTTCACAGATTCATGAATTATTCCCAATCTTGAAAAAATATTAAAATAGTATTTACATAGGCATTAACTATATGGTAACAAGTGGCTTCCCTGGTGGCTCAGGCAGTAAAAAATCTGCCTGCAATGTGGAAGACCCGGATTCGATCCCTGGATAGTAATTCTCTGGAGAAGGAAATGGCAACCTACTCCAAGATTCTTGCCTGGAGAATTCCATGGATAGAGGAGCCTGGAGGACTGCAGTCCATGGGGCTGCAGATAGTTGGACTGAGCAGCTAACACACACACACACACACACACAGTAACAAATTCCAGATTTCCCCAAATTCAAGTGTGTTTGCTAAGGTGACTCCATGGTAAAGAATCTGACTGAAATGCAAGAGATGCAAAGACGTGAGTTCAATCTCTGGATGAGGAAGATCTCCTGGAACAGGAAACAGCAACTTACTCCAGTAATCTAGCCCATGGAGAGAGGAGCCTGGAGTCACAAAAGAGTCAGACAAGACTCAGCAACAACAACATATATAACCAATTCCAGATTTCCCCAAATTTAGGTATATTTCCTAATATTCTACTACCCATATACAAAAGTGTCTCTAGAATACTTAAAAATATATATCCGTATAATGAATGACCTAGTCAAAACATCATGTATTTTAGGTGGAAGCTATTCAAATGGTTATTCAGATTTTTCACTTTATATTAGGATATTTTGACATGATGAAGACATGAAAAAATTCATTTTTATTATAAGGTATATCCACATTTGCTGACTTGTTGAGAGGATATTTAGATGACTAATTCATGACAAACTGCAGTGGCTGGAGTAGCATGCAAAGAACAGCCTGAAGTTATTTCAGACTTCTTAGTAGCTCTCTGACTTTAGCTACTGAGATTTCACTTAGCAAAATTTATAGAAACAAAAATCTCTTTTAAAAAAAGGATTTAAAATACACTAAATATAAACATGGCACAACAGACTGGTTCCAAATAGGAAAAGGAGTATGTCAAGGCTGTATATTGTCACCCTGCTTATTTAACTTTTATGCAGAGTACATCACGAGAAATGCTGGGCTGGAAGAAGCACAAGCTGGAATCAAGATTGCCAGGAGAAATATCAATAACCTCAGATATGCAGATGACATCACCCTTATGGCAGAAAGTGAAGAAGAACTAAAAAGCCTCTTGATGAAAGTGAGAGTGAAAAAGTTGGCTTAAAGTTCAAGATTCAGAAAACTAAGATCATGGCATCTGGTCCCATCACTTCATGGGAAATAGATGGGGAAACAGTGGAAACAGTGTCAGACTTTATTTTTGGGGGCTCCCAAATCACTGCAGATGGTGATTGCAGCCATGAAATTAAAAAAACGCTTACTCCTTCGAAGGAAAGTTATGACCAACCTAGATAGCACATTGAAAAGCAGAGCATTCTAACATGTATACTATCATGTAAGAATTGAATCGCCAGTCTTTGTCTGACGAAGGATACAGCATGCTTGGGGCTGGTGCATGGGGATGACCCACAGAGATGTTATGGGGAGGGAGGTGGGAAGGGGGTTCATGTTTGGGAACACATGTAAGAATTAAAGATTTTAAAATTAAAAAAATAAAAAACTAATAAATAAATAAATACTCACCAAAAAAAAAAAAAGAAAAGCAGAGACATTACTTTGCCAACAAATGTCCGTCTAGTCAAGGCTATGGTTTTTCCAGTGGTCATGTATGGATGTGAGAGTTGGACTGTGAAGAAAGCTGAGCACTGAAGAATAGATGCTTTTGAACTGTGGTGTTGGAGAAGACTCTTGAGAGTCCTTTGGACTGCAAGGAGATCCAACCAGTCCATCCTAAAGGAGATCAGTCCTGGGTGTTCTTTGGAAGGAGTGATGATAAAGCTGAAACTCCAGTACTTTGGCCACCTCATGCGAAGAGTTGACTCATTGGCAAAGACTGTGATGCTGGGAGGGATTTGGGGCAGGAGGAGAAGGGAATGACAGAGGATGAGATGGCTGGATGGCATCACCGACTCGATGGACAGGAGTCTGAGTGAACTCCGGGAGTTGGTGATGGACAGGGAGGCCTGGCATGCTGCGATTCATGGGGTCGCAAAGAGTCGGACGTGACTGAGCGACTGAACTGAACTGAAATATAAACAAAATTTATTTGATTATTGTTTATGGTCAATTAGTTATGAGACAGAAATGGAAAATTTTCAAATATATCAACCATAAATAGTAAGCTTACTTAACAGCTTCAAAAGAGTTTATGCCAATAATTAACTTACTCTCTATTGGTAGTTGAGTAGGGGTGGAGATTCTAGAATCCTGGACTGACTAACACAGAAGGACAATAAGGTAAATGACAGGAAAAGTTCCTTAACAAAGATAATTTACCAAAAATTTAATAAAAAACAGTTTCTGAACAGTTCTATAGCTATGGAAGACAGTGGATCTACAAATTAACATTCACAAAAATATAAATACCAGTCATTACTTGTGAGTCTTTCTAAATATACAAAAAATACACAGCATTAATCAAAGCAAAACTTTCCTTGGCATATAAAGAGAGGGACTACTTTCCAATGTATTTTATGAGGTCAGAATAAATCTGATACTAAAATATGACAAGGACAATGTAACAAAGAAATATTACAGGCCAGACTCTCTCATGACATGTAGGCAAAATCCTTAAATAAACTTTAGCAAGTCAAATAAAGTAATATATAAAATATATGATGTGTTATCGTGATGAATTGTGATTTGTTTCAGGAAAGCATGTTTGCATTAATATTAGAGGAGTTAATATAACTAACCACATTAAGAGAATGAAGAATAAAAATAATTTAACTATATCAATAAATCAATAAGTACAGAAAAGCTGCTTGACAATATTCAACATCAATGATGATAAAAAAAATTCTACGAATTGCAATGGAGGAAATCTTCCTAAACTTCACAAAGGATATTTGTTTAAAAAATCCACAGCTATGATTACATTTAATGATGAAATATTTAACATTTTTTCCTCAGGTTGGAAAAGGCAAGAATGTCATTATTACCATTTCTATTAAACTCTGAATTGTAGCTTCTGAGGTAAAAAAGCACTGAAAAAGGATAAAGGTGGAGAGGATAAAGGGAAACAGATGGCATGATTGTGTATGTTTATAAAATCTAGTAATATTTCCAGATAAACTAGGAGAAATTACTGTATAAATTTAGCAAGATTCAAAACTAACAATAATATACAAATGTAAATTTTATTTCTATATGTTGAAGACAAAAAGTAGAAAATAATACTGAAACTATCACAATATTTGTTAATTGGTTATACTTGAATACAAAATAAAAAGTTTAATAAAAAAGGAAAATAACAATAAAATGTCATTTATAACACCAGAAATCTAACTCCTAGAAATAAGTCTTCCAATAGATATGCTAAAACTACAAAATATGGTTGAGACACATTAAAAATAACAAAAATGAATAGAAAGAATGCCACATTCCTGCATTGGAACTCACTACTTTGTACCATGTAGAATTTTTTTAAAGAGCCCCAATGATTTACACTACTGCGTTACTTCCTCCTCTTGAAACAATGGGTGGGACTTTTAACTTGCTTCTAGTCTATAGAAGGTGTATGGATGTGAGAGCTGGACTATAAAGAAAGCTGAGTGCCAAAGAATTGACGCTTTTGAACTGTGGTGTTGGAGAAAACTCTTGAGGGTCCCTTGGACTGCAAGGAGATCCAACCAGACCATCCTAAAGGAAATCAGTCCTGAATATTCATTGGAAGGACTGATGCTGAAGCTGAAATTCCAATACTTTGGCCACCAGATGCAAATAACTGACTCACTTGAAAAGACCCTGATGCTGGGAAAGATTGAAGGCGGGAGGAGAAGGGAACGACAGAAGATGAGATGGTTGGATGGCATCACTGACTCAGTGGACATGAGTTTGAATAAACTCTGGGAGTTGATGATGGACAGGGAAGCCTGGCGTGCTGCAGTCCGTGGGGCTGCAGAGTCGGACATAACTGAGCGACTGAACTGAACTGAACGGATGGCAATGGTGAAGGGATTTTACAGATATGATCAACATCTCTAATTATTTTTTTAAAAAGGGTCATTGTCCTGAGTGGGTCTGGCTAATCACATGAGCCATTTAAAAAGAGTTTAGACAGCAAAGAAGGAAGAAGTCAAGAAACTTATTCCTCCTGGTCTTGACGAAGCAAGCTGCCTTGATTTCTATATGGTGAAAGAACAGATACTGATTCCTGACCTCTGAGTGAGCCTGAGGCAGATCTAATGTAGAAAGAGACCAAGGTCTCAAATTAATAAAGAGAAATCACATAACCAATGAGCTGATAAGGCCCTTCATAACATTTACCATTTGTGATGCAAGGGTCAAGTAAGTATTATTGCTCCCAATGATTTAGGTCACAATCAACTCCCAGACTCACCCTACACTGACAGTTCAGGAGATCCTAGAGCTCATTAAGAACTCTCTTTACTGTGTCCAGTTCCACATGTTGAATGCCTTTGACCCCTATTTATCATTCAATCTGATGACCTAGCTTTGGGCTACCAACTGCTCTGTCAGATCATGCAATCCCTATTCCTGTAGATCAGTCTTAGCCCATAACTACTACTGTAGTTACTACTGTAACACAGATGTTCAGTCACTCAGTCATGTCCAACTCTTTGTGATCTCATGGACTGCAGCACACCAGGCCTCCCTGTCCCTCACGATCTCCTGAAGTTTGCCCAAGTTCATGTTCATTGCATCAGTGATGCCATCCAACCATCTCATCCTGATGCCCTCCTCTCCTTATGACCTCAATCTTTCCCAGCATCAGGGACTTTTTCAATGAGTTGCTATTGCATCAGGTGACCAAAATACTGGAGCTTCTTCAGCTTCAGCATCAGTCCTTCCAATGAGTATTCAGGGTTGATTTCCTTTAAGACTAACTGCTTTGATCTCCTTGCAGTCCAAGGGACTCTCAGGTGTCTTCTCCAGCACCACAGTTCAAAGGCATCAATTCTTTGTCACTCTGCCTTCTTTACAGCCCAGCTCTCACAACCGTTCATGCCCACTGGGAAGATCATAGCCTTGACTATACAGGCCTTTGTCAGAAGAGTAATGTCTCTGCTTTTCAACACACTGTCTAGGTTTGTCATAAATTTCCTGCCAAGAAGCAATCATCTTCTGATTTCACGGCTGCAGTCACCACCCACAGCGATTTTAGAGAGCCAGGAGAGGAAATCTGTCACTTCTTCCACCTTTTCCCCTTCTATTTGTCCTGAAGAAATGGGGCCGGGTGCCATGATCTTAGTTTTCTCAGTATTTAGTTTTAAGCCGGCTCTTTCACTCTGTTCCTCCAGCCTCATCAAGAGGCTCTTAATTTCCTCTTTGCTTTCTGCCATTAGAGTGGTATCATCCATATATCTGAGGCTGTTGATGCTTCTCCCACGTATCTTCCAGCTTGTAACTCATCCAGCCTGGCATTTCTCATGATGTGCTCCGCACACAGGTTAAACAAACAGGGTGACGGGAGACAGTCCTGTCCTGCTCCTGAACCAATCAGCTCTTCCACACAGGGTTCTAAATGTTGTTTCTTGACCCACATACAGGTTTCTTAGGATACAGATAAGATGGTCTGGTCATCCCATCTTTTGAAGAGCTTTCCAGAGTTTGTTATGATCCACACAGTCAAAGGCTTTAGCCTAGTTGGTTAAACAGAGGTAGATGTTTTTCTGGAATTCCCTTGCCTTCTCTATGATCCAGCAAATGTTGGCAATTTGATCTCTGGTTCCTCTGCCTTTTCTAAATCCAGCTGGAATGTCTGGAAGTTCCTGGGTCATGTAATGCTGAAGCCTAGCATGCAAGATTTTAAGCATCACCTTACTAGCATGGGAGATGAGTACAACTGTCCAATGCTTTGAACATTCTTTAGCCCCACTTCTTGGGAATTGGGATGAGGACTGACCTTTTCCGCTTCTGTGGTCACTCCTGGGGCTTCCAGATAGCTGACATTTACATGAGCCTCACCATGAGCATCCAGCACTTCAACTTGGTCCACCTTCAGCCTTAGGGCTTCAGGAACATCCAAGAAATCAACAATAAAATCACAGTCCAAGTCTATGAGACCCAGGTGAAATTAATATTTGAGTTGATCCAGAGTATTGACATATGTTTGGGCCCACTTTCACACATTCACAAACTGTGAGGTTGAAGAGCCAACTGGATTAGGGGTACCTGACCTTGGGACAAGACTAACCTAAAAGGGAAAGCTTATGTTGCTGAAACTGTTGGTCAAAACCTCATTGTAATACTTTGCCTACCTGCTTACTTCTAAACTCATCCAAGAACAAGATTAGGAGGTAAGGGAGGGCAGCAGGAACCTGTTTTTCCCTCCACCCAACTTCTCCATCCCTCAAGTTAGTAGCTTTCTGCCCTCCCACCCCCATCTTAGAGGGCATCTGGCTTCTTTACTTCATGCTGGTTATTTAACTACTCCACCCTCCATGTCTGACTTGCCAATGCAGATTTGGAAAATCTGAATCAGCTCTTGCCTGTTGAAAGTGTTAATTCAGGGCACTCTTGCTGGGTGGCTTTCTCCAGGGCTCATATATTTCCTCTTGCTGTAAATCCCTTTCCTCTTTTGCGCTCCTCTCTTTCTGGATTATTTAGTCGTCTCTTCATTTGCCTTTTCCCACTCCCCATTCCATCCCCTATCCTCCAATTTACTTTACATCCGGAGCAAACTGTGACACTACCTCAGTTGTTACAACATCAGTCAAAGTGCTCTGTGCAGCAAAAAGGGAAAACGAAGGAAGAAGAAATGAAAACGTAAAAGAGGACCCTGAGTTTAAGATCAGATCCCAGACTCTGCCAGGAATTTGACTGCAGCCTTGTGAGCCCTGGCCCTGGGTAGAGCACCCATATACATCATGCCTAGACTTTGAACTATGGAAAATGAGATCATTAGTGAGTGTCATTTTAATTCCCCAAATTTGTGGTAATTTGTTATGCAGCAATAGAAACTCAAACTAAAATTTCTAAATCACACCCAAATTAATCTGTAAATTTAACAAAATTCCAATAATAATCCTAGCAGCTTTTTAAAAAATTAAAATTAACAAGCTAATTCTAAAACTTTATCAAGAAAATGCAAAAAAAATGAGTCAAGTAAATCTTGAAAAAGAATAAAGCTGGATTACTTATATTCTTAGACATCAATACATAAATCTACAGAAATATTGGTGCAAGGATAGATATACAAATTAAAAAAACACAACAGAGAGTTCTCAGATAGATTCACATGTATGTGCTCATTGAAATCCCAGGTGGCTCAGCGGTAAAGGATACACCTGCCAACGTAGGAGACTCAAGAGACATGGGTTCCATCCCTGGGTCAGGAAGATCCTCTGGAGAAGAAAACTGCAACCCGGTCCAGTATCTTTGCCTGGAAAATCCCATGGAGAGAGGAGCCTGGTGGGTTGCAATTCACGGGGTCACAAAGAGTTGCATACGACTGAGGACTCAGGCATGATGACTCGATGTTCATGTTTGGTGATGAGAACTTCACTGAAGTTTGTTGTACAAAAAATAGTCTTTTCAATAAATGGTGCTGGGTCAGCTGAATATTCGTAAATAACATGGATAAAACTTGACCCATAAAAATTTAATTTGAGATGGATCATAGATATAAATATAAAATGGTCATAATAAACCTTTCAGGACAAAATATAGGCGGTCTTCAAGTGCTTGAGGTACTCAAAGACCCCTGAAACAGTTCACAAAAACCAAATGATGAAAGAAGAAAAAAATGATAAGTTGGTTTTGATGAAATTAAGAATACCTGTTCCACAAAGGACACTGCTTTGAGAGTGGAGCGATAACCCACTGGCTGGAACAAGATAACTGCGTCCCATATATCCATCAGAAAACTTGTCTTCAGAATATGTATACCTCTTATTCAATAGAAATCAATCAATAAGATTAAGAAAATCAATCAATAAGAAAACCACAGATCATGATTTTATAAATGGGGAAAAGGTAAAGGCTTATAAAGAGAGGAGATTCAAATGATTAAAAGCATGAAATCATGTTCAGCATCATTAGTCATCAGCAAAATGCAAATTTAAAATATAGTGAGGTATCACTGCACAGAAATTGGAATTATTAAAATTAGAAGATTAATAATACCAAATGTTGCCCTCTTTAAAGGAACTTGGATATGAGATAAATTTCAGATTCCTGATTTGAGATTCAGTTTAAATTGCTAATGCAGGCTCTTTTAGGGTCTTATTAAAATTTGTTTATTTTTAATTGGAGGATAACTGCTTTATAATGTTGTGTAGGTTTCTGCCATTTATCAACATGAATCAGCCATAGATATATGTATGTCCCTTCCCTCTTGAAACTTCCTCCCCCCTGCCACCCCATGCCACCCTCCAGGTTGTCACAGAGCACCGGCTTTGAGCTCCCTGCTTCATCCAGTAAATTCCCACTGGATATCTAATTTTACATTTGGTAGAGTGTATATTTCAATGCTACTTTCCCAATTTGCCCCACCCTCTCCTTCCCCAGCTGTGTTCATAAGTCTGTTTTCTATGTCTAATGCAGGGTTTTATTCTTTCTTTTACTGCTCATGTTAATATTCTCAGGGAACATTACAGATACTAACTAGTAAGCTTTTTGGAAGAAAATCTGTGGTTCTTTATGTTAACAAAGAAAACTATGGTATTCTTCAGTACAGTGGGGAGAAAGCACAAACAAGACAAGAGGAGAGGGGGTCATAGAAAGCTTCTGAACAGAACTCGGTTATAGCATATATTACTTTCTATGAAGTGATGTGAAGAAACTTCTAAAGACATCATGTCCAGGGAACTGATTATTGCACTTCTGTGTTTTGTTTGCCTTTAGAGCCTTTCTCCTCAATTCTTTTCTTGTAGAAATAACTAAAAAATAATAAGAATAATGGCAGAATGCTTGCAGACAGCAATGTATCACTACTGCAGTGTTCTACAAATTTTGCTGATTGTGTGATCTGCAGTAGTATAAAATATTAACTATAATTTCTGATGGAGGTTTCTATTCCAATATCGATTTACGACAATATTAGGATAGTTTCTTTGACTCAAATTATGAGAGATTGAATGAGAATGATTCAACTCACACTACAGAGGAAAACAAGTGTGCTGTGCAGTGAAACACAATTAAATTACTTGAAATAGTTCATACATTTTCCACGCTCGTCACTAAAGCACTTGCTCAGACCCTTAGATACAAAATGAAGGACCCTACCTTATAAAGTATATTTCCTTTTCCTTTGTTCAGGCTCTGCTGTTTTCTTGTATGTCCCAATTTCCTACAGTTCCACTAAGCACTGATATAAAATTGCTTCCTTTTATCAGATGCGTTATTACTAACCGCAAAAACTGATGAATCTATAATGTATTTTCTCCTCATCCTGCTCCTTTCTGTCCCCTTTCTTCTCCTTCTTCTTCTTTTAAACTATAAGATTCCTCCTCCTGGATATAGCTGAGTGACTCATGTATGGACATTTGACCCTAGCTAGGTCAATTAGATTCTCTCTTCCAGGAACTTGAAGCCATGACTCAGAGACAGGTAGGCAGTCTTCGTGTGTCTGTTAGTCAGTTCAGTCACTCAGGGTTAATCTCTGCAACCCAAAGGCTGCAGCATGCCAGGCTTCACTGTCCATCACCAATTCCCAAAGCCTGCTGAAACTCATGTCCATCGAGTTGGTGATGCCATCCAACCATCTCATCCTCTGTCATCCCCTTCTCCTCCTGCCTTCAATCCCTCCCAGCATCAGGGTCTTTTCCAATAAGCTAGTTCATTGCAACAGGTGGCCAAAGTTTTTGGAGCTTCAGCTTCAGCATCAGTCCTTCCAATGAATATTCAGGACTGATTTCCCTTAGGATGAACTGTTTTGACCTCCTTGCTGCCAAGGGATTCTCAACAGTCTTCTCCAACACCACAGTTCAAAAGCACCAATTCTTCATGTGTATGTGAATCCAAAGTTGTAACTTCAGGAACTGCAGAGCGCCTGGGTATGGAGATCGACGCTAGTTAAAGAGCTCGAAACTTGGAATGAAGTAAGTCAGAAAGAGAAACACAAATAACACATATTAAAACATGTAAATGGAATCTAGAAAAATGGTACAGACAAATCTATTTTCAGGGCAGGAATAGAGATGCAGACATAGAGAACAGATGTTTGGGCACAAGTGGGGTGAACTGGGAGACTAGGACTGACATATACAGTACCATGTGTAAAAGAGTCAGCTAGTGGGAACCTGGTGTATATCACAGGGAGCTCGGTAATGGCATAGATGAGTGGGATGCGGAGGTGTAAAGGAGGTCCAATAGGGAAGGGGTATATGTATTTATACAGCTTATTCAGTTATTTGTTGTACAACAGAAACTAACATAACATTGTAAAGAAACAACCCCAATAAAAATAAATAAAGAGCTTGAGACTTACTACATAGAATAGATGTGTGCAGGTGTGTCTGTGTGTGTTTGTGCTAGAGGATGACTATGAAAGCACTCTTTCTCATAGTAATTTATTCAAACTATAAAGATAACTTTGTAAAGCATACATTGTATTAAAAGATAGACACACTCAAGAGTTCACAAATAATAATGTGTCCAGTTCAGGTCAGTTGCTCAGTCGTGTCCGACTCTTTGCGACCCCATGAATCGCAGCACGCCAGGCCTCCCTGTCTATCACCAACTCCCGGAGTTCACTCAGACTCACGTCCATCGAGTCCATGATGCCATCCAGCCATCTCATCCTCGGTCGTCCCCTTCTGCTCCTGCCCCCAATCCCTCCCAGCATCAGTCTTTTCCAACAAGTCAACACTTCACACGAGGTGGCCAAAGTACTGGAGCTTCAGCTTTAGCATCATTCCTTCCAAAGAAATCCCAGGGCTGATCTCCTTCAGAATGGACTGGTTGGATCTCCTTGCAGTCCAAGGGACTCTCAAGAGTCTTCTCCAACACCACAGTTCAAAAGCATCAGTTTTTCGGCACTCAGCTTTCTTCACAGTCCAACTCTCACATCCATACATGACCACTGGAAAAACCATAGCCTCCACTAGATGGGCTTTTTGGCAAATTAGTGTCTCTGCTTTTCAATATGCTATCTAGGTTGGTCATAACTTTCCTTCCAAGGAGTAAGCGTTTTTTAATTTCATGCCTGCAGTCACCATCTACAGTGATTTTGGAGCCCCCCAAAATAAAGTCTGACACTGTTTCCACTGT
Source organism: Capra hircus (assembly GCF_001704415.2). Classification (NCBI taxonomy): domain Eukaryota; kingdom Metazoa; phylum Chordata; class Mammalia; order Artiodactyla; family Bovidae; genus Capra; species Capra hircus. The sequence goes on from NC_030812.1 coordinate 10,379,177, forward strand.
CTCCCCATCTATTTCCCACAGCATAAAGGACCATGACAACCTTTCACAAGAAAGGTCACCATTTTGAGGCTTAAAGGAATTAATGCATATTAAAAAATTTAAACAGTCTGTGAGAAATAATGGGCAGTCAATAAATTTTAGCTATTATCATTGTAATGGAAAACTGAATTTGGTGAATCTCTTACAAACATAAGAAGGAAAGGGAAAGTGAAGAAGAAAAAAATGACATTTTCACCAGAACATGTGACAAATTTGCCCTGCAAGTTCATGAGAGTGTGGTGGTCACAGTAGAAAATAAAACTACATGGCGGCTCAGCTCTGAAGTGGATAGCCGTATAACTGTGAAATGAGGGTTTTCTTCCCCTCAATTTTCTAAAGTGTGCTTTAAAAAAATCCCCCATTTTCTTTTAATCCCTTTAAGTATTCAGCCAAAATCGATGCATTTGAAAGTGTATCATGAATACATGCAGTTTGAGAACCAACAGACTAGTTAATGAAACTACTGTGGTTTTTATTGGCAAAGCAACTGTTGCTGAAAGATTAATTTATAAATATTTTTCATGGAAAAAAATGAAGGAGGATGAGAGAAAAGAATTGCTGAGATCAAGATATATGATTTGGTTCTCTTCTAAGCCCAAATTCAACACATAAAGTTACAGCAGTCTAATTTGGTTATATAGAATTATAGCCTAGAACAATTATTTTTAAGATACTGTATCTAATCTTTCCTTCAATATTTTCATTTGCCTACTAGTAAAATTGTCATATCAAATAAAAATAAAATTAAAACAGTAGAAGGATATTATCTAACATTTACACGTCTTTACTGTGTGTCGGAAGCTCTGCTCGGTGCATTGCATACATGATTTCTTTCAGTCTACGACTACCCTAATAAAGCAGGCCACATGGGACACTGATTTTGGCATCCCCAGCCATCATTCCTCTTCCGTCACTGTGAAGCTGCTATGTGGTCTGTTTAAGACTTAATGCAGCCCCAGATCAACACATTGCTCTGAACCTGTAAGAGCACTCTTTGCCATTTTTCCTCTGATAGAAATGATTTTAAAGGGTAGGCATGAGACTCTGGATGATTAAATCCAGATGAAGTCTGAAGGGCTTGTGTTTGACATTTGTGGGGAGAGTAGGTCTCTCTTACTCTGGAGGGAACAGGGTGAAACAAGAGAATCTCAACGGCTAGACATTTGCCTAGTCCACAGCCAGCCAGCACTGGCACAACCTCGTAAAAATGGAGCCAGAGCTGTGAGCAAAGCATTCTTGAAACTTCTGAATTCTCAATTTACACGAGCTAATACGTTTTGGCTATTCAAATTGTGTGTGTGGGGGGGGCGGCTGGTTAGTTTTTTGAAACTTATAATCAAGAATCCAAAATGATTCAGAGATGTATTATTATCTCCATTACACACATAGGGAAAATTAAATTTTGCTATGTCATTGCCTAAGAATGTAAGTTCTAAAAGTAGAATTTGGATTCTGGAAGTCAGAACTCTAGAGTTATAGTGTTCAACCATTACAATAGATGGCCTTCCTAAATGATGTTGGGAAACATGGTAGCATTTAAATAAGTATTTTTTAATATTTCTTCACCTAATTGAAAAAATTTTGATGGTGAGGTCGGTTTTTGTTTGGGGTTTTGAGTTTTTTGGTTTTGTTTTATTTGGAGCAATGTGAACTAAAGGATAGACATAATGATTTGGATGCTTTGGAATCCAAATAGTTGGACCACTCTGTATGAAAAAAGGAATTTTCAAAGTATGAACAGTCATAACACTTCTTCCTTTTCTCTAACTTGGAATCATTTTTGGGGACTTGCAAATCCTCTCTATTTGATGTACTGAGCAATTGATTTGAAATAGTGGAAAGAACATGAGTTTAGAGGAGTTTGGAGACCTTAGATTAAATTCTGATAAATCCCTGAAAGGCTCTATGATGTTGATTAGTCTTTGAACTTCAGTATTTTCTATAAAGAGTGGTTAATAATACTTTTCATACTTTTTCTTTTCTTCACTGGCATGTTGAACAGATGAAATGTGATAAAAGGACTATAACTGGCAGAAAATGAGCCTTCAGTAAATGGTATCTAAATCATAAAAGATTTTTGTAAATTCTAGTAGGTTAAAAGTACCACAATTACTTTTGTGCCAACCTAATATATCACTAGGTGAAAGTGAAGTTGATCAGTCATGTCGGACTCTTTTGAGACGCCGTGGACTGTAGCCTACGAGGTTTCTTCATCCATGGAATTTTCCAGGTAAGAGTACTGGAGTGGGTTGCCATTTCCTTCTCCAGGGGGTCTTCGCAGCCCAGGGATCAAACCCAGATCTCCCGCATTGCAAGCAGACGTCTTACTGTCCGAGCCACCTGTGTTCCTTAGGGAAATGGTGTTGGCATATATTCATTCCTCCTCTACAACATAGAATAGTATTAAGAGCACGCTATTCTCCTAATGAACACATTTGCACGTATTATCACCCTTAGTCAAAATTTCCTATTTACTTCTGCTTGTTGCACGGCGTTTTAGATAGGATAGGACACAAACTTTGTACTCATACAGACTGAATAGTTCAAATCTTGATTCTGATCCCAACTCTAATACCAACCATGCAAACAGAGGAACTGCTAACTTGTCTCAGGTCTTTTTAATGAAATGAGTGGATTACAAGAGATATTACACAATGATAATATAAATATGTATAAACTGCTCAGCATAAATTAGTCATTAATGTTCATTTCTATTTGTCTGTCTTGTCTATCTTCTTCCCCATTGTCACCTAAGCACCACATCAGAGTATTTTTTTTTTTATGTGTAGAGGAATCAGCACTTTTCTCCTTTAATGAGTGAAAATTATTCTCTTTGAAATCTATGGAAACTGGAAAATTTAGAGTTATCCATCTTAAAGATACCCACTTAAAGTGTTCAAAGTGACCAAAACTAAATCAAACAATATTTCTCCCTATGTTTAAGACAAATTAATGGATTCCTTCCAACCACCACTGGACAATATTGCTTCCAAAACTATACTGGGTTTAAGAAATGCAGGGTTCTTCGAAAATCTTTTATTTGCTGCAAAATTTAAGATCAAATTTATCATGAGCATTAGAATATCAAGAGTACAATTCCATGTATTTTGCTGTGTATGCACATGTACACACACAAAAAGGAAACTATACATAAAATAAGGTGTCTAAATTACATAGATCTAAAGTCTTCTTCTTTTTATTTATATATATATATCAGGATTTTTAATCTGAAAAGCATGAGTAATTACCTCAGTTCTCCATTTTTATGCATTTCATAGATCAACTTTAATTTTACTCTTTTAAATTAACTTTGCTTGCTGTCCCAATAGACTAGTACTACAATAGCATATATTAAATATGTAAAAAAGGTGCTTTATAATGCATTATCTTACCAAAGTAAATTAAGGCTCTCTTCCAATGGAAAAGAATGTCTGTGTAGAATGCTAATAAGTTAAATGTTTGTTTTTATGGCAACCATTTCTATTATAAACAATAGTGGTTCTTTATAAAAAAAAGAAGAAGGAAAAAAGCAGCAGAACAAAGCAGTAGTCTATAAAATAAAACCTAAGCAGGTGCAGAGAAATACAGTAACCTCTGTCTTTGGGTATTTGTCATCATTTATATACTTGGAATTAGTGTGGTGTCTGTAGGAGATTAATTTACATGAAGAAAGCCAGATTGGAAGTAAAGGCCTCTCTAAAGGAAATATATATTATGTAGGGACTATCTATCATTTTGTGTTCTGAGATTGGTTCTATCAAGGGGCCTTATTAGTATGCAAGCCCTTGTGTTTTATTCCTTTTCTAGTTTTTGTTCTTGGAATGAGGTATTCCCATGAAACTCATTAAACTTGCATTTCTACAGCTGGCACACCACTCAGGCATGAATAATCTAAGGGGTAAATAGAAAGTTGATATAAATATGCAAACATTTTTGATAAAATATAAAATAATAGCTAAAAACTGGAAATGACTCATTGACACAAAAAAAGAACATTTTATCACTTTTCTTAAGATTTAGTTATGAGAAACTCTGATCTGAGTAAATTCTTGTCCAAATGAATGTTAGAACTCTTTAAAATTGTCAATGCTGTGGACACAGCAGGAGAAGGAGAGGGTGGGACATATTGAGAGAGCGGAAAATCCCATGGATGGAGGAGCCTGGTGGGCTGCAGTCCATGGAGTCGCGAAGAGTCGGACACGACTGAGCGACTTCACTTTCCCTTTTCACTTTCATGCTTTGGAGAAGGAGATGGCAACCCACTCCAGTGTTCTTGCCTGGAGAATCCCAGGGACGGGGGAACCTGGTGGGCTGCTGTCCATGGGGTCGCACAGAGTCAGACACGACTAAAGCGACTTGGCAGCAGCAGCAGCAGCATTGAAACATATATGTTACCATTTGTGAAATAAATAGTGGGAAGCTGATGTATATCAACAGGGCACTCATTCCAGTGCTCTGTGACAACCTAGAGGGGTGGGTTGGAGTGGGTGGTGGGAGGCAGGCTCAAGAGTGAAGGGATATATGCATACTTATGACTGATCCACAATGTTGTATGGCAGAAACCTACACAACATTGTAAAGCAATCATCCTCCAATTAAATATTTTTTTTCAATTGTCCAGTGCCCATGCAGATATGTTAGTAATAGTAGTATGAATATTTAAAGCATGGGCATGAGAAAATTCAAATAAATAATCAAATTCCTTTTCTTTGATCTTCTGTAAAATAGTGTCTTACATACAAGGCAACGGTGCAGGAGAGGAATGCTCAATACCTTCTTTGGGATATTTGCTAATCGCTCTGAAAGAAGTAGACTAGCATTCACAGAGCATGCAACTTCAGAAAACAGACAGCCCGCTTTGAATGTGAAGTAATAAGGAAACAAATTGAAAGAAAAAATCTTTGTAAAATGACTACTGATAAAACAATCAGCATTCATCAGATTGGTTCAAATTAATGTCTGATGACACTCATAGGGAAGCAGAATTCATACTTCGTCAGTGATAGTGTCAATTCAAAAACTCCATTGGGAGAATAATTTCTTCATAGCAGCTACTGAATGAAAAAAAATGTGCATCCTTTCCATCCCAGCCCTCCGCTTCTGCGCTGCTGCTGCTGCTGAGTCGCTTCAGTCGTGTCCGACTCTGTGCGACCCCATGGACTGCAGCCCACCAGGCTCCCCCGTCCCTGGGATTCTCCAGGCAAGAACACTGGAGTGGGGTGCCATTTCCTTCTCCAAAGTATGAAAGAGAAAAGTGAAAGTGAAGTTGCTCAGTCGTGTCCGACTCTTCACGACCCCATGGACTGCAGCCCACCAGGCTTCTCCGTCCATGGGACTTTCCAGGCAAGAGTACTGGAGCGGGGTGCCATTGCCTTCTCTGTCTCCATTTCTAGGTGCTCCCAAAAGGAAGCACAGCGGTACCAGCTGCAGCATGGTTTGTATTAGTAAAAATTGGTTTCAATGTGGTTATTGATATGAAAACATAAATTATTAGAACCATGCCTTACATTATACCTAACATCTATTCCACATGGGTTAAAGATTCTAATGTAAAAGAAAAACTTCATAAAAATGTTCAAGAATTTATAGGACATTTATTTTGGTTACTGAAGTAGGAGAGAAAAAAAAGCACAAAAACATTATACCACAAACCATGTATGAAAACTTGCTGAAATATGCACTATATTAAAATTACAAGGTTTATTTTGAGAAGAGATATTGTAAACTAAAATGATGTATCTTTTTTTAATTTTCTAACAAAATTTTTTAGTTTTTTTTTTTTCTTTCTTTTTTTACTTTACAATATTGTATTGGTTTTGCCATATATTGGCATGAATCTGCCACAGGGGTACATGTGTTCCCCACCCTGAACCCCACCTCCCTCCCCATCCCATCCCTCTGGGTCATCCTAGTGCACCAGCCCCTAGCACCCTGTATCATGCATCGAACCTGGACAGGATAGGTGTTTAGCTTAAAAAAATACTTAAAATCTATATAACAGAATATACTGTTTTCAGAATAAATAAAAGAATTATTATGAATCAATAAGAAAAATAGAACCAACACAGAAGAAAAATAAAGGATGTGAGCAGATGATTCAGAGAAAGCTTGATAAAATTACATTAAAATGCTCATTGGTAATCACAGAGATAAAACTTCAAATATTTTGATACCATTTCACACCCAATAGATCGGAAAAACCATAACAGGCTGACAAAAGAGGTGGGTAATAAATACAGAACTGTTGATTCTCTAAGATACTGATTGAATGTAAACTAGCACAACCATTTTAAATAGTAATTTGGGAACACTGGAAACAAATTTGAAGATGTTCACATACCTTGATAGAGCAATCTCACATCTAGGCACACGCCTCAGTGAAACTCTAGCACGTGTGTTCCAAGTTAAAGGTACAAAATGTTTATAAGAGCATTTAAAAAGTCAAATTGAGTTGTTTTAGTTCTGTCATATCATTGCTGAGAGTTTCTAATTCTGATTCCATGTTGCATCTTTATTAGTTTGTTTATTATGTCTTTCCCTTGATATCTTCTAGCGCACTCAGCATGGTTTTAATATTTATCGTATGTCTTTTCTGGGGTCTTTGAATTGTGGAGATGTCCTTCCATTTCTTTTCTATTCTTCTTACTTATGAGATTCACACGTTATTTTTCTCTTACTCATTTTTTTCTGTGAAATTAATTTTCCTGAATTTTTAAAGGAAGCTTTGATTTGATTTGATTGGTTCTCCAACCTCACAGAGCTCACTCTTCTGTCATTTCCTGTGGCAACTTCCTGAGATACCTGCCTCTCCTCTCCCCAGCTATTACCTGAACACCCCTTTTCCTTCCTCTCTGTTATCTGTGTCATACTAAATTTGGGTTCCACTTCCAGAAGTTACTCCCTGGGGGCCCTGCCCTGGAAGCTAGCCTTAGCAGGTCAATTTCAGGCCTTCTTAGAATGTCCCCACTCCTTCAGACTTCCTTACTACAAGCTCTTGCACTTACCTACATTTGGAGCATGCCCAAACTCCCCCCCCAGTGTCAGTTCTGGCTGTGACTGTCTTGCAGGGCTTTCCCTTCTCATGCCCTGTCTGTGGCTCCACTGCTTGCTTCTACTTCCCCTCCACTGGCAGCCTCTTCATCCATACACAAACACACCTGTGCTTGTGCATTTATTAATGGGTTTCTTATTCTGTGTAGCTCCTTATTTACATTACATTCTCCCTGTCGTAGAGCCCTTGTTCTAGAAGAAGCAAGCTGCTGTGTTATTGGCTTCCCTATAAAGAGGCCCATCTGGCAAAGAAGGAAGGAAAGCCTCTAGCCAGTAATCCATGAGGAACTGAGGCCCTCAGTCTAAAAGTCTTTAGGGAACTGAATCTTGACAACAACCATGTGAATGAGCTGGAAAGCAGATCCTCCCCAGGCGGGCCTTCAAATGAAGACACAGAACTGGCAAATCCAAATTTGTACAGTCTTGTGAGACTTACTGAGGCAGAAGACTCTAGATAAACTCTGCTTGCATTCTGGGTCCACAAAAAATGTCAGATAATCAATGCTTTCGATTTAAAAATGCTAATTTATTACATTATAATAAATAGTTGATATAACTCATGCAAGGAGGGCATGGCAATCCACTCCAGTATTTTTGCCTGGAGAACCCCATGAACAGAGGAGCCTGGTGGGCTACAGTCCATAGCGTCGCACAGAGTTGGACATGACTGAAGTGACTTAGCACCCATCCATAAGTCATATAGGCAAAATTATATATGTTATATGTTGATGCATTATTTATAATTGCTAAAAAATAGAATCCATCTAAATGTACATTAATAGAGTAATAGTTAAATAAGTGGAGGTTCATTCAAAAATAAAACATGCCGCTACACCAAAAAAGGATATGAAGGCTCTTTATGCACTGATATGAAAAGATAATCAATAAATTATTAAATGAAAGAGCAATGTACAAAATAATATTTCACATGCTAACATTTATTTATGCCTATAAAACTGTTCTGGAAAGATACAGAAAAAACTAGTAACCATGGGTACCTATTTTGGGGGACTGAGGTGGGTGGAAACTGAGTGGCTGTAAGTACAGAAGTGGGAGGGAGACTTTCAACTCTATAGTTTTTATGCTAACTGACTTTGGAATCTATGTGAATGAATTAGCTGTTTCACAAATTAATTAAATGTTTAAAGGCTTAAAGGGAAAAATAAGTAAACTGTTTCACAGAAATTCATTTTCTTTTTCTAAAACAACACATAAAATTGAATAAAAAAAAGAAAATTGCATTCTGTGTGGTGCATGTATATGTTTTTACAGTAGGCAAACCTTATATAACGTACTGACACTTGTTAATGTAATATATAGGTAACATTAGTGGATGTAGGTAAGGCTTATTACTCCTGTGCCCTGCTTCTCGTTTTCCAATCTGCATTTCAGTCCTTTCTGCTTCCTGCCCAATCCTTGGATGCCACTCGCCAGCCCATCCTTCTTTTATTTCTCACTGTCCACTCCTGATGCTGCTCTTATTGCATCCTCTCTCCTTGCCTAGATCAAGATCTAAAGCAACACTCGTTGCATCTTAAATAACAGCAGCAGTAAAATTAATAGTCCAAGCTAAGCCAGACTCAAGACCGCAGGGAGAAACATCAAAACCTTCAGGTATGCAGATGACACCAACCTTAGGGCAGAAAGTGAAGAGGAACTAAAGAGCCTGTTGATGAAGGTGAAAGAGGAGAGTGAAAAAGCTGGCTTAAAACTCAACATTCAAAACGCTAAAATCATGGCATCAGGTCCCATCACTTCATGGCAAATAGATGGGGAAAAATGCAAACCGTGAGAGACTTTATTTTCTTGGGCTCCAAAATCACTGAGGACAGTGAGTGCAGCCATGAAATTAAAAGACGCTTATTCTTTGGAAGTAAAGCTGTGACAAACCTAGACAGTGAATTAAAAAGCAGAGACATCACTTTGTCAACAAAGGGCCATATGGTCAAAGCTATGGTATTTCTAGTAGTCACACATGGATGTGAGAGTTGGACCACAAAGAAGGCTGAGCCCCAAAGAATTGATGCTTTCAAACTGTGGTGCTAGAAAAGACTCTTGAGAATCCCTTGGACAGCAAGGAGATAAAACCAGTCAATCCTAAAGGAAATCAATCCTGAATATCCATTAGAAGGACTGATGCTGAAGCTGAAGCTCCAATTCTTGGGCCATCTGATGCGAAGAGCAGACTCATTTGAAAAGACTTTGATCCTGGGAAAGACTGAGGGCGGGAGGAGAAGGGGCTACAGAGGATGAGATGGTTAGATGGCATCACTGACTCAATGGACATGAGTTTGAGGAAACTCAGAGAGATAGTGAAGGACAGGGAAGCCTGGTGTGCTGCAGTCCATGGGGTTGCAAGGAGTTGGACAGGACTGAGTGATTGAACAACAACAATATATAACTCAGTAATAATATGCAATCAATAATATGCAACTTGATACTTGCTTACATAATAATAATTTTTAATGCATGGGAATGATAAATTCCAAATTTAGGTTAAAAGTTATTTCTGGAAAGAGAAAGATATGAATAAAATTGGAGAAGAAGCGAGGTAACTTCAATGGTATCTTTCACATTTTTGTTTCAAATTAGGTCATACAGAGAAGAATAGAAGTGTGGAAATACTTGATGCTTTTGGGTAAAGGAATTATTGTAGGAAAGCCACTTAAGCATATTTTATATCTTGATGATGGAATTCTGTAAAAATCAGCATGAAATTTAAACATGGCTATACTGTATAGTTATTGGACCTATTTTGAGGGAGTTCACATAAAAAACATAAAAGCTCATGTATCTGTTTTTGATGTTAGGAACTATCAAAGTAAAAGCACATCATTCTGACATACTGGGTGAGAAGGTGAGCACTGAGCATCTTATGGGTAATTTTTTCGATAGCCATTCCTTGAAGTTACAAATCTACACTTGATAGATTGAACTCAATCAAACAGCCATACCTAATTTATTGGGAAATGTAATTTAGTTGTGTGCACAGGGAAAGAAATGAGATTTAGTGAGCACAAAGCATTGTCTCTTCCACAAGGGATGACAGCTGCTCAGCATTTGGGAACGCTGACCTGTGATGCCAGACCTTTCTATTTTTTAAGAGCAGATAGAAATTCAATTTTCTTTAAAATTTGATATCTCTGATTTTTATATGCTGGCAATTAAATCATTCTTTTTATGACCTTACATGAGTCAAACAAAATATGTCCCCAAGCTGGATCTGGTCTGCAGGGCAATAGTCTACAAACTTTGATGGTACTAAATAAAATATCCTATAAATGAACACTGAGGGGGATCAGAGTTAAAGATCTCTTTTCCTGTGGATTTGGGGGACACAGTGTTCCAAAATTACCACATTAGTTGGAGAGTTGGGCAGTGATGCCACAGAAGCCAAGGGGTAAGACAGGATTACGCCCAGTAAATTAGGATGTGGACATAAAGACCATTGGGTCGATCCAGCAAATCAAAACCTAGGGCCAGCCACAACCCTGTAATAAAGTTGTACTGCCTTGCTTCTTGAAACTTGCAATGCTGTTGCAGAAAGGCCTCGCAGACACAGAACCATCTACAATACAGTGCAGCTCAGACTTTGTGGTACAGACTGAACATCAAAATTAGACAGCTATAGCCTCATTTAGAGATGTGGTTGTTAGGAAAAACTTCATGAAGTAGGGGAGATGTGAATTACAATTTGAAGAATGTAACAAAAAAGAACCTTGAGTATATTCACATAGTAAGTGGAAATGTGAGAAAGAAAGAAATAAAAGACAGGCCTTCTAATGAGCTGAATTAAATCTCAAGTTCTGCCTTCACCAGCTACCTGAGTACAGAGGCTTCTAATTATCTCGTGATTACTATTCTTACTTTATTCTCAATTTTTAGCTGGGCACGGAGCTTCCATGCCTTTAGGTATGATCGTATGTCTAAGTATTAGCAAATGACTATAAGGAGAACAGGGTGCACAACTTCTAGAAAATGCTTTTAAAGAGGATCTTTTTATCCTTCTCTTCTTGCTGGTTAAAATAAGCACCTAAATGCTGAGACTCTAACAGTTATCAGGGACCTTGAGGTGGCCTTGGAAATGGGAGTCCTTTTCAGCATAGTAACAAGACAGGAGCCTAGGCTGGAAACCTCTGGGCTCTCTGGATGTGTGAAAGACATAAACTAGTCTCATTTATGCCGTTTTGCTTTAAAAAATACTCAAACTTGAACATATTATTTTACCTCCCTGAGCTGGAATTTCCTTACAATGATGGAGGTAAGTTTGTTAAGATAGCCCCATTAATATCTTCATACTTGACGTTCTGTATGATTTTAGCAGGTAAATTTTTAAAAAATCTATTTGAGCAAGTGCACCGTGTCACATTTTACATCAACACATCTCACATAAAAGTAAGAAGTTCAATTACTCAGGTATTCTCAAATGTAGGGAAGTTTCTCTTTGAGAAAACTACACGATACCATACAAAATACCTAAATGGCATACAGTACACAGATATCTGCCTCTTTTCAAGTTTGCTTTATACCACTTTGCTTTTACAAAAGACCCTCATTAACACCTGTTTTTGCTAACTGAAACAAATCTGAAGAGGGTTTTCCTTTTTAGGAAAAAAGGCAAAAACCGACATAAGTACTCAGTGTTTGTTTTCCAGGGATCCAGCTATAGAGGCAGGGCTTACCCCCCAGCAGCAAAAGGGCACCTTGAAACTCCTTTCCTGGGACTACGCTCAGCATCTCCGTGTCAGGCCGCCGTACCTTTGAACTGTCTGTGGGCATCTGTGCTTTATCTCTGTTTATTTTTGTATGCTGTTAACAAGATGTGCCCTAGGGTAATTGCTTTTTTACTTTACTCTATTTCTGCTAACCAAAGTTTTCACAAAAACATTCTACTGTTAAATAGCGAAAGAAGATAGCAATAGAAGTTGGAATAGAAAATTATTTCCAGTGTGCTCACTCATTAACATCACACTGCAAACAAAAAAGTACATCATAAATGACACTGTAGAAAACTTTCATAATTGATCCCTTAAAACTGATGATTAAGATTACCTTCCTCCTGCTCAACTTTTCCCAAAGTATGTTCATTCGAATAAAAATCTTGACAAGAAATCAACAAAATACATATACTGGGGTGAAAGAACTGTTTATACTACTTCAATCCATATTTCCTTTTGAGAAATTCACCAGACACATTAGGACAGAAGTCCTGAGCCATGGGGTTGGACACGACTGAGCGACTGAACTGAACCTGAGCCATCTCAAACAAGCAGATAAACAAAAATGTTTATCTGTGTTTAATCAGTTATTTCTACAATATATTTGACCATAATAATGTTTTTCTTTAGAAGAGTGGCTGGGAAACAGTTCTAGATGGAATACTTTTCCAGGATTCTTTCTTGACATCCTGCTGCTTCTCCATTTAGGAAAGTAAACACAGCCCCAAGGTAACAGATAAGTTAAATTCCATTTGCTATTTCACAGCACTTCCTGCAAGAAAACTGTCTGTAAACCACAGCTTGAGATTCTCAGAGGGAAAGAAGAATGATCAGTGAGCTCAGTTTAGACACTGCACATTTAATTTTGTCTTCTGGGCTCTGTCTCTTGTAGCAAAGCTCAGCTTTAAATTAGAACTACCATTATATTATGAGCTTTAGAAAGATACTTGACATTCACCCTGGACTTAAACGTCCTTGGAGAGAGATTTCAAGAAGAGAATTTTAGTGATTGATTTTAGACCTCTCCTTGTCTGTAAAACTTACAGTTTACATAGGCAATAAATAGTTTTTGAAATCAGTAAAAACGGAAGCAAGAGGGTAACAAGAGAGGAAAATACAATACAAAAACAAGTAGTTTGTACATGGAAACGGCTCCTTTTTGCTATAGCATAACTTTTCTGCTGTTCTTTTAAATGTTTTGTCTACCAAGAGAACAGAAATCTTCTGACTAGAAGATGCCATCTGGTGATTTTCTACAATATCATTACTGAAAAAAGCTCTATTTTCCCCAATTGTAATAGGTCTAAAAACTCATTCTTTTGAGATTTCAGTGATAGGGCCCAGAAAAACACATTTTTCTTTAATTCTTTTTTAGCATTAAGCAAAATAAGCTAAAAGTTATTTTCATTATTTAAAATACCTATATGATTGATAATATAAAATAAGGAATGGACATAAAAATTCATTCAATCAAGAAACATAAATTCATAAAATTGCTGAGAATCCAAAATAACTTGTGAAGTATAATAAAAATTATATTAATATATTTCCTCTGGAAATCATAGCTATCAAAAAGCTATAAAAGGCCATGTTACAAATGTGTGGATTTTTAATCCATAGAACAGATGGCAGGTTTTCATTTTATTCAATTGCTTTACCAACGGATGAATCAAACATCCAGTAGAATTTTTATTTTATTTCGTTTGAACTTATAACTATAATTATATATAATGGCGTGCTAAGAACAGTTAGAATATTTTTATAGGAACATAATAATAACAATGTGGGATTATTAATTCAAAGCTGCCATTTCTGGGAAAAGTCTAGAAATCAGTAGGTGGCAAGTAAAATATGAAACATTTGCGAAGAAACCGTTGTCAGCTTTACATTATCAAAATGTATGGATGGTCATGCAGAGTTGTTTTCGTTAATGATTAGTACTGGTGCATGTCGTTAGGTTGAAACAATGGATATATTGTACAGGGAAGAAAGGACATCTATAGAAGATCAGATTGCCAATTTTGGTTTTTAGCCAAATTCAGTTTCACTGGGTTGTTAATAACTTGATTGGAGGTAACTGTTTGCTGTTTATTTCGGGAACCTGCGAATTTTATATGGTCACAAAATGGGTTAATGCATGTATAGCTCAGACTGAAAACACACGATGCTGCGGACGTGAAGGATCTATTTTCCATTTTGATTTAAACGTTTACTTGTACACAGCAGTATTTTATGAAGCCCCTGAACTTATGAACCCATGCCAGTCTACATGGTTGGTTTAACATGTGCCATGTTTGATTGTTCTTCTGAATGACCACTAATATTATTTTGTGTTCATAATTCACAATATTCTATTTTGAAATCCAGCATAACATTTCATTTCAATCTGCTGATTTAGTCCTCTAGGAAGGACAGAGACTATTAAATTTTCAAAGCTTCATAGTGCTATTCCCGTATCTAATAGAAATAGCCAATTGAAAATAACCACTGTGGTTTCTCCGGGGAACCTATCTGTGCTTTGTCTCACAGAGTCCATTTTCTGACACATAACGCAATCATCATTAATCTCAAGCTTATTAACTTTCTGTACCAGCCTTGAGGGGTGACTATTTTTATAAGAATACATTCTAAAAGTTCCTAAAGAAACAGTGAGACACTGCCTGTTACTAATGTCATACACCTGCTGCTGTTATGAATTACTTTGCTTCAATAAATGAACTTCAGATAACAAACTGTTTAAGTATTAAGAATAACCTTTTAAAATAATATGTATTTCAAGTTATGATTCTACTAATCTGAAAATACAATATTATTTTTTACTAAAATAAACACACTCACCTGTTTTTTTAAGCAGAAAATATTAAGCATAATTTAGGTCTTCTTTTAACAATGAGTCATTTTTACAATCATCAGTTTTATGCTTGGCTTTAGTACAGTTGCTAGTTCATTTCTTACTATTATTTAGTTATTAAAGAACAATTTAGTTTGTCAGTGAAGTGCTGAGCACATGAGCAGTTTTAAAAAATATTTATGGAATTAACACACAAATTCTCAGATGAAGCTCTTACTAACGTAATGTGGACAGAGAAGTAAGATACCCAAGTGTTGAAAGTGAACATTCATTATATCTAAGGCTGACTCAATGGTCTAGCCAGTAGACAAGACACATGAATCTTTCAATACTAGGTATTTCAGTCTATCAGAACTTTATCCATTCACTGTCAAGTTCTCAGATTTGTTAGATGTTGAATTTACCAAAGATTGATCACTGAATAAATCAGATGTTATTATCAATGAGAAATGACACGTGGAAATAATACATAGTGCTCTTGGGCAATACTATTACATTCACAAGTATATGAAAAGTGAAAGTGAAAGTCTCTCAGTCGTGTTCGACTCTTTGTGACCCCATGGACAGTATAGTCAGTCCATGGAATTCTCCACGCCAGAATACTGGAGTGGGTAGCCTTTCCCTTCTCCAGGGGATCTTCCCAACCCAGGGATGAAACCGAGGTCTCTCACATTGCAGGCGGATTTTTTACCAGCTGAGGCACAAGAGAAGCCCAAGAATACTGGAATGGGTAGCCTAACCCTTTCCCAGCGGATCTTCCCAACTCAGGAATTGAACCTGGATCTCCCGCATTGCAGGTGGATTCTTTACCAACTGAGCTATGCTTTGCCTTAAATGATTTTTATATTTAGTTATTGATTTAGCTATAAAGAAAACACACATCAACTTTACAATTTGCTGTCTTTCCATGTGTGGGGCCAGAATCAGTTGTATACAATGGTACCCTGAGAGGATAATGTAGTATATAAGTTGAAACCTGAGATTAGTGAGCGTCCTTTGGGAACTCACTGGGTTTCTTTATATATTCCCAAACTATTCTCTGTGTTTTTACTCATACTGATATCTACAGGGCTGAAAGTATTACCTTGACTCTGTAATATCTATGTTACAGAGGACTTCAATGTATCTGGTGGCTTCCCTGGTGGCTCAGAGGGTAAAGCGTCTGCCTTGAGTGCGGGAGACCCGGGTTCAATCCCTGCGTTGGGAAGATCCCTCGTCTCGTGTGGAGACATATTCCCAGACCCTAGTGATGTTAACTTGATTAAGTCAGTGATAAATTAGAAAACAGTGACCAAACACAAGTCAAAAAAAGCAATGTTGTTAGATAATTATTTTTAGAAAATATTTGTGTACTGAAGCAATACTCTTTTCATCTAGATTGTTGGAGTCCCTACAAAAATATGTTAATTAGAACAATTATATTTCTATATTTTTATTCATTCTCTTGTAGTTTTGGTACATTTATTCTTTAATAAAGTTTTTAAAGAATCAATTGATACTGAAGTACTAAAAATTGTTCTGAATTTTAACCTACAATGTTGATTTTGACAATCTTAATTTTCCTCATGATTTTTCTTGAAATTTCTCAAAAAAGTGGCAGATTACTTAGAAGTGCTCATATCTATTTTGATATTTTTAATGCATCTCCAGTGAAATTCATTTTATGAACAGTAGTATAGACTTATTCTGTGGAGAATGATATAATCTCTAGTTCATGACTGTCTTGGATTTAGACGGCATCTGTCTAAAAGTTGGAAAGCATTCTGCTTATAGAACCTGAAGTTGGGATCTTCAGCCCACCTGGATCTGAGGATGTATTCTGTGGTTTTTAACAATCATTTCACTGTACAATTAAAAAAAATTTGTGCTGCATTCTGTGTATGTGTGCTGAGTAGCAATGTTCTTATTAAGTCCTAAATTCAACAGCAAAAAAATGAAGGCTGAGAAAAAAGCAGCGTCAATTTTCTACATTTTAAAGAATGTTAAAAATAACAGAGGCTACAAGCTCTCTGATGGCACGTTCACCCTGCTCATCATTCCTAGTCTCTATCCCAACCCTGGACTGTTTTAAGGACAACTCCGGCAAACAGGGAGAGCTGAAATGTATTTAAGTTGTGATTTATTGACCTAAAGAAGAAACTATGGATTTTCACTTCCTTGCCTTAAGAGTGAAGAAATGGTGTTTACCAAATCCATGAGAGAAGTCTCAAGAAGTGCCACCACCAGAAATGAGAAGTCAACGCTGGTATCTTCAGCATCATTGGTATCTTACTACCCAGGTGAGTTGTTTTGTTATGCAGCATACTTGTTGATTTATGCGTATCTGCTCAGAGGTAAGAGAACTAGATTATGGCTATAAAGTGAATGTGATATACTTAAAATTTCCTATAATTGTATGCTTAACATGTATTTTTTCTGGAACCAGTTGGTTCAATGCAATCTATAATTCATCAAAATGCAATAACTAAAAGTAAAATTTTATTGAAATTTATAATAACTTATTAAAAATGAGTCTCAGTGAGATTAAACCATTTCAAAATATTAGTTAATGTATTCAGAGATGACTATGTCATATTTCTTAGTGCTAGAATATTTTTTATATTTCTTAGCATTAGAATGCAGTAAGTTCACATCAATTCTATTTCCATTTCAAATTTTTATAGTTGTCTGGATCAAAAATAGCTTTTATAAACATTTTGGTAGGAGGACAGTATTTTTTAATATAAGTGTCTCTTTATTATTTGAATTATTTTTATAAGTAAAATTAACATTATTATCAAAAATTGTTGTTAATAACCTATTTTCTCATAGCTCAATTAAGTCCTCCTTCAATTTTGTCAAAATCTAAACATTTGAAAAACGCTAACCAAAAGGATTTATTACCTCATGGTCAAAATAATTTACTTTCTCCATTTCTGGGAAATATATTAGGAATACTAATTATATTCCTAACTATATCAGGAATCATATGAAATTGCTGTAATTATAGGTCAAAATTGATTGCAAACAGAAATTTCATACAATTTAACCTATATCTTAACCTTTCACTCCTCATCACAGCCTTATGGATAGATCCTGTTGATATTCCACTTTAAAGACAAAAACTGAAGTACAGACTGGTTAAGTCATTTGCCTAAGATTTCTTGGATAAAAAGCGATAATTTCAGAATGTGAATTCAGGTCATCTTACTCTGGTTTGTTCTCTTATCAACTGAATTAAAAGTTGTTCCTCAGTGTACTCAAAGATTTGGAAAATAAAAGTATTCTCAGTTTCAATTCATACTTACCAATATAATATTTTTTGATAAAAGGTTTTTATCTTGCCATGTGCTTTAAATAGACTTTAAAAAACTTTGGAGCTGCAGCTTTAGCTAAATTTGATTACCAAGTAAATTAATTAGTAAAGTCAGTTCTCATTGTCAAAATAAAAAGCCACTATCATGGAAAGCCTAACTTGATTTTCAATACTTATTTTGAAACGTATTTCAAACCCACTGAGAAATATAGTGTAGAACATGCAACATAGCATCCTCTTAAGACAAGATTAATTCATACAATTTTATAATTCATAAAATAAATTTATAAAGCAATATACTATTTCTTATTACTTATTTTTAATAATGCAATGTATTACATAGCTCAGACCATAAGTAATTTATTTACCTAGAAATATTTCCTTGTTAAATCTATGTATACATGTATCAAACTCTGATGCTTGGTCATTTGAATAAATAAAGTGTGTAAAACCAGAAGGAACTCTCTTAATTTTACTAGCTATCATGATCAAACAAACTTGTCCTGTATCTAAACAGAGAAACTTCTCTATAGCCAAAACTAACAAGTCTGGCTAGCATTTACTTTAACTTTTTATTAATAGAAGGTAGAAAATATAGTCATTTCATAAGATGAAATAAGAAGAGAATTAATTAAATATCTCACAATATGACTTGACTTGATAAAGTAGGTTAAGTACTTGATTAACTACTTTGAATAATGCATATCAAATCTGAAAGAAAGTATAAAGATTTTGCCCATGAGTTTTATCCAGTGTATCTTGAAAATTTTGATAATCTCAAAAAATATTCTAATTATGTTACATATTTTAATAATACATACCTAATCCGAAAGAAAGCATAAAGATTTGCCCATGAGTTTTATTCAGTGTATCTTGAAAATTCTGGTAATCTCAAAAAATATTCCAGTTATGTTAAAAATATTCCAATTATGATCCACTTCATTAAGCTAGAGTGCTCCAACTCTTCAAAAAATTTTTTCTGTTTTTAGCTAATGATGTTTCCCAAGGATGAGTCTTAAAAATAGCTGAAAAGAACTGCTTATATTTAAATACATGAAAAAAAACCTATTTTCGTTTTTTAATGTTTCTTAACTATGTTATTTGCTTGGCTCTTCTGGAACTACCTCAAAAATTGATGCTTTCTTTGACAATATGAAAGTCGGAAGAAATGAAATCTTTACAACAATTATCAATACCAATGCATTTTAAACACCAGTTTTTCACTTGTAACACATTATTGAGCTGAGACGTATTAATGTCATAGGCATTAGTTTCTGCAAAATTTCCCCTGTCAGTAGTAATGTGTTAACAGAAACATCTGCAAGACCGAAAGAGACATACATCCTGAGGTGGTCTGTATTTCCTTGGCTATCCATTGATATTCCAGTTGAGCTATTTCAAATCCTGAAAGATGATGCTGTGAAAGTGCTACACTCAATACGCCAGCAAATTTGGAAAACTCAGCTGTGGCCACAGGACTGGAAAAGGTCAGTTTTCATTTTAATCTCAAAGAAAGGCAATGCAATGCCAAAGAATGCTCAAACAACCGCACAATTGCACTCATCTCACATGCTAGTAAAGTAATGCTCAAAATTCTCTAAGCCAGGCTTCAGCAATATGTGAACTGTGAACTTCCTGATGTTCAAGCTGGTTTTAGAAAAGGCAGAGGAACCAGAGATCAAATTGCCAGCATCCGCTAGATCATGGAAAAAGCAAGAGAGTTCCAGAAAAACATCTATTTCTGCTTTATTGACTATGCCAAAGCCTTTGACCGTGTGAATCACAATAAATTGTGGAAAATTCTGAAAGAGATGGGAATAACAGACCACCTAACCTGCCTCTTGAGAAATCAATATGCAGGTCAGGAAGCAACAGTTAGAACTGGATATGGAACAACAGACTGGTTCCAAATAGGAAAAGGAGTACGTCAAGGCTGTATATTGTCACTCTGCTTATTTAACTTCTATGCAGAGTATATCATGAGAAACGCTGGGCTGGAAGAAGCACAAGCTGGAATCAAGATTGTTGGGAAAAATATCAATAAGCTCAGATAAGCAGATGACACCACCCTTATGGCAGAAAGTGAAGAGGGACTCAAAAGCCTCTTGATGAAAGTGAAAGAGGAGAGTGAAAAAGTTGGCTTAAAGCTCAACATTCAGAAAATGAAGATCATGGCATCCGGTCCCATCACTTCATGGGAAATAGATGGGGAAACAGTGGAAACAGTGTCAGACTTCATTTTGGGGGGCTCCAAAATCACTGCAGATTGTGACTGCAGGCGTGAAATTAAAAAACGCTTGCTCCTTGGAAGAAAAGTTATGACCAACCTAGATAGCATATTAAAAAGCAGACATTACTTCGCTGACTAAGGTCCATTTAGTCAAGGCTATGGTTTTTCCAGTGGTCATGTATGGATGTGAGAGTTGGACTATAAAGAAGGCTGAGCACTGAAGAATTGATGCTTTTGAACTGTGGTGTTGGAGAAGACTCTTGAGAGTCCCTTGGAATGCAAGGAGATCCAACCAGTCCATTCTAAAGGAGATCAGCCCTGGGATTTCTTTGGAGGGAATGATGCTAAAGCTGAAGCTCCAGTACTTTGGCCACCTCATGCGAAGAGTTGACTCATTGGAAAAGACTTTGATGCTGGGAGGGATTGGGGGCAGGAGGAGAAGGGGACGACAGGATGAGATGGCAGGATGGCATCACTGACTCGATGGACGTGAGTCTGAGTGAACTCCGGGAGTTGGTGATGGACAGGGAGCCCTGGCGTGCTGCGATTCATGGGGTCGAAAAGAGTCGGACACGACTGAGAGACTGAACTGAACTGAACTGAACTGATCCATTGATACTGATTTGTTTTTTACACCAATATTCTGAAGTCACTTTCTTGGATATCCAGAGAGATTTTTGATAGGTTTGCCTTTCTTCTGTGAAAGCAGGTTAGAAGAGATAGGGAGATGAAAGTGGAAGGGAGGAAACTGCCTCGAAGTCTTTTCTATAGTCACTCTCAGCTATATCTGTCTCAGGAAAGAACAGATATTGCTCCATTATTCCTTTTAAAGTCTTGGCATTATAGTGGTTTGCATACCGAGGTTTAAAAACTACTCCAGAGAGTATTTTTGAGCCAGTGATTTAAGAAAACTAAAGCTCTCTATTTGTACCCAACGAAGTCTAGAGTCTTCAATAACTGTAAAAAATAGATAGTTTGCATGTATGTATACATACATTTTAGATCATCTGATTTTTTTTTATCTGATAGACTATTTTGTCATCATGCAATTTTGTTGTACTTTCCATGTAAATTTGTGTTTCTGGTTTTATTAGACCAAGATATTACCTAATGAGGCATATGTGCTGAGTAGAAATTTTAAACGTGTGTTTAATATTTAATTATAGTATTTCTCAATCTAGGATCCATAGACTCTTTCAGATCCACAGAAACATTCTCAACAATCTGCAGGGCTTCAGGTCTGAGAAATTTTGGTTAATGGACTGTCATTAAGAGCTCAGACCATCAGAGTCAATCTCAAATTGCAGCTCCCCCCAATTACCACCTGTGGATCCTTGGGGAAGTTTCCTTCCTTCTCTGAATCTCAGTTTTCTCATCTGTAAAATGACAATGTAAAAGGCTCATATCCTCTTAGGTTGAATTAAGAGAAATATTTCAATTCAGTTTAGTTCAGTCGCTCAGTCGTGTCCGATCTTTGCAACCCCATGAACTGCAGCACGTCACACCTCCCTGTCCATGACCAACTCCTGGAGTTCATTCAACTCACAACCATCGAGTCAGTGATGCCATCCTGCCATCTCATCCTCTGTCGTCCCCTTCTCCTCCTGCCCCCAATCCCTCCCAGCATCACAGTCTTTTCCAATGAGTCAACTCTTCCTGTGGGGTGGCCAAAGTATTGGAGTTTCAGCTTTAGCATCAGTCTTTCCAAAGAACACCCAGGACTGATCTCCTTTAGAATGGATTGGTTGGATCTCCTTGCAGTCCAAGGGACTCTCAAGAGTCTTCTCCAACACCACAGTTCAAAAGCATCAATTTTTCGGCACTCATCGTTCTTCACAGTCCAACTCTCACATCCATACATGACCACTGGAAAAAATATAGCCTTGACTAGATGGACCTTTGTTGGCAAAGTAATGTCTCTGCTTTTCAATATGTTATCTATGTTGGTCATAACTTTCCTTCCAAGGAGTAAACATATTTTAATTTCATGGCTGCAATCACCATCTGCAATGATTTTGGAGCCCCCCAAAATGAAGTCTGACACTGTTTCCCCTGTTTCCCCATCTATTTCCCATGAAGTGATGGGACTGGATGCCATGATCTTCATTTTCTGAATGTTGAGCTTTAAGCCAACTTTTTCACTCTCCTCTTTCACTTTCATCAAGAGGCTTTTGAGTCCCTCTTCACTTTCTGCCATAAGGGTGGTGTCATCTGCATATCTGAGCTTATTGATATTTCTCCCGGCATTCTTGATTCCAGCTTGTGCTTCTTCCAGCCCAGCGTTTCTCATGAGGTACTCTGCATATAAGGTAAATAAGCAGGGTGACAATATACAGCCTTGACATACTCCTTTTCCTATTTGGAACCAGTCTGTTGTTCCATATCCAGTTCTAACTGTTGCTTCCTGACCTGCATATAGGTTTCTCAACAGGCAGGTCAGGTTATTCCCATCTCTTTCAGGATTTTCCACAGTTTATTGTGATCCACACAGTCAAAAGCTTTGGCATAGACAATAAAGCAGAAATAGATGTTTTTCTGGAACTCTCTTGCTTTTTCCATGATCCAGTGTATGTTGGCAATTTGATCTCTGGTTCCTCTGCCTTTTCTAAAACGAGGTTGAACATCTGGAGTTTCACAGTTCATGTATTGCTGAAGCCTGGCTTAGAGAATTTTGAGCATTACTTTTCTAGTGTGTGAGATGAGTGCAATTGCACGGTAGTCTGAGCATTCCTTGGCATTGCCTTTCTTTGGGATTAGAATGAAAACTGACCTTTTGCAGTCCTGTGGGCACTGCTGAGTTTTCCAAATTTGCTGGCGTATTGAGTGTAGCACTTTCACAGCATCATCTTTCAGGATTTGAAATAGTTTAACTGGAATTGCATCACCTCCTCCAGCTTTGTTCATAGTGAGTCTTTCTAAGGCTGACTTGATTTCACATTCCAGGATGTCTGGCTTAGGTGAGTGATCACACCATTGTGATTATCTTGGTCATGAAGATCTTTTTTGTACAGTTCTTCTGTGTATTCTTGCAACCTCTTCTTAACATCTTCTGCTTCTGTTAGGTCCAGACCGTTTCTGTCGTTTATCGAGCCCATCTTTGCATGAAATATTCCCTTGGTATCTCCAATTTTCTTGAAGAGATCTCCAGTCTTTCCCATTTTGTTGTTTTCCTCTATTTCTTTCCATTGATCACTGAGGAAGGCTTTCTTATCTCTCCTTGCTATTCTTTGGAACTCTGCATTCAAATGGGTATATCTTTCCTTTTCTCCTTTGCTTTTCACTTCTCTTCTTTTCACAGCTATTTGTAAGGCTTCCCCAGACAGCCATTTTGCTTTTTTGCATTTCTTTTCCATGGGGATGGTCTTGATCCCTGTCTCCTGTACAGTGTCACGAACCTCCATCCATAGTTCATCAGGCACTCTATCTATGAGATCTAGTCCCTTAAATCTATTTCTCACTTCCACTGTATAGTCATAAGGGATTTGATTTAGGTCATACCTGAATGGTCTAGTGGTTTTCCCTACTTTCTTCAATTTCAGTCTGAATTTGGCAATAAGGAGTTCATGATCTGAGCCACAGTCAGCTCCTCGTCTTATTTTTGCTGACTGTATAGAGCTTCTCCATCTTTGAAATACTTCATTTAGAAATACTTCATTCACCCATAAAATCAATAAGTCAAAAATGCTATTTCAGAACAACAGAGACTTATTATTTGGGTTCTGCGTATAATTAAGTCAAAGTAATGCACACTGCTTCAGAAATATCTATACTATTTTTGTTAGCCTTCAGGACCAAATTTTTTGTGTGCATTTAAAGAATAAGAAACTTTATATTGCTAAAAAATTAATCAGTCTGATAGCTAGCATAAAATTGTGGTTTTCTAATAGAAATTATATTCATTTTATAAGTGCAAATAAGTTGAGGGTTAACTCTAATTGGAATGAGTTTTAACTCTCAACACAGCTTTTCATTAAATCAGACTCCTCAGAATTCCAAGTTGTGCTTTTTCTGCTGATAGGAAATTGTCTCAGTGGAATATATGGAGCTTGTGGGAGAGAAAACATCAGTAATCATTAACAAAGTCATTTCAATGTTTTGTGGGACAAAGGGAATATTTTGGCTCTATGGTAAGCACTGTGTAATTACAATTTAGACTTACAGTTCTTATTGCAGAAATGCTGGAAACAAGTGATAAATAGATTTCCTAGCAATATCCAGGTGAAAGCTACCCTTATTTGGACCAATTGGTACATAATTAATGATACTTTAATATGCAGCAAGGTTGAGGATGTTAAGAGGAAACCATGAGACACACTGAATCTTTGGGGTTTTCCTTACATCCTCTGTATTATTCAGGTTAGACTACCTACCAAAACAGACTCTCCCTAAATCTCAATGTCCTAACACAATAGAGGTTTATTTCTCACTCACGTTCCGTCTAACCTAGGAAGTGGTAGACTTCTAGGACATAGATTCTTGTCAGGCAGCTTTAGCATTTTCTAAGGTCTTGGAGTCTTCCACATAACTTTTGCAGGCAGATAGCAGACATAGAAAAAATATCGAGAGTATCTCATCCAAGGGTTTGGGACCCAGCTCAGATAGTACGTCTGCATACATGCTAAGTCGCCTCCATCGTGTACAACTCTGCAACCCGAGGACTGTAGCCCACCAGGTTCCTCTGTTCGTGGGATTCTCCAGGCAAGAATACTGGCATGGGTTGCCGTGTCCTCCTCCAGGGGATCTTCCTGACCCAGGGATCGAACCCCATCTACTACATCTCCTGAACTGGCAGACGGGCTCTTTACTGCTGGCACCACATGGAAAGCCCTTGGAGAGTATACACCATTCAAAAAAGAGATGAGACCATTGATATAAGTCCCAACTGGATGGGCTCTGCTAATCCTCTATGGAAATTCAGGATTTGGTTTAAATTCAAAGATTCTTATTGATTTTTGTTTCTTTACAGATGTTTCTTTTACATTCAGAAACTTTTTATTTAATCATAATTGATATTAATTCATTCATTTCTAACTCTGTTAGATTCTAAACAGCCTTGTATACATATTGACTTAATTCTATTGTAAAGAAATTGCATCTGTTACAACAAAATCAATTAAGTAATTGCCAGCTGGTTGAATATGAATGATTTAAAAATCTAATTTCCTAAAAAGAATCCACAAAGATGAAGTACAATTTTCCATAATACTCAAGTAAACAAGCATCAAAGCTCAAGGTTAATAATAAAAATGACAATCATAAAAGTAAAATCTCATAAGAGATCTTCTTGCAAATAAATTACTATATTTATGACATAAATTTGACATACTATATTTGACATGAATATGACGTACTATATTTAAGACATAAATCTTTTGATGACAGGCTCTAGAAGAAAGGAACAATACCCAAACCTTGCTAAGTTAAACGTGTTTGGAGTATAGATATCCTTCATCGTCTATTGTACTACTATTTACCAGATGTTAAAGCCTGGCCCATTGCTTTGTATTTGCAAAATATTTGTATCAAGGACTTTAATTCTCTCCATATTCTAGTCAATCAAGCTTGGAGGTGCCATTTACATTCATTTTAATTAATGCGCATTAAAAATATTAGAGATAAAGATTTTTTAAAAATCCCCACTCCTAAAAATATGTTTACTCTGAGAAAAACTGGGCAAACTTTGTTGGTTAAAATGGAGCTATTTGTTTATCAGCAGATGTAGATTTGTTGTGGTTGTTCAGTTGCTAAGTCATGTCTGACCATTTGTGACCCCATGCACTGCAGCAAGCCAGGCTGCCCTGTCCTTCAGTATCTCCAGGAGTTCACTCAAACTCATGTCCATTGAGATGGTGATGATATCCAGCCATCTTATCCTCTGTCACCACCTTCTCCTCCTTCCCTCAAACTTTCCCATCATCAGAGTCTTTGGGTCAGGTGGCCAAAGTATTGAAGCTTCAGCTTCAACATCGGTCCATACAATGAATATTTAGGGTTGATTTCCTTTAGGATTGACTGGTTTGATCTCCTTGAAGTCCAAGTGATTCTCAAGAGTCTTCTCCAGCACCACATTTTGAAAGCATCAATTCTTTGGCACTCAGCATTTTTTATGGGCCAGGTTTCACATCCACACATGACTACTGGGAAAACCATAGCTTTGACTTTACAGACCATTGTCAACAAAGTGATGTCTCTGCTTTTTAATATGCTGTCTAGGTTTGTCATAGCTTTCCTTCTAAGGAGCAAGCGTCTTTTAATTTCATGGCTACAGTCACTGTCCAAAGTGATTTTGGAGCCCCCCAAAATAAAATCTGTAACTGCTTCCACTTTCCCTCTTTCTATTTGGCTTTCCTTGCAGCTCAGTTGGTAAAGAATCAACCTGCAATGTGGGAGATCTGGATTTGACCCCTGGGTTTGGAAGATCCCCCGGAGAAGGGAATGGGTACCCACTCCAGTATTCTGGTCTGGAGAATTCCATGGAATGTAGAGTCCATGGGGTCACAAAGAAATGGACACGAATGATCAACTTTCACTATTTGCCATGGTGATGGGACTGGATGCCACGAGCTTAGTTTTTTGAGTGGTAAATTTTAAGCTAGCTTTTTCACTCTCCCCTTTCACCCACATCAAGGGGCTCTTTACTTCCTCTTCACTCTGCCATTAGAGTGGTATCATTTGCATGTCTGAGGTTGTTGATATTTCACCCAGCTGTCTTGATTCCAGATGGTAATTCATCCAGCCTCGTATTTTTCATAATGTAATCTGCATAAAAGTTAAATAAGCAGGGTGACAATATACAGACCACCTTGCCCTATTCCTATCCCAATTTTGAACCAATCTGTTGTTCCCATGTTCAGTTCTAACTGTTGTTTCATGACATGCATGCAGATTTCTTAAGAGACAGGTAAGGTGGTCTGGTATCCCCATCTCTTTAAAGCATTTTCCACAGCTTGTTGTCATCCACATGGTCAAAGGCTTTAGCCCGGTCAATGAAGCAGAAGTAGATTTTTTTTTTCTGGAATTCCCTTGCTTTCTCTATGATCCAAAAAGTGTTGCCAATTTGATCTCTGGGTCCTCTGCCTACACATGGCCCTGCACGGGTTAGCTCATATCTTCACTGATTTATGCAAACCCCTTTACCATGACCAAGCTGTGATCCATGAAGGGGAGACGCAAGATATCCGGGGCTGAATTTCCAGCTTTCAGCTTTCCCACAGTGAAATAACTCGTGACCACATGACTCACTGTATGCTTTGGATCATGCGGTCCGTGACCCACTGTTTGTTTGGGTAAAGCATTTACTCAAGATCCAAATACTAGGTGGACTAAAATACTTTTACCTACATATTTTCAAACTTTAAAAAATGCAATAATTTTATCATGTCCATAAAACTGTGGAAAACCAAAGTTTATATTCACATCAAAGGTGACCATATTTATCTCACTATAAATATCAATACATGTGAGTCTACTTAGTAATTGAAGTTCTACAACACTTAACAATATTTTTGTATTTACATTTTACTCTCTAACTCAAAACCTTTTCATTTCTGATTTGATTCTAGTCCAAGCTCTTCATGGCAAATAGATGGGGAAACAATGAAAACAGTGACAGACTTTATTTTCTTGGGCTCCAAAATCACTACAGATGGTGACTGCAGCCATGAAATTAAAAGACACTTACTCCTTGGAAGAAAAGTTATGACCAACATAGACAGCATATTAAAAAGCAGAAATATCACTTTGCCAACAAAGGCCTGTCTAGTCAAAGCTCTGGTTTTTCCAGTAGTCATGTATGAATGTGAGAGTTGGATTATAAAGAAAGCTGAGTGCCAAAGAATTGGTGCTTTTGAACTGTGGTGTCAGAGAAGACTCTTGAGAGTCCCTTGGACTTCAAGGAGATCCAACCAGTCAATCCTAAAGGAAATCAGTCCTGAATATTCATTGGAAGAACTGATGCTAAAGTTGAAACTCCAATACTTTGGTCACCTGATGCGAAGAACTGACTCATTCGTAAAGACCCTGATGCTGGGAAAGATTGAAGGCAGGAGGAGAAAGGGATGACAGAGGACGAGATGGTTGGATGGCATCACCGACTTGAAGGACATGAGTTTGAGCAAACTCTAGGAGTTGGTGATGGACAGGGAGGCCTGGTGTGCTGCAGTCCATGGGGTTGCAAAGAGTTGGACATGACTGAGCGACTGAACTGACTGACTGACAAGCTCTTCTAATACTATGAGTTTAGTCTTTAGCAAAGTATTGATTTTTTAGATACCACTCTAATGGCAGAAGTTGAATAGGAGGTAAAGAGCCTTCTGATGAAGGTGAAAAGGCTGGCTTGAATATCAACATTCAAAAAACTAAGATCATGGAATCCAGTCTCATCATTTCCTGGCAAATAGAAGTAGGAAAGGTGGAAGCAGTGACAGATTTTATTTTCTTGGGCTCCCAAATCACTTCAGATAGTGACTTCATCAATGAAATTAAAAGACACTTGCTCCTTGGAAGGAAAGCTATGACAAACCTAGACAGCATATTAAAAAGCAGAGACATCATTTTACCAGCAAATGTCCGTATAGTCAAAGCTATGGTTTCCCCAGTAATTATGTATAGATGTGAGAGTTGGACTATAAAGAAGGCTGAGCACCAAACAACTGATGCTTTCGAATTGTGTTTCTGGAGAAGACTCTTGAGAATCCCTTGGACTTCAAGGAGGTCAAGCCAGTCAATCCTAAAAGAAATCAACCCTGAATATTCATTGGATGGACTGATGCTGAAGCTGAAGCTCCAATACTTTGACCACCTGAAGAGCTAGCTCATTGGAAAAGACCCTGGTGCTGAGAAAGACTGAAGGCAAAAGGAGAAAGAGGAGGCAAAGGATGAGATGGTTAGATAGCATCATCCACTCAATGGACATGAATTTGAGCAAACTCTGGGAGATAGGGAAAGACAGAAAAGCCTGGTGTGCTGCAGTCCATGGGGTCGCAAAGTGTTGGACATGACTTAGGAGCTGAACAACAACTATTTCTCTGAGATTTAAATTCCTTGCCTATAAAATAGGGATAAACCTATCATTTTAACAAGGTTTTGTAAAACTTAAATAAGATGAGTGGTAAACTCTTTGTAAACACTATGGGCAAAGCTCAAGAGTGTCTTGCTTTTTCTTTTTTATCCATGCTCTTGAAGTTTTTTTTGTCATTTTGATTTCTGACTTTTTGTGTGGGTTTTTTTTTTTTTTTGCCTTATCAATTCACTCACCCATTAACTCAATTGGCAAATCAGATATGTTCTCCAAAAACACTTACTAAATATCTACTATGTAACAGTACCATGCTAGATATCATGGATATCAAGGTAAGCTTGATCCTTACCCTTATAAGATGGAGTTTATTCTGGCAGAGGGTGGAGTGTGATGAGTGCTAAGACAGTGGAAGCAGAGGCATCTCCTGTACTTAGAGCTTCTTGGAAGAGGCAATGTATAAGGAGAGATCTTAAGGCTATGGAGGAATTATCTCAGAAAAAAAAATAAGTCAGGCAAAATAAAATACTGTGTATTAGCAGAGAAGTATGAGAACCAGCCATAAAGAAACTAAAAGTCCAGGGAACCACTTGGAGATGGTAGTAAGAGATGAGGAAGGGGACCTAAAGAGAGGGGAGGTCATGGAGGGCCTTGTAAGTCAGGTTGAAGAATTTTTAGTCTGTTTGGATTACAGTGTTGTTGTTCAGTCACCCAGTCATGTCCGACTCTTTGTGACCCCATGGGCAGCAGCACGCCAGGCCTCCCTGTCCCTCACCATCTCTCGAAGTTTGCCCAAGTTTATGTCCATTGCATCAGTGATGCCATTCAACCATCTTATCCTCTGACACCCTCTTTTCCTTCTGCCCTCAATCTTTCCCAGCATCAGGGACTTTTCCAATGAGTTGGCTGTATGCATCAAGTGACCAAAATACTGGAGCTTCAGCTTCAGCATCAGTCCTTACAGTGAATATTCAGGGTTGATCTTCCTTAAGATTGACTGGTCTTATCTTCTTGATGTCCATCCAAGGAGTGGAATAGGCAAATGAAATCATTTTTCCAGTTCCTCTTCTGTCTCTAACCCACATTTCTTGGGTCATAATATAGCTTTCTCTGGTAGTTCAGACAGTGAAGAACCTGCCTGCAATGCAGGAGACCTAGGTTTGATCTCTGGGTCAGGAAGATCCCTTGGAGAAGGGAATGGCAACCCCCTTCAGTATTCTTGCCTAGAGAATCCCACGGACAGAAGAGCCTGTTGGGCTACAGTCCACGGGGTCACAAAGAGTCGGACACACTGAGTGACTAACAAACATTTTCGCTTTAGCTTTAGCATAAAGTCCTCTGTGAGTTTTCTCAGGATACAGGCATGTGCCTGTTGTCACTGCCATAACATCAAAAAACGAAGGTCATGGCATCCGGTCCCATCACTTCATGGCAAATAGATGGGGAAACAATGAAAACAGTGACAGACTTTATTTTCTTCGGCTCTAAAAATCATTGCAGATGGTGACTTCAGCCATGAAATTAAAAGGCTCTTGCTCCTAGGAAGAAAAGCTATGAGAAACTTAGACAGCATATTTAAAAGCAGAGACATCACTTTGCGGACAAATGTCCATATAGTTCAAACTATGAGTTTGAGCAAGCTCCCGGACTGGTGATGGCCAGGGAAGCCTGGCATGCGGCATTCCATGGGGTAGCAAATTGGACACAACTGAGCAACTGAACTGAACTGATATATTCTGCACACTTAGACATTTATATCCTGTTGGGGACAGTTTTCCTTCCTGACTCACGTTATCGGTCTCGTATCACAGCAGATACCGTTTTCACACTGACCGTGGGGCTATCTGAAACTTAATGCTGTTACCTGAAGGTTGTGGACCATTCCATCTATCAGTCTCTTTTCTCAGCAGCCCAGGAAGATCCATTTCTCCTTTCTTCAAGGTAACGAATAAAGTATAACGGGGAGCATAACCCTCCAGGAAACAACACTGTCACACACACACAGGTACATGCACATGTATTTAACAAAATTTCAACTTCCTGTGATTTTATAGATAATTCCATATAATTTTAAGTGGCTTAAAAGGCACTAATATTAGGTTGCTGCAAAAGTAATTAAAATTTTTGCATTGTTGAACTTTGCCATGTGATACTGGAATACATGCTTAAATGAATGCGGTTGTCATTTTAATGTATATTTCTTGCTTTACGTTTTTTTTTCAAATAACTTATTTCTTATGTAGTTGTCATTTTAATGCATATTTCTTGCTTTACGTTTTTTTTTTCAAATAACTTATTTCTTGCTGTTTATATTTATTTTAAACTAGGGAAATGATGTTCGACAAAAAGCGTATTTGAGCGATTTTTTTATTCGAGTTCAAAATGGGTCACAAAGCAGTGGAGACAACTGGCAACATCAGCAATGCATTTGGCCCAGGAACTGCTAATAAGCATATAGTGCAGTAGTGGTTCAAGTTTTGCGAAGGAGATGAGAGCCTTGGAGATGAAGAGCACAGTGGCGTGAAAAGGCTGGCTAAGTGGGTGCCTCGTGAGCTGACCACAAATAAAATAAATCATTGTTTTGAAATGTTGTCTTCTCTTACTCTACACAACAACAATGAACCATTTCTTTATTGGGTTGTGATGTATGATGAAAAGTGGATTTTATATGACAACCAGTGATGACCAGGGTCAGTGGTTGGACTGAGAAGAAGCTCCAAGGCACTTCCCAAAGCCAAAGTTAGTCACTCCGTTACATACGACTCTTTGTGACCCCATAGACGGTTGCCCACCAGGATCTTCTGTCCATGGGATTCTCCAGGCAAGAATACTGGAGGGGTTACCATTTACTCCTCCAGGGGAATCTTCCCAACTCAGGGATCTAACCCAGGTCCCCTGCATTGGAGGCAGATTCTTTATCATGTGAGCCACCAGGAAAGCCCAAACTTACACCAAAAAAAAGGTCATGATCATTGTTTGGTGGCCTGCTGCTGGTCTGATCCACTAAAGCTTTCTGAATCCTGGCAAAATAATTATATCTGAGAAGTATGCTCAGCAAATCAATGAGCTGCATAGAAAACTGCAATGACTGCAGCCGGTACTGGTCAACAGAAAGGGCCAAATTCTTCTCCACAACAACACCCTACAATAAGTTGCACAACCAAAAGTTGAAGGAATTGGGCTAGGAAATTCCTAGCAACCCATATTCTCTCATTCACCATATTTACATGACCTCTCGCCAACCGACTACCTCTTCTTCAAGCATTTTAACAACTTTTGGCAGAGAAAAGGCTTCCACAATCAGCAGGATTCAGAAAGCACTTTCCAAGAGGTTGTGAATCCTGAGGCATGGACTTTTATGCTACAGGAATAAACAGACTTATTTGTTGTTGACAAAAATGTGTTGGTTTTTACAGCTCCTAATTTGATTAATAAAGATGTGTTTGAGCCTAGTTATAATGATTTAAAACTCATGGTCCAAAACTACAATTACATTTGCACTGACCTAATACGATCTTATAAGTCCTGGCCACATCTTCACTTGACCATTAGTAACAACCTCTGTGTTACAGCGAGTACACAGAGGGAGAGTACAACGAGGCTCAAGTGTGTTCCAGACCGAGATTATAACACATGAAAATGGTCAGAGGTGAAGATGAGAAAAGCATATGCCTATCTGAATCCCTGAAAAAATTACAGCCATTTTTGTAAGCTTTTTCCTCTGTCTGGAACACTCTGGCACCTTCTTTCCTGCTCAACCCGTCTGTCCCTGCATTTCTAGCTTAAAAATTATCTCGTTCAAGCAGACTTCTCTGGCTTACCTCCTTCCCCAACTTTTTTCAAGAATTATCAAGTGCTTCCATACTCCTACAGCCCTTTTCTTGTAATTGATTATTTTAATTTATTCTTATTAAACTATAAATTCATGACAAGAATCTTGCTCCTGTGATATTCCAAGTAGCCAACAGAATGCCTGACATATAGCTGATAACTAAAAAAATATATATGTTGAATGAATGAATAGAAAGAACCATCTGTTTAGTGCCAATTATGAATTAAGCATTTTACCAACTGCTTTATCTACATTCTTACTTAAGCTCCCCAGTATTGTTCCCATTTTACACATGAGGAAACTGAGTCTTTGAATAAGAAAGTGAAAGTCTCTCAGTCATGTTCGACTCTCTCCAGGCCAGAATACTGGAATGGGTAGCCATTCCATTCTCCAGGGGATCTTCTCAACCCAGGGATCAAACCCAGGTCTCCCGCATTGCAGGCGGATTCTTATTAGAATAAGAGACTTATTCCAGATCATACAGCTATTAAGCAATAGAGTAAGGGCTGAAAGCAAGGACTGTCTTACTCGAGAAACTGAACTTCTCTCTTCTCTATTATAACAATTTTCCCCTTGTTCTTCCTGTTATGTGTGCTTTGTGCTTCAGTCACTTAGTTGTGTCCAACTCTTTGTGACACCATGGACTATAGCCTGCCAGGCTCCTCTATTCATGGAATTTTTAAGGCAAGAATACTGGAGTGGGTAGCTATTCCATTCTCCAGGGGATCTTCCCGACCAAGGGATCAAACCGGCATCACATGTGTCTCCTGAATTGGCAGGCAGATTCTTTACCACTGGTGCTACCTATTAGGCTTCTTGGTTCGTTTTTTTAAATAAGAGGACAGGTTACAACTAAGTTTAGAGTTAAAAGAGTTATGCTCTTTTGTCCTTAATATATCTGTTTTGACTGCATATCAATGGTATTATTATTTTTAAATGTTTTTTAATCTATGTTCCATTTCCAAAGAGAAATCTGAAGTGGGTTGCGTTCTTTCCTTGGCAAGCTTTTCTGATTGTTATCTTTCTAACCTGAACTGGTTAAGCATATTTTTGTGAAACAGAGCAATATTGCCTGCAAATCCCATATCTCTTAGATCTATATCTGGCACAAAAATCCTGATCAAATTGCCAAAAGTAAAACCGCAGCAAGTTCAGTTAAATATTCACAGGATTATTTATTTTGAATTGATTTAAAAGTGTACTGCAACAAGTCACTTAAATGTTGCTTTCTAATAATATTTGTGGAAAAACAAGTCAACTTTGGGGTTATCATAACAATCATGAAAATATCTGGTTACCATCCAGTCATATACAACATAACTAAAATACCTAGATAGATTTAATTTAGTTCTTACAGTAACCATCTTTATGCTGCTCTACATAGGTATTTTGATATTCATAGCAATTAAAAAATTTTGTTACATATGTTAATTACAACTTGATTATAATAGTTTGGTCTTTCTAATTACCACAAATGCACTTACAGTGTGAAGGCTGAAATTTGTTTTGCTTCTATAGAGTCTTATAGAGTGCTACTACGCTGAGCGTTGTTTGGCTCAATGGGCACTGCCCATGAAGTAAGTAACAAACAATATAGAGCAAAAGTTAGTCACTTTTCTATTATTGCTTACCTAATTCTGAAAAGAATAAATTTGTGTATTTTAAGAAAACTGTGTTTTTTGAGTTAAACTTTTAATTCAAATATTCATTGTGGTCTAAGTGTCATTCAAAACACTATTGTTCAAAGACAAAATAGAGGTTTAGTTCAGTTCTGAGTGCATCTCATCTCTTAAATTATAAATTACAAAGGAGGAATTTACTTAACTGAGTTTCTGCCTCTTCTATACTTGTTTACACAAAGTGACTCCTGTCTGGTTTCAATGTTTTCTCATCACAGAGAACATACGTGCAAAAAGCATGGTCTTGGTGATGTTGTCTGTGATTGTGGTTTCAGTCTGTCTGCCTCTGATGCCCTCTCTCAGTGCCTACCGTCTAACTTGGGTTTCTCTTACCTTGGATGTGGGTATCTCTTCTGACTTTATTTTTCTGGGCTCCAAAATCACTGCAGATGGTGATTGCAGCCATGAAATTAAAAGACGCTTACTCCTTGGAAGAAAAGTTATGACCAAGCTAGACAGAATACTAAAAAAGCAGAGACATTACTTTGTCAACAAAGGTCCATCTACTCAAGGCTATGGTTTTTCCAGTGGTCATGTATGGATGTGAGAGTTGGACTGTGAAGAAAGCTGAGCACCGAAGAACTGATGCTTTTGAACTGTGGTGCTGGAGAAGACTCTTGAGAGTCCCTTGGACTGCAAGGAGATCCAGACAGTGCATCCTAAAAGAGACCAGTCCTGGGTGTTCATTGGAAGGACTGATGTTGAAGCTGAAACTCCAGTACTTTGGCCACCTGCTGTGAAGACCTGACTAATTTGATAAGACCCTGATGCTGGGAAAGATTGAGGGCAGGAGGAGAAGGGGATGACAGAGGATGAGATGGTTGGATGGCATCACTGACTCAATGGACACGGTTTGGCTGGACTCTGGGAGATGGTGATGGACAGGGAGGCCAGGCGTGCTGCAGTTCATGGGGTCTCAAAGAGTGGGACACGACTGAGTGACTAAACTGAACTGAAATGATAATGTTGACGAAAATGTTTCTGAGGAAAGAGGTGAGGAATACTTTTAAAATCACTGATCTTTTGTCTAGGTTAGTAGGCTAAGACTTTTGTTAAGCAGGCTGGATGTCCTGGGTCTAGCATAGCCATTACTGCTGCTACTGCTGAGTCGCTTCAGTCGTGTCCGACTCTGTGCGACCCCATGGACGGCAGCCCACCAGGCTCCCCCGTCCCTGGGATTTTCCTGGCAAGAACACTGGAGTGGGTTGCCATTTCCTTCTCCAATGCATGAAAGTGAAAAGTGAAAGCGAAGCCGCTTAGTCATGTCTGACTCTTCACGACCCCATGGACTGCCACCCACCAGGCTCCTCTGTCCATGGGACTTTCCAGGCAAGAGTACTGGAGTGGGGTGTCATTGCCTTCTCTGAGAATAGCCATTAAGTGTACTCCAATTTGGAAAATGATTGTCAGTTATGACAATGAATGAATAAGGGGTAGGGGGTATTTGGCATTATTTAGCACCGTTAATATTGTATACTTTGGGAGGAGGTTGCTAACGCACTCAACTTTTCTTGAGTCTTAGGAAGTCTAGAATGGAGTTTGAGATGTTGAAGCTTTGGGGGTTTGTTTGTTTAGGTTTTAAATTTGTTTTTGCAAGTGAGGAGAATCAAATTTCTTTATAGCTCTCTAATATGGACAAGACAAAACAATCAGCAAAGGCAGAGAATGATTGAAGAATTAAGTGCCTGTCTATACAACATGTAAAACTGGAATACAGAGTCTAGGAGAAAGAGCTTCCTAAACTTGAGTCAGGGTGGGATGCAGTATTAAAATTTTATGAAATACAAACATCATAGATAAAAGGAGACAGTGTCCCACTAGCAAACCCCAAGCCACCTCTTTGAAGGCCTGTTGTCATAGACGTACGGACCAGAATGTGTGTGTGTGCTCAATCGAGCCCTGCTCTTCACGACCCCATGGACTGTAGCCTGAAAGGCTTCTCGGTCCATGGGATTTTCCAGGCAAGAATACTGGAGTGGTTGCCTTCCCAGGATCTTCATGACCCAGGAGTTGAACCCATGTCTCCTGCATTGGCAAGTGGATTCTTCACCACTGAGCCACCTGGGAAGCCCCAAGGACCAGAATAATGAAAGTGAAAGTGAAGTCTCTCAGTCATGTCCGACTCTTTGGCGACCCATGGACTGTAGCCCAGCAAGCTCCTCCGTCCATGGGATTCTCCAAGCAAGAAAACTGGAGTGGGTTGCCATTTCCTTCTCCAGACCAGAATAGGAGGCTCCAAATCCCAAAACTTTATAGCATAAATCAGACACACTTCTATTTTTAAAATTCATCCAGCAGCTCTCAACCACATTTAGAGTAAAAATCTAAATTCCTTTCTGTATTATATAAGGTCCTTTATGATCTTACTTGTCCTGTCTCTAAACAGCAGCTCTCCATCTTTTAACATGATCCAACATCATCTGTTAACTTTCAAACTCCCATATTCATCAGGCTTGTTCCATCCATGGAGACCTTGCAGGGGTTCTTCCTTTTCTTCTATCTTCCCCCAGATACTCATAGTGGCAATTCCTCCCTGTAGATCAGGTCTTCATTTAAATACCACCTTCTAAGGGAATTCACTCACTTGCCCTCACAGTTCAGTTCAGTCGCTTAGTTGTGTCTGACTCTTTGTGACCCCATGAACTGCAGCACGCTTGGAATCCCTATCCATCACCAACTCCTGGAGTTTACCCAAACTCATGTCCGTTGAGTCAGTGATGCCATCCAACCATCTCATTCTCTGTCATCCCCTCCTCCTCCTGCCCTCAATCTTTCCCAGCATTAGGGTCTTTTCAAATTAGTCAGCTCTTTGCATCAGGTGGCCAAAGTATTGGAATTTCAGCTTCAACATCAGTCCTTCCAATGAACACCCAGGACTGATCTCTTTTAGGATGGACTGTCTGGATCTCCTTGCAGTCCAAGGGACTCTGAAGAGCCTTTTCCAACACCACAGTTCAAAAACATCAGTTCTTTGGCACTCAGCTTTCTTTATGGTCCAACTCTCATATCCATACATGACTACTGGAAAAACCATATCCTTGTCTAGATGGACCTTAGTTCACAAAGTAATGTCTCTGCTTTTTAATATGCTGTCTAGGTTGGTCATAACTTTTCTTCGAAGGAGTAAGCGTCTTTTAATTTCATGGCTGCAATCACCATCGGTAGTGATTTTGGAGCCCCCCAAAATAAAGTCAGCCATTGTTTCCACTGTTTCCCCATCTATTTCCCATGAAGTGATGGGACCAGATGCTATGATCTTAGTTTTTGGAATGTTGAGCTTTAAGCCAACTTTTTCACTCTCCTCTTTCACTTTCATCAAGAGGCTTTTGAGTTCCTCTTCAATTTCTGCCATAAGGGTGGTGTCATCTGCATATCTGAGGTTGTTGATATTTCTCCTGGAAATCTTGTTTCCAGCTTGTGCTTCTTCCAGCCCAGCGTTTCTCATGTTGTACTCTGCATAGAAGTTAAATAAGCAGGGTGACAATATACAGCCTTGACGTACTCCTTTTCCTATTTGGAACCAGTCTGTTGTTCCATGTCCAGTTCTAACTGTTGCTTCCTGACCTGCATATAGGTTTCTCAAGAGGCTGGTCAGGTGGTCTGGTATTCCCATCTGTTTCAGAATTGTCCACAGTTTATTGTGATCCACACAGTCAAAGGCTTTGGCATGGTCAATAAAGCAGAAATAGATGTTTTTCTGGAACTCTCTTCCTTTTTTGATGATCCAGCGGATTTTTTAAAATCACAGCCCACATCTTTATCTCAAATAATATTTATGTATTGTGTTAAGTATATGCTAGGTTATTATTTTCTATATCTGATCACTAGAATGGAAACACTATGAGATCTAACAAAAAGTGTCCATTTTCCATATATTCCTGACATAAATTGATATTCAATAGCTCTCTGCTAAAAGGACTGAAAGGTTATTGCTAAACCATGAAAGACCCTGGAATTCTTGGCCTCTGGAGGAGAAGAATTCAATCCACAGCCAGTGATGAGGCTTGGTCGCTCAGAGCTTTTGTGTCATAGAGTTTTATTAAAGTATAAAAGAGATAGAGAAAGCTTCTGACATAGACATCAGAAGGGGACAGAAAGAGTGCCCCCCTGTTAGTCTTTAGCTGGATGCTATAGAGCTACTAGCAAGCTGTTAATTAAGGCAAGGAGATGTCTCAAAACTCAGAGTGGCACCAGGCCCCTCACCCACAACATGCATTTTGAGATAACATTGGCACCAGGTGAGTCATCCCGGGCAATAAAACAGTTGGCATGAATCTTGAAGAGAGGCAAGTTTCCAAGTAAATATATAGTTTCATTAACATAGATTAGGAGAACAATGTATGAGTAAAACATACTGGTTTGTTGAGCCCTTATCAGTTCTGAGTCTTCAGTGGAAACAACTTGAAGAAAAAAAGTCTAGGGTAAATACATAGTTCATTAACATGGCTTAAGAAAAACATTTCCATAAGAAAAATGCATTGGTTAGCTCAAGGTTTGAGAAAAGTTAAGTGCAGGTGGAGTCAGGTGTCATCCTGGCAACACAGAATTCTAAGCAAAACCTCTTTTTAAATTTTTATAGAGAAGGGGAAAAATCTAACACTTGTTTGTTTCCTCCTGCCACTTAAGAGAGAGAGGAAAAATGTCTGACACGTGCAGTGTATTTCCTCCATTTGGAGACCCCTGGCCTTCCTGTCTGTTTCCCTCTCAAGATTACCTGAATAAATGAGTTAGGGAGTTAGAATAGGAAAAAGGAGTCCAAAATGGTTCTGGCTAAAAGACAAAGAAGGGAAAAGCCCACAAAAATAGAACCAAGGAAGGTCCAAGGACCAGAGTGAGGACCTCAGGTGAAACAAACAGCCCTCCTGGCTAGCCCAATGTACACAGGGCAGGCCCAGAGGGGAGGAGACAATTGTATAAAAGGAGGAAGCCTAGAAGGATTGGGGGCTTCTCTTCTGTTTGGGTCTTTGGGGTCTACCTGCCACCACGCCTCTTGGATGTATTTTCCTTTACTTTCTAAATAAAACTGAGCTGTAATATGGGGCTGTAACACTTGTCCGTCCGTCACTTGAACTTTTTGCTGTGATGAGGCAGAACCGAGGAAATTACAAACTCCTCTGACATCTATGGTGCCATGACTCGGATTTAACCTGGCTGAAACAACATCAGCTTGGCCCCCGCGGGGCAGAGGCCAAGCACAGAGGACCCCCAACACAGTGAAAGCTCCTGCGGTGAAAGCAGACTGCAGAGAAAACCCAGCGTGGGGTAGTGTCAAGAAGCCCAGTGTGCTGGAAACTAGACAGCAAAAACAAACTTGGCAAAAAGCTCAGTCTCAGATTCCAGAAGACCTCAGGTTAAGGTAGGAGGTCCTTGCTCCGATGGCTGGAAGGACATATGGCTAACAAAATCTTAATTCCTTTACAACCTCGTGTCTCTTGTTTCCTCAACCCCTCCTCCACCCCATGAACAGATGAGCAGCAGTGGGTGCAACTGAGGGACTCTGGCAGGGGCTACACGTCAGTGGGTACCAAAGGCTCCACTATCTGCTGGGCCCCAGTAGCTGTTGCCCAAGAGGGTAGGGGCCCTTCTGTCCTTACTTTTCTTTGTGTCAAGGATCAAGTCAATGAAAACTGTGAGCACAGGTCAGGTATATAGCAGATTTTCTGGCAGGTTATGAAGAAGATTCCTTGGCATGTTTTTCCCACTGCTTTTTACCTCCCATCCTTCAGCTCCTCTCTCCCAGGACTTGAGCCCAACCAAAACACACAGTGCCTGGCCTCAGGACCTAATCAAGTTCAGGCTCTGATGTCTCCTTGCAAAAATTCAGTGAGAGACAGAGCATAGGTAAGAGGTGGATTTGTTTGGATTCAGAGAGAAACACACCCCACAGGGTGTGGGCCACTGCAGGAGGAGAGTGCTTCAGTGTTGGAATGTGGTGTGATTTCCCAGCTGGGTGGTCTCATATGCTAATAAGAGGGAGGATCATTCCAACAATTAGGGAACCACTCCCTGCTTGGAACTGTCCTGTCACCTCTGGGTGTGTCATTTAGCTTGCAGATTGAGGATCAATGTTGTATTTGACTTGTCATCTTGGACCCATTTGATTTTAATCCATTTATGTTTTACCCTTGGGCTATGTCATTCTTTCAAAAGTTGTGCCCTACCCCCTTCCCTCCTGTTTCATGCTCTTTTCCTGAGCCTTGTCTGCTGGGCCCACAATGTTGTCTCTACAATCTCCTGGAGGAACAAACAGAAAATAGCTGGTCATTGGGAGGGAAATACTGTATGATATCCAATCCCTCTGGACATTCAGGCCTTCATCTTCCATGTTTCCAACAACATGTGCAACAAGAGCATCTCTCAGTGGACCCGCTAGGGTGGGTGACGGGCACGCCTGCCAGAAGTCCATCTGCTGGCATCCCTTCAAGGGCAATTGGGCTTCCAGGGATAATGTTTGCCACCTTGGGAGTTAACCCTGCAGGCCATTTGGGCCCACTTACCACCCTTCTCCTAAAAGTTACAAACAAACCCCTGGATCAAATCTCCACTCCACTTTTATGGAACATCGGTCCTTGCTTCTTATCAATTTGTTCTTAAGCCACTTACTAACTCCTACAACTAGGACCCTGCCCACTTGTAGGCAACACCGCTCCACCCCACTTAATATTATTAAAATACTCTTAATGCCCTTACCAGGACCAGACAGCCCACTCCTTTGTCATTACTTCTGTGATTACCTAAAGTGGGTCTATGACAATGTTTAGCATTGGAGACATCCTAACCTGCTCTTATGGAGGATTAGGGGAGGAAATTGGTGACTTACATTCCCTCAGAACAATAAGAGGATAAGGCTTATGGCTATTTCTCCAGGTTCCCAGTCTCAGGGACAGGCTTGGGTTGCTTTACCTCATGGTATCTATTCCTATCCGTGGAAGACAAGCCAGCAATAAGTTAAGATTACAACCCCTTAATCCTACCCAGTACTAGTCACATTGGAGACTTTGGGGATGCCCAGCTCCAGCCTGGGGATCCCAGGAGGTCGACCTGCCTCGACCTGCCTAGGGATCCAGTCCTCAAAAGGTTGTCATGCCTCAACCTGCTCAGGCAGCTGCCAGTCCAGGGGTCCCAGGAGGTCAACATGCATCGACCTGCCCAGAGATTCGATCTCTAGGAGGCTGTCATGCCTCAGTTTGCCTAGGGATCTGCACCCTGACCCGGGGATGCCTGGCTCTCGTGTTGCCACAGTACTGGGTAGGAGAAGCTTCAAAAAGACTCACCCCTAAGGAAGTTCAGCCATGGAAATTGAAGGAGACCTATTAGTTTTTCTTTTCCTCCCTGTCATCACTGTCTTTCAGAGGGGAAATAACCAATCTACTTCTTGACAGATGCTCTTGAGATGCATCCTTAATAACCGGAAGCTGTTTAATCCTCTGTCTCTAAGGGTGGTGGTGGTGGTTTAGTCGCTAAGTTGTGTCCGACTCTTGTGACCCCATGGATGGTAGCCCATCAGGCTCCTCTGTCCACGGGATTTTTCCAGGCAAGAATACTGTGAAGTGGGTTGCCATTTCCTTCTCCAGGGGATCTTCCTGACCCAGGAATAGAACCCGGGTCTCCTGAATTGCAGGCAGATTCTAAGGAGATTCTATCTCTAAAGAGAAGTTCCTTAAAATTATTTTGTGCCACTGCATGGCCACGGTATCCTCTGGGGGACAAGGAGCACTGGCCTGAGGATGGCAGCTTAAACTCAAAACCATCCTGCAGCTGGACTTATTCTGTAAGAGACAAGGGAAGTGCACAGAGAACCCCTGCGTCCAAATTTTCTTCCAACTAGGAGGCATGAAGGAACCTGTCTTACCTCATGGGATTGTTGTGTGCCCTAAAAGTGAGCGTACTAGGCACATGGTGTTAGGCACAGACAACCAAGAGAAGGAACTTGCGGCCCCCAAGTTACCGGGTGCTCCTTTCTTGTATCCAAATGTGCCCCCATATCTGGGAGCACCCCCTCCACAAAAGCCAACTCGAGCATGTCCCTTAGTCGAAACTGGAGCAGAAATCGGACCAACCTGGGTCTGTAAGCCCTTCTCCCTCTTAGAACTAAGACAGATCAAACAAGACCTGGGCAGCTACACAGATGACCCAGGCAAATATAGAGATACATTCCAACACATTACCTTGGCCTTTGACTTGATGTGGAAGGACATCATGGTCATATTGAGTCAAATTTTATCCAACACCGAGCATGCTAGGATCTTAAAGGAAGCCCGAAGGTCTGCTATGGGACTTCACATGCCAAGTGATAAATGCCCAGTAGGGCAAACTGTGGTCCCCTCCTCAGATGCTAATTAGAATTATAATGGCCCTGGGCACATCTGGGAAAGTGATCATTTTCTGATATGTGTACAGGTAGGACTGAAAGCAGCCCAGCAAAAAGTAATCAGCTATGCCCGGGTCTCAGCAATAACTCAGGAGCCCAGTGAGAAACCCATTGCCGAGGCCAGCCAAACGCTTACCAATCTGGACTTGGACTCTTATGAGGAACAGGTCATTTGAAAGGACAAATTCCTGTTCCAATGTGCATCAGACATCAGGATTAAGCTACAACAGCTACAGCAGCAGGACCCTGCTGCCTCTTTAGATGAGATGGTCCAATACCTTTCATAACAGAGAATAGGAGAGGGAGGTCAAGGACCAGGAATGGGAGAAAAGGAAAGAGATAAGGCATGCCCAGACACTGGCCGCCCTCCAGGGAAGCCCTATGGCAAACCCCGAGGCCTTGAAGGACAAGGCATGAGGCAGATGCCTAATCTGTAGACAGGCAGGACAATGGGCCAAAGAGTGTCCAAACTGAAACAAGTCTCCTAAAACAGCTTGCTACAAATGCCATCAGTTGGGACACTGGGCGGCATTGTGCCCTCACGACCCAAGAGCCTCAAGCTCAAGCGCCAAGACTTCCCTTGTGATGGTTCAACAAGACCTTGGCTGAAGCAGCCGCTCCAGCTAGCCCGCCTGGCACAGAGAACCATCACGGGGCTGGAGCCAAGGCTGCAACTGCCTGTGGCAGGTAGGTCCGAGAATTTCTTGGTTGACACAGGGGCTACCTACTCTGTCCTGACCTCCTACTCTGGAGCCTTCTCCTCCCAAACCTGTACTATTTTGGGTGCTACAGGAAAAAAAAATTAGAAAAATATTCACCTGAGCACTTCTCTGTTGCTGGGGTGGACAAATATTTTCCCACCAGTTTCTGGTGGTCCCTGAGTGTCCTATACTCCCTTATTGGGAAAAGATCTTTCCCTGCCTTTGAAATCTTGCAGATACTGCAGTTCTGATAGAAGATGCTTTACAACTCTCTCTTGAGGGCAAACTGACTATTTTTACCAGCCAGCAAGTGAAATAACTCCTGAATGGGAGAAGCCATTAATGGATGTTTGATCAAAGGACCCTCAGATATGCAGTAGTCTCCAATTTTGAGACCATAGAGGCTAAACCTTTGCCACCAGGTACTTCAGCCCAATTAGCTGAGCTCATAGCCCTGACTCAAGCTTTAGACCTGGGAGAAGGAAAAAAAGTAGTCATGTACACTGACTCCAAGTATCCGTTCTGGTGCTACCTACACTTGCTGCTATTTGGAAAGAAAGAGGTCACTTGACCACCCGAGGGTCCCCAATCAAATATGGTGATCGAATCTTTAGGCTCTTGGAGGCAGTCTATCTGCCCACTGAGGTCTCAGTCTCCCACTGCAAAGGACACCAGAAAGGAAGCACAGAAGCTTGGCACAAGGGAACCAAGAAGCTGACCA
Organism: Capra hircus; assembly: GCF_001704415.2. Lineage (NCBI taxonomy): Eukaryota > Metazoa > Chordata > Mammalia > Artiodactyla > Bovidae > Capra > Capra hircus. Next base: position 10,423,680 of record NC_030812.1, read on the forward strand.
GGCAGCTAAGAGAGCAACATTACAGAACAATGGCCTAATAGGTGTTGCTACCTTAGTTTCACAGACTAATTTGCCAGAAACTCCCTCATATACTGAAGGTGCGACTCTTAAAGCTAAGAGTGAGGGCTTTCAAGATCATATGGGGTGGTTCCAAAAGGAGGAATGCCTTTTTCTGTCTGGAAACCTCCAGTGGAAGTTGGTTAACTCCTTACATGCCATCACTCATTTAGGGGAAAAGGCCCTCCAAAGATTACTAGAAAGGTCCTTCAGAGGAACAGGCCTCCAAATGAATATAAGGCAAGTGGTCTCCTCTTGTCCCACTTGCCAGTTAAACAATGCCCAAGAAGCTTGAAGACCCCAGCTGGCCCAACCCATACAACAGTGTGGGACCTATCCAGGAGAGGACTGGCGATGGACTTCATCCAGATGCCAGTTTCTCAAGGGTATAAATATCTGTTAGTCATGTTAGATACATTCACAGGATGGATTGAAGGCTTTCCCACCCAGACAGAGAAGGCTGAAGAGGCGGTAAAGCTGCTCCATGAAATCATTCCGAGATTTGGTCTGCCCAGGTCATTTCAAAGTGACAACGGGACATCATTTATTTCTAAGGTCACCCAAGGGGTCTCTAAAGCACTGGGCATTACTTACTATCTCCATTGTGCCTGGAGGCCTCAGTCTTCAGGAAAAGTAGAAAGAGCCAACCAATTCTTAAAATCAGAGATAAAAAAGATAACCCAGGAGACCTCCTTGGAATGGAAGGAGGCTTTACCAATAGCTCTCCTCCACACCCATATTGCCCCTAAGGAACAGGTTGGTCTTAGTCCTTATAAGATGCTACATGGGAGACCTTTTGTTTATGTCAATGACTTCTTCCTAGATCCAGAGGCTCAGACCCTCCAGTCTTATACCATGACTACCAGGCAATTCCAACAGGATATACACTTGTGGGATGTCAACCAGGACCCAAAAGATTCTAAAGAGCCATCACTCTATGCTCCATGGATTCAAATCCTAATCAAAATCTGGAAAGATGGGTCCCCAAAGGCTCAACTCCAGCCCACATGGATGGGCCCCTACCCTGTAATACTTTCTACCCCCACAGCAGTCAAGGTACCAGGACTCAACTCCTGGATTCACTACTTATGAGTCAAACTGTGGAAGAAAACAGAATAGGACACTTAATCCACCTGTGAGCCCCTGGGAGATCTCAGATACATATTCAGGACTACAAATGAGTGCAATTCCAACGAACACCCCCAAAATCTGGTTTCTGGGGATAAGATTTCTCATGATAGAGCTAAAGAGCCAGTGCAGCTTGGCAGGGGCTGTACTTAAAATAGAGAGGAGATAGATCTTCTGATCCCTGAACAAGGAGGGACTTGAGCCATCTTGAATGAGACATATTGTTTCTGGGTAAATACCTCCAGCTAAGTTAAAGAAAGTCTACAATTCAGTTCAGTTCAGTCACTTAGTCATGTCGGACTTTTTACCACCCCATGGACTGCAGCACGCCAGGCCTTCCTGTCCATTGCCAACTCCTGGAGCTTACTCAAACTCAGGTCCATCGAATCAGTGATGGCATCCAACTGTCTCATCCTCTGTCATCCCTTTCTCCTGCCTTCAGTCTTTCCCAGCATCAGAGTCTTTTCAAATGAGTCAGTTCTTCACATCAGGTGGCCAAAGTGTTGGCATTTCAGGCCTCAAGATAAACATTCTAGATACTATAGTACCTCAAAGAATGAGCTGGAGAGTTCTGGGGGTGGCTATGATCTCTCTTTGGGGGATCCTTCTGGCAACGGGAAATTTGGAGTTGGCTAATGCCCCAATAGTCCCTGTATCATGATATTGATGTTGCTTATGATTGCTCCATGTATTATCAGTTGTCTAACCTGTTTTGTCGGAGAAGGCAATGGCACCCCACTCCAGTACTCTTGCCTAGAAAATCCCATGGATGGAGGAGCCGGGTAGGCTGCAGTCCATGGGGTCACAAAGAGTCGGACACGACTGAAGCAAATTAGCAGCAGCAGCAACCTATTTTGTCTCTGCCCAGGTCAACAAGCTACAATATGCAGTGCCGGTTCAAGGATATATAAAACTACAACTGACCACAGAAAATATCACTCACCCTTAGATGGACACCACTATAAGGACTCTGAGCCTTGAGACTAGTAAGAGGGGGAGGCCCAGTGCCCCTTGCTGTCCCAGTTCAGCAGGAAGTACCCAGAGAGACCTTGGCATCCCTATTCCCGAAGAATTTGCCCTCCCATCTCTTAAGGGGTTATGTTAGGTAGTTAGAATAGGAAAAAGGAGTCCAGGATGGTGGTGGCTAAAAGACAAAGAGAGAAAAGCCCACAAAAATAGAACAAAGGAAGGTCCAAAGACCAGAGTGAGGACCTCAGGTAACACAAACAGCCCTCCTGGCTAGCCCAGTTTACATAGGTCAGGCTCAGAGGGGAGGAGACAAATGTACATAAGGAAGAAGCCTAGAAGGATTGGGGGCTTCTCCTCTCTTCAAGTCTTTTGGGTCGGCTCGCCGTCACGCCTCTAGGATGTATTTTCCTTTTCTTTCTAGATAAAATTGAGCTGTAATATGGGGCTGTAACACTGGTCCGTTTGTCACTTCAAGTTTTTATTGTGACAAGACAGAACTGAGGAATTTACAAACTCCCCCAACATGTTGAACCAGTCATATCTCTAAACTGAATATCAGAGGCATTTTGAAGCAGGTGAAGGGCCAGGAAGTCACCAACGTCTGGAAAATTTGGCAGAAGTTTGTCAGGGTACATTCATGACTGGCAGGCTGAATCTTTCATAAAGAGAAATCCATGAACATGGACAATTCTGGAATCCAGCACCAGGAGCAAAACTCCAAGCCCTAGCAGGATATTAAATTATTCCTAAATAGCATAGATACTTTAGTTAATAAACTAATCCTCAGGTAAATGCATTTGGATATTACATTCGCCCTTTCAGAATAGAAAACTTTAAGTTTCATAGCTTCAGATTGCTCTTGCCCATAACCTGGCCCATTTGGTGCTTGTAATATCTCTTTTCAGATAGTAACCTTTTGATCTATTACTGCAGATTCATTTTAATAAATTCAGTTGGCTGTAGCACATTTGGAATTTGTATTAACTCTTTGAGATTAACATTTAAACATCATTAAATGCACTGAAGCAGAATTATTCTTTCTTGATTTAGAGAGGATCTTAAATTCTTTAGCATGAACATTTTCTGAAAAATAAGTATATTAATCAGGTAGTGCCTCCTAAAATTCATAGACATGTCTATGAAAATATAACTTTCAGCTATCCTTTTGGCAAAGATAGAAAACATTTATTTAAAAAATAGATTATGGGATATGAAGGCAAATTTGTACTTTAATAGGAAACAAACGGAACAAAGCAGAGTCTGGATTGAAACAGAGCAGATCGGCTGTTCCCAAGCTTTTGCATTCTGCAATTCTCTCTTAAGTGGCACCATCCTTGTACGCTCACATACACAAACACAGACAACATGCCACTAAGTTGGTCATTCATTTAACTAGCTTGTTGTATTAAATGTTTTCCATGTGTGGTAACTGTGTAAGGCCTGGGGACACTGAGAGTAAACTTGTAACACACATTACTGCAGGGGCTCACACCCTTCTGAAGGAGAAGGTAATAATTACAGCAGTGTAATAGATGATATAACAAATATATGGATAGGGCAGAGAACAGCAGGGCTCATCTGCTTAATGCCACCAGAGGACACATTCATGAGATGAAGAGATTTGCATATATTAAACTAAAGAGGGAGTTGGAAGGGTTGCCAAGGTGGAGAAGGTACTGCAGCTGAAGGAAGATTTGTGGAAGCTGAAGGACTAGGATTTTATAGGGAACTGTAAGAAGCTAGGTACAAATAGAGCCAGGTGTGAATACATAGGAAAAGATAGTGTACGCAAGTGTAGAAGAGCTATTTGGCAACACTGTTGGCAGCTTGCTAGGGGGTTATAATTCTTTCCTGTATAAGATTTTAATATCCCTGGTCTTTGCCCATGTCAATAAGTAAACTCCAGTCATTATGAAAAGCCAAAAGTGCTCTTGCTTTTGGCAGCCAGCCTCCAAGACAGTCCCCAACCACTCAAAGTCTTCCTACTCACACCCTTGTATAGTCTCCTTCCACACTGTACCAAAGTTTGTCTGTGTGATCTACACCATAAAGAAGAAGTGATAAATTGCCCTTCTGAGATGGGACTGGGAGTACAAGCACGAGACGGTGGAGCAGAAGCACGTGCACTCATCTTCTCCTGCGAGAACTCCAAGATTACAACTTGCCGCTGAGCAACCATTGACAGGGGAATGTTGGATCCCACCGAAAAAAGATACCCTACATAAAAGGGCAAAGGAGAAGCCCCAGCGAGATGGTAGGAGGGGTGAAATCACGTTTATAATCACACCCCATACCCGCCATAGACACTTGGAAGGCTCAAACAAAACCTTGTGCACACCAGGAAACCCCACAGAGACTGAGCCAGACCTGCTTTTGAGTGTCTCCTGTGGAGGTACGGGTCAGCAGTGGACTGCTGCGGGGGCAGGGGCTCTGGGTGCAGCAGACCTGGGTATGGCATAAGCCCCCTTGGAGGAGGTCACCATTAACCCCACCATGGAGCCGCCAGAACTTACACAGGACTGGGGAAACAGACTCTTGGAGGGCACAAACAAAGCCTTGTGCTCACCAGGACCCAGGAGAAAGGAGCAGTGACCCCACAAGAGACTGATTCAGACTTGCCCATGAATGCCCAGGAGTTTCCCACAGAGGTGTGCGTTGGGGGCACTGAGGTTGGCAGTGCATGCTGACCTCCTTATGAAAGAGGTCACCGTTATCTTCATTACCTCCACAATAATTTGGCCTCAGGTCAAACAACAGGGAGGGAACACTGCCCTGCCCTTCAATAGAAAATTGGATTAAAGATTTACTGACCATGGCCCTGCTCATCAGAACAAGACTCAGTTTCCCCCTGTCTCTACCATTAGGAAGCTTCCATAGCCTCTTATCCTTATCCATCAGAGGGAAGACAGAATGAAAACCGCAATTACAGAAAACTAATCAAACTGATCACATGGACCACAGCCATGTCCAACTCAATGAAACTATGAGGCATGTTGTGTATGGCCACCCAAGATGGACAGGTCATGGTGGAGAGTTCTGACAAATGTGGTCCACTGGAGAAGGAAATGGCAAACCACTTCAGTATTCTTGCCTTGAGAACCCCATGAACAGTATGAAAAGGCTAAAAGACAGTACACTGAGAGATGAACTTGCCAGGTGGGTAGGGGCTCAATATGCTACTGGAGAACAGGGGAGAAATAACTCCAGAAGAATGAAGGGATAGGACCCAAAGCAAAAACAACACCCAGTTGTTGATGTGACTGGTGATGGAAGTAAAGTCCAAGGCTATAAAGAACAATATTGCATAGTAACCTGGAATGTTAGGTCCATGAATCAAGATAAATTGGAAGTGGTCAAACAGGAGATAGCAAGAGTGAATATTGACATTTTAGGAATCAGTGAGTTAAAATGGACTGGAATGGGTGAATTTAACTCAGATGACCATTGTATCTACTACTGTGGGCAACAATCACTTAGAAGAAATGGAGTAGCCCTCATAGTCAACAAAAGAGTCTGAAATGCAGTACTTGGATGCAATCTCAAAACTGACATGATGATCTCAGTTTGTTTCCAAGGCAAACCATTCAATATCACAGTAATCTAAGGCTGTGTCCTGAGCAAAAATGCTGAAGAACCTGAAGTTGAATGATACTCTGAAGACCTGTAAGACCTTCTAGAAGTAATGCCCAAAAGAGATGTCCTATTCATTATAGGGGACTGGAATGCAAAAGTAGTAAGTCAAGGGATACCTGGAGTAATAGGCAAATTTGGCCTTCAAGTACAGAATGAAGCAGGTCAAAGGCGAACAGAGTTTTGCCAAGAGAATGCACTGATCACAGCAAACACCCTCTTCTAACAACACAAGAGAAGACTCTAGACATGGACATTACTAGACGGTCAATACCCAAATTAGTTTGATTATATTTTTTGCAGCCAAAGATGGAGAAGCTCTATACCATCAGCAAAAACAAGACCGTGAGCTGACTCAGGTCATAGCTCAGGTCATGGACTCCTTATTGCAAAACTCAGACTTAAATTGAAGAAAGCAGGGGAAAATATTAGACCATTCAGGTCTGACATAAATCAAATCCCTTATAATTATACACTGGCAGTGACAAACAGGCTCAAGGGACTAGATCTGATAGACAGAGTGCCTGAAGAACTGTGGACAGAGGTTTGTGACATTGTACAGGAGGCAGCTGTCAAGACCATCCCCAAGACAAAGGAACATAAAAAGGTAAAATGGTTGTCAGAAGAGGCCTTACAAATATCTGGGAAAGGATAGAAGTGAAAAGCAAAGGAGAAAAGGAAAGATATACCCATTTGAATGCAGAGTTCCAAAGAATAGCAAGGAGTGATAAAAAAGCCTTCCTCAGTCATCAGGGCAAAGAAATAGAGGAGAACAATAGAATGGAAAAGACTAGAGATCTCTTCAAGAAAATCAGATACCAAGGGAACATTCCATGCAAAGATGGGCACAATGAAAGACAGAAATGGTACAGACCTAATAGAAGCAGAAGAGATTAAGAAGAGGTGGCAAGATATACAGAAGAACTATACAAAAAAGATCTTCATGACCAAGATAACCACAATGGTGTGATCACTCACCCAGAGCCAGACACCCTGAATGGGAAGTCAACTGGGCTTTAGGAAGTATCACTATGAACAAAGTTAGTGGAGGTGATGGAATTCCAGTTGAGCTATTTCAAATCCTGAAAGATGATGCTGTGAAAGTGCTGCACTCAATATGCCAGCACATTTGGAAAACTCAGCAGTGGCCACAGGTGAGTGAAAGGTGAGTTTTCATTCCAATCCCAAAAAAAGGCAATGCCAAAGAATGCTCAAACTACTGCACAATTGCACTCATCTCACACGCTAGCAAAGTAATGGTCAAAATTCTCCAAGCCAGGCTTCAGCAATATGTGAACTGTGAAATTCCAGATGTTCAAGCTGGATTTAGAAAAGCCAGAGGAACCAGACATCAAATTGCCAACATCTGTTGGATCATTGAAAAAGCAAGAGAGTTCCAGAAAAACATCTATTTCTGCTTTATTGACTATGCCAAAGCCTTTGACTATCTGGATCACCACAACTGTGGAAAGTTCTTAAAAAGTTCTGGAATACCAGACCACCTTACCTGCCTCCTGAGAGATCTGTCTGCAGGTCAAGAAGCAACAGTTAGAACTGGACGTGGAACAGCAGACTGGTTCCAAATTGATAAAGGAGTACGTCAAGGTTGTATATTGACATCCTGCTTATTTAACTTATATACAGAGTTCAGTTCAGTCACTCAGTTGTGTCTGACTCTTTGCGACCCCATGAATCACAGCACACCAGGCCTCCCTGTCCATCACCAACTCCCGGAGTTCAGCCAAACTCATGCGCATCGAGTCGGTGATGCCATCCAACCGTCTCATCCTCTGTCGTCCCCTTCTCCTCCTACCCCCAGTCCCCCCCAGCATCAGGGTCTTTGCAAAAAGACTACTGCAAATTGTGCAGTAGTTTGAGCATTCTTTGGCATTGCCTTTCTTTGGGATTGGAGTGAAAACTGATCTTTTCCAGTCCTGTGGCCACTGCTGAGTTTTCCAAATTTGCTGGCACACTGAGTGCAGTACTTCCACAGCATCATCTTTCAGGATTTGAAATGGCTCAACTGGAATTCTACCACCTCCACTAACTTTGTTAGTAGTGATCCTTTCTAAGGCCCACTTGATTTCACATTCCTGGATGTCTGGCTCTAGGTGAGTGATCACACCATCATGATTATCTTGGTCATGAAGATCTTTTTTGTACAGTTCTTCTGTGTATCCTTGCCACCTCTTCTTAATATCTTCTGCTTCTGTTAGGTCCATACCATTTCTGTCCTTTATCGAGCCCATCTTTGCATGAAATGTTCCCTTGGTATCTCTCATTTTCTTGAAGAGATCTCTAGTCTTTCCCATTCTGTTGTTTTCCTCTATTTCTTTGCATTGATTGCTGAGGAAGGCTTTCTTGTCTCTCCTTGCTGTTCTTTGGAACTCTGCATTCAGATGCTTATATCTTTCCTTTTCTCCCTTGCTTTTCACTTCTCTTCTTTTCGCAGCTATTTGTAAGGCCTCCCCAGACAGCCAATTTGCTTTTTTGCATTTTTTTTCCATGGGGATGGTCTTGATCCCTGTCTCCCATACAACGTCACCAACCTCTGTCCATAGTTCATCAGGCACTCTGTCTATGAGATCTAGTCCCTTAGATCTATTTCTCACTTCCACTTAAAGGAATTTGATTTAGGTCGTACCTGAATGGTCAAGCGGTTTTCCCTACTTTCTTCAATTTAAGTCTGAATTTTGCAGTATGGAGTTCATGATCTGAGCCACAGTCAGCTCTCAGTCTTGGTTTTGCTGATTGTATAGAGCTTCTCCATCTTTGACTGCAAAGAATATAGTCAATCTGATTTTGGTGTTGACCATCTGGTGATGTCCATGTGTAGAGTCTTCTCTTGTGTTGTTGGAAGAGGCCAAATTTGCCTGTTACCCCAGGTGTTTCTTGACTTCCTACTTTTGCATTCCAGTCCCCTATAATGAAAAGGACCTCTTTTTTACTTGTTAGTTCTAAAAGGTCTTATAGGTCTTCATAGAACCATTCAACTTCAGCTTCTTCAGCCTTACTGGTTGGGGCATAGGCTTGGATTACCGAGATATTGAACAGTTTGCCTTGGAGATGAACAGAGATCATTCTGTCGATTTTGAGATTGCATCCAAGTACTGCATTTCGGACTCTTCTGTTGACCATGATGGCTATTCCATTTCCTCTAAGGGATTCCTGCCCACAGTAGTAGATATAATGGTCATCTGAATTAAATTCACCCATTCCAGTGCATTTTAGTTCACTGATTCCTAGAATGTCGATGTTCACTCTTGCCATCTCTTGTTTGACTACTTCCAATTTATCTTGATTCATGGACCTGACATTCCAGGTTCCTATGCAATATTGCTCTTTACAGCATCGGACCTTGCGTCTGTCACCAGTCACATTCAAAACTGGGTATTGTTTTTGCTTTGGCTCCATCCCTTCATTCTTCTGGAGTTATTTTTCCACTGATCTCCAGTAGCATATTGGGCACCTACTGACCTGGGGAGTTCCTCTTTCAGTGTCCTATCTTTTTGCCTTTTCATACTGTTAATGGGGTTCTCAAGGCAAGAATACTGAGGTGGTTTGCCATTCCCTTCTCCAGTGGACCACATTCAGACCTCTCCACCATGACCAGTCCGTCTTGGGTGGCCCCACATGGCATGGCTTAGTTTCATTGATTTAGACAAAGCTGTGGTCCTAGTGTGATTAGATTGGCTACTTTTCCGTGATTAGGGTTTCAGTGGGTCTGCCCTCTGATGCCCTCTCGCAACACCTACCATCTTACTTGGGTTTCCCTTACCTTGGATGTGGGGTATCTCTTCACGGCTGCTCCAGCAAAAGCGCACCTGCTGCTCCTTACCTTGGATGAGGGGTATCTCCTCACAGTCGCCCCTCCTGACCTTGAACATGGAGTAGCTCCTCATGGCCCTCCTGCACCCATGCAGTCACCGCTCCTTGGACGTGGAGTTGCTCTTCTTGGCCCCCGCCCCCTGACCTCAGATACTATGGACTGTAGCCTGCCAGGAATTCTCCATGGAATTCTCCAGGCAAGAATACTGGAGTGGGTTGACATTCCCTTCTCCAGGGGATCTTCCCAAATCAGCAATCCAACCCACGTCTCCTGTATTGCAGGCATATTCTTTACTGTCTGAGCTACCAGCTCGTGGAATATATACAGAGTACATCATGAGAAATGCTGGGCTGGATGAAGCAGAAGCTGGAATCATGATTTCTGGGAGAAATATCAATAACCTGAGATGGCGATGACACCATCCTTATGGCAGAAAGCAAGGAAGAACTAAAGAGCCTCTTGATGAAAGTGAAAGAAGAGAGTGAAAAAGCTGGCTTAAAATCAGCATTCAGAAAACTATGATCATGGCATCCGGTCCCATCACTTATGGCAGATAGATGGGGAAACAGTGGAAACAGTGAGAGATTTTATTTTGGGGGGCTCTAAAATCACTGCAGATGTTGACTGCAGCCGTGAACTTAAAAGATGCTTGCTCCTTGGAAGCAAAGTTATGACCAACCTAGACAGCATATTAAAAAGCAGAGACATTACTTTGTCAACAAAGATCCATGTTGTCAAATCTATGGTTTTTCCAGTAGTCATGTATGGATATGAGAGTTGGACCATAAAGAAAGCTGAATGCTGAAGAATTCATGCTTTTGAACTGTGGTGTCACAGAAGACTCTTGCGAGTCCTTGGATCCAAACAGTCCATCCTATAGGAAATCAGTCCAGAATATTTATTAGAAGGATAATGCTGAAGCTGAAACTCCAATATTTTGGCCATCTGATGTGAAGAACTGACTCCTTGTAAGACCCTGATGCTGGGAAAGATTGAAGGTGGGAGGAGAAGGGGACTACAGAGGACGAGATGGTTGGATGGCATCACTGACCCAATGGACATGAGTTTGAGTAAGCTCCAGGTGTTGGTGATGGACAGGGAAGTCTGGTGTGCTGCAGTCCATGGGGTTGCAAAGAGTCAGACATGATTGGGCAATTGAACTGAACTGAACTGATGGGACTGGGTTATATAAAAGATTGTGGGGTCTGTCTTGCTCTCTCTCTCTCTCTCCCACTCACACATAGCACATCACTCAATCAATCCATCACTCAGTCACTTATCTTGGTTGGGGGGAGGTCAGTTGTCATGTCTTCTGAGCAGCCCCATGAACTGAAGCTTCCTAGCAGCAGCTATGCTAGTGAACATGAAGCTGATCCTCCTGCCCATTGAGATGATCTTAGTTCTGACCAAGAGACCGCCTGGCTACCACTTCATTTGAGCCAGAACCACCCAGCTAACTAACTCATCCTGATTCCTGATCCACAGACGCTCACAAGAGAGAATAAACGTCTGTTGTTTTAAGCTGCTCAGTTAGGGAATAATTTATTAAACAGCAATAGATAATAATATACTACTCATTTCCAAATGACTCTAAGGGGAGCAGAATAGATCCCAAGTGAAAACGCCAGATCAATGCTAATAGCTTCAGACTCCTCACTATAGGTGGTGGGAAGCCATTGACAATTCTAGGCAAGGGAGTGATGAAATTGATTCATGTTTTAGGATGATTACTTTTGCCTTAGTCATAGGGTTTTCCATTCCATTTTAGGGTCCTTCCTCCACTATTGCTTTTTCATCTACCTCTGAAGAACCTAACAGTATATAACACTTGCTGTGTTATTTTCCTGACTATACTATGAGCTACTCAGGGACAGAAATGGATCTATTAGTACCTCTTAGTCATTTATAAATAATTCTTGGTGCTCCTAGAACTCTGCTGAGCATTAGTAGGGAGAGGATTCAGTAAACACTTGTGAATCAATTGAGTGATAGGAGGTGGTGGAGCCTGCAGAAAGGCTAGCAAGTTACTAGATTCGCTTGCTGAAGGAATGATTGAAGAATGGCCTTTAGAGATGTCAAAGGAGAAGAAAGGAGAAATCAGTCATTTCACACACAAAACACACACACTGATAGCTAGCTTTGCAGGTGCAATCACCTATTAAAAAGCTTAAACCTTTGTACTGCCTCTTGGTGTTGTCACAGCAGAGATCAAAGGAAGATAATTCTGGTAGCTGGAATAGTCTGGCAGAACCCAGCGATCTTACTTGTAGTTCGTAGATATAAAACAATGCTACCAAAAAGTGATGAAAAGTAAAAACAGCAACAACAGTTGTCTTACTCTTTCAAAGCTTATGAGTTGGTTTATACTAGGCTAATAAAACTTTCAATGGGAAGAAGCAGTACAATGTTATAAACAAATAAACCCTGCATCATATCCACATAAGTATACAGATATAAAGAGACAAATTTTATATTCACACCAAGTTATAGGAGTATCTGGATTAAGCAAAAAAGCAAGTGTAACCAAGTAACAAGAGAAGTCCACTGAAATCCTTGCTATACACAAAATATCTTCATTGGAGATTCTGAACACACCCTAGAACTCTAAATATTCAGTTGTTTACTTTTTTAAAAGGTAGGGATTTGAATCAACAGGTAACGCATACGAGTATCACAAGAATCAGCTAAACTCTTCTCATTCAGAATGATGGCTGGGAAAAATGTCCAAATACTTTAAAACTGTCTCATACATATAAATGAGATATCAATTTTTATGATCTACTAAAAGTAATTTCCTTGTTTTCATATTTTCTTCCATTTTAAAACAGTACTTCATCTGAAATACTTGTGTTGTCTTTAAAACCTCAAAGTGATTACCCACTTCCTTGTTATGTAAGAGCAACTCTTGTTTTGGACTTGTTTCATTTTCTGGTTTAACTTTGTATCTTCCAAATACACACACACACACACATGCACACACAAACTGGGAATCTGAAGTAATCTTAGGCAATCAACTACATTTTACAAAAATTTTTATTATAAAGGATATTTCTTTTCCTTTTCATCATTTGTTCCCTGATAATGAGATCATTTCTTATATAGTTTTATTATTAATACAAAAATTGAGTAACAAGCAGTGGTTTTAAGACTATAAAATAGAAACAATACTTTCTAAGGAATTATCTCTGAAGAATTAAAATGATCTTTCAAGGATTTGGGGGATCTGATTAAAATATTAATCATTTTTAGTCACAGCCCCATTGATGAGATTTTCCCCCCCTCAACTATAAATTGTTATACAGAGAAAAACAAACACAAACAAAACCCCCAAGAACTTAAAATGATTAGAAGTATTTGCCTAGGTTGTTCCTTTTCAGTTTTCTTCAAATAAAAGCAACTATATTTTTATTAACTTTTACTAACTAAAAATACATTTTAAGATGTTTTATTTTTTACTTTAAAAAACCTTTAATTTTGTGTTAGGGTTAGCCGATTAACAAACAAGATTGTGATAGTTTCAGGTGACCAGTGAAGGGACTCAGACATACATATACGTGTATCCATTCTCCCCCAAACTCCCCTCTCATCCAGGCTGCCCCACATAACATTGAACAGAGTTCCATGTGCTATACAGTAGACCCTTTTTGGTTATTTAAAATGGATAATGTGGCACTAGTGGTAAAGAACCTGCTTGCCGACGCAGGAAACGTAAGAAATGGTGGTTTGGGTTGGAAAGATCCCTTGGAGGAGGACAAGGCAACCCACTTGGGTTTTCTTGCCTGAAGGAAGAATCCCCATGGACAGAGGAGTCTGGCAAGCTATAGTCCATGGGGTCGCAAAGAGTTGGACACGAATGAAGCAACTTAGCACTCACGCAACTTATAAGGACTGTCTTTAAAAAATAAAAATTAAGCTGGTCGATTAATCCCATACCTTATATTTGGTTGCTAGGATGAAATTGTAGAGCTCTTCCCATCCACCGAAATATTTGTTTTAAAACAATTCTTTCATCTGCCTTTCCCTCCTTGACTTTACTGGTTACTGTGTGAGCAAGAAAGAAGAAAGTTTCAAAACAGGAGTCTATAATTACATTACTATTAGCTATTTCACTTCAGAAGTTTTAAAAATCTTTACTGAGCTATGAAAACTAGCATATTTTCCAGAATTTCTTTACTAAATCAGAATTAATCTGCAGTGTTTCTAGAGGCTCAAAATTCAGCACAGTCTGTAACTGCTGCAGAAATAATTTATGCAAACGCTTCCATGCCAAGTTTTCATAATATCCAGGAAATTTGATATATGAGAACATTCTTACTTTTGTCGGTAGTAAACATCTTAGTAGTTCCAATACACAAAGGTAGACATTTAACTCTAAACAAAATTATGTGAAAATTCTGAAGCCAGCAGAAAACATGATCACGGTAGTCTACACTTATTTTTAAACTGTGTATTTTTTCATTCCTTTTACTCTCTCTGTTAGCAAAGGCCTGGATAGCCAAGGCTATGATTTTTCCAATAGTCATGTATGATTATGAGAGTTGAACCATAAGGAATGCTGAGCACAGAAGAATTGATGCTTTCGAACTGTGGTGCAGGAGGACTCGAGAGTCCCTTGGACAGCAAGATTAAACCAGACAATCCTAAAGGAAATCAATCTGAATATTCATTGGAGGGACTGATGCTGAAGCTCCAATACTTTGTCCCCCTAATGTGCAGAGCTCACTCATTGGAAAAGACCCTGATGCTGGGAAAGAGTGAAGGCAAAAGGAGACAGGGGAGGCAGAAAATGAGATGGTTAGATAGAATCACTGACTCAGTGGACATGGGCTTGAACAAACACCAAGAGATATTGGAGGGCAGGGAAGCCTGGTATGCTACAGTCCATGGGGTTCCAAAGAGTCGGACAAGACTTAGTGACTGAACAAGAACTCTGCAAAAAAGTTTAGCCTGTATTAAGAATGACTGATCAGAGGCTGAAGTCATAATCCTAGGGAAAAGTTGTAGGATTCCTGTATCTTTTTCCTCTTTTAATTCTAATTCTACTCTCCCTTCCTAACTTTCAGCATCTTTTTCTTCAGTTCAGTTCAGTTCAGTTGCTCAGTCGTGTCCAACTCTTTGCGACCCCATGAATCGCAGCACGCCAGGCCTCCCTGTCCTCCCGGAGTTCACTCAGACTCACGTCCATTGAGTCAGTGATGCCATCCAGCCATCTCATCCTCTGTTGTCCCCTTCTCCTCCTGCCCTCAATCCCTCCCAGCATCAGAGTCTTTTCCAATGAGTCAACTCTTCGCATGAGGTGGCCAAAGTACTGGAGTTTCAGCTTCAGCATCATTCCTTCCAAAGAAATCCCAGGGCTGATCTCCTTTAGAATGGACTGGTTGGATCTCCTTGCAGTCCAAGGGACTCTCAAGAGTCTTCTCCAACACCACAGTGCAAAAGCATCAATTTTCCGGTGCTCAGCCTTCTTTACAGTCCAACTCTCACATCCATACATGCAGTAGTATTCCAACTCCAATTTCCTTCCTTTCTCTCGTTTTTTTCTCGAGCAGTCTTTCACACTTTTTTGATTCTCTACGCACTTTCCTTGCATGCCTCTTCATCATATGAAAGTTTCAGATAATCTTGATCTACTAATCTTTGCTCAAGGTGTTTAATATGTCATCTTGAATAGCATATTAAACATACCATTTATTGCCATACAATGAAATAAATATTGTACTTATTACAAAAAGCTAGAATTTTAGAGGGCGTGAAAACTAAACAGACTGCAACCACGTTGCCCCCAAATTAGTTAAAAATATAATTTTGCTTTTTTTTGAAGAAGTATAGAATGTACATGTATGCTTCAATTAAAATAATTTCTTGCAAAAATTTCTGACTAAAATTTTAAGGGTGTTAGTGAAGTTGGAGATTTGAGGGATTGATTTTTTGGACTGGGTGTTGGTTTGCTAATGCCTAGGTGCTATGCAGTTTATACATATTTAAATCTTGTAACAATCCTGTGAGATAAGGATTATCAGCCTCAAATAATGTTTGGTGTTAAAGGTGAAATGGTCTAACCTCAGGCAGACCTGCATACTGCTTTCTAGCTTCCTCGGAGAAGGCAATGGCACCCCACTCCAGTACTCTTGCCTGGAAAATCCCATGGATGGAGGAGCCTGGTAGGCTGTAGTCCATGAAGTCACTGAGTAGGACACGACTGAGGGACTTCACTTTCACTTTTCACTTTCATGCATTGGAGAAGGAAATGGCAACCCACTCCAGTGTTCTTGCCTGGAGAATCCCAGGGGTGGGGGCGCCTGGCTCAAGTTTCTAGTTTTACTGCTCACTCCATTTCTCATCTGTAGTACTCCTCCTGTGGACTGACCTTCACTTAGGCTCTTCCCTTTTCTTGAAATGAAACTGGTAATCATAATCTATTTTAAAAAATACTTAAACCAAGACAGCACAATGCAGGGTCCAGAAAAAAAAAAAAAAAACAGTTTAACCCAGCAGTGTGGGGGTCTAACTTGTCTTACACAATCTTTTAATCAGCCCTTTTGTTTTTAAGTCCTTAAACTTCATCCTGAACTTTCAGAGGATCGCAGGGCCTCCTAAAGCTGAAACATTTCAGGTTTCTGATAAGGAAATCCATTTTCTCCTTTCAGCTTCCCCCTGCCACCCTCCTGCCCCCTTAAGTCATACACCATGAATTTACTTTCTTTCCATTGTCTCATTTGGCTTGCTGTCCTCTCACGTTTTCTTCATTCTTATAGATTTTTTTACCACCACCATCACAGTCACCACCACAACCATCACCACTGTCCTTTCTTTTTTTAGAAATAAAAGGAAGATGAAGAAGAGGAATGGATGTGGGTAGCCACCTTGTTATATTTTGCCGGAAGTCTAAAATCTTTCTTCTTTTGAATGATTAGCCTGGTGTGAAAATCATGGACTTTGGAGTCAGATTCCCCACCTTTTCCAAGTTGGGGCACAGAGAGAAAATGTGTTTGTGTTGTGTGCTGGGGTAAGCGGCAGCACTAACATGACAGGTCAGTGCACCCTGAATTACAGGAGTGCCAAGGTCTCCATCACACTGCCTCAAGGTGGTCAATGTGGGGATTACAGCCTCTGCTTCTTAGTACTGGTTGGGAAATGCAGGAGCTAACGTATCTGAAAGTGCCAGCACAATGTTGGCACACAGTAGGAGCCAGCAGAGAGCTGCCTGCTTCCTTTATACCCCCCAAGTCAGTCTCAACTCACACAACGCAGGGGCTAACACATTTGTTACTCAGATGACTAAGATGGACATTAACACCACAGAGGATGATCTGGGGTCAGAGCATCCTGCAGACCAGACAGCGGCATCACTCAGCTGGGCAGAGCAGAGGAGGAGGCCAGGAGGTTATCTGGCTTCCTGACTCTGCACTGAAGTGCCTTTGCTTTTGGAAATCACTGGCTGTGAGGCCTTAGGAAGAGTTGGCTGCAGGTGTTAAGGAAAGTTTAGTGTCTCGTTTTTTAGATGAAAGGAAAGAGCTGAAGTGATTAAAGATATGTTCTTTGTTTTATTATATTTATCTCTGTTCTGTTTAACCTTCATTTTCATATTATTCTTCTCCTGCACACACAAAAAATCTGTTTACAGCTTCTCAAGTTTACAATCTTCCTAGGGTCGGGGCATTCTTTATTTGCTACCTCGGATTTGGGCATACACATGTTTACAGTTAAAAATGCAAATGCTGTCACATCAAACAGCATGTGGCACAATACAAGGCAAACGAGACAGACTCTGAATTTCACTAATGGGTGAAAAAAAAAAAAAACAAAAAAAAAAAACCCAAGAAAACCCAAACCCCAAACCAAACCGAACAGTGAGGAGTTTAAAGAACGTTAAGCCCACCAGACAGTAACTTACACCGCCTGCCTTTCTTTTTAAAGTTTCCTCAGCTTCCTCTTTCTTGATTCATTTCATCTTGACTTTGCTCTTCCTTTTGACTTAAATTTTTGTTTTGTTTTTGTTTTTGACTTATCAAAAAAAACCCAACAACAACAACAACAAAAAACGGGCCAAAGAAACTCCAAAGAGGCAAACGGGAAGAGAGAGAAAGCAACAGGTCGTCCTGCTTTCTGCCGAGCTCGCGTGGGGAGTCCGATCCGAAGGTCCCATCCCAAGGTGGTGGTGGTGGGGGGGCACCTTCCCTGCGGCCTGTCAGTCACCCCCACCAGGCTCTTCCCAATTCGGTTGGGCAACCTCCCTCTCCTCCTCCTCTCTCAGCTGTCAGGAAATCCTGGAGCCGCCCTCGCCCCGGAGCCACTTGTTTTCTAAGTGGCCGGGGATGGAGCTTTGTTTTCAAAAGAAGTAAATAAAAACACCCTGCGACTTCAGGGGCCCCAGGGCCGCAGAGCTCGGCTCGGCCGACGGCTCCTGCCGCCCGGGGTGAGGCGGCTCCTGCCGCGGGTTCTCGGAGACCGACCCCGAGCAGCTGCACACGACTTGTTTGCTGGAAAACGCGGGGCCGGGCCGGCGGTCCGCGCCTTAGGGGCCCTGCTGCGTCGGGGCGGGGGCGGGGGCGCCCCTCCCGGCGGGGCCGCGGGGCTGCGGACGCTCCGGGCTTCTCTCCGCGACGCGGGGACCCCCACCAGTCCCCGCCTCCGCGCCCCCTCTCCAGCTTCCCCCCGCCGCTCCAGGTCGGTTTTTCCCGGCGACTCTGGTGGTGCCTTCCAAAGTCCCAGGGCCCTGGGCACACCTCGGGGTTTTCTCCCGCCTCCCGCCTGCTCTCCTTGGGGCCCCAGGAAGTCGCGAGCGCCCCACGGGTGGTGCGCGGCGGAGCCTGCAAGGAGCTGGGGAGGAAGGGGCGATCCCGCCGGCAGCGATGAAGCCGTCTTGGCTGCAGTGTCGCAAAGTCACCGGCGCAGGGGGCCTCGGCGGGTCCCTGCCCGCGTCCTCTCCCGCGCGCGGAGCCGGCCCGGCCCGCCGGGCGTACGTGGCCCCCGGCCCGCGGGGCGCTCTCGGGGGCCGGGGCTGCAGGGCGCTGTCCTCGGGCGGCGCGGAGTACAAGACCCACTTCGCGGCCTCGGTGACCGACCCCGAGAGGTTCTGGGGCAAAGCCGCGGAGCAGATCAGCTGGTACAAGCCCTGGACCAAGACGCTGGAGAACAGACATTCGCCTTCCACCAGTTGGTGAGTGATTTTGCGCCCACCCCCATCTCTTTTGGGCGTCCAGGCTCGACGTCCTCTGCATCGGAACCTGGAGTTCTTTTGGGAAAAGAGGATGAGACTGGAGGTGTGATCACACCTTTTAAATCCGTGTTTAATTTTAACTTTATAAGTCAAGCTCTCTTGCTTTGTCTTGAGGGATTCGGTTACCTAGGGTGAGAACCCTGGTTCCTGTAGACCAGAAATTTACCTGTATGGCCAGGCTCTGCTTAGTTGAGCAAGAGCCAGCCCCCCAGAGACCCACAGTCTGGAAAGGGAAGTAACCACGGAAACAGGTGCAAGCAGAGTGATGAACTAAGGGTTTCTAAGTATTCTCACACTGTGGGGAGGAGGAGAGTTGGTGAAAGACTTCAGTCAGATCACACCGAAGTACAGATTGGAAAAATGGATATGTCCTCTCAGAGTTGACAAGGCCCCAGTTCTTAAAGTCCAGGAGGTGGAACACAGGTTGAAATTTGACTGTTGATGTGGCTGGGAATAGTTGTGTTGGTGGGAAAGGGGACTGGTGAGTCAGGGGTTGGTTTGGGGAAGGATTTATGCATCACAGCCAAGTAGCTGGGATCGGGTCCACAGCCCTATCCTGTGTATGAAGCTGCAGTGTTTTCCAGAGAGAATAGGTAGTATACCTACCTAGAAGGTGCTAGAAATCGTGGTAGGAATAAAGGTGGTTTTTTTTTTTTTTTTCGTTTAGAGTTACGATTGTAAGTAGTTATAAACATTGTTTTTGTGTTACAACAAACAAAAGATACACTTGTCGAATAAATGCCAAACTTGTCAGATTCTTGAGGGTGAATCACACAGGAGGACTCAAGAGTTGCGGCTGCTCTTTGGGCCCTGTGCCTAGCCCTTAAGAGTGTGGTTGCTTTCCTCAGCCAGCCCTGAGGGAGAGATGTTTTCTCTAAAAAAGTCTGCAAAACACTGCAGTGGGGTTTCCCACCACCATTTCCAAGTCCCCAGCAGTGAAATGGGAGAATGACATGCCAGGTTTGTATTCGATGAGTATCTTCTTGTTGGGAGTAGGAGTCTGGAAGGGAGAATGGCCTCTCAACCAGAGACTTCTCTGTCACCACCACGCTCTGCCCCCTCTTGATTGTTCGGAGCTGTTTACGTGGTTTTACCTTTAGAGTCTAGCACATTTCCCCATCCAGTTCAGGTTTTCCAGTAGTGTTTGATTGATCCTCTCTCATGTACCCGTCAGCGAATCAAGCACTTGGTATACATGTGGCGAGAGGGTGGGGAGGTGTCATGATGGTTAACAGCCTGGTCTCTGGGGCCAGAATTTTGTGTTTGAGTTCTGGCTCTTATAGTTACTGGCTGTGTGTTCATAGGCAAGTTGCTTAATCTCTCTGTTCTTCAGTTTTGTCATATATAAATGTGTAACTAGTAAGATTACTTTAGTAAAGGATTAAGACCAAGTCTTAAAAGAAATAGACCCTATAAATGTTGGAGTAAGAATAGGTATCTTTGCACTCTCATTCCACAGTTATTTAAGAGCAGGAAATGTCTAGATCTGGGAAGATCAAAACACAGAGATTATTGTCTCACCTAAGAATGTGTTCTCAAAGTTCTGTGTCCATATATCTGTCAAAAAGTATGGAACTGGAATTACTTATGTGACCACCATCCCATAAAACTGTGCGGAAAACTCAAGAAATCACTGGGATACTCCAAGTAAAAACCAGTGAGGGCCAGACCTAAGGTAGTGGCAGGGACAGTGCAAAGAACAGGTTTCTAGAGGATTAATTGAAGTTGGGGAGGCCTCAAGGGAGTACAGACCATGTGGAACTCAAAATGTCCATCAAATCGACCTTTAAGATCTGGAGATTTTCCCTCTATGTTTTTTTCTCTTCTTAATTTCTAGTTGCTTGCCTGAATTTTTAAAAATTGTAGGCATAAAATGTCTAAAGAGGTTTAAATGTCTACCTTTAAAGAGGTTTTTGGCCAAAGGGTCTTTGTATGTATTTTCAAAAATTCAGTACACTGTAGGTCACGGTATTTGATAATATTGTATCCAAATTCTTCATCTTTGTACTCTTGGAATCACGTGGCTGTACCTGTTTTATAGCAGCCCAGCAGATCAAAGTGAATAACAGATAAGTCTTTGAGTCTGTATTTGTTTTAGCAGTGTGATTCAATCTTGCTGATGAGTTTGGTGGGCAGAGCAGAGTTGGAGAAAAGCAGGTAGACGTAGGAGACCATCCATCCAGTCTGAAACTCCATTCAGAAAATGGTTTCAGTCTGAATCCTGTTTGCAGATATTCTTCGTTGGTTAACATTTTTCTGCAAAGGTAGACTCAAGGTCAGGGCAAATGTCCACCCGCCCCCCTGCCCCCTCGCTGCTTTATATCGCTGTATTCTAGGGCAGAACAGACATATGAATTTAAAAAGTGATAGGTAACAGGATATATAGACTTGATGATTTTTGATTCTGCGTGTCTTGGGAGGTGGCAAGTGGATACAGGCACAGTTTGATATGAAGGTGCTTTGCTTACTTTTTGAAGCTGGGATCTGGGGAAGGGAGATGTTGACCCCCAATGGGAAGGGTTGCTACAGCTAGCTATTCTCTTCGAGGTGGAGCTGACAATAGGTGTGTAGTCAAGATCACTGAAGCCCCATGGTTTCCCAGAAGTTGGACGGATTTTTCCTCATTGTACGCTTGTCTGTTTATTTTTCATGGAAGCAAACTCCCCTCTGAAGCTACAGGCCTACCAAAAGCCCCAGCGCATAAATAGTAATGCATATTAGCTTTCACGGTGGCATAAAGTACTCATTAGCAGTTTACATAAGCAGTAGTATGAGCATGGAATAGAAGGCTTTGAGGGCGATACATTAGGGACCTGCCATTGTAGTGAATAGCCCTGTAAAATAGATTTCTGGGACTGTAATCTCTGAGATCTTTGAAAAACCAATTCATGTAGGTGCTCTAGGAACGTGTGAAGAATTACCTTTCCTCATAGTTTGTTGGTTCATTCACATTGTTGGTGCCTAGCTTTGGGGAGAATAAAGTCTTTATTAGAGACACTTCAGTGGAGAACTGAATATACGGTGAAGCAATTAGAACCCCTAGTAATTTCTCTAGTCCTGGGACCGCAGAATGGATGTTTTGGTTGTTTTCTCCTGATGAATTAGACATCCTACTGCCTTTCCTGAAAGAGAAATCCAGCTACCCCTCTCTGAAGAATTAGGCAATTCTCTTTTGCATTATGCACTGTGGTTAATTTTTTTTGGTCTGGGTCATTAATTATCCCTTTCTCTGGAAATATTGCAGTCCTATTTTAGTTTATTTATATTTAAACAACATTCAATGATCAGACTCTCACATACTGTTTGATTTAGAATTTAATGTGTATTAACAGTGACCATGAGCCAAAAAGGGAAAGTCTAAATACAGATGATTAGAACGTGATTTCTCCTTGGCTAACATATCTACAATGGAAATTGTGTAGGTACTTTTTTTTTTTAACATGCAAGATCTCAGTTTCTGACTAGCTATAAAGGTTGTTTAAGTCTTCAAGTCTTAAAATGGCTTATAAGTGTTAAAGATATCAATTATTCACTCATTGTGTGTATAGTACAAAGAAAATGATGAAAGAGATGGGAGACATACAGTAAATTATTACAAAACTATTTCTGTAGAGTTGTAGTGAATGCTATGAAATAATAAGGGGATTTACCATAATCTTTTCTGGAAGGATCGTGGTAGGAGTCTTGAAGAAATGATGGTTAAACTGAGATTACAATGTGTAGGGATTAGACTCAGAAGGAGGAGGGAACATTCCACACAAAGAGAACAGCACATGAAAAGGTCATGCGGTATGAAGTAGCTCAATAATTTCTAGGAACTGAAAGAAGGCTGACTTGGAAGGTAATAATTAAGAAACAGAAGGAGAAAGCCATATTGTGAATGGTCTGGTGAGTCATGTTAAGGATTTAAAATTTTTTTCCTGGCACAAACAGGTCCCATAGTGGATGATCAGAACTTGAACTTCCTACTCTTCTTTCTGCACTGGAGCAAGAAATGTCTGGGTTCAACCCCAGCTCTGCCACTTACTTTGGATACGCTTCAGTATCCGTATTGGTAAAAATAAGAGTAACGATAGTATCAATTTCTTAGGATTATAGAGGTGGCTGGGAGCATAAAGTGTCTAGGACTGTACCTGACACACAGTACTAGTTACTGATGTTTTTGAAATATGGAAGAGAGATTCCCAGAAGCTGGTGTGGACCAGAAAGTTTTCAGAGAAATGGTAGCATTTGGGCTCAATCTTAAAGCAGGATTTAGAGAGGGAGAAAAACACGTTTTGTGTGCAAAAGAAAAACTTTTGTGTGCAAACCAAACATGACAGAGGCATAGAGGAGAGAAAGCACCAAATATGCTTGTAGGTCAGAATGGATCAGTTGGCTTGTAGTGGTTATTTTGGAGTTACAGGTACTCCAGAAGGTAGTTTCAGGATGGTTTTGGAAGGCTTGGAAGAGCAAGCTCACACATTTGCATTTACTTTTTAGGCTGTACGTCACAACCTGTCTGTAAGTCTGCAGATAGGTTTTGTGTGACCTAGGTGCTGGGTTTTGTTTGTCTGTTTTTGAAGTATTTGTCAGTATTTAAACATTGGAGGATTTCATCTAAAGTTTAAATTTCCTTTAATGATTCAGTCTTGGGGGGCTTCTTTTGAAAAAAAGCAGATTAACTGTCAGCGCTTGGTCAGCATTTTCGCTTGGCAACGCTTGGCTGGAACTGAGTAGCTGCTGTCCCAGGTGAAATTAGACATAATGATCACCAGGTGGGGTGTAGGGAAGCAAGACGTTATGATAAACCTGAGAATTTGACTCATATACCCAGGTGGAGGAACTGATTGTGAATTAAAGATAATTGAAGACTTGGCAAGAGCTTATAGGATTATAGGTTTGATTGACATTTGTAAATACATGAGAGCTAAAGTTTGGTGAATGTTGAGTTGGGGGAGAGAGAGCAACTTAGAGAGACAGAGAATGAATAAAATACTGAAAACTGAACTGGGAGGATAAATAGAAGAGGGGGGAAAACCTGTGAGAGTGGAGGAGGCTTATTCAGAGAAGTAGGATAAGGAAGAGCAGAATATTTTGGTGCCATGGAGTAAGAGGGAGAGAAGAGATAAAAACAGGGAAGGTCAATAGTGGTCAAGGGCTCTAGAGAAGTTTTGAGGCTATTGAGGACTGAAACATAACAGTTTTGACGCAGAAATCTTCAGTGATTTTTAATAATGTGATGTCAGTGGAGAAGTGAAGGCCAAAACCAGGATCCCAAAATACAGAGGGAACTGGTGGTAGGCAAAAACAGTCCAGGAACATATTGGACAATGGACGTGTCTGGGTTACCTGAAAAGAAGTTTCCTCGTTATCTTTCCTTTCCCCACCTCCCCCTTTAAGAGCATCTCTTGTTTAAAGGAAGAAGTGAAGAAATCTGTGAAATAGGAATGAAGGGAATTTTGCTTATTTTGAAACCTGTTCCTCATTAACAGGACTCCTTGTTTTTACAAGTTGAACTTTGTGAGGTTTCTTATCTGTTGTTTTCTTTAGATGCCAGAAGTTCATGGAAAAAACAAAATGGAAAAGTCTAAAAGATGGAATAAAAAGCTACTTAACAGATTTACATGAGCTAGATATCTAAGCATTTAATGGGAGATAAAGAGACAGTTAAAAAAAAAGATGAAAGAACTAATATTTGTTGATTTGTTAAATTATTCTGGGGTTTCAGACCTGTCAGTAAGTGGTTCAGAGGGAAAAAAGTTCTTTATCTTTTACTTGCAACTTTTCTGAGTCTGACATTCTTTCAAAGGAAAACCAATAAGGAAAATATAATGTGGATTTTATATACTCAGAAAGTCATTTATTCCTCTACTGAATTTTGATTCTTTGGCAAACAATTAGCCACATTAAGCTGTCTTGGAAATTCAGCCTCCCTCCC
Source organism: Capra hircus (assembly GCF_001704415.2). NCBI lineage: Eukaryota > Metazoa > Chordata > Mammalia > Artiodactyla > Bovidae > Capra > Capra hircus. The sequence continues at coordinate 10,448,433 of NC_030812.1, forward strand.
TCTCTTTCTTTTCTCTAACAAAATTTCCTTCATATTTATCAGTGTATTTACTTCTGGTTGAAAGGTGAGAGTTTTATCTTGGGATGAAAAAAATGTATCCCTTCTGACAAACTCTAAATGAAATGAATTTATTCATAATATTGTGCACAGTACAGATACACTTAAATTTTAAATTATCATTTTTTAGAAATGAAAAAATATTTTATGAAGGTACATGGTGAGCATGAAAAATGGCCTGTTAGCAATATTCTCCCTCAGATAGACTCATCAAGAAAGACCAATTTAAAAAGATGGGCTTTATTTTATATTCTGAAGGTCAACAGCTTGGTGCTGTGCTGTATCTAATTTTCTCAGTCTGTCATGCTGCTGAAAGTTCAGGACAGAACAGAGTGAACTACTGGAATGCTGTGATTACATAAGCAAGGATGGATTGCCTGACAAATGGCACAATCAATGCACAATGGACATTCAATCAGCTGTGACCAATCTTCTACCAAGTGTGGGGTAAAGTCCACAGTCTTAGTACCTCCTGGAAGGTGGCTTACTTTTTCCTTTGTTCATGCCATATACTATTAGTTGAGGAAAAAATCCAGTAGTTGAAGTTATTTTTCTCTTCGTGTTCTCCTTTTCCCCCTCCAACTCCTCCTTTTTTTCATTTTCCCCTTTCCCTCCCCTTCTTCCCCGCATCATTCCTTGTTCTTCTCCTTTTTTTTTTTTTTAAAGAATTTCCACTTAAGCAGTGACTCTGTGAAGGTGGAATCATTTCTTTCTATTGTGTAAAATTTGTGAGAGAAACATGTGGGAGGCTAATGAATATTTGTGATAACGTATGTGAATGTAATAACCTCTTTACAGTTTTAGGAAACACATCTGAAAAACTTATATTCTTCATGTAAACCATGTGGTTAGAGAACTTATAAAAGCTATGAATTATATGTACTTTTGTTGGCATTATGGCCAAATGAGGTAAGGGACAATGCATAGAAAGGAGAAGTATTATTCTTACCTAGGAAAATCGAAGTTTAAAAATTTCCAGTTTGAAATCGTCCAGCTGAAAGTCTTAGAATAGCTGAAAACAGATCAGGCAACTATGTTAGAGGATAGAGTTCGATTTATAACTTTTAGGTAAGTAGTGAATTTTACTGATTTAAAATATTAGTTGCTCTAAGTGGGATAAAAGCATCTAAAGTCTGTAGGTCTTGACTTAAGAGAGAACTCTAGGCAAGAGGAATACCTTCTCCAGGTTTTGATGTTAGAATAGCATTTCCCGAGTATAATTTTTGAGATGTCTCTCCCAAGTGACATTAGTTAAGTAAAAGAAATTTGGGAAGATTAGGGGAAAAGGAAGAATGCTCTGTAGACATGATCAATACAGATATCTGTGCAAAAAAAGTAGTACAATAAAATGATAAAAAATTTAGTAGTCAAAGGGACGTAAAATCATTATTATTGACTGTTTGCATAAATAACTGTAAGCGAAAGCACTGAAACTTAGAAAAGTCTACTTTTGCACTAATCTCTTTGCTTTCTCTCCACTTTTTAAAATTTTTAGTTTCACTGATTCTCAGTTGTGAATTAAGTGCTTTTCTAATCCACAATTGCCCTGACATTTCCTTGCTCCCAACTCTCCCTGCTTAATCAAGGCTGAATGAAGTTTGCCACTGTTACTGATGCAAATTTGTACAATATGCTATCATTTTCCCCTTGGGTAAAAATGTGGGTAGGGGAAAAGGTGTTGAGGATTGTTATTAGTGGAGAAAAAAAAAATTGATGTCTGGGTTAAAACTTAGGTCCCCATTCCTTGAGCAGTTTACTGTACCAAAGTGTGGACCGTGGTGAGTATTGCTGTTCAGCAGTGTCTGCTCTCTACTTCTGAGCCCACAGGAGGGTCCAGCTTCCCCTCCCAAGGGTGGTTATGGGATTAGCTTTGGCTAAGGCAGCCAGAGAAAGGAGTGTCACTTCCTGGGAAAGAATTAGTGGCTAGTGCTTCAGTCCTTAGTCCTGCCTGTCAGTCAGAGCTGTGGAAGCATGTATAGCCTGGGGAACAAAGGCGTAGGTGATGGTTCTTTGGGAAGTCCAACTGAAGCCTCACTAAGGGTGCATGAGTGAGGAATAAACATTGTTTCAAGTTACTGAGTATTTGCTATTGTTACTGTGTGTAATCCAGCCTATTTTATTGATTGTGAAATCATTAATGTATATATTAATAACATATAATAATAACATAGAACTTTTTGAATGAAAGTGTCCAGCATATAGTGAAAACAGCTAGGCTTATGGTATCTGTACTATGAGCCAGATAGAATACTAAGTACTTGAATTTTGTTAATGTTTCTAACAACCCTGTGAGGTAGGGGACCTTTTACTCTTGTTTAGTGTGTATGGAAATGAACATACAGAGAGTTTAAGAAAACTTGCCTAAACATATAAAACTAATAAGTAGCAGATGTAGGATTTGAACCCGGGCCGTCTGAATTTGGGCTGCCTAGGTGGCTCAGTGGGAGAGAATCTGCCTGCCAATGAAGGAGATTTCAGATTCAGTCCCTGGGTTGGGGCAGATCCCTTGGAAAAGAAAATGGCAACCCACTCCAGTATTCTTGCCTGGGAAATCCCATGGACAGCGGATCCTGGTGGGCCGTAGTCCATGGGTCTCAAAGAGTTGGATATGGCTAAACACAGAAGGTAGCACAGCACAGTACAGGTTGAATTTAGCGTCTGTACTCTAAATATACACTACATTATATTGCTTCCATAATAATTGTCTTAGTTAATTTTAGCTTTTTTTTTCTTACCCCTTCTCCACTGAAACCACTAAAAGTAACTTAAAAAATCTGGCTTTATATCTCAGAAACATTTGGAAAATATCTCTATTTTAGTTAGAATGATAGACTGATGTTCTTTGAAGAAATAAACTGTATGTTTTATGTGAAATATTTAAAATGTATACAATCGTCCTAAAAGTGGTGGGAGAGGGACTTTATATTAATTGTTACCTACTTTAGAAATGTTTCCTGGACAGTAGAAAGCAATGTTAATCCCTTCTCTTAAGAATGCTAAGTTGGTTTTCTATCTTAAGGAAAATCTAATGACCACATTATTATTCATTGTTTGTAGTGTGCTTTAGTATTATTTTTATGAGAACATGTGATAAATAGCCTAATTAATTCATCTAATTATGAGTACTTGAAAAATTTCCTTTCTTCCAACTTCTCAGGAAAAAATAATAGGACTTGTTATATGTTTGTAATTATGGAAGTTGTTTGTTTTGATTACTTTTTTAAAAAATGCATTCAAGTATAATATGCTTTGCTGTTTTGCTTCCATTGCTTTCCATCTTGATCCTAATGCAGGTGGACAGACCTTGATACATAACACATGTTAAGTGCAGAGATGAGTTTTTTTCCCAAGGAATCACATTGCATCCATCTCTCTTGTTTCTAACATGAATATCTTATTTTTGAAATCCAGTACAAGGACCATGAACTGTGGGCTCTCTCACTAACCTGTGTTATTCCATAGGTGTTGCCAAATGTTAGGGAACAAATGATCTAAAAATGTTAAATCTTCCTTTGAGTGTCTAAGGGATGAGCCACAGCCATATCTGAAGAGTCTGTAATAGATTGAGAAGAAAACACACACGATTGTCCTCTAGCACATGACTGAGTTACTCATTCTTTTCTTTAAGACTGAGGAATGCATTTCAATAATGATAATAACAGTAGTAACAATCGTGGCAATACAGCAGGTCACTATGGCGCGCTTGAGCTGAGTCAGACTCTATGCTAATACTATCTGTATACTTTGAATCCGTCTGACACCCTATGAGATACATATAATGCATTTTTATGACTGTGTAAACTGAAGGACAGAGCGACTAAATGACTTGTCATATAGTGGTAGACTTAATTTTTCACACCCATTGGGTCACACCGTAAGAGCCCCATTTCTGTAATGAACTGTGACTACACTCTCTAAAACTTCTTTTGCCTGCTTGTCACGTGACTGTACCTGGACCGTACAAAGGAATGAGGGCAATGTTTGAATTAAAAAGTTTTTTTAATCAGAGATGTAACTTCCTTTCTCTCATCTGTCACCTGTGTTTCTATGTGTCTTCTATTTTCTTCTCTCATTTTAGTGGAATTTAAATCTTCACTCTTTTCCCAGAGTCAGCTTATACCTGTCTTCTTGGTAAATGGTTCTTTCCTAAAAGGCCTATCACCTTGAATCTTATTTCCCTTTAAGCTAGTTTGGCAAAGAATGCTCAATTCCCATTTGCATTTAGTCACTATACATCCATCAGGTAAGCTCATCCTCCACTGATACTTTTCCTTTACCAGTAGCTTCAAAGATCACAGCTAGGTGACAGAGGGCAGGGGTCAGGTCTCCGTCATCTTTGCTGTCTCCACCGTGGAATGCACCTGACCTTGTATATGTCTGTCAAACTGCTTCAGGTTTAAGAGTTGTATCAATGTCATTTTACCAGATTGTCCTGGTTTAGTCACCTTATTTAGTAAACATATTAGCAGATAAACAAAGAAAACTCACTGTTTAAAAGTAATAAAAGACAAATACCGTGTAATCTTACTTATGTTGTTGAGTCACGAAATCATGTCTGACTCTTTGAGACCCCATGAACTGTAGCCCATCAGGCTCCTCTGTCCATGGGATTTCCTAGGCAAGAATATTGGAACTGGGTAGCCATTTCCTCCTCCAGGGGATCTTCCTGTCCCAGGGATCAAACCCATGTCTTCTGCATTGCAGGTAGATTATTGACCACTAAGCCACGAGGGAAGCCCTGATCTTACTTATATGTAAATTCTAAAAACCATAACAAACAACAAAACAAAACAAAAACCAGGCTCACAGATGCTGAGAACAGATTGGTGGTTGTCAGAGGAGATGGAGTTGGGTGCAGGTGAAATGGGTGAGGGGCATCTTAAATACTTGAGTGTGTGTGAATGCACATATGTGAGTGTGTTTATGAGTGTGTTAAAGCATTATAGAACACAAATATATTACAGTAAGAATAGCACCAGTAATATTCCTTACCATAGTTTTTTTGTGACATGGTTGCTGACCTGTTATAAAAGTGGAGTTTTTTTGGTTCTAGAACTTATTCATTCTTAATCTATTTGTTCTTCATTTATTCTTCCTTTCTTTCTATTGTTCACTCATTAAATGTTTACTGAAAGCTCATCTAGGCCAGGCACTGTTTCAGGTGCTGAAGAAGAGTCCAAGTAGAGTATAACGTTGAGGAGTGATTTCATACATCAAAGGAAAAAAGTGTTTTTGCTTGTAATAAGATAGCTTTCATTTTCCTATTTAATAAAAGGAGAATAATCATGAGTGATATGGACTATCGAGTTATTTTCTGAAAATACGGGTAATAAAATTTGCTTTATTTTGCAATCAAGTCTACTCTGAATTACCTTTGACCACTGAGGTGTGAGTAACTAGAATATACAGGCTCACATTATGGTGAATCGTGGCCATTTTCTAACTAATAAATCCTTTGATACATAAAATAATCAACCAATTTTAAATTTATCCCTTTGTATAGCTTCTTATTTTCTGCTAGAAGTACTAACACCCAGGAAAGTCAGGAAAAGACAAGTAACACAAAAAGAATAAAGAGAAATAATGGGCTTGGTTAGCATCAGCTAGATAATGAACTCTTGGATAATTGAGCAGGCTACACTGCATTCAAGTTTCAAATTAACGAAATGTGAATGGAAAATGTTTAATCTATGATATTATATGTAGACAGTGAGGGAACTGGCAAGGATGGAGCAAAGACAGTTTGTGACCTTGTTGTTAGATTATTTTGAGGATAAGACTAGGGGAAAACAATAAAAATTTTGTCTACTTTTCTTCATGTTTTAATTTACACTCAATTGTATCTGGTTGGTTAAGTTGGCTTTAGTTTCCGGCTGTGTGTTAAGGTTGTTTTGGCAAGAGTGAAGGTGGAAAATTGGAAGAGATTTCAGTTCAGTTCAGTCACTCAGTCGTGTCCAACTCTTTGCGACCCCATGAATCGCAGCACGCCAGGCCTCCCTGTCCATCACCAACTCTCGGAGTTCACTCAGACTCACGTCCATCGAGTCAGTGATGCCATCCAGCCATCTCATCCTCTGTTGTCCCCTTCTCCTCCTGCCCCCAATCCCTCCCAGCATCAGAGTCTTTTCCAGTGAGTCAACTCTTTGCATGAGGTGGCCAAAGTACTGGAGTTTCAGCTGTAGCATCATTCCTTCCAAAGAAATCCCAGGACTGATCTCCTTCAGAATGGATTGGTTGGATCTCCTTGCAGTGCAAGGGACTCTCAAGAGTCTTCAACACCACAGTTCAAAAGCATCAATTCTTCGGCGCTCAGCCTTCTTCACAGTCCAACTCTCACATCCATACATGACCACTGGAAAAACCATAGCCTTGACTAGACAGACCTTAGTCGGTAAAGTAATGTCTCTGCTTTTGAATATGCTATCTAGGTTGGTCATAACTTTTCTTCCAAAGAGTAAACATCTTTTAATTTCATGGAGGCAATCACCATCTGCAGTGATTTTGGAGCCCCCCAAAATAGAATCTGACAATGTTTCCACCGTTTCCCCATTTCCCATGAAGTGATGGGACCAGATGCCATGATCTTGGTTTTCTGAATGTTGAGCTTTAAGCCAACTTTTTCACTCTCCTCCTTCACTTTCATCAAGAGGCTTTTGAGTTCCTCTTCACTTTCTGCCATAAGGGTGGTGTCATCTGCTTATCTGAGGTTATTGATATTTCTCCCAGCAATCTTGATTCCAGCTTGTGTTTCTTCCAGTCCAACGTTTCTCATGATGTACTCTGCATATAAGTTAAATAAGCAGGGTGACAATATACAGCCTTGACGGACTCCTTTTCCTATTTGGAACCAGTCTGTTGTTCCATGTCCAGTTCTAACTGTTGCTTCCTGACCTGCATACAGATTTCTCAAGAGGCAGGTCAGGTGGTCTGGTATTCCCATCTCTTTCAGAATTTTCCACAGTTTATTGTGATCCACAGTGGGGTTTAATTGAAAGAGCAGAGATTTTATCATCCAAAAGCCTTGGTTTGAGACATAGATTTTGAATTATTTTTCATTGACATTTCTTATTCAAAAGTAATTCTGACTGAAATTTAGGCTTATGCTTTTTTTCCCCTCAGAAAGATGCAGTGTTATTTAAAATTTTAATTGTGTAAACTCAGGAAAGCCAGAATAGATGGAATATCAATTATAGTTCAATATCTAATCTCATATATATCTTGATATAGTTGGTATATTTCCCTTCAGTGTTTCATTTTCTTTTTAAGTTTTTATTTTGGAATAATTATAGACTCATAAGAAGTTGCAAAAATAGTACGAGGTCATTTATACCCATCACTTAGCTTCCTCCAATGGTAACACCTTACATGACTATAGTAAATTATCAAAACAAAATTGGCATTGGTTCAATACAATTAACTTGACCAACCAACTTACTCAGATTCACCAGGGTTTTTTTTTTTTTTTTTTTGTATGTGTTGTGCTTTTAAAAAATCTAGTATCTATTTCTGTTTGTCAGTTTGTTTGACTCTCTAGGTCTCTACTATTTTTCTTATAGAAAAATAGAATTATAGAGTTATACTGTTCATATTATTTGATAGCTTATTTTCCCAGTTGGAGTAAGTTGTGTTTTTTTTTCATACCTCTATTCCTCTATTCCGTGGTTTTAATGCATGCAGAATATTTAAACATACTGGGTGAATGTAAAATTATTTTTTTCACAATCCCTCCCTGTTGATTTTGAGGTGGTTTCTCTTTACTTTCTTCTTTGGAGACAGCATTCTAAAGATCTCTGTGTCTCTGTGTCTGACTGTCCATCTGTCTCTATTTCTTTCCTTCCTTCTTGCAGATGAATTCTTAGATTTCTGAGTCAAAGAGGAATTATGCGCTTTCTGATATGTATTGTCAAAATTTTTCTCCAAAAATATTAATAAATATTGTGAGTAAGGCTCCACAGCCTTTTTCCTTATGAGATATTTAGAGGGTAAATAAAGATAATTAGTGGACTGAACATTGGGTGTTTTAAGATCTTAACAATGTCACATTTGTTTCAGATCATTTTATTTTAAGAAATAAAAATAAAATTGATGCTCCCTGTGTATCTCCCCCAATTATATAGTCTTTATAGAAACAATCTCAGAATAATTTAGAAGTCTCAATGGGAAGAAAAGTTCTTTTTAGACATTCTAAAATGATTGATTGTATTCTTCCTCTTTAATAAGAGCTTGTATAGACCATGTCTCTGGACATGAGCTAAGTGTGTAGAATGAGTTAATAAATGTGGTGTCTGCCTTCTGGGAACCTCAGCTGTAGAGGACAGTTTCCTCAGAACATTGCAGTGTCATTCTGCCCGAGTTATAGCCTTAACGAGAAAGAAATGGATAGCTACGATGAAGACGTAATGTGAATGAAGAAAAAAATACAGCCCTGAAGTCCTCAGGTGTAGAGCACATTAGTTTCAATCCTCTGTTTTCCCCTTCTCTTCTTCCCATTTCTCCCTGCTGCTGCTAAGTTGCTTCAGTCATGTCCGACTCTGTGCGACCCCATAGACGGCAGCCCACCAGGTTCCCCTGTCCCTGGAATTCTCCAGGCAAAAACGGTGGAGTAGGTTGCCAGTTCCTTCTCCAATGCGTGAAAACCGGAGCAAAATAACACCGTGTCATCAAATTGGCTTTTTCTTCCCTTGCGTGGTGCTGGGGTTGCTCTCTCTCTCTCTATCCTTTCCTTTTTCATCATGTCATCACGTTCTTTATCAAGTCATCATCATTCTCATCAGGATTAAATGCTAAAAGGAATCTTCTCTTTCTTCTATCAGATACAGGTTGGCATTGGGGAGTGTGCACCCTCTTCAGCCTGCTCTGATTCTCTGGATGGTTCGGAGATTTCAGGGTTACCTGCTTAAGGTCTCCATACACATCCTGGTCTGTAGGTCTGGTTTTCCAGGAACCTGCTCTGATTTGCAGGTCTGTTCCTTATGAGCTCATCATGATCTGTTTCTGAGTTGGTTGACTGAGGACCACTGCTCCTGAGTGCCCTAAAGTAGTTCTCTTAAAAAGGGCTGACTGATAAAGTTAACTTTCCTTTAGAATGTACTTTTAAATATATATTTATTGAGGATTATGTTTAGATTTTAATAAATTTATGCTTTGAAATTTTAATGTCTTGATCTTAACTTTTACATTTGACCTTTAACTTAATTATGATTTTAGCTTTTCCTTTTTTGAATTGAGTTGAATCCTACTCCCTTTTGCTTCAATTCTTCATTTTTCCTGCAGTTCCTCTAGAATAAAAATAAAACAAGCAAGATAAAACTGTGTCCTCATCTTCTGCTTTGAATTTAGCTGCCAGGCATGACTCACAACCTAGGGCTCTTTAGGATCACTCATTCATGCCTTTTCTGTCTATTGACAGTGGATCCAGTTCAGATAACAGGTATTGATTTCTTGAAAGCCTTTCTTTTTACTCTTTTTTCCTGTTGGTTGCATTTCTCACTACTGGCAGTTCTCTCTGTTTTAATCCGAGATGATCTGGGAGGGGTGCAGATCATTATTTCATGTCCTTTCATGCTGAGATGGGACAGTTCGTGGTGAAAGCTGGTAAGCTGGGGCCAGGTTCTGAGTGTATTTACTAGTGTGGAAATTATCAATAGGGCTAAAGAGCACCTCTCACTTTATGTTAGGTTTCTCTGTTAAAATATTGTCCTATAGAGAGCTGTGCTTTCCAGCTTCTTTTACAAACACAATATCCCTAGTGGTTAAATGAGCATGAGGTTATTATGCTGCCCCAAGTAAGCAATTACCCAATTTGGAGGGTTTCCTGGAACAGTCAGTTGATACTGTTCAAGGCCAAGTACCTGTAACTTAGATGAGATGTCACAGTGTGAGAAAAGCAATATGATGCCCTCTTAAAAATGCTTAAAGCCTTCTCTGTGTCCAATAGTAGTCTTTTGGGCTAGTCATTGTTTTTGCTGAGCAGTTACCTCATGAGACCCTTATTCTTATTTGTGCTAATGTGTCAGAAGAGTGCTATTTCAATATACATTCATTTACACTTGCAGCATTAATTTAAAAATAATACTTGAGCATTTGTAATATGCCATTAATCTGGCTCAGAGGGTAAAGCGTCTGCCTGCAATGTGGGAGACCTGGGTTCTATCCCTGGCTTGGGAAGATCCCCTGGAGAAAGAAATGGCACCCCACTCCAGTACTCTTGCCTGGAAAATCCCATGGACTGAGAAGCCTGGTGGGCTACAGTCTATGGGGTCACAAAGAGTTGGACACGACTGAGTGACTTCACATTAATGAGCTAGCACAAAGCCTGTGCCCATAGGAAATGGTGTCTAGTGAGAGTACAAGAATTACTCAAATTAGCACACAGACATGGAAAGTTGGAAATTCATCACATTTTCGCTGGCGTCGGAAAGTACAGGGTTCTAGTGCAATGTGTTAGTTTGATAATTCTGGGAAGCTCTTTGACTTCTTTAAGCCTCATTACTCATCTGTAAGACGGATATAATATTGTCTTTCTCAAGGGATAGTATATGGATTAAATGCTTTACCAAACTCAGTTTAAATGACCAGACTCAGAACCTGGCCCATTATTGGTGATTAACAAAATGCTATTCCTTCTCTTACTTCAAAAAGTATTTATTTTTCTTTTTTATTTCAGGTCTCCCTTAAAGAGAACATAAACCTTATACCCAGAGATGATAAAACCTAAGTTTTCTTTGATCCACCCTTCTTCCTACTTCAAGCTCCTTTGATTTGTTTCTACACTTCCCCCACCTTTTTTTTACTTCCTGTGATTTTCTAGGCTAGTCAATAGATCCGAACTGATTATCTTTCCTTGTTTGCCTCCCAGTGTGACCTGAAATCCCATTCTGAACAGGGCATTCCCTTTAAAAGGCCTCCCCTTGATAACCCAGAGAGATGTTATGGGGAGGGAGGTGGGAGGGGGGTTCATGTTTGGGAACGCATGTAAGAATTAAAGATTTTAAAATTTAAAAAATAAAAAACTAAAAAAAATTAAAAAAAAAACATGTAACTTTAAATACTGTATAATAAATGGAACAATGAAAATTTGAAAAAAAAAAAGGCCTCCCCTTCCTTGACAGGGTATTCAAGGCTTTTAAGGTAAGGCTTCCACTGGTCTTTCTTGCCTTAGCTCTTGTTATGCTCCCACCGCAAACACACATCTCTTCCTTCAGCAGCATTGATGCACTTGTAAAACAGAACCTGAACTTTGCCCTGTTTTTCACTTTCCCACTTGCCAGTGCCATTAAAAAACAAACAGTATTTCCACTAGTGTTCTGTCCTCCTCCCCTCAGCTACCTTCACGTTTTGCCCTTCTCTTTGAATACAATCCAGCTGAAAGATCGGCATAAATAAAGAGAAACTTCTCTTCACATCATAAAGTCTTGCCTTGTTGTCTGTTTTCCAAGTCCTCTTTTCCCTTACACTCCTGCGTCCACTGAAAGGTGACCTCAGGCCTCATCACTCGACCCAAATTCCTCTTCCAAATATTCATCAGTGTCAATTTGTTGCTTAACTCTACGTATTGACTTCAAGTCCTTAGCTTGTTTGATCTCTCTTTAGTATTTGACTCTGGGGACCATCTCTACCTCTGAAATTCCCCATGGCTCTGTTGTCCAGGATGGTAGCCTATAGCCACATGTGGTTATTGAAATTTGTTTAGCTTAGTTTGAATTAAATAAAAATTTAATTTACATAGCTAATATGGCTATTGAGTATTTGAAAGGTGGTGAGTGTGACTGAGGAACTACATTTTAAATTTGTGTTTTAATTAGTTTAAATTTAGCCAGCACAAGTGTGTGGCTGGTGGCTATTCTGTTGAGCAGTGAAGATATAGTACAGTTCCATCATCACAGAAATTTCTGTTGGACAGGGCTTCTCTGGAGTAAAGATTGGCAGAGCTTTTCTTTAAGGGGCAAAATGGTAAATATTTGGCTTTTCACGCTAGATAGGCTTCATTGCAACCACTTAATTCCTCTGTTGTCAAATAAAAGCAGCTACAGGAAATATATCAACAACTAAGTGTGACTGTTTTCAGTAAAGCTTTATTTATACAAAGAAGTGTTGGGCCAGATCTGGCATGTGGCCAGAATTTGCTGACCCTTGTCGAGCCCTGGTTTCACTTCCTAAAACGTTTTCTATTCATTCTTCTATATTTCTCAGATCTCTCCTTCCTTTCCATCTTTATCATCACAATACTTGATTACTGCAAAAAATCTCATCAGACCTCTCTCCTGTGTCCTGCTGCAGTTCTTTGCACCCATTGCCACAGAACTGTTCTTTCATAATTCATCAAAGTCAGATCATCATTTGTCAATGTATGCAGTGATGGTAATCACCTCATAGGGTTATTGAAAGGGGGCAATGAAATGTGTATAAAATTGTGCTCATGGTGGATTTAGATTTCTCTCATATTAACTCATCCACATAGAATAGTGTTTGTGACCCAGGGTGTGACATCCTGCCATCCAGTTCCAGCTTGTCGGACTCCACTATGGACCTGACATAGGCCGCATAAGCTCTGTGTACCTCAGTTTCCTCATCTGTAAAGTGAGGATATTAGTATACACATAAAATGTTTGGGAGAATTAAATAATTTGTATTAAATGCTCATAGTATTATGTTAATATACAGTAAGGGCTACATAGTTGGTTTTCATTTTATTTTTCTAGTTTCATAGGTGATTGAAGAAAGACTTAGATACATTAATATGTCTGCATTCATGCAACTTGTAAACGACATGTCTGAAATTTGAACTCTGGTCTTTTGACTTTAAAGCCCAGGCTTACTACATTCATTTCAATATCCACCACTCCTTACACATATCCGTGGTTGGAATTAATCTCTTTTTGCTGTGTTTCATCATACTTAGTTTGTACTTCTGTCAGAAAATTTGCCACATTTTGCTTCTTAATGTAGTTATTGCAAATTAGTCTGCCTTTCAGAGTAGAGAACATGTACCCAGTTACATTATTTCCCCTTCCTTCACAGTCTCAGCTAATCAACAGCAAATTATTTATTGTTAAATTTGTTGAATAGAAAAATGTTTTAAAAGTATTATTGACAGTTAATAGTGGAGACTGTAATCTGCTATAGTCTTCTTATAAAATAATGAATTATTACAAAGATTATATGTTTATTATTATTTTAGTTTATAGATTTAGTATTTTAGTATACAGATAACTAAATGTATTCACCATCATCAAGTTGTTTTCAGTATGTTGCTTCTGGTTTATTTAATTTTTGAAAAAGAGCTTGGAGTTTCTTTTTTTCCCCTGAAACTATGATGAAATGAAGACCCAAATAGATCTTCAAAGAAGGAAATTATAATTTGATCCAAGGAAGACAGCTCACATCAGAAGGTAAATTATAAGTTAGACTTTCCAGTTATTTAGTAATGAAAATTTACAGAGTAGAGAAATCAGTAGCTGAGTATATAGAGAGGGTTACAACGTTGTCACCACTAAATATGGTTTTGCTGGAGGAAGCTTTCAATAGTTATTTCATGGAAACTGAAATATTGCAGTTTGTGAAAGTGTTTCATAGGCCACCCTGTTAATAAAGCATTGCTTTATTAAATTTTAGTCTTGGCATGGGAGGCAGTGGTAGAATTGAGAGGAACATTTTTAGACTTTACTGATTTAACTTTTCATTACTGGATAATCAGATTCACAGAATAAATTTCTATCAATTTCCCCTTCTGAAACAAGGATCTTTATTTTTTTTTGAGTGTCAGAGTTTCGTTTTCCTTTTGTAATGTTTGAAGATCAGTGTAATAAATACATCCTTAAAAAGGAAAAGTTAGCCTTCAAACAGAGGGAAGGGTGGTGGTGATGAGAACTGATGGGAACAGAAGAATCATGTACACATTTGCCACTAGCTCTTTCTGGCTTCAAGAGATCAAGACCATGGAACTTGTTAGGCTCCCTGCTTCGGAAGAAAATTTCAGACATCCATCCACGTTCAGCAACCTTGCCCACTGTGTGGGCCAAGTTCACACTTCAGTCTAACTCATATGATGAAAAAGCTGAAGTCAAATACACCATTGGCTAGAATCAGCTATTAGAACAGACAGGGAAGACTCAGAGTAAGCGGAAGTGAAGAAACAGAAGGTGCAACTCAAGGCAGATTTTTTTCGAAGAGCTAAGTCTAAGATTTTATTCCAGATATAAGCAAGCAGGGGTTGATGAGAAAGAGGCAAAGAAAAGTAGTAAATTATCTTTAGGAAATCTAGAAGGAATTTCAAGATGTTTCTTCTTTCCAGAGCCCCCCTTAGTCCTGCCTTTGTGAGCTCAGACACTGATAATATTTCTCTGACTTCTTTTCAAGGAATCTAACATTACTGCTACAGAATTACACTAGCTGAGATTTCCTCCCATTTTGTTTGTCCTAGAATTCATTCCTTTGGCTCTTAAATTATAAAATAGGACAATTTTTAAAGCTAGTTTGAATTTGTGAAAGTGTATAGATCTTAAGACTTGTATCAGGATAGATTAAGTCATCCTGCAGGAATAAACAGCCCTCAAATCTCTGTATTTTAAAATAGCCCAGGTGTATCTCACTCGTATTACAGGTTTATTTTGGGTTACCCAGGAGATTTGCTCCATGTCATCCATCCTAACTCAGGGATATAGGCTGATGGTGCAGTTGCCATTTGGAGTATCCTTGTGGCGGGGAGGAGGCGAAGTTGTCAGCGTGCATTTGCTCTTGAAGGCTCCGTATATTACCTCTGTTGCCATTTCATGGGCCACAGCAAGCCACCCGGTTATACTTCATTTCAAGTGGATATGAAAGTGCAGTCCTACAAGTGCTTGGAATGAGGACAGCCAAAATCATAGTGGACAGCAGGAATAATGATCACAAATTTATGACAGACCTCTCTATGTGATTTGAAGGTTCTATCTAGCTATTTATTGTTGACTCTTCAGCTGCTTGAGGTTAATTCTGGTGAAAAAAAAAAAAATAAAAAGAACAAAATTTTTATGGCCCAAGTTTTGGTTTCTTAAAACTGAGTTTAGATGTTATCATATATGTAAGAAATGCTTCATGTTTTTACCAGAAGAATATTTTAAAAAGATGTTTTTATTATAAAATTTTTCACTAATGGTAGCTATGCTGATTACAGAGTTGATTCAGTCAGATCAGGAGAAAAGCCATCTAGACAAAGCATTTAAAGTTATTTAAATATATTTAAATCATCTATTCAACATATAAATACATGCTCATGAAAATTAAATAACACAGGAAGTATTTATCATATAAAAATATAGACTATCCCTTCTCCATTCTGTCCCTCAGCTTTCTTTTACGCAGAGTTTACCACTGGTAATATTTTCCTGTCCATTTTTCTAGACTCCTTGTGCTTTTATGCAACACAGAGATGAACATGTAAGCAACTTGCTATGGCTATGTTAAAAGTACATTTTGTATATGTGTGTGTGTGTGTGTGTGTGTGTGTGTGTATGCATATTCCTAACTTGTTGAACTAATTTACTTGCTCACCTACTTTATGTGAGAATGCCAGTTCTCTTTACTATCACCAACAGTGTGTATACTATATTTTTTATACCAGTTGGCTCAGACGGTAAAGCATCTGCCCACAATGCCGGAGACCCAGGTTAGATCCCTGGGTCAGGAAGATCCCCTGGAGAAGGAAATGGCACCCCACTCCAGTACTCTCGCCTGGAAAATTCCATGGATGGAGGAGCCTGGTGGCCTACAGTCCATGGAGTCGCAAAGAGTCAGACACAACTGAGAGACTTTACTTTCACTTTCAGTGTAGAAAAATGACTTCTCATTATTGTTTTAATGTTCATTTTTCTGATGTTTATAGGACTGAGTACCATTTTTATGCTTTTTAGCTATTATCATATTTTTCCTCTGTGGATAGTGTGCTGAAATTCTTTGCCTGTTAGATTTAATTTTTTTTTCTTATTGACTCAATAGGAACACTTTGAATATTACTGAAGTTGCAAATGTACCTTTCCCCTTGTTAGTTAGGGCTTCCTGGGTAACTCAGATGGTAAAGAATCTGCTTGCAGTGCAAGAGACCTGGGTTTGATCCCTGGGTTGGGAAGATCCCCTGGAGAAGGGAATGGTTACCCACTCCAGTATTCTTGCCTGGAGGATTCCATGGAGAGAAGAGCCTGGCGGGTTACCCTCCATCGGGTCCCAAAGAGTTGGACTCGACTGAGCAACTAACACATACTTATTGTTAGTTATGTTGAGAATATGCTCTCCCCACCCTCCCCACACCTCGACTATCTTGTCTTCTATTTTATGCACATATAAACACATAATGTACACACACATGCACACACACACACGCACATACACCCAAACGTGCTCATCTGAGTGTGAGGTTCAGCAGGTAGCTAAGTGGAGAACATTTCAAAATCCAAGTAAGGAGCCATGTTCACTCCACAGTGGATGCAGGTTTTGATTGCTACAGTCCTTTCGATAATTTTTCAGGGAGAAGAGGGAATTTCCAGGTGGCAATGGTATGCAGGGTTTCTGGGCCTCTTGGAAGTTAAGTAGAGCGTTGTTCCTATTTTACAGGTCTTAAATCTTCAGGACAGTTATGCATGCAGAGATTATACTTGTTTCAGAAAGACTCTAGGAAGGTAAACTTTTGCATGATGCTTATGTGTGAGTGTGTGTTTGATTATTATTAATTTTCCATCTAAACACCAATGACCCATTGTTTACTCCTACCTCCCTCTGATCTGGGAGTTATTTCAGAGCTTTATTAAAAGAGAGGTTTTCTGTTAAGTGTTTGTATTTCCTGCTTAGTATTTAGAGGTTCCTTATGAATGTATTCTGTGGTAGGGCTGTATACATTTTTCTGCTCCTCCTTTTTTATTCTTTTAACTTAGCAGTATATAAAATGTCACAGATTCTATGGGTCTGCCATGTTTTTCGTGATTTCTGGATTTAGCAGTCATTGATCCTATCTGTTTATAAATTAAAAATTTTTCCGCTTTTCTGATCTAGTGGTAGCACCATTTCTAGGGGTTCCATATTGATTTCAATTTTATTTCAGTTTTATATTTTCTCTCTTATTCAGGTAGACATGGCAATTTCAGATTGCTTCCAATTTTCTGCAGAAGGAATTCAGGGCAGGGGTTGCGTAGGATAAAGAATATGAAGTGTTTTCCTTTTTACAGCAGAATTAAATCTGACTGAGTTTAAACAGAGAGCTATTCAAAGACTGTATTGGCAGAACATTCCAGAGGTTATGTCTAGGGGCTGTATATCCCTGATACAGATTCTGATGTCCATAGATATATGTACATACACACAAATATATGTCTGTTTCTGTGTGATACATGAAATACTAATACATTTTGGAAGACTGGAGCATCACAAATGAATAAAAACAGGGTTAGTAAAAAAAAAATGATGCTTGGCAAATTGCTGATGAATAAACAAATTTAACTGTACTGCCACATCAAAAAAAATATATATATACACACATATACAAACACATATAGTGCGTGACAAATCATTTAAGTCGTGTCTGACTCTTTGTGACTCCATGGACTGGAGCCTGCCAGTCTCCTCTGTCCATGGGATTCTCCAGGCAAGACTACTGGAGTTGGTTGCCTTGCCCTCCTCCAGGGAGTCTTCCTGACCCAGGGATCGAACCCAAGTCTGTTATGTCTCTTGCACTGGTAGGCAGGTTCTTTACCAGTAGTGCCACCTGGGAGGCCTATATATCATAATATAAACATTAAAATATATAACAGATTTTACACACAGATTATATATGTATATAAATATGTTAATAATACCTTTAAGACATCAGTATAAAAAAATTAAATCAGAAGAGAGTAATATGAATTATCTTAGAGGAGAAATTGTGATGGAAAATTGTGAATTTATTTGATGACATATGAATTTAAAATATCTTTCTGTTAGGAAACACCATAAATTGAAATTTGTGAATAAATTGAGAAAATAATTTATAAGTGTTAGATTTAAATTCAGTATCCTATATAAAGAGCATTTAAAAATTGGCAAGACATTGTGTTTAATACTAGTAGTCACATAAAGCAAAACTAAAATGATTTTTTACTTCTAAAATTGAAGAAGATTGAGAACAATCTGTGTTTAGTGTAGTGTGATAAATGAACTTTCAGGTAATGCTGATGGTAATATAAATTGATTCAACATGTCCAGAAAGCAATTTGATCATTTGGTGTGTGAAAGTATGTGTGTGTGTGTGATTGTAGGAATCTTGTTGGCATATATATTAAAAAGCAATGTGACCAATATTTCCGTAAAAGAAACGTCATCCTGGGATCATTTAAAATAATGACAGTATTGTGAAAAGCAATTTGCCACAATGCAAGGGAACTTTGTGCTTAAATAGTGCTGGAGAAGCTATTATTGAACAGCAATTGAATGGAATATAATACCTTGATTAAACATGTTTTGAGAATTTTTCAGGTCATTGGAAAAAACTTACAATGTGTTTTTAAACAGAGGCAAAATATTTACAGGTAGAAAAAATAAAAGAAAATACTCAAAAGTGTATTTTCTGGGTTTTCTACAGTGAGCATTACTGATTTTTGTAATCTGGGCTGACAAACCATTTAAAATCTTCTCATAAATTTTTAGAAGGGGTAGTGAAGAGACAGCACATGGAAGGCATCCAATTGATCTTTACTGAAATGATTTGATTTGAAATGAAATGAAATCTTGTAATAGTAGAGTAATCAGATCTTTGAGCTGTGAGGCCTTTTGCAGGTCACTTGGTCCCGTTATCCACAGTAATCCAGCCCTTAAGTTTAGCCAGTTTATAGCACTATATTCATTACCTGTAACCACCTCTGGAGCCACGCCAACATGTCACTCCGTTCAACAGTTCTTGCTTATTATTGCTTGCAGGCCTTTCCTTCTATTTGAATTTCTTTCCTGTCTGTCCCAAAGGGAACCTTAAAATTCTTTAAATTTATCTAAGGGCATCCTTAAAAAAGAAAATGCTAGTGTGCAAATAATTTAAATTTTAAGCCACCCAAAATCTGCGAATAATTGGAAAACAAAACAACACAAAGTTCTTTCGGTATAGGTGAATTTTGGGTGCCATCTATATCTTTGCTATTGTAAATAATGCTAAAGCGGACATAAGGGTGTATATATCGTTTTGAATTAATGCTTTTATTTTCTTCTGGTAAACACCAAGAAATGGAATTGCTAGATTTTATGGTAGTTCTGTTTTTAATTTTTTGAGGTGCCTCCATACTGTTTTTCATAGTGGCTGAACCAATTCCGACTAACAGTGCACAAGGGTCCCTAAGGTTGTTTTTTGATTAGATGACTTTATACACATGAAATATTGGTCTAGAGTAAGCTATTAATAAATATTACTTAGAGACTTTCATGACAAGGTGGACAAAATGTACTTTTTCCTATTCATTTCGTTAAATATAGCTAAAAACATAGGACATTACGTATAAAACACACATAAGAAGACTCTGAAAGGAAAAGAGAAGAAACCAGATCAGCTCATATTTGGGACCGGAGAAATGGCATGACACTTGAATTCCCCAAGTTTTCTTTTTTGCTTATATGTCCTAGACTGAGCGCTGGAGAAGGTGGCAATTCAGAAATGCCAATGGATGTAGAAAAAATGTTCCAGCAAATTTTCTCTTTGGATCCCTCCCCCTACGCCCAAAATAAAAAGGGGGTAGGGAAGGGCAGCCTGCCAAGACAGGACATCTTTGGACAGTCACCACCCTAATCCAGTCAAACAGTATGGCAAACGGGGATCCCCATCCTGTCCTCATCAGTGAAAAGATGGTGAAGAATCTAGACTTCCACTTTGCGAGGCTGTATCAAGGGTGCCCTAAACATTACCAACTTCCCTAGCGGTATCAGAGAAGGTTTTATCAGGAATTGGAACTTCCATCACAGCCGAGATAAAGAGGTAAGGAGGCTCTTGGCCCTGGCAGTGACAGTGGAGTCCATGTGGGGAGTCTTAGTGAGGTGCCATTCCCCCTGGATTGGCAGGATGATGTAATGGAAGCCTAGTGGGAGCCTGCACTTTGACCCTAGCTCAGTGGTAAGAAGGTCCCTCTTACTCTAGTCAGTGTAAGCAGAGGCCTAATGAGGAGCCTGAGTAAACAGTTTTTACTTTTTTTCTTGATGTGTTAGTTAATTATGGCCATAATTAAGCTTCATATCTCCACAAAAATCTGAGTCAGAAGATGCTTATTCATCAGTTAATCTGTAGGTTGTCATGGGATGGGCATGACTGGGACTGTTGCTCTCAGACATCTATCTGGCTGAGTTGGGCTCCTTGCTTCTTTCGGGTTCTGCTTCTACCTGCAAATATTCATTCCGGGCTCCAGGCTGAAGAGGAGGCGGCAGGAATGCCTGGAGGCTCTTCTCCAGGATAGGGTAGAGGAGCAGGAGAGCCAGCCTGATTATATCTGCTGTGCCAAGTGCTTTCAAGTAAGTGCACGCCTCTTGTCTGCTGATTAGCCAGAGCAAGTCACATGGATGGCCCCAAAGTCAGGGGAAGTACTCTCCACTGGCGAAAATGAAGGCGAGAGGAAGAGACAAATATTTTTAACAGAAGAGGCGAGGAGAAGAGACTGTTTTTGAACAATCTGGAATCTATTGCGCTTGGCGGTTCAGAATCATTGTGTTAATTACTCAACGATGTAAGGTCATCGTTTTCACCATCACTGATGTGTGCAGTGCCATCTGATGCTGATTAAGTGATCCCTCCGCCCACTGCCTTCTGCATCTGATATTTCTTATTGCTTCCACTGCATCTATAGGTGTATTACCTGTTTCCTTTCTCACAGGGCTATTTGAATGAGTGCCTGATGGTGCCACTCAGTTTTATAAGGGGACTTTTTCTTGTTGCTTCAATATTTTCCTATTATTTTGCATTTTTATAACATTTGCTAGTCTGATGTTGGAACAAATGAACCAGTACTGTACTTGTATTTTTTATCTAACATTCTCTTCCTAAAAAAGTGGAAACCTCAATTCTCAGGGAAATGAGTTATATTTTCTTAAAAGTTATCTCCATCTATCTCCATTATATCTGTATTTTCAAAGGGATGCACTCAGCAATTAAGAGATAAGTTGAGAAGTTTAAAAAGTTTATTAACCATGTGTGCATGTGGGTTGCTTATTCAAATTGTGAAGCGTCTGAAAATTCTGAAAAGAACTTACCTATACTTTGCGAAATTGGGGGTATTACATTTAATTGAAACAAATATGTATCTTTCAAGGAATATAAATATTTCAAAGAAGAATTGGTTTCTTTCCAGGAAGTCTGTCTTTTTATAGCGGAGACCAGACTTCGGTCGTGCATCTGCTCTTTGCCCTCTCAGCTTACTGCATCTGTGCTGCAGTTGGGTACAATTCATTTCATCCATGTAAAGTAGATTATTTTGGTGCTCTTTACTCTAGTTGCATCCTAAGCAATAAAATCCACAAAACTGTCACCTTGAAGTGAGTGAAGTGAAAGTCACTCAGTCGTGTCCGACCCTTTGTGACCCCATGGACTGTATAGTCCATGGAAGTCTGTAGGCCAGGATACTGGAGTGGGTAGCCGTTCCTTCTCCAGGGCATCTTTCCAACCCAGGGACTGAACCCAGGTCTCCCCCATTGCAGGCAGATTCTTAACCATCTGAGCCACAAGGGAAGCCCCCCCCCCCTTGAAGTGTGAGGTATATTTTCTTCTAGTGCACATGAAAATAAATACATATTTATTAAAATCAAAATGCCACTTCTGTACCATCTTAAATAGTTTATAGCCATCATTACTTGGTATAACATGCACGGGAAAACACTGTTTTAAGGCCAGCTCGCCAAACTAGAACTACGGAAACCTAGTTAAGCAACGTATATGTTTTGAAAAGAGTCGTTCACGTTTATTTTCCAATTATTTTTCAGGTTTGTGGAAGGGATGCTTAACATTTGTTACAATGCCATCGATCGTCATATTGAAAATGGTGAAGGAGATAAGATTGCTATCATTTATGACAGTCCTGTTACGAACACTAAAGCCACTATTACCTATAAAGAAGTCCTGGAACAGGTAATATTATTAACTTTCTATACATGTTCTTTGGAAGTCACACAAATGAATTTAAATAGCATACATTCTCACTGCATAGCCTTAATTCTCTTAATTCATTGACATGTTATTATACTTTTAGTGCACACTGTAAATAGATGTGTTTACTCATTTAAATTGTTTTTATTCTTTATATTTTACAGAACTAAAAGACACTCATTATTTCTAAACATTTTTATTGCATTATAGTCGCTTTACAATGTTGTGTTAGCTTCTACTGCATAACAAAATGAATCAGCCATATATATACAAATATCCCCTCCCTTTTGGATTTCCCTCCCATTTCTCTCACCAGGGTGCATTAAATAGAGTTCCCTGCGCTATACTGTATGTTCCCATCAGTTGTCTATTTTATGTATAGTATCAATCATGTAGCATTTCCCAGGTGGCTCAGTGGTAAAGAATCCACCTGCCAATGCCATAGACGTGAAGTTCGATCCTAGGTGAGGAGAAGGAAATGGCAACCCACTCCAGTATTCTTGCCTGGGAAATCCCATGGACAGAGGAGCCTGGCCAGCTGCCGTCCATGGAGTTGCCAGAGTTGGTTGGACATGACTTGGCCACTCAACGACAGCAAACATCAAAAGGCTATATGTATCAGTCCCAAACTCCCGGTTCTTCTCACCCCACCCCTTTCCCCCTTGATATCCATATGTTTGTTCTCTACCTGTGTGTCTCTGTTTCTGCTTTGCAAATGAGACCCTCTATACCACTTTTCTAGATTCCACATATATGCATTAACATACGATATTTTTTTCTCTTTCTGACTTCCCTCACTGTGTATGACACTGTCTAGATCCATGGAATTGGACAGAAATCCCAGAGATAAACCCACGCACACGTGGTCACTTAATCTATGACAAAGCGGGCAAGAATATACAAATGAGAAAAGACAGCCTCTTCAATAAGTGGTGCTGGGAAAATTGGAAAACTATATGTAAAAGAATGAAAATAGAACATTCCCTGACATCATACACAAAAATAAGCTGGAAATGGGGCCTTATTTTAAAGGAAGAGGTTAACGAATCTCCAACAGTGTGCTTTTACCCTCTCTGGCCTTCATTCCCCATCCATGCTGGCATCACCTGGACACTCTCTCCATCTCTTGTGCTGTTGGAGCGGCCCCCTCGCCTTCTGACTCACACATTGTCACCTAAGATGACACTAAGATCTTCTTCCTAAGAAACGGCTTATTACTCTACTCCCACTTACAAACCTCTTCTTTAAAAACTACTGTTATTTAGAGAGCAGAATCTGTATTCCTGTGATGTAGAAGACACTTTGGAATCTGATCACAGCATCCCTCCAAGCTTCATTCCCCAATGCTCTTGACCATGAACACAACTCTTTTTCACCCTAGAATCCTTACACTCCCTCAGGCACTCCTGGCCGTTTAAAGGTCTTTGTACACGCTCATTCATTTCCCTTATTTGCTCTTTTTTAGTTTTTTTTTTTTTTCCCTCCATCTGGGTAGTTCTCAGGTGAATCATGATATTGGCAGATAAGTTATGAGGTTCTTTTCTTCCAATATTAGGGTAGAAATGAGATGTCATAAGTAATTATAAAAGTATTTGGGTATTGTGGACTGAAGGAGACTTATTCTTGCTCTGGGGGAGGGCATTTATTTATTTGTGATTTGAAGGGAGGTAGATTGGAGGGCAAGTTTTCTCAGCCTTGATACTGTTGACATTTTAGGCCAGGTAATTCTGTTGGGAGCTGTCATGTACACTGTAGGGTTTTTAGCGGCATTTCTGCTCTCATTCATTAGTTGCACCCCTTTCCCACTCGTGATGGCCAAAAATGTCCGCAAGTATTGCTGAAATCTCCCATGTAAATGCCTTTACTTTTATATGGAGGGTTTTTGAATCATATTCTTTTATTTTGCTTTAAAAAAAAAACAACTCATGTAGAATTTCAGTGCAAATTTTAGAGTATTTGGTCAACTCCCCCTGGCTCTCTGAAATAGTATCCTTTTGCACCAGCATTGTTTCTGTTTAGCCTTCTAAGGGATTTCAAACAAGGCAACTGAGAGAAAACTATTACTGCCCCAAGCCCGAGTTGTTGCAAGCAATAAAGGGAGGAAACAAGAGGCTTTGCAGCCTGGCTATAGCAACAAATTCTACCTTCAGCTCACTGAAACATAAGAGGAATTTATGAAAAGTGAAGACCCCAAGGGAGAAGGGGTAGCAGTGAAGAGTTAAGGAGAAGCCAGAAATTGCCTAGGAAGTAGAGCTGCTGACTTGACTTCTAGACTGCCAGAGTAAGCACACTAGTTGGCTAAGTAGGCTACAGGCCGCCAGTCCCGGGCAGCTGGGAGGAACTGTTTTGTCTTTTCATTTCATAGTAGGAATAGAGCCTTGCCTCTTTCTGGGACTCGTACTAGGGAAATTCCAGTCTAACAAGAAAGTTCAAATACTGGGCAGCTGACTCCAGAAAAAGAGAAAATAATGCTGCAAATACCGTGTTGGATACTTTTCATGAGTCTGTACGTGGGAACTGTGTATTTTCAGAATGAAGTATCTAGAGACAGAGCTCACACTGGTCTGAGGTGGAAAGGCAGTCTGTTCTCAAATGATTTTGTTTTTCATCTGAGGCTGTATTTTATTTTAAAAGATAACATAAATCTGATAGCCTGTTATATTCTGTGTTTTATTTTAGGTTTGCATTTTCAGCTTTTAGATAATGGTTTATAGCCTGTGTTCAAAACCTTAATCCTATGATTTGGGTATATGATCATGGTCTCATTAATAATTAAGACATTTCCTTCTCCAATGCATGAAAGTGAAAAGTGAAAGGGAAGTCGCTCAGTCATGTCCGACTCTTCGCGACCCCATGGACTGCAGCCTACCAGGCTCCTCCGTCCATGGGATTTTCCAAGCAAGAGTACTGGAGTGGGGTGCCATTGCCTTCTCTGAATAATTAAGACAGGTTGATATTAAGATGGGCTTCTTAGGTGGCTCAATGGTAAAGAATCCACCTGTAAGGCATGAGACATGGGTTGAATCCCTGGGTCAGGAAGATCCCCTGGGGAAGGTAATGTCAACCCACTCCAGTCTTCTTGCCTGGAGAATCCCATGTACAGAGGAGCCTGGTAGGCTTTGAAAAGAGTCACACACGACTTAGTGACTAAACAGTAACAACAACAATATTAAGATCCTGGTTAATCTTAATTGCTTTCTTGATGAGGAAACTTACTTAGTATTTAACATATGTGATCTATATTGGTATGTTGAATTTGATACATGACCAAGCATCAGAGTCAGAGAAGATACTTTGGAAACATACACTAGGCAGTGTTAAATACGCTGTTCCTCATTTTCTGTTGTTTTGTTTTTAATTAGTAAGTGTATCTGATGAGTGCACACACACAGTTTGCTTAGAGGCCATTCTGCTAACTCATCTTGGTTTTCTGGTATGGAGTCTGGACTCTTAGACCCTTTTGAGGTTTGTCCTGGTTCATTGGTTTCAGATTGGCCTGACATCAAAGTACTTAAAAGGCCTGTTTCTCTCATCTGCTGACAGCTTCTGATTCCCCAGGGTTTTCTTCTCTAAAGTACTAAAGAAAGGACTGTTAGCAAAGAGGGGGGCATTGTGCTGTATTTTGATTACCTGCTCCTGGTTCCCTGTGGCTTTTACTTTATTAAGTAGAGAAGACAGGGAAAGAGAGATTTAATGGCTAAGGCCATTGAGAACAAACAAAAAGAAGAGCCTTTGTACTTTACTGGTTTTCATCTCTGCAGCCTTATTTTTTGGGAGTTTCTGTCTAGGTAAAAACTAAAGTTCGTACTTCTTAATTAGTGAACCAGAACATTTTAGGGTAAAGTGTTTCAGGGACATGAAGGATCTGAAGATTTTACAGAATGATTCAGAAGTAGAGCTTTTCTCAAACTGTCATCTCTTGTGGGGAGCTGATAATGCAAACACTTGTGTAGGATATTTGTGAGAGATGGTTTAAGATCCCTTGTTCATTCACCACATACTTAGTTTGCATGACACACCTTCCTTGGAACAAGGAATAGAGGTAAATGAACTTATTCTCTATATTTAAAGAGCTAAAAAAAATCATGGAAACATAAGACCGGTTATGTAGGGTAGTGCAGTATTTTGTGGTAAGGCATCCAGCTCAGCCAGAGGCAAATAGGGTTTAGGAAAGCTTTTGTGAAAGTCAGTGTCTTATATGAGTCCTGGGACTTCCTGCCCAGCACCCCCTTGCATTACACACCCCAGCAAGCACCCGCTGCCCCCATCCCACCTCCTGCAGTCAACTCCCCAGGCTTGCTGCATGCCCAGCTTCGAGCCTTTCTATCTGCCTGCCTTCTGCTTGAGATGGTGTTTCTTCCAGATATCTTACGATTCATGGAACCTGAATATTACTCCCTCAGTGAGATCTTCCTTGGCCATGTTAATTACAAAGGTTCCCATGCACCCCACTTCATGAGCCCTTTTTCTGCTTTCCTTTTTTCCTTTTAAAATTTACCTACTTATTACTGAGTACCATTCTTGATATTTTATTTTATAAATAAAATAGGAGGTCAATTCCATGGAGGAAGGCATTTTTGTTTTGCTCACAGAATAGTTCCTGGCACATAGTAAACATTTGTTGACTGGTGAAGCAATGAATGAATGAATGGGCTTCCCAGGTGGCACTAGTGATAAAGAACCTTCCTGCAATGCAGCAGACATAAAAGATGCAGGTTTGATCTCGGAGTCAGGAAGGCCTTCTGGAGGAGGGCATGGCAACCCACTCTAGTACTCTTACCTAGAGAATCCCATGGACAGAGGAGCCTGGCGGGCTCCAGTCTATAGGATCAGAAGAAAAGTCACTTCAGGACATGACTGAAGTGACTTAGCATGAACGTGCAAAAAAATTTATGAATGAGCTATCATTTGGAATTTCTAAGTGACTGTACCTTCCTATATTGAGGGGATTTTTTTATCTTTGAATTGTTCAGTTCAGTTGCTCAGTTGTGTCTGACCCTTTGCTACCCCATGAATTGCAGCACGCCAGGCCTCCCTGTCCATCACCAACTCCTGGAGTTCACCCAAACTCTTGTCCATCAAGTCGGTGATGCCATCTAGCCATCTCATCCTCTGTCGTCCCCTTCTCCCCCTGCCCTCAATCCTTCCCAGCATCAGAGTCTTTTCCAATGAGTCAGCTCTTCGCATGAGGTGGCCAAAGTATTGGAGTTTCAGCTTTAGCATCATTTCTTCCAGTGAAAACCCAGGACTGGTCTCCTTTAGGATGGACTGGTTGGATCTCCTTGCAGTCCAAGGGACTCTCAAGAGTCTTCTGCAACACCACAGTTCAAAAGCATCAATTCTTCAGCACTCAGCTTTCTTCACAGTCCAACTCTCACATCCATACATGACCACTGGAAAAACCATAGCCTTGACTAGACGGACCTTTGTTGGCAAAGTAATGTCTCTGCTTTTCAATATGCTATCTAGGTTGGTCATAAGTTTCCTTCCAAGGAGTAAGCGTCTTTTAATTTCATGGCTGCAGTCACCATCTGCAGTGATTTTGGAGCCCCCTCAAATGAAGCCTGACACTGTTTCCCCTGTTTCCCCATCTATTTCCCCTGAAGTGATGGGACCGGATGCCATGATGTTAGTTTTCTGAATGTTGAGCTTTAAGCCAACTTTTTCACTCTTCTCTTTCACTTTCATCAAGAGGCTTTTGAGTTCCTCGTCACTTTCTGCCATAAGGGTGGTGTCATCTGCATATCTGAGGTTATCGATATTTCTCCCGGCAGTCTTGATTCCAGCTTGTGCTTCCTCCAGCCCACCGTTTCTCCTCTTAGTTTTTTTCAAATTACTAGTTACATTGAAGCTCAGTGAAATAAAAGTGTGTGTGAGTTTGTGTTGCATATGTACGTGTATATTATATGTAGTAGTTATTATTTTTAGAAATTCCTAGTTTTAGTTTATCTTCTCTGCATCTATTTACATTTTAAATTTACTCCTACATGTGTTAAGTTTGTGTTTTTTTTTATATTCAGTTGTAAATTATTATGTGTGTATTCAGTAAACAAAAATATGACCCCTAAAGGGCATTTGAGAAATTTTCATAAATATATGTATGCAGGGAAAATAAAGCCCAGTATGTGCTACATTTTCCTGATTTAATTCAAACTGAAAGTGTCTATTATCTTTACTAAAGGTAGCTTTTGAAATATAATTACGGCAGGAGCTGTAGTTATAAAGGCTGATAATTTAGAAGAGAAAATTACTGTGAAATCAAGGGCTATATCCCATGAGAAGGCCTCCTTCCAACCTCTACCCCCTTTAGGAAGCTTTCTTCAAAATGAGAATGTCATCTTCTCAGAAACATGTCAGGGTAAGATTATCTCATATTTCTTTGCTTGCCACATCATCAGTATTTCCATAAGCAAACCCCTAAATCACAGAAACCAGAACACGAAGTCCAGCCCCGCCAGAGTTTGCCTTATTGAGGAGAAGATATACAGCAGTGTGTATACTTAGTTTTCTTTTCTTAAACTTCCTAAATAAGTAATAAATACTTCAGTTGTCTTATAGTCTGCATCACTAAAAGTTATATCTCTGTAAGACAGATTATGTTTTCCACGGTTGGTAAATTGTGAACGAGGCTATTATGAGATCGAATTTACAGTGGTTCATGTATTTTTCTAGCGTGCAGGTTTTTAAACTTCTATTGAAATGTGATATACATTTAGAATAGTGTACAGGTCATAATTATAAACTTGTTAGATTTTCACAAACAGAACACACTCATGTCACCAGATCAGGAAATAGAGTATTCCCAGCTCCCAGAAGCACTTATTATGCTTCCTTTTAGTTATTTCTCTCTCTACACTCATATGATTGTTATCCAGACGTCTAAACACCATCTATGATGAGGTTGCCTTGCTTTCTTGAACTTTGTGGAAACAGAATAAATCAATATACTTTTTTTTTTTCAACTTTTTGTTTATGAGACTTCATTTCATTGCAAGAGACTGTAGTTGGGTCACTTGAGTAATGACTAGTTTGAGGCTGTTACAAATAATGCTGATATGAATATATTTGTGTGCAAAATTTGGTGACAATAGGTGTGCATTAATTTGGGGGACAAGCTTAGGAGGAAGATGGCAGATTACAGGGCAGGCTCATGCTTGGCTTGCATAGATAAGGTCAAACAATTTTCAGTGGTTGTACCGACAACATTCCGAGTGGTGGTGGTAGGAGAATGCTAGTTGCCAAAACTTGATGTTGACCATGCCAAGTCTTTTCAGTTTGGGCCTTTCAAGTAGCTGTGCAGTGATATTGCCTTCTGGCAATAAATAAATTTTAAATATTTATGGTTTATTTGGCTGTGTTGGGTCTTAGTTGTGGTCTGCGTGAACTTCTTTGCATCATGTGGGATCTTTTGTTATGCTGCCCAGACTCAGTAGTTGCAGCACGTGGGCTCAGCAGTTGTGGTGCACGGGCCTAGTTGCTCCACGGCCTGTGGGATCTTAGTTCCCAACCGGGGTTTGAACCCACATCCCCTGCATTGCAAGGCGGATTCTTAACACCGGACCCCTGGAGAAGTCTGGATTTAATTTTGTCATCCCTAGTGGCTAGTGCAGTTAACCCCTGGTCCTGTGCTTCTGGGCCGTTTATTGTCCCACTTTTCTGAAGAGCCCAGGCAGGGCTTTTCTGCACCTGATTTTCTTTTGGATCGTTACCACGTCAAGAAGTTTTGGTGAGAGATTTTCTCACAGTTGAAGAGAACAGCTTATCAATATCTGAAAACCTGAAGAATAAAAGATGAAGATCCTTTAGTAAAAATGATGATGAAATAGTTTTAGAAATCTAAAGATGAGGACATTGTCCCCTGTTTTAAAAATAATTAATGTGGAAGTCTATTCTTTACTAATCTTGACTAACCTTTTTTTTTGTTTTTTGAAGAAAGTTTGGAAGCAAATTCCTTACAGTAGAAGCAGGAAGCAGGAGCCCCAGTGTTAAGGCTGTAAATGATCTACTGAAGATGACGCTGTGTTAGTACTTTCATGGATGTTAAAAGGCTCTACTTACATTGATTTTTGAGTGGTCTGACTTCATCTAATTTTCCCAGACACCTTGTTATTTTTGTGAGCTAATTTGTGCACTGCAAAGTTGTATAATGTGGTTTAGCAGAAACACTTATATTTCATTTGAAATTGAAGATGTTTATATCTGTACTACTGATTTAAGTTTTTATCTAAATTATAACTGGAACTTTATTTGAGTAACTTTTCAGCTTAATGAAACTTAAGTTAGATTCTGAGAGTACTCTACAGAAAGAAAAGAAGTATTATATCAATCTAACAGATAATAAAGAAGGGAATAAGTAAAATGAGAAAACAGCATTTTGGTATTTCCTGGCTTCTTTTTTCCCCGTTGTTAGGGCCATGCATTCAACACTAGAAATGTCTAAAGATAATTTTTACATCAACCCAGAATAGCAACAAGATGGGCAACCCTTTTGGACTGTCTCAGCCAGGTTTTTAAAGAAATTATATTTCTCTAATTTTCTGAAATCAATTTTCTGTCTGCAGTATAAACTCAATTTTTTTCCATTCCCCCTATGCCAGCAATCCTCACCATGCTTCGAAGTCCAGACCACTTTACTTGTACCTTTCTCTAAGCACTGGTTTCTTTTTGCTTTTTATTTTGCTTAGCCAAGTACCTACACTATTGGTATACCTACTTATTTATTAATGTACCTCCTGACCATAGTAAAAGCTTCTTGAGAATAAGGGTTATATTTTATCAATTTATTTTATCTATAAAATGCTTTATCATTTATACTATATATATATATATAAATATATATAGTCCAATATATATATCATTGGAAGGACTGATGATGAAGCTGAAACTCCAATACTCTGGCCACTTGATGCAAAGAATTGACTCACTGGAAAAGACCCTGATGCTTGAAAGATTGAAGGACGGAGGAGAAGGGATGACAGATGATGAGATGCTTGGATGGCATCACCGACTCGATGGACATGAGTTTGAGCAAGCTCCAGAAGTTGGTGATGGACAGAGAAGCTTGGAGTGCCACAGTCCATGGGGTCGCAAAGAGTCGGACATGACTGAACCACTGAACTGAATTGATTCAATGTTTAATCTAGGCCTCATAGCATAAGCTCATATTACATACTGAATGAATTCATGAATAGAATATTCAATAACTTTCATTAAATAGTAAGGAAAAATTTAACTGTTGTCTAAGAGAAATAATCATTTCCAAAAATATCACTTGTCTCTTCCACATTGTAATTATTTTTTTTATATTGGGAACTTTAAATTTTTTAATAGGGCAAAAGTCGTCTTTGTTTTAATGCTTTGCTTGACTAAAAGTTTCTATCTGCATCTAAAAGCTCTGCTTAAAACATTTACCTAATCTGGTCATTTTGGAAATGTAGAAGTCTGGTCTCTAGTAGTTTTTATTCCTGCATTTGCTTAATGAATTTATTTTTATCATTCATTGGTAGGTTCTTGTTAGATGATTTGTCTTGTCTACAAGTCAGTTAAACTCTGACCTTTTTGAAAGTTAACTCAGTAAGATCAGTGGATGATCTGCTTTCCATTTATTTCTTGGACTGGAATGATGATGGAGCCAAGTTTATTTATTTGTTCAAAAAGAACTTTTAGAATACCTAATATGTATTTGGCACTTCTATGGACACCATGCATTACAGTAGTGAATGGTACAGTCTTTGCCTATAGGAAAATTGCATTCTTTGAGGAGATAGATTATGAATAAAAAGATAATACAAGTGACCTGGCCTCTCTTTTATATAGATTTGTCTGAGCAAACTGCTTATCACTGAAGAGATAACCCAGTGACATAGGCTCAGATAAAGGCTGGAAGAAACCATGTCAACATTTGGAGGAAATGATATCAGGCAAAAGGCTTTCCAGGTGGCAGTAGTGGTAAAGAACCTGCCTGCCAGTGCAGGAGACAGGGATTTGATCCCTGAGTCAGCAAGATCCCCTGGAGGAGGACATGGCAACCCACTCCAGTGTTCTTGCCTGGAGAATCTCATGGACAGAGGAGCCTGGTGGGCTGCGGTCCATAGGGTTGAACTGAACTGAGAGTGACTTAGTGGAGAAGGCAATGGCACCCCACTCCAGTACTCTTGCCTGGAAAATCCCACGGATGGAGGAACCTGATGGGCTGCAGTCCATGGGGTCGCTAACTGAGCGACTTCACTTTGACTTTTTACTTTCTTGCACTGGAGAAGGAAATGGCAACCCACTCCAGTGTTCTTGCCTGGAGAATCCCAGGGACGGGGGAGCCTGGTGGGCTGCTGTCTATGGGGTCGTACAGAGTCGGACACGACTGAAGCGCTTAGCAGCAGCAGAGTGACTTAGCACGTGCACAACAAATACCAGATTTTAATATATAGATAATTGTAACCTGACAATGTTATAATCGACATTTTGTTTGAACAGTAAATAATTCTTCAGGGAGACAAGTAATAGCTGAAAACAAAGTCCCATAGGTGGCACACGGGAGATGGAGAAGGAAGATGTCTCCTGTGAATGTATATTCAATTATATATTGAACGCTTATTGTATGAGGCAGTGGGCTCAGAAGAATGAATGTTTCCTACTCTCAAGGAACTCTTAGCTTGCCTGGTGGGAAGAACACAAAAGCAACTGTGTGTAATGTAACAAAAACATTTGTAGCACAGAGGAAGAAGAGGCTAATCTGGCTCCAGTAGTTGAGAGAAGGCTTTGCTGTGAAAGTGAAGCATTTGTTGAATCATAAAAGAAAGAAATACGTGCCACCTGTCTTGGCTGTTGTAAATAGTGCTACAGTGAACACTGGGGAACATGTGTCTTTTTGAATTTTGATTTTCTCAGGGTGTATGCCCAGTAGTGGGATGGCTGGGTCATATGGTAGTTTTATTTTTAGATTTTTAAGGCGCCTTCAATACTGGGAGGCAGTGTAAATAGCTACATTTTTTTCCTTCTCCCAGCTCTAAAGCTTGAGTCAGGGCTATGAGCTCAGCTAATTGGGCTGAAGTACCTGGTGGCAAAGGGTTAGCCTCTATGGTCTCAAAATTGGAGACTACTGCATATCTGAGGGTCCTTCGATCAAACATCCGTAAATGGCTTCTCCCATTCAGGAGTTGTTTCACTTGCTGGCTGGTAAAAATAGTCAGTTTGCCCCCAAGAGAGTTTTAAAGCATCTTCTATCAGAACTGCAGTATCTGCAAGATTTCGAAGGCAGGGAAAGATCTCTTCCCAATAAGGGAGTATAGGACACTCAGGGACCACCAGAAACTGGTGGGAAAATATTTGTCCACCCCAGCCACAAAGAAGTGCTCAGGTGAATATTTTTGTAGTTTTTTTCCTGTAGCACCCAAAATAGTACAGGTTTGGGAGGAGAAGGCTCCAGAGTAGGAGGCCAGGACAGAGAAGGTAGCCCCTGTGTCAACCAAGAAATTCTCGGACCTACCTGCCACAGGCAGTTGCAGCCTTGGCTCCAGCCCCGTGATGGTTCTCTGTGCCAGGCGGGCTAGCTGGAGCGGCTGCTTCAGCCAAGGTCTTGTTGAACCATCGCGAGGGAAGTCTTGGCACTTGACCTTGAAGCTCTTGGGTCGTGAGGGCACAATGCCGCCCAGTGTCCCAACTGATGGCATTTGTAGCAAGCCGTTTTAGGAGACTTGTTTCAGTTTGGACACTCTTTGGCCCACTGTCCTGCCTGTCTACAGATAAGGCATCTGCCTCATGCCTTGTCCTTCAAGGCCTCGGGGTTTGACATAGGGCTTCCCTGGAGGGCGGCCAGTGTCTGGGCATGCCTTATCTCTTTCCTTTTCTCCCATTCCTGGTCCTTGACCTCCCTCTCCTGTTCTCTGTTACGAAAGGTATTGGACCATCTCATCTAAAGAGGCAGCAGGGTCCTGCTGCTGTAGCTGTTGTAGCTTAATCCTGATGTCTGATGCACATTGGGACAGGAATTTGTCCTTTCAAATGACCTGTTCCTCATAAGAGTCCAAGTCCAGATTGGTAAACGTTTTGAGGGCCTCTTTTAGCCTTTCCACAAAGGCAATGGGGTTCTCACTGGGCTCCTGAGTTATTGCTGAGACCTGGGCATAGCTGATTACTTTTTGCTGGGCTGCTTTCAGTCCTGCCTTTACACAGATCAGAAAATGATCAGTTTCCCAGATGTGCCCAGGGCCATTATAATTCTAATTAGCATCTGAGGAGGGGACCACAGTTTGCCCTACTGGGCATTTATCGCTTGGCATGTGAAGTCCCATAGCAGACCTTCGGGCTTCCTTTAAGATCCTAGCATGCTCGGTGTCAGATAAAATTTGACTAAATATGACCATGATGTCCTTCCACATCAAGTCAAAGGCCAAGGTAATGTGTTGGAATGTATCTCTGTATTTGCCTGGGTCATCTGTATAGCTGCCCAGGTCTCGTTTGATCTGTCTTAGTTCTAAGAGGGAGAAGGGCTTACAGACCCAGGTTGGCCCGATTTCCGCTCCAGTTTCGACTAAGGGACATGCTCGAGTTGGCTTTTGTGGAGGGGGTGCTCCCAGATATGGGGGCACATTTGGATACAAGAAAGGAGCACCCGGTAACTTGGGGGCCACAAGTTCCTCCTCTTGGTTGTCTGTGCCTAACACCATTTGCCTAGTATGCTCACTTTTAGGGCACACAACAATCCCATGAGGTAAGACAGAGTTCCTTCACACCTCTTAGTTGGAAGAAAATTTGGACGTAGGGGCTCTCTGTACACTTCCCTTGTCTCTTACAGAATAAGTCCAGCTGCAGGATGGTTTTGAGTTTAAGCTGCCATTCTCAGGCCAGTGCTCCTTGTCCCCCAGAGGATACCGTGGCCATGCAGTGGCACAAAAGAATTTTAAGGAAGTTCTCTTTAGAGATAGAATCTGCTTATAATCTGCCTGCAATGCAGGAGACCCGGGTTCTATTCCTGGGTCAGGAAGATCCCCTGGAGAAGGAAATGGCAACCCACTTCACAGTATTCTTGCCTGGAAAAATCCTGTGGACAGAGGAGCCTGATGGGCTACCATCCATGGGGTCACAAGAGTCGGACACAACTTAGCGACTAAACCACCACCACCACCCTTAGAGACAGAGGATCAAACAGCTTCCAGTTATTAAGGATGCATCTCAAGAGCATCTGTCAGGAAGTAGATTGGTCATTTCCCCTCTGAAAGACAGTGATGACAGGGAGGAAAAGAAAAAACTAATAGGCCTCCTTCAATTTCCATGGCTGAACTTCCTTAGGGGTGAGTCTTTTTGAAGCTTCTCCTACCCAGTACTGTGGCAACACGAGAGCCAGGCATCCCCGGGTCAGGGTGCAGATCCCTAGGCAAACTGAGGCCTGACAACCTCCTGGAGATTGAATCTCTGGGCAGGTCGATGCATGTTGACCTCCTGGGACCCCTGGACTGGCAGCTGCCTGAGCAGGTTGAGGCATGACAACCTTTTGAGGACTGGATCCCTAGGTAGGTTGAGGCAGGTCGACCTCCTGGGATCCCCAGGCTGGAGCTGGGCATCCCCAAAGTCTCCAATGTGACTAGTACTGGGTAGAATTAAGGGGTTGTAATCTGGTGGCTCAGAGGTTAAAGCATCTGCCTGGAATGCGGGATACCCGGGTTCGATCCCTGGGTCGGGAAGATCCCCTGGAGAAGGAAATGGCAACCCACTCCAGTACTCTTGCCTAGAGAATCCCATGGAGGGAGGAGCCTGGTAGGCTACAGTCCATGGGGTCGCAAAGAGTCAGACACGACTGAGCGACTTC
This sequence comes from Capra hircus, assembly GCF_001704415.2. Taxonomy (NCBI): domain Eukaryota; kingdom Metazoa; phylum Chordata; class Mammalia; order Artiodactyla; family Bovidae; genus Capra; species Capra hircus. The sequence goes on from NC_030812.1 coordinate 10,484,402, forward strand.
ACACAGATAGACAGACTTCATCCTGTTCTCCATAGTGGCTGTATCGATTTACATCCCCAGCAACAGTGCAAGAGGGTTCTCTTTTCTCCACATCCTCTCCGACAGAGAAAAATACTGTATATTAATGCATATATATGAAATCTAGAAAAATGGTTCTGATGAACCTGTTTTCAGGGCAGGAATGGGGATACAGATGGAGAGAAATCTGTGCCCTCCACACAGATGGCCTCCCTACAGGTGCCCCTGGTCTGCAGCAGATTTGGGCAAGAGTTGGACCTGACATGGTTAATAATGATGGTGTGCACTGTGAAGGCAAGAATGACTGTGTTTGCTGACCTAAGTGAGGCCAACAAGATGAATTAAATGGGATCCCAAATAGAAAGATGGTTGAAGAATAAAATAGAGAGAGACAGTTACTAAAGTCAAGAAGGTACTTGGAGTAGAAGGAGAAAAAGTGTGCTCCTCCAGGTGGAAGTGCGAGGAATTGGTAACAGTTATTCTTCTGTGACTAGCTCCTGCACCTGTTGTATTGTCAGACTTTAGGACAGCTGGAACTTCCCTGGTGGCTCAGATGGTAAAGCGTCTGTCTACAATGCGGGAGACCTGGGTTTGATCCCTGGGTCAGGAAGATCCCCTGGAGAAGGAAATGGCAATCCACTCCAGTACTCTTGCCTGGAAAATCCCATGGACAGAGGAGCCAGGTAGGCTACAGTCCATGGGGTCGCAAAGAGTCAGACATGACTGAGTGACTTCACTTTCACCTTCAGGACAGCTGAGCATGTCATCAGCTTTCAGTTTCTCAGCTTTAATGATAAATGTTTGAAGCTACAAAATTATTTGACAGAATTTTCAAAGCAAGTTGAGGATAAAGCTAATTAATATAATGGGAGACATTGATTGGCTTAAGTGATGCAAATAAAGATATGAGGATAGGATCATATTTCAAGTGTATGAAATGAAATAATTTGTAAGGCTTTTTGAAATCAATACAGATCTACGCATGGGAAATGATGCTGTTAACGTTAGTTTAATTCATTTGACAGTTTTATACTCATGTTTTTGACATTTGTACTAGTTAAGCAAAATAAATGTTAATAAATCAATGCATGTTGCATTCAGTAGAGTTGTTGTGAAGACTGGAGATTGTGGGGGAATTGATTGTTCATTTTTTCATGCTATACTTGACTGAGGATAATTTCCTTTTCATTATAAAGCTAAATTTTGTTAACTTTGTCGTATATAGTTTTTATGGGAAATTTTATCTACTCATGGGTATTTATGATGTATTCTTGGCGTTTGTGATGATCTGCATCGCTTTGTTTATTAGCTACTGTGCATGCATGCTCAGTTGCGTCTGACTCTTTGTGACCTCCTGAATTGTAGCCCACCTAGCTCCTCTGTCCATGGAATTTTCCAGGTAAGAATACTGGAGTGGGTTGCCATTTCCTTCTTCAGGGGATCTTCCTGATTCAGGGATTAAACCTGTGCCTCTGTGTCTCCTGCGTTGGCAGGCAGATTCTTTAACACTGAGCCACTGGGAAACCCTTATTAGCTACTAGTGTGTGTATTATATTTGCGAATTTTTCATTTTTTAAAGATGTGTGTGCCTCTTTTTGGTGAGTGATATTAATGCTGTTGGGAATAGACCCAACTATTGCAATGATCTTGTGTCCTTGTACAACTCCTGGGATATTTAGCAACTTCTCTGTGAGCCATTTGTATATATTCATTGACTTCAAGATTGTATTGACCAATGAAATCATAAAGGTTAACAGGAACACAGGCAAATTCTGGGAAGTATGATTGGTGTACCCGGAGTAGTTGTCATGTTTATGTACTGCCTATAAAAATGCTGAGGGTGTTTGTTTAATTAAAGCTTTGATTAAATAATCAGTGTAGATGGCTCTAAATGATGCAAGGTTCCTGTTGACATCTCTTGCCATCTTTTGCTGCTTTTATATTTGTCTTTCTGTATGAGGAAAAAGATCAATGAAGCAATTTTTTTCCTCTTAAAAATGGAGACATACGAATACTTCATAAAGGAAAAGCATTCTTACATACTTTTTGTATTGACAAATTATTTTTTTAATGTGCAATTAAAACTAGGTTTTAATGTCTTTTCTTTATAGCTCAATAGATACATAAAGCCATCTATGATTTATAAGCCAGGATAAAAACAAATCTACAAAGTCAACCAAGCTCAGATTGACAAAATTAATTTCATAGAGCGAGTAATGTTGAGGTAGAACTGAACGTCTAACTGCAAGGTGCTTATAGTTGGAGTGCTGCGGCCCTGGGTCCTTTGAGTTTCGGCAACCTGTTCTCTGTGATGCCTTAATTCTTCTTTCACGTGTGTGTGTGTGTGCGTGTTAGTTGATTAGTCATGTCTGACTCTTTGCAACCCCACAGACTGCAGCCCACCAGGCTCCCCGTCCATGGGACTCTTCAGGCAAGAACACTGGAGTGGGCTGCCATTTCCTTCTCCAAAAGGAACTATAGAAAGAAAGAAAGTGAAGTCGCAGAGTAGTGCTTAAACTTTCATAAAGCCTTTTATTTTTAATTTTTTATTATAAAAAATCATTACATCACCTGGCTTTTACTTAATATGCATGAATTATAAAAAAACTACAAATAAATACAGTGAAATTGCATGAGTGCTTATAAATCCAGAATATGCTTCATATTATTAATTTTTTAAAAATTGTCATCAAAATCAAAATACCAGGTTTAAAAATTCTCATAGAGAATTCATGGATGACCATGAGAATGTCTCCATAGACCCCAGGTTGAGAAACACAGCAGTAAACAATTTATTAGACTGAGAAAAAGGAATATAGTTTTAATTCACTTAATGCTACTTAAAAAATATTTTCCATTGGTCTTTTAACATGGTGTTTATAGCAGTCACACGGTAATTTCTTTTTAAATATTAACTTTGTTTTATATTTTGCTTGTTTAGTACTATATACACAAATATGTAAGGCAGTGATTTTTTATCATGTCTTTATGTTCATTGAAGAATATAGCCTTATCCAGATGACTTACATGAATTTATATTTAATTGAATGTTCTTTATTAATAGAGCATAGTAGATTCTGTACCTTTTAAACATAATACATTTGGAAAAATGTGTACATTAACTACATTATACTGTAGTTTTTCTAGAATATCTTTGTAAAGATATGAGAGTACAAAATTATGAAAAGTGACTTCTCTAATAGTTGAATTCTGTTTCATTGTAGTCCAGGTGGGTTATATTGTAAAAAATGTAATGAAACTTGCTTTAGGACTTGGAATATTTCCCTTAGAAATGCTCTAGAAAGCATACAGAAAGTAATCAACTTTGACTTGAGCTTTGGTTTAAAAATCCACTTGAGAAGTCTTTAACTGGAAAGTCTTTAATTGGAAATATTTCTCATGTGTCTCTGAATGGTGCTTTTCTGAGTGGTGCTTGGGTTCCAGGCTGGCTACTAAACTGTTTAACACACAGTTTAGCTGGACATAATTTAGTGCATTAGCAGTGACAAATAATACTGTCAATATGCTTGCAATACTTGTAATTCAGGGATTAAGGGACGAAAAGAAAATGAATGAGAATTTATTGGAAATATTGGTGCTGGAGAAAAAACACGTGCAATTAGAGAAGAGTGTAGAGATAGAGACCAATGAGTTGGTTCTGAGAAGTCTTTCTGGCAGTTTAAAGAGTTACAGAGGTGGATGTTATTGTGAAGAAGACAAGTGGCGGTGGTCTGTAAGAAGGAGGTTTGTCTAAGGTGGGATAAACTGAGAGGGTAAACAGTGGAGGAAAAGAGGGGCATGGTATGATGTCCCAGGGACAAAAGGAGGATGTTGTGAGGATCAGCTGGAAATGGATCCTGGAGGGGACCCTGGAGTTTGGCTTTTTGGTAGATGGAAGGTGGGGAAAGGGTCAAGATCACATGTAAACTGGGGTTTATAACTTGCATAGTGTCTGCTTTAACCCTCTGGTAGAAAATGCAACAAAACCACGTCTACACACAGTCTGCGTATTTAGACACAGTATCATTTTTTTCTTGTTGTTAGACAAAGAATATGACTTTATTTTAAAAGCCGGCTGACCGAGAAGATGGCAGACAAATGTCTCAGCGTTTTAATATCATAGTTTTAAATGGTTCTGTGTGTAGTCACCACCTGAGGGTTCTTCTGTTTTTCTCTCTCAGCTACCTGCTTAGACTCTTTAACAACACAGCCCTCTTGCTAATATCCTCACCTGTCTTACCTGTTGTTGCTCCATCTCACCTGCGTGATGGAACTGCAGACCTTGATCAACCTAGTTCTTTGCTATCTCCATTTCTGTATCTTAATGTGTTGAATGCATGCTATGTGTGCTAAGTCACTTCAGTTGTGTCTGACTCTGTGCAAACCCATGGACTGTAGCCCGCCAGGCTCCTCTGTCCATGGGATTCTCCAGGCAAGAATACTGAATTGGGTAGCCATTCCCTTCTGCAGAGAATCTTCCTGAGCCAGAGATTGAACCCACATCTCTTCTGTCTCCTGCACTGACAGGCAGGTTCTTTACCACTGGTGCCACCTGGGAAGCCCACCTTGCTTGAAAACTGTTGAAGAAAAATGTCCTAACTGCAAATATGGGTTTACTACAAATTCATCATCCCCAGTATCCATTGGGATTTCAGTGCTATCTCTTTTTTCCTTTAGCATTTCTTTGATAAGTTTTGTTTTCTGCCCTCTAAAGCCTATTTTAAACCTTTGACTGCCCCATTTCCATGCCTCAAGCTGAACAGGGAACTTTGATTCAAGCCTGGCAAATAACTTTGTGGGTAAAATCATTTGCCAACCAGTTATTGGAACCCAAACCTGAACCCGTTCTTCCTTTCCTACCATAACTTCTTGCATCCTTCAGCCATCTTTCCCTATATGGTCTACACAAAGTATTTCTCAAATCATATCATTTATTTTTATCACCACTGTCACAGCCCTAGATCTTGCAAAAATAATTGCATTGTAAGGATAAGGAAAGTGCCTACTTCTACAGAGATCTTAACCCGAATATAAATCTAACTTAACAAAGCTTAGCAAGGTTCTAAAAGATACATGGTATTGAGTCTCTATATCTTTCCAAGTCATCTCACAACATTCTTCACCCTGAATTCTTGCTCTGTCTATTCTGAACTGCTTTACTTTCTCAGACAAATGCCTAATCAAAATAGCAAATTTCCTGAGGATTAGGAATTTTGGCAGAAACTATCAAGTGAGTGAAAGCAGGAGGAAGTCATTATTATTCAACCATTAATGCCCTGAGTGAAAAGATGTTAAAATGGTAAAAAGTGGAAGCAATCCTTAATTATTCTTTTCTATATAGTTTCTTTCCTTTTAATTATACATACAGTAGTCACCACATGAGTAAGTGATAGGCGTCAATTACATTTTCTATTCTTTTAGACCTTGGACTTCTCCTTGATGGAGGATCATTTGCTCTGTCAACAATGGCCTGACTGAAATAGAAGTACTATTTAAAAATGAACAAGATGTCCTTTTTAAGATGTGATAAATTTTGATGATCTACTTGTAAATCACAGCATATCAACATTAAAGAGACAGAGAACATATTCCTTATCAAGTCTCTGAGCAACATGCGTAGAAAAGGGTAGGATTGAACTAATTTTCTGTGAAATACAGTCTGAAAATCACATTAGTCTCGAAAGCACACAGATTATTGAAATTGTGGTTATTTTGAGCCTGAACTAAATAGATTAAACAATTCTGCATTTCATTCTGCTTGCAAATACACAGCCTTAAAATGACCAAATATTGATTGAAACCCACTTGTGAAGAAAGTTGGGAATGAGAAAAATGATTACTCTCAGGAATGATATTTATTCCTTCATATGGGGAAAACTATTTGAGAAGAAATGTGTTAGTATATATTTTCTAGTTCATTATAAGATACTACTTTATATTCTTTTCTAAAACTCAATAGAATTCCATTTTAAAATATGAATACATATTCTTTGTTTTAGATAGTACATTTTACTCTTGAATATAAATGGTATAGTTTTATCTTTTGCAGAAAGGTTGATTTCTTTTAATTAACATCACGTCACCTCTACTTTATTGAAAGGCATAGCTCACAATTGAATGGACTTAATATAGCATCATATTTAAAAGAGAATTATCTCAATGTCATGTCTAATAAGGAGTCACTGTCTTAAAAGTTGCTTTTGTAGAAACTTATGTTAGATGAAAATATTTGCATTCCTGATAGGTTCCTTGCAAGTAGTGTTAGTATTATTTCATATCTTAAGCAGTTTTGATACAATTTATTCTTTTCACAGATACTTATTTACCTGGATGCATGATTGCTGCATGACCAAAGGAAGAAACAATTCATTAGAGATAAATTTTTACCTTCTTGGTGGCTCTCTATGTATGCACAAGTAAAGAAAAATCAAAAACTTGTCTGTATGATGTGTGTGTACAAAATATGTGATTAATTATATGTTTAAAAGTAAAATACAGGTACTTTAGGTACTTAACTCTTTCTATGGAAAATTAAATATAGTCATATCCAACTTCAGTAAACTGTTTCCTCAGATATTATAATTACAATTTTTTTGGTAAAGAGCTCCTTTTTTGATAGTGATTTTGTTTATTCATTTTGGTTGTGCGTGGTCTTTGTTCGTGCGTGGGCTTTTCTCTAGCTGGGACTTCTCCTGAGTTGTGGTCCACAGGCTTCCCTTGCAGAGCACAGGCTCGGGGCACAGGGGCTGCAGCAGTTGCGGCCCCCGGGCTCTTGAGCGCAGAATCGGCAGTTGTGGTGCACGGGCTTAGTTGCTCTGGAGCATGTTGGATCTTCCCAGATCAGGGTCAAACCCATGTCTCCTGTATTGGTAGGCAGATTCTTTACCACTGAGCCACCAGGGAAGCCCTATAATTGATTTTTAAGCTACTTAACAGTTTCTGATATGATTCAAGCAGGGTTTGCAGAGTAACATCATTGCTGTTTAGAAATATGCTTTCTCTTTTCTTCTCTTTCATATAATTTTCTTTGACATGGCCCTAAGGTTGCCTCTGATTGTTATCTTCTTGCTATAATTTGGACAACAATGCTCTCTTTGTGTTACAAACAATTATTTTCCTTAGATGGACACACTGGCGGTTTGCGAAGCAAGTACTGATTTGCTCTATGGAAGATAATCTTTGATCAGTTTTGACTAATGTTTATATTTGTGTTGTGGGAATATTTTTTAATGAAACATTCTCAAATGCTTTCATATTAATCCCATTTTTTATAAGCTAATATTTTATTTTTCATGAGTGTATTTATTAGAAGTCTTGAAACCTATTTCCCCATTCATTTTCAAATTTATAAAAATGAATTATATTTATTTTATAATTTACAAGTAACAGTGGAAAATTTTGCTGGAGTAACATTTAGTCCCCCAAAGTACTAAAAAAGGTATTTTCTTTATTGATCATATAAAATGTGTGTCTTCCTAGCAACTCAAGTGTGGTTAGTATAGCATCTAAAACATTAAAGAGTAGCTGCCTGGAGGGAGGTTAACAAGGCCAAATGTGCACCATCTAGTGGTAACACAGACGTAGTGCAGCTTAATTTGACTGAAGGTAGTCTTCCAGGGCTGTGGTTACAACTCGGATGCCTGTAGTATATATGGGAGAAATGGGAGAAAAATCAGTTATCCATCAGTTATCACATCTCTGTGGGCTTCCCTGGTGACCCAGTGGTAAAGAATCCGCCTGCCACTGCAGGATACGTGGGTTCAATTCCTAGGTTGGGGAAGATCCCCTGGAGAAGGAACTGACAACCACTCCAGTATTCTTGCCTGGGAAATCCCGTGGACGGAGGAGCTTGGCAGACTACAGTGCCCCGGGGGTCACAAAATGCCTTAGTGACTAAGCAACAACAAAACTCACATCTCTTTAATTATGGAGCTGTGATGTAAGCACATGACAAAATAAACAGGATGCCGGGGAATATATTTTAAATTGAGAAGTAAAGAACAATGCAAGCTCTGTTATGAATAGCGCTAGGGAATGGCAAGTTCATGGCAAACCCAGCAGCTGATCTTTGTGTTCAGTTGATTGTTGTCATTCAAGAACACAGAGGCACTGTGACTAGACCTTCCAGGTTTTTAAGAGAACCTGGAAATCTGAATTTGCGTATGAAATCTTCTGATTTTAATATGTTGGCTCTTTGTCTTTTTTAGGTGTGACATGACCTCACCTTAAATACATCTTGGGGCTACATTTAGCCATTGTGAGATCTTGTCTTTCTTTCTTTTTTTTTTTTTTTAAAGAGCTGAATTTATTGACTTTCATTTCTTTAAGAGGACAGAAAAATTTTAGACATCTTCCAGCAATGTTGTGAAGTGAGACTGGATTTTAAAGTTACTGAATCACTGCTGGATTGGGTTTTGGTTGAAAATTCTTTTTATTCAACACTATTTAAGATGCCAAGGCTATAGCTGTGAATAGGACAAACTCTTCTCACTGGTCTCTCCCAGTGCTGCACCTTAAAGGGAACAGCCAGTAATGCAGTCCCAGAGTGTGGCCACTTTCTGCAGGATTTACAGTGAGATGTTTGGATATAACTTTTCAGTGTTATCTTGGTTCTTGAACTCCATTAGGAATTTAAGTTCATGGTTGATGTTACTTTGATTTATTTTTCTTATAACTTCCTACTGGGCAACTTGGGGTTCTTAAAAAATAGCACAAAATTAGAGTTTGCAATACAGGGCAGGACGAAACACTGAGACAGTTGTTTGTTACTTTCTGTATTTCCCCAGAGCCCTTAACCTTGACCACATCTTTTATCTGCACAGAGGAAGTGAATAGAGAGAAAAAGGAAGAATGATCAGGATTCTGAATCCTTTGAACTTGTTCAAACAGTAGGAGAGGCAGAGTGAAATGAAAGGAGCCATTAATAGTGGTATGGCCTAGCTCCTTCTCCCAGGCTGCCTCTGTTCCCTCTTTTAAACGTCACATTTAAAGGCAAGCATAGTCCTTCCATTTGCCCCACGGATCCCTACCACCCCTTAAGTTCTCTGACCTGATGTGTGACTACTTTCTCATTTGCTCTTTCTGCTCCACAGTCACATCACATGTGATCCCTTTTACACCACCGTGTTGGTGTCCTGTCTGCCTGAAATAGTATACTCACAGACAGCCACTTATTCTTGACCTCCTACATGTCGTTGCTCAAGTGTTGCTTTCTTATGTCCGTCCTGACTGCCCCGTTGAGAATTATATCCCCTGTGTCCCAATCCCCTCTGGTTTGCTCTACTCCCCCCGTCAAATAGCACTCAGTACCTTTTAACGTAATATATGATTATTATGTTTATTTCATGTCCTCTGTTAAAACAAACATAAGTGCTCTGGGGGGTAGAGCTCTTTGTCTTGTTTGTTTACTGATGTGTCAGAAAACAATGTGTGTGATGTATGGAAACTCAGTATATATTTTTTAGGTGAAAGAATGTTGAAGTTCTTGTTCACTTAAGTCTGTGCGTACTTCCTACAGTCTGCTGCAATGGAAAGCTTTCTTGCAACAAACTATATCATGTGTTGGCTTATGATCCAGTTTGTCTTTGGACTTGGACTTGTGTGTGTGCTCCATCCTGTCCAACTCTTTGCGACCTCATGGACTTTGGCCTGCCAGCCACCTCTGTCCATGGAATTTTCCAAGCAAGAATACAGGACTGGGTTGCCATTTTCTTCTCCAGGGGATCTTCCCTACCCGGAGATCGAACCTGTGTCTCTTGTGTCTTCTGCATTGGCACATGGGCTCTCTACCAGCTGAGCCACCAGGAAAAACCCGTTTTTGTCTTTATTACTAGAAATGCATGTTAAGATGAAAGAAATATTTGTTTGTTTGGTGCCTAAATGCACGTTAGAAGTAAAAAAAAAGTTTGAATGTATGCTCTTAACATAGAGGGCAGTCACTTTGTATAGCTAACTAGTATTAAAAACTGCAAAAAAAAAAAAAACCCACAAAAAAACAAAAAAACAAAACTTGGTTTTAGGGCAACAGAAAGAACCAAGAACATGAGGTCAAAAGGCCTGTAATGGATCCTGGTTACCCCTAAGGTTAGCTGTTTATTATTTCTGAGTGTCAGTTACCTTTTCTTTAAAATAAGCATAATAATAATAATAGAATCTGTCTTATTTACCTTATAAATGCTTGATGATGTTTTCCCTGTTAATCCATGCTTGTTTCCTTCAACAATTAACCCAACATATATCTGAATTTGAGACTCGTTTATTTATCTGTTCACTTGACAGATCACCCTTTAACATACAAGCTCCACAGGGAAAAGCCTGCATCTTTGTTTTTTTGGTATTGTTTTCCCAACCTTAAACACAATGCCATATGATAGTTGTTCAGTAAAAATACTGTTGAATGAATAATTAAGCAAATTTAAGCCATGAAATTCACATGGCATAATAATAGTAAATCGGCTTGTAGTCAAGTGGAGAATCCCAGGGACAGGGGAGCCTGGTGGGCTGCCATCTATGGGGTCGCACAGAGTCGGACACGACTGAAGCGACTTAGCAGCAACAGCAGCAGTCAAGTGAAGAGAAGTGAAATTTGCTCAGTCGTGTCCGACTCTGTGACCCCATGGACTATACAGTCCATGGAATTCTGTAGGCCAGAATACTGGAATGGGTAGCTTTTGCCTTCTCCAGGGGATCATCCCAACCCAGGGATAGAACCGAGGTCTCCTGCATTGCAGGCAGATTCTTTACCAGCTGAGCCACAAGGGAAGCCCAAGAATACTGGAGTGGGTGGCCTATCCCTTCTCCAGTGGATCTTCCCGACCCAGGAATCGAACCGGGGTCTCCTGCATGGCAGGCGGATTCTTTACCAGCTGAGCTATCAGGAAAGCCCTGTAGTCTATTACAATAGTCCAAATGTCTGTTGTTATTGTCACCATCTAAACGCTCATCATCATCAATATGTACTACTCAGGCTTCTATAATCCACGACCAATGGGGTGAGTGTCTCCTAGGGTTGCTCCTATAACTTACAAGTTCAGGGAATTAATACAGAGAACACTTTGCTGATCTGATGATGTTGTTACAGGTCTCTAAGCTGGCTGGTGTTTTGGTCAAGCATGGTGTCAAGAAGGGTGACACCGTGGTTATCTACATGCCCATGATCCCACAGGCGATGTACGCCATGTTGGCGTGTGCCAGGATAGGAGCCATCCACAGTCTCATATTTGGGGGATTTGCATCCAAAGAGCTAAGCACTCGCATTGATCATGCAAAGGTAAGTGCTTTGTTTGGAGAAATCAAGCAATAACCACATATAGTACAGCTGTGTTCATCTGCAAGTGAACCATGCAAGAGCGATAGTATTTACTGCTGCTGCTGCTGCTGATGCTAATTCGCTTTAGTCGTGTCTGACGCTGTGCGACCCCATAGATGGCAGCCCACCAGGCTCCCCCGTCCCTGGGATTCTCCAGGCAAGAACCCTGGAGTGGGTTGCCATTTCCTTCTCCAGTGCATGAAACTGAAAAGTGAAAGTGAAGTCGCTCAGTCGTTTCCGACTCTTCGCCACCCCATGGACTGCAGCCCACCAGGCTCCTCTGCCCATGGGATTTTCCAGGCAAGAGTACTGGAGTGGGGTGCCATCGCCTTCTCCAAGTGTTTGCTAGATCCTCTTATCAAATGAGATAAAGTTGACTTTTTACTTGGCATACACTATTAACCAAACTTTTATTTTTGAGTCCGTCCTGTGTGAAAGATATCATCCTAAATACTGTGAAGAGTATGACACATAAGGTGCAAGTCTTTCAAGTTAACTTGCCATTTACATTTGGATGTGTGATACATTTAAGAAAAAGAATAACTAATATGCTCATTCAGCATTATTTATTAAGCTTCCACTCTGTGTCTGGTACTCTCCTTGGAACTGGTTAATAAATGATACTTATCACATGGATGGGGCACATGACTAGTTTTATAACCTATATATTTCCACGAATATAGCATAGTGGTTAAGAGGGAGTGTCAGGGACGGGTGAAGTTATACATTTAGATGGGGTACTGACATCACAAACTTGAAAGGCTGTTGTGAAATATCATTGAGATATTGAATTTAAAACACTTGACATGTTGTCTGGCATATAGTACCCATTAAAAAAAGATGTGCTGTTATTACTCTATGAATTTAGAGCAGGGATTAGCAAACTTTTTTCTATAAGTTACGGGTTAGTAAGTATTTTAGGCATTGTGGATCACATGTGAGCTTCTGTTGAAACTATGAAGCTGTGTTGTTGTAGCATTAAGCACCTCAGAAGTGAAGAGCATGCAGTGTCCCAACAACACTTTACAGAATGTAATCTGGGCAGGACTGGGCTCTGAATCATAGTTAGTTTTCAGACCCCTAATTTAGAGACAGGAATGATTTCTCTTAGTTGGAGTGGCTGAAGAAGGCTTCCTGAAAGAGGTGAGATTTGAGTTATATAATATCTTGGTTATGATTCAGCTAGTTGAAAAGAATGATGTAGTCGGATCCAAAAGGTGAGAAAAAGAATTAGAGTCTAGCATTAGAGTCAGGAAAGGGTACAATCCTTTTGAAGGACAGCAAATAGATCACTGTGGACAGAGGAGCCTGGCAGGTAGGTTACAGATCATGGGATCAAAAGAGTCAGACACAGCTGAGCAACTAACACATGAGATACATTGTTTTTTATAAAAAGCTTTTATATGACATGGGGAAAAAACATATACACACACACACACGTAATAAGAATTTATAAAACTTATGCTGCATCACTGGCATTTTTCATTCATAACAACACACACACACACACATCTGACCTTTAAAAATATAATAAAAGGATACCTGATTTACTTTTTCCTTTCTTTCCTTTTAAAAGGCAGCTTGAAATAGTGGAAAGAGGAACGTTTTGAAAGCAATCAGAACTGGCCCTCTTTCTGATTCCACCACGTATAAGCTGGGGCTCACTATGCCACTGGCACTGGGCCTCAGTTCCGCGAATACTGAATGATGTTGAAAACTAGAAAGTGCTATATATGCATATATTTGGCACAATATAAACCTTCCCTAGAGGAAACATATTGTAACCAGAAATCAAAATTCAGGAATGGATGCACCTTCTGGGATTGATTTTTCTGTCTCCTGAATAATTTATCTGTCTCCTTTGCTTTGGATTTCTCTGTGAAGAAGCAGTGTACTTAAAAGAACAAAGGCATGTTTGTTTTGTAAATTACTGAGAATTTTGGTTCCATGCCACAAGTATTTTGTTGAGAGCTTGTGTTATGACAAACGTTGTACCAGGCATAGGAGACAGGAAGGTACTGGGGCCCAGATTTGTCCGTGGAGAGCTCCCTGTGCAGAGGTGGGGACGAAGGAGCACCTTGACACTACATGGATATCTGAGGCCTGCTCAGAATCTACCAAGGAGGGAAGACTCACCTTGAATCTTACGGCTACACCTGCGCGTATCTTGAAGAATGACTAGCCAATTGTCGGGCAGAGAGAATGCCAAGTGTGTCTTAATGACAAGAGCAGACTCAGACTCTGTGGGACTTGAAACTTAAATTGTTTGAGGGCCCCTTTAAGAAACATATGACAAATTTATAATAAAATTTCGTGAAAATGAGTATGCATTTGAAATGAGAAAGAATCATAAAAAATATTAGAGATTCCAGTCTCTTCCTTCTGAGGTCACTTCAGGTGTGTAAGCAGAGAGGCTTACATGAAAAATCTTAGAAATGCTTATTGATAGCAGTCAGGCTGGGTCTCTCCCCTCTTAAGAAATGCTACAACTTCAGTAACAACCAGCTGTTATGTGGGCGTATGCAAGTGAGGGGACTCTAAGCTTCCATTTCACTGGTTCATGGCAACTTTACATCTACCTGGCTTAATGAATTTTTTGGAAAGTATTTTTTTAACAGCTCCTGTTTGTTGGCCAAAAGCATCATTGAATGTGGAATTCTGAACAGGTAAGTGAGATTTATGTGGAAGTGGTTAGGGCTATAACGTTTATTTAAAAGTAGTTAAATAGTTTCTTGGTTTTCAGGCCATTTATTTAAGAGAGAACAGAATGAAACATTTCTTTAGAAGTGTTAAATTGCCAGCCTGTACCTGAAATACTGTGGTTGCCTTAACTAGGATGGCTCAGCTTTGTCATTTGTTTGTTTTCCACTGTAGCCCAAGCTGGTTATTACAGCATCATTTGGCATTGAACCCGGAAGGAAGGTAGAATACATACCGCTTGTAGAAGAAGCGCTGAGAATAGGACAACATAAGCCAGATAAAGTTCTCATCTATCATCGTCCAAATACGGTAATCTGAAGATTGAATTTCGTTCTTGCTTATGGTGGTGTGCTAAGGATGATTCTTGTTGACTATTTGACAGGAGCACTTGATTTGTAAACTCTTAAGTATCCTTTAAGAATGTCACTATTTGGGGCAAAAAACAATGATATTTTCTGTCTTCATAAAAAAACTAAAAACAAAAAGATTGAAATATAGAAATATCTGGAACATTAATGAATTGGATCCAATGAATATTCTATTGTGGTATCCTTTATTAATTTATGCTATAACTTTAATAATAGTACAGTTGACCCAAAGCAGGGTTTAAAGATGTGAGCCCCCGGACAGTTGAAAATCTGCTTATGACTTTTGACTCTCCCATGAATTTAACTAATAGCCTGTTGTTGAAAGTAGGCTAGAGAAAAGAACTGTATTTATCTGAATCATATTTATCCATATTGTAAGTTTATGTCTGTTTATAAGATGAATTGTCTATCAGTACCGGCATCAATATTGTCTTATATGATACAAAGCACCGCAGATGCACTGTATATATTACAACACTAGACATCAAAAATGAAAAGATAATGTGAAAAAGAAATTCATATTTAGTTACAGCTGTAATGATTTATGCATCCATAGAAAAGAACCAACAATACAATTGCTTCATGATAGCCCGGCCTATACTCTAATGAATGAAATATACAGTTTTTATGGCATATGGCATGACCTTATAGTCATATTCATACTAAAATTTTGGAAACATTGTTAAATTAAAAAAAAAATCACTTCCCTGTGATGATAGGCTGATACCCAGTTTCTCTAAGTACCAGAGAAAGAGGTATACTGTACAGTAATGTAATTGTAAGTTAGGAAACAGTAGGAAAACTGATTTTATATTAAATATCACTTACTTTATGCCTATGTAAAGACAAACCAGTATCTCCACATATGTATTCATGACATAGCTTTTTCTTAACTTTTTTGATATTTCTAAGTAGTATGGTTCATCTGAGAGTTTTTCAAATTGCTATAAATCTTCAAAAATTTTTCCAACATATTTACTGAAAAAAATCGACATGTGAGTGGACCCTTGCTCTTCAAACCTGTATTGTTCAAGGTTCAACTGTACTAGAAACATTTACTGACAGCTTACCGTATAATTTTTAAGACACTCCGTTCATGGATAATTTTTTAAAAACTTCCTGATAACTTTATGAGCTTGGCATTATTCCTGTTTTAAGGAAGAGAAGTCCAGGAAAAAGCGATAAAGTAACTTGTCCAGCTAGCATCAGGGTCATGATCTGAATGCGTGCATTCTGACAGTATGCTTAATCTCTCAGCTACCTAGTCCTGTGGTGAGGTGTGATTAATTTCTTTCTAAAATGTCTTTTAAAAACGTTAGAAAGAGTAATCCGTCTGGAAATAAAAACTATGTTCAGGAAAACAAAATATGAATATTCTAAACAGATAAATTATCTGTGATCCATGAAGGAAGAAGAAAAAGCAGTATAATACATAAATGACTGTATTTTACAATGCTTTTTCCTAGTAAATTTGCCCAAATAATCAGCTTATTTCTACATTCCAAGCTAGGTCTCCAGCTATTTATAGTTAGACTGACTTGGGTTTCTAGCAGATTAAAATTTTTTACAGAAGGAAAATTGCAAGTGTGCAAAGAATCGTGCATAATTTGTAGAACTCTTGAGAGATTATCTGTGAAAAATGCTTAAATGACAAGATATAAGAACAGAGAGCATTAGAGCTCTCTCACTTTGATTACCACCTAGAAGTCCCATCACCACATTATATTCCAGTGTAGTTTGAGTAGTCTGTGCTTCCTCAGGAAAGGCTGCACTCAGTGATTTTAATATTTTCAATGTTTTGAAGGAGAATTTTAAATTTCTTTCAGATGACTTCCAGCATGTTTTTAAGAAAAGCTTGTTGCTGTTGAGTCAGGGAGTGTAATTCAGTAATACAGAAGGCTTTGAGTAAGAAACGGTTAGGGGAGGGGTAGGAACATAATAACGTAAGTGTCAATGTGTGTATGCTATTCACACGTATATGAATTCATGCAGAATTTACAAAGAACTTAAGGCTAGGCCCATAGTACCTTTGGACATTCTTTATTCAATTCTTACATTCTTGTAAACCAGTAAGTGAAGTGAACTTGCTCAGTTGTGTCCAACTCTTTGAGACCCTGTGGACTGTAGCCTGCCAGGCTCCTCTCCATGGGATTCTCCAGCAAGAATACTGGAGTGGGTTGCCATTTCCTTCTCCAGGGGACCTTCCCAACCCAGGGATTGAACCCAAGTCTCCCGCATGGCAGGCAGATAGTTTATCCTCTGAGCCACTGTAAACCAGTAAAGTAGATGTGATTACTGGCCCAATTTTACAGATGAAAAAACTGAGTCATGGACAGGTCACACCACAAAGTCACAGCCAATAAGTGGTAGAGCCAAGATTTAAACTCAGTTTAATGACTTTTAACCAATGAGATATATGCTGGTTTCTTTTGCTTTATAAATGCTGTGGATATGGATATGTTTCCAATCAGATTTTTCTCAAGCAAATACCATCTTTTACCTTTTTAATTATTAATATTTGCATACATCTCTGTTTAACATTCACATCTTAATACAATATTATGCATATTGTAGGCACTCAGATTATTATTATTATAATTTTTGAGATATAATTTAATACATTAAGATAGATCATAAGAGTACATTTTGATGCATTTTCAATATTGCATGCACCTGTATAACTCCATCCAAATCAAGATAGAGAATTTTTCCATATTTGTTCCTTTTTCCAGTCAACTATTCTCCATTCCTAGAGGCACATGCTTTCTGATTTGTACTGTCATAGATTTTTTTGTTGTTGTTGCTTCATTCCCAAGCTTCAAATAGATGGAATCATACTATGCATAGACTTTTATGTCTCCCTTCTTCTGTTCAATATAATGTTCTTAAGATACACTTCTTGTGTGTCATGTATCAATAGTTCATTGTTTTTACTTTTGAGTAGTATTTCATAGCATGAACATATAAAAAATTGTTTTTCTACCCTTCTATTTATGGAAATTTGGGTTATTTCCACTTTGGAGCTATTATGACTAGAGCTGCTATGAGCATTGTTAATCAGGGCTGTGTGTGGATCATGCATTTCCATTTCTCTTAAGTAAATATCTAGAGCTAGTATTGCTAATTCATATAGTAGATTGCCGGGGTCCAGCCCTGGTGGATCCAGGGAATCTGAAGCAGGGATGGAGTCAGCGTCTGGGAAAGGACTATTTAAATAGAAATATAAAGAGAGATTAGGGAAGTATAGTAGGAAAATTGGTGGAGAAAAGAGGCTGAATATGTTGGTTTACATGGAAAGTTAATAAAACCTTGAGACAAGAGGTTTGCACCATCTATGTAGGCCAGTGGCGCCCACTTGAATAGTGGAGGGTGCCCCGCCTTGGGCTCCCTCTCGCGTGGGTCTTAGAAGCCAGGGCAAGTAAGTAGACGTGGTGAGCTTCCACACTCCAGATGGGAATTCAGCCTGAAAAGGAGAGGGAGGGAGGGGGAGAAAGAGAGAAAGAGAGAGTCGACACGGGGGGAGCCAGATTTCCAAGAAACCAGTTTGAGAAACTGGTCGGAGAAACCGGCCCATCCTTTATTGTTCAGGAAAGCTTTTTATACTTTTGGTTGTACATAGAGATCAATGGATGATACAAAACTAGGCAGTGTCAACAGCCCTGACTCTTATTGAGACCAGGCTTTCTCTCTGCATACCTAGCTGTATACACAAATCTTAGGTGATTTGCATCATCTGACCAGAAGGCCAATTAACATTTTACAGCCCTTTTCTGATAAGGGTAATAGTGTTGTTCTTCCCAAAGTCTGGTGCCACTCTCAGAAAGCACTAAATAAAGTTACATTCTTACATAGCAAGGACACAACAATTTATAACAAAGAAGAGGAGTACAGTGATTTATAACAAAGAGAAAATTCATTAACTCAAAAGTCTAGTATTGCTAACATCAAAACTACTATATTCCTATTTCTGCATCCTGTTTACATTGATTAATATCCTCCCAGGTGCCTAAAAGATAAAGGATATGGAGGCCTGGCAGTAAACATTAACTCAACAATGAAACCCTTCACCAAACTAATTCTTAGCTCTAAAAGGCTCTATATCTTTAAGATGTTTTAAGCTTCATGCCTCTCACAGCTGGGGGGCTGTAAATAATCACAAGTTGTAAAAGTCCGGGGGAACCTGTCAGGCAAGTTAGAGAGCCATCAGAGGGATTTGAGCTGAAACATTCCTTTCATATGCAGGAGACTAGTTGGATCTCTAAGTTAACTTTTTCCAGAGAAAGGTGGTCGGGGATAGCCCCCTGTAATGTCAGAATATTATAGTATAGCAGACAGTAAACAGACAGATTTTGGTTTCGGGTAGATGCTCAGGCAGAGGACCCCTTGCGGACCCCTCTCCGCATGACCTTGTCATGGGTGGGATCTCCCATGCTGGCTCCCGGCAGTAGATGTATATTTGACTTTCCTAAGAACTTTGACACAATTTTACATAGTGGACATAATCATTTTACTATTCCAGGAGAAAATTATGAGAGTTCTAGTTGCTCATTTTCTTTATCGTTTGATATTTTATAAAAATCTACTTTGATATATAACTATTTAATCTTGTACTTCCTGTTGTATGATGTAACTTTTCCCCATGTCTTTCTTTTTAACAGTAATGTGTTTGTATTTTTTTAAAAAAACTCTCATAGATAAGATTTTGGGATCTTAAGTTTTTCATCTGGTCTGTTTCTGCCTTTTAAATAAAATATTAATATTAAATCCATGTACATTTGATTAAAAAAGATGATAGCCTTCTCTTTCCTCTTAATAGGTGGAGATCCACTGTTGCTTCCCCCCTCCCATAACTAGTTCCCTTTCTCCCTCTCTTTATTTTTCCTGAGACCTTTCCTCTGTTTTGACTTTCTTTTATTTCAGTTGGATATCTCTTGTCCTTATTCTGACCTTCTGTTGAGGCAGTAATTAAGCCCAGTGGATTGGCTTTCCTTTGAGTTTAGAAAAGATACAAATTATGAGCCTCGGTGATGCATCTCATAGCTAGGATTGCTTTTTTGCCAGAGGAGATAAAAACCTGGCTGCCACTCCTAAGCCTCAGGGAGGCTGTGATGGTTCAATTGGCAGGTCACATCAGTCACCTCTTGTGCTCCCCCAGGACTGCCTTTTAAGAGTGATAACAACTAGGAGGGATATGTCTATAGAAGTAAATGCATGTATGAAAAGGCTTATGTTGATTTTTTCCCCTGTCTTCCTTTCATTAGATCTTCTTTAAACATGCCTGCATTTCTTAGCCTGAAGAATAACCCTTCATTCAAATCCTCATTTTGTTTGAACTGCAGTTGTTTTTGTGATTACTCAATTGACATTTTTTTTATTACGCAGTGTGATGATTTTTTATAGGTCTGTAACTGTGATGCCCTAGGCTTGATAATTTGAATTGAGTTGTGTTTATCTGATGCATAAAAACAAATGGAAATGGAAATATACAGTTTGATCACAGTTAATCATATTTATTTATCTAAATGGTGCCTCCAGGACACATCCACGGTGGGGCTGGAAAAATCAGTTGGGCGTAAAACTTCCCCTTCTTGAAGGTCAATTCAGATTATTGTCTATCAATGTGCTTATTCATGTAGGCATTATATTTGTGATACTATTAATATATTGAAGTATCAGTTTGTAATTGTATCCATTTAAATATATGACCATTTTTTTTTACAACCCCAATCAATAAATTTAGGCACCAGAGAAGCGGAAATGACCTGGCTTTTAAAAATCTGTCAGTGTCTCTGAATTTAGTTGAGGGATTACCTGGATGAAGTGTAATGTTACATATGCTCTCTAGGTGGTGAACTTAATTTCAGTGAGGACTGTGTAGTCTTGCCTTGTGCCTTTACTAACAGCTTCAGCAACTGTAAATTTCCTGTTTCGTTATCTTGAGATTAGTCAACATTTCAGAAAATAACTAGTCATGTACTGGATCATAACTCTAATTAAATAGCTATAACTCTCTGCTACAGTAATTTTTCCATAAGCCACTTTTTTCTTCTTCACTGGCTTGTTTCATTGGCACCTTTCAAAAACACCTAACTTAAGACGTGTCTGTCCAATTCATGGCTCTATTATCATAAGTTTACAACACAGAGCTTGGTTCTAGGAACACAGAAGAAAACACACATTTACCATATTAGTATCGTTGGTAGAGAAAATCTTGGGTAGCTTTGTATACATGTCACATACTCTCATTAATTTCAGAACTGATTTTTGTTCTTAAAAAAGTGAAAGTAGATCACCCCTCCTCCCCTCAAAGTGATTTAATATTCTCCTGTTTGGAAAAATGGCCACAATATTACCCTTAAATGGCCCTTGTGTAAAGAGAAACTTTAGTAGGTTAGTTGAGATTTCATTGTGAAGACAGTAGTTCCAAAGTAGAAAGAAATAGATTATGATCAATAGAAGTTAGTTTTTAAAGTTGATAGTGTACATACAGTTGTATAAACATGAACCTCTGTTAGTTAAGCTCTTACTGATGATGAAATCCTGCCTGCCTCACATTTAATTTCTTAAATATATCTCTAGGTTTAAATAAAACATTTTCTTCAATAAGTTCAGTTGAGGTCAACATCAAACTGTTGAATTTCTTATGAACGTTTATCCAAACTCATGACCCCGAGGTATTGAGTTATAGGTCTGCCATTTAGCTGTATAGGCCTAGATTTCAGGCAGACACTCAGACTAACTTAGATTTCGTTACTCTCCAGCATTTTCCTGATGGAATCTCCTTTGTTCAGCGCATATTCCTGTGCTTTGTTTTGTAGGATATGGTTCCCTTGGCTCCAGGTTGTTACCTTGATTGGGATGAAGAGCTCGCAAAAGCACAGTCGCATGACTGTGTTCCCGTTCTTTCTGAACATCCGCTGTATATCCTCTACACATCTGGAACGACGGGGTTGCCAAAGGTATGCCCTCTCTTGTTGCGTTCTTCAGTCACTCAGTCGTGTCTGACCTTTTGTGACCCCATGGACTGCAGCACACCAGGTTTCTCTGTCCTTCACTATCTCCCGGAGCTTGCTCAAACTCATGTCCATTGAGTTGATGATGCCATCCAACCATCTCATCCTCTTTCGCCCTCTCCTCATCCTGCCCTCAGTCTTTCCCAACATCAAGATCTTTTCCAGTGGGTCAGCTCTTCCCATCAGGTGGCCAAAATAGGCACTCTCTTAGGGATAGTTATAGTGACAGATTTTTTTGCATCAAGAATATTTGATTACTGATTGAAAATGTTTGCAGACTTTATCTTGAGGTTTAGGCTTAAGTATTTTATATCTTAAATACTGTGTCTAAATATATAGAACTATTTATTATATTTAATGCCAAATGCTTTGTCCTTATTTCATTAAAAATCTTCACAATATCAGCAATATCCAATTGCTTTAGTAAGGTATTAAAATTGATATATATTTGATTGAATATCAGTTGGCTTAATACAATTTTATAAAGTATATTTTAAGTGAAATATTTTTTAAACTGAGGTATAACTTTCATACAGTATGAAATTGATTTTTTATTTAGAGGAATTCAATTTATCATTATAAATGCAACTTGGAGAACTGGCCTAGACAGTTTGAACAACAGTAATTTATCCAGAGTGTTGAGCTATTGGATTTGCAGCACTGAAGATAGTCAAGGATTTTTAAGTCTTTTTACCCTGAAAGGTGTTTTCACAAAGCAAAGTTAACAATGTCAATATTCTTGAATGTGTCAGATACCATTACCACTTTCACCTGGTATCTCCAAATAACACTGTTTCTTTATATAACTTCATAAGGATTTGTGCAATCATCTTTCATCTTTATTAGGGAGTTCAATATTCATTAAATCACAGAATGTTAGTGGGCAAAGGGACTTTTAACAATCACTCAAATCCTATATGACATTGGCCTCTATTAATATTGGAACTCTGTAGCATCAGAATTCTGAACCATAACCTGTTAATATTCTCAAAATCGTGATTCTGTTAGTTTAGATTTAAGTAAAGGAAGATCAAGACTTAAAACATTTTATATGAAATTCACTTGCTTGTGAAAAAGAAAACATTTGGTGGAAGGGTATATTCTGTCTGTCGATAGACACAATGTTTTGTTACATTTTGGTCTACCGTCATGTTCCATATGTAGTTGGTACCCACACTTTTGTTGTGTGAATAAATAAATTAATGCATATACATAAAAATATTTGTGTCGTTGTAGAATCAAAGCCCTGTGCTTTTTTGAGAACTCTGGTCATCTGAAAAATAAATTTTCTTATATTGCAGATTGGTCTGTTTAAGCAGTCCAAATGATTACTGGATGCAGTCTGTCCCTTCCAGTTTTTGCAGTCAAGCATTATGTACCAGCCACAAAGAATCCAAATGAACATTTGGCTGTGAAACAGAAGGGACTAAGCAAGTTATAATCTAATATAAAAGTATCAACATGAGAGGAAACCACTGACCCTGAAAACATAGTAGAGCCTAACCAAAAAAATAAAAATCACTTTAGCTCCTTAAAAACCTGAAGGGATCTTATAAAAACTTTTGGTGCTACCTTGAGACTTTTAATCACTGAAATTCACTGTTGCCTGGACGGGGATCTATATGAGAGGGCAGAAGAAGAGTTTGCCATCAGTTTAAAACTGACTCAGCTAGTGTAGTGGAAATAAAATAAAAGTAATATATAAGGCATTCTATCTGAAAAGTGATGATTCCAGATAAAGAAGAAACCTAGATATCCCATGTTTTCTTTGCATCAAGAAGTACTTTGTGGAATTCTTAGATGCCCAAACTGATGATTGTTTGATGTTTCCATCATCCTCGTCTTTTGATTACATTAGTAGTACCATCCTGAAGATAAGTTTATTTCTATAGATTGGAGAAAGCTTTAATTGTTTGAAGAATTCTATTCACACTGAATTTAGTTCATGGATGTCCATTAGGTGCTAAAAGAGATAAAAAAATTAGTTAACCACAGTGCTTTCAGCATAGTGGGGTTGCAATATATAACAACACAGATAATGTAAGATAGACTGTCATCTTTCCCTAAGAGGGAAAAACCCTACTTCAGTCTCTTGAAGAAAAGATGAGTTTGAATGGCATCTGAAGGATTAACTTCCATTAGTTCAACAAATATTACTGAGCACCCCAATACATATCTGACCATCTTTTTAGAGTTCTGTGCTGGATACAGGCACTGAACAAAGAGCTATGTAATAGGTGATGTGTTATGAGGAGAAATGAAACAGAATAAGGGTGATGGAGAGTGAGAGTGTTGTTTTATCAGGGAGATGTCAGGGAAAGCACTCGGTGGTATGACATTTGAAGGATGAGTAGACATTTTCATCAGGTGACCTCGTGGGGAGGAGGGCATTCCAGGTTGATTGGGTCAATATAAGCAAAGACAGGAGCGTGTAAGGTTCCAGGATGGCTACTGCAGTTGGTGCGAAAAAAAGTAGAGAAATGGCCAGATTTATAGGCAGGGGATAATTGTTTAAAATTTACCAAGAAGTTTAGGTTATATACTACCTGTAAGGAATGAAGAGCACTGATGTTTCTCTAAGAGAGACAAAAATATGAAGGAAGGTAACCCTTGCGCCATTACACAATGGAAGCAAGGAGATTGGATTTCAAGCTGTGCTTAGTTTTGGACCATTTATTAGGGAGCAATCAAGGAAATTGAGTACGGGGGAAGAGTACAGGACTTTGAACCTGAGAACATGAGAAAGTGGTTTTGTTTATTTACTGAACTGGAAACAAAGGAGAATGGTTTGGGGCTGGGAAAACTGGGAGGTTTCGTGTATACTGAGTATGATGTCTTTTTGGGACATGAGCATGGAAATGCCCAGCCAGTAGCTGGAAATGAAGGTCTGGGTCCAAGAGTACATCTGGACTTGGAGATAGACCCTGGAATATCATCAGCTGTCGAGGACTAGTGTTTAATTCATGTGATTGAGTAGGCTTTACAGAGCAGGGCATGCAGAGTGGAAAGACAAAGTAGTCAATTTCAAGGCCTTTCAGAAATATTTCTCTTATCCCTTCAGTGGACTTTAGAATTTCAGTGGCATTGAAAGTATATGTTGCCAACAAATACTTTTGCCACTTATTTTATTTTACTTTTGAAATATATTACTTTTCATTTACTTAGCGCCATAACAGTACATGTTCTCTAACAGTGTAGAATATATTTCATACACCTTTGAATCTACTATGGCACTAACCTTAGAACTGGGCCATAGCAGATCCAAAATATTTAATAGTATACTTTTCCAGTTAGCTCCAGATTCCTCTTATTTTTAAAATTGAAATATAGTTGATTTATAATATTGTGTTAATTTCAGGTGCACAGCAAAGTGATTCAATCATATATATATATGTTAAAATCAATTCATAATTTAATAACAATCATGTGAACCAACAGTCCCACATATATATATAAATATATATTCTTTTAAAATATTATTTTCCATTATAGATTATTACAACATACTGAGTATCCTGATACCCCTTTATTCATAAGATTCTCATTTCATTTTTGGTAGGTATAATCAGGATTAATAGGATCTGAATTTTTAATATTGAGATTCCAGGAATAGAAATACAGGAAAGATGAGCATACATGAATTTATGAAACATTTAAATATAAATTTCATGTCATAATTTAGTTTGTTTTCTTGATCTTCATGAAGAAAAATAGTGTTGTGAACCCATAAAAATATTCTACTTAAAACTGCTCATTTCCCATAGGTGCATATAAGACACACACAATTCGGTCTGTTCTTTGGCTAGAATTTGCAGATCTATTTAGGGCATATTTGCATGTCTGCATCTGCCAACTCTGGATTTGTCAGATTGCTGTATGACAGGTTGATCTGCTAGCTGCTGCACATATTCTAGCATATTCGACAACTGAGCTGCTTTGCATACATTTCTGTATTGTTATGCGTGTTTATTCTGTTTGTTTTGGTTGACTATATTCCAGTTACTTCAAGGAACTACACAATAGAAGGATACCTCATCTGGATTGGGTGTCATTCTGGGAATGGGAGATTTAGTGATGGTGATATTTATCTTCTTTCAGCTTGCTGTCATTAGGTATGGTGATAACCACCCCCCCCCCAAAAAAAAAAGTGCCACGGGAGCACAGGGGAAAGAATTAGAAAGGAAGACGTAAGGAAGGTGGGAGATAAGGCCTTTGTTCTGTTGTGAGTTTTCTATAACTTACATCAACTTTTATTCCTACGTGTTAGGTGACTTATTTATATTCTAGACTATAGAGAAAAATAAGAGAAAGTTAAATAAAAAAACCTGTGGAAAAATTTTTTTAATATGTAGTACAATTTTTGCAGCTTCCCTTGTGGCTCAGCTTGTCAAGAATCTGCCTACAATGCAGGAGACCTGGGTTTGATCCCTGGGTTGGGAAGATCCCCTGAAGAAGGGAAAAGCTACCCACTCCAGTATTCTGACCCGGAGAATTCCATGGACTACAGTCCATGGGTTGCAAAGAGTCGGACATGACTGAGCGACTTTCACTTTCCCAATTCTTGCAGCTAAAGGCTGAACTCGCTACACCTTTGCCCCTGATCTCACAGTTGCTCAGATCCATAAAAAATTATACTGCTGCTGACTCTATCACCCATAGAGGTGGCTTCAGAGTCATCAGAAAGCCTGAAGCAAGAGATTTTATGTTTGAAGAAATATACCAAATGGAGTCATTCCATTTCTGCTAATATGACATTAAGTTCTGTAAATTTCAAGGATTTCTCTTGAACAAAGTATAGTTTTCATATATTGCTTATTCATTGTTCACTTTTTAAATCAGTTGACATATGTATTAATTGTCTATTCTATGCTGAAGATACAAAGATGTTCTACGGCACTGAGAGCGGAGGAGGAGAATGAGCAGTGGGTGGATGTTGTTAGTGCCCAGAGGCTCAGTGAAGTTTGCAGGACTTGGGCCGTGAAAAAGGAGGGAGAGCCTTTTAACACAAGCAGTGGCTTTGGATAGCTTCCAGAAGAGGCAGCACTTTCACAATGTTGCTAGGTACTCCTGTGATGAAGTAGGAGATAACCAGGTGCAGAAAAGGGGTAAGGGCTCATTTTAGGAAGAGGGGATATCATCTGTAAAACTACCATAAGAGCAAGAATATTGTTGGTTGTTGGATTTTTTTAAGTAAGCAGAGCCATACCTCATACTTTTCAACTCATTGACTCCAATGGTCCCATGGTGGTAGGTTTCTTTTTTTCAGGTAATATTTTTGTTTCCCCTTTCTTCTTCTTCTGTTTCTACTTAATTTGCCAGATTGAATTGAAATGTGTATATAAGCATGCATAGATACAAAGCATATGCCTGTGTGTGTGTGTATATGGACATTACGCATATGTATTTACATAGGTATGTGTGAATGGATATATAGTATACGTATGTATATTTGTGTGTTTGTCTTGTACAAGTCTTTACTTCCCTGATGGCTCAGCCGGTAAAGAATTTGCTCGCAATGCAGAAGACACAGGAGATGTGGGTTCGATCCCTGGGTTGGGAATATCCTCTAGAGGAGGGCATGGGAACCCACTCCAGTATCCCTGCCTGGAAAATCTCATGGACGGAGGAGCCTGGCGAGCTACAGTCCACAGGGTCGTAAAGAGCCAGACACAACTGAGTGACTAAACCCATAGCCCAAGTTACTAGTGGGGCTTAACTTAGGAAGTATGTTTTGTTGATTACTCTATGTAGACTTCTCCTACCTGAATATTTTGAGGTTTTCCATTTAAATTTTTATAGATCTATTATAAAAAAATTTTCGGGTAAGACTCCTAAACTCTTAATCTTACCGCGTATCTCAATCTTCCTTCCTTTTTGTACTACAACTGATGTTATTCCAACTGCATTCTTCTTAAACTGTAGCACCCAAACAGTACACACTTGATATAAACAAGTTTTCTGTTTTACAGTAATTGACCCATTTATGATATTTTGCGGCTTTCTCTGTTCCAAGGCAGCTCATTAAACTGGAAACCATAAAGAACCATCTGTGATTAACTGTTGTCTCATTCCTGGGGGATAAATAATTAGCCTTTAGTTTCCCTTGTGTGGATTGAATTTTTTTGAATATCTGTATACATTAAAAGTGTTTTGTATTGTTTAAAGAACACCTTCACATTGTCTACTTTTGTACTGAGATAGAATTCACTTTGTGTCTTTATTTGGGGCACAGAGTTTTATTCCCACCTGAATGTCTTTGAGTTTTCCAGAAGAATTTAAGTATTATGCTGATCCTACAAAAACCAAAGCAGTGTATTGGGAGGCTATAGGGCTTTTCTGAAAATACATTAGGTCATCTAATGTCTTTACTTTTAAGGAAGGTGGGATATAAGTGCATAAAGTAACAGATTCAAAAGAGTGAAATGCAGTGTGCTTGTGTTGTAGGGGTAAGCATTGATGGTCAACAGTATTTTTACCTCATAGTCAAATAGACTTCAGAATGCCAGTTTCTGTTGCTGGTTAATTTTGCATACTGGAATATAATGATTTGTGGTTTTTTTTTTTTAATTTGAGTACAGTTTATGCATTTTCAGAGGTTGAACAGAGTTTATCTGTTGCATTTTAATTATCATTACCTGGAAAATATGATTAGAAACAAAAATGCTTTATCATATTAATTTTAACCACATGTTAATATTATAAGAAAGAAACGATATTTTTAAAACTAATCTTTCAGTGTTTTTACTCTTTAACTTATGAAAGATCCACATGGAGAATATGATATTATGCACTTTTTTCCTACACTGTACTAAATAATCAGAAAATTGAAAGCTGTCATCTGAATATGTTAGGGGCAAGACCAGATTTCATATTGAGAATCTAGATCAATGAATAGAGAAATGATGCCAGATGAAAATTTTATACTCATTATTAAAAAATTAAAAGTAAGTGAATATTAAAGATCAGTGATAAACAGACATGGCTTTTCTGTCTCTGTTAGCTCTTTTTTCATTGTTTTTAATGAGAATCTCTGATAACAACCTCTAATTTTTTTACATTTCTGTCTTTTGTGTGGGGAAAAATAAGAATCAGTAATCGCTAGAATTGAGGAAATAATTTTGCTAGTAAGATGTTAAATTATTGACTGTATAATTTTAAGTTTTTCATGAAAATTTTCATTTTTAAGTCTTTTTTGGGGTCAAATACATTTAAGTAGCCACCATTATATAGACAAAGCAACACTGGTAAATAACCTTTAAAGAAGGGTTCACTTGAGAGGTAAGCAGAAATTTGGCAACTGGTCCTTTAAATTATCTTCCAAGGTTTACAAATGAATTACTACTCATTTATGTTCTCCTTAGCCTTTTAGTCCTTTCTATCACTTCTAGTTGATTACTCTTACTCTCTATCATTTAATATAAAAAAATTACCCTTTTGTAATGATATTAATTAAAAATGACCTCTAAATGCAGGGGCAACAGACAGGTGAAGAGAAATTCTAAAACATCTTAAGTGAAATCATGCCTGACATTAAATTTCACAGAATATTGATAGCATATTGCCTATGAAAAACCTCCTATTTTATCCTTTACCAAATGAATAAAACTTTTTAGCAAAGAGTGTTTGCAAGTTGATTCGTGTCAAATTCATCAAGATTTTGAACTGTAGGAAAAGATCTCAATAAGACAAAAAATTAGCAAAGTATATGGAAGACATGTACAGTATATACCGGTTGAAGACCTGCTCAGTTTACATGGGAAAATGCATGTGTGAAAATTATTGGCAGTAGCTTAGGATTTCTAATTCTCCCAAGATGATCAAAAGAGCCAGCTGCGTGCTACCCATGTCATACAAGCTAGAAAGCATACCTGTCAAATGCCAGCAAAGCGCCCTGTGACATTTGCCAAGAGACCAGGTGTTGCTGCTGGTAGATAAAATGTATTCCACAGCTGGATACCTATGTTTTATCAGTGGTACCTGAGGAAAGCAGCAATTTTAGTAACAGACAGAAAGTCAACTTCTTCTTCATTCTCCTGATTCATGTATGTGTGTTATAGTTACAGAGCTGTGCCAAAACAGTTCAACAAGTAGCATGCTCATTAATTAGAGCCATGTGTGCCCTTTCAGGTAAAATAATTATTTTCTTCACAGAGTGATTATAGCTGCTCTACTAAGAGAAGTTTGAAAATACTTGTGAGTGAACTATAACATATTTCTTAGCAAGCATTCACTTTCTTGCTCTGCGTATTTAACATCATTAAGTCATGGTGAGCCAATAATGATTAATGTTTATAATGAAGCAATAAATGAAATCAGTTAATAAATTTGCTGTCAGTTCTTATCTGTGGTGACTCTTGCACTTAGTTTTCAAATATTAATCTTGTATTAACATTAAATACATTCACTCAAGAATATCTGCTCACAAACTGATTCATGAAAGCTATAGTGCTATACTGTAACAATCAAATCTGTCAGCCTTAGATTTAACTCATCAGGAGTTAGATCTAAAGA
The DNA here is from genome assembly GCF_001704415.2 of Capra hircus. NCBI lineage: Eukaryota > Metazoa > Chordata > Mammalia > Artiodactyla > Bovidae > Capra > Capra hircus. The sequence goes on from NC_030812.1 coordinate 10,514,320, forward strand.
ACTGCTCAGCTCTAATACTGTGATAGCATGGTCCTTCAGGTTAGCATTTTAATAAGACTCCAGTTAGAATAGGACTGTTTCCTCTAGGCGTCGTATTATTATTTAGTACTATTAAGGAATAAATATCCTTATGGTGGTCTGTATCTTAGGCACATAGTTATCTTTGACCTTTCTGTGGACTTAATTTGGAAGTTTTCATTTTTGTTCTGGAAATATGTGTTACAATGCAGTGTTGATAATTGATGTTACCCCTGGAAATTTTTCTTTTGATTGCATGTGATTCTGTGAAATCATATTTTCTTTAGAAAGTCCAGAATGGTCTCTGAGAATGAATTCTACGAATGGACTGGTATGAGCAAATTAGTCTGTGTTTGTTATTGGAGGTGTCAAAGGAATGGTGATTCAGATACAATTATTCATACACGAAAGTCAAAGTTATTTATAGCTTTAGAATATGAAATACTTTAAACAGGAGCTTTTCTTAAGTGGATAGTATGAAGAAAGAGCATCTTTTAATACATCGTCTATTGATTTTAACTTCATCTCTTCTTTCCTTTAGGGTGTGGTGAGACCCACTGGAGGATACGCTGTAATGCTTAACTGGTCGATGTCTTCCATATATGGACTTAAACCTGGAGAGGTAATCATGGTTTTAAATTCACATTATATGACATTTATCTGATTAAGATATATGCATTTTATTTTCTGCTTCTTGTTTAGGTGTGGTGGGCAGCTTCTGACTTAGGCTGGGTTGTTGGACATTCCTATATCTGTTACGGACCTCTTCTGCATGGAAATACTACGGTTTTATATGAGGTAATAAAATAAAATTCATACCACATACACATAGTGTTAATTTCACTGAAAGTTTCTGAGAAGTAGTCTAAGTAGCAACAAAAAAAATTGAATGGAGACAGGGAACATTTTTATGTCTTCTTCCAGTTCAAAAATATTTCATAAGACAGAGAAGTACATAGAAAAAATACACAGCTATTTAAATTGTGTTGAACAAGGCCATAAAATTATATTCTGAAAAATATACACTAAAAACCTTTATGTCTATCCCTTTCTAGAAAATATCATTGGACTGATCCTGATTTAGAACCTTAGAAAACAGTCATCACAAAACAGAGATTCACCTTTTTGTGTTTTTAGAGAATTAATGGATTTCAACTGTATGGTTTCTTGATTTTAGCAGATATTTTTGGTGGTTTCTGATGATTGTTATATGTGTAAGGGAGAGGCTTCTAGACTGATCAGATTGAATCTTCATAGCTTTAAGATTCAGTTGCATGGATTAATGTTAACCAGGAATAATATTTTTGTGTGTATACTAGAAAATTATGCTCTTATGCCTATTCTATTTAATTTTAGTAAATGCCTTGTATAAATACTTAAAACACATGTCCATCAGATTTGTAGGATATCAGAAGTTGAGAGGAACAGTAAAATGATAGTTTGCTAAGTTCAGTTTCAGTTCAGTCGCTCAGTCGTGTCCGACTCTTTGCAACCCCATGAATCGCAGCACGCCAGGCCTCCCTGTTCGTCACCATCTCCCGGAGTTCACTCAGACTCACGTCCATCGAGTCTGTGATGACATCCAGCCATCCCATCCTCGGTCGTCCCCTTCTCCTCCTGCCCCCAATCCCTCCCAGCATCAAAGTCTTTTCCAATGAGTCAACCTCGCATGAGGTGGCCAAAGTACTGGAGCCTCAGCTTTAGCATCATTTGCTAAATCAGTACACAAAATAATCTTGGACTTTCGGGATAAAACACACAAGATGGGAGAATATGGAAATCCTTTTATAATTATATTAAAAATATAATTGCAAAAATGAAGTCAGGGAAATTTGAGTTGGTTACAGTTTATGTGGTTAAGTCCCTGTGAGTATAATTGTCTGTAGTTCAAACATCAGTGGTTGATAGGATGACTTTAAAAAATAGTCACCATATGCACTAGTATAATCTTATTTTCCCTTCTCACATTTGGAGATTTTTGTTCAGTTTAATGAGGAGGAGAAAAAAAATAATTAACTTATTAGAAAGCATTTGGATAAAAGGGAATGGAGTGAAATGTCATACAAGAAAGCGATGAAGGAATTGTGAATGGTTTAGTCTGATAATAGTAATATATTTAGTGCATATTTGTTAAGAATCTTTTGACATTTAAAGAGTTGCCACATAGTAATGTAGTAATGTGGAATTCCAGAGACCTAACTTTTGGACCTAATCAGAGAAAATTTAACTGTTCATTAGTAGAATAGGCAGCTTCTGAAATAGAAGGCTCTCTTTCACTTAAAGTCTTTCAACATCAAGACAGGAATCTGAAGAAGAGAATTTTATATGTGAGTGTAGATAATATTATTAGATTATGTCAAAGTTCTTTAAAATCTTAACATTCTGCCAGTAATGATTCTGAAAAAATGAGAGACTGTTCTTAATCTTTGTGGCAATCTCCTAGTCCCAGCCAACATTTAAAAGCATGATTATTCCCGCATTTTCAGCTGACCGGTTTTCTGTATTAAAATGCTCAGAGATATTAAGGCAAACTTTGACACAAATATTACACCATCTTGTACTACCCCTCACCTTTTATACTATGCCTCTGTCCTTTGTAGACTTAATATGCCCTGTGGTATTTGTAATAATTAAAACATAAAATAATCTTGACAATTGTGTCCCATACTGAAGTCCTTGCAATAGAATAAGTGTTTTTATTAAAATAATAATTCCCTCGGAAGTAAACAAAATAAGCCTTAACACTAAATACTTACAGTGAATTGTGGAATTGCTAATATAAAGGGACAAAGCCGAAGATGCCATTATATTGATAAGTATTTATAAGTATTAGTTTGCCTTTAGGACTATAGCACATGTAATTTTTGTGCATTTGTGCCTTTTTTATTTTTTAAGCTTATTTAAAACATATTTGTAACACCATTAAAAGGGCTCTGTTGTTTGTCTGTATCTTGAAATGATGAGCTCAAGGACAGTGTAGATGCTCTATCAGTATTTGTTGTACAAAAGGGTGATTTTCTTTTTTTAACCTTTTAAATCTTATCTGTGCACTCCGATTTCTTTCCTACAACTTATAAACATCCTCAATTCTCTCTTATCATAAAACAAAGCCTTTTAGACTTCTGCACATTTCTAGCTATCCCATCTTTATAGTCTTCTCCACTGAGTCCTTGGAAAGAATACCCTTCCCATATTGTCTGAACTTTATATTCTTCCGATTATTCTCCAACCCAGTGAAGTCCAGTTTTTCTCCACATTGTTTCATAAAGCTACTGTATCAGAGGTCAGTGGCGGCTCAGTAAGGGACAAAGTCAAGGATTTTCTTCAGTTCGATTTTACTTTTTCTCCCAATGACATCAAGCCTGGTGACTGTGTTTGGTGATGGTAATTCTCTCTGTCCCCTTGAGTCCTCTATATCCTTTTGTTGTTGTTTAGGCTGTTCCTTTTGCCTTACATGACTTTCCCTCTGTCTCTCCTTGTCTGGTTGATTCCAGCTGTCTTGTAGACTCTGATTAGATGTAATCATCGCTTGGAAAATTTCCTCAAAGTTTTGACTGCTCAGTTCCCCTTTCTGTGGTTCCATTGCCCCTGGAACATATGTCTGTTAGTTAGCTGACCACACTATTCTGAAATTATATCTCGTAAAGGGTGCGGGCCTCACAAGCCAGTCTCAGCGCAGTAGGCAGTACACACTAGACATGTAGTAAGTGCTTGTGGAACTAATTGGATGCTACTTCTCTGTTCTCATTCTGCCTCTCTGACATCCCGTCTTCCATTTCCTCTCTTGGTTTCTTTACTTTGATCCTCAACATTGGGTGGTGCTAGAGTCTTGTTCTTAGCCCGCTCTTCTCATTCTGCTTATATTTCCTGGATAATCTCCATGCAATTGGATTTGAGTATTACTAATTAAACCCAGGCTCCTAACTCCTCCTATCTATATCTAACCTTCCTGCTAAGCACCCGCTTATTATTAGGGATTTTCAGATGGCCCAGGCATCCCTTATGGTCAAGGTGCTGTGAAATGAACTCACAGTCTCCAAAGACATTTCCGCCAAAGACATTTCTTTCCGTATACTCTGCAGTGTTGTTAATGGTACCTGCTTTTACTCAGTCGGCTAAACTAAGAATCAAGAAGTGATTCTAACTTCATTCTCCTTACATATCATATTCTGTTGCTCACTACATTTTGTTGATTTACTTTTTTTGTTGTTGTTGTTCATTTGCTCAGTCATGTCAGACTCTTTGCGACCCCATGGACTGCAGCACGCCAGGCTTCCCTGTCCTTCACTGTCTCCCGGAGTTTGCTTAAACTCATGTCCATTGAATCCTTGATGTCATTCAACCATCTCATCTTCTGTCACCTCTTCTCCTTCTGCCCTCAATCTTTCCTAGCATCAGTGTCTTTTCCAAGGAGTTGGCTCCTCGAATCAGGTAGCCGAAGTATTGGAGCTTCAGTCTCAGTCCTTCCAATGAATATTCAGAGTTTATTTCCTTTAGGATTGACTGGTTTGATCTCCTTGCTGTCAGATGTAAAATGACAAGGTAAAGCATGTTTGAGGAACTTTGAATGAATCCTTGTGTTGGCTTCTATAAGATGCTATTTGATAGGAGTCCAGCTACCTATAAGAAGTCTGGCCAGATTTTGGAGCACAGGAAAATCAAGTCTGTTACTGTTTCTGTTTTTTCCTCATCTATTTGCCGTGACATAATGGTGCTGGATGCGATGATCTTTATTTTTTAAATGTTGAGTTTTAAGCCACCTTTTTCACTCTCCTCTTTCACTTTCATCAAGATTTCCTCTTTGCTTTCTGCCATTAGGATGGTGTCATCTGCATATCTGAGGTTATTGATATTTCTACTGGCAGTCTTGATTCTAGTTTGTGATTCATCTAGCCAGGCATTTCACATGATGTATCCTTATTTAACAAGGGTGACAATATACAGCCCTGATGTACTCCTTTCCCAATTTTGAACCAGTCGGTTGTTCCATGAACAGTTCTAACTGTTGCTTCTTGACCTGCAAACTGATTGCTCAGGAGGCAGGTAAGGTGGTCTGGTATTCCCATATTTTAGCACCTGTCAAAAGTGTCCTCTTGTTTCCATGCCTCCTGCCACAGAGTTGAGGCTGTGACAATTTAGTGAGTGTGTTGTTGACTGGTGTGCATTCTGTGTTTAGCCTCTGATCTCACTTGTGCCTGTGCTTTCCAGTTGTATATTTCAGACAGCCAGTCTAGACCATGTTCTAATAAATCCTTCTGCCTTTAGATGTCTTTCCAGGCCATCTCTACCCAAACTCTTAATTCCTGAGCTCTCCTCACTGTCCATCTAAAATGCAAAGATGAATGCAGAACTTCGTTGCTTAAATTTTTTCAAAGGGTTGAGTTCTGCCTCCAGGAAGTTAGAGATGGCATACTTTTCTCTATTCCTCCCGCTAAGTAGAACTGAACATTTTAGGCATTATGTATAAAACAAATGTAAGACTAAAAGATGGAGATAAGAAGGAAAACTGACTTTAGGGACCTTGCGATTTGAGAAACAACATAGTGATGAGACCTTGGCTTTATTTTCCCCTCATATGTCTTAGATTTGTGTCTAAAGAAGATGACAACCTTTAAGTGCCAACAACTGCAGACAAAGCAAATCACAACGAAACTAAACCCTCTGAAAAGGAAAACAACACTAACAAAAAACAGCAAGCCTGACCTCTCAAGCCAAAGGTTTAGGAAGGAGCAGTCTAAGACATGAAACTTTTAGATGGCTCCACTCCAGATAGATGACACAGACAGATCCAAGGTCTCAACCCCACTGCCAACAGCAAAAGCTGAGTGGGAAGTTTAGACTTCCACAATTGTTAGGCTTTAAGGAGGAGCTTAATTCTAACCCTCTTCCCACAAGGTGGTGTCAGAGGAGTTTGAATAGGAAGCCAAGATTTTCCTTCCTGTTAGGTTATAATGAGGACCTGTTGAACAAGCAGTAACAGTAGAGACCAAATAAGGAGCCTGGGCTTATCCCCCTAACTTACCAGTAATGAGATACCCCTTCCGTTCTCCATTGGGATAGAGTCAGTGGAAGCCTAGTAGAGAGTCAGGATTTCGGGGATTTTCAATAACAAGACCACCTGTCTCTTCCCTGTGATATCAGTGGAGGCCTTGTTGGAAGCAGTAACGGGGAGCTCTTACTTTGTCCAGGCAGGGAGGTGCCTTTAGAAGCCTACAATTAGAATGGGAACCAACCCAGAGTAATGAGGAGCATTCTCCAAAGCTATTCTCTTCTCCAGGGGATCTTTCCCACCCAGGAATCAAACCCAGATTTCCTGCATTGCAGACAGGTTCTCTACCATTTGAGCCACCAGGGTACCCAGTTGGGTATCAATGGAGGTCAAATGAGGAACCTGGATTTTTACCCCTATGTTTTCCTTCTTTGCTGGAGTGAAATCTAAATAAGCCACCTGAAACAAGATTTAAATATGAGTCTGTCTCATAATGTAATACCAAGAAACTGTCCAGGGTTTGATGACCTCATACCAAGAGCTAAGAAAATCTCAAGCTGAATGAGAAAAGACAGTTGATAGGTGCCAGAACTGAGATGACAGAGATGTTAGAATTCTCTGACAAAGATTTTAAAGCAACTGTGGTAAAAATGCTTCAACAAGTGATGATGAACATTCTTTAAACATTCAATTTTTTTAAGGTCAAAAAAATAGTTACAGTTAAGAAATAAAAGTTCCAGCAAAGATGGAGAGGGTGTGTAGAAAAGGGAACCCTCTTACACTGTTGGTGGGAATGCAAACTAGTACAGCCACTATGGAGAACAGTGTGGAGATTCCTTAAAAATTTTAAACTGGAAGTAGAACTGCCATACAATCCAGCAGTCCCACTGCTGGGCATATACACTGAGGAAACCAGAACTGAAAGAGACACATGTACCCCAGTGTTCATCGCAGCACTGTTTACAGTAGCCAGGACATGGAAGCAGCCTAGATATCCATCAACAGATGAATGGATACGACATTGTGTACATATACATAATGGAGTATTACTCAGCTATTAAAAAGAATACATTTGAATCCATTCTAATGAGGTGGATGAAACTGGAGCCTATTATACAAAGTGAAGTAAGCCAGAAAGAAAAACACCAATACTGTATACTAATGCGTATATATGGAATTTAGAAAGATGGTGATGCTAACCCTATATGCGAGACAGCCAAAGAGACACAGATGTATAGAACAGTCTTTTGGACTCTGTGGGTGAGGGAGAGGGTGGGATGATATGGGAGAATGGCCTTGAAACATGTATATTATCATATGTGAAATGGATTGCCAGTCCAGGTTTGATGAATGAGACAGGGTGCTCAGGGCTGGTGCACTGGGATGACCCAGAGGGATGGTATGGAGAGGGAAGTGGGAGGGCCGTTCAGGATGGGGAACATGAGTATACCTGTGGCGGATTCATGTCAATGTATGGCAAAACCAATACAATATTGTAAAGTAATTGGCCTCCAATTAAAATAAATAAATCTGTGTTAAAAAAATACCTTAAAAAAAGTTCCAACAAAGATATAGATGCTATAAAGAATAATCATAGGGAAATTTTAGAGTTGAAAAATGTAATAGCAAAGATAAAAACTCAATGGATGGGCTCAATACCAGAATGGAGGGGACAGAGGAAACAATTAATGAACTGGAATAAGTAGCAATAGAAATTACCCAATCAAAACAACAGGAAGAAAACAGACTGAAAAGAAACAGCTAACAGAGCCTTAGGGATATGTGGAATGATAACAAAAAATATAGCATTTGTGATTTCAGTCATGAAAGGCGAGGAGAAAGAGAGCAGGCCTGAAAAAAATAACGGAGAACTTCTGAAACCTTCTCATCTTCTTTGATTTGGCCAACGATACAGATCTGTTGGTTCAGGAAACCTAGTAAACCCTCAAACAACGTTACTATAGAGAAATCCACGTACTCAAAAAAATCTTAATCAAACTTCTGAACATTGAAGGCCAAAAAAAAAAAAAAAAGGATTTCTGTACGGGTAAAACCCTTTGAATGCTAGGATTTTTTAGAAACTAGGGGGGTCAGAGGAAAGTGACAGAATGTTTTTCAAGTGTGAGAAGAAAGGAACTGTCAATCCAGAATTCTGTATGTATGCAAATATATTTTGAAGATAAAGGAGAAATAAAGACATTCTCAAGGGAAAGAAAAATTTGGAAAATTTGTTACCACTTTCTTATTGTTTAGTCATTAAATCGTGTCTGACTCTTCCTCAACTCTATGGAGTGTGGATGCTGCCAGGCTCCTCTGTCCATGGGATTTCCCAAGTGAGAATACTGGAGTGGGGTGCAATTTCCTACTCCAGGGAATCTTCCTGATCAGGGATCGAACCTGCATTGCGTCTCCTGCATTGTAGGCAGGTTCTTTACTGCTGAGCCGCTGGAGGAGCCATAAGCCTCTCTAAAAGGGACAGCTAATGGCCAGCAGTTAATAATGAAAGACTAAGTATTTCTTATGTTTGAGAACAAAGCAAGGATGTCCACTCTCACCTCTGTATTCAATATACTTCTGAAAGTCCCAGTTAATTTGATAAGCCAATATACAGAAACAAAAAGAGAAACATATCAGAAAGGAAGACATAAAATTGTCTCTATTTGCAAATGGCATGATTGTCTAGGAAATTATAAAACATATTTAAAAACCTATAATTAATAAGTGAGTTTAGCCAGGTCTCAGGATACAAGATAAACATACAAACATCAGCTGTTTTTCTATGTACTGCAGTAAACACCTTTGGCTACAAAAGGGCAACATCTCCTTGTAGAGATGGAACTGTTTTTTATCTTGATTATATCGTGTCCTAATTGTGATATTAAGCTATGGTTTTGCAAGATGTTACTGATTGGGAAAGCTGTTAAGGGTACATGACATATTTCTGTGTTATTTCTTACAGTTCCCTGTGAATCTACAATTATCTCATATAAAAAACTTAATTAAAAGTTTAAAAACGACTTCAAAGAACTCCTGTCAAAGAACAAAATTCAAACTTATTTGCATGATATGAATGACCTGTAGTCATCTGCTCTTTGCCCACCTTTAAAATCTGTCTCTTGTTCTGACCTCTAATTCAGCTTCCTACTTAGCAATCCAGTCATTATTAGCACTTATATGAACAGAAAAAAGTGTAAGCGAAAGTCGCTCAGTTATGTCCGACTCTTTGCCATCCCATGGACTATACAGTCCATGAAATTCTCCAGGCCGGAATACTGGAGTGAGTAGTCTTTCCCTTCTCCAGGGGATCTTCCCAGCCCAGGGATCAAACTGCCAGTGATTAAGTTGTCTCTTTTACTGAAATTCCACTTTTGTTCTGATCATGTAGCAGGGTGGTTCTTTTTCTTAAGGGATCAACTTGGATTTCATCTTCTCTCTGATATTTTCGTGCTTTCCTCTGGCTGATTGAAGTTCTTCGTAATTCCATTATACCATTTAGATTCCTTTGGTCTTGTGAATACAGGCCTGTGATCCTGTAAACTGTTTGAGGACAGGGGATGTTTGTCATTTCTATACCCGCAGTGTCCAGCACAGTGCCTTTCAAGAGACACAGAAAATTCATTGTGTAAATGAATTTCTAGCAGGATTAATTGACAACTGGAGCATGCAGAACGCAGAGTGAAAACTTGCTTGATTAATTAAAGCAAAACTAAAGTATAAGAGTCCTGACTTGTCACTAGGCCAGCAAATGAAAAAAGTATTTAACTTCCACAAAATAATTGTCCCACTTGTGCCCCAATTTCAGTTGGATTGCTAAATTAGCATTGTTTTTAGTGTTATTATTATTTTTAATTTAGGAAGCAAAAATCTTCCATTACATAATATAAATACATTCTTTTTATAGTGAACAGAATAATTTAGTAGATCATTCATATCTTCATAGGATTGTCTTTTCTGAATAGAAATAAACTCATAAATTTAGTTGATCAAAGATTTTATTCTTAATTATAGCTTATCAAAACCATAGTATGAGGTAGACAGTGAATTGGTATCTGTGATGATATTTTTCTCTAGTGATGCATTTTAATTTAACAAAAATTGATGTTCTGAAGTGTTAGGAGATTTGCAGCTTACTCTGTGCCAAATCATCTAGAGTACAAAAATCAGCTCATGAAACATTTCTCTTTTATTGAGTACGAATGGTTTATGATATTATGAATAAATAATTATATTAGCTGAAAAAAAATTAAAAATGGTTAAAATTAAGTTGGATATTCAGTGAAACCTCCAAGTACAGAAGAGTTACCCACTTGAAGCAATCTGTTTCACCATAAAACTTACAATGGATATTTTAAAAAGATTTTCTTTTTTGCCACAGAGCGGCAGTCCCCAACCTTTTTGACACGAGGGACCAATTTCGTGGAAGACAGTTTTTCCACGGACTGAAGTTGGAGGATGGTTTCAAGTGATACAAGCACATTGTACTTATGGTGCACTTTATTTTTATTATTATTATTACATCAGCTTCACCTCAGATCATCAGGCATTAGATCCTGGAAGTTGGGGACTCCTGCCATACAGGCCATTTAGGCCTACATTTTCCTGGATGTCTGCTTTGATTTTAGCTTCCTGATAATTGCCAAATTTTCAACACATTCGTGTTTCTTTCAGTAAAACAAACAGCAGCAAAAAACCACCATGAATCGTTGATTCCCTACCCCCATGCAGTTACAGCTTTCTTCATCTTTGAAGGCTCTTGCCTATACCCAATAGCTCCACTTTCTAACCTAGAACTTAACTCTGCAATCCTCTCAAACTGACCTCTGTCATCTTCATTTCATAATAACAGTTTTTGATAATTTCCTTAGTGACTGGAAAAGTCAGTTTTCATTTCAATCCCAAAGAAAGGCAGTACCAAAGAATGTTCAGATTACCATACAGTTACACTCATTTCACATGCTAACAAGGTAATGCTCAAAATTCTCCAAGCCAGGCTTCAGCAGTACATGAACCGAGAACTTCAGATGTATAAGCTGGATTTAGAAAAGGCAGAGGAACCAGAGATAAAATTGCCAACATCTTCTAGATCATAGAAAAGGCAAGGGAATTTCAGAAAGACATCTACTTCTGCTTCACTGACTGTGCTAAAGCTTTTGACTCTGTGGATCACAACAAACTGTAAAATTCTTAAAGAGATGAGAATACCAGACCGCCTTACCTGTCTCCTGAGAAACCTGAATGGAAGACAAAAAGCATCAGTTAGAACTGGACATGGAATGATGGACTGGTTCCAAATTGAGAAAGGAGTACATCAAGGCTGTGTATTGTCACCCTGCTTATTTAACTTATATGCAGATCATATCATATGAAATGCTGGGCTGGATGACTCACAAGCTGAAATCAAGATTGCTGGGAGAAATATCAACCTCAGATATGCAGATGATACCATTTTAATGGCAGAAAGCAAAGAGGAACTAAAGAGCCTCTTGATAAAGGTGAAAGAGGAGAAGGGAAAAAGCTGGCTTAAAACTCAACATTCAAAAAACAAAGATGGTAGTGTCTGGCACCATCACTTTATGGCAAATAGATTGGGAAAAAGTGGAAACAGTGACAGATTTTATTTTCCTGGTCAAAATCACTGCGTATGGTGACTGCAGCCATGAAATTAATAAACGCTTTCTCCTTGGAAGAAAAGCTATGACAAACCTAGACAGTGTATTGAAAATCAGAGCCATCACTTTGCCCACAAAGCTCTGTATAGTTAAAGCAATGATTTTTCCAGTAGTCATGTATGGATGTGAGAGTTGGACCATAAAGAAGGCTGAGCACTGAGGAATTGGTGCTTTCAAACTATGATGCTGGACAAGACTCTTGAGAGTTTCATGGACTGCAAGGAGATCAAACCAGTCAATTCTAAAGGAAATCAGTCCTGAATATTCATTGGAAGGACTGATGCTGAAGTTGAAGCTCCAGTTGACTACCTGATGCGAAGAGCCAGATGTTTGGAAAGACACTGATGCTGGGAAAGATTAAGGGCAGGAGGAGAAGGGGGCAACAGGATGAGATGGTTGGATGGATCACTGATGCAGTGTATCTGAGTCTGAGGAAACTCAGGGAGATAGGGAAGGACAGGGAAGTCCGGCATGCTGCAGTTCATGGGTCGCAAGGAGTTGGACAGGACTTAGCGACTAAACAACAACAACTAGTAGTGACATTTTTCATATGCCAGTGGACATTTTCAGTCCTCTTCATATCTGACTCTTCAATGTTTGAAAGTTTTGACTTTCGTCTATCTTAGTTACTTTCTTCCCTTCCGAGGAACACATGCTTCTGTTTTTCTGATGTTATTCTTATGCTCCTATCTGCTACAGGGATTTTCTGACTCGTTGCCTGAAATATATTCCTCTTACCCTTCACAGCACAGCCGAGTGTCACTGCCTGAGAGAAGCCTTCCCTGACCTCTCTGACTAGGGCAAATCTGCATAGTCTTTCTTAAGCACCTGGGGTTTTTCCTTCTTGGCGTATGTCACCGTTGCCATTTCACTTTCATTTTTATGCTCCTCTGATTTATCTACCTCTCTCTGCTCTATACTCTGTGAGGGAAGGAATCATGTTAGTGTTTGCTCACCATCAAGTCTCAGCTTCTTGGCTTGTTCTGGACAGATTTTCAGTTCTTAATAAATATTTGTTAATAAATGCCTGAATGAAGATATCGGGGGGGTGGGGGTGGGGAAAGCTTGATTTGTAAGTAAAGACTTTTTTTCCCTGAGAAAGGAAAAAGTAATTCTAATTTTCTCTTTAGTAGAGAACCTCATGAACAAATTAAGTAATCCATTGTATCTTTTTTAAGAAACAAAGATTTATTTTTGTTCCCTGACCTGTTCATATTTAATATATGCAATTCTGAAAGCCACATTGGACTGCCCAATTAAAATATGCAAACTAATTCTGAATAATTCAGCCCTTTATTTCTCATCTATAAATATTACTATTAATAGTACCTTAAAAATTACTATTAATAATATCTTTCTTACATGACATTAAATTGGTTAATCTATTGAAATATCTTAGGATAGTTGCCAGAATATAATTGTGCCATAAATGCTAGATATTATAAGCTACTGTTATTCGAAGCTATGAACATTTTCTTTCCCAGAATAAAATTCCCAGAATAAAATTCTGCAATATAAACACGAGGCATTCATTCCCATGCAGTCCAGCCATTGCAATGCTCAGATTTTCACATATTCTACGTTTCTTTCAAAGTGTGTTTGTCCTCCCAGCTCTGAAGTGGTCATCAGCACATTAGCGTCTGCTCCCTTTGGAGCCCATTAATTCTCTTCTGAGCACCAGTCAAGGGAATCAGCACACGGGGATGTGCTGATCCTGCTCCTACCATCTTTGAAGAATGGGCAGCAGATGTGGAAAATAACCCCGTGGTCTCTCCCCTCAAGAATCTGTCCTTTCAGAGTAGAACTCGTGATTGAAAGGAGAGTGGCCTGGAAGTCTTTCATCTGCAAACAGTACAGAACATTTCATCGTTCGTTATTATCCAAACATGTAACCCTTCCCTTCTACTTTTGGATGGGCTTTATCATTACAAGCTTTTAAACTGCCTGTATATCTTTGAAAGCTTCAGAGTATTCAGCTTGATAGTCTCTTTCTGAATGTTCTTTTCCTGATTTCATGGGGGAAAGGAAGAGTTTAGATAGCCCTATTTTTGTCTTTCTTTACAGTATGGTTAGTGTAAAAATGAACTCTGCACTCTCCTTTATTTGTGTAAAAATTTAGTAAAATATTGTATGTGAAATCAGTGTGAAAGCTTCAAAGAAATATTATGATATGGATATGTATCTATAAAATATATACAAAATATAGCATGTACAATATCAATTTATATAAAATAGTGACATTATCATCACCATATACACATGGATCAAAACGTTAAAACATTTTGCAATATGAAAGTCTCATGTTGCAGAATATTGAGGATACGTCTTTGAACTACTTTCAAGTTATTTTAGGATTGAACACTCTTGTTAGGTCATCCCCGGTGTTTCCTCAATGTCTGTCACCTACTCTGTTCGGCTTTGTATTTGTAATCTCTGTGAAGACATCCTATGATGTATTTTCCACGTGTAGATGTTCTAAATTCTCAGTGCCTCCCAGGCTTCATTTTAACAGTATAATTGTTACTTGCATGTGTAGAGTTATAATCTTTTTGCAAGAAATTTCTACTTCCATCTATGTTAACCTGTTTTCTTTATTGATTATCCCCTTTTCAAGGACAGAGATTTGCTTCTTTCAAGTATGAAGTCTGTTACTTTTTTTTTTTAACCACTAATTGCCATAATATTGCTAACTAATATACTCCATAGGCATACACCAAAGACTTTCTCTCTTTTTCCTCATATAATGGACATTTATTTATTTCTTTTAAATCTAGCATAAGAACAATGTATTTTTTGTGTTTGTATGAAATATGAAAAATGATGACTCAGTTATTACTTTGATTCAGGCTGTATAATTTCAGTATCTCAATTGGAACAGATTGTAAACCTGATGCTAGCATCTTTTAGGTTTCTTGCAAGACTAGTTGTTGAAAGATTCCTTTTTTTGAGTATTTTTCTCTGTGTGTGCCTGTGTTTTATGTTAGAACAAGCAAGTGCAACTATGTAGTAGCTGCAACAACAATATTTGTTGGGTACCTGTTGTGAGCATAGCATCTTGCTAGGATTGATAGAGAAACAGAGAAAGTATCAGATGCCCTCCTTGCAATGAAAGCACTGACAGTATAGTCAAAGAATTAAGAGTAGTGTAAAGGACAGAAAGCAAACAAATTGAAGACACCACCTAAGAAACGTGTTAACAGTGTGTAGAAAATGTGAAAAAATTTCCAGAAGCTACATTGAACCATTAATACTCTACATTAGACGCTTGCACCTGGTTCGGTGCAATTTTCTGATGACAGAACTAAATGAAGATCAAAGAAATTAAATAAGTCGCCTTAGGTCACATACCTTGTAAATGGATTATATCTTGGCTCAAAGATCTATTAGTCCCTTAAGAGAAGTTTAGGACTAGAGTAGACAATAAAGGTTTGTGGATGATACAGTACAAGTAATAACAGCAGCTACTATGGATGAGTGCTGGGTGATAGGAACTTCTCTAAGCAGTTTATATGGTTTTAATTAATTCTGTCTCCAAACTCATGGGATAAATATTTTGCCTACCTATTTACAGTTGTAGAAACTTAGTTTCGGAGACATTAAATAACTTTGCCAATAGCATAAAAGTGATGGAGCTGGGATTTGAAGCAAGGTTTTCTGGCTCCAAAGTCTGTATCCCTGGGTTCATAAGTTTGAGATGAACAGTTGGGAAACTTGAGTAGTGCAGACTAGTTTGCCCTACTGTATGCCAGAGCCGGAGTATCAGTGATCTGAACGTAAAGGAGAAGGCAGGATGTTAGAGTGTCAGGTGGATCTTGTAGGACAGAGGTACAAAAGGCAATGGAAAATAGTTTAGATGTCTTCAGCTAGGACAGCTGCTATAGTGGCAGTTGTCAACTGAAATACTACAGTAGGGGCGACAGCTATTGTGGAGGAGAGAACGGCACTTTTAGTTTTGGTAATGTTGAGTCTAAAGGAGCTACTCAGACATTTGCGTGATGCTGGGAAGTGAGGTTTGAAACTCAGAACTTTCAGAATTAGAAATGTGAAAGTTAATAATTCAGGTACCTAAAGTGATCAGGTTATGCAGAGAGGTGAAATCTGAGAAAGGAAAGCAATATAAATTGAGAGTGAGAAAGTGAAAAGCGATAGAGGAATCAGAAGGCAGTGTCCTAAAAACCAGTCGAGGGGAGGTTTTCCAGAAGATGAGGGATCGACAAGCCAAGTGCTATGGAGAGAGGGCTGGTAGGACAAAACTGAAGAGAGCTTTGGCAATTTGGGTGTATGAGGACAATTTCCTAGGAAAGTTTGTGTGTTCATTTTCTTTTTAACATGGAGAGACATGAGCATGTTGAAGTTTGTATTTGGTAAATTATGGAATGGTGTGGAAGAGTTAGACTTTGTACAGCCTCAGGTTGAATTGCAGTATACATATGGAATAGTCACACTTTATTTTCTGGGTGGAAATCTGTTGGTGTAATAATGCAAGAGGCCATTTAATTTCTCTAACAGTGAATTCTCACTCCTTGCTATGAGTAAAGAGCCTGAATTTGTTCCTTCATTACAGGATATAGCAGAGTGATTGCTCATCAGCATGGAGGAATTCAGAGGGGAAAGCAGTCCTGCTTTTACCTAGCCTTGAACTACCAGCTCTCCTAGTGATAAATGTTCTCTGATTGCTGAGAATGGTACATATGTCAGAGTCCCTAATTAGCTCAGCACTGGGTCTGTGGAATTACCAATTACTGTGCTCTGCTTCATTTACTTGGCATTAATAACTTTAGAAAGTAAGCATCTTTTTAATATGTTTATTACCTAGGTGAAAGAAACGGTTTATCCCACTGAGGGTAAGATCATCAAAAGTGTCAGTATGGTCAACTCTCAGAGTTGGGAAAAGGCAGGGGAAGAAAACAAACCAAAAGGGACAGACCTATGTTTGATTGTTTAAAGCTCTATTGAGGTATAATTGGTGAATAAAATCTAGGCTGTTTGATACATGTGTACATCATAAAGGGCTTGCCAGGCGGCTCAGTGGTAAAGATTCCACCTGTCAATGCAGGAGACGCAAGAGACGCAGGTTTGGTCCCTGGATCAGAAAGATGCCCTGGAGGAGGGAATGGTAACCCACTCCGATATTCTTCCCCGGAGAATCCCATGCACAGGTTACAGTCCATGGGGTCGCAGACAGTCAGACATGACAGAACGACTGAGCAGGCATGCCTGCGTATACATTATGAGAGGATTTCTCCCATCTGCTTAACTAAAATGTCTCACATATTAATCATTCTTTTCCTGTTGAGAAGGTTTAAATTCTACTCTCTTAACAACTTTCAGTGACACAGTATTGTCAACTGTTAGTCACTATATTATATATTAGATCCTCAGATGCTATTCACCTTATAGCTGAAAGTTTGTACAAAAGGGATAGATCTAGATGAGGTTAGAGAGCAACATATGCAGCCTGAATGTAGTCTTGGAGACGTCTTACCTTTCCAGGCTGGAAGCTAGAGCCTATCCTTCTTAACCGAAGAAAGGCCAGGACTCACACCTGAGGAATTATAACTCTGTGGTATCTGCCACAGGAGATAGTGAAGAGGGATTGTCAAAATAGCACATTTATGGAAAACATTAATTGGAACCACATGAAACTGCTGATGTTTGACTGCCTTTGATTTACAAAAATGATAAATTCTTGTAATCAAAATAATAGGGGGATAAAGAAGACAGTTTGGTTGGGGACCTCAGACAGGGCCTCAAGTTTGGATTTTGAGACTATTTTCAGCCCTTTGATAAAAGTGGATTAAGAGAGTAGCGATAGGGAGGGTTATCCACCCTGTGGGGGGCAAAATGAACTGAGTTATGATCATCTGCCCTCTAGCTTCATCAAGCTGTTTCTCAGAGTGAAACAAAATCTTAAAGAGATTTTACCTAGAAACCTAGGGATATATGTAGAAATCTTTTGGTTACAAAGGATTTCAGAAACTGACAAAAGCAATTGACTTCCTTCCCTAGGAAAAAGAGCATATACACGGTAAAAAAATCAGAATATTTATGAACTCCTCTGAAATTCAAATCAGAAACCCTTCACTTAAAGATAAAGGTATATTGCTTTTAAGCAGTAATAAAACCAAAGTAAAACCCCAAACTAAAACTTAATTTTCAAAGGTCTCTGGACAACACATTAACCTCTGCTGAGCCAGGGGTTAATCATTCCATCTTTGTGGATAAGGCAGTTTTACACAGGGTGCTGAGTCTACAAATCATGAGATATATAGATAGATAGATAGATAAATAGATAGGTATAGATATAGATATTTCCAGTCTGCAATCTGATTTAGGGATCAAGGCATAAGTAATTGGGGGAATAAGGCATTTCTCTTCAATTGTTTTCTCAGTAAATGGCCTCCTATTACCAGATTTTACTTCTATCAATATATGCTTTTTATCAATACTTAGATTGGCTGATTTACTGATAACATATGGAAAAAAGCAGCAAAATTTAGTGTTAAATTCTAGGCTCATCTACTGGATTAACCAGGCAGGTAGATATTGAAAAAATAGCCTAGCCTTAGGTAATGTGTTCAATTGTTTCAGTCATGTCTGACTCTTTTGCAACCCCATGGACTATACCCTGCCAGGCTCCTCTGTTCATGGGGCTTTCCAGGCAAAAATACTGGAGTGGGTTTCCATGTCCTCCTCCAGGGGGTCTTCCTGACCCAGGGATCAAACCTGCGTCTCTTGCAGCTCTTGTATTGGCAGGTGAATTCTTTACCACTGGGTCACCAGAGAAGCCTTAGGCGGTGCTTGGTATCTAAGGACTAGGCATTGGTTTCTCAATCCTGGCTGTGGATTCTATTAATAATTACTTTGGGGACACATAAAACATAACAGTGTCCAACTGCATATCGAGGCTAATTAGATCAGACTCTCAAGGAGTGGGGAGCAGGCATTGGTACCTTTCAAAGGAATTCTGGGAAGTTCTAATGTATATTTAGGTGTGGCAGTCACTGGTTTAGAATCGATTTAGATGGTGGTATGGATACAATGGGGGCTTCCCTGGTGGCTCAGCAGTAAAGAATCTTACTGCAGTGCAGGAGACCCGGGTTCAGTTCCTTGGTCGGGGAGATCCCCTGAAGGAGGGCATGGCAACCCACTCTAACGCTCTTAGAGAATCCCGTGGACAGAGGAGCCTGGCAAGCTGCAGTCCTTAGGGTCGCACAGAGTCGGACATGACTGGAGTGACTAAGCAGCAGCAGCAGCAGCATGGATGCAATGAAGGAAAGCAGGATAGAAGCATATTCTCACAGGTGAGGCCCGTGGACCGGTGAGAAGTCGCTAGCAAACAGAGTCAGTCGGTATAACTTTTTAGTTATTGAATTGTCTTTATAGGTATATTTACTCCCTGGGTCAGGAAGATCCTCTGGAGAAGGAAATGGCAACCCACTCCAGTACTCCTGCTTGGAAAATCTCATGGACGGAGGAGCGTGGTAGGCTACAGTCCATGGGGTCGCAAAGAGTTGGACATGACTGAGTGACTTCCCTAGTTACTCCTTTAAAGGGAGTCTGCTATAGGAACACAAAATCTTAGGGCTGAGCATCTTAAAGCATAGGGCAACCATCCCATCTGGCTTTAAAGCAGTGGTAATATATTTTCAAAATCAGAACAAGATAATATGAGCTATCAAGAGAAGAACTGTAGGGAAGAAAAAGCTCGTCTTTAAAAGAGGTTATGCACTCGTGTGGGCTTCTCCGGTGGCTTAGTGGTAGAGAACCCGTCTGCCAAGCAGGAGATACAAGTTTGATCCCTGGGTCGGGATGATCCCCTGGAGAAGAAAACGGCAGTCTACTCTAGTATTCTTGCTGGGAAATCCCATGGATGGAGGAGCCTGGCGGGCTACAGTCCATGGGGTCATAGAAGTCGGACATGACTTGGCGACTAAACAATAACAAAGCATGTAGTCACTTGGCGCATATTTCAGAGCTCACACAAGGGTAAAGAGCGTATATCACCCTGTTCTCTGTGCTCAGCTATCCTATTTCTCTTACTTGGAAGCAGTCAATCTCTTGTTTACAGTAGTTCATTCCTGTATAAACTGTGTCTTTTCTTTTTGTCTACAAACAGCCCTGTACAAATGGTATGCACACGATTCTATGTTTGGCTTTTTCACTAAATAATATACCCTAGAGAATTGCTTATGTTTTGACAAGTCTCTAGTTTAGATGTTGCATGCCCAAACTTGTATCCCTTGATAAAGGCACCAGGCATGTCATAGGAACTCAACAAATGCTATTGCCAATTTCATCATTCTCCCAAAATAAATAAGCTGACACTGCTACACCTGTCTCCTGAAATGAAACTCAGGAGTAGTCCATAAGGGATTTTTGCTGTCTTCACTTTAGAACTGCAGTAAAAACATGCCTTTGATGACATTCTCAGAAGTAGTGTTCATAAAGAGACCAAATGTATTTCAAATCCTGCCACAAAAAGAGGCAAAAATTGTAGTTGACTCAAAAATGTTATATCAGAGTCTAAGAAATTATACACACTCTTGACCCCGAAGCCTTGAATAAAATGAAATCATAGGATTGGTAATTAAGTCAATTAATTTTTTTTGCTCAAAAATTTTATATTTAAGTATACTTTTGTTTTAAGTTGTTGTATTCCATACTCCTCTGTGTTGAAAAACTAAGCTACTAGAAACTGTGTGAGAAGTCTAGATATTACCTATTTTCTGACTCTGAACTTACACTTGTGGTGCATTAACATTAACACCTTGAAGCAGTGAGACCTAGATGGTTTGTAAGTGAAGGTTAATTTTATGATATTTGATGTCTAAGAAAACTGTCATATTCTCCATGCTTTGTACCACTGCTAACCACAATGTAAATATAAGCAGTTGATATTTTATAAATCTCGGATGTTAAAAATTTATGATTTGTAACAGCTGAAAGCTCATAATCTCTGCTTTGCCATTTCGTGATTGCTTCCTGCCTTTGTTTTCTGGGTAGCAACCAAAACACTGTAGACTTTAGAGGAAGGAAATCAAAGCAAATGGTAATGACATTGACTGAATTTTAAAGAGATTTTCAGTTATTGTTACCTTTTAGCTGTATTACTGCTTTGGATGTGTATGTTTGTTGAAAATTCCTATAATCTTAGACTCTTCTTATTTTAAAGTTGAATGGGTTTGGGACTATTCCCCCTTATTGAATACATAAGTTCTGGAGTCAGTGTCTCCAAGCAACTCAGCATGCTTAGTGTATTAATGGCTAATTTTTAAAAGCATTGTAAAGGAGTTGTATTACTTACGTGTGCACGCATGTCTGTTTGTGCACATGCGCCTATATGTGCAGGAGGGGAGGAGCGGAGAGTATTCCATCAAATCAATAAGCCATTTGATTCTTATTAAGTCATTTTCATTTAGAGTTTGTGGTTCAGGAGGCTTACTAGCTTTGCTTCAGTTTTCTGAAGCTACTAGTGCTGAAGACATACGGGTCCTATGTTTATTACGATGGTTGTTTCCATTATTAGACACAAAATAGCTTACAGCACCTACTATGTAATTTTTAATAGTATTACTACATGAAAGTGAAGATGTTAGTCATTCAGTCATGTCTGACTCTTTGCAACCTCATGGACTGAAGCCTTCCGACCTGTCCAGGCTCCTCTGGCTACTGAAGTGGGTAGCCATTCTCTTCTCCAGGGGATCTTCCCAACCTAGGGATTAAACCCATATGTCCTACATGGCAGGTGGATTCCTTACCATCTGAGGCACTGTGTCCTCCCTAACCCCCCATAATTACTAGAGTATAAGTTCCTTTAGAGCAGGACCGTTCCTGGCTTGTTCAAAGAATTATTCCTAGGATTTTGAAGAGTATCTAGCTCATTGTAGATGACCAATAAATATTTATTAAATTAATGAATATGTTAGCATGGTCTAATGTATTATGATTGTATGCAACAATGGTTTCTGATGACAGGTCTTATTTTGTGCTGTGTTGTATTTGCTGAGCTGTTATATCATTCAGAACCTAATGTTTATGTAAATCAGCAGGCTGTTTTGGGAAACAATAATTTCTTTGATATAACATATTTATATCAAGATTTGAGACTGAATAGAAGCTTTAAGAAAATAAATAAATTCATAAATACTAAAGTAATTCTGAAATAAAGAATTCATGATCATGAACTCCTTATTGCAAAATTCAGGCTTAAATTGAAGAAAGTAGGGAAAACCACTAGACCATTCAGGTATGACCTAAATCAAATCCCTTACGATTATGCAATGAAAGTGACAAATAGATTTAAGGGATTAGATCTGATAGACAGAGTGCCTGAAGAACTATGGACGGAGGTTCGTGACATTGTACAGGAGGCAGGGATCAAGACCATCCCCAAGAGAAAGAAATGCAAAAAGGCAAAATGATTATCTGAGAAGGATAACCTTACAAATAGCTGACAAAAAAAAAGAGAAGCTAAAGGCAAAGGTGACTGCAGCCATGAAATAAAAAGATGCTTAACTCCTTGGAAGAAAAGTTATGACCAACCTAGACAGCATATTAAAAAGCAGAGACATTACTTTGCCAACAAGTTCTGTCTAGTCAAAGCTGTGGTTTTTCCAGTCATGTATGGATGTGACAGTTGGACTATAAAGAAAGCTGAGCGCCAAAGAACTGATGGTTTTGAACTGTGGTGTTGGAGAAGACTCTTGAGAGTCCCTTGGACTGCAAGGAGATCCACCCAGTCCATCCTAAAGGAAATCAGTCCTGGGTATTCACTGGAAGGACTGACTTTGAAGCTGAAACTCCAATTATTGGCCACCTGATGTGAAGAGCTGACGCATTTGAAAAGACCCTATTGCTGGGAAAGATTGAAGGCAGGAGGAGAAGAGGCCAACAGAGGATGAGAGGATTAGATAGCATCATGGACTCAATGGACATGAGTTTGAGTAAACTCCAGGAGTTGGTAATGGACAGGGAAGCCTGGCATGCTGCAGTCCATGGGGTTGCAGAGTCAGACACGACTGAGTGACTGAAGTGATATTGATACTGACAGGCAAAGGAGAAAAGGAAAGGTATACCCATTTGAATGCAGAGTTCCAAAGAAGAGCAAGGAGAGATAAGAAAGCGTTCCTCAGTGATCAATGCAAAGAAATAGATGAAAACAATAGAATGGGAAAGAGATCTCTAGATCTCTTCAAGAAAATGAGAGACACCAAGAGAACATTTCATGCAAAGATGGGCACAGTAAAGGACAGAAATGATAAGGACCTAACAGAAGCAGAAGATACTAAGGAGAGGTGGCAAGAATACACAGAAGAACTATACAAAAAAGATCTTCATGACCCAGATAAACACAATGGTGTGATCACTCATCTAGACCCTGGCATCCTGGAGTGTGAAGTCAAGCAGGCCTTAGGAAGCATCACTGCAAACAAAGCTAATGAAGGTGATAGAATTCCAGTTGAGCTATTTCAAATCCTGAAAGATGATGCTGTGAAAGTGCTGCACTCAATATGCCAGCACATTTGGAAAACTCAGCAGTGGCCACAGGACTGGAAAAGGTTAGTTTTCATTCCATTCCAATCCCAAAGAAAGGCAATGACAAAGAATGCTCAAACTACCGCACAATTGCACTCATCTCACACGGTAGCAAAGTAATGCTCAAAATTCTCCAAATCAGACTTCAATAGTATGTGAACTGTGAACTTCCAAATGTTCAAGCTGGTTTTAGAAAAGGCAGAGGAACCAAAGATCAAGTTGCCAACATCCGCTGGATCATCAAAAAAGCAAGAGAGTTCCAGAAAAACATCTACTTTATTGACCACGCCAAAGCCTTGGACTGTGTGGATCACAACAAACTATGCAAAATTCTTAAAGCGATGGGAATACTAGACCACCTTACCTGCCTCCTGAGAAATCTGTATGCAGATCAAGAAGCAACAGTTAGAACTGTACATGGAAAAACAGACTGGTTTCAAATCTGGGAAGGAGTACGTCAAGGCTGTATATTGTCACCCTGCTTGTTTAGCTTATATGCAGAGTACATCATGCAAAATGCTGGCTGGATGAAGCACAAGCTGGAATCAAGATTGCTGGGAGACATAGAAATAACCTCAGATATGCAGATGATACCACACTTATGGCAGAAAGTGAAGAAGAACAAAAGAGCTTCTTGATAAAAGTGAAAGAGGAGAGTGAAAAAGCTGGCTTAAAACTCGACATTCAGAAAACCAAGATCATGGCATTCAGTCCCATCTCTTCATGGCATATAGATGGGGAAACAATGGAAACAATAAGAGACTTTTTTAGGGGAGGGGCTCCAAAATCACTGCAGATGTTGACTGCAGCTATGAAGTTAAAAGATGCTTGCTCCTTGGAAGAAAATCTATGACCAACCTATACAGCATACTAAAAAGCAGAGACATTACTTTGCCAACAAAGGTCCATCTAATCAAAGCTATGGTTTTTCCAGTAGTTGTGTGTGGATGTGAGAGTTGGACTGTAAAGAAAGCGGATTGCTGAAGAATTGATGCTTTTGAACTGTGGTGTTGGAGAAGATTCTTGAGAGTCCCTTGGACTGCAAGGAGATCCAACCAGTCCATCCTAAAGGAAATCAATCCTGAATATTCATTGGAAGGACTGATGCTGAAGCTGAAACTCCAATACTTTGGTCACCTGATGCAAAGAACTGACTCTTTTGAAAAGACCCTGCTGCTAGGCAAGATTGAGGGCAGGAGGAGAAGGGAATGACAGAGGATGAGATGGTTGGATGGCATCACCAACCCAGTGGACATGAGTTTGAGAAAGCTCTGGGAGTGAGTGATGAAGAGGGAAGCCTGGCATGTTGCAGTCCATGGGGTTGCAAAGAGTCGGACATGACTGAGCGGCTGAACGAATTTGAATTCCATAATAAAAAAATATCACTTATTGTCTCATGTTCTTCTGAGGAATAGACAATCTAATGCAAGATAACTGAACCTTTAGTAGTTCAACTAACTTACAAAAAAGTGTGAGCTTTTACTCAGCACTTCCATTCATATCCTAATTGTAATGACATGTTATCATCATTTTTTATGCTTAATAAATATAATATTGATGGAATTTTGTTTGATGCAGGATCAGAATTTATTATCTATAACAATATGGGACAGTTTTAAACTGTTATTTCTAAGAAACTATTTTTTCATTATCCTTAGATATAATTAATTTGAAGGTGCTGTGAAACACAGCGAATCGTGTCCTGTGTGTAGGCAGTCACTGTGGCGTAGCATTTTCCTTATGACTAGTG
The DNA here is from genome assembly GCF_001704415.2 of Capra hircus. Taxonomy (NCBI): domain Eukaryota; kingdom Metazoa; phylum Chordata; class Mammalia; order Artiodactyla; family Bovidae; genus Capra; species Capra hircus. Next base: position 10,539,284 of record NC_030812.1, read on the forward strand.
TCTCTTCAGTGAGTATATTATCATCGTCTTGTGACCCTGGCACAGTAGTGGAATTCAGCTCAAATTGCCTATAAAATAACCTTCTTCAGTAGAGGTCAAACCACTTTAAAATATTATCTCAGTGCTTTTAGCTTATCAAAGACTTATTGGAAAAGCGATTTATTCTTATTTTGCAGACAAGAAAACGGCAGCATTGACAGGGCAAGTCAATTGTGTAAGGTCAGTTGAAAAATCATTTCTATGGGGGTGAGGTGAAGTTTCCAAGGTTACAATCTACCTCCCCCGGTGATCTGTGCCTAAGACAGACTGAAGAAACAAAAGTCAAATCTTTACCGCCCTTGGTGAGAAATAATAAAGTTGGTGCTGATATGCCCATGCCTTCAATAGGTAGAAGTTACATTACATACATGAGTTGCCAAAATGTATTTGGCAGCTTTTTCTACTATGTCAATGTGTTGACCTGTGTAGGATGGTAGTGAAATAAATTAAAAGCAGGTTTCCAGGGTAGTTGTGATAATAAAAATGAATTTCTAATTGCAAGAAGTATCTTTGGTATTTAAAGAGCAAAAGGAGAAGTAACAGAATATAATAAAGAGGTAATTAAAGAAAGGAAAATATAACTATATTAAAGAATATTGAGAGTAACTTTAAAAAATATGTAAAAACTAAATAGTACCCTAGGAGAGATCCAATTAGAAGCGGATAGTGAATCAAAATTATTAAATGGCTATCACATCATATCTATGATAAATGTCATATCATCATCTACTCCTTTATTGTTTGAGGAGACCTCTAAGTTGGCTTCTAGCAAATTCTTTCCTTCCTTCCTTCCTCCCTCCCTCCTCCTTTCTTTTTCTCTTCTTTTCTTTGCTTACCATAGCTCAGTGTTTCCCAAGTGTGTTTTCCAGGATATAAGGTCCATAGGATGCTCATATGCTCTTCAGTTTTCAAGAAATGGTCCAAAATAGGACACCTATTTATCTCAACCACTTTGAAAAGGATTTGACTGTGAAATATACATTATATACATATAAACATTCCAGGACCTGACTTCAGAAACAAAGAGAGAAGTACCAGTGATGAGAATGGATTGAGGAATGAGGGAATATAGTTGGGCCAACATAGATTTTATGGGATCCTTTGATTTTTTACAGAATTACTGATTTATTTATGCCATGCTCATTTTCAGTTAAAAATGTTTTGTGTCCTTTTGAATTGCATAATCCATAAAGATTGTTAGGTTTTTGTGAGTGGATTATCTGTTGAACATGCATAATGTCATTTTGAGGCTGTGGAAAACCTACATTTTGAGATATCTTATTAGATTTTTTTTTTAATTCTTAGAAACTGGTTTTCTTGAAGTGAGACATTTAATTGAAAAGGTCATTGCTGAGAAATCACTGTGATTCCGGGTTTTTCTGTCTTCTCATATATTTTGAGACTTGCTGTTGTCATTTTTAATGGAGATCATGAAAAATGCGTAATGTTAGAAATTCATAGTAACCACATTTCTCATTGAGTCTGCCAGACAAAACAATATATTTAATTGCTTGGAAAATAGAAGACTGTTTTATTGCTTTGAATTATATATATATGTATTTCTAGTCCTTTATGTTTCAAAACTAAGAAAGGAAAAGTTGCAGTTTGAAAAGCTTTTAGGATATATAGTATTGGAGCAAATCGCTTGTCTGATGCCTGGGCATTTTGTTTATTTATGATAGAACATATTAAAACTAAGATACGTTAGATCCCTATTTTATTAATATTGCTATGTTAAATGTGTAAGTATTGAACAGTCGATGAAATAGGAGACATTTTCTCTGGTGACATTTTGAATGAATCTCGTTGTAGGGGAAGCCCGTGGGGACACCAGATGCTGGAGCCTATTTCCGTGTGCTCGCGGAGCATGGAGTGGCTGCTTTGTTCACGGCGCCGACTGCAATCAGAGCAATCCGTCAACAGGACCCTGGGGCAGCCTTGGGGAGGCAGTACTCTCTGACAAGGTGAACTTGGGATGCACAGGGCAAATTACATTAAAAACTGCAATCACAGTGAATAACTGAACACTGTATATTTTTTCTAGCACGGTAGTACCATTATGGAAAAAGTCAGAGGTTCTGAATGTTAAGAATGGCTGTTCTAAATGTATTTTTGAAAGAATTGGAAATTTAGCTATACTGTGAAGATTTTTTAATACCATGTCCTGTTTATTTCTGTTCAGATTTTCTCAGAATAGTTCTCCTTTTAAAACTACTCTGCTTATATTTTCCTTAAAGCAGAAGGAGATAATGTGTATGTATGTATACATACATCATATGTATGTGATTTATACATGTATGTATATGTATGTGTGTTTGTAATCTAGTTCTTTACCACGGCACCACCTGGGAAGCCCCACTCTCTCTGGTAGTAAAGAACCCAGAGGAAGCATAAGAGACGCAGGAAACATAAGAGACACAGGTTTGACCCCGGGGTCAGGAAGATCCCCTGGAGGAGGTCTTGGCATCCCACTCCAGTACTCTTGCCTGGAGAATCCCATGCACAGAGGAGCCTGGCGGGCTACAGTCCATAGGGTAACAAAAGGTCGGACAGACTGAAGCAACTTAGCATGCAAATGTACATATATATAAATGTATATGTATATATATAATATCTACCTTTTGAAAATAGTCTAAATAGAGGGAAAATACTTAATTTTACTTATAAAGATAAAATGTACAAATTATAGTTCAAATTACCTATGTTAAAAGAGTGAAGGAAATTATTTTCCTGTTGTTTTGTAATAATGTGCTCAGAATAGATACTTTTGTGCTGGTTTATTGCCATTCATTTTAGCTTAATGATATGTACATTCAGAGATAATTATAGCAATTTGCATCTTCAAGGCAGTTTCCAGCATCAGTTCTCATTGAACCTTTCTGAAATAGGTCACTGCTATCATAAACTAAAAGGATTTTGTAGTTTCTTCAAGTTAAAATTGGTTTTAAATTAAGTCAATTTGAAATTTTTAAATTAAATGCCAGATGTTATGAATTTTGTGCTGCTAGGGCCCAAAGAAAGGGTTAAAACAGACACTGTATAGCAGTTGCAGATGTAAGCAAGAAGATTTCAATTTGGGCAGGGTCAGTGATTTGGTTCATTTGTTTCTTTTTGGGAAAAAAAAAAGGGATCTGGATTTACATTAAATGTTCATAAATGAGCATACAGTGTGTTCATAAAATAATCTTTTATTGTATTTCTATTCACTTTATTTACTACATTGTGATATAGTTTACTCCATTTCAGTAAAAGAAGAGAAACATAGGTTTTGGTAAAAACATCTGAGGCTGTATATAGTATCCATGTCTTAACACAATTCCAGGGCTTTTGAAGAAATAGTGACCTGGTTCTTGTAGCGTCCCTTCTCTGACAAATGCATTCTGATTACAGGGCATGGAGGCGTGTGACGATCAAGCTAAAGTCTGTTGTTTGCTACATCATCTTTTCCCATTTGTTCCATGGGTCAGATGATATCCTTTACTGTAAAGGCAAGAAACTATTTCTAATTTGCCTGAAGTATAAAGTGTCAAATAAAACCAAATGAATACCTATTAAATCACCAATAAATGAACATCTATTAAATATCAGATTTAATAGGTGTTCATTTGGTATTGAATGAATATCAATACCAAAATACCAACTCTTTCAAACTAATAGGTATAGACACAGAGTATGAGATTTTAGTCCATGAGATTTTAATGTAGGAGAAATTGCAATAAACTCCCCTGGTCATGCCCCTTTGTCTTTAGGCATTTAAGTTATTCATGATGATGTGAACCTGTGGTTTAAGTATCTATTTATGAATGCAGACTCTAAAACAGCCTCAATTACTCAAATGACTACTATTAAGAAAGGCAAACACTTGCTGATCACCTACTATGTGCTAGGCATAAGCAGTCATAGTTTGTTGTCTCACTGGTTATCAAAATAAGTAGGAATTGTGATTATTCTCATCTTACAGGTAAGGAAGGTTAGGGCCAGAAGTTAAGTGACTTCTTCAGTTCAGTTCAGTTCAGTCACTCAGTCGTTTACAACTCTTTGTGACCCCATGAATCGCAGCACGCCAGGCCTCCCTGTCCATCACCGACTCCCGGAGTTCACCCAAACTCACGTCCATCGAGTCGGTGATGCCATCCAGCCATCTCATCCTCTGTCGTCCCCTTCTCCTCCTGCCCCCAATCCCTCCCAGCATCAGAGTCTTTTCCAATGAGTCAACTCTTCACATGAGGTGGCCAAAGTGTTGGAGTTTCAGGTGATCTAACTTGAGCCTACACTCCTAACTAAATACCATGAGCGTAACACTTCCTGTGAAAAGTAAGTTAGGGGACTAACTTGACCTACGGATTTTTGTCATTCATGGGATAAATGCAGCTTTTCCTTTTTATATATTTATAGTCTATATGAATATTACCTTCACTGACCTACTTGGATAGATACTGACTTGTGGACTAAGAGAATGTTAGAAGAGACCTCCAAAATCCAGCTGTCTTACTGTAGGCAACCGAGGTTCAAAAAAAGCTGTTTGGATTCGAGGCAGAATGAAAGCCAGAACCCACGTCTTCTCATACAACTATACCTTCAAGTTTATATTCATGTTCAAGACAATTTCATGCCGACTTACAGAGTGGACATTTCTTAGACATTATAATTGCAGCCTCATGATTTATTTGCAGGTTGCTTCTCTCCTTTTACAGAACGTTTTGTGACGGTATTTTCTTTTTAAATGTTACATAGCTCATCAAAGGTTGCCAGTCTAGGTTCGATGCAGGGTGCAGGATGCTTGGGGCTGGTGTACTGGGATGACCTGGAGGGATGGTGTTGAGGGGGAGGGGGGAGGGGGGTTCGGAATTGGGAACATGTGTACACCTGTGGTGGATTCATGTTGATGTATGGCAAAACCAATACAATATTGTAAAGTAAAAATAATAATATAAAATAAATAAATAAAAATAAATGTTACATAGCTCATCAAAGGTTGTTTTAAAATAAATTTCAAGATGTTCCCCTAAATTTAAGAGGGTACTCTGAAATAGGTAACTAACCAGAACTGTAAGTTATTTTATCAGACAACTAAGAGTTTGGAAAAATAGGTAAGATATCGTCTAGTGAAATCATTTCATTTCACAGTAGAGAAAACTTTGCCACAAAGAGGTGAAATAACATTCCCAGGATTACAAAGCTACTATAAGGCAAAAGCTGGGCTAGGCAGTACTGTATGGTAATTTGGATTCTGACTATGGAATTAGACTCCCTGGGTTCAAATCTACCACTTATTGACTATGTGACCTTCAGAAAGTTATGTTAGTCTCTCTGTTCTTTTTTTTGTGTGTGTGAACTAGTGCAAGAATATAATGAAAATAGAAGGTACATAATTCATGCAGAGCACTTGGAACTGTTTTTAACATAGACTGTCTTAGCTATTATTATCATCTGCTTTCTAATTTACTGCTCTTTTTCATACATCATAGTGATTTTTTCCCACCATGATCTAGTTCAATTTTAGTAAAGTTAGAAAAATAATCTGTGCTGGGATTTCCATTCAAGATAGTGCAGTACCTCATACTTTGATGTAGCCTTTCTTTTCCAATTACATAGCAATGAGAGTTAATATGAAAAAGAAGAAGCAGAGCATCAGCGCTGAGCTGAAAAACAAACTTTTCTGTGGACTAGAAATGGATTAGAGTGGCAAAATGGCAAGGGTGGCTGGAGCCAGAGGCTTGCTACAGGCAGGCGTTGGCAGAGTAACAGGGACTCAGTGTTGCCTTGTACTCCGTATGGAGTCAGAGTTTGCTCAGTGATTGAGGATGGGCTGGGGTGTTAACACACCACTCAGAAAAGGTGGCTGATAATGATGACTGCCAATTGTTTTCTGGGACTGTGACTTATAGCAGACATTGGTCCAGGGGTCTGAATGAGACAAAGGACAGCCCAGCAATCAGAGACTAACCAAACTGCCCATCTGCTATCCTGGAATAGGATCTGTGATATCCCAAGTATCACTGAGGATGAATAATTCTGAACCATCATTATGGTATTAGATGTCACAAACCTGTTGAACAGAGAAGGTGAGCATAGCAGAGAGACAAATGACAACACAGAACTTCTATTTTGAAACGGCTGTGGAAAATAAAATTCTAAATACATGAAGAACTCTAATGCTATTGAAATCAACACAATGTGGATTCATTCCAGTTAACCTTATTTTTGTAATGTAGTCAAATCAAACTTGAAAAAAAGTATTTTAAGGATAATCAGTCATAAACTAATAACTTTTATGTAAAATGATTAAACTTGGATATGAAACAATAGAAAACCATAGTGGATAGTGTAAACTAAATAAATAAATGGACACGATGAAAGACTCTGTTAAATTATAGGATATTACTGAGGAAATTACTCAGAATGCAAAACAGAGAGACAAAATAAAAAATCTGCAAGGACAGTTAAGAGACGTGGAGGGAAGAATCAGTTCTGTTTGAACAGAAGCCAAAATAACAGTAATAAAATGATGAAGAGTTTTTTCGAAAGCTTATTTGAATTTTCTAGTGGGGAGAAAACAGAATGGAGGAAAATGTTGGAGATAACCACTGGGACATTGATGTAAAAAATAGTGATGTTCTGTTGTGTGAACTAGAAGTTGATGAGGCATTACTGAAATGATATATTTTATTTAACCTATGTTGGCACAAGTGAAGAGCAGTTTTCCCTTGTTTGGTAGTTTATGGCCCTTGAAAGAAAATATTCATTTTAGTTTTCTTCTGCTTATACTTTAATACCAAAAATTCTTCACCATAATTTCGCTTTGGCTTTTTATCCATTACTATACAGCTTCCTATGTATTTTGGAATAAAGTTAATTTAACAACAATACCATTTTACTGTTTCCCTTATTGGTTAATTTTCAACTTCGTTTGAGTGTTGAATTGTGCTTGGTTTTATATAGAAATGAGGAAAGATGTATAGGTCTCATTCCCATTCATCTCTCTCCATTTTTTCTACTCTGGGTACTGTATATTGTCATTTGTTTATGCTTTTAGTGTTACGCATTTGGAAGTAGGTTCATCTTCCCATGTGTTGACATCATCAGAGTATCTCTCGTATACTGAATTACTCTATACCAATCTAGGGCAGCCCTATCCAGGAAAACTGATATCTACAGCGTAGTAACTACTAGCAACCTGTCGCTACTGAACTCTTGACAAAGGGTTACTACTGTGAAGAAATTGATATTTTTAATTTTTTTCAATTTTAACTACATTTTAAATAGCCAGAGATAGTTAGTAGCTACCATATTGTACAGTGCAGAGACAGGATGTATATAATGAATATGAGTAAATTTTCTCTCCAGAGAGTCCAAATAACTGTGAACATGGCAAATTTTCACTTTTATAAATTTTTAAATAAAAATATATTTTTGAATTTTTAAAATGGGCATTCATCTGTTTGTAAAATTAATAAAATAGTGGCAAGGTCATTAATGAGAAATTTCAGTGTTGGAAAATGTTCAGTTCAGTTCAGTTGCTCAGTCGTGTTTGCGACCCCATGAATCACAGCATGCCAGGCCTCCCTGTCCATCACCAACTTGCGGAGTTCACTCAAACTCATGTCCAAAATGTTAGCATTCCTTTTTTGCAAACCTAAAGAACTAAATCTCCTTTAAAAAATAAGAATACAACTCTTGCCCTTAGGCTTGAGTTTATCTTTAAATTATAATTTGTCTTTCCATTATAGATTTATACTAAATAATCATTTGGTTTTAAAAATATAAAATTATGTAGTATGGTTTTGTTTATTATGAGAAATTAGGAGTTAAATAATACTGGATTAAATATTTATTAAAAGATTTTAAATTGTTCTGTCAGTCATGTCTTATTCTTGAATTTTATCTTTATTTATAGTGTGTTTATGCTCATTATATAATTTGAAGTTGGTAATTGATAAAAATAGTAACTTTGGGGCAGTTTTAGGAATTTTAATACAAATATAGATAGATAGTTTCCAGTGTATTTAGGGAGAAGAGATCATCTATGCTATTTGATGTTAGGCAAGAAATACTGGAGTAGCTTGCCGTTCCCTTCTCCAGGGGATTCTTCCAACCCAGGGATTGAACCCAGGTCTCCTGCATTGCAAGCAGACTCTTTACCATCTGAACCACTATGGAAGTCCCTAAATTACCAGTGAGCCCCAAATTTTACCTCTGCTTCTGGTAAATACTAAGGTGATTTTAATGAAAATGGAGGGGATTTTTTCTGACTTGCAGAGAAGGCAGACACCACTTTTACTATTGTGTGTTGAATATCATGCCTTTCCATTTTGCTTATTAGTACCATTATGAAGATTGCCATCATGATGATACTAATGTATACTTAGAAGATAAAAAGACAATAGAATTATAATATAAAACCATAATATTAAATAATAAGTTTAAAGATACATAAGGCTGAAATTTATAATGAAATAAGGAATCAATGCTATGCATGATTTTTTTATTATTATAATCAATTAATTAAGTTAGTTGAAGTTTACTTGGCTAGGGGAAAAAAGCCAAAAAATTAATTAAAAGTTAAAAAATGATGGTAATATCAAGGTATGAGTTGCCCCTTGATTAGCAAAAGATTATTTTGTATTGTGTGATAACATTTTTAAATGACTGTATTTTACATTACATTTTCATTACTAAATACCATTGAAATTCTAGTTCTTAAGTTTCATATATCAACTAAAGACATGATTATCTGGATTGGTAGAGCTTTTTGAAGAAATCTATGGCTTGATAGATGATGGAAATGTGGTCTCTGATGTCCATAAAGTACTTCCTTTTCGTTGTTCTTTGCCTATAGCATTAGACTCAGCCAAACATATTCATTTTATAAATTTTAATATAAATTATCTAAATGCATATTATTCTTTTTTTCAGACATCAGACAGTTGGATATTTACTTCTGCTCTTAAAGAAAAATTTGAGACTAATAAATTCTGTTACACATGTTATTACAAAGAAAGAAGGTAGAAAAGTACACTATGCTGGTGAATATGACTACACTTTCAGTGAAATACAAAAACTAACTGCTCCGTTGGTTAGTAAGAAAACCATGCTTGAAACCTCCTATAGTCATAAATGGCAAAAATACAGCAGAAATCCTAGTATGGACATATACCTGTATGTGTTCTTTCTGTTCTTCAAATTTCCTGTATTATTATACAACAGCAAAATGATTCTGTAAAGTTAATCTAAACTGTGAAGCAAGTATCCGTGATCAGTCATTAAAGGTGTCTGTTTGTAAGTATGGTTTGAAAGGAAAGGAAAGTGAAGTCACTCAGTCGTGTCCAATGCTTTGAGACCTCATGGGCTGTAGCCTACCAGGCTCCTCAGTCCATGGGCTTTTCCAGGAGTGGATTGCCATTTCCTTCTTCAGGGGCTCTTCCCGACCCGGGGATCGAACCCTGGTCTCCCGCATTATAGGCAGATGCTGTACTGTCTGAGCTACCAGGGTTTGAGGCAGCCCCAAACAGTGAATAGTAGACCTTTTAATTCAGGCTTTTTTGCTTCTACGATTCATCATGGATACCTGTGCTTTCCTTCTAATCCTGTTTTCTTGAATGTTACTTTGATTTAGGATCAGGTATTTTAAAGTTTGGGTTTGGCGTTTGTTTATGTATTGGTTTTTCTTCCAATGACATACAAATATTTCTAAAAGGCTTTTCAAGGAAATGGGAGTTGTCAGTGGTGATAAGTCCTCTTGCTCAGACTTCTCAGATAATCTGCCCACCTCCATCCCCCCCCCCCCCCCCCCCCGCCCCCTGCCCGGGGCTGCCTGGGTTCAGGTCTCACCACTTCTCTGTGATGGTAATATCCTCCCAAACCCGGGCCGGGGCCTCCTGCCCTGACCTTCTTTCCATCCTCTCCACTCCTGCTGGTGGTGTCTTCCTAAACCAAAAATCTCACTGTGCCACTCTCCTGCTGAAAATCTTTCAGTTCAGTTCAGTTCAGTCGCTCAGTTGTGTCCAACTCTTTGCGACCCCTAAATTGCAGCATGCCAGGCCTCCCTGTCCATCCCTAACTCCTGGCATTCACTCAAACTTATGTCCATTGAGTCGGTGATGCCATCCAGCCATCTCATCCTCTGTCATCCCCTTCTCCTCCTGCCCCAAATCCCTCCCAGCATCAGAGTCTTTTCCAATGAGTCAACTCTTTGCATGAGGTGGCCAAAGTATTGTAGTTTCAGCTTTAGCATCATTCCTTCCAATGAACACCCAGGACTGATCTCCTTTAGAATGGACTGGTTGGATCTCCTTACAGTCCAAGGGACTCTCAAGAGTCATCTCCAACACCACAGTTCAAAAGCATCAATTCTTCGGTGCTCAGCTTTCTTCACAGTCTAACTCTCACATCTATACATGACCACTGGAAAAACCATAGCCTTGACTAGACGGACCTTTAAGAGGGTAATAGGCAGGAAGGCCAAGGGTCTCCAAACAGAGGAAATAGCCTACAAGTGTCAGACATTTTTATCTCTCTTAAGCTGCAGGAGGAAACAAACTAGCAATATTTTTTCCTTCTCTACACAAATTTAAAAGGAGGTTTCTCTTAAAATACTGTGTTGCCATAATGACACCTGGTTTCACCTGAAGTTAACTATTCTCAAACCTAGAGATAACCAATACCTTTTTCTTATGGAAATGTTTATCTTAAGCTACACTAATGTACTTTACCCCAAACTAATGACTAATTACTAATGTAATTTACCCCAAACTCTGTCTTCAAGTTGGTTCCGCCTCTTGGCTCAGAACCTACTTGACAAACCAGTATGTTTATGCTCAGATATTGCTCCTCTAATCTATGTAAATGAAACTATTTGTTTGGTGATCTGCCCCTCTTCAAGATTCAAGTTAATCATTTTATGGCCCAGGATGAACCATTTGGTGCCAAGATTATCCCAAAATGCATCTTATGGGTGAGGGGCCTGGTGCCATTCTGAGTTTTAAGACATTCCTTTCTTTTATTAACAGACTGCTAGTGACTATGTAACATCCAGCTGAAGACTAGCAGCGGGGTACTCTTTCTGCCCCCTTCTGATGCCTATGTCAGAAGCTTTCTCTATCTCCTTTATGCTTTAATAAAACTTTATTACACAAAAGCTCTGAGTGATCAAGCCTCGTCTCTGGCCCCGGGTTGAATTCTTCTCCTCCAGGAGCCAAGAATCCCGGCGTCGTGATTCAACAACAACCTTTCACCTTTTTTGGCAAAGTAATGTCTCTGCTTTTGAATATGCTGTCTAAGTTGGACATAACTTTCCTTCCAAGGAGTAAGCATCTTTTACTTTCATGGCTGCAATCACCATCTGCAGTGATTTGGGAACCGCCCCCACCAAAAAAAATAAAGTCTGACCCTGTTTCCACTGTTTCCCCATCTATTTCCCATGAAGTGATGGGACCAGATGCCATGATCTTACTTTTCTGAATGTTGAGTTTTAAGCCAACTTTTTCACTCACCTGTTTTACTTTCATCAACAGGCTTTTTAGTTCCTCTTCACTTTCTGCCATAAGGGTGGTGTCATCTGCATATCTGAGGTTATTGATATTTCTCCCAGCAATCTTGATTCCAGCTTGTGCTTCTTCCAGTCCAGCATTTCTCATGATATACTCTGCATGTAAGTTAAATAAGCAGGGTGACAATATACAGTCTTGACGTACTCCTTTTCCTATTTGGAACCAGTCTGTTGTTCCATATCCAGTTCTAACTGTTGCTTCCTGACCTACATGTAGGTTTCTCAAGAGGCAGGTCAGGTTATTCCCATCTCTTTCAGAATTTACTGCAGTTCATTGTGATCCACATAGTCAAAGGCTTTGGCACAGTCAATAAAGCAGAAATAGATGTTTTTCTGGAACTCTCTTCCTTTTTCTATGATCCAGCAGATGTTGGCAATTTGATCTCTGGTTCCTCTGCCTTTTCTAAAACCAGCTTGAACATCTGGAAGTTCACAGTCACGTATTGCTGAAGCCTGGCTTGGAGAATTTTGAGCACTACTTTACTAGTGTGTGAGATGAGTGCAATTGTGCGGTAGTTTGAGCATTCTTTAGCATTGCCTTTCTTTGGAATTGGAATGAAAACTGACCTTTTCCAGTCCTGTGGCCACTGCTGAGTTTTCCAAATGTGCTGGCATATTGAGTGCAGCACTTTCACAGCATCATCTTTCAGGATTTGAAATAGCTTAACTGTAATTCCATCACCTCCATTAGCTTTGTTCGTAGTGATGCTTTCTAAGGCCCACTTAACTTCACATTCCAGGATGTCTGGCTCTAGGTGAGTGATCACACCTCTCACCACCTTCAGGATGAAATCCAAATTCTTTAGAAAGTTCTATAAGCTCCTTTGTGACAATGCCCAGGACTGGCTCTCCAGATGGCTTCACTTGGTCCTCATTTACTCTAGAAACGTATAATATACCTAACCACAGAAGTTTAAAAAAATAGTTTTGATAGTTTGAATACGATACAATTAAAATATATTCATTTTTTCAGTCATAAGATAATCAACAGTATGGCATTTATATCCTTATTTTGTCTTGTTTTTATATAGTATCTAAAATTATAGATATATCAACCTTGTTTTAAACTTTAAAACTTTAGTTTTTGTTATATTTTAGCCTACTTTAATAGCTTAATGTGTTAACTATTTATTTCTTCCTGCTATAACATTTCTGTCTGATGAGGTCATAATTGATAATCCAGATTTTAATTTCAAGCAAGTTATAAGTGAATACATATTTTATTGGCTAAATTTTAGGTAGTTTTAGGTAATATATTTGCTTGAATTGCAAATATATATATAGTTTGCGTAAAGTTTAAGTATCTAAAAATCTCAGATATTTTGATTGGTATTGATGTCATAAAGATGAATGATCCTAAGGAGCTGTGAGAAATAAGCAAGAAGCAAGTAATTATAGAATGCAATATATGTTTGTGGCAGAGGCAGCATAGAGGCTCCATAGTTGTGGAGCGTAGTGTGGGAATATTTGAATCTTCATGAGATTTTTCTGAAATAAGTTAAGGGAATGATAAATCTTCTGTGGCTATACTACGTTGTACAGGATGGGTAGGCAGGTTTTTACATTTGATTTGTATTTATTTATGTTTTTATTTTAATGATAGTGAATTCGCTTTTCATACACAGCTTCTTTGTTTTGACAGGCCACTGGGGCATTGAGAATGGAAGAAAAAAATAGTTTTTCTCTCAGTGAACCACCAATGGTGTCAAGGCAGTTCTGTTTTTTTCTGTTTCATCCTTTATACACTGTGGCATAGTGTTCCCTGCAAAGGATTGTTCATCTCTTAGTAATCATTTATTCCTTCTGATAAGTGCCTTTTTATCCTGGAAGGCCACAATGCCATTTCTTTTTAAATCACCTACCTTTCACCTGTCTTTCCTATGTGCCCTTGAAATAGAAATATATGTTGTAGTCAGAGTAATGTTGATTGAAGGTCATGAGGAGGAGCAAGTGCATCATATCTATGAGAACATTTGTTGCCTTAGCTGATACTCTAGAGTATATTTTTGTGCAAAGACTTAAATAGAATACCGCAATCAAATTTGGAGCTAAAATTAGCAGAGGTAATGTCAAGGAGGAAAAGATTTTTCATTTTTTGGTAATTAGATGAATGTGACAGATATATTACAAAGATCAACTCAGTTGCTTTTCTCAGAACTGAAAAGCTGTAACTGTGAATTCTGCTTTTCAAGTGTTTCTCTCCAGTGCTGTGATATGTATTTAGTTATACTGGGGCCAATGCAGGAGTCTTAGGAGACATGGGTTCAAGCCCTGGGTCGTAAAGATCCCCTGGAAGGAGTGCATGGCAACTCACTCCAGTATTCTTACCTGGAGAATCCCATGGGCAGAGGACCCTGGCGGGCTGCTGTCCATAGAGTCGCCAAGAGGCAGACGCGACTGAAGTGGATTAGTGCTGCATAGCATGCTGGGTCCAAACAAACGATGCCTGCTTTCCACAACCATTCTACAGTGGTTTCCTCTGAGAATTAATGTGATTAGATTCTACAGTGTTTAAAAGAAGGCAAACACGGAAATTATTTCAGTTTATTTTCCAGGAATAATTTCAATTCCCTCTCCCTCTAATACTCAGGTTCAAGACACTGTTTGTGGCTGGGGAACGATGTGATGTGGAGACGCTGGAATGGTCCAAAAAGGTCTTCAGAGTCCCCGTACTAGACCACTGGTGGCAAACTGGTGAGAATTTTCCACACATGTCCATAAATATTGAGAAACGCTGAGAAACACTGCAGGGATGGGAGGGAATTCTGAATTGTGACCATCAGGCACAAACTCAGCAATCAGGTGGTTCTGGCTTCAGTAGAAGTAAGCAATTAATTGATTATCCTTTTGTTAAAAAATCTTCTTAAATTACACTGATACTATCATTCTCTTGACCTTGGATATAAAGCCCTGAGACCTCGTTTGCATTCTCATCCTCGTTTCGTGTATCTGGTGAGTCACTAGATCTCAGGTTTTCTTTGAATTCATCCCACCTTCAGCGCTCCGATTGCCTTTGAGCCGCAGCAGCCACACTGTCATCTACCCTTACTGAAATTATCGTCAGCGCTTGTCTCTCTTCTCTCTGCTTTCCTGTAACCGAGCTTTCCTATAACTGCTCCAAGAGTACTTTTTTAAAGCTCTGTTTCTTTTCTAGAATTTCCTGTGTTTCTCTGCTCCTTTCTTAGGATTAAATCCCTTCTGCTTAGCACTCGACAAACAAATTATTTTTCTCCAACACACTTATCATTATATGTGTGATTTATTTATTTACTTATTTATTCTCTATTTTCCTCCCACTGAGTGATCCTTGGGAAACAACTTGTCATATTAAGTGGATAGAATAAAACTTTGGTAACTTCTTTTGAGGGATGATTGTGTACCTATGTGCAAGTAAGTAGTTCATCTGGAATTTCTTTTCCCTGTCACTGAAGGTAGTGATTTTGCTGGCTTTGCCATTTGGCTCACTGAAAGTAGCTATGAGTTATGAGAGCCGTGTAGCCTTCATATGGATATATTTCAGTTCTATCCTACTTAGTTCAACTAATTAGATCAACAGTTGTATATGAGTGTTTTCAGAATTTGCATCTTCTGAACATTTTAGGCAGGGCATCAAATTTGAATTAAAATAATAAAATTTCTTAGTAAAAATTAGGTCTCATTTTAAAATGACTCAGTCTGGAAGACTGAGAGACTAAATCTGAAGTTTGGTGTTTAATATTTTGGAACTCTTTGATTCTGATAAATTAAACTTTTTGTATTATCTTCTTGGATGTTGCTCTTTTGGAAGAATTGTGTTTTCTATATTCTTAGTAATTTGAAATATAAAATGAATGATCAGAGAAGAATACACATTCTTTAAATAAGATGAAAATCAGAAAGAAAGGTTCTGTTCTGTCTAATTTGATTTGCTAAGGAAGAAATTTCTTATCTAAATTCAGATTTGTAACTATTGGGGAAATAAAAAAGATAAGATTGAATGTGGAGAAAGCAATGCTCTGTGTAGAATACATATAGAAAACAAGTGAGGAATTACTGCTCTGTATGGAAGAGTGTCTATAGACTTAATGCATTGGCTATTCACCAGGAAAATTCCAACAGTTATTTTCCTGGGCATAAAGAGGGAAATATTTGATTACCTTTAAGACTGCTTTCCATGATGGTTTTCCTTTCCTGGTCAACATACAATTTGTTTCCAATATACAAGTGACCTTACACAAATACTTGCAGAAGAGTTCTGTCCCCCACCCCGGCTCCATTAAAGGTGGCTATGCTGGAGACTGTGGAAGGAAACCAGTGCGTTAATGAATAAAATTATGATTCCTTTACTTTTCTCTTATTGATATTTGCACATAATAGCCTGTGCAGATGTATGTAGTTAGTGAATCCAGGCTTACAGCAAAGCTCACTGAAGCCTGAGAAACAAGCATAAGAGGTCTCTGGTGAGTACTGAGTTCCTTGTGAGTTTGCAGTTTTTCTTTAATGTATCGTTCAGAGGGAATTAATCACGACATTACGTCAGGATGCTGTCACCTTAATTAGCTTTTAATGGCTGCTCATTACTGTGGAAAACACAGTGAATTTCTACTAACAATAACTGATTCTTTCCATCCACCACATTTATTTATTTTTACAGCATTTGATACTGTATCCAATTGAGTACACAAATACATACATAGGGATAGGTATGTAGGTGGGTAAGTATCTAACTGCGCTTCCCTGGTGGCTTAGATGGCAGGTAAAGAATCTGCCTGCATTAGCCTCCAATTAAAATAAATAATTTTTTTTAAAAAAAGACCAAGTTGGAAATGGTCCTAGAATGAAGGCTTACATATTTTGATTTTGAAAAAAAAAAAAAAAAAGAATCTGTCTGCAATGCAGAAGATCCAGGTTCAATCCCTTGGTCGGAAAGGTCCTCTGAAGAAGGGAATGACAGCCCACTCCAATATTCTTGCCTGGAGAATTCCATGGACAGAGGAGCCTGGCAAGCTACAGTCTATTGGGTTGCAAAGAGTCAGACATGACTGAGCAACCTACACTTTCACATTTGCTTTCAGATAACTAGCTATTTTAGTGGTTTTGATCATTATTAAAAAAAATTCATCCTAGGTGGTGCAGGTGTTTGCAACTAACAGAAAATTTAGTTAGAATCTTTATTCATTGGCATAAAAGAAATTAGTTCACTATTTTCAATGATATATGTTGTAAATAATTGAGAAATGAAGTTTAATGTTTGCAACTGTTCACCTTTCTTAAGATATCAGATTACTAGGGGAAAAGGTAAACACTTTATGGGTTATTATTAACTCAGAGGGAAGAGAACATTTATTTCTAGCTCATTTATGAGTTTCCTAATATTTTGCATATCAAATAAATGGTGTGTACCTCTCCAAGAGGTATGTCAGTAAAAACCTGATAACATTTCGAGGAGGGTTAATCTTTCACCAAAGGAATATTATTCTTTATTTAAAATTTCAAATTTTCTACAAGGTTGTTCTTATTATTGACTTAGAAATTGATATTATTTTATACAGTCATACACTTTTATGAGCCTCAGATACAATGCATAATTTATGAATTTGCTCTCTGATTACATTAATATATGTATACAAATGAGCTGTTAAGAAACCGTGATGTATAATTTGGAATTAGTAAAGGGATATGTTAAGTAACTAAAACGTATGAGTGAAAATTGATTGGTTCCTGTGACTTGGGTTCTAAGAAGGCATTCTGCAGTCAATCCGTTTATATTACAGCATTGTTTTTGTTGGGCTTCCCCGGTGGCGCTGGTGGTGAAGAATCTGCCTCCCAGTGCAGGAGATGTAAGGGATGCAGGTTCGATCACTGGGTTGGGAAGGTCCCGTAGAGTAGCAAATGGCAACCCACTCCAGGATTGTTGCCTGGAAAAGTCCATGGACAGAGGAGACTGGTGGGGTGCAGTCTGTGGAGTCAGAAAGAGTTGGACATGACTCAGCATCTCAGCAGCAGCAGCAATTTTTTTGTTACTCAAGTGAAATTTTTATTAGCAACAACAGATTTCTAGTGACTCTTGTGATCTGTTAATGTCAACACTCTCTGATGTCTGATTTAAATAACACCTGATTCTAAACTGCAAACTAATCTGTAAAAAAATCCAGGAACAGATCAACTCCTCGTAGGGGCATTTAATAAAGAATTGTCACTGTTCAGCACCACTGAAGCATTAATCCCTTGTTTTGGATTGTAATAATGTAAACATGAAATGCTTTCATGAAGGAAATTGGTCTTGCTAGTTTATATAGGAGAGTTGTATCTACATGATTCATAATTCTGGATAGTAGATGAATTGTCATTTACCCAGGTGCTTTATCTCACAGTAATTTATCCATAAAATGGTTGAATCTGGATTATTGGCTGAATTTTTCTTTCTTTTTTTTTTTTTTTACATGGATTTTGCGAAACAGAGGTGTCGCAGTCATAATCTGAGAAGGGGAAATTAAGAGAATTGATGATTGTTCCCTTAAGATATGATAATGTGTGCACAAAAATATAAACAGCCAGAACTTCATTATCCTCCGTTGTACAATCACTAATAAAACACTGTACTGTTGCAGATCATTTTTTGTCCTAAGATGAGCTTTTCTAGTAATCAAACAGCACAAAGAAAGAACTCTCAATGCAGTGCACTGTGTCTCCAGCAAGAATTTTTTTTCCTGACTTAAGATGACTATGAAGGAAATGTTTTCCTTATGAGTGAATCACCTAGTGTAAGCAACTAGCTACTAAAACCCAAAACATGGTAGACCTTACTCCTTTTCGAAGTTTCCTCCTTCCTTTCCCCCTTGTTTCCTTCCTGCCTCCCCTTCTCGCCCCTCTCTCTTTCCTTCTTTCTCTCCTTCCTCCCTATTTACTGTAAGGTGTGGCACAGTCACTTCCAGGCCTGGCCACGCGTGCTCAGCCACTTCGCTCATGGCAAAGAATCAGACAGCACTGAGGTGCTGGAGCACGCGTGGCACTGACTTGGAAATGATTGTAACAAAAAAGTTGGGCATCCTGCTGTGTTATGTTATTTAATTTTAGGTAGAAATACTGTGTTCTTTCATTTGTTATCAGTCAGTTAGAGGTATTGACTGTAAAGGCAGAATGCTTGAGTTCCACAGTCGCTTTTATAAGAGGCAGCTTGGTGAAGGGCTAGCAGCACAAAGGTCTGTGGTTTCCATCAGAAGATACAAAGCTTCCGTTGGAAGTGTTTTAAGTGATGGCCGGGTAGTGATGAAGTAATTGAAATGAGGTAATGACCACCAACTTGAGTAGCACTGGGTGATTTTGTTGTTTGTTTTGTTTCCATCACTTTAATGGAGGAGTAAACTTCCTCCTAGAATTTTTAAAGCCTTTAGGAGGGATTTCAGTGAGAAAATGGTAGTCTCCTAATGGATTGAGACATTGGTGGCGATTGGAGTTATTGACCTTACTTTAGCTGCCTTGAGCCATCTTTGCTGAGTTCTTATATTTTAAAGTAATCACAGTGTTTCTCTCCCTGTTTGAACTGCTGCAGTTTTAATTGCAATAACTAATTCTAAAATAAATATATTCTTTATATAGCCTAAATCCTCCTCCTTTGAGGAGGAATCTGATAATTCTAGATTTTATTTAAGTAGACCCACAGGCTCCAGCAAACTTTAATCAAGCTGGCTCTTAAATCAAAATCATCGATCCTAAAGGCACATACATCCTAATACCATATTATTAAAATATGTCAAGGCTGCCTGATCCAGTAATCCTTATTTATGTAGTATTTCAGTAGGATATAATTCCTGAGGGCCACGAAGATTGGTTATGTTGACCAGATTCAGTTATCATTAGGTGTATCTGGAGAGTATCCATTAGCCCAGGAGTTTTTATAGGCAGCAATCCTTTTTATTTGCAAGAATCAAAACCACAAAATGGAGTTGTTCATTGTAGTTTAACAACAGTTATCCTAAAGAGAGAGCTCTTTATGATACAGACTCAGATGTAGTACTGTCTCCTTCCTCCTTGGTAGACGCATTGTGACTTGATACTTGACAGGCAGAATGTCAGAGTTTGTCGTGCTTTTTTCTTTTTTCTGAATTATCCTCTTCCTTTGTTATGTTTGTGTTTTCACACATTCCACCTTCAGGCATCTGAACTGATGTACTTGTTGCAGAGGAATTTCGATCTATCAGTGTGTAGTCCTGAGTTTAGTCTGTGATAGGGGATTTTCTTCATCCTTGGAAGTCTACACTGGGAATTTTATGAGTCTGGTTATCGTGCCTTTGGAAAAGCCATGTTACAACTATGTGCTGGATGTGTGACTTTCTTCCATCTTAATATACCTAGCTTGGCCCCATGCAAAATCCTATATGTTTTCCTGCAAAATGGCTTCCTAGGGCTAAGAGATAAAAAGCTCTGTATGGCTAACAGTACAGCAAGGAAAAGTATCTTCCTGGTAATTTGATCTTGATGACACTATCTTTAATTATTCAAAACTCTGTTTTCTGTGGTTTGGGTGCCTATAGCCACTGGCAAACATTCCTTTTGTTGCAGATCTTGAAGTGAAAAATTTCTATATACAACCAAATGCTGCCTTCCTAGTTTTTAATACTTGTAAACGGTCATCCCCTGCTTTCTGGGTTTTCCTTACTATTTTCTGAGCCCATCAAATTTGGGCTGTGGTTGTAGGGTTTGGTTAAAGTATAGGCCTACATTTTTAAAAACAATGGATTGCACTAGACTTTTGAAATGCGCATTATGGGATTCAGAGAGCTGGGCCTGACTGAACAGACGAGGCCACTGCCCCATGAACTGGTTTGCCCAGAATATACCCTATGATGCAGAGTGCGAAGAGTCTTTAGTAATATGAATGAATCAGTACTGTCTGATGCAGTTTTGTTTTTCTCAACATAACCATCGAAAGTAAATTCATCTCTTTTTTTATTCATTCATGGGAAAGAAATTGTAGATAGTTTGGCATGAGAAGTTGTGATTGGGAAGAACCGTCATATAGACACAGAGTCATCTTGGCAACATTCAGCTAGAGATGCTGTGATAGTGTTCATCTGGTGAGAGGGGGAAAATTTGTCTTGATGTCGTCTTTGTTGCCTGGCAACTGGATTTTTTCTCATTTAGAGCAAGACTTCATTAGTCTAAAGTAGATAATTTTTACTGATAATTTGAGTAGATGAGCTTAAAGGTAAGCTACATGAATTTGGTTTGTGGAAGGAATAATCTTTTGTCAAATGTTAGACAGGCATGATGAGGCTTTCTCTTTTTGAAATGAGTAACTGTTTACAGATTGTTAATCCACCTGAAAATGAATATCCCAAGTCAAATAGCAGCCACTGAATCAGACATTTTCATCTCAATAGCATTATAATGTGGGAAGAAGTCCATCCATGTTGTTATTTTTTCAGGTATGATTACTGTACATGAAGCTGTTCAGATATGTATACTTGCTTTTTAGAATCTCTATTTATGCCCATTATTATATCAGTGATAATCTTTTTGGATCATTTTTAAAGTCTTTGGTGTATTTGTTACAATATTGCTTCTGTGTGTTTTATTTTTTGTTTGTTTGTTTTGTTTTTAATTTTGGCCATGAGGCATGTGGAATATTAACTCCCTGACAGGGAATCAAACCCATACTGTCTTTATTCGAAGTCTTAACCACTAGACTGCCAGGGAAGTCCCTTAGTGACTAAACATTGAGAAATTAAGAATGTAAAATTGATTTGATCTTAGAAATATCATCTATTTTAATTGTCCTACCCTTGGCAAGAATCACATTTAATCCGTTCTAAAAGAGTGAAAATATGTAATGATTTTGTAGATCTTTATAAGGAAAAGAGTTTCTAAACCCTGTATGGAAATTTGATTTTCCCCTCTTGCATGTAATTCTCTGCACTGTGAAGTAGTAGTTCCCAGTTCCTCTTTTGTTGTCAGTTCTAACTAGAAAACAAAAAGTGGCTATTCTCTTGAACAAGCAACATGGGTAGTAAAAAGTGACACTGAATCGCAATAAGACTGTTGCAATCCTGGTTTAGCCACTTACTGTGTAGCCACTGGCAAGTCCTTAATCTCTACCGCATGTCTGTTTGCTCAAAGGTTCGTGGAAATCCTAAAATGAAGTGAAATATGTATGAACAATGCAGCAAGTTCCTGGCTTATACTAACACTCAATGAACGTTTTTCTCTTCTTTTCATTTCTATGAATAATAACCTTTCATGAATATAAAGGCCATCTTTTAGCATTCTGGGCTGTAGGTAGTTCAGACCCAAGAAAACTTAGAGCATAAGAGCTTAATTCATAAAAGAAAATATTAATCATAGAGAATTTAATTTCTTAGAGTCAACTAGTTAAGATTAGGACCAGAGTCTCATTGTTCTGTGTTGATTAGAGCCCTTTCTTCGTATGTTTTATCTTATGCCTTCATTAATTCAGCCATTTCTTACCTAATTCAGCTGCAGGTTATTTATGAAAGTCTCTAAGGTGAGAGGCAGCTTGCTGGTAAGAGAGTAGGATAAGACCAGCGTCTCACAGCTTGAATTAATGGTTTACTCCCAGTACCAAAAGTTAGACTGCTTTGAATTAAGTATCTTAAACTGTGATCGTCCTATCTCATGAACACAAAAGATTAAATTGATTTTCTTTCATTGTGGTACATCTCACTGTCTCTGCTTTCTTTCTGCTACCACCATTCAAGTTATTTATAGCTCACAGTATAGATTTAGAGGTGTAGAGAATGGTTTCTTTACAAATTGCTTCTGTGCCCATCATGATGCTGTGATTAATATGACTCAAGGGCCCTGGGCCACTGAATTGATTTATTTCCAGGACTTTAACTCTCTGCATGGGCCACCAACTTCTAAAATCCATATTGCTTAAATGTAGTGTTTCTAGAACCTCTGGGAGCACAGTGGCAGACTTCCAGATATAGCAGGAGCTCTTATTTATAGATCTAAACCTGCATAACGTTCTTCCTCTTAGCCCTCACTCATATCTGCTTTCTATGTTGTCTTTCATCTGTAAACCAAAACCCTGGAGCTTGTCCTGGATTTCTCCCTCTTTTCCTGTCTCTGTATCCAAACCGTCATCAAGGCCTTTTAATGCTCAGTGTAAGTCCAAGTTGGTCTCGCCGTCTACTACTGCTGCCTCAGACCACCACCATCTGATTGATTTCTAGCTCTGGGTTGGGATTCTCATTTTAGTGCTCCAGTTTGCAATTGAAGACCTTTTTCTAAAATGCAGTTCTGAACAAATCCCTGAGTCCCCCAGTGTTCCCAGAATAATAGCCAAACTTCTTAACATGGCACAGAAGGCACTTAGTGGTCCTCCTTTGCCCCCCTCTCTCATTTTGGTCCTTATTATCTCTCTACTTCGCCTCTTCTTCTCACACTCGACCCCCCACCCCCAACCCCCACAAAGTTTGCTCTGCTAAATAGCTTGAAGTCAGTCCCTTGGTGGTTGGTCTAACTTCTCAACTTTGCACATCCTTCTATTTCTGTTAGGCATGTCTTTCCACCTTTAACACTCCTTTTTCCCCAAAAGAAATGTGTTAATCAACTCTGATATATTTAATAAATATTTATTGAAGGACTGACCTTTGAATATCATTCTAAGAATGAGAAAAAGATTGCAGCAGAATCCTAACAGTAATATACAGCTTTTTTTTTTCCCCTTCCTCGCTTACCTGAGTCTTCTGTTTGTCTTGCTCCCTTATCCATTTTGGGATTGTATTGTGGGGTTTGCTGCTTATTTTTTTAAGAACCCTGATCTTGATATGGGGAGCCCGAGCCTAAATTATGTAAGTATGTATTTACTAGTCAGAAAACATTTCCCAAGTACAGAATGTCAGGGATTACACTTTGGTCCTACCGATACAAATGATTCTCAAAGCATCCAAGAAGCATCTGATTTCAGCTGCAGGCTAGGAGAGTGTTTTCATATAATTACATGCACAATTATTTTCTGAAAGATTTTGTCACAGTTATAATGGCAAGTGTTCCAAGTATCTATTGTTGTATAAAAAATACTTAAAACCTAGTGGCTTAAAACAGCCACCCTAATTCATGATTTTATGGATCAAAGATATGAGTTGAGCTCAATCAGGGATTTTGTATGATTGATTGAGACAACCAAGAGAAAATTGTGTGATGAATGAGCTGGTCCAGAGGGTCCAAGATGGCTTCCCACTCATGGGATAGGCTGGAAGGCTGGACTCAGTTAGGACTGTTGTCTGGAAAGCTTGCAAGTGGCATTTTTAGCTTGGAGGCTTTGGAGTAGTGGACCGTCTTACATGGCACTTCACTCTTGAGACAATATTCTGAATTTCTTACGGTCTGTGCTTAGAAACTGACAAAGCATCACTTTCACTCTTTTCTGTTACTCAAAGCCGTCAAAAGCCCAAAGTAAATTGCATCCACCTTTAATCCACCACCATGGAGAGATTTCAGAGTTGTAGATGTAGCCTCAGGACTCTTCAGTGTAATTTCCCTTTTGCTCATCATTCATAAGTGGTATTCAGAGATTCTGTTAATACTTGAATGTGTACCTAGCCAAAAAATAAGTTTTTCCCTAATGTATAATATTTATCAAAAACTTAAATCATAGTATGCATTGTTTTACAACTTTTATCTAAACAGTGTTTGGTGAGAATTATTTCCTATCACTAGATATTTTCCAATAGTATTTGAATGATTTTGCATGACTCCTTAATATGGAATAATTCCTATTTTTTGGATAATCTTTTAAACTCTAATATAAACATTTGCATGTGATAAACATTCTTGGTGCTTAATGTTTGTGAGCTCTTTCAAATATTTCCTTGTGTATATCCCCTAAAGTGGAACAGCTGCGTTAAAGGCTAGGATCAGTTTTTAAGAGTTTGTCTAAGAATTGCCATTTTTAAGGCTTTTTTAATAAGAATTGCCATATTGCCTCTCAGAAATGCGGCGTGGACAGAGGAGCCTGGTGGGCTGCAGTCCATGGGGTCACAAAGAATCAGACATGACTGAAGCACGCATGTGTTGGTGACAGTGGTAAAGAATTTGCCTGCCAGTGAAGGAGATACAGGAAATGCGGGTTTGATCTCCAGTCAGGAAGATCCCCTGGAGGAGGAAATGGCAACCCGCTGCAGTATTCTTGCCTGGAGAATCCCGTGGCCTGGGAGCCTGGTGGGCTGCAGTCCCTGAGGTCGCAGACATGACTGAGCATGCACACGCGCACAACTCTTACATAACAAGGATGACTGTCTTTGTCTTTTCTGGGCAGTCTGCCTCCTGTCTACCCCCTAACCGGGCTCTAGTATTTTTGTCAGTTTTTTGAATTGCTTCTTGATGTTCAGGCAGCCACAGGAATCTCTATCATTAACCAACCATCCTAAAACAGCTCCCATCTGTCCATTTTGTCCCATATATCTCTCTCAAAACCCCAGATAGAATAAACCTGATCATAAAACCCGAATGATGCTCAAATATTTAAGTAAATTCGATTTGCATTGTTGTTGTTGTTCAGTGGCTAAATCATGTCTGACTTTTTGCAACACATGGACTGTAGCCTGCCAGGCTCCTCTGTCCTCTACTGTCTCCCAGAGTTTGCTTAAATTCATATCCCTTGATTCGGTGATGCTATCTAACCATTTCATCCTCTGCCATCCCCTTCTCCTTTTGCCTTCAGTCTTTCCCAGCTTGCATTGCTGTGATTCGTTAACTTCTTTGTTTGAAAATCTTCATTAGCTTGCAACATTCAGTTCAGTTCAGTTCAGTTCAGTTCAGTTCAGTCACACAGTCATGTCTGATTCTTTGTGACCCCATTGACTGGAGCTTGTCAGGCTTCCCGGTCCATCACCAACTCCCAGAGCTTACTCAAACATACATCCATTGAGTAGGTGATGCCATCTAACCATCTCATCTTTTGTCATCCCCATCTCCTCTTGCCTTCAACCTTTCCCAGCATCAGGACCTTTCTAATGAGTCAGTTCTTCAATCAGGTGACCAAAGTATTGGAGCTTCAGCTTCAGCATCAGTCCTTCCAATGAATATTCAGCACTGATTTCATTTAGAATACACTGGTTGGATCTCCTTGCAGTCCAAGGGACTCTCAAGAGTCTTCTCCAACACCACAGTTCAAAAGCATCATTTCTTCAGAGCTCGGCTTTCTTTATGGCCCAACTCTCACATCCATACATGACTGGAAAAACCATAGCTTTGGCTATATGGACATTTGTTAAAAAGTAATGTCTCTGCTTTTTCATATGCTCTCTAGGTTGGTCATAGCTTTTCTTCCAAGGAGCAAATGTTTTTTAATTTCATGGCTGCAGCCACCATCTGCAGAGATTTTGGAGCCCAGAAAATCAAGTCTGTCACTGTTTCCATTGCTTTCCCATCTATTTGCTATAAAGTGATGGGACCAGATGCCATTATCTTAGTTTCTTGAATGTTGAGTTTTTAAGCCAGAGTTTTCAACTCTCCTCTTTCACCTTCATCAAGAGGCTGTATTCTTCCTCTTCACTTTTTGCCATACGGGTGATATCATCTGCATATCTGAGATGGCAACGTTACTCAGACTAAAAATTTAAGGTCTTATGCTAGTTTTCTGTGATTGTGGTTTTCATTCTGTCTACCCTCTGATGGAGAAGGATAAAAGGCTTAAGGAAGCTTCCTGGTGGGAGAGACTGACTGAGGGGGAAGCTGGGTCTTGTTCTGATGGGCAGGGCCTTGCTCACGCTGCTGCACTCAGTGCCCCCAGCCCTGCTGCAGGACATTGTTGACCCATGCCTCTGCTGGAGACTCCTGGACACTCAGGGCAAGTCTGGGTCACTCTCTTGTGGGGTCACGGATCCTTTCTCCTGGGTCCTGGTACACACAAGGTTCTGTTTATGCCCTCCAAGAGTCTGTTTCCCAGTCCTGTGTAAGTTCTGGTGGTTCTATGGTGGGGTTAATGGCGACCTCCTCCATACCTAGGCCTGCTGCACCCAGAGCCCCTGCCCCGCAGCAGTCCACTGCTGACCTGTACCTCCTCAATAGACAACCAAACACAGTTCTGGCCCAGTCTCTGGGGTCCCTGGGTCCTGGTGTGCACAAGGTTTGTTTGAACCCTCTGAGCGTCTGGCAGGTAAGGGATTTGATTCTAAATGTGATTTCACCCCTGCTACCATCTTGCTGGGGCTTCTCCTTTGCCCTTGGATGTGGGGTATCTCTTTCCGGTGGGATCCAACATTTTCCAGTCGACGGTTGTCCAGCAGCAAGTTGTAGTTCTGGAGCTCTCGCGGGAGATGAGTGCATGGCCTTCTACTCTGCCATCTTACACCACAGATGTTCCCTTGGTATCTCTAATTTTCCTGAAGAGATCTCTAGTCTTTCCCATTCTATTGTTTTCCTCTATTTCTTTGCACTGATCACTAAGGAAGGCTTTCTTATCTCTCCTTGCTAGTCTTTGGAACTCTGCATTCAAATGGGTATATCGTTCCTTTTCTCCTTTGCCTTTAGCTTCTCTTCTTTTCTCAGCTGTTTGAAGTGTGGTGTTGGGGAGGACTCTTGAGAGTCCCTTGGACTGCAACGAGATCCAACCAGTCAATCCTAAAGGAAATCAACTGTGAATATTCATTGGAAGGACTGATGTTGAAGGTGAAACTCCAATGCTTTGGCTACCTGATGTGAAGAACTGACTCTTTTGAAAAGACCCTGATGCTGGGAAAGATTGAAGGCGGGAGCAG
This sequence comes from Capra hircus, assembly GCF_001704415.2. Taxonomy (NCBI): domain Eukaryota; kingdom Metazoa; phylum Chordata; class Mammalia; order Artiodactyla; family Bovidae; genus Capra; species Capra hircus. The sequence continues at coordinate 10,566,578 of NC_030812.1, forward strand.
AAGGGGACAACAGAGGATGAGATGGTTAGATGGCATCACTGGCTCAATGGACATGAGTTTGAGTAAGCTCTGGGAGTTGGTGATGAACAGGGAAGCCTGGCGTGCTGCAGTCCATGGGGTCGCACAGAGTCCAACACGACTGAGCGACTGAACTGAACTGATGAGAACTCTGAAGCAGTTTTGCTGCCTCTCACTGTCTCTCTTACCTTATTTCCTGTTAATGCTTTCCTCGTTGGTTCTGCTTCAGTCATGTTGACTGCCTCACTATTCCTCAAGTGCTCTAGGAAAACATCTACCTGCGGGACCTTGGCACTTGCAGTTCCTTCTTCCTGGACTCTTTGTCCCTAGATCCAAGGCACGTGTCCTCTCTTCTTTCAGGTCTTCACTCAAAGGTCACTTCTCTGGGAGTTTATTTTCTGGCTACCCAGTTTAAAACGGCAGTCTCTTCCCATCACATCTCATCTCATATCCTGTCTATACTATCTTTAGTTTCTTAGTAACTATCTCTTTTTAACATGCTGTATATTGTACTTTTATCTGTTATTATTGTTTGTTTCCCCAAATAAACTATGAGCTCCATAAATATAGAGATTTTGGTCACTGTTGTTTATTGCTCTATCCCCAGGTCTAATGAGAGCACCTAGCTCATAATAGCTGCTCAATAAATATTTGCTAGTAAGTGATATGTACCCTGTTACTTCAGTTTGCAAATATGAGAGACTGGACTCACTCCTGGTCAGAAAGGTTTTTCTTCCTCTGCTGTCATGTAGTCTGGACGAGCTCTCTTTTCTTCTCATCGTCTGTGTTCTGCGTGAGAGCCTTCCAAGTAGTACCCTTGTCTGTTCCATTGCATTCTTCCTCTGAAAGAACCATGCGGACTAGGGTAATGGTTTAAATTTTCTATGTTAAGTTTCAATTCTTTAAATCTGTTAAAATGATATTTCCTTTTCTATCAGCTTATAGTTGGATTCAATGCAATAATACAAGCAAAAAGCGCTTATACATGGCACACAGCATAGTTCATATTTGAGAAAATTATGTTGATTTGTTCTCTTTCCTTTTCCTACTTTAGAGTTAGGGGTTGGAAACTTCATGGGGGTAATAGCTTACTGATGCAATAAGGTGGAGTGAGGCAGTAAAAATGCTGAAATAATAGTGAAGTGTCTATATTAGCTTCTAAGGCAGTATGGATATAAACACACCCAGATGACTTACTCTTCACAACTTTCGATTTCCACCCATCTTCTTCCTGGTTGTCTGTTATCTAAAGAAATTGTGGTGGTGAGTTGCTGAGCATTGTACCTTTCTAAGGTTGGATGTCTTTGGAAAGAGTTCTCCAAATGAAGTGTCCAGTTGTTTTCTTCAAAGAGAATGTTGTGGTTTCTTTCTTGTAGCTATTTCCCAGTCCACATGTTACATCTGGATTTCCATCAGCTTAGATTATTGCGAGCCAGTTAATAACAGCCTGTGCAATATGAAGCAGATGTGTTTAGCACATCTTTGAAATGGGGCTTTGGGAGTCCTTTGGGGTTTAAGGACTGCAGCCTTCCTGGGGGCTTTCCCCAGCTGGAAGCCTATTCTGTATATGGACCCACTGGCAGCCAGGGTGGTTACACAATCAGTGGGTGTGCAGGAATGTGTGAGCACGCACCGGTGTGCCTCCAGTGGTGATGAATCAGTTCTTGGGTCTCAGGACACTCAGAAGTATAAAGAGAGAAAGCAAAGTCTCCAACAACCAGTCTTTGTTGGGTCTTTTGCATCCCATTTTTGTCCTGACTGTGGCTCCTTATTAGACTTGGATTCCTAGGATCTGTCATTTTGTCTGTGCCCTTTGTATGTCACTACACACAGTTCTTTTTAATCCCCAAAATGAATATACAAATAAAGTCAATGAGTGCACTCTCTGGTAGCACACACACTAATATCAGAAAATCTAGAGAAGATGAGCATGGCCTCTCAGCAACTTATCAGTGGACGGCTCCAGAACCTACAAACGTACTTTCCAGTGGCTCTAATGCCTATCGCTGCTTCTAGAATCTGCTGCCTACAAGAAATGTGGAGAATTTGAACTTCAGATGACTGGAGTGGCCCTACTCATCAACTCAACTTGACAAGATATGCTTCAGAAATAGCAGACTGACTTCAGCAGCTGCTTCTCTCCAGGGTGGGAGGGGGAGCAGCAGCGTCTCGAAGGGGACGTCTTCTTTCCGACTGTGTCTTAGTAGCTTCTGTTCTTCCTGTCACTTTGTTCTGAGCACCTTCCTTTAAGCACCTCATTCTGCAGGGCTGCTTCCTGTCATCACCATGGCTCTTCAAGGGTAGCTGAGATGAGATGAGTACTCAGAGATTTTCCAAAAGGCAAAGGGAAAATGCTGCTAAATTTCCAAACCTGGGGATTTCCTCCCTTGCTTTAATTGTGCTATGGGAAGAATGCTCATAGCTGATAGAATGCCATGTCATAAAATACCTCCTGATTTTTTGTCATCATATGAAAATATTTGAGAATTCTTTGTTAAACAGCAGCAGTGTCTGCTCTGGTTACTCCCTGCTTCTGCTCAGCAGTGACCATCTGGCTTAGCGTCTTAAGCACTGAACTGTGACTCAGGAACTGGGTTTTAATGTTTGAGAGTTCTCCTCTGTGACTGATGCCAGCTGAGCTGCCATCAAAATGTGAATAATACACTGAACTACTCTAGAAGGTAAAGAACAGTAATAAATGTATCCTAAAGTGACACAAATATGTGATAAATCATGGTGAAAGAAACACATTCTGGGTCCTTAGGAAGATAGATGTTAATAATATTTTGGATTACTTTGTATCTCATTATTTTGACAGTTAATCCCTTGAATGTATGTAGGTATACATTTATGTATGTAAAATAGTTCTGAAACTGTTTAGTATCAATACCCACTTGCTCCTCACAGAGACAAATCTCATATTCAGAATATTCCAGTAACTTCAAACTTGCATTTGCCAATAATAACAAATGCATTGCTTTATAAAAAAATTATAAAAGTTTCAGAACTTATGATTATCATGTATTAATAATAGCTGCTATTATTCTGTTATAACTTCAGACAGAGAAGACAAATTTAAAAGTTTTCGATAATCAATGCAGGCTAATTGTAAGTCACTGATCTTGAGGAAATAATCAGCATAACATAAATATCTTCCTCCCTAGGTTTTGGGCCTTCAGAAGTCCAGGAGCAGCAGATTAAGAGGAAAATGATAAAATATTGATGAATTTAGTTTTCGAAGCAAGGTTTCTAGGCAAAAGTAGTTCTTAAAAAATTAGAATATGATACTGCTCATATATATTTAAAAAAATCTTGGTGTTACCTGTTCCAGAGACTAAGTTATAAATTACAGAAATATTTTTCCTTTTGCTGTTACTTACCCTGATAAAATAACTTTAGGTGAATTAAAAGAAAGCATCTTTACTAGAGATTTTTCAGTTTTTACTGTGTTTTGTAAAACTGTCACAGCCACATAATTCTCCATTCTTCATGCCTGCTGATTCACAACTGAGAACACTAAAGGGGCCTTTCTTTAAAAGGAACACTGCTATGTATATGATTCTAAATTTGTATCCTTAAGTTTTAAAAATGTCGATAGGATATAAATTACTGGATTTGTTTCATTTTTAAAAATAGGCTTGCCCTATTTATTCCTCATGCAATGAAATTCTGTGGAGGGAGAGGGGCAGTGCAAGCACCGAAGAAACATTATGATCTCAAGTTGAAATATTAAATCATAAATATTGCTTGTTTCTCCAGAGACTGGATCCCCAATTACAGCATCTTGCATTGGATTAGGTAATTCTAAAACACCTCCTCCAGGGCAAGCAGGAAAAAGTGTTCCAGGATACAATGGTGAGAAATTACCTTGATTACTTGAAATATGTAATGTTAATAAATTTGGTATTTTTCTGTATTTAGTGTGAATCATATTGATTGAAACGTAGTAGGTGCTTAATAAGTATTTGATTGAGTGAATGCCTTGTATTAAAAATGTCTAACGTTTTGTGATAACTTTTGTTATTAGCCAGTTTTATCAGAAGTGATACTCTAGACTTCTAAGGGCATGTTGTAAATAACTGTCAAAATATAAGGCAAGTTAAGGAGCTACGGGGTTCCCAGGTGGCGCTAGTGGTGAAGAGCCCCCTGCCAGTGCAGGAGACGGAAGACACGGGTCCAATCCCTGGTTGGGAAGATCCCCTGGAGGAGGGCATGGCGACCCACTCCAGTATTCTTGCCTGGAGAATCCCTTGAACAGAGGAGCCTGGTGGGCTACAGTCCAGCGGGTCGCAAAGAGTCAGACCCGACTGAAGCGATTTAGCATGCGTGCAAGGACCTATGTGAGAGATTAATACTGACGGAATATATGCTAGGTGCTGAGTACTTTGCATACATTGTTTCAATTAATGATGAATTTATTTAATTTTGTGGTATTATTCCCATTTTAGCGATGAGTTAGCTGGTGCCCAGAGCGACTAAATAACTTTGCAAAAGTAATTCAGCTGGTTAGGTCCCGCGGACAGTGCAGACCGTTGTGTTTTATTTTGTTTGTTTGTTTCTGTATTAAAAGCTGCAGTTGTTCCCATTATATATATTATCTTTTATTTTAGGGGTGACAATAAAGTTTTTGAAACTTGTTGGCTAGAAGATGAGCATGAAGAGTAAAGATTCTAAAAAGAAAAAACAGTTTCATCCTTGTTGGCAGAATGTGACAATGAGATACGCTATCTTTTCCATCTAAGTTTTTTTAAGTCATCAGTAGTGATTATAACAGTCAATAATTTCCTCTGGATTTCACCTCTTAGTTGTATATGTTATATAAAGTAACTTGTGTAAGTTATGCTTTATTGTACAAGTCAAACATTCAATTTCCTTATTTCTAAATGGGAACAAGAATTCTGTATGCTTCGTAGGGTTGTTTTTTGTGATGGAACACAATGAAGCACTAACACAGTGCCTGCTGGTAGGAAAACTGAATGAAGTCTTAGCTAGTAGGGTCATTAGTATTTCAGAGAAGCCAGAGGGACTGACTTGTTTGAGATGTACACATTCATTTTACAGACAAGAAAAATGGGATACAGAAGTTACACTGTTTGCATAAGGTCACACATTTAGCTTAAACCCAGCATCTGGAAAGACAATAATTCCTCCATACAGTTTGTATTTGCATGAGAAATACAAAGTTTAGAGCTTTGTCTTTTACTTCTCTAATATAAAAATATTATATTTTCTTTCTAGGACAATGACTGGTTAAGGATTATTTGCTTTAGCCTAGCAGATATATTTATAAAAAGACACAACTTTTTTTTTTTTTTTTTTTAAGGGTAAGAATAGATACTTTGTGAAGTCAGTGACTTCTCCAGGCATGGAAGGGTGAACCCAACTTCAGTGAAATCCTCCCTTTGAACAGTTCTATCATCTCTACTCCTTTTATCAGGAAAAATGCTTTTGTGTTGGGTCATTTTTAGGGGCCGATGACCGTGGGAGATGTTGACTCCATTTCCCTTTCAGCGTTTCAGTACCATTTTTATATCCAGTTATAAGAAAGAGTTAAAGCTTTGATGCCTCATGGAATTTCAGTACAGACATTTCTCATTGTCTGAAAGTCATTAGCTTACAGACAGCACAGCTTAAGCACTGGAACTAAAGTATAACCAAGGAAATAAAGACTTTATGACTCATGATTTTTATGTTTTGTGGTTATTCAGAGATTCAAAAGTATAATGTAACATTTAATATTATAATGAAAAAAGCCATATCCTTTTGGGAAAGGAAAGAACACCATTTTGTGTAAGAAATATGCAATGTAATGTAATACTCAATCTCTCATTTATTTAGTATGTTATGCAAGATTGTTGCTGACTTTTCTTTTCAAGTGATTATTGCACAACACTATGAGAAGGGAATTATTTCCAGTTTTTAGATAGAGAAATTGGAGGGGTAGGTAATAGAATGAGAATATGTTCCGGGGCACATAGTAAATTGGCCACTGTGCTGAGATTTGGGGAAACAAAGATGAATTATCATGCATCATGGCCTCACCTTTAATGAGCTCACATCTAGGGAGAGACAGATACTGACACCGCCAATAATTGTCAGAATAGAATAGTGCTCTGGGAACACAGAGATGGGAGCAACTAACTTTTTCTGGAAGTAATACTCTTCTTTTCTGATCACTTTTTTGAGTAGAATAACTTGGATGGATGAAGCCACAAAAAGGATCTATTAAAGCTTAAAACATAATGATATGTCCTTATTTCTAGTTTGTACTAGGTTACTGCTATGGATACAAGCTTTGGTTTCCTAAAATCCTTCAGGGTTTTAACAGTGTAGCACAGAACACATTGGGATAATATTTGGGAAGGTTAAATTGACCTTTAAAGCTCATAAGTGGATATTAAGCCTTAAATCAGAAAAAAAGAGTTTGCCAGGCTTTTAAATTCTTTATTTTTATTTTTCAAAATATGTTTTGATTGTATTTTAAAACTTTGTATCCTTTAATTTTGAAAAGCTGTACATATTTTTAATATTTTTGACAGAATGAAAGGTTATGTTTGAATGGGTATAAACATAGATTTTAATATTACCAGCATGTTCAAAATAGTGTCCTTATTTAAGGAAGACTCTGAAGAAAATGAATTATCTAATTAAAAATCAAAGACATGTACACTTTAAAATTTCTGAGACATTTTGGCATATTTATAAATGTTCATGATCTCACAGGAGTTAAAGGATGCCTTTTTTAAGCTAGAGTTGGTAGATTAAATGTGAAAACTTTCAAGCTTTAAGGTTATTTGTTTTTATTTGTTTATCTATATTTTACTTTGCAGTTATGATTTTGGATGACAACATGCAAAAACTGAAGGCTCGGTGTTTAGGAAACATCGTGGTAAAGTAAGCAAAATTTGCCATCTATTATTTAAAAGAGCAAGAATTGATATAGAAGATTAAGAAAAAATAGAGTGGTTGCAATGGTATTACTAGTGAAGAGGTTGCAGAAGAAGCTTGCGTGTTGTTTAACAATACTCATTGCCTGGTCTTATAATTTAAACATGGAAGCCCCATAAAGTGGTACCAATTTAGATATGATTTTTAAAAAGATAAATCTTGCATCTTTTAAAAAATGTGTCTGATTATATAAGTAATACACATATGATAAAATTAATATGAATACCAAAAATATGAAGAAGTATATAAAGTTTTTATACTGTAACACTTCAGTAACAAGTGTTAATTTTGTTTTATATATATATGTATATATATGTATATATATATGACTTTTTTTGACAAGCATTTTAGATTGTTGAAATTAGTTTATTCTTATGTACTCCTGTTTTTACTTAACCCTACCTCACAGCATTTTAAATTTTATCTACCTGTTAAAAATGTTTATCCCCTTTCTAGGCCTCTTAGTCTTTTTTAATATTATGATTATAAATAATGCTGTATTGAATAACCTTTTTGTGTTGTCTTTTCTGATCATTACAATGGTACTGAATAAATTTCTAAATGTGTAATTAGTAGCATGGGTCAAATAGTAGCGTGACATGTAATTCCTGACTCTTCAGGTACCGCAGTTCCTTGCTAACAGTTTTCATCATTGTTCATTTGACAGATAAAATGTTAGAATTTATCATAAAAATATTCAAACTTACTTTGGTTGAATTAATACTTTGAAATTATTAAGCTTGGAGCAGCTGAAATGGAAGTTAAGTTGGAGACACACAATATGTGACATTTTGATGACTGATACAGGTAGCTTTAGTGCCTCTGATTAGCATGATGTTGTCATCTTTACTGACATATGTTAAGTAGTAGAATTTCCCAGAATGAGCTGTTATAACTAAAGAACACTGTATGTGTGTTTTTTTAAGTTTTATTTTCTGTTTATTTAAAAGAACTCTTATTACTTGGCATTCTCAGATTGGTATAAAATTTTTCCTCAGGTTAATAAACATTTTAAGTTCTTTAAAGACTAAATGATAAATAGTAATTTTTAAAAGCATGTGTTTTTTTCTCAGGGAGAGATGCTGTAACCTCACAAAAATCTATAGAGGAGATGCACCTTATGGTACAGCTCTTCTCAGATTCCTATTGTAAACAGTAAACACGAAAACACTTTATCACTATTTTAATTTAAATTTTAAGACGTGTTGGCAAATGGAAAATTAGTTCTGAATATGCCATTTATATTCATATTTTTCTGAATAGGAGTACATATTAACATAGAATTGATTAAAATCTTTCAATTGATTGAAATTGAAAGGGGAAAAGTGTTGGGGAAAAGGGGAGGGCTTGCTAAATAATAAATCTGAACAAAATTGTGGGTGAATATCTAGCTTGCTTAGGGAAGTACATGGTTTGTGAGAATTTTTAAAAGCACTCCAGCAGCTTACATGTTTATATCACCCCTAACTCTGAGTGAGTCATCTGTTTCATAAAGCAGTGCTTGCAAGATCCCAGAGGTAGCATTTGATGCCAGCATAGTTTTAATCCCTCATGCATCCTGTCACTCTAATTACTGGTGGCTTCACCCACAACCATTCCAAAATAATAAAGCAAATAAACTATAATTTTTTCGCATACCCATTAGTGTTACTTCAAGTACTTGAAAATGACACAACTATTGTCTTAAAATATTCTGTACTTTAGATTGTCTCCAATTCAGAATGATTTTATTCCCCCTCTCTGTTCATAAACAGGGAATTTTATTGTACAGATTTGGGATTCTGAGATTTCACTATAAATTATTTGATGATACAGAATATTACGACATGCAGTGGACTTGGATTCCTCCCTTAGGTTAATAGTGAAACTGCTGCTTGCTGAGTCACTTCAGTCGTGTCCGACTCTGTGCGACCCCATGGACTGCAGCCTACCAGTCTCCTCCGTCCATCGGATTTTCCAAGCAAGAGTACTGGAGTGGGTTGCCATTGCCTTCTCCTAATAGTAAAACTAGGTGTTTGTAAATATTATATATATATATATATATATATATATATATATATATATATATATATATACACATATATATATAAAATTATATTCAAAAAATATATATAATTATTTTCAAAAAGTAAGATAGAAATAATGAAAAAAAAACACCCCCAAAACAGTTACCACCAAGATCTGTCTTTTTTTTTCTCAAATCTCCGACTCTTGAAACCTTATTTCAGGAACTCATTTTTACCTGTGATAGTAAGGATTTCATTTTGAAACTCTCATCTGCAGTAGCTATTCCATTCTGACTCATTGACCTGAAAATTATTCACGCATCCCAATGGTTGCTTGCAGTATGCTAGGGTATTTCATATTTAATGTCTATCAAGACTTGTGTGTATTCATCTAGAGCTATTCTGTGTGCCTTGAGGGGACGTATCATTCATCCAGAATGGAAAATGTCCAATGAATGCTTTTTAAGAGCACATTAATAGATATATGTTTAATTGAATTAAGGGAAAATCACACCTTCTTAACTTTCAAACATTACCATGGCTTAAAAAAACTGTAGTTTGAGGAGAGAATAATTTTCCAGGTAGACCATATTCTAAAGAAGGGACCAGTAGCTACCTGGGTCCCCAGAACTGCTTGGTGGCTGTGGGCTTCCCTGGTGGCTCAGATGATAAAGAATCTGCCTGCAATACAGGACACCTGGGTTCAGTCCCTGGGTCGGGAAGATCCCCTGGGGAAGGGAATGGCCTGGAGAATTCCATGGACAGAGGAGCCTGGTGGTCCATGGGGCTGCAAAGACAGGACGCTTTCACTTTCAAAAGGTTTTTGGTTAAGGTTTTTGTCTGAGCTTCTAATCTTTAAGAAATGTATTGACTCAATACATTGTATTTCTCAACTGTATTGAGAAATTAAAAATTTATAACATTTAACATCATATCAACTTCATTGTCAATATAGTCTTCATAAATGTTTCATTTTATTTGCAAACATGTAGGTTGTATTTTCTTCCCATCATTCCTGAATCTGTGCAGTGATTGTTAAGAAATAATAATCAATGGTAAGCTATAGGTATGTCTACTTGCTATATGATTTCAAAAGCAAAAATATAACCTTTTCTTTTTCAGAAGATGTTCTAGTTTGTATGGTGTATTGCTATACTTTATTATCTTTGCATGGATATAAAGTAAGGCCACCAATAATAAGAGTGACTCAGTTCATGAGGGACTTAAAACTGGTCTGGCTTTAAAAGCCATTGTGGGGAGTGACTGCCAGTCAGAGTTAGGTGTCATTCTTCTCTATTATTCCTACTTACACTTTTTGTTAGTACTTATGTAATAATTAAGAGGAATATTCTTTAAAAGAACAGTATTCTGTAATGCTGTTCATGTTCATTAGTTATACTTGAAGTGATTAGAAAAATAGAGAGAAAAATCTACATGGAATGTTTGAAATGTATGGAGCTCAAACTACATTAAAGTAATTCAGTACAAACATATATATTATGTCTCACTGTTTTAATCCCAAATTTGTTTGCTTTTTGTAAATACAGCTGTAGCTTCTTGTTGCACTATAAAATCTGTTATGACTAGTGTAAATGATATTGGAAATTATCTTTCTCCTGCAATTTCTTTAAAATCTGAAGCTATAATCATATGTCCAAGTTTTACAAGGTGCTAAGCATAGCTAAGCATAGCTTAGCACCATTGTATGATTCATTTTATCATGTTATGATGACTCATCCCTAAATCAGAAATAATAATATGTGATAATTTTGAAAAAAAAAAAAAAAAAAAAAAACCCTCTTGATCCACTTTTGCTCTTTTAACTTCCTTTGTTAAGGCTTTCTAAAAATCCCTGATTTTCTCTTGAGGATCCCTAATGAGAAGGTAGACATTTTAGAGATTCCTAAACTACTATAGATCCTATGATGTAATAAACATGACTTTTACAGTTCTTGTAGATTTCTTGCTTTCAAAGAATTTATCTTTCTATAAGAAGAGAAAATGACATGCCTGCATGGAGGTAGAAAATTCTTTTGATTTTGAAACTTACTCCAGGCAGTTCATTTTGTGGGTAAGTTATGATATCTGAATTGCTATGAATACAGAATGTTCATGAATTTTAGAAGGTTTTTCTGTAATTGCATCCAGAGCTCCAAAGTACAGAAATAAAACTATGAGTCAGTAATTTCCAGGCAACACTGCGCAGGGCATGAAAGCAAATTGAACTGCAGTTGCTTTCCTCAGTGCCACAGCGCTCGCTGTTACTAAAGCCATGGGTCTCTGACTCTTCCTGACTCGTGGACACACCTTTTTCTTTGGCCAGACACAGTTGTTGCTGTTGGAAGCGCAGCTTGTCTGCCTCTTGCTGTGTCCGCTGGCCTGTGCCCTGCAGGCAGTAATGGGGTGCCAGGGAGTTAGATGGCCTCGTCTGGGGGGGTTTACTCTGGTGCCTGCTGGTTTCTCAGCCTCCAGATATTGAACACTTGGTCCTTAATGATGTTTGTTCGCATCTTTACAGTTTGGCAAGAGTGACTTGGTCACTCACTGGGCTTCTGTCTCGGGACATCAGGATAGCTTTCGTTCACCAGGGTATCCTTTGACTAAACCAGGGCTGGCATGGGGTTGTTATCCCATTCCTTCCTACATCTCCTATGCAGATTTTAGTATGATCTTTTTATTAGCCTTAAAACAACACTGTGAGTTCGGCAGTGGGACATATATTATCTCATTTTTTTAAAATCTAAAACATCATTAAAATCTAAACATCATTAGTAGTTATGCAGCTAGAACTCACATTTCTTACCCAGTTGTTTGTCTACCCAGAGAAAAAGAAACTGTGGCCTACTAAGTCACTTCTGGGGAGACGAATAATAGTTTCATAGGAAAATCTCCAGTAGAACCTAAAGATCTCACAGGAAATTCTGAGAGTGCAAAGTTGGGATCTGACTCTAGAATTCTCTAGGGAACAGGAGTTCTGTCTTCAATTTATTTCTGATACAAATGGGCATTCCTGGTGGAGTATTGAATATAGACTATCCTTTATGTGGGATTGGAGGCACCTAGGAGTTTTATTTTTCAGATTGGTCAGGGATATTTACCTTCTACAGTGATGGATCTTCTCTTCCTTCATTAGCTGTTTAAGGATTTCTGTGGGAAGAATGGGCTTCCCTGGTGGCTCAGATGGTAAAGAATCTGTCTGCAATGCAGGGGTCCCAGGTTTGATCCCTGGGTCAGAAAGATCCCCCGGAGAAGGGAATGGCAACCCATTCCAGTATTCTTGCCTGGAGAATTCCATGGACAGAGGAACCTGGTAGGGTTCCAGGTTTGCAGCCCATGGGGTTGCAAAAAAGTCAAACACAGCTGAGTGACTAACACTTGAAAAAAGTATTCTTTAAGAGGAACTCCACATTCACAATTGGATGGGTTGTAACAGAATTCTCCTTTTCACTCTGGGAAGACTTAGGGAAGATATCACAGGGTGGTAGCATTTGACCTTATATTTGAAGGATGATAATCAACGCCTTAGATCTGAGTGCCTGAAAAACTATGGATGGAGATTCATAACATTGTGCAGGAGACTGTGACCAAAACCATCCCACAGAAACAGAAATGCAAGAAGGCAAAGTGGTTATACGAAGAGGCCTTACAAATAGCCGAGAAAAGAGACAAAAAAGGCAAAGGAGAAGGGGAAAGATATACCCAACTGAATGCAGAGTTCCAGAGAAAACCAGGAAGAGAAAAGAAAGCCTTCTTAATTGAAAAATGCAAAAAATAGAGGAAAGCAATAGACTGGGAAAGACTAGAGAGCTCTTTGAGAAAATTAGTGATCGCATGGGAACATTTCATGCAAAGATAGGCACAATCAAGGACAGAAGCGGCAAGGACCTAACAGAAACAGAAGATATTAAGAAGAGGTGGCAAGAATGCAAAGAACTGTACAAAAAAGGTCTTAATGGCCCGGATAAATATGATGGTGTAATCACTCACCTAGAATCAGACATCCTGGAGTGTAAAGTCAAGTGGGCCTTAGGAAGCATTACTATGAACAAAGTAGAGACGGTGGAATCCAGCTGAGCTATTTCAAATCCTAAAAGATGATGCTGTTAAAGTGCTACCATAAATATGTCAGCAGATTTGGAAGACTCAGCAGTGGCCACAGGACTAAAAACGGTCAGTTTTCATTCCAATCCCAGAGAAGGGCAATGCCAAAGAATGCTCAAACTACCATACACTTGTGCTCATTTCATATGCTAGCAAGGTAATGCTCAAAATCCTTCAAGCTATGTCAACAGTATGTGAACTGAGAGCTTCCAGATATAACAACTGGATTAGAAAAGGCAGAGGAACCAGAGATCAAAGTACCAACATCTGTTGGGTCATAGAAAAAACAAGGGAACTCCAGAGAAACATCTACTTTTGCTTCGTTGACTAAAGCGTTTGACTGTGGATCATAACAAACTATGAAAAATCTTGAAGAGGCGGGAATTCCAGACCACCTTTTGTGCCTGCTATGTATGTGGGTCAAGAAGCCCCAGTTAGAACTGGACATGGAAAAACAGGCTTATTCCAAATTGGGAAAGGAGTACATCAAGGTTGTATACTGTCACCCTGCTTGTTTAACTTATATGTAGAGTGCATCGTGAAATACTGGCCTGGATGAATCACAACCTGGAATCAAGATTTCCAAGAGAAACAGCAACAGCTTCAGATATGCAGATGACACCAATGACACCACTCTAAGGAACTAAGAGCCTCTTGATGAGGGTTAAAGAAGAGAGTGAAAAAGCTGACTTTAAACTCAACATTCAAAAAACGAAGATCATGGCATTCAGTCCCATCACTTCATGGCAAATAGAACAGGAAAAGTGGAAACAGTGACAGATTTTATTTCTTGGGCTCCAAAATCACTGAGGATGGTGATTGCAGCCAAGAAAAGAAAAGAATCTTCCTCCTTGGAAGAAAAACTATGAGAAACTTAGGCAGCGTATTAAGAAACAGGGTAATCACTTTGCTGACAAGGGTGTATATAGTCACAGCTGTGGTTTTTCCAGTAGTCATGTGCAGATGTGAGAGTTGGACCATAAAGAAGGCTGAACACCAAATAATTGATGCTTTTGAATTATGGTGCTGGGGAAGACTCTTGAGAGTCCCTTGGATAGCAAGTAGATCAAACCAGTCAATCCTATAGGAAAGTGAATGTTGCTCAGTCAAGTCTGACTCTTTGCGACCCCATGGACTATACGGTCAGTGAAATTCTCCAGGCCAGAATACTGGAATGGGTAGCTTTTCCCTTCTCCGGAGGATCTTCCCAAGCCAGGGATCGAACCCAGGTCTCCACATTGCAGGTGGATTCTTTACCAGCTGAGTCACAAGGGAAGCACATCTTAAAGGAAATCAACCCTAAATATTTATTGAATGGACTTACGCTGAAGCTGAAGCTCCAGTACTTGGCCACCTGATGTGAAGAGCCGACTCATTGGAAAAGACTCTGATGCTGAGAAAGATTGAGGGCAGAAAGAGAAGGGGGCGACAGAGGGTGAAATGGTTGAATGGACATGAGTTTGAGCAAACTCTGAGAGATAGTGAAGGACAGAGAAGCTGGGGAACTGCAGTCTGTGGGGTCACAAAGAGTCAGGATTTAGTGACTGAACTTGTAAACAACAAGGCATTAACCAGCATGTTTCTTAGTATTTTCAGAAAATTTCCTTCCATCTACCTTTCCAATGAATTTTTATGCTATTGTAACTACAGAAAAAAAAAAGTATTCTTTTTCTAAGTAAACCTGCATTTAATATAGAATAAGCATTAGGTTAGCAACAAGAAAAGTGTTACTTTTGAATACTGCAGAAAACAATTCTGCTCTAGCTCATATACACCTAACTTTTTTTCTGGAGACTATTGCTTCTCACATATTTTATACATATTCATGTACAAAATCATTGATACTTCCAGTTCGGGAACTCCCTCTTCTTTCCTGCTTTGCATTAGGACCGTTAAGTGTTACCTTCCAATGTTCCTTCTTTAGAGTCTCTTTTCAATAGTCAATTAACATTTGAACTTTTCAATTCACCAGACTTTATTAGTGAAGAATTGGTAGCATTCTCTTACTTTATCCTACTAATTATCAACTGCAACTTCATATCTTGCTTTCCTGCCTGTTCCTCAGTTAGATTTGAGGATAATAAAGAAGTTTCCTAGGGGCATCTCAAAAATGACTCAGGACGAGACACATATGCCATTTGCCACAGATTCATACCTTCAGTTCAGTTCAGTCGCTCAGTCGTGTCCGACTCTTTGCGACCCCATGAATTGCAGCACTCCGGGCCTCCCTGTCCATCACCAACTCCCAGAGTTCACTCAAACTCATGTCCATCGAGTCCGTGATGCCATCCAGCCATCTCATCCTCTGTCGTCCCCTTTTCCTCCTGCCCCCAATCCCTCCCAGCATCAGAGTCTTTTCCAATGAGTCAACTCTTCTCATGAGGTGGCCAAAGTACTGGAGTTTCAGCGTTAACATCAGTCCTTCCAAAGAACACCCAGGGCTGATCTCCTTCAGAACGAACTGGTTGGGTCTCCTTGCAGTCCAAGGGACTCTCAAGAGTCTTCTCCAACACCACAGTTCAAAAGCATCAATTCTTCAGCGCTCAGCTTTCTTCACAGTCCAACTTTCGCATCCATACATGACCACTGGAAAAACCATAGCCTTGACTAGATGGACCTTTGTTGGCAAAGTAATGTCTCTGCTTTTGAATATGCTGTCTAGGTTGGTCATAACTTTTCTTCCAAGGAGTAAGCGTCTTTTAATTTCATGGCTGCAATCACCATCTGCAGTGATTTTGGAGCCCCCAAAAGATAAAGTCTGACACTGTTTCCGCTGTTTCCCCATCTATTTCCCATGAAATGATGGGACCTTGGCTGGTGATAAAAAAAAGTTCCCTTCCAAGAGTTCCTGATAGTATAGGGTTTAACCATCTGTAAAACTTGCCTGACAAATATCTTGAATATAAACACTCAAGATTGTTGATGTTATATCATTAATTAAATGGAATAGACATCATTCTTTACAGTCCTTCTCCCTACATGTTCTAAAAAAACACTAAATTTCCTGTAATACACAATATGCCAGAATCTCTGTTCATCTTGGAAAATGGTTTATATATATTTACTATTCATGTCTAACATAGTGACTGAGGAATGCCAAACACTCCACAAATACTTGATTGAATGCAGAAAATAAATGCAGGAGTTAATGTGTGCATGAATGAATAAGTTAATTAAATGATCAAAGAATTCTTTTGGTGTTTTCTTCTCTAACTCTCAAATCTCCACGCTCTCTCCATTGGCTAGTTCTGCTTAAGTATTTCACATCTTAAATCCACCTGTCTCTTCATTAAACCCCGATTTGCTTCTCTCCTTCTGGTCGCCCTCCAGCATGTACGCATTGTTCTTTGTATGGGCAATATTATGTGTTAAGAATTTGGATCAGCAGTTCTGTGTATCTCTGTATCAGGTGGAACTAAGTAGAAACTGCTCCTCCTCTACCCAACGTGCACATTCAAATGTACCTCAGACCCCACCGAGCTCTGCTGTCTCCAATACAGCCTAACATAGAAAAGTCAGTTAAAGGACCTGAAGGGATTGTATGCTTCCGCTTGCCGGCTTCCTGCAAGTTAGCGATGAGCAGTAATAGTAACAGCAGTAACAATACAGCAGTATCTCTGTAGTTTTTAATTTTTCTGGTTATAAAATGCCTTCCCATGTGTTTTATGAAATGATACGAGGTCCAGAAACACGGAGGTCACAGTTTTCCTCCATCTTAAAATAGTACAGAAAGGAGACTTAGCAAGGGAAGAGCTTGGGCAGGCTAGACATGGTGGAAAAGGATGATCCTAGCTGGGTGGCAGATCCCACTGTGGACAGCATTTTCTCCTGACAGAATGTGAGAGTACAATTCAGTGTCTCAGAAGTCGAATACTGGGGTTGGAAGTGGGTCATGTTGCCTCATGTTGGCAGTCACCGTGTCTGCCTCACCTTCCATTTTCCCATGTCAGCACTATGAAATCACTGCTTCCCTTGGTGTCTTGTGTGAGTACCAGAGGGTAGGGTTTTGAAAATCTTTAAATTTTATAATATCTAAATTTATAAACTATAAAGCATCTCACAAGTCTCTGTGTCCAGAAAATACGCTGAGTGGTTATTTTTGATAGGTGATACTTCCTACAGGGAAGTGATATGAGAATTTACTTATTTATTTATGTAAAGATAGATAGATATGGGCGTCGCAGGTGATATAGTAAAAAAATCTGCCTGCCCATGCACGAGGCACAAGAGACTCAGTTTTGATCCTTGGATCTGGAAGATCCTGTGGAGTGGGAAATGGCAGCCCACTCCAGTATTCTTGCCTGGAAAACTCCGTGGACAGAGGAGCCTGGTGGGCTGCTGAGCCCACGGGGTCACAAAGAATCAGACATGACTGAGCACACGCACGCACAGATAGAGGTGAGCCTTTGCCATATGTGTGTGCTTAATTGCTCAATCGTGCCTGGCTCTCTGCAACCCCATGGACTGGTTTCTCTGTCCATGGGATTCTCCAGGCAAGAATACTGGAGTGGGTTGCCATGCCTTCCTGCAGGGGATCTTCCCAACCCAGGGATCGAACCCAGGTCTCCCACATTGCAGGCAGATTCTTTACCATCTGAGCCACAAGGGATCTTCCCAACCCAGGAATCGAACTGGGGTCTCCCACATTGCAGGCGGATTCTTATATATAATCCCTGTTTAATACTATGGAAAAAAAAAGAAGGAAATTGAAGAGGAAATTGATTACAAAGAACAGATATATGCTATCTTCTATTTTATACGCTCACATGTCTTCATGAGTTCATAGGGGTGAGAAATAACATAGGTCTGTATTGTCGTGAAGAGGAAGACTAGGAGAGGGAAGAGTGGGGAGGCACAGTGTTTGTGACGATAAGACTGTTCATGGGATGTTTCATTGGATCATCTCACTACACGAGACTGGCGAAGGGGGCAGTTGGTACCTTGATACGTCAAAAATAGATTGATTTATTTGCCTATGGTGGAAGGAAATTTCCCTTAAAAAGTAATATAATGATGCATTTCTGGTTCCTTTTTGCAGATGTTATACTTCTTACCAAAACAATGATTGATGCTAATCACTATCTGAATGCCAAGATATGTGCCTTTGGTGCCCTTCTCAGAAACTACAGTTACCCCTCCGTGAATTTGCTATGTCTTGGTCAGCTGCTTCACTCACAGTTAGACCTGATCTATCTATCAGGTTTAGGGGTTACAATTCAATGTGGGACTTGAATTGTTCTTACTCATCATGGTGGAAAATGATTACTTCTAATCAATCTGTCTTTATTACCACTTTCATCCTAATTCTCATGCTCTGTTTTTACATAAGGTTGCCATTACCGCCTGGAGCGTTTTCAGGACTCTGGAAGAATCAAGAGGCATTCAAGCATTTATACTTTGAAAAATTTCCTGTAAGAATTTTATTATTCTTTTTTTAAACTCACCTTACATACTTCTCTGTAGTTCTCGCCTATTACATTGATCAGCTTACTCTTAGAATCATGGATCACAAAGCTACCCTTAAAGGTTATCTGGACCAGTTTCCAGCCCTCAGAGGGAAAGAATGCCCAAAGCTCAAATGTCTGAATAAGTCATTTTAATATTTTTTTAATCAGTTTCTGGACATAGAAATATCTTAGTTTCTCTTATTTTTTTCTGAAAGTTAACAGCCTTTCATTTTAGGAAAGGTTTTGCTAAACTAAAACTTTTGGAGACTTTCTATATGATTTCTTGCATTGGATTCCTCCTCACAGACTGGGAACACCTGATTGGAACTGGACAGTTGTCATTAGAACCTCATTAGTGGTAAAGAGCCCACCTGCCAGCACAGGAGACGCAGGAGACATGGGTTCCATCTGTGGGTTGGCAAGATCCCTTGGAGGACGAATGGCAACCCACTCCAGGATTCTTGCCTAGAGAAGCTCAGGACAGAGGAGCCTGGCGGGCTACAGTCCCTAGGGTTGCAAAGAGTTGAACACGACTGAAGCAGCTTAGCAGTCATGCATGCCTCCTCTGTATGAGCAAAATTTGAGGAACGTTCGTTCTGCTTGCCAGAAATTGTATTTTTTTAATCCCTAACCCTATTATTGGCATTCATTCCTGAGTGCCCTCTGAGTTCTTTATTTTAAAACACAAATACAGGATAAAGACAGTATACTCAACATCCAACTTTAGTGCTTTGGATAACGAAAAGTATCTTTTTGCATTCTGTCTTATCCTTTTCCTGTTACTCTGTGGTTTATGTTTATAATAGTACATAATTGATAGTACACAAAAGGGTCCCACTCTCATCTTGCTGCTGTCTTTTCACCTCTATTTCTTTCCCTTAGAGAAATACCTGGTCCTCATTATGCACTGGGTAGAAAAAGAATGAGTGATTAGAATTGCATTAGAAAACAAAGGTGAGTCTAAGTACTTAGCATTCTATCCTTTATATTTGTGAGTGAAGGAAACCTAACCTAATCAACTAGACAAATAACAAGAATTAAAATAGCTTCCTTGACAAAGACATCTCAGGGTTAAATGACCTCAGTAGCCAAGATTAAACATGCCCCAAGGGACTGTGGCCAAGAAGATTTGTCTAGAATTGACGCCAATAAGCCCCATCTATCTGCCCAATGGGCCCCAGTCAAATCATCAGAGAACTGATGGGATTAATTACAGCCTGACAGTGACATATGATATGTGAGTGTGGTTTTCAACATGAGCACCTTTAACAAAATTGAAAGCTCCTTCAAAGCCCCATGAACCGTAGTTTATGATTAAACTAGGTATAGTGAATCTAGACTCTGTCTTGTTACCTCAGCCCTGTCAACTGAACAGCTCAGAAGGGTTGAGTAACTTGCGCACTGTTTAGAGTAACAGAGCTGACTTTTGGACCCATAATTTCTGGCTCCAGGGCCCATGTTCTTAACTGTATTCTAGATTGCCTTTCTTACAGTAATTGCTGTAAGAGTTGCCAATTATTGAGGATTTATGATGTGCCTCAGTCTGCCCTCTTTATATGCTCCATCTCATTTATGCTTCTCATAGCCTTATAAGGCATGGCCCATTACCCTGTTTAATAGATGAGCATACTGAGTCTTAGGAAGATTAAGAAACACAAATAGTGACTTGCCTGGATTTATCTGGAAGCCCAAGCTCATCATACAGGTATTAACGCAATTCTGAAGCATTAGGGGAAGGAATATTTCTTTCTTTCTAATTCTTATTCTTGATTTTTCATTCTCTTGTGACATCTGGACCAGTGAAACTGTACTGCTACTCTGAGTTGACAAAAAATTAAGTTTTATACTTACTATTTAACTATAATTTCACTGAAGCTCAAGTCCAATCCAAATCTATGTTAACAAATTAGTGGTCTATTTTTGTAATAATAATTATTATACTATATATATATATATATATATATAAATAGAGAGCTTTAAGACCTTTACAAATTAACACAAGAAATCTATCAAAGAACTACTTTTGCAATACCATAGCATACTGGAAATATTGAGCTATTACTTCTCCATTAAAAGAAGAAAGTGGGTTCATAAACTTTGAAACTCTCAGTCCAAATGCTTAGCTTCAACATATATAAGAACACTTTAATTTATTCCTGGGTGTCAAGGGGGCAAAGAGATTCTATTAATAGTAAGCTTTGAAAATCAGAACTAATGGAATTCAATAGGCTAGTTGTGAGGAAGCCAAATGCAAACCTATTTTTATCCTATTTTATATTTTACCAAGATTAAAAATAATTACATTACTTAATACTAGATGCTAATCAGACATTATTTATTCTGTATTTTCAGGGATACTATGACACCATGGATGCTGGGTACATGGATGAAGAAGGCTATGTTTATGTTATGTCTCGAGTTGATGACGTGATAAATGTTGCAGGTCACAGGATTTCTGCAGGTGCCATTGAGGAGGTATTGATGAATATTGGTCTTTTATTCTAGATAGTATTTAGGGATAGAACTAAGTTAAAGTCAATACTGAGGTTGTCATTTGACCTGAAAAATGATCAGGCCCTTACTTGTGGTCACTCAGGTATTTCCCTCACCTTCCTTTCTCTGCTGTGGATTTTCCTGTTCTCCATATTCCCCTGATTTCTGCCTGCATAATAGGAATTTTAAGCACTTACATATATTTCTAATTTATGGGAGAGTCTGTATACATTTGCACCTCCGTCTTTGCTACTTGATTGCTTCTAGCATCTTGATTTGCTCTTGTTTGAAAACCAGGTTTGTATATAGTCTTTACTTGGTGTGATATTTAAACATTTTATTGTACTCTTAAATCCTGAGAATTTTCTTCCAATGTAAATTATACCAAGTCTCCAGAAGAGTGTTCTAAAATGTTCTCTCTCTCTTTTTAAATTTACCTTAAAATAGAGTAAAATGCTCCTTTTTATTGTGTAATGCTTGTGCTAGGTTGCTCAGTCATGTGTGACTCTTTGCAACCCCATGGACTGTAGCCCACCAAGCTCCTCTGTCCATGGGATTCTCCAGGCAAGAATACTGGAGTGGGTTGTTGTTCTTTTCTCCAGGGGATCTTCCTGACCCAGGGATCGGACTCATGACTCCTGTGTCTTTCCTGCATTGAAAGTGGATTCTTTACTGCTGAGCCTCCTGGGAAGCCCTTATTGTGTAATACTTGTATAGATTCTTGTAACCATCACAAACAAACAGGATAAAGAAAAATTTCAGCACTGCCAAAGAGTTCCCTTCTTTATTCTGACCCTTCCCATGCCTAACCTCTGGGAACTACTAATTTTTTTCTGTTCCTATGTTGTTTTTGCCTCCTCTAGAATGTTGTATAAATGGAATAATGCAATATGTAACCTTTGGAGACTGGGTTATTTTATTTGAGATCCATTCAAGTTGTTGTGTGTATTGATAATTAGTCCTTTTATGTTTCTGTGCAGTATTTCATTGTGTGGATGTACTAACCCATTTGTGTTTCCTTTACCATTAAAGGGTTTTTTTGTGTTTTTTTTTTTTTTTTTTTTTTTTTTTTTAAATGCTTCTCGGAGAAGGCAATGGCAACCCACTCCAGTACTCTTGCCTGGAAAATCCCATGGATGGAGGAGCCTGGTAGGCTGCAGTCCATGAGGTTGCTAAGCGTCGGACACGACTGAGCGACTTCGCTTTCACTAAATGCTTCTAGTCTGAGACAGTTGTAAATAATGCCGTTGTATACATTCAAGTTTTTGTGCAAAAATTAGTTTTCATTTCTCTAGGTTAAATACTAATAGTGAGTTTGCTGGGTTACACTGGTAAGTGTATGTTTAAGCTTATAAGAAATTGCCAGATGGTTTTCTAGAGTGGCTGTGCCGTTTTATATCCCTGTGCGTAGAGTCTGAGTGCTCCTGTTTCGTCTCATCTTTATTAGTACTTGGAATTGTCATTATTCCCAATTTTAATCGTTCTAATAGATATGTAAAGGTATATCACTGTGCTTTAAATTTGCTTGTCTGTAATGGCTAATGGGGCTTGCCTGGAAGCTCAGTGGTAAAGAATCCGCCTGCCAACACAGGAGACGTGGGTTTTGATCCCTGGGTTGGGAAGATCCTTGGAGAAAAAAATGGCAACCCGCTCCAGTATTCTTGCCTGGGAAATCCCATGGACAGAGGAGCCTGGGCCATGGGATCACAAAGGAGTGAGACACGACTTAGTGACTACACAACAGCAGCAATGACTAGTGATGCTAGAAACCTTTTCTTGTGTTTATTTGCCACTCATATATCTGGTGAAATATCTGTTAAAATCTTCTGCCTGTTTTTAAAAAATATATCGACTCCTGGGGATTACACACACACACACACACACATATATGATGATGATGATGACCTAGTCACTAAGTTGTATCCGACTCTTGCAACCCCATGGACTGTAGCTTGTCGGGCTCCTATATATATATAAATTCTCAAAACTGAGCAATAAGGAAAAAACCCAATTTTTAAAAAATAGGCAAAAGATTTTAACATATTTCACCAAAGAAGATACATTTATGTGTGTGTATATATATATATATATTCTGGATACAAGTCCTATATTTTCTAGTCTGTGACTGGTCTCTTTATTCTCTTAAAAGTGCTCTTAGTAGCGCTTGCTCGCTCAGTCATGTCAGACTCTTTTGGAGCCCCATGGGGTGGAGCCTGTCTGGTTTCTCTGTCCATGGAATTTTCTAGGCGAGAGTACTGGAGTGGGTTGCTATTTCCTGCTCCAGGGGATGTTCCTGACCCAAGGATCAAAAGAACCTGCATCTCCTTCGTCTCCTGCATGGGCAGGTGTATTCTTTACTGCTTAATGAAGTGAAGTGAAAGTCGCTCATTTGTGTCTGACTCTTTGCAACCCCATGGACTGTATAGTCCATGAAATTCTCCAGGCCAGAATACTGGAGTGGGTAGCCTTTCCCTTCTCCAAGGGGTCTTCCCAACCCAGGGATCGAACTCAGGTTTCCCACATTGCAGGCGGATTCTTTACCAGCTGAGCCACAAGAGAATCTCAAGAATACGGGAGTGGGCAGCCTATCCTTTCTCCAGCGTATCGTCCCAACCCAGGATTAAACCATCTTAACAGAGCAAAAGTCTAATTCACCATCTTTTTTTCTTTTATGGATCATGGTATTTATCTAAGAACTCTTTCCTAAACCAAGGTCATATTTTCTTCTTTGTTTTCACCTAAACATTATGTAATTTTGTCATTTACCCTTAGTTTTATTTTTTTACATTTTACATCAGTATACATTTACATTTTGAGCATTTTTTTTGTATATGGTGCAAGGTACAGGTTGAGGATTTTTTAAAATATGGATGTTAATTATTCCACGTGTCATTTGTTGACTGGACTTTCTCTATTGAATTGCCTTTGCACCTTTGTAGAAAATTAGCTGAAAATATTTGAGTGGATCTTTTTCCAGAGTATCTTCAATTTTTTTAATCTCTGTGTTTTTCTTGTCACCAATACTTTTCTGTCTTGATACTATTGCATTGTATAATTGAATAGTGTCCACAGTTTTCAAAATTTCTCCACTTATTCAAAATCATTGTGGATATTCTGTTCCTTTACTTTTCCATTTATATTTTAGAGTGAGCTTTTCTATAGTTAAAATTAACCCTGCATGGATCTTTAATTGCAATTATGTTAAATCTGTAGACTGATTTGAGAAACATTGATATCTGGACTATAGTGAATTGTCTAATCCATGAATTTCATACATCTCTCTATTTATTTACTTTTTTTGATGTTTCAAAACATTAACATTTTATGTTTAAGTATGTAGAATATTTTCTTAGTTTATACCTTAGTATTTAGTTTTTTTAGCTACTATAAATAGAAGTTTTCCAAATTTTCTTGGGCTTCCCTGGTAGCTCAGCTGGTAAAGAATCTGCCTGCAATGAAGGAGACCTAGGTTCAATCCCTAGGTTGGGAAGATCCCCTGGAGGAGAGCATGGCAAGTCACTCCAGTATTCTTGCCTGGAGAACCCCATGGACAGAGGAGCCTGGTGGGCTACAGTCCACTGGGTCGCAAAGAGTCGGACGCAACTGGGCAACTTCACTGGGCCTAGTTTTTATTTTAATCTGATTTTACAATTTATATCTCTTAACTGATGTTTTTAAGACCATTTGCATTTAAATCAAGTATTGATATATTTATGTCTCCAGGTTTATTATTAGCTTCCTTTTTTCCTTTCCTCTTTTTATTCCCTTCATGTTATATTTTCCTCCCTTTTTTTTTTAGTTATTTATTTATTTTCAGCTGCACTGAGTCGTCATTGCGACACGCGGGCATTCCCTAATCATGGCAAGCAGGGGCCATCCTTGTTGGGGTGCGTGGGCTTCTCCTGTCGCAGAGCGCAGGCTCTACGCACGGGGACTTAGGAGTCGTAGCACACGGACCCAGCAGTTGTGGCACACGGCATTGGTTGCTTTGCAGCACGTGGAATCATCCCCAGACCAGGGATTGAGCCCATGTACCCTGCATCCCAGGCAGATTCTTATCCACTGTGCCACCAGGGAAATCCCTCTCCCTTCTTTTAAGTCATTTGGTTGGTTTTTGGTAACTTCCACTTCTTTGCTGAGAACCTCTCCATTCATTCCAAGGGTGCTTGCCCACACTTTTGAGCCATGCTGCTGTGGGGTTTTTAATATTTATCTTTGTTAATTTTACCCTTAATGTGTAAATGTGATGTTCTGGGTCAAAAACAGATTTCTTAATGCTAAGTGCTGTCTTACTCTAGGTCTTATCCCTAGGTGACCCAACAAGAGCCAATGGGAAATTTCCCTACATGAACACACCATAGATGAGAGACAAGGAAAATAACTTTTCTCTGCTTATAAAGAGGCAGGAGGCAACTGTTTCACTCTTCCTAAAGAGGTCTCCTTGGTAACATAATGGCCTGAATCTAAACTCCAGCTCTTTGATATGTACATAACATCTCTCTAGGAGGCACATAACATCTCTCTAGGAGGCAGATAGCCTGTGTGTCTCAACTTTTATAACCTAGAAATGTTTCCAACTTCTAAAACCGTCTTTTTTGACATGAAAATAGTGAGCCAGTCTCCTCAGCACCTTATGAGTTTAACCTAGGGACCTAGTCTGTGCTTGCACGCTAACTTGCTCCAGTCTTGTCTGACTCCTTGCGACCCTCTGGACTGTTTCCCATGAGGCTCTTCTGTCTGTGGGATTCTCCTGTCAAAAAATATTGGAGAGAGTTGGCATTTCCTCCTCCAGGGGATCCTGACCCAGGGATAAACTGGCATCCCTTAAGTCTCCCGCATTGGCAGATAGGCACTTTACCACTGGTGCCGCCTGGGAAGCCTCAGGAATCTCGTCTAGGCTGTAAGCATTTTGTAGTCCAGGGAAATTAGGAAATTTTATTATCCTGTCATATCAGAGCAAATTAACTAACCAACAGCTATTGATCAAATTCTCAAGGTATTTGAAGAGTCTCAGAAGGCCAGGTTTTTTATAGGAGCAATGAGAAATATAGAAAAGTTTTATTTCCCTGCACTGGAGGGGTCCCCAGCTTCCAGGATCTAATGCCTGATGATCTGAGGTGGAGCTGATATAATAATAATAGAAATAATGTGCACAATAAATGCAATGTGCTTGAATCATCCTGAAACCATCCCCCCTCCCCCCTGCCCCTGTTCCATTGAAAAATTGTCTTCCATGACACCAGTCACTGGTGCCAAAATGGTTGGGGAACATTGCCCTACAGATATAATAGCTACATTAAAATGTTTATCTGGTATTTCTAATACTTGGGTTTCAGTTCAGTTGAGTTGCTCAGTCGTGTCTGAGTCTTTGCAACCCCATGGACTGCAGAATATGTCAGGCCACCCTGTCCATCATCAACTCCCGGAGTTTACTTAAACTCAGGTCTATTGAGTTGGTGATGCCATCCAACCATCTCATCCTCTGTTGGCCCCATCTCCTCCCACCTTCAGTGTTTCCCAGCATCAAGGTCTTTTCAAATAAGTCAGTTCTTTGCATCACGTGGCCAAAGTAATGAAGTTTCAGCTTCAGCATCAGTCCTTCCAATGAATATTCGGGACCGATTTCCTTTAGGATGGACTGGTTGGATCTCCTTACAATCCAAGGGACTCTCAAGAGTCTTCTCCAACACCACAGTTCAAAAGCATCAATTCTTCGGTGCTCAGCTTTCTTTATAGTCCAGCTCTCACATCCATACATGACTACTGGAAAAACCATAGCCTTGACTAGATGGACCTTTTTTTGCCAAGTAGTGTCTCTGCTTTTTAATATGCTGTCTAGGTTTGTCATAGCTTTTTTTCCAAGGAGCAAGTGTCTTTTAAGTTCACGGCTGCAGTCACCATGTGCAGTGATTTTGGAGCCCAGTGAAATAAACTCTGTCACTGTTTTCCATCTATTTGCCATGAAGTGATGGGACCGGATGCCATGATCTTCGTTTTCTGAAGGTTGAGCTTTAAGCCAACTTTTTCACTCTCCTCTTTCACTTTCATCAAGAGGCTCTTTTGTTCTTCTTCACTTTCTGTCATAAGGGTGGTGTCATCTGCATATCTGAGGCTATTGATATTTCTCCCGGCAATCTTGATTCCAGC
Organism: Capra hircus; assembly: GCF_001704415.2. Classification (NCBI taxonomy): domain Eukaryota; kingdom Metazoa; phylum Chordata; class Mammalia; order Artiodactyla; family Bovidae; genus Capra; species Capra hircus. The sequence goes on from NC_030812.1 coordinate 10,593,738, forward strand.
TTGTGCTTCTTCCAGCCCAGCATTTCTCATGATGTACTCTGCATAGAACTTAAACAAGCAGGGTGACAATATACAGCCTTGAAATACTCCTTTCCCGAGGTGTTTAGGTTTTCTGAATTCTTTTACATTATGATTATAATTTTACATTATGATATTCTGGATCCTTTTAAAGTCATCTGGATTTACATTCTTGTGATTGTTTCTTTTAGCAGATGGTCAGCCCAGTTAAGATCAGACCACATGTCCTTACGCACTTTCTGAGGATTGTGGTTCCAATCTCAGTCTTGTTTTCAAAGCCTGTACAGTGCTATTCTGGTCCATCTCACTGTGTCTTTCTCCCAGAGGCCAATCTGAAACTCAAGTGCTCAGAATTTTTGTGGTGCTGATTCTGGTGGGATTCATGCATGCACAATTTTGGGGGTAGACTCAGGACATCATACTCGGATTTGAAATATCCCTTTTTTAGCTCCTTTCTCTCTGCAGTCTTCTCCTTTTGGTTCTCAGGGCTCTCCCTTACTGTTCTCCTCAGTATAAAGTCAGGGCTTCAGCCTCCTGGCAGCCCTCCCAGTGTTCAGTCCTGCACAGTCTATCTGCGCGGTGTCCATGAGGGGAAGAAGGAACTCGTCTCTTTGCTAGCGCTTGCCTCCCATAGGACAGAGGGAATCAGTAGGGATCCGTTCTCAGGGACTGGATGTTCACTAGTGGGGAGGGCAAGTGGCCCGGAATCTTCCCAGGCTCTATTGATTTGGGATGGGGGGGTGGGCGGGGCTCCATATCCAGGATCTGCTGCATAGTGATGGTGGAGAAGGGAAAGGACCCAGCTTTGTGGCTGCGTCCACCTGGTGAAAGGTGAGGAGAGTCAGCAAGGCCACTACATCTCTATAGGAAGGAAGAGGGGCACCGCTTCTTGGTTGGTGTCCATCGGGGTTGGAGCAGAGAGGATGAAACCAAATGATTCTGTTCCCCAGCTCCTTTGCTTCTTTTCCTGGACCTCTGGGTAGACACTGCAAGCATCACTAGGGCTTTTTCTGTCCATATTTTGGCCTGCTGTAGAACCCAAGCCAGAATATATAGGAGGCAAAACCAACAAACCATAACCACAACAAAACCCAGAAGCTTCTGAGCAAACAGAAAACAGGGGACTCAACCACCGGGTTGCCTCTCAAGTTCTGATGGAGTCTCCTTGTACAAATTATGGCCCAGAGTACTCCATTGCAAGTAGTGGAAGTGATAGGGTGGAATGTATCTACTCTGGTTTTTTTGGCGCCAAACCCATAATAGGTTTTGAATGAAATGGGGAACACTGCCATATAGGTAAAAGAAAATGCTTAAAATAGTATGATTGATAATGCAGTATGATCAGAGTATGCAGAAACATAGCTTAGTTCTCCTCTACTTAAAAGATGGTCACTTTCTCTAAAGGTTATACTTCAGCTCAGACTTACTGACTTAACCCTATTTGTCATGAAGGCCTTCTTTTCACTTAGTGACAGTCAGTGTGATATTATTTGAGTAAAAGGAAAGAATTTTATAAAATATTTTGGAACATGTGACTTTTACCTGCTATTATAATATTGTCTTGTTTTTAACCAACTGTGAATTTTGTGATAACCTGAAATTGAAATTTACGCTTCATGTATTTTGGCGTGTTGACAAAAGGTGGTTCCAGGTGCATGAACTTTTAATTTCTTACTCATAGATTACCTCCAGTATTCACCTGCATTTCTGCCAGACTCAGCTGATCAAAATACAGAGCTTACATATGCCTAACTCTTATCAGTCAAAATTCTTGGTTCTCTCTTTTATCTTTAGAAGGAAAATGCCAACTTATTCAAATATAGATTGTGCTTTAATATGTTTCTGCCGACATGCTTCTCACTGTATGTAACAGCAGAGTGAGGCAAGCAGAAGACAGGCAGTTAAAAATGGCAAAATTGAAAAATGAAAGGACAGGATCCATGGTGTCTAAGAAGAATTTTGCCAGTGGGTCTTAAGAGTTCTTACAGCACACAGCAAGACACCTCTCAGGGTTAAGCCTTCTTGAAGTGAATGTCTCCCTTCATACGAATGAAATGATTCTCTTTACTGCATATTTATGTCTAATAAGGAAGTTATTAATAATATCTTAACTCATATCAAGTTTGTCTTCTCCATATTAGAATCTGTTAGAGGGTTGTGAGCCAATATTTTTACTGGCTTTTTCCTAGCACCTAGAAAAATTGCTTAACAAATTGATAATATGTGTATGACATGTTTATATAGATGACATTATCAGCTTTTACTACAGTGCCCCAAATTTTATCCTTAAATGCTTTTTCAGGATTCTCAGCAATGAATACTGGATTCTACTCTGATTTTTGAGATAGGACTTGAGTGTCTTAATCCACTGGGAGTATTATTTGTGGAAATAAAAATACTGTTGTTTTTATATACAGTGAAAATATCTGAAAGTGAAAGTGAAAAGTGAAGTTGCTCAGTCGTGTCCGACTCTTTGCGACCCCATGGACTGTAGCCCACCAGGCTCCTCAGTCCATGGAATTTTCCAGGCAAGAGTACTGGAGTGGGGTGCCGTTTCCTTCTCCAGGGGATCTTCCCAACCCAGGGATCGAACCCCGGTCTCCCACACTGCAGGCAGACACTTTACCATCTGAGCCACCAAATATCTGAGCTTTATTAATTTCCCATGGTGACATTTGACAGTTTATTACCTTGTGTAAGAGAGAAATTCTACTAAAATGACTACATCAGAAATATATCAGGGAACTATTGGCACGTGTTTTTCTCTTCTCCACATTGTTGTTTGGTTGCTAAGTCGTGTCCTACTCTCCTGTGACTCCATGCACTGTAAGCCTGCCAGGCTCCTTGGTCCATGGGATTTCCTAGACAGGAATGCTGGAGTGGGTGCCATTTCCTCCAGGGGATCGTCCTGACATAGGGACCTGCATCTCCTGTATTATAGGTGAATTCTTTACCACTGAACCACCAGGGAAACCCCACCATAAGAAAACAGAATTCTAGGATGGCTTTTAGAAATTTAAGAGGACATTATTCTTGCAGATCTCAACACATGCCTTCTATAAATATTAGGTAATAACCAAATCTGTTTTGAACAGTCTTGAAAGCCTAGCATCTAGCTGGACACTATGGACTTTTGGTGGAAGTTAAAGGTATTCTTAAAAAAGTTGTGTCCTAAATCTCCTAGTTCAGGTCTTGTGAGCCCAGATTACTAGGAATCAGTGTGGTCCTTCTGCTTACCTCTCTTTTACTTTTGAGAACAGATCTTTTCATGCAAAGACATCTGCAGGGAGCAAATTGGGCTCCCTGATTTCATTATTTTGCTTGTAACTTAAGTTTTAGTTTGTTAAAGAATCCTAGGAGTATCCTTGGGAACTTGGAAATGTGGCATTAAAATACTGTATTTAAAGCCTAGGACTTCCCTAGTGGCTCAGACAGTAAAGAATCTGCCTGCCATTCAGGAGACCCAGGTTTGATCCTTGGGTCCAGAGGATCCCCTGGAGAAGGGAATAGCTACCAACTCCAGTGTTCTTTCCTGGAGAATCCCATGGGCAGAGGAGCCTGGTGGGCTATAGTCCATGGAATCACAGAGTTGGACACAACCCAGCGACTAAGCCTAGTGGAGCATTCATATAAAATTTGCCCTTTGTTGTGACCAAAGTGTCACTGTTTGTTTTCCCAAGTTAGCTATTTTGTTCGCTATTTTAGGAATGATTTCTTCAAGATTGGATAAAGTTCTATAAAAGATGCATTCAACAAGATGCCATGCAATTTCATTTCTACCCAATATTAAACAAATATTGATTTAAATAGTTGTGAAATTGCTGAGTATTTTTCTAGGCACTCATATGAATATTGATGAAGATGTCGAAGCTGATGGTTTTCTAGATCACTCTAGTATCAGTGCAAAGAAAACAATATTCCTCCTCTTTCTACTGCAGAGACAATCTTCCACTGCAGGGTGGCTCCTTGCCTCTTACCAGGGTGCTTGATTTAAACTAATTTTTCTAAAATTAAAATATTTAAAGCATAATTGAGAAACCTGTGTAATTTAGCCGACTAAAACCCTACAATTCATTAAAATTTATGCAAAAATGGCAGTACCCCAGAAACAAAGACAGTTTGTTACCATAGCGTTTATGTGCTCGCTTTGGGCGAAACAATCACCTTTTAAGTTGTATCACATTTTGGGTGCTTGAGTGCCAGCTCACTACACTTGCTTCATGGATTTTATATGGAGGGAATATATGAATGTGGCTTTTGATTTCTCCCCATGTAGGACATTTGGTTGGCTTCTGTCTCTTAAATGTTGCCAAGACATATTTTGATGCTTTTCTTTTTAACAAGTCAGTTGTTGAAATCATTATTTGGCATGCAAATACTGTTTGTGGAGCCAACATAGAAAGCTGCCTCCTGCCTGCATGGCATCTTTTTAGCACTGATAGATTAATATAATGTTTTATCCACTATAATGAACTTTATTTACAGATGATGTGGAATTCTGGAAAACAACATGTTTTTCACAGATTTTTAAGAATTTGTCTTCAGTCTGCAAAAAATGGGACGCTTAGATACTACAATTGTGTTATATATTACTTCTGATTTTAAAATACTCTCTGCCCTTATAGAAAAACCAGTTAGCATTTTCCCATCCTATTCTAAAAACACTGAAACTGAGGATGGAAATTAAAATAACCAGGTGAAATAATAGCACATTAGAAGTTTTTGTTGTTCAATTCAGTGAAAATCACAGTCATACTGGTTAGGTGACAAAATATCTGGATGTATGATTTTTTAAACAGTGATTTAAACTAAAACTTAAAAAACTCAGGTATAGAAGCACCAGTGAACACTTCAGTAAATGAGTTTCTGACAATTAAAACTGGCTAGCTAGGTTAAATTATTTTTCTCTATCCATGAAGGGAGTGTTAAATTGGAATGAAAGGATTGAATCTAGCAAGTCTGTGTCCTCCCTGCTATCGAGGGGGTATTGTCTTCCATGACTGGCGACTGTCAATACCAACTGCCCGAACAAAACTCTCTCAGTAAAATGTGACTCCGCTCTTAACATACGGACTGAAAAGTAAATAAGACCTTACCAAATGGGAAAGCTGTAGGAAGCCTTTTGAGAGTTCATGCTCACGCAGTGAGAGAAGGTGGTATTTTATCATCTGCATGGTGTGTTTTGGGGAAGTTTTTGAGTCTGTACCAACTGAAGGAGAGGGCGTGGACACAGTTACCATAGCAACGAAATTAAGAAAACAATAGTATAAAAATCATTTACTTAACTCATACTATACAGAGCACTGTAGGAGTCAAAAACTATATGGACGGCAAGCCTCACACCTGAACATCTCACGCCTGATGCTGATGATAGGACATGGGAAATGCTGATCTGCATGCTTAATTAGGGGCGGTGTGTGGCAGTCCACTGGGTTTGTACCGAACATTCTAGTAGTTCATCGAGGCTTCTAGGAGTTTGGAGAAGAGAAAGCTCATTTTCGGCTTGGACCAATTTTTAACTTTTCTTCTGTGGAAAGTTAGGGATTTTTAGTGGCATGTCAGAATTTGTTGGTTCTTCTCTTCCCTCTCTGAATGTAACTTTTTCGTTGAGTTTTTCAGCTTTTCCTTCTTCATACAGTCATTAGATATCAAAATTCTTTAAGGCTTTTGCCCTTTTTTCCTCCCTGCTTTGTCCCCAAATAATTTCATCCCTGTCCATAGCTTTCATGATCATTAATGTCATTCAAATACACATTTTAAGGTAAAGACTCTCTTCAGATCCAACTGCCTCAACTTGGATATCTTTAAAAGTACTTCAAGTGGAATATTTCCAAGACTTAATACATGATTTTTCCTCCCAAGCTTGGCCCTCCACTAGCATTTTCTGGCTTAGAAAATGACACCAGCTATTCAGGCCAAAACCACAGAATCGTTTTTAACCTCTTTGACTTCTTGTTTCATATCCCATTTATCATCAAATTTTGTCCATTTTACCTTTAAAAATCTCTGGATCTTTTTATACCCCCTCCTATGACCTCAGTCTACTCTTATAGCCTCTTGAGGGTTTTCCCTGGGTAAACTATCGCACCCACATTCAACAGCCCTTTGTTTATTCTTCACAATGAAACCAAAGTAAGTCTGTGTTTCTCAGAATCCACACTGAAGGGAAAGAACCCAATCGTTAAAGGCTACATATTGTACAGTTCCAGATATATTAATGTTCTGGATAAGAACTTTGGAGATAGTAAAAAAGATCGGTGGTTGTCAGGAGTTATTGAGAAGTGAGGGATGAAGAGGCGGAACACAGGGGGGGGTTTAGGGCAGTGAATGTACTCAGTAGAAGACTGTAATCATGGCTATGTGGCGTAAAGCCCGTCAAGTGTACACCAAGTCTGATGTCAGCTCTGGAGCAGGGTGATAGTGGTTTCATGGTGGCCCCCCGACTGTAATGAGTGCACTGCTCTGGTGAGGGATTTTGATGATGTGGAGGCTGCGTGTAAATGGGACAGGAGATACATGGGAACTCAGGACTTTCTGCTCAGTTTTGCTATGAATCTAAAACTATTCTGAAAAAAAAAAATAAAGTCTTAAAAAACCCATTCTGATCTTGCACAGCCTCCTTACCTCCTGAAAGTGCTTTACCACCTTCCAGTGCTACTAAAGGGAAACCCCAGTGGCTCAGGAAAGAATCCGCCTGCAGTGCAGGAGACTCGGGAGACAGGAGTTTGATCCCTAGGTCCAGAAGGTCCCCTGGAAGAGGGCATGGCAACCCACTCAGTATTCTTGCCTGGGCAATCCCAAGGACAGAGGAGCCTGGAGGGCTACCATCCCAGGAGTTGCAAGGAGTCAGAGGTGAATGAACATAGACGTGCTACCAAAATAAGAAAATCCTTCACAGGCACGGCCCTTTTTCTGCCTCTGTACCTTCATTTCCTCTTGCACCAGTCTCACTTTTGCGCTAGGCTTTCCAGAGATCAAATTGTCAATATCCGTTGGATCGTCGAAAAAGCAAGAGAATTCCAGGAAAACATCTACTTCTGCTTTATTGACTATGCCAAAGCCTTTGCCTGTGTGGATCACAACAAACTGGAAAATTCTTAAAAAGATGGGAATACCAGATTACCTAACCTGCCTCTTGAGAAATCTGTATGAAAGTCAGGAAGCAACAGTTAGAACTGGACATGGAACAACAGACTGGTTCCAAAAAGGGAAAGGAGTATGTTAAGGCTATATATCGTCACCCTGCTTATCTAACTTATATGCAGAGTACATCATGAGAGACACTGTGCTGGATGAAGCACAAGCTGGAATCAAGATTGCTGGGAAAAATAACCTCAGATATGCAGATGACACCACCTTTATGGCAGAAATGAAGAAGAACTAAAAACCTGTTGATGAAAGTGAAAGAGGAGAGTGAAAAAGTTGGCTTAAAGCTCAACATACAGAAAACTAAGATCATGGCATCAGGTCCCATTCACTTTATGGCAAATAGATAGGGAAAAAATGGAAACAGTGACAGACTTTATTTTGGGGGCTCCAAAATTACTGCACATGGTGACTGCAGCCATGAACTTGAAAGATGTTTGCTCCTTGAAAGGAAAGCTATGGCCAACCTAGACAGCATATTAAAAAGCAGAGACATTACTTTGCCAGCAAAGGTCTAGTCAAAGCCTTGGTTTTTCCGGTAGTCATGTATGGATGTGAGAGTTGGACTATAAAGAAAGCTGAGTGTCAAAGAACTGAGGCTTTTGAACTGTGGTGTTGGAGAAGACTCTTGAGAATCCTTGGACTGCAAGGAGATCCAACCAGTCCATCCTAAAGGAAATCAGTCCTGAATATTCATTGGAAGGACTGATGCTGAAGCTGAAACTCCATTACTTTGGCCACTTGATGCAAAGAACTGACTCATTTGAAAAGACCCTGATGCTGGGAAAGATTGAGGGCAGGAGGAGAAGGGGACAGCAGAGGATGAGATGGTTTGATGGCATCACCGACTCAGCGGACATTAGTCTGAGTAAATTCCGGGAGTTGGTGATGGACAGGGAGGCCTGGTGTGCTGCAGTCCATGGGGTTGTGAAGAATTGGACACGACTGAGCGGCTGAACTGAACTGAACTTCCAGCCACACTGGTCTCCTTTTTATTTGAACAGTACATGCTCAGCCCTTCCCTTGGGCTTTGGCCCTATCTTCCTCTTGGTCTAATCACTTCTCTGCCTGCTCAGTTGCTTGGTCTTGTCCAGCTCTTTGTGATTCCATGGGCTGTAGCCCCCAGGCTCCTCTGTCCACGGCATCTGCACAAGAATACTGGAGTGGGTTGCCATTCCCTTCGCCAGGGGACCTTCCTGACCCAGGGATTGAGCCCAGTTCTCCTCCTTCCTCTGCATTGGCATGGGGGTTTCTTTACCACTAGCCCCACCTGGGAAGCCTTCCTTTCTAAACTGCAAGTACCATTAAGACAGTACCCAGCCTATTTTTGTTCACCACCAAGCCTACTGCATAGGAGGTTGGAGGTTAGGAGGTATTCATAAATGTTTGCTGAAGAAAAAAATGGGGACTGCCACACTAGCCCTTGGTTACACCTTTGCTTACTGTTTTCTCCAGCCATTAAGGGATTTGGGGTCACTGAAATGTATATCACACAAATATCTCATCTAGGAGAGAAGCCCTATAAATGTAGTGAGTGTGGGAAAACCTTCCTTGAAAGCTCAGCCTTCGATGGGCATCAGCTGCTTCCCACAGGGGAGAAGTCATAAGAAATGTATATTAATCTCATGGAAAAGAATTTTTTGAACATTCATTTTTAAAAGTCCCATCACAGCAGAATTTTTTTTTTTTTTTTAAATCCTAAGCTTCTGTATTTCATGTGATTATTCTTTGGGTTCTCATGATTCCAGATAGAAATTGCTTTGCTCTTTAAGGCACAGAGCTTGTGCTGTGCTGTGTTTTGTCTCTCAGTTGAGTCCAACTCTTTGCAACCCTCTGGACTATAGCCCGCCAGGCTCCTCTGTCCATGGGGATTCTTCAGGCAAGAATACTGGAGTGGGTTGCCATGCCCTCCTCCAGGGGATCTTTGCAACCCAGGGATCTAAGCCAGGTCTTCCTCATTGCAGGCAGATTCTTTACAGTCTGAGCCACCAGGGAAGCCCATTTTCTAGAGCTTAGGGTGAACAATATGAAAATGGGTGCTCAACAATGGTGATTATCTGATGTCAGGGCTTTACTTTCTGTCCAACTTCTTTCTCCACTTCTTGGAAAATCCTCTCTGGATAGGTGGGCACTCAAGAAGAGAAATAAAATCACTGTTTATGCAGGATTTGGGGTTCTTCTGGTAGCCAGCCATCAAATCACCATGAGGCCATCTGTTTTCCAAGGCCCATTGCAGTTTGTTCCCAAGTGGTGTGCATTGCATAGTTTCCTTGGCTTCATGAATAAACAACTGAGATAAAGAAATCATTCCCTTACTTTCCAGGTAAGCTAAGCAATTTGTCTTAATTACTGCCAGTCTTTAGTGAGTGACTACCTGGGGATCTTAACCATTCACCTCAGTCATAAAGATATGAACAGTGAGTTGGTAGTCATTTTCACAGAGGCAGCTCTGGGTTTTTAAGTTCTCTGTCATGTACTTTTTTCCTAGTTGAAATTACATATACTGCATATATATGTGTATAGATATCTAAATGAATGCTTTTTAAAATTACAGTCTATCCTTTCCCTTGGCATTGTGGCCGATTGTGCTGTTGTTGGGAAGGAAGATTCTTTGAAAGGTCATATCCCATTAGCCCTCTGCGTGTTGAAAAAAGGTAAGCTGTCTTTGTCCTCCTTGACTGTTTGGGCCCTGAATGATTAAGGTTAATTCAGAGCTTACCATCTGAACTTTCTCCCTAGATATAAATACAACAGAGGAACAAGTTTTAGAAGAAATTGTGAAACACGTTAGACAGAGCATTGGCCCCGTGGCTGCTTTTCGGAAAGCGGTGTTTGTCAAACAGTTACCCAAAACCAGGTCTGGCAAAATTCCCCGCTCAGCTCTGTCTGCCCTTGTCAATGGCAAGCCATATAAGGTAACTATCAAGGTTGTTTAGTGCTTGGTTCTGATATGTTTTCCCCCATTTCTTTGGTGTCACCAAAACTCTTGAAATAGTTCTCAATCATGAATTATATTCCTAAAAAATATGTAATAGTACTTCTCTTTTTTTTAATGTTAAGGAGGAGATTGCATAGCCATTCTCTCTGTAGGAATGAGGGTTTTGGAGGAAACACATTAAGGTCATATTCTTTGATTATAAGAACCAGTATGTGAAAAATTTAGTTTTTTTAATTAAAAAAATTTTAATTTATTTTGAATTTTTTAAATAAAAACATTTAAAATATTTTTCTTATTTAATAAAATATTATGAATATGTCAGTTAATTTCAAACAAATTGTGGAAACTCAGTCTTATTAAATTAAGGATAAATTTTGCTTCATTGTAGTCAATAGTGACTGTTAGTGAGAAAGCAAACATTTGAGACTGGCTATAGATATTTCAACAGTTCTAATTTGATATATATGCTCATTATCTTACCTGCTTTGAGTGAAAATTATTTTAGGGTATTTAAGCTGATTCAAGCATATGCGTTCTTTTAATTTATGTGCACATTATATATGCATATTATACATAATTTTAATCATAAAAATCTTGTAAAAAGTGATACAGCAATAAAGAGTGGTTGTATGGGCAAAGCAAAAAAGAAAAAAAACTTTCTGTGGAGGCTCATTGAAAGACCAATAAAAAAAAGTACCATTTAGGACTGACAACAGACGTGACTGAGCGAGGAAGTGCAGTTAGGACTGATCGCTTTGCCAACTGAACCGTTTATTTTACTGTTGAAATGTGAATCGCTCAGTCATGCAGACTCTTTACACTGCATGGACTGTAGCCCGCCAGGCTCCTCTGTCCATGGGATTCTCCACGCAGGAATACTGGAGTGGGTTACCATGCCCTTCTTCAGGGGATCTTTCTGACCCAGGGATTGAACCCAGGTTTCCTGCTTTGCAGGCAGATTCTTTACTGTCTAAGCCACCAGGAAAGCCATTTTAAAATATTAAGTTCAAGTTTGCTATTTTTGAACCTTTCCATATGTATATGATAGTAGGGAATACAAAACTGCATTGAGCTGCTTAATTGTATAGGGAGTGGAAGGGGTTCATGAAAGCACCTTCATCGGACTCTAATCTTCTTTCCAGGTGTCTCCTACAATTGAAGATCCTGGAATTTTTGAACACATAGAAGTCATGCTGAAGCAGGCATCATGACTTTTTTTCCTGTTTTTTGAGTCACTTTTCTAACTGGAGTAAGTTTTTAGAATTACTTCCTAGAAATAAATATCAAAATAGAAATAATATGCAAACTGAAATGTAAATTGTAGGGCTTAGTCTAAAAAAATGTACTCGAAGACTGATAAGACCCGTGCCTTCTGTTTGATTAGCCCAATTAGTACTATTACCAGTTGCCTGTATCATGCTCATTATTAGATAGATTTTCCAGAACTTCCATTTAAGAAAAATATATCTAATGTGTGATTTTTATAAATTGTAACCCCTACCCCCACCAAAAAAATGACACTAATATCAAGCCACTTCCTGAAATTAGGACTCTGCAGCTTTGATCCAAGACCTAAAACTCAAGTTGAAGTCAGAAAACAGTTATTATTTTCTTATGGAAGTTCTGAATATCTTTCAATATTCTTGAGATGCCCACAGACTTGGTTATTTTAAATGAAATGGGTGAAATGGGAAGTTTCAGATAATCATTGAGACATGATTTTCTAGGCAGGAGAATTTGTCTCCTCACACATCCTGACGGAACACTGGGTACAGAGGTCCAGCTCCCTCCAGTCCTGTGTCACTGAGTCAAGGGCGGTCACAGGCCAGATAGAGAGCACAGAGTTAATCCAATCTTTGTCATGCAGATGAGGCCTCTTTGCAGCCCCTCTTACTGTTTCAGGTTCAGAGTTGACTATATACTTTGTAATGATCTCAACTTCTTTTGGAAAAAAGGAAATGAAATAGAAATGGGTAAACTGTCAAGGAAAGCTCTTAAGGAAGAAATGTAAAATTTTTTACATTTTATATATGCTAAAGACCAGGAGGAGTTTTAAGAGAAACCAAAATTCCAGATTTTATGGGAAATCTCTAATTTTAAAATAACTCACTGAAATCCAAAGCACGTCTTTCTATTTAAACTTGTGTAAAATTATTGAGCATTAACAAATAACTAGAAATGGGTCTTTGTGCCAGTTAACCAGAGTATATACAGATAATTAGACATTTGGTTTACTTAGGGTTCTACATGGTATCAGTTATTAAAGAATACATTCAAACTAAAAAAAAAAGAATGCCATACCTATTGAGTCTTTGATGGTTCTCAAAGTATTCCTCAATCTTTCAGTCTATCAGTAACTTTATTTTAAGAGCAGTTGTCCTAACATAAAAGTCTGGTAACACATGAAGAAATATATATGAGAGATAATAGATGAGCTTATTTACTTGTTTGTTCCATAAAAATTGCTAACATTGTATGAAGATATCCTGAAAATGTTAGGATTCTTTGGATCGTAGACTATAAAACAAATGGCTTCTCAAAGTAATTTGTTATTTGCTAAAATTGACTTTTTGATTGTTACACCTGAAAACAATTCATCTAATTGTTCCCTTTATTTTAGAAGCCTGAGTTAAACTGATTAGATATATATTCAATTTATAATTTGAAGTTGTTAAGTTCCTTAAACTGTCTCTTCTCTTTGGTACATTTGATCTATTATCACAACTGTAATCTTAACAAATAATACACTTTTTAATGTCTTAGCATTAAGATGTATTGCTGTGTTTTTCATATAAAACTCAGTTAATTTGAAATGGCACATTCTTTAGCAGTTCATTTGCGAGGTATAAGCTCAGGCAGATCCAAGAATTGTGTAAAGATTGTCTTTGATCCTCTTGCACATTTTTCCTGGAGAAGACACTTCAGCAAGCAGGCTTGAGTTATTTTCCTGCTGAGTGGGACTGGGAAACAGTGACAAGACGGGGCAAGTAATGTTTTCTTGTAGCTGGTTGAGGAGATTGATCTCCTTTGCAGGGTCAGAGAAAGTACTGTTATTCTCACAAGACTGAATGTGGGGCAAGAAAGATACAGTCAAGTCATCAGATTGCTTAAATTTTGAAGGAAAGAAAGGAATTTTCTATCTTAATACTGACTATAAGGTACTTTCACGTGATAGTATTTAAAATACTTTGATTAAATGTGTCTTTAAAAATAACACTAATAATGTTACTAAAAATGTAATTTGCTGAAATAAATTCTGTATGATCTTCTTTTGTCATTTCATAGAATTTTTTTTTACTGTAAAGTATTAGAAAAATTAAAATGTAAATATTTTAAAATCTATAGAAAAGTGTTTGCCAATTAATGAAGCTCGTTTGCTTTTTAAAATGTGCTAAGTATATATAAATGAGAACTGTTTTACATTTAAGAAGCAGTTTTATTTATAGGAAATTATACCTGTAAAAGTTCTGATTATTAAAAATATAAAGATTCATGATGATGGTGGTTAAAAGCAAGAAAACCAAGGTTCTAAGCTTAATCAGTTAATTGGGCTTTAGAATCTGACACAAATGATCTATACACTGAAGAATATTTTATGAGTTTTGAGGTGAGTAACTGGATCTCGATTCATGGGGTCACAAGTAGTCGGACATGACTGAGCGACTGAAATGAACTGAACTGAATGGATCTCTTGTATCTCTGTATGTTAGAGTCTATTCTAAATGATTAATGTCTTGCTCGGTGATCTCTAAAGGGGAAAAACTTACACAATTAAGTCGTGCATAACAGTAGATACAAGTCTAGCTATTATGACATAATAATTTCTGTGTTAAACTTCATTTCTGTAAGTCAAGATCCCCATATTCAGATGAACTGAAAAAGCTCTTACCCGTTGTTTCCAATCAAGCAGCATTTTCAGGAAATTTAAAATCACTTTCATAAGCAAGCTTAGTGCACCCTCTTGTGGCAGCCTCACTTTTGTAGCTAAATATTAGATTGAGAATCACTAAAAAGAATGATTTTCATTATAGTTTGAGTAAAATCTTTATATGTGACTAGAAAATAAAGCTTAAACAGAGAACTGGAAGTATTTTTTTTTATTGATAATGGAGAGGTTTTCTGTTACCATTACCTTTTGACTGAGTCTGTTAAACAAAAATCGACATCCAAACAAATGTAATGTACGTGCAAACATAGCAAATTAAATACAAAAAAAAAAAAAAAAGAATTACTAATGACAGGTCTTGCTGTTAATAAGATCAAGCAGCAGAAAATCAGCAGTTAGATAAATGAGATTATTAAATAGATTTTACTTTGAAATCTCCCATATAAACAAAGGATAAACAACAGTTAACATCACCAAATAAAGCCACAGGGAAGAGATTACTCTTCTATACTTTTATACACTATATATGTTAATCATTCTGTCTTTCAGTTATTTCCTCTGATAAGACTGACTTCAGGGAAGTCCCGACAAGGCCTTCTGGGCTAAAAGCTTATAACATTAGACATGCGTCTGGCTAATGCCCTGTTACATTGACAGAAAGGAAGGGTTTCTGGGGATTTCTGTGTTTTTCCAGTGGAGATGACCTCAGACTCTGCAGTGGTTGATAGTCACTGAACAGTGCTGCTGCTGGCTGGCCGTGCAGGGTATTTGGATGAACGTGGGGTTCTTAGTAAAGAAGTTTTTTGTTCCTTGGTCCACAGGTAACAAGAGAAGATAATGTTTTTTCTTTATAAATTATTTTTTTTTAAATAATTGCTTTGACTCTTGTAAACAGTTTGGCTTTGTTTTGTATTGAAAAGGAGATCGAGCCATCACAGTGCTATTTCTAAGATATAGGACATCCCTGATTGCCTTTAAAGGTCTATTTTTGGCTCCAGTTCCAGGTTAAATCATTCTTTTTTACATGATCAGAGGCAGGTTTTCAGCTTTAAGGATTGACAGACTTGAAGGAGAACCATGTGGAAGCATGAAGCACGCTTCCAGGAAACATACCGATTTGACTGTTACAATTCAAAAACTGTAAAAATGGTGGAATGGTAAATTACAAACAGTACTTGGAATTGTCAAATGTTTGCACTCAAGACTCCATGAACCATATATTTTATTTTTTAAAAAACCATATTTATATCCATTTACATAAGACTTACACATTTAAAAAGAAATACATACACAGTAATACATAAAGGCCTAGTATATTACAATAAAACATGGAAAAACAAGTGGCTCCATTTCATAAAAGCATCTGTTGTACAGAATTTATGATGTGGATGATGCCTATTATTCAAATGACTTAAACATTTTCTTACAATTGTAGTAAACTAATCAAACTTAATATCTGACTCCCCCCAAAATCACATTTCAGTTAGTGAACCATTACTTGTGGTTATTTCCTTAGAATTCGGTCTTCACAAAGGTTTCCACGGCTTGTCTTCTTAGATGGTAGTGCACTTTAGGTAGAGTAGACTGAAAAGACGACATCTAAAATGTGTAATGGACAGCGTTAGTTTACGGAAAGACCCCAGACTGGAAACTCTCCCTCTCCTATTCCTGGTGCACTTCCATGCATCTTGCCCACTTTTGTCCTAGGAGATAATGAGTAGGGGATTATCTTGGGGCTATGTAATTAATATTTGCTCCTCTCTAATTTTGTGCAGGCAAGCTTCAAAAATAAGATTTGCTCAACTTCACGGAAAGTATGGCAGTAATACAAGCAAAGGTATTCAGAGAAAATGTCAGCAGTCCTTTCTGAAAAATGTACGGCTTGCTCATTAATACACTGAGCTGACCTATTCCATGGAATAGATCTGTTTTCTAACTGCTATATGCTCTTCAAAAGATACCGTTGTGTAATAGTGACAAAAACATAGTGATAATCAGGGACATAAAGAATCTGGGTCAGTGATGTCTCATCACAGATTCTTTCCAGTCATAATAAGGAAAAGATCACAATTACTATCCCAACACAAGAAAAATATTCACATTGGATTGGCCAAAAATTCATTCAGGTTTTTCCATCCATAAGGTTTTACAGGGGCTTCTTATCCCTGGATCACTACAGTTCCCCTGGAGTAGGGGAAAATGACAGCCTGCTCCAGTGTCCTTGCCTGGAAAATTCCATGGACAGAGGAGCCTGGAAGGTTACAGTCTATGGAACCACAAAGAGTTGGACGTGACTGAGTGCACGCAGACATACACATGTATACATAAGATCTTATGGAAAAAGCAGAATGAACTTTTTGGCCAACCCAATATGTTCTGAATTACGTTAATGACAAAAATGCTAATAGTTCCTCAAAATAGAAATTGGTTGACCCAGAGTAATTTACTGGAAATAAATATGTTTATCCCATTTAATGGTAAAAGCTAGGAAATATGAACTAGAATGCCATGCACAAAATACAGACTGCAAATAGTTAAAGAGTAGTTCTACCCATCAGTTAAGAGCTAAGAAGCAAGCAGTACTCAGTATATTAAATAATCATTTGTGAATTAGTGATGTTTTCAGCTCCTGGTAAATTGTTATATTATGTGTAGAAACTATTAAAAGTGGTATTTTGGAAAACCTCTCATTTAGCCAAATTATTAATTGGATACTGTCATTAAATTTTTAATGTTAGGGTTTTACATTCTGAAATTAAATCTCTTTATCTGAAAGCTTTTGTTTTATCATCAGCAGCTTCAAATAGTGACCCAAATAAGGCAGCGTACCAGCTCCTATATTAGGCCCCAAAGACCATCAGTAAACCACGTGGAGCTTTTAGTTCAAGGCAATGAATAAACAGCACAAGATGAGCTGTTCCTCTCCCCACCCCTATGCACGCATTTGTTTCTAAATATTGCCCTAAAAAACGTTTTTCCAAAATATCGATCCATTGTCCATGGTAGACTATTTTAGTAGAGTTGTAGGCTAAAAAAATGTCCTTGACATTTACATTCTAGGAAAACTTAGTTTTGCTAAAGACTGTTCTTTAATAAAATTTTGGAAGTAGGTTCCATCAACTAGTATTTCTCCAAGTACAAATACCTTATATCTTAGTGATTATACAGCATGGTTTTCTGTTCTGTCCACCATTGTTATAAAGTTGTTTCACTTTGTCCCTATGCTGTACATCTGAGATACTTAAAATTCCTATGTATTTCAACAGATATAAATCATATTGATGAAAAAAAAATACCAGACGTTCAATTTTTCTGAGTTATAGTTTTGTTTTTTTTTTTAATATGAAATCACCTCCAAGTCATTTGCCTGTTTCTGATACTGTTTTGACTCTGGACACCTACAAGAATAACTGTTTGTCTATTTCAGCTTCCCCTATATAAAGTACTCACTTAATAGTGTCTTATTCTATAAATGCCAGACTCTCATCAATCAAATACTATGTGCATCAACATAAAATGCTCCTTAAAAGTCGAAGCCAGGGTGGTAGCAATGCATTGATGTGAAATAAGATAGTGACAGGCCTCCAAGAGACAGACCTTAAACCATAGCAGACAGACAGTGATAGAAAATCCTAGATTAAGAGTTACATGATGAAGAGGCCTTTATACTCTCTAGAAATTCAAAGGGGTTATTATTTTCACTTCTGTGCTGCTAGGCCATACCAGAGAGTATCGTGTATATTCACTAGTCTATGTAGGTTCCATTTTTCTCTTTTGGCGGTTTGTTTTTTGTCAGCCAACAAAAACTACTCACAGCAATTCAGTGCTGCCTCCTTTGAGTGGCTTGTCAACATGAGTATGTGCGAACAGTGGAGTTGTCTAACCTCTGCAGTCTTGATGAAGCAACTGCAAATGGAGAAAAGGGCTTTAGAGGGACTCAGGTGATGGAGTACAAAATTTCAGATGAGAAAGGTTTACTTTCCCTGCATAAAGGGATCTGGACATATTCATAGATCTTCTTTCTCTCAGACAGAAGCCACTCATATTCCTTTTCTTGAGACCAAGCTGCTAATGAAAATGTATTCCAGTGTGATTCAACTGAGCTTTCAAGTTGTGTATTCCTCCTAAGATGAAGTCTGTTAATAGGAACAGTTCCCTTGGGTGCTCCTGTTTTTAAAGCAAAGATTGCTCTTGGAGAATTCAGTACGATGGATTTTCTTCCCCTCCGACAGGGAAAAGCTTCTACACTCATTTTGATCATCTTAACTTCCTCATGAATTTTGATACTGTATCTATTATAGTAACACGTTAGAAGAAATGTAGACCCAACTCATGGCTTACACTAGATCTAATTTTAAGGGCCATGATAGCTCCCATCTTAAAAAGAAATAGTGATTTATAGGTGGTTCTCTCAGTAAAAGAGAGTGGGACTTTTTCGTTCAGTGCCTACCAAACAGACAAAACTCTGTGACTACAATTTCAGGGCTGTCTCTCTCCTCCAGAATGGCTGTTTCCCTTTGTGAAATATATAACACAAGTCTAATGTCCACAGAAGGAAATACTAATTGGGAAATTACTGTCGGTTTTGTGTTTGTTTAATTCTCTTCTCATGGTTGTGCTTGTTTATTTAAGGCCTTCTGCCTTGGTCAGAGATGAAAATATCTGATGAGTCCAAGTTTTTAAGATGAAATATAAAACTTTGCAATATTCAAGCATGTAGGGCAACAGTGGATTTCATTTCCATTTATTAAGGATAGTTAGTCCAAATCCAAACTCTAAACAAATTATTTACTTGGTGAATAGAAGAGTAAAGAAACACAAATCATGCAGATGTTTTTCTTCCTAGATGTGGACATTAGCCAAAATTGTCCTTTTTAGGATTTAATTTTAAATTATTTTTTAAATGTGAATAAAGTGCTGTGAGTTCATGCATTAGCAATTCACAAAGGAGAATAGTCTGATGAAAGCAAAGCAAACTTCAAGCAAAGCAAAGCAACTTAAGGAAAGAGTCAATTTCAGAAAGCTGTGCGAGATCAGAGAATGATAGCACTTGCTAAGCAAGCGTTTTACTTTATAAGCACAAATGCAAAACCACTGTACCATCCGTTGCCATTTTCCTCGACTGCCCAGACGTCGTAGTTAACCTGAATCCAGCCGGCAGTGTTTCTGAGGACCCGGGCATCATGCTGATTCCATGTACTTCACGGGGAGGAAACTGCCTTCTCCAGGTTGACCCACGCCTGAAATTCTTGTCCTCACTCTGCCAGTACAGAGTTATAATTTGATGTAATGAAAACAAGTACACTAGTCCAGGGGCTTTAAACCATGTGCTTAGAAACATGTAACAGAAAGTTAATGAGAACGATAAGCAACAGCATCATAGAACAAGGTTTCCATGAGAGGATAGTAAAAGATACGCTCTCTAATCTCAATTGAGGATATGCTCTCAGTGGCATCTACAGAAGCCCATGAGATTATTTCCGTGGGAATGAATACTCAGTTTCTCTCAGAAACAAGTCTGTTCTGGCTCTAGCTAAGTTATTTAGATATTTTTATTCACATTCAAAGAAGAAAACCAAAATCAAGCACAGCAACAAACTGAACAGAGACGAGGGTTTCGATGATAAAGTCACGTGCTGCTCTTAAGAAGAAGAAGAAGGGGCAGCATGTTTTAAAGGCAGATAGTCATGTTCCATGTAGGCTTTTCAGCTTGTCCATTATTTTCAAGAAGCAACACTAGAACCCACATAGGCGTGTACCTCGGCCTAGACCTCTGCTTCAGCTCAGTCTGTGTCTTAGAATCTAACACTATGACAGATCTTCAACAATTTTTTATTAAAATTCCTTTTCTAACTTTTAAGTAAGGATAATTGTATTTAAAAGTGTGTATGGGTTTATGTAGACTATCTTTCTGTTTCAACAATTAAGAATAAAGATTTAAAGCAGATACAAACTATTTTGTACAAAATATATCAACAGCAGGGTCCTACTGTATAGCACAGGAAACTATACACAATATCCTATAATAAACCATAATGGAAAATAATATGAAAAGAATAGGGATAGAACTGAATCACTTCATTATACACCAGAAACCACAACATTGTAGATTAGCTATACTTAGATAATTTTTTTTTAAAAAGAATAAGGATTGAAAAGATTATCCAACAAATTATAAAATTAAGGCCAGTTAAATATCAACTGGTTTTTAAAAATAGTAACTATTATCCTGACTGGACAGGAGTAAGAATTTTAGGAAGCTAGCTGAGGTTCACACCATAGAACTTATCTACCTTTAACCTCCTCCACAAAGGACAGCTTGAGTTTTATAAAACCAAGGTCATGTTCCCTGCCCATCTGAATGTGGTATTACTCTGCCATTTTAAGAATTGCTGGGTTCACTCACAAAACTATTGTAATCAGCTTCTCTTTACAGCCTAGAAACACCTGCATTTTGCAACACGTAATTCTGCATCTCTGTATTTTCCACCTCATACTCAGATTTTCCTCCCCATTTCTTCCAGAAAGATCCCTGAAAACCTCAAAAGGACTGTTAAAATCCATAGTTCATCAGTGCACAGAGTGTGATAAAGGCCCTAGTATTCCTTCATCTCAGGAGGCTACTTACCTGTTTACTATTTCAAATCATTTAAACATGCATATATGATGCGTAGAGATTCTGATACTCAATATAGCTTTCAATTCCTATGACTGTTAAAATGTTACACATACATTTTAAGGAAAACACAATAACGATATCTAAAATAAAGCTTCCCATTTATTGAAAGCAAGTTTTCTGTTTTTTTAAATATCCTAAAATTTCCTGTGAAGATAAACTGGTATTTAGAAATAAGCACGTTCCTTACTAAAAAGCTGAATTTATCACGACTAGTGTTACCACTACTTATAATTTAAAAAATGTTGCTCAACGGTATTTCACTGTTACAGCTCATGTAAAATGGCTGATTCTGAATTATTTCTTACTGTCTCTAACTGCTGATATGATAATACTCATGAATTCATAAAGTTCTTTTCCAAATCAAATGGATAACAAATATGTAAGTGGAGGAAATTCTAGACTGCGTCTATACAAGCCTCTGGTTAAGTTGAGCAGTAGTCCTTGAAAGCCATTTTGCTTGCACTAAGGCCCCTTTGGAGCGACAAACAAGGACTTACTTCATCCAGCCGCCGTTCGGTTCCCAGAGCCAGGAGGTTATTGTATTCCCTTTCGAGAATCTGCCTTGCCTGTTGACATCCAATTACAGTTACCATCACTGAAGTCACATTTTATTTGAAAAAATCATAGCGATTATATTTACCTCCGAAAATGTCCTAATACCTTGTTTTATTTATAAGGGTCTTTTTTTTTTTTTGTCCTCCATATATAAGCCATTGTAAATTTTAACTATAAACACAAGGAGGGACAATTTTCTTTAGTCTGTGGACAGCAGACATATAGCCTCACATAAACATCTGAGGAAAAGGGGTTTGACCTCACTTATTACTTTTTCTAATAGAGTCCTTGATGTAAACTTTGAAATATGTAAAAATGAATTGGAAAGTAAAGTTAGACTGCCGTACTTTTATCAAATCTATGCAGTTCTCAAATATAGTTCTCAAATCTGACCAAGGATCATCACTCGGGGAAACTAGATAATTAGGATTTCTGTGTCCTCTCTCTTGATATGTGATTTCTTAGGCCTGTGATGTAGATTGCAAGATTTTCTTTTAAATTTTTAAGGAGCTCCCATGATTCAAATAATTACCCAGACTTGGGAATCAATGGCAAAAAGCAAAGCCTCTTGTCTATCTAACTCAGACATCTGAATAGAAATGACTGGCCCACAGAGAGGCGGAGACTAAAGGCCATCTGTCAGGGACACTGCTTGGGGGAATCTGGCATTCAGGTGGGAGGGTGGACCACATAACTTCTAAATCCTGTGCTGCTTCATTTTATGATTTTGTTTTGGCTAGAAATCCAGTAGCTTAAAATTAAAGCCCCAGTGACATATTTCAAAGGTTGAGCTAACGCCCATTAAGAATCATGAATACACAGCCAACTTTTGTTTTTTTTTTCCCTAAAAGTTTACTTTGTTCTTATATACAGCTTCCGTGGTGGCTCAGCTGGTAAAGAATCCACCTGCAATGCAGGAGACTTGGGTTCAATCCCTGGGTTGGGAAGATTCCCTGGAGAAGGGAACGGCTACCCACTCCAGTATTCTGGCCTGGACAATTCCACGGACTGTATAGTCCATGGGGCTGCAAAGAGTTGGATATGATGGAGTGACATTCACTCTCACTTATATAAGCTAGGACACAGCACAACTACGGCACAGAGGGGCTTGCCTGGGTGTTCTGTGTTGGAATCTGTAGTAATAAAGCTAAGCTGCTGTAGTCAAAGTTCTCATCCAGGGCTATAAGTGAGCCGTGCACACCACTTTCAAGAATATTATTTGCGTATTCTCGAAGTCCAATTGCTTGTATCCAGCGAATAACACGATCATTGCTCCACACCAACACATCTAGGAAAAGAGGTGCAACATTTTAGGCTTCGGTATTTTGCATAATAAATAAAAAAACTGCTAACTAAAATGAGCCAAGGATGTCTGGCCAGATCATCATTTATGCTGACTTCTTTATCTACTTCCTAAGGCACCTGGGCACCCTTGTGTTACATGTATTTACTGTTCGAATAACTATACTTTTAGCCTAGAAAAATTTTGTCATTTTAAGAGTGCTTATTATCACTGAAATGAGAGCATTTCCATCACATGGAACATAATGTCTCAAAGCATTTCTTGTTTTCATTCTCTAGGGGTCTTGTCTGAAGTTCAGTGCTTTTACCACCAGATGGGGACATTTCTTGATCATCTGAGTTAAATTAGCCCATTCCAGTCCATTTTAGTTCACTGATTCCTAAAATGTCGATGTTCACTCTTGCCATCTCCTGTTTGAGCACTTACAATTTGCCTTGATTCATGAACATAACATTCCAGGTTCCTAGGCAATATTGCTCTTCACAGCATCAGACTTTACTTCCATCAGCAGTTACATTCACAACTGGGTGTTGTTTTTGCTTGGGCTCTGTCTCTCCATTCTTTCTGGAGTTATTTCTTTACCGATATCCAGTAGCATACTGGGCACCTACTGACCTGGAGAGTTCATCTTTCAGTATCCTATCGTTTCGTCTTTTCATACTGTTCATGGGGTTCTCAAGGCAAGAATACTGAAGTGGTTTGCCATTCCCTTCTCCAGTGGACCACATTTTGTCAGACCTCTCCACCATGACCTGCCCGTCTTAGGTGGCCCTACCCAGCCTGGCTCATAGTTTCACTGAGTTAGATGAGGCTGTGGTCCATGTGATCAGATTGGTTAGTTTTCCGTGACTGTGGTTTTCAGTATGTCTGCTCTCTGATGGACAAGAATAAGAGGCTTATGGGAGCTTCCTGATGGGAGAGACTGAGGGGGAAACTGGCTCTTGTTCTGATGGGCATGGCCATGCTCAGTAAATCTTTAATCCAATTTTCTGTTGATGGGTGGGGCTGTGTTTCCTCCCTGTTGTTTGACCTGAGGCCAAACTATGGTGGAGGTAGTGAAGATAATGGCGACCTCCTTCCAAAGGCCCCATACACACACTGCTACACTCATTATTAAGAAGAAGTGGCAAGAATACACAGAACGATACAAAAAAGATCTTCATGACCTAGATAACCATAATGGTGTGATCACTCACCTAGAGCCAGACATCCTGGATTGCAAAGTCAAATGGGCCTTAGGAAACATCACTATGAACATAGCTAGTGGAGGTGATAGAATTCCAGTTGAGCTATTTCAAATCCTAAAAGATGAGTCTGTGAAAGTGCTGCACTCAGTATGCCAGCAAATTTGGAAAACTCAGCATTGACCTCAAATCTGGAAAAGGTCAGTTTTCATTCCAATCCCAAAGAAAGGCAATGCCAAAGAATTCAAACTACTGCACAATTGCACTCATCTCACACCCTAGCAAAGTAATGCTCAAAATTCTCCAAGTCAGACTTCAACAGCATGTGAACTGTGAACTTCCAGATGTTCAAGCTGGATTTAGAGAAGGCAGAGGAACCAGAAATCAAATTGCCAACATCCACTGGATCATCTAAAAAGCAAGAGAATTCCAAAAAAACATCTTCTGCTTTATTGACTATGCCAAAGACTTTAACTGTGTGGATCACAACAAACTGTGGACAATTCTTCAAGAGATTCTTCTTGAGATATCTGTATGCAGGTCAGGAAGCAACAGTTAGAACTGGACATGGAACAACAGACTAGTTCCAAATGGGGAAAGAAGTACATCAAGGCTGCATACTGTCACTCTACTTATTTAACTTTTATGCAGAGTACATCATGAGAAATGCCAGGCTGGATGAAGCACAAGCTGGGATCAATATTACCAGGAGAAATATCAGTAACCTCAGATATGCAGATGATACCACCCTTATGGCAGAAAGTGAAGAAGAACTAAAGAGCTTCTTGTTGAAAGTGAAAGAGGAGAGTGAAAACATTGGATTAAAACTCAACATTCAGACAGATCAAGGCATCTGGTCCCATCACTTCATGGGAAATAGATGGGGAAACAGTGGAAACAGTGTCAGACTTTATTTTGGGGGGCTCCAGAATCACTGCAGATGGTGACTGCAGCCATGAAATTAAAAGACGCTTGCTCCTTGGAAGAAAAACTGTGACCAAGCTAGACAGCATATTCAAAAGCAGAGACAGTACTTTGCCAATAAAGATCAACAAAGTCAAAGCTATGGTTTTTCAAATAGTCATGTATGGATGTGAGTTGGACTATAAAGAAAGCTGAGCACCAAAAATTGATGCTTTTGAACTGTGGTGTTGGAGAAGACTCTTGAGAGTCCCTTGGACTACAAGGCGATCCAGTCTATCCTAAAGGAAATCAGTCCTGAATATTCACTGGAAGGACTGATGCTAAAGCTGAAATGCCAATACTTTGGCCACCTGATGTGAAAACTGACTCACTAGAAAAGACCTTGATGCTGGGAAAATTGAAGGCAGGAGGAGAAGGGGATGACAGAGGATGAGATGGTTGGATAGCATCACTGACTTGATGGACAAGAGTTTGAGTACGCTCCAGGAGTTGGTGATGGACAGGTAAGCCTGACGTGCTGCAGTCCAGCGGTTCGCAAAGAATCGGACACGACTGAATGACTGAATTTACTGAACTGAGGACATTTCTTATTTGTGTCAGTATACAGCTCTTCTGTCAAGAGAGCAAGATGAAAGTTTAATATGGTTCTTCATCAGAGTGGTTTTCAAACTACTCCCTAATTATTACTTATATACTAGAAGAAACTTTTTTTTCATCTGAAGCAATAAGTCAGAATAAGATAGAACAGACATTGAATAGCTTAATACTTACCCTTCTATTTTGTCAACCCACTATTTCTCAATTACATATTAATCCAAAAATCAATGACTCTCAAGTCATATTTTTTTTTTCTTTTATGTTGAAAAACAGTATTTTACTGAGGTACAAAATACTTTGAATTTTATTTTCTAAAACTAAAACCTTCAGAGAAAAATATTAGGTACACCTTTATTTGGACCAAAACATATCAAAGTATCAAAACATATCAAAAGTTTTATCACTTTTTCCTCATTTTCTTTCATTATAAGTGACAGAAATACATCCAATAAAAGTACCAGAAGGTTTCATTGAAAAGAAAGATATTTTAAGAACTTAGGGGAAATGAGGGGAAAAAAAGTTTTTCTCAATCCTGTAGAAAGGGAAATGAAGCCCATAGTTTACTATTACAGTAAAAATAAGTTTTCCTTACTTACTTTTATTTTTTTTCTTTCTGAGTGAAATTGATACCTTATCCACAAAAACTATAAAGAATACTTTGAGAAATATTCTTCAACTGCTTATATCCCGAATTATCTGCAAAAATCTTAATATTATTTTCTTCTTAATGTGTGTGTGTGGGGGTATTTATACATTAATTTCAGAAACATTATACTAATTTGTATAATACATTAATTAATAACCAAATTTAGGATTTCTTGTATACTATTAAAGCAGTAGAGTGATACCTCAGCACCAGGCCTTCATGTGCTTTCTCAGTCTCTATCCTCACTCCAACAGTAACCAATATTCTGACTGTTCTCACCACAGATTAGATTTGTCTGATTTCTTAGCTTTTATAAACGAAACCATGCAACATGTATTTTTGTGTCTGTGTCTTTCACCCATGCTGTGGTTATTTTCATTGCTATTTAATATCCCATGGTATGATTCTGCCACGATGGACCCACTCGACTGTTGATGGACATGTGGATTCTCCTGTGGGTTAAGAATAGTGCTGCCTTGAACACTCTCATTTATGTATTTTGGTGTATATTGTGAATATATATATAGCTATTGAGTAGCAAATGATAGAACTGATGTCATGTTAAATACATGCACTTAATGTTAGCAGATATTGCTAAATAAATACCCACTCTCACAATTTAAAACACCCAGTGCTACAGGCTACCTCTCAACACATTTCTCTCTTTCTCAAGATCATGGCCTCTTAAGGCTTGGGTGTCTTAGTTGCTTCCTGCTGCCTTCAAACAGCTATTTCTTGGTTGACCTAGTTTTTCTACTTGTTCTTGGTTGAAGGTTGATCTGATTGAATGTATTCCATTTATAGTCAGAAGTAGAAATTCCTCAGATTAGTTTGTCTCTGCCAATCCACGGTGATGGTAAAGCTTTTGCATATGAATCTGGAAGGCATATCTACTTCACACGCCTCTACTTAACTCCTATTGTGGCTTGAACAGTCTTCAAGCAAACAGTCTTCAAAACAAAGCCCCTAAGAGTCTCTTGGATTTGGTTTAATGAGAAAGATGTGAGGAAAGACTCAAAATGCCCACTTTTCAGCATCACTTTACTATATCTTGCTTCAGCCCAGGCAGAATGAATTTCTTCAGGAAAAAGGATGTTTATTGTCTCAGAATTCTAGCTCGCTTTTTCCCCATGTCTTCAGCAAAGCAAAGGACTTCAGTAATAATCTTTACTATCTAAGGACATTTTATATTATGTATATTCACTGGGTCTCCCTGGGTCAGTCCTAAAGTATATGTTTTCCTCTGTGTTTGTTAACTTTTTCCATTGAGGTGTTAGACCTCAGAAAACAGGATGTAAGTTGGTGGTATTATATTTTGGTTACATTTAATCAGTTACTGTAGTCCTATCTACTGATTATACCACACTGTACTTCAAAAGTTGGGTAGGTATGTATGGTTGGCAGTAACAGTTCTGTAATTATTTTTACTAATGGCACAACAGTTCAACAAAAATGTCGAGGTCTCTTTATGCTAAACAAATTTGTAAATAGAAAGCATTCTTTTCTAGAGCTGGGTTTATGTTTTGTTAGTCTATGACGTATATAGTTACCATATTTCTATAAATATGTCTATCAAAAATTCCATTAACATAACTGTAGCTGTTTATGAAATAATAAATATGAAATAATCCATTTATTTACAGGCTGAAGGTAAATAAGATGCTAATCCCAAATTCTCTTCTTCAGAACATCATAGTTTCTTTTTTTTTCTATTTTGTAAATTAGATCCCATTCTATAAATCTGTTTTGAAGCAAAACTTACGCTCTGACTTTAAAACTTTGTAAGGATCCTCTTGACCTAAACAATAAATGGCTAGAGATCAGTGTTGACGGTTTCCTAGCAACAAATTAAATGCTTGTAGATCCCTGATATGCACATGGTCTCTTCACTTCAGAAAGCTGTTTATTAAGGTCAAGGTTAATTAATACTTCAGAAAATAACAGAGACCCCTAGTCACAGTCAAGAGTTATTCCTGTAAATGTCATCAGATCAGTCATAGGAAATGGGCTATTTTTATGATCTCACAGCTACATCACACATGGAGTTGCCTGTGTATAATCATGGTGAATCATGGCAGTTTTTCTCAGAGTTATGCTTACAATTGCCAAGTACTAATATAATATTTGATGTAGTGCCAAAAACGTCTATATCTGAAGCATTCCATGGTGAAACCAAGCATAATAAAATCTAATTTGAAAAAAGTACTTCAAAAAGAAAACTAGAAAGGCATGTCCCATGGTAAAGTCTATTTGTGTGTGAAAGCATCTTTTGAGCACAGACTTCCTTTTGGGGTCTTTCTTGGCCAATTAATCCCCAAATTTCAATTCAACTGAACAGCAGTGGTCTAAAGATAGCTTGCAATTTCCTGGGTCCCCAAAACAAAGTGAAATCAAACAACTCAATTTTGATAATGGAAAAACACTTTCTTGCTCCTAAGCAATGAGTCAAATGAAGTGTTACAAGAAATCCATTGTGTCTGTCTAGTCTCCAATGAACCATTTATCGAAAAATATTTTTAATCAATCACCTTCACAGGCATTCAGACCCATTCTACTGTAACTAATGTACTGTCCAAGAACTGCCAAAGGTAAAAGTAATTTCTGACAATGCTCATCATAAATGAAAACTACATAAGTCTAACATCTTAAAAAATAAAACAGTACTAAACTTTAATATGGGGAAGATAGATAACATGTAATACATACTGTTTTCATATCTAAACCCTAAAGGCAGTGAAAATAACAACAAACTCATGCCTAACTTTTAACAATTAATTACAGACACTTACTGAATTCAATGAAATGCTTCTAAATATAAACTCCCAGGAAATAGCAAACAAATAATAACTTACACGGAGTTCATTTTGCTTATACTAATTTTTTTTAATATTTTGAGCCTTTTTTCCATTAAAAATGGACATAAAAGGACATGATTCCCCCCTGCCCCAAAGTCCTATAGATAACTTATATCTTACATCAAGTCATTAAAATTTCCTTTAACAACAACAATAATAAAAATAAAGTAGTCTCTAACAAGGGTAAGACCTAACATGTTGTTCTTTTTAAACAGTTCTTTCCTCTGTATACTAAGGTATATCTCAATGTTTAAAGGTCAATTACTAAATACAGTACTTTTCTCATAAGTCTGTTACAGTCTTTTCTTATAATTCAAGTCAAATATTTTCATACAAATATTAGTTGCAGCAGCCAGTAATCTTTCTAAAATCATTTCTAGTTAAAATTATTAGTGAACTAGTCTCATAAGGGAAAAATCCCTCTGTAACTTCTATATAAAAATTCCTATATAATTTATATGTCTTACAGAAATAAAATCTCTGGGCACTGAAATAAAATCAAATGATACAAGTCAAAGATGAATTGCTATAAATAAATTATATACCATGTTTCTCTGAATCATAATGAGAAGGTTCTATTAAAAGTTTGACAAAAATAGCTATGTGGAGGCATCTGTAGGATAAACAGAATGTATAATTAATAGGTTCAGAGGAATAGACCTCAATTCAGAAAATCAAAAATATGCCCCCAATGGGATATCTATCTTATATAGTGATGATATCCCTTTCTGAGTTTTAATCAGAAAAGTTATGAAAAACAAATGATGATGATACTTCTAGTCGAATATTTATGTTATTTAATGACAGTTGTAATGCATACAACATTTTATGTTCATAAAAATGAAAATGAATAATCCCCCCCAAAGAAAGACTTATGATTTGGTATGAAAGAAAGACATAGTACCTTTTATTTCATGTTGGCTTGCTTCTCGTCTTCTTTCTAGTTCTTTTCTGTCATAGTTCAACCTTTTTAAGCACATAATTCCATATTGTAAACTTGTTCTGTTATTTTTTTAAAAAAGGAGAAAACAGAGTGAGTTTACTCAGTAGATGATTAAGCATAGTCAACACTATGTCTTACTTCTTCGACAATATGTTAATGTTATATCTGTAATTAAATTATTTAGGATTATAGGGAAATAAAATTATAGTTATTTTAAGCACTCAGTGTTTCTAAAGACTAAAGAAAGTATTTTTGAAATAAATTAAGCATAGTCTTAAAATAATCTTGGATTTTGTTGTTCATCTACATTTTTGTTTTCTGTTAAGCTATTTTAGAATTGTTTGAAGACAAATGAACATCTTACTCATTTGAAAATAACTTAAAGAGAGTCACTATTATGGAGTCAAGAAGGAATTTATAGGAAATGACTACCCTCTTTTTCATGATGAGAAGAATAATATACAAATATGAGTAAGTAAAGTATTAACATATAGAAGCAAATAAAATAAATAGCCACCAGCTCTAAGTGATAGAGAAGTATGTGAAAGGAAAAAGTCAACAAACAATGGAACTCCCTATGGAAAAGATATTGTGGATGCACAAAAAACTGATCCTTAAAGATCAAGCAGAGAAAGATTACGGGGCCCCATGAACATAGGATTGCTGATGAAATATTAAATATGTGGTGATAGTGAGACCCACTGTCCAGAGTTGAGAATCCATGTCAGGAAATAAGGAGGAATGTGATTTCACATGGAGAATGGAGTTACATTAAGAAAAGTGTGCATTCAGAATAATGTGGGACACTTCAAGGTGACAGAGAATTACTGGACAATTTTCAAAGGAGAAAAACATGAAAGGTTTTGATTTAAGAAAGAATGAGTCTGATAGCAAAACAGGAGTTGGGAAAAATAGGTAATTCTAGGTAACAGGGAAACGAGTTGAGGAATCAATGCTGTCAAAATAACGGTCACAATAAAGACAATGAAAAGCATGAAAAGAAAATCCAAAACCCAGGGATGTTTGAAGAGAAGAAAGAAGACTTAGTGATACTATATATAGGTAGAAAGAATCTCTAGGCCTCAGGATGAAGAACACTGATTATTAGTGATTTCTTAAATGTTTAGAATTATAGACAAAGACATACACTGGAGAAGGAAATGGCAACCCACTCTAGAATTCTTGCCTGGGAAATCCCATGGACAGGAGCCTGGTGGGCTGTAGTCCATGGGGTCACAAACAGTTGGACATGACTTAGTGACTTTAACCTTACTTCACTTAGACACAACACATTGGCCAGGCTACTCTTACATGCTGGATGCACTTCTAAGCCCTGCATTTTTTAATAAAGCAATGCTGAATTCATATAGTTCAGAATCAGAGGAAAATGAAAAAAATCTACATTAATTGCTACTACTGGATGAATTGTATTCCCCCAAATTCTTTGTTGAAGCCCTAAACCACCCTACTTCAGAATGTGACTATAATTGTAGATCGGGTCTTAAGAGAGGTAATTAAGATAAAATAAGGACATCAGGGTAGGCCTTAATCCAGTAAGACCAGTGTCCTTACAGAAGAGAAAATTTGGAACACAGAGAAAACTGGGACGTATTCATGCACAGGGAAGACCATATGTGCACCCACTGAGAAAGCAGCTATCTGCAAGTCAAGGTGAAGAAACCAACAATGCTGACACTTTGTTTTCTAGATTCCAGAACTTTAAGAAAGCAAATTTCTGTTGTTTAAGCCACCCATTTGTGGTATTTGGTTATGTTAGCCCAATTAAACTAATTCAGTGGATACCAGATAATACTGATGTGAAAACCATCATAGACATTAGCCACCTTGAGGTTAAACCAGTGGCTCTTTGCCTAATTTCTGCCAAACTTTTATATGTCATGTAAAATTGTGCTGTAAAGGGGATATATATATTGTTATAATAATGTCTGACAGGTGGCAAACTGAGCTATAAAGACAGTGGGTTGTCATAAGCAGTCAAGTACTACCTGCTTTAAGTCAGAGCTCAGAACAAACAAGAACTCTGCCATTTGAGTAATTTTGATTTCTTTGAAATATTTTTTAACACCCAAAACATTTTTTATTGGGCTATGGGCAATTAACAATGTTGATTAAAAAAAACCTGATTACTGGATTAACCATTTCTATTATAATAATAACTAAAATTGATCTGAAGAATACAAAACAGGCATAAGTGTGTCAGCAGAAATTCTAGTATTCAAAAATCTCTCGCAACTACACAAAACTGCCTCTTGAGAAACCTATATGCAGGTCAGGAAGCAACAGTTAGAACTGGACATGGAACAACAGACTGGTTTCGAATAGGAAAAGGAGTACGTCAAGGCTGTATATTGTCACCCTGCTTATTTAACTTATATGCACAGTACATCATGAGAAACACTGGGCTGGAAGAAGCAGAAGCTGGAATCAAGATTGCTGGGAGAAATATCAATAACCTCAGATATGCAGATGACACCACCCTTATGGTGGAAAGGGAAGAGGAACTAAAAAGCCTCTTGATGAAAGTGAAAGTGGAGAGTGAAAAAGTTGGCTTAAAGCTTAACATTCAGAAAACGAAGATCATGGCATCTGGTCCCATCACTTCATGGGAAATAGATGGGGAAACAGTGGAAACAGTGTCAGACTTTATTTTTCTGGGCTTCAAAATCACCGCAGATGGTGATTGCAGCCATGAAATTGAAAGAAGCTTACTCCTTGGAAGAAAAGTTGTGACCAACCTAGATAGTATATTCAAAAGCAGAGCCATTACTTTGCCAACAAAGGTCCGTCTAGTCAAGGCTCTGGTTTTTCCTGTGGTCATGTATGAATGTGAGAGTTGGACTGTGAAAAAGCTGAGCACCAAAGAATTGATGCTTTTGAACTGTGGTGTTGGAGAAGACTCTTGAGAGTCCCTTGGACTGCAAGGAAATCCAACCAGTCCATTCTGAAGGAGATCAACCCTGGGATTTCTTTGGAAGGAATGATGCTAAAGCTGAAACTCCAGTACTTTGGCCACCTCATGCGAAGAATTGACTCACTGGAAAAGACTTTGATGCTGGGAGGGATTGGGGGCAGGAGGAGAAGGGGACGACAGAGGATGAGATGGCTGGATGGCATCACTGACTCGATGGACGTAAGTCTGAGTGAACTCCGGGAGATGGTGATGGACAGGGAGGCCTGGCGTGCTGCGATTCATGGGGTCGCAAAGAGTCGGACACGACTGAGCGACTGAACTGAACTGAACTGAAACATTCAACGACAGAGAACTCACTACCTCACAATGTGTGCTAGAGGGCAATAGTGATACAAAGTTTTTTTCTATTGGACACAAATCACTCACTCTATAATCTACACCTATTTGAAATAGGAAAGTGTATGTTCAAGAGAGCAAATCTTCTTCTTCTATCACATACGTTAAAACATAAGTAAATTTATCTGAATTCTTCCCTATCCAAGCTAAATTTAATTCCTTCCTTTTCCCTAGACTTCTACCACTCTATCACAGTTTAATATCCATAAATGAATACAGTTTCTTATCGTCATCTCACCATGTAGTAGAACTTTTATTGTGTCCGCCAATAAACACAGTACAGATATGCCCTGTCAAGCCATTAACCAGAACTGAGACTTCTGTGTCAACTATAAATAACATATCATATTTTTCACTTGAACTGCTTCTAAATAATGAATTCCCAATCAAGCATTTTAATGGTTTTTAAAAATGGTATTATATTCATCTCTACTAGATTTAATCCAATAGTGTCAACAACTGTTAAAATTCAAAAGATTTTGATAAATTTGACTGAAGAATCTCAATTATTATCTCTTTATCCTAACTGTATGTCATTAGCATAAATGATTTTTATACCATTTTAATTTCAGTCATTAATTAAATGTTGGACAGGATGTGAGCAAATAGTTTGCCAAATTGTCTAGATTTATATTTATTAATTTACTGTAATTAACTATATATAAAATGATCATAATACAACTGACAGTTTTGCAGATGACTTACAAAGAGATCAGGCTATAACATAAAATTTATGACATGGTATTATAAGAAGTGTTTTTCTACCCCCTGGATAATAAACAACTTGAAAAAAGAATTTTCATTTTTTTAATCACAGCAATTTACTTCTCTGTGTTCTTACCACTGTCTCATGTCCTATTCAGTGTTTTTTCCCTGAAAATTAATGCACAAATAAGCAAAAGCACTGAAAGATTTATTTAAAAACAAAAATGTTTTTCAGAGGAGAATTCCTTCTCAAAATGTTTTCTAGAATAACCCTGTTATTTATAACTACATATATCTATATTTGAAATTGATGAATTTATTCTTAATAAATATTTTTCTACAATGAACACATAGATTCAAACTGCAAACATGAAATTTCCTAAATATTTGGGGAGGGGGGAAGATCTACACTCTATGAGAATTTAGTACTGTCTAATTCTGTAAATTTGGGGCATCTAATATGCACCCAGCTCTACATTAGACAGTCCTTGCAATTTATTGCATGAATATATTTTTGCCAAGTAGATGTACACAGATGTTTCAGAGTACATACTCCATCTTTCTTAAATATCTATGTTCTAGTAATATATACATTAATTACTTTTTCATTTAAATTATTTCAGAAAAAAACTGAAACCTACCGATGGAAACTGTCCACCATTTTTAAATGGACGCGGAGATCTTTTTTTGTTAGGTGATCTAGCATTCTTGCATCTACCAAGCATTCCATAAAATAACTTCTGTACTGAGGTAGCCCCAGGCTGGGAAGCCATTCGTTTCCAATCCACTCATGGTTCATATCTCCATATGCCAGGGTCTGTAGGAAAACCGGACACTAGAATTGTTTTATAGCAGTCAAGTTTCTTAGCCAATAAAATGAGATGGTAATTGGAGGATATGGGCTATTATTTTCATTGATATTTAATTCTTTTATATATTGAAATGAAGCAGAAATAATATTTAGCCTCTAAATCGGATTTCTTTTGTATAAAGTGGAAGTCTGGGTCCTTGCCTACAGGGTCCTTGCTTACAGTGAATGATTATGCTCACTTTGTTTTCTCAAAAGGAATTCCATTTTATACAAAATACATTTTAAATTCAAAGTTAAAATGAATGATATCAACAAATGCTGAGCTGAAAGATCCTTACTTTGTATAGATAGATTTAATTCGACTTATTTTATCTTTATCTGTCAGCCAGTATGCCACCATTTCCTTCTCTTCAATGCTACTGTTATATTGCTGTGGTGTAATGGCAAATCTTGATGTGAAAGCAGAAACCTCAGAAAATGAAGAGAGAAAGGATCCACAAGGCTAGAGGGCAGAATACTGAAGCTTTATGTGGCCTCTGCTGTTACCTAGCGAAGCATGCAACCAGCACTCTATAAAAATTGATGCAATCTTTTATAGGTATCAGTCAATATAGACTTTGTATTTAAAGAATCAGACCAAAAAGGTAAAATATAATCTAATTCTTTAATATAACATATAAACTGATCTTACCAAACACTGTTTGCAAAAGTCAAAAGGAAAACCCAAGTCAACCATCACCACTAAAACAATTTTTAAAAAGTATTATTACTGTCTATTAATTTGACAATATTTTCCATTCAGATCCTATCAAAGTCACAGTTAGAACATGTGTTTCTCATTAAAATTGAGGTGTTCCTCTTATTGTGTGTGTTCTTAAAAAATGGAATGCTTACTGAAATAAAGACCTAGTGCAACCCTAATTTACTAAATGTAGGTACTAATAGTATCTGGACTTCCCTGGTGGCTCAGTGGTAAGGAATGGGCCTGCAGCGCAAGAGACACAGAAGGCGCGGGTTCAATCCCTGGGTCAGAAAGATGCCCTGGAGAAGGAAATGGCAACCTGTTCCAATATTCTTGCCTGGGAAATCCCGTGAACAGAGGAGCCTGGCCAGCTGCAGTCCATGAGGGTACAAAAAGCTGGACATGACCGAGCGACTAAACAGCAACAGCAGCAAGGTCCTAGTAGTAACTACCAAAAGTTTGAATCACATTACCTATAACACATTAATTCTTTTAGTTTAGTAGTATAGTGCAGAAATGTTGAGAAAGGAATAACTTCTCTACAAACATATATGCATGTTCACATTACAGATGTTTGGCTCATAACGCCATCTCAGTAAAGGGCAGTGACTTCTGATGTGCAGTTGCAAAGCTAACCCATGTGCCTCCAACTCCGTTTCTCACACACTTCCCATTATACTATAAAGCTTGTGTGTGCTCAGTCATTCAGTCGTGTCCTACTGTGTGTGACCCCATGGACCATGGCCTTGCAGGCTCCTCTTCCGTGGGGTTTCTCAAGAACACTGGGGTGGGTTGCCATTTCCTCCTCGAAGGGATCTTCCTGACCCAGGGATTGAACCCATGTCTCTCGCATCTCCTGCACTGGCAGATGGACTCTTTACTACTAGTGCCACGTAAAGAATAGGGGATTCCAAACAATTTTTTGGAAATCTCTCCTCTTCCCCTTACATCCAACATAAATGATTCCTGATTAAATGTATTCAGAGGGCGATTTCCAAGAAGTTTAAGTTGTAGTTCTTTTAAAGGAGAAAGGAAATTTTCCTTTCAAAAGAGGCCAGGTGTAAAATGACAATCATCTTCTTGATTGTAAAATATGGTGATTTAAAAAGACCTATATAGTATTAAACATAATAAAGTTGAATACACGATTAAACTAATCTTAAACTAAATGAAGATTTATAATATACTATGACATACAGTTTTCTTACTTTATATATTCAAAGCCTACTAAATGATACTGTTTTAAAGCATATGAATTTCCTACCTGGGCCCAGCTTCCTTCCTCAGATTCTTTCTGTGTTAGCAGCAGGAAATGATTAATAAAGCAGATAAATATAAATTAATCTCAAATTGATACAGTAAATTTTTTTCCAGTAGAAGTAAAATTGTTTTGCTATTAAACTGTTGACTAGGACACAGGCAAATAAATACACAATCCTTACTGAGATCCACAGCAATCAACTGAGGAGTTCAAGGGTGACTACGAGGGTACCTATGTAATTTCTAATTTAGGCTAATTAAATGCACACATGTGACATATGGAATTTTCATGATACATTTGATCTGGTCATTCCAAACCTTTTTGATTCTTAAAACTGTGAGATTTTTCATAATAAGTTATAATAAAATTTTTTTATTATATACATACAAATATACAATGCACAAATGTGTATATATACATATGATGGAGAAATCCTGTGCAAAGTAAATTACTGGAGTGGACAAAGGAACTGCATCCTTCCAACTAAGCTTTGTGGTAATGAAATGGGTCTCAACAACAAGCAGCAACAAACAAAACTCAATAAGAAAAGACCAAGTATAACAAGCTAAAGTAAAAGTGTAATTAGTAAACAACATTGGCATTTTTATTCATCATAAGCTAAATAATCAATTTCAAATGAATACAATGAAAAGGACATTAAATTAAAAATAAGTTGCTCATAATAAAATGCATGGCATGCCCAACTTTGCCGCTTCAAATGAGAAATGACTATGCATGACACTGTCTTTTTAAAAGCTGACAATTATGAGTCACCATGAATTTCTTTAGGCATGTACTTTTAATAATTTTTAAAAATGAACACTTTTCATGGGGGTGATGGGGGTGAAGCTCTGTATCTGAGATTGGGAAAGTACAGGAAGCTAAATGATTGCATTTAAAAAGGATATTCAATCTATACATTCTGTTACAAATTTAATTGGGTTTGGTAACATGCATTACCTGGGAATATGCTGAGTTTTAAGTGATATTTGCTATAACACATTTCCAATGTTGTGAAATAGATAAATATTATTAAATTCTTGATTACTTGTTTGCATGTCACCAACTCTTATATTAACCACATTATGACAATCTAGTATGGCTTTATTTAAAAATGTCTAAGTGCAGTGAAATTAGACCATAATCATTGCATGTCCCTGTGTAAACATACCCATTACTCTGATCCTACGGTATAAACAAAATAGCTTTTCCATCTAAATAGCAGCCAAATAGGGTTTTTGCATGTTCAACAAAGCTGTAAAGACTAACCGTTTTTGCTGGAGCTGCAAGATTCTCCATTTCTTCATGGGTCACCCAAACGTTGCCTGAAGGCTAGTGAGGAGGCCCAGAGGGGAGCAGTGGGGTCCGTGGGCGGAAGCAGCGGTAAGGAAGAAAGGCAGCGGCACTGTCAGTTAAGGGAACCACAGTAACACCACCGTGCTCTTGCGCCTACAGCATGTGCGAGAGACAGCATTGCTGGCTCCTCACAGCTCCCTTTTGCTTCTACTCCAAAAGATTAAATAGAGAGAGGCATGCTGTGAAGCTCAGATGGGATAGATTGAGAATGATACTTCTGTAATTATTAATCAGGAAAAAGGCTTAATCAAAATTTGCATTTCAAAGGTATGTGGCTATTGGATCCATCTTTTTGTAATCATGGAATACTGAATAAATTTGATTTGTAGAAGAATATTTTTTCTTCAGTAAACAAAGACACATGTGTTTTGTCATGTTATTACCAATATTTCCTTCCCAGAGTTTTGACTCCTCAATGTCCTTGGAAAGAGAAAATTGGTTGTCAATTCAAAGCTGAAAGTACTATCATAACCTGTCTGGAAATCGATATCAGTTTTTCCCAAATGACCTCTTCCTTTCACAGTTCAGTAAATATGTTGTTTTCCTATATTCTTAAAAAAAAAAGAAATGCTATTTTGGATGTAATAAAAGGTTTTTTTTTTTTTTCAGTAAATATTGTCAGAAGTCACAAAACTTGGGTTACCTGGTTTTTTAGCAGTATCCTACACTGTTATAGAGAAGAAAATATTGTAAAAGGGAAGTTCCCCTCTAGCAGGCACTATTCTATTATGAAGTCTCATTTTCCTTTTAATAAAAACAACCCATGATATTCCTTTTATACACCGACTTACATACAATTTCTAAACCAAAGTCCATTTAGTAACATACAGATCACTGGGAACCACTTCCCATCAAACTCCACCGTTTAACTGGGATATCATTATGAACATTTCAACATTGTCCAAATACATCAATTCTATAGTTACAGTGACATTTATATCCTATGTATTACTTGTTACTTATTTTGGAAGGGGGTCTCGTTTTAAAGAATTTGAGGTAGCAAAATTGACACCACAATATAAGTTATTACCATAATTTTCTCTGGCCTTTTCTACCGATACAGTGCCATGTTAACTTAGCTTCTATTATAGATGATGCAATTTAATATAATTTTTTAAAAAACTGCATATAAACTAAATTGATGAGTATAATTCAAAATATGGTAAATCTCATGTATAAGAGAATTACTCATGGTTGAGCAATGAAACAGTAAATATTCATTATTCTAAGTAAATCATATAGGCATAAGGATCTCAGAGGCTAAGTGTCATTTATACATATAGAATTCTCATTTTCCTACCATTTTGGAATTCTGAGTATAAATGAATTTTTTTCTTAAAAGCTAAAACTGCACAACTGTAAAATATACTTGGAATACAGCAGCCGTCCATGTCATTAAAAGCCCCTACCTCTATCCCCAGCTTCTAAACATGGTACTCATTATAAACAGAAAGTTGCATATGAATATATGATTATTAAGTCACTTGGCAGAAACTGCTCTCCCTGCCTTTTTGAGGAGTGTACTATGCTAAAAAGAGTTTTACACTCATCTGTCGCGTTCCCTTTATACTCACTGGTAACACTGCTTTGCCTGAACAGCTATGCTGTCTCTTCATCACGAACTACAATGATGGTTACTTGAGAGGAAATTCACTTAAGCCAGACTGTTTTACAATGATGTCTATAGATTCCACCTTGATTGTGAATCCACGAAATGAAGACTGCCCTCCTTCTGTAAGAAACTTGACCAGTATTATTTCATACTGAAATGCAGACATGTACACTCTCTTTCCTTGTGGCTCAGCTAGTAAAGAATCCACCTGCAGTGAGGGAGACCTGGGGTCAACCCCTTGGTTGGGAAGATCCTCTGGAGAAGGGAATGGCTACCAATTCCAGATTCTGGCCTGGAGAATTCCATGGACTGTATAGTCCATGGGGTCACAGAGTTGGACATGACTGAGTGACTCTCACTTCACTTCACCTAATCTCTTTCACAGGTTATTTAAAGTCTGTATCTGCCAGTCTATCACCATATTCTGGAGTGAGTAGGATTCAAGGAGCTATGACTTCATCTGTATCCTTGCAAGCAAAATGAGTATATATCCAGGACAATTTTCTAAAGTATGGTTGGCAAACTTCCCGAAGTTGTAAGTTGGCTGTTCACTTGTGCTCTGCAGTTTTACTTGTGAGGAGCACTGCCTGCTCTAGAATCTTGAAAAGTAACTCAAAAAATGACTCCTATACGACCCAACCACTTAGGCATTAGTTGAGGTTTTCAAGTTTATTTTATAAGCAAGCCTACGGGTAGTAGCCGAAGAATTGATGCTTTTGAACTGTGGTGTTGGAGAAGACTCTTGAGAGTCCCTTGGACTGCAAGGAGATCCAACCAGTCCATTCTGAAGGAGATCAGCCCTGGGATTTCTTTGGAAGGAATGATGCTAAAGCTGAAACTCCAGTACTTTGGCCACCTCATGTGAAGAGTTGATTCATTGGAAAAGACTCTGATGCTGGGAGGGATTTGGGGCAGGAGGAGAAGGGGACGACAGAGGATGGGATAGCTGGATGGCATCACGGACTTGATGGACGTGAGTCTGAGTGAACTCCGGGAGTTGGTGATGGACAGGGAGGCCTGGCGTGCTGCAATTCATGGGGTTGCAAAGAGTTGGACACGACTGAGCAGCTGAACTGAACTCAACTGAACGGATAGTAAGTCAATTATTTGGATTTGTTTCTTTTTATCACCAGTTTCAAGGATGGAGCTTTTGTCTGGGTGAGTCATAAAAAGGGTGCTTTAGAGCCTGAGCATTTCAGCAGAGAGCACATCTTAGAGAAAAGCTAGAGTTGGGATGCTTCAAGAAGCAAAGGACACTGGTGCCTTGAGTCCAGGGATAAAGACTGCAAAAAGTGGCCTGGAAAAGCATAACGGACAAGCATCATATCATTTGGCTGTGGCTTTCTGAGAGCCACTGAAAATCATTTACTCACTGCGTTGGTAGTCCATGCTGCAACCCCTGATAAATGAACTGGAGAATGCAAACCAGTAAATGATTTTTTGCGTGTGTATGGCAAATACCATTTGAGCCTAGAAAATGGTTTCTAAAATTTTAGTTATCTAGACATTTACTAAATTAGAATCAAGAGGTTTGAGTTCTAGCAGTGCCACTTCTCAGTAACTAGGACATTTCCTAAGCTTCTCTAGATTCTACATCTGTTAAGTAGGGTAAAACTACATCAGTTCAGTTCAGTTCAGTTGCTCAGTCATGTCCGCCTCTTTGTGATCCCATGAATCACAGCACACCAGGCCTCCCTGTCCATCACCAACTCCCAGAGTTCACCCAAACTCATGTCTGTCGAGTTGGTGATGCCATCCAGCCATCTCATCCTCTGTCGTCCCCTTCTCCTCCTGCCCCCAATCCCTCCAAGCATAAAAGTCTTTTCCAATGAGTCAACTCTTCGCATGAGGTGGCCAAAGTATTGTAGTTTCAGCTTTAGCATCAGTCCTTCCAAATAACACCCAGGACTGATCTCCTTCAGAATGGACTGGTTGGATCTCCTTGTAGTCTAAGAGTCTTCTCCAAACAACCACAGTTCAAAAGCATCAATTCTTCGGCACTCAGCTTTCTTCACTCATACTATAAAAGATACTAATAATTTTAAATTATGATGCAATATATTCTGATCCAGGGGTGGGACTAGGATGAGGCAGGTGAGGAGTCAAGGGGGCTCCATTTAAGGAAGCACTCACTCTCAGGATCGTGCACGTGCAAGGTTGGCACTGACAGTGAGACCGTCATTCTGTTTCGTTGGAGGTGCCTTGCTAGCCTGACCTTAGCCCAGATGCAGTAGAATATGCAGCTAGTATTATCCATTGAAATCTAGAAGGAAAAATCCTAAAGGAGGTTAAGAATTAAAGCACTTCCCTAATTAAATCATTCAGGAGAGATTTATGATATAAAAATAAATATTAAAATGAGTTTAAGGGATAACTTATGAAAACTAATTTTGGGGGAAAATAATTCTCTTGCTGTCAGAAATACAAAGTAAATCAAGCAGCCAGACCTCAGAACTACCCTGAACCTTATCTAGCTGTCACTTCTGTAATGACTTACATCATTTTGAAGCATTTTTTTACTTTATAACTGAATTTCAAAGTAAATTAATTTGAAATCTACTTTCCACATTTAAAATGGCCTATATCCACACTTCTCCCTAATCTGACTTGATGTTTCTCTACCATAAAAGGAAAAATATTTCTCATTATAATAAGACTAGTTTAACACAACTGTATTTCACCTTATTTACTTAAATGTTGAGGCTTAGGAGGTTAATAATTATGTAGAGGGGAACCAAAGTAGACTGAAAGAATGTGGAAAAGAAGGAAAACTGGTAGATGCAGGAAGCAGGAAAGTATACTTGTTAGGAGCACAGACTATGGGGCAAAACCACCTGGGGTGTGACCTTAGGACAGGTCACTTCCCCCCTCTGTTCGTCAATTGCTCCCATTTGTGAAATAGGTTTCATGAAAGTACCCATCTCATATCGTCCTCAGACTCAAATCAGTTACTGCATGTAGAACACTTAGACCAGGGCCTGACCTTGGTTCTCCATTGATGTTGGCTGTTACTACAATTTTCCTAGAATTCTCATTAAACAATCTCTACCCAAGTAAATCTTTAGTTTACATTGTGTTGAAACTTATCTTATGCCTTCCATGTCTGTTCAAAATTGCTAAATTATATGTTTACAAAGATCATTGGTTTTTGTTCCCAAACCTTTTTACTTTCACAGCATTTTTTTAAAAATCAGGCAATATAAGTAAATATTATATAGAGCCAAAAATTAAATAAACTTGGCTCATGTCTGAACACTAAGCTGAATTATTTGGAAAGACTAGATAAGGGCAAATATTAAAACACAATTAAAAATACAACTTCAATGAGAAATACAATGAGAATATCAATGAGAAATACAACTTCAGCAAAGTCTAGGAAAGAATTTGTAAATTTCCAGGATTCTACACTCACATAGCTTTTCGAGTATCTTAGTTATCACTTTAAAAAGAAACTCAAACTAAAAATGTTGAAAATGTTTAAAGGATGAAGCTATCAAATAAACATAATGTGAAACTCCAGGCACTGGAATTATACTAAAAGAAAAGTCCTAGGGTTTCATCTAAATTTGCAAGTGCCTGAATATTTACATATTTTTACTTAAGATGAAATATTTAAAGAATTTATGTATTCTTTATGATATACCTCTTAAACCAAATATTTCAATTATCTGATATCTCCATCTCTATTCTGTTACATAGGAGGCCTTCTATAGTAACTATAGTAATAGCTTAGGAAAAAGAACGCTGGAAGATTAGGGCTGGCCCAGAGAAATAATAAATGTAAATAATAATAGTGAATGAAAACATTAGATTTTTCTATTAGTCCATTTCATCTAAACAGAAAAGGAGGCAGAGTTCTGTTCAGTTTCTTTTTTTCTTTTTTTAATCTAAGTATCTTGTTTTTTTCTCTTAAGAACTTGAGTGAATGGATAAGGTACCTTTCTCAGGAACCCAAACCTGAACACACAGAATCTCTTGTATGATCAGCACTGTTGGCAGTGTTCCAGAAGACATGATAACATTTCTTTAAAAAAAAAGAGTCAGCTCCTTTTAAAATTTCAAAGAGTGAATCCTAGTATATAATTTTAGGTGATGACTTTAAAATGTTTTCATCTTCACTTTATGTAGTGGATTAATTACTAAAAATTCACATGTAATTTTTTTTGCAAAGCAAATCATATTTGAAATATATTAAAAATAAGTAAATACTTTCATGTAGATAGAGTTAAAGATGTATTTACAAAAAGCACTCAGTAGATTATTTTTAAAGCAAATAGAGACAACTTCTCTCTTGTGTAACTTGTATCAGTATTTAGCTAAGGGCATATGTCTTCTGTGACTAAAGAGCTTTTACACATTAGCAGAAAAAAAAAAAGAATATTCCTATAATCTGACAGAGAAATGAAAAAAGCTATGAATAGGAAATTCATTTAAATGCTAAAATAAATAAGTATATGAAAACATTTTAACTTTACTAGTAACTTTTAAAATGTAAACTTAAGCAATGTAGTCATTAATTTTGACAAAGGGAGAGAAAAGACTACACAATACAATCTGGCAGTTAAGGTTCAAAAGTAATAAAAATATAAATGCCCTATATACAAATATCACTATGGAAATAACCATAGTTAATGTAATAACATAACTACATTCATACTCACTATATTATTGTAAATACAATGAAAATTGCTAAATAAGCAAAATGTCCAACGTTAGGGGGTTGGTTAAATAAAGGAGGTATGCAGCAATTAACAATGATTCTACAATTACATATTTAATATTAATAAAATGGGGGAAATATTCATGTCATACTACTGAGTTTTAAAATTACAAAATAATGTATTATGTGAAAATATTTTTATAAAATGAGAAAGTAGAATGAAAGGTCTCTATCAAAAAGTTAATAGTGAAAATATTAATGATTTTAATAATTAGCAATATATTACCTGTCTTTCAAAGGTTAATTTCTCTTTGAGCCGTAATCGGAAGTGCCTTTTCCCTCACTGGAATGCCAGAGCATTCTGCTTCTGTGTGTCCCTTTTTTTAGCATGATTGCCCTCTCCGTAATCAGGACATACATACTTCATATCCTGTGTAGCGGTGGGTAGTATGACTTATAGAATCATCATTTTAAGGTGCATAGTTATTAACTATTTACCATTTGCCAGGCACTGAGTTAAGGCCCAGGGACTATGGAAAACCTGATAATACACTTGCTCTAGTGTGGGCTGAATCAAGGGGAGAAACTTATGTAGTAGTTTCCTATAAGTATACAGAGCGATGACTCAAGAAGGGAAGCAAACCCAGACTCTGGAGTTTGGTGAAAACTTTTTAGAGGAAGGACATTCAGGGGTCATCACTGGAGGACAGTGACCCTGGAGTGGAAAGGATGTTCCAGGCAGAGAGAACAACTGAAAAAGCGAATGATCAACCCAAATCATAAAAG
Source organism: Capra hircus (assembly GCF_001704415.2). Classification (NCBI taxonomy): domain Eukaryota; kingdom Metazoa; phylum Chordata; class Mammalia; order Artiodactyla; family Bovidae; genus Capra; species Capra hircus. The sequence goes on from NC_030812.1 coordinate 10,638,673, forward strand.
TTTAGGAAACAGAAATTTGTTCTGTGTTCCTGGGATCCTGATCTGAGGAAATAAAGCCTTTGAGGTGAACTGAGAATAGATGAAGAAGGGTCTCACAAGCTCTCTTCACATTTGACTGATCTTTGAACAACTGAGTATGCTCTCACCTTTAACAGCTTGTGATTTAAGCTCCTTCAGTTTGCTTAGACATTTTTAGAAAAATAGTGCTTAATTATTCAATTTTCCTTTAAGAAATAGGATGCTAAACATAAATAAATTATATTCTACGGGAGATGGTGATGGACAGGGAGGCCTGGCGTGCTGCAATTCATGGGTTCGCAGAGTCGGACACGACTGAGCGACTGAACTGAACTCAACTGAACTTTCATCTTTAAGTTGGGACTTCTGTTGCTTTTGCAAGATTAGAAATTTTAAATATTTTTGTTGAAATTTGCTCTTGGGAGGAGAATGTTAACATAAACCTGTCATGATATTTCTCTCTCAGTTGGAAGTTACTCAGGAAACTCATCATCAGATCTGAATTCTTTTTATAATAACTATTTTAATGGCCTTCTCAGCTTTTATTTTAAATATATTCTGAATTACTTTTTTAGCTTCAGGAGTACTTCAGCTATAGTATATAAATTTATATACATTTTAATATGCTATCAGTTCAGTTCTGTTGCTCAGTTTTGTCTGACTCTGTGCAGCCCCATGGACTGCAGCACGCCAGTCCTCCCTGTCCATCACCAACTCCCGGAGCTTACTCAAACTCATGACCATTGAGTCGGTGATGCCGTCCAACCATCTCATCCTCTGTCGTCCCCTTCTCCTCCTGCCTTCAATCTTTCCCAGCATGAGAGTCTTTTCAGATGAGTCAGTTCTTCACATCAGGTGGCCAAAGTATTGGAGTATTAGCTTCAGTATCAATCCTTCCAATGAATATTTAGGACTGACTTCCTTTAGGATAGCCTGGTTGGATCTCCTTGCAGTCCAAGGGACTCGCAAGAGTCTTCTCCAACACCATAGTTCAAAAGCATCAATTCTTTGGTGCTCAGCTTTCTTTATAGTCCAACTCTCACATCCATACATGACTACTGGCAAAACCATAGCATTGACTAGACGGACCTTTGTTGGCAAAGTGATGTCTGCTTTTTAATATGCTGTCTAGGTTGGTCATAACTTTTCTTCCAAGGAGTAAGCGTCTTTTAATTTCATGGCTGCAGTCACCATCTGCAGTGACTTTGGAGCCCCCCAAAATAAAGTCTGTCACTGTTTCTACTGTTTCTCCATCTATTTGCCATGAAGTGATGGGACCAGATGCCATGATATTAGTTTTCTGAATGTTGAGTTTTTAGTCAACTTTTTCACTCCCCTCTTTCACTTTCAATAAGTCATATATATGAATTTGTTAAAATATATATTTTCTCCTAGATATATCTTAGGAAAAAGTTAAAATGGAATTATATAAGAAAGATAAACACTTAAATTTTGACTTTGTATTTCTAGCACTGGAATCTAGTACACTGGGAAGGAATATAAAAATATATATATTAAAAAATGAAGCAAATTCTCCAATTTACGGTGATGTTTAAGACCATATAAAAAAAAGTTATACTCAAGTTAGCTGTGTGCCTGAAAACTGAAATAATTTTGCTTTCCTATCTTTTGCCCACTATTTGAACTTACCTCATTTTTCCTTTTTTTTTTTTTAATAAGACATGGGACCAGAAAAATCCAATTAACATCAGAAATCACATACTTTATCAGATAATAATATAATTTGGAGAAGGACTAAGGAAAGAATGGATGTTATTTGCGAGTTTCTCTCAGTATTTGAATTTGTCATCTGGCATTCCTTTTTTAAATATTTTGTTCTTTTCTAATATTAAGACAGGGACAAAACTATGAGAGAAATAGGGATTTATAAATAAAATGCAAACAGGTTTTGAGGGCAGGTAATTCACATGGTATTTATAAAACACTGAATATCAAGGTACTTTCATTTATGGAAAACTGCTTAAGAGGTAGTGAGTTTAGCATTACGTCTTCAAAAAGTACTGCTGCCTAGAGTTCATCTCTTGAGATGCTGGATTACATTAAAAAGGAAAAATCTCATGAAAGAATAAACTCTTGGTCTTGCTTGGGAGAAAAATCTAAACTTTAGAGGATAGCTCAAAAGTCTATTTTGGTTGCAGCCTTCAAGTCTGATAGGAATCACAGCTCTTCAATTGAAAACCTATTAAAAGTAGCAGCAAGGTTAATGAAGAGCAAGCTAGATCTCCTGAGAATAATGCATGCTGACATTGACATGCTTGCTGCCACAGTTCTGCTCTGTGGGCCTGGGGAGGCTGCTGTCCGCCCAGCCCTGGGAGAGGGAAGGAGCACAAGGGACTCACAGTTCTGGATGTCGGAGGAGCTGAAGGACTGGTTAGGGAAACCATCTCCTGGATTGCTAATCGGAGCTTCAAGCGATGCAGAGGGTTGCTGATTCCAATCTCTCTCTGGATCTCAGTGTCCGATAAAGCAGACATAATGGCCCCGCTCTTCACGTTGGCTCTGCAGGCTGCCACGTACCAAGCAGGCATTCCCAACCAGAGCTGTTGGATTGGGGAAAAACGTACCCAGATTATAGTCATAGTTAACCGTTAGTGCTGTGTGCTAGATCGTATTCTAATTACCTTACCTGTATAAACTCACTGATTACCACAACCCCATGAAAGAGATGCTATTCTTATTTCCCCCAGAAGAGAGAGAGGCACAAAGACATTAAGTAATTTATTCGAAGGACCAGTTAGTCAGTAATGGAAATAAAGATTGGAAAGGTAGCCTTCAGGGTCTGCAATTTAACAACGAATTTATGAGGGATAAATATAATAGCTGCACCTCACCATATCTCCTCTAGAGTTTAAGGATAAGAATGGCTACAAGCTGCATTTGGTAAAGGCTCAATTAACACATTTGTTTAATAAATGACTTCAATTTATAATTCTCCTTTGGAATTCTGAGTGCTTTTGATCAAAGGCTTTAATGTGGCTAAGCGACATTTCCAACCTGCCTACCTGTGCTATGTGCTAATTTGTATGTGCTCAATTAGATGCTAACTAGGAAAATACTTTTTGGAGAATGAAATGATGGGCTAATGGAAGTGGCTAACAGTATAAGCACCTGGAAAACATTAATTAAAGAGAGTTACAAAACAAATAATGCTCTAGAAATGGATTCTGATTTTTCAGCTTTGCTGTGAGGCTCTGGAAAGACAGTTGAATTGGTAGTACAATGAACACAGCGTAATGCCCAGCACACATCTGAAGCCCAGGGTGGATGCACTGAGTTGTAGCAGCAGAATTACACACGCTTAATAAGGAATATTCTTGCCATTCCTCTCCCCGCTCCCTCGTCGTTAGCTAAGAAGTGGGGCACATGCCGGTGAGTTTAAATTTTTTAAAAGCTAAAGCGCTGTTTTTGGGCGAGGGGTATTTCATTGGTTGGTGTGAACGGACTGAGCGAAAGGAGAGGGAGAGCAAGCGAAGGAGCAAGAGAAGAACAACCGTGAATCAGCAATACATAGCGAAGAGCTCTAGACGAAGAATCAGAAGGCCCGGGCCTTCCCTGCCATTGGTGAGTTGCACAAGTCCTCTGTGCCTCAGCCCCATTTCCCTCCTTTGTAAAATGGAAGGGATTTGGCTTTATTATTTCTAAGGTTTTGTTTTAGGCAGCTTCTAAGATGGTTCCAAATAATCTCACTTCCTGATATTCCTGCACTTGTATCCCCCTCTTCCTCTGAGTTGGGGCTGGACCTGGAGACTTACTGTAATGAAAAGACTGTGATAAAAGTGACTGGTGCTGGTGGTGAAGAACCCAGCTGCCAATGCAAGGGGTGCCAGAGATCCAGGTTCAATCCCTGGGACGATCCCTTAAAGGAGGGCATGGCAGCCCACTCCAGTATTCTTGCCTGGAGAATCCCATGGACAGAGGAGCCTGGCAGGCTACAGTCCATAGGATCGCACAGAGTCAGACATGACTGAAGTTACTTAGCACACATGCAAAAGTGATGGGACATGATTGTCCAGGTTAGGTTACAAACAGACGGGCTTCATTCCAGCTGGCCCTCTCTGCCTCTATTCTCTGAGCTCTTGCTCTGGGGGAAGGCAGCTGTCGAGCTGCGAGCAGTCCTGTGAGATGCTCACATGGAAAGGAACAGATGTCTCCAGCCAACAGCTAGCAAGGAACGGAGTCAGCTCAGAATTGGACTTTCCCCCAAGTCAAGTCTTGACACGACTGGGGCCCTGGGCTGACACTCTACCTGCAGTCTGGTGAGAGACTCTGGATAGTGGCTGTAGGGAAACCATGTCCAGATTCCTAACCTACAGAAGTCATGAGGAAAAGAAATGCTACGTGTTGGGATAATTTGCTACATGATAATAAATAACTAATACTGATCTTAAAATTTTTTTTTTTAATTATCTGTTAAGGGGTTGCTTGCTTCTGTAGAGGAATTAAAAAGTCAAATCGTTCATCCAACGTGGCCTGAGCTGTGATTGAGATGAGAAAGGAGACAGGTGCAGTGGATGACTGACGATAGCATCTCCTACATGTTGGGCACAGGAATTGACCTTGCCTTGACAGATACGATTATATACGAGAAAAGATGGGATTTGAATTCATAGTTTGTAAACTGAAGTTCAAAATAACTAAATATCTAAATATACCTTCACTGGACCTGAATGATTTTCACTTCTTTTCACCTCCTCTATACTAAGATATTTGGACTTCCATACTGGTTAACATTACCAATACATGGTTGCCAATACCTGGTTACCAAGGTCATTTCTGATTGTGCTGTGCGCTAAGTCGCTTCAGTCATGTCCGACTCTGTGCAACCCTATGGACTATAGCCTGCTGGGCTCCTCTGTCCATGATATTCTCCAGGCAAGAATACTGGAGTGGGTTGCCATGCCCTTCTCCAGGGGATCTTCCAGACCCAGAGATGGAACCCACGACTCAACACCTCCTGCCCTGGCAGGCAGGTTCTTTACCACTAGTGCTACCTGGAAAGCCCCCATCCCTGATTAGACTTTCACAAAGTTCTTGGTGTCTATAAATGGTGTGTGAAGCATCAGACTTATTTGTACCCATCACTCAGTGGACTGTGCAATCAAGGAGGTACTAAAGGAGGTGAGAGTTAAGAGCTCTCATTCATTGGATCACCCACCTCATTCATCATGTTGATTCCATTTTATAATTTCAGTCACTTTAGGGAGTACACTAGGAGCAATTTCTGTGTGCTCAGGATAGTTTTAATTAGAAACGTCACTGCCTGTCATTTCCTAGGCCCTTAATGTCAGTAAATTTTTTTTTTTTTTAATAAAGGATCTGTTCATCACTTGCCAAAACAGCAGCTAGCTCTGTGAAACTGTAGCTCGTTTCACTGGAGAGAAACTGCACAATGAGTTGCTCTCAGTTTTGCAGCGGGCTTTCTTAAACATTTTGTCTTACAAATTGATTTTTTAAATATAGCAATTTTAAAGACATATTTGGAAGAACAGCTCTGATCACTAAGAAGCTAAAAAATTTCCTGACTGATATGAAAGAATAAAGCAAGACACAGGCTTCTTTCACTCAGTCCAAGAGAAAATGCAAAGCGTGTTTTTATGTTTATCTGTGCAAGATAATTTTTTAAACTTAAATGTTTTGTTGTCCCTCATTGATTAATTCGCTAGCTCTGGATTTGATATAATAATGAAGGTGGACGATTTTAGAATCCTGAACCTTTTAAAACAATGGTTTCTAGTTGCCTCTGCCAAGCAACAAAAGTTCATACAGTCAGTCTCTTGGTGTTCTTGGGCTGTTGGCTCCAGGACGTTGCCGACCAAAATCTGCAGATGCTAGAGTCCCTGTAGGGCCTGACTATCCAGGGCTCATCATCCACGGATTTGTTTCAGGTTGAACGTGTTTGGTTGAATCCATGGACGGGGAACCCATGGATATGGTGGACTGACTACACTCCCCTTCATCTTGACGTCAGCATATCCTAGCAGTTGCCAACAGCCCACATTAGAGAACTGAATGGAAGGGGCAGTAAAACTATTGATAAGTGGTATGAAAGGGCCCTTTGTGGTCAAATATGCGTCTCCTTCACCATCCTCGTCTGCTTCTGCTGATCAGGTATTGATTCATTTATTCAGGCCTTTGTGTTGTGCAGGATATGCTAAAAGTAGTTCTAATTTCATTAAAAACATTCCGTCTAGACACAGAAGGAAACAAGGGTTTGTGTATTCTCCTGAAAAATTCCAAATGTCTAAATCTAGCGGGCTCCTTCATGTTCAGGAATTATACTACAAGCAAAGGCTGCAAGTGTCTTGGATCACACAGAAGTGTTAAAAATACGGAGATGGCTCTTTTCTGTTAACCTGCTGATGAGGAAGGGCTCTGGACTAATGTGCTGGACAGATGCTTCCTAGCAACAACACAGTGAAAGTGTTAGTCGCTCAGCTGTGTCTGACTCTTTGTAACCCCATGGGCTGTGGCCCCCCAGGCTGCTCTGTCCGTGGGATTCTCCAGGCAAGAGTACTGGAGTGGGTTGCCATTCTCTTCTCCAGGGGACCTTCCTGACCCAGGGATCAAATCTGGGTCTCCTACGTTGCAGGCAGACTCTTTACTGTCCCAGGAGTGTCACTCAAGAATTGCTTCTTGATTTACTCTGGATATAAAGAGTACCGAATTTACTAAAACTTTCTTTCATCTCACTGCCTGCTGCTTCTGCCACAGTCACAAGAAAGCATCAGAGTAAAATCACAGCTATGACTGTGGGTCCCTAGATAAAGCAAACATTCTCTTTATAAGCTATTCCAGACTACCGGAAAAATGAAGATGTTAGTAACCTAGCTTTACTTGTCTCTAAACATTAGATTGGATGAGAGTCTTCTGATTTAATTCTCTTACCTCTAGCCATGCGACTACAGTGGGCCCATCCCACTGGGCAAATGGTAATCCCTTTCTCCGAGCTTCTTCTAGAAGTTCGTGCCTGAAGTATACAGCAAGGATTATTAGTCAGGTAATATGGGAAAAGATGGCTGTGATTACTTTTAATGACAATATTTTTTAAAAGCCCAATATTCCTTTATAATCTTTTTATGAGTTAATACAAAATAACAGAAGTCTTTTTTCCTTTGAATAATACATGCAAATCATCCATTGATTCTATTAGAAATGAAACATTGATACCTAAAAATAATTTTCCTAAACACTGATTCTCTGAAATTCAAACATTAAATGTTAATGGACTAAGAAACTGAATTATATTATCAGCAAATGTCTTTATCCCTTAAACAAGAAAGTGGCCCACATATACATATTCCTGCATGCATTACAGGATCTAAATGAAGTTTCTTCCATCTGTCTCGTCTGCTTCTCTTTATTATTTCAATAGTAGAAAAAAATGCCTGTTTACAGAGGCAGAAGATCAAGTCAGTAATTTTAGCCCCATTCAAATGATACACTTGATTTTAGTATGCTTTCTGGGTCCAGGTGGCTATCTTAGGAGTTAGTTTTTTGTATAGACTACAACACTACTTCTCATTTGAAGGGAACTCCGAGGTACATTGACTTCCACCTCTAAAGACAACGTAAAGTATAAAATTCAATAGTATACTTATTTTCATTTACAATCACTATTGGTTTTAATAAAAGCAAAGCATCTCAATGACAACAAATGGTTGTTTCTGATAACAAAAATATGTGAAGAGCCTAGACAAATGCATCTTTAATCACTATCCCTATTACTGACCCTTGACATCCATTTACAAAACCAATTTCAGCTCATTCATGATTGAAATAACAAGTTTGTGTTTCTTTGAAACTCAAATTGATATATACCTGGCCAGGACTATATTGGAAAATATATCCTCTACTCCTTAGATACATTGATCTTACACACTCATTTTATACATACTGTCTTATTTTTAATGTGTGTCTTTCATGCTTAGGAACTCCGAAATGAAGCATTTGATTATTTCCTGCTATCAATTGATTAACTGCTTATTGAGGTGGAGTATAACATGTTAGACTATATAATAAAGATGTCTTCTAACACAAAAGCTTTCCATGTCTGTGATAGATGCTACCACAAAATGCAGCAAAGAAATAAAGAGGCAAAACAAAGATTAAAGTTAATAGTAGCTGAAGAGACACGTAAATCAACTGCTTTTTCACTTCATAGGGTAGTAAAGAAAGTGTGCTTAAGCTATTCAGCACCTCGGAAGGTGAACAGCGACACTGGAGCCCTGACTCCAAAGTCAAACTAGAGCCGCGGTTTGCTCTCCTCTCACCCATCCCCTCAGACTTTCCAATGACATTCCTGCACTGAGAGCTAGGCTTTTTGAATAGCCTAGTCTCACTGTGATAGCTACATTGAATAGATCTGAGTTGAAGGGTTAAACGACAAACCATCAGGTAATTATCGAGCACCTATTGTGAGCTGAGACATGAGACTCACACAGACAAGCACCCAGTTTTACAGGAGATCCCTGGTTAAACAGAAAAAGCAAATACATGAAACTGTTTAAAAACATAGTGCAATTCACAAATAGATGTTAACCTCGATGAAGCACATTCTGAGTGTGATGTTTTGGAGAAGGGGTTAATATTCGTAGCAATGGAAATGAGCAGTGGAGACTTTAGAGCAACTGAGCTGACTTTGAAGGGCTGGTGGAAAGGAGTTAGGGATGACATTCCAAGCATGATGAGCAGTAAGGGTGGAGGGGCAGAGGCAGGACTGAACACAGGACACATGCAAGAAAATTCAGAGTAGGTTTCCACAGAGCCCAGGAGCATTATCAAGAGTTGCAACGCTACATCCATTACGGGGGAAAACACTTCCCTTATGTGACAGGTGAAAGGCATTAAAGGGGAAGAAACAAATACACATTTACAACTGGTTTTTGCTACATTTAGCAAAAAAAAAAAAAAAAAAAAGGCAAGTCAATATGTACTCATCACCTAGAAAGCACATAACATTTTCACAAGGAAATTACATAAATTGTACATAAGCCATTTTTGAAAAGTAGAACATTTCAATTGTGAAACTTCTGAAGAGTTCCCTAATTTAAAAAGAGCACCGCAGGAACTGGAATGATCCTGTTAAAAGTTAAGTCAGATAATGTAACTTCTGCTCATAACTTTCCAATTACTATTTGCCTCACTGAGAATCAAAGCTAAAGCAGCTGTTAGGGTCCACTCTACCCTCTGTTCTCTGACTCAGCTCCCATCTCAGCAAGCAACACTGGTTTCCTTGTTGTTCCCTGGACACAGCCCAGACCTTTTTCTGCCTCAGGACCTTTGCATCTGCTGCTGCCTCATTTTGAATGCTCGTCTCCTCTATCTTCACATGCCTTACTCTTTGTACACTTTAAAATCTTTACTCAAATGTCAGTTTCTCTCTGAATATCTCTTACCCTCTTTCCCATAATACCAAGCAGACATTCCTTATCCCCATTTCTTGCCTTATTTTTTCCCACATCACGTATCTTCTAACAGAACGTATCATTTATGTCTCGACCTGTCATCTCATGAAAGAAAATAAGCTCGAGGGGGACCAATGCTTCAAGTACATACTCTGTTCAGAGGTGCATCTGAAGCACCCAGAACAAAGGCAGGCACCAAAGAGGTGTTCTGTAAACAGTAGTGAATGTTGAACATGTCAGCCAGTATTTGTTTACATTTCGTTGCTTCTTGTTTCAATAAATTACATCTCATAATATATTTTTAGCATATTTTTTTCCAGTTATTTTATGCGAACAGCACCCATTCCAGATGATTCTAAGAGTTCGATGTGGTTTGCGACCCCTGATAGGAATCTGACTAAGAGGCAATCCAATGAGCTCAAATAATCCTATTCTCCTTTTGAACAGAAATTTATCATACAGTTGTCTGAGAAATCACTGGACATTATATCCCATGGAAAATTTTTCTCTGTGCTTTGTTATGTTTAAATCACAAACACTCATAGCACAATAGCTTTGGTAAGAGTATGCAAATGTCATGAGGAGCATGTAATTTCCTTGGTTCTGTCTCGCTGCAAAGATTTGAAACAGCAGACCAGCGTCACAGCTTGATTACAGCTCAGAGTTTTATTCCTCAAGCAAAGGAACCTACACCCTCGTGGCATGAGGGCAGGCTGACCCTAGAGGAAAGTCAAAGAGAAGACAGGCGAGAGGCCCAATTTTGGCTCTTTTTAAATGTTTTTTCTCTTCCCCCTGAGCCTGCCCTATGTAAACTGGGCTAGCCAGAGGGCTGTTTGTTTCACCTGAGGTTCTCACTCCAGTCCTCGACCCTTCCTTTGTTTTATTTTCGAGGGTTTTTCCCTACTTTGTCTCTTCGCCACTGCCATTCTGGACTCCTTTTTCCCATTCTAACTACCTAACACAAAGATAATGAGATAAGGGTCCGGGGGATTCTGCCCTTTGGCCCTTAGCTGGCAGGGCTAAATCCCAACAGAGGCCTCTGAACTGATACACCTGGAACTGTGAGACACAGGCCAGACTGGAGTGGAGGCCTGGCTTTTACCTAGGACTGTGTGTTGCATGATGTTAATCCAGATCTGCTTTTCCTTATCCCAAGGGCGGTATTAATTATGAAAAGCAATGCACTGAAATTCTCAAAGCAATATTTCATTTAATTTTTCTCTATGAAAAAAAAATCTGCATCATATGGAAATTATTTAAGTGACATATATCTGGACACACTGGCTTGGGAGAGAGGCGTGGTTAGGAAACCGAAGCAATATGGTTACTGCTGAAATTCTTGGCAATCACTGAGTTTAATACATGGTGATCTCCTGAGAGATTATTAAGGGTGAGTATAGCATTAATTGCATGAAGGCGTGCTTGTGGTCATCAGATATTTTGAAGATACTTTCAGAGAAATAGTGACCTGCACTATTAGGAAATACTAAATTTAAAAAAAAAGTGATTTGGGATAAACAGGTGTTTTGGATACACCGGTGTTCTCTGCTTTTGTCCTCCTTCCTTCCTCCCTTGCTCCCTCCCTTCCATCTCTCTCTCTCTGTTCCTTTGTTTCCTTCTTTCTCCCTTTCTTCTTCCTTTCTCTCTTTCAGATAATCTAATATCTCACCATCCTTTCCCTTCAAATCACTTACATTTATCCATCACTATAAACATGGGCACCCATGAGTGAAGTGAAGTGGCTCAGTCGTGCCTGACTCTTTGCGATACCATGGACTGTAGCCCACCAGGCTCCTCCATCCGTGGGATTCTCCAGGCGAGGGTACTGGAGTGGGTTGCTATTTCCATCTCCAGGAGATCTTCCCCACCCAGGGATCGAATTTGGGTCTCGTGCATTGTAGGCAGATGCTGTACCGTCTGAGCCACCAGGGAATATGGGCACCCATACTTGTTTTAAATTTTAGAACAGATTTTAGAGGACAGTCAGTAGCACTTCCTTCTACAGGAAGTTTCAGGTACAAGACTGGCATTTCCTGTGTGGAAACAAAGTACTCATTGTAAAGGAAGGTCAGTTTTGAATCAGAAAAACTTCTGAGTCGCCGAGTCTTTTCAGCAAACACATTCTTGTCTGCAATAAAGAATGCCATTAGATTTCCCCAAAGGCCTCAGACTCTCTTGAGAAGGGTGTCAGTGAGTTACTGTCAATGGAATGTGGCATGTCGAGAAGGCCCAGCACGTGGGGAACACTCAGGTGTGAGAATAATTGGCAAGTTCACGGGGAAACGTGCAGAGGGCAGCCTGCACTTGCCACACCTGATCCAAAGACAGGAGCAAAGCGTGGGCACCCTAGTGATATCTACCACCAAGAGCATCTAGATAGAGGGCTGGAAATGCCTAAAAAATGTAAATCCATCAAGGGTATTTTCTGGGCTTGTAGTTCCTAAATCCTAACCCAGACTAATTTAAGCAAGTATGGTTTTGCTTGAATGACTCCATCCAAACAGTAATGTCTGGTTCCTCCTTTATAGGTTATATATCTTCAGCTGTTTCAGTTGTGATCTCATAGGTAGAGTATGTTTGCATTTCTTTGCTTTGTGTCTTTCATACTAAATGACAGCCATATGCTTTCCTGTCTTGTCTTCCCACTGTATCTTGTTTTTCAAGACACAACAAAAATGCTTTCTCTCTGAAACCATCCTACTCTGGACCTGGAGGCAATATTTAGTACTTATTTTTTTAGGCCCCTCCGTAGCAAGCAATTTTCCCTAGAATATCTTTAACATTTTGCTGAGTCAGAAATTTGGTTAGTTTTATTTTCTTGTTTTGAGGTCAAAAACTCAAGGCATAGTAGGTCTACAAGAATCTACTGACTGCCAACCCTAGTCCCAGGGCATCCACAGTCCCTGAGCTCATGCTCTTAGAGTTTGGGAGAACAGCCTGTAAATCAACAAATTCACTAAGGTGTTACATGCTGAGAAATGAAATTCATTATTCAAAAATTACCAACCCTGGGGGCAGTGAGGTCTCCTTCTGCTTATTTTTTCCCAATGTGGATGGTTCATGGCTGTCAGTGAAAAGAGACTTTATTCTCGGACCACTTAGCCTAGGAGGCTATTTTGGAACTGCCAATTTGCCATATGACTATCTAAATATCACTTGGTACTGTTTCCTGTCACTCAGGCTGGCCGTTTTAGTCACCTTTCATTTAAGGCCTGTCTATTTCCACTCTTACTTCCTATTTTGTCTTCTTTTACTTTCTGTTTTCACTGCCACTATTCTTTTTTCTCAGTCTTGTAATTGCCTTACTCTCCAGGCTTCATACCCTTGCAGTACATTGCCGTGTAAAATAAATCTGTCAGAGCAGATCCGGTAAGAAATCCAATGAACTCTGAATGCTTGGGCTGGATTCCTGGGGCCCTCCTTCTTAGCTGTGCATCCACAGACGGATCACTTTACCTTTTTGTAGCTCAGTTTCCTCATGTGTAAGATGGAGTTGATAACAGTACCTACCTCAGAGGGTTGGTATGAGAGTTAAACAAGAAAATATATTTAATGTGATGACAACTATAACTTGTACAAAAGAAACAGCCAATAAATGTGAGCTATTTATTATTGAAGTGTCCTCTGAAAAGCCTTCAATAGCTCCTCGAATGCCTGCAACACAATCATCAGCTTGGATTACAAAGACTAAACCTGTTTCAGTCTCGATCTTCCTTTCTAGTAATCTTCCCTGACTTCTAACTAGACCTGGAAACTTACTTTGCCGAATAATTTGAACATGAATAATTCCATCTTTGCTGCCGCTGCTGCTGCTAAGTCACATCAGTTGTGTCTGACTCTGCAAGTACCATTTTCCAGCAATAGTAACTTGCTTCTCGTCTTTGATGATCAAAATCTTGAGTGCTCGCTAAGTTGCTTCTGTCATGTCTGACTCTTTGTGATTGTAGCCCGCCAGGCTCCTCTGTCCATGGGATTCTCCAGGCAAGAATATTGAGTGGGTTGCCATTCCCTTCTCCAGGGGATCTTCCCAACCCAGGGACTGAACTCAGGTCTCAGGCCTCAGAGGCAGATTCTCTACCATATGAGCTATCAGAGAAGCTCTGGGACACCTAAATCATAAAACATCCTCTTATTTTTGATCATCCCAAATCCCACAATGACTCTTTTATCCTTCAAACTCTGGAAATTCATAGTGTGAGCATCACTCTTAAAGACTGTTTCCTTCCTGCCTGAATGTGAGTTCAGTCATGTCCAGCTCTTTGTGACCCCATGGACTCTACCCTGGCAGGCCACTCTGTCCATGGAACTTCCCAGGCAAGCATACTGGAAGGGCTTGCCATTTCCTACTCCAAGGGATCTTCCTGATGCAGGGACTGAACTGCATTTCTTGTGTCTCCTTCATTGATAGGCCGATTTTTTTTAACCACTGTGCCACTTAGGAAGCCCATTAATGGCACCAAATGCATGAGCTTCATCTCCCTCCCAAGACTAGCATTCAGAAGTAAGAGTTTACTTTTCCACTATACCATGCGTCTTTGCTTGATCTAGCCAAGAATATCTTTTGAGAGATTGCTGTCTCGTAATCCATGAAATTCTCAGCTTTGACAACCATCCAGGATCCTTGATCGAAGGTTGACTTTTAAGTATTCTATGTTTTTGTTAAGATCCAATTACTTATTACATCTTAATAAGAAGTAAGAATTTTGCTTATCAGTTACACAGGTTGGCTGCAGAAAGAGATTAAAATGTCCTCTCTAAAATTAAATACGATATTTTGTAAATTGATTGGCTACTACCAAAGCTTTTGTTCAAACTCATTTGTAGATCATGGCAGTGAACTCCCAGTCTGCCTCTCCGGTGGTATTCCCCACATCTCATCCTTGTTCCAACTTCCAGAAAGACCTTACTAAACACAAATATTTTTGTAAGGGTTGCCTGCTTAAAGACTTCAAAGGGGGAGGGAAGTTTTTAAAGCAGGCAACTGAAAATAAGTTTGCCGGGTGGCACAGTGGTAAAGAATCCGCCTGCCAATGCAGGAGATGTAAGAGACGCAGGTTCGATCCCTGCATCAGGAAGATCCCCTGGAGGAGGAAATGACAACCCATGCCAGTATTCTTGCCTGGAGAATCCCATGGACAGAGGAGTCTGGTGGGCTACAGCCCATGGGGTCACCAAGAGTTGGGCATGCCTGAGCGCACACACAGAACTGAAAATAAAGGTCATCTTGGCACAACTAAAAAGACCCTTGGTGAAATGGCCCTTGGATTTCTCCCAGCTTCTTTTGCTCAGTCAATACTGTAGTGCTTGCTATGTCCCAAATACTTCATTCCATTTTTTTATCCTCCATGACTTTGTATATGCCTCTATCTTCTGCCTGGGACATCCTTCTTTGCATCATAATTGTGGCAAACTCACACTTATCTTTCTGACTCAGTTTAAACTTTATCTTTCCTGTTAAGATTCCAAGACCCTTCCCAGGCAGAATTCGTTTTCTCTTCTATACAAATATTATAACTTGTATACATTCTAGTTATTACACTTGCTATATTTCTCATTTATGATTTAATATTGTATTTAAATGTAATTAAAATGTATTCCAATTGACTACACTGAGTAATTGAATCTATTGTACTTTCTTGTTTATATAAACCACTTCATATTCTGAGATAAAATATCACGGTTTGAAAAATTAAAGTTTCTGTATGCAGACGAATTAGGCTTTGGATATTGGATAATAATTGTTGACATGCATTTACCACTTACTCTGTGATAGTAAGTGACAGTGTAAAGCACTATCCTTGCATGCTTTATATGTATAAGTCATTGAATCTTCACAGCCATCCAATAAGATACACGCTGATACACATTTGCAGAAGAGGACACTGAAGATGAGACCACTTGGAACACAGTCAGTGAGACAGAGCCAGAATTTGAGCACCAACAACCTGGTTAGAGTCAGCCTCTTGCCCCCCACATTATCTTTCAGCTGACTAACCTCTCTGAACTTTTCACAATCATGAAAGGAGGGTGGGAGTAACCACGTCTTTGCTAAAATGAAAGGCAATGATACTCTCCCACCTTTATTTCTCTGCTCATTGTTCATTTACATTAATTTGACTTCTGGTAATATAGACAGTGTTTACCACCTTCACCATCACACACTTCAGTCCCCAACACTATAAGACAAAAAAGGAACCTTCTTTTTCTTGCTGTTTCCTATTAAAAACAGGTTCTGAATCTTGGCCAGAGGAAGGAAGTTAGCCCCATTTATATAATCAGGATGGAAAAGCTGAATTTGTAATTTGTTTCAGTTTAATTTTGCATTATTGTAATGCAAAGCAATTCTCTGATTGAAAAATTTATCTTTAGGGTTTATTTATTTACTGTGGCACACAGCAAGTACTTACTTATTGGTATAACCAGGAGAAATAAATGACTTGATAAGAACCAAGAATGAAATGTAAGTCAAAATAATTTGACAGTTGAACCTACTTCTTAACAGTATAGTACAGAGAATAAGTCTTCTATACATAGTTCTAAAAGCAAACTTACATAACTTTGCACTATTATTAATTATAAAATGTATCCTATTCCTATAAATTTCAACAGTGAAGAGGGTGAATAAAACGTGATCTCTTCGAATTTCAACCAGACAATGGGTTATAATGCCATTATTCAAAAATCTCTATCTATTGGCCAATTCTGTGAGAATCAAAAGTACAAAAAACTTTCAAATTCTGGGCAGTGAATATGAAGGAAATATAGCACCATGTCAATTTTTTTAAACATATGTAAGTTGAATATATATATATTAATTAACATAATTTTTCTAAACAGAAATATATTACAAATCCCAATCAACTGCTTCAGACATTGATTACCTAAATACACACATTTAGCTACATAAAATTAAGAGTTTCAAATCCAACATTAACAAGGTTGACTTGATTTTGAAAGCGCAGCATGCTGCGATTCTGTATGTGGGTAAGCGCAAGTGTACGTGTAGGTATATCCTATTCTGGCACATTTTCCCATGTAGTACATAGGAAAGTCCATTGCACATTTAAGTAGTGCTTTATTTAGATCCTCAGATATATGCTACATTGCTTAGAACTGAAATTATTTGAACACATAAATCCTAAGTTCATTCATGTTGAAACCTTCTCTTTTTTTTTTTTCCTGCAAGCTACTGGAAACGGAGGGCACAGCCTCAGGAAAGAAATATATTTGTGAATTTGAGCTGGGATTTACATAATTTCACTCCTCATTTTATTTTGAATTTAATTACTTGCAAAACCATTAACAAGGTATAAACACACGCAAGCATGCACAAATGTGATGGAGCAATGCAATTACTCATGCTGTTATTGAAAGCTAGAGGGGCTTGTATTTCTTTCCAGTAAACAATTTCACTTTTGCAACACACTGTGGTCTGTTCTCCCCAGCCCCTTCCTGATTGTTAAATAGGAACTTACTGGAGAGACATTGGTAAGTTTTCAGGTTTATTTGGAGGCCATTTAGACTAGATTGCTTTGGTGCTTCATCTAATTTTGAGTCCTCTTTAAATTAGATTTGAAGTTTATAGTTCTAAGCTTCTGAGATTATTTTTTTCTCATACTCTCGTGAGTATTAGGAAGTTGGCAGAAAGTACAAATATGTCATTCACTCAAAGGTATGCAGAAAACACATGGAGCTTAAAGTCTTATCTTCTGTTCCTAATTCAATATTCTTTCTACCTCAAATCTTCCCACGTCTATACTATGTTCATACTGTCTTCTCCTGACATTTAACTTCCCAAGCTTCCTTTTTGTAATTGGACCAAGGAAATGATTTTGAGGTCTTAAAATGTTTAAATTCTAGGAGCATGCGCAAGGCAAGAAATTAAATTTTAGAATTAAGGTAATTATATCAGTTTCTTAAAGTCCACAGATATTGATGTTTATTATTTTTCAATATTTCATTCAAAAAGAAAAGGGAGAATAAAGTTTTATTTCTTGGCATTATTTTCCTCATGAAACTTAAAATCGTTAGAAAACAGAAGGCCACTATTACATGATGACATGTAAATAATTCTTTAAAATCCAGTGTCAGAGTATTGAATATTTTTTAAAAGTAAGGTCTTACAACTTGCATTTGGCCAATGTAGTTGAATAGTACTCCAATCACAGCTTGCCTTGCATTTTCAAGAACACTTCCTAGAGCTTTCTTTAATATCATAAATTATCCTAACTTAAGAAAACACTGCATTGTTAAATAATTAGTAGTAGTAATTATATCTTAGAGTAGGAAAAATATAACAAATGTACACCAAACTAATAAACAAAGCACATGGCCTTGATTTGGTATACAAAATATTCATATTGCCAATTAGTGACACTTTCCATAGCTTCCTGAAAAATTGTATCTCATTGGAGCCATTTTATTTGCTTCCTCAAAATGTTTTGATTAAAGTGTAAAAACCAATACCTCTCTCCATTTAAAGTGTTTTATAGCTCATCATGCCCATGTGGGCATTTATAGCAATGTAATACTTTATATTATGCATAAACTGAAGCCTACTAGGTTTTAGAAATAAATAACATATTCTAAATTTAGTTCAAAAAGCAGGATTTGAAATTTGGAACAGTAACCTCAGTAATACACCTTTCAAAGCTTTAAGAATTAACTCGTAGTATAGGAAATGGGAAAGAACACACAAGACCAAAGGGTTCAGAAAAAAACAAGGATTACTTTGGAATCTAAGCGTATAAGTTCTACTGGGGGAGATTCAACATTTAACCCTCTTCATTGAAGGGCAGTTCTAGTAACTGACAAATAAATTTATCTCTTGAATCGCTTGAATCGCTAGTGGAGAACCACAAAGCACTTTGAAACACACAGGCAGAGTCAGCCATGCAGCACAGTCAAAAATACCCAAGTGACCTGCAGCTATTACTTAAGCTTCACTGAATGTCACACTAACCCCTAGAGAGTGACTTAAGAACGAGGGAAAATGTCATCTGGATTGTCTTTTGATATGTGTCTAGTAGAACCGAAGAAATTGAAGTGCCTGAAAGGCCAACATGATTCATTTAAATGTGAACATTTCTCTGAACCAATGATTCCTTTTGTGGTAAGAAAATGAATACACTTCACAATTTTCATTTTAGGTCAGAGGCAGTGCAGCTTGTGTTACAACTGAAAGGAGAAATACCAAAGATAAAAGAAAAAGAGGATGGTGCTGAAAATAAACATGTTCAGCAGCCATTGTGATTCAACTTACCCTGATGTGCTTTTCATGAGATGAAGGAGGACAGATGAAAAAGAAAAGCACACAAATGTTAATGGATACATTTCAATCCAAAGAAAGCCATGGAATAAAACAAGAGCATCATTTCAGATGTGCTGAAGCTCAGATATGAGAAAGACATGGTGTTCTGTTTTTTCGTTTTTTTTTTTTTTTTTTTAATTTCACCATGACACACATACTCACTGCATCCAAAAGCATAATCAGGCTGAAAGTTCTAACAGTTGACCAGTAGTCTGTCTCTTGAAAATGAGCCACTCTGAAACATGCATGACCACATTTTCCCAGCCTATAGTAAGCCCCGGGAGGAAGTCAGGCAGCTTGTTAAAGAATATTCTTCACCTCGGACCACTCACGTTATTTTACAAATAGAAGCAGTAACCTACTAAGTGGTGCTTGGGATCTCAAACAGATTTATAAGCTTAGAGCTTAAGGAAAATACAGCAGACTTCTGGAAAGGCAGTGACTTGAAGAAAGCACTGGTTTGAGGGTGGGTCTATCTGGATTCTAGTTCACATACATAGTTCGATCAGAATTACTGGTAAGGTTCTGATGTTCAATCTCCCGAACTTAATTTGCGGCAAGAAGAGATTTTCACATCCTAGATCCATCATTTTATTATGACATTACACACGTGGTATAACAATAGTAATAATCATGTGCCAGTGATCTGGTCATGAAAAAGTTCTAGAAAATTCTATCACACTTCTCCCCTTGCCACAGTAATTCCTCCTCCTCTGTTTGAACTGGCAGCTGGGTGTCTTTAGCAGACACATTTATTTATTTAGACAGATGTTGGTAAACATTTCTCTGAGGGGGAAAATGAACTAGATTAGTTCACCAATGTTACCAGATGTCATCACAAAAACGTTGATTTCATTGTGGGATTTGAAGTAGCCCACTTGTTCCCTGGGGAGAGTAGAGGCACTGGGAAAATATGGAATTTAAATAACCCAAGAAAAAGCCATGAGAATATTATTTTAAATTTTTTATAAAAGCATACTAGACCAATTCTTAGAAAAATAAAATCTTACTACATAAAATATAGTCCATGTAACAAAATATGAAGCAGAGATTCCTATCTAAGAAATGAGGCAAGTTAGAGAGCTACCTTTTTAAATTACACAATCATTATAAAGAAAAGCTGGAAGTGCAATGAACACCCTGCACGTGCCTCCTCCACACGCATTCATTCAGAGAAACTGTGTATTCTTTCACTAAATGTGCATTTTGGAGAAATGCATGCTCTTCGACCTTAGCTTCAGAACAGCTGTGACAAGTTTTTAAAATTTTCACATAAAAATATAGTGGTCCATACAAATTGGCATCACACTGTCCTAAGAAATTTAAGGCATCTTTCTTGCATCATATATGCAACAGAAAGAAAATTAAGATCCAAAGAAATACATTCTAGGTGGTTAGAATGAGTTTCCTGTCAACATACCTGTGAACTCTTTGATGAGTTCTGAGAAAAAAGCAATTTCTGAGCTCTCCATGAAAAGTATTTTTCATGAAATATTTGGGGCCAGTTATTACCATGGACAAAATAATCTTCCTCAGCCTACAAGCTACCTAGGCACTGCTCTCCAATAAAGTTGAATAAATCTGCACACAGTGGAATATTAATATTTTCCACATATTTATCATTTTTAAAATAGGAAATCTGTACCTATAGAAATACCCTAAATATAAAACATAAGAGAAATTGTGAAAATAAACAGGAAATACAAAATATGACTCAAAAAGTATTGCTTAAAGTTCTAAAATATTTATCAGTGTGTGTAAGTTATCTGACTTCTCATAGTTTTTACTAACTTTCTTCTCCTCCACAGCCAATCAATTTAAGAGCAATCTTGACTATTTCACTTTAGAATTATGTATTTCAGCTCACAACTTTCAAAAAGACATGTTCTGCAAAGGACAAAAAGCTGTAATTATAAATGACTCTTAAGAGAGTTTGTGATAATATACTATAAATTCATATCAGAGATAATATATATTTGCAGTGCTTTTGGTCTAGATGAGGACAGTTTTCTTCTTATAAAAATTGATATTCTTTTCTACATGCAATTATTTATAGGAACATATAACTTATTTTTTTTTCTTTCTACTCCAGACTATCAAAATTATAAGAATACCAAAAGAGATTCTGTCAAAGATTAATCTTCTTCATTTAAAGACCACTGTAGTATATAATAGACAAATAACAATTTTTCACTGACCTAGAAAAAATAGGTTTTAAGTTACCCTCTAACCAATAAGAACAAGTTGGTTATTGGCACAATATTTTCCTTGGGAACATCAGCATACATCCAGACACAAACAAGAAGATATTATGAACTAACATATATCTTTTATTTAAAAACAGGATTCTTAAATGTTTAATTGCCTCACTTTAATCTTCTAGATCTTCCACTGAATGAATGGGCCTTCTATTTATAAACTAGCTAACTTTGAATGTAAAATTTCACATTAGAAATATTTATTAAATGAACTTCATATATGGAATGTAGTTGCCTTTTGCTTCTTAAAGTTCAAGTTGATGACTCAGAAATTTAAAAAATCAATTGTTAACAGTTGAGATTGTTAACAATTGTTAACAGTTCAGATTGAGGAGTGGATAGGTAGTGACTGAAGTGAAAAAGTAGAATGAAGAAATGATTTCTTTCAATAGGTGAAACTTGAGAATGTTTAAATGC
This sequence comes from Capra hircus, assembly GCF_001704415.2. NCBI lineage: Eukaryota > Metazoa > Chordata > Mammalia > Artiodactyla > Bovidae > Capra > Capra hircus. The sequence goes on from NC_030812.1 coordinate 10,660,101, forward strand.
TGATGACCACAATCCAGAAGAGAGGAGAATTTGAAGAGAATTTGAAGTACAAGTGGGAAAGTGGCACAACCAGACAGACAAAATAAGCAGGGATGGTCTTAAATGAGAAGAAATTAACCTAGTTTTCTGTGTTAAAGCAGGATGGGGGCAAGAGTTAGTGTGAATTCAGCAGCAAATAATTCAGAGGACTGAGGTGGTCTCTTTATCTCTCCCTCGAGTAAAGTGTGAATACACCTGCAGAAGATACAGGTTTGAGGACAGTGGAGGTCTCTGACAAAAGCTGCAGAGAATAGAAGGCTGGCAACAGAAAAATATTGGGATTACTTGGCAGTGTTGAATTCCACATGAAGCTGATTCCAATTCCCTTGCATTAATTTTCTCTTGTAGCACTCAGGTAACCCAAACGTAGCCATGGAGGAAGAAAATTCATTGGTGGCTCTAGTTATGATATGGACATAACCAAATGAAAAAAAAAATGATGGGTTTGAAATATTTGAGCATGGTGAAATTACGGTCATAGAATCCAAGCGAAATAGGGAGATAGAAGAGGGCTGAATGCAGCTGATGCACTACCAAGTGATGGAAGTGTTTAAAAAGATGAGAGTAGAAGCAGCTGATAAAACAAGCTGAAAGGAGGAGACAGGAAGGAATGATATGCATGAATTAGTAACTTTCGAGTAGGGGTGATCTGGGGGCGACAACAAGATTCAGAATACAACATGGGATGTGTCTGACTCGGAAGAGAGAATGACATTGGAAGTAATGAAGCCATGAACTTAAAGGCTAAGTTGCAAACAGCTGATTTATGTGGATATAAGAGCACCCAGGGGTGATGGCAGAAATTGCTTTATATACAATAATGGGATACAGATAAAAATAAATAGCCAAGCACATTTCTAGTGATCCTTATAAATTAAATAAAGTGATTCAGAAGTGTTAAGTATGGTTTATTATACGTCTTCAGAAATAATTTTTCTTTGAAGTCCATATTGAATCCAAATAGGTGAAGTATAAAAGACTCTTTAAAAGAGGTTGAAAAATCTTTATTTTTTCAAGAATTTTGTTATTCTTTTGTCCATGATTATATCCCAGTCAAGCCCAAATTAAATATTTTAAGTATGTAGAATCTGATATAAATATATTTAATTGTATGCTGTATATATACATATATATATATATATATATGTATATATATATATATATATCAGTCAGTTCAGTCACTCAGTTGTGTCCAACCAACTCTTTGCAACCCCATGGACTGCAGCATGCCAGGCTTCCCTGCCCATCACCAATTCCTGGAACTTACTCAAACTCATGTCCATCTCATCAGTGATGCCATCCAATAATCTCACCCTCTGTTGTCCCCTTCTCCTCCTGCCTTCAATCTTTCCCAGCATCAGGGTCTTTTCCAAGGAGTCAATTATTTGCATCAGGTGGCCAAAGTATTAGAGCTTCAGCTTCAGCATCAGTCCTTCCAATGAATATTTAGGACTGATTTTCTTTAGGATTGATTAGTTTGATCTCCTTGCAGTCCAAGGGACTCTCGAGTCTTCTCCAGCACCACAGTTCAAAAGCATCAATTCTTCAGCACTCAGCTTTCTTTATAGTCCAACTCTCACACCCATACACGACTACTGAAAAAAACCATAGCCTTGACTAGACGGACCTTTGTTGGTAAAGTCATGTCTCTGCTTTTTAAATATGCTGCCTAGATATATACGTCTGTGTGTGTGTTCAGTTGCTAAGTCATGTTCAACTCTGTGTGACCCCATCGACTGCAGCATGCCAGGCTTCCGTGTCCTTCACCATCTCCTGGAGTTTGCTCAAATTCATGTCCATTGAGTCAGTGATGCCATCCAACGATCTCATCCTCTGCCAGCCCCTTCTTCTTTTACCTTCAGTCCTTCCCAGCATCAATTATATATATATAATATATAAGCATGGATACATATGTTTTTTTGAATGAAAAGTTTCTTGTTATCTATTTTTTTTATAAAACCCTGTCAATAGGATATAGATAATCACTGACCTTAAAAATGTGGGTTCAAGATAGAGAAGCTTGGTTCTGAAAGGCTAACTTTGAATAACTATGGGGAAAAGCACATCTTCAAAGACCTTATAAAAATACCATACAGAGCTAATATAAGTGTCTATATTATGGAAACAAATATAGAGAACATCTTTTAGAATAAGATGTCAGTCAACATTATATTTGAATGTATCTTACTTAATCACTTTTTTCTTTTAATAAAAGAACTTAATCATCCTTACTGTTAGACACTGACTTTGAAAGTTTTATTGGGACAAATAATGTTAGATTGATCCAAGCAGACATTTACATTTCTTATATAACTTATTAGTAATCATTACTATGCTTAAATCAAACTTTGGTGATAGTATGTGTGGCTAATTACATCAGAAAAAAATCAACTTTATAAAGTAACTGCACTACTTTGAAATTACCTCCATTTCTCATTATTAAATAAGTGTTTGATTTGAATACATTTGTTGCTCATTTGGAAGGATGGATGGTTTCAGACAAGAAACTAATTATTCCCTATGGAAAAAACTATGCTTCTCTTTTCAGAGTATATATAGAGAGATTCTTTCTTGACTCCCCATGGAGACTATTTAAAATTAGATAGGGTACTTTAGATCCAGCTGAAAGTTTGGACTACATAGTCTTTAAATTGCAGCCTTATCCTGAGATTCTTAATAATTCAGAGAAAATAGGGCTCCGGAGGGCTGCACCTCTGTATACCACAGTGCTTGGAAAGCTGTGCTTCTTCATGTGTGGTAGCAACAGCATTGCTACCTCAAAGGCTTTGTGAAAACTAGAAGACAAAAATACGTGTAAATGTATAGAACAGTGCCTAGCATATTGCAACTACTCAATGTGGTTACTAAATACTAATTACATAGAAAGAAGATCATTGTTATCATTACCACAAACAGGATGAGGGGGATCACAGAACAGGATAGACACACCCAAGGAGACAGAGTCATAAAAAGACATAACGTGTATTAAGAACAGAACGTGCGAGATGGGAAGTAGAGACAGAGGGGTAGATGGGAACCAGATAATGTGGGGATTTAGGGACGCTGTGAAGGCATTGGGGATTTATCCTAGGGATGCTAGGAAATGATTGACGGATTTTAGGCAAGTTTAGAAATAATGATTTAGATAGATTTCTTTAGCTGAAGTGTGCAGAATGAATTCGAAGAAGCCAAGACTAGAAGACACTGTTTTAGTATGATGGCCTGAACAAGAAAAGAAGAAAATCAGCAAGCTTGAGAGATTTTAAAGAGCTATTTCTAGATCACCTTGTGTGGAGGCGCACAGAGGGAAGAGCAAGGACAAGGCAGGTTGAGGGCAGAGATGAAGCCCTGGTTTCCGGTTCGGTTAGTTTGTGGAAGTCACTGCCCTAGTTCCTGTTCCGTATTCTTAGGTTTTTGTTCTTCTTTTTCCACCCAGATTCTATTTATGGTTCAGTTATTCAGAATGCGTGTCTTGAGTATCTACACTGTGCCAGGCACTGCACTTGTTTAAAAAAGCAGAGGTTCTCTGAGTCCAGCTCTTTGAATTATGTAGAGAAACACAGAATCCAGGGCAGGGGCAATTTGAAGAGCATGTAATTCAGCTTCTCAACTGAAATCTGAATCCCTCATGTAATAATCTAGCCACATTCATACACTTGGCAGGTCTATGTTGGACTTAATCACAAGAAATAGCTCTCTTTCTAGGGGGTCAGTTCTTACTTCTCAGATCTGTGACTGTTAGCAGTCCTCACTTAGACGCAGCTCACATTTATCTGTTAACAGCCTTTCACTTTGGGCCCAAGATCTTCTCAAGCAGCCACAAGAACACATTTATTTGCTTACTCTCTTTTCTTCGGAGCATCTGGATCTTTGTTATCCGTACCCCACATATTTGTTTGCAACATTCCTTGAAGGTGTTCAGTGTCATCTTGCTATGCTGATCATGTTCCTCTGAATATATGCTTGTTTGAATATATCTGCTTCAAGCATATTTCCCAGAAATTTATGCAATATCCAGCTATGTTCTGGTCAGTACATAGAATTTTGGCCTTATCAACTGAAAATCATTAATATCTTTATCAGGCATTGGCAATTTGTCTTTTTTTGTAGAAACATTTTTCTCAGGAGTTGCAGTTAAATTATACATATCCCCCTAAACATAAGCATTCAGCATATATGAAGCCGGATGCAGATTTATTAACATATAAATGACCCTGTTAAACTTCATCTTCTTAGATTTGCATCTCTCTTCAAAGGTTTCCCTTAAACAAAACTCTTTATCTAAACTTAACTACGTCTTCCAGCTTCATGCCTTCACAAATATCATATTCATATTTAGTCAAATATTAAAGTGCTGAGTCCACCAACTTCCATTTCACTTAGTCATCATGAATTCACTTGTCCAGCCCCTGTGATTACAATGATTTCACCAGTATATATATATTTTCATGTTTTTAGTCTCACTCCAATCTTATGTTCGTTTAGAAAGTAATCAAAACACTTTGCTGAACTCAGTATGTATTTCTACAGCCTTTTTCTCATCTACATGTATAGGAAATGTCTGAAAGGTTTAAGGACACAGTTTATTCTTAAGGAATTCCATTTATTCTTGGTGATTGAAAATCCCTTTCTTACTGTTCAAAAATAACCTATTGGATGTTTTATGTTTATTTTGGAAAGCTAACCAGTCTAAGCAGGGTGTCAATATACAACCTTAACTTGGAGACCATCCTTTAAATAAGAACGTTAAGTGGTTTTAGGCATATGACACTCTTCTCATTCTCCTCAAAGGCCAGAGACTTAGAGAAAGGATCATGGACACTGAAACACTAAAGTGCAATAATTTGTTTTCATGACTGTCTCTCTACAAGCTCTTTGAAGAATAGGACTGTATAATTCAAATATCAGTCGCTTCTCACGCAGTTCCTGGAAAAAAATAGGCACTAAGTAAATGACTGAAAAGTTACCATTTGCATGTTTCATTAATCCAGGATTTACTTCAGTCAAGACAAACAATATGGATCTTTTTATAGAAGGAGGTCATTTTTCTGGTACATGTAACTATCTTGAGAATTCACTTACTATTATTCTTTTGTTGTTGTTGTTATTTTTTGTTATTTATTTATTTATTTTTTACTTTACAATATTGTATTGGTTTTGCCATACATCAACATGAATCTGCCACAGGTGTATTCTTTCCATTTTTCATGGGCAGAAAATACAGAGGCTATACAGGGATTCTGATTCTATTGATACTTTGTAATCTATTAACATTGCACCATAGGTTCATAACAATATCCCTATTTCTTAAATGTTTTTTTCCTTCCTCCAAGAGGGCACATTGGTTTTCCTTAGATTCATTTTTTTCCTAACAAATTTCAGTAGATTTTGGCCTTTAGCCTTAGTCTGTTATTATTTTTTAGGGTCAGGGAAGTCTTAGAATTGTTTGTGGCAGGAGCTTGGCAGGACATGCATGATCAGATGGTAAGGCAATGATAGCTCTAACTCAGTGCAGGCAGAGAGGGCAAATTTCTGGAGTTCAAAGCTAGAAACTCAGATATATTTTCCCAGATAAATACTGAGAACACTGGGTTTAGATTCTGAAATATTCTACTTTATTAGATCTTTTTGAGTTGATTACCCAAGAGTGTTCCCTTTAACCATGTCTGTACTAAAGGATGGAAAAGGCAATGGCACCCCACTCCAGTACTCTTGCCTGGAAAATCCCATGGATGGAGGAGCCTGGTGGGCTGCAGTCCATGGAGTCACTACGAGTAGGACACGACTGAGCGACTTCACTTTCACTTTTCACTTTCGTGCATTGGAGGAAATGGCACCCCACTCCAGTGTTCTTGCCTGGAGAATCCCAGGGATGGGGGAGCCTGGTGGGCTGCCGTCTATGGGGTCGCACAGAGTCGGACACGACTGAAGCGACTTAGCAGCAGCAGCAGCAGTACTAAAGGAACACTTGGCAATAACTAATTGATTCAAGTACAAATATCTCTTCCATATTAGGCCAACCGGATTCTTTCACCCAGGAGCTTAAAAACGTGAAATGGAAAAGATAAGGCACTGACTACACTCTAGAGAAACATTTCATAACCTGTCATGGTTGAAGCTTTAGAGTGGTCCTGGCTCTGTTGTTTCTGCAATTTCTGAGACTTTCTAATATCCTACAAGTGAATTCCTTTTTTTTTTTTTTGGCTTTATTCAGCCAAATTTAGTTTCTATAACATTCTTCAAAACATATTTTTGTGGAGGGAAGCAAAGACATTTACCGTCCATGTATATGACCTTACTTAGATGGAAAAATGTATTCAAAGCTTATAACACCTGTCTTACAGATTAACCTCTGGAATACAACTCTTTTATAAGTTTAACTTGGCACCCAGGTACTTAATGAATATTTATTGAATGAAAGAATGTTGTGGAGATTCTGTGATACCTTTAGTTATGAATATTTTCAGTGACATTTATTTTGCTTAGAGATATGCAAGCTCTGAAACTTCCAAATGCTAAAGATTAAAAATGCCAAGTCTCAAAACACATTAATGTTTATGCACTGAAGGAGACCCTTAGGATTGCAATAGAAATAAATTAACTAAATCTATAGAGCTTCACTTTTATGCCTTTGATGTTCTAACATAAAGATTCATTGGTAGTGATTAACTGTGACTGTTATGCTCCAAGGATAAAACTGCTTCTCTGGAGGATGCTGCTGATTGCTAGGTTGGAATGTTAATTTCATTTTAATGATGTTGAAAAATTGATTTCAAATACAGAATCCATATTTACTTCATAGTGGTATCCATTCAGGAGAGCATAACAAATCTAACATATAATAATATATTACCTATTCTATAACTAAATATTAAAAATGATAAATTCATATATTAGTATTTATATAGTATCTTCCAATTTAGTCAAAATACAGATTTCAACATGTATATATGTTTTAATAAAAAATTACACCATGTTGAAAATGCAAGAAGAAAACACTAGCAGTTAAAAAACATACAAAAATTTAGGATTTATATTTCTGGATCTATTCACTGGGTAACTGTAGATTTTAATGTGCTTACTGACTATCAAGAACTGTCATGAGTGTTAGACAAGTGTATTACTACTGAAACAGACAACTGCTCTTTAATCTCATCAGTCTCTGTAAAAATAAGCTTCTTAGAATTGAAGTTAAGCCTAGAAATAAAAATCTTTTAAGTCAATATATGAAAGACAGTCTAATCTAACAAGTCTTTAGATTGAAAGTATAAAGTAGAAAAATGAAACATAGAAATTATTTGAATATAAATGTATTATGACATTTCTGAATCTCAGGATTAAGTGAGAAATCAAGCTTTCAGGGAAAGAGAAAGGAATGTTATACCAGGAAACAATGACCACCAACTGACATTAGACATAAGTGGAAGCCCAAAGAGTAGTTATGTTTAAAGCTTTGAGGGGAAATTATTTTAAACTAATACTTTTACAATTTTCCATTAATTTAGGTATAAAATATATTTACAGATCTCTAAGGATATAAAAAGTTTGTCATAAGCCTTACCAACACATTTGTGGAGATGGTGATATGGGAAATTAGCAGCTAAATATATTCCAGGCAGAAAAAAATGGGTAAGAAATCTGAAGAGGTATTAATACATAATAATGGATACTTCTAAAGCTCTTTTTTAGGCAAAGAAACTAAGGACAAAATTTCATCTCTTTTTTGGTGAGTTCATAGTTATCGATTCTAGAGTAACATATTTATGGAATCATAACGATGCAAATGCTATTTTTAAGAAGAAAATCCCATGGATGGTGGTCCAAGGGGTCACAAAGAGTTGGACACGACGGATGGCTTCACGACACTACATATACCTTACACTTGTACATCCTGGAAACTGACTAGTGTTTCTTTCTGTGTCAAGTGACTTTAACTTGGCGGTTCAGTTTTAGGAACCTCCTTTTATTTCCATATGCCTAAGCTGTGTTCGCAAAGAGTCGGACACCACTGAGCGACTGAACTGAACTGAACTGAAGCTGTGTTCTAACAGCTGCATCAGTAACAAAGCTGACATTTTGATCTCTTATTGTCTGACTCCTCTGTTCACCAGCAAATAAATTCTAAACTTTGGCAAAGAATAGAGTTTCTATTCACTGGGTACTAAAATATTAATACCAACATCCAGATTCTATGAGAAGTTCGGGGAGTTAGGGAGTCAAAGAATATTTATAAACTGAGGTTTTTGGTGAGCTAGGCCATGTACATTTTGGATCTTGCAGTAGTTTCTTTAATAAGGTGCAGTTATTTTATAGAGTTGTGTGGTTGACTAACTGGCCATCCTGAGAAAGAAGGTTTAGGGTTTAGTCTAAAACATTTGCTGGAGAGTTAAGATAGGGAAATCGGTTCTTGAAGATCAGGATGGAAGGTATAAAAGGGAAGAAGTGAAGTTCTCAGGTCTAGTCTTAGAAATAGCAAAGATATTCAATTGATATTAAATTAGAAAAGATGCTTGCCATCCAATGAAATCAAACAAAGATGATGGAAAAGATAATAGAGACACATTAAGAGAACTCTGGAGAATCACAATTTTAATATGGAGACATATTGAAAATAATAAATGATTCAACCCTTTAAGATTTGGAGAACTATACCACAAGGCTCCAGAAACATTGGCTCAATTTTAAAGAGGAAGACTAGACAAATTAATGTGAAGTACCTTGAGTATTAATTGGAAGGACTGATGCCGAAGCTGAAGTTTCAATACTTTGGCCACCTGATGTGAAGAGCTGACTCGTTGGAAAAGACCCTGACGCTGGGAAAGATTGAGGGCAGGAAGATAAGGGGGCAACAGAGGATGAGATGGTTGGATGACATCATGGATTCAACAGACACGAGTTTGAGCAAACTCTGGGAGATAGTGAAGATAGGGAAGCCTGGCGTGCTGCAGTCCATGGGGTTACAAAGAGTCAGACACATCTTAGCTACTAAACAACAACAGCTCAAAGAATTTCAAGATGAGTTTCAGTTTGACATAATTATCATTAGGTATGAACCGTATTCCATATAAGCCTGCTGAAGAAATTTATGGAATTGAAGCTTTTAAGGAAAGTATAACAGAGATAAGATGTAATAAAAATGAACTAGGCAGAACAATAGGTTGACTTTAGACCTTCAGGTTAGATGCTGTTCTGAGGGAAGAATAGCACCTGTGCGATAATATGCAACTCAGGAAGATCATACTCAACCTAAGAATTTTTAAAACAGTGGATGCTTTAGCAGATATGGTATTCTTGATTTCCTATTTCTCATCATAGGACAGTAGCTAGAATTAGAAGGAAAACAAATGTCTGCACCAGGAAGCAATGCAAAAGCAGAACACAGCAGGAACCCAGCCCTAGTAAGATGTTTGAATCTAGCTGTCTTTAGTTGCTGAATGGTAAGTGCACCTCGAATTAGACCTTTTTCTGGGACTGCCGACGTTGTAAATTTCTGAACTTTGCAAACATTCGGCATATCTTGAATGCTGCTCTCTGATTTCTCTCCCATATGGTTTTTCAAAATGCATCATAAGTAATTTATTTAAAGATTTCAACCAATTAAATTTAAATTCACCGATTGTCAATCAGAGATACCTGATATCTTAGTGAAGTTAAAAATGAGATTTTCCAGCTGTGCTATTTCCACAGGGAGCCTAATGAAAGGAATCTCTGATATGAACGTTGGGACAGTGATCACAAGTATAAGTACTGTGTCCTGGACACATCATTTGGCTTGGTCATTGGACAGAATGTAGAAGAACAACCGGTGGGAAGCCATAGTCATTGCAACCATGTATGTGCAGACTATAGTGTTTAAAGAGTTGAAATTGTTTTCTCCATTTTTGTGTGTGTGCATTTTTAAAAAATGTACTTGAATTCTTTTTCATCTTGAAAGTAGATATATGAAATTTGAACACAGAAAAGAGTATGATTCATTGAAGCACATTTAAAGAGGATATAGCGTCTTAAAAAATAAGGAGGATAAAGTGTCTTTTAAACAAAGAACATGAGAATTGTTTAAATAAAATTTTAAATGCTTCAGAAAATTTGAGAACATGACCAATGTTTAATCATGTAATAAGAAATTTGATAGAAGTAAAGTTTGAAACTATATCATTTACAAATAATTCAACTTGCTTATCTTGTAAAACCCATTCCATGAGGACACGTGACTTTTTGGGAACCCAGAAGCCCAGGCATGGTGCCACAGAAGGCATGGATGAGTGTTAGCACTTCCTTATATGTCTTACAAATATAGGTTGAATATCTATACTTATTGGTCTTTTGCTATGAGATGGTCAATAATAAGAGAGATGCTTCGGTCTTTTCACTAATTAGCAACAACACTTTGCCTTGTTGTATCCATTTTAACTCAAATAATATTATTCTATAGGAAATAGTTGTGGTAAGGAATGTTAGCCTTTGTTGTATTATGGTTTATTCTTAATAGTTTTCTTGATGTTCAAGACCAGGACTCCATGTTCTACATTTTAAAATTATATTTTGCCAAAATGTATTTCAAAATGAAGTATGAAATCAGGCACAGGAAGATCTTTAAACCAAGTCCAGAACTTAAAATCATTTTCTTACTGTGAGAATACTTAGGATTTAAGGAATAATTCTACAAGATTAACATCAAATCAATCTAACAGTGTATAAAGTTAACAATTACTAAACCTTAATTCTAAATTTATGATTTTGTTAAGTCATGGTATAATGGGAATTTTTAACTTCAGTAGCTGTTAAAATTGACATTTAACTTGGTCTCATAAACAACAAATGAATTATGTGAGGCATTGCCTCCATACTGCCTTATATGTAAGATGAAAACTGGCCAGATTGCCATTATTTTTAAATATTTCATTGTGGGAAAAATGAGAATTAACTTTTAAGGGAAATAAACTAAGTGCATTAGCCAGGCTAGGGTTTGATTATTATTACAACTTTAGACTTAAAGCAATTTCAAATAAATACATTGAAAATCCTTTAGACTTCAAATAAATTTAATCTTTATATATATACTTTGAGTGACCAGTAATTAAAAAGGTAATATTTATTAGTATAGAATGTGATTGAGCATTTAATTGCATTCAAGAAAGAATGCTCCCAAGGTCACTTCTTTTTTCTGTATAGCATTTCTACTAAATTTGGATATATAATTAATTTTAGTAAGCAGAAAGTTAATGCAACAGTTATACTAGTAGATTCTTCTACAACTTTTAAATACATATTTTTTTTCATTATTAGCACACATCTGCAAAGCAAGTGAGAAGGGAAAATGTGAGATAAATTAATTAGCATAGTATAGCCACTTGCATGTCAATAACAATGATGACTAGAGCAATGAACATACTTTCATAGGGAAGAAGGTAAATATGAAAACTACAAGCCTAACATAATAAATATTTGAGAGGGAAGAAAAAGAATAACCAACCAATAGATCCTGGAATAAAGAGAAATTCTTTGGATTTTAAAGAACATGGTCTAAAGGTGCTATGTCTTCACTGAAAATGTTACTATGCATTTAAAAAAATATGTTCTATATAGACCCACTTGTGTCTAACAGCTGCTGAGACTCCAAAATTGCCAATTTTGCAAGTTCATTTAAATGTTCCATATTATATGTGAATGAAAAAATATACTATCAGTTTCCTGACAGATGCAAAACAATCTGCTGTGATTCTAAAATAAGTTTACATTCAGTCAGTCAGAGAAACGGTCTCCTTTTAAATACTCCATTTTAGGAGGAGGTTCTTTAATTGTCATGAGAGTCGGATGGTATAATCTCCATTTTATCATACCAGTTGAGTACTGAATTCAACTTCAAATGGAATATTACATTATTTGTAAGGCTACATTTAAATATTTTAAATATATTTGAGTTTTGAAATAAAAGCTTTGATCTCTTTAAAAACAACTGTTTATTTATACTAGGGGCCAAAATCTTTTAATAGTTAGATGTTTATAACCGTAACACTGGAGCACCAAATAGTTCCAGGGAATACCAGGATAACACTGGCCTCGGTCTATTGTTTTCTTTCCAATTACTCTGTTTTTAATTCCCCACAAACAATGATACAAAGTAAGTAAAAGTTAGAAAGAGAAGGGAAAAAAAAAATCTCCAAACCTACTTTTTCTTCAGCCTTCTATCCTTCTCAGCTTGAGTTCCCAGTTTGCCTAACCCCAGGGACTCCTGAGCTGCAGCTTCAGTCTCCATAAAGCCTCCTGTGAAGAAGTAACCATTCACATTAGGTTGGATACATTGTCAGTTCTGAAATTACATTTTTTAAAGTTTATTTGAGCAACTGTTTAGTATCACATTTTTTTTTTTCTTTTTTGGCTGGTCTTTGTATTTCCAACTCAATATGCATTCAATGGCATGGGTATACAGATAAACACACACTGAGAGAATGGGGGAAAAATGTAGGCCATTCAATCACACCTAGTAGCAACTAATACATGTGGCCTATACACTGAAAAACACTTAAGTATATAGTCTGCAAGCTTTGAGGTTTGTTTTTCTACTTTTCTTAGGAAAAATGAAAAAAACTGTGCTGTGTGTGAGGTTTTTCTCACTGTTAGAAATATTTGAAATTTTTCATGTATGATGGAATAAATGATAGCCCAATGCACAGAAACTCAAGTGTATGTCTTCTCTTCCAAATTGAGAGAATGGAGAGATAATTGCTGAGTTAAATTTTTTTTGTCTTTTGCTCTAGAACACTCCTCTGCTCACCTGGCTGACTCCTATATCCTTCAGTACAAACCTGACTTTCAGAGCTTACTATGTTCTGTAAGGCTTTGCTTTATTTTATAATTTTAATCTGTAATCTAATCTATAATTTGTAATTTTAACCTGAAAAAAATTCTAAATCTTTCTTCAAAAGACCCTGGTAAGAATTGTTTTTACCAAGCAGTTTATAAACTATTTGATGTAATGTCAGTTTCATTTGGCTTTGGGATATATTTGATACATTTACATAACCTTGGAATAAGAGGAGAATGTAAGTGTGCTGGGCGTTGAACAATTTTACAGAGCAATTATTTAGCATCTCCTAACATATCACTGGTCATAAATTATCAGTTGTAAGTGAAAAATGAAAACTTAAACCTGGGCTCTGTTTTCTCTCTGCTATTTACTGTGTGGAAAACATTAAGTCAAGGTCAATGAAAAATGCTCATTATTTTTAAGTAGGTTAAGGTATACATATGCTTTTAATTAAAAGAGATTTAAATCCCATTTAAGCTCAAGATTAGGTAGAGAGATTTAAGCTAATACTCTTACAAAGACTACACAAAAACATTCACTAATATATCAGCAGATATGTACTATTAAAGATAATTTTGTTGTAATTGTTTTTCATAATTTATTTTAGAAAATAATTTAATTACTCAATACTAGTAGTTCGGTAACACTGTCATAAATAAGTTAATCTCGTAGCCCAGTTATTCTGTTACTGAACTGAATAATTACAAGAAAGTCATCTTCAACTGAAAACATACCGATTGCTATCTAGATCTTACTCAGGGATTCAGAGTTTGAGGAATGAAATTTACTTTATTCAATTATGCACATAAGCAATTAAAACTTAAAGAACTTTATATTGTGAATGATTTTCATTATTTTCATCTCACAAGGAGAAAGCACTTAAGTTATCTTGAAGGAACAAAAGACCTGAAGCAACACTAATTGTAGGAAAGCATTGCTTACACCTTATTAGAAGCAGCTGCTCCTCACCTCTCTCCTTTTATTCAATGCTGATCTGTCAGAGGCAGTATTTCCATATATTTCAATTTTAAAATTCTTTTTGGTGTACAATACTTTGAGAGGCATTTGCAGATGTAAGTAACAACACAGTCCCTGGTTCCCTTAAACAAGGAACCATGTGGTTTCCCCTCTAGGATCTCCTGGGACTCTTGAATATAATCTCATAAAGGAACTTCCATTTACTCATAATTGTTTCATTTCTTTCTTTTCATTCATTATTTTCATCATTAGGGAAGTCATCTACTAGTTGACTAAAGTACTCTTAGGGAATATTTTTAAATATGGAAATTGCCACTATACAGAATGAGTGAATATTTTCATTTTATTTTTCTCATTGGTGTCCTTGCCCTACTGTACACCCATAAGTTACTATTTACCATATGTAATTAACAGTAAAATTGCTTTCTGGAAATAGAAATGGAAATGAATAGTGATTCACTTAAAAGTCACAAAATTCTTCATCAGTCCAGATGGGGACACAGAGGTTGATGAGTAGACCTATATCATAAACAATGAGATATTCTCAACCACTACTTGGCTGGATAAATCAGGCTTTTTATTCTTCTGAGGAAAGAACATATAAATTATGATTTAAATTTTTTACATTTTAATTAGAGAAAAGAACATTTTAAAAAGTTTAGTGCTCTGGAAGAGAAACAAAGAGAGCTCTAGAGGAATTCTGTGAGTCCAAACTAGATCCAGAAAAAAATAGTAGACTTTTCTTTTCACAAATACATTTCTGAAAGTAAAAGGCATGAGGGGCTTGGAAATACTCTGATCACTTCAAAATCTAATACCCTTTAAAGAAATCTGATAAAGAATCGTTGCTACGTTGTGTTTGAAAATGCCAATAGAAAATGACACATAAGTCACAGCAGACAAAATTAGTTTCAAGTGGCATGGGCTGTACCCTTAAGCAGGAACAAAAGTCTGATTATGTGCACTTTTAAGTTCAAATAAAACATTTATAGATGAGAAAAAAACATTCTTTCATAGCACTGATCCAGGAGCCCCATAAATCTCAGGTTCATCTCTCCAACCATCTGACCAGCTAACCGTAGGGGAACCTTAGGTTTTCCAATAAACTTGTTTACTCTATGAGTGATTATATAAATCTGGTGAGAGTCTCTTTCAATTTTTCCTGGGCATCAGTGGGCTCCCATGGCCGTGTGGACTTTAGGAATATCTATTCATCTAGATCCGTGTTTTATTCATTTATCACATACAGCTATTGAATACTTGAAATATGAGTATAAATCACGCACAAGATTTTGAAAACACAGCGCAAAAAAAAGAAAATATATACCTACTTAATAATTTTATACTGATTAAGTAAAAACCAAGGCTATGGTTTTTCCAGTAGTCATGTATGGATGTGAGAGTTGGATTATAAAGACAGCTGAGCACCGAAGAATAGATGCTTTTGAACTGTGGTGTTGGAGAAGACTCTTGAGAGTCCCTTGGACTGCAAGGAGATCCAACCAGTCCATCCTAAAGGAGATCAGTCCTGGGTGTTCATTGGAAGGACTGATCTTGAAGCTGAAACTCCAATACTTTGGCCACCTGATGTGAAGGACTGACTCATTTGAAAGACCCTGATGCTGGGAAAGATCGAAGGCAGGAGGAAAAGGGGACAACAGAGCATGAGATGTTTGGATGGCATCACCGACTCAATGGACGTGGGTTTGGGTAGACTCCGGCAGTTGGTGATGGACAGGGAGTCCTGGCATGCTGCGGTTCATGGGATTGCAAATAGTCAGACACGACTGAAAGACTGAACTGAACTGAACATGTTGAAATGATAATTTTTCTATATTGGTTTAAATAAAGACATTGTTAAACTTAATCTCACCTGTCTCTTTTTACTAACCCTCAATATGGGTACTAGAAAATTGAAAATTACCTATGTGACTCATTTTTTTTGCCTTGCATTATATCTCCATTGTGTTGGTTCTATAGAGGAGACAATACCAATTTTCAGAGGGAGTGTAAATATTTGCCTATGTTGGTGGGGGAAAGGGAGCAAATTTTTATACGTCACAATGATTGCAAAGTGCAACAGATATATATTAAATAAGAGTCAAGAATTCTAAACACCCTTCAGTAAGTAGAAAATGTTTTAGTTTACCCATTTTAAAATTGCAAGAGTGTGCCCAGTGAGAAGCACTCATTCTCCAGGAAACCTCTTAGTAATATGGAGTGTGTACATACTAAGTCGCTTCAGTTGTGTCTGACTCTCTGTAATGCTATGGACTGTAGTCGGCCAGGATCCTCTGCCCAAGAGTTTTTCCAGGAAAGAATACTGGAGTGGGTTGCCATACCCTCCTCCAGGGGGATCTTCCTGGCCCAGGGATCAAATTCACACCTCTTACGTCTCCTACATGGCAGGTGGGTCCTCTACCACTAGTGTCACCAGGGATTGACAGTCGATCAGTTGTTCCGACTCTGTGACCCCTCTGTACAGTCTATGGAAATCTCCAGGGCAGAACACTGGAGTGGGTAACCTTTCCCTTCTCCAGAGGATCTTCCCAACCCAGGGACTGAACCCAGGTCTCCTGCATTGCAGGCAGATTCTTTACCAGCTGAGCCACCAGGCAAGCCCAGTGCCACCTGGGAAGCGCCTAGTGATACGGCGAGAGCATCATTAACTACACCCCATCTCGTGGCATAAGGTGTTTAGGCATAGAAGGCTTGAGTGCCATGATTCAGTGGATACTCAGGTAATATATTGCTTATCACCTTGTCAGTGGCCCCCTAGAGCTGGCACATGGAAAAGCCCAAGGCGCAATCCATACCCTCTATGAAGTTCTCTGGGCCATCAGGCACTCCGCAGACTCTTCTGTGAACTTTTCAAGGACTTTGAAGTGTTTGAGATAGGATCACTTTTAGGATGTGAGGGGCCTAGTCAAATATTTCTTCCAGACCCCTTTCTATACAAATATTTTGAGTAACCCAAAATTAGTGGAACAACAATCTATTGTTACCCAATCTCATATGATACCATTCTGACAGCAGGAGTGATTCAATTATTAGGCCATCCTTCTGGAACCAAGGTCAGGTTGTTCTGGCCCAGAGCAACCCTACAGGTAAAGTCTCTAGGCTCCCCCAGGAATCCAGAGAACACAAGATACAGTACAGAGAATTAGGGAGAAACAGGGACCCAGGTGCACATGGTCTGCTTGAATTAGGCATCGTGCCCAGACGGCACTGCCTTCCTGTCTCATTCCATCTGAAAGGTAACACAAAATTTGAATGCTTCTAGAGACTTGACCCGGAGAAGGCAATGGCACCCCACTCCACTACTCTTGCCTGGAAAATCCCATGGACAGAGGAGCCTGGCAGGCTGCAGTCCATGGGGTCGTGAAGAGTCGGACACGATTGAGCAACTTCACTTTCCCTTTTCACTTTCATACATTGGAGAAGGAAATGGCAACCCACTCCAGTGTTCTTGCCTGGAGAATCTCAGGGACAGAGGAGCCTAGTGGGCTGCCGTCTATGGGATCACACAGAGTCAGACACGACTGAAGCGACTTAGCAGCAGCAGCAGCAGCAGCAGCAGCAGCAGAGACTTGACCTGGGGCTTCCCTGGTGGCTCAGTGGTAAAGAATCTGCCTGGAATGCAGGAGACTTGGGTTCATTCCCTGGGCTGGCAAGATCCCCTGGAGGAGGGCATGGCAACCCACTCTAGTACCCTTGCCTAGAGAATCCCATGGACAGAGGAGCCTGGTGGGCTGCAGTTCGTAGGGTCACACAGAGTCGGACACAGCTGAAGTGACTCAGCAGCAGCAGAGACTCGACCTACACAGGTACAGGTCTGGGGAAAGGGTATGCTGCTGGGATAGCACTGCCAGTCCCAAGCTCTCCCAAGCACCAGAGGAAGGCCTTAGAGAAATTTCAGGAGAGGTGCTACGAAGTATAAGATTTCCTAAGATCCAGGCTGAGAAATTTAGGAAAGGACGTGCATAGGCCTAGATCTACGGATGGCTTTGTTACTGTTCAGTTGCTAAACTGTGTCTGACTCTTTGCAACCCCATGAACTGTAGCCCACCAGGCTCCCCTGTCCATGGGGTATTCCAGACAAGAATACTGGGGAGGATTGACATTTTCTTCTCCAGGGGTGCTAGAGAGAGATATCTGTTCATTGGGATTGTGAAGGCAAATATCTCTATGTTGCCTGGGCCTGAGACTCTATTGAGTATAATTTATTTCCTGTTGGCACTTGAGGTAAGAATCTGTAGGAAGGTCAGGCCAAGACCCATATGGCAAGGGCTCTATAGCCCCATCTGTCCAGCAGAGTTCCTTGCTATCATATTAAAAAGAAAATCTAATCCCAGAGAGATTAAGACTATCATCTGCAGCTGATCAGCAGCTCCATCTTTCATCTACTTGACCACTCTTTGGAATGAATCCATAGTACTCATTTTGATTTTAAACACACTTGAATTTATAAATGATGACTTGCTTCCTGACTCAGTCTATTAGTTCTGGAGGAGGCACCTAGGCACCGTGCCTGTCTCCTAAATGGCATGTAACAAATGCATTCATAACTGAAACTAAACACTGCTTTATCATAAGACCTTTTCATTATATAGAGCATGACTCGTCTCTAACTGATGCTTTGAGAATTTTTATTGTATTTGCTACTTCCGTAACATCTGGGAACAATCTGAATCTGGAGGTAAAGGCTAGCACAGCAACCCAAATTTTGTGTGTGGAGACATGCTTGCTCAACAGTGTTGCTCTGATGTTGTTGTTGCTTCTGCTCATTATATTCTTATGCTGATCATAATAAATAATAGAGATCAGACCATCATGATATACTATCTGACAGACGACCATGAAGAGAATTGCAGTTTAGCAGGCAAAAATGGGTCTTTGAAATGTATTGCTTCTCGTATGCATTTAAGGGAAACTTGCAAGAGTAGTTTTTATTTTATTTTTACTCAATAATATACACATCTTATGTATCTTTAATTAGGGATATGGCCTGCATGATTTATATGTATGTTTCTGCTTTTACCATTTTCCCACCTGCTAGGATAATCACGTGTGCTCTGTTCATTTTTGTTTACGGTCATTATTATTAGGACTCTGAAGACCTGGGTGGGTCTTCTACCTGGGTGTTTCCCAGGTAGTGAATGTGTTAAGATCATGTGGAACAGATGACCCACCAGAGGTAATAAATGCATTTAGCATCACTACCTGTTCACACTCTGTTGCCATCTTCCTCACTGGTTAACTGCCTCTGAAGCACAGCGTGGTGTGCGATTGCCCCGACTCCTCACTCTCCCTTGTGCTCCAATACTTGATGCTGGGACCCAGGTCATTTCCTTTGCATGCTGTGCCTTCTTCAGGTTGCTGCCTCCTAATCTATGCATTTCCACTCTCTCCACAGCTAGGCAACTTGATCCTCAATCCTTATCACTTCTTTGGCTTGATAATTTGGTTTCACACTTCACACCCCAGCCTGGCATCCACTTCCTAACTAACCATATAAAGACCCAGGTTCCTTTCCATCACATCTCCCATGGAGTTTATCCTTTCATGTGGCTTCAGTACTTTTTGGACAGATAAGTCTTATTTGAAACTCAAGTTTTATACCTTTTCAATTCTAAAGGAAAACTGCACTTTGTTCCAAGTAGAGTCAAACATATCCAGGGAGGGAAAAAATTAATAATTTGAACACTTTACTGACCTTATGTCTACATGTTCTATAAGAAAGTTTATAATATATTCTGTGATGTTTTTACTATTGCCTTGAATTGTTCTTTACTTTTTATGCATTTATGTGTAATACCCTCAAGAAGTTATAAACTTTTTGAAGAAAAAAGTTTAATTTCATTAAGTTTCCAAACATGTTCCATGAGACTACGAGCTCACTGAAATTCTTTTTGATGGAAACAGTCCCAAGAGTATATTGTCTGGAGCACTCGCCCAGGAAGTGAGAGCTGGGAACCACCGCCAACCCTCCTGCCAGTGGCTGCTTTGCCTGGATGATTGTTGAAATCATCTGTTTCTGTATAGTATAGAGTGTGGGTCATTACATGGCCTTTCAGTTCAGTTCAGTCGCTCAGTCGTGTCCGACTCTTTGCGACCCCATGAATCGCAGCACGCCAGGCCTCCCTGTCCATCACCATCTCCCGGAGTTCACTCAGACTCACGTCCATTGAGTCAGTGATGCCATCCAGCCATCTCATCCTCTGTCGTCCCCTTCTCCTCCTGCCCTCAATCCCTCCCAGTATCAGAGTCTTTTCCAGTGAGTCAACTCTTCACATGAGGTGGCCAAAGTACTGGAGTTTCAGCTTTAGCATCATTCCTTACAAAGAAATCCCAGGGCTGATCTCCTTCAGAATGGACTGGTTGGATCTCCTTGCAGTCCAAGGGACTCTCAAGAGTCTTCTCCAACACCACAGTTCAAAAGCATCAATTCTTCAGTGCTCAGCCTTCTTCACAGTCCAACTCTCACATCCATACATGACTACTGGAAAAATCATAGCCTTGACTAGATGGACCTTAGTCGGCAAAGTAATGTCTCTGCTTTTGAATATACTGTCTAGGTTGGTCATAACTTTTCTTCCAAGGAGTGAGCATCTTTTTATTTCATGGCTGCAGTTACCATCTGCAGTGATTTTGGAGCCCCAAAAGACAAAGTCTGACACTGTTTCCACTGTTTCCCCACCTATTTCCCATGAAGTGATGGGACCGGATGCCATGATCTTCGTTTTCTGAATGTTGAGCTTTAAGCCAACTTTTTCACTCTCCTCTTTCACTTTCATCAAGAGGCTTTTTAGTTCCTCTTCACTTTCTGCCATAAGGGTGGTGTCATCATATCTGAGGTTATTGATATTTCTCCCGGCAATCTTGATTCCAGCTTGTGTTTCTTCCAGTCCAGCGTTTCTCATGAGGTACTCTGCATATAAGTTAAATAAGCAGGGTGACAATATGCCGGGGGCCAGCCCATGGCAAAGGTCATGAGGAAGGAGGCTTGGCATACGCAAAGGCGTGATCAAGCCTCAGGAAATCCCCTGTTCCTGAGCATCTACCCCAAAACCAGAGTCTGTTTTATGTTCTCCTCCATAACCGTTTTTCTTGGAGAAGGAGTAAACGTGCAGCTCCAAGGCAATAAATATTCTTGGGCGTGACAAGAGTGTTTCAGCTTACGGACTGCTCTGAAGGTTATCTAGCCCACCTGTATAGGTTCGTCCAGCCACATGTGATTGTTTACAGCCTCCCAATCTGAGAGGCACAAGATGTTTTAGACTTACTAAAGGTAAATTCTTTTGGAGAGTTAAAAATTATTAGTATAGTGGGTTGGTTAGGAATTATATTGGTGAAGGGTTTTTCATTTGTTGTGTCAATAATTGCTGCTAATTCCCTGCTCTGGGTAGGACAAGGATGTCTCAGGTCAAACCTCTCTGCTGACAGACTAGCTTGTGTGACAGGATTAACCATACTCCTGCCACTACGCACATGATTGTTTACTACCTCTCAACCATAAACAGCACAGAGAGTTTTGGAGTATTTTGAGAGTCTTAATTAGCATAGGGCTTTTTCTTCCTGTTGAGTCAATGATTGCCGCCAGGCCTCCATATCCTTAGGCACCTGGGAATATATTAATCAACGTATTTGGAATATAGAAAAGGAAATAGGGTAGTTTTTAAGGTTAGCAATACTTAACTTTTTGAGTTAATGAATTTTCTCTTTTGTAATAGATCACTGTACTTTGTTATAAATCACTGTGTCCTTGCTATGTAAAAATGTAACTTTATCACTATCTTAAGACTAAATAGATCTTAAGGGGAACATTGGTGAAAGGATTCTCATTTGTTGGGCTGATGTTTGCTGCTAAATCTCCATATTCCCTGCCCTTATAATGAATATAACTAACATATAGGAGAAATAAGTATTAACCTTTAAGCATATAGGAGAAATAAGTATTAACCTTTAAGACTAATCATGTTAACCTGGGGTTAAATAAATTCCTTTCTTGATTGTAACTCACTATACCCTCACCCTATAGGAATGTAACTTTATTTGGAGGGTGGTGCCTGGTTTAAGAAAAAACACCCTTGGAAAAAATAAGTTTTTGGTTATCAGAAAGAAAGGATCATAAAATCCCTAAGACCTTTTTATGTGAAGCACCTGATTTTGATAAAGGTCAGGACTGCTGACCCCTGCGTGACTCTGTATTCATCCCTACATGTAACAAAAGGTATATAAGCAAACCCAAAAATAAAGAAATTGGATCAGTTTCCGGAAAGACTGATTCCCCCATGTCGCTTCTTTCTTGCTCCTGTTTCTCTGGCTGAATCCCCATCTGGATTCAGTCTCCTTTTCTCTACTACACTATCTCCTACTACACTATCCGTTTCTAATCTCTCTCTATATCTGTAATTAAATATGTATTTTTCCAAAGATGCCAACACCGTCCCCACCTTCGAATTCCCTGGATCCACCGGGGCTGGACCCCAGCAACAATATACAGCCTTGACGTACTCCTTTTCCTATTTGTAACCAGTCTGTTGTTCCATGTCCAGTTCTAACTGTTGCTTCCTGACCTGCATACAGATTTATCAAGAGGCAGGTCTTTAGACAGGGCCTTTAGATATCTTCTAACTCTGCTGCTGCTAAGTCACTTCAGTTGTGTCCGACTCTGTGTGATCCCATAGACGGCAGCCCACCAGGCTCCCCAGTCCCTGGGATTCTCCTGGCGAGAACACTGGAGTGGGTTGCCATTTCCTTCTCCAATGCATGAAGGTGAAAAGTGAAAGTGAAGTCGTTCAGTCATGTCCGACTCCTAGCGACCCCATAGACTGCAGCCTTCCAGGCTCCTCCGTCCATGGGATTTTCCAGGCAGGAGTACTGGAGTCGGGTGCCATTGCCTTCTCCGATCTTCTAACTCTAAAAGTCTGTAATTTGAAAAATGAAATGCATTTTCATAGTACAAAACTCATGTTACATATTTTATAGAAAGAAGAGCTGCTGGGTCTAAGGCTTAAATATTAGGGCTTCATAGATTCAGGACTACTAGGTTTGAAATTGGTCTTAAAGATCATCCTGTCCCACTGCCCTTCCAATTCTTGGATCCCTTTCTACAACAGTTCTTCCTACTATTTACCTAGCTTCTGCTTGAGGATATCCAGTGACTAATAACTCATTATTTCACAAGCCAGTTTGTTCATATATAACTATGACTCCCCAGTGTTCTCTTTCTTATTGAGATGAAGTTAGTCTTTTAACACTTTGGCTAGAGTTTTGTAGCCTTACTAAACAATGAAAAGGCCAAAGATTCTGCATATAACAAGCTTTTCAAATATTCGTAATCAGCCATCCAGACAGGTCAGCAAAGGGAATAGACATGCTCTTCAACTTAGTTACTCCTCAGATAATTTCAGTTTTCCTTATCAGCTTAATATTTCCCTCCAAACTTCCTTCAAAGTTATGATCTGCCTCTGAAAGTGTAGTTATCAGATATGCATTCTATTCCCCGGCTCATGTTTTACAATAGCAGAATAGGATGAAAAGGTCTTCTTTTATCTCAATACTGTATGTCTATTAATGTGTACTAAATTCATTGACTTATTAACTTTAAAGTTACATGAATATCCAAGTTTTTCTTGCAAAAAATGCTCCTGAGTTACACTTTTAAAAATAGGATATTTTGGATCTTCCATATCTCAGGTTTTTGAGGTAATTGTAAAAGAAAGAACACTTATTTTTCTCTCATTTGTGATTTCTTTCTGTATCACCAATCCATGAGTCAGATCACTGTGCTATTGAAATATTCATGTTCAAGTGACTGGGGGATGTGTTGATCCAAAACAGTGACTCCTCACCAAGCCATGAGAAACCTGGATTCAGGGTGTCATCACTCTACTCAGCATCACTATTAAAGGAGAAGTATTCACCTGGTTGCAAATTCCACCTGATTCTTCCATCACTCAGGCTCCATTTGACATCCTATGTACAAGGCTGCCGTGAATCACAGCTCACCCAAGTGCCTTTCCTGTTCTATTACTGAGTAACTTTGTCAGAGAAACAAACAGGCTCCATCTGACATGGCTGTTTTGAACACAATTTAACTTGCTTTGCTTCGAAACAGGTTGATGCCTTTGGATAAAATTAAAAGTCAAGCCAGTCAACATACTGATTACTGATGCATAATCAGGGATCTTGAGATTTAGAACCTCTGTTCCTGATTGTCTTGAGTTCAGACAATCTAGCAGGTAAAGCTCTTTTGGGCCAGAAACAGTATGTTTCAGTATGAAGTGTTTGTTTGTTTTTTAAATGAAAGGTTGTCTATACTTATATACCATCCACCTTGCTAAATTCAGAGTTCTTTGATGTCAGGGCCATGCTTTCACCATTTTCCGAAAGTCCAGTACTCTGTGCCTCACATTGGCTCATCATATGCTATTCATTCAAAACAGGAGTAAATAAATGACTTTGGATGATCAACATTCTACCTATCCCCACCTATCAAAATATCAGTTCTCTTGGGCTTCCATGTCCTATTTTTAATGCCTCTTTTCTGGTTGAAGTTTTGCTTTTCAAGTAAGAAGATAGAGGCAAAAGTGTTTTGGAATAGTTGCACTTATTTGCATACTTTGTTCAAATACATTAAATCTTTGTTTTATTCATTTTCTTTAAACTTTAAAATAACTAAACAAAAATAATAAAAAAATAAGAATTTTATAATTCCCCTTTTGATCTGGGCAGTTTTTTCAATTATCACTTTATTTTGGCTAGTGCCTTTTTGGCTACTGTTCTTACTTATCTATGACATTCAACTATATCTTTCATTCACATAGATACAACTTATGTAAAAAATCTTTTAGAATTTGTTTTTGGGAAGAGGTCACCTATTTTAGATATACTGCTTAAGTTTACATCATCATAAATATAACTGTGCGTTTGTTACAATTCTCAAATTTCTTTGATAATATCTAGCTTTGATGTCGTAACCAGTCACCCAGGTTGGTTAAGACTGAACTTGTGTCTAGAATTTTATGTGTGGAAGTCAGCGTATGGTAGGTTGTAATGTGACTGACAGATGAGGAAGAAAAAACTCACTTAAGCTTGGATGATATGGGTAGGGAAAAATAAGTCAATATTTAGGGAAGATGGCAGGATCAAGTAATGACTTTAAAAATGAAGGTTAGATATGAACATGTTTAAACATTTACGGAAACAACAGAGATGCATTGGACCTGGATGCATAAATCGGGGGGGGGGGGCGAAACTGTGGTCACTGGGCTGTTAAGTCTTCTACGACCTGCTATATATATAGCCCAGGAAACTCTACTCAATGCTCTGTATTGATCTATATGGGAGAAAAATCTAAAACTGAGTGGATACATGTGTACATTTAACTGGTTCTCTTTACTGTAGAGCAGAAACTAACACAACATTGTAAATCAACTATACCTCTAATAAAAGCAAATCTAAAAAATGTATCTTATTATATCCTGAATCTATGCTATACTCTAGGAAGTAAGCAGAGATATTTCTTGGCCTGCTTTTTCCATGTCTATCAATGAGATTATTAAACATTTTTTTTCATCTTTTTTTAGGGGTAGCGATGGCACCCTACTCCAGTACTCTTGCCTGGAAAATCCCATGGATGGAGGAGCCTGGTAGGCTGCAGTCCATGAGGTCACTAGGAGTCTGACACGACTGAGCGACTTCCCTTCACTTTTCACTTTCATGCATTGGAGAAAGAAATGGCAACCCACTCCAGTGTTCTTGCCTGGAGAATCCCAGGGATGGGCGAGCCTGGTGGGCTGCCGTCTCTGGGGTTGCACAGAGTTGGACACGACTGGAGCGACTTCGCCGCAGCAGTAGCAGCAGCGTAGCTATTGTCAAGTTAACTCACGTTTCTTTGCCTTTATGAGCTAAACTCTTCAAGAGTTCTAAGACTTGGGACACGGTCCCAAACCTCAAATTTGGTTCTTTGACACCATCAGCCGTCTACCATGTTACTTTCCATGGCATCATCTTCTATCTCCTATTTCTTTTTTCATTGATAAAAGAAAGATATTGGCACAGTGCTCCCATGTCTGAATTTTCTAGATCAAGTTATTAAAATCATGATCATTAGAGATGTTTCCCTAACTCCTTCTAACGTGTGCATCAGCAGCACTCAGTGGCAACCCCTGGACTTGGTTAGGCTTCCACGGTCTTCCCCTCACAACGTGGATGCCCAATTTTCAGGACAGAAGTGAACATGAGTCTATATTCCTCAACCAAAGCACTAGTGGCACCAGGCACCATTTCTCCAGGAAAACAAAACAAATCAAAACGTGACTGACTGAAGCTTACTTGTGCCTGTGTTTTCTTACTTTCTCAAGTATTAAACCCAATAAAGACCTTTATTTCTGGTTTCTACAGGAACTGTGCTCCACCCTCAATGCAGCTTTTCTATAGCTCCTAAAGTACAGATTTTGGTCTCTGTCTTCCTCATCAGCATTGGAGTTCTTCCTCTGCTACTCTCACTAGCTTTGTTTATACCCTACTGTTCCACATAGCAAAACAAAATTGCTCAGAACTCAGAAATCTTCTCAGGTCTACAATGCGATCTTGAAAAACTATTGCCATTTTCTGATTTGGATGGCGTTGATGAGAACGTAATTGTGATTAATTCTCTTCTGATCTCATCTCTTCTAACATAGAGACACACAGTCACAGAAAACGAATAAAAAGGCTAAGTTTCTAGAAGCGTTTATATTTTTGCAGGCTTTAAATTATATCCTAGATATCTTGATTCCGACAATAAACAGTTGTCAACTGAAACAGATTTTAAAATAATGTCTTGGTGTGCACCTTTTATATTGCCCAAATAACCACCTTCTTTTAGCCTAAAAGGGTCCTTTCCTGAGAAAGAGAAGCCCAAGGAGCATTTTGTTCTTCTGTTGAGTAATAGTCAGTTACAAAGCCCATGTGTTACAGAGATGGGTTTCCTATGGCTTCTGATGTTTTTTATGGGTTTCACACTGTGAAACTTGGGAAAGGTATTTTTGAATAAACTACAGTTGTAAGTCTGCAAATATGAACACCATACTCAGAAACTCTTGTAGTGCCAGGGCAGCAAACTAATTCTGGGGGATGGGACATTATTTGTGAGTAATCATTCCTTTATTTGAGAACTCAAAATGAGTATTAAGGGAGTGCTGCATTCTGTTCATCACTTACCACCAGAAGCAGGAGCTAAATTTTTTTCTAAATCTTTTTCTCTGTAATTTAACTCTAGTTCTGAACTCGACAGAATGAGAAGAGCAGGGGAAAAGTAAAGGTAAGCATAAATAAGAAAGATGATAAAAAGGATTTCAGGAGAAAAATTCAATATGTAAAATGACATCAAAGGAAAAAAAAAGCCAAAGCATATATCATCATTTAGAAAATACAATTCACATATTCTTCTGGTTTCAGACTATATCTATTTATCTACCTATCTATCCATCCATCTATCTATTTATCAACCTATCTATATATTTATATATTTACCTAGGGTCATTTCAGATGTATTGATCTATATTCTATTAATTAATCAGTGACAATAATTCTAATGCAACCCCTATTGCCCTTTCCTCTGTCTCTTCATCTGTATGCTATAGAGTTTGTTAATACAAAGTTGTGATACTTTAAAACAAAGAAACCTTACCCTTTACATCTAGGTCCTTTAAATGCTTTATTTTGACCTAAAAAGAGCTATTTTGGATTTTTTTGGTAGGTTTGTTAATTTTTTCAACAGGAAAACTTTTAAAATTCACACAGCTAGTTTTTATATACATCTATGCAGTGTGCTCAATGGTTTCAAGCTGGTTTTGAAACATGGCCTTGGACGAATATTTCAGTTTAGCAAATTATTAATACATTTCTTACTCATCAATAAACAAGGATAGCACCAGTAACCCCTGTCTTGAGAGTCCTTGTGTCTATCACAATGTTAAAATTACCTATACTCTAGGTATTATTATTAACAGAGGAATCGCAAGGATTGGAAGTTTTATAATATCTTCCTTTGAAACTTTTACCAAGCATTATTCAGCTAAATGGGTTACAAAGATGATTAAGATAGAAAGGTTATCAGGTAGGGGAAATAAGATGAAAGATAGATGGGTATTAAGAACTAAGGAAAATGAGTGGCAGTGGAAAGTCAAACATGCATACTCACGGAGTTGTCCAAGACGAGCTTTTTCTTTTTTACCAAACAAACGTCCTATTGAAGACTTGATTCCTTTCTTCTTGGGGGCTTTGTGAAGAGAGTCTTGGCTGCTGTTGGCACTGCCAAGCCCAAGGCTTTCGGGCTCAAGGGAGGCAGATAAACTGCTGCAAAGAGAAAAGAGGGGAAACTGTTTGCTTCGGTGTAACACTCACCAGGTACACAAGACAGTGCACCTTGTCAAAAGACAATCCTGCAACATCCACGAGGTGCGTGCGTGCTAAGTCACTTCAGTCGTGTCTGACTCTTGGTGAGCCCATGGACTGTAGCCCGCCAGGCTCTTCTGTCCATGGGATTCTCCAGGCAAGAATGCTGGAGTAGGTTGCCATGCCCTCCATAGATCCAGGGGATCTTCCTCAAGGTACATAAGACCTAATTCCTTGATAAAGGCACAAAAGGAGGAACAAGTACCCTTGAATATTACTTTCTCCCTTGCTTCCCAGGTTTCTGCTCAAGCACATTAAAGTATGATTTCCTCAGCCTTAGGACACTAAGCCTCCAAATGTTCTCTAGAAAATATTTTTCCTAGTATTTTTCACACAATATCAAACCAATCAGTGAACACAAATTGGTTTATTAAGTTCATGTGAAGTGACCTTCTATAAGTTAGTCCTTGATGCTTTACATATTTCTTTCTTGCAATTTATTTTTTTAGATCTTTAACATAATGACCTATGATAAGAAATTTAAATGTAACTAATAAAGTTTATGCTCGTATTCTAGCCCATGGTTTAACTGGATTTTCCTCTTGGTATCTTTCTCAGTTTTTGTGCTTAATTTGTTGAATTTTAAATCATCTGGGTGAGATTTTGAAGAAACAAATCATATACCCTAGTGATCACTGTATATTTTCCTTACAGTTCTCAGGTCTTGTAGGTACATGATAAGCTGAAAT
This sequence comes from Capra hircus, assembly GCF_001704415.2. Taxonomy (NCBI): domain Eukaryota; kingdom Metazoa; phylum Chordata; class Mammalia; order Artiodactyla; family Bovidae; genus Capra; species Capra hircus. The sequence goes on from NC_030812.1 coordinate 10,689,063, forward strand.
GATTTCCAAGTAAGCTGATCTAGGTTCTATTCCTGGTCAATGTATTTAACAGTTTTAATAGGATAGGTTCGATGATACTGTTTTCATTTTTATAGCTGTTAATTTGACAGTATCATGATGAATTATTTAACTGTACTTATTCATCTTAATTAATATGGGTTCAGTAAGACAGTAAGTAATCTGCCTGCAATGCAGGAGACCCCAGTTCAATTCCTGGGTCAGGAAGATCTACTGGAGAAGGGAACAGTCACTCATTCCAATATTCTTTCCTGGAGAATTCCATGGACAAAGGATCCTGGCAGGCTACTGTCCATGGGATTGCAGAGTCAGACACGACTGAGTGACTAACACACCCAACACACTAAGTATAAATTTTGAACCTGGAGTAACTTTTCACATTGGAAAGTGAAAGTGCAGTCGCTCAGTCGTGTCCTACTCTTTGCGACCCCATGGACTGTAGCCTACGAGGCTCCTCCCTCCATGGGATTCTCCAGGCAAGAGTACTGGAGTGGGTTGCCATTTCCTTCTCCAGGATTAAACATTTTTGAAAAGAGTTTTTTTGTGATATCAAACATTTTTTCTTTGTTTAAATAAATAAAAATAAAACAAAGAAAAAATGTTTGATATCACAAAAAAACTCTTTTCAAAAATGTTTATTGTAAAACACATTATTTAGAAGATAGATTCTAACTTAAAATCATTAAATCATTATATTCAGTTATATTAATTAAACGTTCAGAGATGCTATAAATGATGACAGCGAAAGAACATACATTTAAGATGTAAATTGTATGCTTATATTTATTTATTTATTTATGGTATTAGTTATTATAGAAATCTGCTTCAATTTTTAGGCAGATGGAAAGGACAGTATGAAGAGTTGCTATGACAAATAGGGTATTTTCCCATGTAAACTTATCTCTTCTTTTAATATTTCAGGTTTTTTTTTTTTCCTTTTCTAAGGAGGAGCTTTATAGCTGGCAGTAGCAGCACCCATAGGGTAATTTACATACCTGTCTGTTAAAAGTAGCTGGGGTACAATCATGGATTTTAAGATCTTAATTACCTTTACACTAGAAGGCGAGCTTATAGTCTTGCCTTGGAATCTCTTTAGCTTTTGGTAACTAGCCCTGACCAGTACTTCCTATACTTTGACTCCCTTTTAATAGAGAAAGGCTATTCTCGAAATATTGACAAGTAACAAGATTGAAAATATACAGTTAATTCTAAAAATGAAAATTCAATCTCAGAATGAAAATTCGATCTCAGAATGAAAATTCAGCTTTTTCACAAGTGATATTGTGAAGAGGGAGCTGGAGAATTACAGCTCAAATAAAGAATTTTATATAAATTTTAAGCAGTCTGATAACACTAAAAGGAAGAATATTTGGGAGAGGAGGACAGACAATGGCAGTGTGCTGGGAAGGTCATACCTTCGGGCATCATTATGGTAGGAAGAAGGGAGGGTGTGAGTCATCCTGATGGCTCTAGGGGTAGGGGGAGGAGAAGTTTCACATTTAATGGTTGCTTTATCCTCCCGACCATCTTCTTCTACCACTGCAATCTGGAAGCAAAAAAAAATACACCACACTCACTTTTTCTAAATTTTAACTGAAATTGATGAAAATAGAAACTCATTAAAGCAAGGCTATTTGAGTAATTCTAAAATAAAAGCAAAACAAGAAATTTAGGGCATATAAGTCTTACACATAAAAACTCACATTATTAAAGAGTAGGAATTTCATAACTATTTAAAAGTTAAGACACTCCAGTTAAAACCGACATACACACACATAAATGGACTTACTACATAAAAATATTAGTTAACTGTAAATAAACACCATACATCAATATCCAGGGACTATGGAAAAGCTATTTTGGAGTCCATTAAATATATCAGAATGTAAACGCTTTACAAAGTTATTGAACACATATTTGAACTAATTCACTAAAAATATGCATAGTCAGGTTATCATACCATGGACATCTTTTAAGTGGGAGAGTTTTGAAGTGAGAATTTGATAAAATAAAATGTTATCAGATAGGGTGTTTTAAATCAGGCTAATTAAATGTGTTCCCAGATATTTTAAAAAAAGAGCTGCAGTTTATAAGAAAAAAACTTTCTTTTTAAAGTGAGAATAATAAAAGGTAAGAATGGAATTTTTTCAAACTGTTTAATTTCACTAATTCTCATGGGAAAATTGAAAACGGCATACAGATCACCATAAGCAGATGGGATGAAAGGGATTTCTTTAAAGAATTTAGTTCCAAGTCCAGAACAATTCACCATACCATAAGTTTTGCCAGAGATGGATATACAGAACTGAATTAAAATAAGACTTTTCAACAACCAACTGAATTGTAAGATAAAGATTTTTAAAAACAATGCTGCATTTAAACCATATATATATATGGAGAGAGAGAGAGAAAGATTGCAGAAACTGTAGCTAAAAGATGTATGGTTCTAGAACTTCTGATGAAGAAATGTCTCAATAGGGCTAAAACAAAAAGTTTAAAACTATATTCTCGTCTTTTGTCTATAAATGTCCCGCTAGTTTCTTTACATTAAGCTATTATACATAAGTGCATTTATATGCGATACTTCATGTATTGGAGAAACAATAAAAGTGTCTGTCTGGGCTCTTGTCATTCAAACCTAGGTTACTTTTACCAGCATAGTGCATGTCTTCTCAGTTGCTTCAGTCGTGTCGGACTCTTGGCAACACTATGGGCTGTAGCCCGCCAGGCTCCTCTGCTCATTGCCGGGGTCCAGCCCCGGTGGATCCAGGGAACTCGAAGGGTGGACGGCGTTGGCGTGGAAAGACTTGTTTGTTTATTAATGTAAGATTAGATTAAGAAACTATAGTGTAGTAAGAAGGTTAAGTGGAGGAAGAGGGCTGAATAGCTTGGTTTACGCGGAAGGCCAATAAAATTCCAGACAAGGAATTTGCACCATCTACGTTGGGCCACCGGCGCCCGCTTGAATATCTAAGGGTGCCTCGCCTTAAGCTCCCTTTCGTGCGGGTCTTAACAGCCGGGGCAAGTAAGTAGACCTGGCGAGCCTCCGCGCCCCAGATGGAGATTCAGCCTGAAGTTAAAGTAAAGAGCAGAGAGAGGAAAGGGGAGAGAAGAGGAGAAAGAGAGAGACATGGGGGGAGCCAGAGTCCCAAGAAACCAGGCCGAGAGACTAGTTCGAGAAACTGGTCCGAGAAACTGGTCCCCGGCCCCTGGCCCCCGGCCCCTGGCCCCCATCCTTTATTGTTCAGAAGGCCTTTTATACTTTTGATAAAACATGGAGATCAATGGGTAACACAGAATTATGTAGCGTTCGCAGCCCAGACTCTTTCTATACATCATTTTGTATACAAAAGGTCTCAGGTGATTTACATTATCTTCTGGCCAAGAAGCTTGTTAACACTTTTTATCTCTCTTCCTTAATGAATGTTGATTTTGTTTCCCCTGAAGTGTTTTTCTTTAATTTGCATCTCCTTAAAGCATTAAAGTTACATCTCTATAGAACAAAGGTGCAGTGGGATATAACAAAGAAGGTACTTAACTCGAAGATCTAATGTTGCTAATACCAGGTCTACTACTTGTTTTTCTATATACCAACTATATCTAAAAATAAAGGATATGAAAATTTGGCAGCAAGCATTGACCCAAAAAATGAAACTTTTAATCAGTCCTATTCTAAAGATTTTGACTCCTCGGAAGCTCCTACATTCCTAGGATGTTTTAAGCTTCCTGTGCCTCCTGCGGTCAGGAGGCCTCAAACAATCACATGCGCAGCTGTACGAGTCCTGCAGGCAGGCTAGAAAGCCATCGGAGGGGTTTTTGGATTGAAACACTCTTTCAAATGCAGAAGACTAAAGCCCTGAATTGACTTTTTCCAGAAAATGTCAGAAGAGTGGAAAAGCAGAGCACAAAAGCCGGCAGATTTTTGTTGGGGTACATGCTTAGGAATTTCCAGAGGGGTCCCTGAAGTCTGAGCACGCCTTGCGTATGTCAGCTTCCTTCCTCATGACCTTGTCACGGGCGGGATTCCTCACACTGGCTTCCGGCAGCTCATGGTGTTCTCCAGGCAAAAACACTGGAGTGGGTTGTCATCTGTTGTTCCAGGGGCTCTTCCTGACCTGGGATCAAACACTCATCCATCTCCTTCTCCTGCATTGCAGGCAGATTCTTTACCACTGAGCCACCTGAGAAGGCCTTAACTGTATAAGAGATCTTAATAAGATCTCTTTTCTCCATTTCAATGAATATAGTGCTATTAGAAGAATCTTTTTCAAGGACTGTTTTCAGCATAATGTTGATACTATGGAAAACCCTTTCTAAACTCACATCTTATCTAAACTTGTAAAGCATATTTCCAAACTCTCCCTAATACATATTTATGTTTTCAGAGTTCCATTATTTTACCAAGATTGTTTTCCACAATTGTTTCTGGGAAGCCTGATTATTTCTGTTTCCAGACTTTTTCTCTGAAACACCGTCTTATAAAACAACTTCCTCTCTCCAGATGGCAGGTCAAAATAGGCCAACTTTCAAAATATCAGCTCTTAAAAACATTATACACGAACCCCTTTGCTGAATAATACTTAAATCTCATGCTGTATGAGTAAAGTGGAGGAGAAAGACTTCAGAATCAGAGATGGATTTGAATCTTGACTTCTCTTATTTATTGAGTGACATGTACTAATTACTTATCTACTCTAAGATTAAATTTCCTTATCAATAAAATAGAAGTGAGTATACTCAGTTAAATTTCTTTTGAAGTGCAAATTAAATCATGCATATAACTCCTTACCCTGATATACAATAAATGTTAGAGTTTGTGGTTTTCTTTCTATAACCTACCTTTCTTTCTTTCTTTCTTTCTTTTTTACAATTCCACAACTTGAATGACATGACATACGAAAGAAGGCAAAAAAAAAAAAAAAAAAAAAAACCAAGAAAAAGAAATCACCTCGGTTTTTCAGCTCTTTGGAGAGATCTGGGGCAAAGGAATCAGAATTTAACAGTAGGATTTTCTCAGCTGAACTAAGGATAGGGAATAGATGGTAGGGAGTCAACTCCCTGGCTGACTGGTCTTTGGGGCAAATAAGGAAAACACCTTCTACAGCCAAAGGGTGATGAGAACCTTCTTAGGTAGACGGACTTCAGGCTATTCACTGACATTAACTTCATTTGGGATGTGGACATCTTCTCCGAGTCTCTGCTCTCGGACACTGTGTTGATTATGCTTCTTAAATGCTTGATGAATTCCATCCTGATCTCTTCCGGGTCATCCTCAAGATTTGAGTGCACCAGCTTCAGCCTGTTCAAGGGTGGTGCCAGAGCTGGGTTTTCTTTGTCACTTCCGGAGCCTGGTTTGTGGTGTGTAATTAACAGACACAGAGCATTCTGTACCAACTGCTGCTGAACGAAACAGGAATACCACATCTCAGTTTCCTTCAGGTGACTTAGGATGCTGTCATTGAAGATGATCACCACCCCATTAGAGCCCTTCAACGGGTCTGGCCAGTAAGACTCGAACTCTGGATCACCGCCACAATCCCAGAGCTCAAATTCACACCCCATGCCTTTGTTGTTTGCTGGTAACACGTGGGTTCTCGAATTCCAGGATCCTCACTCCTTGGGTTTGGTTGTATTCAGTGATGTCAGAAGCTTCTGTCAGAAAGTTGGCCAAAATGGTTTTTCCCACTCTTGCAGGGGCCCCCAACGAGGACCTTGGCCTTCAGCAACTCAGTCCCGGGCCCCTCGCAGGTGCCACTTGAGTCCACACCACAGTCTGCACGGAGCGGAAGTCACCGCACTATAACCTCCCTTTCTTATCAATCATCTCTCTGTATTCCCTAAATTCCCTGAGGTTTTATTTCTGCAAAAGATCTTCCTTTACATTTTTCCCCTCTTATACACACTGAAATTATTTCACATATCATATACTCAGATTTCTTCCTGTATTTCCAGTATAATCCTTTTAAGTGGTGAAGGAAGTCAAAGAAAAATGGTAATAACATTATGCATGATAAACTTGGCAATTGAGAACTAACTGATAGTGTCAAAGAGAAGATACTAAAAGAAGATCGATGATGGACAATAAAAATAAAATTCAGTTTAGGTCATGTCTGTCTAGTCAAGGCTCTGGTTTTTCCAGTGGTCATGTATGGATGTGAGAGTTAGACTGTGAAGAAGGCTGAGCACCGAAGAATTGATGCTTTTGAACTGTGGTGTTGCAGAAGACTCTTGAGAGTCCCTTGGACTGCAAGGAGATCCAACCAGTCCATTCTGAAGGAGATCAACCCTGGGATTTCTTTGGAGGGAATGATGCTGAAGCTGAAACTCCAGTACTCTGGCCACCTCATGTGAAGAGCTGACTCATTGGAAAAGACTCTGATGCTGGGAGGGATTGGGGGCAGGAGATAAAGGGGATGACAGAGGATGAGATGGCTGGATGGCATCATGGACTCGATGGATGTGAGTCTGAGTGAACTCCTGGAGTTGGTGATGGACAGGGAGGCCTGGCGTGCTAAGATTCATGTGGTTGCAAACAGTCGGACATGACTGAGTCACTGAACTGAACTGAACTGAAGCATAATATGGATTCCCTTAATTAAAAAAAAAAAAAGTTCCCTAGTTGCAGAAGTATTTGGGCATAAGCTTACTATCACATCTTGAAAATGCTAAAAAATAGACTTATTTATGCATTGGATAGTAGGTTGAATCTTTAAAATTTGTCCCATCTGATTTCCTGAATCTGAGCTCTGCCACTCTCAATGATCTAACACAATGTTATTTTGTGAATCTGAACTTTATTCCATTTGTTTCTAACCCAGGGATCAAACCCAGGTCTCCTGCACTGTGGGCAGATTCTTTACCAGCTGAGCCACAATGGAAGCTTGTTTCCTATACCCAAGATTTATTCTCTTGACTTCATTCTAAACAGGAAAGTGGTATCTGGAGCCATGCCCCCTCCCTGGGCTAGCTAATTCCTAGAGATAGCAAGCTATGTTCCTGAAGTGTGCCTTCCATATGCAGACCGAACACTCTAGATCAGTATCCCAAATCATCTTTTCTGTCTGGCTCTTGCACTCTGATTGTGGTTCAGTCACTAAATTGTGTCTGACTCTTGCAAACCCCTGGACTGTGGCCTGCCAGGCTCCTCTGTCCATGGGATTTCTCAGGCAAGAATACTGGAGTGGGTTGCCATTCCCTTCTCCAGGGGATCTTCCTGACCCAGGGATGGAACCCTGGTCTCCTGAACTGTAGGCAGATTCTTTACCAACTGAGTTTTGAGGGAAGCCCTTACCCTCTAGGAGGCACTATTCCTCTGCCTTAATCATCACAGGCCAGGTGTCAGACAACTAGAGATAGACCCTAGACCCTATGATCCACTGAAATGATTCAAACTAGTCAGTCCTAAGCCTGTGTACCTTACCTTCACAATAAACATTCCTGCCCATGATTTCTCCTCACACTTTCTGAGTTCTGACCTGGTGCTTACCCTTGGCCAGGCATGGCATGGCATGCCCGGGCTCTTGGGAAGTATGACTAAGAAGCTATCTTTTATTGCTAATTGTTTCTTGATTTGCTTGTCTTATGTAACTAAGTAAACTCTGGGAGATAGTGAAGGACAGTGAAGCCTGGTGTACTGCAGTTCATGAGGTCACAAAGAATCAGACATGACTTAGTGACTGACCAACAATATTAAAACCTGTATTTAAAAACAAGCATCACTGTTCTAGTATCAGCAGTACCTAATTATTCCAAAAGAGGTCTAAAAATTCTGTGGAAAATCAGGAAAATTTATTCACCCAGTCTAAACATTATCCTAGAAAGTATAAATAATTTTATCTTTAGACATTTATTCTTATTATTGCATTTAAGCAATTCAAAGGCACTTAAATACTTTTAATATTTTTATGTTAATAAAATGCTTCAATTATCAGAAAGACAATTTTAAACCTTTCATAGAAAAAACAACATTCAATTAGTAATCATGTCAAAGAAATATACAGTACCTTTCTCCGATGTTTCCTTAGATCACTTGGCTATGATTGGCAGTAATAAAAACAACACAAAACAGAACCAGTTAATGATTATCATTTGACCGTGTCACAAATTTAAATAGTAGCTATAATTTAACTTTCTTTTTTTAAACTTTCATTCCATTCTTTTCAAAACAAATGTCTTTTAATCACTATAAAAGCATTCCTCCAGGGAGCTATTTTCAAGAGGAAACTTCCTAGATGGCATGGTAGAGGGGCAGGTCTTCATGAAGGGAGCATGTGTACATGCCTGAAACCTGAGCTGTGAGACACACAGACCTTAGGGAATATGAAACATACATGAAGTGACTGGCCAGAAGTAAACATGGGACTATATCCTCCCAAGGAAACATAGATGGGAGTGAAGAGGATTATGTGTAAAGGGAGCGCCAATGTACATACAAGTGGTTATAAACACTCCCTTTTATCCTGCCTATGCAGGGCCTTGGACCTCCTTTGGGCAGTTATGCTATTCCTACGTGATCTCAAAGTTTCTGACATCTGAAATACTGAAAGCTTCTGCTTTCTCAGATGCTATTTCCCAAATACCTAAAACTCTGGCTTCAGTAAGTACAGCATATATCTGGGGCTTCTGTTTCCTTCATAGTGCTCTCTTACAGAATTAAACAAAATAAAAAAAGTTATTTCTTTATGACCTCAGATAAAACATATTCACTTAATATTTGTTCATTTGTCTTATGTAAGGAAAGCACTTGTTAAACTATTTCATTATTTATTACTTTAAATTAAATTTAAATAATTGAAATAAATTATTATTTCATTAAATTATTAAGTTAAATTATTTCATTATCATTACTTTATATTTCTGTTGCTACTGAAAAATGGGTTGATTTACCTCATTCAATATTCTAAGTAACTAGATGTTACTAATGTTATTTATGCCTCTGGATTTGTGGTGAGGTAAAGGTAGATATCAATAGGTTTTATTACCAGGACAAATATCTATGTTTGCTAAATACGTAAATATGAACAATATGAGTGAGTACAATGGTTTTAAAATCTCTGCCTGTCTGTCCCTAAAATTTAAAATTTTGCTTTGATTTCAAATTTATATTCAAACATGAATTACATCCAACAAAATTATTTTTTTCTTCAATATTTTGTACAGGTAAAGGAAAACCTGTCTTTCACCGTAACAATAATGAATTTGATGACAAAGTTCTACTAGGTGATAAGGACCTCCTGGCTTTTATTTTTTGTTTTATTGAGTCAGATATTAAACATTTTAAATGTTTAATTTTTGTTTACTTTTTTCCTTTTTATCCTCAGGAAATTCTCTAATAGCTTTTAAGTACTCTAATTATAGTATAATAATGTTCTTTACCGTGTTTTATTTATAACTGCTCAAGAAAATGCATGAGAGCAGTGGCATCCTATTCATACACAACCAAACATTATGTGTAAATGGATACAAATATATTATTTTGTTATTATAAAAATAACAACACTGTCAAGGGTTATAATGCTAATATATAATGAAAATACTTAAAAGGTCAAAATAATAGGTTGAAAAAGTGTTGAAAATAATAGCAATACAGAAATAACCAAAGTTCTCTTGGCTTGAATGCTAAGTAAATTATACCCTTGTGGGCCAATATTCTTACTACAGCTTTGATGACAAGTAGATCATCAATATACATAGCATAAATTACACATGCAGAAACTAAGCCAAATACACTATCATTTTTAATTACTCTAATCAGATGGATGGCTCCTGGATTTTAGAGGGGAGGGCATACCCCACAGCCTGTGGGATTTCGGTTCCCTGACTAAGGATCAAAACCGTGTTCCCTTTAGCGGACATGTGGAGTCTTAACCACTGCACCACCAAGGAAGTTCGGTTCCTAGACTTCTAAAACAGGGAGATCATGATTTGGTCATAGATCAAACTGGAGCTCAGTATATTGGGTTAGTTTATCTTAGTACATTGGCTAAAATGTTGTGCTGTATCTGGCTGGGACCCACTTTGATTAGTTGGTCTTTATTTGGATTTTCCATCTGGAAATAAGCAAGGAACAGGATACTCAATGGTTGAAGGAGATATTTCCACTTTAATTTTTTTTCATCACTCCTCTTTTATATAGATTTTATTGCCTGGAAGTTTCATAATTGTAAAGACTTTGGATATAGGAAATACTGCCTCATAAATAGCCTTTTGTTCCAATTTTCAGTTGCAAAATTAAAGAAAAAGATACCTAAACTGATATACATAGTAGAAATTTTATGAAGATAAAATCTAAAAATCATTTACTTACAGGGTAGTCTTCCCCTTGGGGTGAGAATATTATACACACACACACACACACATACACATACATATATGCACACATGTGCACTTTTATATATATTAATTCTAATGCCATTTTTTGCCACAATACACATTATTGCAACATAACTTTTAAAAAGATTGATTTAACAATCATTTAGAAATTGAGTTAACCTTCTTTGTTCATATATTATACACATGTATACAGATGCAGGCATTGTGACACTTTTTATAGAGGTTTCACAGCCTTCTGACCACAAATACTATATACACTTAATATTCATATTCTTCTGTCCTATTATTAATCTCTCCTCCATTTGTTATACTTGTACTAGATTTTTGCAGTATATCATCTATTATTTGATCTATTTGTGTTCTAATTAATCTCCATCTCCAAAGTTTTATTTTTAATTTAAATTTTATTGTTTTAATATAGTTCTAATATTCACGACAAAACATAGATTTTCCCCTCATAAAGAGTTCAGAATATTACAATCTTCATTATCATTGTCCTTAATCACAGAAAATATATTGAAATATATTTCCCTCCTAACCACTGAAAACAACAAAGATAAAATAGTATACGCTTTTGACTTGGCAAATTTGAAGAAAAATTCAGCTCCTCTTTACTAGCTGTGTTGAACAAGGACATTTATCCATACTCTCAACATTTCAATTACTTATGGTCAAGATAATGCCCTTAGATTTTCAAATGTTATCATGAGGATAAAGTGACTAAACATTATGACAGTCAGCAGTCACTCTACCTACATTATTTTTGGCAAAGGGTATTTTAATTTTTCTTTCATATGTTAAGAGTATTTCATAATTTAGATTTCTGACTTTTAATCTCAAATGAAGATACATGAAATAAAAAATTAAAGGATAAAGAAGGGTGAAACTATTGACATGGAATTATAAAGCTCAGGAACTTGCTGCTATTGTTTTAGAATTTAAGCTCTTCTTTTAGAATTATAATTTTCTATTATAAAATTATAACATTCTATGTTGGTGTATTGAAGCAATTATAATAAATAATTTTGAAACTTACTGTGTTAAAAAAAAGAAACACCCAGTCTCAATGTACTTCATCAAGATATCATCAGTAAAAATGAACTTAATGGTCTAAATTATTCAGATTTCTCATGTGATATTTAGATTTCTGCTCTTCCTTCCGTTTACAAATTATGTGACCTTGGGAAATTATAGCTGCGTGGGCTTCATTTCCTTATTTTATAGTTGGGTTAATATTTGTGCTTATCACATAGGTTTTTATTAGGCTTCGTTTCCTCACTTCATAGTTGGATTAATATTTGTACTTATCACATAGGCTTATTAAGAAAAAAAGGAAAATGACAAAGCACACAGCTTTTAGATGAGAAGAAGTATCCAGTAAATTCTAGCCGATGCATCAGTAACTCTCGCGGAAGCAAAGGCTCTCTGGGCGCGCCATACCAGTGTCATGACTCCCATCCGGTCCATTTCCCTGGCAGGACTTCGAGGTGTGAGCTTTGGCGTTGCGTGTCCACTAGGGGGAGACGAGCTGGCCAGTGAAGAAGCTGTGACCGAGGCAGTGATGGAGGTACCTGGGTGGACCCTTGCTAAATTCAGGCCTTCCAGACTCACACTAGCCACTCTGTTCTCAATTTCTTCAGCGCGTAACTCTGTGGATTCTTTTTCTTCTTGAATTAGTCTGAAAGATAACAGGTTAATTTTGATACATTACATGTTGTTATAAAGTTATTAATGTTTGGAATTCATCAAATGAATAAGTGAATAAATAACTGTGAATATTTTTAGATCAAATCTAACATTTTAATTTTTTCCCTAGACAATATAACTTACAATAAATTCCAGAGACTTCTTGGCAGAGAACTAGAAAATCTTTCTTTCCAAATGACATATAATCCCTTGGGTTTAGAGTTTGATACCCTTTCTAAACTGCTGCTGCTGCTGCAAAGTTCCTTCAGCAGTGTCCAACTCTGTGTGACCCCATAGACAGCAGCCCACCACCAGGCTCCCCATCCCTGGGATTCTCCAGACAAGAACACTGGAGTGGGTTGCCATTTCCTTCTCCAACATGAAAGTGAAAAGTGAAAGGGAAGTCGCTCAGTCATGTCTGATTCTTCACCACCCCATGGACTGCAGCCCACCAGGCTCCTCTGCCCATGGGGTTTTCCAGGCAAGAGTACTGGAGTGGGGTGCCATGACCTTCTCCGTTTTCTATACTACTACCTGTTAAAACTCTTTTAAAACTTTGAGTGTCTAGTTAATTACTGCCTCTAATCTTAATCTTACGTTTGTACTTAGGAACTAATATGTGAGACTTTTAAGAACTCAGGTCTCAACAAGGATATTGACTCCTACCTCCTATCCAGTGAAAAAGCATGATTGATAGAGTCCTCAAAAATGGTCATGCTTAATTATAATCTGACCAAATTAAACCCTGACTTAGCCAACTTGCTTTTACATAAGCACTAAGCAATTTAAATAATGCATATATGCTAGATAGTTAAATGTTCTAAGAAAAACTGTTGCTGTAAATGCTTTTGAGAAGACAAATCACTATTACTCTTTTTCTTTAATCAGGGAGAAACTTCAAGAATATACATAAATTATTTATTACAAAGACACAAAGAATAAAGAATTTTAGCGGGGTTGCGGCAAAGATCCTATTTAAGCTGAATCTATACAAGGGAATTTTCTCTAACACCACAGTTCAAAAGCATCAAATCTTCGGTGCTCAGCCTTCTTCACAGTCCAACTCTCACATCCATACATGACCACAGGAAAAGCCATAGCCTTGACTAGACAGACCTTAGTCGGCAAAGTAAATGTCTCTGCTTTTGAATATGCTATCTAGGTTGGTCATAAATTTTCTTCCAAGGAGTAAGTGTCTTTTAATTTCATGGGTGCAGTCACCATCTGCAGTGATTTTGGAGTCCAAAAAAATTAAGTCTGACATTGTTTCCCCATCTATTTCCCATGAAGTGATGGGACCAGATGCCATGATCTTGGTTTTCTGAATGTTGAGCTTTAAGCCAACTTTTTCACTCTCCTCTTTCACTTTCATCAAGAGGCTTTTTAGTTCCTCTTCACTTTCTGCCATAAGAGTGGTGTCATCTGCATATCTGAGGTTATTTAATATTTCTCCCGGCAATCTTGATTCCAGTTTGTGCTTCTTCTAGCCCAGCATTTCTCATGATGTACTTTGAATATAAATTAAATAAGCAGGGTGACAATATACAGCCTTGATGTACGCTTTCTCCTATTTGGAACCAGCCTGTTGTTTCATGTCCAGTTCTAACTGTTGCTTCCTGATGTGCATATAGGTTTTTCAAGAGGCAGGTTAGGTGGTCTGGTATTCCCATCTCTTTCAGAATTTTGCACAGTTTATTGTGATCCACACAGTCAAAGGCTTTGTCATAGTCAATAAAGCAGAAGTAGATGTTTCTCTGGAATTTTCTTGCCTCTTCTATGTTCCAACAGATGTTGGCAATTTGATCCATCCTGAGATATCTTCCTCTTAACTATAAATGGATTATTGTGATTTCCAATGATATATAATCTTTAATTTCAAGGTAATGATCACCACAAAATTTTCTTTTTACATATTTACTTTGGAAAAGTTTGGCAATTTCTTACAAAACTAAACATGCTCTTAATATATAATTCAGTATTTGTGTTCCTTGATATTTACCCAAAGAATATGAAACCTGAGGTCCACACAAAAACCTGCACATAGACATTTAGAACAATTTTATCCATAATTGTCCAAACTTGGAAACAACTAAGATATCCTTCAGTAGGTGAATGGATACATAAACTGGTACATTTATACAATGGAATAACTTCCAGTGCTAAAATGAAATGAGCTATCAAGCCATGAAGAGACATGGGGGAACAATAAATGCATATGATTAAATGAAATAAACCATCTGAAGAGGCTACATATTGTATGAGTCCAAATATATGATACTCTGGAAAAGGCAACCATGGATATAATAAAAAGATTAGTGATTTCCAGGGGTTGGCAGGGGGAGAGGGATGAATAGACAGAGCACAGTGAGTTATTAGGACAGCAAAAATATTCTGTCTGTATGATATCATGATATTGGGTATACATCATCATACATTTTTCAGACACCCAACAGTGAACCAAAATGTGGAAATACTGTTTGATTCTTCTGATATGAGGTATTTAGAATAGTCAAGCTCATAGTCTCAGAAGGTACATTAGATGCCAGGAACCCAGAGGTGGGGGTAGGATGGGGGGGTGAATGGGGAGTTAGTGTTTAATGGGGATAGAGTTTCAGTCCAGGAAGGTAAAAATTCAGAAGATGGGTGACATTAAGTGTTGCAAAACAATGTGAATGTACTTCGTGTTACTGAACTATACAGAAAAACATGGTTAAAATAGTTGTTGTTCAATTGCTCAGTCATGCCTGACTCTTTGAGACCCCATGGACTGAAACACACCAGGCTTCACTGTCCTTCTCCATCTCCTGCAGTTTGCTCAAACTCATGTTCATTGAGTCAGTGATGCCATCCAACCATCTCAGCCTCTGTCATCCCCCTTCTCCTCTTGCCTTCAATCTTTTTCAGTATGAGGGTCTTTTCTAATGAGTTGGTTCTTCATATCAGTTTGCCGAAGTATGGGAGCTTCAGCTCCAGCATCTGTCCCTACAATGAATATTCAGGATTTATTTTCTTTAGGATTGACTAGTTTGATCTGCTTGCCGTCCAAGGGACTCTCAACAGTCTTCTCCAACTCCACAGTTCAAAAGCATCAATTCTTAGGTGCTCAGCCTTCTTTATGGTCCAACTCTCACACCCATACATGACTACTGGAAAAACCGTAGCTTTGATTATACAGACCTTTGTTGGCAAAGTGATGTCTCTGCTTTTTAATATGCTGTCTAGGTTGGTCATAACTTTTCTTCCATGGAGCAAGCGTCTTTCAATTTAATGGCTGCAGTCACCATCTTCAGTGATTTTTGAACCCAAGAAAATAAAGTCAGCCACTGTTTCCACTGTTTCTCCATCTATTTGCCATGAAGTGATGGAACCAGATGTCATGATCTTTGTTTTCTGAATATTGAGTTTTAAGTCAGCTTTTTCACTCCTCTTTCACCTTCATCAAGAGACTCTATAGTTTCTCTTTGCTTTCTGACATAAGGATGGTGTCATCTCATCTGCATATCTGAGAGTATTGATATTTCTCCTGGAAATCTTGATTCCAGCTTGTGCTTCATCCAGCCCAGCATTTCACATGATGTACTCTGCACATAAGTTAAATAAGCACGGTGACAATATACAGCCTTGACGTACTCCTTTCCCAATTTGGAACCAATCCATTGTTCCATGTCTGATTCTACCTGCTGCTTCTTGACCTGCATACAGATTTCTCAGGAGGCAGATCAGGTGATCTGGTATTCCCATCTCTTTCAGAAGTTTGCATAGTTTATGGAGATCCACACAATCAAAAGCTTTGGCATAGTCAAGAAAGCAGAAGTAGATGTTTTTCTGGAACTCTCTTGCTTTTTTGATGATCCAATGGATTTAGCAATTTGATCTCTGGTTCCTCTGCCTTTTCTAAATCCAGTTTGAACATCTGGAAGTTCTCAGTTCACATGCTGTTTTAGCCCAGTTTGAAGGATTTTGAGCATTACCTTGCTAGCATGTGAAATGAGTGCAATTGTGTGGTAGTTTGAACATTCTTTGGCATTGCCTTTCTTTGGGATTGGAATGAAAAGTGACCTTTTCCAGTCCTGTGGCCACTGCTGAGTTTTCTGAATTTGCTGGTATATAGAGTGCAGCACTTTAAAGCATTATCTCTTAGGATTTGAAATAGATCAGCTGGAATTCCATCACTTCCACTAGCTTTGTTCATAGTGACCTTTCCTAAGGCCCACTTGACTTCATAGTCCAGGATGCCTGGCTCTAGGTAAGTGATACACCATCACGGTTATTTGGGTCATTAAGATCTTTTCTGTACAGATCTTCTGTGTATTCTTGCCACCTCTTCTTAACATCTCCTGTTTCTCTTAGATCCATACCATTTCTGTCCTTTATTGTGCCAATTTTTGTGTGAAATGGTTAAAATAGTATGTTCTATATTATGTGACTTTTACTACAATAGTGTTAGTTGCTCAGTCATGTTCAACTCTTTGTGACCCCCATGGACTGTAGCCTGCCAGGCTCCTCTGTCCATGGAATTTCTCAGGCAAGAATACTAGAGTAGGTAGCCATTCTCTTCTTCAGGGGATCTTCCCAATTTACAGATCAAATCCAGGTCTCCTGGATTGCAGGAAGATCCTTTACTGTCTGAGCCACCAGGGAAGCCCCTTTACCACAATAAAATGACATTTAAAAAAAATATGCTGCATCAATGTCAGTTCATCAGTTGTAACAAAAACTACTCTTATTAAGGATGTTGACAATGCGGGAGGATATGTATGTCTGAGGCCACGAACTCACTCCACTTTTCTCTCAATTTTGCTCTGAATCTTAGACTTCTCTAAGCAACAACATTATTAAAAATGCTAATATCAGTTCAGTTCAGTCGCTCAGTCGTGTCCAACTCTCTGCAACCCCATGAATCACAGAACACCAGGCCTCCCTGTCCATCACCAACTCCCAGAGTTCACTCAGATTCACAACCATCGAGTCAGTGATGCCATCCAGCCATCTCATCCTCTGTCATCCCCTTCTCCTCCTGCCCTCAATCCCTCCCAGCATCAGAGTCTTTTCCAATGAGTCAACTCATCACACGAGGTGGCCAAAGTTTCAGCTTTAGCATCATTTCTTCCAAAGAAATCCCAGGGCTGATCTCCTTCAGAATGGACTGGTTGGATCTCCTTGCAGTCAAAGGGACTCTCAAGAGTCTTCTCCAACACCACAGTTCAAAAGCATCAATTCTTTGGTGCTCAGCCTTCTTCACAGTCCAATTCTCACATCCATACATGACCACAGGAAAAACCATAACCTTGACTAGACGGACCTTAGTCGGCAAAGTAATGTCTCTGCTTTTGAATATGCTATCTAGGTTGGTCATAACTTTTCTTCCAAGGAGTAAGCATCTTTTAATTTCATGGCTGCAGTAACCATCTGCAGTGATTTTGGAGCCCCCCAAAATAAAGTCTGCCACTGTTTCCACTGTTTCCCCATCTATTTCCCATGAAGTGATGGGACCGGATGCCATGATCTTGGTTTTTTGAATGTTGAGCTTTAAGCCAACTTTTTCACTCCCCTCTTTCACTTTCATCAAGAGGCTTTTGAGTTCCTCTTCACTTTCTGCCATAAGGGTGATGTCATCTGCATATCTGAGGTTCTTGATATTTCTCCCGGCAATATAATTACTCCTAATTATAATATCTCACGTACAGAAAGAATATGAATTATGTTACTCTGAAGTTTATTTTCATGGTGCCTTTTAACTTCACCCAAAAATCAGAATCCCAAAGCAAGTTTTAATAAAGTAACATAGTACAATATTAATAATGTTTAAACACATTCCAATGGAAAAATTGCCTCCTCTTCAAAAAAAAAGAAATTTTATACTTTAAAATGATTGGCCATACATGACTCCAGAAAAACCTGATGAGAGATGATATGGTTTTGCTAAATTAAAAAATACAGTTTTAAACTCTGCTACTGCTAAGTCACTTCAGTCTGTGCAACCCCATAGACAGCAGCCCACAAGGCTCCGCCATCCCTGGGATTCTCCAGGCAAGAACACTGGAGTGGGTTGCCATTTAAACTCTAGGCATTCTACTAATTGTAAAGGAAAATCAAATTAGAGGAACTAGCCTAGTGGGCTGCCATCTATGGGGTCGCACAGAGTCGGACACGACTGAAGTGACTTAGTAGCAGCAGCAGCAGCAGCAGTTGAGTAAGAGATAGGTTGAAGTTTAATCAAGCTAAAGATCCAGTGCTACTCAGATATTCAATTCATTTGGAAAAGTCATCGAAGATTTCACCTTTACCTCATTCATTTATATTGCTCTAGTATCATTGACTGCAAGGAGATCCAACCAGTCCATTCTAAAGGAAATCAGTCCTGGTTGTTCTTTGGAAGGAATGATGCTAAAGCTGAAACTCCAGAACTTTGGCCACCTCATGCGAAGAGTTGACTCATTGGAAAAGACTCTGATGCTGGGAGGGATTGGGGACAGGAGGAGAAGGGGATGACTCAGGATGAGATGGCTGGATGGCATCACTGACTCAATGGACGTGAGTTTGACTGAACTCTGGGAGTTGGTGATGGACAGGGAGTCCTGGCGTGTTGCAGTTCATGGGGTCGCAAAGAGTCAGACATGACTGGGCGACTGAACGGAACTGAACTGAATATCATTAATCTGCATTTTTCACATATGTTTCTTATAAAAGCTGTCCTAACTTTATCCTGGGAAACTGTGAAACTGCACATTATAATTCGGTAGGTGCAGGGTTAGGTCTGAATATCTGGATGCCAGTGCTTCTGATTTCACTGATGATCACAATTTTAGAATCAAGGTCTTCCAATCCCTTGAGACCATCAGAAATCCCTGAATCACCTGATTTCCTTGTTGATCGCATCCAGTTGTTCCTGAAGCATCATGGCCAATGTCTGGGCATCAGAATGGCCACTTGGAGAGAGAAGATCCATTGAGCTGAAAATTGTTTCTCTATCGTCATCATCAATGTCAGACATCTCTGTGTCACTTTCAAAAGGGTGGCTGCTTAGCACTCCAATTTGTTGAGTTCTATTCCACTCATGATCTCCAAGAGACTTCACCTGGAAGGTAAAGCAAAAATTACAGTATGTTTCATCTTGCTCATTTTCAAAGCACTATTTTGAAAATAAAAACCCAAAACACACATGCTTTTATAGCTACCTCGGCAAAGGCAGAATTGATTATAAACATTTTATTTATCATGTCAATAAAATAGTTCCTTGATACTTAAGTCATGGAAGGTACTAATTTCAGCATAAATATCAATATTTTAATAGGAATAAAAATGTAAAACTTCTGCACGATTTCTAGTTCAACCTCAGTTTAAGGTAGTACTTATTTTAAAGCATCCATGTTTCCCATGTTTTCACTTTTTGTAAATGTAACAATCTCTATTCACTAGTACTTAAGCATTTCCATTTCTTATACTATTAATAATTAGACTGAGGGTAGAAATATTACCACACAATAAATTACACAGGAATTCTTTCTCCTGTATTCTAACAAAGTATTAATAAAAACATTGCAAAGATTTAATTTAATCTCCACTGCTCTGGTTGTTTAAATGCCTCATTGATTTTTTTAAGTCCAAGGCACATCAATTTACACGACTATGTTTTTAAAATTAATACAATAAGTCCTCCATATGAGTAACAGTCTTAAGTGACCAAGAGACCAGTGCTTTTCAGGCTATGACCTGAAGGCAGGAGAGGGCTGAAAGAAAGAGAGCAGTCCTAGATTTCCTGCTATTTACAACTAGGTTTTCATTTTTGTGAGGATGTAAAATGATTCTGGGGGGGACTACAAAAGTGATATTGCCCCAAAGCCCATTTTTGGCTACATGGCATAATTTGAAATCACTCAAACAGAGACACAAGTGACTATGTAAGGTAGGACACATAAAATTCCTGAGCTTCAGTTTAGGATAAAACAGTACTCAATTTATAAGATTACATGAATAAATACTTGACACATGCTTAGTTCAACTTTTGGTACCTAGTAGGTGTTTTATGCGGAGAAGGCAATGGCAACCCACTCCAATACTCCTGCCTGGAAAATCCCATGGACAGAGGAGCCTGGTAGGCTGCAGTCCATGGGGTCGCAAAGAGTTGGACACAACTGAGCGACTTCCCTTTCACTTTTCACTTTCATGCACTGCAGAAGGAAATGGCAATCCACTCCAGTGTTCTTGCCTGGAGAGTCCCAGGGACGGCAGAGCCTGATGGGCTGCCGTCTATGGGGTTGCACAGAGTCGGACACGACTGAAGCGACTCAGCAGCAGCAGCAGCAGGTGTTTTATGTTGGACTTCCCAGGTGGCGCTAGTGGTAAAGAACCTGCCTGTCAAAGCAGGAGATATGAGAGATGCGAGTTCAATCCCTGGGTCGAGAAGATCCCCCTGGAGAAGGGGATTCTTGCCTGGAGAGTCCCACAAACAGAAGAGCCTGGTGGGCTATCGTCCATAGGGTCATAAAGAGTCAGACATGACTAAAGTAACTTAGCACATGCACAGGGGTTTTATGTTAGCTATAGTTAAAAAAAAAAAAAAATCTGTCATATATCACACCTGAAACTAATAAAAATGAATGCTTTCAGTATAAAAACACTATCCAAAATGGAAGAGTGCATTTACTTAAACCATCAAAGACTTGAAATCAAAAGTTTAACCTTGGTCTCATCTCTCCTTGCACCCATGCGGCCTCTCCTTGGTCTTCTTATGACTTTAGTGGCTCTGTAATCAGACTGGCTGTCCACTAGGGATCCAACAGAATACCGCAGCTCGGCTGAGGTGTCTAGGTGAGTTCTGGAAATAAGGAAAACTTATCAGCAAATCACCATCCACCACTTAACTGGCAACAAAACTCAAACGCTCAAGGGGGAAGGAATTATGTTATAAATCCTAGAGGTCTCTTCAAAGGTTTACGTCATAAATTCCAGTCTCAGGTTCATTTTAGAATATTAAAAAGCCTTTCTGGTCTTTCATTATCATTTTCAAACTCCCTAGTCAATTGAAACATGTTAAGATTGACAACCAAAATCCATTGGCTTACATTCTGACAACTCTGTTTTATTTTGAGCTATTTAGCGGATAATCCAATACATTTTATTTATCACTGTGTTTGTTTTAAATATTCTTCATTAACCTAAGAGAAAAATGAGTAAACTTTTTGAGTCACAGCATTATCTATTTTCCACTGTTTTATTTTTCAATATAGGAAATTAACAAAATACTTAAAATCAGATTGACCTAAGGTTAATAAGTTTTTTTTTTTTGAAAATAAAATAGGATAGTCCACCAGAACAGTTTTTCAGGTTAGGATAAGATATTGTTCCAAAAATGTTAAGGAAGAATCTTTTAATAAGCACATTCAATTCTGAAATCTGCTTAGAGATAAAATACTTTGAAAATTCTAACTGGAAAATATCATGAGACTAGTTTCAATAAACATGAAAATAAAGTACATTGTAATTGAAGCACACTAAAGGTTTCTCCAAGTATATTATTTACATATGGATTTATATAAAATTGTTTACAGCTACAGTAATGATGATAATAACAAATGCAACATGCTGTCGTAGAAAATGATCCATCATCAGTAGGAAATATTCTTAAAGCTGTTTTCTCTTGAGCTTGGGGCTTCTGTTGATCTACTATGCTCTTACCCTCAGTTCTCTTTGGGGACAAAAACAAACATCTCCAAATACTTGGCAAGACTATAAAAGGTTTGGTGAGTCCTGGCTTTTTGAAGAAGTAGAAGACACTGACTTAATTGATGCAGGTTCTTGTTTAGCCCAACTGGATGTCAAAACAGATGAAGTAAGGAATCATCCTCCAAATAGATGACAGCTATTGTTTTTATAGCAGCAAACTTGAGGCTTAATCAGGCAAAATGGCTTTATTGTGAATCAGTTATATATTAAAAACTAGCCAATCAGGCCATAGCCATTAAATGGCACAACTGTCAGTCTTTATTTATAGCAGAGGATATAAGTTTTATCAAGACAAAGATCAGATTTTAGTCACCATTGTGTGTTCAAGGAGATATTTCTAGAATATAATAAGAACTTCATGAATATCTGGTAAGACAAGAAATGAATGCAACTGATTATACTAATAATATAGTCCAAACTGTCCAGGTCAGCATATTCCCTGTCTAAGGACCTTTATTAGTCTGTGACTGCTTAGAGTAATGTCTCTTTGGGCACTAGAGTTTCTAAAATTATAACTCATCATGCTAAGAGTATTGTTTTCTTGTTGTTTTATCTCTCAATTCCAGGTCATCAATAAAAACATTAAACAAACACAGATCTGGTCCCATTGATGCCCTCCTCAAAACTCTTAATTGTTCTTACAAGGCCCTCTACGTGGGCTTCTACTTCCCAGTTTCATTTCCATTTACTCTCAAACTCATACTTTCTTTTGCTTCAAGCCTTTGAACTTGCTATTCTTTCTGTCTCTTCACACATTTGTGTGATTACTATTTCTTAAGTTTCCATTTAAGCTGAGGCTTTAAAGTCTCAACGTCATATACTACTCTAGCTCCTGGGATTCCCTGTATGAATGTGAATTCCCTGTGTGAATGTGAATGTGTTAGTCGCTCAGTTGTGTCCAGCTCACAGAGAGTCCATGGACTGTAGCCTGCCAGGTTCCTCTATTCGTGAAATTTTCCAGGTAAGAATACTGGAGTGGG
The DNA here is from genome assembly GCF_001704415.2 of Capra hircus. Classification (NCBI taxonomy): domain Eukaryota; kingdom Metazoa; phylum Chordata; class Mammalia; order Artiodactyla; family Bovidae; genus Capra; species Capra hircus. The sequence goes on from NC_030812.1 coordinate 10,711,805, forward strand.
TAGCCATTCCCTTCTCCAGGGGATCTTCCTGACCAGGTCTCCTGCATTGCAGGCAGGCTATTGTCTGAGCCAACAGGGAAGCCCTGTAATCCTCAAATTCGTATTTGTCCATTTTCCATCTGGAACATGTATTCTTCACTGCGTCACCACTATGTCTCCAATGTCACAACATCTCACAAGGAGAAAGCACTTAAGTTATCTTGAAGGAACAAAAGACCTGAAGCAATACTAATTGTAGGAAAGCATTGCTTACACCTTATTTGAAGCAGTTGCTCCTCACCCTTCTCCTTTTATTCAACTCTGACCTGTCAGAGGCAGTATTTCCATATATTTCAATTTAAAAATTATTTTTGGTGTACAATATTTTGAAAGGCATTTGCAGATGTAAGTTACAACACAGTCCCTGGTTCCCTTAAACAAGGAACCATGTGGTTTCCCCTCCAGGATCTCCTGGGACTCTTGAATACAATCTCATAAAGGAACTTGCACAGACAAGTAGGTATGAATTTTCTTGGAGAAAACCTGTTGCTCACTCTTCTGCTTCCTGGAATGTCCTTCATTGTCCTCTGCAATTACCTAGATCCTAACCTTTCTCCAGAGATGAGCCAAATGAGGCCTTTTCCAGTCACTTTGGAACTCATTTTTCTTTCTTATCATCATCATCACCATATATATCACTGAATTAGTAACTTCAGTTCAGATATATAAATCATAATAAAACATTAGAAAAATGAACATTATTTTCAAAACAATATATCAGTAGAGGATATTAGTCACTGTCTCACTCACTCTAGCTCGTCTCTTCCTACTTCCCCACCTGTAAAGTCAAAAACTAGCAGATGAAGTTCTCATGTACCTTGGTTTTTTTATTTCTTTTTCAATTGTGTGCACTCAGAATATGATTGTTCAAGAAATAATTGGTTTAATAAAGTTTCAGTTGTCTCTTAACTTATTACAAATTAGCTGTCTTAATAATTCCTATAATACTTTATATTTGTGAGCTGATTTACTGTTTATAAACACCCTTTTCTCACTTGTCTCATCTGCAAAGTAAACTTGTCATAAAATGTTATTTTATATGTAATTAATTAAATTTATTAAGGAAAAAAGTTTTCCAAAATCAGTTTATTTTGTTATATGCCTAAGACCTAGGAATGTCAGCTTAGTTATTTTTAGTCTAGTGTTTCCGCTACAACCTGTTGTACCAAAGAATAGTTGTTCCCCATGCAGTTCCCAGGAGAAGGCAATGGCACCCCACTCCAGTACTCTTGCCTGGAAAATCCCAGGCAAGGGACGGAGGAGCCTGGTAGGCTGCAGTCCATGGGGTCGCTAAGAGTTGGACACAACTGAGAGACTTCACTTTCACTTTTCACTTTCGTGCATTGGAGAAGGAAATGGCAGCCAGCTCCAGTGTTCTTGCCTGGAGAATCCCAGGGACGGGGGAGCCTGGTGGGCTGCCGTCTATGGGGTCGCACAGAGTCAGACACGACTGATGCGACTTAGCAGCAACAGCAGCAGCATGTAGTTCCCAGGCTTCCCTGATGATTCTTCATTGTCAATAAATGTCACATTGTTAGCCTGCCATGATGACTCACTACAGTGATAAACTTTTAGATAGCACTTTTACAACTCTGTATTTCTGAGACTGAAGGCAAAAAAGACAATGAAATGGCCATTTGGTCCTAATAAAATATACATCTGTTGATTGAATAAAGCTAGTTCTGTGTATTTATTCTGTTGGCATTTTCTTTCATCTTTACCATCATCATCATCACCATGTATATCACTGAATCAATAACAAGTTCAGATACACAAATCATAAGAAAACATTAGAGAAATAAGCATTATTTTCAAAATCAAAGATCTACATATCTAAAAGTTCCTTGGGTGTATTTACACCTGTAGAACTGTGTTTCTTATATTAAATTGAATTCAAAATTCTGAATTTTGTTTTTATTAATACTCACATTGAAGAGAATATAAGTACTTTTATGATTTTTTTAAATTTGGATTTTTCACTTGAATGCTTGAAAAATGCTTTACTAGATACGCATTTCTTCAACAATATCTATTGAGAGTCTAATATATATATATATATATTTGGGGTGCTGAAATTATAGTACTCAAAACAGGCAAAAAACTGCAACGCTTGTGGAGCTAACATTCTTAGGATAAGCTTAAGACAAAAAAAAAAAATGCACTTTCATAATAGAAGTCTGTGGTGGTCAAAAGTTTCAAATAGCTGATACTGTGTTGTTTAACAAATAAATGCTTGTTATCAACTTAGATATGTATCTATCTACATAGTAAATAAACATCTCTCTGCTTTATTTTTTTAAAGATGAGGTATTGACTCAAAGCAGCTGAGTACAAATAAATTTACTTGAAAATTTTTTAATGTATTTCTCTTTCCCTCTTTTGCCTCGACAAAACAGATCATTACCAGTGATGAGTAAATATAAGTAATCATAACCAAGGATGCTTCTTCAGTAACAGGAAACACTAAAAACATTTCTGCATGTAGAGAAAACGACCAATGCCTCTTCCTAGAAAAACATGTAATCTCTGTATCTGTAGCTCCACTTCTTAATGTATGGTTTATAATATAGAAGAAGACACATATTTCTATATCTATTAAATGAAAAATACAAAAGGTAAAGATTTATATTTTATTGCATGTTTGAGGAAAGAATTACTAAATTAGAGAATTATTTTGGAGCATAGAAACTATATATCAGTAAGGAATCAAAATAGGGCAATGCCTGCTGCCCAACAGAAGGCACTTGGTTATTTTATTTGAGGAGATACAAAACCCATAAGAAAATTCACATTGATTTTTGGTGACCTATAGATAAGCTTTTAATTTAATGTTACCTTGATATTGTGGGTTCAATTAAAGAGCCAGTTCTCATTTTCAACTGGTCAAGTTCGGATCTCAGCTTTTCAATTTCTTCTGCTAACCTTTCCTAAAAATCAAAGAGGTGTTACTAAGATGATAGGCATACACCAATAAAACCAACATTCAGTTATGATAAGCCAGCTACTAAGCTTAATAACTTTCTAAAATGGAAAAATAATCAATATATTTTTACTAAGCATGGTTAGATATGACAGCAAAAAATGCCTGACTTTCCCCTTGAGATGAAAATGCGACAGCAGAAATTAATACAATTTCACCCACATTCCCTAGTACTCACTAATCCTAAATCTTTCTAAACATATAGGGATTTTTGAGTAGAGAAGTGACCTGATGATTTTGATGGCTCTGAGGAGAACTGATGAATGGGACTGAAAGGCAGGGAAGAAATAATTACTGCTCTTCCAAAAACAGGCAAGAGGATTATGGCTTGGATGACCATGGTGTCAGAAGAGAACGGCTAGGATATTGGATGCATTCTGAAGATAGAACTGAGAAAATTTGCTATTGAACTGGCTAAGGGGTGTGGATAAAGAAAGAGGTCAAGAATAGCTCCAAGATTTTTAACCTGAATAATTAGGGGGAAGAAGTTGCGATCTACTCACATGACTGCTGGGTGTTGATTAGGTTAGTTGGTAGTGGTATTTTAGGAATTGAGGGGATTACTTGTTAAGATTGAGATGACCATGAGTCCAAATAGAGATAGTGAGTTGGCTCGTGAATAAATGAACTCCTTCAGGAAAGAGGACTCGGTGGGTGATCTAAATTTGTAAGTACTCAATTTACAAATGGTATTTAAAATCCATGAACTCACCAAGGACTGAACATACAGAAGATATCCAAGGATGGTCCTAGGGACTTTAGAGATCAAGATCATGAAGAAAATAAGTTGAGTATATGAAGGATTTTACTCATGATTGACTTTGCTGCTGCTGCCAAGTCGCGTCAGTCGTGTCCGACTCTGTGCAACCCCACAGATGGCAGCCCACCAGGCTCTTCTGTCTGTGGGATTCTCCAGGCAAGAACACTGGAGTGGGTTGCCACTTTCTTCTCCAATGCAGGAAAGTGAAAATCACAAGTGAAGTTGCTCAGTCGTGTCCGACTCTCAGCAACCCCATGGACTGTAGCCCACCAGGCTCCTCTGTCCATGGGATTTTCCAAGCAAAAGAGTACTGGAGTGGGGTGCCATCGCCTTCTCCATAATGGACTTTGAGTCATAGATAATTGAGTGGAAATTTGAGAAGTTATAGGAGATGTAGTTAGATTAGGAAATGTGTTCAGCTGTATGGAATGGCATTCAGAATTGACGTATGACCTGGGATTTGCTCCCTCTAGATACTGACATGAACAGGGATGTAAAGCATGGAATGATTTGTATTGCTGATTGCCTGGGGAGATTGTTGGAGTTATAAGGTTCAGGTAGGTGGTTGGGGAGTGGGCTCTGAGGATCTTGCCAGAGCACACAGAGCTTTGAATGACAAAACATTCCATAATAGGATCGAGTCCAAACTTCACAATCTGGTAACACTCTAATCCTTTAAACACATACTAGTCACAGCAAACTTCTGGTGATTCAGCAAATCAACCATCTTTGTTTTTTCTCCACGCTATTGCATAGGTATGTCCTCTTCCCTACCCTTCTCTGTTGGTTAAGATCATATGTGCCTTCAAGAGCTTGACGAAATGTCATCTTTCATGTAGACATTCTGAACTACTCCAGAAAGAATTAGATGCTATTTTCTAGGCACCATAATTGAATTGTTCTAATACATCTGTCATTCAGGGGATAAGAGTATATACATCCTGACTGTGGGACAAAATAGCTATTTTTAAATTAATATAATATGTAGCATTCAATATGGTTAGATGTACAATTGTTCCTTCTCTTTATCCTCTCATCTTTTCCAATACCTTCCAAATGTCATATGTTGTCAGATCTTCCGTCCCTTCCTTCCCCATCTCTTTTTCTCCCTCTCTCCCTTCATTTCTTTCTTCCATCTGTTTCTTCCTTCCGTCTATTACTCCCTCTTTCCCTCCCTCTCATCCATCTCTATTTCCATCCCTTTCATCTTTTGTTGAGCATGCATTTAATAAGCCACTTATTAAGACAGTGATTTGGTATTATTTCATTTACCTATGCTGAACAAAATAAGACAAAATCGCTAACAAGAATTTTACATGCTACGGAAGGAGGAAAATAACATTATCAATTACATCTTTTAACATTTCATAATCTGGTCCTTATATGTCTGGTCTATCATGTATTCTACAATAAGAATAACTGATTTCAGTAAAACTGTTTAAAAGCCCATTATTATTTAAGATCTCAAACCTAACTACTCATCCTCTCCCCACTCTAAGCACCTGCAATCAGGCACAGGTACTGTATATGAAAGATTTGCACCAGTCCTATCTTTCCTTAAAGTTTTCTGAAACCTTCTTTAGAGCATCAGTGTACGGTGATCTCTCTTACCTGAAGTTCTTACTGTCTATTTCCCTCATTTGGCACTTGGCATCTGCTACTCTACAATTCATTGCTGTGTGCTTTTTCTCCTGAGACTTTTTCAGATACTTTACAACTAAGATCGTGTTCGCAAAGATGTAACTTATCACAACTGTTATGAACAATAGTTATTTAATGCATTTCAGCTAAAATAATCTCAAACTAGACACAAATCAGTGCATACATTTTTATATAAAGTTCAAAAAAGTCAAAATAATTTTTCTTTTTCTGTTAGCAGTCAAGATAGTGATTATCTTTTATGATAAAAGTAGAGATTATAGGCTAACAACGGGTGGCTTCCAGGATGCTGATTTTTAGTGTGTTGGCTTGTAAAAATTTATCAGGCTCTCTATATGTATACTTTTCTGTATGTATTACATAAAATTTAAACTATTTTAAAAGATAACATCCTAAAATTATTATCAAATTTATTTTACAAAAAAACATTCACCACTGTGAAATAGAAAAGTGGACAAAATATAAGGTTCCATAATACCTTATCATGTAAAGATTCTTCCAGATTCTTTCTGAAAGTTTCTGATTCTTGAATTAAAACATTCTACAGAAAAGGAAAGAAGAACAGATAAATAATTAATAAACTAAAGAGAAAATCACAACGTGTAGATTAATTTTATATGACTCAAGAATTTTCTTTGATTCCTTCCTTGGCACCATTTACTTTTTTGGTTTCCATGGAAACTAACTTTCAATGGAATCTTTAAACAAGACACTTGAACATTTTTAGAAATACATAATTCAAATGGGAAGTGTCATTTTGTAACAGTTGGATTGACAAATAACTATTCAATTTTAAAGTATTTTTGTGGACCTCTTCTTAGTATTTCTAAAATTTTAAATAATCAGTTTACTCTTTAAATGAGAAAAAGTGAATAAAAAGCAGAATATTAGCCAAAGCTGCCACAGAGAAGAATTCAGATGAACTCATTTTTGTTACCTGAAGAAAGAAAAATTTAAGATCATATATTTTAGAGATTCAATTTCTGAACCTTTATTTCATATATAGAATGAACAATTTCTAATAATGATTAAATTATTATATAAAATAAAATTTAGCTATTTAAAAATTAATGTTACATGACATGATGTATAAATAACTTGCATGACAGATTTTAAAAAAATCCTTGCCATAAAAGTATTACTATTTTAAAAATCTTTATATTTTTCTTGTAGCATTACAAAGCATGATTTACAATAATGCATTCTTTTTAAATTTATAGAGTAAAATTAAAGTAAGAGTTTGGTAACTGGTATGCACTTGGAACTGAATAGGAAGAAAGTATGCCTTACGACTTGATAGGTAAACTCATCAAATTTCTTTAACATTTTCTTGAAACATTTTTCCTGTTTTGGTTTATGTATGGAGCAGGGGGAAATGTCTAGCTTAAGTAGTGATTGGCATTCCATCTAAATTTCCAAAATGATTTATCCACCTGGGTTTTAATCCTTACCTTTTTTATATCATGGAACTGGCAACCAGCTGACATAACTGTTGTTGATCTGGTAGTTGCCAATTATTAATGAGACACATAAATTGTAAATAAAAATGCAGACTGTACGAAAGCCTGTTTTTGGAAACAATATGGCTGCAAGCATTGCATTTCTAAATTCTGTGGTGAGATTGACACTGGTTTTATCGGTGATTTAGACTCACTCACATTTTGGCTTTTAGATTAGTAGCAGATTCAGATACTTGAAACATTTGAATGGTTCATATCCAAAACACTATTTTGTGTCTTAATCTTTTTTGCATACCAGGTGAGAAATAAATGAAACACTTTCATCACAAAAGCATACCACATTTCAATACATTTGTCTATATGATCATGCTACACATATTATATAACATGTAACTTTTTTATTCACTTAAAAATTGATTTTACATATTTTTATAGAAGCCATTTGTTCACTTTTAAGATGCATCAGGCTCCTTTCAAATTAAAGAAAGTAAATGGATCCTCTGACCAATACTATGATTGCAGCAGAGCAGAAAACAAGCATGATCATAAGAATATAGCTAACAATCATGCGATTCTACTGTTGGTCATTTTACCTTCTCTTCTAGAGCAGCCATCCGTTCCTTTAAATGTAGCTGTAAGCGTTCATTGGATTCTGTCAGAAGTCTGTCCACAGTATCAGATAATCTTTTGTTGTGCTCCTCATTCATTTTCTCTCTTTGCCTAGCCTTATATCCAAATAAATAAATTCAACATAAGAATCATTTAAAAATTATTTGGGTTTGTTTTGATATTTTTTCTAGTTTAAATATTGGATTTAACTTTATGTCTGTTTTGATTAAATTGGCAGAAGCTCTTTTTTAATGCACAGGGCATATCCATATGATTTTAAATATAACCAATAATCAAGAAAGGCATTCATTTCTTATATGTAGAGTATAAATCCATAAACTGAGGCTTGAGAGGGATGGCTCTTAAAATACATACTCTTTGAAGTTCCTGATTTTTCTCTTCGAGTTGACCTTCGAGATGCCTCATCCGTTCTTCAATGTTTCCATGTCTTTCTTCAGCCTGTTAAGAAATATGAAGAATGCATCTGACACGTAAGATGTGGTTAAGACTTCTCCTCTAAATAAACTGAAATAAAATGTAAAGCAAGCTACTACCAACTGCAAATGTAGTTTTCAAAAAATAAACTTTCTTTCAACAGGCAGCTGAACAGCATTGCTTGAAATGTGTCAGCTACAAAGGCCTGTCACATCCAAGCATCAGCAAAACATTGGAGTTATTTATGAGCAATGAGATCAGCCAAATGTAACATGCAGACTGTGCATGGTTTGAACACAAACCTGCCATTGTCCAATCTTAAGCTCCTGAAGCACTCAACTGCACAGATGGTCGATTATCAATAAATAAAAAGTAACAAAATTTTTAGAAATGAAAAGAAAAAATTAGATGAATTCTATTTAGCAATAGAAAGTAAAGTCCAGTAGGACTACCTTCCTACGTATGGAGATCATTTCTTGTAGTTTAGCTTCCATAACATATTGATAATCATCAGATGAGGTAGAAGAGGTTGGATCAGACTAACAAGTCAAGGAAAAGGAGAGGGACAAAATTGAAAAATCAGAACTAAAGACACTGACACTGAACAGAACATAGCACAGAATGCTTAAAAGAAAAGTGTGACAGCAAATTTAATACTTTAATAGACAGAATTATATGTGGAAAGAACTACACTGATATTTGGTGAACATGATGCAGTTGATGGTTGTAAGTGAAAAACAATGATATGCTCAAATAAAAAGCTACCAACCTAAGATATGAAAGGTTAGTGATGGCTGGCGATGAAAGATTACTACAGAACGAAATAAAGCAACTCTGAGAGAGTCATGTAATAGTTGGAATTATGGGAAACCAAACACTAGAATATGTTTCTGATACACTGTCAAAGTTTTGTGTTTTGGTTTGTTATATTACTTAAAAATAATGGAAACAGTGTACCTCAATGTTGAGGGGTAGGCCAAGGCAATGATCTCAGGTGAAATAAATTTGGAAAAGTATTTATCATAAACCCAACTCTGTAGAAAACAGAGAAGCTAAGCTATGGGGTTAATTATTATGGGGTTAATTAATAATTGGAGTATTCTCCAATTCGAGCAGGATTGAGTTTCCTCAGCAACTGTGGCAAACTTACAAAATGACTTCTGGTCTCTGAATATACCCTATGGTTGTAGGGGTAAAACCTTAGCATCTACTCTTAGACATAGCCTTAATTTGACATTTTAAATGAAAATGATAAAAGTCCTCAAATTACCAAAGTGACAGTAGTGTGGTGAGAACAAGAATACTTAGAGTGAACTTTCCTGAATGATACAAGGGGCCACTCCAAAACGGATTCTGCATTGATATGTTGCTATGGAAACTAAAGAGTGCCCTAAAGTGAAAAGGCGGCACCATGCCTTTGTGAGCGAATGTTTGCCCAGTCACAAGGTTAGTTACGTGTCTTGGAGGTGAATGTCAGGTAACCACAGATGCAGAGTGTTCAACACATGACATTGCTGATAGCTGAATTGTATTAGTATGTTATGCGCAGATTACATGTAAACTTACATCAACATTTTAATCGTAATGACAAGTTAAATAATCACAACAGCCAAAGTACCTTATGTCAGTATAAACAACATTTAACTCCAGAGCATATTCTATTACATTTTATAAGTTTATTCTAAATCAGAGAAACTTACTTTATGCAAATATGAGACTATATATAAATATGTCATGCAGTACCTGAAAAAAAATAGTAACCTATTCATGTATTGGTTCATATGCATATGTACTATTTTATGCAACAAATTCCAACTTAATCTATAAAATGAACATTTAACATTTAACTGATGGGTTTATGTGAATTATAACTCAACGTTTACATTTTGTAAGATTTTCCTTCTGATATTCTTATTTCTTAAATTGGCAAAGTAATGAAGAAAGAAGAAATAAACAATTTCTCTCCCCAAATCTCCAACCAGAAGCAATACAGAATGCTACCATAGTCTTCAAATGCTACAAAATTATTTTATAATATTATTTAAAATTTATAATTCAATTATTAATACTGTGTATAGGTCAAAATATTACTGAAATGATATACTTTAAATTCTTAAACAGATCTGTAATCTCTCAAAATTAAATTTTAACAAGTAATGTTATGACAATTAGTCGTGATTGATTCAAGGTAGTCAAAGTATGAACATTTCTATTTGCAAAACTGTTCAATCCAATATACAAGTAGAGTTAGTATATCTTTCAAAGGTCTTAAAACTGCTAGCTGTTTACATCTTAACTACTAAGAACACACCAAACATTGTGAAACTTCACTTCAGAGATTAAACAAGAATTTTGTCATGTTTAAGTCACGATGTTTTGTTGAGACTTTTTATTGGTACTAAAAATGGATGAAATACCTTATGAAATTCAAGATGAATTATGTCCTTGCTGAGGGAATATGCATTTTAATTAAAGAAGTAAACATCATAAATCAAAAGATTGGGAGCCTAAAATGTTTATTAGTTGTGTATTCACTCACTGAAGCCAAATTTTTCATTTTATCCCTAGCCACCAGCATTGAAAACTTTTGACTTTCTGAAAGCCTTAAATGAGCTTTCGCTACCTATTTTTACACATATGCACACACATACATACATACACACTACCAGCAGAAGAAAAGATTGTCTTATCAACCAAACGGTAAATTCAGATATCATCTCTAAACAAGCCCTGGATAAATGTGCAAGCACTACTGATTTATGTTCATGTTAACCTGAGGAAGGCTGCAATTTAAGGAAATGATGTAAATACTAGAGTCATGCAAAAACAGTGCAATTTTATGACTCCTTGATGGGATATAGGGCTTATCTTGGTTTCACTCTTTAATGTGACAGGACAATTTTCAAATGAGCTAAAGTTTTAGAAAAAATTACAGGAAGAAACACTTTTGAGAAGAATGTGAATATATTTGGAAATGGGGAAGGAATTAAAATTAAAAAGAGGAGGGCCAAAGAGAAGTAAAAATACATAGCAGATAATAAAAGAAAAAATACATATAGACCAAATAAAATATATGAAAGATTGTTAATAAAATCATTCAAAACATGGGATAGGGAGTCTAGAGTTAAATTAAGCATACATCATAAATTAGTGAGAAGTCAAAAATATTATGAAGTAGAAAAAGACTATGGAGATCAATAATAGTGAGGTATTGAAAACAAACGGGTATGGAAACAATGAAAAGCTAAAGCTGGTTTTAGAGACAGTCCCTTTAGGTCTTGAGAACAGAAGATAAGAAAATGCTTAAAAATTATTTTAGCCATCAAACTTGGGAGAGCAAATGAAAGACTGGGAGACTGATCTTCAAATGTTATAAAAGGGTTACAAGCAGAGGGAGTACATTGAAAATAAAATCTCAGGACCAGAGGAGCATGAATAATGAATTAAATATGGCCATCTGAAAACTATATATCTGAAATAATGTGTTGATATACAGCCAGTCAGTAGAGAAAATAGCAAAAAGCACAAGCAGAGCAAATTCTAGCAGCTTCACACATTTTAAGAGAGAGAAAACTGCTCAAAAGGGAGGAAGTCAAAAGGTCTAGATGAAGCAGAACTTTAGTAAAGTATTATCAGGTAGGAGTAAACTGAGGAAATACTTTGGGTGCATAAATGAATATAGGTATCAAATATGATTCCAATACAATTAAATGGAGGGCAAGACAGATGAGATACGTACTTTATTTTTAAATTCTAAATTAAGGATTCTTAGGGATATTTAATTAAAGCCTCATTTAACAAGTATTATGTTTTAAATTATGCTTTATTATCAATCAATTAGAGGTTAATTTGGGGCAAATTTGCTGAATTTTAAGTTGTGTTTTGGGGAGAGAGATTCTAGACTTTCTTGTATTTTACTCACACAATATTGATGGCTATTTTATACTAAAATATCACAAAAGTTACTTTTATTATTTAACCATTTGCCTAACTCCTTCTAAAATATTTCAATTCAATAAGATAACTATAAAAATCCTTTATATTCCTCAGATGAAAAACCTAATACACGTATCTTAATCCATATTGCAGTAATTTAAAATATGCTTCCCAAAAATAGAATACGACTAATCTTTTTGTACTTTTTATATAATTTCAAAAATATTTTTCAAATTAAATAAGTTTATATTTATTTTAGAAAGCATACATTTCTGAAACTGCCATAATGGTTTATGGTACTTTGATCTGTGACTATAGATCCACATTGTATCAACCTAATCAGACAAAAGTTCTATTCAGCTAGTTAGTCCAGTAACTCTGCTGCTGCTGCTGCTGCTAAGTCGCTTCAGTCGTGTCCGACTCTGTGCGACCCCATAGAGGGCAGCCCATCAGGCTCCCCCGTCCCTGAGATTCTCCAGGCAAGAACACTGGAGTGGGTTGCCATTTCCTTCTCCAATGCGTGAAAGTGAAAAGTAAAAGTGAAGTCGCTCAGTCCTGTCCAACTCTTAGTGACCCCATGGACTGCAGCCCACCAGGCTTCTCCACCCATGGGATTTTCCAGGCAAGAGTACTGGAGTGGGGTGCCATTGCCTTCTCCAAGTAACTCTACAGACACCCAACTATTCCAATACTTTCTACTTTGTCAACTGTTTGTCCTTTCACTATCTGATTAACTACCCTATTTTAATGAACAGGCATCAGTTTACTGTTTCTTTCTAATCATTTGCTTTTTCTGAAAGCAACAATGTGTGCCTACTTTTACTTTGCTGCATCAGTTGTTTTGGATAATCACTAATACCAGAGTTTATCATTTGCACATATATCTATCTGAGCCATTTACTACAATGGCATGAAAAAAAGCTTCCATGACCTAGGAGCTTGGCAGGCTACACAGTCCATGGGGTCGCAAAGAGTCAAGACATGACTGAGTGACTAACACTTTCACTTTTCACCAACAATGTTTAAACATTTAAAACATGTGTACATTTTTGAATTGATATTAAAATTCAAACATGCTTTTAGTGACAAAATCTGGACTTTTATTCTAGTGACATGCATATACACTTTGAAGCAATTGCCATTTCCCATTTAACTGTGAAAGTTAAGAATAGTCATTTGGGCTTCCCTGCTGTCTCAGCTGGTAAAGAATCCACCTGCAATGCAGGAGACCTGGGTTCAATCCCTGGGTTGGGAAGGTCCCTTGGAAAAGGGAAAGGCTACCCACTTCAGTATTCTGGCCTGGAGAATTCCATGGACTATTCCATGGGGTTGCAAAGAGTCAGACATGACAGAGCAACTTTCACTTTCACTTTACATTATAATGGTTGCTAAGTTCTAAAATAAGCAAATACTTGCAGAATTTAATGTCCATAATGGAGCGGTTAATTCTGAACATTCTTCAGAATATTATTGATTTTATTGGTTCAGAAGAAATTTCAACTATTAAAATCATTTTCTGTGTTTAATACCTTTAGATTTTACAGCTCTACAAATCTAATTTTCAACCTCTAACAAATTTTTTCATACTGTAATCAGAAAGAAATCAACTGCTTATGATACTTCCTGTATTTTAAAAACTGTACAATTTATATTAAGCTTACTAAATTATTATGTCTCATGTATATCCATGTTAAAAATATCATTATGTTTTTATATTTGGTGATTATTCTTATGTACAAATATTACCATGGAAAATTAGCTATAAGAACTTGAAATTTTATTTTTGCTAATGTTTAAATAGGCAAAGAAATAATCACATTCATTTATAAATCATTCATTTCAACATAAATAAGATATATGTAATATAAAAAGTCATCTAAACAACAGACCAATATAACATAAACTGCATAAAGCCTAAAGAAAATCTTTATAGATTCCATCTTAATTACTAGTCATTTCCGTAAGTATTAATATATCTAGGTTGACCAGGTGTTTTATTGTAGTACCTTTGTCAGGGCTGCAATTCTCTGAGCCAATTCAGCCTCTACTTCAGGTAAGGTCTCAGCTTTTCTCATAGTTTGCTGCAACTTTTGCTCAGCCAGCTCAAGACGCTCTTGTAACTGTCTATTCTTCTCTTCCATCTGAACCAGGGATGAAAAAAGAGACACTTAAACTGTCACAGTTAGGAGAGCAAACACCAGTCACTAGGGGCTGTGGGCTTCAGCCTTTATCCTAGAGTTAAAATCAGCTACTACTACCACATGTTTTCATATATTGCTTATCAATATCCCTTAATAAATTTAGCACATAAAAAATGAAAACCTTTTACCAACAACAGCAAAAAGAAATGAAGTTAATAGTGAGAATTGGACAAGTGAGATACAACTTAGTACTTTAACCTCAAATGCACCATAATAGCAATTGACTGGAAATCTTACCATTAGCTACAGTAGGGGAGGGAATGGACCATAATGATTGAGAGCTCAGGCTCTAGAGATGAAGTTGGCTAACTTTTTCTGCTAAGGACCAGACAGTAAATACTTTAGGCTCTGTGTATCACAGAGTCTCTGATCCACCTATTCAATTCTACTATTGTAGCACAAAAGCAGTCAGAGATGATGATTAAATGAATGGGTATGGTCATGTTTCGATAAAACTATACTTGTAAAACAGAACCATAGTTTTGGCATGTAGGCTATAGTTTGCCCATCCCTTCTCCATAGCCGATAGACCTAGGCTTCCATTATTGACCCTGCAGTTACTGTATGTGTAACCCTGGGAAAGCAGTCATGTTCTCTGAACCTGAGTTTCCTCAGTATAATAAATATACTTACTTTACTCTCAGTGAAATAATTGTATAATAATTATTATCCTTTACACTATAATAATTGTACTGACAGGTGGTGGTTGGATTTAAGTGAGGTTATATATATATATATATATATATATATATATATATATATAATATGGGATATATATATGTTAGCACAGTTTCTGGTTCATGTCCAGATCCAAAATAAAATAAATATTAATTATTATTTTTATTATTTTTAAGACAAATTTCTAGCTTATATACTGAAAATCACATCTATTTAGTTAGCTTGATTCTAAATTGCAGAGAGTAATTTATTGCTAAGGAATACCATAGTTTATGTACTCCATGTTTTGTGAGAATGGTGAGAACACATACAGACCAGAAGGAAACCAAGGTGGAGATACTGAACCTGCCGTAGGATGGCCTCTTTATTTGCTAGCTCATTTTCTAGTTTGTCATTCATGTCATGTATGGAGGTAGATTCTCTCTGAGCACTGAGGTAACGCTTCTCAAGGGTCGTGATTCTTTCTTCCATGTCTTCCTTCTGTGCCATAGCCTAAAATGAAAATAACTTAAAAATCAAATCAGATTCTCAGTTTGTGTATTGTCTTATTATCATTTAAATAAAATAGTAAGATATATTTTAAAAAACTATTGCTTTCTTGAGGTAAATTTCATTCTTTCCTTTCCATAAAAGGGATGCAGGATTTCATATGTGTTTTCTCAGCTTATCTATCAGAATTCTTACATCTTGGGTTAGCAAAAATCATTGTCTCTTTGAGAACACAACAAAGTATATCTTAAATCTCCCTACTGCACAACTGGTATTCTTAGAAAAGAAGTGGCAAAAAAAATTAGCTTGTTATACAGTAGAGATAAGTACAAATATGGATAGAATTACAAATCATAAAATTGGCACCTATAGTTCCAAATTGCATAGGAATATTCAAATGAAGATAATAAATATCATCATCAGAAGAATCAATACAGTGAAAATGAGTGTACTACCCAAAGCAATCTACAGATTCAATTCAATCCCTATCAAGCTACCAATGGTATTTTTCAGAGAACTAGAACAAATAATTTCACACTTTGTATGGAAATACAAAAAACCTTGAATAGCCAAAGCAATCTTGAGAAGGGAGAATGGAACTGGAGGAATCAACCTGCCTGACTTCAGGCTCTACTACAAAGCCACAGTCATCAAGACAGTATGGTACTGGCACAAAGACAGAAATATAGATCAATGGAACAAAATAGAAAACCCAGAGATAAATCCACACACCTATGGACACCTTATCTTTGACAAAGGAGGCAAGAATATACAACGGAGAAAAGACAATCTCTTTAATAAGTGGTGCTCGGAAAACTGGTCAACCACTTGTAAAAGAATGAAACTAGAACATTTTCTAACACCATACACAGAAATAAACTCAAAATGGATTAAAGATATAAACGTAAGACCAGAAACTATAAAACTCCTAGAGGAGAACATAGGCAAAACACTCTCCGACATAAACCACAGCAGGATCCTCTATGACCCATCTCCAAGAATATTGGAAATAAAAGTAAAAATAGACAAATGGACCTAAGCTTCTGCACAACAAAGGAAAATATAAGCAAGGTGAAAAGACAGCCTTCAGAATGGCAGAAATACTAGCAAATGAAGCAATGGACAAATAATTAATCTCAAAAATATACAAGCAACTTATGCAGCTCAATTCCAGAAAAATAAACGACCCAATCAAAAAGTGGGCCAAAGACCTAAACAGACATTTCTCCAAAGAAGACATACAGATGGCTAATAAACATATGAACAATGCTCAACATCACTCATTATCAGAGAAATGCAAATCAAAACCACAATTAGGTACCATTTCACACCAGTCATAATGGCTGCTATCCAAAAATCTGCAAGCAATAAGTGCTGGAGAGGGTGTGGAAAAAAGGGAACCCTCTTATACTGTTGATGGGAATGTAAACTAGTACAGCCACTATGGAGAACAGTGTGGAGATTCCTTAAAAAACTGGAAATAGAACAGCCATATGACCCAGGAATCCCACTGCTGGGCATACACACTGAGGAAACCAGAACTGAAAGAGACACGTGTACCCCAATGTTCATTGCAGCACTTTTTATGATAGCCAGGACATGGAAGCAACCTAGATGTCCATCAGCAGAGGAATGGATAAGAAAGCTGTGGTACATATACACAATGGAATATTACTCAGCTGTTAAAAAGAATACATTTGAATCAGTTCACATGAAGTGGATGAAACTGGAGCCTATTATACAGAGTGAAGTAAGCCAGAAAGAAAAACAGCAATACAGTATACTAATGCATATATATGGAATTTAGAAAGATGGTAATGATAACACTAGGCGAGACAGCAAAAGAGACACAGATGTTTAGACAGTCTTTTGGACTCTGTGGCAGAGAGTGAGGGTGTGATGATATGGGAGAACGGCATTGAAACATGTAAATTATCACATGTGAAATGAATCACCCGTCCAATTTAGATGCATGATACTGGGTGCTTAGGGCTGGTGCACTGGGATGACCCAGAGGGATGGGATGGAGAGGGAGGTGGGAGAGGGGTTCAGGATGGGGAACACGTGTACACCATTGACATGAATGTCAATGTATGGTAAAATCAATACAATATTGAAAAGTTAAAAAAAAAACAATAAATTAATTAAAAATAAATAAATAAATATCATCAGTATCCTTATCTTCATGTATAAATAAGAATAACTCAGTGGTTAAAAGAGAAGGCAAAAATGAAATAAAAAGTATATGAGTCACACTCACAAATGAATTGACAAATTTAGTTTGGAACTTAACCATTTCCCTTGTTTCATTGGAATATCATATATTTCAATTAAAAAAGAATTTAGAGACTTCAGTGAACACAGATCTCTAGGGAAAAAAATCAACTATTTGTGCAAAAGGAGCAATAATTCTAAATAGTATTTATAAATATAATATTCAATATTACATTAAGCAATAATTTTAAACCATATAATTGACAAATAACATAGACATAATTTTATCATCCAAAGAGCCTAGATGAGAATTTATTAATAGGCAGATAACCTGATATTTGAGATATTGGGGAAAATCAGCTACAGAAGTGAACACCTTGGGCTTGGTGTGGTTTTCTGATAATTCAGAAAATGCTTTTACATGTTGGTGGTTTAGTCTGTAAGTTGTGTCTGACACTTGCGACCCTATGGACTGCAACCTGTCAGGCTCCTCTGTCCATGGAATTCTCTAGGCAAGAAAGCTGGAGTGGGTTGCCATTTCCTTCTCCATTTTTGTATAAAAAGCCTAAAACTGAGGAGATGGCGGTAGTTTCCATATATTAGTATCAAGGTCTCTTTAATCACTTGTTCCTAACCAGTCTCTGTTACTCTCCTACAGGCAGAATCAGTCCTGCCACACCCACAGACTCTTTGCAACCCCGTGGACTGTAGCCAACTAGGCTCCTCCGTCCACGGGATTCTCCAGGCACGAGTACTGGAGTGGGTTGCCATTTCCTTCTCCAGGGCATCTTCCCGACCCAGGGATCGAACCCAGGTCTCCTGCATTGCAAGCAGACGCTTTAACCTCTGAACCACCAGGGAAGCCCTCCAAAATAAATAGAAGCCCTTAAATGGACAGCTTTTCAACATCCTGAACTTCCCTCACCAGCATCTGGAAATTTAACTACATCCACACATCCTTAACTTCTACCTCTCATTTTAAAACAGGTATTCTGCCTTCCCTCAAAGTTTACTCATTATATGTATTCTGGCTTTATGCTTTTTCTACTGTAGAATCTTGATCACTTTTTTCTCTTGAATTTTCAAGCTGATAAATCTCAAAACAATAGCTGAAATAATGAAACAGGCTTATAAAAGTTTTGGTATACATTAAAGGTGGAGGGCAGAGGAAAAAGAGATGATTCAAAGAAAATAAAAATAAAAAAGATAAATCATTTGCTTGACCACTGTCCATAACTGAATTGAAACTATGAAACCAAATTGTTGGAGAGGGTGGGAAGATTCATCATAGCTCTAAAAATTAGTAAGCAAATTAATTTATCAGGTAATTAATAAAATCCTAGAGAAACAGAAAGCTGTTCAAAAGAAAATATTATTATTGAAAACCACTACTTGGATCATTTGTGGACACTATTTACATAGTCATAATGATGAACATAATAAAGAGTCAGACATGACTGAGCACACACACACATTCACACAATAATAACACTGAATGTGATTTTGAGATGAGTATAGTGGAAGGATGGATGGAAGAGAAAGGAAATGAAATAACAAAACAGATAAAATCCTCATATTGTACGATAGCAAGACATAGTGAAAGTGAAAGTTGGTCAGTCATGTCCGACTCATTGTGACCCCATGGACTACAGAGTTCATGGAATTCTCCAGACCAGAATACTGGAATGGATAGCCTTTCCCTTCCCCAAGGGATTGTCCCAACTCAGGGTTCAAACCCAGGTCTTCTGCATTGCAGGTGGATTCTGTACCAGATGAGCCACAAGGGAAGACCAATACTGGAGTGGGTAGTCTATGTCTTCTCCGGCAGATCTTCCCAACCCAGGAATCAAACCGGGGTCTCCTGCATTGCAGGCAGATTCTTTACCAACTGAGCTATGAGGGAAGCTCATACACATTTCTTAAATCATATCAATTTATATACAGAAAGGTTTTATTTTATTGACAGTTGTAGTTTTATAATTAAAGTTGTTGAAAGGAATTGCTTTATTTTTAAAGTATACAACTCTTCTGCTGTTGCTGCTGCTGCTGCTGCTAAGTCCCTTCAGTCGTGTCCAACTCTGTGCGACCCCATAGACAGCAGCCCACCAGGCTCCCACAACCCTGGGATTCTCCAGGCAAGAACGCTGGAGTGGGTTGCCATTTCCTTCTCCAATGTGTGAAAGTGAGAAGTGAAAGTGAAGTCACCCATTCCTGTCGGACTCTTAGCGACCCTGTGGACTGCAGCCTACCAGGCTCCTCCATCCATGGGATTTTCCAGGCAAGACTCTTCTAGACCTCACAAAACACATATACCAAACTGTTGGCATTTTATTTTAACAAATTACCACAAATGTAATAATGTGAATAATACTTCAACATCAGTTGCTATTTCTAAGTAACAAACATATTTTTAGAGAAATAAATTCATTGATATGGCTCTTCTTTTACAAGCATGCTTTTATGATATATAAAAACATGTTTTTTAAATTTTATTTTCATTAAAATGTCTGTTCTTTTGGGAATTCTTTTAGTAATAGCAAAATCCTCAATCCTATCACCTACTAGTCCAAATAATTTTTAAGCTTATCAAAAGGCAACACAATTGTTTGCTAAAACTACCTATGTTAAAATATACCCTTTGTATCCAAAGTTAAATTTATTTAAGCCAGCATTTCATATTGGAAAATTACACTTTATCACACTAAACTGGTATAAAGGAAGTTATAACTGACATACTAATAGGGCTTTTTAAGCTCACTGAAAAAAAGAAGTCAGTGAAAGTTTCCTTTCAGAAAGTTGGTTCTTTTTAAAGTAAAGGTAAAGAACTTTTAAATGGTAAGAACTGGTTTTATGATCCTATCAAAACTGTTCTCTATACCTGTTTTAATTTAACAGGATTTTGACCTGCTCTAGTTTAGAAATTACATGCCTCAAATATAAAATATAGTTCTTTAGTACTGTCTTCAATAAATATCACTTACACAGGCAGTTATATAAGACTAGAAGCAGTTGTAGAAGACAGCGGCACTCCTCTGAAAACTTGTCTGCCTGTGGAAGCTATAAAGCTGCAATAGTCTCAGACTCCACCTTCACTCCTAGAGAGTGTACACACCCAGAATGAAAGAACAAAAGGTAAGCGATCACAACCATATCCAAAGCAGAAGTGCAACAGCATGTCTTCCTTCTTGCAGAATGTGGCGAAATGATTTTTTGTTTTGTTTTCAAATCAAAAAGCACTTCTGTTAGATCTCCTTTCTTTCATAACTACTACAACTACTAGTAATGCTTCTTTTTTATAGGCAAACCTTTGAAGGGCATGAACCAGGTCTCAAAGTACTTTAAATACCTCTCACAGAAGCCTTTAAGAGTTTACGAAATGTCCAACAACAATTAATATAAAGGTAACATTTTTTTGGCTCAGAAAGTCTCAGAGCATTTCAGTCTTTAAAACCACGGCTGATAATTTTCTTAGACATCTAGGTTAATTTTAAATAAGAGAGAAATACCAAAAGTAATGGCTAAAAGGATTGAAATTAGGCATTGTTCCCTTCTTTGACTACCTTAATCCTGCTGAACTTCAAGACCAAATTAATACCTACTTGGTTATTTATGTTTATACTAATGTTCAGAAGTGTGAAACTCAATTAATCCATTAATTTGGCAAAAATTATCCAAATTATTTTTTTCAACAGTATACACTTTCCTAGATCATAGGCATCCAAACAGAAGCTACTATTTAAAAAACTTTTCCCTAAAATTTAGACTTAACTCTATTTTCTATATTTTTTAGTCCAACAATGGTAGGGTTTTCAGAGTATTCCTTCAGAGTGCCTACAATTGTTAATCGTATTGTTATATATCGTAGCATTAATTTCATTTTCATTCAGAACTCTGGGATGTTATGTCAGTTTTGTAGCTCAAGAAAAAAGTCTAAACCTAGTTTACATATATAAATGTCTTACAAAATTCAGTTAAAGGCATACACATACTTGCTTTTAATCCTAGTTTTTGATACTTATTAGCTCTGTTCTTGGAGAAGGAAATGGCAACCCACTCCAGTATTCTTGCCTAGAGAATCCTGTGGATGGAGGAGTGTGGTGGGCTGCTGTCTGTAGGGCCTCGCAGAGTCAGATACGACTGATGCAACTTAGCATTCATGGATGCACTAGAGAAGGAAATGGCAACCCACTCCAGTGTTCTTGCCTGGAGAATCCCAGGGACAGAGGAGCCTGGTGGGCTGCCACCTATGGGGTCGCACAGAGTCCGCCACGACTGAAGTGACTTAGCAGCAGCAGCAGCAGCAGCAGCAGCTCTGTTCTAGGTAAGCATTGCTTAAATTTTCTATGTGTTATCTTCTTTTTCTTAAAATTTGGTCTTTGGTTGGGATATTAATACCTACTACGTAACATTGTCATGATATAATATTGTAAGTGCTTTTGATGTCCTATATATAATACATACTCAGTAAATGCTAGCTTCTTTTTTATCATGTACAATACCCACTCAATAAATAATAGCTTTTTATTATTATTTATGTATTATTTTTATTAATATCATACCTACAATTATTAATAGCTGGTCTGACTATGACATATGCTACATGTAACAGTCATTGGATGGGACTTTGGTATTTCACTTTTAATTCAATGATTCATTGAAGGAGATTCAATTTATAACTGCAGGCTGTGTTGCCAAAAATAAGTTTTGAATTTACAAGTTGGAGAAATATCTTTTCCCTGCATATTACTAAGAAATTCTAAAGAAGAAAGCTTTTCCTAGTTCCTGAAAACTTAGCCTAAAAAAGAGAGAAAAACTGCATAATTAGTTTTCTCTTGATTTGAAGGTTATAAACTATATTTTATTATATCAAATAAATGTAATTCTATAATAACTTAGTTACTAAAGTGAAAAAATATAACTCCATGTTTCAGACAACAGAAAAGATTAAATTATATGTACTCATTCATACAATCCCTTAGTGAACATTCAAAGAGCTCTTAAGATGTTACAGTGATGAGCTGTCTTATTCATAAAACAAAATATAACTGAAATACTTCACAGAAAATTTTACCTCTTTACTTATCAAAATGTTTAATGAGATATTACTATTACTCATTAAATAGTAGCCTTTTTTAAAGAGTGGAGAGGTAATTCATCATGAGACTGACTATATTTTCCAGTGTGAGTCTTGTGCAAAGCTTCAACCAAGCCCCTACTCTAACAGGCCACAGTCAATTTAAGGAGCACTTAAGATGAAACTTCAAACAAAAATAAATTTTGAATAGATTTATTCTTGACACAGAATATTTGCTAAAATATAGTCTGAAACCATTAATGAAAGGTAAGCACATGATCCTTTTCAGATATATTTGACTATGCATATGCACAGCAACCACATGGCAGTATTTAATTTTATGGTCAATTTTTCCTATTCTCTACTTTTTTCTTAATTAGACAAATATTTATTGCATATATCATATATAAATGACACTGTGTTGGCAGCACTATAGAGTTAGCAAGGAGAATCACCTTGTTTTGTTTTCTACTTAAAAATGTTGCAAGCTAGTAGTCTTCATAGCTTGCAAGCTAGTAGACAAGGATACAAAGCAAAGTCTGAAATTTTTAATGTTTATATGATACCTTTTGAAAGTACATGATTTTCATATTTTCTTGAATATAGAAAAGGTAAAAAGCTTGATAATATAGGAAGTAGTTACAGTGAGCTGCATTCTTTTTGATGGCTGCTATCTCTGAATAAATGATTGCATCTTGCTGATTTCAAAACTACTCCTAGTGGAAGAAGCACAGATTCTGAAGCTGGAATAGTCTTGCATTCTTTATGGTGCTGGGAAGTGGGGAAGTGGTGTGTTGGGAGAACAGTGGGTAGGCCTTGGACAAGTTATTTACATAACCTGAGTAAAAGGGCACGATTAGAAGTATCTTCCCTATAGGACAGGAAAAATAAAAGAAATTAAACATACTGTATTTGGAATAGATTCCAAGGTTGCTTCTCAAGTGATTTCTAGCAGCAAACCAGAGCCCCAGGGCCTGTGACCTGGATCTTACGGGAAATAATTTATTTGGCCTTCACAGTGTCCTTAATACACACACACACACACACACACACACACGATGCATCCAAAGACAGGTAGAATATAGGTTCCTTGTCTAGATATCATTAACCCTATCACTTCCTACTATATGCAGCTCCTCTTCATACAGTTATAGTGTTTGCCTGGGCTCTGGAAGCATTTGTGTTTGCACCACTCTCCCTCAAATGTGAATGATGAGAAATATTCCTTTCTCATGAAACCTTTCTAAATTATAACTACATAGAAATTATAGAGCTGATAAGAATAGTTATATTTTAAAAGAATTCCTTGTGGAAGCAGAACACACCTTAGCTATTGAAAGGAATTCCTAATCTGAACAAAAATATCCGGCATCAGATATGTGACTGATATTTTAAATCTAACTCAATTTTTTGTCATCTATGTCCAAAGACTATTTAGAATCAAAGTTTTATTTTTACATAGATCATAAGAAACAGGTAGCTGGGGATACTGGGCTCTATCTGTGAATGACACTGTATTCAGTTCAGTACAGATGCTCAGTCGTGTCTGACTCTTGACTGCAGCACGCCAGGCCTCCCTGTCCATCACCAACTCCCAGAGTTTACCCAAACTCATTGAGTCGGTGATGACATCTAAACATCTCATTCTCTGTCGTCCCCTTCTCCTCCTGCCTTCAATATTTCCCAACATCAGGGTCTTTTCAAATGAGTCAGCTCTTCGCATCAGGTGGCCAAATACTGGAGTTTCAGCTTCAACATCAGTCCTTCCAATGAACACCCAGGACTGATCTCCTTTAGGATGGACTGGCTGGATCTCCTTGCAGTCCAAGGGACTCTCGAGAGTCTTCTCCAACACCACATTTCAAAAGCATCAGTTCTTTGGTGCTCAGCTATCTTTATAGTCCAGCTCTCACATCCATGCATGACCACTGGAAAAACCATAGCCTTGACTAGATGGACCTCTGTTGACTAAGTAATGTCTCTGCTTTTTAATATGCTGTCTAGGTTGATTATATGCTGTCTAGGTTGACACTGGATTAAATAAGTGTAGGGGCTTCCCTGGTGGCTCAGAGGTTAAAGCATCTGCCTCTAATATGGGAGACCTGGGTTTGATCCCTGGGTCGGGAAGATCCCCTGGAGAAGGAAATGGCAACCCACTCCAGTATTCTTGCCTGGAGAATCCCATGGACGGAGGAGCCTGGTGGGCTACAGTCCAAACAAGTGTAAATAAATCGAACAGGTGAATGTTAAGTGAAAACAAAACAAAACACTGCTAATTCTGTGGGACTAAGAGATGAAGAAATAGAAAATGATTAAAAGTTCAAGAAATGGCCCTGGTGGTTTACTGCTCAAAAATCTTAGCATTCCATGACAGTAATATAGAGGAGAGGTTACACTTCACCTACTTTATAACTTCTCTGAGTCTGAGTGGTAGAAGGAGTGAAGATGAGAGATGCATTTGTGAACCGTTAATTCATATAAAGGCGGGCATGCATGCCAAATCGCTTCAGTCAGGTCTTACTCTATATGACCCCATGGACCATAGCCTGCCAGGCTCCTCTGTCCATGGGATTCTCCAGGCAAGAATACTGGAGTGGGTTGCTATTTCCTTCTCCAATATAAAGGCACAGAGAGTAGAAAATCATTATCTAAGCAGTGGCAGATTGGTCTCTCACTTCATGGATCATCTATCTTACTCTGAGATAGTAGGCATTGTTTGCAGACATATTCTGATTTCATCTATGCCTTTCGATGTTTACACCAAACACTCATAAATATCCATTCTTTCAACAAAGAGCTTTTGAGTGCCTATTATATACTCAATAGTTGTATATGTGATTAAAATAGAGCAATGAACAAAACTAGACAAAACACAAAATCCCAGCACTTATGAATATTTATGTACACTGGAGAGAGAGGCATATGACAAACAAGTAAATCAGTAAAGTATATGCTGTTGTCAGATGGCAGCAATTCTGTGAGATTTTTAAAAAATGAAAGAAGAAGAGTGTATATTTATAAACTAGGTTTAGAGAACACTCCACTGAGAAGACATTTGAGTAAAAAGCAGAAGGAAAAGAAAATGTAACTGAATAGATCTGGTTTGTTTAAGAGGCCCCAGTAACTGAATTGAATGGATTAAAGTGAAAGAGTAGAGTTTCAGGAGGTCAGAGGGTGGTAGTGGAGATAGTATGATTGTAGACCACCGCAAGGACCTTACTTTTACTATAAGTAGAATAGGTAGTCATTGAAGAGCTTCAAGGAGACTGACTTACACGGTAACAGGTTACTCAGGCTGCGGTGCTGAGTACAGACTATTACGATGCTCCAGTGAGAGATGATTGCTGTGTGGAATAAGAAAGAGCCACGAAGACTGTGGCAAGAGGTCATGTGACAAACACATTTTGAAGTTGGAAGTAGTAAGATTTGTGGATGAATCAAATACAATGTGAGTGAAAGAGAGGTACCAAGGACAGTTCCAGGGTTTTTGGTCTGAACACCAATAGTAGTATTGCCATCAGCTGAGATAAGGGAGGCTGCAAGTAAGTCTGACTTTTTAGAGGGAATATCAATAAACCAGTCTTGAGGATGTTAATTTTGAGACATGCATTAGAGATCTAGATTCAGGCATCTGGAAATCAGAAGAGACGGATAAGCTACAGATATAAACTGGGAATCATAAGGCCATGGGTAGTTTTTGGAGCTATTAAACAGCATGAATTTACCAGGGGAGCTAAGGCTGATTGAGGAAGGAAGGCATTCCACAGTTGGGGATGAGAAGCAGAGCCAGTAAAGGAGTCTGAGACAGGGGTAGCAAGCAAAAATGCAGGAAAATCAGCAAGAGTGTAGTATGCTATTAGCAGGATGAAAAAGTACATTAGGAATTAGATCAAGTGCTTCAAAGGACTGAGAAGTGGCTCCTGGATTTAGCAACATGGAAGTTAAACTAAATAAGAACTGTTTTGATGGGACTGTGGAAGCAAAAGTATGACAGATAAAAGGGGCTCAGAGGAGAATGGGAAGGAAAGAATTGGATACACAGAATCAACTCCAATAATAGCTAATAAATGAAACACAAAAGATAAAAAAATTCAAAATATGATTTAAAAGAACATGTAAAATGGGAAATGTGAAAACCGTAAAAGTTTCATAAATGTAGATAATTTTTCTTTTTAATTAAATAGAGTGATAAAGTGAAGATTCTAAACTTTGCACTTTAGTTGGTAAGATGATCCGGCAATGTCACAAATAAGACATCTCCTTGTAACTTTTGCCAGAAAGCACTCTTTTTCAAATAGATGAAGTGATGTTACATTTAGGAAGAACTGAATATATAGAAAAAGAAAGGTTCCCACTGTCACACATGTACATTCACATTCATAGATACAAAACCAAAATAAGAGAGAAGTTTTTAAAGTAATGTCTGTGGGTATTCCCATCTGCTAAGAGTATAGCAATTCATTATTCATACCCCAATCTAGGGTTATTTAAAATGAACAGCTTAAACTTTTAAAAATTCATTAAAAAACTATGGTTTTTATTACTTCTGAGACTTGCTACCAACATTTTCTTTCTGTACATATTTAGAGGAGTGATGAAATAAACTATTTTTGCCTTAGTGAATAAGTTTCATAACTAACATAATATATTCCAATTTATGATCTTTTGAGAAAATATACGCGTATATGCCATTAGCGGAAATTATGGAAAAATATCTCAGAGGCAGCATTTAAGAAGCAGAGACTGAAAGTCTTATGAATCACTTACCTCCCTAATGTCCCTTTGATACTTAGTGTTCATTTCTTCTGTTTTAATGAGATCCTTTCTTGCTGTCTCAGCTTCCTGTTCCACCTCTCCCACTCGGGAAGAAAGGGCTGCTAAACGTTCTTTCATTTGGGCCATTTCATAGTTTTGTTTTTCAAGCAATTCTTGTAGTTCGACTATTTGACTTGTTTCATCAGTTGAGTCTATAGAACCATTGGACAATCGCTGTGGGAAAAGAGAAAGAAATGACACTTAGAATTATCTACCTCTTTTAATTTGAAATCCATGAACTTAAAGATCTAAGGCTGATAAAGATTTCATACTGAACAGTAAGAACGCTAATAGAACGAACTTTGGAGGAAAACTAAGCTTCTGAGAAAACTCTTAATTGACATTAAAATATAAAAGTAGACCAGTAATTTTCAAATAGGTTAAAAGGCGCATTTGAACTGGAAGCTACTATATACACGTTATACATAGTTTAGCACAAAACACAGGTAAACCCTAAACATTCAGTAAGTGGCAGCTATTTTCAATCAATTACATATGAAATTTATTATAAAATAGTGTATTTATGTAACACAGCCTATCACTAGTAAGAAACTATGTAATATTTTCTATTTTTATTCAAGCTCCTTTATGAATTTGCAATTAATTTTCAATGACACTCAGTAAAAGAGCTTACACAACATTTTTCTTTTAAATAAGATTATTCCTATTGTGAATCTGACCTCGCTGGAACAAAGGTATGGCATAGAAAAGTCTTGCTTTCTATATTGCTATCAACATAAAAGTCATGAGTGTGCACAATCCACAGGAAAGAGGCTGAAAGAGTTTAAATAATTTGAGACTGATTTTTCCTCTTTTTGAAGGGGCTGCCTGGAAACAAGGCTGATCCATGTCTTCAGAACGATGCCCTACAGCCAAGCTGCACTGGAGTTTTGTGGTGAAGACAGTGCAGGAACTGGGGAGAAATAAATGCTAAAAGAAAAAGATCGCAATCAAGCAGAAATAAGAAAGAATGGAGAAAAAGCAAAGAAAGTATTATCAATTCTGCTAGAATGCTTGTTTGAGAAATGTGAATTTGTTCTAGCATGACAAATACATTACGGAACAATTTGAACATAATGTAATTTGTGCTTTCTTATGAACAATCTCGTTCTTGAGAATCACTGGCCGAACACAGAAAACCAGACCTTGCTGAATCAATCAGTGCGGGAATGTATTAATCAAAATGCCACACATGCTCATTTCTCAAGCATCGAACAGCAACCTCACACTTCACGGAGCAGTATGGTTAACTGAACCACATCTGTTACACCTGTCCGATTTTACTTACCCCTCCCTCCACCATTTCACAGCAGCTCACAGTTACACCCTTTCCGACACCCACTTTAACAAGCAAACTTCACATCTTTTTCAAGGTAAAGAGTTAAATTTATCATAGCAGTTATGCAATTCTTAACCATTTAACATGGGTAAAACTATGCTACCATTTTTATTAGTTTTCTATTTATTTTCGAGGTCATTAAGCTGTGCTGCAAACTGCTTTCGCCCATGAGCTCTGTGTTTTTTATTTTGCGAGTTTGTGTAACTCGTGACACTTTGGATTGCATAGATGTCACATTAGGCAAAAGGTGGTGCTAGTGGTAAAGAATGTGCCTGCCACTGCACGAGTCCAAAGAGACTCAGGTTCAATCCCCGGCTTGAGAAGATTCCCTGAAGGAAGGCATGGCAATCCACTCCACAATTCTTGCCTGGAGAATCCCATGGACAGAGGAGCCTGGTGGCCTACCGTCCAAAGGGTGGCAAAGAGTCAGATACAACTGAAGTGATTTAGCACGTGCACCCATAGGAGAAAAGGAGGACTACTGACTGCATCACAAAAGATAAGTGAGAAAGATAAAACAGAGAGAATGGGAAAGCAAACAAATGGCAAGGCATGTTGATAAGTCCAGTTGCCTAATGTGGGGGAACAGCTGGACACATCAAAATTAAAAGGGCAGAGAAAGACAGTCTTAGATAGCATCTTTAGACACCAGCTGGATCTGCAGTTCATACTTCAAAAATGTTACTGAATGTCTGTATTGCAGGTGCCAAACTTCTAATTACCTAGTAAAATGGGGAGGAGATGTTACAATGAGGTAGGGATTTTGAAGAAGAACCACAGATCAGTTGACCAGATGCTCCTTCAGTCTTGATTTGCTTAGCTGCTGGGACTGATACTCACTGAGGGATCAGAGCTGAGGACATGCCTAGGAATTGCTGTTGGTGGAAGGGAACTGCCTTTCCAGAGTTAAACGTCCTTGCTGGGGTATGCATTACCGCATACAACGCAGACCAGTATTGTGTTTGTGCTCAGTCATTCAGTTGTGTCCAGCTCTGTTTGCAATAGTATGGACTGTAGCCTGCCAGGCTCCTCTGTCCATGAGATTTTTTTCCAGGCAAGAATACTGGAGACAGATGCCATTTCCTACTCCAGGGGATCTTCTTGACCCAGGTTGATCTTCTTCAACTTGCATCTCTCGTGTCTCCTGTATTGGCAGGTGAATTATTGACCACATAGACCAGTAATATTGTGAAGCTAATAAAAATCCAACATTCTAGACAGTTTTTAAGAACACAAAACTGAAAAACATTGATTGTGACCTTTATATATGACATTCACGGGCAAGTCTGGATCAGTCTCTTTTGGGGTCACTGCCATGAGTGTCCAGGAGTCTTCAGTAGAGGTGTGGGTCAGCGGTGGTCTGCGGCAGAGTTGGGGGCACTCAGTGCAGCATATTAAAAAGCAAAGACATTACTTTGTCAACAAAGGTCCGTCTAGTCAAAGCTATGGTTTTTCCAGTAGTCATGTACAGATGTGAGAGCTGGACCATAAAGAAACCTGAGTGCTAAAGAACTGATGCTTTCAAACTGTGGTGTTGGAGAAGACTCTTGAGAGTCCCCTGGACTGCAAGGAGATCCAGTCAGTCAATCCTAAAGGAAATCAGTCCTGAATATTCATTGGAAGGACTGATGCCGAAGCTGAAACTCCAATACTTTGGCAACCTGATGTGAAGAACTGACCCTGATGCTGGGAAAGATTGAAGGCGGGAGAAGGGGACGACAGAGGATGAGATGGTTGGATGGCATCACTGACTCAATGGACATGAGTCTGAGTAAGCTCTGGGAGTTGGTGATGGACAGGGAAGCCCTGCATGCTGCAGTCTATGGGGTCACAAAGAGTTGGACATGACTTAGCAACTGAGCTGAACTGGTCTGAAATATGACATAATTATCTATACATTGAATGGGGAAAAGCCAATTTACATTCATTAGACAGCAACTGAGAACTGATATAGGAAGAAAGGCTAGAGCCAATTACCAGTCACTTATGTCCAAATCTGGGATCACTGAGGTATGATATTACTGGATTTCTATAATAACAGCAAATTTTTTTTAACTCTATATACAACCTATAAGTAAGGAGGAAACCTTGAGCTTTAACAGAATTTCTACCTCTTCACATTGAGGATTTTCTCTAGTCAACTAGAAAAAAGGAAAGTTTTAGAAACTATGAAAATTAGAAAATTAATTTTTTTCTTTGAAAAATATTTTATGTTCTTGAAATATTATATTCAAAATTAAAGTCCTTAAGAACTTTGGAGAAACTGAGACTTAGGTAATTACACAAAGCTGACTTGAATTAAAATGCAAAACTTTGAATTCACAGTTCATTTCATCTATACTTTATAATTTTTAATTAGGACATGTAATCTAAAGGATAAATAACACATGTTGGATGGTATTGACAAGTACCAAGAATACAGCTGTGTGTGTGTGTATAGCTATATGGAACATACATAACACAGCACACACACACGTACACACACATGTACACAACCACACACACATGTATATAAATTCTGCAAATATTTGTTCAGTGCAACTGATTGATCTTAATTTTCTAATTAGAAAAATGATTATTCCAATTTTGTGCACCTGAAGTCCATTAAAATCTTATCTAAAAATTGCATAGTTTTAGTGGGCTCAAGGTGAGAGAAATTTAAGTAAATATAAACAGTAATCAGACAACGAAAATAAAACACTTTTATAATGTTAACCTCCTCAATTCCTTTAAGTTCCATTAAGTAACGGATGTGTATGCTACTTTGGAATTTTGGACTATCCATGGAAATTTTTTGAACTCTCATTTTTATCTTCTGAAGTACATGAAAGCGAAAGTTACTCAGTCGTGTCTGACTTTGTGAACCCACGGACTGTAATTTTTGCCAGGCTCCTCTGTCCATGGAATTCCCCAGGCAAGAATACTAGAGCATTATATGTTTAAAATATATATATTTCATTTACTCAAATCATCTTAAATATATTCTGTACTGAGTTTAATATATGCTTTCATAATTTCAGAGTAGAAAAGTCATTTTAAACCTGTGATTTATGTCTTGAAAAAAGAATATATAGCTTTTGTTCTAAATCATTACTCTCTTGATCTGATACCCTTGCAAATATTTCCTTTTATTTCAAGAGATCATTGTACTCCTCATTTTACTTTAAATTTTCAAATTTGGATTTGCCTCCAAATCCAAACTAAGACTGCATTTTCACTAGAATGATGAAAATTATAGCTTCCAGGTATACATATATCCCCCTCCCTCCTGGCCTTCCATTCCACGCTCACCTCCCCTCCCATCCCAACCATCCAGGTCAGCACTGAACACAGTCCTGAGCTCCCAGTGCTAAGCTGGAGGTCCCCACTCGCGATCTGCCTTACCTATTCCCTTACATCCATTCTCTATATCAACATCTCTATTCATGCCCTGAAAATATGTACATCTGTACCATTTTTCTAGATTCTACATAATGTTAATATATAATACTTGTTTTTCTCTTTCTGACTGACTTTTCTCTATATGACAGACTCTAGGTCCATAACAATCTTTTGGATACAGAAAAGGAAATTGAAGCACAGAGTGTAAATATTTCACTTAGGGTCAAATTACTGAAACGTCGTAAGATTCAGACTTGAATGAAGGCATTCAAGTTTCTGATTCCTAGGCGTCTACTCCTGTCACTCTTATTCCTTTTGTTGATTTTCTGTCTTTTTCTCTGTTTTTGTTCATTCTCTTTTGTTCATTTATTATGTCACTTAACCATTCATTAAATCTACTTGTTGTTTCATTTACTCATTCATTCAATCACCAAGACTCTATTTGTTTTGCTTTGCTTCTACCATATGCCAGACACTAGGCTGGATGCACTGTGAAACAGGAATATGAAGAGTCCTGCCTAAATACAACATAATGTGAGAAAAAAGAATAAATCAAATAAAGTAACCAATTAATAAATGACACTACCCTAATGACAGGAAACAGAGAACTAAAGAGCCTCTTGATGAAGGTGAAAGAGGAGAGGGAAAAAGGTGGCTTAAAACTCAACATTTAAAAAATGAAGATCATAGCATCCAGTCCCATCACTTCATGGCAAACAGAGGGGTGAAAATGGAAACAGTGGTGGACTTTATTTTCTTGGGCTCCAAAATCACTGTGGATAGTGACTGCAACCAGGAAATTAAAAGACACTTGATTCTTGGAAGAAAAGCTATGATGCACCTAGACAGTGTATTAAAAAGTAAAGATACCACTTTGCTGACAAAGGTCCGTATATTCAAAGTTATCATTTTTCCAGTAGTCATATATGGATGTGAGAGCTGGACCATAAAGAAAGCTGAGAACCAAAGAATTGATGCTTTTGAACTGTGGTGCTGGAGAAGACTCTTGAGTCCCTTGGACTGCAAGGGGATCAGTCAATCCTAAAGGAAATCAGCCCTGAATAGTCATTGGAAGGACGGATGCTGAAACTGATGCTGAAGCTTCAATACCTTGGCAACCTGATGTAAGTTCAGTTCAGTTCAGTCGCTCAGTCGTGTCCGACCCTTTGTGACCCCATGATTCGCAGCACGCCAGGCCTCCCTGTCCATCACCAACTCCCGGAGTTCACTCAGACTCACGGCCATCGAGTCAATGATGCCATCCAGCCATCTCATCCTCTGTCGTCCCCTTCTGCTCTTGCCCCCAATCCCTCCCAGCATCAGAGTCTTTTCCAATGAGTCAACTCTTTGCATGAGATGGCCAAAGTACTGGAGTTTCAGCTTTAGCATCATTCCTTCCAAGGAAATCCCAGGGCTGCTCTCCTTCAGAATGGACTGGTTGGATCTCCTTGCAGTCCAAGGGACTCTCAAGAGTCTTCTCCAACACCACAGTTCAAAAGCATCAATTCTTTGGCACTCAGCCTTCTTCACAAGAGCCAACTAATTGGAAAAGTCACCTGATGCTGGGAAAGTTTGTAGGCAGGAGGAGAAGTGGGTGACAGATGATGAGGTAGCTGGATGGCATCATCAACTCAACAGACATGAGTTTGAGCAAACTCTAGGAGACAGTGAAGGACAGGGAAGCCTGGCAGGTTGCAATCCATGGGATAGCAAAGAGTCAGAAAAAATTGACTGAACAAAAAAAGAAAATTTATAAAGACCAGATAGCATTTAAGCAATGTGGATTCCTAATGCTTCAAGGTTATTGCTTTTGGACATCTTAGCCTGCCTAGACTGGTTTTTGTTTGTTTGTTTTTTTTTTAATCTCCAGCACACATACTGCTTTTTAGCTCTCAAAAATCAGACTTGACCTCAGATTTCAAATATTGTTCAACAAATAACATTTTGTCTTTGATTTGAAATTCTCTAGTACAGATTTCACAGCTGTTATTTCCAATTCCACAGTGACTCTTTAAACCTGTGTTATTATATATAAATCATCTGTTTACAATCCGGAGAGTTGGACTGTGAAGAAAGCTGGGTGCCGAAAAATTGATGCTTTTGAACTGTGTGGAGAAGATTCTCCAGAGTCCCTTGGACTGCAAGGAGATCCAACCAGTCCATTCTGAAGGAGATCAGCCCTGGGATTTCTTTGGAAGGAATGATGCTAAAGCTGAAGCTCCAGTACTTTGGCCACCTCATGCGAAGAGCTGACTCATTGAAAAAGACTCTGATGCTGGGAGGGATTGTGGGCAGGAGGAGAAGGGGATGACAGAGGATGAGATGGCTGGATGGCATCACTGACTCAATGGATATGAGTCTGAGTGAACTCCGGGAGTTGGTGATGGACAAGGAGGCCTGGCGTGCTGCGATTCATGGGGTCGCAAAGAGTCGGACATGACTGAATGACTGAACTGAACTGCACTGAACAATCTCTACACACCTAGAGCCTAGAACGAAGCACTAATATTTGTACTAAATATCCATTATTCTCAACTATGACCACATATTAGAATCCTTGGAAGAAATGAATAAAAATATAGAATGGAAATCACTCTATATTCCATCCAGTGGTGGGGTCCAGACATATAATTTTTTTTCAATCTTCCCAAGTAATTGCAATGTTTAGCTAAGGTTAAGAACCACAGACCTC
Organism: Capra hircus; assembly: GCF_001704415.2. Lineage (NCBI taxonomy): Eukaryota > Metazoa > Chordata > Mammalia > Artiodactyla > Bovidae > Capra > Capra hircus. The sequence goes on from NC_030812.1 coordinate 10,746,566, forward strand.
TATTATGTAGGTACTTTACTCAACTATATCCAATTTATTTATTAAACCTAAGAAACTCTCTGGCACAAAGAGGAAAGCTTCAAAGTAATAAAATAATAAAAGGGCTGATGAAATGAATTTTAATAAAAGATCTGATAATAGACCCAAGAAATTAGTATTTTTTATCCTAATATCAACTAATTATTCTTAATGTACTATTTCAGATGGAATAACTTGACTTTATCTCTTATTCATGAAAGATGATAAGAAACATACTCTATAATAGAGTTGGCTAAATATTGCTCTGCTTGGAAGGTTTCTAGACCAGATGATTTTTTATATTAATAGTTAGTTCTCCATTAATAATTTTATTCTTAAAAACTGAGATCTGCAAACTCATTATGATATATTAAATTCCTGATAATTTTACTCAATTCAAATACCCAGCAATAGACCTTTGTCAGTTCTTAGTTTAATGTGATCAATAGTGTTTATGAATAAGTATAAAATAGATTTATTATTTTTACAGAAATTCTAAGCCATTTAAATTTCCACAAAATTTAAAAGAAGGATTGTTTCATCAGAGGAACCTCAGTTATTCTGAAGTTCCAATGCTCTCATTGTGTTTAAATTAGAATACAAATCATTCACTCTCTGATGTATGTGGCTTAATAGAAATACATTTGTTTTTATAGTCTTAAGTCTAAATAAAATATCAAGAAATTTCTAGTCAATGTTCCTATGATCAAGATTAATAACATTCATAAATGTGAAAAGTAGCTGTTTCCCATATTACAATATAAAATACAAATATTAAAATATTAATATTGAAAATCATTCCTCTGTAAAATTCTTAAATAATCTATATAATTAGAAGATATAAGGAGAGGAAGAGTACATAATGATTTATTAGTCTGATGTTTTATATTTTTGTTTTCAATTAAAAGTTTTCTTGTGTTTCTTTGTTCAGCTATAGAACAAAGAAGTAACAGTGACGAGGATCTTTCCAGCTACGAGAATTACTTAGCAGTCCATTTAGATATGTAAATATAAAAAGTATACACCCTGTGCTAGAGGAATAATATTTAGCGGAGCCTTGATAAATTATTTCTTCCACTATGGCTTGATGAGAGGAGGGCCATTTGCATAATTACAATGAAACCTCCAAAGGGAGAAGGCAAACCAGAGTTTCAATTACTCACCGTTTAATTGTGAAGTTTAATGTTATTCCAAATGCTCTTACAGACCCAGTCAATTGAGTGGATCAGAAAAGTCTCCAAGGGTTAACAAGGAGACCCTGTCATGAGGGAAGCAAGAGTATAACCTTCCTGGCTCAGTCATCTTGACGCATTTGGGAACTTAAGTGTGAAACTAAGCCTCAATCCAGCATAACTTGCAGAGAGCAAAAGTTCTCTGAAGAACCACTCTGTTAGGGAATGACACTACTCCTGGCAAATCTTCAAAAGCAGAGCAGTAATTAGTATGGAATGGTTTCATTTAGCTTTTATGTCAGTGGGTTACTGCAATAATACATGGATGGTATTTGATTTTAAGGGCCCACTGATTTTCAAAAGTGAAACTGTGAAGACTATAAAATTAAGCATGACACTCTCATCCATGCTATTCACACTGTATTGAACCAGTATATAAGAAGTAAAATGAAAATTGAGAAGGAAGAGACTAAAACGCCTTATTTAATTACTTAAAAGTTCAAGAGCACAGCCCTTAGAACTACTAACAGGTTAGCAAGTTTGCTGGATGCCATACTACTGTTTAGAAAGCAACTGTACCTTTGAAAGTGAAAGTGAAAGTGAAATCGCTCAGTCCTGTCCGACTCTTTGAGACCCCATGGACTGTAACTTATCAGGCTCATCTGTCCATGGGATTTTCCAGGCAGTAGTACTAGAGTGGATTATATGCCTTTATTAATTTATTTAAAAAAAAAATAAAAGGAACTAACAATCAAAATAGCAACAAAACTGTAAGTTCAGTTCAGTTCAGTCGCTCACTCGTATCTGACTCTTTGTGACCCCATGAATTGCAGCACACCAGGCCTCCTTGTCCATCACCAACTCCTGGAGTTTACTCAAACCCATGTCCTTTGATTCAATGATGCCATCCAGCCATCTCATCCTCTGTTGTCCCCTTCTCCTCCTGCCCCCAGTCCCTCCCAGCATCAGAGTCTTTTTCAATGAGTCAACTCTTTGCATGAGGTGTCCAAAATATTGAAGTTTCAGCTTCAACACCAGTCCTTCCAATGAACACCCAGGACTGATCTCCTTTAGGATGGACTGGTTGGATCTCCTTGCAGTCCAAGGGACTCTCAAGAGTCTTCTCCAGTACCACAGTTCAAAAGCATCAATTCTAAAAAAAAAACCAAAAAAAAAACCAAAAAAAAAAAACCAAAAAAAACCCAAAAGCATCAATTCTTCAGTGCTCAGCTTTCTTCACAGTCCAACTCTCACATCCATACATGACCACTGGAAAAACCACAGCCTTGACTAGACGGACCTTTGTTGGCAAAGTAATGTCTCTGCTTTTGAGTATGCTATCTAGGTTGGTCATAACTTTCCTTCCAAGCAGTAAGTGCCTTTTAATTTCATGGCTGCAGTCACCATCTGCAGTGATTTTGGAGCCCCCCAAAATAAAGTCTGCCACAGTTTCCACTGTTTCCCCATCTATTTCCCAAACTGTAAGTACCTAGACATAAACCCAACAAACTTTAAGACCACTATGTGAAAAGTGAAACAACTGTATTGAAGAACATAAAATAATACACAAATAAATGGGTATTCAACCATATTACAAATGGCAAGACAATGTATCATAGAGGTGACTATTCTCCCAAAATTCATTTATTTACTTAAGCAATTCCAATGGAATTATGATAAGGTTTTCAAATGGGACTTTAAAAACTGTTGTTATAATTAAGCTCTAATATCAGGATTTAGGTAATACTAGTTAAAATAGTGTGGCATTTAATTATTTAACATGTTCTTACTGGACTTCCCTAGTGGCTCAGATGTTAAAGTATCTACCTGCAATGCAAGAGACCCAGGTTCCATCCCTAGGTCACGAAGACTCCCTGGAGAAGGGAATGGCTACCCACTCCAGCGTTCTTGCCTGGAGAAGTCCATGGACAGAGGAATCTTGTGAGCTACAGTCCATGGGTTGCAAAGAATTGGACACAACTGAGGGACTAACACTTTCACACTTTCACTTTCAGAGCTCACCATGTGCCAGGAGCTGTTCTAGGTACTTAAGCCTGATCAGAAATAAAACAGAAACTTTAAACCTCATGGTGTTTATTCTTAGCTAGAGTGACAGACTATAAATTATAGGTATTATAAATAAATGAATTATACTCTATATTAGAATACATTAATGGCACTTGAACAAAGGCTTGGTGCAAGAGAGGGAGATTACATAGATATCTGGGAGAAGGGCATTCTAGACAGAGGGGAGATCAAGTCATAAGCCAACAGGAAAATGGTACTGATGAACCTATTTGTAGGGCAGGAATAGAGATGCAGAGGTAGAGAACAGATCTGTGGACACAGTGGAGGAAGGAGAGGATGGGACGAATTGAGAGAGTAGAGCTGAAACATACATTATCATATGTAAATGTCCACTGGAAGGATTGATGCTGAAGCTGAAAGTCCAATACTTTGACCACCTGATGCGAAGAACTGACTCATTTAAAAGGACCCTGCTGCTGGGAAAGATTGAAGGCAGGAGGAGAAGGGGATGACAAGGATGAGAGGGCTGGATGGCATCACCAACTCGATAGACATGAATTTGGGTAAACTCTGGGAGTTGGTGATGGGACAGGGAGGCCTGGCATGCTGCGATTCATGGGGTCGCAAAGAGTCGGACATGACTGAGCGATGGAACTGAACTGAATTGAAAATAGATAGCCAGTGGGAAATTGCTGTGTAACAGAGGAAGCTCAGCCTGATGCTCTGTGACAACCTAGAGGGTAGGATGTGGTGGGGGGATGGGAGGGAGGACCAGGAGAGAAGACATATGTATACTTATGGCTGATTCACAGTGCGGTATGGCAGATATCAACTGCCATAAAGAAGTCAACGGGAGGCCAGTGTAGCTGGGGTGAGGGAAGAGATGAAGTCAGAAGATAAGGAAAGCCACATCATGTAGTGGGCATGCTTAGTTGCTCAGTCTGTTTCTACTCTTTGCCATCCCATGGAGTGTAGCCCACCAGGCTCCTCTGTCCATGGAATTCTCCGGGCAAGAATACTGGAGTGGGTTGCCATTTCCTACCCCAGGGATTGTCCCAAACCAGGGATTGAACCCACGTCTCCTGCAGCTCCTGTTGCTACCACACCGCCTGGGAATTCCCATAAATCACGTAGAGTCTTGTGGTAAATAGGAAACATTTGCAGGGTTTCGAGCATATGATTGACATGTTCAGATTTAGGTTTTAAAAGTCACTGATTCTTGCTATGTTAAAAAGTAGTAAGAGCCCATGAGAGAAGAAGAGAGCCTTGGAAGGTGTCTGACTACAATAATCCAGGTAAGAGATGATAGTGGTTTAGAGCAGAGTGCTAACTGGAGGTGGTGAGAAGTGGCAGATTTTAGACATATTTTGAAAGTAGAATAAACAGAATTTCTTTACAGTTTGATGTGCAGTATGAGACATAGGTGGCTCAGCTGGTAAAGAATCTGCCTGCAGTGTGGGAGACCTGGGTTTGATCCCTGGGTTGAGAAGATCCCCTGGAGAAGGGAACGGCTACCCACTGCAGTATTCTGGCCTGGAGAATTCCATGGACTGTATAGTCCATGGGGTCACAAAGAGCTGGATAATATAGAGTGACTTTCACTTTCGCTTTCATGAGACATAGAGAAGACCTGAGAGTAATTCCAAATTCCTTAGATTGAGCAACTTGAAATCTGAGATTTGCATCATCTGAGATAGAGCAGATGCAGAGAATTTTGGAGGGGAATTTCAAAAGATAAGTTTTTTACATTTTAAGGTTCAATGTCTTTTAGATATATTAGTGGAGATAGATGTTCAATAGGCAGGTGAATATATATGATTGGTTGTAGGGTCTGAACTAGATGTAAAGATTTATAAGTCATTCATACACAGATAGCATTTATAATATACTATTGATTGAAATCACTGAAAGAAAAGATGGAGGACTAAACCCTGGATTATCCCAACATTAAGAATTCAAGAGGAAAATATGAAGTAACTCTAAATAATCTATAAAAAAACACTGAACTACTGTGCTGTACATCTGAAACTAATATTAATATAATATTTGCATCAACTATTCTTCAATAAATAAATATTAGAGCAAGGTCTGACCATGAGAATGTAATCTTTCTGGAATCTGAAGAAGTCTTGGAAAGCATTTAGGAGTTTCCATTTTATGGGAAAAGGAGTTTAAAGCAAATTTAATGTAACTCTCAGGATAAAATACTCTCATGAACATGAATATCTAGATGCTTTAAAAAAAATCAAGAAGAATATGATCCAGGAAAGGAGACTGAGACAGAATAACTGGTGGGGTAACAGAAAAACAGAGTATACTTTCCTATACTGCAAATGGAAAATAAAAATGAATCTAGCAGGAAAGAGCAAATTAAGCAGCTCTGCATGCATGCATGTACGCTCAATCGCTCAGTCACGTCTGACCCTTTGTGACTCCATGGCCTGTAGCCCACCAGGGTGCTCTGTCCATGGGATAGTCCAGGTAAGAACACAGGAGTCGGTTGACATTTCCTCCTCCAGGTGATCTACCCAAGGATCAAACCCTCATCCCCTATGTCTCCCACATCAACAGGTGTATTCTTTACCACTCAGCTATCTAGGAAGCCCCAAACAACTATGCCGTTAACTCAAAAAGGGCTGAGCATTGGTCACTTTATTTAGCAATATAAAATCACTGATGATGGTAACAGGAGATGTTCCTGTGCAGTGATAGAGCAAAGACCTTCCTGGGGTAGGTATATAAAGAAAGCAATTGTGGACAGTGAGTAGACCACTACTTTGAAGAACTTTGCTACACAGGGGAGTAAAAAATGATGCAATAGTTGATTGTATAAGTAGGACCAAAAGCGAATTTCTTTTAAATTGAAGAACTTAGTGTGTTACAGAAATGGGATATATGAAGACAAAAAAAAATGAAGACAAAGGAAAGCACAGTAAGAACTGCTGGAGAAGGACATGTGACTAAGGGGACTTTGCTGATGGCTCAACCGTAAAGAATCCACGTGCAATGGAGCAGACGCAAGAGATGTGGCCCTTGGAGGAGAAAATGGCAACCCACTCCAGTACTCTTGCCTGAAAAATCCCATGGACAGGGGAGCCTGTCACATTGCAGGCCAAAGGGTCGCGAAGAGTTGGACACAACTGAACATGAGTACGCACACCGGGCCAGATGACTGGGAAACATCGACATTGGTGTAACAAAGTTTTCTTTGCCCGAGGTCTTTTTTTTTTAAAGTTCTTAAAGGCTTATGCTTCTGTCTAAAAAGCTCTTTCATGCTTCTAGATACCCGGCCAGATTTTAGACTTCAGAAATAGTCATATGTTTCAAAATTCATGAAATCATGCAGTTTTCTGTGATACCTTTTTCACCCGTGTTCACTTTTAATATTTATATACTTGTTACGCTATTTATCTTGGCTCCTCCTTCTCACAAGCTATGTGATTTTAGAGCCAATAAATAATCCTTGCTGTATAAATCTCACAGGGTTATGACAGAGATCAAATAAAACAACTATATAAAAGCACTTTTGGAAACTGTAAAGGGCTTTACAGAAGTTATTTATCTTATTCTCATTGACATGTAGCCCTTTTGTTAATGAGGTTTATGGACAACTTTGAAGAATAGTCTGCCTATCTTTATAAGTCCAGAGCCACCATTAGGGAATATTTTCCAGAATACTCATCTTGGCATGTGCAATTCTCCTGTGGATTAATAAGATTTTTGGTCACACAAATTTAGGAAACACTGAATAGTATTAACATGTAGTACTGGAGAATTTGAATAAATACTACAGTAAAGATAACAGTTCAAAATTGTATAGCATAACATATCTTGATATTCTCATCCCCAAGATATCTCTTGGGAAATGGGTTCTATAAAAGACCCATTAAATTTCTGGTGAACTACTGTTTTATGAGAAATATTAAGATGGATAAACCCTACCAAAATGAAAAATAAAATTAAGCCACTTGCAGAACATCTGAACGATAGACTTAAAAATTCTCCTGAATTGGCTTAAAGATCAGACAAAACAATGTCAAGGGAAGGAAAAGTACTTGTTCTTTATATCCCTATATGAGAGCTGAGTCCTTGGCGCAAAATAGACACTCAAATCATACCAATGGGACAGAAGTAGATGAACAAACTTTCTGTAAAACTCTTGTGAATTAGTCAGCCTTTTAAAGTCTGAAATTATCCTGCTTCAGCAAAGATGTGTTTATCCTGCTTCCCCTGGATCTGGGCTAATGATACAAATGATACTAAATCTGTTATTAAAGATAGAGGAGTTAATTTCACTTCCCATCTAATAAAAGTATAGTGAAATATAAAAACCCAGTCACTGGATTCAAAGGATTTGTTTTGAACTTGTTCTCATACAACATTAGAGAGCTTCCCTCATAGCTCAGTTGGTAAAGAAGCCACAGGCAATGTAGGAGACCCTGGTTCGATTCCTGGGTTGGGAAGATCCACTGGAGAAGGGATAGGCCACACACTCCAGTACTCTTGGGCTTCCCTTGTGGCTCAGCTGGTAAAGAATCCACCTGCAACGCGGGAGACCTGGATTCAGTCCTTGGGTTGGGAAGATCCCCTGGAGAAGGGAAAGGCTACCCACTCTAGTATTCTAGCCTGAAGAATTCCATGTACTATGCTTCTCCTGTTGGTAAAGAATCTCCTTGCAGGGCAGGAGACCCGGGTTCGATCCCTGGGTTGGGAAGATCCCCTGCAGAAGGAAGTGGCAACCCACTCCAGTATCCTTGCCGGGAAAATCTCATGGACACAGGAGCCTGGTGGGCTGCCGTCCATGGGATCGCAAAGAGTCGGGCACGGCTGAGCGACTAACACTTACTTACTTATGCAGTCCATAGAGTCGCAAAGAGTTGGACACGACTGAGCAACTTTCACTCACAACATTAGAAGATTTTTGCTTCTTATTTTTGCCATAGTTTATAAAAGATGTCTTTTGGTTATAATCTTTCTCTCCAACTCAGCTCCTATAAAGTTGATACAGGGTAACTTCCTGTGCACATGGATGAACCATGAAACAGCCTAACCTTGCCTCTTCTGGGCCCTTTTCTAGCCAGTCATAGACTTCTAGGCCACTCCAGCCTTATATATGTAAGGCTATACTTGGACCCTCTATTTCCTGGGGGGTGCATCAATCCCAAAATGGCAAATTCGTAAAACCCATCCTTTTGTTTGGCTCCAATGCTTAAAAATTCAACTGATGGATAAAAGAGAATTGTACACTTTATTATAATGTTATTATGAGGAATTACATCGCTGCATATGGGATCAACACACAGAAGAAACTCTTCTGTTAGGGATGCACCTGTTCTGGCTCAGTCATGTCTGATTCTTTGTGACCCCATGGACTGTAGCCCACCAGGCTCCTCTGTCCATGGGATTTCCCAGCAAGAATACTGGAATGGGTTGCCACTTCCTCCTCTGGGAATCCTTCTTGCTGCTGCTGCTGCTAAGTCACTTCAGTCGTGTCTGACTCTGTGTGACCCCATAGACGGCAGCCCACCAGGCTCTCCCGTCCCTGGGATTCTCCAGGCAAGAACACTGGAGTGGGTTGCCATTTTCTCCTCCAGGGAATCCTTCTTATTCAGGGATCAAATCCAGGTCTGGAGTCTCCTGCATTACCAGCTGAATTCTTTATCACTGAGCCACCTGGGAAGCCTGATTAAGAGGTAAAAAAAATTTTGGAGGATAATTACCTTTGAAACAGAGAAGAAACTAGAGCTTAACAATTAATAAAATAAGCCACAATTAAGAAATAACTGAATTTTTGATGAATAGTTACTGAAAGTAGTTGACATGGGATCAGGAAAGCATGTAAAAATTGGCAAAATACAATTAATTACTAGAGATACCCTATGGATGAAGGATTTCAGGTGTCACATAGCAGTGATCTTTAAAAGAATGGTATTTGTATTAATGGTCTTTTATAGTATTTTAAAATAGATATGTAGTATATTCACAAGCCAAACATTTAAGTGTACAGCTAATAGGTTTGTGTGAGACTATGTAGAATCTGCATATTACAGTATTTCATAATACAGTGCAATGGTATGAGGAAATAAAGCCCTTTTAACATCACTGAGGAGCACATTGCTCACAAAGCTATATTAACATTTTCTAAGTGCCCATTTTTGTTATCGGTGGTTCAGTCTAAAACAGTCTTGCATCACTAAAAATCCACAAAACCCTTAATTTTGGGAAAGGCACATTCCATATTTCATCTTTTATAAAACTTCAGTGTCCTTTATGCACAGAATGCAACCATTAGACAATGCTAGATTTTTTGATCTGAGTATGATTCTTGCCACCGATCCTTCATTTTGTTTTACATGTTTTTGGCCAAAGCTCTTCTGCCTACCTGGCAGGAATTAAAGAACTGAAAAAAATGCAAACAAAAATCTGTTTCTGATTTTGTTTTGACTCAGCTTGCACATTTACATTGACTGTTACCCAATTATTTTGTTGCATTTTATTAAAGAACAGTCACGAATTAATGTCAAATTCTAAGAGGAATGAATAAAGAGAGCAGCGCTGTTGGAAAGGGAAGCACCAGCTCGGTTCACTAAGAGTACATAAGCGCAAAGTGGAGTGACGGCAGAGAAGCTCGAGAGGGGAGAAGAGGTCAGCCAGCTGGGAGAGGATCTCCTATGGCGTGCCAAGGATGCATTGTGTGATCACTTGAAAGATCGGCCACCCACTTTACCCTGAGCTCTGAGAAGAACCATGTAATCTCTTAGTCACTAATGAACAATATCAAAATGTATTGTGTCAAGTGTGACTACTGGTTTGTGAGACTTCAGTTTCACACACACACAAATATATATATATATATATATATATATACACACACATACATACATATGAACATAAAAGTGCATAGTAAAATGTTGCAACTGAATTACATTTTTTACAGTGGGTAGCAAACAGGTGGGTCCTTAGTGTTTGTGGATTCCAAGGCAAAAGAACAAAGAGGCTTACATGCCATAAATCCAAATATGTAACAATTTTTTATTTGACAGTCAAATAAAAAAATCATCCTGCTATCTTCCTTGAAGTACCTTTCACACTGACTTTTAGGCTAATTCTAGTGAATAATTCTAATGAAGTTCCACAGAAGAGCTTAGTTACCCAGATATGGCCCTAGACTGCAGCCTGCTCTCTGTTTCTTCCCAGCCTCAGCTCCTTCCAGAATCATAGTCTGCTTTATCTGCATAAACACTGCTTCTAAAAACACATGTCCCTTAGCCTCTTCTGAGGTCCTGGGATGAGAGCACTGGAGTGTGGGCAGAGACAGATGTTGTTCCTAGGGAGAAACTCACAAAGGCTCTGGAGGGTAAGGTCTGCTTGATCTGGAAGTCTGGGCTGCTAGGAACTTGGCAGGTTGTCAAGAAGGGGTGCTGCTGTGACTCACACCTGTGCACCTTCTCCCTGGGCCCATCCTCAGAGAGGGGCACGAGGCGCCAGAGAAAGACCCTGCTCAACTGTGGACCCCTCTTGCCTAGGTTTAAAAACCATACTCAGAGCAGTCAAAATTTGTAAATGCCACTGTCTTGAAGCACCTGTTCAGACTGAAAAAGAATATAAATGGGAGATTTTGGGGAAAAAAAATTGAAGAATTTTTAAAAAAATCATACTCAAATAGAATAAAATCATTCTAGAAAACGAGTACATATGTATAATTATGAAAGACTAAAAGTTCAGAAAAAAATAATATTGGATTAGAATGACTCTTCAGAAACCAATAATAACACCTAGAGAAAGCATCCTGGCATGAAAGAACATGAGATCACAAAGAAGATGAGAACACCAAAGTTCTGGTCCTACTCTGGACAAATAAGTCACTTAATCTAAGCAGACCTCAATTTCATTGGCTATAAAATTAAGAAAAGGGGAAAAAAAATCTGTAACTGGTTCAGAAGTCTGATATGAGAAAAAAATGATAAATGGATATAAAGATGTAGTACAAACGATTTGTTAAAAAATATCTAATCAAGATGCTTCCACGTTTACAATGCTTCCCATTGCTCTGAAAATAAATCTGGACTTCTTACCGCAGCCAACAAGACTGATCATCAGCGGTCTGGCACACACCCTGCCCCTGTGTGCCGTGTCCCCTGCTTCTCCCTCTCCTGACAATTAGGCTCCTTTCTTCCCAAGAATGTGCCCAAGACCTTCTTTCCCACTGTTGGAGCACGTGCACTTAGCGTTGCCTTCGTTTCAAGAACTCTTGACGCTTTTCCACGGACTCCCTGTGCTCTTTCAGGTTCTAGTTCAAACACCACCTCCTGAGAAACCATTCAGCGCTCTGCCTACTTAGCAACCTTCACATCGACCTTGCAGCTGCCCCTTGATCACGTCCATTTCTCTTTATGTGTATGCGCTTATTTTACTTATCTCTGCCCTATTCATTAGCATTCCAACCACCCAGAACAGAACCTATTTCTGAGCACTTCAGTAAGTTCAGCACTAAAAGTTTACTGAAAAATGAATGGCCATGAGAATATGGTATTAATAAATATAATGACCGTAGTGCTTATCTATTGGTTGTATTCTTTACAACGAAGTTACAAGCAAGGCATGACTAGTTACCTGTAACTGATGCTCAGGGAGGTTGCAGCATAAGGACACGCAGCTACTATTTAAATGGCACAGATGGGATTTGAATCCAGGTCTACTGACTTCAACCAAATTACTATTTTATTCCACGCTGCCTCAGTGACACCTCCTATCACAACCGATGCATCTCTCCTTTAAAATCTATTATCATTTTTGACATCACTTTATTCATCACGTTTTGCAATATTAATTTGGGCAGATTATTTTCACTCCTGCAAAATTTAGTGACATCTTCTGAATCTCAATCACTGTCTAACATTCTACTTAGCAAACATTTTCAGCTGAAAAAAATAATTGCAAGTAGAGTTATAAGTCAGGAGCATTATTACCTCTTTTACCAGAGCAGTGTGTTTACTAAATTTTTTCCACAAGTTAATTCCCCTGTAGAAAGCAACAGGAAGAAACTTATGGGTCCTAGTTTGAATGTTAAATGAGGCAAAATTTAGTGTTCTGAAAAATTGTTATTATCCTGTGGATATTTATGTTCTTCTAGAACAACTGATTAAATATGCGGCATAAAGAAACAGACTTGTTTCAGTTAAACTTTTTTTTTCATTTTTATTTTTTAAATGTTGGTAATAATTACACAACTTTTCTATGAGTAATAGGCCTGTTTCAGAGCATGCTTTGTAAGACTATTTTTATCAACTATTTTGTCAACAGAGTGTTTAAGCCACTGACGTAAAATGTCTCCTCTTGGCTAATAACCCACTCTGACCATGTAATTTAAATAACTTTACTGCCCTAAACAAAGGGCAATCCTTGTGACTAGGATTTAGCCATCACTTTCTGACAGTTCCACAGTATCTAGTAATAGTTTTGCGTTTTCCTCCCCAACAATCGCTTTGCAATTTATACACTAATACTACAGTCATCCTACACCGATGACCTTCATTACATAGACACTCCCCCAAATAATATTCTCTTTTCCTTTGTTTTAATGTGCTTTCTAAATACTCCTTATAGAAAAATTAAGGGTAAGGAATTAAATTACAACCTTATAACACTTGTTATTCAATGGTGTTAACATACTTTAAGTAATCCTGTTAGAAGGGATACTTTTGAAAAGATTTATAATGTTCATGCATATAATTTAAGTATTTATATAAGGATGAAAAAATAATACTTAGGATATTATGTCATCTTTTATCAAAAAATGTAGGCAGCTGGAAGATGAATAAGTTCTGGGTATCTAATATATAAATTGGTGACTATAGATAATACTATAACTATACTTGAGAATTACTAAGAGAGTAAATCTTAAAGCTTCTCATGACACACACACACACACACATATAGAGGCACGGTGATGAATGCATTAACTAATCTTAGCATGGTAATCATTCTCCATAATTATACGAAATCATCACACTGTATACCTTAAGCTCATATAATCTGTATACCAAATCACCATATTGCATACCTGAAACTTGCTTAATCTTATATGTCAATTATCTCAATAAAGTTGAAAATAAAAGAAATGTCAGGCAGAGAAATGCGATATAAATTAAAATTTAAAGTACTTTCTTGAATAATCTCAAGACTAATATGAATTAAAGCACAGTTTACTTATTTTAAAAATTAAAAAATACATACAACATATATTTTAGGATTATATTTCAGGATAGGTACATGATATTTTGAAATACCCTACTATATCATTACTCTGAGCATTTGGAGATCACTCTTCCTACAATTCAGGGAAATTAAAAAACAGAATACTGTTAATTACAATACTTAAAAATCTTTAATCTATTTACATCCATTCTTTACATCCTTTTAAAAAGAGTGAGTTAGCAATGGCACAGAGTTTCTCTTCTGCACTGGCTGAAATGCCTTCACCCAGAACTGGAAGGCAAAGACAGTTAAAAACAAGTTCTTTGACTTCTAAAATACTCATAATCCTCTACATATACACCACTATCTTTTGAGTCCAACAGAGACAAACATGATTTATTTGTAGGTTCTCATCCTAATTCTGTAATTAGGTAATTAATCTGACATCAATTGTCTTACATTCTATAATGCCTGAATATTTAGGGGTTATATTTCAAAGAAACAAATATGAAAACAAAATACATGTATGAGTACTCCTCACTCCTCAGAAGTACTAGAGAAATAGTTTAAGCACCAAATGGTTTGTTAGCAAACAGATACGGTCTTAAACTTTTTATGCCTTTGAAAGCATATTTCTTTATAGTTTGGATTAGCATAATGTGGCATTGTGATATTTTGAAGATTTCTAAGAAAAAGACTAAATGACCAAAAAGTTCATTTTTACATTCAAAACAGTGTGATTATGTAATTCTCTGAGAAAAGGCATATCACTGTATCACTGATGATATAATTAAACTGAAACAGCAATAGAAAAATGACATGCTAGTTTCCTAAACTGAATATTTCATGTAGATGCCTTATTCTTGAGAGCTTGGTGGTTTATTTACTGAGTTAATGTCAGTTAAGTTATCTAAAGAAAAGAAAAATAAGTTTTATTCAAATTTGAAATATAGCTCATGAAATCTGGCTGTCAGACTGTATCTTATTTTTAATACCTACCTTAAGATTTCTATAAAATACATGGATAAAGGCTAAAATACTAAGCCCTTTAATGCAGAGTTGTTTGCTTCTCAGATACCAGAATTGATGGTGTTCCTGGGAAATTAGTTTTATTTACTTGACTTCTTTTCCTTTAACACTTAAAGGAGGAAACATAAGAAGCCCCTTCATTTGTTTCAATTGGACAAATGAGGAAATGTGCAATTTATTTTATGGTAAGAAGTCTAGGGCTTCTCTGGTGGCTCAGCAATAAAGAATCTACCTGCAGGAGATGCAGATATGCAAGCTTGATCCCTGGGTTGGGAAGATCCCTTGGAAAAGAATATGGCAACTCACTCCAGTATTCTTGCCTGGAAAATGCCATTGACAGGAGCCTGGCGGGCTACAGTCTGTGAAGTCTCAATGAGTTGGACACGACTTAGTGACTAAACAACAAAGGTCTAGTACTATTTGTATTGTGGTCCAGTCACTTGCTTCTTAATCTCTATGTTTTAAAACCTCTTGGTATTCACAATGATACCAGTTTAGATACATGCTTCATGAGCTCTTGATGATTAAGGAGCTCAGCCATCCAAAGCCATAACTTGCAAACACCCAGGAGATGGTCCAAGCCTCATGTGCAGGATGTATTTAATATTCATGTGATTCCAGATTTACCAGCAACTGACCTTTTTTCTCTTGTGCTGGGAACAAGTGATTCAGCACAGAAAAGCGCAGAAAGGCGCCAGAAGAGACTGCTGGTTTCCTTGACCTTGGTCTATGCCCCACCCACAAGGAAAAGCAATTCCTTCTAAAAAAATGGCAAAAGTTGGATGACTTCAGGTATCCTTTCATGTAATTTCTCATTAACAGAGGTACTGCTAGTGTAACTCCAGATCAAACACATGGAAAATGAAAAGTCAAATAAGATATTATCAACATTTTTTGCAGTGATAGGCCACAGATAAGTCACCAGTTATGCATAGAACCACTTATAAATCAAACTTATTTTACTTTAAACAGTCCTGGATATATATTACTAATATATATATATACACAGACATATTTATTCAATTATAGATCTGTTCAGTCAGATATATAATTAAATTCTTCTTAAGAGAATCAAGTTAATAACTAGTATGTTTGAATTATATATATGTACATAAATATATATGCACATATGTATGTGCATAAATCCACACGCATAATATTTTTGAGAAAATCAGATTATGAGCAATTAATGATAAGGGAAATCATAAGGCACGTTTGACCAAGTCAAAACATAGTATTTATTACAAGAATTACACAGATATTTCATATTCCTACCAAAGGGTACAACAAGTACACATTTCCATGTAAGAGCATGTCATATGTATGATACCTTTTCATGGACTTTCTGGCCAGGTTCCATCCCTTCAAGATGTTCAGATTCTGTGGATCCCTCACTTGATACCATTTTTCTTTGTATATGAACATTTTGCTCACGCAAGGCAACAATCTGCAAAATAAAAACATTGTGCCATTAAAATCTAAAATACCAACATGAAGTATAAAAAAATTGCGTTTACTTGAATGTGGTTAAGAACTAGTGAATACAAACAAATAATCATAAAATAACCATTAAATTTTACTCATTATTTCATAAATATTTCTAAAATTTAGATTAGCATTTTGAAAAATATTTATGGAATGTAAAATTTACTTAAAATATTTTCTAGTTGGAAAATGTATCTATCAAGTTTGAAATGTTTCTAAAGTGGTAGGATCCATGAGTTTTTAATTATGAAATTACTTCTTAGTTTATGAGATGCAATAAAATTTGTATTAGTCCGAATCCTTAAAGTATAAAAAAAAAAAAAAGACTGAATACTGAAGACCAATTATGAGCACATTCATCTTCCCTAAGAGATAGTACATCTGCAGTTTTAAAACAAGCAAATAAATAAGCTGGACTTAATTTTTTACCACTACCATAAGCACTTAGAGTTAAATTGGTCTCACTGTCATTATTTTAACAGCCATTATCTTAGTAGTTCTAGGTCCAAATATAGTTAATTTACAAAGAGAATTCTCAGAAGGCAATTAATTCTTGTAAAACCTTAGCTCAGTTTGATACACATGATACTTTGAACTAAGAAACAGATTCTCAGACAGTTGTAGTTTAAGAGACCTTAATAATGTACAGAGTGGAAGATCATATTCTAGCATTTTAAAATGGTGTTTTAAAATATATTTACTATTTATACACATTATTTCAAAAGTATTTTACATTATATCAATACCACAAATTATTCATTCCTTAGCAAGTTTTATTATAATATCAACTCAGATATTGAGTCAGTATTGGTTCTAGGGGAAATTAATGTCCATAGTATTCAGTACATAAAAAATATGGAATCATATTAAACTTATATGTTGAAATGATAAGACGAACATGTCACATAGACAAATAATTATCAAATAAACAAAAGATATCAAGAGACTGGTTATTTGTCCTACTGTCTGCCACTGCTGCTTGTATGCCAGCGGTGTATTCTTGAGAAAAAGTGATTTTGCATATGACCTCCAGCAGTTCAACACACATTTCCTAAGGGCTTATCAACACAATGAAAAACAACTCTGAAAAAGTTCATCTCTCTTGTAGTACTGCGATCACCAAATAATTGGTTCCCTAAAATACCATTCTTGCCCACCTACAATCTATCCTCCACAAAGCAGCCAGATTCATCTTCTAAATTTAAGCTATATTGTGTCTCTCTTTAGCTTTCCAAACAACCTCTCTGTTTTTCCCTATTTAGCATAATTTTAAACTTCTTGACCTTTAGGATCCTTTTGACTACGATGGCTTCCATTCAGTCCCTCAAACAGACTGGACTCGTTCTCACTCAGAACTGAGGAACTTGCCCATCTTCCCATCTGAAGCATTCTTCCCCAGATCAGATTACACTGGACATAATCATATTTCAAAACTCAGCTGAAAACATGCTCCTCAGAGAAAGTGCTCCTAACCATTATATGTTTTACAATATATCTGTGTTTATTTCAGTGTGCACCTTACTCATTAAAATCTAATATTTTATTTCTTTTTTTACTTACTCACTTTCCTTGCTTATTTAACTAGCAGAAGTCCTAATGACATCTCACGGGAAAATAATTTTCAAAGGAATATCTTATTGAAAACAACATTTTCAAATGAAGCAGTACATCACATTAGTATGTGCAAGGATTCAATATAAATGTTGAATTAAAAAATGAATGGGTATGGAAAACCAAAGAATATAGATCTAACTTATTCAGAAATAACCACAGATAAAGATTTAGAGTGCTTGAGAATCTTCAGGGACATTCCTCTCATGTTGGCATAGAAATGAATTACATCAAAGGAAAAACAAGAGTGAGTCTCTGAATATATCATTTTTATATTACATTCCTAACATCTTGTCTCTTGCAGAAAGCAATAATAACATACTACTATCAGCACATAATAAAACTTTGTTATGAATTTTTAAAAATTAAAGAATTGTATATTGAGATCTCACTAAGACAACATCCAGCACCAGTGTTAGTCGCTCAGGCATGTCCGACTCTTTGCAACTCCATGGACTGTAGACCACCAGGTTCCTCTGTCCATGGAATTCTCCAAGAAAGAATACTGGAGTGGGTAGCCATTCCCTTCTCCAGAGGGTCTTCCTGACTCAGGAATCGAACTAGAGTCTCCTGCATTACAGGCAGATTATTTATCCTCTGAGCTACCAGGGAATCCCAGATAACATTCATGACTTCACAAATAATGTTAAGGCAAAGGCAACAATAAATTTAAAAATTCTTTGCATTTTCTTCCATTATTTAAGTTACTTAGAAGTGGAGACCTTTTAAAAAAAAAATTCTCGCTTTACAGAATAACTTCCATTTGTATACTAATTCAGATAAATATCAAATATACCCTAGTGCCTAAAATAAAGTGGTCATCTGTAAAGATTTACTGAAATGATTCAGTGAAAGGATTAATGACCTTAACTAAAAGAGTCAGAATGTCAAATTCATATAGAAAACTTATGCCAATATGGTTGTGCCACTATGTTAAAAATTGCAAACTTCCAGTTTTTCATAACATATACCCATGATAATTCCAAGAAAGACAAACTTTTCAGCTACTAATGTGCAAACTCTGCTTTTTCTAAAAAAACTCAGTCTCACAAATTAGATTTCTGAAGCTGGAGAACTGATGCAAAATCCCCTATATCCTCTATCATTCTAATGTGGTTATATTCTGTTCCATTTTCACCCAGCAACAGATTATCCTAAGTAGTTCTGAAAGCAAAGCTCCAGCCTCTGATTTAATTGTAGGTGTTAATAAGCTTGATTCTTCCTTTCAAACTGGGGAAAGTGAGAGGTTCTCTCCTGTGAATACTACTTTGGGAGTTGGGCTCGCTCTTCTGTGTGTGTTCGAGGGGGCAGAGAAGGTCATCTAGAAATCTGTAGCTGAAGTTAGCACAGACCTCTTTAGGAAACTCTCTTGGCTGGCTTCACAAATGAATGCAGAAGGTGGCTTGGGAAGTAGTTCACAAATAGCAAGTGGAATGAAAAGCGACTGATTCTCTGGGCTGTACTGACAGTGGATGCTCTTAAAGGGAGGGCTCAAGTGACTTGTCTGGAATACCGAAGTAGGACTGAATCCCTCATTGCTAAACTGCTAAAATAGGGTGGTGTGGTGGGTAAGAGGAATCATTTCTGGGGAATCTCTGTGGCTTATTCAGTTGCTCTGTAACTGCCAGAATGTACTGGGAACCCACCATGTTAAACTATTTTCATCTGCAAATTAGGTCTTATGATCCACATTTAGCAAGTGATTAAATTGAGACAAAGAGAACTTAGTGAGAACTAAGGAATCAAATAAAAGTCCTTATCTTTAGGTTTTTTACTCATTGTCTTGCATGGCTTTGCCTTTGGGCTCTGATAAGTCGGGGGAAGTTAACAGTGGGTGAGGGTGGGGAGGAAGCATTTCTTTTCCAAGTACTGTTTTCTGCCCACCCTGGGCCTCCCTGTACTTTACTGAAGTTATGGACCCCTCCCTGGAGAGAGGCACCTGTAGGCAGAACTCTGCACGCACTTTTATGCATATCAACCCACTGAAGGCCCATGACACTCTGGTTGAGTCTTTCCACAATCATTTTAACTGATAAACCATGATTCGTCAAGTGTTTGTTGACATTTGTTTTTAAATGCCCAGAATTCATTCATATTTCTCTTGGTGAAGACATCTTACATTTTCACTGGGGAACTTTCCTTCTCAGCTCTCATCCTGGACTTCCCAGGCGGTGCTAGAGGTAAAGAACCTGCCTATTGATGCAGGAGATATAAGAGATGCTGGTTTGATGCCTGGGTTGAGATGATCCCCTGAAGGAGGGCCTGGCAACCCACTCCAGTATTCTTGCCTGGAGAATACCATGGACAGAGGTGTCTGGTGGGCTACAGTTCATAGGGTCACAAAGAGTTGGACATGACTGAAGCAACTTAGCACACACTCGAATCCTAGAGACACTGTCATTCCAGCAGCCAGAGCCCATGGCAGATGGGTGAGCACGTGGTCTAAGTCAGCACCTTCCTTGCGAGAAACTTCTGGCAGAACTATAGGGTAAGAGCCTGTTTCTAATATGGAAGGTAGGCTAATGGGATATGATCAGAGTACTGTTTGCCATCAGTTCCTCCTCATAGAGAAGCAGGTAGAAATGATGGAGCCCCGATGAATGACTTCTACTGCTGGTTTTAGCCATTCTTAAATCAATTCTATCCCTGACATCTCCATAAAATGAGCCCCAAATTTTGTCTTTGTGTTTACACTTTGTATTGATTTTCCATCACTTGCAACTAAAAGTGTCCTTGCAAATATAACAGGGAACATGGAAGGCAACACAGCACATTCAATATCTAAATGGGGATTTGGAAAAATGACTAAGAATTTATGAGAGAGACAGTAGAAGACAACTTTTCAGTAGTCAGGACAGCATGAGCTCTTTGTAAACATATCTGGAAGAAGATAAAAGAATGACAGGTGACTAAGAAAGCTAAAGTATTTCAGCTAAAACTCAGGCATCTGTGTGATTCTTGCTGTTCAGCTTATTGGTTTGCCTTGACCCTTCTTTGCGTTTCTTGATAGCTTATTAAGCTTCTGACAGCCTGACTCTGCTTCTAGGCGCTCCCAAACCCATTATGTTTCCAAGGCAACCTTCCAAGTTATTATTTTTTTTTTCTTTTAACCTTTGCCTCTGTCAGGTTGCTTTTGGCCCTTATCAATCTCTGATAAGCTCTGATCTCACACAGTGGACTACGACTGCTCTTGGTGGCCTGCCTTCCAGTCAGGAAAATTGCTCAGTCCCCCTTCCTTTATTTCTATCAACTATTTCAAGGATCCTAGCATGCTTTATGACAGATTCTCTTCTATCCTCTTTCTTTGAAAACCAGTTTTCCTTGATGGCCTGGAGACATTCATTCACTTCACAAACATTCTTTGGTATTTCACTGATGATGTACCAGGTATTAGGGAAATTATTAGGGGGAAAAGGCAGAAACACTAATTCATTCTTGTTGGCTGAGAGAAACTGTAAACAAAAATAAGTGGAATACATTTTTAAATGGTGATCATTGTAAAGGGAAAATTAAAGCAAGGGAGGGATGCAATGAGGCACAGCTTAATTAGGAATCAGGTGCTTTCTGAATATAAATCTGAATGAGAGAGAGGAAGCAATGTGGATACCTGGGAGAAAACTTTTCAGGTAGAGGGTTCAGAAAATGAAAATCATTTTTGAAAACAACAGCCTGAGATTCATAAAAGTGTTTTAGTGAGTTCTTCATATGATGTAAGATGTCTTCTTCAAAAGATAGCTGAAAGTCGACATCTTGAAAACTGATACCTTCAAAAGATCACTGAAAATTGATGTCTTGGAAACTTCAGGTGTCAGGAAGTGCACAGAAACATGTGATTCTTAAGAGAAAGTTGATTTGGAAGAAAATAATAGCATGTATTTCATATCTCTATATTCTCACATTTTAGGATTTCTCAAGTGTTGGAACTATATTAATTCATTCATTGAACAAATGTTCATTGATCATTCTTCTAAGCATGAGAACCCACTGGGAGAAAAGTCCTTCTCTCAAGAAGCTTACATTCTAGCAAAGGAAAGAAACAGAAAGGAACAGTAAGACAATAGCCACCAACACAAACAATCTAATGCACTCTTAAAATGTGCCAAAATCTGGGCTTAACGTATTATATAAATTTGCTTCTTTACATCATCTTTTCATCTATAGTATCTTTTCTTTCCAAGTTCAAGATTTCTTGAAAGCAGACCCTAAGACGAATAATTGCACACAAGTAGTTTATTTGGGAGGTGATTCCCAGAAGCATGGCATTCTTAAATATTCTTAAAAGGCCTAGGAGGCATCCTGGCCCTTCTAGTTTTTACTGGTTTCTGACTCTTTTTTTTTTTTTCATTTTTAAATTACTTTTAATCGGGGGAAAAGGTTGTCTGACTTTGTACAAGTTTCTTAAACTCAAGGTCCTGTTCCTCTGCTATAAACTGAGGGATAATACCTATTTTAGTGTGTTTTAGTGTGCTTGTAAAAGTTCTCAGTCAAATATGATGTACATTGTGTTTATTATGTAAATATTCATATCGTAATAATGAGGATCACCTTTATCTTCTTATTCATACTTCATGTTCTAGCTGATAAAGGACTTGCAGTCACACACACTCAGAATGCCACCTTGGCTGTATGCTTTTATATTCATTTGGAATGCTCACACATAGAGATCTTAAAACTCTTGTAAATTCCTCAGTGATAACAATACTCATTCAGAGCATCTTTTCTTCTCATGGGGGATCCTGCGTGGGCTCCTGGATGGGGGCTCATCACCAGATTATTACAAGCTTGGAATTTTTAGCTCCACCCACCATTCTCCAGACAGGGAACAGGGAAATGAATCAGTGATTAATTACTCATTCAATAAATGATTGATCATACCTATGTAATGAAGCTTTCATAAAATTCCCAAAAGTACAGGGATTGGGGAACTTCCAGGTTGGTGCACATATCCACATACTGGGAAGTGATGCATCCCAACCCCATAGGGACAGAAGCTCCTGAACTCAGGACCCTCCCAGACCTTATTCATTATGTATCCCTTCATCTGGTTGTTAATCGGTATTCTTTACTATTATGTTGTTGTTGTTCAGTTGCTAAGTCGTGTCTGACTCTTTGCAACCCCATGGACTGCAGCACTCCAGGCTCTCCCACCCTTGACTAGCTCCCAGAGTTTTGCTCAAATTCATGTCCACTGAACCAGTGATGCTAATCTAACCATCTCATCCTCTGCTGCCCACTTCTCCTTTCAACTTCAATCTCTCCCAGCGTCTAGGTCTTTTCCAATGAGCTGGTTCTTTGTATCAGGTGGCCATAAATGTAGGTAAATGTTCTCCTCAGTTCCATGAACTGCCCCAACAAATTAATTGAACCCAATTAATTACGGGTTAGTGGGAGTTTCTGATTTGTACCCAATTAGCCAGAAGCACAAATGACAAACTGGACCTGCAACTGGCATCTGAAGGAGGCTGGGAGTGGCCTAGTGGCACTGAGCCCTTAACCTGTAGGATCTGATGCTACCTCCAGTGTCCGAACTGTTGACAGTGTCAGAACTGAGCTAAACCCTAGGACATCCTGCTGGTGCTGCAGTGAATTACTTGCTAGGGGAAGTGTTGGTGTCAGAAGTATTGGTGAGTATGATAGTAGTGTGAGAGTAAAGGAGAATCATATGAGAAAGAAGAGAGTTTTTCTTACATACTTTTCCTCTTTAACTGCCTCTCATCATCTTTTATGACTTAGCTATTATAGTCAACAAGAGAGTCTAAAATGCAGTACTTGGATGCAATCTCAAAAATGACAGAATGATCTTTGTTTGTTTCCAAGAGAAACCATTCAATATCATGGTAATCCAAGTCTATGCCCTGACCAGTAACACTGAAGAAGCTGAAGTTGAATGGTTCTGTGAAGATCTACAAGACCTTCTAGAACTAACACCCCAAAAAGATGCCCTTTTCATTATAGGGGACTGGAATGCAAAAGTAGAAAGTCAAGAAATACCTGGAGTAAAAGGAAAATTTGGCCTTGGAGTACAGAATGAAGCAGGGCAAAGGCTAATAGAGTTTTGCCAAGAGAACGCATTGGTCACAGGAAACACCCTCTTCCAACAACACAAGAGAAGACTCTACACATGGACATCACCAGATGGTCAACACTGAAATCAGATTGATTATATTCTTTGCAGCCAAAGATGGAGAAGCTCTATACAGTCAGCAAAAACAAGACCGGGAGCTGACTGTGGCTCAGATCATGAACTCTTTACTGCTAAATTCAGACTTAAATTGAAGAAAATAGGGAAAACCCCTAGGTCATTAAGGCATGACCTAAATCAAATCCCTTATGATTATACAATGGAAGTGACAAATAGATTCAAGGGATTAGATCTGATAGACAGAGTGCTTGAGGAACTAAGGATGGAAGTTTGTGACATTGTACAGGAGGCAGGGATCAAGACCATCCCCAAGAAAAAGAAATGCAAAAAGACAAAATGGCTCTCTGAGGAGGTGTTACAAATACTTATGAAAAGAAGAGAAGTGAAAGGCAAAGGAGAAAATGAAAGTTATACCAATTTGAATGTAGAGTTCCAAAGAATAGCAAGGAGAGATAAGAAAGGCTTCCTCAGTGATCAATGCAAAGAAATAGAGGAAAACAATAGAATGGGAAAGACTAGAGATCTCTTCAGGAAAATTAGAGACACCAAAGGAACTTTTCAAAGATGTGCACAATAAAGGACAGAAATGGTACGGACCTAACAGAATCAGAAGATATTAAGAGGTGGCAAGAATACATAGAAGAACTATACAAAACAAATCTTCACGACCCAGATAATCACAATGGTGTGATCACTCATCTAGAGCCAGACATCCTGGAACGTGAAGTCCAGTGGGCCTTAGGAAGCATCACTACGAACAAAGGTACGGGAGGTGATGGAATTGCAGTCGAGCAATTTCAAATCCTGAAAGGTGATGCTGTGAAAATACTGCACTCAATATGCCAGCACATTTGGAAAACTCAGATGTGGCCATAGGACTGGAAAAGGTCAGTTTTCATTCCAATCCCAAAGAAAGGCAAAGAATGCTCAAACTACTGAACAACTGCACTCATCTCACCTGCTAGCAAAGTAATGCTCAAATTCTCCATGCCAGGCTTCAGCAGTGCATGAACCATGAACTTCCAGATGTTCAAGCTGGAGTTAGAAAAGGCAGATGAACCAGAGATCAAATTGCCAACATCCATTGGATCATTGCAAAAGCAAGAGAGTTCCAGAAAAATATTTACTTCTGCTTTATTGACTATGCCAAAGCCTTTGATGGTGTGGATTACAACAAACTGTGGAAAATTCTTCAAAAGATGGTAATACCAGACCACCTGACCTGCCTCCTGAGAAATCTGTATGCATGTCAGGAAGCAACAGAATTGCATATGGAACAACAGACTGGTTCCAAATCAGGATAGGAGTACATCAAGGCTGCACATTGTCACCCTTCTTATTTAGCTTATATGCAGAGTACCTCATGCAAAATGCCAGGCTGGATGAAGCACAAGATGGAATCAAGATTGCCGAGAGAAACATCAATAACTTCAGATATTCAAGGAACCTCAGTTCAAAGGGAGAGTATCTTATGAGTCCTAGGTTTAAGGCAGATGACACCACCCTTATGGCAGAAAGGGAAGAGGAACTAAAGAGCCTCTTGATGAAAGTGAAAGAGGAGAGTGAAAAAGTTGGCTTAAAGCTCAACATTCAGAAAACTAAATCATGGCATTTGGTTCCATCACCTCATGGCAAACAGATGGGAAAACAATGGAAACAGTGACAGACTTTATTTGGGGGGCTCCAAAATCACTGCAGGTGGTGACTGCAGCCATGAAATTAAAAGACACTTGCTTCTTGGAAGAAAAGTTATGACCAACCTAGACAGCATATTAGAAAGCAGAGATATTACTTTGCCAACAAAGGCCCATCTAGTCAAGGCTATGGTTTTTCCAGTAGTCATGTATGGATGTGAGAGTTGGACTATAAAGAAAGCTGAGCACCAAAGAATTGATTATTTTGAACTGTGGTGTTGGAAAAGACTCTTGAGAGTCCTTTCAATTGCTAGGAGATCCAACCAGTCCATCCTAAAGGAAATCAGTCCTGAATATTCATTACAAGGACTGACGTTGAAGCTGAAACTCCAATACTTTGGCTACCTGCTGTGAAGTGCTGACTCATTTGAAAAGACCCCGATGCTGGGAAAGATTGAAGGTAGGAGGAGAAGGGGATGACAGAGGATGAGATGGTTGGATAGCATCACCAACTCTATGGACATGAGTTTGGGTAAACTCGGAGTTGGTTGATGGATAGGGAGGCCTGGCATGCTGCAGTCCATGGGGTCACAAAGAGTCAGACACGACTGAACTGAGCTGACTGAACTATTATGTCACTAACTTTGGGATGGTGGCACCGCAGTGATTTAAGTTACATAATTCCTTAGCATTCTCCAGTAACTCATATTATACAAATTATCACTCTTCAGCATGACTGACTGGTTGTTTTTTTCTGATTGCCCATTTTGACACTGAGTTTCTTGAAACCAGAAACTGTATCTGATTGTTTATTCCCAGTTCTTAGTAAACTTGTTGACGAGTAGAGAGCACTCCAGAAATATTTATGGAGTGTTGAATGACAGCAGACTGTATGAATGGAAAAGACCTATGGGGAGTTGGAAAAATACTCGAGAATGTACATATGGAGAAGAAAATTAGTTATCCACATTAAAGACCATATGAACTTGCAGTCTTTCCTAATGTGCATATTACATGATTCAAGGTTAAAAAAGGCACCCTGGGCATGGAAGAGCTCACTGGGTAAAGAAAGAAAGAAAAGAACAAGAAATATTGCCATAGTCTTGTAGAGTATTCACGAGTCTCAGTGTGAGGAGGGAGACAAGGTGGACGGCACAGGCAACTGCCAGGAGGATCGGAATAGGATCATGGAAGGGCAGCTTAAGGGACCTCTATAAGAAATAATTTATAAATGCAAAGTAACAGGGAAGTCATTGTGTCTTAAAACAGTAAAAACCATTTACAGTTGTACTGTAACCTAGGTAATGTGATTCAGGTACCCTGAAGCACACACCGTGCATAAATGCTTTGATTTAGAAGAGATTTACATTAGATGCAAAGCGGAATTCCAAGTGTATCTATGAATTTATTTGCGCCAAAAAATTCTTACATTGGACACAGAAAAGCAATGTAAATTAACTGTCACTTTCCCCCGTTTTCATCAAATTTCCGAAAATGTTAATGCACAAGATGTTTCCCTAAAGTTGAATGAGGAAGGAAGACAGTAAGAAATAGGAGTTTAGAAATTAAATTTCTAATTAAGAACTGCTAACAATAATAACAGTTGCTGAATGTTGAAAATTAATCATATGCCACATGTCTCTGGTGACTCAGAAGGTAAAGCGTCTGCCTGCGGTGAGGGAGACCTAGGTTTGATCCCTGGGTCGGGAAGATCCCCTGGAGAAGGAAATGGCAACCCACTCCAGTACTCTTGCCTGGAAAATCCCATGGATGGCAGAGCCTGGTAGGTTATAGTCCATGGGGTTGCAAAGAGTTGGACACGACTGAGCAACTTCACTTTCACTTTTCATACGTGAAGCAATTCATATACTCTTACATTATTTCATTTAATCTTCCCAGTAACTTTATATATTTGGTATTATTTTTATTTTACAAATTAGGAAACTAACATAAGGGGAATAAGTAATATATTTAAAGTCTGTAGAAAAGGATATGATAGAAACAGGTTTTCAATCCAGGTATACTTTTAAAAGGGATGGTTTTTAAGTATTATGTTATAATGCCTTTTGAAAATTAATGAAATCATTCACTGTATACACAATCCAAATATTTATCTAGGTCAGGACTACAGTTCTGTGGTCTGATGGCAGGGGAATTTACCTGCCCTGATTTGGCAAACAATTTAGACACAAAATATGTCTTCAATTATTTTTTGGAATAAAAATCATGCTGTTTACATTATTTATCATTTTTATGTATAACTCTTCTGTGGCACAGGTATGTCATTTTATGTTGAAACCTTTCCAAACTTTTTAAAATAAATCATGTCTACCATCCTCATGCTAATTCTCTAGGGATTTTTCATTCTGATGCTTTTAAATTCATATTTGCCTTTACCTATTCAACAACAACTTCCAGACAGTGCCCACATCTAATTAGCAAGATTCTTTTCATCTATTTTTACTCCAAACTCAATTAACAATTCCAAGAGTGAGACTTAGAGAAGTCTCACTACACCAACACATAATTTGGCTTCTGCACAAATAACTTATTCTAATTTAGCTGAATTCTCTGCTTAGATTATACTGATGTTGCAACAACAGAAAACAAAGGCAAGAAACTAGTAGAGTGGTAGGGATTCATAATTTACAATTAAGCAACTCTCCAGACACAACAGTTTGCATTTGTGTTGTTATATGTTAATTGGGAAACCAAAAAGATTGAGACACTTATTCAAAATAGAACTAAGGATGCTGCTGCTGCTGCTAAGTCACATCAGTCGTATCCGACTCTGCGTGACCCCATAGACTGCAGCCCACCAGGCCCCCGTCCCCAGGATTCTCCAGGCAAGAATACTGGAGTGGGTTGCCATTTCCTTCTCCAGGGCATGAAAGTGAAAAGCGAAAGTGAGCTCACTCAGTCGTGTCCGACTCTTCACGACCCCATGGACTGTAGCCTACCAGGCTCCTCCGTCCATGGGATTTCCCAGGCAAGAGTACTGGAGTGGGGTGCCATTGCCTTCTCCGCTAAGTCAATAGCAATTTCACTTTCCAACTCTGGCTTTTGGACATGAGATTTAAAAGCATCATTCACGCATATCAAAACCAGTGTAAAGTAACTTCATGTAGTTCCATGCAGTTCCATCAGTTCACGTGTAATATTCATTTTCAACCATTGTCAGTGAAAATGGATAGACTAGAAACCTGTATAACAGAACTGGTCCATTGAATGATCAAATTGTCTTGAGATGAGAATTAGAGGTTTACAACGTGAGGATTCATGTCTTGTCAAGTTCAAAAAATAGTTACTTAATTAATAACTTAGTGAGCGAATCCAGTTTTTCAAATGAATGACTGAATAGCTTGAAAGGCGGAAGTATAGTTTAAGTTGGTGGTTGCTTATAATTTTTACCACAGCTCTATCTCTGTTCGGTCAAGAAATGTTTATTGAATGAATGAGAACACACTATACATCTTTTTTAAAGAAAAAAATTCCTCCATTTTGACTGACAAACCTCCCCAGTTCCAATTAGGTGAATTGACTAGGAACTTTAATTTCGCTCAGTCGTGTCTGACTCTTCTCTACCCCATGGACTATACAATACATGGAATTCTCTAGGCCAGAATACTGCACTGAGTAGCCTTTCCCTTCTCCATTAATTTATATGCACATCACCTTAAGTTTCTGGTGATCTTTTGATGAAAAATGTAGTATATGAACAGTACATGAATTTTGACTGCTTCCAAATTTTATATCTGAACTGATTTGGCTTATCTCTAAAAACAAGGATACTCTGACCATGGAATCTAACCTTATTTAGTTCTTAATGATGAAAAAATTCTTTCAAAAATAATATTAAATATTTTAAGACTGATTCTTAAAATAACAGGCCTGGAAAACTGCTATTTTTAGTTTTAAGTTTAAGACAACAGTAGCAATAGCAATAAAACCAGATGTTTGCTTAGATAGACTTGCTTTTATGGTGGATGATTATAATCTCTATCTCCAACATTAACTATAGCACTCAAACTAGCTATATATTTAATATAGTGATTGATATATAATTCTAATATAAATTCAACTCCCTATCAAATGAATCTCTATTCTGTTCATTTAATCGGTATTTGAGTCATTACATTTTTGGATACTTGGTTATTCTTTATTTTTATTTATTTCCGTTATTCAAATTGTCGTCTGATATTTAAAATGACAATAAAATCAAATGCCAACATTTTCATTAGAAGCATATAAATGGCTTCAGAAAATACAAACCACTTAAATTGGACAGAATTAGTGGATATTGTTAAGGCACTGTACAGCTATTATAGTAGATTAGCAGCTAAGAATGGGAAAAATAAAAGAATAGGAATAAAAATGACCGAGGAAACTGCTAGT
This sequence comes from Capra hircus, assembly GCF_001704415.2. NCBI lineage: Eukaryota > Metazoa > Chordata > Mammalia > Artiodactyla > Bovidae > Capra > Capra hircus. Next base: position 10,776,277 of record NC_030812.1, read on the forward strand.
GTGATAAAGTACAAAAATTAGTCCAGAGAACAAAAGCAAAAATTAAGTCCTAAAAGGGTTTTTTAAAAGTATCAGTAAATAGGAAAACACACATTGGAAAAAAATATTTTTCACTGAAAGGAATCAAGCTTCCATTGAAAATATAAATAAGCAAATAAACAAATGAGGACAGGTGGAAAATATTCATTGAAGTACACAAAAGACACTGAGAAGTGCAACACCACATGTAAGAGCCAAAATTTGGTGTTGAGTGCTGGGAATGCTGGCAGCCACTTAGTTGAAGGTTTTGAATGTCATGGAAAAAATATATTACAATCTCTATCACCTAGGAAGATGCCATTGCTTACAGCTTTCCCTGCCCAAAGAGAACAGTAGAATTCTATTTAAAAATAAATGGGTGTTTGTTTAATTAGAAAAGGAGACCAGTAAGTTGAGGTGGCTTTAATGCCAGGGTAACCTATAGAAGTAAACCAAAATGTAAGCCTGTAATGCCTCAAGGTTGCGAAATTGAAATGCTTAGGATAACCAACCAGGGACAGCCACCCAGGCTTTCCTTTTTAAGCTACCATCAATTGAATACTGTAATGTCTCTTTGTTTCTGCACTGTATCTGAGGCTCTCCCTTGGCTCCTGTGGTGGAGCACTCCTGATCATGAATTCCTGGTTTGACATTGCTTGATTTGAGTTGATTTGTTTTCCAAGAAACTCTTACAAATTTTTAATTCGCCTCAGTTTATCTTTCAACTCTTGTGTCACAATGAAAAACAAATAGGGCTTACTAAAAGGTGTTGATTATGATAAAGTATCAATACCTCTTGACAGAGAACAAGGCTTCCTTCTTCATACTCTCCACAATTACTTCCCCTAAGGATCATTATTCTGTAATGTCAGAAGTATCAAAATATGCTAATTTGGTGTGGGCTCCAGCCAAAAGCAGAGGAATGACTGAAGTAATTATCCTTCCTCCTCCAAAGAAATAAAAAAGAGGGCAAAATAAGGAGACCAAGTTATACTGAGAAGAAGAAGGTAGCAGGAAACTGAATGTCCAGTGCCTCCCTACATGATATGTTTATGCAGTAGCAAGTACATTCTGAGACTTAAGAGTCTCTGTCTTCAAAACCCTCAATATTTTTTATTAATTATGCTGACATGAATAAAAGCTTCTTTAGTTATTTCATGTATATTAGCAGTATTAAAATTCATCAAGCAAATACTGATTATTAAATTAATCAAGGTAAGTCTACATAATATTAATCACATCTCTGTCATCTGTTTATTCAAGTGCAGCCCATCCGCTGTTAAGAAATTTGGGATGTTTTAGAATGAACATTATGTTTTAGTAATCCAAACATGCTGTATTTCCATCAACAAATATTTGAAAAGGCTGCATTAAAATTCATCCCTGCGATCTGAGTACTAACCAGGCTTGGATTCTGCTTCAGAGATCAGACAAAATATTGGGAGCTCTTGGGGTTTGGGGGTAGAGGAGAATGGGAAGTTGCCGCTTGATAGGTATGCAGTTTCAGATATGTAAGATGAATCATTTCTAGAGATCCACTGCACTACGTAGGGACTACAGTCAACGCTATGATATTACGCACTTTAAAATATGTTAGGTGTTGAAATAACTTCCTAGGTCCAACATGAAGCCATATCAGCACACCAGACCTTGGGTAACTTTGTGTCCTTGTAAATGTTTTGCTCGACCAGAAAAGCAGCGTATCTGGTCAGCCAATGCCAAATGCCAAGCCAACCCTGGGCATTTTCACTCCTATCAAGGTGACAAATGCAGCCCCAGCCAATCATATGTTTTCTATTACTTGTTCTTTACTCTTTATCTTATAAAACCTTCTTGCCTTCCATCTCATTTTGCAGTTCTCTGAAAAGAGACTATTTCATGGGGTGTTAAATAAAGCTGGTCTATTATCAGCTTAATTGTTTCCTTCAAAAGTTTTTAATGGAGGATAGATCTCATCTAAGTGTTCTTATGACAAAAGCAAAAATAAAACCAAAACAAAACCAAAAAAAAAGAACCAAGGAAATTTTTGGAGGTTGATATATAAGTTGAGTACCTTGATTGTGATGATGCTATCATGAATGTATGCAAATGTCCAAACTTATCAAAATGCATACTTTAAAGTGTACTTTTTATATATCAGCTATACCTCAATAATGCTTAAAAAATCAAAATGGCCAAGAAGCATGTGAAAAAAATAAAATAAATCTCTTTGGAGATGAACTATACTATCCTTTCAATACCATGAGAAATGACCTTTTCACTTTTTTCAGCCACGCACGGCTAACACTGTAAGAACACAGTAGATTTTTTCCCCTCAAATCAGGGCAGAAGTGACAAAATTATAGGCTATGTCTTGCAACAATTCCTTTTAACTCTGTTATGCTAAGAGAAGGAGTCTTAAGGCAAAGAAAAATATTTCAAGGTGCTTGAAAGTACTTGAAAAACTATAGAAGGCAGAAACCATATCCATTAGTATTTCTTGCATATAAAAAAGCAATTAAAGGCTTCTGCACAACAAAGGAAACTATAAGCAAGGTGAAAAGACACCCTTCAGAATGGGAGAAAATAATACCAAATGAAGCAACTGACAAAGAACTAATTTCAAAAATATACAAGCAACTCCTGCAGCTCAATTCCAGAAAAATAAATGATCTAATCAAAAAATGGGCCAAATAACTAAAGAGACATTTCTCCAAAGAAGACATACCGATGGCTAAAAAACACATGAAAAGATGCTCAACATCACTCATTATCAGAGAAATGCACATCAAAACCACAATAAGGTACTATTTCACGCCAGTCAGAATGGCTGGGATCCAAAAGTCTACAAGCAATAAATGCTGGAGAGGGTGTGGAGAAAAGGGAACCCTCTTACACTGTTGGTGGGAATGCAAATTAGTACAGCCACTATGGAGAACAGTGTGGAGATTCCTTAAAAAATTGCAAATAGAACTGCCTTATGACCCAGCAATCCCACTGCTGGGCATACACACCGAGGAAACCAGAACTGAAAGAGACACGTGTACCCCAGTGTTCATCACAGCACTGTTTATAATAGCCAGGACATGGAAGCAACCTAGATGTCCATCAGCAGAGGAATGGATAAGAAAGCTGTGGTACATATACACAATGGAGTATTACTCAGCCATTAAAAAGAATACATTTGAATCAGTTCTAATGAGGTGGATGAAACTGGAGCCTATTATACAGAGTGAAGTAAGCCAGAAAGAAAAACACCAATGCAGTATACTAACAAATATATATGGAATTTAAAAAGATGGCAACAATAACCCTGTATGCAAGACAGCAAAAGAGACACAGATGTATAGAACAGTCTTTTGGACTCTGTGGGAGAGGGAGAGGATGGGATGATTTGGGAAAATGGCATTGAAACATGTATAATATCATATAAGAAATGAATCACCAGTCCAGGTTCGATGCAGGATACAGGATGCTTGGGGCTGGTGCACTGGGATGACCTGGAAGGATGGCACGGGGAGGGAGGTGGGAGGGGTGTTCAGGATGGGGAACATGTGTACACCCAGGGCGGATTCATGCTGATGTATGGCAAAACCAATACAATATTGTAAAGTAATTAGCCTCCAATTAAAATAAATAAATTTAAATTAAAAATAAAATAAAATAAATTAAAAAGTAAGCCAGGGTAATAAAAGGGATTCATCCATTTAGTTCCTTCTTGGAAATCACAAAAGAAGTATACTAAACCCACTATTCTCAACAATCCCCTTTAAAGCAATCAATTTAATTTGGATCTAACTGTAATAATCTTGTGTTATATTCATTTGCATGCATTTTAATATTGTATTTATATGACTTTAAAACGTGTACATGTTATAAAATGTCAAAATGGGAAGTGTCCAGAACTTACGTAGTCTTTATACCTTTTGTTAATGGATGAAGAAAGTGCTATTTATGGAGAGTAAACGATAAATCATGTCCCATACTCGGTAACTGCCAGCTGGTCAGTCCTAATTTGGACACACACTCCAACTCTACAGATCTCAATTCAATCATTAAACAGAAGTCCAACAATATCATGGCTGAAAAGATCAATGTCAACATCAATAACAGTAATGTTTACTGAAAAATACTATGTGCCCAGCACAGTTTTGAGCACTCTGTGTGTCACCCACAAATTGGCACTTGCCACTAGCACTTGCAATCTGCAAGGTATGAGCTCCAGAAGTCGTTGGCTTCAACATCTCCCAAAAAGAGTTCAGGTTGGGGATCAGGAGTGAGGAACTCTGAAAAAAACTGGCAGAGCTGGTCTTCAGATGGCTAGATATTTTCAGGAGAAGATTTTATGAGCTCAATTCTCGCATTTCCTCATATCTAGAAAAGCACTAAAATCCTTCATGACTAGCAATAACCTTCTGTGCAAAATAAGTGCTGGATTACATGGGCTCCCCCTTCACTGCTGCTGCTGCTGCTGCTGCTGCTAAGTAACATCAGCCATGTCCGACTTTGTGCGACCCCATAGATGGCAGCCCACGACAGCAGCCCACCAGGCTCCTCTGTCCCTGGTATTCTCCAGGCAAGAACACTAGAGTGGGTTGCCATTTCCTTCTCCAATCAGTGAAAGAGAAGTCGCTCAGTCGTGTTTGACTCTTTGTGGCCCCATGGTCTGTAGCCTACCAGGCTCCTCCCTCCTTGGGATTTCCCAGGCAAGAGTACTGGAGTGGGGTGCCATTGTCTTCTCCACTCCCCCTTCACAAAAATCACCTATTTTCTGACTTGCCCCTTGACTCTTTGGAGCTGTTTCTCAGAGCTACCTGAAATGCTGTCTCCCAAGCTATAGACTTCATTTTGCCCCAAATAAAACTTAACTCACAACTCACACATTCTGCATTTATTTTCAGTCAAACATGTATTAACTCATTTAAACCTCTTGGCAACCTGATGAGGAATGTTCTATTAGAACTGAGGTACTGGGCTTCCCAGGTAGTGGTAAAGAATCCTCCTGCTAATGCAGGAGATATAAGAGATGCAGGTGGGCATGGTGACACACTCCAGTATTCTTGCCTGGAGAACCCTATGGACAGAGGAGCCTGGCGGGCTATAGTCTATATGGTCACAAAGAGTTGGACAAGACTGAAACGACTTGGCACGCATGCAATTGAGGGAAACAGGTTATAAGGAAATTGCCTACAGTCAAGAGCTAGCAAAGAACAGAACTATTCAGGGGGAAAGTAAATTCACCCAGGTGGAGATTACAGCTCCTGTTTAGAGTGTGCTCAGGCCTTTCTTGTCATTGGCCAGGGCAGAATATATGCACAGCACTCAGCTGAATAATCTATATAGAAGGACAGTTTTGCACATCACTTGCTACTTTCTCTCCACTTGCCAATACTAACTTCTAACTGCTCTTTACTACTTACTTTTTATAGAACATTTCATATTTTTGTCTTTATTGTGATATATATCTCACTGTGTTGCGATCTGCAGTTTATAGGTTTTATGTCCTATATTTACGTTATATTTAGATCAAGATTCTTAGCAGTTCAACATCATCGTCTGCCGGGAGACAGCACAGGCCATCCCACCCATGACAAGGTCATGAGGAAGAAACCTGATAAGCAAGGCTTCAGGACTCGAGGGGCTCCCTAGACCAACTCGAGCATCTACCCCAGAACCAGAATCTGTCTGTCTTACTATTTTGTGCCTTTCACCAATTCTCCTGACATTAACAGGGGGCTATCCCCGACCACCTTTCTCTGGAGAAAATCAACTTAGGCCTCTAGCTAATAAGTCTCCTGGACATGAGAGGAATATTTCAATTCAAACCCCCTCTGTTAGCATTCTAGCTTGCTTGGCAGGTTTATCCAGACTCTTGCAGCTACGCATATGATTGTTCACAGCCTCCCAGCTGTAAGAGGCATGGGAAGCCTAAAACATAGAGCCTTTCGAAGAGTTAAAAGCTATTAGAGTAGTGCTGGTGTAAGATTTCATTATTGGGCCAATGGTTGTTGCTAAGTTCCCATATCTCTTATCCACTGTGCACCCGGGAGTGCATTAGTTAGCATAGTTGGAATGCAAGAAAAACAAGTGTAGCCTTGAAATTAACCACATCAGACCTTTGAGCTAATTGGTTCTTTCTTGTAACTCACTGCGCCTTTGCTCTGTGAGAAACGTAACTCTGTTTAATATTTTCTGAGGCTGACATAGATTAGAAATATAAAGAAAAAACACTTTGAGGGAAAATAAGTTTTCTGGTTGAGCAGCCTTTATCAAAAGAGGGTCATAAAATGTTCACAAGCCTCCAAGGCCAGAAGATAATGTACACAACATCATTTGTGGGAAAGGTATGCAGAAAAAATCCTGATTTCAATAAGGGCAAAACTGCTGGAATGTTTGGGCTGACTCTGTATGTATGACCTTGCATCTTTCATTTCCCTCTATGTACAAGTCAAGGTATAAAAGTCCCTTTTGAAAATAAAGTAATGGGCCTCACTCACTGAAGCTTGCTCACCCCGTGTCTTTCTTTCTTTCTTTTTTTCTTTCTTTCTCTCTCTTATTCTCTTTTTCAGGCTGATCCCTTGGAGCATAGAGATTCTCTTTGTTCATTTATCTGCCTGGGTTTCTAAGACCTGAATGGGAAGGTGTTCTGCATCTTCACTCCCTCGGGAGACCGGGAGGGCACCTGCAGCCTCCATGAACAGAGCAAGCTCCTTGTCTTGGGGCTTTATTGGCTTTCTGTGTAAACCAAGGAATATCAGCCTCTTTTTCTCTTCTATTTTCTTATCTACAACATTCTTTCTTTATCTCTCTCTAAATCATTTTCCAACACCATTTCTCCTTTGGGTTCCCCTGGATCCTGTGGGGGCTGGACCCTGGCAATCGTCATGCCTCTTTAACCATTTTTCTACATTCCACATATACACCTTAGTATATGATACCTGAACTCTACTTAATGCACTGTTGTATCCTAAATGGGAGGGAAATCCAAAATGAAGGGGATATATGTATATGTATGGCTGATTCATTTTGCTGTCTAGTAGAAGCTAACACAACGTTGTGAGGCAACTATCCTGCAATAAAAATGAATTAATAAAAAATAAATAACTCACTGTAAAACAAATAAATAAATTAAATGCAGATCCCATTTTAATGAATCTGCATTTTAAAATATTCTTTCAGTGGGTTTTATTATTTTAATATTAATATAAAATTAACAAAATTAATATTTTAATATTCTAACAGGGGTGACTGTTATACACCCCTTTTGTTTGAGGACCAATGCATATGAAATCTTCAGGTGCAGAGGATTTCTTTCCTGTCTATTACTGTATGGCGGGCAGAGGCAGCAGCCCAGTGAAAGATCACTGATGGTAAGTCTCAGGAAATGACCTAAGCAATCATGTATTGTGGGGGTGGCCAACCACAGCCTTCAGGCTGCCTATTTGTGTCAGGCTCTCAAGCTAAAAATGGTTTTCACATATTTGAATGGCTACAAAATATCAAAAGAAGGATAATACTTTATGATACATGAAAATTAAAAGAAATTAAATTTCTACTGTCCATAAATACATTTTTATTGGAACAGGGCCAAGCATATTTATTTACATAATTGTCTGATTGCTTTTGCTCTGTAATGATAAAGAAGTTGTGATAAAGAGCTTCCAGCCCATGGAACCTAAAATATTTACGAGCTGGTCCTTAAAGAGAAGTCTGCTAATCCTTGGTGTAGCGGCTCATGTCCATCTCTTTCTTTAAAAACTATTCAAGTGGACTTAGGGAAGATCAGAATTATAACTCTACTTCCTGATTTTTAGACTTATGCTTTCTATTCACTTTCACACATTATTTCTAATTTCATTTAAATCAGTAGAAACAAAGAATAAATTATCCCTGAAAAGGAAATATTTGATGAAGTAGAGTTTGTTCCCCACATACCCTTTGCTAAACTTGTGTCTAAATAGGAATATTTTAGATGACATTGGTTAACATTACAAATGTAAGAACTGAGAGAATGTATAAAAAAAAACTAAAAATAAGTGTGGATTATATTTGCAATACTTTCTATTCATAGCTCTGTGTAATTTGCTTTATAGAATCTTTCTTTACCTAAACTTAATTTTAGATTTATAAATTTCTAGCATAAGCTCTAGAGAAGGCAATGGCACCCCACTCCAGTACTCTTGCCTGGAAAATCCCATGGACAGAGGAGCCTGGTAGGCTGCAGTCTATGGGTTCGTGAAGAGTCGGACACGACTGAGCGACTTCACTTTCACGCATTGGAGAAGGAAATGGCAACCCACTCCAGTGTTCTTGCCTGGAAAATCCCAGGGACGGGCGAGCCTCATGAGCTGCCATCTATGGGGTCGCACAGAGTCGGACACGACTGAAGAGACTTAGCAGCAGCAGCGGCAACATAAGCTCTTTGAGAGCAGGCAGTTAGTTACTTAGTCACTGGTATGTCCTCAAGACCCAAAACAGTACTTGACAGCTGTCCAGTAGATTCTGCAGAGCACTTATTAAGATCATGAAATATAAAGCAGAATTCTGGTTCTACCACTTTCTCACAGTATGACCTTACTTACCTTCTCTGTGACTTTCTCCTTTTCTGTGAAGTGATAATATTTGTAAAAGCCACACAGTTTTTTAATTGGCAGACTGAGTCAAACCTATGTCTGTCTGCTATAGTGTTTCTCTATTATATCCCCACTCTAGCTCTAAAATCAGAATTAAACTATATAATTTTTAAGTGCAGATAGTCAGGCTTCATGCTAACCATGAATCAGAATTTCTGGATGTGCTTGTATTTTTCAAAAGCTCTACAGGTGAAGCTGGTGTTCAGTTGATTGAGAACCAGTGCCCTAGGGTGGACAACCTTTCTATTCTTCCTTTGTATGAGAGGCTTCTCTGTGTTAGAAAGAATATTTTTTAAAAGATATCAGTAGGTTTCTCTTTTTCTAATATTGAAATATTAACTTATTTTCCTCACCTAGTCACTTTGTTCTTGATACAACAGAGATATCAGCAAGGGTGCAAACCCATCCAATTCCTTGGATAGAAAATAGCTATTCCTTTGGGAGTAAGTGGGAATTAATCACTACCTTGCAAAAAGTTTTAAAAGGTAAGGATGTGAAGAAATGAATAGACTCAAAGAAAGAACAGTTGCTCAAACATTTACTCGCTGTGTATTTCAGGTGAGTTACTTTAAAATTGTGACACCACATTCTGACTTATAAAGTGATGAGGCATTAGCAGGATCTCAATAAATTCTCACTGTTAATAGCAACAATTATCTCATAATGTGGAGTTCCATAAAGGTGAGGAGGGTAACTGAAATTTCCTGGAAGTGCGTTAAAATGCAGCACTCAAGTGCTTGACCCAGTCCACTGCCCCCAAATAGTAGGCTCCCCTAAAATACTTCTGACACTATAACTATATTGCAATTTTATCTTAAGAAAATTATATTTTCTTTCTCCCACTCCTTTTCAGGCTTTTCTCCCTCCCTCTCTTTCTCTCTCTCTCTGTCCCTCTCAGTTTCTTGTTAATTGGTTTTATAAAACTTTCTTAACACATATTCTGATTTTACTTACAGGTTTTTTTCTCCCTCCTTATCTCCCAATCTCAGTATTTTCTGAGTAGAAAATAACATATTGGCTTTATGAGTATGTTATTAAATAAGGAGATATTATCAACACTAATCATTCATTAAAAATCTTCAGTTAGGAGAGACAGTTAAGATGATCTCTAGCTGTGTAGTGAAGAATTTGGCTCTGCCTGAAGAGAGATCAGGCCTCTGCCTATAGCTGTTGGAGGTAGTCTGCATCAAACTTGATAGGAATGTTTTCATTTAGAATGAGGTCTAATTATCTAATTACAGAAGATCATAGGATGGGGTTGGTCACAATTAATAGTCTTATTTCAGTACTGATAATGTCAGAAAGACCAACCATATGATTTAGAAGGGCTTGTGTCTTTACCTGAAGGCTGAGATCAACCACATGGACAATCAAACTATCAGTTATGTTTATGTAATAAGTAAAATAAAACTCAATAAAAACTCTGGAGAGTCAAAGCTTGAGTGAACTTCCCAGCTTGGGAGAATTATCTCACATCAGTTCTAGGAGGGTAATGTATCCTGGGCACAATGGAAATTTAGCATTTGAAACCCTCCCAGACTCTGCCCTATAGATTTCTTTCCTTGGTTAATTTTGAGCTGTATCATTTCCCTGTAATAAGCCATAATGGTAAATGTAATAGCATCCAGTGAGTTCTGTGAGTCTTCCTAGTGAACCCCATAAACTTGGAGTTGGTGTCAAAAGTGAGGCCAGTCTTATGAATGACTGTGTCCCTGGACTTTGAAGTTTGGCTAGATGCTGGTAATGGTGTTAACAGATTGAAGACTTATGCGCCCCACCCTTCCAAATCCATATCTTGAATCCACACTCCCAATGTGATGGTTATAGGAGGTGAAGCCTCTGGGAGGTGATTAAGCCATGAAGATGGAGTCCACATTGGTGAGATTTAGTGCCCTTACGAAGGAGACTCTAGAGGTCTCTCTCATTCATTCCACCAGAGTAGGCACCATCAGTGAAGCAGGAAGCAAATTCTTATCAGACACCAAATTTACCAGGCCTTGATGTTTGATTAGGCAGCATCGAGAACTGTGAGAAATAAACAGTTGTCTAGCCACCCAGTCTATAGTAGTTTGTTTTAGCACCCCTAAAGGCTAAGAGTCGGCTACAACTTAGTGACTAAACCACCACCAGCAAAGGCTATGACAAACAAATAGTATACGGCAAATATAAGTTGATTACACTTTTTGCAATGTTTTCTGCTACCAAGGTTTTAAAAAGTAAAATTATGAGCAGTCAAATTAATAATTACACACACACAAAGCAGATTAAAGAAATCCATGCAAACTTTCTGTCCATATATTTCCTTTTAGTATCACCATAGCTCACCTATTTGGAACTTCCAAATTTCTCAACATTTGAGGTCCATTGTCCTTCCCTGCCAAAGTGAAATGGGAATAGAGAAGTGCAACAGAAATCTTCTGATTCTGTTTAGCAAAAGTAAGGTCTCAAATTTTCTACACTGAAAATTTAGGGACCAATACAACGTTCTCAAATTCAAATTCAAACTAATGCTCAAAATTCTCCAAGCTAGGCTTCAATAGTACAAGAACCAAGGACTTCCAGATGTTCAAGCTGGATTTAGAAAAGGCAGAGGAACCAAAGATCAAATTGCCAACATCTGTTGGATCATCAAAAAAGCAAGAGAGTTCCAGAAAAACATCTGCTTGATTGACTGTGCTAAAGTCTTTGACTTTGTGGATCACAACAAATTGTGGAAAATTCTTAAAGAGATGGAGTATCAGACCACCTTACCTGTCTCCTGAGAAATTAAGAAGCAACAGTTAGAACTGGACATGGAACAATGGACTGATTCCAAACTGGGAAATGAATACGTCAAGGTGTATATTGTCAATCTATTTAACTTATATGCACAAAACATCATGAGGAATGCTAGGCTAGATGAAGCATAAGCTGGAGTCAAGATTGCTGGGAGAAGTAACAATAACCTCAGATATGCAGACAACACCACCATTATGGCAGAAAGCTAAGAGGAATAAAGAAGCCTCTAGGTGAAGGTGAAAGAGGAAAGTGAAAAACCTGGCTTAAAACTCAACATTCAAAAAAATGAAGATCATGACATCTGGTCCCATCACTTCATGGCAAATAGACGGGGAAACAATGGAAACAATGACAGACTTTATTTTCTTGGGCTCCAAAATCACTGCCAATGCTAACTGCAGCCATGAAATTAGAAGACACTTGCTCCTTGGAAGAAAAGCTATGACCAACCCAGACAGCACAGTAAAAAGCAGAGATACTACTTTGCCAACAAAAGTCCATCTAGTCAAAGACATGGTTTTTCCAGTAGTCATGTATGAATGTGAGAGATGGACCGTAAAGAAGGCTGAGTGCTGAAGAATTGATGGTTTTGAACTGTGGTGTTGGGGAAGACTCTTGAGAGTCTCTTGGATTGCAAGGAGATCAAACCAATCCATCCTAAAGGAAATCAGTCCTGAATATTCATTAGAGGGACTGAGGCTGAGGCTGAAGCTCCAATACTTTGGCCACCTGATAGAAAGAGCCAACTTACTGGAAAAAGACCCTGATGGTGGGAAAGATTGAAGGTAAGAGAAGAAGGGAAAGACAGAAGATGAGATGGTTGGATGGCATCACTGTCTCAACGGACATGAGTTTGAGCAAGCGCTGGGAAATGGTCAAGGACAGGGAAGCCTGGCCAGCTTCAGTCCAGATCAGTTCAGTTGCTCAGTCATGTCTGACTCTTTGTGACCCCATGAAGCACAGCACACCAGGCCTCCCTGTCCATCGCCAACTCCCAGAATTCACCTAGACAGCTGCAGTCCAAGGGGTTACAAAGAATTGGACACAACTGAGTGACTGAAGACAACCATGATGCTCTCATGCTGTTTCCTTCAGGATTCCAGGTAGAGTTATACTGTAGTTTACACCAAGGGAAAACATTTAGATGCAAGGGCCAAAATCTAGTAGTTAAATTTATCCAAATAATTACAAATAGCATCTAGATGTTTTAATGTGCTTTTTTCTATACAGCGAAATGTTTAATTTCAACACAATATAAGGCAGTTCAAATGCATGTTAATTTAACTAATTGACTTGTTTGTGTATGTGTGTTTAGTTGCTGAACATTAAACATTGTGTCTGACTCTTTGTGATCCTATGGACTACAGTCCTCTGAGCTCCTCTGTGGTTGATATTTTCCAGGCAAGAATACTGGAATGGGTTGCCAATTCCTATTTCTGGCAATCTTCTGGACCCATTGATCAAATCCACGTCTCTTGCATCTCCTGCCATAGTAGGCAGATTCCTTACCACTACGCCACTCAGGAAAGCCCAATTGATTTAATGCATGTCATTAATTAATGCCTGTTGCATCTTTCTGTCAATATACTGAAGCCACAATTCTTGAAGTAATCCATAGAAACACAACAAATATAAAGATGTCATGATGAATTTAAATAACTACTAATAAGTAAACTGTTGATTTAGAAACAGTTTTCATATTTAAAGAAATTTTGTTATTAAGAGAAAGGCCAGGTAGTCTTGTGGCTACTGTTTAACACTAAAATCTGAAGTCTTCTGACATTTTGGCTTTGGATCCCTGCTGAGTAGTGACAACATGCTGAACAATTCACTTATTTCCTTGAAGTTTCAGTTTCAAAATACAAGTAATAACTACACTTTCTCATAGGTTGTAATGATTAACTGAAAAATATGTCTGTGTGTGTGTGTGTTTAATGGGGGGTAGGTACAGTGCCTAGCATAATACCAGGCACACACTAATCTCCCTCAGATTTGCAGGTGCTATTATTTTTACAAACTGCATAAATGAGTGAATTGAAAGGTCATATATTACATTCATGTAGTGCTACAGAATCATCTTATGAATGAATATATTTTTTGTTTCTTTAATAAAAGGGGATTTTGTTCTGAGTTTAAATAAAGCACAGCTATTATATCATCAAGTTTGCACTGTCAACAGCAGAGAGTTTTCATCTATTTAACTAATCAGCTGATATTCACTTTTTAAACCTAATAAAAATAATACAACTTAAGTACGTCAAGTTTACAAAGTGTTTCCTTGTATACTATTTTATCTAAATATCATGACTCCCTTGAAAGATAGACTAGCCCCAAATTTATTAATATTCCATTTCACAGATGAAAAAGCTGAGGTGCAGAGGTTAAATAAATTACCATGGGTTATAGAATCCATAAGTGATAGACACAGGAGTCAACTGAAACTGAAATCTTTTGACTTGAATTTAATATTCTTTTTAAATTTTTACTTTATACCTTGTCTCTTACTAAATTCAGTACTACACTTAAAAAGGATAAGTAATATTGCTCAACTTTTTAGCTTTAGAGTTAATAAGAATATGCTAATAAACACATGGGTAAAGTAATATCCATCAATTACGATGTTTATGACCAAGATATTAATATTAATATCAAGCATGATTTTGCTAACAGAAAAAAATAATTCATGATCTCTATATGCAAAGATAAAACAACCAAATCTGCTATCAGAAGAAACACAAACTTTCTATTTTCATCAAAGAAAAGATTCTAACCAAAACAGAGACTTTTAACAGACTTGAAGACAGACTTCAAACGTCTCATAAACAACAGGAGACAATTTTAAACTATATTTTAAACAATTGCTTCACACTGGCCTTGAAAATAGTAGAAATAACGGAAGTAGCAAATAGCAGTTTCTTTAGCTCTCTTTTCACTGCTGAGATTTAACATACATTGTTGTAAGAGGTCTTGATTCCTTTCTATTTGGGAAATATTCTTTGTATTGGAACAGTACAATTATCAACAACAATGAAGACATTTTCTATTGATGATAATAATTTGGGTAATTCACAGTCTCTACACTTATGTTCATAATGCAGTATCATCACAAAGGGACATCTGGAGGTGTCATAGGGAATTGTAAGCCTTTGTAAACAACTATAGGTTTGACAATGCTGAAACTTCCAGTTGATCAATATCAAGCAAAAAAGGACATCCTTCACTATGATTAAATGCTACCATTAAATAAAATCAATTAACAATTACACAATTTTCTAACTCCAAATGATACAGCTCCAACAGGAAGAGTAGGTTCCCAGTGAGTGGCTTTATGTAAACTCATAACAGTTTGCAGGCAATCTAAAAAGACCATGTCAGAGGATTTTTCATTACCTTCAAGGGATCTAAGTTTGCAGCTGCAAGGATGGCATTATCTTATGCAAACACTGTTGTCATTTAAAAAGTTTTGCTGATGAACCTATTTGCAGAGAAGCAATGGAGACACAGACGTGGAGAATAGACTTTTGGACATGGGTGGCGGGGGGTGGGCAAGGAGAGGGTGGGATGTATGGAGAGAGTAACATGGAAAACATGTAAAATAGACAGTCAATGGGAATTTGCTGTATGACTCGGGGAACTCAAACCAGGGCTCCTAACAACCTAGAAGGGTGGGATGGGGAGGGAGGTGGGAGGAAGGTTCAAGTGGGAGGGAACATGGGTAAACCTATGGCTGATTCATGTTGATGGTAGAAACAAACACAATACTATAATGCAATTATCCTTCAATTTGGGGAAAATGGCATTGAAACATGTATAATATCACATATGAAATGAATCGCCAGTCCAGGTTCGATGCGTGATACTGGATGCTTGGGGCTGGATGACCCAGAGGGATGGTATAGGGAGGGAGGAAGGAGGGGGGTTCACGATGGGGAACATGTGTATACCTGTGGCAGATTAATGTTGATTTATGGCAAAACCAATACAAAATTGTAAAGTAATTAACCTCCAATTAAAATAAATAAAATTATATTAAAAAAAGAAAATAAATAAATAAAATCCAAATAAACATCTAGGAAAAAAAAAGCTGAACCATGATGACTCAAATGCTAATAAAACATGAAACTTACATTAGACTTTTATTGGAATGAGAATTCAAGTTGATCAAGGAACTTACTGATAATGAAAAGTTTCATTTACTAATGATGAAAATAAACCAATCAGTTGAATTAGGATATGTTGTGTACATAAACATGTAGGAAATCAGAAAGCTGTTTTAAGATTAATCATTTTGATAAAGGCAGTGAGAGACATAAAATATTAAATCTGCTTTCATCTCATAGAACTGGGAAAGAGACAGAATGAAATGAACCAAAATATTGAGTAATTGGCAAAAGGTCTATCAAAATAAATAATTACCAATTTTAGGATTATGAAATAATTTAACTCAAGAACTTTTTCAGTGGTGTCCTTTTCTATATCTGGAGATTTCCACTAACAGAAACGGCAGGTTTAATTGAAAGAGAAAAATTACTTGGTCATTTCATTAATTCTGCAAATAAGTGATCCTACAAATTTCAATAAGTATTGCTATCAGCTCCCACAAGGCAAATGTTTCTAATAAGCACTGCTCAACCACTTTTCCACTTTCCCCCTGGTTCTTCTGGTTTATCTTTAACAAATTTCTTTCTAATTATTTAAATATTGAGTTGCTCATGAATTTCAGAAGCTTCCTGAATTTTACTCCTATCAAGTTTTAGGGCAATATTTTACCTCTGAAGCAAAGTCACCTGAGACAACTTTAGTTTCATATTTGTATCTCTTTCTTTCAAATTATGATGAATAACAGAACAGAACTTCATAAATTTAGATAAGGAAATACCATGATGAATCCGTGTTGTTTTAGTTCATAAGTGCTATGGAAACTGGCTTTATTTAATTTGCCAGGATAACTTAATGAGAGCTTCCTCTGAGTCTATCATCCCACCCCAAATTGTCCTTGCTTAGTCTTATTGATGGAGAAGGCAATGGTAAACCAGTACTCTTGCCTGGTAAATCCCATGGACAGAGGAGCCTGGGAGGCTGCAGTCCATGGGGTCGCTAAGAGTCAGACACGACTGAGTGACTTCACTTTCCCTTTTCACTTTCATGCATTGGAGAAGGAAATGGCAACCCACTCCAATGTTCTTGCCTGGAGAATCCCAGGGACGGGGGAGCCTGGTGGGCTTCCGTCTATGGGGTTGACAGAGTTGGACACGACTGAAGTGACTTAGCAGTAGCAGCAGTAGCAGCAGTCTTACTGACTCTTTGCCATATTCTACATTATGGTACTCTCAACCTTTTTAAACTCACAAAAGTAACTCTTTTTCCATCTCCCTTAGCAGATAATCCATTTCTTTGGGATGACCCTCTGATAAAATTCCTATGTCTTCTTTCCTCTCCAGATCAAAATCTTCATTCACGTCTCTGCTACACATTCCATTTTCCTTCCCACAATTCTCAAAGGAAGGAGTTCTAGTACTTTCCATTGATCTCCAAATCACTCTTACTCTCTTCCCTGTTGTCCATCAATGATCCCTTCTTTCTCCTTTTTTGTAGTGGCTGTAAGTTTCCTCAACAGGCTGTCCCTGAATATTGCCTACTTATTTAGCTTTCACCCTCCTCGCTCCGTCATTGCCAAATTTCTCAGATGAGTATTCCTCACTGTCTCCCATTTTTAGACTTCTAATTTACTCAAATTCTTTTCATCACAGCTATTCCATTATAATGCCATTATAGATTCCTTCCATTATAGTTTACTATAATGTCTTTGCAAACATTTTCAGAGACTTTCTAATTGCAAATCTGATAACCTCATATTAGACATGATCTCACAGTTTTCTATGAAACATTTGATGCTGCTGACACATCCAATCTCCACTTAAAACTCTTGTCTCTCTCTCCCTCTTTCTATCATTTTTTTTTCTTTTTGCTTCAAGGACTCTTGACTACTTTTTGGTGTAGGTTTCACCTTTGTCTGTACCTATTGACCTTTTCCACATCCATGGATTCAATACAGCACTGGTTCTTAACTCAAAAGACTGTAGTGATGATTAAAAGTGCAATGTACTTAAAACAATGGCCATATTCCACGGTTCCATAAACTCCTCAAATGTGAATTTGTTGTCTCTAGCCCCTCTCATCATCTTGATCCAGTATTCTGAATGTGAATGAGACCTGGTTTGCCCATAAAGTTCTTTAATTTTTCCTTAGGAAATAAGACTTTAGGAATAAGGCTGGTTGTAGATGAAGTAACATGAAATGCTAATTTCCTTAAGATAATTCTTATTGAAAGTTGATAGATTCAGTGGCTGGAATAAAATGAAAAAAAAATAGAATAAAAGCAACATAAAAATACAGTCTACAACTAAATGTGCTAGTTCTTTTTAGATATAATACAATCATGTAGAAAAGCTTTTAAAATAAGTACAGCTGTGTACTCAGTGAAATTAGTCTGTCAATTGAACTTTTACTGTAGCTTCTGAATAATCCATTTTGTCTGGCTTAATTAAATAATTAAAAAAGCACACGGGCTTCTGCTAAAAGAGAACACATTGTTAGAATGTAATCTATTTATTCCTCTGCACTTCCCTTTATTGTACTTTTTTTTTTTTGTAGTTTTCCAGTTTTAAGCAATAACAAAAGTACTCTTCAAGAAATAAAGACATGATTGCATCTTCTCCGTCTAAAGAATCTGGACTCACTTTTTTAGGACAATGGCCTGGAAGATGTATTCAATGTTAACAATACAGTCTGCCCTTATAGGTCTACTCAAAGAGGCATAAAATAACAGCAGATTTTCATTATGTATATGTATTTATTTACAATGTTGTTTTGATTCTTTCATTTATTAGTATTTCCCATTAGTAAAAGAACTTAAGAAATGCCAGATTGTTCAAGTTCTCTGTTTAAGGTGGGTATTTTGCAACAGGAGTCCTCTTTCTTTCAAGAAGCAGTAGTGATTTTTATCTGAACTATAAACATAGTATATTGACTCAGACATATTTTTTTAGCTGTAACTCATATGCTAGTCTGCAACATTAAAAATCTGATTATATTTCTTCCCTTTAAAAAAATTTGTTGCTGATTCACCATTGTCTACAGGATGAAGCCAGGCTCTAGGCATCCCAGACTCAGGTCTGCCTTTCTCTGCAGCCTCATCCCCATCTCTAATACTGCCTGCTTCTTTTTTCTTCCTCCAGCTTCATCTGACAAGCTCTTTGTAGTCACCCTCAAAATTCTAGGTAAATATTTTTCCCTAGGAATATTTAAAAATTTTTTCCAGCTTTATGGATATATAACTGATGAAAAACATTTATAAGTTTAAGGCATACAATGTGAATATTTGATATATGTGTATATTATGAAAGATTACCACAATAAGGTTAACTAACTGGAGTGGGTAGCCTTTCCTTTCTTCAGGAGATCTTCCAGCCCAGGGACTGAATCCAGGTCTCCCTCATTGCAGGCAGATTCTTTACCAGCTGAGCCACAAGGGAATCCCAAGAACACTGGAGTGGGTAGCCTATCCCTTCTGCGGATCTTCTGGATCCAGGAATTGTACCAGGGTCTCCTGCATTGCAGGCAGATTCTTTATCAACTAAGCTATCAGGGAAGCCCTAACTAACATACCTAATATTTCACGTGTGTGCGTGTGTGTGTGCATGTGTATGCTGAGAACATTTATGACCTACTCTTAGTAAATTTCAGGTATACTACATGAGTTTGAGCAAGCTCCAGGAGTGGTGATGGACAGGGAAGCCTGGAGTGCTGCAGTCCATGGGTCATAAAGAGTTGGACATGACTGAGTGACTGAACTGAACTGATAAGAGTGTTGTGAACTATAGTCACCATTCTGTATATCAGATCTCCTAATCTTAATAATCGTATACCAGAAAGTTTATATTCTTTGACAAACATCTCCCAATTTTCCCCAAACTCTAGCCTTTAGCAACACCAATCTAGTCTTTCTGTGTGTTTGACATTTTTAGAATCTGTATATAAATGAGATCTCATAGTATTTGTCTTTCTTTGTCTAACTTATTTAACTTAGCATAATGCCGTCAAAGTTCATGATTATCCATGTTGTTGTAAATGGCAGGATATCTCTAGGAAGTTTTTTGTAAATACCATCTGCTTTTCCTCATTCATGTCCATACAGTTAATTACTGCTAAAGCTTGCGGTTTCATTTTCACTTTAGTATTATTGTATTATAATTAGTTTTTATTGTGATAAATAGTATATAAAATCTGCCATTTAAAACATTTTAAGTGTACAGCTAAGTGGCAATAAGTAGATTTACATTGTTATATGATCATTACCACCATTCAACTTCAAAAATTTTCTTATTTTCATGAACTGAGATTCTGGACCTCTTAAATAGTAATTCCTCATTATAGTTAGCTTTCACCCTGTAATTTTCCATAACAGATTTGAAAAAATCACATTTCATTATGTCAGCTAGCCATAACAGATTGTCAACTTTTCAGCTCTGCTCCATCCTAACCCCACAGTTTATAAAAGAGAAAAAGAACACATTTTCAGTGGATTTCACTTTACCAACACAAAAACCAAAACCAAAAATAAAACACTACAAAACAAATACAAAACTACACCTCAGTGCTTTTTAATTTCATAAAGAGTAAATTCCACATTCTGAGCATGACATTCAGGGTTTTCTAGAATCTGAGTCCTATTATCCTCTCTTTCCTCCTCTTCCATACTTTTTCATACCTAGATTCTTACCAATACAATATCATCCATTATTTCTGAAACAGGCAATTTCAGGTTTCCTTAATCATACTGTTTGCTCAGCTTAAAATATTTCCCCACAGTTTTGAAGCCAAATCATAGTTTTCCTTCATGGGTGAAATTTTCTCTGATAATTTGGTTCAAAACAAATACCCTTCATCTCTCTGCTTTTTTGTACTTTGTTTGAGTCTCTATTTTATATTTATTTAGTTTTATACTAAGTTACATTTTACTAATATGCTTATATGTTTGTCTTCATCACTGGAGGACAAATTATATAAACATTTTGTTGCTGTTGCTTAGTCACTAAGTCATGTCCAACTCTTTGAGACCCCACGGACTGTAGCCTGCCAAGCTCCTCTGTCCATGGAATTTCCCAGGCAAGAATCCTGGAGTGGGTTGCCATTTCCTTCTCCAGGAGATCTTCCCAACCCAGACATTAAACCTGAGTCTCCTGCACTGGTAGGCTAATTCTTTACCACTGAGCCACCAGGCAAGTCCATATAAACATTTGCATAATGCTTATTTATCATTTCAGTTTTTCTATTTCTACCATCAGAGACTCACAGAATTTTCTGTACATAGTAGTTGCTCAATAATTATATTTTGAAAAGACAAGCATCCTTATTTTATACACATGATCAATATAGTGCTGTTTGTTGAGCATGATGAAAGTTGTTCCAACTACATAATTAAGGAAATACCCAAGGAACAATGTAAAAACACCGAATAGAGGGAATTCTATACAATGCAAGCTGACAAATATATATTGATCACAAAGTTGATATCACTGTACTAAGTGAAGAAAGCACAAATAAGCAAGACATAGCTTACTTTCTCAGGGAACTAACAACCTAGACTTAGACAGGTATATAATAAACTCTAATACTTGTTTAACAGTCAAAACAAATGCCGAAGAAATGAGATTAAGCAATTTAAACTAAGAAGCATTGATTATTGGATAGAAATCATAAAAGATTTCATTAGAAAGGTGATGTCTGAACTTGAGTTTAAATGGGGAAGTACGATTTCAATGGGTGAATTGGGGTTGTGGACACATTCCAAGAGAGACATTAACATAAGTAAGATTTAGAGTCAGGAAAAATGCTGGCTGCTTTCAAAAACAATGAATACTATAATTTAACAAGATGTTAGAATGATTCAGAGAAATAGGGCTAATAAGAGGTATTAGCCCTAGTAGTAGTGATCATTATATTATTAACATTCATAAATATGTAAATTTTTGAAAAAGCAAGAGAGTTCCAGAAAAAACATCTATTTCTACTTTATTGACTTTGCCAAAGCCTTTGACTGTGTGGATCACCACAAACTGTGGAAAATTCTTCAAGAGATGGGAATACCAGATCACCTGACCTGCCTCTTGAGAAATCTGTATGCAGGTCAGGAAGCAACAGTTAGAACTGGACATGGAACAACAGACTGGTTCCAAATAGGGAAAGGAGTATGTCAAGGCTGTATATTGTCACCCTGCTTATTTAATTTATATGCAGAGTACATCATGAGAAACACTGGACTGGAAGAAGCACAAGCTAGAATCAAGATTGCCAGGAGAAATATCAATAACCTCAGATATGGAGATGACATCACCCTTATGGCAGAAAGTGACGAAGAGCTAAAGAGTCTCTTGATAAAAGTGAAAGAGGAGAGTGAAAAAGTTGGCTTAAAGCTCAAGATTCAGAAAACTAAGATCATGGCATCTGGTCCCATCACTTCATGGCAAATATGGAGAAACAGTGGAAACAGTGTCAGACTTTATTTTTTTTGGGCTCCAAAATCACTGCAGATGGTGATTGCAGCCATAAAATTAAAAGACGCTTACTCCTTGGAAGAGAAGTTATGACCAACCTAGACAGTATATTAAAAAGCAGAGACATTACTTCACCAACAAAGTCCATCCAGTCAAAGCTATGGTTTTTTCTAGTAGTCATGTATGGCTGTGAGAGTTGGACTATAAAGAATGTTGAGTGCCAAAGAATTGATGCTTTTGAATTGCAGTGTTGAAGAAGATTCTTGAGAGTCCCTTGGACTGCAAGGAGATCCCACTAGTCCATCCTAAAGGAAATCAGTCCTGAATATTCATTGGAAGGACTGATGTTGAAGGTGAAACTCCAATACTTTGGCCACCTGATGTGAAGAACTGACTCATTTGAAGAGACCCTGATGCTGGGAAAGATTGAGGGTGGGAGGAGAAGGGGACGACAGAGGATGAGATGGTTGGGTGGTATCACTGACTCAATGGACTTGAGTTTGAATAAACTCCAGGAGTTGGTGATGGACAGGGAGGCCTGGCATGTTGCAGTCCATGGGGTCACAAAGAGTCGGACATGACTGGGCAACTGAAATGAACTGAATTGAATATGTAAATTATATCATTATGTTAGTAGTATATTAATATGGCATAGATTACATTATTTAGCAGAAAATATGATAATAATCAGTATGAATGGAGCTTTGCTTAGTAGATTTAACCTTGAAGAATTATACAGCAGAAACCCTACTGTAATATCCCAGTTGAGAATAAGGAAGATCTGAATTATGGTGGTTTTGATGTATATGGAAAAATGAGAACAAATGAATGTGGGATAGAGTGTGGATAAGGTTGAATGCATGCATCAAAACCCCGTGAATGCATAGAGCTAAGATAAATTCAAAGACAATCACACTTATAAGTAAGAGAGAATAGTGATACATTAGGAGAAATAATCTCTCTGGGTTCACTTGTAAAATAACACTAGTAAGCCTGGCATGCTGCTGTCTATGGAGTTGCAAAGAGTCAGATACGACCAAGTGAATGAACTGAACTGAACTGAACTTCCAGTATTATTCTGCTGATATATGTCTATGTAGCCTAAACCCTAGAGATTTAAAGCACTCAATAAATATTAGCTATCACTATTATTAACATACCAATAGAATAATATAATATGGAAAATGGCATCTGACTCTAAAATGTTTATTATTTCATTTATTTAAAAGTATAATGAAAAGTTATTAAAAAATAGACTATAGAAATATATAGTACATGTTTGCAAACACCAAAGACAACTAATGGTAACAGTTTGGCCAGGTTTTTTTCTAGTCCTATAATAATGCATTATTTTCTTAATTAATTAGTTTTTTTAAATTGCATTGCTATTATTTGTAGTTGTGCAAAATTGGGAGCATTCTGTGCAACTTCTTCCTTTTTCCATAATAGAATGCTTTGGAGCTTTCACAACAGAACATATAGTTATCTCATATTCTTTTTAATAAGACTGCTTATTTCACTTCATTAATGTGCCACAGAGAATCTAGGGGGCACTAGGGAAACCTAGGGAGGCCTGTCAGCACACATGGTAACTTTTTGTTAACTAGAAAAGTGGGTGCCTATAAATGTTTACAGGCCCTTTAGTGCATGTCTTCATTATTCAATCCTGAATGGTTTAATCCTTGATTAATGCTTGCTGGACACCTGTGGCAGTGAACAATCTATACAAACATTAGCAGAGCCCTTGAAGATGCCAACCCAGTTTTTAAACCCTTTAGTGGAGCTCAGAAAAGAGCATGAATGCTGAGTTATAGATTTGGTTTCTTTTTCACAGGAGTCATGGTGGAAGTCTTGGATGAAGGAGACATGGATGAAGTCTCCGAAGAATAGTTACATAAAGAAAAGTGTTAAAGGGTGCTAACTCCAAAATCATCTGTGAGAATGGGAAATGCATTATTTCTGAAGTTTAAATTGTTAAACCTAGAACAAACAGAAGCCTATAGAAGCTCATTTCATTAGCCTAGCTAATTAAAAAAAACAAACAAACAAGGGAGTTTGTACCAGACAAGATTTTTAGCATAGTTGTAAATATATACTTGTTTTTATGTGAAATGTAAATGTATTATTTTGTTAAGAATCTCGTGGTAAACCTATAATTAGGGACACTGACCTCCCACTTGCTTAAGTATTTAAAAGTAGGAAGATTTTGCTAAATTGTTTAGTAATAATAATACCTGTATTTACATTCCTGGAACAGACTTCTGAAAAAAGGTAGCCTGGTAGATAATCATAAATAATTATCAGAGAAAAGGAGAGAGACAGAGAGTGATGGGGCTATTTTAGTGGCCTGTATACATTTAATGTGAGATCCATCTATCTATCTATCACTCATCTATATCTTATCCAATGACTCAAGTTCATTGGTAGACAGACAACCAAGGAAATAAAATATTCTAAAGGAAAAACAACCCTGTAAATCTCATGGATGATTATAAAATACTTTCTTAACGTCATGAATGAGAGCGAAAGAGGGGCTTCAGCAATGCCACTAAACATGGGCACGATGCTTCATTTGTAACAGTTTCCTAATTTAACAGATATTTGACATGTGTTCCAGTTTTGGAGCTGCGTTTTGCTTCTTAAAAGGACTGGCATTCTGACTGCAGTCTTTCTAACTCCCCATCTCAGTAGCTCTCATATCACTAGCTCTTGATAATTTTCCTTTCATCTCTTAGTGACAGATCTGAATCACCAGAAATCAGAAAACATAACTCTGGCAACTAGTTTGAACAGGCCTGGTTCAGTGGCATATACAGAATGTAATCTATTTTTTGTGACAGTTTTAATGAACGTGACGTGAAACACAAGGGATATAATGTTATCGATATTGCACCTCGAAAGAGGAGAAAGTTTCGTATGTTACCTCCTGATTAGCAGCAGCTAGTTCTTCTTCCAGTGCAGAGACTCTTTCTAAAGAAACCCTCAGTCGCTCCCTTACCTAGAAGAAAAACCAAAATATGGGCAGTAATGTACATCCCAGACATATTGAACTGTGCTGAATCCATTAATATTACCAGAGACAGTCACATTTGGCAAGCTATTAAACTATATCCTTCAGTGCTCAGGAATACTATGGCTATGTTGTCACTTTACAATATGACTGTATCAAGGGTTTTTTTTCTTGTAAGCAAGTCCTTCTAGTGTTTCGGTTAAGATCAACTCCTCTTATACTGAATTCTGATCCATAGTAAGTGGAGGCAAAGTTCAAAAGTTTATTATGAATTCATCTGAAAAACAGTCACTGATTAAGCATAAGATACAGGCAAAAACCTTTTACTGCTTTAAAAAATAAGTTTTTTCCATTGATGTTTAGTACAAACTAATTTGTCTAAAAAGCAAAGGATTCTTAGAACCTGAAAATTGTTGCCCATTGCTCACAAAATTAATTTTGTATTAGTTAGAGGTCTACATTGTTATTGAGGGATTGGAAAGTATATAATTACTCTGGAATTCCTAACTACTTTTCAGATACCAAAGGTTAAACCATTATATTTTACAGAACCAAAGAATGCACATTCAGTTTGAAAGTAATGATTTCCAAATGTTTCATATACAAATGAAACTCAGAGAAGAGTTTCTTTGATCTTGTTTTCTTAGAACTTCTAAAATTGTTTTAGTTATCTTATGTTCAGATTTAAAGATATGTTTCATATTAAATGCATCAAAAGTAGAAAAGCTCAGAGAAAGAAGTTTGGCCTAACTAAAATAAATGACTACAGCAGTTTAATTTTCCTTAAAAAAAAATCAACAAAATTTATGGATTTAATTTAAAACAGAATTCATGGTGAGTTTTAGATTATTTATGATTAACATTGATTTCCATGGGAATATAACAGTAAACATTTTAATATGTAATTATATAAATAAATTACATAATAAAATTTAATTTATTAATTTATTAGTGGTATAGTTTAACTAATATTTTTTATTTTTTAAAGTAAGATTTAACTGGGGATATAAGTTAAATACACAGAGTATCTAGAAACCTATATACACAATAATTTTAAAATTGAAGTACATTTTCTAGTTAGCAGACATGTAAAAACAAGTGATAGCTTATGAATCTAGACTCTAATTAGAATTTTTAAAAAAATCTCAGTTATTATAATACAGCATCATGAAAACTGAAATTATTCGGGTGACTGGTTGCACTTAACTCTTGAAATACACCATAAATAAGAAAGAATTAATGCCTGAGTGGAGTTTGATTTTAATTTCATTGAATTTTTCATTATATTTCATTTATATTTATGTTTAAAATCTGAAAATTAATAATACATGCATAAATGGATATTTGATATCAAATGTAATTACACAAGATCCTTCATGATATTTAAGTACGCCAGATTGGCTGCCAGGTACCAATGCTGTTAGACAAATATCCAACTGTTCATAAAAAGGCATGAAACATATTGATTAATAACTGAACAACTAGAAGGAAATCTTTGCTGATTTGACTTGGGAAATACTTTTTTCTGTGAGTGCTTGGGAAGATGCAAACAAAGCAAATATTCCAGAGGCATGAAAATGAGGAGGACGGTTGATACGCTGAACGAAGATTTCAACAGAAATCTTGGTAGATGTTCTTGATATTTAACAGGGATGATTGTAAAGTTTTATGCACCATTTCCTAAAATACTAGATATAAAATATGGGTATTCTGATAAAAATCTAAGAATCTTGGTTGATGAGAAGAGCAATATGAAATAGTCGAAATGTAAATTAATCTCAAAATATGCAACACTAATCAGATCACATTTAGACTGAAATAAAGAGGTTAGAGTACTATATTTAAAAGACATACATTTTTCATTTCCTCTAGCCCACAAAATTGGTAAACATACTGGAGAACTATGTCAAAATCACTGCTGGTCTTAGCTAATTGGTGTGTATTCTACCCTATAGCTCAGTGAATATATAAATGAGGACATTAACAATGAAGGCTGCCAGTCATTGCAATTGTCCAGAGCTATGCTCAGTCTTTGTATTTTATTTAGCTCTTCTTGTGTTCTAAACCTTCTGTGGCAAAGTTTTTAATTACATCTTCTGATCTTTCATATATGTTTTATGTTAATAACCATAGCACTTAAAATAGAATATTGTAAGTACTTGTCTCTCCTCACTTCTCCTGATCCCCACAAGAAACTGTGAGCTATTCATAGTTAGGAAAATTTTTTATGAAGATGCTTAGGCACATGTCAACCCCTCAATAATTAAATGAAATGCTAATTTAAATAAGCATGTGAATTAACAGTGATAATAATATCTTTATGTAGTTTGTAATTTTTGTCAAGTGCTAAAATTTATCATTAATAATAACATTCATTAACATTTACCAAGCATTTGTCATTTACTAAGTACTGGCTAGGAGCTTTACATGTCAGACAACTCTACTAGGTAGGGTAGGTATTATTATTCTCTTCATTCAAAAGAAGAGAAAACGGCTTAGAGAACTTAAGACACTTATCTAGTTCAGTCTAACTCTAAAGTTCAAGCTCATAATACTTTTCCTTTAGGATATTTGTTATTACTTAGTTGATAATCAGTTCAGTTGCCCTTGAATTTAGCAACATCCAGGGTACTTCTGGTGGGTTACTAAACCATATTACAGTTCCTATGGTCACAGTATGAAATAGCTTATGCTGAGCGCACTGATCTTTAATACGTACTAAATTATTTTTAGATCCTAAGTTGTACAACAACCATTTTCTTCTTAAATGTACACATATTTGTATGAAGTGTCGTTTTGTTTATTGCCTTTTATTCATTTTTTTCATAAGAGCATCCCTCACTTAAGTGATGTGGGACATCTGGGGAACAGCCAAATTTATTCACTCTCTAGACCCTCATTCAAGTCACTCGAAACTGTTAGATTTTCTCTGAATAGGCCATGCTCTTTTCAAAGCTCTTGGTTAGTTCACATATTGAGCATATTGCTTAGAGTATCTTTACTTCTCTGCCTAACAACCCTTACACATTTTAATACCCAGATCAAATGTCACCCCCTCTGTGAAGACATCCTTGACGTTCTTATTACTTCTTCAAGCGCAGTTAGTTGCAACTTTTTCTGTGACTCCATATCACATTGTATATACTTTTGCATCACATAGCCTGTTATTGACATGTGAACTCCAGCGCTATGAACTCCTTACTTGTAAAGAAAGTGTGCCAAATATATGCCAAGGAGTCTAACACATAATAGCTATTCTATAAACATACAGTCTTGCTAATTCTTATTAATGCAGTTTTATAATAAGAAAAGAAATCTAATAAGAAAGTAAACATTAAATATATTAAATTACTATTTGATATTAGTTGACATTATAGATAGGGATTTTTATATAATATCCATTTGTGTTTTATTCAAAATTATTCATAAACTAGTTGCCTCTCATACTAAAATTAAAAATAAGATACAGTTTCTTATTAATAATCTTGAAGACAGAATTGTAGTTATCCTTATACATGCACAAAATCCCCTGCTCTAAGAACATCTGAAAGACTGATGATAAAAATATATATGGATATAAATATTAAATAGAGCAAATATATCTGTATGCTCAAAATCTATATATAGCTGAGTAATAATCCCTAGTTTGGATTTTAGTGCTCAGAACTTGTCAGATACTTTACAATGAAGTGCCCCAATTCCCACTCTAGAAAATCCTAAAGCCTTATTAATTTTAAAAATTTCATCTTTGGAATTTTACAAAATTGAAATCATGTCATAAGCCTTACTAACTGCCAAAGAATATTATCATCATATTGGCTTATTAATGTCCATAGAAATTATTTGAGTAACAGTTAAGAGAACTTACAGTTACTTTAAAAAAGACCGAAAGTAGATTTTGCTACTAATACCTTATGCTGCCTCAGGTGGAGACTCTTAAAAATGTGTGTTCAGTACTAAGCTATTAGAAATCCCCCAAATAAAACCGTAAACTTCTAATAAAAATCTCTAAAGGTTAAAGTACATCCAATTTACATCTTCAGATGTTTCACTGTCAGCTAGTAGTCTTCTATATGGCAACACACTTCAGAGAGGCAGGGAGGAGAGAGACTATGGGGTGGGGAGAGAATAAGAGAGAGAAAGGGACAAAGAAAGAAAGACTAAATGACAATATTAAATTTCAAATGGCCATCTAGACTAGGACTATAGCGTGTCATAACAGGAGTCTTAATAAGCCATAGATTCAGTGGTATTAAAAAAAGAATGTGGTTATGAATATTAATAATATATATGAAATAGCCCAGTTGCATTTTTTGAGTGATTTTTTTCCCATAACTCAAATATGTTCCTCTGAACTGACTGACCACAGCAGTCAACTGAGTCGTGGATGAGGACAAGGAGCTTGATGATGATGACAAAATCATAGTTAAGCTTGAAATCTTTTGGCAATACTATACCTTTTTTCCAGTCGTTTGATTTTTAATCTCAGCTTTATTGAAGTTATAATTGACATATCAAATTGTAACAGTCCTTTCACAGTACTATACCTTTTCATCCAAGGCCTTGTGGTGCTCAAATAAAGATTTCAGCGCCTTGAGAACCTCGACTTCGCTGGACACTCCCGAGGGTGACTGGGCTTGACGCTTCACCACCGTCATTCTTAGTGACCTTTCATGTCGTGACACAAGGCACTCCAAATGCTCCAGTAATAGCTATTGGGTTTAACAGAAAATGTAATTGCCTTATGAATACAGGTCACTAATGCACAGAGGTGATTTCTATTTTAGCAGACTGCAGATTTATATATTATCTAATGATAACATCACATTATACTACAGGTAGCATCAAAGAAACACAAACCTGAGTTCAGAAATCAGGGTTCAGAAATATACTACAAGTAAATTGCATTTGTATCACATAAAAATTTATTAAATTTAAAATATAATGTGAATTATATGCATTCTTTTATAAGATTTAATAATTTCAGTTTAAGTTGAGGAGAACTAGAAAATACCATATGTGAAAGTGAAAGTCACTTAGTCGTGTCCAACTCTTTGCGAACCCATGGATTATATAGTCTATGGAATTCTCCAGACCAGAATATTGGAATGGGTAGCCTTTCTCTTCTCCAGGGGATCTTCCCAATCCAGGGACTGAACCCAGATCTCCTGCTTTGAAGGTGGATTCTTTACCAGTTGAGTCACAGGGGAAGATCCAATAAATAGGGTAACTATTGAAAAATGTTATACAATGATGACTTTGTTAGAAAATAGAATTCAAAGTCAAAATTAATTTCACTTATATCTGATAATTAAAATTTTTTAAGTTGAAGGAAATGAGCATAAACTTCATGTTGCTTTAAACTTGATTATAATGACAATCACATGTTGCTATAGTAATTAATTGGAAAAGGCGATGGCACCCCACTCCAGTACTCTTGCCTGGAAAACCCCACGGATGGAGGAGCCTGGTGGGCTGCAGTCCATGGGGTCGCTAAGAGTCAGGCACGACTGAGGGACTTCAATTTCACTTTTCACTTTCATGCATTGGAAAAGGAAGTGGCAACCCACTCCAGTATTCTTGCCTGGAGAATCCCAGGGACAGAGGAGCCTAGTGGGCTGCCGTCTCTGGGGTCGCACAGAGTTGGACACGACCGAAGCGACTTAGCATAGCATAGTAATTAATGTGGTAACACTAATGATTTTATTCACAATTAAATTCTTGGATTACATAATAGAAAAACATATGAAGCCCACTGGAATATAGTAATTGAGACCAGCAATAGTCATTTTGGGAAAAGAGATTAAAGGACATAATTATTAAACTGTCTACTCTGGAATGTACATTCACCCTGGTGCCACGATAGAGATTAGGGGCAAGTCCAGTGAACAGTGTTTCATTCTGTCACAGACTTTATGCTCTGACTTTTCCCAAATAAATTTTGCTTTTAAATGTTTTATGAATTGGAGTTTCACCTTCATTTTATAGTGCAGTTCTGCAACTAAAAGCAAAGATATATGAAAAAAAAGAAAAAACTGTTATCAGTTATTAAAATTTTGCTAGTGAAGAATTGTGGTGTTGGAGAAGACTTGAGAGTCCCTTGGACTGCAAGGAGATCCAATCGGTTCATCCTAAAGGAGATCAGTCCTGAATATTCGTTGGAAAGACTGATGCTGAAGCTGAAACTCCAATACTTTGGCCACCTGATGGGAAGAACTGACTCACTGAAAAAGACCCTGATGCTGGGAAAGATTGAAGGCAGGAGGAGAAGGCAACAACAGAGGATGAGATGTGGATGGCACCACTGACATAATGGACATGAGTTTGAGTAAACTCCGGGGGTTGGTGATGGACAGGGAGGCCTGGCATGCTGCAGTCCATGGGGTCACAGAGTCGGACACGACTGAGTAACTGAATTGAACTGAACAACATATGACTAGTAAGGAGAAAAGATTTTCAGAAGGCTAGTGAAAGCATAGGCTAACAAATGGTGCCTAGGCAAAACAAGCAGGATTACTGAAACAATAAAGGAAAAAGCAGATATAAGATACTGAGTTGGAACGATGTAAAGAAAAACTGTTATCTTTCAAGAGTTTTCCTAAAGCTTACACTATAGTGAAAATTTTAGTTTTTCCACAATACGACTATTAATTTGTGTCACATATTAGTGTCGTGTTTCTCAGTTCTTAATAAGTTAATTTTTCTGTATTCACTGTCATTAATTATAGTTCAGTGGGTCAGAAAACTTTGCCTATTAACACAAAAAACACAAATATCTGAGATCCTAAATGTATATAGATCAGTCAGTAGGAATCATATTTAAGCATCAAAATAATATTTAAAGTTCTTCAGTATAAAGATGATATAACCATTATTTTCAAAGAGCTTTTATTTACCAACCTCTTAGTATAATCATGGTATTCTTTTCCCCTGTATTATATAGATTCTATAGACACATCTATAGATGTGTGCACTGCTTAAATCCAAGGTGTTTCACTTAAGTTATAGAGCTCTGCCTATTTCTCCAACTTTATTTGATATTAGTTTTCCCTTCTCGGCATTTGTCTATATCTAACTCACCATTTATTTCACACATTTACCTTGTTTAAGTCAGCCTCTCAAAAAACAATGTAAAGTCCATGAGGAAAGGAAGTATTTTTATTTATTAATATTTTCCCTATTTTGTCCATTGCCGTATCTCTTAGTGCCTAGAAGATTGGCACATAATAGATGTGCACAGATTTTTGTTGAATGAATAAATGAACCCTGATTAAAACAGTAGTTTGTAAGAGCTATGTCTATAAGTAAAAACTCCTCAGACAAATGGGAATCTGGGATATTGACCCAGATAGATTTGACAAATCAATAATCAGAGTAACATCAAAAGAAGGAACATTATCTTCTATGATTCATGGATAGTTAAATGACCACCTGAGTTTTCCTGAAATGAGGTGTCTCTAAAAGTAAGGCTTTGATGGACTGAGTCATAGGGACAATTTGAAGGGCAGGAAGAATATAAGGACAATGAGGCAAGCTGGCTGCTTTGAACTGCATTGAAGAGTTAAAAGAAATAAAATGACTAGCGTAAGGTTTTAAGATTTAGGTCAATGCTCAGAGAACCCAGAAGTTGCTGTGGCTGCTCAGAAGAGCCTCTTATTGAGGTCCTAAGACAAAACAGAAAAAAAGAGAAAGAGCCTGATCTAGGAGAGGTCACTGAATTACAATGTATGATGAATTCAGAGCCTTACCAGATATCTTATTCGGAAACCTTGGAACTACTCTGAAAATAAAAAGGCACCCCCAAGAATTAGAAAAAGGAAATTTAGAAAATACTCTTAGCCCCCAAACTCCAATGAGCTGCCGTGCTTTACTGATAAGTTACGTCTCATTTGTCTGGATGACCATGCATGACTTCACTTAGAGCAGTTACCTTGCAAAACAAAGCCTATGTTCCCTCCTCTTGAATCTGTGGAGGCCTGTGACTGTTCTGACCAACCTGTGCTGTACAGTGAAAACTACAATTTGTGACTTTTGAGTCTAGGTCCTAAGAGGCAACGCAGCTTCCAGCTAGTTCACTGGAACATTTGCTTTTAGGCCCTGGAGCCACTGCATAAAAACTCACTGCTCTGAGACCACTGTGCCATAGAGCTCCTATGGAGGTTCTCACATGTAAAGTCCCAGTTAAACCTGTCTGCCTTTCAGTCACTCCAGCCTAGGTGCCAGACACAAGAGCAAAGAAGCCATTTCACAAGTAGACCTTTCAATCTCCAGATATTTGAGTCACCACTTGAAGACCATAGGCTAAAGTTGGCCCATACCATCTTATGGTAAAGGATAATTTTCAGAAATCTTGTGAGCTTGTGGTTAAACACAGTTAGTTAAAGCTTAAATTATGTAAGCTTATGACTCAATGGACATGAGTCTGAGCAAACTCCAGGAGATAGTGAAGGACAGGAAGGCCTGGCGTGCTGCAGTTCATGGGGTCACCAAGAATCAGGCATGACTTAGAAACTGAACAACAACAAATAATTAAATATCTTTTAAAAATAGTAACCATTCAAAATATATCACTTCCTAATTATCTTACTATATTTTACTATTACCGATGTCCACGGGGTCGTTTAGTTCAATTGTATTTGAATAATAGAAATACTATATAATGGTTCACTACTGTGCATTTTTCCCCAACTCTGCATTCAGTGACAGCATGTTGGTAGTTTGAAATCAGCAACAGAGGGAGTATTTTCACTGTGGAAAATGACTAACACTATATATAGGTATTTTTTGCTTTTTCAGATAAAAAAATAAATCATTTACCAGTCACTGCGTGTGTGCTCAATCGTGTCCAACTCTTTACAATCCCATGGGCTATAGTCTGCCAGGCTTCTCTATCCATGGGGTTTCCTAGGTAGGAATACTGGAGTGGGTTGTCATTTCCTTCTCCAGGGCATCTTTCAGACTCAGGGACTGAAACTGTGTCTCCTGCGTCTTTCCATCAGCCGGCAGATTCTTTACCACTGAACCACCTGGGAAGCCCGCCAGACCTCAACTCATCCCAGCTGAGAGCCCAAAACTTACGGAGCAGAAAAGGGCTGTCATACACGTGCCCTTTCTGAATCTCTGACCCATAGAACTGTAAGTGTAGTAAAACATTGCTGTGTGATTACATTTTGGGGTTGTCTGTTTTGAAGCAATAGATAATCAGAAAATCTTCCCTAAGGAAAAGAGAATGCAAACATTTCTTTGGTTATCAGCTCTAAGCCAAAACTACATTTTTGGTGCTCACTAGTGTAAAGCTTTTCAATAATCTGGTAGACATAATGATTCATCCTGTGGATATTGGCCTATTTGTTCGACCACCACAGCATTTGCTCAGTGGGCATAAAATAGTGACCTTGGTTTCAGGGATAGGACTTATTCATTGGCCTGACAAAATGGGCTTCTCATCATTAGGGTTGATAAGCTACTACTCCAGACCAATAGCCAAGTTATTTGCTGTAGCCATCAGCCTTGAACCTCTGAATACAATATACTTGGAAACCAACCATTCGTCTTGAAGCAAGCAGATTAAGTCAAATCCTCCCATTGAAAAGGCAGCTGTTTTTTCGTTACTGTAATAAACACTTTTTCTGAATATAGATTTGCCTTCTCTAATGGCTATGCTACCAGTAATGCCATCTTATTAGATTTTTGCTGACAATCCTGTTATCATACACAACACTACTTTAACACCACTTCCTAAAAAAAAAAAAATATGGTGAAAGGGCTAATGCAACTGACTGATGCTCTCAGCCCTGGTTTTACCATGCTATCACTTCGTTCAGAAGCTGCTAATCCTAAAGAATGATTAAGTCATCCAAGGAAGAATCTATGTTGATTTAAGCTGAGAGACAACACATTGCTAGGCGGGGATGTTCTCTTTCTGTAGTAAGTATACACTCAGAATTAGTGGTGAAAGCAAGGTTTATTTTTTCTCAGGATATGTATGGGTCTATACACATAGGTCTAGGAATCAAGGTTTAGAATTAGAATTTATATTTGCTAATAGGACTTGGTGACCAGTTGGAGAAAATAAGATCTTTCTATTTATTGTATCATATACACAGCATTATTAAATTATTTTCCCATTTTCTTGTTATGTTTTTACTTTTTATTCTATTTTACATTCATCAAAAAAGCAAGAGAGTTCCAGAAAAACATCTGTTTCTGCTTTATTGACTATGCCAAAGCCTTTGACTGTGTGGATCACAATAAACTGTGGAAAGTTCTAAAAAAGATGGGAAAACCAGACTACTTGACCCACCTCTTGAGAAACCTGTATGCAGGTCAGGAAGCAACAGTTAGACTGGACATGGAACAACAGACTGGTTCCAAATAGGAAAAGGAGTCCGTCAAGGCTGTATATTGTCACCCTGCTTATTTAACTTCTATGCAGAGTACATCATGAGAAACGCTGTACTAGATGAAGCACAAGCTGGAATCAAGACTGCTGGGAGAAATATCAATAACCTCAGATATGCAGATGACACCACCCTTATGGCAGAAAGCAAAGAAGAACTTAAGGGCCTGTTGATGAAAGTGAAAGAGAAGAGTGAAAAAGTTGGCTTAAAACTCAACATTCAGAAAACTAAGATCTTGAAATCTGGTCCCATCACTTCATGGCAAATAGATGGAGAAACAGTGGAAATAGTGGTAGACTTTATTTTGGGGGGCTCCAAAATCACTGCAGATGGTGATTGCAGCCATGAAATTAAAAGACACTTACTCCTTGGAAGAAAAGTTATGACCAACCTAGATAGAATATTCAAAAGCAGAGACATTACTTTGCCAACAAAGGTCTGTCTAGTCAAAGCTATGGTTTTTCCAGTAGTCATGTATGGATTTAAGAGTGGGACTATAAAGAAAGCTGAGCGCTGAAGAATTGATGCTTTTGAACTGTGGTGTTGGAGAAGACTCTTGAGAGTTCCTTGGACTGCAAGGAGATCCAACCAGTCCATCCTAAAGGAAATCAGCCCTGAATATTCA
Organism: Capra hircus; assembly: GCF_001704415.2. Classification (NCBI taxonomy): domain Eukaryota; kingdom Metazoa; phylum Chordata; class Mammalia; order Artiodactyla; family Bovidae; genus Capra; species Capra hircus. The sequence continues at coordinate 10,812,276 of NC_030812.1, forward strand.
TTGAAAGGACTGATTTTGAAGCTGAAACTCTAATACCTTGGCCACCTGATGTGAAGAACTGACTCATTTGAAAAGACCCTGGGAAAGATTGAGGCAGGAGGAGAAGCGGATGACAGAGGATGAGATGGTAGGATGGCATCACCAACTCAATGGACATGAGTTTGAGTAAGCTCTGGGAGTTGGTGATGGACAGGGAAGCCTGGAGTGCTGCAGTCCATGAAGTTGCAAAGAGTCAGACATAACTGAGCGACTGAGCTGAACTGAATTGATGTTGATTCTGATGAATACCTAAGTAGTCCATAGGTTACAAAATATTAGGATAATATTGATATTTAATGAGAGCATAACTGCACTGAAGAACCATATGCATGTGGCTGAATACAGTAACAAGATATTATGAATCTTTTTTGTGAATAGGAGATTTTATTTTTGTCTAAGAAGTCTATTTGTATTGTTGGGTAGATACATATCAGTATTGCTCCTTTTTGGAATTTTAATATGAAAAAAAGTATGATAAAATCTGGGTGGTAATGCAGACTGACATCTCAGGTTGCCCCCAATCTTCTGACTATATCTTCCATGTTTGATAGGCCCCCACATTCTGAATGCTATCAGTCCAATGGACAATCCAAGAAACACTTCTCAGGCATGTTCGCCACCAGGTGGCAGACATGTGACTTAAGAGCCGGCCCCTGCACAGGAGAGATTCTGAGGGGAGTCAGGTGAGGACAGGAACTGGGCGAGGGGCATCCATTTTGCTGGCACAGGTATTAGCAGAGGCTGCGTGTCTCTGGGACTTCGGATGGAAGAAAAACACAAAGCTAAGAAATGTGGTCCTAGAAATTGTGCACGTAAGCTCAGTTTAGACATTTCTCATAGGCTTTAATTAAAGCCTTCTTGATTAAAATAGCAAACTGTACTGTTTTGTGCAGTTGGGAACTCTCGTCTGTGTAATAACAAAAACAGTTATGTTTTTAGTGATATAAACCAGACTCTTTAGGGGTTTGACAGTTTAACTATTCTGAACACTCTTTGATGCCTAGAAAAATATCCTTTATAATAGACGCTTAATACTTGTTGAACTGAAGTAATAATGCATGTAAATTATCTATCTTGGAGAATGTGGCCAAAAAATGTTATAATCTAGAAGGTATCTATGGCTTTTAAGCTTCAAATGAAAACTTATTACAAATAAAAAGGAACTTACCTAAGATGCCACTAACAGTCTACTGATTTGTACACCTTTGCTAGAAACAAAATGTTTAATGAATCTTGCAGAAGGCACCCTTTGGTATACACTCAAAGGACTGGAGGGGCTATGTGAGTGGCTATTAATTTATGTTGGAATTCACTTTAAATGCCCAGAGCCTAGATATGTATATGCATAAACATATCAAATCCTATATCCATAGACACATATTGCCTCACTGAGAATTTTCAAGCTAAATTCCTAAAGCTATAAGTCTTTCTACAACATCAGCTTGTGTGCAAGTATCTTCAATCACATACAGTATTCAAGTAGAAATGTATTCTGCCCTGTAAACTAATTTGGCCTCTGTAATACGGTCAAGTAACACAATAGTAACATCAGAAAATGAAAACATTCAAATGGATTGCTTTCTTAATCAGTCCACTTAGTATCCTTTACTCTCAAACATGGCTTAGATACCCTACAGGATCTTCTTTTCTTTTCACATTAAGAAAAGAGTTCCTTAGAGAAGGAAATGGCAACCCACTCCAGCATTCTTGCCTGAGAAATCCCATGAACAGAGGAGTCCGGTGGGCTATGATCTATAGGGTCACAAAAGGGTTGGACATGACTTAGTGACTAAACGACAATGCGTTTTATGCACGTTTGAGTCCCACATTGAATAGCTGTAGGGAGAACACACGTTGCACCTTACTCACTCTGGTATTTGTCATGTCCCATTGTAGCACTTCATAAAAAATATACATGAGCCCAAACACACATATTTTACCTGCTTTTAACTACTAGGGTCTTCCTTTTCTCAATTGGATTGTACTTTCTACTCCTCAAGGAAATAACTTTAGAGGGATTTTAACTTGTATAGACAGGCTTATTAAGATTGTTCATGTCAATTTATGGCAAAACCAATACAGTATTGTAAAGTAAAATAAAGTAAAAATAAAAATTAAAAAAAAAAGAATGGAAAGCTTTTCTTTAGTGTCTGATTGTATTTGAACATTCATTTAATATAATTCTTTTGGCTCAAAACAAAAGTAAGGGCATAGTAAGGAATGTTTCAAACTCAGTCTTTAATTTAAACTAAGGATAATTATATTTTTTTAGTTTATGACCTGTGAAATGAAATTATAGTGTCATTATTCATGACTAACATTGAGACTAGTTCTTGAAACCCTAACTTCTCTTTCCAAGTCACACAATAACTGCGTTCTAAAACATTGTTAATAAGTCATCTCTGAGCTCTTCAGGTACCAGAACTGTTGAAACAACAAACAGCAAAAATGAAACAACAAAACTTTTCTACTCTTATATTAAGAAATAATAACTATATAAATATTTATATTTTCCCCTCACCCTTTCATTAATTCAAATAATTCTGCAAAACTATGGTAATTTTCAGCAGTTGATTTCAATATGTTGGAATAATGGCAGGAATGATGTTTTCTACAAATACAACTTGCATGGGTATGGTTAGAGAAGTTTTAGGAACAACAAATTTTGTTTCATCATTTTTTTTCTACATTCTTTTTAGTGTGGAAATATTAAACAATAAAGATTTTTTAATGTTTCTGTAAATATGCACTACAATTTTTGAAGTTTTTATTTTTGTACAATCATGAATAACATTAACATGACTTTATTTGGATTTTCTCAATGTAATTACTTGAGGCAGTTGGGTTTAAGAGCAACACTAGTCATTACTTTGATTTTTTTCTTGTACACTTTTATTTTGGGGGCAAGGATCAGGTTTATCTGTAGTGACAAAATGATAAATGGCCACAGCTTTTACCTGTGACATCAGAATAAATACCGAGCACATTACTTTCTATACAACTGATAGAGAATAGATTACTAAACAGATTGGGACTGAATTACAAGAAATTGAAAAGTCTGCTCCTACCTAGAGATAATCCCTTAGGTCACACATTACTTGTGAGTAACAGGAATATGCTTTTTAAAATATACAGCCATTGATTAAGCCACAGAGCGGACTCTCTGGGTGTGTCACTTACAAGTTGTGTGTTGGGGTAAGTTACTGTGTTAGTTTTCTTATCCGTTAAATGGGGACAATAGGGTTGCTATAAGGATAATGTGAGTGAAAGACGTAAAACACCGAGAAAGACATTTCACCTTTAATTAATATGTTCAGTTTAGTTCAGTCACTTAGTCGTGTCTGACTCTTTGCGACCCCATGAATCACAGCACGCCAGGCCTCCCTGTCCATCACCAACTCCTGGAGTTCACTCAGATTCACGTCCATTGAGTCAGTGATGCCATCCAGCCATCTCATCCTCGGTCGTCCCCTTCTCCTCCTGCCCCCAATCCCTCCCAGCATCAGAGTCTTTTCCAATGAGTCAACTCTTCACATGAGGTGGCCAAAGTACTGGAGCTTCAGCTTTAGCATCATTCCTTCCAAAGAAATCCCAGGGTTGGTCTCCTTCAGAATGGACTGGTTGGATCTCCTTGCAGTCCAAGGGACTCTCAAGAGTCTTCTCCAACACCACAGTTCAAAAGCATCAATTCTTCGGCGCTCAGCCTTTTTCACAGTCCAACTCTTACATTCATACATGAACACTGGAGAAACCATAGCCTTGACTAGATGGACCTTAGTCAGCAAAGTAATGTTTCTGTTTTTGAATATGTTATCTAGGTTGGTCATAACTTTTCTTCCAAAGCGTAAGCGTCTTTTAATTTCATGGCTGCAGTCACCATCTGCAGTCCCCCCAAAATAAAGTCTGACACTCTTTCCACTGTTTCCCCATCTATTTCCCATGAAGTGATGGGACTGGATGCCATGATCTTTGTTTTCTAAATGTTGAGCTTTAAGCCAACTTTTTCACTATCCTCTTTCACTTTCATCAAGAGGATCTTTAGTTTCTCCTCACTTTCTGCCATAAGGGTGGTGTCATGTGCATATCTGAAGTTATTGATATTTCTCCCGGCAATCTTGATTCCAGCTTGTGTTTCTACCAGTCCAGAGTTTCTCATGATGTACTCTGCACATAAGTTAAATAAGCAGGGTGACAGTGTACAGCCTTGACGTACTCCTTTTCCTATTTGGAACCAGTCTGTTGTTCCATGTCCAGTTCTAACTGTTGCTTCCTGACCTGCATACATGTTTCTCAAGAGGCAGGTGGTCTGGTATTCCCATCTCTCTCAGAATTTGTCACAGTTTATTGTGATCCACACAGTCAAAGGCTTTGGCATAGTCAATAAAGCAGAAATAGATGTTTTATCCATTTAAAAATCTTATATTTAGCAACATTTAATAGGACATTGAAATTCCAGTACTTTGGCCACCTCATGCGAAGAGTTGACTCATTGGAAAAGACTCTGATGCTGGGAGGGATTGAGGGCAGGAGGAGAAGGGGATGGCAGAGGATGAGACGGCTGGATGGCATCACTGACTCGATGGACATGAGTTTGAGTGAACTCTGAGAGTTGGTGAGGACAGGGAGGCCTGGCGTGCTGTGATTCATGGGGTCGCAAAGAGTCGGACATGAGTGAGCGACTGAACTGAACTGAATAGGGTATTATGGGGGAAGAGAAAAGATTTTCTGATTTTTAGACCTGGATATTTTTGAGGTGGTGGGGGAGGTGATTATGTAACTAAGTTGTTATATGAAAAGCAATGGTTTGTACAAGGAAGGCTTTGTAAATCTATTTCCCTTGATGTAATCAACAGCAAAAATCCTCCACATCATTGCTTTTAGAAAGGTAGAAAAAATGTTTTCCAGCTTTATTCATGTTTTGTGTTACAATATTGAGTTGTGATTTTTTTATTACTATCTAAGACCGAGCATACAATGAATACACAATTAACATACCTTACTGTCTCCGTATTAATCTGCCAGAGCTCTTAACACTTCAAATATTTTCACTTACTTCATATTGAAATTGAACTACAGTCACACCAAAGTGGTTTTACTTTACATTACTTTACTAGAAAAACTTCTCTCATTGATGAGTAATGTGACAGTTTACACAGTCCAAAATTTAGTAAATTTTTCTTCTGAACTAGAAAATAAGGTACCTCTGATGATAGCAAGTCGTGTGATTAAACAAATACATGGGTTATCAAGAGCAGAATACTGTCATTTCCATCAGGTTCATGAAATAAAAATATCATTACTGGAAGTCTCCTTCATGAGCTTCTAAAATAGAAAAGGTATGCCTCTTTTAATTAGGAGAGTCCTCTTTCAGTGATTTTACGTTTTTAACATCTTTTTAAAAAATTATTGTTTTTCTGGGGTGAGGTGAGGATGAATGTCAGGCCATTCCCTCATAGTACCCAGAGGCAAAATCATGCTCCCCTTTCATGCCTATGGCCCTGCCATCTTACCCACTCCCAGTCTCTGAAGCATGACCCACCTACTCCATTGCAAAACAGCCTGGAACTCACTATTGAAATGCCACTCTTCCTTTTAAAGTCAAAAAAAGCAAAGGTCAGAAGAAACACTAACATTTTCTAAGGCAACACCATGATTTAGCAGGCAAGGCTATAATTTAGGGTTCTGGTCTTCCTGTTCTGAGTTTTGTAATATATTCTCTTTACCCTAAGTGACAGACAATGAGTTGGTGTCTGCTTGAAGTCTTCCTGAAGTTTTTAAAGGCTTCTATTTTTATGAATGTATTAGAGATAAGACACTGAACTATGGAATTGCTTCCAAGTAGAGGCAGTTTTATACTTACTCTTGTGTTGTTTCTTTCAGCTTTAAGTTCAGAAATTTCTTCTTCCTTTTCTAAAAGTTGTTCCCTGCAAGCATTTAATTCTTTTGTCAGAGCAGCAAATTCCTGAAAAGGGAATAAAAAAAAATTGAAGACATATACCAGATTTCTAAAAAATGTATTCCAGCAGGAAGGAAAAAAAACATCAAAATATAAACTTTTGAGTGTAAAGAATAGAAAAAAATGGCCTGTTTGACTATACATTGCTGTTATGTATACATACATTGCTGTCATTAAATCAACCTCGTTCCAACATTGAACAAATGCTAGTCCATGATACTTAACATACACATATTATTATAATACACTGTTCAGATGAGAGTATAAAATATATTTCAGAATGTATCAGATATAGAATATTGAATTTAACATTAGTATGATAACATATTGATAATATAGAATAATTTAAACTTGCTAATTTTGTGAACAACTCTGAAGATCTTACATTCTCACTCCATATCACAAAGTTTAGACTGAGTGTACTACATCATAAGGAAAAAACAGCCACCATCAACACCAAGCTAAAATTCTTAAATATACTATTTAGAGATTAAGAAGTTTACTTATTAAATAGGATGAAGAAAGAGAATACACCTGTATCCTACAAAATAATACAAAATCATAAATGCATCTAAGACTTGATACCCTTATCTAAGATTCTCCTGTTAATTTATGTATTTCTCAGTTTTTCATTCTGAGAGGTAAGCTCCATGTGAACTGGGACTTCAACTGACTTCACTGCCAAAGTCCTAGTGTCTAAGACATAGTGGGTGCTCAATTAGTATTTATTTTCAATAAAAGAACACAGGTAATATATTCTGGAGGACTTCCCAGGTGACTGACTCAGTGGTAAAGGCTGAGAAGCAGGAGATGGGGCTTCAATCCCTGGATCAGGAACCTGCCCGGGAGAAGGAAATGGCAACCCAAGCCAGTATTCTTGCCTGGGGAATCCCTAGACAGAGGAGTCTGGTGGGGTACAGTCCATGGGTCACAAAAGAGTTGGATACATCTTAGCAACTAAACAACAATAACATATTCTGGAGTAATCCTTTCTCCATTACAAATGACACTTTTTAAGTAATTGTCAATAGCTTCCTTCCCCAAAATGGGATCAGAGATTAAATAATGTGGGTATTTCTACCATTAGGTAGTGTGTTTAGACACAAGAAAGAATGTTGAAAAAGGCAAAAACACCTATTGAACTATTCTGTTACTCCAACTTACAAATACATATTTTTAAGTAATTTTAACATATCCATGTTATTATTAAATTCTTCACAGTGGTTCTTTAATAAAACTGATGGCTGTCAAATGTGTTAAGTATTTGGGAAAATTTGGCACTAGACTGGGAAAGCACTGTTAGAATATCAAAAAGAAAAAAACAAAAATGGAGAGACAGGTTTGGTTAACCTAACCTTCACAAAGGCAAATTTAGTAAAAAGTAAATGAATATGGTGATTATGCAAAGCTGGGAAAGGCTTAGGGTTTATATTTTTGCCTGCTTCAACCGCTTATTTTGCTGATTCTCTGAGAGGCTTCAAACCAAGTGGATACTTCAAAAACCTCGGAGCAGACACTTAGAGTTTAGAATCAAGATGAAAGAGTTCATTGTTTCATTTGGCTGGCATTACAGATAAATGTTTTCTCCTCTGATTGCTGCCTGCTTAAATGTTGATATTATCTGAATATAGTATTCAAGCGGAGAATGGAAATTAGCAACAAGTAGAAAACAAAAGCACTTGCATAGAAAACAAAATTTTCTTCATATAAACTGCATAGTTTTGATGGAGACAAGAAGAGAGTAACAAAGATCCTGTACTGCTTTTTAAAATTAATCCTATATTCACGAATAGGGCTTCCCAGATGGTGCTAGTGGTAAAGAACTCGCCAGCCAATACAGGAGAGAGAAGAGACATGAGTTCGATCCCTGGGTCAGGAAGATTCCCTTGAGAAGGGCAAGGCAACCCACTCCAGTATTCTTGCCTGGAGAATCCCATGGACAGAGAACCCTGGAGGGCTACAGTCCAGAGGGTTGCAAAGAGTTGGACATGACTGAAGGGACTTAGCATGAACACATGCATATTTAATGAATATCGTAAGACAAAATATTAATCAAATCTGTAAATTTAATATCTTACCATTTTTTTAAGTGAAACATATATCTGGATTGTCTTTTAGAGGTTTAACTTACTATTTTCAGAAAGAAAAAAGGTCAGAAGAAAATAATTTATAATTTTAACATTTCTTATCTCCAGATGGTAAAATTATAAGTGAGTTTTGTTTTTTTGGCTTTCTGCTATGCATTTTGTCATCAAAACTCTCTAGAATAAATCTGCTTTTATGCCTAGTGAATAAAAGAAAATGTGAATCTATAAATTCACGGAAACAATCATGTGTTTATAACCAGTGACAGATATTAGTCAAGATGTTACTGGTGACAGACGCCTTTGCATTTTTAATTTACTGTTGTGCACTGGCTCTGAATAAGCTATTTAGTGACTCCATGTATTAAGATCAGTCTTATATTTATTAACTCTCTCTCAAACTCCAGGCACTATTTTCTCATTCATTATCCTATTTTACTCTCTCCATAACTAGTGGGGGAGTCTCATTTCCATTTCATGGCTGAGGAAACTGAATTACCAAGATAAAAGTTCAAGTTCACAAAGCTCATGACCCATAGTGAGTTATACTGTGAATGCAGCTCTCCAGGCTGGACTTCCAGTGCTTTTCCACGATACCATTTTGACCTGGCATGGATGTATGGTTCAGAGTTGGCGTACATCCAGCAATCCTCTTCTTTATCTGGAGTATTACATAACCATCACTTATAATTACCTGATATGATCCTTCTTAATTAGTCCACAGGGAGTGTGGGGATCTAGGAAGTGGCATATTTCTTCCACGCAGGGTTACGAGTGTGAGACAAGAACATCCTGAAAATCTAGGACTGAAGCGATGTCTTCATAACTGTCTTGTATGGAGTTAATCATCAAATGTTTTCACACTTTTTCTCTGACATTTCTCTATTCTGTACCAACTTCTCCATCCATACTGTCACATGAACTGACTTTTTAAAATCAACTTTTCCTACTGCTGCTGCTAAGTTGCGTCAGTCGTGTCCGACTCTGTGCGACCCCATAGACGGAAGCCCACCAGGCTCCCCCGTCCCTGGGATTCTCCAGGCAAGAGCACTGGAGTGGGTTGCCATTTCCTTCTCCAATGCATGAAAGTGAAAAGTGAAAGTGAAGTTGCTCAGTCATGTCTGACTCTTAGCGACCCCATGGACTATAGCCTACCAGGCTTCTCCGTCCATGGGATTTCCCAGGCAAGAGTACTGGAGTGGCAACTTTTCCTAGATAACATTAATAATAATAACAGAGGTAATTAATATTGAGTGAGCCCTTACCATATGCCAGGTACTCTGCCAAGCAATTTATATTGATTATCTCATTAATCTTAATGAAACTCTGTAAGGTGATACTAAAATCTCACTAAACAAAGCTAAATGCTTACCATACAATTCAGCAAATCTCACTCCATGGTATCTCATTCCAAAGAAATCTCACTCGAAAGAAGTTGGAAACTATGTCCACACAAAAACCTGCATACACCGTTTATAGCAGGTCCATGAATAGTTGCTAGGACTTGGAAGCAATCAAGATGTCTTTCAGTAGGTGAAGGGATAAATAAACAGTAGCACCCTTAGACAAGGGAGTATTATCTAGCGCTAAAAAGAAATGAGCTATCAAACTAGGAAAAAACATGGAGAGACCTTCAAGGTATACTAGTAAATGAAAGAAGTGAATCTGAAAAAGGCTACTATATGTATGATTCCACCTGCATAACATTCTTAAAAAAGAAAACTATGGGAATAGTAAGAAGATGAATGGTTGCCACAGGGGTTGCAGGTGTGGAAGGGATGAATAGACAGTGGACAGAGAATTTTTAGGGAAGTGAAAAAGCCTTGTGCGGTATTTGATGACCTATGCTGCTGCTGCTGCTGAGTCGCTTCAGTCATGTCTGACTCTGTGCGACCCCATAGACGGCAGCCCACCAGGCTCCCCCATCCCTGGGATTCTGCAGGCAAGAACACTGGAGTGGGTTGCCATTTCCTTCTCCAATGCATGAAAGTGAAAAGTGAAAGAGAAGTCAATCAGTTGTGTTCGACTCTTAGCGACCCCATGGACTGCAGCCCATCAGGCTCCTCCGTCCATGGGATTTGCCAGGCAAGAGTACTGGAGTGAGTTGCCATTGCCTTCTCCCTATACATGTAATTAAACAGTTGTCCAAATGTCTAAACATACAACACCCAAACTATGGACCAGCAGTAATAAAGTTCTGTCAATGCAGGTTGATCAGCTGTAGCAGATGTACCACTCTGATGTGCGATGTAATTAATGGTGGAGATCACACATGTGTAGGGGTAGAGGGTGCATGGGAAACCTCTGCACCTTCCTTTGAATTGTGTTACGACCCTAAACTACGCTATGAATATAAAATCTTAAAAAAAAACAACACTTGAGGCCTAGCTAAGTGAATACAATTTGCAAAGTTGGACACTTAGTCATGGTATAGCTGGGTACTGAATTCAGACAAGCTGTTTCACACTGGATGACTACAATAGACTGTTTGTTTTTTTCCCTCTCCTGACCACATTCTTTCCCCTTCTAATTTGCCCTTCTTTAGTCTTTGAAATGGAGAAGGCAATGGCAACCCACTCCAGTACTCTTGCCTGGAAAATCCCATTGACAGAGGAGCCTGGTAGGCTGCAGTCCATGGGGTCGCTAAGAGTTGGACACGACTGGGTGACTTCACTTTCACTTTTCACTTTCATGCATTGGAGAAGGAATGGCAACACACTCCAGTGTTCTTGCCTGGAGAATCCCAGGGATGGGGGAGCCTTGTGGATTGCCGTCTATGGGGTGGCACCGAGCTGGACACGACTGAAGTGACTTAGCAGCAGCAGCAGCAGCAGCCTTTGAAAAGTTATACTTTCCTAATCTCACAAAACTTTTCAGAGCTTCCTACTTCTAAGCACATCAAATTTAAATATATTTTTAACTTTTAAAATCCAAACCATCCAAAACATGACCCTTTCTCAATTAATTAGCTTTATTTTTCATTGAAAAATAGAAACTACCATTTTGAGCAAGAGCCACTTCATGCTGAACTTAGTATTTTATATGAATTACTTCATCTCTTTCCTATTTTTCAGATGAGAATATTGAAGCTTAGCATGGATGAATAATTTGTTCAAGGTCACACAGCTAAAAATAATTCACCTTGATTACAAAATTCTAATTTCTGCAACACTGCTTCTTTCCCACTGAAAATGGAAAATCATCAAATTTTTCAATATAATGATTGATATAAACATATCATCCCTCTAACTCTCCATCCACACATATAACATTTATTGTGCAAGTAGACATGAGTGAGATTTGGACCTTAAAGAAAGCTGAATGCTGAAGAATTGGTGCTTTTGAACTGTGGCATTGGAGAAGACTCGAGAGTTCCTTGGACTGCAAGGAGATCCAACCAGTACATCCTAAAGGAAATCAGTCCTGAATATTCACTGGAAGGACTGATGCTGAAGCTGAAACTCTAATACTTTGGCCACCTGATGCGAAGAGCTTCCTCATTAGAAAAGACCCTGATTCTGGGAAAGATTGAAGGCAGGAGAAGAAGGAGAGGACAGAGGATGAGATGACTGGATGGCATCACTGACTCAATGGACACCAGTTGAGCAAGCTCCGGGAGTTGGTGATGGACAGGGAAGCCTGTCCCATGCTGCAGTCCATGCAGTCGCAAAGAGTCGGACATGACTGAGCGAATGAACTGAACTACACGTACCAGACCCTGTGTTAGGTGCTGAAAATATGGAAATAACTTAGGCATAGTTGTTGCACTTGACCTCATGGATCTGTCGGAATTCACATTTCGGGCATATCCGAAGCTTTCATCACTGATAAGCACTCGAAACCCATCACCAAAGTGCCACACAGGAGGTAATATCGGTTTATGCGCTTAGAGGCATTGTTGACTAACCTGTAACTCTTGCTCTCTAGTACCTTCCTCTTAGCAGGTCTATCTTCTGCCTCTACCAAAGATTTTCCTTCCTGATTCTATCTCTACCTATAGATTTTCTCATCTCTCTTATTTTCTACTTCTTTCACATACTATTTTCTTTACCAGTAATACTTCTCTATCCTCTCTAACTGACATATCTGTAAAGTAGCTGCTTGACTTGTTAATGATCTATCATAGCTTGTTCAAGATCTAGCAATGCAGTTACTGTATTTTTCATAATGATTGAATTATTTGTTCATCTCCTCCAAATTAACAGCATGATCCTTTAAAACAATGTTGTTACCTTGTTTATTTTTATAGCTTTAGAACTCAGCAGAATTTTGGACAAATTGCAGATATTCAGTAAATCCTTGTAATGATAAGTGAATAGTTCATTTCCTAAATTCTGGCTTTAATACCAAAAACACTTTTTAAAAAGTGTAAATAAATAAGAGTCTTTTCTTTTTTCTGAGATTGTTAGAACTTGATCATTTATAACATGCTTCCTTATGTGAAGAACTGATTCATTTGAAAAGACCTTGATGCTGGGAAAGATGGAAGGCAGGAGGAGAAGGAGATGACAGAGAACGAGATGGTTGGATGGCATCACAGACTCAATGGACATGAGTTTGAGTGAACTCTGGGAGTCGGTGATGGACAGGGAGGCCTGGTGTGCTGCAGAGAATCAGACATGGCTGAGCGACTGAATTGAACTGAACATGCCCAATATTCTTTTTGATTCATTTCTGTTGTTTTCTCCAATATCTGAAATTATACTATGCTGCTGTTCTATATTCTACATAGCAACGGTTTTACTGTCTGCTATATTTTATTGCATGTATATGAAGTAATACTATTGTTCCTGCCAAATCACACATTCCTATTTATCTTTTGTTCACTGGACATGCTATTTCAGTATTATTCATTCTTAAAATAAAAATGCATATTTAACCCATATGTTACTTCTCTAATCTAGAGTTTCTTAAACTATATTCCATAGAACAGTATTTCCACAAGTTTCCCAGCCAAAAGAAAAGGCCAAACAGATTTGAGAAATGACTTATGGTATATATTTTGCTCTTGAAAATGTACTATAGACATCAGCACATAAAAGATTATGACGAAAGCTGGTTTTGTGGCCAAGAAATGGAAACAATCTAGATTCTATCTATAGGAAAATGGATGAATCAAATATAGTAAATGTACATGTGTAAAAGGCAGAGCAAGTTGGCTAGCTCTTTATATAATAACATGTGAAGCTTTCAAAAATACAATCTTGCATGAAAAGAGGTAAGTTATAGAACATAATGTATAACACAGAGCACTGTCAGAAGCAAAAGGCAGTGAAGGATACATTTTAGATGAAAACTTCATTTCTGCCTCCCCATCTAAAGTCAAAGAAGATTGCTTTGAATCACTGAGACAGAATTAGTAGGTCAGTTGCCAATCACAAACCATATTCAACAACTTTTCAAACTAGTCATTTTGTTCCCCAAACATAGCCTGCGAAAATTCTTACTTTTCCCAAGAACCAAAATGACTTTCCCCAGGCTGCACTTTTTTCTTGGAATTTTAAGAGCGGTCAGGACACAGAGTGCCATAAAAATTCCCCCAGACAGAAGGGAGAGTCATGTTTCTTTTTTAGCATGTATTCATACATACCACACCACACACACACACACACACACACACACACACACACATTCACATGACCACTCCCTCTATGCTAGGGAGATGACAGTGAAAGAAGCAAGTTAAAGTCCCTACTCTGAAATGTTTATACACTCTTATGCACTTAGCACTCAAAATATTTTATTCAGAGCAAATCATTTCTAGTTATGTCAATTCCCTCTTAATATCAATTCAACTCATGATATAGAGCATTAGTTCCTTTAAAAAGAGAGCAAAATAAAACACATTTCTTAAAAATAATTGAAGGTATAATTTCTTTTTTGCATTTTTGCTACTTTCCTTTTTTACTTATCAGACTATAGTTGATTTTCAATGCTGGGTTAGTTTCAGTTGTACAACAGAAGAAGGTATCGCTTGCTAGAAATCAACACAAGATATTTAATTTTTGCACCCTCCTAATTCTAAGTTACAAGTTTCAGAACTTGCATGAAATTTAGTTTCTCTATTGTCAATTTTTAATGCTCAAAATTCTCCTAGCCAGGCTTCAGCAATATGTGAACCGTGAACTTCCAGATGTTCAAGCTGGTTTTAGAAAAGGCAGAGGAACCAGAGATCAAATTGCCAACATCTGCTGGATCATGAAAATAGCAAGAAAGTTCCAGAAAAACATCTGTTTCTGCTTTATTGACTATGCCAAAGCCTTTGACTGTGTGGATCACAATAAACTGTGGAAAATTCTGAAAGAGATGAGAATACCAGACCACCTGACTGGCCTCTTGAGAAACCTATATGCAGGTCAGGAAGCAACAGTTAGAACTGGACATGAAACAACAGACTGGTTCCAAATAGGAAAAGGAGTATGTCAAGGCTGTATATTGTCACTTTGCTTATTTAACTTATATGCAGAGTACATCATGAGAAATGCTGGGCTGGAAGAAGCACAAGCTGGAATCAAGATTGCCGGGAGAAATATCAATAACCTCAGATATGCAGATGACACCACCCTTATGGCAGAAAGTGAGGAGAAACTAAAGAGCCTCGTGATGAAAGTGAAAGAGGAGAGTGAAAAAGTTGGCTTAAAGCTCAACATTCAGAAAACGAAGATCATGGCATCTGGTCCCATCACTTCATGGCAAATAGATGGGGAAACAGTGGAAACAGTGTCAGACTTTATTTTTCTGGGCTGCAAAATATCTGCAGATGGTGACTGCAGCCATGAAATTAAAAGACACTTACTCCTTGGAAAGAAAGTTATGACCAAACTAGATAGCATATTCAAAAGCAGAGACATTACTTTGCCGACAAACGTCTGTCTAGTCAAGGCTGTGGTTTTTCCAGTAGTCATGTATGGATGTGAGAGTTGGACTGTGAAGAAAGCTGAGTGCCGAAGAGTTGATGCTTTTGAACTGTGATGTTGGAGAAGACTCTTGAGAGTCCCTTGGACTGCACGGACATCCAACCAGTCCATTCTAAAGGAAATCAAGCCTGGGTGTTCTTTGAAAGGACTGATGCTAAAGCTGAAACTCCAGTACTTTGGTTACCTCATGCGAAGAGTTAACTCATTGGAAAAGACTCTGATGCTGGGAGGGATTGTGGGCTGGAGCAAAAGGGGATGACAGAGGATGAGATGGCTGGATGGCATCACCGACTCGATGGACGTGAGTCTGAGTGAACTCTGGGAGTTGGTGATGGACAGAGAGGCCTGGCGTGCTGCAATTCATGGGGTTGCAAAGAGTCAGACATGACTGAGTGAACTGAACTGAACTGAACACTAACTTCTTGGTATTACCTCTTTTCTCTCCTGCCCACCTCATCCTTTTTTTAAGCTATTGTTTCTTGAGCACTTATTATAGGTTAGAGATAGTGTTAGGATCTTTTCATTTGTTATATCATTTATTCATCATGACAGCTTTATTCTTTCTGGATGAGAACCCCTGAATGAAAGAGACTAAATAACTAGCAAGGCTCATGCTGATACACAACATTATCCGTGCTGGTATCAACATCCCTCAAGCTTGTCAGCTCCCCAGAGAGAGACACCTGCCTTTGTATCTTAACAGTGGTTTTGCTGGTGCATGCTCGCAAGTGAGCTAAGGAGGGTCATCGGGATATTATGCCTGAGCTGCTAATGCTTCAATAAATACCCCTTAGGTTAGTGGGATGTTCTCAGTTTAGTGCAAAGACACTTCTCCTGTTTTGGTCCCTCCATGTTTATTTTCAAAGGAAAAGATACATCAGCCAAGTACAGATTGACTCAGATCCTGTGCCTACTTGCATTCTACAGAATCGGGTCAGGTGAAAAGTGTATGGATTCAGAGCCTCCTCAGGCCATCCTTCCTCTTCTCTTCTCCTTACGGCTCTTGCCACCTTGTCAGTCACCACAGCTGCCAGCCTCACACAGATATGGAACAGTATGCATGTTCATCTGCAAATGGATTTTTTCATAGCTAATATTAAAGATGGAAGGATGGAAAGAGACTCCTGACTTCTTTGTCTCACGTCAGGATGGTGTGCTTACTTGAGGAGATTTATTTGCAGAAAAAATGATATATTTTCTCACTAACTGTCCAAAAGGTCTTGACTTAAAAGATGAGTCCTCACGTTCTAAAAGCAGGTCAGGAGAAGCTTCGTGACAGGAGGGGAATTCGGCCTTTTAATTTCATGTCATTGACACCAGACAGCAGTCTCCAGAGTAATCTATGACAATCCGTTCATCATAATTACAATTTTAACACTCTTTATCTTTCAATTAAACCTGTACTCTGTGGGCCACTTAATTAATGAACTGACAATGGCCTTATTTCTGCAACCATATATGAGTAAGCACTGGCTGAAAAATCATGAGTGCAAATAAGACAGAAGAGAAAGCATAAAGGATGAGCTAAAATGCAGCTTTCCTACATGCCACCAACACCCTCCCCAACCACAGAAAGCATTTTTAAAATTTATTCTCCAAGCATCTAACATTTGTGCAATTCAAAAATAGCTCTGAGGAAAGCATATGGCATGAAAGCATGCTGACTTGACCATCTAGCATTTAAATTAGACAAATTAACTACTTCAACATGTTTTTATAATGACTTCCTTAGGCTGTGCCCCCAACTTAGTATATTTTGGTTTCTCCTCTTTTGAAAATTGAAAATTCTTCAAGCAATTCTATTTGTAATACTTGGTGGAAAGCTCCAGATTTTAACCCTACATTTATCTTGATATAACTTGTCATAAGTTTACAAGTATAAAGATATACATCTTCTCCACACCATACATCCTGGAATTAATAATGGAAGTATTACACTAGAGAGGTGAAAACAAATCAGCTAAAATAATTGATATAGTCCCTAAATTTTATTTCTGTACAAATCTCAGAATATTAGTTGCTATAAGTTCATAAGAGTCTTTATAAATTTAGTTTGGAAACAAACAAAAAAAACCCACATTTATTTCCTAGGAATCCTTATCTCTTCTTCTCTACATATATTGTTTCCTATATTATTATGTTATGTAATCAAATGTGGTGTTAATGACCTCTGGTCTTATAATTGCCTCCTAGACTTGCACAAGCCCAGGGAAAGCTGTCATCCAAAATTACTGTGTGGAACAGCCGCATCTCACAGGCAGCCTGGGGCTAGACAGCTCGAAGGTAGAGTTGCCTGCATAACTAATACAATTTGACAGGCACAACTGGACTTCTAGAGTCTTCACAGAAACTGTTGACTAAGCCTGCTCAATTTAAAAGGAAAATTAGAGTCAAGCTTTATGCAAATACTATTTTGTATCCCTTTGATTTTTATGTATGCCTGTTTCAATAAGACACTGTTTTGTCTTTTTGCTAAAACTGCACAACAGAAGATTATGTTAATGTAAGAAGATTCTGTTAATAATGACCTGAGAGATGCAGGTGTGTTTAACATCAAACATGCTTACAAATGAGACTTCATGGTAGATGTAGACATGGGTACTGGGTGATTTTGTTTTCAAAAATCTTCCAATCAAGGTAATTGTCATTATCCAAAAGTGGATGTTTGTTGAGTCAGATACAGTGCTGCCAGGCTGCTTCAGGCTCTCTGAGCATCAAGTCATGTTCCTATCATGCCTCACTTACTCACCCCCACTGAAATGTGCCTATCTTATATATTACCCCTGCTGGTTTTGCAGACTTTAACTTGTCAGTATGTGCATAGAGCTGCCCCAGGTATTGGGTGCTCTTTAACAGCATCATTTGACATGATTCAGCTTTGTTGTTGAATTCTCGAGAGCAAGCAATGTATATATTGGAAACAAACAAAGATGTCCTTCAATAAGTACAAAGATAAATAAACTTTTAAAAAGAGAAATGGTACATCCATGCAATTGAATATTATTCAGTACTAAAGAGAAATGAACTACCAAACTATAAAAGGACATAGAGAAACCTGAAATGCACATTACTAAGTGAAAGAAGCCATCTAAAAAGACTACATACTGTATTAGTTCAACTATGTGACATTCTGAAAAAGTTGAAACTGTGGAGACAGTCACTTTTATCACCAGTGTTTACCAGGGTTTGAATTGGAGTGGGCTGTGATGAATAGACAAAGCACAGAGGATTTTTTAGGCAGTGAAAATGCTCTGGTACAATACTGTGATGACTAACACATGTCTTTATACATTTTCAAAACCCCAGAATGTGCAATATCAAAAGTAAACTATAATGTAAACTATAGACTTCTAAATGATAATGCGTCAAATTATCACCTGGTGGTGGCTATATGGATAACAGGGAGGCTATCCGTGGGGGGACAGGAGTATATGGCAAGTCTATGTACTTTCCTCTCAGTTTTGTTATGAATTTAATACTGTTCTAAAAAATAAAGTCTTAAGAATAAAAAAATGAGACATTAGTAGAAATGTGAATAGCATAGGTCCTTGTTATAATAGATATTCATAAGTGATATATACTAGTAGTTTTTGAGCTAAATGTAGTTATTTGACAGTTAATATTTTTCTTCTAAGACAAAATTTTCCATGTTAGGATGAGACATTTCATTAGGTGCTTCAGGAAATTAAAGAAAATATATGTTTTTTTTCCTTTATGGTAACTGAAATTGCATGAATCTCATTGTTAATTATCTATCCCCTCTTTTTGAGGAAGATCCTGACATCACTCTTAATAATAAATCAGGGAGAGAAAAATTGTTCTCAAGAGTAACTATAAAGAAGAGAGGGTTCCATTCTATCATTAGAGGACTAGAATGATAAAAAATTATCAAAAATAATGTGACACAGTAAACTCAGCACATTTTTCTAGGAGAAAGTGCTTATTTTACCCCTCTGTTCCTTTGCACTTAGTAAACGATTGCTGATCAATTAATCAGGTTATTATTATGCAACACAGTGAACAACACAGTATATCCTCTTATTAAACTAAGCCATAATATTAACAGCTGTAAAGATAGAAACTATGAGAAAAATCACTGAACATCACAAAATTGTTCTTTAAAGTTTCTTAGAAAACATGTCTCTGACCTTATCTGCGATTATTCTCTCCACATTTTGTTTGATTGTATCTACTACCGTTACCCTGGTGCTTACACAATTCTCAAGATAATGTCTGGTGTCAGATGTGAAATGACAGAGTAAAACATATTTAAGGAGCTTTCAATGAATCCCTCTGTTGGCTTTGATAAGATCCTATTTCAGAGGAGTGTGGCTGCCTATAAGTCTGGCCAGAATCCAGGGTTATAATGTAAAACCTTTTATAGATTTCCTGACCCAAGAGGTGAGGATGAACGACGTTTAATGAAGAGCTCACCTCCTTGGGCTTGGTCTCGAAGCTTGAGTAGCTTCTCTGACTCCTCCACCCTGCCCTCTGCCTAGTATTACAAATCAGAATGAGAAAGACAAACTCAAAGGCCTAGAATCAAGATTAAAGTTACCCGTTTCACACATCCTTTCCCTTTAACCTCCTCCAGCTCCCAGTGTACTTTTAGTTGAACAGAAAAAGCCCCTGGGCCTGATCTTATTGTATCAGATGTATGGAAGTAGAAAGAGGGAGATCACCAGAGAGCAATCCTCACAGAGGAACCAAGGCTTCTAGTTCTATAACCCAGTTAAATGATCTTGTCCTTGATTTAGACTCATCTTTACGGAAAGGGGGAAATAATATTTTATCTCCACCAATGTCCAAAATATATCTGCTTATTTGGTACTTGAAAAATTTGGACATTTATTAAAACTCAACATTCTGGATATATTAGTAAAATCACCTGGCCCAGCAAGCACTGTAGCTAAAGCATGTCAGGCTTAGTCACTGCCAGCCAAAAACCCTGTTGGCAGGAAAAGCCAATTTTCAACAGCTCTGACAGTGTAAAGCAGGAGGCATGTTTGACAAGATGCTGCGTATTAATTTAAAAGGCTTTAGCATCTGGTTAGGTAACACCTGCTGTGGCGAGCACCCCCAGGCACATAAAATAGCATTCAAGCTGAATATTTAAATCTCCCAACATAGCCCAACAAAGCTCTAACTCTAAATAAAACAAAACTACATCATGTCTCTCTAGATATCAACAAGAGTTATAATTATATAGCCAACAAGATTTGCTCTATGATATTGTTTGCATAGTGGTAAAGAATCTGCCTGCCATTGCAGGAGACACAAGAGAGGGGGGTTTGATCCCCGGGTCGGGAAGATCCCTTGAAGTAGGAATGGCAACCTACTCCAGTATTCTTGCCTGGAAAATTCCATGGACAGAGAAGCCTGGCAGGCCGCAGTCCACAGGGTCATAAGAAGGACACAAGTGAACGATTGAGCACATACACACACAAATTAAAATGCTGCAGGAGGTGTTATAGGAGTTATAAAATATATTAAAATGTGCTGTTCTGTGTTGGAGAATTCTACTGTATGCAGTATTTAGAAAAGGATCAAGGCCCAGAGGAAAACACTTTGTGTTCTATTATGTTGTATTGATAAATAACTAAAGCAGAAATTGTCTCTGAAAAGAGGGAGATGATGGCACCAAATAGCAAAGGAACACAGGCTATAGGCCAGGAAGAGCTGGCAGGGCTCTTCTAGGTACTCTGTCTGTGAAAGGGAGTCAAAGCTCAAGGATTAGAGTCATCAGGGAGAGCGGAGAGAGAAGTGGAGTTCCAAAAGTCTAGAACTGTCAGGACACACTACAGAAATTAGTACCATTAAAATTTCAGTAACATGCATATGCAGAGTACATCATGAGAAACACCGGGCTGGATGAAGCACAAAGTGGAATCGAGATTGTCGGGAGAAATATCAATAACCTCAGGTATGCAGATGACACCACCCTTATGCCAGAAAGTGAAGAGGAACTCAAAAGCCTCTTGATGAAAGTGAAAGAGGAGAGTGAAAAGTTGGCTTAAAGTTCGACATTCAGAAAACCAAGATCATGGCATCCAGTCCCATCACTTCATGGCAAATAGATGGGAAAACAATGAAAACAGTGAGATACTTTATTTTGAGGGGCTCCAAAATCACTGCAGATGGTGACTGCAGCCATGAACTTAAAAGACGCTTGCTTCTTGGAAGCAAAGTTATGACCAACCTAGACAGCATATTAAAAAACAGAGACATTACTTTGCCAACAAAGGTCCGTCTAATCAAAGCTATGTTTTTTCAAGTATTCATGTATGGATGTGAGAGTTGGACTGTGAAGAAAGCTGAGTGCCAAAGAAATTGATGCTTTTGAACTGTGGTGTTGGAGAAGACTCTTGAGAGTCCCTTGGACTGCAATGAGAACCAACCAGTCCTTCCTAAAGGAAATCAGTCCTGAATATTCATTGGAAGTACTGATGCTGAAGCTGAAACTCCAATACTTTGGCCACCTGATGCAAAGAACAGACTCCTTTGAAAAGACCCTGATGTTGAGAAAGATTGAGGGCAGGAGGAGAAGGGGACGGCAGAATATGAGATGGTTGGATGGCATCACTGAATTTGAGTAAACTCTGGGAGTTAATGATGGAAAGGGATGCCTGGCATGCTGCAGTTCATGGGGTTGCAAAGAGTTGGACACAACCGAGTGACTGAACTGAACTGAACATGTTCTGAGTCTTTGGATACCAAGAAATATTCTTAGAATAATTGAATTTTCTGTGTAGCTTCCTATAGTGAAGAGATCTGTCATCCCAGTTTGGATACCAGGTAATTTGACAATTCTTTCCCACTGTAAATGACTAAACTGATATTTTGAAAATTCCTTTATTAACTCCACAAAATATAATTGACTGCCCAATATGTAGGGGATTTTGCAATATTTTTCAGATGTTGCAATGTGAACAATGGTGAAAAAGACATAATAAACCAAGGTAAGTGAAGCGATTACAACATAATATGAGAAATACTATGATGGAGCTATAAACAGAGTATTCAGCATGCACAGGCATATTTCAACTAACCCCTGGAGTGAGTATGGGTATGGAGGGAGCAGGTAATACAGCATGTGAAAAATAAGTAAGAGTTAGCCAGGTAAAGTATCTGTTGAGTAAAAATTTTTCCAGATCAATTGAGCAGCACAAACAACACCCCCTGCCAAAAAATTCCTTAAAACATTAAAATTATAATACTTCTAGAAAAAGCCACAAGGGTAAATTAGAATCTTGGATTAGGCGATGGCTTCTTTGAGATGACACTGAAAGCTCAAGCAACATATGAAAAAATAGATAAATTGTACACCATCTGCTATGGCCTGAAATGTGTTCACCCAATTCACATGTTTAAGCCCTGACCCCTGATGTGATGGTATTTGAAGATGGGGCCTTTGGGAGATGATTCAATTTAGATGAGGTCATGGCAGTGGGATTATTGGCCTTTGTAAGAAAACAAAGAGGCAGTAAATCGAGATTTGTCTCTCTGCCATTTGAGGAAAAGCCAGAGAACAGCCATATGTAAGCCAGGAAGAGGACGTGGCCATGCTGGTATCATGAACTCAGATTTCCAGTCCTCAGAACTGTGCGGAAATAAATGTTTAAGCCACCACATCTATGGTATTTGGTTATAGCAGTCCAAGCTGACTAATACACTATCAAACCTAATAAATTTTGCACTTCAAATGAAATCACCCAGAAAAGGCAACCCATACAATGAAAGAACATTTTTGAAAAACATGTACTTTATTATAAGTACTTGTTTCTAGAATGTATGAATAACTGTTACAATTCAAGAATAAAAACACAAATAGCCCAATTTAAAAATGAGCAGAGAATCTGAATAGACAGTTCTCCAAAGATGTGCAAATGGCCAATAAGCAAAAGAAAAGATGTTCAACATCATCAACCATCAGAGAAATGCAAATCAAAACCATAATGAGATACCACTTCACATGTATTAGAATGGATATAATCACAAAGATAGATAATAAGTGTTAGCAAAGAGGCAGAGAAACTTCATACACTGCCGATGGAAGTGTAAAATGGCACAGCTGCTTTGAAAACCAGTCTGGTCATATCTCAAATGGTAAAAGAGATACCATATGATCCAACAATTCCACTACCAGGAATATACCCAAGAAAATGGCAAAGATACATCCTCACGGAAACTTGAACATGAATGTTCACAGTAGAATTATTATTCATTACAGCTAAAAAATGGAAACAAACTAAGTGTTCAACAATTGAAGGACTGATGAAAAGGGTAGTATAGACACAAAATGGAAATTATGCAGAAATAAAAGAAACAAAAGTCCTAATACTTACACATCATTCATAAACCTTAAAAATCTTGTGCTAAGCTAATGAAGCCAGTCACAAAGGATGGTATATTTCATAATTTGATTCATATCAAATGTCCAGAATAGACAAATATATAGAAATGGGAAATTGGTGCTTGCTAATACTAGGGGAGAAGGGAAAGTTGGAAGAGGTGATGTTTGGGGGTAATAAACTGTTCTAAAATTGACTGTGGTGATGGATGCACAGCTCCATGATTCTACTGAAAGCCAATGGACTGCACTTCAAGTGGGTAAATTAGATGGCCTGTGAATGATGTTTCAATAAAACTGTTTGAAAAAGACAGTTCAGTATGGATTCAGTGGAGTGTGTATGTGTGTGCTCAGTTGTGTCTGACTGTTTGCGAGTCCATGGACTGTGGCCCACAGGCTCCTCTGTCTTTGGAATTTTCCAGGCAAGAATACTGGAGGTTGCCATTTCCTACTCCAGGGGATCTTCCCATCCCAGGGTTCGAACTTGTGTCTTCTGCATCTCCTGAACTGGCAGGAGGATTCTTTACCACTGAGCCACCTGGGAAGCCCTTCAGTGTAGTGTATGACATGCTAAATATTTCGAACTTTGGTAAAGGGCAATGGCAGCTATGGGAGAGATTTAAGCAGGAGAATGACATTATTGATTTTATCTTCCTTCTTATGAGTTCAACAACTACTCAGAGATAGTAACACAACGAAATTCTGGACTTGTCAAGCTAAAGGAAGGATTCTGGGTCTTATTAAACGTATCAAGGTAACAATACCTTGTTATTAAACAATATCAAAGTAACAATTAATAATTTCAATAACATTCATTGATTGTTAACATTAGAAGTTTTTCCATTCCTGTTTTTTGGACCATCTTGATATCCTTTCTCCAGTAACAAAAGATGTTAGAACAGCACTTTACATAAGAAATATGCCACTTCCACTTCTCCTTCGAGGAAATATCCCCTAACATCTGAGTACCTTTCTAGTCAGTAGATGCAGGAAGAAACTCAGGAGGCTACTTTCTCAGGAAGTACTCTTCAAGATAAATTTTTCAAGAAGAAAATATGTGGAAAATATCTCATATATATTCTTAACCTCTTCAACTATCTCACACATATTCTTAACCTCTTCAATTGCTCATAAGAAATCTACAAAGACTTAGCCAAAGCTGGGAAAAACTTTTGAGTTCCCTCTACCCTATAGATATTTATTTATAAAACAAATCCTATCATTACTGAATTGCCACACAAACATACATATACATAAAATTACATATAGAGTATAATGTATAATGCTGTATATAATACATAGATTTTTTTACTATCTTATAAGGCTGCAGCCATGAAATTAAAAGACGCTTACTCCTTGGAAGAAAAGTTATGACCAACCTAGATAGCATATTCAAAAGCAGAGACATTACTCTGCCGACTAAGGTCCGTGTAGTCAAGGCTATGGTTTTTCCTGTGGTCATGTATGGATGGGAGAGTTGGACTGTGAAGAAGGCTGAGCACTGAAGAATTGATGCTTTTGAACTGTGGTGTTGGAGAAGACTCTTGAGAGTCTCTTGGACTACAAGGAGATCCAACCAATCCATTCTGAAGGAGATCAGTCCTGGGATTTCTTTGGAAGGAATGATGCTAAAGCTGAAACTCCAGTACTTTGGCCACCTCATGCGAAGAGTTGACTCATTGGAAAAGACTGTGATGCTGGGAGGGATTAGGGGCAGGAGGAGAAGGGGACGACCAAGGATGAGATGGCTGGATGGTATCACTGACTCGATGGATGTGAGTCTGAGTGAACTCCGGGAGTTGGTGATGGACAGGGAGGCCTGGTGTGCTGCAATTCATGGGGTCACAAAGAGTTGGACACAACTGAGCAACTGAACTGAACTGAACTAAACTGAACTGAAGGCCTTTCTACAATTTCATGAAATAAATCACATATGTGTGATTTATCTTCCCTTGCCTGAGACAACATGAAATAATCACTTATTTACTGAAGCAGTCTTGTAATATTCCTTGATACTAAACTTTAAGTATCATGAACCCTATTTGCCATCCTGTTTTCTTGCCTGGAGAATTCTATGGACAGAACAAGCCTGGCAGGCTGCAGTCCATGGGGTTGCAAATAGTTGGACACAACTCAATGACTTTGATTTTACTTTTCATTTTTGAGAAGTGGACCCAAAAATTGTACATTTTTTTTCATGTCATCTCAAAAAAAAAAAAAGTATTGCAAATAGTCAAAACCATTAACTTCTATAGAAATTTTTTTCAACTGCGGAACCATATCTTAGACTATCTTTTGTCTACACACATAAATTGAATTAGAATGATTGACTCTTGTCCACATTATGCAGATAAAGCAATGCTGGAAAGTCTCTTTATTTGACTGAAAGTCCATAGCACTCCTTGTTTTTAATTTACTTAAGCTAATGTTTCTCGGGAGAATGGAAAATAGCTATGAGTCAAAGTAAATATTCAGATGTTCCTTTTTCCCAGTTTTATTTTTCAATGTGGAAATGGTTTAATATTAGTTTGCTTAATTTGTTTAATATTAGCTTTCAATGTGGAAATAGTTTGTTTAATATTCCTCAAAAGGAGATTATATTTTATGAGTAAGATATTTATACAGCGAAAAGTAAAAGGAGATTATTTTTTTCACGGAAGAAAACATTTTCCACACTTTCTTCATGCTGAGTTTTTACATTTTCATTTAACAACCCCACACTTGTGAATACATACTAGCACCCAGACTCACTGTAATAGCATTAATTACTCTGAAATATATTACTGCTTTTGGTTTTACTGTGTATTTTTTAAAAAAATCTTGTATTTATACTTCATATATGCAGGTCAGGAAGCAACAGTTAGAACTGGACATGGAACAACAGACTGGTTCCAAATAAGAAAAGGAGTACGTAAGGCTGTATATTGTCACCCTGCTCATTTAACTTCTATGCAGAGTACATCATGAGAAATGCTGGGCTGGAAGAAGCACAAGCTGGAATCAAGATTGCTGGGAGAAATATCAATAACCTCAGATATGCAGATGACACTACCCTTATGGCAGAAAGTGAAGAGGAACTAAAGAGCCTTTAGATGAAAGTGAAAGAGGAGGGTGAAAAAGTTGGCTTAAAGTTCAACATTCAGAAAACGAAGATCATGGCATCTGGTCCCATCACTTCATGGGAAATAGATGGGGAAACAGTGGAAACAGTGTCAGACTTTATATTTCTGGGCTCCAAAATCACTGCAGATGGTGACTGCAGCCATGAAATTAAAAGACACTCCTTGGAAGAAAAGTTATGACCAACCTAGATAGTATATTCAAAAGCAGAGACATTACTTTGTCAACAAAGGTCCATCTAGTCAAGGCTATGGTTTTTCCTGTGGTCACGTATGGATGTGAGAGTTGGACTGCGAAGAAAGCTGAGAGCCGAATAATTGATGCTTTTGAACTGTGGTGTTGGAGAAGACTCTTGAGGGCCCCTTGGACTGCAAGGAGATCCAACCAGTCCATTCTAAAGATCAGTCCTGGGTGTTCTTTGGAAGGACTGATGCTAAAGCTGAAACTCCAGTACTTTGGCCACCTCATGCGAAGAGTTGACTCATTGGAAAAGACTCTGATGTTGGGAGGGATTGGGGGCAAGAGGAGCAGGCGATGACAGAGGATGAGATGGCTGGATGGGAGTCACTGACTCGATGGACGTGAGTCTGAGTGAACTCTGGGAGTTGGTGATGGACAGGGAGGCCTGGCGTGCTGCGATTCATGGGGTCGCAAAGAGTTGGACATGACTGAGCGACTGAACTGAACTGAGCTGAAGTAAGCAAAAATCACATTAGCTGTTCTATTTATCTGATTTTAATGTGTTAAAGAAAATTTAGTCTTATTCGGCCATGAGTTTGCCAATTTTCAAAAAATTTCTCTTAGAATTATTTAAGTGGTGAAGTCAATGGTACAGGCAAAAGAAGGACCCAGATTGGTCAAAGAATCATCACAGATGTTAAATATAAATTGTTTAGAGTACAATGATACACATGACATTAAAATAAAATGTTCTTTTAAATTTAATGAGATTTTCTTTAGGTGGCTTATCTCATTTACATTAGTCATGCCACTCCTCCTTGAAATTTGGTTATTCAAGGATAGTAACTCTTCAGATCCCAGTATGAAGGCAGACTAGACGTTTTCATTTTAATCCAATATAATAAATAACTCTGCATCTAGGTGGTAAATTCTGTGAGGGCCAGATCTAAGGCTTTCTTCCCTCTGTTATAGTGCCAATTCCTCACTCTGGGTCTGTCAAAGAGATTATACTTGTTAAATAAAGACAGTGTTAAACTGTTCACATTTAGTAATGAAAACTTTAATGTGGATGAATTAACACCAGAAAAAAAAAACACAACTAAAATATTATTCTGATAAAGCTACTGAGCTATGAATTTTAAAACATGCCATACCAGGTTCATTCTTTTAAAAGTGCTATTCTTTAAACATTTTGAACACATATTGCATTCTTTATAATGCTAATATTTGACATTCTTGAGAATAGAGACTGTTTTTTTTCTGATTTTTGCATAGGGCAACTTAGTTCTCGGGATTTAAAATAGTGCTTGCAAGCTCATGTTTGGTTATTTTAATGTGTGTGAATTCTGTCAGGTCTGGCTGAAAGAACTTTCAGAGAGAATATTTTTTTCCTTCTGGTAGGTACTGTGAAGCAGGGGCTAGTAATTTAAAATTCTGAGTTCAAAGAGAGCATGGTGGTAATCACTGTTTTCTCCTAGGCCTTAGCTCAGGTTCATGGTGACAGTCTGAACATCTTTTTGCTGGTGATAGTCTTCTTCTAGGCTATCCTTACTTTGAGGGTATAGTCCTTCTGTGGTTCTGGACTTATACGGGGGTTTTAATTTTTTTTCTTCCTAGATTCAAGGCCCTGCTCCCAGCGTACCCCGCTGACAATAAGCCCTGAGTTTTTAGCTCCTGGGATCAGCAAAGGTCATCAGGATGCTCAAGTCTTCAGAAAACACTGCATTAGTTTTTCAACAGCCTATCTGTTATTTTTTATGCAGGCTTTTGTACTATAAAGGTCCTTGAGGCTTTCTTATTTGCTACATTTGCAGAAAGTGGAAGTTGAACATGATAAAATATTCACAGATGCTTATTTCCCATAATGAATTAACATTAAACATAATTCAAGCCATCAGGGAATTATCATTGGGATTTTTTTTTTTTTCTCTGCTGGTTACCTAGTTTGTGAGACATATGATCAAATGTGACATAAAAAATTAATGAGTTCATAACAGAAAACATAGGAATCTAGGTTTATATAACATAAAATATGATCTGTATTTAAAATAATTCAGTCAACTGAAATATTCATATTTCGCAGTGAAAGAGCTTTCTGTTAAGATATTTGGTCTGAAGAAGAAAAACAAAACCTCAGGACTGAGAGAAGAGGGGATGGGAGCTACCTTCAATTATTTGAAAAATATCAAAATGGAAAATGGCTTTCATAGAAGACCATTACCCCAATTTTTGAAATCTACTATTTTCAATTCTACAGGATATAGTGAAAGTAGTGTTAGGCACTCAGTCATGTCACACTCTGCAACCCCATGGACTGTAGCCATGGGGCCTTTGAAGGGCTTTAGGGGTAGGGATCACTTTTAAAACGCTGTACTCCTTCATCTGCAGTCATATATTCTTAAAAGAGACTGAGAAAATTAAATGTTGGATTGCCTGGGCAAAGGTCATTTCCTTATTAAAACCTCCATTATCTTCTAATAATTTTAGTTTCATTTTACTGCCCTATTAAAACCAAATAAATGGCTGGAAATGCCCCCAGGGTAAGAATCAAATACTCTTGAGATAGGTATAAGGCACACATTAAAAAAAAGTAGTCCACATTGCTTTATGCCTGACTCTCTGCTAGACATTTTTGAATAAGATGTTGTTTCAACCACATTGATTCTGATTATCTACTGGGAAAAAACAAAGCAGACAGCTATTTACTTGGGGTAGGGCCTTATGGTTAAGTCTGTCATTGAGTCTGTCATTAGTTTATTTACATGAGAGAGAAAGGTGACTTCTGGGAAGGTAAATTAGGAAACTGATTAAAATCTCTAACTCTGGAGGCAATCATTTTTCTTAGAATCCCAGCCCCACCCCTTTAGCAGCTGCTTGGAAATTTACCTTTTGTATTTCATACTGTATCATCTGTAAAATAGAGATGAATCTCAGAACTAATCTCACATCTCATTGGGTTGCTGTGAGAAATTACTACTTTATTCATATAAAGTGCTTAGAAGTATAAGTACTTGCTGATTAACACTATTATTGTTATTAATTGTTTTTATGATTACTAGAATAAACTCAGAGCCTTTATCTTTTAGGAGAAAAGCTCATGTCACAGGTGATTATAGAGTAAACTTTATATTCCTAAGCCCCACCTATCAATAGGGATTGGTATTGTCACATTAATCACCAGCTTGCATGGACGATATTTCACATCTATGCTCTCAAGTCCCTCCTCAGAATTCTATGGTAGTCAATTTCAGTTAATTCTGTTATAGAGAGAAAAAAACAGTGGCATTTGGGTCGAATATCATAAAAATATGATGTTTGATGGTCAACTCGATGTTTAAAGTATCTGAACAGAACTGGACAAAAAAAATAATTAATATAAATGGCCACATATATAAAAGGGAAAAAATATATCATACTAACAAACAAGTTAAAATGTGTGTGAGGATAATGAGTCTCATAATCTGATATTTGGACTAGTACTAGTATTTCCAAAATTTTTATTTTCATATTTAAAATAGCGATTTAAAATACATTAACATTGTTAAATGCTTTGTAAATACATTAATTATTGCTGAGAATTCTAGCACTAATCCAAAGAAAAGTTCTTTTATGTAACAATACTACACAAAATAAATTACAGAGTTGACAGTTTCTCTTTCACGTTTATCTTTCACTGTCTTTTCCTGTTATTTTATTATTCCAAGTTTTTAAAATATTTGCATTTGGAGAATAGGATGGGACAAATGTGAAACATTTGTCACATACAGAGGGTATGGCCATATTGAATCAGAATCCACTCCAATTTTCATGAGCGAATTAGTAAAAGGCACTACTTTGTCATCTGTTTCCTCCCACCAGCACTGCTGATAATTTGCATCACCTGCCATTATGACATTTCACGCTTTTTAAATTAAGGTATAATTAACATATAACATTATATTAATTTCAGGTATACAACATGATTCAATATTTGTATATATTGTGAAATAATCACCACAAGAAGTCTAGTCTGGTTTAATGTCTCAGCAACTCTCAAATATACGCAACAGAGGATTGCAAACTATTGTTACCATGCTGCACACGACACCCCCATGCATTTCTTTTATAAATGTAAGTTTGTGCCTTTTCATCACCTGCATCCAGTTCGCCTATCCCTCACCCTAACTGCGGCAACCACCGATCTGTTCTCTGTATCTATAAGTGCCTTTGATTTTTTTCAGAGTCCCTCTATAATTGAGATCATACACTATTTGTCTTTCTCTGGCTGATTTATTTCACGTAGCACAGTGAAAAGCAGTTTCAAGTTCCATCTACATTGTTACAAATGGCAAGATTTCCTTCTTTCTTTTGGTTGAATAATAGTTCATTGTGTGTATATATATATGTATGTGTGTGTGCGTGTGTGTGTGTATGTATATATATATATATGAAAGTGAAAAGTGTTAGTCGTTCAGTCATGCCTGACTCTTTGCAACCGCATGGACTGTAGCCCTCCAGGCTCCTCTGTCCATGGAATTCTCCAGGCAGGAATGCTGGAATGGGTAGTCATTCCCTTCTCTAGGGGATCTTCCTGACCCAGAGTTCGAGTCCGGGTCTGCTGCATTGCAGGCAGTTTCTTTAGTGTCTGAATCATATGGTAGTTCAATTTTTAGCTTTTGGAGGCCCCCCCATAATCCTTTCCATACATACTAACTGCACTAATTTACAATCCCACCAGCAGTGTACAATAGTTCCCTTTTCTCCATATCCTAACTTTTGTTGCTTTTAAACGTTTTCACAACCATTTTGATAGGTATGATGTGGTACCTCATTGTGGGTTTTGCATTGCTCTGATGATGAGAGATGCTGAGGTTTTTATTCTCATGCGACTGATGGCAATTTGCACATCTTCTTTGGAAAAATGTCTATTTAGTCTTCTGTCCATTTTTAATTGAGTTCTTTATTTTTTAAATATTGAGTTGTTTGAGCTACTTATAAATTTTGACTATTAACCCCTGACTGATCATATCAGTTGCAAACCTTCTCTCCCATTAGCAGGTTATCTTTTTGTTTTGTTTGTAGTTTCCTCTGCTGCACAAAACCTTTCACATAAGCTAGTCCATTTTATGTCAGAGTGTTCTGCCTATGTCCTCCTCTAGGAGTTTCATGATTTGAGATGTTATGCTTAGGTCTTTAATCCATATTGAGTTTGTTTTAGTTTACAGTGTGAGGAAATCTTCTAACATCATTGTTTTATATTTAGATGTTCAGTTTTCCTAGCACCACTTTTTTTTTTTTTTTTTTGGCTGTACCATAGGGTTTGTGGGATATTAGTTCCCCAGTGAGGGACTGAACCCAGGCTCAAGGCAACAAAGGTGCTGAGTCTGAACCACTGGACCACCAGGGAACTTCCTAGCACCACTTACTGAAGAGACTGTCTTTCCTCAAAAATATATACTATTTCCTGCTTTGTGGAAGGTTAATCAATCATAAATAAGTACATGGGTTTATTTATGCATAATTTCCTATTGATTTAGTACTCATCTTTCAAGGTTCATTTTGTACTCTACCACTATAGAGAGGCCTACTCAAATATCCTCCTAGTTAGAAATAAGCAGTCCTTATATTTCTCTTTCATCTACCGATCTATGTATATCACTTGTTCTTATTATTGCAGTCTTTCTTTTGTATATATGTCCAGTTTCCCCATTACAAGATCTTTCCTGTTATAAGACTTAACATTCATTTTGGTATTATGATAAGCAAACATTAGCAGTGTTGAGCATATGGTAGATGACTAATAAATTCATATGGTAATTAAGCTGATTAATTAGTTTGGAAATACAAATCTCAAACTTATGACATCTGCTGATTTATAGTTGGGTCTACCCAGGGAATTTTAGGAGCTGTAAGGTCACATTTCACAAAGTTCTGATTTTTTTGTCTATGTTGCTAATTTTACCCTGGGTATATAGCTTTGTAGGATATTTCTATCACAGAAAGGCAACCCACTGAAAATTGCAAATGAAAATATTAGAAACTCTGCATAAACATAAACACCTGCCTCAATGGAAGCTCATGATTGTCAAAGAGAGAAAAGTGTATCTGGGTATCAACATCTTTCTTTTCCATGTTCTATCACCATTTTGCAACCAATAATGTTTCTAAATAAGCAACATATTATTTCTTCTAAATTGGATGCTTATGTTTAAGAAAACGCAAAAATAAGAGAACTAAATACAACTGGAGGTTACCTTAAATTTGTATATTTAGATACTATAGGAATTCTGTATGTCATATTCATATCAGATAAAAGTAATTTTTGTTACATAGCTCTATGCAAGGGAAAAAGCAACAAAAATTTCTTCAGACTTCTTAGACTTCCAAATCCTCAGATTCTTTATCACAGAATTCTCCCTTACTTTTCCTATATGCATTTTCCTTCAGTCTCACTAGATTTTTCTTGCTTTCTTCTTTTGAAACTTAGGCATTTGCTTAAAACATGTTCCATTGACTTCACTCATGTTCACCCTCAATTCATTCTTTCTTTGACATGTAAGTCCTCTGCTAAGAAGCTTTCAATGCAAGGAAACGACAGCCTAACTTGTCAACTGTAAGTGATTATTTGACTTCAGTTCTTCAAGGCCTCTGACAATTTCTGGCCTCATCTGCTGCCATTTCTCACTTGAGCATGACGCTACTTTTACCCATTCCTCTGTTACACCAGACACTTGCCTAGGGATGGGCTTCCCATTTGCTTTTCTTTAAGCCTGGAACAGTCTTCTGTCTTCAGTGCCATCTTCTGAGAGAGGGCTTCTTTTTCACCCACTGTAAGCTAGGTTTCTGCAACCTCTCCATAACA
Organism: Capra hircus; assembly: GCF_001704415.2. NCBI lineage: Eukaryota > Metazoa > Chordata > Mammalia > Artiodactyla > Bovidae > Capra > Capra hircus. Next base: position 10,845,763 of record NC_030812.1, read on the forward strand.
GTTTCTCTCTATTCTGTCATGCTTTTGGAAAATTACCTTCTGATATTTTCTTTGAATTTAGCGTTTTTTTCCCCTTTATTCCCACTCTACTAAAATAATTGCCAGTCTGGATTTTCTGCCTTCAATCTTTCTTATGTTTAATTCATCTTACGGTTAGAATACACTGATCCCAACACTTGTTTAACCATCTCATTCCTCCACTCTCCTACTAAAATATAATAAATATTTGATAAATACCCCATGCCCAGAGGATATAAGTAAAAGTCCTTAGCACTTTGTTCAAAGTCACCATGTAAAGCCTCTATCTACAGCCCTAAAGCATAACTTGTTGTTTAGATGCTAAGTTATGTCCAACTCTTGAAATCCCATGAACTGTATCCTTCTCCAGGCTTCCCTTCCCATGAGATTTCCCAGGCAAGCATACTGGAGTGGGTTGCCATTTCCTCCTCTAGAGAATCTTTCCAACCCAGGGATTGAACCCGAGTCTCCTGCATTGGCAGGCAGATTCTTTACCACTGAGCCACCAGGAAAACCTCAAACTACAACTTTTATTAGTCCTCTAAAAGGAATGCTCTGCCTCAGGGAATAAAAGATCTTGTTAACATACATTCTTGCCTGTTCAGTTCAGTTTCACATCATTTCTATTGCCTTATTCACTCATTTACATTTCTAAATCTTTGTTCTTTGTTTTACTAACACTTCAATGAACACTTTTCCAACTGTTCCAGAATTTAACGATCACTCCCTTTTTCTTCATACCTACTCAGATCTAAGCAGAAAGATTTTTGTGTTTCTAAATATTAAGACAATTTAAAATAGTCATAAATTGTTGTATGAAAGAATCATTATGCTGTTTGTATTTGATAAAGTTGCAAAAAAAAAAGTCCTCTCAATTATCATTTATTGTAAAAAAGAAAATTCATCACATTCACCCAAACACACTGACAGGCTTCCTAGTTGAGGATCCAGCACTCTGTCAGAAAATGGAAATAGAGCAGGACACCATATTCAGTCAAAACAGACAAAAATCGTTGCCCTTAGGGAGCTTCATTCTTGAAGAGATGGTGGTGGGGGCTAAGAAGACAGAGAGTAAAGAAGACAAGCAGGCAAATACAGAGAACAGTAGATGGTGGTGAGTGCTAAGTGAAAGTCACTCAGTTGTCTCTGACTCTTTGCGACCCCATGGACTATACAGGTCACGGAATTCTCCAAGCCAGAATAGTGCAGTGGGTTGCCATGCCCTTCTCCAGAGGATCTTTGCCACCCAGTGATCGAACCCAGGTCTCCCACATTGCAGGCAGATTCTTTACCCTCTGAGTCACCAGGGAAGCCCTGGTGAGCGCTAAGGAGTATAACAAAACAGGGAGGGATGGGGTTGCAACAAAGATAAAGAGCGCAGAAAGCACTCAGGCAGAGTGTGACATTTGAGGAAAGGCCAGAGATGATGAGGGAGCTAGACATGAATATCTAAGGGGTGGGTGAAGTGCTTCTGGTATGATGGAAGGGCAAATATAAAGGATGGAGTATTCTGAGCAATACACCTGGCTCAGCGGTAAAGAATGCACCTGCAAAGCAGGAGGCGGAGGAGATGAGGGTTCGATCCCTGGACTGGGAGATCCCTTGGAGGAGGGCATGACAACCCACTCCAGTAGTGTCGCCTGGTCCCAGGTACAGAGGAGCCTGGCAGGCCACAGTCTGTAGGGTTGCCAAGAGTTGGACACAACTGAAGCAACTTAGCATGCATTCATATTCTGAGCAAAGGGAGCAAGGAAGAGAAAGCAACCAAGTCCCAGAGGTAACTTGGGGCTCAAGCATGTAGAATTTTGTAGGCCACTGTGAGGACTTGGCTTTAGGGAAGCATTTGGAAGTGACATGATGGGATTTCTGTGTTAATGGAATCCTTTGAGTAGCTGCTTGAGAGAGAGCAATTTAAGAGCAGCAAGAAAAGAAGTAGGGAGACCAGTGAAAGGGCTCTTGCAAAAATCCAGAGAAAGGCAATGGTGGCTTGGACCAGACTGAAGCAGCCAGTTTCAGCAACCAGTGTATAATATGAATATACTTTAAAGATAAAGCTAATAGGATATGTTGTAAAATTATATTTGGATGTGAGATAAAGAGGAAAGTACAAGGATGATGGGTGATGATTTGGGGAATTTGGGCCAAAGCATCTGAAAAACAGAATAGAGATCTGGAAAATTATGAGAAGTGCAGGTTTGGAGCAAGGTCAGGGAGTTAGGAAGTAAGTTTTTGATGTCTTAAATGCAGATGTCATTTAGAAAACTAAGGTGGATTTTTTTGAAGTCTGAAGTTTAGCAGAGGAATACACGTTGGTGACACCAATGTGAGAATCATTACATATAAAATGGTACTTAAATCTGTAATTTAGCCAAGATTATCAAAGGGATGAGATAAAATGAATAAAATGTGAAAAGGTTCACAGACTGAGTGTGGGGCACATCTCAGTGTTTGGATGGGGGAGATGAGGAAGGAGTCAATAAAAGAAACTAATAGAATCTAAGAGGCAGCAGAAGAGAAAAACATAGAAATGTTATTACTAGAAGGCTGGAAGATGTTGCAAGGTGAGAGTAATCAAGTCTGCCAAATACCCCTGAAGACTAGAAATTCTAATCACTGGATTTGGCAACACTGAGATCACTAATGTTCTTAATATTATCAGTTTCACTGGAGAGCTGGTGGCAAGAACCTGAGAGAATTAGAAGAAATTGGAGACAATGAACAGTCACAATTTTCTGAGTCACTTTGCTGTAGAGGAAATGAGAGAGACTGCAGCGGGGAGAAATTAAAGCCACAAGTGTAGTCAAGAGAACTTGCACAAATATTATTATTAATACTGGAAAGTAATAGAGTTTTGAACATTGATGGAAAAGCAAAGGAGAGAGAGAGAGGAAGAGTATAGAAATTGTCTCTGAGTAGGCAAGAGGGGATTGGAGAAGGAAATGGCAACCCACTCCAGTACTCTTGCCTGGAAAATCCCATGGACGGAGGCGCCTGGTAGGCTGCAGTCCTTGGGGTCAAGAAGAGTCAGACATGACTAAGCAAAGTCACTTTCACCTTTCACTTTCATGCATTGGAGAAGGAAATGGCAACCCACTCCAGGGTTCTTGCCTGGAGAATCCCAGGGATGGGGGAGCCTGGTGGGCTACCGTCTATGGGGTTGCACAGAGCCGGACACGACTGAAGCAACTTAGCAGCAGCAGCAGAAGCAGGCAAGAGGGGATGGTGATTGCAGCCGTGAAATTAAAAGAGGCTTACTCCTTGAAGGAAAGTTATGACCAACCTAGATAGCATATTCAAAACCAGAGACATTACTTTGCCAAAAAAGGTCCATCTAGTCAAAGCTATGGTTTTTCAAGTGGTCATGTATGGATGTGAGAGTTGGACTGTGAAGAAAGCTGAGCACCGAAGAATTGATACTTTTGAACTGTGGTGTTGAAGAAGACTCTTGAGAGTCCCTTGGACTGCAAGGAGATCCAACCAGTCCATCCTAAAGGAGATCAGTCCTGGGTGTTCATTGGAAGGACTGATGCTGAAGCTGAAGCTCCAATACTTTGGCCACCTCATGCAAAGAGTTGATTCTTTAGAAAGGACCCTGATGCTGGGATGGATTAGGGGCAGGAGGAGAAGGGGATGGACAGAGGACGAGACAGCTGGATGGCATCACTGATTCGATAGACATGAGTCTGGGTAAACTTCAGGAGTTGGTGATGGACAGGGAGGCCTGGCGTGCTGTGGTTCATGGGGTCGCAGAGTCGGACACGACTGAGGGACTGAACTGAACTGAAGTGAACTGATGCTAAGCTTTTTAGAGTTGGGTTGAGGCACAATGTAATTTGCCACTTAATTTATAATGTTTCAGATAAAAAGTCAGAGAAAGAAACAAGTGAAGCAAATGTGTAAAATATCATAAATGCAGGTGAAGGGAAAACTTGATAAGAATAAAATTTTGACGCTATATGTTTTGTCAGCTTTGGTACACAGGGTCAGAGTTCAGTGTTTCTATTAACAGTACCCAACCTGCTGTATAGTACGGGATAATTCAACACCTAGCAATGAAACAGAAGGGATATGCCAAGTATTAATATATGCGTGTCATAGGATGTTGATGATGTTATGTTTATATGAGTAAGACTAGATGGATGGTTTAGTATAATAGAAAAGGAGATAGATTTGAGGCATAAAAATAAACTTGAGAAGCTGGTATATTATGCAAGGTACCACAACTTGCTCTTCTTGACTATAGCATGCCTCAGAGCAAATAGAGCTGACTTAATATGAAAATGGCTTTAGTCCTACTGGCCCACTGTCTCCCTGGGGAGTGAGGGTACAGATTGTTTTCTAAAATGCAACAAGCAGTGGTAAAAGTTTGCCATAATGAATACTCCAAAATCATAAAGGTCAAAATATATGTTCTAACCCACGCTTAGTTTCTCATGCATATGAGCTGTTTGGCAGCAGCCCCACTTCCCTAGAGACAACCAAATGCTTTATTCACCAATGACAGTTGTGACTACAGAAATAATCCTCTTACAGATTGTTCTTTGTGATTACTAGTAATGAAAACAGAAACCATTGTGCTGAGGCCACATTTTTAGGTCATTTCATGATTATACTTGGTTCAACAATATTGAAAATTAAGGATTAAAAAAATGAGATGTCTTTGAATTCCTAAGATGAGACTGGTGACTTGAGATCTTTTCTTACCGAGATTATTTGTAAATTAATTTTTTTTACCAGAACACAGGTTTCCCTGTGTTTCTGGCATATGGGTTACATAAGAAAACGTAATAGGGATGAATTATAAAAGGCCTCCTCTCTGCCCTCATAGCAGTCATAATGATTTTGTGTCTAAATAAGGCCCCATAACTCACAGTTAGGGTCCTTTCTGATCCTCTTAAGCACAAGCTTAAGTTCTAGATTTAAAGTGTTTCTTTCACATTTCATGGGCCATGCTCAATTTTTTTTTTCATAATTTTGCTTTTCCCAGACTCTTCAATAACATTGATTTAGAGGAAGGGGACACAGTATTCCAAATACTTGTAATATAAACAAAAAGCCCTAATAGGTGTTTCTCTCACAAATTTACGTAAAGTTGGCTTGGCTGGTGAGCGCATACTGTGGAGTATGCCATAGAGGACTTTTTTTTTCTTCAAATGTTCAGTTCAGTTCAGTCACTCAGTCATGTCCGACTCTTTGTGACCCCATGAATCGCAGCATGCCAGGCCTCCCTGTCCATCACCATCTCCTGGAGTTCATTCAGACTCATGTCCATCGAATCAGTGATGCCATCCAGCCATCTCATCCTCTGTAGTCCCCTTCTCCTCCTGCCCTCAATCCCTCCCAGCATCAGAGTCTTTTCCAATGAGTCAACTCTTCGCATGAGGTGGCCAAAGTACTGGAGTTTCAGCTTCAGCATCATTCCCTCCAAAGAAATCCCAGGGCTGATCTCCTTCAGAATGGACTGGTTGGATCTCCTTGCAGTCCAAGGGACTCTCAAGAGTTTTCTCCAACACCACAAATGTAGTGTGAACTAATTCTAAATTTATAGAAGAGTTACAAATATAGTACAGAGAATTCCCATATATTCTGTACCCAAGTTCACCTACTGTTAACATCTTATATAAGCATGGAATATTTACGAAAGCTAAGAAATTAACGCTGGTACAAAATTGTCAGCTAAACTCTTCAGGTTTCCCACGTTTCTCCACTAATAATCTTAGTCTGTCCCAGATCCAATCCCGAGACACCATGCTGTATTTAGTCATCAGGTCTTCTTAGCCTCCTCTAATCTGTGGCAATTTCTTAGTCTTTCTGTGTCTTCCCTGATCTTGCCATTTCTGAAAAGGACTGGCCACATATTTTGTAGAACGACCTTCAATTTGGGTTTATCTGATATCTCCTCATGATTACATGGAGATGATGAATTTTTATGCCCCTCTTATTGCATCCTCAGGGCATGCAGTTATAGAGATTTAGAAATGCAGGTTTCCCCTTGGGAAAGAAAAGCATAATGCATGAAGCAATGGAAGAAAAAAGTTATTATGATCCTCTTTCCCTGCTGGCATTTTTGGCCTGCTCCCATAAGCCAACACTAGAACTCAGCACGTAGGGTGCTGAAAGGACTCCGGTACCTCTACCACATTCATCTTTGCAGGCCCTGCTGCCCCTGCAGTGAATGCATGGGACGTTCTCACTGCCAGAACACACATCCTGAGTTGGCACCACGACTCTGCAATGCCTCTTTGAAGGGTGGACCATTACACAGCTGCTCTCCGTCTTCTATTGCCAACAATTACAAGAATAAAGGGAGTCCCTGACTGTTATTTGTTGTTGCTGTTGTTCAAGCTAAGAAAATTGCTGATAACTTCAAAAAATGGCTATTAACTTTTATTCTCTCTTTCATTTTCTCAATCGTCTCTTTTAATCTACATCAGAGCAGAGAGGCACAGTCAAAAGCTATGCCCCAGGGGAGTCCACGCTCTTCCCTAAGTTAATTCTCACCTTGGAGATAGTGGCTCAGCTAATAATAATTATATTGCTGAAGAACAACAAAAGGGGAGGAAGGGAAGATGAGTTATGATGGATGTACCATGCTCAGCACTTTCCATCAGATTCCATTTAAATCTGAGAACCTATGAGGTGAATATTATTTTCCCTGTTTTACAGATGAGGAGAGAAGAGTTCAGTAGGATTAAAGAAATTCTTCAAAGACAGTCAGGTAGTAAGGGGCAAAGACAAAGGTCCCTCCCTTTCTCACCAGAGATATAGATCACATACACTCTCTGAGTTCAAGGTTAAAAGACATACATTTTCATGCTATCACCAATCAAATCCAATCCTGATACCATTCCTCTAGAGGATGAGTACCCAGATAATCACCCTGAGATAACTGGTAAAGGCTATTTCTATGACTCTGATCCCTTTTAAAAGGAAGAGACGGATGTAAACAATAATATCCATAGCACAAAGGGTTCCACAAAGTTCTTATTCAATGCTATTTGATTGTCTATGGATTGGACCCTGTCAGAGGTCTGAGAAGGATTTCGTTCACCTCCCAAGAGCTCAGTGCCCCTCCTTTCACATGGCTAGTCCTACTCTAATACAAAAAAGTACAAACAAAATGTTTTTTCGCTGTTTCTGATGGCTCCCTGTGTCATATACAACTATAACTAAGAATTCCTTGTAGGAATGTAGCAAAACAAGAAACTAAAGAAAAAGATTCTGACCTTAACTCTTGGCTTTATTTATCTGTAAAGACCTTAAATTTAAAGAACAAATTTCTTCATGCTCAAGGCCGTAAAGTGCTAAAGTGAAAGTATTAGTCGCTCAGTCCTGTCCAACTCTTTGCGACCCCAGGGACTATAGCCGGCCAGGCTCTTCTGTGCAAGGAATTCTCCAGGCAAGAATACTGGAGTGGTTTGCCATTTCCTTCTCCAGGGGATCTTCCCTATCCAGGGATCTCCTGCATAGCAGACAGATTCTTTACTACTCAAGGTCTTAGGGCTCCCTATTTCTCACGGCATCATAGGCAGTCCAGCACTGTTGGAAAACTTAATTTCTTAAGAGATTCCACGTCTGGGTCTCTGACTATTCTTACGCCTAAATGCCTACGTTACAGTCTCTCCAGAACACTCCCTTGCAATATTATGCACTGCAATTTTGAGCCCTTACCAGGAAACTTCACTTACTGGGCTTCACTAGTGGCTGGTTCAGCATGAAGAACCTGCCTGCAATCAATGCAGGAGATGCAGGCTGATCACTGGGCCAGGAAAATCCCCTGGAAAATAAATGAGACGGCAACCCAATCCAGCATTCTTGCCTGGGAAATCCCATGGACAGAGGAGCCTGGAGGGCCGTAGTCCACGAGTCACAAGAGTTGGACACAACTTAGCGACTAAACCACCCACCTCAGGAAACCTTACATCTAAGGACATGATCCTCCTGATCTGACTTCCTTCAGCCAGTGCAACTCTGATCAGCCCCTCAAGGAAGCCATCTGTGGATGTCATTAGGGATGCTTACTAATGTCCCAGGTCTTCTTTTCTTCTGGGTACATAGCCATATGCACTTTCCTTCCCTCTTTGAAGTTAGCTGTGCTTGCCTTCAAATCCTAATTCTTCCCTTTGCTAGTAACCTGGACAAGATAGTTAACATACCCAAACCTTATTTCATCTGTGACATGAAGAACACATACTTGATTCATAGGTTTGTTTTAAGGGTTAAGAGAGTATGTAAAGCATCAAGAATGGATATTGCAGGATTTTCTTTTCCTCATTATTGCAAACAGATTCAAACATTACCTTGTTGCCACTGCACTCTCAGGGCATATAACTTACAGGCAGATTTAGGAAACACACATTGACATAGTTTAACAGTTGATATTTTACAAGTTCTTTTTCTCATCATAGTGGAAAAGGGTGGGCAAAGATGATTTCTCATAAAGGTTTGCATTTTCAGTTCCAGCACAGTTTTAGGATATAGCATACAACATAAGTGTATGTTAAATAAACGACTGACAATGAATGAATGATGACCTCCACCTGGAAACTCAAATGCATTCTTCAAAATTCGGCTTATTGGCTCCCTCCTGACATCTTTCTTGATTCTGCCAGACACCTTCAGATAACTTACTTGCAGTTACATTGAGCCATCTATCTCTATATATTACCCAATCTATTTTATAACACATAACATTGTGAAATGCAGAGTTTCCTATCATAACTTGTAAACTCTTAAACTCAGACAAAAAGCAGCAAGAGAGCAATTAGCACCATTAACTGAGTTGCTGTGATGTGCTGGACTCTTTAAGTACTGTGTATAATTATGTAATCTTCCATCAGCCCTATAAGACTAGGCTCCATTTACACTTGAGGAAACAGGTTTAGAAAGATGAAATTATTTACTCAGTGTCATAAAACTACCCAGTAGGTGTGCTGAAGTTCTAGTCTCTTTGGCTGAAAACCTGACTTCTGAACCACTGCAGTAAACACGCTCTATCCTATGCATGCTTGTAACATCCAGCCCTGCCTAGCCCCTTCTTGTAAGATCCTTGGAACACAATGAGCATTCCACCACTTTGATAATTTCCATAAGCTTTCATTTTGAGTTCATTTTTTTAGTTCATTTTTCATTTCGAGTTCATTTATCATTTTACCCCAAATTTTAGCCACTTCAGGTTGGAGAGCTTCCAGATCAAAGAACATACTCCTCGTACAACACTACTTTTGGCAAAAAGCATCCAACATCTTGTCATGATAAAAACCTGCTGCCACTGATACACAGTAGAAGCTGCTCACTTTCTGTGTTCAAAAAACACAGTAAATTATTTGTTTTAAAAATCTAACAACATAATTCACATATTTGTCTTGTTTGGATATCATGTTACATTAAATAGCATTAAAGACACTATTTACTGAAAGTAGCATTTAGGGTGTCACGTGGTCACTCATTCATTTGTGCTAATAATGTTCAAATCCTGACCTGCTATATGACCCATATCTTTGAACTGTGGGCTTTTCTGAGTTTTATCTGTTAATCTGAGCCTGATTTCTCAACTGCTGTTTCAGTTTGTCCATGGACTTAACTCTTGTACTCCTGATTTCTGCTACTCATAATCAGATTAATTCAGATAAAGCTGCATCAGGGAAGAGGTCAAAACCATTGCCAATAATAGTAGTTGCCCTACTTCAGTCTATTTTCAACACTAGCTGGGAGATTCTGTTCACACCAAAGTGAGCTCAGCACCTCCACCCACTGCTCACAGTCTTTGAGGGGCCTCTTTCTTCACTCACAGTAGAAGAAAGACAAAGTCACTGCTATTGCCTGCAATGTCCTACATGAGCTGCACACCTCTCCTCTGATTGTATCACTGATGACTTTTCCCCTAACCTATTCTTTTATAGCAGAATTGTCCTTTTTTGCTCAAACATTCCAGGAATGCTTTCACCACAAAGACTTTCCACTTGCTATTCCCCTTGCCTTAACCAGAGAGTTTCTACCTCATGTCATCAAGGCATCCTGTCACCTTACTTAAATTTGTAATACCTCTTCTTTGCTTTATTTTCAATAAGGATATTTATCACTATCCAACATACTATATATTTGCTTAGATTGTTGTGTTTATTGCCTAGTCCCCCTGAACACTGTAAACTCCATGATAAAGGCATGTTTCTGTATTTTGACCACTGTTATCTTAGGGAGCCTAGAGAAATACCTGGCACCTTAGAGATGCTTGAAATATATTTATCAAGTGACTGAATAAATAAATGGACGTGTCATTGTTAACTTTTGCAAATGTTTGTGGCATGGATTATTTTTACTAAATAATATGAGCCACTTCTTAGAAGCTGATATGTGGTCTCACTGTACTAAATCTTTATATTTAAAAATTAGCATTTCTATTTTTTAACGAAAATTTTAAATAACATGCTAAAGGCAGTATTATTTCCAAGATGAAGATGGTCTCTTAAGTATATTTAGTGCTTCTAACACCCCTATTGCCAATTGGCTGCTAAGGTAGATCAAAGAAGAAGAAACTGAAAGTCAAGGGTGCCCAGAGCTAGAGACATTAGTGCGGCTTTGAAGAGAGAGAGATCTGAGCACTGGCACGGAGAGGAAGTTACATAATAAGGAACATTTTTCTCTCAGAAAAAGGGATGTGCATTTGGGAGGCACTTCTTTGTTTCCCAGTGGAATACCGTATTTTTGTGGAATCCATGCCTTGACCTGATTTATAATTTTGAGAAAATAGATAAAATTATCTTTTCTTATTATAAGCAAATCTTTCAGTCTTCCTTAGTTTCTGCCTTAGATAATCGGAACTCAAGCTAATCTACAGTTATTTTTCATCATTAATCTAAATAAGATCTAAGATTAGTAAACGTAGGCCACTGTCTCTTATCTAATAACACTTATACTTTTCCTTTACTTGGTAAGTCCTCTAGGAAAAAGCCCAGCCTCCATCAGAAGCTACCTGCCTTTAGAAACTTCAAAAGAGTAGGGACAGAGACAGGGAGATAAAGAGAGAGACAGACAGACAGACAGAGAACGCTTACTTAAGAACAAACAAGAACACTTCAATCATTTTGAAACCCTGTGTGTGGCTTTTATTCTCAGACTGAACACCTCCATTTCCCATAACCACTTCACTTCTCTTAGGGCAGACTTTTCTCTTATTCTCTCCTCGCTGCCACAGCCCTGGTCCAGATTGGTTCTGGCAAGGGTTATGGTGACAGCCTTCTAATTAGTTTCATTTCTAGAATCTTTGCATTCCAGATAACCCTTCAGATCTCCAAAAGATATCCCTGAAACTCAGATCTGCTCATCACACTGTTAAAAAAAAAAAAAAAAAAAAAGAAGTCTAACAAATTCCCAATTGTTCACATTATAAAGTTCAAAGATTAAGAGGTTTGGCATGATGTACAAAGTTTTCCATAACTTGACTCTGATCAAATTTTCTGGTGCAACTCTAGCTAGCCATGTCTAGATATACAGAATTATTCACTCCTTTGTTGTTTTGTAAAAAGAATAACCTTTACTAACTGAAAAAAAAAAACCCAAAAAGATGCAAACAGTACTTTGTCAATGCATTTTTGATAGCCTTTTGGTCAAATATGAGCTGAAATCGCAATCTTTGTATAGAAATGTATTTTCCTTGGTCTCTGGTAAGTTGAGAAGATTGTTCATTTTTTGCTATGTATCTTACATTTAAAAAATTGACCTCAAAGGCCAAGTAGTCATGCCAAACCTCATAAATAAACATACAAAAAAAGTTATTTTAATATGAATCTACAATGTATAGAAAACTGGGTCAGACTTCTAAGTAATATTTGGTATAAAACTCATTAAACAGAAATAAAAACTCCTTTTTTTTTTTTTTTTTTTGGTTATAGCAGCCCCAAAGAACTGAACAGATCCCATATATTTTTATAACTTTTATACACTTTGCTCCTGGGTGGCCTTCTCTTAGAATCATTTTTCTTTCTTGTCTTCCTAGCAAATTCCAAGGGGTTTTGTTTTGCTGTTGTTGTTTTTTTTAACAGCTCAGGCCAAATGCCTACTCTGTATAGAACTTTTCCCATTTCTCCACCAGAACTAACTTACATTCAGATCCCACTTAGCTTATAACTTGACCTTAATGTTGCCACATAGCATTATATTTTTACGTACATTTTCTCTATTTAGATATTAGTTGATTGACATTGACAACATGGATTGTGGCTCATTCTTTACTCCAAACAAAATACAATACTGTTATATGCTAAAGATACTATTTGTTGATAAGTGGATATTAGGTTTATTCCTATAGTGTTCTGTTCATCTTTATCTCAAAACTAATGTTTACTGATGTCTTTTGTGATAAATGTGACATAATATTCAGATATTATATAACCAGAAAGGTCTACAGTCGGTCTATTATTTTCATTGATACAGACTATCAGTTGGAGAGTAAAGGATGAGATAGAAAATATTTTCAGATTTGCAGACCATACACTTTCTTTCCCACCCTCAACTCTACTGTTGCAACACAAAAGCAGCATGGATATGATGTAAATATCCATCTGTGTTCCAATAAACGTTTATTTACAAAAACAGGGAACCAGACACATGTGGCTCTCCTCTAGAGCAGTCTTCCTCAATCATGACTACACACAAAATAAGGCATTTTAAAGAACAGAAACAAGACCACCTCACTGGGGTCTGAACGAAAGCAGAGCTATGTGTCCGTTAATTCCCAGTGAATATGGATATGTAGATGGTGGAAATCTGGATGGTGCCCTTCCACAGTGGTTCTCAGACTTCAGATATTACACAGAAATTGGAAAATAGTAAGGGAAAAAAGGATTTTTAATATTAACCCTCCTGCTGATGAGAGAAGACCTTCAAGTTATATTACTAGTACACCTGTTCCATCATCCTCTTCTCCCACCTTTGGTCTGAGATCATATATCAAGGCCAAATCCAAAATATAATGCCAAGGTGAACAAGCTTTTATTTACAGTGATTTATATAAAGTCCTCTCTGTCCTAGGGATCTTAGGACTCTTGATATATCTCTGAACCGTGTCCTCTTGCTTCAGGGAACACTTTCAGGCCTCGTTGTCTGAACCTGCTTACTCTACCTAACCCATATAAGGACCCTTCACTTCAAGTTTAGTTCTTGACTTTTTAAACAATTTAAACATAATATTGAACTTTTAATTTTGTATTGGGGTAAAGACAATTAACAACATTGTGATGATTTCAGGTGCACAGCAAAAGGACTCAGCCATACGTATACATGGATCCATTTTCTCTTTAAACCTGAAATTGTATAATGCCTTCTTGTGTGAAATTCAGTCTTTGGTTTCTCTCTGCCCTAAGTTCAAAGCTCTAGGTCACCTCTGCTCATTCCCCAATCAAATGTGGCTCCTTTCAATCCAGGACAGGTCAGGTTCTGAAAACGGAGCTTGAACAAAAGAGAAAGGCAGACACCACCTTTAAAGAAAATATCCTCCCTTTTTCCCTGACAACAAAGAACTCAAGATCCTTTCTGTGCAAACTCAACTTTGTGTTTCTTCATCAGAAGTAATGTGAACATTTTAAAAAGTTCAGAACCATTATATTCTGTCTATTAGATGTTAAGGAAGACTAGAAGAGGAAAAAAGATAGGTGCATATTCCACAAATATAGAGCAATGTAACTATTCTAACTACCTGATTGCCTATGACTTATAATATGGTTTCTTCACTTGCCAGATTGCAAATTATCTTAATACATATTCCAAATCTCAGCTAAACCCCCCAAAGCTGAATATTTTTCACACAGCTTTTTTATATATATTTCCATAATAACTTATATACACATAGACACATAAAAGATGCATTTGTGTGCATATGTACATGTTATATGCATAATAACTTTCCTCAGAAATATACCATTCTAAGGTAATTTGAACCTCAAACGTCTATATGTTAGTGTTTCCAATTTTTACATATAAATCCACATTTGTTTTTAAGTTTGAATTTGATCCTTATGTAACTTTAGCAGTACAGCCATAATAAAATCATTGACCACTGAACAGAATTTTAAAAGAAAAATATAGAATCCTATATGTAACATGATTTACCACCTGTTAGATATAAGGTAGTATTCAAAGCTCTTTACAAATGTTAATGTGTTTAATTCTGAAAACAATGCTATGAGATAAGTTTCACTATACCAATTTTATACCAATTTTCGTGAAAACAAAAGAGGTACAGAAAGTTACAAATATGTATGGCAAGGCAGGGATTTATACCCAGGCTATGATCCAGAGTTTTCATTCAAAACTACTTCTGCTTTCTTTTTATCCAAATCAATGTCATGGTACACTAATTTTGTACAGTCATCATAAAAGAAGAGTCTTCAGAGAAACTGCTATTGCAAACGAAATATGCACGACAAGGAAAAATAGAAAGAGCCCAGTCTGAACATATACCCACCCATGCAAAACTAACCGAGCTTCAGCTAGTGAAGCTTATGTACTTTTTAAAGTACTCTAATTAGATCTCTCCTGTTTTTCCTTTGCTCTCCATCTTTATTTCTTCCATAGTCTTCAGAAGGAAGTGGGATGGATGTATAGTGGTTAAATTCACAATAATAATTTACTAGTAAAAGGAAAAGCCACATACTATAAGATTTTCATTGCAGAATGTATGACAGATTTTCTGAAAGTAACAGCAATAGAAAGTTCTGAAAAAAATTCAAATAAAACAATGAAAGCGGAAAACTCTCTGGCATACAAAGAAGTTTCTGTAAAATTCTAGTTCAGTCATGTGACCACTTCTAACCCACCTTTGAATACTTCCCAACAATATGTCAAGAGAAAATATTTACATTTGAAAACCCATTTTACAAAAAACTGTCTCATCATTGCTTCTGAACACTTCATGGGAGGTGTTAACTGGTACGCTGCTGCTGCTGCTGCTGCTAAGTCTCTTCAGTCGTGTCCGATTCTGTGTGACCCAATAGACGGCCTCCTACCAGGCTCCACTATCCCTGGGATTCTCCAGGCAAGAACACTGGAGTACATTGCCATTTCCTTCTCCAGTGCATGAAAGTGAAAAGTGAAAGTGAAGTTGCTTATTTGTGTCCGACTCTTAGTGACCTCATGGACTGCAGCCCACCAGGCTCCTCCGCCCATGGGATTTTCCAGGCAAGAGTACTGGAGTGGGGGGCCATTGCCTTCTCTGGTTAACTGGTATAACCATCTGCAAAGTTAATTTTTTAAACAAATAATATATCCTAAAGGGAATCACCATAAGAATAATCAGAAATGCAAATCAAAATTTATATATAAAGATATCAGTAATTAAAATTGACTAAAATACAACTTATAATCATTCAAATGGTTTAGAAAAAGATTCCTAAATAGTACCATTTTATAAATCACTGGACAATAATATGTACATGTATATATAAAATTTTATTTCAAATACATAAAAATACACTGAAAGCTGCATAAAGCTCCCTTCTATACTGGAGAGTCTTTGGGGGGAAAATTGTGCTGTACACTTTCATGTCTCAGGCATGTAATTTACATAATTAATGCTCAAGGCAGAGTGCATCATGAGAAATGCTGGGCTGGAGGATGCACAAGCCGGAATCAAGATTGCTGGGAGAAATATCAATAACCTTAGATATGCAGATGACATGATCCTTATGGCAGAAAGTGAAGAAGAACTAAAGAGCCTCTTGATGAAAGTGAAAAAGGAGAGTGAAAAAGTTAGCTTAAAGCTCAACATTCAGAGAACTAAGATCATGGCATTAGGTCCCATAACTTCATGGCAAATAGATGGGGAAATAGAGGCTGACTTTATTTTGGGGGGCTCCAAAATCACTGCAGAAGGTGACTGCAACTATGAAATTAAAAGGTGCTTACTCCTTGGAAGGAAAGTTATGACCAACCTAGTCCGCATATTAAAAAGCAGAGACATTATTTTGCCAACAAAGGTCTGTCTAGTCAAGGCTATGGTTTTTTCATTAGTCATATATGGATGTGAGAGTTGGACTATAAAGAAAGCTGAGCGCCAAATAATTGATGCTTTTCAACTGTGGAGTTGGAGAACTCTTGAGAGTCCCTTGGACTGCAAGGAGATCCAACCAGTCCATCCTAAAGGAGGTCTTGGGTGTTCATTGGAAGGACAGATGTTGAAGCTGAAGTTCCAATACTTTGGCCACCTTATGTGAAGATCTGACTCATTGGAAAAGACCCTGATGCTGGGAAAGATTGAGGGCAGGAGGAGAAGGGGATGACAGAGGATAAGATGGTTGGATGGCATCACCGACTCAATGGACATGGGTTTGGGTAAACTTTGGCAGTTGGTGATGGACAGGGAGGCCTGGCATGCTGAGGTTCATGGGCTTGCAAAGAGTCAGACACAACTGAGTGACTGAACTGAATGCTTAATGCAAAAAATTAAAATTAACAGATGAATGAATGTTTACAGTTGGATATCTGGTAAGGGGGCTTCCCTCATAGCTCAGTTGGTAAGGATCAGCCTGCAATTCAGGAGACCCAGGTTGGGTTCAATTCCTGAGTTGGGAAGATCCACTGCAGAAGGGATAGCCTACCCACTCCAGTATTCTTGGGCTTCCCTTGTGGCTCAGCTAGTAAAGAATCTGCCTGCAATGTGGGAGACCAGGGAGACCTGGGTTCAATCCCTGGGTTGAGAAGATCCCCTGGAGAAGGGAAAGGCCACCCACTCCAATAGTCTGGCCTGGAGAATTCCATGGACTGTACAGTTCATGGGGTCGCAAAGAGTCAGATATGACTGAGCAACTTTCACTTCACTTCATCTGGTAAGAAGTCCTTTAAAGATCTTACCATTTCCAACTCCTGAACTGATTGTTTATCTCAAAAGACCAAGCACACCTACGCAAGCGGATATTCTTGCATTCTCTTTCAGCATTGCAAAATTAAGTTCTTGTTGTTTAGCTGCTAAATCCTGTCTCACTCTTTTGCAAAATCAAGTAGTAAAGTGTTTTTATTTGCTCATGAAAAAGAAAAGATAATAGCCTAGTTACAATCTATAGAATTTTTGTGCAGTTTAGATGACACAAGGCACAGAAAGCATTTTACACATAAAGATAGAGCATGAAAGAAATAAGTGCTGCATTTACTCTAGTACAGTTGTCTCTTGGTATCTGAGGGGGATCCATTCCAGCACCCCACAGATATCAAAATCTGAGGATACTCAAGTCCCTCATATAAAACGGCATGGTATTTGAATATGACCTAGGCACATCCTCCCATATCCTTAAAGCATTTCTAGATGATTTATAATACCTAATAACAAATAAATATTATGTAAACACGCTGCGATTCATGGGGTCACAAAGAGTCGGACAAGACTGAGAGACTGAACTGAACTGAACAGTGTAAATCATTTCCAGCCTGTGGCAAATTCACGTTTAACTTTACAGAACTTTCCTGATTGTTTCTTCTGTTGTTTGTTTTTTGTTTGTTTGTTTTAGTATTTTTGACCTGCCCTAAGTTGAATCCTGGGAAGCAGAACCTGGGGATACAAAGTGCTGACTATAAATTGGAGCCCTTAGGGCCTACTGAGATGCAGTGTTTTCTGCCCACTTTCAGTTCTATTTTCTATAGTGTCCATCAATGTCAACATGTTAGCTAACAGTATATTCAATACTTAGTAGATGTTGCCTTATCATCCTTCCTTTAATACCCCATAATATCTCCCCAATGTTTGCGTGACAAAGTCTCAAATCCTCATGCTGACACAAGCCACCCTGGACAGCCTGGCACCCCCCGACCTGTCCTATCCCATCTGCCACAAGGAGGTGCCCTCGGCCAAACCACATTACTTACAGTCCCTGACTTCTCTCCTCTGTGGACTTTGCCATGCTGTACCCCAGCTTAGAACACACTTTTCCCTTGACCTGATTTCCAATCTTTCTTTAAAATTTAAAACTGCCACCTTTTCTTTCAGCTGGACTTGTGGTCTTTCTTCCATATTTGCATGTTTGCATGCTAAGTCACTTCAGTCCTGTCCGACTCTTTGTGACCCTGTGGACCATAGACCGCTAGGCTCCTCTGTCCATGGGACTGTCCAAGCAAGAATACTGGAGTGGCTTGTCATGCCGTTCTCCAGGGGATCTTCCCAACTCAGGGATCAAACCAGTGTCTCTTTAATTTCCTGCACTGGCTAGTGGTTCTTTACCACTAGCAACACCTGGGAAGCCCATACGTGCCTCCAATATCACTGCAGCTTTCCTTGACTGTCCTCCCCCTAAACTGGCACACATTCAAAGTCAAGTACTGTGTTATACTCTCTTTTCTAGTGCCCAAAACAAAGCTTAGCCTCAGATTATGAAATCATTTCATTGCTGTGCTGCTATACTAAATTAGTTTTAAAATTACAGTATTCAGTTTCACAACCAAAAAAGGCTCAAATTTTCGGAGAAATTTTAATTCTTCAAGGCAGGTTTACCAAAGAGACAAGTTAAACCTAACAAACAGCACTCTCAACATGGATCTAGCTTTCCAAGGTACTTTGCAAATTAGAAATGAAATACTTTATGTTCATGAGCATCTCATTGGCATGCCTCTTTTCCTAACATAGTACTTTATTGTTACACGCTTTGATCATCTGCCTTTTTTCAATCGTAAGTATATGTATAACCTTGTGTGTGATAAAGTCATTTATCATATTTCAAATACCATTAAGACTTCTTTCCTAATATAGTCTAACAGCTAATGGGAAGGCCTTAATACTTTCTAATAAAACTAAAAAAATATTTAAGAGTACATGTAACTTACTCCCTAATGTCTTCAAAGAGGAGACCTGGAAAAATATAAAATAAGGAAACCAAAAAGTTAATACTCTCGTTCATTTTTTTTTATTGGGATGTGTGAAGAGTGTTAATATTTAAATAGATACATAAAACCCATCATAGAGTTATCGGCAAATAGTGTCAGTGGCTATCAATGAAAAACAAGGGCTTGGTAAGATTAACTCAAAACAATCAAAATTTAAAGATAAATTTAAAAACATGAATACCTTGCATTTTTAAAAAACTAAACCAAACTTGTTTTGTAAAATTGGGTAAAAGGCAGAAAAAGAGGCTTTATTAAGTAATACAACAGGTCAGTAAATAGAAAAAATAAATATCCAAAAGACTATATATATGTTTTCCTCATTTATAAAAGGAGGCTAGTGTTTCCTCATAGTATAGTTGTCACATATAAGATCATAAAAGTCACAAATATCATTTATAAGGTGATTTAGGCAGAGTAGGCACATTTAACTAGTGAAGCATAAGTCACACATTTCTTTGGAAAACAACTTAGTAATATTTATCAAAGTTGAAAATGCAGGTACTCTTTAATGCTGCTTCTAAAAATTTATCCTACCATATGATTCTAAAGAAGAGGGCATGGCAACCCAATCCATTGTTCTTGCCTGAAAAATGGACAGAGGGGACTGGCAGGCTATTGTCTATGGTCTTAGAGAGTCAGACATGACTGAAGCGACTGAGCATGCGCGCATATACAATGAAAAGTATTTAGTGAAAGTGAAGTCGCTCAGTCGTGTCCGACTCTTGGCAACCCTGGACTGTAGCCCACCAAGCTCCTACGTCCATGGGATTCTCCAGACAAGAATACTGGAGTGGGTTGCCATATGTAAATAGAAGCTTACTGCACTACTTTTTCTGTCAGCAAAAAACTGGAAACCACTCGACAACCATTATTCACATATGATTACATGCAGTAGTATATATCCACACAGTGGAATACTATCCAATCATTAAAAGAAGCAGATTGTGTGTTTTAGTTTTTACTGAGTTTTCCTTTACAACTTTAGTTTTTTAAAAACAATGTTTACTTTCTTAACTGTTTATTACAAAATACTTTCAGATTTATAGGAGACCTCTTTCCATCAACATGAAACATTTCTCCATTGATTTAGTCATTTGATTTCATTCGTCAGTTTTGTATTTTTTTGTTACATTGACCTTGTATAAATTTTATTTCATTAATATCTAAGCATTTCATTTGCTGGGAGCTAATGTGAATGTTGTATTTTTAATCTCAAATTTCACTTGTTCACTGTTGGTATATAGGAAAGCAATTGACTTAGTGTGTTAGCCTATCACCTTGTTTATTAGGCCCAGAAGTTTTTGTCAGGATTCTTTTTGATTTTATCCGGAGACTATTATATCATCTTTGAACAAAGACAGTTTATATTCTTTTCAAAGAGCTCTAAATTTATAGTTCCCATATACTCTTCATCCTAATGTTGTTAATATCAACATCTTCCATCATGCTGATATATTTATCAAACTAAGAAATTAATACTCACTTTTTAAAAAATTATTTATGTATTTTTAAAAAGCTATATCATTTGAAATAGATCAATAACACATAGTAAATGTAGACTAACCAAGCATAGATAGGTAGACTGATCTCAAGATTAGTTTTCTAATAGCAATTGATCAGACAAATCCAGATTTACTTCTCATTTGTGACATTTAAATAGCAATAAATTACCAGCCAATCTTACATATGATTTTCCCTTCAGTGCCACAATTAAACCACACTGCTCTATAAAAATAAACAAATGAAACAATAAAACAAAATAAGTGTGATATGCAAGAAATTGTGTTTCATCTTCTCATTTATTTATATGATTATTTCTTGGCGATATCTTGAACCAGTACTACATGAGCAGACTGAGCTGGAATTGTGAGGATACACTGAAAATCGTTTTAAGTTCTGTTTCTTTTTATTTATTTATTTATTTATTTATTTATTTTATTTATTATTTTTTTTTAAATTTTAAAATCTTTAATTCTTACATGCGTTCCCAAACATGAACCCCCCTCCCACATCCCTCCCCATAACATCTCTCTGGGTCATCCCCATGCACCAGCTCCAAGCATGCTGTATCCTGCATCAAACATAGACTGGCGATTCAATTCTTACATGATAGTATACATGTTAGAATGTCATTCTCCCAAATCAAGCCACCCTCTCCCTCTCCCTCTGAGTCCAAAAGTCCATTATACACATCTGTGTCTCTTTCCCTGTCTTGCATACAGGGTCGTCATTGCCATCTTCCTAAATTCCATATATATGTGTTAGTATACTGTATTGGTGTTTTTCTTTCTGGCTTACTTCACTCTGTATAATAGGCTCCAGTTTCATCCATCTCATCAGAACTGATTCAAATGAATTCTTTTTAACGGCTGAGTAATACTCCATTGTGTATATGTACCACTGATTTCTTATCCATTCATCTGCTGATGGACATCTAGGTTGTTTCCATGTCCTGGCTATTATAAACAGTGCTGCGATGAACATTGGGGTACATGTGTCTCTTTCAATTCTGGTTTCCTCGGTGTGTATGCCCAGTAGTGGGATTGCTGGGTCATAAGGTAGTTCTATTTGCAATTTTTTAAGGAATCTCCACACTGTTCTCCATAGTGGCTGTACTAGTTTGCATTCCCACCAACAGTGTAGGAGGGTTCCCTTTTCTCCACACCCTCTCCAGCATTTATTGCTTGCAGATTTTTGGATCACAGCCATTCTGACTGGTGTGAAGTGGTACCTCATTGTGGTTTTGATTTGCATTTCTCTAATAATGAGTGATGTTGAGCATCTTTTCATGTGTTTGTTAGCCATCCGTATGTCTTCTTTGGAGAAATGTCTATTTAGTTCTTTGGCCCATTTTTTGGGAACAAGACAAGGGTGTCCACTTTCACCGCTACTATTCAACATAGTGCTGGAAGTTTTGGCCACAGCAATTAGAGCAGAAAAAGAAATAAAAGGAATCCAAATTGGAAAAGAAGAAGTAAAACTCTCACTGTTTGCAGATGACATGATCCTCTACATGGAAAACCCTAAAGACTCCACCAGAAAATTACTAGAGCTAATCAATGAATATAGTAAAGTTGCAGGATATAAAATCAACACACAGAAATCCCTTGCATTCCTATACACGAATAATGAGAAAGTAGAAAAAGAAATTAAGGAAACAATTCCATTCACCATTGCAACGAAAAGAATAAAATACTTAGGAATATATCTACCTAAAGAAACTAAAGACCTATATATAGAAAACTATAAAACACTGATGAAAGAAATCAAAGAGGACACTAATAGATGAAGAAATATACCATGTTCATGGATCAGAAGAATCAATATAGTGAAAATGAGTATATTACCCAAAGCAATTTACAAATTCAATGCAATCCCTATCAAGCTACCAGCCACATTTTTCACAGAACTAGAACAAATAATTTCAAGATTTGTATGGAAATACAAAAAACCTCGAATAGCCAAAGCAATCTTGAGAAAGAAGAATGGAACTGGAGGAATCAACTTGCCTGACTTCAGGCTCTACTACAAAGCCACAGTCATCAAGACAGTATGGTACTGGCACAAAGACAGACATATAGATCAATGGAACAAAATAGAAATCCCAGAGATAAATCCACACACATATGGACACCTTATCTTTGACAAAGGAGGCAAGAATATACAATGGAGTAAAGACAATCTCTTTAACAAGTGGTGCTGGGAAAACTGGTCAACCACTTGTAAAAGAATGAAACTAGATCACTTTCTAACACCCCACACAAAAATAAACTCAAAATGGATTAAAGATCTAAATGTAAGACCAGAAACTATAAAACTCCTAGAGGAGAACATAGGCAAAACACTCTCAGACATAAATCACAGCAGGATCCTCTATGATCTACCTCCCAGAATTCTGGAAATAAAAGCAAAAATAAACAAATGGGATCTAATTAAAATTAAAAGCTTCTGCACAACAAAGGAAAATATAAGCAAGGTGAAAAGACAGCCTTCTGAATGGGAGAAAATAATAGCAAATGAAGCAACTGACAAACAACTAATCTCAAAAATATACAAACAACTTCTGCAGCTCAATTCCAGAAAAATAAACGACCCAATCAAAAAATGGGCCAAAGAACTAAATAAGTTCTGTTTCAATAGAATTCTTAGAAGGATCTAAGTTAAAACTATATTTATTAATTGGTCTTGCTGTTTTTTTTTTTTTTTTTTTTTTTTGCATTTCTTTTCCATGGGGATGGTCTTGATCCCTGTCTCCTGTACAAGGGCACTTTGCAGAGTACATCATGAGAAATGCTGGGCTGGAAGAAGCACAAGCTGGAATCAAGGTTGCTGGGAGAAATATCTATAACCTCAGATATACAGATGACATCACCTTTATGGCAGAAAGTGAAGAGGAACTAAAAAGCCTCTTGATGAAAGTGAAAGAGGAGAGTGAAAAAGTTGGCTTAAAGCTCAACATTCAGAAAACGAAGATCATGGCATCTGGTCCCATCACTTCATGGGAAATAGATGGGGAAACAGTGGAAACAGTGTCAGACTTTATTTTGGGGGGCTCCAAAATCACTGCAGATGATTGCAGCCATGAAATTAAAAGGCGCCTTCTCCTTGGAAGAAAAGTTTTGACCAACCTAGATAGCATATTGAAAAGCAGAGACATTACTTTGTCAACAAAGGTCCGTCTGGTCAAGGCTATGGTTTTTCCAGTGGTCATGTATGGATGTGACAGTTGGACTGTGAAGAAAGCTGAGCACCGAAGAATTGATGCTTTTGAACTGTGGTGTTGGAGAAGACTCTTGAGAGTCCCTTGGACTGCACGGACATCCAACCACTCCCTTCTGAAGGAGATCAGCCCTGGGTGTTCTTTGGAAAGAATGATGCTAAAGCTGAAGCTCCAGTACTTTGGCCACCTCATGCGAAGAGTTGACTCATTGGAAAAGACTCTGATGCTGGGAGGGATTGGGGGCAGGAGCAGAAGGGGACGACAGAGGATGAGATGGCTGGATGGCATCACCAACTCGATGGACAGGAGTCTGAGTGAACTCCAGCAGTTGGTGATGGACAGCGCGGCCTGGTGTGCTGCAATTCATGGGGCTGCAAAGAGTCAGACACGACTGAGTGACTGAACTGAACTGAATTTGCCCTTTTCTGTCCCAGCCCAGATTCCTGCCCTGAACCCTTCGACACAAATTAAATACACAGAGTCAGTCTAATAAGCTGATGTGCTCAGATAATTTCTTCTTTTCTTTAAGCCCTACCCAAATGTACAATCCTATTGATGCTCTCATTCAGGATATATCACCTTCTTTTTACCCTGGGGGCAGACTAATTTACAAGCAAAATGAAGGCCTTGACTTTTACATCCTATGACAGTAATTCACATACTGAATTGCTAAATAATAAAGGCCTGTAACTTATCTTTTGCAATCATCTGAGAAAATGAATTAATTGTACTCTTTTAGAAGTATCTTTTTAGATGAGCATTTTCACCCACACAAAGTTAGGATCTTTATGGAGACATGCACTCTCTCATAGGGCTTCTCAGGTGGCGCTAGTGGTAAAGAACTCACCTGCCAATGCAGGAGAGGTAAGAGAACTCTGGGTTCAATCCCTAGGTTTGGAAGATCCCCTGGAAATGGCAACCCACTGCAGTCTTCTTGCCTGGAGAATCCTCATGGACAGAAGAGCCTGGTGGGCTGCAGTCCATGGGGTTGCAAAGAGTTGGACACGACTGAAGTGACAGGATGCACGCAGGCACTTTCTCATATCTTATTCACATATCAATAAACACATTATTGAGGCCAGGAAATTAGGGTGAAAAACATCTTTAAGGAGGTATCATAGTACTCTGAAGCAAATAAACAATACATTATTGATAAAGTTGGAAATTCAAAATATTCACTTTTATACAATAAATAAACTTGATTTCTATTGCTTATAGTAAACATACTAAACTATGCTGCATGGTTTAGTTTTTTCCTTTCTGCAATCCTTTTCCTTTCCTTGATAACAGATCGTGGAAATAAATTAACTCATTTGTTATTCTATGTCATTCTAGTATTTAAGCTGTCACCAATGCTTTTATTATAAAGAAGAATCACTGGTGGATTCTGTGTTTTCCTTCTTACTCATTTTTTTGGCATTCCTTCAGTGTTCTTCCCTGATATTAGCTTTAATCTGTGAGATGATATACATGGAATCTAAAAGGGATTTAATGATAGAAAAGTATAATATGTTCCTAGTACTGACATTTCCATGAATTTTATAACACTCATTTGCTTTCAAGTATTTTTAAATCACTATAAACGTGGACTGACAATAAAAGTTATACTTCATGTGTAACGAGCAGTATCTGACACTTGAAAAATAACAGATAATGCTAACTCAACAGTAATGTAATCTACAACAAGGCTACTTGCCTCTTTCCTACCCCCTTGATGTGCTGGATCATCAGCAAAGGGTAAATCAAAAGGAAACTTACATGGAGGACAAAACCTGTTGTTTCTTAGAAATCTGGAGTATCAACTAACGTGCATAAATACGCTTTAATGACTATAAATCATACACAAATCCAAAAGGATATTATTTATGTTGATCAACATACTTTGCTTACTTAATAAAAAAGGAAATGGCAAAAGATTCTCAACACTCTGCCACAATTATGTCAGCTTCATCATCTATTTTTCTGACTTCTGACTCATATGGAATTGGCTGCTTTTCAACATTTACTCTGATGTTCAGTCCAGGCCTCCAAAGACTATCACCAGCTTCTTCCATTGGCTCAGATTCTCATATCTGAACTTAGTGCACATCGCCTGAATTTTTCAGTCCCCTCAAACTCAATGTCTTCAAAACTTACTTTCTCTGTATCTTCTCTTTTTGAACACAGTTTTATATATACATGAATGCTTTTATGACTGAGAGAGAAAAGAGAGAAAGTGAAGTCATTCAGTCATGTCTAACTCTTTGTGACCCCCTGGACTGTAGCCCATCAAGCTCCTCCATCCATGGAATTTTCCAGGCAAGAGTACTGGAGTGGGTTGTCATTTCTTTCTCCAGGGGATCTCCCTGACCCATGGATCAAACTTGGGTCTCCCACATTGCAGGCAGACGCTTTACCATCTGAGCCACCAGAGAAGTTTGTGACTGAACTTTTTTCAAATCAGGAACTTGGGAGTCATTCAAAACCTTTTCTTTCTCATTGTTACACATCCAAAAACTCATCAAGACTTATAAACTTCACACCAGGTACATTCACCGGGTCTTATTCATCTCTCTCTCCCTACAACCATCTCCTCTTACCAAAACTCCTACCAGAGTTTCCACACAGCAGCATCACATATCTGGAAGGACCTTAAATTCTCAGCATATCAAATTTTCTATTCCTCATGCTTGAAACTTCCCTGCATGGACTTGCCTGGTGGCTCAGACAGTAAAGTGTCTCCCTACAATGTGCAAGCCCCGGGTTCAATCCCTGGGCTGGGAAGATCCTCTGGAGAAGGAAATGGCAACCCACTCCAGTACTCTTGCCTGGAAAATCCCGTGGATGGAGGAGCCTGACAGTCTACAATCCATGGGGTCACAAAGAGTCGGACATGACGGAGTGACTAAACTTAAACTCATGCTTGAAATAGTTCTAACAACATTATTTTTTCTATGAATACTGTGAAAATAAAGGAAATATGCTTTCTACAGTAGATTTATAATTCTTGTGTGGATTTATATTTGGGGAGAACAGTGTAAAAGAGTAGAAAAGTAAACTGGATTTGTTTCAAATAGACTAATTTTAGAACTTTAGAGTTCAAATAGTTTTTTTTTTCTTGTTTAAATTTGGCTAAATAGTGCAAATACCCAGAATGTCAACATCCTATATAATCTTGGTACATTGATCAAATTAAGAAATAATATCCTGACAGTCTTGTCATTAATAAAATAAGGATGATATTTTCTGACAGAGTTCTTATACAGATTAATGAATTAGGTATAACATACAATCTTGTCTCTTTATCAACTCTACTATACATTTCCTTTTCATTTTCCAGACATTTACATTTTTACTAGGTTTTTGTTATAGGATGAATTGTGTTCCCCCCAAAGATGCCAAAGTACTAATACCTAGTACCTATAAATGCGGCCTTATTTGGAAATAAGATCTTTGCAGATGATCACACTAAGATAAGGTCATTTGGTTGTATCCTAATCCACTATGCTTGTGTCCTTATAAGTTGAGGGGGAATTTGGGTAGACAGACACTTACAGGGGAATGACAATGTGAAGACACAGGGAAAACCTTATCTAAAGCCATGGAATCCCTGAGGTGATAAGAAGCATGGATCAGATTCTCCCCTGTAACTCTCAGAAGAAATTAACTCTGCCAATAGCTTGATTTCAGACTTTGAGCATCAAAAACTGTTAGACAATAAATTTCTATTGTCTAAGCCACCCAGTTTGTAATACCTTGTAAAAGAAAATCCAGCAAAGTAAAGCAGCAGTTTTGCTTCATGTAAACGTGTCCATTCTTGTGTTACCCATTTTAGAAGGTTAAGTAAGAAAAAAGACATACCTGAATATGTAGATCATGTGTCTTGTGTCACTTAGTACACAGGTAACTAGATAATTCAAGATATTTATAATGCCACACATGAAATTCTATAAAACTCAGAGGGAAACATCTCAAAATAATTACACTTACATACTACCAAGCCAAAGGGAAGCCTTCAAGATCAAAAGAGAAGCTGAACAAAATCATTCGTGTAACATTTTCCTTAACTCCTCTCTGCATGACTACTGTTGAAATTCTGTGTAATTTTTCTAACTGCTGGATTATTGTGCTATTAAAGAGGCTTCTATTAGAAAGACCATATTTTAAGTGAATCACTGAGAGGGCTAAATAAACAAACTTTAGATTAAACATTTAGTAACTAACCTAAAGCAAACCCAAAGAACACGGATCCAGGGGACCTGCTGTCTTTTCCAGTCAGGAAGTCTCCAGCTTTCAGACAACACACAGTGATCAGGAAAACAGCAGCAGCAGCAGCTCAGAAGCCCAGCCTACCCGCTAGAGCCGGCACCAGCGAGATCTGCACCACACGCCCTGCCTCTCAGCATCCACGAAGTGCCGAAAGGATGCTGAGACCTTGGCTAACTCCGCCACAGAAGTCCTACATTCCTCTCTGCTGTGCATTTCAGCGGATGGGACAGAAGGCACAGAGAGAGAGATGACATTGACAGAACCTGAATCAAATCACGTTAGGAGCTCTGACCGCAAGAGAATCTTGAAAATGTAGCTTGTAGCTGTCTGCCTTCTCTAGTCATCAAGACCCATTAGAAGCAGGATGGTGCTGAGCACCAACCTACCATGCCACCAGATAAACTAGCAATGCCAGTTTGATATGGAGGCGACTGAGGTGCACGGTGAAATTTCTGGTATAGCAGTTCTTACTCTTCATTGCTGCTTCGAGACTATTTCCTTCCTAAAAGCCTCCAGGTTTGAAATCCAACTCTTAGGCTACACTGCCAGCCACACTTCTTTCTATAGTAAAGTTGTGATTTAATTACTTTCTTTCATGCATTAACTATTTTAGCATCTGGCTCAAAATCATTTTTTTTTCCAAATCAGAATTTTTGATGCATACAAAATAATCTTGACCTGTTTTTTAATGATTTGATCCTCAATTGTACCTTAGTCACCCAGTTTTGATCATAGAAAAAGTAACGGAATTCCAAAAAAACGTTGACTTCTGCTTCATTGACTACACCAAGGCCTTTGACTATGTGGATCACAACAAATATACTTAAAGAGATGGGAACACCAGACCACCTTACCTACCTCCTAAGAAACTTGTATGCAGGACAAGAAGCAACATTTAGAGCTGGACACAGAACAAATGACTGGTTCCAAATTGGGAGAGTAATACGTCTAGGCTGTATATTGTCACCTTGCTTATTTAACTTATATGCAGAGTACATCATACAAAATGCTGGGCTGCATGAAACACAAGCTGGAATCAAAATTGCCAGGTGAAATATCAATAACCTCAGATATGTAGAAGAACAACTTTAATGGCAGAAAGTGAAGAGGAACTAAAGAGCCTCCTAATGAAGGTGAAAGAGGAGAGTGAAAAAGTTGGCTTAAAGCTCAACATTCAGAAAACCAAGATCATGGCATCAGGTCCCATCACTTCATGTCAAATAGATGAGGAAAAAATAGAAATAGTGACAGATTTCATTTTCTTGATCTCCAAATCATTGTAGGCAGTGACTACAGCCATGAAACTGAAAGACATTTGCTCCCTGGAAGAAAATCTATGACAAACCTAGACAGTATATTAAAAAGCAGAGACATTACTTTACCAATGAAGGTCCATGTAGTCAAAGCTATGTTTTTTCCAGTAATCATGCATGGATGTGAGTGTCGGACCATAAAGAAGGCTGAGCACCAAAGAACTGATGCTTTCAAACTGTGGTGCTGGAGAAGTCCCTTGGACTGCAAGATCAAACCAGTCAGTCATAAAGGAAATCAACCCTGAATATTCATTGTAAGGTCTGGTGATGAAACTGAAGCTTCAATACTTTGATGCGAAGTATTGAATGATACTTTGAAGTATTGATGATGAGAAGAACTGAATCATTGGGAAAAAAAACCCTAATGCTAGGAAAGACTGAGGGCAAGAGGAGAAGCGGGCAACAGAGGATGAGATGGTTGAACGGCATCACTGACTCAATGGACATGAGTTTGAACAAACTCAGGGAGATAGTGAAGGACATGGAAGCCTGATGTGCTGCAGTTCGTGGGGTCGCAGAGTCGGACAGGACTTAGCAACTAAACAACACTACCACCCACTTTCAAGGTCATGCTTTGTCTTGCTAACTTCAATAAATAAGTGAAAGTCACTCAGTCATGTCCAGCTCTTTGTGACCCCGTGTACTGTCCTTGGAATTCTCCAAGCCAGAATACTGGAGAGGGTCGCCTTTCCCTTCTCTAGGGGATCTTCCCAACCCAGGGACTGAAACTAGGTCTCCCACATGGCAGGCAGATTCTTTACCAACTGAGCTATCAGGGAAGCCAACTGCCAACATCAATAGCTATACCCTCATATCATAATCTAAATTCTAAATACCTCATTTCTATATACCATCTTCTGGATTTCTAACTATTCCCTTAAATACCCAAGACTCAGTAATTCTCCAAAGTGAGAAGGACCTGAATCCACTGCATATCATCTCTTCATTCTATCTCAAGTGCTTACGTCCCTAGACATCCATCTGAGATACTGTAATTCATAATTAAAATTGTACAGACATCTACACCTTTCCAAGCACCTCCTTGTCTTCTCCAGCACTTTCTAAATCACTTTTCCTGATGTAGAATTTTCCCTAACACCTGTGTAGCCATCTATCTATCTGTCTGCTTCTTTTTTCACTTGACTACAATTGCCATGAGGCCGAATTCAGTGCTGCTGCTTCAGATTGTACAGTAATGTCTGGAATGTAATAAGAACTCAAATAATATTTTCTGAGTAAATAAATGACCTAGTTATCTTATACTAGTTTTTTAATTTAACTAGATAGTGGCTGTCAGATTGTAGGTGCTCAAATACTTTTTTGAATAAATAAGTCACAAAGAATTACAATTCTAAGATGAAGTAAGCCCTTATAATTCTATTTGGTATATCCTTTAAAGGTAACTGGAAAAGACCACTTTGTAAAGTCAATAATACTGAAGAAATACAAAGTTATCTTGATTTTTATTTATATTTTATGAAATTTAAAATTTCATATAAAATTAAAATTTTCAAAATATAAAATTAAAAATTTTCCCTCTTTTATTTTCCCTTATAAAATTTCCCACCTTTTTAATGATAATTACTTCAACTAAAGTAACAATGGGCTAGCCTGGTAGCTCAGCTGGTAAAGAACACTCCTGTAATACAGAAGACCCTGGTTCGATTCCTGGCTTGGGAAGGTCCTCTGGAAAAGGGATAGGCTACCCATTCCAGTATTCATGGGCTTCCCTGGTGGCTCAGATGGTAAAGAATCTGCCTGCAATGCAGGAGACCTGGGTTCAATCCCTGGGTTGGGAAGATCCCCTGGAGGAGGGCATAGCATCCCACTCCAGTATTCTTGCCTGGAGAATCCCTATGGACTGAGGAGCCTGGTGGGCTACAGTCCATGGGGTCACAAAGAGTTGGACACAACTGAGTGGCTAGGCACACAAAGTAACAATATAATCTCTAAAGATTAAAAATATGTGTGATAATTAAATGAATGAATTCTCAGATTGGTCAGTTGAAATAACTATAGTTATATTAATGTACTGAAACTCTTATTCTTTTCAAATTGATCCTACTCTCTTCAATTTGTCTTTAAGAAAGGAAATTAAATAGCTTGAAAATATTTAAAGATTCATTTTAATGATGCCTTTTAGCAGTCATAATGTAGTTCCCAAGCTATTAATTACATCAGGTAAGTCAACCATGACAATCTGTTAATAGGAAATGAAGAAGAAAATTAAATTAGAGGAAACTACTTAAACTGATTACCTAATTATAGAGGCTCACATCACATAAGCATGCAAAAGGAGAGCCTATATTTGTACACTTACATGCACCTAACTTTGATTGCTGACCGTGATGTTGCTTTCATGATTCTGGTGAACCTTCCAGAGATCTATAGTATGTCAAATTGCATGAAGTAGTCTATTAAAAAAAAATATGTTTCAAGTCATTTTGTAATTAACATGTTCCTAAAACCTACACTATCTTTAGCTGTAGAAGCATATCACAACAAAATGCTATTTAGAGATTATCATAAAACATTTACGATGGGTTATTTAAAGAATGGAATTATCTGATTTTGTGTATTTTGTAACCTCTCACGATACAAAAGGCAACTGCTGCTTTCTTCCCCTTTTCCTTTCTGATTTTTTTCTTTCCTTCCTTCCATGAATATTTTTTGGCTACCTGCTACGTGCCAGGTACTTTGACAAGTTTGGCAGGATAACACATAGCGAGACAGAAAAAAAGTGTCTGAGATCTGAAAGATAAGAAGCAATCAATTAAGAGAATAGCTGTGAGTAAGGGGGTCAGGATGCTTTCCTGTTTTTCTGGTGGGAAAAGCATAGCATATTCTAAGAGTTAGTGTCTTGGGACAGAAGGGATGACAGTAAGTGTATGAAAGGACGGGGGTAGTAGGTGATCAGCATTCACATCATGCAGTGTCTGGTGGCCCAGAGCGGGAATCTGCATTCTATTGTACGCACAATGAGAAGCCAGTATAGCACTTTTGGGTCTTCCCCCTGTAGCAGGGGCTGAGTGGTAAAAGAATCCCCTGCAGTGTAGGAGACAGATGCAGGAGCTGCGAATTCAATCACTGGGTCAGGGCGATCCCCGGGTCAGGACAATCCCCTGGAGGAAAACATGGCAACCTACTCCAGTATTCTCCCCGTGAACAGAAAAACCTGGCAAGCTACAGTTCATGGGGCCGCAGAGAGTCAGGCAGGACTAAGGCGCCTGAGCACGGCACACAGTGCTTTTCAGGAGGGAGCCCAGATGGGTTAGTGTCAAATTATCTAAGTATCATAAAAGATAATAGCAGAAACTTCTTTTTATTATATGCTGCCCTACTTTGTGTTTAATGTTAGAGAATGACATAAATCCAAAAAACTATAGTATATATATATTTTAAATAAGGACGGTGCTAAATATTCATAGATGGATTACTAGAGTATAACTAAATGATTAGTTAATAGAAAACAATGTATTGTTGACCCTTACAAATTTAAGGAGTCACATGAAGGAAAATGTGGCCTAATGATCATTAACAAAAGATCAAAGTGAGTTTTGAGACTTCTGCATACCCTAGATAACAGTCCTTATATAAATACTGCTTAATGCAGTAACTCTGGTGAGTGGTAATTTGAGATATTAATCATCTAATTGAGTAAATGGAGGTTTATTTTAATCTTTACTAATCATTAATTCTTGGGAAAAAAACAATATATTGCAAGCTTCTGCAAGAGCAATGTATGTATCAGTAAGCACTCAATGTGGCTATTTTCTTAACAGAAGTATTTTAAGTAGTGACGAGGCATCCAAATGAAAAAAAAATAATGTTAATAGATGTTGTTAAAACTTTCACATTTTATATATTTATCGATTTTTTATCTTATGAAGAAGATAAATTATATCCAGGACTGCTTGATTTTATAACATAAAATTTATACTATAGGTTGTTATTAATATGTAAAGAAAACAGCAAGAATTGATTTTTGCAGTAGTTCTTATTCCAACCAAACATAACCAGAGAATACATTTCTCTAAGGGAATAATTGTCATGCATTAAGGAAAACACCAAAAACATAGCTTCTTACAGATATTTGACCCATCATAACTTTTTGAAAATATTAAATCTGTAGATTTGAATATATAAGAAATGTGAACTGGGCTGCAAGCATCCATCATTCAAGATATTTAAAGCTAGCTATTTCACTGATTCAAACTAATCTATTGCAGGTTACATTTTTCCTTTGATTTTTCCACTGCCTACACCTCCCTCTGAAATGGACATGTATTCTCATAGGTATACATTTAACTTCATCCAAGAAATATGCATTGACTCTCTACTGTGGATTCTATACGTAAAACACAATATAGGCAAAATTTGATGTAACTCGATGTGTCTTTATGCCCAGAAGGTGTGATACATTAAAATTGACTATCATTCCTATCTGAAGATTGCATGCCTGTTAAGTCGCTCATTTGTGTCTGACTCTTTGTGACCCTATGGAGCTGCCAGGTTCCTCTGCCCATGGGATTCTCCAGGCAAGAATAGCCCAGTGAGTTGCTATTTCCTCCTCCAGGGAAGCTTCCCGACCCAGGGACTGAACCCACGTCTTTACCACTGAGCCACCTGAGAAGCCATCTGAACATTAGCTCTCTAAAAAAATGTTTTAACAATTCTCATACAGAAAAGTTTAGATATAAAAACTTGAGTCAATCATTCTACATCTGCCTCAGTACACACAGAAGTATTTCTGACTCAGAAATTACACAAGCTTTCTGCCTCCAAGCTCCTGCTAGTTCAGTAGTACAGTCCCCCCCTACATATTACTGTAAAAGCTACATCAGTTCTTTATTTCACCCTACTTTATTTCCTCCCATCCAAATTTTTCCATGGGAGCCCTTTTCTCCAATAATAACTCTCTTCTTTGCTTTCCTTACAAAATACTTTTCCAATTGCCTGCCCTTACTGAAACCAAGCTTTCTTTAGAAGGCATCACTCTCCTGTCCCCTTATCTGTGGGGATAGTATTCCATATCAGTTAAGGTGACAGTAGCTTCTATAACAGTCAGTCAGTTCAGTCACTCAGTCGTGTCCGACTCTGTGACCCCATGGACGGCAGCATACCAGGCTTCCCTGTCCATCACCAATTTCTGGAGCAGAGAAAGTCTTACATCTCAATAGAAGTATTTTCTAATTAGTGGGCTGTGAACTTTGCTCCACATCCTCTATCAAGGACCCAGGGTGATGGAGGTTCTGCAGCTTTTAACATGTTGCTTCTAGTTTACTTGGGGAATCAACACACACCTGTCAGAAGATTACATGGGATTTTATAGGCCAGAAACTGGTGTCTGCTTTTGTGGCCACTAATTCATTGACCATAAATCTGTCAGTTGGCTGCTCTTAAGAACAAGGGAAGAAGGGACATATACTATAACCAAGTGCCTGGAAGGAAAGGAAACCAGTTTTGCTAAATAGCTAAACAGTCTCTCAGTATCCTATGCTTCACATACAACAGGCACATGTTGCTGGCATTTTCTATTTATAAAACAGTTCTTTATTCATTGAGACTTGCATAGGAATCACATCTTAGAATTGACCACCTTCTATATTTTCATCAATGTGAGAAGCTGTAGTCTTTATGTGGTCGACCCATTCCAAAACCTAGCTTCCAGATTTTTTTAAAAATTTATTTCAACATAAGTAATTGTTCTTTACCTTTCATCTCTTCTGTCACCCATATTCACGGACACTTTGTGAACTGCTTTACGCATTCTTGTCATTTGGACATTTGAATTATTGCAGTTCTTGAATTCTGCAATCTTTTTCTCATCAGGATTCCTCTTGCAACTGTTATTAAGCTCTATTTACAAGGGATTCTTTCCTGGCCTTTCCTTCTACTGTCTGAAGATGGATCTTCAGATGCACTCTGTGTTATCTAAGAAACTAGAACTTAACTCTGTAATGTGAAGGATTTTGAAAAATGAAAAATTTCTACTAACTTCAGCAAATTAGTCTGAATTTTCCCACCTAAATTTCTTGTTTTGCTAAACCCATATTGACCCATAAATAGCTGTTAAACCACGGCCCCAGTGATGCTCTCTCTATATCCAGTTTTAAGCTGCTATGTTTGTAATGTATTATTCAACACCAAGGAAGACTTAACATACTGTAAGTATGGCACATTTATGCCTTTCTTCATGGTGAGACTCTAAGTTCCTTGAAGGTGAGAAGCACATTTCATTTATAAACCTTAATAAATCAGTAAATATTTTCTTGCTGAGTTAAATAACATACTCACATGTCTAAGAAATCTAGTCATTAGTAAAAGAGATAAAATTTAAAAATCAATACATTCTAATAAAATCTAGGTCTCAGTAGTGGACATTGCTGTGTCCTTTTCTTCTTTCTAAATATCTAGATTTTAGAACAGTTATTTCTCCCTCCTACATGCATCCCAGGTAGCCTGGGAAAAGCTAATTAATCTCTTAATTTCAGAGTATGTTTTTGACTTGAGATAACCAGAATTTTCTTTTCTCTGTTCTTGGACACTATCCTAGGGATGTACCCTTAGTGAATCTCTTACTTGGAATCCTGGAAACAGAAAGTGTTTTGTCTTCTACTAGATGTAAACAAATATTCATGCGGTCCTGCTTGCTAATGGAAGATAACTTTTGGCTCTGAGATTTGCCTGTTCGGGGATGGTGATGACATTTCTGGAGGGCTGAGCAGAGAAACATGAAACTGTGTTCCTGATGACATAGTTGAAGCACTGTACCACCTAGTGATGAATCCTACCTTATTTTTGGATGCTGCTGAGTCGCTTCAGTCATGTCCGACTCTGTGCGACCCTGGAGACGGCAGCCCACCAGGCTCCCCCATCTCTGGGATTCTCCAGGCAAGAACACTGAAGTGGGTTGCCATTTCCTTCTCCATATTTTTGGATGAGTTACTGGTAAATCTCTTCATGGTTTAAAACTAGTCTTAGATGAGATTTCATTCCTTTAACATATTTACAGTTTCTTAAATGATATTCTTACGACTTGATATAAACATTTAGTCATTTGACTAGTTGTTTATGGAATATCAAATAAATGAACTGATAATTTTGACATGTTAATACAGTCCTCATATGATAATGTAAACAGAAAATAATACATTTCTTATATTCATGTTGCTATATAACTAGAAATAATCAATATCAGATACTTTAAAATATTTAATATGCTTAATTTCTTAATAGTGTTTACCTCTAGCTCCTCATACTCAAGTGGTTCTGCATAAGTTTAGGCTACATATGCTTTATATCTGTTTTAAATGAAATAGTTATTCATATTTTTGAATTCCAATAATAAAATTATACTTATGCTTCTAGAAGGGAGTATGACTTAACGGTTAAACTAAAGAATTTCCATGAGAATTTAAATTAGCCTTTGATTAAAACCAAGGCATTGATCTAATAGCAAAACTGGTGGGAAATTCTGCTAGTTTTGTAAGAAAATGCATGCAGATTATATGGTCAAAGTGTTTGAGTCTTGATCTATTTTTTAACCATAATATAGGAACTGGGATAATCAATATTTAAACTTAATAGGTGTCAGTACTACATGAAAACAGACTAATTACCCAGAATTAGGCATCTAATGCATCATTACTTTCCTCTTTTCGCTGGATAATTTCCATCCTAAAAGACGCTTTATTTATCCTTCTGTCTCCTTCTATCTACTCCTACCATTTTTCTACTTTCCTTTAGAATAAAATTCTTTTAAAAAAGTGTCTCTACTCATGGTATTTACCTACACTTGTGCTATTCCCTCTTAAATCCTCTTGACCAAAACTTATTTTTGACAAGGTACACAGTGACACCACACACACACTCACTCTCAAATATCTGCACAGTACCTTCCTCACCTCATTTGAGTTCATGTCCAAATGTAACGTTCTTAGATTAGCCTTACCTAAACCTCCAGCACCCCTGCTTCACCATTCTCTTTAGTGCTTAATGATCATCTGATAGCCTCTATATTTTATTTATATATTTGTCATCATCACCAGTCACTCTCACTAGAATGTAGGTTCCACAAAGGAGGCTTCTTCATTTCAGTATCACAGGTCCTAGAACAATGCCTGGCTATTTGTAGACACACAATAATTTTTGTTGAATAAATGAGAGAGAACCATCGATCAAGTAAGCAAGAATTAGGAAAGCCACTATCGATAGACAGAGGATGTCAAAGTACAGTCTAAAACACACAGGCTGATTGAAAAGGATTAAGAAGTCAAAAAATGGTATAGGTAACAGGAACACAGATTCTACAAAAGACTAGGTAAAATGAAAGAGCAGAACTAGATAAAACATCAGCTTTCTACTGAAAATAATTCTCATATATATTTCATATATTCTAGAGCCAGAGCTTATTTTAAACAGAGCTTTTTTTATAAGTGGAAGCAGGCAAATATAACTTCTGTGGGGTGAAATAAAAATGAGTTCCTGACAATGAGAGGGAATCTACATACCATTCAAATTACTGGATACTTATGTGTTCAGCCCTAAGCAGTAGTGACTTATAACTGTCTATGCCCACAAAATACAATTTAAGTTCACAAATTTGCAAATAAGTAACCAGAAATGTTATACAGCAACGCAGCTACCAAAGCATGATTAAAAGTACTTCCAGAGCAACATCAGCGTAATTATCTCTATAATCAGCAGCAGAGGAAATGCACTAAAGCCAAGTTTTATTTTTCTCAGATTCATGGGACTGTGGAACTTACCCGCACAACAAAATCAGTAGCATGAAATTATATTTTACACATAAATCAGTCATTGTGCACTCTGAAATTATACAGAAACAAATGAGTGTAAAAAACATACTTTATAACAATAGCTATGAAAAGAAACAATAGTGGTATTTTTTGACATCAGTAAAATGGATCATATTCCAATTTTGTATTATTTCTAAAATTTAAGCATTGCATCAAGAGTTCCAGTTTTAAAAGAAGACATGCAAGAAATCATTTTCATTTATAACTCATTCGGGAAACTATTTTCTTCTCAGCACAAAGAACAATTCATCTGAAAACAAGGAAGGCACAGACTAATAGAGTCAATGTGTCAGAGAAATTAAAAAAAAAAAAAACGAAAACTGACCACCCAAATGAGAATTATTTTCATTTTAATGAACATCACTAACAAAGAAAACATTTCTGTATAATAACACATGTATACCCGTGGTGGATTCATGTTGATGTATGGCAACACCAATACAATATTGTAATTAGCTTCCAATTAAAATAAATAAATTTATAATAAAAATAAATAAAGATTTAAGGAACAAAATATAAAAATGAGGTTGTTATAGATTTCTCCAGACAGTCAAAGAAGACTTCTGAGCCTAATGCTAATATCTTATTTTCCTTCCCAGGATCAGGTGATGAGCTAACATCTTAATTTCTTCAAAATTATATTTTCTTATTTTCAATATAATATTCTTAGTGTTTTATTTTACAATTCTAAAATAATGAGTAAGGCATTAAAAAACAAACAAAAAAATAGTGGGGGGAAGGAGAGAAAAAAATGGGAGGTCAAATGAGAGAACTAAATCCCAATCCAATAGTCCACCGAGAAGGACTAACCTCTAGGAAGAATGCAATCTGTATATTTATTCCAGGTATAGGTGTACAGATGGAGATGAGAGAGGAAGAGGGAGATAGAAAGAGAAACCGAGAAAAATTATCTATGTAACAAGATTGTTCTAGTTACAATGGTGACCAAGGTTATTTCCAATTCTATGTCAGTTAGAATTGTTATTTTAAGTAAAATATTTACTAAGTTTGCAATATTAAAATATTTAAGGAAATGTAGACTTGCATATATTATACTTATTAAAGTGTAATTTAAGCGATTTATAATGTTATCTTTTAAGCAATTTAAACCATTAAAGGGAAATTAAGGTATTCACTGTACAAACGCAAACCAAAATATAAAAAGGTACTAAGTTTGTAAATGACAACATATAAATTTAACAAAGAAAAAAAAATTTTAACAAAGCTCTGCAAAGGTGAATGTTACAATTTGCTAGAATTATGAGCAGAAAAATATGATTGCCAATTAAAATTTAAGGTTTATAAATGAGAGATATAACTTTAAACCAATGAATACTAATTCTTAAAATTAAAATAATCATCTAATAAATATTTTCTACATGTCTCTCTAGATATTTTTGAAGGGTGGGAATGAAACAAAAAAAGGCAATAATCATAACGCATATTATTTTACATAGTAATGTATATTAAAAGAAAGTGGATCACAGTATGATGAGAGAAACACGAATTGAACTCTTGACCAGGGAACCCGGTGGTAAGGAGGAATCATTTAAGAGGGAGTCAGAAATCTAGGGGCAGAGCACTCCTACCATGCGTGAGCATAGGAGGGGAGGACTATGTAGGCCAGAGTCAGGATGTGAAGAATTCTTTTTACCAGGTACACTGGAAAACCTTGGAGGGTTTAAGTATGGAAGACAGGAGACTTGATACATATTTTAAGAGACCACCTTGGTTGCTATGATGGAGAGACAAAATGGAAGTATGGAAGGTCTGCTGAAAAGCTATTCTATTTCACTGAAGAGGTGACATTGTCTTATGCTGGAAGGGAATTAGAGTATTTGGATGCATGACATCAGGTAACGTTGACAGAATGTGCTGATTTTCGCTGAGAATTGGGTGATGAGGTATACACAAGCAAAAAGGTAAGATCAAGAATGAATCCTAAAAAGGAAAAACTGAATCCTAGAGTTTTGGGAGAATCTGAAAGAGACAATGTTATTTACTGAAATGGAGCTGGCTAGAAGTACACAGGCTTGAGGGTGGAAAATCCTCCTTTGAGGATGTCTGAGGCCCAAAAAAGATGCCCTTTCCATTATAGGGGACTGGAATGCAAAAGTAGGAAGTCAAGAAACACCTGGAGTAACAGGAAAATTTGGCCTTGGGATATGGAATGAAGCAGGGCAAAGACTAAAAGAGTTTTGCCAAGAAAATGCACTGGTCAGAGCAAACACCCTATTCTGACAACACAAGAGAAGACTGTACACATGGACATCACCAGATGGTCAACACCGGAATCAGATTGATTATATTCTTTGCAGCCAAGATGGAGAAGCTCTATAGATTCAACAAAAACAAGACCAGGAGCTGACTGTGGCTCAGATCATGAACTCCTTATTACCAAATTCAGACTCAAATTGAAGAAAGTAGGGAAAACCGCTAGACCATTCAGGTATGACCTAAATCAAATCCCTTATGATTATACAGTGGAAGTGAGAAATAGATTTAAGGGCCTAGATCTGATAGATAGAGTGCCTGATGAACTATGGAATCAGGTTTGTGACATTGTACAGGAGACAGGGATCAAGACCATCCCCATGGAAAAGAAATGCAAAAAAGGAAAATGGCCCTCTGGGGAGGCCTTACAAATAGCTGTGAAAAGAAGAGAAGTGAAAAGCAAAGGAGAAAAGGAAAGATATAAGCATCTGAATGCAGAGTTCCAAAGAATAGCAAGAAGAGATAAGAAAGCCTTCTTCAGCAATCAATGCAAAGAAATAGAGGACAAGAACAGAATGGGAAAGACTAGAGATCTCTTCAAGAAAATTAGAGATACCAAGGGAACATTACATGCAAAGATGGGCTCGACAAAGGACAGAAATGGTATGGACCTAACAGAAGCAGAAGATATTAAGAAGAGGTGGCAAGAATACACAGAAGAACTGTACAAAAAAGATCTTCATGACCCATATAATCATGACGGTGTGATCACTCATCTAGAGCCAGACATCCTGGAATGTGAAGACAAATGGGCCTTAGAAAGTGTCACTACGAACAAAGCTAGTGGAGGTGATGGAATTCCATTTGAGCTATTTCAAATTCTGAAAGATGATGCTGTGAAACTGCTGTACTCAATATGCCAGCACATTTGGGAAACTCAGCAGTGGCCACAGGACTGAAAAAGGTCAGTTTTCATTCAAACCCCAAAGAAAGGCATTGCCAAAGGATGCTCAAACTACCACACAATTGCACTCATCTTACACGCTAGTAAAGTAATGCTCTAAATTCTCCAAGCCAGGCTTTAGCAATACGTGAACTGTGAAATTCCAGTTGTTCAAGCTGGTTTTAGAACAGGCAGAGGAACCAGAGATCAGATTGCCAACATTTGCTGGATCATGGAAAAAGCAAGAGAGTTCCAGAAAAACATCTATTTCTGCCTGATTGACTATGCCAAAGCCTTTGACTGTGAGGATCACAAAAACTTTGGAAAATTCTAAAAGAGATGGGACTACCAGACCCCCTGACCTGCCTCTTGAGAAACCTATATGCAGGTCAGGGAGTGACAGTTAGAACTGGACATGGAACAACAGACTGGTTACAAATAGGAAAAGGAGTACGTCAAGGCTGTATATTGTCACCCTGCTTATTTAACTTCTATGCAGAGTACATCATGAGAAATGCTGGACTGGAAGAAGCACAAGCTGGAATCAAGATTTCTGGGAGAAATATCAATAACCTCAGATATGCAGATGACACCACCCTTATGGCAGAAAGTGAAGAGGAACTAAAAAGCCTCTTGATGAAAGTGAAAGAGGAGAGTGAAAAAGTTGGCTTAAAGCTCAGTATTCAGAAAACGAAGATCATGGCATCTGGTCCCATCACTTCATGGAAAATAGATGGGGAAACAGTAGAAACAGTGTCAGACTTTATTTTTTGGGCTCCAAAATCACTGCAGATGGTGACTGCAGCCATGAAATTAAAAGATGCTTACTCCTTGGAAGAAAAGTTATGACCAACCTAGATAGCATATTCAAAAGCAGAGACATTACTTTGCCGACTAAGGTCCATCTAGTCAAGGCTATGGTTTTTCCAGTGGTCATGTATGGATGTGAGAGTTGGACTTTGAAGCAAGCTGAGTGCCGAAGAATTGATGCTTTTGAACTGTGGTGTTCGAGAAGACTCTTGAGAGTCCCTAGGACTGCAAGGAGATCCAACCAGTCCATTCTGAAGGAGATCAGCCTTGGGATTTCTTTGGAGGGAATGATGCTGAAGCTGAAACTCCAGTACTTTGGCCACCTCATGCGAAGAGTTGACTCATTGGAAAAAGACTCTAATGCTGGGAGGAATTGGGGGCAGGTAGAGAAGGGGACGACAGAGGATGAGATGGCTGGATGGCATCACTGACTCAATGGACGTGAGTCTGAGTGAACTCTGGGAGTTGGTGATGGACAGGGAGGCCTGGCATGCTGCGATTCATGGGGTTGCAAAGAGTCAGACACGACTGAATAACTGAACTGAACTGAGGTATATATTTAGACATCTCAGTCTAAATCCAGAGATGTGAGGTATGTGGCTGGATATATACGTTATGTATGGCTCTGTGGAAGTCAGTGCAGCGGAAATATACTTGAGACTTATAACTGTTTATTTGGTTCTTTGTTTTAATACGCTTCAAATTCATTTGTATCAGTTTCGTCATAAGCTTAGAGTGTAATTGTCAAATGTAATTTTAATTTCAGTTCAGTGTAGTTCAGTCACTCAGTCGTGTCTGACCCTTTGTGACCCCATGGACTGCAGGATGCCAGGCCTCCCTGTCCATCACCAACTCCCGGAGTTTACTCAACCTCATGTCCATTGAGTCAGTGATGCCGTCCAACCATCTCATCCTCTGTCATCCCTTTTTCCTCCTGCTCCTAATCCCTCCCAGCATCAGAGTCTTTTCAAATGAGTCAGTTCTTGGCAGCAGGTGGCCAAAGTATCGGAGTTTCAGACTCAGCATCAGTCCTTCCAATGAATATTCAGGACTGATTTCTGTTAGGATGGACTGGTTGGATCTCCTTGCAGTCCAAGGGACTCTCAAGAGTCTTTTCCAGCACCATAGCTCAAAAGCATCAATTCTTCAGCACTCAGCTTTCTTTACAGTCCAACTCTCACATCCATACATAACCACTGGAAAAAGCATAGCTTGACTAGATGTACGTTTGTTGACAAAGTAATGTCTCTGCTTTCTAATATGCTGTCTAGGTTGGTCATAACTTTTCTTCCAAGGAGTAAGTGTCTTTTAATTTCATGGCTGCAGTCACCATCTTCAGTAATTTTGGAGCCCCCCCTAAATAAAGTCTATCACTGTTTTCACTGTTTCCCCAATCTATTTGCCATAAGTGATGGGACCAGATGCCATGATCTTATTTTTCCTAAATGTTGAGTTTTAAGCCAACTTTTTCACTCTCCTCTTTCACAATCAAGAGGCTTTATAGTTCTCCTTCGCCTTCTGCCATAAGGGTGGTGTCATCTGCATAACTGAGGTTATCGATATTTCTCCCAGCAATCTTGATTCCAACTTGTGCTTCATCCAGCCCAACGTTTCCCATCATGTACTCTGCATATAAGTTAAATAAGCTTAAATAAGTTATATATAAGTTAAATAAGTTAGAAGAAATGGAGTAGCCATCGTAGTCAACAAAAGATTTCAAAATGCAGTACTTGGATGCAGTCTCAAAAATGATGTAATGATCTCTGTTCGTTTCCAAGACAAACCATTCAATATTATGGTACTACAAGTCTATGCCCCAACCAGTAACACTGAGGAAGCTGAATGGTTCTATGAAAACCTACAAGACCCCCTAGAACTAACACCCCCAAAAGATGTCCTTTGCATTATAGGGGACTGGAATGCAAAAGTAGGAAGTCAAGAAATACCTGGAGTTACAGGAAAATTTGGCCTTGGAGTAC
Organism: Capra hircus; assembly: GCF_001704415.2. NCBI lineage: Eukaryota > Metazoa > Chordata > Mammalia > Artiodactyla > Bovidae > Capra > Capra hircus. Next base: position 10,889,691 of record NC_030812.1, read on the forward strand.
AGGAATGAAGCAGGGCAAAGGCTAATAGTTTTTGCCAAGAGAATGCACTGGTCATATCAAACACCCTCTTCCAACAACACAAGAAAAGGCTCTACATATGAACATCACCAGATGGTCAACACCAAAATCAGATTGATTATATTCTTTGCAGCCAAAGATGGAGAAGTTCTATACATTTAGAAAAAAACAAGACCACGAGCTGACTGTGGCTCAGATCATGAACTCCTTACCGCCAAATTCAGACTTAAATTGAAGAAAGTAGGGAAAACCAGTAGACCATTCAGGTATGATCTAAATCAAATCCCTTATGATTATACAGTGGAAATGAGAAATAGATTGAGGGTTTCAGATCTGATAGGCAGAGTGCCTGAAGAACTATGGACAGAGGTTCGTGACATTGGACAGGAGGCAGAGATCAAGACCATCCCCAAGAAAAAGAAATGCAAAAAGGCAAAATGGTTGTCTGAGGAGGTCTTAACAAATAGCTGTGAAAAGAAGAGAAGCAAAAGGCAAAGGAGAAAAGGAAAGATATACCCATTTGAATGCCGAGTTCCAAAGAAAAGGAAGGAGAGATAAGAAAGCCTTCCTCAGTGATCAATGCAAAAAAATAGAGGAAAACAACAGAATGGGAAAGACTAGGGATCTCTTCAAGAAAATTAGAGATACCAAGGGAACTTTGATTTACCATAGCCATAATTGTGATTAACAAAACAAAACAAAACAAAACACAGATGTTAGTACTAAACCCTAAAAAGGTAGTATTTTTCTATTATGCCAATGTTTTAGTGTTGAAAACTTACTAGAGATCATTTAGTTATAATTCTTTGGAAATAAAAATATAAAATAAAATATTATTATTGTACTCTATCATTCACCTTTCTCAAGAGAAAATTTTCATTTTTCTAATATCTAGGAAATGGAAACCATGCCAGCAAATCACACTGGCATAAATAGTATTATAGCATTTATTCATTAAAAAATGCCTTTTGAGTAATTAGTTACTATGTGCCTGGGATTCAACAAGGCTCTCAGTTCAGTTCGGTTGCTCAGTTAAGTCCACCTCTTTGTGACCCCCATGGACTGCAGCACGCCAGACTTCCCTGTCATCACCAACTCCCAGAACCTACTCAAACTCAATCCAACCATCTCATCCTCTGTCATCCCCTTTTCCTCCTGTCTTCAATCTTTCTCAGCATCAGGGTCTTTTCCAATGAGTTACTTCTTTGCATCAGGTGGCCAAAGTATTGGAATTTCAGCTTCAGCATCAGTCCTTCCAATGAATACTGGGACTGATTTCCTTTAGGATGGACTGGTTGGATGTCTTTGCAGTCCAAGAGACTCTCAAGAGTCTTCTCCAATGCCACAGTTCAAAAGCATCAATTCTTCAGTGCTCAGCATTCTTTATAGTCCAACTCTCACAAAGACAAAAGATAATAAAACGAGAGAAAAAATATGATGATAGAGTAAGTATCATGACATCACAGAAAAGGGGGGAAAATGCAACATCAAAGAATCAGAGACTTTCACAATGAGTTAATGTTTGGATGGAATTCTGAATAATGAGTTACGTAGGTTATGACTCGATCAGTCAAACTGCAGAAAAACAAAGACTGTAGAAATAATGAAGAAGATAATAGTTGGCAACCAGCAAGTGATCAGATGATTGACATACTGGAATATAAGGATATGGGAAGATATGAGACAGGAAGGAAGAAGGTCTTCATTCCCACATATCTTTTAGGATATGAAAGGGAAGACTTCTTCCAAAGGGTGCTGGGGAGTTTGGAAGGGCTTTTTTTTGTTTTGTTTTGTTTTGTTTTGTTTTGTTTTAAAGAGAATGACACAGGAAGAGTAAGACTGAAATGGACCAAGACTGGAGGCAAGGAGGTGATTTTAAGGGCTATGATAATAACTAATTTGGCAAGAAATAATGAGAACAACAAAAATTGAAAATTAGAAAGAAACTCAGAGATCAACTCCCAGGTTTACAATATCACTTCTGGGAATAACAGATTTATGAATGTTAATTTAAAAAATAAACATAATAGAAATATTTCCTGGGAACTGTGTTGCTCAGTTTTTTAAATAGTCAGCATTATCTTTAACGTCTCCCCAACCACAACCTTTGATCAAGTTAATTGGATAAAAATAGTCTTCTGAAATAAATGCAGCTAGGACATTGGCTGGACAGACTATATGACTTGGGTGGTCTGGCATTAACAGATGAGTTAATCCAATCACATTAGAGATTGAGAGATTGTTACTAGGGAGCTGTAGACTTTATAGCAGGAAGAGTTTGTATCCTTAGGTTCTGGGATGGATATTTTCAGACTTGTGCAAACTGATGACTAAGGCAACTTTTAGAGAAAGGAGGATAGAGCAGAGATAAAAAAGAAAGTGAGATAATATTCATGCAGTCCCAGAGAGACTGTTCATGCAGCTCAGCTCCCAGCCTGAACTGGCTCATTCTGCTGGTTCTGAGTCAGCTAATCCTTTCACTCCTATCCTTGGATTTTGTGAGGTCCTTTAACACTGTATAATTAATATTCTGTTATTTGATCTAGTTCACATGCATTTGTTGCTTGCAACTAAAAGAACACTGGGTGTAAAATGCAAGAAATCAATAATCAAACACACAAGATGCTATGCAGTTAGGATTTCCTTTTATGTACAAAAGAAAATCCAGCTTCTTTGTGAATATCTAGTTAATAAAATATATCTTTTTTTGGATACACTATTTTATTTTTAGAATTTTAGGTATCAACTATTAGCAGTTTCTTAATATTATGATGAAATTATCAAAGCATGAACTATGCCTATTACTTCCTTTTTTTCCTCATCCCCAAACCTCCTATCTTTAGCAGTATGCCTTAGAAAGTTTTTAAGTTTGTTATCTGAATCTTCCTCTCTTTCAACATATTAATAGAAGTAGCTTCTCACTAAGAGAAGCAAAAGCCCTTTTATCTCAATTAAGTTGTCTCCATTTATCAAATATCCCTTAAGAATTTTCTATTAATAGTGTATGTCTCATGTATCTGGTTTTGGCCAAAATGAAGCTGACATTTCGACTTTGTATCATAACATTGGTATGAAATGCTGTGAAGGGGCACTTAGCTTTCTGAGCAAGTAGGGTTCAGTTTCATGTTCAATGTCACCAATGCCTTTGCTGAAGAAAAGAATGAATGAAATGCAGTGGGTAACCGGATGGAAGGGTCACTGGTCAAAATGTTCAAAATGTTTATATGGATTCAATTTGGTACTGTTATAAATAATGCGACATTTGATGTAAAAGGGTATTCTATAAAGGTACTAATCGCCTCCAAATTTCATATATAAATCTAGGGTCTATCAGATATATACATACATTCTTTAAATGGTGTGTGTCCCTTTTTATCCAATTCTTTAGGTACAGTTTATTTAAAAACAAACAAAAAATACAACTGAGCGGACCTCAAAATCCATAGCAATAAGGGCTTATAGATTATACTCAGTTATAGACTTTCCACAGTGATTTTCACTACTTAAAAATTTTTACTACTTTCACTACTTCTTAATTTTAAAATTTGTAAAAATTTTGAGTGGGAATGAAATTGGGTGTGAAAATTTTACTCAGTACTATAATGACAAATGTGTGAAATATAAACTACAACTTATCAACATTATGACAAAGACCCTCTTCAATTACAGTGGTTGCTGAACTCACATTTCCTTGCTTCAAATCATTGTTCTATCCTAATGTCTTATTCTGGTTCTCAATGACCTTGAAAAATGTCATATTTATCTTTCAATCATCACTTCCTAGCTGGATATTTCACCAAATAAGAATGCAACTAAGAAGGCCCAAAGTTTTGAAATATTTTCAATGCATTTTTCTGTCTCGGAAATTAAATTACTTTCTTGTTGCTTTTCATTCTTTAAGAATTATTTTAGGGAAGACCATGAGGGAACCTCTAGGACTAAAAGTTCATTGCTGAACTTTGAACTTCAAACTGAAACGACAAAGATCATAGCTAAGCAGACTTTCAAAAGATTAAAAGTTTTCTCTTGAAGCAATAAAAGGAGAATTTATATCTATCAAGAAACAAAGTTTAGATGATAGACCATGATGTCAGAACAAAGAGCAGATAAAGTAACTGGCATACAAATAGATTTAGGTGTATTGAATCAACTCAGGTTGATTAGAGAAACTGATCATCTTGGAGAAATTCCCTGCTTTTTCGTGCGTAGTCTTGGCAAGCCACAATGCCCTCAGAGAAACCCCAGTGTTACCAGGTGCTATGGTCCCCACAACATAACACCATAATGAATGACTGGAGAGGCTGTCTAGATGAATAAACATGAGAGCATCCTCAGCAGATTTGGCACAGTCCAGTCTGAAATACAACATATGTACTCAAAACTGGTGTTCAGGACAATGGACACCAATGGCTACATATACATACACATACATTATTTGACATGGAATAACAGACTGGTTCCAAATAGGAAAAGGAGTATGTCAAGGCTGTATATTGTCACCCTGCTTATTTAACTTATATGCAGACTACATCATGAGAAATGCTGGGCTGGAAGAAGCACAAGCTGGAATCAAGATTGCAGGGAGAAATATCAATAACCTCAGATATGCAGATGACACCACCTTTATGGCAGAAAGTGAAGAGGAACTAAAAAGTCTCTTGATGAAAGTGAAAGAGGAGAGTGAAAAAGTTGGCCTAAAGCTCAACATTCAGAAAACGAAGATCATGGCATCTGGTCCCATCAATTCATGGCAAATAGATGGGGAAACAGTGGAAAGAGTGGCTGACTTTATTTTGGGGGGCTCCAAAATCACTGCAGATGGTGACTGCAGCCATGAAATTAAAATATGCTTACTCCTTGGAGGGAAAGTTATGACCAACCTAGATAGCATATTCAAAAGCAGAGACATTACTTTGCCAACAAAGGTCTGTCTAGTCAAGGCTATGTTTTTTCCAGTGGTCGTGTATGGATGTGAAAGTTGGACTGTGAAGAAAGCTGAGCACCGAAAAATTGATGCTTTTGAACTGTGGTGTTGGAGAAGACTCTTGAGAGTCCCTTGGACTGCAAGGAGATCCAACCAGTCCATCCTAAAGGACATCAGTCCTGGGTGTTCATTGGAAGGACTGATGCTAAAGCTGAAACTCCAATACTTTGACCACCTCATGTGAAGAGCTGACTCATTGGAAAAGACCCTGAAGGGGACGGCAGATGATGAGATGGCTGGATGGCATCACCAACTCAATGGACATGAGTTTGGGTAAACTCCCGGAGTTGGTGATGGACGGGGAGGCCTGGCGTGCTGCGATTCATGGGGTTGCATGGAGTCAGACATTACTGAGCGACTGAACTTAATTGATCTGAAGTTCTATTATAAGACTCATAACTTGAAAAACTCTCATGTGTTCTTTGTTGTAGCTCAATACAAATAATATAAGGTAACATCTAGGAAAAAAAAGCATTAGCAAACTGCACTGTTTAGTAACATCACTAAATTAGGCAAGTCATAAAAGACAAGCAAAGTCAGATTTTCAGATCTGTTCCTCAAGTTCATTTTCATACATCATTAAAGCGAACTCTTCAGTGAAAATATGAGTATTATAAATATAGTAGGCATCCTAGCATGTGTAGAATACACTATAAGAATCAAATGTCAAAGCACTTAAAATTCATCAATTATCATGACAAAGCTAACAGCTATTACTTATTTCCACATCAGATTAGCTGAAGAGGAACATGAAACAAGATAAATGTATCATTCATTCTGAATTATCTATCCAGCAATCCTCACTGAGACAGCATAATTTCTAAATTTTAATCTAACATAGTCAGATATTTAATATTACACATAAACTATAATTTTACACCTCAGATTCTTATTGTACTTTACAAATAGAGTGTAATTGTATATTCCAAACTACTCAAGTACCATATTAAAAATTACTTTTAGATATCAGCTAATGACTTCTTGTATTCCCCTGAGTGACTTCATTAGAGAAAATTAAAAATAAATATTTTTGAAAGTCATGTATGGTTCCCTGCCAATGCCTGACAATTTTATGCTTTTTTACATCAGTAAATACTAATTTATCAATCATGCAGTATTTGTGAAATACAGACCCTAAAACCTAGGTGGAAAGTAGAAGGAGAAAGAATTTAAAATAAGGGTCTTTCAGTAAAGCACTTAAATATGAACATATGTAGTTTATAGATGAAATACAAAGTTTAATCTGAAACAGTCATAGAGAAATCAGCAACAGAGAATAATTATTTGATGTGATATAAGGTTTAAAAAAATCTCTGCTGGGACAACTAAGTTGTAGATGACATTCAGCATCTAGACATTTGACTGACTTTTATCATTTTTTTCACAAATCCTTCCCACTGGCCATCTAGCCACTATCTCTAAATCCTTTACTCTCTAACTTGCAAGAAAAAAGATAAAGAAGTAAAGGAGGAGAGGGAGGGAGAGAGAGAACAGCACACAGTGGCCCCAGCTAGAACTAAGGACATCTAAGAATATATCAGCTTTTCTCAGTCTGTCTCTTTGACCATGCAGAGCCTTGCAGTTAGATTCCTTCCCCTGCTTTCAACCAACATTTTCTGGATAATTTGCTCACCTAACCCAGATCCCTGAGGTGGCCTCCTATACCTCCTGGTAAATGTAGATGCCCTTGGTAGATAATTTATTTTATTGTCAACATACCTCTACTAAAGTGCAGATCACAAGTATTTTAAGAATCCCATCTTCTTCTTAGTGAGTAAACTCTTTGTTTCACTAATGTTTTCCAAGGTCTGACACAGTGCATATATTAATGCTTTTACTTACTTTCATATTCCTTAGACTCTCATTTTCCATTTCTATTAGGCACAATTGCTTGGAGCTAGTTTTGTTTTATTAACTTCAGTGTCTTTCTATTTAATCTGATTAAATCTGATTAAAGCAACTAAAGTTAACTAAAGCTTTATTTAACCAGGGATAAGTGACATTCCAAAACAGGACCTCATTTACCCAAATGAATTCCCATAGTAGGAGGGAGGGCAGAGGGCCAGAGAGGGGATAAATGAACCAGTAGAGGTTTGGGTAAATGGCTGATTTTACACAGATTTTACACTTCTCATCAGCTACCACTCCTGCCTTACCAAAGCACACAAACCAAATAAAATGGCAAATAGCAAGAGAATAAACACAAAAATCAGGGAATAAATACCTGACAGGCCTTTTGAAGTTCTCTCTAATGTTTAAGGAAGGTAGGATGATTTATTGTAAGAGCAAGTGAGAATAAAAAGAACTGTGTTGGATTCTAACTCAATGACTAATCTGTGGAAAGTGATTTATCGTCTCAGAACCTCCTCACGTTCAACAACAAACATGTACACAACTAGAAAGCTTTTCCTGCAAACCTGCCATGAAGGCTGAGACGAATCTCTCATGTGACGAAAACTTTTTCAAGCTAGGAACTCAGTAAAGGTTAAGTTGCTATTAAAATAGATGGAAGAAATTATCTCTCATTTAAAAAGGAAGCTTTGACATGGGGAATTTATCAATCATTTAATATTAAATAAATATAGCTCTTTATGGCTTTAAAAATATTTTTAAGAGTATAAAGCATATGTCTATGTATTTATTTGTGCTATTATTGACAAAACCAGGCAGTGTTCAAAATGAAAATTTACACTCAAATAAATATCCATATTTTTAAAATATTACACTTTAGAATTCTAAGACATTTTGTTCCATTTCAATGAAACTAACAGACAGAAAAGCACAGAAATGATATGGCAGACAACCCTTACATACCAAGACTTTAGAAATGCTTCATATTTTCACATTAACTATAGATCTCTCCTTAGGAAAAAGAGTACATGTCAGACATACAATTAAAGCCTGTACCCCCTCAGCTCAACCTCCTTTATCTCTTTTTCCAGGGATATCCACTATACTGAAGATGGAGCATATTATTCCCACAATGATTCTTGCATATTATACAAATATACACGTATTTATAAGCACCATGTAGTATTGTGTCCAAAGTCTGCATAAATAACTTAGTTTTTTTACTTAACATTTTTGAAATTTATCACTATGGATACATGTAGCTGTCATCCATTTGTTTTCACTGCGAAACAGTCTTCTACTACAAGAACAAAACAGTTTATTCTTTCATAAAGAAATCAAGTCATTTCCCACTGTTTTTCCATCTCGCATTGCAAACAGCTCATGGGCAAGTGTTTTCTCTTTTTAATGAGTGCAATTCAAATGAGCTCAGCTGTAGGAAACTTTCCAGGGCACAGTCAAATCTGACAAACCTGACCATAAGCCTCTCCTCAACAGCTGTCCATACGAATGCAAGATAATTTTATGTATAAATTAATGTTTCTGTAACAAGTTTCCATGAAAAAAGTTGTCTTCTGTGGTGGGAAATCAAGGGCCAAAGGAAAACCATAATCTCCAAGAAAAAATATACAACACAGTAAATTTGTTTTGGTGGCTCTCCACGTGATGTTTACAGTATCAATGACAATTTGAAAAAAGGCTTTATTTTCTTTTGTGGAAAATGAAACAGACTTGTGAAAAAAAATGTTATTGCTCAAGGAAATTGCTCATTTCTTTAATATTAATCAGATTGATTATGTCTTTAAAGTGATCAGTAAACAAAAGGCTGGTATTTTCTTGAGTATTTAGGATAACTATGATCAGGCTTCTGACAAAAAAAAAAGCACTTTTTCTTGAGTTGACTTGCTCGGGAATTGACCTGCTCCAGGCTCTAACTTCACAGTTTTGAAACCACTGTAGACACATAACGGAATTGAACAATGAAGTAATGTTTGGCCAATGGGGGCAGCTAGGTTTCTCTCTTGGATTGATAGGTTATAGGGAAGCAAGGGAAGAAGACTAGAATGATCAATATGAAGCTGAAGTAGCATTAGAGACATTAGTGTGAGTTCATGCTTAGTTTAATAGAGATAAAGAGGAACACTGCAGTGGAATACTTGTGTGTGTCCTAAGTCACTTCAGTAGTGTCTGACCCTTTGCGACCCAAGGACTGCAGCCCACCAGGCTCCTCTGTCCATGGGATTCTCTAGGCAAGAATACTGGAGTGGGCTGCCATTTCCTTCTCCAGGGGACCCAGGGATTGAACCCGAGGCTCCTGCCATGTCTCTGCATTGGCAGGCAGATTCTTTACTGCTGAGCCACAGGGGAAGCCCTGAGTGGGGTACTTAATGAACCCTGAAAGGATACATTTGTCCCAATCCTTGGAACCTATTAATATCATCTTAGTTGGCAAAAGATGTAATTAAGTTAAGAATCTAGTTGTGGTTGTTTAGTCACTAAGTTGTGTCCAGCTCTTTTGCAATCCATGGACATAGCCCACCAAGCTCCACGGTTCATGGGGTTTTCCAGGCAAGAATACTGGAGTGGGCAGCCATTTCCTTCTCAAGGGGATCTTCACAACCCAGGGAAAGGCTCCTGCCTTTCCTGCAATAGTAGGTGGATTCTTTACCACCAAGCCACCTGGCAAGCCCCTAGCTTATTCTAGTTCATCCTGGGGGCCCTAAATGCAGTCACATGTATCTTTGCAAGAGAAAGCAGAGGAAGTTTTGAGACAAAAGACAAGGAGGCAATGACATGACAGAAGCAAAGACTGGAGTGATGTGGCCAAAAGTCAAGGAATACCTGGACCCACAAACACCGGAAGAGGCAAGGAATGAACTCTCCTCTAGAGTCCTGGAATAGAGCATGGCTCTGCCTCAGTTTTGGGCTTCTACCTTCCAGACTGTGAGAGAATATATTTCTGTTTTGTTTTTGTTTTTGTTTTTTGCTATTCAGTTTATGACAATTTATTATGGCAGTCTCCAGAAATGAATATAGATCTATATATCTATATTATCTATCTATCTACTTTATCTAGACAGATATCTAGATACATTTCTTTGTGGATAGATAGATATTAATAGATAGATAGATTAGCATGCATATATTTAATTACTCTTTCAGGTGAAAGGGCCTAGAAGTAATGATACCCCAATAGCAAAGGGAATACTGACCAGACCCTATTTTATATGAAAACATTTTGGAAAGCCTAACTACTAATGACTCACCAATATAACACCAATATAACCAATATAAGTCAGCAATATAACATATCTCATCAGTCATATGCACAGAGATTCTATATATATGTAAATGCACCTTAAACATTCATTATATCTGGACATGCCCAAACATTTACATATTAAAATATGTGCTATATATTACTGCATTAACTTTCTTTTACATTTCTGGAGAAAGAAATGGCAACCCACTCCAGTATTCTTGCCTGGAAAATCCCGCAGACAGAGGAACCTGGTGGGCTACAGTCCATGGGATTGCAAGAGTCGGACATGACTTAGTGAATAAACCACCACAGTATTTCTTTTATACTTCAGTTAGAGTGTTACACTGACTTTTTAAAAATTTAGATGAATTATATTTTGTAAGAATTCCCCTTAAGGAGGTAAAAAAGAGCATCACAATGGAAAGCACTGGATTTATTACAAGTCAGGGCTGTAGGGTCTAGGAAGTCTGAACACCACTGGTCCAGGAGCTTCTGGTCTTTTTTTCCCTGCAGTATGGAGACAGCAGGCTGTGATTCCTCAGTTTCTAATCATGCCCTAAGCCTGGCAGTGATAAGTGTGGCAGATGCTGGGGGTGGGTGTGCTGGAAGGGAAAAGAAAATAATATTTTCCAGTATCTAGATTTTGGTATTGGCAGTAAAATTATTTGTCCATGACAATCTGCATTTATCTTCTGTGGAAACTGTGCTCAATTTATGGAACTATGCTCACTTTAACTACAAACCTAAGTTATATTGTATAAGTTTCACTGGCATTTCATTTTATTACCAAAAAAATGCATTGATCAATAATATATTTTAAATGATTTCAAATCCAGGTATCAAAAGTCTCCTTCTGAGTCTCAGTCCAAAACAAAGTTACACACTCTTCACCTTATGGTAACTGTTAACTTGCTGACTAATAAATGGATGTGATGTATTTAATGAAAGAGGCAACAAAATTAGAGAAAGAATGAAGAGAAGAGCAAATCTGAGCTATATTTCACTATAATTTGTTCTGGAACAAATTTAAAATTCTTTGACAAATGATGTAAATTCCATGTGACTAATGTTTTATTAAGGAAAACAGGAATAATAAGTGATCTTTAATTAAAAGTATCTAGGAACAATAAAAGTATCTAGGAAAATATAATAAGGAAATGAAGTGGAACTCTGTTGTGTTTTACCAGCTAAGGACTATTATTACTTTTTAAAAAGTGAGAGAGAATTAGAATATTTACTTTCCTTTAAATAATAACAATATTAATTCATGACTCCTATAGCCTTAGTTAGGAATTATGAGATCGGTCATTAAACTAATATTGCAATAGGTACTATGATTTATACACAAAGAGGCTGCAGGTGCTTTTCATACAATCATAACATTACATTTGCAAAAAAGATATTTCTGCCATTCCAAAGACTTAGTTGGTAAGCTTTTAATTAGCAAAAAATATAAGGAAGCTTAGTTTCTCACAAGAGAAATAAATAGCAAAATTCAATGTCTTTGAGCCATAGCTTGCCTCCACGCAAGTAGTGAATCATGCTCTCCCATCTGTCCCAACGCGATTACATCCTTTAGAAACACATGCCTCTTTGGAAAGAGCACTGTCACATATATTTATTATTCTTCTCATTTATATATAGTTCTAGCTTTGCCACTATATTCTGAGAACCTTCTGTCCTTTAATGATGTTGAGTAAGCTTTGTTGGAAAGAGGCCAGTCACTACCATTCATAAATGGAGATAATATTTGAAGTGACAAGTGAAATATTAATGTATTCTAAGAAAAAAATCAACTTTTAAGATATCTGATGATATATGTAGATACTAGAGAAACAGAGAGATTTTAGCTTCTACAAAATATGACCTAGATGTCAACTGAGGCCTTTTACATTTTGAGATTTAAGTAATATTGATGGTTACTCCCATATCATGTCCAGTGGAAAGTGTAATGCATTCCTTGACGTTTTTAAAAATATGGGCATGTTGATTCTCATAACAGCCTCTGCACTTCAATATTCTCGTCTCACCGAATTCTTGAATATGGCCCTTTCCCTCAAAGGGTCTCAAAGCATTATTTATATGACTCATTTGCATGTTTAATAAATAATAGTAATAGGATAAAGAGTAGTTATGCATAATAACAACAGAATAAATAGTAGTAATCCGAGTATGAGGCAGTCTTATTCTGAAATGCTATTTTAGCCACTTCTTCCCACATCACTATGAATTTGTTGCTGCCAAGCTGACCGGTTTTCTGCGGGGAGGTCTATTACTTTCTCTCCATATCCACAGATCCCAATTAACTTATTATGCAAAGCAATTAACTTGTCTCTGCCTATCCCAAATCAGCTTCAGATCATTTTATCTTAATTTAAGAAAATGAGTCATTAAGATACATTCTGAAGCAAAGACAGTAGCTTTCTTTCTGAGACGAGTTTGTGACCTTCTTGGTAAAACAGATAATTTAGTATAAAAACATTTAAAATTTTTAATCCCAAATAAATGGACCAATTATACAATTAGCACTAGACACAGGAGATATAAATTTTGCTCTTTCACAATTCACAGTCTAGAGGTTTTCCTGGTGGTCCAGTGGTCAAGAAAAAGCCTTACAATGGAGGGGACACCAGTTTGATCCCTAGTTCAGGTGGAAAAATCCCCACATGCCTTGAGGCTACAATAACTGAAGCCCACACACCTAGAGTCAGCGCTCTGCAGAAACAGAAGCTCATGGACCACAGCTGCAGAGTAGCCCCCTCTTGCTGCAACTAGAGGAAGACTGTGGGCAGCAACAAAGACCCAGTGCAGCCAAAAATAAATAAAGTTTAAAAAAAGATTTACAGTCTAGCCAGGAAGAGGGGAAAGTGAGAAAGGTTATATGTAATTAATTAAATGCTGTAAGAGAGTTGTACCAGGTTTTTAAGAAGCTGGGAAAATCCAGAGATTATCAAGCTCATGGACAAAGGGGAGGATTTATGTACAGAAAACATCTGATTTCAGCTAAGTCTTCAGAGATGGATAAGAATGTGCTAGGCATTTGGAAAGTTAAGGCATTCCAGATCTAGGGAAAAGCAACTGTAAAATCATGAAAGTAATTTATCTGGAAAAATAGTAATGGAATATCTTTGACAGCATATATACAAAATGATATGATGCAACTAGCCAGAAGGCAGAAATGGTATGGCCCTAACAGAAGCAGAAGATATTAAGAAGAGGTGGCAAGAATACACAGAAGAACTGTACAAAAAAGATCTTCACGACCCAGATAATCACTATGGTGTGATCACTCATCTAGAGCCAGATATCCTGGAATGTGAAGTCAAGTGGGCCTTAGAAAGCATCACTACAAACAAAACTAGTGGGGGTGATGGAATTCCAGTAGAGCTATTTCAAATCCTGAAAGATAACATTGTGAAAGTGCTGCACTCAATATGCCAGCAAACTTGGAAAACTCAGCAGTGGCCACAGGACTGGAAAAGGTCAGTTTTCTTTCTAATCCCAAAGAGAGGCAATGCCAAAGAATGCTCAAACTACCGCACAATTGCCCTCATCTCACATGCTAGTAAAGGAATGCTCAAAATTCTCCAAGCCAGGCTTCAGCAATACATGAACCGTGAACTTCTTGATGTTCATGCTGGTTTTAAAAAAGGCAGAGGAACCAGAGATCAAATTGCCAACATCCGCTGGATCATGGAAAAAGGAAGAGAGTTCCAGAAAAACATTTATTTCTGCTTTATTGACCATGCCAAAGCCTTTGACTGTGTGGATCACAATAAACTGTGGAAAATTCTGAAAGAGATGGGAATACCAGACCACCTGACCTGCCTCTTGAGAAATCTGTATGCAGGTTAGGAAGCAACAGTTAGAACTGGATATGGAACAACAGACTGGTTCCAAATAGGAAAAGGAGTACATCAAGGCTGTATGTTGTCACCCTGCTTATTTAACTTCTATGCAGAGTACATCATGAGAAACGCTGGACTGGAAGAAACACAAGCTGGAATCAAGATTGCTGGGAGAAATATCAATAACCTCAGACATGCAGATGACACCACCCTTATGGCAGAAAGTGAAGAGGAATTTAAAATCCTCTTGATGAAAGTGTAAGTGGAGAGTGAAAAAGTTAGTTTAAAGCTCAACATTTAGAAAACGAAGATCATGGCATCCAGTCCCATCACTTCATGGCAAATAGATGGGGAAACAGTGGAAACAGTGTCAGACTTTATTTTGGGGGGCTCCAAAATCACTGCAGATGGTGACTGCAGCCATGAAATTAAAAGATGCTAACTCCTTGGAAGAAAAGTTATGACCAACCTAGACAGCATATTCAAAAGCAGGGACATTACTTTGCTGACTAAGGTCCGTCTAGTCAAGGCTATGTTTTTTCCTGTGGTCATGTATGGATGTGAGAGTTGGACTGTGAAGAAAGCTGAGTGCCAAAGAATTGATGCTTTTGAACTGTGGTGTTGGAGAAGACTCCTGAGAGTCCCTTGGACTGCAAGGAGACCCAACCAGTCCATTCTGAAGGAGATCAGCCCTGGGATTTCTTTGGAAGGACTGATGCTAAAGCTGAAACTCCAGTACTTTGGCCACCTCATGCGAAGAGTTGACTCATTGGAAAAGACTCTGATGCTGGGAGGGATTGAGGGCAGGAGGAGAAGGGGACGATGGAGGATGAGATGGCTGGATGGCATCACTGAGTCAATGGATGTGAGTTTGAGTGAACTCCGGGAGTTGGTGATGGACAGGGAGGCCTGGCGTGCTGCGATTCATGGGGTTTCAAAGAGTCGGACACAACTGAGTGACTGAACTGAACTGAATAAGTTAAAGTGATATATTTAGATGATCTCGGTAAGGCAGAAAGTGGAAATAACTAGTACTTAGAGGATTTGGACATAAACAAACTTCCTATTCAGAATCTGGGTTTGGTGGACTATGAGGATTCTGGTTGATATCTCTCCACAGAGCAGTGTAAGAGTAATGTTTAATGGAGTTTTGTATTTGCCATTTAAGTTGAACAGATCAGCCCTGGGATTTCTTTGGAAGGAATGATGCTAAAGCTGAAGCTCCAGTAGTTTGGCCAGCTCATGCGAAGAGTTGACTCATTGGAAAAGACTCTGATGCTGGGAGGGATTGGGGGCAGGAGGAGAAGGGGATGACAGAGGATGAGATGGCTGGATGGCATCACGGATTCGATGGACATAAGTCTGAGTGAACTCTGGGAGATGGTGATGGACAGGGAGGCCTGGCGTGCTGTGATTCATGGGGTCGCAAAGAGTCGACATGACTGAGCGACTGAACTGAACTGAATATGCACACAGGATGATTCTTTAGTAGAAATAAAAGTTAAAAATAAACTCAAGATCCCTTTGCTATGCCATTAGAACATAAGAAGGAGTGAAGGTAAATATGTGAGTAAAATGTGAAGAAAGAAAATTTAAGTGAAAAGACTAGTAGACTAAGAAGTGAACTCTGGCGGAAATTGATATTTAATGGCTAAAGAGATGAAGACTCTGAGATAGGAAGACATTTGAGAAGGAAATCTCTTTAAGTATGACAACTATAACTAAAGGACATTGACACTAATTCTTTTCCTATCTTTCCCAAAAGGCATTGCACGTGTGCTAAGTCACTTCTGTCATTTCAGACTCCTGGCCAACCCCATGGACTGTAGCCCGCCAGGCTCCTCTGTCCATGAGGATTCCCCAGGCAGGAATACTGGAGTCAGTTGCCATGCCCCTCTCCAGGGGATCTTCTTGACTCAGGAATCCAACCAGCCTCTCAAGTCTCCCATACTGGCAGGAGGGATCTTTATCACCTGGGAAGCCTCAAAGGGATTATGCCTCACTAATCTGAGATTCTTTGAATTGATAATATAAATCTTCATAGGCATAATTTTCAAACAGTTACAGAATTAATGAAAAGAGAAAATAGTCTTTAGCCCTGGGTTTCTGTTGTTTAATCTTTTGCTGATACTTTAGCAAAACACAAATCATTATAATTAATTCCATAAAAGGGCAAAAATAATATTTGAGCACAAATCAGCAAGTCAGTAACTTGATAGAGTTCAGAGAGTTTTCAGATAAACAATAGAACTTTAATTGCAAATGAGAAACAACAATATATCCAGAATCTCAATCCATGTCTGAAGAACACAAAACGTAAGGTTCATGGATGTGTATACTCCAGTACACTTCTGGGTGTTTAAATATGACACTGATAAATATTGAACAGAACACAGTCAAATTCAGTGGCTCCTATACATTGGTGCCTGTTAGGGTACTTCAGATAGTCTTTAGAAAGAGACACTTCCAGGGTTTAACCCTAAATTAAATAAAGTGAATAACAAGTTGTTGGCATGGAACTAATAAACTCATATTCAGAAGCACCCTCAATGATCCTTAAACCACTCGTCTACGACTAGCCATGGCATGAGGAATCACTAGATTGGATGTACCTAGTTCACTTTCCAATGGTTTCCAAACACTTTAAATAACATACATTATAGTGGTATACTTTCTAGTCATCACGACTTATTCATCGTAATGAAAACTTACTGATTAGGCAAAATACTTTGAGGTGAAGATTGTCCAATAGAGAGCAGTCAGTAAAAAATCTGCCTGCAGTGTAGGAGACCAGGTTCAATCTCTGGGTGGGGAAGGTCGCCTGGAGAAGGAAATGGCAACCCACTCCAGGCTTCTTGCTTGGAAAATCCCATGAACAGAGGAGCCTGGTGGGCTACAGTCCATGGGGGAACAAGAGTTGGTCATGACTTTGTGACTAAACCACCACCATAGTCCAACAAGTATTCATTTATAAATGTGACATGGTTATTTTACCTAAATTAACCAAAGGAATAAACAAAAATCTATGGCTATTGGATGAATAATATATCTTACTATGAATAAAAAAGTGGGTTTATTGACATTCTAACATTTTAAACGGGCTTCTTGTTGAAGCTCATTCACTTTGGTTTTGTGATCATAGAATATTTTCAAAAAAAAGAAATAGGATATATTTATTTTTATAATTTTCATGCATTGTAGAAGATGCCAAATTCTGTACTGTTTTAACCAACTAAATGTAAAATATGTTGATTGGGTGTAATAGGTCATTCTATGAGTGAAAGCTTTTGTCTTAAGGTGAGATTAGGTAGGCAGTGAAATGGAAATGGGGAAATTTGAGCAAGCTTTTCATGAATGTTAGGCTGTTTTGGGAGAAGGCAATGGCAACCCACTCCAGTACTCTTGCCTGGGAAATCCCATGGATGGAGGAGCCTGGGAGGCTGCAGTCCATGGGGTCGCAAAGAGTTGGACATGACTGAGCGACTTCATTTTCACTTTTCACTTTCATGCAGTGGAGAAGGAAATGGCAACCCAGTCCAGTATTCTTGCCTGGAGAATCCCAGGGACGGGAGCCTGGTGGGCTGCTGTCTATGGGGTAGCACAGCGTTGGACACGACTGATATGACTTAGTAGCAGCAGCAGCAGGCTGTTTTGATTCAGTTTATCTACCCCCTCCACTAACTTTTGAGTCAAAAGGCATATAATTATGTTTACCTGTAGAACCTTATTGTGTTCCCTCTACAAATGACAGGAAGGACATTCTGACATATCTTTATAGAACTGAACTTTATTCTGTGATCTACAGTTATATATATATATATATATATTTAATTTTTTTTAAATTTTTATTTTACTTTACAATACTGTATTGGTTTTGCCATACATTGACATGAATCCACCATGGGTGTACATGCATTCCCAAACATGAACCCTCCCTCCCATCTCCCTCCCCATAACATCTCTCTGGGTCATCCCCATGGACCAGCCCCAAGTATGCTGTATCCTGCCTCGGACATAGACTGGCAAGACAGCAAAAGAGACACGGATGTGTAGAGCGGACTTTTGGACTCAGAGGGAGAGGGAGAGGGTGGGATGATTTGGGAGAATGGCACTGAAACATGTATACTATCAGGTAAGAATCGAATCGCCAGTCTATGTCCGAGGCAGGATACAGCATGCTTGGGGCTGGTGCACGGGGATGACCCAGAGAGATATATATTATTGTATTTAGACTGATTACTGTCTGCCAGCAGGACTGAAAGAAAGCTGCATGAACGAAGAGATCAGGCCTACTACCTTCATTCATCAGGATATTCCCAGATCAAGACAGTTTCTTGCACAGGAGAGACTCTCAAAACACCTAAATACCAAAACCTTAAAGGAATACTTAAAATATTTTCTGCTACAGATATATAAAATCCCTTTGGTTAGAATTTTTGCATTTTTTTTTTCTGCTTACCTGAGCAGAGAAGGATCTTTAAAACTTATCAACTTTTAAAAGTTATATATTAGAGTTATGCTTTCTTATTCAAAGTTCTCATCACAAAAGCTATCAATTATTCTGGGAAGCAGCATTATTTCAGCAATTTCTACCAGCTATCATTAAAGTTAGTCTTTGAATAGGTGAATGGCTACAATAATTTCTTTTCTCTATTATTAGAGCTAATTCCTGAAAATACAGAGTCTAGGCTATTACTCAGTTAAATAATTTCAGATCATAACTGAGCCTTCTCAAATTAAACAGTATTCAGTTCACTAAATGGGTAATTTACTTAAAAGTATTAATGGTTTGAGAAAATTAATACTTATGGTAAAATGCACTTATAAAGTTTCTGGCCATTAATTATGACTCAAATATCATCAGAAGCTCAGGAAAGGAGTTCTAGAAAGGCCATGGTCTAATATGTATGAATGTCTATATGAACAATTAATAAATGTACAAAGCCTCACACACTCACATGTGACTAACATATTATGTTTCTCAAGAGCCAAATGAATTATCATAGAAAAAGGGATCAACAAACTCCTTCAGGTATGGTGGGTTTCCAGCTATAAGCATGTACTGGGAGTCAGTGGCCCTGGATCATAATTTTATAATTACACAACAATCCTTTTCTAATTGCATTTGTTTGCTTCATATAATGTGGGTGGGCATAAAATATGGTGTTTTCTTTTACTTCATCAGATGAGAAACATGTTAGTGACACTGTTTAAAAATATGTTCAAATGATTCGTGTATTTTTAAAGAATTTTGCATAACTAATACAAACAAAATATAATGTTCATTGTGCTTTTCTATCTTATTAAATAAAAAGTGGCAAAGAAATTTTATGCCTTGACTTTCTAAAATCTGAAAGGTAGAAATATGGAATTGTACTGGGTCAAATTTTATGATAGCTGTTAACATAACTCTCAAATAATTTGTCACATTAATATGTTTATATTGAATAATTAAATTTTGTTACAGTGTTAACATGCAGAAGTATAATACCACACATTTCATTTATTTTGAGTAACAATAAATGATTTTTACTGGAGTAAGAAGATATACCAAATTTATCTAGATTTGCAAATATTGGTATTATAATATATTTATATTGCATATTTTATTGACACTATCCAATACAGAATGCAAATGAGTAATATTTTAATGTGAATCTATAATGCATCTTGAAAATAGTATAGAATAAGATATACATTTTCAAAGATATACATTGCAGAATGCAGAGAAAAAGCTATAATTGGAAAAAAATAGTTGTAAAAGCTAACTCACTCTCACTGACAAGAAATGTATATATTTTATTAAACTAAAGAATTTCTTAGATAAAAGTCATAGGATGGCACAACTATAGGGTTTCCCCTGGAACCAAGTGGTCTGGCTGAAATCTGCCAGTATAGGAGGAATAATAATAATGTTTAAAATATTTTTGAGTCATTATATTGTTATTCTTTTCATACTGTTCATGGAGTTCAGGAGATGGAATTCCAGTTGAGCTATTTCAAATCTTAAAAGATGATGCTATGAAAGTGCTACACTCAATATGGTAGCAAATTTGGAAAACTCAGCAGTGGCCACAGGACTGGAAAAGGTCAGTTTTTATTCCAATCCCAAAGAAAGGCAATGCCAATGAATGCTCAAATACCTACAAAGTTGCACTTATCTCACAAACTAGCAATGTAATACTCAAAATTCTCCAAGCCAGGCTTCAACAGTACATGAACAGTGAAATTCCAGATGCTCAAGATGGATTTAGAAAAGGAAGAGGAACCAGAGATCAAATTGCCAACATCCATTGGATCATCAGAAAAGCAAGAGAGTTCCAGAAAAACATCTACTTTTGCTTTATTGACTATGCCAAAGCTTTTGATTGTGTGGATCACAACAAACTGGAAAGTTCTTAAAGAGATGGGAATACCAGACCACTTTATCTGTCTCCTGAGAAAACTGCTTGCAGGTCAAGAAGCAACAGTTAGAACCGGACATGGAACAATGGACTGGTTCCAAATTGGGAAAGGAGTACATGAAGGCTGTATACTGTCACTCTGCTTATTTAACTTATATGAAGAGTACATCACATGAAATGCTGGGCTGGATGAAGTACTAGGGGGAATCAAGATTGCTGGGAGAAATATCAATAATGTCAGATACGCAGATGACATCACCCTTATGGCAGAAAGTGAAAGGGAACTAAAGAGCCTCTTGATGAAGGTGAAAGAGGAGAGTGAAAAAGCTGGCTTAAAACTCAACATTCGAAAAACAAAGATCATGGCATACAGTCCCATCACTTCATGACAAATAGCTGGGGAAACAATGCAAACAGTGACAGATTTTATTTTGTTGGTCTCCAAAATCACTGTGGATGGTGACTGCAGCTGTGAAATTAAAAGATGCTTGCTCCTTGGAAGAAAAGCTATGATCAACCTAGACAGCATATTATAAAGCAGAGACCTTACTTTGCCAACAAAGGTCCACACAATCAAATCTATGGTTTTTCCAGTAGTCACCTAAGGATGCGAGTTGGACCATAAAGAAAGCTGAGTGCCAAAGAATTGATGCTTTTGAGCTGTGGTGTTGGAGAAGACTCTTGAATCCCTTAGACTGCAAGGAGATCAAACCAGTCAATCCTAAAGGAAATCAACCCTGAATATTCATTGGAAGGACTGATGCTGAAGTTTCAATACTCTGGCCACCTGATGTGAAGAACTGACTCATTGGTAAAGACCCTGATGCTGGGAAAGATTGAAGGTGGGAGGAGGAGGAGATGCCAGAGGATGAGATGGTTGGATGGCATCACAAACTCAATTGACATGAGTTAAAGCAAGCTCTGGGAGTTGGTGATGGACAGGGAAGTCTGGTGTGCTGCAGTCCATGGGGTTGCAAAGAGTCGGATATGAACTGAGTGACTAAACTGAACTGATTGTTATTTAAAGATATCCTTTTAAACACAATCACCCTAAAAGATAATATTCTACTGTGTTTATCAATAGATTCTTGAGATCCCAGATGTTGGCTCATTTCTCAAAGAAGATATAGATGATTCACTCGATAATAAATAAGAAATACTATTATATCATGCCTGATTATTCACACAACTAAATTGAAATATATGGAAAATTAAGTTCATGGTTTTCAAATGTTCTCTATAATTCTCAATTTCTGGAGTTTGAATTTCAACTGGTATTTAGAACAAATGGAGGGCTGATACATAGTTAATATGATCTATATTTCTTTATCCAAATGTGAGTATATTTTCTTATCATTTAGAACATGAGATAAGCTCACTGAAAAAAGTCAGGAAAACTAGGCAAGTAAAATACACGGGAATGCTCTCTCTGGACCACCCAGAGAAAGCATTTCCATGTTTCTGCATAGAACATAGCATAGTCCTGGAATATTGGCGATAGTGGAGACAAGACCATCTGAGCATGATTACAGAGCCATAGAGCAATGCACATTATAGAAGCCAGGACAGCCAATGAAGGTAACAGCAGCTCAAAGAACTTATTGAGAACTCCTGTGATGTCTCAGGAGACCTTTAAAATACTTAAAGATGTTGTTGGCCCTATGCTAAAAAGTTAAAGTCCTGCAATGGCAAATGAGAGCATAGCTAGTGAAATACATGTGTTCGTTGCTCAGTTGTGTCTGACTGATTGTGACCCCATGGACTGTATCCCTCCAGGCTCCTCTGTCCATGGGATTTCCTAGGCAAGAATATGGAGTGTGTTGCCATTTCCTTCTCCAGGGGATCTTCCCTGACCCAGAGATCAAACCCGGGTCTCCTGCATTGCAGGTAGATTCTTTACTGTTTGAGTCACTAGGGAAATATGGGTTACTACTTGCCAACTGGGGTTCCCATATGGCACTGGTGGGAAAGAACCCACCTGTCAATGCAGGAGATGTGAGAGATGCAAGTCTGATCCCTAGGTCAGGAAGATCCCCTGGAAGAGGGCATGGCAACGTACTGCAGTATTCTTGCCTGGAAAATCCCATGGACAGAGAAGCCTGGTAGGCTAGAGTCATGCACACACTTGTCAGTTTAAACTCTGGCTGGAGTTGCCTGGTGAGGCATGCACTGCACTGCCTGTTATGAACCATAAGCATGTTTCCATTCTATCTCACATCTATCTCACGCATGTTTTCCATTCTATCTCACATTCCATCTTCCAGTCTATCTCTCACAATGGATTTAGTGCCATTTCTAGATGAGAAGCTATGTATTAAAAAAGCTGAAAGTTAGTCCTTTTTGCATTAAAAAAAGCATAAAACTTGCTTTATAAGTTCTTGAATTTCAACAAAGGGCTATTTGGCTAACTTAATCTCTTTTTTAAAACTTATCTCAGAATTAACACTCCTGAAAATTAAGAAACTGTGAACCTTTAAAAAATGCTACATTTCATGAAACAGTTGAAAAACTTTTAACACACAGGAAGAAAAGGTCGTTTCCATTTAACTAAAGGAATCAAGAATT
The DNA here is from genome assembly GCF_001704415.2 of Capra hircus. Classification (NCBI taxonomy): domain Eukaryota; kingdom Metazoa; phylum Chordata; class Mammalia; order Artiodactyla; family Bovidae; genus Capra; species Capra hircus. The sequence goes on from NC_030812.1 coordinate 10,912,623, forward strand.
GCTTTATGATACTCTAACTGGTACAAAACTCAAATAGTAACAGCTCTATTTCAAAAGTAAGTGTTAAAGAGCCTTATTTTTCTTTTTTAAAAAATGGAAGGTGGGTGAGATGACAGCAGTGTGTGTATATATATGTGTGTGTGTGTGTGCATGTACGTGTGAGTGTGCACATATTTTAGGTAGTAGGACAATTAAAGACTGAGAAAAGATGATCCAAGATTGGAATTTCACAGAGTTGAGTGGTATGGGATTCCATAGTTTTATTCATTTGAAAGGAAAATAGTATTTATCCCAAAGTTAAACTATGGTTTTCCTGTTACATAACCAAACATATGATTTCAAGCTAAAGAAATTTTATAAATATATGGAAAATTATACCCAAGATGCCATTAAAAGACTCTTTGTTTGGGGCTCAGTAATTCTAGACTTAAGAATAAATTCATGTGTTACTATATCAAAGAGTTCACAAGAACACCAAAAGAAAAGATTTTCTTATTTAAATAGGATGTTCTCTTTAAAATTGCAAAGTAAAAATATTTATTAAATGATTTTACATTTTTCTCTTATCTAATACTTTTCCCATAATGCTACATTCTTTTGTAGTCTTTTGGCTCATTTATTTCCCCAGAGTGATGTTGACATGCATCTGCTCAAATTAATTAACAGTGTATCTCAGTAGACTCATTTAGCCTGAATAAAAAGTTCAAATGCTAATTTGTGGGCCAGTGTAGCTTCCTTCAACCAAAGTATAACACCTTGTATGCTTCACACCAACAGAGGCAGAAGAGTTGTACACCTTCTTTCTTGTTTTTGTCTTTTTAAATGACATTTTGGTTTGGACCGTAAAGAATCTGCCTGCAATACAGGAGACCCAGGCTCAATCCCTGTGTTGTTAAACATATCTCTGAATATCACTATCAGTTTCCTACCATTAACATCCACTGATGACTTCTGGAAACTGTCACAGGAAGGGCAATTAACATGGTCTTCAGTGGTGCTCTGGAGAAGGCAATGGCACCCTACTCCAGTACACTTGCCTGGAGAATCCCACGGACGGAGGAGCCTGGTAGGCTGCAGTCCATGGGATCGCTGAGGGTCGGACACGACTGAGCGACTTCACTTCACTAGGCTCAATCCCTGGGTCAGGAAGATCCTCTGGAGAAGGGAATGGCTACCCACTCCAGGATTCTTGCCTGGAAAACTCCACGGACAGAAGAGCTTGGCAGGCTACAGTCCATGGGCTGCAAAGAGTCAGACACGACTGCAGTGACGGTCACTCTCACTTATGGGGCTATACTTGCAATCATGAGACGTACAGGTACCAGAGACTGGAAAAGCACCGACATCTCTCCCTTTTTTAAGAAACATAACTGTGCATGTGTGAGAGACAGAGAGAGGAGAGAGAATTCTTTAGCATTGCATTAAGAATTATACGTGAAAAGCAATGTGTACTCATATATTAGTTACAAGTATTGCCATGACCTCACAATTTGATTGTTCTTATAAAATATGAGCAGAGAATCTTATGTATTTTGAAAAGAACTAGAGTTATCCGAACACTTATTTATGCCTTAAATAAAAACTGAGCTGACTTATTTTTGTCAGGCAGAAAACTGGGCTCTCTCTCAGAGAAGACTTTTTCAGATCTTAAATGTATAGCTCTAAATATTTTAGCTTGTCTTAAAAGTGTCAACAATTTGCCTTTACTACTTTTAAACATCATACAACCTTATATTTGTAAGCAACAGAAAGCATAGGCTGGGAGAAGACAGCCATATTTGGAATCTCAGAGACCTAAGTTAACTTTCATCTCTAGTACTGGTGCCTCAATTCTATCATTACAAAAATGATTTCATGGTGACTATAGAGTTTAAAGTTTATAAAATTTAACACAATATTTCTGTCTAAAATTTAATTAGTTGAGATTTCTGATCATGAAGAATATACATTCACAAACCATCTTTTATGCCAAAGACATTCTGCACAAATTATAAAAAATGAGTTTTGATTCTAAAACTGAAAAGCTAATTGCTGATTTCTAGTCACATTTTACAAATATACAACTAAACTCATAATTTATTAAAACTTTCATATGAGGCTTACCTCAGGGATGAGGCTGTGTATAGGAAAGACATGGCTTTATAAAGTGTGAGTCAGGAGAAAATCAGAGTGTAGAGACATTGCTGCAGGGGTTCCCAAACCTATGTAGATAAAAGGTTTGGCTTCTATTGGTGATTAATTTTTGTATTCTCTGGAGAATTTACTGACATAGTTTCAAAAACCACTTTGTCCTAATTACAACAGAGTTCTGATGGAACTAGTATCAGATGCAAGCCTTTAACTTTTGTTTTCTAGGCTGTGTGTATATATATATGTGTGTGTGTGTGTCCTAGGCTGTGTGTATATATACACACACATATATACACATACATACATATATATATGAAACAGCACCTATTTTCGCTGCATGGTTTGGTTAAAGTCAAAGTGTCTGTCTTTAGATACTTATTTACTTCATCAAAGGTAGAGTTTGTATATACTGATAGTTATTCTTCATCGAATAACTCAAAAGTTAACACAAACACGAAATTAGATGACATCTGTACAATGATTGATATATTTTAGGTGCTTTGTCATTGTACAGATGTCATTTAATTTTGTATTTGCATTAATTTTTGAGATAGTTATTAGGAGATAATACATGGAGTTCAAGGAAAAGAGAATACAGCGTGTGGAGAAAATCAAGGATGATTCATGGGGGAAGTAAGATAAAACAGATGTAGAGTTCATCTTACAGATGTAAGAGGGAACCAGGGGCTTGCTGATAAAGAGAAGCAACCCACAGAGTTTGGAATAGGCACTCATTGTGTTGAATATCATCACGTCATCGGTCTGAAAAAGTTCCAGGTGGGTACTTTAAAATAACTAAAAATAATAAATACGGTCATACATTAAAGCTTAAAGAAAAACAATTTTTTAAAATATCTACTCTTCTTCCAGTTGCATGTTTATAAGTTAAAAAGCAATAACTTTGATAAAAATAATTGCAATAATAATTCAGGAATTGTGAGTATAGCTCAGCATCTTTTATTTTAAAAAAGCTGTTATACAACTAGTGACAATAATTCAGGAATTGTGAGTACAGTTCAACATCTTCTATAAAAACCTAGCTGTTATATATCTACAATCAAGATATGAAAAGCATGAATGCATTTTAAAATCAACAATTATCCCATTTAAAACTCTGCTCTCAGTGTTACTCTAAAATACATAGTTAAAAGCTCAGATAAATGTTTTGAAAAGCTTTACAAGAAGAGGCCCCTAAAATCCAGAGAGTATTATAGTGTGAAGATTAACTGAAAAGTTTAATATACCACACAGATATATAAACCAGTGGTTAATTTCAGATATTTTCTGATCATAAAATTATAACTTAAGTAAGAGATGACTGTCAGCATATAAAACAAAAATAATTCAAGAATGTTAGTGCACTCTTTTTACTGTCCATGGATAATTTTATCCTACAGATAATTATAGAAACAATACTATTAGAGAAAAAATTTAAAACTCTTCTGTAGTTAGAACTAAAAGTGATGGCTGAAAATAATCCATTGAGGAATATTTCAAAGTGAATAGCCATTTCAGGGGCTTCCCTGGTGGCTCAGATTGTAAAGAATCTGCCTGCAATGCAGGAGACCTGGGTTCGATCCCTGGGTCAGGGAAGATTCCCTGGAGAAAGAAATGGCTGCCCACTCCAGCATTCTTGCCTGGAGAATTCCATGGATAGAGGAGCCTGGTGGGCTACAGTCTGTGACCCCGTGTCTGCAAAGAGTCGGACATGACTGAGCAACGAACACTTCACTTCATACTTTATAACCATTTCATAAGAGAGTTAGTGTTGACTGAACAATAGCCACTGACTCTGGAGAATTCCAATACGCTAACATAAATTCAGGGTATCAGGCAAGGAGAGAAATTTTTATAAGTCACTGTTCATCACAATGGACAATGAATATTGTCTACACAGAGAAGACAAGGTTTCCATTTTTAGTCTTTTTTAGGTGTGAATATCTTTATCTTATCCTCTTTTCTATACATGTACTCATTTTAATTTTAAAGTTTAACAAAGAACCCGGTCATCTATTCCTTTCCACACATACCAATTTGCTTATGAGTTACTTTTATCTTTTTATCCTCTACCTCCTCTGAGGTGTCATACCTTGGGTACCTTCTTCTCCCAGGGTCTCAACTGGATCCTTCTGCATGATGACTTTCAAATATTATATATCATTAAAATGCCTTTAATATATTTACAACCTCTACTGCCTTAGATTTTTGCTTCTTAAGTAGTCTAACCTCACTGCTTCCACTTGGTTTAATTTGTTCATTGCAATCTGACTTTATTTCTAATGAACTAAATTCAATGATCCTTTTAGTCTACTTCTAATAATCTGTTGTTGATACAATTGATTGATCCTTTCTTTAAACTGTCCACTCTTGCCTTCTATAATAACACATTCTTCAGTCACTATTCATTAATTTTTTTCTACTTAACAGATATTAAACCATTATCATTTGGCAGACATTATTGTAGATGCCAAAGTATAAACTGTAGTAAGGTGTGGTCCTTGTAACTTTGAGGAGGGGAAAAAAAAGCACACAAATAATTGTCATAAAATGTGATAAATGCTGTAGTAGAGATATTTACATTATAATACTGTATCAGGGAAGAGGAATCATTTTTAAAATTTTTAATATAAATCACTGCTTCAATTCCACTATATAAAATCAACAAAAGTTACTCAATATAAAGCTCATCCTTTAAATAGAAATAATGGCTTCTAAAGAGTTCTGTGTGAATGACATAAAAATTACTCATTCATTTTGCAAAATAGATGAGTATGAAAAATGATTATTTTGAATGATATTGGTTTGATTAACATTGTAAACAGAAAAGACTCACCTTCATTTAAAACTTATGAAATTAATCATTATTCAAATGGCACTTCAGAGGTGGTATATTAAACTGGAAAAAAAAAAAACCCTCAAACATATAGTCTTTTAAAGCTGAAGGGATCTTAGAGACCATTTAGCCCCAGCCTATTATTTTATAGGATTTCCCTGGTGACTCAGCGTTAATCCACCTGCAATGTGTTGCAGGTTTGATCCTGGGTCAGAGAATATCCTAGGAAAGAGAAATGACAACCCACTTCAGTAGTCTTGCCTGGGAAATCCCATGGACAGAGGAGCCTAGTGGGTTACAGTCCATGGAGTCACACAAGAGTTAGTCACAGCTTTGTGAGGAAACCACCACCATTATTTTGTAAAGAAAGAACTGATCTCTGGAAGGTACTTGCTCCACATTACACAGATTTTAGGGACATAATTGAATTAGAACTCAGGATGGTCTTTTCTAAATGATCTTTCTAAAACAGGAAAATTGAGCACAATAGTAACTCTACATCATGAAATGCACACATCTCTTTTTGAAAGTATTTACAATAAAGTAAAGATGTGCTGTGAAAGTGCTGCACTCAATATGCCAGCAAATTTGAAAAACTTAGCAGTGGCCACAGAACTGAAAAAGGTCAGTTTTCATTCCTATCCCAAAGAAAGGCAAATGCCAAAAAATGCTTAAACTACCACACAATTGCACTCATCTCACACGCTAGTAAAGTAATGCTCAAAATTCTCCAAGCCAGGCTTCAGCAATACATGAAATGCAAACTGCCAGATGTTAAAGCTGGTTTTAGAAAAGGCAGAGGAACCAGACATCAAATTGCCAACATCCGCTGGATCAATGAAAAAGCAAGAGAGTTCCAGAAAAACATCTATTTCTGCTTGATTGACTATGCCAAAGCCTTTGACTATGTGGATCACAATAAACTGTGGAACATTCTTCAAGAGATGGGAATACCAGACCACCTAACCTGCCTCTTGAGAAACCTATATGCAGGTCAGGAAGCAAAAGTTAGACGTGGACATGAAACAACAGACTGGTTCCAAATAGGAAAAGGAGTATGTCAAGGCTGTATATTGTCACCCTGCTTATTTAACTTATATGCAGAGTACATCACGAGAAACTCTGGGCTGGAAGAACCACAAGCTGGAATCAAGATTTCCGGGAGAAATATCAATAACCTCAGATATGCAAATGACACCACCCTTATGGCAGGAAGTGAAGAGGAACTAAAAAACCTCTTGATGAAAGTAAAAGAGGAGAGTGAAAAAGTCAGCTTAAAACTCAACATTCAGAAAACGAAGATCATGGCATCTGGTCCCATCACTTCGTGGGAAACAAATGGGGAAACAGTGGAAACAGTGTCAGACTTTATTTTGGGGGGCTCCAAAATCACTGCAGATGGTGATTGCAGCCATGAAATTAAAAGACCACTTACTCCTTGGAAGGAAAGTTATGACCAACCTAGATAGCATGTTGAAAAGCAGAGACATTACTTTGCTAACAAAGGTCCGTCTAGACAAGGGTATGGTTTTTCCAGTGGTCATGTATGGATGTGATAGTTGGACTGTGAAGAAAGCTGAGCACTGAAGAATTGATGCTTTTGAACTGTGGTGTTGGAGAAGACTCTTGAGAGTCCCTTGGACTGCAAGGAAATCCAACCAGTCCATTCTGAAGGAGATCAGCCCTGGGATATCTTTGGAAGGAATGATGCTGAAGCTGAAACTCCAGTACTTTGGCCACCTCATGCAAAGAGTTGACTCATTGGAAAAGACTCTGATGCTGGGAAGGATTAGGGGCAGGAGGAAAAGGGGATGACAGAGGATGAGATGGCTGGATGGCATCACCGACTCAATGGACGTGAGTTTGAGTGAACTCCAGGAGTTGGTGATGGACATGGAGGCCAGGCGTGCTGTGATTTTGGGGGTCGCAAAGATTCGGGCACGACTGACTGAACTGAAGTGAACTGAAAGTAAAATATTTTAAAGAGTATCACATGTGTTTTTGAAGCCCCTCCCCCACAATTATAAAATGATAGACCAACTCCTAAACACAGTGTTAAACTCCCAGGAATGATTAAATTGATGTTACTTAACATAACTGAAACTGGGTTGCCCTAAGAAACAAGAATGAGAAAATTAGATTCCTAAAAATGTCTTTCATATAAAAGATTATGAGCTGTGTCTCAGAAACTGACACAGGCAATGCAACAAATATTTATTTTACCTGTCATCTGGTCAGTTTATTTTAGGACAAATCTGAAACTATTCCCTCTTTTTTTTTAACTAGTTGCCGAAGGCTGACTTGCATATGGTGTCCTCAATCCTGTCATATATATATGTTTCAGGGAAATCACATCTTCTCTGTGGAGAGAGTTAGGATTTAAAGTCAGCTCATAAGGCAAAACTGAAGTGACTTAGCAGCAGCAGCAGCATAAGGCAAAAACTGATTTATTCAAAACCACTGTAGACAGTACCTCAGGGAAGCATCACACTGGAGATCAACATCCTACAACCCAGTAAGTGCACTCCAGGCAGTTCTCCTCCCAACTTAGAACATATGACTCCCACTGGGGAAGAGCACCACATGCATGAGCTGCTCTGCTATGGGGTTTTATGGAATGAAAAGTACAATGTGCACTTTTTGATGGATGAGAAGTATCTTTTAAAAGAGGGATTGCATTCAGCCTCACAAGGTGCTCACACTATAAGAAGCACGGGAGCTACTCTTGACCTTGTTTAGGTTTCCCGTATGACAGTCACTTGGGGGATATGCTCATTGCATAGCATCTTCTGTAACATTTACATCTTTATTTGTCTCCCTTTCTGCTGTTGCAGTACATGAATGGTTGAATTTACCTGATACATGTGCAATGGTGCCATCTCACTTAATATACACTTTGCTCATATATATGTGTGTGTACTTACTCTGATAGATATATTATACTATGTATACCATGCATGTATTATGTATATGTATACTATGTATATATGTATATTATGTATATGTATACTCCCCTGGTGGCTCAGACGGTAGAGCGTCTGCCTGCAATGCGAAAGACCCGGGTTTGATTCCTGGGTCAGGAAGATCCCCTGGAGCAGGAAATGGCAATCCACTCCAGCACTCTTGCCTGGAAAAGCCCATGGACAGAGGACAGGGCTACAGTCCATGGGGTTGCAAAGAGTCGGACACAACTGAGCGACTTCACTTTTCTTTCATACTATGTATATGCATACCATTACTCAACTATACGCATGTATGTAGTACAAAAAAATGTTTTAATGATTTGTTTCAGAAAGATGCTGAGTTTTGTTAAAATTCTAATAATAAAATTTCTAAAATATGTAACTATTACATAATAACAAATTTGTCTGGTCTTTTGTCCAACCCTCCTAAGAGGAAGCTTCTAAAATTTTGGAATGTGCCCAGTGATGAGTCTCTTTATTATTCATGGTGGGTCCCAGGGAGCACCCCTGAGTTTATGCTAATGAGGTGACTCAAGAGAGGCCTTCTGGTAGTTTCAGGGTCAGAGCAATCCAGAAAGATTAATCATGTGATTGATTAGAAGGTTGGGGCTTTGAACCAGGTGCTGTTAGCCTGACCTCCAATGAGCAGACGAGACTGTAGATCAAGTTCAATCACTCTGCCAATGATTCAATTAATCATACCTGTATTATAAAACCCCAATAAAAATTCTGGACGTCTGAAGCCTTAAGAACTTCCTGATTGGTGATACACATTGTGTTGAAAGGATGATTATCCTCAGAACGCAGATTTACAGCTGGGAACCTCCCAGGTCTCATTCTAGTGTCTCTACTTTTGGCTAGTCCCGATTTGTATCCTTTGCAGTGAAACTTAAGTTAAATACAAGTATAGTAGCTTCCTGAGTTCTTTGATGTGTTCTAGTGAATTATTGAAACTGAGAAGGTAGAGGGGACCCTCAAATTTAGAGACAGTTGGTCTGATGTGTGGGAGGATTGGGAACCCCAGAGCTCGTCAAGGGTGTCTGCAGTATGAGAGTCTTGTGGAGGTTTATGTCCTCAACTATGAGGTCTGCGCTAATGCTAGCTAGTTGGTGTCAACTGCGCTACAGTAACTTTGCCTTAAATGTGACCAGCACCATGTCTGAAGGTAGAGTGAGTTGTCTGTTTATTATGTAACTCATCTAATTTTCCTCAAGAAGCTACACACATTAGGTGATAGATAAGAAGTGAACTTAAGCCCATCTGATAATGTAAACTGTCCCTAGTTGAGGGAATCTCATCTCAGAGTAACTAATAAGAAGCCCATTACGGTCAAAACATCCCTCTGCCTTTTTTGCCACTCTTTTACCTTCCATATGTGGGCTGCTCAATTCTTGTCTATTCTTTCTTTCATTTTCCCTCTTGTTAGACAGGGTCATGCTTTATCTCATTCTCTACATCATCACTCAGTGTCAGAGGTCAGAAGGTACCAACAAAACTATGGCTTGATGGGAAAATAACTTTTTTCAAAACATTATTTTTATTAAATAAGGATATAGATTTTAAATTATTTAAAATAATAAAATATGTGTAGCCAAAAATAGAGAACCACTGTTTAAAGTAAAACTGAATTAGGTATTTTTATACTTTTCTTAATAAGGATATTCAAATAGAACTGTTTAAAACAAAGCAATATTTGAAGTATTTACTTCAGTCACCAATATGTATTTATCTTGAATCATGCTTTTTCATTAATACTACTGGAAATTTACTTACATGGTATCACAATTTGCATAAATGATGTCATCTTTCTTTGCTTCAGTTCTTCAGGTTTATTCAGGTCAGAGCGAAACAATATACAAGCTCACAATAATATTATATGGACTAAAAGTATGCACTGGTGACTATAGAGTTGTTATGTTCTTTTATCTTTAATAACCAAACTATATGATAAATACCTAGAAGGTTTTCCTAGATTTGAAAGAACTTTGGACCTTATTTATTCACTATGTTGTACAAGTGAAAAATTACAAAGATGTTTTAAGATTAGCATTGTAGGCAAATTTTATCTCTCCTAGCAAAAAAGTAAACTACATCTACTCTAAAACAAATTAAAAGTATAAATAAGCAAAAACAAAATAAAAATTGTCTAAAAATTTTGAAAATCTTACCCAAAAATTCTTTAGTATTTTGTGACATGTAAAATCACTTAAAACCTTAGTGGTTTGGAAAGAAAGAAAACTGGTTACAATATCTTTCGGGGCATACTTGCATAATTTTTTAAATACATTCACTCAAAAAAATTATAACAGTAGGATTGCATTGTACATGGAACACTGTACCCTACATGTTTAATTTAATATCAAATAATAAACACTGTACCCTACACGTTTAATTTAATATCAAATAATAAACATAAAAAAGTTCAGAACACTTTCATTATAGAATTAAGGAGCAATGAAATAACACCAATCAGTAGCTTTCACCAGCCCTTAATAAAAACGACAATTGCACAAAAACTCTATATTCTATTTTACTTAATATGCAAACACTATATGAGCACTATCATTATTTCTTTTATTGATTTTTTTTAATAGGTCAGGTGTGGTAAGTCAATTACTCAAGGTTACAGAACTGATAATAGTTTGTATAGGTGGTGAAGTCAAGCCTACCTGCAATCTAACTGCAAGTTTAAGTACAGTTCAGTTCAATCTCTAAGTCGTGTCTGACTCTTTGCAACCCCATGGACTGCAGCATGCCAGGCCTCCCTGTCCATCACCAACTCCTGGAGTTCACTCAACTCATGTCCACTGAGTCAGTGATGCCATCCAACCATCTTATTCTCTGTCATCCCCTTCTCTTTCCACCTTCAATCTTTCCCAGCATCAGGGTCTTTTCTAATGAGTCAGTTCTTTGCATCAGGTGGCCAAAGTATTGGAGTTTCAGCTTCAGCATCAGTCCTTCCAAAGAATATTCAGGACTGATTTCCTTTAGGATGGACTGGTTGGATCTCCTTGCAGTCCAAGGGACTCTTAAGGGTCTTCTCCAACACTACAGTTCAAAAGCATCAATTCTTCTGCACTCAGCTTTCTATATAGTCTAATTCTCACATCCATACATGACTACTGGATAAACCACAGCCTTGACTAGAGAGACCTTTGTTGGCAAAGTAATGTTTCTGCTTTCTAATATGCTATCTAGGTTGGTTATAACTTTTCTTCCACGGAGCAAGCATCTTTTAATTTCTTGGCTGCAGTCACCATCTGCAGTGATTTTAAAGCCCAGGAAAATAAAGTCTCTCACTGTTGCCATTATTTCCCTAACAATTTGCCATGAAGTGATGGGACCAGATGCCATAATCTTAGTTTTCTTAATGTTGAGTTTGAAGCCAATTTTTTCACTCTCCACTTTCACTTTCATCAAGAAGCTCTTTAGTTCTTCTTCACTTTCTATCATAAGGGTGGTGTCATCTGCATATCTGAGGTTTATTGATATTTCTGCTGGCAATCTTGATTCCAGCTTGTGCTTCATCCAGCCTGGCATTTTACATGATGTACTCTGCATATAAGCTAAATAAGCAGGGTGACAATATGCAGCCTTGATGTACTCCTTTCCCAATTTGGAACCAGTCTGTTGTTCCATGTCCAGTTCTAACCGTTGCTTCTTGACCTTCATACAGATTTCTCAGGAGGCAGGTCAGGTGGTCTGGTATTCCCATCTTTTGAAGAATTTCCTACAGTTTGTTGTGATCCACACAGTCAAAGGTTTTGCTGTAGCCAATAAAGCAGAAGTAGATGTTTTTCTGGAACTCTCTTGCTTTTTTGATGATACAACAGATGTTGGCAATTTGATCTCTGGTTCTTCTGTCTTTTCTAAATTCAGCTTGAAAATCTGGAAGTTCATGGTTCAGGTACTGTTGAAGCCTGGCTTGGAGAATTTTCAGCATTACCTTGCTAAGACCCAATGCAACCAAATAAATACATATTTTTAAAACTCTATTGCATTTATATATTTTAATGACAAACTATCAGAAAGACAAATTAAGAAAATAATCCCATTGACAATTGCCTCAAAAATAATAAAACATCTACTAATAAAATTAATGAAGGATCTGAAAAGACTTGTACACTGAAAACTATAAGACATTGATAAAAGAATAAAGGAAATATATTCCTTTTTCATTAATTAGGAGAATTAATATTACTAAAAGGCTTCCCAGGTGGCACTAGTGGTAAAGAGTCCATCAGCCAATCCAGGAGACATAAGAGATGCGAGTTCCATCTCAGGGTTGGGAAGATCCCCTAGAGGAGGAAATGGCAACCTACTCCAGCATTCTTGCTGGGAGAATACCCTGGACAGAGGAGCCTGGCGGGCCACGGTCCATAGGGTTTCAAAGAGTCCAACACAATGAGGGTCTGAGCACACATGTACAATATTGCTAAAACCCAAGCAATCTACAGATTCAATGCAATAAAAATTCCAATAGCATACTTCACAGAACAAATTTCTAAAATTTTAATTTGAGACCACAAGAGATCTGAATTGCCAAAACAATTCTGTGAAAGAAGGACATAGCTAGAGGTATCACACTCTTTGATTAGCTTCATAAGTGACAAATAGATTCAAGGGCTTAGATCTGATAGACAGTGTCTGAAGAACGAGAGACGGAGGCTCGTGACACTGCAAAGGAGGCATTCATCCAAACCACTCCCAAGAAAAAGAATTGCAAAAAGGCAACATGGCTGTGTGAAGAGCCCTTACAAGTAGCTGAGAAAAGGAAAGTGAAAAGCAAGGGAGAAAAAAAAAAAAACAGATACATCCATCTGAATGCAGAGTTCCAAAGAATAGCAAGGAGAGAGAAGAAAGCCTTGCTAAGAGAAAAATGCAAAGAAATAGAGGAAAACAATAGAATGGAAAACACTAAAGATCTCTTCAAGAAAATTAGAGATACCAAGGGAACATTTGTGTAAAAATGGGCACAATAAAGGGTAGAAGTGGTATAAAGCAGACAGAAGCAGAAGATATTAAGCAGAGGTGGCTAAAATACACAGAGGAACTATAAAAAGAAAAATCTTTATGACCCAGATAACCACAATGGTGTGATCACTCACCTAGAGCCAGACATCTTGGAGTGTGAAGTTAAGTGGGCCTTAGGAAGGATCACTATGAACAAAGCTAGTTGAGGTGATGGAATTCCAGTTGAGCTATTTCAAATCCTAAAAGATGATGCTGTGAAAGTGCTGTACTCAATATGCCAGCAAATATGGAAAACCCAGCAATGGCCACTGGACTGGAAAACGTTAGTTTTCACTCCAACCCCAAAGAAAGACAATGCCAAAGAATGTTCGAAATACTGCACAATTGCATTCATCTCACATGTTAGCAAAATTATGCACAAAATTCTCCAAGCTAGGCTTTAACAGTACATGAACCAAAAATGTTAAAGCCGGATTTAGAAAAGGTAGAGGAACCAGAGATCAAAATGCCAACATCCACCAGATCATAGAAAAAGCAAGACAATTTCAGAAGAGCATCTACTTCTGCTTCATTGACTATGCTAAAGCCTTTGACTGTGTGGATCACAACAAACTCTGGAAAATTATTAAAGAAATGGGAATATCAGACTTACCTGCCTCCTGAGAAACCTGTATGCAGGTCAACAAGCAACAGTTAGAACCAGACATGGAACAATGGACTGGTTCCAAATTGGGAAAGCAGTATATCAAGGCTGTATATTGTCACCCTGCTTATTTAACTAATATGCAAAGTACATCATGCAAAACACCAGTCTGGATGAAGCACAAGCTGGAATTAAGATTGCTGGGAGAAATATCAATAACCTCAGATATACAAATGATGCCACCTTTATGGCAGAAAGTGAAGAGGAACTAAAGAACATCTTAAAAGAGGAGAGTGAAGAAGTTGGCTTAAAACTCAACATTTAAAAAACAACAATTATGGCATCCAACCCTATCACTTCATGTCAAATAGGTGGGAAATAATGGAAACAGTGACAGACTTTAATTTTCTTGGGATCCAAAATCACTGCTGATGGTGACTGAAGTCATGAAAGTAAAAGACATTTACTCCTTGGAAGAAAAGCTGTGACAAACCTAGACAGCACATTAAAAAGCAGAAACATTTCTTTGCTGACAAAGGTCCACACAGTCAAAGCTATGGTTTTTCCAGCAGCCATGTATGGATGTGAGGATTGGACTATAAAAAAGGCTGAACTCCAAAGAATTAATGCTTTTGAACTGTGGTGTTGGAGAGAGTCCCTTGGACTGCAAGAAGTTGAAACCCAGTCCATCCTAAAGAAAATCACTCCTGAATATTCATTAGAAGGACTGATGCTGAAGGTGAAGCTCCAATACTTTGGCCACTTGATGCACAAAACAGACTCATTAGAAAAGGCCCTGATGCTGAGGAAGATTGAAGGCAGGAGGAGAAGGGGATGATAGAGTACGAGATGGTTGGCTGACATCACTGACTCAATGGACATGAGTTTAAGCAAGCTCTGGGAGATGTCAAAGGACAGGGAAGCCTAGCTTGCTGCAATCCATGGGGTCTCAAAGGGTCAGACACCGCTGAGCAACTGAACAACAACAACAATTACAAAGCTACAGTAGTCAAAACAATATGGTACTGGCACAAAAAACAGACACACAGGTCAACAGAACAGAACTGAAGGTCCCCAAATAAATGCATACATATATGAACAACAATTTATGACAAAGGACCAAAGAGCATACAATGGAGAAAAGACAGTCTCTTCAATAAATGGTGTTGGGAAAACTGGACAACCACATGCAAAAGAACGAAACTAGACCACTATGTTACACAATACACAAAGATTAACTCAAAATTAATTGAAGACCTGAATATAAGACCTAAGCCATAAATTTCTTAGAATAAAATGTAGATAGTGCTCACATTGACATTGGATTTAGTGATGTTTTGTGGATCTGATTCCAAATGAAAACAGATGAAAAAATAAACAAAGGGGACTACATCAGACTTAAAAGCTTTGCATATCTAGAAAACCATAATCAAAATGAAAAGGCAACTTACTGAATGGAAAAGATATTTTAAAATCATATATCCAAATTTCGTGAGGCAACTGAGTTGTCAACCTGCAATGTGGGATATCTGGGTTTGATCCCTGGGTTGGGAAGATCCCTTGAAGGAGGGCATGGCAACCCTCTCCAGTATCCTTGTCTGGAGAATGCCTATGGACAGAGAAGCCTGGTAGGCCACAGTTCATGGGGCTGCAGAGTCGTATAGGACTGAGCGACACAGCACAGGTGTAACTCCAGCTATATTGGCTGTACTATGTCTAAAATGGTTCCTGTGCTATTTTACATGTGAGAAATTTCAACCATAAAATCTCTATTCATGTACATATAAAAAATTTCAAAATACAGTGAAATTGAAAGAAAAATTTTCTTTCATTAACAAATTTCTATAGCATCAGTTCTTTAGTCTATTGGTAATTCAGATGAACTTTGTTATTAGGTGGAACTGTAATTCATCCACAGTTCATAAGAGAAAGCCCTTCTTTACAGTGGTTTCCCAGCTAATAAATAGAAGAGGAAGTATAAAGTTACTGTTTCGTAACTGCCAAAGAAAATCATGACACTCAAGGACCATGGATCCGTGAATGCTAAAGAATCTGGGTAACTATTCTAGAATCAAAGAGACTAAAAGACAAAAATACAATGTGTCATACTTGATTCTTCTTCAAAACAAAAAGTCATAAAGGATATTTCTGGAACAGCTGGAAAAATGTGAATATGAACTGTGTATCAGGTGATAGTGTTAATATTCTTATACCTGATATGATGGTGGTTATAGAAGAGAATATTTACTCTTAGGACCTCATGCTGAATTGCAATGAATGCATACAACTTACTTTGAGATTGTTCAGAAAAAGGAAAAATAGACATAATATGACCAAATATTGCACAAAGAAACAATATTGAATCAAGATATGGTAATTCAAATCTTCATTATACTATTCTTTCAATTTCACTGTATTTTGCAATTTTTCATAACAAAAAGTTGAAATATAAGTGCCAAAACTTGAATGGCCTAAAATGGGCATAATGACAATACATAATATAATATTTGTATTCAATTTTAAAATGTTAATGAAAATTAATTGCTAACCTTTGTGGAATACAACACCCTATTTGAGATTTCTCTATCTTGGCACTAGTGACGTTTTAGATAGCTTTGTTGTGAGCAACAGTTCTGTGCATTGTAGAATGTTTAAAAATATTTCCAGCAAACAAAAAATATAATAAAAAATAAAAATAAAAATATTTCAGCTTGTGTCCACTACATGCTTGGATATTGTCCTTTTACCCTTCACCCCCCCAAAAAATCCCTCAAACTGTCTATAAAAATTGTCATATGTTCCCTGGGGGAGCAAAATTTTCTCTGGTTGGGATGCTGTGCTTTACATGATAAATTTTTTTTTTTTAATTTTGGGCCATTACTCCAAATTGCTATTTTTCAGATATTGAGAAAATAAAAATTAATTAATTTTTAGTATAAACTTTGTTAAAATCTAACTCCTCCCATTAAACACACTCAAAGTATATGTCTCTACTCTGATACTTGTGGATAAAAATGGTTGAATGGATTGCTAAAAAAGAGTATTTTTAAACATCCAGTTTTAAAATGCTTTTATGATAAAGCCTCTGGCAAATTTTTTTAAATAAAATCTTGCCTTTTCCCACAACATTATTCTGAATAGAGATAAAACAAAAATTTTTTGGCCTGGTAGCTTAAAGCTTGCTGCTTCTAGTAAGAGATATTACAATTATAATTTGGACCATGGCATATTAACTAGGAAAAAGATACAGGCATTTGGAACAAAAATTGCCACCAGAACTGTGTATAATAAGCTTTTAAAAAGATTGCATATTATTAATACATACAACTACTTGGATGAATCTCTATACGTATTAGGTTGAATGAAAGCAGGTATTCTCACAAGGTTAAATTATGTATGACTCCATTTATGTGATATTCCTGAAGGATAAAAGTAAACCTATAATGATGGAGAACAGGTCAAATTGCCAGGGGACAGAGACAGAGGGAGAGTAGGATGACTTAGTGATAGCAAGAGGGGTATTTTCCAAGAGATGGGACAGTTCTGTACCTGAACTGCAGTGGTGGTTACATGAATCTATGTGCATGTTAAAATTCACAGAACTGTACACAAAAAGTCAGTTTTACTACTGTTAATTTATAAAACATAATAAGAATTTTCTTATAATCTTAATTATAATCACATAAAAAATTCAATGCTTAATAAAGCATTTTCTTTTTCTAGAAAAGCCTTTTAGTTGCTTAATAATAAGGGTGAGTTATTAACACATTATATGTAAAGAAAACACTTAGGGAAAATTAACAAGAATTCATAACCTAAATTCAAAAACACTTATAAAATATATAATAGAAACTAACGTAACCTGGTTGACATCATAAGAAGCCATCAGTAAGCCTGATTGACTAATGTATTAAGTAAATTAATGAAAAGTTTAATTAAATATCATACTCCAAATGTCAAATACGAGTATCTAGATTATCAGATCGGGTTGCATATTGATGAGAAGAAATAACACAGATGTTCTAGTGTTCTAGTGGTACTGCTAAGTTGCTTTCAGTCATATCAGACTCTCTGTGACGTCATGTAGGCCGCCAGGCCCCTCTGTTCATGGAGTTCTCCAGGCAAGAATATTGGAGTGAGCTGCCATTGCCTTCTCCAGGGGATCTTCCTGACTCAGGGATCAAACCCGTATCTCGCGTCTCCCACCTTTGCAGGCAGGTTCTTTGCCACTAGTGCCATCTGGGAAGCCCATGCCTGGTCTGTAAGTTCCCAGTTATAATACATGGTGACAGTCAGAGACCTTATGAAATGAAGGGGTACCAGTTAAAGCAGTAGCATTATCTTGGTTTGTCTTTTCCTTACCAAGTGACTCCCTAAGGGATGGATACACAACTGCTATCACATTCTCTGTAGTTGTGAGGAAATGGCCAATTTCTTTCTAATAACAATATAACAGTGTTCTATACTTAGACCTTATGTCATCATTCTGGAATGCCAACAATCTATGTGTGTCCATTTAAAAGATGTTTACAGACTCCGATTCTTCTGATTTTTTACCCATACTTGGCTTTAGCGAGATTATATCCTCAAAGGGGAAATAACACAGTTAATACTTAGATTTCACAAGCTGTCTCTACTTCTAGGCTCTTTCTGGTAAACTTGAATCCCCACATTCCATTCTGTCTCTAACATCAGAGCCTTAACCTGGTGATTTTGATCCTGGGTTTGGTCTGACAATCACAAACACTTTCTTCACTGTCCCAAGAATTTATAAGCCCCTTATGGAAGACAGAGAAAGAGCAGCATGGTTTCAATAACGGATGCTAGAAGGTTCAGAACTGTTAATTACAATGCTCCTGTGGAATAGCAACTCATTATAGTCCTTAAATGTATTAAATTATTTCTAAAATGTACTGCTGTTAAAGAAGTTTTAGTTGACCCAAGATCCTAGAATGATCAATGTTTCTTCCTAACTTAAAAGTACTCTAATATCTTAACTGAAAGAAAAAATAAATCCAATCTGTATACTGTTCTAGGCTGGAAGCATTCTCAGCAAGAATTGTACCTCTGATTTTCACCTTATCATTAGAGCTTTACTTAATTTGCCTGATCTGTGATTATGATTTTGGCTTGCAATTAGACAGATGGTATTCAATTGCACATTTAATGTTACATCTTCTAATACTGCAATACAAAAATAGTTATCATGGGCTGCATATTCATTTTCTGTAGACACTCAGGAAAAATAACTTTCACATTTCCTCTTTTATCACCTACTTCTGTGCAGCCAGAAGGTTGCATGTCATGCCTTACCATCTGTTGATGTATTGCTTATTAATATATTTTTGTTTTAAATCAGGGAATTACTGGAAAATTCTAGATAATAAAAGATTCTATTTAATAGCAATTTATTATCTTTTTTAACAAATTAAAATATATCTAAGACTAAAACTTCGTGAATTATTATTGACTTTTTGATGTTTCAGAAGGACCGTCAGAATTTTAAGCTTCCTTGTATTAAAAAAATCTTAGAGAAACCCTACTAAATAGAAATTGGTAAGAATTAGAGGAGGATGATTCTTATTTTTATGCCACTGTGTTCAGCTTCCCAGATATAAATGTTTACATCCTTCTATTGAATGCAATGATAATAATTTGCATTTATCAACCTACCAATTACCTCTTTAGTAATATGAGCCTTAGAATAGCCTTCAAATTTCCAGTCCCCATGAACAAAATACAGATTCATTTCTACCTGTAGTTACCATGATACCTCCATAGACTTTGTGTTTTTTGGGGGAAAAAACCTCTATTCCCCTCAGAATACTTACATTCATGTCCAATTACAGAAACAAACCCCTAATTTCATTTATTCTTTTGTGCATCACACTGCTCTTACATTTGCAAAGCTTAAACTGCTTTGGTAAGCCTTTGTGTTCCTGAGGTTAGACGACAGGAAACCAATTTCTTTTCATATTTTCTCCTGTTTTCATGGAACTGTATCAAAACTAATTTGAATGCTAAACAAACTAAAACTAAACTGTGGGGTCTTGGTTCTGAAAACTGACAGAATTCTCTTGAAGCAATGTGTATATATCAGTTCAGTCGCTCAGTTGTGTCTGACTCTTTGCGACCCCATGAATCGCAGCACACCAGGCCTCCCTGTCCATCACCAACTCCCGGAGATCACCCAGACTCACGTCCGTCGAGTCAGTGATGCCATCCAGCCATCTCATCCTCTGTCATCCACTTCTCCTCCTGCCCTCAGTCCCTCCCAGCATCAGAGTCTTTTCCAATGAGTCAACTCTTCGCATGATGTGGCCAAAATACTGGAGTTTCAGCTTTAGCATCATTCCTTCCAAAGAAATCCCAGGGCTGATCTCCTTCAGAATGGACTGGTTGGATCTCCTTGCAGTCCAAGGGACTCTCAGGAGTCTTCTCTAACACTACAGTTCAAAAGCATCAAATTCTTCGGCGCTCAGCCTTCTTCACAGTCCAACTCTCACATCCATACATGACCACAGGAAAAACCATAGCCTTGACTAGACGGACCTTAGTCATCAAAGTAATGTCTCTGCTTTTGAATATGCTATCTAGGTTGGTCATAACTTCTCTTCCAAGGAGTAAGCGTCTTTTAATTTCATGGCTGCAATCACCATCTGCAGTGATTTTGGAGCCCCCAAAAATAAAGTCTGCCACTGTTTCCACTGTTTCCCCATCTATTTCCCATGAAGTGATGGGACCGGATGCCATGATCTTCATTTTCTGAATGTTGAGCTTTAAGCCAACTTTTTCACTCTCCTCTTTCACTTTCATCAAGAAGCTTTTTAGTTCCTCTTCACTTTCTGCCATAAGGGTGGTGTCATCTGCATATCTGATAGAATGTGGCCCACTGGAGAAGGGAATGGCAAACCACTTCAATATTCTTGCCTTGAGAACCCCATGGACAGTATGTGTGTGTATACACACACACACATATATATATATTTAAATTATCTTCAAAATATGTAGGAGGTTGAAGAATATCCTCTAGATTTAAGTATGCGATTTAAGTTTGTGAGATCACTGATTTTAAAATCTCCTCAAGACCGTTAAATTTCTCTCTTACACTAGATTTGTGAACTTCCACTTTATAAGTAATTACTTTTCAATATTCCCATCTCCAAATGGAAATAGTTCATGAAAGTACTGCTGCTGCTGCTGAGTCACTTCAGTCGTGTCCGACTCTGTGCAACCCCATAGACGGCAGCCCACCAGGCTCCCCCGTCCCTGGTATTCTCCAGGCAAGAACACTGGAGTGGGTTGCCATTTCCTTCTCCAATGCATGAAAGTGAAAAGTGAAAGGGAGGTCACTCAGTCATGTCTGACTCCTAGCAACCCCATGGACTGCAGCCTACCAGGCTCCTCCATCCATGCGATTTTCCAGGCAAGAGTACTGAAAATACAGATAAATGTAATTAAGAAAACTGGAAACTGAGAACTTCATCAAAGTGATGAGGACACCAAAACAAAGGATATTTCACACTACTTTTCTCATTAACTAGGTCTTATGACAAAGCAGATGGTTATAAATCCACCACTACTGCTGGACAGGCAACCGGTACAAACATAAGAATCTATGAGAAATTTAAATTTCCACTTAAGCTTGTCAATCTCAGATCATACATACTAACCTTCCTTATAGAATAGATATTTATGAAATATTGACTTTGTGGTCAGTATCAAGATAGGCTTCAGTTAATAAAAGTGAGCAAAAACACACACCAGCTCTGTTCTCTGGAGTTTTCAATTTAAAAAACCTAATACACGTTTATGTGTATAATTATGTATTGAGATAACTAGCATTAAAGAAAAGAGCGTGGCACTTATAAACCTGTAAAACAGAAGAACTTGACATTATCTAATGAGTTAGCAATAGCTGTCTTACTAGTTAGGATAAGGTCAGTTGACATAAAAATTACAAAAAAGTGACAGAAGCAAGGAAGAAGTTCACTGCTGTCTCATATTAAAGACCGATAGATGTATGCGGTCCAAGGCTAATTGTGGAAGTTCCAATAAGACAGAGGCCCATATTCCTTCTCTTTTTTTTTTCTCTCAGTTGACCATGGGCTTTTACCTCATCATCAAATATGGCTGTGTGAGTTCCAATAGTCAGCTTTGCATTGCAACTATCAGTAAGGAGTAAAGTTGGGAATGGTGCATTTCAACTCTTTAAGAGAGCTTCCTAGAAGTATTGTACAACTAGCCCTGTTACATTAGTGGGTAAGAACTTAGTCATATAGTCATACCTATCTTTGAGGAAGGATGATATAGCCATATAAGATATCACTAATTAAGAATTTGAGCTACTTAAATAGAGAAGATAAAAATAATACATATTTGGAGGCAAGTAGCAGCATTTACCATAACTTGCCTGGGAAAATGACTTGGAAAATAAGGGTTGCAGAATGCATAAATGTTAAACAAATGGTAGGAGGAAGGGGAAAGTGAAGAGACTTCCCGGCTGACGCACCATCCACATGACTACATCAGCCTCCAACGCAGCTGGACATAGACTACTTGTATGCAGTATCCTTTTAAGTAGGAGAAGAAAGAACTTCTCTCTTGTAGGCAATGCTATTTTGAGAATTTAGAGATATGCAATTCAGCTGAATCCTAACTTTATCTAAAATAACAGCCTTTGCTAACCCCTAGACAAGTTCCAGGTTCTCTATTTTACTATTTGGAGCCTGACACATCATTAGTGCTTTTTGCTTTTTTACTAATTACATTAGGTTTATTCTTATTAGTTTATAGAAGCTTCTAACATTATCACAGATACATAAGGAAATAAATCTAGTCAAGATCACATAAATGTCATCAGAATGAGTACATATATATATACATATACACACACACACATATATATATACATATACACAAATACATAAACATTCTATAAGGGGATCTGCTTGAAATGCTTTTTGTTGAGCTACAGCAAAGATTTTTAAAATGTTTATATAATAAAATTTCATATTTTAGGAAATATTTATCCCAAAACATATGCTAAAATAAGCCAGTTTAAGTGCATATGTTTTCTTCTGATATATACATTCTCCAAAAATATCCCCGCCAATATATTTTTTTGAGGAGAGAGGATTAGAAATTTATCGAAAACAATTTCAAATACTTTTAGGCTAATCATTTGTTTGTTGACAAACCCAGAGTTGACGGGTATTGTTTTAAAGTACAGCTGCTGATAGTAAAATTCCACATAAACACTATCAAACCTAAAATATAAGAATTCATGCTATTCCAAATGTTGTTAGGAAAATAACATGCGTTACTAACCAGGCTATTTTAATCTGTATATTTACTTAATAGAGGTTCAATTTTTTTTCCATGCAAAATGCTATTTTATTCAAGGAAGATAAACATTAGTATATCTTATCTTTCATAAAATAACTAACTATCCAGATTACAAAAATAAACATGCCTCCGTTTAGGAAAAAAAAACTAGAAATTAATCAAAATATTCCACTGTAAAAAGAATCTTTTTTCTTCCAAATTTCCTCTTTGGACTGGTTATCCACTGTCTGAAAAGCTTCTGTCCTATGCATAATCTTAGCAAGCAAACATGATCAACTGCGTGACTTTTTTTTACTAAGAAAAGTCATTGGTAAGTACCAGAGAGCATATATATATTTATTTAACTTCCATAAAATGAGATTACACCAGACGAGCTGCCAGAAGAGTACAAAAAAGAGAAGTTAAGGTACTTGCTGATAAGCAGTGTATATACGTATTTTGTAAACATCTTAGAAAAGACTTTCTGAAAGGAAGGCCAATGAAATAGTTCTCATGTGAAAGATATTGATGCTGTAAGACTGAAATATTTATGAAGTAAAACAGGGAGGTAAGTGAAAAGCAAAGATAAATTAAGCAGAGAAAGAGCAAGTTGGTTTGGGTAAGAAAGCTCTGTGAGAGGTGATGAGATATATATAGACAGGATGGCTTACTATGAACTTAGAGATGACAAGGTTGCCTCGGCGGTTGTGTTAATCATCTAGCACTAAATCGAATCTTAAAATTTAGTGTCTTAAAACAATAGTGATTATTTATTATCTCCTTATTTTGTGAGTTAGGAATTTGGGGATGGCTCAGTTGGGAAGTTCTACCTTGGGGCATCTCAGAAGGTTGCAGTCAGAGACTGATTTGGGCAGCAGCCATTTAAAGGCTTGACTGCACTACCAGAGTGTCCACTGCCAAAGTATTTCAATTGCATGGCTGGCAAGTTAGTGCTGGCTGTTGGCTAGGGGCCTCAGTTCTGCAGGCATCTCTACAGGGCTTCTGGAACACCTTCACAGCATGGCAGCTGGCTTGTGAACAATTCCAAGGGAACAGGTAGAAGCTGCAATGACTTTATAATCTCATTTCAGAAGGCATATACTTCTACTTACACCACATTTTATTCACATAAGGGCAGTTTTAATTTAATGAAGGAGAGGTCTACACAAAAGGTGTGCATTTTAGGAGGTGAGACTCACTGGTGGTTATCCTCGCAGTCAGAAACCAAATCAGGGATCAAAACATCGACCTCTGCTTTATTGACTATGCCAAAGCCTTTCACTGTGTAATCACAAAAAACTGTGGAAAATTCTTCAAGAGATGGGAATACCAGACCACCTTACCTGCCTCCTGAGAAATCTATACGCAGGTTAAGAAGCAACACTTAGACATGACATGGAACAGCAGACTGGTTCCAAATTGGGAAAGGAGTACATTAAGGCTGTATACTGTAACCCTGCTTATTTAACTTATATGCTGAGTACATGATGAGAAATGCCTTGACTGGATGAAGCACAAGCTGGAATCAAGAGTTCTGGGAGTAATATCAATAACCTCAGATATGCAGATGATACCAACCTTATGCCAGAAAGTGAAGAGGAACTAAAGAGCCTCTTGATGAAAGTGAAAGAGGAGAATGAAAAAGCTGGTTTTAAACTCAACATTCAAAAAACAAAGATCATGGCATCTGGTCTCATCACTTCATGGGAAATAGATGGGGAAACAATGGAAATAGTAAGAGACTTTATTTTCTTGGAATCCAAAATCACTGCAGATGTTGACTGCAGCCAGGATATTAAAAGACGCTTGCTCCTTGGAAGTAAAGCTATGATCAACCTAGACAGCATATTAAAAAGCAGAGACATTACTTTGCCAAAAAAGGTCCATATGGCCCATATAGTCAAAGCTATGGTTTTCCCAGGAGTTATGTATGGATGTGAAAGTTGGACTATAAAGAAAGCTAAGTGCAGAAGAACTGATGCTTTTGAAGTGTGGTGTTAGAGAAGACTCTTGAGAGTCCCTTGGACTACAAGGAGATCCAACCAGTCCATCCTAAAGGAGATCAGTCCTGGGTGTTCATTGGAAGGACTGATATTGAAGCTGAAAATCCAATACTTTGGCCACCTGATGTGAAGAGTTGACTCACTGGAAAAGACTGGGAAAGTTTGAGGGCAGGAGGAGAAGTGGACGACAGAGGATGAGATGGTTGGATGGCATCACCGACTCAATGGATATGAGTCTGAGAAAGCTTTTGGAGTTGGTGATGGACAGGGAGGCCTGGCGTGCTGCAGTCCATGGGATCACAAAGAGCTGGACACGACTGAGTGACTGAACTGAACTGAACTCCATGCTTGGTAGTTTACCCATTTTTAATCTGCATAAAATCCCTGAGAGATAGCTTTTACTGTGTTCATTTTATAGTGAGAGGACTAAAATTGAGTAGTTGAATAACTTGCCCAAAGACACACAGGAAGTTAGCGGCAGGATATATGTTGATCTGATTTCTAATATTATACTCCTTCATCCATGCCATGAAGTCTCAGAATACACTGTCCATTCTAGGATGATTCTGCTGGATGAAAAAATGTCTGCATGATGACTGCTGTACCTCTTAAATACAGCGTAAAGGGCACGAGACAGAGACATTAATCACCACAAATAATTCAGGTATTTTTAAGGCATTTGTTTTTAAAATATACTTGATGATGATACTTATTTTACAATATTAGAATAAGATTGCTATCTTCTCATTGAAGCTACGGAGAAGGCAAGGGCAAGCCACTCCAGTACTCTTGCCTGGAAAATCCCATGGACGGAGGAGCCTGGTAGGCTGCAGTCCATGAGGTCGCTAAGAGTCAGGCATGACTGAGAGACTTCACTTTCACTTTTCACTTTCATGAATTGGAGAAGGAAATGGCAACCCACTTCAGGGTTCTTGCCTGGAGAATCCCATGGAGGAGGGATCCTGGTGGGCTGCCATCTATGGGGTCGCAGAGAGTTGGACACGACTGAAGTGACTTAGCAACAGCATTGAAGCGAAATTCAATATAATCTTGAGACAGCTACTAATAAACTTTAAGAACCAGAGATCAAATTGCCAACATTCACTGGATCATCATAAAAGCAAGAGAGTTCCAGAAAAACATCTATTTCTGATTGATTGACTATGCCAAAGGCTTTGACTGTGTGGATCACAATAAACTGTGGGAAATTTTGAAAGAGATGGGAATACCAGACCACCTGACCTGCCTCTTGGGAAATCTCTATGCAGGTCAGAAAGCAACAGTTAGAACTGGACATGGAACAACAGACTGGTTCCAAATAGCAAAAGGAGTACGTCAAGGCTGTATATTCTCACCCTACTTATTTAACTTATAAGCAGAGTACATCATAAGAAACACTGGGCTGGAAGAAGCACAAGCTGGAATCAAGATTGCCGGGAGAAATATCACTAACCTCAGATATGCAGATGACACCACCCTTATGGCAGAAAGTGAAGAAGAACAAAAGAGCCTCGAAAGTGAAAGAGGAGAGTGAAAAAGTTGGCTTAAAGCTCAACATTCAGAAAACTAAGATCATGGCATTCAGTCCCATCAATTCATGGCAAATAGATGGGGAAACAGTGGAAATAGAGGCTGACTTTATTTTTCTGGGCTGCAAAATCACTGCAGATGGTGACTGCAGCCATGAAATTAAAAGACACTTACTCCTTAGAAGAAAAGTTATGACCAACCTAGATAGCATATTGAAAAGCAGAGACATTACTTTGCCAACAAAGGTCCATCTAGTCAAGGCTATGGTTTTTCCAGTGATCATGTATGGATGTGAGAGTTGGACTGTGAAGAAAGCTGAGCACTGAAGAATTGATGCTTTTGAACTGCGGTGTTTGAGAAGACTCTTGAGAGTCCCTTGGACTACAATGAGGTCCAACCAGTCCATCCTAAAACAGATCAGTCCTGGGTATTCAGTGGAAGGAGTGATGTTGAAGCTGAAACTCCAATACTTTGGCTACCTCATGCGAAGAGCTGACTCATTGGAAAAGACTCTGATGCTGGGAAAGATTGAGGGCAGGAGGAGAAGTGGACGACAGAGGATGAGATGGTTGGATGGCATCACTGACTCAATGGACATGGGTTTGGGTGGACTCCAGGAGTTGGTGTTGGACAGGGAGGCCTGGCGTGCTGCGGTTCATGGGGTCACAAAGAGTCGGTCATGAATGAGTGACTGAACTGAACTGAAACCAAACACTAAATAGTACTTTCTTCATGACAGTTTTAACATAGTTTTCCTATGAACTTGTAACTTTGAACTTGCAAATATATCTTGACATGAGGGCGGATATTTTATGAAAGCAAAGTGATACTTCATAGGCCTTTTTACTGAAATTCAGCTGAAGGCATAAAGATAATTATCAAGCACACAAGGGCTCTGTTCTTGGTATTCAAAAATTAGTTAATCAATGAATAGCAATCATATCGCACTACCTTTCTAATGAACATTTATTACTTAATCAAGTTCTAATTTGATTTAAACATTTTTTTAATAGAAGTGATCACATTTACTATGGTAGATAATTTAAAGGTTTTATTTCATTTTACACAGCTTCTGGGTTACAGATAAATCATTAACTACTAACAGATGAGTATCATTCTTGACACATCAATATATTAAGTCTGAATTTGGAAAATTCCTTGACAAACCTATGCCCTAAAGGAGAAGTAAGGTAAAGGTCATCATTACTGAGGGCCAGTCCTTGATATAATTAGCTTATTCTAATGCAATAAAATGGTTTGGAATCTTCACAATTAGTACCTCAATTAAAGTTATAAGTTGGTCCAAGAAGAAATAACTAAATGACTTTATCACAACAAATCAAAATCATGCCTTTCTAAAACAGAATAATTATTTATAACTAGAAGAAGGCCTTGTGGATATTTAACCTTCTACCCAGCAGTTGTCTTTCAAATAGAAAGTACCATTTATAGCACTGAAAGAACTCTATCTCCTTCCGTCCACTGTTTCTCAATGTGTGACATTTCTGCTCTGACATCAGCTGGAATTCTGTTTAAAAATGAAGATTCCTTGGCCCTTACCAGATTTTCTGAATCATCTCTGGGGGTGGTAATATGGTAGTTTGAATTTCTGGATAATTATGTATTCTCAAGTTTGACAGCCCATATAACAGCTCTAAGTATTTTCATTATGATCCACAACAGAAGAAGAATAAAATAAGCTGTAGTCAATAACATAAAATCTGAAAGTCCAATTTCCATTCCCAGAGAAAATTTGCATTGACAGTATGAACTATTATAGCCTTGGAAAACAAAGTATTTCATTCAACTATTTGATACTTTAATAAGAATAATACTAAACATTATGCTGTAAGTACTCTTGTGTTGCCTCTGTACATGTTGAGCCCGATGGTAAACAATTCACTTGACCTTAATGTCAACCCTTTGAGGACAATATTCCAACTTCATTTACAGATGAAACAACTGAAGTTAGACTATCTCACCTGTTTAGTAGGTGGCAGAGAATGATTAATACTTTGGTCTATCTGACTTCAAACTGCTATACTGTAGCCCTGCAACTGGAGTGGGTTGCCATTTCCAACAGTCAGCAAAGAATCTGCCTGCAGTGCAGGAGACCCAGGTTGATTCCTGGGTTGGGAAGATCCCCTGGAGAAGGCAATGGCAACCCACTCCAGTGTTCTTGCCTGGAGAATCCCACGGACGGAGGAGCCTGGCGGGCCACAGTCCACAGGGGTGCACAAGTCAGACACGACTTAGCAACTAAACCACTACCACTACTACCCAAATCTGATTACTTTAGGAAAACATTAGATATTCAAAGGAAATTGAAGCTGATGTACAGCATGGTAATACAGAATATCAAACAGACTGAAATGGAACATGAAAGTGTTACATGCAGTTCACATGAAGTGCATTGATCCTGACATCATTTAGTAGACATTAAACAAGAAAGAATATATTTACGTAAAATTTCAGAATGTTTAAAAATTTTTTTTGCAAAATTTTTACAAAAATTATTTTGTTAATTATATCTTCTCTCCACCAAAAAAAAAAGAGAAAACAACATCAAAATAACATACACATGTGCTCATATGCACATGTGCACACACACACACTTAGGCAATAAAATGGGGTTATCACCTGTCTTCTCTTGGATAATCCATATTTTATACTGACAATGTCAAGTTTAATTGACATAGTCTCAACAGAAAGCTTGGTATAAAAGGTAACTTGTAGCTTTTGAGATATGACATGTATGGTTCACATAGTCAGATGCCTATTAAGCACTCACAATTTGTTCACCTAACGAATATATATGGCGTCCTTAAGGAACACATAGTATAATGGGGAAACAAACACCCCTACTTAAATTTTTTGTGTGTGCTCAGTCTCTAAGTTGTGTCCAACTCTTTGCAGCTCCATGGGCTGTACCCCGCCAGGCTCCTATGTCCATCAGATTTTCCAGGCAAGAATACTGGAGTGAGTTGCCATTTCCACCTTAGGGAATCTTCTCGACCCAGGGATCGAATTCGTGTCTCCTCATTTCCTGTACTGGAAGCGGATTCTTTACCACTGAGCCACCAGGGAAGCCCCTACTTAAATTAGATTGATGTTAAGTAAGTAAGTGCAGCATTTTACAGGATCTCACCAAGGATGGTGGTGAACCTAACTGGGAACTGTGACACATTCATGAAAGATACATACTGCACTTGGTTTAAAAGAATGAGTGAGTTTGGAACAAACAACTAGAAAAAAGGGAAAGAAAGTTTTAGGACCTCTGAGGAATATAGAGATGCAATTGCTAATTTTTTTGTCTTAAAGGAAGCCTAAAATCTATTTGAGCACCACAGTCTTTCGATAGTATACCTCATTATAGTAAATAGAAAATTTCTGGGACCTGGGCTGCCGTCTCTGGGGTCACACAGAGTCGGACACGACTGAAGCGACTTAGCAGCAGCAGCAGCGGCAGGTTGAGCAAGCCAGATAGAGGTTAATATATATAGATGATAGCATGTTTATGATTAAGTGAGATCCAGGTTGGATAAAACAGACTTTATCTCTCTTGAATTTAAATCTTGGGAATGGAGAGAATACATTAGAGTTAACCTATTTGGTGACAGCACTGTGAAGAGAGAATACTCTTCAATTTATTCCAGTGCAAAGATCCAAAGCTATTCTGATTCAATGTCCTCTTCCTCAGAATGTCTTCTCTGTGCATTTTGATTCTTCCTATCTGCTTCCTATGTTCTATATTTCTCCTTAGCATTTATCAACATCTAACATACTATACCGGAGAAGGCAACGGCAGCCCACTCCGGTACTCTTGCCTGGAAAATCCCATGGATGGAGGAGCCTGGTGGGCTGCAGTCCATGGGGTTGCTAGGAGTCGGACACGACTGAGCGACTTCACTTTCACTTTTCACTTTCATGCATTGGAGAAGGAAATGGCACCCCATTCCAGTGTTTTTGCCTGGAGAATCCCAGGGACGGGGGAGCCTGGTGGGCTGCTGTCTATGGGGTCACACAGAGTTGGACACGACTGAAGCGACTTAGCAGCAGCAGCAGCAACATACTATACGTTATCCTATTTATTTTACTATCTGCTTCATCCAACTAGAATATAAGCTTCATGTTTCACTTACTCACTGCTACACATTATCCTATTTATAATCCATTCCCCCCCACTAAATATAAGGTGATTTTTCACTTGCTCACTAATTTATCCAATGCATAGAATAGAAAGAACCAAGCACTTAGTTGACTGCATGAGTCAATAAAAGTGCTACCCATATCATTCAAATATTTCTCTTCTGAATAACATACCACAGTCAGTTTCTGTTGCTTATAAAAGAGCCTTAACTGAACTGTGTTTTTAAATGCACAAAATGCTTTCAAGTACATTTTCTCATATCAACCCTGCAAAATGTACGTATTATTCTCTTTACTTAAAAGTGAAGAAATTGAATCTCTGTGAAGTTTAATAATTTTTGTATATGTACACATTTCAAGTTGCAGATATGAGATGCCAAAAGTCTCACTTGCACCTTGCTTTTTGTACTCTGCCTCATCTTGAAAATCCCCAATACAAATGTTCCATTGAGATGTCACTGACAACTACCCACTTCTGTGTTTTATGACTCGAGCAGACTCATTTTCTACATTCAGTTGAAACCTTTTCTGTTTTTATTCAGACTCACGTATTCCTGAAGTTTTCTTACCACATATGCCGTACAACTTCATTGTATTCAAACCAAAAGAACATTTCTTTTGAGTGGCAATGAGAGTGAAAGTGAAGTTGCTCAGTGGTGTCCAACTCTTTGTGACCCTATGGACTTAGCTCACCTGGCTCCCTCATTCATGGGATTTCCCAGGCAAGAATGCTAGAGTGGGGGCCAGTTCCTTCTCCAGGGGATCTGCTTGAGCAGGGATTGAACTCAGGTCTCCCACATTGCAGGCAGACTCTTTACCGTCTGGGCCACCGGGAATCCTTGTGACAGAGATGATGTCTTTTTTCCACATTTCTTTCCCTGACTACATAACATCCACAATTTTTTCCACCTTTTCTTCAAAGATCTATTTTTCAATAATAAATTATGTTGGCAGCATTCTGTATTAAAGATTTATCTCTGTATTTAATTTAAAATGTTGCACCCTAACAGGCTATATATAATGAAATTACATTAATGTAGTGTGAAAAGTAAGAGTAATTTTCTAGATAATATAGTTTGTGGCATTCCATGTATATGATTGTAATGTTGACCTTTCCCCACAGAGGCACAAACTCTCCTACATTTTCTTTAGCTTATAATAAGTTACTATTGTACCCTTATTATTTACAATGTTTTATTTGCTCCATTTAATCTTTAATATCACATACATGCAAAATATTTAAATAAATTTGAGAATTACCTAACAGTGCTAACTAAATATCTATTTTTGCTTTATTGACTATGCCAAAGGCTTTGACTGTGTGGATCACAATAAACTGTGGAAAATTCTGAAAGAGATGGGAATACCAGACCACCTGACCTGCCTCTTGGGAAATCTCTATGCAGGTCAGGAAGCAACAATTAGAACTGGACATGGAACAACAGACTGGTTTCAAACAGGAAA
Source organism: Capra hircus (assembly GCF_001704415.2). Classification (NCBI taxonomy): domain Eukaryota; kingdom Metazoa; phylum Chordata; class Mammalia; order Artiodactyla; family Bovidae; genus Capra; species Capra hircus. The sequence goes on from NC_030812.1 coordinate 10,944,639, forward strand.
AGGAGTACGTCAAGGCTGTATATTTTCACCCTGCTTATTTAACTTCTATGCAGAGTACATCATGAGAAACGCTGGGCTGGAAGAAACACAAGCTGGAATCAAGATTGCCGGGAGAAATATCAGTCACCTCAGATATGCAGATGACACCACCATTATGGCAGAAAGTGAAGAGGAACTAAAAAGCCTCTTGATGAAAGTGAAAGAGGAGAGTGAAAAAGTTGGCTTAAAGCTCAACATTCAGAAAATGAAGATCATGGCATCCGGTCCCATCACTTCATGGAAATAGATGGGGAAACAGTGGAAAGAGTGGCTGACTTTATTTTTGGGGGCTCCAAAATCACTGCAGATGGTGATTGCAGCCATGAAATTAAAAGACGCTTACTCCTTGGAAGAAAAGTTATGACCAACCTAGATAGCATATTCAAAAGCAGAGACATTACTTTGATGACTAAGGTCCATCTAGTCAAGGCTATGGTTTTTCCAGTGGTCGTGTATGGATGTGAGAGTTGGACTGTGAAGAAGGCTGAGAGCCAAAGAAATTGATGCTTTTGAACTGTGGTGTTGGAGAAGACTCGTGAGAGTCCCTTGGACTGCGAGGAGATCCAACCAGTCCATTCTGAAGATCAGCCCTGGGATTTCTTTGGAAGGAATGAGGCTAAAGCTGAAAGTCCAGTTCTTTGGCTACCTCATGCGAAGAGTTGACTCATTGTAAAAGACTCTGATGCTGGGAGGGATTGGGGGCAGGAGGAGAAGGGGACGACAGAGGATGAGATGGCTGGATGGCATCACTGACTTGATGGACATGAGTCTGGGTGAACTCCTGGAGTTGGTGATGGACAGGGAGGCCTGGTGTGCTGAGAGCCATGAGGTTACAAACGGTCGGTCACGACTGAGCGACTGAACTGAACTGATACTAACTTTATTTCAGCTGTAATATTTCATGAGGTAAAAAATCCTTTCAGTTCAGTACACTTCCGTGGCTCAGTCGTGTCCGACTCTTTATGACCCGATGAATCGCAGCATGCCAGGCCTCCCTGTCCATCACCAACTCCCGGAGTTCACTCAAACTCATGTCCATAGTGTTGTTGATGCCATCCAGCCATCTCATCCTCTGTCGTCCCCTTCTCCTCCTGCCCCCAATCACTCCCAGCATCAGAGTCTTTTAAATTTATGTTATTAAAGAATATCTATTCATTCTACTTATATTTTTGGAGAGCTTACTAAGTGAGAGGCATGATAGAGTGATCTGGGAATCAGTGTTAAATAAAATATAATTTATCAGAATTTATGTTTCTAATAGTATGCTCCAAAATCACTGCAGATGGTGATTGCAGCCATGAAATTAGAAGACTCTTACTCCTTGGAAGAAAAGTTATGACCAACCTAGATAGCATATTAAAAAGCAGAGATATTACTTTGCCAACAATGGTCCATCTAGTCAAGGCTATGGTTTTTCCTGTGGTCATGTATGGATGCGAGAGTTGGACTGTGAAGAAAGCTGAGAGCTGAAAAATTGATGATTTTGAACTGTGGTGTTGGAGAAACTCTTGAGAGTCCCTTGGACTGCAAGGAGATCCCACCAGTCCATCCTAAAGGAGAACAGTCCTGGGTGTTCATTGGAAGGACTGATGTTGAAGCTGAAGTTCCAATACTTTGGCCACCTGGTGCGAAGAGTTGACTCATTGGAAAAGACTCTGATGCTGGGAGGAATTAGGGGCAGGAGGAGAAGGGGACGACAGAGGATGAGATGGCTGGATGGCATCAGCAACTCGGACATGAGTTTGGGTGAACTCCAGGAGTTGGTGATGGACAGGGAGGCCTGGTGTGCTGTGATTCATGGGGTCGCAAAGAGTTGGACACGACTGAGCGACTGAACTGAACTGAACTGAGCTGAACAGTATATTATAGAAACATTGAGTAAAGTGTAATTTTTCAATGAGTTTGTTTTTTTCCTTAAAAAATGAAATTTCAATCAATTACTTCCTATGTTCATTAAGACTGAAGACTGACCCACACTCAGACAGTGCAACCTTAATCTCATTAGCACTTTGATTGCTTGATTTTTTTTCCCACATTTGCCAATTCCATTTAGGGAGATTAGCAAGAAACTCATTTATTAAGACTGATCTGAAACTATGCTTCCAATCCTGGCTCAATTCTCAGTTCTACTTGATGTCTATTATCTCAGGCTCAGCCATATTCTTCTCTCTTGATCCATTTTCACTTTGTTCACCTTATTTCTTAGAACATGAAGCATTCTTTCTTCCAAGGCCAATGTTGCAGTTCTTCCTTTACCCTCACCCTTCTTGATTTCTCTAGTTGTCTCTACCCTCTGTCAATACATATGTACACGGCACGGTCAAAGGAAATGCATACTTTCTTGCTTGTTTTGCAAAATAGTTTTTGCTTTAAGAAAGAACAAAAGTTGAATATTTAGAATATAGTAAAACAATAATCATTGCTCTTTTCAGAATACCATTCTAGCTCAGGAATGAGACTATTTATGAATGTCTCTTAGAAAAATATTTTTTTTTTCAAGATCACCATCATCATAAAGTTGTACTGAATAAATACATGAAATTACATAAATTATAAGAGTAATATCTATATAAACAACCTCAGATATGTAGGTGATTTCACTATAATGGCAGAAAGTGAAGAGGAACTAAAGAGTCTCTTGAGGAAGGTGAAAGCAGAGAGTAAAAAAGCTGACTTAAAACTTAACATTCAAAAAATGAAGATCATGGCATCCAGTCCTATCACATCTGGCAAATAGATGGGGGAAAAGTGGAAATAGTAATAGATTTCATTTTCTTGGGCTCCAAAATCACTGTAGATGGTGACTTCAACCACTAAATGAAAGATGCTTGCTCCTTGGAAGAAAGGCTATGACAAACCTAGACAGTTTATTAAAAAGCAGAGACATCACTGTGCTGACAAAGATCCGTATAGTCAAAGCTATGGTTTTTCCAGTAGTCATGTATGGATGTTCTTGAAAGTGAAAGTCACTCAGTTGTGTCTGACTCTTTGTGACACCAGTGAGAGTTGGACCATAAAGAAGTCTGAGTGCTGAGGAATTGATGCTTTTGAGCTGTGGTGCTCAAGAAGACTCTTGAGAGTTCCTTGGACTTCAAGGAAATCAAACCAGTCAACCCTAAAGGACATGAACCCTGAATGTTATTGGAAGGACTGGTGCTGAAGCTGAAGCTCCAATACTTTGGCCATCTGATGTGAAGAGCTGATTCATTGGAAAAGACCCTGAAGCTGGGTAAGATTGAAGGCAAGAGGAGAAGTGGGCAACAGAGGATGAGTGGTTGGATGGCATCTCCAACTCAATGGACATGAGTTTGAGTAAACTCTGGGAACCACTGAAGGTCAGGGAAGCCTGGCGTGCTGCAGTTCATGGGGTTGCAGAGTCGGACACGACTTAGTGACTGAAGAACAAAAACATACAAACCCTTAACATCAAAGTATTTTCAGAGAAACAAACAATGTGCTATTATTTTTGGATAATTTTCCACAAGGCAACTCTTTAAGAGTTTTGAGCATAGAAATCTGGTATTTTGCTCATTATCACTAAAGTCTGGCATAATGGGGATGTAGAACAAGGTGTGCCAAATGATTTTACAAATATAAGAGAATTAATTTTAGGTACTTTTCAATTTACACAGAAATTCATTCATTCAGAAAACACATACCATCTATACGACAAGCATCAGGCTAGGTGTCAATAAACAAATACGAGTAGTTAAGTAAAATAAATTTTATGCTTGTCTGGAGTTCAGGGGATAATATTCAATGGTGGGGTGGGGGAGGGGATGCTGGAGGGGGCTAAAAGGAAGTGTTAGTTTCCAAAATGTAATTTACAAAATAAAGCAAAGACACACACAAAGAGGCAGGAACATCTAAATTAGATTGAGAGGTGATATTCAAGGAGAGGTAATTAGGAAAAAGCTTTCAAACTGTATTTGCAAAATAAACCAAGCCCACACACTCCAAATGACAGTAATTCTGGGAAGTCAGTAGGTTCAAGGATTTCATGCCCAGCCCCACCCTTCTACCCCATTCTCCCCATTCTCTGCCAAGATCTTTTCATCCACTTCCAGTTTCCCCTACCCTGTAAACAGATGACTCCCACATTTACGTCAGCTCTTCAGCCAGACCTCTGTCCTGAGAGCCAAACCCATATTTCACAACTGTCTACTCAATCTGCCCACAACCAAACTCAGGGCATTGTTTTCAAAGCTGCTCTTCCTCTATATTTCTCTCTCCCTCAGTAGAAACTTCGGAGGTAATCTTGCCTTTTGCAGTATGTTAATGGATTTTTAAAATCTATTTCTTAATGATTTTTCCCTCGTCCTTAACATCTCTTAGTTCATACCCTTGCCAGCTCTAGTGTGTTTTGCAGACCCCACCTTTGGCTCCTGCTGCTGTGTGATTGCAACTTATTGACCTCTTACTAACTAGCAGGCACTATGCTCCATGAATTAAATACTTTATCTTAGTGAAAGTGAAGTCGCTCAGTCGTGTCCAACTCTTCATGACCCCATGGACTGCAGCCCACCAGGCTCCTCCGTCCATGGGATTTCCCAGGCAAGAATACTGGAGTGGGGTGCCATTGTCTTCTTCCTCAGTAGAGTACATACACACAAATAGAAACAGAGAAAATGAACCTAAAGACATGTCTACCAAACAAAGAAGTCAGGGGGTGGAAAATGTGCTCCCAGCTAATTCTGTACCTTTCATGACCCACTGTTCACCTTGATTTGGGCAATTCTGTCCTCCTGTAAGTCAGGGATAGGAAACATAGTACCTTGGCATCAGTTCAGTCGCTCAGTCATGTCCAACTCTTTGCGACCCCAAGAACTGCAGCACACTAGGCCTCCCTGTCTATCACCAACTGCCGGAGATCACCCAAACTCATGTCCATTGAGTTGGTGATGCCATCCAGCCATCTCGTCCTCTGTTGTCCCCTTCTCTTCCTGCCCTCAATCCTTCCCAGAATCAGAGTCTTTTCCAATGAGTCAACCCTTCGCATCAGGTGGCCAAAATACTGGAGTTTCAGCTTTAGCATCATTCCTTCCAAAGAAATCCCAGGGCTGATCTCCTTCAGAATGGACTGGTTGGATCTCCTTGCAGTCCAAGGGACTCTCAAGAGTCTTCTCCAACACCACAGTTCAAAAGCATCAATTCTTTGGCGCTCAGCCTTCTTCACATCCAACTCTCACAGCCATACGTGACCGCTGGAAAAACCATAGCCTTGACTAGACGAACCTTTGTTGGCAAAGTAATGTCTCTGCTTTTCAATATACTACCTAGGTTGGTCATAACTTAAGAGCACCCTAATTAATGTCCCTACTGCCAATTTCCTTTCCCTTCAGTCAATACTTGAAAACTTAAGTTATTGTAGCTAAGTATATAAGTGAAATACGTTTGTGGATCTCAGGCTGGGAATTTTACCACCATTTATATATTCCTATGGGGAAGTCATTCTAGATGAGGATACATTCTTTTCCGTTTGTAATTCAATTCAACACCTATTTACTAATTGCAGTTTTGTGCTGCACAATCTCTTGGTGTTAGTGATTTAACAATGAAAGAAAAAAAAAAAAGAAGAGGACACAAGGGGCTGTCCTCACAGAACAGATAGCCTAGCCAACATCTATTAAGCAGAAACCTCTACAGATGGAAGAGATATGATCTCCTATGGGGAGCCCAGGAGCTATTCATTGTTTCCTATGGTTGGTCTCACTAATGTAAAGAGTATTCTTATGTAAACAAAGGTGTGTATTAAGCGAATACTGCCCCCCACCCCCGCCTTGGTTTCACTTTTTACCTTTCAGCACAATTTGATTACTATAAAAACATATTTCTAACTAGAAGAAAATTGTCAATAAGGGTTAAATGAGGAGATGTAACTAAACAAGAATCTCAAGTTTAAAAACTCAGTGAGTCTGCAATACAATGTTTTGAAGAAGTAGAGCTAAATTTCTATAAGTTTTTGAATTAATAGATCAACAGAGGATTAGAAATTACATACCTTGGAATAATTTTGCTGATGTATTTAATCATCAACAATTTCAGCAGAAGAACAGGGGAAAGACTATGGAATTCTGGGTTCAATAACTCTGGATTCAGACATATATCTTATATTATTAACAACTACTTTAAGTACATTTTTGAGCATCAGTTTTTTTTATCTTTAAAGCAGGGAAATCATAATTCCTCTAGTTTTTTTTTTTCTTTCTTTTTTTTTTTTTTTACTTTGGAAAGCCACTGAATAGTTTTTGCTGTCCCATCTACCAGCCAAGGCACAATCCAGTATTCCAACTAAACGGTAATTTGAAGTCTATCATTTCTCATTGAAAATCCTTGAATTCTAAGTTCAAGTTCTTGAGGATCTGGACTTGACATTCAAACCTACTTTTCTGTTCTTGAGTTTGGACATTGACTTTTAGCCATTTCCTGTCACCAGCTTATGTTTTAGTTATATTAAAGACTGCCTTTCCCACACACCAAGAAGTACGTTTAAATTTGTCAGTCTACTTGCTTGAAAGACTTCTTGCATTGTCTCTACCATTTATAATCATAGTCATGACTGCATATAATTGGGCGACAGAGAAAAAGCTCGGTTCTCTCACTGAGCTGGGGGAGTCTGCCTATGTTACTCTATAACCCTAGAGCCAAAGGGTCTGTCTTATTTCTACTGGGCTACTTTGCTTTCATTTTTTAATTAAATACATAATATGTTCCAAGCATACTGACAGATACATTCAGTGCATTTTTTAAAAATATCAGCAGTAAGAAGTTAATATAATGTGCTTCAAATAATATGAGTAACAGTGGATTCCCAGGTATAAAAAAAATGATAGAATATGAAAAAATCTGTTTTTTTTTTTCCCTGAAAAGCCAGAATTACCTCAACCTCATATGATCACAAAGATATGGTGCCCCATGCTAATTATCAGTAATATCTTTTGAGTGAAATTCTTCATGCAATTGAGATTTCCAATTTGCCTATTAATCTTCTACATATTTGAGGTAATAGTATCTGCTAAATGAAAAATTATACATTAAACAATTTTAAAGTTCTTTTGATAAAGTATCAAAAGCCTCAATTACTAAGGAATTATACATAGGTATAAAGAAAAAAAATCTCAAAAACGTTTTGTCTAGCTGTAAAAGAAATCTATTCCAAAAACAATGAAATTAAAACTTTTCTGAGAACCATAATGTAACTGTTACTTATTTTGAAGAACCCAGTGGTGGTACTCAAAGGCTTAGTTTTAAATACATTTACCTTTAAATATCTTTAGCTACTTCTCAAATAATATATATGTCTCAACAAATGCTTATATAGTTTAAACAAAAAATTATAGTTTTTGTGTTGAATTTTCAAATTTTAATCATTTACTTTCCAATAAGCCCCATTTATTATACAGGGATAATAACTATATCCATTTGCTAGAGATGGAGAGTAATAAAATGTTCTCAGTGATTAAAACAAAGCATATTAAGTACTCCTGTAGTGATATAAACAGGCAAATGATCAAAGAAAATGTACTTAATACATCATGAATAAATCAGGTGAATGAGTGAAGGCTTCATGGAGAGGTAGCATTTAAAATGAGTCTAAATAAAAACAACTTTTCAATAGACAGGTTCAGTGAAGAGGGAAAGAACAGAAGCATACAGACAATTTTCTGGGAAAGCAAGTCAAGAAAGCAGTATGTTGCATGAGCTCCAGATCAGGAAGAGCTTCTTTATAACAAACTAAAGAAATGAATTTTACTCTTTAAGGACAGGGGACACAAAATATTCTAAACATGGAAATGGCACATTAATATGTTTTCATGCTTTGTGGCAAAGTTTCTTTCTCTTGTTTTCAGTGGGTGCCAGTGGGCAACAGAGTCAAATACTTTCACATATTCTTGGCAGTAAAATGCTATTAATGCTAGGATTAAATGCAAAGAAATATAGCCTAAGCAGAAATAATTGCTCTGTGGGTTCAACAGATCAAAACTGGTCCCATCAGAAATTAACTCCTTTGTTTGAGGAAGTGGTTTGCACACCACTTTGGCTTTGTTTTTGAAAGGAGTATGCCATTTGTTACTTGCTGTGCCTGAAAGCTTGCATAGAGTTCCAATGAATAAAACAGGTAAACGTAGAATAAGGAAGCATTAATAAGCTCAAAAGAATGTACTCCTCTTCCCTACTGTCTCTAGCAACTACTGACAAGCACCCCTCAAATCTTAGGATTCTGCAGACAGTGTGAAAACCGCTAGATGGAGATACTTAATTTCTAGGAAATGACGGGGTAGCTTGGTGGTCATCAATACCTCTGGGAGAATTTACACATTACGTCATGATTAGCTTATCTAGAGATTTAGTAAAATATTGTAAATAGTTTTACCTGCAGAAATAGAGCTAAATATGAAATGATGTTAGGACATCATCTTTTATGGACATAAAATTAAAAAGAATTTATTGCATTCATATATATAATTTAATTTTGTTTTAAAGTAGGTTTCCCATTTGTACATATTTGAGGACCATAAACTAATAGCTTTAATCCATTCAAATATTATAATTAATTTTAATTTTTGTCAATCAAAAATCATTCTAGACAACTATGCTCTAGAACTTGAGTTTCTGGAGGCAAGTTACTCACTAAATATATAGTGCAAATTGGGTGTTGGCATCATTCAGGGTGCAGGGACCTCTGAATGAAAAATGTAGATTCAAGTATTTTCATAGTATATAGAAGTGAGATCTCACTTATAAGGAAATTAATTTAAACTAAGTGTTAGTTTATACAAGATAGTATTTGCACATGTGAATAGAAGTATAAATGTATCTGACTAAATTAAAATACAATGAAAAATATAGGCTTGTAATTAGAATATTCTTCAGCTTCTTATTTGTTGTCTTTTTACCTTTAAACAGTTCAGGTCAAATATGTTCTAAATCTTACTTTTGACATTTGATATTACACAATTTCAGCAAAAAATGACAGGATAGTTTAAACATTTGATGAGAAGATGGAACTGAAACTCAATATTATTCATGCTAAGCTATCTTAAATGTTTTTGCATATGTTAACTCTTGTGCTAGAATAATTTTAAGAAGGTAAGCATTAAAATCTCAATTCCTTGATGGAGAATCATTTCAGAAATGCATTTATGCCAATCCATAATGAGAACCACTTTCAAAAATTTAACTAGTCATTTCCACAAGATACACTTTTGACAAATGGTCTGTTATTTTACAGCATCTCATTTCTCATGACAGTACTACAATCAAAAGTACATCACTTTAAAATAGGCTAATGTGTATATAAATAAGAAAGATAATCATGCATAATTCAGTCCCTTGACGATAAAAGCAAAGAGTTAACTTTTATAAGCCGGTTTTCATGCTTTAAAAACCATCCTTCTCTTCCACCAAAAGCAAAAACAAACAATAGCAACAAAAAGTTAAACACACAATGTCTGTTACCACAAATGTCAGGATCAAATAGCTTATTGTGATTTTAAAAATGTAGCAAAATAGATCTCATACTTGTCAACATTTCTATTTTATCTGAAATCTTAGTGCTTTTTACATGAATTGTTATAACCTCAGAAAAAAAAAAAATGAGTGGTTAAAAATCATTCCAGTGTGTTTTCAAAGAAAATCACCTGTCAGGAAACATGTCAGCAAGACCTGCTGAAAGAATTGTAAAATGCCTGTCATGACTGAGCATATGGAATTTACTGACCCTTAAACTTTAAGAGACTGAAGCAGAATACCCAATGTCAAAAACTGCCCCTTAGAGGCAGCTACAGGATACTGTAAGGAGTGTTTATATCTCAGTGTACGGAGAAAAAAGTAATAATTCTGTACAAGAGCCCCAGGGCAACTGCATTTTGAATCACTGCCACAATAAGCTGATCGCCACTGGGAAGCAAAAATATTCTGTAACAGCACAGACTTGCACTATCAGTAGACATCAGTGTAAAGCAGGAGAGGCAACAGGATTAAAAATAGAAGTATAAGAAGGAGGAGAGAGAGAGTAATTATATCTACTGCTATAGTGTGCAAAGGCAAGAGATTTTAATAAATCATATGTGCATTTATCCAGAGCTTCTTTTTAGAAGACATATTACCTCTACTATATTAATTCTCTAGGTCTTTACATTTATTATTATAACTCTATAGATAAAATAATTACATGTTAGGCTGTTCATATTCCCATAGTATAAAATATACAGAGAAGAGTTTCATTCCCCCTTTTAATCTAATGATGATATGATTGAACTACAAAGTAAACCTTAGCACTGAAAAATGCAATTTGAGGATAAAAATGGGGTAGATTATGATTTACTTTAGACTTAACCATTTTCTAGACTGATGACTGATTTATTCAAAGGCAACTGAAAGTCGGTAACGGCTTTGTAACACACATTTACATTTATATTGTAAATCATTTTGACTTTTTGATAACACAGAAAATCTTCCATCTTAATGAGTTTCTACTTTACCTCACATAGAAAAAGCATACTAAACATGACACTTAAGCTACTGTATTATTGATTAACTGTATATTGCACTCATAAAAGTAAATAACAAGAGTCATGTTAAGCTATGTATAAGAAATACAAAATTTTTCTAAGCCTACAGAACATATTTTGCAAAGTTCCAAAAAATGTCTTTTAATTCTATCTTCTCTGTAATATATCAGGGAAGGAACTTAATAATTTTCACCATATTATATCCATAAAGAACAATTTCAGGAGACTATCTCAACAACCCTGTAAAGATGATAATACAGCAGATTTTAAAATCCTTGTGAAAATTAGTTCACTATTATTTGGCTTGAATTCACAGAGAATCGTAATGCTATCTCATTTCCATATCAAAAAACCTGGATTAAAAGGACACGCACATTTTCAACATCTTACACCCTCTTTAATACTTTCACACTTTGCAGTTTTCCTTCCCTTATTTTTCTCTTTATTAAAAGTTGGACTATGGATTAACTCCCTAGGTAGTGAAGCCATTTAAAGCGCACTTACTTGAAAAGTATAAAACCGGGTCCCATTAGGAGGATGCACTTTAGGGGAGCCAGAAACGGTGTTCATATCCGAGAAGATCATTTCTGATCAGAGAGACAATATAATCCACAAGGAGCTACAGATGCAGAGCAGAGAGCTTAGCGTACAGATAAATCCGTGCATGCATTGAGGGAGGCTAGAGTGTAAAATGAAACCTGCCCCATCCTTCTTAGATACAGAGTGATAGCATTTTGAATCTTTCTTCTACGTTTGAAATCTAAGCTGAAAGGTCATCAGCTACTGACCTTTTGTGCAGCTAGTTCTTTAGAACATACAGTGTTTTTTGAAAAAAAAAATTAAAACACCGAAGGAAAAAAGCAAGAACCACAATAAATGGAGCTTGTGCAGAATCTGGCAGTGCTGTGGACCTGCCCATCTGTTCTCAGTGATAATCACCTCCCTCCACCACAGTCTAGCAGAGTGATTATGCTAAATATCCTGGTTAACCAATAACATACAGTTTCAATTCAGGGAAACATGCACGGTGTAATTCTGAGGACCTCTCCTGACTAACCTGAAGTCTGTTTCCTACACCATTTAAAGATATATCTAGTAACAAAACATAGTTTCATCATGATTATTTCTAAATCTCTTTGTTACTCCGGTATTTTCAACATGATTGTAAATTTTAAAGTTTTAAAAAAAAAAACAGTTCTTTTTAAATTGTATAAATTGTATAGATCAAATCATATTGTAGCTGGCTAAGACTTTCTGGGGCAAGGCGTATAATTCAGTAACACTATATAATCTAGGCATATTATCAAATAAAATGTATCAATTATTTTTAATTATTCTGCTTTTAAATAACATCATGAATATGAATGTATTATTGCTTTCTTATTTCCCTCACCTTAATTCAAAGAATGATTTCACAATAAATGCTTTACAAAGTACCATACATTTATTCTAAATAATTACAACTTTATCTCATACATGTAGAAAATAATTAATAAAACATACTTTAGATACATGAAAATTTTGACCCAAACTCTCAAAATATTAATTATATAAATATTTAGACTGTGTTGTGATGCATGTCCATATTTCTATGTCTTTTTACACAAATTGTTCAGTCTGTCTAAAGGATCATATTCAGATGACTTTACACTTTTCAGAGGTAAAAATAAATGCTCCATTTACACATGGTTCAAAGGTGGAGACTTCAGGAGGACAGAGATGAAAACAACCAAAAAAAGGTGTCTTTGGGAATGTATCTAAGATGACATAGTTATTCACAACCAACAACCAGGAACTAACCGTGCTGAACTTGAAGACTATAAAAGTAATATGTTGGTGATGAGCTCTTAAAACTTAAATTACTATTCCTTTTTACTTTTGAATTTCTAGTTATGATTCAAACTCATAATATCAAAGAGGAGAAAGTAGAAAGAAATGATTAATTCCTGGAATTCCTATATTCTGGCAAGTTATGTAAGCAGGTGACTGTTTACTTATCAAGCTACCAAACAAAGCAGAAGATAATGTGTTAAATTAATGCTTAATTGGGGGATAATTTTAGATTTGTAGAAAACTTGCAAAGGTAAGAAAGAGTTTTCATGTATCCCTCACCCAATTTCTCTGTCAACATCTTACATTACTATGGTATATTTTTAAAACTAAGAAACCAATGCAGTACATTACTAGTAATGAAACTTTAGACTTTGCTTGGATTTCACTGGTCTTTCCATTAGTATCCCTTTTCTGATCTAGGTTCCAATGGCGGGTACCACAGTTATTTGGTTTCTTTGGTTTTTTCCATAGTTTCCTCTGGTCTGTGACAGTTTCTAAGCTTTTCCATATTTTTCATGATCTTGAAGACTATACAGAATTTCTGGTCAAGTATCGTGTAGGGTATCTCCCAATGCTTGGTCTGATGTTTTCCTCAAGGTTAGACTAGGTTTATGGGTTTTGGAGAAGAATACTAGAGGGGCGAAGGCTCTGTCTCATCACATCATATTAATATTAGTGAACTGACCTCACCACATCATATTAGGCATGAATGATATCCACATTTTACTGGCGATGTTAACTTTAGTCTTTTGGTTAAAGGAGTATTTGTCAGGTTTTTCAACTATAAAATTACTCTCTTTCTGTTTCCATACCCTATTCTTTGGAAGTTGTTCACTCTATTCTTTGGAAGTTGCACACTCTCAAAGAAGAAATATGGAGAGGTGAAATTAAGCTTTACCTCCCTGAGGGGAGAGTATGTACGTATATTTCACGGAATTCTTCTGTACAGAAGCCTTGCATCTCTCCTTCGATTATTTTTTCATTCATTTATGTATGTAGGCATGAACTCAGATATATTTATTTCATACTTTGGATTATAATACAATCTATTTGATGCGTAAATTGTCCTAGCATTGATCACTGGGAAACTCTTCAGGTTAGATCCTGTTTCCTTTTGATATGTTACGATCTTTTTTTTTTTTTTTTAGCACAAATGATTATATTTTTAATTTTTTTTTTCTGGGTGTAAATATTATTTGCTAAGATTACTTTTAGTCTCCTTAAATATAACTCTAATTACTACTGCAAGTTTACTTGAAAAGTCATGTTTTCCTCTTACATTTCTATGTTAAGTAGCCATATTATTTCATTTCTCAAATTAACTGCTTTTCCCCTTCTGATTTCTTAGCCCACGTGGGATTTGTTCCATTGATGCTCAAATAACTATACACACATACTGCTAAGTCGCTTCAGTCGTGTCCGACTCTGTGTGACCCCAGAGACGGCAGCCCACCAGGCTCCCCCATCCCTGGGATTCTCCAGGGAAGAACACTGGAATGGGGTGCCATTTCCTTCTCCAATGCATGAAAGTGAAAAGTGAAAGTGAAGTCGCTCGGTCGTGTCCGACTCTTAGAGATCCCATGGGCTGCAGCCTACCAGGCTCCTCCGTCCATGGGATTTTCCAGGCAAGAGTACTGGAGTGGAGTGCCACTGCCTTCTCCAATACACACATACTAGTAAAAAACAACAACAACACACACACACACACACACACACACATCACTGATTACCACACAACCACACACACACACATACACACATACTAGTTGTGGTAATCAGTGATGTGTATATATATATATATATATATATATATATTTTTTTTTTTTTTGGTTCTTCCCTTTTAAATGTTGGGATGATACTTACTCTTAAGCATGGGGTCATGTAACTCATGCTCCCGAAGAGTTCTGAGTGGAAAAATATCTCAAAAGAGATAAAGAGAAGGATGCATGTGTGAAAAGGCATGAGATGGCATAGAAGTAGAGTGATTGGGAAAGTATGCCTGAAAATATTGCAGGGCATAAGAAGTAACCCAGCTAGGTGTTTTTGGTTTTTTGTTTTTTTTTTTTTCATATAGAAACATTTGTTCAAGTGAAATTAGTAAAGAGACTTAGTCAACATCCTTTTCCTATGAAATCCAGTGAAATTAGAACATACTTGTCTTTTAAAAATATAAGAAATGTAGAGACATATTCTCTTACTTATAGTTAATTAGTTTTCCAAATAGCTTTCCAGGATGATTGTGGCTTGTCAAGAAATTTCATACTTAGCTTGACTGTTTTTTGAATTAAAATAAGGCTATTTTAAGTATTAACTTAAAAGTTTAAAAAGTACATTATTGTTCTGTAATATAAAATTTAATACACTGATGGTAGCAATCATCAGCTTCCAGGCAATATTAACCACAGGATGGGTAAATATGTCTGTTTCAATGACTATGCACAGATCACTCCCTTAAATCTCTCGAGATCTATCTTTCACAAAGAGAAGTAAATTAACAATATTAACTCTAGACAGCTTAATGCCAGCAATCTCAAGCGCTTGAATTTTTACCGAAAAAAAAACCTGAAAATGAAAAAGGATAAATAAATTACACTTTTTTTTAATGAGTAAAATAAAAGTCTTCAAGCCAGACACTTGTTTTTAATAGACTTACAGAGATGATTCCCAGAAATCATATAATACACCCTTCTGCCTCTGGGAATAATTACCCTTAAGTCTTCTGAAATATAGCTTATCAGTTTGGTTTTATAAAAATTTCAAGAATAGTTTAAAGCTACCATTTCATATCCTGTCAGGAAGATTAAGCACAAACATTTTTATATCCCTCAACACATTTTTTTTAACAAATAACATATCCTGCTTCAAGACAAGCAATTCAATACAACTTGTCTTTCATTCACTTATAGGCATTGGATAACACGCTCAAACATTTGCTAGAGTAAGAATTTGCAGAGTTAAAGGAGTACAGTGAAAAGGGCTGTTTATTTGCTGTTAGTTTGCAATAAATGTTCAGAAGGAAATGTCATACTGGATGAAGAATAGGAGAGAGAGAGCAGAAGAAGGAAGAGGGGTAAGATGAGGAGGAGGTGGAGGAGGAAAGGAGAGAGGAGAGATATCAATACAGTTTTCATCATAGCATTTTAAGGTAACAAAGAATTTTGTAGCCAAGCATTCAGTTAGAAGTTTTGCCAGATGGAGTGATTTTTACAGCCCAGATGGGACATACATCCTAGTGAATCCATATGGATGGCATATGGAAGAGAGTTAAGTATATATTGCCATCTATCTATCATGTATCTATCAAACATCTATTTATTTATCTAAATATACATTCATAATTATGCATCACTATCCGTATCTGTATTGTCTTTATATCATGAGCTTTTCGGGATGCAGCAAAGATGACCCTATACATACAGCCAAAACTCTAAGGTTACTTCGCATCCTGCTTCTGAGTTTTCTATTTTCTGACACTCACAGCACGTTGTTCATTCATTCACTCATTCATTGATTCAACAAATCTTTATCGAAGCGAGATGACGTGCCAGATACCCATTGTAGTTATGATAGAAATGAAAGGCGAACTGAGGGGAAATACTCATTTAGTAGCATGTCAATGAGACGATCAATCCAACAGGTGTCAAGTCCAGCAATGAGAACTTGACTAAAGTATTTCAATTAAAAAAAAAGTTTCTAATGTCTCAGAGACATTTTGCCTAGTTCAAGACTGTTTTTTAGCTAATTAATCATTGTTTCATGGAGGTTGTCCCAAATAAATCAAGATAATCCCTGGTATACTTCGAGATTTGTGACCATGTAGACCAAGAAAAAAAAATGAGCATATTGAAATAAAATTTTACAACCTTCATTTATAACAAAACTAAAATATTAAATTTGGCCTTAATTCATATCTTGATAAAAGTATGTTACATTTTCTTACATTATCTCAAAAAGTTTTATATATGTCTGTATATATATGTGCATGTATATGGCATATATGTGAATTATATACATATACACATGTTTATGCACACATGTGCATATATGCACATAGACACACATATATGCAAGTATATTGTCTTCAAAATTCAAATTAGAAAATTTTAAAATAGTATCTTTTTATATTTTTATTCTTTTTCACTTTAGTTTCTCTTTACCTGAACCACATTTTCCACAAATGTTTACCTGTATTATGATGAGAGCCTATGAATACTTTAATTCTTAAATTACAAATATTAATTGTCTGAAATTCAGGATTCAATTTTGTATTGTTTTTTAACAGAGAAAAATATTAGCTTGTTAGAACTGTAAATATTACAAGGCAGTAATTTCATTACATTATGTTGTTTATGTTCTGAAATATATATCATCAATTTGATTTCATAAAAATCACATTAAAGTCTTATAACAGGATGTTATTTCCTAATCTACCACTCTGGATATCAGATGCTCACATAGCTCAAGGTTTTATAAAAATACTTGAAAAGATTTCAGAGCTCTGACTTTATACACATAAAAAGAGTTAGCTGAGAAGCTGTGGGTCCATTCTATGGCATGGTAACTCCATATATAGTATTATATGTTAAACCTGAAATTGGATACGCCCCATATGCTCAACTATATAGTACAGTTTTTGCACTGAATTTCACTTTTCCTTAAAAATTGGTAAAATTCTTATCCATTCATGACCAAGCAAATACTTTCACTCTGGACAAATTTGTGTTTTCTTCTTCACTGCCTGGTTTCCATGTATGTTCTCCGAAACTATGTAGTGGTTATTGCATCAAGATTCAGAGAATTCTCAGTTGCTCATAAAGGATCTGAATTTCAGTCTGTTTTAATCAGGAAGTATAATGCCTTGTTAAAATTTAAGATAAAAGAATCTTCCTATTGTGCAAAAGTTGTGACCTGCATGGAACTTATCTTCTAGTTTGTCCCTAACAAGAGCCAGCAGCATGCAGGCCATAGAGTTGTTTAGTCACCAAGTCGTGTCCAACTCTGTGACCCCACGAACTATAGCCCACCAGGCTCCTCTGTTCATAGGATTTCCCTGGCAAGAATACTGGAGTGGGTTGTCATTTCCTTCTCCAGGGGACCTTCCCAACCCAGAGATCAAACCCAGGTCTCCTGCATTGGCAGTTGGATTCCTTACCACCACTGAGCCACCTGGAAGCCCACGCCACAGAATAGGTATGCAATAAATACTTGGGTAATGACTGAAACATTCGCCCTTGACTGCTTTGCTTCTCTTTTTTCAAAGATTACATTTTAATACTATCTCATTTTGACTTGTTGACTAGTCTGGACAATTAAAAAACCTGTTTCCTCATTCTCAAATTCTCACAGCTAGTATGTGGTATGTTTCATGTTCCAACTTTGGGCTGAGTGCACTGTTTGGTACATAATTGGCAAGTCTTTGCTGAATGAATGAACAGAAATAAAAATGAACAAATATAGATATTCTATCAACTTACATTGTTTTTATTAAATAATGTTGTATAAGTGGTTTAGAAAATACATTTAAAAATATATCTTGAGACACCTCACTTATATGAATGCACTCACCCAAATGTACACATAGATAAATTCATCTCCATGCGCACACTCACAGAGCTTTAAGAGAAATGTCATAATAAAGAAAATAAACATATACTCCAAGCAAACAAGACAGACATTCTAATGCTTTTTTATGCAGTTCACTTTACACTAAACATCTTGATTATATCATCCCAGAAGAAACAGATTTAACTGATAGGATTAGAGAAATCACAATGGTAACCAATTCTATGCAAAGACCTTCAGGATAGCATTACCATGGTTAGCTTGGAATAATAAGATGATTAAAAAAACATTAACTTATATGGATGCACACGCCATTCATAATCCCATGTTAAATTAGAAAGACTGCAAGATTACAGGAACCAGGGCATTATTATGCAAAGCTGCGGCGTAGACTATCCAAACTTTAGAATATCTTATTTCAAACTCTTTAGATTCTCTACTGCCACAGTTGCCATGGTAGCAAGTACATTATTTTATTCTTACTTTTACTTTTTCCAAGAATTTTCCTTGAAAGCTAAAGCCAGTCACTGTCCTGTTTTATTTTCTTTTAAGAGCAAGAACAATGGCTCAATAGTTACCATTTACTGAATGATATTATATGTCAGTCATAGTGTTGCCTTTTTCAAAACCTGTTAAAGGAGGTATTTCTCAGTTATATATAAGGAATATATAAGAAAAATTATAACTTGTCTAAGGTCACACAGCAAGCAAGTGAGAAAGTCACTTACTTTCAGGTTTATGTGATGGCTGCTGCAGCTAAGTCGCTTCAGTCGTGCCCGACTCTGTGAGACCCCAGAGACGGCAGCCCACCAGGCTCCCCTATCCCTGGGATTCTCCAGGCAAGAA
Organism: Capra hircus; assembly: GCF_001704415.2. Classification (NCBI taxonomy): domain Eukaryota; kingdom Metazoa; phylum Chordata; class Mammalia; order Artiodactyla; family Bovidae; genus Capra; species Capra hircus. The sequence continues at coordinate 10,963,433 of NC_030812.1, forward strand.
CACTGGAGTGGGCTGCCATTTCCTTCTCCAATGCATGAAAGTGAAAAGTGAAAGTGAAGTCGCTCAGTTGTGTCCGACTCTTAGCGACCCCATGGACTGCAGCCCACCAGGCTCCTCCATCCAGGATATTTTCCAGGCAAGAGTACTGGAGTAGGGTGCCATTGCCTTCTCCTATCTGATGGCAAAACCACACTATAACTGAAAATTATATGTTGGCATTGCTTATCTACCACTGATTTTAATTCAGTACAGAAATATGAAAAGAGAAAAAATAACCCTGATTAATTGAATGATTGATTTCATACATCTAAGAATCTCTAAGTGATGGGCTATCTGATGAACTATTTATTTTAATGTTATTAAAGTGCTCAGATTTTCCTAATGGATCAGTTGTGCATTGCAAAAGAAAAGAATCCACAATTTCAAGTCTTTTGACCTGAGCAATTTTTCAAGTGTTTGATCTGATCCATGGAAGGGCCTTCACTGATGGTTCAAATGGTAAAGAATCTGCCTGCAACATGCAAGACACGAGTTCGATTCCTTGGTTGGAAAGACACTTGGAGAAAGGAATGGCTCCCATTTCAGTATTCTTGCCTGGAGAATTCCATGGACAGAGAAGCCTGGCAGGCTACAGTCCATGTGGTTGTAAAGAGCTGGACAACTGAGCAACTAACACTTTCACTGTGGCTTTTTTTTTTTTTTTTTTTGTCTTATCCATGGAAGAATAAAATAGCTACCAACTGAGATGAAGAAGACTGCCAGAGAAGCAGGTTTGGGAACAATTCAGTTGTTTAGTTTTGCACATGGTGAGTTTGAGGTTTCTCCTAGTTATCTAAATAGGGATTTACAAAGGCAGTTGAATACGCAAATCTGGGTACCAAATAAGCATACAGACTAAAACCAAAAGATTGGAATGAATGCAAATAGAAAAGAAAAGAGGTCAAAGCCGAAGCCCTAGTGCATTCTATCTATAAGCATCTTGGGAGACCAGCAAAGGAGTATGAGCAGAATGAATCAGCAACGCAGAGGGAAGACCAAAATGATGTGTCTGAGAGACCTCTGATCACCATGAATCCAAGCAGTGAGAGTGATCATCTGTATCAGATGCTGAGACCAAGTAAGATGAAGATTGGCTCTTGGAGTTATTAATAACAAAGCAGAGGTTGGCTTCAGTGGACAGTTGGAAGAAAAGCTGATTAAAGTAAACTTGAGATAAAATGGGAGGAGAGAAATTGGAAACTGTGCAGCAATTTAAAACATTGCTGCAAAGGGAATTAAAGAAATGGCACATTGGCTGGCAAAAACAGAAAGGAGAGAAAGAAGAGCACGTTTTGCTGAGGGAAAGGCTCTAGGCAGATGCTGAAAAACTGATGATAGAATGAAAAGAGGCAAATTTCTGCAGCAGATGAGAGGAGATAGACTCTATTAGAAAAGAGACTAGCTTTAGAGAGGAAGAGGACCCCGTCTTTGATCAGGCATGGAAGGCAGAGTGCTGAATCCCTGTCCTGGTAATTGTGGTGGTAGGAGGTGATGCAAGTCTCCAGGGACTTAAGAAGACAGGTCATCAGCTGAGAGTAGGTTGGGGAAGGGTGCTTTGAATGTTGGAGATGTGACAGAATGGTATAAATTACTCATGTAGGAGAGAGAGAATATTAAAATACATCCATATTAAAGAACACAGGTTAGATATGTGAGCAAATTAGTTGACTTTACTTCTTTAAATTAACATCCATATTAAAGAACACAGATTAGATATGTGAGCAAATTAGTTGACTTTACTTCTTTAAATTAAAGGCTTTGGCAATAGATGAGTGGGCTGAGAGAAGCTACAAAGTTTTCAGCTTGGCAAAAGGCAGTTTAGAATGGAGGCTCACTGGACGCAGGCAGTTCGAGAGACTAATGAAGGGAGGGAAGAATAAAACAAGATATGATTCCTGTTAATTCTCTCAGACTGGCTTACCCAGGAAATCAGTTCTGCTTCAAAGAGTACAAGTTAGGCCAGAAGTGAGAAGGGAAAGGCTATCTACTCCAGTATTCTGGCCTAGAGAATTCCAGGGACTGTATAGTCCCATGGGGTTGCAAAGAGTCAGACACGACTGAGCAATTTTCGTTTTCATTTCATTATTATAATGGTGTCCCTGCTGCACGGGGGGCTTCCCTGGTGGCTCAGCAGGAAAGAATCTGTGTGCAATGCAGGAGGTGTGGGTTAATCCCTGGGTTGGGAAGATCCCCTGGAGAAGGAAATGACAACTCATACTAGTATTCTTGCCTGGAGAGTCCCATGGACAGAGGAGCCTGGCTGGAGTCCAGGCTTTGTGACTCTCTGGGTCAAAAAGAGTCAGACACAACTTCGCGATGGAGCACACGTGTACACAGGGACGCACAATGCCTCATAAACTAGAAGGGATTTCCCAGAACAAACATTCCTCATTCTTTCATTCTCATATTCTAACTTGGTGTTCAGTCACCAAGTCGTGTCCAACTCTTTGTGACCCTCATGTACTGCAGCACGCCAGGCTTCCCTGTCCTTCACTATCTCCCTGAGTTTGCTCAAAGTCATGTCCATTGACAGCAAAGCCATCCAACCACCTTGTCCTCTGTTGCCACTTTCTCCTCTTTCCCTCAATCTTTCCCAGCTTCAGGGTCTTTTCCAATGAGATGGCTCTTCACATCAGGTGGCCAGAGCAGTGGAGCTTCAGCTTCAGCACCAGTCCTTTCAACAAATATTCAGGGTTCATTTCCTTTAGGATGGACTGCTCCAACACCACAGTTCAAAAGCATCAATTCTTTGGCTCTCAGCCTTCTTTATGGTCCAACTCTTAAATCCCTAGATGACTATTGGAAAAGCCATAGCTTTGACTATACGGACTTTTGTTGGCAAAGTAAAGTCTCTACATTAATCCACTGTCTAGGTTTGTCATAGCTTTTCTTCCAAGGAGCAGGCATCTTTTAATTTCATGGCTGGAGTCACCATCTTCAGTGATTTCAGAGAACAAGAAAATGGAATCTGTCACTGTTTCCATTGTTTCCCCATCTATTTTCCAAGAAGTGATGGAACCAGATGTCATGATCTTTGGTTATGGAATGTTGAGTTTTAAGCCAGCTTTTTCACTCTCCTCTTTCACCTTCATCATGAGACTCTTTAGCTCCTCTTCTGCCATTAAAGTGGTATCATCGGCATATCTGAAGTTATTGATATTTCTCCCAGCAATCTTGATTCCAGCTTGTGTTTCATCCAGCCCAGATAATTCACATGATGTACTCTGCATATAGGTTAAATAAGCAGGGTGACAATATACAGCCTTGGCGTACTCCTTTCCCCATTTTGAACCAGTCTGTTGTTCCATGTCTGGTTCTAACTGTTGCTTCTTGACCTGCATACAGGTTTCTAAGGAGGCAGGTAAGGTGATCTGGTATTCCCAACTCTTTAACAATATTCCACAGTTTGTTATGACTCACTGTATTTTTTCCTGGACATCTTAAAAATGGGAAACATCTGACCCAGTTTTCTTGTAATTTATAAGTTAACTTTTATTTCCATTCTCTCCATACCTAACCAGGAATCCATGATCTATTACGTCTTCCATTCTCTTGCTAGTCGCATCCTATTTTCCTAATACATTTTTATTTGATTCATTTGTAAATATTTTTTAATCCAATTGTCCATTCTGTCTGCTACAGCCTGAGTGGATATGCGCTGTTGGAATACGTCACACAACTGATGCATTTTCAAGCTGCCATTCTCCAGCTCAGCAGTGCTCCCTAAGCTGCCTGTCCTTCCTTATCTCCCACTTGTCTCCTTTCACAGCACTTCCACAGACTTTCCTCTAATCTGTTTAAGGCCTTTCTCCACTGCTTGCTCACTCACTCTTCACAAACTTACAGTAGCTTTATACTGAAATCCCTTTCTTTGTACTCTTACCTACATTTACACCCACGCTTATCTTTGTGTCTCACCTCATCTCAAAGTCTGAGCCTGATCCTTCCGCTCGATTTTGTCACAAGGAGAAAGAGAAGCTTCCTGACAATTTCAAGTCTATAAGGGGATCTTTCTAAGCATCATGCTTTTATGGTATCTTTTATCCATATCTCTTTCATGGATTTTCCTTGATTGTCCCTTTAAAGCATCCAATTATTCATTGGCCTCCAAACTTAGCTTGCTATAGACTATCTCCAAACATTATTTAAAGTTTCAGATGATTAGAGACACAAAAGGCCCTAGCAATCATCAGGAACAGTAGAATCTTCCAATATTAGAATTCTCTAGGGTGCTTTTAAAAATACTAATATTTAGGCCTTACTTCTAGCCCTCTTCGTTCAATTAGTTTAAGGATGCCAAATTCGTATTTTTCTAAAGCTCCCCTGGTGTTTTCAAAGTGCAGTCAACATTAAGGGATCATTGACATAGTGCAATTCTTTTATTTTGCAGTCAAGCTGAACATAAGAGAGATAAAAATGTCCTGCTCTTCTCGGTCGTACCATGAATCATTCTGAGCTAACGAGGACAGAGCATCTCAACTAGTGTGCTACCAATAGGTTACAAGTACGCTGCAATACCAGTCTCTCAGCTTCAGGGTGACTCCTCAAAGTCTCGACTTCCCAGGCTCCTGAGGTTGCTCAGTTCTAGGCTTGAGCATCCTCCCCTGCCTGCATTAGTGTGACAGAGAAATACCATGATTGTCTCTTTGTGTCATTATGTGAGCATTATGTGTCATTATGAGAAACACTGATCTAGTATACCCTTATCTTCAAAATTTGCTGACTAATATTTCTTCTTCTCTGAGAAGATTATCTTTTACCTTGTTCTCTATTAAATCCCATGTTTTTATGTTGATCTTTTCTAAATCCAGGTCATGTGACCAGTTTTGTGTTATTAGTATATTCTTCAGTCCAATAACTAAATACGGAATGAATGGTTGACCACCACTAAGGCAGGGAATGACCTCAGTAAAACTTTATTTTGAACATACTGACTGAATTATTATTCTAGAATCCAAATTCTTAGCTGGAAATGTGGACAGATAACTGAAGGACTGTGATCAAGTCACAATTTGGTAGCTTGTTGATTAGGAAGCTGTATAAACACAGAATTAAGAGTTTATTATTCTATGATAAATTGTGGGCATTTATTAATTCCTTCCATTTATCTGCCTTGTACTTGACATCCACCACACATAAATAAATGAAAGGAACATAAATATTAACACTTCATAACAGAGGCAGAAATTTTTATTATAAATGTTTTGCTTTAATTATCAAAAGGGCACATAATCAGCAACATAATTTTAGTGTCTTAGGCAGCATTATATACACTGGCAACTCCAGTCATACAAAAAAAAGTTAATTTGACTGAACTGATTAAATTCAAGGAATTGGATATTTCTTGGAATTATGATATTATCATTAAATGATTGACTCAGTACAAGGGCTCTCAGTCAAACAGAGTGAGAGCAAGCTAAGTTACTTCAGACATCTCTGACTCTTTCAGACCCTATGGACTAAGCCCGCCAGGCTGCTCTGTCCATGGGGACTCTGCAGACAAGAATACTGGGGTGGGTTGCCATGCCCTCCTCCAGGGGATCTCCCCAACCCAGGGATGAAACCCGCATCTCTTATGTCTCCTGCATTAGTAGGTGGGTTTTTACCATTAGTGCCACTTGGGAAGACCGGTGTCAAACAGACCCAGTTTCAAATCCCCATGCTTCTACTTTCTTGACCAATAAAACTTTGAGTTAGCCTCTCTGAGCCACAGTTTTCTTTTTCTCCAAAGTGAGGACTAAAATAGGTTTGAACAATCAGTGGTGGTGTAAAAATCAAGTAAGATTATGTAGATAAAGCTCTAAGTGACATCACCTCTCTCAATCAGAATCAAATCTACATTCTAAATTTCTTTTTTTAACCAATAGATTGTATTGTACTCACACCTTTCGTGATTGCCTGTTACCCAGAATTCTCTTTTCACTGAAATACAGGGGCCAACTCCCGTGCCCATTTCCTATGACGTCTCACCAGTCCAGAATCTTTATTTTCACACCACTAGTCGGTACTTCAGCTGTAGCCCTTATCAAGGCCTGCAATGGGTGAGCAATTAACACATAGGTGCACCTGTCCATTCAACTAGCTCCTAGAAAATATGAATTGCTTTCTTCATACAGAAGTCTATAATATCTGTAAATATGTGAATCAGACCACGCTGTTCTCTTACTCCCATCTCCATAGTACATTTCTATCACCCTTCAGAGGAAATCCAATGTCCTTTCCAAGCCTACAAAGCCATGCAATATTTGATCCTGGCCCTGCCTGTCCACTGCACTCCACCATGCCCTTTCACGCTATCCAGAGGCCACACAGTCTCCTTCTCTGCCCCAGAATATAATATCAACTGACACAGTGAAGATCTACTGATCAGAAACTATGAGTCAGATGCCATTCTAGGCATCTGGGGAACATCACTGAATACAATAAACAAATACCCGTCTTTGTAGAGCTTTCACTCCAGTGGGAAGAAGCATGAAAATCAGCAATATAAGTAAATTACATTGTATTTGAAAAGGGGATAGTTCAATAAAAAGAGGTGGAGCAGGGTAGGGGGATAGGGAGGAGAGCCAGGGAAGAAGGATTAGTTGTGACTTCAGATCCATATAAGCATGTTCTCCTGCAGCACTTGTAACTGCTAATTCTTTTGCCTGGCTCTCCCCCTGCCAGCCCACCCAATATTGACATAGTTCCTTGTATCAATTATTTAAGGGTCTCCCTAAATGTCAACATTTCTGAAAATCGTTATCTGAAGAGGGTAAAATGTATGCTCTTGTTCCCACACTGCAGCTCTCTACTCCCCTAATTAGCTTTATTTTCTTCCCTACATTATATATTTATTCACTTTACAATGAATATATATATTTATTAACTGTTTTATTTCTAGTGCCTAGGACAGTATTTGCCACAATTATAATAGATATCTATTAAATAAATAAATGCAGGTAATTAGCTTCAGCTCATGGTTATTAAATGTAAAAGGTAGAGCCAAGAATACTGAAATTTATTCAACAATATATTATTCCTTAATAATTGGGAAAACAATTTATATTTTAAAATTCTGCTTTTTTTTTTTATGCCCATGGCACTTTTTATAGAAAACAACGGCCTGCCAAACTTCTTTAAATGAGATCCCTCTTCATTAATTCAATAGTTGTTGAGTGCTCATAACATTCTAAACTTTGTACTAAGCACAGAATATACACACATTCAGAAGATGGATATAATCTTTTTTTAAGTGGCATCTTTAATTTATATATATATATAATTATAAAAATCAAAACACAAAGATTGTGAACATCACCACACTACTTCTTTGGAGTTAAGTCCCCATTCAAAAATGATGGGTTGAGAACAAAAGCATGGAGAGGGGTAGTCAGAGTGGAACCAGGAAAACAGGCTAGGAGGCTGTTCAGGTGAACACTGATGGTGGCTCAGACCACGGTGGTAGAGGGAAGCTGGTGAGACTTACCTCTAAAATATTCTGCAGGTAGGTTTGGATATGAAGAAAATAGGAGACAAAAAAAAAAAAATCCAAGAATTTTACCTACATAAAAGGATAGAATTACTATAAACGGAGATAGGAAGACTATGGTTGGATCAGGTTTGGAAGGATGATCCAGAGTACAGTGTTCAACAAGCTGTGTTTTAGATATCTATGAGACATTCACGGGGAGATGTCAAACAGGCAGTTAGACGTATGAACTTGGATTTCAGTGGAGACTTCTGGCAAGAACTATACATTTGGAAGCCTTCAGTGTATAGGAGTAAATTTAAGGTGAGAAGAGGAGAGTTCAACAACAGAATCTTCCACCCCAACATCACAGAATCCAGTGAAATGAGGGAGGGCTGAAAAAGTAGCTAAAGGGGATTAAAAGGGGGTGTCAGCAGAGTGCTGGGACTGGGGTTCCATGGGTGGAGCAGTTTGCTCCTGAAGAAAGAGCCTCCTGTGTAGAGCAGACAGCCTTTTTGTACAGGCTGATAATTTGGACAAATAGCTAGGTGGGCTGAAAAAGGAGGTTGCCTCTTTCCAACCAACAAGGTCAGCCAAATCCACAGTAGTGACCAATGAAGTGACAAATTATCACATGATTATTATCCTATTCTGACTTTAATGGCAGGCAGGATGGAAATACACCAGTAAATAACATGTGCTTGCAATCTGACATACAGAGTGTGAGTGCTAAGTAGCTTCAGTCGTGTTCAACTCCTTGCGACCCTATGAACCGTAGCCCAGCAGGTTCGTCTGTCCACGGGATTCCCCAGGCAAGAATACTGGAGTGGGTTGCCATGTCCTCCTCCAGGAGATCTTCCAACCCCAGGGATCAAACCTGCATCTCTTATGTTTCCTGCATTGCGAGATAGGTTCTTTACCACTTGCACCACCTGGGAAGCCCATAGAGCTAAACACCAACACCAAAACAATCTGGAGGGCCAGATGTCAGTGCTATGGGGTACATTATAAATTCTTTGAATAAAATGTTGATCTAGTCCAGTAACTAGTAATTTAGACTCTTTCCTAAACAGAAAAATGTATGTTAAATAAAATTAAACGTGGAAACCCATGACATAGACATATAAAAGTGAGATTTCTTTGTTTGAAGCAAAGGTAGCAGAATCAGAGACATGATTGTTCAGAGCTCCTACTGGACTGTTCTTGGGCATCTAGACATAGTCCTAGAGCCCTGGTAAACATGACTTAGGAACACGCGCAGAGATTAAATATAAAGCAGGTTAGACATGAAAAAAATTGGCGTTTGAAGCTCTCAGGAAAGGTCTGGAAAAACAGGACCAGATAGACAGATTGAGCTCAGGTTGTCAATCTTTCAGATTTCCCTGCCTCCAGAATTGTGACATCTCAGTTGTAAAACTTCCAAACTAAAGAAAACATCTTGGAGATAACCAGAATCATCTAGCAACAGTGTTAAATAAAACTATAATTTAAAAGAAGAGATAAAACGTATAGTCCAGAATAAAACTAAACCTGAGATGAATAAGAATATACATATTCAGTGAGTTTCATCCATTTCATGAATACATTGACCCTAAGGTAACTCTAAGGGGTTAAAAAAATGCATTTAAAAGTTTTTAAAAGCAAAAGGAAAACAAGACAGTGAAAATGCTCTTCCACAACCACCTTGGGAAAGATAGAAGTTGTGATGGAGCACACTCGATAATGAACCTACAATCGCATCCAATATTAATCTATTTTAATCAAATGGGAAATTAGCCTTCCTGCCAGCACTAAGTGGAAGTGTGAATAAGAATGCAATCTTGCAGAGTCCCTCAAGAGGAATATTCCAACTTATTTAGAGATGTGAGACTGTTAGGAGGTATTCAAAATAGGGAAAATAGAGACACTCAAAAGGCATGGACTATTTTAAAAGAGCAGATAAGACAGAAAAAGAGTTATGAGAAATACAAACTAGTATTTATAAATGCTCACTTAAGTGATGAGGGACTTGGGCAACTTTAATAGCCTAAATGATACAACATTAACTTCGTCCATCTACTACATGGAATTGGGACATTATTTCTTCTAAAGCTGAAAGATGTATCACTAGTTTATTAATATGAGCAGTGAAATGATCTGCCAAAGATGTCATTGACTTGAGTCCACCAGGAGCCTCTGTCCATGGCATTCTCTGGGCAAGAATACTGGAGTGGGTAGTCTTCCCTTCTCCAGGGGATCTTCCCGACCCAGGGCTTGAAACTGGCCTTGCAGAGAGATTCTTTACCATCTGAATCACCAGGGAAGCCCTAAAGATGTCAACTTACATTAACAATACAAGATATCAGAATAAATAGCCTGTGTTATTGTGATACATGTAAGTTTAGAAAGCTTATACAAGAAATCTTGAACAAGTAGAATTCAAGTTAGATGAATCAGGATGCCAAGAAATTTGTTTGTGAAAATGGAAATTATTATGTCCTAGCTAAAGATATCATGTTTTGAGTTTGGAGTCTATTTTGAATAGAGAAGTGTTATCCACACCATTTTCCACCTAAGATGTGATGAAAGTAAGACTGTGATATTGGGGTTAAAAAAGGTAAATTTTACTTAGTACTCTTTTATCTCCTGTAAACAAGTCAGCTAAATTTTGAACACTACTGAAATAACTAAAGAAAAAGAAAAAGAACAGACACACAACTAAAAACAATATTCCCTATTTTCTTGATCAGAACATTATACCAATAATCCTTTATATAATCACATGTCATATTATTTTGTACCAATTGGTTATTGTGATCAACGTCTTCCTTTTGCCAAAGGAAAAGATTCCATGTGAAACGGTACATGAGAAGGAACAGGTTCAATGCAAGACAGATAGGCTGAAAAATGTATCTGCATTTCTACAAGCACGAAAGGTCAAAATACACTCTTCTTAGAGTAGTTGATGATTATATGTCAACTTGCAAATCCAAAAAATACACAGTAGATATGTGGCTGTTACTACTCTCTGTATACCCCAGTTTTTAATTATTAATTCCTTAGGTTCAGAACGAGGCCAATCCTGTAATTCGTACATTGCTTGGCACTTACCTCATGCCACACTTTTATACATAATATCTAATCGTGATAAGGATAATGATGAGATATCTTAAAGGTTTACCCCTCAAAATCTACCATAGACAACAAAAATTAAGATGACATACACTTTACTGGTTTTGGCCTTTCACAAAATTTTGATAGAAGTAATTACTTCCAAGTTACAGGTTGTACACATTTTAAAATCTTTCCATATGTTAAATATGATATCAACTTGCAAAAGTCAAGGAGGTTAGGCTATCTTGCAATGAATTACATTATTAGCAAAACACTTCAAAGCAACTTAATTAATTAGTCAGTTAAATGTGAATAACAGCAAATTTCATGTAGAATGACATCAACTCAGTTTGTTAAAGCACAGAGGTTAATGATGGTATGAGGCTGCTCACATAAACTAATCGCTCTCTGAACTGGTACTGTCACTCCACGCTCACCACTGTCTTACAAACAGTTGACCTGCACCCTAGAGAAACTTGGCTCAAAACTATGTTCATTTAAACGAAAATTCATGACAGAATGGAACATGTCTCTATCATGTGCTTATACACTGTAGGGTAGCAGTTGGGGTCTAAGGCTATCAATCTCTGTAACTGATACGTCAAGGTTGCCTGTAATATGTCCGATTGGCATGGACATGCCCTAAGTAGTTGTTAGAGATGTGGCTGAGGATTCAAAGCCTATGTTTACCTCCTGAAACAAGAAATTGAACAAGAAAAACTATGCATGTGCCCAGATTCATGACTGAAATGTGAACTCCCTTTGGAAGGCTCACCAACAAGGCAGGGAAGCTTAGTGTGAAAGGAAAGTGCTAAAGGCTGTGTATTAAAATCCGCAGCTGGTACCATTGACATGGTAATGTCACGGCGTGATCTTCTTTGGGTCCTTGGTCAGATTAACAAAAATCTCTCAGCTTTAAAAACATAACAAAGAGCCTGAGCCAAAGGCCCAGAGAGCTTTCAAAATTCTGCCAAAGTTGACTGACATAGCTGCAATATCTGAGAAGAAGCCTTATCACGTTTGGGAGAGACATAGGCACAGACCAGAAGGGATGACGGCAGGAGCATAGAGCAGGGGTCAGGATGGACGGGACACAGGTGAGCAAGAGCATCGGTGTGGAGAAGGAGCTTCTATCCGTTAGGCCCTGGGGCCTCTCAAATACAGAGCCCAAGATTCTCCATCTCCAGTTCTGGCAGACTTTTCCTCTCCCTTGCTCTTCCTCTGGTTTTCTTCCTTTTTCGTTCTTTCTCAACCTTTTCTATCAGGCCAGGAAACTTGCTGATCTCTAGTGTTCACGTAATCTAGTGACTGTCATTAGAAACTTTCCCAAGATAGGAAAAAAAAAAAAAAAGATCACCCAGCTTGGACCAGGATCACCCAGACGGCATGAATCTTGGCTCTTCTTCTTGGCATAGTGGCTGTTTTGTGTCCCTGGGCGAGATTCGTGACTTGCTTTGTTTTGATTCTTGACTTTGAAAGCCATGGTTTCTAAGGCTGTAAACTGGCTACAATAACACATATCTGACAGAGTTATTGAGAAGATCGTATTCAAACATCTCATTTGGAAATAATTATCATGATAGGTAGTAAACTCATTTCTGCTATTTCTATTATTCTCCTGCATTTTCTAAGTACTGTTGCAATTTCCTGACTTTTTCTCTCTTTTGTTTTTACTCCCCATAATTATTTTGTGTGCTATAACTTAGCTGCTCATGATAGAGAGAAATATGGTTCATAAGCCATAGAAAGAGGAGAGATCAATTCTCAACAGCAATCACTCTCAGATTTCACTAAAATCACTCTCTGAACTGGTACCGTCACTCCACACTCACCACTGTCTTACAAACAGTTGTCCTGCACCACAGAGAAACTTGGCTCAAAACTATGTTCATTTAAATAAATAGAGCCTTAATTGACAGAAATGTCTAGTTCCCATGGCAGAATATTTAAAGCTAGTTTTTGTTACTCCTTTTCTAAATTAGATTATCAACTCATGCAGATAGCATTTATAGAAAGTTTATAAATGTAATTTATATATCCTAACTATTTTAGGAACATTAAAGCCAGTGGACTTATTCTCAGTCAAAAAGGACTCTAAAGTTGAAAGAATTCTTCTCTGTAAACTGAAAAAGAAGCTATTTTCAAGCTTTCTCCATTGCACATCAAAGGGATGTTTTTCTACTAATATAGCCTATTTGAACTTACAAAATCTCAAATCTAAGTCTATATTATATGGTGTGAGGGACCATCAAAAATATAAATCCATAAACTATTTAATCTAGTATACTATTACATCCTCATTAAATTAAAAAATCATATAATCTTCAAAACTAAGGCATATGATCAAATAGACACAATGTTGGATATAAACAGAAATTCTCTCGAGCTATTTGAGTCACCCTGCAGTATGTCTGGTAGAATGGCAGAGTACTACAAACAATAATGAAATTAATACAACAGGAATTGTGTTCTGAACATTATGTTCTTGGCAGGAATTAAGGTGATGCTATCATGAAGGACACCTGCTTTCAGAAATTCAATTGGGAAACGATAGCATTATTTCCCTGGGAACAAAGCAAACATGCATTTTGAATGCTGTGCATTATTTTGGGGATTTGAGGTTAGCATGGACAGAGATTTCTGAAGTACTCAGTATATTAAATCTTTCTTTATCCTCTAAATACTTTTTCTTCTTTGCCCTAGAAAAAGTAATTATTTATGCTACATTACCTTGAGTCATGGGGATACAGACTATATTACTAATCAATCTCCTTTTAACTCTCAAAATGGATCTTAATTCATAAAGGATCTTTTTTTTTTTTTGTCTTGATCTTAGACGATGTGCTGGAAAGCAGGTAACTACATACATCAGCAGCCATCAGGCAAGGGTCATCAATATCCATGACAGTCTTTAAAAATTAGAGTGATTTTGATCACTGAAAGACTGCCAGTCTCCTGGGAGAGTACTGGCTGTTCATTACCACTGTTTTTCCACGACATCCTTACAAGAAGGATGTACTCTTATTCTCGTTTCATATATGGGATAATGTATCAATTGCATAACTGTGAATATCACAACCTAAAGGAAAAGATTGAGCTTAATTTGTCTTCATTTCCAAGTTAAATACTATGGAGCTTTATATTGTCAGAATTGACAATAATGTTAAATTCATGATCAAAGATAACTTACATCCTCACATTATACGCAGCTGAAATAATCCTTGGAATTTCAATTATTTTCTTCGATCGCCCTCTTGTGGCCATATATGTGCTGTAACTAGCAACAAAATGAAAATGCTATATATATTTTGTTTTATTCTATCTAAAAGCCTTGAGGTTTTATTAACATCTGAAAATTCATTTTATAGTTAATGATAAATAACCATGCATATTCTATTTAAATTATAAGCAAAATCTTGATTTCTAAAAATTCAGTATTGGCAGCAATAAAATTTTTCAAGAAATATAATCAGTAAAAGGTTTGCTCTGGTTATTTGTTTCGAACCATGAACATGCATTGATCCATAAAACTAATATAATGATTTGATATCATAAAATAAGGCCTTAGTGCTATATTTGATATAATTTTCAGGAAAAGGAAATTTTAGAATAGAATAGCAATATCTAAGATTAGTATTAAGTACTGGTATTGGTGTTAGAATTTCTTCTTGGTTCTCTAACATATTTACTAAAGCATGTTTATTCTCAAGGACACCGTAAAAATAATAACAATATACAATCAGGTACACCAGGCACATAAGCTGTGGAAATGTATTGATCCTGGGCTACTATTTCAACTTTCTAGGGCTCAGTTTCCTCATTGGTAAAGTAAGAAATTTGAGCCAGGTGATCTTGACTAACACCTATTTTAGGTCCGTCTATTAATATATCCCATTCACAAGAACTAACTAGCAATCAACAGCTCTGTTCTCGTTTTTCCTCTCTCCGCCTGATTTCTAGAGGGCAAGTCAAAACATCTACTGAGTTCTCATTTTTTTTTTTTTTTTTGAGGCTGCTGCCACCTGTTCACGGTTGCAGGCTTCAGAGATGGTTCTTTTCAGACAAAGGAATTCAGTGACACACAGCGTTTACAGTCTCCTGTTGTTTTCAGCGCTGGTTAGTTAGCAAGGTGTGGCCCAGAGCCAAAAGGATGAAGGAAAAGGACCACAGGCAGAGGGAGGCTGAGCAGGCCCCCGAGGGTAAATGAAATTAGTTGACCTTTCTGCCTCTTCCAGAAGGGATATATGCCAAGAAGAAAGTTAAAATAAGCTCTGTGCTAACACTGGAATAAAAAATGGACATAGATTAGATCACCTAAGCTTTGCAAATATTTATATAACAAGATCTGAGAACATGTATCTATGTATAATATATATGTTGATTTTATAATGCATTGATTATACCAATAAAATTTATATTGCATTGAATGAGCTTTGATAATATGATTTAACCAGGCAGGAACACAAAACTTATGCATTATTAAAAAAAATTTTAGATGTAAAGACTTAAAAATATCTAATTAATCTCTAACATGTGTAAAATTCCTAGAAGAGAACATAGGTAGAATACTCTTCGATGTAAATCATAGCAATAATTTTTTGTATCTATCTCCTAAGACAAAAGAAACAGTCAAAATAAACAAATGGGTCCTAATTAAATAAAAGGTTTTGCACAGAAAAGGAAACCATGGACAATACAAAAAGACAACCTACTGAATGGGAGAAAAATTTGCAAATATTATGACACATAAGGGGTTAACATCCAAAATATATAAACAGCTCATACAATTCAACTGATATGGAAGCAACCGAGGTGTCCATCAATAGTTAAATGGGTTGGATGAAGAAGATGCGGTGTGTGTGGAATAATCCTCTATCTCACCTAACCCAAAGGTCTGATAGTGTGTTAAAATGAAGGGAAAACAAAATGATAATGATGATGCTGTATGAAATTACAAAACTGTCATATAAAAACACAAACACAAAAGGCAAAACTCATTACCATCTTTCTATGCGAGGCAGCAAAAGAGACACAGATGTATAGAATGGACTTTTAGACTCTGTGGGAGAGGGAGAGGGTGGGATGACTTGGGAGAATGGCATTGAAACATGTATACTATCAGGTAAGAAATGAATCGCCAGTCTATGTTAGATACAGGATACGGGATGCTTGGGGCTGGTGCACGGGGATGATCCAGAGAGATGATATGGGGTGGGGGGTGGGAGGGGGGTTCAGCATTGGGAACTCATGTACACCCGTGGCTGATTCATGTCAATGTATGGCAAAACCAATACAGTATTATAAAGCAAAATAAAGTAAAAATAAAATTTTTTTTAAAAGGCAAAACTCAAAACGGTCTTTCATTCTTTTTTAATATTTTCTGGTGATAAATATGTAACATCTAACTCATGAATTGCAGAATTTTAATTTGAAAGATAATCATCTCAGTCAGGTTACAACTTAATTGCCACAATGCCTACTACTCAGCATTTATGTTTCCATAACACTGTCATGGAGGATGAGATGGTTGGATGGCATCACCAACTCAGTGGACGTGGGTTTGGGCGGACTCCGGGAGTTGGTGATGGACAGTGAGGCCTGGCATGCTGCAGTTCAGGGGGTCACAAAGAGTCAGACACACCTGAGCAACTGAACTGAACTGAACGGAACACTGCCATTCCAATACTGCATTACAGTGGCTTCTAAACATTTAGGAAGTATAGAACTGTGTTCTATAGCAGAGACTTCATTCCTGACAGACCTGATACCCAGTTTTGGCTCTCACCTAGTTCCAATGGCCCAACAACGCTCTTCACACGTAAAATGGTAGTAATCGCAGTACTTACCTCATAAGTTAGAAACATGGCTTAGTGACATAATGCCTTAGTGATATGGTGCATTATCTAGCAGAGGATAACTACTCACTACGTGTTAGTTATAAATACAGTAATGTTAAGTCAGGGATGAGTCAAATCTATATTGAGTGATAACAGTTGTGTCCATTATTAGGGACATATACTATGTTTATTTAGTCCATATGTTTCTACTGTAGTAAACTATTAAAATAAACAAGTAATAGGTGTTTTATAATGCATTGCATTTTTCTCCTAGAAATACCTTTATATATGTTCCTTTGCATAATATACTGCATGCTCCACAATCTGGTGAGCACATTTCTCTTCAGTGAAATAAGCAGATAGGAAAACAATTCTAATACAATGTGATGCATGGTCACCTAGGAACTCAGCTAAGACATGGTTGTAGTCATGGTTAGGTTAGGATGGTTTTTCCTCTTCTTCTTCATTTTTTACTTTTTCTTGTAGGACAGCAAGAAAATACTTGCAAAGATTTCCCAGAGGAAGTGACTTTTAAATTTGTCCTTGAAAGCTAAAACAGAGCTGGCAAATAGAGAATAGGCTTCCCTGGTGATTCAGACAGTAAAGAATCCACCTGCAATGTGGGAGACCTGGGTTCAGTCCCTGGGTTGGGAAGATCCCCTGGAGGAGGGCATGACAACCCATTCCAGTATTCTTGCCTGGAGAATCCCCATGGAGGAGGAGCCTGGTGGGTTACAGTCCACCAGGTGGCAAAAAGTTGGACATAACAGAGCGCTGAGCGACTAAGTGCAACATGGTAGATACAGCAATAAAGTATTCCAGGCAGGAGGAATTTTATGATCAAAGGAAAGAAGTCTAAATAAACTTAAGATCACACATTTATTCAAATAAAAACTGTATAATTAAATATAAGAAGATAATAAGACTAAATGAAAACTATTAAACAAGATGATAAAAAAAATGAAAGAAAGTCATTCAGTCGTGTCTGACTCTTTACGACCCCATGGACTGCAGTCCCCCAGGCTCCTCTGTCCATGGGATTTTCCAGGCAAGAATACTGGAGTGGATTGCCATTTCCTTCTCCAGGGGATCTTCCTGACCCAGGGATTGAACCAGGGTCTCCCGCATTGTAGGCATACGCTTTACCATCTGAGCCACCAGGGAAGTCCATTAAACAAGATAGGAGAGTATAAAATGAACCATAATCCCTTATTATGATGATATCTAAGGTAATTTTACTTTTATTTTGTGCGTGAGTGTTTGTGGGGGTGGGGGGCAGTTATAGAGAGACTGTTTCTACTTTTATTAGGATCTCAGGAAAATTCATGCCAAAAATGAGAGAAAGTGAGTCGCTCAGTCATGTCCGACTCTGCGACCCCATGGACTATACAGTCCACGGAGTTCTCCAAGAGACCAGGAATTCTCCAGGCCAGAATACTGGAGTAGGTTGCCTTTCCCTTCTCCAGGGGATCTTCCCAACCCATGGATTGAACCCAGCTCTCCTGCATTGCAGGCAGATGTTTTGACAGCTAAGCCACAAGGGAAGCTCCAAAACGAGAGAATCAAGTACTCAAAGCTCTGCTGGACTCTTTGGCAAAGTTTGGAAGTCCACTTACAGGCACTCACTGTGGTAAGCTGGTATTCACTTTGGAATGACTTGGAATATACATAAAATATTACCATTTTTTTTTCCCAGTAAAGCAGTTTTTGTGCCCTTCCACACCAAGAATGAATGCAAGTAGAAGCTGGAGCTTCTTTCACTTCTAGAAATGTCTGTAATCTTTTTAATAGATTTGGATCTCATGAACTGCTGTATATAAATTGTTAGTTTGAAGGTTGGCATCTTTCTGTGGCTTGAAATATGAACTCTATAGCTAAGGGTTAAAATTATGGATAAGGCAAGAAGTCTCTATTCTTTCTTTGAATGTTCTTGCTGCAACTAACTAGCCTTAATTTTCATAGCCAGAATGGATTTCTGTAAGCTTATTTTATGGAAAACATTTAAGCTTTCATTTTGTATTCCTCATAGCAAAGGGGATATTTCTGCTCTTTAGGTGACTTGATGAAGTGGTCCAATTCAACTGTAACTTTGCTGTTCCTCAAAGCAGGAAAGGCTGTTAATAACTTTCTGAAATTGAGTCATTTTCTTGTCTTACACATTAATTCTTCACAGTTAAAACAAGTTCCTTCCCCAAGGCTCTTGCATTGCCCTCTTGTGGAGAAAAGTGAAATATTTTTCCTTTAAGGAACATGCTGCACAATATGATACAATTTTCATAGATATTACCTGTCATCATAATTAGTTTTGAGAACCACATCAGAGTAATAATTTTTATTCCAAACATCAAACATAATTTTGAATACTCAAGAGGAAGAGGAAAGTCTATATTTATGCCCATTCCATGGTTTTATTTTTAAAAATTTTTTTTCCTTATGTTCCAAGTTTCCTTCTTTTATTATTTCGTTTCTGTTTAGAGAATTTTCTTCAGACACTGTTTTTTAGAGGAAGCTTATTGATGCCAGGTTTTCTCACTTTGCTCTCATCTGAGAATTTCTTGATTATCCCATGTTTTTAAAGGGCATTTTTATTGGATATAAGATTTTCTGTTGACAAATCTTTTATTTTCAGCATTTAAAAACATACTACACTACATTCTTAGACAGCTAAGGTTTTTGATGAAATTTCACTGTGATTTGAATTGGCTTTCCCCTACTGATAACATGTAATTTTTCTCTGGTTGCTTTCAAGATATCTTCTTTGTCTTGTTTTCAGAAATTTAGGTAGAAAGGGAAAATGGGAAAATGTCAGCTATTATTTCTTAGAAGACTTTTCCAGCCCACCCTCTTCTTCCTTTCTTTTTTGGATCGCATTGACATGAATGATAGAGATTTTGTTTCAGTTGCATATGTGTATGAGATTGTTTATGTTGCTTTTCAGTTAATTTGCACTTTTCTTTTCAGATTAGGTGATATCTATTTCTTTTTTAATCTCCAGATTCAGTGATGCTTTCCTCTGCCTTCTTCATTCTGCTGTTGAATCCAGC
The DNA here is from genome assembly GCF_001704415.2 of Capra hircus. NCBI lineage: Eukaryota > Metazoa > Chordata > Mammalia > Artiodactyla > Bovidae > Capra > Capra hircus. Next base: position 10,982,896 of record NC_030812.1, read on the forward strand.
CACTTGAGTTTTTATTTTTGTTATTGTACTACTCATTTCTAAGATTTCCATTTGGTTCCATTTATATTCTCTGTTGGAGAAGGAAGTGGCAGCCCACTTCAGTACTCTTGCCTGGAAAATCCCATGGACGGAGGAGCTAGGTAGGCTACAGTCCTCAGGGTCGCTGAGTCAGACTTGACTGAGTAACTTCACTTTCACTCTTCACTTTCATGCATTGGAGAAGGAAATGGCAACCCACTCCAGTGTTCTTGCCTGGAGAATCCCAGGGATGGAGGAGCCTGGTGGGCTGCTGTCTATGGGTCGCACAGAGTCAGACACGACTGAAGTGACTTAGCAGCAGCAGCATATTCTCTATTAGGGTTTCTCAGGTGGCTCAGTGGTAAAGAATCTGTCAAGCAGGAGATGTGGGTTAGACCCTGGGTGGGGGCAGAGTCCCTGGAGAAGGAAATGGCAAGCCGCTCCAGTATTTCTACATGGGAAATCCCATGGACAGAGGAGTGTGGCAGGCTATAGTCCAAGGTGTTGCAGGAGAGTCGGGCACGACTTAGCGACTAAACAACAATATATTCTCTGTTACTTTGCTGAAACTTCATTATTTCTTTGAGACACTTTACTTTTTGTTTCAAACATGTTTATAGTTGCTCACTGAAGCATTTTAATGATGGCTCCTTTAAAAAACTTTACAAGTAATTCGAACAATTGTGACATCTCCAGCAGTGGGATTGCTGGGTCATAAGGTAGTTCTATTTGCAATTTTTTAAGGAATCTCCACACTGTTCTCCATAGTGGCTGTACTAGTTTGCATTCCCACCAACAGTGTAGGAGGGTTCTCTTTTCTCCACACCCTCTCCAGCATTTATTGCTTGCAGATTTTTGGATCGCAGCCATTCTGACTGGTGTGAAGTGGTACCTCATTGTGGTTTTGATTTGCATTTCTCTAATAATGAGTGATGTTGAGCATCTTTTCATGTGTTTGTTAGCCATCCGTATGTCTTCTTTGGAGAAATGTCTATTTAGTTCTTTGGCCCATTTTTTGATTGGGTCGTTTATTTTTCTGGAATTGAGCTGCAGAAGTTGTTTGTATATTTTTGAGATTAGTTGTTTGTATACACACTGAGGAAACCAGAATTGAAAGAGACACATGTACCCCAATGTTCATCGCAGCACTGTTTATAATAGCCAGGACATGGAAACAACCTAGATGTCCATCAGCAGATGAATGGATAAGAAAGCTGTGGTACATATACACAATGGAGTATTACTCAGCCGTTAAAAAGAATTCATTTGAATCAGTTCTGATGAGATGGATGAAACTGGAGCCGATTATACAGAGTGAAGTAAGCCAGAAAGAAAAACACCAATACAGTATACTAACACATATATATGGAATTTAGGAAGATGGCAATGACGACCCTGTATGCAAGACAGGGAAAGAGACACAGATGTGTATAATGGACTTTTGGACTCAGAGGGAGAGGGAGAGGGTGGGATGATTTGGGAGAATGACATTCTAACATGTATACTATCATGTAAGAATTGAATCGCCAGTCTATGTCTGATGCAGGATACAGCATGCTTGGAGCTGGTGCATGGGGATGACCCAGAGAGATGTTATGGGGAGGGAGGTGGGAGGGGGGTTCATGTTTGGGAACGCATGTAAGAATTAAAGATTTAAAAAAAAAAAAAAACAATTGTGACATCTCAAGATTGATGTCTGTTGAATGTAATTTTCATCTAGTTTGAACTCTACTTGGTTCTTTCAATGCTAATAATTCCCTATTGAAACTTGGACATTTTGGGTATCATGGTATGAATTCCAAACCTTATTTTAAAAATTTATATTTAGCAAACCTCCATGGTCTACTCTCCAGTGGTGAAAAGGTTGCTGCCTCATTAATTCCAGGTAGAAATCCAGGTTCTCCATCTAGTCTTACCGCCATCTTTAATAGCTTAAAAAAATGAAAGGAAATTCATTCAAAAGCCTCCTGTTTTAGTTTAGTTTTCTCAGTCTCTTCGCCTCCATTAGTTTGTCAGACACCCATACTCATATGGCAATACATGATCTTTCATCACCCGTGACTGCCTGATCTCCTAAAGCCCAGCTTGAGGAATCTACTTGACTACCATCTCCTGTGCTCCAACTCACTGCTTCCAATATTCCATTGCAACTGTGCTGTGATCAGATTTACATTTCAAATGGCAACTTAGTATAGAAGTTTGAGAAAATTTCAGGGAATGAAGCTGTGTGTAGGGAGCCTAATGAGAAGGCTATTGCAGAGGTCCAGTTATGAGACAGCAATGATTGAGACTAGGTTTGTAATAGCTGAAGGGATGTTTGGGTTTGAGATTTAAAGATTTAATTGATGAAGCTTGGAGAATACATTGATGCAAGTTGTGATGAAAGAGTAGTTCAGGAAAAAAAGATTCAAGAATATTTACGTGCTTCACTGAAACCACCCAGCTTGGCAGTAGAACCATTTACTGAAATATAAAATCTAGGAGGAAAAAAAAAAGGGCAGTACCAGATTTGTACTTGAGGTGTTTGTGACATGAAGGCTATAAAGCAGATCTAGAACTCAGGAAAACATCCTTTGTCTATGGAATTCTCAGGCAAGAATATTGGAGTGAGTAGCCATTCCCTTCTCTGGGTGATCTTCCCGATGCATTAATAGAACCCCAGTCTCCTGCACTGCAGGCAGATTCTTTACTGTCTGAGCCACCAAAGAGGCCTAAGTAATAAATATTAAGAAATAACTAGCATATGTTGAGATAAATTTATCTTTATAATGATACATCATTTTTAAAACTATATTTGCAGTCACAGGTTTAGATGATTTATGGAGAGATGATAAGCAGAGATCTGAGGAGGGATCTTTGAGCAACATTTGTCTAATTGATTTCATCCACATATGATCTATCTAGGATGATCACCATTTATGAATGTGTGGAATCTCTATTCAAAGATTTCTTAGAGCTCCAAATATGGCATGGTAAAATGAAAACTGCAATTTCAATTTTTTTCTTTATTGCCTTAAATTTTCTTTCTCACTCCAATATATTTTGAAGTCTCCTTCCCACATTTTTTCTCTAGTTTCCTGTGGCTTTTCCCTTCTGTCCTTTGAGGAAGTAATTGTTAGCAAGGGGACTGTCAAAGCCCTTCTTATGTCAAATAGGAAAGCCAACAATCTTGTTCATCACTATCCATCTCCTGAGTAAACAAAACTACAGAAGCAGTCACCACTACCAGATGAGTAGTGTGGGAGGACGTTTGACTGGTATCAATTTTCCCCCTCTTTTCCTCTTAAAACATGTTCTTCTGGATCACATTTCCAAATACCACTTGCAACAAAAACAACATTCAGCAGCTCTCTGACAAAAGAAAACAGAAACTACAATAGAACATTCACTCCCAAGTCTTGAAATATCTCCCAATATATCAACACACCACCTACAGCCTAGAAAAATAAAACACAACCACCTACAACACCCTCCCACAGCCAACATGACTCAAACACATACTTTCCTTTTAACCTCACTTACAGAGAATGTCTACTCAGTTGAATAATTAAATTTTCCTAAAGTCAGCAATAAAATATAATACATTATTCAGCCACAATAGGTTTTACCAATGCTGAAAGATATTTTTGGATTTAAACTAAGAAAGTTAAAGTACATGCACTTCACACAAAGGTTATAAATGTTTTCTTAATTGATAAACAAGAACATCCTTCACAGAATATAAGCTCAGTAAATGTCTACAAATAGAACCAAAACTGTCATATTTCACTAAAGAGTTCACATTTGTAATAACCTGTAATGGAAAAGAATATGAAAAAATATAAAAATTATATATATATATATAGAAAAGCATCAGAAAATAATATATACATGTAATGCATATATGATTCAGTTAAAAATAACTGAATCACTTTGATGTAAACCTGAATTAGCACAAGATTATAAATCAACTAGACTTCAATTAAAAAAGGAGCTCACACTAAGGTTGTAATAATTATATAGGAGTCCAAAATTGTTAACAAACTAAACAAACTAGACACTGTCTAGTTCATTCAAAATGAATTAATCAATTCATTTTATTCATTAATAAAATTAATGTAAGGTTGTTTTTGAAAGAACCAGATGATTCCATGGTTTTCTATATCAGCTGCAATTGGTTACTATCATTTGTATCAGGTACTGTTAATTTTATACTCAATTATGGGAATCACTATTTTTTTTTAATAAATATTTGAGTTTTGAGTTTAGGGGAAGCTTAGCTATTTATAATTGATGTCCCACAAATGTGAACATGATTATGTAAAACATAATCAAAACATATGGTTAGATAGGTTTAGATTGAATGTTTATGCAATATGAAGGACAATCGTAACATTCTTGGAACTTTATTTATATTATGAACCTTGCATCTTCTCTTTTAAAATATCTCCTGAGCTATTGTTACTCACCTACACTACACTTCAGGCAGAGATCATTAAGCATGGAAAGTTGTGGATGTATGAGATGTCACTACAGAGGGAAAGGATTCTAGCAGTTGACAATTCCAATAACTAGAAACATGATGAGCAAAAACATAGTGCCAGAAAAGCAAACAACACAATACCATCTTATTCTATGAATTTGATCAAGCTTGCCAAATTAATCATCATCTAGCTTCTAAAATCCTAAATATTCAGTTCTGACTGCCTGCTCTTTTTCTTGTACAGACATTTGCTTTAAATTCACCTCACTGCCAAGGATTTTACTGTCATCTCCACATGGACGCTTCTATCTGTGATTTCCATCTAAAGTCCCAGTTTTAAACTTTCAGTGCCCCAGCAATTCTTTCCATTGACAATCCCATCAAATCTTGTCCAACACAGATTACTTTCAAGACAGTTTTCTTTCCGACATGTGTTTCTCTTGTAATCAGAACACTATTCATAATACTAAGGAAATTATTAATTCTATAAATAATATAGTAATGGTATGTTCTGAGCACTTACTATATTAAGCATGCAGTCATGCACTTGCATGATTTCTTTTAATCCAACCAATTACCTGATAAGGTAGCTATTATCATTTCCAGTTTTTTGCAAATAAACAAATTTGAACTTGCAGAAAATAAATGACGTGTCTAAGGTCAGTTTTCAGGAAAGGGAAGTCAGTGCTAAAATGAACAGACTTTTAATCCAGGGCTATCTTACTGTAAATCTTTAAACACATACATTATTTTGCTTCTCATTAACAAAGTCACTTAGGTCAAACAATTTAACCTGACTTTTCTCACTTCTTCAATGTTTTCCCTGATATCAGGTACCATTGATTATTATCTCACAGGGTATATCATAATATTGTGAAATATATATATATATATATATATATATCATACATACATACATACATACACAGACACATAGACAGTCATTCAGATGACCAAAATATATTAGTCACATACATTTGGTCTTGGTGCGGCTCTTGGCTCACATCTTCCAAAGTGTAATTTCCTAAGTGTGGAGAGTGATACAGTTGGCTTTTGGTTAGCTCCTAAGAAAGTGGAGCCAACCAAACAATTAGAGGACTTGAATTTTCAGTCCCACTCACTGACCTCTGAGAAGGGTGATGGGCTGGACATTGAGTTCAGTCACCAATGGCCAAAAAGCTAACCAATCATGACTGTGTAATAAAGCCTCCATGAAAATCCAAAAAGACACAGTTTCAAGAGTTTCCAGATTGGTGAACAAGTGGAGATTCAGGGAACGTGGTGCACCTGTAAAACTCCACACCTTTTCTTTATGTTTTGCCATATGCATCTCTTCTGTGTGGCTGTTCTTGAGTTAAAGCCTTTTATAAGAAATGGTTCAGTTCAGTCACTCAGTCGTGCCCAACTCTTTGTGTCACCATGCAGCCAGGCCTCCCTGTCCATCAACTCCCGGAGCTTCCTCAAACTCATGTCCATCGAATCAGTGATGGCATCCAACCATCTCATCCTCTGTCGTCCCCTTCTCCTCCTGCCTTCAGTCTTTCTCAGCATCAGGGTCCTTTCTAATGAGTCAGTTCTTTGCACCAGGTTGCCAAAGTATTGGAGTTTCAGCTTCAGTATCAGTCCTTCCAATGAATATTCTGGACTGATTTCCTTTAGGATTGACTGGTTTGCAAGGAGTTGCAGTCCAAGGGACTCCCAAGAGTCTTCTCCAATATCATGGTTCAAAAGCATCAATTCTTCGGTCCTCAGCTTTCTTTAAGGTCCAACTCTCACATCCACACGTGAATACTGGAACAACCATAGCTTTGACTAGACGGACCTTTTTTGGCAAAGTAATGTCTCTGCTTTTTAATATACTGTCTAGACTGGTCATAAGAAATGGTAATCCAGTGAGTAAACAAGTTTGCTGAGCCACACGGCAAATTTATCCAAATCAAGGAGCGGGCCATTGGAACCTCCAATTTGTAGCCTCTAACTGGCTGGTATCTGAGTGTGTGCGTATGGGGTGGAGGTTGGGGGAATCTTAAGAGAATGAACCCTCAACCTATGGAGTCTGATCTATCTCTGGATAGACAGAGTCAGGTCTGAGCTAAATTATCAGGCTGCCCCCATTCCCTCTTCCCACACACACACGGGAATCTGGTTCAGGAATACAGAAAGAGTACCGGTTCTATTTCCACTGCTTCACACCTGGTTGTAGTAGGTTACAAAAGTGGTCACAGTTTTTTGCAGATACACCCACTAACAAGTGAAGTACAGTTTGCTGCTGTTGTTTTAGTTGCTAAGTTGTCTCCAACTCTTTTGCACCCCATGGACTGTAGCCTACCATGTTCCTTTCTCCATGGGATTGCCAGGCAAGAACACTGGAGTGGGTTGCCATTTCCTTCTCCAGGGGATCCTCCCAACCCTGGGACCAAACGCACAGCTCCTGCATTGGCAGGTAGATTTTTCACCCACTGAGCCACCTGGGAAGCCAGAGTACAGTTATCTACACCTTGAATCTGGGCTGGCATTTGATTTACTCAGAACCGTAGAATGGTCCAGAAATGAGGTTGTATGAGTTCTGAATCAAAGTTTCAAGAGACTTCTCAAACTCTGCTTTCCATCTTCAAACCTCTGCCACTGCTGGCTACTGAACACACCTGCCCTATCTAAAAACTAAAAGAAAAACATCAAAGATCTCTCAGCTGCTAAAAACACCTTCACAGACCCCTGTCCTAAAGCTACCATGAATTACCCTATATAATGATGTCTGAAATCATGCAAAAGCCAATAAATCTGTGACTACTTCTTCAGAATCATACTTTAATTAGACATAATGAATTATTAATGCAAGAAAAAATGTTTATTTGAATTACAATTTGTTGTAAGAAAAGAAAGATAAATATTGCTGTAGTGCAATAATCCTGGTGCGTATGATTATCCGAACTGAGGCTTTTGGAGAAAAGATAAGGCATGAATAAGTGGACTACAAGTCACCTGAATGTTGGTCCCCAGAATAAGACTCAAGTTTTTTTAACTGAACCATTAATAGTTTGCCATTGGTGTGTATAAAGACAGAGAGGTACCTTTACAATTTATGTTTATCACTCAAAGTTATAGAAATAGGGAACAAAGAACAGAAGCAAGACATATAAAGATTCTAACAAACCAGAAGGATGAAAGTCGCATTGCTTAGACTCATCAGAAAAGTCGCCCAAGTCAAACATGTTAGAATAGTGGTGAGGAAAACCTGGCTTAAGAAAATTCTACGTTTAGGGGATTTCCTCATAGCTCAGTCGGTAAAGAATCTGCCTGGAATGCAGGAGATCCGGGTTTGATTCCTGGGTCAGGAAGATTGCCTGGAGAAGGAAATGGCAAACCACTCCAGCATTCTTGTCTGGAGAATCCCATGAACAGTGGAACCTGGCAGGCTACAGTCCATAGGATTGCAAGAGTCGGACACCACTTAGTGACTAAACCACTAAAAAATAAACCATTAAAAAACAAAAACCAGAATGGATTTTATTCCTCTATAGTTTCAACAGAAGAGTAATACAACTTATAAAAAGTTGTAAGGTAATTTAGAATCCCAAAGCATGAGTACACTGTTTGAGTTTGCAAGATGATGAAACCTATGTTCTTTTTATATTCATGAGTAGGAAATACTTTTCAGCTCTGGGCTCTCCATTACCAGAGGAGTAGCTGCAAACTTTAGTTCAACCTTTCAAAGTAAATTGAGATGAAATAATGTCACACATGGAAACTTTAAAAGAATCTGCATCAATATAATACATAAAAATATTTAAGCTTTTTCAAGTTAAATTCCATTAAATATTAGACAAACTACTTGTTCTTAGAAAAACTGGGATAATGCACCAGAATATAGAAAGATGCTAGAAAAGTATCATCTTCAAGTACCCAGTAGTATATGTGAGCATTGCTTTATTATTAAGATAACAAAATTCATTTTTGTTAAATAATCTGTTGCTGCTGCTGCTAAGTCGCTAAAGTCATGTCCGACTCTGTGCCACCCCATAGACGGCAGCCTACCTAGTCCCCAGTAAAGGTCAATGAACTATTACTATATTCTAATATCTGACAATTGACCAAAATGGAGTCAGGCAGACAGGACTGATGTTTTCATGGCTATATTTAGCCCTCCATTGGTTATATGTAACTTGGTGAACACAATAAATTCAATCCCTCAATTTTGGTTTCCATATTTTTAAAGTAAGGCTTTTTTTTTGGATCAGGTCTTAACAGTGTTTTTCTAATTTACTTTCTTATGCTAAATATTAGTTCTAAAATAATGTTTACCTAAAAGGAATCATTAGTATTATAATTTTACAGATTTTCATTGATTCACTAAATGAAAAAAGTTGATGTACAATAAAATTATTTTATATGGTTAAAATAAAATTTTTCTAATTTTATATTTCCATTTTAAAATTTTCCTTAGGAAAAAGCATGAGGTTTTATTTCTATGCTAATAACTTAGTATAGTACAAATTATAAGCACTGTTTTTTAAATGAACTATTATTAATATTCCTGTCTTCCAGTACATATAAGCATATATTCCCACAAGGTGGTGCTCTTTATTTAAAAATTCCAATAGGATGCAGTTTTTCTGTATTTGCATAGTGCTCAAAGACATAATACAGGCTTCACAGCATATTGTAAATGATCAAATGAGCAATTAAGTTGTGGTAGCAATTCAGTTATTAAAAATTTAGAGGTTTTAAGAGTTAACATCTGAATGGCAAAATGCATTCTATTCATAAGCAAAAACATGGCAGGAAAACATAGTAAGAATATAAGTTTGTATGCAACAGAAGTTCTTCTCTGGAAATAGAAGGAAGCTAGAGTACAACATGGAAACTGTCTAGAAAATCTCCATTATTAAGTACAAAGAAGTCATACATTAAGCACATTTTATTAACTAGACTTCAGCTATCGGGGAAGGAGGGAGGAAAGCAAAGAGATGGGGAGAAAAAAATAGAAAAAGTGAGAAAGAAGGAAAGAAATAAAGAAGAAATTGAATAATGACTGATTATTTTTATCCATCTGTCTTGAATATGAGCTAAGAAGATTGAATTTGCTATTTCTTCAGCGCCCTTAGTTCCCTCAAGCCTCTCAGAATATTGTTACATTTCACCTTTCTGAGGCTCAAAATAATATTTAAAATTTCATATTATTTGTTCACATCACTCATCAGTACAAGCCAGAGATTATCCAGTAACTTCTACTTGAGTCTTCCTCTCAAGGCCAGCTCCCAAGGTGATGATTCAAAATTGCATTACATTGCTAGTGCTATTGAAGGCTACAAGAGGCTCAGAATCTTAATTAGTTATTAAAGGAATATGAAAAATCCTCACATAACAGTGAAATGTGGGTTTAATTTTACAGATGAGAAAACCAATACTCTGTGAGAATAAGTAGCTGATCTAAAATCCAAACATTCATTAAAGTGATAAAATTTGGGATTAAACCCTAGGGTCATTTCTTAAGACTTTATTTCTATCTTCTATAATCACGGTATTTAATAAATATTCCCTCTCAAAAAGAGAGACTATTTAGTTTCCCTCAATGAACCTAAAATCTAATATTGCATTTTAAAGAAAGCATCCCCTTGAGATTAATTTCAAAGAGGAGTTTCCAGTTAGTTTTGACCAGACAAAAGAGAACCAGTGATCCTAGTTCCACTTCTGCCACGAACAAGACATGACCACCATGGAAAGGCTGTCTTTCTGAATCCTGACACCCTTAACTGTAAAGTAAAGGTATACGGTCAAACAGTCTATGAGGTCAATTCTAGTTCTACAGTATATAAACATAAAAACTGACTGTAAAAGACCAGTTCTACCATATAGATGATCCAAAGTTTGGACTGGGTATAGGTTTGTACCCACCTTTTTCTCATTTGGATTTTATAAATAAATATTTTAAAGTTTACTATTTGAACTGGCTATGAAATTAAAAATAGGATACTACTGAAATTTATTGCTCATAGAAGCTATCAAAAGCAATGTGAATTAGATTTGTGGATTTATAAAAATGTCATTAGCAATTTGTTTCAGAATTCCTTATCCCATCTTAAATAGTAAAAAGTAGCATAAGGCCTAAAAACACAGAAGTGGCAGAGACTACTCTGACTGTATTACTAAGGAAAATTCTTGAGATGATAGGCTGCTGCTGCTGCTAAGTCGCTTCAGTCGTGTCCGACTCTGTGTGGCCCCATAGATGGCAGCCTACCAAGCTCCTCCATCCCTGGGATTCTCCAAGCAAGAACACTGGACTGGGTTGCCATTGCCTTCTCCAGTGCATGAAAGTGAAAAGTGAAAGTGAAGTCGCTCAGTCCTGTCTGAATCCTAGCGATCCCATGGACCGCAGCCCACCAGGCTCCTCTGTCCATGGGATTTTCCAGGCCATGAGTACTGGAGTGGGGTGCTATTGCCTTCTGACAGACCTAAACGTTGAATCATTTGACTTATGAATCCCTTGTTTATACACAAATAAATGTTATAGTCACTATAGCAGGGGATAGAACTTAGTTCCCTACTTACCTCTATTTCTATAACATTCACAAACATTCATAACTTTTCCAGCAGGAAGCTTCTTATTTAAGGTCCTATATTGCATATTTTGGGGTTTTCATGTTAACTTAGAGGGTAAAGAACTGGCTTGCAGTGCAGGAGGCCTGGGTTCGATCCCTGGGTCAGGAAGATCCCCTGGAGAAGGGAATGGCTACCTACTCCAGTATTCTTGCCTGGAGAATTCCACGGAGAGAAGAGCCTGGTGAGTTACAGTCCACTGGGTCCCAAAGAGTTGGACATGACTGAGCAACTAACACACACACACAAATTTGCATATTTTCCTCTAATTTTCTTCAGTTTTGGCTTGGACTTCTCTCTTTCTACACTTTCTCCCTAAATGACCTTAGCTATTCACATGCCTTTCAGTATTATTTACATACTGGAGTCCCTGAAATTTAAATCCCAATCCATACCAAAAAAAACTCACCTGTGTCAAGCTAAAAAACATCCTTCTTTCTCACTCCTCCCCAATTTTTATCTCCCTCGTGTTCTCTGTTTTGGTAAATTTCACGAACATGTATCCATTAGCTCAGCTCAAATCTTAGGAAGGCATTTTAAATTTTTACTCAACATGTACTTACAATCCATCAGTAAGTCATCAGTACTAACTTCAAAATCTATCTCAGCCTGCTTCATTTCTCTGTTGCCATGAGTCTACACCAAACTCCCCCCATCTCTAACCTGGACTTCCATGGCATCCTATCCCCTTACCAGGTTCTTCTAGCTTTAATTCTTATCCTATCCTACTCAGTTTTTAAGAACATCCAGCATGTTATTTCGGCACATAAGTTTTAAGTAATTTTCTCTCTGAGAGTTGGACCATAAAGAAAACTGAGTGCCGAAGAACTGATGCTTTTGAACTGTGGTGTTGGAGAAGACTCTTGAGAGTCCCTTGGGCTGCAAGGTGATCAAAACAGTCCATCCTAAAGGAAACCAGTCCTGAATATTCATTGGAAGGACTGATGCTGAAGTTGAAGCTCCAATACTTTGGTCACCCGATGTGAAGCGCTAATTCATTGGAAAAGAAGCCTGATGCTGGGAAAGACTGAAGGTAAGAGGAGAAGGGGATGACAGAGGATCAGGTGGTTGGATGGCATCATCGACTCAATGGACCTGAGTTTGACCAGACTCCAGGAGAAGATAAAGGCCAGGGAAGCCTGGTGTGCTGCAGTCCACTGGGTCACAAAGAGTAGGATACGACTGAGTGACTGACCAAGAGCAACTTCGTAGAGCACTTGAAATAAACTCCTGTAAGACCCAACGAGACCATGCTATTGCCTCTTATGCCAATCAAATGCAATAACTCCAAGCAAATGTACTTTGTTGTTAACTTACTAAGCTTTTGTCACTCTTAATCCCTGTCTTAGTTTCCCAAGGGTGGTATAATAAATTACCAAAAGCTTGGTAGCTTCAAATGACAGAAATGTATAGTTCTGGGTACCAGAAGGCTGAAATCAAATTACTGGGCAGCTTTGGCTCTTTCTGGAAATTTTGAAGGACAATCTATTCCATGATTCTCTCCTAGTTGCTGGTGATTGTTAGCAGTCCTTATCAGTCTTTGATTTATAGGTGCTGAATTCCAAACCCTGTCTCCATTTTTACAAGGCATTTTCCTTTGTATCTTTCTATGTGCTCTCCTCTTCTCATATGGGAACTAACAACTGGATTTAGAGCCCACTTTATAGCTAGGATGTTTTCATCTCAAAATTCTAAGCTATATCTACAAAGACCATACTTCCAAATAAGGTCACATTCCAAGATGTTGCGTAAACATGAATTAGAAGGGCACATTATTTAACCCACTACACTCCTCGGGTTATTACATCTGCCCAAATACTCTAACTACTCTTCTTTACTGAAGTCACTTCCTCAGAGAAAACGTCCTTGGCTCATCTTCCATTCTGGTGTTTCCTTCACAACACCAGCCAAACATCTATAATTTCAACACTATATTTAAATATAGCATATAAAATACATACATATATATGGACATACATATATATATACACACACACTAAATGTATAAATATAAGAGAAGACATACAGTAACATGTGTACATAAATGTGTACATAAATATTTAAAATGTCTGTCTCCCTGATATACCATGATATCATACCTTATGCACGGCTTCATTTAATTAGCCAACATTTTAAGTTAATATATCATGTTTTGCTTCAAGCTGTTTTGGCCTTATATCACAGACAGATCTAAAGCTGGCCTCCATGTTCATTCCTTCCATAAAACCCTCTTTTTGAGCAACTGCAGGGGGTTGACAAAAGGGATTAATATGGGGCATCACCACTGAGCATTACGGGGCCTGCGATTTGCTTCTAATTAAATAAAATATGGATATATATGCATGTCTATATATGTATATGCACATATACATACATGTACATATAATAATATCACTTAGCCCACAACTTGATTGCAACCAGTTAAAACCCTCAACAGGGGAGTCACCTAAGCTATTCTCAGACTCCTCACCCACAAACTGAGATAAGATGTGTGTTTTTTTGAGCCTATTGTGTGTGTTTAGTTGCTAAGTCGTGTCCAACTCTTTTGCTATGCCATAGACTGTAGCCTGTCAGGCTCCTCTGTCCATAGAATTCTACAGGCCAGAACTCTGGAGTGGGCTGCCATTTCTTCTCCAGGGGATCTTCCTGACAACAGGGATCAAACCCACACCTCCTGCATTCCCAGGTGGATTCTTTACCACTGAGCCACCAGGGAAGCCCCTTTAATTCTATTAGATTGTATTAATTCATTATATAGCAATAGGAAACTGATATACCTCATAAAACTTGAGAAGTGCTTCTTCTTTTAGAACTTTAATAGTATAATTCCTTTCTTAAATGATTACATAATTCGCAGGTGAAGCCATCTTGTCCTGGTTCTCTTTGTGAGACGTTTTTTTAATTGAAGATTCCATTACTTTCATACAAAGTATTTGTATTTTTTTTATTTCTTGGGTTAACATTGTTAAGATGTGCTTGCTTAGGAATTTTCTCATTTCATCTACAGTTTTAAATGCACCCACATAAACTGGGTTCAAACTTCCATTTTTTTAAATTTTACCAACCCACCAGGCAATAATCAGTTAATTCTTTAAAAAAATGTTTTGCTTTGCTTATACTCTATATTAAATATTTCTACTTTATTAATTTTTGTTGTTAGCTTCATTTTTGCCTTCTTTCTCTATACCCTAGGTTTTATTTGCTGTTTTATTTCTAGTTTCTTGAGATAATACTTGGATCATTGATTTGGGGCCTTAATCTTTTCTAATTTATATTAATGATATAAATATGTCTTTAAGTGGCACTAACTTCATACTAAGATTTTTCTGTATGTAGTAGTCCAATATCACTGAATTCAACATTTTTTTTCTTATTTTTACTTTGAATTTTCTGATCATGAGTTAATTAGAAATATATAGCATACTTTCCAAAAACCTATGTACTTTCTATTTATCACTTTTAATTTCATTTTTGTATTAATTTCTAGTTGAATTCTGATATTATAAAAGAACATACTTTGTATGATTTCTCATCTTCAAAATCTTTTGAACTTTCTGTAAGACCCGTATTTTTTCAGAGAAGGCAATGGCACCCTACTCCAGTACTCTTGCCTAAAAAATCCCATGGATGGAGGAGTCTGGTGGGCTGCAGTCCATGGGGTCGCTAGGATTCAGACATGACTGAGCGACTTCACTTTCACTTTTCATTTTCATGCATCGGAGAAGGCAATGGCAACCCACTCCAGTGTTCTTGCCTGGAGAATCCCAGGGTCGGCGGAGCCTGGTGGGATGCCATCTATGGGGTCGCACAGAGTCGGACATGACTAAAGCGACTTAGCAGCAGCAGCAGCCTATCATCTCGAGAATTTTCCTTAGTAATATAGTCAGAGTAGTCTCTGCCACTTCTGTGTTTTTAGTCCTTATGCTACTTTTTACTATTTAAGATGAAATAAGGAATTCTGAAACAAATTGCTAATGACATTTTTGTAAATCCACAAATCTAATTCACATTGCTTTTGATAGCTTCTGTGAGCAAATAGATGGGGAAACAGTGGAAACAGTGTCAGACTTCATTCAGAAGTGACTTAGCAGCAGGAGCATATTTGCTCAGTTTGGGGAAATAAAATGCAAGATTCTTTTTACATTACTGAGGAAAATTTATCATTTTTCTGTCTATCTGGTATACCATTTTTTTATATTTAAGTTTCTCTTTTTATATTTAGTATTTCTTTATAAAAGACTACACTTTCTGATATTAATGTAGTTATACCTGCTTTATTTTGTTATCTAGTTTTCTATGGTATGCCTTTTCTTTTAAATATAAAAAAAAATGGTATACCAGATAGACAGAAATTTTAAATGTTTATGTACATGGTAACAAACACATAAAATATATGGGAAAAAAAGTTAGCAGAAATAAAAGGAGAATAAAAATGTCCTCTGTCATGGTGGAACATTTCAATAATTCTTTCAATACCTGACTGAACAAGAAGATAAAACCTGTAAAGATAATGATAATTTGAGCAATGTGATAAATTTTCCTCAGTAATGTAAAAAGAATCTTGCATATGAATAACCTCAGATATGCACATGACACCACCCTTATGGCAGACACTGAAGAGGAACTAAAGAGCCTCTTAATGAAAGTGAAAGAGGAGAGTGAGAATGTTGGCTTAAAGCTCAACATTCAGAAAACTAAGATCATGGCATCTGGTCCCATCACTTCATGGGATATAGATGGGGAAACTGGAAACAGTGTCAGACTTTATTTTTTTGGGCTTCAAAATCACTGCAGATGGTGACTGCAGCCATGAAATTAAAAGATTCTTACTCCTTGGAAGAAAAGTTATGACCAACCTAGACAGCATATTCAAAAGCAGAGACATTACTTTGCCAACAAAGTTCCGTCTAGTCAAGGCTATGGTTTTCCTGTGGTCATGTATGGATGTGAGAGTTGGACTGTGAAGAAAGCTGGGCACTGAAGAATTGATGCTTTTGAACTGTGGTGTTGGAGATGACTCTTGAGAGTCCCTTGGACTGCAAGGAGATCCAACCAGTCCATCCTAAAGGAGATCAGTCCTGGGTGTTCATTGGAAGGACTGATGTTGAAGCTGAAACTCCAGTACTTTGGCCACCTCATGCGAAGAGTTGACTTATTGGAAAAGACCTTGATGCTGGGAGGGATTGGGGGCAGGAGGAGAAGGGGACGACAGAGGACGAGATGGCTGGATGGCATCACCGACTCGATGGACATGAGTTTGGGTAAACTCCCAGAGCTGGTGATGCACAGGGAGGACTGGCGTGCTGCGATTCATGGGGTTGCAAAGAGTCAGACACGACTGAGCAAATGAACTGAACTGAACTGAATGGTAGAAAAGGGCAAATCCTCAGAAAATGACCTCATTTCTCATTTGCCATAGGAGGTGGAGTATCACCTCATTGGGATCCCTGCAAAAGCAGCAGCAGCCGACCTAAATCTGTGCAAATCCTATTGTCTCAGGTTATCTGGAATGGCCCACAATACCTCCTTTTAAGAAAGCCAGCTGTGTGCAGTCATGGGCTTCCCTGATAGCTCAGTTGGTACAGAATCCACCTGTAATGCAGGAGACCCCAATTTGATTCCTGGCTTGGGAAGATCCCCTGGAGAAGGGAAAGGCTACCCACTCCAGTATTCTGGCCTGGAGAATTCCATGGACTACAGTCCATGAGGTCACAAAGAGTCAGACACGACCTAGTGACTCTCACTTTCACTGTTTGCAGTCATGACTCTTCTGTTAGAGAATAGCCAAACAACCCTTGGCCCAAAGCCCAATCTCGTCGAGGCTGAACAGGTGTTTAGCCATTAAGCTGCACAGGCACACGGACGGTGTCTGAGGTTTCCTAAAAAATAAAAACATATATACTTTAAAAATACCCCAGACCCCTTAAATCTTACATTCTAAGCTTCAGTAAATACATTTAAACTGATATACTGTATATTAGTTGCAGTAGTGAGTTTTATGAGTTGCTGAAGTCTTTAGAATTGAACTATTTTTGGATACAAGAGAAAGACAGACTCTTAATTCCTTCCATCCAAAATAAAGGTTTTAATTAAATGCAAATTAGATCTTCAAGATTTGGTTCAACATTTACCTCTCAAAATAAGTCTTACAAAAAATAAAATCCCCCCAAACACACTTAACCATGGTTCTTTCCATTTAAAAGAAAAGCAATTATTTATCTATGTACCATTTTTATACTTATCAATCATGTTTTAAAAAGAAAACTGCTAACCAGTTAAAGTATAAAAATCTATAGAGCTTAATTGGTATCTTTCATTTCTTCTCAAGTGCCCAGAATAGTATTGCACACATAATAGGCATTACAAATATGTTTCCTAAATAAAACTTTATTTTTATTTTATATTTTTCACATTTTAATGAGCAGTTATATGTATAAAGCTGTATTCATCCATCTGTCTTTTCAGATAAACATCCTAAATTATAAGCATCTTTGATCAAGAATAAAAATAGTTCCATTTTATTATGTTGGATAAGAACAGTCTAATTAGAAACCAGCCCCTTGTTTAGTCAAGAAACTAAAAAAAGATCCCATTTTTTGTAGGGTGAAACATATATTAAAATGTATATATATATATATATATGTATGTATATACACACTTATATGCATGTATAAATATACACATATATAAATAAATTCATGTATAATAAAAATAAAGAGAAAGAGAAAAGCAACTAGGAAAATAACATAAGTATAATATCTATAATTGAAAGTATATTACTATTTTTGACAGAATTATTATATAGCTTTTAAGGAACAAAGATAAGTAAATGAAAATGACTCATATTAAGCTTTATATGATCAGAAAACTGAGTATATATTAATATATAATTTAATGTTTTATTATTAACAAAAATAATATATCTTTGCAATAATGCAAGTTCCTAATTTATTTTACTATGTCCTTTTTCATTAACATATTGCTTTTGCCTCATATATCATATTTCCCCCTTTTGCCTAAATTTCAAGTACTATATCTTTATTTTTATAGATTGATTAGAAAGTAATAGTGTTACATGACCCTTATTTCTAATAAGTTGTTTTATTACTCTCAGCTTCTCATATAACTTCACCTGTAATAGAAAAACCATTTCTAAAATGTCCCTTATCCTATTAAAACACCACTGAAGCACTGTTCTGAGAGATCTCAAAAAAATGCCTCCACATTCAGTGTTATTCCAATGCAACCTTTGGATGTTAGTCTATAATTCATATCTTTTTTGCTCCTTTTCATATTTAAGATGATTCAAATTTTTGAATACAGGAAACCATGTTCAAAGGTATCCTCTAATTCATTAGTGTTGAAATACATATATTTAAATTGGTCTAATCAATAAAGCATTAATAAACAGGAAAATACCTAACATGTAAATCTTCTGGTATCATTTACACTAAGCATTACATTTCTCTCATGATAAAATCCCTGCATATGAACTTTCATTATTGTTGCTACATATTTATGACACTAATAGCTTAAGTACCTATTTTGACTAGCTAAAATATTAATAAATTACATAATTAAAATGAAGTTATTGACTCCTTTCTTTCCTCTCCCTTATCCATATTTGCATAGAGGATTCAGTTGTTATATGTATCTCCGAACTCTAAGGGATACACATTAATTTTTTTTCCCCTTGCCTTATCCCATGGAATTGCCTGCCGATGTAGCTGCTGAATAAATATCCAAACAGAGATAGCACTGCTTCCTTCCACGAGTCATTGCTCTGGGTCCATTCTCATTTGGCTTAGGAGAAGACACTCTTCTCTTCATCATGAGAGTTAAAACTCTGCACCAGTTCTTACCAGGTGAAATTCTGCTAATAAATCCCGTCTGGTCACCACTTAGAGAGGCTAAAGTTGGTGATTCACAGTAATAGTACTGGCATTACTGCAATTATTAATTAACAAGTCCATGGTGAATATGGTCTTCCTGGTGGCTCAGTGGTAAAGAAACTGCCTACAAAGCAGGAGACCTGCGTTACATCCTTGGGTCAGGAAAATCTGGGGAAAGTAATGGCAACCTACACTCCAGCATTCTTGCCTGGGAAATCCTATGGACAGAGGAGCCTGGTGGGCTACAGTCTATGGGGTCATGAAGAGTTGGACATGACTTAGTGACTGAGCATGCATGTGTGGTGAGTACGTCTAGCACTACTTCATACAATGTGGAGATACTTACCACCAAGGATACTATGCTCCAAGGCCCTCAGTATAACTTTAAACCAACAATGAAAGTTCCATTTCTTTTCTTTTACTTAAGCTCTTATTTATAGAAATTTTTCAATAACTGGTTCACATTAATTCTGTCTGAAGACCTACTAGATTCTTCTTCATTCATTTCTTCATTGGAGTGTATAGTTACAAACAGACAGAAATTTCTGCTTTCAAAGGGATTATATTTAGTGATATTAAATGAGACAAATAAGATATTCAGTATCCAAATGTATCCTTATGCTTTGGCATTGCTATTGTTTCCCAGTGGTCAATATTGGAAGTTACCCTTGAGTCCTAGTCCCCTTCTCCTCCTGCCCCAATCCCTCCCAGCATTAGGGTCTTTTCCAATGAGTCAGCTCTTCGCATGAGGTGGCCAAAGTACTGGAGTTTCAGCTTCAACATCAGTCCCTCCAATGAACACCCAGGACTGATCTCCTTTAGGATGGACTGCTGGGATCTCCTTGCAGTCCAAGGGACTCTCAAGAGTCTTCTCCAACACCACAGTTCAAAAGCATCAATTCTTCGGCGCTCAGCTTTCTTCACAGTCCAACTCTCACATCCATACATGACCACAGGAAAACCATAGCCTTGACTAGACGGACCTTTGTTGGCATAGTAACATCTCTGCTTTTGAATATGCTCTCTAGGTTGATCATAAATTTTCTTCCAAGGAGTAAGTGTCTTTTAATTTCATGGCTGCAGTCAGCATCTGCAGTGATTTTGGAGCCCCCCAAAATAAAGTCTGACACTGTTTCTACTGTTTCCCCATCTATTTCCCATGAAGTGATGGGACCAGATGCCATGATCTTTGTTTTCTGAATGTTGAGTTTTAAGCCAACTTTTTCCACTCTCCTCTTTCACTTTCATCAAGAGGCTTTTTAGCTCCTCTTCACTTTCTGCCATAAGGGTGGTGTCATCTGCATATCTGAGGTTATTGATATTTCTCCCAGCAAAAAAAAAACAAACAATAAGCACATAAAAGCAGAGAAAAGAATCAGAAAGTGAGGGAGTAGGCCCAGCAGGTATCTGTGGAAACATCACGGTAAGCGGAAGGAATAATGGCAACAGCATGCCCTTGTAAAGGGCTAGACAATTGTTAGTGCCATCAAAGTGGAATAAACTATGGAAAGGAAGCTGCGACTTCAGTTCCTAGAGACATCGTAAGGAAAGAAGTCATGCAGGGTCTTAGAAGCCACTCCATGGGCTTTGGGGATTTTATTTTGATGGGAAACCAACAACGATTTAAGCCCTAATGTGACACGAGTTGACATATTCTAAGAAATTTATCCTGCTTGGTTCGTTGAGAAAGGATATATGAGAAAGTATGGCGATTCAGACCAGGGCAATAATTTCATAAGGGTGGTGAAAATTGGTTAAATTATGAATAAATTATGAAGACAAACCTACAGGATGACTCTAATTAATAGACATTAATTTTTAGGGGTAAAATGCAGATTTGTGGAAACTGGCAGAGAAGACCAGAAGCTCAGTTTTTAATCCATTATGCTTTAAGTTTCTATTGGATGTAAAAATAGGTATGTCAAATATTTAATTGGATTACACAAGTCTGAAGTTCAGGGAAGTGATCAGTGTAGAGATGTAAATTACTCAATTATCAGTGTCTAGGTGGCACTTAAACTGTAAAATAGGTTAGGATTATCAAGCGAGTAAATATGGGTAAAAAAGATTGCAGGGTCCACATAAATAATCCATCAAACTGGCTTCTCAGTTCCTTGATGTCATCAGTTCCAATGAACTTCATGCCCTCAATACTTCGTCTGTTTCCATGACCACGACCTGGATCTTACCAGCACCTGGGAATGTTTGGTCTTATACTGCTTAAGTCAAGCATCCTACTCTCTTGTAACGTCTTACACTCACTGTACTGGTTTTTCAACTTATTGAGATCCTTCCCTATATTCACTGCAATTCTTACTCAGCTTAGACTTTATGATATTCTTGCTAATGTTTTCAATTCCCTTGCTTCATTGGTCTTCCACAGTAATTGCCTGTCAGAACAACAACCTGAAATCAAAATGACTGCAGGCATTCCCCTGTCCCATACTTGAGCTACAGAGCACTGTTGAAGCAAAAGCAAACACAGCTTTATTTACATATTTATAACCAGTACAAATTCACTACCTACAACAAGTAGACCCTAACACTTTCCACTAATACATCTATGGTTTGCACAGTTCTTCTGCAATCCATAAAGGCTAAATAAATTTTCTCTATGTTCTTGAGCTACCTTAACTCAAAATCTCCCCACCACTGTCAGCTAATTAGCTCTTTTTTATTTTGTGGGGAAAATAGAAGCCATTCAATGGAAACTATCTCAGCTTTATAAGAGCACCCCCTCCCCCAAAAAACATTTGCATCAGTTTCCATAATTTTTTCTACCCTTATTTCACATTTGAACTGATAATGCTCTTTCTATATAACATGCCGTGGAGTCCATCTTATTCTGCTTCATCTAGTGACCTATTAATTCTCTTGCCTCAGTAAATTCTTTTAGCTCTCTATGAGCTTTCCATAGGTTTCAACACACTCAAATTTTCTCTGCTTAAAACAATTTCTCAAGCTCACCTCTAATGTTGGCTGTTATTTCTTTTCACTTCCTTCATAATTAAACTCTTTGCAATGATTTCCTTAACAGCAGAATCCAATTCTTATCTTCCTATTGTTCAGTTCGGTTCACTTGCTCAGTTGTGTCCAACTCTTTGCGACCTCAAGAACCGCAGCATACCAGGCCTCCCTGTCCATCACCAACTCCCAGAGTTCACTCAAACTCATGTGCATCAATCAGTGATGCCATCCAGCCATCTCATCCTCTGTCGTGCCCTTCTCCTCCTGCTCCCAATCCCTCCCAGCATCAGAGTCTTTTCCAATGAGTCAGAAATTTGCATCAGAAAGCCAAAGTATTGGAGTTTAAGTTTCAACCACAGTCCTTCCAAAGAACACCCAGGACTGACCCCCTTTAGGATGGACTGGTTGGATCCCCTTGCAGTCCAAGGGACTCTCAAGAGTCTTGTCCAGGACCACAGTTCAAAAGCATCGATAATTTGGTACTCAGCTTTCTTTATAGTCCAACTCTCACATTCACACATGACTACTGGAAAAATCACAGTCTTGACTAGATGGACTTTTGTTAACAAAGTAATATCTCTGCTTTTGAATATACTGTCTAGGTTGGTCATATCTTTCCTTCCAAGGAGTAAGCATCTTTTAATTTCATGGCTGCAATCACCATCTGCAGTGATTTTGGAGCCCCCAAAATAAAGTCAGCCACTGGTTCCCCATCTACTTCCCATGAAGTGATGGGACCAGATGCCATGATCTTGATTTCCTGAATGTTGAGCTTTAAGCCAACTTTTTCACTCTCCTTTTTCACTTTCATCAAGAGGATCTTTAGTTCTTCACTTTCCTCCATAAGGGTGGTGTCATCTGCATATCTGAGGTTATTGATATTTCTCCCAGCTATCTTGATTCCAGCTTGTGCTTCTTCCAGTCCAGCGTTTCTCATGATGTACACTGCATAGAACTTAAATAAGCAGGGTGACAATATACAGTCTTGACGTACTCCTTTTCCTATTTGGAACCAGTCTGTTGTTCCATGTCCAGTACTTTTTTTTTTTTTTTTTTTTTTTTTACTTTACAATATTGTATTGGTTTTGCCATACATTGACATGAATCTGCCACAGGTGTACATGTGTTCCCATCCTAATCCCCCTTCCTCTTCCCTCCCCAAATCATCCCCCAGGGTCATCACAGTGCACCAGCCCCAAGCATCCTGCGTCATGCATCACACCTGGCCATGTCCAGTTCTAAATGTTGCTTCCTGACTTGCATACAAGCTTCTTAAGAGGCAGGTCAGGTGGCTGGTATTCCCGTCTCTTTCAGAATTTTCCACAGTTTATTGTGATCCACACATTCAAAGGCTTTGGCATAGTTGATAAAACAGAAATAGATGTTTTCCTGGAACTCTTGCTTTTTCAATGATCCAGCGGATGTTGGCAATTTGATCTTGGGTTCCTCTGCCTTTTCTAAATCCAGCTTGAACATCTGGAAGTTCATGGTTCACATACTGTTGAAGCCTGGCTGGGAGAATTTTGAGCATTACTTTACTAGCGTGTGAGATGAGTGCAATTGTGCGGTAGTTTGAGCATTCTTTGGCATTGCCTTTCTTTGTGATTGGAATGAAAACGGATCTTTTCCAGTCCTGTGGCCACTGCTGAATTTTCCAAATTTGCTGAAATATTGAGTACAGCACTTTCATAGCATCATCGTTTAGGATTTGAAATAGCTCAACTGGAATTCCATCACCTCCACTGGCTTTGTTCATAGTGATGCTTTCTAAGGCCCACTTGACTTCACATTCCAGGATGTCTGGCTCTAGGTGAGTGATCACACCATTGTGATTATCTGGGTCATGAAGAATTTTTTGTAGAGTTCTTCTGTGTATTCTTGCCACCTCTTCTTAATATCTTCTGCTTCTTTTAGGTCCATACCATTTCTGCCCTTTATCGAGCCCATCTTTGCATGAAATGTTCCTTCGGTATCTCTAATTTTCTTGAAGAGATCTCTAGTCTTTCCCATTCTCTTGTTTTCCTCTATTTCTTTGCACTGATCATGGAGGAAGGCTTTCTTACTTCTCCTTGTTATTCTTTGGAACTTTGTATTGAGATGCTTTATCTTTCCTTTTCTTGTTTGCTTTTCACTTCTCTTCTTTTCACAGCTATTTGTAAGGCTTCCTCAGACACCCATATTGCCTTTTTGCATTTCTTATTCTTGGGGATGGTCTTGATCTCTGTCTCCTATACAATGTCATAAACTTCCATCCATAGTTCATCAGGCACTCTATCAGATCTAGTCCCTTAAGTCTATTACTCACTTCCACTGTATAATCATAAGGGATTTGATTAAGGTCATACCTGAATGGTCCAGTGGTTTTCCCTACTTTCTTCAATTTAAGTCTGAATTGGGCAATAAAGAGTTCATGATCTGAGCCACAGTCAGTTCCTGGTCTTGTTTTTGCTGACTATGTAGAGCTTCTCCATCTTTGGCTGCAAAGAATATAATCAATCTGATTTTGGTGTTGACCATCTGGTAATGTCCTTATGTAGAGTATTCTCTTGTGTTGTTGGAAGAGGGTGTTTGCTCTGACCAGTACATTTTCTTGGCAAAACTCTATTAGTCTTTGCCCTGCTTCATTCGATACTCCAAAGCCAAATTTGCCTGTTCCTCCAGGTGTTTCTTGACTTTCTACTTTTGCATTCCAGTCCCCTATAATGAAAAGGACATCTTTTTGGGGTGTTAGTTCTAAAAGGTCTTTTAAGTCTTCATAGAACCATTCAACCTCAGCTTCTTCAGCATTGCTGGTTGGGGCATAGACTTGGATTACCGTGATATTGAATGGTCTGCCTTGGAAATGAATTAGATTCTATTTGAATTACTCCACTACACTTACTCTCACCTAGAACACCTTTTGGGCTCCCCTGGTGTCTCAGGAGTAAAGAATCCTCCTGCCAATGCAGGATTAAGAGATTTGATTCCTGGGTCACGAAGATCCCCTAGAAAAGGATATGGCAACCCACTTTAGTATTCTTGCTTGGGAAATCCTATGGACAGGGGGGCCTGGTGGCTACAGTCTATGGGGTTGGACAAGAAGAGAAGTAAGAGTTGGACAAGATTTAGCAACTACATAGCAGACCACCCTTTATCCTCTTATTGCTAAATTTCAATGGGGGCACTGTTCTTGAACTCTCAACATCATGAATCTGCTAAATATCCTTTTCACCATCCTCTTGTGACCTTGACATGTATAACTGCTCATTTTTCTGGTATTCTTTCCTTATAATCATCCTTGTTTTTTTTTCTTTTTTGAAGCATACTCTTCCTCTTACCTTTACCTTTCCTCTGACCTTTAAATACTTTTCTTACTCAGGGCTTTTTCTGAATTCTCTTATCTTCTCATTAAGAATACATTTTTTAAGTACTAATGAACCTATCTGCAAGGAAGGAATGATGATACAGATGTAGAGAATGTGCTTGTGGACACAGTGAGGGAAGGAGAGGGTTGGACTTGAGAAAGAAGCATTGACATATATACACTACCATGTGGAAAACAGACAACTCCTGAGAAGGGGCTATAACACAGGGAGCCCAGCCTTATACTCTGTGATGACCTAGAGGGGTGGGGGGGGGAGGGGAGGGAGGCTCAAGATGCAGGGGAAAAATATATTATTATGACTGATTTGAATTGCTGTATGCTAGAAACCAACACATCATTGTAAAGCAATTTTCCTCCAATTAAAAATATATTTAAAAAAAGTTGAATTTTGGTTATTAATTTAAAAAAAAAGAATACACTTTTTTGAGAGATTTCATCAGCTCCAAATGTGTCAACTATTTCACATTCTATTCTATTCAACTATTCTAACTATTCTACATGTTCAAATCAATGACTATAAATAATATCTGACCTTTAAATTCCAAAATCATTCATCTATTCCCAACTCTGACACCTCAATTTGATGCATCAAAAACCAAACTCAGTATCCCCTCTCCAGAAATGCTCCACCTGGTAGGATTCTTGTCTCTGTGTGTAGTACCTTTATTCACTAAATTGCCAAATTAGAAAATCCAAAATCAGCCTGAACTTTTCAATAAGTTTTGTTCTCCTCCCTCCAAACAACCACCTGTTCCTGTGTGTTCATCAAGTCCTTAATAGCTCATGAATCAGTTTATTCCCCTCCATTCCCACTGTCAATTGATAGGCTCAAACTAAAAATTTAATGTTTTAACAAAATAAAATGTTGACTTTCCCCTGAGATATTGCCTCAATTAGTTTTATAATGTACTAGGACAAGACCAAAAAAAAGTCACCATGATGATTTTTATCATCTGTCCTTGGGAGGACTGTAAGAGCCTCTTTAAATGGTTTTCTTGCTTCAGCTTTTCTCTAAATCTCTCTTCAGTAGAGCCAGAAAAATGTTTCTAAAGGACAGAGCTGATGAAGTGACTCTCCTATTTAAAGACTTTAACGGGTCCTCATGTTCTTTAGTACAGAGCTCAGTGTTTTCCATGGAATTGCTTCCTCTTGCCCTGTGTTATCTTTTACCTTCTATTTTATCACCACCTACCATCCTCCAGCTTATTTCATATGCTAGCCACTCTATTCTCTAATTTTTCACTTACACATATAATATTTCCTTATTTAAAATTCCACTCTCGACTTTTTTCAGTTGGCAAGCTTCAACTCATTCTACAACTAGACTTTGTTTTCTTTTATTTGCCTTCTTTGATCCTCCAGCCACCTCTTACTCACAACTTGGATTACATGATCGTCTTACTTACTTTCATTTCAACCTCTACTTACATTACATTGTAATTATTTTACCAACTTGTCTCTTTAACTATAAGATGCTGAAAAAAGAAACTGTGAATTGCTTCCCACAGTATTTCCAAAATCTAAGTAAACATCTAGCGCACAGCATACACTCAAATATACACTGAATTCTGACTAAACAAATAGGACAGTGAAAGTAAGTAATAAAGCAATAGAATGTTCAAGGGAAAAGAAATTAAATTAGATCACAATTCAAACTCACATTTTGCATTGCCTTATCTTTTGAAGCAAGTGATTAGAACATTGGTATTTTTTGAATAATCAAATTAAAGTCAGTTTGGAGACTTTAAAATTTTAATGCTATTTACAATTTGAAAAGTATATAACCTGATCTAAACAGCACCCTCAGGAAAATGAATTGGTTTTAAGTTCTGTGGCATATTTACTCAAATTGCTAAGAACCATCAGGAAGACCATTAAAAAGAGAACAGAAAGTACAAAAATATGGAATGTACAATTCTGGTTCCACAGTGGGAAAAAAATTAATACAGCTGGAGAATGTTCAGGACAGTGTGCATATCAAGCGAAGGATACAGATTAGATGGATAGTCACTTATTCACCATACTCTAGAAATAAAAAGAAGCAGTAGCGTTTGAATAAAGGAGGCTTAGAAAAATTAAACACTAAGTTGTGTAGGAAGCAAATTTATAGATCTTATTATGCCAAGGTAACAAATAGAAAGAAACTGAGGGATGAGCTGCATAGCCCCAGTAGCACTCTTGTTGAAAGTCCTGGGTGAGGCAATGATGTGGACTTAATTCAAACACTGATCACAGCACTCTGAACTATCAGGACACTTTGACATTTGACCAGTGTGCTCAGAAATTTGTTTCATATAGTCTATCTAGGGTTTCTCTCACATTGTTCCTTATTAGATATTGTCCATATTAACTCTTAAAAATTATCAGAAACAATAAGAAAGGGAATAGCTGGTTTATATCAGCATATAAATAGTAAGAACATTTCTTAAACCAAATGACAAAAAGAAACTCCTCTCACTGTGTACATGAGTCTGCTTAGCTCTGTATCACTGAACTTAACTTTTGTGGCCAAAGCTTAGCTACTAAATCCCCCCCTGCAGACGTAAACATAGCGAGCAGCATGGGGCAAATCTGGCTTTCGGGCCAATGGTTGGCCAAAACCTCTGCATCGCTGGCTCGTGGGCTCAAAACAAGATAGAGATCTGTTACACTGCTGATTCCACATGGTCCTGCATAGCCACAGCTCTCCAGATACAAGGTTCAGCTGGTGTAGCAGTTGAACTGTTTATGCTTTGTACCTGCTTTTCAGCATCAAAATCCCCCCAGCCATCAGAAACCGAGTTGTTTAGACCTTACCCTGGCCTTCCTATCGGCTGGCTTAACGGCCTGACAGCTTGATAATGTGAGACATCCCTGACATCTAACATTTCACAAGGTTTTCACTTTTAATAATGCTAATATTAAAATTGAAAATACTATGGTGAAATGGTGTATTTAAAAAGCACTAATTTAATAATGACATTTTAGTGATCTATTTTTCTTCCCTTTATTTTATATCGGTGTGTCACTCAGTCATGTCTGACTGGGAGGAGGAAATGGCAACCCACTCCAGTTTTCTTGCCTGGAGAATCCCGTGGACAGAGGAGCCTGGTGGACTGCTGTCCATGGCGTCGCACAGAGTTGGACACGACTGAAGCAACGCAGCAGCAGCAGCAGCAGCAGCAGCAGCACGTCTGACTCTTTGTAACCCCATGGACTGTAGCCTGCCAGGCTCCTCTATCCATGGAAGAATACTAGAGTGGGTTGCCATTCCCTTCTCCTCCAGGGGATCTTCCTGACCAAGGGATTGAACTTGGGTCTCTTACATTGCAGGCAGATTCTTTACCATCTGAGCTATAACAGAAGCCCCAAGAATCCAGGACTGGGTAGTCATTCCCTTCTTCAGGAGATCTTCCCGACCCAGGGATCAAACCTGGCTCTCCCATGTTGCAGGCAGATTTTATACTGTTAAAAAGTTTACTTATGTCTATATGTGAATATATGCAATGTGCTAACACCAGAGGTTAATCTGTGGTCTAATTTTTGTGAATGAAAAATATATGCAGAATATAAAATATCATTGATACAATTTTTCAAAGATAATTTTAAGTTAACATGATAGGCAATGTTTTTCTCAATGATAGAAGACATTTTGTCTAAGAATTGTGTGGTTGAGAAAAATCTGTAAGTTCTATATGAAGCAACAATGGTTGTCTAGTTTATGAATTTAAAACCATACTTTCCGAAATTCTTTTCAGAAGAAAACCATTATAAAACATCTTGACTTGTCCCCTGAAAATAATGAATGAGCCAGTCTCCCTTTCATTATTAGAATTACAACTGAGGCTACTGGAATTTTCAAAATACCTCCTTACCATTTAGAGTTAAAAATATCAATGCAAACTAAATTCCTAGATTTATACAAATTTATTCTTACCAGATATACAAATGTATAAACACATTTGCAAATTTGACAACAATTTTTATACATGCTTGCTATCTGAAAAAATGTAACATTCTCTTTTTTAATGCTTCAGAAATAACATTTATATCTATTCACAGAAAATTTTTCAAGCTTTAAATACACTCATACTTAAAGATGTATCTGGTATTTCTATTACATTGGTAAAGCTATTACTCCACAGCCATGCATTCCTGTGAGAGACCATTCATTCAACATTTTATATTACTCTGTTCAATGAACAAAAATTATAAGACCTTGAATTTCTTACCAATGAAAATTTCAACACAGAATGGCTTTAGTAATACACTGTAAATATTTATTAAAAATATATAACTTTATAAATGGATAATGAATAATAGTATTTAGATAATCTATTATAAAGACCCTTTGTAAAGAAAGAAAAAAGTACTATGAAACTTCAAATGCACTTAGGTTATGTATGATTTAATCTGACTTTCAGTTTTCTAATCTGGGTGCAAAAACAGTATCTTAATTCAAAGTCTTAAATGACTGAAGCAACTGTAGACATTATTACAACTTCACCTTCATATCTGGACTACTTTTATAAGCTATATAGAATATTAAAAAGTGATTTTATTACATAGCTCTTGGTAATATGCTTTGGATATCTCTTTAACAATGGGAAACTAAATATATGTACACTGTTAACACCCTAGATTGTCTGAGCTCTTAAATACTCTGACATTTGTGTGATGAATTTCCACTCTAAAAAATGTTATAAAATAAACGCATCTTCATGGTAGGAGATGCCAAGAGAGAACCTCTGTCCTTATGATAGTATAAATTATGTCCAAAGAAAAGACAAACATGCGTAGTATAAAACACAGACACATATTCACTTCACTTTAGCTCTTGGAAATGAAGTTGGTTAAGTTCGCCTTCGGGACATCAACTTTCCTTTCTGAGACCTTTTGTCTACAGTGGCTTCTTTTAATAACAAGGCTTTAATGCTGACTCAATCTTCCATGTTTTGAAATCTGCCTTCTTGAAAGGATATGATTAACTTATTTTAACATGAAAATAGCAGGTAAGAGTTTTATGGCTACATGGAGAAGAGAAGTATTTTGTTTATTTTTGAACAAGAGACAAATCCTCTTAAAACCAACTTATCTCTAATTGCAGAATTCTTTCAGGAATCAGTGAACGGTGAGGGGAGGTATTTTAAAGGGAATGGACTTATTCTTCTAATAAAAGGGGAATGCTATGCACAAACACAATGCCAAACAGCAGGGTGAAATTACATCACATGAGCAGTGACCTATACTACTTGCTTATAGGACTGGCCAAAAATCCTGTCAAAATATACTTGCTGGGCTGACTTGCATTTCATCTTTTCTTATGCTTCAGTATAATAGGTTCAGGGACTAAATATAAGCAGCTATCTGAAGAAAATACATTTTTCTTTCTGCATAAATTCAGACAATGAACCTAAAAAGACAGGAATGGACTAAATACGTTGTGTAGCCTACTTTAGGAGGAATTTGATAAAGATTAGACAGCGTCATGAGATACATGACAGTAAGGCAGGAGAGAAGAAGCTACAGTTAGTTTTCTTTAACACTTCAGTGATTTCTAAATTTAATTATGGACTTCAGGTAGATGCCTAGATGAAGTATAGCTAAAAATTGATAACACAGTATTCTGTTTCACATTAAACCTCACAGAGCTAAAAGAAAAGGAAGCAGTGATTAAAAAAAAAATTATGCATTGGCTATCTGTTGAAATACACTGAATTTTATCACTTGAGATAGTGCCATGAACTTATGTTTGTGCCTGAAGCATGAAATCACAAGAATGTTACTTTACTGAATGTTTTCTGAGATCAGACATCACAGAAAAGACTACAGTGTTCCAATACCAGACTATCAATCTCTTGTTATTATCTAAAAATAATAATCTTCTAAAATTTTCATGTGTTTCCTACATAAAGTAGGAAAGAAACTGATATCAAGAATCAGCACTGTGAAAAAATTGGCCTGAAAAAAAATTTTTTTCCCCTCAGTAACAAGAAAGTATATTGCAACCAAAATCATACACTTATTTGAAACAATAAACTCTCAAGTTCCAAAATGTTTTAACTTTTGTTGTAGCGCATTAGTAGGATGTAAGGTGTTTATACATTCTGATGAAGCTTTCATTCTTATTTTTAGAGTCAATATAGGGATGAATCTTATGAATTATTAAAACTTTTTAAAAGACCAAATGACACCTTGAAGCAAGTTCACATTTTTATATTAGTTATTGCAATAGCTATAAAGTTTGTAAAGAACCTATTCCAAAAAGTTATCTGTACAACTACTTATAAACAAGTAATCCTGATTATCTGGTATGTACATAATTCAATTTGTCAATAGTTAAATTTAATGAAGAATCTAACTTACCGGTGGATCAGCCCCCTTAGAACCAGTCAGCCCTCCTGTTAGGGATTCGATATCCTGAAAAGGGGAGAGGTGTTGATTGTAAAATGCTACTGAACAGCATGGAGAATTTCCCAGTCCCACAGTGTAATATATTTTTTAGCTACAAAATGAGGGCACTCAACTACATTTTTGTTTTGTCTTGAGATAATTTTGCTTATGGTAAAGCTATGCCAATTGTTGTTTTCTAAAGATCTAGATATTTTCTGTACAATCTGTAAATAGAAAAAAAAATACAAACATTAATTATTCTTGAAATATGCCAAGAAAATGGCCCTAGGTTAGAAAGCAGATGTTTCATTCTCTAAGAAGCTGAAGTGAGGGTGGAACTGAATAAAGAAAATTGAATGAAATCGCAATTTAACACATTATTTGCAAGAATATTGAACCTATGGAAAAATGCTCAAACTACAAAAAAAATCTAGTTATCTACAGTTCACTCAATTACTATACATGTTCAGTTGCTAAGTCGTGGCTGACTCTTGGCCACCCCAAGGCCTACAGCTCACCAGGCTCCTCTGTCCACGTGATTTTTCCAGGCAAGAATACTGGAGTGGGTGGCCATTTCCTTCTCCAGTTACTACATATAGAGGATGAAAATTTAAACAGATCTGGATAGATTAGCTATTCTTTCACAAGCATTGATTTCTAATCTTAAATTGGTAGACACAGTAGATCACGCCTGAGTAAAAATTACAATTGGCAAAGATTCCACAAATGCAGAAATGGGTGATGCTGCGACAGACTGGAAAGCAAGTGCCCTGTTTTAGGGACGACTGCACCTCTTTGTTATCAGTTGTATGGCTTTGGTTCCAGGGTTACTAATCATGATCTTTTCAAAAGAAGCTAGAATTGTAGATTTTTAAGTAAAATCTCTCAGGATGTTAATGTTTGCAGCTTTTAATTTTTAAATCAGCCCCCCTCTCCTCCCAAATAAAAAAAGAAAAAAGAAAACAAACAGTCTGCTCAGAGGTAGCAGAAAGAAGTTTAGGGTTACATAAACAAATCACACTTTTTGCTAAAATGTTTCTTTCTTGAGACCCTGGTCACTTCTTATCGGTTTGCATCTAGTTGAATGCATAGGTTTGAGGAATCTGGGGAAGTATAGTTGCAGCTAGAAATCGGAAATGAAAGAAAGGCAACTGAGTAAAGACAGAAGGCAAAGAAATTTAAATATCTGTGATCAGAGAATCAGTCAAACACCTGGATATTATTAAGAATGCTTCTGATTCTCACAGTCTTGAAAAAAATTAATCAACAAGAGAATTCTGAAGATGCATGGAAAAGGCATTGTTAGTCAAGATTTTTAACATGCTGAATGAAAGCAAATTATGAATTCATGGCTCTAAAGAGAATACAGATGTATTATTTTACTCTTCTAATTAAAAAACAATTTTTGAGCTTATATTCTACTTTGAGTGTAAGTTGAGACAGTGTCCTACTTGCACAGAAACCCAAGTTAAACACAGCTTACCCATCACTTGATGCAAAAAAAATTTTCAGTTGTGAACACAAGAGAAGTATGTGTGAATGCATTTTCGTAAAATTAATAGGTGAAATAAGCAAGTCCCTTGAGAAACTCTTAAAATAGTTGAAAGTGAGTCAGTCTTTTATACGGCTGTTGAATATTTCATCTACCAAATATAAATTAAATCTTTGATAAATGTGTCTATTTTGTTTTTACATGTCTTCATAAATGCATAGCAAAAAAGGAGACACTAGAAAGTAGAAAGATCAATTTTATAGATAGTTTTAAAATTTGCTATTGCAATAATGCTATTTGATTAAAACATTCAAATCAAACTTTGACTTTTTTTTTTAGGTTATGGAATTTAGATTTAATAGCTAATAAAATAATTACTACTTACTGAACAGTTACTACATGCAGATACTCTTTAAATGCTTTGTATGCATTATAAACAGTCTTCTAAAACACCTCTCACCCTAGTCCTGGCCTTTCTAGGGGTGTGGAAAGCTGACACTATGGTGCCTCTGTTCATGCTGTATATGTGATGCACTCGTTCAGTCTCTTTGCACTCATTGTCTCCTCAGTCACTTCTATAGAAATGTGGAAAGCTAACCTGGCACCTGCCATGTGCTGCTCGGGGATGGCTTGCTGCTTAATGTCAGCATTACGTAGCCTCTTTTATATGGACTGTTTGCTGCTGCTGCTGCTAAGTCGCTTCAGTCGTGTCTGACTCTGTGCGACCCCATAGACAGCAGCCCACCAGGCTTCCCCCATCCCTGGGATTCTCCAGGCAAGAACACTGGAGTGGGTTGCCATTTCCTTCTCCAATGCATGAAAGTGAAAAGTGAAAGTGAAGTCGTGTCTGACTCTTAGTGAACCCATGGACTGCAGCCCACCAGGCTCCTCCATCCATGGGATTTTCCAGGCAAGAGTACCGGAGTGGGGTGCCATCGCCTTCTCTGGCTATCATCAACACAGAACCAAATAAACTAGGATTAATGAACTGCATGAATTATGTAATCAACTTTCTTAAAAGAAAATCCAGGTGATGAAAGTTTCACTTCCTTCTCCAAGGTGTCAAATGCCTGAGTGAGGTTATTAGCCAGTATTTGACACAAGCTATGTAGAGTCAGTCTCTTTTATATGGGAAAACCCTGCTCCTGAGACAGAAGGTTGGTAATTCAAGGCTGATCCATGAATCAGAAATCTTGGGAAGGCTGAACTGCAAGTCCGATGGAGCAATCAGCATCAGCAATCAACAATCGGCATCACTCTGAGCACAGTGAGTTTTGACGGCAGCCGTTTGAGGGCAGGTTTAAAATAAATTCCACTTTGTGCTACACTGATGCTCTTGCTTGCCTATCTGCACCCCCTTCCCATGATCGAAAAATTGATATTTTTTTTCCCTTTGACACATAATTTAGTTTTCCATGCAAATCATTAAGTTCAGATGTTGAAAATCCTGCTTCTTCTGTGTGGAGATGGGAAAAAGGAGTACTTTGGGACTTGAGATTTTCCTCAGGGCAACTGATGGATCCTTATTTTTATCCCTGAAGAGTAGGATCAGCCAATTATGGCTAAGGAGAAGATGATAAGGTAATCTGGTATTAAATATGCTAAAATGAAGAAAATAAAGTTTTAAACAGTCAGCTGAATCTAACATTGCACATGTCATCAGATTCAGAACATCTTAGAACCTAATAGCTACATTTAAAGTTAATATCAAGTATTCAAGTATTATTCTTCTAGTTACTTAATAAAATATGAAAATACTTAAAGCAATACAATATTGTTACCAGCTATGAGTATGTTAAAATTTGATTTATGCATATTTTTAACTTGTAATTATTTTAGAAATTCTTTAGAAGAAAGT
Organism: Capra hircus; assembly: GCF_001704415.2. NCBI lineage: Eukaryota > Metazoa > Chordata > Mammalia > Artiodactyla > Bovidae > Capra > Capra hircus. The sequence continues at coordinate 11,017,918 of NC_030812.1, forward strand.
GACCATATTTCAACATAGAGTACATTTTTATGCACAAAACAATCTATGAAAAATGTATTAGTACAGTGAAATCAATATAAAATAGTAACATCAACCATATTTATTGAATGATTATATATAAAATTTGTTTCAAGGTCTTCAAACATATGATGAGGTATCTTATGTTTGTAGAGAAGTTTACACAATTCATATATTCAAAATATCAAAATTCAGCATTTTTCTCATTTCTTTTATGGAACCCCCCTCCAAATGTCCCTCATGTTCCATTTTCTCTCAGTGCAGACTTCTGTCCCCACTACATCATTGCTGCCCCTCTTATCAAGGTTACTGCTGCTGCTGCTGCTGCTGCTGCTAAGTCGCTTCAGTCGTGTCCGACTCTGTGCGACCCCACAGATGGCAGCCCACTAGGCTTCCCCCGTCCCTGGGATTCTCCAGGCAAGAACACTGGAGTGGGTTGCCATTTCCTTCTCCAATGCATGAAAGTGAAAAGTGAAAGTGAAGTCGCTCAGTCGTGTCCGACTCTTTGCGACCCCATGGACTGCAACCTACCAGGCTCCTCTGTCCATGGGATTTTCCAGGCAAGGGTACTGATGACATCTAATTGGCTGAATCAATGGTCAGTGTTCCATCATCATTTTTCTTGATCTCTAAGCCACATTTGACACAGTTAACCACTCCATCCTTCTTGAAATACTTTTTTCCCCCTTAGTTTATTTAGTACCATGGCTTTTATTCTCAGAGATTTACACTGCCTACTCCAATTTCCACTTGGGTATATTACAGTCCTCTAACACTTAACACTGAAAAAGAAAACTTGGTTTTCACCTCAATGCCTCCCTCAAAGTAGGTTTCTGTCCCAGTACTGTCCATCTTAACAGCACCGTTTATCAAATTTCTCAGGTCCAAATCCATCAGCAAATCCTGCCCTGTTTAAAATATGGCTAGAGTAGACTATTTCTTATTACCTTCATTGCTGTTGTTGTTAAATCTCTAAGCCACGTCTGACTCTTTGCAACCCCATGGACTGTAGCCTGCCGGGCTCCTCTCTCCATGGAATTCTCCAGGCAAGAATGCTGGAGTGGGTTGCCATTTCCTTATCCAGGGGAATCTCTCCAAACAAGGTATTGAACCTGCATCATCTGCGCTGCAGGCAGATTCTAAGGAATCACTGAGCCACCGAGGAAGCCCCACCATCTATGTTGCTGCCATCCTAATCCCTTGGACCATGTCAACAATATCCTCCCTTGGGCTAACGAATTATTTTCCTAACTGTTGTCCATTCGTGGGTCCTTCTTTCCCCATATATTCTCCACACGCAGTCAGAACTATCCATTTAAAATGAAGGTTAGGTCAGATTATTCCCATGATCCGAAATGCTCCATGGTTTCCCATTAATCTTGGAATAAAATTCAAACTTACTACCCTGGCATGATGGCGCTCTGATGGTCTGGCTTTGGCTGTCCCACTGATCTTGCCTTTTGCCATCATCCCTCTCTCTCATGCCACCCAGCCACACTGGCTCCACTGCTGTTTGAAAAACAACCCAAATACAATCGACAGTCTGAATCAGTAAAGGTGCCACTCAAAAAGCAACAGCCAAACTCAAAAGCAAGATGCTTAATCCGAGGGTATTTTACAGAGATATGGATGGTTTAATGGATCCAGTGCAATGGTGTAGCATGGAGACTGGCAGGAAGTCATAACCACTCCAAGCCCAAAGGAATTCGGTGAAAGAGCAGAGTTGCCTGGAGTTCAGCAAGGGAGGATCACCACTCACCAGCCTCTAGAGCAGACTGCCATACAGTGGGAGCTCAAGAAGTACTTTGTAGATGAATGACTGAGTGAATAAATCAGGTAATATAAGTTATACTTAAAAAAGGCAAGTCTCAGAGGATGTAACTGAAGTATTTCTCATTGTATAAATGTATCACTTTGAAAGCATGGCTCAAGGCAATAGTGTCTGCATACCAAGTATTTTTAGCATGCCTGAATGAACAAATTAATGAGTGACTTGTCCAAGAGCACACATCTGGTAAATGCTCCAAAGAACCTTTGAAATCCTGGGTGTTATAACTTCAAGCACAGTATACATTTTTTTTTTCCATTATACATCACTAAAGAGATATCCTCCTTCAAAAAAGACACTCAACTCTATATTATCTTATCTTGAGGCAATGCATTTCTCTATACCCATGGTTTCTAGTTCAAAGAAGGAAAATCTACAAAATGATTTCATAGAAAATAAGAGTCGGACACGACTAAGCGACTCAACTGAACTGAAACATTAAATTCATCTTCTGAGGAAATACTGCCAATACTTCAAATTAAAGACCTGATACCCTAATCACTGTACAATAAATAAATCAATGGTTGAAAACTTTATATAACATATGCCCTGAATGTTAAAAACAGTTTGAATATATTAAAGTAAAAATCAAAAATGCTCATTTTTATGTAACATTTCATAGTGTAGGTACATAGGTACTGGGTATGAGTAAAAGTCAGAAAACAAAATTGCCTTAAAAAATCATTCAGTTTTTTATATAAGGCTTCATGGAAACAATCTTTCATCACAGAACACCAGCTCCTTGAGGCAAGCATCCAAATAATGAATCTGAGTTTATTAATGAGGCATCTTTCCTTTTTACCAGACTTAAGCTGTTAGTCTTTCCTTGGCAACTTTACAGGGTAAATTTCCTGGGAGGCAGAGAAGAAGCAAGAAACATACAACCAATTTCATAAATCGTCTTTCTTAAGAAGGTCAGAGAGAATTCTATTTAGTACTTCTTTAAGATTTTTAATAGAGGAAAATAGCTACATTTTTACTTTGAACATAGTCTGGCCCAAATATGAATTTTCTCTGAGCCACAGAATTAATTCCTTAAAATGAGAATGACTGAACACCTGTTATGACTGAGGCAGCGGGCTGGACACAGACAGAATGATGTTGAATAAGTCAAAGTCACAGCTCTCAAAGGGTCCAGAGTCTGGCTGGCCATCAGAAGGATAACAACAAGTTAGCTAACAACATATTGCACACAAAATAAGCATAAGGTACCACACTGAATCTGATGGATGGAATCCAGAGACTACAGCATCCTCTCTGACTTCAAGGATCTTTCAGTATATCAATCTGAAGAACAACATGAGAAAGGATTCAGAGAAATAAGGTGCTAAATTCACAACACATAAGGGTTATAGGGGTAATTTTCATAGAGAGACAGTAAGTCTGAGTATTTGATGTTGCTGGAATTGTATTTATTTTTGAATGCATACCAGGTAAATCTGCCCTAAGATCTTGGTTGGGTAACATAATAAACAACATTTATTAAGCACCTATTGTACCAGATGCCATGCTGAGAGCTCTACTGTCTCATTTAAAGCATCCCAGCTCATTTAACTGTTAATATTTTCATCATTTTTCAGGTGATGAAATAATCTTCAAGACGTCAAATGATTTGACAATGGTTACATAACTAATAAGTGTTCAAATCTAGACAGGCTAACTTCAGAGGCAAGGATTTTTAGCAATAAGGCTCTCTTGACTAACTGGAGGTATGGAAAAACTATGAAGGCCATCTTGGCACACCACGCAGAGACTTAGGATAAAACATATTTATTTAATATTTGTATAAGCAATGAATCAGCAAGCAGAATTCTCCTGAAGTGAGGTGGATATTTTCTGATGGGACAAAAAACATCCTTGTTTGACCTACAGATACGAGCGTTAACAACACTGGATTTAACAAAACAGTAAAATTCCAAAGATTTTTGCTCTGTATTTCTAAATTCAAAGGATCCTCCTCAAATAATTTAAACCAGGACAGGAACTCTACATAAATTAAAAACCTAAGTGTGTCAGTGTTGCATGGAATAGGGTTTTCTGAAGAAAGTGCTGAAGAGATTCAAGGTTCTGCCTTTTCTATGGAGGGCCCTCTTGGAAGCACTTTCCACTATCATTTGTGTGTGTGTGTGTGTGCGTGTGTGTGTGTGTGTGTGTGTTACTTTTTTCCTTGTCTCTTCCCTTGCATATGGCTGAGGTGATAAAGGGAAACTTGTGCTGAATCTTGACTCAGACTCAGCTCTGGTTTTGCCAATGTTTACACACTGATGGGCCCTTGTTGTCTCACATTCAGTTCAGCCCAATCAGACATCCTCTCCTCTCCTCCTCTGTCATTACTCCGGCCAACTGCCTCCATCCAGTCTCTTCCCTCAGCATTTATCTCTGTTGGCCTTTCCCAAAAAACAGTCGATCAAGATTTCTGGAGGTCAATAGAGTATTCCCTCACTCTGTATTCAAATAACAATGCCAGTCTTTTTTCCTTCTGGGATTCCGCTTAGCTCATTCTACTACCTCCTTTCATTATCCACTCCATTCACTACCTTAGTTCAAAGCCTCATCTAATTTTCCCCCTATTCCCAGCTTTCTCTAAAATAGTGTCTTTCTGGAGTTCTCTCTCTAATCCTTATATTAATATGGTCTTTTCTCCAGAGAAGTGCTTCTTGCAATGTGACCTGGAAACTAGGAGCATCAGTATCACCTGGAAACTTTAGAAATGAATTTTCTTGGGCTTTATTCTAGTCCTGCTGAATCAGAAACTCTGTGTTTAATGCTTTTTAGCCCTCCAGTGAGTTTTGATGCAAGGTAAAGTTTAAGAATCACTACTTCAGAATGATGTGTTTCAAATGCAAACATGTATATGTTAACTCCTATACTCTATCCTTGGAGAAGGCAATGGCACCCCACTCCAGTATGCTTGCCTGGAAAATCCCATGAACAGAGGAGCCTGGTAGGCTGCAACCCATGGGGTGGCGAAGAGTCAGACACAACTGAGCGACTTCACTTTCGCTTTTCACTCTCAGGCATTGGAGAAGGAAATGGCAACCCACTCCAGTGTTCTTGCCTGGAGAATCCCAGGGACGGGGGAGCCTGGTGGGCTGCCGTCTATGGGGTCGCACAGGGTCAGACACGACTGAAGTGACAGCAGCAGCAGCATACTCTATCCTTAATAATAAGGTCTTATTCTTCTTAGAAACATATCAAGTATCTTTATGCATGGTTTTTCATTATATGGTTCTAGACTACTTTTCTTATTTCACTTTTTACCACCTCCTCAAAAGAAACCATATACTCCTATCGTAATGAATCCTGTACTTCCTTTTGTGACAAGTGTTTTCTTACTTCCGTGCTTCTGTACCACAGATCCTTCTGCCTAGAAAGCCATCCTTCCCTCCTCTGGATAAATCTTACCCTTTGAAACTCCACCCAGGCACCACCTCTTCTCAGGAGACTTTCCTGAGTCCCGAGAGCTGGGGTAATGGTTCTGCAGCTACTTCCACAGCATCACAACTCTACCAAATCATTGTATAATTGTCGTTCTCCTCATCTGTCTTTGCCATCCGAGGGATAAATTAGCTCAGTGAGGCCCTTGCCATCTGTGTATCTTCAATAGTTATTATGAAGCATGACCAATAACTGTTAAAGGAATAAATCTATGTTGAATTTAGCCTCCCATGAGCTCCTATAAGGAGAGGGCAAGCTGAATGGCTGACAGTAGTATTTGGGACCACTACTGAAATGTGCGTTATCCTATATTAGTGCATTTTCATTTTGCATATATATCTGTCGGTTTCATTAGTGTATACCAGCCATTGAGAACCTGGTTATCTTTGAGTTCACTGTAAAACTTAAACGTCTAGATGACAAAACTGATGATCAGATATCTTTTTTAACACAACAGAGGACCATCCCAAGAGAACCTGGCTGAGTAGCCAGCAGCCCTTTATTTCTAACACGCCTACAAAATGTAATAGACATGCAAGTAGAAATATCTTAGTGATCAAGAGAACAGGTTCAAGCCTAGTTTTACTACTTACTAGCTATGTTACCTTGGGCAAATTGCTTTACATGTCTCATAAGTCAACTTATGTCTTACTACTTTATCCTAGAAGGACCTTGGGTTATTATAATAGTTCACAGAAAGTTATATTGATAAGCTATATAGTAAATTATCAATTAAAAGAAGCTTTATTATGCATGCACAGGTATAGATTAGATTTTACATGTATAAAATAAAGATGGGCTATGGGCACATTACTTATCAATATACATTGAAACATAAGCATTATTTTAGCAGGCATGTAGATGATATCTGGATGCAGATTAATTCTAGCTATGAATCCCCATTAAATTTCTAGACTATATTTTCCCTGAAAGGCAAGAGATCCTAAGTGTCATGTTCTACCTCCTCAACTATCCCTATAATTTTATGCATTTCTATGGCTTCGGTTCTTATAAATTTTTCACCAGTATCTTTTTTAAATGCATAATTTTTATTCTAGTTTGAGCAATCTTTTGCAGCAGAGTAAGAATGATTTTTTAAATAAAATTCATGAATGTGTACACAATTTATTCCTCTTTCAGTGTTGTGTCATATGACATCATCACATATTTATATACCATAGTGGACAGCTTTAAGTCTGTTTGAAATGCACTATAGCAAGTGAGAGAAAGAATCCAACATTTAAAAGAGGATATCAATGTTATGATACTAGGTACACTAAATTTGTGAAAATTTATCTTATTATCCTTCATTGGTTGAGACTCAATTTCTGTGATCATAACTTACAATTAAACCTCCAATTATATGATGTTTCATGTTTTCCTATCTGATACAAACACAAGTAAATAACTAGAAAAAAATAGAATACTCTACCTATCCTTTTTACAAATCAGGTTTTATTTTTGACTCAGTAAATAACTGCTTAAAACTTTCACTGGGTTAAAAAAAAACCTGAATATTATCCTGAGGTGACTTTTTTAGAGAAAAGAGTAAAACATAACTCTTATCCAACTATTATCTGACTTAGTATCTCAAAGACATGCATCCTTTTGATTTACATCAGATATTTCTAACAAATATCTAACAATATCTCTCTGAATTTTATGTATTAGGCCAATTAACACATAGAGTTTTTAAGGTAATCATGAGAAACTGGTGAGAATGCAGATGAAACATTTTCAAATTCATTAAGTTCATGCTTCCAGGAAAGTCTGACACAGGATTTTCAGCTAAATATTAAGTATGTATAGATAATACCTTAATTTTGGAAATAATAATCATGAATGAATCAGAGAGATGAAAAATAGATAAAGCAATAATAAGTAGCATTACCTAAAATAATACAGGCAAAATTTTCAGAAAGAACTCTAATTTGAATCTAATGGGTATGCAGACGAGTTATCTTCATAATGTTATTTTTAAGAGAAAAACTTAAGTTCTAAATCACAAGAGGTAAATTTTACGTTCATTTCCTGTTTCTTCTGCTTTTCAAATAAAGAATGATGACTACAATGGTAATTAGAAATAGCAAGAGGATATATCATTTTTCTATTTTTCTTATGGGCAGCTCTATTTCAATTGATGCTAACAAGATTCTGATACTACTCAATGTTCACAATATCAATATCACATTTTAAAATATGATTAAATAAAAGGAAATAAAGGAATAAGACTGACTGAAATCAGCATGAATGCACTGATATTATGCTACTAAATGAAGTGACTTTATAGCATAGTGTAAGAGTCTTTCTACCTGGAGATTCAGAGGCAATGACAAAATGTTCTATAGTCAGTATATGTTCTATAGATGGTCTTCTTTTCTTCTATTCAACCAAACAAGTTCCCCCAATCCCCCACCCAAAAAAATCAAAACCAACTTTCAAAGTTTATAATAAATATGCTTTGATTTGTAAGACACAATAAATCACATAAAATTGGAATCTTTTATCTCCCCTTTCTGTAATATCTCTGGAACTTACTTTTCCTTATTTATCATTCCTCCTAGATGTAAATGAGAGTAATTCAACTGAGCTACACAGCCAAGAACTCCAAAGCGAAAGAATTCTAAGTCTCTTGAGGTTAGCTCAGTGGCAAAGAAATTTGACTATTTCTCTTAAATGAAGCTATCCAGGCAGAAAATGCAGACAGCCAACACTTTGCTTGATTCAGTGCTAATCAAAACTGGTAAATATAAGAACCACACCCTGGTTTTCAAAGGCTTGGTCTGTGGCGATTCAGCTGCTTTGTAAAGCGGGAGTACAGCTCTTCTGTTTTCAATATGCATTGGTTTCAGTTAACATAGCGGCATGCAAAGTAAGAACTGCCTGCAGTTACTTTTTAATGGTAGATTAGTCTTTATTCCTTTGCCTCCAGCATCTCCCAAACTGGAATGTGAATCCTGAATACACTGTGCAATAGCTATATAGAACCAACAGTAGAACTGGAATCGATCTCAATTTTCAGTTCAGTTCAATTCAGTTGCTCAGTCATGTCCGACTCTGCGACCCCATGAATCACAGCATGCCAGGCCTCACTGTCCATCACCAACTCCCGGAGTTCACCCACACTCGTGTGCATCGTGTTGGTGATGCCATCCAGCCATCTCATCCTCTGTCCTCCCCTTCTCCTCCTGCCTCCAATCCCTCCCAGCATCAGGGTCTTTTTCAATGAGTCAACTCTTCACGTGAAGTGGCCAAAGTATTGGAGTTTCAGCCTCAGCATCAGTCCTTCCAATGAACACACAGGACTAGTCTCCTTTAGGATGGACTGGTTGGATCTGCTTGCAGTCCAAGGGACTCTCAAGAGTCTTCTCCAACACCACAGTCCAAAAGCATCAATTCTTCGGCACTTAGCTTCCTTCACAGTCCAACTCTCACTTCCATACATAACTACTGGAAAAACTATAGCCTTGACTAGATGAACATTTGATGACAAAGTAATATCTCTGCTTTTTAATAAGTTATCTAGGTTGGTCATAACTTTCTTTCCAAGGAGTAAGTATTTTTAATTTCATGGCTGCAGTCAACATCTTCAGTGATTTTGGAGCCCCAAAAAATGAAGTCTGACACTGTTTCCACTGTTTCCCCATCTATTTCCCATGAAGTGATGGGACCAGATGCCATGATCTTCATTTTCTGAATGTTGAGCTTTAGGCCAACTTTTTCACTCTCCCCTTTCACTTTCATCTGGAGGCTTTTTAGTTCCTCTTCACTTCCTGCCATAAGGGTGGTATCATCTGCATATCTGATGTTAGTGATATTTCTCCCGGCAATCTTGATTCCAGCTTGTGCTTCCTCCAGCCCAGTGTTTCTCATGATGTACTCTGCATATAAGTTAAATAAGCAGGGTGACAATATACAGCCTTGACGTACTCCTTTTCCTATTTGGAACCAGTCTGTTTTTCCATGTCCAGTTCCAGTTGTTCCTTCCTGACCTGCATATAGGTTTCTCAAGAGGCAGGTCTGGTATTCCCATCTCTTTCAGAATTTTCCACAGTTGATTGTGATCCACACAGTCAAAGGCTTTGGCATACTCAATATAGCAGAAATTGATGTTTTTCTGGAACTCTCTTGCTTTTTTGATGATCCAGCAGATGTTGGGAATTTGATTTCGGGTTCCTCTGCCTTTTCTAAAACCAGCTTGAACATCTGGAAGTTCACAGTTCATGTATTGCTGAAGCCTGGCTTGGAGGATTTTGAGCATTACTTTACTAGCATGTGAGATGAGTGCAATTGTATGGTAGTTTGAGCATTCTTTGGCATTGCCTTTCTTCGGGATTTGAACGAAGACTGACCTTTTCCAGTCCTGTGGCCAGTGCTGAGTTTTCCAAATTTGCTGAGTTGCACTCAATTTCCATATTGAGTGCAGCACTTTCACAGCATCATCTTTCAGGATTTGAAACAGCTCAACTGGAATTCCATAACCTCCACTAACTTTGCTCATAGTGATGCTTTCTAAGACCCACTTGACTTCACATTCCAGAATGTCTGGCTCTAGGTGAGTGATCACACCATCGTGATTATATGAGTCATGAAGATCTTTTTTGTACAGTTCTTCTGAGTATTCTTGCCACCTCTTCTCAATATCTTCTGCTTCTGTTAGGTCCATACCATTTCTGTCCTTTATCGAGCCCATCTTTGCATGAAATATTCCCTTGGTATCTCTAATTTCCTTGAAGAGATCTCTAGTCATTCCCATTCTGTTGTTTTTCTCTATTTCTTTTCATTCATCACTGAGGAAGGCTTTCTTATCTCTCCTTACTATTTTTTGGAATTTTGCATTCAAATGGGAATATCTTTCCTTTTCTCCTTTGCTTTTCGCGTCTCTTCTTTTCACAGCTATTTGTAAGGCCTCCTCAGACAGCCATTTTGCTTTTTTGCATTTCTTTTCCATGGGGATGGTCTTGATATTTGTCTCCTGTACAATGTTATGAACCTCCATCCATTTTAGGTTGGCCCAAAGGCCAAGAACAGTGCTACAATAACAGGCATCCCCACATCTTCAAGCAAGGAGCTGCACCAGGTCTTGCTAAAATACTGTAAAGACAAATTCTGCCAGAATTGAAAAGCATCTTCTCTTAATGGGGGCATTATTAGCATTATTGAAAGGAAATATATATATATGTATATTTTTTTACTTACCTTAAGCACATTTAAAATAGGTTCTATCCTCAACTCAAGTGCGCAATGCAGCGCTAGTAACTGTGGGCGCAATGTTGCACAGATCTCTAGAACTTACTCATTTTGTATAATGGACATTTTATACTTGTTGTTTGGCAACTCCTCATTTCCTCATCTCCATAGCCTCTGGAAACCACTAATCTCTCCTTCTATGACTTGAACTATTTTAGGTATTTCATATACGTGGGATTATGCAGAGTTTGTTCTTCTAGGACTGGCTTATTTTACTGAGCATATCCTCAAGGTTTATTCATGTTCTTGCATTTAGCAGGATTTCTTTGTAAGTCTGTATAATATTCCATGTGCGTGTATATGTGTAAGTCTCTGTGTGTAAACATCACATTTTCTTTCTCCATTCATCCATGTGGATCTTTTGCACATCTCAGCTGCTCTGAATAATGTCACAGTGAAAAATATTTTTGAGATTATGCTTTAAATACTTGTTCATAAAGATCCAGAAATAAGATTTCTGGATCACATGGTACCTCATCTTTAATTTTTTGAGGAATCTTTACTATTTTTCATAGTGGCTACACTATTTTGCATTCCCACCAACAGTGTACAAGGGTTCCAATTTCTCTATATCTTCACCAAAATTTGTTGTCTTTTTGTGTGTACAGTGTGGCATCTTTGTTTTTCAGGATGTTTGACATCTTCAGACATGGGCACCAAAGCCTGTCTTTCCCACTCCCTAACCTCTAAGCATGTGTACACACACATGCACACATGTGCACGCACACACTCATTCCTAAGATAGCTGTTGGCTGCATAGGAAAAGTGCATCCTGAAATGTAGTAGACCCAAGAGGACTACCCAGAAGGATAGAGCAAACTAGCCTGGAGGTGGATAAAAAGAATGCCCAGCGGGAAGATGTTTATTAATTTTCTATTGCTGCTTTAACAGATTACTACAAATTTGGTGACTTAAAACCAAACAAGTTTATTTTCTTACAGTTTTGGAGACCAGAAACCTGAACATCAAGGTGGTGGAAGGGCTGTGTTCCTTCTGGAGACTTCAGTGGAGAACCTACTTTCTTGTTTTTTCCAGCTTCTAAAGGACACCTACATTCCTTGATTTATAGTCCCTTTCTCCAACTTCAAAGAATATCAGTTTGATTTCCAGTTGCACCTTCACATCCCCTGTTTTCTGACTCTAACCCTCTGACCTCCCTCTGAGAAGGACTCTTAAGATAACACTGAACCACCCAAGTAACTTAGAACAATCACCCCATCTCAAGATCCTTAGACATAATCTACAAAGTCCCATTTACCATGTTAGGTAACATATTTTCAAGTTCTGGGAATTAAGATGCAGACATCTTGGGAGACCATTATTCAACCTACCAAAGGATATATTAAAAATGCAAGCCAGAATAGGCTTGGCCTGAATCACAGGATGTATGAGGACACTACAGATTCAGAACAAACAACACTTTCTTGACCAGCCCAGCCAGGAATTTGTTAGGTTGTTTTTGTTCCCTAAAATAAAAATGCCAAATATAATTTTTAAAAATTGCATCCACTGAATTTCTATTATATTTATTTATGTATATACGCCCTATGTTGTCATTCTATGTGTTTTCTTTCCATATAAATTCTAACTCTCTTAGCAGAGATTTATCCACCTCTCTGTGTTGCATGGATTCTCAAAAATATATTGATTCAAAAAACCCCAAAGTCATGGAAGGAGGCTTGGAGTTAACAGCTGACTGTATGGTTGTAGCAAAGCTTTCTTAAGGCCTCTGCCAAAAAGTAATCCCCTTCAGGCCCCAGAAACTTATATTCTCCTATTATAAATTATTTTTCTATTTTAGGGCATTGAAAGATGACACATTATTGGAATTAGTCACTAAGTGAATCATTTCCATAGATTCTATCCAATCTCAAACATCTCAAGTGCAAACTCAGTGGGAAGAAGTTGATCCTTTTTCACTGTCCACAATGCGTTTGCCAAATGTCTTGCATATGAAACATTACTTCACGAATCTACCGATGGATAATAGCTCAAAGCAAATTTTCATCGGTCATGGAAAGGAGGTGCATCATTTCAGACCAGAGGTAACACTCAGGGAAAGAATTCCATAAAGGAGAAAATTATCAAAAAGGGAAAGGATATATCTTGCTTATTTTGCAATATTGTTTAATATATCTTTGGAAATTGGGTAGAGAGAGTCTAAAACGAATCTCAATGATCCCATCTCCTAAATTCCATAGCTTTGTGTACTAGCCTCACCTTGAATATAAGTTGGATCTGTTGAAAACATAGTAAAAGTGACGAGATGTAAGATTCTAAGAATAGGCTGCAAAAATTGTGATCTCTCTCTGTGTCTCTGTCTTTCTCTCTCAACCCTTAGGGGACGCTGCCCCTTACAAGTAGCATTATGGGGACGTCCACGTGGCAAGAAACTAATGTCTCATGTCAACAAGCAGCCAGGACGTAAAGCTTGTGAGCTCATGCAAGCGAACTCAGAAGCCACTGCTTCCCTGTGTGAGGCTGAGATGGCTGCAGCCCTGGCGGATGCTTTGATTGCAGACTTAAGAGAGACCTTGAGTCTGGGGAACCTGCTAAACCACCCCAAATCCTTACCCACAGAGGCCATAAGATAACAAATGTTGTTTTAAGTCAGCTGGTTTTGAGTTCTATAAAACTGTGCAATTGCTTATGCAGGGATGGATAACAGCTAAATAGCAATGGGTAACTAATACAGCGACTAAGCTCAATATACATTTCTAACACTTTCTGCCACATAAGGGCTCAATATAACATAGAAGTATTTCACAGAATTAAACTTTTTATACCAATGAGTCAATAAAAGAAATAATTTTCTTGTTATGGTTTTTATGCATTTATACAACTCTATCTAAAAACAGTCTTTCTAAAAACATTCTAAAAGGAATGTTGGGGTATAAACCCTAAGTGATCAACCAATTGCTTACATTGTTATTAACAACTCTCAGTATGAATCATAAAAGTATGCAAAACTCCCAATACATCTTCTTCCATACACATTTCTGATGTCTTAGGCATTTCTGAATATTTAAGAATTCTTAAATTTCTAAGAAAAACAATTTTTCTGTGATTACTACTAGGTTGAATTTTGATACCTCAAAGCCACTTGTAACTATCAGCTATGACATGGATTTCTATTAAAAAAAAAGCAATTTCTTTTCATTTATGTATGAATGACTCAGTCAAACTGACACAAAAGAATATTTAAAAAGCACCATGATTTTTAAATGCTGAATATACCATCATGGCTGATGACTCATATGTTATTTTTAACCAGAGATATTTTATAACATAGATTAAAAATATTCCTCATTCAGTATCTGATCACGAATTAAAAATATGAACATCTATCTAGTGCTTGAGTGAAAAATAAGGTAATTAAAAAGCATCCATTCAAGAAGGCACAAGGAAGTATATGACAATCTTAAAACACCATGTATAGAATTCCCCCCTCCTCCATAGGAGCTTTTACAAATGGTCTAGCTTCACTCTGAACATACACATGCTAGTCAAAAAAAATATGTTTCCCTTAGAAAAATATATTCTGCTCCAATGACCACCTCTACACTTCAACTGATTTCTGCTTCTTTTAAATGGTTTTACATTTTATATTCTTCAACTCTAATTTCCTTAGGCAGCTCTCTGACCTCATTCCTAATTCCCAGTGTTGTAACGGAATTGTCTGAACAAGCAGGACCCCCCAAAATGACAAAATTTATCCAGAATTTTGCAAGCGGAAATTCAACAAAGGTGATAACTTAATTTCAATATATTATGGTTTTGTCATGTAGTTCATGTTGCTGCTGCTGCTGCTAAGTCGCTTCAGTCGTGTCCAACTCTGTGCGACCCCATTGATGGCCTCCTACCAGGCTCCTCTGTCTCTGGGATTCTCCAGGCAAGAACACTGGAGTGGGTTGCCATTTCCTTCTCCAATGCATGAAAGTGAAAAGTGAAAGTCAAGTCACTCAGTCATATCCGACTCTGTGCGACCCCATGGACTGCAGCCCACAAGGCCCCTCCGTCCATGGGATTTTCCAGGCAAGAGTACTGGAGTGGGTCGCCTAGTGTTTTATTAATACATGCGTCTGTATAGCTTACTTAGAAACATGAGCTTTAGAGCCAGGATGAGTGAGTGAGTGAAGTCGCTCAGTCGTGTCCGACTCTTTGTGACCCCCTGGACTGTAGCCTAATAGGCTCCTCCGTCCATGGGATTCTCCAGGTAAGAATACTGAAGTGGGTTGCCATTTCCTTCTCCAGGGAATCTTCCTGACCCAGGGATCAAACCCGGGTCTCCCGCATTGGAGGCACATGCTTTAACCTCTGAGCCGCCAGGGAAGCCAGGATACCTAGGTTCAAATCTTGACTTTGACACTGATTAGATATATAATCGTGGTTAGCTACTGCACATTTCTGTGCTTTAGTGTCTCATATATGAAATTTATCTAATAAGAGTAACTGTCTCACATGATTGATAAGGGGAGTAAATGATTGCACATAGCAAGCACAAATAAGGTTTAGCTGGTAATAGCATAAGTAGCCACAGTAGAAACAACAGTGGTCATTGATGTGCTTTTTTGAATCATATACGCTGTGCTGTGCTTACTTGCTCAGTTGTGCAGGAATCTTTGCGAACCCATAGACTGTAGCCTGCCAGGCTCCTCTGTCCATAGGGATTCTCCAGGCAGGAATACTGGAGGGGGTTTCCATGCCCTCCTCCAGGGGATCTTCCCAATCCAGGGATCAAATCCAGGTCTCCCCCATTGCAGGCAGATTCTTTACCATCTGAGCCGCCAGGGAAGCCCATGAATACTGGAGTGGGTAGCCTATCTCTTATCCAGGAGATCTTCCCAATCCAGGAAGGGTTCTTTACCAGCTGAGCTACCAGGGAAGCCTCCACATACTGGTAGGGGGAGAGAAAAAGTTGTTTTTCCATTCTTCTACCAGGTATATAGCCTATAGGTTCCCCATTCTCATAATCCAGTCATAAAGAATGTGGCATCATAATTTCATCAGGATACATTGTGATGAGCCAAGTTTAAGGAAAAAGACACAAAATGCATGTTTTTACACTTAAACCTTTTATATTTGACTTACAAAACTATAAAGAAACCAGGTTTATCTAAAGAAGCACAAACACAAACCAAGGTGAGCAGATCTCACGATATTTTTGCAGATTTAATTTGGTCTTATAATTAAGTATGGTCTCTTAAAGTCTTCTTGATAGGTAATGGCTTCAGCAAAACTTTTTATCTATAATACATGTTACTGTATTTTCTTTTCTTTGGAATTCATTATTGATCAAGAAAATTTTAAAGCCATATCATGAATTCTTCTCTCAGGAAAGGAATTAAAGATTTTTTTGGACAGTTTTTTGAAAATACACAATAAAAAAGTTAACCCATTAAAATGGGATCCAATTAGTCCTGACCTATTTGATCCCCTGCTGTTTTTCTCCACTAGATGAAAAGACAGTCTTTCATCCTTAAACCTCATACACTTAAAAGGATATAGAGTTCTGACTTTTGACCTTCATTTTTTCGCTTAAGAATCAAAGACATTTTTGCATGTGAAAGTAAATGATTTTAATCTCAAATCTCGGTTTATTATGAATATAGAATCATTTTTATTATTGAAATAAATCATAGATAGACATTACCTAATGAGAGAAGTGTCAGGCTTCCATATGAAATGTAGATTTTCCTCTGATTTCTAAATTTTATTTAAAGAACATGTTTCTAATTGTATTATGAATTAAACATAAAAAGGAAGATATCTTTCCTCCTCCCTCTCAATTGGGAGGTCTTACTTGAAAGTATATATTCCAAATGAGATAATTTATCAGTAAACAATTTTTAAGACCTTAAGGCTGTGTTCGTTCACTAAATGCTATAGTATATAATAAACTATTTAAAACCAACTTACAAAATATTATTATTTACGCGAGTCTGAGTGAACTCTGGGAGTCGGTGATGGACAGGGAGGCCTGGCGTGCTGTGATTCAAGGGGTCGCAAAGAGTCAGACACGATTGAGCAACTGAACTGAACTGGACTGAGTTACAATTTTATTCCCTTACAACAACTCTCAGCTCAGATTTAGGGAGATACACCCAATGAGTCTGGGGAAGAAAAGGAAAAGAAAATCAGAGAAATTAAATATATTTGTAATTATGAAGAGTTTTATAGGCTACTTCAGCTGAAAAATCTATACATAATTATATCACACTATTGGATTTAGATTTACATTATTCAGAAGAAGGGACTTTATACTTTCCAGCAATAACATTGACCTGGAAACTGCAAGAGAAGATGGGTTTTCTTTAGTAAAATTAAAATCGATCAATAAAACTTCTAAAATGTTACAAATGCTCTCAAGTTGTCTCTCTCCTTCACTCTTCAGCATGTTTCCTCAAGGCAAAGACTTTGTTTTGTTCACTGCTCAATTTCCAGAATCAGATCAATGTGTACATAAGACAGGCCCTCAATAAATATGACTAAGTGACTAGATGAATATACCATTTCAATTCAAGTCAGGCTAGAATGATCAATCAAGGAAATAACTGACATTAATTTTTTAAACAAATCTATATATAGTGTTTCAAAGTCTTCAGTACAAGCAACTATAACCAGTGTGATAAGAATAGCTCTATTCAGATAAGTTTACTAAGGAACATTCTAAAATAAGTCACATAAAATATATATAAATTTCATCATGTATATTACTATTCCAGAAGAGAACCATTAGATGACAAAAATACTGATGACATATCTTACTCAGAGACTTTCTGATTTTGTAGAGCAAGAGTTGAAAATATTTGTTTCTGAGAAAACAGATTTGTTTATGTAGGACTGCTGTGGGTAAAGAGTCAGAAGGAGCATGAAGATATAGGCCCCTGAGGATAAAACATACTTTTTGTCTAATTTGAGGCAAATCCTTTAATTTGTGTAACTTTTGACCATTTCCTGCACCTGTGGAGGACTGGTGCTCAGAAAGTGTGGCTTAATTTAACCTACCTTATCCTTTTCATATATATGCACACACTTACACACAAATAGACACACACAAACACCGTTATGGAAACAGATTGATTCCTTTTCTTCTTTAAAGCAGTGGTTTTGAGTAACCTGAATGCAAATTATCTGTTTCATGTTCCATGATAATTACCATGTACTGTAATAAAATACATTGGAGCACAGGAGATTTTATAACAAACATTGTCAGAGCTAAGATGTTTGCTAGCTTTTAGTAACTGTGGAAAGAAACTGAAGTCGCTCAGTCATGTCCAACTCTTTGCGACCCCGTAGACTGAAGCCTACCAGGTTCTGCTCTCCATGGGATTTTCCAGGCAAGAATACTGGAGTGGGTTGCCATTTCCTTCTCCAAACTGTGGAAAGCAGAGTTACTTTTTTTTCTAACTCAGAAAAGCCTTTAGATCAGATATTCTACCATCAAAGGATATGTAAAATCAAAACCTCAGAAATAAAACATTATAGGATTCAAGAAATTATAATGTTACTAAAGGTGGTACCTAGTGTATAAACCATTTTTAATGGGAAGATTTATCCTCAAAGATAAAACCAGATCAATTGACTACTGATCTGAATTTGATTTGTTTCAAAAGCAGTTTAAAAATATGATAAGGTTGTACAGACCCTACTCTGCTATATATTGCAAGCTTTTTAAAGAATAAATTTAATAATATTGCATTGGCCAAAAAATTCATTTGGGTTTTGCTGTATGATGTTATGGAAAAACACAAATGAATCTTTTGGTCAACTCAATACATAAAATTATTGAAAAATTTTTATGATGTCATAATTGGGTAAATACAATTTTTTGCAGAGATATTTTCTTCTTGATTTAATTTGTTTTCAATGTTTATTGTGACTATTTGATGTAAAGAATTGTGTAGTGGTACAATTACTTTATTCATATTAGCAATATAAGCTTTTGTTGAGAATATAGAAATTAAAAATTATGAAACATACTCTAAAACTAAAGTGAGTTTCTTCCTTGATTATTAAGAGTTAGGCATAACTCTTACAGATTATAAGAGGTTAATTAAGTACAGTCATAATGAAAGGAAAGCAAATGATTGGGTTCTGGATAGTTCTATAAATACAGAAGTTTGCTTTCAGTGGATTTTACCACCATGATGATTCTCCATCTTATATATTGGAATAATATTAATTATTGTCTCTGAACATATGAATCGTCCCCAGGTATCTCCCTCTCTCTCTTTCCAGTTCATCCTCTGGATGTAGAATAAATTTTTATCTCTCCAAATCTTTACTAATCATTCAATCCCCAACCTGTTTCTGTCTCCACAATTGTATAGAATCTTATCTTGTCAAAGGCACAATGATCTCAATATGCTGCTAAATAAAATTCTTACTGGATGTCAGTACTACTATAACATGGGTGAATCTTTGCTCCTTAAAATTTTAATCCATGAAACTTTTCTTCCATAAAATGTTGGATTTCTACTCTTAACCCCATGATTACTTCTTCACCTGAGTGCCCCTGAAACTGGTATCCCACAGAATTCTATCCTTGACCGGTCTTTTTTGTGCTGACTCCCTGGGATGATCTCATTCATTCATAGAGTCATAACCAATAGTAGTAATATATACTGATGGTTTCTAAATTGTTACCTGTCCTCATGCTTAATGTCATCAAGAAATCTCAAATACACTGTATCCAAATTGAAGTCTTCATGCTTTCAAATGTCTTTCATACCTCAATCAATATCACCATTCATTACCTACAGCAAAGTTTGAAGAACTCCTGGATTTAATCAGCTCTATCATATTTAATTACTCAGTCCTGCTGCTTTTATCTTGTAAAGGGAGAGGGAAAGTGAAGTCACTCAGTTGTGTCTGACTCTTTGTGACCCCATGGACTGTAGCCTGCCAAACTCCTCCACCCATGGGATTTTCCAGGCAAGAATACTGGAGTGGGTTGCCATTTTCTTCTCCAGGGGATCGTGCTGACCCAGGGATCAAACCCTGGTCTCATGCACAACAGGAAGACTCTTTACTGTCTGAGCCACCAGGGAAGCCCTCTTTATCTTGTAAGTCAGTGTCAAATTTCAGTGTATAGAGAGCAACCTGATAAAAAGACATATCCGACACTCTCACCCAAAAGTTTTTGATCCAGAGGTTCTGGGGATGAAAATATACATTTTTAGTACAGGAAGTTTGTTTTTTAGGATGGGCAAGATCTGAGCACGCTTACAGGCTGAAGATTGGCTGTGGATAAGGAGACATCAAAGAAGAACAGAGGGAACTAATAATGTTGTTAGGCATGTAGGCACCCCTTTGCTGTGAAATCAGTCCTGTAACATTTGGAAATGCACACCACTTGGAAAGTAGTGGAGGCTTGGGGGATATTAAGGTACCTGGTCTTTTCTTAGCCGTATAAGCCAGTAAGATACCTTTTTCTGCTTCTTTTTCAAGTTTTATTCTTCTCTTTTGTACTGTATTAGAAAGGACTATTCTTTATTTAAAACAGTCAATCAGTTCAGTCGCTCAGGCGTGTCCGACTCTTTGCGACCCCATGAATCACAGCACGCCAGGCCTCCCTGTCCATCACCAACTCCCGGAGTTCACCCAGATGCACATCCATCGAGTCAGTGATGCCATCCAGCCATCTCATCCTCTGTCGTCCCCTTTTTCCTCCTGCCCCCAATCCCTCCCAGCATCAGAGTCTTTTCCAATGAGTAAACTCTCCACATGAGGTGGCCAAAACTGTTTCCCCATCTATTTCCAAGGAAGTGATGGGACCAGATGCCATGATCTTCGTTTTCTGAATGTTGAGCTTTAGGCCAACTTTTTCACTCTCTACTTTCACTTTCATCAAGAGGCTTTTTAGTTCCTCTTCACTTTCTGCCATAAGGGTGGTGTCATCTGCATATCTGAGGTTAGTGATATTTCTCCCGGCAATCTTGATTCCAGCCTGTGCTTCTTCTAGTCCAGCGTTTCTCAGGATGTACTCTGCATATAAGTTAAATAAGCAGGGTGAAAATATGCAGCCTTGTGGTACTTCTTTTCCTATTTGGAACCGGTCTGTTGTTCCATGTCAAGTTCTAACTGTTACTTCCTGACCTGCATACAGATTTCTCAAGAGGCAGGTCAGGTGGTCTGGTATTCCCATCTCTTTCAGAATTTTCCACAGTTTATTGTGATTCACACAGTTAAAGGCTTTGGCATAGTCAATCAAGCAGAAATAGATGTTTTTTCTGGAACTCTCTTGCTTTTTCCCTGATCCAGAGGATATTGGCAATTTGATCTCTGGTTCCTCTGCCTTTTCTAAAACCAGCTTGAACATCAGGAAGTTCACGGTTCACATATTGCTGAAGCCTGGCTTGGAGAATTTTGATCATTACTTTACTAGCATGTGAGATGAATGCAATTGTGCGGTAGTTTGAGCATTCTTTGACATTGCCTTTCCTTGGGGTTGGAATGAAAACTTACCTTTACCAGTCCTGTGGCCACTGCTGAGTTTTCCAAATTTGCTGGCATATTGAGTGCAGCACGTTCACAGCATCATCTTTCAGGATTTGAAATAGCTCAACTGGAATTCCATCACCTCCACTAGCTTTGTTTGTAGCGATGCTTTCCAAGGCCCACTTGACTTCACATTCCAGGATGTCTGGCTCTAGATTAGTGATCACATCATCATGATTATCTGGGTCGTGAAGATCTTTTTTGTACAGTTCTTCTGAGTATTCTTGCCACCTCGTCTCAATATCTTCTGCTTCTGTTAGGTCCATACCATTTCTGTCCTTTATCGAGCCCATCTTTGCATGAAATGTTCCCTTGGTACCTCTAATTTTCTTGAAGAGATCTCTAGTCTTTCCCAATCTGTTCTTTTCCTCTATTTTCTTTGCATTGATCGCTGAAGAAGGCTTTCTTATCTCTTCTTGCTATTCTTTGGAACTCTGCATTCAGATGCTTATATCTTTCCTTTTCTCCTTTGCTTTTCACTTCTCCTCTTTTCACAGCTATTTGTAAGGCCTCCTCAGACTGCCATTTTCCTTTTTTGCATTCCTTTTCCATGGGAATGGTCTTGACCCTGTTCCTGTACAGTGTCACGACCTCATTCCATAGTTCATCAGGCACTCTATCTATCAGATCTAGGCCCTTAAATCTATTTCTCATTTCCACTGTATAATCATAAGGGATTTGATTTAGGTCATAACTGAATGGTCTAGTGGTTTTCCCTACTTTCTTCAATTTAAGTCTGAATTTGGCATAAGAGGTTCATGATCTGAGCCACAATCAGCTCCTGGCCTTGTTTTTGTTGACTGTATAGAGTTTCTCCATCTTTGGCTGCAAAGAATATAATCAATCTGATTTTGGTGTTGACCATCGGGTGATGTCCATGTGTAGAGTCTTCTCTTGTGTTGTTGGAAGAGGGTGTTTGCTATGACTAGTGCGTTTTATTGGCAAAACTCTATTTGCCCTGCTTCATTCCGTATTCTAAGGCCAAATTTGCCTGTTACTCCAGGTGTTTCTTGACTTCCTACTTTTTCATTCCAGTCCCCTATAATGAAAAGGACATCTTTTTTGGATATTAGTTCTAAAAGGTCTTGTAGGTCTTCATAAAACCATTCAACTTCAGCTTCTTCAGCATTACTGGTTGGGGCATAGACTTAGATAACTCTGATATTGAATGGTTTGCCTTGGAGACGAACAGAGATCATTCTGTCATTTTTGAGATTGCATCCAAGTACTGCATTTCAGATGGTTTTGTTGACCATGATGGCTACTCCATTTCTTCTGAGGGACTCCTGCCCACAGTAGTAGATATAATGGTCATCTGAGTTAAATTCACCTATTCCAGTCCATTTTACTTTGCTGATTCCTAGAATGTCGACGTTCACCCTTGCCATCTCTTGTTTGACCACTTCCAATTTGCCTTGATTCATGGACCTGACATTCCAGGTTCCTATGCAATATTGCTCTTTACAGCAACGGACCTTGCTTCTATCACCAGTCACATCCACAGCTGGGTATTGTTTTTGCTTTGGCTTCATCCCTTCATTCTTTCTGTAGTTATTTCTCCACTGATCTCCAGTAGCATATTGGGCACCTAGTGACCTGGGGAGTTCCTCTTTCAGTATCCTATTATTTTGCCTTTTCATACTATTCATGAGGTTCTCAAGGCAAGAGTACTGAAGTGGTTTGCCATTCCCTTCTCCAGTGGACCAGATTCTGTCAGACCTCTCCACCATGACCCACCTGTCTTGAGTTGCCCCGTGGGCATAGCTTTGTTTCATTGAGTTAGACAAAGCTGTGGACCTAGTGTGATTAGATTGACTAGTTTTCTGCGAGTACAGTTTCAGTGTGTCTGCCCTCTGATGCCCTCTTGCAACACCTACCATGTTACTTGGGTTTCTCGCACCTTGGGCGTGGGGTATCTCTTCACGGCTGCTGCAGCAAAGCACAGCTGCTGCTCCTTATCTTGGATGAGGGTTATCTCCTTACCGCCACCCTTCCTGACCTTCAACGTGGGATAGCTCCTTTAGGCCCTCCTACGCCCATGCAGCCACAGCTCCTCAAAACAAGAAGCCCAAAATGGAGTGGTTTATGCTAAGTGTTAGGGACCAAACGATGGTCTCTAGGACCTGAGGCATGTTTACCAGAAAGAGACAGGATATGCGCTCATCCTGCCTGGCCAATCATGTAACGCCAGCTACTCCTGTAACTGAGACAAAGAACTGCCTGTATATAAGCCGCCATACTCTTTTGTTCGGGGCTCTTGTTGGATTCCCTTGTGTGGGATGAAACTTGGGCCCTAGCGTGCTAGGAATAAACAAACTCCCTTCTTGCATTTGCATTACTGTGGTGGACTTGCTCTCTCGGTTGGTTCGGAGATATGGGCTCGGAGCATAACATCTGGGGGCTCGTCCGGGATCTCCTTCCCGCCAGGGAGGACAACTCTCCTGGTAGAAGGGAGTAACCTCGTTAGGAGATAAGAGCTCTGAGCACTGGAGCTAATGTTGCAGAAGCCCAGATTAAGTCCAAGGCCCAGTATCGTACTGGGGAGGCATCTGGCTGTAAAGTGCAGAGGCAAGTCCAGCGTAAGGCCAGGGCCCGGTTTCGTGCTGGGGAGGCAGCTGGCTCTGGTTACTGGATTAAGTCCAGCGTAAGGCCGGGGCCCGGTTTTGTGCTGGGGAGGCGGCTGGCTCTGTGAACATCCTGCAGGTAGGATTGAGTGCATTGTCGGTGGCCACCTTGTGTTTGTTATCTGTTTGTCTATTTGTGGTGTCTGCGCTGCTTTTTGTGTGCTCTGTTGGCTCCCAGTGTACTTTTCTGTGATCATGGGACAAACAGCTTCTACTCCTTTATCTCTTATGATTAACCACTTCTCTGATTTCAAGTCTAGAGCTCAGAATCTTTCGTTACTGGTAAAGAAGAGCAAACTGGTGACTTTCTGTTCTGCTGAGTGGCCCACCTTTGACGTCGGATGGCCACAAGAGGGAGCCTTCAATCCCCAAATTATCCAGGCAGTTAAAGAGAGGGTGCTTACTCCTAGTCCTGCCGGGCACCCAGATCAGACTCCCTACATTCTGGTCTGGCAGGATCTGGTGAGAAACCCGCTGGAATGGTTTAAACCCTTTGTTCTCGCTCCTCCTAAACCTCCCCATCCCTCTTCCCCAACTCCAACCTCGCCAAGCCCACAGGTGCTAGTCATGAAGTCTTCCGAAGAAAAATAAGGAAAAAAGGAACGAGAATTGACCAAAGCCGGTCTTCCAGGAATCTTCTCTGTATCCTAATCTGATAGATCTGGAGACTGAATTGTTTCCACCCCCGTATACGGATCCACATCCGCCCTTGCTTCCACAGGTTCCACAGGTTTCATCGGGAGAAGCCAGGAGGAGAACCGAGCCTTTAGCTCATCCCAGAGAAGGGGGCCCCATCCAGGGAACTCGGGGAAGAACAAGAGAAATGGCCAGCATAGCGGAAGAAGACCCAGAAGTCCCCTCCTCCACCGTTCATGCATTTCCGGTCCCGGCGGGGCCAGCCAGAGAGGGTGGAGAGCAGACATATCAGTACTGGCCCTTCTCCACTAGTGATTTGTACAATTGGAAAATCCAGACTCCCTCCTTCTCTGAAAAACCGCAGGGTCTTATTGATCTTTTAGAGTCTATCCTTTTCACTCACAATCCCACTTGGGATGATTGTCAGCAACTGTTACAGGTGCTTTTCACTACAGAGGAGCGTGAGCGGATCCTGTCAGAAGCTCGGAATAATGTGCCAGGGGTGGATGGGAGGCCCCCAATACAGCCTAACCTCATTGAGGAGGGATTCCCCTTGGTGCGACCCAACTGGGACTTCGAACGTGCTGAAGGTAGGGAGCGTCTCTGAGTGTACCGTCAGACTCTTATGGCCGGCCTTAGAGCAGCCGCCAGGAAGCCAACTAATTTGGCCAAAATAAATTCAGTGAGGCAGGAACCAAATGAGAGCCCAGCAGCCTTCCTTGAAAGGATAATGGAAGCTTTTAGACAGTATACCCCTATGGACCCACAGGCAGATGAGTCACGAGCGGCAGTTATGTTAGCGTTTGTAAATCAAGCAGCCCCTGATATTAGAAAAAAGTTACAAAAGATAGAGAGGTTAAATGAACAATCCTTGCAAGATCTAGTGAGGGCAGCTGAGAGAGTTTTTAATCATAGAGAGACCCCAGAAGAGAGAGAGGACCGCATTAGAAGAGAAGAAAGAGAATTTAGAGCTGAAGAAAACCGTAAAAATCAAAAAGAGCTGGCCCAGATATTTTTTGCTGGGGTTGAAAACAAAAACAGGTTCCAGAAAGGGAAAAAATTGAACTCAAAAACTGAAGAAAAAATGACAAGGCGTAAGCTAGAGAAAAACCAATGTGCATTTTGTAAAGAGTTTGGACATTGGAAAGATAAATGCCCCAAGAAAAATCTAAGAGAGGGGCCCAAGAACCCCAAGAACGAGACTCCCTCTCCAGACAGTCATATCCTCTATGCGGGTGAGGATAGCGACTAGGGGGGTCAAGGCTCGAAGCCCCTCCCTGAGTCCTGGGTAACTATAAATGTGGAGGGGAAACCGGTTTGCTTCATGGTGGACACGGGAGACCAATACTCAGTCTTAAACCAAAAAGATGGACCCATGTCTAAGAAAAGTAGCTAGGTGCAGGGAGCAACCGGAACTAAACGATATGGATGGACTACACAATGGCATGTGAACTTGGGGGCCCACCAGGTGACCCATTCTTTTCTGGTGATACCTGAGTGTCCAGCGCCCTTGTTGGGAAGGGATTTACTGTCTAAAGTAAATGCCCAAATTCATTTCGACCACGGACAAGTGTCAGTTTTAGATGGGACCAGGCATCCTCTTCAGGTCTTGTCTCTGGCATTAAAAGATGAATACAGACTCTACTTGCCAGAGGCCCCAGCGACAATAAGCCCCGAAGTACAACCATGGGTTCAAAGATACCCTCAGGCCTGGGCTGAAACAGCAGGAATGGGACTAGCCAAACAGAGGCCCCCTATCATTGTGGAACTGAAAGCCAGTGCTTCCCCGGTGAGGGTACGACAGTATCCCATGAGTCAGGAGGCTCGACAAGGAATTACTCCTCGTATACAATGCCTCATAGATGCTGGGGTCCTAAAAAGGTGCCGGTCCCCATGGAACACTCCCCTGTTGCCTGTGAAAAAGCCTAGGGGAACTGATTTTAGACCGGTTCAAGATCTACGAGAAGTCAACAAACGGGTGAATGATATTCATCCTATGGTTCCTAACCCTTATACATTGCTAAGCAACTTGCCTCCAAACTACATTTGGTACACTGTTTTAGATTTGAAAGATGCCTTTTTCAGTTTGCCTCTTGCCCCCGCAAGCCAAGAGATCTTTGCCTTCGAATGGCAGGAAGACGGTGGTCAGACCCCTGTGCAGCTGACATGAACTCGCTTACCACAGGGTTTCAAAAACTTGCCCACGTTATTTAATGAGGCCCTGGATGAAGACCTCTGTGAGTATCGGGTTGAACACACTACCATTGTTTTATTACAATATGTTGATGACCTTATGCTGGCAGCGGCTACAGAGAAAGAGTGCCAAGAGGCAACAGGTGACCTTGTCCAAACCTTGGGGACTTTAGGTTACAGGGCCAGTGCCAAAAAGGCCCAGATTGCCAAGCAAGAGGTTATATACCTCAGTTATAAGATAAAACAGGACCAGAGGTGGCTAACACAGGCTATGAAAGAAACCATCCTCCAGATCCCTGAGCCGGCTAACCCTACACAAGTGAGAGAATTTCTGGGAACTGTGGGATATTGCCAGTTATGGATCTTGGAGTTTGCAGAAAAGGCCAGGCTCCTATATGAAGGGACCAAAGAAAACAAGGACTGGAAATGGACTGAGCCAATGAAAGAGGCCTTCCAAGAGCTCAGGCGAGCCTTGCTAGAAGCTCCTGCCCTTGCCCTCCCTGATCCATCTAAGCCTTTCCAATTATTTGTAGATGAAAAGCAGGGGATAGGAAAAGGGGTACTAACACAGAGATGAGGACCATGGAAGCGACCTGTAGCTTACCTTTCCAAGAGACTGGACCCAGTGGCAGCCGGATGGCCACCTTGCCTCTGTATCATCACGGCCACCGCGCTCTTAGTCCACGATGCTGATAAACTGACTTATGGACAGAGACTCTTGGTCTACACTCCTCATGCCATAGAGAGAGTTTTAAAGCAACCCCCAGGTAAATGGATTTCTAATGCCCACTTGACACACTACCAGACCTTGCTACTTGACACCCCACGGATTCATTTCCAAACGTCCTGCACTCTAAATCCGGCCACTCTTTTGCCCAATCCGGAGGAAAATAGCCCCCTCCATGATTGTGATGAGATACTGGCTGGGGTAACAGCAATGCGAAAGGACTTAACCGATACTCCACTGGATAACAGTGAGCTAAAATGGTTCACAGATGGCAGCAGTTATGTAAAAGATGGACAGAGACGGGCAGGAGCCGCAGTAGTAGATGACTCTGGACAGACGATATGGGCAGAGGCCCTTCCCCCGGATACCTCAGCACAAAAGGCAGAGTTAATTGCCCTGATTTAAGCATTAGAGAGAGCCAAAGGAAAAAGAATAACTATTTTCACTGACAGTCGCTATGCTTTTGGCACGGTACATATCCAGGGCCCGATATATCGGGAACGGGGGTTTTTGACAGCTGAAGGAAAATAAATTAAAAACTTGCCTGAAATCCGTAGACTTTTAGAGGCTGTACAGATGCCTCGGGCTGTGTCAATAGTACACGTACCTGGACATCAGAAGGGTGACAGCCCCACGGCACGAGGGAATCATGCCGCAGACCTGGCAGCTCGAAAAGTAGCTGATGAAGATTTCATCACCCCTGTGTTGGCGATCGGACTTCCACCTCCAGGTATGGGAACTCTGCCCCCAACCCCTGAGTATTCATGCACAGACTTTGCTTGGATCCAAAAACACACCAACCTTCAGAAAGATAAAGATGGATGGTACCGAGACTCAGACGGCTACTTAATACTCCCTGCTCAGTTGGGACGGCAACTGTGTGAGCATTTGCACTTGTCTACTCATCTGAGAAAAAAGAGAAGACTCTGATGCTCTTTCAAACTGCACGCCTGCGATTTCCCCGGCACCAGACAACTGTAAAGAACATAGTGCATGCTTGTAAGGCGTGTCAACAGATGAGGCCAGGAAAAGGACAACATGCAGGACTGAGGTATCGGGGAGAAGGACCAGGGCAACACTGGGAAATAGATTTCACCGAGGTAAGGCCAGGCAAGTATGGTTACCGGTACTTGTTAGTATTGGTGGATACCTTCTCAGGGTGGGTGGAGGCTTTTCCTACAAAGGGAGAAACCGCGATGATAGTGGCAAAAAAAAGATT
This sequence comes from Capra hircus, assembly GCF_001704415.2. Lineage (NCBI taxonomy): Eukaryota > Metazoa > Chordata > Mammalia > Artiodactyla > Bovidae > Capra > Capra hircus. Next base: position 11,046,354 of record NC_030812.1, read on the forward strand.
AAAAAAAAAAATAGTTCCCAGGTTTGGCCTGCCAGTGACCATTGGCTCTGATAATGGACCTGGTTTTGTGAGTCAAATAGTTCAGAGCCTTGCCCTAGCCCTGGGGACTAAATGGAAGTTACATTGTGAATACAGTCCACAGAGCTCAGGGCAAGTAGAAAGAATGAATCGGACTCTAAAAGAAACTTTAACTAAATTGGCTATAGAGACTGGCAGGGACTGGGTGACCCTCCTTCCCTTCGCCCTCTTCCGTGCGCATAATACTCCTTATCAACTTAATCTGACCCCATTTGAAATTCTGTATGGGAGACCTCCCCCTGTATGTCCAATATTTGAAGGGAAGAAACTACCGCCTCCCACGTTGGGACAATTCCAAGAGGCCTTGATGGCCTTAAGCAAGGTGCACTCTCGTGTCTGGAAACTGCTCCGGGAAATACATGTGGGTCAAAATAAGGGAACTATTCCCTCACATGACATTGGCCCAGGAGACTGGGTATGAGTCAAAAGGCACCAAACCAAGGCACTAGAACCCAAATGGAAGGGTCCTTATGTTGTTCTTACCACCCCAACTGCCCTAAAGGTCGACGGTATCGGGCCTTAGATGCATTGCAACCACGTACGCCCAGCTGCTTCAGCAGAGCAAGAAGACGCTAAGAAAGAATGGGAAGCATCTCTGCACCCGTCCAACCCCCTGAGGCTAAAGCTTCGAAGGTGCCAACAGGACCAGGACAACTCGGCTGGGCCCTCTTGTGGATGACCCAGTTACTCTGCTCCGGAGTTGCCAGTGTGAACCCGCATCAACCCGTCAAAATCACCTGGAAGCTGCAAAATGGACTAACACGAGAGGTGCTAAACTCCACCACCGCAATACATCCACCAAACACATGGTGGCCAGACTTGTACTTTGACCTCAAGCCGATGGTAAATGTGCCTTGGGCTAGGGGATATCTCCGAGAACAAGGGTTCTGGGCATGCCCAGGCGCACCCAGGCATGACTGGAAGACCTGTGGGGGGGCGCAAGACTCTTATTGTAAAACTTGGGATTGTGGTACTTCTAATGATGGACCTCGGCGCTGGGAAGTAGGAAATCAAGATTTACTTAATTTCTCATTCGCCAAGCCCCTCCCTAGGGTCCTCGGAGATCCAACTTTTAGCTGTGAAAGTTGCAATTATGCACAAGTCAGAATAAGGTTCAATCCAGAAAAAAGCAAAAAAGAGGGGACCTGGATCTCTGGCCTATCTTGGGGGCTACAGACGAGGGAATCAGGAGGGTTTGGGGTTGATGGGAAAGGGATTATAGTAGTGAGCCAGGTCTTAGAGCCAATTCTTGTACACAGTATCGGGCCCAACAAAGTAGAAAAGCTGGCTGTAACCCCCCGCCTAACGACTTCCATGCCAACATCTTTGGCAGTGAGCCCCAAAGCAGAAGCACTCACTGAAATAGATCCCTTATGGAAGCTGATTAGGGCAGCTTATGCCACCCTGAATCAGACCCATCCTGAGGTAACTAAATCTTGTTGCTTATGTTACAACTTAATTCCCCCTTATTACGAAGCAGTAGGCCTCAACGCCTCTTATGACTTGGCCAACAGCACCGATCCTCCTCAATGTCATTAGGGGGACTGAAAGGTGGGTCTGACGATGAAAGAGGTATGGGGAAAGGGCTTGTGCATGGGCATGGTGTTACCAGCAAAGTCTCCACTTTGTGTGCATGTCGTCGAGCCTGATGATTTGCCTGTAGCTAAATGGTTAATACCTCAAATGGGGGGATGGTGGGTCCGTTCACACACGGGGCTAACTCCATGCCTGCATAGCTCAATCTTTGACCCCAAAGAAGAATTCTGTATTATGGTGGCTGTCGTGCCAAAGATTCTGTACCAACCAGAGAAAGCAATATATAATTATTGGGTCCAAAAATTAACTCTAAATCCTCCAAAAAAAAACCTTATAAAGTTAAGAGGGAACCTCTTACCACCATAACCATAGCAACTATACTTGGTCTTGGAATAGCCGGGGCTGGAACCGGAATAACAGCTCTGTCCCTGCAAAGCCAAGGATTTAACTCCCTGAGAGCGGCCATAGATGAAGACATTACCCATATAGAGCAATCTATTAGTCATTTAGAATCGTCTCTAACTTCTCTATCTGAAGTAGTTCTGCAAAACAGGAGGGGATTAGATCTGCTCTTTCTGCAACAAGGGGGACTCTGTGCTGCCCTAGGAGAAGAGTGCTGTTTCTATGCTGATCATACAGGAATAGTTAAAGAATCTATGGCCAAAGTGAGAGAAGGACTAGCCCAACGTAAACGAGAACGTGAGGCTCAACAGGGATGGTTTGAATCTTGGTTTCAACAATCCCCTTGGCTGACTACCTTAATCTCCACCTTGCTAGAACCCCTGCTAGTACTTTTACCAATGCTTACCTTCGGCCCATGTATTATCAATAGACTTGTAGCCTTTGTAAAGAAACGCATAAATACGGTACAGCTGTTTGTGCTTCGACAACAATATCAAACTGTGTCTCAGGACCAAGAGGAAGAGTCCTCTATATGATCTAAGGACGGGGGGAATGTTAGGGACCAAACGACGGTCTCTAGGACCTGAGTCATGTTTACCAGAAAGAGACAGGATATGCGCTCATCCTGCCTGGCCAATCATGTAACGCCAGTTACTCCTGTAACTGAGACAAAGAACTGCCTGTATATAAGCCACCATACTCCTTTGTTCGGGGCTCTTGTTGGATTCCCTTGTGTGGGATGAGACTTGGGCCCTAGCGCGCTAGGAATAAACAAACTCCCTTCTTGCGTTTGCATTACTGTGGTGGACTTGCTCTCTGTCGGTTCGGAGATACGGGCTCGGAGCATAACACTAAGCACATCACCAAATAGCGCTGGCTCTCCCAGAAACAGCATCAGTAACACCAGTCAGGAATCAATCGCCAGATCAGAGCAAGTTAGGTAATCTGCCTGACAGACCCCTGCCATCGCTAAAAAGAAATTAACTGCTATAATCAACGCGCTTTTTGGCCTATTTTCCTTGTTCCTGCTCCCTTTTGCATTTTCAACTTGGAGCCCCTTTCTATTTGTTACAGTGGATGCTGCCCGACCGAATCGACTTTTGCTCCTTTAAACTTTTAAATTTTTAACACTCCTCCATTTATCTTTTGAAAGCTCTTAGCGTGAGAACCCAAGCAGACGCCCAGGGCCCTAGGAGCCACTAGCAAGCAGCCGCGGAACCTGCGAAGTGCTGAGCGCGTATCCTTCCCCCACAGGTGCTGGGTCCTTTCCTCTCAAGGTCTCCCCGGCTTCAGACTCCGTGCGGAAATCTTCTGAGGTCGACTGGGTCCAACGTAGAAACAGGACCAAACTAGGGGTCTGACTGCGGTCCGACTCAGATACGGACCGGGTTTGGGGCTGGACCTCGGACAAGTTAGAGACCGAACTGGTTCCGGGTCAGTGTGGGTCCGCCTGAAGCTGGACTGGGCCCGGCGTGAAGCATCAGATGAATCCTATTGTGTGTTGAGGCCGAAAAGGCAGGTTAACCTTATCCAGGATAATCCTGAGTTACAGCGGCCAAAGCGAGAACTATTAACCTGGATAAACTTTTCCATTTACGAGGTGCTTTATTAAAAAAAAGGGGGGGGGCACTCAATAACAAGAGTAGACTCAAAACTATTTTTCCGCCTCCTCATGAGCTCCTGGCAACCAGGATAAGACCAAGTGGGATATCCCACTCGCTCCAGAGCCTGCGGAATCCTGGGGGGAACTGGCAGAAGACAGCCAAGGGTAAGAATGCTTATCAAAGTCAGATCTACTAGATTTCTATCAGCGGTGCCTGGTGGAGAGAGGAAAGTAACATTTCAGGTGGTCCTTTCCTTCCTAAATCCATAGTGGCAGGCAGAAAGCCCTAGTAAGATCTTTGAACTGACTTGTGAATTTGCTTTTGGAGGTCGATTGGTTGTTGATTCTTTCTCAGGAAAGCTATTGCCTTCTTGATTGTCTTATTGGATTCCTAACAGTCAGGTTGGTGCCGGGGGTCTGAGGGGGCGGGGGGGAGACCCAAAACATGGCTGGACAGAAATGTGGGTTGCGCTCTCCAGCTAAAAAGTTCCTACCAACTGTTGGGAATTGTCTGAATCCTTTCTTGTTGTCTTTAGGACTGGCACTGGATTTGGGAGGGTAGTATTTTTTTATTCTCTTTGAGAACACCTCTTGCATCCACAGGGTTGTTCCCTACTGTGAGTGATGTCCCTGAGTAAGGGCCAAAATGACCAAAAAAAAAAAAAGAAAGAAAGAAAGAAAAGTAGAATGTTCTATCTTTTCCATCTAGCTATTTCTGGGCTTGCTTGTTTATAACATTATCTGGCTCTTTGAGGCTACCCTCTGCAGACCAAAACAGGTTTTGAAAAGCAAAGATAAACCTATGTAACTCTAAGAGTGATAACAAAGATCATTGTACTTGATGTGTAAATAAAAATATTTTGAAACATTACAGTTGTTCATCAAAGGCAAAGTTTTACTATGTCTATAGCTTTCAAAAATTTTTTAAAAGTTATAATTCCTATTCTTAGGCTTTTTAAAGCTGTTTTCTTCTGCCGAATGTAAAACTTGTCATAGCTTGTGAAAAAAACAATGAGCCTATTCTTATAAGGAATAAAGATTCTTATTCTTTATAGGACTAAAACATGGAACCTGAAAATTTCTCTGTCCAGAGTTTTGTTTTGTTTTATTCACATTCCAAAGCATATGGTTCTAGAACATGTGTTTCAAAACAGTTTTATATCACTATATAAAAGATTACTAGTTCCACTTCTGGCATTATGCATTATGTTTGAATTTACATTTCAAATGTATACAGTGTTGAGAATGATATAAAAAGTAAAGTGATGGCTAAAAATTACTACAGAAATATTTCACAGGACAATTACCAGTAAAGGCAGCAGGGAAGAAACAAACAAACAAACATAAAGTCCAAATAGTTGACTATTAAATTTTAGTAAAAGGAAACATTTTGAATGGAAATAAGCTTCACTGAGAATGCTCAAAGTATGGACTTTCTGTATTTTGCTTTCATTAAAAATCAACAAAATGTCACCTACAAATAGCTCCCAAATTGAGATTAAAAGGTTTAGAAAATAGAAATGGACTATAGAGAAATGGCTATACTCAGTAAGAATTTTGAACACGTAAAAGTATTCAAGATTTTGAGATTGACAACTTAAACTGCAGAGTAATATTGAGTCCTCCTACACTTAGGGATTACTCAGCCACGGTGAATCCCATTTCTGTTGTCTGTGAGATGAAGATCAGTATGAGCCCTCTGCACAGCATTGTTGGGAAGATGAAATGAAAATGCCACAAGTAAAGTGGTTGGGACAGTGCCTGACGCTTAGGCACCATTCAGAGGATAACTCTGCTGTAGCTGCTGCTGTTACTACTGCTTATAAGTTTTAGACAGAGACAGGTTCTCTCCATTTGGCGCTTGGATCAAACTGATCCTTTCAGAGAGCACTATCTCTGAGGAACCACATGATTCTGAACTTTGCTTGGGCCTCCGGTCGCAGAGAGTTGGACACGACTGAGCGACTGAACTGAACTGAACCATCCATACCATGTAATGGTTCCTCATGTAGTAGAATTTAAGGGTTAAAGCTTAGGCTTTGTGTCAGATTACTTGAATGAACTCCTGGCTCCAAGACTTGCAAATGCATGATCTTAATTCACTTAACCTCTTTATTTATCTATACAATGAGGATGAAAATAATAGTTGACCAAGTTATTGTGAAATTTAAATACTACTACTACTTCTAAGTCACTTCAGTCGTGTCCGACTCTGTGCAACCCCATAGATGGCAGCCCACCAGGCTCCCTCGTCCCTGGGATTCTCCAGGTGAGAACACTGGAGTGGGTTGCCATTTCCTTCTCCAATGTATGAAAGTGAAAAGTGAAAGTGAAGTCGCTCAGTCGTGTCCGACCCTCAGCGACCCCATGGACTGCAGCCTTCCAGGCTCCTCTGTCCGTGGGATTTTCCAGGCAAAAGTACTGGAGTGGGGTGCCATTGCCTTCTCACATAAAGCACTTATACCAGCATATGAAACATAGTGCTCAATAAATAAATATCAATCACTGCCTAGTCTACCATTTTCTCCATCAAGTGTGTTGTAAAAATATCAATGAGGTTATCCATTAAAACTATCTAAATAGAGGCTTATTACTTATGCATCATTACATCACAAAACTGTTCTGGTAAACCCTGAACTGAACTTTTTCTGATTTCAATTAACCTCATAAGAGTAAGCTGTATATATTCTGGGATGGTAAAAAGAATAAAAAAGAAAGTCGCTGAAAGCTGAGACTTATCAGAGTTGGATAAGTAAGGAATAATAAAGAAACAGCAGACTGGTAACTAGAGAAAGTGAAAGAAAACATGGGATGTCAGCAGGAATTTCCTCTCACTTGATCCTAGCAGCTGGCTGCTGGATAGAAACAAGAAAAATAGCGTGGGTGGCAAACACCCGACTGTAGCTTCTCTTTTCTGAGTCCCACGCCCACCACAAAGGGCACTGCAGCTACTCTTATCTAGGGACACACTTGAGCCTAGATTTTGCAAGCCGATGTTGCTCTGCATATACCCCACTTTCATGTGGAAATGTGCAAGAGCAGTCCCTGTCTATATGTATCTTTTCTCTGTCCATGTTCTTTCCCAGTTACTATGTTGCTCTCTTGCCTCTGACAGCCACTTTGTCTCCACTAGCTCCCTCCTCTGTAAGTATCAGCCAGTTCAGGCCAGTCTGGCTTCAAATACCTCCACTGCAGGGAAGCCAGTCTTATTGATATCACCAAATTATTTAAGTCCATTTTGCTACATTTCAGTAGCATTTCCTGGAGTTGTTCACATCCTTTTTCAAAACACTGGGATTTATACATCACAACAAGCCTTTTGATGTTTTATCCAAAGTGCACTACAAAACCACAGAAAGATTTTTTAGGGGGGAAGACTCTAATGACACTATACTGTCTGGGCTTTATGCCTGCTTCTACAGTGCTGCCTCCTCAAACAAAACTCTAAATGCCAGTTGTTATCAACTAAATGTTTTCATCTCCCCAAAATTTACATGTTGAAGCCTAATTCCCAGAGTGATGGTATTAGGAGAGAGAGCTTAGGGGATATGATTAGCTTTAGATGAGGTCAGGAGAGTGAGGGTCTCATGATGGGATTAGTGCCCTTATAAATAGAGGAGGAACACCAAAGCTCTCACTCTCTCCTCCATTTGAGAACACAAAGAAAAGGCAGATGTCTGCAAGCCAGAGAGAAGGCACTCACCAAAAACCAAATCTGCTGGCAGCTTGATCTTGGACTTGCCAACTTCCAGAAATAAATGATGTTAAGTCACCCAGTCTATAGTATTTATTATGGAAGCCTGAGCTCATACACAGATGTTCCACAGGGTTCAGTCTGGAGAACCCCTCCTTCCCTCTCTAACCTTTTTCTCCAAAGGTTTTCATCCAGTTCCATGAGAGTTTTAAAGACTATCTACCTGTGTCAATGAATTCCATGAATTCAATAAATTGTACTTTTGTCCTCCTAGATTTCCCGAGTCCCAGATTTTTATAATAATGTGTTTATCCTGCATTTTATTGGGTATCAAACAGATAACTCAAACTTAAGTTTCAAGTTTGTTTGCCTTATAGCCTCCTAATTGTTTCTCTCTTAGTCTTGCCCATTAGGGAAAAAAAAAAAAAAAAGGTTTTAACACACCCACAAGTTGCAAATCAGAAGCATGTTAGTCAGTCTCGATTCTTTACCTGCCTTTAATCCTCCCATACTATCCCTTAAGTCTTCTCCAAATCAATCCAAATATGCTGTCTTCTCCTCTCTTTATCACCTCTGCTATGACTCTGCCCAAGTCGTCATCTTCTAGCCTAGGAACTCCTAGAGTGTGCCCCTTATCCTTATTCTGTTTGCTCTCTTGCCCTCCTCCACTTGCTTCTGCAGATTCTTCTGTTAAATATTAATGACACCCACATTACACAAAGTCTTTTAAGTAGAAACCTATTGTTGCCTACAGATCTCAGCTTAAGCCTGTGCACTGCCCATCCTTCTACCTTCATGTCAAGCCACGGAGTCTTGGTTGCAGTGGCCATCTCGGAAATCCCAGCAGGCACCATGCTCTGTCTCACTCATGCTGTTGGCTCTCCTGGGAATGCTCTCTCTCCTGATCTTCATATAGCAATTCTGTGGTAGTCCTTCAGATCCAGGTTCAGTTCAGTTCAGTTCAGTCGCTCAGTCACGTTCAACCTTTGCGACCCCGTGAATCACAGCACGCCAGGCCTCCCTGTCCGTCACCAGCTCCCGGAATTTACCCAAACTCATGTCCATCGAGTCTGTGTTGCCATCCAGCATCTCATCCTCTGTCATCCCCTTCTCCTCCTGCCCCAATCCAGTTTAAATGTCCCTTACTCATGGAGGTCCTACCCACTTCATCTATGTGGATTCCCCTTGGTATTCTTTCTCAATCATGTGTTCCTCATTGAATTAAGAACATTATCTGTATACATTTGTTACTTATTTGCTATCTGTATTTCCCATTACACTGTAAAATATAAAAGGGCAGGGTCTTGTTCCTTGTGCTCATTAATGCACCCTCAGTCTCCAGCATATTTCCTAGACTTTATAGCACTCAATATGATAAATGAATGAATTCAAGTATAACATAGGCATACCACATCCACTTGAATAACTAAGTAGGGTTTATTATAAATTAGACAATATAAACATACTTAACTATATGGCCAATTTAGTAATGTTTAAATATTATACATAACTGTTATGGAGAAATATTTTGAGTTCACCAATTGAAACCAGTATCTAACTTATGCTTGTTTTTTGGTGTTACAGGGAGAGTTGAATAAAAATAAAGATAATCATTGCTCTTGAAAAGGGTTCCAATCTAGAGGAGCTAATATTTAAATACACAGCATGGAAAAGTTGTAGAAAATGATTTCCTACTGTGAAAAATAGCTGTAGGATATTTAAGGAAACAGTGATAATGAATGGTCTTTTTGATGAATAGTCAGGGCCCTTCAAAAAGTGACCACCTATGAGAGGTCCCACTGAAGTTACAGAATCACATCACATATGTGTGTACACATGCAAAGTTAACGTGCCTTGGGAATTTTTAATACCTGCAGAAAAAAATTCAGAATTGTAGTTATCTAAAGAAGTCAAATAACATAATACTTCAGGGTGCCAAAATATAATATATAACCAATAGTAACCTATCTTGTATTATACTCTGACTGATGTCAGACTGGCAAAAATGAATAACGTATACTATCTACTCACAGTGTCTCCATAGTGCAGTTGGAGGGAGAGGGAAGTAAAATAATTAAATAAATACCAAATCAACGGGTGGTGTGGAAAGAAGTACACACACAGATCCTATGCAAGTGCCACAAGTGAAGAGTCAACTAATTTGCTTGTGGGAGTCTACAGTGAATTTACTCAGAGTAAATGGCACCAATAGCCTTGCTTGTGGGTACGTCATTTGAACCAAGCCTTGAATATAAGTAGAGTTTTGACTGCATGAAAAATGTGTGTGTATCTTAGTCTCTCAGTCATATCCAACTCTTTGCAACCCCATGGACTGTAGCCCACCAGGCTCCTCCGTCCATGGGGATTCTCCAGGCAAGAATACTGGAGTGGATTGCCATGCCGTCCTCCAGGCGATCTTCCCAACCCAGGGATCAAACCCAGGTCTCCCTCATTGCAGGCAGATTGTTTAGCATCTGAGCCACCAGCGAAGCCCTGGTGTTTTGACTGCTGGAAAAATGAGAGAAGCTTATTCCAGGTAGAAGGAATGCCTCATTCAAAGTCAGTGACTCAGACGGCAAAGAATCCTCCTGCAATGTGGGAGACCTGGGTTTGATCCCTGGGTTGGGAAGATCCCCTGGAGGAGAGAATGGCTAGAGAACTGAGAGAATTCCAGTATTCTGGCCTGGAAAATTCCATGGACAGAGGAGCCTGGCAGGCTACAGTCCAGGGTCGCAAAGAGTCAGATACAACTGAGCAACTTTCACTTCACTTATTCCAGGTAGAAGGAATGGCTTGTTTAAAGTCACAGGCTGGAGAGGAAATGAGGTATCTGTGGAAAATGGAGTGCAAAGAAGTCTTGGTGAATTAATACAATAGGTTCTTAGAGCATACAAGACTCTGACTACCCAGGTTAAAACATCCTAGTTAATGGGAAAATGCAAAAACGCAAACCAAATACTGTGATAGCTGGTTGTTTTGCCACAATGTAGAAGTGCCTAATCAGTCGTTTAATTTCTTGCCACCTTCTTAATTATCTTTGTTAAATGAAAAATAGTTTACCTTTTGGAGAAAATATAGGAACTCTTTTAAATCATAGATCAGTGCATCTTCTAAAGCTTCACTGCCCGATTAGCAGCTGCAAGCCACAGGTGGCCAGCCATAGACCACTGGAAATGTGGCTATTACCACATACTGAAATGAGAATATTTTGGATATATTGGTTTAAATAAAACATTATTAACATGATTTCACCTACAGGCATGCCTCAGAGATATTGCTAGTTTTGTTCCAGACCACAGCAATAAAGCAAGTATCACAATAAAGTGAGTCACACAAATATTTTGGTTTCCCAATGCATATAAAAGTTATGTTTATACTGAACTTGTAGTCTTTTAAGTGTGTAATAGCATTATGTCTAAAAAACAAATAAACAATATACATACCCTAATTTAAAAATACTGTGCTGCTAAAAAATGCTAACCATCATCTGAGCCTTCAGAGAGTCTTAGTCTTCTTGCTATATTAATATCAAAGATCACTGATCATGGATCATCACAATATAATAATAATGAAAAAGTTTGAAATATCAAAATTTGACAGAGTCACAGAGTGAGCAGAGGCTGTAGAAAACGGCACCCACATGCTTGCTTGCGATAGTGATAGTTACTCAGCCATGTCTGACTCTTTAGGCTGTAGCCCGCCAAGTTCCTCTGTCCATTAAATTCTCCAGGCAAGAATACTGGAGTTGGCTGACATTTCCTTCTGCAGGGGATCTTCTCAATCAGGGACTGAACCCGGGTCTCCTGCAGTGCAGGCAGATTCTTTACCTCCTGAGCCACCAGGGAAGCCCTGCTCAAGATAGGGTTTCCACAAACCTTCAGTTGGTATTTTTTTTTTTAAAGATCCACAACATCTGCAAAGCACAAAAAGCAAAGTGCAATAAAATGAGGTATGCCTGTATTTATTTTGCCTGTTTTAAATGACTTCTAGAAAATTTTAAACTACATGTGCAGCTATTTCTATTAAAGAGTACTGTTCTGAAAAAGGTTTATAAAACAAAATTAATAGTATTTTCTAGGAATGGACAACACCAATTTAGAAGATTAGGGATTATTCAACACTGAGCACATAAAATCCTTTCTAAAATCTATGTGATTAGAATGAAAGTCATAAATGTTCAGTATTGTATGACACAGAAGTATTCTCTTACACACGTGGGAAAGCACTGAGCATTTTTTAAAAAGTGGTTTCACCTAGAGAAGCTGTATTTTGTAATTTTAATTAAACTTGGAAGCGGAGAATTTCATGACCCCTTTAGTTTTTAAATGAGGCTATTTATTGTGTTACTTTTGTTATTTCCACAATCATAGAAAATTAACATACAAAAATACTTTTCTGATCCATGTATGATACCCTTCCTTTGACTCTGTTTATTTTTAAAAGCACTTCGTATATGTGAAAGGTAAAATTAAAATAAAAATAAGGTAGAAATGTAGAGCAATTATTTTTAGTGTGACTAGTTTTTTTTTTTTAATTTTGAGAAATATAAAAGTAAAGCGGATAACATAGTTTGGAATCAAATTGAAAATGGCTTAAAATGGTCAATATTTATTGGTTAAAACTAGAGATTTTGGGGCCCTAGAAAATACACCTAGAAATTACTTGTCATAAACCTAAAATAAAAAAGTTTTCTGGGTTTGACAAAATTATTACTTATACAAAAATTACAACTAATATTTATTTAGCAGAGTTAGCATGAAGCAATAGTGATATTCAGTAACTTTTAACTAATTACATAGATCCACTAATTTCTGTGAAGTGCCTTAAAATAAAATGGATTGTTAGTATTTACTGTGTTTAGGGAAATCTCTGCTAATATAAGAGACTCAGTCAGTTTCTTCAAATGATCAGGAATAACACAGCTTTTAAAATGCATGAGATTACACTGTAATGGCATCTTTTACCTAGTAACAAATCAGGCCAGAAAAACCAGTACACATAATCACTGGGCCCTTAATGGAAGATTTCTGCTAATTTTGAAAGCTGTACAATTAGCTGCGATTCAGTGAACCTGATCCGCTGTTAAACTGTTGGGGAACACAAAACAGTGCTTCTCAAGAGGGCAATGCTGAAGATTCTCTGTGAATTTTTACTTGCCAAGGCAACGTAATTTTAAAAATAAAATTGTTTCATTGTTTTTGTAACTATAAAAAATTCATAGACTGCACTAAGATTAAAGTACACTTTTTCTTTTAAATACTCAGGACCCAGCAGGGCCATTATACTGCCAGGATCTCAGACTTTCTCTCACACACCTCTTGGGGTGCAGGGACCCCCATCATAGAGGCCTTTTTTCTGCTGCAGCCCTCCCTGCAAGCTTATTCCCATCTGAGAATCCTCGTCCTTGCTGTTCCTTCTCCCAAGAAGGCAGTGTGCCTCAGGTCTCTCATAATTAGCTCTTTCTTTTCATTTAAATCTCCATTCAAACATTACTACCTCGAAGGCCTCTTTCCAGAGTTCCCTTATTAAAGTGCCATCATTTTCCCTAATGCAGGAATTATTCCTTTCTTTGCCTCAGAATAGTCATCAAATTAGAATTTATTTTGTTAATTTTTATGCAACGTTTGTTGTCAGCCTTTCCTTTGCAGAACATACCCTCCATGAAAGCAGAAACACTACTTGGGTTGACCACCTCTGCTAACAAACTGATTAATAAAATGATGATATACATACATACAGGCTACACACATATATATTTATAAATATATAATACGTATTTATTGTCATATTGCTCCTGATATTTGGTAGCATATTTTTTCTATTAAAAGTCTATTAGCTTTTCAGAGTTCATAAGCATATCTCTGCAGAATGTGTTTTAATGATTACAGGATATTCCACCATTTCAATATACTAGAGTTTGTTATCACATCTTCTATTTTGGATATTTAGGTTCCTATCATTTTTTCACTGTTATAAACAATATTTTGAATCACAGTGTTGTAGGTAGATATTTGAACACTTGACTGATTATTTCATCCAGATAAGTTTCTCTTAAGATAAACTAAGTAAAAAAAAAAAAAAAAACCAAAAAACAAAAAACCAAATTTAAAATTTAGATTCATATTACCATACTTTTCTACAAAAATATTTTGGGTATTTTAAAATACCAATGGGTATTTAAAAATATTTTACCCATTTTTACTTATATCAACATTGTATATAAATGACTATTTCTCCATAGTCTTGCCAATATGGAAGTTATCTACACTTGTCAATTCAAAAGAGGAGGATATATCATTTCTCTTTGAATAAATTGTTCATGGCCTTTGGAACATTGGAAAGTTTATCTTTTTCAATAGTTTCTAAGATCTATTTACATATTAAGATTATTTAACATATAGTCAAATAACTGTCAGTTACATATAAATTTTTCCAATTTTTAATATGTATTTTATCTTTTTTATGTGTGTTTAGCAACTCCATGGACTGTAGTCCACCATCCTAACCTACAGATCAAACCCAGGTGTCCCACATTTCAGGAGGATTCTTTACTGTGAGACACCAGGGAAGCCCAAGAATGCTGGAGTGGGTGGCCTATCCGTTCTCTAGGGGATCTTCCAGACCCAGGAACCAAACCAGGGTCTCCTGCATTGCAGGCAGATTCTTTACCAGCTGAGCTACCAGAGAAGCCCATTCATATATTAAGACTCTTTAATATTATAGTCAAGTAACTCTCAGTTACATATAGTTTTTTCCAGCTGTTTTATAGTAAAATCTGTTTCCTTCAAGTTTTTTTATTCTTACACTCAAGTTTTAAAAAGTGCCACTTTATCCCAAGATGATGAAAATCACACACATATATAAAATGTGTATATATTGTAATATGTCTCACACATATATACACTATATATTTTCTCACTTCCATCTTTATTCAAAAAATCTATAAGTATCAGAGAAATTACTTTGCAAGTTTGAAGTATTAGGCTTATATCAATTTATCATTCTAATAGTCTGATACAAAATGGTAAATATTTTCTATTGCTCTCAAAGAGGACCTCACAAATAATACTGTTTCTCTATAGGACAAAAATGCTAAAATCTCTTAATTGCAAATGTGTCTTTCCCAACTGACTTTAATTTTGGTTTATAAGGATATGCCTTAAAAGGGGCTGCCTACACTTCAAAACCTGAGAAGGCAATGGCAGCCCACTCCAGTACTCTTGCCTGGAAAATCCCATGGACAGAGGAGCCTGGTAGGCTGCAGTCCATGGGGTCGCTAGAAGTCAGACACGACTGAGCGTCTTCACTTTCACTTTTCACTTTCATGCATTGGAGAAGGACATGGCAACCCACTCCAGTGTTCTTGCCTGGAGAATCCCAGGGACGGGGGAGCCTGGTGGGCTGCCATCTATGGGGTCGCACAGAGTCGGACACGACTGAAGTGACTTAGCAGCAGCAGACTTCAAAACAGACTTAGAGACTTACAGTAAGAGTTTAGTAATAAGTACCGGTTGTGAAGGTTGCACTTTTGTACCACCTAATGTTTTCAGTTATGACTAAGGAACAGCCCACTCTTAAATATATTCTGAAGGTAGATACAGTTTGAAACATCATGATTTAACAGGTGGCTTAGTGAGTGACTCAGCCCCTTCACTCTGCCTGTAACAATAACATAAAGGGATTTTTAGAGAACATGATTGTTCTTTTTTTTGACACCAGCCACACACAGAAATGACTGAGTTATACTTCTAATTATGCTGACTGTCTTTAACTTGGATAATGAAGCTACCATCCTGTCAGTGCCTAAGACTTCCTTAAGCGTTGTGTTATTTTCAATGACATCTCCAAGAGAAGTGATGATGTGGCTAGAGGCCCACTGTGTAAGTAAAGTTTGCTTTTATCATAAACTCATTATTCAAGACAAAGGCTGGAGCCCAGCTTTGGAAGCTTGAAATACTGCATTTTTCATTTTCATGATTAACATTTTTAATTTTCTTGCTCTTTTTAGGCATAATAGAAATTAATCATAAGACAAATTTTCACCTGTGTGATTCATGGCCATGATTAGTATTTCTACGGTCCCCTTTAATATTTCAGTACAGATTTGCTAGAAAATACCATAAATAATAATAACAAAGTTGTTGTGAGGACTCACTGTATACTAACAGTTTAAAGTTTATTAATTCATTTAATCATCATAGCAAATTTATAAGGTTAGTACTATTTTTATTTCTATTTGACATGCAAGAAAACTGACCCACCAGAAAAGTAAAATGCTTACCAAAGGTCACACAGCTAGGAGTACCAGAGCTAAGACACTAAGGCAGGCAGACTGCTTCTACAGCACCTCCAAGGAGTACACTCTCCACTGCTTCATACAATTTACACTTTTCTCCAGTTTCCATAATCTGAAGTTATGATGGGGTTATAATGAAAGTGATAGACATTTCACTGATTGAGCAAGACCAGCTTCTCCAGTTCTACAGCAACCTAATTGCAGTTACTCCCAAGAAGCTCTGGAAATCCTAATGCATTAATGTTGTATCATGGGCTTGCCAATGTATTTAGTCTAAGGCATATTTCTCATGTCATTGCCATGAAGTTTTCTGCTATGTATGCTAACTCCTAGGTCAGCCTGGTTCTATTCATCAAAATTTATTCAATACTCACTATGTATCTGTTCTAGCCGCTGGCAAAATAGGAAAGAATAAAATAAAATCCTTGTTCCTGTGAAGCTTATATTCTAGGTAACAGTGCTAAGTGATAAATAATTTGTGAGCAATATGTGGATGAACAAAATCAAAGATGGGAGAAGTCATTTTATATGAGATGGTAAGGGTAGGCCTTAACAATAAGATGATATTTGATTAAAGACCTAAATGAAATAAAGGCATGATCCAGGTAGATTTCTGAGAGAAGACCTCTTCAGGAAGAGTTCTGAAGAATATCCAATCTGATTGGAGGGAAAAAGATAGAGAGTGGTATGATCAAAGGGGCTCCCCAGGTGGCACTAGTGGTAAAGAGCCTTCCTGCCAACGCAGGAGACATAAAGAGACTCCGATTCGATCCCTGGGTCAGGAAGATCCCCTGGAGGAGGACCTCACAACTCACTCCAGTACTCTTGCCTGGAGAATCCCATGGACAGAGGAGCCTGGTAGGCCTCAGTCCATAGGGTTGCCTGGTGTTGGACTTGTTTGAAGCAACTCAGCACGCACATAGTATGGTCAAAGAGATAGAGGGGCATATGAAATGGGAAATGTGTGTGTGTGTACATGCGTGTGTACATGCATATATGCAGACATGCACATATTTGTATGTATTTAAAGATTTAAAGTAGAGCTAGAAATATTAAACGCTGGTTAGCGTTTAATCAAAGATGTTGAGGGCAAATGGGTGAGCAATTTAGGGTCGGGGTTTGGGGTGGAAGTTAGATACTCAAGTTATGGACATGTTAATTTTGAGATCCCTATTCAGTGTCAAAATAGAGCTATTGAATAACCAGTTGCAATTATAAATTCTTCTTGAAGAAGTGCTACTAGCTGGAGATGCAATCTGGGAGGTGTCACATTATGAACTGTATTCAATGCCATGAGACTGAATGAGCTTATCCTCAGAATCCACGTAAAAGGAAAAGACAAAGGGCCAACTTTGATGTCAGCTGACATTTATAGGCTAGGAATATGATAGAGAAATTACGTTGCTTGAATAAAGAAGAAGAATTAGAATATAAACTCTGAACGAATAGGATCTGAATATTCTGCAGAGGATGTTCTATGACAATATGTGTATCGTGTTTTGCAACTACACTTTCATAAAGATTCATGGTAGAGTTCATGGAGATAATGAACTTGAATAAAGGAAAAGCCTTGGCATTTCCAGTGAACTAAGAAGAATATGAAGTTGCTATTATTTTATGAAAATAAAGGCAATAAACAGGGATACATATATTAATTCTTGGCATAGTATTGGACCAAGAGCACATGTCAACACTTCCAAGAGGTAAAGATGGAGAATTTGTTATAAAAATCTTTAAATGGTCAACTGATATTAATGAAAAGGAAAGTCTGTTTAGAAATTTCTCTGAGTCATTTTTCTTATTATTAATCTGGCAGGCAGTAGGAGGTAAAGTTGTGGAGAAATGAAAGTGCTCCTTGGCCCTGATCTCACAAAATGGCACTAGAACCCTGGTACAGAAAATTTCCCAATATACACAACAGTCCATAGAAATAACACAATTTTTACATAGAGTTATAGTTCTAAGAACACTTTCTGTACATTGATACGACAGAATTTTTAATCTTTATTCACCTATTTCTCTCTTTTACTTATATTAAGAGAATTTGCTGCATTCATAGCTACATATTAATAGCAGAATCTGGTACATGTTCTTAAATTCATGCTGTGTTCTAAGTTTTATATAAGAAACATTTTAAATTTTTAAAATAGGGGATAATAATTAAGGTACATTTTTATCAGATGATTTTATGTTGAATTTTCAGGTGAAGAAAAGCTACTGGGGATAGGCAGATTAGATAATAATCAAATGTTATGTGCTTTTTTCTGTTTTGTTTTTTTTCCCCCATAACATTAAGGCTATAACATTAATGAGAGGAATGCAGCATTTGTTCTCAGATTTTATGAACATAAACTTCACTGCTAGGGTGAATAATGAAGACTCATTTGTAATTTAAATAGTGCTTTGCAAGCTGGATGTACAAAACTTAGGCAAAGACATCTAAATTATATAAATCAAATGAACAACTACTGGCAAAAGTATATGATTCACATGCATTTAAGAGAAGCTGATAACTTATACATCCTGAATCTCGTTTTACCTTGTACATTTTACCATTTAAAAATAAAGGGTAATAATTTACAGTTATAAACAAGTCATGGGGATATAATGCACAGCATGGTGACTATAATTAATAATATTGTATATCTGAAAGTTGCTAAGAGAGTAGATTTTAAAAGTTCATCAAAAGAAAAAAATTTGTAACTATGGTGATGGATATTAACTAGATTTACTATGGTGATCATTTCACAATGTAATATGTGAATATCAAATCACTATGTTGTAAACCCAAAATGAATACAAAGTTATATATGTCTATTATCAACATAATTATATCTCAGTACTTAGGATTAATCTTATACATAGATAATTTTTCCAGCCTTACTGAGAGATAATTGACACGTGACATTGTATAAGTTAAAGGTATACAAGGCGATGATTTGATAATCATATACATTGTAAAATGATTACCTCAATAATCAGATTAGTTAATACATTCAATTTTCAGTGCCTATAGTTGCATCAAAACACAATTACCTCAATAAGGTCAGATTAGTTAATACATTCATCTCCCCACATAGTTACTTTGTATTGTTGTTGTAGAAATTTTGGAGCTGATTATACAGAGTGAAGTAAGCCAGAAAGAAAAACACCAATACAGTATACTAACACATATATATGGAATTTAGAAAGATGGCAATGATGACCCTGTATGCAAGACAGCAAAAAAGACACAGATGTGTAGAGCGGACTTTTGGATTCTGTGGGAGAGGGAGAGGGTGGGATGATTTGGGAAAATGGCATTGAAACATGTATACTATCATGTAAGAATCGAATCGCCAGTCTATGTCCGATGCAGGATACAGCATGTTTGGGGCTGGTGCACGGGGATGACTCAGAGAGATATTGTAGGGAGGGAGGTGGGAGGGGGGTTCATGTTTGGGATCGCATGTACACCCGTGGTGGATTCATGTCAATGTATGGCAAAACCAATACAGTATTGTAAAGTAAAATAAAGTAAAAATAAAAATTAAAAAAGATATATAATACAGTTTTAGTAACTATAGTCACTATTTTGTATATTAGATCCCCAGAACTTATTCATGTTATATGAATAGAGATATAATAAAACACTAAAGACCATCAGAAACCTATTAGAACTAATAAATGAATTCAGTAAGTCTAAGGATAGCATCATCAACTCACATGAGTTTGAGCAAACTACGGGAGACAGTGAAGGACAAGGAAGGCTGGTGTGCTGCAGTGCCTGGGGTCGCAAAGAATTGGACACGACTGAGCAAATGAACAACAAAAGTCTAAGGGTACAAAGTCAACATATACTAATCAATTGCATTCCTATATACTAATAGTGAACTATCTGAAAATAAACAATCCTGCTTATAACAGCATTGACAGCAATAAAATACATAGGAATACATTTAACCAGGGTAGGGAAAGATCTCTACACTAAAAACTGTAGGACATTAGTGAAACAAACTGAAAAGAACACAAAGAAATGGACATATAGACTTTGTCCATGGATCAGAAAAGCTAGTATTGATAAAATGTCCATGTTACCTAAATCGACCTGCAGATACAATGAAGTCTCTATCAAAATTCCAATATTATTTACAGAAATAGAAAACGTATCCTAAAATTTGCATGGAACCATAAGTTTTATTTATTTTATTTTTCTATATTATCATAAATTTTAAATTTCAACTCATAGTTCAGTTAAAAACTTTAGATATAACCAAAGTAAGTTTCTTTAATAAAGCATTATTGAGTAAATAAACTAATAACATTTAACACTGATATAGTTCTAAAAATATTTGGTTTAGTATTGCTTGTCGTAGACAATAATAAAGACTAATTGTTCACTTTTACCTTTCATTTCGTATTTATCAACATGTCATCTAGAATAACATTTCATAAATATTAAATTAATCTTAAATATAATCTAAATTTCTTATATAAAATAAGATTTCTTCTAGAATATGATTATAAGATATCTAATGAAACTTTACCAATTTCACCCACTCTGTTGCCTTATCCTCATAAACAAAAAGAACAAAGAGTGTCACTGATCATTCCCCTCTATACAGGGTTAAGTCACAACCCACTGTGGTCACCCAGTGCCAGTACTCCCTGAGGGGACTTTAGAATGAAAAAAATAGGATGCATTCTGTGTTTTTGGATAAAGGGACCCATAGATAAGATGCATATCTAGGGGTGAATTTCAGTGACCCCAGATTCTTGCATCTTCTCATACATGGAAAAACACTAAAATCATTAACTTGAGATATCTGTTCTTTTGATTAACAGTAATCACTTTATGCTTGACTCTATGTACTTCCCAGATCCCCCCCGCCCCCAAAATATCATATATATATATACTTGCTCCTCCCCCGCCTCTTCAGAACAGCTCCTCCTATCTGAGAGTGTGTCTCCTCGGTTATAGTTTTCAGTAAGGTCCCACTATAACACTGAAACTCACTGATCTTACATTGTGCTTTTTTTCCTTCAATTGACATTTTCTATCTCATTAAAGAAATGGACCAGCAAAACATTTCACTGAATTCAAGTTATGTGACCAAGGAAGAACAGAGAGCTAATTAGCTTAGAGAAAATTCGCTCATCCTTTTCAACTCATTAGAATCAGGGTCTAACTACTGAGATAGTTAAAGCATAAAGCAGTTCCTAAAGTTGCCAAGACATTTATTTTTAATATAAAATGTAATCCATGGTTATTGTTTGAGATTCTACTTCTCACCTCACAGTTCTTCAACTAGACAATAAACTACGTCTTAGGAAGCCAACACACACACACAAATGTGCACTTTTTCTTCTCTATATACTGTGTAGGAAGAAAAATGCAGGTGATCTAAGAAATGCAAGTTAGAGGAGATGGAGACAGAATTAGCTTTATTTTGGAATGAAGTATTGTGGGACACACGCATGACAAGAATAAAAACTTCTTAGAAGAAAACTGCCACAAATGGAAATCTTCTGTCTTCTGTTCGTGTTCTATTTTTTTCTTGTTTCTGCTAGCAAGACTTGTGCTGGGGATGTTTTCCTGGGTAAGACAGCAAATATATTTAGTTGTGAATGCTTTGGACAGCTAGGAAGGAATACTAGCTGAACAAGTAGCAGCTGCTAACAAGGAATGGAATGAAGCTTCTTCAAGGAAAGAACAGTTCAGCTTAAAGAAGTCAGAAAATGATGATATGACAAAGTATGTCATAGGTCTTACTGAACTAAAGACATTTCATGATCCGAAATAATGCTTAAAAGACTCCAACAGATAGTGAGACATCATGAGAGTCTAGGTCTGAAGAAGAAAATAATCAGCAAATGTTTTCTACAGTGAGCCAGATAGTAAAATTTTAGGCTTTGTGGGCCATATAACCTCTGCTGCAATTGCTAAAAACTCCGCCTTTGTATCATGAAAGTAGCAATAGACTATACATGAATAAATGGCTCTGGTTGTGTTTTGATGCAACTATAGGCACTGAAAATTGAATGTCATGCAATATCCATGTGTCACAAAATAGTATTCTCCTTCAATCTTGTTGAATCATTTAAAAATGTGGAAAGCATTTTTTTATCTTGTGGATAAAACAGGACTGTATTTGACTCACAGGCTTAAGTTTGGGTTAAATTATCACAGAACTTCAGAAAATGCAATGTTAGTTGAAAATATTAGTAAAGATTTATGTTAATAAACTGCTTCTAATTGAATTTTAAGATGTAAGGTGGTAGGTGGATGTTTTGTTTCTTTGTTATTTAATTGTCTTCATTGTCTTAAATGTCTTCACCCAATGCAGAATGAATGTTCTAACCACCTAGGGTGTTGCTCTACATAAAATAATGAGGGCCTTCATCCAAAACAGTTATTCAAAATCACTTAGGCACTTATCCCAAAGAAAGGCAATGCCAAAGAATGCACAATTGCACTCATCTCACACGCTAGTAAACTAATGCTCTAAATTCTTCAAGCCAGGCTTCAGCAATATGTGAATCGTGAACTTCCTGATGTTCAAGCTGGTTTTAGAAAAGGCAGAGGAACCAGAGATCAAATTGCCAACATCCACTGGATCATCGAAAAAGCAAGAGAGTTCCAGAAAAACATCTATTTCTGCTTTATTGACTATGCCAAAGCCTTTGACTGTGTGGATCACAACACACTGTGGAAAATTCTGAAAGAGATGGGAATACCAGACCACCTGAGCTGCCTCTTGAAAAACCTATATGCAGGTTAGGACACAACAGTTAGAACTGGACATGGAACAGCAGACTGGTTCCAAATAGGAAAAGGAGTACATCAAGGCTGTATATTGTCACCCTGCTTATTTAACTTATATGCAGAGTACATCATGAGAAATGCTGGGCTGGAAGAAGCACAAGCTGGAATCAAGATTGCTGGGAGAAATATCACTAACCTCAGATATGCAGATGACACCACCCTTATGGCAGAAAGTGAAGAGGAACTAAAAAGCCTCTTGATGAAAGTGAAAGAGGAGAGTGAAAAAGTTGGCTTAAAGCTCAACATTCAGAAAATGAAGATCATGGCATCAGGTCCCATCACTTCATGGGAAATAGATGGGGAAACAGTGGAAACAGTGTCAGACTTTATTTTGGGGGCTTCAAAATCACTGCAGATGCTGACTGCAGCCGTGAAATTAAAAGACCCTTACTCCTTGGAAGAAAAGTTATGACCAACCTAGATAGCATATTCAAAAGCAGAGACATTACTTTGCCACCAAAGGTCCGTCTAATCAAGGCTATGGTTTTTCCAGTGGTCATGTATGGATGTGAAAGTTGGACTGTGAAGAAAGCTGAGCACCAAAGAATTGATGCTTTTGAACTGTGGTGTTGGAGAAGACTCTTGACAGTCCCTTGGACTGCAAGGAGATCCAACCAGTCCATACTGAAGGAGATCAGCCCTGGGATTTCTTTGGAAGGAATGATGCTAAAGCTGAAACTCCAGTACTTTGGCCACCTCGTGCAAAGAGTTGACTCATTGGAAAAGACTGTGATGCTGGGAGGGATTGAGGGCAGGAGGGGAAGGGGACGACCGAGGATGAGATGGCTGGATGGCATCACTGACTCGATGGCTGTGAGTCTGGGTGAACTCTGGGAGTTGGTGATGGACAGGGAGGCCTGGCTTTGCTTTCTCCCAAAAACTAAGCAATTTAGTTTTAGCTAGATACTGGTTTCAGATTAATCCCATGGAAAAGATTTGAAGTAGGAATGCACACAGTTGGCTACACCTTGAGAGAAGGGAACTGGACTTCATTATTCCTGTCTTGGAGTGAGCATGGATGCTCACTCATTGGATGGACAGCTCCTATTTAACCTGGGGGCAATTCTCCTAAGATAAGGAGATAGGCACGTCAGGGAGAGGTCAGTAGAGGGGTCCGGCCAGGGAACTATTCCCATCCACTAAAAGGGAGAGAGGAACACTACACACATAAACATTGAATATGTCAGGTCATACATGGTTGAGTGGGTGGAGGAAGACAGATACTGAAGTTGGTGAAATGATTGCTTTCAGCTAGGGTGGTCAAGGAAGGCCTGTACAATAATGTGAAATTTGAGAAGAAATATGAGGACATTAGAAATCATGGACATGTGGCTATCTGAAAGAAGACAGACATTAATTGAAAATAGAACTAGCCTTGGAATGTTCTAGGAAGAGTGAGAAGGTGGATGTGGCCGAAGTAGTTAAGAATGGGTAGAGAGATAGGCACTGAGGCTAGAGAGGAAAGGGGTGGCGACAGATTGTACAGGGCCTTGAAGCTCACGGTAGGATACTAATCTCCTACACTAAGGAAACAAATGCACCAAGTTCTAGAAGATACCTGCATCATGCTTAGAAACAGAAGGGCTCTCAAAGCCATCTGGTCTGACTCCTAAATTTTAGAGAATTTCTACAGTGGAAAAATCTCAGTGAAGCTAAAAGGCGAAAGTAGAATTCTGAAGCGTATGAAAAGCAACTTCCTGTCTAATATATTTGAAGGAAATTCTGCTATAAATGTTGGAACAGTTTCTATATATAGGTTCCCTTTGTTTAAGTCTTAAATGTAATGTCATCCTACCAGTGGCAAAACTGTTGATGACAGCTAGCTGGCTGATATACAGAGAATGTATGCTCACAGTCTGACATTAGCTTGGCATTTATTCTAGCTGTAATTCCATCACTTTGGGAAAGAAAAACAGTGATAATGGTTTCAAGCAAGCAGGCCATATTTTCCTTACATGCAATGGTCAGCTACCGCCAGGATGATTATAGCTCCATAAATTGCCAGTTCCACCAAGTCCAAAGTATTTTTTTATGTTCAAGTTGATGAATGGAGAACAGCAGACTACCCTTGAAGGATAATCAGTAACTAGTTATAAAGTAATTTGAAAATAACACTGCATAGGAATACCCAATAACACTAATGATATCCTGTCGCTTCTATTACTTTGAGAGAAATATTCCATTTCATTAGTATTAGCCTTCATAGAAATATTTCTTAGTGGCTTCAGCTTTCTGATGCTGTTTTTTCTTAATAAAGAGTTACTATATCCAGTGCCTTTAATAAATCAAAACACCTTTATATGCTCCAGTGCAAAACCATACTTTGTTTTCTTGAAACACAATGTCTTAAGTTTCTAGACATTTACTATTTACTTTAGCCCACATCTTACTCTGATGTTAATTCTCCCCTAAGAAAAATTTCTGATCCTAATAGTGCTTCCTGATTATTTGCCATTAAAAACTTCTCAATGTGGTGATTATGCCTTATGAGATGTCCTTGGAAAAGAAGCCTAATTTTAATCTCTGTGTCACACTTCTTCTGCTTCTTTTTTTTATAAACATGTTGAGATACCAATGATATCAGAGAGAAACTTGGCACACTGATGCATTTGGAGGAGTTAAAATTGTTACCTGAACACCTGTGTCTATCTTAGTTTAATTAAATCAATATTAAATCAACATTGAACCATATATTTTAAAAGGGTCATTGAATAAAAAATTCATTACTCTCCTGTAACTGTATATATTTTAATATCTTGGTGGGACAAAGTCATTTCAAAATAGTGTGTGTGTCCACTGACTTCTTAAATAGGGTGTTTCTGATAAATAACATCATGACATACTTAGCTTAATTTATTTAAATACCCTGTTTTAAATATAAAGAGTATTTAAGTGTGAAAGAGCATTATTTCCTTTCCTTACAGTTATTTTTGTTTTATTAACAAATTGCAACCATTCTAATGTATTTAAAGTTAGTAAACCTCAAGAAAACTTAGTGCAATTTAAACATAGTCTGGCATTCTCTTTTTAAGAAGTTAAATATGATTCCTGTGAACCAATCTGTGATATAATTGGTAAGAAAGCATAGCCTACATATGCCCACATCTTACATTTCAAGTAGAATAAAATCCCTAATTGTTACTCTCTTCTGTGAAGACAGTTGCTCTCAACAGGATTCTTTAATTAGGAAGAGAAATGGTTCTGGAAAAAGCTCTAACTGATTTTAAAATGTTTTTTGGAAGAAAAATGAGTTGAAATTACTGGCACTAAATACATTTGGGTCTGCATGTCAAATGCATATACACAATAAATTCTTAAATGGAACTAAAATGGATAAATTTAAGACTACAACAGAAATGTTATCTATGGATTTTCTAGCACAGTATTAATTCCCCTTGTCTGTTAATGAGACTTCAAATTCTTTGGAACACTGCTGCTGCTGCTGCTGCTGCTATGTCGCTTCAGTCGAGTCCGACTCTGTGCGACCCCATAGAAGGCAGTCCACTAGGCTCCTCCGTCCCTGGGATTCTCCAGGCAACAATACTGGAGTGGGTTGCCATTTCCTTCTCCAGTGCATGAAAGTGAAAAGTGAAAGTGAAGTCGCTCAGTTGTGCCCGACTCAGCGACCCCATGGACTGCAGCCTACCAGGCTCCTCCGTCCATGGGATTTTCCGGGCAAGAGTACTGGAGTGGGGTGCCATTGCCTTCTCCTTGGAACACTACCGCCTCCAATACAGACACTTGGACCTTGAATTAAACTGTTGATCCCTTGTAGCCATGATGTGAGCTTGTGATTCAACTTGGCCTGCTTCAGTTCTTTCACTTGGGTATGTGAATTTTGAACAGAATTTGCCAAATTCTTTTGGCATGAAAAGAATTGAAGGTGATAGAACTCATATGCAAATACCCCATTAACTGTTCTTTTGTTCCTGCTCACATCCCTGTATTTTCCTTGGTTCCTATTCTTTCTGAGAACTATTGGGTTTCCTTTCTGAGACCCTACCCTGCCTTGCATACTTTCAATAAATTCTCTTTTGGCTCTAGTTAGCCAGAATCAACTTTTGTTAATTATAAGCAAAAATCTCTGGCCAGTGAAAGCTCACAAAAATGATAAAATATTACATGTTAAGGAAAAAAAAATGTTTCTGTATGGAAATAAAATTGCCACATAAAATGTGCCATAGACCTTAAGTTGGAAAGAAAAACAGGAAGTTGATTAATGTATAAATGTTGACACTCTATCAAGAAAAACAAATAGACAGATTTATTGCTCAACTATGAGAAATTACATTAGCTCAGCAATAAAGAAAAAACTGAAATAGGGATACAGGTGTAGATGAGGCCAAGTTTGGATATTCTTTCACATTGATCCCTGAGATTTTCCTAGAAAAATTCCACTGATCATTTTGCTATCCCCTCAGCACGGGGGACATGCTTTCCATGTGTTCTAAGCTCTTTTGTATTCTTTAATGCATTTTTAAGCTGAAATTGGTCACAGCTTTTGGTTACTAGGTTTTCTATATCTAGTAGAGTGACTCTTGCAGAATTTTTATTCTCTTAACACATGTTGACTTCATTCCTGTTAATAAGTACACACAAACATATACACATTTAGTGACAATTTGATCGCTAAGAGTGCCCTGAATGATTAGGTAACTGTTGTTGAGACACAGTTTCAGAGGAATTGGGGGTCTCACAAAGCATATTTTGCACCATTTTACCATTAGAAAAATATTATTTTACTACAAGTCTTTTCTAAAAGCAACTGTATCACTTTATTCATAATCTTATATATAGCACTGGTACGATCAGTCAGTTAGCTCAGTTGCTCAGTCGTGTCCGACTCTTTGCGACCCCATGAATTGCAGCACGCCAGGCCTCCCTGTCCATCACCAACTCCCGGAATTCACCCAGACTCACGGCCATCGAGTCAGTAATGCCATCCAGCCATCTCATCCTCTGTCTTCCCCTTCTCCTCCTGCCCCCAATCCCTCTCAGCATCACAGTCTTTTCCAATGAGTCAACTCTTTGCATGAGGTGGCCAAAGTACTGGAGTTTCAGCTTTAGCATCATTCCCTCCAAAGAAATCCCAGGGTTGATCTCCTTCAGAATGGACTAGTTGGATCTCCTTGTAGTCCAAGGGATTCTCAAGAGTCTTCTCCAACCCCACAGTTCAAAAGCATCAATTCTTCGGCGCTGAGCCTTCTTCACAGTCCAACTCTCACATCCATACATGACCACTGGAAAAACCATAGCCTTGACTAGACGGACCTTAGTCATCAAAGTAATGTCTTTGCTTTTGAATATGCTATCTAGGTTGGTCATAACTTCTCTTCCAAGGAGTAAGCGTCTTTTAATTTCATGGCTGCAGCCACCATCTGCAGTGATTTTGGAGCCCCCCAAAATAAAGTCTGACACTGTTTTCACTGTTTCCCCATCTATTTCCCATGGAGTGATGGGACTGGATGCCATGATCTTCGTTTTCTGAATGTTGAGCTTCCATCCATAAAATTTTTTAGTTACATAAACTTCATATACTTAAGGATAGCATGGTGGAACTATAGAAGCTCTAATACTCTTCAATGTCAATCTATTTAAATTATTTATGACAAAATTTATGTCTGTTTAAATCCCAAGGCCGTTATACAATTACAGAATAGATTCGGCACAGTAGTCAAAACATCCTATGAAGCTTTGACATGTCTGAAAATAAATGCCCACAAAAATTTAGTGAACTATGGAGATTAAAATTCAATACCAGAGGGGGGAAAATTACTAGTCACAAACATCATTCTGAATATCCTGGTGACCAAAACAAAGAGGAGAACATGATCACTTTTACTATTTAGAATTTCAACCCCTGGGAGTGTAAGCAGTTGTGAGAGTGCTGCCAAGACGGGTCTAAAGGGCCACTTGGCGCTCCTCTCCCATTTGCTGGTTCCATGAAGAAATGCAGACTCTAGTCACCAGATTGCTCAATTCTTTAGAGACTTTTAATTTCAGACTTTTTGTGAAATCTCCCAAATTTGAAGCTTGGAAATTAACCTATAATTAGCAGTTTAAAGTAAAGAATTAGTTCTGGGATCAGACTGCTGGAGCTCATGCCTTGACTTCATCATTTACTTATTGTTCTTCCGTAGACAGGACAATCATTCTCTCTACACCTCATATGGAAGAACAATAATATCAGCTTCATAGAGGTTTCTTAAGGATTTCAGTGAGATAATAGAGTATCTGATATAAGAATTTAATAGATATTAGTTATTTTTTACTGTTTAAAACAATGTGTAGTAAAACAGAATATATCTGTAGTGTTAGATATAGGTCACTAGTTTAGATCTGTGCTTTATAATTGTTCCTATTGCCCAGAAGGGGAAATACCCATTTTTCAAAGAAAGCTCTTTCTTACAGCATTTGTCTTTAAAATAATGTTTTTCTGCAGAACTTCATAGAGATAATGTAATGTATGCTGCTGCTAAGTTGCTTCAGTCGTGTCCAACTCTGTGCCACCCCATAGACGGCAGCCCACCAGGCTCCTCCATCCCTGGGATTCTCCAAGCAAGAACACTGGAGTGGGTTGCCATTTCCTTCTCCAATGCATGGAAGTGAAAAGTGAAAATGAAGTCACTCAGTCATGTCCGACTCTTCACAACCCCATGGACTGCAGCCCACCAGGCTCCTCCGTTCATGGGGTTTTCCAGGCAAGAGTACTGGAGTGGGGTGCCATTGCCTTCTCCGAATGTATAGAGCAGGTATATCCCAGACAGAGTCCAGTCATGTGACATACCCTCACTCTCTTCCCCAGCTCCTACTTCCCAGCAAACGTTGATCTTAACCAAAAATCAAGTGGTATCTTGAACCTTGCATTTGAATTGAATTAGAATTCACTATACAATAATCAACAATAAGAACTTGATGTCATATACATCAACCCATTTCTAATATAGACTTTTCTCTAAACATGATTCACTGTCCATCAAGTCATATGAGAATTCTCACAGTGTACATATATCTTATTCCCAAATCTAAACTGGCTAGATCTGAGACTAAACTTTCTGGAATATTTTAACATAAAAAGTAACAATGCTTTTGTAGTTTGCTTTAAAAAACATTTCTTTTAAGTCCTTATTTATCAACAAAGGATTGTCTAACATAACAAAACCACATGAGAGAAAGAGCACTCATCTCACTTTTTATGAAACTTCAGCTTCCCACAGCAAAATCTCTTAAGAAATAGTTACTATATTTTCTTCTCCTTGTCTTCCCAAAGATAAATCAGGATACCATCTCAGCAAGCTCTGGTTGTATGGAGGAATTTTTTATTATTCAAAATGTTGGTCTTAACACAGATTTTCTAGATTGCTTCATTCCAACTCACATAAGGAAGATCTCTCTTCTAAAAACCTTGCCTACTTGATGCTTATCAAAATTGTTGCTGCTTTGCCATGACATGATTTATTTCCAAATTTCTCTTCTGATAGTTCACAGAGTGCTTCGTGTCAAACATAAAGGATACTAATACCTCTTCAACTTGTCCAGTCTCCAAAACACATGAATCACATGTCTATTGGAATTATGTAACACCAAACAACAGAATCTAGCCTGAGGACATAACCTTCTATCATCTGTGCCTAGCCTCAATTAAAAATTTAGTTGCACATGTGTACAGGTTAAAGCATATAGGCAAACAGGTTCAGGAACACAAAAGGTTAGAAATACGCTGTGCTTTTCCTTGCCTGCCTCATATTTCACTGTACCACTAACTCCACACAACCTCTTTGAAACCTATAATTAACATTTTGAAATACTAATTCACTGTACCCTTTCTGCCTACAGTTGAAAACACAAGGACATGCATTGTCAGTCCACAGAAAATACACAGGCAAGATTGCGCAAGCTGCCTCAGTTTATGGTGATGATTAATTGAAATAATATATGGCACACCTACAGTTCAGTTCAATTCAGTTCAGTTGCTCAGTTGTGTCCGACTCTCTGCGACCCCATGAACTGCAGCACGCCAGGCTACCCTGTCCATCACCAACTCCCAGAGTTCACTCAGACTTATGTCCATCAAGTCAGTGATGCCATCCAACCATCTCAACCTTTGTCGTCCCCTTCTCCCTGCCCTCAATCTTTCCCAGCATCAGGGTCTTTTCAAATGAATCAGCTCTTCACATCAGGTGGCCAAAGTATTGGAGTTTCAGCTTCAGCATCAGTCCTTCCAATGAACACCCAGGACTGATGTCCTTTAGGATGGACTGGTTGGATCTCCTTGCAGTCCAAGGGACTCTCAAGAGTCTTCTCCAACACCACAATTCAAAAGCATCAATTCTTTGGTGCTCAGCTTTCTTTTATAGTCCAACTTTCACATCCATACGTGACCACTGGAAAAACCATAGCCTTGACTAGACGGACCTTTGTTGGCAAAGTAATGTCTCTGCTTTCCAATATATAAAGTTAAAGTGATGTTAATAAAATGTTAATAATTTGCTTTTTAGTTTCATGAAAACAGTGACCAAAGACTGTCACTCTGTTGAAAGCTGTCCATATTGATGTGCTTAGAAGAATCAATGAGGCCCAGTCTTATCTATCAATATAATCACCTATTCTGTTGGTATTTCAATGCTAACAGAGTCTCCAGGTGTCCAAGAAAATAATTACTCTTCTTCATAAAAAAAATCATGTCACAGCTTAACAGAATACAATTCTCTGTACACGTTAAAGGGCTGCCAGTCGAGTGCATTGTTTTGCAAAAAACATCTATTATAATGCAAATTATGAAATATAAACACTCTCTAGAATTTCTGTCTATAAAGCAGCTCATTGGGAAATTTTTTCATAATACAATGGTATAATTCCTGCCACTTAAGGTGCTTTATATCTGAAAGCACAAATTAGAGGATAAAATTAAAGATATTTCTCAATGAGATGAATTATAAATGATATTTTATGTTAATTTTATCTAAATTGTCAACTAAAATATCTAAGATTAAAGCACATTTTAGGGAATTTATATTATTATTGCTTATTTCAAATAATGGGGTTATCTGCAAATATTAGAAAGAAAGAAAACTTACTTCATATGAGAGTATTTCCAATTATATTTTGGTTTGGCCACAACTGTTTATCTCTAAATTTGAATAATCTTAAAAATAATACTAAAAATTTGTACAGTATCTTCTTTTAAAAGATTGTTTGACATCATTAATAGTGATTGTCAATTGTTGTACTTACTATGTTTCAAAATGACAGTTGGCTGATATACATGGCTGATAACTTGAAAGCTCTGTAGTTATTAAAAATGTCAAAATGTTATTAATTTTCTTATATAATTAGTTCAGCCTTTTTAAAATTCATATGAGGTCAACTGTATCAAAATTAAATAACAGTTTAGAAGAATTGCATAAAAAGATAGGTCTACATAATATATACATTAATTTTACCTTGAAAACAATAGCATAAAGTTTTTTTTCACCCAAACTGCTTTAGAAAGGTCACAAGTTTTACCATATAAGAATATTAAAAACCCAATAATTTTAAAGTTAGCACTAGTAGAGACCACATTTTCTGATCAGAATATATTAAAAAAAATAGTAATAAAAGTAGATAAAGTAGCCAAAACTATTTTATCTGAAAAGTTCAAAACTACTTACTCTATTATTTAATGTTTAAAAACTGCAGCATACTAATATTTTGGACACTACATATCAGAATCTATTGATGAGACAGCATCCAATTCTCAGGGGAAAAATATCCTTAGTTCTCAAAATAATGATGAGAAAAACTGAAAATAATTGAATTAAACATCCAACATATAAAGTTAGAAAAAGAACAAGATAATAAAGCTATAGGTGAGAGAATAAAGTATTTGAAAGTGATAAAAAACGAATTGATGACTAAGGAAACATAAATATTATAGAGCTAATAAATCAAAAATGGAGAAGAAAGTCAAAACCCACTCCAATTATTCTGGCCTGGGAAATCCCATACTGAGGAGCCGGGCAAGCTTCAGTCCATGTGGTCCAAAGACAGGGATATTACTGAGCGACTAAGTACAACACACAAGCCAAATAAAAGTCAGTAAGATGAAGAGAAAACAACAACAACCACACACAAAAGATGAACTTCTGAGTACTCTAATCAGGAAAAAAGGAAGGAGGAGAATGCATAAACCAAGAGAAAACAGCAAAGTAACAATAGGTGCTATAATAAACTGGAAGAGCATCTTTAAATGCTTTTTTAGCAACCATACTCTACATTCAAATTCATTTTTCTTTCATTCTCTTAGAAATGTATTTCTTCTATCCTCAACTTATCACCCATATTCAGTCTTAATTGATTGTGTTGCTCTCTACTGGACTAAGGATACTGAAGCCACCAGCAGAGAACTTTCACAGGCTCTCTAGCATCTCTACTGACATACTTTACCTTTTCATTTACTATCACAGAAAAAAAAAAAAACAAACCAAAACCAACACATGTATTAATCTATGTAAAATGCTATATATTCTCCCATTCCCACAACTTTCTGAACGATGTAACTCCAGGAAGGCCCCTCATCTTCATACATCACAAATTTTTGGAGGTTATTTCCATTAGTACCAACAGTATAAAATATCCTGTTATTCTATCTGTAAGAAAAGAAAATATTTATTTCTTTTGATTCCACTTTACCTATCAACTACCACCTGTTTGTATCTTCCTATTTATAGCAAAGTTGCTTGAAACATATCTTTGTACTTGAAATCTCTAATTCTGTTCAATTCATTTTCTCTGACACTTGGAGAAACTGCCCTTTGCCTATGCTGCTTCACCAAAAATTTGCATGAAAATTATTAATACGAGATGCTAGATAATGTAAAATGCTGGACATACCCAAAGTTTAATTAGATACAGGCTTTGCTCTGAGAAATTTCTAGTGTAAGACAGTTGTTACTTTCCCTGGGATTATAGATAATTAAGGTAAAAAAAAAGATACCATTAACTAAAGCAAATTTTTTACAAAGCACAGTGAAATTGTTATACACACAAATGGTATTCTTTAATGACAGCAAAAAAG
Organism: Capra hircus; assembly: GCF_001704415.2. Lineage (NCBI taxonomy): Eukaryota > Metazoa > Chordata > Mammalia > Artiodactyla > Bovidae > Capra > Capra hircus. The sequence goes on from NC_030812.1 coordinate 11,079,827, forward strand.
AGCCAACAATCTCTGTAGCTGCAGACTTCCTGGATCTGCTAACTCTGACTGAAACAACCACCATTTCCATTGACTAACATCACTGCCACCACTGCTACAAAGCTCAGCTAAATTCAGTTTTTGTCTTCAGAAGTCTTGCTTTGGATGCTAATCTGGTGGACTGGTGCTGGCTGCTGTCTTCTCTTCCATTCCCCTTTCTATTTTTCTTCTTTGAATTCAGCAGTTAAAAGAAAACTATCTCTGGTCTGTCTGGGAGAACTAAGAACTATGACAAAGTGAAATACTTGAATTTGGAGGTTCAGTCCTCTTTGCTGATTTTTCTTGGCTTGGATGTGAACCTTAGTAACTATTAAAAAGTGAAAAATCTGCAGCACAGAGAGTTTGACGAGATTGATGTAACTAGAAATCTAAACTTCAAATTTCATAGGGAATGCTTTTTTTGTATATCACGGTCTAGAGTCTGTAGACCCTGTGTCTCAGGTTTGCTAAAGGCCTTTATTTTGCTAATATCTTAACAGGAAAATCCTTAAACTTTCCTTTGAGGATACGTTTGAAATACAATACCAAAATTTGTATATCATATATGACTATACCAATGTAGACTGATGGTCAGTGTGAGAGTTCAGAAGACTTTGTTACAAATGGAACCCTGACTTATACTACCTTTGCAACCTGAAGAAGGTGAATGAAACCTCCATGCCAATTTCCTCACCTGTAAAAGAGGAATAATAATAGTACTTTTGGTGCATAGGGTAGTGGTTCCTATTGAATGTTATATATGCAAAGTCTTTAGAACTGTCTCTGGAACATAAGTTCTTAAACAATACCTATCATTTCTGTTTCTGATGCTAGTCACCCCTCTGAAGATTTGGTGGTCCAAGGGTGCATGAAGAGCAGTTATAAAAGATTTAAGAAAACATGATCAAAGATGAAAATAAATTATTAAAACCTATGTCATAACATGATATGATGAATATATATGGAATTTTATGATATGAAAAGTCAAAAGAAACTGTTGAATATGTAAGGACTGAGAAAATATACCACCACTCAAATATCTTTCATAGAAAATTTATTTAAGATTACATTCTATCTGGCCAAGAAATGAAATCAAAGGTAAAATTATAAAAATATATAAATGATGTATTCAGGAATGATACAAATATTCAAACATATTAAACATAAGTGGCATTTAATTAGCTGCTAAACACTTAATTGCAGCCTTGAATACAGTTATATACAATATGTGTTGTTTTTCAGTCCCTAAATTGTGTCCAACACTTTGAAACCCCTTGGGCTATAGCACACCAGATGCCTCTGTGCTCCACCATCTCTCAGAGTTTGCTCAGATTCATGTTCATTGAGTAAGTGATGCTATCTAACCACCTCATCCTCTGCCGACCCCTTCTGCTTGTGCCTTCACTCTTTCACAGCATCAGGGTCTTTTCCAGTAAGTCGGTTCTTCACATCAGGTGGCCAGAATATTGGATATTTAGCATCAGCAACCAATGAATATTCAGGGTTGGTTTCCTTTAGGATTGACTACTTTGATCTCCAAGGAACTCTGAAGAGTCTTCTCCAGCACCACAACTGAAAAGCATCAATTCTTCGGTGCTCAGCCTTTTTTATGGTAGAACTCTCAAATAGATAAATGACTACCAGAAAATCCATAACTTTGATGATACAGACCTTTTCAGCAAAGTGATTCTCTGCTTTTTAATATGTTGTCTAGATTTTTCCTTCCAGGGAGCAAGCATCTTTTAATTTCATGGCTGCAGTCACCATCTAGAGTGACTTTGGAGCCCAAGAAAAGAAAATCTGTCACTGCTTCCTCTTTTTCCCCCTTCTACTTACCACGAAGTGCTGCAGGGTTGGGGGTCACTGAATGTAGCAGTGCACGTATGGGGCTGTTTGAAGGAGGTCACCATTGTCTTCATTACCTCCACCACAGTTTGGCCTCAGGTCAAATAACAGGGAGGAAACACAGCCCCGCCCATCAACAGGAAATTGAATCAAGATTTACAGAGCATGGCCCTGCCCATAAGAACAAGACCTAGTTTCCCCCTCAGTCAGTGTCTCCCATTAGGAAGCTTCCATAAGCCTCTTATCCTTCTCCATCAGAGGGCAGACAGAATGAAAACCACAATCACAGGAAACTAACCAATCTGATCACAGGGGATTGGAATGCAAAAGTAGGAAGTCAAGAGATACCTGGAGTAACAGGCAAATTTGGCCTTGGAGTACAGAATGAAGCAGGGCAAAGGCTAATAGTTTTGCCAAGAGTACACACTGGTCATAGCAAACAGCCTCTTCCAACAGCCTTGTCTAACTCAATGAAACTATGAGCCATGTCATTTAGGGCCACCCAAGATGGATGGGTCACGGTAGAGAGTTCTGACACAATGTGGTCCACTGAAGAAGGGAATGGCAAACCACTTCAGTATTCTTGTTTTGAGAACCCCATGAACAGTATGAAAAGGCAAAAAGATAGGATACTGAAAGATGAACTCTGCAGGTTGGTAGGTGCCCAATATGCTCAGTGGAGAAATAACTCCAAAAGAATGAAGAGAGAGAACCAAAGCAAAAACAACACCCAGTTGTGGATGTGACTGGTGATACAAGCAAGGTCCAATGCTGTAAAGAGCAATATTGCATAGGAACCTGGAATGTTAGGTCCATGAATCAGGGCAACTTGGTAGTGGTCAAACAGGAGATGATAAGAGTGAACACTGACATTTTAGGAATCAGCAAAATAAAATGGACTGGAATTGGTGAATTTAACTCAGATGACCATTATATTTACTACTGTGGGCAAGAATCCCTTAGAAGAAATGTCCATAGTCAACAAGAGTCTGAAATGCACTACTGGGTGCAATCTCAAAAATGACAAAATGACCTCTGTTCGTTTCCAAGGCAAACCATTCAATATCACAGTAATCCAAGTCTATGCCCCAACCAGTAATGCTGAAGAAGCTGAAGTTGAACAGTTCTATGAAGACCTACAAAACCTTCTAGAACTAACACCCCCAAAAGATGTACTTTTCATTATAGGGGATTGGAATGCAAAAGTAGGAAGTTAAGAGATACCTGGAATAACAGGCAAATTTGGCCTTGGAGTACAGAATGAAGCAGGGCAAAGTCTAACAGTTTTGCCAAGAGTACACACTGGTCATAGCAAACACCGTCTTCCAACAACACAAGAGAAGACTCTACACGTGGACATCACTATATGGTCAATACCGAATTCAGATTCATTATATTATTTGCAAGGAAAGGTGGAGGAGCTCTATACAGTCAGAAAACACAAGACCGGGAGCTGGCTGTGGCTCAGATCATGAACTCCTTATTGGCAAATTCAGACTGAAATCTGAGAAAGTGGGGAACACTACTAGACCATTCAGGTATGACCTAAATCAAGTCTGTTACGATTAAGCAGTGGAAGTGACAAATAGATTCAAGGAATTAGATCTGAGAGGCTGAGCACCTGAAGATCTGTGAATGGACATTTGTGACATTGTACAGGAGGCAGGAATCAAGGCAATCCTCAAGAAAATGAAATGCAAAAAGGCAAAATGGTTGTCTGAGGAGGCCTGTGAAAAGTAGAGAAGTGAAAGGCAAAGGAGAAAAGGAAAGATACAACCATCTGAATACAGAGTTCCAAAGAATAGCAGATAGTCACGACCCAGATAGTCACAATGGTGTGATCATTCACCTAGAGCCAGACATCCTGGAATGTGAAGTCAAGTGGGCCTTAGGAAGCATCACTATGAACAAAGCTAGTGGAGGTTGGAATTCCAGTTGAGCTGTTTCAAATCCTAAAAGATGATGCTGTGAAAGTGCTGCACTCAATATGACAGCAAATTTGGAAAAGTCAGCAGTGGCCACAGGACTGGAAAAGGTGAGTTTTCATTCCAATCTCAAAGAAGGGCAATGCCAAAGAATGTCCAAACTACCGCACAATTGTACTCATTTCACACGCTAGTAAAATAATGCTTAAATTTCTCCAAGCCAGGCTTCAGCAATTCGTGAAGCGTGAACTTCCAGATGTTCAAGCTGGTTTTAGAAAAGGCAGAGGAACCAGAGATCAAACTGCCAACATCCACTGGATCATAGAAAAAGCAAGAGTTCCAGAAAAACATCTATTTCTTCTTTATTGACTATGCCTAAGCCTTTGACTGTGTGGATCACAATAAACTGCAAAATTTTGAAAGAGATGGGCATATGAGACCACTTGACCTGCCTCTTGAGAAACCTGTATGCAGGTCAGGAAGCAACAGTAAGAGCTGGACATGGAACAACAGACTGGTTCCAAATAGGAAAAGGAATACGTCAAGGCTGTATATTGTCACCCTGCTATTTAACTTTCATGCAGAGTACATCATGAGAAACTGGGCTGGATGAAGCACAAGCTGGAATCAAGATTGCTGTGAGAAATATCAAGAACCTCAGATATGCAGATGACACCACCCTTATTTCAGAAAGTGAAGAAGAACCAAAGAGCCTCTTGATGAAAGTGAAAGAGGAGAGTTAAAACAGTTTAAAACTCAATCTTCAGAAAACTAAGATCATGGCATCTGGTCCCATCACTTCATGGGAAATAGATGGGAGAACAGTGAAAACAGTGGCAGACTTTATTTTCTTGGGCTCCAGAATCACTGCAGATGGTGACTGCAGCCATGAAATTAAAAGATGTTTGGTCCTCGGAAGAAAAGTTATGACCAACCTAGACAGCATATTAAAAAGCAGAGACATTACTTTGCCAATAAAGATCCATCTAGTCAAAGCTATGGTTATTCTAGTAGTCATGCATAGATGTGCGAGTTGGAGTATAAACATAGCTGTGCACCGAAGAATTGACGCTGTTGAACTGTGTTGTTGGAGAAGACTCTTGAGCATCCATTGGACAGCAAGGAGATCCAAACAGTCTCTCCGAAGAGAAAATCAGTCCTGAATACTCATTGGAAAGACTGAGGCTGAAACTGAAACTCAAATACTTTGGCCACCTGATGTGAAGAGCTGATTCATTGGAAAAGACCCTGATGCTGGGAAGGATTGAAGGTAGGAAGAGAAGGGGATGAGAGAAGATGAGATGGTTGGATGGCATCACCAACTCAGTGGACACGAGTTTCAGTAAACTCTGGGAGTTGGTGATGGCCAGGGAAGCCTGCCTTGCTTTAGTCCACGGGGTTGCATAGAGTCCGACATGATTGAGCAACTGAACTGAACAGAACTAATAGGACCAGATGCCATGATCTTAGTTTTTTGATCTTTGAATTTCAAGCCAGCTTTTTCACTCTCTTCTTTCATCCTCATTAAGAGGCTCGTTAGTTCCTCTTCACTTTCTTCCATAAGCATGTTATCATCTGCATATCTGGAGACTTCCCTGGTGGCTCAGACGTTAAAGCATCTGCCTACAATGTGGGAGACCCAGGTTCAATCCCTAGGTAAGGAAGATCTCCTAAAGAAGGAAATGGCAACCCACTGCAGTATTCTTGCCTGGAAAATCCCTTGGATGGAGGAACCTGGTAGGCTACAGTCCATGGGATCACAAAGAGTCAGACACCCCTGATCAACTTCACTTTCCTTTCCTATCTGTATATCTGATGTTATTGTTGTTGCTCCCGGGAATCTTGATTCCAGCTTGTGCTTTATCCAGCCTGGCATTTCATATGATGTACTCTGCATATAAGTTAAATAAGCAGGGTGACAATATACAGTCTTGATGTACTCCTTGCTCAATTTTTAATCAGTCCATTGTTCCATGTCTGATTCTAACTCTTGCTTCTTGATCTGCAAACAGGTTTTTCAGAAGACAAGTAAAGTGGTCTGGTACTCCCGTCTCTTTAAGATGTTTCCACAGTTTGTTCTGATCCACACAGTCAAAGATTTTAGCATAGTCAGTGAAGCAGAAAAAGATGTTTTTCTGAAACTCTCTTGCTTTCTCCGTGGTCCCATGAGTGTTGGCAATTTCCCATGAATACTGGTTCCTCTGTCTCTTTGAAACACAGCTTGAACATCCAGAAGATCTTGGTTCACATGCTACTGTAGCCTACCTTTGAGGATTTTGAGCATAAATTTGCTAGCATGTGAAATGAGCAAAATTTTATGATAGTTGGAACATTCTTTGGCATTGCTTTTCTTTGGAGTTGGAATGAAAACAGACCTTTTCCTGTCCTGTGGCCATTGCTGAGTTTTCCAACTTTGTTGATTTGTTCAGTGCAGCACTTTCACAATACCATCTTTTAGGATTTAAAATAGCTCAGCTGAAGTCCCATCACTTCCACTGGCTCCACTAGCTTTGTTCATAGTAATGCTTCCTAAGGCACACTTTACTTGACACTCCAGGATGCCTGGCTCTAGATGTGTGACTACAGCATTGTGGTTATCCACGTCATTAAGACCTTTTTTGTATAGTTCTCCTGTGTATTCTTGCCACCTCTTCTTAATCTCTTCTGCTTCTGTTAGGTTTTTACCATTTCTGTACTTTATCATGCCCATCCTTGCATGAAATACTCCCTTGATGAATCTCCAGTTTCCTTGCAGAGATCTCTTGAAGAGTTATTCCCATTCTATTGTTTTCTTCTATTTCTTTGCATTATCCATTTAAGAAGGCCTTCTTATCTCTCCTTGCTATTCTCTGTAACTCTTCATTCAGTTGGGTATATCTTTCCCTTTCTCCTTTGCCTTTCACTACTCTTCTTTCCTTAGCTATTTCTAATGCCTCCTCAGACAACCACTTTGCCTTCTTGTGTTTCTTTTTCTTTGGAATGGTTTTAGTCACTGCTTCCTGTACACTTTTACAAACCTCCATGCATAGCTCTTCAGGCACTCTGTCTACCAGATCCAGTCCCTTGAATCTGTTCATCACCTGCACTATATAATCATAAGGGATTTTATTTAGGTCATACCTGAATGGCCTATTGGTTTTCCATACTTTCTTCAATTTAAGTCTGAATTTCACAACAAGGGGCTCATGATCTAAGACACATAGTCCGCTCCAGGTCTTGTTTTTACTGATTGTATAGTACTTCTCCCTCTTTGACTACAAAGAATGTAGTCAGTCTAATTTCAGAATTGACTAATTCGGTATTGATGTCCATGTGTGGAGTCTCTTGGATTGTTGGAAAAGGCATTCATTGCATGTTTTCTTGACAAAACTCTGTCAGATTTTTCTCTGCTTCATTTTGTACTCCAGTGCCAAACTTGCCTGTTATTCTGGGTATCTCTTCACTTCCAGCTTTTACATTCCAATCCCCTGTTATGAAAAGGACATCTGTTTGAGGTATTAATTCTAGAAGGTGTCATTGGTATTCATAGAACTGGGCAACTTCAGCTTCTTTGGCATTTGTGGTTGGGGCAGAGACTTGGATTACTGTAACACTGAATGGTTTGCCTTGGAAACAAACTGAGACCATTTTGTCTTTTTTGAGGTTGCACTCAAGTACTACATTTTGGACTCTTGTTGACTGTGAGGGTTATTCCATTTCCTCTAAGGAATTCTTGCCCCCAGTAGTTGATATAATGGTCACTTGAATTAAATTTGCTCATTCTGTCCACTTTAGGTCACTGATTCCTAAGATGTTGATGTTCAGTCTTGCCATCTCCTGCTTGACTACATCCAGTTTACCTTGATTCGTGGACCTAACATTCCCGGTTCCTATGCAATATTGTTCTTTATAGAATTGGATTTTACTTTTGCCACCAGAAAAATCTGAAGCTGAGCATCATTTCTGCCCACCTGCTTCATTCTTACAGGAGCTACTAGTAATTGCCCTCTACTCTTCCCCAGTAGCATACTGAACACCTTCCAGTCTGGGTGGCTCATATTCAGGCATCCTATCTTTGTGCCTTTTCATATTCTCCATGGGGTTCTCCAGGGAAGGATACTGGATTAGGTTGTTATTTCCTTCTCCACTGGATCAAGATTTATCAGAGCTTTGCACTATGACCTGTGCATTTTGGGTGGCCCTGCATGGCATGGCTCATAGATTCATTGAGTTATGGAAGCCCCTTCACCACAATAAGGCTGCGATCCAATAGACAATATACATTGAAGTATTATATAAAAGTTTCTAATAATATGAATTTATGTTAACATAGATGGAGAAGTTCAGTACAGGAGAAGAGCAATAATACAGAAATATTCAATTCTTCCAATTTATAAGTGGTACAAAAATGATACAATTACTCTAATTTGCTAAATAAAGAAATATAGGTGATTTTTTTCAGGAAAAACAAGATCCACTAGTTTGATTACAAATAATTTGTATTTGTCATGTATTGCAGAGAATACACCAAAGAAACCCAGTTCAACAGCCAAAGCAAGAAAAAAGGGAAACATCAAAGAAAAAGGAAAGATATTTTGAAGACAAGAAAAATTGCTCATAATAGTTCAATGAGAAAAGCAGATTCTGACTTTGAGAAAAGCGTCTCAACTGTGTGCTCATGCTTATGTTTGCTTCATTGCTAGGTCTTGCCTGACTGTGACGCCATGGACTGTAGCCTGCCAGACTCCTCCGTCTGTTGGATTTTCCAGGCAATAACACTGGAGTGGGTTGCCATTTCCTTTTCCAGGTCATCTTCCCAACCCAGGGATCAAACCTTGGTTTTATCTTCTGCATTGGCAGGAGGATTCTTTACCACTGACCCACTAGGAAAGCCCTTTAAACTAGTTTGAGAGATGATAAAGATCTATTTAAATTGAACTTTAAATAATTGTGGGTGTAGATATGTGAACATTTTCAGCAAAGCATAAAAAAGCAATATGTAAGAAAGCAATTTCCAAGAACAGACCAAAATTGAACAAGGTTAGTATGTGACTCAAAATGGAAAAATCAGCAAAACATGTATGTGTTGATACATGTTTTGTTGAAACACGTTTGTTGATACAACAACAAACTGTGTTGATAATCAGCTCAGAGCATCTGAAAAAATTTCTCATAGTTATAGCTGATCTTATATTTTTGACAAATCTCTTACTGAAGAGATGTTATAAATTAAGATAGCAATCCCTTTGAGATCTCTATATAGTAGGATTATAAAGAATATATTAAATTTATGATGATGATGATACAGATAAAATTATGGCTCTAAAGTATGTCTGCGTTCTTAAGAATTTTTTTACTTAAAGTTTCCAGTTAAATAATTTTTCCAGAAAACTACTAGTAAGTACCAAGTGTTTAATATTGCTCTTGACTATTTGCTGTGCTTAGTCACTCAGTCATGTCCCACTGTTTGTGACCCCATGGACTGTAGCCCACCAGATCCCTCTGTCCATGGGGATTCTCCAGGCAAAAAATACTGGAGTCGGTTGCTATGCCCTCCTCCAGGTATCTTCCCAACCCAGGGATTGAACTTAGGTCTCCTGCATTACAGACTCTCTGCTATCTTTGACTCTAAATCTTAAGTGCTTTCAGAGACATTGCATTTTAAAGATACAATTGTAGAAAGTTTCAGTTGTGCAAAATGAATACGTTCTAGAGATTTGCTCTACAACATTGTCCCTATAGTTAACAGTCCTGTATTGTGCACTTAAAAAAATTAACATCTTGTACTGTGTCCTTAACATAATAAATAAAATTTTGTAATGAATAAATAAAATGATAAAACAATGAGGGAAACCTGTATTTAAACCCTGCTTCCAATATTTACCTGTAGTGTGAGAGAGAAAACATACTTTCCTGAGATTTTTATCTTACTATATATAAAATAGAAATAAAGTGATTACTTTGAGAACTCCTTTCTTTTTATGGGATTGTTTTAATCCAGATGTTTCTTTTATATTTCTTCCTGTCATGTTATTTTTTTATTTAAAAAATTTTTATTTTATATTGAACTCTTTGAAAACAAAATAAAACATTTCAAGGAGTCAACATAACACATGATCAACATGCTTCCCTCCCACTATTCCACTACTCAGATTTTTGGCCTTGTTCATTGTCTGCATACTTCCATCATTGTCAAACATCTATCATACATCATCACAAATATAGGTTTGATCATCAGTCACCTTAAATAAACTAAACCTTCCTTGAAGGGAGAGATACTTTTCATTTACCTTTTTCATTTCTGTAAAGGAAAGTACCCATAACTCCCCAGTATAAACTAAACACCTACCCTTTGTGCTCCGTTACTACTAGTCACATGCCTTTCTGTAACACGTACCTTTTATTATGATGTTTTGATTAGGAATCTGTATCTTCTGAAAATATGTAATATCATTAAGGGTAGGAATACAGTGTCTCCCAGCTTAAAAACGATCAATACTTCTCCTAGATAAAACCATGGTCTCATGTTACCACTGTTTTCGATTTAAGGTACATATAGCGCTCAGGGTTGGATGGCATCACTGACTTGATGAACATGAGTTCGAGCAAGCTCCGGGAGTTGGTGATGGACAGGGAGGCCTGGAATGCTGCAGTCCATGCGTAGCGAAGAGTTGGACACAACTGAGCAACTGAACTGAACTGATAGCACTCAAATCTGAGAACCGTGTTGTGAAAATGACAGGTGCTCTCACTGTGCTTGTGGGGTTCACAGTTTGATTTTCTCTCTAACCCAGGTGAATCTCTTCAAATATCTAACAATTGTTAGCCCTAGATAAAGCAACACTTGGCACTGTGTTAGGAATTTGGGGAGATATGGGGATATAACATAAAATCTCTATATTCTCAAGAGATTACACTGCAATTGGAGAAGAAAATACATGAAATGACACTGAGCAAGACAGCATTTATAAGAAATTTAGACTTGTATTTTAAGTTATGAGGCAGTCAACAGAATATGAGGAGGAAGAGAGGCAGATTTGAGATCAGATTTTGAGATATAGTAAGATTGATAATTTATTTTACCAGATTAGTGTTTTAAATCAAATTAAATGAGTTATCTAAGGTGATTATTAAAAATGTGAAATCGAAATATCCAGAGATGAAAATGACATTGGCAACAAGCATTGTGATTCTTATTTTCAATGAAGTTTTTAAGGACCGAGAGCCATACAAAGATATTTCTAGCAACTTTCATTGAGGAATAATTTAAATATGACAAAATTAATCTGATTTAAGTATACGCTGCCATGATTTTAATGGATAGAGTTATATAGTCATCAGTCAGTTCAGTCGCTCTGTCGCGTCTGACTCTTTGCGACACCATGAATTGCAGCACGCCAGCCCTCCCTGTCCATCACCAACTCCGAGTTTGGTGTCAGTGATGCTATCCAGCCATCTCATCCTCTGTCGTCCCCTTCTCTTCCTGCCCCAAATCCCTCCCAGCATTAGAGTCTTTTCCAATGGGTCAACTTTCGCATGAGGTGGCCAAAGTACTGGAGCTTCAGCTTTAGCATCATTCCTTCCAAAGAACACCCAGGACTGATCTCCTTTAGAATGGACTGGTTGGATCTCCTTGCAGTCCAAGGGATTCTCAAGAGTCCTCTCCAACACCTCAGTTCAAAAGCATCAATTCTTTGGCGCTCAGCTTTCTTCACAATCCAACTCTCACATCTATACATGACTACTGGAAAAACCATAACCTTGACTAGATAGACCTTTGTTGGCAAAGTAATGTCTCTGCTTTTGAATAAGCTATCTAGGTTGGCCATAACTTTCCTTCCAAGGAGTAAGGGTCTTTTAATTTCATGGCTGCAATCACCATCTGCAGTGATTTTGGAGCCAAAAAACATAAAGTCTGACACTATTTCCATTGTTTCCCCATCTATTTCCCATGAAGTGATGAGACCAGAAGTCAACATAATACAGTTTTAGAATATTCCCATTATCCTAAGAAGACCTCTAGTGCTCACTAGGAGTCACTTCATTTTCTTACCATCTCATCCTCTGTTGTCCCCTTCTCCTCCCACCTTCAATCTTTCCCAGCATCAGGGTCATTTCAAATGAGTCAGCTCTTCACATCAGGTGGCCAAAGTATTGGAGTTTCAGCTTCAACATCAGTCCTTCCAATGAATATTTAGGACTGATTTCCCTTAGGATGGACTGGTTTGATCTCCTTGCAGCCTGATGAATTCTCAAGAGTCTTCTCCAATGCCATAGTTCAAAAGCATCAATTCTTCGGTGCTCAGCTTTCTTTATAGTACAACTCTCACATCCATACATTACTACTGGAAAAATCATAGCCTTGACTAGATGGACCATTGTTGTCAAAGTAATATCTCTGCTTTTTAATAAGCTGTCTAGGTTGGTCATAACTTTTCTTCCAAGGAGTAAGCATCTTTTAATTTCATGGATACAGTCACCATCTGTAGTGTTTTTGGAGCCCCCCCCCAAATAAAATCTGCCACTGTTTCCACTGTTTCCCCATCTATTTCCCATGATGTGATGGAATCAGATGCCATGATCTTAGTTTTCTAAATGTTGAGCTTTAAGCCAACTTTTTCACTCTCCTCTTTCACTTTCATCAAGAGGCTTTTTAGTTCTTCTTCGCTTTCTCCCATAAGGGTGGTGTCATCTGTGTATCTTAGGTTATTGATATTTCTCCCAGCAATCTTGATTCTAGCTTGTGCTTCTTCCAGCCCAGTGTTTCTCATGATGTGCTCTGCATAAAAGTTAAATAAGCAGGGTGACAATATACAGCCTTGACGTACTCCTTTCCTGATTTGGAACCGGTCTATTGTTCTAAGTCAAGTTCTATAACTGTTGCTTCTTGACTTGCATAGAGATTTCTCAGGAGGCAGGTCAGGTGGTGTGTTTTTCCCATCTCTTGAAGAATTTTCCACAGTTTTTTGTGATCCACACAATCAAAGGCTTTGGCATAGTCAATAAAGCAGAAATAGATGTTTTTCTGGAACTCTTGCTTTTTCTAAGATCCAGTGGATGTTGGCAATTTGTTCTCAGTTCCTCTGTCTTTTCTAAAACCAGCTTGAACATCTGAAAGTTCACAGTTCACGTACTGTTGAAGCCTGGCTTGCATGATCTTGAGCATTACTTTAATAGAGTGTGAGATGAGTGCAATTGTGTGGTAGTTTGAGCATTCTTTGGCATTGCTTTTCTTAGGCATTGGAATGAAAACTGACCTTTTCCAGTCCTGTGGCCACTGCTGAGTTTTCCAAATTTGCTGTCATATTGAGCCCAGCACTTTCACAGCATCATCTTTTAGGATTTGAAATAGCTCAACTGGAATTCCATCACCTCCACTAGCTTTGTTCATAGTGATGCTTCCTAAGGCCCACCTGATTTTGGAGTACAGAATGAAACTCTGTAAGGCTAACAGAGTTTTGCCAAGAGAATGCACTGGTCATAGCAACCACCCTCTTCCAACCTCTATCTTTAGGAAGCTATTAGTGTGCTCTCCATCTCTATAGCTTTGACTTTTCTAGATTTTCATATACATGGAATCATATGGTTTGTAATCTTTTGTGATTGGCTTCTTTCCCTTATCATGATGCTGCTTAGTTTCATTGATACTGTAGTATCAGTAGTTCGCTATTGGTATTTCTGAGTAGCATTTCATTACACAGATATACAATGTTTTGTCCATACATTTGCCAGCTGAGGGATATTTATGCCACTTCCATTTTTGGCTGTTATGAATAATGCCTTTACAAACATATGTACACAGGTTGTATGTGGACATATGAATTCATTTCTCTTGGTAGATTTCTAAATTGAATTTATGTTTATTTTTTTTAGGAAACTGCCAAAATGTTTTGATAGTGGCTGTATTATATTAGATGCCAATCAGCAATTTATGGAAGTTTTAGGTTTTCTACAATATCATCAGCACTTAGTATTGCCTCTGTTTTTGATTATAGGATTCTCTGGATGTGAACTGTAATCTCGTTTTGGTTTAAATTTGGAATTCCTAATGACTAAAGGTACTGAGTATATTTACATGTGTTCATTGATATCTGCTTATCGTTATTAGTGAAACATCTATTCAAATTGCCCACTTTTTTAATGTTTTACACTCTTAATTTTTTCCAGATTTATTGAGATATAGTTAGCATATAACATTGTGTCAGTTTAAAGTGTACAACATGATGATTTGATACACTTATACATCATAAAATGATTACCACACAGGATTAGTTAACACCTCCATCACCTCAAATAATTACTATTTCTTCCTTGTGCTGAGAGCAATTTTCAGTAATGTAATACAACGTTATTTACTATAGTCACCATGCTGTACATTAGATCCTGAGAACTGATTCATCTTATAACTTGAAGTTTGTACCCTGTGACCAACGTCGTCCTATTGTCTCTTCACATACTGCCCTCAATCTCTGGCAACCATCATTCTATTAATACAATGTGTGATCATCTATTTCCTGTGATTGCAACTTTTTAGATTCCTCATATAAGTAAGATCATTTAGTATTTTTCTGTCTCTATGTGACTCATTTCATTTAGCATAATGCCCTCAAAGTCCATCTGTGTTTTTACAAATGACTGGATTTCCTTCTATCTCATGATAAACATGAGTCAATTGCTGGATTATATGATAGGTATATTTTTACTTTTTTGAGGAACCTCCATACTCTTTTCCATAGTGAAAGTACCAACTTTGTTGGTGCTGCAACCTGTCTACTGGAGTTTTGGATTTCCACAAAGCCTCTCTTGATTATTGGTGATTGTCTAAGACAGTGTTCTCTAATGCCTTACATACCAGTCAAGAGGCACATGTGCTTAGTCGCTCAGTCATGTCTGACTCTCTGTGATCCTTTGGACTTATAGCCTGTAGGTTCTTCTGTCCATGGGATTCTTCAGGCAAGAAAGAATACTAGAGTGGGTTGTCATTTCCTCCTCCAGGGGATCTTGCTAACCCAGGGATCGAAACAGTGTCTCCCGTGTCTCCTACATTGCAGGCAGATTCTTCGCCTGTTGAGCCATCAGCGGAGTCCACAGCCAAGAGGGGCTGGAGATGGTTCATGGACCACTGCATGATCTGCAGTTGGAGGCAGGGTCTATATGTCTATCATGCAATATACAACGGGTGAGACCCCTTTCAGGTCCTTGGCATATAATGCTGAATCCCACAGCTTCCACAAAGACATTTTAATGCATGAATTGGTGCCAAACTGTTGTTGTTGAGGGAGCAATATGAGTGACTACGTTTTTGATATCACTTTCTATTTGGGAATAATTTAAATATCTCATTATTGAATTGTGAGAGTTTTTATTATATTCTGAATACAAGTCCTTTATCAGATAAACATTTTGGGAATATTTTCTCCTAGTTGTCTCTGTCTTTTCATTTTTCTTTATGGTCCTTTTAAAGCATGCATTTTAAAATTTTGCTGAAGTCCAATATATCAGTATTTTGTGAATTGTTTTTAGTACTATGTATCTTCACCTAATCCAAGGCCTCAAAGTTTTTCTCCTAAAATGTGTACTGTTTTGTCCTAACGTTTACATTTTGGGGCCATTTGAGTTAATTTTAGTGAATGGTATGAGATAAAGGTCTAAAATAATGCTTTTATGTGAATATCCATTATCCCAGCATCATTTGTTGAAAAGACTGTATTCTCCACATTAAACTGTCTCATTATTTGTTAAAAATCAATTGACCGTAAATCAAAGAATTTGTTTTGTATTCTCTCATCTTCCATGTTCTATCCTTATGTCTGTGCTTATTATATCTTAAGGACATTTTTATTCTTAAGCTAGCTTGATTATAGCACTTTTAGAATAAGTTGTGAAATTAGTAAGTCCTTCAGTTTGTCATTATGTTTCAGGATTGTTTGGCTATTTGAGGTTTTTTGCCTTTCCATACAAATTTTAGAATCACTTTCCTGCAAAATGTTTGCAGACATTTTGATAGGAATTGTGCTCAATGTGGAGCTTCCCTGGTGGCTCAGCAGTAAAGAATCCACCTGCAATGCAGGAGACATGGGTTGGCAGGCAACCCACTCCAGTAGTCTTGCCTGGAGAATCACATGGACCGAGGAGCCTGGAGGGCTATTGTCCATAGGGCTGCAGAGCTGGACATGACTGAAGCAACTGAGCATCCACGTGTGCTCAGTATGTAGATCAGTGTGTGCATATGTGTTATCTTAATTCTGAGTCTTTGAAATACAGACATGGAATGTCTCTGTTTAAATCTTCTTTAATTTTTATTAGCAATATTTTGTAATTTTTAATGTGTTTCTTCAGTATTCACTTTCAGTACATACAAGCTATGTATTTTGCTAAATTTATTCTCAATTATTTTACTTTGTTGTTATTGTGGATAGAATTGTTTTCTTTTTGGTACTTTTTGCTACTAGGTAGGAACGTAATCAATGTTTGTATATTCATCTTTTATTCTGTAACCTTGCTGAACTAGTTTATCAGGTCTGATAGTTTTGGAGGTTTCTCGTTGTCTTCTTTTGCACATGAAAGTATTTTAAGAAAGGGAGTAGTATAATCATATTTGAATTTTAAGTAGATAAGTTTACAGCTGTGAGGAGTATGTATTTGCAAGAGAAAATGCTGGAGCAAAAGAGATTATTTTTTCAACACTGTTGGAATAGTTACTGACAACCAGAATCCAGCAGGAATATGTAACAAGACTAGAAATACATCAGAAAATGAATTAAGAAAGATAATTGCTTAGTTTTTTTTCACAGAAGCAGTTATGTTTATTTTAAGAAAATTGTCTTAAGCTGTCTTTTCAATTAATTACATCTTGAGCTCATTAAAGCTCATAGACTTCTGCTTCCAATAATGGCAGACTGCAAGTAAAATCAGCTTTGTTGGTAAGGAAAACTACCAATGTTCCACATTAAAAAAAAAAAAAAAAAAAGTTCACCTATAATCTAATATGACACAAAAGATAGTAAAGAATAGAGAGTATGGGATCATGAGAAGGTTAGGTTTCAGTCTTTTAGTTGCTTTTTCCCCTAATTTTAGAGGGACTGGATGAGCACATTTTGCAGCTTCATGAGGCTAGAAAGACAGATATTCCTGACTAGGTAGAAAGGTCCTGGTGAGTCCTCCTTATTTGGATTTGAGACTCTGAAGGGCTGTAATCTAGAAGGATCTTCCTAGAAATTATTTGAAAGGAGGTAATTAAGGATTGCTGTGTTTCTTAGGCACCTTGGCAAAATAAATTGATATTTCCTATAGAGGAAGATAATATAATCCTAGAACTAAAATGACGTCCACTAACAATTTTAAAATAAATGACTGCCACAGTCAAAAATAACCATGCACATGAAATGACAAAACGGTAGGAATGAGCAATAATAAAAAACAGAAAATAACAGAAATGGGCACAGGAGGTTCAGACATTGAAGACAAAATAACTATGCTTCCAGCACTCAAAGTGATAAAAGACAAGACGGTAAATTTTCATATGAAACCGAGATTTTAAAAAGCAAAACAAATGGAAATTGTAGAATTAAAAGGAAAGAAAACACAATAAAGAACCAAATAAATGAACTCAACAACAGATTAGACACAGCAGAGAAAATTAGTGAATCAAAAGTTAGGTACAAATAAGACTGTTGACAAATCATAGGCAAAGATGTAGATAATACAGACAGGCTATATGAGGCACAGAATACAAAATGAGAAGAATAAGCATATGGGAAGTGGAACTCAAGAATGAAAGGAAAGAATCTTTTCCCCAAATAATAAAAGGCACTAAGTTACAATGTCAATAATCGCTATGAATACAAAACAGGAAAAAAAATACATTTCATTGTAAGGATCATCATTTTAAAACTCATTTAAGAAATTCCTTACATGATAGTATACATGTTTCAATGCCATTCTCCCAAATCATCCCACCCTCTCCCTCTCCCACAGATTCCAAAAGTCTGTACGTTACATCTGTATCTCTTTTGCTATCTCACATACAGGGTTATCATTACCATCTTTCTAAATTCCATATATATGT
Source organism: Capra hircus (assembly GCF_001704415.2). Classification (NCBI taxonomy): domain Eukaryota; kingdom Metazoa; phylum Chordata; class Mammalia; order Artiodactyla; family Bovidae; genus Capra; species Capra hircus. The sequence goes on from NC_030812.1 coordinate 11,097,662, forward strand.
GTTAGTATGTATGGCAAAACCAATACAGTATTGTAAAGTAAAAAAATGAAATTTAATAAATAAATAAAAAAGAAATTCCTTAAAGCAGCCAAAAAGAAAAATAAAAAGTACTATTTATCTTTAGTGAAAGTCACTCTTGTCCAACTATTTGTGATCCCTGGACTGTAGACTGCTAGGCTCCTCTGTCCATAGAATTCAAATCAGAATACTGGAGTGGGTAGCAGTTCCCTTCTCCAGGGGATCTTCCCAACCCAAGGACTGAACCCAGGTCTCCCACATTGCAGGCAGATTCTTTACCATCTGAGCCACCAGGAAGCCCAAGAAAACTGGAATGAGTAGCTTATCCGTTCTCTAGGGATCTTCCCAACCCAGGAATCAAACTGGGGTCTCCTGTATGGCAAGTGGATTCTTTACCAGTTGAGCTACCAGGGAAGCCCATTTATCCTTAAGGGGGCCACAGTTAAATTGGTGACTACCTTCTCAATAGCAACAATGAAGTTCAGAATGAAATGTTAGGTTGAGTCATCAAAAAAATACTGCTAATCCAAAATTCTATATCCAATGAAAACATCCATCCTTCAAGAATAAAGGTGAAATAGATGCATTTTCAGAAAATCCTAAGCTGAGAAATGAGTTATCTTTAGATCAACACTACAGGAAATACGGAAGGACCGCTCATCAAGTAGAATAAAAATGACTTCAAATGGAAGATCTAAGATTCAGAAACAGTGATTTGTAACACAAACGGCAAATGTATAAAAAAAAAGAAATAAAAATTGCCTACAGAAAACTACAAAATAATATCTTCATATCATACACATGGAAATATAAAGCAGGAAAAGTACACATTAACATTACATTTTGGTACACTGAAATAGACGTTGCACTATATACATTAACTGTTAGCAGAATAGCAAAAGAGTGTAAAACTGCCAGAGTAATACAAGGTGAAAACTGAATGATTAAAAAAGCCTTGTTTATCAATTCAAAAGGAGACATGAAATGTTAGTAACAGAAATGCAAAACATACAGAGAAAATGAAAAGCCTGTAGTAAGACAATAGATTAAATACAAATATCCAGGTAAACACAGTAAATATAAAAAGGCCAAATAATTTTAAAAGGAAAACTGACAGAAAATCCAGCAATTAAATGCTGCTTGTGTGTGACACATGTGTGATGCAGACACGTTGAAAGTAAAAGGAGAGAAAAAGATGTGCAGTGCAAAAGCTAACCAAAAAGAAATCTGCTACAATACTAGTAAACTCAGAGACAACAGGATTTATGAGAAAATGCCTGTCTAAGAAACTTCATGATGATATCAGATTAAATTGACCATGGAGAGAACAAGGACACAGCTGAATACAACTAATCAAAACCTCAAAACGTATGCAAAAAATTATAGAATTGTGAAGAGAAATGGGAACTCTATAATCATAGTGGGGGGCATTAACATTTGGATTTATACCAACATAGAACTTTAAACTTGGAATTGTCAAGTGAAGTTGAACTTTTAGAAGAAAAATTAAATTTCCTTAACAATGTTCTGAAAAATAGGATTTTAGAGATCAAATATTTTCTAAGAAAAAGATATTAGTAGGTAAAATGTTTCTGCCTCTGGCAGTGTAAACTGAGATGGAATATTTGTACAGAATATATTGTATAGTTCATAAGACCCTATTCTGATGACAGAATATATCAGGCAATAAAATGTTTAAAAGGCATTTTTTTACAGAATTGTTAAATAACGTTTCCTATATATAAGAAAAGCAATAGCATTGCTGTTCAGTTCAGTTCAGTCCCTCAGTCTTGTCGGACTCTTTGTGACCTCATGGACTGCAGCATGCCAGGCCTTCCTGTCCATCACCAACTCTGGAGCTTGCTCAAACTCACGTCTGTGGAGTCGATGATGCCATCCAACCGTCTCATCCTCTGTCATCCCCTTCTCCTCCCACCTTCAATCTTTCCCAGCATTAGGGTCTTTTCTAATGAGTCAGCCCTTCTCATCAGGTGGCCAAAGTATTGGAACTTCCCCTTAGGACCAGTCCTTCATATGAGTACTCCAAATTGATTTCCTTTAGGATTGACTGGTTTGATCTCCTAGCAGTCCAAGGGATTCTCAAGAGTCTTCTCCAACACTAACAGGTAAAAAGCATTAATTCTTCAGTACTCAGCGTTCTTTATGGTCCAACTCTAACATCCATACATGACTACTGGAAAAGCATAGCTTTGACTATATGGACCTTTGTCAGCAAAATAATGTCTCTGCTTTTTAATATGCTGTCTAGGTTGGTCATAGCTTTTCATCCAAGGAGCAAGCATCTTGTAATTTCATGGCTTCAGTCACCATCCGCAGTGATTTTGGAACCCAAGAAAATAAAATCTCTCACTATTTCCACTGCTTCTCTATCTATATGCCATGAAGTGATGGGACCAGATGTCATGATCTTAGTTTTTTCAATGTTGAGATTTAAACCCAGCTTTTTCACTCTCCTCTTTCACTTTCATCAAGAGGCTCTTTATATCATCTTTGTTTTTTACCATAAGGGTAGTGTCATCTAATATCTGAGGTTATTGATATTTCTCCCAGCAATCTAGATTCCAGCTTGTTCTTCATTCACCTGGCATTTCTCATGATGTACTCTACATATAAGTTAAATAAGCAGGGTGACAATGCACCGCCTTGACGTACTCCTTTCCCGATTTGGAACCAGTCTGTTGTTCCATGTTCTAACTGTGGCTTCTTGACCTGCATAGAGATTTCTCAGGAAGCAGGTCAGGTAATCTGGTATTCCCATCTCTTTCAGAATTCTTCACAGTTTGTTGTGACCCACACATTCAAAGGCTTTAATATAGTCAATGAAGCAGGTGTTTGTGTGGAACTCTCTTGCTTTTTCTATGATCCAGTGGATGTTGGCAATTTGATATCTGGTTCCTCTGTCTCTTTGAAACCCAGCTTGAACATCTGGAAGTTCTCAGTTCATATACTATTGAAGCCCAGCTTGGAAAATTTTGAGCATTACTTTGCTAGCCTGTGAGATGAGTGTAATTTTGGACATTCTTTGGCATTGCCTTTCTTTGGGATTGGAATGAAAACTGACCTTTTCAGTCCTGTGGCCACTGCTGAGTTTTCCAAATTTGCTCTCATATTGAGTGTAGCACTTTCATAGCATCATCTTTTATTTATTTGGAATTATAAGAACCCCATAATGAAAACTTTCAAATTAATAACCATTATTTTTAACATATCCAATTAAACATATAAGTAACCAAAACATGAGTGAATTTTCTAAACTCTAATAAAAATAGAAAAAGAATTGAGCCAAATGTAGGTCTAAAAGCAGCTTACCCTAAAAGTGGGCATAAAAAGAAAGAACCATAGGTAAAAATAATCCAGAAAAATTACCTTACTGTAGAACACTGTAGTGTAAAATTCTAATCACACCCATTCTTGAGCAGTTTCCTCTAACATCAAAATTAACATGGGCTTACAGGAAAAGGAACACTTCAAAGCAGAAGTCTTCTGCCAAATACTCTAGGAATATAAACTGTCAGTTCTTATACCTGCTTTTGAAAGCAACCTGCAATCTGCTTAGCACCTCTTGAAAGCAGAGGGAGGAGGGTATAGGAGCCAAGAGAGAGAAGATTTACTTTGCTCCCACAGTACCCATTCCAAGTTCCAGGATAAGGGGCCTCAGTATGGGAAGCAAGCACATTTTAAAATTTAATTTTGGGAGAAATCTATCCTAGTTCATGGACCAAGAAAGAAATTAGCTATTATTCAGAATCTCAAGAGACACCTGGGGTAACAGGTAAATTTGGCCTTGGAATACGGAATGAAGCAGGGCAAAGGCTAATAGAGTTTTCCCAAGAGAACGCACTGGTCATAGCAAACACCCTCTTCCAACAACACAAGAGAAGACTCTACACATGGACATCACCAGATGGTCAACACTGAAATCAGATTGATTATATTCTATGCAGCCAAAGATGGAGAAGCTCTATACAGTCAGCAAAAACAAGACTGGGAGCTGACTGTGGCTCAGATCATGAACTCCTTATTGCCAAATTCAGACTTAAATTGAAGAAAGTAGGGAAAACCACTAGACCATTCAGGTATGACCTAAATCAAATCCCTTATGATTATACAATGGAAGTGGGAAATAGATTTAAGGGCCTAGATCTTATAGATAGAGTGCCTGATGAACTATGGATGGAGGTTTGTGACATTGTACAGGAGACAGGGATCAAGACCATCCCCAAGGGAAAAAAATGCAAAAAGCAAAATGGCTGCCTGAGGAGGCCTTAAAAATAGCTGTAAAAAGAAGAGAAGCAAAAAGCAAAGGAGAAAAGGAAACATAAACCCATTTGAATGCAGAGTTCCAAAGAAAAGCAAGGAGAGATTAGAAAGCCTTCCTCAGTGATCAATGCAAAGAAACAGAGGAAAATAATAGAATGGGAAAGACTAGCAATCTCTTCAAGAAAATTAGAGATGCCAAGGGAATATTTCATGCAACAATGGGCTCAATAAAGGACAGAAATGGTATGGACCTAACAGAAGCAGAAGATATTAAGAGGTGGAAAGAACACACAGAAGAACTGTACAAAAAAGATCTTCATGACCCACATAATCATGATAGTGTGATCACTCACCTGGAGCTAGACATCCTGCAATGTGAAGTCAAGTGGGCCTTAGGAAGCATCACTACAAACAAAGATAGTGGAAGTGATAGAATTCCAGTTGAGCTATTTCAGATCCTAAAAGATGATGCTGTGAACGTGCTCCACTGAATATGCCAGAAAATTTGGAAAACTCAGCAGTGTCCACAGGACTGGAAAAGGTCAGTTTTCATTCCAATTCCAAAGAAAGGCAATGCCAAAGAAAGTTCAAACTACCACACAATTGCACTCATCTCACACGCTAGTAAAGTAATGCTCAAAATTCTCGAAGCCAGGCTTCAGCAATATGTGAACTGCGAACTTCCAGATGTTCAAGCTGGATTTAGAAAAGGCAGAGGAACCAGAGATCAAATTTCCAACATTTGCTGGATCATCAAAAAAGCAAGAGAGTTCCAGAAAAACATCTATTTCTGCTTGATTGACTATGCCAAAGCCTTTGACTGTGTGGATCACAGTGAACTGTGGAAAATTCTGAAAGAGATGGGAATACCAGACCACCTGACCTGCCTCTTGAGAAAACTATATGCAGGTCAGAAAGCAACAGTTAGAACTGGACATGAAACAACAGACTGGTTCCAAATAGGAAAAGGAGTACGTCAAGGCTGTATATTTCACCCTGCATTTTAACTTATATGCAGAGTACATCATGAGAAACACTGGGCTTGCAGAAGCACAGGCTGAATCAAGGTTGCTGGGAGAAATATCAATAACGTCAGATATGCAGATGATACCACTCTTATGGCAGAAAGTGAAGAAAAACACCTCTTGATGAAAGTGAAAGTGGAGAGTAAAATAGTTGGCTTAAAGCTCAACATTCAGACAATTTAGATCATGGCATCTGGTCCCGTCACTTGATGGCAGATAGATGGGGGAACAGTGGAAACAGTGGCTGATTTTGGCGGGGGGGGGGGGGGGCGGGGAGGGCGGCTCCAAAATCACTACAGATGGTGACTGCAGCCGTGAAATTAAAAGACCCTTACTTCTTGGAAAGAAAGGTATCACCAACCTAGACAGCATATTCAAAAGCAGAGACATTACTTTGTCAACAAAGGTCTTTGCAGCCAAGGTCTTTAGTCAAGGCTATGGTTTTTTCAGTAGTCATGTATGGATGTGAGAGTTGGACTATAAAGAAAGCTGAGCCCAGAAGAATTGATGCTTTCGAACTGTGGTGTTGGAGAAGACTCTGGAGAGTCCCTTGGACTGCAAGGAGATCCAGCCAGTAAGGGAAATCAGTCCTGGGTGTTCATTGAAAGGACTGATGTTGAAGCTGAAATTCCAATACTTTGGCCACCTGATGCAAACAGCTGACTCATTGAAAAGACCCTGATGCTGGGAAAGATTGAGGACAGAGGGAGAAGTGGATGTTAGAGGATGAGATGGTTGGATGGCGTCACCGACTCAATGGACATGAGTTTGGGTAATCATCAATTTCAGGAGTTAGTGATGGACAGGGAGGCCTGGCATGCTGCAGTTCATGGGGTCACAAAGAGTTGGAGACGACTGAGCAGTGGAACTGAACTGATAATAGTAAATGCAGGGAGTAGTTGGAACACATCCTCTTTTAGGCTTTTCCTTTCTGGTGTTTTCTTTGCTCCTTTTGGTAACATGGCTTCGTAGTGTTGTTGGCTTCACTTAATAGGTTAATTAATATCTTGCTCACAGGAAAAGGGAATGGCAAACCATTTCAGTATTCTTACCTTAGAACCCCATGAACAGTATGAAAAAGCAAAATGATAGGATACTGAATGAGGAACTTCCCGGGTCAGTAGGTGTCCAATATGCTACTGGACATCAGTGGAGAAATAACTCCAGAAAGAAAGAAGGGATGGAGCCAAAGCAAAAACAATACCCAGTTGTGGATGTGACTGGTGATAGAAACAAAGTCCGATGCTGTAAAGAGCAATATTGCATAGGAACCTGGAATGTCAGGTCCATGAATCAAGGCAAATTGGAAGTCATCAAACAAGAGATGGCAAGAGGGAACATCGACCTTCTAGGAATCAGCGAACTAAAAAGGACTGGATTAGGTGAATTTAACTCAGATGACCATTATATCTACTACTGCGGGCAGGAATCCCTCAGAAGAAATGGAGTAGCTATCATGGTCAACAAAAGAGTCTGAAATGCAGTACTTGGATGCAGTCTCAAAAATGACAGAATGATCTCTGTTTGTCTCCAAGGCAAACCATTCAATATCACAGTTATCCAAGTCTATGCCCCAGCCAGTAATGCTGAAGAAGCTGAAGTTGAACGGTTCTATGAAGACCTACAAGACCTTGTAGAACTAACACCCAAAAAAGATGTCTTTTTCATTATAGGGGACTGGAATGCAAAAGTAGGAAGTCAAGAAATACCTGGAGTAACAGGTAAATTGGGCCTTGGAATACGGAATGAAGCAGGGCAAAGACTAATAGAGTTTTGTCAAGAAAATGCACTGGTCATAGCAAACACCCTCTTCCAACAACACAAGAGAAGACTCTACACATGGACATCACCAGATGGTCAACACTGAAATCAGATTGATTATATTCTATGCAGCCAAAGATGGAGAAGCTCTATACAGTCAACAAAAACAAGACCAGGAGCTGACTGTGGCTCAGATCATGAACACCTTATTGACAAATTCAGACTTAAATGGAAGAAAGTAGGGAAAACCACTAGACCATTCAGGTATGACCTAAATCAAATCCCTTATGATTATACAGTGGAAGTGAGAAATAGATTTAAGGGCCTAGATCTGATAGATAGAGTGCCTGATGAACTATGGGATGAGCTTTGTGACATTGTACAGGAGACAGGGATCAAGACCATCCCCATGGAAAAGAAATGCAAAAAAGCAAAATGGCTGTCTGAGGAGGCCTTACAAATAGCTGTGAAAAGAAGAGAGGCGAAAAGCAAAGGAGAAAAGGAAAGATATAAGCATCTGAATGCAGAGTTCCAAAGAATAGCAAGAAGAGATAAGAAAGCCTTCTTCAGCGATCAATGCAAAGAAATAGAGGAAGAGAACAGAATGGGAAAGACTAGAGATCTCTTCAAGAAAATGAGAGATACCAAGGGAATATTTCATGCAAAGATGGGCTCGATAAAAGACAGAAATGGTATGGACCTAACAGAAGCAGAAGATATTAAGAAGAGGTGGCAACAGTCATCAAGACAGTATGGTACTGGCACAAAGACAGAAATATAGATCAATGGAACAAAATAGAAAGCCCAGAGATAAATCCACACACATATGGACACCTTATCTTTGACAAAGGAGGCAAGAATATGCAATGGAGTAAAGACAATCTCTTTAACAAGTGGTGCTGGGAAAACTGGTCAACCACTTGTAAAAGAATGAAACTAGATCATTTTCTAACACCACACACAAAAATAAACTCAAAATGGATTAAAGATCTATATGTAAGACCAGAAACTATAAAACTCCTAGAGGAGAACATAGGCAAAACACTCTCTGACATAAATCACAGTAGGATCCTCTATGATCCACCTCCCAGAATTCTGGAAATAAAAGCAAAAATAAACAAATGGGATCTAATTAAAATTAAAAGCTTCTGTACAACAAAGGAAAATATAAGCAAGGTGAAAAGACAGCCTTCTGAATGGGAGAAAATAATAGCAAATGAAGCAACTGACAAACAACTAATCCCAAAAATATACAAGCAACTTATGCAGCTCAACTCTAGAAAAATAAACGACCCAATCAAAAAATGGGCCAAATAACTAAATAGACATTTCTCCAAAGAAGACATACGGATGGCTAACAAACACATGAAAAGATGCTCAACATCACTCATTATTAGAGAAATGCAAATCAAAACCACAATGAGGTACCACTTCACACCAGTCAGAATGTCTGCAATCCAAAAGTCTGCAAGCAATAAATGCTGGACAGGGTGTGGAGAAAAGGGAACCCTCCTACACTGTTGGTGGGAATGCAAACTAGTACAGCCACTATGGAGAACAGGGTGGAGATTCCTTAAAAAATTGCAAATAGAACTACCTTATGACCCAGCAATCCCACTGCTGGTCATACACACTGAGGAAACCAGAATTGAAAGAGACACATGTACCCCAATGTTCATCGCAGCACTGTTTATAATAGCCAGGACATGGAAACAACCTAGATGTCCATCAGCAGATGAATGGATAAGAAAGCTGTGGTACATATACACAATGGAGTATTACTCAGTCATTGAAAAGAATACATTTGAATCAGTTCTAATGAGATGGATGAAACTGGAGACGATTATACAGAGTGAAGTAAGTCAGAAAGAAAAACACCAATACAGTATACTAACACATACATATGGAATTTAGAAAGATGATAATGATAACCCTGTATGTGAGACAGCAAAAGAGACACAGATGTATAGACCGGACTTTTGGATTCTGAGGGAGAGGGAGAGGGTGGGATGACTTGGGAGAATGGCATTGTAACATGTATACTATCATGTAAGAAATGAATCGCCAGTCTATGCCCGATGCAGAATACAGGATGCTTGGGGATGGTGCACGGGGATGACCCAGAGAGATGTTATGGGGAGGGAGGTGGGAGGGGGGTTCATGTTTGGGAACGCATGTACACCCGTGATGGATTCATGTCAATGTATGGCAAAACCAATACAGCACTGATAAGTAAAATAAAGTAAAACTAAAAATTAAAAAAAAAAAAAAGAGGTGGCAAGAATACACAGAAGAACTGTACAAAACAGATCTTCATGACCCGGATAATCATGATGGTGTGATCACTCATCTAGAGCCAGACATCCTAGAATGTGAAGTCAAATGGGCCTTAGAAAGCATCACTATGAACAAAGCTAGTGGAGGTGATGGAATTCCAGTGGAGCTATTTCAAATCCTGAAAGATGATGCTGTGAAAGTGCTGCACTCAATATGCCAGCAAATTTGGAAAACTCAGCAGTGGCCACAGGACTGGTAAAGGTAAGTTTTCATTCCAATTCCAAAGAAAGGCAATGTGAAAGAATGCTCAAACTACCACACAATTGCACTCATCTCACATGCTAGTAAAGTAATGCTCAAAATTCTCCAAGCCAAGCTTCAACAATATGTGAATCGTGAACTTCCTGATATTCAAGCTGGCGTTAGAAAAGGCAGAGGAACCAGAGATCAAATTTCCAGCATCCACTGGATCATGGAAAAAGCAAGAGAGTTCCAGAAAAACATCTATTTCTGCTTGATTGACTATGCCAAAGCCTTTGACTGTGTGGATCACAATAAACTCTGGGAAATTCTGAGAAAGATGGGAATACCAGACCACCTGACCTGCCTCTTGAGAAATCTGTATGCAGGTCAGGAAGCAACAGTTAGAACTGGACATGGAACAATAGACTGGTTCCAAATAGGAAAAGAGGTGCGTCAAAGCTGTATATTGTCACCCTGTTTTTAAATAGTGAACTCCAGGAGTTGGTGATGGACAGTGAGGCCTGACATGCTGCAATTCATGGGGTCACAAAGAGTTGGACATGACTGAGCAACTGAACGGAACTGTTTTCTAAGGTCTTCAGTTCCATTCAGTCGCTCAGTACTGTCAGACTGTGCGACCCCATGAATCGCAGAATGCCAGGCCTCCCTGTCCATCACCAGCTCCAGGAGTTTACTCAACTCACGTCCATCGAGTCAGTGATGCCATCCAGCCATCTCATCCTCTGTCGTCCCCTTCTCCTCCTGCTCCCAATCCCTCCCAGCATCAGGGTCTTTTCCAATGAATCAACAGATAGGGAGGCCTGGCATGCTGCGGTTCATGGGATTGCAAAGAGTCGGGCATGACTGAGCAACTGAACTGATCAGAATCTCATTTAATAAATTCTCTCATGTTTGGGGAAAATTAGTAGACTTTTATGTAAAAAAAAATCACTAGGATCACAAATAAAACTTGGATTAGAATACAATGAGTAATTTAAAATTTGAGTCCTATGTACCTTTGACCTGCTAATCTTTATATGATTAAATTGGATAATTTTTATGACTGTTAAATTGTCGGACAAGAAATAGTAAGGTCTTACTCTGGACCATACAGAATAAGCTAACAGAGCTACTGCTTTGTAAATTAAATTTTAGAAATCAATAGAAAGATGTATGATATAATTACCGAGGGAGTGATAGTTATGTTTTAGAAGCATTACACTATCATCTAAACTCTCTTTTCCCAAACTACAGCATTTTTGTTGTTGCTACCTAGCTTTGAGCATAAGGCTCTGAAAAGAAATATCCAGGGCAAGTAAATAGTGTGAATTTCAATATTTTTGTTATTGAATATAGATTTTCTCTTCAAAGATTAACAAAAAACAAATGAATCATATGGATACTAACATCAAGTATACCAAAGTAAACTATAAGATTTATTGGAAAATTCAGGTTAGAAATTCACCTTGAGAATATTAATGGCCTTTTTCTCTTAATATTTTCTTTTTCGAGAGAATGAGAATGAGTGGAACAATAAACTGCTTCAAAAAAAGAAAAACTAACCCCAAAATTCTACTTCTATTATTGTTTTCTCATAATAAAAGTCAGATATAGATACCAAACAGTGGTAGTAATTTTATAACATCAGAAAGCTATTTTTACTATTTCTTTTATGAAAGCTGACTTGATTTAGGAGCTAAACTCCTTAGTAAAAGAGCATTAAAATGCAAAAACAAATTTGAAGTCCAAAGAATTTATTCATATCTTCAAAGAAAGTTATTTACATTCTGATCTTCCATGCTCTGATTTGTAAAATATTCAAAATGCCACCACCTCTTGATATAAAACTCATTTCATTGTATAAGGGGGTTTGAGGTACAGTATTAACACCAGCCTCATATATACAATGACTTTAGTGTTATAAACACTCTAGCCATAAGGCTTTATAAATTATATTTGTTCTTCTGTTTTATGAAGATCCTTAATATATGCTGTCTAACATGCTTATGACTATATGACTTGCCAAATAAGCACAGGATATAGAAAATGTGTTCAAAAAGCATAGAATTGGTTTTTGTGTTCATTTTATTATTTAGTATTTTTGAACAACTAAATGCCAGATACTGCTGTAGGCAGAAAACACAGCTGTGAACCATTAAAAAAGAATCTCCTGGCTTCATAGACTAGAATATAGTGAGGGAGAATGAGATAATAAACAAGACAGAGAAATAAAATATGCACTATGATGGATGCTGATAAGTGCTACGGAGTAAAACTAGAGAAGGACTGGGAGTATTAAGCAGGGGCTAGTCCCAGGTGGCCATGGTGGTAAAGAACTTACTGCCAAGGCAGGAGACGTAGGAAACCCACAGCTTCCATCCCTTGGTTGGGAAATGCCCTCCAGGAGAGCATTCCAACCCGCTCCAGGATTCTTGCCTGGAGAATTCCATGGATAGGGGAGCCTGGTGGGCTGTGGTCCACAGGGTCATAAAGAGTCAGACACAACTTAGCAGAAAGAGAGATTATAATTTTAAATAGGGTGATCAGGCAGGGTCTCACTGAGAATGTGATACCTGAGTCAAGCCCAGAATGAGCTGAGAGAGCATGTGTTTATGGAGAGGCAACTTTCCCGGGCTTTGGGAAGAGTCCTGGCAAAGTCCCTAAGGCAGTTGAATGGCTGACATATTGAAAAGAAAGAACATCAGGATGGTAGGAGTAAAGTTGAGTGAGTTAGATAATAGCAGGAGATGATATCAGACAGATAAAGAGCAGGGGGCAGATGTTAGACCTTTGAACCAGTTTAAAGACCTGGGCTTTTACATTGAGACGCAAAAGCATTTCAGAGACTTGAACAGATGTGAAACAAAATCTGACCTACCTTTTATCAGAGCCAGGATCTCTCTTGCTGTTCTTTTTACAATAAACTGATACAGTACAGGGATACAGCAAGAAGACCAGTTAGGAAAACCCTAGTATACTTGGATTAAGATGCAGCTGTAGAGGTGATTATAGTGGTTCAGTTCTACATATACTTTGAAGCTAAAACTGAAATGTTTAACTGCTAAACTGAATAGAAATGTGAAAGAAGAAAGACACCAATATTTTGGCCTAAGCCCACATAAGATTGGGCTTCCCAGGTGGCTTAGTGGTAAGGAACTTGCCTGCAATGCAGGAGACCCGGGTTCGATCCCTGGGTCAGGAAGATCCCTTGGAGGGAAATGACAACCCACTCCAGTATTCTTGCCTGGAAAATCTCAAAGAACAGAGGAGCCTAGTGGGCTATAGTCCATAGGGTTGCAAAGAATCGGACACAACTGAGTGACTAAGCACACACACACACACACACACACACACACACACAAGATTACTATTGCTATTAATCAGGATGCATAAGACTAATTGAAGATGACAAACTCAGTTTTGGACATTTTAAATTTCTACATTTTGACAATATGAATCTGAATGTCAGAAGAAATGTCTGGATTAGAAATGCAAATTCCAGGGTTAGCAATATTTAGATGTTATTTAAAACCAGGAGATGGAAGAAATAATCAGTGGTGTCAATAAAGATAGAAAGAGAAACGGTACAGGTATTGAACCCAGGGAGTAATCAAGTATTAACGAGTCAGGGGGATGAGAAGCAACTAACAACAAAGACTGGGGAATAACCAATGAGGGTAGAAGGAAGACCAGGCAAGTGGGCTGACCTAGAGCCAAATGAAGAAAGCACAAGAAAAGTGTCTAATGATTAAAAAAAAATGGAAACTGAAAAGTTATCACTTTATATAGCAATATGGAAGTTATAAATAATATTTGCAAGAGTAGTTTAGACGAAGTTGTTGAGGTGAACACCTGAGTGGTGTAGATTCAAGAGAAATAAGGAGAGAGAAATTAGAACAAGTATAGGAAAAAAAAAAAAATTATTCCTGCAATGGGGAAGATAAATGTGGTGACAGCTTGGTAGGGCAGGGTTGTTAATATATGTTTCAAATGGGAAAAATATAGGAATATTTAATGCTGTTGATTATAATTCATTAGAGATGGACACATTATTGTTGATGTAGAAAAAAGAGGGAAAATGTTTTGTCCTAGAATAGCAAGAGGGGAGGAGATTTAGAACACAAAAGAGGGAACTCGCCTATTATAGAAACGTGGACAGTTCATCACAGTTGAGAATAAAAGGCAATAAAATAACTAGAAATGATAGTTTCAAAGAATTTACAAATAAATATAATATTCACTGGTTTATAGACATTAGATTCTTATTACTATAACAGATTCCTAGAAACCATAATTGGGTAAAGTCTTAAAAAAAAAAAGTACATATCAGCCACACTATACTGCAAACACAGAACATGACTCAGATTAGGCCCTAAAGTACTGTTGAATAAACCGTAATTGTGTATTAAGTAGCTGTGAATAAATTAGTAAAGCTGAGGTGCATACCCTTTATAATCATTTGAAATCGGCAAATGTATACAACATATTAAATGGTACTAGAATTCCTTCTTTTATATGTAAGTAAACAGAAGCCTCAGAAGCTCAGTGGTTTTCTATTGTCACAGGGTTTGGAAAAATAGAAACTAGAATCCAGGTATTGTAATTTCTAATTAAATACTTCTCCATAAAGCCTATACTGTCCTACTTATTAGATGGACCTAATGGGCTGTAAAGTATGCTGAGTACATAAAAAGGCAAATTCATGGTGACATAAATATGAAGATTTGGGGTCCTTGAATCCTTATATTCAGTATAGTTATACCAGCTCTAATCATTTCACGTTTCCTTAATGGTAGCCCACTCCAGTTCTCTTGCCTGGAAAATGCATGGACAGAGGAGCCTGGTAGGCTACTGTCCATGAGGTCGCAAAGAGTCGGGCATGACTGAGCGACTTAACTTATTTACTTACTTCCTTGTTAGAACTTAGGAGTATTTCTGATGAGTGCTTTCTGTGGCCCATGTCTCTTAAAGGTTTCTGTCCATGGGATTCTCCAGGCAAGAATACTAGAATGGGTTGCCATTTCCTTGTCCAGTATTTGCCCAACCCAGGAATCAAACCCAGGTCTCCTGCCTTGCAGGCAGATTATTTACTGACTGAGCTACAAGGGAAGCCCTAAAGGTTTCTAGCTGGGCTAAAGGGCTAAACCTAAAGGTTGCTATGGGGTCGCACAGCCTCGGACACGACTGAAGCGACTTAGCAGCAGCAGCAGCATGAATATAATGAATATAATGAAATAAAGATGACTTAGAGTAAAAGAAAAGTAAGCCATGAATAGAACCCTGGTTGAACAGGTTACTTAACCTGTCTATGCTTCAGTTTTATCATCTGTAAAATGGGAATGATAACACCCTCATTGGAATGTTTTAAGGATTGATTCAGAAATTAATATTATTATATCTCCTCTGATTCCCTCAGGTAAAGAGATTAGCCCCAAATGAAATTTCAGCCAAATGTCTTAAGTCTTTTTGCTCATGCTTAGAAAACAAACTATCTTTCCCTTTGTTCTGAAATTATACCATCTCACAATTCCATAGTGCTAGTTCAGTTGAGACTCACATAGTCTCAACTGTGAGACTGAAATTGTGCAGTCTCACAATTCCATAGCGCTAGTTCAATAACATACTAGTTCTGAGCTCCTATCCCAACCTAAAGATGTGCTCTGTCCTTCCTAGCCCCTGCCCCTGCCCTCCTTCCCCCCCACCCACCACACATAGTTGAGGCTTGTTTCAAGCCTTAAAGCAGGTCTGCATTGGAGGATGAGGGCATGGTCTCTCTTTAGTCTGACATCCCCTACTCATAGCAGTAGTTTCTGACCCTTCTAAGAATCAGGGCTGTAAACTGGGGAGAAAGATCACAGTGGTGTGGGCTGACCTACATGTCATCCATGACCGGGGCTTTCTGAGTGGCAAATAGATAACCAATGGTCTTTCTTCCAAGGTGCAGTTGTGGCTTCCTCAAAAAACCCCTGTGTAGATTCTTCTTTGGTTTTCAGTGACTTGCTCTCAGTATCTTCTCTGAAGTTAATATCCCAATTTGTCACTCACTGCTTACCATTTAGAAACTCGGGGTTTTAACATTCTACTTTGTGAGTTTACACAGAAATTACCCTACGTATCATCCCCTTTCCAGGGAATTTCTTGCTCTTCAAAAAACTAACCTTTGTGTTGATATTGGAGGAGTTGCAGTTTATCTGACAGGTGGCTCTTCAACCTGCTATAGAGAAGGGGGCATTTCCGGCCACACCAGTGGCTTTTAGACTTCAGCCTCTATATTCTTCAGCTTGTGGAGGAAGCGCATCAAGCTCTCTGAACATCGCTCGTGAAGCCCTTCTCACTTGACCAAGTTCTATAGAAATCACCCCATGCTTCATACATGGTGTGGTAGATTATGCACAGCAGACCAACTGCCATGCGAAACAGTTCTCTCTTCTAGCTTTACCAACTTTTGTAGAGTCTTAAAATGGAGTTTAAGCTAATATTGGATTAATTAGTTGGATTATATCTTAGCACCTCCTGCGAATAAAGTCTTGCCTTACTTATTTAGTCTCCCCTCAAACAGAAAGACAGCCTCCCATTTTAATATCTGGGTGCTTAAATGAAACATTACCTAGCATAGGTGGAGTGTTCAGAAATGTTAGATATTACTGTCTATCTATTATTTAGTATTTTAAAAGTGGCTAAGTGAGGAATTGCTCACAGAAAAAAGTATGAGGAGAGAAAAGTTTGAAAGATTTAGGAATGAAGACAATGTGGTATCATGAAAGTTAAGAGTGAAATGTCTTTTTATTGTTGTTCATTTGTTTTGGGAGGTATTTTTTGAGAAGGGAGTTAATCACAGTGTCACATTTTGCAGTGAATTTTAATAAAACAAACCTCCTACATTCATCAGTTGGTAACTGGTAACATAATTTTTAGTAAGGTTTTAGAAGAAAAGCCCACCTGCCGATGCTCAGAAAGTGAATAGAAGATGAAGGCACTGAGACAGTGAAAATCGACAAGTTGGGGAATAAAGGAAAAAAGAGATTGGTAGCTAAACGGAGACATGGTGTTAAGGACCCCTTTTGTTGTTACTGTACTTACCATCACTGTACTTTTATGGAATAGATTTGAATATGTTACCAAAAAGCCAGTTGAGAAGGAGAGGAAGAACTTGAAGATACAGGAGACAAAAAAAAAGTCAAAAGAGGAGATAAAAAGGAGGGGATCAAGGATTTGGAGGGAAGTATTAAACAAGAAGGGTAGTGCTTAAGGTTGGAGAACATAGGTAAATAAAGATGAGTATGGATATAAATAAGTATATGAGAATATGTAGGAAAAGAGAGAGTGCTAAAGAACAACACACCTTGTAGCCTATGAGGGGAATGGTTATGAAGAATTAAGGACATGAGAATTTCAGGATGAGATAATTCATAGCATATTTTGGCACAAAGAGGCCATGGACATGAAGAATGAAAGAGGATCACTAGATTTGCAAACTGTGGCACATTTTGCAAACGCACACATCGGTGGCATACAGGAGTGCGTTTTTAGGAGAATGGTGATGATAGAAGCCTGATTATAAGAGTTAAAAAAGGAAGGAGAGGGACTTCCCTGGCCGTCTGATGGTTTGAACTCCACCTTTCAACTGCAGTGGGCATGGGTTCAGTCCCTGGTCAGGGAACTAAGATCCTGCATGCCTCACAGCACAGTCACACAAAAAAAGTTATAAATAAAGACAAATAAAAGGCTATAAATAACAGGAAATAAAGGCTGAGGGTAAATACCATTTCATTTGTCTGGGGGAAAAATAACTGGAAGAAAGAGAAATACATTTAAGATAGAATAACCATCATCAGAGATAGCAAAAGATATAGCGTGTTTATTTTTGACAGGAGTGAGGGATAAAACCGTTCTGTATGTGGTGTGGTGGCATTAGGTCTCACTGAAAAGGAGGGAGCTCTCAATCCAGATGTGATCTTCTTAGCACAACAGGAAGGCTGTTGTTTGACTTAATCAAGAGACGTGAGACTGGCCATCAAAGAAGTGAAGAAGTTGGGAAAACAATTTAAGAAAATGCACTTAAGATTTTTTTAAATACGATCAATCAAAAACTTACAAAATTTGATAATGATCGTGGAGAGTACGATTTTTAGTGTGTTCAATTTATTCTGGTGTTCATTATTACCCAGGGAAATTGTGCCATTAAGATTGGCTAAGGATAATGATGGTAATATCTATGGTAATAATAACATCAATAGCTGCATTTAACATTTATTGAGCATGTACTATCTGTGAGGTACAGAACTGATCATTTGACATGTTCCAGTTCATTTATGTCTCATAATGACCTTATGAGGCAGGTTCTATTATTATTTGAACTAATTACTTTGACCAAGGTTATTAAGCTAGTAAGTAGTAAGTAAGAAGCCAAAAATATACCTAGGTACAGCGTCACTGGAATAAGAGTGATTTCTGTCACTTCCTGTAAGTTTCACTTAAATATTTTGTTTTTTAAAATGTTAAAGTATAAATATTTCCCTCTTCTCCACAAGTAGCCTCTTTTAACTTAATTCCTCATCAGAGTAGATACTGGCACATCGCAATTTATGAAAAACACCAGATGACATTTAATAGTGTTTAAGGTTTCTGAAGCACATCCACACACCTCCTTTTAACTGCTCATATGGTATATATCATCCTCTCCTTCCAATTAAAAAAATAGTTTCAGAAAAGTCAGTTACTTACCCTTGACAGCTCAGCTAATAAGTGGAAGAATTCCAATTCAAATTCAGATCTTCCAACTTAAGTCCAAAGTCACAGCCATTTAGTTCATTTTCTGGCTAAGTCCATTCTCTCTCCTCAATATTCTCTACATTGACATGTCTTTCTTAGTTCCAAGGTTCACAGTCCTGTTTCAAATTCCCATACCTCATCAGAATGATTACATTATCACAATAAGTTCTTCTAACATAGTAAGTTCCTCCCCCACATCCAAGGAGCGGTGGCTGCGCGGGCGCGAGAGGGCCTAGAGGGGCTATTCCATGTTCAAGGTTGGGAAGGGTGGTGGTGAGGAGATACCCCTCATCCAAGGTAAGGAGCAGTGGCTACGCTTAACTGGAGCAGCCGTGAAGAGATACCCCACGTCCAAGGTAAGAGAAACCCAAGTAAGATGGTAGGTGTTGCAAGAGGGCAGACACACTGAAACCATACTCACAGAAAACTAGTCAATTTAATCACACTAGGACCACAGCTTTGTCTAACTCAATGAAACTAAGCCATGCCCTGTGGGGCCAACCCAAGATGGGCAGGTCATGGTGGAGAGGTCTGACAGAATGTGGTCCACTGGAGACAGGAATGGCAAACCACTTCAGTATTCTTGCCTTGAGAACCCAATGAATAGTATGAAAAGGCAATATGATAGGATACTGAAAGAGGAACTCCCCAGGTCAGCAGGTACGCAATATGCTACTGCAGATCAGTGGAGAAATAACTCCAGAAAGACTGAAGGGATGGAGCCAAAGAAAAAACAATACCCAACTGTGGATGTGACTGACGATAGAAGCAAGGTTCAATACTGTAAAGAGCAATATTGCATAGGAACCTGGAATGTCAGGTCCATGAATCAAGGTAAATTGGAAGTGGTCAAACAGGAGATGGCAAGAGTGAACATCGACCTTCTAGGAATCAGTGAACTAAAATGGACTGGAATGGGTGAATTTAACTCAGATGACCATTATATCTACTACTGTGGGCAGGAATCCCTTAGAAGAAATGGAGTAGCCATCATGGTCAGCAAAAGAGTCCGAAATGCAGTACTTGGATGCAATCTCAAAAACGACAGAATGATCTCTGTTCGTTTCCAAGGCAAACCATTCAGTATGATGGTAATCCAAGTCTATGCCCCAACCAGTAATGCTGAAGAAGCTGAAGTTGAATGGTTCTGTGAAGAACTACAAGACCTTTTAGAACTAACACCCAAAAGAGATGTCCTTTTAATTCTAGGGGACTGGAATGCAAAAGTAGGAAGTCAAGAAACACCTAGAGTAACAGGCAAATGTGGCCTTGGAATGCAAAATGAAGCAGGGCAAAATTAATAGTTTTGCCAAGAAAATCCACTGGTCATAGCAAACACCCTCTTCCAACAACACAAGAGAAGACTCTACACATGGACATCACCAGATGGTCAATACCAAAATCAGATTGATTTCATTCTATGCAGCCAAAGATGGAGAAGCTCTATACAGTCAGCAAAAACAAGACCAGGAGCTGACTGTGGCTCAGATCATGAACTCCTTATTGCCAAATTCAGACTTAAATTGAAGAAAGTAGGGAAAACCACTAGACCATTCAGGTATGACCTAAATCAAATCCCTTATGATTATACAATGGAAGTGAGAAATAGATTTAAGGGCCTAGATCTGATAGATAGAGTGCCTGATGAACAATGGATGGAGGTCCCTGACAATTGTATAGGAGACAGGGATCAAGACCATCCCCATGGAAAAGAAATGCAAAAAAGCAAAATGGCTGTCTGGGGAGGCCTTACAAATAGCTGTGAAAGGAAGAGAAACAAAAAGCAAAGGAGAAAAGGAAAGATATAAGCATCTGAATGCAGAGTTCCAAAGAATAGCAAGAAGAGATAAGAAAGCCTTCTTCAGTGATCAATGCAAAGAAAATAGAGGAAAAGAACAGAATGGGAAAGACTAGAGATCTCTTCAAGAAAATGAGACATACCAAGGGAACATTTCATGCAAAGATGGGCTCGATAAAGGACAGAAATGGTATGGACCTAACAGAAGCAGAAGAAACTAAGAAGAGGTGGCAAGAATACACAGAAGAACTATACAAAAAAGATCTTCATGACCAAGATAATCACGACGGTGTGATCATGCACCTAGAGCCAGACATCCTGGAATGTGAAGTCAAGTGGGCCTTAGAAAGCATCACTACGAACAAAGCTAATGGAGGTAATGGCATTCCAGTTGAGCTATTTCAAATCCTGAAAGATGATGCTGTGAAAGTGCTGTGCTCAATATGACAGCAAATTTGGAAAACTCAGCAATGGCCACAGGACTGGAAAAGGTCAGTTTTCATTCCAATTCCAAAGAAAGGCAGTGCCAAAGAATGCTCAAACTACCGCACAATTGCACTCTTCTCACATGCTAGTAAAGTAATGCTCAAAATTCTCCAAGCCAGGCTTCTGCAATACGTGGACCATGAAATTGCACATGTTCAAGCTGGTTTTAGAAAAGGCAGAGGAACCAGAGATCAAACTGCCAACATCCTCTGGATCATGGAAAAAGCAAGAGAGTTCCAGAAAAACATCTACTTCTGGTTTATTGACTATGCCAAAGCCTTTGACTGTGTGGATCACAATAAACTGTGGAAAATTCTGAGAGAGATGGGAATACCAGACCACCTGACCTGCCTCTTGAGAAACCTGTATGCAGGTCAGGTAGCAACAGTTAGTTAGAACTGGACATGGAACAATAGATTGGTTCCAAATAGGAAAAGGAGTGCGTCAAGGCTATATATTGTCACCTTGCTTATTTAACTTATATGCAGAGTACATCATGAGAAACGCTGGACTGGAAGAAAAACAAGCTGGAATCAAGATTGCTGGGAGAAATCTCAATAACCTCAGATACGCAGATGACACCACCCTTATTGCAGAAAGTGAAGAGGAACTAAAAAGCCTCTTGATGAAAGTGAAAAAGGAGAGTGAAAAAGTTGGCTTAAAGCTCAACATTCAGAAAATGTAGATCATGGCATCTGGTCCCATCACTTCATGGGAAATAGATGGGGAAACAGTGAAAACAGTGTCAGACTTTATTTTTGGGGCTCCAAAATCACTGCAGATGGTGACTGTAGCCATGAAATTAAAAGATGTGTACTCCTTGGAAGAAAAGTTATGATCAACCTAGATAGCATGTTCAAAAGCAGAGATATTACTTTGCCGACTAAGGTCTGTCTAGTCAAGGCTATGGTTTTTCCAGTAGTCATATATGAATGTGAGAGTTGGACTATGAAGAAGGCTGATCACTGAAGAATTGATGCTTTTGAACTGTGGTGTTGCAGAAGACTCTTGAGAGTCCCTTGGACTGCAAGGAGATCCAACCAGTCCATTCTGAGGGAGATCAGCCCTGGGATTTCTTTGGAAGGAATGATGCTGAAGCTGAAAATCCAGTACTTTGGCCACCTCATGTGAAGAGTTGACTCATTGGAAAAGACTCTGATGCTGGGAGAGATTGGGGGCAGGAGGAGAAGGGGACGACCGAGGATGAGATGGCTGGATGGCATCACAGACTCCATGGACGTGAGTTTGAGTGAACTCCGGGAGTTGGTGATGGACAGGGAGGCCTGGCGTGCTGCAATTCATGGGGTCGCAAAGAGTCGGACACGACTGAGTGACTGAACTGAACTGAATTGAACATAGTAATGACCCTAATGACTTTTAACATCTATTTGTGGTACATTAGTTACACTGATGCTAACTGTGTTTCATCCATCCTTGTAATTTTGCCATGTAATCTTGCTTTCCACTCTGTCTCTTGGCTTGGCCAAGGAGTATTACAAAAAAAAAAAAAAAAAAAAAAGACCCAAGCGGAAGCTTAAAAAGTATTTGCTTTTTTTTTTTGCTTTGCCCTTACTCTTTTGCCATCACCATGAAAACATGCAAAGACTATCTTATTGGAGGATCAGATACAAACTTAGATTTGAGGGGCCCAAGTTGGTCCAGCTAAGGCCATCCTAGATCAAACAATAGCCAGTTAACATACAGTTAAAGAGTCAACTTTCAGACAACAAGTGGCCTGCTAAGTCCAGCCAAGATTAACCTTCCAAGTCAAGGTCAGGCTCAGGCACTCAGTCTTGTCCAACTCTTTGCAACTCCATGGACTGTAGCCCACCAAGCTTCTCTGTAGATGCGATGCTCCTGGCCAAAATATTGAATTAGGGTGCCATCCTCCTCCAGGGGATCTTCCCAACCTACAAGTCAAACCCATGTATCTTACATCTTTTTCATTGGCAGGCAGATTCTTTACCATTAGCACCACCTGGGAAGCCCCGTAAAGGTCAGCTGAATTCCTTAAACCCATTATATTGCATGATAATTAGGTTTTATGTTGTTTGTTACATAGCATTATTTTAGCCATAGATAACTGATACACAAGTATTATATAACCTATTCTGAATCAAAATGGCAGAACAATATCCCTTCATTATTGCCTTATCATGTCACTAGTTCACTCAAGCTTCTACTGATGACTCTGTATACAAATGTCCATCCTTACCTTTCACCACACATATGAACAGGCTAGAATTCTCCTCTGTCACTATACGAAAGACTCATTCCTACCCTACAGCCCTTCAACAACAAACCTCTCAGTCACTCTCCTTATTTAATCCCTATTTACTCTTCTCTTTTTAATCAGGGATACTGCTAGCTCAGCTGGTTCCTTTATGGGAATTAGGAACACCTCGCTTAGCCTGGAGCAGAGCACAGGCTGAATTTCAGTCCCCACATATCCTTCAGCAGGATCATCCCTGCATACCTGAACTGTCTGATACAAGATATCCTCTAGTCCCTTCTAACATTCTCTTAAAAATATCTCTAATATCATCTTCCACATGAAACTTTATGTAGTTTATTACAGATCAGTGTTGTGGTACAAATACTTTTAGTACCTCTGTAATCTTCTGGTACTATATTAATTTCAATCTATTAATGTTATACCTATTTCCTAAGTTTTCTGCAGGGGGGGGGAACTATGTTCTTTTTTTTTCCTATCTCCTTTACAAACATATGTAATCATTCAGTAATACACAGAAGACCCTCAATATATGCTAAATAAGATGCTGCAAAAGGGCTTCCCTGATACCTCAGTTGGTAAAGAATCCACCTGCAATGCAGGAGACCCTGGTTTGATTCCTGGGTCAGGAAGATCCGCTGGAGAAGGGATAGGCTACCAACTCCAGTATTCTTGGGCTATTCTTGGGCTATTCTTTGGCAATCAGCTATGAGGACTATCAAGTGTCTGGGTGAAGAGTTAGAGAAGCTTTGGTTGAGTGAGAGGCAGATGATAACTGAGTTTGGGCATCTTGAGTCTCAGATTCTATGGCTCCTTAAAATGGATCTGTGCATTAGACATCAGTGTATTGCTTAGAAACATCAGATCTAAAATGTGGAATGATGTGGAATGATCAATTCTTGTTAAACACGGTTATCTTTAATTACATAATGAACAAGTAAACAATATGACTACAAATATTTTCCTGGTTAGGAGTATAAAAATCACTGCTACATTTGTTCCTAAAAAATGATAGGAGAGAAAAATGACTAATGCA
The DNA here is from genome assembly GCF_001704415.2 of Capra hircus. Taxonomy (NCBI): domain Eukaryota; kingdom Metazoa; phylum Chordata; class Mammalia; order Artiodactyla; family Bovidae; genus Capra; species Capra hircus. The sequence continues at coordinate 11,121,592 of NC_030812.1, forward strand.
AAGCACGAAATCATCAACTAAAAAATATTGTATAGGTGACTGAAAACATAATATGTCATAAAATTTGACTCAGCTTTGAATTCTATCAGTGTTTCCTAAAACAAATTTCACTTTTAAGTTATTGTAGTTTTTATTTTACATACTTTATTTCTGCCTAAAAACTCACAATACCAAGGGAACATTTCATGCAAAGATGGGCACAATAAAGGATAGAAATGGTACGGACTAACAGAAGCTGAAGAGATTAGGAAGAGGTGGCAAGAATACACAGAAGAACTATACAAAAAAGAAATTCACAACCCAGATAATCATGATGGTGTGATCACTCACCTAGAGCCAGACCTCCTGGAATGTGAAGTCAAGTGGGCCTCAGGAAGCATCACTGCGAACAAAGCTAGTGGAAGTGATGGAATTCCAGTTGAGCTATTTCAAATCCTGAAAGATGATGCTGTGAAAGTGCTGCACTCAATATGCCAGCAAATTTGGAAAACTCAGCAGTGGCCACAGGACTGGAAAAGGTCAGCTTTCATTCCAATTCCAAAGAAAGGCAATGCCAAAGAATGCTCGAACAACCACACAATTGCAGTCATCTCACACACTAGCATGGAGAAGGCAATGGCAACCCACTCCAATACTCTCGCCTGGAAAATCCCATGGATGGAGGAGTCTGGTAGGCTACAGTCCATGAGGTCTCAAAGAGTCGGACATGACTGAGCAACTTCACTTTCATTTTTCACTCTCAGGCATTGGAGAAGGAAATGGCAACCCACTCCAGTGTTCTTGCCTGGAGAATCCCAGGGACAGCAGAGCCTGGTGGACAGCTGTCTATGGGGTCGCATAGAGTCAGACACGACTGAAGCGACTTAGCAGCAGCAGCACACACTAGCAAAGTAATGCTCAAAATTCTCCAAGCCAGGCTTCCATAGTACGTGAACCATGAACTTCCAATGTTCAAGCTGGAGTTAGAAAAGGCAGAGGTAACCAGAGATCAAATTGCCAACATCCGTCAGATCATCAAAAAAGTGGGAGAGTTCCAGAAAAACATCTATTTCTGCTTTGTTGACTATGGCAAAGCCTTTGACTGTGTGGATCATTATAAACTGTGGAAAATTTTTAAAGAGATGGGAAGACCAGACCACCTGACCTGCCTCCTGAGAAATCTGTATGCAGGTCAGGAAGCAACAGTTAGAACTGGACATGGAACAACAGACTGGTTCCAGATTGGGAAAGAGGTACGTCAAGGCTGTTTATTGTCTCCCTGATTATTTAACTTATATACAGAATACATCATGATAAATGCTTGACTGGATGAAGCACAAGCTGGAATCAAGATTGCTGGGAGAAATGTCAATAACCTCAGATATGCAGATGACACCACACTTATGGCAGAAAGCAATGAAGAAGAGCCTCTTAATGAAAGTGAAAGAGGAGAGTGAAAAAGTTTGCTTAAAACTCAACATTCAGAAAACAAAGATTATGACATCTGGTCTCATCACTTTGTGGCAAATAGATATGGAAACAGTGTCATACTTTTATTTTGGGGGGCCCCAAAATCACTGCAGATGGTGACTGCAACCATGAAATTAAAAGATGCGAAGAAAAGTTATGACCATCCTAGACAGCATATTAAAAAGCCGATACATTACTTTGCCAACAAAGGTCCGTCTAGTCAAAGCTATGGTTCTTCCAGTAGTCATATATGGATGTGAGAGTTGGACTATAAAGAAAGCTGAGTGTCAAAGATGGATTATTTTGAATTGTGGTGTTGGAGAAGGCTTTTGAGAGTCCTTTGGCCAGCAAGGAGATCCAACTAGTCCATCCTAAAGGAGTCAGCCCTGGGTGTTCATTGGAAGGACTGATGTTGAAGCTGAAACTCCAATACTTTGGCCACCTGATGCGAAGAGTTGACTCATTTGAAAAGACCCTGATGCTGGGAAGTATTGAGGGCAGGAGGGGAAGGGGATGACAGAGGATGAGAGGGTGGGATGGCATCACCGACTCAATGGACAGGAGTTTGAGTAAACTCTGGGAGTTGGTGGTGGACAGGGAGGCCTGGCATGCTGCAGTCCATGGGGTCGCAAAGAGTCAGACACGACTGAGTGACTGAACTGAACTGAACAACTCACATTTGTGGGAGTCTTTTCTTCTCCCAAGTGAATGTCGAATGTAGTGCCACCAAACAGTTCAGGTACATTGCTTACAAAATATTTTAAAAGGTTCAAGGATGCCAATTGAAGAATTTTAAATTCCTCTGTTACTTGCAGAAAACTTAAATCCCTGAAGTTGTAGATTAGGTTATTAAATATTTCCTTTAACAAATGACAGGACCATCACTATCTTTAATGACCTGTGGATTGCTAAGGGTACTAAATATTTCTAATAGTAAAATACAAATAAATATTGAAAACTGTGTCGAAGTGTTTATAAAGAGACTAGAACTATACCCATTAAATGTACAGGCTCCTAATCCCTAATCTATAATTCCAAACCTCAAACACTCTGAAAACTGACATTTATTTGTAAGTATGAGGCCATTTATAGTCTTAATATTTTTCACACAGTAGGAACTTCTCATATTTCTTCAGAAATATGAAGTGTATAATTATACAGTGTTTCCTAGAATCTGGCTAGAGGAGATCATAGTTTAAGTTGTACAATACATGCATAATATAAATTAGGAAAATTCTGAACTTTTAAACACAATGGGTTTGGATAAGAGATTGTGTACCAGTATAATTGAAAGTCAAAAAATTTAAATTTAGGTGTGGCTCAGACAGTAAAGAATCAACCTGCAATGTGGGAGACCTGGGTTTGGTCCCTGCATTGGGAAGATCCTCTGGAGAAGGGAATGGCCACCCACTCCCATGTTCTGGCCTGGAGAATCCCATGGACTGTATAGTCCATGGGGTAGCAAAAAGTCAGACACAACTGAGCTGCTTTCACTTTCAAATTTTGATGATATAATACATTTTCAACATAACTGAACGCTATAATTAAAATATTTTCATTCCTATACCATTCAAAAGAGGTTTATCTACACGATATAGTTATATACGAAAAATTTTCAGTTTTCTCCTTTCCCTCCCGAATACCTTGTTCTAGCATTAATATTTTATTTTTACAACATCTTTATAAAAGATTCACCCATGTCTCTATCATGTCACCATGAAGGAGAAAAAAAATGTAAGAACCAAATTATTCTTAGAATCATCTTAATAGTGTTAGGATCACAAATTGATAGCATCAAGCTTAAAAAAATATAAAAAGATAACCTTAGGAAGGGTACCTATATAGTCCCATACTTACGACCAGAGTAAACTTCTAAGAAGAGCGTGGGAAAAACACATGGCATTTTTGCAACTCAATTATAAACTTCAGTTTTTTACCATTCTAATACATAATAAAAGTATGTTGAACTTGCCCCAAAATAATAATATAATACAACTCTAGGATTCTTAATGAAACACAGAAAGAGAAATGATTGCCCTATTCTATGCTCGTCACAGAAGGTAATGAATAGTGTGATTGGTTATAAGACCATATTTTAACAACAGCATTAACCAACTCAGATAATTTTAGAGGTGAGTAAGCATGATGATAATCATTCTAGAAATGACTGCATGAAGAACCGTTGTAAACACTGAAAAGTCTAGTTTGAAAAATATAATTCTCGGTGAAGGTATGACAGTTGTCCTTTGAAATGAACCAACACAATACATTCTGTGTAAACCAGTTAGTGTATGTCAACAGGTTAGAGTTATTGGAAATGTTATTGCATTTCAACACAAAACAGACTGAAAATGAAAAGAACTGGGACAGGAATTATGGAATTACCTAAAGGGAATGTGACAGAGCAATCTAGGTGATCCTTTTTATTCTGAAAGTCATAAATATCTCAACATCGTACTCCACGTTTATTGTATGGCTGGTTTAGAATTTTATCAACATTGATTATGTAATTTTCAGTATTTATGAAAAGATATTACCTACAAGACATAAATTTATGGAGAAAGATCAACTCTTCCGCATTTGCTGTACTGTCTTCTAAGTAAAGGGCAAATCAAACTTGTTTTTAAAAGAAAAATATGATTTATTGAGGGGTGATTATTAAAAACTTAATTCATATTCTATGATGCTTCTCATACCAAAATATGCTATTCTTAAATAAGAGAACTGATTAATTATTAAATTTATATATAAATTAGCTGAAAATCCTTTAAAAATCTGTTTTCCTATAAAATAAGTATATGACAACAATATAGTAAAGATAAGTTATTTTATATTACTACATATAATAGGAATATTATTACAATACATATACATAATGCACATAACATGCTATTACATAAAATAATTAGTTTCTAAATATTTACTTATAAATAAAATTGTTAAAATCTAATAATTTTAAGTTTGTGAGAATAAAACTGAACTTTTGCCTATTCTCCTATCTCCAAAATACTTTTCTTTTTTAAAGAAACTGGTTGAAATGTTTTTTCGAAGGGAGGGTAATACATCAATAAATTCAATACTTTTAAGCAGTATTAACCTTTTCTAAAGAAAGACAAAAACTATTGCACAACAGACTTCCAAGCACTATCATTTCCAAAGACAGACCACAAAACTGAAAATATAAAATACATCTTTCCAAATGTCATCAGTGCTAAGTCGCTCAGTTGTGTCCAACTCTTTGTGACCCCATGGACTGTAGCCCCCGGGCTCCTCTGTCCATGGGGATTCTCCAGGCAAGAATACTAGAGTGGGTTGCCATGCCCTCCTCCAGGGGAATCTTCCCAACCAGGGATAAAACCCAGGTCTCCCATGATCAGAGCCACCAGGGAAGCCCAAGAATATTGGAGTGGGTAGCCTATCCCTTCTCTGGGGATCTTCCCAACCCAGGAATCGAACCAGGGTCTCCTGAACTGCAGGTGGAATTTTTTTTTTTTTTTAACCAGCTGAGCTACTAGGGACGCCCAAATATCATAATAGTGTTTAAAAAGCAAGAAAGAGAAAACTATCTATTCTCACAGTCTGGTAATTAAAAGCTGATCAACAGGCGATCTTCTACCTCCACCAAAACACAGATAAAATTTTCAAGAGAAACAGCAGATAGAGACTCATGCTTCAAATCTCCCACCATCAAAGTGCCAGTATTTTGTTTGAGGCAAAGTTGCATGTGAACTAATTATCTATTCTTACATTTTTCTCACCAAAATTTGCATATCATCTCTACTAAGGGCAAAAATAATTATTAGAATGGAAATAAAGCAAAGCTTATTATATCTTATCACATCTTCAGCTGCAGTAGGAAGGACAGAAGCTCCCAGGAGGCGTACCTGTGGCAGGGCTGAATTGAGCTGTCTCTGGAGCGAATCTCTGTCATAGATGACATCCTGCAGTCTTTGCTGGGCAAGTGAGAGGCTTTCTTGGGTTTCCCGAAGGGTGTCTAGAAGACGATCCCTTTCATCCAGCATATTCACCATCAGCTGCTCAAAATGGGAATCTGAGTCCGAGCCACTGCTTTGGGAACCCCTTTGGCTCATTGGGGTGTCCTCATTAATCGTGGGCATCACTTCACACATCATTGCTTAAAGAAATTAAAGGGGAGAGAAATCTTAGTAAAAAATGGTTTCCAATAAACCCACTTGACCCTCAGCTCACCCAACTCTTTGCAGCTCATCAGCCTTTTTCCTCTCCTTACTGCTCCAAATCCTACCATACTAAAAATCTGAAATATGATTCACTGACTTCTCCAAATTAACATGCTTTCTCTTTGCATAACAATCTACATATCTCCTACCTCCAAAAACACAGCTTGAGTTCATCTACTTCTCAAAGTCTTTTTTTTTTTTATGATTTACCCCACCTCATTCAATTTATAGTAAGATGTTGAAACACTTATTAATTGATCACCTTTCTTCCTATTCAAATTTACAAATCACTTATAGCTAGTACCTCCATCTTACCCTTATTTGTTATTACACTGTTAAAAGCAAGCATAGTGGCTGACATTTAACAGGTAGGAAGCTAATGATGTTTGTCTTACTTACATAAATGAATGAACTAATGTTCATTCTTTCATTTAGAAGACCTGAAAATAATTGAGTATTCATTTATGTAAAAATCAGCTTTTACTTTTTAATTTTATCAAATTTTTTTCATACAACTATTTTAAAGCTTCTTGGCTTTATAACTTCCATTTTATTATTACAAGCTCTCTTCCTGAATTCCTACAATATTCTACACAGAGTAGATAAGTGATGCTGACTGAATTAGACACACACTTTAGGATATAGACTGAAATGCCTAAATTTGTTTAGATTATTATACTACTAATTATACTTATTCTTTTGTTTCCTTCAAATTATTTTGTCTGCTTTCCATCCAAACAATACAAACCAACACTCATTCAAATATTCCACAAAACAGATGCCATAAATTACATTAGCTAATGTAGAAATTTTACATCCTAACTGCTAATCAGAAGCAGCTAGTCATAAAATAAATGAACTCTTCAGAATATTTTTAAGTTAATTTATTTAAAATAGAAAACAGACATTAAGATGTAACATTGACCTGTTGTGTAGCATTTAAAAAATCAGAAATTATCTCATTTACTCTTTCCTTTTCTTTCTTATGTTTAAGAAAACATCAAATCCATCTCAGTTTCAGTTGTACTGAAGCCAGAAGCTATTAATTAGAGGGCTTGGTTTTGCAAAAGTCTGATGTGGAGAAAGTCTGGTTTGGCTGTTGATCCAGCAGCATTCTTTGGTTTTATAATACAAGGTCAATTTATTTTTCTGCCTACATAATCCTGTCCTTGGGGAAAATATTTCTGGTGATATTTTCAAATAAAATGTCAAGATTTAACAGTTCAATAGTTAATTACTTTTTATGTAATTCTTCATATAAATTGAGTTATTGAATAGAGAAATTCAATTATCTGTGAATTATTTGGTCAAGTCCCACTGAAAACTAGGAGAAACTTTTAAAAAGATAAAAGGAAGTATTCTGTGACTGACAGCCTATACAGAAGAATTAAGGCAGGGGTAAATTTTATGACAATTCAAAGTAATGCTTTGAATTACTGCTCATCATTCAAAACACTGGGCACCCTGAAGGCAAGAACTTGACTTGTTCAATTTCCTTTTTACGCTAAACTAAAATAAGTGATTCAAATAGGATGTATGAATATTTAAAAACACACATGTACACACTCAATCACACTCATGCATTTGCTAACACTGTTAACCACTTAATGGTTGCAAATAAATTATTTTTTATTTTTCTCAACCTGAATTTCATTCAAACAATAGCACAAAGGTGGGAAAAATGAGACTCTTTTCTGTTATAAGTTTCTTTAATTAAAAAGAAATTGGAAAACAAAAAAAAGCCCTAATATATTTGAATATTTAAAGCAATTGGTTCACATGTGATGCATAAAATCCACAACACTGAACAGCTGTGTCATTCTGAGAACTCATTATCAAGAGCCAATGTGTTTCTTTCTGACATTTAAGGTTAAAACAAAATACTGGGCAATGAAATGGTAGCATAGTGACAATCAGTGCCAAAACACTTACAGGGTTTCAGTTTAAGACTGGTTAGACATTTTCAAAGTTGTGTTCTAAATGTGTCCTTCCTGAAAGCAAGCTCTGAGCCAACCTCTACTCTAAGTCGCTCATAATAACTTTAAATTATGAGGAAAAACTTAACTGCAGCAATTACCTCAGCTACAGCTTTCTTCTGAATATGCTACTCTAGTTCTGATAACCATCGTCATCAGCAGACATTAGACATTCAGAGACTTTAGGCTCTTTGATCAGTATAAAAGTTGGTCTTTGACACAGTTGGAAGATGCTATGATGAGAAGCAGCTAAGGGATTTAGAAAGCCTATTAAATTTACATTCAAAAGAACTTGATTCACTTCGATTCCCAAGGCATGTGAGCCAGAGCAGTTCACTTCATGTTTCCAAACTTCAGTTTTCTTTTCTGTAAAGTAGGAATAATGTAGGCATTTAAAAAAAAAAAACAAGCCCATAGTTCCAATAGGATACCTGACTGAAAACACATAGTAAAATTATAAAGAACTATTGCAGATTCAAGTATTTATTCCTATTATAAAATGGCCATAATTAACCTTTGCAAAAAGAACATTTTACCTTTATGATTTATTCCGCTTCTATGCCTAAAGGTTTAATTCCAGTAGGTGCTCTAGACTTTTCAAATCCAATGCAAAAGTTACTTAGAAAATAAGATGAACACATGGTAGATGCTTTTTCTTCCCTCACAGTCAACCCGCATGAGTAAATCTAAAGTCTTCTCATCAAAATTAGAAGGAAAACATTTGTCTACAAAAAACAAGGCAACTTTCATGAGCTAGCTTAGTTTCTTGCCATAAAACTTATATTACGTCTAATATAAATTACAAAATAGTTGCATATTTTTTGAAATATAGTATAACTCATTAAGTGTACATTTTAGGTGTTAAAAGCTATTAAAAATCTGTATTCAGTGTAACTTGCATAGTACAGAAGGCTACGGTCATTCAACTTATCTTCTATTTCATCCCCATATTGCCACTTTTAACTTTTAGAATCATTTTCAATATTGAAAACTTCATTGTATGACATAATTCCTAATAAACTAGAGAGAGCATACTAACAATTTGCTTTGATATTTGCCTTTTCATCACTCTCTTCCCAAAATCAACTGATACATGAATTATGTTATACTCTTCTAGATGTTGATGCTCTGGTCATTTAATTATTGAAGGTTTCAAGGGCTAGTTAGAGACATTGTTTATTTTTTTTGTAAAAAAGGAAAATAGCTGTTTTAATTATCTCAGTGCTGAAATTTAGCTTGAAGAATTTTATACCAGGAAAACCAACTCCCTTATTCTTAGCACATAACCTTGACTGTCTTCTAAATCTCTGATTTCAAAATAAAACTTTTGAATGTCCACTGGAGTCATTACCCAAGGGCTTTCAAGATCCAGAGTGTTTCTTAACAATATATGCTATTCAAGCAGTATGTATCCAGATATGACAGTGCTACAAAAGCGGTTTTTTTTTTTTTCTGTCAATGACTCACTTTATTAAAACAGATAATTAGGATTTAGATCCTACTGGAGACAAAAATCTAATTATTCTCTGTAGTCCGTTTCTTCTGCAAAGATTTAGTCTTTAGAACCTACCTATCTCCACCTCAGTTAATCCACAAGGAATAATTCGGTGAAAGAAATCTTAGCCATTGTCTGATTACACTACATGAATATTCCTCCTCCTATTTAACTCTTTGAAGTCCCCAGTCCTCGGGAAATATTATTATATTTTTAATGCCAGGATTTTTCACTGTCTTTACCCTAGTGCGTTTACAGCTGGCCAAAAAGCCAGCACACCCCCATAAGGCTGGCTGGACAGTTCTCTCTCAGCCACACCCCCCCACCACCCTGAAGAAGTTGACTTCATAATTTCCACACCAAAATTGTCCATCCTGCCCAACAAGAGACAGCCAAGGTAAAGGAAATAGGGTGAGGGAAGGGAGAGGGTGGGGGTGGAAAGCAGAAGGTAAGGAACAGTAATTGACAAGGAGGGAATTTGCATCTCATCTTCCCTGGGGGCGGGGTGGGGCCAGGGCTGGGGAGGGGGAAGGGGTAAAAAAATAAAGCAGATGGGAAACCAGGTAACTCCAACACAGTCTCTGTACCTAATGTCTGTAATTTCGGGTCCCGCTTCTTCAACTGAGCAATGACAACCGCAGTCTCAGGCTTGACGAGAGGGGAGGCTCACAGCCGGCACTCCTGGACCATTTCCCTAGCAACGGGAGGAGAAAAGCAGCTTAGACACTCGGGTGCCCCGGCGTTCTCCCGGAACGTGCCCCGGCAGGCTGGCGTGGCAGCAGCTCGGCATCTTCCCGCGGCTCCGTCAGCAGCCAAAAGGAGAAGCGTCCACGGAAAAATGGCATATTACAAATTTTGCTTTGGGAAGCAGAGCTCGGTTCAGACCATTGTCAAAGGGAGGAGAGGGGGAGGCGGCTCTTAAAGCAGCAGCGACCCGTTTGCCAGAGCAGCCACAGCTCCTCGCGTGCAGCTGGAGACCCGGGGCGGGGAGTCGGCAAGAGAGGACTGGGTTTGACTTGCAGAAACTTAACCAAGCGGCGCTACTCCGCGACCGGGCCACCTGGAGGGTGTCACCCCCAAACGTGAGCTTTGGGAAGAGGTGTGAGGAGAATCTGGAAGAGAATTTCTCCAACCAGCCCCTGACCCGGAGCCCCTCTGGAGTTTATGGCTACCTCCAGGAGTTGAAAAGCTAAAGGGAAGCGAGTCCGCAGGGATGCGAGAAGAAGGGCAGATCCCCGCTTGGCCCCCTGCCTATTTCCAAGCTAAGGGTGTCTTGTTTCACTTAAAAGAGCTGCTGCTTCTCCAGAAGGGCTAGCAGTCAGAAACCCCACACCCAGCTTCGCCTCCCAGCCTCTTTGCTGGCATCGGTTGGCCGGGAGAACCAACCTGCTGGGCGCCAGTGCGGATGCTATAGCATCTTCTTACTTGCCTGTGCGGTTGCTGCTGCCGCTCCTCCTCCTCCGTCTGTCTCCCCCACCTCCACCCCCTTCCTCCTCCTTGGCAGCCGCCACCTCCTCTTCCTCTGAAACAAGGGCTTCCCCTGGAAGCTGGTGCAGTGGTTTCCACCGGCCCTTAAATAAATTCTGAAGTAATCACGTCTTTGCTCTCCTCCTCACGTACACGCGCTCGCGGATACACACGACTCCCCCGAAGCTGCTGAGGCTTGCGCTGGTCCCAGTGCCCCCGGCAAAGGCAAGGGCTGGGGCTGGGCAGGTGTGACAAGGCGGGTGTCTTCCTCCTTGCCCCGGCTTCGTGCACAATGGTCTCTACAGGAAGACATGGGTTGGCCCCTTACTGCTAGGGACAGAACAGGGTTGAGCATCTTCTGGCTCTCTGGCCTTCCGTGCTTGTCATTTCTTTAACCGGCTTCCTTCATCTCAAGACCAAGGGCATGGTAGTCGCGGTTGTAGAGACCTGAGTCAGTCTAGGGTGTGGCGGCATCTGTCACTTCTCATTACCTCTCCAGCTCTTTTCCATTCATAGCTTTGGAAATGAGAATTGTGTGTTAAGTACTCCCTGCCAGAGTAAATTTTAGCTTTGAGCGGTCTGCTCCCTGGATCTTTTCCAGTTCTCTCATACCTGAACACCCCTTAACGTATTTTCCTTTCTTTCTGCCTCTTCTGTCCATTCATACAGACCCGTCAGGGATGGAGAGGAAGCAGAAGACAAAACTGGTACCTGCTCTAAACAAAAAGGAAGGGTTTCAGTAAGGGAAATTAAGATATCCTAGTTTTAGTATAAAGAAGAGGACATGCAGGAGGGAATTGGGAGAAGGGTTCAACATTGTGTATAATTTGGAAGTTAGTACAAATACTCTTATGATGTAGTGCAATAAATTCAAAAGATATGTTTCAATTTTGTGTTAGGCAAATAGTCCAAAGCTAGCTATAGAAATACTATTCAAATAACTGCTCACTTACATTAAGTACAGTATTCAAGAAACATACCATTTTATGTTAGGGGTAACATTTAATTAAGTTGATGACCTCACAGTAGAAGGTGAGCTCAAGCTCACATACTTACCCCCTTCTCTTCTAGACTGTTACTCAAATTCTGCATCACAACATAATCCTATTAGAATTAAGTATAAGAGTAATGTAAAGATTCATTAGATGTCAACTGGAGCACTGTATCTCAAACATAGCATACTTATTGCTGTTGTTTAGGTCACCAAGTCATGTCAAGCTCTTTTGGGACCCCATGGACTGTAGCATGCCATGCTCCTCTGGGCATGGGATTTCCCAGGCAAGTATAATGGTTGTCATTTCCTCCTCTAGGTGATCTTCTCCAACTCAGCGATTGAACCTATTTCTCCTGCATTGGTATGCGGATTCTTTACCACTGAGCCACCTGGGAAGCCCCATAGATCACCCATGGATCTTGTTCTATTGTAAATTCTGACTCACTTGGACTGGTGTGGACCCTGAGATCCTGGACCTGTAACAACTCCCAGATGAAACTACACTTTGGGTAGCAAGGATCTAGATCACCCAATCAACTTACCATTTGATCTTGACTTAAATATTCTTAACCACAGGAAAGCTCATTAAGTCACAAAGCACTCCAGCCCATTTTCAAATAGATCTAATTTAATAACAGATCTTTCATACTGATCATATATCAGTACTCATAATTTTCATTCTCTGGAATTCCCCTGGAAGATATAAAATGTTCTTTATACCTCAGAAACATTCTTATTTTTAGAGACAGTTGACATGTTTCTTTGTACAAGAATTTCTTCCTTCCTTCCTTCCAGTTTCCTTGGTAATCAACATTTGCCAAGTATAGCCACAAAGTAGTTATTAATAGTATTTCCAAGAAAAGTCTTGATTTGTCTGATTCCTATTCATATAAGAAGTACAAATATTAATTCTAAATATAATGCCCGCATATAGTTGACGCAACAGAGTTGAAGGCCAACTCAGAATTGATAGTACAAAAGAGAACAATTTGATAATGGATGGCAGGAAATGTAAAGACTATTTTATAGAGAATAAATTGTCTTTATGGTCATTCTCAGCTTAGAAACTGTATGTTCTCACATTCTCACCCTTAAAACCACTGCAAAGAGCGTAAATAACATTTAGGTGATAGAGTCAACCCTACACTAGTTCTAGTGGCTCTCAAGTTTAGCATGCAAGAGAATCTCTAGAGGAATGGTCACAGAACAGATTTGGGGGCCCCATCCCTAAAGGTTCAGATGTGCCCAAAATGCTACTGGGGAAGAACACAGAAGTAGTTCCAGAAAGAGGCTAAGCCAAAGTGGAAACAGGCCCAGTTGTGGATGTGTCTGGTGGTGTAAGGAAAGTCTGATGCTGTAAAGAACAATATTGCATAAGAACCTGGAATATTAGGTTGATGAACCAAGGTATACTGGAAGTGGTCCAACAAGAGATGGCAAGAGTAAGCATCGGCACTTTAGGACTCAATGAACCAAAATGGACAGGAATGGGCAAATTTAATTCAGATGACCATTGTATCTACTACTCTGGGGAAGAATCTCTTAGAAGAAATGGAGTAGCCCTCATAGTCAACAAAAGAGTCTGAAATGCAGTACTTGGGTGAAGTCTCAAAAACGACAAAATGATCTCAGTTCATTTCCAAGGCAAGCCATTCAGCATCACAGTAATCCAAGTCTATGGATAAATAGGCGAATGAAACTGAATTTGACTGGTTCTATGAAGACCTATAAGACCTTCTAGAACTAACACCAAAAAAGATGTCCTTTTTATCATAGCGAATTGGAGTGCGAAAGTAGAAAGTGAAGAGCTACTTGTATTAACAGGCAAGGTTGGTCTTGAAGTACAAAATGAAGCAGGGCAAAGTCTAACAGAGTTTTGCCAAGATAATGCACTGGTCATAGCAAAAACCCTCTTTCAGCAACTCAAGAGAGAACTCTACATATGGACATCATCAGACGGTTTATACCAAAATCAGATTGATTATATTCTTTGTAGCCAAAGATGGAGAAGCTCCATAGAGTCAGCAAAAACAAGACCTGGAACTGACTATGGGAAGGTATTGTGAAATTCAGACATAAAGAAACTAGGGAAAACCACTTGGCCATTCAGGTATGACCTAAATCGAATCCCTTATGATTATACAGTGGAAGTGACAAATTGATTCAAGAGATTAGGTATGATAGACAGAGTGCCTGAAGAACTATGGGCAGAGGTTCATACCACTGTATAGGAGGCAGTAACCAAAACCATCCCCAAGTGGGGAAAAAATGCAAGAAGGCAAAGTGGTTGTCTGAGGAGGCCTTAAAAATAGCTGAGAAAAGAAATGAAAGGCAAAGAAGAAAGGGAAAGATATAGCCAACAAAATGCAGAGTTCCAGAGAATTGCAAGGCAAGATTAGAAAGCCTTCTTAAGTGAACAAAGCAAAGAAACAGAAGAAAACAATAGAATGGGAAAGACTAGAGATCTCATCAAGAAAATTATACCAAGGAAATATTTCATGCAAAGATGGGCATAATAAAAGACAGAAACAGTAAGGACTTAACAGAAGCAAAAGAGATTTTAAAAAAGTAGAAAGAATACACAGAAGAACTATACATAAAAAGGTCTTAATGACCCAGATAACTGCGATGGTGTTATCATTCACCTAGAGCCAGACATCCTGGAATGTGAAGTCAAGTGGGCCTTAGGAAGCATTACTACAAACAAAGCTAGTGGAGGTGATGGAATTCCAGCTGTTATTTCAGGTCCTAAAAGATGATGCTGTAAAAGTGCTGCATTCATCATGCCAGCAGCCTTGGAAAATTCAGCAATAGCCACAGGACTGGAAAAGGTCAGTTTTCAATCTAGTCCCAAAGAAGGGCAATGCCAAAGAACATTTTAACTACTGTACAATTGAGCTCATTTCTCATGCTAGGAAGCTAATGCTCAAAATCTTTTAAGCTAGGCTTCAACAGTATGTGAACCAAGAACTTCCAGATGTACATGCTAGATTTAGAAAAGACAAAGGAACGAGAAATCAAAGTGCCAACATCTGTTGGATCATAGAAAAAGCCAAAGAGTTCCAGAAAAACATCTACTTCTGCCTCATTGACTACACTAAAGCCTTTGACTGTGTGGATCACAACAAATTGTGGAAAATTCTTCAAGAGATGGGAATACCAGACCATCTTACCTGCCTCCTGAGAAATCTGTATTCAGGTCAAGAAGCAACAGTTAGAACTCGACATGGAACAACTGACTTTTTCCAAATTGGGAAATGAATATGTCAAGGCTGTATATTGTCACCTGTCCTTATTTAACTTGTATGCAGGGTACATCATGGAAAATACCAGAGTAGATGAATCACAAGCTGGAATCAAGATTGCTCGGAGAAATATCAATGACCTCAGAAATGCAGATCATACCACCCTAATGGCAGATAGTGAAGAGGAACTAAAAAGCATTTTGATGAAGATGAAAGAGGAGAGTGAAAAAGCTGGCTTAAAATTCAACACTCAAAAATAAAGATCATGGCATCCAGTCCCATTACTTCATGGCAAATAGATGGGGAAACAGTGGAAACAGTGACAGACTTTATTTTCTTGGGATTTGAAATCACTGGGGATGGTGACTTCACTCATGAAATTAAAAGCTGCTTAATCCTTAGAAGAAAAGCTCTGACAAACCCAGACAGCATATTTTAAAGCAGAGGTATCACTTTGCCAACAAAGGTTCCTATAGTCAAAGCTATGGTTTTTCCAGTAGTCATGTATAGATATGAGAGTTGGGCCATAAAGAAGGCTGAACACCAAAGAATTAATGCTTTTGAACTGTGGTGTTGGAGTCCCTTGGACAGCAGGCATATCAAACCAGTCAATCCTAAAGGAAATCAACCCTGAATATTCATTGGAAGCACTGATACTAAAGCTGAAGCTCCAAAACTTCGGGCACTTGATACAAAAACCCAACTCACTGGAAAAGACCCTGATGCTGGGAAAGATTGAGAGCAGGAGGAGAAGGGGGCGACAGAGGATGCGAGAGCTGGATAGTATCAGTGACTCCATGGACACGAGTTTGAGCAAACTCTAGGAGATGGTGAAAAGATGGAATCCTGGCTTGCTGGAGTCCATTGGATCGCAAAGAATCTGACACAACTGAGCAACTGAACAACAACCACAAATCTGTGGTATGGCTGGAGAATTTGCATTTCTAATCAGTTCCCAGGTAATAGGATACTGCTCAGTCAGGAATCCCACTTTGAGAACACTAAATAAATCTGAAGAAATTTGGGAACAGTATGATTACAGAGCAAGAAAACAACTGATATTTTATATTTAAGGCAAAAAGTCTCCCACGCAAATATAAAACTAATTATTATGCTCAGGTTATCATCTACTCCTACTGTTTAAAAGCCAAGGAACAATGGTTAAGATAAAATATGCTTATCTTCTAAGAAGTTAATTACATTTAGGCAGAAGTAGAGGAACCCACCTCTTTCATTAATTTTAGTGCCTACCTTCGATGGAAAAAAGTAATTCATAGAGGCATACAGTGTCACTAACCACACTTGTTAATTCTCATTCTGTATATTTTATTTCAAATACCATTTTTTTGTCTATATGTTCTTTCAAGGGGAGCATGTCATACAGCTGCTCTCATTTATACTGTGGTGGCCAGCCCTTCCGTCTCTTTGGATAATCCAAATATCACATGGTATATTAGTAACATGATAGCATAATAATAATGATGAGCACTTGTTCTGTTTAGACCAATGATGGTTTTGTATGTCAAGGTAAAGTGTGCTAAGATCAGGCACCAAAGAAAAGGAGTAATTAAGTATGCCTATGACAGTAGCAAAGATCGAGGAAGTTGCAGTAATTTGTCTTTTAAATGCAAATATAATTTTGATGCAAAGTAAAGCAAATATTTACAGTTGTAATAGACATTTTAATTTCAATGTCACATCATTTCAGCTATAGAGTTTACCATTTATGAAAATATATTCACAACACTTTATTAACTATGATGAATATTATTCATATTGTTATATATGTTCATGCTAACATTACTGAAACAATTAAATTGCATTTTCTTATTATGCTTACTATTGACTTTAGAATTTAACATGGTTTAGATTGATAATATAAATAACTTCCACCATACACTTTACCTACCTATAGTTTTGTGGGAACATGAATTTATTTTATTTCCATTAAACAATAAGACCACATAATATTATTATGGTGTATAATTTAGAGCAAGAAATAAAACAATCCCAAATAAATAATGGGTGACAACCTCAAGTGAACTTTATTTTTTACTCTTTCAATATTCCAAGGTAAGAATTGGTCAGTGGGCTACTCTCGTCCGTACAATAATTTAGGGTCCTCGTCTGATATCTACCGTTCCTTTGGGTTTTGAACCTACATGGTCAAAAAAATGGGAGAAATAAGCACACCGTTTCTAAAACCCTTGGTGCAGAAGTGACACTTACTTTTTTCATCTGCCCCTGGTAAGAATAACTCACATGGCCGCATTCAATTACAAGAGAGCCTGGGAAGACAGTCTGTCCTTAAGGCTGGAAAAAGAATAAAGAGGTTTTTGGTAAAAACTTAGCCAGTTTCTCTCACATACTGTTTGTGAAAGTGACAGTGGAAATAAAAAGTATGTGAACAATATGTTATGTTTAAACTTTCTGTTATATGGACCTTAAACAATGCAATTAATTGGAATCAATTGTCATAACAGTCCGCACCCAATTCTCTCACAATTAGCATTGTTTATGATAGAGGTTTCATGTATCTTGTGTTTATCCTACACATTTTTCTTTTAACCTGTCTAAAAGAGCAAACTGAAGAATATGAAAATTATTTAAACACATAGTTGCTGACTCTTGTGCTTCCACACAAATGTATGAGTATCCGTTCTCACAAGATAAATTTTTCGCGACGCTACATTAATCAGCCTTTACCTATGCATTTATATGAGATTATTACAATATATAGCAATTTGACAAATAGTCACAGGGATTTAAATTTATAACTAAGGAATCTTAGTGTTGTAGCAGAGCAAAAACTGTTATTTTTTGAAGTCAAAATATGATGAGAAGACAGGTTTCAGATAACTTTATTTTGCATCATTCAGTACTATGTAACATCAAACTGAAGAGCAATATAAGGGCACTGAAAACAATAAATTAGAATAATGATGCCTTATGAAATAACAAAGGAAAAAATAACATTTCATGGGAAAAATTATCTTACGTTACTCTTTAGACTACTGTGAGGGAAAATATTAAAAGAAACATTCTAAATACATTCAGTAGTTGTTTTATTATCTAGAGCGGAAAGATTTTAATTTTTGCTTTTATTCCAATTCAGAGAGCCTTGCTTTAGAATTGTAGAATCATGGAATTTTATGCTGAGAGTTCTGATATAACTCCATTCTTACGGATGCATATAGTAACACTAATTCCTGGGTTTTCTAGCTCAAGTACCTAAAGAAACTAAGCAGTCAGTGGTTCAATTTTGATATCTACTTTTTGACACCTCCTATTAAATATAAATCTTCCAGAACTTGACTCAGACTTATTCATGGTTACCTACCTGCTTTGATCATTGGTATCACTGATACTAATCCAGTTATTTCTTTGAATCAATTGGCAGCACAAATAAACTGCATGAAGTTGAGATCAGTGATCACTGTTATTCTCTGGATGAGAAATCATTGGAAAATAATAATCACCAATGTGAAAATGAACTTTACCTTAATGCTCACTACTTCAGGACATGCGCAAGCTTAAATGATGAAAATAACTGATAATGGGTAATCCTCATTTTTGATGTAGTTTAAAGATTCACAAAATGAATACAAATATAGTCTTTAGAAAGATATAAATACACAAGATACACATGAGAATTATCTTTCATGAAGTCTTTATTTGGCCAACCACTGGTGACTTCAGTTGTGACCCTATATGTCTTCTGCTTAAGTAACCATATAAAATCCATAGCTACTCATTAGGCTAATTGGAGAGCTAGAGCTATTGGCCAGGTGTATTCGTCCCTGCATCTCTCTAGTACAACAAGTGTGTGTCATTTACCCAGCGCATCTTTTGGCATTTTGCCACCAGCTCAGACTTTATCTCTGGCCTTTATAACCACATCGTCAGTCAGTGCAGTTGGTATAGCAGAAGAAGGAAGAGGACATTTGAACATAGATAACCCAGCATTCCGGAGAAGGCAGTGGCACCCCACTGCAGTACTCTTGCCTGGAAAATCCCATGGATGGAGGAGCCTGGTGAGCTGCAGTCCATGGGGTCGCACAGAGTCGAACATGACTGAGCAAATTCACTTTCACGCATTGGAGAAGGAAATGGCAACCCACTCCAGGGTTCTTGCCTGGAGAATCTCAGGGATGGGGGAGCCTGGTGGGCTGCCGTCTATGGGGTCGCACAGAGTTGGACACGACTGAAGTGACGCAGCAGCAGCAGCAACCCAGCATCCAAATAGTGTGGTCCTTTCCCACTGCATCTTATCCTATGTGGGTTAACATATCTTATCTCTTTTTCCTTGCTTTGGTGTGTTTTTAATAGGCTTGATAAAATGAATGATTTTGAGTATTTTTGTTTTGTGAGCTTTTCTATTCCATGACCTCTGATATCATTTGCCGGTAATGTACTTGGAGGCTACCATTCCCTCAGGGTGAAGTCTCATATGACACTTTGTCTTGGGAAGTGGGAAGGGAAATTTGGGGATCTTTATATTTTTCCAGTGTTAACTCTCTGGATTAGGTTCACAACAACAACAACAAACTAACTAAAAACAATAACAGCAACAACAAAAATCCCTGATACTAACCGAGGGCCACCATCCTGGATGCTCTCTGAAATCTCCTTCAGTCGCAGAATGCAAAATCATTTCACAGTTACATATATTGCGGAAGACAACTATCATCAAACAGTGCCAAGCTGTAACTGGGTCCAACTTAGATTTACATAGGGAAACCACAAAGTGGACTCCGGCAAGCTGGTGTTAAAGTGTCATTTACATCCCTTTGAGTAGTCTTGAAATTATGCAAACTGGCATATTGTGTAGCTAAATTTATTTTAGTAATCATTTCACCATGGTTAGTAAATAACTGTTGCTGCATACATCAGTGTTTTATTTGCATTTACTTTCCCAATGAATTTTAGAGTTTTGAAGTTGTAAAATGGGTCTTTGGTACTGAAACTTATGTTATAATATTATACATTTGTAAATAAAGGTTTCCTTCATAATTTTAGATGTCCATGCATCATCTTGGAACTGGCTGTGTAGGGAGTCAGGAGTCACACGATATGACGAGATATAATGGAAGTGATATGGGAGCATAGCAAGTAAACATCTAACCTACTTGTGGAAGACCAAGATGAGAAGTGTTTTCTAAATAAATCTGTGAATGAATAGTGTGAAAATGTAACAGCAAGGGCAAGTAAGCAGAGGCAGATAATCTATAGATTGCATAGGAAACAGGGGAAAGTGCCAATTTGGCTGCTGTATAGAGATAAGACAGGCTTAGACTGACAGAAGTGAATGGAAATCTAAGCTGGGACCACGTGTGAAAGAACATGTAAATCTTATTAAACAGCTTAAAATGTATTGAGGGGAATGCAAAGTCTAGTAAAGTTTTAAATCAAGAAAAGTTAGAGCACATTTTGGAAAGAAAAGGGTAAAAATTGGGAACAAAACAAGCTATGGTTAAGATATGAAGTTTGAACCATCCTTCAAGGGGGTATGAAAGTGGCAGGAGTATTTTCAGTGAAAACAGAGTATATCCACTTTTGATCATGTTGAATTTTGTTATCTGACTGTGGGCAGCCCAATTAGAGACACTAAAAAAGAGCTGAAAATGATAATCTCTCAAATGAGAAACCCGGGCCAATGATAAATGTTTGAGAATCATTGGTGACACTTGAAATAAAGAAAGTAAACAATATTGACAATGAAGAGTGTATAGAATTAGATAAGATGAGGGTTGAGTCATAGAACCTCAATAAACACAAATATTTAAGAAATAATCCTAACAAGTTAGGCAGAGACAAGGGAGGAGATTAGGTGAGTATATATCACAGATGGTGCTTCCCTCATGGCTCAGTGGTAAAGAATCTGCCTGCAATTCAGGAGACCCAGGTTAAATCCTTGGGTCATAAAGACCCCCTGGAGAAGGGAATAGCAACCCACTCCGTGTCCGACTCTTCGCGACCCCATGGACTATATCCTACCAGGCTCCTCTGTCCCTGGAATTTTCCAGGCAAGAGTACTGGAGTGGGTTGCCATTTCCTTCTCTAGGGGATCTTCCCGACGTAGGGATTGAACCCGGGCCTCCTGCACTGCAGGCAGACGCTTTATCCTCTGAGCCACCAGGGAGGGATCAGTATTCTTGCCTAGAGAATACCATGAACAAAGGAGCCTGGCCGCAGTCCCTGGGGTCGCAAAGGGTTGAACATGCCTGAATATAAGCGCGCGCATGTGAGCGCACGTGCACACACACACACACACACACACACACACACACACACGTCATGGATACCAGGGAAAGTGAACAAACATTTGAAGGAAAGGCTGAGTAGTGACCAATGTCAGATATGACTGAGAAATCAAGTAAGGTAAAAACTGGAAAATGTTCTGTAGATTTAGCAACAGTCATTACTAGAATATTTAACAAGGGGAGTTTTACTGAAGTGGAATTGCAGAAAAAAATCACAATGGCTTAAGAAGATTACAGCTGGAAATAGTGGCTATCCAAGAAATGTAGCTACTAATGGTATGAAAGAGATGGAAGGAAGCTGAAAAGATATTATAAAAGTTCTTTACTTTGGAGTCAATAGAGCTCTAGGTGGTGATTAACTGGGCATTAGAAAATTCCAGAATCTCAAAATTGTATCCAAAATTTGCATGCACATGAATGAAAGTGAAAGTTGCTCAGTCATGTCTGACTCTTTGTGACCCCAGGGACGACAGCCTACCAGACTCCTCTGTCCATGGAATTCTCCAGGCAAGAATACTGAAGTGGGTAGCCATTCCCTTCTCCAGGGAATCTTCCCAACTTAGGGATCAAACCCAGGTCTCCTGCAATTTAGCAGATTCTTTACCCTCTGAGCCACCAGGGTATATACATAAGTGCATTTATTTGAGGTGAATATTTATAATATGAGATTCTTGAGGCAATCAGAGATCAAAATATTAATTCAGTTCAGTTCAGTCATATCTGACTCTTTGCAAGCCCACGAACTGTGGTAAGCCAGGCTTCCCTGTCCATCACCAACTCTATGAGCTTGCTCAAACTCATGTCCATTGAGTCGGTCATTCCATCCAATCATCTCATCCTCTGTCATCCCCTTCTCCTCCCGCCTTCAATCTTTCCAAGCATCAGGGTCTTTTCCAGTGAGTCAGTTCTTTGCATCAGGTGGCCAAAGTGTTGGCATTTCAGCTTCAGCATCAGTCCTTCCAATGAATATTCAGGACTTATTTCCTCTAGGATGGACTGGTTGGATCTCCTTGCAGTCCAAGGGACTCTCAAAAGAGTCTCTTCTCCAGCATCACAGTTCAAAAGCATCAGTTCTTCGGTGCTCAGCTTTCTTTATAGTCCAACTCTCATTTTAATATTAGCATTGATATTAATATTAAAATATTATAATCAGAGCTATATTTGTGTCTGTGCATGCTAAGTCACTTCAGTCATGTCTGAGACTCTTTGTGACCTTATGGACCATAGCCCATCAGGCTCCACTGTCCATGGGTTTCTCCAAGCAAGAATACTGGAGTGGCTTGCCAGGCCCACCACCAGGGACTCTTTCCAACCCAGAATGGAACCCGCATCTCTTGTGTTTCCTGCATTGGCAGGTGGGTTCTTTATCACTAGCACCACTTGAGAAACCCAATCAGAGTTGTATATAGTATATTATTTAAATAAATACCCATTAGTTTTATACACTATTTGTATAATCTTTATAACTTGCAGAGACGAGTTTATATATGATGACAATATATTATGGAGACTGTTTTTGTTTGTTTGTTTGTTTGTTTGGGACAGGAAAACAAATCTTGTTACTTTACTGTAAAGCATCATGGTATATTTTATTACTGTTCGCTATTACTCACAATATTCCCTGAAGAAGATTATAAATCACTACTTGTTGTAATGATCATTTTACTGCCCTTTGTGGAAGGAGTGTGTATCCCTTCCATACTGACACGGACCTTGTCATGTTACTTGTTTCTGTTCATGGAATATGAGAAGTGGCCATGTCAAGACCTAATAGAAATGTGAAAAATCATCACAATTTCCTATGCTTTTTCCCCCTCTGTCATACATCTGAAATAGTTGCTATTCTTTCAGCCCAACTAGTACACAAACATACTCTTCAAAACTATACCTTTTCTAATGTGTTCACATCACCATTATTTGGATATTGTTGCCATTTTCAGGTGTTTTCCCCTTTCCCATTCTATATAAGTAATGAAAAAGAAGGACTACATCAAGAAATTTTTCACAGAACAAGTATATATTGAATGATGACATTATATTACTTAATATGAACAATGCAAAGAGAAAACTGGGGTGCCTCAGTCCTTGGCCCCATAAGGGAGAAATAAGACAAAATCACAAGGGACTTAAGCATGAAAATGCAAAATTATAAGCCAATAAAAATTTATGCAGATCAAACTAGTAATGTCTCAAGTAAATATGAATTTGGTTTTAACTGTTCCTTATGAGTTACAGTAGGAAACTCTAAGGGAAAGTATGAGTACATAACTTGAATAAATATACAGAATTTATTTGGGGTATGAGAGAAGCAGAGAAAGGGTTAAATAATGAGAAAGATCATCTGACTGAGAGAATGACCTGTGTACAGAGGAGTGAGACATCTAAGTTATCAGACATGAAACTATTAACTTATTCAAATAGGTGCCCCTAAAGCTTTAGTGATGAAAAAACCAAAAGTCATTTGGTATAAAGATCTTTTGACATTATGTTAATTTTATATGAAAATAAATACAGGAGAGGAAGAACAAGAAATTAAGTTAGAAATCCAAGGTGTTACTTGATACTTGGTTGAGAATTAAGAAGATAGGGACTGGGGTGCAGTGTTAATCCAAGTAGCCTGAAATACGTTTTTGTGCTCAGATAATTTTCCCTGTTATTACCTTTTATTTATAAATTTCATTTCTTTCATCCTGTGCATGCTTTATTAAGCATCTATGACATTCCAGACATTGTTGTAGATACTGAGAATGTAGCAATGAATAAGCAAAACAAGACAAAACAAACTTGTGCTCATGGAGTTTACGTTCTAATATTCATTCATCCCAAAATATTTATTACATATCTTTTCATCAGATGATTCATCAGTGGTATGGGACTCAGTTATAAATATCATTATAAATATCAGTTTATAGCTATAAATATCAATTATTATATGGTACTTTTCAAACCATAGACCCACAGTCTGTGTGTGTGTGTAGAGAGAGAGAGAGAGAAAGAAATTTGTTTTGACCCTAGAAACATGTAACAAGTATCTTACATTTAAAATGCAGAAGGCCTGAATAGGCATTTTTCTAAAAAAGACAGATGGCCAGTAGGCACATGGAATGATGTTCAACATCACTAATCACCAGGGAAATGAAAATCAAAGCCACAAGATATCCCTTCTCATCTGTTCGAATGGCTATCATCAAAACTGCAACAAATAGCAAGTGTTGGAAAGGATATGGAGAAAAGTGCACTGTTGATGGGAATGTAAATTGTTGCAGCCATAACAAAAAGCATCATGGAACTTCCTCAAAGAATTAAAAATAGAGCTACCAGAGTGTCCAGCAACTCTTCTCTTGGGTTTACATCTGAAGAAAACCAAAACACTAATTCAAAAAGGTATATGAATCCCAGCGCTTATTGCAGCATTATTTATAATAACCAAGATACAGAAGCAACTGAAGTGTCCCTCAGTTGACACTGAGAGTATCCCTCAAAGATGAATGGATAAGGAAGAAGCAAGATATATGCACACACACACACACACACACACACACACACACACACACACACACTGAAACACTGCTCAGTCATAAAAAGGAATGAAGTTTTGCCATTTGCAGCAACATGGATGGGCCTGGAGAGTATTATGATTAGTGAAATAAGTCAGGCAAAGAAAGACAAATAATATATGTTTTCACTTATATGTGGAATGTGAAAATAAAAATAAATAGAATATAACAAAACAGAAACAGACTCATACAGAGAACAAAAAAATGGTTAGCTTTGGAGGGAGCAAAGCAGCAAGGGGCAAGTTAGGGGTAAGGGATTAAGAGATGTAAACTACTGTGAATAAAATAAATAACAAGAATGTAACGTGAAGCACAAGGAATATAGTCAATATTTTATAACTTCACATGGAGTAGAATATATATTGAATACTATGTTAATCAATTGTAACTATTATAATATTGTAAGTCAACTACATTAAAAAAAAGCATTTTGCTTCTATATTCCTATGAAGTTAAAGAAAAGCTTAAATGCTAAATGAACTTCTTTTCAAAACTGTTATTTCTTCATTGTGTTTGTTTATTTTCATATGTTATTTTAGGACTATTATGATACTCCCAGGTTATTGTAAAACTGACAAATTTGGAATAATATTTGAAAATTTTAAAAAGCACAAAATTATACTAGTGTTGTTTAGACCCCTTCAGAATCTGAGGGCATTCGGTTTTAAAGATATAGCAAAGAATATAATTCTCCTTTAATTAACTTCTGTTGAATTGGATTTCAGTGTTTGAATTAAATAACTCAAAGAGAGAATGAGAAAAAGTCAAAGAAAACAAAAATTTTTTGCTCTATAAATATTAATTCATTAAGTACCAGGAATAAATCTTAAAATACCTTCCGTCAAACCTCTCTTTCTTAATAATATAGAATTCTATATTAAGATATTTGCTATAACATCTAAGATCCTTACTGTGACATCTAAAAATTATCTGCAGTTAAGACCTAAGATCATTAGTCAGGAACTTTTAGACTGATTTTTTATTTCACTTTAAAGTTATTAAAGTCACAAATAAAAATTATTAACAGTATTCTTAAATTTGACACTGAAAGTTTCTGAGATGAATTGAATAGATTCTGCCTTAATGAGAATATCTGATGTATTTTTAAAAATTCATTATCAATTGAGTGTAGCAAAATGACAAGGGTAGATATCATCTATGCCTTTGTCTAATAATTACAATTAAATTTACAATGAAATTTCTGAATATTGTGTAGATTTTAGTGCAACTTATGAAGCTTCTACTTGATCTATGAAATATTTAAAAAGTAAAAGAAAAAATCATGATATCTTGCAGAGTGATTGATAAGCTTGTGAACATGGTCGTGTCAAGATACTCTGCATGTATTTCTCCTTTTCCTCAAACTGAATGTAGCCAAAACCAAATTTCTTTCTTTCCTTTTTTTATTCCTAACTCCTCGTGGTGTGCATTTTCTGAGTATGGCACCTCCATCCTCCCAATAAGTAAGATTCATAATTTTGGAATCTCCATTTATTTCAAAATTTCGATCCAGTATTAATGTGATACTTTAGATTTGTTGGGCTTTAACTACAAAATATTTCTCAATTTCTCTTGCTGTTTTTACCATCGCGACTCAATATTCACTCCACATTAGCTGCCGCCTGTGGGGTTGCACAGAGTCGGACACGACTGAAGCGACTTAGCAGCAGCAGCACCATGTAACTGAGTTGTTTTTAATAATCTTGCAGGAGTTCAGCAAGTGTAGGAGGAAGTCAGGATATAAAGAGAGTCTTGGGACTAAAATCAGACAGAGAGATATACCGCTGAGGTGCAGTGATAAACTACACACAAATATTTCAGGAAGCAGAGCATCTGAGTCATCATGGCCGTACATAATAGGTCACAATCCAGCATCAAGCATGGGCAAGTATAATGCCTGGCAGCATGTGGGCTTTACTCCAAAATAGACAGAAGCAGAATTTCAGTCCTTCAGAGGTTGAAAGAGCAAGGGAGAGCATCTGCCTAAGTAAGGAAATAAAATATAGTACTAAAAGCATCATTTAAACAGAATGCCTGGTTTCATGTCTTCTCATAGGCCAGCTTACCTTAGGCAATTTTTTAGATTTTCTGTATTTCCCATTATATTATGTGTAAAATTGGGATAAAAGAGTATCTGCATCATAGGATAAAGGAGATCATTTATATACAGAGCTAAATAAATGCCAGCTATTCTTAGCACCAGTAATTCCAGACCTGAGAAATCAAGCAAAGCCTAGTATTTGCAGCTGAGATAAAAGTAGAGGTCACACACAGTAGAGCAAATTTGTGTAAACAGATAGAAGTCAGGGATGGTCTTGATAGATAAACATACCTTGCTTTACCCTCTCACTTCTGAGATTTCGTCTGGCAAATACCTAGCTAAATTATGCAGAATTTAAGTTAGCATGTTTGCCACCAACCTACCATTTAGTTTATTAATGAATTTATAAAATGCTTTTTAATATAGTTGTTGTCATTTCCATTTTATCAGAATATAAGTACTTGAGCAGTATGAAGTTTCTTTAAAAGACTAAAAATAGGAGTACCATGTGATCCAGTAATGCCACTCCTGGACATAGATCCAGAAAGGATGGAAAATCTAACTTGAAAAGATACTTGTGCCCCAATGTTCACAGCAGCACTCTATACGTAGCCAAGACATGGAAGCAAACTAAATATCTATCAACAGATGAATGGATGAAGAAAATGTAGTATATAGACTAAGTCCCCAACATACAGACATTCAAGTCGCAAACTTTCAAGATGCAAGCGTGCATCTGGTTCCAGCAAGGAGGCAGAACCTGTGCCATCATTCATTGTGAGTCAGTGAGTTAAAACTGCAGATTGCCCTCCATCTCCTCCAAAATGTAGGCTTCACAGTGTGTGAACTGGGAACTTTCAGAGGTACAAGCTGGATTTAGCAAAGGCAAAGGAACCAGAGATCAAATTGCAACATTTATTGGATCATAGAGAAAGCAAGAGAATGCCAGAAAAAACATCTACTTTTGCTTTCATGGACTATGCTAAAGCCTTTGACTGTGTGGATTACAACAAACTGTGGAAAATCCTTAAAGTGATGGGAATAACAGACCATCTTACCTGCCTTCTGAGAAACCTATATGCAGGTCGAAAAGCAATAGTTACAACTGGACTTGGAACAACTGACTGGTTTAAAATTGGAGAAGGAGTACCTCAAGGCTGTGTATTGTCACCTTGCTTATTTAACTTATATGCAGAGTGTATCATGCAAAATGCTGGGCTCAATGACTCACAAGCTGGAATCAAGAAATATCAACAACCTCAGATATGCAAGATGATACCACTCTAATGGCAGAAAGCAAAGAAGAACTAAAGAGCCTCCTGATAAGGGTGAAAGAGGAGAGTGAAAAAACAGTTTAAAACGCAACATTCAAAAAACTAAGATCATGGTATCCAGTGCCATTACTTCATGGCTAATAGATGGGGAAAAAGTAGAAACAGCGACAGATTTTATTTTTTGGGCTCCAAAATCTCTGCAGATCATGACTGCAGCCATGAAATTAAAAGATTCATTCTCCTTGCAAGAAAAGCTGTGACAAACCTAGACAGTGTATTAAAAAGCAACGACATAACGTCTGTATAGTCAAAGCTATGGTTTTACCATTAATCATGTAGGGATGTGAGAGTTGGAACATTAAGAAGGCTGAGTGCTGAAGAATCGATGCTTTTGAACTGTGGTGCTGGAGAAGACTCTTGAGAGTCCCTTGGATTGCAAGGAGATGAAACCAGTCAATCCTAAAGGAAATCAATCCTGAATATTCATTTTAGGACTGAAGCTGAGGATGAAGCTCCAATAATTTGGCCACCTGATATGAAGAGCCAACTCTTTGGAAAAGATCTTGACGCTGGGAAAGTTTGAGGACAGGAGAAGAATGGGGTGACAGAGGGTGAGATGATTTGATGGCATCACAGATTCAATGGACCTGAGTTTGCACAAACTCCAGGAGATAATGCAGGATGGGGAAGCCTGGCATGCTGCAGTCCATGGGGTTGCGAAGAGTCAGACATGACTGAGTGACTGAACAACAGCTCCGTCTCCTCTTGCTAATAATCCTTCAGTCTACCATCTCCCATCTCCTCTCCCTCCTCCAGTCAGTAGCTCTTCTTGCCTATTGACCCGATGCCAGCCTCTGTTGTACTGTACTTCAGTACTTTTCAAGGTACTGTATTGTATGATTAAAAGTATTTGATTTTTTTCTTTGTTTTTATGTATTATTTCTGTGAAAAGTATTATAAACCTGTTATGGTAGAGTACCATAGAGTTGATTGTGTTCGTTGGGTACCTAAGCTAACTTTGTTGGGCTTAGGAACAAATTGGACTTACGTGCTCTTGGAATGGAACTCTTTCATATGTAGAGGAGTTACTGTGTATTTGGTAGAATACTATCCTGCACTGTATTTAGTTGCTCAGTTGGGTCCAACTCTTTGTGACCCCATGGACTGTAGCCCACCAGGCTCCTCTGTTTTGCCTGGGGATTATCCATGCAAGAATACTGGAGTGGGTAGCTGTTCCTTTCTCCAGGGGAGCTTCCCAACCCTGGGATCAAGCCCAGGTCTCCCATATTGCAGGCAGATTCTTTACCATCTGAGCCACGAGGGAAGCCCAAGAATACTGGAGTGGGTGGCCTATCCCTTCTCTAGGGGATCTTCATGACCCGGGAATCAAACCAGGGTCTCCTGCATTGCAGGTGGATTCTTTACCAGCTGAGCTACCAGGGAATCCCAGTGGAATACTACTCGGCCATTCAAAAGAATGAAATAATGCTATTTTCACATTATAGATGAACCTAGAGATTGTTGTACTAAATGAAATAAGTTAGAGGAAGACAAATAGCATACGATATCTCTTATAAGTGAGTTCTAAAAACTGATACAAAGGAACTTACTTACAAAATGGAAATAGATCAACAGACATAGAAAACCCTGATGGTATCCAAAGGGGAAAGGGTGGAGAAGGAATAAATTAGGAGTTTGGAATTAGCAGATACATACTACTGTATATAAAATAGAGGAACAAGGACCTACTGTATAGCACAGGAAGCTATATTGAATATCTTGTAATAAACTATAATGGAAAAGAATCTGAAAAAATATATGCATATAACATATGTGACTAAATCATATTGCTATATACCTGAAACTAATACTTCAATTTTTAAAAAGCAAGCAATATCTAATCAAAGTATTATAAGGTATTATTTTTGCTTTAAAAAGGTATAAAGCTGTATGTGCTTAAATATCACTCTACTAACACATAAAGTGGCTGACGAACTGAACTTACTCATGAAAAGAAAAAAAAATTAGATTTTAGAATTGTAAATTGAAGTATGAAAAGATAGTTTACTTGAATAACTTCAAAACTGCTTTTCTCTCAGTCAGACTTTGTTGTATTTGTTAAAACTCAGTTTTATTTATTTGTTTACTCCTTCTTCTTCACCAAAATGTCACTTATTTGATGGAGCATGATAACAGTCTCAGGTTAATGTCTGATACCATCAAGGATAGCATTTACTAGAAAATATTTTCATCTCCAAATCTTGGGATTTGGCATTTTCTTAGAAGGAAACATTTTCAAAATTTTAAATAAAATATGAGCTATTAAAAGTAATTACTTCACAGAAGCTACTGTTTCAAACAGAAGACAATTATAGGAAAATCTCTTAAGACTCTAAGATGATTTGAATATTTCAGTTTGTATTATCAAAAACTGAATATTAAAATTATATTGGGATTAAAACTGGGAGTTTATTTTTCTAATACAGGAAAATGTAATTTAATTTAACTTCTCAATTAACTGTAAGAAAAGACAGTATTCCTATCAGTATTTAAGAATATCATTATATCCTGCTATGTTTACTGCTATAAACATTATATTAACAGAATTTAAATGTGTTGTTTATGTTTGGTTCATTTTAGAAAAGACAGTACTTTATACTTATGTCAAAAACTCTCATTTTAATGAATAAATTATAATATTCCATATGAATATAATTTCAATAGAAATGAAAACTATACATAAGGCATTATACCTATTTAAACTTGGATAAATAGCTGAGGATATGACTAATAAAATAAGTACTTATCATGACATTGTAAAATGAGCCTGCAACAAAAGAATATCTTTCATTTATCAATAACTATCTCTGTGAAGCATTTTACCCAGTCTCTTCATATTACTCATAGTTATTTCCTACATGCACACTTAGTTTAGGTATTTAAGTTTGCACGCATTCATGGTCAGTCACTTCAGTCGTGTCTGACCCTGTGCGACTCCACGGACTGTAGCCCTCCAGGCTCTTCTGTCCATGGGATTCTCCAGGCAAGAATACTAGAGCAGGTCTCCTTGCCCTCCTCCAGGGCATCTTCCTGACCCAGGGGTCGAACCTGTGGCTCTTATGTCTCTGGCATTGACAGGCAGGTTCTTCAGCACCACCTGGGCAGCCATTTAAGTTTATATCTTCCTTTATATTACATTATAAACCCATTTTATACGTTACATGAAGATTTTCTGCAATAATAGTTGTACTTATTTATTTTCTTGTCTTTTACTGGAATGATGTATTTACCATGTAAATTGAAGGCTGCATTTCAAGATATGCTTAAACTTATTCAAGTGGGAAAACTATTCAAGACTCCAGGGTTGCAATGATGTCATTTTCTTGAAAAATCTATACTTGATGAAGGAAGAACATCTTTTAGAAAGGAGCTCCCACACTGACCAATCTGGCCAAGATTAATAAAACACCAAAGGGCTAAATAGGCTGCAAATGTTTATGGGGCAGGCACCAGGTGGACATCAACAAGAGTAATCCAATATTCCCTCCCTTTGTCATTTACCTATTATGGGATGAAGGAAATCTACAGATGGACAAGGTGATTTAGTTTAGACTAATTTGCAATGATTGTTTTGTGATCAGTTAGACAGTGGGTGTTAGATGAAGTAGTTTGTCCTTTAGAAATTAGATCAAGATATTGAGGATAACCTTCAGATGGTGACCTTTTTTCCTTTCAACTTTGGCTAATTATAGATCTTGGTTTCAAGGTTAATGATGTTATATCCATTACACTGTCAGTTTTCTAAGATAAATCAATTCCTAAGTGATATCACTGTAGTGCAAACTTTTCACATCAGGAGCTAATCTGGCCATGCACTTTACAATTTAATTATTGTAAAAGGAAAGTACATTTAAATGTAGTCATTATATGACACCTTTAAACAGAGGGCTGACACTACACTTTAGATCTTTTAAGATTTTCAAAGATCATTTAGATCTTTGAAAATGAGTAAAGGTACTTTAAAAAACTTTAACTTAAAAATGCACAGAACACACAGAAGAAAACCAATCATTTGCTTATCTTTGTATCATACATTAAAAACATGTGTTTAGATTTTATATGTATGCACACACACATATGGGCTTCCCTGGTGGCTAAGCAGTAAAGAATTCTCCTGCAGTGCAGGAGACATGGGTTCGATGCCTGGGTGTGAAAGATCCCCTGGTGAAGGAAATGGCAACCCACTCTAGTATTCTTGCCTGGGAAATCCCATGGACAGAGGAGACTGGTGGGCTATAGTCCATGGGGTTGCAACAAGTGGGACACAGCTTAGTGATTAAACATGCTTGTGTGCGTGTGAAGTCCAACAATACACATATATGTATATACACACAAATATCCAGTTTATATTTGTGGAAGATAATAAAGCTAATTATACTGCATGTCTTCAAAGATTTCAAGTATGATCAGAAAAAATGTTAAGTAGTAGATATAGTATGGGAGGGCTTAAAATACATTTGTAAATTTCTAACTCCTTCATGTGCAAATAATTTATTCACATGTAAGGAACTTGAGAAAAATATGATTTCCATAGTAAGACCAATTCTTTCCTACCACGACACATGACACCATTTCATTATCTTATTGTGAACTAAAAAAAAAAAAATCCACTAGTCTTTAGTTAGTAATACTGACGCAAATAATAATAAAACCTTCTGTTTAAGGTAGTCAGGCCATAAGCATTAAATTACTCTTTGCATTTTGTGCAGTGCTTTAGGATTAAAGCTAGAACTCAAATATGTTTACTCCTGTAGTCTGCATCTCTGATTAGTTAAGAAATGTTTTCCAATACTAAACAATTTAAGAAATATATATGTAAAGTCTGTAGTAGCTCAACATGTCATGGGCATTTTAAAATGCCACACTAAGATACTTTTCAGGATATTATTTAACTGAGTCAGTCATTAGATCATCATTATTATATCTCAGTTTAATGAGTTTTTAAAATCTTGCTAAAACCTAACTAGGAACTCTGATACAGCATTCTAAAGGATACAGTTGGAGGGTTTTGTTTATTTGAAAGCAATTTGATGAGGGTAAGGGCAACATTATCGAAAAAGAAGTACGCTTTTCTGTGTCCATCAAAGTTTGACTGATATTTCAAAGGGAAGTTAATTTACTATCTTTGAAGTTTTTGCTCTGGGAGCTTTTAAATTTAAACTTCACAGTATAGCTATTAATTTAATCAGCATGTCACAAATCTGTCCATCAATATAAGTGATGTGTAATTTAACTTTATCATCACATAGTATTGTTCAATATTATTTACCAAAAAAGCTTGTGTTTTTTATTTTACATATTTTTAGAAGATTTACTCTCTTCCAATTAACATGTGAAGCTGGTGTATGCCTAAAATTTCCCTGCCACTGAGTGAATTAAAAGCATAATCTGTAGTTTGCATCTTCAATATTTTTCCCACAGGTTTTCCCTCTTTATTTTTTATCAAAATAAACTAACAATGAAAATACCTACAACAGATACATAAATCACAAGTCTATTGATTGTTGCTATCCATTTTATACCACATTTTAGGGACTGTATTATTTGAACAATAAATTTGCCAGCAAGTAATTCAAGCAAAATGGTCTCTACCCTTAAATAGAAACTATAATCACAACATTTAAGCATTAGTGCTGACAGTTTGCTTTAACGTTTCATCATGAATTTCATTCTTCACAACAGATTGTAGTTCAAATTAGAGGCACTGCTTTGGCATAGGAGTCCATATGACCTTTTGGAAATTAAGGTGTATACTTAAATCCATACTCACATAAAGCTCAGCTACCTTCCTTTTGTATTTTATTCTGTCATTTTATATTAAGATTATCCTGGTATCAAAAAGTCCTGCAGTTTTGCCTTTCTCCATTAAAACAGAGAACTAACAATAGAAATGTTCAATGATGAAACCATGGTTACATTAGAAATTCTGCATTCGTCAGAGATTCTTTTACTTTGTGTTATGTCTATCATTTGAGACATATTCCAGTATTTTTAAAGCAACTTCTATTCATGAGGGAGATACAATAAGAGATAGGGCTTTAAAAGATCAACTAATTATATTAAACAATATCAGAGGCTTCTAAATAAAACAGAAATGAACAAGGTATACTCTTTCATTTAATGTGTAAAATAGCATTCTGCAGATAAAAATTATCATCACATAAGTTTAGTACTAGCACAAAACCAAACATGCCTCTCATGTAGCTAGAAATATTCTTCTTCATATCCGTGGAAAACAACTTTATTTTCTCTGTTATAATTATATATTGTTAACACATAACATATTTAATTATTTTATTCAATGAAACGAGTTTTAAACTTTTGACTATTATTCATTGGCCCAAGACAATATATATATGTTCTTTACATTAGGAACTGCAAGCAAAATAACCAAATGCACATGCTAATTTTTGTTGTACATGTGTAAAGAAATTGTCACATTTTAATGTATATATGTACACATTTATAGATAGATACTAACATCCACATGTATAAAGGTAAAGAGTATACAGATATACACAGAGATACCTACCTAATTTACTTTGAACTCATACAATTGTATTTTTAAAATAATGGCTTGATGAATAGTCTTCTTTGACACAGTTTCTGACCATACACATATTCACTTATACAGAAATCAAATACTTTAACAGTAACAATCATAGGTATTATTTACTTAGTAAGTGCACATGAAATAAAGATTGTGTTCTAAAGCCACACTTTCTCAATTCACATTAAAGGTAAATTTCTTGCTGGATAAACTAACCTTCAGTATTTAAACTCTCAGTTCACTCATCTTTAAGTTTAGGAAATTAAGATGACAGTGGCAATAATATAAATAATCTATATTATATATTAATAATCTATATAATATTGTCTACAATCTGAGCACTATATAAGATATAAATATATACATATCAACCTATGTAGTGGTCTCCATTCATAAAGCTATTGGAGACTAAACAATTGATACAGAGTTTCTAGAATATGTGGTACATGGTGAGCAATCAGTGCAGGTTGCTTTTCATTACTAACAACCCAGGTCTCTTTGACTGGTATGTTACATTCATCCTCTCATTTAATTCTCATGGTAACCCAGTGGAGCAGACAACACCTGCTGTATTTAGAGATGTGGAATTAAGACTGAAAGAAGTTAAGCCATTTTCCTGTAGCCCCTCTTTGTCAATTGTATAGCTGGAACTCAAGTCAGACTCCAGAATCTCTAAGCTCAACTATTATGATTTACTGCCTCCCATACTCAGCTTCCCAGGTGGAGTTAGTAGTAAAGAACTCACCTGCCAATGCAAGCGATGTAAGAGATGTGGGTTCGATCCCTGGGTTGGGAAGCTCCTCTGGAGGAGGGCATGGCAACCCACTCTAGTATTCTTGCCTGGAGAATCCCACGGACAGAGGAGCCTGGCGGGCTACAGTCCATGGGGTCACAAAGAGTCGGACAGGAGTGAGTGACTGCATGCCCTAGAGACGCAGCAATATTTTATTTTATCTTTTATTGAAGTATCATTGATTTGCAATGTTATGCCAGTCTCCGGTGTACAGCAGAGTGACTGAGTTATATACATATAAACATTCTTTTTTAAAAAATATCCTTTTCCATTATGGTTTATCACAGGATATTGAATATAGTTCCCTGGGCTCTACAGTAGGACCTTGTTGCTCATCCATCCTACACATAATAGTGCACATAGTTTGCAGCTGCCGATTCCATACTCCCAGCCCTTTCCTCGTCTACCCTTCTCCCCTTTGGCAACCGCAGGTCTGAAGATCTACTGTAATTCCACGGACAGCTCCAGTCCCCTCACAGGGTTGGGGTTCTCCCCTGAACCTCCGTCCATATAGCTCTCGGCGATACCCTGCCTAGTGCTCCTGATTCCCACCTTCTGAAAGCGGCTCTGCTGCCTGACTCCAGCTTCTTTTCATATGCTCCAGGAAGCTAGATGACTGCTAGGACCTGAAAAATGACTCTTGCCTGGCATGAAGCATTGCTTTGGGCTAGGGATTCCCCTTGACAAGCTCTGGCCTTTGGCTACCATCACCATTCCCAATTACTTCTTACTCATAAGCACCCTTCATCCCTCATCCCCACTTTAGGATAAATGCCCTCCTCTACACAAATTAATTTCCCTGCATTTCTCACTTCCAAATTCATTCGAAATAGAAATTTCCCCTAATGTGGTATAGTGTTGAAGAATTATTCCACTTTACATGCCATTCTGTATTATCTTTCAAGTTATTTTTTCCCTTTACTTTTACATTATATGATTAAGCTCACAGTGAAGAACAAAAAGATGCTTTAAGGAAAGCTATTTCAGTAATATGGAAAAATTTTTATTCAATTCTATGAAGCCACTAAAGAATTATTTTGTAATTAGGGTTTTTCAAAACCTAATTAAATTCATGTAGCTTAAGAAATGATGAGCTACAGTTAATATATACTTTTATGGCATCCGTTAGTTGTTCAGTTGTGTCTAACTCTTTGTACATCCATGGACTGTAGCCCACCGGGCTCCTCTGTCCATGGAATTTTCCAGGTAAGAATACTGGAGTGAGCCGTCATTCCCTTCTCCAGGGGATCTTCCCAACCCAGGTATCAAACCTGAGTCTCCCACACTGCAGGGAAATTCTTTACCATCTTAGCAACCAGTGACCCCTCTGGTTTTATAGTACCTAGTCCATCACAAAAATAATAAAAACATCAAATTAGTTAATTAATAGTGATTAATTAAATAATGAATACATAGAATATGCTACTTCAAAAGAGTTTGGAGTCAGGATGCGTGGATATGTAATCATCAAACTTTATGGCAAATGAAAATAAAATTTCACAGTTTCATAAAATCCATCCTAAATGTTTACTTTCCTGATATCACAAGTTTTGATAAAATTCATCTATTAATAACTGCCAGAATGCAAATATACTAATAAGAAAATATTTGTATACAGAGTTACAGTTTATGAAGGGTTTTCACATAGGGATAATCACTAAAATAAAAAGAATAAAACTAGTCAAAGTGCATGTTTCTTTAATTTATGTTGCTCTGCCTTTTCTTGGAAAATCTTAATAATCAAACTGAAGTCACACGTTAAAACATGTTTTATTTCAATTAAAAGACATATTTAATTTTGAAATCTGTCTATTCTCAAAGTGTCTGCAGATGTGGCATCTCTTATGTGCAATCTTTCACTGCATAAGAATTAGTTTCTTACCCACATTGTGTTTTTCACCACTGTAAGTAAAAATCATTTTAATTATGTTCTCTCACTCTGACATCAAGTGAAAACTATTTTATTAAAAATTTGCACACATTGGGTAAAATAAATAGTAACATTAGTAATGCACTGTATCATTGACAGTAACAGTATTGTTAAAATGCCTAGGAGGATAGGATGGCTGTATCTTTGTAGAAAAGAAAACTCATTCAGTTTCACTTACAGCAGTGAAATATCAAAAAGGTAGACTGATGTTTGTATTGTTACTCAATGAGAAAGTCACATTCTTATAATATGATATAAGGTTTCTCATTTTTAGATTTTTTTACTAGAGTCACCATATCATGTACCTTAATAATGAAGAAACTTTCTTTTTATCAGTGATAGCAGATAAACAGATACTGATTTCTTTCTAGTACTGGCATAAATAATAAAAGGATGGAATGTCACAGCCAAATGTAGGCAATAAACTCTACCTTTATTGAGTTACACTGTTATGTGAGAAGTTGAAATAATGACTAAATTGACTCAAAGTTTTAAACAAATGAATTCTTCAATTATATCTCATTTGAACAGCAATTTCACTGGTTTTCACCTCTTTAAAAGTATTTTTTTTCAGTTCTAGAAGAGTTTTAGAGGTTCTCATCCAGAAACTGTAAAAAATATAAAACAGAATTTTAGTTTCTAGAAAAACATTTAGAGGCAAATTTTATTGAGATTTATTAGGATCCTAAAATTTATTAGGATGATAAATGAAAGCTCATTATTTTCAGCCAGAATTATATTTACTTGAGTACTTTAATGATATCCTTGTTATAAGTTCCAGGGATATTTTGCATCTCTAAGGATGATCACTCATTTTCCACTTGAAAATTCCATCCTAATTATCACAGCATTTCATAAAACTTAAAACCCATTACTGCCATGATCAATCTTCTTAATATTTTCTCATTTATTTAATGTATTTTATAAGGAAATTCATTTCAAACTGCTGAAGGCTTGTCTTCATAACTTATTATTTTATCCCTTCTTAATAAGAGTAATAAGAGTAATTTTTTCTGTTATTTCTGTTGGTTCTAATTCACTTTAGGTTTGTTTCACACAAATACAAATGAACTTTTTATAGAATGTTGAAAATTCATTTAAATAGGTTTAAAAATATATTCCTGTGTTTTGGAGCTCTCTCTGTTTTGTTCTATTGATCTTCTTTCTCTCTTTCATTACCAACCTCTTACTTTCTTTTGACTCCCTATTATCTGAAACAAATAAACCTGCTCAAATCTCATCTATCTTTTAAATTCCCTTCAAGGACCCATCTCCTCTCCCAATTACTACTCTAGGTCTCTTCCTATTTACAACCAATCTCCTGACACATTCATCTATAATCTCTCCATTTTATTAACTTCCACTCATTCTATAACCCACAGTGGTATTCTCTACCTAAGATTAACTTTGAGCTTCATATTGCTAAACCAAATGGGCATTTGCAATCTTTATATAATCAGAA
Source organism: Capra hircus (assembly GCF_001704415.2). Lineage (NCBI taxonomy): Eukaryota > Metazoa > Chordata > Mammalia > Artiodactyla > Bovidae > Capra > Capra hircus. The sequence continues at coordinate 11,160,347 of NC_030812.1, forward strand.
TGATGAGATTTCTTGGTTTGCCCTGGAGAGACTTGAATTATGCTTGCTGTTATGGTGTCATATTCCACAACTTGTGACCAAACAACAAATTCCATCAGATCCAGTTCTATATTTGCCCAAGACTTTTCATCTTTTGGTAATTTTGGTAACATCTAACTATTAACTCTTGCATTAAGTATGGCAAGTTGTATTTGGTAAACTGCTCTTGTGAAACGTCCAGCTTCTGCTATCATCTCACATAGCAGGTGAAAAACTTGGGCAATGCACAGACTTCTCATGTTAATGATACTTAAACATTATTATTATGGTATTGTCATATTAATATATCCCTGGACAAAGTCTCATATAGGCTGTAGATTACATTTATATTCACAACATATTTGAACAGACCAAAAGATAGAGAGTACAGCACTTTCACAGCATCATCTTTTAGGATTTGAAATAGCTCATCTGGAATTCCATCACCTCCACTAGCTTTGTTCGTAGTGATGCTTCCTAAGGCCCACTTCACTTTGCATTCCAGGATGTTTGGCTCTAGGTGACTGATCATACCATCATGATTATCTGGGTTATGAAGATTTTTTTGTATAGTTCTGTGTATTCTTGCCACCTCTTCTTAATATCTTCTGCTTCTGTTAGGTCCCTACCATTTCTGTCCTTTATCGAGCCCATCTTTGCATGAAATGTTCCCTTAGTATCTTTCATTTTCTTGAATTGATCTCTAGTCATTCCCATTCTATTGTTTTCCTCTATTTCTTTGCACTGATCACCAAGGAAGGCTTTCTTATATCTTCTTGCTATTTTTTTGGAACTCTACATCCAAATAGGTGTATCTTTCCTTTTCTCCTATGCTTTTCACTTCTCTTCTTTTCTCACCTATTTGTTAGGCCTCCCCAGACAGCCATTTTGCTTTTTTGCATTTCTTTTTCTTGGGGATGGTCTTGATCCCTGCCTCCTGTTGTGATGGTGGTCTCCTGTACAACGTCACAAACCTCTGTCCGTAGTTCATCAGGCACCCTGTCTATCAGATCTAATCCCTTGAATCTATTTCTCACTTCCCATGTATAATCTTAAGGGATTTGATTTAGGTCATACCTGAATGGTCTAGTGCTTTTCTCTACTTTCTTCAATTTAAGTCTGAAATTGGGAATAAGGAGCTCGTGATCTGAGCCACAGTCAGCTCCTGGTCTTCTTTTTCCTGACTGTATAGAGCTTCTCCATCTTTGGCTGCAAAGAATATAATCAATCTGATTTTGGTATTGACCATCTGGTGATGTCCATGTTAGAATCTTCTCTTGTGTTGTTGAAAGAGGGTGTTTGATATGACCAGGATGTTCTCTTGGCAAAACTCAATTAGCCTTTACCCTGCTTCATTCTGTACTTTAAGGCCAAATTTGCCTATTATTCCATGTATTTCTTCACTTGCTACTTTTGCCTTCCAACCTGCTACAATGAAAATGACATCTTTTTTGGATGTTAGTCAATATGCCAGCAAATTTGGAAAATTCAGCAATAGCCACAGGACTGGAAAAGGTCAGTTTTCATTCCACTTCCAAAGAAAGGCAACGCCAAAGAATGTTCAAACTTCCACACAGTTGCACTCATCTCACACACTAGTAAAGCAATGCTCAAAATTATCCAAGCCAGGCTTCAACAGTATGTGAACTGTGAACTTCCAGATTGAAGGTGGTTTATGAAAAGCCAGAGGAACCAGAGATAAAATTGTCAACATCTGTTGGATCATCAAAAAAGCAAGAGAGTTCCAAAAAGAACATCTGTTTCTGCTTTATTGACTATTCCAAAGCCTTTGACTGTGTGGATGACAATAAACTGTGGAAAATTCTTCAAGATTTGGGAATACCAGACCACCTGACCCGCCTCTTGAGAAACTTGTATGCAGGTCAGGAAACAATAGTTAGAACTGGACATGGAACAACAGTTCCATGGTTCCAAATTGGGAAAGGAGTATGTCAAAGCAGTATATTGTCATCCTGCTTATTTAACTTATATCTAGAGTACATCATGAGAAATGCTGGGCTGGAAGAAGCACAAGCTGGAATCAAGATTGCTGGGAGAAATATCAATAACCTCAGATATGCAGATGACACCACCCTTATGGCAGAAACTGAAGAAAAACTAAAGAGCCTCTTGATGAAAGTGAAGGAGTGAAAAAGCTGGCTTAAAACTCAACATTCAGAAAACGAAGATCATGGCATCTGGTCCCATCACTTCATGGCAAATAGACAGGGAAACGGTGGAAACAGTGAGAAACCTTATTTTGGGGGCTCCAAAATCACTGCAGTCACAGGTGGTGACTGCAGCCATGAAATTAAAAGACACTTGCTCCTTGGAAGAAAAGCTATGACCGACCTAGACAGCTGTAAAGTAATTAACCTCTAATTAAAATAAATAACTTTATATTAAAAAAAAAAAGCAGAGACATTACTTTGCCAACAAACCATTTGTCTACTGAAGGCTATGGTTTTTCCAGTAGTCAAGTATGGATATGAATGTTGGACTATAAAGAAAGCTGTGTGCCAAAAAATTGATGCTTTTGAACTGTTGGAGAAGACTCTTGAGAGTCCCTTGGACTGCAAGGAGATCCAACCAGTCCATCCTAAAGAAAATCAGTCGTGAATATTCATTGGAGGACTGATGTTGAAGCTGAAACTCCAAACTTTGGCCATCTGATGCGAAGAGCTGACACATTGGAAATGACCCTGATGCTGAGAAATATTGAAGGTGGGAGGAGAAGGGGACAACAGAGGATGAGATGGTTGGATGGCATCACCGACTCAATGGTTATGACTTTGAGTACACTCCGGGACTTGGTGATGGACAGGGAGGCCTGGCGTGCTGTGGTGCATTGGTTCAGAAAGGGTCAGTCCTGATTGAGTGACTGAACTTCACTGACTGAAAAGATAGAAATAACATGATTAAATCTTAATTATTTCTATACCTTCCCCAAATAGGATGTTTAAACTCTTAGGAAATGTAGTATTAATAAAAATCTTGGAATATTTGCTTTGAAATTCACAATGCTTTACAGTACTTATTAAAGTCATTTCCAATTTTTTTAACCTCAATTATTCATCTGTACTAAATGTTTTTTTTCTTTTTTCTCCCCTTATACACAGAGAGAGACAGAGAGAGCAAGAGAGGGTAAAAGACTCTATTTCACTTGTTCTTGTCTTCTTACGCTTTACCAGTGATATCTTATAGTTGAAGAGCTGAATCTCCACTAGTCCACTCAAGGCAATACTTCTTAAAAATACTCAATTTCTTGTTAGAAATGCTGGTAGCTACATTGCGACTTACATAGCTCAACTTTATTAGAGTTGGTGATAAACAAGACATGCTTGCCAACTTTGGCATTTGTCCTTGAGGATGCTGTGTTTGAATCACTTTTAATATTCAGAGAATACTTATTCTTCTCAGTGTTGGAGTTTACAGTCCTAGAAACTCCAATCTCTTTCTGTAAAGACTTATGAAACCGTATTAATGTTACACTGATGCACTAAAGAAGCTGAATTGAGATATAGGGGTAAATGTTACTGTTTTCTCTATTGCCCAGAATGTTCAAGGCCCCATTTCAAACACTTCATTTTGATTTCTTAAACAAAATCCAGATCCTTCACACGTCTGTTGTCTTTCCTACCAAGAAACATAAGTATTCTGACTTAACTTCTAATTCTGACTTAACTTCATCTAATATCACTAAAGTGATTTGAAAATAAGGACATCTTAAATGGCCTTTTATTTATTTATTTATTTTTTTAATTTTAAAATCTTTAATTCTTACATGCGTTCCCAAACATGAACCCCTCTCCCACCTCCCTCCCCACAACATCTCTCTGGGTCATCCTATAAAAGCAGTGCTAAGAGGAAAGTTCATAGCAATACAGGCATACCTCAAGAAACAAGAAAAAAGTCAAACAAATAACCTAACTCTGCAACTAAAGCAACTAGAAAAGGAAGAGTTGGAGAACCCCAAAGTTAGTAGAAGGAAAGAAATCTTAAAAATTAGGGCAGAAATAAATGCAAAAGAAACAAAAGAGACCATAGCAAAAATCAACAAAGCCAAAAGCTGGTTCTTTGAAAGGATAAATAAAATTGACAAACCATTAGCCAGACTCATCAAGAAGCAAAGAGAGAAAAATCAAATCAATAAAATTAGAAATTAAATGGCCTTTTAAATTTAATTCTCAGAAAAAGCCTCCAATAATATGTGAATATTATATAGCCTTTGAAAAAATAAAATATTTTTGAAAAATATCCTTAGGAACTTAGGAAAGAGATGATAGCAGCTCCTGAAAATGAATGTGACTGCACTTTGACAACTGCAAAGTACGAAGCAAATGGAGAATAATATAGTTATTGTATTACTCTACCAGGCACTAAAATTAGTATATCTTTTCAACATCTGTATGTGGAAGCCCAAGAGTAAAGGGAGGACTAAGAATTTGGAGGAGAGCAAAGCTGAAACTCCAGTACTTTGGCCACCTCATGCGAAGAGTTGACTCATTGGAAAAGACTCTGATGCTGGGAGGGATTGGGGGCAGGATGAGAAGGGGACGCCAGAGGATGAGATGGCTGGATGGCATCACGGACTCGATGGATATGAGTCTGAGTGAACTCCGGGAGTTGGTGATGGACAGGGAGGCCTGGCGTGCTGCGATTCATGGGGTCGCAAAGAGTCGGACACGACTGAGTGACTGAGCTGAACTGAACTGAAAGATGAGGTACATTCTGTGGATATTACATATCCTGGGGAAATGGCCTGGATAGAGCCCTGCATGGCCTCCCTCAGCTCTGCAGCTAAGCTTCATGCTTCAGTTGCCACAGTTTCTTTGGCCCCATTTTATTAAATTCAACACTAGCACCAGGGTGTGAAGTTGCTAGGGAAAAATTTTGGAAAGATACTTATTCAAAGCCCCAGTTGGTTTTCTACGGATTAATAAGTAGCGCAATGCAATTTAATTCATTTTAAATCAATGATGCGACCCATCTCTCTGTGGAAGAAAATTACACTTATCTCTGTGCAACATTTGTGCTGCCTGCTGCCCTCAGTACTTAAATGTTAATTTTAACATAAACAGAATTATCTTTCTGTACAATTCTGGCCTTTAACACCTTGTTAGATTTTTGCAGTAGCTTTCTGACTTTCCACAGCCCTAGCTGCTGTCTTGGGGCAACTGTTGTCAAGAAAACCTGCGTAAGACAAGAATTTCACTGTGGTGTTTTTGGCTCAGAAAAGGTCACTAGATTAAGAATGTCATTGAATCTTTCTCTTGGGCTTCTAAAATTCCCTAGTCACCATCCCTATCGATCATTTGGCAAAATTATGTACTGTATTCTAAAACTGATCATATGTATGTGTGGCGTATTTCCAGTTATATTCTAAGCTGCTTAAGGACAGAGAAATTAAATTTTACTTTTAACTTCTAGCATCATTTAAATCATGCCTGTAGAATTCTAAGAACATTGTATATCTCAGATATCTAATTATACAGCACCTCCTGCTAGGTGTTGTTATCACCATTTTATATTAGGGAAACTAAGTCACAGAAGATATGTGACTTGACTAAGTCCATACACCCAAGTAAATGATAAAGCCACTTTTATATATATATATATATTTATTTATTTATTTTTAAAGCCACTTTTAAACTGAAGACTCTTGGCCTCAAAACCCTCCCTCTTCATTCTACAACATACAGCATTTAGTAATTTGTTTTTGTTTTTAATGATATTTGGCCTCAAGAGAACAAAATTATGAACTGGGTAATACATACTGGATGAAAGAAAAACCACTGAGACTGCCTATACCTTTCTGTTTGCTTATTGCTGCTGCTGCTAGGTCGCTTCAGTCATGTCCGACTCTGTGCAACCCCAGAGACAGCAGCCCACCAGGCTCCCCCATCCCTGGGATTCTCCAGGCAAGAACACTGGAGTGGGTTGCCATTTCCTTCTCCAATGCATGAAAGTGAAGTCGCTCAGTCGTGTCTAACTCTTAGCGACCCCGTGGAACGCGGCCTGTGAGGCTTCTCCGTCCATGGGATTTTCCAGGCAAGAGTACTGGAGTGGGGTGCCATTGCCTTCTCGGCTGTTTGCTTATTGGAGTCAGATAAAAGAAGCAAAGTGAAGAATCATGAAACAGATGTCAGGGCAAACATTCAGCAGGACTGGGGACACTCTACATTGATCTTGTATGACACAGTTCCCCTGATTCGGTACACTATACAGAAACAGTAATGTCTGCCTTATTTAAACACCAGTTTGTAAGGCAAATTGAAGAGAAAAAAAAAAAAAAATATGACGAGAATTGGCACCTGTTCATTAACATTCTTTCTAGACCAATGAAAAAAATAGAAGAATCTTTAGGCCACCTTCCTTGAGTGTTGAAACTCATGCAAAGTAACTTGTCCCAGCCACTGGTTGCTGGGAACTTTTGGTAGCCATGGTCTATAGACATGTAGAAGGCAGTATATACAGCAACAGTAATTTCCTGAGACATATGTCCATACTCTAAACAGGAGGAGGCACTTCAGCAAATTCCCTTTGTGTCTATTGAATTTTTTCCCTGATTTCATGTGCACTCCATTAGGGAAAAAAAAAAAAAAATCTCTTCATCCCAGTGGCAAAACAGTAGAAATCTGTTTCATTCTGGAAAGTTGTAGATGAATTCCTTAATTTAAAAAAAAATTTTTTTTAGTACTCAGTTTCTGTACTATCTAATCAGCTCTTGACAGCAAGACAAAGACCAAACGTTAACTTTTTTTGATAGAAGATATAACTTAAAATGAGTTATCTGTCATTTTTTAAAATGTTGAAATTAACAGCATTTAAAGTTCATGACTTTGAAAATTGCCACTGAAAACCTAAACAACGTGTTCCATCAAGACTCTTGCTTTGACACGCAGGTTCTCAATGAAAATCATCCTCTGCTTTTTCACCTGGCAGAGCGCTGACATCCCTCCCATTAGCTCAGTTCTCCCCAACAATAATTTTAGCAATAAGTGTTGTTATGCCCAAGTCGCGAAATCTCCCAATGACCACCAGGGAGCCGATATCCAATGCAAAAGCAAGAGAGTTTTCACTACCAAGCTCGAGCTGGGGCTCCCACCGATATCGACATAGCAGCTATAGGGAGGAGCCCCAGGTTTTAGATTACATTGCTTATATAGGGAGTATACATGGAAGAAAAAGGATTTCTAGGTAGGGGAACGTCTGATTGGTCACTTTCTTTTGAAGGGTTGTGTGTTGGTTCTTGATTGGTCCCTATTGTCTAGGTAGACCACAAGTTCCTGAGCGTTAAGTCAGGAGATTTTGGTCTGGGGTCCGATTGGCTCGTGGGTGGTGGGGTGAGGTCAGGGAATTTCCAAAGGCTCTTGGATTTCCAAAGCCTCTTTTCCTGGAATCTTACAAAATGGAGTTTTTCTGTTAACAAAATGGGGTAGCTTAGATTCCTCATTCCCCCCTTCTCTAGGATCCAGGACAGACCCAATCATGGGTCTGGGGTCAGCTCTATATTGTCTCCCGCTAAGGGGACCATTGGCAGGGCCGTATACTGGGGTCTGTGCACCATGAGCTGATGGGGCTTTTAATGAAGGCCACCAATTTGTTTAGTAAGCATGGCCCGAGGGTGAGTAGTAGTAACAAGATAATCAGGGGCCCTACCAAGGAAGATATGAGAGTTGTGAACCAGGGGGATGAGTTGAACCAGGATTCAAACCAATTTTGAGACATTTCTCTGTCTCTTTTTCTCTGACTCAGCCCTTCTCTTATCTTGGCCAGGGACTCCCTGACTACCCCCGAGTGATTCACATAAAAACAACGTTCTTCCCCTAACGCAGCCCATAGGCCCCTTGAGAGACTGCATACTCAAGATACTTTTTGGGAATTGAGGCGGAGGTCTCTTTCTTCTGTAACTTCTTCCTGCTGTGCATGGGCATAGGCCTGCCTAGCAGAGCAGAAGTCTCTCTCTACCTGATCTAAGTTGGTGTTTTCCACATCTGAAACCAGCTTCTACCCTTGTAGTTGCAGCAATTTAGTTGGCCCCTCTCAGAGATGAAATAGACAAGGGCCAAACAAGAGACCTAACAGGATGGTCATCTCTGGTCCCCGGAAACAGAAGGCAACATTTGGGGTGAGGGTTGCAGGGTTTGTGATCCTTTCTGACTGGTTGGTGGTGAGGCAACAGAGCTGTGCTCCAGGAATCTTGTGTTCAGTCTGAAGTTACCATCTTCCACCTGGGTGGGGGCTCAAAGACATTGTTATGCATATTTCTTTGAGTAGGAACCAGGACTCTGTCTGGAGGCTGTACCAACCTTTGAATGTTTCTGTTTTTGTATCCTCTCCCTTCCCTGATTAGCAATTGTTTGAATCCACTCTTTGGAATTCAGGGAAGGTCTCCAGTACTCTTGCCTTGAAAATCCCATGGGCAGAGGAGTCTGGAAGGCTGCAGTCCATGGGGTCGCTGAGGGTTGGACACGACTGAGCAACTTCACTTTCACTTTTCATTTTCATGCATCGGAGAAGGAGATGGCAACCCACTCCAGTGTTCTTGCCTGGAGAATCCCAAGGACGGGGGAGCCTGGTGGGCTGCCGTCTCTGGGATCGCACAGAGTCGGACATGACTGAAGCGGCTTAGCAGCAGCAGCAGCAACAAGGAGGCTGAACAAAGTCTATATCCTACAGATAAGAAATGGAGAACACAGAACAGGTCTGTACTTCAGAGCCCCACAGAGTCCTGCTCAGTTTTAATTTTAGGGAACTAGGCAACTATGACTGTGATAGTTCAGTTCAGTTCAGTTCAGTTGCTCAATCATGTCCAACTCTTTGCGACCCCATGAATCGCAGCACACCAGGCCTCCCTGTTCATCACCATCTCCTAGAGTTCACTCAGACTCATGTCCATCGAGTCCATGATGCCATCCAGCCATCTCATCCTCTGTCGTCCCCTTCTCCTCCTGCCCCCAATCCCTCCCAGCATCAGAGTCTTTTCTAATGAGTCAGCTCTTCGCATGAGATGGCCAAAGAACTGGAGTTTCAGCTTTAGCATCAGTCCTTCCAAAGAAATCTCAGGGTTGATCTCCTTCAGAATGAACTGGTTGGATCTCCTTGCAGTCCAAGGGACCCTCAAGAGTCTTCTCCAACACCACAGTTCAAAAGCATCAATTCTTTGGCACTCAGCCTTCTTCATAGTCCAACTCTCACATCCATACATGACCACAGGAAAAACCATAGCCTTGACTAGATGGACCTTAGTCGGCAAAGTAATGACTCTGCTTTTGATATACTATCTAGGTTGGTCATAAGTTTTCTTCCAAGGAGTAAGCGTCTTTTAATTTCATGGCTGCAGTCACCATCTGCAGTGATTTTGGAGCCCCCAAAAATAAAGTCAGCCTCTGTTTCCACTGTTTCCCCATCTATTTCCCTTGAAGTGATGGGACCATAACTTCCTGTCAAAATGAGGCATCGGACTGCCCAAGCTTGGAGTATAGACACTTAATTGGAAGTATTTCTGAGTCCCAAGTTCTAGATCTGAGTCTTGTATGATTAAAATCCTAATCCCTTGGTCTGCTATTTTGGTGTAACAGACCCAGTTAGAAGTAGTTGGAAGAGTGATAACTGGAATTTAGTAGACAAAATAAATCTCATTTCTTTTTAGAAGAATAGGTCTGAAACCCAGTCTGGACCTGGCACTTCAGGGAGACTTGTAGCCATGTAGCCAGTTGCCTAGTTTTATAAAAAGTAAGGTTACTAGCTTCCAGCAGACATTGTTTTGAAAATGGTGGCATCCAAGCCTGACACGACTCAGAAAACTCAAGTGTTTAGCAATACAAGGTCTAATCTGAAAGTACACCCATAGCATCATCTAGTTATTTCCCAGGATATCAGAACCATAGATACTCTATTTTGACTTTTAATTGTAAACTTTTCCTTAATAGCCAAAGCAGATTTCACCATTAATGACGTCAGTGTTTCTCTAGGTACGAGAAGATGCAAGAATTAGGATTCATAAAATCTTCTCCTGAAAAGATCTAACTATCTGAAGGCCTTTTCTGCCAGTTTTTCCCAGAGCACAGAGTGCCTTGTTCCTGATTTTCACCCTAAACTCCTTTCAGGGGCATTGAAAGTCAGCAGTTGCAGCGGCCATGGTTTAATCTTTGTAGATGTAGATGGCGAGTGTCATTCTTCAGTTGGCAGAGCCCCTTCTTGCTCATAAACTTGACCATGATTATGAGGGGGGCACTTCATGACCATTTTATCCCATGGTGCTGAGAGTGTCCATTCTCAAGTAAACAGGCCACTCAATGTGCTGTTACTGGACCAGGCCATAAAACAGTATCTAAAATTCTCTGGACCACCTGTCTTACTAGCTTTTTGGTCCAGGAGAATATTCCCTCTTGTTGCTTCTTGCCATATCTAGAGTTACACTGTTACCCTCATCGATCTCATATGGGACTATATATTATTCTATTAGAGGCCTCACACACATATTTGACAGTGTAAGAAAAAGCAGTTTTGTAAAACAGGTGAAATACAAATAACATAGCCAGCAGTATTAGTAAAGTCACAAGTAAGACTTATGTTAAGAACTTCCATTAGATGTAACCCAGTATATCTCAGGTCATCTGCACAGTGACCTGAATATGACTATAATTTTTAAAGTAAATTTTCTCAGGGCCAACCAGTTAGAGTCTGATAGTAGAGAAATTTACCAAGGTAACCCAGAACTAGACACAGGTAACTGGCCACAAACCCAACAACTGGATTGATTTTTAAAACTAGCATAGAATCAGGCCTATGATAGAAAAGCATTTGACTTACATGCAAAGGTCTAAGAAGCCAAGAAAACATAAATGATCATACGAATCAGGTCCAGCATCTTGGGGAAGCTGTCTACCTCTGATGTCGTCGTCTTCTCATCTTGGTGTAGTGTAGTTTTCCTGATAAAAAAGTCCTTCCATCTAGGTTGGAGACAGTCCCTTAAATTATGTCTTTTTCCAGTCCTGGTTGCAGGTCATGAGATATCTGATCTTCATTCAAAGACAGATTACTGAGATAAGCTTCAGAAACAAACTTAGGGTGTTCTTCAAGAATTCAATTAAATTTTACATTAATATCACATAACAGCAAAGAACTATCTAAGAGATGAGTCTTACTAGATGCAGACCTCCATTAACAAACTGGTATTTAACATTTTGAAATATCTTTTCTCCTTAAAGTTACCCTTATTTTTATTAAATATAACCAAGTTAAGGCTAGTTTGTTTGCAAAATAGGTCTGTTCTCACTAATTTTGGTCTGATGATTTTTTATAACCATAATTGATTATGGGCTTTTTATTTTGCTGGAACATTTATAGAGTCTCAGACTGAACTTTTAAAATAAAACAGGGCTGGGAAACTCACACCAAAGGCTTATCACAGATTTTGCCTAACAAATCTAGATGAATTCTTCCCTTTTTAAGGTCTCAAAAATTTCTTGAGATTTTTGTACCCATGAGATAACCTTCCTAACTCATTTGATAAATTTACTGGAAACCTAAGAACTTCCAATTTTTGGAGGAGTCAGATAGAAAATATAATTGTTTTGATTATAATGTTTAATTTTACCAAAGTATTGTCATAATTAGTTTGAGAGGAAGATTTTCCCTACTCCCTGAAAACATAAGATTCAAGCCCATAATTTTTCAGATAGAAACCATAAAAGTTATAAGCATATTCACTGGTTCATTCAGTCCTTTTGTTAACTTTTGCGAAGTCATCAGGTTTTCCATTAAAATACCAGGACATATCAGAATGTTAAAAACTCCATATAATTTCTAGGATATCTGTATTAGTAATTTTACCATACATTATAACATGAGCGGATTTATTACTCATTTGATAATCTTTTCCATGTAATTTAACCAACCAAATAAACACAGTTTAATATCTCTCTTTGGGATGTTCCAGGGGCCCTCTGAAGCATCCCAAAGTTAGCTAGAGATCAAAAGAACTTCAAAAGAGTTCTATTTAGGAAGTTTTATCAAAAAGATCAATAAAACGGGTTTAGAACATTTGGTCAGATTTAGTCAATGTTGATGGGCGTATCACTTAGCTTGTTGATATGTCACAATGGGCGTAAATACCGAGGCTCAAGGTCTAGTGAAAGTCAGCTCCGCCATCTTGGACCTAGTTGACTCTAACCAGTTTTTTTTTTTTTTTTTTTTAATGGCTGTGTCATTCTTAACAAAATTCATTTATCTAACTAATTGTAATCCAATTTTAGAAAGTCCTGATCATGCATAACTCTTTTTAGTATTTTATCATACCCTTGCTAAGTTTTGTTTTCACTTGAGGTAATTTCCTTGTTGACAAACTTGTAACAGATATAATATTTAACTTATATTAAACCTAGGTACAATGAAAATATTCTACTCAACGTTAATTACTCTAAGACATGTCTATATTAGATAGGTCAACAAATAAACATTAATATCAGGTATTTAACATTGAATATTTCCCAGTACACATGAACCTGGAATTTATTGTTTAATTTAGAATTACTTGATTTGTAAGTGCTTACCTTTTTTTAAGCCAAATAAATAGAGCTCATATACAAATTAACCTCAGAAATATTACCCAGAGACACAGACATACCAAGACATATTTAGACAGACACAGTGCAAGATCTAGCTTCAAGTCTTTTTCTTTTTTTTTCCTCAGTGTCAGGAGTTAGAGATGGTCTAGATAAGTGTTCCTGAGAGCCCTGGTCTCAAGGCACAGGGAAAGAAAATCAAGTTCTAACAAAACGGCAGCAGGTCTAAACCACATGGTGGCCAGACAAAGCAGAATGGCCATCAAAAATCACAACACAGAACGCAAAGTTAAAACACACACAGATAAACCTGGCAGTCCTCATCAAAGTGAAAGTGAAAGTGAAAGTGAAGTCACTCAGTCGTATCTGACTGTTTGCGACCCGTGGACTGTAGCCCACCAAGCCTTTCCATCCATGGGATTCTCTAGGCAAGAATACTGGAGTGGGTTGCCATTTCCTTCTCCAGGGGATCTTCTTGACCCAGGGATCGAACCCAGGTCTCCCATATTGCAGGCAGACACTTTAACCTCGGCTCCACCAGGGAAGCCCTTAAATACAAGAATACAGTCTCTCAGAAAACCTCCTGTAGAGACACAGAACTTCAGATCTAAGTACTAACATCAAAGATTTCAAGGGAGGAAAGGAGGCCAGGTTAAAAAAGAAGGGGGAGGAGACAGGAGGGGGAAGCAAAAGGGGTGGCCTTACAGACATCTCCTGCCACCTACAGATATTCAGGCATTACAGGACTTTTCCCTGGGCCTTCAGAGAAGGGAGGACTGGAACTTGGCCCTACCAGAAATCAGAACCAGAATTCGAGTTCTCTGCCAAGAGGAGGTGATCAGTCTCTAATCCTCAGCTCAGGCTGAGGGCTCTTCGACCAGATTCCTGCGTCCAGGACCAGGACTAGAGAAACAGGGAAGGATAGGAAGGGTTAAGGAGAGGAAAGAGAGGGAGGAGGAGAGAGATCAATAAAGTCTCTTGTTCCTTACCAGTCGGGGCACTCTGGCCAGTTGTCCACGTCAGGAGGAGACCAGGGACAAAAGGGTCCCAGTTGTGGCCGCTGGGTCTGGTCCATTGGCAGGCAAGCTGGCCCCTGAGTACCCCCAGTGGTCAGGATGTCAGTCTCGGCGAATAAGAGTCCCCACCAGAGTCGCCATTTGTTGCAGGAAGAGGGACCCCTTCCAGGGCCCAAAACTGGGCTCTTGTCTAACACTAGGAAATGAATTGTCCAAGGAGACACATGTGCTGACAAAGGGAACTTGGTCAGGGTGTCTGATCCGTGGTCAGAAGATGATATCTCGGACTTGGTATACAGTTCCCAAGTCAAAGATGCCTTCTGAGGGCCAGCCTACATGGAAGGTTGGCCATTCTGCGCTGCAAAAAGTGATTAATTTATTCCTTTTAATTTCTCACTGAGGTCATGAGCATGAATCTTGACCTACTCAAAATTATCAGTAACCAAGGATAGAGGTGTGGGGTTAGAATGGTGTTGCCCCATTGTCCCTGGATCAGTCAGATGTTGGTAAATTAACACAGACAATATGAACAGCCACACAGACAGACAGAGAGACAGGAGAAATACACCTCCAGGAGTCCAGAGGCAAAACTGAAAGACGACAGCCTCTGGCCATTTAGCGGGAGCGACCCGCTATCGTCTACAGAGAACAGGGGCACTCCGTCCCCTCCAAGAGGGTCAGGGACGTCTCCCAACGACCCCCACTGGTGACCTGTCAGCACGTCCACCTGAGTCATATACCGGTCTCAGAAAAGAGGCCCTGTCAGAAACGAAAAGAAAGACAGAAAAAAGCTTACCAGTGGCAGATGACTCTCCGGATCGGTCTTCCCGTGGAGCCGGTGGAAGATCCCGGATGAGCCCCCAAATATTATGCCCAAGTCGTGAAATCTCCCAATGACCACCAGGGAGCCGATATCCGATGCAAAAGCAAGAGAGTTTTTATTACCAAGCTCGAGCTGGCGCTCCCATCGATAACTACACAGCAGCTATAGGGAGGAGCCCCGGGTTTTGGATTACATTGCTTATATAGGGAGTATACATGGAAGAAAAAGGATTTCTAGGTAGGGGAACGTCTGATTGGTCACTTTCATTCGAAGGGTTGTGTGTTGGTTCTTGATTGGTCCCTATTGTCTAGGTAGACCAGAAGTTCCTGAGCGTTAAGTCAGGAGATTTTGGTCTGGGGTCCGACTGGCTTGTGGGTGGTGGGGTGAGTTCAGGCAATTTCCAAAGGCTCTTGGATTTCCAAAGGCTCTTTTCCTGGAACCTTACAAAATGGAGTTATTCTGTTAACAAAATGGGGTAGCTTAGATCCTTCAGTGTATGTTCCTCTGTGATTGTACATTACACGGATTTTACATGCATAGAAACTGGTAAACATCTTGAAATTCTTTTGATAGTATTTTAGGTGAAAGTCTTTCTTTTGTGCGAAGGAGGGCAGGAGTTATCTATGAGGGACAGTAGTTCAGTAAATTTTATCAGTTTTATACCTATAGAAAAGAAAATGTTAGAGAATCAAGGGAAGATTAGTGATACATCATAATACAGGTTTTAACATAAAAGTGTTGATAGTACCTTTTGAACGTGCAGCATTCACTTTTTTCAAAAAGAAATGTCAATATAAAAGATAGGCAATTATTACTATTACTATTTAGTCCTATCAGTATTCTTTGCTGGACACGGTAAAACACACTGTCTCTTAAGTTAAATTACGTAAATTGAGAGGAAAAAACAAGGAGGTCAAATAAGTAGGTCAAACAAGTAGGTCATATAAGACAAATCCTACTTTGTAAATATTGATACAAAATAGCAAGTGACTGTCTACTTAAGTCTGATTTAATAACAATATGAATATGATGTAGCGAAAAGACTAATTATCAAAGGTAAGCCCGAATCGAATATAATCTAGTATAATTCTTCCATGTCTACGTTTTAGAGAAGTATAGCAGACTGGAAATATGACATAATTTTATTTTTGTAATAAATACATTGCTGTAGAGCTAGAAATCATTTTTTATTGTTTACTGAAAATGCAACTGAAAAATATTAATAGCATATTTAACTGCGCAGATATTAAGAGAGAACTGCAAGTGCAATGCAGTCCCCATGGTCGTCGTCTCATTTGTTTTTCCCATCCTGAGTAAGAACACTTTGCATACCCTTCCCCAAAGTAGATACAATTCTAGAAAGCAATAATTGCAGTACATTTTACTGAAAATGGTAATTTATCACAACCACATAGCAGAACTTCAGAAAATTGTTCTAAGCACCTTCTGTTTCTTGTCCCCCTCGAACTGGAGCTCTCTCTTTCCATACAGGCCTCTCCAGCCTCAGGACTAGCGCTTTTCAACCTCTGGAATCTGCCCTCAGGGTTTCCTTATTTCACAGCTCTTCTTCAACAGAATGCAGTTACCCCTCAGCTTCTCAAGTCTTGGAGTTTCCCCATTCTTATCACCCAGCTCAGCAAACAACACATAGTCTTTATAAAGCTTTGGGGTCTTGAAATGTTTTAATATTTTCCTGCCATGAATGTGTTTTTATTCACAAGTAAAATAGATATCTGAAAATAAAATATATTTAGGGATTGGAACAGGAGAATAGAAGGAATTTACAGCACAGATTTACAGGAACTTACGGACACAAATTGGTTAAATAGGCCCTAAGAAAAGGAAAGAGGAGGAGGAAATACTGACGAGTGAGACAGGAACAGCCCTATAGAAACTATTATTAAGTTCTGATGTGTGGTAGCAATATCTCTCCAGTTGCAGTACATTTTTTAAAAAACTTATTTATCAAAAGGCACTATGTAAAGCCAAGCTTCCTAGAGATGATGTTTGTAATACTTGTAACTAAAGAGAACTTTCATTCAGAATATTTCAAATTAAAAACATCCAGCAATAAAGAAATAGATGACCCTTTCAAAATCAAAACAAAACAAAAAACTGATAGACAAATGATTTGATCAGACTCTTCACAAAAGGGGAAATCCAAATTGCCTTTAAGTGTATAAAGGAGTGTTTCACATCCTTAATCATCAGGGAAAAGTAAAATGAAAACCAATAATGAGATATGACCCTACACCCAAAAGATGGCCTTAAAAAATAGTAGGTATAGCTGTCAATGCTGTGTCCTTGAGGATAAGGAAAAATTTGAACTCTTATATACTGCTGCTGCTGCTAAGTTGCTTCAGTCGTGTCCAACTCTGTGCGACACCATAGACAGCAGCCCAACAGGCTCCCCTGTCCCTGGGATTCTCTAGACAAGAGCACTGGAGTGGGGTGCCATTTCCTTCTCCAATGCATGAAAGTGAAAAGTGAAAGTGAAGTCGCTCAGTCGTGTCCGACTCTACTTCAAGTACAACTAAGGAGATATATACTGCTACTGGGGCATAAATTGGTACAATCTCCTTGGAAAACTGGTTTCTGGTTTCTAAAAAAACAGACTCTAATTGTCTCTTCAATTCCATACCCAGGTAGATATAATAGACAGTAGATACACAGTAGAATTGTAAAGAGAACTACGTAATATGAATACACTGCTGTATATTCACAACAGCACTCTTCATAATAACACTCAGCTGGAAAAAACAAAAACAAAAACAAATAACCATCAGGGATAGAATAAGCAAATAGTGTTACATTCTTAAAGTGGATTATTACAGAGCAATTAAAAAAAATCACTGTCACACACAACGACATGGGTCATATCAGATGTATTATGTTGGACAAAATTAATCCAAGCAAAAAACAGACTTTATGATTCTACTCCTCCCGTAAAACACAAGTTCAGTTCAGTTCAGTCACTCAGTCGTGTTTGACTCTGCAACTCCATGAACCGCAACGTGCCAGGCATCCCTGTCCATTACCAATACCCGGGGTTCACCCAATCTCATCTTCATTAAGTCAGTGATGCTATCCAACCATCTCATCCTCTGTCATCCCCTTTTCCTCCTGCCTTCCATCTTTCCCAGCATCAGGGTTCTTTCAAATGAGTCAGCTCTTTGCATCAGGTGGCCAAAGTATTGGAGTTTCAGCTTCAACATCAGTCTTTCCAATGAACACTCAGGACTGATCTAATGGGTGATGGACTGGTTGGATCTCCTTGCAGTCCAAAGGACTCTCAAGAGTCTTCTCCAACACCACAGTTCAAAAGCATCAATTCTTCGGCTCTCAGACTTCTTCACAGTCCAACTCTCACATCCATACATGACCACAGGAAAAACCATAGCCTTGATTAGATGGACATTTGTTGACAAAGTAATGTCTCTGCTTTTTAATATGCCGTCTAGGTTGGTCATAACTTTCCTTCCAAGGAGTAAGCGTCTTTTAATTCCATGGCTGCAATCATCATCTACAGTGATTTTGGAGCCCCCAAAAATAAAGTCAGCCACTGTTTCCACTGTTTCCCCATTTATTTCCCATTAAGCAATGGGACCGGATGCCATGATCTTAGTTTTCTGAATGTTGAGCTTTAAGCCAACCTTTTCACTTTCCTCTTTCACTTTCATTAAGAGGCTCTATAGTTCTTCTTCGCTTTCTGCATAAGGGTGGTATTATCTGCATATCTGAGTTTATTGATATTCCTCCCACCAAACTTGATTCCAGCTTGTGCTTCTTCCAGACCAGTGTTTCTCATGATGTACTCTGCATATAAGTTAAAAAGCAGGGTGACAATATACAGCCTTGACGTACTCCTTTTCCTATTTGGAACCAGTCTGTTGTTCCATGTCCAGTTCTAACTGTTGCTTCCTGACCTGTATATAGGTTTCTCAAGAGGCAGGTCAGGTGACCTAGTATTCCCATCTCTTTCAGAATTTCTCAGATTGTGATCCACACAGTCGAAGACTTTGGCATAGTCAATAAAGCAGAAATAGACGTTTTTCTGGAATTCTCTTGCTTTTTTGATGATCCAGCGGATGTTGGCAATTTGATCTCTGGTTCCTCTGCCTTTTCTAAATCCAGCCTGAACATCTGGAAGTTCATGGTTCACATATTGCTGAAGCTTGGCTTGGAAAATTTTGAGCATTGCTTTACTAGCGTGTGAGATGAGTGCATTTGTGTGGTAGTTTGAGTATTCTTTGGCATTGCCTTTCTTTGGAATTGGAACAAAAACTGACTTTTTCCAGTCCTGTGGCTACTGCTGAGTTTTCCAAATTTGCTGGCATATTGAGTGGAGCACTTTCACAGCATCATTTTTCAGGACTTGAAATAGCTCAACTGGAATTCCATCACCTCCACTAGCTTTGTTCATAGTGTTACTTCCTAAGGCCTACTTGACTTCACATTGCAGGATATCTGGGTCTTGGTGAGTGATCACACCATCGTGATTATCTGGGTCATGAAGATCTTTTTTGTATAGTTCTTCTGTGTAGTCTTGCCTCCTCTTCTTAAAGACTAAAGATCTCGTCAAGAAAATTAGAGATACCAAGGGAATATTTTATGCAAAGATGGGCTTAATAAAGGACAGAAATAGCAAAATGCCAAAAAAGCAACAATAATAGTTTTTGGTGACTCAAGTCACAATAGTGGTGATCTGTGGAGTGAACATCAGAGGGTGATGTGGAAGAATCTTTTCAAAGTGCAGGGTCACTATTGTATGCTGGTATATATGGTGGTTACCTAGGTGTGTTTATTTTAGTACCTAGGCAATACAGTTGATTTGTGTACTTTTATGTATGTATCATTTTATTCACTTCAAAAGCAGAAATATTACTTTGCCAACAAAGGTCCGTCTAATCAAGGCTATGGTTTTTCCAGTGGTCATGTATGGATGTGAGAGTTGGACTGTGAAGAAAGCTGAGTGCCGAAGAATTGATGCTTTGGAACTGCGGTGTTGGAGAAGACTCTTGAGAGTCCCTTGGACTGCAAGGAGATCCAACCAGTCCATCCTAAAGGAGATCAGCCCTGGGTATTCATTGGAAGTTCTGAAAGAACAAATAGCATTGTCAAGGAAGTATGAGTTATTAAGCTTATTCAAAGTAGAGGCTTAAGAAAAGACACTGAGAGTCATAAGATCAAGATCAAGGAAGTCAACTGGGCTCAGATCCTGCAAGATCTAAATATAATGGCCATAAAAAAATTGAGCTTCCCAAGTGGTGCTAGTGGCGAAGAATCCACCTGCTGGTGCAGGAAACATAAGAGACATGGGTTTGATCCCTGTATTGGGACGATCTCCTGGAGGAGGAAATGGCAACCCACTCCAGTATTCTTGCCTGGGGAATTCCACAGACAGAGGAGCCTGGCAGGCCACAGGCTGTAGAGAGTTGGACACAACGTTGTGACTACTAAACACTACTAAAGCAACTTAGCATGCACGCATGAAAGAAATTGTACTTTTTAAAATAGTTACCATGATTGGAATAAATAAAGGAAAGCCATTCCTAATATTGCTTAGAAAAGGTTTCATTCTCCATCCACCTCTCTCTACACACAAATGTTGTTTGAAAAGATATATTATAGGACTTTCAAAACAAATGTGCTAATAAATGCATAGTCACATCCTGAGAGTAATCATTTGATGGTAGAAGAATTAGATTGATGGTTTCTCGAAATCTAAAGTCTAATTTCTAATTTTAAGAAGATGGTATATAAATTTTAAAGGGCCTCTTAAGGGAGATGATTAATATCATGAGTATACTAAATTGTTGTTGAGGCTTATCTGGAGGACTCCAGGAAGCTTTGGTCCCCACACAACCCCAAACAGCTAAGATACTTTCAACTCTCATCATGGTGGAGAGTTCATTGTTTCCTTACACCCTGAAGACTTACCAGCTTTTTACACTCCCCTATGAAAATCAAAAGGAAGTATCTGTGTATATATATATATGTGTGTGTGTGTGTGTATACATATATATTATTAACTAAATATATATATATACATTTAGTATGTATATGTATGTATGTTTAGTATGTATGTGCATATAATTAACTAAATATAATTATACTATATTTAATTAACTAAAATCTCCCTAACAGCAGAAGAGGAACAAGGATCCCAAAGTTTGTAGAGGTATATACTGAAGTGGTCATGCCAAGGACATTTCTTCGTATTATCAAGCTCTAACAAACCATGATATTTTTACTTCCTACTGTTCAGTACATCATATTTATGTTTCTTTTAATGTGTACTTTAGTTTTCTAAATTTGCTTAAAACTTGCTTACCAAAAATTTAAAGCAAATATTTAAAATTTTGTAAAATTGATGCCATAAAAGAGATATCCATGAGTTTTGGACTCGGATGTTGCCTACTCACTTGATCCTTTCCTTCTGTCTTACATCACAACTCTGATGTTTTTAATAGCAATATTTCAGTAGAAACATTCACCACCCTAGACCTTCTCCCAGTCAGGGGAGGCCGTGTGACCTGTTTCAGTTTCATGTGTTATAAAAAGGTTCCGGAAAAGCTATTATTTTTCTGGATAAAACAATGAGGATAGAATCAGCTGTAATCAGCTTTTTGGCTCTTCCTCTTTCCCTTTTTCCTGCCTGCCTGCAGTGTTGAGATGAGGCCTGAAGGTGAGATGGTCACTGTGCACTGTGGAGTCATGGATAGGTGACAATGAACACCCTGGTCAGAATCTAGTAGGAGTCACACTCCTGTGCTGTGACTGCCATTGATGCCCATTGGAAATTTCTGCTTTGTTAGGTGCTGTCCAGTACATTAGCCATTGTCCTCATGGAGTTACGAGCACTTGAAATGCACCTAACAAAACTGAAGAATCATGTTTTAATCTAATACATTTTAAAATTTAAATAAGAGCCACGTATATCTAGTGGCCACTATATTAGACAGCACAGCTAGACTATACCTCTATTTAGTTGAGTAGAGAGGCAGGTTCTTTAACATAAAATTAACTTCCCTCCTAACTATGTTTATTCTGGAGCTTCAAATTCTCTCTTTTACCTCTTGGTGCACACACATACATGTAGTCTGAAAATCTTTCCCTTAAATTACTCTCGCATCAACACCTTGGTGGGGTTGACCTACAGATAACTGAGATTTTCTTTATAGTGGGACACAGGATGGAGGAAAAAAATGGAGATGTGGGATACTGTAAATTTACCACAAGCAACCTCCAATCCCTGAAGGAAATGTCCCTGATTCTGAATGTAATCAAGCTTCTCCATCTGTATTACTCAATGAAGACAACTAAATAGCACAGAAGGACATGCGTTCCTTGCAGGTTAAGCCTTTCTTCTGAAAGAAAACGGGCTCTGCCTCTCCTCAAGGAATATGTCACACCCCACATGTTATGTTGCTCTAATTTGTCTCATTTCATATTCAGACACGGTACCTCTTCTGACGTGGGCTTGTTTTATATTAGGGCAGAAAAGGAAAATGAATAGACAGAATGCCCTGCCTGGTGGCTAGCAGTACCCATATGTTCCATTTCTTGTGTCTGAGTCATTCACACAGACTCGAGAATGAGTAGAAGTCAGCGTGACACCCACCAGAAGGGACAGAAAGCCAGCTGTGGGCAATTGAAAGGATTAGCACTGCTGCCAGCCAGTAGGCAGGAAATGGTGTATGAAAGGTTTTGTCTTTGAAGACTGTGAAAAACAGAAAGATCTGAGTCTTGGAATCCCAATCATAACCATAAATAAGACTTTTTGTGAAAAGAAAGTATTAAGAACATTGCTGTAGTTGTCCTTTCCACCCTAGGTTACTAATGGAAATACAGCCTGATAGTGTTTCACACACAAAAATTGTTAGACATCCTCTGTAAAAAATGTCTTTGGGAAATGAGTTATTATATACTTTCATTTTAAACATTAGAAAATTTAGAAATTACCCTTACCCAACTATGGCCTTAATGTGTGTGTGGTATTAACTGAAGCCATATTATTACACAGCAATTGCTTATTTTCAATCACAGAGCTTCATTTGATATACAAAGTAGATAAGAAATAGTAGAGCATAAAAGCATTTTAAACATTTTTTTTTCAAACAGAATCTATGACAAATATTATAACTGGACTTGTGAGAGTGTATTTCTTTCCATCAAATACAGTTCCTTTCCTGGCTGTTTCATTGCAGCATATAACTAAAGGAACTTAAATGAAAGAAAAAAAAAAAAAAACAGACCACTCTGACACATAAATTCTAAATCATTTGATAATATATAGTTATTTCAGTTATACTGGAAATAATAGTGGGTAAATATAATAAACCTAAGGAAAATATCAAAGCCCCAAAGTAAATCCAGAACAATTAAGTAATTTGCTTTAAAGGCATCCTTAGCTGTAGAGTGAATGCTTACTTGGCATCTGTTAGCCACTTAATAGATAATAATAGCAAAGACTGATTGAATACTTACTATGTGCCAGACCCTGTGCTAACCACTTATATTTATTGTCTCATTTACTCCCTTTAATCAGCTGTTATAAAATGTAATATAATCAAGGCAGTTATTTTATTAGCTTTATGAAGGATTCACATTATGTCATAGTTTATCAAAATATATTTCATATTAATTTGTAATCATTATCTTTAATATGAATGATAACCTCCAATGAGGTAATGACTATATTGGAAAGAATTTTAAACTGCAGATTCACAAGATTCACATCCTTACATCCACTTTGAGCTCTACCACTAATATATCAGTTATATGACTATGGGCCAGCTACTGAAAACACTGCTAACAATTTGCCTTATATTTTGAAAATTGTTTCAAAATAATAACTGAGTGAGGAGGAGGAAATAAAATAGAAGATACTCTTAAATCACAAATTGTTGATCCAAGAGAATAGGAACAGGACTTCATCATGTGTGCCTCTTGAAAGATAAGTGAAGTAGAAGGAATGGAAAACGATTCGGATGTTTTTTAGGGCCAGTGTAATTTTAATCTGAATTTTCATGAAGAAAAGCATAGTAACTAATTAGGAGTGATTGGAAACTATAGAGCAAAATGGTAAGAGAGGGAAACTTGACTCTAACAAGTCAACCTGCAACCACTGATTATGTCTCACAAAGACATTATAGTGCTGGGTTCCATGAAGAGAAATAGCTAGGAAAAAGTACAAAGCCTGGGCAAGAAATAGGCAGAACTTTTGCGTTAGCTTGCCTGAAATCATGAACTACAGCAACAGTTCTCAGGGAAATGGATTGAACAGATGCGTCACAAGTTTGTAGCTGTTTGTAGTTTAATACTAGAACTCTTATACAAATATGGCTTTTCTCTTACGTTGGTGACTAACACTTCTCAATGATTGACTCATCTGCCTCCTCTAACTTCTCTTCAAATTACCCATGAAATCACAAGTGTCCGAGTCACGATGCCTCTAGAAGGGAGAGTACTGATTCTGATTTGCCATATTCTGGGAAGCATTCCCTCTGCTACACAGCAGATATACCAGACTCTGCAAATACTCAGAGCTGCTCTATATTTTGGTGGATGGAACAAACATCACCACACAGGGAAGTCATGAATTTGAAATTCAGGTCCAATCCCATGAATGGTGGTGCCCTTGGAGCAACACGATCTGCACCAAAGCTGAATCTGTTTTCTTCAGTGTTGGGTCATTACTAGACCTGTCTGTAAGCATTCGCCCTGGAGACTAATTATCCATGATGCAGCTTGGCCAAATGAGAAATTTTCCTGACAGGGATTCGGTCCTGGGAAGTGAATGGCATTGTATGTTGGGGCAGCCATGCTGGGGCTAGCAAAACAAATATCATTTATCTCAAAATGTCCAGGGGGGAAAATGCCATCATTCAGAGTTCAAAGAACAGGCAAAATGAGAAGAACAAGCCTATTCCTTAATCTTATAGGCCCACACTGGCTAAAGGCTGCCAAATATGGGAAATGCCTACATTGAACTGTCCTCGAGCTGAATATCTGAGAGAAGTGTTCTAGCAGCATCTAGGTGGACCTGAAGAGCCCAAGTGGAAAATGCACATCTTGTCTGTGTTGAACAGCAAACTACTAAGATATAGCTTCATTATTCATGAAAAAGGAAACTATAGGAAGTGTTGAGGGAAGGAAATTGCCTTAGGGTAAATAAAAGACTATTGCAAGGCATACTGGGGACATTGCCTTAAAAATGTAGAAGACAGTTGACTCTAAAAGTGTAGTACCTCAATAAATGTCAGAAAATGTTAGATTGCACTTACTATCACTAAAATATATGAACAATGCATGCTATCTGAAATAAGAAGGAAAGTAAAGGAAGGAAAATAAAATGGAGACAGACAGGCATAATGATAGCCACATGACATTAGAGCTTGAAAAATTGCATTCAGATCCAGGTTTGGCCACATCAATGATCAACTCTATGATTTTAGTTGGTTATTTAGCTTTATTGAATTATAAGCATCCTTGTAGATAATAAAGGAAAATTAAAATGATACAAAAATTTAGAAAGATAGTACAAAAATATAAAAGAAAAGTAGAGGATAATGTCTGTAATATAGGCTTGATTAAAAGCTTTATTAAGAACTACTGAGAAGAAACCAATACATGACATAGCTACAAAAATGTGAGAAAAAACTTGTATTCTAACCTCATACCATATAATAATGCCAAACGGTTTGAAGAATTATGTGTGAAACATACAACTGTTCTTGGCAAGGCAACAGTGAATGGACTTTACAGCTTCTACTGTGAAACCAGATCTGACTGAATTCTCTACCCAAGAACTAAACCTGGGTAGCCTAGATGAGAATCAGGAATCCCAGCCACCAGACCAGCAAGGGCTAGAGGCTAGAAGCTGTGTTTTCCTGGATCTTAGCTGCCAGTGAGAAGTGCATTTATCACAGAGGCAGAAACTGCAAATTTAAGTACAGAGTTCAATTATTAGAGGCATCGCACAACAACAAGTGCACGTAGAGAAATGTTTCATTTAGTTAAGACAGAAGCAAGACAGAGATGCACAATTCAGTCACTCAGTCGTGTCCGACTCTTTGCGACCCCATGTATCGCAGCACGCCAGGCCTCCCTGTCCATCACCATCTCCCGGGATTCACTCAGACTCACGTCCATCAAGTCAGTGATGCCATCCAGCCATCTCATCCTCGGTCGTCCCCTTCTCCTCCTGCCGCCAAGCCCTCCCAGCATCAGAGTCTTTTCCAATGAGTCAACTCTTCTCATGAGCTAGCCAAAGTACTGGAGTTTCAGCTTTAGCATCATTCCTTCCAAAGAAATCCTAGGGTTGATCTCCTTCAGAATGGACTGGTTGGATCTCCATGCAATCCAAGGGACTCTCAAGAGTCTTCTCTAACACCACAGTTCAAAAGCATCAATTCTTCAGCGCTCAGCCTTCTTCACAGTCCAACTCTCACATCCATACATGACTACAGGAAAAACCGTAGCCTTGACTAGACGGACCTTAGTCGGCAAAATTATGTCTCTGCTTTTGAATATGCTATCTAGGTTGGTCATAACTTTTCTTCCAAGGAGTAAGCGTCTTTTAATTTCATGGCTGCAGTCACCATCTGCAGTGATTCTGGAGCCCCCCAAAAATAAAGTCTGACACTGTTTCCACTGTTTCCCCATCTATTTGCCATGAAGTGATGGGACCAGATGCCATGATCTTCATTTTCTGAATGTTGAGCTTTAGGCCAACTTTTTCACTCTCCTCTTTCACTTTCATCAAGAGGCTTTTTAGCTCCTCTTCACTTTGTGCCATAAGGGTGGTGTCATCTGCATATCTGAGGTTATTGAAATTTCTCCCAGCAATCTTGATTCCAGCTTGTGCTTCTTCCAGCCCAGTGTTTCTCATGATGTACTCTGCATAGAAGTTAAATAAGCAGGGTGACAATACACAGCCTTGACGTACTCCTTTTCCTATTTGGAACAAGTCTGTTGTTCCACGTCCAGTTCTAACTGTTGCTTCCTGACCTGCATACAGATTTCTCAAGAGGCAGGTCAAGTGGTCTGGTATTTGTTAGGGACCAAACAACGGGCTCTAGGACCTGAGTAATGTTTACCAGAAAAAGACAGGACATGCGCTCATCCTGCCTGGCCAATCATGTAACGCCAGCTACTCCTGTAACTGAGACAAAGAACTACCTGTATATAAGCCGCCATACTCCTTTGTTCGGGGCTCTAATCGGATTCCACTGTGCTGGATGAGAATTGGGCCCTAGCGCGCTAGAAATAAACTCCCTTCTTACCTTTGCATTCCTGTGGTGGACTTGCTCTGTCGGTCGGTTCGGAGACACGGGCTCGGTGCATAACAGTATTCCCATCTCTTTCAGAATTTTCCACAGTTTATTGTGATCCACACAGTCAAAGGCTTTGGCATAGTCAATCAAGCAGAAATAGATGTTTTTCTGAACTCTCTTGCTTTTACCATGATCCAGCGGATGTTGGCAATTTGATCTCTGGTTCCTCTGCCTTTTCTAAAACCAGCTTGAACGTCAGGGAGTTCACAGTTCACATATTGCTGAAGCCTGGCTTGGAGAATTTTGAGCATTACTTTACTAGCATGTGAGATGAGTGCAATTGTGCGGTAGTTTGAGCATTCTTTGGCATTGCCTTTCTTTGGAATTGGAATGCAAACTGACTTTTTCCAGTCCTGTGGCCACTGCTGAGTTTTCCAAATTTGCTGGCATATTGAGTGTAGCACTTTCACAGCATCATCTTTCAGGATTTGAAACAGCTCAATTGGAATTCCATCACCTCCACTAGTTTTGTTCGTAGTGATGCTTTCTAAGGCCCACTTGACTTCACATTCCAGGATGTCTGGTTCTAGATTAGTGATCACATCAAAATGACTATCTGGGTCGTGAAGATCTTTTTTTGTACAGTTCTTCCCTATATTCTTGCCACCTCTTCTTAATATCTTCTGCTTCTGTTAGGTCCCTACCATTTCTGTCCTTTATCGAGCCCATCGTTGCATGAAATGTTCCCTTGGTATCTCTAATTTTCTTGAAGAGATCTCTAGTCTTTCCCAATCTGTTCTTTTCCTCTATTTCTTTGCACTGATCGCTGAAGAAGGCTTTCTTATCTCTTCTTGCTATTCTTTGGAACTCTGCATTTAGATGCGTATACCTTTCCTTTTCTCCTTTGCTTTTTGCCTCTCTTCTCTTCACAGCTATTTGTAAGGCCTCCCCAGACAGCCATTTTGCTTTTTTTGCATTTCTTTTTCATGAGGATGGTCTTGATCCCTGTCTCCTGCAAATGTCATGAACTTCATTCCATAGTTCATCAGGCACTCTATCTATTAGATCTAGGCCCTTAAATCTATTTCTCACTTCCACTGTATAATCATAAGGGATTTGATTTAGATCATACCTGAATGGTCTAGTGGTTTTCCCTACTTTCTTCAATTTAAGTCTGAATTTGGTAATAAGGAGTTCACGATCTGACCCACAGTCAGCTCCTGGTCTTGTTTCTGTTGACTGTATATAGCTTCTCCATCTTTGGCTGCAAAGAATACAATCAATCTGATTTCGGTGTTGACCATCTGGTGATGTCCATGTGCAGAGTCTTCTCTTATGTTGGAAGAGGGTGTTTGCTATGACCAGTGCATTTTCTTGGCAAAACTCTTTGCCCTGCTTCATTCCACATTCCAAGGCCCAATTTGCCTGTTACTCCAGGTATTTCTTGACTTCCTAGTTTTGCATTCCAGTCCCCTATAATGAAAAGGACATCTTTTTTTGGGTGTTAGTTCTAAAGTTCTTGTATGTCTTCATAAAACCGTTCAACTTCAGCTTCTCAGCATTACTGGTTGGGGCATAGACTTGGGTAACTGTGATATTGAATGGTTTGCCTTGGAGACGAAGAGAGATCATTCTGCCATTTTTGAGATTGCATCCAAGTACTGCATTTTGGACTCTTTTGTTGACCATGATGGCTACTCCATTTCTTCTGAGGGATTCCTGCCCACATTAGTAGATATAATGGTCATCTGAGTTAAATTCACCCATTCCAGTCCATTTTAGTTCACTGATTCCTAGAATGTCGATGTTCACCCTTGCCATCTCCTGTTTGACCACTTCCAATTTGCCTTGATTCATGGACCTGACATTCCAGGTTTCTATGTAATATTGCTCTTTACAGCATCGGATCTTGCTTCTATCACCAGTCACATCCACAGCTGGGTATTGTTTTTGCTTTGGCTCCATCCCTTTGTTTTTTCTGTATTTATTTCTACTCTGATCTCCAGTAACATATTGGGCACCTAATGACCTGGGAGTTCCTCTTTTGGTATCTATCATATTGCCTTTTCATACTGTTCATGGGGTTCTCAAGGCAACAATACTGAAGTGGCTTGCCATTCCCTTCTCCAGTGGACCACGTTCTGTCAGACCTCTCCACCATGACCCGCCCGTCTTGGGTTGCCCCACAGGCATGGCTTGGTTTTGTTGAGTTAGACAAGACTGTGGTGCTAGTGTGATTAGATTGACTAGTTTTCTGTGAGTATGGTTTCAGTTGTCTGCCCTCTGATGCCCTCTTGCAACACCTACCATCTTACTGGGGTTTCTCTTACCTTGGACATGGGGGTATCTCTTCACGGCTGCTCCAGCAAAGCACAGCCGCTGCTCCTTACCTTGGATGAGGGGTATCTCCTTACCACCACTGTTCCTGACCTTCAACATGGGATATCTCCAGAGATGCACAGCTCGAGAGAAAAGGTGTGGGCATCTCCGCCTCATGAAAAAGAGCAAAATAAGAGCGATTTAATCATTTTGGTCAGTTCTTTCGGGTCTTTGTGTTCCTTCAGGCAAATTATCTGTTTTCTTTTTCCACACCTGACCTACCCTGGGACTCTCCTGAGTGTGCATGTACCCCTCAGCCAAGATTGATCTCGAAGTGAAGGTTTTTGGGAGGAACAAGACTCTTTATGATCTGGTGTTATCCCTTGACTTTTGAGCAACAAGGAGCCTTTCTGCACGTGTGTAGTGCCTCCCATGTCCTGAAAGTAGGGGGAGGAGAGATCTTTTAACCCTTTAGTCAAACAGGATTTTACCCTTCTTTGTCTTTGGCATGACTATTACATTGACTATCACCGTGACTATTACTTCAAAGTGTTTACAAGTGACAAACACTTGCTATTTACCCTGTTTCTGCATCCATTTTGAAGGGCAGACAGGAGGCTGATTGTAAATGTCTTAAGTAGAGCACAACTATCTCTTGTCACAGAAAATGCTAACAGATGTAAGTATCCAGCCTGAAACCCTCTTCTTCATGCCCCATGAAATGTAAACTAGAGGCCAGTTATAAATATCTAAGCTGAAGCCCATCTATTTCCTACGTCACAACTACAAAGGAACAAGATGAAACTATAGAGGAACATGTGTGTGTGTGTGTGTGATCTAGGGGAGAGAGATAATAAAGTTTCCTAAGCAAAAAATCATGAAATAAATCATAAAGGAAAAAATTAATGTGAAAATATTATTAAATATAATTACCTTTTAAAACAAGAAGACCATCATAAAATTTAAGCATGAGAATTTAAGCAGATACAAGCTACCATACATAAACTAGATAAGCAACAAAGATTTACTGTATAGCATAGGAAATTTTAAATTGTGGTGCTAGAGGAGGCTCTTGACGGTCCCTTGGACAGCAAAGAGATCAAACCAGTCAATCCTAAAGGAAATCAACCCTTAATATTCATTGGAAGGATTGTTGCTGAAGCTCTAATACTTTTGGCCACCTGATATGAAGAGCTGACTGGGAAAAAACCCTGATGTTGGGAAAGATTGAGGGCAAAATGAGAAGTGGGTGGCAGAGGATAAGATGGTTAGATAGCATCACTGACTCAGTGAAGAAGAATTTGAGCAATCTCTGGTAGATAGTGGAGGATGGAGAAGTCTGGCATGCTTTACAGTCCACGGGGTCACAGAGTCAGACATGGCTTAGTTAATAAACAACAACAGTGAAGATACATATAGATATGTATGTATATACATATATATGTTATGTAGCTGGAATAGGAAAAAGGAGTCCAGAATGATGGTGGCTAAAAGACAGTGCAGAGAAAAACCAATGAAAATAGAACAAAGGAAAGTCTGAGTTGTTGATATTTCTCCTGGAAATCTTGATTCCAGCTTGTGCTTCATCCAGCACAGTGTTTCTCATGATGTACTCTGCATATGAGTTAAATAAACAGGGTGACAATATACAGCCTTGATGTGCTCTTTTCCTGATTTGGAACTGGTCTGCTGTTTCATGTCCTGTTCTAACTGTTGCTTCCTGACCTGCATACAGATTTCTCAGGATATAGGTATTCCCATTTCTTTCATAATTTTCCACAGTTTGCTGTGATCCACATAGTCAAAGGCTTTGGCATAGTCAATAAAGCAGAAGTAGATGGTTTTCTGGAACTCTCTTGCTTTTTTGGTGATCCAGCGGATGTTGGCAGTTTGATCTCTGGTTCCTCTGCCTCCAGTTCACATACTGTTGAAGCCTGGTTTGGAGAATTTTGAGCATTTCTTTGCTAGCATGTGAGATGAGTGCACTTGTGCAATTTTTGAACATTCTTTAGCATTGCTTAAAAAAAGAAATTTATTGGTTTTGCCACACAAAACCAATGGGATGATGTGGGGGTGGGGGTGGGAGGGGGATTTAGGACTGGGAACACGTGTACACCCATGGCAGATTTATGTTGATGTGCCGAAAAACCAATAAAAAAATTAAGCATTGCTTTTTTATATGTGTGTGTGTGTGTGTATAAAAGATATGAGTAGACAATTCATTGGAAAAGATTTTGATGCTGGGAGGGATTTGGGGGCAGGAGAAGAAGGGGATGACCGAGGATGAGATGGCTGGATGGCATCACTGACTCGATGGACGTGAGTCTGAGTGAACTCCGGGAGTTGGTGATGGACAGGGAGGCCTGGCGTGCTGCAATTCATGGGGTCGCAAAGAGTCGGACACGACTGAGCTACTGAACTGAACTGAAATGAACTGAGACAATTCATAGAAGGGCTAATAAGCATACAAAAATTTTCATCCTTATCATGAATTGCTTAAATTAATATTCTAAATTGCTTAAATTAATACTCTATTACTGTCAAATTCACAAAGAGAAAAGAATGTAGTGTGCGTGAAAGTTAAGTTAGTGAAAGTTAAGTCGCTCAGTGGTGTCCGACTCTTTGCAACCCCGTGGACTGTAGCCCACCAGCCTCCTCCATCCATGGGATTCTCCAGGCAAGAATACTGGTGTGGGTTGCCATTTCCTTCTCCAGGGGATCTTCCCGCCCCAGGGATCAAACCCAGGTCTCCTGCGTTAGAGGCAGACGCTTTAACCTCTGAGCCACCAGGGAAGCGCAGTGTGGGTAAAAGTGCACAGAATGAACAGTCTTACACCTACTGGGAGTATGGCCCAGAACAACTTTTCTGAGAAACAATCTCATCTCATATATTAAAGAAAAATCTTGAAAAATACTTCATACACTTTGACCTAATGTGTTACTTTGTACTAGTCTATCTAGAGGCAATAAAAATTCTGACAAAGATGAATATACATGTGTATCATTGTGGCATTACTTTTAACATTAAGATATTGGAAACAACCTACATGTTCAATGTTTGGAAAATGATTAAAAGCACTTTGGCACATCCTTCTGCTGTTGAGAGATTAGGTAGGCATAGATTTAAATCCCGATTCTCTCCTTTATCTGTGCCTTTTTCTGAGTTACCTAACTTATCTTCATCTTTGTTTCTTCAAATGCAAAATGGGGTTGATAATGTCTATTCCAGGATATTTTTTAGGGTAAATATGATGATATATTCTGAGTGTTCTACACATATGTGACACTGGAATGTCACACTTAAGAAAAGTTATCAAAATAGTGTTTATGAAATCAAATTATATGAACTGCTGTGAATATTTTTGTAAAAAAAAAAAAATCCATAAAATTCAGAATATTTTGTTTGTTTCTTTCCAGCCGTGATTCTGGTATGTTTGTATAGGGTGCTTTTTCCCCTCCCCATGCCTGACTGAATGAGGAGTCTGGATTCCATGTGAGCTGAGCTCCATTAGCTATTTGTGTGAGAGTTATCATGGCAGATGGCATGATAACTTGGAGAAGGAAAATGGCAACTTCCTTGGCGCTGGAAGTTCCTTCCTTGGAAAAGGAAATGGCACCCACTCCAGTATTCTTGCCTGGAGAATTCCATGGACAGAGGAGCTTGGCAGGCTATATAGTCCATGGGATTGCAAAGAGTTGGACAGGACTGAGCGACTGTCTCTCTATCAGGGTGAACAAGGCTCCTTTCCCAAAGGTAGAAACAAATTTACACACAAGTGGCTGGCCTGAGGATGTTGCCCTCCTCCAGGGAAGCTTTCAGAATTGCAAAAGCCTCTTTATCACCAAGCACTGTGTAGGTGGGTTGAGTAAGTTCAGTTCAGTTCAGTTCAGTCGCTCAGTCATGTCTGACTCTTTGTGATCCCATGAATCGCAGCACACCAGGCCTCCCTGTCCATCACCAACTCCTGGAGTTCATTCAAACTCATGTCCATTGAGTTGGTGATGCGATCCTGCCATCTCATCCTCTGTTGTCCCCTTCTCCTCTTGCCCCCAATCCCTCCCAGCATCAAAGTCTTTTCCAATGAGTCAACTTTTCTGATGAGGTGGCCAAAGTACTGGAGTTTCAGCTTTAGCATCATTCCTTCCAAAGAAATCCCAGGGCTGCTGTCGTTTAGAATGGACTGGTTGGATCTCTTTGCAGTCCAAGGGACTCTCAAGAGTCTTCTCCAACAACAGTAAAGGGGCCACCTAATAGGGGATTTTCCCCAGTGGTTTATGGGATCCAGGCAACACTGTTTGGAACACACAGTGTTGTGACAAAAGTGGCACAACAGGCTGAAAGACACAGTAACGTCACATCACATTACTCAGGTTTTAGCCACTGCTAACTGAAAGGGACGGCATCACCGACTCAATGGACATGGTGATGGACAGGGAGGCCTGGTGTGCTGCAGCCCATGGGGTCGCAAAGAGTCGGACACGACTGAATGACTGAACTGAACGGGAAATGTGCAACCTAATAGCTGAAAGTTAAGTTGTATTCAGGGACCTAACTTAGAAGTATAGCCAGAAAACAGCCTCTCAGATAGCTCTGAGGCTACTCCCAAGATCTAAAGGAGGAACCAAAATGTATATGAAATTTTTTGCTGAAGAAAAGAATGTAGTCCAACATCAAACGATTATTGTTAATCACAAAGAACAGACAAACTCAAGATAATGATTTTAGCGCTTTATTGTGCGTGGGAAGATGCAAGAATCTGGGTTCACTGAAACTGTTTTTTTTAGATATGCATCTTAACTATCTGGGCTTCCCTGGTGGCTCAGACAGTAAAGAATCTGCCTGTAATACAGGAGACCTAGATTTGATCTCTGGGTCAGGAAGATCTCCTGGAGAAAGAATTGGCTACCCACTCCAGTATTCTTGCCTGGAGAATGCCACAGACACCATGGGGTCTCAAAGAGTTCCAAACGATTGAGCAACTAACCCTTTTACTCTTTTTCAGTTCAGTTCAGTCACTCAGTCGTGTCCAACTCTTTGTGACTCCACTCTTTGCACACCATGCCTCCCTGTCCATCACCAGCTCCCGGAGTTTACTCAAACTCATGTACATCAAGTCGGTGATGCCATCCAACCATCTCATCCTCTGTCGTCCCCTTCTACTCCCACCTTCAATCTTTCCTAGCATCAGGGTCTTTTCAAATGAGTCAGTTCTTTGCACCAGTTGGCCACAGTATTGGAGTTTCAGCTTCAGCATCAGTCCTTCCAATGAATATTTAGGACTTTTTAACTTCACTTAGTTATGTAGGGGCAGTAGCAGTATCCATAGCATAGAAGACTTCCTGTTTTTCCTCCATCCTAAACTCCAATACTTTGGCCACCTCACGTGAAGAGTTGACTCATTGGAAAAGACTGATGCTGGGAGCGAGTGGGGGCAGGAGGAGAAGGGGATGACCGAGGATGAGATGGCTGGATGGCATCACTGACTCGATGGACATGAGTTTGTGTGAACTCCGGGAGTTTGTGATGGACAGGGAGGCCTGGTGTGCTGCGATTCATGGGGTCGCAAAGAGTCGGACATGACTGAGTGACTGAACTGAACTGAAACTCCCCTCACTGGGAGCACTGTCAGTGGCTAATTTTATCACTCCTAATAGGGTCACAATTTGTTTTGGAGGCGGATAAAAACTGATTGTTGTGATGGTTACATGACTCTGTAAATCTACTGAAAAAGACTGAACTGTAAACAAACAAAATGTAAATGGCTAATACTTTTTGATCCATGAAGAACTAGAACGGCAGCCATGTGGCTTTGTTTACAGCACCCACATATACACAAAACTCTCCAGACAGAAAAGGTGAGACCCTCAGATATGGTAAGGTAGAGAATTTAAAGCAATTCTTCAATAAATAATATGGGGTATTAAAATTTACAAAACCTCTAGGTGCTTCACATGACTTTTTTCAGCATCCTGTATTTTTAAATTAATTTTTATTGTAGGGTGTTCTTTGGAAGGAATGATGCTAAAGCTGAAACTCCAGTACTTTGGCCACCTCATGCGAAGAGTTGACTCATTGGAAAAGACTCTGATGCTGGGAGGGATTGGAGGCAGGAGGAGAAGGGGACGACAGAGGATGAGATGGCTGGATGGCATCACTGACTCAATGGACGTGAGTCTGAGTGAACTCTGGGAGTTGGTGATGGACAGGGAGGCCTGGCGTGCTGCGATTCATGACATGACTGAGTGACTGAACGGAACTGAACTGACAGTTACTCGACACTGTTGTGTTAGTTTCTGCTTACAGCAAAGTTGATCGGACATACACCTTTGTAGACCCCCTCCCGCTGGACTTCCTTCGCATTCAGATCACCGCAGTGCATTAAGTAGAATTCCTTCTGCTATACAGTATGCTCCCCTTAGTTGTCTGGTTTATACATAGATCCCAAGGAAGAAAGGGAGGGAATGAGAGGGATTAGGATATTGGGATTGATTGCATCATATGACCCAGTGATTCCACTCCTAGATATATGCCCAAGAGAAATTAAAACACAATCCACACAAAAATGCTTAGTAGCAGGCAAGAGTAAAAATAAGTAAAATGTAAATCATCTGATGAATGGATAAATAAAATGTGGTCTATCCATACAGTAGAAGATTGTTATATGACAATGAAGGAGACGAGGTAGTGATAAATGTTATTACATGGATGAACCTTGAAAGCAGTATGCTAAGTGAAAGAAGCCAGTCATAAAGGATCACGTATTGTATGATGATGCCATTGATGGTAGGTACTCAAGCGTATGCAAATCCATAGAGATAGAACCTTGATTGCCTAGGGCTAGAAAGAATGGTTTGAGGAAAGTGATGAAAGACTGCTAATAGGTTCAGGATCTTTTGGGGGGCGGTGGATAAAAATTGATTGTTGTGTTGGTTGCATGACCCTGTAAATCTACTGAAAATGATTAAATTGTATGCCCATAAATGCATGAATTGTAAATTATATGAATTATAGAAAGTTGAAGCTCTTATAAAAATGTACTTGCCGAGATTTTCACTTATATCCAAGTCTACAACGGCAGTTAGTCCTTGACAATTTAGAATAAGAATCACTTAAATTTTAGAATAGAAAGAGACATTAAATATTTTATATTCCAATCTCAGTTTATGTATCATAGAGTACAGTATAGTCACTATCTCTCTCCACATGTCAAAGCTGGATGTCCAAACCGTTTTTTTTTAACTGAGGATTATTTTCTCCCACTTACTATTTATTTTATATGGTTAGCAGTCAGTTCCAGCAACCTTGGTTTATGTACATTTTAGGAAGAAGAGCTCCCAAATCCTGTTGATTCCTGGAAAAAGAAAAGAAACCCATCTGATATAATTAAAAAAAAAAAATGCTTCAGTTCCTTTCCTTCAGATCTTGGCTCAACCATCATTCACTCAAAGGCATTCTATGAATACTCAATAAAGTAGTGTAATATAGACTATTAACAAACTCAGGTCCAGCTGCTTGCCACTCAGAAGCCAAAACTCAAGAGAAAAATGCTGTAGAAAGGAAAAGGTGCTTTATTCAGGAAGTCTGCAACCTAGGGGGAAAGCCAAGGTCCCCTGTCAATCAAGGGGAAGGTGTTTTTAAAAGGTAGTTTCCGGTGTATATTGGCAGACAGGGGAAGCTACATGCATAACAGTGTAGTCAGCTCTGACAGTTATCTTGAAATTAGCCAGGTGGTGGTCTGATCAGCATTGTCTTGATTTTGTGAAGTGCAGTTAATCTTCACCACCAAGGATTGATTTTTGCCCCATTTCTTTGAGGCCAATTCTCAGAATTGTGGCAGTGTGTGTCATGGCTACAGTCTAGTCATTATGCAATTAATTTCTTCCACGTGGTGAGGGTTCCAGTCTCTACAAAACAACTCCAAGGATATGGCTCAGAATATTATCTATAGCCCTTGAAGAGGAACTAAGGTCCTTGAATTTCTTTAATGACTAAACTATTATTTTGACCTGTTTTGACTCTTTTTCTTTTGATTCTGCATCTCCTCACTTCTCTGACTAAATTTATTCTTTGGCTAAAGTTTTCCTACAGACAAAATGCTGGTTGAGGATATGAGGTGGGGCAGGGATCTGTCCTGGGAAGCTTCCATAAGTCTTGCACTGTTTCACTATATTTTTG
Source organism: Capra hircus (assembly GCF_001704415.2). NCBI lineage: Eukaryota > Metazoa > Chordata > Mammalia > Artiodactyla > Bovidae > Capra > Capra hircus. The sequence goes on from NC_030812.1 coordinate 11,197,552, forward strand.
TCTATATCATTCATTTCTCTTAGAATATAAGGTCCATAGGGTAAGACATTTTTTGCTGTCATCTGACCTAAGTAGATTTAGTCATGCACAATGTTTAAGTTTTTCTTCTTACAGTTTTACATTTGTAGAATACAGCGCCTGGCAAAGAGGTCTTTGAAGTAGGCTTGCCTTCCTCTGCAGTCTTCCTTTTCTTCTCTCAGCTCTCTGTCCTTTTAGGGACCGCAGCTACACATTGCATAAATGGCTGATAAAACAGTGTTCTATCATAGTTATGGTCATCTTCAGGCAGTAAGCCAGCACCCTGCCTAAGGTTGATTGTAGGACACAAGATTCATGGTTTGCTAACCTTTAATTCTCTATTGTGCAAAGGAGGGGAGTAGTTCTAAGACATTTTAACCTGTGGCTATTTCTTGAATATTGTTAGGTTTTCTGCTAGTCCCCAAATGTAATATTCACATAATAGCCAAGAACCACACTTGTCACTGAAATAAATCCACTTCTGAAGTTCAGTATGGCAACTAGAAAAGCATTAGTTTTTCAACACACTGATATCTAGACCTTTTATTGTAGCCACTGCTAAAGTGCTGTTCCTCTATCACAATGGAGATCCACCACCCTAGACTGTGATTCTTGATTACCCTAGCTAATGGCCCCTAAACTCAGGATGCCTAGTAATATCATGTTCTGTAGGCTGAGTTCAAAGTATGGCTCAAAGATCTTGACATCGCTCTACTTTGCTATAGTATTCTCATCACTAGGTGTCTGTCACTGTATAGCCAGTTATTTCAGACAAATTTAAGATGCCATCTGACTCTTATCCTCAAACTTCTCACCCTGTCATAGTTACAGTGCATAATCCAGTATAATTCCTTCAACTGAAGCTGTAATAAAAATGTTTACCTATAGAAAATAAAGGAGCTAAATATGATGTTTTCGTGAATAAGTTCATCCTCATTCAAGAATTTTGCCTTTTCCTTTTTTAATTTTTGTATTCCTTTGAATATGCTGACCAAAAGATTTTTTCACTGAGGCTCGGGTAGCATTTCAGTTGCAAATCAATTGCTTTTGTTTCCTGGGGAAAAAATTAATACTGAGCACCTTAACTTTTTATTATAACTGAAAATATTGTCAGCTTACTATGTTTTTGACTAAGAATTTTTGTCTCAGTCATGCAGAAACTTTGCCATGATAGATCAGAATTAGTTTTTAATTATGCTAGATGCTACATAGCATGTAAAATGGTACATTCAGTCACTAGTTAATGTACTCTTTACTGCAAATCATAAACATTTGCTATAAATAAATCTTTATCGTAGAACTGTAATTTGTAATTTCAAAGATCCTTTAAGAATGAACTCATGCCAAAAGACAGCCTTATTCTAGTGTGGGCAGCTGGCAATTGGCTCACTCATAACTCACTGAAAACCTTTCTTCATCCCTTTACTATCGACTAGGAAGCAAAACGGAGAAGGCAATGGCAATCCACTCCAATACTCTTGCCTGGAGAATCCCATGGATGGAGGAGCCTGGTACGCTGTGGTCCGTGGGGTCGCGAAGAGTCTGACACGACTGAGCGACTTCCCTTTCACTTTTCACTTTCACACACTGGAGAAGGAAATGGCAACCCACTCCAGTGTTCTTGCCTGGAGAATCCCAGGGACGGTGGAGCCTTGTGGGCTGCTGTCTATGGGGTTGCACAGAGTCGGACACGACTGAAGTGACTTAGCAGCAGCAGCAGCAGCAGTAGGAAGCAAAACACTAATTACTCCAGTCTCTTTACAACTTCCTTTCAGAGTTGGTCAGGATATAGAGTTTTGACCAGTAGAATGTAGAAGGATACCCCAGGATTTACCTCGTGAATGAAATGTCAGAATCTCTTGAAAATAAGGCTTTTGCTTTTGACCCGCTATTATCACCTTTCTTATCTCTAGAACTTGCAAATGATGATCAGAAGCTCAGCACCTGTCTTAAAGTCAGGGAAGAATAGGTATGTGTTAGGGGCAGAAGAGAAGGATAGAAGCATGGTTCACTGAAGATATTCTTGAGTAGCTCTGCTGGACTTGGACCCTGTAACCTCCAGATTTGTTATCTTAAATAAAAATTAACAACCTCATTATCCCAATAGAGCAAATATCTAATATAAATAGTTGCAGTGATAGAAAAAATAATTTAAAAAATGATTTTTAGGACAGAATTCTTCCCTTTCTTCCTATCACAGAAAATATGACAAAAGCTAAGGGATGTTTTTATTATATTACTTTTAGACATCAGAATAACAGAATTTTCTGTGGGATAAGTTGGGACTCTGTGTTACCATTTGGTACTTTAACATATACAGTTTATTTTTATTAAATATGTATTTAAAATAAAATAAATCAGAGATGTGATTTGAGAGTTATGCTATAAGTTATGACAGATAACTGATATTATTTTTATTCATATGTATAAAAGTTTCAAAACTGTTATGTAGGCATTGTTTCTTGGACTTTGCTCATGAAAGTTCTTTTATCCCCAGGAAAATAAAATTCATAGTTTTAAAGGGTACTAACAATGGCTGGAGCAGAGATTTTCTTTAAATTTAAAACTATCAGTTTTATATTATATATTCTTAAAAAGTGTCTCAGGATTTGTTTTATCATTTTTCTGTTTCCATTCTGAAAAGGAGGGTTATGAACAAGATAAATGAAAAAGAAAAGCTGCTTAAAGACACAAGCTTGTGTACCATGATTAATATTTTGCAAATGATGACCCACATGCATTTTAATTTCCCCCTTAAATCATGTTTGAGTTTTCCACCTCCTACCTCCAGAACTAAGTCAGGAAGTATATAGATCCTGGGAAGAAGAGGTAGAAAGATCCTGTTTTTAGCAAGACATTTAACATGAAGAATGTGTTCTATGAAGAGGGAAAAAAAAAAAAAAAGACCAGACTGTTTCAGCTCCCACTTAACATTTTGAGGGCTTCCCAGGTGTAGTTGGAGAAGGCAATGGCACCCCACTCCAGTACTCTTGCCTGGAAAATCCCATGGACGGAGGAGCCTGGTAGGCTGCAGTCCATGGGGTCGCTAAGAGTCGGGCGTGACTGAGCAACTTCACTTTCACTTTTTACTTTCATGCATTGGAGAAGGAAATGGCAACCCGCTCCAGTGTTCTTGCCTGGAGAGTCCCAGGGACAGAGGAGCCTAATGGGTTGCCGTCTATGGGGTCGCACAGAGTCAGACACGACTGAAGCGACTTAGCAGCAGCAGCAGCAGCAGGTGTAGTTGCTAAAGAATCTGCCTGCCAATGCAGGAGATGCAAGACATGTGGCTTCGATTCCTGGGTCAGGAAGATCCCTTGGAGTAGGAAATGGCAACCCATTCCAGTATTCTTGCCTGGAAAATCCCATGGGCAGGGGAGCCTAGCAAGCCACAGTCCATGGGGTCACAAAGAGTCAGACACAACTGAGCATGCAATAAAGTACACAGCTGTAGCAAATAGAAGATGCCTCTTCCTCCTGTGACAACTAGTCTTGAAGGTTCTTTGTTCTTACTAGAAAGGAGTTAAGATATAGAGAATGGGAATAAGCCAGGCCTTCTCTGTCCCATGCAATTGTGGGAGCAGGCAGACAGAAGAACACAAAATTGCTAAAACCCCTCTTCTGATTTTTCTATCTAGTCTTTGACATGGAATGTAGAGTCAGATAATGGATTAGGGAGCATGCCCTTAATCCTTTCCTTTTGGATTAGTGTATAAAACTATTTCCCAGGTGTTTTTTCCCACATCAATCTTGGGTCCCAATATCAGAGTAGATGGTCATATAACATGGTCATGCAATAATGGTAGGGTTTGATTTTTCAAAATTCTTGCATGAATTGAGGTGGGACCTGGAAGGTAGTGAGAGTACTGACCGCTAGATTTTGAGGATGGTATTGAGGTCACTGAGGCAGGTGAGTCACCCAAGTAGGAAGTCATAGAAAGTACTGAGATGAGACTACGTCTATAAGGAAGGACCATCATGCTTTAACCAAACTGAAGGGAAATGGATTTTGAGTATTACTGGTCTCTGATTTCAGACCTAACTCTTGGTAGTATTGCTGCAGGTTTGTGCCCTACAAAACTGGACTCTGATCAATTCTATGTCAAGCATAGAATTGTCCAACATAGAATCTCATATATATTGAGACAGAGACAGACAAAGGCAGACACAGAGAATAGAGGGTGGACAAAGACAGAGAGACAGACAGAGACCCCCTGGGCAATTTTATAATTTGATAATTGGAAGAAATTTTTTAACAGGTTAATTTCTGGCTCTGAACATTTAATACATTATAGACTTTTTCTTTTCCATCCATACACACACACTTCTGATCTCTGCTGCCATCAGACATGTTCATATTATATTAAATCCTCTTGCCCTGGATCCTCATGTCATGAAAGTAGGTTGGGCTATCACAGTAGAGAGTAGTAGGAGTAATTCTGGGAAGCCATTGCTGCACTGATATAGCTAGCATAACAGAACTCTATATGACAGTAAGGATGATCTTCAAAAACATATCACCCTTAACCTAAAGCAAGGTAATTCCAAAGATACATCTACTTCTGCTTCATTGACTATGATAAAACTTAGGCTGTGTGGAAAGGCTTTCCATATCTAACTGGAAAATTCTTAAAGAGATTGGAATACCAGACTGTCTTCTTAGAAATTGCCTGTCTTCTATGAAATCTGTGCACAGAACAAGAAATGACAGTTAGAACCAGGCATGAAACAACTAACTGGTTCAAAATTGAGCAAGGAGTATGTCAAGGTTCCATATTGTTATCTTGCTTATCTAACTTATATGCAGAGTACATCATGTGAATTGCTGGGCTGAATGACTCACAAGCTGGAATCAAGATTGCTGGGAGAAATATCAATAACCTCAGATATGCAGATGATACCACATTAAGGAGAGAAAATGAAGAGAAACTAAAGAGCCTCTTAATGAAGGTGAAAGAGGAGAGTGAAAAAGCTGACTCAAAACTCAACATTCCAAAGATGAAGATCATGGCATCCGGTCCCATTGCTTCATGGCAAATAGAAGGGGAAACAATGGGAACAGTGACAGACTTTATTTTCCTGGGTTCCAAAATCACTGTGAATGGTGACTGTAGCCACAAAATTAAAAAAAAAAAAATTGTTCCTTGAAAGAAAAGCTATGACAAATCTAGGTAGTAAATTAAAAAGCAGAGACATCACTTTGCCAACCAAGGTCAACATAGTGAAAGCTATGTTTTTTCCACTAGTCACGTATGAATGTGAGAGTTGGACCATAAAGAAGGCTGAGTGCTTTTATTAATTTAATGCTTTTGAACTGTGGTATTGGAGAAGATCTTGAGAGTCCCTTGGACAGCAAGGAGATCAAATCAGTCAATCCCAAAGAAAATAAACCCCGAATATTCATTGGAAGGACTGATGCTGAAGCTCCAATACTTTGGCCCTCTGATGCAAAGAGCCAACTCATTGGAAAAGACCTTGATGCTGGGAAAGACTGAGGCCAAGAGAAGGGGGCAACAGAGGATGATATGGTTGGATGGCATCACTGACTCGATGGACATGAGTTTGAACAAACTCAGGAAAATGGTGAAGTACAGAGTAGCCTGGCATGCTGTAGTTCATGAGGTCACAAAGAGCTGACATGACTTAGCAACCAAACAATAACAACAACAGCATTTCAGCGGAACCCTTAAAGGAGAGCAGCCACTCTCCTTTCACTCAAGATGAGGAAAGTGCAATGGAAATATTGTTGGAGTGAAAAATATAGCAGTCTTAACTAATTAGAATTGACTGAACAACACCAATAGTATTACTCTTAAAATTCTAACAAAAACTCAACCATGTTAAAACATTGCAAATAATTCACAGTAAATATTCTTCTGAATGAAAAAATAAAAAAAACGTGAGAGACTGAGCATTGTGTTTTATTGTGTCTGTCTCTTGATTAAATTATCTTCATGGGAGAGGGTTGAAACTGAATAAAACGAAAATCCAAAATTTCTCCCACTGAATAGTGGCTGCAAATTCAGTAATAAAGAGAAACAGATTTGTTATTTTTAAAAATCCATATTTAACCTACATTCAAACTTTAATGTGATTTTCCCATATTCAGTATAAACATATTTTGAATAAGCTTCATTCCATACATCTTATCTCTATTGAAATCTCCCTCTTTCTTTAAGATCTGACTTAACTGCCACCTCTGCTTTGAAGCCTTCCCTGGTCTCCAGGGAGAATTGAACTCACCCAAATATGAATTGCAGTGGTACTTGTTTTGTGCTTATTTCCTAATAGTTATTACTTACCACTTTATATTTTAGTTATTGGTTATGCATTATCTCTAGGGTGACCATATGATTTATTGACATGACAGTGCCACCTTGGAAAATAAATGGAGCATCTTGTTAATTAAGTACAGGTAGAAATTCAGGCTGCCTTGAGGAAACAGGGAAGGATAATTATTCTTTATCTCTCTTATTTGAATGAAATTTTCTGAACACATAGATTGGAGCTTTGATTTTTTTTTCCTTTAGGGTTCTTAGTAATTTCATTAAAATCACTAGATAGGAGTTTAGTATAATTTGTTAGATGATTACTTTAGTTGATAATTTTAAAAACTTCCCTTTATTGACTTATAAACACTTGCCTTTCTGGTTTATGGACAATCAAGTTGTGACATAGACACAGTTCATATAAGCAAGAATTACATAGGCAGTTTAAGTTAATAAAAATTACTCAATAGCTGATTCAATAAATATACGTTCTCATATATGAAGTGGGTAGACATACATCTTTATATACAGAGATCACTCTGAATTATAGAACAGATATTTCTGCCTTTTAATCTGATGGGTCACAATGCAAATTTGAAAGATGTGGATTTCCAAAATGGACGAAATCAACAAAGTTTATCAGACTACAAAGAGGAAAATCCAAGTTGTTCATTCCCCATTCTAGAAAATTGTGATTGTTAATTTAAATGTCTGGATTATGTATCATTTTAATTGATAGAATTGACTAGAATAATCTCATATTTTTGTTATTGATAATGATTACTTTTTAACATTTTATATCTCTAAAAGGTTATATAAACAAAATTAGAAAATTGTCAACAATTTTACATTATATTCATTTTCCTATTATTTTGAATTTAGCTTAGATTTTACATAAGAATTTTGGATTCTTTATGTATTATCTTTTGTAGTTTTGCTTTCTTTTTAAACTAGGTTTTGTTCATTCAATAAATATTGATTGTTTATTAAAATTCATGAAAAGTGGGTCATTCACTGTGCTATATCCTGGGGGAATAAACAGTGAAGATGATACATTTAATCAGAAAATTCCCTGATAGCTCAGTTGGTAAAGAATCCGCCTGCAATGCAGGAGACACCAGTTCAGTTCCTGGGCCAGGAAGATCCCCTGGAGAAGCGCTAGGCTACCCACTCCAGTATTCTGACCTGGAGGATTCCATGGGCTACAATCCATGGGGTCGCAAAGAGTTAGACATGATTGAGAGACTTTCACTTTCTTTTTCCCAAGAAAATCATTTAATTACATTTTTAAAATATTTGAATTGGTCTCTAGTTTTATATTTGGGGTTATAAAATTTATAAATAGAATTGTTAGTTTTTAAAAATAATCACATACCAAGTCTGACACTGTTTCCACTGTTTTCCCATCTATTTCCCATGAAGTGATGGGACCGGATGCCATGATCTTCGTTTTCTGAATGTTGAGCTTTAAGCCAACTTTTTCACTTTCCTCTTCATATTATTGTCTTATCTTTTGCCACAGTTCCAAATTTTCTGTCCTGCAAGCTATACAGAAATGGAACCCATTGATATAGGCTATCTAGGACAGTCTCTTAGGTCAGAAAACAAAGTGTAAAAAGGTGGATGGGGTAAACAGATGCTATTCAACACAATAGCATTTAAGGGTAAGGGTGGCAGCTGGGAGGAGCCACCCACGCCCGAGGCCAGGGCAGGCGGCCAGGAGGAGCATCCAGAGGAGCGGTGGCTGTGCAGGCGCAGGAGGGCCTAGAGGAGCTATCCCACGTTGAAGGTCATGAATGGCGGCAGTAAGGAGATACCCCTTGTCCAAGATAAGGAGCAGTGGCTGTGTTTTGCTGGAGCAGCCATAAAGAGATACCCCATGCCCAAGGTAAGAGAAACCCAAGTAAGATGGTAGGTGTTGCAAGAGGGCATCAGAGACAAGACACACTGAAACCACACTCAAAGAAAACTAGTCAGTCTAATCACACTAGGACCACAGCCTTGTCTAACTCAATGAAACCAAGCCATGCCTGTGGGGCAACCCAAGATGGGTGGGTCATGGTGGAGAGGTCTGACAGAACGTGGTCCACTGGAGAAGGGAATGGCAAGCCACTTCAGTATTCTTGCCTTGAGAACCCCATGAAGAGTATGAAAAGGCAAAATGATACGGTGGCTCAGACGGTAAAGCGTCTGTCTACAATCTGGGAGCCCCGGGTTCGAGCCATGGGTTGGGAAGATCCGTTGGAGAAGGAAATAGCAATCCACTCCAGTACTATTGCCTGGAAAATCCCATGGATAGAGAAGCCTGATAGGCTAAAGTCTGTGGGGTTGCAAAGAGTCGGACACAACTGAGCAACTACACACACACACACGAAAAGAGGAACTCCCCAGGTCATTAGGTGCCCTATATGCTACTGGAGATCAGTGGAGAAATAAATACAGAAAGAATGAAGGGATGGAGCCAAAGCAAAAACAATACCCAGTTGTGGATGTGACTGGTGATAGAAGCAAGATCCAATGCTGTAAAGAGCAATATTGCATAGGAACCTGGAATGTCAGATCCATGAATCAAGGTAAATTGGAAGTGGTCAAACAGGAGATGGTAAGGGTGAACGTCGACATTCTAGGAATCAGTGAACTAAAATGGACTGGAATGGGTGAATTTAACTCAGATGACCATTATATCTACTACTGGGGGCAGGAATCCCTCAGAGGAAATGGAGTAGCCATCATGGTCAACAAGAGAGTCCGAAATGCAGTACTTGGATGCAATCTCAAAAATGACAGAATGATCTCTGTTCATCTCCAAGGCAAGCCATTCAATATCACAGTTATCCAAGTTTATGCCCCAACCAGTAACGCTGAAGAAGCTGAAGTTGAATGGTTTTATGAAGACTTACAAGACGTTTTAGAACTAACACCCAAAAAAGATGTCCTTTTCATTATAGGGGACTGGAATGCAAAAGTTGGAAGTCAAGAAACACCTGGAGTAACAGGCAAATTTGGCCTTGGAATGCGGAATGAAGCAGGGCAAAGACTAATGGAGTTTTGCCAAGAAAATGCACTGGTAGTAGCAAACACCCTCTTCCAACAACATAGGAGAAGACTCTACACATGGACATCACCAGATGGTCAACACTGTAATCAGACTGATTATATTCTATGCAGCAAAGATGGAAAAGCTCTATACAGTCAACAAAAACAAGACCAGGAGCTGACTGTGGCTCAGATCATGAACTCCTTATTACCAAATTCAGACTTAAATTGAAGAAAGTAGGGAAAACCGCTAGACCATTCAGGTATGACCTCAATCAAATCCCTTATGATTATACAGTGGAAGTGAGAAATAGATTTAAGGGCCTAGATCTGATAGATAGAGTGCCTGATGAACTATAGAATGAGGTTCGTAACATTGTACAGGAGACAGGGATCAAGACCATCCCCATGGAAAAGAAATGCAAAAAAGCAAAATGGCCCTCTGGGGAGGCCTTACAAATAGCTGTGAAAGGAAGAGAGGTGAAAAGCAAAGGAGGAAAAGAAGGATATAAGCATCTGAATGCAGAGTTCCAGAGAATAGCAAGAAGAGATAAGAAAGCCTTCTTCAGCAATCAATGCAAAGAAATAGAGGAAAAGAACAGATTGGGAAAGACTAGAGATCTCTTCAAGAAAATTAGAGATACCAAGGGAACATTTCATGCAAAGATGGGCTCAATAAAGGACAGAAATGGTAGGGACCTAACAGAAGCAGAAGATATTAAGAAGAGGTGGCAAGAATACACAGAACAGTACAAAAAAGATCTTCACGACCGAGATAATCATGATGATGTGATCACTAATCTAGAGCCAGACATCTTGGAATGTGAAGTCAAATAGGCCTTAGAAAGCATCACTACAAACAAAACTAGTGGAGGTGATGGAATTCCAGTTGCGCTGTTTCAAATCCTGAAAGATGATGCTGTCAAAGTGCCGCACTCAATATGCCAGAAAATTTGGAAAACTCAGCAGTGGCCACAGGAATGGAAAAGGTCAGTTTTCATTCCAGTGCCTAAGAAAGGCAATGCCAAAGAATGTTCAAACTACCACACAATTGCACTCATCTCACATGCTAGTAAAGTAATCCTCAAAATTCTCCAAGCCAGGCTTCAGCAATACGTGAACCGTGAACTTCCTGATGTTCAAGCTGGTTTTAGAAAAGGCAGAGGAACCAGAGATCCAATTGCCAACATCCGATGGATCATGGAAAAAGCAAGAGAGTTCCAGAAAAACACCTATTTCTACTTTATTGACTATGCCAAAGCCTTTGACAGTGTGGATCACAATAAAGTGTAGAAAATTCTGAAAGAGATGGGAATAGCAGACCACCTGACCTGCCTCTTGAGAAATCTGTATGCAGGTCAGGAAGCAACAGTTAGAACTGGACATGGAACAACAGACTGGTTCTAAATAGGAAAAGGAGTACGTCAATGAGTACATCATGAGAAACACTGGACTGGAAGAAACACAAGCTGGAATCAAGATTGCTGGGAGAAATATCAATAACCTCAGATCTGCAGATGACACCACCATTATGGCACAAAGTGAAGAGGAGCTAAAAAGCCTCTTGATGAAAGTGAAAGTGGAGAGTGAAAAAGTTGGCCTAAAGCTCAACATTCAGAAAACGAAGATCATGGCATCCGGTCCCATCACTTCATGGGAAATAGATGGGGAAACAGTGTCAGACTTTATTTTTTTGGGCTCCAAAATCACTGCAGATGGTGATTGCAGCCATGAAATTAAAAGATGCTTACTTCATGGAAGAAAAGTTATGACCAACCTAGACAGCATATTCAAAAGCAGAGACATTACTTTGCCGACTAAGGTCCGTCTAGTCAAGGCTATGGTTTTTCCTGTGGTCATGTATGGATGTGAGAGCTGGACTGTGAAGAAGTCTGAGTGCTGAAGAATTGATGCTTTTGAACTGTGGTGTTGGAGAAGACTCTTGAGAGTCCCTTGGACTGCAAGGAGATCCAACCGGTCTATTCTGAAGGAGATCAGCCCTGGGATTTGTTTGGAAGGAATGATGCTAATGCTGAAACTCCAGTACTTTAGCCACCTCATGCGAAGAGTTGACTCATTGGAAAAGACTCTGATTCTGGGAGGGATTGGGGGCCGGAGGAAAAGGGGACGACCGAGGATGAGATGGATGGATGGCATCATGGACTCGATGGACGTGAGTCTGAGTGAACTCCTGGAGATGGTGATGGACAGGGAGGCTTCGTGTGCTGCGATTCATCGGGTCGCAAAGAGTCGGAGACGACTGAGTGACTGAACTGAACTGTACAAATGGAAGATAGTTTCTAAAATTCGTTGCTTTCTTGAAAGTGAAAATATATGGATGAATCATCATCTTTGAAATATGTTTCTAAGTAAAATCTTGCATTAAAGTTCATCTAAATTAATATGGGAAGTGACTGATGAAAATATGGTGAGATAGTGGTATGATACTGGATAAACTGTCAGAATTTCTAACAAGGTATTACAGAGCTAACACCCCCTGAGTTCATGGTAATCTTCATTATCACTTATATATAGTTTACATAGAAGTCTATGGAGAAAGTCTGTAGAGAAAACAAGTTTTTTTCTAAAAATAAGCAGTTAGTTTGTTTTTTATCCTAAGTATAATTTATGAACATTGAGTAAATTAATCAATACTAAGAAAAAATACAAAATCCTTATAAAACACCCCCTCTGATGGGCTGAACACTTGATAGTTATACCCTTCTCAGCGTACTGCATGTCTGTCCACAGTTATAAGGAACCAGGGACTCTCAGGAGGAATCCCAAATGGATCACCAGGGTTTCACATGTATTACTCCCTGCTCTTGTGTGTAAAACTGTCTTAAAGACTTCTGCTGATTGGGGTCATAGCCTGATGGTTCTTTAGGAGTAGCCTCATATTACGGGCTCAGCACTGACTTCTGTGTTTTAGTTACACATTCAGAGGCAACTGTAGCCAGATATTCATTGGTGAAATACCTTGTAAAATTGGGCCCGTAAATAGCCTCCATGTCCGCCATTTTTGCCACTTTTTATTGTGCTTAACATCCCATTTTTGTGGTGGTCACTGAACAAATTTGGCTTCTACTTCATTATTCAGTGCCTCTTCCACGATGAATGTTTTCTGGTGTAAGGTAAATACAATTTTTTTTTTTTTTTTTTTTTTTTTTACTTTTTGCCCTGTACCATATGTCCTTTTGCACACCTCTGCTGGAGATTTTGTCTCTGATCTTTCAGGTATTTTTCACCTAAGCTGCTGACCAGCAAGTCAATGATCAATAATATGGATCTATATAAGTTCTTAACTCAGGTCACGTTTTGCTCACTGTGTCACACTGGCATTGTGTCCATCAATGTAGTTTGGTATGGTTTATATGGAGTTTATCTATAGCCCTAATCTTTTTGACCTAAGTAGGATACAAGGCAGTAGAGTTGACATAGTCCTGCGGAATATACTCTATGTAAATTTTTTCCATCCCACATGAATGCAAACTCTTTCTGATTTTGTAATTGGAATATTCAAAAATGCAATTGTGAAATAAATAACCACATACCATGTGCCTGAAGTATTATTAATCTTCTCCAGCAGTGACACAGCAGCTGCTATTGGAACTGCTACTTGGTAGAGCCTGAAATAGTCTATGGGTAATTCTCTTAATTCTGCAATGACCACAACAGCAAATTAAATGCTAACCTTCATCATACTCCTCAGGAAAAACATATTGTTTTCTTGGATAGAGGTTAAGGGGGGTTCAGTTCAGTTCAATTCAGTCGCTCAGTCGTGTCTGACTCTTTGCGACCCCATGAATCGCAGCACACCAGGCCTCCCTGTTCATCACCAACTTCCGGAGTTCACTCAGACTCACGTCCATCGAGTCCGTGATGCCATCCAGCCATCTCATCCTCGGTCGTCCCCTTCTCCTCCTGTCCCCAATCCTTCCCAGCATCAGAGTCTTTTCCAATGAGTCAACTCTTCGCATCAGGTGGCCAAAGTACTGGAGTTTTCAGCTTTAGCATCATTCCTTCCAAGGAAATCCCAGGGCCGATTTCCTTCAGAATGGATTGGTTGGATCTCCTTGCAGTCCAAGGGACTCTCAAGAGTCTTCTCCAACACCACAGTTCAAAAGCATCAATTCTTCGGTGCTCAGCCTTCTTCACAGTCCAACACATCCATACATGACCACAGGAAAAGCCATAGCCCTGAGTAGACGGACCTTAGTCGGCAAAGTAATGTCTCTGCTTTTGAATATGCTGTCTAGGTTGGTCATAACTTTTCTTCCAAGGAGTAAGCGTCTTTTAATTTCATGGCTGCAATCACCATCTGCAGTGATTTTGGTAGCTTCAAAGTATTCCATCTGACTTTCCAGATTCCATTAGCTCTTATGCCGTGGACATGCGGGGGCGGGGGTGGGGGGGTGGTGCTTCCCCAGAGGTTCAGTGGCAAAGAATCCACCTGCAGTGCAGGAGATGCAGGAGGCACAGGTTCAATCCCTGGATCAGAAAGGTCACCTGGAGGAGAGCATAGCAACCCGCTCTAGTATTCTTGCTGGGAAAATACCATGGACAGAGGAACCTGGTGGGTTACAGTCTGTAGGGTCGCAAAGAGTCAGACGACTGAAGCGACTGAGCACGCACATACGCATACACCAGGGACTCCATGTGGAGTCACTCCTATAGCCAAGTACACTGATTCCACTTACATGGTTATGAATTGAGAAGGTGAGTACTGACTGGGTGTGCAGACCCGGTGGACTCACTGCAAGGCATCCTTTCACCAAAACTGCACTTATTACCTGGCTCCCATAGGTTCCTATTTACTCAAGAGAGAAAGAAGGAGAGTAAGACAATGCTTTGGGTCTCTAGATATTGATGCCAACTCATATTCTGTTTGCCATAGTCCTTGAAATATTTGTGTATAAAGAAATAGAGGGAACAATGGAAGGATGGGAAAGCTGTAAGACTGGGTTGAAAATGAGTGGAAGAGAGGGAGAAGGTTGGATGGAGACAGGGCCATTTGTGAACTTGAGCCAAAAGTGGTCAATAGAGTCCTGTATTTATTTCCTAGAAGCGACTGACCTTGGCATTCCTAGACACTTACTCACTTAACGATCCTCACACCTTTTGTTTAGAGATTCAGTTTCTCTCCTCTATTACAATAGCCTTGAGTAAAGTCTTCCTTGTTTCTTTAACTTGTGCAATTTTCTTTACATATAGGAAGCAACCACTAATCTACATTTTATCTCTATTTATGGCTATATTGGACATTTCATATTAGTGGAATCATACAATACTGAAGTCACTGACTCACTTCTTTCCTTTGACATAATGCTTTCAAGTTTCATGATGTTGTAGTATGTATCAGTACTTAATTCCTTTTTGTGTGTACTTAGCCACTCAGCCTTGGGTGACATTTTGCACCCACATAGACTGTAGCCTGCCAGGCTCCTCTGTCAACGGGGATTCTCCAGGCGAGAATACTAGAATGGGTTGCATGCCCTCCTTCAAGGGATCTTCCCGACCCAGGGATTGAACCCAGGCCCCACACTGCAGGTGCATTCTTTACTTTTTGAGCCACTATGGAAGAACTAATTCCTTTTTACTGCCAAATAGTATTTCATTTTTATGTCTAAGCATGTTTTGTTTATCCATGCATCAGGTGATAGACATTTGAGTTCTTTCCATTTTCTGTATTTTATGAATGCCTGCTATAAGCATTCATGTTCAAGTTTTATGTGGATATATTTTCATTTACCTGGGGTGTAAACCTAAGAGTGAGGCTGCTGTATAACTTCCTGTGTAATTGGAGTAACTGACAAACTGTTTCCCAAAGTGGCTGCACCATTCTGTCTTCTGACCAAGAATGTATGAGGATTCAAATTTCACCTTAACCTTGCCACCACTTTTTATTATCTATTTTTTTTTCACAGCAAGTCTAGTGATTATAAAATTGTGTTTCATTCTGGTTTTTATTTGTATTTCCTAATAACTAATGAAATTGAGCATCTTTTAATGTGCTTATCATCTTTGGAGTAATATCTGTTCAAATCCTTCATATAGATCGAAATTTAAAATGGCCTCGTCTTAATATTTCAAGTGTAAAAAGATTTTCAAAAGGACATTTCAGTTGTCCTTTTTTTGCTGTTATATGTGATGTAAACAGCCAACTCATTGGGAAAGACCCTAATGCTGGAAAAGATTGAAGGCAGGAGGAGAAGAGGGCAACAAAGGATGAGATGGTTGGATGGCATCATTGATTCAATGGACATGAACTTGGATAAACTCTGGGAGATGGTGAGCAACAGGGAAGCCTCCCATGCTGCAGTCCATGGGGTCACAAAGAGTCAAACACAACATTGCAACTGGACAACAGCAACGAGTATTTACCAAAAAGCAACAAGAATTTTCATGTGGGTCATGAGGTAATAGAAGCTTTTAATTTTCTCTTTGGTTATGCTGTTTACTTTTTGGATCTCAACTAGTATAGACGTTAAACCATGAAGTGTGTCTTCAAAGCTTGTGCTTGTTCCCTAAAATATACAGAGTTAAAAAGCAGATATTCAAATTCTTGGCTATTTAATGTTATTTAGTGTTCCTTTTTATAAATCCAAGTATGCCCCATCTAAAAAGTACTGGAATAAAAAAAGATTCTACATTTATAAAACTAATAAATCAGGGTAAAATTATATATACATTATAAGATATTATTTTGCAAAGACGAGTAGGAAAGAAATGATTAAAGAATTCTTTTAGAACATTTATCCACTGTTAATCATCATCTGACTAATTATGCTGAGTTCATAGAATATATTTATGAAACATTAAAGGATAAAAGCAAGTATATGAATAGTCATGTTCAAATAACAGCAGATGGGGGAATATATACAAGTCAATTTTTCTAGTATAATTTAATCAATTTAGCTAAAAGTATATTACTATTCCTCCTATAGTATAGTGGAAACAACACTGGAATTCGATTCAGAAGAATTGCATTTGTGGAGTAGATCTATAGCATAATGGTTGCAGGAACTTGGGCAAGAGAAGAGAAAATATTTCATAAACTTTAAAGTTTTATGCATACATAAGGCATTAATAGTTCTAATCTGACAATTAAAAGTAATATGTATGTACCACATCTGCTTTATCCGTTCCCCTGTTGATGGACATTTAGGTATAGCAGGAACTAACACAACACTGTAGAGCAGCTATACTCCAACAAACATTCAAAAAACAAGAATATAAAGAAGATAGCAAGGAAGCTCATCTGAGTAGGGGGAGCACCTATGTATATCTGCATCTGTATCTACCTATGTAGATATATAATTCTAACTCTAATTTGGTGATAAAAAGCTGCAATGACTTTAAAATGACTTCTAAGTAGCTGATAATCAGTCATACAAGTAATGGTTTACAGTTATTTTCCTTCTTTGCCACAGACAGGACAAGAGGTTTTATAATTTAGGAAAATTAAAATGAAGACTTTTCTTAAAACGTCCAAGTATAACAACATTCTGTATCAAAGAATGTTTCCCTATGAAGTCAGAATATCTAGACTTGTGTTGAAATAAACTTCTGTGAGATAACATTTTGAAAAGACTTTCAAAAACGCAAGAACTTATGGTGACATAAGAGGACAATTGTACACTTACTTCTGGAAGGAATTCTATAGTAAGCAAATGTGCGATAACAAAAGTAACAGTAACCTTGAATCCCATCCAACAACTGATCTACAAAGTTTCTCTGGTCAAATTGCTTTCTTACTCTATAGATTATTTGCAAACTTCTCCACTCTCTGCATCCTGTCCTCTGGGTCTTCCCTGTCATCAAATGATCTCCCTTGCTATTTCACAGAAGAAAAGAAAGGAAAAGTCATTTAAGGCTCTTCTACCAGTCTTGCAAACCACCTGTCCACATTGTCCTATTTGTCCTTCCCATTTCAATAGAGGTGTCCCTCATCACATCCCAACCCAATTCTTCTATCTGTGCTCTATCTTGCACCTTCCTGCCTTCTCAGGAATCTCAACTCACATCACAGGTTATCATTTTTCTTTCCTTTGCATTCAAGTTTTCCCTTTTAAGTGTTTGCATTAAAGCATGATCAAGCCTATAATCCAGCAAACAAGAGTGAAACCTTCCTAAATCAAACACTTTTCTAGCTAACAAATTGTTTCCTTTCTGCTTTTGCTAAGAATATATGGAGGAACTTTAAAATTTTAAAAAAAGTTTTTGAATCTTAAATCTGCATAAAGGATCTTTTCAAATTGCATTAAAAAAAACACAACCCTCTCATAGTATTTTTCTAAAAGCTTCAACTGCTGAACTAAAAATTTCCTTGATGATTCTTTGGAATTTTAACTCAATGACCTTTATTTCAAAATGAGGTCAGATACACAGTGAATTTCTTCTTCTTTCATATCTTTTGATAAGTCTAGATATTCTGGAAATTTTCAGTGGTACATTAAAAAATTTATAATTTCCCATAATAAAAAATACATCTCACTGCTACTTTTCCCAGTTTTTCTATGGAAGAATTTTTGCTTATGAAAGAGTAATAAAGTAATATTATAGTAAAATAATTGTGTGTCCTCTTATGTCACTTTTCCCAGCTTTTCTATGGAAGAATTTTTGCTTATGAAAGAGCAATAAAGTAATATTATAGTAAAATAATTTTATATCCTCTTATGTCACCATAAGTTCTTGTGTTTTTGAAAGTCTTTTCAAAATGTTATCTCACAGAAGTTTATTTCAACACAAGTCTAGATATTCTGACTTCATAGGGAAACATTCTTTGATACAGAATGTTGTTATACTTGGACGTTTTAAGAAAAGTCTTCATTTTAATTTTCCTAGATTATAAAACCTCTTGTCCTGTCTGTGGCAAAGAAGGAAAATAACTGTAAACCATTACTTGTATGACTGATTATCAGCTACTTAGAAGTCATTTTAAAGTCATTGCAGCTTTTTATCACCAAATTAGAGTTAGAATTATATATCTACATAGGTAGATACAGATGCAGATATACATAGGTGCTCCCCTCTACTCAGATGAGCTTCCTTGCTATCTTCTTTATATTCTTGTTTTTTGAATGTTTGTTGGAGTATAGCTGCTCTACAGTGTTGTGTTAGTTCCTGCTATACCTAAATGTCCATCAACAGGAGAATGGATAAAGTAGATGTGGTACATACATATTACTTTTAATTGTCAGATTTAGAACTATTAATACCTTATGTATGCATAAAACTGTAAAGTTTATGAGATATTTTCTCAGACAATGTGATGTTAGCATCAGGCTAGTCAAATAAACCAATGACTAGAATAGAGAGTCAAGAAGTAGACCTATACATACTGAGTCGTTTTATTTGTAAATAAATATGCCAGTGTCAGGCAGTGGAGAATGAGTGGTCTTTTCAATAAATGGCACTAGAAAATATAAATAACAAAGAAAGATCTATCTGCTCCTATGTTTACCATAATAAAGAAGAAACTCAATTACAACTATTGATACAAAAGGGAAGGGTAAAACAATAACACAGATAGATGGAAACCAAGGAGCATATCTTAATGATCTTCCAGTAGGCAAAGACTTCTTTAGTAAGACACCCAAAAAATTAACTAAAATTTTCTAACTTTACAACATTAAGTTAAACTTATTGTTGGGGCCACCCAAGACAGACTGGTCATGGTGGAGAGGTCTGACAGAATGTGGTCCACTGGAGAAGGGAATGGCTTTGCCTTGAGAACCCAATGAACAGTATGAAAAACCCAAAAGATAGAACACTGAAAGATGAACTCCCCAGGTCAGTAGGTGCCCAATATGCCACAGGAGATCAGTGGAGAAATAACTCCAGAAAGAATGAAGGGATGGAGCCGAAGCAAAAACAACACCCAGTTGTGAATGGGACTGGTGATAGAAGCAAGATTTGATGCTGTAAAGAGCAATATTGCATAGGAACCTGGAATGTCAGGTCCATGAATCAAGGCAAATTGGAAGTGGTCAAACAGGAGATCACAAGAGTGAACATCGACATTCTAGTAATCAGTGAACTAAGATGGACTGGAAAGGGTGAATTTAACTCAGATGACTATTATATCTACTACTGTGGGCAGGAATCCCTTAGAAGAAATGGAGTAGCCATCATGGTCAACAAAAGAGTCTGAAATGGAGTACTTGGATGCAATCTCAAAAATGACAGAATGATCTCTGTTCATTTCCAAGGCAACCATTCATTATCACGGTAATTCAAGTCTATGTGCCGACCAGTAATGACGAAGAAGCTGAACAGTTCTATGACGACCTACTGACCTTGTAGAACTAAACACAAAAAAGATGTCCTTTTCATTATAAGGGACTGGGATGCAAAAGTAGGAAGTCAAGAAACACCTGGAGTAACAGGCAAGTTTGGCGTTGGAGTACAGAATGAATCAGTGCAAAGGCTAACAGAGTTCTGCTAAGAGAACGCACTGGTCATAGCAAACACCCTCTTCCAACAATACAAGAGAAGACTCTACACATGGACATCACCAGATGGTTGACACCAAAATCAGATTGATTATATTCTTTGCAGCCAAAGATGGAGAAGCTCTATGCAGTCAGGATAAACCAGACCAGGAGCTGACTGTGGATCAGATCATGAACTCCTTATTGCCAAATTCAGACCAAAATTGAAGAAAGTGGAAAAAACCACTAGACCATTCAGGTATGACCTAAATCAACTCCCTTATGACCATACAGTGGAACTGAGAAATAGATTTAAGGGACTAGATTTGGGAGAGTGCCTGATGAACTATGGTTGGAGGTTCATGACATTGTAGAGGAGACAAGAATCAAGATCATCCCCAAGAAAAAGAAATGCAAAAAAGGAAAATGGCTGTCTGAGGAGGCCTTACAAATAGCTGTGAAAAGACAGGAAGCAAAAAGCAAAGGAGAAAAGTAAAGATATACCCATTTGAATTCAGAGTTTCAAACAATAGCAAGGAGAGATAAGAAAGCCTTCCTCAGCGATGAATGCAAAGAAATAGAGGAAAACAACAGAATGGGAAAGACTAGCGATCTCTTCAAGAAAATTAGAGATACCAAGGGAACATTTCATGCAAAGATGGGCTCAATAAAGGACAGAAATGGTAGGGACCTACCAGAAGCAGAAGATATTAACAGGTGGCAAGAATACACAGAAGAACTGTACAAAAGAGATCTTCACGACCCAGATAATCATGATGATGTGATCACTCACCTAGAGCGACACATTCTGGAATGTGAAGTCAAATGGGCCTCAGGAAGCATCACTATGAACAAAGCTAGTGGAGGTGATGGAATTCCAGTTGAGCTGTTTCAAATCCTGAAAGATGATGCTGTCAAAGTGCCACACTCAATATGCCAGCAAATTTGGAAAACTCAGCAGTAGCCACAGGACTGGAAAAGGCCAGGTTTCATTCCAATCCCTAAGAAAGGCAATGCCAAAGAATGCTCAAACTACCGCACAACTGCACTCATCTCACACACTAGTAAAGTAATGCTCAAAATTCTCCAAGCAACGCTTTAGCAATATGTGAACTGTGAACTTCCAGATGTTCAAGCTGGTTTTAGAAAAGGCAGAGGAACCAGAGATCCAATTGCCAACATCCGTTGGATCATGGAAAAAGCAAGAAAGTTCCAGAAAAACATCTATTTCTGCTTGATTGACTATGCCAAAGCCTTTGACTGTGTGGATCACAATAAACTTTGGGAAATTCTGAAAGAGGTTGGCATACCAGACCACCTGACCTGCCTCTTGAGAAACCTGTATGCAGGTCAGGAAGCAACAGTTAGAACTGGACATGCATGGAACAACAGACTGGTTCCAAATAGGAAAAGGTGTACGTCAAGGCTGTATATTGTCACCCTGCTTATTTAACTTATATACAGTGTACATCATGAGAAATGCTGGGGTGAAGTAAGCACAAGCTGGACTCAAGATTGCCAGGAGAAATATCAATAACCTCAGATATGCAGATGACACCACCCTTATGACAGAAAGTGAAGAGTAACTAAAATGCCTCTTGATGAAAATGAAAGAGGAGAGTGAAAAAGTTGGCTTAAAGCTCAACATTCAGAAAATGAAGATCATGGCATCCAGTCCCATCACTTCATTGCAGATAGATGGAGAAACAGTGGAAACAATGAGATACTTTATTTTTCTGGGCTTCAAAATCACTGCAGATGGTGATTGCAGCCATGAAATTAAAAGTCGCTTAGTCCTTGGAAGGAAAGTTTGACCAACCTAGACAGCATATTAAAAAGCAGAGACATTACTTTGCCAACAAAGGTCTGTCTAGTCAAGGCTATGCTTTTTCCAGCGGTCATGTATGTTTGTGAGAGTTGGACTATGAAGAAAGCTGAGGGCCAAAGAATTGATGCGTTTGAACTGTGGTGTTGGAAAAGACTCTTGAGAATCCCCTGGACTACAAGGACATATAACCAGTCCATCCTAAGGGAGATCAGTCCTGGGTTTTCATTGGAAGGATTGATGTTGAAATTGACACTCCAGTACTTTGGCCACCTCATGCAAAGAACTGACTTATTGGAAAATACCCTGATGCTGGGAAAGATTAAGGGCAGGAGGAGTAAGGGACGAGAGAGGATGCGATGGTTGGACAGCATCATCAACTTGATGGACTAGGTCTGGGGGGACTCTGGGAGTTGGTGATGGACAGAGAGCCTTGGCATGCTGAGGTTCATGGGGTCGCAAAGAGTTGGACACGACTGAGTGACTGAAGTGAACTGGATTGTTCATCAAAAATTATTGTGTTAATAAATAAGATATATTTAAGAAATTGTTCACCGTAAATGTAGTATACAAAGGATTCATACTGAGGATATAAAGAAACTTACTAAGCAAATATTTTTAAAATCTCATTTTGAAAAAAAAGATTCTATTTAATTGAAAATGGCCAAAATACTGACCAAATATCTAACGAAAGAATAGGTTCAAATTGTCAATAATCATATGAGAAGTTTCAAATCATTAATCAAGGAAATGCAAATTGAAACCTTAGAACACCCAGCAGAGTGGCAAAAATTAAAATGAAAAAGTATCCCCAGTGTTAGATCAGAGGAGTAAGCAAAACCCGCATATGTTGCTGAATATAGTGTAAATCAATACACCTACTCTGGCAAACTTTAAACCTACATTTACCTTAGACCCATTACTTTTAAATTCTTTTGTGTTTCCAAGACTGTGTATGTCTTATAAATGATTTTTTGGTAGTAGCTTTACTTACAGTACCCAAGTATTTGAAAAAACTTAAATGGCTGTAAGCAACAGAATGGGTATATAGATTGTGTATTATACATACACAGAGGAATACTACACAGCAATAAAAAAGAAGAAATTAGTGACAACCCCACATAAATAGATCTCACAAACTGTTGATTAAAAGAACTCGTGCATAGTGGACAACTCAATTTATATTAGCTTCAAGGCTGGGTGAAACAAATGGTGATAGATATCAGAATACTGGTTAATTCTAGCAGAAGGACAGTGGGGTGAAACACAGAATGAGGGAATTTTTAGAATTTAATATCTTGATCTGAGTAGTTGTTAAATGAGTGTATCCATGTTAAAAATCATATGTTAAAATTCATCCATTCATGCACTTAAAGTTAGAACAATAAGCTGTATGGATGGAGACTTCAGTTTTAAAATAAACACATAGACACCCACACACTCATGCTCACAGAAGTATGATCAAATGCTCTGAAAATGTAGAGGAGAAAGTCATTACTTTTTCCTGTGACACATTCAACTGAAGAGGTACCTAGTCATCCTGTCACGTGCCGCAAGCCTAAGACTGAGCATAAGCAAGTCTGAAAAACACCTAGTCTGGTTAAATTCTTTTATGCTGATACTTGACTCCCTTCTATTTCCTTCATGCTTTGTGAGATTTGCTGACAAGATCCTGAATCTTTTACAATGAATATCCTGACATGATGAATCATAACAAAGCCTTAGTCGGTGATCAAGGGGAAAAAAATAGGATGGGAAGGACTAGAGATCTCTTCAAGGAAATTAGAGATACCAAGGGAACATTTCATGCAAAGATGGGCTCAATAAAGGACAGGAATGGTATGGACCTAACAGAAGCAGAAGAGGTGGCAAGAATATGCAGAAGAACTGTACAAAAATGATCTTCATGACCCAGATGATCATGATGGTGTGATTACTCACCTAGAGCCAGACATCCTGGAATGTGAAGTCAAGTGGGCCTTAGGAAGCAGCACTACGAACAAAGCTAGTGGAAGTGATGGATTTCTAGTTGAGCTATTTCAAATCCTAAAAGATGGTGCTGTGAAAGTGCTTCACTCAATATGCCAGGAAATATGGAAAAGTCAGCAATAGCCACAGGACTGGAAAAGGTCAGTTTTCATTCCAATTCCAAAGAAAGGCAATGCCAAAGAATTCTCCAACTACTGCACAATTGCACTCATCTCACACGCTAGCAAAATAATGCTCAAAATTCTCCAAGCCAGGCTTCAAAATACGTGAACCATGAATTTCCAAATGTTCAAACTGGTTTTAGAAAAGGCAGAGGAACCTGAGATCAAATTACCAACATCCACTGGATCATTGAAAAAGCAAGAGAGCTCCAGAAAAACATCTACTTTTGCATTATTGACTATGCCAAAGGCTTTGCCTGTGTGGATTACAACAAACTGGAAACTCTTAAACGATGAGAATACCAGACCACCTGACCTATCTCCTGAGACATCTGTATGCAGGTCAGGAAGCAACAGTTAGAACAGGACATGGAACAACAGACTGCCTCCAAATTGGGAAAGGAGTATGTCAAAGCTCTATATGGTCACCCTGCTTATTTAACCTATATGCAGAGTACATCATGAGAAACACTGGGCTGGATGAAGGACCAGCTGGAATCAAGATTGCAGGGAGGAATATCAATACATCAGATAAGCAGATGACACCACCCTTATAGCAGAGAGTGAAGAAGAGCTAAAGAGACTCTTGATGAAAGTAGAAGAGAAGAGTGAAAAAAGTTGGCTTAAAACTGAACATTCAGAAAACTAAGATCATGGCATCTAGTCCCATCACTTCATGGGAAATAGATGGATAAGCAATGAAAACAGTGACAGACTTAATTTTGCAGGGCTCCAAAATCACTGCAGATGGTGACTGCAGCCATGAAATTAAAAGATGCTTGCTCCTTGGAAGAAAATTTATGACCAACCAAGACAGCATGTTAAAAAACAGAGACATTACTTTGCCACCAAAGGTCCATCTAGTCAAAGCCTTGGTTTTTCCAGTAGTCATGTATGGATATGAGAGTTGGATTATAAAGAAAGCTGAGTGCTGAAGAATTGATGTTTTTGAACTGCTGGAGAAGACTCTTGAGAGTCCCTTGGACTGCAAGGAGATCCAACCAGTTCATCCTAAAGGAAATCAGTCCTGAATATTCATTGGAAGGATTGATGCTGAAGCCTAAACTCCAATACTTTGGCCACCTCATGCGAAGAGCTGACTTATTTGAAAAGACCCTGAGCTGGGAAAGATTGAAGGTGGGAAGAGAATGGGATGACAGAGAATGAGATGGTTTGATAGCATCACCAGCTCAAAGGACATGAGTTTGAATAAACTCTGGAAGTTGGTGACGGACAGGGAGGCCTGGCGTACTGCAGTCCATGGGGTCACGAAGAGTTGGACACATCGGAGTGACTTAATTTAACAGATGATGAATCACCTTTGAAGATGGGAGGATTTTTAAAATATATTTCTTTCTTCATAATGATTAGCAATTTTATCCATAATAATTAGTATCCTTAAGTTGTTACTTCCTTTTTCCTTCAAAATATGAGACCCATAGTTAATCTGGGTTTGCTTTTCAAATAGAAATGTAGTGTAGAGCTTGCCTCTAGTAATTTGTAGTTTTCAGGATGCCTCCCATCTACTCCCATATTTTGACATCTCTTTAAAAATGCTTACATTAACTTATTTTGTTGCATACTTAACTTTTTAGTACTGATAGGCTCCTATTTATGTGATACAAATGAATGAATTGAACATATTTCAAGTAATGTGTGTTAGTCGCTCAGTCATGTCCAACTCTATGCGACCCCATGGCCTGTAGCCCGCCAGGCTTTTCTGTCCTTGGGATTCCCTAGGTAAGAATACTGGAGTGGATTGCCATTCCCTCCTTCAGGGGATTTTCCTGACCCTGGGATCAAACCTGGTTTTCCTGCGTTGCAGGCAGACTCTTTACCATCTAGCCACAAGCCACAAGTGTATTATTTCACATAATACATGATGTTAACCTCATGCGAGGAGGTGACTCATTGGAAAAGACCCTGATGCTGGGACGGATTGGGGGCAGGAGGAGAAGGGGACGACTGAGGATGAGATGGATGGATGGCATCACCAAGTCGATGCACATGAGTTTGGGTGAACTCCGGAAGTTGGTGATGGACAGGGAGGCCTGGCAGCTGCAATTCATGGTGTCACAAAGAGTTGGACACGACTGAGCATCTGAATTGAATTGAACTGAACTGAACTGAAAATTTGAATTGATGTACAAAAAGGAAATAAAAGATAAAAAATAGTTTATTAACCTGATTACATTTATTTTTATTTTTCTGAGTTGCACAAGAAAACCTTTTAAAACCATGAGTGTCAATTATCAAGTAAAATATGTTGAATTTCTTAGACATGTAAAGCTATATGTTCTATCTCACAAAATATTTGATTTCATAAAGTTTTTTCTATGATATAATCAAAGCAAAAGGCTTTGCAGAATAAAACAATTTAAGGAAAATTATTAAAACTATAAACACAATTTAAAAGATAATTATTCTCTTCTTTTAAGATATAACTTCTATTTGGCCATAATATACATGAGGTGAGTTGAAAAGTAAGCAATACATTTTTGAATTGCAAGTTACTTCAAAAGTGATAAATTCTACTTGAAAACTAAATATGTTCTGAGTTTAGCAAAAATAATTAATCAACTGGAATATTATTTATTTTCAGCTTTGTGAGTCAACATAAAAATTCACACATCCAAAATATCATTCAAGATTAAGTATTATCATCTTAAAATAATTTTTCTTACTATTTGTCCTACTTATCTCCTTACCTCTACAAACTGTTTTCTCTTTCAGGATCTTGCCAAGAAATAGAAATTAAGTGAAATTGATTTGATTAGTGACTTTTAAGGCTCTGGATTTTGAAACATTGTCTACCATTATTGCATTCATACTCCGTGGTCCTTTTGGTTATGCCCCTGCCTGTAAGTAATTCCACCTCCCCTATACTAAGAATCCATTTCTTGATTCTTTCTCCTGTTTTGATGAGTGTAACTTTCATAATGGAGATTCAGGATTTTTTGCTTAACTTGGAGAACAGGCAAAGGAGATCTAAAATCAAAATGTGGGTAAAATAGTAGAGTGAACTTTTATACTGACAATTAGCTCACTATTTTTTTCCTTAATTCAGTCTATGCCCCCCAAATCATGTTTAAATGGAAATATGATTATGGTACTTGAAAGGTCTTCAGTCTTTCTTTTGATCCAAGGATTGAATTAAAAATCCTCAACATGGCCTATATAATTTGGTACCTGCCTAACAAAGTGAGTGTTCTACAGGCTAAGTAGTTTTTCCAGAAACATATATTCAGCTAATCACTTGAATGAAGCAAACTAATTGGAGTAAAATTCCAGATGCCTTCCATATTCCAAAAAATACTAAATAAAGTGCTTTAAAATGAGATATGATCCTGACCAACTCCTCCTTTTTTATGCAAATTTTATACCTAATCCTGCTGGGCTTATGGAATTAAAATGCATTTAGCATAGCAAGGGTGTTATGGCTATGGAAATCTCTTCAAAAATGGATGTTAAACAAATAAGGAAAATTTTTAAACCTGTTTTACAACAATATATATTTAAATTAATAGCTCCATGATATTCTAAGATATTCCATTTCAACTAATAATTTATTTGAATGAAACACTAAGTAAATAAATATCGATATATGTATATATTTATTTAGTATATAATATTTATTACATATAATTTAAATAATTTAAATAGTTTAAGTAATTGTTTCTCAGGTGTCCTTTCCTTGCAGGTGTTCATAGATGTATTCAGGACATAAGAGCTAAATATAGAACTAAATAATACTTGTTCATGTCAACCATCAGTAAATATCAAAGACATAAGTCCTTCAGAATTTAATAGAGACTTAGCAATCTGGTTCTTTTTTTTTTTTCCGTTCCAGATATAGTCTAAAGTGTACCTTTAGCTATTCTTCTGTGACTAAAATTTTCAAATCTCTTTTTAGTTTTGGTGATATAGACATATTTTCCAATAAGCCTCAAAATGCATTTCATGCATCAAAAACTTACTAAGGTTTTAATAAATGCTTATGAAATATATATGTGAAATATCAAATAGCATACTAGGAAAGTTTGGGGTTAAATAAAATTAAATAGGTTTCTGTACTGCAGGACTTCTTAGACACTTTAATAGTGTAATAGCTTATGTGTGTCCTACACAATAGCTCAGCTGAGTCCTTCTCACTCCTCTGTCCATGTAATTTTCTAGGCAAGAATACTGGAATGGGTTGCCATTTCCTACACCAGGGGTTCTTCTTGACCTAAGGATCAAACCTGCGTTTCCTGGATTGGCAAGCAGATTCTTTACCACGATGAGATTTAGTATGTTCAGTTCAGTTCAGTCGCTCAGTCGTGTCCGACTCTTTGCGACCCCAGGAATCGCAGCACACCAGGCCTCCCTGTCCATCACCATCTCCCGGAGTTCACTCAGACTCACATCCTTCGAGTCCATGATGCCATCCAGCCATCTCATCCTCTGTTGTCCCCTTCTCCTCCTGCCCCCAATCCCTCCCAGCATCAGAGTCTTTTCCAATGAGTCAGCTCTTCGCATGAGGTGGCCAAAGTACTGGAGTTTCAGCTTTAGCATCATTCCTTCCAAAGAAATCCCAGGGTTGATCTCCTTCAGAATGGACTGGTTGGATCTCCTTGCAGTCCAAGGGACTCTCAAGAGTCTTCTCCAACACCACAGTTCAAAAGCATCAATTCTTCAGTGCTCAGCCTTCTTCACAGTCCAACTCTCACATCCATACATGACCACTGGAAAAACCATAGCCTTGACTAGACGGACTTTAGTCAGCAAAGTAATGTCTCTGCTTTTGAATATACTATCTAGGTTGGTCATAACTTTTCTGCAATTTCCAAAGTGATTTACCAAAAAAATCTACTGAGAAAAAAAGGGCACTACTTCATGAAACTTTAAAAGGGCTGCCAGAAATGCACAGTGATAGGTAATTTGCTTATTGCACACTTTCATAACTAAAATATTGTTTCTTCTTACCGATGATTTATTTAGTATATGAATAGAATAATCTTGTTACATCTGTTCTCATTGAAATAACTTGGAAAATTGAAATCATCTTTCACTTGGAAGTTCTCATCTTAAATGTTATTTCTTATGTAAGACATATTACTCTCATCATACAGTAAGTACATAGTCTGTCTTCTCTCACAGCACCATTTTAGTTTCCTCATAACATATATTAAAATATCCTCCCATCTGTTTCCTCTCATTAGAGTTGTCATCTGACTTCATTACTATAGTCCAGATACCTAGTCAGTGGTGGACACAAAGTAAGTTCTCAATTAATATTTATTAAATAAATGAAAGAATTCATTAGGGCTTTATGGTTTGTAGAAATTTAAACCAAATAGTTGTATACTTTGTGTGTTTAGTCGCTCAGTTATGTCTGAATCTTTTGTGACCCAAGAACTGTAGCCCACAGGGCTCCTCTCTCCATGGGATTTGCCTGGCAAAGAAACCTTAAGTGGGTTGCCATGTCTTTCTCCCAGAAATCTCCCTCTATCAGGGATTGAACCCACGTTTCTTACCTCTTCTGCATTTGCAGGCAGGTTCTTTACTGCTAAGCCACCAGGGAAGCCCAGTTTAATACATAAAAGCAGTCTAATCAGGATTAATGATCACACGCCATACTAAAGGATGGTATCATTTGATTTAGTTACACTTTTACCAATATTTTAGTGAAAAACATCAAGTCAGTAGGCACGATATCAAAAGATGTGTTTCTGTGGAAAAAGTCAAGAATCTGTAGCAACCATAGCAGGTTGTTGGATGGGAGCCTAATGCCTTCAATGTGATAGTTCATCCTCCTTTGACAGTTCACCATTTCCTTTAAAGCCAATCAGTACTGAAAACTATGAAGTAACTGGAGAATGTTGTATTTGCTATTTTTGGAACCCGTTGAAAATAAAAATTTAAAACACACATTTAAAATTTACAAACCCAAAGCACTTCACTTCATAGGAAGAAGCTTAAAACTTGGATATTTATAATATATTTAGCTATATAATATTATCTCAAAAGATGTATTTATTTACTAAAGGGAAAGAAAGCTTTTAAATATAAAAAAAGTAATTACAAAGGTTCTTAAGAATAGATAGCCAAAAACCTCAAATAGGACTCTTTCATTCTGTAATACTTCTATGTAAAGCATTTTTGAATGCTATGCAAAAGCAATAGCCCTGTGTTAAATTATACTTGCACGGTAATATTTTAATCTGTAGTTTCAAATTTAGGAAAATTTTAGTATTCAAAATATTGAATTATGTTACTATTTCTTTTTCGATATTATTTGCCCATTAAATAAAAGAGATTTTTAAAAATGAATCATTTTAGTTTTTAGATCATTTTTTGTGCTTCTGATTACTCACATGAAACTGGATTCGGTCGCTATTTGAAAAAAAATTTTAGTAATGGCAAGGAACATTTTATTTTCTCTTAATGCTCCATTTTGAACTGTATTCAACTTGAGTTACATTCAAAGAAAATTTTAAATTGCTGATACATTTTTTTTCACTGTAAACAATTGTTTCCTTTTACTTGGGGTACAAAAAGCACACCCAACAAAATAATCATTTCTTGTTTGCAGACTGATAAAGTAGAAAATGTTATTAGCGTGGTCATTTATTTTATTGTTGAGCTGGGACAGTTTTGAGAGGATAAGAAGACCTAAAATTAAATCAGTATTTATATCCTGACTTGCAAAATTCTTTTATTATTTGTGGTGGATATATAAAATGATTAAAGCATAACTACAATCATATGACCTTATGACTTCTACTTATATACTCAACACTAAGCCATTAATATATTTTCAAAAACATACATTAAAATATTCATAAAACACTTTTATCCACTAGCCCAAGTGAAAATTACCAAGATGTCCATCAAAATGAGAATGTGTAAGTAAATTTAGTGTATTCACATAATGGAAATCTACAGAGCAATAATAATGAAATACCCACAAGTATAACTATTAGGGAATATGAAAAGGTTATTATGAATATTTTTAGATAAGAAGCCAATGAAGACTACATAGTATGTGACTCCATTTATGTAAAATTTGAAAACTGACAAAACAAATGAATAGCTTAATAACAAGTAGAGCAGGGCATAAATAGTGCTCATGTCTTTGGTGTGTTTTGTTTCTTGATTGCATTATTGGGTTCAATTAGTGAAACTCTTTGGAGATGTACACATATTTGTGAACTTGTACACCTATGCTTCAAATAATAGTTTCTTTAAAACCACTGGTATACTCCATAAGCAAAGTTATTCTTGGTGAGCGTGCATAATCTCTAATGTGATCCATAAATGTGTCTTATTCTGATGTCATGTCTGCTATTTTTCTGAAGAATAAGGGTCTCTTTTAAAATTTTTCATAAAGTTGTCTTTTGGAATTATCTTCAAAATTGCATTTATGGTTAGTACATTTGCTATGGTTGACATATTTAACTGAAGCTCTTCCTGAGACCATAATCTTCTTTGAGAAAATAATCTCCATATAGGCACTGAGGTAAAGGAAGCTCAGAGAAGATTCTAGTGAATGGAGGCTCTCATTACATTTTAAAATATATACCGAAATAGATAGTCATTTCAACGTACACATTTTCAATTGCCTCCACTCACAAAAATCTTTTCTTACAGTTTACAGCAAACAAGAAACGGGCTTCCCTGGTGGCTCAGAGGTAACAAATCCACCTGCCTTGTAGCTCAGTTGGTAAAGAATTTGCCTGCAATTCAGGAGACCTGCGTTCAATCCCTGGGTTGGGAAGGTCCACTGGGGAAGGAAATGGCAACCCACTCCAGTATTCTTACCTCGAGAATTCCATGGACAGAGGAGCCTAGCAGGCTACAGGGGACACAAGAGTTGGACACGACTTAGTGACTAAACCACCACCAAAGCAAGAGACATGGGTTCAACTCCTGAGTCAGGAAGATCCCCTGCAGAAGGAAACAGCAACCCGCTCCAGCATTCTTGCCTGGAGAATCCTATGGACAGAGGAGCCTGGCGGGTTATAGCCCATGGGGTTGCAAAAGAGTTGGACATAAACTCTATATTTACTTCTTTAAAAATGTCACAAAATTTAGATGCTACAAAATCATTAGGCTTCTCCAGTTCATTCAGTTTGCATAGAATATAAGTTTATTCAGTTAAGCATACCAATTCCTTCAAAGAGCTTTAAGACAAATCAATATATAATAATAATGGCCCTTTTCAAAACTACATCTCATATACTCCTTATGTTGCTGCTCCTGCTAAGTCGCTTCAGTCGTGTCCAACTCTGTGCAACCCCATGGATGGCAGCCCACCAGGCTCGCCCGTCCCTAGGATTCTCCAGGCAAGAACACTGGAGTGGGTTGCCATTTCCTTCTCCAGTGCATGGAAGTGAAAAGTGAAAGTGAAGTGGCTCAGTCGTATCCGACTCCTTGCGACCCCATGGACCACAGCCTACCAGGTTCCTCCGTCCATGGATTGTCCAGGCAAGAGCACTGGAGTGGGGTGCCATTGCCTTCTCCTACCCCTTATGTTTCCATTGTCTAATTTGTTCACTTCCTCCCTTGCTTTGATAGGAAACATCCATTCCTGTTTGCAGATGTCAAATTCAGTAACTGTAACTTATTAAAATCTCCAAAAGCTGTAGATTGTTATTGCATCATTTATTGGTTTTAGGCTTCTAAATAATTTTGGCCAGATGCAACCAATTTAAAACACAAATTCATAAAATAAGCTCATTATTATTCTAAGGCGCTTAATCTACAAGGCAGTTTCACCAAAGGCTCAACATTTTAAATATCCAGTTGATGATGGGCAGCAAAGAAAGCAAGCATGTAATGCTATGCTGAAGTATCAGTATTTAATATTAGCTTCTGGCTCAGATGTCAGAGAATCTGTCTGCAATGCAGGAGACCTGGATTTGATCCCTGGGTCCCAAAGATCCCTTGGAGAAGGAAATGGCTACCCACTCCAATATTCCTGCCTGGAGAATTCCATGGACAGAGGAGTCTGGTGAGCTATAGTACATTGGGCCACAAAGAGTTGGACACGACTGAGCAACTAACACTTTCACTTGTCATTGTAAAATAGTTTAAGTAGTATAAATAAGTGTATAAAAAAATACTTGTGAATGTTGACAATTTTATTTTGATTAATAGAATATGACAGCTTATTTCTATGTAATCATAAATTGGGGTGTTCCGTAATCAAACCGCATTACTCCTCGAAGGGTTCTGAGTTTGATAAGAAAACAAGTTTTCCATGACTGTGCTCCATCACAATTTGTACTTAACTTTTCACTACAAAACCACTAATTTTATGTTTAACATTGAATTTTAAACTGAAATACAGTAGTATTAATAACTATGTCAGGTATTTCACTTTGTACAAAATGAACTTCTAATGTTTTACTTTGATTTCATGAAAACTGTAGGTTAACTCAACAACTGATTTTCTCTCTGAATCATCAGATAACACTGACAAAAAATTAATCATGGGTATGAGACAATTATCCATCCTTGACCTCTTTCCAAAGTTCTGCTAATGAACAACTCATTAACGGTTAGTGTTTCACTTCTGCATGTAAAAGAAATTTGGGGCAAAATAGGAAATTAATTTGGAAGAATACTTACTTGCTTTAAATAAAAAGTCATGGTTCAGAGTGAAATCTCATCTTGTGGAACACCATCTTCTTAAAATGAATACTTATATTTGAAGTAGATGCTGATGCCTCTTAAGCAGATTTTATGACTTTTAATTTTCATGGGCCATTGATATCATCACGAGGCTCATGGCAGATGTTAAATGTAAGCAAACAAAATTTCAAAATGTTAACAAACATGAAATAAATTCATATTTTATACTATGTATTTATATCCAATAATAAATGGCAAAACTATAGAAGCAGGAATATTCATTATCTCTATGCTCTCTAAACCACAGGGCTGAAACTCTTTCTTGCTCATATTTCATATAGCTAACCTATAATTTCCAATGGATGATGCTGTTTTCATAAAGCTTCATACATCTGACAGACTGTGAATGCGCCATGACGGAACTAATGGTCACGTCAGTGCCCAGCAGAGGCCCAGAATATCTTCATGTGTTGTTGTTTAATTGCTAAGTCATGTCAGACTTTTCTGTGACTCCATAGACTATAGCCCGCCAGCATCCTCTGTCCATGGGGTTTCCCAAG
The DNA here is from genome assembly GCF_001704415.2 of Capra hircus. Taxonomy (NCBI): domain Eukaryota; kingdom Metazoa; phylum Chordata; class Mammalia; order Artiodactyla; family Bovidae; genus Capra; species Capra hircus. Next base: position 11,231,464 of record NC_030812.1, read on the forward strand.
TAAGAATACTGGCATGGGTTGCATTCTTTCTCCTGGGGATATTCCTGACCCAAGGGTGGAACCCATGTCTCCTTCACTGCACAAGGATTCCTTGCCACTGAAGCACCTGGGAAGTATTGTTCTTCATACTGCCCGTGAAGAGAGGTGCTTATTCTCTTGTGCCTGGAAAAAGCCAGTGGAAAAGAGGTAGATTGATGCTAGTTGTTTCTCCATTTTGTGTGCACTTTAAAGTGAAAGCTCTGTGCACTGCACATGTCTTTCAGACACTGCTAGAAAATATGATGGCAAAAAATGGGCAAGGTAGGGTCAACCAATTGCATGTCAGTTTATTTTCATGTACTATTGGTAATAAGTAAAAAGTGAAAACTCTGGGACTTATATTAGATCGGTTGAGATTCCAGGTCAACAGTCATAAACTGAGAAGAAATATTTTACTGACTGTGATCATGAAAGAATTCTTAGAAGAGGTAGCACTAAGTTTGGGATTTAAAAGCTGAACAAGTGTTTAACAGGCAGAAATGGCAGTGAAGATACTTGAGGCTGAGAGAATGTCTGTAGCAAAGATCCATGGCCTATTTTACTGTCAGTAAGTAATCCATTGTTTTCATTCTCTGTAGCAGTAACTCAAAACCTCAAGATGTAGTCAAACTCCCTTAGAAGCACTGATGCTTTCCATACCAATACAATTTCCAGTACATTTTCTTGATACACCCCAATTGCGGATCACACCACTGGTGGTAAAAGGTGATTTCATTTATGTGAACACAATGTTAAACAATTAAATCAAATACTAAGACAAATATTCTCTTCAATCTTTATACTATTTCAAAAGGAAAATCTCACTTTACTGCTTGTCTTTAGCACCTTTCTAGACTTGATATATATGTTTTTTAAGTAATAATTATCTAGAAAAAAACTTTGAATATTTGTTAAATTTTTAATAAATTTTATTTTTATTGATTAAACTTTTAACTTACATTTTTTTGCAAAAAATAATGCTTTTTTCTTTAAAGACATGATATAAAGTTTTCCTTTAAGTCTAAGTGAAAAAAAAAGTCAATTTAAATATAGTATTTAGTAGACAACAGTTAATAGAGTTTGCAAAATGGTTAAAATTTCAAAGGTCATATGTAAGTGGCTCAATTTGGGGAAATAGCATGTTCAAGATTTGAAAACTATCTATAAAGAAACTTCTAAATTCAACCAGCACAGTTAACAGGCATTTCAATGTGTCAAAATATGGACCGCTTAATTTGTCTTTTGCAAAGACATTACTTTCCCAGATGTCCTATGTAAAATTCAACGTTCGTTTAATTCCAAGCTTTATCTCTGTTTTTTATAACTTGTAGTCAACCTATAAAGTTTTAGAATGATTCATAAATTTTTTTAAATATTTCTATCAATTCTACAATTACAGTATGATCATATTTTAATCTGACCTCTCTCCCCCAAAAGAACATATTCAACATAGTTGCCCATTTAAGTCTAGATTTAAAGTATTCTACAGAAATTGAAAGGGGAACATTGTATTAATATAAAATATTTTAGAGGCTATTTAGTAAGTTAACAATGTACTTACTGTGGCATATTTTTATTACTACCTGCATAATAAATTTGGTTCCTTTATTGGAAAAATGCTTCTGTTGTTTCTGAAGAAAATTACAAGTGTATAGTTATTATTCATTTAGTCAGACCTTGATGCATTTTAAAAACAAGCTTAAGCATTCTATAGCAAACATTCCTTTATTTATCATACAGCATGAACAGCTTATTTAGAAAGGATCTTTTCAAATGATACCTAAAGAAAAAGTTCAGTTGTATTTTATGTCATATGCATCATATCATTGGTTAGATCAGAAATTGTGCTAATAGTTTAACTTGGTACATTGTAATTTATTTCTGAAAATTTGCCAAGACACTTAACTCAGTGATTCCTACCCTTCCTTTCTTATGTCAATTCCTACATCATACCCTATGTTTCTAACTTAGATTCAACATTAACCTGTAGTCAGATCTTCAGATAAAATTTATTGAACATTAATTATGAGTTGATCTCAGAACCACAAAGATATTAGAATGTTACAAAAAATGGAAAGAAGCAGAGTCTCTGTTGTTAAATATAAATGCTAGCTAGGGAAATGCAAAATAGAAGCATGAGAAAACTAAAGAAATTCGAAAAGCAACTTGCTATTAACTATAAATTAATTAAAATAGTAATTGAGAATTAAAGATATAGGAAACAAAAAGGCAACACGTTCTCAACAAAATCACTTATTAGCCATGTAATCTTGAGCAAGTTTCTTAACGATTCTATAACTCAGTTTCCTCACCAGTAAAATGTGGATCACATTAACACGTGCTAGGCAAGCAGGCTGGCTATTCAACTCTCTCCAGTTCCATGTCAGTCAGGTCTTGCTGGGCAAGATTTGCCCTACTATAGACTTCATTTCTCAGTTACTGTTGTAGCCAGCTGTGGCCATGTTATTAGTGTAGCTTTTCCTGAAGAAATCTGGACAGAAGTAATGTTTTTCTCTTCGGACCCAAGATTATTAAAAAGAGAGTGTTTTTTCCTGAATGCTTTCTGTCTGATTTCACTGGCTGTTGGCAGGTCAGGGTGTGGAGCGCTGCTTTCCACCTACCATGAGAATCCCCTTTGGCTGTTCAGCTAAGCCATCGGGATGAGCTGTCTGTTAAAGCAGATTTTCTCTGCTTTGTGTGTGTGCGCTTGATTTGCGTCCCCATGAACTGTAGCCTGCCAGGCTCCTCTGTCCATGGGGTTCTCCAGGCAAGAACAGCGGAGTGAGTTGCTGTGTTTCCTACTCAGTGGGATCTTCCCAACCCAGGGATCGAAACGGTGTCTCCTGCATGTCCTGTGTTGGCAGGCAGACTCTTTACCACTGAGCCACCTGGGAGGCCCCTAAAGTAGATTACTCTACTCTAATACAAATGACGTAAGGTTGTCGTGAGAAACGATTTAACATATAGCCTCATCCATAATGAAAGCACGATAAATGTTATAAAGAGTGCTTTTACTGTGAAATATTTCCGAAATTTGCTTAGTTGCCTTATCAATCAGTTCTTTCTATAAGATAGCTGAAAAAATGTCAATCAAATCTAAACTGAGAGAATTAAATAATAAATCTGATTTTTTAGGTCCCTGTTGCCTGTATGCCATTTGATCCAAAAAGTATTGTGTTAGTCAAAGAAAACAAGCTATTCTGACAAACGGGACTCTCCAGGGTTTTGCACAATGCTTTTTAATGTGGTTATTGTCATTATTTTAGAAAGGAACAAATCCGTGACCCAGACTGATAATCAGCTCCAAAGCTAGCATGTAGCAACTCTACTGATCAGTCTCAAATAATGCACTAAAAATGACTGGAGAGAGGGTTCAGCAATTGTTTTGCCAGCTTCATGTCTATAGAAGAAAGTCAGTATCTAAAATAACCAAATGGTTACTTTGACAAAGTGGTAACACTAAATTTTTCTGGTTGCCCTTTCAATGGAGTCTAATCACATCTTCGGTAGTTAGTGTCATAATCAACAATCTATCAATTTTGTTGGATGTATAAGTGCCTACCTCACACAGAGTTGTTACCTGACAGCTTGTATCAGACATGTCATTTCTTAGGAGTTCTCTTTGCCTTGGCTGTCACTTTCTTTGTCACTTTTGGAGTATCTGCCATCAGTTTCTTGTTTTTGCAGTAGTACCCTTTTATGACAAACCATTATTCTCTAGCTCCTTACAATCATATAGGATTCCTGTCACCCACAAACCGGATATTTTCGACTGGCTCAGAGTATTTCACAACCAATTTATTGGCAAATGATCGCTGCTTTTTTGTTTTAGTCTACAGGAAGGATTATGAATCCAAGCGAGTGATAGTGATTTTAAGTTCAAATTAAGCATCTGCTTTTGCACTGTAATGAACAAATTAAATGCACCATATTTGTCACTTTGATGCTTTTTATAAATGGAAAAAGATAAAAAAAATTTCCCACAAATATACTCCCAGAAGACAATAGTCTGAAGAAGTATGGACTAAAAATATAAGCATTGATAATTCTTTGTTCTGAGTCAAAATTTGGGAGTTGAACTAACTGTTCTCTATCAATAATCAGGATGATTTCATCTATAGATTTCTCAGAAGTATCTGCTTATAGATGAATGTTTAGAATGGGACAGCAATGATAAAAAGACAAATACAAGTCAGCAATTTCTCCAAAATCCTCCCATAATTGATTTATAAATGAAGATATAATTATAAATACCTTGGTAACTTATCATCCTAAAATAAATAATGAACTTTTACACAGACATATTCAAGAGTGATTATCTCCTGACCAATATGTTTCTACTACTGATGATATTTCCTGAGAAATAAACAGTAAACTGTTTCATATTTATTATGGTTGAATTCTCCATGCATAAATTAAACAACAAACTTGTGTTTCCCATAAAGAAAACATGTGTTTTATTTCTCAAATTTTGCTTAATATCTTGAAGATTAAAAAAAAGGAACCCCCAATCCCATTTTATTATAAAATATATTTCATGAATACATGAAATAGTACAGCCCTCTGGTGTTGACCATGAATGTAATACATATAATTTCATTTCAACTGTGAGTCTATTCAATCTGACAGTGATTTACCTGAGATAAATGAGTGAATGCTATTTAAAACAAGAGGCCTAGAACACCTATATTAACTAAAGCACTATACTTCTAATCAAACAGATTACCTCACTCCTACAGTTCTCACACGATTCAAAATCTAATTCCTTCCTCACATGAAAAAAAAATTGTATTACTATATTCTTGACCAAATAATGTCTGAGTGTTATATTTTTTCAAAGTCTTTTTTTCAACATAACCTATTCAGACTGAATCAAATGCCAGGAAAATCCACCTACATGGTAAGCATCATTTCAAAGGACTCCAGGTGGTCTGGGTGATTATTTGGCTTCCTATTTACACAGAAAAATCAGGTGAAAATTTGAACACAACTAAATAGAAAAAGGTATCTGTGATAGGCCAGTGCTTCTGGATTGCTAAATGCTGTCATTTTGCCTAATTGAGAAGCTTTTGCTCATCCATCCTTTCCTTCAGAACTAGATAATAAAGGCTAATATTTATTCATGTGCATCATAGGCCAGGTCCCCTTCTAAGCACATTACATACAGCAAATTCTTTAATCCATACAGCAACCTATAGAAGTAGATACTATTATTATCCTTTCTTACCATTTGACAAATAATGCTGCCAAAGTTAAATATTATCTGTAGTTATAGCTAGTATATAATTTGCTGTCTTTTTTCAGACACTTTGAGAATTAAGGCATAAATAATAAAGATAAGACATAAACTAGGACAAGCCCAGACCCATGAATATATATGGTCATCCCTACTATATTTCATAATGAATTTTAAAAAGTAGAAGTTTTGCTACATGTTAGTCATTGTTTTTCCAGCATTTAAATATCTATAATTCTAAATTTTTTTTTATTTCACTAATTCCAAATCCTTGGGACTGACTGCATCACATCTACTTGGTAGCAGCATTGAGAAACAGTTTTCAGCAATGTCTGTTTTATACTTCAAATAAGCAGGAAATAACTTGGCAGAGGAGTGAGAGAGGAAAAATATGAGAGTTTTATGTTCCCTTTATATATACAGAAATGTCAAACTTTTAAGCAACATTGCTTGTCATTTTTTTAACAGTGGTGATTGAAAAACAAACCACTGTATGTAAACCTAAATCCATTTGCAGAGGTTAATTGTTCATCTCAGAAATGTCAACATGAAATAATACTAAAAGATATTATCCTTTCCTTTCCACATTTGTTCAGGACACACATGGAAGCTAATATTTTAGACTTAGTCTAAATACTGTGTTATACATAGTCTCAGTTATTTAGAGAATTTGATTTAACTGATATTTACGGACTACTTACTGTTTGCCAAGCAGACAGGGATGGTAGGAACTAAACAGTCAAATTCTATTCAGAGGTGTTTAGGGGGAAAGAGAGAAAAAGACTAACAATTATAAATAGTCACAGCATACCAGGTACTAATAATTGCTATAAAATACATTATTAATATAGTGACAGGAGGGTACTTTTGTTTGGGTTATTAAGGCATTCCTTTCTCAAGAATAAACATTTGAGCTGAGTTTTTTTATTGTAGGGAGGAATTAATCACGAGAAGGCTGGAAGAAGTCTATAATACAGAGGAAAGAGCAGATTCACGGACCTGAGTTAGGAAACAAGTTGGCAGGTGAAGAGGATGAAGAAACCAGTGCTAGAGCTTAGGCACAGCAGAAAGCAGAGTATCAGGTGAGTCTAGGGACATCGACCCTGGCCAGAGTGCCAGTCTTGTGGACCCTGGTACTGGCTGTGGGTTTAATCAGAGAGCAGTAAAATGCCTTTAGAGTTTTAATCAATGGCACCATGAATTGGTATGCCTTTTAGACAGATCACTCTGGCTGCAAGGCAGAGAATAGTTTATAGGAAAGCAGAATGGAGACCATGATATAAACTAAGAGGTCTTGTAGGTAGCCAAACAGTGGTTTAGGTCTGGGAGCAGGCTTTGGAAGTGAAAAAAGTGGATTGATTGGGAATTTATTTCAGAATTAGAACAAGTGAGATTTACTGGTAGACCCTCTGGTAAAGAAATTACAGCTTCTTTTTTTCTGCAATAATTTTTACTTAATTAATGAGATTAGTTTTTGCTGCTTTGTTTTGCTTTTCACTTGTCACAGGATTCAGTGAGTCAATTAATAGATTTCAGGTTCTTAGTGAGCTGTCTAAAATTCTGTACAAAATAATCAAGTACATTTCTTAATATATACAATTTTGAAGGGAAGTCAATTAATTTGTTTTGTTGGGTGATAAGAGGCCATGACCCGAAGCAAGAGAGGAAATATTGAGCTTATTTCCCCTAAGTATTTTATGCATGCTCTTCCATGATCTGAATATCTATCTCCCTGTCTTCATCTCTTACTACTGCTGCCTGGTAGTTTACATTATAATAATACCAAACTGCCTCTTCCATGACATTTTTTTTTCCTGTAATATCTCTTCTCATGCTGTATTCTCTGACTCTACGCATTTCTCATCCATCAAGATTTGGTTGAGATATAAGTTCCTCCAGAATATATTTTCTAAACTCCTAAACTCAAGTAACTTTTTTCCTGTATGGACCCCAAACATATATATTTCTTCTTAATATCAGGATTATTTCATTAGATAAGATCCACAGCACAGATATTATTAGATCAAAGGTTATAGACATAAAGATTTTTTTAAATAATTGCCTAATATATTTCTAATACAATTGTATGATTACACTGTCACTGTCAGTGAAGGATAAAACTATTTTGTATCATATTCTCCTGAATGTTGTTCTTATTCATTCACTAAGCTGTATCTGACTCTGCGATCCCATGGACAGCACCACACCAGGCTATGCTGTCCTCCGTTATCTCCCAGAGTTTGCTCAAATCATGCCCATGGTGTCAGTGATGCTATCTAACCATTTCATCCTCCGCTGCCCCCTTCTCCTTTGCTTTCAATCTTTCCCAGCATCAGGATCTTTTCCAATATAGGCTCTTCACATCAGATGGCCAAAGTATTGCAGCTTAATTTTATTTAAAGAGTACATAATAATTGATTTTTCATTTTACATTTGTTTGATAGTGACTGAGGCTGAATTTTTAAAAATAAACATTTAGGTGCTAATTATATTTCCTCTTTTTTGTTTGCCTACTTATATTATAATTATAATTTATTTTATCTTTTGTCATTAAGTTGTAAGAATTATTTATAAAACAAGCAATTATTTCTGCCATATTTGCAACTTTGTTTTAAAACTAGTTAACACTTATTGAGCACTAATTGAACTAGTTTATGTCATAACTACCATGCCTAGGGGTTTACATATGCTACCTCATTAAATTCTCAAAGTTAATTATGAGAAAGGTGCTATTGTAGCTCTCATTTTAGAGGTAGGAAACTTATGTATAAAATAGTTTAGTAGTAAATTCTAGTAAGGAAAACCAGAAATCAGATTAAAACAGACTCTAGAACTCTTACTACCTCCCTAGAAAAAACTAACCTATTCCAGTTGACATATTGCTTTTGGTCTGTCTTTGAACATATTTAAAGCCCTGACTAGGTAAGCTTCCCTGGTGGCTCAGACAGTTAAGAATCTTCCTGCAGTGCAGGAGACCTGGATTTGATCCCTGGGTTGGGAAGATCCCCTGGAGGAGGACATAGCAAAGCATTCCAGTATTCTTGCCTGGAGAATCCCCATGGACAGAGGAGCCTGGTGGGCTACAGTCCATGGGGTCACAAAGAGTCGGACACCACTTAATGACAAAGCACACGTGTAAGATTATATTATTGCTTAATTTGTATTTTAGTTCCTTGATTAGGAGAGGGTAAATACTAATTCCTGGTTACTTTCTGCTTAGTGAGATACATAGAAAAGGTATGGATTGTAGTGCTAACTCTTTGAATCAAAAGTCTAAAATGTGTTGGAAGTACGTATACAGAGGTTGGATATTTGTTTAATAGTGCTTCATCTCAGTTACACAGCATGCAACATGAATAATGCCCACTAGGACTGTGTGTGTACAGCACCACAATAGCACATTGTTAACCCTGAGTTGCTATCGTTAGGTATAAAACTACTAGCTTATAAGATCAGGTAAAAAAAAAATTAACATATCTACTAGATATTTTTAGTTCTGTCTTTTGGAATATTGGGCCTTTTACATATTCATGCTACTAGACTGTGGGTATGATGCTGTATGCCCATATAAACAGTTGTTATGTTTCTCTTGAAAATATTCCCTAAACCAAATAAGTGATGTACATATTAATTCCTCATTGTAAATAATGCTTTAATAATGAGCGTATAGGAAGTCAGCATCACAGGGGTGAAAAATCTTGGGCTCTGAATTAGAAAGACTGTAGAAATTCATGTTCTGTCATTTACTGTGGGACCTTGGGCAAGAGAATAAGCCTCAGTTGCCTTACATTTAAAATAGGCATCATAATAGCATCAACCTCTGTCAGGCATATTTTGGTGATTAAATGTGATATTTAATGTACCAGAAAAACAAGTTAAAGTGATAATGTTAGCTATTGATATAAAATAAGATAAAAAGTAAGTACTAATCTCAAAAGAGTGCTATTAACTAGTATCTAGCAACTGTCAATATAGAGCTTTGTGAGTTTTATTCTTAGGGCTCTGCTTTCAGGCCCACTGAAGTCTCCTTCACTTCAGTGGATATGCATACCAATAAATTAGGCCATTGTAAAAAATACACACTTGACCTGGTTGTCAGTGAAATACAGCTTTTTTCAACTGGGAGAATGCTTGCTCCTCTCCCATTAACTGTTTTTCAGTTAAATCAAAATTGAAACATAATTATTTCAGTTTATTTTCCAGATTGTTAAAAGTGATGACTTCATTTATTATTAACTGCAACATCTGGTAACATCTCAGAGCGTGCAAATCAGTTAACCCCTTTTGATTTGGTTTTATTCTCTCTTTTCAAGAGGGCTATAGCTTTCTTACTGGTCCAAAATGGAATTATGTTTAATACAAAGGAAATAATCAGCAGGTTGTTTATCAATATCAAACAGATTATGCACTGTGAGTATATAGATAGTTTTGAATGGATAGAATAAGAACTCCTCACATATTACAAGAAATCTAATGTACTTAATTTTATCATTAGAAAATACTTCTTTAACATGAAAATAATTTTAATGTTGCTTTGCTTATCACTGTCACCTGAATTAGTTATATTATAATAATGGTCAAGGCTAATTTTGGCCAACATCTCTAGGAAAACACAATAAGTGAACCTGATTTATTTTGGGGCATTGGCTTCATGTGAAATATCATTATTTTTTAAATTTTAAAATATAAACTGGCTTTAACTAGTGTTTTAAAATCAAGATGGAAATTTTTACATAAAAGGATCATACTTAATAAAATCACAAACCATTTCTTCATTAAAAATTTTTACTAAGTCTTTAGTGATGGCATTTATACTTTTATCACTAGCGACAGTTTTTCATGTTAATTTTATCTAGTCTTTTTGCAGTGTAAAGAACCAAGAAGTGATAAACTTTATAACTTCTTATAGAAAGAATAAAATATTTCCTACTCAAAAAACTTGGCTTCCTATTTATCTTCTACTCTTTGATTCCAAAATAATTTTAATTGTTTCTACAGAATTTGCAGCATATTATTCATGTATTGCTAAGCATGTTTGGAAATACAAAACTCGCATCATTCTCTTGGAACTATTATCAATATTAGATATATATTTCATAAGACTGTTCCAGTAAGGAAAATATGACTAATTATAATGGCTAAAACTCTAGCTCTTTCCTAAATTATTCCAATTACTTGATCCAGATTTTATTTTTCATTTGATTTATATTGCATGCACTCATGAAAATATTTTTAATTATTATTTTCAGAAAGTATCATGGATAAATAGTATATTATCTTCACCATCATCATCACATTTGCTGTTTTTGTCTATTTGGTAAAATAAAATTCATAACCTAAGATATTGCTGAATTTTAAATTACACAGAAATATTTTAAAAGCAATAAAATGATCATCCCCTTTTGGAGAGCCAAATGAGAGTTCTTAGTGGCCAAAACATTCTGAATTAAATTTGACAGTATTTCAAATAAATCGATTTTTGAATATTATTTCATCATATTGGTAGCTGTTTTCATTTTAATTCATCCATGTAGTTAATTACTCACATTTCTACTTTTTTTCATAAATTAGTTAAAAAACCAGAGAATCTGGTGTCCTTAAAATTAAGCTACTTTTGCTTTTGACCACTTTTAAAGAGAATATATTGCCAAACCAAATTATTTTATCTGCATACTGAGTTCAGTTCAGTTCCGTCACTCAGTCATGTCCGACTCTTTGCGACCCCATGAATCGCAGCACGCCAGGCCTCGCTGTCCATCACCAACTCCCGGAGTTCACTCAGACTCACATCCATCGAGTCTGTGATGCCATCCAGTTATCTCATCCTCTGTCACCCCCTTTTCCTCCTGCCCCCAATCCCTCCCAGCATCAGAGTCTTTTCCAATGAGTCAACTCTTCGCATGAGGTGGCCAAAGTACTGGAATACATTTCTATTTTTGAAACCACATGAATAGGGAGATGTTTTGAACTTCTAATGTTCTGGATCAGGGAACTTCCTTGGTAGCTCAGCTGGTAAAGAATCCGCCTACAATGCAGGAAACCCCAGTCTGTTTCGTGGGTCAGGAAGATCCCCTGGAGAACGGATAAGCTACCAGCTAATACTCTGGTATTCTTGAGCTTCCCTGGAGGCTCAGATGGTAAAGAAAATGCCTGCAATGTGGGAGACCTCGGTGGGATCCCTGGGTTGGGAAGATTCCCTGGAGGAGGGCATAGCAACCCACTCCAGTATTCTTGCCTGGAGAATCCCCATGGCAGAGGACACTGGTGGACAACAGTCCATGGGGTCACAGATAGAGGTTTATTCAAATAGCTTACTGAGCATGCCTATATAAGAACTGACACATTCACGACTTCCCTGGTGGTCCAGTGGTTAAAAAAAAATCTACCTGCCAATGCAGGGGACACAGGGTGGCTTCCTGGTCTGGGAAGATTCCACATGCCTCAAGTGGAGCAACTAAGCCCTGCATCAAAACTACAGAGCCCCTGTGCTCTTCAGCCTGCAAGCTGCAACTACGGACCCCAAAGGCTGCACCTACAGAAACCCGAGTGCCTAGAGCCTGTACTTCGCAACAAGAGAAGCCCCCGCAAGGAGAAGCCCGTGCACCACAACAAAGAGTAGCCTCTACTCATCACAGATAGAGAAAGCCCACGTGCAGCAATGAAGACCCAGTGCAACAAAATAAATAAATACATAAAAATAAATTTAAAAAAAAAGAAGATCTGAGACATCCAGGACAAGGAAGCGATAATTGCCCTGGAGAATTGGAGGCCTTCTAATAAAAAGCGATTGAAAATTCAGTTGAAGTACAACCAAGAGAAATAGGAACAATTTCTCCCCAAATTCCAAATAATATTATTCTTTTTTCCTGTTTGGATCTTAAGCACAGAGAATTAGATAAATAGCTTATTATAAAATATCATGAAACTCATGTTACACCATTTAACATTAGTTAATATATGGTTTTCTGTGTTGTTTTCCTTCTTTATAAAAACAAATAGTACCATAAATGCAATACCAACTAAAAGCTATAGTTCAGTTCAGTCACTCAGTAGTGTCTGACTCTGCAACCCCGTGAACCACAGCACGCCAGGCCTCCTTGTTCATCATCAACTCCCGGAGTCCACCCAAACCCATGTCCATTGAGTCGGTGATGCCATCCAATGATCTCATCCTCTGTCGTCCCCTTCTCCTCCTGCCTGTGATCTTTCCCAGCATCAGGGTCTTTTCAAATGAGTCAGCTCTTCCCATCAGGTGACCAAAGATTTGGAGTTTCAGCTTCAACATCAGTCCTTCCCATGAACACCCAGGACTGATCTCCTTTTGGATGGACTGGTTGGATCTCCTTGCAGTCCAAGGGACTCTCAAGAGTCTTCTCCAACACCACAGTTCAAAAGCATCTTTCTTAAGCACTCAGCTTTCTTTATAGTCTGACTCTCACATCCATACCTGACCACTGGAAAAACCATAGCTTTGACTAGACAGACCTTTGTTGATAAAGTAATGTCTCTGTTTTTTTAATATGCTGTCTAAGTTAGTCATAACTTTCCTTCCAAGGAGTAAGCATCTTTTAATTTCATGGTTGTAATCACTGTCTGCAGTGATTTTGGAGCCCAGAAAAATAAAATCAGCCAACTGTTTCCACTCTTTCCCCATCTATTTCCCATGAAGTCATGGGACCAGATGCCATGATCTTAGTTTTCTGAATGTTGAGTTTTAAGCCAACTTTTTCACTCTCCTCTTTCACTTTCATCAAGAGGCTCTTTAGCTCCTCTTCACTTTCTGTCATAAGAGTGGTATCATCTGTATATCTGAGGTTATTGATATTTCTCCTAGCAATCTTGATTCCAGCTTGTGCTTCCTCCAGCCCAGCATTTCTCATGATGTACTCTGCATATAACTTAAATAAGCAGGGTGACAATATACAGCCTTGACGTATCCCTTTTCTTATTTGGAACCAGTCTGTCGTTCCATGTCCAGTTCTGACTGCTGCTTCCTGACCTGCATATAGGTTTCTCAAGAGGCAGGTCAGGTGATCTGGTATTTCCATCTCTTTCAGAATTTTCCTGAGTTTATTGTGATCTACACAGTCAAAGGCTTTGGCATAGTCAATAAAGCAGAAATAGCTATAACATTTATCTATTTTATATTTACTGTTCATTCCTTTCCTAATCAAATCTGTATTCTGAGCTTTATATTTATTTTCACCATATGTAGTCTGTTTGAACCCGCATTTTTTGCTCAATATGGTTAGTAAGATTCATTGCATATTTTCCCATACTTGACTATTTCTTACTATTACTATTTCTTGACTTTTTAAGATACCTTACATGTAATATTTTTCCTTCTGTGACTGAGTTATTTCACTTAGCGTAATGTCCTCCAGGTTAATCCATGTTGTTGCAGATTGCTTGATTTCCTTCTTTTCGTGACTGAATAATATTCCATTCATGTATGTACCATATTTTCTTTATCCAGTCATCTGTTAATAGATATTTGAATTGTTTCCATATCTTGGCTACTGTGAATAGTGCTACAATGAACATGGGAGGGCAGATATGTCTTTGAGATCTTGAATCCAGTCTTTTGGATATATACCCAGAAGTGCTCCTACTGAGTTGTGTGGTCATTCTGTTTTTAATTTTTTGAGGAGCCTCCATTTCATTTTCCATAGTGGCTGTAGTATTGAACAGCCCCACCAATAGCGTACAAAAGTTTCATTCCTCTACAATCTAGCCAATACTTGCAATATGTGTTTTTTTTTTTTTTGATAATAGCCTTCTTAAAAGATGTGAGGTGATAACTCATTGTGGTTTGATTTGCATATGCTTGATGATTAATGATGTTGAACATCTTTTTATATTGGTCATTTGGATGACTTCTTTAGAGAAACAACTATTCAAGTTCTTTGCCCATTTTTAAAACTGAGTTATTTTCTTTTTTTACTATTGAGCTGCAGGAGTCCCTTATATGTTTTGGATTGTATATATCTCCTAGTGTATGCCAACATTTCTTTTGGGTGTATGTAATTTGAAGTGAAACTACTGGACAGTATGTAACTGTTCTATATTGTAAAACAATGCCAAAGTGATTTGTGGAATGGTTTATTTATTCAAAAAATATTTTTTTGAAAAAATACTGTGAGAAGCATCATTTTGTACCCATGATATATTAGTGAATGAAAATAAAGGATATTTCCTTTATCCAAGTTAACAGGTAGGTGTAGAATGCAAATGATTCATATGACAAGTAAATTACAGAGTATGCTAGAAGACGATAAGCATTACAGGGTAAAGTACAATAGGTTTAAGTGTATTGAAAGGACTGTTGAGCAAGGACAGGGAAGAATTTAATTCCATTGAAAATTCATTTGAGCAAGAATTGAATACCCATTTTCACTATCCAAAATAAATTCAAAGAGTATTTTTATTTTATGGAAAAGTCAGCGTGTACTAATGTATTTAGATCTTTCACAAAAGTGAGATGGACTAATTTAAAATTTCAGAAAGTGGAGGATATCTGCACCTGAAGGTTAAGCAGACAAGGGTTTTCTAAAAAAAAAAAAAATGTATGTGGTGTTTAATGATATATAGAAGTCAAATATAACCCCAGGACTTCTATCCTGAGTGACCAGAAATTTGAGTTGCCATCTCCTGAAATGATGTCTAAAAAAAACGTTTGTTGAAGAAAGCCAAGGAGCATAGGTTTGGGTATATTCATACAAGTTTAAAATATCCATTTGGCATCCAAGTAAAGATGTCAAATATACAGAGTTTTCATATCCTTTTCCACTATGGTTTATTATGGGATTTTGAATACAGTTCCAGCTGCTATATAATAGGATCTTGCTGTTATCCTCTCTATATGTAATAGTTTGCATCTGCTGGTTCCAAACTCCGAATGCAACCCTTCCCCACCTCCTCTTCCCCTTGGCATTCACAGGTCTGTTCTCTATATCTGTGAGTCTGTTTCTGTTTCATAGTTCATTTGGGTCCTATTTTAGATTTCACATTTAAGTGATATCATATAATATTTGTCTTTCTCTTTTTGACTTATTTAGCTGAGTGTGATAATCTTTAAGTCCATCCATGTTGCTGTAAAAGGCACTATTTCATTCCTTTGTGTAGGTAGGTAATATTCATCTTCCTATCCATTCACCTATGAATGGACATTCAGGTTGTTTCCATGTTTTGACTGTTGCAAATTGGGCTGTTTTGAAGATAGGGATGCATGTGTCTTTTTATAATTTTGTCCAGATACATGCCCAGGAGTGGGATTGCTGAATCATGTGGCACCTGCATTTAAAGTTTTTTGAGGAACTTTTATACTGTTTTCCATAGTGGCTGCACCAACCTACGTTTCCATCACCAGTACAGGAGGGTTCCCTTTTCTCCACACCTTCTCTGGAATTTATTTGTAAACTTTTTAATGATGGTCATTATGACCAATGTGAGGTGGTGCCTCCTTGTAATTTTGATTTGCACTTCTCTAACAATTAGCAATGAGCATTTTTTTAATGTGCCTATTGGCGATGTGTATGTCTTCTTTGAAGAAATGTCTATTGAAGTCTTCAGCCTGTTTTTTGACTGAGTTGTTTTTTGGGTCATTGTTGTTATTGAGTTGTATGAGCTCTTGGATATCAAAGAAACAGTTTCATTCTCTGTTTGAGAAAGGGGAGTTTGGAGTTAGAGAGTAAATTCTTAGCAAGCAATATAAATTTGGAAAAAATCAGAATATCCTGGACAAAACTATAAGGATGTGATTGTATATAGGGAATAAAATAGAAGGTAAAGAAGAGGAGGGGCTGGCAAAAAGTAGCAGTTAGACAGGAACGAAATCAAGAGTGGGGTGTCCAGAAACCCAGAAACAAAAGTATATTAAGGCGTACACAGTGATCAACATTGTTAAACACTGCTATGAGGTCACATAAAATGAGAACAGAATTAACCATAAGGATGTAGCAACATACAAATCATCAGTGTCCTTCCCAAGAGCACTTTTACTGGAGTAGCATAACAGAAAATAGGAAGAAAGAAGTACCAGTTTATAACCCCATATATCCTACATATATCTATGATATATATATGATATATGAGATCCTACATAGAACGACAGAAATAGCCATATCATTCACCAGGTCTCACTCAATGATAACCATTCTAAATTTATACTATCTTCCACATTTAGTCAGCAGCTCTTCTATTAATGTCATCGGCTGTGTTTTGTGACTCATTTACAAACCTCTTCCCTGCACTCTATACTCACTCACTTCTCTTATTGATACTGTTGAAATGCATCCTGTGGGCTTCCTGCTTCACCTCATCCAACCCCCGACACAGTAACTATAGCTTTTCTAAACCAAATGGCTTCCCTAGTGGCTCAGATGGTAAAGCGTCTGTCTGCGATGCAAGAGACCTGGGTTCGATCCCTGGGTTGGGAAGGTCCCCTGGAGAAGGAAATGGTAGCCGACTCCAGTATTCTTGCCTGGAAAATCCCATGGACCGCGGAGCCTGGTAGGCTACCGTCCATGCGGTGGCAAAGAGTCGGACACGACTGAGCTACTTCACTTTCACTTTCTAGTAATAAGGATTTAATGAGATATGGATGCTAAGAATTCAGCAGATGATTGACAAATCAGTGACAAAGTTGGCTTAAAACTCAACACTCAGAAAACTAAGATCATGGCATCTGGTCTCATCACTTCATGGGAAATAGATGGGGAAACAGTGGAAACAGTGTCAGACTTTATTTTTTGGGGCTCCTAAATCACTGCAGATGGTGACTGCAGCCATGAAATTAAAAGATGCTTACTCCTTGGAAGGAAATTTATGACCAACCTAGATAGCATATTAAAAAGCAGAGACATTACTTTGCCAACAAAGGTCCGTCTAGTCAAGGCTATGGTCCATCTAGTCAAGGCTATGGTTTTTTCCAGTGTATGGATGTGAGAGCTGGACTGTGAAGAAAGCCGAGGGCTGAAGAATTGATGCTTTTGAGCTGTGGTGTTGGAGAAGACTCGTGAGAGTCCCTTGGACTGCAAGGAGATCCAACCAGTCCATTCTGAAGGATATCAGCCCTGGGTGTTCTTTGGAAGGAATGATGCTAAAGCTGAAACTCCAGTACTTTGGCCACCTCATGCAAAGAGTTGACTCATTGCAAAAGTCTCTGATGCTGGGAGGGTTTGGGGGCAGGAGGAGAAGGGGACAACAGAGGATGAGATGGCTGGATGGCATCACTGTCTCAATGGACGTGAGTCTGAGTGAACTCTGGGAGTTGGTGATGGACAGGGAGGCCTGGTGTGCTGCAATTCATGGGGTTGCAGAGTCAGACACGACTGAGCGACTGAACTGAACTGAAACCAAATCTGACATTTTATAGATTCTTTGGTCCCCTACATACCACCCACTCACAATTTTAAATGGAAATTTTTGTTTCCCTCATCAACTTATTTAAGATTGAACAACTTTAGATTATTTTGAAAGTTGCCAGCAGCCTTGAAAAGAATAAATAACATTTATTGAACATCTCTAGGAATAAGTTGCGGAATTTCTGCCTTTGACAAAAAAGAGTAAGAAAAATTGCATAATATGCTATACAGGATAGTAAAGTTCCTGAAACTTCTCAGAAGTGAGAACAATGTACAAATCAAATCAAGATGTCAGGGGCATGCCAATTAGTACTTTTGATATAGTAGAACAAAGAAAAAATGATGATAATGACAGAGTGGGCTAAGAATGGAGGCTGATGAATGTTTGTGTGAGAAGTCTGAAGGTACTATTGAGAAAAGACTAATATTGATAAGCCTTCTTTCCAGTATCATGTCGCCTCAGGGTAAAATATCCTTAACAGCAATCACTAAATTGAAGTAGCTAGCTATTTGTTAATTTATTTTTTTTTATTAAACAATGAGATCTGAATGTGCGCCATACTGAAGTTCCAGAATCTCTTGATATATTGGGTTGCCATGACCTTGAGATATTACTATTAGGGCAATGATGGCAATTTGACAATACCACTCTTTTGCTTAAAACCCTGATTATAGGATGAAGTCAAGTCATTACTCCTTTAGCAAAATGAAAATCCATCACATACGGTACCTTCCTTTTCTTTTCAGTTACTATCTTGTGTATTCTGTGTCACCGGTGTCCATAAAGAAACAGTACATTCACACAGGTAATTATGGAGTTTAATGAAAGTGTCAAATATATGTTAGGTATCATAGTGAGAACAATTCAATAAAATAATTACCAGAAATACTACAATAAAAACACTGATAGATGTTTGTAGTTGGTTTATGAAGGATTTTATGTTTGAAAAAATTTTGCCCAACTGAGACCCACCCAAACCCAGTTCAGGGCAAGTTATAAATAACCAAATCAAATGCAAACAGTCAGAGTTGACAATGTACAATGCAAATTAAAAATGAGTAATAGAATTAATAAAATTATCCAGATCTATAAATTAGTCTCAACATTTTAATAGCCATACTCCTGTCCTTGGCAACCTCCTTAATTTTACTGTATAATTGGTTCTGTAGAAAAGTGTATCGGTTAATATTAGTAGACATAGCTTGTTTTGTTTTTGATAAAAGAAATAGAAATTAGACTGTTTATTTTGCCAACCAAGGTTGGCCTTGTAAAATCTGGGCCCTATAATTTAGTATCACTTGGTAAAGGACAGCTCCTGACTGATTAGAAAGGAAGCAATACTTCTGTGGTAAACCAAAAGGCTTTCATTCATATTATTGCACTAAATAGACCTTAGAGGTCAGCAGGGCAGAGAATGTTATGATCCCTATTTCAGAGCTGAGAAATCATAGAGTCAGTGTTTGCAACCAATTCAGTTTCCCACAGATTATTTATAGAAGAGCTAGAATGTGAATTTAAGTCTCCTAAAATCAGACTCTAGAAGTCGCAGTTCAGTTTAATCCAGTCAAGCAGCCGTGAGTACCAGGTACTGACTGATGTGCATTCAAAGTCAGATGGAAAGGAGTTCTGTCCTTTAGGAATTTATAACATGGTTTGAGAAAAGAAACCTACACATTTGATGACATAAAACAGAAACTCATTCTGAGACTAATAAATTTTTTTAAATATAAAGCCCTATATATAGAAACATCAAAACATTGTGATCATTGTGTACAGTGAGGGGTTGCATGCAATAAACACTGTGTAGTAATCCCTTTCTAAACTGGTTTTCTCCAACTTATTGCCAAGTTTTTCCCCAAATAGTTTATAAAACATTGATTAAAACATTTGTCAGCCTTTTCTCTGATGTGTTAAAGTTATAAGTGTATGCATGAAATGGTTTTATACAAATTTAGTGTATAATTATTCCTGTTACTTGGTTAAAGTTACTGTACTTACCTGAATATTAGATGGAATTTAGGAATATTCCTATAATGTGCTTTTCAGGGTATTCTGTGGCCCAAAGGTACACTCCTGTGTCTTAAACATACA
This sequence comes from Capra hircus, assembly GCF_001704415.2. NCBI lineage: Eukaryota > Metazoa > Chordata > Mammalia > Artiodactyla > Bovidae > Capra > Capra hircus. Next base: position 11,251,175 of record NC_030812.1, read on the forward strand.
TCCATTCAGAATGTGCAAGTATTTGAAATACTAAAGTACTCAAGGAAATTATAGTCATTTTTTTCCCTCCTTCACCTTGCAAGGGCTTCCACAGTGGCTCAGCTGGTAAAGAATCTGCCTGCAATGCAGGAGACCTGGGTTCGATCCCTGGGTTGGGAAGACCCCCTGGAGAAGGGAATGGCTACCCACTCCAGTATTCTGGCCTGCAAAATTCCAGGGGCTCTATAGTCCATGCAGTTATAAAGAGTCAGACAGGACTGAGTAACTTTCACTTTCACCTCGCAAAATGCTGATTATTTGGTATATTATAGTATGCCTTGGAAAAAAGTATGAATGTATGTTGTAGTGTTTTTCTAATGGTCATGAAAATTTGAGGGAAATGCAGAAATGAGGCTGAAAATTGTATTTTTCCTGAAGCTTAACCACTAGCTTTACCTTGATCAACAGTGCAACCATGCAAAGGGAATAGAAATATGAAGTAAATTTATGTTGGTTAGGTTGAATGAAACACTATATGCTGAAAAATGAATACAAGTGCAATGATAACATTTATTGATTGTTTACCATCAACAACACAAAGTGTTTGCTAAAGGTGTCATATATACAATCTCATATTTTACTTGCAGTTGTTAACTACTTTCTTCATTTTACAGTTGAGGAAATTGGGTTTTATATAAGTTAGTAACATACCCAATATATGCAGTGGATATGAGATGAAAACTTATAATTTTCTAAGTTTAGCACCTAATTTTTATGCTTTGATTTCACCACCTTAGTATCAGAGTAATTATCTTTAACACTAGAAAAAAAAATTAAGAATTTTTCTTTCCTTAAAATTCTAGAACTAATGTGAACTAATTGATGATACCCAAAATAATTTTTTCTTGCCATCTGTTTCTTGGATAATTTTTAGCTAGTAGACATCATTTTATGTTGTTTTAAAAATAATAATATTTTTAAAAATATTAAAAATATTTAGTTTCTTATGAATGCCTAGCAGTTTTTTCCTCTGACAGAAATTAATTTTTTCTTTTGATCATACCTTAAAGAAAAGATGTGTTATCTGTGAAGTATTGCTGAAACAAATGAGGAAAATAGTTAACAAAAAAAAATTATATTTAAAAATTAAGTTCCTTTTTCAAATTATCATACTTTTTTATGGATAAGATATGCTTATGTCTGTTTCATTACTCCATAAAAAAATGGAAACCTCACTGATAAATGACTAATCTTGAAACACATTAAAATGTAAGGAGGATTTCAGCTGAAGTTTTCAAATTCTTTAAACATACAAATAAAACATTATAAAAGCAAAAAATACACTTTTTTTTTCTTTTGCTAATCTAGGAAATGCAAAGACATAAAAGCAAAACAATATGGATGGGATTCTTAAATCAAAGTAATGAATCATGTCAGCACTAATAAGACAAAAGATCTCACAATATTTTTGCATCTTTTTATCGATGAAAGCAATTACTTTGCTTCGCCATGTGTGGTCGGCTCATTTTTTAAAATCTGAATGATTTTTTAACTCTTCCTTAGTTTCAAAATTATAGCTTCAAAGAAAGCACTGTTCTGTAAATTCCTATGGCAAAGTAGGATTTATGAAATCTTATGAAACCTGAAGATGGTGGGCAAAAGAAGGGAAACAAGGCTTATTGGCATTGTGCTCAAATCCTTAAAATCATTGATCAATTTGCATTAGGCATTATTTTCACCATTCTGAAGATAAGGAAATGAAGGCCAGGGAAAGATCAACTAGAACAATTCAGCAACTATGCTTCTTCTTTAAAAAGAAGAGAAAGCAGCTTGGTGTTCACTAGTAGCAGGCACACTAGTAATTTCTGGAAATTGCTTTCAAGCCTTGAATATATCCTTGAAACCATTGACTGGCATTCTTCTTAACTTTTAAACTTGGATTCTTAACCACAAGCTCCTAACTTAATTTTTTTTTTACAAAAATACCAGTCTCAGTCATTATTGGATAAATACAGACATGATTATGTATTAATTTTACTACACTAATTTTCAAACTATATTAGAAAGTATTGGACTTCCCTGGTGGCTCAGTGGTAAAGAATCTGCCTGCAATGCAGGTGACTCAGGAGACACGGATTCAATCCCTGGGTCAGGAAGACCTACTGGAGAAGGACATGGCAACCCGCTCCAGTTTTCTTGCCAGGAAAATCCCGTGGACAGAGGAGTCTAGGGGGATATACAAGAGGTTTCAAAGAGCCAGATATGATGGAAGTGACTGAGCACACACATAGATTTTAATTGCATTCATTATATTGTGCAGGAACTAAATATTTAAACAGTTTTGCAGTGGCCTTTTGTTTCTGGTGTCAGAAGGTGTGCAAAAAATATTCCTGCAAGAATTCTACCACAGGAGCTACATATTTCTAGAACGCAGTACTCTCTTATGTTACTCACTGTTCCCCTCAGTTAACAACACTTATGTTTCCGTGGCTTGCGTACTTTCATGGGAACAACAAAAAATAATTTTACTGGATGATTTGAACTTAACAAGTGATCTGATCAGCAACAAAAAAGTGTCTTCCCTTTGTGGAAGGTGTGTTAAACATTTGTTTCCATCTTAACACACAAGATTTTGAAATGTATCTCTGTTTTCTCTTATTCTGTATACATTTTTTGCAGTTTCTCACACATGAAACATTCAACTAATTGTTAATGCAATTCAATTTAATATCAGTAACTAATGATCAGGATGCTTTGAAAATGACTTACCATTTTTAAAGATTTTTTATGTTATTTTGAATAAATAGTGGCAGTTTTATTCATTACTATGGCAACCTGAAATTCTATTTAAAACTGTGACATTCCATTTTCTCAGAAGGCATTTTAATTAAAACATACTCAAGTGTTTACTGAAATGAATATCTAATCTCACCATCATAGCAGGAGAGCATATAATATTGCTATGACTGATAATATAAGGAGTACATATCACTGAAAATGAATTGAATTTGGAAAAATGTCTTTTACAACCTGATTAACTTTCTTGTTAACTAGGTTTGCTTAGTTTTACTACTGCTACCTATAGTTTAATACTCTTATGCATTTGACTTACTGAATCTACTGAACTGACTGTAACTTGAATACCAGATACTATTTCATATTTCTTCTCCTTTACTCTGAGTCTTTCAAGTCCATAATGTAAACAAGCATCTTTTATTCTCAGCACTCAACTCAAATAGCCTTCCTTAAAGTTTTTAAACCATTTTCCTCCTTTAGGAAGAATTGCCCATTCCTCTAAGTACCCCTAGTGTTTTCTATTTGGGTCATGAATATGTTTTACATATATATTTAATTCTGTTTCCTCTTCACTGAGCTGGTATGTCTCAAGGGCAGAGCTACATTTGTTTCCCAGCATCTAGTTCTAGCACTCAAAATAATGGGCTCTTGATAATAGAATTAATGCCTAATGTATAAGTGCATGCAAGAATGAATGAAAACCAACCGAATTACAGATGGCATGGTTTATAAAGGCACATATTTGAAAAATCTCTTGAAAAGATAAGAATAAATATGATACATATAAAGTTTTCACTGTGTCTCAACTAAACTATCCTCTTGAGTTGTCTCCTCATTGTAATTTAAAAAAAAATATTGTTCCTGTGTAGTTTAGAACATAAAGACTAGTTATAGCCCAGCATGTATATCATAATATTATATAATATGCTATATATAGAAACAGTGTGTGTGTTTGTGTGTCTCTATTTAGAGATCTTGAAAGTGTTTCTTAAAGTATTAGAGTGGTTATGTAAGGGTGCTAAAATTTTGTGTCATTTTTTGTTTCAACTTTTAAAGTTTATTTGAACTGCTAGGTTGATCACATGAACTTATTTTGAAATATATGTCCTAAAGAAAAATATGTTATTCATATTAAGATATATTCATAAAAGATATTAGTAATAATGCCTATGTATGCTGGAACTGAATAATTCAAAGTGATAATGGTATTTTGCCAATATCCATTGAATTATTAAAAAAGCAAGAGTATTCCAGAAAATCATCTACTTCTGCTTCATTGACTACATTAAAGCCATTGTGTGAATCACAACAAACTGGAAAATTCTTCAAGAGCTGGGAATACCAGTGAGCCTTACCTATCTCTTGAGAAACCTGTATGCCCATCAAGACGCAACAGTTAGAACTGGACATGGAACAATGACTGGTTCAAAATTGGGAAAGGAATGTGTCAAGGCTGTATATTGTCATCCTGTTTACATAACTTCTATGCAGAGTACATCATGCAAAATGCTGGGCTGGCTGTACAAGCTCGAATCAAGATGGCCGGGAGAAACATCAACAACCTCATATATGCAAATATTCCACTCTAATGGCAGAAAGTGAAGAGGAGTTAAAAATCTTCTTGATGGGGGTGAAAAAGTAGAGCAAAAAAGCTGGCTTAAAAATCAACATTCAGAAAATTAAGATCATGGCATCTGGTCCCATCACTTCATGGGAAATAGATGGGGAAGCAATGGAAACAGTAACAGACTATTTTCTTGGGCTCCAAAATCATTGCAGATGGTGACTGTAGCCACAAAAGTAAAAGATGCCTGCTCCTTGGAAGAAAAGCTATAACCAACCTAGACAGCATATTAAAAAGCAGAGACATTACTTGGCTGACAAAGGTCCATACAGTCAAAGCTATGATTTTTTCCAGTAGTCATATATGGATGTGAGAGTTGAACCATAAAGAAGGCTGAGTGCTGAAGATTTGATGCTTTTGATCTATGGTGCTGGAGAAGATTCTTGAGAGTCCCTTGGACAGCAAGGAAATCAAGCCAATCAATCGTAAAGGAAATCAGTCCTGAATATTCACTGGAAGGATTGATGCTGAAGTTGAAGCTTCAACACTTTGGCCACATGATGTGAAGAGACCCTAATGCTGGGAAAGATTGAGGGCAAGAGGTGAAGGGGGCAACAGAGAATGAGATATTTGGATTGCATCATTGACTCAATGAATGTGAATCTGAGGAAACTCTAGGAGATAGTGAAAGATAGGGAAGCCTGGCATGCTACAGTCTATGGGGTCGCAGAGTCAGATGCGACTTATTGACTGAACAACAACAAATTTTCTATATGAGGGAATCACAGTTGTCATTTTTCCTCTTTTTAAAATATACAATTGCCCAAGTATACATTTTTTTTCAAAATGAGAAAATCATAAACTTTAATATTAACAACAACAAAAACTCTAGACATAAAATATTTTACACTGTTTGAAAATTCTCTAATGGGTGACTTCCAAGGTTTTTTATTTATTTTTTTTTTTGACTGTTCACTTTATTTATTTTTTTTTTAATTTTAAAATCTTTAATTCTTACATGCATTCCCAAACATGAACCCCCCTCCCACCTCCCTCCCCACAACATCTCTCTGGGTCATCCCCATGCACCAGCCCCAAGCAAGCTGCACCCTACGTCAGACATGGACTGGCGATTCAATTCTTACATGACAGTATACATGTTAGAATTCCCATTCTCCCAAATCATCCCACCCTCTCCCTCTCCCTCTGAGTCCAAAAGTCTGGTATACACATCTGTGTCTTTTTTCCTGTCTTGCATACAGGGTCGTCATTGCCATCTTCCTAAATTCCATATATATGTGTTAGTATACTGTATTGGTGTTTTTCTTTCTGGCTTACTTCACTCTGTATAATTGGCTCCAGTTTCACCCATCTCATCAGAACTGATTCAAATGAATTCTTTTTAACGGCTGAGTAATACTCCATTGTGTATATGTACCACAGCTTTCTTATCCATTCATCTGCTGATGGACATCTAGGTTGTTTCCATGTCCTGGCTATTGTAAACAGTGCTGCGATGAACATTGGGGTACATGTGTCTCTTTCAATTCTGGTTTCCTCGGTGTGTATGCCCAGAAGTGGGATTGCTGGGTCATAAGGTAGTTCTATTTGCAATTTTTTAAGGAATCTCCACACTGTTCTCCATAGTGGCTGTACTAGTTTGCATTCCCACCAACAGTGTAGGAGGGTTCCATTTTCTCCACACCCTCTCCAGCATTTATTGCTTGCAGATTTTTGGATCGTAGCCATTCTGACTGGTGTGAAGTGGTACCTCATTGTGGTTTTGATTTGCATTTCTCTAATAATGAGTGATGCTGAGCATCTTTTCATGTGTTTGTTAGCCATCCGTATGTCTTCTTTGGAGAAATGTCTATTTAGTTCTTTGGCCCATTTTTTGATTGGGTCGTTTATTTTTCTGGAATTGAGCTGCAGAAGTTGCTTGTATATTTTTGAGATTAGTTGTTTGTCAGTTGTTTCATTTGCTATTATTTTCTCCCATTCAGAAGGCTGTCTTTTCACCTTGCTTATATTTTCCTTTGTTGTACAGAAGCTTTTAATTTTAATTAGATCCCATTTGTTTATTTTTGCTTTTATTTCCAGAATTCTGGGAGGTGGATCATAGAGGATCCTGCTGTGATTTATGTCTGAGAGTGTTTTGCCTATGTTCTCCTCTAGGAGTTTTATAGTTTCTGATCTTACATTTAGATCTTTAATCCATTTTGAGTTTATTTTTGTGTACGGTGATAGAAAGTGATCTAGTTTCATTCTTTTACAAGTGGTTGACCAGTTTTCCCAGCACCACTTGTTAAAGAGATTGTCATTACTCCATTGTATATTCTTGCCTCCTTTGTCAAAGATAAGGTGTCCATATGTGTGTGGATTTATCTCTGGGCTTTCTATTTTGTTCCATTGATCTATATGTCTGTCTTTGTGCCAGTACCATACTGTCTTGATGACTGTGGCTTTGTAGTAGAGCCTGAAGTCAGGCAAGTTGATTCCTCCAGTTCCATTCTTCTTTCTCAAGATTGCTTTGGCTATTCGAGGTTTTTTGTATTTCCATACAAATCTTGAAATTATTTATTCTAGTTCTGTGAAAAATGTGGCTGGTAGCTTGATAGGGATTGCATTGAATTTGTAAATTGCTTTGGGTAGTATACTCATTTTCACTATATTGATTCTTCCGATCCATGAACATGGTATATTTCTCCATCTATTAGTGTCCTCTTTGATTTCTTTCATCAGTGTTTTATAGTTTTCTATATATAGGTCTTTAGTTTCTTTAGGTAGATATATTCCTAAGTATTTTATTCTTTTCGTTGCAATGGTGAATGGAATTGTTTCCTTAATTTCTTTTTCTACTTTCTCATTATTCGTGTATAGGAATGCAAGGGATTTCTGTGTGTTGATTTTATATCCTGCAACTTTACTATATTCATTGATTAGCTCTAGTAATTTTCTGGTGGAGTCTTTAGGGTTTTCCATGTAGAGGATCATGTCATCTGCAAACAGTGAGAGTTTTACTTCTTCTTTTCCAATTTGGATTCCGTTTATTTCCTTTTCTGCTCTGATTGCTGTGGCCAAAACTTCCAGCACTATGTTGAATAGTAGCGGTGAAAGTGGACACCCTTGTCTTGTTCCTGACTTTAGGGGAAATGCTTTCAATTTTTCACCATTGAGGATAATGTTTGCTGTGGGTTTGTCATATATAGCTTTTAAAAGGGAAAAGAGTACTATCAGTTAAAACAGGAAGCATAGCACACTAGTATTTCAGATTTTTTGTAGATTCTAACAATGAAAGCTCTAGGAGATAGTGATGACAAAGGCCTGTATATAGTTAATGTTACTTCTGCTTCACACATTATGTTTTTAAGTGACTAAGTGTACACTTGATAAACCATTGTTCAGTTCAGTTCAGTTCAGTCGCTCAGTCGTGTCCGACTCTTTGCAACCCTATGAATCGCAGGACACCAGGCCTCCCTTGTCCATCACCAACTCCCGGAGTTCACCCAGACTCACGTCCATCAAGTCAGTGATGCCATCCAGCCATCTCATCCTCTGTCGTCCCATTCTCCTCTTGCCTCCAATCCCTCCCAGTATCAGAGTCTTTTCCAATGAGTCAGCTCTTCGCATGAGGTGGCCAAAGTACTGGAGTTTCAGCTTTAGCATCATTCCTTCCAAAGAAATCCCAGGGTTGATCTCCTTCAGAATGGACTGGTTGGATCTCCTTGCAGTCCAAGGGACTCTCAAGAGTCCTCTCCAACACCACAGTTCAAAAGCATCAATTCTTTGGCGCTCTGGTTTCTTCACAGTCCAACTCTCACATCCATATATGACCACTGCAAAAACCATAGCCTTGACTAGATGGACCTTAGTTGGCAAAGTAATGTCTCTGCTTTTGAATATGCTATCTAGGTTGGTCATAACTTTTCTTCCAAGGAGTAAGCATCTTAATTTCATGGCTGCAGTCACCATCTGCAGTGATTTTGGAGCCCGAAGTTACAACAGTCAACTATGTCCTAAATAGAACACTTCCCAAAAGGTAGAGCTGGTTTCATAAGGGATAAGGATGTCTTTAATTATTCTCCTCATAGTAAAAGTTACATATGTATATGATCTGGTGCTGGAACAGTATATGACCCTAAAAATGATTGTTCTGGGGACATCTTCCAGCAATAACACTGCTGAGAAGATATTCATCCTTAGATGGAATGAAGTTGAGACACAAAGTCTATAATTTCTCACACTGACTATGATCATCAGGAGGCTAAAATTATCTCAGTGTGGATACTAGTAAATGTGGAAGTAAATTGTCTAAGAGAAAAGATTTCCCAATTTGTGGTATGCTTGATTCTCAATGGCTAAGATGAAGCTAAAAAGTCTATTAAAGATCATCAAATGTGAAAGAATTTAAGTCGCTAAAAGTCAAAGTCAGATGAAACAATGAACAAAAATATGTTTAGATGTTCAACCATAAAGATATTAAATTTCAGATATTAGAGTATCTACATATCAATTATTTTTAAATGGTTATTTTCTGCACAGAAAGCCCTGAATATGAGATAATTTCTTGACCTTATGAGATACATAAAAACATATTCTCCTTTTGTACCAGTGGCTATTAAGATCAAATCATGAAGTACCATCCCTTGGTATCTATGTAACTTATATGTATTAGGTTATTGTTGTTACCCTATTTTTCCACCTTCTAGTTTTAAGAGAATGACTTCAGCACCACAGACTCATCCCACTCTTTCCCCAATCTCCAATTGTTTCTGAAGGTCGCCAATGTGAATTTTATATGATTCCAAAGACATTTTCTCAAGTTATTCTACTCTTTCCATCTGTATGTGAAGCTCTCTTGGACATTAATAATGTTTCAGTTCTCATGGTGTCAGAGCTGTAGTATGACCCTCACAGAAATCGAAGTAAGGCTTCTGATCACTCAACATCATACTTTGTCTCCTTAAGTCGAGACAGCACTGTATATTCCCTGTGTTCTAAAATCCCTTTGACAACATTTACCCTCACTTGTAAATCATAAGACTCTTTTTAGAGATTTCAAAAGTAGTAAATGGAAGCGTTTGAGCCTAAGCCATCTTGTGCTGTCCTTTTCCCCATCCAATTTTTCACTGCCTCCAGACACTATTCAGAAAACTTCCTTTCTCTCCCCTAAATTAACTAGTATCTTGTTTCTGATCATATTACACTTTATTATTAAGTTTTAAACAATGATGTAGTTCAGTGTTTTTAGAAGTTTGTTTGTCAAAAGAAGTGCCTGAATAATCAGAACACCCAGTTGGTATGTCACACTGGCATATATTAGTACCAGCTGAATCATATAGCTATAGTATAAAGCTCTAGCAAAGTTAAGTTTCATCTTATGGTGGGTTGAACAGGTTGTCAATATCCTGCATGGTTTTCTTGTTGTCATTGTTGCTGATTCAATATCCATTCTCTAGTGTGCTGTCAAAAATAAGAACTCAGAGGTTTTTGATACTTTGATGGTAAGTGAGTTATAGTCCTAGTAAAACTGTTACAGCTTTATAGTATCTGCAGAAGTATGAGTCTTTATTAGCTGGATCAAGTTTACAGTTTTATATATTCTGTAGAAACAAAAGGCTAACACTCAAAATGGCCACTAGCCTTTTATCCATGGCCAGTCTATGTGTGATAAAATTACTTTTCAATTCTGGGCATCATGGTGACTGATAAAGTTCTTTAATGACTGAACGTCAGCTGGCATGAGCAGTCTGACATGGGCTCTTGCCATAGTCACATTAATTTATGTTATAAGCAATTGTGGAAAGTAGATATTTAAGATTCAAATATCCTAAACAGAGAAGAAGAGTAGAGAGACAATATATCCATGTCCTTTATTTCAAAGACAACTTAGTCACATCTTTTTTGGACTAAAACCATTTCATTTGCTACAAAGACAAAATTGCAAATGCCAAAGGGTTGTGTGTGTGTGTGTGTGGGGGGGGGGGATGGTGGTGTACATGTATATAAACATACTTGCATACACTAAGAGTTTGAAACAGTCCTTGGGAGCAAACACATTTCTGTATATATGCAAACTGATTGGGAAGAAGGCAGGAAATAGAAACAAGTTTCTCATATTTCAGCATTTCAAATGTCCTTATATAAGCTCAATTAGGATACCCACTTACCCTTGATGCCTTCATTTTTTTTCCTCTTTACTAAGTTAAATTAACTCCATCATCACCCAAATGTATCCAGTACCACAATTAGACAAGCATGTAAAAAGAGATGACATAATACATTTTTCCATTTATACTTCTTGCTCATTTTTATCTCAGCAACCAAAAATTGGCTTAAGCCTAGAAGCCAATGGAACATTTTAATACAAGGGTTAGGAAAGTGAGTAAGAGAATGAATGGAAGAGATTGCAAATGGTAGCAGGAAAATGTATGAATACATAAAGTCCTAGCACCTCTGCCATAATTTTCAAAGTATAAATACTAGGACAGTAGAATATTCTTCTTTTTGCCACTGGGTAGAACATAATCTTTAAAAGAGGAATGGAAAATATCATCACCTCTGTTATTCAATTCCAAACCAATAGCAGTAAGACTTTTATTAAATCATGTCCTCTGCAAAATTCTGCTCATATCAAATACTACAGAACAAACTTATAACTTGATCACTAATATACAGAGATTGGGCTACTTATATGCCATCAAGATCAAGCACACTGAGTCCAGAAGTTGGGAGACATTTGCACTGATTTAATCAGAGCATTTCATAATTGCTTTTGCAAATGACATTCTTTATAGCATTTTAAAATTTACAAGTATATTAATATATATTTAAATCATTGAATTCTCAGTAGGAGATAAATAAAAATACTTTTCTCTGTTGAACCAATTAAGAAAACAGGGATATGAAGACCTAAATAACTTGCAAATTGCACGTAGGTAGTAAGTGGGAATTAAAATTCAGATTCTCTTAATTTGAAGTTGCTTATTTTTTTCTGTATGAAGTATTATCTTGTAATTACAGAATAGTTTTTAGCCATGAAGATAAAATGACTAACAGGGCCATATGAGCATTGAAACTAATTAATTCTAAGTGAGAAATTACAGGGAAAAAAAAACAGACTAAGCTTAGAAGCTTAGTTCTTTCTCCCAAAGGAGGCATTCCAAAAATATAGAGGAAAGCTTAATGCAGATGGATATTAGAATATATTTATTATTATTAATTTTAAAAGTAATACACAGTACATTACTTATGACAAATATATGATTTATTGGATTTGTTTTGAAATGTTTATGCCAAAAAAGTGTATGTCAGGGAAATAGATGAAATTAAACAGTAGAATGTTTATATACTTTAATTGATGTTGGCAAATGGATATAGGGAAATTTATTAATCTATTTGATGAATGTTTGGAATTTTTACATAATAAATGTCTTAAAACTCAAAGTAGTACAAATCTACTTTGTCAGTGAACTTGAAGACTTAGGTAATCTAGGCAATTTTTCCTAGAACATATCAAACCTCACTTTTAAGAAATAAAAATCTCAACTGGTATTATGACTATTAAAGAAATAGAATCAATCATTTAAAAACTGCACACGTACGTACCTAAACCTACTGATCTCAAGTATTTTTTCAGGTGAAGCCTATTTTCAAGAAACAAGATAATTTCATTTACATGTAAATTCTTTCAAAGCATCATAAAGTGAGTATACTTTTGAATTCACTTTATGAAGTTGATACATCATTGATCCCCAAATTAGAAAAGGGCAATAGGAGAAAATAAATTTATAGATTAATCTCATATATATCATAGATGAAAAATTCTCAATAAAATAGCAGCAAAGCTTATTCAACAAACCCTTAATACAAGCAATTGAAAAGTTAATATGAGAAATATCTCCATATGCTTTGCATTAGTCATAAGAGGAAAATATAATAATTTTAATGTTAAAATGAAGAAAAATAATTAAACATGGATGAATACGCACTACAAGGAGATCCAACCAGTCCATTCTAAAGGAGATCAGTCCTGGGTGTCCTTTGGAAGGACTGATGCTAAAGCTGAAACTCCAATACTTTGGCCACCTCATGCGAAGAGTTGACTCATTGGAAAAGACTGATGCTGGGAGGGATTGGCGGCAGGAGGAGAAGGGGATGACAGAGGATGAGATGGCTGGATGGCATCACTGACTCAATGGACATGAGTTTGAGTGAACTCCGGGTGTTGGGTGGCCTAGCGTGCTGCAATTCATGGGGTTGCAAAGAGACGGACATGACTGAGGGACTGAATTAAACTGAAATATGCATTTATAATAAAATAAGAATAGTCATAATAATAATAATAAATCCTCAGGAAACTAGGAATAGAAGACAATCCCTTAACCTGACAAATGTTTCAATGCAAACCCATAACAAACAATCATACCCAGTGGTGAAGTATTAAGATGGTCCCTTTTATACAAAAAACAACAGTATAGGACTGTCCTAGTGGTCCAGCAGTTGGGAATCCACCTGCCAATTCAGGGGACATGGGTTCAGTCCCTGCTCCAGGTGAGGGACGTCCACATGGTGAGGGACGACTAAGCCAGGGGCCACAACTACTGAAGCCCACACACCCTAAAGCGTGTGCTCTGCAACAAGAGAAGTCACCACAATTAAAAGCCTGTGCACGGCAACTAGAGAGCAGCCTGCATGCAGCAACCAAGACCCAATGCAGCCAGAAAATAAAATCAAGTAATTAAAAAACAGAAGTGTAACATAACACACTTTTACTAAATATTTTTCTGGAAATCCTAAGCAAATACCATAGAAAAGGTGTCATTTTATGATATCTAGCAGGATAAGTACAAGTACTCCACATCCTAGACAGTATGATTGCCCAGCTAGAGCATTCACACAAATCTACAAGTTATCACACTTCAGTTCAGTCGCTCAGTTGTGTCCGACTCTTTGTGACCCCATGGACTGCAGCACAAGCTTAACGACAGAATTTAGAGTGCACTGCACAGGCGTTGGAGGTCAGTGATTATTGCTTCCCTTTACTGACACTGGGGCTTCACAGGTGGCTTTAGTGTAAAGAACCCGCTGCCAATGCATGTCTTAAGAGACACAGGTTTGATCCCTGAGTGGGGGGAATATCCCTTGGAGGAGGAAATGGCAACCCACTGCAGTATTTCTGCCTGGAGAATCCCATGGACAGAGGAGGCTGGTGGGCCACATTTCGTGGGGTCACAGAGTCGGACACTGCTGAAATGACTTGGCACGCATGCACAATTTAGTCAAACGATAGGCAAACTACACAGCCTGTAGAGAAATTCTATTTTGCTGCCTTTTTTTTTTTTAAGAACTGTGAGCTAAAGATGATTTAAAATGTAAAAAAACTTCCTAGCTGTTAGTTGAGAATAATTGCTGGGTTTTGCTCCTTGGTTTGCAAAGTTAAAACCAAACTTTTATAGAAAGAATTTGCTAATCCCTGACTTAGATCTCTAAACAAAATCTAATCATAGACACAAACAATTAGAAAATGTAGTTTATAAGTGTCATTTCCAAAAGTTAATATATAGGATAAGACTAATATATTGAAAATAATGTTAAGACATTTGTAGAGAAAATTGTAAAACTGTGTTTAAAGGCATTAAGATTAGCATGCAAAAAATGTAAAGAAATTTTACTGATCAGTTTTTAAATGTCAAATATAAAAATAGAAAAAATAGACAAAACCACAGAAAACATGTGTCCTATAAACTGTGTATCAATAGCAATTAGGGAATTACGTATTAAAACCATAAGGAGAAACCATTTCAGGTTGGTAAAATTTATGTTTGACACTGTCAAGTATTAAAGAGGATGCAGATAAAGTAACATTCTAATATTTTGGTTCAATCTCTGTGGAGAAAAATTTGACACTTTCTATGTTAAAGACATGTATAACCAATATCCCAGCAATTTCATCAGTGGAAATTTGCTCTAGATAAACTCATGTTTGTTTGTAAAAGAGGATGGATTTGTACTAGAACATAAGCTTCATGAGGACAGCAAATTCATTTTCCTCATATTTTTGATGCTCGATAAATATTTCTTTAATGAAGGATAAATGAATGAAATATAATCACATATGTACTATATCCACCAACAGTACAATGGATTCTTTCTGATACACACATAAAAATCCATACAAAAGGACAAATAAATGATCTAGAGCTACATGAACCAACAGAATGAGTCCCAAAGGCATAATATGGCAGAAAAATAAGTTATAGAAGGATACATGCAGCATAAGTATAAAATGCCAAATGTAAAAATGATTCTATGTATTTTTAAAGATAGAAGCAATGTACAAATATAAAGACATTTATGAACCTGGCTTTCTCTAAGGTTTAAGAAAGAAGGTTAGGTTAGGGAGGAGCACAAAATGAACATCTGAAGATATTTTTAATGCTTCATATTTTATTCTGGGTAATTAGTATATAAGTATTCATCATATTATCATTTAAGCTTTTTCCTACATCTAACATAGTTATTAAAAATAAAAATAATAGTAGTGAATTATTATGGGAGAAGACAGTTTATTAAAAAATTGAACCACAATATTTGTTTAGCAGAAGATGGAATGCAAACACACATGGCCTTTTTTTCTTTTTTGCTATGTTCTCTGCCTTGAGAATATGGAAATCAACTTTGCTTGTGAAATATGAGTTTGAGAAACTAAATATTAGTTTAATCATAAAGAGTCTTGAATGTCAAGTTTAAACCAATTTCTGAATACACTACATTTTCTAGCAAGGTAATGACTTGCCCAGAAAAGCATTTCAGGGAGCAGCTAAGTTTATAATAAACAGGAAAATAATATGGAGTTCATTAACATAGTCTAAATTCTGTGCTATGATCTGAACATACACCCAAAAAATAAAGAAATGAAGAAAATAGAAAAGCTAAAAATGAGTTGAAGCTTTTGTATCAAATTGAAAGGGTTAAAAAATAAAATGACAGCATTCTTTGGATAGGGAGCAGCCTTCCTGAAGGGTTCACGCTGAATTTTTTTTTTTAATCATGAGTTGGTTATTTCAGTGCTAAATTTTAGTTTACCTGGCTTATAGAAAACAGACTAGATCTGGGTAGCTGTCATAATTGGGGAGTATATTACAAAGAAAAACTGTACCTAGAGTTTTATTTTCATTTCAGTAGATAGCTTAAAATGTTAGCTAATTATGTCAGAAAAATCCTTCCATAAGCTTTACATTTGATTTTCTCAAATGTCCTATGAGGTAGTAATATCAGTTTGTTGCTGCTGCTACTGCCGCTAAGTCACTTCAGTCGTGTCCGACTCTGTCCGAACCCATAGACAGCAGCCCACCGGGCTCCCCGTCCCTGGGATTCTCCAGGCAAGAACACTGGAGTGGGTTGCCATTTCCTTCTCCGATGCATGAAAGTGAAAAGTGAAAGTGAAGTCGTTCAGTCGTGTCCAACTTGTAGCAACCCCGTGGACTGCAGCCCACCAGACTCCTCCATCCATGGGATTCTCCAGGCAAGAGTACTGGAGTGGGGTGCCATTACCTTCTCCGATCAGTTTGTTAGGACTGCCTTAACAAAATACCACAAACTGGGTGGTCTAAACAACAGAAATACATTGTCTCACAGTTCTAGAGGGTAGAAGTCCAGAGTCAAAATATCCCAGGTTTGGTTTCCTCTGATGGCTACAGAGAGAATCTGTCCCATGTCTGTCTCCTGGCTTCTGGGGTTTATTGACACTCTCTACCATTCCTTGGCTTGAAGATCTGTGCCTCCATCTCGCCGTATCATTCTTCCTTTGTCCACGTCTGTGTCTAAACTTCCCCTTTGGTAAGAACACTAGTCACATTGGATTGGGAACCGACTCTACTCCCAAATGACATCATTTAAATAATAATTAAATGATTATTACTTAATTATATGTTCAATGACAATTATATGTGCAATGATCCTATTTCCAAATAAGGTGCTATTCTGAGATACTAGGGGTTGTGACATCAATATTTAAATATTTGAGGGACACAATTCAAGCCATAACAGGTAAATATTAATCTGTTTTAAATTTTTACAGATGACTAAACTGAGAAAGAGCTGACTCATTTGAAAAGACCCTGATGCTGGGAAAGATTGAGGGCAGGAAGAGACAGGGGTGACAGAGGGTGAGATGGTTGGATGGCATCACTGACTCAATGGACATGGGTTTGAGTGAACTCCGGGAGTTGGTGATGGACAGGGAGGCCTGGCGTGCTGCAGTTCATGGGGTCACAAAGAGTTGGACACAACTGAGCGACTGAACTGAACTGAAACTGAGAAAGAGAAGGGCTAAGTTTATTGCCAAAGGTCATCCAGATAGAATATGGTGGAATATGTTGGAGGTAAAGTTTGCAGTCAAGCTGTCTGCCTTCACACGCCATTTTTGAATTTAGAAGCTAGAATGAATAAAAGACTTTCCTTTGACAGGAGGTTGTCTTAGTATATACTAGATATACTAAGACTCACATTTTACATAAACATTATAAATTTGTCCTGAAAAGTGTAAATAAAATGTATGAACAAGAGATACCGAAGGGTGAGGAATGAAGAAATGAATACAAAGGCAGAAACCTAGCTCTCTCTCCAGAAGACTCTGTTGTCAACCAACCATTTCCCCCAGGCTCCTTCTGAGTCTACTTACTTCTTCACAAGTGATTAAAGTCAATGGGAATGTTGCAGATGGGGATGTGAGAAATAGTTAAGTCTTGAAAGAAATAGAGACGTTGGAAGCTGGTCTCTGTATAACCGAGTTTCCTTTAACTATAAAATCCTATCCTTGAATATCAAAATGTAGGTAATTCTAAAGGTCTGTTCTAAATTTCCTCCCCTATTTCAGGCCCCTGTTGCTTCCCATTTAAAGATTCTTCCAAATTTTTTTTTTCTAGATGAGCCTGTGGTTCACATCATTGCTGCTGTGTCAGACTCTATCCACATTGTTTTCTTACAAAAGCTCCAGTATATTAAACTGACAAGGCGCATATAACTCTGGAGACTCTTGGACTACTTTGCAATTGTCCTCAATTTTCCTTCAACAGGGTTTCAGGACGAAATGTGCTATCTTGTTTCAATACCCTTTTACAGTCTTATCTCTCATCAAAGTTATTTTTTAATCATGAGTTTGTTTATTGGCTCCCTGAAACTACTTAATGTGCTTTTTCTATATCCCTGTGACATCTGATAATATCATAGTCTTCTAACTCCAATTCACAGTTATTATGTTTAGGGGGAAACTCTCTGATTCTCATAGCAATATTAATTTATCCATCCCCTGTGCTCCCTCTTGGAGAAGGAAATGACAAAGCAGTTTAGTATTCTTGCCTTGAGAACCAGACAAACCGTATGAAAAACCAAAAAGATAGAACACTGAAAGATGAACTCCCCAGGTCAGTAGGTGCCCAATATGCTACTGGGCACCTTGAAATCAGTCAAGAAATAACTCCAGAATAAATGAACAGATGGAGCCAAAGCAAAAACAACACCCAGCTGTGGATGTGACTGGTGATGAAAGTAAAGTTTGATGCTGTAAAGAGCAATATTGCATAGGAACACGGAATGTTAGGTCCATGAATCAAGGCAAATTGGAAGTGGTCAAACAGGAGAGGACAAGAGTGAACATTGACATTTTAGGAATCAGCAAACTAAAATGGACTGGAATGGGTGAATTTAACTCAGATGACCATTATATCCACAACTGTGGGCAAGAATCCCTTAGAAGAAATGGAGTAGCCATCCTAGTCAACAAGAGTCCAAAATGCAGCACTTGGATGCAGTGTCAAAAACAACAGAATGATCTCTGTTAGTTTCTAAGGCAAACCATTCAATATCACAATAATCCAAGTCTATGCCCCAACCGGTAATGCTGAAGAGGCTGAAGTTGAATGGTTCTATGAAGACTTACAAGAACTTCTAGAACTAACACTAAAAAAAAGATGTCCTTTGCATTATAGGAGACTGGAATGCAGAAGTAGGAATTCAAGAAATACCTGGAGTAACCAGGCAAATCTGGCCCTGGAGTACGGAATGAAGCAGGGCAAAGGCTCATAGAGTTTTGCCAAGAGAATGCACTTGGCCACAGCAAACAGGCTCTACCAACAACACAAGAGAAGACGCTACACATGGACATCACCAGATGGTCAATACAGAAATCAGATTGATTATATTCTTTGCAGCCAAAGATGGAGAAGCTCTGTACAGTCAGCAAAAACAAGACTGGGAGCAGACTGTGGCTCAGATCATGAACTCCTTATTGCCAAATTCAGATTGAAATTGAAGAAAGTAGGGAAAACCCCTAGACCATTCAGGTACGACCTAAATCAAATCCCTTATGATTATACAGTGGAAGTGAGAAATAAATTTAAGGGACTAGATCTGATAGACAAAGTGCCTGAAGAACTATGGATGGAGATTCATGACATCGTACAGGAGGCAGGGATCAAGACCATCCCCAAGAAAAAGAAATGCAAAAAGGCAAAATGGCTGTCTGAGAAGGCCTTACAAACAGCTGTGAAAAGAAGAAAAGCAAAAGCAAAGGAGAAAAGGAAAGATATAAGCATCTGAATGCAGAGTTCCAAAGAATAGCAAGAAGAAATAAGAAAGCCTTCCTCAGTGATCAGTACAAAGAAATAGAGGAAAATAATAGAATGGGAAAGACTAGAGATCTCTTCAAGAAAATTAGGGATACCAAGGGAACATTTCATGCAAAGATGGGCTCGATAAAGGACAGAAATGGTATAGACCTAACAGAAGCAGAAGATGTTAAGAAGTGGCAAGAATACACAGAAGAACTATACAAGAAAGATCTTCACAACCCAGATAATCATGATGGTGTGTGATCACTCACCTAGAGCCAGACATCCTGGAATGTGAAGCCAAGTGGGCCTCAGGAAGCATCACTTTGAACAAAACTACCAGAGGTGATGGAATTCCAGTTGTTATTTCAGTCCTAAAATGATGCTGTGAAAGTGCTGCACTCATAATGCCAACAAATCTGGAAAATTCAGCAGTGGCCACAGGACTGGAAAAGGTCAGTTTTCATTCTAATCCCAAAGAAAGGCAATGCCAAAGCATGTTGACAAACTACTGCACAATTGCACTCATCTCACATGCCAGCAAAGTAATGCTCAAAATTCTCCAAGCCAGGTTTCAACAGTATGTGAATCGTGAACTTTCGCATATTCCAGTTGGATTTAGAAAAGACAGAATAACCAGATATCCAACATCCGTCAGATCATCAAAAAAGCAACAGAGTTCCAGAAAAACATCTATTTCTGCTTTATTGACTATGCCAAAGCCTTTGACTGTATGGATCACAACAAACTGTGGAAAATTCTTCAAGAGATGGGAATACCAGACCACCTACCTGCCTCCTGAGAAATCTGTATGCAGGTCAGGAAGCAACAGTTAGAACTGGACATGGAACAACAGACTGGTTCCAAATCGGGAAAGGAGTATGTCAAGGCTGTATATTGTCACCTTGCCTATTTAACTAATATGCAGTGTACATCATGAGAGAAGCTGGGCTTGATGAAGCACAAGCTGGAATCAAGATTATTGGGAGAAATATCAATAACCTCAGATATGCAGATGACACCATCCTTATGGCAGAAAGTGAAGAACTAGAGAGCCTCTGGATGAAAGTGAAAGAGGAGAGTGAAAAAGTTGTTTTAAAGTTCAACATTCAGAAAACTAAGATTATGGCATCTGGTCCCATCACTTCATGGCAAATAGATGGGCAAGCAATGGAAACAGTGACAGACTTTATTTTTTCTGGGCTCCAAAATCACTGCAAATGGTAACTGTAGTAATGAAATTAAAAGAAGCTTGCTCTTTGGAAGAAAAGTTATGACCAACCTAGACAGCTTATTAAAAAGCAGAGTCATTACCTGTCAACAAAATTCTGTCCAGTCAAGGCTATGGTTTTTCCAGTAGTCGTGTATGGATGTGAGAGTTGGACTACAGAGTAAGTTGAGTTTTGAAGAATTCATGCTTTTGAACTGTGGTGTTGGAGGAGACTCTTGAGAGTCCCTTGGACTGCAAGGAGATCCAACCAGTCCATCCTAAAGAAAATCAGTCCTGAATATTCATTGGAAGGACTAATGTGGAAGCTGAAACTCCAATATTTGACCACCTGATGCAAAGAACTGACTCCTTAGAAAAGACCCTGATGCTGGGAAAGATTGAAAGCAGGAGGAGAAAGGGACAACAGAGGATGAGATGGTTGAATGGCATCACCAATTCAATGGACATGAGTCTGAGTAAACTCTGGGAGTTGGTGATGGACAGGGAGGCCTGGCGTGCTGCAGTCCATGGAGTCGCAAATAGTCAAACACGACTGAGCAACTGAATGAACTGAAATGAACTGTGCTCCCTTTATACTTGCCTCAAGAATATTACAACAGTTATCGGGTTGTTCTAGTTAGCTGACTATCTGCTTGGTTAAGGTGTTAGCTCCTTATGGATGGGAACAACAATATATATAACAATGATTACATATATATATATTTATTTAATCTTCTCAGCAAGGAGTAGTTTAAGTAATATATAATCAAGTAATCAGGTTTTGGCAAATGTTTTTGAATGTGTAAAGAGAGCATATACACTGTTTCCTCAATTAGACCTATATTCTCTGAGTCAGTTTTCCTCATCTTTTACTGCGGCAAATGATTCCGATAATGGCTCACTGTGGTAAATCTCAGTTCCAAACTTACTTGAGACAAAGTTCAAAGAGTTGAATAGATTTATAGAAAGAACTACGTGGGAATTTTTAAAAATTTGACTTAATTCACATTTTATTAATGGCTGTAGGAATGGTTTCATTACCATTTAATCATGTTTACTCAATGAAAAAAACCTAATCATTGTATTTTAAAGAGAAAATAACAGATTTCAAATTTATTTTCTATTGAAAAGCAAGGGAAACAGGAGAATTAAAAAGCACCTCTGAGATCAATGGACCATAGAATATTAAACATATTATTGTATATTTTTAAATAATTTAACACTTTTGAAATATCATGTAAGCCAAAGAAAATGTGACTTCAAACAGGGTATGACAAGAAGGTATCCTGTTTGCAACCTCTGTGATACATAAGTTGTGTCAAAAATACAACCCCTTTGGGGCCTGAGGCTCTAACCCCTAAGCCAACATGCCTTTTGGGGTTCAGAAAAGATCCAACTGAAGCATTCAATTTGGGAATCCACCGCAGCTTTTTCTTTTAAAAAAAGACATATATTTAAGCACGTATTTTAAAAAATCTGCTATGTACTCAAAATAGTTCAAAAGCCAATGTAAGCAGCTCTGTAATCTGCTTCTATTTGTGTTCATCTAGGTCAGGGAATTGTTACCCATTAACTTCAAAAGTAAATTAACTCTTTTGTTTTCTGCGAACTGTTGTTTTAACTCTCCGCAGCCTGACCACTCAGACTTTTATAGACATTTGGTACCTATTGCTTCTAAGTGCATCCCTTGTGAACACTCTCATATTCTCTGTATCACCCTCACTCAGAACTCTGCTCCCTACTCGGGCATTAACACACCAATCTTTGTTAACATGAGGATGAAGTTATTAAACTTTTCCATGATACACATCTGCTCTCTGCCTGAAAATTCTGTAGTTTCACAAACCAAAAAATGTCTTTATTTATGGAAATTTGATGACATAGCAAGCACTTTGGGAAATCACTTTCTGTCAGGCTAGACTTTGGACATAGCTTAAAGAAGTGATCATTAATTCAAATTCTGTAAAGTAGTCTGACAAGTAAGACACACGGGCAATGCAGATATTGTGTGGCAAACTTAAATGTGAAGCCCTCATGCGCTACAGCTGCTTTATTCTAGAAGATTTTCTGTCCTCCAAGATAGTAAGAATGGAGCCGAGAATCCCAAATTTCAGTTGCTAAGAAATGAAACATTTTTAAATTGTCGTTGAAATACCAGGTAAGCCAAAGAAAACGACTTCAAGCAGGATGCGATAAGGGAGCCTACCATTTGCAACCCCTGTGACATAAATTATATAAAAATATTGTGCCTTTGGGACTAGAGGCTCTAACTCCTAGTACAACATGCCTTTTTCAGTTTAGAAAAATTCCAAGTGAAGCATTCAAGTTGAGGACCCATTGCAGCTCCAGATCAGATTACCCATGAGTGAGTGACTGAGTGAAGTCGCTCAGTCGTGTCCAACTCTTTGCGACCCCATGGACTGTAACCTACCAGGCTCCTCCATCCATGGGATTTTCCAGGCAAGAGTACTGGAGTGGGTTGCCATTTCCTTCTCCAGGGGATCTTCCAAACCCAGGGATGAAACCCAGGTCTCCCGCATTCTAGGCAGATGCTTTAGCCTCTGAGCCACCAGGAGGGAAGCCCCAGATTATCCAAAGCTATTCAGAAATGGGAAGTTTGAAACTTTTGGAAATGTTCAAAGTTTGTTGTAAATGGAAAACAATCCAACTATAAAAGGCTTTTGTTTCAAAAATTTTTAAATAGTAGGTGAGAAACATTTTTCAAAAAAATCAGTGAGGCATAGTTAGCATGATCAACTTATCAGTTCTCCCAGCCCCTGCTTAAATTGTTATATACAATATTCACTTTTCCCATATGGCTATATTTTAATTGGAAATAAAAGAAATTTAATGTGTTATGTAATATTCTTAGAAGTTCTTACCAGTTTACTCATCAGTGACTTTATTTCTTTTCCTTTTGTAATGTAGTTGATTTGCAATGCTGTATTTGTTTCTGCAAAGTGATTCAGCTTTATATATACACACACACACATTCTTCTTCTTATTCTTTTCATTATAGTTTATCACAGGATATTGAATACAGATCCCTGTGCTATACAGTACAACCTTGTTGTGTATCCATTATATATATGTGTGTATATATGTATATAGTTTTCATCTGCTAAACCTGACCTCCCACTCTCTCCACCCCTCATCTCCCTCCCCCTTGGCAATCACAGGTCTGTCCTCTGTGTCTGTGTGTCTGTTTCTGTTTCACAGATAAGTTCATTTGTGTCATATTTTAGTTTCCACAGGACTTCCCTGGTGACTCAGATGGTAAAGAATTTGCCTGAAATGCAGGAGATAGAGAGAGTCATACTATATAGTAATGTAATCCTTTGAAAATAAAGTTATACAACTGTAGGAACACTAATACATTATTAAGTTTATATTACCACTCACCTTATACTTATATCTATGGGAGATTGACTGGTATATACATATATTTTATGCATTCATGACATATCTACTTTTTTCTTTTCCTTCAATATTTCTAGGCTATGCAGTTCATCTATGATTTTTTTTCAAAATGCTGCAAATCTCCAAAAATTTTTCCCAAAATATGTATTGAAATAATCTGCATACAAGTGGACCCGTCCAGTTCAAATCCATGTTGTTCAGAGCTCTCAGTTCAGTCATTCAGTTGTGTCCTACTCTTTGCGACCCCATGGACTGCAGCACGTGAGGCCTCCCTGTCCAACACCAACTCCCAGAGCTTGCTCAAACTCACGTCTATCAAGTCACTGATGCCATCCATCCATCTCATTCTCTGTTGTCCCCTTCTCCTCCCACCCTCAATCTCTCCCAGTATCAGAGTCTTTTCAAATGAGTCAGCTCTTCACAACAGGTGGCCAAAGTATTGGAATTTCAGCTTCAGCATCAGTCCTTCCAATGAACACCCAGGACTGATCTCCTTTAGGATAGACTGGTTGGATCTCCTTGCAGTCCAAGGGACTCAAGAGTCTTCTCCAACACCACAGTTCAAAAGCATCAGTTCTTCGGCACTCAGCTTTCTTTAGAGTCCACCTCTCACATCCATACATGACTACTGGAAAAACCATAGTTTTGACTATATGGAGCTTTGTCGGCAAAGTAATGTCTCTGGTTTTTAATATGCTGTCTACGTTTATCACAGCTTTTCTTCCAAGAAGCAAGTGTCTTTTAATTTCATGACTGAAGTCACCATCTGCAGTGATTTTGGAGCCCAAGAAAATAAAGTCTGTCACTGTTTCCATTACTTGCCCATCTATTTGCCATGAAGTGATAGGACCAGATGTCATGGTCTTAGTTATTTGAGTGTTGAGTTTTAAACCAGCTTTTTCACTCTCCTCTTTCACTTTTAGAAAGAGCCTCTTTCATTCCTCTTCACTTTCTGCTATAAGGGTGGTGTCATCTGCATATCTGAGGTTATTAGTATTTCTCCCAGCATCTTGATTCCAGCTTGTGCTTCATCCAAACTGGCATTTCACATGATGTACTATGCATATAAGTTAAATAAACAGGGTGACACTATACAGCTTTGATATACTTCTTTCAGATTTGGAACCAGGCCGTTGTTCCATGTCTCATTCTACCTTTTACTTCTCGACCTGCATACAGATTTCTCAGGAAGCAGGTCAGGTGGTCTGGTATTCCTATCTTTTCAAGAATTTCAACATTTTGTGGTGATCCACACAATCATTGGCTTTAGCATATTCAATGAAGCCGAAGTAGATGCTTTTCTGGAACTCTCTTGCTTTTTCTGAGATCCAATGGATGCTGACAATTTATCTTCTGGTTCCTCTGCCTTTTCTAAGTCCAGCTTGAACATATGGCAGTTCTTGTTTATGTACTGTTGAAGCCTAGCTTGGAGAATTTTGAGCATTACTTTGCTAGTGTGTGAGATGAGTGTAGTTGTGTTCAGAAGTCTACTGTATATATTTCTTGAGAGGGTAAAATATCTAGATGTACCCTTATTTGGGGGGTTCAGCATTAAAGAATTCACCTGCAATGCAGGACATGCATGTTCAATCCCTGGGAAGATCCCCAGGAGACATGAATAGCAATCCACTCAATTATTCTTGCCTGGGAAATTCCATGGACCAAGGAGTCTGGTGGGCTACAGTCCATGGGGTTGCAGGAGAGTCAGACACAATGTAGTGACTAAACAACAATAACAACAACCCTTATTTTTAATCCATATACTTTTAGAATGTATCCATATACTAATCCATAAACTTTTAGAAATTTTCTGACTTCCTTACTATTATATACAGTACCTCAATATGTATAAAGTGAAGAAGTGAAGTGAAGTTGCTCAGCTGTGTCCAACTCTTTGTGACCCCATGGACTGTAGCCTGCCAGGCTCCTCTGTCCATGGGATTTTCCAGGCAAGAATGCTGGAGTGGGGTGCCATTTCCTTCTCTAGGGGATCTTCCCAACCCAGGGATCAACCCCAGGTCTCCCACATTGTAGGCAGACGCTTTTACCTCTCAGCCACCAGGGAAGCCCTTATATGTATAAACACCTATTATGACATGTGAAAGATTTCAAATGTGGCAATTTAGAGTTTGAGAACAATCCAAGATAAACACAAGACAGAAGACCAAATCTTATCAGCACCACTAGTGCAGTCACTAGTTGAGCATTTCTTTTTTAAATTCTTATTTCTATAAATTTTATTTTAAAAAATTCAATATAATTGATTTACACTATGATATAAATTTCAGGTATATGACAGGGACTTACAATTTTTATAAGTTATACCTCATTTATAGTTGATATAAAATATATACCTCTTAATCCCCTCCCCTGATCTTGCCTCTCTCTCCTTCCCATTCTCCACTAGTAACCGCTAATTTATTTTCTATATTTATTTGTTTCTGTTTTGTTTTATTCACTAGTTTGTTTTATATTTTAGATTCCACATATAAGTGATAAAATATAGTATTTGCCTTTCTCTATTTGACTTATTCCTCTCTCTATAGTAACCTCCAAGTCCATCCATGTTATTATATATGGAAAATTTTTATTATTTTTCACAGCTAAATTGTATATATGTACCACATCTTCTTTATTCATTCATCTGTCTGCGTACACTTAAATTGCTTCCTTGACTTGGCTATTGTAAACAGTGCTTCCGTGAACATCGGGGTGCCTACATACCTTTTCAAATTAGTATGGAAAACTGCTGTTTTTATGGTATGGTAAAAGAGGTGCCTTTGGAAGAGTGACACTTGAGCAGATGCCTGAATGAAGCAAAAAATTAATGACATGAATCTCTTGGAAGGAAGCTTTCTAGCCATATGAGTGGCTCAATAAGTATATTCATATTTTGTATTCTCAGTTGTAGAAAATATAAATTACACACATCTCTTAAAGACTGACAACACATCCGTGGTTTTGTGGTATCCAATGAACCATAGCACTAACTAAAAAAAACATTTTTATATGATAAAAACTATTTTCTCCCTTGTGTGTATTATGACCCTACCTAATGTTATACCCATGGGTCTTCTAAGACCCATGGTCTTGTTAGTTAGGTCATCAGTACATCTGCAAGATGTCTGCTTCCACTTGATTACAAGGTATTCATTCATATTCTGATATTGCTGGACTCAGAGCTGTTACAGGCTGATTGACAAACTATTACTATTCTCAAACTTCTTATACTTCCCTACAATTAAATCATGTATAAGTCACCTTAAACTATGGGCTCAAATATATATAAACCTACATAGTTTCTGTTTCATATCTTTTTATAGCTTTAATATAAATATATGTGAGTAAGGGAAGGGTAATTTGCACTAGCAAATTACAAAACCCCTATTAAATGTCAAGTATTCAATAGACTCTTTACTTACTGTATTCCATTTGCTTATCTTAACAGCTCATGAAATATTATTAGCTCCATTTTGCAAATGAGAACCTAGGATAGATGGAGCTTAAGGAATTTGTACCAGATCATTCAGATTATGACAGATGGAAAGATAATACGAACCCTGAGAAGACTGACTCTTAAATCCTATCTGCTTTCTAGCTTGTTCTCTTCATAAAACTGAGAGCTGCTTCTAAAGAAAGTAGTCTGCTTATGCTGCCTCGATGTTCAAGAATTTTGAATGTGTTTTCTACTCTCCACGGGACTAAAACTAAACTTGTTAATACGTTTCACATACCTTCAGAAACTAGTCCTCCACCTGCCCTGCCATAGGCTAGCACTCTTCCTTCAGGTGCCATATTCCCAAATACAAAGCCCTTTGATTTTCCTCTAAAGTGTCATGTACAGGAAAAGTATTTTTAAAATTATAGTTTTTTTTTTTTTCCGTCTGCTTCATTTCTAGTCACTCAAAGCTCATATTCTCTCTTTATTTGATCTTTGGTATCCCCAGAGGATACAACAAAGTCAAGTATTAATTTAAATGAATAATCATGTAAGAAGGAAGTTATATTTTTTTCCTCAAAATTTCCCTAAGCTATGCATATTAGGGGAAAACTTGGTATGTTAGGATGTAATTTTAAATATACTTCTTGTACTTTATAAAATCATGGATGTAATGATTATAATTTTATGTATCATCTTGGAGAGTAGTTTTGGTTGAAATTGATAATTAATTCAGTAAAGTGTAAGTAAGCAGATTGCCCTCCATAGCGTGAGTGAGCCTTGTCTAATTAGTTACAGGCCTAATTAAAACAAAAAGAATGGCCTCCCCTGAGCAGGAAGGAGCAAATTCTCCAGCATGCTACTTTTGGAGTTTATTTGTACCATTGGCTTTCCTGAATCTTCATCTTTTGGCCTTCAGACTAGAACTGCACCACCAGCTCTCCTGGCTTTTGACATTCCTGGTCCACACTAGACATCTGCCAGTCTCCATATTCTGTGTAAGCCAGCTGTGTAAGCCAGCTCCATATTCGCTCTCTATAGATGGATAGATAGACAGACAGACATATTTACATATATACACACATCATATTGATTCTGTTTCTCTACAAAACTCTCATATGATGGACTGTTAGCTGCCAGGAGCCAGCATGAGGAACTCCGCCCATGGCAAAGGTCATAAGAAAGGAGGCTCAGCATATGCAAAGGCAGGATCAAGCCTCAGGAGACCCCCTGTTCCTGAGCATCTACCCCCCAAAACAAGATTCTGCCTGCTTTACTGTTATGCTTTCCACCTAGTCTTCTGACATTAATAGGGGGCTGTCCCCCCACCACCTTTTTCTGGAAAAAGTTAGAGTTTTAGATAATAAATCTCCTGGGCATAATATGAGTGTTTCAATCCAAAAACCCCTCTGATGGCTTTCTAGCCTGCCTGCCGGACTCTTACAGCTGTGCATGTGATTGTTTGCAGCCTCCCAACTGCAAGAGGCACAGGAAGCTTAAAACATCCTAGGAATGTAGGGGCTTCTGAGGAGTCAAAATCATTAGAATAGGACTGATTAAGGGTTTCATTTGTTGAGCCAATACTTGCTGCCAAGTTTTCATATTTTTTATTTGTAGATATATTTGGTATATAGAAAAACCAGGTAGTAGCCCTGGTATTAGCAACATTAGATCTTTGAGTTAAGTACTTTCTTTGTTATAACCCCTGCACCTTTGTTCTACAGGAATGTAACTTTATTTAGTACTTTGAGGGTGATGCAGATTAAAGAAAAAACACTTCAAGGGAAAAAGAGTTTTCTGGTTGATAGACATTTATCTAGGAAAAGAGCCATAAAAATGTTAACAGGCCCTTTGGCCAGAAGATAATGTGAACCACCTGAGAACTTTTGTATACGGGAAGGTATGCAAAAAGAAAGCCTGGTCTCAATGAGGGTCAGGACTGCTGCCCCTGCATAACTCTGCATATTCCATTATTCCTTTATGTACAACTTGGGGTATATAAGTGGCTTTTGAAAATAAAGTTGTGGGTCTGGCACCGATGCTTGGCTCCCCCATGCTGTTCTTTTCTCCCTTTTCTGGCTGAATTCCCATCTGGAGCATGGAGGCTCACCGTGTCTACGTATTTGCCCTGGCTTCTAAGACCCACGCGAGAGGGAGCCCAAGGCAGGGCACCCTCCGCTATTCAAGTGGATGCTGGTGGCCTATGTAGACAGTGCAAGTTCCTTGTCTTGGAACTTTATTGGTTTTCCTTGTAAACCAAGTTATTAAACCTCTTTTCTCCACTAATTTTCCTACTACATTATTCTTTCCTAATCTCTCTTTGCATTTCTAAATAAATAAGTTTTTCCTCACCGATTCCGTCCCCGCTTCAAATTCCCTGGATCCACCAGGGCTGGACCCCAGCAGTTAGCGTTTTGAATTTCCCATGAGTGTGTATTTTTCAACATTATCTTTTCATATTTTATCATCTTTGTGATTACAGACTTTCACCAGAGAATCCAAAAACAATAACAAATTTATGAAAAAAGAAAAAGTCACTAACTTTTTGAAAATATAGTCAAGAAAGAAAATATAAATCACAATATACTCAACAGTGAGTAAAATTTAACATTTACATAGTCATGGTATTCTGAACACTGAATACTGATTTAACTAAAAATTATGAGTTTTTTATTGTGTGAAAGAAAGGGAATAGCAAGAATACAAGGAAACAAAATCTTTACCTGCAATAAAAGTAAACCAATATTTATTATACAAAGACACAAATTAATAAGTAATGATATTAACATGTTACCAAGAAATTTG
Source organism: Capra hircus (assembly GCF_001704415.2). Lineage (NCBI taxonomy): Eukaryota > Metazoa > Chordata > Mammalia > Artiodactyla > Bovidae > Capra > Capra hircus. Next base: position 11,281,000 of record NC_030812.1, read on the forward strand.
TAGGTAAATTTCATGAGATGACTGAATGAATGAGAAATGATTACTGCTGTGGATTAGCAATGGAGACTGTGATTTGCAATATTATGTATTTTTAAGTTGCATTCCATATTATTTTGATAAATATCTTTATACGAAAGCAAAATTGGAGTAGTGAATAGTCAATGAAGAGAAAAATGTAACAGTTTATGAATTCCATAAAAAAAAGAAACCTTGGAAAGAAATATTATAATATGCCTGATTCAGCAATTATCTCAAAACTTAATTTTGCTGTAATTGCTGAGTGTGTATGTAAAGGGCACTGTCTAGGCAGAAGCACAATTAAGTTAGTAACTTAGAGTATAATCTCAGGCCCCAGACTCTTCAAGCCAAAAGTACCATAGAGATCATCTATCTATTTCTCATTGCTCTTTCCAGTTCATCCGCTTTCCCCTTTATCTCACAAACGGGCATAAGATTGAGGTACTACAACTTAGCAAAGGGACATGCCGCAGCTGTTGCCTCTCTGACTAGCTTTCAGTTGGTCAAATGGGAGTCACCAAATTTCAGTTCAGTTCAGTTCAGTTCAGTCACTCAGTCGTGTCCGACTCTTTGTGACCCCATGAATCGCAGCACGCCAGGACTCCCTGTCCATCACCATCTCCCGGAGTTCACTCAGACCCACGTCCATTGAGCAGTGATGCCATCCAGCCATCTCATCCTCGATCTTCCCCTTCTCCTGCCCCCAATCCCTCCCAGCATCAGAGTCTTTTCCAATGAGTCAATTCTTCGCATGAGGTGGCCAAAGTACTGGAGTTTCAGCTTCAGCATCATTCCTTCCAAAGAAATCCCAGGGCTGATCTCCTTCAGAATGGACTGGTTGGATCTCCTTGCAGTCCAAGGAACTCTCAAGAGTCTTCTCCAACACCACAGTTCAAAACATTCAATTCTTTGGCACTCAGCTTTCTTCACAGTCCAACTCTCACATCCATACATGACCACTGGAAAAACCATAGCCTTGACTAGACGGACCTTTGTGGGCAAAGTAATGCCTCTGCTTTTGAACATGTTGGTCATAACTTTTCTTCCAAGGAGTGAGGGTCTTTTAATTTCATGGCTGCAGTCACCATCTGCAGTGATTTTGGAGCCCCAAAAAATAAAGCCTGATACTGTTTCCACTGTTTCCCCATCTATTTCCCATGAAGTGATGGGACCAGATGCCATGATCTTCATTTTCTGAATGTTGAGCTTTAACCCAACTTTTTCACTCTCCTCTTTCACTTTCAAGAGGCTTTTTAGCTCCTCTTCACTTTCTGCCATAATGGTGGTGTCATCTGCATATCTGAGGTTAGTGATATTTCTCCCGGCAATCTTGATTCCAGCTTGTGCTTCTTCCAGCCCAGCGTTTCTCATGATGTACTCTGCATAGAAGTTAAATAAGCAGGGTGACAATATACAGCCTTGATGTACTCCTTTTCCTATTTGGAACCAGTCTGTTGTTCCTTGTCCAGTTCTAACTGTTGCTTCCTGACCTGCATACGTATTTCTCAGGAGGCAGGTCAGGTGGTCTGGTATTCCCATCTCTTTCCGAATTTTCCACAGTTTATTGTGATCCACACAGTCAAAGGCTTTGGCATGGTCAAGAAAGCAGAAATAGATGTTTTCCTGGAACTGTCTTGCTTTTTTGATGATCCAACAGATGTTGGCAATTTAATCTCTGCATATTCTGCCTTTTCTAAAATCAGCTTGAACATCGGGAAGTTCATGGTCCACGTATTGCTGAAGCCTGGCTTGGAGAATTTTGAGCATTACTTTACTAGCGTGTGAGATGAGTGCAATTGTGTGGTAGTTTGAGCAATCTTTGGCATTGCCTTTCTTTGGTATTGGAATGAAAACTAACCTTTTTCCAGTCACCAAAGTAGGGAATCTGAATTCTATGAGGAGAAAAGATCATATCTTCTGATTAATAAATTAACTTTAAGAATCTTCTGTAGACTTTCATTGAACTTAGACATTTTAGATCTTTTAAAATGCATGTAGATTAGACAAATTAAGATGAACACTCACAACAGTTTTTGTTGTTGAGTCCCTAAGTCGTGTCTGACTCTTTGCAACCCCATGGATTGCAGTATGCCAGGCTTCCCTGTCCTTCACTATCTCCCAGGGTTTGTTCAGACTCATGTCCTTTAAGCCAGTGATGCTATCCAAGCATCTCACCCTCTGTCACACCTTTCTCCTCCTGCCTTCAGTCTTTCCCAGCATCAGGGTCTTTTCCAGGGAGTCAGCTCATCACATTAGGTGGCCAAAGTTTTGGAATTTCAGCTTCAGCATCAGTCCTTCCAATGAATACTCAGGATTAATTTACTTTAGGATTGACTAGTTTGATCTCCTTGCTGTCCAAGGGACTCTCAGGAGTCTTTTTCATCACACAATTTGAAAGCATCATTTCTTCATCACTCAGCTTTCTTTATGCCCTAGCTTTCACATTCATACATGACTACCGTAACCACTGTCCAAGTGATTTTGGAGTCACCCAAAATAAAATTTGTTATTGCCTCCAATTTTTCCCCTTCTGTTTGCCATAAAATGATAGGACCCTATGCCATGATCTTAGTTTTTTGAATATAGAGTTTCTATCCAGCTTTTTTACTCTCCTCTTTCACCCACATCAAGAGATTCCTCTTCACTTTCTGCCATTAAAGTGGTGTCATCTGCATAGTTGAGGTTGTTGGTATTTTTCCTGTCAATCTTGATCCCAGCTTGTGATTCATCCAGCTTGGCATTTAGCATGATGTACCCTGGGTTGGGAAGATCCCCTGGAGAAGGGAAACACTACCCACTCCAGTATTCTGGCCTGGAGAATTCCATGGACTGTATAGTCCATGGGGTCGCAAAGAGTCAGACATGACTGAACAGCTTTCACTTTTGCTTTCATCCTGCATAAAAGTTAAATAGTTAGCATAGTAGTCTTTATTTTACTCTGGAGTGGGAAATGTTCAGAATTAAGCTCCCAGAAATATAAGGTGTTTCCTTATCTTAATGATCTGTGAAAGAATTGGACTTGTGGCCATTTTTATCATTAGACTGGAGAACTGGAATGGCCTTTCATTCCCAGAAGCAATTTTTTGTGGTGTGATATCATGGGTACCCACATTTGTAGTGGTAGTCAGCCTTACTAATTCTATAATGACATTGGATGTGTACTTACCAAATGTTTTTGTAGGATTTTAAGCTTATCTTGCCTATCAACAGAGAAATCCCATTTTCCACACTGCCCCCAACTCCCGGAGAATCCTAAGCAGACCGTACAATTGTGAAATGTGGCTATGGGTCTGCCCACATTCTCAAAGAGTTAGCATAGGCAGAAATGAGGCATCAGATGCAGACTGGTCAAGGACATTGTATACTCCAGAGCTGAATGTCAGTGACAGTGAGAAAGTATGACATTGCTAGCTCCAAGATACAAGAATATAGAGAAAAAAATTTTCAGACAGGGTGGAAAAAAAAAAGAAAAAAGAAATACGTTGTTTATTGAAGGTGCAAATCAATTTGGAGTTTAGATGAATAGAATATAATTTTCAATAATTTTTGTGTATAGTGAATATTGAAATTTCCAAAGAAGTTTATTATTCATCATCATATTCCAAGGTACGAATGATTCTTTTTTGAGGTGAGATATTGTCACTGGGCCGAAAGAATTGGAAAGGATAAAAATTGTAAACAGCTGGTTGGTTTCTGTGTGCCAGGAGTGAAGAGATGCCTGACAAATTGCTTAACTATAAATCTGGAAGACAAATGTCATAGGTAGTTAACACAGAAGAATTTGAATTAAAGGAATTTATGGGAAATAAGGGAATATGAGTTTTTTTTGCCTTTTGTAATCATAGTGAATAGGAATGAAAGAAACATAGATTACACATGGGTTTATTTGGAATGTCTCAAGGCATATTGGCCTTAAACCACATCAGATTTTTTGCAACCATGTATTTTGTACTACTGATAAAAGTAAATGTCTAGACTAAATGACTAAAATTATTAATGACTAAAATTATTAATTATGTAGTTTAAAAATTATAACTATAGCATGAAATAAATTACATAATGTAGCCATAGAAGTAAAACTATGGAATTTTTTTTTTATCTTTACCAAAGACCATTGTCTTCCCTCTTAAGGATTTTATCTTTTTGACAGTGAAGAGCTTGCAAGATTCCCTGTAGTCATCAGCATAATTCTTATCTAAGCTCATTAAAGATCTTCTGGGGTTTCATGCAATGTCTTAGAGATTACATTTTGCTCAGGTGTGAACTCAAGGGGAATTCCATACAGAAGGCTGCAACTTTGATTTCTTCACTAGAGAGAATTTGTAAAAGTCATAAATAGCATCATGTAGATTTTACCATATATATACCATACCTTTAATCACTGAATTCCCCATAGCTTTATATTAAGCCATTTGGATTTTGTGGCTACTGTCTGAATTAAGTAGAAATTAGTTGCTTTGCTGTAGCAGTCTGAAACTCAGATTGCTGACATGTAATTGCTGGCTATTTTTAGAATCATTGTTCTATGATTTATCTTCTTCTTCTTGCATCATAAGTTGAGCTGTATATGAACTATATTATTGTACAGAGAGGAGTCATCCAGTTGATATGAAACAAAGTAAATATATTTTTGCCTCTCCAGCAGTTTCAGAGAATGCATTTTATAAAAGGACAGCAAATTAATCATTAAGACCTATGTCTTAATAAAGTTGTTGCTATATTACGTTCTAGTTATTGATGACATATTTTAATCTGGGAAAGGGCAGATGAATTTAGTAAAATGTTATACTGCACGCTATAGTAAATTCTAAAATGTTATATTATATACAATATGCTATACAGAATTTATTAAGATGCCAATATTGAGAATACATTTGGCTTAATAATTAGTACCATTTATTGAGCATTAACAGTGTACTTAGAAATATAGCATGCTTTACACATCTGATTTTCCTAGAAATAGCTTTATTAACAGGTTTTTTGGTCTTATTGTTGGATGTTTAGTTTATCAGTCAGCATCCCTGAAGAAAATAGATGGCATACTCTAGTGAATAACTGAGATTTGATGAAAGACAAATGACAAGGATGAAGAAACCAAAGAAACAGGATGAAAACCTAGGAATTCAGAGACATGTCCCCTGAGAGGCAAGGACAGCTAGTAGTTGCCTAATCTGGGGATGCTGCTACCTTTGGAAAGGTGTTATGGGACAGCTGTGGCCTTAAGTAGAGAGTACAGCTGCTAGCTACTTGGGTACTTTAAAGGGAATAAATATCCATCCTAATTTTCCTGTCTCCTCTGAGTCTCTGAAAGTACTTCCCACTGGCAAAATTCCACAGGGGTAAAGCCAGAGGGCAAGGAATTCCAGATTGGCAATCTGCAGAGGCCAGTCTCCCATAGCACAGAACATTTAAGAAAAGAACTTGAAGCAGATCTGGTAAAGCAAATGGAGAATATGTAGCACTATGTTTTTGGTACTCTTTCAGGCTCTTTGTTATTACTAGGACACAGAGAAAATGTCTTCAGGCAGGAAGATTACATCCCACTGGGACAGTGCATAAAGGAAACAAAATAAGCAAAATATATAGTATACAAGATAATGGCTATGGAGAAAAACTAGGACATTGAAAGAATAGAGGGAACATAGGAAGTGTAGAAGTTGGGGTAAAAGTTTTAATTTTAAATAAGGTGGCCAAGGAAGGTCTCACTGAGGAAGTGATATTTGAGCAAAGACCTTAAAGAAGAATCTACATGGTCATTTAAGGAGAAAACATTTCAAGCAGAGGGACTAGCAAGCATATATCTCTAGGAGAGAACAGGATACAGGCAAGCCTCATTTTACTGTTCTTCATAGATACTGCATTTTTTTTTTTTTTTTTTTTTTTTGCAAATTGAAGGTTCATGGCAATCCTGAATTGAGCAAGTTGTTGGCACCATTTTTTCAGCAGCATTGGCTCACTTTATATCTTTGTGTCACATTTTGGTGATTTTCACAATATTTCAGAACTTTTCATTAATAGTATACTTGTTATGGTGATCTGTGAGCAGTGGTTTTTGATGTTACTATTGTAATTATTTGGGTACACCATAAATAATACCCATATAGGATGGCCAACATAATTGATAAATGTGTGTGTTCTGACTGCTCCATTTACCAGCTAGCAGTTCATTTATCTTTCACCCTCTCCTCAGACTCCCTGTTCCCTGAGAGATAACAATTTTGAAATTAAGACAATTAGTAACCCTGCAATGGCTTTTAAGTTTCTAAGTGAAAGGAAAAATTGCACATCTTCCAGTTTAAATCAAAAGTTAGAAATGATTAAGCTTAATGAGGAAGGCATTAATGTTGAAAGCTGAGATAGGCCATAAGCTAGGTCTATTGCACTAAACAGTTAGCCAGGTTGTGAATGAATAGGGAAAGTTTCTGAAGGAAATTAAAAGTGCTACTCCAGTGAACACACAAATGATAAGAAAGCTAGCTTGCATTCTTGATGATATGGAGACAGTTTCTGTGGTCTGGATAGAAGATCAAACCAGCCATAAGATTGTTTTGAGCTGAAGTCTAATCCATAGCAAGTCTTGAATTCCCTTCAATTCTAGGAAGGCTGAGAGAGGTAAGGAATTGCCAGAAGAAAAGTCTGAAGCTAGCAGAGGTGTGCTCATGAGCTTTAAGGAGAGAAGCCATCTTAATATCAAAGTACAAGGTGAACCAGAACTGATGTAGAAGCTGCAGCATTTTATCCAGAAGATCTAGCTAAGATAATTAATGACAGTGGCTACACTGAAAAGCAGATTTTCAATATAGATGAAATAGTCTTATATTGAAAGAAGATGCCATCTAGCACTTTCATAGCTAGAGAAGAGAAGTCAATGCCTGGTTTCAGAGCTCAAAAGGACAGGTTGACTAACTTTCTTGTTGGGAGCTAATATAGCTGGTAACTTTAAATTGAAGCCAATGCTCATCTACCATCCCCACATAAGGCTCTTTTTTGCTAAATCTGCTCTGCCTGTGCTCTCTAAATGGAACAGCAAATCCTGAGTGACAGCTATTTTCAGCACACTGCTGGGATCTGCTGCTCAGAAAAGAATTCCTTTCAAAATATGACTGCTCGCTGACAATGCACCTGGTTACCCAATAGCTCTCATGGAGACGGATAATGACATTAATGTTGTTTTTGTGCTGCAAATACAGCATCCATCCTGAAGCCCATGGATCAAGGAGTGATTTCAACTGTCAAGCCTTATTATTTAAGAAATGCATTTCTTAAGGCTATATAGCTGCCGTAGATATTGATTCCTGTGATGGATTTGGGCAAGGTTGAAAATCTCTGGGAAGGATACACCATTCTAGATGCCATTAAGAACATTCGTGATTCATGGGAAAAGAACAAAATATCAATGTTAATAGAAGTTTGGAAGAAGTGTATACCAGGCCTGATGAATGACTTTGAGGGGTTCAAGACTTCAGTGGAGGAAGTAACTGCAAGTGTGGTGGATATAGTGAGAAAACAAGAATTAAAAGTGGAGTCTGAAGATAAGACTGAATTGCTGTGATAGCTCATAATAAAAATTGAATGGATGAGGAGTTGCTTCTTAGACATGAGCAAAGGAAGTGGTTTCTTGAGATGGAAACTTCTCTCGGTGAAGACATTATGAATATTGTTGAAATGACAAGAGAAGATTTAAAATATTACATAAACTTAGTTTTCAAAGCAGTAGCAGACGTGAGAGGATTTATTCCAGTTTTGAAAGAAGTTCTACTGTGGGTGAAATGCTATCAAAGAGCATTGATGCTACAGCGAAATCATCCGTGAAAGGAAGAGTCAATTAATTCAGCAAACTTTCAGTCCAGTTCTATCTTTCAGTCGTGTCTGATTCTTTGCGACCCCATGAACTGCAGCATGCCAGGCTTCCCTGTCTATTGCAACCCATGGATCTTGCTCAGACTCATGTCCATTGAGTCAGTGATGCCATCCAACCATCTCATCCTCTGTCATCCCCTTCTCCTCCTGACTTCAATCTTTCCCAGCATCAGGGTCTTTTCTAATGAGTCAATTCTTTGCATCAGGTGGCCAAAGTATTGGAGTTTCAGCTTCAGCATCAGTCCTTCCAATGAATATTCAGGATTGATTTCCTTTAGGATTGACCAGTTTGATCTCCTTGCAGTCCAAGGAACTCTCAAGAGTCTTCTTCAACACCACAGTTCAAAAGCATCAATTCTTCAACACTCAGCTTTCTTTATAGTCCAACTCTCACATCCATACATGCCTACTGGAAAAAAACATAGCTTTGACTAGACTGGACATTTGTCGGCAAAATAATGTCTCTGCTTTTTAATATGCTGTCTAGGTTGGTCATCCTTGGAGAAGGAAATGGCAACCCACTCTAGGATTCTTGCCTGGAGATCCCATGGGCAGAGGAGCCTGGCAGCTACAGTCCATGGGGTCGGAAGAGTTGGACATGACTTAGGGACTAAATCACCACCCCCACCACCAGGTTGGTCATAGCTTTTCTTCCAAGGAACCAGTGTCTTTTAATTTCATGGCTGCAGTCACCATCTGCAGTGATTTGGGAGCCCAAGAAAATAAAGTCTGTCACTGGTTCCACTGTTTCCCCAGCTATTTGCCATGAAGTGATGGGACCAGAGGCCATGGTCTTAGTTTTTCGAATGTTGAGATTTACAACAGCTTTTTCAGTCTTCTCTTTCACTTTCATCAAGAGACTCTTTAGTTTTTTTTCACTTTCTGCCATGAGGGTGGTGTCATCTGCATATCTGAGGTTATTGATATTTCTCCTGGCAATCTTGATTCCAGCTTGTGCTTCATCCAGTCTGGCATTTCACATGATGTCCTCTGCATATCAGTTAAATAAACAGGGTGACAGTATATAGCCTTGATATACTCTTTTCCCAATTTGGAACCAGATCGTTGTTCCATGTCCAGTTCTAACTGTATTGCATCTTGGCCTTCATACAGATTTCTCAGGAGGCAGGTAAAGTGGTCTGGTATCCCCATCTCTTCAAAAGTTTTGCAGTTTGTTGTGATCCATGCAGTCAAAGGCTTGGTGTAGTCAGTAAAGCAGAAGTAGATATTTTTCTGCAAAGATGTTCACAGCAAACTTAATGGTTGTTTTATTTTTAGGGATTGCCACCGCCACCCCAACCCTCAGCAACCACTGCCCTGGTCAGACAGCACCATCCACACCGAGCTGAGACCCCCACTAACAAAAGAGGTTCAGGTGATGCTTAGCACTTTTTAGCAATAGAATTTTTTAACGAAGGTATATACATTGTTTGCTTAGATTTGATGTCATTGCATGCTAAAATGTAGTGTAAACCCGACTTTTATGGGCATTGGGAAAGCAAAAAAATCCATCTTATTGCAATATTCACTTTATTGCAGTAGTCTGGAACCACGTTTACAGTATGCATGACTGTAGGTAGTTTGTTAGTGAAATGGTTAAAAAAAAAAAAAGTAACATAAAGCCAGTGTGGTTGCTGAGAAACAGCAAAGGAGAGAAAAGCTGGCAAGATAGGACTCTTGAAAGTCATAGAAATTAATTCTGTTTTATTTAAAAGCAAAGGGAAACCACTGACAACTTGAAAGAAGAGGTAGATGTGGTTGTTAGCTCAATTCAGTTCAATTCAGTCGCTCAGTCGTCTCCGACTCTTTGCGACCCCATGAATTGCAGCACGCCAGGCCTCCCTGTCCATCACCAACTCCCGGAGTTCACTCAGACTTGCATCCATCGAGTCCGTGATGCCATCCAGCCATCTCATCCTCTGTCGTCCCCTTCTCCTCCTGCCCCCAATCCCTCCCAGCATCAGAGTCTTTTCCAATGAGTCAACTCTTCGCATGAGGTGGCCAAAGTACTGGAGTTTCAACTTCAGCATCATTCCTTTCAAAGAAATCCCAGGGTTGATCTCCTTCAGAATGGACTGGTTGGATCTCCTTGCACTCAAAGGGACTCTCAGGAGTCTTCTCCAACACCACAGTTCAAAAGCATCAATTCTTTGGCGCTCAGCTTTCTTCACAGTCCAACTCTCACATCCGTACATGACCCCAGGAAAAACCATAGCCTTGACTAGATGGACCTTAGTCGGCAAAGTAATGTCTCTGCTTTTGAATATGTTATCTAGGTTGGTCATAACTTTTTTTCCAAGGAATAAGCATCTTTTAATTTCATGGCTGCAGTCACCATCTGCAGTGATTTTGGAGCCCAAGAAAATAAAGTCTGACACTGTTTCCACTGTTTCCCCATCTATTTCCCATGAAGTGATGGGACCGGAGGCCATGATCTTAGTTTTCTGAATGTTGAGCTTTAGGCCAACTTTTTCGCTCTCCACTTTCACTTTCATCAAGAGGCTTTTTAGTTCCTCTTCACTTTCTGCCATAAGGGTGGTGTCATCTACATATCTGAGGTTATTGATATTTCTCCCAGTAATCTTGATTCCAGCTTGTGCTTCTTTCAGCCCAGTGTTTCTCATGATGTACTCTGCATAGAAGTTAAACAAGCAGGGTGACAATATACAGCCTTGATGTACTCCTTTTCCTATTTGAAAGCAATCTGTTGTTCCATGTCCAGTTCTAACTATTGCTTCCTGACCTACATATAAGTTTCTCAAGAGGCAGGTCAGGTGGTCTGGTATTCCCCATCTCTTTCAGAATTTTCCACAGTTTATTGTGATCCACACAGTCAAAGGCTTTGGCATAGTCAATCAAGCAGAAATAGATGTTTTTTTGGAACTCTCTTGCTCTTTCAGTGATCCAGTGGATATTGACAATTTGATCTCTGGTTCCTCTGCCTTTTCTAAAACCAGCTTGAACATCAGGAAGTTCATGGTTCACATATTGCTGAAGCCTACTTAGAGAATTTTGAGCATTACTTTACTAACATGTGAGATGAGTACAGTTGTGTGGTAGTTTGAGCGTTCTTTGGCATTGCCTTTCTTTGGGATTGGAATGAAAACTGACCTTTCCCAGTCCTGTGGCCACTGCTGAGTTTTCCAAATTTGCTGGCATATTGAGTGCAGCACTTTCACAGCATCATCTTTCAGGATTTAAACAGCTCAACTGGAATTCCATCACCTCCACTAGCTTTGTTCTTAGCGATGCTTTCCAAGGCCCACTTGACTTCACATTCCAGGATGTCTGGCTCTAGATGAGTGATCACACCATCATGATTATCTGGCTTGTGAAGATCTTTTTTGTACAGTTCTTCTGTGTATTCTTGCCACCTCTTCTTAATATCTGCTGCTTCTCTTAGGTCCAGACCATTTCTGTCCTTTGTCGAGCCCATCTTTGCATGAAATGTTCCCTGGTATGTCTCATTTTCTTGAAGAGATCTCTAGTCTTTCCCATTCTGCTGTTTTCCTCTATTTCTTTGCATTGATAGCTGAAGAAGGCTTTCTTATCTCTTCTTGCTATTCTCTGGAACTCTGCATTCAGATGCTTATATCTTTCCTTTTCTCCTTTGCTTTTCACCTTCCTTCTTTTCACAGCTCTTTGTAAGGCCTCCCCAGAGGGCCATTTTGCTTTTTTGCATTTCTTCTCCATGGGGATGGTCTTGATCCCTGTCTCCTGTACAATGTCATGAACCTCAGTCCATAGTTCATCAGGCACTCTATCTATCAGATCTAGTCCCTGAAATCTATTTCTCACTTCCACTGTATAATCATAGAGATTTGATTTAGGTCATACCTGAACGGTCTAGTGGTTTTCCCTACTTTCTTCAATTTGAGTCTGAATTTGGTAATAAGGAGTTCATGATCTGAGCCACAGTCAGCTCCTGGTCTTGTTTTTGTTGACTGTATAGAGCTTCTCCATCTTTGGCTGCAAAGAATATAATCAATCTGATTTCGGTGTTGACCATCTGGTGATGTCCATGTGTAGAGTCTTCTCTTGTGTTGTTGGAAGAGGGTGTTTGCTGTGATCAGTGCATTTTCTTGGCAAAACTCTATTAGTCTTTGCCCTGCTTCATTCCGCATTCCAAGGCCAAATTTACCTGTTACTCCAGGTATTTCTTGACTTCCTACTTTTGCATTCCAGTCCCCTATAAGCTCTACATTACAGAAAACTTACTCCAGCTGTAGCGAAAAGTGATAAATATGCTTTGGTGCAGAAGGTGATGAAAGAACAAGGAGGAAAGATATAGATGGTCTGGGCAGCTGCAGTTAGGTAGATGTCAACGATGCTAATTTGGATAAAGGTGGTGGCAGTACACATGGACTTCCCTGGTGGCTCAGCTGCTAAAGAATCCACCTGCAATGTGGGAGAGCTGGATTCGATCCCTCAGTTGGGAAGATCCCCTGCAGAAGGGAAAGGCTACCCACTCCAGTATTGTGGCCTGGAGAATTCCATGGGTTCGCAGAGAGTCGGACATGACTGAGCAACTTTCAGTTTCAGTACAATGGAGAGAAGCATAAAGGTTCAACAGATATTTAAAACAATGTAATCATCACAAGTCATGGGAAAAGCACTGGGTAAAGAGGGTAGTGAAAGAAAGGGAAGTGAGCAGGGTGCTACCTTTCACAGGATAGAAAACAATGGCAAAGGATTGCATTTGGTTTTAATTCAACTTCAGATATGTTGAGGTGCTATTCTGACACCCAGAGGAAGATGCCAGGCAGACTGTTGGTATTCACTTTGAAGTTCAGAGTACAATCCTTGATCAGATATGCAAGTTGTGGCTCATCCAGTCATCCTTCATGTGATTAAACAAACAAAAAGCCACAGTCATACATGTAATTGATAGGGAGAGTTTTGGTACACTTTGCTTTGAATAGCTTCAAATTTAGCAACAGATAGAATGAGCTTGAAAAGAAAAAAAGAAGCTCTCTCTCTCTCTCTATATATATATATTTATATATATATAAATGTGTAACCTTATACTGAAAAAAGCTATACTTTATGTTCTAATGATTAACTTAAGCATGAGTAGCTACATAACTCTAAATAATAAAAGGCTAAATATGTAGAGTTGTTTAATATCAATATTCAGTTTCTCATTGAGATATAGAGTGGACTTCCGCATTTTCAGAAAATGGCTTCTTTTCCCCACTTCTGCAACTTTTCATCATAATCTTTTGTTGACTTTTCCTTTCTTGTTTTTTTCCTTTTGAAAATGTATTTTCTATACCTAAATAGTCATTCTTTTGTTTTATATAAGCATATTTATTCCAAATGCCTTTAACTGCAGCATTTTTGGTCATCTCTAAGAGATGATAACCTTAGACTTGCCCTTTCTTTGTTCAAAAATACCAATTATTTTTTCCTTTTCTGAGAGAGTTTATAGAATTATTCTCCCTTAAATATTCTAACAACATATTTCCTTATATACTTTCACCTAGCTTAAAAAAAGAGACAGCTCAAGAAGCAGAAGGTAAAAAGTTTTAAGCCAAAAGAGAGCCTTTTGAGATACTAATTGCATCTCAAACAGAAAAGAGAGAAGAAAACAATTATCTGATGGATTTTATTCACTGAATTGCCTGAAAAAAAATTTTTTGTCATGCAATGGTTTTTTATGCTTTGATTTACAATTTATGGTTATGCCAATCCTCCCACAAAGGAGCCCTGCTATACAGAGGTCCTTTCTAGTTAACAGGCAGGCCTATTACTTTTTCAACAGTTGGGCTGCTCCTGGCCCCTCATTATCTATGACAACAATTTGGCTGCTTTTTCCATCTAGAATAGAGTCCTCACATCCTTTTGCCTGTTATATGGAAACCTTAGTTTTATGGAAGTATAGCTCTTTGAAGTAAAACAAAATGTCCAACTAACAAGATTCTTTAAAAGTTAAACATAAGATTAACTTTGAATAGTAATATATCCTTAAATGCCTTGAAAAACATCAAATACAAAATACATTGCTTTATGGCACCCTCATCTCCATCCAGTATTTAAAATATGGATACAGTTGACCAAGACGGACTTACCTTAATGTTTCCCTCAGCTTGTGCAAACACTAATGCTTCCTCCTGAGTATATGTCCCTGAACTCCCTACTTAGAACATTTAATTTAGAAAACTTGCAATTGTAAATTATTTTTCTGTCCTTTGTAAAGGACAGAAAAGGTTTCTGTAAATCTTCTACAGGCCAGGAATGTCTTTCTCAAGGACCTGGGATTCATTTTTATTTTTGAAATGCAATCATCAGAAAAGATTTCATTCCTGTCTCCCCGTGTCTGTGGGAGAGTAGTAACCTAACTTCCTTAAGTGTTAATTAGTAAACACAGATGGCCCGTTCACACTGACTGAGTCTCCCCTCCCACGCCCCTATGTCCTTCAGAACTTTCCACTTTTCCTTTCAGTGGAGTCGAGTTCAATATTTCTGTCCTGTTACAACAGTCTCTCGTTTCCATTGTGATTGTGTTGAAGAAAGTCTTTATTGCCTGCTTAACTGATCTGGTGTAATTTCTCTTTTACTAAAATTTATGTGAATATGTTGGAACAAGGCATGGCAACCCACTCCAGTATTCATGCCTGGGAAATCCCATGGACAGAGGAACCTGGCAGGCTACAGTTCATGGGGTTGCAAAGAGTCGGACACGACTGAGTGCATACGAATATATGGGTTAAATGGACAAAGATTCAATGCTGACTTGTAATGTAGCTTTTATTCAGTTGGTTATATATCCCATGCACAAAATCGAATGGGACTGTGATACTCAGAATCTCTTGACCAAAGTCATTCTTATCTTGCTAATTTAATACAGTTTTGAAATCAGAAGAAATAGCACGGTCTCGGTCCATGTAGTTTTTGCCAATATAGTTTCCAACACATGTCTTTTATTTAAATTCTCGTCACATTCATGTCACAGTTTTTAAAATTATTGTATGCAATTTTTTCAGGGATACCTTCATTTTAGAATTCTGTAAATTATCATTTGAATTAAAGATTAACAGTAATTTTAGCTTCAGTTTCTTTCGTGTCCATAATTATTTAAACAAAGGTTAAAATGTATTATAATTAAGAAGTTTGGCAAGTGATGGAGAAAGTATAACACTAGGAAAAAGGACATTTTAGTATACTCTAAAATATAAATATAGTGATCAAATATTATTAAAATGTAACATGTTACTAATTCACCTTAAGGCAATAAATGATTTTTTCACATTTATTTAGATATGATTGACAAAACTGTACAATTATAGATCGTGATGATTAGATATATGTATACGTGTGAAAGAATTCCTCCCATCTAGTTAATTAACAGATGCATCATCTAATACATGTACCTTTTTTGGTGAGAACTTTTAAGTTCTATTCTCTTAGCAATTTAGATTATACAGTATTATGTTATCAATTGTAGTCACAATGTTATTCAGTAGAAGCTCAGACCTTGCTCATCTTTTAGCTCAAAGCTTGAACCAATCTCTCCTTATTTATCCAACCTCCCAGTCCCTGGCAACTACTTTTCTGCATTATGTTTCTGTGAGTTTGACTTTTTATTTAGATTCCACATATAAGCAATACCGTGTAGTATTTGTCTTTCTCTTTCTGGCTTATTTCTCTTAGCACAACACCCTTAAGGTCCATCCATGTTGTCTCAGAAGAGCCAAGATATGGAAATAATGCACAACTTGTGGATTACAAATGCACAGATTTGACAGGTGTTACCCATACTATGAAGCTTCTGAAAAACTTGTAAAATTTCACAGGTCACCTGAAATCATTGCAAACAGAAGCCAGATTTTTAGTGGAATGAACACTCAGAAAATGCTTTTCCCCTTGCACTTTTCCTCACCTCCCTCATCCACCATCCGTTCTCTGCCCACCTCTGCCTTGCTCTGTGCCCCCGAGGCCTGCTTTCTGTGGACTGCTGCCTCTGCTTTCTGTGGGGATGGAAAACACCAGCTCTGGCTTAAAAGATAATGCTTTTCCTGCACACACCCTGTTTCCACAGCTCTAGCTGCTTTCCTGTGGCCCATTTCCAGGGCTTCAGCTCTCATAGATTCTGTTAACACTGTTCCATTCCCTGTTCTTGTGTTTTTCAGGCCCATAATAATACTGGCTTCCATAAATCCTTTCAGTTCAGTTCAGTTCTATCGCTCAGTCGTGTCTGACTCTTTGTGACCCCATGGACTGAAGCACGCTAGGCCTCCCTGTCCATTGCCAACTCCCGGAATTTACTCAAACCCATGTCCATTGAGTTGGTGATGCCATCCAATGATCTCATCCTCTGCTGTCCCCTTTTCCTCCTGCCTTCAATCTTTCCCAGCATCAGGGTCTTTTCAAATGAGTTGGTTCTTCGCATCAGGTGGCCAAAGTATTGGAGTTTCAGCTTCATCATCAGTCCTTCCACTGAATATTCAGGACTGATTTCCTTTAGGATGGACTGGTTGGATCTCCTTACACTTCACCATTCTTTGGTTTCCTTCACCTTGATCTCATCTCTAAGAATAATTCATCTGTTAAAGTTTGTCAGTTTACTTCTTTAAGGGAGCCATCTGCTCCCTGCTGGATATAATATGTATCATATTGACGCTACATGTGAACTGAGTTCAGATCCTGTCTAAGACAATTGAGAAAATACTCTGAGGGAAAGGGAGAGGGTGGGATGATTTGGGAGAATGGCATTGAAACATGTATACTATCATGTAAGAAACGAATTGCCAGTCTATGTTTGATACAGGATACAGGATGCTGGGGGCTGGTGCACAGGGATGATCCGGAGAGATGATATGGGATGGAAGGTGGGAGGGGGGTTCATGATTGGGAACTCATGTACACCCATGGTGGATTCATATCAACGTATGGCAAAACCAATACAGTATTGTAAAGTAAAATAAAGTCAAAATTAAAGTAAAAAAAAAAGGCCTGTTTTAAACTTTTCAAAGACAGCAAAATATAACTTCACAGGTACCTTCATTATCTCTTTATAAATTTACATTAATAAAATTCCAAACATACACCATAGTACAGTAAAATGAACTCTTGTGATTCCATCACCCATTCAAAAACCCTGTATATTTTACTGTATCAATCTACCTTCCTTGTCCTTTTTTCAGGAAAAGAAGGGTGGTAAGAGAAGGGATAGGCCTGAAATGTTTTAAAGCTAATCCCAGATAGCCTATCATTTCACTCTGTCTTAGCATACATCGAAAGCAAAAAAATCCATGTCATTATTACTATGAACAGCTAACAAAATTAAATTTTTTATCATCAACTAGAATGCCTGTAATTGTCTCAAAAACATCTTTTAAATTTGCTGTTTTGAACATTAGAATCTAATCCAAATGATCTATTCGAATTGTATTTCCTAACTCATTCTCTTTCTGTCTTTCCCTTTGATTTTATTTATTTGTTTTTTTCATATAGATAAGTCTCCCCTCCTTCCACTCTATTTTTCTTGGCATTACTTTTTTGAGGAAATTAGATAAGTTTTCTTATAGATGACCCACTGTCTGTTTGGGTGATTATTTCCCCAAATAATACAGCGTTTCACACTGTATTCTGTTAGACTCTATATAAGTCCTTAAAAACTTGATTTCATTCAAGTAAATTTTTTCCTTTCTTGCAAAAATGTTTTATAGATGATGCTATAATGCTTTGTACATCATATTGTACCACTTTGGAGGCGCATATTCTCCAATTGTCTCTATTCAGTGATATTGATTGATATATAGTTTCAGATGGTTACAGCCTGATTCCTTCATTGCAAAATTCTCCATCTTTACTTAATGCTTTTAACATCCGTTATCGACCGTTGCCTAAATCAGTTCTTTTGTTGGTAGTAGCAAAACAGTGTTTTTTCTAATTATTTCTTCTACATTTATTACCTGGAATTCTTCTTTTGTAAAGGATAGTTTTCTTCACCTACTAGGGTCTTTTTGTTACACTGAATTACAGTTTATGTTGAAAAGGTAGAATAATTAATTAATTCTTTTTGAAGAAGTATTGTACTTTGAATCCAATTGGAATAATTTCTGTGCTATCTATTTCCTGTGGTATGGGGTGAATTTTGTTACTTTCTCTTATAAATACTGTGATAAAATTATGACCTTTTGTACTCACTCTGTTTTAAACAAATGTAGTCTTTTTTTTTTTTTTTTTTGAGATTTATGCTGTCTCATCTTTGGTCAGGGATACTTCCTGTGAACTTTGATATTTCCCTATTTGTTTTCTATAACTTACTTTCTAGCAACAACGGGGATGTCCCAGGCCCTTCTTGTACATTTCATGACACAGACTTGAAATCAATCATGTTTCCAAGAAGGCTTCCTTTTTAGTGTGAAAATAATTTATGTGAGAGCTAGACGAGCTCGATATTAGTACATGGTCCTTGCCTCTGTGCTGTGCTTAGTCACTCAGTTGTGTCGGGCTCTTTGTGACCCCACGGATTGTAGCCAATCAGGCTCATCTGTCCATGAGATTCTCCAGGCAAGAATACTGGGGTGGGTTGCCATGCCCTCCTCCAGGGGATCTTTCCAACCCAGAGATTGAAACCAGGTCTCCTGCACTGTGGGTAGATTCCTCAGCATCTGAACCACCAGGGAAGCCCAAAAATATTGGAATGGTTAGCTTTTCTCTTCTCCAGGGGATTTTCCCAACCCAGGAATTGAACGAGTGTCTCCTGCATTGAAGGTGGATACTTTTCCAGTTGAGCCACAAGGGAAGCCCAGTCATTGCCTCTAGGCCTTTTCAGTTGAGGAACGTGTAAAGTTTTAAAAAGGGAAAACCGAAAGTGGTCATATGGCTGTTTCCCATGAATTGCACAATTATAGAGTTTTATTTGCTTTCTTTCTTTGATTTAATACCTGCACTATGTTGCTTTATGCTAGAAAGCTCAGTTAACAACAAATAACAGAAGTTACAAAGCATAGTACTGATTCACTCAATCCCTGGGTCAGGAAGATCCCCTGGAGGAAGAAATGGCTACCTACTCCAGTATTCTTGCCTGGAGAATTCCATGGACAGAAGAGCTTGGCAGGCTACAGTCCCTGGGGTTGTAAAGAGTGGGAGGTGATTGAGTGGCTGACACGTTTACAACATACAAAGGATGCCTATGAATTTAAAATTGACTCAATACATACATTTCAGAAAAGAAAAGAGGTCTTGGGGGAATAAAAAACAAATAAGAAACAATTTATCTATATCCAGCTACAATGGAGTAGTTGATATTGGACTTATCCTCTACTGTAAATAATTATAAAACTAGACAGAGAATATAAGTCGTGGCTTCCCTGAACTAAAGATCACAGATTGGAATTAGGGATGATGAAATCGCTACCAATTTCAACACTAATGATAGTGATCCAGAAATCTATGTGGGGGGTTCCTAATGAATCTTTGATCAATAGCTGTGCTACAAATGCAAAGGGCAGGACCTAGTGTTTCATGATTGAGTGATGGTCATACCATGATATTCCAGCTTGAACAAAGTGAAGGGAACTTCCCTGCAAGGCCATCACCCAGGTAAAATTCTTAGAAGCCCAAATCTTAACAGAAGGAACTATGCATAGAGTAAGACTACACACCCTAGGAGTAAAAATGAAACTAAAATAAATTTCCCAAAGAATAAAACTTTATGGGATCAAAAGGCTCTACTTAACCACCTTCCAGAATGAAGCTCAATACTCTTTGCAAAAAGTCAGCATAATCCAGACTTTCTATAATGTACCATCCAGAATGTTCATCATAAAATAATTTGTCTAAATATTTCTAATTGTTATAATTTGTGTTTTTAAGCATAACAGATTTGTCTCATGCATCCCTACATATCATATAATACTTTTTCTGAAAATTTTCATTTTGAGCAGCCTTAATGTTTTTTCACATTTTCTAAGACCTGTCCTTTCTTGGTGACTGTCTCCATCATTGAAAAGGATGAGGGGAGTGGAGTTACATATATTATTTGTTTGCTTCTCGTGCAGTTTGTTTTGACTGCCATGAAATTATTTAGCATTCTACTAACTTTGTATATAACAGAATCCCTATTGGTGACGTACATGTTTCTGAGATTTTTAAAATATTATTAATAGCTATAGAAAGCAGAATAGAGGTTTCTTTTCTCCAATTTATAAATATTTCTCAAGTATTATTGAATCTCCTATGTATGGATAGCATCAAATATTTATCTGCTAATGTTATAAAATGTTTGTTAAAGTTAAGCTGTTGATTTATAAATAACCATAAACGCTAATAAAATGGCAGAATACACAGTGTATTTTCCTAGTGTAGAAAAATGGAAAAGAATTACTTATATTCAGGAGCATCTGTACAGTTATTTTCTGACATTGCACTATTTTCAAAATGAAGATATTGTACCTGAAATTCAAGGCTTTGTGAAAATAGTAGTGAATTTTTTACTTTGAACGTATTGTGTGTTGTCAATTTCAAAAATTATAAGTAATTATTGGGTATTAAATTATATAATGAAATGGATGAATTAGCAAATAGAGACATATTTTGAACTCTAAAAAATGCATACTAGTTTCTAAGTGCCCTCCTTTAGGAATTGCCTGTTAAGTACTTGCAAGAGTGCCAGTGTGGTCTTAAGTCCTTCAAAACTGAAAATAAAGAAAGATTACAATAATTATGTCCAGCCATTATCATAAAATTTACACCCTAGAAAAGATGTATGGCAAAAACCACCACAATATTGTAAAGCAATTATCCTCCTAAAATAAATATTTAAAAAATAATAAAATAAGTACTTAAAAACATATTAGTGTTAATTTTTCATTAAAATGAATTTGAATAGGTTTTCGTGCATGTGGTTCTCAATTGTTTAAGCAATGATGAGTTAGGGAAAGAACAGGAAGTCTAAAGTCAAACAAACTTTTGTGCTAAATATTGACTTTGTCATTTCAACTTGTCATGTTGGACAAAGAGCTTATGTCTCTGCCTCTCAGTTTCTTGTCAACAGAATAGTCACACTAATGCCTTTATTTCAGGAGTTTTATGAGGATAAAATGTGACAACGAGTAGAATTTCCTTAGAGTATGTGGAATGTAGTAATATTCCATAAATGTTGTTATCCTTATTCTTTGTCCATTTCTCTCTCATGAAATAAGAAAGCTCAAAAATCAGATCTTTTTCAGAGTAGGAAGTGAAGAGGTGTATCCTAGTCTGTCAGAACATTCTCATTCTCTCGCCATGATATCCTTCAGTCCACTGCACTAATACTTGTATTCTCTACCTGACTTCCATCATAAGAAATGGACTCTTGCATGTTTATCAAAGGTTTTATCTATCACTTAGGACTGCATT
This sequence comes from Capra hircus, assembly GCF_001704415.2. Taxonomy (NCBI): domain Eukaryota; kingdom Metazoa; phylum Chordata; class Mammalia; order Artiodactyla; family Bovidae; genus Capra; species Capra hircus. Next base: position 11,302,228 of record NC_030812.1, read on the forward strand.
TTAACTGATTTTTCAGTCTATAATTTTGCTCCCAGTGTATTCCTCTCTTTCACTCCTTTTCTTCTGAATTATCTTTCTTAACATATAATCTTGCCCTTGGGGGTGTGTGTGCATGCTAAGTTGCTTCAGTTCAGTTCAGTTCAGTCGCTCAGTCGTGTCCAACTCTTTGTGACTCCACGGACTGCAGCATGCCAGGCCTCCTTGTCCATCACCAACTTAAGGAGTTTACTCAAACTCAGGTCCATGGAGTCAGTGATGCCATCCAACCATCTCATCCTCTGTCATCCCCTTTTCTTCCTGCCTTCAATCTTTCCCAGTATCAGGGTCTTTTCTAATTGAGTCAGTTCTTTGCATCAGGGAGCCAGAGTATTCGAGTTTCAGCATCAGTCCTTCCAATGAACATTCAGGACTGATTTCCTTTAGGATGAACTGGTTGAATCTCCTTGCAGTCCAAGGGACTCTCAAGAGTCTTCTCCAACATCACAATTCAAAAGCATCAATTCTTCAGCACTAAGCTTTCTTTATAGTCCAACTCTCACATCCATACATGACCACTGGAAAAACCATAGCCTTGACTAGACGGACCTTTGTTGACAAAGTAATGTCTCTACTTTTAAATAAGCTGTCTAGGTTGGTCATAACTTTCCTTCCAAGGAGAAAGCATCTTTTAATTCTATGGTTGCAATCACCATCTACAGGGATTTTGGAGCCCCCTAAAATAAAGTCTGTCACTATTTCCACTGTTTCCCCATCTATTTGTTATGAAGTGATGGGACCAGATGCCATGATCTTCGTTTTCTGAATGTTGACTTTTAACCCAACATTTTCACTCTCCTCTTTCACTTTCATCAAGAGGCTCCTTAGTTCTTCTTCACTATCCACCATAAGGGTGGTATCATCTGCATATCTTAGATTATTGATATTTCTCCCAGCAATTTTGATTCCAGCTTGTGCTTCATCCAGTCCAGCATCTCTCATGATGTACTCTGCATATAAGTTAAATAAGCAAGGTGACAATATACAGCCTTGACATGCTCCTTTCCTAATTTGGAACCAATCTGTTGTTCCATGTCCAGTTCTAACTGTTGCTTCCTGACCTGGATATAGGTTTCTCAAGAGGCAGGTCAGGCGGTCTGGTATTCCTGTCTCTTTCAGAATTTTCCACAGTTTATTGTGGTCCACACAGTCAAAGGCTTTGGGATAGTCAATAAAGCAGAAACAGATGTTTTTCTGAACTCTCTTGCTTTTTCGATGATTCAATGGATGTTGGCAATTTGATCTCCAGTTCCTCTACCTTTTCTAAAACCAGCTTGAACATCTGGAAGTGCACGGCTTATATACTGTTGAAGCCTGGCTCAGAGAATTTTGAGCATTACTTTACTAGCGTGTGAGATGAGTGCAATTATGTGGTAGTTTGAGCATTCTTTGGCATTGCCTTTCTTTGTGAATGGAATGAAAACTGACCTTTTCCAGTCCTGTGGCCACTGCTGAGCTTTTCAAATTTGCTGGCATATTTGAGTGCAGCACTTTCACAGCATCATCTTTTAAGATTTGAAATAGCTCAACTGGAAATCCATCACCTCCATTAGCTTTGTTCGTAGTGATGCTTCCTAAGGTCCACTTGACTTCACATCAAGTCGCCTCAGTCACGTCCAACTTTTTGCAACCCCACAGACTGTAGCCTGCAAGGCTTCTCTGTCCATGAGATTCTCCAGGCAAGAATACTGGAGTGGGTTGCCATGCCCTCCTCCAGGGCATCTTCCCAACCCAGGGGTCAAGCCTGCATCTCTTACACCTCCTGCATTGCAGGCGAGTTCTTTACCTCTAGTGCCTGGGAAGCTCAATCATGCTCATAGAGGTTAACAAAAATTCTTCAGTGGCCCTAACAGTAGAGCCTGACCTCCAAGCCCAGGTTCTTCCCGCTACACTGTACTATTGCAATGTCTACTTATACGCTGACAATCCAAGTCTCTTCTCCTTCAGATTTCTTACAAGTACGATTTCCCCAGACTTAATATTACAGATGTGCAGCTCTGAGTCCAATATACTTAAGTTCACACACACACACACACACACACACAATATACATTCTAAAAGGTAACTATTTGTTCTCAAATAGGATAGTATAATACGAAGGTAAATATTTACCTGAATATTACCAAAGTTAACATGGAATCATAAACTCATAAGCATGCTAACTATTTGTACCAAACACTTAGATTCCCACTCTCGTTTCAAGTGGTTTCCTTTGGCCTTGCTGAGGATGAGAAATAAGCTGATTGCTGAACCTCATCCTTCTTCAAGGCTACTCAAATATCAACAGAAACTTCCAGTTAACGCTGAAATGTTTGTGCTGGTTCCACATCTTAGTATCTGACCTACTTTCAGGGAGTAGGGCTCACTGAAGCCCTGGCAACCACAGTTTTGTTCCTGTCTTCATAGTTTTGAGTTTTCTAGAATGTTGTGCAGTTGGAGTCACACAGTATGTAGCCTTTTTAGACTGCCTTCTTTCACTTAGCAAAATACATCTAAGGGTTCTTTATGTCTTTTGCTGGCTTAATAGTTCATTTCTTTTTATCACTGAATAATACCTCATTGCATGCATGTACCACAGTTTGCTCATCCACTCATCTATTGATGGACATCTTTTTTCCCACTTTTATTAAGAAAGAATTGACATACGTCCCTGTATAAATTTAAGATTTATAGCTGAAGGACATATTGGTTGTTTCCAAGTTTTGGCGATTATGAGAAAACTGCCATAAATGTTCATGTTCAGGTTTTTGTGTGAACATAAGGTTTCATCTCCTTTTGGTATGTATATATTTAGGAGCAGAATTAATGAATCATATGGTAAGACTATATTTAAGTAATTATCAAACTGTCTTCCAAAGAGGCTATGCCATCTTGCATTCCCACTAGAAATGAATGAATGTTTCTGTTGCTCTACATGCTCAGCAGCATTTGATATCGTCAGTGTCCTGTATGTTAGCCGTTCTGATACGTGCAGTGTGGTAAGATGGCATCACATGTGATTATAGGTACACACACACACACACCCATTCACACACGTACACACACATGTATCTTTGCTGCTTAAAGAGTTTTTCCGTGTTACCACCATTGTCTAGATTTCAATAATACCTGTCTCTGCCAGCTTTTTAAGACTTTGAGTTTCTGGGATATAGAGTCCTGTTATTACTTACTTGCAGAGCTAGCAAATTCTTTTTTAAGCTCATTTCCTTCTGTGATTCCTGGGCAAATGGGATCAACAAAAACCATCATACACATTGGCATTCTGTTATCTGACTTCTTCCCCTCAAGCTAAGTTCTGTGTGTACATGATCTGCCTCCTAATTTCCACTGGAAACAGACTCACCAAATATTTTGCTACAGAATAGTGCGAATTGTCACCACATAACTTGCTGGCCCTCTTAGCCACCAGCTACTGAGCCAACAGCATATATTGCTTTTAAGTTTTCATGGAAGACCCCTACTACTCGTGACAAATTCCTAAATAAGTAAAAATAAGCTAGTTTCTTGTTTTTTTTTTTTTTAATGAATCTCCAAATCAGAGTGATTTAAAGCAAACGTTTATATTTCACTCATACTGTTTGTCCGTCGTGGGTGGGCTGCTCTGCTTCATTCTCTCTTTAGGGCTTCCCAGGTGAATCAGTGGTAAAGAATCCTCCTGCCAGTGCAAAAGACACAGGAGACTCAGGTTCGATGCCCAGGTGGGGAGGATCCCCTGGAGGAGGAAATGGCAACCCACTCCAGTATTCTTGCCTGGAGAATCCCATGGAGAGAGAAGCTTGGTGGCCTGCAGTCCATGGGGTCATAAAGAGTTGAACAGGACTGAAGTGACAGCACATCCTCTTTTAGGGTTGCAGGCTGATGGAGGGGCCACCTCCTGCCACAAAAGGAAGAGAAGAACACAGCCAACAAGGTCTCAGTCCTCAAAGGCTTCTGCTCTCAGGTTAAACATGCTACTTCTGCTTACACTACAGTTCCCAAGTGAAGTCATGTCCATGCCTGTTGCCAAGAAGGCTAAGAGATCAAATCCTACCCTATGTTTGGAAGGAGAACCAGAAACATTGATAAACAGCCCCAATTATAATCACAGCAGCAGAAGCTGAATTTAGAGAAATATAAAAGCCCTATTTCAAAATAAAAATCTATTAACTTTTTAAATTATAAAGATATTTTATCTCAGTCTTTTTTCTGACTGAGAAAAATAAAATAAAAGTAAAATAAATATATTAGTATTCTTTAGAGAAACAGAACCAATAGGAGATATAGATATATATATGCATATGTATATATATATGGCTTAATATATATGTATGTGTTGACTATATAATAATTGTTTATTATAATAATTATATCTTGTACATATATAAGAGATTTATTTAAGGCTAATTCACACTGCCATGGAGGCCAAAAAGTCCCACAATATGCCATCTATAAGCTGGAGAACAAGGAGAGCTGGTAGTGTAATTGAGTGTAAAGGACTGGGAACCAGCAAAGCAAATAGTATAATCCTTAGTCTGAGACCATAACTTGAGTCCAGTAGGCACCAATCTCTGAGGGCAACTCAAGAAGAGAGGAGAGAGAATTCATCTTTCCTCTACCTTGCTTTTCCATTTTATTTAGGCCTACTCAAACTACCACACAATTGCACTCATCTCACATGAAGTAGTGCTTAAATTCTCCAAGCCAGGCTTCAGCAATACGTGAACCGTGAACTCCCTGATGTTCAAGCTGGATTTAGAAAAGATAGAGGAACTGGAGATCAAATTGCCAACATCCACTGAATCATCAAAAAAGCAAGAGAGTTCCAGAAAAACATCTATTTCTGCTTTACTTACTATGCCAAAGCCTTTGACTGTGTGGATCACAATAAACTGTGGAAAATTCTGAGAGAGATGGGAATACCAGACCATCTCACCTGCCTCTTGAGAAACCTATATGCAGGCCAGGAAGCAACAGTTAGAACTGGACATGGAACAACAGACTGGTTCCAAATAGGAAAAGGAGTACATCAAGTCTGTATATTGTCATCGTGCTTATTTAACTTATATGCAGAGTACATCATGAGAAATGCTGGGCTGGATGAAGAACAAGCTGGAATCAAGATTGCAGGCAGAAATATCAATAACCTCAGATATGCAGATGACACCACCCTTATGGCAGAAACTGAAGAGGAAGTAAAAAGCCTCTTGATGAAAGTGAAAGAGGAGAGTGAAAAAGTTGGCTTAAAACTCAACATTCAGAAAACAAAGATCATGGCATCCAGTCCCATCACTTCATGGGAAATAATGGGGAAACAGTGGAAATAGTGCCAGACTTTATTTTTTGGGCTCCAAAATCACTGCAGATGGTGACTGCAGCCATGAAATTAAAAGATGCTTATTCCTTAGAAGAAAAGTTATGACCAACCTAGATAGCATGTTCAAAAGCAGAGACATTACTTTGCCAACAGAGGTCCGTCTAGTCAAGGCTATGGTTTTTCCAGTGGTCATGTATGGATGTGAGAGTTGGACTGTGAAGAAGGCTGAGCACCGAAGAATTGATGCTTTTGAACTGTGGTGTTGGAGAAGACTCTTGAGAGTCCCTTGGACTGAAAAGAGATCCAACCAGTCCATTATGAAGATCAGCCCTGGGGATTTCTTTGGAGGGAATGATACTGAAGCTGAAACTCCAGTACTTTGGCCACCTCATGTGAAGAGTTGACTCATTGGAAAAGACTCTGATGCTGGGAGGGATTGGGGGCAGGAGGAGAAGGGGATGACAGAAGATGAGATGGCTGGATGGCATCACTGACTCGATGGACATGAGTCTGAGTGAACTCCGGGAGTTGGTGATGGACAGGGAGGACTGGTGTGCTGCGATTCATGGTGTCGCAAAGAGTCGGACACGACTGAGCACCTGAACTGAACTGAACTGAACTGAACTGAACTGCCAGAGAATTGATGATTCTCTCCCTTACAGAGATGAGGAGCACTTTACTCAGTCAGTTGTTTTGAATGCTAATCTCTTCCGGAAACACCCTCACAGACGTATTGTTTTACCAGCTACCTAGACATAGCTTAGTTCAGTCAAGTTGACACAAAATTAACCGTCACTGGTAACTGTCCCTAATAGGTGCCCCATATAAACTATATTACCACAATAACTTTGGTTTCTGCTCTATGCAGGGAGGTAAAGTGCAATTAAAGTAACAAAATTACACTTCTTTTGATCTACTCTCCTGTATACTAAAGAATCTCCAACCTTTTGCAATTCGAAAATAGATTTCCGAGCAGTTTACTTTTTTATCATCAGAAGGGGTCTATCAAACAGGTAGAGTGTTCCAAGGATAGTTTCATAATGAGATAAAACCACGCAATATGAAAAAGTTCAGGACCAATGTAACCTGTTGTTCAGTCGCTAAGTCATGTCCAGCTCTTTGCAACCCCATTAACTGCCGCCTGCCAGGTTTATCTGCCATCACTATCTCCCTGAGTTTGCTCAAACTCATGTCCATCGAGTCAGTGATGCCATCCAACCATCTCATCCTCTGTCGTCCCCTTCTCCTCCTGCCTTCAATCTTTCCCAGCATCAGGGTCTTTCCAACGTCAGCAATTCACATCAGCTGACCAAAATACTGGAGCTTCAGCTTCAGCATTAGTCCTTCCAATGAATATTCAGGGTTGATTTCTTTTAGGATTGACTGATTTGATCTCCTTACTGTCCAAGGGACTGTTAGGCATACAATAAAAATAAAGCCCATTCTAAATAGTTGCTTCTGCCTGCCTTAGATTATAATTCCAAGAGAATTAGGGAATATAATTTTGTTTCTGCCTGTTTTAAAGAATGAAGGTGCAGAAAGTGAACATTAGTATTTTAAAAGGATATGTATACATATTTTTTCTAAAAAAAAAAAAACACACCTAAAGGTTTTTTTCAAACGCAGTCACATTTTAATTGTAGCAATGTAAATAACCCACTGTGTTTTCAAACACAAGATACATTGCTTTAATAGTCATGCTTAGTTTAAATCTTGCAACTGTTAAAATCATGATAACTTATTTTAATAATGCTGGTTGTTTCAAAATAAGAAAATTGTATCAAACTACATTAATTAATTCACTTGTAAATGAAAATTTGAAGTAAACATTGAAAGATATTCCCAATTATTATAATTCTTTATTCACACAGAACACTATTCTGAGAATTTAAAAGAACATTAAATACCTATTTCTGATTTTCTTTTTTCTTTGTAGTGTGTGAGGCAGAATCCCATATTGTCCCCTTCTTGCAGAACAGAAAGGACTTAACGGAAAGAAAATGTCCTCTTCCTTAAAATATGTCCCTCTCCTTGTACTCTGGATCCTGGCTGCCGCCAAACTTGCACAAATCATCCACCTGCTCATTCATTTATTCATCCTTCCATGTATTCTGCAAAATTGTGTGGCAATCCAGCTATGTGCTGAGCACCATGCTTGGCAATGAGAACACAATAACCTTGGAAAAAGTGCTTGATAAAAGAGGAGAAGCGTGCAGCCCAGTGGATCCTGGCAGTAGGCTCCTGTCCTCCCTCCAGCTCCCCTTCTTAAGCTAAAGCAGATAAGAACTTTTGTTTTCTGAGACGAAGAGAAGTATACGAAAGGGGGTTGGAGTCAGGCAGGGAAACTGCAAGCATTGCAGATTTTTATGCTTTCAGTATTTTTCATTCCCGGTCTCAGGGGCAAAATAACTAGGAATATTGGGATTGCACATGCTTTCCTGGAAGCCATAGCCAGCTTCAGGCCCTAGAATCATCTTCATATATATTTAAACCAGAGTGGGGAGCAGTATTAAATGGTACTGAACAGCAGCCAGAACAAATTAGACTTGTACCTTGTGGACAGATCCCTGGAACTCAGGATGGTTGTTGTGCAGGCTTGGACTCCACTTCATTAATCTTGCTATAAAGTGACCCCCACATATTACGTTATTCAATTTGGGGGTCCACTTATATTAGAGTGGGGTAAATTGCCTGAGAGACACCTTTTTCCTTTGTGACACAGTACAAAGAAACACAAAGGAAGGAACAAAGATGCTGATAGTCCCAGCGTTGGTAGCAAGGAGTTGAGGAATTTTCTACCTTGTTGTTGGTGGTGTCTAGTCATTAAGTCATGTCCAGCTCTTTGCAGCCCCATGGACTGTAGCATGCCTGGCTTCCCTGTCCTTCGCTATCTCCCAGAGTTTGCTCAAATTCGTGTCCATTGAGTCAGTGATGCCATCTAACCATCTCATCCTCTGCCAGCCCCTTCTCCTCCTTTCAGTCTTTCTCAGCATCAGGTGTTTCCCAGTGACTTGCTTCTTTGCATCCGGTGGCCGAAGTATTGGAGCTTCAGCTTCGGTATTAGTCCTTCCAGTGAATATTCAGGGTTAATTTCCTTTAAGACTGACTGGTTTGATCTCCTTTTTGAGTTCTATTTTTTTTTTTTTTTTATTGTGGCTCAGGAATCAAGTTCATCTGGTGAGAATGGTGAGGCAAATACATTAAGACATTACAACTTGAAAACAAAACAAAACCTTTCCCAGTCTGTATGCTTTTTGCTCCTCAACATCCTCCAGCAGTTGCTTCTTTCTCTGCTGAGACCCTTTAAACTCTTTTACTTCCCGACTTGTTCCTGGCTTCATTTGTGCTTATTTCACTTGTTTGCTTTGAACCAGCCTGCCGTGTGTGGTATCTGTGTCTCTCAGTTCTAAATTTAAATTTATTGGAAAAAAGAACCTGACAGAGCCAGCTTGGCTCAACTGGACGCACTAAAGCATTCAGCTGTGGTTAGGAGTCAAGTCATATAATCCTGGCGGCCATACCTGAGTATAGAGACTACTTCTGGATAAAGAGAAACTGCTGTAAATTAGTCAGAAAATGTATGGCACATTCATCTTTTCCATGGATCCCGTGTTCCTAGTTTTCTTTATTTTCAGGAGAATCTTCCTCAGGCTCTTTGCTGGACTATTTTCCCTCATCCTTAAATTTTGCTAGTGATTTCCAGGATTCTCTTCAAGGTCCTCTTCTCTTTTCTCTCTGGGACCCTCTCCTGTGTGATTTCATCCTTTCTCAAGGATACAGTCAACACTGATCCAGTGATAATGCCTAAATTTATTCCTCTTTTACAGAAACTTGTTCCTAAGTATCAGGCCAAGAACAGAGCTAAGAGAGGTAGAGAAAATTTTGATGACATCAAAAATGTCAAAACCCTGGATTTAGCTGACTGCAAACTAAGTCTTTCTGGGTTGTTTTGTAATTAGAATTCTTGCATCAGCCATATTGACCTGAGTTTCTCTTACTTACAAACAAATGCTTATTAGGCTGATTCAGGGATATTTTTTAGACTGGTTTCTTCCTCATTGTTTCCTCCTGCCATTTGCCCCAGAGTTCCTGTCTTGGTCACTTCTTTCTTTTTCTTCCAAGGTCAGACAAATAGCAATCACAGGAAATAGTCTTATGCTGTTCCAGAACCATTCTCACTTTCTTATTATCATGAACTTTTCCTAAGTCAACACATGCATGCATACACAGACATGATGAAACACACTCAAAATGCTAGTTATCATTTTGCTCTTAATTAATAAACAGTTCTTTTGACTGTGTAGCTATCAAAGTTAACCTAAACACAGTTCTCTATTTTCACTAGAGAAAGAGAGAAGGCATAAGCATGACCGGTAGTGAAATATAAACTCAAGAAAACTGGGACTCATCCCATCTATTTTGACAAAAAAACTAGCTGAGAAAACACATATTTTACAAAATTCTTTCTACCTTTTTATCTCTCCCCTAATAAAAATTATGCTACCTGCCCCTCACAGTGCTGTGTGTGTGCTCAGCCACTCAGTTGTGTAAGACTCTGTGAATCTTTGGACTGTAGCCTGCCAGGCTCCTCTGTGCATGGTGATTCTCCAGGCAAGAATACTGAAGCGGGTTGCCATTTCCTCCTCCAGCGGATCTCCTTGACCCAGCAATCAAACCCGCATCTCTAGTGCCTCCTGCATTACAGGCAGATTCTTTACCTGCTGAGCCTTCAGTCTTACAAAAGTCTAATTAGGAGGAGCTCTGAAATAATTGAATCATGAGAAATTGTTGTTTGACAATGACATCTCAAAAGAATTAGATACACATTTAAAAGTAAAAGAAAATTAGGAGACATTAAATGGACAAAATCTTAAAAGAAATACCTATATAAATACTTACCTATATGTCATTTTTATCTTGAAATATACAACAACATTTGTATTCTTGTTCAAATAACCATACTTTTGTAAATAAAACTGCAAGTTCTTTCATGTATGTACAAATATAGTAACCTGTACAGAATTCATATACATTATAGCACGTGTATGTGCATATGAAGGATTTAATTTAAAGGGAAAGGAACTCAGCTATTGTTTAATACTGTACAGACATATTTATATCTTGTCTGCATTAATAGTTATCTAGCCAGAACTGCAAAATAGACTGATCATAAATATACTTAGTTTCTATATATAGATTTATTTTATTTTAGATACTGAGTGCAACGTAAGATGCCGTAGGCAGATCCAGAACAAAATGCATCAAGTAAAAGTAAAATTCAATACAAATTAAAAATAGATAATATACTTTACTTCCAAGATGTATTTTGCCTATAGTATATATCCCAAAATACCCTCTCAATAAGACTTACAATCTTCATAGTAACTTATATTAAATAGTAATTTCTCTTGTATATGCAAAATATCATGAAAAAGAATGCTTTTTGAAATTAGGACAAGATAGTAATTGTCTTGTATTTTTAAACAAATTCTTCTTAAAAATAATTTCACTAAACTAAATTGCTCACTCCTCAGAGAGATGGTATGGGGTGGGAGGTGGGAGGGGGTTCAGGACTGGAAACTCATGTACACCTATGGTGGATTCATATTAATGTATGGCAAAACCAATACAGTATTGTAAAGTAAGATAAAGTAAAAATAAAAATTTTAAAAATAATTTAAAAAATAAAGATGGAAACTAAAAAATAAAATAAAATGTATAGCTACCTTTCTTTTTTCTTTTTTTTTAAAAAAATTATTTATTTTACTTTACAATATTGTATTGGTTTTGTCATACATTGACTTGAATCTGCCATGAGTGTACATGTGTTCCCCATCTGAACCCCCCTCCCACCCCCTCCCCATACTGTCCCTCTGGGTCATCCCAGTGCACCAGCCCTGAGCACCTGTCTCATGCATCCAACCTAGACTGGTGATCCATTTCACATATGATAATATACATGTTACAATGCCACTCTCCCATATCATCCCACCCTCACCCTCTCCCGCAGAGTCCAAAAGACTCTTCAATACATCTGTGTCTCTTTTGCTGTCTCACATACAGGGTTATCATTACCTTCTTTCTAAATTCTATATATATATTAGTATACTGTATTGGTGTTTTTCTTTCTGGCTTACTTCATTCGGTATAATAGGCTCCAGTTTCATCCAGCTCATTAGAACTGATTCAAATGTATTCTTTTAAATGGCTGAGTAATATTCCATTGTGTATATGTACCACAGTATAGCTACCTTTAAAACAATTTATAGTTACTAAGAAATCAGAAAGATGATACCAAAAGAAAATAAAGAATAAAAATATATATTGATGTAGTAGAAAGAATAGAAAAAGACTGATGTTATCCTGCTTATTTAACTTATATGCCGAGTACAACATGAGAAACGCTGGGCTGGAAGAAGCACAAGCTGGAATCAAGATTGCCGGGAGAAATATATTATTATAACCTCAGATATGTGGATGACAGAAAGTGAAGAGGAGCTAAAAAGCCTCTTGATGAAAGTGAAAGTGGAGAGTGAAAAAGTTGGCTTAAAGCTCAACATTCAGAAAAGGAAGATCATGGCATCTGGTTCCATCACTTCATGGCAAATAGATGGGGAAACAGTGGAAACAGTGTCAGACTTCATTTTTGGGGGCTCCAAAATCACTGCAGATGGTGACTACAGCCATGAGATTAAAAGACGCTTACTCCTTGGAAGAAAAGTTATGACCAACCTAGATAGTGTATTCAAAAACAGAGACATTACTTTGCCAACAAAGGTCTGTCTAGTCAAGGCTATGGTTTGTCCTGTGGTCATGTATAGATGTGGTCATGTTGGACTGTGAAGAAGGCTGAGCACCGAAGAATTGATGCTTTTGAACTGTGGTGTTGGAGAAGACTCTTGAGAGTCCCTTGGACTGCAAGGAGATCCAGTCAGTCCATTCTGAAAGAGATCAGCCCTGGGATTTCTTTGGAAGGAATGATGCTGAAGCTGAAACTCCAGTACTTTGGCCACCTCATGCGAAGAGTTGACTCACTGGAAAAGACTCTGATGCTGGGAGGGATTGGGGGCAGGAGGAGAAGGGGACGACAGAGGATGAGATGGCTGGATGGCATCACTGACTCGATGGACGTGAATCTGAGTGAACTCTGGGATTTGGTGAAGGACAGGGAGACCTGGTGTGCTGCGATTCATGGGGTCTCAAAGACTCAGACATGACTGAGCCACTGAACTGAACTGAACTGAACTGATGTCTTAGTATCTAGTTTAGTTCTTGAATTAGATAGCTTTGTTAACTGAAAAAAAAAAAAAAAACCCTAAAAGTTGAGAATTATGTTTTCTTTTGTGGACTTACTGAAAACTTAAGCCCAGGATACTGCCTCTCTGACAGCTGTGATGGACTGTTCCAAAGACATAGAGAAGCCAGGATATATAGGAGTTTTTAATGAAAAAGTAGTAAAACATCAAAAGATTACTGTTAATCACAAAAACACTCAAAGTTAATGATTTTAGTGATTTTCTATCTATGGGGGAACTCAAGATGCCCAGCTCATGGAAATCCCTCTCCTGATACTACCTTATGGGTCTTGGGCCAGTATCCTGCTTTTCTCCACCCTGCCTTCCCTTCAGGGTGCACCCTTAGGGCAGTTGCAGTGGGTGATGGCTTTATGGCCTTGACAGCCTTGTTTATGGAAGTGGCAGGTGATATTCTTTGTTCGCAGTTGTATGACCTTGTCACATGGGTTCCTTGGGCCTCATTTTTCTCTCCTGAATAAAAAGAATGTCAGTTTTCATCAAGGATACCTCTGCTCATCCTAGGTTGCATTTTAGTGCAATAAGGAGAGGAATTAATTAACACACAGTGAAAGCACATGCTCCATCTTAGGTAACATTACAAAAAAAGTGAGAGATAAAATTTTTCTAAAAAGAATCCCCTCATCTTCTGAAATTATCAAGTAAATTTATGAAAGGATTATCTCCAGCTTACTCTTAAGAAATGGGAAACTGTGGTTACTCATATATTGTGCATTATTTGTGATAATTCTGCTATATTTTTCTTTACTAAATTGTGTGCCTTTTTGTTGCTCTTCCTCTAGTTAAGAATTTTAAAAATTGACCTATAGCTGGGAAATAGGGGAAATCCCTTGGTGACCTAAAGTTGTTTAGAATGCATTTGTATTCCACTTTAAGAAATACAGTAGATCAAAGAAGAGTAAGTAAAAAGTTGCCCAGGGCTGCTTTAACTGACGCACCAATGGCACACACAGCATTCACACAGTGCTTTGTACAACTATCACTTTTCTTTTTCTACGGAAAAACAAATGAAGCAGGATCCACTTAAGCATTAGTCTTATCAAATCGATGTTGGATTTCTCTTTTTTCCTGGAGGCACTTATACTAACAAAGCATCATCATTATTATTAAAGAAGCTGAGGCTGGCTTTGTGCTCAAAATGCCAAAATAATTTAGTCACTACCAAATAAATTGTTTGGCATCGTACAAACATAGCTTTATTTGGAGTAGTCTGACTTGTTTGAAATTGTTTAGGAATAAAACATAAGGCACCAGTCAAAAAGAAATGAAATCAAGCTTTAGTCAAAAAAAAAAAGAAAAAAAAAAAGTGGTTAGGCCAATAGGCATTTGAGGATAGAGTAATACCAAGCTCACAACAAAGTTATTTCAAGAACAAAGGAAGGCAATTTAGTCCATTTTGTGGGGGAAACTCTAATGAGACTTTAATAACAGAAGAAATATACATCTCCAGGCTTACGAGGGATACTTCATCAAACTCCTGGCTATGGATTTGAAAGCTTCATTGCCTCCACACCTGCTATCCTGCCTCTGTCTATTCACACAGTAATTATGCAACATCTATATGCTAGATGCCTGCTGGTCTAATGGAGATGAAAATGTAGCATGGGATCTGTAGTTTGATCATCGTTGTGACAGGCTTATGCATACCATTAAAGGGGGGATGTTTGACTGATGATGGAAATTCACAGGGGATGTCCTAGAGAAGGGAATTATTGACCTAAGCCTTAAAGGCAGGTGGAACCAGGCCAGGTAACGAAGGGATATCTGGCTACTCCAGGGGAAGAAGCCATCTTTCAGTAAATGATACAGAGAACTCCTAGCAAGTAGGTTACTTGTACCGGAAGAGTCATAGATGAAGTTTCAGAGGCAGGGGTGAGATCATGGAGCCATGAAGATTAAACTAGGGAACTTTAATTTTGAATACTTTGGGGAGCCATTGGAAGAATACACAAAAGCAGAGTAACAAGATTTTGATTTTTTTTTCAAAACATTCTTTGTACCTAGAGTTTAATCTGTTCATATATTCAGCAAATATTTGTTGAGCGTCTACTGTGAGAATGCAGGGCCTCAAGAAATAAAAGTGCAACTATAAATTAGAAAGTAAGGCTCCCTGCCCTCATGGAGTTTATAATTCCTCAACAGAGATAGATAGCCAACTGCTTATAATTTAATAAGTTATTTCAATAAACGTGGTGAGATGGGGGTCACAATTCAGTCAGTAGCAATAGGTACTGTTGAGAACATAGAGAAGAAATAGTGCAAAATAGGAGTAGAAGTAACAAGATTTGGTTATTCTATTTTTTCCAGTAATCATGTATGGATGTGAGAATTGGACCGTAAGAAAGGCTGAGTGCTGAAGAATTGATACTTTTCAATTGTGCTGTTGGAGAAGACTCTTGATAGTACCTTGGACTGCAAGGAGGTCCAACCAATCAATCCTAAGGGAAATCAACCCTGAATATTCATTGGAAGGAATGATGCTGGAAGCTGAAACTCCAATACTTTGGTCACCTGATGCAAAAAATTGACTCACTGGAAAAGACCCTGATGCTGGGAAAGCTTGAGGGCAGGAGGAGAAGGCGACGACAGAGGATGAGGTGGTTGGATGGCATCACCGACTCAATGGACATGAGTTTGAGCAAACTCAAAATAATGAAAGACAGGGAAATCTGGTGTGCTGCTGTCCATGGGGTCGCAAAGAGTCAGACAGGACTGAGCGACTGAACAACAAACACAGGTAAGTGTTTTTTTTTTTTTTTTTTTTTTTTAATTGAAGGATAATTGCTTTACAGAATTTTGCTGTTTTCTGTCAAACCTCAACATGAATCAGCCACAGGTATACATATATCCCCTCCCTTCTGAACCTCCCTCCCATCTCCCTCCCCATCTCACCCCTCTAGGTTGATACAGAGCCCCTGTTTGAGTTTCCTGAGCCATACAGCTAATATCTGTTGGCTATCTGTTTTACATATGGCAATGTAAGTTTCCATGTTACTCTCCATACATCTCACCCCCTCCTCCCGTCTCCCCATGTCCATAAGTCTATTCTGTATGTCTGTTTCTCCATTGCTGCCCTGTAAATAAGTTCTTAAGGACCATTTTTCTAGATTCCATATATCTTTAAACAATAGTTATGTAGCTGATAGGAGAAGGAACCCACCCCAGCATTCTTGCCTGGAGAACCCCAGGGACAGAAGAGCCTGGTGGCTGCCGTCTATGGGGTCACACAGAGTCGGGCACGACTGAAGTGATTTAGCAGCAGCAGCAGCAGCAGCAGCAGCATGTTGCTGATAAACAGGTCCATCTGTTGAGTGGCTACTCTTTGTCAGGCACTGAAGCAAGCACTGTATTTTACTAAATGCTCATGAAAACTCTCAGGTGTATATTATATGTTAATCTTATCAAAAATTAAGGATGTATAGATTTCAAAAATAGCTTCAATACTTCGCAGCTTCCCCCATTAAGAGATGAAACCTTTTTCCTCACAGGGCTTGGTCATGTAGCTTGCTTTGATCCCCCGGAAGGCAATGGGAGTGATGTCATACCAGTTCAGAGTCGGGACCTCTGTCTTGTGTGCCCCTCACCATCCATCCATCCCTGGTCCAAAGCACACGTTAAAGATAATGGGATGAACGAACAAAACCGGAAGTAGACCCCAACCATGAAGCTTTCCTAAATTTGTATTTGGGAGACTTACTTTCAGATTTCTCAGAAAAGATCCTACTCTGCACATATCTTTTATTTCTGCACACACGTCACTCCCCACCTTTACAGTCGCAGCATTCTATTCTTCAGACAAATCCAGAGACCATTTAGATCAACTCACGTATGTGGATAAATCAAGATTTACTAGCAGTTTTTAGGATCCTGTCAGGTTCTTGTGGTACAACCTCTCTCATTGGCAGTGAACCTCTGATGCGGTTTCATAGATATTTTTAAATATAATTATCTGGTTGTGTGATTGTTTATCGTAATAACCATAAAGCAAGAATGATGCCACAGAGTCATTCATAGAAGAGTAGGTCAGAGCTAGAAGGGCAACTAAAGAAAATGTATTTTAACATATTTCACGGATGAGAAAACTATGATGAGTTTCAGAAAACAGATGAGGTTCAGAAATATTGTGGCCAGCCCAAAGTAATACCATTCATTAGTTAGAGAGTTAGAATCAAATACAGGTCTTCTGAGGTTCTGTCCAGTGCTTTTTCAACTATCAAAAGTACTGCTTGGAATCGATGACTGGTTAATAAGAAAGGAAACCAAAATAGGCACTTTCATCTCCCTAGGAAATGTTCAAGTCCTACAACATAGGGTAGAAGTGTGAGTCGCTCAGTTATGTCCAACTCTATGTGACCCCATGGACTGTGGTCTGCCAGGCTCCTCTGCCATGGAAATCTCCAGGCAAGAATACTGGAGTGGGTAGCATTCATAAAAGTGCAACTAAATGAAAAAGAAACGCATGGGGAAGGAAACAAAATGAAACAGTCTTTCCTTAACAAGCTACCTTTTCAACACTTCTTGAAAAGCAAAACTCAATTTGTACATAGTTCATTAGAGAGGAAAGACTCTGTGGCAACTATTTTTAAAAACAAAATTACATATCCAAGACAGCAGTTAATATACACTTTAAATAATTTTAAAAAAAAGTATTATAGAACAATAATTAGTACCTAAAAAAGAATCATTGTTGAAACAAAATGATTGTGATTATTATCATTCCCAAGGTAGTATTACCTGCAATAATCATTCTATGTTTTTTAAAATAGTAACAACATCTGAAGTTTAAACAACTGCTCCTATTTCATCTGAATTTTAATATATACAACTGAACCACCTAAAACTACAATGAATTGGGCTTTTCCTCAGATTCTCAAAATGATGCATACAATTATCTCATTTATTTTTACAATGAGAATGTTTGTAATTTTGAAATTATGGGGTGAAAAGTTTCCATGGCTTTTTGAAATTGCATAGAAAGACTTGGAATAAATATGGAAATAGAAAAAAAATTAGTGATTCTATAAGTAAACTATGGGATATCTTCCCAGCCAATACTTATCTGAGAAGCCTCCCCAGACCTAGGCTCTGATGAGGAGTTAAACTGCCCTCCTATGCACCTGTGACTTCCCTGCAAGCACTGCTAATGAGAACAAAACTGGGCATAAATTCCAAAATTACCTAACCTTATTGTTTCTTTCAGAAGTTTATGTTTTCCGATTCAGGGACTTACTTTGTTGATATTGGTTCTTGGAGTTATAAGGTATTGTTCAGTTCAATTAGTGTTTGAACCAGTGTCACAGAAACCTAGAGGCACCATGAGCTGTGAAGAGACTCATTGACAAGATTGCCTATCTGAAGGGAAAGAATGAAGGCAATGTGCAGTATGCAGTCTGAGGCAAATAATTAGAAGAGGGAATTTGAGTGTAAGAAAGAGGACAAAGAATAGAACAGAGGCTACTTATTAACCTTATACACATGAAACTATCTGTATTCTTTACAACTTGATTCCTCGAGAGTATTCTGGTTCCTAAGTGCTTCACAGACATATCACGAGGGTACAGAGCTAATTGTATAAGTTGTTTCCTGGTCTGAAGATATTTTACAAACAGTCAAGGGAAAAAGAGAAGTGAAAGGCGAGGGAGAAAGGGAAAGATACACACAACTGAATCAGAGTTCCAGAGAACAGCAAGGAGAGATTAGAAAGCCTTCTTAAAAAATGCAAATAGAGGAAAACAATAGAATGGGAAAGACTAGAGATCTCATTAAGAAAATTGGAGCTATCAAGGGAATATTTCATGCAAGGATGGGCACAATGAAGGACAGAAACAGTAAGGACCTAACAGAAGTAGAAGAGATTTAGAAGTGGTGGCAAGAATATACGGAAGATCTATACATAAATAGATCTTCACGACCAAGACAATCACAATGGTGTGATCACTCACCCAGAGCCAGACAGCCTGGAATGCGAAGTCAAGTGGGCCTTAAGAAGCATCTCTATGAACAAAGCTAGTGGAGGTAATGGAATTCCAGCTGAGCTACTTCAAATCCTAAAAGATGATGCAGTGAAAGTGCTGCACTCATTATTCCAGCAAATTTGGGAAACTCAGCAGTAGCCACAGGACTAAAGATCAATGCCAAAGAATATTCAGACTATCATACAACTGTGCTCATTTCACATGCTAGTAGGGTAATGTTCAAAATCCTTCACACTAGGCTTCAGCAGTATGTGAACCAAGAAATTCCAGATGTACAAAAAATGGAAATAGTGGCAGATTTTATTTTCTTGGGCTCCAAAATCACTGCAGATGATGACTACAGCCATGAAATTAAAAGACACTCTGTCCTTGGAAGGAAAGCCATGACAAACATAGACAGTGTATTAAAAAGCAGAGACATCAATTGCCAACAAAGTTCCATACAATCAAAGCTATGGTTTTTCCAGTAGCCATGTATAGATGTGACAGTTGGTATGTAAAGAAGGCTGAGTGCTGAAGAATTTATGTTTTTGAACTGTTGTGCTGGAGAAGACTCTTGAGAGTCCCTTGGAGAGCAAAGAGATCAGGCAGTTAATCCAAAAGAAATCAACCCTGAATATTTATTGGAAAGATGGTTACTAAAGCTCCAATACTTTGTCCACCTGATGTGAAGAGTTGACTCACTGGAAAGACTGTGATTTGGGGAAAGATTGAAGGCAGAAGGAGAAGTGGGCAGCAGAGCATGCGATGGTTAGATAACATCACTGACTCAATGGACATGAATGTGATCACACTTCAGGAGACAGAGGAGGGCAGAGTGAGGCGTGCTATAGTCTATGGGGTTGGAAAGAGTCTGACAGGACTCAGCAGTTGAACAACATGGAGCTCATCAATTAGGTCCCTAGCTTAGAACCATGGAGAGACAACCTTGGAAGCATAACAGAGACCAAATTGTTAGCTTTAATTAGTAATAAAATCCAAGGGCAATCTAATAACTTACCCTAAATTTGTCAGATATACTTATCCAGTTACAAACCTAAAAGGAATACTGTAGGTTTCACTCATGAGGTCCTGATCCTGAAGAAGGAGGCATAGGAAATGCATTTCTCTGCACTCAGAGATAGGAATGGGTAATCTACATGCATCCAATGAGTTCTCCAAAGTCCACTAAATAATGTCATGTCTATTTGTCTGTGATGCTAGTTCTCATCAAAGATAGTCTTCTTTAATGAGCCTGGGTGTTAGCAAGACATTGATACTATCTAAAGTTCTCCAGGTGAATCTACTATACAGCCCCTCCTGGAAACCTCCTTTCTAGGGAAGACTGGCTAGAGAAAGAGGTGGCAATTGTCAACCTCCCAGGACGTTTTTTCTCTCAGCTGTAGGACTTGATCATCTGACTTATGATCTACCTAGGTGTGGTTTTCCCTCTCAGGTAAGCATATCAGCAATTTCCTCAGGATTATCCCACTACCATACCCAAGAGGCTCCAACCAAAATACCAATAACTCCTATTCAGACTATCTTTGATCTTATGGTTGGTAAGGTATATCCCAGAAAAAGCTGCACAATCCATCCTAAACCCATCCTAATACATCAATCAAATTAACTCCAAGTGTTTCTCAATCCAAAGTAATACCCTTTACTATTTCCCAACCCACATTATGTCAGTTCATGTCATTATAACTCATCAGCTTCAGCAATAAGATTAAGTGACTTTGAGTATATTAGTTATAAAATAACAACTAAGATGTGTGCCATATCTGAATATAAATCTCTTCCATTATTAATTCATAGGAAAATGTGAAAAAGCAGTCCAAAGAAATTTTATATTTAAAACTAAAATAATTTTTTCAGATGACTTTAAAGCCTAATTTAAAGTTTTACCCATTTTCATAAATCATTTAATCTCTGCAAGAAGAGATCTCAACACTTGCAGCTACAGTTTCAGTTTTTGTCTACTGAATAAAGTATAAATCCCACAGCACCAATAAAGTTCAGCTTATCTAAGCCAAAGTCTCTTGTGTGCTTTATTAAAAAAAATTTTATGTGTATCCACCATTACAGTGTTATACAGAATGGTTTCACTGTCCTAAAAATCCCCTGGGTTCCTCCTATTCATCTCTTCTTCCCCCGACCCACCCTCTAGAAACCACTGATTCTTCCACTGTCTCCATACATGAATACACTGGTTGGAATCATTTAGTGTGTTCACTTACCACTAAGCATTTGAGATTCTTCCATGTCTTTTTATGATTTGAGAGCTCATTTATTTATTGTTGAATAAAATTCTAACACAAAGACATATCACAGTTTGTTTATCTATTGACCCATTGAAGGACATCTTGAGACCCAGGGAATTTTAATGTCCAGTCAGAGTTTAAAAAAATCACTGCCATGGACCACAGCAGAAATTTAATTGGTTTTGAAGGAAGGAGAAGAAATCGGGAAACATTTATTTTAGCCATGGCTGGGTGTCAGACTACTCATTGTCAGTGTCTATTTAAACACACTTGTAATAAACAAAATCAGGAGAAAGCTCCCATTGAGGGATTAATGTTTTTCACTAAGTGTTTTTCATCTGGAGCTGGGAAAGCCTCCTACTCATGCTGTCTTTTCATGCAGCATTTGAGCTATTGTTGCATTCTAATGAGGCCTAGAAACTTGCTGTCAGTTCCAGTCACCATATGCTTCTTACTCCTTCCTTGTCTAGCCTTTAAGTTTAATTCAATCCCTTCTAATCAATTTCTCTTTGGTGTTGCATGTTTTCACACTATTATGTAAGCAAGCATTTTAGCCTCCTACTTTAGGTCACTTAATAAGGGTAGATGCTTTTGAAATCTGTGGTGTAAGAAATGTTTTCACTAGTCCTCCAGTGTGTTTCAACTGTCAGCATATTTCTAAGGTTAAAACTTACCTGTGTTTTCTTCCCCTTTGTGGCTTGTAACCCCAGAGGCTTAGAATGGACCAGCTTCTGTCAGGTGGTCTTAAACACATTGTCTTACACAGCTTTGCAAAGTCTCAGGCCTTGTATATCAAAGCTCTTTTTGTTGTTTTTGGTTTTCAAATAGCTTTATTGAGATATAATTAACATATATATATGTTTTCCATTTAAAGTATACAATTCAACATTTTTCAGTATGTTCACTAAGTTGTGCAACCATTGTGAAAATCTTAGTTGAGAACATCTTCAGTCTCCCTGGGAAAAAACCTGTTTCCATAAACAATCAATCTCCATTCTCCCCATTAAACTCTAGCACTAAGCAACCACTAATTTACATCCCATTTCTATAAATTTTTTTATTCTTTTTACTTACTATGAATTAAATAATCCAATATGTTTTTTGTGACTGACTTTAACTTAGCATAATATTTTCAATAGTCATCAAGTTACAGCATATATCAGTACCTCAGCTTTTACTGCTGAATAACATTCTACTATATGGATACACCACATTTCATTTACCCATTCGTCAGCTGACGGACTTTTGGGTTGTTTACACTCTTGCGCTATATACTGCTCTTATGAACATTCATATAAAAGTTTTTGTGTGGACATACATTTTTATTTCATTTGAGTGTATACCTAGGAATGGAATTTCAGGCCATGTGATAATACTGTGTTTAACTTTTTGAAAAGCCACCGTTCTGTTTTGCAAAATGGCTACGCTCTATAATACACCCAATGATGGTATGAGTTCCAGTTTTTCCACATCCTCACCAGACTTGTTATTGTCTGTCTCTTTTATTATAGCCATTCTAGTGGGTGTAAAGTAGCATGTCATAGTGTTTTTAATTTTCATTTATAATGCAGAACATCTTTGTATGTGCTTGTTGATCACTAATATACTTTCCTTGGAAAAAATGTCTATTTAAATTGTTTGCCCATTTAAAAATTTCATTTTTTTTTATTATTGAAAAGTCCTTTTTAAATATCTAGATAAAAGTCCTTTATCAAATATATGACATGTCAGTGTATTTTACCAGTTTGTGAAGCTTATTTTATTTTCTTGATGGTATCATTTGAAGCACAAAAGTTTGAAATAATGTAGTCCTTTTTTTTTTTTTTTCTTTCATCATTTGGGCTTTTTGTGTAGTACCAAAGAAACCATTGCCTAACTGGTGGTTGTTAAGATTTACTTCTGCGTTTTCTTCCAGGAGCTTTATATTTGTAGTCCTTACATTTAAGTCTATGACCAATTTTGAGTTATTTTCATTTTATCATATTGTGTTGTATTATACTGTAATTGTTTGTATATGACTTGAGGTAAGGTCCCACTACATTCATTTGCATGTAGTCATCCAATTGTTACAACAGCGTTTGTTAAGATGACTATTTTTTTCACCATTTAATTTTCTTTTCTTACTTTTCAAAAATAAATTGACAATATGTTTATAACTATGTCAGTACTGCTGGAATAACAACTGTCTTGATTACTATAGTTTGCAGTAGGGTTGGAATCAGAAAGTTTAAGCCCTCCAACTTTGTTCTTCTCTGAATATTTCTTTTGGCACACACACACACACACAAATACAAACAAACACCCATCTACCCATTCATCTATCACTGGGCATTTGCATTGCTTCCATATCACAGGTATTATGAATAGTGCTGCAATTAATTTTGTATTTTGCCAATTTACTGAATTCACTGGTAAGTTCTAAGAGTTTTTTGTGTCATCCTCAGGGTTTTCTATGTGTAGTATCATGTTATCTACAAATAGTGACAGTTTTACTTCTTCCTTTCCAATTTTATTTTATTTGTTTATTTTTTTCGTGACTGCTTTGGTTAGGACTTCCAATACGATCTTGAATAAAAGTGGTGAGGTTGGGCATCTTTGTCTTCTTCTAGATCTTTGTCTTCTTCCTGAAAGAAAATGCTTTCAGCTTTTTACCACTGAGTATGATATTAGCTATGGGCTTGTCATACATGGCCTTTCTTATGTTGAGTTATGGAGAAGGAAATGGCAACCCACTCCAGTGTTCTTGCCTGGAGAATCTCAGGGACAGGGGAGCCTGGTGTGCTGCCGTCTATGGGGTCGCATAGAGTCGGACATGACTGAAGTGACTTAGCAGCAGCAGCAGCAGCATGTTGAGTTATATTCCCACTGCTTTGTTGAATGGTTTTTTATCGTAAATAGATGCTGAATTTTATTAAAAGCTTTTCTGCACCTATTGAAATAATCATATGATTTTTACTTTTCAATTTGGAATATGGTGTATCACATTGATTAATTTGCAGATATTGAACCATCCTTAGTTGTAGGTTTTTTTCTTTTCATCACTTTAAATGTACTGTTTCACTTCCTTCTAGCCTGTAGAGTTTCCACTCAAAGTCAGCTGATAATCTTATGAGAGTTTCCTTATATATAACCAGCGGCTTTGCCTGCTGCTTTTAAGATTCTCTCTTTCCCTTTAATTTCTTCCATTTTAATTATACAGTATCTTGATGAGGCCCCTTCATGGATCACTGCCTTATCATGGTAAAGGGGCTTGCATCACTTGAGGAAGCTATGAGCCTGCTGTGTAAGGCTACCTAAGACGGACGGGTCATAGTGGAGAGTTCTGAAAAAACATGGTCCACTGGAGCAGGGAATGGCAAACCACCCCAATATACTTGCTGTGAGAACCACATGAGCTGTATAAAAGGACAAAAAGATATGACACTGAAATATGAATCCCCCAGGTCTGAAGGTATCCAGTATGTTACTGGGGAAGAGTGGGGGAGAACTACTAATAGCCCCAGAAAGAATGAAGCAATTGGGCCAAAGCGAAAATGACACTAAGTTGTGGATATGTCTGGTGATGAAAGTAAAATCCAATGCTGCAAAGAACAGTATTGCATACCAACCTGAAATGTTAGGTCCATGAATCAAGGTAAATTGGATGTGGTCAGGCAGGAGATGGTAAGAATAAACATCAACATCTTAGGAATCAGTGAACTAAAATGGATGGGAACGGACTAATTTAATCCAAATGACCATTATATCTACTACTGTGGGCAAGAATCCCAAAGAATAAATGCAGTAGCCTTCATAACCAGCAAAAGAGTCCAAAATGCAGTACTTGGGTGCATCCTCAAAAATGACAGAATGATTTCAGTTCATTTCCAAGGCAAACCATTCATTCAACATTACATAATCCATATCTATGCCCCTACCACTAATGCCAAAGAAGCTGAAGTTGATCAGTTCTATCAAAACTTAGGAGACCTCCTAGAACACCAAAAAAAAAAAAAAAAACACGATGTTCTGTTCATCATTGACAATTGGAATGCAAAAGTAGGAAGTTAAGAGATATCTGGAGTAACAGGCAAGTTTGCCCTAGGAGTACAAAATGAAGCAGGGCAAAGGCTAACTGAATTCTTCCAAGAGAATGCATTAGTCATAGCAAATACTGTTTTTCAGCAACACAAGAGATGATTTTACATATGGACATCACCAAATAGCCAATACAGAAATCAAATTGATTACATTCTTTGTAGCCAAAAATGAAGATGTTGTATACAGTCAGCAAAATACAAGATCTTGGAGCTGACTGTGGCTCAGATTATCAGCTTCTCATGGAAAAAATCAGGCTTAAACTGAAGAAAGCAGGGAAAACCACAAGGCCAGCAAGTTATGACTTAAATCAAATCCCACATGAATATACAATGGAGGTAACGAATAGATTCAAGGGATTAGAACCTGTAAATAGTGTGCTTGAAGAACTATGGATGGAGGTCTGTGATACTGTACAAGAGGCCGCAAAGAAAATCACCCCCAAAAAAAAAAGCAAGAAGGCAAAATGGTTATCTGAGGAGGCCTTGCTGCTGCTGCCGCTGCTAAGTTGCTTCAGTCGTGTCCAACTCTGTGCGACCCCATAGATGGCAGCCCATGAGGCTCCCCCATCCCTGGGATTCTCTAGGCAAGAACACTGGAGTGGGTTGCCATTTCCTTCTCCAATAAGGAAAGAAGAGAAGCAAAAAGTAAGGGAGAAAGAGAAAGATTTATCCAACTAAATGCAGAATTCCAAAGAACAGCATAGAGAAACAGGAAGGCCTTCTTCAATGAATAGTGCATAAACCTAGAAGAAAACAACAGAAGGGGAAAGACAAGCGATCTCTTTAGGAACACTGGAGATATCAAGGGAGTGTTTTTCCCAAAGATAGATACAATAAAGGACATAAACGATAGAGATCTGGTAGACATTGAAGAGATCAAGAGGAGATGGAAAGAATACATGGAAGAATGGTACAAAAAAGATCCAGATGAACAGGATGACTATGATGGTGTGGTCAGCCACCAGAATGAGCCATTCTGGAGAGCGAAGTCAAGTGGGCCTTAAGAAGCACTGATGTTAATGAAACTGGTAGATGTGATGGAATTCCAGCAGAACATTTCCAAAACCCTAAAGGATAATGCCATCAAGGTTTTGCATTCAATATGTCAGCAAAGCTGGAAGACCCAGCAGTGGCCTACAGGACTAAAAAATGTCAGTCCTCATCCCAGTTCCCAAGAAGGATAGTACCAAAGGATATGATAACCACTGGACAGTTGCACTCATCTCCCATGGTGGTAAGGTCATGCTTAAAATCTTGCATGCTAGGCTTCAGCATCATATGAACCAGGAACTTTGAGATAATCAAGCGGGGCTTAGAAAAGGAAGAGGAACCAGAGATCAAATTGCTGACATTTGGTGGATCATAGCGGAAGCTAGGAAATTCCAGAAAAACATCTATCTTTGTTTCGTTGACTACACCAAAGCCTCAGACTGTGTGGATCATAATAAACTGTGGAAAGCTCTTAAAGAAATGGGAATAGCAGACCATCTTACATATCTCCTGAGAAACCTGTATGCAGGTCAAAAAGCAACAGTTAGAACCCTATATGGAACAACTGATTGGGTCAAGATTGAGAAAGGAGTATGACAGCTGTCTGCTGTCACCCTGTTTGTTTAATCTATACACTGAACATATCATGAGAAATGCTAGGCTGGATGAGTTACAAACTGGAATCAAGATAGGCCAGAGATACACCAACAACCTCAGATATGTGAATGATAGCACTCTAATGGCAGAAAGTGAAGAGGAATGAAAGAGCTTCTTGATGAGGGTGAAGGAGCAGAGTTAAAGAGCTGACTTAATTCTAAATATAAAAAGAGCTAAGATCATGACATCTGGCTCCATTACTTCATGGCAAAAGAGGGGGAAAATGTGGAAGTATTGACAGATTTCCTTCTCTTGGGCTCTAAAATCAGTGTGGACAGTGACTGTAGCCATGAAATCTGAAGACGATTGCTTCTTGGCAGAAAAGCTATGACAAACTTAGTGTGTTGAAAAGCAGAGGCATTACTCTGCCAACAAAAGTCTGTATAGTTAAAGCTATGGTCTTCCCAGTGGTCACAAATGGTTGTGGGAGCTGGACCGTAGAGAAGGCTGGGCTGAAGAATTGATGCTTTCCAAGTGTGGTGCTGGAGAAGACTCCTGCACCACAGGAGAAGAGTCCCTTGGACAGAAAGGGGATCAAACTAGTCAATCTTAAGGGAAATCAACCCTGAATACTCATTGGAAGGATGGAAGCTGAAACAAAACTCCAGTATTTTGGTCATCTGATGCAAACAGCTGACTCAAAAAAGCCCCCGATGCTGAGAAAGATTGAGGGCAGAAGGAGAGGAGTGAGCCAGAGAATGAGATGGCTAGATGGCATCACCAGTGCAATGGACATGAATGTGGGCAAACTTCGAGAGACAGTGTGGGACAGAAAGGCCTGGCATGCTGTAGTCCATGGGGTCACAAAGAGTCGGACATGACTGGGCAACTGAACAACAACAATCTTGATGTGATGTCTGTTTTAAAAATCTTGTTGGACTCCCTGTGCTTCCTGGACTCAAATACTTGTTTCTTCTCCTAGATTAGGAAAGTTTTGATTGTTATGTCTTCAAATATGTTCTTCACCCCTTTCTGTCTCTCTTCTCCTGGGACCTGTATAATATGAATGTAATACACTTGATGTTTTCTCAGCAGTCTATTAAACTCTTCTAGTTTTTTTTTTAATGCTTTTTTTTTGTTTGTTTGTTTTTCTGTTCAGCTTGGATGATTTCCACTACTCTGTCTTCTGGTGTGTTGACCTGTTCCTCTGTATCATTTAATCTGCTGTTGCATTTAGCGCATTTTTTATTTCAGTTATTGCATTCTTCATCTCTGTTTGGTTCCTCTTTATATTTTCCAGGTTTTTGTTAAACTTGTCACTATCCATTCTTCTTTTGAGTTAGTTGAGCATGTTTAAGATCACTGGGGGCTTCCCTGATATCTCAGTTGGTAAAGATTCTGCCTGCAATGCAGGAGACCTGGGTTCAATCCCTGTGTTGGCAAGATCCCCTGGAGAAGGGAAAGGCTACCCATTCCATTATTCTGACCTGGAGAATTCCATGGACTGTATAGTCCATAGGGTCACAAAGAGTTGTACATGATTGAGTGACTTTCACTTTCACTTTCAAAGATCATTAACTTGAATTGTTTATTGGGTAGATTGTTTATTCATTTTGCTTGGCCCTTCTTCTGAAATATCTTGTTCTTTCTTTATGAAAATATTTCATTGTTGCATAATTTTGCCTGATTCTCTATTTTTCTTTCTAAGTATCAGGTAGGTCATTTATTTTCTCAATCTTGAAGAAGTGTCCTGATGTAGAAAATATCCTACGGGGTCCAGCAGCACACTCTCCTCTGTTCATCAGAGCTTTATGCTCTAGAGGTACTCTTTATGTGGGTTGTGTTGGCCCTTCTGTTGTGGTGGGACCAACTTCTCTGGGTGCACTGGTGTTGTTTGTCCCTGGTCCTGTTTGTTGTCTAATATATAGATAACCAGCCACTGGTGAGTGGAGCTGGTTCCTGGAGTGGCTGGATGTGGGGCTCAGGGCCTCCCAGAGCCAGCCCACTGGTAGATAGGGTCAGGTCCCAACTTGATTGGATGTATGGTCCTGAAGGATCCAGAGACAGTGCTGGCCCATTGGTTTGTGTCGCTTGGTTCTGGGTCATATGGTGGGCAGTGCTAAGTCCCAGGGTGGGCGGGCGTCTTGGTGGGGGTGGGGAGCTTTGGCAGCTGCCAGCCTGACAGTGGGTGGATTTGTGTCCCTGTGAGGCTAGCTGGAAAGTCCTGAGAGTTGTGCAGACAGGCCGGAGTTGGCGCTGGGTTCTGACACTAGTAAGCTAAAAGGAGAGCTCTAAAATGGCATCTGCTAGCACCAGTGTCTTTATGGTACAATGAGCTTCTGAGAATGACTACTGCCAGCATCTGTGTCCCCAGCGTGAGTCCAAACTGTCTCCTGCCCTCTCCGAGAGGCTTTCTAAAATCAGCAACTGAGTCTGCTCCAGGCTCCTTTGAATTACTGCTTCTGCCATAGATCTCAGAGCATGTGAGGTTTGTGTGTACACTGTAAGAGCAGAGTCTCCCTTTCCTACATCCTCTTGGCTCTCCAAAAAGCAAATCCCACTGGCTTTCGAAGCCAGACATTGGGGGAGCTCATATTCCCAAGGCACAACCCCTGGACTAGGGAGCCTGATGTAGAGCTTAAACACTTCAACCTTTGGAGAGAACCTTAGAAATTGTGATTATCCTCCTGCTTGTGGGTTATCTACCAGGAAATGTGGATCTTGACTGTGCTATATCCTGTCTGTCTCGCTGTGGTTTCTTCTTTATATTTTTCACTGTGGACATGTTCTGCTAGTATTCAGGCTTTCTCATCAATGATTGCTCTGTAAATAGTTGTAATTTTGGCGTGTCCGTGGTAGGACATGTACTGAGGGTCTTCCAACTTGCGTCTTGGTCTCTCCCCTATTGACCTCCTTTATATTAAGCAGATTTTGTTTAGTGTAACATTTTAGTCACAAACAGATTTTAACTATATTTTGAGTAATTTGAATTAGATATTAATTACTCAAGGATTTATAATACACATCTTAACTTATAAGAGTCTATTTCACATTTATACTGGTTTAATGTAATTCCCAAGTAAGACAGTAGGCACTGAGAGAGGGCATCTGAGGGCAGACAGACTGAAACAACAAACACAGAAAACTAGCCAATCTGATCACATGGTCCACAGCCTTGTCTAACTCAGTGAAACTAACCCATGCAATTTGGGGCCACCCAAGATGGACGGGTCAGGGTGGAGAGGTCTGACAGAATGTGGTCCACTGGAGAAGGGAGTGGCAAACCACTTCAGTGTTCTTGCCTTGAGAAACCTATGAACAGTATGAAAAGGCAAAATGATAGGATACTGAAAGATGAACTCCCAGGTCGGTACATGCCAAAAATACTACTGAAGGTCAGTGGAGAAATAACTCCAGAAAAAATGAAGGGATGGAGCCAAAGCAAAAACAATACCCAGTTGTGGATGTGACTGGTGATAGAAGCAAGGTCCAATGCTGTAAAGAGCAATATTGCATAGGAACCTGGAATGTCAGGTCCATGAATCAAGGCAAATTGGAAGTGGTCAAACAGGAGATGGCAAGAATGAATGTCAACATTCTAGGAATCAGCAAACTAAAATAGACTGGAATGGGTGAATTTAACTCAGATGACCATTATATCTACTACTGTGGGCAGGAATCCCTTAGAAGAAATGGAGTAGCCATCACAGTCAACAAAAGAGTCCAAAATGCAGTACTTGGATGCAATCTCAAAAAAAAAAAAAAAAAAAAAAAAAACCAAAAAACAGAATGATCTCTGTTCGTTTCTAAGGCAAACCATTCCGTATCACAGTAATCCAAATCTATGTCCCGACCAGTAATGCTGAAGAAGCTGAAGTTGAATGGTTCTATGAAGACCTACAAGACTTTAAGAACTAACACCCAAAAAAGATGTCCTTTTCATTATAGGGAACTGGAATGCAAAAGTAGCAAGTCAAGAAACACCTGGAGTAACAGGCAAATTTGGCCTTGGAGTACAGAATGAAACAGGGCAAAGGCTAATAGAGTTTTGCCAAGAGAACGCACTGGTCATAGCAAACATCCTCTTTCAACAACACAGGAGAGGACTCTAAACATGGACATCACCAGGTGGCCAATGCTGAAATCAGATTGATTATATTCTTTGCAGCCAAAGATGGAGAAGCTCTATACAGTCAACAAAAACAAGACCAGGAGCTGACTGTGGCTCAGATCATTAACTCCTTATTGCAAATTCAGACTTAAATTGAAGAAAGTAGGGAAAACTGCTAGACCATTCAGGGGTGACCTAAATCAAAGCCCTTATGATTATACAGTGGAAGTGAGAAATAGATTTAAGGGACTAGATCTGATAGAGTGCCTGCTAAACTATGGACGGAGGTTCGTGACAATGTAGAGGAGATAGGGATCAAGCCATACTCAAGAGAAAGAAATGCAAAAAAGGAAAATGGCTATCTGATGAGGCTTTACAAATAGCTGTGAAAAGAAGAGAAGCAAAAAGCAAAGGAGAAAAAGAAAGATATACCCATTTAAATGCAGAGTTCCAAACAATAGCAAGGAGAGATAAGAAAGCTTTCCTCAGCGATCAATGAAAAGAAACAGAGGAAAATAATAGAATGGGAAAGACTAGAGATCCCTTCAAGGAAATTAGAGATACCAAGGGAACATTTCATGCATGCAATGATGGGCACAATAAAGGACAGAAATGGTATGGACCTAACAAAAGCAGAAGATATTGAGAAGAGGTGGCAAGAATACACAGGGCTATACAAGAAAGACCTTCATGACCCAGATTATCACGATGGTGTGACCACTCACCTAGAGCCACACATCCGGGAATGGGAAGCCAAGTGGGCCTAGGAAGCATCACTATGAACAAAGCTAGTGGAGGTGATGGAATTCCAGTTGAGCTATTTCAAATGCTAAAATATGATACTCTGAAAGTCCTGCACTCAATATCTTGGCAAATTTGGAAAACTCAGCAGTGGCCACAGGACTGGAAAAGGTCAATTTTCATTCCAAATCTAAGAAAGACAATGCCAAAGAATGCTCCAACTACTGCACAATTGCACTCATCTCACATGCTAGTAAAGTAATGCTCAAAGTTCTCTAAGCCAGGCTTCAGCAATACGTGAACAGTGAACTTCCAGATGTTCAAGCTGGTTTTAGAAAAGGCAGAGGAACCAGAGATCCAATTGCCAGCATTTGCTGGATCATCGAAAAAGCAAGAGTTCCAGAAAAAAAAAAAAAACAAAACAAAAAACATATATTTCTGCTTTATTGACTATGCCAAAGCCTTTGACTGTGTGGATCACAGTAAACTGTGGAAAATTCTGAAAGAGATGGGACTACCAGACCACCTGACCTACCTTTTGAGAAACCTGTATGCAGGTCAGGAAGCAACAGTCAAAACTGGACATGGGACAACAGACTGGTTCCAAATAGGAAAAGGAGTACATCAAGGCTGTCTATTGCCACCCTGCTTATTTAACTTATACACAGATTACATCATGAGAAACACTGGTCTGGATGAAGCACAAGCTGGAATCAAGATTGCTGGGAGAAATATCAATAACCTCAGATATGCAGATGACACCACCTTTGTGGCAGAATGGGAAGAGGAACTAAAGAGTCCCTTGATGAAAGTGAAAGAGGAGAGTGAAAAAGTTGGCTTAAAGCTCAACATTCAGAAAACGAAGATCTTGGCATCCAGTCCCATCATTTCATGGCAAATAGATAGGGAAACAATGGAAACAGTGACTGACTTCATATTTTGGCTTTTAAAATCACTGCAGATGGTGATTTCATCCATGAGATTAAGAGATGCTTTCTCCTTGGAACAAAGTTATAGCCAACCTAGACAGCATATTAAAAAGCAGAGACGTTACTTTGCCAACAAAGTCTGTTTAGTCAAGGCTATGGTTTTTCCAGTGGTCATGTATGGATGTGAGAGTTGGACTCTAAAGAAAGCTGAGCACCGAAGAGTTGATGCTTTTGAACAGCAGTGTTGGAGAAGACTCTTGAGAGTCCCTTGAACTGCAAGGAGATCCATCCAGTCCATCCTAAAGAAGATCAACCCTGAGTGTTCATAGGAAGGACTGATGCTAAAGCTGAAATTCCAATACTTTGGCCACCTGATGTGAAGACCTGACTCATTTGAGAAGACTCTGATTCTGGGAAAGATTTGAGGGCATGAAGAGAACAGGACAACCGAGGATGAGATGGTTGGATGGCATCACCAACTCAAGCGACATGAATTTGGATAAACCCCAGGAGTTGGTGTTGGACAGGGAGGCCTGATGTGTTGCGGTTCATGGAGTCGCAAAGAGTCAGACACGGCCGAGCGACTGAACTGAACTGAACTGATGGGGGTTTTCTTATTTACCCTTTCTGTTTCCCTTTTTTTTCTTCTATCTAGTGTCAGTTTACTTAAACGTAGCTTTGTTCTTGTCTCCCTTCTTCACAGAATTATTATCAAATATATTACATTTCTCTGTTATATACTCAGTAATATACTCATATATATGTTGTGTTACACAGTTGCTTTTAAAATCAATCAGGAAAATAAAGGAGAGAATCTATGCAATTGTATCGTATTTTATAATGAAAGATTGTTGCTGAATCATGAAAGATGCTGGGATTCTTGGCCTCCAGAGGACAAAAATTCAATATCGGGCCAGAGACGAGGCTTGATCGCTCAGAGCTTTTGTGTAATAAAGTTTTATTAAAGTATAAAAGAGGTAGAGAAATCTTCTGACATAGACATCAGAAGTGGGTAGAAATACTCCCTTGCTAGTGTTAGCAATGGAGTTACATACCTTTTAATTAGTTATTACAGTGAATCAAAAGAATGTCTGGAGATTGTAAAGGTCTTACTAGACCCACTCCCATAATTTACATTTTAAAATAACAGGATTAGCCAGAAGGTTTTCAGGAAGGAGAAACTGTCCTTAAGCAGGATACATTGTTGTTGTATAAACCCTAGTACAGAGCTTAAACTGAGTTGTGTAATTGACTAAGACTAAGGAATATAGACAAAAAAGTTTGTCCTTTCCTCCTCCTTGAGAATTCTGGCCCCCTCTCTCCTTGGGGACCCCCGGACTTCTTATCAACCTGCCTAGGAATTAACTCTCTCAATAACTACCTACACAATTACTTTTAGTGGCACTCTTTTTTTTTTCTTGTGGCTTTGAATTACTATCTTTCACTTGTTTTCAGTCTGCAGAACTTCTTTTAATATTTCTTTTAAGGTAGATCTACTTGCAACAGATTCTCTGTTTTTCCTTATCTGGGAATGACTTTTTCTCACCCTCAGTTTTGAAAAATAGTTTTGCTAGACATAACAGTCTATGTGTGACAATTTTTGCTTTCAGTGTGTTGAATATGTCATCCCACTGCCTTCAGACTTCTGTTGTTTCTTATGAGCAGTCAGCTTGATGTTATGATTCCTTTTCTCTTGTTCCTTTCAAGATTTTCTCTTTGTTTTTCAACATTTTGTCTGTGATTGGTCTGGGTGTTTCACCTTTGGCACTTATTTTCCCTATAGTTTGGTGAGGTTCTTGGCTGTAGTACATGCTTATTTTTCATCAGTTTTGGGGAGTTTTTAGCCTTTATTTCCTTAATTGTTAGTCTCTCTTGCTTTCCTCTCCTTGTGGTAGACCTAATAAATACATGTACATTGGTGTTTTTAGTGGTCTTCCACATTTCTCTTGAGGATCTGGTAATTTTTCTTTTTTTTTGTTTTCGTTCTTTTCATGTCCTTTTAAAAAGTATTACTGAAGTATAGTTGATTTACAATGTTGTGTATATATATGCTGCTAAGTCACTTCAGTCGTGTCTGACTCTGTGTGACCCCATAGATGGAGCCCACCAGGCTCCCCAGTCCCTGGGATTCTTCTCCAGGCAAGAGCACTGGCATGGGTTGCCATTTCCTTCTCCAGTGCAGGAAAGTGAAAAGTGAAACTGAAGTCCCTCAGCCGTGTCCGACCCTCAGCGACCCCATGGACTGTAGCCTAACAGGCTCCTCCATCCCTGGGATTTTCCAGGCAAGAGTGCTGGAGTGGGGTGCCATCGCCTTCTCCAGTGTGTATATATATATATATATTCCCTTTCATACTTTGTTCCATTATGGTTTATTAAAAGACACTGAATATAGTTCCTTGTTGTATACTGTAGGATCTTGTTGTTCATCCATGTTATATATAACGGTTTGCATCTCCCAGTTCCAAACTATCAATCAAACTCTCCTTCACTCCTCCCCCTGGGCAACCACAGGTCTGTTCTTTATATCTGTGAGTCTGTTTCCATTTCATAGATGAGTTCATTTGTGTCATCTTTTAGATTCTAAATGTAAGTAATATCATATATTTGCCTTTGTTTTCTTTTTCCTGATTTACTTCACTTAATATGATAATCTCTAGGTCTATTTATGTTGCTGCAAGATGGCATTATGTTATTTTTTGTATGGCTGAGTAATATCCTTTTATATACATAAATCACATTTTGTTTATCCATTCATCTTTTGATGAACATTTAAGCTGTTTCCATGTCTTGGCTGTTGCAAATAGTGCTACTGTGAATATATGAAGCGTGTGTCCTTTTGAATGATAGTTTTATCTGGGTATATGCCCAGGAGTGGGATTGCTGGATGATATGGCAACACTAATTTTAGTTTATTGAGGAGCCTACATACTGTTTTCCATAATGGCTGTACCAAATTACATTCCCACCAAGTGTGTAGGAGGGTTTCCTTTTCTCCCCACCCTCTCCTGCATTTGTTATTTGTAGACTTTTAAAAAATAATATATATATTTATTTATTTTTGGCTGTGCCAGGTTTTCATGGCTGTGTGGGCTTCTCTCTAGTTGTGGTGAGCAGGAGGCTACTCTTTTAATGTGGTGAGCATACTTCTCACTGCGGGGGCTTACCTTGCTGCTGAGCACAGGCTCCAGGGCACACAGGCTTCGGTCCTGTGGCACATGAACTCAGTAGTTTTGGCCCCTGGTCGCTAGAGCACAGGCTGAATAGTTGTAGTGAACAGGTTTAGTTGCTCTGTGGCATGTGGGATTTTTCCAGCCCAGGAATCAGACCCATGTTTCTTGCACTGGAAGGAAGATTTTTTTTTTTTTTTTTACCACTGAGCCACCAGGGAACCCCCTATTTGGGTTCCCTGGCCATTCTAACTGGTGTGAAGTGGTACCTCATTGTAGTTTTGATTTGCCCCTCTCAATAATTAATGATGATGAGCAACTTTTCATGTGTCTATTGGCTCTGTATGTATTCCTTAGAGAAATGTCTATTTGGTCTTCTGCCTATTTTTCAATTGGGTTGTTTGGGTTTTTCTTTTGTTGTTGTTGTTGTTGACTTGTATAAGCTATTTGTATATTTTGGAAATTAAGTCCTTGTAGGTCACATTGTTTGCAAATGTTTTCTCCCAGTCCATAGATTGTCTTTTCATCCTATTCATGACTTTCTTTGCTGTGCAGAAGCTTATAAGTTTGATTAGGTTCCATTTGTTTATTTTTGCTTTTATTTTTATTACCTTGGGAGATTGAACTAAGAAAACTTTGGTACTATTTTTTTTTTAAATTTTTTTTATTTATTTAATTTTTTTGGATTTGGTACTATTTATGTCAGAGAATGTTTTTCATATGTTTTCTTCTAAGACTTTTATGGTGTCATATCTTAAATTTAATCTTCAAGCCATTTTGAGTTTATTTTTGTGTATGATGTGAGAGTGCATTATAACTTCACTGATTTGTGGCTCTCCACCTTTCCCAACATCACTTACTGGAGAGACTGTCTTTGCCCCATTATATATTCTTGCCTGAAGTTGTTGGTGTTTCTCCCACCAGTCTTGAATCCAGCTTGTAACTCATCCAGCCCAGCATTTCTCAAGATGCTCAGCACATAGGTTAAGTAAACAGTGTGACAATAGACAGCCCTGCCATACACCTTTCTTAATACTGAACCAAACAGGTGTTCCATACAGGGTTCTAACTGTTTCTTCTTGACCCACATACAGGTCTCTCAGGAGACACCTTACTTATAAGTAAGATGGTCTGCCTGTCAACAACTTCAGAGATGCGGATGATACCACTATAATGGCAGAAAGTGAATAGGAACTAAAGAACCTCTTGCTAAGGGTGAAGGAGGAGAGTGAAAAAGCTGGCTTAAAACTAAATATTAAAAAAGCTAAGATCATTACTTCATGGGCAACAGAAGGGAAAAGGTGAAAGTAATGATATATTTCCTCTTCTTGGACTCTAAAATCACTACAGATGATGACTGTAGCCATGAAATCAGAAGATAGTTGATTCTTGACAGGAAAGCTGTAACAAACCTAGACAGTATGTTGAAAAGCAGAAATATCACTCTGTTGACAAAGACCCATATAGTCAAGGCTATGGTTTTCCCAGTGGTCACATATGGTTGTGAGAGCTGGACTGTAAAGAAGGCAGAGTGCCAAAGAATTAATGCCTTCAAACTGTGGTACTGGAGAAGACTCCTGAGAGGCCCTTGGACAGGCAAGGAGATCAAAGCAGTCAATCTTAAGGGAAATCAACCCTGAATACCTGTTGGAAGGACTGATGCTGAAGCTGAAGCTCAAGTATTTTGGACATCTGATGCAAACAGCTGACTAATTTGAGAAGTCCCTGATGCTAAGACTGAGGGTAGAAGGAAAAGAGAGCATCAGAGGATGAGATGGCTGGATAGCATCAGTGATGCAATGGAAATGAACTTGGGCAAGCTTCAGGAAATGGTGAAGGACAGGGAGGCCTGACATGCTGCAGTCCATGGTGTCACAAAGAGTTGGCACAACTGGATGACTAAACAACAATATTCATACCTCCTTTGTCAAAGATTGATTTACTATAGGTGTGCGGGTGTATTTATAGGCTCTCTATTCTGTTCCATTGATCCATATGTCTGTTTATGTGCCAATACCATGCTGTTTTGATCACTATAGCTTTGTAGTATTGTCTGAAGTCTGGGAGGGTTATGTATCCTGCTTTGTTCTTTTTATTCAGGGTTACTTTGGCAATTCTTGATCTTATATGGTTCTATATAAATTTTAAGATTATTTGTTCTAGTTCTGTGAAAAATGTCATGGACAATTTGATAGGGCTTACATCAAGTCAGTAGAAACTGTGTAGTATGGCCATCTTAACAATATTAATTCTTTCAATCCAACTGCATAGAATATCTTTCCATCTCTTTGAATCATCTTTAGTTTCTTTCATTAATGCTTCATAGTTCTCAGCATATGAGTCTTTCACTTCCTTATGAGGTGTATTCCTAAGTATTATATTTTTGATGCAATTTTAAAAGGGATTATTTGCTTACATTCCTTTTCTGATACATTATTGTTAGTGTAAAAAAATGCAGCTGATTTCTGTATGTTAATCTTGTATCCTGCTACCTTACTGAATTGTTTATCCATTTTAGAGGTTTTATGTGGGAGCCTTTCTTATCTTTTTTTTTGCTTAATTCCTTATTCTCTGTCTTAGATTACATAATCTCAATGGATGTATCTTCAAGTTATTTGATATTTTTAAATTTTTCCAGTTCAACTCTGTTGTTGAGCCATTCTAGTGGTTTTCATTTCACTTACTGTATTTTTCAACTATAGAAATTTAATTCGGTTCCTTTTAACAATTTCTATTCCATTATTGATGTTCAATATTTTATGAGATGTAAAAGAGATACATCATTTTAATTCTTTGAGCTTTGTTTCCTTCAGTTCTTTGAATGCATTTGTAATGTCTGCTTTGAATTTTTTTTTTTTTCTACTCAGTCCAATATCTGGACAATTTAAAAGACATATGTTATTGCTCATTTTTTGCTTTGTTTATAAGCCATACATTTTCTTGTTATCATGTTCCATTATTTTTGTTGAAAACTGGATATTTTTGATAATATATTGTGGTTTATTTGTTTAGTGACTTGAGAAAAAAAAAATGATTCTATAAAGTGTGTTTACCCTGCAGTCTGTAGCCTCTTATATGTTGCTCATGTTGTCACCCCACCTTTTTTTTCCTTAAGCCTGGTCCCTTCTAGGTCGGCATAAATCACTTACTGGTCAGAGGTCATACTTAAGCCTCCTTAGCCAGTTAACTTTTTGTTGAATGTGCTTGTCTGGTTTGGAAACCAACATTTCATGGATGTTTATATTTCTTCCCATGTTCAGCCAAGAATAATAGCTTGAAGTTTCTTTCTCTGATCATCCCTAAGAGAATGCAGCCTTGGCCATACACATAGTCTTTGAGATTTCCAAGGATGACTGTGATATTATTTAAAAACTTGGTTTCTGAGGAGTCACCCCTGGTTAGAGTAGCTTATTCTGTTAGTGTTCAGTCAGAGGTTGTGTTTTAGCCCCTTTACTGTGAAACTTCAGATACTGTTGATCTGTGTGAGCCTTGAGGTATATTTTCAAGTCTTGCTCTGACTACTGTAGGGCAGGCTCAGCCTAGTAGTATATATGCTTTCCAAACCCTAGAGTTGTCTATGATTCCAGGAGGGCTTTTATTGGCCATCTCTTTCCCTGGTTCTCTTTACTAAGCTTCTAGCTGTCTTGTTATTTTGTTAGTAAGAGAGCTACTGGTGTCTTATCCTTGAAGCTTGCAATAAAGTCAGTGTGTTTTTTTCCCACTGTTACATCCCTGAAAGATGGATTTTTTAGGTTGGAAATTTTTTTCCTTTTATTTGTTTACTAATAATATCTACCACTCCATTGTGATTGAAATAACACATGGAGGCTCAGATAGCTAAAGCTATATTCAGAATTCAGTAATTAACAATTCTAGAGCAGATTGGTTGACGTTACTCTTGACTTTGAGGCAAGATACACTTAGCATAAACAATCTTAATTTAATATGCTATCAGGACTCTATAACACTATGTGGAACTCAACTCTCTTTGTGAATAAAAGCCTAGGCCTTGTATATTCACCTGAGGAAAAAAAAATTAAGAAGCTGAAAAATTATTCCTCACCTCATTATCTAAAGACTTATTTAGGAAAGATTCCCTGAGGTAGGCAGAATTGATAGGAGTAATAAAGCCTCTGCCTGGCTCCATGATTTCCAGCCCTTAGTATGCATACTTTCTCTCAGTTATTCAAGCACTAATGTAGGTAAAGAGATGTAGCAGGTAATTAAACTCCCTAATCAACTAGCTTTAAATTGGGGAGATTATCCTTAGGGAGTCTGATCTGATCAGTAAGTCCTTTAGTAAAGTGAAGTGGTAGGATTTCCTTTCATTTTAAAGGCTAAAATAATATTCTATTAATGCATATACCAGATTTTCTTTATCCATTTTATCCATTCATCTGTTGACAGGCATTGAGGTGGTCTAAATGATACCTGCCCCTGGAGATAGCAGGTAATGTCATTATGCTATAAATGGAGACAGCTGTTGTGAATAATGCTGCAGTAAACATAGAAGTGCACATATCTCTTCAACATCCTGATTTCAACTCTAGGACGTATATCCAGAAATGGGATTGCTGGCTCATATGGTACTGCCTTTTTTTTAACTTTTTGAGGAAGTTCCACGTAGTTCTGCACCATTTTTCTTTTCAATGAATAGCATTTAAAACCCCAGTTTCTTTATAAACTTATCAACAGTTTTTTTTTTTTAATGTAATAGCTGTTTAACTGGTTTGAGATATTTTCACACCATGGTTTTAGTTTGCATTTCCCTGAAGACTAGTGATGTTGGGCACCTTTCTGTACACCTGTTGGTTATATGTATGTCTTTCTTGAAGAGATATCTATTCAAGGCCTTAACCTACTTTTTAGTCTTTTTTTTTTTTTTTTTTACTATTGAGTTGTAGGAGTTCCTCATATGTTTTGAAATTAACCCCTTATCAAGGATATGATTTGCGAATATTTTCCTCTCATTCTATAGGTTGCCTTTTCACTCTGTTGATTGTTTTCTTTGCTGTTCAGAGCTTTATAGTTTGATGTAGTCCCACTTGTATATGTTTTATTTTATTGTATTTTCTTCTTTCTTTCTTTTCTATCCAAAAACTCATTGTCATAGGCTTTCTTCCTGTTTTCCTCTAGAGATTTTAGAGTTTTAGATTTTATGATTAAGTTTTAAATACATTTTAGCTGATATTGTGTGTGGTATCAAATAAGGGTTCAATTTCATTCTTGCACATGTGAATTTTCAGCATTCCCGGCACCATTCAACAAATGGATGAAGCTAAAAGACATTATGCTAAGTGAAATAAGGCAGTCACAGAGGGATAAACACTGCCACTTATATGAGTATCTAAAAAACTCAAGTTTAGAGAAACAAAGGTAGAATAGTATTTTCTGGGGGTGGGGGGGGAGGAGAAAATAGGGATTTGCCAGTCAACGGGTATAAAGTTTCAGTTATTCAAGGTGGATAAGTTGTAGATGTCAGCTATACAGCATTATGCCTGCCATTTATAATACTGTATTGTGCACCTAAAAATCTGTCAAGAGAGTAGAACTTATGTTAAATATTCTAACCACAATAATAGATAATATGTAGATATATACATAGATAACTAGACAGACAGCTGGATGAGTAAACAGATAAGTGCTTAGATAGATAGGCAGAGACACAGAATAAAATGAGGTATAAGAGAGAGATTCCCCTGGATTGGTCTAAGAGAAAAACTGGAATATGCCATGAATTCTGCCAATGGATTTGGAAGAGGTCCTCAAGCCTCAGATAAGAAATTCATCCCCTGCTTATACCTTATTGGAACAGTTGAGGACCTGAGCAAAAGATTCAGCCAGCACTTGCCTGGACTCCTGACCCTGGAAAGAGTGAAATAGTATGTTTGTATTGTTTTAAACTGTTAAAATTGTGGAAATGTGTTGACACAGTCACATAACCTAATTTACTCTCTTTTTGTCTGTAGCTGAATCCTTGCCTCTGCTGCGCCAGATTGCTAAAGGCAGTAGTGTCCTCCTGCATTTCCTAATGCTGCTGCTACAGTCCTACTGATTTAAAGGTAGCCCCTTGCCTGCATAGAACTTGCTCACCTAAATAAAAATTGCCACAAGC
This sequence comes from Capra hircus, assembly GCF_001704415.2. NCBI lineage: Eukaryota > Metazoa > Chordata > Mammalia > Artiodactyla > Bovidae > Capra > Capra hircus. Next base: position 11,343,817 of record NC_030812.1, read on the forward strand.
CTGTGAATAAAGCCTTCCTAAAGTGTAGCAACCTGGCAAATTCATAAAGTCATGTGGACAACCCTTACAAAAGGCTAAGATCAAGGCAAACTCCCCAGGCTGGATGATGAAAAGTCAACTGCAAAACAGGAAATAAGTGACCTCAAGAACCACATAGGCTTCTGAACACTATTAAGGTCAAAACTCCCACAACTCCCACATGCTAATCCAAGGCTTAAAACTTCAGTCAAGCCTCAACCAGAAGATGCTCAGACCTTGGAAAATGTACAAATCTTAGACCTAATAATACGATTAAAAAAAAAAAAACAGATCTCTACTATTCTTAAAGACTGAGTTATCAGTTTTAAGCATGGTTATCATCATATGTGTATGCATATATGCATGCATACATGTGTGTATCAGTAAATTTGTTTGGAAAGAAGTAACCACTGAATATGTAATTAGGCAATAATTCCTAATCTTGTGATTAGATACTTTATTTACCAATCCGGAAGAGTATCCATTAGATTTTTAAATGATCTCTGAAGAATTCCATTTTACTCAGGTTACATATAAAAACATCATTTGGCAGATGAATCCTTTGAACATTCCTATAATGTGAAAATATATACAGTTTATTTAGGAAAAAATAGTCCAATGGTAGTATCTAAAAACATTGTCCATACATTATCAAGCTTTAGAAAAATTAAAATATATGAAACAAAATTCTATACTTCTTTAGAAATTTATGATACACTCTTTTCCTTAATAATCTTGACATTACTAATTACTAAGCTACCATAACAAAGAAATCCAAAAATAAAGAAAGTAGATTGATCTCTCATCTCTCTGAGATTAGAAAGCAGTCTCTAGTCCTAAATACGTGACTTCCATCCTTGGCACAAAAGATGTTGTTTCCGTACTTACTGTCTGCCACAATCAGGAAATAAGGAGAAGGTAAGGGACCACAAATATGATCCCTTTTATGGATGTGTCTATAAATGACATTCTTTATTTCCAGTTATGCCCTGTTGGCCAGAACTTAGTCACCCGGCTACACCAACTGTGGAGAAAACTGGGAACATATCCTGTACATGATAACCATATGCTCTGCTAAAACTTAGGAGCTCTAAAATTAAAGAATGAGATAATGGATGGATATTGGACTTTTAGTATTTGTCTTTAGCTCTTTCCTAATCTTTCTACATACAGTAACTTATTGTGTTGCCATCTCCTATTTTCAGGGGTTGTATTCCAAAATTACTTCTCAAGAATATACAAGCCATTTATTATTTCAAAAATAAATTAGAGTGCAAAGTTTAATAATTCTGCTCTTCAAAGGAAACTATGAAAAAGAATGAAAATACAAACTAAAGACTGAATGAAAATATGTATAAGTCATATATCTGATAATTTTCATTAATAATATGTAAAGAATTCTAAAGACTTAATAATAAGAAATCAGAAAACCCAAATTTGTAAAAAATGAGCAAAAATTTTAGCAGACATATTACAAGGGATACACAGATCTCTATCATACACACACACAAAATTCTCAGCATCATGATTCATTAAAGAAAGGCAGATTTACCACAGTGATATACCACCACACCTATTAAAATGGCTGAAATTAAAATGATTTACTATAATGCTGACTAGGATGTGGAGGAACTGGAACACTCATACACTGCTACTAGGAATGTAAATGGCATAACTGTCACTTTGAAATGATTAGAAATTTTTTTTAAATGTAAACATATAGCAACTATATGATCCAATTATTCTGCTCCTCGATATTTACCCAAAAATAAATGAAAATGTATGTCCATACAAGTCATATACACAGATGTTCACAGTAGCTTCATTTTGTATTAATCAAATACTTGAAACAAGTGAAAGTTCATCAACAGTGAAAAAGATTAATAAACTAAGGTACATTTATAATAAAATATGAATGATACAAGGATAAAAAGTGACGATCTATTTATACTTATACCAAGATGAATAGATACCAAAATAATTATTCAGTACAAAAAGCCAGACCTCACCTCCTGGCAAAATAGTATCTCCTCATTCCATGATTTCATTTATTTAAAATTTTAGAAAACTCAAACTAATCTTTAGTGATAGAAACTAGATCAGTTGCAGTCTGAGGATGGAAAAATACTATGGAGAAGTAGTAAGGGAATTACAAGGAATCACAGGGAAATTGTTGGAATATGATAGATATGTTTATTATACTGATTGTGTTCACTTTATAGGTGTATCCATATAATGACACATTAAATTGCATGCTTGAAGTATGCAGAGTTTGTTGTATAGCATTTATGCTCACAAATTTTAATAAATGAAGAACAGACTCAAGAGTATTATTGGGTTTAGACATGACAGAGAAGGGTGCAAGCTACAATTTGGATATGGAGTAGTCCACAATCCTGTGTACTCCTTTGAGTCGGTATTATGAATGTGAATGTCATCTGTCATTTGTGTCTCAGTTGGAAAAACCTGGAACTTCCATTTGAGTTTTGTGCTTGGACTAAGGACTGTTGAGCAAGACGTGGTCCCTGTGCTACAAAACTCTTACAAAAATTGCAGGCAATGCTACTCTTCTCAGTGTACGTCTCAACTAAATTGTGAATTCCTCAAGGAACACAGTATTCTAGACTCATAAAATATTGGAAATAAGATCAATTTAGGTTTATGTAGTCCAGCCTATTTTGAGAAATGGAATTGAACTTACACATAGCACACAGAAATATATTGGCATAGTTGGTATTAAACCTACCTCTCCTGGCTCCCTGCCCAAAGTTTTCTCCATTACATCATTTCTCTTACTGAACACTAGACTCTGAGCAAAGTCAGTGATCAATAAATTTGCTTAACAACTGCTGATCAGAATTGACAAAAAGCCCAGAAGAGTCTCTTCACAATTACATTTTTTTTCTGAGGTTTAAGCGACAAATAATTCACAAGAATAAGAAACAGGGGAAAATTCCGAATCTTCCTGTGTATTTCTTCTTTTCCTTGTTAAATGGAGATATATTTACATGTAAGTGCTGAAAGTAAACAAACAATAAACAATTAAGAGCCAGTACCTACAAACAATAAGAAAAAATAGTTGACACTTTGATGGGAAAAAATTTAGAAATGACTGCTAAAATGTCAATTTATAAATTAGGACTCTTAGTAGAGGTTAAATTAATCTGGTTCACAATCAGTGGGAGACCTTTCAGAGACTCCATGCTATTTATAGTAAAGGCTCTGAAGCTATGCTGTTCATTTATATCAGGTAACAAAATTACTACTGCAACAGAAGCACTTTGTAGGATCTATGGCACTTGGCAGGAAAAGAGTATTGATTCCAAGCCAAGGAAATGACAGTACAGTGTAGCTGCTGCCGGACTAAAGAAGGAAAAAGAAAAGAATAGATAATAACAGATGCATGTGGGCAGTGAGAAGTGCAATCAGTTCAGATTAATTATGAGCCCAATATGTGTGCAGAGACAACTTTTGAAGAAATTCAAGATAAAAGGGAGTAAGTAGGTAGGATGGCTGTAGGGAATTTATATTCAGACAAAAAAGACTACATTCACATCAGTTAGGGTAAAGGACCTGTCACAGGAGGGACATCATGAATGACTCTAAGCAGAAAGAGGTAATCACAGGCCTGGCACATGGAGACACATTGAATCTGCTCAAGGGAGTGACTTCTAGTTCTTGTCATCATGTGATGTTCATTTTTCTTAAGCCATTTTGAGAAATGCATTATGGTAAACAGGAGTACTGATGACTTATTAAGGAAACAAGTGCTGAAAAATATTAATAAAAACAAACTATAGTTTCCAACTGAGTCACACTGTCATATCCCAAAGTCACATATGTAATAAATTCACCATTTTAAATTATAGTCCAAGCTACAAATATAAAGAAAACAAAACCAACAAAATTGCTTTGCCCTAAATGAATATCATAAAACCCATCCATTCTGATCATCTGAGACACCCTCATCAGATTTTATTGAAACAAGTTTGTGTTCTCGAACAGTAAATATATAGTAGAAAGTTCAGAGGGAAGGAACTGCTATAAAAAGGTTATCAGATGAAAAATATTTATAAAGCCATAAAGATAAGGGGGTTTCATAAAAACCAGAGACAAAATAAATCTTAAACAGAGGTCAATCTATGTAGAAACATACATTTCTGCACCTCGATTGATCATGATACAAACACATTCTATGATGTAAGATGATTTACATTTAGAGTGATGCCTCAAAAATCACTGAAAGAATGGAAACTCATCTTCAGTACACTCTACCACAAAGACATGAAAGTGAGAAATACAGTATGGCAATGCCTCCATGCAAAAGTATGAAAATGTAAAACAAACTACTGCCTTGACTATAGAAGCAACCTGGAAGATTCCCTTCTGTGAAACATTTCACTGGTCATGAGGCATTTTCTAGACAAGCCACAGTAAACTCACTGGTAAAGGTAAGAGATATATATTTGGCATATGGCTTTTGCTTGGAAATGAGAGCAGTCCAGTTAAAATGATTAAAGGATTTTTCAGTTATTTTATGCACCTGAAAAGCCTGGTGTATTCAAATATAGCTGGATAGAGGTACATAACGTGTCAGGAATCTATTGTTCTTTATCTCTTAATTCCATTTCTTTGTGTTTTTTTAACCATTTTAATTTGAAAATCTTATTAACTTACAGAAAATTCAGAAGATTATTACAAAGAGTTCACATATGTCCTTTATTTAGCTTTCCCTAACATTAACCATTCTGATAGCCATAATGCAATTGTCTAACTGGGAAATAAACATTGAAACAATACTATTATGTAAACTATAGACCATATTTGAATTTTACTAGGGCTTTATTTGGGGCTTCTCTGGTGGCTCAGACAGGAAAGAATCTGCCTACAATGCGGGAGACCCAGATTCAATCCCTGGGTCAGAAAGATTCCCTGGAGAAGGGAATGCCAGCCCATTTCAATATTCTTGTTTGGAAAATTCCATGGACAGAGGAACCTGGTGGGCTACAGTCCATGGGATCACAAAGAGTTGGATTTCCCCAAAAGTTTTTTTTTTTTTTTTTTCTCTTCCAAGATCCAGTCCAGACAGCTGCCATGCATTTAGTTGTTTTGTCACTTCGGTCTCTTCCTATTGTAAAAGTTCCATTCTTTCCCTGTTTTCATTACCTTGATACTTTTGATGAATACTGGTCACTCAATTTTGTAGATAGGTCTCAATTTTTCTCTGAGTTTTTCTGGTATTCCTTATCTAATGATTAGGTTGAGGTCATGCAATTTTGACAATAACGTCATAGAAGTAATGACTTTTTTCTTCTCCAAGTGCATCATATTGAAGGAACACAATGCCAATATATCTTATTTCTGAAGATGTTCACCTTGATCGCTTGATGAATGTTTCCTCTGCCAGGTTTTTCCCATTAGTTAATATTTCTCTGTTTGTGATTGATAAATAACTTGGAAGAGCCAGTTTTGAGACTATGTAAACAACTTGTTTCTCCTCAAACTTTCCCCCAATGATTTTATCACTTTTCGGTAGGTATTGTCTGGAAAAATCCTTCTGTGATGTCTGCCCCAGCTGTGCTTCTTCATTAGCTTCAGTCTCAAAGGGACAGTGCTAAAGAAATAGGGGCTACCAGTTGCTCTTGGTGACACCCAACCAGCTCAGCAATCCCGATGAAAGAAGCAGTTCCTCCAGTTGCAACAAAGCACCGGGTGCCGCCGGTAGTTTCCGTCTTTTAGATCATATGTTCATTGCTGAATCGATACCTCAGAATGGCCAAGGGAAGGCCCCTGTCACAGGCCAGGCCTGGGTCATGCTTCCACACCTGCAGTTGGAGGATGGGTTGGGTTGTCCCACTCTAACCACGGGAACTGAGAATAGAGGAGAGGAGGTTCCCCAAGAGAAAAACAGTACATTGTTACCAGAAGAGATGGTAGACGCTGCAGAGGCACCATCAGGATTCCTGCCACACTAAGATAGAGCCAGTTTTTCCTGATATGTTTTTTGAGATCCAAGTTTGTAAAAGACAGTGTCTAAACCCATCAATATAAAAGTGCTTAAAAATATAAGCACTTAAATTTATCTTGTTTATCACAATATGGAAGACTGCAAATTCTTGGTCATCGATTTTCCAACACTTACATTTGCTGTAGTATAAGATTTCCTTCTCCTCTGTCCTTAATATAAATAGGAAAAATAACCATACTTCTACAGTTGACATAATACATGACACATAGGTCACTGCTCAAAAATGTCATGGTTGTTATTATGCTTATTACTGTTATTAAATACTCAACTTGACACGTATTTATGTAGTGTTTGTTATACACAAGATACTACTAGGTTTAGGACTCAAAGATGAATAAGAAACTGTTCTGACTTTAAGAAACACAGAGACTAGTGTGGAGGATAAAATATGCACAAAACTCTACCAGGCAGGATGTTACAAGTTTCCATAATAGGAATAAGTGCTATACATATAATATATCTTTATGTTTTTATATATTAAGTCCCTACTTAATCTTCTTCAGGCAATACAAAAACAGAAAATTAACGAAAGCATTTTCAAACAGCTTTTTCTTAAAAGATGAGTCTCTCTATACACACTTAACCTTTCAGATATAAATTGAATATTACATTAACCAGCAACTGAATAGAGTGAAGAACAATTGACTTTATTGTTATTAATATCTTAGATAGAAAGACTTAAAGATCACAACAAGTAATCTAGTCAGAATGATATTTTTCAGCATTTAATGTTATAGCTCTTCATGCTTGACAAAAGACCTCTGCATTTTTTCCCTATACATGAAGAAAATCAGATTATTTGATTTGTTTGACAGAAGGCTTTGTGATTTAGAAACCACTTTTGAACTAAATGACCAGACTGTTGCTAAGCAACTGTGTAAAAGAGTTCTTAAGTACAAAAGACACAGCTAAAATACAGCATTGTAAGGTCTAAGTAGTATGTCTGACATTTTCGTACAATAAATAAAATATTTTCAAAATAAATAATTTCAATATTCTCTTTCATAAATCAATTATATATGTGTGTGACTGTGTGTATTCAGAGAAACTAAATAGATTGAATATGAAATTGAAAGCAAAATCTCAACCCAACTGTGTGAATTTACAATAATAATTTTTCAGGTCTGTTTGGCCCTGTTAGCCTGCCACGACATAAAATTTTTCTAAATATTTTTAGAAACTCTTGAAGCATCTACACAGAGTATTATTCAGATATTCTGGATCAATGACTGATCTGCAAATAAATTTTACATTTTACAGATCTTATTTCTGGAAAAATACCAAAACAAGAAAGTATTACCTGACTTGACAACATATATTCCAATTTAGAAATTATTATATAATTAATGTAATTTTATTGTGAGAAAGTTACTAAAAGTTCAGAAATTTATTACTTAGTAAATGTAGATTTTCATTACTAACACTACAGAGGCCAGAAATATACTTGTTAACTTCTTAAACAGAAAGACAAGATACACTTTTCCTATAAAGCTGTGACAAGCGGTAAGCCTGATCCTTTGAAACCAGAGAAAGAAGCCCTTGAATTACTTTCCTACGAAAATACTGCTTTACTTTTATAGAAGTAGCTCTATCATCAGGTAAACTTGGCAACTGATGAAGCCAACACTGAGGAGCTAAATTAACCACTTACCCCAATATGCCTGCCCCCTGTGGTCCTAACTAGAGATTGTCAGACACTTAGCTAATACAAGTGAACCATTTCTGCTTCATTCACATAAGAACATTCCTTTCACAAAAGTCATACGGACAGAGCGAAAACAAGGCTTACCCTGGAAAGCAAAGGTCTTTGAGTAATTTCCCTGCTAAGCTACTTTCTGTAAGTCTGAGTCCTGGGGGATATTCACTTCAGTTCATTTCAGTTGCTCACTGATTCCAACTCTTTGTGACCCCATGCACTACAGCAAGCCAGGTCTCCCTGCCCATCACCAACTACTGGAGTTTACTCAAACTCAGGTCCATGGAGTCGGTGATGCCATCCAACCATCTCATCCTCTGTTGCCCCCTTCTCCTCCTACCCTCGATCTTTCCCAGAATCAGGGTCTTTTCCAATGAGTCACTTCTTCACATCAGGTGGCCAAAGTACTGGAGTTTCATCTTCAACATCAGTCCTTCCAATGAACATTCAGGACTGATTTCCTTTAGGATGCACTGGTTGGATCTCCTTGCAGTCCAAGGGACTCTCAAGAGTCTTCTCCAACACCACAGTTCAAAGGCATCAATTCTTCAGCACTCAACTTTCTTTAAAGTCAAACATCAATGCATGGCTACTGGAAAAACCATACCTTTGACTAGATGGACCTTTGTTGGCAAAGTAATGTCTCTGCTTTCATATATGCTGTCTAGGTTGGTCATAACTTTTCTTCCAATGAGCAAGTGTCTTTTAATTTCGTAGCTACAGTCACCATCAGCAGTGATTTTGTAGTCCCCCAAAATAAAATCTGTCACTGTTTCCACTGTTTCCCCATCTATTTGCCATGAAGTTATGGAACCTGATGCCATGATCTTAGTTTTCTGAATGTTGAGTTTTAAGCCAACGTTTTCACTCTCCTCTTCACTTTCATCAAGAGGCTCTTTAGTTTTTCCTCACTTTCTGCCATAAGGGTGGTATCATCTGCATATCTGAGGTTAGTGATATTTCTCCAAGCAATCTTGTTTCCAGCTTGTGCTTCATCAAGCCCAGCATTTCTCATGATGTACTCTGCATACAATTTTAAAAGTAGGGTGACAATATACAGCCTTGTTGTACTCCTTTCCTGATTTGGAATCAGTCTGTTGTTCCAGGTTCACTTCTACCTGTTGCTTCTTGACCTGCATACAGATTTCTCAGGAGGCAGGTCAGGTGGTCTGGTATTCCTATCTCTTGAAGAATTTTCCACAGTTTATTGTGACCCACAGAGTCAAAGGCTTTGGCGTAGTCAATAAGGCAGAAATAGATGTTTTTCTGGAATTCTCTTGCTTTTTTGATGATGGCTTGGAGAATTTTGAGCATTACTTGCCTAGCATGTGCTACCGCTGCTGCTAAGTCACTTCAGTCGTGTCCGACTCTTAGCAACCCCATTGACTGCAAGCAGGTTCCTCCATCCATGGAACTTTCCAGCCAAGAGTACTAGGGTGGGATGCCATTGCCTTCTCCATGCTAGCATGTGAGATGAGTGTAATTGTGTATAGTCTGAGCATTCCTTGGCATTGCCTTTCTTTGGAATTGAAATGAAAACTGGCCTTTTCCAGTCCTGTGGCCACTGCTGAGTTTTCCAAATTTGCAGACATATTGAGTGCAGCACATTCACAGCATCATCTTTTAGGATTTGAAATAGCTCAACTGGAATTCCATCACCTCCACTCGTTTTGTTCGTAGTGATGCTTTCTAAGGCCCACTTGACTTCACATTCCAGGATGTCTGGCTCTAGGTGAGTGATCACACCATCGTGATTATCTGGGTCATGAAGATCTTTTTTGTACAGTTCTGTGTATTCTTGCTACCTCTTCTTAATATCTTCTGCTTCTGTTAGGTCCCTACCATTTCTTTCCTTTTTTGAGCCCATCTTTGTATGAAATGTTCCCTTTGTATCTCTAACTTTCTTGAAGAGATCTCTAGTCTTTCCCATTCTATTGTTTTCCTCTATTTCTTTGCACTGATCACTACGAAGGCTTTCTTATGCCTCCCTGCTATTCTTTGGAGCTTTGCATTCAAATGGATATATCTTTCCTTTTTTCCTTTGCCTTTTGCTTCTCTTCTTTTCATAGCTGTTTGTAAGGCCATTTTGCCTTTTTGCATTTCCTTTTCTTGGGGATGGTCTTGATCATTGCCCCTGTACATTGTCATGAACCTCTGTCCATAGTTCTTCAGGCACTCTGTCTATCAGATCTAATCCCTTGAATATATTTCTCAGTTCTACTGTATAGTCATAAAGGATTTGATTTAGGTCATACCTGAATGGTTTAATGGTTTTCCCTACTTTCTTCAATTTAAGTCTGAATTTGACAATAAAGAGTTCATGATCTGAGCCCCAGTCAGCTCCCAGTCTTGTTTTTGCTCTCTATAGAGCTTCTTCATCTTTGGCTACAAAGTATATAATCAGTCTGATTTTGGTGTTGACCATCTGGTGATGTCCATCTGTAGAGTCTTCTCTTGTGTTGTTGGAAGAGGCTCTTTGTTATGACCAGTGCATTCTTCGCAAAACTCTATTAGCCTTTGTCCTGCTTCATTCTGTTCTCCAAGGCCAAATTTTCCTTTTACTCCAGTTATTTCTTGACTTTCTACTTTTGCATTCCAGTCCCCTATAATGAAAAGGGCATCTTTTTTAGGTGTTAGTTCTAGAAGGTCTTGTAGGTCTTCATAGAACCATCACTGGAGGTTATTTATTATCTTGTAAATATCTTTCCACATTAGAACATATTATAGGAATAGTCTATAGCATGTAACTTATGAGGATAATAAAATAAAACACTTTAACTTTTTCATCAAGGTCCCATTTCTGTAGACCTTGATTTCAGTTTGAACTGGATTTGTTTCATGTACACTGTTTCCTTTATTTGTTCTTATGTTTTGGGCTTCCCTCATAGCTCAGTTGGTAAAGAATCTGCCTACAATGCAGGAGACCCCGGTCAATTCGTGGGTTGGGAAGATCCACTGGAGAAGGGATAGGATACTCATTCCAGTATTTTTCAGCTTCCTTTGTTGCTCAGTTGGTAAAGAATCTCCCTCAATGCAAGAGGCATGGGTTCAACCCCTAGGTTGGGAAGACCCCCTGGAGAAGGGATACCCACTCGAGTATTCTGGTCTGGAGAATTCCATGGACTATATAGTCCTAGGGGGCCCCAAAGAGTCAGACACAACTGAGTGACTTTCATTTTCACTTTTCTTTATTTTCAACTTGTTATAAACAGTATGACAATTCTCATTTTTGCTTACCATATTATTAAGATTTATCTTCACAGTGTGTTTCAGCTGAATAAAATGACAGCTACTCTGGACAGTTTTTCCTCTCATTATGCTATTATTCTTGAAGATGCAGATGGTAATGGAATTAGAGCAGACACACAAGCTGAAAAACACATCAAAACATGTAACAGATATTTAACCTTGACACACACAGTGAACCTTTGGTAAGGATCCTTGACTCTATAACCTTCAGGGTGGGAATATCATCTATCTTTTTCATTGTTTTATCCCCACCATATACTAAACACATAGTAGGTGCAAAATAAAATTTAAGAACTTATCTACTGGCTCAGAGATGTCATGTCCAAATATGTAGAAAATTGTTTTCTTATGTATTCAAGATTTTAAAATATATCAGATTTATGTTTATTCACACTTGATCTTTAGTAAATGAATCACAGGAAAAGATATTCAAACCTTTCTAATTACTAGTTTAGGCAATCACAGCAAAACGTCTTTTTGAAGGCAAAAAATCTTCTTGCAGAAATACCATATTATTTCTGTTTTTCACAATTTATTAGAAGCTCTAATGACTCAGGTAGTATATTAATCATGTGTTATAGTATATTATGATAGCAAATTTGGGAAACTCAGCAGTGGCCACAGGACTGGAAAAGGTCAGTTTTCATTCCAATCCCAAAGAAAGGCAATGCCAAAGAAGGCTCAAACTACCGTACAATTGCACTCATCTCACATGCTAGTGAAGTAATGCTCAAATTCTCCAAGCCAGGCTTCAGCAACACGTGAACCGTGAACTTCCAGATGTTCAACTTGGTTTTAGAAAAGGCAGAGGAATCAGAGATCAAATTGCCAACATCCACTGGATCATGGAAAAAGCAAGAGAGTTCCAGAAAAACATCTATTTCTGCTTTATTGACTATGCCAAAGCCTTTGACTATGTGGATCACAATAAACTGCAGAAAATTCTGAAAGAGATGGGAATACCAGACCACCTGACCTGCCTCTTGAGAAATCTGTATGTAGGTCAGGAAGCAACAGTTAGAGATGGACATGGAACAACACATTGCTTTCAAATAGGAAAAGGAGTACGTCAAGGCTGTATATTGTCACCCTGCTTATTTAACATATGCAGAATATTTCATTGGAGATTAGACATAATTTTTCATTTCAACAGGATTTTCACATGATTATAGTCACAAATTCTGGAGACACAAGTTCTGTGTCATCACAGAATTCAAAACAAATGAAACTGATACGATCTATCAGTAGACAGATCTATAATTGTCCACAAACTGCAGGATAAAGGAGTCTATACTATAAACACAGAGAAGGATATTCATTTAAAAAGGTTTAAAATAGAGGCAAAGAAAAGAGACAAAAGGTGGTATTGTGTATATATTTCAATTTATAGAACTGACTTTCTAGAATTCTAACATGTTCTTTCTGTGATATAAATGCACTATGCAGAGTACATCATGAGAAACGCTGGGCTGGAAGAAGCACAGGCTGGAATCAAGATCACTGGGAGAAATATCAATAACCTCAGATATGCAGGTGACACCACCCTTATGGCAGAAAGCGAAGGGGAGCTAAAAAGCCTCTTGATGAAAGTGAAAGAGGAGGGTGAAAAAGTTGGCTTAAAGCTCAACATTCAGAAAATGAAGATCATGGCATCCGGTCCCATCACTTCATGGCAAATAGTGGAAACAGTGTTAGACTTTATTTTGCGGGGCTCCAAAATCACTGCAGATGGTGATTGCAGCCATGAAATTAAAAAGGCGCTTACTCCTTGGAAGAAAAGTTATGACCAACCTAGATAGCATATTAAAAAGCAGAGACATTACTTTGTCAAAAAATGTCCATCTAGTCAATTCTATGGTTTTTCCAGTGAGAGTATGGATATGAGAGTTGGACTGTGAAGAAGGCTGAGCACCGAAGAATTGATGCTTTTGAACTGTGATGTTGGAGAAGACTCTTGAGAGTCCCTTGGACTGCAAGGATATCCAACCAGTCCATCCTAAAGGAGATCAGTCCTGGGTGTTCATTGGAAGGACTGATGCTGATGCTGAAACTCCAATACTTTGGCCACCTTATGCAAAGAGTTGACCCTGATGCTGGGAGGGATTGGGGGCAGGAGGAGAAGGGCACGACAGAGGATGAGATGGCTGGATGGCATCACCGCCTCGATAGACATGAGTTTGGGTGAACTCTGGGAGTTGGTGATAGACAGGGAGGCCTGGCGTGCTGAGATTCATGGGGTCACAAAGAGTTGGACATGACTAAGTGACTGAACTGAACTGATAGTATATTAAACATTAAGTTATTTTTATCATTTTGCTTTAATTTTTTCCTTTTTATTTCTTTTCTTGCAATTTTAATTTAAATATCCAAGAATATTAGTGAGAATGTGAATGGAAAATAATTGTTATTGGAAATTTATAGTTTCACTTCAGTTCAGTTCAGTTGCTCAGTCGTGTGCAGCTGTTTGCAACCCCATAGACTGCAGCAAGCCAGGCCTCTCTGCCCATCACCACCTGGAATTTACTCAAACTCATATCCATCAAGTCGGTGATGCTATTCAACAATCTCATCCTCTGTCATACCCTTTTCCTCCTGCCTTCAATCTTTCCCAGCATCAGGGTCTTTTCCAATGAGTCAGTTACTCGCATCAGGTGGCCAAGTATTGGAGTTTCAGCTTCAGCATCATTCCTTCCAATAAACATTCAGGACTGATTTCCTTTACAATAGACTGATTAGATCTCCTTGCAGTCCAAGGGACTCTCATGAGTCTTCTCCATTACCACAGTCCAAAAGCATCAATTCTTTGGTTCTCAGCTTTCTTCACAGTCCAACTCTCACATCCCTACATGACTACTAGAACCATAGCTTTGACTAGACAAACCTTTCTTGGCAAAGTAATGTCTTGGCTTTTTAATATGCTGTCTTTCTTGGCAATACCTATTTTTCAATGAGCAAGTGTCTTAATTTCTTGGCTACAGTCACCATCAGCAGTGATTTTGTAGCCCCCAAAAGTAAAGTCTGTCACGGTTTCCACTGTTTCCCCATCTACTTGCCATGAAGTGATGGCGCCAGATGCCATGATCTTAGTTTTCTGAATTTTGAGTTTTAAGCCAACATTTTCACTCTCCCCTTTCACTTTCATCAAGAGGCTCTTTAGTTCTCCTTCCCTTTCTGCCATAAGGGTGGTGTCATCTGCATATCTGAGGTTAGTGACATTTCTCCCGGCAATCTTGATTCTGGCTTGTGCTTCTTCGAGCCCAACATTTCTCATGATGTACTGTGCATATACGTTAATTAAGCAGGGTGACAATATACAGCCTTGACATACTCCTTTCCTGATTTGAAAACAGTCTGTTGTTCCATGTCCAGTTCTAACTGTTGCTTCCTGACCTGCATATAGATTTCTCAAGAGGCAGGTCAGGTGGTCTGCTATTCCCATCTCTTTCAGAATTTTCCACAGTGTGTTGTGGTCCACACAGTCAAAGGCTTTGGCATAGTAACAAAGCAGAAATAGATATTTTTCTGGAACTCTCTTGACTTTTCGGTGATCCAGCAGATATTGGCAGTGTGATCTCTGCTTGAACATCTGGAAGTTCATGGTTCATGTACTGCTGAAGCCTGGCATGGGGAATTTTGAGCATTATTTTACTAGCATGTGAGATGAGTGCAATTATGTGGTAGTTTGGGCATTCTTTGGCATTGCCTTTCTTTGGGATTGGAATGAAAACTGACCTTTTCCAGTCCTGTGGCCACTGCTGAGTTTTCCAAATTTACTGGCATATTGAGTGCAGAAGTTTCAGAGCATCTTCTTTTAGGATTGAAATAGCTCAACTGGAATTCCATCACCTCCATTAGCTTTGTTCGTAGTGATGTTTCCTAAGGCCCACTTGACTTTGCATTCCAGGATGTCTGGCTCTGGGTGAGTGATCACACTGTCATGATTATCTGGGTCTTGAAGATCTTTTTTGTGTAGTTATTCTTTGTTTTCTTGCCACCTCCTTTATAGTTTACTCACATTAAAACAACGTCAGCTGTTCTAGAGTTGCCTGCCTAATGAATAATAAGATAATAAATGCAGAGTGGAAGACTTGATACTGTCCCATTCTCTCAGAGCCACTGTAGAGAACATAGTGGACTCACACTTCCAGATGCTACCTCTCTGAATTTCCATCCTATGAGCAGCAGTGTTAGTCTGCTCAGGTTGCCATAACACAACACCACAGACTGGGTGGCTTAAAAAATGCAAATTTATTTTTTCACAGTTCTGGAGACTAGAGTCCAGGATGAAGCTACCAGCTTGGTTCATTGCTGGTGCGATCTCTCTCCTGGGCTTGCAATTGACACCTTCTTACTGTGTCCTCATATGGCCTTTTTCTGAGTTCTGGTTTTTCCATCTGCTTAAATGGATTGCAGTCCTATTGGATTAGGACCCCACCCTTAATCACCTCATGAGTGCCTGCTTAGTTGCTCACTCAGTGTGTCTGACTCTTTGCAACCCTACGGAGTATAGCCCACCAAACTCCTCTGTCCATGTAATTTTCCTGGCAAGAATACTGGAGTGGGTTGCCATTTGGTGACTTTGACAATGAACCACGCAGAGCATAATCGATGAACAGCTGCAGTTGCTATGTCTCTGATCTGCCATTGCACTGAAACTTTTAGAACTGCCTTACAATTAAAACTCTTCCTACTCCATCCTCTTTCCTTCCTATGGTCCTTCCCTGGGATCAGGCCTGCATCATGATTTAAAGATTCCCCATCTTCTTCCCTTTGTCCTGGCACAGGCATTTCTTCCAGTAGATCTCTTGCCTGTCTAGCCCCATCTTGGCATCTACTTCTAAGAAGACCTGAAACAACACATAAGGATATGTGGACACAAAGCTTCTAATTATAAAGGGGAGACATGGTAACAGACTGGGAAAAAAAAGAAAGAATTGTTAGTGATTTTGAGATTATAGGAAATTTTTATAATTTTTTAAATATATCTTTACTCTTTAAAAATTGTTCAGAATGGAAGAATATTTTTGTAATCAGAGAAAGCAGAAAAAATTAAATAATACCATTTTTAGCAACATAGATAGGACCTAGAGATTGTCATACTGAGTGAAGTAAGTCAGAGAAAGACAAATATATGATATTGCTTATATATGAAATCAAAAATTAGGGTACAAATTAATTTATCTACAAAACAAAAATAGACTTATGGATATAGAAAATGAACTTCAGTTACCAGGGGTTGAGGAGGGAAAAGGAGGGATTGGGAGATTGGGATTGACGTATACACACTATTATATATAAAACAGATAACTAATAAGAATCTGCTGTGTTGCACAGGAAACTATTCAATACTCTGTCATGGCCTACATGGGAAAGGAATCTAAAAAAAGTGGATATATTTCTGTGTATAACAGATTCACTTTGTTGTACACTTGAAACTAACACAACTTTATAAATCAACTATACTCCAATGAAAATGTTTTTATAAAAAGCCGTCAAAAGAGTCCAGAAATCGATGCTCCAGCCGCCAGAGCCCTTTGAGTGCCTCCAGAATGGAGGACAGAGGAGTCTGCCTCCGCCTGATTGAAAGGCAGCTCCGTCACTCAGCCCACAGTTTGCCCAGAAGGTAGCTCTTACCACTCTGTGTGATCTGAGTTGTGACTGGAAGGTCACAAGCCATGCCCTGTGCCCCCACACACTGGCCAGGAGGGTATGGGAAGCTTTCATCTCAACACATTCTGAGGCAGTTCATTCCTGCCTTGATGGCATTACTGATCCCCAGGTGACTGGCTGGTACTCCCTTCCCCCACCTCCTTATCCAAATCTGAGTAAATGTCTTTCAAGAAAGAAAGAAAGGAAGGAAGGAAGAAAAAGAAAACAAAATACAAATGTTTAAATAAGGAAGGAATGAGCAACAATATGGGCAGGAGAATTCTGGGTAGAAGTGAAGGAAGATCCTGGGGAAGAATGAAGACTTCACCATCTGCCTAGACTGTGATCCCAGCAAATAGCAAGTAGATGGTGGTCCACAGATTCCTCTGTGGAGAGGGAAGAAAATGCTCGTCTTTTTTCCTTCTGAAAAACACAAAGTCCATTGAACAGATTACCTTGATTGAAAGTCTAATTCCACACTATTAACTCTTTGCCTCATCACCTCTTTTGTAACATAGAACTAAGAAGTTTGTTCAAGGGTTAAATGAGATAATGCATCAATGTACTTAGAAAAGAAGGTCCTGGCACATGATATGAACTTAATTAATATTACTTTGTCATCGTGACTTTCCACAACTGTCTTTCATGTACTTTGAACAAAATATGAGATTACATCATGAAGTAGTCTTACCATCAAATATATGGTGAAACAAGAATAAAGACTCTGTCACATGGAATTTAGAAGGCAATTTTATTCTAAGGCTTTTCTGATTTATATAATCACATTGTGTGACTCTAGGTTTCAGGGTTTTGAGACTAACTTTAAAATAATGCATACAAGCAAAATATATATTATTTTCAATTAAGAGGCTCAAGTAGAAAGTATACTTGAGCTGCTTTCAAGTGAAACCATTGAGATTTGCCAAACTGAGAAGTAAATCTTACAGATTGCCCTTTCTGCCATGTATTTGAGCCTTCTAAAACTGATGAAGATATTTCACAGATCCAGATATTTGCAGAAAAAAAAAAAGTCACTGAGTGAAAAAAGTTTCAGCATGTCTAGTCCTCCTCAGTCCAGCTATTAGTGAAGAGGGGGAGAAGACATTCCTAGGATATCTATTCAGCGACTCAGAAAGTACAGATGAGATTAATATCCAGCACAATATACATACAATTGTTTGTATAAGCCATTGTACTTTTTTATTTCATTCAGTAAAATAAGAGTAAAAAGTGTTAATTGAGAGCCAACTAGATTTTGTCATAGAAAGGAGAAAAACAATCAATATGACAAACTAGTTTACCCTCAAGGAGCTTACAGTCAGCCAAAGGAAAACAAACAGGAAGTAAGTAAACTAATAAAAAGAAAACAAACTACTGTAATTTGTGTAAAGCAAACAAAGGAATAATATGATGAAGTGATTGGGTGGAAACAAAAAGAAGTAGTCTATTATAGACTATTATTTATTAAAGTCTTCTCTTTAGGTTTATTTATAAAGAAGAAGAACCAGCCATTTCAAGATTCTCAGGGACACTTCCATGAAAAGGGAGGAGTGAGCGCAAAAGCTTGAGAGGAAACCCATTTTGGTCTTTAGAGGAATGAAAGAAGGTTTGTATTATTGGGCCCAGGAAATGAAAGGGAGAATGGTGGGTGGGGGAGGTCAGAGGAGTTAGGAAGACCTTAAATTAGGGGAGAATTAGATATCATGAAATAGATTTTCAGTTCATTCCAAATTCAGTGGGGAGCTTTAGAAGGGTCCTAGGCAGTGGAAATGTGATGTCCACCATTTTGAAATAGAAAATTTTCATGTGGCCATTTAACCTCTTAGGAGTCTAACTAGATGTAAGCTACATGAATGGAATTTTGTTATAGCACATGAAATAGCAGGAGTAATTTTATCCACATTGCAATAAAACAGCACAGATTTGCAGGGAAAAAAATACTGGAGAAATCAACAATCATTATTTTACAAGCAAAACATAAATAAATAAAGATTAGATCAAATTGCCAACATCCGCTGGATCATGGAGAAAGCAAGAGAGTTCCAGAAAGACATGTATTTCTGCTTTATTGACTACGCCAAAGCCTTTGACTGTGTGGATCACAATAAACTGTGGAAACTTCTGAAAGAAATGGGAATACCAGACCACCTAACCTGCCTCTTGAGAAATCTGTATGCAGGTCAGGAAGCAACAGTTAGAACTGGACATGGAACAACAGACCAAATAGGAAAAAGAGTACGTCAAGGCTGTATACTGTCACCCTGCTTATTTAACTTCTATGCAGAGTACATCATGAGAAACGCTGGGCTGGAAGAAACACAAGCTGGAATCAAGATTGCCAGGAGAAATATCAATAACCTCAGATATGCAGACGACACCACCCTTATGGCATAAAGTGAAGAGGAACTAAAAAGCCTCTTGATGAAAGTGAAAGCGGAGAGTGAAAAAGTTGGCTTACAGCTCAACATTCAGAAAATGAAGATCATGGCATCTGGTCCCATCACTTCATGAGAAATAGACGGGAAAACAGTGGAAGCAGTGTCAGACTTTATTTTGGGGGGCTCCAAAATCACAGCTGATGGTGACTGCAGCCATGAAATTACAAGATGCTTACTCCTTGGAAGGAAAGTTATGATCAAAGCAGAGACATTACTTTGCCGACTAAGGTCCGTCTAGTCAAGGCTATGGTTTTTCCAGTGATTATGTATGGATGTGAGAGTTGGACTGTGAAGAAGGCTGAGCATTGAAGAATTGATGCTTTTGAAGTGTGGTGTTGGAGAAGACTCTTGAGAGTCCCTTGGACTGCAAGGAGATCCAACCAGTCCATTCTGAAGGAGATCAACCCTGGGATTTCTTTGGAAGGAATGATGCTGAAGCTGAAGCTCCAGTACTTTGGCCACCTCATGTGAAGAGCTGACTCACTGGAAAAGACTCTGATGCTGGGAGGGATTGGAGGCAGGAAGAGAAGGGGATGACCGAGGATGAGATGGCTGGATGGCATCATGGACTCGATGGACGTGAGTCTGAGTGAACTCCGGGAGTTGGTGATGGACAGGGAGGCCTGGTGTGCTGCGATTCATGGGGTCGCAAGGAGTCGGACACGACTGAGCCACTGAACTGAACTGATAACTAAGGTCTGTGTTTTCTTATGAGAAGTTATTGATCTAAGAAAGAGTTGAAGCCTTAGAAATTTAGTGAAACCCTGGCCTGCTTGTGGTATTCTTCTCTTTACCCCTATCTAGATGGAAGAGCAGCAAATTATTCTCTACTTTACAAATGTCTAGGGTTAGAAGTACCGCACTCCAATACTCTTGCCTGGAAAATCCCATGGATAGAGGTGCCTGGTAGGCTGCAGTCCATGGGGCCACGAAGAGTCGGACACAACTGAGCAACTTCACTTTCACGCATTGGAGAAGGAAATGGCAACCCACTCCAGTGTTCTTGCCTGGAGAATCCCAGGGACGGGGGAGCCTGGTTGGCTGCCGTCTACGGGGCCGCACAGAGTCGGACAGGACTGAGCAGCAGCAGCAGCAGCAGGGTTAGAAGTTCAGATTGGTTCTTCAGTAAGTTACATCTCACACAACTGACACCGGTGAGAACCAGGGATTGAAGAAGGTCAGCCTCTGCAGCCACACTTCACAAGTTTTCCGCTGGTAAACATAACCGAAGTTCACTCAGTGCATGCATTCTGCAATATGTTTCCAATAAATGTCGCCATGTACTCAGAAAACAACTCTAAAATTAATCCTACCTGTGGTAATATGTCTTGCAATCGGACAGGCTAAAGGCTCTCATAAAATCTCACATGGTATTTAAGCCTCAGATGTGGCCATTCAGCATAATTAGGAACTTGTTAGTTGGAGGAGTGTTGACTTTATGTTCAATGTATTTGTATGTTGCTTTGGTTCAGAAAAGACTTAAGATATGCAGTGATTTTAGACATGATGCCATATAGCAAAGTAAGATTAAATTCTACAATTAAAAGAGAAAAGAAACAAGGCAAAGAGAAACAAGCATGGGGAAGTAAAATGGAGCCAGCACGAGCTTAACAGAACATAAATGCCATTAACCTTTCTGAAGGCTTCGCAGATTGGCCCCAAGCTTTCCAGAAGAATGGCATTTATTCAGCTATGTTCTCAGTATGTTAAGATAAAAACAACTAATTTCTCAAGAAAAGCAATAATAACTCTTCATGGTTCTGAGATCAGAGTGAAGTTTATCCCACAGACCCTCTCAGGTGGACTGAAGACTCTCTTTAATGTGCTGAAAATCATCTTCAATAACATTCTTATGGGACATGTAAGGTATGTGGAATTGTTTTGATAAGGAAACTGACGAATGAGACTTCTATATCTACACAGGCTAAGATAATAATTCCTCTTTCTCAGTTTAAACTGCTGTTAGCAGTTTAACATTTAGCAGTTTAGCAAATAAATAGTTTAGATTGAGGTTGCTAGGGGTTGAAAATAATGCTTGCGAATAGACCTCAATCTCTCAAATGCTTTTCCTTTGGATGAACACTTAAGCAAAGAAAGGTGGAAGAATGCAATCATGTATTTATTGAGTGGGACTAATTCTAAAGGAGGAATAGTTCAGATATGGAGGAGTGTGCAGAAGAGAACATTTACCTCTCTAAATTTCTATAATTGGTGGATGACGAAGTCAAGGCTTTGAAACAGAGAACACAAAAAAATGCCCAAGGGTGCTTGGGGCCAATTACATTTCCTTCCAAAAAAAAAGAGTGGGAGGGAGGGAGTTTAAGTCAGAAAAAAGAAAACACCAAAGAACGCAAATTTTCACATTTATTTTCTGGGTCAAGGACTCCTTTACGATTCAGATAAAAACTATGTATTTTCTCATGGTGGGGGTGAGGGGAGACACATTTTAATGTAGCAGACATGATCTCTCAACCCTTTCTAGCTTTAGGAAAAATTTGATGAGGAGGATCTAAAGCAAGGGGAAAATTTTGTCATTTGTATCATCTCTGTTTGTACATCTGCATTAAGAAGAAAGCTGGCAAGCTACGGGTATCTACACATGGAAAGTATTTTGTCTAAAGCAAAGAGTGTAATAGTGTAGAACTGACAAACGAGTTTTAGAGTTGAAATGGGTCTGGGAAGGATACTGGCAAGGGCTAGAGAAAACTCAAAGCAGTGGATCAACAGAAACTTGTAGGGAAGGGTTGAAGGCATCCTTGGTAGTGACCATGACAGCAGTACGGCACAGCGAGCAGAATGTGCTTGCCTTGGTTTCCTTTGTGCAGCACTGCCAGGAATTCAGATACTAAGGCACGGAGAAGGAGGAGTAGGTGACGAAGCTAGGCTTATCCCACCTCACATTTGGGAATGCAGAATGAGCTAGAGCATGCTCCCTGCAGTCTGTAAATAGAGAAGAAGGTGAGAGGAATGAATCCTCTACCAGGATTAGTTAAATGGGGGAGTACAAACTTTAAAGTCTTTAAGCCAACATCAGCTTATTGATGTCATCTATTCTGATAGCCTAATAGGATTTTTTAAATTAGTTTTCAGTGTGTAGAACTAATATCTATATAAATGTATATATAGATATATTAATATATACATTTCTGGCTTCTTAAAATAATATCAGATGATTTGACAATGGTGGACTCCAGTTTTTACATGCGACAACCGTTCCTTCACAACACTGAACTTTGTTTTTCCAACACTGAGACTAAGTTATCTTCAAGCTTGAGAAGTATTTCCAGTAACCAGGCTGCCTATTTTGTTAATTTGTATTATCTGCCTCACCTCTATAGCTTTGAGTTCATAATCCACTCCTCTCCACCTCCTGAACGAATATGTTGTATTTTATTCATCTAATGTGGCAGGCATGAGGTTTCACCTACAAACCTCCAATTCTAGGGTGCTTAACTGGCCAAAAGTATCAAATGCTGTACTTTGAACCTACCACTATAACTTCACCAACACCGTACTCCTTATTGGCTGTTCCTGGTCAATGAGCACATCCTGAAATAGCTCCAGGACTCTCTAGTGACTTTCCTGAAGCTTCTAAAATTCCCTAGGCAGACTAATATGCTTTCCTTCAGTCTTCCTTTACTCTGGGTCATACTTGCTTCTACCAGCTTTTTCCAGCTCCTTCTCATTTTCTGTCTTAACGGCATTTTCTCTACTAAGGCCCTTGCCTATTTTTAATGCTTCTCACTACCTGCTTCTTGATGAACCTGGACTTTTATAAGTGATATCAGAAGTAGGGTGATTTGAGAAAGAGAGCAATAAGGTGGGGATTTGGGATTGGCTCACCCACTGCCCAAAAGGTGAAAAAAAGTGTCACTGTGGTTGATAAATGAGACATAGTCACTGGCAAAAAGGGGCAGTGTACATGCTAACAAATTCACCTGTAGTGACCTGAAGATTTAAAAAAGTGAGAAAACAGTCCCAATGGAGATTTTAACCTGGCAGATGAAATAATGTAGGCCGTTGAAAAATTTGGGAGTGGGAGGATACCTACAAGGGCAGTGAACTTAACTGAGTACAGCTAAATTATACTGATATTTTATGGAAAGATAATGAGAGACTGAAGGCTATCTTTTAAATTAATTTCTATTGGAATATAGCTAATTTACAATGTTGTGTTAGTGTCTGCTGTACAAAAAAGTGAGTCAGTTATACATATATATATATATATACACACATATATCCACTCTTCTTTAGATTATATTCCTACATAGGTTATTACAGGGTTTTGAGTAGAATTCTCTGTGCTATACAGTAGATTCTTATCAGAGAGACTGAGGGCTATTCAAAAGCAGTTAATGGCTAAGTGGGACAGACAGCCTCTGCAATAGAGGTTATTACCTGAACAAGATGAAACAGACATAGCACCTGGATGAATTGAAGGCACAAAACCCCAGAAATACTTAAATGCTGAGTCAAGGCAAGTCTGTTTTACAAAGCTTAGGGCCTGGTAGAGAAAACCTGACATGTTAAACTATGACTTGGATACCTCTAGATGGAGACTCCTTGGCCACTCAGACTCTCTGGTCTAGCAGAGAGGTAATCCACCCTTCACTGGTAAGAGCTAACATGTCACTCTGCTGGAATACACTGCCAGAGCCTCTCCCTCTCATGAAGCACCAAGTATTTTTTCCACCTCTTCTCCTGGACACCAAGCTGATAATGAATGTTAAATCCCAACAAAATCCAGCTGAGGATATGCTCAGGCTGATAAGGAGGGATAGAAACAATATATAATAAGGAATTGCAAGATTTAGCAGGCATTTATGAGAAGGAGCCAGGGGATGCTCCCGGGATTGCATTTGAAGAGGGCTTCTTCAAGAGTGCCAGAATGTAAGACAGGATAAGGAAGAATTCATTGACTGAGGAGGCAAGGCATTTTCTCAGGGTGTGGATTTAATCCTCTACTAAGAATACCATCAGATGGAGCAAAGTTCTTCCCTTAGTGGCTCTTAGATGCTAGGAAAGAATGATAGTTGAGTATAAGTGAAGTAAAAAATGCCTAAGTTACATATGGGGAAACAGTGGAAACAGTGTCAGACTTTATTTTGGGGGGCTCCAAAATCACTGCAGATGGTGACTGCAGTCATGAAATTAAAAGGCGCTTACTCCTTGGAAGAAAAGTTATGACCAACCTAGCTAGCATATTCAAAGGCAGAGACATTACTTTGCCGACTAAGGTCCGTCTAGTCAAGGCTATGGTTTTTCCTGTGGTCATGTATGGATGTGAGAGTTAGACTGTGAAGAAGGCTGAGTGCCAAAGAATTGATGCTTTTGAACTGTGGTGTTGGAGAAGACTCTTGAGAGTCCCTTGGACTCCAAGGAGATCTAATCAGTCCATTCTGAAGGAGATCAGCCCTGGGATTTCTTTGGAAGGAATGATGCTAAAGCTGAAACACCAGTACTTTGGCCACCTCATGCAAAGAGTTGACTCAGTGGAACAGACTCTGATGCTGGGAGGGATTGGAGGCAGGAGGAGAAGGGGACAACAGAGAATGAGATGGCTGGATGGCATCACGGACTCGATGGACGTGAGTCTGAGTGAACTCTGGGAGTAGGTGATGGACAGGGAGGCCTGGCGTGCTGCAATTCACGGGGTTGCAAAGAGTTGGACACGACTGAGTGACTGGACTGAACCGAACTGAACCCTGGAAGATGGCTAAGGAAGGAATTAAGAAGCTAAAAGAAGTGGGCATACTGAAATGGCTATATTATGTAAGGGCAAAAAATCCATCAGAAGATTACAATCCATGAGAAGATCCAAAGAACACACCATTCAGCAAGTCTTTCAGGGATGTTTGGTGAGAGGGGTATCATCGCTAAGAAGTCCCTTCATGGATATCCTCCCTAGTCCAGGAAGGATGGTAAGAGAGGAGATTAGAGAGCCAGTGTTGTTAATGTTCATGGAATGATGAGAACCTGGAAATAAAAGATGCTAGAGGTAGTACTTAATGGGGCCTCCCAGGTGGGTCAGTGGTAAAGAATCCGACTGTGATGCAGGAGACATGCATTTAGTCACTGGGTAAGAAAGAATCCCAATACTGGAGTATTCTTGTCTGGGAAATCCTATGGACAGAGGAAGCTGGGGGGCTATAGTCTATGGGGTTGCAAAAAGTCAGACATGACTTGAGCACACATGCACATGTGCATGCTTGCTAAGTTGCTTCAGTCGTGTCTGACTCTTTGTGACCCTATGGACTGTAGCCTGCTGGGCTCCTCTGACCATGGGATTATCCAGGCAAGAATACTGGAGTGGGTTGTTGTGCCCTCCTCCAGGGGATCTTCCCCACCCAGGTATCAAACCCATGTCTCTCATGTCTCCTGCATTGGCAAGTGTGTTCTTTACCTCTAGAGCTATCTGGGAAGCACACACTAGCACTTAATTGCCAGAAACCAAGAGGCAGCAATTACTGTAACTGTCAGTAAGGTCAGGGAGAAAATTTGACCACATCACCACCCTTCCATCATTGAAAGGCCAGTTCCTTTGCCTCATAGCATGAGAAATTTTTGTGGGTTGGGTTTGCTTTTCCTCCCTGCAGATCCTCAGGCAGACCTACTGTGAGGGGCTTATGAAATGTCCAAATTATAGACATGGAATCCCACACAGCATAGCAACTGACCAGAGGACCCTCTTCACGGTGAAGGAGATATGAGATGATTCTGAGAATCATAGAATTCATGATCATAGAATCTATTGATCAAGTCTTGCACCATGCCATCCAGAACCAGCTAGTCTCATACAAAACTGCAATGGTCTTCTAAAGGTGTAACTGAAGAAAGTACTCTGAAAAGACGATGTGTTATCCCCTCGGGACAGAGTGCATTTGTTAAATCAGAGACCATGTTACAGCGTTATATTCTCAAATAGGAAAGATACATGTGTCCTTCTAGAAAGCAGGAGTTCCCCTACATACCATCCCTTCCAAGGACTCACTGAAGGATTTGTGTTTCCTGGCCCCATCACTCTGGGTTCATCAGTGCTGGAGGCTTCAGTGACCAAAGGAGGCACACTCTTGTCAGGAGATGCCACAAGGGTCCACTGAATTTTAAGATATGGCTGCTATCAGAGCTTTAGATTTCCAATATCAAAGGAGCAACTGGCAATAAGAGATGTTCACCATCCTGCACGGGATGCTGACTCCATTCAGTAGGAAGTAGAGATGCTTTCACACCACAAGGACAGTGAAGGATCTGTGTAGAAATCAAAGGATATACCCGAGTGCCTTCTGGTGCTCTCTTGTCCCATTGCTTCTGTAAGCAGGCACATACAGCAATCCTAAACTGAAAGGCTTGATGATCAAGAGCGCAAAACCTCCACTCCCTTGAAGAAAAGCAATATATGGTAATCCCTTCTATCACAGTGGAACTGATCTGTAGCCACATTCTGACCTCTATAACCCTCTGATTTTGTACTGATCATCACACTTAGCAAGCTTTTGCTGTATACCTGAAATGCACTTTCCTAGGAAACTGACATTGTTTCCTCACCCCTTTTTGTGTTTTTTCAAATATCACCTTCTTAGTAGGAGCTCTGTGACTGCCCTATTTAAAACTTCATAGTTGTTTCTATTTATCTTTCCTCCATTCTTGCTTTGTTTTTCCCATGGCACTTACTAACACCTAAAATACAACACAGTGCACTTTTATTTTCATATTCTTTATTGCCTTTCAGGCCAAATGTGAGCTTCAAAAAACTGGGATTTTTGTTCACTTTTTACATTTACATTTAGTCACTCAGTTGTGTCTGATACAGTTTATGGAATTTTCCAAGGCAGAATACTGGAGTGGGTAGCCTTTCCCTTCCCCTAGGGATCTTCCCAACCCAGGGATTGAACCCAGGTCTCCCACATTATGGGCAGATTCTTTACCAGCTGAGCCATCCATTTAAATAATGCTTGGTGCATATTAGAATATCTTGTTGACTGATATGATGAATGGTTTATCACTATAGGCAGCAATTGTTATATGTATAAAACAATGTAGGCAGAAGCTAGATTGCAAGGGTGTTGCCATGTAAATAAATGGGCATTGGGAAAATAGCATCATCATCATTGACTTCACTATTATTCCAGCAACCTACATTTATGAATGTTTATTATGTGCTATACACTTTGCAATCTGTTTTACATGCATTTTATTATTTAATCTTCCCAACTTTATGACATGGGTTCTAATAGTATTCTTATTTTCTCTACAGCTTAAAAACATTAAATATCTTAATCAAGATAGAACTATTGGCAGAGATATTATTCTAACTGGATCTGATACTAAAGTTTTGATTCATCATTTTAGCTCTCTGGTGAACACAGAAATCACAGAGAACAGTTTTAGAACTTTGTAGTACACCAGAGGACTGCAGAAGGACAAAGAAATATTAAAGTGACTCAACAATATGAAATGTAAATGTTTCTCATTTTTGAAGTGTAATTTAATAAAAATGTAGATAATGTTTTAAAGATATCAGAAAAATACAAAAAATTATAAAAAAGAAAGTTTTATGGCATATCTTAGACATACACCATTGCCTTTATTTAAAAAAGTAAACAATGACTTTGTTCCTCTATCAGTCCTTATAATCAATTTTAATGGAAGTTCAATTAAAAGTTGTTCCTATAATAGAGCAGAATAATCCCAGAGACAGGCAGTAGCAATATTTTAAGTCCAGCAAAGAAAAATAAAGATTTTTATAAATTCCTAGGTAATAATATATGTTCTAGAATACTACAGTGAATTGTCAATTCACTCCTTTGAGCCCACTATTAAACACACACACACAAACACTCACATTCGTGAACCAAATGAAAGTTTATTATGTTTTTTGGGGGTGTCTTTTGAGGTGTATTTGAGACCCAGGTGCAGAATATCATAGAAAAGTCTGTTATCTCAAAAACATACAGCTAAATAACTCAGCTATTTTAAAAACTTTGAGATTTCAAGGACAGTTCTGTTTCTTAAACGAAAAGCAGGTGAAAATTCTACAGAAAAGTGGCAAATCATAAAAGAATCACAGATATGAAAGTCACTTATGTCAAGGCTAAGAAACAATGGTAGATAACATGTACAGACTAACCTCGTCTAATATGGAAATAAAGGAAACATTTCCTTTGAGAACTCTTGCTTCATTTTTGTTTCCATCTATGCTTTCACATTTGTTGGAAGCAATCTTTACTATGTAAAAAATTATAGGACACATTTGCCATGCTTTGATGTACACATTCAAATTTTAATTTTACCACATGGCTAGCTTACTCATTCATTTGTTTCTACACACATACACATTAATCGAAAGTCCCTTGAGTACTAGATATTGTTAGGCTTGCTTAAACATGAATGAGAATTTTCTTTGTCCTGGAAGCCTACATAGACACTAAAATTTGCAACACAGTGTGAGAAGTGACACTGATCTAGGTAGACTCAGGGTCCTGGGTGAAAAACAGTTGGTTTTAAAGGAACAGATTATATCCCACATAAATTTTAGGGAGTAAGGGATGTTAGAAGGTGGATGTTAGTATTGAAAAATCTTGAGGGACTTGAAGGGCTCAGTGAGACGTTCGTATGTCTGGAGCATGAGCTGCTGCAGTGAAGCCAAAGGTGGAAGATAGTACCGGAAAGTGAAGAGTTTGCATCAAGAAAGAAATACAACTGGGGCTTCCCAAGTAGCCCAGCTGGTAAAGAATCTGCCTGCAATGCAGGAGATGCTGGTTTGATTCCTGGGTCGGGAAGATCCCCTGGAAAAGTGATAGGTTACCGACTCCAGTATTCTTGGGCTTCCCTGGTGGCTCAGATGGTAAAGAATCCTCCTGCAATGTGGGAGACCTGGGTTCAATCACTGAGTTGGGAAGATCCCCTGGAGGAGGGCATGGCAACCCACTCCAGTGTTCTTGCCTGGAGAATCTCCATGGACAGAGGAGCCTGGCAGGCTACAGTCCATGGGATCACAAGTCAGACACAACTGAGCAACTAAGCACAACACAAGAAGGAAACTGAGGACATTCGCAACAGGAAATGATAATATCAGCTTGGTTATCCAGTAGAACAGTGTAGTGACATGCAGAGCATACTTGAGTTATTAGAGATGGAAGGCAGAGGCAATAGATGCTCTGAGTTAGATAAAAATGAAGACACAGTCTAAACCAAACTGTTAAAACTAGTCTCAACCAAGGTGTGATCTGTTTGGGCTGTTTGTTAATAGCACCAGTGGAAATAGGTAGATGCCATGCGTGGGACTCATAAACACATTTACTGTCTATTACTCTACTCTCTTTACCCATTTATGTTAGCAGTTAATGTTAGTAGAGTTAGTATGTCAGTACAGTCCCCTCAGGCGTTTATGCTGTGAGACATCGTCTAAATTTAGTATTGACAGAGAACTAGAAAGAAGAGGGCAGAAGTCTTTTCTTTGTCTCAGGTTAAGCTGATTTTCCAACAGCATATTTGTGATTTCCTCATTCATCATTAATATATATATGTTAATTTCTTCCATATTTTAGATGATATTTGAGCAATAATAGAATTATGAATGTCTGTGACTATAAGGCCATTTTTAATTATAAAGGTTTAATGGAATTTGCTAGTTGCAACTTTATTTGTCTTTAAGGTTTATCAGTATTTCGTTATATACCAGGCATTTTATTCTTGGGTCATCACGAATATCTCCCAATCCTATACAAACCATTAACGTTTAATGTATAAGCCACATTCTCTGACAACCAATTACTAGAAGAAGCACACAGAGGTGAATCACAATCAATGAGGCAATTTCAGGTCAGGCACTTAAATCCAAAACTGAGAAATCAGTGAACAGTTTAAAGAAAACAGTGGACAGCCTGATGCAAGTTTATTTTACTATAGCTACTTTGTACTTCACAGTAAGAAATAGTTGAGAATTGTGAAGATCATCACTAAAGGTATAACATTTCATTCATCAGGCACATATTTTTAGAGATATTAATTTTGATGGAAAAATTCCACAGCATATTTTGAATAAAGATTGTTTTGTTTATAAGTAAGATAGCTTACGGAGAAGGCAATGGCACCCAGTACTCTTGCCTGGAAAATCCCATGGATGGAGGAGCCTGGTAGGCTGCAGTCCATGGGGTCGCTGAGGGTCGGGCACGAATGAGCGACTTCACTTTCATTTTTCACTTTCCACTTTCCTGCATTGGGGAAGGAAATGGCAACCCACTCCAGTGTTCTTGCCTGGAGAATCCCAGAGATGGGGGAGCCTGGTGGGCTGCCGTCTATGGGGTCGCACAGAGTCAGGCACAACTGAAGTGACTTAGCAGCAGCAAGATAGCTTACTCTATCAATACAAGACATGGAGTGAAATGAAGTAAATTGATAAAACAATTGCCCAGCTATTTTCTACTGTGAGACCCTCTGTAATTGCAAATGCCAATAATGTTTTCCTGTTGTTAACTTCAAGTCTATTTTGCTCTTCTATTGGAAGAGAAAATGGACCCATCTCTCCATTAATGTTATCACCTTTAGCAAATATTTACTTTGACAGTACTAAGGAGAGAGAGAATAAATATATTTAGAAGAGGAAAAAAAAAAAGTGTGTCTTTTTACCAAACACAAGATAAAAACATTATTCCAAACTAAATTAAGTTGAGAGTTCCAAAGAATAGCAAGGAGAGATAAGAAAGCCTTCCTCAGGGATCAGTGCAAAGCAATAGAGGAAAACAACAGAACGGAAAAGACTAGAGATCTCTTCAAGAAAATTAGAGATACCAAGGGAATATTTCATGCAAAGATGGGCTTGATAAAGGACAGAAATGGTATGGACCTAACAGAAACAGAAGATATTAAGAAGAGGTGGCAAGAATACACAGAAGAACTGTACAAAAAATATCTCCAAGACCCAGATAATCACAATGGTGTGATCACTCACCTAGAGCCAGACATCCTGGAATGTGAAGTCAAGTGGGCCTTAGAAGAATCACTACGACCAAAGCTAGCGGAGGTGAAGGAATTCCAGTGGAGCAGTTTCAAATCCTGAAAGATGATGCTGTGAAAGTGCTGCACTCAATATGCCAGCAAATTTGGAAAACTCAGCAGTGGCCACAGGACTGGAAAAGGTCAGTTTTCATTTCAATCCCAAAGAAAGGCAATGCCAAAGAATGCTCAAACTACCACACAACTGCACTCATCTCACATGCTAGTAAAGTAATGCTCAAAATTCTCCAAGCCAGGCTTCAGCAATACATGGACCATGAACTTCGAGATGTTCAAGCTGGTTTTAGAAAAGGCAGAGGAACCAGAGATCAAATTGCCAACATCCGCTGGATCATGGAAAAAGCAAGAGAGTTCCAGAAAGACATGTATTTCTGCTTTATTGACTATGCCAAAGCCTTTGACTGTGTGGATAACAATAAACTGTGGAAAATTCTGAAAGAGATGGGACTACCAGACCACTTAACCGACCTCTTGAGAAATCTGTATGCAGGTCAGGAAGCAACAGTTAGAACTGGACATGGAACAACAGACTGGTTTCAAATCGGAAAAGGCTGTATATTGTCACCCTGCTTATTTAACTTATATGCAGAGTACATCATGAGAAATGCTGGACTGGAAGAAGCACAAGATGGAATCAAGATTGCCAGAAGAACTATCACTAACCTCAGATATGCAGATGACACCACCCTTATGGCGGAAAGTGGAGAGGAG
Source organism: Capra hircus (assembly GCF_001704415.2). Classification (NCBI taxonomy): domain Eukaryota; kingdom Metazoa; phylum Chordata; class Mammalia; order Artiodactyla; family Bovidae; genus Capra; species Capra hircus. The sequence goes on from NC_030812.1 coordinate 11,375,621, forward strand.
CTAAAAAGCCTCTTGATGAAAGTGAAAGAGGAGAGTGAAAAAGGTGGCTTAAAACTCAACATTCAGAAAACAAAGATCATGGCATCCAGTCCCATCACTTCATGGGAAATAGATGGGGAAACAGTGGAAACAGTGCAGACTTTATTTTGGTGGGCTCCAAAATCACTGCAGATGGTGACTGCAGCCATGAAATTAAAAGACACTTACTCCTTGGAAGAAAAGTTATGACCAACCTAGATAGTATATTCAAAAGCAGAGACATTACTTTGCCGACTAAGGTCCGTCTAGTCAAGGCTATGGTTTTTCCTGTGGTCTTGTAGGGATGTGAGAGTTGAACTCTGAAGAAGGCTGAGCGCTGAAGAATTGATGCTTTTGAACTGTGGTGTTGGAGAAGACTCTTGAGAGTCCCTTGGACTGCAAGGAGATCCAACCAGTCCATTCTGAAGGAGATCAACCCTGGGATTTCTTTGGAAGGAATGATGCTAAAGCTGAAGCTCCAGTACTTTGGACACCTCATGTGAAGAGTTGACTCATTGGAAAAGACTCTGATGCTGGGAGGGATTGGGGGCAGGAGGAGAAGGGGACGACAGAGGATGAGATGGCTGGATGGCATCACAGACTCGCTGGACGTGAGTCTGAGTGAATTCCGGGAGATGGTGATGGACAGGGAGGCCTGGCGTGCTGCAATTCATGGGGTCGCAAAGAGTCGGACACGACTGAGTGACTGAACTGAACTGAAGTGGAGCCAGAGATCAAATTGCCAACATCTGTTGGATCATTAAAAAAGCTAAAGAGTTCCCCAAAAATCATCTACTTCTGCTTTGTTGACTATGCCAAAGCCTTTGACTGTGTGGATCACAAGAAACTATGGAAAATTCTGAAAGAGATGGGAATACCAGACCACCTGACCTGCCTCTTGAGAAATCTGTATACAGGTCAGGAAGAAACAGTTAGAGCTGGGCATAAAACAACACACTGGTTCCAAATAGGGAAAAGCTTTATATTATCACCCTGCTTATTTAACTTCTATGCAGAGTACATCATGAGAAATGCTGGGCTGGAATAAGAACAAGCTGGAATCAAGATTGCCGGGAGAAATATCAATAACCTCAGATGTGCAGATGACACCACCCTTATGGTAGAAAGCGAAGAACTAAAGAGCCTCTTGATGAAAGTGAAAGAGGAGAGTGAAAAAGTTGGCTTAAAACTCAACATTCAGAAAACGAAGATCATGGCATCTGGTCCCATCACTTCATGGCAAATAGATGGGGAAACAGTGGAAACAGTGTCTGACTTTATTTTGGGGTCTCCAAAATCACTGCTGATGGTGACAGCAGCCAGGAAATTAAAAGACGCTTACTCCTTGGAAGAAAAGTTATGACCAACCTAGACAGCATATTAAAAAGCAGAGACATTACTTTGTCAACAAAGATCCATCTAGTCAAGGCTATGGTTTTTCCAGTAGTCATGCATGGATGTGAGAGTTGGACTGTGAAGAAAGCTGAGCGCTGAAGAATTGATGCTCTTGAACTGTGGTATTGGAGAAGACTGTTGAGAGTCCCTTGGACTGCAAGGAGATCCAACCAGTCCATCCTAAAGGAATTCAGTTCTGAATATTCACTGGAGATACTGATATTGAAGCTGAAACTCCAATACTTTGGCCACTTGATGTGACAAACTAACTCATTTGAAAAGACCCTGATGCTGGGAAAGATTGAAGGCAGGAGAAGAAGGGGACAACAGAGGATGAGAGGATCGGATGGCATCACTGATCAATGACTTGAGTTTGAGTAAACTCCTTGAGTTGATGATGGACAGGGAGGCCTGGTGTGCTGCAGTCCATGGGGTTGCAAAGAGTCAGACATGACTGAGTGACTGAACTGAACTGACTGAATTATATACATGCTTTGTTCTAATTATAAAATCCATAATATAAAGGAGACATGAAAAATATAATTTGGAAGAAAAGGATGAGGTAATTGGAAACTAAGACAATTTAGCATACAATATAACTATATCTGTGACATATAGAACTACTTTAAAAGGAAGATTTAATGAGATTGACTCTTACCGTTAAAAAATGAGAACTTATTCAATAGGTCATTAATTTAAAACTAATCCTTACAATTTGTTCATGAACCTTGTTTATAGAATGGATTTTTTCTCTGTTCACTGAATAACTGACTAAATTTCTCCTTTGCTTTACATAGACATTAGTTCAGTTCAGTTCAGTAGCTCAGTCATGTCTGACTCTTTGCGACCCCATGAATTGCAGCACGCCAGGCTTCCCTGTCCATCAGCAACTCCCGGAGTTCACCCAGACTCGCATCCATCAAGTCAGTGATGCCATCCAGCCATCTCATTCTCTGTTGTCCCCTTCTCCTCCTGCCCCCAATCCCTCCCAGCATCAGAGTCTTTTTCAATGAGTCAACTCTTCACATGAGGTGGCCAAAGTACTGGAGTTTCAGCTTTAACATCATTCCTTCCAAAGAAATCCCAGGGCTGATCTCCTTCAGAATGGACTGGCTGGATCTCCTTGCAGTCCAAGGGACTCTCCAGAGTCTTCTCCAACACCACAGTTCAAAAGCATCAATTCTTCGGCCCTCAGTTTTCTTTATAGTCCAACTCTCACATCCATACATGACCACAGGAAAAACCATAGCCTTGACTAGATGGACCTTAGTCGGCAAAGTAATGTCTCTGCTTTTGAATATACTATATAGGTTGGTCATAACTTTTCTTCCAAGGAGTAAGCGTCTTTTAATTTCCATTTTAAGGTTAGAAAGGACTTAAATTTTACAAGTTGAAAAGGCCAGCGTGTATTGAATGCGCTCCTGAATACTTCGTCTTTACTGAAAGCTTTCTCTGTCAGCAGCATTTTACATATTCTATCTCATTTAAACCTCAATCAACCTCTGATCAAGTACCCTCATTCTCCCCACTTTACATGGCGGGTAATTGAAGGTCAGAGAATTTAATTTACCAAAAGTCACAAAATTTAAAAGTGGCACATTTAACATTTGATATAGATAGTTTAAATTAAAAGCCCAAATTCTTTTTTCAAGTGCTACTAAGGGATATTCTTTTTTAATGTGTTCATTTATTTTTATTTATTGAGGTAATAGCGTTGGTATATGCTGCTGCTGCTGCTAAGTCACTTCAGTCGTGTCCAACTCTGTGCGACCCCATAGACGGCAGCCCACCAGGCTCCCCCGTCCCTAGGATTCTCCAGGCAAGAACACTGGAGTGGGGTGCCATTTCTTTCTCCAATGCATGAAAGTGAAAAGTGAAAGTGAAGTTGTTCAGTCATGTCCGACTCCCAGCGACCCCATGGACTGCAGGCCACCAGGCTCCTCCATCCATTGGATTTTCCAGGCAAGAGTACTGGAGTGGGGTGCCATTGCCTTCCCCGAACGTTGGTATGTAACACTGTATAAATTCATGTGTGCAGTATCATATTTGACTTCTGTGTACATTACAGGGTACTTACAACCAAAAGTTTAGTTTCCTTCCATTCATCATCATATAAGTGACCCTCTTTACCCATTTTATCCTTCCCCTAGGCTTCCCCTGTGGTGACAACTAATTTGTTCTCTGTATCTACCTGTTTGGTTTTATTTGGTTTGGTTTGTTCATTTATTTTATAAAGCCTAAAATAAATGGAATTCCATCATAGCTCAGTCAGTAAGGAATCTCCGTGTAATGCAGGAGACCTGGGTTCAATCCCTGGGTGTGAAAGATCCCCTGGAAAAGGAAATGGCAACCCACCCCAGTATTCTTGCCTGGAGAATCATATGGACAGAGGAGCCTGGTGGGCTACACTCCAGGGTCTCAAGAGTCAAATATGACTTAGCAACTAAACCACCACCACCAAATTCTTAACCATTATATCATACTACCTCCCAGCTCTCAGTGAAAATTACAAGAAACAGAATTCAGTCGCATGAGAAATGTTAATGTACTATTGAAAAGACTTGTGAATGAATGCCAGAATTTTTACTTAAAATTAGTTAATAGTTAATCATTCATTTATTTGTCCTATAAGCTGCTTAAATAATTGGAATTTAGTTTTATCCATGCCAAGTTCACTATATAAAAAACAAAGCAAGTGCATTTCTAGTTTTATTCTTTGTATTCTATCCTCAACCAACATTTTTATTGATTACTTATGCCTTTTTAAAAAACACATTCTAACATGTATACTATCATGTAAGAATTGAATCGCCAGTCTATGTCTGATGCAGGATACAGCATGCTTGGAGCTGGTGCATGGGGATGACCCAGAGAGATGTTATGGGGAGGGAGGTGGGAGGGGGGTTCATGTTTGGGAACGCATGTAAGAATTAAAGATTTTAAAATTTAAAAAAAAAATAAAAAATTAAAAAAAAAAATAAATTAAAAAAAAAATAAAAAATAAAAAGGAAGGGAATGGGAGAAATGGGTGAAGGTGCTCAAAAATCGGAAGCTTCCAGTTATAAGGTGAGTAAGTTCCGTGGGTGTAATCTTTAACCTGGAGACAACAGATAACAATACTGCACTATGCGCCTGAAAGTTGCTAAGGGTATTCACTACGAATAACACAAAAAAATAAAACTGTGTAAAGCCAAAAAAAATAAAAAATAAAAAAATAAAAACTTTATGGTGACTTACATAGTTATATAAATACAAGATACAAAAATTTTAGAAATGAGGTGATGTCTGCTACAGCCCTCCAATTATTGTTGGATTTTCTGAGTCCAACAGAGGGCTCATTTAAGAGGCTGGATAGCAGGCACAGTGGCATGCATTCCTCACAGCAGCCTCTTCTTTACCTTTTTTATTTTATGTTGGAGTATAATTGATTAAAACTGTGACAGTCTCAGGTATACAGCGAAGTGATTCAGTTATACATATATACATGTATGCATTCTTTTTCGGATTCTTTTCCCATTTAGGTGGGTACATAATACTGAGCAGAGTTCCATGTGCTATTCAGTAGGTCCTCGTTGGCTATCCGTTTAAAATATAGCAGTGCATACAGGTCAATCCCAAACTCCCTAACTATCTCTCCACATCCCCTCACTCCCCACCAGTAACCATCCCACCCAACATTTATGGGTTACTCAGTGAGTGAAGTATGGCCTCTACTATCACCAGCATCCAGATAATCTCAGCATATATTATATCTCTTTCTTCATGGGTGATTTGTAAAAAGTATAGAAATTTGTGTTTTTCTTTAAAGAGAGTAACCTGACATGCTGCAGACAAGAGCCCCTGGGATCAACACAGAGGTGGCAAGTTTCCAGGGTGTATGGAGTTCATCTTTCATTCTCTTGCACCCATGTGTTTTTTACTCATTTAGGTCCTTCCTGCTCCCTTGTTACTAGATCAACTGAATCTAGGGGTGGAGAGAAAAGAGAAAATCTAGCACACTCTCTATGACTACTCTTATGGAGACAAAAAAAAAAAAAAAAGAGAGAGAGAGAGAGAGAGAAAGAGAAAAAGTTATGGAAGAATGTCATGGTGTTGACTTTACTGCAAAAAGGATCCACAACTGATCTGATATCTTACTTTATTAGGTTTTCTAAACAAAGCCAGATGCGTATCGTGCAGCTGTCAGAAAAACATTGTCAAAAAAACTTCAGTATTGGTGCATTGGCTCAATAGAGATATTTAACTTTCTTTCTAGACAATGGAAATCAATAGATCACGCCTGTAGCTAATTCATGTCTTAAACAAAGGGTAGGTTGAAAAGAACTGATGAAATAGTACAACTGATGAATGGATTCTGATCTGGGTTACATTTGTATTATACTGTCAGGTAACTCTTGCAAGTGTGATTGTGTTCCATAATCATTTTTTCCCATTATTTCCTTAAGGCAAGGTTTAACACATACTAGCAGAATTTAAATTCAATATATGAAATGAAACACTTTTTTAAAAAGTTTTTAGTATTTCAAGTTTTCTTTGTTCATACTTATGTGCAGCCCATAGTTACTGTACTAAAATTTCAGAATGCTGTTTTGACTCTAAAAATATGGGTATAATTTCAACTGTATTTCCATTATTTATTGGGGCTTCCCTGGTGGCCTGGAAGGTATAAGAATCTGCCTGCAGTGTGGGAGACACAGGTTTGATTCCTCAGTTGGAAAGATGCTCTGGAGAAGAGAATGGCTATCCAGTCCAGTATTCTTTCCTGGAGAATTCCATGGACAGAGGAGCCTGGCTAGCTACAGTCTACTGAGTGACTAACAATATTACAATTACTTCATTATATATGAAGCCTAACACTGAGCTAATTATTTTATCCATAAATTTAGCTCCAAAATAATTTTGAAAAGGTGCTCTAAAATGTTTTAAACATTGCATATAGTCCCCAATGGTGATTATTTTCTAAGGGAAAGCTCACTTAATATAACTATAACTCCATTTTTAAGTCTCATGACCTCACCTTCTCACCTTGTCTGCTTCTTCAGAAAAAAAAAAAATCAAGATCACAAGTAAAACTGTATGTGACTGTTGAAGAAGTCTGATAGTTTTCAATTAGCTGAATGAGTCATAAAAATTTGCTATATATATACATATGTATGTAGATGTTTATATATAGAGAGAGGGACTCCAGGCACAGTTGTCCTCATGCATATAAAAATGTAGAAACCAGTGAAAGGGAGTGATTCACAATCCAGTTTCATCAGGCTAGTTCTTTTATTGCTCAAAAACTTGACTCTAAAACAATATCATAAAGGTGCTCAAAATATTTTACAAGTAGCAACTTCTAATTAAATATATAGGGGAAAATTTATAATATCATAAATTATAACCTAATAAAACCTTAGAATCTTAGAGCATTTTCTGAGTAAACAAATATACCTCTGTTAACCAGAAGCAAGGATTATTATGTGTGGTATTATTTTTGTAAATGAAATACTGTAAAGAGCTCATCTAAAACATGTCAAATATAATTCATACAGAAAACCAGTTAAAAATTCAAATAAACTTTGCAATAATCTGCCATTAAAATTATGCAACTATAATCGCCCATTTTGTTATTTTCTTACATCTTCCGCTTTTAGTTTATGAGTTAGCAGGACTCTATTTTGAGCTAGCCAAAGATATCTGTGAATTATTTATAGACGAAGCAGGCATATGACTTAAATGAGATATTTCCTCTCTATAGAATAATGTGTACCATTTATAATACTCTTTAAGTTCAACTTCCTCTGCGTATTTAGCAGAATTCTTAAACAAATACACAGATGAATCTGAAACACTTATAGCATTATGTCCTTTTTTTTTTCTATAAAGGACTTGTGAGGACAGAAAAATACAATTGGAATAATATATGTTTATAGAATTTTGACAAATAAATTCTTTGGAGAGTATATTTTCTATTGGGTTAGCTTGCAACATCAGGGATACCAATTATTTAATGGACTAGTATTTCATTTTTAATTATGAAATCAAAGTATAAAAATAGATTTTTCATAAGAAAACTGTGGACAACATGAAAAATGATTAGAAGCTAAAATATGTGAATGTGTGGCTAAGTCTGGGACAGATCATATTCTACTCTAAAAAGAATTCATTTAAAATAATGAATTTTCTCCCAGCTTTATTGAGATGTGATTGATAGGTAAAATTGTATATACTTAAAGCGTACAACTTGATGTTTTGATACACATCTACACGGTGAAATGATTACCACAATCAAGTTCATTAACATATCCATCACTTCACGTGGATACTTCTGTGTATGATGAGAACACTTAAGATCTACTCTGAGCAAATCTCAAGCATATAAAACAGAATTATTAAGTATAGTCACCATGCTGTACTGTGAGTTCTTTAGAACTTATTTATCTTATAACTGTGATTTTTACACTTTGACTAACATATTCCCATGTTCTCCATTGTCAGCCACTGGTAACCAACATTGCCATTCTCTGCTTCTATGAATTTGACTTTTCTTATCCTAGATTTCACATATAGGTGATGGCGGTTTAGTTACTAAGTTGTGTCCAAGTCTTGTAATCCCATGGACTATAGCCTGCCAAAGTCCTCTGTCCATGTGATTCTCCAGGCGAGAATACTGGAGTGGGTTGCTATTGCCTTTTCCAGAAGATCTTCTTGACCCAAGAATCAAACCTGGGTTTCCTGCATTGCAGGCAGATTCTTTACTGACTAAGCTTTGAGGAAAGCCCACATATAGGTGATAACATACAGTATTTGTCTTTCTGTATCTGGCTTATTTCACTTAGTATAATCCCCTCAAGGTTCATTCATGTTGTCAAAGATGGCAGTATTTCCTTCTCTTTTAAAATTGAATAATATTCCATTGGACATATATGTCATGTTTTCTTTATCTGTTCATCTGAAAACAGACACTCGGATTATGTCTATGTCTTGGCTATTGTGAATAACACTGCAGTAAACATGGGAGTGCATGTCTTTTGGGGATAGTGATTTTGATTGCTGGATCATACAGCAGTTCAATTTTAATTTTTTTTTTCCATAATGGTTATACCCATTTCTGTTCCCACCAAAATGTGCAAGTGCTCCTTTGCTCCACATCCTCACCAACATTTGGTATCTCTGTGTTTTCTTTTTTTTTATAATAATTATCATGACAGGTGTGAGGTGATTTCCAACTGTGGGTTTTACTTATATTTTCCTGATGATCAATAATGTTAGGCACCTTTGCATATACCTATTGGTTATTTGTAATTCTTCTTTGGAAAAACAACACTGAAATTAATGGGGAAAGAAATATGTCCAGACAGAAAAAATAACAATATATTTGTATATTAATCCACCAGCAAGTAAAAAATTATCATATTGGAGAGGAGAGGATTTCTAGAACAGTGGAATTGAGTAGGTGACAGAAGATGGCATCTAGTGGGACTGTAGCCCACCAGGCTCCTCCGTCCATGGGATTCTCCAGGCAAGAATACTGGAGTGGGTTGCCATTCCCTTCTCCATGGTATTGTGTAGGCGACAGATGATGGCATCTAGTGTGTAAACAGAGGAGCAGTCTTTCAGTAGAAACACGTTGAACACTCATACCGCAGCAAGCAGAAGACTGGAGTATGGATGTGCTAATTCTGGTAAATGGTTAGTAGTGGTTTTCATGTGAAAATTCCCAATGAAGAGGTATTGACATTTTAAGGAAGAGAGAAAATAAATAGTAATCTAAAAGAGAGGAAATATGAAATGAATAGGAATGCAGAGTAGGAGAGCTGAGCAGAATGAAGGATTCATCTGTGACTCAAAGTCATGACTATAAAGTGAGACAAGTTAGCATAGCTGTGCTTTTTTTTTCCCCAGCCTTATGTTGCACAGGTGGAAGCCTGGTATAGGAGAATCGTTTAATTAGACAAAATTTGTGTTTTCCTAAGGAAGTAAAATAAAGCAAAAATAACATAAAATAAAGGGAATAGAGAATATACACAAGGAATTAAAATCAGAGATCACAATTTTAACCTTAGTGGAAAAAAGATATGTAGAGAGTGAAGAACAGTGAAATAAAGGTTATATGAATGCAGTGAGGGTACTGGTTAAAATGAAGGAGGCTTGAGGTCTGGGTATTCAAGGTAAATAATAAAAATAGAAGGATGTGGTTAGGGTGTAGAATACATGAAATTGAAATTTGGAATGGTTGTAATTGTGGAAAGGACAGGGCCTTAGAGGTATTTCCATGGAAACTCATGCCTGAGGTAGGATAGAAAACAAGATAGATGGACAAGAGGTCAAATCCAGAGAGCGTCAGTTGGTGGAGAGATTACGCAAATATTTTTAAATGCTCCAAATTAAGTCACAAGAGAGTGACTGCAAAAGAAGAAAAAATTCTCTAGGAATGAATGTCATATGTAACAGTACTGGTTCTGATGATTGGTGTAAAATTTGTGTTCTTCAATATCCATCTTAATCTAAAGCTTTGTTGTTGGACTAAAAGTTAATTTATTTAATTGCATTATTTCTGAACCTTATTGCTAAATGGTGTTAAACTACATGACTTTGTGAATCAACCCCCAAAAGAATTTATAGTCAGTGTTTCCAATTGAAATGAAACAGAAAGTCTTCCCCATGTTATAAACAAAGGGAGGGAAAACTTCTTTTCCCAGTATGTGAGATCAGAGCAGCTTCTCAGAAGACTGATATAGTCCTCTATTATAAGCAGTAGGTGAGTATGCATCAGGTGCACCAATTTATACAAGATGTTTATTAATTTTAAGAATCAAACATGTGGTCAGTGGAGGCACTCCTTAACATTAACTGCCAAGGTTATATGAAAGCATGATGGCTAAGACAATAAAGTCAGAGAATATATGAGTATGATCTGAACAAGTGGTAACATGGAGAATCAAGCATGAATTCTCTTAGATGTTGAAACAAGAATGAGAATTATGAGGAATGTAATTTAATGACACAATACCATATGATGATTGGAATAAGAAAACCAGTGTGTTCTAACAAGATATTTGTTAGAAATTTTAACAAATTATAAATCATTCAGCATCAGTTCAGTTCAGTCACTCAGTCATGCACAACTCTTTGTGACCCCATGGACTGCAGCATGCCAGGCTTTCCTGTCCATCACCAACTCCCGGAGCTTGCTCAAACTCATGTCCCTCAAGTCGGTGATGCCATCCAACCATCTCATCCTCTGTCATCCCCTTCTCCTCCTGCCTTCAATCTTTCCCAGCATCAGAGTCTTTTTCAATGAGTCAGTTCTTTGTATTAAGTGGCCAAAGTATTAGAGTTTCAGCTTCAGCATCAGTCCTTCCAATGAATATTCAGGGTTGATTTCCTTTAGGACTGACTGGTTTGATCTCCTTGAAGTCCAGGGGACTCTCAAGAGTCTTCTGCAACATCACAGTTCAAAAGTATCAATTCTTCAGTGCTCAGCTTTCTTTATGGTCCAACTCTCACATCCTTGCATGACTACTGAAAAACCATAGCTTTGACTATATGGACCTTTATCAGCAAATTTTTCAGCATACATGGAGGTATATTTGAAAGACAGAAATGATGAATGTTAGGATAAGCCAGGGATAGCTAAGTTATGCTGCAGTATCAGAGAGTACACAAGTCATAATGGTTTGAGACAGTAAATGTTTCTCTCTCATGCTACATGCCCAATGTAGGTCAGCAGAATGGCTGTTCACAGAGGTCACTCAAAAGACCCAGGTTGACAGTCTCCATCCCACACTGGTATGTTAACACGTGATAGTTATGCATACTATATCTGGTCACAATTTCCCGAAGTGCCAAAGGCAAAGAAATGAAAGATCTGTGAATAGCCCTAATGACCACAACAAAATTATAATGAAAATAATCCAGCCAAATAATGTTGCCAAAACTTGGCCTCTGTTCACTGGTACCAAATAGAAACACAGAAACAGAGTTTTGGGTGAATAGAAAGGTTTGGCTTTTATTGTTTTGCCAGGCAAAGGGGGCGACAGAGGGCTAATGCCCCGAGGACCATGTAACCCACCTTGGAGTGGGTGGTGAGGCGTTATATAGTGTTCAAGGAGCAGGGCACGATTAGCTCATGGTCCGTTCTTGGATTGGTTAGCATCAAGGTGAAGTTTCAAGCATCATCAACCTTCTGGTTTCAATCAATCTAAGGTCTATATTCTTGTGGTCAGCAGTTTTCATCTGCAGGGGGTCTGCTTCCTGTGAAAACAACTTAGGAATGTGCGTCAGGCCTTCATCTATATCTTTCAGAAAACTAGGAGCTCGGTGATTCTGCTATACAGCAGAATTATAGTCTAAATGTTATCAGTTCTCTAACCCAACAGCTATTTTTTGTTTCATCTTCGTATTTCCCAATCGTGAACTCTTGAGTTAACATTTTACATCAAAAGACAAGGACACAGGGGCTTGTACATGGTTTCAATAGCACATTTTCTCAAAAATAGGCACATATATATATATATATATACACACACACACACATACATACATATTTATAAGCACTTAAACTGAGCAATTAAAATCTCTAGTTCCTGACAAACCTATAAAACTATTTCACAACTTGCACCCTATGAAAAACGTGGAAACTGACACCAAGCAGTCCTTCCCATCTGCCGCTGCTGCTAAGTTACTCAGTCGTGTACAACCCTGTGCGACCCCATAGACAGCAGCCCACCAGGCTCCTCTGTCCACGGGATTCTCTTGGCAAGAACACTGGAGTGGGTTGCCATTTCCTTCTCCAATGTATGCATGCATGCTTAGTCGCTTCAGTTGAGTCCAACTCTGTGCGACGCTATGGACAGCAGCCCTCCAGGCCCCTCTGTCCATGGGATTCTCCAGGCAAAAACCGTGGAGTGAGTTGCCATTTCTTTCTCCAGTCCCTCCCATCTAGCTCATCATTAAGTTATTAAAATTGCCCCTTGCATAAAATTGAATGTAAAATACCATCTATAGGATATTCCCTGTCAGGTGAGAAGGACTAATCATGCTTCTAGACCTTTATTCTTCTTAGAATAATTTTAAGAACATCTTCCTGTGGCACCCTCCTTTTTCTTTCCTTTTTCTTTCAGGTGACTCAACTCCTGATTAGACATAATCCAAGGGTTTGATAACAAGATATAGGGCTTAAAATACCTAATTACAATGATAGGAACTGGATGTAATTTCCAAAGGAAGCTGAGATCTTCCAGAAAACTTTCAAAATCTTAGTTATTTTTCTTTCCAGCAATATTGTTTAGCTTCTGCTATGTAAGGACAACTGGAAACTGTATACAGAAGTATTTTGGTCAAGCACAGCTGCATTCAGACACAGTTAGCAAAATGTTGCTATTGAGGAAGATAATGTGGGTCAACACTTCCAGAACACTGATGAAGACTTTTTCTTTTTGTAAAATCACAATTACTCTTTTAAAGAAGGGTTTGGTCCCAGAGGAGGTAACATATCACTAAAAGATTCTTGGTTTTGATGGGAGTGACAGGGAAGGTAGAAGAGAAGCCAGGAAGAAGAGCTCAATAGCTATCTAAATGTCACGTAGCTGAGGCTCACAATGCTGAAACAGACAGGAAGTCAGTTTTTAGATGGATCTGCATGAGGCCAAAAGCTTGGTATTATAACTTAGATATACAAGATAAATCCAGCATTTTCTATGTAGCTGCCAAGACAGCCCCATAGAAACTTTTTTCCTGAGCATTTTACTGGAAAGAGTAAGGACTAACAGGATTATCAATTGTAGAGAGTAACTCATGAAGTACATATTATGACAGAAAAAATACAGTGATTTCTTGTCTTTTGTGTTTGAAAGACAAAGAAGGAAAAATAAAGGGAGTATTATGATGTAATAGAAATTTTCTTTAGAAGCTTTATGATATTTAGAATAGTTCAATTAAGAACGATAAAGTAGTTTTAATTAAATATTGATAACTAATATAACAGGGTACATAAGAACATAAATCAGACTATCTATCTGGGTTAAAACTCAGCTTTTGCTATCTATATGCCGTGATTTTTCACAAGTTACTTATCTTTCTGTCATGCAGTTTCCTCATCTATAAAAATGGAAAAAACTGTAGGCTTTTGTCATAATGATTAAATAAGCTAACACGTGTAAATCACTTAGAAGAGGGTTGGCTACATAGTGAGCACTCGATGATTTATTATAAGCACTCACAGTAATTTATTCATTATTGTTATTATTCAAGTTAATAATATCTTATTTGTCTAATATATTCCTTATAGGAATCTTGTAGATTATCAACATAATTTATAGGTAATGTTGAATTATTCTCAGTAAATTGAATCTAGGGAGAACCAGCTACTGACAGTAAATATTCTAAATATATCCATTGGAAATATGTTCAATGGTTCTACTCATATAAATACTTATGTGTGGCATATTAATTTAAAATGATTTCTCAAGGTATACCCTTATCTTACTTTGAAAAATCTATGTTTATATATTTGCAAACACATATTTCCCTACTTCCAGAAAAAAAAAAAAAGTCTGTTCATGGTGATTTCCTCTGAGGATAGTGGTATTGTGGGCATGTAATGGAAAGAGCCTTAATTTTCATTATATTAGCCTTTGTGCCAGGGTTTTTTTCAGTATGTGCTAGCATATCAATCAGAGAAGGCGATGGCAGCCACTCCAGTGCTCTTGCCTGGAGAATCCCATGGACAGAGGAGCCTGGTGGGCTGCAGTCCATGGGGTCGCCAAGAGTCAGACAGGACTGAGCGACTTCACTTTCACTTTTCACTTCCATGCATTGGAGAAGGAAATGGCAACCCACTCCAGTGTTCTTGCCTGGAGAATCCCAGGGATGGGGGAGCCTGGTGGGCTGCCGTCTATGGGTTTGGACAGAGTCAGACACGACTGAAGCGACTTAGCAGCAGCAGCAGCATATCAATAAAAAATATATTGAAATATTTCCTTTCCTCGTACAGAGCAGTTTATTTGCCTCATTACATATATTTTTTTTTTCTGTTTCAGTGATTTTTTTTTTTTCCTTTGGCTACAATAGGCACAGTCTAGGGAAATCAGAAGACAGGAGTTGAATTATGAATGAATGTTAAGGGATCTTTTAACTCTTACATTAACAGCATGTCCTACTGGGATAGGACAGGAAAATAGCCGGCTCACTGATGACCTGCCAGAGCAAGACTGCCTCAGTGCACCTTGCCAAAAGGAGTACTCTCAGTTCTAGATTTCTTTAAATATATATAGGAATCCCAACTAGAAAGCTATATTGGAATCCCATTACCATTTTTACCTCTGATATCAGTGAGTCAAAGAATGTTTGGTAAAATTGCAAGTGACATATCACAAGGTTAAAATGGAAGACTGTGGTTCAGAAACGTGGGGGATCCCTAAATTAAGAGTACTATTTTATCCTGAGAAGAAAGGAAACAAAAAATAGCACTTTTTCCAATGCAGTTTCTAGGAAAGTTGTGAAACAACCTTCTTTTTATAAAGTATTGAAACTGTTGACTATATATATTAAAGGAACACATTTTTCCCCACCTTTTATTTTTACCAACTTTGCATCAACTATTATCTAATTTTAAACTTGTCATGCAAAGTTTCATTGAGAATAGCTATTTTAAATCATTAGAGTTAGCTCTAATATTGTGGGATGTTTTTACTTTTACCTGTGTTCTATAAAACATATCTTAAGGGACATAAATTGCAATCTTGAAGAATTTATTAGTTGAAACATTTGTGGAAACCATGTGCAAAATTAATTGTTTTACTTCCTTCAGAACAATCAAGCCATGTATGTTCGTGAAATAATGAATGTAATTATTTCTGTAATTTTCTAATCATACGAATTCTGAAAAAATGACATTTTCTGACTGTATAGAAAACTAATGGTCTAATTCAAATTTTTCTATATTTATAAGGAAAGCAAATTTACTTCGAAATAGACTACATTTTAATAAGTACAACATCATGGTTGAACTATAATAGATTTTTGTCTTCTTTTTGAAAGACTGTGTTTTTAAGAACAGTTTTAGATTTATAGCAAAATCAAAAGGGTACAGAGATTTCCTGTATACCTCTTCCTCCACACAGATGTAGCATCTCCCATTATTAACATCCCCCACCAGGGTACTGCACTAGTTACAACTGATGAACCCACACTGGACACATCATAGTCACTCAAAGTTCACAGTTTGCTCTAAGGTTTATTCTGAGTGTGGATAAATATATAATGACATGTATCCATCATGCAAAGTATCTTTACTGCCCTAATGTAATATTTCGCATCCTCTGAAAATTTGATCACAGAAAACTTACATCTGCCAATAATATTTGAAATACAAATTCCTAACTATTTTTTTTATTTATGAATATCTTTATCTAGCATACTAATCGGAGAAGGCAATGGCACCCCACTCCAGTACTCTTGCCTGGAAAATCCCGTGGACTGAGGAGCCTGGTGGGCTGCAGTCCATGGGGTTGCTGAGAGTCGGACATGACTGAGCAACTTCACTTTCACTTTTCACTTCCATGCATTGGAGAAGGAAATGGCAACCCACTCCAGTGTTCTTGCCTGGAGAATCCCAGGGACAGGGGAGCCTGGTGGGCTGCCGTCTATGGGGTCGCACAGAGTTGGACACGACTGAAGCAACTTAGCAGCAGCGACAGCAGCAGCATACTAATATATAAAGTGAAAGTGAAAGTCGCTCAGTCGTGTCTGATTCTTTGTGACCCAATGGACTGTATAGCCCACCAGGCTCCTCTGTCCATGGAATTCTCTAGGCAAAAATACTGGAGTAGGTAGCCATTCCCTTTTCCAGAGGATCTTCCCAACCCAGGGATCAAACCCAGGTCTCCCACATTGCAGGTGGATTCTTTACCGTCTGAGCCCCCAGGGAAGGCCTAGTAATATATATATAATTCCCTATACTATACAATAGCTCCTTCTTGCTTATCTGTTCATATATAGTAGTGTGTATCTCAGTTCAGTTCAGTTCAGTTGCTCAGTCATGTCCGACTCTTTGTGACCCCATGGACTGCAGCATGACAGGCCTCCCTGTCCATCACCAACTACTGGAGTTTACTCAAACTCATGTGCATTAAGTCAGTGATGCCATCCAACCACCTCATCCTCTGTCATCCTCTTCTCCTCCTGCCTTCAGTCTTTCCCAGCATCAGGGTCTTTTCCAGTGAGTCAGTTCTTCTCATCAGGTGGCCAAGGTATTGGAACTTCAGCTTCAGCATCAGTCATTCCAATGAATATTCAGGACTGATTTCCTTTAGGATGGACTGGTTGGATCTCCTTGCAGTGTATATCTATTAATCCCAAACTGCTAGTTAATTCTTCCTCCCTCCCCCTTTCCTTTGGTAAACATAAAGTTGTTTTCTATGTTTGTGACTCTATTTCTGTTTGCAAATGAGTTCATTTGTATCATTTTTTAGATTCCACATATAAGTGATATCATAAGATATTTATCTTTCTCTGACTTATTTCACTTAGTATGATAATCTCTAGTTTCATCTATGTTGTTACAAATGGCATTATTTCATTCTAAGACAAAAAATCTTAGTAGTCCATTCTATCCTGGAGGAGGGCATGGCAACCCACTCCAGTATTCTTGCCTGGAGAATCCCGTGGACATAGGAGCCTGTGGGCTACAGTCCATGAGGTTGCAAAGAGTCCAACATGACTGAAGTGATTAGCGGCAGCAGGTGCAGCAGCATCCCATGGCATATATATGTACATCACATCTTTATCCATTTGTCTGTTGATGGACACTTAAGTTGCTTCCATGTCTTATCTATTATAAATAATGCTTCCATGAACACTAGGGTGCATGTATCTTTTCAAATTAGAGTTTTTGTCTTTTCCAGATACATGCACAAGAATGAGATTGCTGCAGTTCAGTTCATTTCAGTCCCTCAGTTGTGTCTGACTATTTCTGACTCCATGGACTGCAGCACACCAGGCCTCCCTGTCCATCATCACCTGCTGAAGTTGACTCAAACTCATGTCAGTTGAGTCAGTGATGCCATCCAACCATCTCATCCTCTGTCACCCCCTTCTCCTCCTGCCTTCAATCTTTCCCAGCATCAAGATCTTTTAAAATAAGTCAGCTCTTCACATAAGGTGGCCAAAGTATTGGAGTTTCAGCTTCAACTTCGGTCCTTCCAGTGAATATTCAGGACTGATTTCCTATAGGATGGACTGGTTGTATCTCCTTGCAGTCCAAGGGACTCTCAAGAGTTTTCTTCAACATCACAGATCAAAAGCATCAGTTCTTCGGCCCTCATCCATATATGACTACTGGAAAAACCATAGCTTTGACTGGATGGACCTTTGTTGGTAAAGTAATGTCTCTGCTTTTTAATAAGCTGTCTAAGTTGGGCATAACTTTTCTTTCAAGGATCAAGCATCTTTTAATTTCATGGCTGCAGTCACCAAATGCAGTGATTTTGGAGCCTCCAAAAATAAAGTCAACCACTGTTTCCCCATCTATTTGCCATGAAGTGATGGGACTGGATGCCATGATCTTAGGTCTCTGAATGTTGAGTTTTAACCCAAATTTTTCATGCTCCTCTTTCACTTTCCTCAAGAGGCTCTTTAGGTCTTCTTTGCCTTCTGGCATAAGGGTGGTGTCACTTGCATATCTGAGGTTATTGATATTTCTCCCAGCAATCTTGATTCCAGCTTGTGCTTCCTCCAGCCCAGCGTTTCTCATGATGTACTCTGCATATAAGTTAAATAAGCAGGGTGACAATATACAGCCTTGACGTAATCCTTTCCCTATTTGGAACCAGTCTGTTGTTCCATGTCCAATTCTAATTTTTGCTTCCTGACCTGCATACAGATTTCTCAGGAGGCAGATAAGGTGGTCTGGTATTCCCATCTCTTTAAGAGTTTTCCACAGTGCTTTATGATCCACACAGTCAAAGTCTTTGGCATAGTCAATAAACCAGAAACAGATGTTTTTCTGGAACTCTCTTGCTTTTTTGATGATCCAACGGTTATTGGCAATTTGATCTCTGGCTCCTCTACCTTTTCCAAATCCAGCTTAAACATCTAAAAGTTCATGGTTCATGTACTGTTGAAGCCTGGTTTGGAGAATTTTGAGCATTACGTTGCTAGCATGTGAGAGGAGTGCAATTGTGCAGTAGTTCGAGCGCTCTTTGACATTGCCTTTCTTTGGGATTGGAATGATTGCTGCATCGTATGGAAAATCTAATTTTTAAAGGAACCTCCATACTATTCTCCACAGTGGTTGCACCAAATTATAGTCTCTCCAACAGTTTAGAAGGGTTTCCTTTTCTCCTCACCCTCCTCAGCATTTGTTATTTATTAGTTGATTATGGCTATTCTGACTGGTATGAGGTGATACCTCATTGTGGTTTTGACTTACATTTTTCTAATAATTAATGATGTTGAGCATCTTTCCAAGTATCTTTTGGTCATTGCATATCCTCTTTGGAGAAATGTCTACTTAAGAATTCTGCTCATTTTTTGACTGGGTTGTTTGTTTTTATATTAAGCCACATGAACTGTTTGTAAATTTCAGAGACTAATCCCTTGCGGGTCACAGCATTTGCAAATATTTTCTCCCATTCTGTGGACTTTTCGGTTTGTTTATGGTTTCTTTTGCTGTATAAAACCTTTTGAGTTTAATTAGGCCTCCCTTGTTTATTTTTTGTTTTTATTTCTATTATTATGGGAGATTAATCAAAAAAGACATTGCCGAGATTTATGTCAGAGAGTGTTCTGCCTATGTTTTCCTTTAGCAGTTTTATAGTATCAAGTCCTACTTTTAGGTATTAAATTCATTTTGAGTTTGTTTTTATATATGATGTTAGAGAATGCTTAAATTTCATTCTTTCACATGTAGCTGCCTAGTTTTCTGAGTACAACTTATTGAAGAGAATGTCCTTTCTCCATTGTATATTCTTGCCTCCTTTGTGGTATGTTACCTGACTGTAGGTGTGTGGGTTTAGTTCTGGGCATTCTATCCCATTAGATAGAATGGATATGATTCTATGTCTGTTTTTGTGACACCATCATAGTGTTTGATTAGTATAGATTTGTAGTACAGTCTGAATTCAGGGAGCATGATTCCTCCATCTCCATTCACCTATTTTTCTTGAGATTCTTTTGACTATTTGAGACCTTTTGTGTTTCCATACAAGTTTTTAATTTTTTCCCTTCTGCTCATGTGAAAAATGCTTTTGGTAATTTGATAGGAATTGCATTGAACCTGTAGAGTACCTTAGGTAGTATGGTCTTTTTTAACAATATGGACTTTTCTAATCCAAGAACAATGTATATTTTTTCATCTTTTTTGTATCGTGTTTAACTTATTTTATCAGTGTCATAGTTTTCGGGTTTTGCCTCCCTCAGTTCAGTTGCTCAGTTGTGTCCAACTCATTGCGACCCCATGAAGTGCAGCAGGCCAGGCCTCCCTGTCCATCACCAACTCCTGGAGTTTATCCAAACTCAAGTCCATTGAGTCAGTGATGCCATCCAGCCATCTCATCCTCTGTTGTCTCCTTCTCCTCCTGCCCTCAATCCTTCCCAGCATCAGGGTCTTTTCAAAAGAGTCAGCTCTTCGTATTAGGTGGCCAAAGTATTGGAGTTTCAGCTTCAATATCAGTCCCTCCAAAGAACACCCAGGACTGATCTCTTTTAGGATGGACTGGTTGGATCTTCTTGTAGTCCAAGGGATGCTCAAGAGTCTTCTCCAACACCACAGTTCAAAGGCATCAACTCTTTGGCGCTCAGCTTTCTTTACAGTCAAACTTTCACATCCATACATGACTACTGGAAAAACCATATCCTTGACTAGACAGAACTTTGTTGACAAAGTAATGTCTCTGCTCTTTAATATGCTATCTAGGTTGGTCATAATTTGCCTTCCAAGCAGTAAATATCATTTAATTTCATGGCTGCAGTCACCATCTGCAGTGATTTTGGAGCCCCAAAAAATAAAGTCTGACACTTTTTTCATTGTTTCCTCATCTATTTGCCATGAAGTGATGGGGCCAGATGCCATGATCTTAGTTTTCTGAATGTTGAGTTTTAAGCCAACATTTTCACTCTCCTCTTTCACTTTCATCAAGAGGCTTTTTAGTTCTTCTTCACTATCTGCCATAAGGGTGGTGTCATCTGCATATCTGAGGTTATTGATATTTCTCCCAGCAATCTTGACTTCAGCTTGTGCCTAATCCATCCCAGTGTTTCTCATGATGTACTCTGCATATAAATTAAATAAGCAGGGTGACAATATTTAGCCTTGATGTACTCCTTTTCCTATTTTGAACCAGTCTGTTCCATGTCGAGCTCTAACTGTTGCTTCCTGATCTGCATATAGGTTTCTCAAGAGGCAGGTCAGGTAGTCTGGTATTCCTATCTCTTTCAGAATTTTCCACAGTTTATTGTGATCCACACAGTCAAAGGCTTTGGCATAGTCAATAAAGCAGAAAAACATGTTTTTCTGGAACTCTCTTGCTTTTCCCATGATCCAGCGGATGTTGGCAATTTGATCTCTGGTTCCTCTGCCTTTTCTAAAACCAGCTTGAACATCTGGAAGTTCACAGGTCATATTTTACTGAAGCCTGGCTTGGAGAATTTTGAGCATTACTTTACTAGTGTGTGAGATGAGTGCAATTGTGTAGTAATTTGAGCATTCTTTGGCATTGCAGTGAAAACTGATCTTTTCCAGTCCTGTGGCCACTGCTGACTTTTCCAGATTTGCTGGATTATGAGTGCAGCACTTTCACAGCATTATCTTTTAGGATTTGAAATAGTTCAACTGGAATTCCATCACCTCCACTAGCTTTGTTTGTAGTGATGCTTCCTAAGGCCCACTTGGCTTCACATTCCAGGATGTCTGGCTCTAGGTGAGTGATCACACCATCATGATTATCTTGGTCGTGAAGATCTTTTTTGTATAGTTCTTCTGTATATTCTTGCCACCTTTTCTTAACATCTTCTGCTTCTGGTTAGGTCCATACCATTTCTGTCCTTTATTGATCCCATCTTTGCATGAAATGGTCCATTGGTATTTCTAATTTTCTTGAAGAGATCTCTAGTCTTTCCCATTTTATTGTTTTCCTCTATCGCTTTGCACTGATCACTGAGGAAGGCGTTCTTGGCTCTCCTTGCTATTCTTTGGAACTCTGCATTCAAATGTGTATATTATTCCTTTTTTCCTTTGCTCTTCACTTCTCTTCTTTCCACATCTATTTGTAAGGCCTTCTCAGACAGCCATTTTGCTTTTTTTGCATTCTTTTTCTTGGGGATGGTCTTGATCCCTGTTGCCTCCCTAAATAGGTTTATTTCTAGGTATTTGGTTATTTTAATGGTAGGTAAATGTACTGTTTCCTTAATTTCTTTGCTAATATTTCATCATTCATATATAGAAATGCAACAAATTTCTGTATATTAGTTTTGTGTCCTGTAACTTTATAGGATTCATTTATAAAACTGTCATTGTTTTGCAGATAACATAATACTCCTAAATGTCATCAAAAAACTACTGGAGCATAGTAATAATATGATAATATCAAATGAAATGATGAAATGTTAAAATCTCTGGATGAACACATTGCATCTGAATGAAAATCATTTTTGTTGCATGAGAAGCCTCACAGCACTGTGCAAACTAGGTCCATATTTAGTTCACAGTTGAAACAGGAATTTGCTCTTCCTTCCAGTGGAGGTTTAAGTACCCTTTCAAATACCTTGGATGTCATAATACTAATTACTGAGGAGAAGACAATTTTTAGGTCAGGCGTAAAAATCAGTTCTTAAGTGTATTTAAAAGAAAGGTGCTAATATGTTTATTGTGTACCCATTTATGATAACAAGAAAAACAGGCCATTACTGCTTTTACATAGAGTCCTGGAGGCATGTTATACTTCTGTAACATCTGTGAACTTTGAGCATTTGCTGTAACAAAAATCACATCTGTTAACTACAGAGGAATAACTCTACCATGATGTCCTTGTTACCTTGCACATATGACTTCCCTGGTGGCTCAGACAGTAAAGCGTCTGTCTACAATGCAGGAGACCTGGGTTTGATCCCTGGGTCAGGAAGATTCCCAGGAGAAGGAAATGGCAACCCACTCCAGTATTCTTGCCTAGAAAATCCCATGGATGGAAGAGCTCAGTGCAGGCTACTGTCCATGGGGTTGCAAAGTGGGCATGACTGAGTGGCTTCACTTTCACTTGAATCACACCTTATATCTGAGTCTTGGCAGGATGCTTTATGATTCTTTTAACATACATGAGGATGTGATGACTCTAAGGGTCTGCTATGAGGCCATTTCCTACTCATCATTGTCCCCCTGGGAGGCAGTCTACAAAACAGTTTATAAAACAGTTTCTCATGGTCTCTGGGTTTTGATGAAGTTTGAGGCTTTCTACCCCATCCCCCTCAGTATACTGTCAGAATATAAACCCACATAGATAGTCTGTCTTTGGTTCCTCAGCAATGGTGGTCCCACAGATCTTATTGCTATCTCCAGCTCCTTTTGTTTCATTATTGTCCTTCTTAGTGTGTGGAACATGAATCACTAGGAACTGGTACCTTTGGCCTAGTCTTCTTTTCATTGCCTATGTTAGTAATAATAGTCTAAATCTACAGTGACTCATTGTATCTTTATGAATTGGATCAATCAAGCCTTGGGCTTGGCCTTGCCAATCTTATCTGTTAGCTAAAAAACAGTAACAGCATCACAAAATTGAGTATGTCACATTAAAGATAGAACTTGAGATGTCACCAGGCATATGGAAAGTCCAGGAGAACTGACACAATGAAAATATATTTGGGATGGAGACCCTGTAGTGGTCATGTAATATTTTCTAGCTGATTATAACCATCACTTAAAAATTATTTATTTTGATTGGAGGCTAATTACTTTGCAACATTGTGGTGGTTTTAGCCACATGAATCAGCCATGGGTATACATGTGTCCCCCATCCCAAACCCCCCTGCCACCTCCCACTTCCCTCACCATTCCATCCCTCTGGGTTGTCCCAGTGCACCAGCTTTGAGTGCCCTATTTCATGCATCAAACTTGGACTGGTCATCTATTTCACAGATGGTAGTATACATGTTTCAATGCGATTCCCTCAAATGATCCCACCTTCACCTTCTCCCACAGAGTCTAAAAGTCTGTTCTTTATGTCTGTGTCTCTTTTGCTGTCTTGCATATACTGTCATCATTACCATCTTTCTAAATTCCATAAATATATGTTAATACACTGCATTGGTATTTTTCTTTCTGACTTACTTCACTCTGTATAATAGGCTCCAGTTTCATCCACCTCATTAGAACTGACTCAAATGTGTTCTTTTAAGTAGCTGAGTAATATTCTATTGTGTATATGTACCACAACTTTCTTATCCATTCATCTGCCGATTGACATCTAGGTTGCTTCCTTGTCCTAGCTATTTTAAACTGTGCTGCAATGAACATTGGGGTACTTGTGTCTCTTTCAATCTAATGTGTATGCCCAGCAGTGGAATTGCTGGGTCATATAGCAGTTCTATTTCTAATTTTTTAAGGAATCTCCACACTCTTCTCCATAATGGCTGAACTAGTTTGCATCCCCACCAACAGTGTTAGAGGTTCCCTTTTCTCCACATCCTCTCCAGCACTTATTGTTTGTAGACTTTTTGATTGCAGCCATTTTGACTGGCGTGACATGGTACCTCATTGTGGTTTTGATTTGCGATTCTCTGATAATGAGTGATGTTGAGCATCTTTCTATGAGTTTGTTCAGTTCAGTTCAGTTGCTCACTCATGCTTGACTCTTTGCAACCCCATGGACTGCAGAATGCCAGGTTTCCCTGTCCATCACCAATTCCTGGAGCTTGCTCAAACTCATGTCCGTCGAGTCCGTGATGCCATCCAACCATCTCATCCTCTGTCATCCCCTTCTCCTCCTGCTTTCAATCTTTCCCAGCATCAGGATCTTTTCCAATGAGTCAGTTCTTCGCATCAGGTGGCCAAGGTATTGGAACTTCAGCTTCAGCATCAGTCCTTCCAGTGAATATTCAGGATTGATTTCCTTTAGGACTGACTGGTTGGAACTCCTTGCAGTCCAAAGGACTCTCAAGAATCTTCTCCAACACCACAGTTCAAAAGCATCAACCTTTCGATGCTCAGCTTTCATTATGATTCAACTCTCACATCCATGCATGACTACTGGAAAAACCATAGCTTTGACTAGACAGACCTTTGTTGATGCTTTTTAATATGCTGTTTAGTTTGGTCATAACTTTTCTTCCAAGGTGCAAGCGTTTTTTAATTTCATGGCTGCAGTCACCAAATGCACTGATTTTGGAGCCCAAAACAATAAACTCTCTCCCTGTATCCATTGTCCCCCTATCTATTTGCCATGAAGTGATGAGGCCAGATACCATGATCTTAGTTTTCTGAATGTTGAGTTTTAAGCCTAATTTTTCGCTCTCTTCTTTCACTTTCATTAAGAGACTCTTTTGTTTATTTGTTAGCCATCTATTTGTCTTCTTTGGAGAAATGTTTGTTTAGTTCTTTGGCCCATTTTTTTGATTGGATCATTAATTTTTCTGGTATTGAGCTGCATGAACTGCTTGTATATTTTTGAGATTAATTATTTGTCAGTTGTTTCTTTTGCTATTATTTTCTCCCATTCTGATGGCTGTTTTTTTACCTTGCTTATAGTTTCCTTCATTGTGCAAAAGCTTTTAAGTTTAATTAGATCACATTTGTTTATTTTTGCTTTTATTTCCATTACTCTGGGAGGTGAGTCATAGAGGATCTTGATATGATTTATGTCAGAGAGTGTTCTGCCTATGTTTTCCTCTAGGATTTTTGTACTGTCTGGTCTTACATTTAGATTTTTAATCCATTTGAGTTTATCTTTGTGTATGGTGTTAGAAAGTGTTCTGGTTTCATTCTTTTACAGGTGGTTGACCAGTTTTCCAGCACCACTTGTTAAAGAGATTGTCTTTTCCCCATTGTATATTTTTGCTTTCTTTGTCAAAGATAAGGTGTCCATGGGTACATGCATTCATCTCTGGGCTTTCTGTGTTGCTCCATTGACCTATATTTCTGTCTTTGTGCCAGTATCATACTGTCTTGATGACTGTTGCTTTGTAGTATAGTCTGAAGTCAGGCATGTTGATTCCTCCAGTTCCATTCTTCTTTCTCAAGATTGCTTTGGCTATGTGTTTTCATACAAATTGTGAAGTTATTTGTTCTAGTTCTGTGAAAAATACCATTGGTAGCTTGATAGGGATTGCATTGAATCTATACATTGCTTTAGGTAGATACTTATTTTCCCTATATTGATTCTTCTGATCCATGAACATAGTATATTTCTTCATCTGTTTGCATCATCTTTCATTTCTTTCATCAGTGTTTTATAGTTTTCTATATATATATTTTTTTTGTTTCTTTAGGTAAATTTATTCCTAGGTATTTTATTCTTTTCATTGCAGTGGTGAATGGGATTGTTTCCTTAATTTCTCTTTCTGCTTTTTCATTTTTAGTGTATAGGAATACAAGGGATTTATGTGTATTAATTTTATATCCTGAAACTTTACTATATTCATTGATTAGCTCTCATTACTTTTATTTTTTTTTAATTTTTTTATTTTTTTTTAAATTTTAAAATCTTTAATTCTTACATGCGTTCCCAAACATGAACCCCCCTCCCACCTCCCTCCCCACAACATCTCTCTGGGTCATCCCCATGCACCAGCCCCAAGCAAGCTGCACCCTACATCAGACATGGACTGGCGATTCAATTCTTACATGACAGTATACATGTTATAATTCCCATTCTCCCAAATCATCCCACCCTCTCCCTCTCCCTCTGAGTCCAAAAGTCTGGTATACACATCTGTGTCTTTTTTCCTGTCTTGCATACAGGGTCGTCATTGCCATCTTCCTAAATTCCATATATATGTGTTAGTATACTGTATTGGTGTTTTTCTTTCTGGCTTACTTCACTCTGTATAATTGGCTCCAGTTTCACCCATCTCATCAGAACTGATTCAAATGAATTCTTTTTAACGGCTGAGTAATACTCCATTGTGTATATGTACCACAGCTTTCGTATCCATTCATCTGCTGATGGACATCTAGGTTGTTTCCATGTCCTGGCTATTGTAAACAGTGCTGCGATGAACATTGGGGTACATGTGTCTCTTTCAATTCTGGTTTCCTCGGTGTGTATGCCCAGAAGTGAGATTGCTGGGTCATAAGGTAGTTCTATTTGCAATTTTTTAAGGAATCTCCACACTGTTCTCCATAGTGGCTGTACTAGCTTGCATTCCCACCAATGGACACCTTATCTTTGACAAAGGAGGCAAGAATATACAATGGAGTAAAGACAATCTCTTTAACAAGTGGTGCTGGGAAAACTGGTCAACCACTTGTAAAAGAATGAAACTAGATCACTTTCTATCACCGTACACAAAAATAAACTCAAAATGGATTAAAGATCTAAATGTAAGATCAGAAACTATAAAACTCCTAGAGGAGAACATAGGCAAAACACTCTCAGACATAAATCACAGCAGGATCCTCTATGATCCACCTCCCAGAATTCTGGAAATAAAAGCAAAAATAAACAAATGGGATCTAATTAAAATTAAAAGCTTCTGTACAACAAAGGAAAATATAAGCAAGGTGAAAAGACAGCCTTCTGAATGGGAGAAAATAATAGCAACTGAAACAACTGACAAACAACTAATCTCAAAAATATACAAGCAACTTCTGCAGCTCAATTCCAGAAAAATAAACGACCCAATCAAAAAATGGGCCAAAGAACTAAGTAGACATTTCTCCAAAGAAGACATACGGATGGCTAACAAACACATGAAAAGATGCTCAACATCACTCATTATTAGAGAAATGCAAATCAAAACCACAATGAGGTACCACTTCACACCAGTCAGAATGGCTGCGATCCAAAAATCTGCAAGCAATAAATGCTGGAGAGGGTGTGGAGAAAAGGGAACCCTCTCATTACTTTTAAATGATGAAATAGAAACAAAAAAAGAGGGAAAAATAAAAATATTTATAGAACAATCAGAGTACATAGTATTTAATAAAGTTAAGCTAGCATACAAAAAGAGTTGTTATGTGAAACTTATGTTTCAGTTATTTATATAAATATTCCTCTATATCATTAACTATGGCTACAATAATTATACATTTAAAAAATAAATCTCATCAGCACACAATAACATTTTTTAGTTCACTAGCTGTTGGTTGTTGTTCTTATTGTTCACAAGTTGGGAGTTGGCTAGGGTCTGCTCTAGTCTAGGCTTCACTGAGTGCCTCTGCTGGTGTCAACTGGCTCATTCACTGGAAAAGGTGAGAGGTGAATGATCTGTGGTCAACCTGGCTTAGCTAGTTCTGCTCCATATATCTGTTACCCTCCTCCCAGGACCAGAGTACTGACATGGCATGTTCTTCCTATGACAGTGGAAAGGAGACACAATTACACAGGTTTTCCATACCTCTGTTTGCATTATATCTGCTAATATCTGGTCAAAGCAAGTCACTCGCTAAACCCAGATAAGGGAGAGGAGAAGGGAGTCTTCCCAGAGTGGGAGGGACTGTAAAGTTGCCTGGTACAGGATGTGGATGTCTTATCCTATTACTGGAGAGAGAGTGAGGAGCTGGAACAGAAATCCATTTGGCCAAATTCTCTCCAGCTCAAATTTCTCTATCTGAATATGTGCTTCCATGGAATGCTGTCATGTAGAATCAGTTTTCTATATCTAAATAAAAAATCCTTACAGTGAATATGTATTCATGTGTTAACAAAAAAATAAATTGCTTGTGAATCTGAAAAGAGGATTAAAAATTAACTTATCCTATCTCAGCTTTTCTTCCAACAGGACCATGTTTTGCATTTCTGTCATTTAAATATATTTTGGCTATTATCTCCCCCACATTATTAGGTTAAAAGATGTCTTCAAAAAGGAGTAAAAGGTTTTAATGGAAACAATTGAATTAAGAGCCCTAGAAAAGCTCATGTGCTAGAATAAAAAGTTACACTTAAAACTTAAGTTAAAATTAAAAGTTGTAAACTCTAGAGAAAATACATGAAATTTGAAACTTTTATCTACATATGAATAAGACAATTAACAAAAATGGTGGAAATATATTCAATTCTAGAAAGTTTTCCCAGAGTACAATATAATCTTTTTGCAATATCTAAGGAACATTGTGTGCTGTGTATTAATGACTACAATTAGCATAGAATAGCTTTGAGCATCATGTACAGATAACAGAATATGTTGAACAGACTAAAAAATCTGAGGAAAGAGGAAATGGAGGAGGGATTTGACTTAGTGAAGGAGTTGGGTTTCAAAGGAAAAACTGGATAAGTCAAATGATCTAAGAATTGTTATAAATGTGCATTTCATGAAGAAGCCTGTAGCTTACTTACGTCTGTATAGAACGATGATGACCTCATCTTTTTCTTATCTCCAATAATGTTTCCCCATGTTGCCTATACTTCAGACCACCCTGCTTCCTAAGTTTATGTATCTCCTGAGCCCCTCTCTTTTGGAGAGGCCGATTTGAGACTTGTTCTTCATTCACTCACTTAGCTGCCTCGTGAAAAACCCTTTCTCTGCTGCAAACCTCAGCATCTCACTGTTTGACTTACTGAGTATCTGGCAAACAACAGTGAAAGTGTCACCACTTTCTCACAGTCGTAACAGAGAGAAACATAGCCTCTTAGTGGCCAGACATAGACAGTTCCCTCACCTGCCATCAGCAGCACAAGGTCACTTTTTCCCTACTTGCTAATGCTTTCAAATCTTCCATCAGCCTAATACAGGGCATTTCTAATTATTTAAGTTCAGTTCAATTTCTCGGTTGTGTCCAACTCTTTGCAACCCCGTGGACTGCAGCACGCCAGGCCTCCCTGTCCATCACCAACTCCCGGAGTTTACTCAAACTTATGTCCATTCCATACAACCATCTCATCCTTTGTCATCCCCTTCTCCTCTTGCTCTCAATTGTTCCCAGCATCATGGTCTTCTCAAATGAGTCAGCTCTTCACATTAGATGGCCAAAGTATTGGAGTTTCAGCTTCAACATCAGTCCTTCCAATGAACATTCAGGACTGATTTCCTTTAGGATGGACTAGTTGAATCTCCATGCAGTCCAAGGGACTCTCAAGAGTCTTCTCCAACACCACAGTTCAAAAGCATCAATTCTTCAGTGCTCAGCTTTCTTTATAGTCCAACTCTAACATCCATACATGACTACTAGAAAAAACATAGCCTTGACTAGACAGACATTTGCTGGCAAAGTAATGTCTCTGCTTTTTAATATGCTGTCTAGGTTGGTCATAACTTTCCTTCCAAGGAGTACACGTCTTTTAATTTCATGGCTGCAATCACCATCTGCAGTGATTTTAGAGCCCCCCCCCCCCAAATAAAGTCAGCCACTGTTTCCCTATCTATTTCCCATGAAGCGATGGGACTGGATGCCACGATCTTCATTTTCTGAATGTTGAGCTTTAAGCCAACTTTTTCACTCTCCACTTTCACTTTCATCAAGAGGCTCTTTAGTTCTTCTTCACTTTCTGCCCTAAAGGTAGTGTCATCTGCATATCTGAGGTTATGGATATTTCTCCCAGCAATCTTGATTCCAGCTTCTGCTTCATCCAGCCCAGCATTTCTCATGATGTACTCTGCATAGAAGTTAAATAAGCAGGGTAACAGTATACAGCCTTGACGTACTCCTTTTCCTATTTGGAACCAGTCTGTTGTTCCATGTCCAGCTTTAACTGTTGCTTCCTGACCTGCATACAGATTTCTAAAAACAGAGTAAATTCAAGGGTACTTTTCAAGCTATATTCTTTAAAAATTCCTTAATAATTACCAAGAATCTATTCAGGATATAAAATTGAAGCTCCTTACATAAGTTCAAAAATTTGGGATTTGTATGGTTGTTTCTTGAGGCTTGTTTATTTTCATTGATCTCATGCTCAGAAAGAAAAGTTTTCAGTATCCTTTAAGCTTTAAATCGGTTCCAATGGAATCTCAGCAGCAAGTAGCACTAATAACTGTTTCTGGAAATAAATAAGCAGTTTTTTCCTTTCTCTTTCTCTCTCTGGCTATGAAAAGAAGTAAACTGGGAAAAAAAAAAAAACACTACAAATAAAAATTGCAAGCATATTAAAGTGTTCACCTTCCCCAAGATAATTGCATTTAGAGTAATATAATTTCAGAGTATTGATCATTTATCTACGAGGATTTCTACTTATAGTCTATTAACTTGCTGCTGACAATATTGCTTTCTCTATCAGCAATCATTTCATTGCTAGTAAATCCCTAATAAAATCACTATTTGTAATTGAAAACACTATCTAATCTCACTCAAGACTCAGTTTATATAATGGAGGAAGTTTTTTAATGTGATAAATTTAGATTTAATGTTTACCTCCAATAAGTAAAAGATAGTTCTGACATCATTTTTTTTTAATTTTAAGACTACTTTTGAAGGACAAAACCAGTAAGTCCCATTCCTATTTCAAAAATAAGTTGCTCCCCAGACTACATGGAAGCCTGTTAGAAATATGTATTTGTTTTGTGTTGTGTGTGTGAAAAGCTACTTAGAGTTCATCTCTCAAACCTTTGTAAAAGATAGGTTCTCTTTGAAGAGAAGATACTTTAAATGTGGCATTTGGAATATTCCATTAGTTCCTGTGATATAGGGCAATGAGGTGTGCTGCATTGTTGGTTTGACTGAACAAAGCTGTGCAAAATCTTACAAAGGGCAGAGGGCCATACTTGGGTTCTTACACGTATCAGATTTAACTCTTTTCTTTAGTACCACAGTGGGGAGGAACCTGTATTCAAAGATGAGTTACTAATATAGACTATCACCTCCTTTCCTACCACTGGAATCTAATGAAAACCAACTGAATTGTAATTTGATTCTTCACATTTTTTCATAGTGTGTGGCATTTCTTTTGCACTTCTTTGCATTTTCTCATTTTATTAAGCTTACATTCATAAATTCTTTACTTGAGATTATACTAATGCAACAAAAATGTAAATGAAAAGGCATATCCCAGATGTATTGAAGTTACCTATATTTGAGACAAGATCTTCTGTTCGCCTCCGCACCTGGAGTGGCACAGCACTAACTGAACGCACTTAATTAGCATTCAGCGAGTGTCAGTGGAATAGAAAATGAGCCATTACAATCATTCATTTTTTAAGCATAATGATATAAGAAAGAAAATAGGATTTGCAGTCAGAACATCTCTGATATTTATCAGCTTGTATTGTCAGAAAAATTACTTAACATCACCAAATCTCAATTTTTCTTGGTTAAAAACAATTTTCTAACAGAATTATTGGTAGAATAAAAAAAAAAAAGGTAAAGAATATGAAAGTTTTCTCAAATGCGATATCCAAATATTTTCAAAGGTAGGGAGAAATAAATAAAACATTAAAACAATTTTAACCCACCAATATGATGAAAAAATTCTAATTAGTGTTACTATACCAGTGATTTTTGCCTTCTATTGTACCACAGAATAAACATTACTTCAAGTGACAGTAGCTTGAATTAAATAACTGAGTAATATTGGCACCACAAGAGTGCACTGTAATTAAATAACATAAAAATATTCACAGATTAATCATTTGTCCTCTCATTGCAATTAGTGTATTCACTTTGCCTTTTCTTTATTGGCGATTTTTCTGTGTAATTTCCTTTCATTCTTAGGACATTAGTATATAATGAGAAAAAAGATTTCCATTCATTAGAGAATATGTACTGAGGTTTGATGAAATCATGTTTGATTATGTTTAATCTTAGTTTAATTTTCATCTTACACATTTCACCTATAGAGACAACAGAATAATCTGAGGGAAAATAGAAAATGTTAATGCAATAATTTAGAAAGATTCAAGGTTTAATAGCATTGAGGAAATGAATACCAGATAAAAAAAGGATTTCTGTGTAGTACTAGTATCTTGTAGCTGCAAGGACATATAATAGCAATGAAATATGTATTTCATATAATAGCAATGAAATACATTGTCAGAAATAATGTTACTGTAGCAGTTAATTAGGTTTGAACTAGCCAAAGCCACTGCATATAATGAAGAATCACTGCCTTCCTGAGTCTCTTTGACTAAGTAAATATTGTTTGTGAATTAAACCAGGAATGGAGCAAATCATGGCACTTCAGAAATCCCAAACAGCCTTTACATGTTGATCACATCTGAAGGCCATTTTAGCATTTGACACGTTGTCTAGAAATTATTTTTAAATACTGTTTATAGAATATTTCATTCCCACTATAAAACTTATCAAGAAGTAACACCTATAATTATAATCATCTTTTCATTTATTATGCCTTAATATTGTCTTCAAAAAATTGTAGCTTCAGGTTGCATGTGGCTGGTCTACTGTTGTTAGTCTGCAGTACTTCTGAATCTCTGCATTCAATCACAAAGTCCTGCTGGTTCCACCTCAACTGTCTTTAATTTGTCCATTTAACTAGGCTCTTTTCTTTTGAACTTATCACCTTCCGCAGTTCAATGCATCCTCCAAAGTGAAGCCAGAGTAAAATAATCTTTCTACCACCCAATTCTGAGTATCATACACCTCTTTGAAGTCTCCTGGCAGTTCACTGACTTCACGACTTATTCCAGACTTCTCAGAAGCTGTGTAGCCATCCCCCTCCACACAACTCAGGTCTTGTGTCTCCCAATTTAGTGTCACATAATCCCAAGTCCCACTCCATACCAACACATATAGTCTATTTTAGTAATTCTTTATGCTTTCCTAAATCACTTAACTTCTACACATACTTTTTCCATTGTTTAAAAATCTTTTCCTCTGTTTCATCTCGCCATCTAATCTCAGGTTAGGTGTCACATGCTCCAGGAACACTGCAAACTAGAATCTGTTTCCTGCTGTTTGCCCTCATCTCACCCTCACTTATTTATAACCATGCCCCCATAGACACTGAGTAAATGAACAATGAGTGAAATGAATATTTTAGACAAAATTAAGTATCATGTACAGCCAATCAAACTGTGGCTCTCATGACCTTTTAAACTAGAACATTTATGAACTATTTGCTAAACTCACTATTTTTGGGGATTAACTAGTGATAAAATAGTAAAGTATGTACTGAAAAATTTTCAAGGTAAAAGAGATTTTTTAAGGGAGTATTAGACCACAAAATTTGTTAAATATATAAATGAATTGTTTATGACATTAAATAAGTACAGCTAACATGTTAACAGAATTTTGTTAACAATAGGCATTGAGGAAATAAAATAATACACATGGCTCAATGGGAAGCTAAAAAAATGTGGCATATAAGTTAGTGTTAATCTGAATGAAGAGGAAATAAACTGGAAAAAGTCTGAACCATAGAAGCCAAAAAAATAAAGGATCAAAATCTAATTCTACCAATTATTAACTGAATGACTTCAGAAGACAAAAATTCCTTGAGTCTCTGTTCTCTCATCAGTAAAATGAGGATGACAGTAATATATCCTTCCATGAAAAATTTGAAAAATATATCTTCCAAATCTAAAGCACTTACTACATTATCTAGCACAAAGTGGACATGTAGTGTTAGTTACATAGTTAATATTATGAAATATAATGGAATTAATGAGATCACTGTGAAGTATAGTCAATAAATAAGACCTCATGTAAGAAATTATTTTGATCTGGTCTTTGAAGATGGGTGAACACTAAGATCAAAAAACACTGTGGATGGTGACTGCAGCCATGAAATCAGAAGACATTTGCTTCTTAGTAGAAGAACTATGACAAATCTAGACAGTGTGTTGAAAAGTAGAGACATTACTCTGCCAACAAAGTTCCATATAGTCAATGCTATGGTCTTCCCAGTGGCCATGTAGGGTTGTGAGAGCTGACCCGTAAAGAAGGTGGAACACCAAAGAATCGATGCCTTTGAGCTGTGGTGCTGGAGAAGACTCCTGAAAGTCTCTTGGACAGCAAGGAGATCAAACTAGTCAATCTTAAAGGAAATCAATCCTGAGTACTCATTGGAAGGGCTGATGCTGAAACTCCAGGATTTTGGTTATCTGATGTGAACAGCTGACTCACTGGAAAAGTCTCTGATGCTAGGAAAGATTGAAGGCAGAAAGAGAAGAGGGGATCAGAGGATGAAATGGCTGGATGGCATCACGGACGCGATGCACATGAACTTGAGCAAACTTCAGGAGATGGTGAGGGACAGGGAGGCCTGGTGCACTGCAGTCCATGGGGTTGCAAAAAGTGGGACAGACTGGGTGACTGGACAATGAAAACAAAACACTGAGGAAGTGATGGAGACAGGATTGGGGCAGGTTGTGTTTATAATTCAATCACAGCTTTACTATGCAACTTTTATTACAAATTAACTTGTGTCATTGTTACCTGTGCTAAATTTTTTTCTTTCAGTTCAGTTCAGTCGCTCAGTCGTGTCTGACTCTTTGCGATCCCATGAATTGCAGCACGCCAGGCCTCCCTGTCCACCACCATCTCCCGGAGTTCACTCAGACTCATGTCCATCAAGTCCGTGATGCCATCCAGCCATCTCATCCTCGGTCATCCCCTTCTTCTCCTGCCCCCAGTCCCTCCCAGCATCAGAGTCTTTTCCAGTGAGTCAACTCTTCTCATGAGGTGGCCAAAGTACTGGAGTTTCAGCTTTAGCATCATTCCTTCCAAAGAAATCCCAGGGCTTATCTCCTTCAGAATGGACTGGTTGGATCTCCTTGCAGTCTAACGGACTCTCAAGAGTCTTCGCCACACTGCACTTCAAAAGCATCAATTCTTTGGCGCTCAGCCTTCTTCACAGTCCAACTCTCACATCCATACATGACCACAGGAAAAACCATAGCCTTGACTAGACAGACCTTATTTGGCAAAGTAATGTCTCTGCTTTTGAATATACTATCTAGGTTACTACATTCCAAATTTCTTAAAGAAAGAGAGCATATTTTGACCAACTCTGCTCAGTTCTTGGCAACTAACTTAGAGTACATTCAAAGTAATTTACTGCTGTTATTAATTTAAATAGCTGTGTGGGTGACTCTTAGGAATACAGTCTGATTGATCAATGAGGCAGAGTTAAACAGTTTGAATGAAGTTCTATTATGGACAATCTTCAAAACCAGGAAATAATATATACTCAGTTTTATTAAAAGTCCTGAGTAACTGATGAGTTAGACTATAGAACTATCCAGGTTTCCTAAATCAATGTAAAAAATCATATAGAAGAAGTATGCATGTATTGGTAGTAATGTTTCTAATGAAAAATCATGAAAGGAAGTATTGATATATACTGTTTATTAAAAATTGCCCCAACTTTGATGCTGGGAGGGATTGGGGGCAGGAGGAGAAGGGGACAACAGAGGATGAGATGGCTGGATGGCATCACGGACTCGGTGGACATGAGTCTGAGTGAACTCCAGGAGTTGGTGATGGACAGGGAGGCCTGGCATGCTGCTATTCATGGGGTCACATAGAGTCGGACATGACTGAGCGACTGAACTGAACTGAACTGAAATATAATCAAAACCACATGACACAGACAAATAGGTGGAAGATGGCTAAAGCCCAGGCACAGATCCAAAAGGGGGTTGCTTTAGCCACATTTTGAAAGACTCTGAAGGTCAGAAACTAAAGAGAATCTTTTCAGGTGGTGGAATATTGGCTGATATATACCTCATTGTCTACTTTGCTAGCAAAGATAGATGGCCTGAGGGAAGGAGCAGTACCAATTGTTACTGGGCTATGGCTAATGATTAGAGACTTGTAAGAAACAAGATTAAAGACTTGTGGCCAAGAACATTAAAGAAGAAATACTCAAGAAAAACATTTCCACAGTGAAGCCAACCATTAATAATCTGACGTACGTATTCCCCTACTCTGAAGGTAGGTTAGCCTCCTTCTGAGCAAACTGGAGCTTGCTGAGTGGGCGCATAAGGTGGGCAGCCATCGTGACATGAACAAGAACACACATGGGCATAGCACCACGGGGGTGTCTTCCTGAAGACTGATCTGTATGCCACCGCTGTCACCCAGTTTCATAGAAATGATGACTGACTCTGGGACCTCAGCATGCTACCATGCCCTAATAAAATCAGCTAGCTAGAAGGTGACAGATTGACTACAATGGATCTCTTCCATCATGAAGGAAGGAGTAAAAAAGCCTTGTTGACAAAGCACTTTTTATGTTTTTGAATATCCTTTTCTTCCTCATCATACTTCTCTCAGAATCACCATCTGTCGACTTACCAATACATCGACATTTTGTCCCACACAACACTACTTCTGATCATCAGACAAATGGCAAAGACATAGGCAAAGGACTAGTGTCCATGGGATTTGTTGGTCTTATCATCTGTAAAATGGTAGAAAGGCCTAGTGAAGATATGATTATGTCTTCAGCTAGAGGACATGATATCAAGATATTACTACCCACTAACTCTTAGTAATTACTCACTCTATACTTCTAACAGAATTATATTCTTGTTAGAGGTCCCTTAGATAGAAGAGTTCTTCAGGCCTAACTCAGACACTGAAACTATACTTCTCAATGTGGAGCAAATCCTAAGATTGGTGGGAATAAATGGAATAGCATCTACTGAGTACCTAGTAAGCACTAGGCATAGTGCTAAGTCTATTTTGAAGGTGAGGAGATAGGTGTATGAAAGTTTAAGTCACAAATATGATATATACTTCAGTATAGATAAGAACCTAGGTTTGTTTTATTCACAATTTTCTAGTGTGCAATGTTGGGAGAAGGCTAAATAATCTCCTTACTAAAGAAATTTATATAAATTTGAAAAATACTGAAGAACAGTATATTTTTCATCTACTTCAAAGAATGCATAGGCTCTCTCAGAGCTGAGAAATTAAAGGTGTTAATAAACACCTTCAATGAATGTATTCAGTTCAGTTCAGTTGCTTAGTAGTGTCAGACTCTTTGTGACCCCATGAACTGCAAAACCCCAGACCTCCCTGTCCATCACCAACTCCCACAGTTTACCCAAACTCATATCCATTGTCGGTGATGCCATCCAGCCATCTCATCCTCTGCTGTCCCCTTCTCCTCCTGCCTTCATTCTTTCCCAGCATCATGGTCTTTTCAAATGAGTTACCTCTTTGCATCAGGTAGCCAAAGTATTGGGGTTTCAGCTTCAGCATCAGTCCTTCCAGTGAACAGTCAGAACTGATCTCCTTTAGGATGGACTGGTTGGATCTCCTTACAGTCCAAGGGATTCAAGAGTCTTCTCCAAAACCACAGTTCAAAAGCATCAGTTCTTTGGTGCTCAGCTTTCTTTATAGTCTAACTCTCACATTCATTCATGACTACTGGAAAAACCATAGCATTGACTAGACGAAACTTTTTTGACAAAGTAATGTCTCTGCCATGATCTTAGGTTTCTGAATATTGAGTTTTAAGCCAACTTTTTCACTCTTCTCTTTTCTTTCATCAAGAGGCTTTTTAGTTCTTCACTTTCAGCCATAAGGGTGGTGTCATCTGCATATATGAGGTTATTGATATTTCTCCCGGCAATCTTGATTCGAGCTTGTGCTTCTTCCAACGCAGCATCTCTTATGATGTACTCTGCATATAAGTTATATAAATAGGGTGACAATATACAGCCTTGACGTACTCCTTTTCCTATTTGGAAGCAATCTGTTGTTCCATGTCCAGCTCTAACTGTTGCTTCCTAACCTGCATACTCAAAAGCAGAGACATTACTTTGCCAAATAAGGTCTGTCTAGTGAAGGCTATGGTTTTTCCTGTGGTCATGTATGGATGTGACAGTTGGACTGTGAAGAAGGCTGAGCATTGAAGAATTGATGCTTTTGAACTGTGGTGTTGGAGAAGACTCTTGAGAGTCCCTTGGATTGCAAGGAGATCCAACCAGTCCATTCTGAAGGAAATCAGCCCTGGGATTTCTTTGGAAGGAATGATGCTAAAGCTGAAATTCCAGTACTTTGCCCACCTCATGCGAAGAGTTGACTCATTGGAAAAGACTCTGATGCTGGGAGAGATTGGGGACAGGAGGAGAAGGGGACGACAGAGGATGAGATGGCTGGATGGCATCACTGACTCCTTGGACATGAGTCTGAGTGAATTCCGGGAGTTGCTGATGGACAGGGAGGCCTGGCGTGCTGCAGTTCATGGGGTCGCAAATAGTCGGACACGACCGAGTGACTGAACTGAACTGAACTGAACTGACCTGCATACAGATTTCTCAAGAGGCAGGTCAGGTGGTCTGATATTCCCATCTCTTGAAGAATTTTCCACAGTTTATGGTGGTCCACACAGTCAAAGGCTTTGGCATAGTCAATAAAGCAGAAATGGATGTTTTTCTGGAACTCTCTTGCTTTTTTGATGATCCAGTGGATGTTGGCAATTTGATCTCTTGTCCCTCTGCCTTTTTTAAAACCAGCTTGAACATCTGGAAGTTCACAGTTCATGTATTGCTGAAGCCTGGCTTGGAGAATTTTGAGCATTACTTCACTAGCGTGTGAGATGAGTGCAATTGTGTGGTAG
This sequence comes from Capra hircus, assembly GCF_001704415.2. Classification (NCBI taxonomy): domain Eukaryota; kingdom Metazoa; phylum Chordata; class Mammalia; order Artiodactyla; family Bovidae; genus Capra; species Capra hircus. The sequence continues at coordinate 11,414,632 of NC_030812.1, forward strand.
TTTGAGCATTCTTTGGCATTGCCTTTCTTTGGGATTGTAATAAAAGCTGACCTTTTCCAGTCCTGTGGGCACTGCTGACTTTTCCAAATTTGCTGGCATATTGAGTGCAGCACTTTCACAGCATCATCTTTCAGGATTTTAAATAGCTCAACTGGAATTCCATCACCTCCACTAGCTTTGTTTGCAGTTACGCTTCTAAGGCCCACTTGACTTCACATTCTAGGATGTCTGGCTCTAGGTTAATGATCACACCATCGTGATTATCTTGGTCGTGAAGATCTTTTTTGTATAGTTCTTTCGTGTATTCTTGCCACCTCTTCTTAATATCTTCTGCTTCTGGTTAGGTCCATACCATTTCTGTCTTTTATTGAGTCCATCTTTGCATGAAATGGTCCGTTGGTATCTCTAATTTTCTTGAAGAGATCTCTAGTCTTCCCCATTCTATTATTTTCCTCTATTTCTTTGCACTGATCCCTGAGGAAGGCTTTCTTATCTCTCCTTGCTATTCTTCTGAACTCTGCATTCAAATGGGTGTATCGTTCCTTTTCTCTGCTTTTCGAATAAATGTATTCAGGTAAATACAATTCTTGTTTATTTCTTTGCCTGCTTAATCCCTATTTATCTTCTGTAAATGAAAATGCCATGAGAATAAATTCATGTCTCATACATTATTATAGTCCCACCTCCTCAGTCTGCGGCACTTGACAGATACTCCATATATACCTATTATGTGAATGAATGATTGAATGAGACAAAACTTGAATGATTTCCAGTCAGCTGTCTCCCACTCTCCCACAGATTCCACCCTTCTACAAATTGAGGTTCAAAGAGTAACTACCTAGGGAGATCTTTGGTGCATAATAAACCAATATGACATTAGAGTACAGTTGAAGGACTTCTTGTTTTGAGAAATAACTATATCCATATAATTAGGAAATTGCATTTGGTATCATGAGAGAACACTCATTATTAGGAGTCTATGATTCTGGTACTGACTATCTCTAATAAACCATGAGATCTTAAACAGGTAACTCAATGACCTGAGCTATGTAGTTCTTTATCTTTGAAATAAGTGGATTTAAGCAACTGATCTCAGACTATCTCTATAATCTAAAATTCAATGACTCTAAAAATTACATTGTCAATTATTTTGTTTTTCATATGAGTGGGATATTTTTATTCAGCCTATAATCTAACATGTTAGCACATTATGGAATAGGGCATATCTATTTGTATCTTAGTTTTTATTTGTAGTATATAAAAGTAAAAGTATATCATAATTTAAATATAAAATTTGAAAATAGAAAACATGACATGCATTTAATTTCATTGACGATGATTAGCTTTTCTTTTTTCTGATTATATATATTTAGACATATTTTTTAGTTCCTATTCAAAAATATTATTCTATAACAAAACTGCTTAAGACATTCAATTTCCCCTTAAAGATAAATTAAGTAATATTTATCGCACAGTATCAGGAAGCAAGCTCTTTTTACTGGATCTTAGGGAATCATATAAGACTTGCACTTCAACAGACAAAGAGCTTGATTACTGTTATTCATTACTAAATTGATAACATTTAAGGGTCCATGACATTCAGTTTTTTTTTAAGTGAATTAAAAATACATAGGAGATATTTTGTTTTTACTGACTTTACAAAAATCCCTGATTAACATGCCAGATGCTACAGCTCTTCAAGCTGATGAAGGCTCCCGGAGTTATTGTCCTTTCAGCAGTTGTTGTCAAAGAACTGAAGCAGATTGTGCAAGGCTGCATAATCATATGATTTTCTTCCTATTGAGGAACTAGTAATGCAGGAAAAACCACTGTCTTCATGAAAAAAGTTTAAAATAATAAAATTCTGAATAATGAAAAATTTTAAATGCAGATCAGTAGTATGGTATTCTTTGACATTCTAATTCTGAAGCCTGTATTTCCGTTTCTTCTCATTAATATGAAAATCGTATATTTTATCATCATGAAACAAAAAGATTTATAGCATCATGGCTGAAGAGAGAGATGCTTTAGTGGGTACAGTTTTTGTGGGTGGATGATATAAATGAAAATAAGAGATAAGGAAAATTAAATTGCTTGAGAAACTTTATTTTTTAACTGAATTTTCATATCCTTTCAGGTTGCAAATTCATTAATTAAGGCTATCACAGTGAAGCCGCCCATTTACACCTATAGAGAGTCACAGAAGCCTATTTCACTGTGCCACTTGGATCAAAATTACTAACTTTGGAAGACACTGTTCATTTTCCCTTCTTCTGTGGTAGCATCATGATTTTATTTAGGGAAGCAATGTGGTTCCCTAGTTATGAATCATGATACTAAATCATGACCATATTTTCCCCTGAGTTCCCAGTCTCCCCTCAAGGTAGGATAACTTTGGGATCTAGCTCTGGTCAAGAAGACTTAAAAAGAAGTCTGCTGAAGGAATTTCTGGGAAAGTGTTTCCTTTCATGGCAAAAAAAGGAATATATGGACCTAGCAGAACCCTTTTCTCTTCAGCTATTATCCCACATCACATTGGTATTCAAAAGAAAACAAGCATGAGATTTTCCTAAGAGCTACAAAGATTCTGGTCCTTATATCACCAAGTTCTGAACTACCTTCAGCCACCATCTATTGTTAGGAGTTTGTTAAAATAATAAACTAGACATTTACCACTGCAAGATAGGTTTGCTACTACTTACAGCCAAACATTAGCATATTACTTTATTTATATTACTTTCTAACATGCCAACTATTCAGATTTGCATCCTAACTCTAGTGATTCTTACTAACAAACCAGCATCTCTTGCTTGGATCAGCTATAGATTCAGTCTTATTGCCTCTAGTTTAATCCATTTACTATCCGATGATCTTTCTATAATCTAAAACTGATCTGTTCATCTCCTCTTTATGACTCTTCAGTGGTTCCCCAGGTCTGTTAGGATAATATTTAAAAGCGTTGTCATAAACTGAATAATTGGTTTGTAGTTGCTTCTCCAACTTCATTAATACATTTATTAATTTTTAGTCATTTTATTTTTAAATAAGTAAAAAAGTCTAAAAAATTTTCCTATTTTAAATGTATATGTTTATTAAGGATCTAATAAATACGGAGCCAACACAAGCCTCCTGCTATGTAGTTTTTTTATATTTTAATCACAGTTTCCCATTCTTTGGCTATAAGTATGTACCCTGCCCCACATCCCATGTTAGAAGCCTTAACCAGCCAGCTGTGTGACCTCAGGTCCTAACACATTATGTGTAGATACAAAATAAATTACTTGTCTTTTGTGTCACAGAGCTCAAAATACTTTCAAAAAGAATTTAACAAACATTTCTGTATAGGAATACTGAGATCTAATTTGTGGCTCATGAAAATTACAAAGCAATTTTTGAGAACCAGCCAAACTTCCAGTTCCAGGTTTTTTCACTCGATTCTTCATTTCCCTATAATAAATCAATAGCTTACATGTAGCATTGTTCAGTTGCTCCCTTATTTAACTAGCTATAACCGTAAGTTAGTAATCTTTGTCAGTAAGTGTGGATGCTTCAGAATTGACATTGTTTTTCAGTAAATGAACAAATATACCACCAAACATTCAGTTGAAAGGAACAATTTCAAATCTATTTTGATATTAGTCAAAACAAATCATTCCCAGAAATGCACATTGGTAATGTCTCAGCTAAAATTAAGCAGCCAGAAAATTATATACACATACAAAACCAAGTGGCAAAAATAAGGCAAACTAAAGTAACCAAAACTGACATTAACACATAGGTTTTCCGCAATATAAAACTCTTTCATCAACACTCTTATACTTCAAACAGTGTAGAATGAAGATTATTTTTATACTTGAAGATTTTTTTTTCTGTCACAAATTTTATATGTATAGAAATATTTTAAAAATATATTCCCAAATGTAATAAATAAGTATAAATTGAGTACATGTATGTAAAAAATTAAAATCTATGCTGCCTTGCAGAAACATGTAGATTATCAAGCTATATGTATTAAGAACTATGAACTCAAGACCTTCAGATTATGAGACTGATGTGCTGCCTACTGTGCTAAGGAGGCAACTCATTTTTGCATAGAAACTGTTAAAATTACTTCTACTCAGCAGTTGTTTTTCATGAATAGATAATCCACCACAAAACCTACAAAAATGGTAAGTCTTACATTGCCCTGTGCTTTGCAGTGGTAAAAGCTTTATTTGCATTTGCTTTCTCATTCTATCCTTATATCTGTCAATACAGATATTTTTCCCCTTTTATAGTGGATTCCCCAAATATTTAAAATGAACTGGACAAAATGGCATTCATCTACTGTGGACTTCAGTCCTTAATGTTTTCACTTAACAGCCTTGTATAATTAAAATCAGTCACTCAGTTCCGTTCAGTTCAGTCGCTCAGTCGTGTCTGACTCTTTGCGACCCCATGAATTGCAGCATGACCAGCCTCCCTGTCCATCACCAACTCCAGGAGTAAAAAAAAAAAAAAAAAAATCCGTCATTGGACTCAAGCATACCTGTGCTTGAATTCTGGTTGTGAAATATTTTAGCTGCATGACGTTATCTAACTTTTCTATGTAAAAAGGAATTGACATTGTTGTCAAGATTATATAGGTTGTCTAGCATGAGGTTTGAAATATAGAAAGCCCTCAAGATAGCCCCCCTCCACAATCTCTGTTTCAAGTTCTCTCTTCTTCTTTTCCTTCCTTAAAGACATGTCCATGGGTTTAAGAAAAAGAAAGCTGAAAAAATAAGCATTTTCTACTTCATGGAAAACATAGCAAGTGTCTAAGTTTTCCTGAGTTTACCCTAAGAATAGATTTGAATTGTTGAAAATTCGTTATGCTGAACCTCTGGCCTAGTTGGGCTTCCCTGGTGGCTCAGATGTTAAAGGAACTGCCTGCAATGTGGAAGACCTGGGTTCAATCCCTGGATTGGGAAGATCCCCTGGAGAAGGGATTGGCTGCCCACTCCAGTGTTCTTGCCTGGAGAATCCCTGGTGGGCTACAGTCCATGGGGTCACAAAGAGTCAGATGTGACTGAACACACTTTCAGGTTTCATCAAACTGAGGGAAATAATTGTGATCATCTTGGTCAAGTACCATATTTGTAGGAAAATAAAACCACAAGACAAAAATAATTTACAGGTGGTTTAGTTATCTATTACTGTGTAACAAAAGCGAAAGTGGAATTGTTAGTCACTCAGTCGTGTCCAACTCTTTGCAGTGCCATGGACTGTAGCCCGCCAGGGTCCTCTGTCTATGGAATTCTCCAGGCAAGAATACTGGAGTGGGTAGCCATTCCCTTCTGCAGGGGATCTTCCTGGCTCATGGATCAAATCCCAGTCTCCTGCATTGCAGGCAGATTCTTGACCATGTGAGCCACCAGGGAAGTCTGCTATGTAACAAAATACCCTCCAAATCATCAGCTTACTTTGACAAACATGTATTATCTCAGCATAATTTAAGAGGGTCAGGACTTCAAGCAGGGCTTGGCTGTGTGGTTTTGGCTCGAAATCTCTTAGGGTATTCCAGTCAAATAAACCAAAGCTGCTGTCCTCTTAAGGGGCTGAAAATCCATTTCCAAGTTCATTCATGTAATTTCTGATGGAAGTTTTAATTCTTTACCACGTGGGGCTCTCCATAGAGGCCTCTCTTGCTTACACAGCATTATGACTTTCCCCAAAGTGGCATTTGAGAGAGAGATTGAGAGAAAGATCCTAGGATGGATGCTCCTGTCTTTTACACCTAACTGTGTGACATACCATCACCTCTGCTAATTACTATTGATCACAGAGACAGTTCAGTTCAGTTCAGTTCAGTTCAGTTGCTCAGTCATGTCTGACTCTTTGCGACCCCATGAATTGCAGCACACCAGGCTTCCCTGTCCATCACCAACTCCCGGAGTTCACTCAGACTCATGTCCATCGAGTTGGTGATGCCATCCAGCCATCTCAACCCTGGTACAATTCATAAAGGTATGAATACAAAAAGGCAGGACTCATTAGGAACCATCTAGGAGGCTGGCTACCAAACTTCCATGATCCACCATGGAAGCTGAGCCCTACTGTCCCAGTAGCCCAGACAATGTTTACTGAGCAAGCAGGAAATTTTAGAGGCATAGGTTTTATTCTAACCTGAGTATAATGCAAAACCAGCAGAGAAGTCTGAAGGCCTCACTGTTGCAAAGTTGAGAGAGTGAAACAGCACAAAATGTCACTTTCGCACTATGCCGCTCACACTGTTACCAAGTAAGTAAATATTTAAGCAAACCTTTTATCCTGTCTCATATCCATTTAAGTCTAGATACTCTTGAAGGTTCTCCAGTTTTGTCATATTTATCCTCTGGAAGAAACATCCTTTCTCCCTTGGCCCTTTAAATCTCTGAGCTACAGAATCCATCTCCATTGTACAGAAAGATTTCCAAACAACCACATAATTTTTACTTCAGTGATATAACTTAGACTCTAGATGATATTTTTAATAATGTTATATTTATATTCCAACTCAAATAATTAAAAGTAATGAGCACAGAGTAATTTTCATATGCTATGCTATGCTAAGTCACTTCAGTCGTGTCCGACTCTGTGTGACCCCATAGACAGCAGCCCACCAGGCTCCCCTGTCCCTGGGATTCTCCAGGCAAGAACACTGGAGTGGGTTGCCATTTCCTTCTCCAGTGCATGAAAGTGAAAATTAAAAATGAAGTTGCTCAGTCGTGTCCGACCCTCAGCGATCCCGACCCTCAGTGATCCCATGGACTGCAGCCTTCCAGGCTCCTCCGTCCATGGGATTTTCTAGGCAAGAGTACTGGAGTGGGTAGTAAGCATTATAAATTATTAATTAAAGATACCTTTCTACTGCCTTTTTATATAAAGTAACAAAAGGAAATATGGTGATATGTTAGATTTTTTTGTTAATATTGCAAAGGAAAGTGGACCTTCTTAAAAGAACTATAAATCAATAAAATCTCAATATGTAAATGTTAAAAAGCACATACACAGGACACAAATATTGCTATCAACTTAAAAACTTATATTTCCGAATACCTATAATTTGAAAAAGTAGAAGTTTTTTGTATATTTTAAAAAGGTCAGCATTTATAAAAATAGTACCACAAACCTCTTTCCTTTATTACATAGCATACATATCTAGTTTCAATGAATTTTATATCAAGACTCAAAAGCTGAAATTACAGTAATTTAAAACCACTTCAAAGATGTTATGAACTACCTCTTTTTCAGGCCTGTTTCATAGATATTTCTATAGTATAATTTATAATTCATGATTCTTGAAAGAAAATGAGAAAGTGACTGAGCTATGATTTTAAAGGCAATTTTAAAGTGACAACTTGTTCAAAGATATGATTGAAGAATTTAAATATTCATAAATAATCTTTAGAATTTATTATTTTAAGTTATAGTAACCTATACTTTAATGATAATCTGAGCTATTCAAACACAGTGAATAAAAGGCTAAGAAAGTGAAACAGATTCTTAGGACTATTGGTTCATAATCTTATTGCATTAAAAATGTAGAGCTGGATGGAGGTTTAAGAGAAATGTTGGTAGATGATGATTAAATAAAGCTCTTCTAACTACTGAATATTTATTTTAAAAAGTAAAGCATTTTCTTTAGAAAATAATTTTAGGGACAGTTTAAGTTGTAAAAAATTAATCAGAAACATCACTAGAGTCAGGAGACCAGAAGGGGGAGCTCTCACAACCTTTGACAATAGCCAAGCCCACCAGGAAGGAAAAATGACACTCTTCTTTCTTGGCAAGGTCTCAGCCAATGAAAAGCCATGGACTCTTTTACAACCATCCCAACTTCCTTTCCCCTCTATGAAGTGTTCTCCTCCCCTTGCCATAGGGTTACTGCACACAGCTGGCCATGGTTGTGTACCCTAAATTGCAATTTTCTGCTGATCCCAAATAAACCCATCTTTGGGGAAATATCTGGAAATCTATTTTAGGTCAACTATACCCAGAGTAATTAAGTTTCTCAAATTAACATAACAAACAAGCAAACAAAAAGCCCAATTTCTTAAAATTTATTTATTCATTTACTCTGCTTTCCCTCAATTTATTCATTTTCATAGCCATTACCACCACCTAACCTATTATATGGCTTCCCAGGTGACTCAACGATCAAAAATCTGCCTTCCAAACAGATGTGAATTTGATCCTTGGGTCAGGAAATTCCCCTGGAAAAGGAACTGGCAATCCACTACAGTATTCTTGCCCAGGAAATCCTATGGACAGAGGAGCCTGGCAAGCTGCAGTCCGTGGGGTTGCAAAGAGTCAGACACAACTTTGCAACTATACAGCAGTAGCAGCAACCTGTTGTATATTTATTGTTTTATTGGTGTGCTGTGTATATCCACCCACTAGAATATGAACTCTATGAGAAGAGGACTATTTCTGTAATATAAACAATTCTGAACCCAGATCATAGAAGAGTCCCAGGTTTATATTAGGTACTTCATAAATATTTACTGAGTGCATAAATAAATGATGATTGTGCCATGCACTGAACCAGGTGCCAAAGATGTAGTAATAAATGATATAGGTTTGATCCCTATCATGAAAGCACTTAATTTTACTGATGGCAGAGACAAGTATACAATTATAGGAACCAATATCACAAATACAGAGGGAGAGAAGAACAAAACAGCAGTATGAACTCTGAAATTGGGAGAAGGCTTTCTGAAACCAAAACTCAGATGGGAAAATGTTTGGAGATTATCCAAGTGTTTTAAAGGCCATAAAAGAGAGAAAACTGTTCAACATGGGCGAACTGTGTGCACAATGACCCAGAAAGGAGAGAAGGAGTGACCTGAATGAAATTCTGTGCAATTCTATTGTAGAGTTTAAATTAAAGGAAACAGGTATCAATTAAGATGCTTTCAGCATCGAGCAACAGAAGAATCACCTCTAAATCCTCAGTTCAGTGGCAATCAATTAAACTAGGGTTCACTTTAATCTATCCTTTTCTTAAATCTGATACCACTGATTCATTCTTGGCAAGCTAATCCCTGCAGTGATAGTCCTCAAGTGACTAGCGGCAGCTCTCCAAATCTACTTTTGCTTCCTCTTTACACTCAGCATTGAGAAAAGGTGGGGAAAGGAGGGGAAAATGACTACTGTTTACAGAAAAATCCTGAGACTCACTTTTGTTGGGTCAATTTAGATCACATGGAAGCTAGGTATTGGCATGGACTGTTTTGTCTTACCAGGTCTCCTGCTCAATGATTGGACCGTGGATGGAATCAATATCCCTAAAATCGTAGGGAGCCAATAGAAACCAAGGATTCTTGGAAATAGTGAAAGGAAAATTGAATGCATCGGTTTGTTGTATTTAGCATGTAACATTAGATTGTATCATAAAAGCAACTAAGAGACATTGAATTGAGCCAAGGAAGAAGTCACTCATTTTTATGTTAAAAATACCACTCAGTGTGAAGAACACAGTGAACAAAATCAAGACTAGAAACAAGGAGGCCAGTTAGCAGGTTGTTGTAAAGTGTTATTTGTAGGGATTGCTGTTGCCGTTCAGTTGCCCAGTCATGTCCAATTCTTTGCAACTCCATGGACTGCAGCACACCAGGCCTCCCTGTCCCTCACCATCTCCTGAAGTTTGCCCAAGTTCATGTCCTTTGCATTAGTGATGCCTTCCAGCCGTCTCATTCTCTGACACCCTCTTCTCCTTCTGCCCTCAATCATTCTCATATCAGGGACTTTTCCAATGAGCCATCTGTTTGCGTCAGATGACCAAAATACTGGAGCTTCAGCTTCAGCATCAGTCCTTCCAATGAGTATTCAGGGTTGATTTCCTTTAAGATTGACTAGTTTGATCTCCTTGGTGTCCAAAGGACTCTCAGTCTCTATCAGGAGGATAGGCTGACAATAAAATATTCAGGATATAGTCAACAGTTAGAATAAGCAGACATTGAAGAAGATTTAGATTTAAGAAATGAAGGAAATAGAACAGTCAAGGATGAGCCATGTGTTGGTCAAGGGAACATGTATGATGGTACCGTGGGAACCAAGGATGGAACTTGTGGTAGGAAATGATCAGTTGATTTTTGGATATGAATTTGACAGGTCTACAACTTTGAAGTTGTTTGAGTTCCCAGGGCCTTGCCATTTCAGTTCAGTTCAGTTCAGTCGCTTGGTCGTGTCCCACTCTTTGCGACCCCATGAATCACAGCACGCCTGGTCTCCCTGTCCATCACCATTTCCTGGAGTTCACTCAAACTCATGTCCATCGAGTCAGTGATGCCATCCAGCCATCTCATCCTCTGTTGTACCCTTCTCCTCCTGCCCCTAATCCCTCCCAGCATCAGAGTCTTTTCCAATGAGTCAACTCTTCACATGAGGTGGCCAAAGTACTGGAGTTTCAGCTTTAGCATCATTCCTTCCAGAGAACACCCAGGACTGATCTCCTTTAGAATGGACTGGTTGGATCTCCTTGCAGTCCAAGGGACTCTCAACAGTCTTCTCCAACACCACAGTTCAAAAGCATCAATTCTTTGGCACTCAGCTTTCTTCACAGTCCAACTCTCACATCTATACATGGCCACTGGAAAAACCATAGCCTTGAAAAGTCTGCAAAGTAATGTCTCTGCTTTTGAATATACTATCTAAGTTGGTCATAACTTTTCTTCCAAGGAGTAAGTGTCTTTTAATTTCATGGCTGCAGTCACCATCTGCAGTGATTTTGGAGCCCCCAAAAATAAACTCTGACACTCTTTCCTCATCTATTTCTCATCAAGTGATGAGACGATGCCATGATCAGAGGATGTTAAATATGTTATATAATTCTATAATATAAGTAAAACTATAAAATTAGATATAACATTTATTAATTATTAGCACAGAACCCATTTTGTTTTTGTGTTAAAGTTCTAGCTACATAATTGCTTAATTTTTTATACTACTTGCCAAAGCCAATGGTTAGGAAATAAAATTAAGAGACTGGAATCATACAATAAGTCATTTGTGTTTCCTCTAACAAGAAACATGAATGCCTATAAATACCACCTGCTACAATGGTGTGGAAATAAAGTAGAATATGAATTAGAAATATCCTAATTCTGTGTACAGAGGAGCAAGCACTGAATTAGGTAACATCAAGGTCAAATGGGCCTCCCAAGTGATACTAGTGGTAAAGAACCCACCTGCCAAGGCAGGAGATGTAAGAGACATGGGTTCAATCTCTGGGTCTGGAAGATCCCCTAGAGAAGGGAAAGGAAACCCACTTCAGTATTCTTGCCTGGAGAGTCTCATGGACTGGGGAGCCTGACAGGCTACAGTCCATGGGGTGGCAAAGAGCTGGACGTGACTGAAGTGACTTAGTGCGCGTGCGCGCACACACACACACACACACACACACACACACAGGGTCAAGTAGTGACATATACGAAGACTGAAGACATATACAAAAGTAAAGCAAGATTTTTTTTAAAGTTAAGTTAAAAAAAAAACAACATTATTATCACAACACAGATGCCCCAGATGCTTGTAAACATGGGGGGATGGGCTTCTTTGTATGGGATAATGTCTACCTGAAACATCACTTGGAGGAAGAGAACGAGGCAGTAAGATTAGCAGCTGCAGCATGGAACTGATTCAGCAGCAGATGTGAAGCAAAACTCCTCGCTCCAAAATCTGCTAGAGGGATGTAACCTCATTAGGGAGGAAGCTGAATCTAGGTTATACAATAATGAAGTAGACAAAAGGCATAGCTAAACAGAACTTCATAATAAACCAATGAGAATTTCAGGGAGAAAGAACAGAAAAGAAAGAAGAAATAAGGAAGATCAGGGTGAGAAATAGGATAAAGAAAAGAAGATGAGGAAGGAAGAGAGTGAGACAGGGCATTGGTGAGGGGAATGGTGCAGAGAGGGGAGGGCAGAGGAGAGAGAGAGAGAGAATTAAAATGCAACGAAGTAACCAGAGGAGAACTTCCTTATGGGTAAAGGGGATGTTTTAGAGATTATAAGCAGTTTCCATTGAGTAGTATTAAATTTCAAGTTTTCAGCAAAGTCTGCTACACTGAAATGTCACCATGTGGTAACACTGAGAAGAATAAGAACAGGAACAATAACCGGAAACGTGGTCATCCTCACAATGACCCCTTCTACCAGTTCTTGGATAGATGATCTCTGTCTTCTCAAGAGGAAGGATAGATAGGTGTTTTGGGTTCCATATATCATGGCAGCTTCCCTTGAGGTTAGACGTAGGTTTTTATTCTGAATGAATTCAAAATGAAATTATATTCACATAACATTATTCATTCATGTATTCAAAAATACAGCCAAGAGCAAACTGAATGATTGTAGGTAGCATAAATGAGTGTTTTGACAAAGAAGGTACAGTGTAGAGTTAAGAGTGACTTTGATACAAATACACAAATTAGTAGGTGAATTAATTATGTAGTGGCATGTGAACCTAAAGGAGGTAAGTCTAACATGGTTGTTATAGTAGAATTCTGTTGTTGTTCAGTCGCTCAGAACTGTGTCCAACTCTTTGCGACCCCATGGACGGCAGCACCCCGGGCTTCCCTGTCCTTCGTTATCTGCCAGAGTTTGCTCAAACTCATCTCCACTGAGTCAATGATGCCATCCAACCATCTCATCCTCTGTCACTCCCTTCTCCTCTCACCTTCAATCTTTCCTAGCTTTGGAGTCTTTTCCAATGAGTCAGCTCTTTGCATCAGGTGGCCTAAGAATTGGAGCTTCAGTTTCAGCATCAGTCCTTCCGGTGAATATTCAGTGTTGATTTCCTTTAGAATTGACTAGTTTGATCTCCTTGCTTCCCAAGGGACTCTCAAGAATACTGGAGTAGGTAGTGACTCCATTCTCCAGGGGAATCTTCCTGACCCAGAGATCAAACTTGTGTGTCTTGCATTGCAGGCAGATTCTTTACTGTTTGAGCCACCAGGGAAGCCCCTATAGTAGAATGCTGCTGCTGCTGCTGCTGCTAAGTTGCTTCAGTCGTGTCCACCTCCGTGTGACCCCATAGACGGCAGCCCACCAGGCTCCCCCGTCCCTGGGATTCTCCAGGCAAGAACACTGGAGTGGGTTACCATTTCCTTCTCCAATGCAGGAAAGTGAAAAGTGAAAGTGAAGTCACTTAGTTGTGTCCAACTCTTCGTGACCCCATGGACTGCAGCCTACCAGGCTCCCCCACCCATGGGATTTTCCAGGCAAGAGTACTGGAGTGGGGTGCCATTGCCTTCTCCTCTATAGTAGAATAAATCTCTACAAAGTATACAAAGTTTTAAGGACTATTTTTTCAATGTCCATCAATAATTATATATAGGACCAAGGTCCTATATATAATTATACATAGGACCAAGGTCCTAAACCTAACTCTGATGCTATGTGTATGATTTTGACCAAAGCACAGGGTACATTCAGAGTTCAGTTTCCTCATTTTATCTTGAGAGCATTGATTTGATCATTGTGCAAGTTCTTTCACAGCCCAAATGTTCTGATGCCAGTCAGGCTCACCTTTTCTTAATGTGTGGCATTTCTACTATAGTCATTTTCCTAAAATGTTCCTACTGTCATCTTTTAAAATAAGACGAACTTAAATACAAGATGTGCCAATCCATGAATGCACCTTCTCTAAAAAAAAAAAAAAAAAAGGCAACTTTTTTTCAGGAAAAAAAAAAAAGATAGTCCCAATATGACTTCTACTGAAATAATTCTCTCTTCTGGTGAGTGTCATTTGCTATCATCATTCTTATTTATGGGATTTCTATCTTAAATATGACTACTGTTAGAAAAGTGAAAAATGCACTTCTCTTTAATTGCCCTGACAGATCCCCAGGTGATAAAGCTTCATATAAAATCACTTTTAGGAAATTTATTAGGTGACTTATTCAAAAATAGTGTATAATTATCAGGAGTAAGAGATGATTTTTAGCATGATGCAAAACATATTACACTTTCACTGTCCAGGAGACTCATAAATGAGATTTGAACATCAAAATCATAGATATTTTACATAAAAACTGTAGAACACTGTACAAAGAATGGTAGGGTCTACTCTTGCTGAATCATAACACATATAAATGAAACAAGAGAGTTGTTGTGGATATTAAATAAGATAGTGTTTGCAGAGCATTTGGCACATGCAATTAATTAGTAAATTATTTCACTGTATCCTCTCCATGGAGCAAATACTCCAATTTTACAGATGAGGAAACTAAGGCTCCTATCATTAGGCTAGTGAATGGCAGAGCTGATATTCAGACCCATCAATAGATTCCAGAGGTGATAGAATTAACTCATGTACCATAACACCTTCCAAACATACTTTTACCATGCCCACAACTTTGAACACATGGAAACAGAGAGTTTTATTGACAGCTTCCTACGGGATGAGACATGGAGGAAACAGTAGAGCTGTTGAAGATATATATTGCTGAGTAGCTGCAGTAAATTAATTTTATCACTTCAGTGAATGTGTTTATCTCCTGGTTATTTGCATTTATACTCAGACAGCAAAGTTCTTTACAACAGATGGTGAAGCTTAAGGGTTCATGCCTTATTCTAGTATGGAATGTTAGCACTGGAATGACCAAACCAGATGAGGAATTCGACACCAGTGGAGTGGGGTAAACCTATTACAGGCGGTGGTCAAAAACACAGTAGGGCTGGTGTAGTATTCAGAGTAACAGTTAGGTGGCAATTCGGGAAGGTAATACCTACATAAAAGGTAATAAGAGATGTTATCAAGTATAGAAACAGAAGTAGGAATTTCAGCGTCAGGAAAAACGAAACTGTAATGAGTTAAAATATAACAAGTACAGTGAAACTGTACATCCTAATACCATATGTGAAATCCAAAACACATAACGTTTATAATATGAAGTTACACTATTTGAAGTTAATGAAATGACTGGCTTAAAGCTGCTGCAGAGGATGGGAGGTGATTGCCAATCACATTTTTATCCAAAATTGCATTGTTGCAGGATGCATTCATCTGTTTCACTGTGCCTACCACACACCAGAAAAACTAAATACGTTACTTGTAGTACTTCATTTAATCAACAACAACTCTGTAGCTAGTATTACCTACTCCTTCACACAGATGAGAAAACTGAAATGGTCCGTAACTTTCCCAAGATCAATCAACCAGTAAAGGGCAGGGCTATAATTAAAATTTGTGCTGCCCAGCCCAAGAGCCCACACTTAAAACTACCAGACAAGCCTGCCTCTGCAAAGTCAAGTATCAACCAGCTGACGTCAGAGACTCTGGCAAAGGGTAACAAGTTTCATGTCACAGGGTTGCAATTTGAAGGGTGGGATCAGAGCTCCAGTCATTTTGACACATTAGAAGTGAAACATTGAGAATAGTATCTGGCATGTAAGACTTACTCAATGAGTGCTAGCTATGAACATAACAAGAATCACTGTTGCTGTTGTAAAAAGGAGAAGAAAAGATGGGAATTGTCATAGGCTGAATTACACCCACCTCCAAATTTATGTGTTGAAGTCCTAACCCCCAGTGCCTCAAAGTGTGACTTCATTTGGAGATAAGGTCTTTAAAGAGGTAACTGAGTTAAAATGAAGTGATTCAACTCAGTTCAGTTGCAAAGGATTGGCATGACTAAGCGACTGAACTGAACTGATAGAGTTTCAAGTTTGCTTCATTAAAATACGCTTATCTCCTACTATGAGAACACCAAATTGCAACTAGCTGCTGAACAACCATGGGCAGGAGGATGTTCAGTTCAGTCCAGTTTAGTCGCTCAGTCGTGTCCAACTCTTTGACACCTCATGGACTGCAGCACGCCAGACTCCCTGTCCATCACCAACTCTCAGAGCTTGCTCAAACTCATGTCCATTGCGTCTGTGATGCCATCCAACCATCTCATCCTCAATTGTCCCTTTCTCCTCCTGCCTTCGATCTTTCCCAGCATCAGAGTCTTTTCCAATGAGTCGATTCTTTGCATCATTGAGAAGTACTGGAGTTTCAGCTTTAGCATCAGTCCTTCCAATGAATATTCAGGGATAATTTCCTTTAGGATGACTAATTTTATCTTCTTGCAGTCCAAGGGTCTCACAAGAGTCTTCTCTAACACCTCAGTTCAGTTCAGTTCAGTTCAGTCACTCAGTCATGTCTGACTCTTTGCGACCCCATGAATCTGAGCATGCCAGGCCTCCTTGTCCATCACCAACTCCCAGAGTCCACCCAAACCCATGTCCATTGAGTCAATGATGCCATCCAACCATCTCATCCTCTTTTGTCCCCTTCTCCTTCTGCCTTCAATCTTTCCCAGCATCAGGGTCTTTTCCAATGAGTCAGACCTTTGCATCAGGTGGCCAAAGTATTGGAGTTTCACCTTCAACATCAGTCCTTCCAATGAACACCCAGGACTGATCTTCTGGGTGATGGACTGGTTGGATCTCCATGCAGTCCAAGGGACTCTCAAGAGTCTTCTCCAACAACACAGTTCAAAAGCATCAGTTCTGTGCTCAGCTTTCTTTATAATTCAACTCTCACATCCATGCATGACTACTAGAAAAACTATAGCCTTGTCTAGACGGACCTTTGTTGGCAAAGTAATGTCTATGCTTTTTAATACTCTGTCTAGGTTGGTCATAAATTTCCTTCCAAGGAGAAAGCATCTTTTCATTTCATGACTGCAATCACCATCTGCAGTGATGTTGGAGCCAAAAATAAATAAATACATACATAAATAAAGTCAGCCACTGTTTCCACTGTTTCCCCATCTATCTGCCATGAAGTGATGGGACTGGATGCCATGATCTTAGTTTTCTGAATGTTGAGCTTTAAACCAACTTTTTCACTCTCCTCTTTCACTTTCATCAAGAGGCTCTTGCAGTTAAAAAGCATCAGTTCTTCATCTTTCAGCTTTCTTTATTATAAAGTAAAGATATCACTTAATTACGGCTCTTCGCATCAGATGGCCACAGTATTGGAGCTTCAGTTTTAGCATCAGTCCTTCCAATGAAAATTCAGGACTTATTTCCTTTAGGATTGACTTGTTTGAAGTCATTAGGTTGATCTCTAATCCAATATGACTG
Organism: Capra hircus; assembly: GCF_001704415.2. Lineage (NCBI taxonomy): Eukaryota > Metazoa > Chordata > Mammalia > Artiodactyla > Bovidae > Capra > Capra hircus. The sequence goes on from NC_030812.1 coordinate 11,431,710, forward strand.
GTATCATTATAAGAGAAGAAAATTGCAGCCCCAGATCTTTGAGAAAACAACTGTCTGTTGTTTTGGCCACGCAGTCTGTGGTGCTTTGTGATGGTGACCCCAGCAAATTAATACAGGTACCCCAAAGTGGGAAATGCAACATAACCAGAAAATATATTATAAGAGCTGTGTTAAATTCAATATGAAAGCTGATGTGTTCAGTTGCTAAGTGTATCCAACTCTTTTTGACCACATAGCCTGTAGCACAACAGGCTCCCCTGTCCTTCACCATCTCCCAGAGCTTGCTCAAATTCATGTCCATTGAGTTAGTGATACTATCTAATGTTATGAAAGAAATTGGTACAAAACTGTGGTAGGGACCCACATAAGAGAGATAGACTTCAGACAAGAGCTCAGATTGTAGGCTCTGAGGCAAAGCTTGTAGCATGACTAATAGCAAAAGTAGTTAATTGCCAAGCTGTTGTTTCAAAGTTTCTTGAATATCCCTTGCTAAGAATTTTGAAGGAGCTTGGGGATGGGGCAATCTTAATTCTAATTTTTTTCCACATTAACATCAAACCTATGTTTCCAATGTGTGCTAAGCCTAAACTAGGTTACTACAGCTGCATTTTGTCTGTAATCTTGCTTATTTCAGTGTTGAATAGCCTAAAGTAATGACATATTTTTCCAAAAATAAGATCTGGAAATCTGTCAGATATATAGGGAATATATACCTGCTTAGAACTTCCTTTTTATCTACTAATCTGCTTTAAATAGACACTAATTTCTTCTATTCACTTAGATGTTATTGCTTTTTTGTAACTATCTATCTACAGTATATCTTTAATGTTAGCCATATCTAGATGTGGGTAATATGCATTGGGCTGAATTGATGAAATTATTCCAGAAGAATGGTATTAACAATAGTAGTTTTCTTTTCCTGTTAGATCCCACAGGTTCACACACATACTGCATTTAAGAGCAATAGCATTTAAAAAGCAAGATCGTTGCTTTGCATCCTTCATTAATAATTCATATTGCATGCACACAATACCAAAATAGCTTAAATGAGTACAAGTGAACTAAAAGTAAATTAGTGATGTTATAACCAGTTACAATTGCAAGAAAGAATAAAAAGCATACTGTGGGGAGCAATTCGTATTTGAAAATATTTTGAATGTTGTGGCTTTTCATTATCAAAATTCAATTGCAGCAAGAAAACCGGGCTAAATGTCACCCCCCTCCTCACTTTTGGAACATATTCCACCTTTACAGATGATTCTGTGTGTGGTATACTGATATATTTCACAGGTCTGATGGCGAGACTCAATAGAAACAAATGCCATTTCCCAGAAAGTGCTCTCCATCCCAGATAAATGAAACCTAAGTAATGATCATAGTGTCAATCAGAAGCATACAGATTGTTGCCTCTGTTTTAAGATTTCTAAGTAAGAAAATATTTAGAGAATTATTTTAAGCTCTATTCAAACAGTGATTTTAAATTAGTAGGTGGACGATTGCTATGCCTATAGTCATCCACAATCAAGGAACAATAGCTGTTGTCCAGCTATGCCTTCTTCATGGTGCAACTCATCTATTTATTTTCCGTATTTCCTTAGGAAAGTAAATAAACTCTCTAATATCAACTATACATTATCAATTAGCATGGTGCTAATGTTCAGGTTGAATCTCTGTGATAAAGAAAATCATGACATGCTCTGGGGAGGACAGTTGCACCATTATTGAAGTTGACTCCATATTCATGGGTATCTGGGAATTCATGGGTATGTGGGACAACAGAGGAAAAGAGCAGCTTCCTCAGTTTCTATCAGATCATCCTAACAGCTGCTCTCCTAATGCAGCCCGATGTAAGGTGAAAAACATTTTGAGATACCAGTTGTGGTATCTCAAAACTAATGATGTTTTAAATACAAAATCATTAACAAGATTTTTTAATTTAAAGGCACACATATTTTGATTATTTTAACCTTAAGTTCAAATATAAGCACATAGATTTCGTTTTATTTTCCTACAGAATAAGCCATACCTCTGCAGAGATATTGCTAGCTTTTTAGCTACAAAGGAATTATACATTTTTCTCAGACAGTGGTTGTTATTTTAAGATAAAATCCACCAGAGAGTGAGGGTTTTGTGTATGTACAAAAGAATAATCTTAGCCCTCAAAAACATTCCAAGGAAAGGTATGAGATGAACAATTCTCAGCTTACTCTTTTCTTAATATGAGTTAGAGTCCTACAGATAAATTAAATATCCAACATTTTTCTGCTCGTTATACAGTGTACATAACTTAAGAATAAAAGAAAAATTAGCATTTTCTACAGACTTCAGATTATTTAAGTTATGTTTTCTGTAATCTTTGAGACTTTGAGTGTGCTACTTTTAAGATAAAAAGATGGAAATATTACAGGGAAATTAACCTTTCTAAATGCACTTCCAGCTCTTCTAGTGGGAAGTCTCTAAACCTCAACCCAGATTTTTCTCAGAATCTTCAAGGCCTCTACACACATAGGGCAGATAAGAAAATCCTAGGAACTTATATACAGACTTGGCTCCCTCAAGGCCTGAGTAACAGTAATGTAACCAATCAGTTTTATTTCAGTGAAAGCAACCAAGCTCTACAAAATTTATTAAGCCTCCACTGTGTGTAGACACTAAGCTAGATACTGGTGCCAGAAACCTCAGAAGTTCTTTTCTTTGAAAAAGAAAAAATGAAAATAAAAATAAAAGAATAGGGGAGAGAAAGTCTACGTATTCTCCAGCACTAACCAGGGCAAATCAGGGCCAGGACCTACCATGTCTAAACTTAATTTTTAAAATCATGGTAGAGTCAGAAAGTATGAATATAATGACTAATTAGAGCTCCAGAAGCAGAAAATAACTTAAAAAAAAATCCTTTTTCATTCATGGATTAATTTATTCACTTATATGTTCAACTAATATGCATTAATTATGTATTTCTGCCAATCACTCTTCTAAGTACTTTCATGAATTATCACAGTAATTTTTCTTTAAAAAAAAGCTTATGAGAAAGGTATTATGATATATACTTTACATTTAAAGGGCTAGAACCCTAAGTTAAAATTTTGTCACGGTTAATTAATCTTTCATGTGTGTGATAATTAAGTTCCAATCCATTTGTTCTTCAAATTATTTAACAAATGTTTGGTATTGAGGAAACAGTGAAGAAAGCATTTCTCCCCTGGCCGCTTAGAGCTCACAGTGGAGACCAGTACCTCCTTCAGATCCAGGCAAGTGGAGCCCTTGCCCCAGGCTCTGCTCTTTAGGGAGCCCTAGATGAAAAAACCCTGATGCTGGGAGGGATTGGGGGCAGGAGGAGAAGGGGACGACAGAGGATGAGATGGCTGGATGGCATCACCGACTCGATGGACATGAGTTTGGGTGAACTCCGGCAGTTGGTGATGGACAGGGAGGCCTGGCGTGCTGCGATTCATGGGGTCGCAAAGAGTCGGACATGACTGAGTGACTGAGCTGAACTGAGATGTTGAAAGGTCCTTCTCAAAATTGGCAAAGTCTTCCTCCCTTGCCTGAAGCCTGCAGTGACATCCAGGCAGCAACTCTCAGGCTCAGGCTAGGTGTTCTACAGCCCCTATTCCTTGTGCTTCCCCTCCAGGCATTTTCCCAATTTCAGTCTTATGCATGGGTTCAACCAGAGGCCCCAAAGAGCTCCAGGACTCATGCCTAGGAGGTCACTTTAGGGTCCCCTGGGCTAGGCCTTATTTCCAAGAAGGTAACCTAGAGAGAGAACTGCTCGCTGCAAGCCAGTGTATTATTATTTCTTTCACATAATTACTTATGTAAGAGTGAGCTTCCAGAATGGCCCAGACAAGCTGACTGTGTGTGATGCTCTTTGACATGGGGCATGTGGTGAACTCAGGGCTCTGGACTGCCAAGAGTACACTGCTGACCAACCTTTGGCTTGAGCTCCTGGGTTGGATCTTACCTTGGAATCATGTATCATAGCTCGTACGTCTGTGTTCTGGCCACTGTGCTGCCTCTGGTCTGCAGCATCAGAGGGCAGTGACAAGCACGCTCCTTGGTGTGCTGCTACCTATGGCACCCAGAGAATTACTGCCCTCGCCCATAAGCCCTATGTGATGTATGAGGGAATCCTTGGGGGTAATTGCACCTCATGCAGCTTCCTTCTTTTCTAAGGATCATAACAGGTTTTTCATAATGTTTCTGCTCTCCGATTGTGGGGTTCACTAGGTGCATCTGTTCACCTGCTGATAGCATCAAGGATCAAATACGACTGGCTTAAATAAGCCTAGTATTGGAGAACTGAGAGCTAATAGTCAGCCTATACAACACCAAAAATAGTTTCCAGTCTCTCAAAACTATAATTATTCTTTTCCTAGCTGTCTGAAGAGCAGGTCCTCTAGAATCCATTTTGTATGATATGAACATGATTTCAGATGTTATGAACTGACCCAATATGCCTTTTTTCCAATAATTCATAAGGAGAGAAAGAGAGAGACATACAACCAGACAGGTGAATTAGGTATTATTTCTCTACCAGTAACTGACTCTATGATCTTCTGTAAGTCATCTGTCTTCACTAAACCCCTTTCCTGCGTAAGCTAGCTTGGATTCTTACGTTCATATCCAGAAGATCACTAAATTCCTAACAAATAAAACATTGTCCAATATAGAATAAATGATTCCCCCTAAAAATTCTCTAAGTTCTGCCATTATATAATTTCAGGGTTTGAATATATATATGTGTGTGTGTGTGTATATTCTGTATGTATATGTATATATATATATATGTATATATATATATATATACACATATCCTATATCCCACAGGGTGCCTATGGATAAATCTCTCAAGAAAATAAGCATAATATGTAGGAAGAAAGAGACATTGTCAGTGAGAGTCAGTGAAAACAACATATATGGTAATTACTCATAAATTTCAGATAATGTAATTATTAGTTCAAAAATCATCAAATGGATACTTCTTTCTTTTTTATTTTTAACTTTGCATTGGGGTATAGCTGATTAACAAACAGTGTTGTGAGTTTCAGGTAAACAGCAGAGGGACCCAGCCATACGTACACATGTACCCATTTTCTCCCAAACTCCCCTCCCATCCAAGCTGCCGTGTAACATTGAGCAGAGTTCCATGTTCCAGAGACTATACAGTAGTCTTTGTCTGTCATGCTTTTTAACTATAACAGTGTGTACAGATAACCATAAGTTCGTTCATTAAGTCTGTGAGTCTCTTTCTGTTAGTAAGTTTGTTTGTATAATTTCTGTTTAGATTCTACATATAAGGGATGTCATTCAATATTTCTCCTTCTCTGATGCCTTACTTCACTCAGTATGAAAATCTCTAGGTGCATCCATGTTGCTGCAAATGGCACTATTCCATTCATTTTAGTGGCTGAGTAATTGAGCCACCGGGGAAGCCCACAATATTCCATTGTGTGTATGCACCACATCTTTATCCATTTCTCTACTGATGGGCATTTTGGCTGCTTCCATGTCTTGGCTATTCTAAATAGTGCTGCAATGAACATTGGGGGTACATGTATCCTTTTGTGTAATGTTTTTCTCCAGATATATGCCCAGAAGTGGGATTGCAGGGTCATATGGTAGCTCTTTCAAATGTATCTTTAAAATAATTATACAGACAAAGTTAATAAAAGGGCTTCCCAGGTGGCACTAGTGGTAAAGAACCCACCTGCCAATGCAGGAGACCTAAGAGACATGGGTTCAATCCCTGGGTCAGGAAGATCCCCTGAAGGAGGGCACAGCAACCCACTCCAGTATTCTTGCATGGAGAATCCCAAGGACAGAGGAGCCTGGCAGACTACAGACCATGAGGTCACAAAGAGTTGGACATGACTGAAGTGACTTAGCACAGAAGCATGCACAGAGTTGAAAATATGAGAAAGAAATCTATAGAAAATAAAACCAGACAACTTTGGAAAAGAAGCCAAAGAACTTACAGAAATTGAAAATGTAGCCCATGAAATAAAAATAAGCTTCAACGGCTTCATCAAATAGTAGACCAGTTGCATAAGAGATGGTCATATAGAAATAACTCTGTTGTATAACAGGAGGTAACATAGTATTTCAGCTCAATTATAATTCAAAAACAAACTCATAGAAAAAGAGATTAGTCGTTGCCAGAGACATGGGATGAGAAGGAAGGGGAACTGGGTCAAGTAGTCAAAATGAATAAACTTCCAGCTAATGGGCTTCCCTGGGGGCTCAGCCTGTAAAGAGTCTGCCTGCAATGTGGGAGACCTGGGTTCAGTCCCTGGGTCAGGAAGATTCTATGGAGAAGGAAATGACAACCCACTCCAGTATCCTTGCCTGGAAAATCCCATGGACAGAGGAGCCTAGTGGCTACAGCCCACGGGGTCACCAAGAGTTGGACATGATTGAGCGACATTAACAGTTTCACTTTCATAAGATAAATAAGTACTAGGAATGGAGTGTACATCATGATAAATATAATTAACATTGCTCTATGTTATATATGATAGCTATTCACAGAATGAACCCTAAAAGTTCTCACCACAGGGGAAAAAACATTTTTTCCATTTCTTTAATTTTTTATCTATATGATAGAATGAATGTTCACTAAACTTATTGTGATAATCACTTCATAATGTATATAAAGCAAATCATGATGCTGTGTGCCTTAAACTTATATAGTACTGTATGTCAATTATATCTCAATAAAACCAGAAGGAAAAGAAAAAGAGATAATTAGCAGAACGGAAGTTAGAACTGAAGAAATTATCTGAAACAGGCAGGCAGAATTAGAAAAGTTTTCTAAAAAAAAGAGATTAAAGACTCTAAAAGACAAATTGTAAAGGCATACAATGTAAAAAAGTAGAGAGAGTGAAGTAAAATCAAATTTTCAAGGAACAAAAATGGCTAACAAATATATAGAATTGATGGTGGTTTAGTAACTAAGCCAGACCCAACTCTTGTGATCCCATGGACTATAGCCCAGTAGACTGCACTGTCCATGGGATTTCCCAGGCAAGATAAAACTGATAAATGATATGAAAAATCAACAATCGAGTAGTATAAAAACAATTCCAAGGAAATGAAACAAAGCCAATCCATGGTCTGACACATCAGAATGAAACTGTAGAATGCTGAAGACAAGAAGAGCCAAAGAGACAAAACAGATGATCAATAGAATAATTATAATTAGTAGATGACAGATCTCTGAATAGCATCAAAAGCATTGTAAGAAGAAGGAATTATACCTTTAAATATCTGAAATAAGAGAATTTTATTTTGTAATACAATTATATTGTTTTATACTTAGCTAAATTAAGTATGCTTTTGAGATACAGGCATTTTCAGACACGTAAGAATTGAGGGAGTTTACCTTCAACAGATCCGCACTGGAGGAAATCGTCTCTAGTAACACATTTCAGAAATAAAATTGCTACCACAAGCAAGCAGACATTCGAGAAAGAATACAGCTCTGCCTGAAGCCAACTCTGACTTATAACAGGTATTCAAAAATCAGTTGTTTAAAAATGAATATATTATTTTAATTTACAATTTGAAATAAAAAGTGGTTACCAAGTATAAATTGTTCAGGACAAGAGGAACATGGCACAATCTTTTTGTAATTGCCAAATTCTGAAATAAAAAGACGACAGATCAGGCTAGAGGCAATTTATTTTTTCTCGTTAACAATTTTCATTTCCTTAATGTGAAAAGACGAGTGATTGACATGAGAACTTGTTATGTATCGTCTTGTTATTTCTGTTTCACATGCACACACAGAGTCTTCAGGCACTGTCAATCCTCCCTTATCCTTTTAAGAATATCATTTGGCCACCATTTGTGTAAACATCAATTCATAATATCTGAATGAGTATTCATTGTTAGTTTCCAGCAATAAACATTCAAATCAGAATCCTGGGAAGGTTTAATGTGTGTTAACCCTTATCTTCCTCATTAAAAAACAAGATGAAGTGAAGTGAAGTCGCTTAGTCTTGTCCGACTGTTTGCAACCCCATGGACTATAGCCTACCAGGCTCCTCCGTCCGTGGGATTTTTCCAGGCAAGAGTAGTGGAGTGGGTTGCCATTTCCTTCTCCAGGGGACCTTCCCGACCCAGGGCTCGAACCCTGGCATCCCGCATTGTAGGCAGACGCTTTACCGTCTGAGCCACAAGGGAAGCCCCCCAAAACAAGATAATTGTAAGCAAATCTTTCTGTATCCTGTGTATGTCATTTTCTAAAACACCAAATGGAACAAGACTAAGCCAATGCTTTCATGCTTTGCATTTCTTGAATCTCCCCCATTCAATATCAGAGATTGTGTTTGGTGCTTTTTTTCCTTACATCCTCTCACTGCCCTAGCATATAATTCAGCTAGAGTATACCAAGGTGCAGCTCATTTGAGCAGCTGAAACAATTAGTTCTTATATTTTCTGAGTAAATCTTTTTCCAGTGTGAAGATAATTTATCTTAAAGGAAAAGTTCCCTCAACTCTTGGATGTTCATTAGTATCCTTCTTTCAGCTGGCTCCAAGCCTAAAATTCTCTATCATCTTAGTGAAAATAAAAATGTAATCATTCTTTTGAGGTTTTTGAAACATTTTCAGATACATCAGCTCATTCAGGGTATTAGTCTTCCTGACACTTCTTAAAATTTAAATTTCTAAAAACTTGCTACCCATAATTCTTTAAAATGTTGAGCTTAAGGCAAATTTTATCTGCACTTTCCATCCCTTACTTTGATCCTGTGTTTAAACAGTATCAAGAAATTCTTCATTTATTGTGCAGAATGGCTGGCCCCTAAAGATGGCCATGCATTAATCTCCCCACTTTTACATGAAAAATAACTTTGAAGACATAATTAAATTTACAGACCTGAAGAAAGGGTGATGATCTTGGGTGATCCATGTGCACTCAGTGTGATCACATGAGCCCTTAGAAGCAGAGACTTTCTCCAGATGGAATCTGAAAGATTCAGCAGAAGTCAGAGGACTCAATCTGCTGTTACTGAAAGAAGCCACATGAAAAGCAGAAGGACCACAGGCAACCTCTAAACAAAGACTAGCCGCTGTATGACAGCTTGCAAGAAAACAGAATCCTTAGTCCTATAACCTCGAAGCCATGAAATTTGGTTGACAACTTGAATAGCTTGGATTTGAAATCTTCCCTAGAGCCTCCAGATAAGACTTTAGCCTAAACCAGGATGCTAAGTTTGGCCTCTCAATGCCTTGAGCAGAGAATCCAGTTTAATCACACTGTGCCCAGACTTCTAACCCACAAACCTGTAAGGTAATAATTGCTTTAAGCCATCAGTTATGTAGTAATTTTGTGATAGCAATAGAAAACCAATACACTCACAGGTCTCTTCCTTTATAGAGCTCTAGCTCATGGAAGAAAGCCTATTTTCTCCTGATTTTTATGGAGTTAGCCTCCACAATATCTATATTATAGGTCAGGTTAGGCCCAGTCTTCCCTTCACGGCATAGTAGCTTACAAAATAATATTGTTTCTTTTCCTCAAGACTTTCCATCTCTTCTATTCCACCAGTTCTTTTGAAGAGATGGTCAAAACTGGAATAGCAATTTCTGTTCTTGCTCTCTTTGCCTTCTGAGAGATGAAGTCACCAGCAAAGCAAGTCAAGAACTTGTCAGATACTGATTTTAGCCAACTGAAACTTACAGCAGATGTCCAGAGAGTCCCTCAGTTTGCCTTGGGGCCCGTTCTGTATTCTGTATCAGGAATGAGTCATCCCTTCCCTCCATCTTTTAGTCTGTCACCTTCAAATGCAAGGATTATAGAGAAGCAGCCTTTACGTCTTTGGCGCTGAAATGATAATGATATTACTTCAGCTCGTCTCTCCTTTTACCTTCTTACAAACGCTCCCTAGTTCGAAACCACCTGGACATGAAATCACAGAGACAGATTTTGCTAGCTCATTAATCTCACCTGCCTGGCTACCGGGCCTCAGTTCATCTTTAGATCAATAGCATCACCCTCCTCCACAGGGCACAATTCTCAGTCAGACCCACAAAGAATAAGTTTTATACAGCACCGAGCTTTACTCCTGCCTCACAGAGGTCCCAAGAAAGGAGCCATAATCAATGCCAAATCAAAATTTGGGCTGCCCTCACCCCATCAGAGCCATCTTCCTAAAATCACTTCTCCTTTGAAGTGTGGTTTAGGTTAGAGTGACCAGCACTAGCAAAGGCTGTTACAGATTTTACGAGGAAGCTACCTAGTATGGGCTTCTCTCAGGCTTTATAGCCTATTAATCGTGCTGCGATTCATGGGGTCGCAGAGTCAGACACGACTGAGCGACTGAACTGAACTGAACTGAATCATGTAACTACAAAGAATATGTAGCTAAATTCTCTTCTCCAGTATAATCATGTCTCGTAATTCCACTATAGGTTTCTTTATAATAAGCAGCCTAAAAAAACAGAAATTATCCACTAGAAAAGATCAGTATACCATGACTCCTGGGAAAATCTTTATTCATCTCCAGCTGGTAAATTTCACCAGAACATTGACAAGGAGATCTGGTCAAAATTGCCTGTGTTGAGGAAAATGGTAGGAAGTAAATGACAGACTCACTTTTCTTCCAGTTTCCAATTATAGTCAAAGCCATTGCTCTCCTTTGATGATCAGAAATTTTCTTTCCTTCAGAAGAATTCTTTCTCAGGTGCCAAACATTCCTCTCCTACCCACCCCCCTCACCCCCCGCTCTGTTACAGTTTGCCTTCCAATGCCTTCCTATTCACCGGTAATGCCTATATAGCTGACACCCTCAGTACTGAATAAGTCAAGACTTGTTTGGTTTTAATTTTTCTCATTTTTATATATTTGATGCTGTTTTCTATTAGAGGCTCCCAACCCCATGATGATGAATGGATGCAAAAATATGTGTACTGCTGTTAGGAGGAGAATGTACTCACATCTATCTAACAGTAACAGCCCTGATTCACTCTATAATCCAACGCATGTTAGCATATGTCTTCCTGATGTTGGTTACTACTGGCTCTCCTCTCCTAACTTGTAATTGTTTTTTTTGTTTGTTTGTTTGTTTGTTTGTTTTTACTATCTCCAATTACTTGTTTCCTTTGTGAATCCATTCCAACAATTTTCATGATATCACTGAGGTTAAACCTTACCATGTTATGCAATAATCTCATGGTTATTTTTTTTTATTAACCATATACTAAACATTGGTATATAATAGACATCTGAGACCATACATTTCTTAGTAGCCTTTTCTAAAGAATTTTTTATGTTTATTTATAGCCAGTATCTAATTTCTACAAAATACTTGCATTCAATTTTGTTCATCTTAGAATTTGAATCTCTCCTCCCTTTTCAGTTCAGTGCATTTTTTGGACAAGTCATGCAGTCTTCAGGCAAAAAGCAAACTCTTGTGATTCCTGTGAGGTGGGCTAATTTCTTTGCCAAGGATTCTGACGTTATGATTCAGGCTCCAAATGACCTTTTTCAGTACCACTTGTAATATCTGAATTCACTTAAAAACGTCACTGTTCTTTGAAGGACTTTAAAGTTTTATGTTCAAAATCACTTTGCACAGTTGCTTTAAGATTTTGGATAGCCCTTCTCTGATAATATCATTCATCTCCTTATACATTGGCAGGGACAACTAACATACAGAAGATTAGATTAAGAAGGGTAGGTTGTCTCTTACATCCCATTCTCAATGAGCACATCTCCCAGTGGATCATGTTTGGCCTACAACCCTCAGTTGGGAGTTAATTCATCCATTCGTACTTTCCAGGAACTATACTATATTCTTGGAATCAATGCCACTCGGAATTTATTACACTGTTACACTGTTTTTCCCAGAAATCTAAATTTCCTATAATAGAAGATGCTTATTGATTTTAGAGCTCCAGTAGAGCAGCTTGTTTTTCCACTCTCCTGCTTACTTCTCTTCTCTAAACTCTTTATCTGTGTGGCTTTGTTGTGATTTCCAAATATTTTCTCATCCTATTTCACAAAGCTTATTTTCTCTTGAGTGACCCCTTTGATGCAATGTCTCATATGTATTTGTTAGAAAGTACAGAGTTTTCTCCTTCATTCCTGAGTCATCAGTCTCCATTCTCTGAATGCTCGCTATGAATTTTTATATACTCAATGTCCTTTGAATTTTGTACTATTTCTTCTTTCTCTAGTCATTACTTCATTGTATGAGTCATGTTTGGCAAAATAAACACTTATCCTAGAATGAAAACTCCACAGACCTGATCCTTTTTTTTTTTTTTTTTTACAAATGTGACCCTGAGCAGATAAAAACTATTTTGAGCACCAATTTATCTTAAAAATGGGAATAATAATTTCTATACTTCAGAATTGTGAAGTAAAATAACACGTGATTTTTGAACTATAACACTTTAGAGAAATCCTTGGTATTCATAGTTTGGTAACAATTCAACCATTCATTCATCTATTTTTGTATATGAAATATATATATTAAACTTTGTATAATGTCCTTTTCACTAAGGTCCAAGTCCTTGATACTTTGATTTCTTAGAGATTTTTGCTCACCAAAACAGAAACAGTTGGAAGATAGTGTTTTTTCTTATTTTATTTAACAACTATTTCAATAAAAATATATTTCCATAGAGCATGAAAATAAAAGGAGATATATTCCACACACTAAAATAAATTTGGAGGTCAGAAAGTGCATTCCATCCCTAGGTACTTTAGGGTAGAATCTGAAGAGGTTGGTAAGACTCTGAAGAAATACCTGTACTCTATACCTAAAAAACAGGTACCCAGTGAGTACTCACCAAGGAGTGCTATAATGGTTAATTTTATGTGCCAACTTGACAGGCCTAAGGGATGCCCAGAGAGCTGGTAAAACATTTCCAGGTGTTTCTGTGAGAGTGTTTCCAGGAGAGATTAGCATTCGATTCAGTAAACTGGTTAAGGAAGACCCACCCTCACCAATGTGTACAGCATTGTTCAATTCATTGGGAACCCTAATGGAAAAAAGGGCAAAGGAAGGGCAAATTTACTCTTCTTGAGCTAGAACATTCATCTTCTCCTGCCCTCAGATATCCAAGTTCCTGGCTCTCGGGCCTTAGCTAGGATTGAATTATTTCACTAGCATTTTTGGTTCTCCAGCTTGCAGATGACATATTGTAGGAATTCTCAGCTTTTGTATCCAGATGAGCCAATTCTTATAATAAGATCTCCTCACATTTATCTCTATGGACCCTATTAGTTCTGCTTCTCTGAAGAATCCTGGCTAATAGTGATTTTTCAGGGTAATTTTTAAGCATTCAGAGGAGACCCTGTAGGCTGGACCAGTGAGCATATACCTTAAACAACACTTGCGTGTAGAAAATATCCTGACCCTGCATTGGACTATGGCAACATTGCACATCTGGGAGAAAGGAAAGTCCGGACAATGAGTGAATTTATGTAAAATTCAGGAAGATAGATCTAGGCTAGACTCAGATTTAGTTATTACAAAACAAAGAAATGTTCATTTTCTCATATATGAATTTTTGAGTGATTAATATTCACAGTAAAAACAGAGCATGTGTCCTACAGCACTAGACCTTTTCTTCTGGCTGCATAGACCCTCTATAAGCTAGAGTCAACAAGCGAAATAACATTGTCTGACTGCTTTGAGAATCAGTCCCACTGGATTCTACAATGAATTTCAGTATCAATTGCCAGCTTGAGTAACATTTTGCTCCTAGTTTTCTTAGACCAATGTACTCCACAACCATAAAATAGAATACTATAGTGCCGTGAAAAAAATCCTTCTGAAAATTAAAGATGGAAAATGCTGATGACTGATTTTTAAATAGAGAAAAATAGAATTGAGAGCTGGAAAAAGAGAATGATGCTAGATTTTTAGCAGAAGTGATGGTGGTAGTGTGTATGTAAATGTCAGGATGTGTAAGGAAAGATAATGAGAGATGCTGCTGCTGCTGCTGCTGCTGCTGCTAAGTCGCTTCAGTCGTGTCTGACTCTGTGAGACCCCACAGACAGCAGCCCACCAGGCTCCCCCGTCCCTGGAATTCTCCAGGCAAGAACACTGGAGTGGGCTGTCATTTCCTTCTCCAGTGTATGAATGTGAAAAATGAAAGTGAAGTCATTCAGTTGTGTCCGACTCTGTGACCCCATGGACTGCAGCCTACCAGGCTCCTCCATCCATAGAAGTTTTCAGGCAAGAGTACTGGAGTGGGTTGCCATTGTCTTCTCCGAATGAGAGATGAGGAACTCACTAAAATTATGCAAAAATTATGCTTTTCTATAACTACAAAGATTGTGTTTAAATTTTTACTTTTTTATTTATATTTTCCATATTTTAAAACTTTCAGCCATAAGCATGTATCACTTTTTATAATCAGGCAAAAAAGGTGTTATTTTTGCAGTTCCCTTCTGACACTTTCTTACGTTATCTCCCTCCAGTTGTCAAGAAACAATCGGTTGCCAAACACTAGGAAATTAACAGCAATTATCACCAGCTGCCTAGCTGCTCAGAGTAGTCACTGGACTGTAATCCACCCAGCATGAGACAGAAAACCTTGGAGGAATAAAGTGAATGATTAATCAAACTTGAAAAATTAACTTCCCAGGAGAGCATATATCAAGATCTTACTGACCACCGGACATTATTCTGAAAGTCAAGTTTTAATAATTTCAGCAGCATCAGCCCTTCAAAGCAGGTTGCTAAATAGTCCACTTGGCAGAAGAGGAATTTCGTATGTTTGAGATAGCTTCTAAAATTCTAGTTAACAGTGAAACATTTCATTGTCTTGGATGTGACAATAATATTTATGTATATGATTTTCTTTATTTAATCAACATTGGGTTCAAGTACACAAAGAGCATTACTGGATTGCATACTGACTTTACAAAGATGGAGAACTATTGTCCTTCTCTCTAAATTTCCTAAAACCCATGTAGGTAAACTACACGAGAGCATTTATTGTTGTTTATTGTTCAGTCGCTAAGTTGTGTCAGACTCTGCAATCCCATGGACTGCAGCATGCCAGGCTTCCCTGTCCTTCACTATGTCCTGGAGTTTGCTCATACTCATGTCCATTGAGTTGGTGATACTATCTGACCATCTCATCTTTGGCCACCTCCTTCTCTTCCTGCCCTCAATCTTTCCCAGGATCAAGGGATTTTCCAATGAGCTGACCCTTCATATCAGGTGGCCAAAGTATTGGAGCCTTAACTTTAGCCTCGGCCCTTCCAATGAATATTTAGGATTGTTTTCCATTAGGATTTACTTTTTTGATCTCCTTGCTGTCAAGGGCTCTCAAGTGTCTTCTGCAGCACCACAGTTTGAAAGCATTAATTCTCTGGCACTCAGCCTTCTTAATTGTCCAGCCCTCACATCCATACGTGACTGCTGGAAAACCATAGCTTTGACTATACTGACCTTTGTCAGCAAAATTACGTCTCTGCTTTTTCATTTGTTGTCTAGGTTTGTCTAGCTTTTCTTCCAAGGAGCAAGTGTCTTTTAATTTTGTGGCTTCAGTCAAACATCTGCAGTGATTTTGGAACCCAAGAAAATACAGTCTGCCACGGTTTCCAATTTTTCCCCATCTATTTGCCGTGAAGTGATGGGACTGGATGCTATTATCTTAGTTTTTTGAATTACAAGAGCATAGATACTCATTTTCAGATTTTGAGGAGAGGGAGCAATAGCACTCTTCTTTCCTATTCAAATCCTAATAAAGGTAAAATATAGACAAAATGTTAAGGCAGCTAGAAGATCAAAATTGGGGAGAGCACTTCCATATGTGACAAAGAAGGCATTCTTATTTTGACCCAGAAGTGGACAGACACCAACCTTGTTAGAGGTAACCCTGGTGCTAACCCTCTCACGGGGGAAGAAGCTGACTCTGCATAACTGTTGGTGGTGAGGAGCAGAGCAAAATGTGTGCTCTCTCTGGGCAAAACTGTGCTACAACAGTGTTTCTCAGAGCATTGTTCCTGGACCAGTAGCAGCAGCATCACCAGGGAAAATGTCAAAAATGCAAAGTCACAGACCAACCTCAGACCTACTGAATCAAATCTCTGGAAAGGGGGCCTGGAAATTTTTTAAAGTGCATCTCTAAGGAATCCTAAAATCACCTGTATTAAAGAGATAAAGAAAGATTGAAAGAGAGAAGGAAATTAAAATAGACATGCACGCCATCTCTTTCTGAGCTCTCCAATAAAATAACTCTTCCCACATCTGTGGCAGGAAGGAAGTAAGGGAAAGTAGGAGAGAGGCCAGGAAGGTTATGCTTTAGTAACTCCCTCCAGATAGAAGGGAATATCCAGAGTAGGGAAGAAGCGTCCACCTACAAATCTTTAGCTATTAATCGCCTTAACCCATTGAATTTAAACATTCAGTTTATGGTCAAGTGGGAGTTTATCTGTCCTTTTGATGGCGATCACAGGAGCATCATGACAGTTTGCTTCCTCTTTCATAGGCCTATGTCTCCCTTTACCAAATTTTACTGCTTTCAGTTCGGTTCAGTTCAGTGTAGTCCAGTGGCTCAGTCGTGTCCGAGTCTTTGCAACCCCATGAATCGCAGCATGCCAGGCCTCCCTGTCCATCACCATCTCCCGGAGTTCATCCAGACCCACGTCCATCGAGTCCATGATGCCATCCAACCATCTCATCCTCAGTCGTCCCCTTCTCCTCCTGCCCCCAATCCCTCCCAGCATCAGAGTCTTTTCCAATGAGTCAACTCTTTCTCATGAAGTGGCCAAAGTACTGGAGTTTCAGCTTTAGCATCATTCCTTCCAAAGAAATCCCAGGGTTGATCTCCTTCAGAATGGACTGGCTGGATCTCCTTGCAGTCCAAGGAGCTCTCAGGAGTCTTCTCCAACACCACAGTTCAAACACGTCAGTTCTTCAGCTCTCAGCCTTCTTCACAGTCCAACTCTCACATCCCTACATGACCCCAGGAAAAACCATAGCCTTGACTAGACAGACCTTAGTTGGCAAAGTAACTTCTTTTAGTACCTTCCTGGAATCATTGGTGGACAGTGTACACTTCATTTCTCAGTTTCTGAAATGATTTAGAATACCGATTAAGTTGGTTGAGACAAACATTAGAATTATGACTAATCCCTTCATAATGAAAAGTTTAGGGCTAATCTAACTATTATGAAATAGGGACATTTACAGACTGCTTTTGATGACAAGGAAGAAAAATCTTTATTCTTAGCTCCAGAAATTTTTAAAAATTTAACTCAGAAGATTTATCTAAAAGTCCCATAGCCAAGCTTGCAAATCAAACTTGAAGAATCTACTTGGAAAATTTCAGCTAACGACCTACTTAGCCAAGCAGCTACTCTTTTCTATTTAATCAGAGAAATGATCTATGGTGCAAAATATTTTAGCAGTCCAATCACGCATGTGATAAGTAAAGTTATATAACTATATAAAACTGCACAATGTCTAAACTGAAGGCATAGGACGATCATAAGTTGAACTTGATGATTTTTTTCTTGGGTACAACTAATTACAGTGGAGGACTGTTCCACTAGGAATTAACTACAAGGCTGTTTTGTACTTAAAACCAAAAGGACACCCTCACTTCTGTTTCCCATCTCAAATTAAACTCACTAGCATTGTCCAACATAAACTATCTAAATTCTACAAATAGAATCAAATGTCAAATTAGAATATGGTAGTAATAATAACAAACAAGATTCCCAAATGTGAGATAATTTTTCTCTTGTTTTTATATTCCAAGGAAGAAATAAAGGGACAAAATTTAAAGACATCAAAAGCCAATGAATTAAAGCCTCAAATTGAGCCATCTTGTTCTTTTTTAAGTGAAAGGCCTAAAAAATAAAATTCTTCCCAAACTTCTTATCATGCTGGGTCTTAGAGAGGGTCATTGATGTTCCTATAGAATTGGGGCTCATTCACAACCACCAAGGAGGTGATGTAATTCCTTTCGGACCTCAGAATACGAATCTGTCTCTCAGAATCTGTCTTTGAAAAACCTAAAGAAACAGCCAAGGAAATTCTGCAATATGCCAGATATCTGAGAGGCTGTCTCCTAAAAAACACTTCCACATAAAACATAAACTTACAGGAACTAAGAGAAATTTCTGTGTCACCACCCTCTATTCAAAATAAAAGGCAACAACCCATGAGCTGAAACCTGAATAGGTAGAGTTGCCCATATAATTGTTTAGATCAGAATACTAAACTTTGGGTCTCTGGTAAGATGAAGGAGCTGTAATTGAGACACCTGCATTAAATCTGAGATCTGGTTCCAGCAAAATTTCCCTTTCCCTCCAGGGAAATATCTTTAATTCTAGTGCTTAGGATTCTCACCAATCAAAAGCAATCGGATACAAGCACGTTACCAAAGATGACCAAATTCAGAAGGATTTAGCAGGACTGGCAACAAATTTAGGCCTACAAAGGCGAGTTTTGTTTTGTTTGTTTTTTTCCCCCAGATTTTTTAAAATAAATATAACCAACCATTCCAAAAGTTTGGGGCTTAAAAAAGATCTCTCTCTCTCCCTCTTTTTCTTTTTAAAACTTTTACATGTCAGAAATTTGAGAAAGTCTTAGCTAGGTGGTTCATCTCTGATTTACTTGGGATCAGCTGAAATCACTGGGGGCTGGAGGAGCTACTTCCTAGATGCCTTCTTTGTTGATACGTCTACTGCCTATTGCTCCTTGGTTTTCTCTCGCTCCAAATGGTGTCTTATCTTCCAGGCTCTAGCCACTCAGTTTGGCCTCAAGGATGGTAATTCCATATTAATCACATTTCTGTTATATCTGTTGGCTTCCAAGTAGGGTTGCCGTTTTCAGCAAAAACAAATATAGGATGCCCATTTAAATTTGAATTTCAGGTAAACAAACAAGTTTGCTTTAGTATAAAGTATCCTAGATATTGCCTGGGACACACTTAAATTAAAAATTATTAATAATGTTAATCTCAAGAAGTAGTTAAGTGAAAGACTTTTGAGCCATTTAAGGGCCTTGCTCAGAATTGAAACAGTGTCCTTTCCACCATGGGATACTGGTCAAAGCCGTCACAGTGTTCATCCAGATTTGATTTCGCTTCCTGTTGAGGCAGTGGCAAGACCACATTGCAGAAGGGACTGTGGGATGGACTATATTATGGCCATCTTTGGAAAATATAGTTTGTGAAGAAAATAAGCATTAATATGGGAGAAGGTTTTAAATATACAATGTTCTAATGCTGGCCTTGTAAAATGAGTTTGGATATGGTCCCTCTTCTTCAATATTTTGGAAGAGTTTGAGAATCATATTAATTCTTTGAAAGTCTAGTTCACCAATGAAGCCATCTGATCCTAGACTTTTGTTTTGGGGTAAGTTTTTGATTATTAATTCAAACTCCTTACTCACCAGTCTGTTCAGATTTTTTACTTTATGATTCAGTCTTGGTGGATTGTATGTATCTAGGAATTTATTAATTTCTTCTGAGTTATTCACTTTGTTGGTGTATAATTGTTCATAGTAGACTATTACGATTCTTTGTATTTCTGTAGTATCAGTTGTAATGTGTCATTTTTCATTTCTGATTCATGTTTGTCTTCTCCTTTTTCTTAGTGTAGCTGAGGGTTTGTCAATTTTGTTTATCTTTTCTGAAAAGTAACGATTTCATTTGTTTATTTTTTTTCTATTCTCAATTTTATTTATTTCTGCTCTGACCTTTGGTACTTTTTCTTTCTGCTGACCATAGGCTTAGCTTGTTCTTTTTCTAATCTCTCGAAGTACTAGTTTACTTGAGATTTTTATCTTTTGTTACTTTATTATAATAAACTTCCATTTAGAACTATTTTTGTTGCATAAGTTTTGGTATGTTCTGTTTTCATCTTTGTTTCAAGATATCTTGATTTTTTTCTTTAACCTGTTAGGTGTTTAGGAGTGTGCTGTTTAATTTACACAAAACTCAAAACTGGATCAAAACATTATTGTGAAAACTATGTTACAATATCACTGACAAAATTAAATGGAGAAAGAATTAGAAAAGAAATAGAGCTTCTGAATAACTCTGTAGATACAAAAATGTAGCAAAAGAGAAAAAACAAAGTTAAAACAAGCCCCACATTATCAGTAATAACAATAAAATTAAATATATTGAATTTGCCAGAGATTCTCATATTTGAAAAGAAAATATTCTACTATACATGCTTTATAAGATGCAACTAAAATATAATAGACTGCAAAGTTTCATCTAAGATGCTATAAAAAATTATACCAGGAAAATACTAATGAAAACAGAGCTGGGGTGATGCTCTTCCTATCAGGCCAATTTGACTTCAAGCCAGTTAACTTGGTTAGGGTACAGCCTAAGCTGCAGAAACAAGTGATACTTCAAATACAGCTGCTCTATCATGTGACAGACAGTCCCAGAGCAAGAGATCAGTCAATGCAGGGAAGGGAGCAGCAATGACAGCAAGGCCATTAAAAGACTCAGTCCTTCCTTGGTCCACCACCACTGGGAGTGTTGTTCATCTATTTTTTGTTTTTTAGTGCGTAAAGCTTGGTCACCAACATGTCCATGTCTCAGCCAACAGAGAGACTGCAGTCATTTTCTTTCCAGTGTAGGTGATAAGTTGTTACACTTTTGCTCCCAATAATTAGTTACAAATTAGGTACATGAATACAGCTGGTTGCAAAGGAGGCCAGAAAAGGAACTCTTGCCAGGAGGCTATGTGGCATCTAATTCAATAGAACAGGAAGACATATGATTATAAAACTGAAAGCCCTTGTTAAAACACCTTCAACATATGTAAGGCAAATATAAAGCACGAATCTGATGAACTGACTATCATAATGAAATATTTCAATACTCCTTTCTCAGTGATTGATGAGTCATGCAGAAAAAAGTTAATAATAGAGTAAGTTTGAAAAGCACAACTCACAGTCTGTATTAAATGAATACATGCAGAGCTCTGCACCTCCAATTTAGAAGCACACTTTCTTTTCACACATATATGGTTTATTTACACAATCCATCACATACTAAACTATAAAAACTCAACAAATTTCAAAAATCACTATCTTGATTGTACATTTTGTGACTACAGTGCTATTAAATTGGAAGTTAGTATCCAAAAGATATATTTGAAACACCAAAAATACACCATTCAAAACTACATGTCAAATAATTTATAATAAAACTTCCTAGGAGGATCGTTTATTTGGTGCCTAAACAAATCCATACAAGAGAGATTGAAAACGTGTGAAAATTAATGTCTTCTCACAAGAGATTTTAGATGTTATTACACTAGGCAAAACCTACATTTTAATAAATACTAAGGCTCTTGAAGTATGGGGCTCAAGAAAGACATGGAACTTAAAATACATTTAGTGTAATGGGTGAGGAGAAGGTAATGGATGAGAAAGACCCAGCAATTAAATTAGATGACCTCCGTTACAACTCTTAAATTTTGCAAAGAAGAGGTAGTAATCACTTGTATTGTTCCCAAATACTTAACCTACTTCCTGTAGGTGAATTATGAGTCTCGTCATTGCCATAAGACTTGCAGTGCCCCCAGTGAAAGAGTACACATATGTCACTTTGAGGCATTTGGCCTCATCGCTTCCCTTTGTCCAACAGCATGTGAGCAAATAGGATATCCATTACGTCCACACAACTGCTTTAACAGCCACTGCCGTTTGTCACCATTTTGCCTCCTCTTTTCCCTCTGTTCTGAGAATAGCATGTCCCAAACAAGCAAAAATTCTTCAGCCTGAATTCTGGAATAAAAGAGAAATGTGCAACAGACCCACGGGTGCTCTAAAGTGACTCTCAGCTAACATGTTTTTTTAAAAAGATTTTGTTTTTAAGTTTACGGGATAGTTTGCTATAGCAGCAGGCTAAGCCAGACCCTGTGCCTGACACCTCACTCATCATGCATAAACAGGAAGCATGAGCATTATGTTACTAGGTATATGTTAGGATGCAAAAACTCACAGTATAATGTGAAAATTTCCCTTCTTGTACTTAGACTCATGATCATGAATCCCAGGTTTCTAGTGTAGGCTAACAAGGATCATGGACAGAGGAGCCTGGTAGGCTGCAGTCCATGGGGTCGCTAGGAGTCAGACACAACTGAGCTACTTCACTTTCACTTTTCACTTTCATGCATTGGAGAAGGAAATGGCAACCCACTCCAGTGTTCTTGCCTGGAGGATACCAGGGAGGGGGGAGCCTGGTGGGCTACTGTCTATGGGGTCGCACAGAGTCGGACACAACTGAAGCGACTTAGCAGCAGCAGCAGCAACAAGGATCTTAGTGAGACTAAACTGTGGGAGAGACGCTTTCCCTATTCTAATCCCTTCCTCTCAAATAACTGAAGCTTTCCTAATGGCTCTTGGCAATATCATTTTCTGGGAATAACTTCTGTTAAATGGGGAATGGTTACTTTTCGAAATTCAATAGGCCTGGGAGCAGAGCTATATTTATGTGTGTTCTAAAAAGTATTTGGATTTAAAAGAAGTGAGCCACATAGAGACTTGGAATTTAATTCATTAACTCCTGAGTTCTCCCAGGGTGCAGCTCTTGACAAAGTCCTAAATTACCCTGAACCCAGGAAATTCTTCCAAGCTGAGATGCAAAAGAGAAAGAAGAAATCCTCACCTTTAATTTCTTTGAAATTTAAAAAACAGGAGCATGAGTATTTGATAGTGAACTTCAATCCCTTTATATTTTGAATATTTTTAGTTTTTACATGCAATTGAATTTCTTTGAATGTCAACTTCTCCCTGATGAGTGATAAAATGAAGGGGTTCAGGTTGAAATTTGGGGTATCTCAATGTTGACTTCATTATTTGAATACCTTAGTGTTGTCATTTGATGTCATAAGCTCCTGATAGGTGACATTGGAACAATCTGGGGAAAGAAATAGACGTGGAAATAAATTGTCAGTATTTTATAAGTATGACCCAAATATTAATTTAATATTGAATTTTTCATCTATTTCAAAGCCTGGTGGCAACAAAATTTACTGCCCATCAGTGGTCTGAGAAAAATATCCAAGGAACAATGGTTTATATGGAAGAAGTGGTCTCATGAAGGCAAAGGCAGGACTGTCTGGTAGGCCAGTGACTTCTTCCCCTGAAGAGAAGAGCCGCAGCGCTGGTAATCCACGGGCTCATTAGATAAACCCAGTACACTAATAGAAAAAGAGCTGCTAGATGTTGGGGGAGTTCTCCTTTACACTCTTGATATTTATTTATATCTGGCAGGAGTTCCACTATTGTTGCATATGGTCCCTCATTCCACCTCCATGATGATCCATGAGTTAATGGAAAGAAAGTGGGCATGTTCAACCCAGTCATTTGCTGTTCTTTTTCTCTACGGAAAGAATGTGTTCCACTCAGCTGCCCCATCCTACAAGTTGTAACTAGGTGGGAATGAGTTCTAGTTCTAGTGAAATAGGCAGTGCTGAGATAAGAAAATCTCAGTGGCTTCATGCACAAAGTTGGCCTGGGTCAGGAGCTCTGCAGAGCTCCTCACCTCCAATCCATGACTCAGAGATCGAGTTGGCTTGCATCTTACCATTGCACCATTTGGGCACATGAGTTTCCAGTAATGTTAACGTGAAGACAAAACCTTGCATGGAACATTTTAGATGCTTTAACCTGTAAGTGACATACCATATACATCAATGCCCATTCTCTAGAACTTGTCACATTATTCAGTTTTACACAAGAGAGCCAGGGAATATTGAAAGCATATGGAGATTTGGTTAAGTGGCTGATATTTCTGCTGCAGTAGATTTATAATATTCTGCTGAACACTATTTGTCCATAAGATATTACACATTTAGCTATATCAAGTTTATCAGTATTGAAGGTGATATTTCTTATCCTGTTTGCCACATTTGTCTTGTTTAATGGCCTCAGAATTTGAGTAGTATAGAGATATGATTTTTATTGCCACCTCCAGTGGCCTCAATATTGAGTACTGAACAATTAGTAAAGATAATACAAGATCTCAGAACAAAGAATAATGACTGTAAATCAGACAAATATTTGGAAAGTAGGTAGAACTTAACCTCAGATTTGAAAGATTAATGAGACTTAAAGTCTTAGAGCTTTAAACATTTTTATTATCTCTCTTCCCCTAAGTAAAATCAGCAACAACAACAAAAAATTCTGAAACTATCTTCATAATGAAATAAAAACAAGAGAGATAGGGAAAAGTCAATGAGTTAGTACAGAGATTCTGACAGTCTTGAAATGTTAAGTCCTGAAATGTAAGTTTCCTTGCTTCCCTGTAATATAAAACCATTATTTTTCTTGATGGCTTAACAAGGATGTGTTGAATATATGCCATATCCATGCAAATACAGACATATCCCATTAAATAATGTGGCAGTGAAGAAGCCTTGAATAAGATCCTATATGCCATTATTTGCTAGCAACATTTTAAGATACTCAAATCTGATCCATTGTAAGCCTTCTTCTTCTGAGTCCTTTTTCTTGTAAAAGCACAAATAAAACTGAACTCTGTCAGTTTCTTTGAATGTTATGTTCTGCATTCACTGTCATAGCACTCATTCCAGTAGGTTTTCTACAAATCTTTGTAAATGCCAAGGTACCTTCTTTGAAAACTATTATCAGGTAATCACCTCACTCCATCTGGCTGTTGTGAGTCTATAAGTATGTCAAGTTTAATCATAAGTCCAAGCCTACAAGATTCCAAATTTGGTATTCTTTACCCTTGTAAACATTAAACTGATGCTTACCAGAGGGAAATCAATGACTTTTTCTTCAATGATAGATTCTCATCTAAACAAGAAGCTGTAATTTATTGAAATTCCATTAATGATATTAAATTTCAATATGTGTATTATATGAGAGCAAGTTCCTTGAATAAATGTTTACACATAATGATTTTCTTCATAATAAAAAGAAATAAGTTCAAGAAGCAAAATAAATGTTGTTGTATAAGCAGGCAATGTTTAGGGTGATTTTGTCCTATAAGTAATTTATATTAAGGTTAAATATATACAATATGTGCTACTATTTCACAAGACTGGTTCAATATTACATAAGAAAAACCAATTACCTCAGGTCTCAATGCTGTGTCTACCCTGCATTACTCCCCACTCCAATCTTTTATGAATCTATATTAAAATTATTATTATATTCATTTCTTCAGTGTGTATTGGTCAAATCACAAGTGACAGAAAGCCAATTTAAACTAGCATAAATAAAAGAAGAAGAAAAAAGAAAAGAAAAAGGAAGTCAGGAGACTGGGAGGAAAGAAAGGAGGGGTTACAAGAGGACAGTAATGGCTCACTGACTGAATGGTCTAGGAGTCAATTAAATTCCCTTCGGGCACAAACAGACTTAGGTGTTCAGAATGTCCGATCTCTCACTCTCTTTCTCTCTCCTTCTCCTGCCAGACTCTCCCTCCCTTCTCTCTTTAGAAGATAGATACTAGTGGTACAATACCTAAGCTTGAGTCTTGGTTTAAGAAAAATAAAGTCCAGAAAAAAAAGAAAAAAGTCCACAGGAGACACTGATTGGTCCATTTTAGGTCATACATTCAAACAAGCTCATTAGTGCAAAAAGAAAGATGGAATACTCTGAATGTCCAGGGTCAGCATCACAGATACACCTCTGTTAACAGATTTAAGAGAACTGAGTAAAGAAATATGGTCAATAAGCTAAAAATAATTTATAACACTATGGATTTATTTTGTGTCAGGCACATTTCTCCCAACTCTTTCTCTGGTAAACTACCTATCTCCATATCACTTAGTTCCCCTGTGGTTTTCTCTTGTTTCCTCATCTGAAACATATTTCTCCTTCATTTTGTCTAAATCACCTCATGCCAGTCAGACTGGCCATCATCAAAAAGTCTACAAACGAAAAATGCTGGAGAGAATGTGGGGAAAAAAGTACCCTCCAAAGCTGTTTGTGGGAATGCAAATTGGTGCAGCCATTCTGGAGAACAGGATGGAGGCTCTTTTAAAAGCTAAAAACAGGACTATCATATGACCCAGCCATCCACTCCTGGGCCTATATCCAGAGAACATTATCATCTGAAAATATACATGCACCCCTACATTCATAGCAACACTAGTTATAATAACCAAGTCGTGGAAGCAACCTAATTAAGGGTCCATTGATAGATGAATGAATAAAGAAGATATACTAAGTATATACAATGAAATATTACTCAGGCATAAAAAATGAAATAATGCCATTTGCAGCAATATGGATGGATCTAGAGATTGTCAAACTAAATGAAGTAAGTCAAACAGAAGGAAGACAAATATCATGTGATATATGTGGAATCTAAAAAAAAATGACAGAAATGAATTTATTTACAAAGCAGAGATAGACTCACAGACACAGAAAACAAACTTATGATTATCAAAGGGGAAGTGGGGGAGAAGGATAAATTAGGAATTTATGGTTTAAATATACAAAATACTATATATAAACTAGATAATCAACAAGGATCTACTATATAGTGTGGGGAATTATACTCTCTCTCTCTCTCTCTCTCTCTCTATATATATATATATATATATATATATGAAACTAACACATTGTGAATCAACTGTATTTCAATAAAAATTAAAAAATAAAACCCTTTAGACCTTAGACCTTCAACTGTTGTCACCTATATTTCTTTTCTTTGATGTATGGCATAATTTACTTTGTACTTTCCCAATGGGAAGAGATATTTTATGTTAATGCCCTGATTTTAAACATAAAAAACCACATGGAGAAAAAAAATCCAGGCCCCAAAGGGTAAAAAATTTATAAAAAATTTTTTCAGAAAAGAAATTGATTTTATGATTCATTCACTGTGGGATTAACAACATCATAAGTGAAAGCGAAATCGCTCAGTTGTGTCCGACTCTTTGCAACACCAGTGGACTGTAGACCACCAGGCTCCTCTGTCCTCTGGTACCCTTTAGATTCCCATATCATATGTGAAACAGAGGGTGTTAGGACAGTTTTGAAATCATTTTGGAAAAAAAAAAAAAAACTATTTCATATGACCTCAGAAACACTTGCTGGGTAATTTCATGTGTTACCTTTTATCCTCCATCATAATCTCTTTTTTATTTTCTTCTTCCTTGATATTCACCTGGAAGAGAATGACCATCTATCTTTGAGATTATATTTGAAACTGGAATATATGACCATGTGATTTTTTAATGGAAAAATTAATAACATACAAAACAGCAGTTATTCACCAATGTATTGTTATTTATAGTAATCTGCTCCCTTGGTGGAAAAAGTGGGGGGTAAAGAAAACAAATAAGATGAGGAAATCTTTAAATAATGAGTCAGTCATCTATTCTTTTTTTTTTTTTTTTTTTTTGCCAGTTCTTTTTTTTTATTTTTTATTTTTATTTTATTTTGCTTTACAATACTGTATTGGTTTTGCCATACATTGACATGAAGCCACCACGGGTGTACATGTGATCCCAAACATGAACCCCCCTCCCACCTCCCTCTCCACAACATCCCTCTGGGTCATCCCCTTGCACCAGCCCCAAGCATGCTGTATCCTGCATCAGACATAGACTGGCGATTCGATTCTTACATGATAGTATACATGTTTCAATGCCATTCTCCCAAATCATCCCACCCTCTCCCCCTCCCTCTCCCTCTGAGTCCAAAAGTCTGCTATACACATCTGTGTCTTTTTTGCTGTCTTGCATACAGGGTCATCATTGCCATCTTTCTAAATTTCATATATATGTGTTAGTATACTGTATTCTTGTATAAACATTATATGCATTACAATAGCATCTTTTGTGGCTTTCTTTAAAAATCACAATCACTTTAGGTATATGGATGCAAAAATCTCGTTTTCGTTGAGAAAGAATTATATCCCCATAAGAAAAACTTAAGTGTATTATTTTTTCCTGACCTGGGGAGTGAACCCAGGTCTCCTGCATTGCAGTCAGATACTTTACTGCCTAAGCCACCAGGGAAATCCATTATTTTATACATTAAACACAAATATAGACAATGCTATGTGCAAATGTATATTATGTATGTATTTCTATAAGGCATAGTTATATGTTTTATACAGATATATTCATGTTTTCTGCATGTGACTCCTTCAATAAAATAAATATTGATAGATATTTTATAAATATGTTGCTACAGACTGAACTGTGAGCATGTTATTCACTCAGTTATGCCTGTTTGTGACCTCTTGAACTATAGCCCATCAGGCTCCTCTGTCCATGGAATTCTCTAGGCAAAAATATTGGAGTGGATAGCCATTCTCTCTCAACACTTACCGTCTTACTTGGATTTCTCTTACCATGGAGGTGGGGTATATCTTCACAGCTGCTCCAGCAAAGCACAGCCGCTACTCCTTACCTTGGATGAGGGGTATCTCCTCACCCCCTCCCTTACTGACCTTGAACATGGAGTGGCTGCTCTCGGCCTCCTGCGCCCACGCAACCAAGGCTCCTTGGACATGGGGTAGCTCCTCCTGGCTGCTACCACTGGCCTCGGGCGTGGAGTAGCTCCTCCTGGCCACCACCCCTGGCCAAGGTAAAAGAAACCCAAGTAAGACAATATGTGTTGCGAGAGGGTATTGGAGGGCAGATACACTGAAACCATAATCACAGAAAACTAGCCAATCTGGTCACACAGACTGCAGCCTGGTCTAACTCAATGAAACTAAGCCAACTCTGTGGGGCCACCCAATATAGGTGGGTCATGGTGGAGAGGTCTGACAGAATGTGGTCCACAGGAGAAGGGAATGGCAAACCACTTCAGTATTCTTGCCTTGAGAACCCCATGAACAGTATGAAAAGGCAAAATTATAGGATACTGAAAGAGGAACTCCCCAGGTCAGTAGGTGCCCAATGTGCTACTGGAGGTCAGTGGAGAAATAACTCCAGAAAGAATGAAGGGCTGGAGCCAAAGCAAAAACAATACCCAGTTGTGGATGTGATTGATGATATAAGCAAGGTCTGATGCTGTAAAGAGCAATATTGCATAGGAACCTGGAATGTCAGGTCCATGAATCAAGGCAAATTGGAAGTGGTCAAACAAGAGAAGGTAAGACTGAACGTCAACATTCTAGGAATCAGTGAACTAAAATGGACTGGAATGGGTGAATTTAACTCAGATGACCATATATCTACCACCGCGGGCAGGAATCCCTCAGAAGAAATGGAGTAGCCATCATGGTCAACAAAAGAGTCCGAAATGCAATACTAGGATGCAATCTCAAAAAAGACAGAATGATCTCTGTTCATTTCCAAGACAAATCATGCAATATCACGGTAATCCAAGTCTATGCCCCAACCAGTAATGCTGAAGAAGCTGACGTTGAATGGTTCTATGAAGATCTACAAGACCTTGTAGAACTAACACCCAAAAAAGATGTCCTTTTCATTATAGGGGACTGGAATGCAAAAGTAAGAAGTCAAGAAACACCTGGAGTAACAGGCAAATTTGGCCTTGGAATGCAGAATGAAGCAGGGCAAAGACTAATAGAGTTTTGACAAGAAAATCCACTGGTCATAGTTCCTCTTCCAACAACATAAGAGAAGACTCTACACATGGACATCAACAGATGGTCATCACCGAAATCAGACTGATTATATTCTATGCAGCCAAAGATGGAGAAGCTCTATACAGTCAACAAAAACAAGACCAGGAGCTGACTGTGGCTCAGATCATGAACTCCTTATTGCCAAATTCAGACTGGAATTGAAGAGAGTAGGGAAAACCACTAGAACATTCAGGTATGACCTAAATCAAATCCCTTATGATTATACAGTGAAAAACAGAAATAGATTTAATGGGCTAGATCTGATAGATAGAGTGCCTGATGAACTATGGACTGAGGTTCGTGACATTGTACAGGAGACAGGGAGCAAGATCATCCCCAGGGAAAAGAAATGCAAAAAGCAAAATGGCTGTCTCAGGAGGCCTTACAAATAGCTGTGAAAAGAAGAGAAGTGAAAAGCAAAGGAGAAAAGGAAAGATATAAGCATCTGAATGCAGAGTTCCAAAGAATAGCAAGAAGAGAAAAGAAAGCCTTCCTCAGCGATCAATGAAAAGAAATAGAGGAAAACAACAGAATGGGAAAGACTAGAGATCTCTTCAAGAAAATGAGAGATACCAAGGGAACATTTCATGCAAAGATGGGCTCGATAAAGGACAGAAATGGTATGGACCTAACAGAAGCAGAAGATATTAAGAAGAGGTGGCAAGAGTACACAGAAGAACGGTACCAAAAAGATCTTCACGACCAAGATAATCACGATGGTGTGATCACTCACCTAGAGCCAGACATCCTGGAATGTGAACTCAAGTGGGCCTTAGAAGGCATCACTATGAACAAAGCTAGTGGAGGTGATGGAATTCCAGTTTAGCTATTTCAAATCCTGAAAGCTGATGCTGTGAAAGTGCTGCACTCAATATGCCAGCAAATTTGGAAAACTCAGCAGTGGCCACAGGACTGGAAAAGGTCAGTTTTCATTCCAATCCCCAAGAAAGGCAATGCCAAAGAAGGCGCAAACTACCACACAATTGCACTCATCTCAAATGCTAGTAAAGTAATGCACAGAATTCCCCAAGCCAGGCTTCAGCAATATATGAACCGTGAATTTCCAGATGTTCAAGCTGGTGTCAGAAAAGGCAGAGAAACCAGAGATCAAATTGTCAACATCTGCTGGATCATGGAAAAAACAAGAGAGTTCCAGAAAAACATCTATTTCTGCTTTATTGACTATGCCAAAGCCTTTGACTGTGTGGATCACAATAACCTGTGGAAAATTCTGAAAGAGATGGGAATACCAGATCACCTGACTGGCTTCTTGATAAACCCATATGCAGGTCAGAAAGCAACAGTTAGAACTGGACATGGAACAACAGACTGGTTTCAATTCAAGAAAGGAGTACATAAAGGCTGTATATTGTCATCTTGCTTATTTAACTTATATGCAGATTACATCATGAGAAGCACTGGACTGGAAGAAGCACAAGCGGGAATCAAGATTGCTGGGAGAAATATCGATCACTTCAGATGCATATGACACCACTCTTATGGCGGAAAGTGAAGAGAAACTAAATAGCCTCTTGATGAAAGTAAAAGAGAAGAGTGAAAAAGTTGGCTTAAAGCTCAACATTCAGAAAATGAAGATCATGGCATCTGGTCCCATCACTTCATGGGAAATAGATGGGGAAACAGTGGAAACAGTGTCAGACTTTATTTTGGGGGCTCCAAAATCACTGCAGATGGTGACTGCAGCCATGAAATTAAAAGACGCTTACTCCTTGGAAGAAAAGTTATGACCAACCTAGATAGCATATTCAAAAGCAGAGACATTAATTTGCTGCCTAAGGTCCATCTAGTCAAGGCTATGTTTTTTCCAGTAGTCATGTATGGATGTGAGAGTTGGACTGTGAAGAAAGCTGAGCACCAAAGAATTGATGCTTTTGAACTGTGGTGTTGGAGAAGTGTCTTGAGAGTCCCTTGGACTGCAAGGAGATCCAACCAGTCCATTCTAAAGAAGGTCAGTCCTGGGTGTTCTTTGGAGGGAATGATGCTAAAGCTGAAACTCCAGTACTTTGGCCACCTGATGCGAAGAGTTGACTCATTGAAAAAGACTCTGATGCTGGGAGGGATTGGGGGCAGGAGGAGAAGGGGACAGCAGAGGATGAGATGGCTGGATGGCATCACTGACCTGATGGACGTGAGTTTGAGTGAACTCCGGGAGGTGGTGATGGACGGTGAGGCCTGGCATGCTGCGATTCATGGGGTCGTAAAGAGTCGGACACGACTGAATGACTTAACTGAACTGAACTGAACTGAGCCATTCTCTTCTCCAGGAGATCTTCCCAACCCAGGGATCAAACCCAGATCTCCTTTATTGCAGATAGATTCTTTACAGTCTGAACTACCAGGAAAGCCTAAAATATATCTCCCCTCAAATCACATGTTGTAGCCCTAACCCCCAATATAACTGAATCTGGAAGCAGGGTAGTTAAGAGGTAATTAAGGTTAAATGAAGTTTCAATGTTGGGTCCTGGATCAGACAAGACAGTAGTATTAAAAGAAGAGAAAAAGTTCTTTTTGTCTCTAGTATGTGAGGACACAGTGAGGAGACAGCTATCTGTAAACCAAAACACGTGTTCTCACTAAACCCTAAATCAGTTTCACCTTGATATTGGACTTCTTTATCTTCTAGAACTGTGAGAAATAAATTTCTCTTCTTCAAACCACACAATCTGTAGTATTTTATTATGGAGGCTCAACAGACTGAAATATATATGCATATACAATTGGAAGAGGACATGGCAACCCACTCCAGTGTTCTTGCCTGGAGAATCCCATGGACTAGGAGCCTGGCAGGCTACAGTCCATGGGGTCCCAAAGAATCAGACACAACTGAAGCGACATAGCGTGCATATACATACATAATGCTAGTACTATGGTCAACATTTATTTAGTGCTTACCAAATGCCCCGAGTGCTATTTTAGGCTAGTTACATGCATAATTTCATTTGGTTTCCACCACAATTTTGTGTTATGCATTATTATATCAGTGTCATGTATTAATCAATTGTTCACAGTCATACAGCTGACACCCAGTAGGGCCAGAATTTGAATTTGCACAAGACAAATAAGCTAAAGATAAACTTAGCAATAGCAAAACTGAACAAAAAAATAAAATAAAAAAAGGAAGCAGAAAAATAGTTGTAAATAAACTATTCACCATAAAACATATTTTTCAAAATCTCTGAAAGAAATTCATTGTAGAAATTGACACATAGAGAAAAAATATTTGGTATATTTTTAAAATCAGCCAAGTAATCCTATAAGTTATAAACTAGTGGTTCAGTTCAGTTCGGTTTGGTTCAGTTCAATTCAGTTCATTCGCTCATTCGTGTCCAACTCTTTGCGACCCCATGAATCGCAGCACGCCAGGCCTCCCTGACCATTTTCAACTCCCGGAGTTCACTCAGACTCACGTCCATCAAGTCCGTGATGCCATCCAGCCATCTCATCCTCTGTTGTCCCCTTCTCCTCCTGCCCCCAATCCCTCCCAGCATCAGAGGCTTTTCCAATGAGTCAACTCTTCGCATGAGGTGGCCAAAGTACTGGAGTTTCAGCTTCAGCATCATTCCTTCCAAAGAAATCCCAGGGCTGATCTCCTTCAGAATGGACTGGTTGGATCTCCTTGCAGTCCAAGGGACTCTCAAGTTTTTTCAAACACCACAGTTAAGGATAGAATTTAAGTGTCTCTTTTGAAATCTATTTTATTAACTTATGACCAACACCCTTCAGTGGTTTACTTGAAGGCATCTTCGTGCTTTTATTAGTAAGTACCTCCCGTTTCAGCACAAATGCATGTTGAATATTAAATCAATGAGGATATTATCATGGTGAATATCATGCCTTCTATATTTGGCATGTAAACAGATATCTTCTGCATAATGCTAAACAGAGCACAACTTTCTTATTTGTTTTTCTTATCTAATCAACATACCCTTAGACTGAGTTTTCTTTAATTGTATAAAAATATCATACTCATTATTTGAAAATCTTTGATGGATGTTTCTATTTCAAATACACATACTTCAAACATACACACACACCACTCTCAGAAAATTTATAATGTTGAAAATGTATTTAGCATTTATAATTTAAGGAAAGACTAATAATATAATAGTATATCAATAGAATATAATATACTAGAGCATGTCAAACATCAACATTTCCAAAACATCGACTATATAGTCAGTCCTCTAGAAGTTTAAAAATTACACTAATTGAAGAACACATTATTTGGTTAATTAAATATGCTACACAAATTTTATGAAGTTTAAATACTGTTTTCTGATGTGATGAAATATGCTTAAACATGAATTCACATCTATCAGTTATCAACTGAGACCTAAAAATCTTAAGAAAAAATTTAAAAATTCACATTTAAGGTTCATATATGTATGTAGAGAGAGTATTTTATTTTAACTTTTCATTGGGGTATAATTGCTTTACAGCGTTGTGTTGGTTTCTACTGTACAACAACATAAATCAACCATAAGTATACCTTTATCCCCTTCCTCTTGAGTCTCTCTCCTACCCGCTTCCCCTCACCCTGCCCCTCTCCTATGGAGATAACACATGATATAAAAACTTCATACTTTTTTTCACTCCTCTATATCCATGAGTGTGCCTCTACCCCAATCCTTTTTTTTGTTTCTGATCTTCTTATCTGTCTCCTTCAGGTCCCTAATGAAAAGGCCAGGCTACTTGACACTGCCTGCAAGTCTACATGTATCCTTATCGTAACATGCGTGCACTGTGGCCAACACAGCTCAGGCGTTTTTCTTCTCTGTCAGCTGCATATAAGAGATACCCTAAATAGGTGTCAACTGAGGAAGGGGAGCAGACAAGAACGGGAGATGATGTGGGGGTCTGAGCTACCTGCTCATGCAAATTGCTCATGTTCAGTCTGGATTTAGCACATCCATCTTCTAAGGTTAGTACTGGGCTTACCTGATCTTATTTATGAATTGGTTGATTTCATATGTCTTACAGTGGATAGTTCTAGATGAATAGTCACTTGATGTCTTATGGTCAAACACTCTATCAGGGATTAAATGCATTTCCAGAAATGACCTTTCAAGAGGCATGTTATTATCTAATGCATATGGCATGACCTTATTTCAGAATTCCAGGAATTTTGTGTGTGCGTGTGTGTGATTTCCCTACTGGGCCTTCTCATAGACAACAAAACATCTTTCCCAATACAATTTCCTTAAGATCATAGGGCCTGACTGTTTCAAGTGTTTTTACTGCTTTATTTTTTTTCTTGTTGGTTTCTCTTATTTAGGTTTTTAGTATCAGGCATTGTAGCTGACAAATTGTTGGTAGAAACAGTTTGGATACTAAAATTATATTATCTTCTTCCAGAGAGGATTAAGGTATACTGCTTCTAGTCTCCTAGGGGCATGGGCATACTGAGATTGCCTTAGCCTAATTTCAGAGATTAAGATCACTCAAGTTAAGCCGCAATTCCCTCCAAGCACCTCTTCCTCTCGATTTTATCCTACATGTATAAAGCAGTCCTTAGGAGTTATGATGTGTATATAAGTGGGTTCAGGACTCTAATATCTTTCTCCATATTTCTGTATGGCTTTTAAAATATCCACTAAGCATCTCTGGTGCCTGACACACATATACACTCTATGTATTTGTTAAATGAGTGAATCTATGAATGACTAAATGATGGATACTTAAATACCAATAGTGATAATTGTAACCGATGAGCATCACTGATCAAAAAGATGACAGTTAGTTTAAAGTGTGTGTATGTGCGTGTTGCACGTATGTATGTGACTGGATTGCAGTACTGTGACAGTTTTTCTGGGGATATTCATTTTCTAAATAATTC
Organism: Capra hircus; assembly: GCF_001704415.2. Classification (NCBI taxonomy): domain Eukaryota; kingdom Metazoa; phylum Chordata; class Mammalia; order Artiodactyla; family Bovidae; genus Capra; species Capra hircus. Next base: position 11,467,107 of record NC_030812.1, read on the forward strand.
CTGCTTAACCCTTACTATGTCCTAATATGCAATCCTCTCCCACCATTAAACAGCACACATATTTCACTAAGAGATCTTAGTAGTAAAATAATAAAAACTCACTGGAATATTTGTAAAATTATTTATTAATATTGATTTTATTCATTGTATATATCCACAATAAACACAAATGTATATCTATTTGGGAAAGAAACTATTAATATATGCTTAATAGAAAGATTTTACATATACTAAGTTTAAAATTCATGAGAATAGAAATCTTTGGACTATGAGCTTGGGTATCAAACTCCACTTTGTTGCTAAAAAGTTCTAGGACCTCGGTTCAGTTACTTTATCTTCTAGACTTAAATTTCCTAATCTGTAAAATGAGAGTGTTTGACTAGGTGACTTTTCTATATCTTCTAGTTCTCAGATGGTTTGATTTTTACCAAATAATATACTTGAACCCTGGAAATTTCTCACTGTAACAATAGAAAATTAACCAAGTATGAGTAACTACTAACACTCATATTTATAATGGGCGATGACATTTGTTGCTACTAAGTCATTTCAGTCATTTCCGACTCTGTGCGACCCCATAGTTGGCAGCCCACCAGGCTACCCTATCCCTGGGATTCTCCAGGCAAGAATACTGGAGTGGGTTGCCATGTCCTTCTCCAATGCATGAAAGTGAAAAATGAAAGTGAAGTCGCTCAGTCGTGTCCAACTCTTAGCGACCCCATGGACTGCAGCCTACCAGGCTCCTCCATCCATGGGATTTTCCAGGCAAGAGTACTGGAGTGGGGTGCCATTGCCTTCTCCGTGACATTTGTTAGAAATGTATAAAAGAAAATGCATTTTAACATATAATTTCTTTGATTTAACAGGGATTAATTTAACATGAACTTTTAAATGTAAAAAGATTAAGATATTCTTGTATTATATTCAGAAAATGAATAAGGAAATCATGCAATGCTGTAATGGAAGATTAACTTTAATGATTTGTGAGCAGTTAAATGATGATTATATTCACATAGACTGTGATATGCCACATTACTCATTCAGTTTATGACTATAATTCAGGTTTTTATTCTTGTTGCAAGGAATTCTGTACAATAATTAATTGAACCCAAGTCAAAATCTGTGTATAAAGGAATAAAAACCACCCCAACACTTTAATTTTGCATTGACTACATTGTAAGCAGGAAAAAAGAAGCAAAATAAAAGTGCCTACATTACTTGTGTCTCCTGTCAATAAGTAATTGATCTTAAACATTCTTCATTCTTTATCTAACTTAAGTATCTCAACTAACTAAACACCCAGAATGCCACCAAACAAAACACCAGAAAATACCTTCACAAGAGGGAAGAGATTATGTTCAGAGATCTGTCTTCTTTTTCCTATGAAATTTAAAAGCACTATTCATTCACTTATTCATTTATGCACAAGGTTTATCAAAAACTGTGGCAAAAATTGCCAAATGCTCACCCATTTCATTCTGCTCCTGGGTAGAGGGCTATGTCACATCTCCAGACTCCCTGGCAGTATGACTAGGTCCTGGTGAAGGAACATGGATAGAAGTGATAGCTTCCATTCCCAGGCTTAGAAAATAAAACCATCCCTATAGGATCCCCTTTTAATTCTCTTTCCTTTAAAACTGTAAGCTCCATGAAGGCAGATACTGTCTTTGTTTTTCACAGGTATATTTGGGAAGCTAATTTATGCCAATCCCTGGCCTCTGCTCCAGAGCACTTTTCTTCCTGATAAGATCCAAGGAACAGTGGCTGCACAGGTGCAGGAGGGCCTAGAGGAGCTATGCCACACTGAAGGTCAGGAAGGGCACCAGTGAAGAGATACCCTTCCTCCAAGGTAAGGAGCAGCACCTGCACTTTGCTGGAGCAGCCATGAAGAGATACCACATGCCCAAGGTAAGAGAACCCCAAGTAAGATGGTAGGTGTTGCAAGAGGGCATCAGAGGGCAGACACACTGAAACCATACACACAGAAAACTAGTCAATCTAATCACACTAGGACCACAGCCTTGTCTAACTCAGTGAAACTAAGCCATGCCTGCAGGGCAACCCAAGACGGGTGGGTCATGGTGGAGAGGTCTAACAGAATGTGGTCCACTGGAGAAGGGAATGGCAAACTGGTTCAGTATCCTTGCCTTGAGAACCCCATGAACAGTAGGAAAAGGCAAAATGAGAAGATATTGAAAGAGGAACTCCCTAGGTTGGAAGGTGCCCAATATGCTACTGGAGGTCAGTGGAGAAATAACTCCAGAAAGAATGAAGGGATGGAGCCAAAGCAAAAACAATACCCAGCTGTGGATGTGACAGGTGATAGAAGCAAGGTCTGATGCTGTAAAGAGCAATATTGGATAAGAACCTGGAATGTCAGGTCCATGAATCAAGGCAAATTGGAAGTGGTCAAACAAGAGATGGCAAGAGTGAACATCAACATTCTAGGAATCAGCGAACTAAAATGGACTGGAATGGGTGAGTTTAACTCAGATGACCATTATATCTACTACTGTGGGCAGGAATCCCTCAGAAGAAATGGAGTAGCCATCATGGTCAACAAAAGAGACTGAAATGCAGTACTTGGATGCAATCGCAAAAACGATAGAATGATCTCTGTTCATCTCCAAGGCAAACCATTCAATATCACGGTAATCCAAGTCTGTGCCCCAACCAGTAACAATGAAGAAGCTGAAGTTGAACGGTTCTATGAAGATCTACAAGACCTTGTAGAACTAACAGCCCAAAAGATATCCTTTTCATTATACGGGACTGGAAAGCAAAAGTAGGAAGTCAAGAAACACCTGGAGTACAGGCAAATTTGGCCTTGGAATACGGAATGAAGCAGGGCAAAGACTAATAGAGTTTTGCCAAGAAAATGCCCTGGTCATAGCAAACACCCTCTTCCAACAACACAAGAGAAGACTCTACACATGGACATCAACAGATGGTCAACACTGAAATCAGATTGATTATATTCTCTGCAGCCAAAGATGGAGAAGCTCTATACAGTCAACAAAAACAAGACCAGGAGCTGACTGTGGCTCAGATCATGAACACCTTATTACCAAATCAGACTTAAATTGAAGAAAGTAGGGAAAACCGCTAGACTATTCAGGTATGACCTAAATCAAATCCCTTATGATTATACAGTGGAAGTGAGAAATAGATTAAAAGGACTAGATCTGATAGATAGAGTGCCTGATGAACTATGGAATGAAGTTCCTGACATTGTACAAGAGACAGGGAGCAAGACCATCCCCATGGAAAAGAAATGCAAAAAAGCAAAATGGCTGTCTAGGGAGGCCTTACAAATAGCTGTGATAAGAAGAGAAGCAAAATGCAAAGGAGAAAAGGAAAGATATAAGCATCTGAAGGCAGAGTTCCAAAGAATAGCAAGAAGAGATAAGAAACCCTTCTTCAGCAATCAATGCAAAGATATAGAGGAAAAGAACAGAATGAGAAGGATTAAAGATCACTTCAAGAAAATTTGAGATAAGAAGGGAACATTTCATGCAAAGATGGGCTCGATAAAGGACAGAAATGATATGGACCTAACAGAAGCAGAAGATATTAAGAAGAGGTGGCAAGAATACACAGAAGAACTATACAAGAAAGATCTTCATGACCCAGATTATCAAGATGGTGTGACCACTCACCTAGAGCCAGACATCCTGGAATATGAAGTCGAGTGGGCCTTAGAAAGCATCACTGCGAACAAAGCTAGTGGAGGTGATGGAATTCCAGTGGAGCTATTTCAAATCCTGAAAGATGATGCTGTGAAAGTGCTGCACTCAATATGCCAGCAAATTTGGAAAACTCAGCAGTGGCCACAGGACTGGAAAAGGTCAGTTTTCATTCCAATTCCAAAGAAAGGCAATGCCAAAGAATGCTCAAACTACCGCACAATTGCACTCATCTCACATGCTAGTAAAGTAATGCTCAAAATTCTCCAAACCAGGCTTCAGCAATATGTGAACCGTGGACTCCCTGATGTTCAAGCTGGTTTTAGAAAAGGCAGAGGAATCAGAGATTAAAATGCCAACATCCACTGGATCATGGAAAAAGCAAAAGAGTTCCAGAAAAATATCTATTTCTGCTTTATTGACTATGCCAAAGCCTTTGACTGTGTGGATCACAATCAACTGTGGAAAATTCTGAAAGAGATGGGAATACCAGACCACCTGACCTGCCTCTTGAGAAATCTGTATGCTGGTCAGGAAGCAACACTTAGAACTGGACATGGAACAACAGACTGGTGCCAAATAGGAAAAGGAGTACGTCAAGGCTGTATATTGTCACCCTCCTTATTTAACTTATATGCAGAGTACATCATGAGAAATGCTGGACTGGAAGAAACACAAGCTGGAATCAACATTGCCTGGAGAAATATCAATAACCTCAGATATGGAGATGACACCACCCTTATGGCAGAAAGTGAAGAGAATCTAAAAGCCTCTTGATGAAAGTAAAAGTGGAGAGTGAAAAATTTGGCTTAAATCTCAACATTCAGAAAACAAAGATCATGGCATCTGGTCCCATCACTTCATGGGAAATAGACGGGGAAACAGTGGAAACAGTGTGAGACTTTATTATCGGGGGCTCCAAAATCACTGCAGATGGTGACTGCAGCCATGAAATTAAAAGATGCTTACTCCTTGGAAGAAAAGTTATGACCAACCTAGATAGCATATTCAAAAGCAGAGACATTACTTTGCCAACAAAGGTCCGTCTAGTCAAGGCTATGTTTTTTCCAGTGGTCATGTATGGATGTGAGAGTTGGACTGTGAAGAAGGCTGAGCACCGAAGAATTGATGCTTTTGAACTGTGGTGTTGGAGAAGTGTCTTGAAAGTCCCTTGGACTGCAAGGAGATCCAACCAGTCCATTCTAAAGGAGATCAGCCCTGGGTGTTCTTTGGAAGGACTGATGCTGATGCTGAAACTCCAGTACTTTGGCCACCTCATGCGAAGAGTTGACTCATTGGAAAAGACTCTGATGCTGGGAGGGATTGAGGGCCGGAGGAGAAGGGGATGACAGAGGATGAGATGGCTGGATGGCATCACGGACTCGATGGACGTGAGTCTTAGTGAACTCCGGGAGTTGGTGATGGGCTGGAGGCCTGGCATGCTGCGATTCATGGGGTCGCAAAGAGTCGGACATGACTGAGCGACTGAACTGAACTGAACTGATGGCAGATGACACTCAATAATCACTGTCATTTATTGTTAATACTGCCCTGTGCCCATGTTATAGTCTGAGGAAACGTCAGAAAACCTGGCCAGTTAGGTATATGGTGAAAGCATGAAAAATTCTTTTTCCTTGGGTAACTATCAAATATTTTTACAGAGAGGAATAATGGATCGAATTTGTTATTTTAAAAGATGTCTTTGGCAATTATGAAACAATATCTAGTGAGGGGCAAGCCTTCAGTTTTTTTTTTCTTTTTTTACTATCAGACTAAAAGAAATGCTTGATTTTTTCAAGTGAGAAATTTTTATTTTCTTACATTTGTAGAATAAGACTTTAGACAGGTATTTCATTTGTCTTGCTCACCAGTTTTTCCAGTGATTTGAGTCCACACAGAGTGGGTACACAATGAAATACTTACTAAATCAATAAAAACATATTCTTTGTATTTTTTCATACATTTAAAAAATGTTCTTTCCTACCAATTGACACATCACAGAAAATTGTTCATGTATAATTTTAAAGACTTGATGTTGCAAAACTGGCCTCTAAATTGATACATGAAAAGAAATTAGGAACAGACTTTTCAGTTCCCAAAGAGAGGTTAAGATCATATTTTACTTGTATGTACTTCCTATACATAATGTAATCACACTTTCCTGAACAGGCTAAAGCAAGCTACTTCACACCGCAGATTAGAGAATTGGGCCTATTTAAGGGAAGAAAATCCATTAAATGAGAAAATTAGTATTGTTAGGTTCATTTCTTTCCAGACAAAAATAGAACTACTATTAAAGTGTCATAGAAAGCATATTCCTAATAAGAATTCTACAAACATTTCTTCCAAAAGAATTCAAAGAATTTACTAGACATGGCCTTCACTATAAATAGTCTTTAATGCTTACATTTCAGCATTCAGATGAGTTATTTGTAATATTTTCTTTCAAATAATTGCAGCACTTATCTTACTGAAAAAGACACTCCTTAAAAATAGGGGGATTTTTCTCCCCTATTAAAATGTGCAAATATTTTTTCCTTTCAGAATATCTAAAAATAGGATAAAACTTATAGGTAACTTAATAGAGAATATTCACTATCCTTTTATAAACAAAAATGCTGGAAACAGCTGCTATTTTTTCTACATGAGAGATAAGGAAGATGGCTGTCTCAGCCCTTGTCAACTAAATATAATCCTTCTAACTCTTTCTCTCAAACCAAACAGGTGCCTGGAGGAGGTGAGCAAGGCCATGCGTGCTGATGGGATCCTAAAGAACAGAGCTGTACTGACAAGAGTCAAGTGAGCAGCAGAGAAATGAACTGAAATTTAAAGCCAACTCTTGATTCCAAAGAGAGCCTGGTTTATGTTTATTCATGGCAATGTTTGTTACTTAGAAAATCAGCTAATTTTTCCCAAAGAACTGAGAAGTGAGATAGACAAGTTGAGTTCTCTTTGTTACAGTCACTGAAGAGTACCAGCTTTTCAGAAACAGAGGGAACACGCAGTGTACAAACTACTTGCAAAGTGTTAGTTGCTCAGTCATGTCTGACTCTTTGTGACCCCATGGACTGCAGCCCACCAGTCTCCTCTGTCCATGGGATTCTCCAGGAAAGAATACTGGAGTGAGCTGCAGGAATCTTCCCAATCCAGGGATCAAACCCAGGTCTCCTGCATTGCAGGTGGACTCTACTGTCTGAGACACCAGGAAAGCCCCAAACTGCTTGCAAGTGAACCGCTAACCCATGACAATAGCAACCCTTGTGTCTTTCACTGTAACTGTCAGTGAAGTTAAGGCACTCTGGCCGTTAGACCCAGAGACTGGAAAGTGATCCTGCATCCAAAGAGAAACAAAATAAACTCACCCTTAAATAACTTAGATTGCTAGAGTATGAATGCATTATCTTAATACCCTCTATCCTCACCTCCCCACAAAAGTTTCAGGATATTCAAGTTCAGCTTAAAAAATGTTTGGAAACATAAAGCATATCACAGTTTCTATTGTACTAGATAGAGGCATAGCCAGAACACTAAGACAAGAAAAGCAAATGCAAGGTGTAACAAGATTGAAAAAATAAACCTGAAAAATCAGAAAAGAAATGTAATATTATTTGCAGATAATTTGAAAGTATTTTATAAATTCCAAAAAATATATAGAAAAAAATTTTTAATCCATAAGTAAGCTTGGCAAATTTGCTGGACAGAAGGTCATTTTTAAAAGTGTTGCATTTCTATGTGTCATCATCAAACACAACAAAATAAAATGTTTAAATTAGACCATTTAGGTCAGCATAAAAAATCAAATTCATCCATAGAATATACAGCACTAAGAGTAAACCCTAATATAAACCCTGAACTTTAGATGTTAAAGATGTCTCCATATAGATTCATCAATTGTAAAAAAAAAATGTATCACTATGGAGAAGATTAGACATCAGGAAAATTAAAACCTAAATGAAATACAACTGTACAAATGCCAATATGTATAAAATTGAAAACATTGACAATATCAAGTATTAGCAAAGTTGCAAAGCAGTAGGAGTTTTCAGACTCTGCTGGTGGAAATACAAATTGGAACGACCATGTTGGAAAACTCTTTGGTGGTATGTACTAAAGCTGAACATGGGCCATGCCCTGTGACCATGATATTCTATTACTATATATAAACCCAGAAGAAATTCACAGGTAAATACATCAAGAGACATATGTCAGTACATTTATAGCAATATTATTTGTAAGAGCCAAAAACTGGAAACAAGTCAAATATCCATCAACAGTGGATTAGATAAATAAATTTAAGTAGATTTAGCCAATGAAATGCTAGAGAGCAATAAAAATAGAGAAATATATTAGCAAAACTATGATAGAAGTAAAAAACAATATATTTGATTTATTATTTTATATAAGATAAACTTATTAAAAATACTTTTTATTACTATAAATGAATTATGTTAAAGATATAAAGACTATATACCTTTCAAAGATTTTTTCAACATTGGAAAAAATCATCTTAAACATCACAACTGTTAAAAAATAAACAAAAACTATGATATAGTAAAAGTAAGGGGAGGTTAGCCTGCCCAGCTTACCAGATGTTAAAATCAATATAATTAAAACTATGAGCTGTTGGTATGAGGCTATGTGACTATATCAGTGAAACAAAATAGAGATCACCCAATACCAAGCGATAGTATCTTAATACAGTTAGAAAGAAGAGAGGTTATTTAATCAGTGGTGCTGGCAAATTGGCCTTTTTCCTTGGAACCCCAAATCACAGCATGAAACAAACAAACAAAACTCAGATTGATTAAAGACTTAAATGTAAAAAGAATAAAAATATTAGAAGAAAACTTGAGGCTTTATTTGAAACTTTGTGTCTGAAAAGGCTTATAACCAAGACAGGAAATGGATTTTTTACAACTTAGTGTTAAAAAAACAGAAAAGAAAGAGGTGAGAAAGTATACAGTTAAGCAGAGTTTTTCAAAATTGACACTATTGACATTGCGGACTGGATTCATCTTGTTATGGGGCTCTATCTTGTCCAGTGTAGTATTTTTAGCAGCATCACTGGCCTCTACCCAGAGGATGCCAATAGCACTTCCCACACTTCCTGTAGGTCATAACAATTGAAAATATCTCCAATCATTGCCAAATGTGCATCACTGTGATAAATACATGTCACAGGATGTTAGCTAAACCCCAAAAGAAAGCATTAGCTTGCCTGATCATTTTCAGCTGGCTCAGATGCACTATCACAATGTAAACATGAGACACGACCTGAGAAAAGATGCAGTAAAATGCGCATAACATAATCTTATTTTTGTATCATAAAAAAAAAAGATTGTGTCTGCATGTGTGTTATTTTCATCTCTTATGTTTATATGTTTCAAAGATAGGAACAAACCATTTAGTTCTTTGTTTTTAAAAGAACATAATATGAAATGTCAAGTTAAAGTTTGGGATATTTTTTGAAGTTCAAAAATAGGAGGTTTTTTTTTTTTAAGTTCAATTAAGAATAATAAGTATACCAAGCAAAAGTTAATAATAACATACTAGCTGCATTCTTTAATCAATTTTTGACACTAAATAACCACCTCTATTTGGGAATGGATATTTTATGTCCTAGGATGTTCACAACAGTCCTAATTCCAATAAATTGTGTTTCTTTCAAATAAGGGATATTTAACTACCAAATGTTTTGACACTTTAAAAATATTTTACATATAAATTCACCATATATAAAAACATATAATTTATCAAATCATGATCCCTACTTTGAACTAGAAATAATTATTACCTTAAATTACTTAGTCCTATAGGAAGACATGACAACAGGCATCAAAACATTTGCTAGCATTTGTGATCAAAAGATGTTCTTAAATTGAATGATTGCTTACACTTGCCAACATGTTTATGGCGTCTATCATATATCATGATATTCTCAGCTAATCTCAATTTTCAGATGAAAAAACTGAAATTAATAAAGGTTAAATAACTTGCCCAAGAACACATACTTAATAAGTAGAGAGATTATGACTGCAACCAAATTCTGTTTGATTCTAATGTATAAATTATTTTGTTAAACCAAATACAGGACAACAAGCATTTTTCTCCTCACCTTATAGGGAAGAAATGCATGTTTAGTCACTCAGTTGTGTCTGAGTCTTTGCAACTCCATGGACTCTAGCCCACCTCTGTCCATGGGATTTTACAGACGAGAATATTAGAGTCGGTAGCCATTCCCTCCTCCAGGGGATCTTCCCTACCCAGGGATCGAACTCTGGTCTCCTGTATTGCAGGAGAGTTCTTCTCCATCTGAGCCACCAGGGAAGCCCAGGGATGAAATAAGATTCAAAAAACTGAAAGCGTCAATAGAAGTGTTCCAGAAACCTCAGGAACCACTCGCTGTAGTGAATATTTGCAGGCTGACTTCTCAGCATTCATTCTTAATTCGATCTTCTTAAAAGCTACTAATCACTTTTGAGGAAGTATGTTAGTTTCTAATTATTGCCTCTAAAGAATGAATACTCCACAAATGCAAGGAGAACCGTATCAACAGTTGGCAGAATCTAAATTTCAGAACTCCGGAAGTTAAACAGAAGGTTTGCAATAATCCAAGGAGCACAATTTCAAGAAAGAGGGCTGAATCTTAATGAGAACAGCGAGTTTTATGGCCTCTGAACTTGCCTTATTCCCACTACCCTCGTCCGAGTTCCACCATAGCCTTGAAACCAGCAGACTCACCATGTGGTAGATAAGAAGGCCAGAAGACTAGCAGACGCTGGAAGGGGAGGAATTATTGTGAAGTTTCCTCAAAAGTCTAATTTCCCAGAGAATTGTGACTATTTTATATTCTGGCATCTCTCTGGAAAATCCCCATTCACAGGACTCATCTGTATTTGACCTAAGCTTGCTCCGTGGAAAGACCCTATCCCCAGAGAGTTTGTTAAAATAGAGTGAGATGACAGTAGATAGTAACCCAAACCCACAAGAAGAAATAAGGAACACCACTAAATGTAACTACCTCGGTAATACAAAATACACTATATATGTCTTTTTTGTTTGTACTCTTTTCTCCTGCTCTCTGATTTTAAAAGGTAACATAAAGCCATATTATAAAATTTTGTTAATAGACTTGTAATATATAAGAAGCAATTTTCATGACAAGAATAAACGTGTGCACCCATGGCTGATTCATATTGATGTATGGCAAAAACCACCACAGTACTGTAAAGAAATTATCCTCCAATTGAAATAAATTAATTAATTTTTAAAAAAGAATAGCACAAAAAGTGAGGTTGGAAAAGACTAGTTTAGAGCATAGTTCTAGTATAGTATTCAGTTCAGTTCAGTTCAGTCACTCAGTCGTGTCCGACTCTTTGTGACCCCATGAATCACAGCACACCAGGCCTCCCTGTCCATCACCGACTCCCGGAGTTCACTCAGACTCACGTCCATCGAGTCCGTGATGCCATCCAGCCATCTCATCCTTGGTCATCCCCTTCTCTTCCTGCCTCCAATCCCTCCTAGCATCAGAGTCTTTTCGAATGAGTCAACTCTTCGCATGAGGTGGCCGAAGTACTGGAGCTTCAGCTTTAGCATCATTCCTTCCAAAGAAATCCCAGGGCTGATCTCCTTCAAAATGGACTGGTTGGATCTCCTTGCAGTCCAAGGGACTCTCGAGAGTCTTCTCCAGCACCACAGTTCAAACACATCAATTCTTTGGAGCTCAGCCTTCTTCACAGTCCAACTCTCACATCCATACATGACCACTGGAAAAACCATAGTCTTGACTAGACGGACCTTAGTCGGCAAAGCAATGTCTCTGCTTTTGAATATGCTACCTAGGTTGGTGATAACTTTTCTTTCAAGGAGTAAGCGTCTTTTAATTTCATGGCTGCAGTCACCATCTGCATTGATTTTGGAGCCCCAAAAAATAAAGCCTCACACTGTTTCTACTGTTTCCCCATCTATTTCCCATGAAGTGATGGGACCAGATGCCATGATCTTCGTTTTCTGAATGTTGAGCTTTAAGCCAATGAAGTTATTTTTAATGTGAAGCTTAAGGTGCTAATTATAATTCCCAGGGCAACTCCAGAGAAAAGAACTTAAAAAGAGATAGTAATAGAAAAAGGTAAGTAAAAGAGAACACTAAAATTACCTATTTAATAGAAAAGTATGTGATGACGTCTTAGATATGTTCTCTTGTACAAGTTTTACAGTTTTATGTTTTATCTTTAGATTTGATTTATTTTGAGTTAATTTTTGTATAAAGTGTGAAGTCTATGTCAAAGTTAATTTTTCTGCCAATCAGTGTCCATTGTTCCAGTGTCATTTGGTGAAAAAAACTATTCTTCCTTGAATATTCTGGCTCTTTTTTCAGAAGGAAATTGGTCATGTTTGCATGAGTATATTTATTTTTTCTATTCTATTATTACATGAGCTTATTCGCCCACCGGTACTACACTGTCTTAATTACTTAATTTCCTCCAACTTTGTTCTTATTTTTCAAAATGATTCCATCATTTTCATTCCTTTCAACTCCATAACATTTTAAAATGAGTTTTTCTTTATTTACAAATAGTGACATTTTTAACGACTTTTCCTTAAAGATTAAAGAGGGAGTATAATACACAGATGAGTTTTAACATCTTGATGTAGAAAGTAGTGTACATTAGGGCTCTAACAAAGAGCTAATCAACTAAAAATTAAGATCTAGTTTTATCACTTATTATAATGTTTCCTGACTTTGGGCAAATAATTTACTTTTTCTAATTTTCAAATTCTTTATCTGGAAAGTGAGTAGGTGGTGCTAGGCTTGTAAAAAAAATTGAGCTCCTTATATAATAGAATCAGTTTAAAAGATATCTGTGAATTGATGGAAATCAAAAATCCCTCACAGATGAAGCTGAGGTCTGCAACACAATACAATAAGCTTGTATCTTGATGTTTATGACAATAACATGAAAATAAGCTAAATGCTGAAGAAAATAGATTGTGATTGGAAAATAAAGAATAGCAAGCTAGGCACAGAGGCAGGCAGATTATTCACTATTACTATAGCGCATATTTGCATAAGGTGACCTGCTACCTCATTTCATTGAGTTGAAAATGCCAGTGATTGCAACAGCACTATCAATTTTACATTCCACTAAGAAAGAAAAAAAAATGCTATCAATTATAATTATAAAACATCATCTAAGTTTTTAGGTATTAAAATGTGGACAGTGTACATCTTAAGATCGGTGAAAGAATACAATTCCTTCAAGCTTTCAAACCTGTCCTAACAAAAAATCAGAAAAATCAAATCATGGTTTTGCCACATATAAGATGAATGACCCCTAGAAAGTTATTCAATCTCTCCAATCCTGAGTTGGATCATCTTCAAAAATGAGGATAATAAGAGTAAACTGCTTCAAAAAAGTGTAGAAATCAAAGCCAGTACTTTGAAAATGCTTAATGTTGTATAGAAATGTAACAAACAATAGCTAATTCACTGGTACTCTAAGAGTTATTATTAGGAAAAAAAACAAAAACAAAAAAACACTATTCTTGAGCCCTGGTACAGATAGAAGTTTCTCTTACTTGAAGTTGGGCTTTTTTTTTTTTTTTTTTCTATTCCTTATCTCTGTCAGAGCTTAGGACTTCAATGCATGCTCACTTCCTCACATTTTCTGTTTTCCAGTATCTCTCAGAAATCTAGATCTAGCCTTTAAAATACTCTGTGTAAGTACCTTAACAACTTTATATCTCCTTTCAGTCTTTATTTGGAGTAATATGTAGTCCTCAGCGAATACTCGGTATACTCATATGTTTCCTTTATAGTACTTACTTGAAACCTTCATACTAAACAGGAAGTAGCTATATAAGAAGTTCATAGAAAAACTATTTATGCTAGCATTTCCTAAACACTGCTCTTTTAACTCTTCTGACTTGCTGTAAATACAAAGAAAGATTCTGGGAGCACATTGCTTTAGCTAGCTGAATGGAACTCTAGAATCTTCCTTTTCTGAAAGCTGGCCAGCTCACCTTGCTATATAGTCATGTCTAGTAACCTCTGGTTTAGGCCTCCCAGGACCTTACCTGTGAAGTCCCCTGACCACTTGAATCAGAATCGCCTAGGATGATAAGAACATTTCCAGGTCAGAGCGTTAGCTACAGAGCACGCACTATGTCAGGGAACATTTAACAGGAGGATTCCTGCATGCTGTTTTCTATTTCTCAAGGATTCTCTCTTCCTTATCAGTTCCTATTCCAAGAATGAGTAGAGCTGCACGCAGTTCTCAGGACTGAAGTCCTAGGATGAAACATGCAGTGACTCTTTTCAGCATCAGTGACCTTATATGTATTAGACTATCCATATTGTGGCTATTGATAAAATTTCATTCTGTGTAATAGCTGCATGATCATCTTACTAAAGATATATAAGCCTGCATTTCTGCTAATAAAATACCCTTGCTCCATCAGAGCTTGGGTCCCTGTGTCTTTCTCTGTCTCTTTCTTTCTCTCTCTCTCTCTCTCTCTTTCTCTCTTTCTCTTTCTCGTCATCGACTCCAGACCGCCAGGTTCTGGTCCATTAAAGGACCCCAACAGTACTATATTTTTATGATTGTATATGTCTTATATTTTGCTTTCATGTTTTTTGTATCTCTACTGGCCTGTAAGCTTCATGAGGATAGGGACTATAATTGTTTTATTCACTGATTTTCTAGCACCTTTGCTCTAAGAAGAAAAATATGTGGAGAGGGGGTTAAAGATAGTAGCACAGATTACCCAGGAAATGTTTCTTCATAGGAAACATCTTTTTTGTTCTCATACAAAGAAATCTGTAATTTATCACCATGTAACTTACACAATCAGATACAGTTTAAAAATATTAAGTCAGGCTTCCCTGGTGGCTTAGATGGTAAAGAACCTGCCTGCAATGTAGGAGAAAGTGGAAGTCACTCAGTCGTGTCTGACTCTCTGTGAGCCCATGGACTGACTCTACAGTCCATGGAATTCTCCAGGCCAGAATACTGGAGTGGGTAGCCTTTCCCTTCTCTGGGGAATCTTCCCAACCCAGGGATCGAACCCAGGTCTCCAACACTGCAGGTGGAGTGGGAGACAATGTGGGAGTATTGTGGGAGCAATGTGGGCAAAGTGGGGCAATGTGGGAGACCTGGGTTCAATCCGTAGGTCAGGAAGAGCTCCTGGAGAAGGAACTGGCAACCCACTCCAGTATTCTTGCCAAGAGAATCCCATTGACAGGGGAGCCTGGTGGGATAGAGTCCACAGTGTGGAAAAGAGTCAGACAACTGAGAAACTAACACAAAACACAATATTAAGTTAGATAAGTCTGAATGATAATTTTCTAAAAGAGACATCAAAAACTCTATTGCTTCAGTTCAGTACAGTCACTCGGTCGTGTCTGACTCTTTGCAACGCCATCAATTGCAGCACCCCAGGCCTCCCTGTCCATCACCAACTCCAGGAGTTCACTCAGACTCACGTCCATCAAGTCAGTGATGCCATCCAGCCATGTCATCCTCTGTCGTCCCCTTCTCCTCCTGCTCCCAATCCCTCCCAGCATCAGAGTCTTTTCCAATGAGTCAACACTTCACATGAGGTGGCCAAAGTATTGGAGTTTCAGCTTCAGCATCATTCCCTGCAAAGAAATCCCAGGGCTGATCTCCTTCAGAATGGACTGGTTGGATCTCCTTGCAGTCCAAGGGACTCTCAAGAGTCTTCTCCAACACAACAGTTCAAAAGCATCAATTCTTTGGCACTCAGCCTTCTTCACAGTCCAACTCTAACATCCATACATGACCACTGAAAAAACCATAGCCTTCACTAGATGGACCTTTGTTGATAAAGTAATATCTCTGCTTTCATATATGCTATCTAGGTTGGTCATAACTTTTCTTCCAAGGAGTAAGCGTCCTTTAATTTCATGGCTGCCATCACCATCTGCAGTGATTTTGGAGCCCCAAAAAATAAAGTCTCACACTGTTTCCACTGTTTCCCCATCTATTTCCCATGAAGTGATGGGACCGGATGCCATGATCTTCAGTTTCTGATGTTGAGATTTAAGCCAACTTTTTCACTCTACACTTTCACTTTCATCAAGAGGCTTTGTAGTTCCTCTTCACTTTCTTCCTGGTGTCCTCTGCATATCTGAGGTTATTGATACTTCTCCTGGCAATCTTGATTCCAGTATGTGCTTCTTCCAGCCCAGCGTTTCTCATGATGTACTCTGCATAGAAGTTAAATAAGGAGGGTGACAATATACAGCCTTGACATACTCCTTTCCCAATTTGGAACCACTCTGTTGTTCCATGTACAGTTCTAACTGTTACTTCCTGACCTGCATATAGGTTTCTCAAGAGGCAGGTCAGGTGGTCTAGTATTCCTATCTCTCTCAGAATTTTCCACAGTTTATTGTGATCCACACAGTCAAAGGCTTTGGCATAGTCAATCAAACAGAAATAGATGTTTTTCTGGAACTCTCTTGCTTTTTCCATGATCCAGCGGATGTTGGCAATTTGATCTCTGGTTTCCCTGCCTTTTCTAAAGCCAGCTTAAACATCTGGAAATTCACGGTTCACGTATTGCTGAAGCCTGTCTTGGAGAATTTTGAGCATTACTTTACTAGCGTGTGAGATGAGTGCAATTGTGCAGTAGTTTGAGCATTCTTTGGCGTTGCCTCTCTTTGGGGTTGGAATGAAAACTGACCTTTTCCAGTCCTGTGGCCACTGCTGAGTCTTCCAAATTTGCTGGCATATTGAGTGCAGCACTTTCACAGCATCACCTTTCAGGATTTGAAAGAGCTCAACTGGAATGCCATCACCTCCACTAGCTTTGTTCATAGTGATGCTTTCTAAGGCCCACTTGACTTCACATCCCAGGGTGTCTGGCTCTAGGTGAATGATCACACCATCGTGATTATCTTGGTCATGAAGATAATTTTGTATAGTTTTTCTGTGTACTCTTGCCACCTCTTCTTAATATCTCCTGCTTCTGTTAGGTCCATACCATTTCTGTCCTTTATCGAGCCCATCTTTGCATGAATGTTCCCTTGGTGTCTCTAATTTTCTTGAAGAGATCTCTAGTCTTTCCCATTCTGTTCTTTTCCTCTATTTTCTTTGCATTGATCACTGAAGAAGGCTTTCTTATCTCTTCTTGCTATTCTTTGGAAATCTGCATTCAGATGCTTGTATCTTTCCTTTTTTTCTTTGTGTTTGCTTCTCTTCTTTTCATAGCTTTTTGTAAGGCCTCCCCAGACAGCCATTTTGCTTTTTTGCATTTCTTTTCCATGGGGATGGTCTTGAGCCCTGTCTCCTGTACAATGTGATGAACCTCATTCCATAGTTCATCAGGCACTCTATCTATCAGATCTAGGCCCTTAAATCTATTTGTCACTTCCACTGTATAATCATATGGGATTTGATTTAGGTCATATCTGAATGTTCTAGTGGTTTTCCCTACTTTCTTCAATTTAAGTCTGAATTTGGTAATAAGGAGTTCATGATCTGAGCCACAGTCAGCTCCTGGTCTTGTTTTTGTTGACTGTATAGAGCTTCTCCATCTTTGGCTGCCAAGAACATAATCAATCTGATTTCAGTGTTGACCATCTGGTGATGTCCATGTGTAGAGTCTTCTCTTGTGTTGTTGGAAGAGGGTGTTTGCTATGACTAGTGCATTTTCTTGGCAAAACTCTATTAGTCTTTGCCCTGCTTCATTCTGCGTTCCAAGGCCAAATTTGCCTGTTACTCAAGGTGTTTCCTGACTTCCTACTTTTGCATTCCAGTCCCCTATAATGAAAAGGATATCTTTTTTGGGTGTTAGTTCTAAAAGGTCTTGTAGGTCTTCATAGAACTGTTTCTTTCAGCTTCTTCAGTGTTATTGGTTGGGGCAGAAACTTGCATTACTGTGATATTGAATGGTTTGCCTTGGAAGTGAAGAGATCATTCTGTCATTTTTGAGACTGTATCCAAGTACTGCATTTCAGACTCTTTGGTTGACCATGATGGCTACTCCATTTCTTCTAAGGGATTCCTGCCCACTGTGATAGATATAATGGTCATCTGAGTTAAATTCACCCATTCCAGTCCATTTTAGTTTGCTGATTCCTAGAATGTCAACGTTCAGTCTTGCCATCTCCTGTTTGACCACTTCCAATTTGCCTTGATTCAGGGACCTGACATTCCAGGTTCCTATGCCGTATTGCTCTTTACAGCATCGGACCTTGCTTCTATCACCAGTCACATCCACAACTGGGTATTGTTTTTGCTTTTGTTCCATCCCTTCATTCTTTCTGGAGTTATTTCTCCACTGATCTCCAGTAGCATATTGGGCACCTACCTACCTGGGGAGTTCCTCTTTCAGTATCCTATCATTTTGCCTTTTCATACTGTTCATGGGGTTTTCAAGGCAAAAATACTGAAGTGGTTTGCCATTCCCTTCTCAAGTGGACCACATTATGTCAGACCTCTCCACCATTCCCACCCATCTTGGGTGGCCCCACAGAGCATGGCTTAGTTTTATTGAGTTAGACAAGGCTGTGGTCCTAGTGTGATTAGATTGACTAGTTTTCTGTGATCATGGTTTCAGTGTTTCTGTCCTCTTGCAACGCCTACCGTCTTACTTGGGTTTCTCTTACCATGGACGTGGGTTTCTCTTCATGGCTGCTCCATCAAAGCACAGCTGCTGCTTCTTACATTGGAGGATGGGTATCTCCTCACCACCGCCCCTTCCAACCTTGAATGTGGCATAGCTTCTCTAGTAAAAATTCTTTACTGTTTACTACTTAGTCCTCATGATAATACAGCTTAGCAGTTAAGGCAATTAGTTTAAAATTAGAACTGAGTACATTTTGGTCACTATCACTTACCAGCTGTGACCTTCAATATTTTTTTTTAAGCTATCTAATCCTGAGTTTGATGGTGGCAGTGGTTTAGTCACATAGTCTTTAAAAAAGACATATAAGATAAAAATCACGTGATCATCTCAATGGATGCAGAAAAAGCATTTGGCAAAATTCAACACCTATTCATAATAAAAACTGGTGACAAAGTTGGTATAGAAGGAACATATTTCAACATAATAAAGGTCATTTATGAGCTCATAAAAGGTCATTTACAAGCTCATAGCTAACATTATACTCAATGGTGAAAAATGGAAAGGTTTTCCTCTAAAATTAGTGGAAAGACAAGGATTCCCACTCTCATCTTTTCTATTTGACATAATATTGGTCATAGTCATAGCCATAGCAATCAGACAAAAAAGAAAAAAGAAAATAA
The DNA here is from genome assembly GCF_001704415.2 of Capra hircus. NCBI lineage: Eukaryota > Metazoa > Chordata > Mammalia > Artiodactyla > Bovidae > Capra > Capra hircus. Next base: position 11,486,071 of record NC_030812.1, read on the forward strand.
ATAAAAGGCATAAAAATTGGTAGCAAAAAGGTAAAACAGTTGCTATTTGCAGATGACATGATACTACATACAGAAATCCCTAAAGTTTCCACCCAAAAACCTGTTAGAACTAGTAAGTGGATTCAGCAAGGATATTACTCAGCCATAAAAAACAATAAGATTTTGCAAAAACATGGATGAAACTGGAAGCTGTTTTGCTGAGTGAAGTAAGTCATAGAAAAGTAAATATTGTATATCATTACTTATATGTGAAATCTAAAAAATAAAACAAATAAGCTAATATATGAAAACAGAAACAGATTCCTAGACACAGACAACAAACTAGTGTTTACCAGTGGGGAGAGAAGTCAGGGGAGGGGCGAGATAGAAGAAAGAGATTAAGAGGTACGAATGACTAGGTATAAAATAAATAAAATACAAGAATGTAATATATACAACAGGGAATATAATCAATTATTTATAATAACTTTAAATGGATTCTTATCTATAAAAACATAAAATTGCTATATTGTACACTTCAAACTAATATGATATTATTAATCAACTATATTCAATTTTTTAAAAGTTAAAAAGAACAGTAAATGATAATTCATAGGCCTGCTTTAAAGAATCAAATAAAATAATACCTAAAAAGAACTAAACATAATATCTAGTACATGATCAGCTCTCAAATGTTATCTTGTATGATTATCCATCTTGTAAATTAATATATTTAACCATGCTGAATATCTTAATTTAAATATCAGCATTACTCATTCTAATTGCCATCTCAAATACAATTGAGTGGTGGTGAAATTTCTTGGAAAAGAGTTAAAAATGTCAAGAAATTTTTTTGAGGTCAATTTTTTCATAGTTTATCTTTTGAACTGGTTTTATTTGTGTACGTACTATTGACAGTATAAAATTCAAAATCACTAGCAACCTTTTTTTTTTTTTTTTTGGACTGGGAAACAGATTTAGCCAATCTGATAAATTATTGCAGTTATAAATAATGTGTGTGTGTTACTGTGTAAAGACAAAGAGGAAAAGAAAACCAAAGAAAGAAATGAGGAAAAACAGTTAAAGGCACCAAAGACTCACTGGTGTCAGAATATATTACAAGATATTGTGGATTTGTTGATGGGAAAATGAACTCTGTTTGCAGAAGACACTGTCACAGCAGGTCTCTGCAGAGGAAACAATAACAGAAGCTTCACATTTTCATTTTACGATATACTAAGTGGAATGAAACTCAAATAAGTGACCCAAAATCTGCTCATTCTTCTAGAAAGTAGTGCTTTTTAAATTCAAGAGCTTGTGCTTTGGGAATCAGCTACTGTAGAATATATTACCAGTCAGTATTGATAAAATTATCCAAAAATTAATAGCTGAGTGTTTACAGTGTATCCAATATGATAGATCCAACTATTTACCAAGTCTCTTATTTTGATTAACCTAACATCATCTAAGTAGAAATAGTTTTACGAAGTTGAAACTGGTTGGCTATGTTGTCATGTAAAAGCAGCAGTTTGGCGTCTATCTCATTGTGGTAAATTGTACACTAACCACTTCCAGTGAATCACACTTTCAAATATTCATAATTTTCAATGGTCCCCATTTGACTCTGGGCTTAGCCATCTGACTTGGTTTACCATGGGGATATCAGCAACTGTAACACAAGCAGAGGCTTAAGTACTTAGTCAGGCAACCTCCCCTCTTGGAATGCTACCTCTATCATGTGATACAGGGACCAGTCTCCAGTCAGTACTAGAGGTGAGTGCACCTGCGTGAGTGAACCACTGGAAACCAACAGAAAAACAACCCACCAAAACCATAGGAACATAAAGAATGGTTAAATTATCATGTTAACTCACCACATTGTGGAGTTATTTGTTTGCAGCAATACATTATTGTATTAAGAATTTAGTACTAGAAGTGATAGACAAAACTCAGAACATGTGGCATTACTTTTGAGACTGGGCCGTGGGCAGAGAGTCTCCAAAGGCACCAAGGAAACAGTGTGGGTTGAATGAGCCATAGGAATCCAGTGCTCAAGACTGGAAGCATGGTGAGCTGTATTGTTGTAGTAGCAAAGCCATTAGTAAATTTGTTATCCATGGTAACTTTAAAATATAACATATTCCTGGGAATTCCCTGGTGATTCAGTGGTTAGGACTCCAAGTTTCCACTGCTGAGGACGTGGGTGCAATCCCTGGTCAGGGAACTAAGATCCTACAAGCCAGCTGTATGGTACAGCCACAAAATAAATAAATAAATATATATATATATATATATATATATATATATATATATATATATATATATAATATTTCTAATGAACCTGAGGATTTAGATGATTGATTTCCAAGGTGAATGTTGGAATTGTCCATTACCTTCTTTTAGTAACACATGTTAAAGGGAGAGAGAAGGAATCCCAAGAAAGAACTGCTTAGTACATGAACAGAATTTGGTGTGCCATTTTAACTAAATTTTAAGCATGGGGATAAATGAATGCATTTAATTCTCTCCCCAAATTTTCCTGAAGTCAGGTTTGTGCTCAGGAGTCATTAAGTACTTTTTTCCACTCCACCAGAACAAATACCAAATAAGTCTCTATCATCAGTATACCTTTTTGTGGTGTATTTTGGGCCGCCGGGGGGGAGGGGGGGGCGGGGGCCGGGGGTGTTGTTTGTTTGGTTGGTTTTTTTTAGGTTTTCCCAATGTCAATATCACCATTATGGATCCTGACATTGTGAAGGGATTTGCCTATGTAACTTCCACCCAAAATATGGTGTGTCTCTCCCCACAGAGGATGCATAGATATTTCCAGGGTGCATTCTACTTTAGTGGTATTCACCCTTCTGGATCCACAGCTTTTCCATGTATGTTACCGCTAAGATTTTTCTACTGTGTTCTCATTCACTCATTACTGAATAGATACAGGGAAGGATCACTTTGGTAGGACCTGAACATTGTATAATTTGGAGGACAGTTGTTAAGAAAAAGAATGCCAAAGAATATATGAAAATTTCCTCAGGCCTTAGAATGGGCCTTGAAACTTAAGCTTCAATAAACCTTATGATAAATCTCCCTCCAGTTTACATTTCTTAAATATTTTATTTATAAATTTTAGGTTACATATGGAAAGAATTTCTCAAGACATCTAATGTATTGTGTCACTGGAAATGGAAGTATAGTTACTGCTCACTATGTACTTTCTCTGTTTGATTGCAGTTCCATGAACACAGCAGCAGGGACTTTCTAGTTCACTGTGTCCTCAACACTGGATGCTCGGTAAATGTTTGACAAATGAATGTTTGACTTGGCAATGCATTGAATTTACTTTATTGGTCAGATATCTTTATGCAAAAACATGAAATGGAACTCAAGAGTATAGAATCAAATAAGCAAATGTAAAAATTAATTAATTCAACAACCCAACAGCAGGTTACACCAGCTATAAAGCTGACAGAGTTGAATCAAAAGGCAATTCTTTTGAAATCAGATTGCTCTAAAGAAATCACCCTTAAATTCTTGGAACAATGAAATCGGTCAATAATATACTCCCTCAACATTTTCAATCCAAATTTTTCTCATGTTATAAGATTGGGAACTCTTGACAGTCAGTGAGAATATACAGAGTTGTTTTGCAGAGGAAAATAGGCCTCTGTAGACATGCCTCCCACCCACATCCATAGCAAAGTGAGCTGTTTAGGTAAGAATATTAATCTTAACATATTAATATTCTAAGAATATTAATACTATTAATATTAAAGAATTAAAGAATGTTGATATTAGAATATTAATCTTTTAGAATTATAGGAGGATGACAATTTTGCCCCTTAACATCTGATGGCTAAAGCTGTCAAGGGCACTTGTTAAAGACAACCTTAAAATATGTGTGTGTGCTCAGTCATGTCCAGCTCTTTGCAATCTCATGGACTGTAGCCTACCAGGCTCCCCTGTCCCTGGAATTTTCCAGGCAAGAATACTGGAGTGGGTTGCCATTGCCACCCTAAAATATAGATATAAGAGAATGACAGTTTCCTGAGATGGTAAGTCTTCATTCACCTGGATTTGGTAAATTCTGTCTCTGTAATAAATTAGACATGGGTCACATGAAATACCTGAATCATAATAGCTTAGCATCCCATAGAAATGCCTTGACCGAGTTATTTGCTATTCTTTCCTCTGATTTAATACTGTGCCTCCACCTTTGTAAGAGGTCAAACAAAAACTCTTTATCTGAACAGTGTTTTTATTCCTTTGGTGCAAACAAAAATGAAGACATTATCAACTGACAAGGCTGCTCATTATACGGAAATCTCCATGATATATGTCTCACTAAATTTCTTTCCAAGAAATAATTTGCCCCTGCAGAGGAATTTATAAGCCTTTGATATCAGACATGAATATTACTTAGCTTGGTATGTTTCTTTTCTTTTCTTTTTTGCTATAGCTGCCAAGAAAATAAGCCAAATTTTGTGCCCAGCAGTAGTAATGAGGTCATCTGAGAAATCTGGTGACATAAAGTCCTTATGTTTCTCTAAGTTTGTCTCTCTTCTCGAACTTAACATAATTTAAAACTGTATATTTCATGTCTAAATCACTTGAAAGTAGCTGAGGTTGAGATAAGAAAATAAATAATATACATTTTAAAGAGCTATATTTGTCATCATTATAGCCATTGTCTTCTGTATATAAAATATAGATGAAATATGACATATCAGTTAAAATTATCCTACCAGGTTCCTCCATCCAAGGGACTTTCCAGGCAAGAATACTGGAGTGGGTTGCCATTTCCTTCTCCAGGAGATCTTCCCAACCCAGGGATTGAACCCAGGTCTCCTGCATTGTAGGCAGACATCTTACCATCTGAGCCACCAGGGAACTCATAAAATTTTCCTAGTGTAAATTTACTATACACCTCAAATATTTATATAAATATTATTCATTAATCCATTCTTTCATAAATAATGAGTTTCTACAAACAGGACTGTTTAAAGAAGGATGTGCCAGGTATTGTTGGGAGGAAAATTATAAAAGTACTATTCAATCCCTTAAACTAAAAATCTAATCAGAGCAATGGAAATCTAAAATTTAGGTAACACCAAAGGCATGTAACTATCAGTCAAAGGTCCAGCATGTTCCAGGAAATGAATACAGTAATTCAATCAGCTATCTGTGGGGGGTCATTATTGCCTAGTCCCCATGCAAATTTATACCTGACATACCTGGAATTTATCCTCCAATCAATAAATTACACTTTTATTGGTATGTGGCTTTATCTTTTCAGTATAGTTCAGAATTGTTCTAATGATAGAGCCTGTTAGGCCTACATTTCTAGCCTTATTAACCTGGCTTGAATTAAAAGCTTATCTGGAAGAAAATAAAATATCAGTTGTAAAAAGACAGACCCTAGCAGAATAAACAAACCAAATGGATTGGCAAGTGGCCTCTCAAACTGAGGAAAGCAGGATATGAGTCATTGACTCTCAGTGAGGGAGAATCCAGATGGACTAGTGTTTATTCTACCATACAGTGCTTTAATCGGGGTTATAACAAATGAGCCCAATAGCAGGCAGCATGAAATGCAACATGCCTATGTGCAACAGGATATGATGATGTTTTACAGCCATTTATTAGTTTGCAGCCATGTCTCTCCCCGCTAGATAAGGAGGGAGGAATTTTCCCTAGTCTTGCTCAGCCTAGGATCCCTAATGCATAGAACAGTGAAAGACACATGCTAGATAAATGCTGTTGATGGAAAGAATTAAATACTAAATGACTGATACAAAGAGTAAACTATGCAGAAGTCTAGAAGAAAAGAGAATCCTACTCTCTTGGAGTGTTGTCTTCGGTTAGATTTCTCCCCATCTAGACAAGGATTCAAGAGTAAATAGTGCCTTTGGGAGGGGATCACAGGTAACACTGGGAAGGAAGCAGAAACATGAGATAGGGAAGAGAGGGAAGCCAAGAAGGGGTATGTTATCTAGAAGGTTCCCGGGCCAGTTACCAGTGTGATCTGTGATCAGCTGGGAGCTTTAAGAGACACTAGAGTATAATTTGGAATTTTCCCTCCTGAGAGGTGAGAAAAATGGAATGTTTATCCTCCAACTAGTATCTTCTCTAACTTTGGCTAAGGATGGCTGCTGAGAATATTAACTACAACCTCCTCCATTGCTGTTCTGTAGCCTCTGCAGAGAACTGATGTTTCTTGAACTAGGATGCAGTAGGCAGGCATTGAAATAATGAGTGCAGAGGAGATACTAGTGTGGCAGCAATAGTGTCTACTAAAAAAGCATTATTGAAATAAAAGAATTAAAAGCAGCACTGTGCAGTTGGAAAATGAATAGGATTCAAATTGACAAAAGACGAATCAAGCTAGAGACAGAACAAGTGATGCATATTTGTGAAACCAAAGAAAAAACCAAACAGTGAATTGGAGGATTAGTGAGAATTAGTTTTAAAAGTCCATTGGTTCCGAATCACAAGGGTCTTAAAGGTGACCAAGGACCTTGGACTTTACCCTGTAAACAAAGGAAACCCTGCAAGATTTTCAAACATAAGAATAAAATGAATAAACAGAATAACTAAGATTAATTTGTCAGCTCTAAATAGGAAGAAATGAAATATTGTGATCTTGAAGTGATTTTCACGTTATATTGTAATTCAGGTTTGAGAAGCCTGGACTAGAATGGTGGGATTAAGGCAGGAAACAACAAAAAAGCAAATAAGATGTAATAGATTAGAGGAAGAACAGGAAAGAAGGAGGAGCCCAAGGAGGAACCCAAGATTTTCAGCGTTGATATTAGTTATTCATGACTATTGTGCTTTGACTTAGTCCTAAATTATAGGACTAATTGTGTTTCCCTGGTGGCTCAGATGGTAAAGAATCTGGCTACAATGTGAGAGACCTGGGTTCGACCCCTGGGTTGGGAAAATCTTCTGCAGAAGGGAATGGCTACCATTCCAGTATTCTTGCCCGGAGAATTCTATGGGCAGAGGATCCTGATGGGCTACAGTCCACAGGGTCACAAAGATTCAGACACGACTGAGTGACTAACACTTTCACTTTCACTTTTTGGCATTGGTGAGTTTAGTCTGTGTGTGCACAGAATTATTTGGTACCAATCTATTGTATCATAAAAATGAAATTTCAAAGAAATTAAAGATTGTATTTTAAAGCCCCTTTTCCTGAAGAAGGCAAGTTATTGAGTGATCCTACTGTGCTATGCTACTATATTATGGACTGTTAGCTAGCAGCCTAAAGCAGCTAGCATTGAGGTATGGTAAAATTTTGTCTGCATGCCGGGTACAGAGCTAACGTATACCTCTCCCAACTCTGTAGCTAGTCCATCAGTAGTAACAGATGGCATGTCTTCAAGAGACACTATGATTCATATGTATTAGCACATTTAATCTTCCAAATAACCAATCAGGGAGTTGCTAGTGTCCTCATTTAAAAATAAGAAAATTAAGATAAATGAATAAAAGTAGGTTTCCCCAAAGTCACACAAACAGAAGATGGCAGAATTAAGAGTAGATGACAGGCAATCTCTTTCCAGAGCCACATTCTCAACCCCTTTTCCCCTCTGCCTGAGCAAATGAGCTTAACCCAGAGAAGAGTAACAGCTGAAACTCATGTTGGATGTCCTACTATGGCTGACTCCTCCATTCGCAATAGCAGAAATGTTGAAATTTGCATATTCTATAAGACCATTATTGAGGGAAAAGCAAACAGAAGTTTGAATCCCTCCTTCTTTTTCTTATAAATAATTTTAAGCTTTGTCAAGTTTATACTGTTTAGCTATTCCAAGAGTGTGTTTCTTTTTCATCTTCCTCCTTGAATCTTCCAGAGTATAGTCACACATTTGACAAATCCAACATTTAATTAGACTGAGAGCTAAAGCCACTATTGTAATTTCCTCTGGCATATACATTTTGAAACTCTTGTATAAACACAGACATCTTTTCCCTTTCCCTGGGATCTATAGGGGTAAAAGTGTGGAACCTGGCAGAGTGACAGACAGAAGATCCTTAAAGTCCACAGCAAGTAACTTTTAAACATAAAATCTATTTCCTTAATAATTTTTCTCCTCTTTAAAGGTTAGGAAATTGCTTTTGTTGGATTACCTATTTAATACTTATAATAACCTAAGTGTATATTGATTTTCTTTCTATAATGATGTATTATGGAATGCTTCCCAGGGTTTGTAACATTTAATTTCCACTCATCTATTTTATAAATCTAAACGTAAAGAAAAAAGCATTTTAAATAAAACTATGGGGTTGACCAAAAAGTTTATTTGGGTTGTTCCATAAAATGTTATGGAAAAACCTGAGTGAACTTTTTGGCCAACCCTATAGAATACAGTCAAACTTACTACAAGATTACGTGTACCTAACACTTTCACTGGCAAATATTACATTGCCTTTTACTTATTTCACATCCTTTGTTTTTTGTTTTGTTTTGTTTTTCCAAGATAACACTTTAAATGATTACCTGACAACCATTTACTGACAAATACTATGGCCAGGGAATTTTCTTGGGACTAAGACGAGAAGATGAGCAGAACTTGCATCCCACTTCCAAAGCCTTCATGTTTCTCATAAAACATACAGACCAAGTAAATATATGATTCCAATATCCAATCATGCTAACAGAATAATGACTCCGCGAAGACATCCATATCCTAATACCAGAGCCTGTGTATATATCAGGTCACATGGCAAAGAAGAATCAACATTGCATAATATTGCTAATAAACTGATCTTAAAAAAAGGGAGAGTATCCTGAATTACCCTGATGAACCCAGAATAATCACAAGGGACCTTGAAAGTGGGAGAAGAAGGCAAAAAAAAAGAGAGAGTCAATCAGAAGAAATGACTACAGAAGATACGCAGAGATTCAAAGATGGAATAAAAAAGCCCCAATCCAAAAATTTGGGCAGAGTTTAGAAGCTGGAAAACAAACAAACAAACAAACAAACAAAAAAGAAATCGGGGGGAGAAAAAGAACCAGGAAACAGATTTTTCCCTAGAGCATCTGGAAAGGAACACAATTCTGCAGACACCTTGATTTTCACCCAGTGAGCTCTGTATTGATTGAACTTGTATCCTACAGAACTCTAAGACAATGAATCTGTGTAAAATTACTGTTGTTGATGTTCAGTTGCTAAGTTGTTTCTGACTCTTTGTGACCTTATGGACTGGAACACTCCAGGCTTCCCTGTCCTTCACTATCTCCTGGAGTTTTCTCAAACTCATGTCCATTGAGTCAGTGATGCCATCCACCCATCTCACCCTCTGTTCTCCCCTTCTTCTCTTGCCCTCGACCTTTCCCAGCATCAGGATCTTTTCAGTGAGTTGGCTCTGCATCAGGTGGCCAAAGTATTGGAGCTTCAGCTTCAACATCAACCCTTCCAGTGAATATTCAGGGTTGATTTCCTTTAGGATGGACTGGTTTGATCTCCTTGCTGTCCAAGGGACTCTCAAGAGTCTTCTTCAGTACCACAATTTGAAAGCATCAATTCTTTAGCACTCTGCCTACTTTATGGTCCAACTCTCACATCCATAATTGCTTCTACAGCAAATTAGCACAAATTTAGTAACTTTAACTGCATACATGACTACTGGAAAAACCATAGCTCTGGTCCATACAGTCAAAGCTATGATTTTTCCAGTAGTCATGTACGCAGTTTAAGTCACTTCATCCCCTGGAGAAGGGAATGGCTACCTACTCTAGTATTCTTGCCTGAAGAATCACACAGATAGAGGAGCCTGGTGAGCTACAGTCCCTAGGACCCCAAAAGAGTTGGACACAACTTAGAAATTAAACAGCAACAGCATAGGTATGGCATAGTATAGGTTTTTTTTATGACTAGGTGGTAAATAATGGTAAAGCAGGGGAAGATCTGTCTCTTTTTCTCTCTCTTAGAACTTAAATGTAAGACACTATTTGAAAGACCAAAAGGAGTAATTTCTGTGGCATGGCCCCCTCAGCAACACACACACACACACACACACACACACACACACACACACACACACACACACACACACACACACACACCCTCAGAAAGAGCTATAGGAGAAAACTGTAAAGTGGCTTCCAGATGTTAGTTTATAAAATTCAGACAGGCTACAATCCAGGTGTCTACTCTCGGAAAACTGTAAGATGCTTACCGTGAATAAAAAGAAAAAAAGCTAAGTGACTGCCAGTGAATTAATGGTGAAAGCTGTCTTTTTATGTCACCTTTCAAAATCCGCAGTCACCCTGCAGTGAGCTCTCAAATATTGCTATTTAGGAGACCTTGTGACTAAAGATCTAAAGATTCTTCAATTAATTGCCAGTTAAATTCCCATCTCTTCCACTAGACCAACAGTTTGAAAACAGAACCTCTCGTATTCTTCAACAATGGATCTTCAGTATTGAACATATAGCACCTTGCATACAATAGATGCTTAATCTTAACCCATGTTTGTCTAATAAATCAAGTGATTATTTTTTAATTTTGAAAAATATTGAAAGAGAAAATTCTTTTCAGTAAAATAATAGGTGAAAAAACATCAGGAATCAGATACTCTCATCCCAGTTGGGTTAACACACACACACACACACACACACACACACACACACACACAGCAAAGAAATTAAAAAATATTAGCTGCAGATATTTCTGAGTGGTGGGATAATGAATGTTTTACATTGTCTATTTTAACTTTTCTTTGTTTTCCAAACTCTTGAAAATGAGTGTATACACTTTTATAATCAGAATTTTTAAAGCCATGTGAGTTACAAAGAGATTCCCTCATAAGAAACTGATGCCTTGACCTTAGAATTTCATTTTTATTTTGGGTTTTTCACCCTGCATGGTTTCCAGCCATTCCCCATGTAGTAAGCTGGAAACCACTAAATGGCATAAGGTAAGCAGCCTCTTTCCCATCCTTCCTTTATTTTTTCCCTATGCAAGAATCTGAACTGATACTAAAACAAAGGTTCTTATAGATTCAAGGCATTCTTTATATGATTCTATAATCAAGCAAGAAATCTCCCCTGTGATTTGAAGCAATTTAAGGAGCAGTGATCCTGAGAAGGTATTCATTCAGTCTTCACTTGCTCATTCAATCACTGATTTATGGATGTAAAATAATGCATCTTCATGAGTAATGTTATGACTCTGTCACTGACGGACTCTTCCACTCCATTGCTACTCTAGGTTCTCATTTATACTCCGTCCAGGATCGCAACATTTCTGACCCAAATGATTCAGTTAGCATCCTAACTGGTCTCTCTGTCTCCGCTTGTTCTAATCTATCCTTTATTATGTTTCTTGAAGCTTTTAGAAATACAAATCCATTACATGATGTGTAATAGGGAAATTATGACCTTGGGGATCAGAGAACTCTGGATTGGAGCCTGATTCTTCCACTTACTATATTTATCATAAGTTTTTATACAACCTCTGTTTTTCAAATCCTGTCTCTGATTCTTGCTACCTCTGTGCCCTTGGGGAATTTATTCAGTCACTCTCTCACTTCCCTTCTCTATAAAACTGTTGCAGGAAGGGGGACCCCTTCCAGGGCCCGAAACTGGGCTCTTGTCTAACACTCGGAAATGAATTGTCCAAGGAGACACATGTGCTGGCAAAGCAAAATATTTTATTGGGAAAGGGCACCCGGGTGGAGAGCAGGAGGGTAAGGGAACCCAGGAGAACTGCTCTGACAGTTCAGAGTCTCGGGTTTTGTGGTGATGGGATTAGTTTCCAGGTTGTCTTTAGCCAATCATCTGACTCAGAGTCCTTCCTGGTGGTGCAGCCAAGATGGATGCCAGCAAGGATTCAGGGAGGTGGTCGGATATGTGGTGCCTCCTTTTGACCTTTCCCACACTCTTCTGGTTGGTGGTGACTTATTACTTCCGTGTTCCTTACCAGGACCTCCTGTCATAAAACAACTCATGCAGATACTTACTATGGTGCCTGGCCAGGGTGGGTGGTTTCAGTCAGTGTGCTTCTCCTAACAAAATGGGGCTAATCACACCTACCTCATACTATTGGCTGACATAATACATGAAAAGTTCTTCACTTGTTGCTTAACATCTGCATTTCCTACTGCTGCTATAACAAACTACCACAGAGTCAATAGCTTAAAACAACAGAAATGTATTCTGTCACAGATCTGAAGACCAGAAGTCGAAAATCATTTTCACAGGATCAAAATCGAGGTTACAGCAGGACTGTGTTCCCTCTGGAGGTTCTATGGGAGAAAATGCTCCTTCCCTCTTCCAGATCCTGGTGGTGCTGTTTCTTGGCTTGCGGTTGCATCATTCTGATTTGTACTTACTTGGTTACATTATGTTGTTCTCTTTTGTCTGAAATATCCCTCTACCTCTTTGTTACAAGGACACTTGCTATTGAATGCATTTAGGGACAAGTGTTCTTGCCTGGAGAATCCCAGGGACAGGGGAACTTGGTGGGCTGCCGTCTATGGGGTCGCACAGAGTCGGACACGACTGAAGTGACTTAGCAGCAGCAGCAGCAGGGAACTCCTCATATAATCCAAGATAATCTCCCCATCTCATGATCATTAATTTACTTGCATCTGCAAAGACTTTGCCATATGAGATAACATTCACAGGTTTCAGGGATTAAGATATGTACATCTAAAGGGATATTATTATGCCAACTCTAGACCTTAGCTCATAATTAATCCCAAGAAATGTTAATTATTAGCCATGTTATGAGACTTTGGGCTACCTTCTTAGTTTTAATGAGTTTTTATTATAAGTAACAAAATAACAATGTACTGATTCCTACCCCACTATCCCAATAATGGTATAAAAGATCATAATAATGGTTTAATAAATGCATTTCCTCTTCCTTAAACATCTTTAGTGTGTGTTGTTGAGAGTGTAGAGCCACAGGAGCACTTACAGAGTCTAAATTGAAACAAACATCAGCCATTCCATTCCTAGATACGCACTCAGCAAATTGCATGCATATTCACCAGAAGAGAGGTACTAGCACGCTCAGGGCAATGCTTCAAATCAGCCCCAAACTGAAAACAAGCTAGGTGTTAAGTCACCAGCAGAGCTGATAAATTGTGACATATTTTTACACTGGAATAATCTAGAGTTGGAAATAATGTGCAACCACCTGTAGCAATGTGAACGAGTCTTTAAAACATTCACATTAGCGATATGAATGAATGTTTTTGAAATCAAACACTCAAAAACTATATATGGTGGTCTGTATCTAAAAACATAATCAAATTTATCAATGCTGTTGCATGTCATGATAGTGGTTACCCTGGGAGTATTGATTGGAAGGGGGCAAGCAGGGTCTTATACAATGCTTGAATGATGTGTCTTTTGATTTCAACAGTAAATTCGTCATCATACACTGATTGTATATAATCTTCATTGCAGTATATTGTGCTTTAATTAAACATTAAAATTGAAAAAAACATTCTTCAGGAATACCCTACCCCAAAAACATTAAGTCTAAATTGTTTAGATTGGTGCACAAGGCCATTCTCAGCTTCCCCCATTCTCCGGTCTGTTTTCCCAGCCTCATTGCCTACCATTTTCCCCCACTCTACCATCACAGACTGCTAGGTACCAGTCCCTGAAACAATGTATGCTCCCTCACACAGGTACTTTCCATCCCCCCTTCTTAGATTCCATTTTCCCATCTCTTGATGAATGCTATGCATTTTAGGCCCCAGTTTAACTCCATCTTGTCTCCTGTGTGACTCTATGCATGCGGTTCATAAATCGACCATGTAACACTTATCTCATGATACTTAAATTATTTATGAGTTTGCACATCTATATAGGAAGCTGTTATTAACATTCAAGATGGGTTAGGCAATCATTCTCTTCCATCTGTCAAAGGCCCTTTATGGATTTTTCTATTATAAGACATTCTGTACTACAGCCATTTCATTATGCATTCATCTTGGCCCTTACAGGGTAGAGGTTTCTTACAGACAGAGAGACCTCCTTATCTCTGTGTCACCTAATAAGTGTTCAACACATTTTTATTAAACTAAATTCGATTCCCTTCTCTACTAAATTGGGAACTGTTGAGCAAACAAACCAGTGTTTATTATTGAACCTCTGGCATTTGTCTCGATGCTTGATACATACTGGCCTTCCCTGGTGGCGCAGAGGTTAAAGCGTCTGCCTGCAATGTGGGAGACCTAGGTTCAATCATTGGGTTGGGAAGATCCCCTGGAGAAGGAAATGGCAACCCACTCCAGTATTCTTGCCTGGAGAATCCCATGGACGGAGGAGCTTGGCATTTGTCTCGATGCTTGATGCATACTAGGTTCTCAATAGATTTGTTTATTGCACAATTAAGTCTGTGCTATTTCAAATTTTGGATTAAAAACTTCTGAATCTATCCTACTTAATGGCCATTCTATGACTTTGGAGTTGTAGGTTGCTTTGCAGAGCTTCATCTGTGGAAACTGAAGCAATGGTGATGAGACATGTCATTATAAGCTGTAGTACTTATGAACTTAAACAGATTATCACGTCTTTGGAGAAACCTAAAATGGCAAACTGACTCAAGTCAATTCAATTAGTTTAATTCAATAAGCATTTGCTGAAAAGCAAAAGTGTTCTGCTAGACTTGGTGGGGTATATCAGATACAGAAATATTGTCCCTGCCCTCGAGGGAACCACTGTCCTGTGAGAGAGATCAGAAAACCCGCCTGCACAACTGCCAGCTTAAGCAGCTAAAACATGGTATCCTGTGATATAAGAGATAAAGCACAGCTACAGGAGAGAGCAGTGGTCATGAGGCAAGTCATTTAAGCTCATTCTTGAAAGACACATAGATTTTTAATGTGTGTATCAAAGATCCTGTAGTTCAGGAGTACAAATTATTTTTGTACTGTTTTGCAAAGTAATCAGAAAAGTTGTTAGTCATTCAGGGGAGAAGAAAGGGAGAAATGAGGGTGAGAAACAATATTAAAAATCCAATCCAGTTCACGTTGTTAAGGGTTTTAAAGGACACTGAGATATTTGGACTTTATTCGGTATGAAATTATAACTGTTGAATACCGATTATCTGTAATAGGAATACCACTTGCTGATTGTGTGTTAGAGACACAAGAAAGGAGACACTGGGAGCAGGGAGACACCTGAGGAGTTTGCTGCAGTAACGCAAATAAGATGTAAAGAGAATCTGAACTACAGCAAAGATTGTGATAGTAGGAAAAAAAATTGAACTCTATTGTTAAATTAGAATTGGTAATGATAGAAAACTAATTGGTGGTGAAAGGTAATATCTGGCTAGGAAGTAAATATAAGGATGACACTAGAAACTAACAAGATGTCATAAATCAACTATACTTCAATAAAAAAATTAAAAGTAAAAAATGAAATTTTAAGATAATTCTTACATCTCAAGGTGATTTTTCTGACATCATTATACTGACAAAATTCTCTTATTAAAAAGTTTTTATTGAAATATTGTTGACATGCAATGTAATGTTAGTTTCAAGTGTACAGCAAGATAATTCAGTTAAACACACATATACATAATCTTCACATATAGATATATTTTTCAATTTCTTTTCTCCTATAGGTTATTAAAAAATACTGAGACTAGTTCCCTGTGCTATACAGTAAGTCCTTATTGATTATCTATTTTATATGTGTACGTATTAATCCCAAATTCCTAAATTATCTGTCCTACCTTTTCCCTTAAACACCTGCAGTAACAGGCAAATTTCGACTTGGAATACAGAATGAAGCAGGGCAAAGACTAATAGAGTTTTGCAAGAAAATGCACTGGTCATAACAAACACCCTCTTCCAACAATACAAGAGAAGACTCTACACATGGACATCACCAGATGGTCAACACAAAAATCAGATTGATTATATTCTTTGCAGCCAAAGATGAAGAAGCTCTATACAGTCAACAAAAACAAGACTGGGAGCTGACTGTGGCTCAGATCATGAACTCCTTATTACCAAATTCAGAGTGAAATTGAAGAAAGTAGGGAAAACCATTAGACTACTCAGATATGACCTAAATCAAATCCCTTATGATTATACAGTGGAAGTGACAAATAGATTTAAGGGAGTAGATCTGATAGATAGAGTGCCTGATGAACTATGGAGGAGGCTCGTGACACTGTACAGGAGACAGGGATTAAGACCAACCCCACAGAAAAGAAATGCAAGAAAGCCAAATGGCTGTCTGGGGAGATCAGCCTTAGAAATAGCTGTGAAAAGAAGAGAAGCAAAATGCAAAGGAGAAAAGGAAAGATGCAAGCATCTGAATGCAGAGTTCCAAAGAATAGCAAGAAGAGATAAGAAGGCCTTCCTCAGATATCAATGCAAAGAAATAGAGGAAAACAACAGAATGGGAAAGACTAGAGATCTCTTCAAGAAAATTAGAGATACTAAGGGAACATTTCGTGCAAAGATGGGCTCGATAAAGGACAGAAATGGTATGGACATAATAGAAACAGAAGATGTTAAGAAGAGGTGGCAAGAATACACAGAAGAACTGTACAAAAAATATCTTCATGACACAGATAATCACGATGGTGTGATCACTCACCTAGAGCCAGACATCCTGGAATGTGAACTCAAGTGGGCCTTAGAAAGCATCACTACGAACAAACCTAGTGGGGGTGATGGAATTCTAGTTGAGCTCTTTCAAATCCTGAAAGATGATGCTGTGAAAGTGCTGCACTCATTATGCCAGCAAATTTGGAAAACACAACAGTGGCCACAGGACTGGAAAAGGTCAGTTTTCATTCCAATCCCAAAGAAAGGCAATGCCAAAGAATGCTCAAAGTACTGCACAATTGCACTCATCTCACATGCTAATAAAGTAATGCTCAAAATTCTCCAAGACAGGCTTCAGCAATACGTGAACCATGAGCTTCCAGATGTTCAAGCTGGTTTTAGAAAAGGCAGAGGAACCAGAGATCAAATTGACAATACCTGCTGGATCATCGAAAAAGCAAGAGAGTTCCAGAAAAAACATCTATTTCTGCTTTATTGACTATGCCAAAGCCATTGACTGTGTGGATCACAATAAACTGTGGAAAATTCTGAAAGAGATGGGAATACGAGACCACCTAACCTGCCTCTTGAGAAACTTATATGCAGGTCAGGAAGTAACAGTTAGAACTGGACATAGAACAACAGACTGGTTCCAAATAGGAAAAGGAGTACGTCAAGGCTGTATATTGTCACCTTCCTTATTTAACTTCTATGCAGAGTACATCATGAGAAATGCTGGACTGGAAGAAACACAAGCTGGAATCAAGATTGCCAGGAGAAATATCAATAAACTCAGATATGCAGATGACACCACACTTATGGCAGAAAGTGAAGAGGAACTAAAAAGCCTCTTGATGAAAGTGAAATAGGAGAGTGAAAAGGTTGGCTTAAAGCTCAACATTCAGAAAACGAAGATCATGGCATCCAGTCCCATCACTTCATGGGAAATAGATGGAGAAACAGTGGAAACAGTGTCAGACTTTATTTTCTGGGGCTCCAAAATCACTGCAGATGGTGATTGCCACCATGAAATTAAAAGACGCTTACTTCTTGGAAGAAAAGTTATGACCAACCTAGATAGCATACCAAAAACAGAGACATTACTTTGCCAACAAAGGTCCATCTAGTCAAGGCTATAGTTTTTCCAGTGGTCATGTATGGATGAGTTGGACTGTGAAGAAAGCTGAGCACCAAAGAATTGATGCTTTTGAACTGTGGTGTTGGAGAAGACTTTTGAGAGTCCCTTGGACTGCAAGGAGATTCAACCAGTCCATTCTGAAGGAGATCAGCCCTGGGATTTCTTTGGAAGGAATGATGCTAAAGCTGAAGCTCCAGTACTTTGGCCACTTGATGCGAAGAGTTGACTCAGTGGAAAAGACTCTGATGCTGGGAGCAATTGGGAGAAGGAGGAGAAGGGGACTAAGAGGATGAGATGGCTGGATGGCATCACTGACTTGATTGACATGAGTCTGAGTGAACTCCAGGAGTTGGTGATGGACAGGGAGGCCTGGCATGCTGTGATTCATGGAGTCGCAAAGAGTCGGACACCACTGAGCGACTGAACTGAACTGAACATTTCCCCTTTGGAAAATATAAGTTGTTTTCTATATCTGAAAGTTTCTGTTTTATAAATAAGTTCATTTGTATCATATTTTAGATTCCACATACAAGTGATATCATATGTATTTGTCTTTATCTGTCCTACTTCACTTAGGATGGTAATCTCTAGTCCATCCATGTTGCTGCAGTTGGCATTGTTTCATTCTTTTTATGGCTGATTGTGTATATGTACAACGTCTTCTTTATCCATTCATCTGTTGATGGACATTTATGGTGATTCCATGTCTTGGCTATTGTAAACAGACCTTCAGTGAATATTAGAGTTCATGTATCTATTCTAATTAGAGTAATTTTTGGATGTATAGTCAGGAGTGAGATTGCAAGATCATATGGTAGCTCTGTTTTTAGTTTTTTAAGGAACATTTATCCTACTCTCCATTATCGCTGCACCAATTGACATTCGCACCAACAGTGCAGGAGGAATCTTTTTTCCACACCCTTTCCAGTGAGATTGTTATTTTTCATTTCACTAAAGAAGAAAAGAGAATGGTTACTGAACATACAACCATTTCTCGGCTACTAAGAAGACCCAAGTTGAGCAAAATTACAGGAAGACAGGATATCTGTAATTTCAAGTTTATTATATCAAACCACTGGCCGCCAGAAATCAAGGTCCTGAACCCCTTAGACAAAAAGCACAAGTTTTTTAAGTCTGATAATCTGTTGCTGTTTTGTAAATAAGTTGATTTGTATCATTTTAATTGATATCATATGATATTTCTCTTTCTGTCTGACTTTCTTGACTCAGTATGACAGTCTCTAGGTCCATCCATGTTGTTCATGAAATTGCATTGTTTCTGAAACTTAGAGAATGAGCCTATGGTTACTGAGAGGGGAAGAATGTGTGGGAGCGGGGAGGGATAGTTAGGGAGTCTGGGATTGACATGTACATGCTTCAGTATTTAAAATGGATAACCAACAAGGACCTACTACTGTATAGCACTTGGAACTCTGGTTAATACCCTGTAACAGCCTAATTGGGAAAATAATTTGAAAAGAATAATAAAGAATAAATACATGTATATGTATAAATGAATCACTGTTGTACACCTGAAAATGACCAACATTGTTAATCATATGTACTCTAATATAAAGTAAAAAGTTTAAAAAAGAAAGATTAATAAGGTCAGAGGATGTAATGTAAAACACGGTGGCTATAGTTGATTATACCATATTATATACTTGAAATTTCCCCAGAGAGTAAAGCTTAAATGTTCACATACACAAAAAATAAACATGTCAAGTGAAGAACGTGTTAACCAGATGGTGGGCATCCTTTCACAATGTATAGCATATCAAATTGTAACAGTGTACGTTTTAAATAGCTTACAATTTTATTCATCAACTATACCTCAATAAACCTGAAAAAAATAAAATTTAAAAAAAGCACAAGTTACACCTTCCTGCACCTTTATATCATTGCTGATGTGTTTAGTCACAAGGTTGTGTCTGACTCTTTGTGACCCCGTGGACTATAGCCCACCAGGCTCCTCAGTCCATGAGATTTCCCATGCAAGAATAATGGAGTGGATTGCCATTTACAGGGCAACTTCCTGATGCAGGGATCAAACCAACATCTTCTGCTTGGCAGATGGACTATTTACCACTGAACCACCTGGGAAGCACACCAACCAGGAGTTATTGTCAAATCATAATCGAGAATATGAGCCATAGAAACCCACCCCAAGAGCTTAAAAATTAACAACGTTTTTTTTTTGTTTTGTTTTTTGTTTTTAAATTTTTTTTTATTTTTTAAATTTTAAAATCTTTAATTCTTACATACATTCCCAAACATGAACCCCCCTCCCACCTCCCTCCCCACAACATCTCTCTGGGTCATCCCCATGCACCAGCCCCAAGCATGCTGCACCCTACATCAGACATGGACTGGCGATTCAATTAACAACGTTTTAAAGAAATTATCCAAGTGAAATGCCAACTAAATTATAAGATTTCTCCTCGTAGTGGTTTGGCACACACAAGTCACTATGTTGTTGTTTTGCCGCTCAGTCATGTACAACTTTTTGCGACCCCATGGACAGCAGCATGCCAGGCTTCCCTGTCCTTCACCATCTCCTGGGGAATGCTCACACTCATGTCCATTGAGTCAGTGATGCCATCCACCCATCTCATCCTCTGTCATCCCCTTCTCCTCCTGTCCTCAATCTTTCCCAGCATTAGGGTCTTTTCTAATGGGTTGGCCCTTTGCATCAGGTGGCCAAAATTGGAGCTTCAGCTTCAGTATCAGTCCTTCTAATCAATATTCAGAACTGATTTCCTTTAGGATTGACTGGTTTGATCTCCTTGCAGTCCAAGGGACTCTCAAGAGTCTTCTCCAACACCACAGTTCAAAAGCATCAATCCTTCAGCACTCAGCCTTCTTTATGGCCCAACTCTGACATCCATAGATGACTACTGGAAAAACCATAGCTTTGACTAACTATATGGACCTTTGTCGGCAAAGTAATGCCTGTTTTTTAATATGCTGTCTAGGTTTGTTATATCTTTTCTTCCAAGGAGCAGGTGTCTTTTAATTTCATGGCTGCAGACACCATCTGCAGTGATTTTGGAGCCCAAGAAAATAAATCTGCCACTGTTTCCATTGTTTCCCAATCTATTTCCCATGAAGTGATGGGACCAGATGCCATGATCTTAGCTTTTTGAATGTTGAGTTTTAAGCCAGCTTTTTCACTCTCCTCTTGCTCTTTCATCAACAGGCTCTTTAGTTCTTCTTCACTTTCTGCCATATGGGTGGTGTCATCTGCATATCTATGATTATTGATATTTCTCCTGGCAATCGATTCTGGCTTGTGCTTCACCCAGTCCAAAATTTCTCATGATGGACTTTCCTGATGACTCAGATGGTAAAGAATCTTCCTGCAATGCAGAAGACCTGGGTTTGATCCCTGAGTTGGGAAGATCCCCTGGAAGAGGACATGGCAACCCACTCCAGTATTCTTGCCTGGAGAATCCCCATGGATAGAGGAGACTGGCAGGCTACAGTCCATGAGTAGCAAGGAGTTGGACATGACTGAACAACTAAGCACAGCAGAGCACATATTATAAGTTAAATAAGTCAAATTATAAGTTATATATGTTATTAAAATTATGTAAGTCTTATATGCTATATATTAAATATCTATAATTATATATGTTATATAAGATATATATTAAAGTTATATAATTTATTAAAAGTTAATTAAGCAGGGTGAAAATATACAGCCTCGATGTACTCCCAATTTGAAACCAGTCAGTTGTTCCATGTCCAGTTCTAACTGTTGCTTCTTGACTTGCATACAGGTTTCTCAGGAGTCAGGTGAATTGGTCTTGTGTTCCTATCTCTTTAAGAATTTTCCACAGTTTGTTGTGATCCACACAGTCAAAAACTTTAGCATAGTCAATGAAGCAGAAGTAGATGTTTTCTGGAGCTCCCTTGCTTTTTCTCTGATCCAATAGATGTTGCCAATTTGATCCTGAGTTCCTCTACCTTTTCTAAATCAGCTTGTATATCTGGAAGTGCTCAGTTCACATACTTTTGAAGCCCAGCTTGAAGGATTTTGAGCACTACCTTTCTAGCACGTGAAATGAGTGCAATTGTGCGGTAGTTTGAACATTCTTTAGCATTGTTCTTCTTTAAGATTGGAGTGAAAACGAGCTTTTTCCTGTCCTGTGGCCACTGCTGAGTTTTCCAAATTTGCTGGCATATTGAGTGCAGCACTTTCACAGCATCATCTTTCAGGATTTGAAATAGTTCACCTGGAATTCCATCACCTTCACTAGCTTTGTTCATAGTGATGCTTCCTAAGGCCCACTTGACTTCGCACTCTAGGATGTATGGCTCTAGGTGAGTGACCACACCATCATGGTTATCTGGGTCATTCAGACCTTTTTTGTATAGTTCTATGTATTCTTGCCACCTCTTCTTAATCTCTTCTGCTTCTTTTAAGTCTTTGTCTTCTGTCCTTTATTGTGCCCATCTTTGCATGAAATGTTCCCTTGGTATCTCTAATTTTCTTGAAGAGATCTCTGGTCTTTCCTATTCTATTGTTTTCCTCTATTTCTTTGTGTTGATCACTCAGGAAGGCTTTCTTATCTTTCTTTGCTATTCTTTGGAACTCTGAATTTAGATGGGTATATCTTTCCTTTTCTCCTTTGCCTTTCTCAGCTATTTGTAAGGCTTCCTCAGACAACCATTTTGCCTTCTTAAAATGAAAATTATTCTTCAAGTCCTGGGTTAAACATACATAATATTTGACCTTCAAGTATCCACATGTAATTCATAACAAATTCCAAAGTTTTATGGAAATAATGCATGAACATGGAGGGAGCTGAAAATAAGGCAGTTGAAACTGCCTTGATAAGGCAATTCGCACCAAAGAGATGTCACAAATGCCTTACAGATATTGAGAAGTACTAGTGAGAAAGAAATTCAATTGAGTTACTTCAAACTGACTTCAGGTAGTGTCAACAATCTATTTTAATTATAATCCTCATAAACCAAACCACATCGTGGGTTTAAAAAGCAACAACAACAACAAAAAAAAATACAGGGTCACAGTAATAGTCACAGAGAAATACAGTGTTTTCTTATTTGCATCCAAACTTATCCTTCCAGACAGTTACTAACTCTCACACCATTACCGCCACCACAACTGCTACCATTGGCATTAACTTCCCTCCCATATATTTTTGGAATCCCCACAGGATAGCTCTTCTGTGCTCCAGGGACCAGTCCTCTTAGCAAGCCTGAAGCATTTTATATTTTGCTTCCTTCCTACTCTGACACTGTGTAGTTACATCTGTCTCTGCCAAGACTGCAGAAATTTCTACTGCTGATGCTTCTACAGTGCCTATCAATGCTGCATGTCTAGAGAACTAATAACTCTAAATCTTGTCTTATCCAAAGCATTGCTAATCACTGAGGAAAAGCCTAGGTCAGTCTCCTATAGCTTTATAACTTCCAAGCACCACTTTCTTGACCTAAAGCCACCTTTACAATAGTCTCAGTCCCTTGGGATTGTACAAGTTAAGTGGCAGATACTCTATTTAGAATCATTCCTCTTCTTCATTCTTAAACTCTAGTACATATAATAATTCTCAGTAACTCTTTCAATTTTGCTGTGCACAAAGCACTGTGAGAGACTTTAAATAGATTATATTATTGAATTTTGACAACAAATCTGCAAACTAGATATTATTATCTTCATCTTACAGATGGAATAAACTGAGGTTTTACAGTTATTACAGTTGTTGGCCAGTGGCTTAGTGTCCAAGTAGTCTCATGCCAGACTACACTAAACCGCCTCTCATTCCTTAGCATAAATGAATCTGATTCATTTTTTCCACAGTGTGATAACTATGCAGGCAAAGGACACATCAGCCTAGAGCAGATCCTACTTGACTCCATTGGGGCATGTGTAGAAAATTATGCCTTCCCTGATCAACTGTCTGGACAGGCTTTTCTGGACGTGCCTAATACCTATGCTGCTGCTGCTGCTAAGTCACTTCAGTCGTGTCCGACTCTGTGTGTCCCCATAGACAGCAGCCCATGAGGCTCCCCTGTCCCTGGGATTCTCCAGGCAAGAACACTGGAGGGTGTTGCCATTTCCTTCTCCAATGCTTGAAAGTGAAAAGTGAAAGTGAACTGGCTCAGTCGTGTCCAGCCCTTAGCGACCCCATGGACTGCAGCCCACCAGGCTCCTCTGTCCATGGGATTTTCCAGGCAAGAGTACTGGAGTGGGGTGCCATTGCCTTCTCTGGCCTAAAACCTATAGCATGACCAAAATGGCAGGTCCCCCTCTTTCCTGGATGGCAAGAGATTTGGTTCGTCTTTGTTGAAAAAAAAAGTTAATTCATATGAGCATATTCCTGAAATGGGAGGCAAATATCTTTCATCTCTCTTTTGACCCTTTTGCTTTCCAGTGGGCAGACAGTGTGTCTGATCATAGTGCTTCTGCAAGTAGAGCAAACCTGGCCAGTATGGCTTGCCTCCAGTGCTAATGGCTAAATGGAAAGTGCCAGTGAGCCTGACATGTGTGGAGCTTTTGGCTTCTGGAGAAAAGTCTCTTCCAGAGAGTTGATTCATTGAATATGCAACAAAGAGTGGTGTCAAATTGCTCAGAAGAGGTGCTCCTCCTTGCCTTATATAAACCGAGTTATGTGAGACTCAATAGCAGTTGTCTGAAAGAAAAGACCAAAATAAACTTAAGGAAAATTATGAAAGAGTGGAAACAATATTAAAAAAGAAGGTGGTTTATCAAATAAAACCTAATATTCTCAGAGATATAAAATAAAATAGTACATCCTCAAAGACAGAACGGATGGTAAATGAAAAATCAAGCTAGAGGAAAAACCTCCAGTTATATATGTGTTTGTAATGTGTATCTGAGATTCCAAATAGCTTGAAAATCATCATGCTAAGAATATTTCCCAAAAAAGCAAAGTAAAGGAAAATAGAAGAGGAAATGATGAAAAAATTAAAGGATCATAGTGGTTCAACATCAGATAAAAGAAACACCAGAAATAACAGAAAGAAACCTTATGAGTAGCTTATTAAAAAAATATATACTAAAATACTAACTTACAAATTTATCCACAACTAAAGACCCAAGTCTCCTAATTAAATAAGTTCATGGAACATCTTGCAGAAAGAGAAAAAAAATAATAAAAATTATCTATGCCAAAATGTATCATTATAACATTTCAAAGTATTAGAGATAAAAAAGTTTCTAAAAACTCTTTAAAAAGTTAAAATAGATGACTCAAAAAGGCATAAAAATAAGTTTTTCATGGACTTTAATGACACTGGAAAGATAGTGTAGCAGTGCTTTCAGCATGCTGAGGGAAAATAGTTTTTAATCTATAAATCTAGAGGTATCACATGTTGAAGACTGAAAACAAATTTCTCCATTATTAACCCTTCTTGAGAACTAACTAGAGGATATGCCCTCTAGGATAAGAGAGAAACTAACAAAGGAAAGAGGAAAAGAGAATTTCCATGATGTGGACAAAAAGGTCCCAAAAGGTAGATGTCCATCTAGCCTCCTACTTAACCATTCCAGTTCGGAGTGAAGGACTGAGTTCTTTGGAAAGATGGCCACCATGAAAACAGCAAGATGATAGTGATTTGATATGTTGACATTTTAGAAAACACTGTCAGTGTGTTTTGGGACTTCCCAGGTGGCATTAGTAGTAAAGAACCTGCCTGCAAACGCAGGAGATGTAAGAGACATGGGTTCCATCCTTGGGTCCAGAAGATCTCCTGGAGAAGGGCATGGCAACCTACTCTAGCATTCTTGCCTCGAGAATCCCATGGACAGAGGGGCCCAGCAGGCAACAATGCATGGGGTCACAAAGAGATATGACAAAATGACCCAGCACACATGCACATCAGTGTGTTTATAATGGCTCCAGTGAAGCATAGGGACAAAACTTAAGTCAATAGAAAACTAAGCAAACAAGGAAATTATCAATTCTAAGAAAATCAGAAAGTTGTGAAAAAAAAAAAAGGATAAATAACCTCTTCTTAATTCTGCATGAAAATTCTTACTTTGCTTTTAAATGTAAACAATAATGAACGATATAACTAAAATTATAGCATAGCCATATTAAGAGGAAGGTAAGAAAGGAAATAAGTAAATGAAGAAGAGTTACACAACAGAGAGCTGATCTCTGTGCAGCTAGAAGGTGTTAACAAATATGCAAAATTGATTTAGATCAGTATAAGAATCTTTGGCAACCTGATGTGAAGAACTGACTCATTTAAAAAGACCCTCATGCTGGGAAAGATTGAAGGCAGGAGGAGAAGGGGACGACAGAGGATGAGATGGACCTGGGGATGGCTAAGCCCTCTTGGAGGAGGTCGCCATTATCCCCACCATAGAGCCACCAGAACTTACACAAGACTGGGGAAACAGACCCTTGGAGGGCAGAAACAGAGCCTTGTGTGCACCAGGACCCAGGAGAAAGGAGCAGTGACCCCATAAGAGACTGACCCAGACTTGCCCTGAGTGTCCAGAAGTCTCCAGTGGAGGCGTGGGTTGGCAATGGCCTGCTGCAGGGCTGGGGGCACTGGGGGTAGCAGTGCCTGCATGTGACTTTTTGAAGGAGGTTGCCATTATCTTCACTACCTCCACCATAGTTTGGTCCCAGGTAAATAAAAGGCAGGGAACAGAGCCCCACTCATCCACAGAAAGTTGGATTGAAGATTTACCAAGCATGGCCCCGCCCATCAGAACAAGACCCAGTTTCCCCCTCAGTCAGTCTCTCCCATCAGGAAGCTTCCATAAGCCTCTTATCCTTCTCCATTAGAGGGCAGACAGACTGCAAACCACAATCACAGAAAACTAACCAATCTGATCAATGGACCAAGCCTTGTCTAACTCAGTGAAACTATGAGCCATGTCATGTACGGCCACCAAAGATGGACGGATCCTAGTAGAGAGTTCTGACAAAATGTGGTCCACTGGAGAAGGGAATGGCAAACCACTGCAGTATTCTTGCCTTGAGAACCCCATGAACAGTATGAAAACACAGAAAGATAGGACACTGAAAGATGAACTGCCCAGGTTGGTAGGTGCCCAGTATTCTACTGGAGATCAGTGGAGAAATAACTCCAGAAAGAATTAAGAGATGGAGTCAAAACAAAAACAACACCCAGTTGTGGATGTGATTGGTGATGGAAGCAAGGTCCAATGCTATGAAGAGCTATACTGCATAGGAACCTGGAATGATAGGTCCATGAATCGAGGCAAATTGAAAGTCATCAAACAGGCGATGGAAAGAGTGAACATCAACATTTTAGGAATCAGCACAGTAAAATGGACTGGAGTGGGTGAATTTAACTTAAATAACCATTGACTCTGATGCTGGAAGAGGTTGGGGGCAGGAGGAGAAGGGGACGACAGAGGATGAGATGGCTGGATGGCATCACTGACTCAATGGACGTGAGTCTGAGTGAACTCTTGGAGTTGGTGATGGACAGGGAGGCCTGGCGTGCTGCAATTTATGGGGTTGCAAAGAGTCGGACATGACTGAGCGACTGAACTGAACTTAACCATTATATCTACTACTGTGGGCAAGAATCCCTTGGAAGAAATGGAGTAGCCATCACAGTCAACAAAAGAGTCTGAAATGCAGTACTTGGATGCAATCTCAAAAATGACGGAATGATTTCTGTTCATTTCCAAGGCAAGCCATACAATATCACGGTAATCCAAGTCTATGTCCCAACCAGTAATGCTGAAGAAGCTGAAGTTGAACAGTTATATGAAGACCTACAAGACCTTCTAGAACTAATACCCAAGAAAGATGTCCTCTTCATTATAGGGGACTGGAATGCAAAAGTAGGAAATCAAGAAACACCTGGAGAAACAGGCAAATTTGGCCTTGGAATATGGAATGAAACAGGGCAATGACTTTTAGAGTTTTGCCAAGAGAACACACTAGTCATAGCAAACACCCTCTTCCAACAACACAAGAGAAGACTCTACACATGGACATCACCAATGGCCAACAGCAAAATCAGACTGGTTATACTCTTTGCGGCTAAAGATGGAGAAGCTCTATACAGTCATCAAAAACAAGACTGGGAGCTGACTGTGGCTCAGATCATGAATTCCTTATTGCCAAATTCAGATGGAAATTCAAGAAAGTAAGGTAAACCCCTAGACCATTCAGGTATGACCTAAATCAAATCCCTTAAAATTATACAGTGGAAGTGAGAAATAGATTCAAGGGATTAGATCTGACAGACAGAGTGCCAAAAGAGCTATGGACAGAGTTTCATGACATTGTACAGAAGGCAGGGATCAAGACCATCCCCAAGAAAAAGAAGTGCAAAAGCAAAATGGTTGTCTGAGGAGGCTTATATATAGCTGTGAAAAGAAGAGAAGCGAAAGGCAAAGGGGAAAAGGAAAGATATACCCATTTGAAGGCAAAGTTTCAAAGAACAGAAAGGGGAGATAAGAACGCCTTCCTCAGTGATCAATGCAAAGAACTAGATGAAAACAGTAGAATGGGAAAGACTAGAGATCTCTCAAGAAAATTAGAGATATCAAGGAAGTATTTCTGCAAAGATGGGAACAATAAAGGACAGAAATGACATGGACCTAACAGAAGCAGAAGATATTAAGAAGAGGTGGCAAAGGTAGACAGAACTGTACAGAAAAGATCTCCACAACCCAGATAACCACAATATGTGATAACTCAGCTAGAGCCAGACATCCTGGAATGTGAAGTCAGGTGGGCCTTAGGAAGCATCACTATGAACAAAGCTAGTGGAGGTGATGGAATTCCAGTTGAGCTATTTCAAATCCTGAAAGATGATGCACTCAATATGCCAGCAAATTTAGAAAACTCAGTAGTGGCCACAGGACTGAAAAAGGTCAGTTTTCATTCCGATCCCAAAGAATTCTCAAACTACCACACAATTGCACTCATCTCACATGCTAGCAATGTAATGCTCAAAATTCTCCAAGCCAGGCTTCAGCAATACATGAACTGTGAATTTCCAGATGTTCAAGCTGGTTTTAGAAAAGCCAGGGAACCAGAGATCAAATTGCCAACATCCATTGGATCATCAAAAAAGCAAGAGAGTTCCAGAAACACATCTATTTCTGCTTTATTGACTATGACAAAGCCTTTGACTGTATGGATCACAACAAACTTGGAAAATTCTGAAAGAGATGGGACTATCAAACCACCTGACCTGCCTCTTGAGAAACCTGTATGCAGGTCAGGAAGCAACAATTAGAACTGGACATGGAACAACAGACTGGTTCCAAATCAGAAAGGAGTACGTCAAGGCTGTATATTGTCACCCTGCTTATTTAACTTACATGCAAAGTATATCATGAGAAATGCTGGGCTGGATGAAGAAGAAGCTGGAATTAAGATTGCCAGGAAAAATATCAATAACCTCAGATATGCAGATGACACCATTCTCATGGCAGAAAGTGAAGAGGAACTAAAGAGCCTCTTGATGAAAGTGAAAGAGGAGAGTGAAAAAGTTGGCTTAAAACTCAACATTCAGAAAACTAAATCATAACATCTGGTCCCTTCACTTCTTGGCAAATAGATGGGGAAACAATGGAAACAGTGGCAGACTTTATTTTGGTAGGGCTCCAAAATCACTGCAGATGGTGACTGTAGCCATGAAAACAAAAGACGCTTGCACCTTGGAAGAAAAGTTATGACAAAACTAGACAGCATATTAAAAAGTAGAGACATTACTTTGCCAACAAAGGTCCATCTAGTCAAAGCTATGGTTTTTTCAGTAGTCATGTATGGATATGAGAATTGGACTATAAGGAAAGCTGAGGACCAAAGAACTGATGCTTTTGAACTGTGGTATTGGAGAAGCCTTTTGAGAGTCCCTTGGACAGCACAGAGATCCAACCAGTCCATCCTAAAGGAGATCAGTGCTTTGTGTTCATTGGAAGGATTGATGTTGAAGCTGTATCTCCAATACTTTGGTCACCTGATGTGAAGAACTGACTCATTGGAAAAGACCCTGCTGCTGGGAAAGATTGAAGGCAGGAGGGGAAGGAAATGACAGAGGATGAAATGGTTGGATGGCATCACCAACTCAGTGGGCATGAGTTTGAGTAAACTCCAGTAGTTGGTGATGGACAGGGAGGCCTGACGTGCCGCAGGCCATGGGGTCACAAAGAGTCAGACATGACTACACCTCTGAATTGAACTGAACTGGAGAATCTTTGGAGGCCCTCAAAAGATGAGTACTTAGGGAAATAAAAGCAGATAAGAGTCATGTTTGTCTCTGAAGAACAAAATTAGAGAATGCTAAGTGTTGACTCGGGCTTCCCCGGTGGCTCAGTGGTAAAGAATCTGCCTGCCAATACAGGAAACGTGGGTTCAATTCCTAGGTGAGGGGTATCCCCTGTAGTAAGAAATGGCAACCCACTTCAGTATTCTTGCCTGAGAAATTTCACAGACAGAGGAGCCTAA
This sequence comes from Capra hircus, assembly GCF_001704415.2. Classification (NCBI taxonomy): domain Eukaryota; kingdom Metazoa; phylum Chordata; class Mammalia; order Artiodactyla; family Bovidae; genus Capra; species Capra hircus. Next base: position 11,516,173 of record NC_030812.1, read on the forward strand.
TGGTCCATTGGGTCACAAAAAAGTTGGACACGACTTAGTAACTAAACAACAACAAAGATTTGATATAGGACATAGTCTTTCCCCAAAAACCTCTGAGAAGTGGTTAACTCAACAATGTAATTCCTTTATTTGAAAAAAACCAAGAATCAAAATCTTTAGGCTGCTATGAAGACTAATTTTACAGTTTATAACAAGCAAGTCCAATTTTTCTTATTCAGTTTTCTTATTAAGTTTTACTTAAAAAATAAAAACTTATAAGGCCTTTACCATGAGCAGTGTATTTAATGTTGCCTTAATTTTTTAGTCCCAAGATTATTTTTGACTGTCAATAAATTTAAAATTGTAAATAAATGATAGTAAAGCTGGAGATACTACCTAAAATTAGAGTTAAAATAAGAGTTTATCAGGAATGAGAGAGCATCAATTGGAAGATGGCTAACTGGGGGCAGTGCCAGCGAGAAGCCAGAGAAAGAATTCAACAGCTACATAATATTCCAATGTAATGTTAACTAATTAAACAAGGAGAGCATTAGACTGAGGTGGTCTCACTCCTTAGTAGCCTATGTAAACAAACCAAAATCTAAGTCTGAAATGCCTCAAGATTAATAAATAGAGACCAAAGGATGACTAACCACAAATAGCAAACTAGGCCTTTGCAATCAATGCAACCCTCTAAGTATAGCTAATCAAATAATTTCCTAGCTTTTCTACCCCTTCTTTTCTGTAAAACTCTTTTCCCTGCCTCTGTAGGTGGAGTGCTCCTAACCACCTTAGTTTGTCACTGCCTGATTCAATTAGATTTTTATTAAAATAAACTTAAAAATGTTAATATACTTTTGTGTATCTTTGAACAGTAGGCACTGCCATGATGCATTTCTGTCTCTATCATTATTATCAGTTTTTTCTATATGAGTACTTACCATATAAATTTTGCATACATAATTCCCATAATAACCCGATAGGTACCTTACAACTCCCCTCTCCCACTAGTAACTCCTCACCTCATTATCTCCTTTTGTTGTCTTTGTAACAATTACAGACTCTCTGAGTTAATATTATCCTTTGGTTGGAGATGTCTTTGTTTTGCTTGTTTATTATCTATCTACAATATAAGCTTCATAAGAACAGAGACTTCGTGTTATTCCTTACCGGGAACATAGTAGGTGCTACGTAAATTTTGTACAGAAAAATACAAAATCAATCTAAAGAGAAGTTAAATATCTAAGATGAATATTTAAAACAAATATGTTCAGATATTTAAAATAAATTTAAGAAAACTAACAGAATTGGTATGAAACAGAAAATATTGTGTGGTATGTGTATTATGTATACATGAAATATAAAATCTGAGGAAACATTAGCATTACCTATGTCACAGTTAAAGTTAAATATTTTTGCTTTGTTTCTCTGCTTATTCTAATTTTTTACGTTAAACATAACATATAATAAACATAGTAAAATATTTTTAAAAACCACATGTGACAAGATACACAGTCAAGATACACACTAAAATAACATATTCAACTAAGTCCAAGGACTAAGCTGTTTGCAGTGATTCTTTTTAAGGAATGCTTAGGTGCCCAATGCTTAATTTAATTCCTATGTGATCAATATAACCTATAAAGTCTACAACCATATTTATTATTTGGACTCAGAGGTCACAAAAAGCTATGGACAATATTTGTCCCAACAGACCTAGAAATACCCACTGTTATTCTCTGTTCATATTCCATTTTAGCTTTCAAATCTAAATCTATTTGCTTTAAGCTTTTTTGTTTGTTCGTTTCATTTCAGTCCTTTTAGTAGTTTGGTTTCCTTTTCCTGCTCTTCCGTCTTCTCTCTGTATCTCTTCTCATACATGAAACTGCCATCTCTTGGGAAAAAATGAAGTGGTTAGTGTAGTCATGAAATTTTCCTGTTATCCTTCTTGTATAAATCAATCTGTTTCTTTCTAAAGCTGTTTTTGATCACCCAGATTCAGTTTACCATATGCTAATAGGGAGATTGTTTACCTAATGGACTGAAACATAATAAAACATTTCTTCTCCCCTCATTTGATCTACAAGTAAGCTTTCATTTCCAGCTTTCACTTATTTGTATTGCTCTTTTGACTTGCTTATAAGAATGCAAATCTGGTTATGACTAGCTGGTGTGTCACATACTGTTAAAATATCCCATCTCTTAACACACGTTTCTAAATAATTAAACTGGTAGGAAATATTTACCCAAGGTAATGAATTCTTGCTTAAGTAATAAAATTAAGTGTTTGAATGATATAAACATATATATATATATATATATAATTTACGTAGGTGTAGGGAACACTACTATGAACTGTGTTCAATTAAGAACGAAGTGTCATAGAAAAATGTAACATATTTTCACAATTCATTTAAGCTTATTTTCTGATAGATACATACAACATAGTATGAAAATGCACTGTTTCCAAAAATGCTGGGTGAGATGACATAAAAAGAATGACTGTTAGCCATGTGGAGCAGCTGTGTGATCAACTCCCCACCTGCCTTTCCGGAAGGAAGCCCACTCTGGGCCCAGGCACACCAAGTGATAATTTAACAGCTGCTTCAGGACTACCTCCTACTCACCAGGCTCGAACACAGACAGCATCACCTGAAACCAAGGGAAACAGCAGCATGTGTGAAGAGAATACTATTAAACAGGCAGGACAGAAATGACCATCAGATACCTTTGAAGAAGTCAGTCTTCCAGTGGTCTACCAAATAAAGCTATATAGTGAACTGAACATTTTCCCCTTTTTGGTTTCACTAAAGTAGCTGCTGCTTCTCTTCTAATTATACTATACGGAAGTCAGTCCAGTACTATGTATTAAGCAACCTGTCTGCATGATGTGGGTGAGTTTTGCTTTGTTTGCTAAATATCATTTGAAAGAATTACGAGAGAGAAGAATATAAATGATGTATGCATTAAGAGATACAAACTGCTGCTGCTGCTAAGTCGCTTCAGTCGTGTCCGACTCTGTGCGACCCCATAGAGGACAGCCTACCAGGCTCCCCCGTCCCTGGGGTTCTCCAGGCAAGAACACTGGAGTGGGTTGCCATTTCGTTCTCCAGTGCATGAAAGTGAAACGTGAAAGGGAAGTCGCTCAGTCGTGTCTGACTCTTCGCGACCCCATGGACTGTAGCCCACCAGGCTTCTCCGTCCATGGGACTTTCCAGGCAAGAGTACTGGAGTGGGGTGCCATCGCCTTCTCCGAGAGATACAAACTACTATGCATCAAATAAGCAATGAGAATATATTGTACAACACAATGGAAATATAGCCATTATTTTTTAATGATTTAACTAGAGTGTAATCTATAAAAATATTAAATCACTGTGTCATATACCTGAAACATATCATGTTATTAATCAACTATACTTCAATAAAAAATAAAAATTTCAATTAAAACATTAAAAATTTTTGAAGTACATAAAAAGTTGAAACAAAGCAAATAACATGCACAGTGAACTAAAACTGAGGTAGACCACTAAAACCCCCAAAGAGAAAAATAAAGTCCAAGTGAAACTGCTTCCTTCTTAGGAAAGTGATACCAAAGTTATGTTTTTTTTCCTATTCAGACATTGATTCTCATAATGGCCTGCAGCATGTAATAACCTTTTTACTTTAGCATCGTTATGCAGAAAACTGGCATCATATGTTTTATTACTTTGAGTTCATCTCTAGAGTGGTGAGAGGATTAATTAATTTATTCATACATATTAAAAACATTTTGTAGAAGTCCTTTTGAAATTCTACCATGAACCAGCCTTCTCATCTTTTATCATTAGCTGTTACTTTTCAAATGGTTGTATAATGTTTTAAATTTTTTTTTATTTTTTTCACTGGTAAACAGAACTTTTGTAGGAAGATTGTGAATACTGCTTGATTAAATCAATGCTAATTTCCAGAAACAACAAATTTTCTCAAATGCCTATTTTAATTACTATTACAATATCATGAAAATTTTAGCAACTACAAATCAAGTGGTCCAGAAATTAGGTCTGATAGATTCAGTGCATTAATGGGTTTGATGCATTGTTCAGCAAATTTATTTTATTGCAGAAAGCTAATCTTTTTCCTGGTATCTCACACAGGCATACAGCTAGAGCTAAAATGAACGTGCAGTTTTCTGAGGCTTTCCCAAAGGGACAATGCATATCACATAGCAACATCTGCCAAGGAGAAAACTACACAACCAGTTTCAGTTTTTCCCTCTTGTAAAGATGATTGCATCCAATTGCAGGAAATGTATGCAACATCAATACCATTTTAAACATGCTTTACTATGCAGGTCTATGGTTATTTTATATGGTTTTGGGTTCAATAACCATTATCACACCTTAAATTTTGCATTTCTAAAGAATTTTCACATCTGCTTAACAACCCTGCCAAGGAAGGGTTGATCATTCCCATTTTACATATAGAAAAGCTGATATTTATAAGAGGTGGGTGTCTTGATCAAGGTCATAAGACTGCCTTTATGTAGAACCAGGATGGGATTCACTATTCAGTTCTGTTTTCATTATACCTTTCATATATATGTGCACAAAAAATAATGTATAATACAAGTACATAGTTATGTACTAACAGACTGTTTTATAATCTACAGGTCATATGTAATGTGAAGGGAAACACTATGTCTATTGATTGTTCTAATTTCTGTGTAATCATAGTGCAGTTTGGTTTTTTGTCTTGTAAATGATAGAGATTTGGAACAGCTGCAAATTGCTAATGTTCCTGGATACATTTGGCAGCAGCCTGAGGCAAGCAAATCCACAACAAGCAAATTAAATCCTTATAGTAATATATCTCTAAGCACTTACAGTATGAATAACAGAGGTATTGTGAGCCCAAAACAATTTTAAAAGAAATATAAGCGGTTGTTTATTTATTTATACAAAGAGACCAAGAAGTTTAGAGCATATGGTACAAAGGACAATAACCAGGAGAGTCAACTTCTTGCTATACCTGAAAAATCATGAGCTTTGAAGTGACAAAAAAAAAGAACCCCTTGAATTTGATCAGATTTCAAATTTGATATCAAGGTAAAAGACTGACAGTAAGTCCAGAAGGGCTTTCCAGGCAAAGAGCATGGGTGTGAGAGATGGAGCAGAGGCAGATGAGAGATTCATGTTTCAAAGAGTTTAAAGTAAAGTAAAGTCGCTCAGCCATGTCCAACTCTTTGCAATCCCATGGACTATAGCCTACCGGGCTCCTCTGTCCATGGGATTTTCCAGGCTATAGTACTGGAGTGGATTGCCATTTCCTTCTCCAGGGAATCTTCCCGACCCAGGGATCAAATCCAGGTCTCCCACATTGTAGACAGATGCTTAACCATCTGAGCCACCAATCAAAGAGTTTAGTTTACTCAAAATCAGCACTTGTTAAAAGAAACAGAAATAATGGCCAGGTAAATAGGAGATACCATTATTCTCTCTACTGTACAGCTCTAGAGTACAGTTAGCTGCTTAGCATTTCACTTTTTCCTTCATTCATAGGTCTATGCTATGCCTACCCTCTACTCAAGGCCAACTTTACACATGCTTGGCAATTTCTACCTCATGGTTCTAAGCCATCGGTGATGAGCCATGCATTAGGTAAATAGCTGAGGGAGAAGTGCAAAAAGAAATATTAAACTATTGAAGAAAAGTTATTCATGGATCCTTGTTAAAGATAGTGAAGCGGACTTTGTCAAGGGGGACTGTCATGAAAGGCATGTGGACCACCACAATGGGGTTTTACAGTGAGGGAGAGATATTGCCCCCAACTCAACAAAACAAGGAAAGTGAGAATTTATGGCCAAAAAGTGAGAGGGGTTATCTGTGGATGGAAAATTATTAAAAGGAAATATCAGGGGTTGGGGATGATTCTAGCTTTAACAACTCAACGAGACTCTTCTGAAGGCAAGTCAGGTGGTCAGACATCACCTGAAGAATGGTTAAGGATGGGGAACTTGATCAAATATCGAGGCTGGGAGATGATGGCTAAACTGACTTAGCGAGATTCTTGCTAAAACTGGACAATGCAGATATGAACACAGAAGCTCAAACATAAGGGCCTAGTTGAGAAGAGAGTTACAAGAAGCCTGACTAGAGTTTGGTCAAGATAAGAATCTTTGTCAGCACACCCACCCGCATAGTCCCTATTCATTCTGTCCACAGATACGTTCCAGTGTCATCAAGCGCCAGTACTTCCGTCTTGTCAAGTTCACTATGCCCCATCCCACCTCTATATCTGTATGTGCTATTGCCTGTTTTAATATCGTTCAAGGGCACTTTTCCTGACCTAAAGCTTAGCTTCATCTAGGAGATAAACCGTGCCACATGCTTTCATCAACGCATATTTGTCTCTCACAGCAGATAGTCGTTAAATAATTGTGTAATTGTAGACAGTAATTGTGTGTCAATGTGATTCTTTAATAATTATCAGCCAAAAGTTCAATAAAATTCTTGAGGTTTGTTTTAAATTTATTTTATTGAAGTAATTAGAGTATAGTTGATTTAAAATGTCTTGCTAAATACTGCTGTTCAGGAAACTGATTCATTTATACATACATATGTTTGTTTACGTATACATGTTTTTGCTTTCACTTCCAATATGGCTTATGCAGTTCAGTTCAGTTGCTCAGTCACTCAGTCATGTCTGACTCTTTGTGACCCCATCCCTGTCCATCACCAACTCCCGGAGTCCACCCAAACCCATGTCCATTGAGTCAGTTATGCTATCCAACCATCTCATGCTCTGTCGTCCCCTTCTCCTGCTGCCCTCAATCTTTCCCAGCATCAGAGTCTTTTCCAATGGGTCAGCTCTTTGCATCAGGTGGCCAAAGTATTGGAGTTTCAGCTTCAACATCAGTTCTTCCAATGAACACCCAGGACTGATCTCCTTTAGGATGGACTGGTTGGATCACCTTGCAGTCCAAGGGACTCTCAAGAGTCTTCTCCAACACCACAGTTCAAAAGCATCAATTCTTCGGCACTCAGCTTTCTTTATAGTCCAACTCTCACATCCATACACGACCACTGGAAAAACCATAGCCTTGACTATACGGACCTTTGTTGACAAAGCAATGCCTCTGCTTTTTAATATGCTGTCTAGGTTGGTCAAAACTTTCCTTCCAAGGAGTAAGCATCTTTTAATTTCATGGCTGCAATCACCATCTGCAGTGATATTGGAGCCCCCGAAAATAAAGTCAGGCACTGTTTCCACTGTTTCCCCATCTATTTCCAATAAAGTGATGGAACCAGATGCCCTGATCTTTGTTTTCTGAATGTTGAGCTTTAAGCCAACTTTTTCACTCTCCTCTTTCACTTTTATCAAGAGGCTCTTTACTTCTTCACTTTCTGCCATAAGGGTAGTGTTATCTGCATATGTGAGTTTATTGATATTTCTTCCAGAAATCTTGATTCCAGCTTGTGCTTCTTCCAGCACAGCGTTTCTCATGATGTACTCTGCATAGAAGTTAAATAAGCAAGGTGACCATATACAGCCTTGACGTACTCCTTTTCCTATTTGGAACCAGTCTGTTGTTCCATGTCTAGTTCTAACTGTGCTTTCTGACCTGCACACAGGTTTCTCAAGAGGCAAGTCAGGTGGTCTGGTATTCCCATCTCTTTCAGAATTTTCCACAGTTTATCGTGACCCACAATAAAAAAATTAAAAAAAATAAAAAATAAAAACAAATAAAAATAAAAAAGAGATGGGAATACAGGACCACCTGACCTGCCACTTGAGAAGCCTGTACGCAGATCAGGAAGCAACACTCAGAACTGTACATGTAACAGAATGGCTTCAAATAGGAAAAGGAGTCCGTCAAGGCTGCAGTCACCCTGATTATCTAACTTCTATGCAGAGTACATCATAAGAAACGCTGGGCTGGAAGAAACACAAGCTGGAATCAAGATTGCCAGGAGAAATATCAATAACCTCAGATATGAAGATGACACCACCCTTATGGCAGAAAGTGAAGGAAAATGAAAGAGCCTCTTGATGAAAGTGAAAGAGGAGAGTGAAAAAGTTGGCTTAAAGCTCAACATTCAGAAAACGAAGATCAGGGCATCTGGTCCCATCACTTCATGGGAAATAGATGGGGAAACAGTGGAAACAGTGTCAGACTTTATTTTGGGGGGCTCCAAAATCACTGCAGATGGTGATTGCAGCCGTGAAATTAAAAGGTGCTTACTCCTTGGAAGGAAAGTTATGATCAACCTAGACAACATATTAAAAAGCAGAGACATTACTTTGTCAGCAAAGGTCCATCTAGTCAAGGCTATGGTTTTTCCAGTAGTCACGTACGGATGTGAGAGTTGGACTATAAAGAAAGCTGAGTGCCGAAGAATTGATGCTTTTAAACTGTGGTGTTGGAGAAGACTCTTGAGAGTCCCTTGGACTACAAGGTGATCCAACCAGTCCATTCTAAAGAAGATCAGTCCTGGGTGTTCATTGGTAAGACTGATGTTGAAGCTGAAACTCCAATACTATGGCCACCTGATGCAAAGAGCTGACTCATTGGAAAATACCCTGATGCTGGGAAAGATTGAGGGCAGCAGAAGAAGGGGACAACAGAAGATAAGATAGTTGGATGGCATCACCGATTCGACGGATGGATTTGGGTGGACTCTGGGAGTTGATTATGGACAGGAAGTCCTGGCATTCTGTGGTTCATGGGGTCACAAAGAGTCAGACAAGACTGAGCGACTGAACTGAACTTAACTGAATTGTGATCCACACAGTCAAAGGCTTGGCATAGTCAATAAACCAGAAAGAGCTGTTTTTCTAGAACTCTCTTGCTATTTCGACGATCCAGCAGATGTTGGCATTTTACCTCTGGTTCCTCTGCCTTTTCTCAAACCAGCTTGAACATCTGGAAGTTCACAGTTCATGTATTGCTGAAGCCTGGCTTGGAGAATTTTGAGCATTAATTACTAGTGTGTGAGATGAGTACAATTGTGCGGTAGTTTGAGCATTCCTTGACATTGCCTTTTTTTGGGATTGGAATGAAAACTGACCTTTTCCAGTCCTGTGGCCACTGCTGAGTTTTCCAAATTTGTTGGCATATTGACTGCAGCACTTTCAAAGCATCATCTTCCAGGATTTGAAATAGCTCAACTGGAATTTCATTACCTCCACTAGCTTTGTTTGTAGTGATGCTTTCTAAGGCCCACTTGACTTCACATTCCAGGATGTCTGGCTCTAGGTGAGCAATCACACAATCGTGATTATCTGAGTCATGAAAATCTTTTTTGTACAGTTCTTCTGTGTATTCTTGCCACCTCTTCTTAATATCTTCTGCTTCTGTTAGGTCCCTACAATTTCTGTCCTTTATTGAGCCCATCTTTGCGTGAAATGTCCCCTTGGTATCTCTAATTTTCTTGAAGAGATCTCTAGTCTTTCCCATTCTATTGGTTCCTCTATTTCTTTGCATTAATCCCTGAGGAAGGCTTTCTTGTCTCTCCTTGCTATTCTTTGGAACTCTGCATTCAAATAGGTAAATCTTTCCTTTTCTCCTTTGCTTTTTGCTTCCTTTCATTTAACAGCTATTTGTAAGCCTCCTCAGACATTCATTTTGCTTTTTTCATTTCTTTTTCTTGGGGATGGTCTTAATCCCTGTCTCCTGTACAATGTCACAAACTCTGTCCATAGTTCATCAGGCACTCTGTCTGTCAGATCTAGTCTCTTTGATATATTTTTCTCTTCCACTGTATAGTCATAAGGGATTTGATTCAGGTCATACCTGAATGTTCTAGTGGTTTTCTCCACTTTCTTCAATTTCAGTCTGAGTTTGGCAATAAGGAGTTCATGATATGAGCCACAGTCAGCTCCTGGTCCTGTTTTTGCTCACTGTATAGAGCTTCTACATCTTTGGCTACAAAGAATATAATCAATCTGATTTTGGTGTTGACCATCTGATGATATACATGTGTAGAGTCTTCTCTTGTGTTGTTGGAAGAGGGTGCTTGCTATGACCACTGCATTCTCTTGGCAGAACTCTGTTAGCCTTTGCCCTGCTTAATTCCATATTCCAAGGCCAAATTTGCCTGTTCCTCCAGGTGTTTCTTGACTTCCTACTTTTGCATTCCAGTCCCCTATAATGAAAAGACATTTTTTGGGGTGTTAGTTCTACACGATATTGTTGTTCTTCATAGAACTGTTCAACTCATTATTGCTTACTATAGTCTATTGAATACATTTCTGTGTGCTGTTCACTAGGACCTTGCTGTTTATCTAGTCTAGATATAATCGTTTCCATTCGTTAATCCCAAACACCCAGTCCACCCCTCCAACCCACCTTCTCCATGGCAACCACCAGGGTTGCTGTCGTCTATGTTTGTGTGGCCGTTTCTGTTTCATGGATAAGTTTATGTATGTCATAGCTTAGATTCCATAGGTCACTGATTTCATATGGTATTTGTCTTTCTCTTTCTAACTTCAATAGGATGATAAGCTCTAGGTCCATCCGTGCTGCTGCAAATGGCATCATTTCATTCTTTTGTATGGCTGAGTAATATTCTATTTTATGTAAACACCACATCTTCTTTATCCATCCATCTATCACTGGACTTTTAAGTTGCTTCCATGTTTTGGGTTTCATAAATGGTGTTGCTATGAATGTAAAAGTGCAAATATCTTTACAAATTATAGTTGTTTTGTTTTTTTTTTTTTTTCCTGGATATATGCCCAGGAGTGGGATTGATGGATCACATGGCAACTCTATTTAAGGTTTTTGAGGAACTGCCATACAAAATTCCTGAGTTTCATTGACTACAATTTCATGAGGGACAATGATGAGTATATTTTGCTTAATACTATAATCTGGCACCCTTCTATACTAGATCAATAAGTACTTATTGAATAATTGGGCCCTTTCTGAGGATAATTCTCAAGTAGAAAGAGGAGTGAAAGTGTAGAGAAAAGATAAGAGCAATTAAAACAAAATGAACAAGAAAACTGGGTTTATTCACCCACTCAGACATGTAAATTTGTTCACTCAATAGCTAGTAAGCTGGTTTTAAATATAGCAAATTTTGATAGTGAACCTCTATTTGCTTATTTACTTGTTTATTTATAAGGCTTGAAGCATGATGTCCCTATTTTGCATGATTAGAAAAGTTTACAGTTATATATTAGTGGATTTACTTTTTATGTATATTGTTTAGTCCTTCATGAAAAATAAAACCCAAAATTATGATACTGCTTCTCTGAAAAGCATCGTCTGTGATGTTCATAAGTGTGATCTATATGAAAATGTGGCATCCATATATTCTCTGCAAAGAATAGCAAGAACTTGTCTATCAGAAAAAAATGCAGATTATCAACCATAAGGCAGTTCAAAGTCTTTCAGAAGCCTAAACTAGGGAAAAGATAGGTAAAAAAGATAATTTTGGAAATTAAGGGAGCAGTATGAGACTTGGGTGCTAACTGCTAAGTCACTTCAGTCATGTCCGACTCTGCGACCCCATAGACGGCAGCCCACCAGGCTCCCCCGTCTCTGGGATTCTCCAGGCAAGAACACTGGAGTGGGTTGCCATTTCCTTCTCCAATGCATGAAAGTGAAAAGCGTAAGTGAAGTCACTCAGTTGTGTCCAACCCTCAGCGACCCCATGGACTGCAGCCTTCCAGGCTCCCCTGTCCATGGGATTTTCCAGGCAAGAGTACTGGAGTGGGGTGGGTAAGTTAGCTCAAAAACATGGATTGAGAAAGTTCTACAGATGAGTTTAAGTATATAAACTTTAGAAAAATAAAAGTAAGAAGCTAATCCAAAGGAAACATTTTATATATTTAAATAACAAAGGTTGTTTTTATATGCATGCTCAAGTGACATCTTCTTAACCTAAATTGTTAATGCAAATTTGTTTAATACACGTAAGGTTTTCCCCATAAAATGGATCAAATGTTCTGTCTCAGAATATGTCACTTCAGCATAAGAATTATTTTGACCTGGGGGCAATTAAGAAACAGTAGACACAAAAGGAAATCTCAGTGCTCTGTCTTTCTGCTTAGAAGTAGGAGGGAAATTTATCTTAGTAAAGATGTTCCCCTCCCTTTTTCCAAAAAGGAAGAGGACAATGACCCTCAAACACTGAAGACAACTCAACCTTATTAGTGGAGATAGCACCAGCTCTAGTCTACATAATAAACCGTACTAAACAACACTTATCTTCCATTAGCTTTCCTCATATATTTAAACTTCTCACAGTTTACTGCCCTTAGAAGCTCAACCCCCTTTTTCTTGATCTTGTCTCCTGTCCACAATTCATTGCCCTTTGTTAAAATGATATATAGTTCTCAAGCCTATCACATCTTTGGATTTTCACTTCATTTTGTTTTTGGAGGCCCCATATGCCTTATTATAAACCTTTTTCTGGCAATTTATCAGTTGCCATTTTAATGTGCAGACTCTAGCTACTGAACATAAGAAGGTAGAACAAAAACATTTTTTTCCATAACCTTCTGCCTCCCATCTCTAGTTTTCCAATGAAAGAAATGGGCACTTATTAATAAGCTGCCATCAAGTAGGGAACCTCTTCAATGATGGGCTATATTGTTTGGAGAGCATTCTAAAGACAAGTATGCCATTCATGCATCATTCATTTATTTAAAATACATTTATTGGGCACCCATGATAAATCTAACGGTTTGACTAAGATAGACACAGCGATTGTCTTCATAGATCCAACATTTTTTCAGGGAGAGAAGAATTAAGCAAAGCATTACACAATTAATAATTTAACAACTAGTATTAATGCTATAGAAGAGAATTACAGGGTACTGTGGAAGTGCAACTACTGAAAGACCTGACCCGGTATGGAAGGAGAGGGTGACCCATAGAGACATCCTTGAAAGAATTATATTTCAGCTGGGTGTTGAGGAATGAGTAGGAATTAACTAATATTGTTATTCGACGAGGCAGCATCTAAATCCCATTGAAAATATACTGTTTAATGAGTTTTTGTTTGGGCAGAGTCCACTCCAGTTAAAAGAAGTCAAAAATACCAGATACTCATTTTTGCAGCATCCTTTATGTTAAAGTGCAGCCACATAGGTATTATTGTGCCTTTAATATATATATGTGTGTGTGTGTACATATATATATATATATATATATATATATATAAAACTGAATTGGGAACAAGTGACACAAAATGAATGGGAAATGGATGTTTTCTGTAGGTTTCAGCTGATGCAGAAATAATGAGTTGCTTGACTTCCTTGGTGGCTCAGACAGTAAAGGGTCTGTCTACAATGCTGGAGACGCGGGTTCGATCCCTGGGTCGGGAAGATCCCCTGAAGCAGGAAACGGCAATCCACTCCAGGACTATTGCCTGGAAAATCCCATGGACAGAGGAGCATGGTAGGCTACAGTCCATGGGGTCGCAAAAGTTGGACACGACTGAGCGACTTCACTTCACGTGGGCAGCAGACTTGGCGGTAAGCAGACGCGCTGGGGCTTGGTGTGGAGGACCGTGATGTGTGCACCGCGTTGGTGTGGAGCGATCGGAGATGTGGTTCTGGCAGCATGGCCTCAAGCTTTGTTCTCTAGAGCCCGCCCAGTGTTTCTGTGAGCCCCCAAACATCTTTTAATATTTTTTTCCTCTTAAATTAGTCAGAATGGGGTTTTGTTGGTGATAACCAAGCAAAGGAGTGGGAGAGAGTGAAAAAGAGCTCCTTGGTGAAGGTGAGAGTGAAGTGAACCGTCCGAGGAGCTGGGAGCGACCATGTGACAGGAAAGCTGCTGCAGGGGCAGCGACCACCGAGCCAGGGCACCGAGGCCGTGAGAGGGAGTCTTTACCTTGTTCTAAGAGCAGTGAGAATCAGCTTTAAGCAGGCAGGAGACATGATAAAATTTGCATTTTTAAAGGTCACTCAGCGACTGGAGCCTTTATGCCGGAAATTGCTGTAGCTAAAGACTACGGCTGTGGAAATGCAGACGAGAAGCTGGAATTTTGAAATTCTATGAAGTAAAATAAATCGGTTTTGGCAAGAGGTCAGACGTGTAAGAGTGGGACATCTTACTTGCACAACAACCTGTTACTTGTTCGACAGAAGCGGATAACAGATGGAGTAATTCCAATATATGTACATTCTCTGGCTGGTCTGATTTGCATATATTCTGCAAAATCAAATATAGTGAGTAGAAGCACATAGTTAATACACACACATGATATTTCTTCCCCCATTTTCTTAACCTAAATGATTAAATTCAGTTCCTCTGCGTTTCATTTACTTCAGCAGTTTATAACATTATGTCATCTCTGCAATAACAATTTAATTTTTTTCCTTGCGTTTTGAAAGGAAATGAAAGCATAAATTTGTTCTAGAAATGTGGGAAAGAAATTCAGAAGCTAGACAAATAGAAGGGTTGAGAATTTGGTGATATCTGATGTGTTGCTAAACAGTAAAATCCAATTATTAGTAATAAAAATAAAACAAAAATTACTTCTCCATACCATCTAGTAAAAATAAGCAAAACATTCTAATAGTTGAAAGTCCTTTCGTTGTCTCCTAATGATAATGCTGCAGAACTCAGCCTCTCTGTTCAATAGGTATTTGTCACCAGTAATGCTGTGTTGGTGGAAACTTTTTTTGTTTTTTAGTTTAATTCTGTGCCTTCCTCTGTGTTTTCATAGAACTCCAAGCAAAGCTCTAACACACATTTGCATAGGTCATGATAGGGATGGATTAATGTGGTTTACTTCTGGTACGGAAATCATGGATCCTATCAAATAAGCTGCAACTTTCCAACACTCATAGGTTCCACAGCCTTAATCATGTGTGTCCTCTGGGTCCACACTTCTAACTGGCATACATCCTTGTTTAAAATTGGCACTCTGCTTGTGCATCATGACTTCTTACCCACTATCTCCAAGTCTGACCAATGGCCTGCTTGTTCCTGTTCCTTGATATCACCCTTGCCTTTGCCAATACCACCCTAATCTGTGGTAGAATTCTATGGTACCAATTTCTAAAGTTTCTATGCAATTATTGTTAGCAGCCTTAGTGGTTTTCCACAATAAACTATGGAAAATTCTGAAAGAGATGGGAATTCCAGACTACCTGACCAGCCCCTTGAGAAACCTGTATGCAGGTCAGGAAGCAACAGTTAGAACTGGACATGGAACAACAGACTGGTTCCAAATAGGAAAAGGAGTATGTCAAGGCTGTATATTGTCACCCTGCTTATTTAACTTATATGCAGAGTACATCATGAGAAACACTGGGCTGGAAGAAGCACAAGCTGGAATCAAGATTGCCGGGAGAAATATCAATAACCTCAGATATACAGATGACATCACCCTTATGGCAGAAAGTGGAGAGGAACTAAACAGCCTCTTGATGAAAGTGAAAGAGGAGAGTGAAAAAGTTGGCTTAAAGCTCAACATTCAGAAAACGAAGATCATGGCATCTGGTCCCATCACTTCATGGGAAGTGGAGATGGGGAAACGGTGGAAACAGTGTCAGACTTTATTTTGGGGGGCTCCAAAATCACTGCAGGTGATGATTGCAGCCATAAAATTAAAAGACACTTACTCCTTGGAAGGAAAGTTATGACCAAACTAGATAGCATATTAAAAGGTAGAGACATTACTTTGCCAACAAAGGTCCGTTTAGTCAAGGCTATGGTTTTTCTAATAGTCATGTATGCATGTAACAGTTGGACTGTGAAGAAAGCTGAGCACTGAAGAATTGATGCTTTTGAACTGTGGTGTTGGAGAAGACTCTTAAGAGTCCCTTGGACTGCAAGGAGATCTAACCAGTCCATTCTAAAGGAGATCAGTCCTGGGTGTTCTTTGGAAGGAATGATGCTAAAGCTGAAACTCCAGTACTTTGGCCACCTGATGCAAAGAGTTGACTCATTGGAAACGACTCTGATGCTGGGAGGGATTGGGGGCAGGAGGAGAAGGGGACAACAGAGGATGAGATGGCTGGATGGCATCACCGACTCAATGGATGTGAGTCTGAGTGAACTCTGGGAGTTGGGGACAGACAGGGAGGCCTGGCATGCTGTGATTCATGAGGTCGCAAAGAGTCGGACACGACTAAGTGACTGAACTGAACTTAGTGGTTTAAATTTTTAATTATTATTCTTCATTAAGTTATATGTATCCAGGCTGCAAAGGTTTTTAAATGGATCAAAAAGATATATTGTAAAAAGTAACATTCCATTCAGAGAGCAGAAGGGATGAACTGGTCGGGCAGAGAGGGTTTATATGGCAGTGAAACTACTCTGTAGGATCCTGAATGGTGTATGCATGTCATACATTTGTCAAACCTCTTAGAACATACAACGCAAAGGGTGAACCCTCATGTAAACTATGGACTTTAGGTAATAATGTATAAATGTTGTCTCATCAACAGTGACAATTGTACCACATTAATGTCAGTTAATACTAATAAGGGAACTGTTAATGGGGAAAGGGGGCATGCCATGTGGGAACTCTGTGTACTTTCTGCTCAATTTTTCTGTGAACCTAAAAGTCTAATATCTTTCTCTCCCATTCATGCACCACCACCTAATTCCTTTCCCTATAGGAAATATGTACAGAATGTTTATATACTATCCATACATTAAAATATGAAATGACAATTAGCTACCAATTATAGGTGCTGCTTTTAAACTAAAAACATGATTCACTATAAGAAAACCAAAATGCCCCTTGCTTCATTTCCATGTAATTTTACCTCCAAGTTCCTCTCTGAACCAGAGGATTTTGTTTATGTTTTGCTTCCACCTGATTAATTTTTTTCCAGGCTAGAGAAGAGTCCATTATTCATTATTCACAATTATGCTTTTGGTAGTACACATTATAGTTAATTGGGATTCCGTGGTGGCTCAGCTGGTAAAGAATCCTCTTGCAATGCGAGAGATCTGGGTTCAATCCCTGCGTTGGGGAAGTCCCTGGAGAAGGGAACGGCTACCTACTCCAGTATTCTGGCCTGGAGAATTCCATGGACTGTATTCCATGGGGTCGCAAAGAGTCGGACATGACTGAGTGACTTTTACTTTGTCACTTACAGTTAATTACATTATCAATTTGCATCATTATTTCATTTAATGTCTGTCTATCCTTAGTCTGATAACCTTGTCATTGATGGTAAAGTTTGGTTCAAGTCACTTTTAAAAGGCATGCAGTAGGCAAATATAAATGTTGTCCTTAGTCATAATAGAAGCATTTTTTATACCTATTGCATAATGACCAATCTGCTTTTCCATCTATGTTACATCTGGTGGCCTCTTATAGACATTTGATCTGTGACCCTGGGAAGCTAAATCATTATAGTGTGGACCAAGAGTTGCTTTTGTAGGATTCTAGGTGTATCTTTCCTCAGTTCTTTGTAGGCAAGACAACGCTATGCTATGGTCTCAGGGGGCTCCATTCACATAGCAACCTCGAGCACAGCTAGCCCCACCTTATGAAGCAGTCCAGAAGTAGGTCTTCAGTAAATATCTATTATGTGAAATAAAAACTACATAGCCATTATAGAAAAGGGCAGAAATTATTAAGTGTATTCATGTTAGCTTTTTTTCTTTTTTAAAAAAAGAGAATAATATAAAGCTTATTTGATTCATTGTGTGGTTGAGTCAGCATTGTTTTTATTATTTTAATGTGGTATATTGGGTCTTTGTTCAATTCTTCATGCAATACAGTTAAGTAACTCAGTCGCATCTGACTCTTTGCAACCCAATGGACACCAGCATTCAAGTATTCCCTGTCCATCACCAGCTCCTGGAGCTCGCTCAAATTCATGTCCATCAAGTTGGTGATGCCATCCAACCATCTCATCCTCTGTCATCCCCTTCTCCAGCTGCCCTCAATCTTTCCCAGCATCAGGGTCATTTCCAATGAGTCAGTTCTTCAAACCATGTGGCCAAAGTATTGGAGTTTCAGCTTCAGCATCAGTTCTTCCAATGAATAGTCAGGACTGATTTCCTTTAGAATACACTGATTGGATCTCCTTGTAGTCCAAGGGACTCTCAAGAGTCTTCTCCAACACCACAGTTCAAAAGCATCAATTCTTTGGCACTCAGCTTTCTTTATAGTCCAACTCTCATATCCATACATGACTATTGGGAAAACCGTAGCTTTGACTACACAGACCTTCATTGGCAAAGTAATGTCTCTGCTTTTTAATATGCTGTCTAGGTTGGTCATAGCTTTTCTTCCTGAGCAAGCATCCTTTAATTATTCATTACTTCCCTCTAATAGAGTTACATCCATACCCTCTGGCAACTGATTTTGAAGTACCTTCCTTTGACATGGTACATAAGTCCCCATCCAAATAACATTTGGCTGAGGTATTAATATTTTACCTGCCTCTGCAGATAGTATAAGTGAGGATATATGCCATGGAGGACTGCAAAAAACGATTTTGTCATTTGACTTGGCCTCCTGGAATTTTCAGCCTCTGCCAGAAAAATGTGCCCAATGTGGCCCTTTCCTTGCTGAAACCTGGAATAGAGCACATAGAATAGACTTGAATCCAAACCAAAGCTGGAAGTTTAGCCTACACAGGCTCAAACAGAGGAGTCTAGCCAAGATCAGTGAAACAATAGTTGACCTGGAGACCCATGAGGGAGAACAGTAAATGTTTATTGTTGGAACCTCTGGAGATCTTTGTGGTTACTTGCTATCAGCATTACTTCAGTGTAAACACAGCAAGAAAAAAACTGTGTAGTGCCAAATAGTGTTACGAAATTATTAGTAACAAG
Source organism: Capra hircus (assembly GCF_001704415.2). NCBI lineage: Eukaryota > Metazoa > Chordata > Mammalia > Artiodactyla > Bovidae > Capra > Capra hircus. Next base: position 11,534,903 of record NC_030812.1, read on the forward strand.
TAATGTTCAAAATTTTCCAAGCTAGGCTTAAGCAATACTGTGAAATTCCAGATGTTGAAGCTGGTTTTAGAAAAGGCAGAGGAGCCAGAGATCAAATTGCCAACATCTGCTGGATCATGGAAAAAGGAAGAGAGTTCCAGAAAAACATCTCTTTCTGCTTTATTGACTATGCCAAAGCCTTTGACTGTGTGGATCACAATAAACTGTGGAAAATTCTGAAAGAGATGGGAGTACCAGACCACCTGACCTGCCTCGTGAGATATCTGTATGCAGGTCAAGAAGCAACAGCGAGAACTGGACATGGAACAACAGACTGGTGCCAAATAGGAAAAGGAGTACGTCAAGGCTGTATATTGTCACCCTGGTTATTTAACTTCTATGCAGAGTACATCATGAGAAACGCTGGACTGGAAGAAACACAAGCTGGAATCAAGATTGCCGGGAGAAATATCAATAACCTCAGATATGGAGATGACACCACCCTTATGGCAGAAAGTGAAGAGGGACTAAAAAGCCCCTAGATGAAAGTGAAAGAGGAGAGTGAAAAGTTGGCTTAAAGCTCAACATTCAGAAAATGAAGATCATGGCATCTGGTCCCATCACTTCATGGGGAATAGATGGGGAAACAGTGCAAACAGTGTCAGACTTTATTTCTTTGGGCTCAAAAATCACTGCAGATGGTGACTGCAGCCATGAAATTAAAAGATGCTTACTCCTTGGAAGGAAAGTTATGACCAACCTAGATAGCATATTAGAAAGTAGAGACATTACTTTGCCAACCAAGGTCTGTCTAGTCAAGGCTATGGTTTTTCCTGTGGTCACGTATGGATGTGAAAGTTGGACTGTGAAGAAAGCTGAGTGCCGAAGAATGGATGCTTTTGAACTGTGGTGTTGGAGAAGACTCTTGAGAGTCCCTTGGACTGCAAGGAGATCCAACCAGTCCATCCTAAAGGAGATCAGTCCTGGTTGTTCTTTGAAAGAACTGCTGCTAAAGCTGAAACTCCAGTACTTTGGCCACCTCACGCAAAGAGTTGACTCATTGGAAAAGACTCTGATGCTGGGAGGGATTGGGAGTAGGAGGAGAAGGGGACGACAGAGGATGAGATGGCTGGATGGCATCACCGACTCGATGGACATGAGTTTGAGTGAACTCCTGGAGTTGTTGATGGACAGGGAGGCCTGGCCTGGAATTCATGGGGTCGCAAAGAGTCGGACGTGACTGAGCGACTGAAATGAACTGAACTGAATCCATGTATTCTTCCCGTGCTAACAGAAATGTTAAATAGCTGAACATTTAAGCTTAATTTTGGTGAATTAAGTTGTTTAAGAATTTGCAAATTTATTTTTAAAAGCAAGTTACTGTCTCCCTGTTAATAAAATTGCCTCACCACCATAGAATCATTCCAATGCATATCATTTTGAAGAGTAAGAAACATTTGGAGTCATCATACAATGTCCACCTTTTAAACTACTTCATTTTATCCTAAGAACCAGTGAGTAAAACGTCATGTAGATCCCCAAATTTTGTGAAAACTGCAGTCTAGAACTTTCTAAATTCACATTAAATTTATTTGATCAATACATACAAAATAAAAGAATAAAATCCAAATATATTTGGAAGTTGTTTATCACTGTAGGTAATTATCAGACTTGGTGTAGGTATAGAAGTGAAAACCAAAATAGCAATGACTTCCATTTTACTGTGACATATAGTATCATGAAACATTTATTATTTCTAAAGTGCTTGATACCTTTGTAGGGTAGGCACTATTATATCCATCCTAGAGATGAGAATACTGAGGCTCAAGGAAATAAAATCTGCCTGAAAACACACAGCCACTAAACCAGGTTTCAGATAAAAAACGTTTGTCAAATTCTGTAACCTGGGGAAGGATATGCCAACCCACTCTGGTATTCTTCCTTGGAGAATCCCATGGACAGAAGAGCCTGGCAAGCTACAGTCCATGGGGTCACAAGAGTCGGAAACGACTTAGCAACTAAAGAGAAAGAGAATACCATAACCACAGTTCTAGTCACACAATGTCTTAAAGTCATTCATCTTTTAATACTCCAAACACATAAATAGTCATAAAAATGTTTGCTGAGTTGAACTGAGAAGGAACAGATATTCAATTCGTCAAGGGATAACTAAGCAAAAGCAGCCACTGTACCTCTTTGTCTTACTTTCCCCTATGGCAAGAGTAAAATTATTTCAAGAGTATCAAGCTGTGACCAATGTTGTTTTGACTTTGTGTTCAGTTTGTCTATCCGTTTTTGTAGAAAAATGTCAGAAACATACTAGCTCTTCAGCATCCATCCCTTACTGGCTCCTGCATTGGCCAATTTCTTAACCTAGACATTCTGCCTAATTAGAATCATTCTGCCACCAGCAAGGAATTAGGATTTGCCAGGAGTAATCCCTTTAGACAATTAGAAACATCTTCTTTATTATTTTTTTCTCGTATTATATGCTGCCATATGGCAACAAGAGTCTACCCAGCAGAGCATATGGAAAACTTGCCATGCATGGGAAAACATTAAAGGAAAAATATGGAAACAAGAGATGCTGCCATTGCTCATACCACTGCATAAGAAAGTTGCTTGCCACTCGTGCCAAAGCATAAGGCGTTGAACATATCTCTTATGTGTGATTTCTATTTTATGTTTAAATCTGGCTTACCAAGCAGTACCCTGCCAGTGTTAGTCCCTGTTTGGATGCCACGTGGATAGAAATGTTTTTCTATAAATGCAGTGATCTAGCACAGGAATCCAGAATGTTCTCTGCATCCCACCTTGAACAGCCTCTTCTACTAGTAATTTTCCTTTACATTACCATTGACTCTGTTTCTCAGAATGAATGCATCCCAACCAGTCTCAATTACTTCTTCTCCCTCACCTCCCATATCTAGCTAGATACAAATCCCATGAATTTTATTTAAGAAATACCTTAGAGTCTGGTTTCTAGTTTTCATCCTCACTGCCTTTACATTTAAGCACTTTTTTCCTTTTTGAAAAATTGCAATAACTATCACTGTTTTCTCTCTCCTAGACCTAGTTTTTCTTCCCACCAATCTATCTTTCAACTGCTGCTGGAGCTAACAAATTCTAGAACATTTCAAGTGAAGCCACTCCTGTAGTTCAAAACATCTGTTAGTTTGACAGGGTAAAGAATGAGATTGGGCTTCTTAGCTTAACATCTCAGGGGCTTCACAACCTATGCCAATGAATCTCATCTCAGTGAATGCTCCAGCCACACAGCTTTTTTCTCATCTTTTCTTTGAACACATCAGACCCTTTTATATCTCCATGTCTCTTGCAAAGCAATCCTACTGCCCTGGATGGTCCTTCCCCACCATCTTTATCTTGCCAATTACAACTTATATGTGAAGTATCTCCTCCAAGTAGAGTTACTTGCTTCTTTGATGCTTCCAGCACTCATTGTACACTGTTATCTAAGTTTTAACGTCCCTCTTTGCCAACAAGTTTTATAATATCTGACACTTAAAAAACACTTAAAAAATAATTGCTGAGTAAGTGAATGAATAAATGAATAAATGGTGCATCTATTTTAGGATGATATGGGGGAAATGTTTACATATGCAATGTCTGTGTGTGTCTGTGTTTGTTCAGTCATTCAGCCCTGTCTCACATAATAATTTGTCACAAATAAACAATTTCTTAAGGGGATTACCCAAATGCAATTTAATATTAAATCATTCTCAGAATATTCTAGGTCTTTGTCTAGGTAGTCATGACTGGAAATGAATTCTGTTTCCTGATCCTTTAGGATTATCACATGTCTTCTTGCTGTCCTGTTATGTAAAGTGACAGTAGTCCTTCCAAGCTGGCTACTACAGATTGCTGGAATCCCTCTGAATTTCAGCTTCAACTTCAAATATTTGTTGAACGCTTGCCATATACCCTACACTGTGCTTACAACTTTTACATGTATGTTTATCTTTAAGGGGGTGATTTTTTTTCACTACTAGTCCTTACTAGCAATGTCTTTGACATTCCAGGTCTTATCATCGCTATTATTTCTGTCGCTTCTGTGTTTCTCTTTCCACAGCACGTTGTTCTCTGAGACCACCTACTGTTGGATATAGTTTCCCTAAAACTCCCCTCTTGCTGTTTTTTTTTGCAAGCAGTCTCAAGGCTGAATGCTTTTGTTTTGGGCCATCTGCCCCTAAAGGTTAGTCTAAATCCTCTCGATCCTCTAGCAACTTAGGCTTTGCCACATTCCTACGTGGTTCATGATGTTACTGACCATTTCATCGTTTCTGGTCCTGCCAGCAACTCTGGCTGTCCTAGCTTAACTTGCAGTTCACTAATCTAGCTCACTCTATGCTTATCTGCCCCACAGCCTGCTCTGACAGCATCCCTATCTCAAACATCAAAGGTTCACTGAAATTATAAAAAGCATCAAAGCCCTTTTTAAATCTTTTAACTTCCTCTTTAATTTATACTAATCTTCCTCAGTATAGAAGATTGTATCTACCAAGTTTCTAATTTTCTTAGACCACTTTCAGATAATCAATATTGATCATCAGCCCTTAATAACTGATGAAAGTAATTGTCCTAAAGGAAGAAATTATAAACATAATTCTTCTCCACGTATTAGTCCTCCTTTATAGTTCTGCGTGAGCCTCAAGGAGAAATATATTGAGTCATACATAGAGGAAAGAAAGAAAAAAAGAAAAAAAAAAAAAAGGACTACCTCAACCTTGAGGCTGCTAAAACAACTATCACAATAAATAAATGTCATTGTTTTCTTCACCTACTGAATACAAGTCTCTGGCAAGGATGAACGAAGATGCTCATGGTTTATATTTAGACATTTTCCTGCTGTTCAAGATACATTCTTTATTCTGAGCAAAATACAAAACAAGTAAGTTTACCAAAGCGTAATACTTTCTGAACAAATACATGCAGCCTACCATTTGTGACTACAAGTATTAATGTTTTCCAAAATCTTGCTTATAATATGCCTATTTGGAACCTTCTTTCCCCAGAGAACTAATGTTTATCTCCACCTGAAATTTCACCATAATGTGTCTAAAACAAACACTAATAGCATCATCAAGTCAACTCCATGAAGCCCTCATTCTTTTTTTTTTTTAATGGCAGTATATATTTCAGGTTAAGATTCAGGTGACAAAAATAGATCCCCCTGCTATTAAAATACAGTTAATGTCAGGGGAGACAAGATAGCATGCAGGAAGTCCTGAGCTCTATAACATGTGACCTCAGAATATGCAGGACAGGAGGGAATCTTATGGATCTCTCATCCCCCCAGGAATTATAATCCAAGCAACAAATTCTTGGAGTCAAAAGTGTTTCCTGATACCACTGTGATTCTACTGAAGATGGATCACACATCCATACATTTGAGGACAGAGAAAAGAGGCTTTCTATTTGTCATTTCAAGTCAGTATTTTTATTTATATTCATAAAATTAAATTGAAGTTTCAAAGTCAGGCATTGCAATTTTGGAAATAGTAGATAGATAGTAGTAGATGGAATAAATGAACCATAGATCAAGAACCATATTTTCATTTATGCTTCTAAGTCCGACTTGATTTTCAAAGTCCAGCTCAACTACTGGCTCCCATCTAATTGTAAGTGGAAAGCATCTTATCTTCCTTCCCTGATATATAGTCAGTTCAGTTCAATTCAGTCACTCAGTCATGTCAGACTCTTTGTGACCCCATGAACCGCAGCACGCCAGGCCTCCCTGTCCATCACCAACTCCCGGAGTCCACCCAAACCCATGTCCATTGAGTCGGTGATGCTATCCAACCATCTCATCCTCTGTCGTCCCCTTCTCCTCCTGCCCTCAATCTTTCCCAGCATCAGGGTCTTTTCCAATGAGTCAGCTCTTCGCATCAGGTGGTCAAAGTATTGGGGTTTCAGCTTCAGCATCAGTCCCTCCAATGAACACCCAGGACTGATCCCCTTGGATCTCCTTGCAGTCCAAGGGACTCTCAAGAGTATTCTTCAACACTGCAGTTCAGAAGCATCAGTTCTTCAGTGCTCAGCTTTCTTTATAGTTCAACTCTCACATCCATACATGACCACTGGAAAAACCATAGCCTTGACTAGATGGACCTTTGTTGGCAAAGTAATGTCTCTGCTTCTTAATATGCTGTCTAGGCTAGTCATAACTTTCTTTCCAAGGGGTAAGCATCTTTTAATTTCATGGCTGCAATCACCATCTGCAGTGATTTTGGAGCCCCCTAAAGTAATGTCAGCCACTGTTTCTAAAAATATTAACTCAGCCACTAGCATATAGTAGGTACATAGCATTTGATGAATTAATTAATTATTGATTGATTAATCATCCCAAATCTCTTCCTCTAAATTTCCATTGTATTTTATCTATACTCTCCTTTTCTTTCACTTCCTATATGATAATATAAACATCACCAACTTGATGGACATCACCGACCTGATGGACATGAGTTTGAACAAGTTTTGGGAGTTGATAATGGAATGGGAAGCCTGGCATGCTGCAGTCCATGAGGTCGCAAAGAGTCGGACATGAGCAACTAAACTGAACTGAAATGATGTGATAATATATTATTTATTTTTGTGAATGCCCTGTGTCCATCACATATGATTTCTTTAGAACGGGGTTTATCATGATTAATTTTCACATGCACTGATCAATTAATAACTAGTTGTTAAATGAATGAGTATCTGTAAAATATAAGCAAATCAAGTTTTGTTTTGGTTTTAGATACTGGAATACTAGTACATGGTGAAAACACAGTAATAAGAATTTTCCACCCATGTACCACTCTTTCAAAATTACAGAAAGATCACTGTTATAACAGGAATTTTTAAAAATAGAATTCCATTTCTTAAGGACAGATAAGTTTTAAAGTAGCAATTTAGCTCTCCAGAGATGTTTTGATAAATAGATTATCAAGACTTTTCTAAGAACTGTAGAGTTAATATGTTTGCTTTTATTCGGCAGTCATAGAAGTGACACCTTCAGCATTGATAATAAACCTCTAGTGGTTTTTGAAAGAATTGGAAAAAGAACACAATAAAAGTTTTCTTCAGCCAGCCTGTGTATGAGACTGGACTTATTACTTGTTTGCTGTTTCTAGCATTAAATATAAAATCAGAAAGATGCAGAAGGAAATAACTCAGCATTAGACCCCACCTCACAGAGAAGAGACATTGTAGCTATTGGAACCAGAACACAACACATGAATTCAGTAACCAAACGGTAATATGAAAACATAATTCTATTTGTTCTTTAATAATACAACAACACCAAGGATGTTTCATCCAGATAAAAAGTTAACAGCAAAGAAATGCTATGAATGTTGGGTTATTGTTAAGAATTTTATATATATTTATATAGAATTATATATAGAATCATAATAATCACCATCAATTCCTTGCTTAAACACACACACACACCAAATTGATGAACACAAACCATGTGATGTAAAAAATAATGTTTATGACAAGAAAATATAGTATTACAATAAAATACTGTGTGGTGCACGTATCTTTTGGTATAGAAAAATTATTTAACTTATTCTCAATCTAGACCATTCAGAAGTTGATTTTCCAATTTAGGAATTACTGAAAAAAAAAAAAACTCCCTCCTTATTTTCTTTGACACTTCTAGTGTAATAGAAACCAAAAAAGGGAAGGAGTGACAGTAGGAAAAGGAAATAATTCCACTTAGCTTCTTTGCAGCAAATTTGTTAAATATTGTTAGGAGGGGAAATTGAAACTTGCAATTAAATTAGTGCTTTTGATTACCAGTGGATTTCATTTTTTCTGACTCTAAACTCAATTATCATAGAGAATTGAGATCTATCTTTATGGCATTAAGAAAACATGCTCTTAATTGGATAGTCAATTGAAGGAGTGGAGAAAACTGAGGAACTTGAAAGTCAAGCAATCCATCTCCAGTCTTCCCACTCCCTCCTCTGGCCCGGCCTCATCACCTTCACTCTTAGGAGGCTGCACCAAGCTTTCTCCTGTACACAAAGTGAGAAATAGAGCATGATAAATATCATCTGTGCACTTCAGCGTTATGGGTTACCATAGTAGCAAAGCACTTCAGGTGTACTGATGTAATGTGTTTGGAATTGGAATATTAACCTAAAGAACATAATGCTTCTCTCACATTGAAAAAAAAAAAAAAAAGCTTGCTAATAGATATGTTTCCTAAAGGAAATCAGTCCTGAATATTCATTGGAAGGACTGATGCTGAAGCTGAAGCTCCAAAACTTTGGCCACCTAATGTGAAGAACTGACTCACTGGAAAAGACCTTGATGTTGGGAAAGACTGAAGGCAGAAGGAGGAGGGGATGACAGAGGATAAGATAATTGGATGGCATCACTGACTCGATGGACATGAGTTTGAGCAAGCTCCCGGCATTGGTGATGGATGGACAGGGAAGCCTGGTGTACTGCAGTCCATGGATTCACAAAGAGCCGGACACAACTGTGTGACTGAACTGAATAGATATATAGCTGCCAGGCTTAGCTAAAGTGAAAGTGTTTAGATTGCCTGCCATGAAGAAAATTGACAGAAAAACCCATGCACTTAATAACACCTCTACTAAGAAATCTGTGAGCCTTTACTTAGTTGAAGAAAATGTAAAACTGTCAAGAAAGCAACTTTATGATCATAATCCCTGTCTTGCTGAGATTTTCTTCAGTGCTTTCATCAAGGACATTCTATGAACCATCCCCCTCTGGTAATTATCTGTTGCTGAGTAAGTCCTTTGCATTTTATTCAAGGGTGTCCCCTTAAAACCCCATGAAGATGGCTAAAACAGATTATCTTCTCATCAATATGTTTTGAAAGTAATGCATAACAAATACCACTCCCAACCCCCCACCCAGGGAGATTATACCTAAATCTTGAAATTACTGTGGCATCACAAGGTCAAATAGCATCGGTAGAGTAAGTCAGGTTTTCCAAGATAGCATATAGATTTTGGTTTCTCTGGAATCTGGTTAAAAGCAGTCTCTCTAGAGGGTGACATTGCTCTGAAAGATATTTATAATATGACTCAGTTCAAGAATTTCAGGGTTTTCTTTATTGTAAAATAAACTTATTTTTTAAAGAGTATTTTATTTTATGCTAGTACTTTAAAATTACAAAGGATCATATGGTTTATAACACAAACAGGATAATTGACTAGAAAGACATTTTGTTTCCAACCATGATATATAATACAGTTTACTGAAATTGATTATAATTGCCTCTGTAGTTTAGTCATTGGTGAGGTGATTAATAGCTAAATTCATAATCTTTATGGTTCAGATCTGTTCAAAACATTTATTAAATGCCTTTTATATGCCTGCTCTAATACAGTACATAGCTAACTGAATGGAACATTATGGACTGTACATTATTCTAGGACTTCTACCTGATAAGGTGAAGTTCTGTTAGGAAGATATCATTTCCTTTCTTCTGTTTTTCCTTCTTTTTTTCCTTTTCGCTCTCTCTTCGCTCCCACCCTCTCTTTCTTCCTGGCTTTCATTTGCATGTCCAAGGTAAGAAATTTTGTTTAAAATCTATTTGCCAACCTTTGGTAAAGGTTAGGAAGCAAAACGTGAGTGAAATCTGCACTCAAATTTTGAAGTATCCATGGCTGAGTTCCTGTAACCTGTGAATATGGTACCTGACATAGCAAATAAAAGACCCCACAACTTTGTAAATGCAGTTAGCATAATAAACCTTGAGATGAAGAAACTATTCTGGAATATTCCGGTGGACCCAATCTAATCGCATGACTTTTCAAAGGCAGAGAACCTTTTGACTACAGTTAGGGGGCTATTTATTTAGGTCTTCTTCAATTTCTTTCAACAATGTTTTATAATTTTTAGTTTGCAAATCTTGTAGTTAACTTTTTAAAAATGTGTTCCTAAGTATTTTATTCCTTTTAATGCTATTCTGAGAGGGATTTTTTTTCTTAATTTCATGTATGTTCATTGCTAGTATATAGAAACATAACTAAATTTATATATTGATCATGTAAATGGCAACTCACTCTAGTATTCTTGCCTGGAGAATCCCATGGACGGAGGAGCCTGGTGGGCTACAGTCCATGGGGTCACAAAGAGTTGGACACGACTGAGCAACTTAACTAACTAACCAGAAATGCAATGACATCAAAGAAATGGCAGTGAGGAATCACCTCTGTGTTGTTAGTTCTGAGATGGAGGGGGCGCTCAGGAGCTAAGGGTAGCTTCCAGCTGAGAGCCAGCAAAGACAAGATGCCTCAGTCCTACAACTACATGGAAATGAATTCTGTATGGGCAAGGAAATGGGCCAACCCCTAGAGCCTGCAGAAGTATGCTGACCCCCTGAATTTAGCTCTGTGAGAATGGTATTGAGCGCTAAGAAAATAAATAAGAGTTGTTTTTAGCCACTAAGTTTGTGGCACTTTGTTATGACAGCAATAGAAAACTAATCAAAGGTGTTATAATCTACTGGATAACAGGAAATATAAGCACATTAAAAAGTGATGTGGCAAGTATTTCAGGAGTGATGAGAACCAAGCACTGTGGGTGTATTCTTTCCCGGGACTGCTACAGGAAAGTACCACAGACTGGGTAAGCTAAACAACAGAAACTGATTTGCTCACAGTTCTGGAGGCTCCAAGTCCAAGATCAAGGGGTCAGCAGATGTGGTGTTCTCTGAGGCCTCTCTCTGTTGGCTTACAGACGGCTGCCTTCTCCCTCTTTCCTCACATGGCTTTTTCTCTGTGTCCTAAGCTGCTCTTCTCGGGAACCCAGTCATATTAGACTAGGATCCACCCATGTAACCTCATTTTACTTTAATTCCCTCTTAAACGTCCCATCTCCAAATACATCCTAATGGTTAAGGCTTCGATATAACAATTTGGGAGGAACACGATTCAACCCACAATAGTGGGATTCCCGAGTGAGAAAAAGCTTGGAGAAAATCCCATAAGGAAGATTAGATACTTGAGCAGGCTGCTGTTTTTTCAGGCAAAGAAGAGGTAGAAGAGCATTAAGCTTAGGTGGACTACCATATACAAAGGCCCAGAGTTTTTAAATTACTGCTCTTTCTTTAATACAAATAAGTTGATCAAAGAGTTCTGAGAGTAAATAAATTTCAAAGTTTCAAATTCCCTCCACAGATTCTACCATCTGACTTCAGGGTATAACAGGATATAACCCTTGTTAACCTATTCTTATATTTTCTTCCATGTGATTTAAATTTAAATACAGCATGTGTTAATTTGCAAAAAAAAAAAAAGGCAAATTCCTGGGCTACTTGACTTTTATAATTTGAAAATATTTACAAGCTATATATTTATATAATTTTAGTGACTATAAAATATTCCATTTTAAGGATATACCATGGCTTTCCAGTCCCCTGTTCATAAGTATGTTTTGCTTCTCCAAATAAAGTTGCAATAAACCTTCTTATACATCCAGCTTTGTCTGTAAACTGGTTTTGAAATAGACTGAACTTAATAGAGAGCATATTAAAAAGCAGAGACATTATTTTGTCAACAAAGATCCGTCTAGTCAAGGCTATGGTTTTTCCAGTGGTCATGTATGGATGTGAGAGTTGGACTATAAAGAAAGCGGAGCACCAAGGTATTGATGCTTTTGAACTGTGGTGTTGGGGAAGACTCTTGAGAGTCCCTTGGACTGCAAGAAGATCCAACAAGTCCATCCTAAAGGAGATCAGTCCTGGGTGTTCATTGGAAGGACTGATGCTGAAGCTGAAACTTCAATACTTTGGCCACCTGATGCGAAGAGCTGACTCATTGGAAAAGACCCTGATGATGAGGGCAGGAGGAGAAAGGGACAGCAGAGGATGAGATGGTTGGATGGCATCACTGACTCAATGGACATGGGTCTGGGTGGACTCTGGGAGTTGGTGATGGACAGGGAGGCCTGGCTTGCTGTGATTCATGGGGTCGCGAAGAGTCGGACATGACTGAGCGCCTGAACTGAACTGAATGGATGCAAGGTTTCCCTGGTGACTCAGCGGTAAAGAATCTGCCTCCCAAGCAGGAGACACAGGTTCAATCCTTGGGTCAGGAAAATCCCCTGAAGAAACAAATGGCAACCCACTCTAGTATTCTTGCCTGGAAAATCCTATGGACAGAACAGCCTAGAGAGCTATAGTCCATGGGATCACAAAAGAGTCAGGCACAATTTAGCAGCTGAACAGTAAACAAGCCATGGCTACAAACAGAAAGATTGTTTTGTTATTGTTGTTTTACTATGTCTTACTACTGCCTTTGACAGTGATTCTCAAAGTACGGCCTCTGCCCTGTCAATATTAATATTAATATCACCTATGTCAATAAAAATAATCAATAAACTGTCAATAATAAGAATAGAAAAGAGTTTCGTTTGAGCCAAACTGGGGACTATAGTATGGAGCCAGTTCCCCATATTACTCTAAGAAACTACTACAGAGAAACTTGGCTTTCAGCAAAGTTTTACCTCTTGTTAGAACAAAGAACATTAAACAAGTCAGGAGTACATTTCTTCAAGGTTAAAAAAAAAAGTGGGGGGAGGACTAGACCAGCACTTACACAGCAAGTCAGTGTGGCCTTGGCACCTGGGAAGGAGCCCTATCATCAAAGGAGTACTATCGTTGGCATCCCAGGGAGAGAGCCATTTAATCTTTATTTTTAACATAGACTTTCTTTACTTCTGGTGAATGCGCCCTTTTCTTTAGTAATTAAAGCAGATGTCCAATGTATGTTCAATAGGCCACAAACAGACTGTCCTAGTTAGTATAAAACTTAACTTGTGTGTAAACCAGGATGACTTCCTCATATCTCAATACTGTATGGGAAAACTTATCACCTGGAAATTTAGAAATGCAAGTTCTCAGGTCCCAGAGACCCTCTCAGATCCACTAAATTAAAAACACTGGAGATTGGACTGCAAACCCTCCACGTGCCTGTGCTACAGCGTAAACATCTCATAATCCGTGCTCTAGCACCTCTCCCGTTCCTAGCCCTTGAGGACTCCTCAGGCACATCTCTTAGCTTTCCCACACCATTCCATTTTGCTGAGTGTTTTCAGGTGTTAAAATATCTCAGCATTTAAACAGAGAGGTTGATTCCAAATCAGTTCAAAGCCTGAACCATGACAGTGTGTGGGGAAGGAGATTGTCTGTTCTTGCACTGCTCTCATTTGTAACCCCATCTCACTCTGCTACTTTAGGATCTCGCTTCTCTGAAATTCTAAGACCTGGAGGATGGTTGGGGAAAAGGAAAAACCACGTCTTAAATGATTAACATTATTGTAATCCAGCTATTGGGCTTCCCAGGTCACTTAGTGGTAAAGAAGTTGGTAGAATGGTAAAATATTACCATTCTATCATGTAATCAGTATTTTAAACTGATACTTAGCACTGTTTTTAAATACTAAATCTTAAAAATCCTATTTGTATTTAGCACTTTGAGCACATTTGAATCAGGACAATCGGTCAATGCAGGAGATGGGGTTTCAATCCCTGGGTTAGGAAGATTCCCCTGGAGGAGGAAATGACAACCCACTCCAGTATCATTGCCTGAAAAAACCGATGGACAGAGAAGCCTGGAGGGCTACAGTCCATGGGATCACAAAGAGCTGGGCACAGCTTAGCAACTGAACAAGAACCATAAACCCAGATATTAGGATCCTTGATGAAGCAGGCATTCAAATATAGATTTTCTGGAAGACCTCCACAGGCATCTCTAATTTCACAGTTTCAGGGAAGGGATGGTGCACTCTCTGATGGGCCTCTGTGGCCTCCCACTCCACCAAACCTCCTCCTCTGCCTCTTCAGCCCCTGCCTTTGGCAGGCTACTGCTCAGCCTCTTTTTGCTAGAATCCTGTATACCCCAAAATCTACCCTCTAGATTGATATTAGGTTGAGACGGCTCAAACCTTGTGGTGTTCCACAGCAGTCAATTAATACACAATAATCTCAGTCATCTGTATCATGCTGATTGCTGGGCATACAGACAGTTCCTCTGCAGTCCCTTCTCTTTCCCAGCTGTTAAGAGTTTGAGAGGTCCTCATAAAGGGTAATCCTTTCCCTATCTGAGATAAAGTCAAACTACATACTAGATACAGGAATCAAAAACACAGAGATGGAGATCAGCTATGAGTTATTGTAAAAACAAAACAAAACACCTGTTTACAGGAAATGGCTTAGAACTGTGCAAGCACTGCTTGCTAATATCAACACATGGCCTCAAGTGATATGGAATTACCTACTCAGTCATAGGCATGGCTGGAAAACTGTACTACTGCCCCTTACCCCCATGAGCAGGCTCCTTAATCCTTGACAGAAAAGCAGATGATGCTGAGGCATGTTTCTGCTGGACAGGCTGCTTCCCAAAAAATGGGGAAAGGGAAAAAGTCGGAGTTGTCAGCCCCTTTCCCCAGACCCAGCAGATAAAGTGTCCTGTTTCCAAATATGAAATGAGTGAGTAACGAATAGAGAAGCAAGACTTTAAGCTAGGCCAGTGCTGTCCAATAGAAATATGATGAGACACAAATGTTAGTCACATATACAGTTTAAATTGTTCAGTAATCACATTAAAATACTAATTTTATTAATATACTTTAACCCAATATTCTAAAATATCACCATTCTATCATGTAATCAGTATTTTAAACTGATACATAGCACTGTTTTTAAATACTAAATCTTAAAAATCCTATTTGTATTTAGCACTTTGAGCACATTTAAATCAGGACCAGTCATAGTTCAAATGCTCAGTAAAGGCATGTGACTACAGGCTACCATACTGGACCATGCAAGTCTAGCTTAACACTTTCAATACTAAACATAACTAGAATGGATTGTAAGCCTTCCCTACCATCAGCCAACTTCCAGATTTCAGAATTCTCCAAGCATAAAGGAGACAGTGTTTTCTGTGATCATGACACCTTCACCACTACTCTCAACGCCAAATACCACAAGTTATGAGTTATTAACTACTCAAATTTTTTTCTATCAGAATTAGAATAAGCCTACAAATTTCTCCAACTCTGCAGAATGCTGCTAGGAAGTGTGATCTGTTTTCTATCACTTGGATTCACTCTGATCACTGCAAGCCAATACACATACTTTCTACATTCCATGTCCTAAAAATGTCAGCCCCTGCCAGGATATAGCATCAGTCAAAAAAATTTTTTTAATAACAAATTATGTTGACTTATTTATAAGCTATAATGATAATATTTGTAACCTACCACTGTGTAGTTACCTATTTTATAGTTTATATAAAGTGAAGTGAAAGTGTTAGTTGCTCAGTCATGTCTGATTCTGTGACTCCATGGACTGTGGCCCACCAGGCTCCTCTGTCCATGAAATTCTCCAGGCAAGAATACTAGAGTGGATATCCATTCCCTTCTCCAGGGGATCTTCCTGACCCAAGGATCAAACCCAGTTCTCCTGCACTGCAGGCAGATTCTTTACCATCTGAGTCGCCAGAGAAACCCACAGTTTGTATAATAGGTATAATATATATAACTTGTCTTAGACAATAGGAAGTATGTGATTTAAAGTCAATGAAAAATCTTTGCCTGTAAAAGACTTCCAAATTTTCAAGGAATTTAGGACTCTACATAACTTTAGAATTTACCTTCTCTTGATCTTGCTCAAATAGAAAAAATCTCTTAAGTTAGTATTATTTGGTGCACCTATCATTGTTAAGATTTTAAGCTCCTAGAGACTCAGGCTAAAAGTGGAATATTTTCTGATTACAGAGCAACTACTTTTTATCTAATTGGATCATGAAAAAAAATCTCTTTATTTTAAGAATCTTTATCTCATTTTTGCTATAGTTATATACGAACTGAAAATATATAACATTACAATATATAAGATAATATATATACAATATATAAGATTAAAAAATAAAAGATTACAACTGATTTATATGCTATAAGGCCACAAGAAATTAAACTTTTACACAATTAGTTATCATACATATTCAATTTACCCACATTGAAAGAGTCAACATTCATGTCAAACCTGTTTTCTAGCATGCCCTATAAATATATGAAATTATCTATTAGGAATATTACTATTTTCTTATAATTTTACAGTATCTTATATTAACAACATAATGCATAAGTTGGGGATCTTTGCAGTAAGATTATTTTGAAAGTGTGATAAGATTTCCTTAGCAATGCCATAAGATCATAGTTAGAATGTCATCCCAGCTGATCCTGATGAACATCAATAAGCAACAACAATGTAGAAACTTCCAGCTGCACCAGCAAATATGAAACCTAGATAATAAGTGGGAGTTCCTCTGGAATGTCTCTATGAGGAACTCAGTGCAGCTATATGACCCCCCTCCTATGTGGGCTTTTGTTACTTAAGAACTTTCCTCAACTCTTGTCGCCTAGACCCTTGGTACTTTGAGTGAGAATGTCCCTGAAAGGTACCTCAGGTTACTGAATTATGCACGTTGCCTTTCCTCCTTCCCCTTAGTCCTTTACCTCAGGGCCCCCACTCTTTCCTTATGTAGGAAAGATATCTCTGGCTGGAGCTGTTTTCAAAAGTATACTTCAACATATTTCAGTACCTCCACAACGTGCTGCAGAAGTCAGGTCCCCAAAGTTCTCCATCATTTAAAAACTCCTCTATGATCATTATGTTTGCCAGAAATAAGCTAGAGTTGAGACATCTCAGTTTAAAAAAAAATAGCTTATTTTTATCCCCTTCACTAGAATTACTGCTTTTGCCCTATTGTGTCCTATATTGTGTTAGTTCCCAATCCCCCTCTCCACCTTTATTAATTACAAAAAGTAGTATGACATTAGTAATAAGCACTGCTGCTGACTGCCTGGGTTCAAATTACAACTTGGATATTTAATATCTGTATGATTGTGGCAACATGGCATTAACCATCAGTAACTGTTTCATCATTTATAAAATGAGGATAATAACAGCATCTACTTCATCGGGTTTTTTGAAGAAGTAAATAAGTTGATACTTGGAAAGCTCATAGAAAATAAGTGGCCTGTAGAAAGTGCTCACTAATGTTGCTTACAAATAATCTAATATAATATGAATTCAGTTTAATATAATATGAAATCCCCAGGATGTTAAAATAAAAAAAACTGTTTGGATGATGCCATAGAACTAACTGGAGAAGAAAAAGGAAGAGAGATAAGTGATCTAGGTGTCTGAGAAAAGGAGGATAAGAAGCAAGGGAAGATGCAACAGGTTAAAACTTTTGAAAGTGTTATTTTTGTAGCTCAAATACTGATAATTTCTTATGGATCAAACATGTAGCAAAAAAACATTAAGCAAAAAACTATTGGAGAGGTTGCTGGATAAGAATGAACACCACATTTATGTTGAGGCCATACACCTGAGTGAAATAAACACCTGAAGGAGAAGATTATTCAGACAAAGAATAAAGAAAAGAATTTTCAAAACCTTAAATCCACTCAGCCAGATAGAGAGGATGAGAAATGGTCAATTGAATTCAGGTCTGGATACCACATTTTGACTAATGCATGCAAGCTCTTTCCAGACAGTAAAGATGTGATATAAGATTAAAATTATATTTACTGGAAAGGTTTTGGCAATTCACCATAGTTATAAACTAAACTTATAAAAGCCAATAAGCTTTCAAGAAAAGTTTATTCTTCTTAAAAGTATGTGATTCTACAACCAATTAAAAGTTGGACGAGTGTCATGATCATCATTATTCCTCATGTTCAAAAATAGAGCCTTATGTTGTTAAAAGTCTATTCAAGGCATAGGGTAAATCAATTTTAGCTCAATTTCGTGCACCTAAAATATGTAACAGAAATAATCCTTTCCTAGTCTTCTTTCCCATAGAATCCAAACTCCTTGCCCTCACCTTCAGTGTCCTTCATAATTTGGCACCCCTGCCTGCTTTTTGGGCTTCCCAGGTGGCGCTAGCAGTAAAGAACCCACCTGCCAATGCAGGAGACATAAGAGACTCAGATTGGATCCCTGGCCCCAGTGGGGAAGCTCCCCTGGAGGAGGGCATGGCAACACTCCAGCATTCTTGCCTGGAGAACCCCATGGGCAGAGGATCCTGGGGGGTTATGGTCCATAAGGTTGCAAAGAATCAGACATGACTGAAGCAACTTCATGGTCAAGGCTGTGTTTTAACTTTGATTCCTACCATTTCCTGGAGAGACCATGTCATCTACTGTTCAAACTGAAACCATTTTAAGAGTAAATATAAGTCTCTAAAATAGTTATACCATTATAAATTTTTGAAATATTAATTGCTTGTTGAACATTTGGCTTTATTGTGCTAGTGATGTATAAAATTCTATCTTAAAATTTTTTCAAAATTAAAATTCTATTTAGAAGATAGAGATAGCACATACAAGTGTTTCATAAAGGGAGAAACTACTTTATCTTGATTATCAGAATACAAAAAATTGTCAACAGCAGCAATGTTACTGGTACCTAAGCAAACACTTTTAATCAGTTCCTTAGTTGTTATCTGTCCCAACATCATATCACTGTTTTTCTTTTCTTAAAAATGATTTTTAATTCTCTCCTTATTTAATATTTTTTTGAAATTCTGTAATCTTCTTCAAAACCAAATAGAGGGCTAATAAATTTGATACTGTTGATATCTGCAATAGAATATTTTCTATAAAAACAATACTTTTCACTAAGGAAATATTCTCACTACAGAAATAGGAAAACTGATAAGCTCAAAGCAGTTCTGCTAAACAGAGGATATTCTCAGTTCTGATATTTAAATGAGTAAATATTTCATGGTAAATAGTTGCTTAAGCACATCATTTTTACCTGCAAACAGAAAATTATCTCTGGCAAAAATTTTAACATGAAAACATTATCAAGTAAGTTATCTATATTTATAATTGCTTTAGATGTTTTAAACCAAATTTAGGTCTTGCAAAATTATAGGCCTTCTTAACATCATTCCATTCTTGTATAGAATCTAAATTTGCCAATGAAAAGTGAGAGCTCTATCAAAATCAACTTATTCCAAATGCAATTATAGAATTTCAAACTACATCTTACCTGCTGTTTCAATCCCTATCATTTAATTTGTCCTCTTCTCAATTTGTTTTTTATGGATATATTTCCAAGTCTTTCTTTTTGTTACATTTGTTTTAAATAACTGCAATTCTTAAAAGTTTCAAAAGACAGAGACTCTTAAGTGTTCTGTTTATTAAATATTTAAAGATTCCTCAATGATTTTCAGTAGTGAAACCAAGATTTAGAGATATCACTTATTTAAAATTTCAATATCATGGTAAGATACAATTAATCCCAAATAGGAAGCAATAGTTAGAACTGGACATGGAACAACAGACTTGTTCCAAATAGGAAAAGGAGTACGTCAAGGCTGTATATTGTCACTCTGCTTATTTAACTTCTATGCAGAGTACATCATGAGAAACGCTGGCCTGGAAGAAGCACAAGCTGGAATCAAGATTGCTGGGAGAAATATCAGTAACCTCAGATATGCAGATGACACCACCCTTATGGCAGAAAGTGAAGAGGAACTAAAAAACCTCTTGATGAAAGTGAAAGTGGAGAGTGAAAAAGTTGGCTTAAAGCTCAACATTCAGAAAACGAAGATCATGGCATGTGGTCCCATCACTTCATGGCATCTGGTCCCATCACTTCATGGCAGATAGATGGGGAAACAGTGGAAACAGTGTCAGATTTTATTTTGGGGGGCTCCAAAATCACTGCAGATAGTGATTGCAGCCATGAAATTAAAAGACGCTTACTCCTTGGGAGGAAAGTTATGACCAACCTAGACAGCATATTCAAAAGCAGAGGCATTGCTTTGCCAACAAAGGTCCATCTAGTCAAGGCTGTGGTTTTTCCAGTGGTCATGTATGGATGTGAGAGTTGGACAGTGAAGAAAGCTGACCACTGAAGAATTGATGCTTTTGAACTGTGGTGTAGGAGAAGACTCTTGAGAGTCCTTGGACTGCAAGGACATCCAACAAGTCCATTCTGAAGGAGATAAGCCCTGAGATTTCTTTGGAGGGAATGATGCTGAAGGTGAAACTCCAGTACTTTGGTCACCTCATTCGAAGAGTTGACTCATTGGAAAAGACTCTGATGCTGGGAGGGATTGGGGGCAGGAGAAGGGGATGACAGAGGATGAGATGGCTGGATGGCATCACTAACTCGATGGACATGAGTCTGAGTGAACTCTGGGAGTTGGTGATGGACAGTGAGGCCTGGTGTGCTGCAATTCATGGGGTCGCAAAGAGTCGGACGTGACTGAGCAACTGAACTGAATTGAACTGAGAGGATTGTATATCATTATGGTCTCCATAGTGAATAATAAATGTTCACCAACATTTTGTTTGATTTACAAATTTCTCATCAACTTTTTGAATGAAACAAGACATAAGTTTTCATTATACATATATATTTTTTAATATCATTGCTACCAATATGATATTCCGAAATAAAAATGACTTACCAAATAATAAACTAAATGGCTATAGATATTCAGTTCTGTTCAGTTCAGTTGCTCAGTTGTATCCAACTGTTTGTGACCACAGCATTGTCCATTGTCCATTGTCAACCCCCAGAATTCACCAAAACTCATGTCCATTGAGTCAGTGATGCCATCCAACCATCTCATCCTCTGTTGTCCCCTTCTCCTCCTGCCCTCAGTCTTTCCCAGCATCAGGATATTTTCAAATGAGTCAGCTCTTCCCATCAGGTGGCCAAAGTATTGGAGTCTCAGCTTCAACATCAGTCCTTCCAATGAACACACAGGACTGATCTCCTTTAGGATGGATAAGTTGGATCTCCTTGCAGTCCAAGGGACTCTCAAGAGTTGTCTCCAACATCACAGTTCAAAAGTATCAATTCTTCACCACTCAGCTTTCTTTATGGTCCAACTCTTACATCCATACATGACTAAAGGAAAATCCATGGCCTTGACTAGATGGACCTTTGTGGACAAAATAATGTCTCTGCTTTTTAACATGCTGTCTAGGTTGGTCATATCTTTCCTTCCAAGGAGTAAGTATCTTTTAATTTCATGGCTTCAGTCAACATCTGCAGTGATTTTGGAACCCAGAAAAATAAAGTCAGCCACTGTTTCCAATGTTTCCCCATCTATTTCCATGAAGTGATGGGACCAGATGCCATGATCTTAGTTTTCTGAATGTTGAGCTTTAAGCCAACTTTTTCACTCTCCTCTTTCAATTTCATCAAGAAGCTCTTTAGTTCCTCTTCATTTTCTGCCATAAGGGTGGTGTCATCTGCATATCTGAGGTTGTTGATATTTCTCCCAGCTAATCTTGATTCCAGCTTGTGCTTCTTCCAGCCCAACATTTCTCATGATGTACTCTGCATATAAGTTAAATAAGCATGGTGACCATATAAAGCCTTGACATACTCCTTTTCCTATTTGGAATAAGTCTGTTGTTTCATGTCCAGTTCTAACTGTTGTTTCCTGACCTGAGTACAGGTTTCTCAATAGGCAAATCAGGTGGTCTGATATTTCCATCTCTTTCAGAATTTTCCAGTTTTTTGTGATCCACACAGTCAAAGCCTTTGGCATAGTCAATCAAGAAGAAATAGATGTTTTTCTGGAACTCTCTTGCTTTTTCAATGATCCAGTGAATGTTGAAAATTTGATCTCTGGTTCCTCTGCCTTTTATATACCCAGCATGAACATCTCGAAGTTCACAGTTCATGTATTGCTGAAGACTGAGTTGGAGAACTTTGAGCTTTACTTTACTAGAATGTGAGATGAGCGCAATTGTGCAGTAGTTGCAGCATTCCTTGACATTGCCTTTCTTTGGGATTGAAATGAAAACTGACCTTTTCAAGTCCTGTGGCCACTGCTGTGTTTTCCAAATTTGCTGGCATATTGAGTGCACCACTTTCACAGCATCATCTTTTGGATTTGAAATAGTTCAACTGGAATTCCATCACCTCCACTAGCTTTGTTCATAGTGATGCTTCCTAAGGCCCACTTGACTTCACATTCCAGGTTGTCTGACTCTAGGTGAGTGATCATACTATCATGATTATCTGGGTCGTGAAGATCTTTTTTGTGCAGCTCTTCTGTGTATTCTTGCCACCTCTTCTTAATATCTTCTGTGTCTTTTAGGTCCCTACCATTTCTGTCCTTTATTGAGCACATCTTTGCATGAAATGTTCCCTTGTTATCTCTAATTTTCCTGAAGGATCTCTAGTCTTTCCCATTGTATTGTTTTCCTCTATTCTTTGCATTGATCGCTGAGGAAGGCTTTCTTATCTCTTCTTGCTATTCTTTGGAACTCTGTATTCAAATGGGAATATCTTTCCTTTTCTTCTTGCCTTTCACTTCTCTTCTTTTCACAGATATTTGTAAGGCCTTCTCAGGCAGCCATTTTGCCTTTTTGCATTTCTTTTTCTTGGGGATGGTCTTGATCCCTGTCTCCTATACAATGTCATGAACCTCTGTCTACAGTCCATCAGACACTCTGTCTATCAGATCCAGTCCCTTAACTCTATTTCTCACTTCCACTGTATAATCATAAGGGATTTGATGTAGGTCATATGTGAATGGTCTAGTGGTTTTCCCTACTTTCTTCAATTTCAGTCTGAATTTGGCAATAAGGAATCCATGATCTGAGCCACAGTCAGCTCCCGGTCTTGTTTTTGTTGACTGTATAGAGCTTCTCCATCTTTGGCTGCAAAGAATATAATCAATCTGATTTTGATGTTGGCCATCTATTGGTGTCCGTGTGTAGAGTCTTCTCTTGTGTTGTTGGAAGAGAATGTTTGTTATGACCACAGCGTTCTCTTGGCAAAACTCTATTAGCCTTTGCCCTGCTTCATTCTGTACTCCAAAGCCAAATTTGCCTGTTACTCCAGGTGTTTCTTGACTTCCTACTTTTGCATTCTAGTCCCGCATAATGAAAAGGGCATTTTTGGGGGAGTGTTAGTTCTAAAAGGTTTTGTAGGTCTTCATAAAACCATTCAACTTCAGCTTCTTAAGCATTACTGGTTGGGGCATAGAGTTGGGTTACCGTTCATCACGATATTGAATTATTTGCCTTGGAAACGAACCATTCGAGATTGCATTCAAGTCCTGCCATTTGGACTCTTCTGTTGACTATGATTGGCTACTCCATTTCTTCTAAGGGATTCCTGGCCACAGTAGTAGATATAATGGTCATCTGAATTAAATTCACCCATTTCAGTCCATTTTAGTTCACTGATTCCTAGAATGTCAACTTTCACTCTTGCCATCCCCTATTTGACCACTTCCAATTTGCTTTGATTCATGGACCTAACATTTCAGGTTCCTATGCAATATTGCCCTTTACAACACCAGTCCTTCCTTCTGTCACCAGTCACATCCACAGCTGGGTATTGTTTTTGCTTCGGCTCCATCATATTTCAATACCTGGACTGCCATTCCACTGAGTGATTTGAGAATACTTCAGAATCAGACGATCATAAGAAGGAGATTTCATTAATCAAAGGCTTCATACCAAAGAACAAACTGCAGGATGAAGACAACATGTACCCAAAACCTGCAGGACAAGGTCTAGTTTACCAAGGCTACAGATTGTCTTACTTTAATCTTCATGTCTCTGTTCTTTATCTCCCTAATGATTTCAATCCTCTGCTGAAATAAGGCTTTGGGTTTTTACAAAAATATGTTTTCTTTTTCCTTAAGCATAGTATTTATAGATTTTACACTTTACATTTCTTTTTGAATCCTCATATACTCCTTGATGTGAGTCCAATCCCTGGTTGTAATCTTTTCATGATTTAAACAAAGTGTACCATTAAACTGACTGTTGGATTGTTGTACATTTACCTCTGAGAGCCAACTAGTTCCCTTAAGTATAAATTCCTTATAAAAACACGATTGTTTTCATCAGTAATTGGACTCAATTATGACATGATTTTTTAATCTAGTAGATAACATAATAGTCCAGGAAATTTAAAAAAAAAAGTAAAAATCATAAAATATCTATGATAAGATAAGAATGATAAGAAAGCCATCAGACTTGCTACTATGAAAAAAGTTTTGGTGATCTGTATAGAAGATCAAACCAGCCACAACATTCCTTATGGAAGTCGCTCAGTTGTGTCCGACTCTCTGAGACCCCATGGGCTGTAGCCTACCAGGCTCCTCCACCCACGGAATTTTCCAGGCAAGAGTACTGGAGTGGATTGCCATTTCCTTCTCGTGGGGATCTTCCTGACCCAGGTATTGAACCCAAGTCTCCCACATTGCAGGCAGACGCTTTACCATCTAAGCCACCAGGGAGAACACATATCTGTAAAGGAAGATATTTCTGCTTTCTGCTTCCACTGAAACAACACCCAAGACTCATTTGTAATAAAAGAACTCAGTAACCAAACTTTCACGATTTGCTTTAGAAAGAAAACAGGAAATAGATGGCTTGTGTTTTACCTCTATCACATTTACAGACCTTACAAAAAAGGCTTATTATATAAGTCTGTTTCCCTATCAGATCTAACCATTTACCTAGTCAATCATGTCTCCACTTTATAACCTGTGTATGCTATGTTGCTTCAGTCATATTTAACTCTTTGCAACACCGTGGACTGTAGCCTGCCAGACTCCTCTGTCCATGAGATTTTCCAGGCAAGAATATTGGAATAGGTAGCTGTTCCCTTCTCCAGGGGATCTTCCCAACCCAGGGGTTGAACCCAAGTGTCATGTCTCTAGCAGGTGGGTTCTTGAGAAGCCCATAATCTTCTGCCTAGCACCCAACTACTTCTTAATGGGGCTAAGACCATGCAATGAAATTGAGATACCCCATAGGGATATTTTACCCAAGACCACATCATTGCATAGACTCCAAACCTGATATTAAATATATAATGATAATAATAAAAACAACAGCAACCTATTGGCTACTTTCAAAAAACTAGACATGGTCTAGTTATCTCAGTAAAGTGATCTCTGACATAATGCAGGATCCATTTTGACACCCTATTTCTCCTTCTTCGAAAAAGAGCTCACTTCTTTAACATGGTACAACAGGAGGAAAAAAAAAAAAAAAAAAAACCTGTGCTTCAGTTTGTAGTTCAAAATCTTAATCATTCAATAGAAATTCCAGATAGATTTTTCCTGTCATCAGGAGTTTTCATTTCATGCTTTAAAGGAGACATAGAATGTAAAGAAGCTCCTACCTGCCATGGAGCTAGACAATCTCACTAGGAAGTACATGAGTTTGGAAATATGATGATTTGGAACAGAAGAGCCCTAGACAGAATACTGGCCTCTTGAGGTTGTTGAAATGCCATTTGAGGGGGGAAAAAAATTGTTGTACTTTCATCTCTACAGACTTTATGAGGCCTTTAAAATTACCAAGGTCTGAAAGACCAATGAAGAAATCACGAAATTAATTGACTTGGCTAATATCTTCATATCTGGTTGTGTAGGCTCTTCAGAATGAAACTGGGATTTGTTTTCTTGGTTTACTTTAAACACTCTCAGATTTAAGGTTAAAAGTCTGCAAACTCTAATTATAATCATGCCTCTAATATTTGTCTGAGTGGCACAGTTCACTCCAACATCTTACACCCTATTTTACAATCACCATCCATTAAGTGATCCACAAAACTGATCATCTTACAAAAAGAATGGGAAAACATAATATGTGTAGTAGTTGAAATAACTACCACCAGCAACTTGCCATGACTTTACAAAAAGACGAAATAGAACTGGACCAATTGTTTTCCCAGAAAATAATGATCTATCCTCCAGCCTGGGATGATGAATGACAGCAATTAAGAACTAAGAATTGAAGGCATCTGTGTCACTATGACTTAGAAGAGACTGTAGATCACTTATGTCAACCTGACTTAGTTGTTAGTTCCAAAAATTTTGCCAAGAAAAAATAAAATTGCAAACCAGTAAATAACTTCACTGTTTGCTTCCTACACACTTGCCCTGTCTCCAGCTAACGATCATTCTAGCTTTAGATCAGAGTCTCTCCACTATTATAGCTTATCATAAGGGCAGTGAGGGGCATACTGCTCTGCTGGTTTCTCTGGTAACCAATGAGATAAGTGAAATGAAGTGAAAGTCATTCAGCTGTGTCTGACTCTTTGCAACCCCATAGACTGCAGCCCACCAGGCTCCTCTATCCATGGGATTTGCCAAGCTAAAATACTGGAGTGGATTGCTGTTTCCTTTTCCTGATGTCAATTTCTGCTATAACAGGTGATCTCCCCTCCCTTGACAGTGAAGACTGATGCCACGTCTTTCTTGCCACATGATGGGATATTACTCCAGACCTTTCTTCAAACAAATAAGCACCCATCCCCATCCTTTAAACCATTGATGTTGCTGATTCTGGGCTCTTTCTTCAGTCTAGAAATTGGACTTCTTTCTGGACTGAAGTACAAGCACAGGGCTTGCAGGCCTGCAATGTGCAGCCCACCAGTTGGTGGAGCCAGCTAGGAGATTGAGGAAGCTTCTGTGAGCACCAAGTTGTCAGGAAGTAAGTGCTTCAGAGAAATGGGACAAGGGAAGAGGCATGTCTCGGGTCTTGGATGAGTCCCTGGGACAGGCTGCCAAGTGAGGGTCCTTGAGACAGCCATAGTAAAGTGACAGCAACTTATGTTTAACATAAGTAAGTAACTTGTATTAGGAGACATACATTATGGCAGAATGTAGTCTGTCTAAGAAGGTGAGAATGGCCCTGGGCTGTGGGGGTTAGTTTCTGTAGGCTGGGTAACTTCATATGCTCATGAATAGGATAAATATCTATTATGGGGGAGGAGCAGGAATTTCCAAAAGTTGGGCCACTGCCTACATTTTGGCCTTAAACTGGCCTTGAAACTGCCATGTGTCATTTAGCATATAGCCGAAGAATTGATGCTTTTGAACTGTGTTGTTGGAGAAGACTCTTGAGAGTCACTTGGACTGCAAGGAGTTCCAACCAGTCTATCCTAAAGGATATCAGTCCTGGATGTTCATTGGAAGGACTGATGCTAAAGCTGAAACTCCAATACTTTGGCCACCTCATGCAAAGAGTTGGCTCACTGGAAAAGACTCTGATGCTGAGAGGGATTGGGGGCAGGAGGAGAAGGGGACGACAAAGGATGAGATGGCTGGATGGCATCACCGACTCGATGGACATGAGTTTGAGTGAACTCCGGGAGTTGGTGGTGGACCAGGAGGCCTGGCGTGCTGCGATTCATGGGGTCGCAGAGAGTTGGACACGACTGAGGGACTGAACTGAACTGAATGTATTACAATTGACTGTATAATGAGGCTCAAGATCTTCTGGAAGTCAAATTTCCTGTCATCTTGGGCCTAATCAGTTCTAGTCCATTTATGTTGTATCTTGTTATTCTTAATGGCTGTGTCATTCTTTTAATGATTGTGCCCTGCCCCTTCCCTCCTGTCTCCTAAGGACAGGGAATGGAAAGCTGCTGGGGCCATCTACTAGCATGTGGGACTTGAAAGTTGTGGGTTTCATTTAACTTTTGCCTTACTTCCCCAAATTTGTAGAAGTAATCCTAGGGTGGCTGTCAACTTATATGTGGTGCCTTATGGTGGCTGTCCTTGATGAACAGGGGCTGCCAAGAAAGTGTGGTGAACTTAGACACCCCAAAGACTGATGCAGAGATATTGGCAGTCATGGTCCATGCATGGACTGGAAAAGAATTTTGAGACATGAGGCAGAATGAGAGGAGAATAAAAGGTATTAGAGTGAGAGATGCTGTTAGAAGAGCAGGCTGCCTCAAAGGGGAGCTGAATCATTTTGTGGGCTAGTAGCCAATTTTTATAGCCTCAAGACAGAGGTGGGTATTTTACCTAATATGAGGTCAGGGAACTGACCAGTTTAGATTGGGAGGCTCATGGCAATAGTTGCTATGGGGCTTAGTCAGTTCCATAGATTTTTGTCCTGTGACCTTGGTACAAAGCTCCACACCTGGGACCTTGGTTTATGGCTCCACATTAGCCACTATTACAGTGGGGAAAAAAGAAGTTAGACAATAAGGCAATGACCGTAGCTATGAGCTGGCTATTGTGTTCTATGTTAAGGGCACAGATACTGAGCTAACACCTGAGGTGAAGGTTGGGGGCCTCAGAAGTCAGGTTAAAATGGGAATCCAAGATCTCATTCATGGAGCCTAAAAATGGAATCCACAAACACAAAAATACTCATGGTAGCAAGCAAATAGAATTTATTAGAGAGGGGGAAAGTACAAAGCTCTCAGCATAGACACTGAGAGGAGGTAGAGTCCCTCAAAGGCATAGCTTGCAGCAGTTTTTTAATCCTTAATCTGTACATCTTTGATTGGCTCTAATCCTTAAAATGGGCAGAAATGCACAGTCCAAAATGCAGTACTTGGATGCAGTCTCAAAAACAACAGAATGACCTCTGTTCATTTCCAAGGTAAACCATTCAACATCACAGTAATCAAAGCCTATGCCCTGACCAGTAATGCTGAAGAGGCTGAAGTTAAACAGTTCTATGAAGACCTACAAGACCTTCTAGAACTGACACCAAAAAAAAAGATGTCCTTTTCATTATGTGGGACTGGAATGCAAAAGTAGGAGGTCAAGAAATACCTGGAATAGCAGGAAAATTTGGCCTTGGAGTACAGAAAGAAGCAGGGCAAAAGCTAATAGAGTTTTGCCAAGAGGAGGCACTGGTCATACTAAACTCCCTCTTCCAAAACACAAGTGAAGACTCTACACATGGACATCACCAGATGGTCACTACCGCACATGGACACTACCGCATAATTACACTCATCTCACATGCTAGCAAAGTAATGCTCAAAATTCTTCAAGTCAAGCTTAATGATCATGAAGTACATGAACATGAAGCAAGTACATGAACCGTGAACTTCCAGATGTTCAAGCTGGATTTAGAAATGGCAGAGGAGACAGAGATCAAGGCCGAGGAACCAGATGGTGAATACAAAATCAGATCAATGATAGTCTTTGCAACCAACAATGGAGAAGCTCTATAGAGTCAGCAAAAACAAGACTGGGAGCTGACTGTGGTGCAGATCGTGAACTCCTTATTGCCAAATTCAGACTAAAATTGAAGAAATAGGCAAAACCACTAGACCATTCAGGTATGACCTAAATCAAATCCCTTACGATTATACAGTGGAGTCAAGGGATTAGATCTGATAAACAGAGTACCTGAAGAACTATGGATGGAGGTTCGTGACATTGTAGAGAAGGCAGGGATCAAGACCATCCCCAAGAAAAAGAAATGCAAAAATACAAAATGGTTGTCTGAGGAAGCCTTACATATAGCTGTGAAAAGAAGAGAAGTGAAAGGCAAAGGAGAAAAGGAAAGATGTAAGCATCTGAATGCAGAGTTCCAAAGAAGAGCAAAGAGAGATAAGAAAGCCTTCCACAGTGATCAATGCAAAGAAGTAGATGAAAACAATAAATAGAATGAGAAAGACTAGAGATCTCTTCAAGAAATTATAACTGTTTGAAATAATAGATTTATCAGTGCTACCAAAGCGCAAAAGCATTTTTATTGTTAAGGAGCTGCATTCAAGTATGTAATAAGGTAAGCATGCTCAAGACCAGTGTCATCTGAGTCTGCCATCTTTGTTAACTGTATTTGAAATTGAGACTTAGCTACATTGTAAAAACCTCTTAATTCAGTAAACAATCCTGTCAATCTTGTATTTAATACCCGAATGAAGAATATTAATGATGTAATATTTTAAGTGTAGACATCTTAATATAGATATTTATGGTTTAATGACTGAAAAATGATTCTTGAAAGACATTTATAATATAAAGTCATGTACTGATTACCACATAACTTGGTTGTGAGGTAAGTTTGATTCTAGTGTTAAGTGTATCTGAAAAAATTAGTAAGCTAGTTTTATGAACCCTATGAGGGCCTGAGCTGTGACAGGTTTTTCCTGTGTATAGGTTTGTAGTACTATACATTGCCTACCCCCATCCCCCCAGTTATAAAGGAGAAAATAATATAGTTATTATTACAGAGATTATAGACAAGGCTAGGAGAAGGCAATGAGTACCTTGCCTCCGGTACCCCACTCCGGTACTCTTGCCTGGAAAATCCCATGGATGGAGGAGCCTGGTAGGCTGCAGTCCATGGGGTCGCTAAGGATCGGACACGACTGAGCGACTTCACTTTCACTTTTCACTTTCATGCATTGGAGAAGAAATGGCAACCTACTCCAGTATTCTTGCCTGGAGAATCCCAGTGATGGGGGAGCCTGGGGGGCTGCCGTATAAAGGGTCGCAGAGTCAGACACGACTGAAGCGACCTAGCAGCAGCAGCAGCAAGAAATTAGAGACACTAAGGGAATATTTCATGCAAAGATGGGCACAATAAAGGACAAAAATGGTAGGGACCTAACAGATGCAGAAGATATTAAGAAGAGGTG
Organism: Capra hircus; assembly: GCF_001704415.2. Taxonomy (NCBI): domain Eukaryota; kingdom Metazoa; phylum Chordata; class Mammalia; order Artiodactyla; family Bovidae; genus Capra; species Capra hircus. The sequence continues at coordinate 11,565,297 of NC_030812.1, forward strand.
GTAAGAATACACAGACGAACTGTACAAAAAGGATCTTCACAACCCAGATAATCACGATGGTGTGATCACTCACCTAAAGCCAGACATCCTGGAATGTGAAGTCAAGTGGGCCTTAGGAAGCATCACTGTGAACAAACCTAGTGGAGATGATGGAATTCTAGTTGAGCTATTTCAAATCCTAAAAGTTGATGCTGTGAAACTGCTGCACTCAATATGCCAGCAAATTTGGAAAACTCAGCGGTGGCCACAGGACTGGAAAGGTCAGTTTTCATTCTAATCCCAAAGAAAGGCAATGCCAAAGAATGTTCAAATTACTGCACAATTGCACTCATCTCACATGCTAACAAAGTAATGCTCAAAATTCTCCAAGCCAAGCTTCAACAGGACATGAACCATGAATTTCCAGATGTTCAAGCTGGATTTTAAAAAGGCAGGGGAACCAGACATCAAACTGCCAACATCTATTGGATCACCGAAAAAGTAAGAGAGTGCCAGAGAAACTCCTATTTCTGCTTTATTGATTATGTCAAAACCTTTGACTGTGTGGATTACCACAATCTGTGAAAATATCAGAAAGAGATGGAAATATCAGACTACCTGACCTGCCTCCTGAGAAATCTGTATGCTGGTCAGGAAGTAACAGTTAGAACTGGACATGGAACAACAGAGTGGTTCCAAATCAGGAAAAGAGTACATCAAGTCTGTATATTGTCACCCTGCTTATTTAACTTACATGCAGAATATATCATGAGAAATTCTAGGCTGAATGAAGCACAAGCTGGAATCAAGATTTCCAGGAGAAATATCAATAAACTCAGATATGCAGATGATACCACCCTTATGGCAGAAACTGAAGAAGAACTGAAGAGCTTCTTGATAATTGTGAAAGAGGAGCGTGAAAAAATTGCCTTAAAGCTCAACATTAAGAAAACGAAGATCATGGCATCTGATCCCATCACTTTACCACAGATAGATGGAGAAATAATGGAAACAGTGAGAGACTTTATTTTGGGGGGCTCCAAATTACTGTAGATGGTGAGTGCAGCCATGAAGTAAAAAGATGATTGCTCCTTGGAAGAAAATCTATGACCAACCTAGACAGCATATTGAAAAGCAGAGACATTATTTTGCCAACAAAGATCTATCTAGTCAAAGCTGTGGTTTTTCCAGTAGTCATGTATGGATGTGAGAGTTGGACTATAAAGAAAGCTGAGGGCCAAAGAATTGATGCTTTTGAACTGTGGTGTTGGAGAAAACTCTTGACTGTCCCTTGGACAGCACAGAGATCCAACCAGTCCATCCTCAAGGAAATCAGTCCTGGGTGTTCTTTGGAAGGACTTATGCTGAAGCTGAAATTCCAGTACTTTGGCCACCTGATGTGAAGAACTGACTCATTGTAAAAGACCCTGATGATGGGAAAGATTGAGGGCAGGAGGAGAAGGGGACGACAGAGGATGAGATGGTTGGATGGCATCACCAACTCAATGGACATGAGTTTGAGTATGCTCCAGGAATTAGTGATGGACAGGGTGGCCTGGTGTGCTGCAGTCCATGGTGTCACAAAGAGTCCAATATGACTGAGTGACTAAACTCAACTGAACTAGATCTAAGTGCTAATAACTTATCAAACCAAGGACACATTCCAGGAACTGGGGACAAAGGTATAGCTTTAAGCTAATGAAGTGAGCTGTTTATTGAAAACAAGGCCAAGATCTCAGAGTCCTACTCTGACTGCCTAGCAACCTCAAGGTGACATTATGTTAATTGGCCAGGAAATGTTGAAAATGGCCTCTGTGACTGGCCACCTAGCTTTATGGCAGTGCTTACAGGGGGCCATCAATGGGGGTGAAGTGTTTTCCCTGCTCTTTTGGGAAACAGTTGCCTGTCCCATCACCTGGCCACATTAAGGGGTTATACCCACTGCTCCCCTCCCTTGGCTGTTGTAGAATGTATGAGGAGAGCTAGGCATGAAACTTGCATAGGCCAAGCCCTGTAAAGGCCCAGACAGTGAGTTATTTTCATCAGGAGAGAAGGGTGAGATACTACAGTCCACTCCTAGAGGATGGTGTGGGACTTTAGTTTTATTTCTGAGTTCCTTAGTAAGACGTCCAGTTGAAAACTTTTACATCAGATTGAGATTTAAACCCATGTGCTTGGACTTGAACCCAGCCAAAACACATTTTGGGAATCAAACCCACATGGTCAAGACTTGAACCCGGCCAAAACCCTGTTTGGGGATTAAACCCACATGGCTGGGGCTCAAACCTGGCCAAAAACCCATAATCTTCTAACTGAGATCTGAGACCTGGTTTCAGGACCTAATGAAGTTCAAGTTCTTGATGTCCCATCACATAAAAAAAAAATAATTCAGTGATAGGTAAGAAGTGGATTTATTCAGAGAGACTGACAGAGTGTGGGCCATCACAGAAGGCAAGAGCAGCAACGAAATGTGGCAGTTAGTTTTTATAGGCTGGGTAATTTCATAGGCTAATGAGTAGGAGGATTATTCCAACTGTTTTGAGGAAGGGGTGGAGATTTCCAGGAATTGGACCACTGCCCACTCTTTGGTGTACTGTTAGCTTGGTGATTGAGGATCAAGGTCTAGTGGAAGTTGATTTGCTGCCATCACGGACCCACTTGATTCTAATGTATTTATATTGTCCTTGGGCTACATCATTCTTTCAAAACTTGTGCCCTGCCCCCTTCCTTCCTGTTTCACAGTTGCCCATGCTGTGCAAGCCATAGCAGACTTAGGAGAAATACAAGAGATACCTTGCTGGAATGATCAAAACTCTGTTCTACCTTGTAGTCCCCCTAGGGTATATTTTCTCTCCAAGGAAATTAGAGATACCAAGGGAACATTTCCTGCAAAGCTGGGCACAATAAAGGACAGAAATAATATAAACCTAACAGAAGCAGAAGATATTCAAAGGAGGTGGCAAGCGTACATAGAAGAACTATACAAAAAGATCTCCATGACCCAGATAATCACGATGGAGTGGTCACTCACCTAGAGCCAGACATCCTGAAATGCAAAGTCAGGTGGGCCTTAGGAAGCATCACTACAAAAAAAGCTAGTGGAGGTGATGGAATTCCAGCTGAGCTATTTCAAATCCTGAAAGATGATGCTGTGAAAGTGCTGCACTCAATATGCCAGCAAATTTGGAAAACTCAGCAGTGGCCACAGGACTGGAAAGGGTCAGTTTTCATTCCAGTCCCAAAGAAAGGCAATACCAAAACTGTTCAAACTACCACACAACTGCACTCATCTCACATGCTAGCAACGTAATGCTCAAAATTCTCCAAGATAGGCTTCAACAGTACATGAATTGTGAACTTCCAGATGTTCAAGCTGGTTTTAGAAAAGGCAGAGGAACCATAGATCAAATTGCCAACATCCACTGGATCATCAAAAAAGCAAAGAGTTCCAGAAAAACATCTATTTCTTCTTTACTGACTATGCCAAAACCATTGTGTGGATCACAATAAAATGTGGAAAATTCTGAAAGAGATGAGAATATCAGACCACCTGATCTGCCTCCTGAAAAATCTGTATGCAGGTCAAGAAGCAACAGTTAGAAACAGACATGGAACAATGGACTGTTTCCAAATCAGGAAAGGAGTTCATCAAGGCTGTATATTGTCATCCTGTTATTAAACGCATATGCAGAGTACATCATGCCAAATGCCTGACTGGATGAAACACAAGCTGGAATCAAGATTGCTGGGAGAAATATCAATAACCTCAGATATGCAGATGACATCACCCTTATGGCAGAAAATGAAGAACTAAAGAGCCTCTTGATGAAAGTGAAAGAAGAAAGTGAAAAAATTGGCTTAAACTCAACATTCAGAAAACGAAGATCATGGCATCTGGTCCCATCACTCCATGGCAAATAGATGGGGAAACAATGAAAACATGACAGAGTTTATTTGTGAGGTGGAGGAGACTCCAAAATTACTGCAGATGGTGAGTGCAGCCATGAAATTAAAAGATACTTGCTTCTTGCAAGAAAAGTTATGACCAACCTAGACAGCATATTAAAAAGTAGAGACATTAATCTGCCAACAAAGGTCCGTCTAGTCAAAGTTATGATTTTTCCTGTAGTCATATATGGATGTGAGAGTTGGACTATGAAGAAAGCTGAGCGCCAAAGAATTGATGCTTTTGAACTGTGGTGTTGGAGAAGACTCTTGAGATTCCCTGGACTGCAAGGAGATCCAACCAGTCCATTCTGAAGGAAATCAGCCCTGGGATTTCTTTGGAAGGAATGATGCTGAAGGTGAAACTCCAGTATTTTGGCCACCTCATGCGAAGAGTTGACTCATTGGAAAAGAGCCTGAGGCTGGGAAAGATTGAAGGCAAGAGGAAGAGGGGATGACAGAGGATGAGATTGTTGGATGACATCACCAACTCAATAGACATGAGTATGAGCAAGCTCAGGGAGTTGGTGATGGACAGGGAAGCCTGGCGTGCTGCAGACCATAGGGTCGCAAAGAGTTGGACACGACTGAGTGATTAAACTGAACTGAGGGTCTATTTTGCAAAACTGTGAGATATTCAACTGTGTCCCCATAAATGAAAGCAAATGATGTTTTATTTTAATGGTATTTGACTTAAGTACACCTTGAGACCTCAAGAACAATGCCTCTAATGGCTCTGCTATATCAAACTGAGCCTTTTGAAATTGGTTTGGATTTTATCTTGGGTGTGTTCAAGAGTGCCTTGAGTTAAAATCCTGTTCTCCCGCCCTTGTTTTGACCCTCATTAGGGGTCCTAGTAACTTGAATGCTGATTTATGTTCTGCTGAAGGTGAGGCATGTGAATATAAGTGATGATATGTATTGTTGCCTAATACTGTTATTTGTTTAAACTGAATCAGCTATTTAGAAACTTGGGGGGGGGGAAAAAAAACCTGAAGATGTTCAAGATGGGACTCTTGACATTCTAAAACTGGCTTTTGCTATTAGAAGCCAGCTTTCTAGAAGGAACTGGTATTCCTCTTTCTGTGCCTTTTGAGATGTAAATGGTCTTCCTAGGAATCTCAGGAAATTTCATCTAATCCCTGAGAGTGAAAGAAAAACAAAAAAGAGAAAACAACCTTTTTGAACTCTAGCAGAAAAACTATGAGATCTCTGTGTCTGTATGGATGTGTGTGTGTGTGTGTGTGTGTGTGTGTAGTTTATAAAAATGAAATGCATCAGCCTCCAGATAGCATTGCCAAAATTGGTTCATGATGAGCTCTTTAGAGTCAACTGTGTTAAATATAATAATTATATTGTATCTCAGTTTATTAAGGCTAAATAAGACCTTATTATATCTGTTGCAAATTTTTCAGCAAGGAAAATGACCTGATATGAAGAAAGTAAACATAAGTATTATATGTAAATATAAATAAGAGTTTTTAGGTAAACTCTATCAGTTCAGTTCAGTTCAGTCACTCAGTTGTGTCCAACTCTTTGCAACCCCATGGACTGCAGCATAGGCCTCCCTGTCCATCACCAACTCCCAGAGGTTACTCAAGCTCATGTCCATTGAGTTGGTGATGCCATCCAACCATCTCATCCTCTGTCATCCCTTTCTCAGCCTGCTCTCAATCTTCCCCAGCATCAGGGTCTTTTCCAGTGAGTCAGTTCTTCACATCAGGTAGTCAAAGTATTGGAGTTTGAGCTTCAGCATCAATACTTCCAATGACTATTCAGGACTGATGTCCTTTAGGATGGACTGATTGGATCTCCTTGCAGTCCAAAGGACTCTCAAGAGTCTTCTCCAACACCACAGTTCAAAAGCATCAATTCTTCGGCACTCAGCCTTGTTCACAGTCCAACTCTCACATCCATACATGACTAGTGGAAAAAACATAGCTTTGACTAGACAGACCTTTGTTGACAAGGTAATATATCTGTTTTTTAATATGCTGTCTAGGTTGGTCATAACTTTTCTTCCAAGGAGTAAGCGTCTTTTAATTTCATGGCTGCAATCACCATCTGCAGTGATTCTAGAGCCCCCCAAAATAAAGTCTGACAGTTTCCACTGTTTCCCCATCTATTTGCCATGAAGTGATGGGACCGGATGCCATGATCTTTGCTTTTTGAATGTTGAGCTATAAGCCAACTTTTTCACTCTCCTCTTTCATTTTCATTAAGAGGTTCTTCAGTTCTTCACTTTCTGCCATAAGAGTGGTATCATCTGCATATCTGAGATTATTGATATTTCTCCCAGCCACCTTGATTCCAGCTTGTGCTTCATTCAGCCCAGCATTTCTCATGATGTACTCTGCATATAAATTAAATAAACAGGTGACAATATACAGCTTTGACGTGCCTCTTTTCCTATTTGGAACGAGTTGTTCCATGTCCAGTTCTAACTGTTACTTCCTGACCTGCATACAGATATCTCAGGAGGTAGGTCAGGTGGTCTGGTATTCCTATCTCCTGAGGAATTTTCCACTGTGTTTACTATGATCTACACAGTCAAAGGCTTTGCCATAGGCAATAAAGCAGAAATAGATGTTTTTCTGAAACTTTCTCGCTTTTTCAATGATCCAGTGGATGTTGGCAATTTGATCTCTGGTTCCTCTGGCTTTTCTAAATCCAGCTTGAACATGTGGAAGTTCATGGTTCACATATTGTTGAAGCCTGGCTTGAAGAATTTTGATCATTATTTGAGGTAAACTCTATAGGAAATTTTATTTATAATAAGTAAATATAAATAAGAGATTTTGGGTAAACTTTATGGGAATCATTTGGGAAAGTCTATGTAAAATAGTCTCCTCAGATTTTAACTTGAAACCAAACCAAGTTAAATGAATAGAACTCATTGACTAACTGGGTTAGTTCAAACAGGATAAAATATTGGAACATTAATTGCTGGGCAGGTCTAAGTTTACATACCTTTGTCTTCTTAGGAGAGGAAGATGAAAACATAAGTTTTCCAAGCAGGTAAGGTGAGTATGGTAAGCAGTTCACAATTACTTGCTTCTTGATTTTTGCCACAGATTAATATTTTTAAGGGAAGATTATAATCAGTCATAATTCTAGTTATTGTAACCAAGTTTCTTTATTGATTACAGTGTAATCAGATGTTTAAAGTCTGTCAGTATTTAATAAAAATAAATAAAAGCTATCTAAATTAGAAGGGAAGAGGTAAAGTTGTCATTACATGCAGAGATAAACTATATTGAAAACTCTCAGGACTCCACATAAAAATTACTAGAACTGATAAACCAATTCTGCAGGTAGAGGGCCACAAGATTTAGATCAGGAATCTGTTATATTTCTTAACACTAACAATGAAATATCAGAAAGGAAAAGTAAAAAACAATCTCCTTTAAAATTACATCAAAAAAATAATTAGGGATAAATCTGACCAAGGAGGTGAAAGGGCTGTATTCTGAAAATTATGAAACATTAATAAAGTTCTCTGCCAAAATGTTACCTCATCATAGAGGCCCTCTCTGACTATTCTGTTTTAAAAATGACACTTTCCTACTATCATTCTCTATATATTAAACATGCTTTCACTTTACTCATAGCATTAATTACTGCTGGGTATATTATGTATACAATTGTCTACTTCCTTATTATCTTTCTCCCTCAGTGAGACTATGGCTCCATGAGAGCAATGATTTACCTCCTAGTCATTTCTGTGTCCCTCATATCTAGAATAGTGCTTAGTACATAACAGATAACAGACATGAGTAGATGGATGTACTGTTAAGCCATATTTTCTACAATAATTGTCATTTCCATTAAGTATTTTATAGACAATATTTCTAACAATTCATTTTAAGAGTATCAGAGCAGAAAGAAATTTGTTAGTTATAATAATAATTGTTCGCATTTATTTCATAATAATTCCCATCGCTTTTTCCATAAACAGTCCATCTGTTAAAAAAAAAAAAAAAACATGTTATAGCAAAGACTATATTTACCAAACTTTGAACAAATAGGAGTGTCTTTCCTTTAATAACATGGGCTTCCCTGGTAGCTCAGTTTGTAAAGAATCTGACTGCAGTTCAGGAGACCTGGCTTCAATCTCTGGGTCAAGAAGATCCCCTGGAGAAGGAAATGGCAAACTACTTTGGTATTCTTACCTGGGAAATCCCATGGACAGGGGAGCCTGGCAGGCTACCATCTATGGGATCACAAGAGTCAGACACAACTTAGCGACTAAACCACCAACACTTGTTTACCTAAACAAAATCATTATGGTCTAGCCACAATAATCATCATATAATCAATTAGCAACCACTCACTTAGTAACAGAGTTACAGAATCTTGTTTTTCTCCATCTGTGTCTGAGGAGAAAAATAGAGAGAAACTATTTTCTAATTATTTTAAAGAATTTAAGATTGTGACTTTTAGTGACCTGAAATTTACCTTCAGTTCAGTCGTGTCCGACTCTTTGCAACCCCATGAATTGCAGCACGCTAGGCCTCCCTGTTCATCACCAACTCCCGGAGTTCACCCAAACTCATGTCCATCGATGACATGAGTGATGCCATCCAGCCATATTATCCTCTGTCATCCCCTTCTCCTCCTACCCCCAATCCCTCCCAGCATCAAAGTCTTTTCCAATGAGTCAACTCTTCACATGAGGTGGCCAAAGTACTGGAGTTTCAGCTTTAGCATCAGTCCTTCCAAAGAACACCCAGGGCTGATCTCCTTCAGAATGGACTGGTTGGATCTCCTTGCAGTCCAAGGGACTCTCAAGAGTCTTCTCCAACACCACAGTTCAAAAGCATCAATTCTTCGGCGCTCAGCTTTCTTCACAGTCCAACTCTCACATCCATACATGACCACTGGAAAAACCATAGCCTTGACTAGACAGACCTATCTCTGCTTTTCAATATGCTCTCTAGGTTGGTCTTAACTTTTCTTCCAAGGAGTAAGTGTCTTTTAATTTCATGGCTGCAATCACCATCTGCAGTGATTTGGGAGCCCCAAAAAATAAAGTCTGACCCTGTTTCCACTGTTTCCCCATCTATTTCCCATGAAGTGATGGGACCAGATGCCATGATCTTCGTTTTCTGAATGTTGAGCTTTAAGCCAACTTTTTCACTCTCCTTTTTCACTTTCATCAAAAGGCTTTTTAGTTCCTCTTCACTTTTTGCCATAAGGGCGGTGTCATCTGCATATCTGAAGTTACTGATATTTCTCCCGGCAATCTTGATTCCAGCTTGTGCTTCTTCCAGTCCAGCATTTCTCATGATGTACTCTGCATATAAGTTAAATAAGCAGGGTGACAATATACAGCCTTGACTTACTCCTTTTCCTATTTGGAACCAGTCTGTTGTTCCAGCCTTGCTTGCTAACTAATGAGTTTGCCTGCCAGTTTCATAAATGCTGAACATAAGACACAAGATTTCTATTCACAGACAAAGAATTTTATAACTACAAAAATGGCAGGGATGAAAGTAACAGCATTTGAGCCAGTTCTCTGAGCCTGGATTCCCAAAGAGGAATATGAAGGGAGCCATGTGATGCCTATCCATCAAGTAGATTGCACAGAAAAGAAACCCTAAGTTTAGGGACCTTGAATCTTTGATCATGGGGAGTAAGTGCATCTGACTTGTGTTCAGAAGGAGACAGTACTATCGTGAATAATAAACAAACCTGCCTTTGCTCCAAGAAGAAAATGCTATGTCCATCTTGCAAAGCTGTTCACTTTACATGCATTAATGAAAAGATAGTCTAGCAAAATGGCAGTCAGTGTGTCTGCTCACAAGAAATGTAAAGAACCCATGAATAGTCTCTCCACATGCACAAGTTAGCATTAACTCTGATATGGCAGTAAAGTTGTTAAGGCACCTTGAGAGCTCTTCGTTGAAGTACTTCCCTCTTCTAACACGCCTCCATTGACACATTTTCCTTTCTCCTAATTATATTTTAGAAATCAGATTATAAATTGCCTCCTCTGGGGAACGTCCTATGGTCCCTTGAGGTTAAAACAGTTGCCCTTTGCTCCCACAAAATTTTGCAAATCTCCTAACTTCTATATCACACCTTATTCTATGTTAGAATGGCTCATGAATTGGTGAATTGTTTTTTACTCCCTTAAGCCATAAACTTCTTGAGAATAAGAACTGTGATTTTAAAAAAAAAGAACTGTGATTTATTCATTAATGTGCTCTTAGAAACTTGAAAGAGAATTTGACCGATTGTTAATATTTACTAAATGTATCATCTTGAAAGTTTACGATAGTTGAGATTTTCATAAAATACAGAATTTTTGAACTCTTTAGTAAATGTTAGGCATTGTGCAGACTGCTTCTGAGGTGCATCTTCATGAAGAGGTGACATTCTAGTTAATTCAGAAGGAATAGAAAAAGGTAAATTTTCAATTGCAGAGAATTAAAGAAAGCTGATTTTTAAAAAAAAAGCTTGATTCCTCTAAAATTAATTCAGATTAGCTTAAGCAAACATTTTTTAATAGTCTGTCATAATGTTCCATTAGTTCAGGTGGGAATCTTTGACAAGGAGATGCAGATTTTGAGATCTTTACCTTTCAACACTAGGCAAAATTTTATGATTATTTTCAAATTAAAGAATTATCTGTTTTGAAAACAACACTCTAGGGCAGTCTTACATTTTTGGCAATTATTAAAAAAAAAGTCATCTCATATGCTTTGATATTTTTAGTTAAATCTAGGCAAATATTCTTTCTTTTTTCTGGTTTCTTGTCTGCAAATAGAAATCTCATGAGCATATCTGCCCTATGGAATTAAATGTGTTACATTAAAGACAGGTACATTGTATTCTAAGCACCTTAGGAGATAAAATTTTCATAATAAAAGTATACTCAAAACTTACACCACATCTTATTTTTTATTTTAAAAAACTGAAGCTACCATAACAACAAAGTAACCTGATGGATCCAGTAGCTCATTATTTCAATTAGGTTTATTTTTTTTCCAAGAGAACAGAATATTTTGTTCTCCTTCAAGAATGTAATATACTGGGCAAAATCAGCTGTAAAATCAGTTAAAATGAAAATATCCAATTAGAACAATGCATCTCTGCCAGAAATTTCAAAATTTTACAGAGTACTGAAATTATTTGTTCTTCTACTTAATCCCCAGGCATCTTGAATTTCATTACTTTTAAATAATTTCTCTGGCAATGCCAAATAGAATTGAGGGTGGAATGGCAACAATTAGCTATGAATTGGCATTTTGAATGACAATAAAAAGTTCAACATTAGTTGGGATTTGGCCAAAAGATCATAGGGTAGAGAAATGACATTCTTTCCTTATTAATTAGGTAGTTCTAATACTGCACACTATTTTAGAAATTTTAATAATCATTTTTATTAAAAATGTTAATGCAGGTACTGGTTTCCAGAGCACTTCTCCACCAATATCGCTTCAAGGGTGCCATCATTCTAAAATTCTGCAGTGCTAAAAATTGCATTTAAAGAGTTTATAATGTATTTTACCCTACTCATTTTCATTCCCAACAAAAGAAATTGTGAAGGTCATTCAATCATGACTATTAGAAGGCAATATCAAGAAAAATATTTTAGACATTTGTGTAACTTTCATTTATCTGGTTATATACACCAGCTTCTACATGATTTTTGCTGAGCACATATTTGTTCTATGCCCAAGATTTTTAGAACTGACTCCCTTCCTAAACCTTTTTGAGAATATATATAGCAAATATAGTTTAAAACATTAACAGTAATGAACCCTAGTGGGAAAAATTATGTTGAGCCCAATTTACTACCTTTCTACATCTAATTAGACACACTAGCAGCTCCTTATCACTTTAATAGCTATCAGTCTAATTAATAGATAAGTCATTAGAATATAAATAAGGAATTAATAGAGACAATTCTACTGATTTACTGAATTTCATTTGTTTATGAATATAATATGAGATTTCATAGAGATAGATAAATATTAACAGTTAAATCAGTGACTATTACACATAGATGTAACTTAAAATCTGATGGTTATGCAGAAATATACTGTGTGCAAGCAACATTGAAGCTAATCTTTTGACTCTGAGCAGAACACATTGTTGTTATAAGTTTCTGTCTCACCATAGAATTTGTAAAAGCTGTTACTAGAAAGTAATCATTGGTTAACAGTCAATGATACATTGTGTGCCCAGCGTAGTCATAAGTATTTTGTAGATATAACCATACTTAATGCTTGCAAAAATTCTAAAAGTTTTATATTATCATCTCCATTTTACCTGGTGAAGAAACTGAATCTCTCAGAGACACAGGGCATGAGAGTAGAATTCTGAGCAGTGATATGACCCAGTCCTGACTGACCCCAAGGGCCCAGACTCTGAGCCACATATTATAAGCCACTGGTTTACTCTCCTCTCTACGTTTGTCTTTGGTTGGCATTTTAATTGTGTGTCAGTCTAGTTGTAAGATGGCTTCTATACTCAGAACCTGATATATAGCAACCCTGGCGTATCCTAAGATACACTGGTCATATCTCTTAGTGAGACAGCACTGAGAAAGGGACAGGAAGGGAAGAGGTTGTTGGCATTCCCCCCATTTAGGCCTGTCAGATTTAGCAAGTGAGAATACAGGACACCTAGGTACATTTGCATTTCAGATAAACAATAAATACTTTTTTAGTCTAAGTATGTTCCAGGCAATATTTGAAATTTAAATTTTATCTGAAATTCAAATTAAACTGAGTATCCTGTATTTGACCTGGCAGCCTTTCCCATCTACCCCACACACAGCTGTGAATAGTAACTATAGCTCAAATTCCAAATGAAGCTTTTGAAAATACATTAGCTTTTTTTAAAAAAACCATAATAGGAGATATCAGGATTGAGGAACCCAAAACCATGGTAGAAAAACGTTGTTAAATGGAAAAAGATTGCACAAAAATCCAAAAATATATTTTTAAAAGTACAAAAATATATTAAAAAATTAACTAATAAAATAGCAATAGGATGTTGAGTATCTTAACTTTTTAACAATACATATTAGAAAGTTGCTTTCTATTCATGTCTACTCTTGAGATTTTTATGAAAGAGATCAGATGCTATTATAATAGTAGTTATAAGAGACAAGAATTACATAAATTAAATTCCCAAAGTCAATTTTTGTGTTTGTGGTTTTAGTAAGCTTCTAACTATTGGCTTTTCTTCAATTAATATACAGTGGTTCAAGTTATTCAGAAAATATATCCCTATATTCCATGTCTTCACTCACATTGCTTCTTTTTTTTTTTTTTTTTTTTTTGAGAAAACATAAAATTTGAGCTAGGTACTTTTTCTAAAGGTCTGTTGATCCTCTTCATAAAGTTGTAGCAAAATAAATGTCTCTTCTGTAGGTTTATCCTTTGAATATGATTACACACATGCTCAAGATCCAAACTTGTACTAAATCTTTCTTCAGTTGATTTCAAAGAAAAGCCTTTCTTTGTTTGATTACAGTCTCCAAAACCACATCTGGCCTCTTGCAAAGCTTCAGCACACTTATTCTTTAATCTAAAATACTCTGTGGCTGAATTTCCCTGCCCATTACCAGCATTCTGCACAATTTAGGAGTAGAAGAAAGGTTATTTATTTATTTTTATTATTTGTATATTTTTAATGTTTTTACCACAGTGAGTCACATGCTATTTGGTGTCCAAGAAAACATTGTCTAAACCTGTGATACTTCCTATCATTAACCTCCAACAGTAGCAGTTCATTTTCATTACCAACTATTCATTTAATGTCCAACATCATATAGACTCCACAGGCACTAATTATTCATTGAGACCTGCAGTCCATTCACCCCTCTTCAACTCCATTATCTGTTACTTCATTCCCCTTTTCATTCCTTACTAAGCTTATATTCCTTGGTGATAATTATAATCTCTTCTTGAAGACATCCTCTACTCCTCATCCTTCCCTTCCATGTGTATATACATCTAGCAAAACTTGATTGAGCTCAGGTATCTGCCTTCTCCAAACTGCCAAATCAAGAAGCGCAATGTTGCTGAGAAAGTCACATACCCGGGCTGACTAGTTTCACTTTAAATTAATGAAACTGGAAAAGGTCAGTTTTCATTCCAATTCCAAAGAAAGGCAATGCCAAAGAATGCTCAAACTACCGCACAATTGCACTCATCTCACATGCTAGTAAAGTAATGCTCAAAATTCTCCAAGACAGGCTTCAGCAATACATGAACCATGAACTCCCTAATGTTCAAGCTGGCTTTAGAAAAGGCAGAGGAACCAGAGATCAAATTGCCGACATCCGCTGGATCATGGAAAAAGCAAGAGAGTTCCAGAAAAACATCTCTTTCTGCTTTATTGACTATGCCAAAGCCTTTGACTGTGTGGATCACAATAAACTGTGGAAAATTCTGAAAGAGATGGGAATACCAGACCACCTGACCTGTCTCTTGAGAAATCTGTATGCAGGTCAGGAAGCAACAGTTAGAACTGGACATGGAACAACAGACTGGTTCCAAATAGGAAAAGGAGTACATCAAGGCTATATATTGTCACCCTGCTTATTTAACTTATATGCAGAGTACATCATGAGAAACACTGGACTGGAAGAAACACAAGGCAGAATCAAGATTGCCGGGAGAAATATCAATCACCTCAGATATGCAGATAACACCATCCTTATGGCGGAAAGTGAAGAGGATCTAAAAAGCCTCCTGATGAAAGTGAAAGAGGAGAGTGAAAAAGTTGGCTTAAAGCTCAACATTCAGAAAACGAAGATCATGGCATCTGGTCCCATCACTTCATGGGAAATAGATGGGGAAACAGTAGAAACTTTATTTTGGGGGGCTCCAAAATCACTGCAAATGGTGAATGCAGCCATGAAATTAAAAGACACTTACTCTTTGGAAAAAAAGTTACGACCCACCTAGATAGCATATTCAAAAGCAGAGACATTACTTTGCCGACTAAGGTCCGTCTAGTCAAGGCTATGGTTTTTCCTGTGGTCATGTATGGATGTGAGAGTTGGACTGTAAAGAAGGCTGAGTGCTGAAGAATTGATGCGTTTAAACTATGGTGTTGGAGAAGACTCTTGAGAGTCCCTTGGACTGCATGGAGATCCAACCAGTCCATTCAGAAGGAGATCAGCCCTGGGATTTCTTTGGAGGGAATGATGCTAAAGCTGAAGCTCCAGTACTTTGGCCACCTCATGCGAATAGTTGACTTATTGGAAAAGACTCTGATGCTGGGAGGGATTGGGGGCAGGAGGTGAAGGAGACGACCGAGGATAAGATGGCTGGATGGCATCACGGACTCGATGGACTTGAGTCTGAGTGAACTCCGGAAGATGGTGATGGACAGGGAGGCCTGGCGTGCTGCGATTCATGGGGTCGCAAAGAGTCGGACACGACTGAGCGACTGAACTGAACTGAACTGAACTGAACTGAAACCTCAAATAGACATTCAACTTTGCCTAGTCATCCTACTCTTTTTTCCTAGAAAGTTTGCTTCCCCACTCGAGATGGCAATTGTGTGCTTTACCCTCTCTGCTCATTCCTTTATTGCCCCACTTTCAACCAACAAACTCACATCTTTCATAGTCTTCAAACAAGAACTCCCCTATGTTTCCCACTCCAATCCATCAGCCTTTGCAGCAATACTTACAACATAAGCAGCTGACTTTTTTTCCTTTGTTCCAAAAGCCCATCCTTTTATTAAAGGCCAATTCTTCCCCTACGCTTTTGAACATATGACCTCTAATGTGCTCATGATTTCACTTCTGAGGTTATCTTCTCTCCTCCTCTATCTTCTCTCCTCCTTATTGCCAGTTGTTTTCTACACTAACCATTGCCTTCAACATACATGCTGTACTATTGCCTGTCTTCAAACAAACATTCCTTGTCATATATCCACGTAGAGTTACCACCTCTCTTTTTAGATCCATTGCCATACAAACTGCCTGAAAATGTTTACATTCACCATTTCTCTTCCTTACTTTTTGCTCACTTTTCCCCACCTTTCAATCAAACTTTGTAAGGTCACAACAAAGCTTCATGTTGTATATCTAAAGAACACCTTTCAGTATATACCTATTTTACACAGTTTCATAATATTCAGCTTAACTGATCACTGATGTACCTTGAAATTTTTATTTGTTTCTGTATTAGTCTGTTTCGGTTGCATTATACTAAGTTATGCTGCAAATTTTCACTGATTTAAGAAAACAAGTAACTATTTTTGATTCTAGTTGCATGTCAGCTTCTATGCAGTACAAGCTGTGACTCTGCTCCAAGTTTTACTTCGAGTTCACGGCTGCTACAAGTGTTTTCTCACTCTGGGACCCAGATCAAGGGGTCAGCTTTCTGGGGCATATCCTTCCCTTGGCAGAGGACTGAAGAACAGAAGACCAGGTAGAAACTTGCAGTGCTTCTAAATCTTCTCCTCGGACACAGTGGATACATCACCTCTGCTCACACTCCATTTGCCAATTAAGTTATATGACTGAGTCCAAAGTGGCACAGGGTGAAAGGATCCTTCTTCAAGACTTGTATGGCAAGAGGTAGAGATGACCAATCCTCTTAGGAGAAAGGGGGTCGGCAGCGATACACAACAATACTACCTACCAGTTTCTGAGATATCATGCTCTTCATATCAATTTCCATTTTATCAACTCCTGTTTCTTAGTCTCTTTTTTTCAGTAGCTCATCTTCTTCCTTTTGAATGTTGAGGGAATCCCTAAGATTATTTCTGAGCAAACTTTTCTTCTGTATGTATAATATCTTCCTACTTTCTTTCTACCATTCCAGTCCAGTCCAGTTCAGTTCAGTCGCTCAGTCGTGTCCAACTCTTTGCCACCCCCATGGACTGCAGCACGCCAGGCCTCCCTGTCCATCACCAACTCCCGGAGTTTACCCAAACTCATGTCCATTGAGTCAGTGATGCCTTCCAGCCATCTCATTCTCTGTTGTCCCCTTCTCCTCCTGCCTTCAGTCTTTCCCAGCATCAGGGTCTTTTCCAATGAGTCAGTTCTTTGCATCAGGTGCCCAAAGTATTGGAGTTTCAGTTTCAGCATCAACCCTTCCAATGAACACCCAGAACTGATATCCTTTAGGACGGACTGATTGGATCTCCTTGATGTCCAAGGGACTCTCAAGAGTCTTCTCCAACACCACAGTTCAAAAGCATCAATTCTTCAGCACTCAGCTTTCTTTATAATCCAGCTCTCACATCCATACATGACTAGTGGAAAAACCATACCTTTAACTAGATGGATCTTTGTTGGCGAAGTAATGTCTCTGCTTTTTAATATGCTGTCTAGGTTGGTCATAACTTTTCTTCCAAGGAGGAAGCATCTTTTAATTTCATGGCTGCAGTCACCATCTGCAGTGATTTTGGAGCCCATAAAAATAAAGTCTGTCACTGTTTCCAGTGTTTCCCCATCCCCATTCCAATGGCATTTAAATATTACTATAACTTAATGACTTTCAAACGTACATTTCATCCCTGATTAACTTCTCCCTTAACGTCTACAAAACAGAGTTTTTGATTCACACACACACATATACACACACAAATGCAATATTCCTTATGCTTCCACATCTCACTAAATAGTTCTGGTTTTCTAAGACAGAAACAAAGCATTTATCTTGATTTGTTTCTCTCACATTACATCTCACCCATCAGCAATTTCCAACAGCTTTACCTTTAATATATGTTAAAAATTGCTTACCTCTCCTCATCTCTAATACATCTATTTCATTTCATATCCAAGGAACCAGGATCATGGTAAGTTTGGATGCCATATTTTAAAAAATAGACACAGTCTCATTTTTCAAAGAGCTCTCAATTTAATAACATGGAACAGCACATGCATTTTTTAAAACTGTGAAAGATCATACAGTACATGCTAAATTTAAGGAAAGTACTTTAGTCCAAAGGAACACATATAAGAAATAAATTAATTTTGGTTTTGGTAGTGAGAGAAAGCAAACATAAAAAAAAAATCCTCTCATCTTTTTCTTACAGCATTGGTAGAATTATATCAGAAACACTCTGATAATGGCCATATATGTGATGGTTGAGAAGATTTAAGGGAAAGTAATATTAATACAAAGGCTAGAGAGAAGAAAGATAAAATAAAATAGGTAACTGGTTGAGAAGAAGGTAAGCATTTCTGAGAACCTGAACTCAGGTATTGAATGTGGAGGCTGAAAAGAACAATGAAATTCTGTAGATAGGTATTTACCTCTTTTGAACAGCTCAGTTTTAATAATGAGAGGAGATAAATGCTTTTATAGCAAGATATGATAAGAAAGAAATCCTTTAAGATATTTATAAACCTCGGTGGCTTTCTGTATACTTAAATTATATATTTCAGCGTCAAAATAGAAAATTTTAAAGACAAAAGCCTATTGCTATTCTAAAAATATTGTGTTCCCTGTGCATATTTTTAGAATGTACCAAAAATTTCAAAAATTTGAAAAATATCACTAGACATCACAACTATTATTAACATAACCATTACTTTAGTCTCTAAAACTCAGATTTATTTCAACTTGAAGATCAATGAAAACATTATTGAACTAGGATCTGAATATGAGAATTGTATATTCACCCAAGCTCTAAATTCAGAAGTCAGATGGTGACTGCTCTATCAGTCCAAAGCCAAAATCTGTTGTAGGAATCTAAGAATAAAATTTAAGGTATACAGGCATCCAAGATAGGACTTATTCATGCTTTTATAGTTTTAGTATGAGCACTGAAGCTGAAATGTTCACTATTTTGCTGGATTTATCTTGCCAGGATGTACTTTAAGCAGCAAGAATAAAATGACAAGACTCCATCAGTTGTTTCAAGACTTTAATCTGTATAATGCCCTTTAAGGTTCTACATATGTCCATAGAAAGACAGCAATGTGTTCTGATAAATATACAAAGCAGAGTATTCTTTTGTCTTCTGCCAGTCCACTAACCAGATGCATCCTTGGCCTCAAGGGGCATACGTGAAGTGACATGTTTATGCATGCCTAGAAATCCCTGTTTGCCAGTCCAACCTCTACACCTCCTAAGCTGAAGACAAGATGGATAGCTGGAAGGAGGAAAACTGCTGTGATCAAAGTAAATATAAATAAATCCCACAAGCATTCTTCTGATAAAATCCAGTTTTCTTTCCTAACTCTCCACTGCATTTCTAAAACTTTGCTTAAAAGCTACCCATTTTGATGACAGAGCCATATGTTTTTGTTTGGGCTTTTTAAATAAATGTTTATAGAGCCCATACCATATGTTAAGTACTGAGCCAAATGGTTTAAATGGCTTATTTCACACTAATTCAAAGAGATATATGCACCCACATGTTCATTGAAGCATTATTTACAGTAGTCAAAATATGGAGATAACCTAAGTGTTCATCAATAAGTGAATGGATAAAGATGGTGGGATAAACACACAATCACTGGAGTATTATTTAGACATAAAAAAAGAATGAAATTTGTAACAACATGGGTGGACCTTGAGATCATTATAATAAGTGAAATAAGTCAGAAAAAGACAAATACCGTATGGTCTCACTTATGTGTGGAATTTAAAAACAAGAAAAACAAAAAATAAAAACCAAACATATATAGAAAACAGATTGGTGGTTGCCAGAGGGAAAGGGGTGGGGTGGGTGAAAAGAGTGAACGGGGCCAAAAGATACAAACTTATAAAATAGATAAGTCATGAGGATGTAATGTAAGATGTTATATTAATATGTCCATTATACCTTAAGTTTTTAAAAAGACAATTGATTCAAATGCAATTTAATAAAGGCCATATAGTCTTTCCATATTTTATTAATTATTCTATTCATATATTTCAGTCCTATCTCATCCCTCAAAGGAATTGATTTGTTCTGACAATATTAATTATAAAATCCAATTACATTGTATCATATCTAGGTTTAAACATCTGGAGTGAGGAAGAACTCAGCATATAAAGAGGCAGATGAGTCCCTCAGCTAGGAATTTATTTACATAGCTTTTTAAAATATATTGAACCAAAATCTGTTTTCCAGTACCTTCTACTTCTTTATCCTAATTTGTGGGCCATTTTTTCTAGCAGCTATATTGAGAGTCACATACCATATGATTCACCCATTTAAAATGTACAATTCAGTCCTTTTAAGTATATCACAGATCTATGCTGCCATCCTTACAGTCTAAGAATACTTTAATCATCACAAAAAGCAAACTTCATAGCCTTCAGCAATCACTCCTCATCTCTCTGTTCCAGTCTCTTGAGCCTAGACAACAAAAATTGATTTTCTGTCCCTGTAGAGGATCTAGTCTGAACATTTAATAAATAAAGAATCATACAATCTGTGGCCCTTTTGACTGGCTTACTTTCCTTAGCATAATTTTGCAAGATGTATCTAAATTATAGCACATATCAATATGTCATGTATTTCTATTATTAAATAATATTCTATTGCATGAATATGCCACATTTATCAGTTGATCCATATTTGACTTTTTTCTACTTTGGGGCTATTTTGAATAATACTACTATAAATATTTGTGTGTAAGTCTTTTTGTGGGCATGTGTTCTCATTTCTCTTGGGTATATGCCTAGGAGTAGAATTTCCAGATCATATATTAACTCTACATTTTACATTTGAGTCACTGCCATGCTTTTGGTTTGTTATTTTCTGAACATAGCTCTTTGAAATATGTTTTTTAAATTATTTATACAGTATAAGGTATGTTATTAAAACAAATACCTGATTTAATCAATTGAAGAACTAGAACATTGACAATATCACGGTCTGCTCTATCATGGCCTTCCTCCTCCTGCCTGGAGATGTCCAGTATTCTTACTTTAAAAAATTATTCTTTGCTTTTAATAATGTTGTTTGTTTTGTGTTTTTTAACTTTAATTGAAATAATATTATGCATACTATTAAATTACTTCTCTTGTTTGTCATTATATTTGTCAACTTGGTTCATTATTGCATCTAGCTGTACATTCCATTTCATTGCTATATGACATCCCAGTCTATGAATATGCCACAATTTTTTTAATCTGTTTTGCTGTTGATGAACATTTGTGTTGCTCTCAATTTGAAGTTATTTTTAAACGTTGACAGCATAAAATATTTTACAGTTATTTCTTGATATAAACATGCAGGAGATTCTCTAGGGATTATATTAGGAAGGAAATAACCATCTTACAACTTTTCTTAACCATGTCATACTCTTACCCAAAATATTTACCATAAAGCCCTATACTTTAGATTCTTGTTTCACACTTTTTTTTTAAATTTCATGTCTTCCTCTGGTAGTTCAGATGTCTAGTTATGGCTTTAATTTGTATTTTTTTAATAGTAAATTAGCTTTATTTGACCACTGACCACTTAGATTTCCTGTTATATGAAGGCTCTATATAAGCCTTTTACCCATTTTTCTATTGAAATGTCTAGTTTTCCTCATTAATTTGTAAGAATATATATTATGAATATAAGTATTTTATTGATAATATCCACTGCATCTGTTTCTCAGTAATTGTCTTTATTCTTTTTTATGTAAAGAACGTCTTAATTTTAATGTAGTGAAACTAATGGTTAGGGGTTTCCACATCTTAACAGAGAATTATTTCTATATATCAAGTACATAAATATGTTGTCCTCTTGGATATTCTAAAATCTTAACTTTAAATCACCTGCATTTGACTTTTGTACAAATGCAAAAATGGCATCAGAGGCTGGTGAATTTCTGTTCATCTTGACAAATATTCAGTTAGCCCAGCCCCACAAGCTGAAAGTCCATCATTTTTTTCCTAACTGCAGACTACCTCTGTTGCACATGATTGGATCTGTTTCTGAGCTCTCTGCTCTATTTCTTTTCTCTCTATATCTGAACTTGTTCTAATACAATGCCATTATTTTGTAGCTTTATAAGGAGTCTTAATATCTGTTAGAACAAGTTCACAACAATCATATTCTTTTTCTTCAAGAAAGTGATTGTTCTCTGCACTCCAGGAAAACTTTAGAATTAACCCCAAAACTCAACAATAACAGCAGCAACAACAGTTCTCAGTGAGAACTGCCTGAAATCCATAGATTACTTTGGGAAGAACTGACATCTTCACAATACTGTTTTCAAATCCATGGTCATAATATGCCTGTTTATTTATATATCTAGTGCCTTTCAGGGCTCCTCGGGGACACAGTGATAAAGAACCCTGCCAATGCAAGAGAAGCTCAATCCCTGGATCAGGAAGATCGCTCGAAGAAGGAAATGCAACTCACTTATAGCTAGAAAACAGATGGTTTGTCATTGGGATCACAGCCCAGGATGAACTGAGGAGCCCACAGACATACCTGGTCCCCTCCCGTGGCCTCAGCTCCTCCTCTGGGGCCGTGGCTTCCTTCTCAACACCCTGAGTATGTGCCATCCTGGGACACACAGCCCCTCCCCGCCTCACAGGGCTCCCAAGCCAGTAGTCCAGACACTGGTCTGGAGACAAATAATCATCCAATGGCTGTGTTACTGTTGGGAGAACTGCTATTCAGGAGAGGTCCAGGTTGCTGTAAGAGCTTATAACGGGGATGGGGAGTGCAGGAAGGGGGACCAAGAGAAAAGGAAAGATATAGCCATTTGAATGCAGAGTTCCAGCGAATAGCACAGAGAGATAAGAAAGCCTTCCTCAGTGATCAATGCAAAGAAATGGTGTGGGGCGGGGTGGGGGGGGGGAGAGATGGGAAAGACTAGAGATCTCTTCAAACAATTTAGAGATGCCAAGGGAATATTTCCTGCAAAGATGGGTGCAATAAAAGACAGAAATGGTATAGACCTAACAGAACCAGAAGATATTAAGAAGAGGTGGCAAGAATACACAGAACTACACAAAAATATCTTCATGACTCAGATAAGCATGATGGTATGATCACTCACCTAGAGCCAGACATATTGGAGGGCAAAGTCAAGTGGGCCCTAGGAAGAATCACTATCAACAGAGCTAGTGGAGGTGATGGAATTCCAGTTGAGGTATTTCAGATCTTAAAAGATAATGTTTCAAAGTGCTGCACTCAATATGCCAGCAAATTAGGAAAACTCAGCAGTGGCCACAGGACTGGAAAAGGTCAGTTTTCATTCCAATCCCAAAGAAAGACAATGCCAATAATGTTCAAACTACTGAGCAACTGCACTCATCTCACATGCTAGCAACGTAATGCTCAAAATTCTCCAAGCCAGGCTACAACGGTACATAAACCGTGAACTTCCAGATGTTCAAGCTGGTTTTAGAAAAGGCAGAGGACTCCGAGATCAAATTGGCAACATCTGTTGGATCATTGAAAAAGCAAGAGTTCCAGGAAAACATCTACTTCTACATTTGACTATGCCAAAGCCTTTGACTGTGTGGATCAAAACAAAATGTGGAACATTCTGAAAGAGGTTGGAATATCAGACCACCTGAACTGCATCCTGAGAAACCTGTATGTAGGTCCAGAAGAAACTGTTAGAACTGGACATGGAGCAATGGACTGTTTCCAAATCAGGAGAGGAGTACATCAGGGCTGTTTATTGTCACCCTACATATTTAACTTATGTGCAGAATACAACATGAAAAATGCCAGGCTGAATGAAGCACAAGCTGGAATCAAGATTGCAGGGGAAAACATCAATAACCTCAGATATGCAGATGACACCACTCTTATGGCAGAAGGTAAAGAAGAACTAAAGAGCCTCTTGATGAAAGTGAAAGAGGAGAGTGAAAAAGTTGTCTTAAAAATCAACATTCAAAAAACAAATATTATGGCATTGGTCCCATCACT
Organism: Capra hircus; assembly: GCF_001704415.2. Taxonomy (NCBI): domain Eukaryota; kingdom Metazoa; phylum Chordata; class Mammalia; order Artiodactyla; family Bovidae; genus Capra; species Capra hircus. Next base: position 11,589,033 of record NC_030812.1, read on the forward strand.
TCATGGAAAATAGATATGGAAACAAAGTAAACAGTGACACACTTTATTTTGGTGGTGAGGGGGGTGGCTCCAATGTCACTGCAGATGATGAATACAGCCATTAAATTAAAAGACTCTTTTTGCTTGGAAGAAAAGCTATGACCAACCTAGACAGAATATTAAAAAGCAGAGACATTACTTTGCCAACAAAGGCCCATCTAGTCAAAGCTATGATTTTTCCAGTAGTCATGTATGGATGTGAGAGTTGGACCATAAAGAAGGCTGAGCACTGAGGAATTGGTGCTTTCAAACTATGATGCTGGAGAAGACTCTTGAGAGTCCCTTGGGCTGCAAGCAGATTCAACCAGTCAATCCTAAAGGAAATCAGTCCTGAATATTCATTGGAAGGACTGATGCTAAAGCTGAAACACCGATACTTTGGCCACCTGTTGCAAAGAACTGACTCACTGGAAAAGACCCTGATGCTGGGAAAGATTGAAGGCAGGAGAACGGGATGACAGAGGATGAGATGGTTGGATGGCATCTCCACTCAATGGACATGAGTATGAGCAACTCCAGGAATTGGTGATGGACAGGGAAGCCTGGCATGCTGCAGTCCATGGGGTCACAAAGAGTCAGACATGACTGAGTGACTGAACTGAACTGAGTACTCTTCAAATAATTGTCATAATTTTATCTAGAGAGCTTGCACACTTTTGTTAGACTTCTTCCTAAATACTCGTTATTTTCATTGCTATTGTGAGTGTTATAGTCTAGAATTGTATATTCTGTTTGTAGATGATATAGACATTGTAAATTGATGTATTGTTAGGTACTGATTTTGTATCCAGAAACTGTCCTGAGTTTTTTCATTGTTTGCAAAATTCATGTGTATAATACCAAACAGAATTAGTGTTATTTGGTTCAAAAGCATCAGTTTTTTGGAGCAAGCATCTTTTAATTTCATGACTGCAGTCACCATCTGAAGTCATTTTGGAGCCCAGGATTCCAACTTGTGCTTCTTCCAGACCAGCATTTTGCATGAGGTACTCTGCATATAAGTTAAATAAGCAGGGTGACAATATACCGCCTTGCCATACTCCTTTTCCAATTTTGAATCAGTCTGTTGTTCCATGTCTCGTTCTAATTGTTGCTTTTGACCTGCATACAGGTTTCTCAGGAGGCAGGTAAGGTGGTCTGGTATTCCCATCTCTTTAAGAATTTTCCACAGTTTGTTGTGATCCACAGAGTCAAAGGCTTTAAAGTAGTCAGTAAAGAAGAAGTAGATGTTTTTTCTGGAATTTTCTTGCTTATTCTATGATCCAACAAATGTTGGCAACTGTACATCTTGAAGTTCTCAATTCATGTACTGTTGAAGCCTAGCTTGGAGAATTTTGAACATTTGTTTGCTAGCATGTAAAATGAGTGCAATTGTGAAGTAGTTTGAATATTCTTTGGTTTTGCTCTTCTTTGAAATTAGAATGAAAACTTACCTTTTCCAGTCCTGTGTCCACTGCTGTTTTCCTAATTTGTTGGCATATTGAGTGCAGCATCTTTTAGGATTTGAACTAGCTCAACTGGAATTCCATCACCTGCACTAGCTTTGTTCCTTGTGATGCTTCCTAAGGCCCACTTGACTTTGCACTCCAATATGTCTGGTTCTAGGTGAGTGATCACACCATCATGGTTATCTGGGTCATTAAGACCTTTTTTGTATAGTTCTTCTGTGTATTCTTACCATCTGTTAATCTCTTTTGCTTCTGTTAGGTCCATACAATTTTTGTCCTATATTGTGCCCACCTTTGCATGAAATGTTCCCTTGGTATCTAATTTTCTTGAAGAGATCTCTAGTCTTTCGCACTCTACCGTTTTCCTCTATTTCTTTGCATTGATCACTTAGGAAGGCTTTCTTATCTCTCCTTGCTATTCTTTGGAACTCTTCATTCAGATGGATATGTCTTTTGATTTGCCCTTTGCCTTTCACTTCTCTTCTTTTCTCAGCTCTTTGGAAGGCCTCCTCAGACAACCATTTTCCTTTTTTGAATTTCTTTTCCTGGGGATGTTTTTATATTTTCTATTTACTATTGATTATTATTGTTTAAAATAGCCTCTAATTTCCTCTCTTTTTTAATCATAACTTCCACTTATGATTTTTATTTATCTAATAATTATATAAAACTATGTTTCCTATTTACCACTTTATGAAGATATTCTTATAAACTTTTAAAAATTACTTTTGATACTTGATGCACTTTGGTGAGATAACATGTCCTTTTAAATTTTTTGAAATTTAAAATGTCCCATATATTCTTTATTTTTTTTTCTTTAAAAGTATGTATATTCTTGAGTTTTAGAGCCTACTAGGTCAATATGCTAGTCATATTGTTCATATCATACTTATTGTTTGATATGCTTGTTCTATCAACTAATGAGAGATGGCTTCTAAAATCTACAACTTATGTATTTATTATGGTGGGTATGCATGTGAAGTCACTTCAGTCATGTCCAACTCTATGCAACCCTGTGGACTATAGCCCACCAGGATCCTCTGTCCATGGGAGTCTCCAGGGAAGATTACTGGAGTGGGTTGCCATGCCCTCCTCCAGGAGATCTTCCTGAACCAGGGATAGAACCCATGTCTCTTATACCCTGCTTTGGCAGGCAGGTTCTTCACCACTCTGCCACCTGGGAAGCCCATTTATGTGGTAGTTCTAAAAATTATTCCTTCATATATTTTATGTTTATCCCTATATGAATACTTTATATCTTTATAAGGACTATGGATATATGATATCCACATACTTATAATTTTTATAGCTTCTTTGATAATTGAATTTTTTTATCTCTATCAAGTGGTTGGCTCTATCGCCAGCTATGCTTCTATACAATTATGTCTGATAATAACAGAGCTGTGAGCACGCACGCATGCAACAGAGATGCACCTGTTACTTTTGGCTAGTGTTGGTATGGGCTTCTCTAATGGCTCAAGCAGGTAAAGAATCCACCTGCAATGAAGGAGAAACTGGAGACACAGGTTTGATCCCTGGGTTGGGAATATCCCCTGGAGGAAGATATGCAACTCACTTCAGTGTTCTTCCCTGGAAAAACCCATGGACAGAGAAGCCTGGTGGCCACAACCCAAAAGGGTAAGCACAGCACACAGTATTTGTATGGTAAACTATTCAGAGTTGGAGGATTATTTTGTTGTTGTTGTTGGGGAGTCTTGTTTATTACTTTCCAAGTGATAAAAGTTTTTACTATAAATCAGTTCAAAATTCTGCATATGACAATAATTTCTAAAGGGCTTTTTTTCTTTCTTCCTGCTCTGCCATGTGCTGTCTCTTCAGTTGGGTCTGACTCTTTGCAACCCCATGGACTGTAGCCCTCCAAACTCATCCATGAGACTCTTAAGACAAGAATACTGGAGTGGGGTTGCCATGCCCTCCTTCTGGGGATCTTCTGAACCCAGGAATTGAACCCATGTCTCTTAAGTCTCCTGTGTTGGCAGGAGGGTTCTTTACCACTCACACCTACTGGGAAGCCCTGCTCTGTTAAGTGGCAGAAAAACTTTTCTTATAAGAGCCTAGAGAGAAGAGTATGGGTAGAGGCAGGTTTAACACCTTGTTCACACTTACCCTGAAGTAATAGGGCTTTGGGGCCTCAGAGTTTCTGCATTAATCCACCCCACCCACCCACCATGTTTTACTGTATTCTCAGCTTTGACTCCACACACAATTTCTTACAAGGTCATCAGATGTGGAACTCAAGATAGCCTAAACCAACAAAAGCCCTCTATGCAAAAGGGAGGTGGGAAGGGGGTTCAGGTTGGGAACACGTGTACACCCGTGGTGGATTCGTGTTGATGTATGGCAAAACCGATACAATATTGTAAAGTAAAAAATAAATAAATAAAGCACCTTCAGCGAACACCATCTGTCTTTCAAAGTTCTTGGGCTTTTAATTTGCCACTCAACATATTTGCTATCTCTGTAAAAAGTTTATGATTTTTCTTTCTGTATCTTAATTGGAAAGACTGTATATTGTAATAACTAAGAATGCAAATTGCAAGTCAAGGACATCAAAGAAAAGCCAGTTTCAATTGTCATCATAGGGAAATTTCACTTCACACATATGTCCTGAGGTTAGTTTATTCAGTGGCTCACGGACATTGTCAGTGACTGGGGCCTTTTTATCTTTCTTGCCTGCTATACTTCAGTGTATTAGCTTCTTCCCACCGTGATCTCTAGATGACCTTGGCATGTTCAGCCATCTCTTCTTCATGATAAGGTCCAAAGACCTTAAGAAACATTGTCTTTGTCATGTCTCTCAGAAACTTTCCCAGTCAACTCTCCTTAAAGGTCAAAATGTTCTCTTATGCCCATTTCCAAATTAATCATTGGTAACTGATGTGGTGGCACAATGATTGTCTTAAATCAGTCATGATTCTGGGGTTTGGGGTGATGTTTTTACCCTTGAGCATAAAGCTGCTATAGAGTTCACAGCTGAAGAAAACAGGGGTCTTATTAAAAATAAAAGGAGAGACTGGTCTGTGGGTAGAAAATAAATAGTCTTAAATTTTTCTTACTTCTCACTATTGTTATAGTAATAATCATTCAATATGTTAATTTATAAAGCATATTCTACAGGGGACATGTTTTGTAAATTAACATACTGAATAAGGAGAAGAGGGTGGCAGAGGATGAGATGGCTCATGGCGTCACCAGTGTAATGGACATGAACTTGAGTAAACTCCAGGAGATGGTGAGGAACCGGGGAAGCCTAGCGTTCTGCAGTCCAAGGAGTCACAAGGAGTTGGACGTGACTTGGTGACTGAACGACAACAACATTCCATAGGGGACAATGAAAGCTGAATTCTGAAACAGTGTTAGAAATTATCTTCCATGTTTACCCAGGGATCACACCTGTGTCTCTTGCATTACAGGCAGATTCTTTACCATCTGAGCCACCAGGGATGCCCTTATATATTTACACCAGTTCATTGATCTGGACCCTTTGAATAGTGCTCCCCAACTGATTATTTTTCTAATTAGCTGTTCAAGCATCTGTTTCTTATTTCTCTTTATCTTGTTCACAAGTATAAGAAAAAAAATAGCTTTTCTATTGACTAAAGTTCAGAAACACTATACCTAATGATATTCGGTACTGAAGTGTGAGGTTGATTATCTGTCTACATTTCTGTCACATTTCTGTCAAAAAATTTTTACTTGAACTGATATGATTCATTTCAAATGACTCCATCTTGGCTTCTGATGGCTACTTTTTTTCTTTCTTTATTTTATTTTTTATATTTTTGGTCAAGAATCAATATCAAGTTATCGAGGCTATCGTTATACTCTATTTTCTTCTCTTTGAACATTGTTATAACTTTCCTTTGCTTCCTATATCCTCTCCACAATTCTTCACAGACTGTTAACACTAATAGTGGTGGCAGTTTATAATAGTGTAGATAACATTTTAGAGCAGCTTGCTATGTGCTAGGCTTGTGCTAGGATCTTTAAATATGTTAACCTCATCTAATCCTCAGAGCAACTTTGTAAATCTGGTATTGGGTTATAGAGAAGACAAGTGACTTGCCCCAAATAAAAACATCTAAAATCTGGAGCCCACACTCTGGACTACTGTACAATAATATAATATAGCAGGCACTCCCTTCAGTTATGCCTTAGTCCTATAAGAAATAGTTCAAAATATGGTCACTTTAATCTTAGTTCTTACCAAGATCACACCAGGTTTCTACCGTCCTAAATTTGATCTGTTTCTTTATCCACCTAGCACCTCAATCTTAAAAGGGTTGGTAAATGAATTTTTAGTTGCATGTGGGCTCTGTCACTTCAGTCATGTCTGACTCTTTGCGACCCTATGGACAGTCATCTGTCAGGTTTCTCTGTCCATGGGATTCTTCAGGCAAGAATACTGAAGTGGGTTGCCATGCCCTCCCCAGGGAATCTTCCTGACCCAGGGACTGAACCTGCATCTCTTATGTCTCCTGCATTGGCAGCTGGGTTCTTTACCACTAACACCACCTGGGAAGGCCAATTCCTACTTACTATGTTATTAATATAATTTGCTTCCAATGATGCCATAATTTCATGTTTGAGATTCCCCTTAGAGCTATAATTTATACTACTCCCACTGCTAAACTAGTGTGTTGGATCTTATTTTCCAAAATTTCTTGCAATCTTCACATCAAGAAAAACTAACAAAGGCCAAAAAATATGTCCGAGGTCTTGCAATTAACTATACCATAAATAACCAGAGTGATGGAGTAACCAGAGTGAACATTTTCAACCTTATTTTTAGAACATGTCTTTATGTAAAACAGGAAATATTTGATTACCTCACCCTAAGTAATGTCAGATTGCTAGCTGGCTTTAAGGGGGAAAAATTAATATCAACAGACAAAATTTTCTATTAAATTCATACATATTTTGTGAACTTAGAATATTTTATAGGAATTACAAATATAGCTCTAGACAATTTATTGAAATGATCCTATTCTATCATTATTTCTAAAATGTAAGACATTTTCCATGTATAATGTATTGTATCAATGTAGTCACTTATTAGTACAGCTTTGATTTTCATCATAAAATGGCAGTCAGTAAGCTGCATCACATGTCCAAGGCATCATTTGTAGATTTCTGTCTGCAGTTTTCTCTAAGTCTAGAACATTTTTCTGTTCCTACTCAGATGTTCACTACACAGTTGTAGTTTCTTCCCAGTTTTCTCAGTGTATATAGCTGCTTCTTGGTTCATCATAATAAAATATTTGTGTATACTGTATCAATATCCATATATAGCAATGTTAGCAAATCCAGACTGAGCCTCAGATTTCATGGGCAGTAAATGTAAATACCTTTAAAAGGGGATGAGTAACATGCACAGCACACCCAAGTTTTCTCTTTCCAATTGTCCTTTCTCTTTATCTTTCCCCTCTTTGTATTTCTTACCCTGACTGTTTAGATAAGGCGATGTCTTATTCTTACAATGGTGGCTTAATGTTTAGACATCTTTTGGAAATTAGGAAACTGTGTACCATCTCACTAAAATAAAAGGCCATATGTATACATGTACATACACATAGAGAGACACAAGGCAACCTAAATGCAACAGATCACCTAGTTATTTGGATATTGTGATTCACAATTCAAGCATATTTTCTCACCAGCTAATAAAGTATTTAGGTTGGATGACCTCTAGTCTGACAACCTATGAAAAGAAAAGAGAAGCAACTTCTCATTACAGAAATCTCCCACACTTGGAAGCATTGTAATCATCTCTCTTTTATCAGGAAATTTCCTCTTTGAGGAAATTGATGAGAAAGTATTTACATATGAGGTAACAGTTGGTGCCACTGGTAATTAAACCATGAAACTTTATTTTCCTTTTTCCACTGTTTCCTGCCGATTAAGGCACAATGACCCTCTTTTAGGTGTCATTTTGATTTCAGAAGGTGGCCTTATTATTAGCCAACAGTAAACATGCTAAACACTAATTATGGAGAATTTCTTTTTCACTCTTTGTGTACCAATCTCAACGCTTTATTTTTTTTTTTGCAATTATTTTAAAATAGACAACTACAGCAAATTCAGCATAGAAGTCTGTCACATGCACAGTCTAGAATGTGGCTTGCAAGTTTTCAACTTCTCTAGTTTTCTTGGTTTGGAATGAGATTTTCTTTTACATTTAATTTTTCTTGTCCTCTGATGAGTTTTTGAGAAAGCTGTAGCGTTTTGCATTCATAACTACCAAGTTCCTTTCAAATGCCATCTTACTTTTCTTGGTGGTAGAATATCTCAGAATTTGATGCATAGTTCCAATCTCTGTAGGTTGAAGAGGAGGAACTGGTATGGTGTAGAGTTTCATGAGAATCTCAGAGTCAGTATCTAAAAATCAGCAGTATATAATGACGGAGGGAGAGAGAGTGGATTCACAGACAAAATACTAGAGCTGTGAGTACAATAAAGACCTAAATGTGACCCAGTCCCTGCCCACATGGAACTTACAGTCAATTTTGGTAAAACGCATTAATCAAATATCATACAGCAAAAGAAATGTACAGGATGCCTTGAGAGTTTGCAACTGGGGAGCTGAACTAGCCCAAAAGGCCAAAAACCTTCCATGAGAAAGTGATACATGAAATCTGATAAATGAATGGCAGTTCAGTGGGCAAGGGAATTCTAGCTAGCCTTCCTCAGCTACCAAGCAGCAGAAAGAGCTTGTAGCCGGAGGAGACATGGCTCATTTGAGCAAATGAAAGAAATTCACTTTTACTGGAACAGAGGAAAAAGAGAGGATGATTGAAATAGAAGCAGGAAAAGAATGTGGAATGAGACCTGAAAGAGCTTTACAGACCCAGGATAAAAATTTTAGTCTTGAACCTGAAATCAGTACAAAGAGATGAAGGTGTGTGTCTCTATAAAGATAAAAGCTCAATATTCAGAAAACGAAGATCATGGCATCTGATCCCATCACTTCCTGGGAAATAGATGGGGAAACAGTGGAAACAGTGTCAGACTTTATTTTTGGGAGCTCCAAAATCACTGCAGATGCTGACTGCAGCCATGAAATTAAAAGACCCTTACTCCTTGGAAGAAAAGTTATGACCAACCTAGATAGCATATGCAAAAGCAGAGACATTACTTAGCCAACTAAGATCCGTCTAGTCAAGGCTATGGTTTTTCCTATGGTCATGTATGGATGTGAGAGCTGGATTGTGAAGAAGGCTGAGCGCCAAAGAATTGATGCTTTTGAGCTGTGGTGTTGGAGAAGACTCTTGAGAGTCCCTTGGACTGCAAGGAGATCCAGCCAGTCCATTATGAAGGAGATCAGCCCTGGGATTTCTTTGGAAGGAATGATGCTAAAGCTGAAACTCCAGTACTTTGGCCACCTCATGCAAAGAGTTGACTCATTGGAAAAGACTCTGATGCTCGGAGGGATTGAGGGCAGGAGGAGAAGGGGACGACTGAGCATGAGATGGCTGGATGGCATCACTGACTGGATGGACATGAGTCTGAGTGAACTCCGGGAGTTGGTGATGGACAGGGAGGCCTGGTGTGCTGCGATTCATGGGGTCACAAAGAGTCGGACACACTGAGCGACTGAACTGAACCGAAGTGAACTGAAAGATAAAAAGCCATGACTTTAACAGATTTGTGTTTTCAAAGATCTGCCTATAGTTCGGAGCTCTATTCTGCTACTTCTCAACTGTCTGCCTTTCCTGGAGCTCAGAGTTGCTGCGGAGGATTAAATCACATTGCTCTTCCATCACCCTGAATACATCAGAGTATATAGTTACTTGTTTTTCACATCTATCTTGAATTTGAGGTACTTATTCTCACCTCTCATGCCTAAAGCTATTTAAATTACTGTGGAGATGATTTTTCTACAGTCATACCATCATAGCAACTAATCTTCAATGGCAAGTTTCTCTGGGTGGTCTCTCCCTCTGGAATTTATTAAATGAAATCTACATTTTTCTTTCCAAGAAAAAATGCAAACTCATGTATTTATTCTGACACCTATCTGATTATTGCATTTAATTATATGCAAGAGTCTCAGTCTATAAACAGATATTTATATACATATGATAATTTTAAATTGTAATGCTAAGACATTGCAGTTTCTTCAGATATATCTTAATACATAGAAATAGAAAATAACTAAATATTATCCCATGCTCAGTAAGACACTTCAGATTTTTTCTGAGATAAACATGATTATCTTCTTAAGGCATCAAACCAAGGCAAGATGTCATACTTTTAACATTAGCATTATCCAGTTTCTAAACTCCTCCAAGATTTTATTTCAGTAATACATTATCACTTTTTACTAAACCTAAATGAAATAAAAGCTGAAATTGCATAATTTATGTGACTAGGAAATTAATAAATAAGCTAAGGAAATACATCATCAAAACACAGTTCATGCTGGGACACTTTCTTCACTGGTCCTCTTCTTATGGGCTGAAGACATTTAAAGTAAAATAAATACCAATTGCCCTGTCTGGACAAGTCTTGCCAGCCTTTCACGCATCTGCATCCCCTTATGCCATTTGTCATCTCTCCTCTCAATTTGTAGAAGTTCTAAAAATACAAAAAGACTTTCTAAGAATAGTAGCATTCATATCTTGAAACAGCCACACTATTTTTAAGTTTTGTTTTCTGATGCTCTTTTCTTATAAAACTAGCTCCATGCTTCCACCCAGTGGGATTTCTTCACAAAAGGATTCAGGAAAGAAGGCGGGAAAGAGAAGGAAGGGGACAAAGAAGAAGAAGGGAGAATGGAGAACAGCAAGAGGAGGAGGAGGAAGATGGGGGAAGAAAAAGTAAAAGCACTTTTTTCTTTCAAATCTCATGATTGGAAAACTTGAGTATTTAACTTTATCTTTGACCCCAATGCCATTTTCCCAGGCATGTCCACTGCTGAGCTATATACTCAGAAGTGTCTCACCCCTCACCTCTATTTAACAAATTGTGATCTTGTTATGGTGAGGAAACCTAGTAATACCACTGTCTGACTAACAGTGCTAATCCAGTATTGCCTTTGACAATACTTCATTCTAATTCAGCAATCTAGAAAGATGTGTTTAAAGTGCTGACTTAATAAGGCTTGAAAATATGTTCAGAATGAGGCCATTTTTGTATCTTCATATTTTAAAATTTCTCTCAGTGGTGTTATTTTAAATGGATCAGAAAGTTTATTTTTTTTAATGTAGGAATATGTCAAGAAAAAGAATTTGCATAATTTCTGCCAATGAATAAAACTTAAGTGAACTTCCAAAATTGGCAAATCTGTAAATACAATTGATTCATTTATTCAGCAAATATTGAGCATCTACCAGGTGGCAGGAACTGGGGATGTAAAGATGATGAAAAGGATGTGCTGCCTTCAGAGAGTTTCCTTTATCATGAGGAGATGGCATACAAACAAACACAAGATACAGTGTCAGGTGGAGATAAAGAGTGGAAGAAAATTGAAGCACATTAAAGGAATATTATAGATTAGTTAGCCAGGCATGTCTGTCTGAGGAAGTGACATTTGAGCAAGGACCACAGTGACATAGAGGAATAAGATGTTGTTGAAGATTGTTCCAGAATGAGGGGATGCAGTGGGAAAGGGCTGTGAGGTGGGCAAGTATTCAAATAATACCACAACTGTAAATTGTGCTTTTGCCAAGTAAGCATGTAAGACTGAAAATTACATTTTGAATGCAGTCACAGATTTCTTCTAAAATGTAGTTCCAATTTAACCAAATGCTTTGAGAACCATCCATATTCTTATAATTAAATAGCAGGAGTTTTTTTTTTTTAAACAAACTTTATTTAGTATATTAACATAATGTTTATAATATTTATATTTTAATTCTCCCTATTTATTTTAAGATTTATTTATTTTTTATTGCAGGATAATTGCTTTACAGAATTTTGTTGTTTTCTGTCAAACCTCAACATGAATCAGCCATAGGTATACATATATTCAGTCCCTTTTGAATGTCCTTCCCATTTCCCTCTCCATCCCACCCCTACAGGTTGATACAGAGCCCCTGTTTGAGTTTCCCGAGCCATACAGCAAATTCCCATTGGCTGTCTATTTTACATATGGTAATGTAAGGTTCCATGTTACTCTTTCCATATATCTCACCCCTCCTTCCCTCTCCCCATAACCATAAGTCCATTCACTATGTCTGTTTCTCCATTGTTTCCCTGTAAATAGGTTCTTCAGTACCATTTTTCTACATTCCGTATATATGCGTTAGAATATGGCATTTATCTTTCTTTTTATGACTCACTTCACTCTGTAAAACAGGTTCTAGGTTCATCCACCTCATCAGAACTGACTCAAATGCATTGTGTATATGTACCACAACTTCTTTATCCATTCATCTGTTGATGGACATCTAGGTTGCTTCTGTGTTCTAGCTAGTAAATAGTGCTGCAGTGAACAATGGGATACATGTGTCTCTTTCAATTTTGGTTTCCTCAGGGTATATGCCTACGAGTGGGATTGCTGGGTCATATGGTGGTTTTATTCCTAGTTTTCTAAGGAATCTCCATACTGTCTTCCATAGTGGCTGTATCAATTTACATCCCCACCAACAGTGCAAGAGCATTCCCTGTTCGCCACACCCTCTTCAGTGTTTATTGTTTGTAGACTTTTTGATGAGGGCTATTCTTACCGGTTTGAGGTGATATCTCATTGTAGTTTTGATTTGCATTTCTCTAATAATGAGTGATGTTGAGCATCTTTTTATGTGTTTGTTAGCCAGGTCTATGTCTTCTTTGGAGAAATGTCTGTTTAGGTCTTTTTCCCACCTTTTTATTGGGTTGTTTGTTTTTCTGATATTGAGTTGTATGAGCTGCTTGTATATTTTGGAAATTAATCCTTTGTCAGTTGTCTCATTTGCTATTATTTTCTCCCATTTTGAGGGTCGTCTTTTCACCTTACTTATAGTTTCCTTTGCCGTGCAAAAACGTTTAAGTTTAATCAGGTCTCACTTGTTTACTTTTGTTTTTATTTCCATTGCTCTTGGAGGTGGGTCATAGAGGACCATGTTTTGATTTATGTCATCAAGTGTTCTGCTTATGTTTTCCTCTAACAGTTTTATAGTTTCTGGTCTTACATTTAAGTCTTTAACTCATTTTGAGTTTATCTTTGTGTATGGTGTTAGGAGGTGTTCTAATTTCATTCTTTTACATGTAGCTATCCAGTTTTCCTAGCATCATTTATTGAAGAGGCTGTCTCTGCCCCATTGTATATTCTTGCCTATTTGTCAAAAATAAGGTACCCATAGGTGCATGGGTTTATTTCTGGGCTTTCTATCTTGTTCCATCGGTCTGTGTTTCTGTTTCTGTGCCAGTACCATACTGTATTGATGACTGTAGCTTTGTAGTATAATCTGAAGTCAGGAAGGTTAATTCCTCCAGCTCCATACTTCTTTCTTAAGACTACTTTGGTTATTCAGGGTCTTTTGTGTTACCATATGAATTGTTAATTTTTTTGTTGTTGTTCTAGTTCTGTGAAAAAGGCCATTGGCAATTTGATAGGGATCACATTGAGTCTGTAGATTGCATTTGCTAGTACAGTCATTTTCACTATATGAATTCTTCCTACCCAGAAACATGAATATCCCTCCATCTGTTTATACTGTCTTTGACTTTTTTTCATTCAGTTCAGTTCAGTTCAGTTGCTCAGTCGTGTCCAGCTCTTTGCGATCCCATGAATCGCAGCATTAGTGTCTTATAATTTTCTGTGTACAGTTATTTTGTCTCCTTAGGGAAGTTTATTCCTAGATATTTAATTATTTTTGTTGCAATGGTGAATGTGATTGATTCCTTAATTTCTCTTTCAGATTTTTCATTGTTAGTATATAGAAATGCAAGTGATTTTTGTATATTGATGTTATATCCTGTAACTTTGCTAAATTCACTGATTAGCTCTAGTAATTTTCTGATGCTATCTTTAGGGTTTTCTATGTATAGTATCATGTCATCAGCAAACAATGAAAGCTTTACTTCTTTTTTTAATTTCAGTTCAGTTCAATCGTTCAGATGTGTCTGACTCTATGCGACCCCATGAATCGCAGCATGCCAGACCTCCCTGTCCATCACCAACTCCCAGAGTCCACCCAAACCCATGTTCATCAAGTTGATGCCATCCAACCATCTCATCCTCTGTCGTCCCCTTCTCCTCCTGCCCTCAATATTTCCCAGCATCAGGGTCTTTTCCAATAAGTTGGTTCTTCCCATCAGGTGGTCAAAGTATTGGAGTTTCAGCTTCAACATCAGTTCTTCCAATGAACACACAGGACTGATCTCCTTTAGGATGGACTGGTTGGATCTCCTTGCAGTCCAAGGGACTCTCTAGAGTCTTCTCCAACATCACAGTTCAAAAGCATCAATTCTTCGGCACTCAGCTTTCTTCACAGTCCAACTCTCATATCCATACATGACCACTGGAAAAACCATAGCCTTGACTAGACAGACCTTTGTTGGCAAAGTAATGTCTCTGCTTTTGAATATGCTATCTAGGCTGGTCATAACTTTCCTTCCAAGGAGTAAGTGTCTTTTAATTTCATTGCTGCAATCACCTTTTGCAGTGATTTTGGAACCCAGAAAAATAAAGTCAGCCACTGTTTCTACTGCTTCCCCATCTATCTGCCATGAAGTGATGGAACTGGATGCCATGATCTTAGTTTTCTGAATGTTGAACTTTAAGCCAACTTTTTCACTCTCCTCTTTCACTTTCATCAAGAGGCTCTTTAATTCTTCTTTGCTTTCTGCCATAAGGGTGGTGTCATCTGCATATCTGAGGTTATTGATATTTCTCCCAGAAATCTTGATTCCAGCTTTTGCTTCTTCCAGCCCAGCGTTTCTCATGATGTACTCTGCATATAAGTTAAATAAGCAGGGTGACAATATATAGCCTTGACATACTCCTTTTCCTATTTGGAACCAGTCTGTTTTTCCATGTCCAGTTCTAACTGTTGCTTCCTGACCTGCATACAGGTTTCTTAAGAGGCAGGTCATGTGGTCTGGTATGCCCATCTCTTTCAGAATTTTCCACAGTTTCTTGTGATCCACACAGTCAAAGGCTTTGGCATAGTCAATAAAGCAGAAATAGATGTTTTTATGGAACTCTCTTGCTTTTTCCATGGTCCAGTGGATGTTGTCAGTTTGATCTCTTGTTCCTCTGTCTTTTCTAAAACCAGCTTGAACATCTGAAAGTTCGTGGTTTGTGTATTGCTGAAGCCTGGCTTGGAGAATTTTAAACATTACTTTACTATCTTGTGAGATGAGTCCAATTGTGTGGTAGTTTGAGCATTCTTTGGCATTGCCTTTCTTTGGGATTGGAGTGAAAACTGATCTTTTCCAGTCCTGTGGCCACTGCTGAGTATTCCAAATGTGCTGACATATTGAGTGCAGCACTTTCACAGCATCATCTTTCAGGATTGAAATAGCTCAACTGGAATTCCATCATCTCCACTAGCTTTGTTCATAGTGATGCTTCCTAAGGCCCACTTAACTTCACATTCCAGGATGTCTGGCTCTAGGTGAGTGATCACACCATCTTGATTATCTGGGTCATGAAGATCTGTTTTGTACAGTTCTTCTGTGTATTCTTACCACCTCTTCTTAATATTTTCTGCTTCTGTTAGGTCTATATCATTTCTGTCCTTTATCAAGCCCATCTTTGCATGAAATGTTTTTTGATCTGGATTCGTTTTGTTTCTTTTTCTTCTCTGATTGCTGTAGCTAGGACTTCCAGAACTATGTAGAATAATAGTGGTGAAAGTGGACACCCTTGTCTTCTTCCTGATCTTAGGGGGAATGCTTTCAGTTTTTCACCATTGAGAACAATGTTTGCTGCAGGCTTATCATATACGGCCTTTATAATGTTCAGGTAGGTTCCTTCTATGCACATTGTTTGAGGAGTTTTCATCATAAATGGGTGTTGAATTTTGTCAAAGATTTTTTCTGCTTCTATTGAGATTATTATATGGTTTATTTTCAGTTTGTTAATATGGTGTATCACATTGATTGATTTGCATACATTGAAGAATTCTTGCATCCCTGAAATAAACCCAACTTGATCATGATAAATGAGCTTTTTGATGTGTTGCTGAATTCTGTTTTCTAAAATTCTGTTGAGGATTTATGCATCTATATTCATCAGTGATATTGGCCTGTAGTTTTCTTTTGTTGTGTTGTCTTTGTCTGGTTTTGGTATCAGTGTGATGGTGGCCTCATAAGATGAGTTTGGAAGTGTTCCTTCCCCTGCAATTTTTTGAAAGAGTTTTAGAAGGATAGGCATTAGTTCTTCTCTAAATGTTTGATAGAATTCTCCTGTGAAGCCATCTGGTCCTGGGCTTTTGTTTTTTGGAAGATTTATGATCACAGCTTCAATTTCAGTGCTTATAATTGAATTGTTCATAATTTCTATTTCTTCCTGGTTCAGTCCTGGAAGATTGAACTTTTATAATAGTCTGTCCATTTCTTCCAGGTTATCTATTTTATTGCCATATAGTTGTTCATAATAGTCTCTTATAATCCTTTATATTTCTGCATTGTCTGTTGCAACCTCTCCTTTTTCATTTCTAATTTTGTTGATTTTGATTCTTCTCTCTTTTTTTCTTGATGAGTCTGGCTAAAGGTTTGTCAATTTTGTTTATCTTCTCAGAAAAACAGCTTTTAGTTTGATTAATTTTTACTATTATTTCTTTTTTTTCCATTCTTTTTCATTTCTTCTATATCTCCTCAAATCTTTATGATTTCTTTCCTTCTACTAATTTGGGGGTTTTTTCTTCTTCTTTTTCCAGTTGTTTTAGGTAGAAAGTTAGTTGTGTATTCAAGATTTTTCTTGTTTCTTGAGGTAGGATTGTACTGCTATAAACTTCCCTCTTAGGACTGCTTTTGCTGCATCCCATAGGTTTTGAGTTGTCATGTTTCCATTGTCATTTGTTTCTAGCATTTTTTTATATTTCCCTGTTGATTTCTTCAGTAACATGTTGGTTATTTAGAAATGTGTTGTGCAGTCTCCATGTGTTTGTGTTTCTTACACTTTTTTTCTGGTAATTGATATCTAGCCTCATAGCATTGTGGTTGGAGAACATGCTTCATATGAGTCTAATTTTCTTAAATTTACTGAGGCTTGATTTGTGACCCAAGATTTGGTCTATCCTGGAGAATGTTCCATGTGCACTTGGGAAGAAGGTGTATTCTTCCGCATTTGGATGGAATGTCCTGAAGATTTCAATGAAATCCATCTCATCTAATGTTTCAGTTAAGACTTGCGTTTCCTTATTAATTTTCTGTTTTGATGATCTATCCATTGGTGTGAGTGGGGTGTGAAGTCTCCTACTATTATTGTGTTACAGTCAATTTCTCCTTTTATGTCTGTTAGTGTTTATCTCATGCATTGAAGTGCTTCTATGTTGAGTGCATAGATATTTACAATTGTTATGTCTTCCTCTTGGATTGATCCCTTGATCATTATGTAGTGTCCTTCCTTATCTCTTATAATCTTCATTTTAAGGTCTATTTTTTCTGATATAAGGATAGCTACTCAAGCTTTCTTTTGCTTCCCATTTGCATGGAATATATTTTTCCATCCTCTCACTTTCAGTCTGTATGTGTCTTGAGGTCTGAAGTGAGTTTCTTGTAGACAGCATATATATGGGTCTTGTTTTTGTATCCATTCAGCCAGTCTGTGTCTTTTGGTTGGAACATTTAATCTGTTTATATTTGAAGTAATTATTGATATATATGTTCCTATTGCCATTTTATTAATTGTTTGTGGTTGATTTTGTAGATCTTTTTTCTTCTCTTCTATTTCTTAACTATATAAGTCCCTTTAATATTTGTTATACAGCTGGTTTGGTGGTACTGAATTCTCTTCTTTTGCTTGTCTGAAAAACTTTTTATTTCTCCATCAATTTTGAATGAGATCCTTGCCAGGTACAATAATCTTGGTTGTAGATTTTTTCCCTTTCAGTACTTTAAATATATCCTGCAGAGTTTCCGCTGAAAGATCAGCTGTTAAACATATGGGGTTTCCCTTGTATGTTGCTTGTTGCTTCTCCCTTGCTGTTTTTAATATTTTTTCTTTGTGTTTAGTTTTTGTTAGTTTGATTAGTATGTGTCTTGGCGTGTTTCTCCTTGAGTTTATCTTGTAGAGGACTCTGTGCCTGTTGGACTTGAGTGACTATTTCCTTTTCTGCGTTGGGGAAATTTTCAACTATGATCTCTTCAAAGTTTTTCTCATATCCTTTCTTTTTCTCTTCTTCTTCTGCGACCCCTATAATTCAAATGTTGGTGCATTTGATATGGTCCCAGAGGTCTCTGAGACTGTCCTCAGTTCTTTTCATTCATTTTACTTTATTCTGCTCTTCAGAAGTTATTTCCACCACTTCATCTTCTGGCTCACTGATTCATTCTTCTGCTTCAGATATTCTGCTATTGATTTCTTCTAGAGTATTTTTAATTTCAGTAATTGTGTTGTCTCGTATGTTTATTCTTTAATTCTTCTAGGTCTTTGTTAATTGATTCTTGCATTTTCTCCATTTAGTTTTCAAGGTTTTTGATCATCTTTACTATCATTATTCTGAATTCTTTTTCAGGTAGTTTGCCTATTTTCTCTTCATTTACTTGGACGTCTGTGTTTCTAGTTTGTTCCTTCATCTGTGTAATATTTCTCTGCCTTTTCATTATTTATTTTTTAAATTATTGTGTTTGAGGTCTCCTTTTCCCAGGCTTCAAGAAAAGTTAATTCTTTCCTTGATGAAGGTTAAAGTCTTTCTTTATTTTGATTTCTGCCCTCCTAAGGTTGGTCCAGTGGTTTGTGTGAGCTTCATATAGGGTGAGATTTGTGCTGAGTTTTTTGTTTGTTTGTTTGTTTGTTTGTTTTCCTTCTGATGGGCAAAGCTGAGTGAGGTGGTAAACCTGTCTGCTGATGATTGAGTTTGTTTGTTGTTTAGATGAGGCATCCAGCACAGGGTGCTACTGGTGGTTGAGTGATGCCGGGTCTCGTATTCAAATGGTTTCCTTTGTGTGAGTTCTCACTATTTGATACTCCCTAGCATTAGTTCTCTGGTAGTCTAGGGCCTTGGAGTCAGTGCTCCCACTCCAAAGGCTCAGGGCTTGATCTCTTATCAGGAAGGAAGATTCCACAGGTGGTTTGTTATGGCATTAAGTGAAATTAAACAAATATCCAAAACCAAGAAACCAAGGATGAACCCCAGACAAATGACAGTTACAGAATCAGGCAAATAATAATTAAAATAATGGCATATACACATATACATACACACCCATGAACAAAGTAAAAACAGTCCAACAAAAATAAAGTGCAGTAGATTGACTCAGCAAACAAAGGAAATCAAAAATTATATTTACCTGTTAAGAACAGAACTAACTTAAGCACAAACTGGAAAACAAAACTATAGCAAGGTGCCAAGTGGGGAATACAGCAATGAAAACAAATCTAACAAATATGTTGAGAGGAAAGGAGAGAAAGAAAAGAAAGAATAGATATGCAAAGTTAAATAGAGGTAGAGAAAGAAAAAGATTTATATATGTTAAAGATTAACTGCAAGAGGAAAGGACAGGGGAAAGCAAACAAAGGAATAAATGTAGAAAAAATAATAATAGGTTTAAAAAATTAAAATTAAAAAAAGAGAAAAGAAGAAAAAAAAAGAAAAAGAAAACTCCACAGAACAGCAAAAGCCCAACGCAGAGGCAGAGGTTTATGACAACAATAAAAAAATGTGACTGAGGGAGGAAAAAAAAAGCTCAAAAGTTTAATTGGATTTCCTAGTGCTGATAGAATTGACAGCTATGACAGAAGGGGAAAAAGGAAAGAAAAAAAAAAAAGAAAAAATTCCTAAAGAACCTACAGAACAAGTCAAAAATAAGGATAATAAATGTTTTTCTTGAGTCACTGCTGTCAGAGTCCTTCCCTTTGCTGGGAGTCACAGTCCATCTCACCTCCCTAGGATGCCCTCCAACACTGCGCTGATCTCTGGACCTGCTGTGGGGACAGCTCAGATCCTAATCTGGTCCTACTCCTGTGTGTTCTTGCCTCCAATGTCCACAGCTATCAGAGCTAGTGCGTTTTCTTTTGTGGGAGCTCTCAGTGGCCTTTTATATATTCCATAGACACAGAGTGTGCTTAGTTGATCACATGGATTAATCTGCAGCTTGTACAGCTGGTGGGAAGATTTTGGGTCTTCTTCCTTAGCCACACTGCCCCTGGGTTTCAATTGTTATTTTATTTCCACCTCTATATGTGGGTCATCTACAAGGGTTTAGCTCCTGAGGCCTCCCTGGAGGGCTTGGGTTTGCCACCTGAGGGCCAGGTGTAGAGGTGGTGCAGCTGCTTGGGTCATAGGGGTTCTGGAAGCTCCAGGTACTCAGTGGGGTTGGCGGCTAGGGCAGCAGGAAATAAGTGTTCTAGAAGGATACAGCAACCAGTATTGGCCTATACACTCCAGTATTCTTGCCTGGAGAACCCCCTCTCTGACAGAGAAGCCTGGAAGGCCACAGCCTACAGGGTCACAGAGTCGGACATGACCGAAGCAACCCTGTGAACATAGACACAAGACTCTTTTCGCCTGTGGCAACTCTGCCCCAGTGAGCGTTGAGCGTGAAGGTGGAGCAGCTGTGGGGACCCTGGTGTCACTAAGTGTGCAGGGACACGGACCACCTCTTTGGCAGGAGTTATGGCCCTGTCAGTGTCTTTTTTTGAGCCTCTTGTAGGTGGTGATCAGAAGGTCTTTTTGGTCAGGCTTTCTCCAGTAGCCCCGCCCGTTCAGGCACTTATAGGGCTCCCTTGCCTGGGGTCCTTCTCCATTGTTCAGTGTGTCAGGCACATATAGGGGCCCCCCTGGCTGAGGTCCTACTCTGTAGATCAGGGCATCAGGCACTTAAAATGGCACCCTGGGTGGGGTCTTACTCCGTAGTTTAGTGTATCAGGACCAACCTCTCTATTGTTCAGCTGCTGATGCTGTTGTGTGGGGGGAGAGAGGCCATGGTGATGACTCCACCCCCTATACGTGACTAAGCAGTATCGCCTTGCTTCCATGGCTGCCTGGCTTTCCTCCACCAGCATTTCCCACCACAATTTCCTCCCTCACATCCCCTCAATCCATCTGTCAGCAGTCAACACCAGCCCTCGCCCTGGGATTGCCTCACAATCCCTAAACTCCAGCTCCCAGCTGCTGCACCTTCCAGGAGACCCGAATTCCTGTAGGAGTGTGTATGGTTGCAGCAAGGACTGTCTGATTCTCATTCCCTTTAGGCTGCCACAAATCAGCTATTTTACTCTCAGTCTTAAATGTTTCTCCTCTGATTCAGTTGCCCTGCTGTGGGGATCAGACCCCTGCTTCAGGAGTTTAGTTTTATTTCAGTTAATTTGAAATGGTTACAAATTTTTAAGGCCCTGTCTCTGGATATACAAATTCAGCTTTCTGTTTTTCTATAACTCATCTTCATCTCCATTTTGAATCAACACTTTTTCTGATGGAAAAATATAATTGTATTCAATTCCAAGTTAGTTATTTCAGACCTTCTCCATGAATGACAAATTCTAGAAGGTTTACACAATACCATGACAGACAGGTAGGAGGCTGGAGGGAAAGTAGGAAGTAGGAATGTTTTATTTTCCCATGCATTGAAGTTGAAAGTACTACTTGGCCTTTTGATATGTTCCTTTTATTATACTGGCAACTGCTGAGGAATTCTGCCCACTCAACACCTGCATAACCCATGGTTGCTTTCTGCTCTGTATCATTGTTGAAAGTGAAAGTGAAAGTCGTTCAGTCGTGTCCAACTCTTTGCAATCCCATGGGCTATACAGTCCATGGAATTCTCCAGGCCAGAATACTGGAGTGGGTATCTCTTCTCTTCTTCAGGGGATCTTCCCAACCCAGGGATTGAACCCAGGTCTCCCACATTGCAAGCGGATTCTTTACCAATGGAGCTATCAGGGAAGCCCCTGACATAATTGTTATTATCACCTTAAAGATCCTTTACATCCTTGTCATTCTCAGATGCAAAAGAAAACAGTGGCTGCTTCCTTTAACCTTTGAAAGCATATATAGATAAAAAATGCATCCTCAAATATTTCAAAGGAGAGTTTGAGGCCCAGGTGTAGGGACTATGATCAGCAGATAGTCTCTAGCTGTCAACCTCTTCTTAGACTCAGACTCAATGAGCTGCCTTGCTGAGATCACACACATTGGCCTCACATTGCTAGGTGGTCGATACCCAGTGAGAGAGCAAGGTAGGGAGATAGAGGCCCAGCCACTTCAGACAGTCTGCAAAATTGACTGGTAATTCTTGTTCCAAAGCTTCCCATGAGGTTAGTCAAGGCTGTATCACAGTTAGACTTCTGTCCTATACTGTTTCTTCCCTCCTTCCTTTCAAAGCTGTTAAACCCCTGATAAATATATTGCACCCCAAACTCTGTCTTAGGATCTGCTTCTGGAGAGCCTCACTTGAGAAGGACTTCCATCAATTTGTTGAGTCTACCACACCCTCTTCTGCCCAAGCATCTGATACAAATGTTCCAGGTCTGTTTTCCCACACTGTGGTTATCAGAGGGCTCAGCTATTCCGCTACCCAGGCAACCAAGGAGAAAGTCTCCTTTAATCTCATATATCCAAACTCAGGAGGGTGGGATTTTGACCAGCCAGCTTGGAACTAGCCCCATAATGAGAGGCAAAGTATAAGGGTCCTTCCCAGTGAAACCATCTATTTTAAATAATTTGTTTTCCAACTCTTCTTTCCTGAAACCTCAGAACGGCAACTTTAAAAATTTATTTAGCAAAAATCCTCCCACACATGTAGTCTGCTGTCTGGATCATGGCTTTTCGTCTAAGTTTAGAAGTAAAAATGTGTACTTTTTCTCTATTTTCTCTGTTCTAGGACAGCCTACCCCCTTACCCCCCTTATGATGGATGAATAATGTTTAGCACTTTGAGTAAAGGGAAGGGGGACAGTCACAGAGTAAAAGTAAATTCACAATAAAAAGAGACATATGTTTCCAATGCGATCCAACCTCCATCTTTTGGGGGCAGTCACAGGACTCACACTGACCAGTCCAAGCCTTTCCCTGGGTTTTTTAATAACTGGAGCAAAATGTGGGGCAAGGGGTTTTAATACCTAATGATTAAGTTGCAAGAAGTTCTAAAAGCTACTAAGTAGCATGTACTCCCCTCCTTTGCTCCTGGACACAGGAAGCTCACCTTCATGCCAAAACTCAGAGAAAAGGCAAGATAAAAGATATAGGACATCACACAAAACGTTCAAGTCCCTGAGTCAGTACCTATGAACCTCAGAATTGTCCTATTCCTGCTTTCTTGTAGCTGATATTTGGCTCCACCTCGGACTCTACAAACTCTCCAAGAATCCTTTCAGTGTTTTCTTTTCCTGAAAGTTGTTATAAGCTGAGATTCATTATATGTAACCAAAATAATACACCTTACAAAAATCATTGGAACATTTGAATGTCCAGTGATGGCCTTTGGCCTGTGAAACGTACCCACGGTTTTTTATGGTTTGGTGTTCCCACTATACACACACACACACACACACACACACACACACACACACACACACATGCACATGCACACATGCTTCTAGGCCAAGAAATAATCTCTCTAAATGACAACTTGCCCATCCCTGGTGGCTCAGAGGTTAAAGCGTCTGCCTCCAATGTGGGAGACCTGGGTTCAATCCCTGGGTCAGGAAGATCCCCTGGAGAAGGAAATGGCAATCTACTCCAGTATTCTTGCCTGGAGAATCCCATGGACGGAGAAGCCTAGTAGGTTACAGTCCACAGGGTCGCAAAGAGTCGGACACGACTGAGCGACTTCAACTCACCTCACCTCACCTAAATGACAACTTAATCTACTCACACACTCCTAATTCATAAACTTTATTTCAGCCTGTTAATTCTGGGCCACTTGTGTCAATATTATTTGCTTAAAAGATCTGAGAAAAATGTACTTGATTTTCCCAGTGTTGATTGTCATACCTACTTCCTTAAGGGATTCCAAACATTTTTTTTAAAATTAGTGTTATAGTAATGCACTTACTGATGAGAGCATTCAATGATTCCAAATATCTTTGGTTCTTAATATTGGTTCTTATTTCCCATCTTTGACATCACCCAGTCCTTTTCACACATACCCTGGAGAAGAATTCATCATTTCAGTGATTCCTGATAGCACAATATATCTTCCAGTGTCTGTAATTCAAATTTCACTTTGAAAACTTCCTCAGTTTCTTGTGATTTAGATTGATGGACCTAAATGACCATGGCTGCTATGGAAGCCCAGAAGAACTATAAATTTTGGCTCTTATTCCTATGCATGTGATTCTTTAAAGAGCTCAGTCCTACGGAACACAACTGTCCTGTCCATGTGGATGATAAAACCTCAAGAACCACATTTAAGGTGAGATGTCTTTACTATGAGAGCAGGTATGTCACAGTATAACAAATGCAACTGCTTGCCACACTTAACACTTCATAAATTGTGTAGTTAAGTGGTGACAAACATGATAATTGCTGTTCTTTGAGTATCTCAACTCCAAGACTATTGATAAGCCTAGAAATCTAACCTAAACTAAGCCAGGTATCTAACCTGAAAGCAAAAATATCTGATTATGCTGAAATCATCAATTCCTAAAAAATCTCTACCCTATTTTTGGATGAGGAATTCACCATCGCTCCACCTATCTTGAACCTCATCTTCCTCACATGCGAACAACACAAACTAATCTAGTTGCCTAGCTGATTGGCTGATAGGCACATGAACTCTTATTTGCACCCATAAACATATTCTTCAGTATGTGTGTCTCTGTCTATAGATCCTTTCCAGGAGGCCCATGGACACCAATTCTGGTACCATAACACATTCTAAATATCTATCTGGACTTTTCTTCACCCATATTTGACATATGGCAATTCAATAAGTACTAAGTGTGATGTCCATACCTAAGGGAAAGAACTACCCTGAAAAATTCCAAAGGTTTTTCTGCTCTTCATGCCAACATACATGGCACAACCAGAGGAGAATACATTAGTGAACTAATTTGCTTTTGTGTCAGTATCACCATCAAAGACTCTTTCAACAGGATGACCCTTTTGATATCCTGCTTGAAAACAATCACCATAGTCAAAATATTCTCTAGTCAGTATGATATCTGAATACATAGCCTCACAAAGTAGATGATTAGGCTTACAGGACATGGTCATTTTCTATTTGCGAAAGGCTCTCATAAATAAGCCCAAATTAAAGCTTCCCTATAACACCATAATCCTATAGTTTCTTCCCAGTATTAGGCACATGAATAAAAACTACTGAAAATTATAATAACCATGGCAGTTATTATATGAAATACTCAGCAAATATTTGTCATGCTAGAATCAATGATAAGGATATAATTTTGGAGTCTACTGGAATCTAGAGACCACCAAAAATGCCCAATGAACAATCAAGTATAAATAAATTTTATTTTGGTGACATAATAGAAGAAATAAGAAGTACCGGATGTTATAGGAGCTTGTAATAGAAATGCATTGTGGGGAGGGAAAATCAGGAGAAATCCCTTGAAGGAAGTGATGCTTAAATTTAATTCTGAAAAGTCACACAATCATCAGAGGAGTTGGGGTATAGGGGAAAGATGAAAAAGAACCTGTGTTCCAAGCAGAGAGATCAGTATAGTAAAAAGGTTAGAAGGTGAAACAAAATCATGGACTTGGAGAATTTAAAGACATTCATTCTAGCAGTACAGAAAAGCATGGGAAGGGAAAAACTGGATGGACAAGCAGGGGGCAAATAATGAAATTCATTCAGTAAAAGATACACCAAGAGAATTAGAATTTATCCCAAGAGCAATGGAAAATCACCAAAGGGTTTTTACATGATCATATAAAAAGATTTATGATTTAGAAAGAATGGCATGGATACAATATGGAAAACTTCCCATGAAAACACAAGACTCTGCTTATCACTACCATAACAAATTCTACTGCTTTTTGAATCCACTTTCTAACTGCCCATTATTGTAGCTGCATTTTTTGCAATGTGGTAAAGTAGAAAGTCTAAAAGCCTTCAAAATACAAAACCCATAATTATATTGAATACATACAAAAAACAATATTAAATGCATAGTAAGTCAGAAGAAAAATCAACATTTCAAGGTAGTTTGAAAAAAACAAGTCACTCAAATATGAAGAATAAACTAAAATCCAGAGGTGTAAACAACAAGTTAGTACTGTGCATGTACTGCTGCTCCAACCAAGAGTCTTATGGATTACCTGCCCTGAGCTCTTGCCCCTCCCCTGTGAAACTAGGATTCTCAAATGGGGCACCTCTGTGCAAAATGGTAAGCTATAACACTGCACCCATGAGAAGGAAATGAAAGGTAGCTTATCTATTACAATCTGATTCTGTGAGAGAGGAAAAGAAATCTCTGCTAAGAACTTGTGATCGTAGGCTTGACCTCAGTCATGTTTGGTGTTTAAATTTCCATCAGTTGCTGAATCCAAATCTCCAAAGCTTGAAATTAATATAAAATTTTGCCTAATGGCTGATAAGTTTTTAAGACTCTCTGTAGAGTTAAATGCAAAAGTCGTTCTTTTTTTTTTTTTTTTGCAGTCCAAAATATTTTCTGATTTTTATTGTGATTTCTTCCTGGACACAGGGATTATTTAGAGGCATGTTTCTAAATTTCCACATATATGGAGGTTTTACAGTGTATTTTTATTGCTGATTTCAGGAGCAATATTGTCAGAGAACATATGCTATATGACTTAAGTCCTCAAAAATTTGAGACTTGCTTTTTGACAGTATGTGATTGACCACCTTCTCCATACATGCTTGAAGAGAGGATGTACCCTGCAGTTGTTGAATACTCCATGTTGTTCATTAGATTATTTCTTTTTTTTAATTATTTTTTATTGTTTTTTTTATTTTTATTTTTACTTTATTTTGCTTTACAATATTGTATTGGTTTTGCTATACATTGACATGAATCCACCGCGGGTGTACATGAGTTCCCAATCCTGAACCCCGCTCCCACCTCCCACCCCATATCATCTCTCAGATACAACACAAGTCCAGGCAACAGAAGGTTACCTGCCAAAGATGAGCAATCTAAAATTAGAAAGCACAGGAGGAAACTACCCACCGAGAGCAAGAATCAGCAGATTCTGTAAACAGCATGTAGGACCCCTCAAGACTTCGGACAATAGAATGAGCTTAATGTAAATTACTGTGTACTTAAATATTAAGCGTATAAAGAAAGGAATAGAAAACCTAGATAAAAGGAACAAAAACAATCAGAAAAAATGCAAGCAGATTTGGAAAAGAGGCAAATATAAGTTTTAGAAGTTAAAATTTTAATTGAGAGTAAAAACAGAAATAAATGAAGCCAAAAACATGATTAGTGAATTGTTTGACAGTACTGAGGAAATTACAAAGATAGTAATAACTATAAACAAGAATAATGTTATTTTAGGGAATATAAAGTCAAGGTGGAACTAAAAGCATTTGATCACAATAACATGGAAAACATGATGGGAGCTAATCGAGATAAAACATTCTAAATCAGTTATATTCTTTGGGAGAAAAGCAGATATTTGCATTTCTTTAAACTTGCTTAAATATCTTTTAAAAAATCTTGAATATCTTAAAAAATATCAAATATCTGAAAAATCTTAAGGATAACACTTAAAAGAAATAATCTCATTTCAATGGCAATGCATGATTTTCAAATAAATAGAGATTAAAAGACATAAAATAATTTCTATCAATTCAATAGAACACATAAGGAAAAATGTAAGCATAGGAAAATAGTATAAAATAAATGAAAATTTATGGTCAAAATAAATTAAAATAATAATTACACTAAACATAAATGCAATTTTTAAATCCTTATAACATATGGGCCCCCAAAAGTTGCAAGTAAAAGGATAGAAAAGGGGAAAGACAGTAGATACTATCAAATAAAGACAGAAAATACTTTTCAAAAGAAAACTGGAGTAAAACAAAACAGAATTTACAGACAAAAAAAATATATGTAAAAGTGTTTTCAGGCATAAAGAGTAATTGAATGATAAAAAGAAAGATTTGACAGGAAGATGTTATAGCTATACTAAACTATTGATACATGTATGTACCTAATAACTTATATAACTTCAAAGCAGTCTAAGTTCCAATTAATTGGCGCAGCAAACTTTTAAACAGGGTATTATTATTGTGTGCATTTTGCAAATAGAGAAACTTTGACACAAAGAGATAAGTAATTTGCCCAGATCCACACATCTAGTATATGATAGAGCTGGGACATCCCATTTGTACCATAGTCTCAACATTCAAAAGGTCATTTATAAAAAAAAAAAGAAAGAATGGAAAGCAACTCCCACATTTTACTACAAAAGCAACATATTCTTCATTGATATTTTACATGAAAAGTGGAATATGAACATGTGCTTCCTAGATAACAAGCTGCAAGCTTGATAGCAATCTTTGAGGTTTTATGAAGTCCTTCTTTCAGCTCCTACAAGCACTATCTCTATTCCTGTCACCTTAATGTTGCCTCATATGATTAATCCTAAAATATATTACAAGATCTTTGAGTTTAGAAGCCATGGTTTGAATTCTTTGTTGCATCCAGAGCACCTTATAGAATATATTAAACATAAACTATATATACGTCTTCCAGCTAGTAGGTAGTCAATAAATGTTAGCTCTTTGAACCTCAGAATGGGGTAACTGGAATGCGTTTCGAAAGTCAGGTAAACAAGTTTGAACACCACTTCTGCTGCTTCTTAGCTCTGTGACATAGGCCAGTTTTCCCAGTATCTTTGAAATATGGTTATCTCATCAGTCAACTTAAACAGTAATATCTGCATTATTGCTATATGCATTAAAGACAATTATGTAGGAGCTCAATAAATATTACTTATGCTTTTCTTCCATTAGATAATTTATTTATATGGTCTTGATCCTAGAGTTTTATATTAGGATTATCTAGAGAAACAGATGGAGAAGGCAATGGCACCCGACTCCAGTACTCTTGCCTGGAAAATCTCATGGATGGAGGAGCCTGATGGGCTGCAGTCCATAAGGTCGCTGGGAGTCTGACACGACTGAGCGACTTCACTGGCACTTTTCACTTTCATGCATTGGAGAAGGAAATGGCACCCCACTCCAGTGCTCTTGCCTGGAGAATCCCAGGGACGGGGGAGCCTGGCGGGCCGCCGTCTATGGGGTCGCACAGGGTCGGACACGACTGACGCGACTGAGCAGCAGCAGCAGAGAAACAGAACCAAGACAGGCTGAGAAGGCCCACGATCTGCCCCATGCGAAGGGCTGAGGCCAACGGTGTAGTTCAGGGGCCTGAGAGCAGGAGAGCTGATTGTACAGATTGCAGGTCCGAAGGGTTGAGAAACCCGACCGCTAAGGTCAGGAGACATCGATGTTCCAGGAAGATGAAGACTGAATTCAACCTTCCTCTGCCTCTTCAATTCAAGCCATCGGTGGATTGCGGGAAGCCCTCACTCTCTGAGAAGAGCCATTTGCCTTACTCAGTTCACAGATTCAAATGCTGATCTCTTCCAGAAACATCCTCACGGACACACCCAGGGATAAGGTTTAATCAGCTCTCTGGACAGCCCATGGCCCAGTCATGTTGACATGTAAAATTAATCATCACACTTTTATTACAGACATTAGATCCAGAGGCAACAAAAGAATTGCTCTGGTGTCTTTCCGAGTATGAAATGTGAAACACAGATCTCATCAACAGTGCAGCCTCGGAACATCAGTAGTAGTCCATTAACACCAAAATGATGTTTTGAAAAACAATTTTAATGGACAGGATCTAAATTCAGAAAGGATGAATTTATTATTGTCACCCCTACATTTTCAGCAAACTGAAGCTACTTATTCAGACAAAAATTAACACCTCACACAGAAAAGAAGTGCTCCAGAAACATTAAAGGAATAAG
Organism: Capra hircus; assembly: GCF_001704415.2. Classification (NCBI taxonomy): domain Eukaryota; kingdom Metazoa; phylum Chordata; class Mammalia; order Artiodactyla; family Bovidae; genus Capra; species Capra hircus. The sequence continues at coordinate 11,618,553 of NC_030812.1, forward strand.
GTGCCAGAGAATGAGTAAAAGCTAGAGTATATAATGATAATGCCGCCAGACAAAAAGTCCAGCACCAGGAAGTTCTCCTTAGGGTGCTGCAGCCAGGAACAGAAAGTTTTTTTTTCTGTGTCAGTGTATTTTAATTATGTATGTTTAGACAGACAGTGGATATAAGGTTGGGTTATCGACATTACAGATTCTACAAATAGTAATCTGTTGGAATAATAGGAAAAAAAATGCACATATTTTCAAACTGGATTTCTTTATATTGGACCTCCCACAGCAAGACCGCAGATTTACAGATTTTTATTCTAAAAGAATAAACTACCCTTGTAATGAAATAAAAGGATCCTGAGGCCCTGAGCCTTCTGACCTCTTTACCTTCAGTCAGATTCAAGGAGTAAACCAAAATTTGAGGAAGATTATCAACCGTTGCAAAAAGTAGAACTTAAGCTATTCTGTGAAATTTCTTTGTACTAGTGTTTGTGTCTGACACATCATTACTGACAACATCTGGCATCTTATGTAGTAGGGTTGTTACTTTGATAAATTAGTGAGTTTGTTCATATTGTGTTAAAAATAAGCATCTATAATCAAACTGCTAAAACACAACTCAAACATTGAAACTCATCGTAAAAAAGGATAAAAAGTTTGAACCCGTCAAGCCAGTTGGTCATCAGTTTATCTCAACCTTTCTCTTTGGTGTCTATAAATTTTATTTTTCTCTGATTGATCATAGATTCCAATCCTCCCTCTTTAAATATAAGAAAAAAATATTTACATATGGAACTCTTGACTCGATGGTACTGAGAAATCTCTCTCCTACAACCCAATAATAAGGCATTTTGTTGTTCACAACTTGCAAAGGTTGCTATGCAACCATATCGAGGGAAAAAAGGATTTCAAGCCATAGAATATAGGCACAGGAATTGCGGTATTAAAATAAAATTAGTTGAATGTATATATTTGTAGATAGGCAAATACTGCATAAATTATCAAAAAGAAATAAGCTGTAAGTATAAAGGAAAAAAACTGAGCCAGAAAAAGCATGTTTTCTAGTTAGAAGCTTATAATGTTCTTACAGTTAATTAAGTCTATCTTTTAATTTGATCAAACTGCAGCATAGGCATAAGGCGAAAAGAAAAGAACAGTGGGTGGACAGTTAGCAACTAAACTGGGCAAGCAGCATGCACCATTATAACTCTCTTTTTTTCTTCTTCTGCTGTGAGTAGGAAGAGGGTAAGAATATATAGAACCAGAACTTGTGCTAAACAGTGTCTGACAGTCATTGTAACAAGATAGAATCCATGATATTCAGAATGCCACACTTTTAGGCAGGCAAAATTTAAGGACACATTTAGAAATATGTGTGAAAAGAGCCTACGTGACATGCAAAGGCAAAAGCAAAAGGGAGTTGTTCAGGTGGAAGTTTTCCTCTCCTACCAAAATAGTCTCCCCAAAACACCCCCAAAGTTTTATGTACTAAAAAATAAGGTTTACAGATGCCCTCATTTGGGAAAATAGTAATATAAATGAAATTGTGTTCCTAAACTCATAGCAGACACCTCTTCCAACAACACAAGAGAAGACTCTAGACATGGACATCACCAGATGGTCAACACTGAAATCTCATTGATTATATTTTTAGCAGCCAAAGATGGAGAAGCTCTATACAGTCAGCAAAAACAAGACTGGGAGCTGACTATGGCTCAGATCATGAACTCCTTATTGCCAAAATGAGACTGATATTGAAGAAAGTGGGGGAAAAACCCTAGACCATTCAGGTGTGACTTAAATCAAATCACTTATGATTATACAGTAGAAGTGAAAAACAGGTTCAAGGGATTAGATCTGATAGCCAGAGTGCCTGAAGAACTATGGATGGAGGTTTGTAACACTGTAGAGGAGGCAGTGATCAGGAACATCCACAAGAAAAAGAAATGCAAAAAGGCAAAATGGTTGTCTGAGGAGGCCTCACAAATAGTAAGCAAGAGAAGGTAAAGGCAGAGGAGAAAAGGAAAGATATACCCATCTGAATGCAGAGTTCCAAAGAATAGCATGGAGAGATAAGAAAGCCTTCTTTCAGTGATCAGTGTAGAGAAGTAGAGGAAAACAATAGAATGGGAAAGACTAAAGATCTCTTCAAGAAAATTAGAGATACCAAGGGAATATTTCATGCAAACATGGGCACAATAAAGGACAGAAATGGTATGAACCTAACAGAAGCAGAAGATATTAAGAAGAGGTGGCAAGAATACACAGAAGAACTGTACAAAAAAGATCTTCATGACCCAGACAACCATGATGGTGTGATCACTCACCTAGAGCCAGATTTCCTGGCATGCAAAGTCAAATGGGCCTTAAGAAGCATCACTATGAAAAAGCTAGTGGAGGTGATGGAATTCCAGATGAGTTACTTCAAATCATAAAGGATGACGCTTTAAAGTGCTGCACTCAATATGCCAGCAAATTTGGAAAACTCATCAGTGGCCACAGGACTGGAAAAAGTCAGTTTTCATTCCAATCCCAAAGAAAGGCAATGCCAAAGAATGCTCAGACTACTACACAATTGCACTCATCTTCAGTTCAGTTCAGTTGTTCAGTCGTGTCCGACTCTGTGCAGCCCCATGAACTGCAGCTCGCCAGGCCTACCTGTCCATCACCAACTCCCAGAGTTCACTCAAACTCATGTCCATCGAGTCAGTGATGCCATCCAGCCATCTCATCCTCTGTCATCCCCTGATCCTCCTGCCCCCAATCCCTCCGGCATCAGAGCCTTTTTCAATGAGTCACTTCATCGCATGAAGTGGCCAAAGTACTGGAGTTTCAGCTTCAGCATCATGCCTTCCAAAGAAATCCCAGTGCTGATCTCCTTTAGGATGGACTGGTTCAATCTCCTTACAGTCCAAGGGACTCTCAAGAGTCTTCTCCAACACCACAGTTGAAAAGCATCAATTCTTCAGTGCTCAGCTTTCTTCACAGTCCAACTCTCACATCCATACTGGAAAAACCATAGCCTTGACTAGATGGACCTTTGTTGGGAAAGTAATGTCTCTGCTTTTGGTGGCAAAAATACACAGAAGAACTATACAAAAAAGATCTTCACAACCAAGATAATCACGATGGTGTCATCACTCACCTAGAGCCAGACATCCTGGAATGTGAACTCAAGTGGGCCTTGAAAGCATCACTACGAACAAAGCTAGTGGAGGTGATGGAATTCCAATTGAGCTATTTCAAATCTTGGAAAATGATGCTGTGAAAGTGCTGCACTCAATATGCCAGCAAATTTGGAATACTCAGCAGTGGCCACAGGACTCAAAAGGTCGGTTTTCATTCCAGTCCCAAAGAAAGGCAATGCAAAAGAATGCTCAAACTACCCACAATTGCACTCATCTCACACACTAGTAAAGTAATGCTCAAAATTCTCTAAGCCAGGCTTCAGCAGTATGTGAACCATGAAATTCCAGATGTTCAAGCTGATTTTAGAAAAGGCAGAGGAACCAGAGATCAAATTGTCAACATCCACTGGACCATGGAAAAAGCAAGAGAGTTCCAGAAAAACATCTACTTCTACTTTATTGACTATGCCAAAGCCTTTGACTGTGTGAATCACAAGAAACTGTGGAAAATTCTGAAAGAGATGGGAATACCAGACCACCTGACCTGCCTCTTGAGAAACCTATATGCAGGTCAGGAAGCAACAGACTGGACATGGAACAACTGACTAGTTCCAAATAAGAAAAGGAGTATGTCAAGGCTGTATATTGTCACTCTGTTTATTTAACTTCTATGCAGAGTACATCATGAGAAATGCTGGGCTGACTGGAATCAAGATTGCTGGGAGAAATATCAATAACCTCAGATATGCAGATGACAACACCCTTATGGCAGAAAGTGAAGAGGAGCTAAAAAGCCTCTTGATGAAAGTGAAAGTGGAGAGTGAAAAAGTTGGCTTAAAGCTCAACATTCAGAATACGAAGATCATGGCATCAGGTCCCACCACTTCATGGGAAATAGATGGGGAAACAGTGGAAACAGTGTCAGACTTTATTTTTGGGGGCTCCAAAATCACTGCAGATGGTGACTGCAGCCTTGAAATTAAAAGACGCTTACTCCTTGGAAGAAAAGTTATGACCAACCTAGATAGCATATTGAAAAGCGGAGACATTACTTTGCCATCTAGTCATAGCTGTGGTTTTTCCAGTAGTCGAGAGTTGAACCATAAAGAAGGCTGAGCACTGAATAATTGATGCTTTTGAACTGTGGTGTTGGAGAAGACTCTTGAGAGTCCCTTGGACTGCAAAGAGCTCCAATCAGTCCATCCTAAAAGAAATCGGTCCTGAATATTCATTGGAAGAACTGATGCTGTAGCTGAAACTCCACTGCTCTGGCCACCTGATGCAAAGAACTGACTCATTGGAAAAGACCCTAATGCTGGGAAAAATTGAAGGTGGGAGGAAAAGGGGACAACAGAGGATGAAATGGTTGGATGGCATCACCAACTCGATGGACATGTGTTTGAGTAAGCTCCAGTGTGGTAATTGACAGGGAAGCCCGGCATGCTGCAGTCCATGTGGTGCAAAGAGACAGACACAACTGAAGGCCTGAATGGAACTGAACTGAAACTCTGGTTAGCTAAACTGCACTGCCTTTATCTTTGTCCTTCAGCTAAAAACCACCAGAAACACATCTATAATTGAACAAGTTGGGTTTATGATTCACTGAATTAAAGTGGGAAGCCCCATGCAGAACTGTGAGTCATTTTTGTGAGAAGGTATTAGAATCCATGAGTATTTGAGCTTGTCTGGTTGCTTTTGAAGGGAGTCTAAGAAGGCAGGGCTTCACTTTAGATGCCATCAGAAAGTAGAGACTCTTCTGTGTTTGGGTATCTCAGTAAAGCTCATCTACATGGACAGCTCACCGCAGTAAAGCTAAAGCTGTGCTTGGTAATGAAAGAGAACCCCTTATGTTAGCCAGGATTAGGGGATGCTTACCATTTTGCAGAGAGCACAGTGAGCCTGCTTTGTGTGTGCTTAAAAAGTTATGAGGTAGCCTTGTTTTGTCTCACTTTATTGTGGTCTCAGACTGGCCTTGTCTGACACTGATGTTTGATAAATTGGTGTTTGATTGTTTCTGTTGATGGGAGAGCCACTAACTATATGTACCAGGCCAATACCAAATAACTACAAAGCCTAGAACAGTGTCACATAGTTCCCTAATACCAACAGCTACTTTTTTCTTTCTCAGCTATAATTGCTGTTGGAATAGTAAATCTCTTACTTATTGTGAAATTAGAATGTACACATGAACAAGGCTTGAGATCTTTGGATACCATGTTGGATTTACTACATGAAGCAAAAGAGTTACCACAACATATTATATGATCTTCTTTCATTCACATTATAGTGGATCTTTTTTCTCTGGAAATTATCACAATCCCCTCCGGTCAGTAACTGGGCTGCCCATAAATATAAGTGGGAAGCATACCCCTCCTGATTAATTTACTGCAACAGCCTTTATTTATGTAATCATTATTTGTAGAATAGCTTTACATCATCTTTTCCATTACTCCTCACAAAAAGAAAACTATAGAAGACACAAAGGGGGCACATGGCTTTTCAAAAGGCACAGTGAGTGGGGCTAAAGCATGAAGTTTCAGATTCTCAGCTTCTGAACTGAGAATCCATTCTCATATGTTCATCCTTACAGCGTGGTGGCTGAGAGAGCAGCTCTGAGATCAGACCACCTCCATGTGTTCCCTATTCTGCCACACACTACTTCTGTGGCCTTGTTTGACCTCTTTGTAACTCAGTTTTCACATGCATGCTGCAAGCTCAGTTGCTTCAGTTGTGTCCAAATTTTTGTGACCCTATGGACTGTAGACTGTCAGGCTCCTCTGTCCATAAGATTCTCCAGGCAAGAATCGTGAAGTGGGTTGCCATGCCCTCCTCCAGAGGATCTTCCTGACCCAGGGATTGAAACTGTGTCTCTTATGTCTCCTTCATTGGCACGCAGGTTCTTTACCATTAACACCACCTGGAAATCCCCAGTTTTCACATAATATGAGTTAAATACTAAGAAAATAGAATTCTTCACAGTAGCTCTTAGGTTTGTTTCAAAGATTAAATAAGTCAGTACATGAAGAGCTGAGCACAGTGCAGACTCATCATTACCACTTGTTAAACGTTAGCCTTGGATCCAGTACCTCAGAATTTGACTGTATTGGAAATTTGGCCATTAAAGAGTTAATTAAGTTAAAATGAGGCCTAACCCAATCTGAATGGAGCCCTTATAAGAAGCGGAAATTTTGACACACAGAAAAACACCAGGGCTGTGTGTGCTCAGAGAAAACGCAATGGGAGGACACAGCTAGAAGGCAGCCATCTTTAAGGCAAGGAGTAAGGGCTCGGACCAGTCCATTCTGAAGGAGATCAGCTCTGGGATTTCTTTGGAAGGAAAGATGCTGAAGCTGAAACTCCAGTACTTTGGCCACCTCATGTAAAGAGTTGACTCATTGGAAAAGACTCTGATGCTGGGAGGGATTGGGGGCAGGAGGAGAAGGGGACGACAGAGGATGAGATGGCTGGATGGCATCACCAACTCGATGGACGTGAGTTTGAGTGAACTCCGGGAGTTGGTGACGCACAGGGAGGCCTGGCGTGCTGCGATTCATGGGGTCGCAAAGAGTCGGACATGACTGAGCGACTGAACTGAACTGAACTGAAGGGCTCGGAAGACACCAAACCTGCTGACACCTTCGTTTTGGGCATCCAGCCTCCAGAACTTGAGAAAGTTCATTTCTGTTGCTTAAGCCACCCAGTCTGTGATATTTTGTTATGGTAGCCCAAGCAAGCTAATGCAGACACAGTTGTTAATGCTGGCCATTGCAAATGGTTCAACAATCCTGACAACTTCCATGTCCAGTGCTTAAAACTTATACTTAAAGATATTGATGAGATTCTGAAAGAGAACACAAAATTATTCTTGACACTTTTTAAGAGTTGGTATCTTCTCTTATATTTTTTAACTGTTGATTTTTTCAGGTTTCTCATAAAGATCTCTTTCCTTCTGTCCTCACAGATTCCACCTTATATATCACTGAATATAAAAGTATACATTTATTGCTTCATGCATTTTAATTAGTATGTGATAAGATCAACATAGTGAAGATATAAAGAGATCAGTTAAAGAGGAATGGCAAGATGATAAAGCTGTAAATGTAACTAAGCTATAAATAAGAGCCAGACCATGGCCAGTCACCAGGAAAAGATTCTGTTAGTGATTTCATTTTGGAAATTAACAAGCCCCAGAAAAGAGATTCTTATTAGTGTAGAGCAGGGCTTCCAACTACCCAAAGCTACATATCTTCCAGCAGTGACCCTTAATGTCTATTCTGGACATAGAAAGTTAGTTCATGCTGATATGGGGAATGATCAACCATTTCTAGTAACAAAAAATGTTCTTCCAGTATTGGCATATCTGAGAACAGTTACTTCCAATGAAGCCTCTCAACCATGCAATCCTAGGTTACCTAAAATAAGGCCAACTTCTTTACATGTCTGCAAACCCCTCTTCATCCCTTACTTTTCTTTACTAATCTTCTGTTCCTTCTATCGAGCTACTGACTACTATTTCCACTATTTCTACTGTACATTCTAGCACCACACTCAATTACTAGTTAGGAAAAAAAAAAGTAAGGTCAGACGAACCAAGTTTGAGATCTGGTGGCTGCATGAAATCACCTAAGCTAATTGTTCCTTCTATTTCTCAGCTTATTCCTCTGCAAAATCTGGAAGTGTTGGCCAAAAATTAAATTAAGAATAGAAATATGTTGTATGGAAAAAAATTAAAATAATACATTTCATAGAAAAAAGTTAACATATTGTAAATAAAAATTTAAATACAATATACCATACAATATATTACATTACTATATAGCACATATACAAATATATATCTATATTAACATATAAATATTAATATATTCATATATATTTAAGAAAATATAAATTAGCTATAGTATATTAAAGAGACATCAAGTTATTAATTTCCTGTTTTCACCAGAATCTGTGTAAATCATCAGAGGTAGAAAAAGGAAACAAAGAAAGAAAAGGGGAAATCATGGAATACTTTGGATTCTTTTACTTGCAAGAGAAGGGATTGTTGTTGTTCAGTCACTAAGTCATGTTGACTCTTTGAGACCCCATGGACCGTATTATGCCAGGTTCCTCTGTCTGCCGCTATCTCTCAGAGTTTACTTATTTCATGTCCATTGAGTGGTGATGCTATCTAACCATCTCATCCTCTGCTGCCCTGTTCCCCTTTTGTCTTAAGTCTTTCCCAGCATCAGGGTCTTTTCCAATGAGTTGGCTCTTTGCATCAGGTGGCCAAATTATTGGAGCCTTAGCTTCAGCATCAGTCCTTCCAATGAATATTTAAGGTTGATTTCCTTTAAGATTGGCTGGTTTGATCTCCTTGCTGTCTAGGGGACTCTCAGGAGTCTTCTCCAGCACTACAATTTGAAAGCACTGATTCTTTGGGGCTCAGCCTTCTCTGTGATCTAACTCTCACAACAGCACATGACTATTAGCAAAACCATAGCTTTGACTATATATTTGTCAGCAAAGGAATGTCGCTGCTTTTTATTACACTATCTAAGTTTGTCATAGCTTTCCTTCCAAGAAGCAAGCATATTTTAATTTTATGGCTGCAGTCACTGTCCACAGTGATTTCAGAGCCCAAGACAATAAAATCTGTCCCTGCTTCCACTTTTCCTCCTTCTATTTGCCAGCGATGCCACCAGATGCCATGATATTAGTTTTTTGAATGCTGAGTTTCAAGCCAACTTTTTCACTCACCTCCTTCACCCTCATCAAGAGACTCTTAGTTCCTCTTCACTTCCTGCCATTAGAGTGATATCATCCACATATCTGAGGTTGCTGACATTTCTCTTAGTAATCTTGATTCCAGCTTCTGATTCATCAGCCTGGCATTTCACATAATGCGCTCTCCATATAAGTTAAATAAACAGGGTGACAACATATAGCCTTGTTGTATTCCTTTCCCAATTTTCAACCAGTCATTGTTCCATGTCGAGTTTTAACTGTTGATTCTTGACTCACATAAAAGTTTCTCAGGTCTGGTATTTCCATTTTTTTAAGAATTTTCCAGTTTCTTGTGATACATAAAATCAAAGGCTTTCATATTGTCCGTGAAGTAGAAATAGATGTTTTTCTGGAGCTCCCTTGCTTTCTCCATGATCCAATGAATGTTGGCAATTTGATCTCTGGTTTCTCTGCCTTTTCAAAATGCAGCTTGTACATCTGGAAGTTCTCAGTTCACATGCTGCTGAAGCCTACCTTGAAGAATTTTGCCAGCATTTGAAATGAGTACAATTATATGGTTAGTTTGAACATTCTTTGGCATTTACCTTCTTTGAAATTGTAATGAAAACTGACATTTTCCAATCCAGTTGCCACTGCTGGGTTTTCCAAATTTGCTAATATATTGAATACAGCACTTTAACAGTTTCATATTTTAGGACTTGACATAGCTCGGCTGGAATTCCATCATATCCACTAGCTTTGTTTGTAGTAATGCTTCCTAAGGTCCTCTTGATTTCACATTCCAAGATATTCAGCTCTAGGTGAGTGACCACACCGTCATGGTTATTCAGGTCATTAAGTGCTTTCTTCCATGTATTTTTGCCCCCTCTTCTTAATCTCTTCTGCTTCTGTTAGGTCTTTACCGTTTTTGTCCTTTATCAAGCCCTTATTGCATGAAATATTCCTTTGATATCTTGGAGGGGGGGGAAGAGCGCTTGCCGGGCCGGGAGACCTGACCGCCCCGGTCCCGCCCGCGGCGAGGATGCCCGACCGCGAGACGCGGTCGTTTTGGACTTGTTTTTTTTAAGAGATCTCTAGTCTGCCTCATCCTATTGTTTTCCTCTATTTCTTTGCATTGTTCATTTAAGAAGGCTTTCTCATCTCTCCTTGGTTTTCTCTGGAACTCTGCATCCAGGTGGATGTATCTTTCCCTTTTGCCCTTGCCTATTGCTTCTCTTCATTCCTCAGCTATTTGTAAAGCCTCCTCAGACAATGACTTTGCTTTCTTGCATTTCCCCTTTCATACTTATCTTACGTATTGAGGTGTTCCTATGTTGGGTGCATAGATATTTATAATTGTTATATCTTCTTCTTGGATTGATCCTTTGATTATTATGTAGTGTCCTTCTTTGTCTCTTTTCACAGCCTTTATTTCAAAGTCGTTTTTATCTGATATGAGTATTGCTACTCCTGCTTTCTCTTGGTCTTCATTTGCATGAAATATCTTTTTCCAGCCCTTTACTTTCAGTCAGTATGTGTCCCTTGGTTTGAGGTGGGTCTCTTGTAGACAGCATATATAGGGGTCTTGTTTTTGTATCCATTCAGCCAGTCTTTGTCTTTTGGTTGGGGCATTCAACCCATTTACATTTAAGGTAATTATCAATAAGTATGATCCATTGCTATTTACTTTGTTTTGGGGGTTCAAGTTTAGAAACCTTTTCTGTGTTTCCTGTCTAAAGAAGATCCTTTAGAATTTGTTGAAGAGCTGGTTTGGTGGCACTGAATTCTCTCAGCTTTGCTTGTCTGTAAAACTTTTTATTTCTCCTTCATATTTGAATGAGATCCTTGCTGGGTACAGTAATTTGGGCTTTAGGTTTTCTCTTTCATCACTTTAAGTATGTCCTGCCATTCCCTTCTGGCCTGAAGAGTTTCTGTTGAAAGATCAGCTGTTATCCTTATGGGAATCCCCTTGTGTGTTAATTGTTGTTTTTCCCTCACTGTTTTTAATATTTGCTGTTTGTGTTGGATCTTCATTAATTTGATTAATATGTGTCTTGGGGTGTTTCATCTTGGCTTTATCCTGTTTGGGACTCTCTGGGTTTCTTGGACTTGGGTGACTATTTCCTACCCCATTATAAAGCATATTCAAATTCTTTAGAGGAAAATGTGTAATAAAGTGTAAATCATCACCACGTGTTATTTGAGATATTTAACTGAAGCAAATTTTGTAACTATTTTATCTTTTCTAATCACATACAAATGTAATTCAGAATCTGTTTTATGCAATTCCAAACAACTTCAAATCCTGTTCTCATTTTACATATTATAATAGCAGGAATACAAAAGAAAACTTTTCATGTAATAAATGCAGCTCAAGATTATATATTTTTGTGGTTACCTAGGTAATAGTTGCCATAGCTCTGGAATGCATAATAAGCTTAACATTTTATTCGTAATTGATACTACACTATAGCTCCATATCACTATTTTAAATACAGTCATAATCAAGTGTGTTAATCTTTATGTTATCTCTCAGTACCAAATATGCCTACTTATTCTATCAGGGTCAATATTTCAAGTGCCAATTTGCAATCTATTCCCTGCAAGATCAGAATTTTATAAAATTTCATAATTGTGCATCTGGATGCTACTGGTCTTAAAGATGCTAACAGTTTTACAACTGAATACTTTTTTAAAAGAAATGCATTTCTATCCTAAGAATATATTGAACATATAGAACATATAGAAGTGAAGAAGTGAAGTCACTCAGTCGTGTCTGACTCTTTGCGACCCTGTGGACTGTAGCCTGCCAGGCTCCTCTGTCCATGGGATTCCCCAGGAAAGAATACTGGAGTGGGTTACCATTTCCTTCTCCAGGGGATCTCCCTGACCCAGGGATCAAACCCAGGTCTCCTGCACTGGAGGCAGACGCTTTAACCTCTGAGCCACCAGGGAAGCCCATAGAACATATAAACCCTCAGAATGTATTTTAATATGAAATTCATTTCTACTAATTAGGTCAACTGTCGTGATTACTATATATCTAGGAAAAATTTTTAAATTGATCCTAATTTTCATGTATAATTCCTGGATCCTTAATTATTGGATTGTAATTCATTCTGAAGTACTTAAAATTTTTTATTTATATCATACCAGGCGTAAGAGATTACCCCTTTTAAGATGTTTGGTAATTTTCAAATCAAGAAGTAGTACTGAATACCAGAGTAAGTAAGAGCCCAATATCAGACTTATAATCAAATTCCTTGTCTAAAACTAATGATGTAATTTTGAGAAAATTACCTGAAATTCAGAGCCTCATTTTTCTCATCCATAAAGGACTTTTGCAGGATCATTTTCAGTATTAAATGAGATAATATATGTGGAAACAATCTAATAATAATCACATAGCAATTACTATAGCTACCAATTTATCTTCTAATTGGTTAATTATAGATGCAGAAGTGTATATTGAATATTGTCCCAAACAAAAATAAGTTTACTTAATTTATAGTGATATATTTATCTCTTGGCAGTTACAGTGGAAACATTTGCATTAACAAAAATCATCCAACTCTTTTTATAAAACAGTATTTATAAAGAGTTTAGCACTGTATTCTAAAACTATAACAGTGGAACCTGACTGGCTTTATCAACTCACTCAGCTATTTCAGATATCTCAACTGAAAGAGAAAAAATCTGTAGTCCAAAAAAACACAGTGTATTGTGCCTTTTAAAAATTAATCTCTTCTAGGGATAAAATGTAAACACACACACACACACACACACACACTTCTTTGCATTGCTTCTCTTTTCTCAAGTTCCAATTTGATTTTTCTTAACCATGCTTTCAAAGAGACTTTCCTCTCTGCTATGGATGCAGTGAAACTGCTCCTGTCAAGGTAACCATCGATTTTCATTTTAGCATTTCCAAAGTCAACTCCCAGTCATCTTACCTGACCTCTCAGCAGCATTTGACATAGTTGATTGTCTCTTCCTTTTCAAAAAAAAGTCTTGGCTTTCTAGGGCACTTCATGTCCTGGTGGTCTTCCTTAGAGTCTGAATGCTCCTCCTCTGTCTCCTTTGCTACCTTTTCTTCTTTATCTATACTTCTGAATTGTGGAGTGCCTTGGGGTTTAATCAAGGGTATACTTCTCTAATTACATCCATTTCCTAAGGTGATGTTATCCAATCTCATTGCTATAAATTTCATCTACACTCAAAAAACTCCTAAATTTAATCTCCACTTTACTTTTCCAAGCTTCATGATAATCTTAAACTGTTTACATGTCATATGTTTTATCACATTTTGGTAACACACTGAATAAAGTGTTATTTGGAAATGTATAAGCCAACAAGAACTTATTTCTTGATGTAGACAAAAAGAAACTTCTTGACATATAAGGCAATAGAGTAAGATCTTTGAGGATCCTTAAGTATCTGCCATAAATTATAAGATCAGTTGCTGAAATTATTAAATACTATTTCACAAGAACTCTTAAATATTCTCTTGTTCTAGTGCTTAAATTAATTCCTTGACCTACTTGCAACAAAGCTTAACCTGAAGTACAAATGAAATTATTATATTTAATGTAATCCCATTATGAGAGCCATACATGTAATTCATTGTATCAAGTTAGACTAAGCTATGGTAACAAATTCCAAAATTTCAGAGGCTTAACACACCAGAGGTTTTATTACTCATATATCAGTGTGGCTCACCCTCATGCAATCATCCAAGACCAAATTTCTTTCCATCCTAAGGCTTTGTCATTCTCATAAGCCTCTGCAAATAGTCAAAACAAGAGGAAAGGAAGCATGGAAGAGGCCAACCTACTGTTGCAAAAGTCTCAGACAAGAATGATACATATCATTTCACATATTTATAATTTCATATATTTAGCTACATAATAACACTTTAATCACAAGGGAACTAATGCATCTAAATGTGTTCATTACTACAGTCTCTTACTGACATAAAAGGAGAGAATGGTTTTGGAACAAAGAATCTCCTACACGTTTATACAAAATTAAAACACTATCATATATACTTAAAATTCTCCTTAAGACCACTCCTCAGAGATAACCACTGTAAAGAGTTGCTACATATTCCAACTTACTGAATTCATTTGTTTAAATATATTTTAAATCAGTCCATAGTGTGCCTGACACTTTTCAACTTTAGGATAAATTTTAAAATTCTTAATATGTCTCAGTTCAGTTCAGTCACTTAGTCGTGTCTGACTCTTTGCAACCCCATGAACCGCAGCATGCCAGGCCTCCTTGTCCATCACCAACTCCCTGAGTCCACCCAAACTCATGTCCATTGAGACGGTGATGCCATTCAACCATCTCATCCTCTGTCGTCCACTTCTCTTCCTGCCCTCAATCTTTCCCAACATCAGGGGTCTTTTCCAATGAGTCAGTTCTTCGCATCAGATGACCAAATATTGGAGTTTCAGCTTCAAAATCAGTCCTTCCAATGAACACCAAGGACTGATCTCGTTTAGGATGGACTGGTTGGATCCCTTTGCAGTCCAAGGGACTCTCAGAGTCTTCTCCAACACCACAGTTCAAAAGCATCAATTCTTTGGCACTCAGCTTTCTTTATAGTCCAACTCTCACATCCATACATGACCACTGGAAAAACCATGGCCTTGACTACACAAACCTTTGTTGTCAAAGTAATGTCTCTGCTTTTTAATACGCTGTCTAGGTTGGTCATAACTTTCCTTCCAAGTAGCAAGCGTCTTTTAATTTCATGGCTGCAATCACCATCTGCAGTAATATTTGAGCCCAGAAAAATAAAGTCAGCCACTGTGTCCACTGTTTCCCCATCTACTGGACATGCTGCCCTCAGTTAAGCAAGAGAGGAGACAGTCCTGCCTTCTTTGCCTCTGGACTCTAACCACATTCCCCAACAGAAGCAGCCATCCTAACATCTTCCTGGAAGTGATGGGACCGGATGCCATGATCTTAGTTTTCTGAATGTTGAGCTAGCAAGCTTCTAAACAGACAACTTCTTGGCTTCTTCTTCCCATCCATCACTGCACACCAGCCACATAATCCTTTCTTCTAATCTTAGCAACTTCCTATTTATATCTGCAGTTTCTCTGTCCGGAACCTTCCAATTTTTGTCAGGACTGGAGTCTTTTCTTTCTTCAGAACTCCACTCTTCTTAGAGAAGACTTCTTTCAGGATTAATCTAAGATAGTATCTTCAATACATATTTCATCAAAATATATCATTCCTCTTCAGTATTTGTCACAGCTTGAAATTATCTTTATTTCTTCATTATCTGTATTAGGATTTCAGTTCCAAAAGAAAAGGTTGCTTCTGTCTAGTTCGTTTTGTCCCGGGTATAGAATGGTGCCTGGAATACAAAAGGTGCTCAGTAGATGAAGAGTAAACAACTGAATGAGTGAATAATGAATAAGTGGTTCTATGACTGTATAACAAATCAGCTGAAATTTTAGTGGTTTAAAATGACAGTGATTTGTTATTTCTCATCTCTGTGCATCAGGAACTCAGGAAGTGCTAAGCTCAGTGGCTCTTCTGCTCTAGATGATGTTGACTGGTTCACTCAAATACAGCTGCAGTCAGCTGGAGGCTCATATAAGGTGCCTTCTCATCCCTCAGAGTTTCTCTTCATGTGCCGCTAATCATTCAGTCATTTATCCTGGACTTCTTTATATCATGTTTGTTGAGATCCAAGAAAGGAATATGGAAGCTGCAGTATCTCTCAGGATTACTGTGAAAATCCCAGAATATCATTCCACTGTAGTCTGTTGGTCTAAGAAAGTCACAGTCCAGCCCCCATTCTAGGAGAGAGAAAATAAATCCCATTTCTTAGAGTCCATGCATGTATAATGAAAGGAGAAAGTATTGACAGCCATATTTGGAAGCCATATACCATTTACTCCAGTATATGGAAATGCTGACAAAAAAAAAAAAAGCTATGAACATCTTTTAAATCAATATGGTCAAATTGTCTACAAACAGACTATAAAAATATTGCTTTGGGGTCTTCCATAATTCAGACAGCATCCCTCTCCTGGATGGATCATACACTGATTCTTACAGATCAATGAAAAGGTAACAGAAAAACCAAGCTAAATCAAATGTCTCCAACCTGTCCTTTAGTCCAAATTAAGCATAATGTACCTAACTTATTTAAACATGACCACCGTGATTTTGGATTTCTGGCTGAAGGTGGTAGTCCACCCCTCTGAAAATTCTTGAGCTCCAGAGATATAAGGTAAGTCACAACAAATAGTGGAAATGTCTTAAAGAGATGGGACTACCAGACCACCTTATCTGCCTCCTGCAAAACCTATATGCAGGTCAAGAAGAACAGTTAGAACCAGACATGGAACAACAGACTGTTTCAAATTTGGGAAAGGAATACATTGAGGCTGTATATTGTCACCCTGCTTATTTAACTTGTATGCAGAGTACATCAGGCGAAATGCCAGGCTACATGAAGCACAAGCTGGAATCAAGATTGCTAGGAGAAATATCAATAACCTCAGAAATGCAGATAACATCACTCTTTTGGCAGAAACCAAAGAACTAAAGAGACTCTTGATAAAAGTGAAAGAGGAGAGTGAAAAAACTGGCTTAAAGCTCAACATTCAAAAAGCTAAGATCTTGGCATACAGTCCCATCACATCATGGCAAATGGATGAGGAAACAATGGAAACAGTGAGAGACTTAATTTTCTTGGACTCCAAAACTGCTGCAGATGGCGACTTCAGCCATGAAATTAAAACTATGACCAACCTAGACAGCATATTAAAAAGGAGAGACATTACTTTGCCAACAAAGGTCTGTCTAGTGAAAGGTTTGGTTTTTCCAGTCGTCATGTATGGATATGAGAATTGGACCATAAAGAAAGCTGAGTGCCTAAGAATTGATGCTTTTGAACTGTGGTGTTGGAGAAGACTCTTCAGCATCCCTTGGACAGCAAGGAGATCCAGCCAGTCCATCCTAAAAGGAATAAGTCCTGAATATTCATTGGAAGGACTTATGCTGAAACTGAAACTCCAATACTTTGACCACCTGATTCAAAGAGCTAACTTATTAGTAAAGATCCTGATGCTGGGAAACATGGAAGGCAGGAGGAGAAGGGGACGACAGAGGGTGAGATGGCTGGATGGCATTACTGACTCAATGGATGTGAGTTTAAGCAAGCTCCGAGAGATGGTGAAAGACAAGGAAGCCTGGCATGCTGCAATCCACGGGGTTGCAAATAGTCGGATATGACTGAGCGACTGAACAACAACACAACAAATGAGGACAAGTTTGTTCTGATCCAGTATTATTTTCCCTGAACAGAACTGATGATGCTGGTCAAATCTAGCTACCGTTTCTAACCTTATTCCCTTTAGGCTTCTACTCAAGTATATCTTATTAGACAAGCTTAGCTAAGAGATAAATCCTTTTCTCTCCATTAAGTAAGGTAGGTCTGCAGTTTTCCTGAACAACAGAGATTCAAGAATGGGATATAGATTTGTTATTCACTCTCCATATTAGGAAACATGAAGGTATATACTTATAAAAGATATCTCAACCTACTATATACTAGATTCCACTGGGGAAAAAAAATTAATTACCAGTGTTTATGCTCCACTTCCAGAGAGTTTTACTTGATTGGTTGGGGTATTTTCTTTTTTCTTTTGTTCCACGTTTCATTCCCTCTTTATTCATCAGGGTTTTCATGAAACGGTATGTAGTACAAGTGAAAAGTCAGTCCCACAGGAGATACCTTCCTGAACATTGAAGTATGTTTTCTAACTAATATTTTTATATTGCTATGTTTCTTCTATTTTTTGTTTTTTAATATGATAATGGATTTTATTTATTATTTTTTTAAATTTTACTTTATTTTACTTTACTATACTGTATTGGTTTTGGCATACATCAACATGAATCTGCCACAGGTGTACACGTGTTCCCCAGGGGGTTCTTATGTGTTGCCTGAGTGAAAACCTCTACCTTAGAGACAGAGTTTGGTAACAATTGGAAAACTTCACTTATAAACAATTTCTGTAGTATTGTTTTTCTCCAGACTCATTAAAAGAAAAAAATTCACACAACTGACATTAATTAGAGATTCTCCTGAAAATTCCCTATAACAAATTATTGTTACTCCTACCCACAGTGTTTAAACTGTCTATTTCCTCACATCCTGCCAACATTAGATATTATTAGCATGTATTATTGCTGCCTATGTTAAACTAAGTAGAGAAAACCACTTAAACATTGTTTCAATCTGCAAAGATGTATAGGAAAATAAATATACACAATAATCATTTTGTTCCTTTACTTCTTTAGGTTAAGACTAGTGCTACAAATCTTTGCTTGCAGTAAAGCCACATGACCTTAGCAAGTCACTTAAATTCCGTGTCTCAAATTCCTTACCTCTAAAACAATGGTAATAATGCAGACTTTAAAGTGTTATAAAAAACATTCAGTGAAATAATATATGAAAAGTGCATAGCAAAATGCCATACATAAAGCTGACACCCATTAAATGATAGGTGTTCTCATTCCATTATTGTTATCTTCTATTCTATATATTATGCATTCATGCATCCTAAATCACTTCAGTCATGTCCAACTTTTGTGACCCTATGGACTGTAGACTGCCAGGCTCCTGTGTCCATGAGATCTCCAGGCAAGAATACTGAAAGTGGGTTGCCAAGCCCACCTCCAGGGAATCTTTCTGACGCAGGGATCAAAACTGCTCCTCCTGCAGCTCCCATATTGCAGGCAGATTCTTTACTGCTGAGCCACTGAAAAAGCCCCACTATGTACATATTATGAGACACATATTCAATTCAGTTCAGTTCAGTTCACTCAGTCATGTCCAACTCTTTGTGACCCCATGGACTGCAGCATATCAGGCCTTCCTGCCCATCATGGGCTCGCTCAAACTCATGTCCATTGAGTCAGTGATGTCATCCAACCATCTCATCCTCTGTCATCCCCTTCTCCTCTTGCTCTCAATCTTTTCCAGCATCAGGGTATTTTCAAATGAGTCAGTTCTTTGCATCAGTGGCAAAAGTCTTGGAGTTTCAGTTTCAGCATCAGTTCTTCCAATGAATATTCAGGACTAATTTGATAATTCTTTTCGTTGTTTTCATAGGTAAACTCACACTAGTCAGGCTTTCCATCGATATTTTTTATGTCAAAGTCACTGATGTCTTACAGGAAACTGAATCCTTTCTGCTCTTTTCTGATCTTATCTATGCTATTGACCTCTTACCACATTACTTTACTCTTCTATCCTCTTACATCTTGCTGTATTCTTTCCTCTGACCTCTCACCATGCTTGTGACTCTGTCTCTTTATGACCCTTTCTCCTCTGTTGGACCTCTAAGTGTTAGAATGCTTCAAGGCTCTGTTTCAAGTCACCTTCTCATTATGCTCCTGAAGTAATATTTTGATCTGATCTCATACAGTTGGTGGCTTCCGTCTAATCAAGGCTATGGTTTTTCCTGTGGTCATGTATGGATGTGAAAGTTGGACTATAAAGGAAAGCTGAGCACCGAAGAATTTATGCTTTTGAACTGTGGTGTTGGAGAAGACTCTTGAGAGTCCCTTGGACTGCAAGGAGATCCAACCAGTCCATTCTGAAGGAGATCAGCCCTGGGATTTCTTTGGAAGAAATGATGCTGAAGGTGAAACTCCAGTACTTTGGCCACCTCTTGCGAAGAGTTGACTCATTGGAAAAGACTCTGATGCTGGGAGGGATTGAGGGCAGGAGGAGAAGGGAGTGACAGAGGATGAGATGGCTGGATGGCATCACTGACTCAATGGACGTGAGTCTGAGTGAACTCCGGGAGTTGGTGATGTGCCGGGAGCCAGCATGGAAGATCCTACCCATGACAAGGTCATGCGAAGGAGACCTGATAAGCAAGGCTTCAGGACTCGAAGGACTCCCTGGACCGATCCCACCCATGACAAGGTCATGCGGAAGAGACTTGACGAGCAAGGCATATCAGGACTCAAGGGACCCCCTGGACCTACTCGAGCATCTACCCCAAAACCAGAATCTGTCTGTCTTACTGTTTTGTGCCTTTCACCAACTCTTCTGACATTAACAGGGGGCTACCCCTGACCACCTTTCTCTGGAAAAAGTTAACTTAGGGCTTTAGTTAATAAGTCTCCTGGACATGATAGGAGTGTTTCAATTCAAACCCCTCTGATGGCTTTCTGGCTTGCCTGACAGGTTTATCCAGACTCTTGCAGCTATGCTTGTGATTGTTCACAGCCTCCCAACTGTGACAGGCACGGGAAGCCTAAAACATTCTAAAAATATAGAGCCTTTCAAAGAGTTAAAAACTATTAGAATAGTGCTGGTGTAGGATTTCACTGTTAAGCCAATGCTTGCTGCCAAATTCCCATATCCCTTATCCATTGTGCACCTGGGAGTGCATTAGTTAACATAGTTGGAATGTAAGAAAAACAAGCAGTAGCCTTAGCATTAGCAACATTAGACTTTGAGTTAATAAGTTCTTTCTTTGCTGTAACCCACTGTATCTTTGCTCCATAAAAATGTAACTCTGTACTTTAAGGGTGATGTAGGCTAGGAATTTAAGAAGAAACACTTTAAGGGAAAATTATTGTTCTGGCTGACCAACCTTTATCAAAAAGAGGTCATAAAATATCAATAGGCCTCCGGGCCAGAAGATAATGTACAAAAAATAAGACTCTTGCAGGAAGGAACTTGGTATCAATAAAAATTAATACTGATGGAATGTTGAGTTGACTGTACATTTTTCACTTTGCTCAATGTACAACTCAGTGTATAAGAGCTCCCTCTGAAAATAAAGTGACGGGCCTCGCTCACTGAAGCTTGGTCTCCCATGTCATTCATTCATTCACCAACGTTGTCCATCCTGAGGGTATCCCTGGACTCTGCTGAGGCTTGACCCCAACAGTGATGGACACGGAGCCCTGGCATGCTGCGATTCATGGGGTTGCAAAGAGTCGGACACGACTGAGTGACTGAACTGAACTGAACTGAAATACCCATGGCTCCAAACACTCTGTCTTCTCTCTTGCACCCTAGTCATCAACTTTGTACCTGATAACTCTTCATGGATATCAAACAAATATTTCAGACCTAGCCAGAAAAAATCAGAACTCCTGACTAGCTTCCTGATTCTACCCCAATCCTGTCTAAATCCTATCCATTACATAACCTAGTACTACAACTTTTAAAAATATGAATCAGATCTTGATTCACCCTTTCATAATATCTTTCATTGGATTCCTCTTGTACTAAAAAAAAAAAATTCAAATCTGTTACCCCGGTTTACAAAGGATACAGTGTGGTCTGGCCCTTTTCTCTCTCTTTGAAATCATTTAATAATCCCCTTCTCTGGTCCTTTACACTTTAGCTACAATGACCTTCTTTGTAACTTCAAATCCAACATACTCCTAAATTTTCTTAGATTGTCACCTGCTCAGAAAGATTGACTCTAAAATAGTCACACAATCTTTGTAGTATGAGCCTCATTTTAGTCATTGGAATTATACATTGTTTTCTAAATTCCTTTTTATCTCCCCCAACTAGCGTAAGCTATATAAAAACAGAGATCTTCTTATCTCTGCTTACATCTCAAAGAGCAGAGGTTGGTATTCAATAGGAATTTGCTAAATGTGTATGCAAATTTGTTATCTCTTTTCATGACTGAAAAACTACGACTTGAAGAGGAGCCAGTGCAAAATATTTCTCGGGGAAAAAAATAGGTGAGCAATCACTTTCCTTGAAACTTTGCATATATTCTTTAATTGCCTCTAAGTAAATTTGTCAATCAGTTAATGTTTATTCAATAGCTAATTATGTGTTGTCTGGAAATAAAAAACAAAACATTAGACATGATCCCTAATATCAACACATTTTAAATTTAGATGAGAACAACTGTATACATAAAAAGTTAAATGCTAGGCAGCAAATATTAAGTGCTAAAGAATGACACAAATATGAATAAGAAGTATAGTTTAAAGAAACAGTTTAAATCTTAAACAGTTTTAAGATTCAAATGCATTTGCTTCACAGGCTAATAATTATTTTTTGTTTTCTTCATTGGCGAAACATAATTGAATTTTTTAAAAGATTTTGATGTCCAACTGAATATGTAGCCTGGTAACAAAATTTTGTGAAACTCTTAAAAAACTATTTCAGACAATTTGGGAAAAAAGAAAAACAAAAATGTTGATGATACTCACTAAGAAAAGTAGTCATTTTTGGAAGAATTAATTGGGAGAGAGGGAAAAGAAACCTGTGCTGTTTGGGGCATAAATTGACATACTTGCTTGTTCTGCCTCATATATATATTTGAGGAATTATTTGAAAGATAACTATGCATTTCATAGTTGTAATTTTGAAATGGTTAATTGCATCTTTCTAACTGCAGCAATTTCTACCAAATATGTTTCCTTAAAAAAAAAAAAAGTGTTTTCCCTTAAGAATAGCTGTCTCTAAATCATGACTTTTGAGATTATTCTAAATAATGCAAATCAAAAAAATGATATTATTAAAAAAATCTTAGTGTGGGTAAGCTTATCAGATTAGCTTGTTATTTGCTAGGAAGGTCTGAGGTAACATAAGGTTATCAAATGCCTAGAGAAAAAGATGGATTCTGTTACTAGGGAAAAGGTCACAGAAAAGGAAAATGTAAAAATAAAGGTTACCTACTTTACACTGTTGATAACAGTCATACACCAATAGCAAATTAAAAAAAAATTATTCTTAGAAGAAATGGCAAAGAGAGTTAAGTTTAAGTACAACCTATGGGCAAAAAACAACAGTCCTCGATTCTCCATGAAACAACTCAGCAGAAATGTAGTCTTGAAGTCATCCTGTATGGCCGTATCACCATGGTAACCTCCAGCTCAGTCTGGATGATGTCTGCAGAGCATAAGAGCATTCTTTTAAAAAGAGAAGAATGCATGTAGGTCACACACACACAAATACAATGTAGGAGAATAAAAGATTCATTTACAAGGAAGTGCAAGCTTCATTTCTTAGGCATGCAATGTTTGGACAATAAAACTTTTATGAATTTTTAATTATATGAGGCATGGAAAGGTTTAACCCAAACAACTGAAGTTGGGAGCACTTCTGATATGGCAAAAAGGAGACACCTATTAAATAAAATGTGAGTATTTGGGAGATATTTTTCCTAGCTACAGAATCCAGAAAATTATTTTCCCCACTGAAAATCAGGGTGAGAGAAATCTCATTTCTCCTGTGAAGATACCTTTTTTGGAAGCCATATATCTTTGCTTCCAGGCATTACTGTGTAAGGCATTGTGCATTCAGTTGCTAAGTCATGTCTGACTCTTTGCAACCCCATGGACTGCAACATGCCAAGTCTCGCTGGCCTTTACTATTTCCTGGAGTTTGCTCAAATTCATGTCTACGGAGCCAGTGATCCTATCGAATCATCTCTTCTTCTGCAGCCCCCTTTAGTGAAATATATTTGCACATAAGGAAACTTGCACTCCATTCACTGTTAATGACAATACATTTATCTCTGTGATAAATAAAGACAAAAATAGTTAGAAATAATATCAGATACTTTTATATTGCTTATTATTTAATACTCACTTTACATATATTCACTTTCTTAATTCTTCCATCAACCCTGTAGCAAAGGTGCTATTATTTTCCCTCTTTAGAGATGAAGAACTAAAAACACAAAAAATATTAAATATTTTCTTAAAGCCACAGAGCTATGACTGATCCAGAACTCACCAGAGTCAATTTAACTCCAGACTCTATATTCTTAATCACTATGATGACCCTATATTACTACACAGAATTCTTTTTTTTTTTTCTTTAGGTACAAATGATAAAATGCCTCAGGTTTGCTCTGCTATTGTCTTAATTACCTATTGTTGCACTAAAAATAGCTTAAAGCAATAAATATTTATCATCTCAAAGTTTCTGTGAATCAGTAATTTGGGAGTAGTTGGGCTGAATGGTTCTGGCTGAGGTTTCTTCTGAGCTCGCAGTTAAAAAATGTTTTAATTAAAGTATAATTGCTTTACAATGTTGTGTTAGTTTCTGCTGTACAACAACATGAATCTGATCTATGTGTACATAAATCCTCTCCCTCTTGAGCCTCCCTCTCACTCACCCCCATTCTACCCCTCTAGGACATCATAGAGCACTGAGATGAGCCTCTGAGCTGTACAGCACCTTCCCACTAGCTGCCTATTTTACAAATGGTGAAGTACATACATCAATGTTATGCTTTCAATTCATCCCACTTTCGCCTTCCCCCACTTCATGTTCACAAGTCTATTTTCTATGTTTGAGTCTCTCTTCCTGCCCTGCAAGTAGGTCCATCAGTACCGTTTTTCTAGATTCCAATATATACAGTATTTGTTTCTCTTTATGACTTACTTCACTCTCTATGACAGACTCTAGGTTCATCCACATTACTGAAAATGACCCAATTTCATTCTTTGTAATGGCTAAGTAATATTCCATCACCCATGTCTGACTCTTTGTGACCCCATAGACTGTAGCCCACCAGGCTCCTCTGTCCACGGAGATTCTCCAAGGCAAGAATACTGGAGTGGGTTGCATGTCCGCTTCCAGGGGATCTTCCCAACCCAGGGATGAAACCCAGGGGTCCCACATTGCAGGCGGATTCTTTACTGTCTGAGCCACCAGGGAAGCCCATGAATACTGGAGTGGGTAGCCTATCCCTTTCCGGGGAGGGTTCTTCCTGACCCCAGAAATGAACCAGGGTCTCATGCATTGCAGGTGGATTCTTTATCAGCTGAGCCACCAAGGAAGCCCTGTAGACATACCACATCTTCATCCACTCATCTGTTGATGAACGTCTAGGCTGCTTCCATGTCCTGGCTACTGTAAATAGTGCTGCAATGAACATTCAGGTACTTGTGTGTTTTTGAATTATGGTATTCTCAGGGTAAATGCCCAGTAGCGGAATGCTGGGTCATGTGGTAGTTTTATTCCTAGTTTCTTAAGGAACCTCCATGCTGTTCTCCATAGTGGTTGTATCAATTTATATTCCCACCAACAGTGCAAGAGTTCCCTTTTCTCCATATCCTCTCCAGCATTTACTGTTTGTATATTTTTTGACGATGACCATTCTGACCAGTGTGAGGTGATACCTTGTTGTAGTTTCGATTTGTATTTCTCAAATAATGAGTGATGTTGAGCATCTTTGCATATGTTTCTTGACCATCTATATGTCTTCTTTGGATAAATGTTTGTTTAGATCTTCCATTCTTTTTTTTTTGGATTGGTTGTTTGTTTTGATATTGAGTTGCATTTAAAAAAGAAAGTGAAAGTCATTCAGTCGTGCCTGACTCTTTGCAACCCTATTGACTATAGCTCGCCAGGCTCCTCTGTCCATAGAATTCTCCAGCAAGAGTACTGCACTGGGTTTCCATTTCTTTCTCCAGGGGATCTTCCCAACCCAGGGAGTGAACTCGGGGCTCCTGCACTGCAGGCAGACTCTTTACCATTTGAGCCTTCAGGAAAACCCTGAGTTTCATGAGCTGCTTGTATATTTTGGAGATTAATCATTTATTGGTTGCTTCTTTTCCAAATATTTTCTCCCATTCTGAGAGTTGCATTTTTGTAAAATCTTAATGAGGCTACAGCCACCTGAAGGCTTGGTTGGGGTTAAAAATACCTGCTTCCAAAATGTCTCATTCTCATGGCTGTTGGTAGGTTTCAGTTCCTTACCACTTGGACTTCAGCATCTGACAGTTTGGTTAGCCTTACCAAATGGCAGCTGACTTCTCCCAGAGAGAGCATTTTCCTCAGAAGAGAGAGAAAAGCAGTATCAGATAGACACATACCATCACTTCAGATATATTCCATTGATCACACAGTGTGCCATGTATTTATGAAAGCCATACACAAAGATATAAGTATCAGGACCAGGGGAAATCACAGTTAGCTATCTGGGAAACTGCCAATTATAGCTATAATTTGAATTCCTTTGATTAATGCAAAGCAGGGCCGCTACAAAAACAAGACAAGTGAGGCATCTATGGGGTACAACTTATGGAGGCACCCTTCTCAGAGGCCTGCCCTGAACTTGTGTGACCCAGAGACAGAGTACTTCTGTATGTTTTTCTCCCTGGGTGTCTTGCTTGCTTCACCTTTGTACCAGCCTTGGTACAAGGGATAAGCAATTTTCCATGTTTTAAGTTACTAATACTACTTTTCCAATCATTCATAACTGTTGTTTTGCACCTGCAGGGGTTTCCCAGGTAAAACCCAAAATGGGCCCTCATACAGGGAGGGCATAGAGAGATGGAAGAACAAGACAGTCCCTCCAGATTGGTAGGTGGTGGGTTTAATGAGCAAGGGGACCTGAGGCTTGACTTGGGAGCTGCAGAATGAGTAGATCTCCGCTCTGCCTGCCAGAATCTTAAAGTTTATACAGAAGTTTTAATGTGGTTCAATCAGATATAGTAGCTACCTAGTCATGTGGTCTCAAGCACACATTGCTCTCTTAAGGCTGTGTTCTTGAAAACAGCTCCCATGGTGGGAATGGTGGGCAGGATGCACAGTCCAAGTGAGGGGAGCGGTGAGGAGCTTCCGGTTGCCCTTGTTCCACTCACAGGTCATCCTCTCCATGACCTCCTCCAATAATTACGAGATCAGAGTTACCTTCATTTATCTGTGTGTGTGCTCAGTTGCTCAGTCATGTCAATCTCTTTGCGACCCCATGGACTGTTCTGTCCATGGGATTTCCCAGGCAATAATACTGGAGTGTGTTCCCATTCCCTTCTCCAGGGGAGTCTTTCTGACTCAGGGATCGAACCTGGTTCTCCTGCATTGGCAGGCACATTCTTCACCACTGCCCCACCTAGGAAGTCAAAGTGAAAATGTTAGTTGCGCAGTTGTGCTCTACTCTGTGACCCCATGGACTGTAGCCCGCCAGGTTCCTCTGTCCATAGGGTTTCCCAGGCAAGAATACTGGAGTGGGTAGCCACTCCCTTCTCCAGGGGATCTTCCCGAGCCAGGGGTCAAACCTGGGTCTCCTGCACTTCGTGCAGACTCTACCATCTGAACCACCAGGGATCTGGAGTGTTTATCTTAAATTTTGTTTCTCTTTAATTTTTATATTAAGATATTAAGCCTACCTGCATTCTTGTCATAGATTTTAGTGGTGCATTTTGCCTCTAACATTAGATGCTTCCTATAGTCATAGTTCTGTAATGTGTCTTTGAGGACTAGAATAGAAATGCTTCGTGAAAAGTGGTCTTAACCTGGAGTCCCTTGGGCTTTCTCCATAAACACTCTAATATTGTGATATTTGAGATCTATCTATGCCATCTCCATTACAAATTACAGCATCATTTTTTCAGACTTTGCAGTATTTGCTCTTGCTTGTCCCACAAAACTGTCATCATTTTAAAATGCGAGAATGTGACCTTCATGTCTAATTGTAGTTCAGCAATAAGAACGAGAACTAAATCTCATTTTTTGAATGTAATTTTATTTCATTGAACTTTAAGGAAAACGGATCAACATAAAACTAAAAAAATGTATAATGTAAATAATAGTATAAGGTAGCGGCAACAACAAAAGAAATATTCTATCCCTACTCTTACATATAAATATCATTTTTTTAATTTTTTATTGCAAGATGCTTACTTTATGATATTGTGCAGGCTTCTGCCATAGATTGACATCAGTCAGTCACAGTAGACCTATGTCCCTTTCTTCTCGTACCCGCTCTCACGTCCAACCTCATCCCACCCCCGAGGCTGTCACAGAGCAAATCCCCACTGGCTCTCTATTTTACATATGGTAATGCATTGTTTTCTTGCTACTCTCTCAGTCTGTCCCACCCTCTCCCTCCCCCACTGTCTCCACAAGTTTGTTCTCTATGTCTGCCTCTCCATTGCTGCCCTGCAAATAAGTTCATCACACTATCTTTCTAGATTACACACACACTTGTTAATATGCAATATTTGTCTTTCTCTTTCCGGCTTACTTCACTCTGTGCAATAGGCTCTAGGTTCATCCACCTCATTAGGACTGACTCAAATCTTTTCTTTTTTTAAAGCTGAGTAACATTCCATTGTCTATATGCATCACAATTTCTGTATCTATTCATCTGTCGATGGCCATCTAAGTTGCTTCCATGTCCTAGCTATTGCAAAAAGTTCTGCAATAAACAGTGTGGTACATTTGTCTCTTTTAATTATGGTTTCCTCAGGGTATGTGCCCAGTAGTGAGATTTCTTGGTCGTATGGTTGCTTTATTCCTAGTTTTTTAAGGAATCTCCAGATTGTCTTCCATATTGGCTGTATCAATTTACATTCCCACCTACAGTGCAAGAGGGTTCCCTTTTCTCCACATCCTCTCCAGCATTTATTGTTGGTAGATTTTTTAATGATGGGCATTCTGACTAGTGTGAGATAATACCTCATTGTAGTTTTGATTTGCATTTCTCTGGTAATGAGATATATTGAGCATCTTTTCATATGTTGTTGGCCATCTGTATGTCTCCTTTGGAGAAATGTCCATTTGGTTTTCCGCCCATTTTCTGATTCCGTTGTTTGTTTTTCTGGTATTGAGCTGCATAAGCTGCTTACATATTTTGTAGATTAATTTTTTGTCAGTTGATAAATGTCTTCCTCCTACTCATGGTCTAGTTGCACACATTAAATCCCAGTAAAGATATGCTTGTTTTGTTTCTCACTTATATCCTAAATATTTATCTATGTATTATTCACTAAACCTCTCTATATGTGCTATTGCTACACAATTCTTGTAGGTATCATTCCTATCTTATTTATAAAAGCTTTTTATTTTAGAAAATTTCAATCATATGCAAATGTATAGGTGCTGATACTTAAACCCTTTGTACCGTAACCAGGCGATAACCATCATCAGTTGCCTAATCAATCTAAATCAGAAACTGTTCAAAAATCACTTGATTAAATTAGATATTTAACCTGAAGCTTAAGTTTTTAAGGCATCTCTCAATGCCATGATAGACTTTCAATATTTTACTGGTACATGTCAAGTAGTCTACATCACCTTGAAAGGATACTTTCCATGAACTGAACTGACAGCAACAGAGACAAAAATGAACCGTACTTTGAGTCTTTGAGTTGCCCAAAAGGCTGGACTGTATTAAAAAATTCCAGGCTATTATATATATATTGATAGATGCAAAATTATAGTAGAAGAAATTGAAAGTCACCTCAAATTGAAAAGTAGCAAAGCCTCAAGAATCATCAGTTAATTGTGACTTGTTCATCTTTTTCAATTGCTCAATCATTGTTTAAAAAAAGTAATTTTTAAAGAAAAAAATTGAGAAATGATAAATCTTGAGAAAAAAAAAGGAAAACACAAAATATATTTTGTTATCTGAGACCTGAGGAGAGGAACTATTGACTGCTGAGTTCAATTAAGTTTCAGAGAAGAAAATCAGAATTAGCAAATCCTTAATAAGCCACTCTGGCAGGAAGTTAATTTTTGATTAAATAACATGATTATAGAATGAAGGAGCTTAATTCATAGGGAGATATTGGATGACATCCAAATATATTACTTATTTCTAAGAATTAAAGAACAACTTGAAATAACATAAAATGATCTTTTAAACAGCGTTAAGGTAACAACTTGAAAACTGATAGCAGCTAATGACCTCTACTTAATATTTATATATTAAATATTAGCATGGATTGGCAATGTAATTCACACTAATATATTATTAAACTTTTGTTTAAAATATGGCAAAAAAAAAGTTTCCATTGCTGATTTGAACACACATAAAATAGGTAACAGTGACGCCCACACTCCAGAGAGTTGCTAACAGTTGTTAAAAAAAAAAAAACTGGACTAGATAGACTTAGAATCTGGCTTTAACTCTTTCTTTAAATTATTATCTATTTGTACCTCAAAATAGTTTAGATAAAAAGCATTAATCTGGAATAAGTTAAATAGTTAAATAGACCTAAAATTAAAAATAAGATTCTCTAACATATGCAGTGTAAAAGGATAATAATTAAATGTATCATAAATGGTAGTTCTGTTTAAGGTTCTATTTTTAAGTCAGAATTTATAGAAAAGCTTCACATGATCTGTCTGTGCTGAACTTATATTCAGACAGGAGGAAAACAAGTGTAACTTGCTATATAATAATGTTACTATATAATATCACCCAGACAGGCTTTCTTTCAAAGCATAAAAGTAAAAATACATACTAAATATAACATAGCCATTCTAGTATATATTGCTAATTGTCAGATCTGTATTAACACTGCTTAATATACATTTTGTTATAAATCCAATTAATATTCTCCACTTGTGATCCAGTATTTACTGAGTTCAATTATTGACCTTTTGAGAAATGCTTATAACTGATCTGGATTATTTGATACACTCAGGGACAAGACTTATTTCATTACAGATTCTAAATAGAAAACAGAAAAGACTCTAGATCTCAAAGTACAGTCTCTGGTTTGGCAGTTCAGGAATCCTTATATGTTGATATTCTTGGATCCTACTCCCACGCCTAATAAATCAGAAATTCTGGGAGCGCAGCCAGATAATCTATGTTTTAACAAGTCCACCAGGTCATTCTGAGTCACACTAAAGTTTAAGAACCACTGATCAGGGTATTTTATGTGAGAGTAAATGAAATACAGGTTAGATGCTTACAGAATCATTGAGAAGGCTACAAGAGCAAGCTCTGAACAGGGCGTCCAGAAATAAAGAACAAAATAGAACTGACTCATTAGGGAATTACCACCTCTAGGTCTAGTTGTGGAACAACTGATCTCAAGAGCATATACTGTAATTTCGGGGGTACCAGGATACTGCAAATTCAAAAGCCACTGTTACTACTTCCATCTATACAGCTCTCAGTACCAGAAGCTGGATCGTGGAGCCAGAGACGCAACAGCAGAACCACCTCACATCTCCAGGACTGTTGTCTCACGGAGTGACAGTCAAAGGGACAGGAAGATTGCCTCTGTTTCCCAAACCCCTTACCGGTGCACACAGAAATATCCCCTGTGCAACCAGAAACATGGCATTTGGGAGTAACTTAGTGCCAGCATTGACATCAGTGAGCAACATAGTTCAATCACTACCTGGATGTGGTCTGTACTGTTCTGACATATGTAACTAGCATTATCATTTGGTTTCATCATTGTCTTAAAGCATAATTTAAGAGCTACCAAGGAAACAAGGATTTAGAAGCGATTAGATATTTAAAAAGAATCACAACTAATTTGTTACATGTGTAGTTCAATCAGTAAAGAATCTGCCTGCAAGGCAGGAGACCAGGGTTCGATTCCTGGGTCAGGAAGATCCCCTGGAGGAAGAAATGACAACTCACTCCAGTATTCTTGCCTGGGGAATCCCAATGGATAGAGGGGCCTGGCAGGCTAGAGTCCATGGGGTGGGTCGCAAGAGTTGTACACAGCTTAGCAACTAAATCACCACCATTATCATCATTTGGGAGTTTGTACAATTATGTGTTCATTAGCTAAACTGATGACGTAAAGCAATGCCCAGCTTAACCTTGGAAAGACATACCTAAGCAATTTACATAAAGATAACATATAGATTGCTGATTGATAAATAGCAATACCTTACATTTGTATAATATAGCACCTTACTCTCTATATACTAGAATTGAGTATAATGACACTGCAGAGTATAATATATGTATTTTATACAAAGACGCTGAGTCTCAAAATTATAAATTGCCACATGATCATAGCTGAATAATAGGTGAAAGAATGTATGTCTTCTAACTCCTAGGCCAGTGTTTCTTCTTGCATACTTTAATGCCCTGTCTCTATGTCCTCTGAAAATCCTCACAACATACAGTATGACAGAAAAAAAAATGGATACTGAACCTGGGACAGGAAACCTGTGAGTGCAGGGCAAACAGGATCAAAGCAGTGGCCTAGGATGGAGTTTTAAATAACAATCAAATCCAAATGAAACTATTGCAAATCTAATACAACTTTAGGTATATTTGTATGTAAGTCAAGTTAGTCCTAGCTATGCTCAGATCACAAAGAACCTCAACATCTCAATGATTTAAAACTATAAAGGTTTATTTCTTGCTCCACTGAATCCTAACCTGGTGTATCTTCATTCAGGAACTCAAGCTAGGGAAGTAGCCATTAACTGTGACACTGCAGATCAGCCAGACAGAGGAAGAAAACACTCTAGAGAGTCTCTTACTGGTATTTAAATGACACATGTCACTAGTTCACACCTCATTAACCAGGATACAGCACATGGTCTCACCCAGCTACCATGGAGCTAGGAAGTGCAATCCTATTACATGTTTGCAAAGTAGAAAAGGAACCATAAATACTTGGGAAATGGCATGAAAATCTACCACAATGTCAAAGGCAAATTAATAAAGGGAGCTTTTTATCAAGAACTTGGAACTGAAGGTCAGAGACACCCAATTAAGGTAGATGAAGAAATGCTGATATTAACTTGGTATCTGCAAGCAGCCATTTTTTCCATTATGGTTATGGAGAGGTAGGAGAAGCCGGTCTATGAATGAAGAAAGTAGGTGAGGCAGATATTCGAGCAAAACAATGAAAAATAACAAATTATAGATGAGAGACCTGATGGCTTTCTCGATCTTGACTATAGGGAATTGAGAGCCATAGCTGCTCTTGAGTTCCACTGTATAACTCATTATCTGTCATTAAGTTCCTGTTTTTCCAAAATTCATGCAAGTTGGTTTCTGTTTGCAATCAGTAGATATTAATTAAGACAATAATACTAATTAATTCCATAGTATTTCTCTATCAAGTAAAATGCAATGTAGAGTCTAACACAATATACTAGTTTCTTACGTTGGTGGACCTTACTTTATTTTCCCTCCAGACAACATACTGATATAGAAAATTATTTTGATTTGGAAACTGTATCACAATATTAAAGAAAGAAAGATAGTGGTATTAAGGAATTTGGATATTTTTCACAAAGTTGAATAATTGAATCCCATTAATCCAAGTGGACTCGATGCAAATAAATTGTAAGTTTATTAAAGATTTTTTGTCAAAACAGAAACAATGATAAAAGATTTTTAAATGACTGATAAAGTACCAAATGATAATCAACTCTCATCTAAAATTTAAAATATTAAAATTCATATAAGCCAGATAACAAATTATTAGACTGTATAATGATACTCAGAGAAATAGAAGAAAAAGCTTTAAAAACTGTTAAAATCAAGCAAACAAAATGTTAGAATTCAGAATGAAACATAAATTATTCTTAGAAGAGAAAATAGAATATAAAAGAGAAAGTTCCTAAAGTTCTTAATATGATTCTTCCAGGAACATTTCATATCAGCTACACATATTCCTGAGTGCAGTTATGATTTCCCATATATTCTCAAGTTACAAAGTAATGATTGTGGGACACAACCCTATTTTTGTTAATCTTATAGGCAAGAAAATCATTTGATTCATATTGTGAAAAAATTAGACAATTGTGAATAAAGGCTATCAGATAATCCAAACTGTCAGTTTAGTTTAAACATCTCTGAAAAGATGGAGTAATTTGACCAGAACTGCCAAAAATGTGCCAACTGCTTGAGCACATGCATGAATAAACATGAAACAATATTTGGATATACTGATGAAAGATAAAATTGTGTTATATATTTATAAAATTTCATTCAGAAGTATTTTCTCTTAGTAGGATAGTCAACAGTTCTTTTAAATATAAAATATTGGAATCTATCTCTTCAAAAAATGTATGATAAATAAGAGTATGATACCAATCACACAAAGGTTAAGTTCAATGATCTGAAGTAAAACACATATTGCCTATAAGAGCATGATTTAATCAGTGTCTCTGCATAATCCCCCTAATTTTCAGCAGCAAGTCAAACTTGTCTGCAATAATATTTTACCATATATTTCTTTTCTATTTGCATAGGTTATATTTTTATATCATTCATATATCCTTTTTATCATTTTTTTCTTATCATTCATAATCTCTAGTCTCAAGTAGGTTAAAAAGCCCTGACCAGCCATAAACATCAGCAGAGAGAGACCTCGTGGTGAGTGGCTCTCTGCAACATGGTGGTATTGATTTATTTTAAAAATAATTGAGTGTCTGCTCGGTTCCAAATATTGTTTTAAATGCTTTGAATTCAGCTAGGAAGATGAGAGGCAAGGCCTCTAGTAAATGTTAACAACTAGTTAGAAAGATATTTTAAAACAAGCAAAAATCTGTGAATAAAAGTTAAATAGGGCAAAATGACAACAATACTATGCACTGATGTCCCCGCTCAGGACTCAAATTGGATATTACAATAGCCTCTTTTAACTTCACTTCATAACCTCAACATTACAGTATGTGTTTATCTGTAGCATGTGTACACAGTAATAACTGTTCTTCCATGCAAAACCTTAGGTTAAAAAAATATTTATTAACATCAGCTTGGTTTTTCCTCAAAGTGGAGCAACAGGAACTTTTTAATATACATTTTAAAGTGGAGAAAGTGAGCCTCTGGGACCTTAAATGGCTGGCCCAGATCTCTGTGACACTGCTGGGCCTTGAACTGAAGTGCACTGAAGAAAATTCTTTTGCAGTTCTTTGCTATATCAGGCACGTGATGGATATTATAACCATGAATATGACATATCCCTGACTTGATCATTTTATCCAGGATAAGTTTCCCTGTTCTTAATCCCCGAGCAGAAGCAATCATACTCCTTCTAAAATTAACCTTGAAAAAAGGCCTAACTCGTGGAAAACACATGCTCCTCTGAAATAAGTTAGAGGTTTAATGTCAGTCATGCTTCCTTCTGGTAGATGAGTGTCTCACCTCCAAAAGCCATCAGAGATTGCATGCAAAATATTCAGGTTTTCTATCTTAACATTTAACCTTCCCCTTTTAAATTTATAGATATCACCGCAGATAAATGGAAGAACCAGGGAGCAAGCTGGAGAGAGAAATAAGCAAAGACTTCCTTGTTTCCCCGACCTGTGACTGACATACTTGCACTGCAGGACTGAAGTGTGGGTTCCCACAGCCCAGTGGCCAGCAGTAGAGTTGCAGTCAGCATCCTGTGCAGGGGGAGGGAAGTGGCTCTTCTTATCACCTTCAGTATGATTTGATACAAACAAATACTCGGGATCATTGATGTCCTAAATGACCTCTGGAGAAATGGACTTAAAAAGCTATTTGAGAGGCAATCCAATAGATTTCCCCAGGGGTACACTAGTAGATTTCCAAAGTAACAAAACTGGTTGCTAAATTCCTGGAGATATCATCTTTTGGATGAGACGGAAGTATTCATGTTGGTGCTGAAAGGCGTAATATTGGCCAGTGTCCACAGGAGAGAAAAATTAGCAAATTTTTAAAAAATGCTTTCATTTGTGTCTCAAATCATATAGGTAAGGTTTGCAAATCAAGTCTTCCTTGCCTCAATGAATTGACACTATTAATAAACATGAAAGTATCTTTTTAAAGTATATTTGACTTTATTGTACTCTATATCCAGGAAATATTTTCCATATATTAATATATCACTCTCAAAACGTTACAAATTACATGAAACACCACTTAAACATTAGAATTAAAATAGTAAAAGGAGAATAATTCACTATTTTTAAATTTAACTCTCTATCTTAATCCTCCTCTTAGAATTACCTAATGGATATGGTCAATTACCTTGGAGAATACGCTTCGATATAGTTGTTTTTTTATTTTCTTTGCACTAGACCCTGGTTGTTGGAGGTCTTTGAGTATGTGATCAATACTTGACCCCAAGCTGGCCCTTGGCAATCTTAGTCTCCTCACTCTTTCTCTGTTGTTAAAATGGATATTCCACACACCCTTCCCAGAGTGGGAGGAGTTTTGAAGTGTGATGCCTTGAGAGCAATGTGTTGTGACTGTCTCAACCATGTACCCAACTGAATCCAGGCAAGGCTTCCATAAAATATTTTAAAATTCTGGTGTGTGGGTGTGGAGACCTACTCATCTTGCAGACACCCAAGACAAGCCTTATGTGTAACTTCCCTTTCTTATTAAAACTGCTGCCTACCAACCTCAGTACTCATCAATGGATGGATGGGTAATGATGTAGTAAATATATACATATACAATGGAATACTATTAAGTCATAAAAAGGTGAAATCTTGCCATTTGCAACAATACAGATGGACTTCAAGGGTACTCTGCTAAGTGAAGTAAGTTAGATGGAGAAAGACAAATACCATATGATTTTACTCACATGTAGAATGTAAAAAACAAGAAAAACATGAATAAACCAAACAAAAACAAACACATAGATACAGAAAACAGAGTAGTGGTTACCAGCGGGGAAGAGGATGGAGGGCAAAAATAGGTGAGGGGTCACCTATGTGGTGACAGATGGAAGCTAAATGTTTGGTGATGAGCATGCAGTGGTGTGCACAGAAGTGCGTGCAGTGGTGTGCACAGAAGTGCGTGCAGTGGTGTGTACAGAAGTAGAAATGCAATGTTGTGCACATGTATGATACCTAACATAATGAACCAGTGTTACCTCAATACAAAAATAGATTTTTCAACGAAGAGGGAGGGAAAAAGCTGCCTCCTTGTCCGTGTGTAGGGACAGGGAGCATTCAGATTTCACCTGGGAAGCTTCCAAGTTTACAAACCAATACAAGTCATTAGGTGTAGTTAAATGAGGACAAGACTCCAGGAATCTCTGAAACAATTGTCTTTTCAACAATACCCTCCAAGGCTCCCATGCAGTCTTGACACAGACCGGACCCTAGTGTAGAGCCTGTTGTGCTCAGGAGACATGGCCGTGTATGCGCTGCGAGGCTGGAACA
Organism: Capra hircus; assembly: GCF_001704415.2. NCBI lineage: Eukaryota > Metazoa > Chordata > Mammalia > Artiodactyla > Bovidae > Capra > Capra hircus. The sequence continues at coordinate 11,655,222 of NC_030812.1, forward strand.
TAAGGACACTGGTTCTGGGGCAGCCCAAAGCCAAGCTCCAGGTGTGAGCACTAGGACCCAGGCAGCACGGATAACCTCCTAACTTCAAACTAATGGCTAACAGAGCTGGGCAGTGCAGGAACACTCAATGAATATCTGTTTAATTAATTAACTAATGATAAAGGAAAGTGGCAGAATAAAAAAGTGTGTGTCAAATTTTAAAAAATAATAGTGTCAAATTTTAAAACAAGCAAAGCAAGAACAGTCAAGCAAAGGTGGTTAGACTTTTATTTAATTAGTGTCTCTTTTATTTAATTACTATGAATCATAAAATGTGCAATATGCTAAAACTGACAAAATCATGTCAGTTTAGACTGACTAAAGAAAGAATTTTATAGAACATAAGCCCTACTCCTTTGTTCTCAGAAAGATGAATTTCCCAACTTTCCAACAGAACGACTGTCTCACCTTTTCTAGGAAATTTCTAGAAACAAATGACTCCACATCCTCCTGAACAGATTGACATAAAAATTTCATGAGAATAAACCTAATGGTGTCAGATATAAAACTGGTGATTAATCACTGTGTCATCTTGAAACTTAATTTTTCTTACTTACCCAGTAAATCCTTTATAAGGCTGTTTCTATTTAATTTTATTTACTTTTCTGATAACAGAATTATAAATATAAAAATTAGAATTTATTTCTAGAAATTTTGGAAAACTAGAAATCATGAAGAGAAAAATGAATCACTTGTATTCCTGCCAGCAAGCATTTCAGCATTCAATTCTCCTTATATTTTTGGTATATTTCCTCCTGGAACTGTAAAATTCACAAATGTGAGAAAAATTAGGATTATTTACTTAGCGTATGTTTGTCTATAGCTATATGTCTATACACAAATATGTAATATATATTTAAACAGTGTTGCATCATCATTTTTAATTAACATTACATCATTTATATAGCACATATATACTGACAACAAACAGGAAAAGATGTGGAGCAAAAATGAAAGGGATATATCAAGCTCAGAGTAATAGAATTACCCTAAAAGAGCATTAAATTTAACACTAAGCTTCCTTGCTTAAAAAATTTTTGATACAACAAAATCAGGTCTGCTTCTGCTATCACATAACAAGTGGCCCGCAGGGCTTTTGTAACCTTTGCTTGATTGAATTACTGCTACTGAGAGATTCAGTGAAGCATTTTCTACTTCATAGCAGTCTCCATCATTATGATATTTATAAATATCAAAGAGCAGCCGCCTGCAGACAAAAACTTCCACTAGAATAACATAGCTTTTTCAAAATATCCAGTATAAACAAACCCATTTTAAAATCCCTACTGGATTCCATCCCTGGGTCTGGAAGACACCCAGGAGAGGGAAATGGCAACCCACTCCAGTATTCTTGCTGGGAAATCCCGTGGATAGAAGAGCCTGGCAGGCTACAGTTCATGGGGTTGCAAAAGAGTAGGACATGACTTAGTGACTAAATAACAAATAGTGAAATCATTAGCTCCCTTTTATCTTACATGTTTGTGGTGTTTCCTAATTCCTTATACTTTAAAGAAATAAGCACATCAAAAATATTTAGAAGTGTTATTGATTCAAGACTTTCATGTGCTTATTTGCACATTTTAGCATGAGAGAAGTTTCTTCATGTGATAAAAAATAAGTGACAAAATAATAAGTTTATTAACTATTCTACAGTCATTGTCTCTGAATTTTTCCTGAGTTTCATTTTCAAAAATGAATTAATGGGAATTACATTTACTATAAGCTCCATACATAATTTCAGTTTTGTGTTATATGCATTGTATGTATAACTTCATGCCAAAAATTATCCTTGTACAAAAGAAAATTTTGGTTCTTCCCTAAATGATATGACTTATGGAGGGCCAACAAATATTTAGGCAAATTTTGATTATCTAGGTGTAAATTTCTAGTAACACTGACATTTGATGGAATAAATATTTTGATTTCTCAAATTCATTCCCTAAATCAGGAAAAGAACACGTTTAAATGATTTTTTTTAATTCCTCACTAGTAAAACAGTACCTTGTACACCCTCTGCTGGCTTTCAGGAGTAATTTAAACTTTCTTATATTTGTATAGTAATCAAGCATAGACAGAATAGAAATACTTTAAATGTTACATAAAGACTCTAAACACAAAAATCCAAGTAAAATAATCACGTTTATCCTCTTTTAGACTTAAAAAGGAGGAAGATGGTGGAGCAGAAGGAGGTGCACTCATCTTCTCCTGAGAGAACTCCAAAATTACAACTTGCTGCTGAACAACCATTGACCTCAGGGTCGGACATGGCTGAGCACTCACGCACGTTTTTTTATGTATTCTGGGCATGAGTCCCTTACCAAATATGAGACTTTCTCCCAGTGTGGTGACTTGTATTTTCATTTTCTTAATGATCTCTTCCAAAGAACAAAATTTTTAATTTAATGAAGTTGAATTTTTCAGTGCTTTCTTTTTTGAATCAGGCTTTTGTTATCACACGTTCAAGTAACCTTTGCCTAAGTCAAGGTCACAAAGATTCTCCTGTGTTTTCTTCTAGAAATTTTATAGTTTTATCTTTTACCTTTAGACCTATGAGCCATTTAAAGTTTTACATAGGTCAAGGGTCTGTTTTCTCTTTCTCTTTTTTGCATATATGATTATCCTATTGGTCCAGCACCATTTATTGAAGGAATTCCTGCTTCACATACATATAAAGTTGGGGAAAGAAATACTAGAATTAATAGCCTTTTGGGATCATTAACTTAATTTTTAATGATGATTGTGTTTAGCAACCCATTAACAAAATTCCACATCTACTCGTCTTGCAGCCTCCTCAATAAAACATTTCTTAGAGCTTAGTTGAAGGACATATTCCCAACTGTCTCTCTGTGGGGCATGGTGGTAAGGGGCTGAGCAGATTCATTCAGCATTTCAGAGCTTTTGAACTTATTCCTTTAGCTGTGCCAGCTCATTGTAAAAATGTGGATTATTGATGAGTCCAGGCTTCAAAGAGCTACCTCACCAGGTTATATTCACGCGCTTAAGTCAATATATTAAATTTCATATTCTGACAATGCATCCATGATAATAATTCAGCCCAATTATGCCTTATACTTTATCCCCCCTTGATCTAATCCCTTAAAATCTACCTTCACATACATTCTCTAGTTTCTTGCCAATACCGATTGGAGAGGTCCTGAACCCCTTTGGGTGTGTAGGCCATCTCCACATAGAGCGGTCCTTGTACTTTCCATCTCTGCCAGCAGTAATGGATGTGTTGTGAGGAGAATTAGATTGTGAGGCAAGTGCAGTCATCAAAAGGCTTTCATACTGAAGAAGTTTTGTTTGTTTGTTTTTCTATATGTCTTTGAGTGAAAGACATATAGTTGGGAGTGGGGAGAACCTCAAAGTTCCCAGCTTCATCCTTGCTACTCAAATGACCCTTTCTCCTGGTTTAACATTCTACCCTTTCTGCCACCAAAACTTTTCTATAAGCACAAGAGACCTAGTTGACTTGAGAAATTATTTGAATTGTGAAACCCTCAGAATTGGACTCTGGACTTGGTTCTTACCCTCTGAGCATAAGAAATGAGGGACTCCTTCAAGATTTCTTTTAAACTTACTAAACATCCATGCCAGATATTTTGGGGTTTTAATCGCTTGTTTTCCACATATACACACTCTAGAGCTATCAGAAGGAGCCAGGTGACTCCATGAATTTTATAATCACTATTTTTGCTATAGCAACTGAGTTTTACATTCACTTGAATTCCCAATGCCATATTTTGTCTATATGCTTCATCACATTCTAGCATCAGTGATCATTTGAGTAATCGTAACGTCTCTTCACGTCATGTATTCTTGCCTGGAAAATTTCATGGATAGAGGAGCCCGGCAGGATACAGTCCATGAGGTCACAAAGAGTTGGACATGACTGAGCACACATGCAAACACACACACACACACACACACACACACACACACACAATGTCTCTGCATGTCACGTATTACCCATGTCCATTTCTCCCCAGCACTCTTCAAGAATGTGAGAAATCCATGCCCAAAATTTGAAGTTCTGCTTCCCAAGGCCACCTTGGGTACTAATTATTGTACCAATCAAGATCCTAGCAGGAAACAGGTGATATAAACTGGAGAAAAAGTTCATAAGGAGACTATTTGCACAGGTATAGGAGAGGTATAGGGAAACAGCAGTAGATAATACTATATCGCTTCCAAATTCTTATCCCTCCCAACTCCACCCTTAGGACTTCATTCCACTGTCACACAAAATACAGATTTGGAAATCATCCAAGATTTTCCCTTTTCTATTATATACCACTTTCAATGAACTAAATACGAAGTCCTCCTAAATATACAGCTAAAATATCTTCTCTTCCCTACAACTTTGTTCCTACCTAGTGTGGCGTCATGGTTCAATTCTTACTGAATCATGAGAATTTTTGTACAGCATAAACTGAGTATCCTGGAGCAGCAGGAGAGGATGTTACAGAAATAACAAGGAACTAGGTCCTGGAGAAATCCATTGTCATAATGAGAAGTTCATTTTCTTTAATTCACAGCAAAAGAAACAAAATGGGGATAGCAGAACCCTTTATACTTTTACATTATTTGTGTTATTGCAGTTGAATTCTCAACTTTAGAAAATCCATTAATATAACATCAGCACAAAAGATGTGAATTTTAATATGTAGCTCATCTAATTACAGCACTATAAAGAGAATGAGGAGAAAAGCAGCTATAAACATCCAACCACAGATTTTAAGCAGTCTCATGCTGTGATTTTAGATAATGCAAATTTTATGTTTATGTCTCATCTTCGGAAACAAAATGCATTATATTAAAGGCCAATCTACCTGGGAATTATAAACCCTAACACAATTCAGAGAACTTATAGATTTGGTTCTTTATTTTGATCAGTATTACTGGAGAAGTGTTCAGTTGTGTTATATGAGATGAAGAGAGCCAACATATCTAGAGGTCTATCTATTTCAAATATAATACTATTTATTAATTATAAGGTATCCAGATGAAACATGTCCACAATTCTCCCTACCTATGCTATATTGCCTATTTCTTTTATATTAACCACAATGTAATATGTAACTATGTTCACTACAAAATGCGAGGGTAAAGAATAACCATTGGTCATCTACCTGAGTTTTAGCAGATTTGTTAATATAACATGTGGATTGCTACATTACATGCAGATTAAATGTAAGGTGAATTCATATATTTTATTTAATCCATAAGGGATTTTTCAGGTCAGACAGCCTTTAACAGTCATCCAGCTTTGGTTCAAAAAGAACATATCTGTTAGAAAGAAAGCAAATATCTGTTCCAAGAAAAGGGCTCATTAAATCTCAGGGTGATAGCTAGGCTTTTCTGTTATTCTAAAATTAATCCTTACATTGTTAATGATTCTTTATATGCACAGGAGAGAAATAAATCAGACTTAAGAAATATATAGTTCAGGTCCCCATTCTTCCTAGAACCTCTTCCCATCAAACCTACATTCTTGAGTTCCCTAATTTGGATTTCCAATCTTTTTTCTTTTTTTAAGGCTTGAAGCACTTAAAATTCCAGATCATTTTGAGATGTAATGCTAATTGCTTTAAACAACAAAAAAAAAGGAAAGCATTTATGGATTATGGAAAACATATTTCCTTTCTGAAATATCCAGATAAATCTTATGGAGAACTGAAAGTTTCCAGAAGCATACTATAATATATTAGGATATTATTGAAAAGGAATGTGATGATTGCTTTACTTCTTTTTTTTTGTTTTGTTTTCACTGAAATATATTTGATTTATATTGTGTATATATGTATATATATATATACACACACATATATACACAATGACTTCCCAGGTGGTACAATGGTACAAGATCCACCTGCCAATGCAGGAGACACAGGAGTTGCGGGTTTGATCCCTGAGTTGGGAAGATCCCCTGGAGTAGGAAATGGCAAACTGGTCCAGTATTCTTGCCTGGACAGTTCCATAGACAGAGGAGCCTGGTGGGCTATAGTTCATGGGGTTACAAAGAGTCAGACGTAACTGAACCACTGAGCACATGAATACATATATATATATACATACATATATATACTTATTTATATACTTATATATATGTAGGTATATATATACTTTTTCAGATTCTTTTCCATTATAAGTTATTATACTGAAGGCAGTTACCTGTGCTTTGCAGTATGTCCTTGTTGTCTATCTGTTTTGTGTATAGTAGTATGTATCTGCTAATCCCAAAGTACTAATTTATCCCTCCCCAACTTTCCCTTTGGAAACTGTAGGTCGATTTCAACATCTGTGAGTCTATTTCTGTGTTGCAAGTAAATTCATTTCTACTATTTTCTTAGATTCCACATGTAAGTGATATCATATGTTATTTGTCTTTCTCTGTCTGACTGACTTCACTTCGGATGATAATCTCTAGGTCCGTTTGTGTTGCTGCAAATGGCGTTATTTCATTCTTTTTAAGGCTGAGTAATACTCCATTGTGCATACATGCCACCTCTTTGTCTATTCATCTGTTGATGGACAGTTAGGTTGGTATTGTAAATAGTGCTGCCATAAACATTGGGGTGCATGTATCTTTTCAAACAGAGTTTTCTCTAGGCATATGCCCTGGAGTGGGATGGCTGGATCATATGGTAACTCTATTTTCAGTTTTTTAAGGAATATCCATATTGTTTCCACAGTGACTACACCAATTCACATCCTCACAAACAGTGTTGGGGGCTTCCTTTGTTCTCCACATCCTCTCCAGCCTTTATTATTTGTAGACATTTTGATGATGGCCATTCTGACTGGTGTGAAGCAATAGCTCAGGGTAGGTTTGATTTGTATTTCGTTAATAATTAGCTGAAGCTGAAACTTGAGAAGAGTTGACTCATTAGAAAAGACTCTGATGCTGGAATGGATTGGGGGCAGGAGGAGAAGGGGGTGACAGAGGATGAGATGGCTGGATGGCATCACTGACTCGATGGACATGAGTTTGAGTGACCTCCGAGAGTTGGTGATGGACAGGGAGGCCTGGCGTGTTGGAATTCATGGGGTCACAAAGAGCAGGACACGACTGAGCAACGGAACAGAACTGAACTGAAATGGGCAACACTGAGAAATTTTTAACATGCCTATTGGCCATTTATGCAGTACTTGGATGCAATCTAAAAAACAACAGAATGATCTCTGTTCATTTCCAAGGCAAACCATTCAATATCACAGTAATCCAAGTCTATGCCCCAACCAGTAATGCTGAAGAAGCTGAAGTTGAACAGTTCTATGAAGACCTACAAGACCTTGTAGAATTAACACCCAAAAAAGATGTCCTCTTCATTGTAGGGGATTGGAATGCAAAGTAGGAAGGCAAGAAACACCTGCAGTAACAGGCAAATTTGGCCTTGGAATATGGAATGAAGCAGGGCAAAGACTAATAGAGTTTGCCAAGATAATGCACTGGTCATAGCAAACACCCTCTTCCAACAACACAAGAGAAGACTCTACACATGGACATCACCAGATGGTCAATATCGAAATCAGATTGATTATATTCTTTGCAGCCAAAGATGGAGAAGCTGTATACAGCGAACAAAAACAAGACTGGAAGCTAACTGTGACTCAGATCATTAGCTCCTTATTGCCAAATTCAGACTTAAATTGAAGAAAGTAGGGAAAATCACTAGATCATTCACATATGACTTATATCAAACCCCTTATGATTATATAGTGGAAGTGAGAAACAGTTTTAAGGGCCTAGATCTGATAGAGTGCCTGATGAACTATGGACTGAGGTTCGTGACATTGTACAGGAGACAGGGATCAAGACCATCCCAATGGAAAAGAAATGCAAAAAAGCAAAATGGCTGTCTGGGGAGGCCTTACAAATACCTGTGAAAAGGAGAGAAGTAACAAGCAAAGGAGAAAAGGAAAGATATAAGCATCTGAAGCAGAGTTGCAAAGAATAGCAAGAAGAGATAAGAAAGCCTTCTTCAGTGATCAGTGCAAAGAAATAGAGGAAAACAACAGAATAGGAAAGACTAGAGATCTCTTCAAGAAAATTAGATATATCAAGGAAAAATTTCATGCAAAGATGGGCTCGATAAAGGACAGAAATGGTATGGACCTAACAGAGGCAGAAGATATTAAGAAGAGCTGGCAACAGTACACAGAAGAACTGTACAAAAAAGATGTTCACGACCAAGATATTCACAATGGTATGATCACTCACCTAGAGCCAGACATCCTGGAATGTAAAGGCAAGTGGGACTTAGAAAGCATCAATACGAACAAAGCTAGTGGAGGTGATGGGATTCCAGTTGACCTCTTTCAAATCTGAAAGATGATGCTGTGAAAGTGTTGCACTCAATATGCCAGCAAATTTGGAAAAATCAGCAGTGGCCACAGGACTGTAAAAGGTCAGTTTTCATTCCAATCCCAAAGAAAGGCAATGTCAAAGAATGCTCAAACTAGCGCACAATTGCATTCATATCACACGCTAGTAAGTTCAGTTCAGTTTAGTCGCTCAGTCGTGTCCGACTCTTTGTGACCCCATGAATCACAGCACGCCAGGCATCCCTGTCCATCACCAACTTCCAGAGTTCACTCAGATTCACGTCCACCAAGTCAGTGATGCCATTAAGCCATCTCATCCTCTGTTGTCCCCTTCTCCTCCTGCCCCCAATTCCTCCCAGCATCAAAGTCTTTTCGAATGAGTCAACTCTTCGCATGAGGTTAGGGTTAGGCTAAAGTTCCTTCCAAAGAAATTCCAGGGCTGATCTCCTTCACAATGGACTGGTTGGATCTCCCTGCAGTCCAAGGAACTCTCAGGAGTCTTCTCAAACACCACAGTTCAAAATCATCAGTTCTTCAGCGTTCAGCTTTCTTCACAGTCCAACTCTCAATCCATACATGACTACTGGAAAAACCATAGCCTTGACTAGATGGACCTTAGTTGGCAAGGTTATATCTCTGCTTTTGAATATGCTACCTAGGTTGATCATAACTTTTCTTCCAAGGAGTAAGTGTCTTTTAATTTCATGGCTGCAGTCACCATCTGCAGTGATTTTGAAGCCCCAAAAATAAAGTCTGACACTGTTTGCACTGTTTCCCCATCTATTTCCCATGAAGTGATGGGACTGGATGCCATGATCTTCGTTTTCTGAATGTTGAGCTTTAAGCCATCTTTTTCACTCTCCACTTTCACTTTCAAGAGGCTTTTTAGTTCCTCTTCACTTTCTTCCATAAGGGTGATGTCATGCACATATCTGAGGTTATTGATATTTCTCCTGGCAATCTTGATTCCAGCTTGTGCTTCTTCCAGTCCAGCGTTTCTCATGATGTACTCTGCATATAAGTTAAATAAGCAGGGTGGCAATAGACAGCCTTGACGTACTCCTTTTCCTATTTGAAACAGGTCTATTCTTCCAAGTCCAGTCTAACTGTTGCTTCCTGACCTGCATACAGATTTCTGAAGAGGCAGGTCAGGTGGTCTGGTATTCCCATCTCTCTCAGAATTTTCCACAGTTTCTTGTGATCCACACAGTCAAAGGCTTTGGCATAGTCAATAAAACAGAAATAGATGTTTTTCTGGAACTCTCTTGCTTTTTCCATGATCCAGTGGATGTTGGCAATTTGATCTCTCGTTCCTCTGCCTTTTCTAAAACCAGCTTGAACATCTGGAAGTTCACAGTTCACTGCTGAAGCCTGGCTTGGAGAATTTTGAGCATTAGTTTACTAGCACGTGAGATGAGTGCAATTGTGCAGTAGATTGAGCATTCTTTGGCATTGCCTTTCTTTGGGATTGGAATGAAAACTGACCTTTTCCAGTCCTGTGGCCACTGCTGAGTTTTCCAAACTTGCTGGCATATTGAGTGCAGCACTTTCACAGCATCATCTTTCAGGATTTGAAAGAGGTCAACTGGAATCCCATCACCTCCACTAGCTTTGTTCGTATTGATGCTTTCTAAGGCCAACTTGACTTCACATTCAAGGATGTCTGGCTCTGGATGAGTGATCACACCATCATGACTATCCAGGTCGTGAGGATCTTTTTTGTACAGTTCTTCTGTGTATTCTTGCCACCTCTTCTTAATATCTTCTGCTTCTGTTAGGTCCATACCATTTCTGTCCTTTATCGAGCCCATCTTTGCATGAAATGTTCCCTTGGTATCTCTCATTTTCTTGAAGAGATCTCTAGTCTTTCCCATTCTGTTGTTTTCCTCTATTTCTTTGCACTGATCACTGAAGAAGGCTTTCTTATCTCTTCTTGCTATTCTTTGGAAACCTGCATTCAGATGCTTATGACTTTCCTTTTCTCCTTTGCGTTTCACTTCTCTCCTTTTCACAGGTATTTGTAAGGCCTCCCCAGACAGCCATTTTTCTTTTTTGCATTTCTTTTCCATTGGGATGGTCTTGATCCCTGTCTCCTGTACAATGTCATGAACCTCAGTCCATTGTTCATCAGGCACTCTATCTATCAGATCTAGGCCCTTAAATCTATTTCTCACTTCCACTGTATAATCATAAGGGATTTGATTGAGGTCATACCTGAATGATCTAGTGATTTTCCCTACTTTCTTCAATTTAAGTCTGAATTTGGTAATAAGGAGTTCACGATCTGAGCCACAGTCAGCTCCTGGTCTTGTTTTTGTTGACTGTATAGAGCTTCTCCATCTTTGGCTGCAGAGAATATAATCAATCTGATTTCGATGTTGACCATCTGGTGATATCCATATGTAGAGCCTTCTCTTGTGTTGTTGGAAGAGGGTGTTTGCTGTGACCAGTGCATTTTCTTGGCAAAACTCTATTAGTCTTTGCCCTGGTTCATTCCGCATTCCAAGGCCAAATTTGCCTGTTACTCCAGGTGTTTCTTGACTTCCTACTTTTGCATTCCTGTCCCCTATAATGAAAAGGACATCTTTTTTAGGTGTTAGTTCTACGAGGTCTTGTATGTCTTCATAGAACTGTTCAACCTCAGCTTCTTCAGCATTACTGGTTGGGGCATAAACTTGGATTGCCGTGATGTTGAATGGTTTGCCTTGGAGATGATCAGAGATCATTCTGTCATTTTTGATATTGCATCCAAGTACTGTATTTCAGACTCTTTTGTTGACCATGATGTTTGCTCCGTTTCTTCTGAGGGATTCCTGCCCACAGTAGTAGATATAATGGTCATCTGAGTTAAATTCACCTATTCCAGTCCTTTCTCCAAGCCAGGCTTCAGCAATACGTGAACCGTGAACTTCCAGATGTTCAAGCTGGTTTTAGAAAAGGCAGAGGAACCAGAGATCAAATTGCCAACATCCACTGGACCATGGAAAAAGCAAGAGAGTTCCAGAAAAACATCTATTTCTGTTTTATTGACTATGCCAAAGCCTTTGACTGTGTGGATCACAATAAACTGTATAAAATTCTGAAAGAGATGGGAATACCAGACCACCTGATGTGCCTCTTGAGAAACCTGTATGCAGGTAAGGAAGCAACAGTTAGAACTGGACATGGAACAACAGACTGATTCCAAAAAGAGTACGTCAAGGCTGTCTATTGACACCCTGCTTCTTTAACTTCTATGCAGAGTACATCATGAGAAACGCTGGGCTGGAAGAAGCACAAGCTAGAATCAAGATTGCCAGGAGAAATATCAATAACCTCAGATATGCAGATGACACCACCCTTATGACAGAAAGTGAAGAAGAACCAAAAAACCTCTTGAGGAGAGTGAAAAAGCTCAACATTCAGAAAACAAAGATCATGGCATCAAGTCCCATCACATTATGGGAAATAGGTGGAGAAACAGTGGAAACAGTGTCAGACTTTATTTTTGGGGCTCCAAAATCACTGCAGATGGTGATTGCAGCCATGAAATTAAAAAATGCTTACTCCTTGGAAGAAAAGTTATGACCAACCTAGATAGCATTTTGAAAAGCAGAGACATTACTTCTCCGACTAAGGTCTATCTAGTCAAGGCTATGGTTTTTCCAGTGGTCATGTATGGATGTGAGAGTTGGACTGTGAAGAAAGCTGAGTGCTGAAGAATTGATGCTTTTGAACTGTGGTGTTGGAGAAGACTCTTGAGAGTCCCTTGGACTGCAAGGAGATCCAGCCAGTCCATTCTGAAGGAGATCAGCCCTGGGATTTCTTTGGAAGGAATGATGCTAAAGCTGAAAGTCCAGTACTTTGGCCACATCATGCAAAGAGTTGACTTACTGGAAAAGATTCTGATGCTGGGAGGGATTGGGGGTAGGAGGAGTAGGGGACGACAGAGGATGAGATGGCTGGATGGCATCATTGATTCGATGGATATGAGTTTGAGTGAACTCCGGGAGATTGTGATGGACAGGGAGGCCTGGTGTACTGCGATTCATGGGGTCGCAAAGAGTCGGACACGACTGAGCAACTTATCAGATCTGATCTGATGTCTTTTTGGGAAAATGTCTATTTAGTTCTTCTGCCCATTTTTTATTGAGTTGTTTGTTTTCTTGATATTAAGCTGTATGGTCTGTTTGTATTCTCTAGCAAGAATAATAGAGTGGATTGTCATTCCCTTCTTCAGGGCATCTTCCCAACCCAGGGATAGACCCTGGGTCTCCCTCATTGCGGGCAGATTCTTTACTATCTGAGCCTCTAAGGAAACACAGAAATTAATCCCTTGCTGGTTTCATCATTTGCAAATACTTGTCCATTCCATAGGTTGTCTTTTTTATTTTGTTTATGATTTCCTTTGGTCTGTAAAAGCTTTTAATTTTAATTAGGTTCCATTTGTTTAATTTTTGCTTTTATTTCCATTATCCTAGATGGATCAAAAAAATATTCCTATGTCAATATTTATGTCAAAGAATGTTTGTGTTTTCCTCTAGGAATTTTATAGTATCTGGTGTTACATTTAGATCTTTTAATCCATTTCAAATTTGTTTTCATATGTAATGTTAGAGAATCTTCTAATTTCATTCTTTTACCTATTGCTGTTCATTTTACCCAGCATCATTTATTGAAGAGACTGTCCTTTTTCTATTGCATATTTTTGACTCTTTTGTCATTAATTGGTCATAAGTGTGTGGATTTATTTCTGGGCTTTGTATCCTGTTCCATTGATCTATATATCTGTTTTTGTGTCCATACCATAATATTTTGATTGCCATAGCTTTGTAATATAGTCTGAAGTCAGGGAGTATGATTCTTCCAGCTTCATTCTTCTTTCTCAAGATAGTTTTGGCTATTTAGAGCCTTTTGTATTTCCATATAAATTTTAAAATTGTTTGTTCTAGCTCTATGAAAAATGCCGTTGGTAATCTGATAGGCGTTGTATTGAACCTGTAGATTGCCTTAAGTAGTATGACTATTTTAACAATTTGAGAACATGGTATATCTCTCCATTTGTTTGATGGTTTGTTGCCTTTAATTTCTTTCTTCAGGGTCTTATAGTTTTTGGAGTATAGATCTTTTGCCTTCTGGGTATAAATTCCTAGGTATTTTATCCTTTTTGATTCAATGGTAAAAGGAATATCCTTATTTTCTCTTTCTAATATGTCATTGTTAATATACAGAAATGCAACCGATTTTTTGTTTGTTTATTTTTCATCCTGCAACTTTACCATATTCATTGATAAGTTCTAATAGTTTTAGGTTTTTTTACATATATTAGTACGTCATCTGAATATAAGTATTAGAGCTTTGCTCTTTTTTCACGTTCTTTGGAGCCAATTGCAGGAAGTGGTTTTTTTTCCTACCTGCCATGTGTACAAATTATCATTTCAAATTAATTAAAATAAAGTATTTTTTCTTTTAAAATGGTAGTAATTATTATAGCTTTATAGTAATATAATTAGGAGCTTTCATCTTTCAATAAACCTGTGTAGGAAAGGGTTGAGAAAAATAATCATACATTTTTACTCTCTTTCAGATGTGAAAAATATTCAATACTATTTTTCCACACTTTCTTTCCACTAAAATTGGATATTTATGTGGTCCAAAAGAGTTTTTTTACAGCATAAAAAGGGATTCTTTTTTGTATTTTGTGTTGAACAGCAGAGATTTTACTGGTCAACTCAGAAGAGTTAGCTGAGACTGGACATTAATTTATTTAAATGTGCCTGTGTCATGGTTACCCCAAAGGGGTGGAAAATGCTGTGCCAGCATGTGCTGTCCGAAAAGAAAGCCAAATAAACCCACCATGGATTACTGTATAGTAATCAGTCTGAAACTGATGAAATACAGAGCAAGCAAAGTTTTCACAGGGCTTAAATATCTGTCTTGATTGAAATGTCACAGATAGAATTTCTAGAGTTATCTATATAGCAATTTGGGGTAGATGTTAGAAAATTGAGTTTCTGTTACTAGCTTAGAAACCAAACTGTTCTATGACCTTGAATAGGTAATTAAGCAGTATTTTACTTTATATATTCCCACTTATAAATTCTAAATTTTCTTTAATTCCTTTCTTTAAAATCTAAATGAAATATACTTGAGTACCGTTAATTGAGCCATTTTTGGTAAGGCCTAAAAGTAGTTTTTATTACTCTTTCAATGTGTAATCCTGAAGCAGTTTATCCCATTTTCACAGTATCAGAAACCAACTTGAAATTGTCATCTGCAGAATGTCATGAGACTGAACATTCAAGCTAGTTCTCCAATATTTTAATAGCTTTTTTAAAAGTGGCAAAACAGAAAAAAGATTTTGAGGGGAGTGGGCTCACCACGAGTCTTGCAGGATCTTGGTTCCCTGATAGGGATGGAAGCTGTTCCTCACACGGTGGTAGCACAGAGTCCTAATCGTTGAACTTCCAGGGAATTCCCAACAATTATAATTTTGTAGTCACAACTATAAACATAGATTTCACCCTTTGTCAAATTATAAATATGTAAGTTGATCATGCAAGTGTATTTGTTCCTATCATACTTCACATAAATTACTATTGCTTCCCATCTTCAGCCATTATTGCGGCTGTGTGTCAAGTCACTTCAATCCTGTCCAACTCTTTGCAACCGTATGTACTATAGCCTGCCAAGCTCCTCTGTCCATCAGGATTCTCCAGGCAACAATACTGGAGTGAGTTGCCATAGTGCCACCTGGGAAGCTCTTTTGGGAAAGTAGATTATTGAAAATTCTTAAACTACATCAATCAAGAGCAGGGAGCTATTCTCTCCTTTCCACTAGATTCAGTTCAGTTCAGTCGCTCAGTCTTGTCCAGCTCTTTGCAACCCCATAAATCGCAGCACGCCAGGCCTCCCTGTCCATCACCAACTCCCAGAATTCACTCAGACTCATGTCCATCGAGTCAGTGATGCCATGCAGCCATCTCATCTCTGTCATCCCCTTCTCCTCCTGCCCCCAATCCCTCCCAGCATCAAAGTCTTTTCCAATGAGTCAACTCTTTGCATGATGTGGCCAAAGTACTGGACTTTCAGCTTTAGCATCATTCCTTCCAAAGAAATCTCAGGGTTGATCTCCTTCAGAATGGACTGGTTGGATCTCCTTGCAGTCCAAGAGACTCTCAAGAGTTTTCTCTAACACAACAATTTAAAAGCATCAATTCTTCGGCACTCAGCCTTTTTCACAGTCCAACTCTCACATCCATACATGACCACAGGAAAAACCATAGCCTTGACTAGATGGACCTTAGTCGGCAAAGTAATATCTCTGCTTTTGAATATACTATCTAGGTTGCTCATAACTTTTCTTCCAAGGAGTAAGCATCTTTTAATTTCATGGCTGCAATCACCATCTGCAGTGATTTTAGAGCCCCAAAAAATAAAGTCTAACACTGTTTCTCCTGTTTCCCCATCTGTTTCCCATGAAGTGATGGGACCGGATGCCATGATCTTCGTTTTCTGAATGTTGAGCTTTAGGCCAACTTTTTCACTCTCCACTTTCATCAAGAGGCTTTTTAGTTCCTCTTCACTTTCTGCCATAAGGGTGGTGTCATCTCCATATCTGAGGTTATTGATATTTCTCCTGGCAATCTTGATTCCAGCTTGTGTTTCTTCCAGTCCAGCATTTCTCATGATGTACTCTGCATAGAAGTTAAAGAAGCAGGGTGACAATATACAGCCTTGATGTACTCCTTTTCCTATTTGGAATCAGTCTGTTGTTCCATGTCCAGTTCTAACTGTTGCTTCCTGACCTGCATACAGATTTCTGAAGAGGCAGGTCAGGTGGTCTGGTATTCCCATCTCTTTCAGAATTTTCCACAGTTTATTGTGATCCACACAGTCAAAGGCTTTGTCATAGTCAATAAAGCAGAAATAGATGTTTTTCTGGAGCTCTCTTAGTGGCTTCTGATTTCAAGAACAATATTCTACCTTGCTAAAGTCTGTGATGTACAAAGAAGTTGTCATGACTCCTGCAGATGGCTCACTTATTAGCAAAGTGGAAACTGAAAGTGTAGTCTCTCAGTTGTGTCCGACTCTTTGCAACCCCATGGACACAGGAACCTGATGGGCTCCTGTGTCCATGGGGATTCTCCAGGCAAGAATACTGGAGAGGGTTGTTAATTCCCTTCTCCAGGGGATCTTCTGAACCCAGGGATTGAAGCTGGACCTCCCGCATTGTAGGCAGATTCTTTACTATCTGATCCGTGAGGGAAGCCCTACTTATTGGCCATTAATGTGAAAACACTCCTATTATATCTAAGAATGTAGATAAGCCTTTAGAGTTAATGATAGCTGAGTAAACACCCTATGAAACAGATAGAAATGTCCAGAAGTATAAATTGTGTTAATTCATGTTGCAGAATGCATCTCAAAAGGTAATTTTAAAGAGCTGGGCCTGGATTGCTGTAAATTTTAGGCCTTTCTTCTCTGATTCAAAACTTAGATTTGTTTTTTAAATTAATTTGTTAATAAAGTATATAAAAATAAATTTACTTGGAAAAGCAATTTGAGGATAAAATGTAATAAGTGAGTTTAGCAGTAGTTTATCACTTTTTAATAAAGGAAACAGTTATTGTGAATGTTTACAATTTAAAATAATACATCCAACCTGAAAAGGAGAGAGTAAACTCCTAAGCAGGTTGATAAGAAGTCCAGGGTCCCTGAGGAGGAAAAAGGAGTCTGGGGCTCTCAAGGAGGAGGAAAGGACAAACTTTTTTTTTTCTACATTCCTTAGTAAGGATTACATAACAACAATGTATCCTGCTTGAGGACAGTTTCTCCTTCTTGAAAACCTCTGACTAATCCTGTTATCTTAAAATGTGTATTATGGGAGTGGGTCTGGTAAGATCTTTCTCTTGTTAGTTTTAATCCTGTCACCTTAAAATGTATTGTGGGAGAGGGTCTAGTAAGATCTTTACAACCTTGAGACATTCTTTTGATTTATTATTTATAACCAATTGAAAAAGCATATACTCCCTTGCTGAGACTGGGGGGGGGGGCACTCTCCATCCCCCTTCTGATGTCTACGTCAGAAAATTTCTCTGTCCCTTTACATATTTTAATAAAACTCTGCTACACAAAAGCTGATAAAACCTGGTCCCTGGTCCCAAAGCTAAATCTTCTTCTTAGGAGATCAAGAATCTGACATCGTTCACTGTAAGCTATCAAAACTTTAAACAACACTCTTAACTGGCCATTTTTCAGTTTTTCAATCTCTAAGTCATGACCGACTCTTTGTGACCCCATGGGTTGCTGCACACCAGGCTCCCCTGTCCTTTACTGTCTCCAGGAAAGTGCAAGTGAAAGTCACTCGGTTGTGTCCTTCTCTGATTCTTTGCAATCCCATGGATTGTAGCCCACTTGGCTCCTCTGTCCATGGAATTCTCCATGCAGGAGTACTGAAGTGGGTAGCCATTCTGATCTCCTGGTTTGCTCAAACACGTGTCCATTGAGTTGGTGATGCTATCTAACTATCTCATCCTCTGGCACCCACTTCTTCTTTTGCCTTCAATCTTTCCCAGCACCAGTGTCTTTTCCAATGAGTTGGCTCTTTGCATCAGGTGACCAAAATATTGGAGCTTCAGCTTCAGCAGCAGTCCTTCCAATGAATATTCAGGGCTGGTTTCCTTTAGACTTGACTGTTTTGATCTCCTTGCAGCCCAAGGGACTCTCAAAAATCTTCTTTGGCACCACAATTTAAAAGTATAAATTCTTTAGTTCTCAGCCTTCTCAATAGTCCAATTCTCACATCCATACATAACTACTGGAAACACCATAGCTTTGACTATATGGACATTTGTTTGACTATATGGATAGTAAAGTGATATCTCTGCTTTTTAATACACCATCTAGGTTTGTCATAGCTTTCCTTCCAAGGAGCAAGACTCTTTTAATTTCATGGCTGCAGTTGCCATCTCAGTTATTTCAGAGCCCAGTACCAGCTACACTGCAATATAAAATAAAAAGTTAAAATAAGTAAATAAAATAATACATTAATATTACATTACCAAATTGTATATAGATTAGGAAAAAAGAAATCCAAACTACTCTTCTCAAAGAGCAAGCAAAAAATGCAGGTCAAACAAATATGCTAATGTTTTTTAAACAAATTCAGATTTACTGAGCACACATACACAAACAAAAGCACAAAAAGTCACCTTCGAAACCTACTGCCATAGTAATTAACTTAAGCAGAATTTCTAAAAGATTTTCTCCTAAAGATCTCATAATATAGTTTGAGGGATAAGAAATGGAGTTAGGTCTGCTATAACCATGAGATGGTGAACTATCTCTGTTCTATATTAGGAAAACAAGGTCTCTCAGTGACATCCATTGGATGGCTATGTCTGGATTTGTGGGTTAAGTAAGCCCTGGGCTGGTTAGAGTGTTTGTATGATGCCCATTTTAGGATTCCACCTTTGAAGCACCTCTAATTTATATCTGATTTCCCCAACTTGGGATTATGGCATTTGGCTGCCCCTGAATCCCATGTATGGAGGAGCCCGGTGGGCTGTATTCCATGGGGTCGCCAGGAGTCGGACACGACTGAATGACTTCACTTTCACTTTTCACTTTCATACATTGGAGAAGGAAATGGCAACCCACTCCAGTGTTCTTGCCTGGAGAATTCCAGAGACGGAGGAGCCTGGTGGGCTGCCGTCTATGGGGTTGCACAGAGTCGGACACGACTAAAGCGACTTAGCAGCAGCAGCAGCAGCAGCTTTGCATATAGTGTGAAGAAGGGGTCAGAGTTCATCAGTCCCTTCCTGTCGTTTTGTCTCTATCCCAGAGGAGGAAGTTCGACCATAAGGAATTCAGTTTACTCTAGCATGGAATCATCAATTGAGTGGGAGGAGATACCCCTCATCCAAGGTAAGGAGCAGCGGCTGTGCTTTGCTGGAGCAGCTGTGAAGAGATACCCCTGCCCAAGGTAAGAGAATCCCAAGTAAGATGATAGATGTTGCAAGAGGGCATCAGAGGGCAGACGCACTGAAACCATACTTGCAGAAATCTAGTCAATCTAATCACACTAGGACCACAGCCTTGTCTAACTCAATGAAACTAAGCCATGCCCACGGGGCAACCCAAGACAGGTGTGTCATGGTGGAGAGGTCTGACAGAATGTGGTCCACTGGAGAAGGGAACGGCAAACCACTTCAGTATTCTTGCCTTGAGAACCCCATGAACAGTATGAAAAGGCAAAATGATAGGATACTGAAAGAGGTACTCCCCAGGTTAGTAGGTGCCCAATATGCTACTGGAGGTCAGTGGAGAAATAACTCCAGAAAGAATGAAGGGTTGAAGCCAAAGCAAAAACAATACCCAGCTGTGGATGTGACTGGTGATAGAAGCAAGGTCCGATGCTGTAAAGAGCAATATTGCATAGGAACCTGGAATGTCAGGTCCATGAATCAAGGCAAATTGGAAGTGGTCAAACAAGAGAGAGCAAGAGTGAACGTCGACATTCTAGGAATCAGCAAATTAAAATGGTCTGGAATGGGTGAATTTAACTCAGACAACCATTATATCTACTACTGTGGGCAGGAATCCCTCAGAAGAAATGGAGTAGCCATCATGGTCAACAAAAGAGTCCAAAATGCAGCACTTAGATGCAATCTCAAAAACGACAGAATGATCTCTGTTCATCTCCAAGGCAAACCATTCAATATCACAGTAATCCAAGTCTATGCCCCAACCAGTAATGCTGAAAAAGCTGAAGTTGAACGGTTCTATGAAGACCTACAAGACCTTTTAGAACTAACACCCCAAAAAGATGTCCTTTTCATTATAGGGGACTGGAATGCAAAAGTAGGAAGTCAAGAAACACCTGGAGTAACAGGCAAATTTGGCCTTGGAATGCGGAATGAACCAGGGCAAAGACTAATAGAGTTTTGCCAAGAAAATGCACTGGTCATAGCAAACACACTCTTCCAACAACACAAGAGAAGACTCTACACATGGACATCACCAGATGGTCAACACTGAAATCAGATTGATTATATTCTCTGCAGCCAAAGATGGAGAAGCTCTATACAGTCAACAAAAAGACCAGGAGCTGACTGTGGCTCAGATCATGAACTCCTTATTACCAAATTCAGACTTAAATTGAAGAAAACAGGAAAAACTGCTAGACCATTCAGGTATGACCTCAATCAAATCCCTTATGATTATACAGTGGAAGTGAGAAATAGATTTAAGGGCCTAAATCTGATAGAGTGCCTGACGAACTATGGATTGAGGTTCGTGACATTGTACAGGAGACCGGGATCAAGATCATCCCAATGGAAAAGAAATGCAAAAAAGCAAAATGGCTGTCTGGGGAAGCCTTACAAATAACTGTGAACAGAAGAGAAGTGAAAAGCAAAGGAGAAAAAGAAAGATATAAGCATCTGAATGCAGATTTCCAAAGAATAGCAAGAAGAGATAAGAAAGCCTTCTTCAGTGATCAGTGCAAAGAAATAGAGGAAAACAACAGAATGGGAAAGACTAGAGATCTCTTCAAGAAAATGAGAGATACCAAGGGAACATTTCATGCAAAGATGGGCTCGATAAAGGACAGAACTAACAGAAGCAGGAGATATTAAGAAAAGGTGGCAAGATTACAAAGAAGAACTGTACAAAAAAGGATCTTCATGACCCGGATGATCACGGTGGTGTGATCACTCATCTAGAGCCAGACATCCTTGAATGTGAAGTCAAGTGGGCCTTAGAAAGCATCACTACAAACAAAGCTAGTAGAGGTGATGGAATTCCAGTTGAGCTGTTTCAAATCCTGAAAGACGATGCTGTGAAAGTGCTGCACTCAATATGCCAGCAAGTTTGGAAAACTCAGCAGTGGCCACAGGACTGGAAATGTCAGTTTTCATTCCAATACCAAAGAAAGGCAATGCCTAGGAATGCTCAAACTACCACACAATTGCGGTCATCTCACATGCTAGTAAAGTAATGCTCAAAATTCTCCAAGCCAGGCTTCAGCAATACGTGAACCGTGAACTTCCAGATGTTCAAGCTGGTTTTAGAAAAGGCAGAGGAAGCAGAGATCAAATTGCCAACATCCACTGGATCATGGAAAAAGCAAGAGAGTTCCAGAAAAACATCTATTTCTGCTTTATTGACTATGCCAAAGCCTTTGACTGTGTGGATCACAAGAAACTGTGGAAAATTCTGAAAGAGATGGGAATACCAGACCACCTGACCTGCCTCTTCAGAAATCTGTATGCAGGCCAGGAAGCAGCAGTTAGAACCGGACATGGAACAACAGACTGGTTCCAAATAGGAAAAGGAGTATGTCAAGGCTGTATATTGTCACCCTGCTTATTTAACTTCTATGCAGAGTACATCATGAGAAACGCTGGACTGGAAGAAACACAAGCTGGAATCAAGATTGCCGGGAGAAATATCAATAACCTCAGATATGCAGATGACACCACCCTTAAGGAAAAAAGTGAAGAGGAACTGAAATGCCTCTTGATGAAAGTAAAAGAGGAGAGTGAAAAAGTTGGCCTAAAGCTCAACATTCAGAAAACGAAGATCATGGCATCCGGTCCTATCACTCCATGGGAAATAGATGGAGAAACAGTGGAAACAGTGTTAGACTTTTTTTGGGGGGGGGAGGCTCCAAAATCACTGCAGATGGTGACTGCAGCCATGAAATTTAAAGATGCTTACTCTTTGGAAGAAAAGTTATGAGCAACCTAGATAACATATTCAAAAGCAGAGACATTACTCTGCCGACTAAGATCCGTCTAGTCAAAGCTATGGTTTTTCCGTGGTCATGTATGGATGTGAGAGCTGGACTGTGAAGAAAGCTGAGTGCTGAAGAATTGATGCTTTTGAACTGTGGTGTTGGAGAAGACTCTTGAGATTCCCTTGGACTGCAAGGAGATCCAACCAGTCCATTCTGAAGGAGATCAACCCTGAGATTTCTTTGGAAGGAATGATGCTAAAGCTGAAAGTCCAGTACTTTGGCCACATCATGCAAAGAGTTGACTCATTGGAAAAGACTTTGATGCTGGGAGGGATTGGGGGCAGGGGGAGAAGGGGACGACAGAGGATGAGATAGCTGCATGGCATCACTGACTCGATGGACGCGAGTCTGAGTGAACTCCGGGAGTTGGTGATGGATAGGGAGGCCTGGCGTGCTGTGATTCATGGGGTTGCAAAGAGTCGAACACGACTGAGCAACTGAACTGAACTGAATACATCATAGGTTCAACAATAAAGCTGGTTCATTAAGATAACAATTCTCTGAAACCTAAGCAACTGCACTGTATCACCATAGACGTAACCACAAGAAGAAATTTTCCTTGAACCAAACAACCTTTCCAGCCAGGGATTAACTAGTTTTGGTGTGTGGAATAGTGCTTTGCCTTCACTAATGGATGCTGGACAACTGACAAGAGAGAGGATAAATTTCTAAACCTAATTAGTTAACAGGTAACCCTAATTTCACCAATTCAATATAAGGAAAAAGGAATTACTCACAATTAACCGTTAGGAAACTTGCTCTAAATTCCCTTGGTATTGTATCCCCCTATCTTCTTCTCTTTTTTTTGACTAAAATTTTTTTCCTACACTTAGCCTACAGTAATTAAACACCTAAAACATGCTGGGAATTTTGTGTCAAATGAGACAAAGCCTTTAATTTCTAGTGAAAATAAAAAATTCTAAAGATAAACAAATATCAAAGTCTTTGTTGTTATATTGCACGAGGTTTTTATTTTTAATTGGAGAATAATTGCTTTATAATACTGTGTTGGTCTCTGCTGTACATCAGGATGAGTCAGCCATAGGTATATGTGTGTCCCCTCCTTCTTGTACCCCTCTCCCACGTCCCACCCCATCCCACCCCTCTAGGTTGTCACAGAGCAAATCCCCACTGACTCTCTATTTTACATATGGTGATGTATATGTTTCCTTGCCACTCTATCTGTCCCACCCTCTCCCTCCCAAACTGTGTCCACAAGGCTCTTCTCTATGTCTCTCTTCATTGCTGCCCTGCAAATAGGTTCATCCATAACATCTTTCTATTTCATATATATATGTTAATATACAATTTTTGTTTTTCTCTTTCTGACTTACTTCACTCCATGTAACATGCTCTGGGTTCATCCACCTCGTTAGAACTGACTCAAATGTGTC
Source organism: Capra hircus (assembly GCF_001704415.2). Classification (NCBI taxonomy): domain Eukaryota; kingdom Metazoa; phylum Chordata; class Mammalia; order Artiodactyla; family Bovidae; genus Capra; species Capra hircus. The sequence continues at coordinate 11,678,766 of NC_030812.1, forward strand.
CTTTTTATGGCTGAGTAATATTCCATTGTAAATATCTACCACAGCTTCTTTATCCATTCATCTATCAGTGGACATCTAGGTTGTTTCCATGTCCTAGCTATTGTAAATAGTGCTGCAATGAACATTGGGGTACATGTGTCTCTTTCAATTATGGTTTTCTCAGGGTATATGTCCTCCCAATCATTTTAATATAATTATTTAATCTCTTGAACATAGCTGAAAGAGACACATATTTGTGCCAGCCATTATCTATTAGTGTTTTTAGCCTCTGAAATTGAGTTGTAACAAAAGTTGTCCCCACTTAGACCCCATGGCCTCTGTGGTTTTTGGTCAGGTAAACCAGGCCTCTGCAGAAAAGCACAGGAAAGGTTTCCCAAACCTCATGTAGATCATGGGGACTAGAGCAATTGCAAATGCCTTGCATAATAAATAGAATTACAGGATATGGTACATGCATGACTGCTAAGTTGCTTAAGTCGTGTCTGATTCTTTGTGACCCCATGGACGATAGCCCAGCAGGCTCCTCTGTCTATGGGACTCTTCAGGCAAGAACACTGGAGTGTGTTGCCAAGCCCTCCTCCAAGGGATCTTCCTGACCTAGGGATTGAACTGGCATCTCTTATGTCTCCTGCATTGGCAGATGGGTTCTTTAACACTAGCGCCACCTGGGAAGCCCATAAGATATGGTAACATGCAAATATTCTTTTTATGAACAAAGAAGTTCCCATATACCCAACCATTTCCGCACTAAATGCTATTGCAAATGCATAGGCTAATAACTTGTTTATTTTGAATATACCAAGAACTGAGCATGGTTAAACTCAACTGTGCTGAGAGAAGACAATGATCATGTGATATTTGGGTTAAATGACCAAGAATACAAGAATAATAATTACAAGAAAAAGAATGGTTGTTTTAAAGAAATTCTTTCAGTTGTGTCTTATTTTGTCAATCTCAGGCATGGACTGTATATCCACTGTTATCTCCTTGGTTCGGAATCCTTGGACAAAATGACGGCTTCTTGAAATTATCTGCTTCTGGAGACTTTTTTGAGTTGGTCTCAATTTAAATCTCATGTGAGTAGAAACCCACTGATTTGATAGTTTGTAGCTTGGTTGGTAGTTCGCTTGCACTGTGACACGTGAGCCTATAGTAAGAATAGAAATGGTGCCTAGTAATGCCGAAAAGCATTGTCATGTTGATATGTTATTGGTTGAATTGTATTCCCTAAAAAAGATATTGGGTTCGATCCCTGGGTTGGGAAGGTCCTCTGGTGAAGGAAAAGGCTACCCACTCCAGTATTGTGGCCTGGAGAACTCCATTAGAGGTATGGAGTTGCAAAGAGTCAGACACGACTGAGTGACTTTCACTTCATTTCACTTCAAAAAATATATACTGGAGTCCTCACCACTAGGACCTAAGAACGTGATCTTATTTAGAGGTAAGGGCTTTACCTAGTCAGTCATGTGAAAATAAGGTAATTTGGGGTGAATCCTAAAACAGTATAACTGGTGTATTTATCATAAGGGAAATTTGGAAACAAAAGCACGCACCCGGGGAGGACACCACATGGAGACTAGAGTTCTGCTGCTGTGTGCCAAGGAGCCAGAGATAGAAGAGAGACCTGCAGCAGATCTCCCCATTGTCTGCCTAGGGAGACATGAACAATTCTAAAAGATTACCTTTTGTCTTTTGCCACAATAAAGGCTTTAGTCAGAACTATTAATTCTGGAATCTGGAAGATCGAATATTATGTAATGGAGCCCTTTGATGGCTACACTTTTGGTAGACACAGCAAAAGAGGATGCCTTTATAATCTCTAAAATAAAATCCATCTATAAGTTGTATTAAGTCCAGATGAACTAAAAGGATTCTGTAAGATCAGTCCTGGACATGCTTATCTTAGTCATTGCTATAGTCACGTGTTTCCCTTCATCCTGAAAAGGAATCAAGTTGCAAGAGTAAGGTTTGACTTTTGTTAAATAGGGATACATAAAAGAGATAATTAACAAAGCTTCATAAATGGAAAAGTTGCTGATAGAGAAATCTTGAGTGTTGTCTAAAAGTATTATAACAATGATTGTTCAGCAGGTGCAAATCATAGAGTTAGTGAGACACAAACAATATATTGGCAGAAGCTTCAACCTGTTTGGCAGATGCTCTCACGTTTTGCAAGCCTAAAAAGTATGCGTTGGTTACTAAACCATGGATTAGGCTAAAAGAGGCAACCTACTGGCTCTCATGAGCTAATACTCCAAATATAGCATCTTTTCTTTCATTAACAGAAAAGAAAAGGGTTTGACATGTTTGGGATACCCAAAGTGGAAGATCGTTGAAGAGAAGCAGTGAAAGAGGAGAAAACTTCTTCATTTCTGCTTCTCATGGAAGAGACTCAGGAACTGTTGCTTTAATAAGCTCATGAAGGGACTGAGCTATTTTTTAAATTAGGTATTTATTGTTTGTAATAACCAGTCAATCCTCAAAAAAAATGTTTTCATTGTTTTTCTTAGTTTAGAACTTTGGTAACATGGAAATTTTATGTGTTCTGGTGAACAGAAAGCATCCATGGCTGACAGATTGTGACCCAAATGATTTGTAATTTCTTAGCAAAATTATAGCTTTTTCCTACATGGTTTGTAAAGCTTTTCAGTTAATCTTAAGAAGAGTTATAGGAAGTCTTCCTGTGAAGTACTTAGGTTAGGAAGGCACAGTAATCTATATGCCGTACAAGGATGAACTCTCAAAGAAAAATGAATCTTTTGGTTTAGACTGACTTGTTTAGATGGAGGGAAGCATGAGGATTCTGTAAATCCCTGAGGTATAAGCATCTAGATATACTATTCATTTTCCCACAAAATCACAAATATTAATTGGCTTTATGTGCCTAGGAAGGAAAGCTGCATATAAACTGACTACTGCGAAATATTGACTTTTTCAGGGGCTGGAGGATAGGGCATATTTGTGTTGGGAACCGCTAGGAATATGGGCATCAAAATTCCATCACCCACCTTGACATCATGAATAAGCGGAGGTAGTCTCTTGATCAGCTTCTTACCTGCCTGTGTGGGAGTATTGCAAGGACTGAGATGTGGTCATCCTTACTCTAATACAAACTCAATAATGAGTTTTATTCCTGAACTTCCTTCAAGTTTGAATGGATATTGGGATGACCTCAGAGGGGAGTTATAAGGACTCATTTGACTCTTAGTAGGTCAGCTTCCAATACTCTAGTCACATCAATAAGTCTTTAAACTGAAGAGAAGAAGGAATCTGATCTAACGATGCACCAGGCGAGGACAGTACCTGTGAAGGAACTGCTGTAGTTTGGGTAGCTCTGATGTGGTGCCCCCCGGCAAACATGGAATTTCACGATGCTGTTACAGAGTAAGTCGCAATTAAGCTTGCTGGAGCAGAGGCACACAATGGAAATTAGTAAAAGTTACAAGAATAGTCAAAGCATAGATGTCAGTGTCTTTTAGAGACAACCTCCCATTATTTTATTAGTACTGAAAGTAACAGGTTGAGACAAAGTAGTGAGATTTAAAATAGAAAATGTAGCATCTGCATTGAGTACAAATAGATATGAAGTGGAGGATGCTATGATATCTTGAGTATCATTGATGAACCCCTAATTTGATTTCGCAGGCTTCTTTCTCACTTTCAGCAGGTAGCCCATTTTCTAGTACCTAATCTCTTTAGAGATGTCACATTTCCTAAAATGTTATATACTTACCATGTGACTGAGCCATTTCCCTCCTAGGCATTTACCTGTTCAGAGAGCTGAAAGTTTATGTCCACACAAACACCTATACAGAAACGTTCATAGTAGCTTTATTCTTGGGAGCCCGGAACTAAGACTTCCCTGGTGGCTTGGATGGTAAAGCATCTGCCTACAATGCGGGAGACCCAGGTTCAATCCCTGGGTTGGGAAGATCTTGTGGAGAAGGAAATGGCAACCCACTCCAGTATTCTTGCCTGGAAAATCCCATGGATGGCAGAGCCTGGTGGGCTACAGTCCACGGGGTCGCAAAGAGTCCATCCACGAATGAGCGACTTCCATTAGTAGCTTTATTCTTGGGAGCCCCGAACTAGGAGCAACCCAAATGTCAATCAACAGGTAAATGAACAAACAAATGCTGACACGTCTATACCATAGGGTGCTGCTGCTGCTGCTAAGTCGCTTCAGTCGTGTCCAACTCTGTGCGACCCCATAGATGGCAGCCCACCAGGCTCCCCCATCCCTGGGATTCTCCAGGCAAGAACACTGGAGTGGGTTGCCATTTTCTTCTCCAATGCATGAAAGTGAAAAGTGAAAATGAAGTCGCTCAGTTGTGTCCAACTCTTAGCGACCCCATGGACTGAAGCCCACCAGGCTCCTCCATCCATGGGATTTTCCAGGCAAGAGTACTGGAGTGGGGTGCCATTGCCTTCTCCGATACCACAGGGTACTCAGCAATAAAAAAGGAAATATTGATAAATGCAACAACATGAATGAATCTAAAATTTGTCTGACTAAAAGAAACACAGAAAAGAGTATACAGTATATAATTCTAATTTTATAAAATTTTTGAACTTGTTAATTATATATAGTAACGCTGGTGGCTCAGACTGTTTATAATCTGTCTCCCAATGCAGGAGACCCAGGTTCGATCCCTGGGTCAGGGAGATCCTCTGGAGAAGAAAATGGCAATCCACTCTAGTATTCTTGCCTGGAGAATTCCATGGACAAGAGGAGCCTGATGGGCTACAGTCTTTGGGGTTGCAAAGAGTTGGACTAACACAGAACAGCAGATAAATGGCTTCCAGGGACCTCTTTGAGGAGCCCCTGGTAGAATTGATGAAAAAGGGGCATGAGGAAACTTTGGGAGATAACAGTGACGGACTTGTGATTACGGTGATGGTTTCTTGAGTGTATACATGTGCCCAAACTCACCAAATAATACATTTTAAATGTATTCCATCGATTATACCTCAATATATGTTTGTAAACCCAGGGTCACTAAGTCCATGAAGTGTGGATTTCTGATGTAAAGCTCTCAGCTCCATTGGTGACTCAATCAAGTGTTCTCAATGGCAATTATCCAAACATTTAAAGAGAGCCCAATATTAAACTTATAGGAAAATGCCGATGTTTCCCATGTTTTAGTATAAATATTTTTCCTTTCAAACTCCTAGGGAGAAGATAAAGTCTATATATTAAATTACCTTTCAAGTTAAACATCCAAAGGCAAAAAATTCAAGTCCCCAAATCCACTTCTCTTGCCGTTATAAGGTAAAAATCCAACAAAATTAAAATCCCTCCCAGTTTTATTTTGTTCATTCACAGCCAGAAAAGTTAATGCCTAGACGGATCCCTACAACCATGGCAGCCTGTGTGTTTTCCTTGGAATAGCTCATTTGGCTCCTCAAAGGTTATATTAGCTCAGCATCAAGTCTGTGGTGTGTCTCAATTTTTAAAAGGTCCAAAGATTTAGCAGAACATCCAAAGTAGTTGTAACACTTGCTTTACGTTCACCAAATTCATACAGTGGTTATCATGGACAAAACTATGTTCCCAGAACCAAGTAGTTGTAATTGTTAGTTTATAGCAGAAACTCCGTTGTAGAAAATCATTGGTATGTAGGAAGGAGGATAACTGGGATGGCTTTAGTCTCATCAGAATGCCGGCCAGTTTATGCCAACTGTCAGGGGCCCATGCCCTGCACACATCAGCTAAACCAGAAGAAATTTTGCATCAAGAAGCTAGATTTATCTCCATGCATTTAGCATGGCACACTGTATCTTCATTCTGGCGTTTCAGACACTGATGCTGTCTTGCAAAGTAGAGATTTGCCGTGGAGCAGTGCCAATCACCAGATCTCTTGTGGTCCTGATTCCATCTAATATAATCAAGTATCTTTATATTCAGATTTTGTTCTTTCATACTGAATTTTATGACTGGCATGAACAATTTAAACCAGGAACTTCCCGAGAGCTCTGTACTGTGTGTAAATTCTCTGCCTTGGCGAAAGTTTAAAAGCAGCAAATACTGATCCAGTCATCAATGTTTAGCACATCTGGATTTTTTATCATAAAACTCTTGCCTCAGATGAAAGTTGCATTCTGGTAGCTCTTCAGCCTCTGATAAGGCTCCTGATACTCACCCATGAATTTAAATATAGTTCAAGGTCAGACTGCTGCAGCACCCTAAGGCTGCCTGCACACGCCAGTGCCTTTGTTAATGACAGCACAGCCAGAGTAGCTCTATAGATCCCGTCTTTGCCGGCATCAGTTGAGGCCATCCAGGCCAGCATTTGGGCGAGCCCCACGGCCACACCTTGTGCCTTCAGTGAAGCCTGTGTGTCTCTGTCATTCCCCTCCCTCCCTGCTCTTCTGTTGAGGCCTGCACTTTTCTGCTTAAGGCCCTATTATCACACCCTGCCTCTGTAGAAACCACCAGTTTTAAGTGGACATAGCTACCCTAAACTTGAGCTCAAGAAATCCCACATGCCCCAGGGCTTAAAGCCACTTGCTAAAGCCATAGCACTAAGAAGCCTACTACACATTTATAAAGAATCAAATTAATGGTTTCATATAAGCCTCTATAAACTACCAAGATCAAAACTCCTTACATACATACTTAAGTCTGAAAGCACATGGTCTGGCCACCCAAAGCTTCTCCACTTATGTATCATGTTCCCTCACATTTCATTCCTGCTTTATTCCTTAAGGTACTGACCCGTGCAGCATGAACTAGAGTTCCAGATATTACATTCCCCCAAACACAGGCCTCTTCCCTGCTCTGCCTCCAACCCCATCCTCTCCTTCATCGACATAGCCTGTTCTTTACTGTTTTCAGTATAAAAATAGTAATTAAGGGTACAAACTCCCTGTAGGCAGCCCAGTGAGTGTTCTTCACTGTCTTGTCCAGCTCTTTGCAACCTCATGGACTGTAGCCCACCAGGCTTCTCAGTCCATGAAAATTCTGCAGGCAAGAATGCTGGTGTGGGTAGCTATTCCCTTCTCCAGGGGATCTTTCCAACCCCGGGATTGAGCCCACATCCCCTGCACTGCAGGCAGATTCTTTACTGCCTGAACCACCAGGGAAGCGCAAGCAGGCCAGGTCTTCTCCCAAACTGATCATATACATAAGTCATACCTCCCTCCCTGGAAAGTACAGTAAGATCAGTAAGGAGGCCATGTGTGTTAGGTATGGGCGCCCCCTTCATGTGGAAGGACACATCAGTCATGGATAGAAGTGTTAACCCCATCAGTAATAATATACGTCACAACTATTTTTAAGACTTTATTAAGCTTTTAAATATATCCCAAGTTTTCTTCCCTTTGTAATTTTCTTCATGCTGTCTTCACCCATGATTCTGTTTACAATCCTGAAGGCTTTTCGCACAGGCCATCTTATTTGTGAAACTTCTGATCTCTATAAACAGATGAACCATCTCTCAAAGACCAAGACCCTGGTCTAGGGCTTAGAGGATGAACCACAGCAGAATCACCGGGTTGCTTGTTAGAGCATCTATTATGGAGCCCCTCAAGGCTACTCGTCTTGGGATAGGGATCTTGAAGCTCTGTGGGTACATCTCCGGTGCAGTCAAGCCTGCATCTTTTGTCTTGAACCCAATGGCCACTGATTGCTTCTTGTTCTACGATGTTATTTGGCACTTACTGCCATCTATGTTCCTCGGAGGAACTTGCATATGTAGCAGCTACTGAGCAAAAAGTTATAATGAACCTAACTGATTTTTACTCATTTTGCAAAAAGACCAGATCTCTAATTTTTGTCCTGACATCTAGAAGTAAAACACATGTGAAATCAGTATTAAGCAATTAACTATTTTACACTGCTTCATAGTCTACTGTTTTTACCAAAGTAGCCAAATTTAGACTGAGTTGTTCATTTTAAATGAAATACATATATGAAAAAGTCACTCAGTCGTGTCTGTCTCTTTGCAACCCCATGGACTGTAACTTGCCAGGCTCCTCTGTCCATGGAACTCTCCTGGCAAGAATACTGGAGTGGATAGCCCATTCCCTTCTGCAGGGGATATTCCCGACCCAGGGATCGAACCCTGGTCTCCTGCACTGCAGTCTCCTCAAACCCAGGTCTCCTGTAATTTACCATCTGAGCCACCAGGAAAGCCTGTATATAATATAATGTACTGCAAATTATTAAGTACTGTTCTGTGTAATAAAGAATTCCTCTCTAGTAAGTCATGTTTCCTCAGCATCTCCTATTGCACCTTTAAATGTAGAATCATCAGTAGAGCTACCAAAACCTTAAAGCCAACATTGCAGTGTACCTGTTACCACTTATAACGGATAGCATTTACTATGCAATGTTTTATGATTATTGCAGTTCTTTTGTTTATAATGTTGATAACCAAGCCTGTCTGATTTTGCAGTGATTTCAAGGCAACAGAAGCAGCACTGCAGTACTTTCCCTTGGTTCACAAAGGTACCAACAGACACAACACTGGTAGGTCCCGTAACAATGTTCTTACAAGATATGGTCCCACAGGATCTGGAAAGCTTAAGACCTGCTCTGACACTGCTAGGCTGCCATTACCCTTCAAAAACTACTACACTATGCAGTAAGTTGGCAAAAAGGTTCGTTCTGGTTTTTCTGTAAGTTACAGGAAAGCCCAGAGAAACTTTTTGGGACAATCCATTACTTCCACTTCAGGGAATGATTATAAATATCAAACTGTGCTTTATGAAGACCACACTATAACACGGTGTATAGGATATAATATGGTATACAGGATATACATATAAATAAAATATGGTGTATAGGATCCTCCCCCTGTAAAATGTACTAAAGATAAATTAAAAAAGTTCAAGGGGCATCTCTGCCTCCTTCAGGATTCCATAATTATAGAATTTTAAAACCATAACAGTTCACTGCTAAACTTAAACATTTATTGAAATGATCTGTTGAAAGCTTTGCTCCCTTACTTTCAAAACACTTTATTTCATCTGAATTTCATACGGTACAAAATTATCACATGCTTGAATTTGTTGCGCAAATAGCAGGTTCTTTCAATTCTTAAGGGAAACCTTCCTTCAGTGGCAAATAAATAAAAATCAAATCATATATATAATGTAGAGCATATATATATAATTTTCTTTTATAAAAACAAAAATATTTGGATATCTTATATTTCATATAGCTTAGCCATTCAGTTTATGTTGACAAATTTAGTTAAATGTTAGGAGGGACACTCCATATACAAAAGAACTCAATAGCAAGCATATATTTTAAAGATTGATTAGTCAGGCAACAACGTCTGACTTAATTCTTTTCTTGTATTTTTTTTAGAAGATACTCCATTTGTAAATTCAAGTTTGGTTGCCCCTTTTTAGTCTTTTTGCTCAGTATTTTGAACACTTCCATTTTCTTCTTTTTGTAGAGCCTTTGAGCTTCTTCTCTCTCTTGTTTTCTCTTCTCAAATTCCTGAAATTATTAGCATATGTAATTTTCATTAGTGACAAACAGCAGATATTGGTCACAATTCTGTTGAAACAGCTATCACCATGCAAACACTTCAAGGTCTGTCCTATATTTTTCAAAATGTGAAATGCTACTAGTAAGTGCAGTAGTGTACTCTCTTTGCCTTTAAACTATCATATGTGCTATAGCATAGCATAATGCAAAATTATTTAACAATTTTAACTGTGCATATGAATAAAATCAAAGCACAAAGAGAGAAGGCATATTTAATAATTTCATTATTTAATTAGATCCACTGAAGAGTCAGAAGTGACTTTACAGGTTACCTAGTCCCTATAACACTGAAATCATTTCTAGAATATCTGGTATTCTTTTAAATTTGCCATCTGACAGATTTAATTCAAGAAGTATTTAAATTCGAGAAGTACTTACTGACTGTACACTGTATACATGTAAAATATTGTGTTATGATTTTGATTATTTAAGAATTATCATGTTGATCTGATTTGCTAAGATCAAGACTTAAATTCATTTGCGCTTAAAGAAAAATAATTCAAAGTTATATAGATCTGAAAAGTACTACTTAAAATACTATACTCATATATACAGTTAAAAGTTCTTGAAATAATACAGTAAGTGCAGTTTTTGAACTTCTCCTGTAACACATACAGCTTCCACATGACACACCCTTACATTTGTATGATGACATAATTAACAAAGTGCTTTCACATACATTGCATAATTATATATATCAATATACTATATTTTAATACATAATAGAATTTTTTTAAATGTTGTATGTTTTACAGTATAATGGCTCTTATTTCATCTAATATACTATTTACAAAGGTGGCACTATCAGAAGGTTAGTTTAAAAACCAAAGCATACTGTAACAATCTATGAAACAGAGGTTTAGTTTTTCCATGGAGAAATATTCCTACTTCACTCTAGTCTGCCATCAGTTTAAAAATAATCAAATAAATTTTACATGCGAAACTTTTAGATTTCTTAGTTATACAATCTGTAAAACTAACACATACAAGAAATTATATATCAGCACCAACTTTGGGGTCTTTTTGACTGATGTGCTAAATCTTTTTAATGTGATGGATTAATAGAGTTTTAATGTAAGAAATATGAATGAACCACAGATAAACAATTTTGCTGAAGCTGCACATGATTTTGTTCTACTTATTTAAAAAAAGCTATTATAACTGTGGGTTTATGAATGATAACAAAGAATGGTAACTTACTGATAAGTTAATCTAGTAGGGTTTTTAATGAGCAAGAAAAACTCTTTAAAATATTATTTTATTCTAACACCTCCCTCTGACTTCTACTTGCTTTGATGTAAATTTATAAACATCTATATTTTTCAGTAGTTTTCAAATTCAGGATCGGGAACTCATGTACACCTGTGGTTGATTCATGTCAATGTATGGCAAAACCAATACAGTATTGTAAAGCGAAAAAAAAAAAAAAAAAAAAGATTTATTATGTATACTCTCTTGAGGCAATTGTTAAAAAATGACTATTACTATTATCTTCGAGGGTAATATAAACAATCGAGGAATCAGAATGTTGAAATTCTCCAGCTCCTCTCAGATTATTCATTTACCCAGTAAATATTTACAGATGCGCATACTATGGGCCCCATATTTAGAAGAAAAGCTTACATATACACTTAGGATAAAGAAAAATGAATCTAAATATTTTTAAAATAGATCTTACTTGTTTCTTAGCAGCACGCTTAGCTTGTATCTGATCATATTCTTCCTGTGCTTTTTGATTTGATGTTTTCTTTTTATTTTTCTTTGGAATATTAATGGAGCTTTGCAAGATAAATGAAAACAAATCATAAGCATTAAAAAAAATACAACCAAAATTATGACAAAATTACATCAAATATAGTACTTATATAGTCAAATCTCACTAATGCAACTTAAGGCAGGGGGAGAGATGTTGAAAGACAGACATTAAATCTTGCTAGTAAGACATCCAAATAACACATTAAATTTTTTGTTATACCTGTCAAGATATAGAAGGTGATAAATATAGAGTTTTGGAGAAACAGTTCAACCAGGGAAAACACAGAAAGTTCTGAAAGGTCCTAAAATGTTTGAAGAAGTAAACCAGCATATGAATGGTAGAAATGCCAGGCTGCAAAGGCATTAAATTGAAGGATGTTATGAAGGACTTCATGGGTGTACATGAACTTTAATCCCAAAGTTCTCTGACCAACTTGTCTCTATTCCATTTCATTTGTATTGCAATCAAGTATATGTTCTCTGGGTGGGGGGGAAAGTCTATATTAATAATAATAGTAGTAGTAGCAGTAGCAGTTAACAGTCATATACCACTTCCCATGTATCACATGCCTTTTAAGGACCATATATAAATGAAGTCATTTAATCATCACAACATCACGAGATGGGTCAGGGATACCATAGTCTATAAATAATCCATCCTGGGGTATGCAACATGGTAGCTGTAAATCACATACTATTATTATTTCCATTTTAAAGAAGAGGACACTGGGCACCAACATATTAAAGCCACTCCAGAGTCTATGATGCACTACACTATAATACCTCTCAAAAGTTAGATTTTTAAAAACATAAATAGCAAACATTAACCATGGACCAAATAAATGTACTTGAGAGGCTTAAATCTAAACCCAGATCTCTTAATTTCATTACTTTATTAAGCTTACCTAACATAACTCAGTCATTTAAGCTAACAAGAACGCCTCCATGAAAATATTTTCATATAATCACTTGCAACTTCTGAAATGCCCCAAGGCAAATTCCCATTACTATAGAAATTGTTCTACAATCTTTCATAAAATGCTACTTACATCCACAATAAAGAGTTTCAAAAGACTGTAATACATACTTTATTCTTATGCTACACGGTTCTTCTGGCTGAGGCTGCTCAATGCTACAGTGTTCTTCAGACAAAGCCTGGTCATTGCTACCCTGGTCTTCTGGCAAAGGCTGCTCAACTTGGTCTTCTGACAGAGGCTGGTCAGCTTTTCTAAGCTGCTTCCTGAGTCTTTCCTCTTCAGCTAAATAAAGATGTTTCAGATGATCAGGATACCAATCTGTGAAGGGGGATTCACTTGGGGTTTGAGACTTCTTTTCCTTCCGGAGTAATTTCTTGTAAGTTTGCTGAATCTTGAGTTTTCTTCGAAATGCAAAGCCTTGTCCTGTTGAAGAATACATCAGTCTTGAATTACTTTCTCAGAAAACATTGCATGAAAAATGTAGTTAATTGAAAACAGAAAACTGTTTACACCGTCATGTTCAGATGCTAGATTTCATTATGTTTTGCTTTAAAATGTTATTTCAAGAAAAGAAGTTGAAGCTATTAGAAAAAATAGTATCTTGGTCCTTTGCAAAAAGACTAAGCTAACAGAAGTTGGGAAGAACTCAACTGAGACTCTCAAAGAAAGAAAAACAACTAGAGTGTTGCACAACTCCAATTTATTGTACTCATAAATTAAACAGATTCATTTATTCATCTAAACACTTAATCTAGGTCTTCAATAAATACCAAAGGAGTCGGGGGAAACCCTCACTTCTATTCAACATTATCTGAACTGAGAACTCCCAGATGTTCAAGTTGGACTCAGAAAAGGCAGAGGAACCAGAGATCAAATTGCCAACATCAACTGGATCAGAGAAGCAGCAAGATAATTCCAGAAAAACATCTACTTCTGCTTCACTGACAATGCTAAAGCCTTTGACTGGAAGATTCTTCAAAAGATGGGACTATGAGACCACCTTACCTGCCTCCTGAGAAACCTGTACGCACGTCAAGAAGCATCCGTTAGAACTGGACATGGAACAATGGACTGTTTCCAAATTGGGAAAGAAGTATGTCAAAGATGTACATCGTCACCCTGCTTATTTAACTTATATGCAAAGTTCATCACATGAAATGCTGTGCTGGAGGAAGCACAAGCTGGAATCAAAACTGCAGGGAGAAATATCAATAATCTCAGATATCCATATGACATCACCCTTAGGGCAAAAGGCAAAGAGGAACTAAAGAGCCTTTTGATGAAGGGAAAAGAGGAGAATGAAAAAGCTGGCTTAAGATTCAACATTCGAAAAACTAACATCATGGAATCCAGTCCCATCACTTCATGGCAAATAGATGGGGAAACAATGGAAAACAGTTAAAGACTTTATTTTCTTGGGCTCCAAAATCACTGCAGATAGTGACTGCAGCCATGAAATTAAACAGGAGTTAAAAGATGCTTATTCCTTGGAAGAAAAGTTATGACAAACCTGGACAGCATATTAAAAAGCAGAGACGTTAATTTGCAGACAAAGGTCCGTCTAGTTAAAGCTATCGTTTTTCCAGTAGTCATGTAGGCATGTGAGAGCTGGACCATAAAGAAGGCTGCGGTTGAAGAACTGATGCTCTTGAACACCTGTGGTGATGAATAAGACTCTTCAGCATCCTCTGGACTGCAAGGATAACAAACCAGTCAATTCTAAAGAAACAGAACCCTGAATATTCATGGGAAGGACTGACGCTGAAGCTCCAATACTCTGGCCACCTCACATGAAGAGCTGACTCATAGAAAAGACCCTGATGCTGGGAAAGATTAAAAAGGGGATGACAGAGGACAAGATGGCAGGATGGCATCACCAAGTCTGAGCAAGCTCGGGGAGATGGTGAAGGACAGGAAGTCTGGCATGCTGCAGCCCGTGAGGTCGCAAAAAGTCAGACAGGACTGAGTGACTGAACAACCCACTCCAGTATTCTGGCTTGGAGAATTCCACGGACAGAGCAGCCTGGCAGGCTACACTCCATGGGGTCGCAGAGTCAGACATGACTGAGCGGCTTTCATTTCACTTCACATCTATTATTTTACCTTAGAGAAACTACCCTATGACTGACTTTTTAAAAGTAATTCAACATTAACCAGGTTAGATGGTGGTATGACTTTCTCAACAGCAATTATCAGAAAACTACTTATTTAAGATTTAGTATTCCATATGGGATTTAAGGGTACTTAATGGCAACCCACTCCAGTACTCTTGCCGGGAAAATCCCATGGACAGAAGAGCCTGGTAGGCTGCAGTCCATGGGGTCGCTAAGAGTCCGGCACGACTGAGCGAATTTACTTTCAATTTTCAGTTTCATGCACTGGAGAAGGAAATGGCAACCCACTCCAGTATTCTTGCCTGGAGAATCCCGGGAACGGGGGAGCCTGATGGGCTGCCGTCTATGGGGTCGCACAGAGTCGGACACGACTGAAGCGAATCAGCAGCAGCAGCAATGACGGCAAGATAAAACGAAAAATACAGACTAAAGCAAATAAAGATAGTAAGAGAAAAATAGACTGTTCTGTGACATTTTTAATTAGTAAGGGTGAGAATCGGTAAATTTCTAGCTTGCCTTCTAGTCTTTACTGTAATACATACAATTTTATGGGAAAAACGTAAAGGAAAGAGTTCTGATATTAAAAAAAATGAGCGTAAGTCGAGGAAAATGTTTAAAGATTTAGAGTGAGCAACACTTTCTCGCCTTCTCATCCAATGCTGTGAACAGCCCACAGCTTCAGCGAATTTAAGAACAGATTTCCTGGCTCCAAGCAGGGCTGGGTCTGGTTCCTAAATCCTTCCCAGCTTGGGAGACTGGCGTATCCGAAGATTTCGCGGGGCCGAGGACTTGTAAAAGCCTGCCTTCTTACATACGTACCTTCGCGAACGCTCCCCGCGAAGGCTTGCAGATGATTAGGCCGCCACGTTTTCCGTTTCACATTTTTATTTCTGAATTCAACCGGTGAAATTCCTCCACGCGTACCCAAGCCCCCTGTCCGCCCCCTTGCTGCCGGCCAAACGGGCGCCATGGCACACCATCCAAGGCGCAGGCAAAACACAACGGACTCAGTCAAAATACGTCATCAGGCAGAAGCAATCCATCGCCCACCGCAAGAATCCACATCTGAGATCTACTTATCCGGCCTTTCCTGCTTCCCACCGAGCCCTTGCCTCGCGGCCACGTTTGCGCCACCTACAGTCCGGGAGGTGGGGCGTCATGGCGGCTTCTTGCCCGCTCCCGGTGACCCAGGACCTGTCCACGTTACGTGCCAAGTTGCAGAAGCTACTGCGGTTCCTGAGGGAAGCCCTGCCCATTTCGAATGCACATACGGTGGACTTCTACACGGAATCTGTGTGGGAGAAACTGGTTGACTCGCCCCCAGAGACGGTGCTGTCGGCGCTCAGGACGTCCGCGGCGGCGTCAGAGGCGTGCCCCCTAGAGGAAGCCGGGAGAATGTCAGGTGAATGGCGGGTGGGCGGGGCGGGCAAGAAGGCGGGGAGAGGCCCCGGGCCCCGGGTAGCGTCCCAGGTCGCGGAAGTCGAGCAGACGCCTGAGCCGGCGGCGAGCGGGCTAGCGGATCGCTGCGTGGGTGGGAGCGGAGCCGCCTTTCCGCTTCCTGGTGGCGTGGCTGTGTGATGCGCCTCTCGGACCTCGGGTGCTTTTGTATTTCCACAGTTTAAAAAGAACAAGAAATCGGTGCTAGGACCTTTCTTTAGTAATTTAACAGTAATTTTTTTGATTGAAGGGAAACGCGGAATAGTGCTTACAGATCCATGTGAAAACACAGCAGATGTCATCACCCAACGTGATGAGTCTTTTGGATTCTTCAGATCATTTCAAGTGGTGATTATGCTGCTGCTGCTGCTAAGTCGCTTCAGTCGTGTCCGACTCTGTGCGACCCCATAGACGGCAGCCCACCAGGCTCCCCCGTCCCTGGGATTCTCCAGGCAAGAACACTGGAGTAGATTGCCATTTCCTTCTCCAGTGCACGAAAGTGAAAAATGAAAGTGAAGTCGCTCAGTCGTGTCCGACTCTGTGCGACTCCATGGACTGCAGCCTACCAGGCCCCTCAGTCCATGGGATTTTCCAGGCAAGAGTACTGGAGTGGGTTGCTCTTGCCTTCTCTGGGTGATTATGACCAAGAAGAAAATGTTGCGCAGTCGCCCACTGGTCTCCGACTCTGAGACCCCCATGGACTGCTGCACGCCAGGCCTCCCTGTCCCTCACCGTCTCTTAAAGTTTACCCAAGTTAACGTTCATTGCGTTGGTGATGCCATCAAACCGTCTCACCCTCTGCCCTGGCCTACTGCCCTCAGTCTTTCCCAGCATCAGGGTTTTTTCCAATGAGTTAGCTCTTTGCATAAGATGGCCAAAGTCTGGGAGCTTCAGCATCAGTCCTTCCAACGAGTATTCAGGGTTGATTTCCTTTAAAATTGACTGGTTTGATCTCCTTGCTCTCCAAGGGACTCTGAAGAGTCTTACCTTGCACCACAGTCGGAAGGCATCAGTTCTTTGGCGCTCTGCCTTCTTTAGGGTCCAGCTCTCACAACTGTGTATGATCACTGGGAAGAGCATACCCTTGACTGTTCAGGGACCTTTGTGGGCAAAGTGATGTCTCTGCTTTTTAATGTATTGTCTAGGTTTGTCATAGATTTTCTTCCAAGGAGCACAGATCTTTTAATTTCATGGCTGCCGTCACCATCCGCTGTGAGTTTGGAGCCCAAGAAAATAAGTCTGTCACTGTTTCTGTTTTCGCGCATCTATTTGATGGGACTGGATGCCATGAGCTTCAAGTTTTGAATGTTGAATTTTAAGCTTATTCAACAGTAGTACAATCTAGACCAGGATATTCACTTTTGAAGTGTATCTTACTCTGTTAAATTTTTTTTTAATGTAAGATATTCAATTCTACAAATGGTCAGCTACCTATAGTATTAAAAATGATTTTTATAATGTACGTTTGTAAAGGAATATTAATTTTTTATGTAAAGATTATGAGAAGAAGGACATTTTCCCATCATTACATGAAATTTACTGTTTGTGTCAAAGAAGTGCATTTTTTGCTTTTTAACCAGATTTATATCTTAGTAAAGAATTGTTAGCCACTCTGTACACTGTAATTTAGCTATTAAAATTTTAGACTGTTTAGTCAGGGTACAAATTCCAGTTCTACCAACTCTGTTATCTTAGGGAAGTTTGTTCATTCATTCATTCAGGGAACATTCACTTATTGCCTGCTATGTGCCAGTACTTTTCTAGGAGCTAATTTCTGTGTGGAGGAGGTGCGGGTGGAAGCAGGAAGACAAGCCCGAAGACTATTAAAGTAATCCAGGGTGGACTTCAGGTAATGGCCAGTTGAAGAGATCAGGCAGTTCCTCCAGCAGGTAGCAATGACAAACACTGACTAGATTATTAAAGACAATAATTGGAAGTCTCTAGAAGATAAACCAAACAGGGACAGAAATATGAGAAGAGTTTCTGTTGAGAGATTGCTACTGATTGGGAAAAGCTGTGAGTTCATGACTTTCTTGCGAGGCGTCAATGGAAAATGACATCCTTCCCGGCTCAAGATGGTCGTGGCAGAGTTCAGATCAGAGCAGATGGGAATTGGGGAAACACCTTCTGAAAGGAGGGCGACTGGACTGAGATCTAAGATATGAATGTGAACCTGATCACTGGACTGCACACACCCACCCACACGCCGTTGACCCAGCTGCTGCTAAGTCTCTTCAGTCGTGTCCGACTCTGTGCGACCCCCGTGGACTGCAGCCTACCAGGCTCCTCTGTCCGTGGGATTCTCCAGGCAAGAGTACTGGAGTGGGGTGCCATTGCCTTCTCCTGTAACTGCATAGTGATACACTAATTCAAACTTACTGCTATGGGGGAAAAACACCATTTAATGAGACATGAAGACAAAGCACAAACCCGACTAAGGGGACACACGCTGTGGACCACAGCAGGCAATGACCAGAGCAAGTGGGGGGACGGGGGAGGGGAGATGGAGGGGTAAACTACAGCCCCGGGGCTGGAGGTGGGGAGACGACTAAGCAGACAACAGGATGAGGCAGGAAATCAAAACCAATGATGAAAGCAGACACACGGTCAGAGAATTCCAACAGCAAGGAAAACATACACAGAACTGTTGTTTTACAAATACTCAGAAAGAAATCAAGCATGAAGCCACAGAGAAATTGTCAAAGAATTTTAAATATCAACTAATTAGCCAGTGATGTAAATTATAAAAACAGTGTGTCGAAAGACCACAAAATGGACTAGTTACCACTTCACATGACCCAGAGTCCCACAAAAACGCTGACAAAGTCAGAGGGATGGTGACCCCTGGAAAGACAGAGCTCCCGGGGAGGTGTGTAGGCTTGCTGCAACTTTGACAGAGTGTGTTCCCCAAAGTGTACACAGCTTGGGTAGCAAAAATCAAAAGCCTCTTTGAATTCCTGTATCAAAGTTTAGAATTCAGGGCTGGAGGGATGACTGGAAACTTGGGCTGGGTCACCTTGGGAACAAACTTAACCACAGAGAGATTGAACCTCCCTCCCCCGCTACCCTGCCACCCCCAAGCTGACTGTCACGTGTACCCAAGTCTTTATCTGCCTGCTGAACTACACAGGCTCAGGGATATGCTGGGGAGAGGGTGCTGTAAATCAGCAGCTGAGCAGGCACACTGGCTGCTGCATGGGGAAGGGGAATCAGATTTCAGTGTGGGTCCAAGCAACTTTGCTTTTCTTAGTAGAACAACGGCAACCAAATCCTTAAAAAAATAAAGCAGCTCCCCTGCAGTAAGTTAACCACAAATTTCAACCAACAACTGCTCAGTGTGCACAGAAACAGGATAGTGTGACTCCTGCTCAAAACACTGATTGCAAGTGAGCCCTGATGTTCATTGTAAGTAGCTGTGTTCAGGGAATTCAAAGTGTGACCCAAGGTGGGGGGGAATAAGTTAATAGGAGCTGATCCTGATTGGGCTCAGATGTTGGATTTAAGTGGCTGTTATAAATATGTTCACAGAAGCAGAACAAAGTAGCCTAATAATTAAAGGGAAACACAAGAGTTGTATGACCTCCCTTACAATTCTTTTAATTGGAAGAGTACATACTCACTGACCCATAATTATAGTATTATTACACAGTGTTACACGTTATCTGTTGCTGATAACACGCTCTCACACAGCGTGTGGGTCAGCAATTCAGGAGCAGATGGACTGGCGGATCAAGCTTAGGGTCTCATGGTTTCACAGTCAAGATGTTGCAGTTGCTGAAGGCTTGATGGAAGTTGGAGAACTTGCCTCCACAGTGTCTGACTTACACAGGTGACTAGTTGGTGCTGCCTGTCGGAACAAGGCCTCTGCGTCTCACCACGGGAGCATCTCCCTGGGGCTGCTTTCGTGGAAGCTGCCGTGTTTGCAGATGTTTTTGTTTCTGTCTGTGCTCATGCTTGTGGACTTGGCCTGGTCATAGACTTTGTCTGGTATTGGTGTACTGTACAAGTTTTCATATTTAATAGGGAGGAGTGTGGTCTGAGTGCCAGTGCCAGCCCAGCTATGAGTTACTCTGTCACAGCTGATTGCTATTGTAATTTTTTTTTCCTTTTTCAAAAGAATAATATTACCTATCTTACAAAGGTGTAGTAAAGATGAAAGATGATGTGATCTGGCTCCTGATACAGAACTGGGGATGTAGCATGGATTCAACAAATTGTGGCTAATAAATGATGAAGGTTGCGGTAACGTTGATTGTGATGGTGATGATATAATTAGGTCTTTCTTTCTTTGGGGAAAATATAGATTGTCAAGAACCTCTGGAAATGTATATGCTCCTATAGCAACCTGTATATCTCATATATTAACGCGTCATGCGGTTTTCATTGTCCACTGACTTCTCTGTCTGCAGTTAGATTAAAAAACAAAAGTACAACATTTGCCTTTTTCGTTTTTGTGTTCTTAGCATATTGAACAGTTTCTGGCATATAGATGAGTAAATTATTCTTAAAGAATGATGTGAAGCATAGATCTATAAAGAGTGTTATTGAAGGCATTTCTGGAAATACAGTACTGAACTAGATAGCTGTTATTTCTGATACTATATTTATCATCATTGTTTTTATATGGCTTATTCTAATAGGCTTTATAATTAATATGAGAAAATAGAAAACAGTAACTGTTCTTTCCCGCTGTGAAAATGCAGTACTGAAGATTATGGAAAGATACCCTGGGAATCTGGAGATAAAATCAAGGAAGGCATCATTTCAGGCTAAAATTTTTAAAAGTTTATACATATATAGGTGAGATTAGCCATCTGCAGAAAAAAAAAATCAATAGTGATACCTTGTAAGTACTTTACTAATAAGCAAGTGTTCTATATTTCATCTCAGGGATTAAGATTTTGTTATACCCACTTCAAGGGAACCAAACTGTTTTTTTGGAAGTAATGATTATGTATGTAAATCTGTAACATTCTCAAGTGAATTATCTTTTGGTCTTCAGGAGTTAATTGGTCTTCCTAAGTATAGAGAAATCTTTCAAAAGCAAAACAGAAGAGGTATTCTGATTTAGGATAGCAAAAATAGTTTATGAAGCAGAAATAGATCAATACTACACAGGCAACTCAACCAGCTACCCAGCTTGATTAAGATTTTCTTTTAGAATATCTGGCTTTATCTGCACTAGTTGCAATTTTAACATTAGGAAAGAGTGTCCTCTCAAATGAATGATATGGGCTATTGTAAATATATTTCTCGGTGTAAATGAATAAATTATAAAATCAGTTTCTTGTAAGTTTGCTTAGAATCAGTTGTGGAAAACCTATCCAGCTTTAAGGAAATACAGTTCCTGTGCCTGTAAAGCCAGCCTCTGTGACTTTGCCAAAGCCCAGGGCTGCTCGGAGACTCTGCCTTGAGCCTCCAGGGCCTCTCTTGACTCTCTTCTTTCAGCCATATGCGGTATCTCCTGTTTCTTGATGTCATCACTTACATGATTCTTACCAGGCGTGGGTGCTGAATAAATGTTTAGAATTGGTTCCTTTTGGTGACCACCTGCATAATTAGTTTACTGTCATTTTAATTGAATAACACAGGAAGTTTTTGCCTATGATAGATTATTTCATTGAAGTTTCCCTTAAATTATTTTTATTACATCTCAATAGATTAAATTGCTTTTTGGCCATTCTAAGTATTTTTTGTTGTTGATGGTGATGGTGGTGATTATAGTGAATTAAAATTACACTCACATTTAATTTGAAACACATGAAACAAAAGATTTTGGAACTAGAAAGTGAGAACAGCAGAGAAATAATTAGTGTCATCTGTTTCACTCTGTTGTGTTTAACTTTTATCTTTTCACTCTCCATATGTATTTTCCTGAACTCTGTTTTCCCTTTTCATATTTCTTGGATCTTTTTAGGAGACTTCAAGTGTGGACATAATTTCTACAGGACAAAACGATAGTGGCAAGTGTCAGCCCAGTTTCTTGGGTTGCTACTATAATTATGTAAGAGTGAACAAAAATACAAACACATTTGTGGGAATGTCATCATTTTTAACTTTATCGATGTATAGAAAGTGCTTCTGATCGTTCCTTTTAGATGGGGCCATTTAGAACTTGAATTTATTTTCTAGTTTTTAATGGTTACCCGTCTCCCCCTGCTCCCACAGCTTCTGATTTTGCTCATATCATTCAGTTATTAAGAAGCTGAGTAAAGCTGAGTAAAACTAAGTTTATGGAGATTCCTCTTATCCTATGGCAGTTTTTTCCATCAGCCTATTCAAATTATATTTAGCCAATCTGAATAAATTTAAGTGTCTTTCATTTATTTAGATACTCATGTTATTTGTTTGAATTATCAAATCATTAACCTTTCACTGGAAATTTGCTGTTATGGTAACCTGTCTTCATAGTTTTATCATGATTTAAATTCTTCAGTTGAATTAAAAAAAAAAAAAACTTGCCTAGAAGGCTTCATGTTTAATGGGGTCTACATGTATTTTTTTGTTTTTTTTTTTACCTCTTCTCGTCAGTGATTAAAAAGGTCCTCTATAAATGACATTGGCAATCTTCTTGTTACGTCGGCTCATAATCTGCCAGCTCGTCTTCCTCCATTTCTCTTGCATCTGCTGCTTCCCATAGCAAATAGTTCAGCTCCCTCCTTTTTCAATCTTGTGAAAAAATTTTAGCAATAACTTCCAAATTGTTCTCACTTTCAGACTATTTCAATTGCTTCTCCATTCAAACTGCTTTCCAGTTATCTTCCAGAATCATAGTTCTCGTCTTGTTATTCCTTTACTCAAAAGTCATCTAGTGGGTCTACATTTCCTACGAAACAAAGCTCTTCACCTTCGATGTTATCTACTATCTTTTCTCCAGCTGGAACCTCAGCTGATAGTGTAAGCAAATAGGAGAGAGCATTTACAGGATATGGGTTTTGTGATTGTCACATACAGCTTTGAATCCTGTCTCTGTTACTCTAGTGCTGTGTAATCTTGTGTGGGCTTCCCTGGTGGCTCAGACTGTAAAGAGTCTGCCAGCAGTGTGGGAGACCGGGGTTCGATCCCTGGGTTGGGAAGATCCCCTGGAGAAGGAAATGGCAACCCACTCCAGTATCCTTGCCTTTTCTGAAAAATTCCATGGATGGAGTAGAATCTTGTGTGAATTAGTAAAGCTTTTAAGCCTCAGTTTCTTCATTTAAAAAATGAAAATCATAATTACTGTCTGAAAGGGTTGTGTAGAAGTCAATGAGATAACCTGTTAAAATCTGGCACATAACTGAGTGGGCATTTAATAAACATTAGCCATCATTTCCATATTCTGCTTTCCTCACATAGAAGAAGATGGACTGAGAGTCAGAAGACTGGGTTCTAGTTCATATCTGACTCTGATTAGCTGTGTGTCTTGCACAGGGCAATTTGATCTCTGGTTCCTCTGGATTTTCTAAAACCAGCTTGAACATCTGGAAGTTCATGGTTCACATATTGCTGAAGGCTTTCTTGGAGAATTTTGGGCATTACTTTACTGGCGTATGAGATGAGTGCAATTGTGCAGTAGTTTGAGCATTCTTTGGCATTGCCTTTCTTTGGGATTGGAATGAAAACTGACCTTTTACAGTCCTGTGGCCACTGCTGAGTATTCCAAATTTGCTGGCATATTGAGTGCAGCACTTTCACAGCATCATCTTTTAGTATTTGAAATAGCTCAACTGAAACTCCATCACCTCCACTAGCTTTGTTCATAGTGATGCTTCCTACCTAAGGTGTTCATTGGAAGGACTGATGTTGAAGCTGAAACTCCAATACTTTGGCCACCTGATGCGAAGAGCTGACTCATTTGAAAAGACCCTGATGCTGTGAAATATTGAAGGCAGGAGGAGAGGGGACGACAGAGGATGAGATGGCTGGATGGCATCACCGACTCAATGGACATGAGTTTGGGTAAACTCCAGGAGTTGGTGATGGACAGGGAGGCCCGGAGTGCTGTGGTCCATGGGGTCGCAAAGAGTTGGGCACGACTGAGCGACTGAACTGAACTGAACTTGCACAGGGCGTTGAGCTGTGCAATAAGGAAGCATCAACTTCCTCATCTAAGAAGATGTCTAGGGTATGTGTCAATAACTGAGGCAGAAGAAGAGCCAGCCTGTCTCAAATGGCTTATAAACATCTCTTGAATGACCAATAAATAAATATATATATACATATATATATACATATATTTTAGTTAACTCACACAAGTCTAGAATTGCAGCTTCTCTTAAAAGAAAAAAAGATGTGGCTCCCCAAAGTTCTAAAGATAATGGCTTCTTGGTTTGTGGACTTCAGGCACTTTCCGTGTACCCCTGAAAATGTATTCAGGAGTTTGCTTCTCAAAGGAGACCAAGAACCAAAGATAGCTATGGATCATCTGGGTAAAAGACATCTAGTGTTGCTTCTAGTGCACAAAACATAATGACAAAGTTTTTACCTCCAGATTGTATTAGTTCCTCTTGTTAAAGCCATGATCACAATGAAGGCCTGAGTCAAACTGAATTTTTTTTTTAATCTTTATTTAATTTGTTACAATATTGCTTTTGTTTTACGTATCGGCTTTTTGGCCATGAGGCATGTGGGATCCTAGCTCTCCACAGGGATCGAACTCACACCCCTTGCATTGGAAGGTAAAGTCTTAACCATCTGAAGTCCCCAGGCTGAATCTTGAGATGAAAAAGCCTATAACCAGTCATCATTGGGTCATGTCAGTAAATGATTAAACTTCCCACATGATCTGACTCCAGGTCATCTTTGATTATGAAGATGACTGAAATAATAGGATGTCAATTCTGGATTTCTAAGATGCATCTTCAACCACAGAGGAAGGGACAGTGTATAAGGGTGCAGTATTACCAACACTTCTCTTAGGCATTCTCTCGCCACCCGTTTATCTAATATTTCTGCTGCCTTGTTGCCTGAATGTGCCGTGCATTTTTCCCCTCCCTCATTTTTTTCATGTAACTCTCTTTGCCTGGAACTCTCTCATGGAACATTATCTATTTAACTTGTGCTAAATCTACAACAGAACTAGTCATTTGTATGTTTTTTTATTCCTTCTTTTATTAGAGCACGTAGCATGTTGTGTTGTAATGACTTGTTGCCTTCAACCCTCTTAGTCTGTGTGTTCCGGTATCCTAAGTGCCATGCGGTAGGCTCTCGTTAAATGTTTGCTGAGTTTAATAGGTTAGATAAAGAGTGTATGGGCGTTCCAGGTAGATGGAACAGTGCAAGCAAACAGTGAAGGTGGAAAACTGTAAAACATGGACAGCAGAACATAAAACCAAGTATTCACAAATGTTTACCTAGCTAAAGTCAGAGTAAACTATTGCAGCCAGTATTCCAAACGTCTATCATGGGGATGTTTGCAATCATCCATCCATGGGGACACTGGTTAGGATCCCTTAGTGGTGGTCTAGAGATGAAGGATGTGCCTAGTTTAAGATGATGTATTCTTTGTGAGAATACAAAGGAACTGATAGTTTTAAAATACATTGTATGGAGAAAATAGGTAGTTCTTGGTGACTGTTTTCTATATACAGTTCAAAGAAATGGGGAAATCAAAGCTAATTTCAAGAGATTGATTGTGGGAATATCTTGAAGAATAATAATAAATTGTACCATTAGCAAAATTAGGAAAATCAGCTGAGGGAGCTGGTTGGGGAAATAATGCATTCAGTTCTAGATATATTGTGGTTGAGGTCATCCAAATAGAGATATTTAAGGATTCACATTCATTGACCCCAACCATTCACAAACCACCTTAGATTTTTAGAATTAGCTCCCATGTTTTATTTTAGTAGTATAAATTATCACTGCTCTGGGCTACAAAGACCCAGAAGTGACTAAAGTGAATTTAATTCTATTGATGTTTGAGAGGAAGGGGAGGGCAGTCCTGGAGCATCTCTTCTCTGACCTCTGCAAGATCAATATTCTTCAGAACTTGCTGTGGTCATTGATAGACTTAAGAATAGCTCTTAAGGACTGTCTCTAAACCTTGCAACCTCTGGGTGCCTGACTATTTTTATAACCTAATTTATTTTCGCAAAAATTACTTAGCATCTTCTTGTTTGTTGTTCAGTGGCTCCATCACTTCTGACTCTTTGCGACCCCATGGACTGCAGCATGCCAGGCTTCCCTCTACTTCTAAGTGTTAGTCTAAGCATCTTCTTAGACTTAACACTGTGCTAGGTGTTATGGGTGAATACCAAGATGTAGAAGGCATAATCTGTCTACAAAAATTCACATTCCAATAAGGAAGGTAAAAGACATGGTACTTGTAGTACAAAACAAAATGGGAAGATGAATGAAATATTCCTTTCTTCTGCAGAATTTTATTCTAGTTTCTTCCTATTTGATGTGGTCAGAGAATTAAATTATTATATTCTTTCTAGATTAAGTGATACATAAAAATCTGCAGTCTGAGCACTGCCCAAGAAAATGCTTTTCCATCTTTAAGTTTTTTTTTAATTATTTAATTTCCAGCTATGTAAGACTGCTTTTATCCAAAAGTAGTTGATTTCATTTTCTAAATAAAATTTTTCAACATTGTTATATTTGAAATATTAAGCATCCTGCTGTAAGTATTTGAGTTTTTGTATTGTTTCACAAGTTAATTTTATAATTCTCCACAATAAAATTCTTCCTTTCCCCTCCATGCCCCTCACATGTCAAGCTGTTTCTCATTTGTTGTTTTATTCTTTTCTGTGTGTTTCTTAGGAATTTTTATGTTATTTTAATGACAGTTGAAGTAATCTTCCATGACAATTATTTTTTAATTTAAAAAATGACAATATTTTTACAGTTTATGCAGAATTTCACCACACATGGCTCTATCTTTGTCAACAGGTATTTCTCAAAAATTATTCTTAAGTGACTACTCTGTTGACTATGAAGATGTTATCTAAATACAGTGAATCTATCCTTTTGTCTACAAAGCTCCATTTATAAACTTTTCATACCCTTAATACTTTATAATATTTTCTACCAAAGACAGATTTAATAATGTAAATCACCTTTATACTCCAATATATGAAAAAAAGATATTTGGAAGTATGATTTTGTTATTATCTATTGGGAGGGTCATTTTTAACCTCACAAACTTTAACAGTGTAATTTATTTCTATTTCTGCTTTTTTTTTTCAATCTTCCTTTCTTCTTGTTCACCTAGTGTGTGAATTTTTTTTTTAATTTATATTGTTAGTCAAAAAGAAAATATGTGCTTCATTCTTCTGGATTAGGTGGTTGTATGTGTCATTTAGGCTACCACTGGAATTACACAAAAAGATATCTACCTTACCTTGATTCAGTTCAGTTCAGTTCAGTTCAGTCGCTCAGTCGTGTCCGACTCTTACCTTTATTAGAAATTGAAATTTAGATTGTGCAAATTAAAACTATTTAGTCACAGAATCGGACACAACTGAAGCGACTTATCAGCAGCAGCAGCAGCAGTGTGATTAACATATATTTTGTCAAATGAAACAGACTGACCTGTATGTTTTGGTAGCTCATATTATTTATGTTTTTTTGTTAGATGGGTATTATCTAAAAAACTCAAGACTAGTAACTTAGACCATCAACAATAAGAGAAGATCTGTTTAATACCAGAAATACTAGAAAGAAAGGGATTATCTTTTCAGGGTTGGATTAATTTTAAAACTGTGAAATTTGTGTTAAGAATTAATAGCTCTATCAGTGACTAAAAGAAGAATTTTAGGTTGTTTTAAATATTTAAAATGATCTCAAGAAGCCAGAGGAAAAGTACTTAGTTGAATTGTCTGTTATAGTATTAACATTGGGCAAAGTAAAAGATGAGGAAACAGTAAAAGATAGTGATTCGTAATCTCTTAGGTCACAGATCCCATTAAAAGGCTAATTCACATGAATGCTAAGTACCTCTTCCTTAGGAAAAAGGCATATATGCTCACAAATGGACGTAACACTTTACAGAGGGCTTTAGGTGATTCCTAAGCTTCTGTAGCTCTTAGACCTCAGGATAGGGACCACTGGTTGAAAGCATTTTTAGTATTATAAAACTTTGTGACTTCATCTTGATTTAGACCAGTATTTGTACTCATTTTTTTTTCTTGTCACTTTTTGTTCCTTACTATGATGTATATTTCGAGAATTTTCTTTAATCTTTATGAAGTTCTGAAACTTCCCATGTGAGGGGAACTGTATTTCAGAAGTAACTGCCGAATATCTTTAGGCAACACCAATGACAATTACTGAAACCGAATTCTTCCTCTTACTTGATGATTAAAATTAGAATGGTGAATGTAAATGTAAAGTTAGGTGGGCATTTTTTTTGGCTTATTCTCTATTCTGCAGCCACCTTGAATAATGGCCCCTAAAGAATAAAATTGATCTATTTTTTTTATGAATTATACACATCATTTACAAGAATTAAGTAAAGAGCAAGATCTGCTGGAGTTACAGTAGAAACTAGATAGAGAAAGTGTTTATTTAAAGCAAATTCCTTTTGCACGTTCTTTTTGCTGGGCAAATGATTACAACTGTATTCAGTTAAGAAATAGTAGAATAGACACCCATTTATTTTGTGCTAGTGTTGAAATGGAGGTAATGGAATTTAGAATAAGAATAGCAGATAAAATTAAACTCAAGTTAATGAAATACACAATAGAGAAGAGTACAGTTTTAAGGGAGAACTGTGACTTTTTACTCTCTCAAAATTTCTTAGTAGCAATTTAATTATATTCACAATTACTGTTTACTTGGGACAAAAAGTCCTTTATTTTTCCTGCCTCAATAATAAACAAACTGGAAAGTCTTTTTTTGATTCTTGAAAGCCTGGAAGTCTAGGCCCAAGTCAATGTGTGTATAGAAAGGAAATATTGGTCTTCTCAGTAAGAGATCAATAGCAATGTTAATTACTAAGATACTGCCATCCTTGAGGTATTGTGGGGCAGTGGAGCTTACAGTGGTGTTCAGAAAACAACAGCTGAAATAGGAAATGAGATGTCTGTGGTAGAAACAAGAGAAGAACCAAGAAATTGATTTTAGCACTCACTGCAGTAAGGGTTCACTTTTAAAGCATTCTTTACAACGATCAAGCAGTTTTTAAAGTTTTAGAATCTAGAATTTATTTTGTATTTTACTAACAAAATCATTTTTGATTTTTTAAATTGAATTTATTTTTCAGAAAATATTTACAAACATTTAATTTATCCCTCAGTGCTTCTAATTTTAAATGGAGTTTGAAGCTGTAGAATCTCATCATCTGTCTCTTGATTTTGGTTATTTTCTGAAAAGAGAGACTTCTGATAAAGGAAATTAAAGCATTATAGTAAAGCAGACTTGACCTCTATATTAGGTCTCTAAGGCATGGTGAGGATTATAACCTAGCTACCAAATTTCATATCAAAATCAGTAAAAAGTGTCATTGGTAATAATATTCTCTCTTGAGCTTTCAAGCTGATTTTAGGACATGGTGCCCACTGCTGACCATGGGCCGCCATGTACTGAGAAGTTCTTGCTTTCATCCTACTTATACTACAAAACCCAGTGCCAGCTCTTAGACTTGTGTCTCAAATTGCAGCTTACCTGTCTCTACTTATGTTTTCATTCTAATGACTAAGGACTTGCATCCAACTTCTAGAATCCAAACTTCCTTTTTCCCAGCAGGCCTTGTGTTTAGAAACTGTATTGGTCATTGTTTCAAGTTCTTCTCTAGTAGCCTATATGGTACTCTGGGCCTAATGCTTGAGTATTTTCTATCCCATGTTTTTCTAACAAAGTCCCAAGTGTCATGTCAGGAGGCTCAGTTACTTAATTTGAATGTAGTGGTTTGGGAATTGCCTACTGTATTCTAGGATTTTTTGGATGAATGTATATGTACATTAATACATATATACATGTAAGTATATGTCTGGTTTGGTGGTTTAGTCGCTAAGTTGTGTCCGACTCTTACAATCCCATGGACTGTAACCTGCCAGGCTCCTCTGTCCATGGGATTCTGTAGGTGAGAATACTGGAGTGGGTTGCCATTTCCTTCTCCAAGTGTATGTGTATTTGTGAATATTCTCATATTTGTACACATGCTTATGATTCCCTGATGGCTCAGTGGTGGAGAATTCGCCTGCTAATGCAGGAGACATGGGTTTGATCTCTGGGTTGGGAAGATAACCTGGAGGAGGAAATAGCAACCTCCATTTTCTTGCTGGGAAAATCCCATGGACAGGAGGGCCTGGCAGGGCTCATGGGGCCACACAGGGACTGAGTCCCTGAGCACACACACACGTATATGCTTATGCATGCGTGTGTTCCTTAAGATATTGTAAAGTAGATATTTGCCCCCATTTTATAGATGCAGGTATCAAGTCTTATAACAGATAAATAGATTACTCATGGCCATAGAGGGAGAAACAGTCTGAGAACCAGAATTCAGACCTAGTTCTTGCTTATTCATGTACCCATTGTAGTCATTGAGTGCCCTCTATGATAGGAGATCATTCTAGGTTTCCTCCGGACACAGCAGTGAACAAAGATTTGTGTCCTCTGGCATATCGCTATGTCAAATGATGATAAGTGCGATAAAACACTGATGAAGATCAGTGAGGAATGAGAGCTGAGAGAAGTTGCAGCTTTAAATAGGGTTGTCAGAGAAGTTTTCACTGAAATGGTGACATTTGAATAAAGACTTGAAGGAAGGAAGAGAGAGAACCATGAAAATATCGGAGGGAAGATGGTATCAGAGGAAAAGACAAGAGGAAGGCCTGAGTAAGCGCATCCCATGTGACATCTTGAAAGAATTGTAACTGAGAGTTACTGAGCTCTCTGGAATCCACACTGCACCTTTGTTGCCCCCATGCTTTGTAAATAAGACACCACATACCATAGATGAATCACCAGTCATTAACAAATTAGCTTTATCCGGTTCAGTTATATCCCAGAATTGTTTATTTTTTAGCGTTTATTTTTTATATAATACCAAATCAGTTTCCTAAACTGCTGTTGTTTTGTATGCTGTTTTTATTTCCTTCAAATTAAAACTATGAAAAAGGTCTATTAAATACTGTGTATTTACTCTAAGAAATATTAAAAACTGATTTTCCTAGTTGTATAAACAACTTAATTAAATGTAAAAATGCTTTTGAAATTGTTCCATATACTTTATACATTCATTGTGATGTAATGTTGGCACAATAAGGATATGCATATCAATTTCTTGTTAATTATATCATTCTTTCTAAGAGCATAATTTAGTCTTGAGATAACATTTTTTTCATTTCATATGCAGCCATAAATTATGCTGGAGCTTTTGTAACAAGTTTCCTAGCACATAATTGAGTAACATATATTGATTTATTTTAAAAGTCCACAGTATATATTCTGTTTCTGCCTTACATAGATTATAGGGTTATGGGTATATTTAAACATTCATAAAATTTAATATACCCCATGTTTAATTTTCGTACTTCAGCAAGACAGCTTTAACTTTTGATTGAAGTCTGGTAAACAAGTATAAAAGATTGAAGCCTAAAGTCAACTCTTGTGGAAATGCTTTCAAATGTGTAATTAAACTTGCATCGACTTTAAGTTTCCATTTTAGGAAACATGTAAAATTCATCTCAACCAATGCTTATTGAGCATTGTACTTTGGAAGTTTTATTGCTAAGTAAAAAAAAAAAATTACTATTTTGGTAACAGTGGTGGTGTTAAGAGTCTGAACCATGGCAGTGATGGGCAAGTTAAAAGGGGGCAGTTCCAAATGCAGGACATTGTTCCATTAGGGTTAATGGGTGACTGGATATGTTTATTGAAGGAACAAGGAGCATTGAACATGATGTAAAGATTTTTAACGTCAGCACTGGGTGACTGATGCCAGTGTTAAACAGGAGAGGAAATAGGAGGAGGGAAAGTTTTGGTGAGCATAAGAAGGTGCATTTCAGTTTGGGGCCTTTTGAATTGGAGACATCTGTAGGTCATTATGTAGCAGTGAGTCCGTAACATTTCTATTGTTATTAAGAGGGCACTGTTAATGTCTTCCTGAAACGCTGGACCATAGGAAATTTTCAGGCTGAGTGATTATAACAGTCGTGACCTTTGCCCTAACCCTTATAACACAGGTAAATGTCAGAATTTAGCATATAGCTGCATTTTATCTTACCTCACTTTCTAAGTGTTCTAAATCACTTTTGTCTCCCCTTGCGATTGTAAACATCAGGGCTGAGATGAGGATTTATGCTCTTCCAACAGGCTCAGCAGTACTCTTGAAGTCTTCATGGTGGCCTCAGTGATGACTACTACCACAGAATCTTAGGATTTGTTTCTCCCAGTGTGCCTGGTGGTGCCACAGTAGCAAATGCACTGAGGAATTGCTTGCATCCATCCATTCATTCATTTCCTACTTACTGATACCTGCTGTGTGCAAGGTGTTATAGCTTTCCACCTAGGCGTGAAACAGTGGGGGTGCATAGTTTCCACCAACAGAAAACCACAACAGCATCATAAAAACTTCAACTTTTCAGGGACTTATCAGTTGTTTTATATGTAGAAATTGCTCTTTAATTTCTTAATCTTGAAATCACTTGTGGTAAAGAGGAAGCTGTTGGGGGGAGTGAGGACAGTGAAATGATTAAGAAGATAAAATGAGTTCGAACCTATCTTAAGATATTACCATTATTGATCTCTGCCAGAGAGAACTCTTGTTAACTTATTCTGACAGATCTGCCTGGAACTCTTTTAAATGCTGTCTTTCCTGATTTTGTTTCTTGTCCACCAAACTCACCACTGTGGAATGTTAATTGAATGTGGGAACACAGCCTTGGCCCACTTGCCTTGCTACTTAATGTTTGTGGGAACCTGGCTAAATTGCAGCCCCAAGTGTTGATTTCTTCCTCTGTGAGTGTGGATAGGAGCACAATATAACTATCTGATAAGTCTTTTCCATTAAATATCAATTGTTTGGCACAGCGCCTAGCCAGCAATATATGTACAATAAATGTTAGCGGTAATAGTGATGAGGTAATTGTGCATCCTAACTCTGTCCTCCTTAAAGTGCTAGGTAATAGTCTAGTAAAATAACAGACATTTAGTTTTGAAATTTTATTTATATTAAATGTTAATATTATATATTCATTGATGGTTTCCATTTTATTTCTAGCTTTGAAACATTATTTATTTCTCTACTTTGAGATTTTCATAATCCAACATGTGTATGTATAACCTGTCTTTCCTTGTACATTGATTTCTGCTGTAAAAAAAGTACTCAGAGATATCCTGATCTCATATTTAATAGAATTAACTTCTTCCTTGCCTCTTTGCTGTTTTTGCTCCCTCATGGCCAAGTCTTGTAAGAAACTTCTGTCTTGTAAGAAACTTGTGTTTAATCTGTCTTGTAAGAAACTTCTGTAGGTGGACAGAAAAATAAGAGTAGATAAAGACAAAGCATGTAATAAAGCAGAGCAGATAATTCCAGTAGAGGGAGATATTGGCAAAGTAATCAAGCCACATAATATGCAGGTACACCGGGCATCAAATTTAAAAATGAAGCTTTTCCTGGGTACAAAGTTTAACTAATCGAGAATTAATTAAATAATAAGTTGAGTAACACCGTGGTTTCTGTTTTGCTAGTTGCCAAACCCAAACTCAGTGTACAGTTATCTGGGAATGCACTATGCAAACTGCAGACACCATTTCCATCCCAATGGAACTTATGTTTCAGAAATAGCAGTGAAGGTGACCATTAACACCTCTCTTTCTCCGAATCTCTAAACATCTTAAATAATGGAAGTTACAGGTTGGATCATTTGAAAACAAGTCACAAAAGCTTTATTTTCGTAACTCAAAAAAATTTTTTCACAGATTTCTAGATTATCTGAATAAACTGGTATAGCCTCAAACAACAGGACTGAATCAGAACGCTATCTTTTTTAATATAAGTAAATTAATAAAAATATAGTATCTTTGCAATTTGGATCTCCAAATTTCTGAAATTACTAGGAGGCCTATAATTAAAAACAAATTAACAGCATTAATTTGACTTGGATGGGAATTTTTTCTTATATTTTCAGTAGGATTGATTCAGTAGTTAAATTGCTTTGAACGTTTACTTTTCCAACAGAAACATCACATTTCTTTCTGTTGGCAACCTTGTCCAATAACTGACTACTTTAATAGTCCCTCTGCACTCTGAGATTTAATGCTCTTATTTCTATCACACTCTAAGAATTTGTAGCCCTGGTACGTAGGGATGTTGAGACTGCCCTTAAAACTGAGACTCACTTAAAAGTTGACTGAGTTTTCCCCACTGTATCATGCCTAAATATTGTGATGTAGATTTTATTACTTTTGGCTGCATTAGTAAATTCAGTTTGTAAAATGTCCAAAGAACTTTTATATAATATACAACATGTATTTAAAATAAACTTGTAGTAATCTTATTTCTACTTAATTGATTCAGAAATGGAGGTTATACATCTCTGCTAATTTTCTTGTTAATTTAGTAAATATTGCTAGTAATACTATCAACTTAGTTAACTTTCAAACAGTACTGTCTTAAACATGTAGTTTTTAGTTAGCATTCTGTAAACCCTCATCAGTTTTCTTGCTGTTAACTTTTTCCAGGAAGCATCATTGCTTTTCGGGTTTAAATAGGTTTTTATAATTTCATAGGTAACTTTGGAGGACCATCAATGCTAGAAAAAAATTTCATAGCATATATTGCAATTTGTCTGGTAGAACCTAAGTTGTTCCCTAAATTGCACCATGCTTTTGTAAAGTGAACATTTTAAATATTTTATTTAACTACTAGGTGTATTTTTTGATTATTAAAAATTTTTTTTGGTAAATGGACTTGAAAATGAACTACTCCATCCAAAGAGTTTCTTTGAGCTGCTGCCTACAAATCAGAATGCCTTTTTGAAAAAACCTTGATAAATAAATTAACATGCATTAAAAGTGGCTATAGACAAATGAAACTGAACAAATAAAGAGCAAATCTATACCATGTATATTCATTGGAATAGGCAAGATTGCGCTGCAGTAATGAACCTAAAAACTCAGTGACTGAAAACAATGATGCTTCTTTTTCATGTGTGCTGACTGCATGCTCCTTGTAGTTTGACAGCAGCAATGTCTTTGTTGTCATATCTTGGGGACTCAGGTTGACGGAGGTTGTATTTTGACACGTTTTAACAATTACAGTTCTAGGCAAAGAAACTATAGTGAATCTTTTGATATTTTTAAAACTTCTGTCTGAAAATGGCATAGTTCATTCACCTTGGGGAGATGCAGCCACATCTGAGTTCAACAGGGTGTATGATCCTCACACAGAGAGTGACGCAGGGTGTTTAAAGAGTGGTAGTTCACTCTGCTAAATCAGTGAGCATTGGGCAGCTATCAGTAGTTTCTATCTGAAGCTTAGACAACGTCTGCTTTAAACTGACATTGGAAGAAAATGAACAGTTTTCACATAATCATAACCTGATTAATTTTAGAACTATATTGACAGTTTATTGAACAAACACACATGCACACACATACAAACACGCCATGGTCCAGTGAATCAGGGTGCAGGGACTTTTTTATAATAACATTTATACCATTGAAGGGCTTCCCTGATAGTTCAGTTGGTAAAGAATCTGCCTGCAATGCAGGAGACCCCGGTTTTATTCCTGGGTAGGAAAGTTCCGCTGGAAAGGGATAGGCTACCCACTCAGGTATTCTTGGGCTTCCCTTGTGGCTCAGCTGGTAAAGAATCTGCCTGCAATGCGGGAGATTGGGTTCAATCTCTGGCTTGGGAAGATCCCCTGAAGAAGGGAAAGGCTACCAACTCCAGTATTCTGGCTGGAGAACTCCATGGACTGTATAGTCCACAGGGTCATAGGAATCAGATATGACTGAGTGACTTTCACTTTCACCATTGAAAATATTGCTGCTGTTCCACCTGCAGTGTGGACAGGGTGTAACAGCATTGGATGGACTGACCTTCTTTAAATATATGGTTGTATGTCAGCCAGGATCATTCATAAATCTAATGACCATATTTCAGTTTAGCATGATTTTAAATGTTTTTCTTTCCTTCTTTCTTTTCTTGGTTTTTGAAAGATCAACAACAAAAATACCAAATTATATGTGGAATCTAAGTATATACTTGTATAGTGTATTACGAGAAAACTAGCTGCTACGAATAGATAGTTAATAGTTTAAATAATAAATATAATGGAACTGTTAGTGATATTGCCAAAATTCACACCAAAATGAAAATGTAATTTGTTGTAAGATCAATGTTTTTCATTTTTTTATAGTTTTTAAAAATTTATTTATTTTTAATGAAAGGATAATTGCTTTACAGTGTTGTGTTGGTTTCTGTCATACATCAACATGAATTAGCCATAGGTATAAATGGAGAAGCTCTATACCGTCAGCAAGAACAAGACCAGGGCTGACCGAGGCTCAGATCATGAACTCCTTATTGCAAAATTCAGACTTAGATTGAAGAAAGTAGGAAAAACCGCTGGACCATTCAGGTATGACTAAATCAGATCCCTTATGATTATACAGTGAAAGTGGCAAATAGATTCAAGGAATTAGATCTGGTAGACAGAGTGCCTGAAAAACTATGGACAGAGGTTCGTGACATTGTGCAGGAGGTGGTGATCAAAACAATCCTCAAGAAAAAGAAATGCAAAAAAGCAAAATGGTTGTCTGAGGAGGCCTTACAAATAGCTGAGAAGAGACAAGAAGCAAAAGGCGAAGGAGAAAGGGAAAGATATATCTATCTGAATGCAGAGTTCCAAAGAATAGCAAGGAGAGATAAGAAAGCTGTCCTAAGTGATCAATGCAAAGAAGTAGAGGAGAACAATAGAACGGGGAAAGACCAGCAGCAGCAAGGGAACATTTCATGCAAAGATGGCTCAATAAAGGACAGAAATGGTATATACCTACAGAAGCAGAGGGTATTGAGAAGAGATGACAACAATACACAGAAGAACTATATGAAAAATATCTTAATACCAGGATAAACGTAATAGTGTGATCATTTACCTAGAGCCAGACATCTAGGAGTGCAAAGTTAAGTGGGCCTTAGGAAGCATCACTACAAACAAAGCTAGTGGAGGTGATGGAATTGCAGTTGAGTTATTTCAAATCCTAAAAGATGATGCTTTAAAGTGCTGCACTCAATATGCCAGCAAATTTGGAAAACTCAGCAGTAGCCACAGAACTGGAAAAGGTGAGTTTTCATTCCAATCCCAAAAAAGAGCAACACCAAGGAATGTTCAAACTACTGCACAATTGCACTCATCTCACATGCTAGCAAAGTAATGCTCAAAATCGTGCAAACTAGGCTTCAAAAGTATGTGAACTAAGAACTTCCAGATGTCCAAACTGGATTTAGAAAAAGGAGAGGAACCAGAGATCAAATTACCAGCATCCATCGGATCAGAGAAAAAGCAAGATAATTCTAGAAAAACATCTACCTCTGCTTCATTGACTATGCTAAAGCCTTTGACTGTGTGGATCTCAACAAACTGTGGAAAATTCTTAAATAGATGGAAATACCAGACCACCTGCCTCCTAAGAAACCTAAGAAACCTATATGCAGGACAAGAAGCAACAGTTAGAACCTGATTTTGAACAACAGACTGGTTCAAAACTGGGAAAGGAGTACATCAAGGCTGCATATTGTCACTGTGCTTATTTAACTTATATGCAGAGTACATCATGCAAAATGCCAGGCTGGATGAAGCACAAGCTGGGATCAAGATTGGCAGAAGAAATATCAATAACCTCACATATTTGATGACACCACCTTTATGGCAGAAAGAAAAGAGAAACTAAAGAGCCTCATGATGAAGGTGAAAGAAGAGAGTGAAAAAGCTGGCTTAAAACTCAACATTCAAAAAACGAAGATCATGGCATCCAGTCCCATGACTTACGGCAAATAGATTGGGAAACAATGGAAACAGCGAGAGACTTTTCTAGGCTCCAAAATCACTGTGGACAGTGACTACAGTCATGAAATTAAAAGACGCTTGCTCCTTGGAAGAAAAGCTGTGACAAACCTAGACAGCATGTTAAGGATCAGAGACATTACTTTGCAGCAAAGGTCTGTCTAGTCAAAGCTATGGTTTTTCCAGTAGTCATGTACAGATGTTAGAGTTGGACCATAAGGAAGGCTGAGCTGAAGAAGTGATGTTTTTGAAATGTGGTATTGGAGAAGACTCTTGAGAATCCCTTGGACTGCAGGGAGATCCAACCAGTCCATTCTAAAGGAAATCAACCCTGAATATTCACTGAAAGGACTGATGCTGATAATGAAGCTGAAGTGCCAATACTTTGGTCACCTGGTGTGCAGAGCTGACTCATTAGAAAAGAGATTGATGCTGAAGAAGATTGAAGGCAAGAAGAGAAGGAGATGACACAGGACAAGATGTTTGAATGGCATCACCGACTGAATGGACATGAGTTTGAGCAAGCTCCAGAAGATTGTGAAGGACTGGGAAGCCTGGTGTGCTGCAGTCCATGGGGTAGCATAGAGTCGGACACAACTGAGTGACTAAACAACAGCAACATGCATATGTCCCTTCCTTCCCACCTGTTGCCCCTTCCCAGCCCTCTAGGTTTTTAGAGAGCCCCAATTTGAGTTTCCTGTGTCATACAGCAGATTCTCTCTGGCCATCTGTTTTACATATGGTAGAGTATATGTTTTCATGCTACTCTCTGTGAGGGAGTACAAACCTTCTCCTTCCCCTGCCCCTGTGTCCCCAAGTCTGTTTTCTGTCTGTGTTTCCATTGCTGCCCGGCAAGTAGGTTCATCAGTGCCATCTTTCTAGATTCCGTATATATGAATTAATATACAATATTTGTTCTTCATTGATTGTTTTTTAAATCTCCAACCATTTAGCTAGTTATTGCTTATTTTGTTGCCAACATTTCTCTTTTTGTCTTGATTTTTTTAGAAGTTACTGATTTTCCAAAAATATTTTGTGAAACGTCCCAAAAGCTGGTGAATGTGGAAGCGTTTGCTCTGGCTGCAAAGTGTTATTCTGTACAAAACTTGGGGATATGTACTCCTTTTGATCAACTGCTTGTGGCCCTTCATGGAAATCAAAAACAGAAAACTGGTAGGTGTGTTTGTGTGTGTATGTATGTTTTTTAGGCATTTAGAAGTAATGTACTATTCATATATGTCTATATTTCCAACATGTTCTTAATTTGTTAGACCTTGTATCATGAGCCCTGGTAGACTTATCTATTCTAAATGAATTGATTTTCTTATGCACCATATTAAACAAACAACGTAGTTATAAATCTCCACATTTTTTTTCCTGCATTGTAGACTAGTTATCAGTCTTTTCCTTTGCAGTTGTTTTATATTTCAAGGAACATTTTTAATAATGTTATATGAGTCTTTTTCATTTTATTAATTCAAATTTGATTCATAATAGTTAAACTAGTAGATATCTATCATACAGAAACCACAATAGGATCTCTGTATTATTTTCATATTTAATTACAGAAAACATGATCATTAGCTGATGATTCTTATCACATTTTATTTCTTTAGTAGCAGTATGTTA
Source organism: Capra hircus (assembly GCF_001704415.2). NCBI lineage: Eukaryota > Metazoa > Chordata > Mammalia > Artiodactyla > Bovidae > Capra > Capra hircus. Next base: position 11,718,124 of record NC_030812.1, read on the forward strand.
ATTTTGTTTTATTTTTGTTCAGATGAGAATGTGAAACTTGATGAGTTTATGAATTTGAAAAAATCTCACGAAGTTCAGGCAATGTCAGAACTCATCAGCAGTATTGCTGAATACTGTGGAATAAAGCAGGTAATAAGAGTATTTTCCCTATATATTCTCGTGTTAAAATTATTACTGTTTTGGGGGGTAACATTCAAATTTCCTTTTCTACTGTCCTCATCTAGTCTTTAAAACGTCATTAAGTAATAGCTAATGTGAGATACATCACATCATTTCTGATCCTTTAAATATGCTTTCAGTACCCAACACACTGCAATTATACATCTCCTTCTCTTCTTGCCTTCAGTCTTCTTCAGCATCAGGGTCTTTTCTAATGAGTCAGCTCTGCACACCAGGTGGCCAGAGTATTGGCACTTCAGCTTCATTATCAGCATCAGTCCTTTCAGTGAATATTCAGGGTTGATTTCCTTTAGGATGGACTGGTTGGATCTCCTTGCAGTCCAAGGGATTCTCAAGAGTCTTCTCCAACACCGCATTTCAAAAACATCACTTCTTCAGCTCAGCCTTCCTTATGGTCCAACTCTAACATCTGTACTAAAAAGAAGATATGGCTATTAATATTTTGCTACAAATTTCACTTTTTTCAGAGTGGATCGAAGCTATGGTAATTTTCTTATGTTGTAATTCTACCTTGAAACAACATTATGAAGATGACTACCTGCAGAATTGTTTACCACTAGGTGTTCCCAAGGACCTGGGGTACTAAGCTGTGGTCAGGGGCATCTGCCTCATTATTGTAACACAAAGAAACCTGGATTCCTTCCTGGTGTCAGAATCATAATGCATTCCTGTTGTCAAAAATAGCCTTTGTGAAAGTTAGTAATATCTGAAAACAGATGCTAAAATAAAATCAGTGACTTGCCTATATTGACCTATAAAAATAGTTATTTTTCTTATCCCTACAAGAACATTTGTCCGGGTCATGGAGGACTTTCCCTTCTTCAGTTTTTAGGAGGCCTTAGAATCTTTTCCATGTATTCGTCCAGACTTCTAGAGAGTTTGAGGATGGTTAGAAAATGATTACCGCTTGAGCCAGGCTTGCAGAACCACTTATGGCAACATAGATCTTGAGGGTAGGAACTAAGGCAAGAGCTGAGGCAGTAGCTTTCAACCTTTTCTCCATTTGTCATGCCCAAGCAGTACCTGTCAGGATCAGTAACAGGCTCACCATGATGGTGATATGCAACCAGAGTAAAGGGGGCAAGTACACAGTAAAACATAACCAGCTGCTGTTGTGTGTAACATATGAAGGAATATTAGAAGCATACAAATGAATGGGAAAAATAAGCAATTTACTGATGACTACATATTTTATGGTACCATTTTTAAAAAGCTCTTAAAATCAGATCAGTCACTCAGTCGTGTCTGACTCTTTGCGAACCCATGAATTGCAGCATGCCAGGCCTCCCTGTCCATCACCGACTCCCGGAGTTCACTCAGACTCGCGTCCATTGAGTCAGTGATGCCATCCAGCCATCTCATCCTTGGTCGTCCTCTTCTCCTCCTGCCCCCAATCCCTCCCAGCATCAAAGTCTTTTCCAGTGAGTCAACTCTTTGCATGAGGTGGCCAAAGTACTGGAGTTTCAGCTTTAGCATCATTCCTTCCAAAGAAATCCCAGGGTTGATCTCCTTCAGAATGGACTGGTTGGATCTCCTTGCAGTCCAAGGGACTCTCAACAGTCTTCTCCAACACCACAGTTCAAAAGCATCAATTCTTCAGCACTCAGCCTTCTTCACTGTCCAACTCTCACATCCATACACGACCACAGGAAAAACCATAGCCTTGACTAGACGGACCTTTGTTGGCAAAGTAATGTCTCTGCTTTTGAATATACTATCTAGGTTGCTCATAACCTTTCTTCCAAGAAGTAAGCATCTTTTAATTTCATGGCTGCAGTCACCATCTGCAGTGATTTTGGAGCCCCAAAAAATAAAGTCTGACACTTTTTCCACTGTTTCCCCATCTATTTCCCATGAAGTGATGAGACCAGATGCCATGATCTTCATTTTTTGAATGTTGAGCTTTAAGCCAACTTTTTCACTCTCCAATTTAACTTTCATCAAGAGGCTTTTTAGCTCCTCTTCCCTTTCTGCCATAAGGGTGGTGTCATCTGCATATCTGAGGTTATTGATATTTCTCCCAGCAATCTTGATTCCAGCTTTTGCTTCTTCCAATCCAGCATTTCTCATGATGTACTCTGCATATAATGCAAAAAAAAAATGCAAAAAAACATTAAAGAAGCAAGGGAATCATAGACAATAATCTGATAATAGTTGTTACCTCTGGTAGGGGAAGCAGGGAGATAGGATATGGAAAGGAACATGGTTATATGGAATGTAATTACTAACATAACCATCCCTCGGTTGGCTGGTGGCTTCATGGATATAGCAGATGGTACTGGATGCCTTATTCAAATACTATTGGGCCTTACCACATCATGGTGACCCAGCTACTTTCTGTCCTGGCAATTGCTGTATTTCTTTCCTTGTGGATTTTCCTCTGTGTGCTGAAGTATGGCACTGCCTGCATACACATTCTGGGGATTAATTCCTCCCTGTGTGCATCCTTGAATTAATGACTAATCCAAGTTAGTACATCAACTCCCGGACTTTCCAGGTGGCTTGACTCTGAGGTATGTGTTCTTCACTGGCTGTCCGAGTTTTCCAGTGGGATTAAACCCAGGTTGTGCTAAGTCATATTTTGCCCACAAACACACCTTTTGTTGGGCTGCCTTCCTTTCTCTTTTTTTCTTCTCTGTTTCCCTATCGGTGTTTTCTTCACTTCCCAAATAAATCACTTATACTTAAATCTTTGATGGGTATTTGTTGTTGTCCTTTATATCTTTTCATTTTGAGCATACTTATTTATTTATATGAAATATTATATAATAAATTTTAAATTGATAAAACATTAATTTTTAAAGTGCAGAGAAAAAACTTGAAATAGCATGTTTCACATTGTTGTTTAGTCGCTCAGTTATCTCTCATTGTGACCCAATGGGCAGCAGCACGCCAGGCCTCCTTGTCCTTCACCATCTCCCAGAGTTTGCTGAAACTCATTCATTGAACCAGTGATGCCATCCAACCATCTCATCCTCTGTTGCTCCCTTCTCCTCCTGCCTCAGTCTTCCCCAGCATCAGGGTCTTTTCCAGTGAGTCAGCTCTTTGAATCAGGTGGTCAGAGTACTGGAACTTCAGCTTCAGCATCAGTCCTTCCAGTGAATATTCAGTGTTGATTTCCTTTAGGATTGACTGGTTTGATCTTCTTGCTATCCGAGGGACTCTCAAGAGTCTTCTCTAGCGCCACAGTTCAAAAGCATTAATTCCTCAGCTCTCAGCCTTCTTTACGGTCCATCTCTCACATTCATACATGACTACTGGAAAAACTGTAGTTTTGATTATACAGATCATTGTGGGCCAAGTGATGACTCTGCTTTTTTTTTTTTTTTTTGCTTAATGCCTCTTTTTTTTTTAATTTAAATGTTATTTTTTTACTTTACAATACTGTATTGGTTTTGCCATACATTGACATGAATCCACCACAGGTGTACATGAGTTCCCAACCCTGAACCCCCCTCCCACCACCCTCCCCATATCATCTCTCTGGGTCATCCCAGTGCACCAGCCCCAAGCATCCTGTATCCTGTATCGAACCTAGACTAGCGATTCGTTTCTTACATGATAATATACATGTTTCAATGCCATTCTCCCAAATCATCCCACCCTCTCCCTCTCCCACAGAGTCCAAAAGTCTGTTCTTTACATCTGTGTCTCTCGCGCTGTCTCGCATATAGGGTTATCATTATCATCTTTCTCAATTCCATATATATGTGTTAGTATACTGTATTGGTGTTTTTCTTTCTGGCTTACTTCACTCTGTATAATCGGCTCCAGTTTCATCCACCTCATTAGAACTGATTCAAATGTATTCTTTTTAATGGCTGAGTAATACTCCATTGTGTATATGTACCACAGCTTTCTTATCCATTCATCTGCTGATGGACATCTAGGTTACTTCCGTGTCCTGGCTATTATAAACAGTGCTGCAATGAACATTGGGGTACACGTGTCTCTTTCAATTCTGGTTTCCTCTATGTGTATGCCCAGCAGTGGGATTGCTGGGTCATAAGGCAGTTCTATTTCCAGTTTTTTAAGGAATCACACTGTTCTTCTTAGTGGCTGTACTAGTTTGCATTCCCACCAACAGTGTAAGAGGGTTCCCTTTTCTCCACACCCTCTCCAGCATTTATTGCTTGTGGACTTTTGGATCACAGCCATTCTGACTGGTGTGAAATGGTACCTCATTGTGGTCTTGATTTGCATTTATCTCATAATGAGTGATGTTGAGCATCTTTTCATGTGTTTGTTAGCCATCTGTATGTCTTCTTTGGAGAAATGTCTATTTAGTTCTTTGGCCCATTTTTTGATTAGGTCGTTTATTTTTCTGGACTTGAGCTGCATAAGTTGTTTGCATATTTTTGAGATTAGTTGTTTGTCAGTTGCTTCATTTGCTATTATTTTTCTCCCATTCTGAAGGCTGTCTTTTCACTTTGCTTATATTTTCCTTTGTTGTGCAGAAGCTTTTAATTTTAATTAGATCCCATTTGTTTATTTTTGCTTTTATTTCCAGTATTCTGGGAGGTGGGTCATAGAGAATCCTGCTGTGATTTATGTCGGAGAGTGTTTTGCCTATGTTCTCCTCTAGGAGTTTTATAGTTTCTGATCTTACATTTAGATCTTTAATCCATTTTGAGTTTATTTTTGTGTGCGGTGTTAGAAAGTGTTCTAGTTTCATTCTTTTACAAGTGGTTGACCAGTTTTCCCAGCACCACTTGTTAAAGAGATTGTCTTTAATCCATTGTATATTCTTGGCTCCTTTGTCAAAGATAAGGTGTCCATAGGTGTGTGGATTTATCTCTGGGCTTTCTATTTTGTTCCTTTGATCTATATTTCTATCTTTGTGCTAGTACCATACTGTCTTGATGAATGTGGCTTTGTAGTAGAGCCTGAAGTCAGGCAAGTTGATTCCTCCAGTTCCATTCTTCTTTCTCAAGATTGCTTTGGCTATTCGAGGTTTTTTGTATTTCCATACAAATTGTGAAATTATTTGTTCTAGCTCTGTGAAAACTACCACTGGTAGCTTGATAGGGATTGCATTGAATCTGTAGATTGCTTTGGGTAGTATACTCATTTTCACTATATTGATTCTTCCAATCCATGAATATGGTATATTTCTCCATCTATTAGTGTCCTCTTTGATTTCTTCTTTTTTTTTAATTTTTTTTTCTTTTTTTTCTTTTTAAGTTTTTAATTTTTATTTTTGCTTTATTTTACTTTACAATACTGTATTGGTTTTGCCATACATTGACATGAATCCACCCTCTTTGATTTCTTTCATCAGTGTTTTATAGTTTTCTATATATAGGTCTTTAGTTTCTTTAGGTAGATATATTCTCAAGTATTTTATTCTTTTCATTGCAATGGTGAATGAAATTGTTTCCTTAATTTCTTTTTCTACTTTCTCATTATTAGTGTATAGGAATGCAAGGGATTTCTGTGTGTTGATTTTATATCCTGCAACTTTACTATATTCATTGATTAGTTCTAGTAATTTTCTGGTGGAGTCTTTAGGGTTTTCTATGTAGAGGATCATGTCATCTGCAAACAGTGTGAGTTTTACTTCTTCTTTTCCAATTTGGATTCCTTTTATTTCTATCTCTGCTCTGATTGCTGTGGCCAAAACTTCCAGAACTATGTTGAACAGTAGCGGTGAAAGTCGGCACCCTTGTCTTGTTCCTGATTTTAGGGGAAATGCTTTCAATTTTTCACCATTGAGGATAATGTTTGCTGTGGTTTTATGATATATAGCTTTTATTATGTTGAGGTATGTTCCTTCTATTCCTGCCTTCTGGAGAGTTCTTATCATAAATGGATGTTGAATTTTGTCAAAGGCTTTCTCTGCATCTATTGAGATAACCATATGGCTTTTATTTTTCAATTTGTTAATGTGGTGAATTACATTGATTGATTTGCGGATATTGAAGAATCCTTGCATGCCTGGGATAAAGCCCACTTGGTCATGGTGTATGATCTTTTTAATGTGTTGCTGGATTCTGATTGCTAGAATTTTGTTGAGGATTTTTGCATCTATGTTTATCAGTGATATCGGCCTGTAGTTTTCTTTCCTTGTGGCATCTTTGTCAGGTTTTGGTATTAGGGTGATGGTGGCCTCATAGAATGAGTTTGGAAGTTTACCTTCCTCTGCAATTTTCTGGAAGAGTTCGAGTAGGATAGGTGTTAGCTCTTCTTGAAATTTTTGGTAGAATTCAGCTGTGAAGCCATTTGGACCTGGGCTTTTGTTTGCTGGAAGATATATGATTACAGTTTCAATTTCCTTGCTTGTGATGGGTCTGTTAAGATTTTCTATTTCTTCCCAGTTCAGTTTTGGAAAGTTGTACTTTTCTAAGAATTTGTCCATTTCTTCCACGTTGTCCATTTTATTGGCATATAATTGCTGATAGTAGTCTCTTATGATCCTTTGTATTTCTGTGTTGTCTGTTGTGATCTCTCCATTTTCATTTCTAATTTTATTAATTTGATTTTTCTCTCTTTGTTTCTTGATGAGTCTGGCTAATGGTTTGTCAATTTTATTTATCCTTTCAAAGAACCAGCTTTTGGCTTTGTTGATTTTTGCTATGGTCTCTTTTGTTTCTTTTGCATTTATGTCTGCCCTAATTTTTAAGATTTCTTTCCTTCTACTAACTCTGGCATTCTCCATTTCTTCCTTTTCTAGTTGCTTTAGGTATAGAGTTAGGTTATTTATTTGACTTTTTTCTTGTTTCTTGAGGTATGCCTGTAGTGCTATGAACTTTCCTCTTAGCACTGCTTTTATAGTGTCCCACAGGTTTTGGGTTGTTGTGTTTTCATTTTCATTAGTTTCTATGCATATTTTGATTTCTTTTTTCATTTCTTCTGTGATTTGTTGGTTGTTCAGAAGCATGTTTTTCAGCCTCCATATGTTGGAATTTTTAATAGTTTTTCTCCTGTAATTGAGATCTAATCTTAATGCATTATGGTCAGAAAAGATGCTTGGAATGAGTTCAGTTTTTTTGAATTTATCAAGGCTAGATTTATGGCCCAGGATGTGATCTATCCTGGAGAAGTTTCTGTGAGCACTTGAGAAAAAGGTGAAATTCATTGTTTTAGGGTGAAATGTCCTATAGATATCAGTTAAGTCTAACTGGTCCATTGTATCATTTAAAGTTTGTGTTTCTTTGTTAATTTTCTGTTTAGTTGATCTGTCCATCGGTGTGAGTGGGATATTAAAGTCTCCCACTATTATTGTGTTATTGTTAATTTCCCCTTTCATACTTGTTAGCATTTGTCTTACATATTGTGGTGCTCCTATATTGGGTGCATATATATTTATAATTGTTATCTCTTCTTCTTGGATTGATCCTTTGATCATTACATAGTGTCCTTCTTTGTCTCTTTTCACAGCCTTTGCTTTAAAGTCTATTTTATCTGATATGAGTATAGCTACTCCTGCTTTCTTTTGGTCTCTATTTGCATGGAATATCTTTTTCCAGCCCTTCACTTTCAGTGTGTATGTGTCCCTTGTTTTGCGATGGGTCTCTTGTAGGCAGCATATTATAGAGGTCTTGTTTTTGTATTCATTCAGCCAGTCTTTGTCTTTTGGTTGGGGCGTTCAACCCATTTACGTTTAAGGTAATTATTGATAAGTATCATCCCATTGCCATTTACTTTATTGTTTTGGGTTCGGGTTTATACACCCTTTTTGTGTTTCCTGTCTAGAGAATATCCTTTAGCAATTGTTGGAGAGCTGGTTTGCTGGTGCTGAATTCTCTCAGCTTTTGCTTGTCTGTAAAGCTTTTGATTTTTCCTTCATATTTGAATGAGCTCCTTGCTGGGTACAGTAATCTGGGCTGTAGGTTATTTTCTTTCATCACTTTAAGTATGTCTTGCCATTCCCTCCTGGCTTGAAGAGTTTCTATTGAAAGATTAGCTGTTATCCTTATGGGAATCCCCTTGTGTGTTATTTGTTGTCTTTCCCTTGGTGCTTTTAATATTTTTTCTTTGTGTTTGATCTTTGTTAATTTGATTAATATGTGTCTTGGGGTGTTTTGCCTTGGGTTTATCCTGTTTGTTACTCTCTGGGTTTCTTGGACTTGGGTGATTATTTCCTTCCCCATTTTAGGGAAGTTTTCAACTATTATCTCCTCAAGGATTTTCTCATGGTCTTTCTTTTTGTCTTCTTCTTCTGGGACTCCTATAATTCGAATGTTGGAGCGTTTCATATTGTCCTGGAGGTCTCTGAGATTGTCCTCATTTCTTTTAATTCGTTATTCTTGTTTCCTCTCTGATTCATTTATTTCTACCATTCTATCTTCTATTTCACTAATCCTATCTTCTGCCTCCGATATTCTACTATTTGTTGCCTCCAGAGTGTTTCTGATCTCATTTATTGCATTATTCAGTATATACTCTTTTTTATTTCTTCTAGGTCCTTGTTAAACCTTTCTTGCATCTTCTCAATCCTTGTCTCCAGACTATTTATCTGTGATTCCATTTTGATTTCAAGATTTTGGATCATTTTCAGTATCATTATTTGGAATTCTTTATCAGGTAGATTCCCTATCTCTTCCTCTTTTGTTTGGTTTGGTGGGCATTTATCCTGTTCCTTTACCTGCTGGGTATTCCTCTGTCTCTTCATCTTGGTTATATTACTGTGTTTGGGGTGGCCTTTCTGTATTCTGGCAATTTGTGGAGTTGTCTTTATTATGGAGTTTCCTCACTGTGGATGGGGTTGTATCAGTGGCTTGTCAAGGTTTCTTGTTTAGGGAAGCTTGTGTCGGAGTTCTGGTGGGTGGAGCTGTATTTCTTCTCTCTGGAGTGCAATGAAGTGTCCAGTAATGATTTATGAGATCTTAATGGTTTTGGAGTAACTTGAGCTGCCCGTATTTTGAAGCTCAGGGGTGTGTTCATGTGTTGCTGGAGAATTTGCATGGTATGTCTTGCTCTGGAACTTGTTGGCCCTTGGGTGGTGCTTGGTTTCAGTGTAGGTATAGAGGCGTTTGATGAGCTCCTATCTTTTAATGTTCCCTGGATTCAGGAGTTCTCTGATATTCTCAGGATTTGGACTTAAGTCTCCTGCTTCTGGTTTTCAGTTATATTTTTACAGTAGCTTCAAGACTTCTCCATCTATACAGCACTAATGATAAAACATCTAGGTTAGAAATGAAAAGTTTCTCCACATTGAGGGACACCGAGAGAGGTTCACTGAGTTACATGGAGAAGAGAAAAGGGAGGGGGGAGTTAGAGGGGACTGGAATGAGATGAGGTAGGATCAGAAGAGGAGAGAGCAAGCTCGGCAGTAATTACTTCCTTATGTGTGCTCCACAGTCTGGACTGCTCAGAGATGTTCATGAGTTATACAGAGAAGAGGAGAGGGAGGAAGGAGACAGAGGTGGCCAGGAGGGTAAAAGAGGGAAATGAAAAGGAGAGAGACACATCCAGCCAGTAAACAGTTCCCTAAGTGTTCTCCACTGTCTGGAACACACAGAGATTCATGGAGTTGGATAGAGAAGAGGAGGGGGAAGGAGGGGACAGAGGCAACCTGGTGGAGACAAAGGAGAGTTCAAAGGAGGAGAGTGTGGTCAAGCCAGTAATCTCACTCTCAGGTAAAAATGGGTACTGAAGATTGGATTTTTAAAGGTACAAAATTGATAACGAATACCAAAAAGCAAAGATTAAAAATCTAAAGTAGAGGTTGGATTTTCAAAAATACAATATTAAAGAAAAGACGAAGAAGAAAAGAGAAAAAAAACAAAGTCATATGAATTATTAAAAAAACAACAACCACACAAAAAAATATATATGGCATTTGCTTTAAGAACTTAAAAATTTAAAAATGTTAAAATAAAAAAAGAAGAAAAAACAAAAACAAAAAAAAGAATGATCGTAAAAATAGTAAAGGTAAATCTGGGACTTCTCTGGTGGTGTTGTGACCAGTGTGGGGTCAGTTCATTTTCAGAGAGTTCCTTGGTCTGGCTTATATTTCTTAAGATCTATACTTCTGAGGCAGTTCCCTCTGTTTTAGCTTCTTCTGTTTGCTGGTCTCTTCAGTGTCTATTTTCCGCCCTGACACAAGGGGGATAGTGGTGGACAGTTTTTGTTTATGTTTTTGTTTTTCGGCTCACTTGTTCAGTCGCCCTGTGGGGAGGGAGGGATGCTGCAACCAAATAACACTGGCGTTTGCTCGCAGTGTCTCAGCCCCACTGGGCCTGTCCCCGCTCACGGCGCACACCGCTCAGGCTCTAGGTTGCTCTGCCGGGAACCGTCTGAGGCTGGCCCTGGGCTGCATGCACCTCCCCAGTCTAAGCTGCTCAGGCTCAGGCACTCAGGTAGTCCTCCGAGGCACAGACTCGGTTGGGCCTGCGTTTTGTGCCCTTCCCAGGTCCGAGCAGCTCGGGAGCTTGGTGAGTGCAGTCGCTGCGCCTTATCGCCTTTCCCGACCCTGCTGCCCAGTTTTCTGGGTGTACAGCTGGCGCCCCTCCTTAGGCAGATGGTGACTGTCCCGAACCCCAAGAAGTCTTAGTTAGCAAAGAAGCTTGCTTGCAGTTTGGGAGTTTTTCTGGGGCTGCGATTGCCCCCTTCCAGCCCTTCTGGCTCTGGCTGCCAGTCACCGGAGGGGGTTGGTCTGCAGCGGGCTAATTCTGCTCCGTCCTTTGTTCTGTGCGTGGTCCTGGCGGTGTCTTATGTTAGAGCTTTTCATGCGGTAGCTATCCGACAATCTGGTTTGCTAGCCCAAGTTAGTTCGCCCTGGTTACGATGGGGCATTCCAGCCCGATTCTTGAAAAGCACTGCAGCCCGCGCCTCCCTGCCCAGCCCCCGCTTGCTAGTGGCGGATGCTGGCGTCTGCGCTGCTTCTCCGCTGGGGGAGTTGCCGTTGGGCTCCTAATCTGTTGCTTTTAATTATTTGTTTATTTTTCCTCCCTGTTACGTTGCCCTCTGTGCTTCCAAGGCTCGCCACAGACTCGGCCGCGGGAGTGTTTCCTGGTGTTTGGAAACTTCTCTCTTTTTTAAGACTCCCTTCCCAGGATGGAGCTCCCTCCCTACCTTTTTTGTCTCTTTTTTCCATCTTTTATACTTTTCCTACCTGTTTTTGAAGACAATGATCAGTTTTTCTGGGTGCCTGATGTCCTCTGCCAGCATTCAGAAGTTGTTTTGTGAAGTTTACTCAGCGTTGAAATGTTCTTTTGATGAATTTGTGAGGGAAAAAGTGGTCTCCCCATCCTATTGCTCCGCCATCTTCTCCTTCTCCTCGTCTCTGCTTTTTAATACACTCTCTAGGTTTGTCGTAACTTTTCTTCCAAGGAGCAAGCATTTTTTATTTCATGGTTGCAGTCACTGTCCGCAGCGATTTTGGAGCCCAAGAAGATAAAGTCTGTCACTTTTCCATTGTTCCCCCTCTATTTGCCATGAAGTGATGGGACCAGCTGCCATGGTCTTAGTTTTTTGAATGTTGAGTTTTAAGCTAGCTTTTTCATTCTCCTCTTTCACACTCATCAAGAGGCTCTAATTTAGTTATTCTTTGCTATCTGCCATTAGAGTGGTATCATTGGCATATCTGAGATTGTTGATATTTCTCCTGGCAATCTTGATTCCAGCTTGTTAGTCATCCCCTGCCCTGGCATTTTGCATGATTTACTCTGTATAATAAGTTAAATGCAGGGTGAAAATATACTGTCGTAACATATTCCTTTCCCAGTTTTGAGCCAGTCCATTGTTTGATATCAGGGTCTAACTGTTGCTTCTTGTCCTGTGCACAGGTTTCTCAGGATCCAAGTAAGGTGGTCTGGTATTCCTGTCTCTTTGAAAATTTTCCACAGTTTGTTGTGATCCACACAGTCAAAGGCTTTAGTGTAGTCAATGAAGCAGAATTAGTTGTATTCTGGAGCTCCCTTGCTTTTCCTCTGATCTGATGGATGTTGGCTATTTGGTCTCTGGTTCCTCTGCCTTTTCTAAATCCAGCTTATACATCTGGAAGTTCTCAGTTCACATACTATTGAAGCCTAGCTTGAAGGATTTTAATCATTACCTTGCTAGCATGTGAAATGAGTGCAATTGTATGGTAGTTTGAACATTCTTTGACATTGCCCTTCTTTAAGATTGGGATGAAAACAGACTTTCCAGTCTTATGGCCACTGCTGAGTTTTCAAAATTTGCTGACATATTGAGCGCAGCACTTTAACAGCATCATCTTTTCAGATTTGAAATAGCTCAACTGGAATTCCATCATCTCCACTAGTTTTGTTCATAATAATGCTTCCTAAGGCCCACTTGAATTCGCACTCAAGGATGTCTGGCTCTAGGTGAGTGACCACACCATCATGGTTATCTGGGTATTTAGACCTTTTTTTGTATAGTTTCTGTTGTATTCTCGCCACATCTACTTATTCTCTTCTGCTTCTGTTAAGTCTTTGTCATTTCTTTCCTTTATTGTGCCCATCTTTTCTTGAAATGTTGCCTTGTATATCCAGTTTTCTTTAAGAGATCTCTGGTCTTTCCCATTCTGTTGTTTTCCTCTAATTCTTTGCATTTTTCACTGAAGAAGGCTTTCTTTCCTTGCTGTTCTCTGGAACTGTACATTCAGTTGGGTATATCCTTCCTTTTCTCCCTTGCCTTTCACTTCTCATCTCTTCTCAGCTATTTGTAAAGTCTTCCCAGACAACCACTTTGCCTTTTTGCATTTCTTTTACTTGAGGATGGTTTTGGTCACCACCTCCTGTACAATATTAGGAACATCTGTCCATAGTTCTTCAGACGTTGTGTCTACCAGGTCTAACTCCTTCAATCTATTTGTCATTTCCACTGAATAATCATAAGGGATTTGATTTAGGTCACACCTAAATGTTCTAGTGAAGAAAGACAATTTTATTTTCAATATTCATCTTTTACATCTTTTTCTTGACATTATTATGCTGCTTAGAACTTCTCTTAAAATAGTGAGTAAAAATGATGAGTATTTGTTTTTAATGGGGTCAAAAATTAAAATAGAGTAAAGCATAACAGGCTGTATAAATTTTATAACCATCTATTTATTTGCTTAAAAAAAACTGAGATTGCTATTATCATCTAACTGAAATTCCTTTAATTCATTCTGATTTTCTTTAGATAATTGACCTGGGTTCTGGTAAAGGCTACCTAAGCTCCTTTTTGTCCTTAAAGTACGGCTTAAAAGTTTATGGAATCGATTCCTCAAATACTCATGGAGCTGAGGAGAGAAACAGGAAACTGAAGAAACATTGGAAAGTCTATCGTAGGCGGTCAAAGCCAGATGTCAGTGGACTGGCATTACAAACAACGAAAGAAAGGAAAGTGCAAGATGAAACTAAATGTAAAGCAGACATTGAGGGAATATGTAACAACAGTAATGCAAATCAAGAAAAGCCATCAACCTCAGACTTTTTATCAGAGTTTTCGGGTTCTGTGATTTCTGACATCAGAAGACAAATGGAAAACCTAAAGGTTTATTCACACCGAGAGGAAAATTTGTGTTTTGAAAATGCCTTTTCTCTTAGAGAACTTTTGCCTGTTAATGCCATAGAACCTAATTCCTCATCCCAAATACCTAAAAGAAAAATGTCTGAAACAAGTAAAGAGAGAAGAAAAATTACTTCGAAGTCAAATGAATCAAATATATATTCACCTTTAACATCTATTATCACTGCTGATTCGGAACTGCATGATATTATTAAAGATCTGGAGGTGATTTCAGTTTTAAATTCTATAATTTGATTTATGTAAAGGCCCTAAAACATAGAATTAAATTTTAATATTAGCTTACTTAAGCTGCATATCTTGTTTGATTACATTAAATTGAAAGAACCAAGAAAATAAAATTATATTCAGGCTTTCATGATTTCCATAGATACCGAAATCTGATAAGAATACAAATCTGACAATCTGACGATCATAGTTTTCCAGAATGGGGTGCCCTTGCCCTCCCCTCATTTTTAATCCTGAATTAAACATAAGTACAAATACAGAAGCTAGTTAGATAAGTTCTCATTATGCAATTGATGGATTTTTCAAATTTCACTCCAAGAAAATTCTTACACTTCATTTACATTTGGAGTAAAGATGTATGTAGGGCAATATTGGGCTTCCCTGGTAGCTCAGCTGGTAAAGAATCTACTTGCAACACAGGAGACCTGGTTCGATTCCTGGGTTGGAAAGTTCCCTGGCGAAAGGATAGATTACCCACTCTAATATTCTTGGGCTTCTTTGGTGGCTCAGATGGTAAAGAATCCACCTGCAATGCAGGAGACATGGGTTTGATCCCTGGGTTAGGAAGAACCCTAGAGGAGGGCATGGCAACCCACTCCAGTATTCTTGCCTGGAGTATCCCCATGAACAGGGGAGCCTGGAGGGCCACAGTCCATGGGGTCGCAAAGAGTCTGACATGACTAAGCATGAGCACATGGGCAACATTATGTTTAATGTTAGACTTGGTAACCAGAATTCCAGTTTTATTGAGCAAGAGTAGCTTCTGAATTCTTAAAAATTTTTGAACTTTTTTTAAACTACAAGTATGTTGAGTCATATAATGTTTAAGAGACAATGTATCTTAAACAAAGGCAGCATTGTATGTTAAAACAATATTAGAGGAGTTTCTAGAAATCATTTGGCCTAAATCATTGTTTAGAAATCAAGGTAGCCTTTGAAGTTATGATATTCTACTCTTGTTACATTTTTTGAAAAGTCTTCCCTAAAGAATGAATAAACAAAAGATCCTAGAATTCTTTATAAATTTAAATCCTTGTTTGGTTGCTGACCAGTGTTTTAGTACTTTGTCATTTTAGAGTGAGGATTTTTTTCTCTTTCCCAGGTATTTTTGTATTTCACTAATTGTAGAAAACTGGTTAATCCTCATTAATTGTTTTCCCTATATGTGAAATCAGTAATTAAGTTACAGCTTAACCTTCTGTTGGGCTTAAACAACCCTAGTTACTTTAATATGACTTCAAAATATATACACTTTTAGTGCTTATTACCATTTATTTTTGCTTTTAAGAGTCATCTAAAATGTATACGATCAAAACTGTATGCAATCTTCTATAATAATTTGCTGATAAAATATATGCTGAAACATTGTTTCTTAGGTCCTTAGTGAAACAGTAATTTAATAACCAAAATTGACCAATACCTCTTATCCTTTCCATTCCCCATCGCACAACACACATGCAGTTCTTAAATATTTTGCTATTAGGATACTGTGCTAATCGCAGATTTTTGTTTGCCACCTGCTGATACTATTAACCAATCCTGTATAATGAATACAGTAAAGAATGAGGTTAAATGTTATTGTGTTGTCTTTAGGGAGTGCTAAGCTTAAAAAGAGAGATTTGTACCTCTATGATCTACCCTTAATTAGCAATAAACCCTTTCTCTCTGAATTTCTTATTATTTATAACATACATCTAAGTAAAACCTACCCAAGCTGTCTAATCACTTAGAAAAGCAAAATAGTTGCACAACATTCCATAAAATGTGCTTTGAAGAGAATAACGATTGAAGCAACTGAATATTTTATCTGTCCAAAGCAGTGTACAGGTACAATTCTTTTCTTTAGAAAGGTTAGACTTCAGCCCTGCCTGCAATGCAAGAAACCTGGGTTCGATCCCTGGGTCAGGAAGATCTCCTAGAGAAGGGGATGGCTACCCACTCTAGTGTTCTTGCCTGGAGAATCGCATGGACAGAGGAGTCTGGAGGGCTATGGTCCATGAGTCCCAATGAGTCAGACATGATTGCAGCAATCACACACATATCTAGATTATATGAACTAAAGCATTAGTTTTTGTAAAATAACTCAAATGAAGTAGTTGTATTTGTTCCTAAAATAGTCATAATAATATATTTGATTCACAACTTAATGTCTGTTGTTTTAAACATTTACAATATGCATCATATTTATAATAACCTGATATAAGAATATAAAACATTTACTAAATGTTATCATGTGCCAGAGATTATACTAAATCACTTACAAGTATTAACTTATTAAAGTCTTGCAACAACCCATTGAGATGAGATACTATTATTGGCTTCATTTTACAGATGATGAAATTATGCAACTGAAGAGTTAAATAGCATACTGATCGAAATTCTTTTGAGTGCGTGCCAGTGTAACCACTCTGTATGCATTTAAATTAGGCTTTAAGTAATTTGGAGAAACGTTCCAAAGGAATTTTATGTAATTCACGTTATAAAATTAAGAGCAACATTTTTTATTTGGAATTAATATTGTCATATTTGGTGTAATGAGTAAACTAAGTAAACTTTGTTGATGTTGGAGTAGAAATGCCAACTTAGCAAGGCTTAATTCCTTTTGAATTTCTTTTGTATGGCAGGTTTTATAAGTTTTGAATGGTGAAATGCAATTTAAAAATTGACTGTTATGATATTAATGTATCTCAAATCACAAGTTTGTCCTAATAACACTGCCTACATTTGATTGGTCAAGTCAACCTTTATTTTGTCTAGTTGTTAAGCAAATATTAATTGTGAAAGAGACCAGAGAAAAGTAAAATGGACAAGTAACAAAAAGCATTAGAAAATCAACTCAGAAGTATGTCAGTTTTGATAAAAGATCACAATCATTTTACCTATAAGGGAAATAATTATGTTATAAAAATGGGACATACAATACTTTCTAGTCAGCTCTGCATTTTTAAAGCTCTGCATTCTGATAAACATATACAGTCTTCACCTGAAATGTGTTTTACCCCTCCTTTTAATTTCCAGCATTTCTTTTCTTCTTGTCTTTTAAGGATTGTTTGATGGTAGGTCTACATACTTGTGGTGATCTTGCTCCAAATACTCTGCGAATATTCACTTCCAAGTCTGAAGTCAAAGGAGTTTGCAGCGTGGGTTGCTGCTATCACCTCTTATCTGAAGAGTTTGAAAACCCACATAAAGGTACAGAGTTCTTCATGCCTCATGATTTTTTTTATTCAAGCAAAATCACTGCTTTATCTCTCTCCCTCTTTTTTGTTGTTGACAGTATTGTCATTTTGAATTAGCATTTGAAATAAGGTCTGATATTCTTACAATTTTAAAAATGTTACATCAAATGAAATTTGATGCATTGTCACTTGTGTATTTTGTGATAGTTTCTTTTTTTACCATAGTATAGTCTGCAGTTCAGTCGCTCAGTCGTGTCCGACTGTTTGCAACCCCGTGAACCGCAGCACGCCAGGCTTCCCTGTCCATCACCAACTCCTGGAGTTTACCCAGACTCATGTCCATCGAGTTGGTGATGCCATCCAGCCGTCTCCTCCTCTGTCGTCCCCTTCTCCTCCTGCCTTCAATATTTCCCAGCATTAGGGTCTTTTCAAATGAATCAGCTTTTCGCATCAGGTGGCCAAAGTATTGGAGTTTCAGCTTAACATCAGTCCTTCCAGTGAACACCCAGGACTGATCTCCTTTAGGATGGACTGGTTGGATCTCCTTGCAGTCCAGGAGACTTTCAAGAGTCTTCTCCAACACCACAGTTCAAAAGCATCAATTCTTAAGCTCAGTTATTGCAGCATAAAAACTGCAAATATGTGAAAATTTTGTGTGATACATTTTTTAGAGAACTTCTATTTAAAAATATTTGTCAGATACACATTGCCTAATGTAGTGAAGCTAAATTATTTTGTCATAAATATAGAGTTGACAAGATTTGCTTTCGTTTCCAAACTCTTCTCCATCTTGTAAGGCATACTGATATTTCTCCCTCACAAAAAGTCTCTTACTCTATTTTGAAGTGTCAAAACACCATGCTTTCAAAAAGGCGGAGACCTGCAGTTGGTTTAAAATAATAGTATTCAAACTATTTGCTCCTTGGGCTGAAAAGGTACCTGAGGAGTGCAGGACAGAGTGCGTAGACAAGACTGGAAGCACCTGCCGTCTTTCTTCTAGAGCAGATCCAGAAATTCCTCCTTTGACCCATTTTATATGTTATATCTCTCTATTAGACATGGTATCACATTAGGTGGTTATTTAGTTTATTAATATTAGCAGTTCTCCTTTCTATTAGTTTAATGAGTTATTTATCAATATCCAGTGTCCCTTGCCAAGAATTTTTAGGTCAGGAAGTTGTATCAATGTAGATGGCATTGTTTGCTCTTTTTTTTTTTTTCAGTTATAAAGCCCAGATGAGTATGAAATTTTGATTATTTTTTTTATTTAGTCATGTCCAAGAGGTAAAAATTGTTATTGTATACTGAAATTTGGCTGGGTGAAACAGAGGTCCTCCTTAACACTGGCAAAAGTTTTTGTGCAGAAGAGGGGAGTTTGAACTTTTTTATGTCAGTGTTTTAAAAACTATCTTTTAGAAAAGATATGCAGATGTAAAATTGTGAATATGTAGAGATACACAGAGTGAGAGAAAGAAAGCAAATTGGCAAAAAGTTAACAATAGTTTAATTTAAATGGAAAATATGTTTGTCATATTATTATTTCCAACTTTGCTCTGAGTACACAAATTTTCAAGATAAAACCGGGGAGGGCGGGGAAGTAAACCTAATTTTTTTTTTTTTTACTCTATATAACCAAATATTTACATTAGTGTATAACCCTTTGTATACCTCTTTCCTAAAAGAAATGAGGAAGAAAACAAAAGAAAACATTTAAGGCAATCACAGTTTTACAGCTTTTAAATTATTAAATGGAAAGTGTTCTCCTGGCTCATCAAGCATAAAATTCTATGTAGGGAAGTTCTATAGGGATTTTTTTAACAATTGGCCCATTTGGGAGTAGATGGAGCCACTTGCTGTGTCTTTCAGTTCAGAAATACTGTCTTATAGTATAAGATCTTTAATTTCAGCTCCCTGCTTCCTTCTTTCACTTTAACATCATCCCCCTCCGCCTCACCCTCCACCACCACCCACCACCAAAATGCCTTCCCCTTCCAAAGGGCTTCCCTCTCTGTAGGTGGTCCATCTTAAGACTGCCATCTCTGGGCCTGTGGTACCCTTGCAGCGCTTGCTGTGTATCATCAGGTCTCAGCCTTTATCTCTGTTCTTCATACAATGGGGTCCTGTCTCTTGGCAGTGTACTCTGTTCCCTGTCACACACATTTTTCCACATCTGACTCTCCCTCTGGAATGATTCCCAGAGCTGGTTCCACTGATTTGAGATGTTTATTTCTTAATGTACATTTAAATCTACATATCTAGTATAAGTGGTTTATGAGTAATTTTATTTGTTCTCTAACTTTTGTTAAATATGTAAAGAAATTCAGATTTAAGTGGCTATCCTTATTTCATGACAGCCAGGAAATGTTACTGGTACAATTTACATCCTTTGTCTGGTTCTTCCATTTTATTCTTAAAGGGGTTGGCAGAAACTACTTGCCAGGGTAGGAAGCTATTTAAAAGATTGACTAGTTGCTCACTAGCTGCTCCTTTGTCAGTCCATTTTGTGTTAGTCTTCTCTAGGCAAATAGTAATTTAATATTCTTAGTTACATTTATTTATAATGTGTTTCAGTAAAGTATAAACAAACATCAGTTCAGTTCAGTCACTCAGTCGTGTCTGACTCTTTGCGACCTCATGAATCCCAGCACGACAGGCCTCCCTGTCCATCACCAACTCCTGGAGTTCATTCAGACTCAGGTCTATCGAATCAGTGATGCCATCCAGCCATCTCATCCTCTGTTGTCACCTTCTCCTCCTTCCCCCAATCCCTCCCAGCATCAGAGTCTTTTCCAATGAGTCAACTCTTCGCATGAGGTGGCCAAAGTACTGGAGCTTCAGCTTTAGCATCATTCATTCCAAAGAAATCCCAGAGCTGATCTCCTTCAGAATGGACTGGTTGCATCTCCTTGCAGTCCAAGGGACTCTCAAGAGTCTTCTCCAACACCACAGTTCAAAAGCATCAATTCTTCAGCGCTCAGCCTTCTTCACAGTCCAACTCTCACATCCATACATGACCACAGGAAAAAACATAGCCTTGACTAGACGGACCTTAGTCGGCAAAGTAATGTGTCTGCTTTTGAATATGCTATCTAGGTTGGTCATAACTTTTCTTCCAAGGAGTAAGCATCTTTTAATTTCATGGCTGCAATCACCATCTGCAGTGATTTTGGAGCCCAAAACATAAACATACGGGAAGATAAATATTTTTAGAGCTAAATGAAATGATTGAGGAAAGTCCTTTGTTTTATGAGTCCACTTAGGTACCTTTTCTGACACACTATTATAAATTGTTTAGAAGTATTTATTGACCATGTACTCAAATTAAGATGAAAAAATATCTTTGAATAAGGCCTGTTCATTAGAGAGGTTTTCGCAGAATCTGAAGGAAGATCGGTGCACCACATCTTCAGCTTTGCCGCTTCATTTCTGCCATGGAAAGATTTGATAGATTGATATTCAGAATGTAGACACTAGTTTTTGTTTACTTTTTTATCTTCAGAACTCAGCGCATTGCCTCAGACATGGTTCATGTTGATCAGTGTTTGTACAATGTGTGCTGAATAAATACTTGAGTGGCAGTTGCCCTTCTTCACTGCATTGATAGGAGGAGTTTGGCCCCAGAACTCAGACAAGAAAAAGTGTTGGAAAGGTTTGCTAATGACTGTGACTGGCAGCTACAAACTCTCATTTTCCTTCTTGTAGGCAGAGTTAATTCATGCGAAGGCCTTCCTGTCAAAAATGTCCTAACCATTGGAAATCATTGAGATTATGATCTCAGTGGCTTAAGATCTATGAACTAGACTTCAGTGGCAAAAGCTGATAGTATTATCTTAATGTTATTTGATTTCCTCATAAATACCTGAAAAGCACGGAGGCTTGGGAGTCTTGCTTGTTAGGAAAGCAAAGAACAAGCAGGAGGGAACAGGACTGAGTCATATGATGAAGCTGGTGGAGATGTATGCAAGGTGATTATCTTCAAATACTTTGAAAGCAGAGAGTTTGAAAGCCAAAAGGTAGGAGAAAAATGTAGGAAAATAAGTGATAGGAAAAACAAAAGCAACCTAGGTTTATATTGAGCTTTGCCTAGCTTTGGACTGTTATACTTTCTCTTCTTAAAAACTGGATGCCAAAAATTCACTCCTTTTCTCACACCCCATCTTCATTTTTCTTCCCATTGCCTATAATGAAACTAGAGAAGATATGAACCATCTCCTGTGATTTTTATAACTATTTCTCAACCCTGGCTGTCCAGATGGATCATATATGACAGCTGCAGTTTCTAGATGCTTGGGAGCTACTTCTGACCTTCTGAAGTATCTCTAAGAATGGGATTTTAATATAAGCATTTTTAAGAAGCACTGTAGGAATTCTAATGAACAGCATCATTGAAAACAAATATGTATTATGGTTCCTAAGAAGACATACAGAATTTTAGAAGATGTTCTATAGAAATATATTCAAGGTTGTTTGTAGTTGTTTTAATCTCTCCCATGCAGGGACTTAGGTGGACTCTACTCATGTGCTAGTTTGCAGATCCAAACAAAGACTGAATCCAAGAAAAAAGGGTATATCAAATTCTAGGCTACAGAGAATTAACCCCCCAAAAGTCATTGAAGCATCGAGCTCAGAGTGAAAACCCAGGGAAATCAAACATACAGGCAAAAATGCACAATAAAGGGTTAGAAACTAGGCAAAATCAAAGAAGACAATCTGGAACAAGAAAAAAATGTCCAAGATAGTTATATGAGCACTACTAGAATTTTGATAGCTCAACTTTACTGATGAGTGGGTGTGTGGGTGTGTGTGTGTGTGTGAGTATGTGTGGGTGTGTGTGTGGGTGTGAGTGTGTGTGTGTGTGAAAGCAGACAACAGCCGACTTTTTGTTCTTGACTATTTAGCCGTGATTGTTTGGAAAGATGGAATACGGATGTGGTCTTATTTTGTATGTACAGCATTCACAGTATTCCTAAAATAGAAATCCACCACTGTACAGTTTGATCATAATATTAGGATAAACTAACTTATAGGGCAAGATGTTTGCATGGACAAGGTTGGAGTATTTCCTGTCACATATTTAGGACTAGGTTCCATGGAGTGATGGCCTTCCCTGGTGGCTCAGATGGTAAAGCATCTGCCTACAATGCAGGAGACCTGGGTTCTATCCCTGGGTCAGGAAGATCCCCTGGAGAAGGCAGTGGCAACCCACTCCAGTACTCTTGCCTGGAGAATCCCATGGACAGAGGAGCCTGGTGGGCTACAGTCCATGGGGTCGCTAAGAGTTGGACTCGGCTGAGCGACTTCACTCCCTTTTCCATGGAGTGATAACTTCGAATCATCAAGTATGTCATGTCTTGCTCCTCTGATATCTTACACACCTGCCCCTAACCCTCAGTTTGTTTGCACAGCTGTTTTCAAGTTTAAATTGGGGCAGTTTTGCCCTTTGGGATGTAAATCTGAGTTATTAATAGTCCAACATAGTATAGTAGAAAAGTCTGCTAAGTACACTGCAACTTTTTGTGATGATATTGTACTATGTAAACAATATGTGTTTTACATGAATATGTTTAGCCAGTATGCTGTGGTAGACCATAGTGGTGGTCTGTCATGAATGTTAATTTTCAAAAATACCTCAAAACTCTCTGAGCAATTATGAATACCAAAGTTCCACCATATGCTTTAAAAACTGCTTTTAAATATTTATACATTATGAGCCAGTAGTTCCTAGGAGAACATGAAATAACAGAAACAGTTTTATTGCAGAGCTTTATAGTATATATATATATAGGTATATGTTTTCCCAAGTTTGACTTGTTTCAGTATTTTGTCTTAATATTGATTATCATAGTTAATTTGAAATGCTGATACTATTAATTTGAAATACTGATACTATTTCTTTCCGTAGAAGCTGGAGAGAGAACTTCTTTTGGTTGTTTTTCCTGTCAAGGTAGAGAAATGCTGAAGAAACACTACTGGTTACCTCTCCAGATCCACATCTCTCTTTTTCCGTGTTAACTGAACTATGACTTTGTTCAAGCGTCAGTGATTAGGAAGACTGAGTGCTGCTGTCGCCTCAGAAATATGTGACTCTCAATATAAATTAGCTACAATGATTCCGTTTATTTAAGAATGGATATGAAACAGTTGTTACCAATGAAGCATGAGGAGCGTATCTCCGAAGGGGTTTCCTGGGAAATATTTTTTTCTCTTAAAATTGAATACAAGACAGAAACATTACTTTTCTTTTTCTTTGTTGCCTCTGATCTTGGTCATCTGTCTCTGTTCAGCCTAGTAATTCTACCTGCTAAGCATTCTGTCAGAATTTGATCTCAGTTCTGTAACGAGTCATTCAGGCCTGGTCTGAGGAATGAAAGGTAATTTACTTTTCCTGTAAATTGATATGATGATACCAGAGACTTTGGAGTGCAAGATGAGTAGAGAAAGAGCTGGGACCCCAGAGAGTCACGTCAGGTGGTTGCATAGAGCTTCTTCAGTGGGCTTGATAGGAGCCCTTTCTGGGAGCAGCCTTTGTCAGGGAACAGATGTTTGCTTGATCTCTCCTCATCTTCTCAACCCAATGACCGGAAGTCTGCTCGTATCTTCAGTGCCCTTCTAATACTGCAGATCTGCACGGTTAAATACAAAGGGTATAACCCTTGAAAGCCTACAGCTCACTTGCATTTACCCTTGATCTGAATGTGTTTCAGGGAATTAAGGTGATCCTCCCTAGAGCTCTCCATTTCCTTTTTTTTTTTTTTTTAAACAAAGGAGGGCTACAGGTCATCTTTTAGCTTCATGTTTCAACCTGGTCCTGCCATTTCTATATCAAATAGAAATTTGTCAAGGGCGTATGATATCCATCCTACTATAAAGTTTCTCAATTTAGGACACCGATAGGAATTTTCCTCTTCTTTCTTTTAATAATAGAACTTCTCTTAGTTTTAGTAGAGCAGACATCACCCAGCTACAGTCCCTGACTCCCATGTGACAAATTCAAGCCAGTAGAATGTAGTCAGATAATGTGTGCAATTTATTTAAAAGGAAGCTGCTTGTTCCTCTATTTTTTTTCACTCTTCTTACTGGCTAAGGAGTAACAGTGACCTTGATACTAAAGTTTGTAGCTAACTCTTTAAGCATAGCAGAGCAGCCTGACTTCTGGGCTCTGGATAACACACTTTGTACCTATTACCTTTTTCTGTACTATGACAGGAGAGAAAGATTTCTATCTTATTTAAGACCTGTCTTCTGAGATCCTATCCAGTACAGGTGGATCTAAAGTCTTGTTCTGAATGCTTCTTCTTTGGTGAAACTTTTACCTTAAGACTAACTGTTATGCACTATAAATATATAGCAAGCCAACAATGATAGCAACAACAAAGCATAACAAATTTTATGTGACAGATTATATGTGAACATATACAATTTATAA
Source organism: Capra hircus (assembly GCF_001704415.2). NCBI lineage: Eukaryota > Metazoa > Chordata > Mammalia > Artiodactyla > Bovidae > Capra > Capra hircus. Next base: position 11,742,601 of record NC_030812.1, read on the forward strand.
ATGATTTCTTAGAGGTAAGGGAAAAAAAGAGAATATGATAACTATTAAAAGAGCTATTCCAGCTAGAAGATGGAAAGGATTTCCTGTTAGGAAATCAGGAAAAGCTTTGCAAAGATATTAATAGTAATTTTTGAGTTGAGCTTTGTAGGTTAGGATTTAGGTAGACAAAATTGTTGAGAGAAGCATTCCAAGTGTTAGGAACAAGGTGAGTTAAGGCATGGCAGGTCACTCCTTGGAGATGAATGAATATTCTGGGTGGTGGCTTGATTCACATGAAGTACAGAAGAGTGATATAAGGTTAAAAAGAAAGGCAGAGGTCAGTCCAAGAGGACCTCATATGGAAAGTCCATTTCAAAATGAAAATTTTGAGCAGAACAGTAACATGACCAAAAGCAGAAGCTGTCACGACCTATGAATTTTCAACTGTGAGATTCTCTGGTACCCTAACAGTGAAACAGTGGGAAAACCAGAAATCGTGGGATCAAGGCTAGGACAACTAGTGCAGTAGAAGCATTCACCCCAAAGGAGTTAACTAGCTGCTTACATTCCTATTCAAAAGGCAAACTCCAGTCAGATGTGAGCTGACATCTATTGTCAGAGGGGCTTAGTGGAAAACTGGAGCACATGCAGCAGGAGTTTCTGGTCAGGTTTTAGTATATTTGTTCTTTGAAAGGTGCTAGATCTCACAACACAAATGTGTGCTCATATTTTTAATTCTATTTCTATTAAATTTTTTAGACATACTGATCACGATCTACTAAATTTCATGACCCATTAATGGGTTGTAGCCAGTGGTGTGACAGTAAATGTTTAAATGATTTTGCTCCGTCCCTGGATAAAAGCTCTAATATGTAGCGTTTCCTGGTATCCATGGTATAAATACACCCAGATTGGCCAGTTTCAGGCTATCACTGTTGTCACTGAATGCTTAACTGGGAAAAGATGACACAGTCAGCTCTCTCTGGAGTCAACCTCACTGCACCACTGACTTTGAGTCACAGTTTGAAATAAATTTAAATATATGTTTGTTTGTTTTAAGTAAGTGAGTTTATTCACTTAAGCAGCAAGTCAACCTATCTGCTCACTTAAGCAGCAAATCAACCTATGTATAAAACCTCCCAAACAGTGTCTGGTATGCAGCTAGTGCTGAATATATATTTGTCAAAAAAATAAGTTCCTTTATGTAGACAAATATAAAGGAATATTTATGCCTTCTTTAGTTTATTTCTTTTTCACTGGTCAACTTTTCACATAAGGACTTCAGTTTCTCAAATGAATCTCACGGAGATTTTCCAGATTTCTAAACTTCCTACTATATCACATGTTCATTACTTAAAATTTTAAAAGAATTTTAGCATAAAATTTGAGAAAATAAAAACAAGTTATTATTAAAAACAAATTATAAGCAATTGATTATATTCCAAAATGATTCTTTGAAGAAAAGAGATTTTCAAAAATAATTTTATTGAAGTATAGTTTATTTATAATGTATTAATTTCTGCTGTGCAGCAAAATGATTCACATATACTGTTTGTTTAGTCACTAAATGGTTTCCGACTCTTTACCACCCCTTGGACTGTAGCCCACCAGGCTCCTCTGTCTGTGGAATTTCCCAGGCAAGAATACTGGAGTGAGTTGTCGTTTCCTACTCCAGTACATATATCCATTCTTTTTCATATGTTTTCCATTATGGTTTATCACAGGATATTGAATATAGTTCTTTGTTACACAGTAGGATCTTGTTGTTTATCTATCCTATGCATAATAGTTTGCATCTTCTAATTCCAAACTCCCAATCCTTCCCTTCCTTCACCATCCAAAAATAAAGTTTTAAAAACAAGTAATTTATAAATGATTGGTAATATTTCAAATTAATTTGTTTAAATTAACTTTCTTTTAGCCTTTCTTATAAATCATTACTATTTGATCCAGAATCTGGATATTGGGGCATGGAATTCTTTTAGCAAGTCTGACTAATTTTAAAATCAACCTGAAATTAAAATGAAGACTCTCTGAAATTAAGAGAGCATAAGAACTGATTTAATAAGAGCATAAGAACTGATCTTGGGCATTGAGAATATCAGAGAAAATTTATTTGGCATAGGATATGCTAAGATACAGGAGATACTCAGGAAACTGTGTATCCACCAACTGCCCATTTTCCTAGATACCTAGGTAGGACAGTATGCAGAAATTGACAACCCAATGGGAAGACATATAACAAAAGACACACGTGTAACAAAAGACAGTGTAATAGGTGCTGTATTAGATTCCGATGCTCTGAGATAGTAATATGTAAATTCCCGAGAAAGTCCAAAAGTATCCCATAGGGAGGAGATTCTTTGATTGACTAGAGTTTTACTATTCTCTGCAGTGCTGTGGCCTTGTATAAATAAGTTTACCTTTGTGGATCATATGTAAATTAGTAAAAAGAAAAATTGGATGATCATGAAGGTCTCACTTATGACTCTGATGATCTTATGACTTGAATATAGCTTTCCAAAATATGTCTTTTATTTAAACTGAACCTCACCTGTATTTATCACAATATTTAGATTTAGCCCTGGTTTCTTTTCTTCTTAATTATATAGGGTTTGCATAAACAAATACTCTACTTTCCTGCTATGATTCTGCATTTGAAGGATAATCAAGAGTTTTTGCAAATCATACTCTTAAATCTATGTCATTGTAATAATGGCCTTAAATTTTCCGAAAGCTTTATGTTAAGTAAAAATTATCTAACAATAAATTCCCAGTTAAATGCTTATTTAAGCTTTCATTTTCTTAACTATCAATATTAACAGTTTATTAAATTTGTCTAGAATCAGTAACCATCAGGAGATACCTTGGCTTGAAGAAGGTATTGATCTTGTAATCTTAAAAGCAGATAAGTAGACTCTACTGTCAACTCTGTAGATTCAGGTGTTTATAACCTTTAGTTACAACATCACATTATTTCTCACTGTTCAGCTGGGCCTAAGTCTAAGGGAAATTCTTGCCAATTAACATGGAGTGAATACAGAGATTTCTAGATGTACTTGGCAGTCTGTGCATAGTTACCTCACACAGACAGCTGTATCTGATCTCCAGTCAGTTGTACATTTTCTAGAGTATTGGCTCTGATTACTTTTGCCATAGGGAATCTTCTTGCTGCCTACAAGTAGTTAGACATGGAGTTTTAATATATGTTCCCCTTTCTTTAATTTGCACTTCATTGTTTTTCATGACTAACAGAAAGTGGTTTTAGAAGCTCATGCAGATTGTATTTATTTAGCAAAATAACAAGTTTTCACTGTGCTCATAATAAGTAAAAGAAGAATTTCATTAAATCTAAAATTGAAAATTAATACATATTCACTTAAAAGAAGTACTAAAGAGAAATATATGCTTCAAACCGTAAGGTAATATGAAATCAAAGCTAACAGAAATTCTTATCAAAAAGTTTACAATCAAACTAATATAAAACAGCCTTAAAAAAAAAACTAGTTTACATTCTACCAGTTCTATATACAAATTTGGGTTTGTATTCTATATGGCAAATAATGTTGAAAATATTTTGCTATAAATATTGTATTTGCACATTTCTTTTTTTATGTGATAAATTATAAGCACGTTGTTTAAATTTCTTTCATCATCAGTCTGGCACAATGAGCAAAATTTTCTTAGGAATGAAGTTTACAGTGTGATTCATGATATTCATGTAAAGATTGTCTCATTGTCTTAGTGTTTCAGATATTCCATATGTGTCTCAATATAAGCTATTTCATCAAGACTGGAGTCTTGAATATAGAGTACATGAAGAGCAACAGAGGAAATCTGTTATGCACAGTAAGATGCACCATTGAGATGCTGCTTTCACAGTGTTTGCCAGACCAGTGCAGTGTTTTCTATCCATACTCAGACATAGCTGTTCTTATAGTCATGCATAAAAATAGCAAAGCAGGACTTCCCTGGCAGTCCAGTGATTAAGACTCTGCACTTCCAGTAGAGAGGAGGCAGGTTCAATCCCTGCCCAGGGAACTAACATCCCACATGCCACGTGGCATGGCCAATTAAAAAACTACCAATGCAGTAGTATATAGGCTGATTCATTCAGAAACGGTGTTTGAATGTAGATGTGACTCTGTTAAAGCAATGTATTTTAAACTAGGACTTTAATTTACATATTCCTGTGAGATTATGTTTCCAGCAACATTTTTAACCAAAGGATAGGTGAAATATTAATATACTGATTATATAATAGAGCTACAAGTGGAGAAACAGAAAAAAAGATGATGTAAATATGGCTAACCTGGTATAGTCTAGAGAGAAACAAATGAGAAATGATAAATTACCCTTTTACCATTGACTAATCAGCCACTCTCTTTAGAGGATTCTGTGAAGCAAAAGACCATACATGGGATATATATCTCAGTGACTTAAATTGAAGATTCTTTTGGTGAAAGCAGTAGAAGACACAGTAGGGCCTCAATTCATATTATAGATTTGATAATTAATTAATGTGAATATCTGTTCTGCTGTGACTTTCTTCAAATGTCTTGAATTCTGTTAGGTTGGTGCAAAACGAGTTGTGGTTTTGCATTGTTGAAATTTGCCTTTTGATATTGAAATACATTTTTAAATAAATGTGGCTACGTTATTCATCATTTTAATATCCATTTCCTGATTTTTTTGCTAATTACATTACTTGCTGTTTATTTTATATTTATTTTAGACTATAGAAATTATATTAGACAAAAAGCAAGTTCAAGTGATTTTTTAATACAAGTTCAAAATAGATCATAAAGCAGCAGAGACAACTCATAACATCAACACATTTGGGCCCAGAAACTGCTAATGAGCATACAGTTCAGTGGTGGTTCAAGAAGTTTTCCAAGATCCTTGAAGATGAGGAGCATAGTGGCTGGCCATCGGAAGTTGATAGTGACCGATCGAGAGCCATAGTCAAAGTTGATCCTCTTATAAGTACGTGAGAAGTTGCTGAAGAACTCAATGTTGACCATTCTATGGTCATTCAGCATCTGGAGCAAATTGAAAAAGTGAAAAAGCTTGGTAAGTGGGTGCCTCACGAACTGACCGAAAATCAAAGCAGTCACAGTTTTGAAGTGCCGTTGTCTCTTAATTCTACACAGCAATGAACCATTTCTCAATCGGATTGCAATGTGTGACGAAAAGTGAATTTTATATAACTGACAACAACCAGCTCCAGTGGCTGGACTGAGAAGAAGCTCCAAAGCACTTCCCCAAGCCAAACTTGCACCAAAAAAGGTCATAGTTGGAGAAGGAAATGGCAGCCTACTCCAGTATTCTTGCCTGGGAAATCCCATGGACAGAGGAGCCTGATGGGCTATAGTCCATGGGGTTGCAAAAGAGTCAGACACAACTTAGCAACTAAACAAAAGCAACAATATTTAAGTTAAGGAGTGATTAGGTTGAACTCAATGAAATTGCTGGTGTTCAACCATTTTTCAGCTACAAAACCCAGCAATGATAGCAGTTTCATATGATTCAACCTATGTATAGAATATCTTAATGGACACATAGAGTAGAATGTCATTAATATGTTAATACATTAATTAATACCTATTAATTTGGTGTTAAAAGTACACTGGGGAAAAAAAGTTCTGGTCACTGTTGGATGGTCTGCTGCCCATCTGCTCCATTACAGCTGAATCTTAGAAAAACAATTACATCTGAGAAGTGTACTTGGCAAATCAGTGCAATGCACTGAAAACTGCAGTGCCTGCAGCTAGCATTGGTCAGCAGAATGGGCTCAATTCTCCACAACAATGCCTGACCATGCGTTGTACAAGCAGTGCTTCAAAAGTTGAACAAACTGGGCTGTGGAGTTTTGCCTCATCCGCCATACTCACCTGTCCTCTCGCCAACTGACTACCACTTCTTCAAGCGTCTCAATGACTTTTTTGCAGGGAAAAATGCTTCCACAACCAGCAGGAGGCAGAAAATGCTTTGCAAAAGTCCATCGAATCCTGAAGCACAGATTTTTATGCTACAGGAATAAACAAATTTGTTTTTCATTGGCAAAAATGTATTGATTGTAGTGGTTCCTATTTTGACTAATAAAGATGTGTTTAAGCCTAGTTATAATGATTTAAAATTCACAGTCCGAACCTGCAATTATGTTTGTACCAACCTAATAGGATCTTTTTCTGTACTTCCTTTACAATTTGAAACTTACTGAGAGCTACACATAAGTTTTATATTTTAAGTTACCAAATTTTTATACCCATATTTATTCTAAGCATTTTTAGAGAGTATATCAATTTTTAGAATTTATCTACTTTTAAATTATCTAGTTATGCCTTATCTAGTTGTACTGTTTTGAATTTATCCTTTAACTTAAGAGTGTTGATGAAAATTAGTCCATCTAAGAGATGGAAAACTTTATTTGAGCCAAACCAGGGAATAGCGTCTTAGAAAGCTCTAAGAACTGTTCCACTCATTAGAAGTCAAGGCATAGTTACGTAAGTTTTTTGGAACACAGGGCTATACATTAAATGGCATATTATTGACAGTTTACACAGTCCAGATCTAAGCATCATTTTGGCCCCTTTCAAGATCAAGAAGAAATGTAATCTTTTAAGGAGCTGTGTTTTCAATGCTAGGAGAATTGTTCTTTATGATTGAGCAGGTATTCCTGCTGACGGGGAAGGTTTGGTTGATGCATAGGGCACATATGCAATGCACAGTGTGGGGAGAGAGGAGGCCAAAGGACAGAGAAGAACTTTTCATATTTAAATTTTTCTTGTCTTGCCATAAAATGTGAATTTTATTTTGCAACAGTATGGGTCTGATTTATATAGTTTAATTATATTTATTCTTTTAGTTTTAATATATTCAATCAACTGATAAGATATGAGTACTTAGAAATCTTAGTAATTTGGTATAGTTTTAATATGCCTTTTACCCTTAGATAATATTTTGAATGTTCTAAGAAAAAAGCCAAGTGTAACTCAAAGTTTTTTGGTCTGAAACAGTGGAAAAATGGAGTTATTTAGTGACCTAAATATGACTGCTGAAAGAGTAGAATTGAGAAGAAAGTTGTTCAGTTTTGGACAATTGAGTTTGACGTTCGTTTTAAAAATACAAGTGTGGAGGTTATATTATCAGTTGGATAGATAATTCTGGGTTTCTGAGGACAAATCTGGGTTTAACATAAATCTCTGAATTATTAACATAGAGATAGTAAGTTTGAGTGCTATCACTTAGGGAGTAGAGATCTTAAAAAAAAAAAATACAGGGATTAAACCTAGAAACATTCTTTCAAGTTCAGAGTACTTTCCAAAAGGAGTTTGGGAAAACTAGGAGGACCTGTGTAGTGATCTAATAAGGAAGAACAGTACAGTGCTGTTCTTTTACTTGGCAGTGTATTTTGGCCTTCCCTTGTGGCTAAGCTGTTAAGAATCCACCTGAGTCAGACACGACTGAGCGACTTTCACTTTCATTGTTAACGTATATAGATTTACTAAATTTGTTTAATAAGGACAAAGTATTCCTTAGAATGGATGTACCACGTTCTATTTCACTTCTCCTGTATTGGTGACATGTTTTATAATTTTCTCCTCTCACTATAATTTTTGATTTATCTGGTTCCATAATCTATCTTCCCTGGTGGCTCAGTCAGTAGAGAGTCTGCCTGTAATGCGGGAGACCTGGGTTCAATCCCTGGGTCGGGAAGGCACCCTGGAGAAGGAAATGGCAACCCTCCAGTATTCTTGCCTGGAGAATTCCATGGACAAAGGAGCCTGGTGGGCTACAGTCCATGGGGTCACAGAGAGTTAGACACAACTGAGTGACTTAACTTTCACTTTGTTTCACTTTCACAATCTACCTGGGTTTATTTTTGTTTATGATTTGCAAAATGGTTCTATTTTTTCTAAATTCTATTTTTTATTATGCTTTTACACATTGATATGAAATGACACCTTTCTCAGATAGTGCATTTTTAGATTATCTTTTCCTTTAGTCTGTTGGTTCCTATAATAAAACTATACTGTTTTAATTTCTGTAGTTTATTTGAACCTTTGAAATTTGGTAGAGCAAGTCCTTCAAAGTTCTTAGTTTTCAAAATTGTCTATTTTTGCTTTTATTTCCAGTATTCTGGGAGGTGGGTCATAGAGAATCCTGCTGTGATTTATGTCGGAGAGTGTTTTGCCTATGTGCTCCTCTAGGAGTTTTATAGTTTCTGGTCTTACATTTAGATCTTTAATCCATTTTCAGTTTATTTTTGTGTATGGTGTTAGAAAGTGTTCTAGTTTCATTCTTTTACAAGTGGTTGACCAGTTTTCCCAGCACCACTTGTTAAAGAGATTATCTTTAATCCATTGTATATTCTTGCCTCCTTTGTCGAAGATAAGGTGTCCATAGGTGTGTGGATTTATCTCTGGACTTTTTATTTTGTTCCATTGATCTATATTTCTGTCTTTGTGCCAGTACCATACTCTCTTGATGACTGTGGCTTTGTAGTAGAGCCTGAAGTCAGGCAGGTTGATTCCTCCAGTTCCATTCTTCTTTCTCAAGATTGCTTTGACTATTCGAGGTTTTTTGTATTTCCATACAAAATTGTCTTATGCATTTTTCTCTTTCAAATGAGTTTTATTTATTTACTTTTAAAAGAGTAACCATTTTATTTCATTGGTTTGTATAAGACATACTAATGCAGTTTTATATTTTTTAAAAACCAGATACAGTTTCCTCAAAGAGATTTCTGTCAGGAAAGGCTTGCTGACTGCTACTGCTGCTGCTGCTAAGTTACTTCAGTCTGCATCTCATTTATTGTCTGGGCTCAGCAATGGAAGCCAGGATATTCAGTGCACATTTGGGTGAACAGTACCAGATACGAAAGTCAAACAATAAGGCTTTGTTTCATGTTTTGCTAGAATTCTTTCCAATATTTCTTGTGTGGCTGGGAAAAGGATACACCATCTTTCAGAGAAGGAAATAATTAATATTAAAATGCTTATTTAATATTAACAGTGGAACTATTTTAAAATTTGATAATGGAGTATTTTACTTATCCAGAGATCTTGGCAAGAGGAAAATTGAAATGCTGATCACATCAACGATTTAATAAGGCTTAGGTAGAAAAGTTTGCTTGAGTCTTTCATTTGGGATTAAAGTTTATGTGATTTATAGTGCATATTAATAGAAAAGTTGTAAAATGTTTGATGTTTAAAAAGAATGATTTTTAAATTATCTCATTTCCTTTCTAATATTTAGATCATAATATACATTGTTGACCAGGTTCAAAGTAAAAGCTGATTTTGATGATTTGTGTGTCAAATGAGTTTTAGAATCAGACTGTTAAAATCCATCTTTAAAAAGCTGTTGGGATTTTTATTGACATACAGTGAATTTATAGATTATTGTGGGGATAAATTATGTCTTTGATATGTGTTTTCCTGTTGTAACAAATTATCTTTTCATTTATTTGGTGGTTGTTTCAGATATTTTTGTTAATCTTGCCCCATTTTAGTTAGTTTATTCATAAAGATTTTGTTGGGTTTTTTCCTTTGATATAAGAAACATTTATTGGGTGGCCTGACACATGCTAGTCACTGTTTTAGGGACCAGTGATATAAGATTAAACAAAACAAAGCCCCTGCCCTCACTATGCTTATATTCTGATAAGAAGGCATCAGGGTCTTTCCTGGTAGAGCAGTGGATAAGAATCTGCCTGCCAGTGTGGGAGACATGGGTTCATATCCCTGGTCCAGGAAGATGCCACATGTCATGGGGCAGGAAAAGCTGTGCACCACAACCACTGAAGCCCACGTGTCCTAGGGCACACAAACCGTGACTGCTGAGCCTGCGTGTCACTACTGCTGAAGCCCATGTGCCCTAGAGCCTGCACTCTGCAACAAGAGAAGCCGCTGCAATAAGTCTGTGCGCCCCAAGGAAGAGGAGCCCCTGCTCCCCGCAACTGGAGGAACCCCACCCAAAGACAACGAAGACACAGCACTGCCAAAAATAAATTAGTTTTTTGAAAGAAGGCATTAGGCAATAGAAAAATGAATAAGTGGATACCTAATGTCAGGTTATAAACAGGAGAACAACTAAGCAGGGAGAAGAGGGCAAGGTATGTGAAGAGCAAAGCAAAATCTTTACAAAATCACTTTATATATTTTTTCCTATCTTTTTTCCCCTATCTCAATAATAATCATTGTGGTTTTAAATGAAATAGTCTAAAACCCTCTACATATGAAAGTATAATGTAAGTTGAGATTATTAACTTAGGGGACAAAAATTTATGTCTCTAACAGCATAATGCCTGTTTATTTTTTTCTGGATAAAATTATATGTCAAATTTCATTTAAATCTAAAGAAATCTTAAGAGCATGTATTTTCAATGAGGGCATGCAGATAACCTTGATTCATCTATGTAATTCTGTTGATTCAGTTCAACAAAGTTCTGTAATAGGCACCAGAGGGTGTAAGATAAGTGAGAGTCTGTCTTTCCCCTTTGGGAGCTCATGATACAGCGGGGAGTTCAGAAACAATTACACAGAACTTTCATGCATGTCTGAGAGTGATGTATTCGTGATCTATAGATCTTAATCAACTACGAATATGAATTATTGAAAAAATGAATAAAAGAAGTAATGAGTGATGGATGTATAAACCAAATGATATTAAGACTAGAAGACAGAATAATTTTTCATAACTCAGGGATGAAGGAAAACTTTCTAAAAAAGGTGACATTTGGTTTTCATTTAGAAAAATGAAAAAACAAATCTGAGCCAGATTATGAGAGCCATGAACGATATACTGAAGCCTCAGAATGTTATTCAGTGGAAGGCAAAGTGTACTTAGTCCCATAAAAATATTTTTGAGTGTTTATTGCAAAATAATTGCATTCATTTGTTTATATTTCTGAACAATAGGAAGCGACAGCAAGTCACTAGGACTTTTCAGAGATAAAACCAACTGACGTGGTAACCAGTGGTAGGGAAATAGAATCGGTGGTGGTGAGGGGTGACAGTGAAGGCTAAAGATGATGGCAAGGTTTTAGGTTATGTCTTGACAGTTGTTGTTCAGTCTCTCAGTCGTGTCCGACTCTGCGCCCCTTGTCTTTTCACGGCAGGCTTCCTTGTCCTTCACTATCTCCCAGAGTTTGCTCAAACTCATGTCCGTTGAGTTCATGATAGCATGATTACATAATGGCATATTATTACTGGGGAAGAACAGATTTGTAGCCCTAGGAAGTGAGTTTATTTTTGCATATTTTTAGTTTTAGAAATATTTAGCAGATAACTAAATTTTCTTATCTCAACACTCTCAGACATAAATCACAGCAGGATCCTCTATGATCCACCTCCCAGAATTCTGGAAATAAAAGCAAAAATAAACAAATGGGATCTAATTAAAATTAAAAGCTTCTGTACAACAAAGGAAAATATAAGCAAGGTGAAAAGACAGCCTTCTGAATGGGAGAAAATAATAGCAAACAAAACAACTGACAAACAACTAATCTCAAAAATATACAAGCAACTTCTGCAGCTCAAGTCCAGAAAAATAAACGACCCAATCAAAAAATGGGCCAAAGAACTAAATAGACATTTCTCCAAAGAAGACATACGGATGGCTAACAAACACATGAAAAGATGCTCAACATCACTCATTATTAGAGAAATGCAAATCAAAACCACAATGAGGTACCACTTCACACCAGTCAGAATGGCTGCGATCCAAAAATCTGCAAGCAATAAATGCTGGAGAGGGTGTGGAGAAAAGGGAACCCTCCTACACTGTTGGTGGGAATGCAAACTAGTACAGCCACTATGGAGAACAGTGTGGAGATTCCTTAAAAAATTGCAAATAGAACTACCTTATGACCCAGCAATCCCACTTCTGGGCATACACACGGAGGAAACCAGAATTGAAAGAGACACATGTACCCCAATGTTCATCGCAGCACTGTTTATAATAGCCAGGACATGGAAACAACCTAGATGTCCATCAGCAGATGAATGGATAAGAAAGCTGTGGTACATATACACAATGGAGTATTACTCAGCCGTTAAAAAGAATTCATTTGAATCAGTTCTGATGAGATGGATGAAACTGGAGCCAATTATACAGAGTGAAGTAAGCCAGAAAGAAAAACACCAATACAGTATACTGACACATATATATGGAATCTAGGAAGATGGCAATGACGACCCTGTATGCAAGACAGGAAAAAAGACACAGATGTGTATAACGGACTTTTGGACTCAGAGGGAGAGGGAGAGGGTGGGACGATTTGGGAGAATGGGAATTCTAACATGTATACTGTCATGTAAGAATTGAATCGCCAGTCCATGTCTGACGTAGGGTGCAGCTTGCTTGGGGCAGGTGCATGGGGATGACCCAGAGAGATGTTGTGGGGAGGGAGGTGGGAGGGGGGTTCATGTCTGGGAACGCATGTAAGAATTTAAGATTTTAAAATTTTTAAAAAAAAAATTAAAAAAAAAAAATAACTGAAAAAAAAAAAAAAAAAAAAAACATCCAGAAAGAAGTTCAGACTGGAGATAACTTGGGAATTAAATTTAAAGGAGTAGATGTAATTGCTCAGAAACGAGTGAGGCAAGGGTTGCCAGCAACCACCAGAGGCAAGGAGGAGGCAAGGAGAGATTCTTTCCAAGAGTATTCACAGTGAGCGTGCCCCAACTGATACCTTGATTTCAGACCTCTAGTCTCCAGAACTGTGAGAGAACACACTTCTTTTGTTTCAGCCACCCAGTGTGTTGTGATTTGTTACGGCAGCCCTGGGAAAGTAATGGCAGGAATGATCAGCATGTACTGAGATATGGATAAGATTGCCGAGGGAAAGAGTAGAGATAGATTCAGACTAATTTTAGACAATTTTGACAGACCAAAGTTTACTTTAAAAAACAGTTAAGACCAGATGTGATAATTTTTATCATACCATACAAAAATGTTAGTAACTTGTATTCTACCTAGCCGTTTCATTCATTTGTTTACCAGCTGAAGGCATATGAGTTTTTGAGCCTTTAGTCAAAGAAAGCATAAAAGGGGCATGGGAGTAGGAGGATTAACCCTTAAGCACATTTAACAGACATAAAACAATAAGCTATCAAGGGGCTATGAAGAGTATTAGGCCACAGATAAGAGAGAATGAGGTCACAGAAGCCAAGTGAAAAGAATATTTTAAGGAGGGAACATCAAGAGCTCCTTAAAATCTGCAGTAAGAAAAATACCCATTGGATTTGGTCTCAGATTCTGGTGGTGATGGAAACAAGAGGCGTTTGAGTGGCATGTATCGATGTATAGATTTCAGAAAGATACTGTTACTCTTAATGTAGAGGAAAGGCGAAAAGAAAGAGAAAGAATTTGCTAGTAGGTATTGCATTTACCCAGTTAAGAGCTAATGAAGATTGAAAATGAAAAGGAGATATAATTAAGAGGATGAGTATATTAGAACTTGGGGATTAAAAGAGAGAACAATTAAAAAAATGGTTCTATAATTCAAACTCGTGTCACTAAATGGATGATAATATTATTAACACAAAAAGGAAGAACTAGTAGAATATAAAGCTAGAAAAGACTAAGAAATGGAATAGAAGGAAAAAAAACAAGAAACTTCATCTCCTCCAAAATTAAAGATAGCGTGAAAGTGATCCTCAAGGAAAGCAACTTGATTCCACTGGTTGGTTGGTTTGTTCTGTGGCACAGTCATGTCCAACCCTTTGCCACCCCGTGAACTGCAGCACACCAGGCCTCTGTCCTGCAAGTTTACCCAAGTTCACGTTCATTGCATCGGTGATGCCATCCAGCCATCTCATTCTCTGACACTCTCTTCTCCTTCTGCCCTGTTCGGGAATGAACAAAGCTGTGAGGCTGCTCTAACCTCAATCACAGAACAAACTATGATACAGATTCAGAGAACTTCAAGGTGATTGAGTACACAACCACTGGATGTCCAAAGGAGTGAGTCTCTCCTGTGGTGTCACATAACCCTGAACCAAGGCTGGCAGTTCCTGCAAACTGCCCAAAAAGTTCAGAGGTGTTTTGGTTGGAGGTTTGGGGAGCCATGTGCGTGAATGAGACTGCCCGTCTGCTGTCCTTCACACCGTTAGATAGGGTTGGAGGGGGAACTTACTTAAGCATATGGTAAAGTTACCCATCTATAGGCCTTCATTTTGGGGGCAAAGAAAAGTTTGATGAGCCCTAAAGAAGACAGTAACCCTCTTCCCCCCTCATCACATTCACCAGCCCAAGTGAGGGAACATGCTCGCCGTCTTTCAGCCTCCACTTCTCCAGTGACAGCCCAGTGTACTCAGTGTGTGACTGCTCCCCCGCTGGCTTCCACGCTGTATCGTCTGAAATCTAGAGGAACCCCAGTCCTATGCAACCCTATCTGCAGCTCCCCTTTATCACCATGCATCAGCTGGCAAGCCCAGGGCTCCGTATTTCCCTGAAAAATCCCCTTCCCTGCCCCCACCACAATACTCACAGCCTTACCACTATCTCTAGGGATGCGAAGGCCTAGCCCCATCATGCCTTTGATCCCCATTCGTGGCAGTCCTCACCAGAAACCCGGCCTCACCATTCATTCCTGATTTCCAGGATTCTCAACAAATGTGTATATGTCCTTTGTTCTGCCTTGTCTTCTGCCTCTTCTCAATTCCAAAATGTTCTTGAATTCAGTCATGCATCACCAAAATTGCCTTTATGTGCAACTATTCTCTGAAGATCGCTTTACTGTCTAATCAAAATGGAGCTCTTCGCTGAGGAAGCACACTTGCCGTACTCATCAAGCAGTGCGTTTTTCTGTCTCAGTTCCCTTGTATGAGGTAATTGGCTGCTTTGTTGCTACTTCAAGACTGTATTCATCATCTTATGTTGTTTGAGAGATCACCACAAAACTGAATGACTTAGAAACAGAATAAATTTTGTTATACCTTATTACAATTTCTGTGGGTTAAGGATTTTGGACTAACTTGGGCATGGATTTCTTATATTAGATTTTTTTTTTCCTGGAAATAATATACCCCTTCCATTGTAATATATGTTCCAGAGATACTCTTCTCATTTCATTCTGATGTTAAGTAGTAATTTTAGCTTATTATTGGTGGAGGAAATTTCTACCTATTTTCGGGCAAGTAGACATGCCTTTTTCCTGGCAGCATAAGGCAAAATGCAGAGCAGTTTGGTACACTAATTATACTTTTATTAGTTGGTACACTAAT
Source organism: Capra hircus (assembly GCF_001704415.2). Lineage (NCBI taxonomy): Eukaryota > Metazoa > Chordata > Mammalia > Artiodactyla > Bovidae > Capra > Capra hircus. Next base: position 11,757,816 of record NC_030812.1, read on the forward strand.
TGTACTTTTCATTACAAATCCATTGCTTGTTTCTTAAGTGGAATTCTTTTGCTGTTTTGTAGCAAGCTGACTGTCATCTCCTCTTTTCCATTCCTACAAATTTGTTCTGTAGGTATTTGGTTGGACTATTAGAAATTGAAAAATTGCTAGTCAATAATTTTTAAATTGTATAATATTCTAGTATTATATTTTTGGAAATTAACTATGTCTTGTTGGAGCTCTGTTTGTTTGCTTTTCATTAAGTCTTCCCAACAAATATTTTCATTACTTGTAAGTCATGAAAAGACTCCTCATGTAAGTCTCTGCTCAAATACACATTGTCAAAGAAGACTCCTGTATTAATTAGAACAGAGGGATTCAACTAGTGTGTCATGGATGCTACATGGGAGTTCCTGTGATATTGCTTCCTTCATCCCATGGGTTTTGGCTCAACACAGTTATCATCATCTGTTTATTCCACTATGACCTACAAAATCCACCATATTCTCTGAGTGCTGAGCTACAAAAAAAAGTTGGGAAACACTGAATTAAAGATTTAGATGCTAGATAGTTTCAAACCCAAAGTAGCAGTCACTTCAACAAAACAGATGGATGTTTCTGTTTCGGTCCCAAGGCAGACGATTAGAGCTAGTTAAAGGAGCTCTGTGGGCATCCACACAGATGCCCTCAGATGGTAAAGAATCTGTCTGTGATGCAAAAGACTTGGGTTCGATGCCTAGGTTGGAAAGATCCCCTAGAGAAGAGAATGGCTACCCGTTCCACTAATCTTGCCTGGAGAACTCCATGGACAGAGGAGTCTGGCAGGCTATAGTCCATGGGGTTGCAGAGTCAGACATGACTGAGTGTCTAACACACAGACACACACAAAGGAGCTCTATACAAAAAAGCCTTCGAAGAACCCAGAATCCTTCTGTCTTGTTGCTCCATCATCTGCTTGCCAACATGACCATAATGTGAGGAGGGGAGAGCTTTCTCCTTTTTGAGCATTTGCGCACATCTCTTCTGCCCACATCCTGTTAGCCAAAACTTAATCTCTAGCTATTCTAGTGGCTGCATGGGAGTCTGGGAATTATAGTCTTTAATCTGAACAGCTGAATAGTCAGCTAAAGATTGAATGCTCTGTTACTTTATAAGGAAGAAGGAGAGAGCAGATAGGGGAAGGGGGAAAAAAAAAAAAAAACGGTTTTATTAGGACTTTCCTAAACACTCTCAATAAAAGACCAAAACCCCATTTCTTCAGCCCCTTACTCTTTAAAGTTTAGCTCTTTCTTCAGCTGTCAGAAAAAGAATTAAACTACTTACAGTAACCCTTTCATTTAGCAATAATCATGTTTTGGTTAAATCGTAAAGCCTTCAGTAAAACTCAACCCTCTCTTTCAAGCCATCTTGGTAATTGATGAAGGAAGTAGACTGGGGTCCCTTGGACTTGGGTAGGCTTCTAGAGCTCCATGAGTCCTGGACAATTGTAAGTGAAGTTGTTTATATAGCCTGGTGGTTAAGAGCATGGCCTCTGGAGTCAGACTGCTGGTTTAAATTCCAGGTCTGTCATGTGCTAGATTTGCAACTCAGGCAATTCTCTTCAAGTCCCTGTGCTTAGTTTCTCTGCCTGAAACATGAGAACCATAGTATACCTATTTCATAGAATTGCTGTGGGGACTTGTTAATACGAAAGCTCCTAGCATTTAAAGGTAATTAATACATTTAAAGTACTTATAACAGTGTTTAACAATATTGTGTTGTATAAATACTAGCATTGTTATTATTTATATTCCTGGGGCAAGGAATATGCCTTCCATCTTCCATATGATTATCAAATAAGGTCAATTATAAAATCCTAATTAAAAGAAAGAAGGAAATCACTATCACAGGCTCATGTCTATATGAAACTTAAATTTTCTCTATTTTAATCGAAAACCATCTGATATTTCATAACACAAACGTTTATTTGGTGGAATCTACTGTGGTGTTGGAGAAGACTCTTGAGAGTCCCTTGGACTCCAAGGAGATCCAACCAGTCCATTCTGAAGGAGATCAGCCCTGGGTGTTCTTTGGAAGGAACGATGCTAAAGCTGAAACTCCAGTACTCTGGCCACCTCATGCGAAGAGTTGACTCACTGGAAAAGACTCTGATGCTGGAGGGATTGGGGGCAGGAGGAGAAGAGGACGACAGAGGATGAGATGGCTGGATGGCATCACTGACTTGATGGACGTGAGTCTGAGTGAACTGAAGGAGTTGGTGATGGACAGGGAGGCCTGGCGTGCTGCGATTCATGGGGTCACAAAGAGTAGGACATGACTGAGCGACTGAACTGAACTGAACATCAACAGTATTGCTTCACTGGTAGCTCAGTGGTAAAGAATCCATCTGCTAATGCAGGAGATTTGGGTTCAGTCCCTGGTTTGGGAAGGTCCCCTGGAGGAGGAAATGACAACCCACTCCAGTATTCTTGCCTGGGAAATCCTACGGACAGAGGAGCCTGGTGGGCTATAAGGGTTGCAAAAGAGTCAGACACACTTAGTGACTAAACGACAGCAACAGCCTCAGTAATACTTTGTTTTAAACCATTTTCTTATTTTCTAGTTTTATTTTGCTTTTTAACCTAATAAAAAATGTATATGTATCCAATTTTCTTTTCATTACCACTTTTGATAAGCTTGAGTTCTTATTTTCCAGGCTTTAATTTAAAATAGATTTTTTTTTCCTTGTCAGAAATGCTGTGTAATTATTAGTTGTTCATAAGGGGTTTTAACATCAGCAAGTTACATATATAACTCTATAAGTGAGTCAACAGCAGATATGTGTGATTAAGTAGTGAATGTTGACTTTTGTTGTTGTTACTTAAACCATAAATCCATTTGAGCCAAACTGAATCACAGTTGAAAATGTAACATCCTATTAATATAATGGAAAAAAGAAGAGTGCATACAGCCGTTCTGGAAAGTGAACACTGTGGCTGGGGAAAAAATATTGATGCTTCAACATTGTTGGGAATAAATTAATATTGTTCTGGAATAAATGGCCAAATGTCACATTTAATAAATCATTTTATTAGAAAGTTGGGTCAGCAGAAAATGCCCGGTATCTCATTACTTATCTTCTATAGTTACACTGAACATGAAAAGTATTTCCATTTTAAATTGCTTTTGCTAAATCTTTGAGAAATAATTTTGGTAAATTGGCTGGTATCAGACCTGGAGATTGAACGCAAAACAGCTGTTGTTGAGAAAATGCCATTTTCATAACATTAATATGTTTTCAATTAACATACTGGAATGAGCTGTTAAACATTACCACTTCCATGTTTAACTACTGTTTGACTTTCAAATGACTGATTTGCGCTCTCAATAGATTATTTACTTTAACTAAAAAAGGAAGAATTTTATTTAAATAATTCATATTTTTCTTCCATCTGCAGAATATACCCAAGAAAGGCGGGGATTTCCAATGTGCCACTATTTGAAGGAAGAGAAATGGTGCTGTGGCCGTAATGCCAGAATGTCAGCCTGTTTGGTAGGATTTGTTCTTTCTCAACTAAGAGCTTTATCCGGATGTTGCTGAATTTATTTCTTTGGCTCTGTTAAATGCCAAATTTTGCAGAGCATCTTTATTAATGCTTTTATGCACTGCAAATTATGAGGGGAAAAAAATGGCTTGCCTTTACAACATTATTCACTCTGCATGCAGTATGGTCACAATTTATAGTTATACTTTAATTCTGCATTATGGTACTTAATTTTTTACATGTAATTACTTTAATTATCATATAAAGTGTACCAACAACCAATTCTTAAACTCAGAATTACTTTAGTGCTTTATCCACAGCTCTGTGGTGTGTGTGTGTGTGTGTGTGTGTGTGTAGCAGATCATTGGTCTCCTAAGTTTTCATAAAATGGAAAAAATATTATTAAACTATCTGGGATAGGAAGTACCTAACTAGTTAACTGAAATCTTTATTTAAAATGTCTGAGTTGGCTCTTATCCTTAGATCTAGAACACTTTGGCCCACAGTTTTCTCTGTTTGTGGTGTTATGTTGGTCTAAAAAGGACCAAATGCCAGTTAAATGGTGTTAATGGACTTTGCCATCATAAATGTAAAATGTAGTTTCTACAATAATGTTTCTAATGTACAACCTCAAGGAAAATTAACTATTATGTGGTCATTATTTTGATAATAATCAGAGACTATTCCAATAAGTTGTCTCTTCACATCAGATGAACAAAATACTGGAGCTTCAGCATCAGTCCTTTCAGGGTATATTCAGGGTTAATCTCCCTTAAGATTGACTGGTTTGATCTCCTTGCTGTCCAAGGGACGCTTAAGAGTCTTTTCCAGCATCAGAGTTGGAAGGCTTCAATTCTTTGGCATTCTGCCTTCTTTACAGTCCAGCTCTCACAACTGTACCTGACCACTGGGAAGATCATAGCCTTGACTGTATGGACCTTTGCCAGCAGAGTGATGTCTCTGCTTTTCAACACACTGTCTAGGTTTGTCATTGCTTTCCTGCCAAGAAGCAATTGTCTTCTGATTTCATGACTGCAGTCTCCATCTGCAGTGATTTTGGAGCCCAAGAAGAGGAAATCTGTCATTATTTCCACCCTTTCCCTTTCTATTTGCCATGTAGTAATGGGGCCAGATGCCATGATCTTAGTTTTTTTTAATATTGAGTCTTAAGCCAGATCTTTCACTCTCCTCCTTCACCCTCATCAAGAGGCTTGTTAGTTCCTCTTCACTTTCTGCCATTAAAGTGGTTATTATCCATATATCTGAGGTTGTTGATGTTTCTCCTGCCTATCTTGACTTCTGGCTTGTAACTCATCCAGTTCGGCATTGCTCCTGATGTGCTCAGCATATTGGTTAAATAGATAGGGTGACAGCGGATAGCCCTATCATACTCCTTTCTCTATATTGAACCAGTCAGTTTTTCCATACAGGATTCTACCTGTTACCCCTTAACCTGCATGCAGGTTTCTCAGGAGACAGGTAAGGTGGTCTGGTATTCCCATGTCTCTAAGAGCTTTCCAGTTTGTCACGATCTACACAGTCAAAGGCGATAGTGTAGTCCATGAAACAAAGATGGATGTTTTTCTGAAATTCCCTTGCTTTTTCTATAATCCAGCAAATGTTGGCAATTTGATTTCCAGTTCCTCTTCCTTTTTTAAATCCAGCTTGGACATCTGGAGGTTCTTGGTTCGCATAATTCTGAAGCCTAGCATGCAAGATTTTAAGCATGACCTTACTAGCATGGCAGATAAGTGCAATTGTCCAATGGTTAGCACATTCTGGTACTACCCTCCATGGGGATTAGGATTCAGTTCAGTTCAGTTCAGTCACTCAGTTATGTATGATTCTGCAACTCCATGGATTGCAGCACGCCAGGCTTCCCTGTCCATCACCAATTCCCAGAACTTGCTCAAACTCATGTCCATCGAGTTGATGATGCCATCCAACCATCTCATCCTCTGTCATTCCCTTCTTCCCCTGCCTTCAATCTTTCTCAGCATCAGGGTCTTTTCCAGTGAGTCAGTTCTTCACATCAGGCGACCAAAGTATTGGAGCTTCAGCTTTAGTATCAGTCCTTCCAATAATATTCAGGACTGATTTCTTTTAGGATTGACTGGTTGGACCTCCTTGCGGGCCAAGGGACTCTCAAGAGTCTTCTCCAACACCACAGTTCCAAAGCATCAATTCTTAGGTGCTCAGCTTTCTTTATAGTCCAACTCTCACATCCATCTGTGACTACTGGAAAAACCATAGCTTTGACTATTCTACCTTTGTCAGCAAAATAATATCTCTGCTTTTTAAAATGCTGTCTAGGTTTGTCATAGTTTTTCTTCCAAGGAGCAAGTGTCTTTTAACTTCATGGCTGCAGTCACCATCTGCAGTGATTGGAATTATGATTGACTATTTTCCAGTCCTGTAGCCACTGCTGGGTCTTCCAGAGTTGCTGACATAGTGAATGCAAAACCTTGATAGAATCATCCTTTTGGGATTTGAATAGTTCTGCTGGAATTTCATCACATTTTCTAGCTTTATTAACAGCAGTGCTTTTTAAGGCCCACTTGACTTTGCTCTCCAGATCGTCTGACTGGGTGACTAAGCAGACCTTTGTAGTAATCTGGCTCATTCGGATCTTCTTTATACAGTTCTTCCATGTATTCTTTCCATCTCTTCTCGATCTCTTCGCCATCCACTAGGTCTCTACCATTTTTATCCCTTACTGTGTCCATCTTTGGGTGGAATCCTCCCATGATGTTTCCAGTTTTCCTGAAGAGATTGCTAGTCTTTGCCCTTTTGTTGTTTTCTTGTATTACTAAGCATTGTTCATTGAAAAAGACCTTCTTGTTTCTTCTGGCTATTTTTTGAAACTCGTCAGTTAATTGGATGTACCTTTCCCTCTCTGCCTTGCTTTTCACTTCTCTTTGTTCTTCAGCTGGCTGTAAAGCCTCCTCAGATGACCACTTTGCCTTCTTGCTTTTCTTTTTCTTTGGGATGGTTTTGTTTGCTGCCTCCTGTACAGTACTACGGACCTCTGTCCACAGTTCTTCAAGCACAGTGTTAACTAGATCTGATCCCTTGAATCTATTCATTACCTCTACTGAAAATTCACATGGGATTTGATTTAAGTCATGCCTGGTTGGCCAAGGGGTTTTTCCTGTTTTCTTTAGTTTAAGCCTGAATTTTGCTATGAGAAGTAGATGATCTGAGCCACAGTCAGGTCCAGGTCTTGTTTTTGCTGACTATATACAGCTTCTCCATCTTCAGCTACGAAGAATGTGATCAGTTTGATTTCAGTATTGACCATTTGGTGATGTCCATGTATAAAGTCATCTCTTGTGTTTTTAAAAAAAGGTATTTGCTATGACTAATGCATTCTCTTGGCAGAATTCAGTTAACCTTTGCCCTACTTAATTTTGTTCTCCAAGACCAAACTTGCCTGTTACTCAAGATATGTCTTGACTTCCTACTTTTGCATTCCAATCCCCGATGATGAATAGAACATCTTTTTTAGGTGTTAGTTCTAGGAGGTCCTCTAGGTCTTCATAGAACGGATCAATTTCTTTGGCATCCATGGTTGGGACATAGACTTGGATTACTGTGGTACTGAATGGCTTGCCTTGGAGACAAACCAAGATCATTCTGTCATTTTTGAGGTTGTAACCAAGTACTGTATTTCAGACTCTTTTGTTGATTATGAGGGCTACTCCATTTCTTCTATGGGATTCTTGCCCGCAGTAGTAGATATAATGGTCATCTGAATTAAATTTGCCCATTCCTGTCCATTTTAGTTTGCTGATTCCTCTAAGCAAGAAGAAATTGAAATAGTCTTTTTGTAGGGAATCTGACTAGCCTAAGAGAAAAGTCTGAAGATACTGGCATTAGAAATTTTATGATAAAATAGGACCTTTGTGGTGAGGTCTGCAATTAATAGTCCTCTCATAAGCACAGTGCTTCTGTTCAAGTTTATGATACCCACATTTTAATTATCAGCAGATGGCCAAGAATCATTAGCTGTCTAAGAAAGTCTAACAGGAAAGAATAGAGATCAGATAAACAAATAGGAAAGAAGCAACTTGGAGAAAACAACCCAAAATAAAAAGAGATACTATCTAAAATAATATATAATAGCAATTAATATCCCTTAGAAAGATAAAAGAATATAGTATATTAACAAAACAAAATTGTTTGCTGTAACTAAACATTCAACAAACCATAAAGAAGGGTTTTTGAAAAGTAAATTCCAAAATAAAGAATTTATCAACCACTTTGCCTGACTAATGTCAGCTTCTTATAGAATACCCCTTTCCTACTAGCTCTATCCTTGTCTTTACTCACGGGGATTTCTTTTATTGACTAAACTTAGAAAGTCTAAGGAACATTTTTTTGGTGTTTCTTGTTTCATTGCCTTTTTTCTCATAACTCACCTTTTCTACAAATATTCAGAGCTTAAAGGATTGAGAGAGTGAGACAGAGAGATATCTTTGTGGTAACACTTTCAGATGAATTGTTAAGGGTACTAACCAGAGGGGGGAAAATGAATTATATTAGTGTAATCTTATCAGCATACTTTTAGCCTGATAAAATTTCAAAATATTTTATATTAGTATGAAATGAATACTTAGTATATTCTCTTCATCATCTATATTTATTGGCCAAGAAAAATGTTTATATTTGTAAGAAACTGTTTATTACCTACCTGTTTATCTTTGATCATGTAATGAAAAGTTAACATTTGGTTTTCTAAAGTAAACTCATCAATAACACATACCAAAAATAGCCCTTTGCTATATGATATTTGTATTGACACCAAATAATATATAATTAAAAACTTGTCTGTCACAGTATTGTTAATTGGCTATAATATTAGTCAGTCAGTCATGTCTGACTGACTCTTTTCATGTCTGGCTGACTCTTTTCAATCCCAAGAACCATAGTCCACCAGGCTTCCACTGTCCATAAATTTCTCCAGAGAAGAATACTGAAATGGGTTGCTGTTCTCTCCTGCAGGGAATCTTCCCAACCAAGGGATCAAACCCAGGTCTCCTGCAATGCAGTCAGATTCTTTACCTTCTTAGCTACCAGAGAATTGTCTATTCATTTCAGTCAGTTCTGTCACTCAGTCGTATCCAGCTCTTGGCGACCCCATGAATTGCAGCACGCCATGCCTCCCTGTCCGTCACCAACTCCCGGAGTTCACCCAAACTCATGTTCATCGAGTCGGTGATGCCATCCAGCCATCTCATCCTCGGTCGTCCCCTTCTCCTCCTGCCCCCAATCCCTCCCAGCATCAGAGTCTTTTCCAATGAGTCAACTCTTCACATGAGGTGGCCAAAGTATTGGAGTTTCAGCTTTAGCATCAGTCCTTCCAGTGAACACCCAATATAAAATAAAAAGTTTATTATTTAATAATCATCATCTGTATTCATAACACTCTTGCTCTTGATGTTCAGTGAAGGTATCCTTGAAGTCAATGGAAAAGTTCCATTTTTTTCTTCAAACAATTTCTGTGAAGCAAACTTTCATAACATGAGCTCATTTTCCCACTAAATCTTCATGACATGAGATCATGAAAAGTAAATTGGGATTTGGAAAACAAGTTTTTAGTTCCCACTCACCTGCTAACTAACTTTGCAACTTGTGGCAAGTTCCTTTCATTGTCAGTGACCTTGTGCATCTGCAAAAATTGCACTTTGGATAATCTGTAAGTTTTCTTTCAGCTTTAAAAGGATATGATTCAGCTAAATCTAAAAAGTAATATTTAAGAAGACATAGGCATCTGAAGCAAATATGAGTACTTTGAATTAGGAAGTATATGCAAATCTGTAACATTTTACTACTTTTATGTTTGAAAAATTTTCTAATTAAAGCTTTAAAAATAAAATTTTAGTTAAAATATTTTCATGTGATTCAGTTATAAAACAACGTAAGTGTGGAAATGTATGTTTCTAAAACAAACAGAAAGTTTCAGAAGGCTCTATTTCATATTTAAATTATAACAAATCTTTCATGTATATTGTATTATGAGTATTTGTTAGAAATACTAGGAAATGTTTTATAAAAATATTTTATATTTTAAATATAAATGTAAAACCAACTACATGTAAAATTGTAAAAATATGTATTGCTTTCTCTTAAAGTGAGTTGATCATACGTGAATTTGATTTGAATTTGCAGACCATGCAGACCAAAATCATGTCCTTTGTAAGCTAAGATTTCAGCCGTGATTTGTTCAATATCCTTCTGTTTAATAAGAGATAAAATTATATGTTTTTTAAAAATTGGAAGAAAATAAAACATAGCATGTAAATTATGTTTATTATGTATATATTATAATAGCTTTGGATTTATTTGTTTTAGCTGCAATAAAAGAGAGCCAAGAATGTGTCTTTATCTTTCCTGTTTTCTAATTCCTTCTAAGTTCAAAGAGTGTACGCAGTTGCAGTGTGTATGTGTTTGTGTACATGACACGCATGCATATAGCAGCCCTAAATTATACAAGTGTACCAGTTAGCATTCCTTCATGATATTAACACTTGTAAGTGTATAAACTATTATTTTATCAGTTAATTAATCTCTTTAAATGTCTCTTTTACAAGCCCTCATATAATGTGTTTATAAGTTTTATAAGATAAGACTAAACATATCAACTATCTTTGTCTTATTTTTTTCTCCTTAAAGGCCCTGGAGCGGGTTGCAGTTGGCCAAGGGGTAAGTGAGAGTGTTTACTCTAATCCAGCTGATGAAAGTGATAGGTTTTCTCAAAGTGCTCTTCATACTTGACCTGCTAGTGAACCTAAAACCTGATGGATTTTAATGCTCACTTTTCTTGTCTCCTCTTCATATTCAAACTTACACATTTTCTGTAAGTTTACTTTATTATAAAAGAGAATTGAACTCTCAGGAAAAGAAAATTAAGCTTTTAGGAAAACTTCTACATTATACTCTTATACTAGGGTCTCATTTCTTCATATTATATTAAACAGTCTATAAATATTTCTGAAGAATGTTGTTGCTGACTTTCAAGCTTTTATGGGCTTAGTTCAAGCAAAGATAAACCAGGTATAGCATTGAATTTATTTTTTAACTATAGTTCAAAGCACACATTTTATTTGGTTGTTTTTTAACTTTTTTTTTTTTTGACTTCATTAGTTATTAGTTGCAACAACCAAATGAGTTTTTATATGTAAACAGATGTTAAATGTATTCAATGTAATTGCTTTATCCTCTACTTTATGATTTATGAAATGTCTTAATATTTGTAACATTTTTTTTAAAGAGTTCCTTTTAAATTTATCACAAAATTTTCTTACTGGACCTAAATTTTAGAGATTTCTTTTTAGCTTCTTTTCAGAGTATTAACATGGCAATTTTAATTTTTAAATATAATAATAGTATATCAGTAGTAACAGGTATCATTTACTGAGTGCTTACTTTGGGTCAGACACAATGCTAAGAACTTTGTGTGGATTTTTTTTTTTTTTAAGTAGGAGCTTCCCAGGTGGCACTAGTGGTAAAGAATCCGCCTGCCAATGCAGGAGGCACAAGAGACGCAGGTTCGATCCCTGAGTTGGGAAGATCCCCTGGAGGAGGAAATGACAACCCAATCCAGTATTCTTGACTGGAAAATTCTATGGACAGAGAAACCTGGCGGGCTACAGTCCATGGGGCTGCAAAGAGTTGGACACGACTGAGCACACTTTAAAAAATATTGATTGTAGCTACCTAAAAACTGACAAAACTGATTTTTTGAAGACATTCGAGCATACTTTAAGCATGTAGGCTTTAGTCTCTGACGGCTGATTTGCGTCCTGTCTTACATCAGTTACTGGCTTAGTGAGCTGGGGTCACATCATGATTTCTCCACAGCTTAATTTCTTTATCTGTAAAATACACATAGTAACAATCATAAAACTAAGAGTAATAGTAATACCTTTCTCATAGAGTTTTTGTGAGAATTAAATGAGTGAAAGATGTAAAATGCTTAAAACAATGTCACGTAGTAAGTGTTCAATACATATCAACTCTTGTTACTGTTTTAGGTGATTAATTATGATCATGAAAATGAAAACTTAGTTTCATACAGTGCTTACCAAAGTTCAGTTCGAAGTTTGCTTTATCAATTAAAGTGCCACATACATGGCCTCTGAGGTGGGGACTATTATCTCACAATACACACAAGAAAACTGTTAAGTAGTGAACAGTGAGATTTGAATCTCTGACTCTGGAGCCCAAGCTCTTGACTATAGTACAGATCAAAACAGTGGTTCCTGAGGGGTCTGGAAGAGGAAAGAGCGTTAATCATAGTAATGCCCCAGTGCATTTGTGCTCTGCTCTTCAGTTGCCCAAGTGCTTGCTCATGTTTACAGCCCATCTTGTGAGTTAAGTATTCCCCAAACTTACATGAGAACATGATACAGAGCACAAGTTTAATAGTACATTCTAGCTCAATTAATTGTAGAGTTTTTCCAGCTTAGTGCCCTGTCTACTAGACCTGGAACATGTATGTCTTAATATACATATACATCCTTTAAGAGTGTCCTCTGTCTGCTCCCTCTCATTTTAAAATTCATTAAAGTGTTAAGTTGATTTATCATCTGCAAAGGAAAGAAAGTAAACTCTGAGGCACATCCAGCTTTTTCCTGGAATAGTCAGGCATAGGCTGCTCGGAAGATGTTGACTTCTTTCCCACTTACCCCCATCTGTATTTACCAGGATGGATAGTCCCGGTTATTGTAGGAGTGCACATTCGAAGGCACTTCATAACTCTCTTTCCTTTCTCTTAGGAAACAGCTGTAAAGTTCTTTACTCAGGGTTACTGGGGAATGGTGATTTATTCTATCCTGTTTGTATTCCTCTGTGCATTCCATGGTTGTATGTTCTCTTGCTTAAAGTATGTTTCTTGGGGTTTTGGTGGCCTTTATATAGTCAGTTTTTAATTATAAATAAATATACATGTATTTGTAAATTATCTGAATATCATTTTATATAATTTTTCTAAAAGGCGTGGGAAAGGAGTGCTTTAAGAGTTTCTTCTCAGCTTTCCTACATGAAAGTGTATAATAAAAAAATTGATGATACCCCATCTTTGCCAAAATGTGGAAGAAGCAAAATAGCATCGTGGCTTGGTAGTGGGACATCAGATCCAGGTTTCCTCAGCTCAAACAACAGCTTCAATATTTTTAGAAATTTTATATAAAATTTACATAAAATTGAAATTCCTATCTATTATAACTAATCAAAAAAAATTAATTTTGTAAGCAACTATAATTCTAATATTTCACTTCATTAAATATTTCCCAGAATGTCTTAAATTTCAGTAGAACAGTATGAGTAGGTATTAATATATGAAAAGGGATTTCAACATTTCTGTGAGAGAACTAAAAGGATTTGGGGGAAATGAGGGACAGATAATAGAGATTGTAGGTACTGCAGAAAAGAATTACTCAAGATCAAAAACTATCAAATAGAAAATATATCCAGAGATGGGAAATTCTTAATGAAATTTTTGGAAAACTCTTCAGGAAATGAAAGTTTATAAATCAGAGATTTTGTCGTAAGTCAAGGAGTTGTGTTTGGAAAGAAATTTTGTATAAGGAGTGTGCCTTTTGAAGGTTATAAATTTTAGTGTGGGCACTCAAGTATGTATATGTCTGTTTTTCAGTGAGTCATTTAGGAGTTGGGTTGGAAACTGTGGTATTACTAATACCATTTCCTACTAGAAACACCCTTCTCACTGGTCCCACCATCCAGTGAGCATATAACTTGTGTTCAAAGTGCTCTCTCAAGATCCAACAAGTCAGATGTTCTCCAGTGACTTAAGAAGGCAATGCCATCAGGTAAAGACCCAAGAAATAATGGTTGACTCTCAACTGCCAACTTGAGATTTTTTTTTTTAGTCTTAGTATCTGGGACACACAGTGTAGGAACTTGATCTTAAATGGGGAAGCAGGGCAGTAGAATAGGTTTCCTGCCTCAGCACGTAGGCAAAATGTTTATTTTCTGCTAAACTCCACTTGAATCCAATGTGTTCTCAGTTCAGTTCAGTTCAGTTCAGTCACTCAGTCGTGTCTGACTCTGCGACCCCACGAATCGCAGCACACCAGGTCTCCCTGTCCATCACCATCTCCTGAAGTTCACTCAAACTCACATCCATTGAGTCGGTGATGCCATCCAGCCATCTCATCCTCTGTCGTCCCCTTCTCCTCCTGCCCCCAATCCCTCCCAGCATCAGAGTCTTTTCCAGTGAGTTAACTCTTCGCATGAGGTGGCCAAAGTACTGGAGTTTCAGCTTTAGCATCATTCCTTCCAAAGAACACCGAGGGCTGATCTCCTTCAGAATGGACTGGTTGGATCTCCTTGCAGTCCAAGGGACTTTCAAGAGTCTTCTCCAACACCACAGTTCAAAAGCATCAATTCTTCGGCGCTCAGCTTTCCTCACAGTCCAACTCTCACATCCATACATGACCATTGGAAAAACCATAGCCTTGACTAAACGGACCTTTGTTGGCAAAGTAATGTGTCTGCTTTTGAATATGCTATCTAGGTTGGTCATAACTTTTCTTCCAAGGAGTAAGCGTCTTGTAATTTCCTGGCTGCAATCACCATCTGCAGTGATTTTGGAGCCCCAAAAGATAAAGTCTGACACTGTTTCCACTGTTTCCCCATCTATTTCCCATGAAGTGATGGGACCAGATAGTTGAAAACAAATGCTAGTAACAATGTGGGGCTCAGAAGGAGAATTGAAGTTACAAAAGGATAACTTATTAGATATGCACGTTTCATTGAACTCTATCTTTAAAACAGTTTTTACCTTATTTGACTACTCAGAGGTATTCAATTATTGTTGAACTCCTTCCATGCTTGCTTGTTTTTCTTTTTTTCCAACAGTAACTTGACATGGAAACAGGGTTATTATTCCTGATACTTGTGTTGAATTTTCTATACTATCAGTATTAAAAGGTCTTTGGCCGCTATTTACAGTTTCTTAGTGTAAGAGTACATCTTACATTGCCACGGTGAAGCATTTTTCTTTTATGTATAGTGCTTTATTACCCTCTACTTCTTTGAAACTATTATGCATCATTAAGACCTTCTTCCCTACCTTTGGACCTTCATGGACACTTCGCACTTCTTTTTCCCTAGGAAATGACCATATTTTGGAATGTCCTCATGTAGTGTAGTGCTTTTCCTCTCTGGCTCAGCATCCTAGGTTAAATCTCTAATCCACATCTATGAGGAAAGACCCACATTCTCTGCTCTTTTGCACACACCCTACTTCTCTCTTACACAGTGCTGATGCAGTTGTGAAAGTTTATTTCTACGTTTTTAAATGGTAAGCACTCCATTTGGGACGTTAGCTCATTTTTCTTTGATTATTCCTTTTCTACTTCATTCACTACTACTTCTTTTATAGTTTCTTCTATTTTCTCAGTGAGAATTAGCCCCCAGGTACATTTTATTTAGAATAGAAGAGTAATAATATTATCCTCTATGTTAACAGCAAACTCAGGTTTCTAACATTCACTTATGGTCCCGACTCTCAAGCATTGATTTAATTTCTGTTTTTTAGTTGTTTCTTGTGCTCATATCTATATGCTTTTTTTTAGCTACCTACTGAGTCCCTCTTCTATCGTGCCGTACTCCAGGATATTATTAAAGAGTGTTATGGCATCACCAAATGGTATGATGATTTTGTTACAATAATAATAACTATTCTGTGTTATAAGTGAAGTGACTGTTCATTTTCAGGTGAATTTATTCAGGGTCACTGTTATTAGTAGAAGGAGCTTTGAATTTGAGCATGAAATAAGAGTTCTAATGATTCCCTTTTGTACTGAAAGGTTGTTATGATGATAAAGTTATATATGGTTATATATGTAAAATGCACTTTAGAGTGTGAGAAGTAATGAAATGTTATATATTAGTAATTCAGTGAATATAATATGAGCAGGTGTGTGTGTATTTGTGTGTAAGTGCTCAGTCGTGTCCGACTCTCTGTGACCCCATGGACTGTATAGGCCACCAGCCTCCTCCATGGAATTCTCCTGGCAAAGAATACTGGATTGGGTTGCCATTTCCTGTTCCACGGGATCTTCCCAACCCCAGGATTGAATCTGCGTCTCTTGTGTCTCCTGCATTGGCAGGTGGATTCTTTACCACTGCACCACCTGGGAAGCCCAAATATGAGCAGAGGTTATATCGTAAAAGTTTCACAACCACTGGAGCATGAAACTTAAGTAATTAGAACAGACATCAATTTTAAACAGCCATTGTGGCCATTCATGTCTCTACTGGTAAAATAGTAGCCCTGCATATGTTTTGTTTTGCTTGTGTTTTCCCCAGATAATAACTGCCTATACACAAAGGCAAGGGTTAGGAGAGTTTTTCATAATAGTGGTTTAACAACTGCTATACTCAAGCATATATCTGCAATCCCTTTGGGTTTCGTGAGTTTATTCCTAATAGTTATAATTTTAGGATTCTTATTGCCATTTGGTTATAATGGAATTATTCTTAAAATTAAAATAGGATAGTTTTCAAGTTCTCAAAAACAAATCCAAACTCATTAATAGGAATGGAAGCTATTAATATTTTTAGATTAGGTATAATTTCTCTCTAAGAAAAAGGTCTTTTTTTTTAACTAAAAAAATTATGCCATGTAAACATCTGCATATGCCATTAATTTAAATTGTCATTTCTATGTAGTTAACTCTCAAATCTGTATCCCACTATCCATTCTCTTTTCCAAATATTAATCTTCAAAATGTCAAGAAATGAATTTCTCATGGTTTCCTGTAAACTAATTCCTTTCTCTTTCTAGAAAACTGATTTCTTTCTCACCCCAAGATGTTAACTTTGTTGGCAAAAGTCACAAAATTGTGCAAATTCATGTTCACTCACATATTGTCTGCCTGCCTTCCTTTAAGCCCTCAGATCTATTCATTAGTGTGTCTGTTGTTCTGTTGTCCTCTTAATGCCTGCTTAAAATCATCTAAACTCTTTCCTAAACCTTTCTTCTCACTTAAAAATTCAAATCTCTCCAACCCTCCACATTCTTGCCTGCCTTGATTACTGAATAGGTGTTATTTATTATAATACTTTTTTCATTCCAGACCTTTATTAACCTTTCAGCCACATTTGATCATGCAATAATTGCTTTTCCCAGACTGCCTTCCTCATTATCTTGCATTAAGCTACATTCCTCTAAGTTTCCTCTTCCTACTCTCAACACTCATCTTTCTTCTTTAAGTGTTCTTCTTACTTAGCCCCTTGATGTTTCTAGAAATTCTCTAGTGTTTTATACTCAGCTGCTGTCTCTTTATATTTCTTCTTTCTCTTAGCAAATACTGTAAAAGAGATAACTTACATCATGTATCCAGCACTTACCTCTTTTCTGAAGTTCCAATCTACATTTCTCAGTTTGACTCAAATAGCTTCACTTAAGTACCTTAAAAATACACCAGATTCAGCCATAGCCAAAAAACAAAGTCAGCTTCCCCCCGATTCTATCGCTGTTTCTTCAGTCCTTTGACTTCTTTTGTCCTTTCTGAGGAATGTCATGGCCATTATTAATCTTTAGGAATCTTAAAATGATGTTTGCTTATTTTCTTTTCCCAGTATCAAGCCACACATTCTTATAAGTTGCCAAGACTTGTACTTGTTACATTTTTTGACACAGGGATTGTTTATTGTGTGGCAGGCAGTCTATCAAGTTCTGAATGCATACTATGGATCTAGTATCCACATAGGAGTCTTTCATAATCTAGTCAGGATGGCATATGCAAAAACCAAAGAAAATAAGAGAAACCCACATCTGAGAACAGCAGACTAAGTAATTAGAGCTAACTCTCCATCTGAGAAAAGCTGAAAATGCTGAGATGTGTATATATGCATGTGTGTGGTGAGTGTATACAAGTATGTGTGTTTGTGTGTATGTGTGTATTTAAATTTGTTTTTAATTGGCTGGTGAACATCAGATACTAGAAAGGAAATTAAAAATTATCAGATATTAGGAGAAGATGGAAACCAAGAGAAATGAGCTCAGCTTTAGATTTTCATTCTTCCCCAGATGCCATTTCTTAGATACACAAAAGGCAAGTTCCCTGGCAGTCCAGCAGTTAGGACTTAGTGCTTTCATTGCCAGGGCCTGGGTTCAATCCTTGATTCAATCAAGGATTTAAGGTCTCACAAGATGTCCAGTGTGACCAAATTTAAGAAAATAAATGGAATAAAGCAACAATATCAGCATTAACAGAAGAATGATAAATAGCAGCAGTGTTTATAAGAGCAGTAATCTAAACAGAGTGAGTAAAATGAACAAAAATTTCATTAATAGGAGAACGGATAAACTGCAGTAGAATACTGTGTCTTAGTGAAAATGTATGAATTACAACTACATGCATCAAAGTGAATGAATATTGTAAACATTATAGAAAAATTCCTGTAGGATGGATCCATTCTTATAATTTGGAAACAAGCACAACTGTATAATTATGCAGGAATATGAAATATGTGATAAGCAATCAAGAAAAGCATAGCAATGATAAACACAAGCCTTATTCAGTGGTGTAGCATCCTGTGGGAGGGAGGGCAGTTGAGTACACAGAGTGATGAGGTGGGGAAGGCGAGGGGCACATAGGAATTTCTAAAGACTGGTAATGTTCTGTTTCTCAGATTTGGTATTGCTTACAGGAGTTCGTTTTATTGACATACACACTGTATTTTTTAAATCCTTGCTTTTATGCAGTAGTAATAAAATTATAATCTTGTTTCAGGCCACACCTCAGGGTTAGTTGAGCTACATATTATATCCCTAGTATCTATTGTAATACTTTATTATAGTAATAAGGAGAATTAAGATAAACTGGTTAAAAGCTTGTCTTAAGTCATACAGCTTAAAAGCACCACAACTAGGACCAAATTTGTAGTCCACAAATGTTTTCGCTATCCCATGCTTCTCTTTGGACTATGTTTAATATGAGTTGAGTTACAGGTCTCCTTGTAAATTCTTTGGGATATTTTTAATATGAGTTGAGTTATAGGTCTCTTTGTATTAGCAATGTAACAAGGTTACCTTGATTGGAATCTCTAGCCAGCAAGAGTACTAAAGATAGAAATAAGATCACGTAATAATTTCTTTCGCATTTTATTTAATTTTCCTTGCTAACTAAAATATATTGTCTTCAAGTGATTCCCACTTGAGAATACTTGAAACATTGTTCTGAAAGTTCTTTAAGTATAATTGTTTATATTAGAGGTAAACTTTTTTCATGAACTTAAATTAACAGAGTATCTTTACTCTGTTGATTGTACTTGTGACTTAGCATTTAACATTTATGTTAAAAATTAATAATTTGTATAATTTTTAAGATGTTATTATTAGTCCTTATCTGGAAACTTTCTAAGGGAATAAAATGCCAAAGAAAGCATTTCATGGAATTAAAAATCCTTCAGAACACTTCAAAAGAGGACAGAGAAATAGATATATATACTTTATAATTCTCTTTCATACTGAGTCCTATAAACCGCTATATAAGAAATACATCATTTCTGATCCCTATAATTATTAATTAGTTTAATTTTCATTATGATTTTGCAGTAATCAGATAAATATTTGAAAAGCCAGGTCATCAACACTGGCTCACAAAATTAAAGGTAATTATTTAGTCCCTAACGTGTAGTCAAATTAGCAAGTCAGTATCTTTTAAATTGAAAAGTAGTTTGAAGATTTTTGGTACTTCCTTAAGGGATTTCCATTTTCAGCAAAATTTTATAAGTCTTAAAAAAAACTTAAAGTTTCCTTGTCTTTCAGTATATATTAGCATATAAAAGGCACAAAATAAATAATTTCATAAATATTTTGTGATAATAGAGAAACTGAATTTTGATACTTTCTGCTTATTTTATTGAGTATATCTCTACTTTACCCTTTCCTAAAATTTCCTACACTGATGTTGCTTCTTTGGAAAATGCCACAAGTAAGCCATGTTCATTTTGTGGACAGCATGTGGATGGTGTTGGATTCACTGGAGTAGAATTTTAATTAGATCTACTGCATTCACTTTTATTAAAAGAAAGAATGCTCATTCCTTTTTAGCATGCTAAACATGCCTTCTTCTGACAGAGGGCCCCCTTTCAGTCTGTTCTTCAGATCCCATCATTTATCTTTCAGAAACAGTCATGTCACTTTTCTTACTTCAGTATGTTTGATAATTCCTCTTCTTCATACTCAAAAACTAACATATCCTTATTATGGCATTCAGGGCCATTCATCAGGTGTCACTGATGTCCTTTCCAGCCTAAGTCACCCCTTTCTTCCTTTTCTGCACCCTAAGCAGCTGCTCGTGCACATCGTTTGTAGATTATTCATTTCCTACGCAATTAATTTTGCACCTCCTGTGTGTTCTTAGAGCTCCTCTGCCTACTTGAAATCTTCGCCTCCCCATTCCTGTCATCCTTTCCTCCCCTGACCTCTGGCAGGTAAAATCCTTGGGTTTCCTTAAAACTCAGTTTAGAAAACATCTCTAGTATCTTACTCTTCTCCTTCTCACTCTCTTCTCCCATAGTACTTAATCTGTTTGATTCATTGCTCTTATCCAGTCTAAATGTACAATTTAATAATTGTGTCTGCTCCTCTGCCACCTAGTGAGCCCTGGTGGCCAGTTTTTAGCTTTATTTAATGAAGTCATATATCATCATGGTTAAGAACACTGATTCTGAAAATCCTCTTTGGACCCATTTTCCCCTCCAACTACTATCTCTTCTTTCCTTTACTGGGAAAATCCTTGAAAGGGCTGCCAATTTCTTTCCCATTTTTGCTTGAATACCAATGAGACTTTACTTCCATCACTCCATCAAACTCCCCCTTTTAGGATCACTTGTGACCCCACAGTAGTCATGTACAGATGTTAGAATCAGACCTTAAAGAAGGCTGAGTGCCAAAGAACTGACACTTTCAAACTGTGGTGCTGGAGAAGACTTTCGAGAGTCCTTTGGACTGCAAGGAGATCAAACCAGTCAATCCTAAAGGCAGTCAACCCTGAATACTCTTTGGAAGAACTGATGCTGTAGCTGAAACTCCAATACTTTGGCCACCTGATGCAAAGAGCTGACTCATTGGAAAAGAATCTCATGCTGGGAAAAATTGAAGGCAGGAGGAGAATGGGTTGACAGAAAATGAGACGGCTGGATAGCATCATTGACTCAGTGGAACATGAATTTGGGCAGGCTCCGGGAGACAGAGAAGGACAGGGAAGCTTGCCATGATGCAGTTCATGGGACAGCAAAGAGTCGGACATGACTTAGCGACTGAACAACAACAACAGTGACCCCATATGGCTAAATCCTGTGGTCAGTTCTCAGTCCTCATCTTACCTAGCCTGCCGTCAGTATTTCATAGTTTGCTACTTTTTACAGAAGCACTTTTTCTTATATGCTAGAGAAAGCCCCTCTTAAGATAGTCGCTTTTTTTTTTTTTTTTTGCTTTTTTCATTTCATTCTTTCGTTTCATTCTTTTTTTCCCCCCAGTGTATTTTGCTGACTCCTCTCCTCTTTGAAAGCGCTCATTGTTAAAGTGCTTTCTTCTGTCCCCACTAACCAGGTCATCTCATAACATCACGTGGCTTTCAATACCGTCTTATGCTGATGCATCTCAAATCTGTAGCCTAATCGTTCTTGTTCCTTCAAGTTGTGTCTGACTCTGCGACCCTGTGGCCTGTACTCACCATAGTCCAGTTCTTCTAGTTGTTCTGGTCAGGAATTCTGGAGACAGTTTTGACCCCTCTCTCTCTCACTGCCTCGATCTAGTCCAGCGATCTCGTAGTCTCTCTAATTAAACATATCTAGCATGCTACCACTTCTTACCACCCTCAGGGCCGGCACTCCACTCTAAGCCACCATCATCTCTCATTTAGGTGACTACAGTAACCTCCTAATTACTCTTCCTGCTTCTGTTTTTGCCCTGTTGAGTCTATTCTCAACACAATAGCCAGAGTGATCCTGTTAATACTTTTAAGTGAGATCTTCCTCACAATCTTCCTATGGATTCTTATTCATGTGGAGGTAAAGCTGATTATTTTCACTATGACCTACAAAGCCTTATATGATGGAGCTATCATTACCACTCTGATCTCATTTACACTAATTTCCCATTTATTTGTGTCTGTACTGCCTTCCTTGCTATTACTTAAAAATAACAGGAATACTCTCTGCTTTAAGGTGTTTCCCTATTCTCTGCTTGGAATATCATCACCAGATAGCCACATGGCTAGCTGACTCTCCTTCAGTTCTTCACTCAAAATTATCCTCTCTGTGACACCCACCATCACTCCTGTGTAACATTTTATATCCACTTTCTCTCCTCTGTCATCGGCTTCTCATTAGCTCTTATGCTACACATAATATACTGAATGTTTTACTTACTTGTCTCTGATCGTTTCCCAATTCAAATGATTTTTGTTTGGCTGGTTTCATTCACAAGTCATGGAACCTTGTAATCTGGCTCCAGAGTATTTTAGAAGTGACTTTGAAGAGAGATAAATCAGATCCTGATTACTCTATAAGAGTATTCTTCAGATTGTTGTCTGAAGAGCCGTGATTCTGTAAAAATCCTTTGAGAGAAAAGAATTTCTTGATCAAGTAAATGCTTCATGCACTGTCATCCTGTTTAAGATTCGAATGCACATTTTTGTTTTAAAGACTCTCAGTAGTCTGCGGAGAGACAGCAGGGTGTAATGGCTAACAGCACCGCCCCATCCTCACTGGGTGATAACACTGTGATCTTGGGCACATGACCTAATGTCTTCTGCTTCAGTTTTCCAATCTGTAAACTGGAGTGAAAAATGGTACCTACCTCAAAGAGATGTTGTGAAAAGTAAGTTAGTATATATAAAGTCCTTAAAATAGTGCCTGGAACATAGTGAGGCATATTATTATTGAAATTAATCTATTGAACTTTGTTGAAACGTGTTTATTTGCTCATATGATATTTTTTCCTCTCAAAACTATGCACACACGTAATTAAAATTTGTAACACTGAATGTTTTATGGGGCATACTCTAAGAAGCACAGAAAAATCTTGAAAATAATTATTATAACTCATCTGTGGATCTCATTTGTGATTAGTATGATTATTTGATCATTTGTCTTTCAGTTCCAAAGGAAATGACAATAGCAAAATAAGATTGTTTTGATTATTTTGTTTAATATCACATATATTGTTGATAGTCAATTACAGAATACTATGGAGTATTTTCTGTTACATACAGTAAGTCTCAGTTCAGTTCAGTTCAGTCGCTCAGTCGAGTCCGACTCTTTACGACCCCATGAATTGCAGCACACCAGGCCTCCCTGTCCATCACCAACTCCCGGAGTTCACTCAAACTCATGTCCCTCGAGTCGGTGATACCAGCCATCTCATCCTCTGTCGTCCCCTTCTCCTGCTGCCCCCAATCCCTCCCAGCATCAGGGTCTTCTCCAATGAGTTAACTGTTCACATGAGGTGGCCAAAGTACTGGAGTTTCAGCTTTAGCATCGTTCCTTCCAAAGAACACCCAGGACTGATCTCCTTCAGAATGGACTGGTTGGATTTCCTTGCAGTCCAAGGGACTCTCAAGAGTCTTCTCCAACACCACAGTTCAAAAGCATCAATTCTTCGGCTCTCATCCTTCTTCACAGTCTAACTCTCACATCCAGACGTGACCACTGGAAAAACCATAGCATTAACTAGACGGACCTTTTAAATCCAAAACTGGAACATAGTGCAACAAACATCCTTTCCTTTTGGTGACTAGTCCTTGCTCTCCTGTTACTTTCATGTCATGTCTACCTGATGACAAAATTTCCTATACCTGTCAAAGCTCTAAATGTTAAAGAATAAATTATTTAGGATCAAGTTATTGTTACATAAATATTTAGACATGTAGACAACATAAATTTAAAGTTTTTATTTTTAGTTATTAAATATGAACAGTTAAAATTTATTGGAATACATCTCCTATTGAGACAGATGGGTGTGGCCTTTATAATACCTTTAGTAAGGAAACTATTTGTCAACGATTCTCCAGAGGATCTTACACCTCATAGCAATGCAACATAGTAATATGAGTGAGAGGTATGCCTTTTCTTTGCCAAGTTAGAGCAGAAGGGCCATCTGTGAAAGGAGATGTAGAAAACAGGCATTTTCCCAGACAGATGAGTTTAAGGAAAGTGGGTATAAGGAAGTAGAGGATTTGGAAACATTTTTTTTTAATCAGCCCCAATGGTGTACGCCTTTAAAAGTCTTTGCAGATTCCTCACAGCCAGTGAAGACCACAGTTTTAAATCCCTGCATTTAACCTTACTGCATTCCATGGTAAGTGGTCAAGCCACTTATATAAGCAATAAGAAAACCAAAACTTTTATTAATAACAAGTCAAGGTACTTATTTAAAAAATAAAATACCAAAACAGTTATGTTACCAAAGTCATAATTTTATAAAGTAATATAAGTACTACCTTACCTAATATTTCTGTAGCCCTTTACAATTTACTGTTATTGTGCATTATCTCATTTACGTCTTTCTGTTGAGCTGTTAACTAGATGTTACCTCTGTTTCATCTGTTTTCTCAGTGAGAAAGTTGAAGTTCTGAGAGCTAATTTGTTTACTGCTGCTGGAATTTAGATCTGTTGACTCCTTGTCCAAGTGTTTTGTTTTGTTTTGTTTTTTCCTAGTACAATGCAATTTTAGAGAGTATTCTTGATTAAAATTAGAGCATTCTTGAAGTCTGTATGAGAAAGAGTGCTGTTGCCAGGGAGGCCAAAATTTGGATTGTGGCCTCAGTTTTCTCTTACTCTGCTGCCATTGTCCTGTTAATCAGTCTGCTTTGTGTTAAACTCTACCGTCTATGATCTGAGGCTCTGTCTGAGGCCTTGAAGATAACCTGACAAATAATCTGTGGACCCTGCCATCAGGGAGCTCATTCATAGTAGAGTAACAAAGACAGGTATACTAAACAGGTAACTATGTGCTTCTCTGCATTATTAAAAGGATTCTAGCATTACTCTTTCTCAGGAGGATGGTAAGCAGTATTGCAAATTAGTCTAGTAGTCTTATCACAGCAACTGCCACCCATTATTTGACATGGTTCCCACGCTTTCTGGACCAAGTAACCAAGGGCGTGTGGTCTAATAAGAAAATTTATATAGAAAAGCCATTCTATACAGTGGAAACATAGGAGTCATGTACAGTAAAATCTACCTATGAAAATTCCTTGCATTTCCTACTGTAGGAAAGTGCATAGATTCAGTATTATAAACCAATATCATAATTAAATGTATAAAATGTTTAAGTGTATATTGTTTGCCTGTATACAGTATAAAATACATACATAAAATGTTTCACAGTATTTTTCATGACATGCCATGCGTACATACTTGAATTCACGTACATTAAATGCTTCTGGGACTCAACTCATCATTTGATCTTGTGACAACCACCTTTGGTAGGTAGTTTTAGGATATAGGATCAGAGAGAGGTTTTGTGTGGGGTGGGGGATTTTGGTGTGCTTGCTTGCTTTTTTCAGACAGAAAAACTTGAACGTTTTCCTGTGATAAGACTCAAGTCTCAGTAAAGAGAAGTCAAAGATACTTAATAGGTCAGAGGAGACAGAACGAAATGGCCTCCAGATCCTTGATCTTAGGCATTTTCTTACAGAAAACAATTATATTAACTAGACTAATTATATATAAGTATATATGTGGCCTCCCTGGTGGCTCTGTTGCTAAAGAATCCACCTGCAAAGCACCAGACCCAAGTTTAAACCCTAGGTGGGGAAAGTCCCCTGGAGAAGGGCATGGCAATCCACTCCTGTATTCTTGCCTAGAGAATCCCATGGACAGAGGAGCCTGGTGGGCTACAGACCATGGGGTCACAAAGAGTTGGACACGATTTAGTGACTAAACTGCTACGTATTAATTATACTAAGTAATTAACAGAGAGAAGGATTTATTTACATACATGTCACCAAAAATTAAGATTACAGTGATTCTGTGATGTCATAATATGTAATTATAAAAGGCAGACTCCAACCTTTAGTGTTAAGTAATGAGAAAAATGCAATTGGCACTTACTAAAAATTAAAATTAAAAGTGGGATTGCCCTATATTCCATTTACTAACAATCCTATTCTGCCCTTGTACTTTCTGAATAGTATTGAGATTTTTCTTTTACTTGCCCTTCTTTATTCTTCTTTCTTAATTATTAGAATTGTAATATTTATCTTTGAAACTATAGACTCTTCTAAAGCCTGATGAAGGAAGTAGTCTTTTTCTTGTAGCTGCAAAAGAGCAGGTTGCACTCTTCATTATAAACTCTCTTTGAAACTATTATTTTTAAGAACATTGTTTTGTAAGGTACCCAGACTTTAGGTATTAGCACCATGTCTGGCAGAAGTAACTTTTTTTACCTCCAAAAATTCTAAAAGCCTGATTCATTCTACTTAATCTTATGTTGCTTTGGTAATAATATTTAAATTGATGTTCTGTTTTCTATACTATATTCTTATTTCTTAAACCAAAATGGACTTACTGATACTTTCCTCTCTTTCCATAGCCATAAAAGTAATAAAACCATTTTTCAGAACGTTTTTAATAATAGCACTCTATTTTCAAGTACAATCTTATGTAGAACCAAATAAATTTAATAAATTTTAGAAAAGAACATTTTTCTTACAGTTATCCTTTCATATTTCATGGAAAATTGTAAATCTTAGAGTACCTCTTTGAAGTCCTTAAGAAAGCAATTTTTTAAAATTGTTTAACCTATTTCTAAATTTTAAGTGTTGGCCTAATTTTAATGTTACTGTATATTCATCTCTTTTATCAATATTGCTCTTCACAATACTGTTGGAAATTGAGACCTTTTGAAACTCAATTCTTCCTCTAAGAAAGTTCCCCTTGTCAGTTGCAGTAGCTGAAGTGCTCCCTACACTGAGCTGTATTCTGCTCACCATCTTGCGCTTATCACATTGAATTCTAACGTTTCTTCACCTGTCTTCCCTCATAAATTGTGGACGATTCTACCCCTAGAATGCAGCACAGTAACAGGAAAATGACCACTATTCATTGAGTGTTTGTCAGATACTGAGCCAAGCACGCTATATAGACTCTGTTATTGAATCTTCAACCTTCTACTGCTAAACAAGGAGAGACAAGAGAGGCTTTTAAGTGGTAAATAAGTGGTAGAGCAAGCATTCAGACTCATTTCAGTCTCAGGTTCACATGGACTCTGCCTACTTCTGTTGGCCTGTAATACAGAGGTAGGTAGTATTCGTCTGGAATTTAACAATATCAAATGTGCATCTTAGTGCAGTGCTGTGCACAGCACTGAAGTTGCTTCAGTCATGTCTGACCTTCGTGACACTGTGGACCGTAGCCTGCCAGGCTCCTCTGTTCATGGGATTCTCCAGGCAAGAATACTGGAGTGGGTTGCTGTGCCCTCTTGCAGGGGCTCTTCCTGACCCTGGGATTGAACTGGCATCTCCTGTGGCTCCTGCATTGCCGGCAGACTGTTTATTGCTGAGCCACCAGGGAAGCCCTTTGAAGTGCTATGCCAGAGTTAATATTTAATAGTAGTTAATATCCTAGATGCTGAAGCCAGACTTCCTGAATTAAAACGTGAGCGGTTTACTTAACCTCTCCATTCATTAGTTTCACCATCTTTAAAATAAGGATAATAATGGGACCTACCACACGAAATAGTTGTAAGGATTAAATAAGTAGGTGCAGCCAAGGGCTTAAGAGTCTCTGGCATGGACTTCCCTGATGGTCCAATGGTGAAGAATCCGCCTGCCAGTGCGGGAAACACGGGTTCGACCTCTGGTCTGGTAAGATTCCACATGCGAGGCAACTAAGCCCAATAAGAGAGTAGCTCCCACTTGCCACAGCTGGAGAAAGCTTGTGCACAGTAGTGAAGACCCAGCACAGCAAAATAAATAAATAAAGAGTCTCTGGCACATCGTAAAAATGAAATAAATATTAGCTGTTTTTATTTGTTTTGTTTACATTGCATTTTCCTTATATGTTTTTCTCAGTAGTTCTCTCTCTATATATATATATAAATAAATATATATTTTAAATTACACTTGCTTATTTGTATGTGTAAGCCTGCCTTCCTAAATTTTGTTTACCTGACTAGCAAATAGATCTATTTATTGTATTAACACATCTCATGTTGTAGTCTAACTAGATGTTTTTGTTTTTGCAAGCTGCAAGAGATATTTAATTATTTAATCCATGTAGTAGGATCCTCGGAGAAGGCAATGGCACCCCACTCCAGTACTCTTGCCTGGAAAATCCCATGGATGGAGGAGCCTGTTAGGCTGCAGTCCATGGGGTCGCTAAGTTGGACATGACTGAGCAACTTCACTTTCACTTTTCACTTTCATGCATTGGAGAAGGAAATGGCAACCCACTCCAGTGTTCTTGCCTGGAGAATCCCAGCTGCCATCTATGGGGTCGCACAGAGTCGGACACGACTGAAGTGCCTTAGCAGCAGCAGCAGCAGCGGTAGGATCCTGCTAGATGTGCGATACGACTAGAAGCACAGAGGCATGAGCAAAACAGGTCGAAACTCTGCTCCAGCTGCTCAGAGCAGTGAACTCATATATTTTTAAATATCATGCCTCTGTCAGTAAACATTTCTGAGTAGACACCCCCAAAATGAATAGTTGTTTATAAGTGATTCATGTGTCTTTCCGCTAGTCTGTTGTATAGATTTTTAAAATAAACTGAAAAATTAAAATTAAAACAATAAAGATTTAATAGAAATTACAGTTCTAATATTCTCTTTTCCCTGGGATATGTTCACCCCTCTTTGGAGTCCACTGACTCTAAAAGAGTAATCACGTGAAGGAAAAGTTCTGTCAGGAGCCTGACTTCATCTGGAGAGCCAGAGAAGATTTTCCTAAGAAGGCAACATTTAAGATAGAATCTGAAAAGGATGAATTTGAGATGACCTAGGCAAAAAAGTAAAGGGCGAAGTGTAACACAAATAGTGTTTATAGCCAAAAGCATAGTGTGTTCAAGAAACTGGTAAGGCTCTCATTGTGGATGGAGAGGCGGTGTCCTAAGAGTGGTGGAAAGGTTTTCAGCAAGGAACAGGTGGAACAAGGCTTATTATACCCTGTGGCTCAGCTGGTAACGAAACTGCCTGCAATGCAGGAAACCTGGGTTCGATCCCTGGATTGGGGAAAATCCCCTGGAGAAGGGAACGGCTATCCACTCCAATATTCTGGCCTGGAGAATTCCATGGACTGTATAGTCCATGGGGTTGCAAAGAGTCAGACACGACTGAGTGACTTTTGTTTTCACTATAAGCATTTAGATCTTAATTCTAATGGTCATGGGAAACTCTGGAGGAATTTAAAGAGAAGTAACATGATCAAATAATCACCTCCCTAGTTCTATTTGGTTGATATTTTTCTCCCTTATTGTGGTGGTGGTGGTGGTGACTTAGTCATGTCTGACTCTTGCAACCCCATGGACTATAGCCCACCAGGATAGAGAAATCCATGGGATTTCCCAGACAAGAATACTGGAGTGAGTTGCTATTGCCTTCTCCAGGGGATTTTCCTAATCCAGGGATTGAACCTGGGTCTCCTGCATTGTAGGCAGATTATGTACCTACTGAGCCACCAGGGAAGCCCCCTCCCTTACTGCTGCTGCTGCTACTGCTGCTAAGTCGCTTCAGTCGTGTCCGACTCTGTGCGACCCCATGGACTGCAGCCTACCAGGCTCCTCTGTCCATGGGATTTTCCAGGCAGGAGTACTGGAGTGGGTTGCCATTGCCTTCTCCTGTAACTGCATAGTGATGAACCAATTCAATTTACTGCTATGGGGGAAAAACACCATTTAATGAGACATGAAGACAAAGCACAAACCTGACTAACGGGACACACGCTGTGGACCACAGCACGGCTATGGCCAGAGCAAGTGGGGGGATGGGGGAAGGGAGGTGGATGGGTAAACTCCAGCCTCGGGGGCAGAAGGGTGGGGGTCTGGATTGGCGACAACTAAGCAGACAACAGGATGAGTCAGGAAATCAAAACCAATGATGAAAGCAGACACAGCATCAGAGAATTCCAACAGCAAGGAAAACATACAGAACTGTTCCTTAACAAATACTCGGAAAGAAATCAAGCATGATTACTGCTAAAAACAGGTCTGAAATAGTACAAATCAACAAGGGATTAAGGGGAAAGTCTTATGCAGCAAATTATTGCTTAAGACACTAAAAGTAATCTAATAATCATGTTGTGAGATTCTGTAACAGTTAAAGGGCAGTGTATTCTGAAAGAAGAAAGTTTAAGATGAGGGCAAATTAAAAGTTTAAATGTTTCTCTTATTTTGAAAGCAATTTGCAATATAAAACCCAGGAAACAAATAAATACCTACACTTGATGAGGACAAAATAAAATTTTAAGTGTTTCTCTTATTTTGAAAGCAATCTGGAACATAAAACCCAGGAAACAAATCAGTACCTACACTTATACTACAATACATTCTCTCTTCAGCTTACAATGGTTAGCACTGACCTGTGAGTATCTTTCCCTTGCTCTTTATCATTTGAAATCAAAGAGCCCAAACGATGCTTCCAATTATGACAAAGCAACATTCATGACAGGAACAAAAACAGCTCACATCATGGCACAGTTCTGAGGATCTTACATGTATTCCCTAATTTAATACTCACAGTGACTTTACCAAATAGGTACTATTAATATCACATTTTTATAAACATGGAGGTGATAGAGTCAGACTAAGCCACACTCTTAGGTACTATGCTCTGCTTTCTCTTTTAAGCTTCTTCATTAGGTAGTAATGGATCCTACACAATAAGAACCAAAATCACTATCTCATGGGAAAGAATTGTTTGCCCTTTTGAATTAAAAATAACTAAAGTTTAAAAACCTTTTTAAGATGAGAAGCAGGGAGTTAATATTGACTTATTTTTCTGGCTACACATTTAATCAATTCAACATACTCATATCTATTATATGATGTCTGTTATATGTTAATATGTATAAGATCTGAGTATTAACACAAAAAGTAACAAAAATTATAATTTCTGCTTCCTGGAACATGTACCTATTCAAATAACTAGTATATCAAAGCAGTTTTTGAGCAGGGAAGTAGTAAATGAAAATATTCTTCTAAGAAAATAACATAATAGAAATGAAGGGACCAACATCAGCTTTAAATTTAGGAAGAAGCTATAATAATTAGAGCCCAAGGTAATAATGAGTGTAATTGAAGTGGCCATCTAGAAATGGAGTTGAAGTTATATATTTGAGATATATTTCACTGAAAGAATTGATGGAGCTTCATGTCTAACTAGAACATAGTGATTAATATTTATACTGCCAAGAGTCAGTGACTCAGAAGTAAAGAATCTGCCTGTAATGCAGGAGAGACAGATTCAATCCCTGGGTTGGGGAGATTCCCTGGAGGAGGAAATGGCAACCCACTCCAGTATTCTTGCCTGGAAAATCCCATGGACAGAGGAGCCTGGCGGACTATAATCCATAGGGTCACAAGGAGTTGGGTGCGACTTAGCACACACATATGAGTAAATGAGCTTTTATTCATTGTTTTTGATACTTACAGGTGGTAAGTTTTGTCTTCTCTTGATTTTTACATTATACTTAAATTGCAACCAAAATTGTGAGACACAGTGTTTCGGCATTGCATTATTTGAATTTCCAACCATCTTGTATTCTGCTTTTAAACTATAATGAAAATCTGCAGGGCACAAATGAAACTAAGTCAGACCTAACTCAGCAGTATATGGTGCTTGCTCAATGGGCTGGCAGTTAGGAAGTTCTCTTGCATGGCTGTTGGATATCACCACTATTAGCAGGTGTTGCCATGAACTATGCATTGTGACGTTGAGCCAGTAAAGCACAATGGAACCTTTGGAAAAGCCTATAGTACCCTTTAAAAATGAGGCTTTTAAAAATATCTGTACTAGGTTTACAACTTTTTTCTCATAATATTATCTTCTACTGTTGTATGCTGGAGGAATTGTCAAAAGCAGATCCTGAATATTCTTTTATAATATGTAAACTAAGTGTTCACAAAAATATTGCTACATTTTTATCACATGTGGAGCTTGTGCAATATGTACAGAAGGTATTTAAAAATATTTCATGATTGAATTTAAAATCATCTATAATTTAAATTGGAAAAACTAAGGAGTGATTCGATTTTGTTTTGCAGTGACCGGCATGTTGGTAAAATTTATTCCAAATCCTCCTCCTTTCCGGATTATGTCAGAAAGTCTCTAAA
This sequence comes from Capra hircus, assembly GCF_001704415.2. Lineage (NCBI taxonomy): Eukaryota > Metazoa > Chordata > Mammalia > Artiodactyla > Bovidae > Capra > Capra hircus. The sequence continues at coordinate 11,789,639 of NC_030812.1, forward strand.
GAAGCTTGGGTTAGATGAGTCCAAGGTCAGTATATTATTGCCCACTGTTTCATAAGAAACACAAGAACTTCTATGGGGTTATGGATTGAGATAATACAAAATTATTTGCCTTCTACTTTTCTCTTACTTGTGGAAAACATCTAAATTATATTGAAACCAAACTTCAGTTATCTTAATTCCAGTTCACCTTTCCTGTCAATGTGGATAGCTGTTGTATACCTCTACAGTAATTCCCCTTTTAGGTTTATTCAGGTAAAATCTGCTAGTTCTCAAATAAAAATAGACTTAAAGAGCAAGAAAACAGAACAAATGAGAATTGTAAGTAAAGCAGAAGATGATGATTTTAATTTTAAACTGCATGCCTTTAAAGGCTGTGCTGGGCTTAGTCACTCAGTCATGTCCAATTCTTTGTGACCCCATGGACAGTAGCCTGCCAGGCTTCTCTGTCCATGGGGATGCTCCAGGCAAGAATACTGGAGTGGGTTGCCATGTCCTCCTCCAGGGATCTTCCCAACCCAGGGATCATACCCATTTAAAGGCTGTATAAGTCATTAAAATAAAAAAATCTTAAATTCAAAAAGACCCAGCAATCCCACTGCTGGGCATACACACCGAGGAAACCAGAATTGAAAGAGACACATGTACCCCAATGTTCATCGCAGCACTGTTTATAATAGCCAGGACATGGAAACAACCTAGATGTCCATCAGCAGATGAATGGATAAGAAAGCTGTGGTACATATACACAATGGAGTATTACTCAGCCGTTAAAAAGAATTCATTTGAATCAGTTCTAATGAGGTGGATGAAACTGGAGCCGATTATACAGAGTGAAGTAAGCCAGAAAGAAAAACACCAATACAGTATACTAACACATATATATGGAATTTAGAAAGATGGCAATCCTGTATGCAAGACAGGAAAAAAGACACAGCTGTGTATAACGGACTTTTGGACTCAGAGGGAGAGGGAGAGGATGGGATGATTTGGGAGAATGGCATTCTAACATGTATAATATCATGTAAGAATTGAATCGCCAGTCTATGTCTGACGCAGGATACAGCATGCTTGGGGCTGGTGCATGGGGATGACCCAGAGAGATGTTATGGGGAGGGAGGTGGGAGGGGGGTTCATGTTGGGAATGCATGTAAGAATTAAAGATTTTAAAATTTAAAAAATAATAATAATAAAAATAAAAATAAATAAATAAATAAAATAAAAAATAAAAAAGTCTTCGAATGAGAGAATCCTGGAAAGTTGTAACATCATAGGTGGCCCAAGGAAATAATTAAGAACATATTGTTGAAGACAAAAAAGTAAGCTGATAGACTGATGGTAATAAATACTCTAACACTGAGAAAAAAGTAACATGATTCAGTAGAGTTATTAAAATATTAAGTTGAACCTGGATCACTTTGGTATTGATTGTAAATTGAAATCAAGAATGAAATAGGTGGTGAAGGAATGAAATGGATTTCTTAACGGAAAAAAAATTATACAGATATGGTTAAGTTATATCAAAGCTAAAGGATATTATTATTTTTTATACCAATTATACATTTGCTCTGCGGTTGTTTATTACTTAAAATGATTAGACCGGTACAGTCACTTTTGGCCTCTATAAAATAGCTATTAAAAAGCATTTCAAATTTATAGGATTCAAGAAAAATTAAATGAATTAATATACATAAAACACTGAATACAATGTTTGTACATAGCAAGTACTTAACTAAATAATACTAGTTTTTATTCTACCTTTTGTATATGTACTGCTTATAATAATGCAATTAATGTGACTTCTATATTTTTATTGTCACCAAAATGAAGATCCTTCTAGTTTTACATAATAAGAACATAAAATAACACTGTTATACTAGTTATTTTATTTCTGTTTTTGGTTTTTTTAAATATATTTTTAACCAACCAGTCTTTCTTCATCAGTCTTAATTAGTGCATATATTTATTTCACTTCAATTCCACTTCTTACAGTAACATTAAAAATATAAACTTAAGCATAATTTTTACAAATATTATTTTACTTAAAAATGCTTTATCGTTTGCCAGAAATCCAGATAAAATGTCACTTATTTTTTCTGATGGCTTTCTCTTCCCAGGTTTGTCTTTAATAATAAACATAGTAAATGTCTCTTAGTATGCTTATTATATTACTGATTAAAATATTATTAATTGACAATATTTACTAAGCTTCCCTTGTGGTTCAAACAGTAAAGAATCTGATTGCAGTGCAGAAGACCTGGGTTTGATCCCCAGGTCTGGAAGATCCCCTGGAGAATGCAATGGCAACCCACTCCAGTATTCTTGCCTGGAGAATTCCATGGATAGAGGAGCCTAGCAGTCTTGAGTCCATGGAGTCACAGAGTCAGACACGACTGAGCGACTAACACACATTTACTGAGGACTTACTATGTGTTAATTATTATGCCATAAACATCAATATCTCATTTACTCTTCCCTAAAACTCTTATGTCAGATACTTATTATGCCCAATGTAATGATCTGGAAAGAGCGCATCAGAGAAAGGCAAGTCATTTTCCCCTGGTTGAAGGGTCAGAGCCGAAACTTGCACACAGCTTCAGCTTCCATCAGAACCTCCACTGTCAGCCACCACTGTGCTAAGAAGTATAATTAAAAACAAAAGGAAAAAGACTAATGTAGATAAGTATCACCATAAAAAGATCACTCTTAAATGACTGTCTTTCTTAGTTATTAAAAGGTAATAATAGGACTTGCTGATTTTTCTCTTAAAACTGTTTAAGCTCATTTACAGACAAATGTGTTGAATAAAATATGTGAGGAAAAGAAAAGGGATGAGAAGCCCACACTGGAAGGAGAAGAACGTATAGAATATAATAAGATGTTTGAAAGGTAGTGGTGTGAGAGGAAGCAAATAGATGAGTATGTGTTTTGAGGATTTTTTGTTTTAATTGTGATGGGAGACAAATTAAGAGAATTGTCTATCAGGCGAGAGTAGTTGGAAATAGGATAACTTATTAAAACTGAACTTACATTTGTGATCTAATACAAAATCCTATTGTTTTTCTCTCACATCATGAAGTATCAGTGCTAAAATGAAAGTCTTGACCACATGCATGATAAAAAGATATGAGTAGTTTTATTTTTTAAATGACATTAATTTTCATGTGAGATTCTAATTCTAAAAAGTATCAAAATCACTTAAATTTAAAATGTTAGATACAGCAAATTATTTAAAAGATCTTTAACCAAATTTTTAATCATTTATTAACAAATGTATATATAATATAAATATAATTATATTTACATATAATTGAAAATGTGGTGATTGCTGTTGATGTGTCTCTGATCTCTCAAAGCACATCTCTTCATAGTCAAAACTGCATAATTAGGTAAAGTGCCTAGAAAATCTCCTAGCATGCTCTGATACTTTCTTAGTCACAAGAAACCGTGTAAACCTGTGGAAAGACAAAGAATAGTCCCAGACGAAACATCATTCCAAAGGAGACTAGAACAGCATGTGCTGATATATAAGTGGCCCATACACAGCAGAAAATATTAATCCGTAAGTCCTGCAGTCAGTTGTGATACACAGCATTGGACGTTTTCTCTTAGAGCAGGACTTCTTAAACTCAGTGCATCTGGGTAATTCTTCGTTGTGGAGAGCTAACTTGTGTGTTGTAGGATGTTTAACATCCTTGGCCTCTGCCCACTAGGTGTCAGCAATAGCACCCTAATGGTAGCAATCAAAAATAATTTTTTAAAAAAATCTCCAGGCATAGGCACAGATGTCTTGGGGGTCAAAATCACCCTTGCTTGAAATCTGCTGTCTTCAAGCATTTGTCATTTTAACGATATTAGCATTCTTATTGTAAACCCCCTATTATCTTAAAATGCCACTTTATACAAAGAAATATAGAGTGTGGAAGATGGGAAAAGTAGTGATTCTGTTCTTAGATTTTGAAGACTTTTTATCAAAATGATCTCCTCCTTGATCTTTAATTTTATATAGGTTTAACCGCTTAATAGTGATATTGTTTCAATCCTGCATAAGATATAATTCTGTTTAAGAAGAATATTTCAATTTCACAGTAAAGCCAAGCCTACAATAAATGGTGTGGAGCATGAGCTACTTTACATCAGCAAGAATACTGTTTATAATAGATGGACTTCTTAGAATGAAATTTTATAGTACAATTCTTTGTAATTTAGTAAAGCACAATTACTTCTTTGTAAATTGTTTTTATAGAACTTTATGAAAGTCCAAAATAACAAAATCCTAGTAATTAACTTTACCTTGACCTTCAAAACAGTTTGGTATTTTCAAATTTTGTCTTCTGTCCCAAACTTTAGTATCTCTCCACATTTTAGAAAACCTCCAAAACTCTCTTTAAGGTTTCATATTATCTTCATGGTCCACAGCATTTAGTTTTGTGTTTTGTTTTGTTTTTTTTTTTTTTGCATTGCTTTTCTCTCTTTCTCCTTCCACATACATGTAGTGCACACACACAGAGCATGAGAGTACACACACACACATAAAATTTTAAAGCATCCGATTTTAAAAGCAACGAAACTACTGTTGTTTCCTAGAGAAAGAGTGAGCTGGATCATTTGTCCGTAAGAAAAGAAAAGAAAAGGAATTTATGTTCTAGAGCTTTTGTGTGTGTGTTATGTACAAATAGAAAAGCGAAAGTCAAAGTCACTCAGTTGTGTCCAACTCTTTTCAGCCCCATGGACTGTAGCCTGCCACACTCCTCTGTCTGTGGAATTCTCCAGGCAAGAATACTGAAGTGGGTTGCCATTTCCTTCTCCAGGGGATCTTCCCAACCTGGGGATCAAACCCAGGTTTCCTGCATTGCAGGCAGACTCTTTACTGTCTGAGCCACCAAGGAAGCTCATATACATATAATGAATATTCAAATAATGTTACTCCCAGATATTGAGAATGAAATAGACAATAAAAGTGGTGATTTAATGGGGTGGATGCATGCTTTTGAATGGACTAAGTTGAAAAATCACTAAAATTTAGAACCTTAGTGGAAGTTGGCAGAGGATAAGTCAGAAAATTATCCTTAAATATTTCTCCAGAACAGGCCGGCAATAGCAAAATTTTTGAGACCACAATCATTTAGTTATTCATCAGCAAATATTTACTTTGAAGAATTTCCAATGTGCCAAGAACCATGGAAACTCTGGAGCTACAAAGATAATTAAGACATGACCCATGAGAAAAGAAAACAAGTAATTACAGCATTAACTTACAGTAATAGATACATATATAAAGTGTGTATATGCCTGGAGTGACTCACTCTGCCTGTGAAGATTTTACGGAGGACATTGATGCCTTAGCTTGGTCTTGAAGGATGTGTAAGAATGTATTAAGCAAACAAGATGGGCAGGTAGTGAGCAAGGAACTCATTTCAAATGTGTGTGGTGGGGAGCATAGCTTGTGCAAAACCACAGAGATGTAAGAAACATGATTCTGGACTCAGCACAGTTGAAGCATAAAGCAGGTGGAGGAGGCAGTGGTGAGAGGTGAGGCCAAAGAACCAGGCGATGTGGAGAGACCAAGTAAACTTACCTTCGGACATTAGATCAGAGATGAATCGGTAGTAATTGTAATGACTAAGTGGTTTAAATACAAGTGGGAAGGCAACCACAAATGCAAGAAGCTCGTTAACTTTCCTGTAGTGATATTCAGTCGTCCCTTGGTATCCTTGGGGAATTGGTTCCAGAACCCCCCACAGATAACAAAATACCAAAGGTGCTCAAGTCCCTTATATAAAACGGTGGAGTACAGGCAGCCCTCTGTATCTGTGGGTTCTACATCTGTGGATACTGAGGACTGACTGCTTATAAATGATCCACAGTAAATGAGGTCCTCTGACCCTAAAGAAGCAGTCAATTCCTGATACAATTTAAATATATAGGTAGCCTGTTATCTTTGGTGATGACATGTGCATTATTCCCAGAAATATTTCCTGCTGCTTTTTGCAACCATTGTAGTAACACAGGGCTTCTCTGGTTCCTCAGACAGTAAAGAATCTGCCTACAATGCAGGAGGCCTGGGTTCTATCCCTGGGTCTGGAAGATCCCCTGGAGAAGGGAACGACTACCCACTCTAGTATTCTTTCCTGGAGAATTCCATGGACAGAGGAGCCTGGCAGGCTACAGTCCATGGGGTCAAAAAGAGTCAGACACAACTGAGCAACTAAGCACGCACACATAATAACGCAGAGCTACCTCAGATTGTGGGTTCTATTCCAAAGCACTGCAATAAAGTGAGTATTTCAATAAACCAAGTCACATGAAGTTTTTGGTTTCCAAGTGCATACAGAAGTTGTGTTTACAGCATACTATAGTCTGTTATGTGTGCAATAGCATTGTGTTTAAAAAGCAATGTACATGCCTTACTCAAGAATATTTTATTGCTGAAAACTACTAGCCATCATCTGAGCCTTCAGCCAGTCATAATCTTTCTCCTGGTGGAGAGTCTTGTCTCAGAGTTGATGGCTGCTGACTGATGGCGGTGGTGGTTGCTGAAGTTGGGGTGGCTGTGGCAGTTTCGTAAAATAAGACAACAGTAAAGTTGGCTGACTTTTCCTTTCACGAATGATTTCTCTAACAATGCAGTGCTTTTTGATAGCATTTTACCCACAGAACAGCTTTCAAAATTGGAGTCAAATGTCTCAAACTTTGCTTTATCAACTAAATTTGTGTAATATTATGAATCCGTTGTTGTCATTTCAACAATCAACACAGCATCTTCGCCAGGAGTAAATCCCATCTCGAGAAAGCACTTTGCTCATGCATAAGAAACAACTCATCTGTAAAAGCTTTATCATGAGGGTTCAGTAATTCAGTCACATCTTTAGGCTCCACTTCCAATTCTTGTTCTCTTGTTATTTCTACCGCATCTGCAGTTACTTCCTCCACTCAGGTTTGAACGCCTCGAAACCATCTATGAGAGTTGGAATCAGCTTCCTCCAGGCTCCTGTTAATGTTGTTATTTTGACATGCTTCCATGAATCATGAATGTTCTTAGATCTAGAATAGTGAATACTTTCCAGAATGTTTTCAATTTACTTTGCCCAGATCCATCAGATGAATCACTATTTATGGCAGCTATACCCTTACAAAATGTATTTCTTAAATAATAAGACTTGAAAGTCGAAATTACTGCTTGATCTATGGGCTGCAGAATGGATGTTGTGTTAGCAGTCATGAAAATAACATTTTCGTCTTGTGCATCTCCATGAGAGCTCTTGAGTGACCAGGTGCTTTGTCAGTGAGTAGTGATATTTTGAAAAGAATCTTTTTTTTTTCTGATCAGTAGATCTCAACAATAGTCTTAAAATATTCAGTGAACCATGCTGTAAACAGATGTGCTAACATCCAGACTCTGTTGTTCCATTTGCAGAGCACAAGCAGAGTAGATTTAGCATTATTCTTGAGGACCCTAGGAATTTGGAGATGGTAAATTAGGTTGACTTCAAAGTCCCCAGCTATGTTAGCCCCTATCTGACAAGAGATTTCAGCCTGTCCTTTTGAAGCTTTAAAGCCAAGCACTGAATTCTCTTTAGCTATGAAATTGCTAGATGGCATCTTCTTCTAGTAGAAGGATGTTTCATTTACCCTGAAAGTCTGTTGTTTGGTGCAATTATCTTAGCTAGATCTTCTGGATAACTTACTATAGCTTCTGCATCACTGCTTGTTGCTTCATCTTGCTCTTTTATGTTGTAGAGATGACTTCTCTCCTTGAACCTCATGAATCTGCCTCTGCTAGCTTCAGACTTTTCTTCTGCAGCTTCCTCATCTCTCTCAACCTTCGTAAAATTGAAGAAAGTTATGGCCTTGCTCTGGATTAGACTTTGGCTTAAGGGAATGTTGTGGTTGGTTTTATCTTCTATCCAGACCACTACAGCTTTCTCAGTCAGCAGTAAGACTTCATTTTCACATCATTCATGTGTTCCATGGAGTAGCACTTCTAACTGAAGTTTTCCATTGCGTTCTCAACGTGGTACCACATCCACCCACCTTGAGTTCTAGCCAAGGGTGTATCAGCAGCCTCAGCCCTACCATCTACTGATGAAAAGAAGGTCAGTTGCTAATCTGTCTTCTGATCAGGTAGTGTGTGGGGAGGATCTCTGAACAATTGTATATCTCTTATCCATTCATCTGGCCCATTCCCCATGGAGTTGAAATATGGCCCACCTTTGCTTATCTGGGCCCCCATATATAGATCTATAAAAAGACAATTTTAATAAATAATGTAGGAAAAGAGACAAATCAGCCAAGGCAAGGGGAGAAGGGGGCAACAGAGGATGAGACGGTTGGATCGCATCACCAACTCAATGGACGTGAGTTTGAGCAAACTCTGGGAGATGGTGAAGGACAGGGAAGCCTGGCTTGCTGCAGGTCATGGGGTCACAAAGAGTCGGGCATGACATAGCAACTGAATAAGAACAATGTCAGCCAAGTACTCGAGATCCATATCAACAGTGATAGATCATACTGATAGTAAATACCCTGGATATTATATGAGGAATATGATACTTTACATCTGTAGTCTTCCTCTCAAAATCTATAGTCCCAGTCTAATTATGAGGAAAACTGTTCCCAGTGATGGAATATCATACAAAATGCTTGACTAGGGCTCCTGAGCAATGTCAAGGTCATCAAAAACTAGGCAAGTCTGTCCATACCAACTGGACTATTGGAGTTTAAAATGCAAAAAAAAAAAATTGTAAGAAAAGTAAGGGAAAAAACCTAAAGCCCCTTGATGTGACCTCTCATTTGCTGTCTCTCACCTAGTTTCTCTTTAAGACTGGATATCTCCCTAAACATAAACCACAGACCACTGAGCTAGGGCCCCATTATGCAGCTTAGCTAATATTAGTCCCTTTTTCTGGAGTCTTGGAGATGGGCAGCAAGGAGCAATGGAATTCATGACCAAAGCTCCCAGCTGGCATTCAGTGTGCACTTCAACTTGTAAGTTGCCATGGATGTTCTTGCCTACACCAAGCACCTCCTCAATTATGACGTCTTCTTTATCTCTAAGATGTTTGCCCTGTCTTGGCTCTTACTGGGTTTAACTACGGTAATGTCCTCAGTAAAATAAGACCATGCATATATGTATGTTACCGATTCATCCTAGAACTAAACAGTGTCTTCATAAAATTTCCATAGATTCTCTGATCTAGTCTTATGAGACTGATAGGTGAGCATTTTATTGGAAAAGTTGGTTAAAGCATGAAATCATATCTTAAACACTGAATTTTTCACTTAGAAACATTAATATAATTGTATCCACCAAGCATTTGGTAGAAGAAGAAGGCCATTTATTTTGTTTCTTGCACACAGCTTTGCATATAGTTTCTCTAGTTAGATTTCTACCGTAACTTCTGTCCATCAAACCTCTATAATGCATAGTTTATAGTATCCAGCTTTGGAGTATTCAAAGTAAGGCAAAAGATATCCATTTTTTTTAAATAGGAAAGTAAAGATGATAGTCTCATCTTTTCTCTTCAAAATCACACAAAAGCAACAAATGGAAAGAGAAACAGAAATACAGACTCCTTTTTGACAAAACCAAAAAGGCTGCTTAATCTCGAACCATGTGTATTATGAAGTTCAGTGAAGGTAAAGAGGGATACAGAGTGATGTCGAGAGAAATTGCCTGGACTTGCAGATCACCAGCACAGCCAACAGTACAGTACTTTAAGGCAGCATATCCTGAGGGGCAAAATCAACAATCCCTAGTTTGAAACAAAACCACTTTATGTCCAGGGTGGTACTTCTCAATTTGACATAAAGGAGACGCAGAATACTGTAGAACCCAAGGAATCACACTGAAAAACCGTGTTTATAGGAAGCAGTATGCTGATGAGGCAGGACTGAAAAAAAGGTTGTGAGTTCTGAGTTGTTTTGTAACTGCTAATCTCACATGACAGGACAGAAGTAAAGACTAAAGGCTGTGATTCAAACACATTCATAATTTTTCGAGGTGAGTTTTGCTGGCCTGAAGTTCAGGCCTAGACTTAGTCCAATATACTCTACTGTAAAAATGTGATTCAGGAGGCACTCATTCAGTCCAAAGATGAGCAAAATAAGGGCTGGAGAGAAAGCCATAATCTTGGGTTCTTTACCAAAGAGGAGATATTAATATTTTCTGGACGGCCACACGAGAAATTGGATGAGATAAAGCCTTGCTTTTCACTGTTAGATACCTTTTTGTATTTTGTTTTTAATTCAAAAGAAATTTCATGTAATAGAAAAAGAGTGCGGTCTTTAAAAACATATTTATACATTTGCAAAGAGATCTGAATACAAGTCCTTTCAGATTTTAGACTCTTTATTCAGGGTGTCATTTGTCTTGACTACATATGCATACATGCTAAGTCGCTTCAGTCGTGCCTGACTCTTTGCAACCCTGTGGACCATAACCCACCAGGCTCCTCTGCCCATCGTATTCTCTAAGCAGGAATACTGGAGTGGGTTGCGATGCCCTCCTCCAGGTGATCTTCCCAACCCAGGGATCGAGCCTGCTTGTCTTATGACCCCTGCGTTGGCAGGCAGGTTCTTCACCACTAGTGACACCTGGGAAACCCCTCGATCATATATAAATTGACAGCAGTTTCTTCTGGTGACATTCCTTTATCAAGCCTTTCACAAAGACGTTCAACATATAAAGAAACTTTTCCTCTTGCATCTATATTTTATTGATTTTTTAATATTTATATCATGTCATTATAATGTACCTGTAATTAAAAAGTTTAGGAACAAATACACTTAATGCCATAGGCATAAAGCTCAACTGGTGAGAACAGAACATGTATTAATAAATTATCTACAAAGTGGCCTACTAACCACAAGGATTCAGTGTACCATGGGTATCATGTTTTAGAGAAAAAACAGAAGGCAGTGCTTGTTGATGGATTGGTTAAGTATTGTTAGAAGAAATTATGTTTAATATGACTATGTCTTTACTATATTCCTTTTGCCTTTTCGTTATTCTCTATATTTTTTAGATATATTGTTTAAATTTTAGTTATATTTGAAAACTGTTTATTAAGCTCCTACCTACTGTGTACGCCAAATGTAGAAACAAGTGAAGGTAAATATTTCATTACTACTTGTTGAAATCAAAGTTAATAGGATCTTATTATTGATTTTACTTATGATATGCTGAATAACCTATATTGATGCAGAAGATTTAAATGAAAAAATTTAGTTAAATTGACTTGCTTCATGAACATCATTAGAGCACTTCAAACACATAAGATTGCTTTGAATTATTATGTTTGTTTTACTTTAGGGTACATCTGAATAGGGAAAAATATATATATATTTTTTTAACTGTTACTAAATTTATTATTGTTGTTGTTTTATCTTGAAGCTGCCAGAAAAAATTATAATGGACTACTACGAGAAATATAAACCTAGAATGAATGAACTGGAGGCTTTTAATATGGTAAGTCTCAGAATTAAACATATTAAATTGAATATGTTGCTAGACTTGAGTGGGATCCTATTAAATTTTTTTTTTATGGGGCCAACCAATCTATGTTGTTTTTCTCTTAATGTAGAAAAGCTGTTTTGGATCATTTCCTATTTTAGAACTATATTAGGCGTCAGTACCGTAATAAAGAGAACACATGGCAGATTTCTCTTAAAGTGTATTAGAAATGCATGGCAAGAAGTTTTAGAGTTCTTTGAACACATATTGGTCTCAATGCAATTATTTCACAAGCATTCCTTTTAATGAATTTCATTCTTAGTACCCCTTTAAAAGCTTTCTATCACATATATATGATTGCTTTTGGATTCCATCCCAAAGTCACTCAAAGGATATTCTTCTCCTTTAACTATTAAAAGAAGAACTTTTGATCTCTGAAGTACTTATTTTCTGAAGATGTACAATGGATATTGGAGATTTGGCCTTATGCAAGTTTCTGTGTATATATTTTCTTAAATGTAAGTGTGAAGTTAGTATTTTTGTTTGTTTTAAAGTACCACTGTGCTATCTTATTCTTTCTTTTAGTTGAAAGTTGTTCTAGCTCCTTGCATAGAGACATTGATTCTTCTGGATCGACTTTGCTACCTGAAAGAGCAGGTATATTATGTTCATTTTAAATGCATAACAAGTATCTTTATTAAATCCAGTAATATCAATCTGCTTATCACTACAATAACTTCCATTCACATAGCTAGTAAGATGATTTTTCTTGTTCTATTTTCCAAGTTGAAATAGTCTTTCCATCTCTTTTGAAACAAAAGCGTATGTACAACAGATGTTTCCCCAAAAAGTGCTATAATAAAGTGTACATTCTTTTAATTGTATAGTAATTACTATGCAGTAGGCAGTGCACACAGCCCTCATGTGTGACAGACCGTGTAGCTAGGACATCAGCAGAAAGGATATCATTTATATGTTTCACTTTGCAAGAATCAGTTTTTAATTCATTGTTGAATTTGGGGACATATGTACTCCACAGTACAGAAATTTCTTTCTAATTGCTTCTGTTTTCTCAGTCTTACTTGTTTTATCTATGTTGAATGACTAGAAAAATGATTTTGTGATTTATCTTTGGGGAAAATGTGTTTTTCAGATTCTAGTCTAAGCTGTAATCAAAATTAGGTTTTTGAGCTGTTTAATCCCATTTATAGATTCAGCCTTATGTTTTCGCTATAAGCTCTTTAATTTAATATTTCTTTTATCATATGAAGAGCTTTACTTCTTTTCAGCAAGCTACCTGGAACAAGTGGATTTTAGTAAATGATATTTTCACAGAGAAAAGCAGTTTTTAAATATTTGGATAATTACATACTTTGCTAAGCTACTAACTAACGCAAAATTACTGGAAACTTTTGCTTTTCACCTTGGTAGTTCACAGAATCAGGCTTATTTTACTAGGTACTCATCATTTTCCTTTTCAAAACAATTTCCAGTGACCTAAATAAAGTAGGTAGGCATAGCAGTACGTCCCGAGTTTCACTGGTAACGCAGCGATAGAAAGCCTGTGGTTGTTCGTTTGATATTTGAAATGATATTACGGTTATAAAAGTAATACACAGTTAATGTTAGAAAATTTTAAGTGAAGAATATCAAAAAGAAAGTTGGAAGTAACTATAACCTCACCTTTCAGCATTAGCTCTTGAATTATTATGTTTTCAAGAGCTTTTAATATACGTATGTTGCTTGTGTATGTATGAGCACGTTATTTCTACTTTAATTAAAAATGGAATCAAATTATAAATACAGCTTCTCATCTAATTTGTTTCATTTTTTTACTTGGATTTTTTCTGTCTCATTAAATGCATTAAAGAAGCTGAATTATGTTTCACCATATAATTTATTTGAGCGATACCCAGTTGTCTCTAGCCACTTTCACTGTTTCCAGTTGTAACAAGGAGCAGCCTGGTGTTTCACTCCCTACGTACATCTTTAATTATTTCCTCAACATAAAGTCCTGAAGGTGAAATTTTAATTTAGAATTTTATTCTAAATTAAATTAATGAATTAAATTTGTTAATTTTCTTCAACAAAGAGCTCTCATATTCTAGTGTATCGTCTAACATCTCTCATTTGTATCTTCAACAAAGAGTTGTCTATTTAAATCACTTATCAATTTACAGGATGAGATCATGTGGTCTGCGCTTGTGAGGTTGTTTGATCCTGTGAAATCTCCCAGGTGTTATGCCATTATTGCCCTGAAGAAGCAGCAATGATTTCAACTGAAGCAAGGTATTAGCTATATCTGTTTGTGGAATCTTTTGCTAATTTTGTTTTTCTAAACATTAATACAATGTTATATAAATATTTGAAAAACATTGTTATATATCTTAAATAGATAATAAAACAATAGCTAAAGCAGAATGCCTTAATCCATTTCCATTGTCAACGCATACATTAATAAATTTTTTAATATAAATTTATTTTAATTGTAGGCTAATTACTTTACAATATTGTATTGGTTTTGCCATACATCAACATGAATCCGCCATGGGTGTACACGTATTCCCCATCCTGAACCCCCTTCCCACCTCATGAAAATATTAGAAAAGGATTGACCTACATTTCTGAATTAGTATGTCCCTGGGGCTGCTGCTGCTGCAAAGTCACTTCAGTCATGTCTGACTCTGTGTGACCCCATAGACGTCAGCCCACCAGACTCCCCTGTCCCTGGGATTCTCCAGGCAATAACACTGGAGTGGGTTGCCATTTCCTTCTCCAGTGCGTGAAAGTGAAAAGTGAAAGTGAAGTCTCTCAGCCGTGTCCGGCTCTTAGCGACCCCATGGACTGCAGCCCACCAGGCTCCTCCGCCCAAGGGATTTTCCAGGCAAGAATACTGGCGTGGGGTGCCATTGCCTTCTCCAAGTACGTCCCTAGGCCATTATAATCTGGGCCTTGTTTCCTGTTCAATATTAGAGACTTCTGCTATTTACTGCATATCATATTTTGATGTTTTACTGACTTAACATATGAAAGGTATAGTTATACTTACAGTAAAACTAGTTGGTCCTGAAGATCATTAGTGGTTTCTTTCACATTTTGAAAGGATTTTTCGTATTATCAGGAAGGAAAAAGTCATGCTTAAATAAATACCCAGGGAACAGGCCAGATATTAAAAGTCCTTAATATAAAGAATATTTTATACTCTGTTTTAGTCTAAATTAGATGAGGAAGTATTCTGTGTCCTTAAAGGAATATGCTTCTTGTAATTGAGATATTCCCCTTAAGGATTCTTTTTTTTTAATTAATTTATTTTAATTGGAGGCTAATTATTTACATTATTGTGCTGACTCTTGCCATACATTGACATGAATCAGCCACAGGTATATATGTGTCCCCCCATCCTGAACCCCACCCACCCACCTTCCTCCCTACCCCATCCCTCTGGGTTGTCCTAGAGCGTTGGCTTTGGGTGCCCCGCTTCATGCATCGAACTTGCACTGGTCATCCGTTTTACAAATGGTAATATACATGTTTCAGTGCTATTCTGTCAAATCATCCCACCCTCGCCTTCTCCCACAGAGTCCAAAAGTCTGTTCTTTACTCACTTTAAGGATTCTTGGGGCTTTGCATCTTACAAAAATAAATGATGAGTTGGCACTTAAGGAATCATCTGGTGCTGTGTAAAAAGTCAGACTAGGAAAAGCAGGAGTGAATAGGAGAAGACTAGTACTCTGCTCAGAGTGGTGCAGAGTCCTTTCATTAGCAGAAAACTTGAGGTTTCTGATTTGCACAGAAGTGGACAGGTGGGGGAAAAAAAGACTGTATAAAATTTTTCCAGGAGAAAGAGTAACTGCTTTCTTAAATTTTAGAATCTATCCACAGGTGAGAATAACTTTTTGCTTTGGGTTGTGATACTGAGTTTGTAGCTAGTATATATGTGAAAAGATCCTGATGCTGGGAAATAAATGTGAAAATACCCTGGTGTAGTATATATGTGTGTATATATACTATATATATGTGTGTGTGTACACATATGTACTTGTGTATATGTATATACACATATATACATATATATAATACATATACATGTATAGGTATATATGTAAAAAGACCCAGTATATATTAGAAAAGACCCTGATGCTGGGAAAGATTGAAAGCAGGAGAAAAAGGAGATGACAGAGGACGAGATGGTTGGATGGTATCACCAACTTGATGGACATGAGTTTGAGCAGGCTCCAGGAGATGGTGAAGGACAGGAAAGCCTGGCATGCTGCAGTCCATGGGATTGCAAAGGGTCAGACATGACTGAACAGCAACAGCAATATATGTGAATGGTCAGGTGCTTGGTGTACTGAGTAAGATACTGGGAAAATTAGCCATTTTTCAAGCTCTTTATGCTGAGAGTTTTGAACATGTACAGAAGTGGAGAATAGATTATAATAAATCCCCATGTACTTATCACAGACTTCAATAATTAGAAGCATTTACCAATCTCGTTTCATCAGTACACACATGAGCATGCACACATACACACTTGTCACATGTACCCACCTTCCATGGAGAATTTTAAGGCAGATCTCAGGCAACTTGTCATTTTACCTAAATACTTCAGTGTATATTTCTAAGTTAAGGATTTTTTTCCCATAGTAATCTATCACTTTCATCAAGAGGCTTTTTAGTTCCTCTTCACTTTCTGCCATAAGGGTGGTGTCATCTGCATATCTGAGGTGATTGATATTTCTCCCAGCAATCTTGATTCCAGCTTGTGCTTCTTGCAGCCCAGCGTTTCTCATGATGTACTCTGCATAGAAGTTAAAGAAGCAGGGTGACAATATACAGCCTTGACGTACTCCTTTTCCTATTTGGAACCAGTGTGTTGTTCCATGTCCAGTTCTAACTGTTACTTCCTGACCTGCATATAGGTTTCTCAAGAGGCAGGTCAAGTGGTCTGGTATTCCCATCTCTTTCAGAATTTTCGACAGTTTATTGTGATGCACACAGTCAAAGCAGAAATAGATGTTTATGGATGTGAGAGTTGGACTGTGAAGAAAGCTGAGCGCTGAAGAATGGATGCTTTTGAACTGTGGTGTTGGAGAAGACTCTTGAGAGTCCCTTGGACTGCAAGGAGATCCAACCAGTCCATCCTAAAGGAGATCAGCCCTGGGATTTCTTTGGAGGGAATGATGCTGAAGCTGAAACTCCAGTACTTTGGCCACCTCATGCGAAGAGTTGACTCATTGGAAAGGACTCTGATGCTGGCAGGGATTGGGGGCAGGAGGAGAAGGGGACAACAGAGGATGAGATGGCTGGATGGCATCACTGACTTGATGGACGTGAGTCTGAGTGAACTCCAGGAGTTGGTGATGGACAGGGAGGCTTGGTATGCTGTGATTCATGGGGTCGCAGAGTCAGACACAACTGAGCGACTGAACTGAACTGAATCTATCACTTGTCCTCATTCACATTTCCATGATTGGCTCCAAATGTCTTTGCATATTAATACCTCAGTTGGTCCAGTTCAGAATCTAAGCAGGGTTCACACGTTTGCATCTGATTGATGTGTGTCTTTAGGTTACTTTTTTATTCTCTTTCCTCATGTTGTTTCCTATATGAGTAGCTTTCTCAGGAGCAGAAAACCTTTCCAGGCTACTTTCGTTCCTTTCATAATTGTACTTCTATGTAAAATTTTAAACTTTTTTCTAAAGTTCAAATATTCATATAACATTCATTCCTCCTTATAATAAAGAAAAAAGAGGAACCTTATATGGGTAAATCTCTGTTTAGTATTACAAATGTTTTAATACCAAGGAAACTAGTAACTTCCCAGTGTTTTAAAACATTGTCATAAATTTCATTAACCAATGAAGACTTCCCATTTTTTAGTAATCAGAGAGAAATGAGAGATATCAGCATCAAATTAGCATGGGATGATCTGTACGATCACACTGAGATAAGATGTCAGCAAAGAGAAAAGAAATATGATATTTTGGTAGGACTTTATGCACATGAATCCCCACTGAACTGTATGTAGACCCTCATCTCATAAAAACTGCCATTTGAGAGCTCATTTACAAGTTGAACTAAAGAACGGTGCATTGGCAAGAGTACCAGTTCTGACAGTTACTATCTGGGAGAGTTAAAGCAAAACTTTTACTATCTCAGAGCCTCATTTGTAAAGTGGGGGTTTATTTAATATTCACTTTATTAACATTTATTGAATGCCTGTCTTCCCAGATGTCTCAGTGGTAAAGAATGCACCTGCCAATGCTGCCAGACATGGGTTCGATCCCTGGGTCAGGAAGATTCCCCTGAAGCAGGAAATGGTGACCCACTCCAGTATTCTTGCCTGGGCAATCCCATGGACAGAGGAGCCTGGCGGGCTACAGTTTATGGGATCACAAAGAGCTGGACACAACTGAGCATGCATGTCTGCATAACTGAGTGCCTGCCATGTGTCAGGTGTATGTAGGCACTGGCAGTAAGGAGACAAACAAGGAATGTCTCTGTCCTCAAAGCATTCAGTGAGGAAGACAATGAAATTACTAATTACAGTCATTAATACTGTAATTACTGGACACGGCTGAGAGGATCATGGCATAGGATTCTTTAGGGCATCTTTAGATCAATACACTTGGGGGCAAGAGAGAATCAGTAATGTTAGTACCATAGTTTGGATTCATATAAATTAAGTTGTGTCCTTGCCTAAGTCACTTAACTATTCGGTGTACTTCAATTTTCTCATCTGCAGAAATAATGTAAGAATAGAATTTACTCCAAGTATGTTATGAGGGTTAAAGGAACAAGTATGTGTCACTGAACTCCCTCAAAACATCTCCAGGCACCCTGTTTATCAAGCAAAATAAAGTTTATTAGAATTCTCTGCAGTAAGAGGAAACTCCTCCTGGACAGTCTCTGAAGGGGAAGTCAAGGGGGAGGATATTTGTAGGATTTCAAAGTCTGGGCTCAAGTAGTTTAAGGTAGCTTTTTTAAGGTGGAGAACAGACAGGGATTTGGGAAAGTTCCTGACCTGATACAAATTTTATCGTTAATATCTATAGCAGGGTGAGGATCTCAAAGCATGTCTTGATGATAAGTCAACTATTGCTTGATAAGTTAACTCTTTGCCAAGGTGAACAGATTGTTTATCTGAGATAAATTAACATATGGGAATTTCCTGAAACAAACAATGAAGTTATTTATTGGTTTATGGTCTTCCTTGGGCAAAGTTTTCTTGTCACAAATAAATCGTGTTGACACAGGTGGTCTCAGTTCTTAGACTCCATAGCTCTGTCAGATTAGTGCAGATGGTTGCAGTTCTCCTCGTAAAGTACTTAATTCCTGGCACATAATGCATAACATAAAAGCAATAGTTGTGGTTTTTAAATGTCCTAGAGGGAGACAAATGGAAGCTTACCCGTCTTTATAACAGTGATTTGTGTAGGGAAAAAAAAAGTGTTCGTAGGGGAAAAACAGTGATTGTATCTATAGGTATAAATGCCTAGAGTTATACAAAAGGCTTTCTATACCACATAAGTCTGATTGTTCTTTAATTTGTGTTTCTTGCTACTGTACATAATAATGATAATTACTATTATTATTACCCTTTTTAACATGCATAGTTATTCCAAAGTCTTTGCATGAGTCATGTGGTTTCATTTTTACCAAGGTGGCTAAGAGCTAAATTGAACGTATTTTTTAAAACTTGTTTTTATTTTTTTTTAATTGAAGTATAGTTGGTTTATATGTTATATGCTACAGGTATACAACATAGTGATTAATAATTTTTAGATGTTATACTCCATTTATAGTTGTTATAAAGTATTGCCTATATTTTTCTGCTATGCCAATCTGATCTCATCACTTCATGGCAAACAGAAGAGGAAAAGTGGATTCAGTGACACATTTTATTTTCTTGGGCTCTAAAATCTCTGCAGGCAACTGCAGCCACAAATTAAAAGATGCTTGTTCATTGTTAGGAAAGCTATGACAAACCTAGACAGCATATTAAAAAGCAGTGACATCACTTTGCCAACAAAGGTCCGTATAATCCAAGCTATTGTTTTTTCAGTAGTCATGTCCGAATGTGAGAATTGGACCACAAAGAAACCTGAACACCGAAGAATTGATGCTTTCGCATTGTGGTGCTGGAGAAGACTCTTGAGAGTCCCTTGGAATGCAAGAAGATCAAACCAGTCAATCCTAAAGGAAGTTAACCCTGAATATTCATTGGAAGGACTGATCCTGAAGCTGAAGCTCCAATACTTTGGCCACCTGATGTGCACAGCCATCTCGTTGGAAAAGACCCTGATGCTGGGAAAGATTGAAGGCAAAAGGAGAAGGTGTCAGGAGAGGAGGAGATGGTTAGATAGCATCACCAACATATATGTGTGTGTGTGTCTGTGTGTATATATATGTACATACTTATGTTCATATATATAATATTTCTACATGCTTCATTTTTCCTTCTAATTTTATTGAGATATAGTTGATATCCAGTACTGTTTAAGGTATACAGCATAATGATTTTCCTTAAATTCATGAAATGTTTAACACATTATTTAGTGAACATCTGTCATTTCATATAAACACTAAATTAAGGAAATAGAAAAAAATGTTTTCCTTGTGATAAAAATCTTTCAGGATTTACTCTCTTAAAAACTTTCATATATAACATGCAGCAATGTTAACTGTATTTAAGTTGTGTACTATATTCCCTAGTACAATACTTACTTATCTTATAACTGAGAATTTGTACCTTTTGACTGCCTTCATTCAGTTCCCCCTGCCTTCCCTTGTAACCACAAATCTACTCTCTTTTTCTATGAGTTGTTTGCTTTTAAAGTGTAATTTGTCTACAATTAACACTATGTCAGTACCTGTTACACAGCATAGTGATTTGATATTTCTGTACCAGTCAAGATAATCACCACAATAACTCCAGTTACAATCTGTCACCATTCAAAGATATCACATAGTTATTTTTTAAATTTAATTTGAAGTGTAGTTGATTTACAATGTTGTATTAATTTTTACTGTACAGCAAAGTGATTGTCATATATATGTCCTATATGAATATACATACACACGCATATATGGGCTTCCCTGGTGGCTCAGCTGGTAAAGAATCCGCCTGCAATGCAGGAGACCTGGGTTTGATCAGTGTGTTGGGAGGATCCCCTGGAGAAGGGAAAGGCTACCCACTCCAGTATTCTGGCCTGGAGAATTCCATGAACTCTATAGTCCATGAGTTTGCAAAGAGTTGGACATGACTGAGCGACTTTCACTTCCCTTCATGTATGTATGTGTGTCTGTGTGTGTGTGTGTGTGTATATATATATATAAAATATGGGTGGTGGTGGTGTATGTGCTCAGTCATGTCCCAGTCTTTGCAGCACCATGGACTGGAGCCCACCAGGCTCTTCTATCCATGGAATTTTCCAGGCAGAATACTAGAGCAGGTTACCATTTCCTGCTCCGGGGGATCTTCCCAACCGAGGGATCAAACCCACGTCTCCTGGATTGGCAGGTGGGTTCTTTACCACTAGCACCATCTGGGAAGCCCAGACACACATGCATTCCTTTTTATATTCTTTTACGTTTGTGGTTTGTCACAGGATATTGAACATGGTTCCCTGTGCTGTACGCTAGGACCTTATGGTTTATCCATTCTACATACAATCATTTGCATCTACTAACCTCAAATTCCCAGTTCATCCCACCTCCCCACCCCTCACTGTACATTTCATAACCATGACTCATTTGTTTTGCAGTTGGAATTTTCTGCTTCTTAATCTCCCTCACCTATCCTCCCCCTCGCTAACCTGCTCCCCTCTGGCAGTCGTCTGTTTGTTGTCTGTAGCTGTGAGTCTATTTCCGTTTAGTTATGTTTGTTCATTTGTTTTGATATTTAGACTCCAAATATAAGTGAAATCATTAGCATTTGTCTTACTCTGTCTGACTTATTTCACCTAGCATAATACCTGCCAAGTCTATCCATGTTGTTGCAAGTGGCAAAATTTCACTCCTTTTTTAGCTAGGTAATATTCCTGTGTGTGTGTGTGTGTGTGTGAGTGCGTGTGTGCATGCATGTGTGTGTGAGTGCGTGTGTGCGTGTGTGTGCATGTGTGTGCGTGTGCGTGTGTGTGTGTGTGAGTGAGGATGCATGTGCGTGTGTGTGCGTGTGTGTGTGCGTGTGCGTGTGTGCGTGTGCGTGTGCGTGCGTGTGTGTGTGTGTGTGTGTGTGTGTCACATCTTCTGTTTCCATTCACCTATTGACAAGCCCTTAGGTTGCTTTCATATCTTGGCTATTGGCAGTAATGCTGCAGTGAACACACGAGTGTATATGTCTTTTTAAATTAGTGTTTTTGTTTTCTTCAGATAAATACCCAAGAGTGGAATTGCTATATCATATAGAAGTTACATTTTTAATTTCTAAGGAGCATTCATCTATTTTCCATAGTGGCTGCGCCAGTTTATATCTCCACCAAAGTGCACAAGAGTTCCCCTTTCACCACATCCTTACCAACATTTGTTATTTATGTTCTTTTTGATGATAGTCGTTTCTGACAGGTGGGAGGTCGTACCTCATTGTGGTTCTCTTTGCATTTCTCTGATGATTGGTGATATTGATCTTCATCTTTTCGTGTTCCTTTTGACTATCTGTATGTCTTTGGAAAAACGTCTATTCAGATGCTCTGCCCACTTTTGATTGGGTTGTTTGGGAAGGGTTTTGATGTTGTTATATGAATTCTTTGTATATTTTTCAATATTAACCCCTTATTGGATATATCATATGCAGATATCTTTTCCCATTCAGTAGGTGACCTTTCCATTTTGTTGATAGTTTCCTTTGCTCTGAAAAAACCTTTCCATTTGACGTAGAGCCATTCATTTATTTTTGTTTCCTTTACCTAAGGAGATATATCTAAGAAATACTACTAAGATCAGTGTTAAAGAGCTTTCTTCCTTTGTTTTCTTCTAGAATTTTTATGGCTACAGGTCTTACATTTAAGTTTTTAATCTATTTTGAATTTATTTTTGTACATGGTTTGAGAGAGTAGTCCACTTGAATTCTGTAACTGTCCAATTTTCCCAGCACCATTTATTGAAGAGTCTGTCTTTTCCTCATTGTATATTCTTGCCTCCTTTGTTGAAGATTAATTATCCATTTAAGTGTGGGTTCATCTCTGGATTCTGTTCTATTCCATTGAGCTATGTGTCAGTTTTTGTGCCAGTACCGTATTGTTTTGATTACCGTACCTTTGTAATACTTGGAATTAGGAAGGATGATGCCTCCAGCTCTGTTCTTTCTCAGGACTCTTTTGGCTATTCAGGGATTTTTGTTTTTTCATACAAATTTTACAATTGTATTTTCTAATTCTGTGAAAAATGCCACTGATATTTTGATAAAGTTCCATATGCTTTATTTCTTCATTCATTCATTCATTGTATCTTTGGCTGCATCTGGTCTTCGTTGCTTTGTGTGGGCTTTCTCTAGTTGTGGCATGTGGGAGCTGCTCTCCAGTTGCAGTGCGTGGGGCTTCTCATTGCGGTGGCTTCTCCTGTTGTGAAGCACAGGCTTTAGGTGTGCAGGCTCAGTAGTTGCAGTTCGTAGGCCCTGGAGCTCACTGGCTTCAGTAGCTGTGGCATGAGGGCTCAGTAGTTGTGGCTCATGGGCTTAGTTGCTCCACAGCATGTGAAATCTATTCCAGAAAGAGGGATCAAACCCATGTCCCCTCCAAGCAGAGTCTTAAACCCTATGCTACGAGGGAAGTCCTCCTGTATGCTTTAAATTTAAGAAGTATACCTTTAAATAACTTTGGAGTCAAAGAAGAAAGTGGAAATGAGAAAATATCTTGAATAATAATGAAAATAATTGAATTAGAATGAAAAAATTACATTTTTGATTACACATAATTGTAACTTTTATTACAAATTACATGTCAAAATTTATGAGATAGTTAAACCATGATATAAGGAAACATTAGTTGTGAATACATATTAGAAAACAAAAGACCAAAAATCAAAAGATTAGTGGAAGGAAAAACACAGAGAGATAATTAACACTTCCAAAGTTGGTTTTTAGATTTTAAAAAAAACTGTCACAACTCTGGTAAGAGTAATCATTTAAAAAAAATAATAAAACATAGGAATATAAAAGGGGACATCACTATAGATCTCACAGAAATTAAAAAGGTAGTAAGAATAATATGAACTGCTTTATGCCAATACCTTTGAACATTTATATAAAATGGAAATTTTTCTCAAAGAAATGCAATATGCTAAAACTGCCTCAAGAAGAAAAATAAAACATGAATAATCATATAACTGTTATATTGAATCTGCAGTTAATCCTCTATTAATTCCCTATATCTCAACAAAAGTACTTTGTGGATATTAAATATAATTGTTATCCACTGTCTTGTTGGTTTACAAGTAAAGGTTGAGGAGAAAGATTTCAAAGCTATTAATAGTTCCTAAATTCAGGAGTTTATAATCTAGTCATTGAAACACATATGTGAGGCATATGGGAGAGTGAAGAGTTAGATAATGACATAGCGGAGGAGACAAAGGAAGTGTCCACATAAACACCCAGTGCTTTACCATGAACTGTGTCCTAGACTGCTGACTTCTGTCCCATTCTTCCCCTTAGCTATAGTTTCCTTTAGGTTGTTTATAAATGTGGTCAGTAGAATGGTTTGTTTTCATGGAGGAAAGGACTGTTTAAGAAATAATCTGCTGTGTGAAATATGTGCTCTGGTTAACCTGTGACCAAAGGAACTGAAAGTCTCCAAACCTCCCTGATGATTTTTCTTGGCCAGTGATACTACTGGCTACATGTATGGGAATTTATTAGTTGATGTATTTATCTCAGTGGATTGCCTCGTTAAGATTGCAGGTGTTCTGTCAATGAAAGACTTTTTTTTTTTAATTGTACTGTTTTTGTTAGAATTTTCCAATGCACAATCCAGAATAAGAAAGTTAACACGTTTCAACACAGAAGAAAGTAGCATGTATTTAAACCTTACGGGAGGAAAAGCTTTTAACTTCTACTCAGACAGTTATGATTGAACATGTTGGATTTTAGAAAAATAGAGATGGTGTGCAAGCTCCAACCTAAAATTCAACACATTGCTTTCTATTTAATCAGCATGGGATTTGGTGTGCATCAGCTGATCATTGAACTAAATGCACACATATTCTGAGTGAACTGCCTTCTCAGGAAAGAATCCAGTCTTCTAATACCGCTACAACTCTTTCAAGAAAAAGAGTTAATGGTGGTTTTGCATTGAGCAAAATATACTCCAATAATGTGTTTCAAGGGAAAGATAAAACAGTTCCAGATCCATTTGATTATAACAACAGACATCTCTGGTGCTCTGGTGACTTCAGACCATTTCCAATTTTAGTAGACAATATAACTGTGCAGGTAAACCTCTGTGAATAAATGCATAAGGGACAGATTTTTAAATCATAAAGAAAAAATGTTAGTGCTGTATTTCCACTCTAATTCAAAAAGACAGAAACTAAAATTGAAGGCCAAAGAGGGTTCATTTTTAATGTATAGGATGTTGGCCATCTTTCTAGTATATAAACAATGCCTTTCAAGGCTCTACATTTACATTCACGTTACCAGCTTATACAACATTTGGGAAGTCATTCCTTCACAGCAGGTTGTACTGTACTGAGGAATGATATTTAGTAGCTTTGAGGGTCGACATTAACAGTGTAAGAACTGAAAACTTTTGCAAGGTAAATGGTTTTCTTGGATAACTTTTCTCATGTTAACAGCAAATAGTTATTGCTCTTGAAAATAAACAAATTTGAATTTTTTAAATATGCTTCATATTTTAGATCTCCAGCGCAGTTTTAATATCCACTTTTGTTAATGATATTACTGGTAATGTGTTTTCATTCTAATAAATTGGTTGCAGATGCTCAGAGAAGAAAGGATTTCATTAAAATTGCAGCTGTTAATAGGATACCTCCTACCTTTAAGATTAATGAAACAATAGTAAATTCAACCAAAATCTCCTTACTGGTCTATTATGAAAATTAAAACTTTATATCTCTTGGAGTTTTGTTTAGTTAAGGAAATAAAGCAATGTTACAGAGCTTCTGAAGGTCATAGTAGCCTAGTGGAATTACATCAAGCATACATTTATGTCAGAGAAGCAATGGCACCCCACTCCAGTACTCTTGCCTGGAAAATCCCATGGATGGAGGAGCCTGGTTGGCTGCAGTCCATGGGGTTGCTAAGAGTCAGACACGACTGAGAGACTTCACTTTCACTTTTCACTTTCATGCACTGGAGAGGGAAATGGCAACCCACTCCAGTGTTCTTGCCTGGAGAATCCCAGGGATGGGGGAGCCTGGTGGGCTGGCGTCTATGGGGTCGCACAGAGTCGGACACGACTGAAGTGACTTAGCAGCAGTAGCAGCAGCAGCAGCATACATTTATGTCCTGATTTTTAGATTCTAAACTGTCTACAAGATGCAAATGCATGAGAAGGAAAGTATAGCAGTTTGTGGAGGCTAAAATAGAAATGCCATCTTGGAAAAATAAGAAACAGACAATCAAATCTAATTTTTCCAAAAACAGTGTATGTGTCTCTGATCAAATAAGATATATATAAGTTCACCAAAAGTTTGTTGTTGTTTAGTTAATAAGTCGTAAAAAAAAATTAACTCTCTTGTGACCCCATGGACTGTTGCCCACCAGGCTCCTTTGTCCGAGGGATTTTCCAAGCAATAATACTGGAGCAGGTTGCCATTTCCTTCTCCAGGCGATCTTCCTGACCCAGGGATTGAACCTCCGTCTCCTGCCTTGGCAGACAGATTCTTTACCACTGAGCCATCTGGGAAGCAACACTTTATTGAACATCTACAACTGGATGTTCTGACACTGAACCACAATTCTCAGGGCAATAAACTAATTCAGTGTGCATTGGGGATACAGATTGTTAGTATCAAAGCAGTAGTCTGTGCCCAGAGTGCAAGCAGTAATACTTCAGAATAGTTCAGCCATTCTTCTTTCACTCTAGGGACTTAATTGCTATCTTAAATGCATAATGATTTCAGTGCTTTATATCTACTTACAAACTTCCTTTTTGTTCTTTCCTTTTGTCTAGCTTTGTGGTCTCCAGACTTTGGTGGAGCCAAAGAATTAAGATATATACTGCTATATATTCAAAAGTAAATAAATCACCATGTAAATTTCCCATAGAAATATATTCTTAACACATTTAAGAGATATGTCAGCTGTTAGTTGGTTTTAAAAAGAAAAGATTCAATGATAATCCCACTGACATTCCAAATAATATATTTTGTTTTTACTACTTTGTATAATAGATTCATACTTAACTTTTATTATCTCATAAGTATATGAAAGTTAAAATCAGAACTTTGCAATTTAAAGTTAAAACTTATAGCCAAGGCCACTTTTGAAAGAATTGAACACCAGTGATAGTGGTTAGTTTTAACTTGCCTAGGAAGATCAATGAATACCAAGAAACTTCCTGCCCATGGTATTCATTTTAATTGAGAAATAAATCTCAAGATATTTACTAACAATAGACCTAAAGTAATTGCTAATTATTTAATACCAACTACTTTGACATTTTACATATTGTGTATACAAGGGCCACCCCAAAAGAATCAGAGTGGGGATTTTATAAAGAGGCCTGTACATGAAATTTGAAAATTCCAAAGAAAATTTCAAAAACAACTAACCAAATAGATGACTGACTGCATAGAATAATGTTAGAGCAGCAACATTCCAAACAGCTTGTGGGCATATAGCAATGCTTAAAACTTCAACATGTGTGTTAAAGAGTGTATTTCTTGGTTACCAATACTGATCTTTCTGGACATCAGAGTGATAAATTAAAATTGTAAGAAAATATTCCAATACATAACACTTCTTACATTGAAGTTCACATGAATGGCATGCTTACATGTCCAAAGATTAGCTTCCAGCCATAGAAATAATATGGGAAGCAAAGACTAAGCCAGAAATTCCCTGCATCACATTTTTTTTTTCCTTGAAATAAGCTGAGCTTAAGAGTCCTATTACTCAGAAATGGACTCTGCAGACCACCAGCATCAGCGTCACCTGGGAACTTGTTAAAAATGCAGAATCTGAGTCCCTACCCCAAACCTACTCAATCAGAATTGGTATTTTTAAGGAGATCCTGAAGTGCTTAACATTTTAGAAGACACATTCTTTAAGGCTCCTCTGAGATACTTTTATGCCCAAGAACACACAAGACATCGCCAGGCCCCATAGTGTCTGCTGCATTTCAAGGTTAGAGAGTGTGCAGATCCCCAGGGGACTCACTCACAGATCTGCCCTAAGTGGACCACATTTTGACTCATGCACAAGAGGTCTATATCTAAGAAAGAATACCTACCAAAGAATAAATACAAAGGAGACCAGAATTTCACAGATCCCTTCTGAGTGCAGCTGACTTTTAACAGACATTACCCCAACAAGACTTGTTAATAAATTTTGGGATTGAATTGTGGAGTATTTTGCAGCCATTTTTCAACTGACTATGGCTGTCTTTTTAATATAATGTCAAAGATTTAATTTGAAAGTAAAATTTAAAAATGTGAAAATGTTCTGTGTTATCTGTATATCTACCATAAAACTCTAACTTATATACATATAGCTTAGGAACAACTCTTCAGAAGTCCTTCATATCTTTTGATAGACTCTCCACATTGTATACTGTGCTTTTCCTGTTTAGCTCTGATGTGATCTTTCA
Organism: Capra hircus; assembly: GCF_001704415.2. Classification (NCBI taxonomy): domain Eukaryota; kingdom Metazoa; phylum Chordata; class Mammalia; order Artiodactyla; family Bovidae; genus Capra; species Capra hircus. Next base: position 11,817,860 of record NC_030812.1, read on the forward strand.
CCCATGTGATCTTTTCTGGAAATAAAATTAGCAAGCCAGTAAGCATTGGAATTTGCACAGAATTTATTTAAAAAGTCAAGATACAGTGAGTCTTTTGAGGCAAACAAATCAGGTTCCTGAGCTAAAGCTCAAATTGCTCTAACATACAAGCTATCATTTGTACAAATCCCTGAGAAATAATTGAAGAACTTGGCTCTCAAATAATATGGTCATGCCATTTAGAACTTTTTACTTTCTTTTTGTTTTTAAAAAAAAATGAAGAAAATATAGTTAAATTACTTATATTCCCACCACCAAGTAGTTATTTTTATTCAGTTCAAATATATTTATTGTTTACATTTGCCTTAACAGTCAACATGCCATTTATATTCTGCCTCTTTTACTTAACATTATGTAACAAATGTTTCCCCATGATTCTACACTGCCTTCATCATGATTATTTTTAATGACCTGACACCATCCTAATGACATTTACTCTATTTACCCATTATTTTATTATTAGACTTCCAGCCAACCTCTTGCTATTGTGCCTAAGACTACTGCAAATGCCTTTGAACACATAACATTATTCTTTTCTTCAGTCATTTACGTTCTATGAATATATTCTCAGAAGGAAAATTGCTAATTTAAGGTTAATAATACTATTAAATGCATTATATACATTAACTATTTAGGAATTTTGCTTTTTCTTGAGCCAGGGATGAATTTCCCTTTTTTAAACAAATATATGGGACATTTGGATTTAGTTCTTTTCATAAAAGTTGCCAGCTTAGGAAATCATTGATGATTAAACATAGAATCCACAGACAGTTTCGTAACAATGAATTGCAAACCTTGAATAGGATCCTGCCTCCATATATATATACATCAAATCAAGGAAACATAGGCAAGCAATATCCTAGTGACTAGACAGAAACCAATGCAGATAACTGAAGTCTACATAAGTGGGCCAATAAATTAAACTCAAATATACCCTCCAAAAATGCACAAATGACCAGTCACCAAATACAAAGAGCTTTTCTATATCCCTTATTTGATTATTTTTTAAAAATAACCTACAATTAATTCTTTCCTGCAAATCCTGTTTTTCTCCACCCAAAGTATCCACCTCGTCTAGTAAATGCTAAAAGCATATAGTTTAACTGGAATTATGAACAGACAGAGAAGGCCAATTTAAACAGATGTCATAATAAAAAAAAATTTTACCCCACTTACATGTATTAGTTAATAGATGTCAAAATGGCCAATTTGACAGAAAGAGAAGAAGGAGCCACTTCAGTTACAGATTTCATGAAATCTGCTCCCCCCCCACAATAGTTCCTCTTATATGCAGTCCAAAGGTGTTGCATAAGCCCCTTCCTGGCAAGCAGGGATACATCATCAATTTCTTTGACAGTTCTGAAAGTCTACTATTCAAATTGCTCTTTCACCATCGCAGTCTCCATGGAAAGCTCCAATATGTTAACATAATTCCAGATTCACTATTCTCAAATGTGCTGGCATCTGAGAGCTCTCTCTGAAGGAGTCTTCTTGAATGGCCAGATCTGTTTTAAAAATTTTAGAGGTCACTCCAACTTTATGTTTCTCTTATACACATACATACCATTAAACAGAGTGTCCTTGGCAACTACTCAAATTTTAAAAGGTTTTTTAAACTCCAAATGACATGATGGATTATAATAATAATGCCAACTAAATATTTATTGAGTGCCTACTCTGTGCTTGGTGCTGTTCTAAGCATTTTATATTTATTAACTTAGTTAATCCTTATAACAATCCTAAGAGGAAGGGACTATATTATTTCTGTTACTTTACTGAAGGGAAAATTGAAATTAAGAGAGGTCAAGCAACTTGCTCCAAGTAAGAGGAAGCATGAGAATGGGTAAAATCAATGTTCAAATCCAGGCATCTGGCTTCAGGGTCCAACTGTTTAACCACTACAGGTAATGTCTTACCTCTAAGGGTCTTGATTGTTTCAGGGTCTTCTGTGTTGGTCTTCTTAATTTTTTCAGCTTCCTATTGAGAAAATCAAGATATTGGTGGGTGTATAACCCTAAAAACCTCAAGTAATTGATTCTTTCCTGGTTGTCCTACCTCTAAAGGGTAGGTCTCATAATCTACCAATCAGACAGAACAGTTTTTGCAAATGGCCAGAAAAATATTTGTTTTGTTTTTTTCTTAGACACCTAAAAAAGGTTTCATTATTAAAAGGAAAAGGCTCAGATGGTAAAGAATCTGCCTGTGGTGTAGGAGAACCAGATTCAGTCCCTGGGTCAGGAAGATCCCCTGAGAAGGGAATAGCAACCCACTCTAGTATTCTTGCCTGGACAGAGAAATCTGATGAGTTTCAGTCCATAGGGTTGCCGAGTCAGACACGACTGAGCAACTAACACTTTAATGCTTTCAAAATCATACGTAAAGTGATCTTGAACTTTATGCCCAAAATAATAATATTTTCTTTATTTTTTTTTATATTGGAAAGTTAAAGCTGAAAGTTCAAGTCATTTTTTCCAAAAATAACTAAACCTGGGAACTGCTAAAACTCAAATGACAATTATGGACAATATTTAGAGAAAGCCACTCCATGACAAGTCTGGAACAAGACAGACAAGAACATTCTCAACATCTGTCTTCTGACTAATCTGTTATTGCTACTTTGTAACAGAGACTACTTTCAGCCCTCTTTAATTATCCTGACTTCTAGATTTTAAAAGAAGAACAGTCATTGAATGTCTCTAGCTTTTTTACAACCTCCATTTCAAAACTGTATACCTTGTGTTTTTAAATCCTCGCTACAACCTTGCACTACAAGCCCAAGTCCTGTAAGAAGCTCCTAAGAACTCTTCTCTTACTGAGACAACCCACGATTCTCCTGGAGTGCTTCTCTGCTGGCTTTAGTAGAGAGAGAAATCTAACTTGGATGGCAGTTTTGTGCTTAATCTTCTCAGCTGATGAGCTATAAAAGTTTCTAGATTGTCTTAGTGCAGGTTGGTGCTAAAGTACACTGAAGAGCAGTATCAGGGAGAAAATAAATTCTATTTCAGATATGTTACGTGTAGGATGCTTCTGAGAAATTCAAGTAATACGAAAGAAGCACTGGTTCAAAAGGGTTTGTAGAACAAAGGGGGAGCCTGGATGCAAATTTCAAAGTTATCAAGAGAGAGATGGAAATTAAAGCTGGAACATGTGTGAGATCACTCAGTACTAAAAGCATAAGAAGAGAATGAAGAAACTGAAACTCCAGTGTTAAGCTTCTGTAGAGAAGGCGGAACAGCAATGGGGGCTGAGAAAGCACATCCAAAGATAAAGCAGAAAACCAGGGGCAGATCACCACATGAGTCAAGGAAGAGGATATTTCACGGCCTATGGAGTAACCAATGGCTGAAAGTCATTTGAAAGATCAAGTAACAAGAGAATGGAAAACTTCTTCTTGGAGTCCATCCATCGTTGATACTTTTTGTGAGAGGTTTTTCAGAACTTTGATGAAAGCAGAAGTCAGAATGCGGAGAAGTATAAGGTAAGCTAAATGAAGAAAGAAGGATCTTTCAGTATGATAGTGCTGTAAATAGTGATTAAAAGAATTGGTTCTAGAGAGAGACTGACGGAGTTGAAATTGTTTCCATCACTAGCTGTGTGACCTTAATGAGGTTACTTACTTCTGCTTCACTTTCTCCATCTGTCAACTGGGGGAAAAACGGTAACTGACCACATGCAGTTGTGAGCAGGAAGAGATCAAGTAACAGAGATCCTTTTATATAGTAACATCTCAATAAGGACTAGCAACAAGTATTGCAAAAACATGAGAGTATGACTTCTTTAGGGACTTGAAATTTGATGAATGAGAACAGGGAGTATGGAGATAAGAACAGCCAGGTTGAAGGGGTCCCAAACATGGAAGCCTTGAGTGCTGTACATTTCCTCTCAAGACATAAAGGTTTACTGAGGGAATTTAGGGAGAGAGTGATGTGACTATAGGTCTATTTTAGAAAAGTCACTATGACTCTATAGCCTACAGGATAGATTAGAGTAGAATTCACTGAAGGCCAGGACAGCAGTTAGGAGCCCATTTCAAAAATCTAAATGAAAAGAGGCAATGCCTTGATTAAGGCAGAGGAAGTAGAAATGAAAAAAAGACTTACAGAGATAAAATTATTACGACTTGATTACTGGTTATATATTGTAAGTGAGAAGTCTAGGATACTCACCCTTCACCTCCCAACACGTTGCTGATGTGGGTGGCTAGCTGGATAGTACAGTAATTTACTGAGGAGGAGGAGTCTGTGAAGAAACAGAGGTCTAAGGGGTGCTTGGGAATTAATTAGGGGTTTCTTATTGTTCAATTTTGGATTTTCTGGGCTTGGGGAATACCCAGATATTAAAGATATCCCATATGCAAACTAGAACCCTTAGGAAAGTTACAACTCAAGATCCGTAAGTGGTTATTTAAGTTGTGAGTGTCCAAGTAGTTACTGAGGGGGAATATCTCGAGAGAGGAGTATTGAAAAAAATGTTACACAGAGATTTATCTAGGAAAATATTGGTTGACAGACAAATATTCAATCTTCTTGAAAATTTGGTGGAAGACCAATGATGGCAGCTGCCAGAGCCAGTTAACCTCCTCAAATGGGCTGCTTTAGTTCAAAAGCAGAGAATCAACGAGACTAAGAGTGGGCACCAGGGAGAAGGCTAACCCCTCTCTCCTCCATTCAGCCTCCCAGTGTCTCCTTGTGGTCCACCTGATGTCAGAAAATCAGCATCCTGCCCTGGAGAGGTTGACAAGTGGTTCCTTTAAAAGTAGCCAAGCTTCAGGAGGCATGTGTTAAATGAGAAACGTGATGGCATAGGGTCATTGGTTTTCTGTGAAGAAGGATTTCCAGACGCTCTTGATGGAAAGGACAGCAGCAATGGGAGAGTGAGTGAGAAGCAAGAAGAAGCCAGTAGGTTAGATGTCAGAGCATGAACAGGCAAGATGATGGGCACTGCAGCTACTTTGTCCATTTGGGAAGGATAACAAGGTGAAGGCAGGCAGTTCCGAGTTGTTGGTAACCCAAACAGGCCACGAGAGGCTTCTGTCTCCAGGCGTGATAATCACCTCATCCCAGGCAGTAGATATTGCACACTTAGCCCAAGTCACACCCTTTGCCTTGCCTTTTTGCCTGGTGAGCCCTGCTCACAGTTCACAACCCACCTGAAATGTTATCTTTTCAGGAAAAACCAGGACTCTGGTGGAGCATATACCAGAGAGTGAAAGGCTGTTTTTAAAACAGTGGAAAATGACTATACTAAAATGATAGCAGTAACAACAACATTGAGTCATGAGCTGGGGAGCCTGTGTTCTGTTCCTGGTTTTGCCACCATCTGTGTGACCCTGGACAAGTGACTTGACCTCTTCAGGCCTCAGTTCTCTCATTCATATGATGAGAGAGTGTATATAATGAGCGTCAGTGAGAGACATTATGTTATGTGAATAATGAGCGAATTCATATAATGAAAGCCAGTGAGTTCTGTGATACTTTATGAGTAGCCTGTGACACCATGGCCATTGCTGGGTGGAGAAGCAGCATGCATCCTGGCTGGGCTGCCCTAGCATGCTGTCAGGACTAGCAGAAACCCCTGCCAATGAATCAGCATCATGGAGCATCCCAGAGAAATCAGAAAGCAAGCCTATAGGCAGCCTCGCTTTCCTTGGTGAGTGCCCTCAACAGCAGAGCCTCTTTGCTCTTACAGGACTAGGATGGTTCCCTTACATTGGATTTTTTAGGGGATCCATTTAGAATATCTCAGAATCTGCAGCATCATTTGACTACCTGTTAACTCTTAGGGAAGTGATGAGAAGTAAAGAAGTGAAAGGGAAAGGACCTTGAAGAGTGGATTTAGTGTCCTTTGTCAGCCTTTTCCCTTTCCTGCAGCTTACCCACATCACTTCTTCTCTCCCTCCCACAGTATCATTTAAAGAGATCCCTTCTCCATTTTCTAAGGATAGTTCTGTTATCTGTGCTCATAGGTCGAAACCCACTGCTCTAGTACTGAACAAGGGCAAATACCTAAAGTAAGAAAGTATATGTTTGAGAAGTGAGGAAAAGGGCAACCATCGCTAGACTGTATGTCCTGGATCAACATCAGCCTCGTTCTTTTCCTTTGCATTAGAAAGTTTGAGGTAAGGATCCTGATGAAGGGGAAACCACAGTTCTACCCCTCCACTTCTGCCCCTCATTCACTGCCCACTCACTCCCTACCATGCCAGCAGCTGGCATCCACATCACCAGATCTGCAGGATACTTTCTTGTCTGTACAGGGTCTGCCATTGTTGAAGAATCCCTTCCATAAACTTACTTAAATTATAGATATCATTCAGCCCAACTAACCACATTCTTCTCTCCTCGCTCATATATCTCCTCTCAAAGGGATGAACACAGCCAGCCATGTTTTATACCGGAGACTCTTGGGACCATAGGTGATTGAAATGTGAGTACACACCTGGTCAATGTATCCTGGATCCTTGATGAGACCTGGCCCTACAAGAAGAGTTGAACCAGTCAGATTCTCCCTTTCTCGGGAATTTGAAATAGACAGCAATATGGGGTGAGAGTTGAAAGGTCCTGCTATATGAAGAGATTATAGAGGCAGTTGTTTGATCATGTGAGCCCAAAGTTATGAGGGTCAGAAATTATGAATGAGCCGAGAAAGAGGCCCTTAGAGAGAAAGAGAGAAAGCCAATACAAAGAGAGAACCAGAAAGGCCAAAAGATTCAGGGAGATGGAGAGAACGTATGACTTCCAAGCATTGCTTCCCAGAAGCCAAAAGAGACGCTTTGGCCTCCCACTGTCTGTTTTCTCTCCGCCCTCCGCGAACTCTTCTGTATTTGTCCTTTAACTGTTGTTGGTTTGTTTAGTTGCTAAGTTGTGTCCGACTCTTTACAACCCTATGGACTGTATCCTGCCAGGCTCCCCTGTGCATAGGATTTCCCAGGCAAGAATACTGGAGTGGGTTGCCATTTCCTCCTCCAGGGGATTTTCCTGACCCAGGGATTGACTCCACATCCACATTGGCAGGTGGATTCTTTACTGCTGAACCACCAGGGAAGCCCCCTTTAACTATTAGCCTTTTCCATTGAAGGTTCTACCCTTCGGCCTTTTTCAGTCCATGCAGGTGGCGCTAGTGGTAAAGAATCCCCCTGCTAGTGCAGGAGACATAAGAAACTCGAGTTCAATCCCTGGATTTGGAAGATCCCTTGAAGGAGGAAATGGCAACCCACTGCAGAATTCTTGTTTGAAGAATATGGGCAGAGGAGCCTGGCAGGCTATAGTCCATTGGACAGAGGAGCCTGGCAGTCTGAAGTCCATTGGATCACAAAGAGTCAGACACAACTGAAGTGACTTAGCACACACATACACTTTCCATGGGACGTGGTCTTGGCTTCCAAAAGCCTATACCTGATGGTGCTCACATCTGAATCTATTCTAGCTCTCTCTCTCTCTCTCTAATCTCTCCATTGAGCTCTAGACCTGTTTATCTGCCTTATGGACACTGCCATTCCCCATGGGCATTCCACCAGCACTTCAAAATCCACATGTCTAAAGTCAAACTTATGGTCATACCTACTCTTCCTCTAAAACTCCTTTTCAGTGAAAGAAACTTTCAGCAGAAAAATAAGTAACCTTAGACTTCTGCTCCTTAGATCCATTGGAACATTCAGTTGAGTCGCTCAGTCATGTCCGACTCTTTGCAACCCCATGAACCGCAGCACACCAGGCCTCCCTGTCCATCACCAACTGCCGGAGTCCACCCAAACCCATGTCCACGGAGTCAGTGATGCCATCCAGCCATCTCATCCTCTGTCGTCCCCTTCTCCTCCTGCCCCCAATCCCTCTCAGCATCAGGGTCTTTTCAAATGAGTCAGCTCTTCACATCAGGTGGCCAAAGTATTGGAGTTTCAGCTTCAGCATCAGTCCTTCCAATGAACACTCAGGACTGATCTCCTTTAGGATGGACTGATTGGATCTCCTTGCAGTCCAAGGGACTCTCAACAGTCTTCTCCAACACCACAGTTCAAAAGCATCAATTCTTTGGTGCTCAGCTTTCTTGAGAGTCAAACTCTCACATCCATACATGACCACTGGAAAAAACCATAGCCTTGACTAGACAGACTTTTGTTGACAAAATGTCTCTGCTTTTTAATATGCTGTCTAGGTTGGTCATAACTTCCCTTCCAAGGAGTAAGGGTCTTTTAATTTCATGGCTGCAGTCACCATCTGCAGTGATTTTGGAGCCCAGCAAAATGAACATTAACTCATAGTCATTCAGCCTCCAGCGTTTCTCGTCACTGCTCCTCTTCTCCAGTCCCACTGCTACTGTCTTAAGCTCAGAGACTCATAACTGCCCTTTAGGTTTCCTTGGCATCAGTCTGCTACCCTTGCTTATAACTCTTCTGTGGCTTTCCCATTTTCTTACGGGAAAACCCAAACTCTGAAGCTGTGGTGTCCAGTTCTTCTAGATGCTTCCCTGCCTACTTCATCCGCACAGTCCTACTCTGCCCTCCCTCTAACCCCAGTTGCAAATGATTCAGACTTTCTGCAACTCCCACAGCATATCAAGTGTTGCCTCCATCTGGACATTGCTCTCCAGGATCCTTCTTCCAGGAAGGCTAACATCCCTTTCTCTTCCTGTCAACACTTTCCTGTGTTGTTCTTCAGTATTTATGAGCCTGCCCCCACATATAAATCCCTAGCCTTTTATTACACCCCAACTGTACTCTGCACAGATGACTGTGACAGCATCAACATCATAGCACTTAATTTTAAAATGTTTGTATTCCTCTGTTCGACCTAGAAGGGCAGGAAATCTATCATTTTTACTGTGTGTCCTGTGCCTAGCAGTGAAAGCATCCAGAACATGCTGTAGAGGAAAGGAAGGAAATGAATACCCTGATCCTCTGGGGGTAGTGGTGGGGTGGTGGGGACCAGCTTACCCTCTAAAAAAAAAAGAATAATACCCAATAAGTGAGGTCATGAAATTTTATGGTCATAATTTAAAATGTCCTCCAAAAAGGAAAAAATAAGTCTCTCCTACAGAGGGCGAAAAAGGGCACCATCCTTTTCCTCTGAAAGTACAGTATCTCTTTGGCAGCTGGAAGTAGAAACCCCTCAAAGATAGGTAGCCTGTTTCTCATAATGATAACTGAGCAAGATGAAACAATTTCCTGAACTACAGAAAAACACGCAAAAACAAGATTTTTTTCATCTGCACCCCTGTCTTATTGAGATGCGTGGGTGGGATTTGATCCATTGAGATCCTGGTAAGCAAGGTGAAAATAGAGCCCGTCACAAAGGACTGGCAAGGCTCTGTCCCGCTGCTGAAACTGCCGGAGCGTCCAGTAGTCCCTAATTAGCTGAGCAGCCCTTGCTGCTGGCTGCCTTGAAGAAATGCTCGAGAACTGTTCAATAATTTCTGTTTAGGATGTAATAAATGGCTCATTTAATCCAGGTAGGAGAAGACTGCCACCCCTCTAGCCTGGATCCCTGGGCTGACGTGCGGAAGGAGACTGGGACTGTGAGTCTGTCCCCGGGTGTCCCTCCCGTGCGCACTGTGGCGTCTAAGAGCCGCTCGTGTGTCATGCCCTAGTGCAGGAGGGGAGGAACTGGCTGAACTCCTCCTGGGTGGAGGTCAGAGAAAAAGGCACAGGGAGTGGGGAGGGGCCGTTGTACCTAATAGCTTCTGGGGGAGGGAAGGACCTGAGAGGAGGAATATTCTTCTGCCAGAATAAAATGGTGAATGCAAGCTGAATACATTCTCCTCAAGAGTGGGAAGCCACTTGATTTCTGCATTGTGAGGAAGACCGTTTTCCTGGGCACGTGCTGGGGGAGTTGGAAGGCAGGCAATGCATGTTTCCTCCCTTACCCATCCTGCTGCCCCAGGACTGCAGGCAAATGTAAGTCTCAGACTTGCACAGGTTTCCTCCCTGTGAGTCTCTTCCCTGTCTGGTTAATACTTTCTCACTCTCCAGGTGTCCTCCTATGTGTCAGTTACTGTGAGCTAACATTCTGCCCACACTTCCAAAGAACTGATGCTTTTGAACTGTGGTGTTGGAGAAGACTCTTGAGAGTCCCTTGGACTGCAAGGAGATCCAACCAGTCTATCCTAAAGGAGATCAGTCCTGGGTGTTCATTGGAGGGAATGATGCTGAAGCTGAAACTCCCATACTTTGGCCACCTCATGCGAAGAGCTGACTCATTGGAAAAGACCCTGATGCTGGGAGGGATTGGGGGAGGAGGAGAAGGGGACGACAGAGGATGAGATGGCTGGATGGCATCACCAACTCGATGGACATGATTTTGAGTGAACTCCAGGAGTTGGTGATGGACAGGGAGGCCTGGCGTGCTGCGATTCATGGGATCACAAAGAGTCGGACATGACTGAGTGACTGAGCTGAACTGAACTGAACATTCTGCCCACACTTCCACCACCACCCCAACAAGGGGCCAGAGCACCATCTAGGTCACTGCCATGTGGTCGTGAGAGCACAGGAGCAGTATTGGCACGCCTCCTTATCTGCCCTCAATTCTGGGCCAAACTGACTCAAAGGCAAGAGCCGCAAGAAAACCACTGGCTCTCCAGATTCTGACATAGAGCATTGTCCAGTCTCACATGTTTAATAAAGGCTTTGAACTTTAATTATCAATATATAATGTTATACATCATCATTATATATGGTATAAGATGAAATAACCCAAAGCTGGCAATACTGCAACATTCTAAACGAAAGCATTAAAGACACTCTGAATGGACCACACAGGCTGGAGGACAGCCTAAGCAGTAGGTTTGTGAATGGGAATACAGAGGGCAGAGCTACATTTCTGTGCCAAGGACCCCTTGGGCCCCTTCTCAAGCAATTTTTAGAAATATATAGTGAAATAAAATACTTTGGCCATTTGGTGCAAAAAGCCAACTGACTGGAAAAGACCCTGATGCTGGGAAAGCTTGAAGGCAGAAGGAGAAGGGGACATCAGAGGATGGGCTAGTTAAATAGCATCACCAACTCAATGGACATGAATTTGAGAAAACTCCAGGAGATAGTGGAGGACAGAGGCACCTGGCATGCTGCAGTTCATGGGGTTGCAAAGAGTTGGACATGACATAGCAACTGAACAACAACAAAATACATAATTTGGCAAGGGAAACTAATCATATTGAGATAGTTAACAAAGTTTTTTAAAACTATAATTCAGTAATATGTGTCTTTTTTTATTACTCATTAAATAATAAGATTAAGTAGCAGTTCTAAAAGCCACTGTGATTTTGAAGTAACAGCCAGTGTAAGAAATACCTAAAGACATCAGCCACAACTGCAATAGGACATGAAAATGTCTGCACCTTCTCTTGGCAATTTGACAATTGGTCTTCATAAAATTTAAAATGTCTGCTCTTCAGAAGAAAATGAAAAACAGGACCCAGATTGGTAAGAAATATTTGCAAAGCACATTTCTAATGAAGAGTTTGTAGACAGATTACATAAATAGTGACATAAAAACTAAGCAAAAAGAGAGGCAAAAGATTTGCACAATATTTCACCAGAAAATACATACAAATAGCAATGAACACATAAAAAACTATTCAATATCATTAATCATTGGGGAAAATGAACTAAAAGGAGATAACCACTACATGCCCATTCGAATGGCTAAAGTTAAATGGATTAATACTACTAACTTGGAGACAACCAACGGAGCTCTAAAGATTGCTGGTGGAAATGCAAATAACACAATTATTCTGGAGAACAATTGGCAGATTTTTACAAAATTGGACATACTTACCATACTCAGCAACAATTCCATAAATGTTTACCTAAGAGAAATGAAAACAGAGGTCCATACAGCAAATGTTAATTGTAGCTTTATTCCTAATAGCCAAAAGCCCATCAGCAGCAGAATAGATAAAAACATTGTGGTATTATAATATACAATAGAATATTTCTCAGCAATAGCTGGCCATGAACTACTGATAACAGCAACAATATATGTGAATTTCAAAAGCATTGCTGTAAGTGGACAAGCAAAATAAGCTGGACACATGCCGTACATGCTGTATCTATGACATTAACACACCATTCTAGAAAAGTCAAAGCTGTAGAACCAAAGCACACTGGATTGGTTGCCACTGGGCTGTGGGTGAGGGGAGGAATTGCCTACAGGGGTCATAAGGGAACTTCCTAGGGGGATGCAAATGTTCCATATGTTTGGCTGTGAACACACAATTGCACACGTGTCAGATTTTAAAACTGCCCTGAAAAAAGGCGAATGTTATTGTATATGTGATTTTTATCTCAAAACCTGACTTATAAAAAATTCTAAAGTTTTATCAAAGAGAACTTGTAAATATTTTGTTACTAGAGCTAAAGTGTCATGTTAGAGAATTCAAAATCAGGATTTTCCACCCAAAATGAAAATAGGCATTTGTCTGTACTCTAAATACAGAGAAGAACAGATGTATTGGCTCAGTATCTTATTGGGTTTGTATGCTATTTGGAAATTGGATTGTTTTGACAGATTCCTTGCTAGCCAGGAAAAGCATTAAGGGATTATTTGTCCACTGTGTTTTCAGATTTTTCCCTAATGATAAAATCATTTGAAATATAAGAGGGCAGCCAAAGTAATTTTACTCAGGGAGATATTATTTCATACACAGACATGTCAGAAACAGCATAAGCAAGAAAAGAAGATTACTCCAATTTTTAACATTTTTTAGCTTATTTCAACAGCAACAAACAATTTCAATCCTAAGTAGCACATAATTCAGATTTCCTTTTAAGAGTTCCTCAATTTAAAGACATGAAATCATTTGTTAATGTGGGTGTTGTAAACTTCACATTGCAATTTGAATCTTTACTTCTCAATGCCTACTTTAATGCTAACTATTTGAGGATACCATCTGATTATATCATTGTTTTTACTTGTGTATAGGCTGTAGTGTCTTTCTATTGTGCTGCAGAACGGTTTGCTTTAATAGAATTCTATGTATTTCAAGAATTTCTTTGCAAAGAAAGCAAAGAAAAGCTTTAAATTCTTCATAAAAGCAATGTTCTTCATTTATTTGTTAATAGAACATTAATGTTACCTACCTTATCTAAAAGAGTTCTTTTTTTTTCCAGTCCACAGTTCATAGAATGAAGAAACCACCACTTATTTTAAATGAGTTTCTGTGTAACTATCAAATGAACTAATTTTTACCTTTGTGTCTTTGTATTGTCATAACATTGGTTATTTTAATGAACTGGTGGTAAATAATTTAGTTTATTTTTACATTCTTTTTTTTTTTGCCAGAAAAGCCAACTAAACTGCTAAATCAATGCATATTTTTATGTTTCTCCATGGATATACTTGATCTTCAACTAATTATTTGCCGATTTCCTATATTTACATGAAGTTTATTCTTTTGTATCTCTAGGTATGCTGCCATCTAACACACTAGCTGCTAGCTATATGGGAGTATTTAAATTAGTTAAAATGAAATTAAAAAATTCAGTTCCTCACTCACACCAGACAGATTTCAAGTGCTCAGCGGCCATATGTGGTCTGTGGCTACCCTCTAAGACACAGAACTTTGCCGTCATCACATGACTTCTGTGGAGCAGTGCGGACCTAGATCAGTGTCAGAAAACTGTCTTTTTGTAGTAAATCCTGTAGCGTTTATGACCAACAGGTAAAACTGAGGTTACTCTATAGGCATTACTTAGGCATTTGAAAAGTAGCTCTATTTAAAAAATGGAAAAAACATTCCTCCAGGCAGTGACAGCAGGCAGCAGACTGGAGTTGAGCCTTAGTTTGCCTGCTGCTGGTGCTGGTCATCCACTCCTTTACTCAGTCAGAACATCTTTTTTGAACAGACCTATGTTTTAAGCACTGGACTAAATATTAAGTATAGTATAGTGAACAAGAAATATAGTCTCAGCTCTCATGTAGTCCAGAACTTAACAAGAAAGGCACCCTAACAAAAATTACTTCTATTTTAATTTAACAACTGAAATGAAGCTAAACAAATAACAGGGGAACCTAAACTGGATAAAACATTGAGCTGATTTTAAAAATTATCTGTAACTAATAGTTTTTAAAAATACAACAACTATTTAGGCTTTCCAGCTGACCCATTTGAAAAAGGCATTGTAAAAGTTAATAAATTTACATAATATTTCTAAATGGGCTGATGTTCAAATAGATTCTTACATACCATCTGTTTTATGTATGCGAAATAGCATATCCAATGACAGAAATTATACCTGTATAAATATAATTACATGTGTTATAAATGTAACATTCATTGATGTTTGGTCTTTTGTCTTCCTTGTCTAGCATCTTTTATAAAAATTAAAGTCTATAAATTAAATTTGTTTCCTTGTAACCCAGAAAAACTTGCCACAGATAAACTCCTAAAATGGCCCAAGTTTTCTATTAATTATTTTTATCAAAATTGAAATTGAGGCCATTACTAAATGAAATAATGTGATGCTTATAAACCTAGGATACTTTGACAGGTATATTTTTTAGAACATATGTCTTCTTTTCATTTATGAGAGCTCAGTATACATAATCTGCACAACAACAACAAAAAATTAAAATAAATACTATGCTGTCTTCCTATGTATTGGCAGTGTCTCTCAAAATTATATTTGATTTTCTGAGCCCTTTATTGCACTTTGCAGTTCTTTTAAATGTGGGCTTTTTTATGGTGGTGTCAAGAACTTGCTGTGAATCTAAATATTTAATCACTGAGCATGTGTGAGAAGGAATTGAGTGAGCAGGTGCCATTCTAAATTGAATACACACCTTGAATGACAAATAGGCCAAACTGAAATTGTTTTGAGATTAAATCATGTGCTATATATCTCCTTTGTCTCAATAAATAAGCCCCAAACTGTTAAATGCAGCTGATTATACACCAAGATGAGAATGAAATAAAGGGGATAAAATATTTCCTAAGGTCATGACATGGAGTTTTAATTCTTCAGTTTCACTAAAATTAACAGGCCCAGGATCAAATCCTGCTGACTCAGGTTTCAGTTCAGTGCAGTTCAGTTGCTTAGTTGTGTACAAATTTGCAACCCCATGAACTGCAGCACACTAAGCTTCCCTGTCCACCAACTCCTGGAGCTTACTCAAACTCATGTCCATCGAGTCGGTGATGACATCCGGCCATTTCATCCTCTGTCGTCCCCTTCTCCTGCCGCCCTCAATCTTTCCCAGCATCAGGGTCTTTTCAAATGAATCAGCTCTTTGCATGAGGTGGCCAAAGTATTGGAGTTTCAGCTTCAACATCAGTCCTTACAATGAACACTCAGGACTGATCTCCTTTAGGATGGGCTGGTTGGATCTCCTTGCAGTCCAAGGGACTCTCCAGAGTCTTCTCCAACACCACAGTTCAAAAGCATCAATTCTTTGGTGCTCAGCTTTCTTCATAGTCCAACTCTCACATCCATACATGACCACTGGAAAAATCATAGCTTTGACTAGACGGACCATTATTGGCAAAGTAATGTCCCTGCTTTTGAATATACTATCTAGGTTGGTCATAACTTTTCTCCGAGGAGTAAGCGTCTTTTAATTTCATGGCTGCAGTCACCATCTGCAGTGATTTTGGAGCCAAAAAAAATAAAGTCTGTCACTGTTTCTGTTGTTTCACCATCTATTTCCCATGAAGTGATGGGACCAGATGTCATGATCTTAGTTTTCTGAATGTTGAGCTTTAAGCCAACTTTTTCACTCTCCTCTTTCAATTTCATCAAGTTGCTTTTCAGTTCCTCTTCACTTTCTGCCATAAGGGTGGTGTCATCTGCATATCTGAGGTGATTGATATTTCTCCCAGCAATGTTGATTCCAGCTTGTGCTTCCTCCAGCCTGGCATTTTGCATGATGTACTCTGCATAGAAGTTAAATAAGCAGGGTGACAATATACAGCCTTGACATACTCCTTTCGCTGTTTGGAACCCAATCTGTTCTTCCATGTCCAGTTCTAACTGTTGCTTCATGACCTGCATACAGATTTCTCAGGAGGCAGGTCAGATGGTCTGGTATTCCCATCTCTTTCAGAATTTTCCACAGTGTGTTGTGATCCACACAGTCAAAGCCTTTGAAGTAGTCAATAAAGCAGAAGTAGATGTTTTTCTGGAACTCTCTTGCTTTTTCGATGATCCAGTGAATGTTGGCAATTTGATCTCTGCTTCCTCTGCCTTTTCTAAATTCAGCTTGAACATCTGGAATTTCACAGTTCATGTACTGTTGAAGCCTGGCGTGGAGAATTTTAAGAATTACTTTAATAGCATGTGAGATGAGCGCAATTGTGCAGTAGTTTGAGCATTCTTGGCATTGCCTTTCTTGGGGACTAGAATGAAAATTGACCTTTTCCAATCCTGTAGCCAGTGCTGAGTTTTCCAAATTTGCTGGCATATTGAGTGCAGCACTTTAAAGCATCATCTTTTAGGATTTGAAATAGCTCAACTGCAATCCCATCACCTCCACTCTCTTTGTTCATAGTGATGCTTTCTAAGGCCCACTTGACTTCACATTCCAGGATGTCTGGCTCTAGGTGAGTGAATATACCACCATGGTTATGTGGGTCATGATGATCTTTTTTGTACAGTTCTTCTGTGTATTCTTCCCACCTCTTCTTAATATCTTCTGCTTCTGTTAGGTCCATACCATTTCTGTCCTTTATTGTGCCCATCTTTGCATGAAATATTCCCTTAATATCTCTCATTTTCTTGAAAAAATCTCTAGTCTTTCCCATTGTATTGTGTTCCTCTATTACTTTGCATTAATCACTGAGTAAGGCTTTCTTAGCTCTCCTTGCTATTCTTTGGAACTCTGTATT
This sequence comes from Capra hircus, assembly GCF_001704415.2. Taxonomy (NCBI): domain Eukaryota; kingdom Metazoa; phylum Chordata; class Mammalia; order Artiodactyla; family Bovidae; genus Capra; species Capra hircus. Next base: position 11,834,717 of record NC_030812.1, read on the forward strand.
CGAATGGGTATATCTTTTCTTTTCTCCTTTGCCTTTCACATCTTTTCTTTTCTCAGCTATTTTTTAGGCCTCCTCAGACAACCATTTTGCCTTTTTGCATTTCCATTTCTTGGGGATGGTCTTGATCACTGCCCCTGTACAATGTCACAACTCACGTTTAAGCTGTTCTTTTATGGTGACAAATGACGTGCTCCAAGAAACTAAAACCTGACATTCCCATCACATCTTAGAACAACGCAAGTTCAAATAATGCCAAGAACAGTAGGGTTTAAAAACAAATTTAAAAACTGTGACTGAGTCTATCAAGAAAAGATTCCATGTGTGAAGATTCCATATATGACTCCCTAGCCACAGCACTGTTCCTCTCAACCTTTGTACAATTTCAGCCAGAGATTCTCTGTTATTCTGTAATGCACTTTATGTAAAAATTAAGGACTCTGGCTCCCTCAGTGTCAATGTCCTCAACTCATCTTCACTGAGAGAGAAAAAAAGCCACACCCATTTAACACAGAGGCTTGACGCCTAGCACAGTAACCCCCTCTTAGTGTCGTCAGGGGTGGAGCATATTGACAACTGTCATACATTTTCCCCGTGGACCATGGAACCTCTCAGCACCCAATGGTACGTCTGTAGCTAGGTCACCGTGTGCTTCCCTCTGAGGTTCCTTCGGTCTCCAGGAAGGAGCTTCATTCTGGTTCACCCACACCACAATATCACCGCTCGACCCAGTGCCCTTCTGTTGGTTTCCGTTTGCTAGGACCTTTAACACAGGAATTGTTGCTGCTGCAGTTGGACGGGGGACACAGTCGGCTGCTGGAGTTGGAGGAGTAGATCTCGGATCTGCAGCCATCTCGGATCTGCCCCACCCTTCATTTCTGCATACAGTCTGTCATTTGGATCCCTATGTCTTAATCCTCATTCCTGAGGTCTCAACCACATCAAAACGTGTCTTGGCACAATCCAGTTTCTCTACTTGCATTTCAAATGTTCCACTGTTGTCATCTGAAGCACTTCGTGTTTCCCTTAGACTCCTCTAGCCCCAGAGGAAGCTGAAAGATTTGCTGGGTTCTCTTTTCCCCAGTAGAGGATCTCTGCCTCAACCAAGGCTAGTCCTCAAACCTTAAAGAAAATGATGGCCAGTAACAGCCTGCTTACTTCAGAAAGTGATTTTACTTTTTCTGGAATTTTTGTTTATGCCATTTCCTTGCTTTCTAATATATTTAAAGTATGTGCTTTTTTGGTAGTTTATTTGCCCTTTTTTTTTCCTTTGGTGGTTGCAATAAAAGTGTTGGCTTGCTGTGACCTACTACATCCTACCCAAAAGCAGACCTATTCAAGTTATTTTAACATGCTGATATATGTCTGCTCCACCTCATTAATGCCTCTGTTCAGTACAGCAAAAGGGAGACCTGTGACAATGTCGCTTTTTTGGTGAAGGGATAGAAATGAATATAACAGTGTGTTTTATAGGATCTGGAAACAAACTGTAACCCTTTTCATTGGTATATATTTAAAGAGACATAAAACTTAAAAAAAAATTCAAAAATCCTAAAAGAGCCAAAGATGAAAATTATCTAGTTACCACGACCTATCTTTTTAACACAGGAATTCCTAATGTTTATGTAAATGTAATTAATATTTTTTTTAATAGAATGGTTAAGAACTCACTTCTCACTTTCCTTTCTGTCTTTTCACACAGTGAGTAGCAGACTGTCAACTGAGGGAGAGATGTAAGGACGTTACCTGTGTTTACACATCCCCGCCTTGCCCTGGCTTACACGTACACCAGCCACACGACCATACACAACTGATGGCGCCGCTGCCGTGTAAACTTTATTGGCTTATCCTTTTCTGTTGTTTGCTTTAAGGGCACGGATTAACACTCTTACCCATTGCTGTGTGTGTGTGTGCTTTTGCAAATAAGCTTTTTATTTTGGACTAGTTTTAGGTTTACAGACATGAAGTCCCCATATACCTCTCACCCAGTTTCTTCGAATGTTAATATAGTACATTTACACCAGGCATTTGTCAAAACTAGGAAGCCAACGTTGACACATTATATTAACTCCAGACTTGATTCAGATTTCAGTAGTTTTCCACTAATGCCTTTTTGTTTCATGATCTAATTCAGGATACCACTTTATATTAAATGTTTTGTTATTTATTTTTTAATTGATGTTAAGTTTCACATTTCTTAGTTCAGTGCCCTGTTTGTGCTTCTATGTAATCCTCTAGCTTTTATTTGACAATTGTTTTTGAGTGCCCAAAGTGCCGTGTTTTTCATACTCTAAACTCCTAGGCAGGCCTCTGAAGACAACTTGTCCTTTATTTATGACACTATATATCAATATTAAAGTAACTGAAAATATTAAAAATAATGCTTACTTTGTGCAGAGTCCATGAACTCCAACCGGAACACATAAAACACATAAACGTCAAATTTGAGCAATAAATTTTGATTGATTTTTACATTCCATTTAAGGCACTATTTTCTTCTGTATAGAATCTCATGGAAAATCTTTTAAAATATTGTTTTATAAAAAATTGTTTCCTGTGGGATCTGGAAGTTCTTTAGGTAGATTTTTAGTAAAATGTCTGAACAATTTAAATACTATTTCATGTTGTCAGAATGATGAATGTTTTTAAATTATTTTATTACAGTGATTTATCACCCAAGTTTACAGTACTCTGAGCATTATTTTTTTTACTTCAACTGAATAACTAGCATTTTTCTGCTTTGTTCTTTTCCTTGTTGTGTATTCTACTCTGGAGCACTTTCAAATTTCAAAAAAAGTCTCTTATCTGGGGCCCATTAGTAAATGGGCATGAGCCATTATGTTCAATGAAATAAGTATTGTGTGATTGAAGATTAACTAAGGGAATGGATCATGGTTCTATTAAAAGCAGCAAGATATTCTGGGAAAAGCTATGAAAATATGCTTTTCCATTAAGGAAAAGCACTTATCAATGCTGCTAGTCCCAGTAAAGATTCTCTCCTTTAATATGAAGCAGACATTTCTTGTACGTGAAAGAGGGCATTAGGCTTGATGACACCATAACTATCTGCCAGGTAGGACTCTGACTTCTGGAGGTAGCTTTGTAGCTCTCATCAACTACAGATGGCTGCAAAACTTGGCGCTGTTCATGTGGGCAGCCATGCTCTGATTAAAGGTCCAAGCCTGCAGATCCATTTGTAAAGTTTTGGCATTGAGATGATGTAGCCCAAAGAGAAAATTATTAAAGTATGGGTCCCAGACTGGTGGCTTGAAGTCTTATTTTGTTTGGCCTAGAGAGAATGTTTTGTTTGTTGATATTTAATATTGGAATTAACTGTTTAACTCTTAAATGTTGGGAGATCACATTCCTAAAATCTGAATTGCCCTCATTTCTACAAGTCTATGAAAAGCTAGAGAGCTCTTTTTCTACGGGGCATATCCTCTCCAGCCACACACAGTGCCCACAGCACACAATTGTTTCCCTGCCCTGCAACTACCAGTTACCATCACTCCTTACTCAGCTGTTTTCCTATGATGAAAAGGCTCGATTCCATAGTGCTCTTCAAAGTAGGAAAAGGAGCTGTGCTTCAGAAGGCAGTGTTCCTCACTCAGTGATGTCTCCAACTGGCCCTGAGGATATTTAACCTTGTGACCTTGGGCAAAAGGTGAGGTCATGTTCACCAGAGCATAGCAACCCACTATCCCAACTCTCAAATTGGAATTGAGATACAAGTCCAAACGGTGATTTTTACCTTTAAATGACTTCTACCTTATCACTTGCAGTAATGGCTTTAGTGGGCTTCTCAGGTGGCTCAGATGGTAAAGAATCTGCCTGCCACGCAGGAGACGCGGGTTCAATCCCTGGGTCTAGAAGATACCATGGAATAGGAAATGGCAACCCACTCCAGTATTCTTGCCTGGGAAACCCCAAGGAGAGAGAAACCTGGCAGGCTACAGTCCAAGAGGTTGCAAAGAATTGAACACGACTGAGAAACTAAACAACAACGATAGCTTTGTAGTTTTATTCCTAGACGCTACAGCTAGACTGCCTCGGTTCAAGCTTCCACTCTGCTACTTACGATAATGTATGCTTAGGCCAGTTACCTAACCTCTCTATGCCTCAGTTTCTTCAATTATAAAAGGAAGATAAAAAGAGCTCTCAAATCACAGAGTTGTTGCAAGGATTCTATGAGCCAGTGTGTGGGAATCACTGGAAACAGAGCCCAGTACAAATAATGTGGCCCAGAAGGATTAGCTGGTACAGTTGTTGCTTGCTTTCTCATTGTACTGCTGTATAATTTATTATATATGACTCACATTGTCTCCTAATTTACAACTCATCCTGGAGTCTGGTCTTCACGCTGTGTACTCTGTACCTCCTGGGGTCCCCATCAGCTTTAGGGTTTGGCCACGTATTTGTGTATTCAAGAAGGTAAATAAGACAATGAATAGCATGCATTCAGAAATGATAGGGGCCTTAGAGATCATCTGGTTGGCAGACTTTTTCTGTGGAGGGCCAGATTGTAAATATTTTGGCTCTGTGGCCATACGGTTTCTGTGGCAACTACTCAACTCTGCTGTTGTAGCGCAAAAGCTGCCATAGATCCAGAATGAATGGGTGTGGCTGCTTCCCAATATATTTATGGACACTGAAATTTGAATAGCATTTAATTTTCACATATCATGAAATATTATTCTTCTGTTGTTTTTCAACCACTTATAATGGAAAACCCATTCTTAGCTTATGGACCATAAAAACAGGTGGAAGGTCAGGTTTGGCTGACCCCTGATCTAGTCCCAAGCTTACAAACTCCAGCACTTTCAGCTGGGAATTCCACCTGGGAATTTTTGGTTGAAATGTGATGCTTCTGGGGCCCCACTCCAAACCCACTAAGTAAAACTCCGAGTCGTGGGCTATGGAATCTTTACGGTGAACATGTGTGTGATCCCCACCAGTCTGCCTCTAGGAATCACACTTGGGAAACTACCCAAGGCCTTCCAGTGAGTATGGAGAGCTCACAACCCTCTTCATAGAGCTAGAAATGACTTACAGAGTCTGAATACAAAGGCACCACATTGCAGAAGTATGAACCTCAGTTGTTTAAAGGTATTCCTTGCATTCTTTTTTATTTTCAAAGTACCCCATCCACAAAGGTCATTATTTCCTTTTAGTGTGTTGGAGGGATATGGTATCATCTTGAAATTATCCTAAAATCACTGCACATTAGAGAAATCTCACTTTGTGATTTTTTAATATAAATTTATTTATTTTAATTGGAGGCTAATTACAATATTGCATTCATTTTGCCATATCTCAATCAATTTGTGTTTTTTATCAACATAAGAACATGTGCATACTTACTGACACATTCTTTGTGATGAGAAAAAAAAATCTGAAAAGAAATTTAAATCTGGTGATGGTTACTCGAAATTTTATGCCACTCTGTAAAGAATGTGTTACAGCTACATGTACTGCCCTGGAGAAGGGATGTTAAGCACATACTAACAAGAGAAAAAATAGCAAGAGACAGTAATGTATACAACATGATTCCACTTTCATTAAGAAAAGGAAATACACTGAAGACACTGGTTAATCTCAGGCAACTAGTACTGAGAGGGAACTGTAGGATGAAAGACATTTAACTTCTTTAAACAGATTTTTATTTGACTTTTTGTAGGACTGATTTTAAAATAGAAAAAAAAATTAAGTGAAAAAATGGAAACAAAAAACTTGAATAAACCTTCATAGCCTGTTTGTTTGAGATAGGAATCCAATTTCCCTGATAAGAAAGACATGTGCTTCTGAGACTCACCAACTTGGAGAAAGTGGAAATATTTAATAATGTGAATCTGGCTGCAAAACTGCACAATTATCATCTTCCTTTGCCAACTGAAGTCAACAGTTCACAAGAACTTTTGATGTGGAATTCTATAATATAAATCTCATCTAAAGTCAGGTAGAACCCTGATTTTGAAAAAAACTCCTGCTTTGGCTAAATAAGTCAGAAGAGGCACATCATTCTGTTTCTGTGGTCTTTATTTTTAATAGGCAGCTGTTTGCTCCATTACAGTAAGTTTCTTTGAAAAGTAATCCATCTAAATAATTGCTGATTACACAGCTCCTGTTAGACTTCCACTTTGCCCTGATATTTTTTCAACAACAGATTTCTTAAGAAATGTGGAAAACACGGCTACCAAATGCTCATCTAAATTATTCTATCTCATTTGGACACAAATGTCATTTTCATATAATTACATTGAGCATTAAATATCATGCTTTCTGAAGTTAGAGAAAACTAGATGAATCTAGTCTATGAAGGAGTTCCAAATTAAATATACTCAGCTCAAAGTGAAAATTTCAATATAAAAGGTGAACTTCTTTCTCTAATTGCAATTTATCTATTTGTTCTACCATTTATTGAATATTTACTGTGTCAGAACCTGTATAGAAAATGTATATGCGTTATCACACAAAGGGATCAGCTCAGAAAAGTGAGATGACATGTAGTCACACACAAATAAATGCACAAACAGAGATTTAATTCAGGTCTTCAGTTGCTCAGTCGTGTACAACTCTTTGTGACCCCATGGATGCAGCATGCCAGGCTTGCCTGATCATCAACTCCCGGAGCTTGCTCAAACTCATGTCCATCAGGTCAGTGATGCCATCCAATCATCTCATCTTCTGTCACCACCTTCTCCTCCCATCTTCAATCTTTCTCAGCATCAGGGTCTTTTCCAGTGAGTTAATTCTTTGCATCAAGTGGCCAAAGTATTGGAGTTTCAGCTTCAGCATCAGTCCTTCCAATGAATATTCAGGACTGATTTCCTTTAGGATGGACTGGTTGGATCTCCTTGCAGTGCAAGGAACACTCAAGAGTCTTCTCCAATACCACAGTTGAAAAGTCTCAATTCTTCGGCACTCAGCTTTCTTTATACTCCAACTCTCACGTCCATATATGACTACTGGAAAAACCATAGCTTTGACTAGATGGGCTGTTGTTGGCAAAGTAATGTCTCTGCTTTTAATATGCTGTCTAGGTTGGTCATAGTTTTTCTTCCAAGGAGCAAGCATCTTTTAATTTCATGGCTGAAGTCGTCATCCACAGTGATTTTGGAGCCCAAGAAAATAAAGTCTGTTACTATTTCCATTGTTTCCCCCATCTTTTTGCCATAAAGTGATGGGACTAGATGCCAGGATCTTAGTTTTCTGAATGTTGAATTTAAGCCAACTTTTTCACTATACTCTTTCATTTTCATCAAGAGGCTCTTTAGTTCTTTGCTTTCTGCCATGAGGGTGGTGTCATTTGCATATCTGAGGTTATTGGTATTTCTCCCGGCAATCTGGATTCCAGCTTATGCTTCCTCCAGCCCAGCATTTCACATGATGTACTCTGCATATAAGTTAAATAAGCAGGGTGACAATATACAGCCTGTTTTTCCTTGTCCAGTTCTAACTGTTGCTTCTTGACCTGAATACAGGTTTCTTACGAGACAGGACAGGTGGTCTGGTATTACCATCTCTTTCAGAATTTTCCACAGTTTCTTGTGATCCACACAGTCAAAGGCTTTGGCATAGTCAATAAAGCAGAGGTAGATGTTTTTCTGGAACTCTCTTGCTTTTTTGATGATCCAGCAGATGTTGGCAATTTGATCTCTCGTTCCTCTGCCTTTTCTAAATCCACCTTGAATATCTGGAAGTTCACGGTTCACATACTGTTGAAGCCTGGCCTGAGGAATTTTGACATTACTTTAATAGCATGTGAGATGAGTGGAGTTGTGTGGTAGTTTGAGTATTCTTTGGCATTGCCTTTCTTGGGGATTGGAATGAAAATTGATCTTTTCCAGTCCTGTGGCCACTGCAGAGTTTCCAAATTTGATGGCATATTGAGTGCAGCACTTCAAAGCATCATCTTTTAGGATTTGAAATAGCCCAACTGGAATTCCATCACCTCCACTAGCTTCGTTTGTAGTGATGCTTCCTAAGGCCCATTTGACTTTGCATTCTAGGATGTTTGGCTCTAGGTGAGTGATCACACCATCATGGTTATGTGGGTCATGACTATCTTTTTTGTATAGTTTTTCTGTGTATTCTTGCCACCTCTTCTTAATATCTTCTGCTTCTGTTAGGTCCATACCATTTCTGTCCTTTATTGTGCCCATCTTTGCATGAAATGTTCCCTTAATATCTCTAATTTTCTTGAATGTATCTCTAGTCTTTCCCATTCTATTGTTTTCCTCTATTTCTTTGCACTGATCACTGAGGAAGGCTTTCTTATCTCTTCTTGCTATTCTTTGGAACTCTGCATTCAAATGGGTATATCTTTCCTTTTCTCCTTTGCCTTTCACTTCTCTTCTATTCACAGCTATTTGTAAGACCTCCTCAGACAGCCATTTTGCTTTTTTGTATTTCTTTTTCTTGGGGATGCTCTTGATCACTGCCTCCAGTACAGTGTTACAAACCTCTGACCATAGTTCTTCAGGCACTTGTTTATCAGATCTAATCCCTTGAATCTGTTTGTCACTTCCACAGTATTATCATAAGGGATTTGATTTAGGTCATACCTGAGTGGTCTAGTGGTTTTTGCTACTTTCTTCAATTTAAGTCCAAATTTGGCAATAAGGAGTTTATGAACTTATATGCAGAATACATCATGAGAAACATTGTGTTGGAAGAAGCACAAGCTGGAATCAAGACTGCCAGGAGAAATATCAATAACCTCAGATATGCAGATGACATCACCATTATGGCAGAAAGCAAAGAAGAACTAAAGAGCCTCTTGATGAAAGTGAAAGAGGAGAGTGAAAAAGTTGGCTTAAAACTCATTCAGAAAACTAAGATCATGGCATTCGGCCCCATCACTTCATGGCAAATAGGTCTGGAAACAGTGGCTGACTTTATTTTCTTGGGCTCCAAAATCACTGCAGATGGTGATTGCAGCCATGAAATTAAAAGATTCTTACTCCTTGGAAGGAAAGTTATTACCAACCTAGACAGCATATTAAAAAGCAGAGACATTACATTGTCACAAAGATCCGTCTAGTCAAAGCTATGGTTTTCCCGGTAGTCATGTATGGATGTGAGAGTTGGACTGTGAAGAAAGCTGAGCACCGAAGAATAGATGCTTTTGAACTGTGGTGTTGGAGAAAACTCTTGAGGGTCCCTTGGACTACAAGGAGGTCCAATCAGTCCATCCTAAAGGAGATCAGTCCTGGATGTTCATTGGAAGGACTGATGTTGAAGCTAAAACTCCAGTCCTTTAGCCACCTGATGCAAAGAGCTGACTCATTTGAAAAGACCCTGATGCTGGGAAAGATTGCAGGCAGAAGAAGAAGGGGACGACAGAGGATGAGGTGATTGGATGGCATCACCAACTCAATGGACATGAGTTGGGGTGAATTCCGGGAGTTGGTGATGGACAGGGAGGCCTGGCGTGCTGTGGTTCTTGGGGTCACAAAGAGTCGGACACGACTGAATGGCCGAACTGAACTGAACTGAACTTATCTGAGCCATAGTTAGCTCCTGGTCTTGTTTTTGCTGACTATATAGAGCTTCTCCATCTTTGGCTGCAAAGAATATAATCAAGCTTATCATGGTATTGATCATCTGGTGATGTCCATATGTAGAGTCTGCTCTTGTGTTGTTGGAAGAGGGTTTTTGCTATGACCAGTGCATTCACTTGGCAAAATTCTGTTAGCCTTTGACCTACTTCGTTTTGTACTCCAAGGCCAAATTTGCCTGTTACTCCGGATAACTCTTGACTTCCTACTTTTGCATCCCAATCCCCTATAATGAAAAGGACATCCTTTTTGGGTGTTAGTTCTAGAAGGTCTTGTAGGTCTTCATAAAACTGTCAACTTCAGCTTCTTCAGCATTACTGGTAGGGGCGTAGACTTGGATTACTGTGATATTGAATGCTTTGCCTTGGAAATGAACAGAGATCATTCTGTCATTTTTGAGATTGCATCCAAGTATTGCATTTCGGACTCTCTTGTTGACTATCTTTGCTACTCCATTGCTTCTAAGGGATTGTTGCCTGTAGTAGTAGATGTTATGGTCATCTGAGTTAAATTCACCCATTCCTGTCCATTTTAGTTCACTGACTCCTAAAATGTTGACATTCACTCCTGTTTGACCACTTCCAATTTTCCATGATTCATGGACCTAACATCCCAGGTTCCTATGCAATATTGCTCTTTACAGCATTGGACGTTACCTCCATCACCAATCACATCCACCACTAGGTGTTGTTTTTGCTTTGGCTCTGTCTCTTCATTCTTTCTGGAGTTATTTCTCCACTGATCTCCAGTAGCATGTTGGGCACCTTCCAACCTGGGGAGTTCATCTTTCAGTATCCTATCTTTTTACCTTTTCATGCTGTTCATGGGGTTCTCAAGGCAAGAATACTGAAGTGGTTTGCCATTCCCTTCTCCAGTGGACCACGTTTTGTCAGACCTCTCCACCATGACCCGTCCATCTTTGGTGACCCTACAGGGCATGGCTCATAGTTTCATTCAGTTAGACAAGGCTGTGGTCCACGTGATCAGATTGTTTAGTTTTCTGTGACTGTGGTTTTCATTCTGTCTACCCTCTGATGGATAAGAGGTTTATGGGAGACACTGACTGAGGTGGGAAACTCGTTCTTGTTTTGATGGGCAGGACCATGCTCAGTAAGTCTTTAACCCAATTTTCTGTTGTTGGGCAGGGCTGTGTTTCCTCCCTGTTGTTTGACTGGAGACCAAGCTGTGGTGGATGTAATGAAGATAATGGCGACCTCCTTCCAAAGGTCAAACGCAGGCACTGCTGCACTCAGTGCCGCCGACCCTCAGCAGGCCACCGTCAACCCATGCCTCCACCAGAGACTCCTGGACACTCAGGGAAAGTCTGGGTCAGTCTCTTGTGGGGGTCATTGCTCTTTTCTCCTGGGTCCTGGTGTGCACAAGGTTCTGTTTGTGCCCTCCAAGAGTCTGTTTCCCAGTCCTGTGTAAGTTCTGGTGGCTCTATGGTGGGATTACTGGTAACCTCCTCCAAGAGGGCTTATGCCATACCCAGGCCTGCTGCACCCAGAGCCCCTGCCCCACAGCAGTCCACTGCTGACCCGTACCTCCACAGGAGACACCCAAACACAGTTCTGTCTCAGTCTCTGTTGGGTCTCTGGGTCCTGGTGTGCACAAGATTTGTTTGAGCCCTCTGAGCTTCTCTGGCAGGTAAGGGGTTTGTTTCTAAATGTGATTTGGCCCCTCATACCATCTTCCTGGGGCTTCTCCTTTGCCCTTGGATGTGGGGTATCTCTTTTTGGTGGGATCCAACATCCTCCAGTCAATGGTTGTTCAGCAGTGAGCTGTAGTTTTGGAGTTCTCACAGGAGAAGATGAGTGCACATCCTTCTGCTCTGCCATTTTCCAGGTTAGGCAGCAGCCGCTGTTGCTCCAGGGATCAGGAACATCTGCCCAGTGAGGTCGCCGTGTTTCCTCTCAGTCTTTCAGGTGGGGTGGGCAAGTGAGGGGGCGGTGAGAAAGGTATGTGATGCCCCCGCCGCCGGACTCCTCTCTGGCCACAGTGGCTCACTGCTTCAGCGGGCTGCCTGCTGGCCGCAGCTGCGTCTGGGGCATGTCAGTCTGCTGCCATCGCCCAGGGGCACTGACCCTGGTCAGTCTCAGCCATGGCTTGGGAGAGCATGGACGGGCTGCCCAGTCCTGAACTCGGAGTCCACATACGTGTTTAACAAACGTCATTGCAGCACAGTGCCAGGCAGTGTTCTAGGGACTTTATGAAGAGTAACACATCCAATCCTCAGTAATTCCAGATCATCTGAACCATTTACAGGTGAGTTCACTCACTCAGAGGGAAATTAAATGAATACTGGAGCTGGAATTCAAACCCAGGCCATCAGACTCCAGAGTCCATGCTTGAACCACCACACTAGATGGCCCCTTCTGTCCTAAAGGCTTTGTTATCCCAGCACTGGGCTGCTTAGGAAGGCAGATAGACTCATAAGAACAGAAATGGAATGAGTTAAGTACTGACGTCAACAGCAGTAGCTATGTAGCATTTGGAACTCTGTCATATTGACTGAAAATCCAACTCAATGCCTTCAGAAAAAAAGGAGGAGAGGGAATTTATTGTATCATGCTTTGGACTCAATTTTATATCCACAAAGCTCATACGTGGAAGCCCAGTGTGACTATATTTGGAGATGGGGCCCTTAAGGAGGTAATTAAGGTTAAATGAGGTCATAAGGGTGGGTTTCTGGTATTGATGGGATTAGTGTCCTTATAATAAGAGACACCAGAGACCTTTCTTTTTCTCTCCCTCTCCTGTAAACCAAGAGAAAAAGCCTTTGAGTGACACCTTTGCTGGCACAGCACCTATTTCCCAGCCTCCATAACCATAAGATATAAGCTTCTATTGTTTAAGTCACTTAGTATATAGTATGTATTTTGTTATGGCAGCCTCAGCAGACTAAGACATGTTATGGCTATGAAAACTCCTAGGACTAATCTAGTTCAGACACAGATGAACTCGGGGGCTCAAATACTAACACAATGCTAGCTCTTGCGCCCTCACTCTCTCTCACCCTCCGTGTCCCTTCCTGACCACTCTTGTTCTGCTTTCCCCTGAATGGACTTTATTCTCAACTCAGTACCCTCTGTGTGCTCCCAGCCCTCAGGCTGACCTAACAGCTCTTGCTCTCTAGCCAGTCCTAGTGATTTGGGCGCATGATCCCAATGAAATCCCAATGAGACGAATGCGTCTCTCTTCAGCCACAGCTGTAATAAAAGGGTTGCAATCAAGTCGTGCAGGGCTTGCTGGGGTCAGATACTACCCCCGCCACAATCACTATGAATTGGCTAAACCTGAGTACCTATCTTCCCCCGGAGTTCGCAGCCTGGGGTCCGCCCCCTTTGAACTCTGCGGGCTGTATCTGGAGAAGCCTGAGGACTCAGGAGGAAATCAAGATGGCTGCACAGGGCAAGCGGAGGGACGCAGACCAGCAATGCCAGAAGTCGTTATTAACCGGGTTCGTTATTAACCTCCTTGGTCACTCAGAGGCTATGTATTGAAATGACTTGAGAGTTTGTAAAAACGATGTCCGAGGCTCACCCTCAAGCATTCTGATTAGATGGCTTCTATTCAGAAGCCTTTGGAGAGTGCAGATACCAGGGCTCTAGTCTGAGACACCGTTCTTTTTTCATTTTGAGGCTTAATACTGAGATTCAGTGTTTTTAGATACAAGTGATTGGAACCTAACGAAAATGTGATATTGTGATTAAATATGTGTTTGATCTTCGTCCCTATTTCTGGCACAGAGGTCCAAAACCCCTTGAATGTCTTGAGTGATAAAGGTGTCTTAATATTCTCCTTTTTTGTTTAGGAAGGTATACTTTTAAAATGCATATTTATTTACTTTTTGTTTCTTTGGCTGCATCAAGTCTTAGTTGTGGCATGTGCTGCTGCTGCTGCTAAGTCGCTTCAGTCATGCCCAACTCTGTGCAACCCCAGAGACGGCAGCCCACCAGGCTCCCCTGTCCCTGGGATTCTCCAGGCAAGAACACTGGAGTGGGTTGCCATTTCCTTCTCCAATGCGTGAAAGTGAAAAGTGAAAGTGAAGTCGCTCAGTTGTGTCTGACTCTTAGCGACCCCATGGACTGCAGCCTACCAGGCTCCTCCATCCATGGGATTTTCCAGGCAAGAGTACTGGAGTGGGGTGCCATTTCCTTCTCCAATGCATGAAAGTGAAAGTGAAGTCGCTCAGTCATGTCTGACTCTAAGCAACCGCATGGACTGCAGCCCACCAGGCTCCTCCGTCCATGGGGTTTTCCAGGCAAGCGTGCTGGAGTGGGGTGCCATCGCCTTCTCCGTGTGGCAGGTGAGATCTTCACTGGGTCCCGTGGAATCTTGTTGCTGTGCAGTCTTCTGTAGTTGCGCATGCAGCTCCAGACTTCAGAGGCTGTGTAGCTGCTGCTCGCAGGCCTAGTTGCTCTGTGGCATATGTGATCCCAGTTTCCTCCCTGACCCGGGATGGACCCTAACTCCCCTGCATTGTAATGCAAATTCTCAACCACTGGACCACCAGGGAATTCTCGAGGTGTCTTAATATCCCTAGTAACCCCCTTTCAACCACATGTGAGTTTATGTTAATATGGTCCCTTGTCCCTTCTGTGAGCACTTAAGGATGCTGTTGGTTGCCTGGGGAACCAACCAATGGCCAATGATTTGATCAATCTAAAGCCTTCTTTAAAACAGTGAAGATAAGGTTTGGAGAGCTTCTGGGTTGGTGAACACTTGGAGGTTTGGAGAGAGTGAGGCCCTGAGAGAGAGGGCATGGAAGCTCCACACCATTTCCCCGTACCTTTCCCAATGCTGCCATCTACCTGGCTGATCCTTAGCTATAGCTTTTTATTATAAACCAATAATCTAGTGAAGGGCTTCCCTGGTGCCTCAGGCAGTAAAGAATCTGCCTGCATTACAGGAGACACAGGTTTGATCCCGGGGTTGAGAAGATCCCCTGGAGAAGGGAACAGCTACCCACTCTAGTATTCTTGCCTGGAGAATCCCATGGACAGAGGAGCCTGGAGGGCTACAGTCAATGGGGTCACAAAGAGTCGGACACGACTGAGTGACTAAGCACAGATGCACAATCTAGTGAGTAAATTGTTTTTCTGAGTTCTCTGAGATGCTAGTTGGAATCTCCAATCTCTAGCTGGTTGTCCAGAAGCACAGTTAACACCTGGGCTTGTGACTAGCATCTGATGTGGGAGAAGATGGTTTTGTGGAACTGAGCCCCTAATCTGTAAGAGCTCATGCTGTTCTCCAGGGAAGGTCACAACTGAACTGAATTGTAGGCCCCAAAGCTGGTGTCAGAGAATTCCTTGTTAGAACTGCCCCGACCACACAGACACACACACGCACATTAGAATTGGTAAACAGAATTTTTGGAGAGACTTCCAATTCAACCAATTTTTAATGTTTGTGTAAAATACTCCTACTAAAATGTCGGTGTGTACTAAAAATGGCATTCCTTTTCCTATAAATTAGCAAGTAAAATAAATAAAATTGTCCTGTGAGAAGCAAATTGTAAGATACACAATCAATGGATTAGAGTATAAATCTGCAAAGCAAACTAAAGGAGCAGAATGGAGCTTGAGGCAGGCAGGACAACAAACATGCAATGCATACTCTTATTTGACTTTTGTAACTTGTCATTTATACATGGTGCTGAAAATACTCATTTCCAACAGGAAAAAAACTACATTTTGTTTTTCATCTGCATGTAACTTTCTCCTCCAAATATTGATCACTGTTCAATTTGCTAATTTTAACTGCCACTGATAGATATCATTTCTTTGTTTCTGGATTTTATTTTGAGTGTGTGACAAATAAACATGGAAAAAATCTAAATGAAACAAACAGCAGAGTGAAAAAGCAGAGAAGAAAGAATACAGAGCTTCGGAAGACTGGGAAACCCCATTCTACTGAATTTCCTAGCTGAAGAAGCAGCCTGGATAGTCAAAGAAAAAACAGAATGCATCTCGTTGGGGATAGCAGTTGTTCCGTTTGTGGAAGTGTCCATATATGTATGAATATGTGTATTAACAGAGGAGTGAGATCTTACTCTGAAACTGCTGGGGAAAGAAATGGAAGTGAGCATTCAAGTTGCATTAGGAAGAGAGTTGCAATACCCTCTTAGCAGCAGAAAATAGTTCTGGCCTACTTTTCCACAGAAATGGAGTTTGGTTAAATGAATAATGTTTAGCTCATAGAAGCACTATAAAACCAGATAGCCAGGCTTAGAATGTGGACAGAAACAAGGTCAGACCAAACCAAAATCGTGCTACAAGCCAGTGAGATGAGATCATCGCTGCTGCCTTCATGGGAATCTGGACCGTGCATTCGGCTCGCCCAGCCCTGCACAGAGTGTCATTGCCACACGCCTGTTTTACACATAGTCAGTGTTAACAGTGACTTCATGAACAGCAACTCCCACTTATAAAGGAAGTTAATTGTAACCACACTGTATTTAATTTATCTTAAAAGTGTACAATTTACCAACATCTAATACAAATGAAAATACTTGCATTTTAACACCCAGTAATTCCACTTTGGAGTATGTGTCCTGGCAAAACGCACTGAGTATACACAAGGATCTCCACACCCAAGAATCCTCTTTGGGAAATAGTCATCCTCAATTTTTTTTTTTTTAATTGATGCCATAAGTGCAGATTTTAAAAAATGCTTAGAAACTACCAGATGGTCAAAGCTGAGAGAGAAAAAAATAATTTCTAAAAAATCAGTCTGAATCAGAAGATAGATTCCAAATATTTTCAGAAGCCTGGAACACTAGGGTAAACCCCACAAAATGGAGTATAATGAATGTTCTTTTTTTTCATTTGCTTCAATTTTTAATAACCAAGCTGCACTGAGTACAGAATAAAGAGGGCTTGACTTGTGGGGCTATTTCCTGAGAAAATATCTTGAGAAGTTTCAGTTGACCACAAACCTAAATGCCTGTTATATGACAGCTATAAAGTAGCTCTGCCTTTAGGTTACACCCAGCCTCCAGTTCAGTTCAGGACAAGGGCAATTGATGAACCCGGGAACCCCTCAAGAAGTGAGATGAAGATGAGAAGTGAGCTACATTATATGAAAAAGAATTGAGGGAAACGTTAATATTTTGGCTGAAAATAAAGAATAAGGGAAGCTGGAACTCTCTTCTAATATTATATGGAAGGCAGAAAAAACCCTTAAAACCACAGAATTTCAGCTAAACATGATCTGTATTCCTCTAGGGGATAAAATGTAAGCAAGTGTATAAAAATTACATGAATATGGGTTTTGTTTTATATAAGAACAAACTTTCTAGCATCTGTAGGTTTCTAGTAGTTTAGTAAGTTAGTGAGCTTCTCACCACTGGAAGTAATGTTGGCTCTCTTTGACTTCTGTTGGGTGAGAGATTTTAAATGTTTAAACTGTTTTTCTTAATACTCTTTTGCATTCAAATTGTTTACTTTTCAGATAAGGAAACAGGCTTTCAGAGTAAAGAAAAAAGAATACTAATAGCTTGGTGAAAGTACTGTGTTTAATACCTAACTGATCTTAATCAGAAGCCTATGGGGTTAATTACAAAATAACCTAGTTTTTGTCTCTCTCTCCTTTTTGTCCTGCTCAGTAGGGCTGTTCCTTTCCCTGTTTGGATAAGGGAAAGCCAGCCTGTGAGTTTATAGGTTAAATTTAATGAATGGTAGCACATTCACTTCAAATCATAAGTACAACCAAATTTGTGACTTAAAACCTGCATTACTGTGTTATCCTGAGTTTAAACTTGATTGAAAGTGAACACTCTCCAGCCTCCACATCTCCCTTGGCCGGCCTGCCCTTGGTTGCCTACCTGCAACACAAGAAGACTAGCGGAAGGGGGAACAGGGGGCAGAAGAGACTTTTCCCTAACAGACACTTTTATGAGACCTCTGCCTGTGGAGGAAATGGCAGCCCACTCCAGTATTCTTGCCTGGAGAATACCCTGAATAGAGGAGCCTGGCGGGCCACAGCCCATGGGGTTGCACAGTGTCAGACACGACTGAAGCGACTTAGCATGCAGCACGCAGGCCTGTCTTCAGGAGGTTGTAGGGGGTGCAGGTGAGATAGGGCTGATGCTGACACATTCTCTCACAGGAACCCTTCCATCTCGGGACTCCCTGACAGATCCCTCCACTGAACTGCTTTATCATGGTCTGGCCACAGCTTTGGCGGAGACTCTCCACCCGAGCCCGAGTCCCTGCCCCAGCCAGGATAGTCACGTGTGCCTACCATCTCCTTTTCATGGCAGACCATGCCCTCCGGTGGGATACCTTCAAAGACAATCGCAGTCTGAGGTCACAGCCGTAGTTTCCACAGCTAATCCCCAGGGGTCATGTAACTTAACTTGATTCAGGGCAAATCCTGTTACTGCCCAGAGGCAGCTCTCAGCTTTTGTCATCAGCTGCTCTCACTTCCTCAGGCTTGAGGTGGACTGCAGTCTCTGGAGCTAAGGAACACCTATTTCTCTCTCTGAGTGGTTCCAGGGAAGCCCCCCTCACCAGGCCTGGCTTCCGGAGGCTGTGCCAGCATGCCCTTCCACACAGGGAGTTGGGGGGAGGCAGGGAGGTGAGAATGCTGTTCTCACCTCAGAAAGTCTCCTGACAGACCTCCAAATCCCAATCTTTTTGTTTTTTTTTTTTTAATGTCACTGCTCTGAGAGAAGGACCCAGGTAAAGAGCTCATAACTTCAAAGGACTCAATTATTTTTGTTATAATTTTGCATTTTGAAGATCTGTTTTATCTGGTAGCTAGTATACTTTGGTGCCCTGATCAAAACATTCAATTATATATACCTATTATACTCATTTATTCTCCTCACAAGCCTATTTGCTAAGCCTCAATATCCCCATTTTATCGGTAGGAAAAACTGAAGCACAGAGAGATAAAATAATTTTGTCCAGTCCATGGTAATACAGCTTGTAAATTGTGCATGCATGCTAAGTCATTTCAGTCGTGTCTGACTCTTTGTGACCCTATGGACCATAGCCCGCCAGGCTCCTCTATCCATGGGATTCTCCAGTCAAGAATACTGGAGTGGGTTGCCCTTTCCTCCTTCAGGGGATCTTCTGACCCAGGGTTACATGTCTCGTGTATTGGCAGGCGGGTTCTTTACCACTGGCACCACCAACTGTGAGATTGGTTATACATCCAGAGCCTGCTATCTACATCTGCGTCATACTCTGATGGGTAAGCAGGTTGTGTTGTGCGGAATAATCAACCTACATGTCTTGTTTTCCTTGTGGGAGTGGGAGGAGGAGGATTGTTTGCGGCTGTGCATTTAGAACCAAACATCAATTTCCAATCATCCTTTATCAGTCAGAGTGAAGTGAAGTCACTCAGTCATGTCTGACTCTTTGCAACCCCATGGACTGTAGCCTACCAGGCTCCTCCATCCATAGTATTTTCCAAGCAAGAATACAGGAGTGGGTTGTCATTTCCTTCTCCAATTTGAAGACAAAGGACCACAGTAAACATTCATTGTGCACTTACTAAGGGCACTTACCTGTATTCTTTCATTCTCTCCTCATAACATAAAAGTAGTATGTCTGCCGTTTTATAGATGAGAAAAGTCTTTGGGGAAAGCACTGGGAAAAGACAGAAGCCCAACTTCTTGTTCCTGTTGCAGCTTTTTCTAGTGCTCAGAGTTAGTTGGTCCAATTCCACAAGTCCGTGGGCCGTATTTCTTCTCATCTATCAAATGGGAAGGATAACATTCATCCTTTGTAGGGTATTCCCTGTAGCTCAAAAGGTAAAGAATCCGCCTGCGGTGCAGGAGACCCAGGTTTGATCCCTGGGTCAGGAAGATCCTCTGGAGAAGGGAATGGCAGTCCACTCCAGTCTGCTTACCTGGAGAATTCCATGGACAGAGGAGCCCAGCAGGCTACAGCCCATGGGATTGCAAAGAGTTGGACACGACTGAGCAACTGACACTACTACTACTACTATTTGCTTCATAGGATCCTTGTGGGGTCAAATGAGTCACTGGATGGGAAAGAACTTTAAAACTCACAAAGTACTGTCCACATTCAGGGAATCATTATGACTGTGTTATTCCCATCCCACAAAGGCAGCTGCTGTAGGTAAAACTGCAAGTTCGTCCTCTGCCAAGTGGCCCATGACAGGGACCACAGTGATGCTGTCCAACAGGCATGGCAGAAGAGAGACTGTGTCCTGAAAATCATTTAAACAGAAGGAAAGGAAGCATAGTTAAAACAAAACCTTCAGAAATGGTGTTGTAGGGCTGAGACAGAGCCAAGCTGAGAAAACTCTGGGATACTTTCTTTGCTCTTGAGAACGATTCTAAGGCTTGAAAATCAGCCAGGTGGAGAAAAAGGGAGTAAGTGCACAGCAGACTTCACAGCAGAAAGAGAAAAGCACAAACTCACAAATTTGGGGAAAATGAGCATAACAATACAGAAAAGTATTTTTAAATCCACTCAAAAACTGACCAGAGATTCTAAGCTATGGCTGGATGTTTGCAAACACAACAGCTGCTGCATTCCACAGTCTAGAAGGGAAATAATGGAAACTTTCTTTTCTCTTTTCCAACAAGACACAACAAAAGCAGAGCTGATGTAATTAATGAAAACAAGATGGCTATTTAAAATAGTGAAGGCACTGAACAACAGAATGGAATGGAAATGAGGCCCACATTTCGGGACAATTCGTTATTTATCTGCTGTTCTTTTAATGCACACTGTGTTCTGCTAATATTCCCCTCTCCAGGGAGACTACCAAACCAGGTTGGTTAGCGATACATGCATGAGGAGTTAGATGCTATGATATAAGCAGTGGGTGGATGGAGTTATTTCTTGAATATTAATTAATGTAGTCCATCCAACTTGAAGACTCTTACAGTTGAATACTTCAACTTAATGGATCTGTTTTCAAATTCCCTTTAATGGCCCTTCTGTGACCATAATATCTACTTTTCCAGACATCCTAAGTAGAAACCATTATGGACAATGTATGTAAAATCCCCCAAGGATAGCATATGGAGGAGAAACTGTGGACTGCCAAATTCAGCAGCTCTGGAGAGAGTGTTTCTGAATTAAACTTGAGTCTACAGGGATTGCAGTTCATTTATGACTGGCAAAATATATCTTCCCAATTCCGAAAGATAAATCCCACTGATATATATGTGGATTTCACGAGTGTTTCTCAAAAAACACAAGGCAAAAGAATCTTTCCACAAAATGTAGAAGTTCTATGATACTTTGAAATTATGATAAGTCACATGTTATGTTGGCTCTCACTGCTAAATAGAGAATTTTGTGAGTGCTGTACCAACTCTGACCTGAGGAAACTTGGTTCAGAAATTTCATGCTGAGATGTTAGGGTGAAATGACTGTTTTGAAACACTTAAAAGGACTGACAAGGCAGTGACTACAGTCTTTGTTGTTTTAAAGATAAATTTAAAAACTCCAAAAGTTTGGAGAGGAGGGAACCAGAGTATTGCAAACTTTTTCTTTGGCCAAATAAGATCAGTTTTAATTTTATTTTTTATGAAAAAATAATAGATATTATTGATAGCACAGACGCAGAGTTTAAAGTACAGTTCTTTAAATTAATGTACTTAGCTTCATGAAAAATCATCCTGGTTTATCTTCATGTTTTGATTTCATTGTGGACCAGGGAAAATATTGTGGCAAACCAGAGCTGGTCTATGAACCCACAGTTGAAAACCACTAGCTTGATTCACTTCATTAGAATGAGCTGGTTCTCTACCCTAAGCAACTATTAAAATCTAATTCAAAAGCTTTCAGCATCCAGCAAACTCCTGTAATTTAGCACGAAGTGATTAAATCTTCTAGTGAGTGTTTACATTTATTGGTGAATGATACTTTATTCTGTACCCATGCAATAAATTTCTTGGAATACTATTTATTTTTTAAATTTCCACTTTCAAGGAGCTGATAGAGCTAGAATTTTAACCATTTTAAATATTTAAGACTATTATTTTAACTTGAAATGCTAGTAAACTTCTAACTTACATGCACAGAATACTTATTCTTATCCTGAATAGAACTTTTTTTTTAATACTCTTTTTTTAACAGGCTAAGTCAGACCATGAACTCCAAGAATCTTTAAGATTGATTGTTTATTGGCACTGTTTTATATTTGTGTTGGATGTTTAATATTAAATTCTCCTATATGCAGAGAATTAAGAAATTGTATTATTTAGTGATTTTTGATGTTGCAATATTTCTAAATGGGATTTGGAATCATTTTAAAATAACTTAATTTTTATTAATTCTGGTGGAGTAGCTTTCCACTGAAAATTAAAACTGTAAAAATCAAGTCTTACTCAGTACCTACTTTTGAAAAACTTGATTTGGGATCCTTATATTCAAGAGCACGTAGTTCTTTTTCCTACCTGTTTGAAAATTAATATTAGCACCTTGACACTTTAAGGAGAAAGAACTGGTTAAATTTTCCCTCTAGCAAGGCCCTTAAGCAGTCTTCTTGAGTATTAAATTCTTAAAGGCCAAGGAAGGAGAGTATAGTATTCCCTCCCTACCATGTTACTCTAAAGACAATGTACTCTTAAATTTCATCCATTCACACAAATTAAGTCTAAAATCCCAAACCAGGTAATCCACACCTCCTACCCCCAAAAATTCCGTAGTAAATTAATCTGAATCCTTGAAAGTAAGGGGAATGCTAATGAAGAGACGCTCACTTTTTACTGGCATCAGTTCATGATTGTTTGAATTTTTATTTTACAACAAGCTTGTCTTCCTTTTGTAATGAGTAAAATCTATCAAAAATTGTTTTTGAAATCTGTGTTTTCCTGATTCTATAAGAACTATTCTTTTATTCTCAGGAATAAGTAAAACGGGTGGGAGGTGGAGGTAAAAACCCAGAACACATTTCTTGAACTAAAGAATGATTGAATATAGAATTTGAAGCTGCGTCAAAGCCAGCAGAGATCTGTTATTTTTTCTAAACATTTACTTTTCAATTCATGCTAGTAACTCCCAAAGAGCAGCTGCCATTTGCTGAAGTTGTTGAAGTTTGGCTACATTATCTGAGAACCAGTAGAGGTCGCCATCAACCACATTCTAGCACTTTCGGGAGAGGAAAAAAATCAGTTTCGTTAGTAAAAAGTGCGCAACAGGGTCAGAAGTTTTCAATATGAAGCTTTCCTCTTGGAAGCTTTGCATAATTGACTCAATATTCAAGTCAGAGAAAAAAGTATAAATAAAAATAATAGATATAAGATGTTGGTGTTATAAAACTTCAAAAAATAGAATTTCCTAGAAATTACATTAAAAATTCTTCTAGTTGATTTAGTTAGTACAGATTCTTCTTTATGTTAAAATATTGGGACAAAAACCTCAAAAAGTTATCAAATCTCAACATGGTAAAATCCGTATATTTGTAAAATGACTGTGGTCTCTTTCTATCGCTATGTTTGGAACTCTTAAAAGTCTCAAATACTTTTTTTTTTTTTTAACCCCAAAATATCCTGTGACTTTCATTCTGTATATTAGATTTTTTAATGTATGTTTTCTCAACTAACAACACAAGTTACCGTGTCACAGAGTTACTATAATTATTGCCTATCACAGTTTACATAGAATAGTGAAGCCTGATAAGTGATTATTGCTGCTGAGTTTTCCAAAGATAGTTTAAAGTTTAATTTATTTTCTTTTGAGGCATGATTGACTTGTGAACAAAAGACGTTATAGTTTGGAGGTAGAATGTATAGATGTCTTCAAATAATAAAAAATCAGCCCCTAGGAATTCCCTGGCAGTCCAATGGTTAGGATTCAGCACTTTCAATGCCAGGGCCCAGGTTCGATTCCTGGTGGGGAAATGAAGATCCTGCAAGATATGCAGCACAACCCCCTGGCCCACAAAAAAAAAAAAAAAAAAAAAAAACCCTTTAGAAGAGAGAATAGGGTCAAGCTTGGTAATTCCAGAATGGATAAATGGGTAGATATAGAGATATATGCAACTCAAACTAGGGAAATTTTTTCCTATAAACAGGATTTTCTCACACAGAAGTGATTACTTCAGAAGTTAATAAGTTTACCATCACTGAAACTATTCAAATGGATTAGATATTCACTTGATGAGAATGTGTTAGAGATTTAACTTCTTAAATTTGCATGAGAAGCTATACTAAAGTTCTAAAAACAATTTTAATTCTTTAAAAAATTTTAATTGGTGATAGTGTTATATTAAAATTGTGAGATAGTAGGAAAATCCTGGGGGGGTGTGACAGATTAGTCTAAACAGTTAGTGGCTTAATATGACCACTTCTTTTAAACTCAGGCACTGGTCCAATGTTTTTTTATTGATGGTTAGAAGTTGATTTTCCTTTATATGGAGATTCAGAGACTCAGCTTCTGTAGGTCTTGTGGCTCATCATCTCCCTGGGTGTTGAAGTACTTTGCTTCTAGCCATGGGAAGGAGAGAGAGAGAACAGGGAATGTACACCTACTTCTTAACTATCTTATCCTGGAAGTGACATGGGGACTTCTGCTCCATATGCTACTGGCATGAGTAAGTCATACAATTCTACGTAAATTTAGGGAGAAAGAGAGACACAAACTTTGATGCACAGTTAGCCGTCTTTTCTACCATCCAGTCCTCTGACCACTAAACATTTATGAATACCCTTCTTCTTACCCATGAAACAAAGTCATTTCCCCTTCAAGTCAATTCAACATTACATTCAGTAACTTCTTCATCCAACTCAAAGTTTAGAAAAATCTCTGAGTCCCCTCCATCAGGCATGGATATAACTCTTCATCATCCAGTGTCTATGTTTGTTTCCTAAAATAGATTGCAACATTGGCTCAAATCTTAACCACTCCTCGCATCCGTATCCTTGGACACTTTACAGTGCCTGGCTCACTGTGGATGAAAATTTATACACACCCTTTGACTCTGAGCTCAGCCACATGATTTGCTTTGACCAGTGGGTCAGGAGAAGACAAGCTGTAAGCAGAAGTTTGCCCTCTGCTACTAACATGAGAATATGCTCAAGGCTGACCTACAGAAAGATGAGCGAGACACACAAATGAAGCAGAGCCAGTTGGCCCAGTCAAGGTGTCCTAGGTCAGTTGACAGCTAGCTGAGCTTCAGATATATGAGTAAGCTAAGTCAAGACAGAGCCACCTGGCTAAACCTAGCTGATCGTGACACATGAGCAATAAAGATTTGATACTGTGTGCACTTAGGGTTGGGTAATAGTTTATGTGCTGCCATATTGTGGTAATAGATAACTGATACCTTTCCCATCTAGACTTTCAGCACCTAGTGAATAGAAACTTGTTTTCTTGTTTGTAGTGTGGATAATAGCTATTAGTATGCTTTTCCTAATTGGAGGGCAAATTTTTGTTGAGCTCAGTTTCATAGATCACAAGATTTAGCTAGAGAAAATGCTTGAAATGATGTCAAACATAAATGTAAATCACTTTTATATAGTTCTTGCACTTCGACTTTTCAAATAACTTTCAGATCTCCTTTCATTCGATTTTCATAGCAATCCTGAGGTCAGGTGCGTGCTCAGCCACCCAGTCGTGTCCGACTTTTGGCGACCCTATGGATAGCCTGCCAGGCTTCTCTGTCCATGGGATTCTCCAGGCAAGAATACTGGAGTGGGTTGCCGTTTCCTCCTCCAGATGTCAGGCAAAAAGAAGTATTTATTCTATATTCCTATCAGATCTCCATGACTGAGTGACTTGCTTCAGTGACAATTGGCTAATGACAGCACAAGACTAAAACACATTGGAATCCATATCTCCTGGCTCGTAAAATCTGCTCCCACTGCTGAATAGGCCTCAGTAGAGAATTAAGGACAAAATAATTTTTCCATTGCTATTCTAACATGAATATGTTTGTGATATTCTCACCTTATCAGTGAATATGTTCAAGAGACAGCTTTGTTCCTTCAAAAAGTTCTGATCTCAGCTTAGGCCTATTCTCTCTAATGGGATGCTAGCACCAATATTTTCTATATCGTTTAGGGGAGCTGAAGAACTAACTGATCAGTAAACAAGAATTGGATGCAAAGAGATTTTGGCCTACAGCAGAGTTTTTCAGCCTCAGCACTATGGATGTTATGAGTTCGACAGTTCCCTGTTGGGGGAAGGAGAGCAGTTGCCCTATTCATTGTAGAATATTTAGCAGAGTCCCTGCATGTACCTAGTATCTGCCAGTAGCATTCCCAAAGTTATGATGATCAAAAATGTCTCCAGTTATTCCCGAATAACCTCCTCCCTCATTGAGAAACATGGATCTACAGATTAAATGCAATTAGGATTTTACAAGAGCATCAGATTCCTTGAACATGAGAGCTGACATCTAAGGCATGAGTTTGTACAACCTTTTCATTTTATAAGGTTTCATTTTATTTAGCTACACCCAAGGGTTATTATGCAAGGCCACAAGCCTGGTTACTGCCACATCTTCTGACACAAATCGATTCATATACAGTATATGTGCTCACCACTGCTCAGCAAGTGAAGTCATGGAGTTTCAAATAGCCCTTTCCACTTCTAATTCCTGTCCTGGGTACAGGTAATGATTATTTATTATGATTTATTACCCTTCCTTTGGGTTTCTATAGGAGCTTGATCCTACCCAAATAAGACCACAGGTAGGACTTCTCTTCTCTGCCTCTAAAATTCACCCATACACTTGACCATATTTGCCATATTTTCCTAGGCCACACCCAAGTGACAGCCTTTTTTTTGTCTCTTCTCTTCAATCTGTATTTTTAGTTCCAATTCTCCAGCTGTTCCCAAAATGGTGATCTCGTTGACTGTCCCTAGATATTATCTTCTTCTTATCCTTTTCCTCTTTTAGGCCTCAGGAAATGTCCTTTGCCATTCCACAGTTCTAGACCCCTGGGTACCAACTGTCTCAAGGCAGTGTCTCCTCTGGCCAATAGTGCCTTTTCAACACAAAATCTGAATATCTCCTTTTCATTTCCATCACCCATCCAAATCCCCAATGAGGTATTCAAAAGGCATATTTTCACCTTAAAAGACAAATTATCTTTTTGTCCTTGGACTTCCCCACTGCTCTCTCTTTGAGACACCTGTATGTACTGTTTCAACACACTACCCTTTCCCCCTCCCTCCCTACATAGAAGCACCTCTTTTTTATCATTGCATTGGGGCACAGGGTGTATTTTGCATCCCTGTCCCTTGTTTGAAACATATAAGAGAGCAAAACAAAATAAGCCCTCTATCAGACATGAATTAATATATTCAATCCTTTGAGAATGCTGCTGTATGAAATGAGTGGAAAACAATTATTTGATAAGGGTGCTAAACTACAATGAAAAGTCCATAATTAAAAAGCTTGCTATCATACTATTTAAAGAGAAAAGTGTCAGCTATTTGTGTTCAAGAAATTGGCTCCTTTCAATCCAGCTTATCTAGAATATAATCTGGTTTCCAATAGTTATATATTCAGTTCAGTCGCTCAGTCGTGTCCGACTCTTTGCAACCCCATGAATCACAGCACGCCGGGCCTCCCTGTCCATCACCAACTCCCGGAGTTCACTCAGACTCACGTCCATCGAGTCTGTGATGCCATCCAGCCATCTCATCCTCTGTCATCCCCTTCTCCTCCTGCCCCCAATCCCTCCCAGCATCAGAGTCTTTTCCAATGAGTCAACTCTTCCCATGAGGTGGCCAAAGTACTGGAGTTTCAGCTTTAGCATCATTCCTTCCAAAGAAATCTCAGGGTTGATCTCCTTCAGAATGGACTGGTTGGATCTCCAAGGGACTCTCAAGAGTCTTCTCCAACACCACAGTTCAAAAGCATCAATTCTTCGGTGCTCAGCCTTCTTCACAGTCCAACTCTCACATCCATACATGACCACAGGAAAAACCATAGTCTTGACTAGACGGACCTTAGTCAGCAAAGTAATGTCTCTACTTTTGAATATGCTGTCTAGGTTGGTCATAACTTTTCTTCCAAGGAGTAAGCATCTTTTAATTTCATGGCCAGTTATAAAAAGTTGCTACAGTGTGGAGCAAAGAGAAAAAAACACAATCCCAGAGAGTACTGGGGTAAAAAGCAGTTGGACATTGTAAGCTCTTATCACCTCCTTTAGGACTTTCACTTTCTTTTAAAATTATCTTGGCTTATTTAAGAAACAGATGAAGGTAGGGAGAAATTTGGGAAAGGAAGAAACTAAAAAACCTCTGTTGAGATTATAGTTGGGGTAACTAAAAACAGAAAAGATTTATAAGTGAAGATGCAATTTGATTCTGGCATAGATATAGGTCCTGAACAACTTCCAGAAGGAATCTTAAAAAAAGAAGCTGAGACCAAGATCTATAAAAACAAGGTGGAAGTATATGGGTATATATAGTTCTGACTGTCCCATTAGCATGCAATATATGTTAACATGTATATTGAAAGGGGCTTCCCTGGTGGCTCAGAGGGTAAAGCATCTGCCTGCAATGTGGGAGACCTGGGTTCGATCCCTGGGTCAGGAAGATCCCCTGGAGAAGGAAATGGCAAATTTAAAATTTTAATTCTCAGCTCTGATTTCAAGTTATTTACTTTATTATTATTATTATTATTATTATTATTCCAGGAAAAGTAATTTCCAAGCTTGAGAGGATTCTTTTGGCTTGTTTAGGATTAGAAAGGAACAGTTTTTATCATATAAACAAATAATTTTTAATAAAAACACATTTTAAAATGTACTCATAGCTATTTATTTTTAAAATACCTACTAATGAGAACTTTATTTTATTTTTTTGAGCATTTTATTTTAAATAGACACTGCACTTGGGTCTAGAAAGCCTCAAAGTGTAGAGACAAGCTGACTGTAATCAAGTAAATTTAGGCTGTGGTTATGTGTTTGTATATGAAAGTTGGTTCTGTAAAATTTAGTTAGTTTGCCTGTATTCCTCTTAATGCTTCATGAAAACATGATGGTCAAATAGTATAATTTACTTCTCATTTTTTCATTTATTTGTGAGTCTTGGCAAAAGGAAACATGGAACATCCAGAGCAGTGCTCTGATTCTTCACTCGAAGTGGCTGCTAGACAGCAGGAGACCAAATCAGGGGCTTTTTGGCCACAACACTGCTGTGTAAACAACACACAGGACACTTTGGAGATGCCTACAACAATAAACATCGATTTTTTTCTGATGCACACAGGGCTCGGCTGGTGTACTGTGCATCTCAGCTACACCTAGTTCAGTTCACTTCAGTCGCTCAGTCGTGTCCAGCTCTTTGCGTCCCCAGGGCTGCAGCACACCAGGCTTCCTTGTCCATCACCAACTTCTGCAGCTTGCTCAAACTCATGTCCATTGAGTCAGTGATGCCATCCAACCATCTCATCTTCTGCTGTCCCCTTCTCCTCATGTCTTCAATCTTTCCTAGAGTCAGGGTCTTTTCTAATGGGTCAGCTCTTCACATCAGGTGGCCAAAGTATTGCAGCTTCCACTTCAGCATCAGTCCTTCTGATCTCCTTTAGGATGGACTAGTTGGATCTCCTTGAAGTCCAAGGGATTCTCAAGAGTCTTCTCCAACACCACAGTTCAAAAGCATCAATTCTTTGGTGTTCAGCTTTCTTTAGGGTGCAACTCTAACATCCATACATGACTACTGGAAAAACCATGGCTTTGACTATTCAGACCTTTGTCAGCAAAGTAATGCCTCTGCTCTTTAATGTGCTGTCTAGATTGGTCATAGCTTTTCCTCCAAGGAACAAGTGTCTTTTAATTTCATGGCTGCCTTCACCATCTGTGGTGATTTTGGAGCCGAAGAAAATAAAGTCTGTCACTGTTTCTGTTGTTTTCCCCATCTATTTCCCATGAAGTGATGGGACCAGATGCCATGATCTTCGTTTTCTGAATGTTGAGTTTTAAGCCAACTGTTTCACTCTCGTCTTTCACTTTCATCAGGAGGCTCTTTAGTTCTTCTTCACTTTCTGCCATAAGGGTGGTGTCATCTGCAAATCTGAGGTGATTGATATTTCTCCCAGAAATCTTGATTCCAGCTTGTGTTTCATCCAGCCCAGGATTTCACATGATGTACTCTGCATATAAGTTAAATAAGTAGGGTGACAATATATAGCCTTGATATACTCCTTTCCCAATTTGGAACCAGTCTGTTGTTCCATGTCCAGTTCTAACTGTTGCTTCCTGACCTGCATATAGGTTTCTCAAGGGGCAGGTCAGGTGATCTGGTATTCCCATCTCTTTCAGAATTTTCCACAGTTTGTTGAGATCCACACAGTCAAAGGCTTTGGTGTAGTTAATAAAGCAGAAATAGATGTTTTTCTGGAACTCTCTTGCTTTTTCAATCATCTGATGAATGTTGGCAATTTGATCTCTGGTTCCTCTGCCTTTTCTAAAACCAGCTTGAACATCTGGAATTTCATGGTTCACATACTGGCATGGAGAATTTTGAGCATTACTTTGCTAGCGTGTGAGATGACTGCAACTGTGCAATAGTTTGAACATTCTTTGGCATTGCCTTTCTTTGGGATTGGAATGAAAACTGACCATTTCCAGTCCTGTGGCCACTGCTGAGTTTTCCAAAGTTGCTGGCATATTGAGTGCAACACTTCAAAGCATCATCTTTTAGGATTTGAAATAGCTCAACTAGAATTCCATCACCTCCACTAGCTTTGCTCGTAGTGATGCTTCCTAAGGCCCACTTGACTTCACATTCCAGAATGTCTGGCTCTAGGTCAGTGATCACACCATCATCTTTATCTGGGTCATGAAGATCTTTTTTGCATAGTTCTTCTGTGTATTCTTGCCGCCTCTTAATATCTTCTGCTTCTGTTAGGTCCATACCATTTCTGTCCTTTATTTAGCCCATCTTTGCATGAAATGTCCCCTTGGTATCTCTCATTTTCTTAAAGATACGTCTATTCTTTCCCATTCTATTGTTTTCCCCTATTTCTTTGCATTGGTTACTGAGTAAGGCTTTCTTCTGTCTTCTTGCTATTCTTTGGAAGACTGCATTAAAATGGGTATACCTTTGCTTTTCTCCTTTGCCTTTAGCTTCTCTTCTTTTCTCAGCTATTTGTAAGGCCTCCTCAGAGAATCATTTTGCTTTTTGCATTTCTTTTTCCTGGGTATGGTCTTGATCCCTGCCTCCTGTACAATGTTAGAAACCTTTGTCCATGGTTCTTCAGGCACCCTGCCTATCAGATCTAATACCTTGAACTCTTTCTCACTTCTACTATATAATCATAAGGGATTTGATTTAAGTCATGCCTGAATGGTCACCCTGCTTATTTAACTTATATGCAGAGTATATCATGAGAAACTCTGGACTGGAAGAAACACAAACTGGAATCAAGATTGCCGGGAGACATATCAATAAACTCAGATATGCAGATGACACCACCCTTACGGCAGAAAGTGAAGAGGAACTAAAAAGCCTCTTGATGAAAGTGAAAGTAGAGAGTGAAAAAGTTGGCTTAAAGCTCAACATTCAGAAAACGAAGATCATGGCATCTGGTCCCATCACTTCATGGCAAATAGATGGGGAAACAGTGGAAACAGTGTCAGACTTGATTTCGGGGGGCTCTAAAATCACTGCAGATGATTTTAGACTGCAGCCATGAAATTAAGACATTCACTCCTTGGAAGAAAAGTTATGACCAACCTAGATAGCATATTCAAAAGCAGAGACATTACTTTGCTGACTAAGGTCCGTCTAGTCAAGGCTATTGTTTTTCCTGTGGTCATGTATGGATGTGAGAGTTGGACTGTGAAGAAGGCTGAGCACCAAAGAATTGATGCTTTTGAACTGTGGTGTTGGAGAAGACTCTTGAGAGTCCCTTAGACTGCAAGGAGGTCCAACCAGTCCATTCTGAAGATCAGCCCTGGGATTTCTTTGGAAGGAATGATGCTAAAGCTGAAACTCCAGTACTTTGGCCACCTCATATGAAGAGTTGACTCATTGGAAAAGACCCTGATGCTGGGAGGGATTGAGGGCAGGAGGAGACGGGAACTACAGAGGATGAGATGGCTGGATGGCATCATGGACTCGATGGACGTGAGTCTGAGTGAACTTCGGGAGTTGGTGATGGACAGGGAGGCCTGGATGCTGCGATTCAAGGGGTTGCAAAGAGTCGGACACGACTGAGCGATTGAACTGGACTGAACTGAACTGAACTGAACTGAACTGAATGGTCTAGTGGTTTTCCCTACTGAAAGGTTGCTGCTGAGCTGTGAAAGATGCTGGGATTCTTGGCCTCCAGAGGAGAAGAATTCGATCGGGGGCCAGTGACAAGGCTTGATCACTTAGAGCTTTTGTGTAATAGCGTTTTATTAAGTATAAAAGAGATAGAGAAAATTTCTGACATAGTCATCAGAAAGGGACAGAAAGAGTGTCTCCCTGCTAGCCTTTAGCAGTATGTTATATACCTATCAGCAAACTGTTAACTCAAGAAAGATGTCTCAAAACTCAGGGAGGCACCAAGCCCCTCACCCACAACATGCATTTTGAGATAACATTGCCACCAGGTGAGTCATCCTGGGCCATAAAATGATTGACATGAATCTTCAAGAAAGGCAGTTTTCCAAGTAAATATATAGTTTCTTTAACATAAATGAGGAGAACAATGTATGAGTAAAACATACAGGTTTGTTGAGACTTGAAGAAAGACAGAGTCTAAGGTAAATACATAGTTCATTAACATAGCTTAAGAAAAACATTTCCATAAGAAAAAAACATCGTCAGGTCCTGGTTTGAGAAAAGTTAAGTTCAGGTGAAGCCAGATGTCGTTGTGACAACACAGAATTTTAAGAGAAACCTCCTTTTAATTTTGTATAGAAAATGGGAAGAAAAATCTGACACTTGTTTGTTTCATCTTGCTGCTTAAGAGAGAGAAAAAATGTCTGACACTTGCAGCCTATTTCCTTCATTTGGCAACCCCTGGCCTTCCTGCCTGTTACCCTCTCACCTACTTTCTTCAATTTAAGTCTGAATTTGGCAATCAGGAATTGATGATTTGAGCCATAGTCAGTTCCTGGTCTTGTTTTTGCAGACTGTATAGAGCCTTTCTCCATCTTTGGCTGCAAAGAGTATAATCCATCTGATTTCGGTATTGACCATCTGGTGATGTCCATGTGGTGAAGGCCTTTCATGGCTGTCAAGATACAGGGACATAATTCAGCTTAGGCCAATGGTCCCTCTGCCCAGGGAATTTTAATACTTGGTACCTGGGTGTCTCCTTTAATTCTGTGAATTACGTCATAGCTTTCCAAGAAATCTCCTTTTGCAGTTTTCTCTTGTGTTGTTGGAAGAGAGTGTTTGCTATGACCTGTGTGTTCTCTTGGCAAAACTCTGTTAGCCTTTGACCTGCTTTGTTTTGTACGCCAAGGCCAAATTTGCCTGTTACTCCAGATATCTCTTGACTTCCTACTTTTGCATTTTACAAATGAAAAAACTGCAGCTAGGCCTAGCCAATCTGAATTGGTCTTGCTTCTGCTTCTGCAGCCGATTGGAAGGCCAGCTAAGAGCTGGCTGTTCTAGGCTGGCCTCAGCAGGAGCCACTCTGCTCATCTCCAAGGTTTTCTCTCTTTTCTTTAGTAGGCTACTGGGACTCGTTCTCACCATGGTGGCAGGAGCCCAAGAGAGCGAGTAGAGGTGCACAGAGCCTCTAGAGGCCCAAGCTCAGAACTGAAATCACAGAGCATTGTTATGACCAAAGCAAATCCAAGGCTGGGAGACAGACTCTAGATCTTCATGGAAGGAACTAGAAAGTCCTATCTCCAACAGGGTGGGCAGAGAGAGGGGTAGAAATAGAGACGTTTTTGCAGTGAATCCTCTGCATAGGACAACAACCCTGGTAGAAATGGAAATTGGGGAGAGAGGGTGTAACTCAAGGCTGTATTTTCTAAGCAAGCACCCTGCTTTTATGTCGATTGTGTATTAAGGGAGGTGTGAGGCTATCTACTTTGTGGCTATCACTATTGACAGTATTTTATATTTTAAAACCCTGTGGAAAAATCAGACAAACCAGTTCAAGTTTTTGGTACATTTTAGTAATTCAGGACTTCATTTATCTAAGCAAATTTTTCCAATATCCAAAAACCTGATATTATGAATCTTTAATTTTTTTTGTACATAAAAGTTAGGAGTGTTTTTTTTCTTTAAAATTTCCATGGAGAGTATGATTAATATCTCTCTTATACTTACTTGTGTGTATGTACTTCCACTATTACTAATTCCCCTTGGTGTTAAAATCTCTCTCTCTCTTTTTTTTTTTTTTTTTTCTGCCCTTAGGCATATATTCCTCCTTACAATAGCAACGTTTTTTATTTCTATGGGGAATACCCCTTCTTCCATTTGGTGAAGGCCTTTCATGGCTGTGAAGATATAGGGACATAACTCAACTTAGGCCAACGGTCCCTCTGCCCAGGGAATTTTAATACTTGGTGCCTTGGTGTCTCCTTTAATTCTGTGAATTACATCATAGCTTTCCAAGAAATTTCCTTTTGCAAGTTATCCAGAAATGTTTTTTATTCCTTATAGTTAGAGAACACTGGGAAATGTATCCCTTAAATTTTACTGCCTATGCACTTTTCCTTACCTGCAAAAATTCACAGTATATTGCTGTCACTCCAAGTTCTTATCTAAGAAGTAAAACTTGGATATTTTTACCTTTTAAAAAAAGTCAGAAAGATATTAAATATTTAGATGGATGAGAAGCCATGGTGGAAAATATAGTGTCTATTTATATTTGTTGACAGTAAAATGAAGCTAGAGATAGTAGAAAGGATGTGACCTTTGAAACCAGACAGATCAGAGCTCTAATTATAGGTTAGCTGTATACTAGATTACAGTCTTGGATAAGGTAAAACATTTAGTTTCTTAACTATCAAAATGTGACTTATAAAACTTTATCATAATAATCCTAGTGAGAGTTAGACATAATATATAAAGTCTTTGCCACACTGCAAATGCTCAAAAATTTATAAATATTAGTATTAAGCATATACATAGTGAAGAATTAACTTTGCCCAAAGAGCAGTCTGGGCTTTGTCCCTGCTTCTATGAGTTAAATTCTAAACCTATGGAATTTCCCATGTAATAGGAGCATTTTGTTATTCATGGTGGGTTCCTCAGACTACACCTGATATTTTATGGTAATGAGGTGACTCCATGGGCCCCTGGATACTTTATGTTGCCAAGATGACTCGAGATGGGGGTTGGACACACTCAAACACCATGTGATAAGAGAGGATTGAGGCTTTGGCCAGGGTTATCAGCCTGAACTCCGGGGAGGGGAAAGGAGTAGACTTTGAGTACAACCACATAAGCTTCAATTACATGTA
This sequence comes from Capra hircus, assembly GCF_001704415.2. Classification (NCBI taxonomy): domain Eukaryota; kingdom Metazoa; phylum Chordata; class Mammalia; order Artiodactyla; family Bovidae; genus Capra; species Capra hircus. The sequence goes on from NC_030812.1 coordinate 11,869,589, forward strand.
AGTAATACAATGTCAGTAAAAACTGGAAACTGAGGCACAGATGAGCTTCATGGATTGACAGTACTTCATGCAAAGATTAATTACCACAATTTGATGCTGATAAGCATAAGGTGTCCCTGAGAAAACAGAGGCTGTGAATTTGAAGCCTGCCTAATCCCAGGTTCAACTATGTGCATCTCTTCTTTTGGCTGGTTTTGAGTTGTATCCTTTAGCTATCAGTTCAGTTCAGTTGCTCAGTCATGTCTGAATCTTTGTCACCCCATGAATCGCAGCACGCCAGGCCTCCCTGTCCATCACCAACTCTCGGAGTTCACTCGAACTCATGTCCATTGAGTCAGTGATGCCATCCAGCCATCTCATCCTCTGTCGTCCCCTTCTCCTCCTGCCCCCAATCCCTCCCAGCATCAGAGTCTTTTCCAATGAGTCAACTCTTCTCATGAGGTGGCCAAAGTATTAGAGCTTCAGCTTTAGAATCATTCCTTCCAATGAACCCCCAGGGCTGATCTCCTTCAGAATGGACTGGTTGGATCTCCTTGCAGTCCAAGGGACTCTCAACAGTCTTCTCCAACACCACAGTTCAAAAGCATCAATTCTTTGGTGCTCAGCTTTCTTCACAGTCCAACTCTCACATCCATACATGACCACTGGAAAAACCATAGCCTTGACTAGATGGACCTTTGTTGGCAAAGTAATGTCTCTGCTTTTGAATATGCTCTCTAGGATGGTCATAACTTTCCTTCCAAGGTCTTTTAATTTCATGGCTGCAGTCACCATCTGCAGTGATTTTAGAGCCCCCAAAAATAAAGTCTGACACTGTTTCCACTGTTTCCCCATCTATTTGCTATGAAGTGATAGGACCAGACACCATGATCTTCGTTTTCTGAGTGTTGAGCTTTAAGCCAACTTTTTCACTCTCCACTTTCACTTTCATCAAGAGGCTTTTTAGTTCCTCTTCACTTTCTGCCATAAGGGTGGTGTCATCTGCAAATCTGAGGTGATTGATATTTCTCCCAGAAATCTTGATTCCAGCTTGTGCTTCTTCCAGCCTAGCATTTCTCATGATGTACTCTGCATAGAAGTTAAATAAGCAGAGTGACAATATACAGCCTTGACGTACTCCTTTCCTGATTTGGAACTAGTCTGTTGTTCCATGTCCAGTTCTAACTGTTGCTTCCTGACCTGCATATAGGTTTCTCAAGAGGCAGGTCAGGTAGTCTGGTATTCCCATCTCTTTCAGAATTTTCCACAGTTTCTTATGAACCACATGGTCAAAGGCTTTGGCATAGTCAATAAAACAGAAATAGATGTTTTTTATGAAACTCTCTTGTTTTTTCGATGATCCAGCAGATGTTAGCAATTTGATCTCTGGTTTCTCTGCCTTTTCTAAAACCAGCTTGAACATCTGGAAGTTCACGGTTCACGTACTGCTGAAGCCTGGCTTGGAAAATTTAGAGCATTACTTTAATAGCATGTGAGATGAGTGCAATTGTGCAGTAGTTTGAGCATTCTTTGGCATTGCCTTTCTTAGGATTGGAATGAAAACTGACCTTTTCAGTCCTGTGGCCACTGCTGAGTTTTCCCAATTTGCTGGCATATTGAGTACAGCACTCTCACAGCATCACCTTTCAGGATTTGAAATAGCTCAACTGGAATTCCATTACCTCCACTAGCTTTGTTCATAGTGATGCTTTCTAAGCTCACTTGGCTTCACATTCCAGGATGTCTGGCTCTAGAGGTGAGTGATCACACCATCGTGATTATCTTGGTCATGAAGATCTATTTTGTACAGTTCTTCTGTGTATTCTTGCCACCTCTTCTTAATATCTTCTGCTTCTGTTAGGTCCATACCATTTCTTTCCTTTATCGAGCTCATCTTTGCATGAAATATTCCCTTGGTATCTCTAATTTTCTTAAAGTTATCTCTATTCTTTCTCATTCTGTTGTTTTCCCTTATTACTTTGCATTGATCGCTGAGGAAGGCTTTCTTATCTCTCTCCTTGCTATTCTTTGGAACTCTGCATGCAGATGTTTATATCTTTCCTTTTCTCCTTTGCTTTTTGCTTCTCTTCTTTTCACAGATATTTGTAAGGCCTCCCCAGACAGCCATTTCCCTTTTTTGCATTTCATTTCCATGGGAATGGTCTTGATCTCTGTCTCCTATACAATGTCACGAACCTTCGTCCATAGTTCATCAAGCACTCTGTCGGATCTAGTCCCTTAAATCTATTTCTCACTTCCACTCTATAATCATAAGGGATTGGATTTAGGTCATACCTAATGGTATAGGTATACTGAATGGTATAGCGGTTTTCCCTACCTTCTTCAATTTAAGTCTGAATGTGTCTATAAGGAGTTCATGATCTGAGCCACAGTCCTGCTCTTGTTTTTGCTGACTGCATAGAACTTCTCCACCTTTGGCTGCAAAGAATATAATCAATCTGATTTTGGTGTTGACCATCTGGTTATGTCCATGAGTAGAGTCTTCTCTTGTGTTGTTAGAAGAAGGTGTTTGCTGTGACCAGTGCGTTCTCTTGGCAAAACTCTATTAGGCTTTGTCCTGCTTCATTCTGTATTCCAAGGCCAAATTTGCCCAGGTGTTTCTTGACTTCCTACTTTTGCATTCCAGTCCCCTAGAATGAAAAGGACATCTTTTTTGGGTGTTAGTTCTAAAAGGTCTTGTAGGTCTTCATAGAAGCTTCTTCAGTGTTACTGGTTGGGGCATAGACTTGGATTACTGTGATATTGAATGGTTTGCCTTGGAGACAAACATAGATCAGTCTGTCGTTTTTGAGATTGCATCCAAGTACTGCATTTCGGACTCCTTTGTTGACTATGATGGCTACTCCATTTCTTCTGAGGGATTCCTGCCCACAGTAGTAGATATAATGGTCATCTGAGTTAAATTCACCCATTCCAGTCCATTTCAGTTGGCTGATTCCTAGAATGTTGACGTTCACTCTTGCCATCTCCTGTTTGACCACTTCCAATTTGCCCTGAATCATGGACCTAACGTTCCAGGTTCCTATGCAATATTGCTCTTTACAGCATCGGACCTTGCTTTTATCACCAGTCACATCCACAACTGGGTGTGGTTTTTGCTTTGGCTCCGTCTCTTCATTCCTTCTGACGTTATTTCTCCACTGAAATCCAGTAGTGTATTGGACCCCTTCCAACCTGGGAAGTTCCTCTTTCAGTATCCTATCATTTTGCCTTTTCATACTGTTCATGGGGTTCTCAAGGCAAGAATACTGAAGTGGTTTGCCATTCCCTTCTCCAGTAGACCATGCTCTGTCAGACCTCTCCACCATGACCTGCCAGTCTTGGGTGGCCCCACACAGCATGGCTTAGTTTCATTGAGTTAGACAAGGCTGTGGTCTGTGTGATTAGGATTGACTAGTTTTCTGTGAGTATGGTTTCAGTGTGTCTGCCCTCTGATGCCCTCTTGCAACACCTACCATCTTACTTGGGTTTCTCTTATCTTTGACGTGCAGTATCTCTTCACAACGGCTCCAGCAAAGCGCAGCTGCTGCTCCTTACCTTGGACGAGGGGTATCTCCCATGGCCGCACCTCCTGACCTTGAATGTGGAGCAGTTTCTCTTGTCCCTCGTGTGCCCACGCAGCCGCCGCTCCTTGGACCTATAATCACAGGTGCAGAATTTTCCTGAATTCTATGTCATTCTATTTCTGCTTTATTGACTATGCCAAAGCCTTTGACTGTGTGGATCACAACAAACTGTGGAAAATTCTGAAAGAGATGGGAATACCAGACCACCTGACCTGCCTCTTGAGAAACCTATATGCAGGTCAAGAAGCAACAGTGAGAACTGGACGTGGAACAACAGACTGGCTCCAAATAGGAAAAGGAGTACGTAAAGTCTGTATATTGTTACCCTGCTTATTTAACTTATATGCAGAGTACATCATGAGAAATGCTAGGCTGGAAGAAGCACAAGCTGGAATCAAGATTTCTGGGAGAAATATCAATCACCTCAGATATGCAGATGACACCACCCTTATGGCAGAAAGTGAAGAGGAACTAAAAAGTTGGCTTAAAACTCCACATTCAGAAAACGAAGATCATGGCATCTAGTCCCATCATTTCATGGCAAATAAATGGGGAAACAGTGTCAGACTTTATTTTGGGGGGCTCTAAAATCACTGCAGATGGTGATTGCAGCCATGAAATTAAAAGATGCTTACTCCTTGGAAGGAAAGTTATGACCAACCTAGATAGCATATTCAAAAGCAGAGACATTACTTTGCCAACAAAGGTCCATCTAGTCAAGGCTATGGTTTTTCTAGTGGTCATGTATGGATGTGAGAGTTGGACTGTGAAGAAAGCTGAGCACCGAAGAATTGATGCTTTTGAACTGTGGTGTTGGAGACTGTTGAGAGTCCCTTGGACTGCAAGGAGATCCAACCAGTCCATTCTGAAGGACATCAGCCCTGGGGGTTCATTGCAAGGACTGATGCTAAAGCTGAAACTCCAATACTTTGGCCACCTCATGCAAAGAGTTGACTCATTGGAAAAGACCCTGATGCTGGGAAAGATGGAGGGCAGGAGGAGAAGGGGACGACAGAGGATGAGATGGCTGGATGGCATCACCGACTCAATGGACATGAGTTTGAGTGAACTCTGAGAGTTGGTGATGGACAGGGAGACCTGGCGTGCTGCGATTCATGGGGTCACAAAGAGTCAGACATGGCTGAGCAACTGAACTGAACTGAACTGATGTCATTCTAGTGAATTGTTGAAACTGATGATAGTTTTGGGAAATACTCAGTCTTGTAATTGATGTCAAGTCTTGGACTGACTTCACAGTCTGGAAGACTGTCCTTAACCTCAAGTTTGGGTAATTCTGAATAACATACTGTATTCAACCAAGAAAAATGAATATTACTTCCTTGTAACTGAGAAAGAAAACCTGGTTTTTCTTCTAGGCAGCTGGGAATGGTTATTTGAAATTAATTACATTTAAAATATGCAAATACAAGAACTACTCTTGCAATTAAGAGCATGTACTGTATATTATCATTGTTTTATTTTGGCAAATGTAAAAAAATTAGCATTTTTAAGGACTTTCAGATGTTCATATTAATCTCCCAAGCCCTTATCCTCCTTTTGTTAATATCTTACATTCTTATATCTGTAGACAGAAGGGATTTTCAGAAATATAACCCTTATATTTGGAAAGATTGCTCAGTAGCCTAAGACCAGCAAAGATATTTCTTTCCAAATATAAGGTTTATATTTCTGAAAATCCCTTCTGTCTACAGATATAAGAATATAAGATATTAACAAAAGGAGGATAAGGGCTTGGGACTTCCCTGGTAGCCCAGACGGTAAAGCATCTGTCTACAATGTGAGAGACCTGGGTTCGATCCCTGGGTTGGGAAGACTGGAGCTTGGTGCGGGCTACTATCCATGGGGTCGCAAAGAGTCAGGCATGACTGAGTGACTTCACTTTCATTTTCTTTCACAAGGTGTCCTTGTCATATGCCAGACACCATGCTCAGTATTTCATATGTACGTAACCAACCTGGAAGTTACTTATTATTTTCATTTTTAAGATGTCAATTATTGAACCCAAGAGACCTTTATAAAAACTTGTCAATCAAGTGAAGCTAAGTTTAATTTTAATAGACTTACTGCAGTAAGGGAGAACACCACTTTGGCATAGTCTTGAAAGTGAAAGTGACAGTTGGTCAGTCACGTCCAACTCTTTGAGATCCTATGGATTGTAGCATGCAGGCTCCTCTGTCCATGGAATTCTTCAGGCAAGAATACTGGAGCAGGTTGCCATTCACTTCTCTGGGGATCTTCCCGACCCAGGGATTCAATCTGTGTCTTGTGCATTGCAGGCAGATTCTTTACCATCTGAGCCACCAGAGAAGCCCTTGGCATAGTCTTAATACCATCTTAAAAGAGTTGTTGTAGTTCAGCTTCTCAGTCGTGTCCGACTCTTTGTGACTCCATGGACTGTAGCACGCCAGGCTTCCCTGTTCTTCACTATTTCCCGGAGTTTGCGCCAGATCATGTCCATTGAGTCGATGATGTCATCCAACCATCTTATCTTCTGTCACTCTCTTCTCCTTACAAGGGTGGGAAACAGTATTTACAGGGTTTGGAGTCGTGATTAAATGGTTAAGCATGATCATTCCTTGCAAGAAATTTATTGGAATTGGGCAAAATTCATGATATAATAGTTCAAAATCAGAGGATGCAACAAGATGAAGGTTTTAACTATCAGTGAAATTTTCTAATAAGTGAGTTGTTAGCTCAGATGAATAATCTATTGTCTGACAGAAGAACTGTTTCCCAGAATGAGAAAACTCTTTGCCCAAGAAAATTAATTTGCAAAACTGTCTTAAAGCAAAAAGTGAAATAATGCCTTAGTTTGCATTCTTATCTTTCTAGACATCAATTACCTGAAATTAATATTTAAGTCATGTTGACAAAGTTAATCTTAAGTTTCAAAAATGAAGAAATTTAGTAATTCTAAAGTCCCAGTTTATTTAACAGCATAAGGTGCTCCTTCCAAATATATTTATATATCCCTGAAAATAAGACTACATCACTACCAAGACTAAGAGCTATTAAAAATGATTAAAGAAGACAATTCAGGTGATATGAACAAACTTTAATACTTCATGAAGTGAACAGTCTCCATGTGGATAACAGTGAAGCAGGGGGAAATGTGGCAAGCATTTAAAGAGGAAAAAATAAGGAACAAGGAAGAGAAATTTTTTAAAATGAATAAGGAACAAGGAAATAAGTAAAAAGTCCACAGTTGGCTTGATAATTGAGGACTGGCTTGTTATTGAACCAAACTCTGCTTGTCTGGGCACAGCAAAGCCAATCTACTGATGCCAGGTTGTTGTGAAGGAAAGTGTTTATTGCAGTTGCCAACAAAAAAATGCACAGCCTTAAAGTTAAGTTTTAGAAAAGGCAGAGCAACCAGAGATTAAATTGCCAACATCTGCTGTATCATCGAAAAAACAAGAGAGTTCCAGAAAAACATCTATTTCTGCTTTATTAACTATGCCAAAGCCTTTGACTGTGTGGATCTCAACAAACTGTGGAAAATTCTGAAAGAGATGGGAATACCAGACCACCTGACCTGCCTCTTGAGAAATCTGTATGCAGGTCAGGAAGCAACAGTTAGAACTGGACATGGAACAACAGACTGATTCCAAATAGGAAAAGTGGTATGTCAAGGCTGTACATTGTCACCCTGCTTATTTAACTTATATGCAGAGTACATCATGAGAAAGGCTGGACTGGAAGAAACACAAGCTAGAATCAAGATTGCCGAGAGAAATATCAATCACCTCAGATATGCAGATGACACCACCCTTATGGCAGAAAGTGAAGAGGAACTAAAAAGCCTCTTGATGAAAGTGAAAGAGGAGAGTGAAAAAGTTGGCCTAAAGCTCCGCATTCAGAAAACAAAGATCATGGCATCTGGTCCCATCACTTCATGGCAAATAGATGGGGAAACAGTGGAAACAGTGTCAGACTTGATTTTTGGGGGCTCCAGAACCACTGCAGATGGTGACTGCAGCCATGAAATTAAAAGATGCTTACTTCTTGGAAGAAAAGTTATGACCCACCTAGATAGCATATTCAAAAGCAGAGACATTACTTTGCCGACTAAGGTCCATCTAGTCAAGGCTATGGTTTTTCCTGTGGTCATGTATGGATGTGAGAGTTGGACTGTGAAGAAGGCTGAGAGCCGAAGAATTGATGCTTTTGAACTGTGGTGTTGGAGAAGCCTCTTGAGAGTCCCTTGGACTGCAAGGAGATCCAACCAATCCATTCTGAAGATCAACCCTGGGATTTCTTTGGAAGGAATGATGCTAAAGCTGAAACTCCAGTACTTTGGCCACCTCATGAGAAGAGTTGACTCATTGGAAAAAACTCTGATGCTGGGAGGGATTGGGGGCAGGAGGAGAAGGGGATGACAGAGGATGAGATGGCTGGATGGCATCACTGACTCGATGGACGTGAGTCTGAGTGAACTCCGGGAGATGGTGATGAGCAGGGAGGGAGGCCTGGCGTGCTGCGATTCATGGGGTCGCAGAGTTGGACACGACTGAGCGGCTGAACTGAACTTAAAGTTGAGAGCTATGTTTGACTTGGTGAACAAAACCGAGGATTTAAGCCTGGGACTCAGCACCCCAGGTAACTCTCAGAGACTGTTCTGAAGGGTCAAGAGAGGGAGCCAGGATGCATAGGAGTTTTTACAATGAAGACCAGGTAGTTGGAAAGACCTAAAGACCTAAAGAAGACCAGGTATCTCAAGTTAAGAAATGCAATGCCTTTCTGTGTATGGGAGGATAAGCGCCTAGGCTCCCTGAAATCATTCCTTTGATGTGCACCTCGGCTGTCTGTGGCATTTTTCTGTGCTTCTCATCCTGAGTCCCTCAGCGCTCACTCAGGGTGGCTGTGATATGATGGCTTCATGGCTGCAACATTCTTGGTTTACTGATATGGCAGGTGGCATTTTCAGTTCACACAGAGCACCAAGCAAGAAGAATGGGCAGCTCGTGTTGAAAAGACCCCAAATCCCTGGTAGCTTTCAGGCCAGGATTTTTTAAAACAGCGTTAGAGGAGAGGGTCATAGGACACATGATCAGCTTCTGAGCAGCTTTCAGACTGCCTAATGGTGAGAGATAACAGGGTGATGTTTCAGGAATCTCTATCATCAGCCTTCTGATTCCAACCAGTCTGGACTCTGCATGCTTACGGTCAGCATATAGTCATCATTCTCTTCCTAGTAGGGGTGGGGGTTGGGGGACAGGGGCAGTCTTAACTTCTGATAAACAACTTAAAGATATGCATCAGATTTCTATCTATATCCCTTTAGGAGGAACCAGGAGTCCTATGACTAGTATTCTAATCATTAACTGCTTGAATCTGCTCTTTGGAATTCAGTGAAGGCCCTGGAGACTGAAGCTTTGGGGAAAAAATCAAGAAATGGGGGACACAGAGGTGCTTTTGTACCTGAGAAGGCCCCAGAGTCCTGCTCAGTTTCAATCCCCCCTTTTCTTTGCTACTCCTCAGTCCTGAGGAGAACAGGGACAGGACAAATAAGGAAATAAAGTTTTCTATAGAGAGATTAGTCATATATTCAGCAGGGGAACTTGGTTTTAGAGAGACTCAGTTTCAGGTTGGCTGGCTATAGTGTGTTTCTCGTCAAGCAGAGTATTTATAAAGACACAGACGTTATCCAAATTTTAGTTTGCTGACATGGCATTCTTGGAAGGAGTGGCTCCATTTTGGACCAGGATGCAACAGAACTAAGGTTACCTGGACTGCAACATAACTAAGGTCCCCTCCATCAATATGACGTTACTATCTTTTACCAGGAAGATAAGGCTATAAACCAGTAAATTACTTCAGTGCTTTGTGGAGGAGGAAAATTAATTTTCCTTCTACCCTTCTGAGTTCTTGGCTGAGACCCTCTGTAATAAAAGACAGATTAACAGGAAAAAAAATCTTTTAAATTGCATATGCACATAGGGGAGCTTCACAAAGATATGAGACTGTAAAGGAAGATATGAGACTGTAAAGGCAGGTAGGCAATTGAGGCTTATATGTCATCCTGAGTGAAGGGAAGGGATGAGGGCTCAGGCTTTAAAGAGGGGAAGCCATTCCTGGGAAGGTGAGAGGGCCAAATATTTAGTGAACCAAGGTTATCCTGCCAGGCAGGTAACTCTCAGGTAAAAGGTTATCTCCAGTAATATGTCTCTTCCCGGTACAGACACCCTTCTAATGTAAATTCTCTTCATAAATATAGATTTTTATTATGAAAGGGTAGCTTCTGTGTTTTCAGAGCTCCTTCAGGGCCTGCAGTTTCTTAAAAATAATTGGTTCAAAATAATCCTCATGCCAAAGATTATTTTGAGGTGGCACATTCTGCTACTTCTCAGCTTGCTTCAGGAACTTCAAGAAAATTCACTCAGCAAAATAAGCTATTCAACCAGTCACCTTCTTAGGACAGTAGTTGCTCAAGCTGCTTGCTGATAAGTAATTGTTTACTCCTCAAGAATCACTTTAAGATCTTCACCTGTCTATGACTACCAATCTTAAACTATTAGATTTATATCATGAACTTTTTCTAATCCCAAACAGATCCTGCCTTGAACGACTAAGATTAAACCACAGGAGCCCAGATCTTAAGCCCCTGTAAATACCTATCTCTGACCTCTTCTTTCGGAGACTTTATTAAAACTTTAGGGCTTCTCCATGGCTCAGTGGTAAGGAATCTGCCTGCAATGCCAGGAGATGTGGGTACGATCCCTGAGTGGGGAAGATCCCCTGCAGAAGGAAATGGCAATGCACTCCAGTATTCTTGCCTGGAAAACCCCAGAGACAGAGAAGCCTTAGCGGTCCATGGGGTTGCAAGAGTCAGACATGACTGAGCATGCATGCATGCAGTGTGATATTCTCTCTAACAGTAGGGGAAAAATATTTTAAGAAAAGTAGGCAATTGTCCAGATTTCCTTGATCAGCTGGTTATTCCGGTGGTATCTAGGTCTTTTGAGAGAGTTGGCAGCTGACATCCTTTAGGATCTGACATCCTACCTTATGGGCAGGGTCTGCTTAAATGAATGAGAAATTATTATAAATAGATACACCATTTGACATAGTGCATCAAGGGTTACAAAGCACTTCAACCTACATCATTTGGCTTAGCCATCAAAGAGCTACTTAAGGTAGATATTGTTATTGCACTTCCCTTAATCTTTAACTTTCTTTTATAGGTCAGTAAACAAACATTCCATGCCTAAGGTAAGAGAAAGCCAAGTAAGATGGTAGGTGTTGGAAGAGGGCATCAGAGGGCAGACACACTGAAACCATACTCGCAGAAATCTAGTCAATCTAATCACACTAGGACCACAGCCTTGTCTAACTCAATGAAACTAAGCCATGCCCACAGGGCAACCCAAGACGGGTGGGTCATGGTGGAGAGGTCTGACAGAGTGTGGTCCACTGGAGAAGGGAATGGCAAACGACTTCAGTATTCTTGCCTTGAGAACCCCATGAACAGTATGAAAAGGCAAAATGATAGGATACTGAAAGAGGAACTTCCCAGGTCAGTAGGTGCCCAATATGCTACTGGAGATCAGTGGAGAAATAACTCCAGAAAGAATGAAGGGATGGAGCCAAAGCAAAAACAGTACCCAGCTATGGATATGACTGGTGATAGAAGCAAGGTCCGATGCTGTAAAGAGCAATATTGCATAGGAACCTGGAATGTCAGGTCCATGAATCAAGGCAAATTGGAAGTGGTCAAACAAGAGATGGCAAGAGTGAATGTCAACATTCTAGGAATCAGTGAACTAAAATGGACTGGAATGGGTGAATTTAATTCAGATGACCATTGCATCTACTACTGCAGGCAGGAATCCCTCAGAAGAAATGGAGTAGCCATCATGGTCAACAAAAGAGTCCGAAATGCAGTACTTGGATGCAATCTCAAAAATGACAGAAAGATCGCTGTTCGTTTCTAAGGCAAACCATTCAATATTACAGTAATCCAAGTCTGTGCCCCAACCAGTAACACTGAAAAAGCTGAAGCTGAATGGTTCTAAGACCTACAAGATCTTTTAAAACTAACACCCAAAAAAGATGTCCTTTTCATTATAAGGGACAGGAATGCAAAAGTAGGAAGTCAAGAAACACCTGGAGGAACAGGCAAATTTGGCCTTGGAATGCAGAATGAAGCAGGGCAAAGACTAATAGAGTTTTGACAAGAAAATCCACTGGTCATATCAAACACCCTCTTCCAACAACACAAGAGAAGGCTCTACACATGGACATCACCAGATGGTCAACACCAAAATCAGACTGATTATATTCTTTGCAGCCAAAGATGGAGAAGCTCTATACAGTCAACAAAAACAAGACCAAGAGCTGACTGTGGCTCAGATCATGAACTCCTTATTGCCAAACTCAGACTTAAATTGAAGAAAGTAGGGAAAACCGCTATACCATTCAGGTATGACCTAAATCAAATCCCCTATGATTATACAGTGAAAGTGAGAAATAGATTTAAGGGCCTAGATCTGATAGATAGAGTGCCTGATGAACTATGGAATGAGGTTCATGACATTGTACAGGAGACAGGGATCAAGATCATCCTCATGGAAAAGAAATGCCAAAAGCAAAATGGCTGTCTGGGGAGGCCTTAGAAATAGCTGTGAAAAGAGGAGAAGTGAAAAGCAAAGGAGAAAAGGAAAGATATAAGCATCTGAATGCAGAGTTCCAAAGAATAGCAAGAAGAGATAAGAAAGCCTTTTTCAGCAATCAATGCAAAGAAATAGAGGGAAACAACAGAATGGGAAAGACTAGAGATCTCTTCAAGAAAATCAGAGATACCAAGGGAACATTTCATGCAATGATGGGCTCGATAAAGGACAGAAATGGTGTGGACCTACAGAAGCAGAAGATATTAAGAAGAGGTGACAAGAATACACAGAAGAACTGTACAAAATAGATCTTCATGACCCAGATAATCATGATGGTGTGATCACTCATCTAGAGCCAGACATCCTGGAATGTAAAGTCAAGTGAGCCTTAGAAAGCCTCACTATGAACAAAGCTAGTGGAGGTGATGGAATTCCAGTTGAGCTATTTCAAATCCTGAAAGGTGATGCTGTGAGAGTGCTGTATTCAATATGCCAGCAAATTTGGAAAACTCAGCAGTGACCACAGGACTAGAAAAGGTCAGTTTTCATTCCAATCCCAAAGAAAGGCAATACCAAAGAATGTTCAAACTACTGCACAGTTGCACTCATCTCACATGCTAGTAAAGTAATGCTCAAAATTCTCCAAGCCAGGCTTCAGCAATACGTGAACCGTGAACTTCCAGATGTTCAAGCTGGATTTAGAAAAGGCAGAGGAACCACAGATCAAATTGCCAACATCCGCTGGATCATCAAAAGAGCAAAAGAGTTCCAGAAAAACATCTATTTCTGTTTTATTGACTATGCCAAAGCCTTTGACTGTGTGATCACAATAAACTGTGGAATATTCTGAAAGAGATGGGAATACCAGACCATCTGACCTGCCTCTTGAGAAACCTATATGCAGGTCAGGAAGCAACAGTTAGAACTGGACACGGAACAACAGACTGGTTCCAAATAGGAAAAGGAGTACGTCAAGGCTGTATATTGTCACCCTGCTTATTTAACTTTTATGCAGAGTACATCATGAGAAACGCTGGACTGGAAGAAACACAAGCTGGAAACAAGATTTCTGGGAGAAATATCAATCACCTCAGATATGCAGATGACACCACCCTTATGGCAGAAAGTGAAGAGGAACTAAAAAGCCTCTTGATGAAAGTGAAAAAGGAGAGTGAAAAAGTTGGCTTAAAGCTCCACATTCAGAAAACGAAGATCATGACATATGATCCGATCACTTCATGGGAAATAGATGGGGGAAACAATGGAAACAGTGTCAGACTATTTTTGGGGGGCTCCAAAATCACTGCAGATGGTGACTGCAGCCATGAAATTAAAAGACGCTTACTCCTTGGAAGGAAAGTTATGACCAACCTAGACAGCATATTCAAAAGCAGAGACATTACTTTGCCACCAAACTTCCATCTAGTCAAGGCTATGGTTTTTCCAGTGGTCATGTATGGATGTGAGAGTTGGACTGTGAAGAAAGCTGAGCACCAAAGAATTGGTGCTTTTGAACTGTGGTGTTGGAGAAGACTCTTGAGAGTCCCATGGACTGCAGGGAGATCCAGTCAGTCCATCCTAAAGGAAATCAGTCCTGAATATTCATTGGAAGACTTATGCTGAGGCTGAAACTCCAATACTTCAGCCACCTTGTGTGAACAGTTGACTCATTGGAAAAGACTCTGATGCTGGGAGGGACTGGGAGCAGGAGAAGAAGGGGACAACAGAGGATGAGATGGCTGGATGGCATCACCGATTTGATGGACATGAGTTTGACTGAACTCTGGGAGTTGGTGATGGACAGGGAGGCCTGGCGTGCTACAATTTGTGGGGTCGCAAAGATTTGGACATGACTGAGCAATTGAACTGAACTGAAGAGTCCCTGGAGGAAGAAAATGGGAATAATAAGGACATATTGTAAAGATTCTGTGAAAATATGCAAAGAATTTTTAATACCATGCCTGACACATAGTTAGGACTTGATACTGTTGACTATTATTATGATTCAATAGCCTTGACTTCACTTTTCCTCTTTATTGTGTCCAACTCCATATTCAGACTCATCATTGAAAAGATTAGACTTTCAACAGTAAACAGAATTTATATGCCTTCAATCTGAATCTTGACCTTGAATGTTAAGGCAAAGAAATAAGCATATATTTCTTCTAAAGAAATATAACATGCATAATATTTATAAAAATTTATAGAATATTTATGAAAGTGTATTTTCATATATAATGTTTGAGTTTATATACTAAAAGCACTTACTAGATATATCTGTTGTTCCAATGTTCATATCATACCTAAACAAAGTTTTGAGTGTGATAGATTTTTATTTTAAAAATAAAAGCTCTTATCTATGGTGCTTTTTATAACTGACAGCTGTAATCCACCAAGAGTCAGGGTGGGCAGAATTCACGCTCTCTTCAAAAATATGCCTGTCCCCTTTGACTTCAAGAGGGCAGGCAATCCTCCCAGACATGTCACCAGCCTAGGCCTGATTTCCTTTTCCTTCTTAGAAGGGCTGATAGCATCTTGCGGTTACATTTGCTTGTTAGTAAAGCCTTTTCTAAAGAACTAAAGTGTGCCACTGAGTGTCATTTAGACTCAGTCAAGCTGGATTGATACAAAATAGAATGTTTTGGAGATAAGAATGGAGTGATATTTTTAGATCTTTTTCAACTTTAAAAGCCTTATGCCACCATTAGCCCTTTCATTAAAGTAGCATCCAAATAGGAGATGGGTTTTTATGCATATATAATATATCAAATTAAGCAGAAGAAAATAATTTTAAGATTCCTTATGTTGACTGCCTTTGCATTTCACAGGTTTTGGAAAAGTAATTCTTATTTTTTCAATTAATCTTTTATTAAGGACTCCTGCAGAATGGACAATTCAGTGAATACTTTGAGAAAAACAGATTAGTCTAAAATAGTCAAGATATCCTGTGGGGTCTTTGTTTAAGTATTCTACATGGAAGCAAGTCTGACCCCTCTTTTCTTCTTCATTCCTGTTATCTACCATGCTGTGATCAGAATCACGAACCCCAAAGCCCAGGGAAACTAGACAGGTAAATAAACAAAGGAACCAATGACCACTGTAAGGTAATGGGAGTATGGAGACTGGAAAACTGGAGCCAGTGTGACTTAGCCCTTATCATAGGTGTTACTTAGTGCCAACCAATTGCAATAGTAGGCCCAGTATTGATAATCTGCCTATTGAAGGAAATCCTTTTCCATTTTTAAATGGCAGCTAATTCAAATTAAAAGGAAAGTGATTTGGTTGGCAAAAGCATTCTTTTTTTTTTTTTTTTGTGGCATCTTACAGAAAAACTCAAATGAACTTTCTGGCCAACCCAATTTATTCTATAGGTCTGTTCTGTGTGGGGCCAACAAGAAAGTAGCTATAAGCTAGAATCAGGGCATAGCCTACCAAGTGCAACTCTCACTAGGAGTGAAATGAAATTAGAAGACAGAGCTGTTAGACACATTCTAACTCCCTGTTAGGAGATATCAGCTTTGATTGGATGCTTTGAGGAAGAGTCCAAGGAAGAGGGAATTTTCCCCTCTATTGGGTGCTGTCAGAAAGTTGCAACAAGTCTATGACTGAGTATCTCAGCTAATCTTACCTGGAGAGAGGGCAGACTAGAATGAGGCTAGAGCTGTAAATTAGTTTAAAAAACAAAAACAAAAAAAAAGCTGCAGCCAGTCTTATTAAATTGCAAGAGAGGCTATTTGGTATTTTGTGGTGTTTGTACAGAGACCTTGTTTTTTATCAGTGCTGAGAAGAAATTATGAAGTAGCCTTGTTTAGACTAATTTTCTCACAGTTTCAGAGTGACCTTGCTTGATGCTGGCATTCCACAGATTGTGTATGTCCAACAAGAGAACAGTGTGGTCCAGCTGTGAGAGCCACACCGGCTTCAAACAACAGAAAGATGTCTGTAAGTGATGTCAAGCCTGCATTTTTCTTTCTGGGATCTGAAAGCTTTACTTTTACTAAGTTATTTATGTACAAAGATGTTCAATGTAGCAATATTTATAGCAAAACTAAGTATTTTCCAGCAACAGAAAGACTTAATCACTGATTATTATAGCATCTAATGGGTCACTATGCAACTTTCAAAAATGCTGTATAGGTGTACTGATAGGAAGAATTCTAAAATATTGTTAGGTGCCAAAAGCAAAATATAAAATATCATTTGTTTCTGTTTGTGTTGATGGTCATTAGTGATTTTTGGCAAATACTATTTCATTCCCTTTCTAAGATAGGTATATATTTCCTGACCCTGTTGTGTTTAGACAAGGCTATGTTATTAGTTCTTGTAAAGGAGTTATCAATACTATATGAGTTACTTCCAGATTTAATTGCTGATCTAAGATCCTCGGTTACCCTCTTCTTTTGACATGGCTACTGGCAATGATCCAGATGAAGGACTGGATCCCAGAATAAGAAAACCATGAAGCAGAGTCTCTAGTTGACGTGCAGTAGAGACACAACATGAGGAAGGAAAAAAAAAGCCATACTGTTTAAGTCACTGAGATTTTGTGATTGTTAGTAACTGCAGCATAATCTGTCCTGGCTAATGGCACCAGAAATGAAGTGCTACAGCGAAAGAGAATATGAGGAATTGGGTTAAGGGCTGGTGGTGGTTGATCAGTGAGAAAACTTTTATCTGTGGCTGTAAAGATGGGAATTCATATTAGGCAGTAACAAAACACATGGTAAAATGGTCATTAAAAAAATCATAAAGCACCTAATATACCTATTAGAATTAGAGTTTTAGGAGAAGAAGTTAAAAGATAAAATATTAGTAGCAAGTCTTAGCTTCTAGTGGCTGTTTGACAAAATATTACAAGAAAGACACACACTATTAGGATTAGCTATTCCGTAAGCAGGAATACAGTGGCCCTTTGAACAGGTAGTTTCAAGCCATCTTTTGTTTCAGAAGAGGCCTTTTGATTTATGTATTCTAGTATTTGTTCTCTTCTGTTGCTTTAGCTTCTGTCCTGAGGATCCCCTTCTATGCGTGTGTTTAGCCTTCCTTGCCTGTCAGCTTATACCTGTCACTGTTTTTCAAATACTTTTCAACATCCTACTTCTTTTTCATTTTTTATCTTTTGCTTTCTATTTCTCTTAAGGCATTCAGTGTGTTTATTGATTTTCTCTTGTGTCCTTCCTGGTTTATTCTTCAATTCTGAAATGGCATTTTCATTTATTAATGATTTTCTACATTTGTAAGCTCAAATTTCAAGTTTTTCTATTTCTTCTCCTGTTCTCCAATGATATAATTTCTAAAATTTTAGAATTAAGATTTATGTTATTTCCTGGTTATTAACATTTTCTTAAATCATCTAATCTCACTGTGAAGAATTTGGTTATAGTTTTCATCTATTTTTGCGTTCAGGTCATCCTGGCATGCCTTCGTTATCTGTAAGGATATTATTTTGCTTCTCATTTTCTTTCTTATTATAAAATTTTCTCCTTATAAAAACCTCTTCTGTTATGCTTTTCATATGTTTTGCATTTTTCTGTATTACAGAGAGGGAAATCCAGATAGCTTTGTAGAATCATAGCTCTAGGTTTCCTTGTGAAATTTTCAAAATGTGTTCAATAATAAAAGTTGACATTTTCATAAGATCTTCTAACTCTGGTTCTTTCTCTCCAATATTTTCCTGAACTGTTTATGTCTTTTTTCCCCTTATTTGGAATTCTATTTTCAGTATTTTATACTTGATGCAAGATTTTATACTGAAAGGGAATTTTAGCTGATTACTCTCAATGGCTTATAAAAACCAGATTTTTGTAGCACCACTATGCATACCATAGTCCCTTAGCTCACACTGTGAATTCAGGCCTGCTTCTCCCTCTTGATTCCAGCTGCTAGCCTTGAAATATCTTGATGAGTTTGTACCTGCTAGCAATTTGGATACTTTTCAGCTCTGGAGCCATCAGAAACTTTTGTCTTTCCTCTGCTTTCTCTCACAACGTTGTTGAAACCATCTGATTCTTCTTGGTGATGGTGGTTGGTCTTCACCTGCTCATATTTGGGGGTTTGTAGTTAGCCTAGTGATGGACGTTGTCCATGTCGGTTTTAGGTTTTGCTCTCCTAGCCCCTGTACCTATTTACATGATGACATTTGGGGAAATTTAAGAATTATGCCACCAGGAATTCCCTGGCAGTACAGGGCTTAGGACTTAACACTTCCACACTGGGGGCCTGGGTTCAATCCCTGGTGGGGGAACTAAGATCCCACTGCCACCACCTTCCCAGAGTCCTCCACCTTAAATGTTTAAGCACCTACTTTTTTAAGATTTATGCTTTTATATATTTTTATTCTCTCTTAAATAGATACTTTATCATATTTTTATATATTCATATATATGTGTGTGTGTATCAGTGCAGTCATGTGACATGCTGAATGGAGAAAACTGCAAATTTGTGACATGTATTCCAGCTTTGTAACTATTGTCAGTGACCCAGATCTCATTATATGTTTCTAGCATCCATATTTTGATCTCTAATCTACACACACATGTGCACATACACACGCAATAAAGGCTCTTTGACAGGTAGATGATGCCAAATTTTAGGACAGAAAAAAGAATCTATATGGACCTGGGCCAAGCTATTTGTACTAATTTTATAAATAAGGAAACTGAACTCCAAAGGATGTTGCTGGACACAAGCACGCTTTAAAAATGTCAGCACAAGAGCTGAAATAAGGAAAGGCAAATTACAGAGACTCTTACTGGCCAAGTTTATTTGCTAAGAACAGGGAGGCCTGGAATGCTGCAATTCATGGGGTCACAATTCCTGGAGTCAGACACGACTGAGCAACTGAACTGAACTGAAAATAAGATGAATGATAATTCTTGTGACTAAAGTTAACTAAGGAAGTTGACTCTAAGAAAGGCTGGAAGTTCCTAATGATACTCAAACAAGAAAAGTTTATATGAGATCCCCAAAAGGTATTACAATATAGAAGAGTGTATCTAATAGAATATGCTTCATATTTTATTGATCCAAATATATAAGGAATTGCTAATATATAAAAAATTTACCTAAATATCTATCTATAAAGTTTAGGTATGTACTTTCTTTGAGCCAATGAGTCCATAAGGAGGCCAGGTTATGCCAGCAAAAGTAGATTCAGTAGCAAGAGAAGGAAAGCCTGATCAGCACATATAATTAATCAGATTCAAAGGGTGTTAGCAGCTAATCAGCTTCACTGGTCACACACAATAATCAAGCAAAAGGAGGGTTCAACAGAGTGTTCTAAATGATGAATTAACCAAATGTACAAAACAGTAAAGCCGACTATGTAGACACTATCCCTCATCTCCTAGGAGCTGACAATTCTTGATGGTCCAACTAATTAAAATAAAATACTAATAAGAAATATGTAAGATTTTAATAGTACTGACAAACCACACTAATATATCAATGTGACAAGGCAGTGGATAGGATAAAACTTAGAAGAATTCCTTACCTCTTTGAAAGATACTGTGTCTCAAAAAATTAAAACTTCTATATAAACAAAACAAAAAAGTTAAAAGCCTCACAATGCAATGATTAGAATTTTACTAGAAAAAGAAATTTACTACTGGTTCGGTTCAGTTCTGTTCAGTCCAGTCACTCAGTCGTGTCTGACTCTTTGCGACCCCATGAATCCCAGCATGCCAGGCCTTCTTGTCAATCACCAACTCCTGGAGTTCACTCAGACTCACGTCCATCGAGTCAGTGATGCCATCCAGCCATCTCATCCTCTGTCGTCCCCTTCTCCTCCTGCCCCCAATCCCTCCCAGCATCAGAGTCTTTTCCAATGAGTCAACTCTTCTCATGAGGTGGCCAAAATACTGGAGTTTCAGCTTCAGCATCATTCCTTCCAAAGAAATCCCAGGGCTGATCTCCTTCAAAATGGACTGGTTGGATCTCCTTGCAGTCCAAGGGACTCTCAAGAGTCTTCTCCAACATCACAATTCAGACGCATCAATTCTTCAGTGCTCAGCCTTCTTCACAGTCCAACTCTCACATCCATACATGACCACAGGAAAAACCATAGCCTTGACTAGACAGATCTTTGTTGGCAAAGTAATGTCTCTGCTTTTCAACATGCTATCTAGGTTGCTCATAACTTTTCTTCCAAGGAGTAAGCGTCTTTTAATTTCATGGCTGCAATCACCATCTGCAGTGATTTTGAAGCCCCAAAATATAAAGTCTGACACTGTTTCCACTGTTTCCCCATCTATTTGCCATGAAGTGATGGGACCAGATGCCATGATCTTTGTTTTCTGAATGTTGAGCTTTAAGCCAACTGTTTCACTCTCCTCTTTTTCTTTCATCAAGAGGCTTTGTAGTTCCTCTTCACTTTCTGCCATAAGGGTGGTGTCATCTGCATATCTGAGGTGATTGATATTTCTCCCAGAAATCTTGATTCCAGCTTGTGCTTCCTCCAGCCCAGCATTTCTCATGATGTACTCTGCATTTAAGTTAAATAAGCAGGGTGA
Organism: Capra hircus; assembly: GCF_001704415.2. Classification (NCBI taxonomy): domain Eukaryota; kingdom Metazoa; phylum Chordata; class Mammalia; order Artiodactyla; family Bovidae; genus Capra; species Capra hircus. Next base: position 11,890,298 of record NC_030812.1, read on the forward strand.
CAGTATACAGCCTTGATGTACTCCTTTTCCTATTTGGAACCAGTCTGTTGTTCCATGTCCAGTTCTAACTGTTGCTTCCTGACCTGCATACAGATTTCTCAAGAGGCAGGTCAGGTGGTCTGGTATTCCCATCTTTTTCAGAATTTTCCACAGTTTATTGTGATCCACACAGTCAAAGGCTTTGGCATAGTCAATAAAGCAGAAATAGATGTTTTTCTGGAACTCTCTTGCTTTTTCCATGATCCAGTAGATATTGGCAATTTGATCTCTTTTCTCTGCCTTTTCTAAAACCAGCTGAACCTCAGAAAGTTCGCAGTTCATGTATTGCTGAAGCCTGGCTTGGAGAATTTAGAGCATTACTTTACTAGCGTGTGAGATGAGTGCAGTGGTGCGGTACTACTCGTTAGCAGCCTAGAAATCACCTTAGACTGCTCAGTCAGGGCCACGTCTCAACTAAGAATTAAAACTTTTCATGAAGTGAAAGTATTAGTTGCTCAGTCATGTCTGACTTGTTATGACCCATGGACTGTATGTAGTCCTCCAGGCTTCTCTGTCCATGGAATTCTCCAGGCAAGAATACTGGAATGGGTTGCCATTCCTCCCTCCAGGGGATATTCCCAACTCGGGGATTGAACCTGGGTCTCCTGCATTGTAGGCAGATTCTTCACCATCTGAGCCACTCAAAACCTAGCTGGGCTAAACTGATAGCATTTTCTTAAAGATCGGGTGAGATTAGCAAAACCCTGTGCAGGGATCTTAATGGAAACCTAGGAAAATAAGAGAAGAAATAATAGAAAAAAAATATTTTACATATATAACTTTATTCCTGGTTTTAGAGTTAATGTGTTTATTAATTTTGTAATCAATATAGTAGTATGCTGTCTATTTTCAAAAGGTGTTTAAAACATTAAAGTAACCTAAAACATAAAGCGTTTGTTTGGTGAGTTATATTCAAAAGTTTGGGGAATTTCGGTAAATTCTTGAACTTTGTTTTATTGATTTCTGTAAGTAATTTTTAGAAGAATTTAAAAACTTACTATTTACTCTAATAATAAATTAGATACTAATAAAGCCAAATGTTTGTGTTACTATCTCACATAAAGGCCTATCATATAATAAAAACTATTGATAATATTCTAGTCAGGAGGAAGTAGAAATTTTAAAAGCAAACAAATAAATGAGCAAGAAAATTTCAGATAAGTTAAAAGAAGCGAAGTAGAGTGATGCAGCAAAATGTTGGAAACGTGTTAATCTGGACTAGCGTCATGGAAGGTCTCAGTGCAGCTGTGATTTTGGGGGGAGACTTAAATGATAAGCAAATACCAGTCCTATAAAAATCTGAGGGCAGAGAGTTCTGGCAAAAAACAGTAAGAACCAGTGTCCTAAAGCAAATGTCCTTTGCTGTATCCAAGACTTAGAAAGAAGGCCAGTGTGGCTGGAAAATGATAGGTGAATGTCAGAATGGTAGGAGAAAAGACTAGACCATGTAGGGTCTTGTGAGCCACAGGAAGGGGGCGGATTTTATCCCCAGCAGAGTGAAAAGTCACTGGAGAGCGGGGTACAAATGAGTAAAGAATGAACTAACTGATTGTATTTGGGGAATCGATTATTGGGAAGTGAGAGGGGATGATGGGAGACCTGTTTGTTCTTTACCTGGATCCTTGTTCTGGTATTTCCTTGTCCCATGAAGCCTTCCCTGCTCACCTGAATGGAGATAATTTCTCTCTTCTTTGCACTTTTTAACACTGCATCACTACTGTCTTAGGACACTCTTTATATACAGATTTGTACTTTAGGGAGCTGTTATGTTTCATCTCCCCTTGAAAATCTTAGGATGTAGAAGTTCCTACAAGGTAGTGACTATATCTTGTGTATCTTTGCATTTGTAATAGAGTTTAACTTAGTGGTTAATACAAAATTAATATTACATGAGGATGAAAAAGTAAAATTTTATTTTGCTTATGGTAATTTGTTGTTGCTGTTCAGTCACCAAGTCGTGTCTGACTCTTTGAGACCCTATGGACTGCAGCATGCCAGGCTCCTCTGTCCTCCACTGTCCCCTAGAATTTGCTTAAATTCATGCCCATTGAGTCAGTAATGCTATCTAACCATCTCATCCTCTGCCACACCCTTCTCCTTTTGCCTTCAGTCTTTCTCAGCATCAGGATCTTTTCCAATGAGCCGGCTCCTCACTTCAGGTAGCCTACTGTGTATGGCAGTACATAGAATCAATTCAGCTCCAGTCTATATAACTATTGAAAGAATTAAAAAATAAATGATTGTTGGTATCCACATTAAAAAAGCATGAAGACGGTGGATGCAAAATTGTCTCAAATGTTTATTCAAGGCCAATACAATGGCTGTTCTGGATAAAACAGAGAAAATATATTATGGATAAAACAGATAAAACTTTTTGAAAACTTAAAGTTTTCTAACAGTTTAAAAAAATATTTGGGTGGGGAAAATTGGGTTGAAAACATTACTAGCAGTTTAACAAGGTTCCTTTCGAAAACAAAAATAAAGAAGCAAGTAACTTCTGTATTTTATTGATTATACTATTGGTAGAAAAAGAAATTAAGAAAGCATTTCATAATCAGCATTAAAGAGATGGAATATCATACATTAGAAGAGAATGGGCTGTGCTAGTGAACGCCAGGACTAAGGAGAGGTATTGGGGTCAGCACAGAATGGTGAGCACCGGTGAGAAGGAAGAAGATTTCAAAGATGTGAGATGCGAGGGCTGCTCATCCATGAACAGTGCTCTGAATAGAAGCAGTGGAAATGCTTCTGGTCTCTAAAACCACTAAAGTACAAACTACTTACCTGAGGAGAACTCTGTGAAGTTGGAAAAACAGTTTTAGGGGGGGAAAAAGGAATATTAATTATCATCTGCCCAAGCTTTGCATTTTGTCAATAAGAAAACTGAATTGTAGAAATATGAAATAGCACACTGGTTGTTTCACACGCTAAGTAGAAGAAACAGTTCCAGCTCATTGCTTTTGCCAGTATACTCTGCAAACTGGGCGATTACAGCCCATTTCCCCCTAATTTTGTCATAGTGCTTTAAGTGTGGGGGAGGGGTGTTCATTCTTGCCATTGTCCGCCGTCTTAGGCAACCGAGGGGCACGTTGGCCCCCAGCTAGGGCTTGAGTATAGGATACAATGCTGACAAATTCCACTCACTCTCTGGGACTTTGAATTCTGAACACAGAATCTAGGACAAAACCTTCATTTCAGATGGAGCTGAGTCATCTCAGCAGTGGCAAGCTGACAAGCCTATCGGTTGATTTCAGCTCCTGGATCGCTGGAGCCACCTCATTTTTTGCTCCTTGTGAGGCTGTTTCTTTTGCTTTTCCTTCTATTTCTGAATTATCCCATGTTATGCACATTTATTTATTTTTTAATATATTTTTAAAGTTTTCCACTTAGTATAGCAGAGTCAATTTCTTTTGTTCACTCTCCAAAAGTTCTAATTACTGCACTGCTCCTACGAATATAAACATGTCAGGATATAAGATGAGAAATTAAAGAAACAGTGAAAAAGAAAAGGCAATGCCTGAAGTTTTTATAAGTAAGACTGAAACAGAATTTCAGATTAGGGTGTACATGTATTCATTCATGTAGGTTTAATACAGTTTTATTAAATAGCTAATCTGTGTCCAGCAGTGGTGAGATTGAGTCCATAGGTAGCACTAAGAACAGAAGGCCCAGAGATTCCTTTAGTGTCTTTCCATCTTCTACCTGGGCCTTGAAACACTATTAAAATGTCACTGAAAAAAATTCTCCAAGTGGCATAACTGGAATTCTTGCCTGATGTTGCATGTGTCCCATAACACATGTCAGGGACTCAATAGGTGAATTGGACAGCCCAATGCAAAGAAAGTGGGACCCAAGAATGAGGATGAATAAATTGAAGTCGAGAGCAGTCAGGAACAGAATCTACAAGACAACTGAGCTACCTGGATGCCCAGGGCCACCTCATTCTTACTCCTGAGCCTGGTTCTTTCCCTCTTCCTTTGAGTCTGGAAATTCTGAAAATGATTTCTATACCTGTGTTCACAGGTAATTGAGTCCATAGGTAGCACTAAGAACAGAAGGCCCAGAGATTCCTTTAGTGTCTTTCCATCTTCTACCTGGGCCTTGAAACACTATTAAAATGTCACTGAAAAAAATTCTCCAAGTGGCATAACTGGAATTCTTGCCTAATGTTGCATTTAGTACCCGTGAGCCAGACAGTTTAATCTGCGGCCTCAATTTCCTCTTCTATGCAATGAAGAAACAATACTCGTTCTGTTTACCTCCTGAGTTGTGAGAAACACATGAGTAAATGGATGCAATAGCTTAGTAAATTGAGAAAAAAGAACAAGAGAAAAATGTTACTTTCCCTTCGGCATGGTTTCCAACCTGTGTTATGAACAATCATTTCTCAGCCATGTCAGAAAGAGAAGCTTTAAAATTCAGTTATTTAAACAAAAGGAGATTGAGACTCTGTTGCCACCTTCAAAGGCCAAGCTTCAGGTTATGCAACTCCCTAGAAATAAGGACAGAACAGAGGCTCTGGGAAGAGTTCTGACAAAAATTAAAGTACATGAGACTTCACTTTCACTTTTCACTTTCATGCATTGGAGAAGGAAATGGCAACCCACTCCAGTGTTCTTGCCTGGAGAATCCCAGGGACAGGGGAGCCTGGTGGGCTGCTGTCTATGGGGTCACACAGAGTTGGACACGACTGAAGTGACTTAGCAAAGTACATGAAAGGTATACCACGACTGAGAAATTGCCAGAGTATTCGTTCAGAAAATAGGTATATTTCCATGAGAAATCATCAATTAGAGTATGAGAATATATCTTTTATCTCTGAATCCCATGCATCTAGCATAGATTTATCAGATATGCACTGAGTAAATGATTGAATGAAAATTCTTCTTGCCTTGGCCCCGATGCATATACTTGCCCAGTGTGACATGCCTATCTCCTAAACTAGTGACAGTGACATGCCATTCAGAATGGTAAACTTGTTATAAAAGTTTGCCTACTGTCCCTCAGGAGTCTTGTAATTTTACATCACTGATATTGAATTTTAGAAATACAGAAAAAGAGGACAAGGATGGGCTTAGCTCATAATAGTAAAGTAAGGTGCCAACTCTTTATTAGGAAGTTCAATTCCATGAAAGCAAGAAAGAGGGGAAGAGAGGAATAAAGTAGAAAAGGAGGAGTAGAAAATTAAAGAGGTACATCTTTGAGCTGGCCAAATGTTTTTAATTGGGCAACCAATTCTTGGGTTTGGAGAGGCCATGTAAACTGCTATGTCCCAGAATGTTCCAGAGTCAAGGAAGAAGAGCTATTAGAAGAACTATTAGAATCATTAGAACTATTCTGTTACCTTCTTTCTGTCTCAGGTCTCTTATTGTTCAAGTCCAACCCACATCATAGCACCTCATGATTGTGTTACCCATATCTTTGGGAAGATTCTGGAAGCCCTACAGGTCCAGTGAAGCTACTTTGTCAGGCTCTTCTTTCCAGCACTGGCACCATGGTTGGGCCTCTTCATAAGGCAGTTGTGGCAGCAACTACAAAAAATTGGCTCCATGACTGTAGGAATGGATTGAGCCATTGGTAGGACTGCTGTGGGCAGGGCGCCAAGTGGGGAGCTGAGGCACTCAGGGAGAGCAGAACAGTTGCATGGAGCTGAGGGAGTGCTTATGCTGAGTCTGGAAAAACTCCCAAATACCTTCTTAAGGAATTTACTTTAGCCCAGCAAAATAAGGGAGTAAATGAGAGAGCCAGACAATAGAGAAGCAGAACTGAGGATAAAAGAAAGGCAGGATGGCCACTATGGAGCAAGGCTGGAGCGCAAACGATGCATTTTGGAGCAGAAAAATGGAGGTCTTTCTATGAAAGATGTTTGTTTAAAAAAAAAAAAAAAGGTATGTTTAATACATGACAAAATCAAATTGTTCAAGAAAAAAAAAGGAAGGCAATTATAAATTCCAGAAAGCAAACCCAGATCAAACAGTAAATCCCAATAAGTATAGAGCCATTTATACATTCTAATAACCTTGAACATCTAAAAGTGAAAAGTGTTAAGTATTAAAAGTTAAGCTAAGATAGAGATTTGAAGAAATGATAGAAAAGCTAGAGGCACTCATACTTCCACCTTAGAAAATAGGCATTTGAGATGTTGGTGATAAAAAAAAAAAGTGAGATGAATGAACATTGAGAATAATTATTTCAAGTGACTTCAACACACAGCAATTTGTACATTCCTAGCAGTATTTAGTTTAAGAACAAAAGAATATAAAAAAATATTGAACTGCATTGTGCAATGATATTTTAAACTACTAATTATATGTTGAAAAATACAAAAATAAACAATTGTGCTAATGTTTTTAGGAACATTTGTAAAATAAGAAAGAGAAATGCAAAATCAGTGAAATTAACTGAAAGTCATGTGATGACTTTATGTTTTCATTGGAATATCAGTACAGTTTATTTATTTTTATCTTGCTAATGTGACAAAATTTAATAGCCTATTTCATACCTTTGTATATTGAAAAAGGCCTTAAAATAGTGACAACCTAGTATAAATAAGCAACTCTAGGGCCCAGATTTTGGTCTCTATTATTTCTCACGAAAAAGATCTAGAGATCCTTTTTAAACTAGTTCCAGGTCTCTGACAGGAAATATAAAAGATGATTCTGGTATATGTTGTTGAACTAAAAACAGGGAAGCTATTTCAAGATTATAGGAGTCAGGTCAAAAGGTCTCAGGAGCCAACTTGAAGAAGTTCTCACTGGCATAAAAATGAAAAATTTAGCACTGAAAAGAATGACCACACTGTATAAAACAAATCACATGTGTAAAGAGAAATCTGTGAATAAAAATCTGTGAATTCTTCATGATACTAAAACAAAAAAGGCAGCCTCATTGATTTGCTAGAGCAATATCTTATTATACTGAAAACGGGTAAAGAAAGGAAATAAATCAAGCACTTCTCCTGCCTTTCCTATACAAACCACATTTCAAGGTTCAGTTCAGTTCAGTCGCTCAGTCGTGTCCGACTCTTTGTGACCCCATGAATTGCAGCACGCCAGGCCTCCCTGTCCATCACCAACTCCCAGCGTTCACTCAGACTCACGTCCATCGAGTCAGTGATGCCATCCAGCCATCTCATCCTCTGTCATCCCCTTCTCCTCCTGCCCCAATCCCTTCTAGCATCAGAGTTTTTTCCAATGAGTCAGCTCTTCACATGAGGTGACCAAAGTACTGGAGTTTCAGCTTCAGCATCATTCCTTCCAAAGAAATCCCAGGGCTGATCTCCTTCAGAATGGACTGGTTGGATCTCCTTACACAAACAGTTAATGTGGAAAAATTATTTACAGTAGAACAGATAATTCAGAAGACATAGTAAAATTAAGTATGTCCACATTTTATAATCCTTAGTGAAATAACAGATTTGGTCAAAGATCAGTGGCTGCTAAAACCATTAGGTAAATGTTGACAACGAACTTGATGGATGCGACATTTCCCAAACTCACTAATTAATCTTCTCATCACTCAGAAAGAAGCAACCAGGTCTGATGTCTCTTATGCTAACATGATACTGTAGAAAGTACACAGCACCATCTATGAAATATTATGGGAAAAATTATTTTAATATGAATTTAATTAAGCCTCTAGTTCTAACTACCAATTTTGTCAGTTCAGTTCAGTCGCTCAGTCGTTTCTGACTCTTTGCGACCCCACGAATTGCAGCACACCAGGCCTCCCTGTCCATCACCAACTTCCAGAGTTCACCCAAACTCATGTCCAATGAGTCAGTGATGCCATCCAGCCATCTCATCTCTATTATCCCCTTCTCCTCCTGTCCCCAATCCCTCACAGCATCAGAGTCTTTTCCAATGAATTGCATGAGGTGGCCAAAGTACTGGAGTTTCAGCTTTAACATCATTCCTTCCGAAGAACAACCAGGACTGATCTCCTTTAGAATGGACTGGTTGGGTCTCCTTGCAGTCCAAGGGACTCTCAAGAGTCTTCTCCAACACCACAGCTCAAAAGCATCAATTCTTCAGTGCTCAGCTTTCTTCACACTCCAACTCTCCATCCATACATGACCACTGGAAAAACCATAGCCTTGACTAGACGGACTTTTGTTGGCAAATTAATGTCTCTGCTTTTGAATATGCTATCTAGATTGATCACAAGTTTCCTTCCAAGGAGTAAGCGTCTTTTAATTTCATGGTTACAATCACCATCTGCAGTGATTTGGGAGCCCCAAAAAATAAAGTCTGACACTGTTTCCCCATCTATTTCCCATGAAGTGATGGGACCAGATGCCATGATCTTAGTTTTCTGAATGTTGAGCTTTAAGCCAACTTTTTCACTCTCCTCTTTCACTCTCATCAAGAGGCTTTTATTCTGTAGAAAGCATTTAAAATATGACATATTAACAACACTGTAACATGACACATAAAATTCAGCTATTACACATTTCTGTTTTCTCTTTCTTCATATGAGAAAAAACTGCAGGTTTGAACTACCATGGAAACTATAATTAGTATTCCAAAGGATTACAGAGACATTGTTCTTGCAGTGTGAAGTTCTCAAGAAGGGTTTCTCAGTTTCATTCATTTCTTATTCAACCAAGATTTATTGGCCATCTTCTGTAGGTCCAGTGCCATGTTAAGTGCTATTGATTCAGAAATGCGCATTAGAATCTCTGATCTGGATTTGATCACAATTCCCTCAAAATTTAGGACTCCATTCCTAGATTACCTGGGCAGAGGTATTTGGAAGGGAGGAATGGAGCGAGCTCTGACCTAGTTATCTAAACATCATAGCTGGTAAAGCAGATATTAGACATGACCCAGGGGCATATTGATGAGAATGTTAAGGGTTCCAATTTTGGAAATTAAAATATACATTTTTGTGTTTTATCATAACGTGGCCTATTCTCAATTTTTACTTAGTTTCTTTGAAAGTCAAGTTTATATAGAATTATTGGAATAAAAGATAAATCAGAAAGTCTTTAGCATTTAAACATGAATTCTTTTGAATTGTGTGGCAAATATTTTACTCACAGATTTTTTGTTTTAAAGAAACTAGCTCACATAAACGGTTTGGGGATGAAAGTCAACCAGAAGAGCATTAAATATTTTGTGTCATTAATCAAAAATGGATTTCTAGGAGAGTCAGCTGATTCTTAAATTCTTTTTTTTTTTAATTCTTCAAAAGAAGAATAACAGAATCTCTGGAATTTTATTTTCATATAACAGAATTCAACAAAGAGTTTCCTGTGGTTGCTTTCTCCGTATCAAACAGAGAAATTATATGCAGGTTTGTCATGTAATTGGAATAATATGTCACCTTTGTAGAGGGACTTGAATTGTATCATTCTGTCCAGTAAGCATTTTTCTATCATCTTGGCTGGGAAGAAAGCTCAGGAGAGTCCCTAGCCTTTGAAATAATTTTGATAAAGGACCTTTCATATTTTATAGAATACATTTTTCAGCAAATTAACTACAGTTATGAGAGCTTGGAAAAATAAGTCCTCTGAACTTCCTGGGGTTAGTGAAAGTTTAACTTACTTTCAAAAGGAATCTTTCTGTTTTATTGGCCCTCCACGGGCAGCTTGAAAGACTACTTCTTCACTTAAACTTGTGTCAAAGCCTCACTTTCAGAGGAAGAAATCAATCTAGTCATTTGAATCTGGCAAAACTCTTTAATTTGCATTGAGGACAGTGGCAAGAAGCTAGAATGGAAAGAAAACAATCAGGACACCAAGAGACAGACTTCCTGGAGATACCCTGAGTACCCATATGGGAAACTCTTTCAAGGGAAAAGTCTAAACAGGGGATGTGACTGTGGCAATATAGAAAGTAATCTTGAGATTATCTCCCAGCATCCCTGTTCTGGGAATTTTTGCTTATTTCAGTTCATCCCCTTGGAACTGGCAAGGGGCTGAATGCCTTGATTATAAATTGTGAATCTTAAAACTTCTTGGTATCCACATTTCTTGCTACACACATAAACACTCAGAGATAACTGGCCACTAGGGAAAAAGGAGGAATAGTGAAGCAGCGGTATGAAAGGATGAGAGAAAAAGACATCGGAAATAAAGACAGAGACAGTCCTGAATGTTGGTATGCTGGACAATGTCTAACAATCAGTTCTCTACTTAAAACACAAGGGCTAATTGAGGCATTGGCCAGTTTCTCTGGTACACATTTTTCTGTGTGTGTGTGTGTGTGTGTGTGTGTGTGTGTGTGTGTGTGTGTTAGCCACTCACTCACGTCTGACTCTTTGTGACCTTTTAAAGGGTAACCTGCCAGGCTCCTCTGTCTGTTGGATTCTCCAGGCAAGAATACTGGAGTGGGTAGCCAGTCACTTCTCCAGGGGATCTTCCTGACCCAGGGATTGAACCTGAGTCTCCCACATTGCAGACCATCTGAGCCACCAGAGAAGCCTATGGCTGATTTCAAACTAACTAATGGGATGTTACCAAATGTGAATTGGAAAGAGATTCCTGGTAGCACACTGTTATACAGTTTTTCCAACATACAGACAATAAATCTGAATAATTTCAGGAGCCTATATAATACTAAAATACCAAATAGAGAATATTAAAGTAAATAATACTATAAAAAAATTAAGAATTGGTGAGACCCGATAAATTAGTACCTAAATAATATAATTTACTTAACTGTAAGTTTAATTTTTAATGATGACTGTGTTTTACAACCAGCTTATACAATTCTTGAATTTAATAATTGACTCTGGTGAGCTGGTTCTGGTACACCAATGGTCTTGATGATATTACATATCTGGTGTCAGCTGTATTGTAAGCCGAGCAACCTCATTTTTGTCCCTGCATTACTTGAGATAGCTCAGTGCCTTTATAATAAATCTCTTTCTCTGTTACACATAGCTAACTCAATTGGATTTTGGCCATTTGTACCACAGGCAGCTATTTTACTAGGAATCGCATCTCACTAAAATTTTAAAGATAATAGGAAAAGAAAACTATATAAAACAAACCTTTCAGTAGCACTTCCTTTTTGCTGATGCCTTGTGTAAAGTATTGTGGTTACATTTTGGTGTAAACTAACTTCAGCTTCTTTTCCTCTTGGTTTCTGGTACAGATTAGCCCCCTGCCATGCAGACAGCCTCTAGATCTTTGCTTATGAATTCCCTCAGGGGCACTGAGACTATAACTGCGAAGAAGACAAGGCTCATCTTCAAGTGTAGAATCAGGCTTCACAAGAAGAAAAAAGTAAAAGCAAGCCTTTCTATTATAGAAGCTCAGCTTTTTTGAGTGATACAATGTCTTGATGATTTTCAAAGCCTGAGATCCTTGGGGTTCTCAGAGAACAGTGTTTATGCATAAATCAGAGAGTGAGGGGGGAATCTATGACAATATTCTATTTCAAAAAGATCAGCAGACTTCCCTTGCAGCTTGATGCTTAAGACTCTGAGCTTCCATTGCAGGGGGAGCTAAGATCCTGGTCTGGGAACTAAGCCGTAGGCTGTGTGCTCAAATAATAAATAAATGTAAAAAAAAAAAAAGATCAGGAAGTTAGGACAATGAATAATAAAGGAGAATTATTAGGACACAGCTCAGCCTTAGACTGTGGATCCCTCATGGGTCCATATGTCTGGAATGGGAGTGGGTGGGCAGCAGCATAAGGAAAACAGTGACACATCCTTTACCATTGTGATTATGTAACTGTTCCTCATACAGTATGATTGTATCATGATCAGTCAACAGGAAAAGAAGAGGACTCTATATCACCAAAACTACCACTTAATAAAAAAAAAAAACTATAATCACTTTATAAAATCCAGATGAATGTCAGAATGATCTTGGAATTTTTTGAAAAATACAAATGCCCAAGTATTTCTGTTTTTTCTCCAGATCTCCAGATATGTTTCTAAGGAGCAGCCATGTTTAAAAACAACTGGATTATATATAATATTTTACTTTTATCTAGTTTGTTTCAATTTTTGTATTTCACATTCAGTGCTCCCATTTCATTTAGTTTATGTTTTCCAGTTTCTCCATCTCTTCTTCTTTTTATGTTCTTTTGGAAGCCTTTACCAAGTGTAGTACAAAAGCTTTTGTATACATATATACAAATTATATGTATAATATATATATTTTGGAAAACTTATGAATTTTTGCCTAACTAAAAAAGGTATGACATTTTGATTCCACTTGTTTGACTTAGTATGAATAGAATGCTTGATTTCTAATTTTAAAAATAGATATATAATAAGCAACAAAGGTTTACTGTATAGAACAGTGACCTATAGTCAATATCTTATGATAACTTATAGTGGAAAATAATCTGAAGAAGAATATATGTGTATTTGTATAACTGAATCACCTTGCTGTACACCTGAAACATTGTAAGTCATTGATACTTCAATTATATATATATATATATATATATGTGTGTGTGTGTATATATTAAGAAAACAGTGATAGACATCTAGAACACATTTGAGAGGCTCCCAGAATATAAAAGACTACATGCTTCTGCAAGGTACGACCGCATGTTTCTAACGTGGACGCTGAGCAGTAAGCTTCCCTGGTGGCTCAGCTGGTAAATAATCCGCCTGCAATGCGGGAGACCTGGGTTTGATCCCTGGGTTGGGAAGATCCCCTGGAGAAGGGAAAAGCTACCCACTCCAGTGTTCTGGCCTAGAGAATTCCACGGACCCGTCCATGGGGTCGCAAATAGTTGGACACGACTAAGCGACTTTCACTGAGCAGTGAAGTAGAAAGTCTGGGAGGATGTACCAATGTCCGGGTCTAAAGACAGCCTCATAGACTCCCCGCGTCCCAAGGAGATGAGAAAATGCTGAGACGAGTGGAATGGGAGACGGCTGGAGAAAAGGAGAGGCCAGAAAGAACCAATGATAGGAGCATCAGGGGAGGCAACTTGGCAGTATCGCCATGGCCCCCCGAGAACCCATAGTCCTTCTCAGAGAACAGGAGAAAGGGAAAGGGGTGAGACACACGGACTGAATTAACTGAGTAACCTCCAGGTGAGTGTATTTCACAGTGGAAGTGACTGAAGTCTCCTGAATTGGTAAAATTTGTATTATTTACCTTTAGCAGACACAGACCTTGTGAACAAAATTCCCTTGTGTTGTATATAGAGAAACTTTAATAGTCACTTTTTTCACAGTTGAAAGTCTTCAAAAATAATTTTTATAAGTACTTCCCACTAAAAACTTATGGTTCAGTTTAGTGTTATGAATAGGGATCAGAAAATTTGAGGTGTGGGTTTTTTTTTTCTTTTTGTTTTTTTTTCAATTGAGCTATAGTTGATTTACAGTGTTGTCTTAGAATCAGGTGTACAGCAAAGTGATTCAGTTATATATCTATATCATCTATATCTATCTATCTACATATAATCCAAGGGTAAGCCAGGCCCTAGGGTAGACTCCTCCATTCTCTTCCGAGTGACTCCAAGCACCCCTTGGCTACAAAACTCCAGTCTACGGCTGCATCTTCACATGGCCTTCTCCCCTGTGCCTCGGTGCATCTCTGTCAGTTCTCTCTTTGCCTTTTCCCTTACAAGACTCTGGAGTTACAGAACTATGAACTATAAATAGGTGAAAATTCAAACCTAACTTTGTGGCAATTTGTTATAGCAGCAATAGAAAACAAATATAGCCAACTTCAGGAACATTAATACTAGATCACGGAGCTGAGGTCAGGGTCTCTCTAAAAGACAGACTGTGCAATGTGGTCTGCAGCTGCAGTAAGGCCAGGCTCCCTTTCCTTTCTCCTCTGGAACTCTAGCTTCAGTTCCCTCTTACTCTTTCCCATGTTCCTGATCAAAGATGATAGCAGCTTCTTCATCCTGAAATGTCCTGAGATGGGCTGCCCAGACCTTGGAAGTGCTAGGCACTAAGACATATCTCCTTGCCCTTTCTGCTTCCTGAGGGCTGAAATATGCAAAGATGTAGTGTTAGTTGCTCAGTCGTGTCTGACTGTTTGTAAGACCATCGACTGTAGCCCACCAGGCTCCTCTGTCCATGGAGTTCTTCAGGCAAGAATACTGGAGAGGTTTGCCATGACCTTCTCCAGGGGATCTTCCTGGCCCAGCAATTGAACCCAGCTCTCTCACTTTGCAGGCAGATTCTTTACCATTTGAGCTATGCAAGAAGCCCTTGCAAAGATGTAAGCGCTCTCTTTTTCTACTCAATTGTATGTCTTAAGAAATGAGATGACAAATTGGCAGATAGAGAAACTAAATATCCTCTTTTTTTAGAGTTCGTGTATAAAAGATTTGATAATCTCTATAATATAAATCAGTATTTAAAATAAAGTTCCTTATAGTTTCTAAATATACACTATATTGTAAAGTCCTAAATAATGATATCCTATAGTATAAATCAGTGATCAAATAATTCCAATAATTTATAAATTATTTGTTAATTTGTATAATTTTTGAATATATAATTTTGTTTGATAGACTTGTAACAACTTGTCTAAGCCATGATCTTGGAGTTTCATCAACCTTTTCAGCTTCCCAATTAAAGTTATACATTTTAGATGACATGTAATTAATAAGGACTATCTATTAATTTGTTTTCGGTGCTACTCTCTCAGATTTTGCTCTTATTTCAATAATACAAACTAAATTTTTTTTAAATTTAGCCTTTTAACTGTAAAAATCTCTAATCTGTATAGTAATATAAATTAATATATAAATCAATATTAAGATCAATTCCCTTTGTTATCTAAATCCTGTATGAAATTTTTATATATTCAGTATTGCTATTATTGACTGAATCATAAAATAATTTATTGAAATATTTATTTAATAGGCATAGTTTCATTTCTTTCCCCTACTTCATTGAACAAAGTTTGCAAAGTTTATTTGGACAATTTTCAGGAATCAATAAAATGAAAGATTTTCTTTCTTCAATGATCAAAACAATTGCATTTTCATTTGATTGGTGGACATTGACTAATTTCTATTGAAATGGTATCTTATTTTATTTAAAATATGATTTTTACATTAATTTCATTTGTTTCATTATCATACTTTTCTTTATGTAATTTTATATATGCAATCATTTTAATCATTTGTTTACTAACATCAGCATTTGTAACCAAGATATATGTTTTTACTGTAAAGTTAAAGGCTGTATTGAATTTTTATTAAGCTATTAGAAGTTAAAGCCAAATCTCTGTAAACATCCCATTTCACAATTTCTACTAAATGCATAAATGAAGCCTTTGCGGTCTTGGGACAAAACATCATCCACTGAAGTAAAAGTATTCTTCCAATTTTCATTATTTTAATCCAAGGTCTTATGATAATATTATTTGACTCCCTACAAAGTTTATCTGATGAATGGGAGTAAATAAGTTTATCAAGAAAATACTGGTTCCAGATAGGGAAAGGAGTATGTCAAGGCTGTATATTGTCACCCTGCTTCTTTAACTTATATGCAGAATCAGTTCAGTTCAGTCTCTCAGTCGTATCCAACTCTTTGTGACCCCACAAATTGCAGCACGCTAGGCCTCCCTGTCCATCACCAACTCCTGGAGTTCACTCAACTCAGGTCCATCGAGTCAGTGATGCCATCCAGCCATCTCATCCTCTGTCGTCCCCTTCTCCTCCTGCCCCCAATTCCTCCCAGCATCAGAGTCTTTTCCAATGAGTCAACTCTTCGCATGAGGTGCCCAAAGTATTAGAGTTTCAGCTTTAGCATCAGTCCTTCCAAAGAACAACCAGGACTGATCTCCTTTAGGATGGACTAGTTGGATCTCCTTGCAGTCCAAGGGACTCTCAACAGTCTTCTCCAACACCACAGTTCAAAAGCATCAATTCTTCGGTGCTCAGCTTTCTTCACAGTCCAACTCTCACATCCATACATGACCACTGGAAAAACCACAGCCTTGACTAGATGGACCTTAGTGGGCAAAGTAATGTCTCTGCTTTTGAATATGCTATCTAGGTTGGTCATAACTTTCCTTCCAAGGAGTAAGTGTCTCTTAATTTCATGGCTGCAATCACCATCTGTGGTGATTTTGGAGCCCCCCCCAAAATAAATGACATCTGACACTGTTTCCACTGTTTCCCCATCTATTTCCCATGAAGTGATGCAGATATACAGAATACATCACATGAAATGCCGGGCTGGATGAAGCACAAGCTGGAATCGAGATTGCCGGGAAAAATATCAATAACCTCAAATATGCAGATGACACCACCCTTATGGCAAAAAGCTAAGAAGAACTAAAGAGCCTCCTGATGTAAGTGAAAGAGGAGAGTGAAAAGTAGGCTTAAAACTAAACATTCAGAAAATAAAGATCATGGCATCGGGCGCTTCATGGCAAATAGATGGGGAAACAATGAAAACAGTGAGAGACTTGGTTTTTTGAGGGGGCTCCAAAATCACTACACATGATGGCTGCAGTAATGAAATTAAAAGACACTTGCTCCTTGGAGAAAAGTTATGACCAACCTAGACAGCATATTAAAAAGCAGAGACATTACTTTGCCAATGAATGTCCTTCTAGTCAAAGCTATAGTTTTTCCAGTAGTCATGTATGTCTGTGAGAGTTGGACTATAAAAAAACCTGAGCGCCAAAGAATTGATGCTTTTGAACTGTGGTGTTGGAGAAGACTCTTGAGAGTCCCTTGGACTGCAAAGAGATCCAACCTGTCCATCCTAAAGGAAATCAGTCCTGAATAGTCATTGGAAGTTTGATGCTGAAGCTGAAGCTGCAATACTTTGGCCACCTGATGCAAAGAACTGACTCATTGGAAAAGACCCTGATGCTGAGAAAGATTGAAGGTAGGAGGAGAAGGGGACAACACAAGATGAGTTGCATGGCATCACCAACTCAATGGACCTGAGTTTGATTAAGCTCTGGGAGTTGATGTTGAACAGGGAAGCCTGGCATGCTGCAGTCCATAGAGTCACAAAGAGTCCAACACGACTGAGTGACTGAACTAAAGAAAATACTTAAAATGATTTATATCATCCAGTGACAATTCAATACAGTGATTAAGTCAGTGCTAAATTACAACATCTGGAAATTTTTCTAAAATGTTACCTGGTGCTCTCAACTTTTTCCCTAACTTTCCTCTAACAAAATATGCACAAAATTCAAGAAGTATTAAAAGTCGTTTTTCTCATCAAAGCAACTATTTTATTTTTCAGACAACAAAATTATGTTATTTTAGCTCTTATTCTTTCTCACTTTACAAGATTAATAGAAGTACAACAACATTTTAAACATAAACTTCAGACTTTAAATAGGTTATTGAAATATTTTTATGTGAAACAGTTGAAGCCTCATTAATAAATTAAAAATTTGAAATTCCATTATCTCAATATATGTTTCTGAGCAGATATTGTTAATTTATATACACACATTATTCACTTCAGTTTGGATTCAAAATAAACCTCTCCTATTATGAATTTCCTGAGGGAAAAGTTTAAAGATTAAATCTTACCGAAAGTTATAAGCTAAAGACTAAATTTAGAAATCAAATTGTCTTCTCAGCGAGGTAAATTTCCTAAAGAAACAAAAGTTCAAAACCTGTAAGGTAATTAAAAATTTTAAATCAAATGTACTTTTTCCTATGAATTAAAATTCAAGTAAGTGAAAACCCAGGGCCTCAGAGTCCAAAGGTTAATAAGAAACAGAATATTCTAACAGTTCCATACCCCCAAAATTTAGAAAATAAGCCAGTCATCAGGCTTGATGCAGTCCTCCAGACCTAGGATTTAGTGTTATCAAAGACCATAGCAGAAACTAAGCACTCTCTTGTATATTTAAACCTCACCAGGTATGAATCAAACCAAGGTCAGCTGTCCAAGATCTACATTTTTGGGACCTTAAATTTAGTTGCAAGAGATGTCCCACCTAGAGATTAATTTTGGCAATATGATTATACCACAAGTGGCAGAAAGTTCACCTATGCACATGAGTTTCTCTCTCAGAGAGTAACATTTTTGACATCCCTGCCTTTTGCAAGTTTAGGAATTTCTTGTGGTGGTAGCCCCAATTATCAGGTCTTAAGCTGAGGTATCTTTTGCATATTTAATTGAATGATAACTGCAGATATGATATTAAAAGATGCTTGCTTCTTGAAAGAAAAGTTATGATCAACTTAGCAAATTAAAAAGCAGAGACATCACTTTGCTGACAAAAATCCATCTAGTCAAAGCTATGGTTTTTCCAGTAATCACGAATGGATGTAGGAATTGGACCATAAAGAAGGCGAAGCACCAAAGAATCGATGCTTTTGAATTGTGGTACTGGAGAAGACTCCTGATAGTCCCTTAGATTGCAGGGAGATCAAACCAGTCAATCCTAAAGGAAGTCAGCTCTAAATATTCATTGGAAGGACTGATGCTGAAGCTCCAATACCTTGGCCACCTGATGTGAAGAGCTGACTCATTGGAAAAGACCCCAATGCTGGGAAAGACTGAAGGCAAGAGGAGAAGGGAGTGGCAGAATTGAGATGGTTAGATAGCATCACTGACTCAATGGACATCAGTTCAGTTCAGCCGCTCAGTCGTGTCCGACTCTTTGTGACCCGATGAACCACAGCACGCCAAGCCTCCTTGTCCATCACCAACTCCCATCACCCAAACTCATGTCCATTGAGTTGATGATGCCATCCAACCATCTCATCCTCTGTCATCCCCTTCTCCTCCTGCCCTCAATCTTTCCCAGCGTCAGAGTCTTTGCAAATGAGTCAGCTGTTCGCATCAGGTGGCCAAAGTATTGAGCAAATTCCAGGAGATAGTGAAGGACAGAGGAGCCTGGCAAGCTGCAGTATATGGGGTAGCTAAGGGTCCAAAACGACTTATCAACTGAACAACAAAATGCTTCTTGATTTCCGTTTGCTCATCCATCCTAGCGTTGCTGAACTGCTGAACTGCTGAACTGAATATACTGTTAATTGAATCTACCCACAAAGACTCTACTTGATATCCAGTAGTTTCAGTCCTGCTACGGAAGATTTTAACAATGCTTAGTGTGAAATTGCTTAAGTTGAAGATACCTGCCTCCTGGGTAATTTCTCTTTCATCTCCACATTTATTTCAGCAGAAAAGTCATCCTCAACCTATTCAAATACTGAAGCTTCTCTCGAGTCTTTAAAATGTACCTCTGGGGTCCAGGGTAGACTGATATCCCTGCTACGTGCTCCTAAGACATGGAAATTTCTCACACTTGTAATTTGCTGAACATGAATAGCATTTCTCTTGTTATTATATCTTTTTCTGCCTCAGTCATCTCCCAATACTTTTCAGAAACTTGAATCTGCTTCTTAAATGGACCCTTTGCTTCCCTAATCAGTATAAAATCAGTACCATTTACAAAATCTTAAGATCTTGGGTTTTTTTTTTTTTTCATTGTTACTTTGCTTTCTGGACAGATATTTATTTGTGTAACCATTTTTCATAAATTTGGCTCAGTGAGGATCTTTCATAATAAGAAATAGGAAATGAGTGAGCTCTGGTGCTCCAAAAGCAACTATTTTTCAAATAAATTTTGGCCACCTTCAAGTCTATGGATTGGATATTCTCACTCAGGAGGAATTCTCCCAACAGACCAACCTCTGTCCAAAGCCTGACCTTGATCTATTATTCTCCAATTTGGCATCCGCTGAATATCTTTGTTGCACCTCCTCTTGGAATCTCAATTACATAAATTTCTAAATCTGGCTCCCTTAGGATACAGGCAATAGCTGTTCCTCTCCCTCAACACACTAAGAGTTTCATTTCACTTTGATCCTCCGTAATCCTTTGAATATTTTATGCTGGTCCTCTGGTCTTCCTTTTGCAGACCAGTTCAATTTATTTAACTATTTCAAACAGCTGTCACAATCTTTAAGGCGATAATCTCCAGATAACTCCTCGTATAGATGCTAATTGTGATTTTAACAGAGTTTCTTTCTGGGGAACTCCCCCTCCCCTGCACACGTCTCTCCGCCCGCCCCCCGCCCCACTCACCATTTTGGGGAAGTTTATTCCATGAAGCTTTCTGAGACCTTGTCTCTTTTTCTTGGCTAGATTCTGTCAGAACCCAGTGCAGTTTTCAGTTAAACAGTAAGTCAAACATGAAACCTATTTCTAAATCACGTTTTCAGGAAGATTAAAACCATATTTATCTCCTTTGTGATTTTCTCTCTTTGTTGTAGCATTCAGGATCAAATTTTTCCATGCATATCTCTCTGATCTGCCTTTAAAATTTCAGCTTCCACCTAAGGAAGAAGGAATTTTTCCTCTTGCTTACTTCTTGGTTCTTATCCTGCTGCTCCTTTTCTGACAATAAGACTAAAGGATGTTTTTCAGACTACTCTGTTTTCTCCTTCATCTCCTAAACAAAACTAGTTCCTGGAACCAGGACATCCCAGGAACAAGACCCCTAGTTATTTTAGTCATTTTAGAACCTTAGAGTTTAATATGGGTACCAAGTACCCCTTCATGTGTGAGTTAACTCTTTATATCTCCAAAATCTAAAGGCACAGTCAGGAAACATATCTTCAAATCCAAAGCAAAGCTGTGTGTGTGTTAGTCGCTCAGTCATGTCCAACTCTTTATGACCCCATGGACTGTAGCTTGCCTGGCTCCTCTGTTCATGGGATTCTCTGGGCAAGAATACCTGAGTGGGTTGTCAGTTCCTTCTCCAGAGGATCTTTCTGATCCAGGGATCAAACCTGGGTCTCCTGCCTTGCAGGCAGATTCTTTACCATCTGAGCCATCAGGGAAGCCCAAAGCAAATTTGGTACTGCATGACTGAAGAAACATTTAAGGGTCTGTAAACAAATGAAAGCAGGGAGTCCATCTACCTAGGGCAGGAGCCCATCTACCTGGGGCAAAAATCAGGTTTTATAGGTTCAAAGCTTTATACATTTGGGAAAAATAACACATAATTTTGAATACAAAATTAGATATGAAAAATATATAGTGACTGAGAATGATAGAAAAAAAACAGTAAATTATAAACTTTTAAAATCTGGCAAATGTTACCATATCTATAAAAATAATGTATTTATTAGTTGTTTAAATATCTAAGGTAGTAATTTTCTCCTACATTTTTAGTTGCATGCTTTTTGATCTCTTCTTATAGTGATGACACTCCCAATATAATGTGCTATAGAGAGTATAAGAAGGTATCTAGCTTATTCTTAGGTTGATTGAATTGTTACTAACAGTGTGTGCTCAGTGCTCAGTTGTGTCCAACTCTCTGCAATCCCATGGACTATAAGCCCTCCAGGCTCTTCTGTCCATGCCATTTTCTAGGTAAGAATACTGGAGTGGGTTGCCATTTCCTGCTCCAGGGAATCTTCCTGACCCAGGGATCAAATTCGCATCTCACGTCTCCTGCATTGGCAGGCAGATTCTTTACCAACTCTGCCACCTGCTAATGGCCATAGGCTCCCATCAAATATTTTATTTCACAGATATATATATATTTAGAATTCATCATACTGCTGCGTAGCTGTGGTTCAAAGAGGAATTCTGTTATATTAGCTTCTACCTGAATACCATCGGTAAAAGAAGTACAATGAATTCTAGGTATATTCATGAAATGTATTTTCTGTCGTTTGGGAACCTCCATTTGGACCAGGGATTAATGAAAAAGGAATAACCACATCTAGTTTTGTGTGTTTATAGGTAGGAGAATAGTTCACATGTCAGGCCTTGTTTATCTTCCTTTGCTCGTATGCTTCTATTCTGTCATGATATGGACTTTGGGCCTGCACCTTTGTATATGATTGCTCAGTGAGGCAAGACAGTGAGCACTGATGAACTCCCAGAAACTACTCCCACTCAGGGATGACAAGCAATAACTTTTCTGAAAGGGACTGTGAACCACATAAATATATCTCACTGAATCCAATTCCATTGTATCTCCAAATCAGTTACCCTAAGCAAGACTCCACGGCAGCCTGCAACCATTTGTCAAAAGAAGCAGTCTCTAAGCAACTGCAGTGAAAATGTCTTAATTCTCAGATTCCGTGAAAACATAGTCGCGTGAGCATATTGGAAGGGACCCATGCAATGCAGGGGCCCTGAAGCCAAAACTTATTTAGCTGCAGGATGAATCTGCCTCTGTCCTCAGCAGAGTCCTCTTCCTCCCTGAGTCCTAAAAGCAGTTGAAAGCACAGAACAATGGCCCAGGTTCTGAGGCAGCACAGCATTTCTCCCGACCCAGGTCTTGCACAAATGACTTGAAGCTAGAAGCTTGCACAGTAGAACTGCTGTAAACGCTCAGAAAACTCAGTTGCTGTCTAAAGCCCTGGTTTACCTAACTGATCTAAGTGAAAGTATTAGTTGCTCAATCATCTCTGACTCCACCAGGCTCCTCTGTCCATGGGATTTCCCAGGCAAGAATACTGGAGTGAGTTACCATTCCCTTCTCCAGAAAATCTTCCCAACCCTGGGATCAAACCTGGGTCTCCTTCATTGCAGGCAGATTCTTTACCGTCTGAGCCATCAGGGAAACCCAATTTATCTAATAACATAGTTAAATAGAAAATATTTCTTTAGCCTCTGTTATTCAAAAGTTGCTCATCAAAGCTCTGCCCAGGCCGTAACATCTTAGGGAAATCGGTACCTGCTCATTTCAAGGTTAAACCAAAGCAGCCTGAGACTTGAATGCACTCTCCTGAGGCTGGCTTGGCCAATATTAAAACTGTCTTTGCTGGTGGATAAAGCAACAGAGGTTGAGTGATGAGCCAAAGTGGGGGAAAAATTCCTGATCCAAATTCTCGTGCTCAGTATTACTTTGATCCTCAGATTCTACTGAATTCTGTTTCTTATGCTCCCTGGTTATTATCAGATGCTCAGCTGTGTTTGACTGCTTGTGACCCCATGGACAATAGCTGAACAGGCTCCTCTGCCCATAGGATTCTTCTGGCAAGAATACTGGAGTGTGTCCTTAGTCACTCAGTTGTGTCTAACTCTTTGAGACCCCATGGATGGCAGCCTGTCAGTCTCTGCCATGGGGATTCTCTAGGCAAGAATCCTGGAGTGGGTTGCCATGCCCTCCTCCAGGGGATCCTCCCAACCCATGGATCAAACCCAGGTCTCCAGCATTGGAGGCAGATTCTTTAGCATCTGAGCCACCAGGAAAGCCCAAGAATACTGGAGTGGGTAGCCTATCTCTTCTCCAGGGAATCTTCCTGATCCAGGAATTGAACCAGGGTCTCATACATTGCAGGCAGATTTTTTTTTTTTTTTAACCAGATGAGTTACCAAAGGAAGCTAAGAATACTGGTGGGGTGTTTCTCCTCCAGGGTATCTTCCTGACCCATGGATCAAACCCACGTCTTTTACATCTCCTGCCTTGACAGGCAGATTCTTTACCACTGGCGCCACCTAGGAAGCCCCTTCGCCTAGGTTGCCCCCTGACAGAAGAGCTTGACACGTGAGTTTGCAGACAGATAGTTCATTCCTAGGAGATGATTCCAGACAATGGTAGTGAAGGGTGGAAACTGAGCCCATGACGAAAGAAAGCCAGTAAAACGGTGACTTCTTGATAAGTTCATGACTGGGAGCAAATGGGTCTTTATCTCATTTGGGAATGTTTTCAGGTCTATGTAATATATTCCTTGGAACTGTGCCCAGCGAGAAGAAAGTGTTTATGCACCAGCTCCTGTTCCTGTGTTGTTCAAGGAGTGTTATTAATAACTCCCTTGCAGATCCGGGTTGTGCACACGTGAGGACAGGGGATGTGTCAACGTCATGCAAGCGTGAGTGCTGGGGAAGATTTCTTAGGCATCCAAAGCTGTAGCATTTGAAAAGCCCTGTGGCAGAGAGTGAGAGAAAGAGGTCCAGTGAGGTGAACTGCTGTCAGGGTACACTAACACAGAGTTGGTTACTGCAGCATGGCGGTGTGAAAGGGAGACCAAAAGAATACAAGGCTGGCCACAAGAGGTGTCTGACTCACTGCAGAAGCTCTGAATCAAAAAGGAGATTAGAGAAATTGGCCCAAGGGGGGAGAACACCACCTTATTAACATTAAAAATTGGGAACTATGGCTTGGGTGCATGGAGACAATGTACTTCCTTATATTGAACCTCAGACTTAGACACTCAGAGGTGACACCTGGCCACTACTGAATGTCCCATGGGAAGGGGGGTTGCCCCTACAAAATGCAGCAACAAGGAGCAGAGGAGGGGGTCTGCCTCCTGCAAGCAGCTGACTCTCAAAAAGAAGAGTGGGAAGTCAGAATTGATTGAGCTGCATATGCTGGACCCTTTGCCCCAAAGTCTCATGCAGAAGAGGGAGGTAGGGGTTGAAAGAGGCAGAGAGTTTCTGTTAGTGGCCCTTTCTTCATGAGTGGGGAAGAACCATTCCATACAGGGTTATTATTCTTGTTTAAGAATTTCCTCCACCAAAAGGGGAGCCAGATTCACATAGGGTTTAGGAGAAAAAGCTCTGGACCTTGGAGAGCAGTCATCCGTGTGGCTCAGTTTAGCTCAGCTCAAGTGTGGTGCACTGTACTTTAGGGCCAAAGCCTCAGGATGAAAAGGGGTGTACACAGCATGACCTTATCTTCTTGGTGACTTCTAGGAACAAGAAAGATAAGATGGGGGTATTCAGAGTCTCAGATCCTTCCCATCTCTTTCTCCATCACCAACTTTAAAATTAATTACAGCCATCTGATTGTCTATGAGTGGTCAGGATTTCTGGATTAAGGGGATAAACTCAGAATTATCCTTTAAGAAAGAAAGAAGGAAAATCACATATATTTCTTGGCCTAATAGGTATCAAGAATAATATCATTTCATAAATTCCTTTAATCCTTATAATTAGTGAAAGTGAAGTAGCTCAGTCGTGTCCGACTCTTTGCGACCCCGTGGACTGTAGCCTACCAGGCTCCTCCCTCCATGGGATTCTCCAGGCAAGAATACTGGAATGGGTTACCATTTGCTTCTCCAGGGATCGAACCTGGATTTCCCACATGGCAGGCAGACACTTTAACCTCTGAACTACTAGGGAAACACTGTGTATTATCAACTTAATTTTACAAATGAGGAAACTTATACCAAGAGATATTGGAAAACTTAATAAGAGCTAAAATATTTCTTAAGTTTTATTATATCTTATATAGGAACACTAAACAGTATTAGTATGACATTTTCCCTATTAAAAAAATTCCCAATTGGATTCATTATGAAGGAAAATATCTTTTTCTTTCACACTCCTCAAATTGCAATATCAAATAAGGTTTCTGACAAATCTGGAACTCCATTGCATGGGGTTGTTTCCATATGCAAGAGTCTGGGCTTAACATGCTATGTAATTATTTTCAGGTTCTAAAAATAAAAATCTCATGCCAGTAAAGTACATGGGGGGAAGTTTCAGTCTTTAGCCAGAGCAAAGAGCCTGAGCACATAAGTAACATCTCCAAAGTTCTTAATATTTCCAGACAACCAAAATGCTAGTTTATACAGCTCATTTCTAGCTGTCAAGATTTCACATTGCCATTAACAAGAGGCAATGAATGCAAGATTCTTTTCTGAAAATGCCTTCATGTGTTAAGAATCACTCAAGAATTCATGTCATAGTATGCCCTTATGCTCTTCCCTCCACAGAAAGAAAACAAATTGAATTGTAATGGTGACTAAAGCTATCTCTAGCTACATTATAAGGTTGTCTGCCCTTCTCCAAGAAGTGTTCATGTTGCAAGAAGTTTTCCAATTTACTTTACTGAATTGGTCAAGCATATGTGAGCTTTTTAAAAATCAAAGTTGAAGGAAATTTATCTTTTTAAAAAAGAAGGAAAAAATATTGCTATGAACCTATATTCTCAGAAAGAACCCAGGAAGACAAAATAACAGAGCAAAGGCCTAGGAAACAAAACAAAAAGCCTGAGAAAAAGTTAAAAAAAAAAAAATGTCAGGCACAGGTCCAAAAGCATGACAGAAAGGCAAATTTATCCCATTCAAAAAATGAGAAAAATAATAGTTAATCCTCAGTTTCCTTTTTCTGACCTGGAGATAAGGAATCACACAAGAATCAGAAAGACAACTGATTGAAGACCAAGATTCATCCCAAGCTTCCCCTTCTCTCTGCCCTTCCCTGACCTCCCTAAGCAGAATGCTCGTATCTCCACAGTTGCCAAGAAACATTTTAAGACCACCAAGGCCCTGGGCACTGGTACATTTGATGATCACACCCCACATGGCAAACAAACACTAAAACCCATCCACATCCTGAAAAGTTGACATGATTTAATAATAGTTACCTTTTTGGAGCACTTACTGGCTAACGGCCACAGTCAGAACACTTTACGTCTGTTTCATTGTCACAGCCATCCTGTACGTAAGGATTACCCATGTTCCATAAGCAAGGGAAAAAAATGATTAACTAACTTGCCCAGGGTCACATAATTGGTAAATAACAGAACCAGGATTTAAGCCCCAGGCAGTATTATTCAAACATCATAAACTTTCACTAAACTGTCACGCATAACGGTATGTTCTATAGGGATTTAAACAAATATTCATGCATTTTATTTGTCTTTTCATATGTTGGAGCCAGTGTATTATTTTTCCCTAAGCATCATGATGTTTAACGATCCCTTTAAAGAAGGATATGTTCCCTATGTTCTGTTCCTACAGTGACTATTAAGTAAAATAACACTACTTCCCTAATCACATTGTGTTTTTCTTCCTCACCTGTCTTTCTACAATGTCAGAAGTTAAATAGTTAAAATGCTCCATACAGAGAGGCATTCAGTATGTGTTTAACAGTCAAACTGAAGAGTGGTAACAGAAAGGAGAAGAACTTAAAACTGAGTCATTGGCTAAAAACAATTTGCTGAAGATTAACTCAGGGCTGGGTATTTGGAGAAAGGAAGTACCATAGGAAAGTGGCCAATCAGCTAATAATGAAGTAATAGGGCATGCTAAGTCGCTTCAGTCATGTCTGATCTATGTGGCCCTATGGACTGTACCCTACCAGGCTCCTCTGTCCATGGGATGGTCCAGGCAAGAATACTGGAGTGAGTTGTCATTTCCTCTTCCAGGGGATCTTCCTCATGCAAGGATCAAACCTGTGTTTCTCATGTCTCCTGCCTGGCAGGCTATACAATCCATGGAGTCACAAAGAGTCAGACACGTCAGAGCAATTTTACTTCAGTGCTTTAGTAAGGGTCTTATAGCCCTAATATTTTGTTGTAACATGCTTTGAAATTTATATTATTTGTAAAATACAGACATTTAAGTCTAGAATCATATAATATCAATTATAAGTATTTCATTGAGCCCACAGAATGTTATATATTATTTGTAACAGGTCACTGTCCTTTCATTTATTTGACACCAGATCTTATACTTTTAAATTCAAAGGATGTTTGTTAGAAGTAATTTGGCTACTTTGTTAAAGTAACCATAGAGATTCAATAGTCTATTGAAGTCCTGTTTATTCAGCTTCATCTATATGCTTATCATTGGCTCAGAAGTAGAGAAATACACTTCTTACTATTCCAATGAATGAAAATACATATGCATGCCATTCAGTAAAATAACGAAATTAAAACACACCATCATTGTTTATATGAATGCTATAGAAACTAAGGTCATAGAGAAAAAAGTATTGAATTAGTACAACTGAAATTATTAAGAATGATTTCCCTGGGCAGAGCAACATCAGAGTTTTAAAGCATGCAAATTTTAAAGCCCAAAAGACCTAAGTTCATATCACTTCCCATCACCTATTCTCTTTGTGACTTTGGACAAAGTTATTTAATATCTCACACCTCAATTTCTTCATCCATTGAAACAGAAATAATAGTCAGTCATGGAGCTGCGATAAAGATTCAAGTGAGACAATTATTGTAAAGTGTTCAGAACAGAGTCAGGCTCATCCAAGGCACTTGTTAATGATGCAGAGATAATTAATGATTAATGATTTTGAAGGCGCAGTTGCTGTCATAGTCCCGTCTTAGCAGTGTTAGTATTAGGAGCACTGGTATTCGCAGGAGCAGGGGTGCTGGTAATGGTCATGGCAGTCATAACAATCATTAGTTGAGTTGGCTTGTATCAGCAAAGAGCAGAAGAGTGAACACGCTAATGGTGGCAATAGAACAGACAGGGATTGGGGAATAATTATGAGTGCTTATTTATTTTTAAATTTTATTGAAATATAGTTGATTTACAATGTTATTAGTTTCAGGTGTATGGCAGAGTGATTCGGTTCTATGTGTATATATGTGTGTGTGTATTGTTGACTAAAAAAACGATGTACAACTTGAGAGTTGTAAGTTGTTTTATTGGGGGCAAAATGAGGACAGACTGCTGCAAAGCGGAAGTGGGGGAAAGATATAAAGACAATATATAAGGTTTTGGTGAAGGGGGACTTCAATACCATGAAGCATTCATTTTACAAAAGACTTTTTGTTAGTCACGATGCTCTGACATCACCATGAAGGGATTTAGTGCTTCTCTAGATATGAGGAGATGCAAGGATTGAGATCATAATATCTGTCCCTAAAAACATCCAACTACCTAAAGACCTGTGCCACCGGATTCCCTGGAGCACAGAGTGCCTCACTCCACCCTAAGCTCCCTCAGGGGTGGTTGAAGGTCAGCAGCTATAGCAGCAGGGGGTTCAGTCTCCACAGAAAGTGAAAGGGAAGTAGCTCAGTCCTGTCCAACTCTTTGCAACCCCGTGGACTGTAGCCTACCAGGCTTCTCCCTCCATGGGATTCTCCAGGCAAGAATACTGGAGTGGGTTGCCATTGCCTTCTCCAATTTCAGTCTCCATAGAAGCAGATGGTAAATGCCTTTGTTGTTCAGTCCTTGGCAGTGTTCTTGGTAAATGCCAATTTCTAGTTGACAGTATATATATATGTATATTTCTTTTTAGATTCTTTTCCGTTTTAGGTTATCATAAGATATTGAGTAGAGTTCCCTGTGGTATAGTGTAGGTGCTTGTTGGTTGTATATTTTATATACAGTACTGTGCATATTTTAATCTCAAACTCCTAATTTACCAATCCCCTCTCCCATTTGATAACTGTAAGTTGGGAAAGACTAGAGATCTCTTCAAGAAAATTAGAGATACCAAGGGAACATTTCATGCAAAGATGGGCGCAGTAAAAGACAGAAATGGTATGGACCTAACAGAGCTGAAGATATTAAGAAGAGATGGCAAGAACACACAGAAGAACTGAACAAAAAAGATCTTCACAACCCAGATAACCATGATGGTGTGATCACTCACCTAGAGCCAGACATCCTGGAATGAGAAGTCAAGTGGGCCTTAGGAAGCATTACTACAAACAGTTAGTGGAGGTGATGGAATTCCAGTTGAGCTGTTTCAAATGCTAAAAATGATGCTTTAAAGTGTTGTACTCAATATAGCAGCAAATTTGGAAAACTCAACAGTGGTCACAGAACTGGAAAGGTCAGTTTTCATTCCAATCCCAAAGAAAGGCAGTGCCAAAGAATGCCCAAACTACCGCACAATTGCACTCATTTCACATGCTATTGAAGTAATGATCGAAATTCTCCACGCCAGGCTTCAACAGTATGTGAACCATGAACTTCCAGATGTTCAAGCTGGATTTAGAAAAGGCAAAGGAACCAGAGATCAAATTGTCAACATCTGTTGGATCATCAAAAAAGCAAGAGAGTTCCAGGGAAACATCTACTTCTGCATTATTGACTATGCCAAAGCCTTTGACTGTGTAGATCACAACAAAATGTGGAAAATTCTGAAAGAGATGGGAATATCAGACCACCTGACCTGCCTCTTGAGAAATCTGTATGCAGGTCAGGAAGCAACAGTTAGAACTGGCATGGAACAGCTGACTGGTTCCAAATCAGGAAAGGAGTACATCAAGGCTATATATTGTCACCCTGCTTATTTAATTTATGTGCAGAGTACATCATGAGAAATGCTCAGCTGGATAAAGTACAAGCTGGAATCAAGATTGCTGGAGGAAATATCAATCACCTTAGATATGCAGATGACACCACCCTTATGGCAGAAATTGAAGGAGAACTAAAGAGCCTCTTGATGAAAGTGAAAGAGGAGAGTGAAAAAATTACATTAAAACTCAACATTCAGAAAACTAAGATCATGGTATCTGGTCCCATCAGATACCACTGTTTCCCCAGTGGGGCAGATAGATGGGGAAACAGTGGAAACAGCATCAGGCTTTATTTTGGGAGGCTCCAAAATCAGTGCAGATGGTGATTGCAGCCATGAAATTAAAAGACGCTTGTTTCATGGAAGAAAAGCTGTGACCAACCTAGATAGTATATTAAAAAGCAGAAACATTACTTTGCTAACAAAGGTCCATCTAGTCAAGGCTATGGTTTTTCCAGTGGTCATGTATGGTTGTGAGAGTTGGACCATAAAGAAACCTGAGCACTGTAGGACTGATGCTTTTGAACTGTGGTGTTGGAGAAGACTCTTGAGAGTCCCTTGCAGTGCAAAGAGATCCAACCAGTCCATCCTAAAGGAAATCAGCCCTGAATATTCATTGGAAGAACTGATGCTGAAGCTGAAGCTCTAATATTTTGGCCATCTGATGTGAAGAACTGACTCATTACAAAAGACCCTGATGCTGGGAAAGATTGAAGGTGGGAGGAGAAGGGAACGACAGAGGAGTAGATGGTTGGATGGCATCACTGACTCGATAGACATGGGTTTGGGTGGACTCTGGGAGTTGGTGACGGACAGGGAGGCCTGGTGCGCAGCAGTCCATGAGGTCGCAAAGAGTTGGACACGACTGAGTGGCTGAACTGAACTGAGCTGAAGTAAATTAACAGTAGACAGCAAATTATGAAGGCCAGTAATTTCCTTTTGTTTGGAGGTGAGAATGGATGGGTAACCACTAAACACTTTCTCGAGTAATCTTCAGTTGTTATTGTGATGCCTCTACGTGGCTGAATGGGATGGAGAATGAGCTTTTATCTGGAATGGGTGGGAAATAATATTTGAGTGCAGTTTTGTTCTGTCATTTAGTAGTCAAAGGAATAAGAAATCAGTTCCAGTAATTTAGCCTGAGAATGCACGGACATTCTCAACCACTTAGAAGTGTGTTAAAAGGTATTTCCTATTATTCATGTGATATTTTCAAATCTCCTTTGGATCATAAAGATTCCTGAGAGGGAAAAAAATCTGTAAGAAAGCAAGACTTGCAGGGGACTGGAAGTTTCTAGCCCAGTTAACAAGTAAGTTTATACAAAATAACTTTTATAGTAACAGGCAGCCTCAAAAGCAGCCAGCAGTGGTTGCCATGCTACCAAAAGTGAACTCTCTGCCTGTCTTCAGTTATTTCTGCTTTGAAGGGTATTTTGTGGCATTTGTGCCTCAAGGAAGAACCAGGAAGTCAAGGCTAGGGTGGGCTCTTTGATTCTCTGGGAAAGGAAGAAAAGCATCGATCATAGATCACTGACCCGGGGAAGAGGCTCATTAGGAGACAGAGGTGGCAGGTGTTTGCTCTCTGAAAAGCCTAGTGGCTATAGAAAAACTTGGTTGTGATGGACTTTCTGTACATCAAAGCTGTTAGGAGTGGGTAGATAGAATAGACTGAGAAGGGAGGGTCTAAATAGGGTGACCGAACATCCTCATTTACTTGAGACTAAAAGATTTCCCAGGATGGCGGACCTTTGGTTTTAACACTAAGACAGTCATGGGCAATTGGAATGGTTGGTCACTTAAGTACAAGCTGAGCCTTATTTTCTGGGCAGGCTAAAGTCTTATTTGATGGGCAACAAAACCACATGCTGAACATAAATGTACTCACAGAACTCAGAAATGATCCATCAATCTAGCTCTTAAACACAAGCCATCAATGGGTTAACTCATAAATAGTCCACCCATAGTCACCAGTCACTTCCTACCTAAGAATAAGGAAATGTGTAATATTTAAGAAATATAGATATTGATCAGTAATAATGAATCTGAGATAGTATTCAAGAGCATAATAAATTTTTATATCTTGATCTTGACAAAATTGCCCTCAATCACAACCTGCCAAGTTGCTGAGAGTGACTCAGCTTTCCTTTTCACTGGGGAGGCTTAACATCTCAGTGGCTGTACTCATGGGACTTAATCAGAGCTGGCTTCAAATCATGGCTTTATTGTTTTTACACTGTGTGACCCAAGGTAAATTTCTTCACCTCTTTGTGAATGTCTTCACTTCTTTATTTTCTTTTCTGTAAAATTATAACTACTCCACAGTGTTGTTCTAGAAATTGAAATTAAGTTAGAACAATAAATGGGAAATGAATACTCAACAAATATTAAAGGCTCTCTTGTTTAATTTACTTTTCTCTTGACTCTTCTTTAAGTTTCAATCACAGATAATAGGATCCCTCAGCTTGCAGGTTTATTTCAGTGAAAGGGGTTTATTTCAGGGAACTGGGTGCTTATAATTTCTTTAGCTGGGCTGAAGGAACACAGAGGACATGCTGAGCACACAGAGGACAGCCCCAATCTGCAGAACAGTTTTCCTTCTGCTATAATCAGAAAAGTTACCTTCACTTCAGTAGGATTGTTAGGTAGCACGGTGTATGCTAAACTGGGAAGGTGTCCCTAGAGCTGTTGGGTCCAGAACCAGTCACTTCTGCCACAATCTGTGCCTGAAAACTGGCTGCCTTACACCCTGGATCTCTTCCCAGAGAATTCCATCTGACTTAGTATTGAATGAAGACATGTCATTGGTGAAATGGAAGTCATGTGAAAAGTCCTAGCTACAAGGTTGTCTAAGAAATGTGTGTTTTTCTTCATGCTCTTAGGGGTTGAAAATTATTTCAGCTGAGCTAATCCATAGCTTCCACCACTGCCCTTATGAAATGGATGGTTTTGTGCATCAATTTGACTGGGCTTAGTGATGCCCATATAGCTGGTAAAAGCTTTATTTCTAGGTGCATCTATGTGAGGGTGTTTGTGGAAGAGATTAGCATTTGAGTCGGTAGACTGAGTGAAGAAATTCCATCCTCACCCATGTGAACACACATCATTCAGTCCATTGAGAGACTGAACAGATTAAAAAAAAAAAGCAGAGAAAGGATAAATTTGCTCTATTTGCTTGAGAAAAAGTGTCTATCCTCCCCTGCCTTTGACAGGGGGCCTCCTGTCCCTAAGGCCTTTGTACTCAGACAGGAACCTACATCACTGATTTCCCCAGTTCTCAGGCCTTAGGACTCACACTGAATTACATCACTGATTTTTCTGGTTCTTCAGCTTGCAAATGACAGATTGTAGGACTTCTCAGCTTCCATAATTGCGTGAGCCAGTTCCAATAATAACCCTGCTCTTGCATATGTCTATATATGTATATTTCCTATTGGTTCTGTTCTCTGGTGAACTCTAACACACCTTCAATTTTCCATAGTCAGTGATACAAATGGGATAAAAAAATAGAAACTTATAACAATGCATTGAACTTGAGTAGAATATTTCCTAAAGAAAGCACTCCTTGGGTCATTTGATTTAAATAGGAGAGATTCTTACTCCAAAAACATGCTCAGAGAAATATTTTGCGCTCTAGTAATATGAGCACATGTCCTTTTGTGATATGGGTTTAGCCTAAAGACTTCAGTGGTGTCTTTCTTCCTTGGTATTTATCTGAGTTTTGAGTATGTCAAATTCAAAATTAGGAGCGGGCTAGAACTCAAGGGCCTTCTGGGAACCAGTCATATGCACCCAGTTGCCAGAGTCTTGGTCAATGATAAACAAGAACTCATGTAAAGAGAATGTAAACACGTCTCTGAAAACCATTTATTTGACTTCTTTTGGCATGAGTAAAAGTGTTAGCCATTTTTACTGACTGAAGTGGCCTTATCTACAACACACATTCATGCTGCTCAGCTCAGCAGAAATTATCATACAGAAGCATTTCAGAGTAAAGAGAAATTTTTGTTTGGGGGATGAAGCATCAGAACTTCGTAGGGTTATTTCTAGAGGCAGGGGTTCCTTAGAGACTTGTTGCCAATAGCAGAAACCTCATACAGCAGTCAGAGGGCTCAATGATAGTGATTAGCACCATTTTTTATTTGTACATTAGAGGGATGTGATGTGAAGTAAAAGAGCCTTTGTGGGTACAGCTCCAAATCTGAAAAGCAGGGGCTGAGTTGTGGGGGTAACTCAATTCAGTTCAGTCACTCAGTCATTTCCAACTCTTTGTGACCCTATGGACTGCAGCACACCAGGCTTCCCTGTCCATCACCAGCTCCTGGAGCTTGCTCAAACTCAAGTCCATCAAGTCAATGATGTCATCCAACCATCTCATCCTCTGTTGAACCCTTCTTCTAATGTCTTCAATCTTTCCCAGCATCAGGGTCTTTTCTAATGGGTCAGCTCTTCACGTCAGGTGGCCAAAGTATTGTAGCTTCAGCTTCAGCATCAGTTCTTGCAATGAATATTCAGGACTGATTTCCTTTAGGATTGACTGGTTGGATCTCCTTGCAGTCCAAGGAACTCTCAAGAGTCTTCTCCAACACCACAGTTCAAAAGCATCAATTCTTTGGTGTTCAGCTTTCTTTATAGTCCAACTCTCACATTCATACATGCTGCTGTTGCTGTGCTAAGTCGCTTCAGTTGTGACTGACTCTGTGCGACCGCATAGATGGCAGCCCACCAGGCTCCCCCATCCCTGGGGTTCTCCAGGCAAGAACACTGCAGTGGGGTTGCCATTGCCTTCTCCATTCATACATGACTACTGGAAAAACCATGGCTTTGACTTTTGTTGGCAAAATAACGTCTCTGCTTCTTAATATGCTGTCTAGGTTGGTCATAGCTTTTCCTCCAAGAAACAAGCGTCTTAATTTCATGGCTGCAGTCACCATCTGCAGTGTTTTTGGAGCCCCAAAAGTAAAGTCTGTCACTGTTTCCATTGTTTCCCCATCTATTTGCCATGAAATGATGGGACCAGATGCCATGATCTTAGTTCTTTGAATGCTGAGTTTTAAGCCAGCTTTTTCACTTTCTTCAAGAAGCTTTTTAACTCCTCTTCACTTTCTGTCTAAGGGTGGTGTCATCTGCATATCTAAGGTGATTGATATTTCTCCCAGCAATCTTGAGTCCAGCTTGTGCTTCATCCAGCCCTGCATTTTGCATGATGTACTCTGAATATAAATTAAATATGTAGGGTGACAATATACAGCCTTGACGCTCTCCTTTCCCGATTTGGAACCAGTCCTTTGTTCCATGTCCAGTTCTAACCGTTGCTTCTTGACTTGTATACAGCTTTCTGAGGAGGCAGGGGAGGTGGTCTGGTACTCCCATTTTTTAAGAATTTTCCACAGTTTGTTGTGAACCACACAGTCAAAAGCTTTAGAGTAGTCAATGAAGTAGAAGTAGATATTTTTCTGGAATTCTCTCTCTTTTTCTATGATCAACGAATGCTGACAATTTAATCTCTGGTTCCTCTGCCTTTTCTAAATCTAGCTTGAACATCTGAAAGTTCACAGTTCATGTATTGTTGAAAATTTTCAGCATTACTTTGCTAGCGTGTGAAATGGATGCAATTGTATGGTAGTTTGAACATTCTTTGGTATTGCCTTTCTTTGAGATTGGAATGAAAACTGACTATTTCCAGAATTGTGACCACTGCTGAGTTTTCCAAATTTGCTGGCATATTGAGTGAAGCACTTTAAAGCATCATCTTTTAGGATTTGAAATAGCTCAGCTGGAATTCTATCACCTCCACTAGCTTTGTTTATAGTGATGCTTCCTAAGGCCCTCCTGACTTCACATTCCACGATGTCTGGCTCTAGGTGAGTGATCACACCATCATGGTTATCTGAGTCATGAGGATCTTTTTTGTATAGTTTTTTCTGTGTATTCTTGCCATCTCTTCTTAATATATTCTGGGAATAACTGGAGAGCAGTAAATGTCTCTGGGAGTCCAATCAAGAACAACATTTTTATTTGAATTAGGAGTCTGGAAGGTACCATTGGTGTATGTTAGCCATCTTCCTGTCTCCCTGCCTTCATTATCGTCCTTTCTTTCCATTATCCTTCTTCATCAGCTCCTAGAAACTTGAATATCAAGTGCAAAACTGTATGGTTGATCAGTGTCTTATTTCTTGACCATTGTCTGTATTTGAGTTGAAAGATCCCTCATTGTCCAGAGAACTTTGCAACTCTTCAACCAAGTGATTGCCTTGCTAAAGGAGAAGATGTGAAGAAAAAAACAGAGAAATTTACTTTACTTTTTCTGAATAGACTGTGATCATCATGTAGAAATCTAAGGAAGGAAAACAAATTTTAAAAATTTATATATATTTGAGTGACAGTTTCATTCTGAGCAGAGGCATGCATCTGACATTCTAAATCACAGTAAGATATGATAATGACTGATGAATTAAGCATCATCAGTCAAAATAAAAGCAATAGGAACTAAAAAAAACCTTTAAGGGTATGCATATCTTCAGTGAATAAACTTCTTTGTAGTGTGTTATCTATTTAAATATGTACTGAGTCTTTTCTTTGAATTCAAAAGAGTCAGCATTTAGAAATAATGATTCTACAATGCCGTGGCCCTTGAGTGCATGGAAATGTGATGTGTTGTTGCACCAAAGAACCCTCATACCAGGTGCAAGTGACAGACACAACAGGGATGATGACAGAGAGGTTTTGTAAATAGGGAGAGGAGGGTTACTTTATTAAGGGTTTCAGCATCCACAGCTGTTACCCTTCTGTGGATCTGACTGAGTTACTTAGTTAACAGACCTTATAATACTCTTTGATTATGTTACTTTCTCTCCTGCATTTTTCAGTATCAGTTGATACAGCACTGTAAAGGAAATTGGAAGGTTCTGATGAATCCTAAGAAGATTTCAGATTCAATGATGTTTGCTAGATCCTACGCTTTTCACTGTTGGTTGCTTTAATTTAAATGACTCTGCCCCATGAACATGAAAGTCCTTCAAGTGTTATTTCTTACTGTGGAGTGAATGGAATTTTATTTGAAACCTGCAAAGCATATGCCTCAACTGAATTTGACAGTGATTCAGTCTTTGTTCAGGGAGTTGAGTCAAATCATTTTCATCTCACTGATTGTATTTATGACTGATATTATTTGAGTTTGCTCATATTTCAATATTTGATAGCACACATGCTGACATGATCTCCAGGAGGGTTATTGCTGACCGTTGAAACCTGGTTCAACACTAACAATAACAGACCTCTCTGCATGCATGGTTGGGTGTGCTGATTCACCATCTGAGCTGGTAGAGGCTCTTCATATCCCTAGGACAGCACTCATATATTCAAAATAGTACAAAGTAAAGAGTCCATTTAAAAGCAGCATTTAGCAAATCAAAACCACAATGAGGTACCATTTCACGCCAGTCAGAAGGGCTGCTATCCAAAAGTCTACAAGCAAAAAGTGCTGGAGAGGGTGCAGAGAAAAGGGAACCCTCTTACACTGTTGGTGGGAATGCAAACTCATACAGCCACTATGGAGAACAGTGTGGAGATTCCTTAAAAAAAAATGGAAATAGAACTACCATAGGACCCAGCAATCGCACTGCTGGGCATACACACCGAGGAAACCAGAATTGAAAGAGACACTTGTACCCCGATGTTCATCACAGCACTGTTTATAAAAGCCAGGACATGGAAGCAACCTAGATGTCCATCAGCAGACAAATGGATAAGAAAGCTGTGGTACATATACACAATGGAGTATTACTCAGCCATTAAAAAGAATACATTTGAATCAGTTCTAATGAGGTGGATGAAACTGGAGCCTATTATGCAGAGTGAAGTAAGCCAGAAAGAAAAACACCAATACAGTATATTAATGCATACATATGGAATTTAGAGAGATGGTAACACAGATATATAGAACAGTCTTTTGGACTCTGTGGGAGAGGGAGAGGGTGGGGTAATGGCATTGAAACATTTGTAATATCATATGTGAAATGAACCACCAGTCCAAGTTTGATGCATGAGACAGGATGCTCGTGGCTGGTGTACTGGGATGACCCAGAGGGATGGGATGGGGAGGGCAGTGGGAGGGGGGTTCAGGATGGGGAAAACGTGTACACCTGTGGTGGATTCATGTTGATATATGCCAAAACCAATATAATATTGTAAAGTAATTAGCCTCCAATTAAAATAAATAAATTTATATTTTAAAAAAATAGATAAAAAATAAATAAAAATAAAAGCAGCA
The DNA here is from genome assembly GCF_001704415.2 of Capra hircus. Taxonomy (NCBI): domain Eukaryota; kingdom Metazoa; phylum Chordata; class Mammalia; order Artiodactyla; family Bovidae; genus Capra; species Capra hircus. The sequence goes on from NC_030812.1 coordinate 11,928,453, forward strand.
TTTATCATCAGCCAGTTAACAGAATAAAGTACCTAATATATCAGCATTGACTAAAACAAATTGCAATAGGACCTGCTGGATATGATGATTCAGTGACATTTCCCCATGCCATGGTGATGAGCTATTTCTTCACTAATTTTATTAAGATTAATAAAATAAGGTGAGCACAAAAAAGAAAAAAAACTAGCTTCTGAAATAATGTGAGCATATATATTATTCTTTCCTCAGTAAATGTACATGTTTCAATTAATCAAAATGCCCCCAAAATATTATTCTTGAATTTAAGCTATTCTAAGATTAAATTCAGTAATCTGGTCTTTAGGGAAAATTAAAAAGTGAACTCAGAAATTCTGGAATATTAAGAAAAGATTGGTTAAGTGGTGCCCAAGGATGACTGATTTGTTAAAGACATGTGGGGATATCTATTTTCAGTTATATATTCTTATTTGTTAGAATAATACTAATCAAACTTAAGTATAAGTGGTTACTAGGCATGGTGTCAAGGTATGCATTTAATATTTTTAAGGATTATAAGGAAAATATGGTCTTCAAGATTATTCTAAGCTCAAAAGAGGGTAGTAAACTCTAATAACATTTTAAGCTTTAAGAAACCATTGACGTGCTACAGACATTTTCTAATACTTTCTTTAGGTTGTCTATAAATTTCTTTGTGACCAGCAGTTTCCAAATCCACTATAAGATGCTCTGCATGCTTCACAGACTCATTCTTTCAAAACCAGGACTCACCATCTTGCTCTCTAAAAGCATCCTTCGTTTAAGTTCCCCAGCCTGATAAAAGCTATTCAAGTCAGAAATCTAGACAGTACTCCCAATTCCACCCTTAATTCCTCCAGCACCTACAATGTACCACCACCACCCGTCAGTTTAACTCTTAGTTATCTTTTTAGTTTATCCACTTCTGTTAATACCATGTCTACTCTGGGTCACCATCAAGCACTCCTGGATTAGTGCCACAACCACTTAACAGATCTTTTTGCTCTCAAATATTTATTTATCCCTTTGATTTTGTGATTACATGCTAACCAAAGGGACTTTTATAAAACACAAATCATCCTTCTGTTTAAATTCCTTTACCAGTTTCCATGTTTCTTAGGACAAGGTCTAAACTCATTGTAAAACAAAAGATGTCCAGTACACCCTGCTATGTTGCCTATGAAGATTACTTTTGACCTCCAGATTCTTATCCATGCAATTCTATCTGCACAGAAATCATCTCCTCCCTTAGGATAACTTCCACTAGTCCTTCAGTGAAAGGTATCATCTGTATCATTTTTCTAGGAATCCATTTGTAACTCTCCCTCCAGACCCAAGTCTAGGTCGTGTGTCCTTCCATTGTGTACCCACAGCACTCTGCTTATTGTTCTCAAGACACTGCATAGTAATTACCAGTTTGTCTGTCTGAACAGTATGAAAAGGCGAAATGATAGGATACTGAAAGAGGAGCTCCCCAGGTCAGTAGGTGCCCAACATGCTTCTGGAGATCAGTGGAGAAATAACTCCAGAAAGAATGAAGAGATGGAGCGAAAGCAAAAACAATATGCAGCTGTGGATGTGACTGGTGATAGAAGCAAGGTCCGATGCTGTAAAGAGCAATACTGCATAGGAACCTGGAATGTCAGGTCCATGAATCAAGGCAAATTGGAAGTGGTCAAACAAGAGATGGCAAGAGTGAACGTCGACATTCTAGGAATCAGCGAAATAAAATGGACTGGAATGGGTGAATTTAATTCAGATGACCATTGCATCTACTACTGCAGGCAGGAATCCCTCAGAAGAAATGGAGTAGCCATCATGGTCAACAAAAGAGTCCGAAACGCAGTACTTGGATGCAATCTCAAAAACGACAGAATGATCTCTGTTCGTCTCCAAGGCAAACCATTCAATATCACAGTAATCCAACCCTATGACCCAACCAGTAACACTGAAGAAGCTGAAGTTGAACAGTTCTATGAAGGCCTACAAGACCTTTTAGAACTAACACCCCAAAAAGATATCCTTTTCATTCTAGGGGACTGGAATGCTAAAGTAGGAAGTCAAGAAACACCTGGAGGAACAGGCAAATTTGGCCTTGGAATACAGAATGAAGCAGGGCAAAGACTAATAGAGTTTTGCCAAGATAATGCACTGGTCATAGCAAACACCCTCTTCCAACAACACAAGAGAAGACTCTACACATGGACATCACCAGATGGTCAACACCGAAATCAGATTGATTATATTCTTTGCAGCCAAAGATGGAGAAGCTCTATACAGTCAACAAAAACAAGACCAGGAGCTGACTGTGGCTTAGATCATGAACTCCTTGGTGCCAAATTCAGACTTAAATTGAAGAAAGTAGGGAAAACCACTATACCATTCAGGTATGACCTAAATCCAATCCCTTATGATTATACAGTGGAAGTGAGAAATAGATTCAAGGGCCTAGATCTGATAGATAGATTGCCTGATCAACTATGGAATGAGGTTCATGACATTGTACAGGAGACAGGGATCAAGACCATCCCCATGGAAAAGATGCAAAAATGCAAAATGGCTGTCTGGGGAGGCCTTACAAATAGCTGTGAAAAGAGGAGAAGTGAAAAGCAAAGGAGAAAAGGAAAGATATAAGCATCTGAATGCAGAGTTCCAAAGAATAGCAAGAAGAGATAAAAAAGCCTTCTTTAGCAATCAATGCAAAGAAATAAAGGAAAACAACAGAATGGGAAAGACTAAAGATCTCTTCAAGAAAATTAGAGATACCAGGGAACATTTCATGCAAAGATGGGCTCGATAAAGGACAGAAATGGACCTAACAGAAGCAGAAGATATTAAGAAGAGGTGGCAAGAATACACAGAAGAACTGTACAAACTAGATCTTCATGACCCAGATATTCACAATGGTGTGATCACTCATCTAGAGCCAGACATCCTGGAATGTGAAGTCGAGTGGGCCTTAGAAAGCAGCACTACAAACAAAGGTAGTGGAGGTGATGGAATTCCAGTGGAGCTATTACAAGTCCCAGAAGATGATGCTGTGAAAGTGCTGCACTCAATATGCCAACAAATTTGGAAAACTCAGCAGTGGCCACAGGACTGGAAAAGGTCAGTTTTCATTCCAATCCCAAAGAAAGGCAATGTCAAAGAATGCTCAAACTACCACACAATTGCACTCATCTCACATGCTAGTAAAGTAATGCTCAAAATTCTCCAAGCCAGGCTTCAGCAATGCATGAATCGTGGACTTCCTGATGTTCAAGCTGGTTTTAGAAAAGGCAGAGGAACCAAAGATCAAATTGCCAACATCTTCTGGATCATGGAAAAAGCAAGAGAGTTCCAGAAAAACATCTACTTCTGCTTTATTGACTATGCCAAAGCTTTTGCCTGTGTGGATCACAAGAAACTGTGGAAAATTCTGAAAGAGATGGGAATACCAGACCACCTGACCTGCCTCTTGAGAAATCTGTATGCAGGTCAGGAAGCAACAGTTAGAACTGGACATGAAACAACAGACTGGTTCCAAATAGGAAAAGGAGTCCGTCAAGGCTGTATATTGTCACCCTGTCTATTTAACTTATATGCAGAGTACATCATGAGAAACGCTGGACTGGAAGAATCACAAGCTGGAATCAAGACTGATGGGAGAAATATCAATCACCTCAGATATGCAGATGACACCACCCTTATGGCAGAAAGTGAAGAGGAACTAAAGATCTTCTTGATGAAATTGAAAGAGGAGAGTGAAAAAGTTGGCTTAAAGCTCAACATTCAGAAAATTAAGATCATGGCATCTGGTCCCATCACTTCATGGGAAGTAGATGGGGAAACAGTGGAAACAGTGTCAGACTTTATTTTTTCGGCTCCAAAATCACTGCAGATAGTGACTGCAGCCATGAAATTAAAAGACGCTTACTCCATGGAAGAAAAGTTATGACCAACCTAGATAGCATATTCAAAAGCAGAGACATTACTTTGCCGACTAAGGTCCATCTAGTCAAGGCTATGGTTTTTCCTGTGGTCATGTATGGATGTGAGAGTTGGACTGTGAAGAAGGCTGAGTGCTGAAGAGTTGATGCCTTTGAACTGTGGTGTTGGAGAAGACTCTTGAGAGTCCCTTGGACTGCAAGGAGATCCAACCAGTCCGTTCTGAAGGAGATCAGCCCTGGGATTTCCTTGGAAGGAATGATGCTAAAGCTGAAACTCCAGTACTTTGGCCACCTCATGCAAAGAGTTAACTCATTGGAAAAGACCCTGATGCTGGGAGGGGTTGGGAGCAGGAGGAGAAGGGGACGACAGAGGATGAGATGGCTGGATGGCATCACTGACTCGATGGACATGAGTCTGAGTGAACTCCGAGAGTTGGTGATGGACAGGGAGGCCTGGCGTACTGGGATTGGGGTCGCAGAGTCGGACACAACTGAGCAACTGAACTGAACTGAACTCCAAAGAGAGATTATTTCCTTCTCTATTAGCTCCAGGGCAAAGACATATCTTACACCAAATAGGTGCTTAATCAACAATTGTGGAATGAATTAATAGTGTGAAAATAGAGTTGAAGCAATTTGTGGTATATAATCATCTCAATAATCTTTTAAGGTCACTGTAAATGCATGTCAGTGCAGAGTAATACAGACTCGTTGTACAAGGGAATTGGGAATAAATGGTGTCCACCTCTAGGAGTTTACATTCTGAAGTAAAATTCAGTTATTAGACATTCCAAAATTTTGTACTTGATAACAAAGGCATCTATGAATATGGAGTTAAGTGTATCTAACCAACAGTTCCATGAAACTTAGCAGGGGGCCAAGAAAAGCAATAAACAATCATTAGAGCACAATATTATCAGAACAACCTGAGTTCATGTCTGGGGCTCTGTTCCTTGCCAAGCATGTGATATTTAGCAAATTATTTAATCTCTCTCTTTTTTTTAAACAAAGATAATGTGGTCCCTATCGTGGATTGTGTGCTGTGCTGTGCTAAATCGCTTCAGTTGTGTCTGATTCTCTGACCTTATGGACCTTAGCCCTGGGTAGTATTAAATCTGTATTCTGCTTGTAGTATCTTCTATGCTAGGAATTTATGGTATTTATGTCATAGCACTCTACTTTCTACCTCTAGCACTTAGCACATAATAGACATCCATTAAATTTTGAATAATATTAAGACAAAAAAGTATTGACTTACACGGAATCCTAAAATTGGTATAAAATGACAAAATGGGGAAGAAGTCACTTAGTCAGATACACACAGAAAAATTTCCAAAGAAAGTTATAAAAATTCTTGCCATGAATTTGAACGATGGTATTTGAAATTGTTATTTAAAATTTTTTCCATTAATTTTTGAGCAATATTTTGATTCCAAAAGTTTGCAAATTATTGGAACTTTCCAATCCATGGACTTCCCTAATAATGCAGAGTTGAAGAACAAGCATATACCTGAAAGGCTAGCTATACGATACAGAAATCTTTATAAAAGAAACATACTCCTTTCTTAAAATGCATTCATTGAACATTTTCTTGTCCTTCCAGTTGGTTCCAAGCACTGCAGTGGCATTAAGAACACTGAAGTGAATATTAAGCATTCTTGTTTGCAGGAGCTAAGAGTTACGTGGTAGAGATGGACAGATGTACTGAGAAACTCTGCAGTGCAACAAGTCCGGTGAAGCAGTTACACACAGATGCAGCTGTGATGGCCATAGGGACGTTGGGCAAGACTTCCCTGAGGACGTGAGTCTAAAGTGGAGTCCCATCGTGGCCCGATTTTGTGGAGGGGCATGAGGGAGAGACATTCCAGGCACAGGGTGAGGTGAAAATAGTGTGGCGTGTGCACGTGTGCTCCAAACTGTACAATGTTGACGGAGTGGCAAGAGATGAGACTGCAGAGAATACAGGGTCAAATCCAGGGCCCCTTCAAATGCCACGCTGGAAACCTTAGACTTTATTCTGAAGGCAGTAGGGAATAGTGATATATTTTATGCAAAGGAGGTATGCCAAGGACATCTGTGCATTTTAGATAGAGCATGTATTATCTAAAGCAAATGTAGAAGAGATTAGAAGCTCCCTCCTCTCTGCTCCAGCCAGAATTTATACATAACTCTTATTCATCTTAGCAAAAGGTTTTGTAAATCTATTTGCTTATATATTTTCCCTAGACCAGTTGTTCTCAATCCTTAACATAGATCAGAATTCCCTGGAGGGAACTGTTAAGACAAATTGTTAGGTAAAGTTGGGAGCCTGACTTTGCATTTTGAATGAGTTCTGGGCTGATCTAATGATTTTTACCTTTGTACCATATATTTGTACCATTGTACCATTCACACATATTATGAATACCCCTGTTTTAGACTGTGATTTTGGCTTACTTATTATTTATCTTTATTTCCCAAACAAACATCTATTCCAGAGTCTGTTCTTTAAAAAATACTTAGTATTTTTAAAGAAAGGAATGAAAGGATGAAAAAATTCCAGGAATGTGAGAAATAAGTACATTAAGCAGAATAATTTTATTTCTCCTCTTCATCAGAAGTGACCATAAATGATAAAGGTGCTTATGTTAGTATAAATTATGGGGGAATGAACAAAGAGCCACAATAATAATGGTAAAGATGAGAGCTGAATTAAGAATCTGAAGATTTTAATTTACTTTTCATTTTTTCATGAATCGAGTAGCCTTGAGCAAAACCTTTAACTTCCCACAGTACTATATCCATGCCTTAGTTGGATGATTAAGTGGCCATTAGCAATACTTCATTGAATAGGCCCTTTGAAAAAAAAACTCAGAATTTGTTCATATAAAGCCTACTGAATTTAACTCTCAAATAATGAATTCTACAAATAGAGTAAAAGTTCCAAATGTACCACAGCAAGTGTTCTCTTACATCATGTCCATAAATTCTTTTCTACCTGATAAATTATCTTACAAAGAAATTCTATATTCTTTGTAGCACTGTGCTCTGCTTCATAGGTGAATGCCTCAGTTATAGACTATACTTCACCTGGGTGGATTCTATTTTGATTCAGAGGGTGAAGGACCCATGCTTAGAGTTTCTTTTTCCAGGATGGGTCATTATTTATGTCAACTAATCTTTCCTTTCTGACTTCATACACAATGACTAAATTTTCAAGATGGCAGGGATGCTTCACAGCTGCTATATATAGCTGGGATTTTTCACTTGGTTAAGAATGAAATCTGCTTATCTCATAGTCTATTCCAACTAACTGGAATCAATAAGCAGAGATGCCTACCCAGATAGTAGAAATTCCAACTTAGTCTGTTTCCAAAAGACATTTCCTCTTCTCTTAAAATTATTAAAGAACAGGATGATTTATAAAATCTAGAAAAAGAGGGAAGAGTTTGGGTATTCATTCCATAATAATCACCACTTGAGATTCTTTTCAGACCACTGAAGAATGGTCCAAAACTATCTCCTCCTGTAACGGCATCCATTCCCAGGTGCCAAGCTCAACCCCTGATTCTAACATCTACGGAACTGTCCATAGCTTCCCCATACCCTGAGGTCCTTGCTCTTCCAGTATTTCCACAACAGAACTGACCTACCATCTCTGCCACATCCTGCAAGTCTCAGGAAATACATTCTACCCCCTAGGCTTATATTACTCCCCCTTTTCCAACTTGAATCACCAACCTCCATCTGGCCCTTTCTCCAGTTACTCCAGGTTAATTCTTTGATAGGCCTAACTCTATAACAAAGGGTACCTCGTCACTTAGTTCACGGTTCTCCTCCCTTAAGGTATAAAGCCTAAAATTTCAAGATTTTCAACTTCTCATTTACAGTGAACCAACTTCAATGGTCTCCTAATAGCTCTCCTTGCTGCCTCTTTTTAATCTACCGTTCCTTTTATATGTGTTTTAGGTAATCCAGAAATGTAGAACTGATCATTTTAGACTAGGAGTCAGTGAAACAATGACCAGGTACACAGGCCAAACGTAGCCCACCTCTTCTTAGTTTGTTTTTTTTTAACCATCCTAAGCTTAGACTTTGTTTTAACATGTTTCAATGATTGAAAAACATTTAGTTAAAGAATAATATTTCCTTCCTTTAATGTAAAAATTATATTGAATACAAATTTCAGTGTCCATAAGTCCAGTTTTCTTGGCATATAGTCATTTATTTATGTATCGCCTGTGGCTGCTTCCACACAACAATGGCTATGATGAGTAGTAGACAACGTGTGGTGTAAAAATAAAAACCTAGTATAGTCACTAACTGGCCCTCTACACAAAGAGCTTGCCAACTCTTGTCTTGAAGCACTGTTTGAAAACCTTCAGTGAACCACTTCACTCAGTAATTGAAGCGCAGAGCCAGGATCCTCCCCATGAAGGACCATAAGGTTGCTTATTGCTCAGTCCTCCCCAATCCTTCCCTCTGCCTCTCAAAATCTTAACACTTGGTTTTCCCGTCACAGTCTTCACCGTTCCAAACAACTACCCTGATTTTCATTTTAACTCACTGCTACACCTTTCCTTTTTCTCCCCATTTTTTCTCATTTCACCTATCTTCAAGGCTTAGCTCAAATATTATATTCAATCAAGTTAGAAACTTCCTAGTCTTTGACATTAGAAACTTCCTGATTTTACTCCATTGTAATTCTATTAGATGACTCATCACAGTGAAATAATGACTTGTATATGGGTGACAAACATTCGTTTTGTCACTTAAGGGTCATTCTCTCTGCCTGTGACATTAAGATTCCAGTTTTGGTTTATCTAGTCTCTACTTCCTTGCCTCCTTTGCTAAGGTCACCCCTTGGCTAAGCCAGTAGATGCATTCCATCTGTTTAACCATAGTGACTGCTTCATGCTTGAGTACACCCAAGCCAGGTAAATCAGAGCTAATAAGTTTTAATTCCAGTACTTTTGTCCTCCTATGAGGTTATTTGGGCTTCCCTGTGGCTCAGATGATAAAGAATCTGCCTGCAATGCAGGAGACCAAGGTTTGATCCCTTGGTCATGGAGATCCCCTAGAGAAGAAAGTGGCAACTCACTCCTATATTCTTGCCTGGAGAATCCCATGCACAGAAGAGCCTAGTGGACTTCAGTTCATGGGGTCACAAAGAGTCAGACATGGCTGAGTGGCTAACACTTTCACTTTCATGAGGTTATTTGGTTTCTGTCAACCTCTCACCTGTAGGACAAAGTAAAGGCAAATATAAGCCTGAAATCCCTGGGGGAAGTTAAAACATCTGGTGACATTGTTTGAGCCCCAAATGAAGCCATGTCTACCAGAAGCCTCTTGAACATCTGGATGATCTCAGTTAAGATTTCAGTGTAGTCTCTTTGCTTGGACTAATTTGGGTTAGGTATTCCATCATCTGCAACCAAAGGAGTCTTAACTGACATGCTGTCTGCTTTTCCCCATAAGACTCATCTCTGTATGCCTGGCAGATAGGCTACACTCAATACCTGTTTTTGAAATAAATTAATTTTACTTTCTTATGTTCCTGACCTGCTCAGAAGTCAGGTGGAAATGTCTCATCTCCTGGAGTCACTTGCCCTCACTGCCTTCACTTAGCCTCTTAGTCTACTTCAGTGGTTTTGTCTGGGTTTGGAGAGCTGAACTGCTTCTGAGGACTCCCTTAGCTTGAACTTGAACTGTGATGAGTTCAATCTTACTGACATAGCCACAAGGTTCCTCTTTCAAATATCATTGCTTTGAAAGAGATGCTCTACCTTTCAAATATCATTCTTTCGTTTCTGGCCTCAATGCTATGCTCATACCAAAGCTGTAAGATGCCTAAAGTGAGAATGTGGCCAAAGTCTGTTCTCTATGTCTGCATCTCTATTCCTACCTGGCAAATAGGTTCATCGGTACCATTTTTCTAGATTCTGTATATATGCAACAATATATGAAACCTGTTTTACTCTTTCTGACTTACTTCACTCTCTATAACAAATGCACCTCACTAGAACTGACTTAAATGCACTCCTTTTGTGTCTGAGCAATACTCCATTGTATATATGTACCACAACTTCTTATCCATTCATCTGCTGATGGACATGTAGGTTGCTTTCACGTCCTAGCTATTATAAATAGAGCTGTTATGAACATTGGGGTACATGTGTCTTTTTCAGTTACGATTTTCTCAGGATATATACCCAGTAAGCGGGATTGCTGGGTCATATGGTAGTTTTGTTCCTAGTTGTTGTTTTGTTTGTTTGTTTTGCAGTGGCACCCCACTCCAGTACTCTTGCCTGGGAAATCCCATGGACGGAGGAGCCTGGTGGGCTGCAGTTCATGGGGTCACTGAGAGCTGGACACGACTGAGCAACTTCACTTTCACTTTTCACTTTCATGCATTGGAGAAGGAAATGGCAACCCACTCCAGTGTTCTTGCCTGGAGAATCCCAGGGACGGTGGGGCCTGGTGGGCTGCCGTCTATGGGGTTGCACAGAGTTGGACACGACTGAAGCGACTTAGCAGCAGCCATATGGGTGAAGGAGAGGGTGGGACAAATTGAGAGAGTGGCATTGACATATGCTACTACCTTGTGTAAAAGGCTACTACCGTGGCATATACGCGACCATGTGTAAGACAGACAGCCGGGGGAGGCTGCTGCATGTTCATAGGGAGCCAAACCCAGTGCCCTGTGACGACCTAGGGGGTGGCATGGGGTGGGTTCAGGAAGGAGGGGACATATGTCTGCTTGTGGCTGATTCACATTGTCGTATGGTAGCAGCCAACAAAATATTGTAATGCAATTATCCTCCAATTGAAAATATGTGTTTTTTTTAGAAAGGAAAAAAAAAGTCTTTAAGGTTGTGTGGCCCTTGGCTAGGACTATAGACTGACTGTTAGATAATATTCATGAGACCTTAGATATTTCTGGCACCTCCTTGTAAAGTGAAGGGAACTGTATCTCTCTTAGACTGTAATAATGAAGGGAAGATTGGTACAGACCTCAGTATAATCAGAACTCAGTATATAGTTTTATTATTTTAGTTTAAAAAACCGAAAACTTGCTTTTTCTGTTTTAGATGCAGAGCCTATGGCATGCATTTACATTTTTATAAAGAATTAGATTTTCTTTTACTTTGAGAAGTGGATGTTTTTAATTATTGAGAATGATTTTGAAAAGAAAAAATCTGATCCACTTCAGCTTCACTGTATTCACTCTAGGTCATTTTGACACAGAGGTTGATTAATATGCTTATGCATGTGAATTAATATGCTTATGCATGTAAATTAATATTTCAGGCTCTTATGTGAAATTGTAGGCTTTCAGAGTCAAAAGAAGCTTCCAAAAATGTAAGTAATATCATAAATCTAACCCCAAATTATACATATTTATGCATTGATGCCTTATGAAAATACCTAGAAAATTTCATTGTACAGTACATGTTTAATCACACTTATTCCTCTTTCTCTCCTCTCACCCTCTGATTTCTTCTTTCTAACTTTCTACAAAGGATCAGAGGAAGAAGAAATACTGTTAACTTCTTTAGAAATGTAAACAGTTTCAAGTAGTATTACTTAAATACTCCATAGACCAGATTCCAGCAAAAACTGAGTCTCAGAAGTACTTCACTGGTAGTAAAGTGACCACTACCCCTTATCTGGAACACCTATGCTACTGCTAAATTTACAGAAGACCAAATCAGCCACTCCACCCCATCCTTTCCGTTCACCACCATGGCAGAGACAGAGTTGTGGATTTTCTTCTTAAAGCTCACATCCAGATAGATGTAAATGATGTAAATTATTAGCATACAAATAATTCCAAAGCAAATATATGATTTCCATAGAAATTTTATTTGAAAAGAGAACTCTTAAGCATTTGCCTTCCAGGGTAATAAATCTTTGAACTTACCGAATCTCTTAGCCAGAATGCATTAAAGGAATTTTTGTTTCATTTTCATATATATTACTCTCGCAGTGTGTAGTACTGGAAACGAAATATGGGTTCCTGCCGAGGGTTGCAGGGAAGGGGATTGTAAGGGGGCACAGAGAAGCAGGAAGACAAGGAAGTGTTTCAGGTCAGGGTGGCATGGAGTAGAGAAAGGGCAAGAATACATTGTTTTCCAGAAAGAGATATCTACTCCCTGTACAAGGCTTTCTTCTGAACCAGAAACTGGCAAAAAAAGATAAATAGAAGAGAATATATGTAATTTAGGATTTGAGTAATCAGTAGTCACCCTAAAGTTCAGAAATGCCAAAGCTGTTCAAAGTCAAAGTTAAAAGGTATTATATATTCCATGAAAGTAGCTGTGAAGATGATTTAGAAAATTGGGCAAATTATAGAGTTTATGCCTCCTCATTTATTTGCACTGCTATTTATTCCATTCCAAGGCCAAATTATATTCCTTCTCACATCAGCTCATTGATGTCTAGACTTTCAAATACGTGCTGGCTTCAAAACCCCAGAGTTTAGCTTTTGATTCTCTAAGAGTTAAACTATCAGAGACTGCCTTGAGTATCATGCATTCTTAAAATTTCCTCTGATGTGTTTGATTTTCCTTTCACTCAGTGACTGAATATCCCCTAACTGAGATGGAAATGAAGTAGATATGATGTCTTTTTTTGCAGGAGTAACTATGAATGTTGTTCTCTTATATTTAGTTGTTTTGATCCCTAATAATTGCATTAAATATGTCCAGGTTATAGAGAATTCATAAAGAATACAGGGTATAGGAAGCTTCAATAGGAAAAATGGACTTTTAAAAGTCCAGAATATTTCTGGTTCATCTATTTTTTTGTTTAGATCAGATTACAGAGATAAGATTTAGAATCACACAAATATTAGAACCTAGATAAAACTCTTGAGACTTGACCTTAAATCCTTTCACCTCTTGCAAACATAAACTCAATTTCATAAAGGGTCAGATTGAATTTGTAAACAGAAAATATTTCTGGAAAGCCAAAGGTGAGCAGGTTTTGGGAAAGTAAGACCTCTCTAAGACCCCGCCACACTTCCCTCAGTGTTTGTAATTCTCATATGAGCTTATGTTTCTTTCTCCTTCCTTACCTTCCCACTGTATCCTTTCTTCCAAGCCAGAATTTTGTGCCAGCTTGCTAGAGAGGAGGTTTGTGTTAGAGGACAAAAAGCAAATGTTGCTTACAGATAATCTGTTTTCTGAGCTTCGGAAACATATCAGAGGAAGAGTTGGCAAGAGCGTGTTTGGTATAGAATGAGGAGGAGGAAGAGAGAAAAGACAAATAAGAGAGAGGGTGGAAGTAATATCTGGAGCAAACAAGGCCTTAGTGGAGGATGCTTGAAAAGCAGACTTACAGGAGCTGGACCCTGGCCCCAGGTCAGCCAGCATCAGCAAAGCCACCAGCACTGGAGCCACAGAGCTACCTGCCTGGAAAGTACCAAGGGCATCTGGATGGTGGTGGCTGGCTCACTAATGTGTCTTTAGTGCCTGGAACAATGCCTGTCCATTAGGAAGTTTTCAGTATTTGTTGAATGAATGAAATCAATGGAAAACTTTGAACTGAAGTGCCCTCTTTCATTTCTGAGGCATTATATAAGTTTCTTGAATTTTTGTGGGATTCTGAGAAATGACAACTCCGCCACCTCCTCCCCACAACAATAGTGTTTTATACTGACTTTCTGCTGTTCTGGCAGGATGGAAGATCAGAGTGAGATTTAATTTGATTTCTTTCACAACTACAGTTTAGGAGTGGAATGCATATCCATACAAAAATGTGGCTGTGATTGCTTCCATGTCTTGGCTATTGTAAATAGTGCTGCAATAAATATTGGGGTGCATATATCTTTTCAAATTATGGTTTCCTGAAGATATATGCCCAGGAATGGGATTGCAGGATCGTATGTAGCTCTATTTTTAGTTTTTTAAGGAACCTCCATACTGTCATCCATGATGGCTGCACCAGTTTACATTCCTGCCAAGAGTATGACAGAGTTCCCTTTTCTCCACATCTCCAGTATTCATTATTTGTAGACTTTTTGATGGTGGTCATTCTGAAATAATGTCATTTCAGCAACACAGATGGACCTGGAGATTATCATGCAAGTAAAGTAAGCCAGACAGAGGAAAACAAGTATCATATGGTATGACTTATATGTGAAGCTTTAAAAAATGATAAAATGAACTTGTTTATTAATGCAAAATGCTAATAGTCCCACAGATGTGAAAAACAAAGTTACTGTTACCAAAAGAGAAAATAGGGAGTTGGGGTTTAGGATAGGAGGTTGGGGTTTAACATATACTCTCTGCTAAACGTAAAATAGATAACCAACAAACACCTACTGTACAGAACAAGGAACTATACTCAAAATTTTGTAATAACATGTAAGGGAAAAAAATATGAAAAAGAATATATGTGTGTGTATATATCCATTGTAAATCAACTATCATTCAATTTAAAACAAAGAAAAAATGTATCCATGGAATAGGTTAAAATTCTACCTAATATCCAGGAAGGTAATAGAAGCAAAGGCAGGGGGAGTCTTCAGAGCCCCTTGATTGCCCTGGGAGAGCAGCTCCAGAATTTTCACTTACATGATATTTCTAAGTCTTAGAATTGGTCATCTAGTTTGAGAAAGAGGTGAGATGAATTGTGAATCTGCATTTGCATAGAATTTCTCAAACAATTAAGTAAACATCCATGTTGCATGTGAAAAGCATAGAAAAGGGTTTGCTGGAAATGAGAAAACGAGACTAGAGTTCTCCCTAGCTACCCTCAGAGACGTATGCTTTGTCATATGTCATGGAAAGGTGTACACACTTTCTCAAACGCACAACCGCACTTGCACACTCATGTACATACAATGGAGTATCAGCACCTCTATCTTGAATGTTGTTATTCTGCTTTATTAATATAGCTCTGCTGAATCAAACTAAGATAAAAACAATGTAAATTAAACTTACTTTAAAGATGTTTACTAGGCCCCAGCTATGGTGGGTGGGGCTATAAATAGAATCCATAGTTCAGTTCAATTCAGTCACTCAGTCACGTCTGACTCTTTGTGACCCAATGGACGGTAGCACGCCAGGCTTCCCTGTCCATCACCAACTCCTAGAACTTGCTCAAACTCATGTCCATCAAGTCAGTGATGCCATCAAACCATCTCATCCTCTGTCATCCCCTTCTCCTCCTGCCTTCAATCTTTCCCAGGATCAGGGTCTTTTCCAATGAGTCAGTTCTTCACATCAGGTGGCCAAAGTATTGGAGTTTCAGCTTCAGCATCAATCCTTCCAAAAAATATTTAGGACTGATTTCCTTTAGGATTGACTGGTTGGATCTCCTTGCAGTCCAAAAGACTCTCAAGAGTCTTCCCCAACACCACAGTTCAAAAGCATCAATTCTTCGGTGCTCAGCTTTCTTTAGGTTCCAACTCTCACATCCATACATGACTACTGGAAAAACCATAGCTTTGACTAGATGGACCTTTGTTGGCAAATAGAATCCATAAAATATATACAAATGATCATTTCTCAAGTATTTGAAATATTTTGTTCTATTTATATTTTATAAATCTCTTTGCACTTTCAAAATATTTTTGATAGGTAGCTCAAATCATCATCTTAATTTTGACCACCAATTCTCCACCCAGAATAAATAAATGTTTCCATTAATTTAATGTTAAAATTAATACTCAGAACAGTAAATGAAGGACTGAGAGTCACTGAGTCTTGAACCAAATGTGGTTATCTTCAACTTCTACTATATGTCAAAATGTTAAATATTTATTGGAATGCATGCTTCTGAATATTCCATTCATATTAAGAAATCCACACATTAACACACATGAATACTAGTCACCCTCAAAGCCACTCAAAGAATTTATGTTGTGCTGTTAGGTAATCTTTCTTAAAATTATAATTTCCAAATAACATAGAGTAACACCAGATACAGAAAACAAAGCTTACTGCATCACAATCTTACAACCTTAGTAGAACTGTGGCTCTCTCTCCTATTACGTAGTAGTTATAAGATGATAATTTAATGGTTTACAAGGACACACGCGATAGATAGACAGATACATTATGTATTCTTTGGTTAAAAGGCTAGAGGAAACCCAGTCTAGAATGTGTAACTGTTATTTATAAAGAGCAGTAACAAAAATTCAAGAGGAACATGTACTAGTCTATGGAGACTTTAAAAGCAGCCAAATTTAGACACTTTCTAGTACATACATTTTGTTTCCATAAAAGGAAATCTGGAAACACATAAAAATAGGAAGAAAAAGAGAACGAAGAAGGATGCCCATAGGCCTAATAACCTAAGCATATCCGGTGTTAATAGTTTGATTAATTTCCTTTGCCTTTATATATCTTCTAACATATATTTGTACTTTGTTATATCTTTTAAATTTTTCTATGATATTATAAGCACTTTCACATTATTTATGCTTTTCATCACATTTTAAGGGTTTGATCTCTGGGTTGGGAATATGCCCTGGAGTAGGAAATGGCTTCCTACTCCAGTGTTCTTGCCTGGAGCATCCCATGGACAGAGGAGTCTGGCAGGCCACAGTCCATGGGGTTGCAAAAGAATCAGACATGACTGACTGTGCACATAATGTTCTATTTAGTTAATGTATCATAGATTGCACAACTATTAAGTCTTTAGCACCCCATAAGCCCATGGAGTTAAATATATGTTTCATGTTAAGACGACATTCTCTCTTTCTCTCTCTTTCTTTCCCCTCCCTTTCTTCCTCTCTCCTTGTCTCCTGTCTCTGTCTCTCTCCCTCTCTATTAATGAAAACATTTTTGTTCTATTTTTGTTGCCTGCATTTTGTTTTTTTCTCATTTGTAAAATGCAAAAGGAATGATGTATTTCCTTAGACGAGAGCTTAATAAACCATAGTACATAATAGGTATTCTCTAAAGATTGTAGAATAGATAACTGAATGAATTAACAAACTATAACAGGAAATTCCTACTGGGTTTTAATTGTTTGGATTAGGAGATTAGGGAAGGACGAGCATATCAATATACTTCCTTTATTCCCATCTTGACTCCATTCCATCCTCAACCCTGTTCCACGGCTGGTCAGCACCCATCTCTGTACTATCTCTGCCTTTTTCTGTATTCACTTTGGATTTTAGATACATCAAAGAGGAACTGTCCAGAGCAGCATACTTGTACTTAGAAATGATGGAGTAAAATGAATATTGTCCAATCCCTTAAAAAATGAGCCATATCCTGTCTCTTCTCTTTCCTCTTATTTGAAATCTAAATTCTATTACTTTCCCACTGCAGGGAACATGCACAGCTTTCCACTCATTCTATGCTCCCCAAACTAAGATAGCAAAGGTTTCCCTGATCCTGGCTAAATATCTTTCAGCTAGAGATATTAGACAGGTGATCTGAGTTATTATTCTAAGTTCATAATACATGTTTCATCACAGTCGCCACTTTCCCTCTTCTTAAGGTTGTTAAATTATAGCTCAGTATCTCCAGCTTCGTATTATGAGTCGCATTTATCATAAGCTCTTGTATTTAAAATATGCCATCATCTTCACTATTACTTTATCACTTCTAAGAAATTCATGTGTAGGAATTTGGGCAATCCTTTAAGGTGAATTTCCTCATTAGACTGTGGTTATAAAATGCAATCCATTAACAGAGGCCCCTGTCTTCCAATCATTAAACCATGGTGCCCAAGGCTTTTAGCTTTGCTCATTATTATTTTTTGATTCCTTTGTAAATACAGTTTGCCATTTGAACTGCTTTGCTAATTACTGGGAACCATGTTCCATTTCTGCAGGCTGGTGGAATATACTGTATTCACTGAAACAGAAAGAGGGTAAATTTGACCCTCCGGCATTAGGATAAATTGGTGGGAAGGACAAATTGATGGGCTAATTGCAGCGCAGAGACTCTATAGACTGACAGATACTATGCCTTTTCCTCTACATAGACCATGCTTCTGGAGTCTTATCAAGGGAACAGCTCTCACAGATTCATAGAGTGCTTTTAATAACATACATTTAATATTTCTGATGCTGACCTGCTGAATCAGAATCTCTCTCATGAACACAAGGGTTGAAGAATTATTACTAAAGGATTATAAGCTTACATTCAATCCTAAAGGAAATCAATCCTGAATATTCATTGGAAGGACTGAAGCTGAAGCTCCAATACTTTGGCTACCTGGTGTGAAGAGCTGACTCATTAGGAAAGACCCTTATGCTGGGAAAGATTGAAGGCAGGAAGACAAGGGGATGACACAGGATGAGATGATTGGATGGCAACACCGACTCAATGGACAAGAGTTTGAACAAACGCTGAGAGATGGTGAAGGACAGGGAAGAGGACTGACGTGCTGCAGTCCATGGGGTCGCAAAGGGTTGAACATGACTGAGTGACTGAACAACAAAACAAGCTTACAAGTTCTAACTTTTTAAAATAAAATAAGATAAAGCAAAACAAAACACTGTGTTAAAAGTCTGTGGTTTTTCTGCACAACTTTCTGATGAAAACTGTTTGAGGATCACAAACTTATTTTTAGACTCAATTTACCAATGATTCATTGATGATTTTACCAACCTAGAAAGCAAGTGATTGTACTATTCAGCTGGTCTAAATATTAATGGAGTTTATGCACACATGTGCAGATATTAAAAATATCTTCAAATACCAAGAGAAAGAAAATGCCATATATTTCCTTCTGCTACATATTTTCATGCTCTATGACCTCAGCTGGGATCTCACAGCAGCTCAGAAATATTTTCAGCCATCTGAAGGATTACCTACCACTTCTCCACAGCTGTTTCTGCAGACTGTTCCTCCATTTCTCAGAGCATCTGTTTCTGAGAAAATGGAGGCTGTGCCACATGAATCCTCCCATCCCTCTCCACCTGAACATTCCTCTATATGATTCTATTGCCTCTGTACCTTGCATACATGCAAAAGAAGTACCTTCATTCTTTCCCAAAGATAATCCTGCCAGAATCCTAAAACTTTAAGTCTTTTTCAGATAATAACATATATTAGTAGTTTACAGGAGGAAGAATGATTCCTGTTATCCATGGTCAGATGGAGGCTGGAGAGAGATGATAGAGAATAATTGTAGGGTAAGATGATTAAGATCTCAAAGAAGAGGCGCTGAGGGACAGTTGTTGTTGACAGGGTACCTAGAAACCAGGATAGATCAAAGGATCAAGAAGGCTAGGATTTGAGACCAGGAGAGGCACCAAATTTGAAGTCATGGAAAGAGCACAGAGCTGTAAATAGCTGAATTTATAGCCAAGTGGAAAGATATTAAAACTCAAGGATGGAAATAGGTTTAGTCTGAGCAGCCAAGGGATCAAAGGACAAAGTGTAAATTGTGCTGAAAGCTTTTTTTTTCTTGTCATTGGTGACCCAGAGGTTTTTGCTTCACCCTTTCAGATTTTTAAAAGTTCCTATCCTTATGTGGCTGAACAGTTTAAGTCTTACAAAATCTTTCTATCTAAACCCTTGATCTCATCCTCTCCTGTCATTTTGAGGATGCTACGCCATGTCTGTTCATAGAATGTGAAAAGGATGTTTAGACTACAGGAGGATCTCTTCTTTTCCTCTTGTTGATGCCACATCCCTTTCGCATAATCCCCAGCCTTTGTCGATGTGGTGTGAATAAAATAACTTGAGCCCCTGACTCCCTGAATGAGTAGATAACTTGAGTCTGACCAAAGTACCACATCCCTGTGGTCCAGTGATTGGTTCAACGATGGTGCATAACTCAAGTTGTGCCCATCAGAGATGATGCGCTTCTGCCTCAGGACAATTCTAAAGCCAATAAAGAGAAAGTAGATCTGAGATATGGAGAGAAATAAAATCCACATAACATTTGAGCCCAAGACCTAGCTCTGCCTGAAACCAAGCCCTGTTCTTGTCTGTTACATTAGCTAATAACATCCCTCCTTTGTTTAATTAGTTTTTTTAAAAAACTCAAAATAGGAAGTGATCTAATCAAAATTTAAATGAGGTATAATCATAATAAACAGTAATGTGTTTTCTGGGGATGAATAGTGTCACAGGCTCTCTGGATAATATTGTGTTTATGTGATTATTCAGAATTATTTAATGTTCAGCCCTCTGTCTTACAGCCTGATCTCTTTTAGATTAGAAGGTTTCTTCCTTCCCCTGGGTGATATGTGAAATTTGCATATTGTTTGTTTTAAAGTTGTGCTGTACATGAGAGACAACCCGAACTACAAGCTGTTTGGTGAATGTTTTATTAATACTTAGTGTCTCTTTATGGAATTATTCTTCCTTCATTTTTTGCCCAGTTGTTTTGGGTGGTACTGACTGCATCCCAAGCTCCAGGGCTGTGTGGGGCACATGACTCAGATCAATTAGAGGTTTCCCTAAGACTTTGTGGAAGAAAGAATTACCCCATTCTGTCTACAGCCATGCCACCCTGAATGCACCAGATCTCGGAAGTTAAGCAGGGTTGGACCTGGTTAGTATTTGGATGGGAGAATTACCCCCTGTTCTCTGGGATTCTAGTTGCAAGCATGCATGCTATAGTCGCACGCTAAGTATGCACGCTTCAGTCGTGTTCGACTCTTTGCGACCCTATGCACTGTAGCCCACCAGCTTCCTCTGTCCATGGGATTCTCCAGGCAAAAATACTGGAGTGAGTTGCCATGCCCTTCTCCAGGAGTAAGTATCAGTTCAGTTCAGTTCAGTTGCTCAGTTGTGTCTGACTCTTTGCGACCCCATGAATCGCAGCACGCCAGGCCTCCCTGTCCATCACCAACTCCTTCAGTTCACTCAGACTCACGTCCATCGAGTCAGTGATGCCATCCTGCCATCTCATCCTCTGTCGTCCCCTTCTCCTCCTGCCCCCAATCCCTCCCAGCATCAGAGTCTTTTCCAATGAGTCAACTCTTCGCATGAGGTGGCCAAAGTACTGGAGTTTCAGCTTCAGCATCATTCCTTCCAAAGAAATCCCAGGGCTGATCTCCTCCAGAATGGACTCGTTGGATCTCCTTGCAGTCCAAGGGACTCTCAAGAGTCTTCTCCAACACCACAGTTCAAAAGCATCAATTCTTCAGTGCTCAGCCTTCTTCACAGTCCAACTCTCACACCCATACATGACCACTGGAAAAACCATAGTCTTCACTAGACAGATCTTTGTTGGCAAGTAATGTCTCTGCTTTTGAATATGCTATCTAGGTTGGTCATAACTTTTCTTCCAAGGAGCAAGCGTCTTTTAATTTCATGGCTGCAGTCACCATCTGTAGTGATTTTGGAGCCCCCCAAAATAAAGTCGGACACTGTTTCCACTGTTTCCCCATCTACTTCCCATGGAGTGATGGGACCGGATGCCATGATCTTCGTTTTCTGAATGTTGAGCTTTAAGCCAACTTTTTCACTCTCCACTTTCAGTTTCATCAAGAGGCTTTTTAGTTCCTCTTCACTTTCTGCCATAAGGGTGGTGTCATCTGCATATCTGAGGTGATTGATAATTCTCCCAAAAATCTTGATTCCAGCTTGTGCTTCTTCCAGCCCAGTGTTTCTCATGATGTACTCTGCATATAAGTTAAATAGGCAGGGTAACAATATACAGCCTTGACGGACTCCTTTTCCTATTTGGAACCAGTCTGTTGTTTCATGTCCAGTTCTAACTGTTGCTTCCTGACCTGCATATAGGTTTCTCAAGAGGCAGGTCAGGTGGTCTGGTATTCCCATCTCTTTCAGAATTTTCCACAGTTTATTGTGATCCACACAGTCAAAGGCTTTGGCATAGTCAATCAAGCAGAAATAGATGTTTTCCTGGAACTCTCTTGCTTTTTCCATGATCCAGCGGATGTTGGCAGTTTGATCACAGGCGACTGTGACAACGCGCAGAGGGCAGCCAAGAGGAGTAAGTATATGTAAGTCTAAAGCTGCCAGTGCTAAACCTGCTAGGATGTTAGGGTTTTTTCCTTTTCTAACATTGTTACTTTCACATAAGTAGCTATAGAATTCTTATTGAGAGACCAAAGGAGAGATTCAAATTTATTCTCAATTTTTTAAAATTACCTAACAAGGATACCTTGAATTAAATATAAAATATCATTTGTGAGAATTCCAAGTCTCTATAGAGTTTAGATGTTGTTAAATTTCCTAGAGCAGACTTACAGCTCATCTTTTTCATAAGATCACATCTAAGATGGTTTCGTTCTTTGGAAATCACCTATTCAAGAGGTAGTTTTTGTAACGAAAGCTATCATAATAAACTCTGAAATATCATACCCCTGGTGGGATAAATTTTCTGAAACTAAGAACCCACTTTATCTTTTATAAAGTAGCAATTATATTAGGAATTAAGAGATAAGTCTTGTCCTTGTTCTACTACCAGCTAAATCTGGAGGAGAGACTTTACATCTGAGAGCCCTGGCTCATAGAGGCAAAACAAGATGAGCTCTCTGGTCTTTTCCAACTTTGAGTCTGGAATTTTACATAACATTAGCAATTCTTGCAAATAGGAATTTGCTTCACAGATAATTTTTTTTTTAAAGTATCCCTATGCCGTAGATACAGAGATTCAGTTCTAAAACTACAAGATAAACAAGTTATTAAAGCAATTAGCTAGAGGGAAGATGCGAGAGCAAATCTGAATGTACTTTGTTGGATGTTGCACGTAACCTGGGCTTCGCAGGTGACGGTAGTGCTGAAGGAACTGCCTGCCAGCGCAGCAGTCGTTAGAGACACTGGTTCGATCCCTGGGTTGGGAAGATCCCCTGGAGGAGGGCATGGCAACCCACTCCACTGTCCTTGCCTGGAGAATCTCACAGACAGAGGAGCCTGGCAGGCGACAGTTCATGGGGCTGCAAAGAGCCAGGCATGGCTGTAGAAACTTTGCACACAGGCGTACATAAGCTACTTTTAAGAGATGATTTAATTCTTGGGCTTGATGACACCATTAGAAGAGTTGGCTCCTTGGCCATGTTTTTATGGTTAGACTGGAATAGTCTCCTGCTGTGGTGGACATGGAGACATTCTGCCCAGATCCGGCTCCAAGGAAGGACTCACTGCCCAGCTGACAGGGAGGGATGTAGTCAGCAGACAGCCTGCGGCCCCCAGCTCCGTCGAGGACAGCCGCAGCGGCATGGAGACCCGTGCCTGAGTCACACTCCTGCTGGGGCCAGAGCGCCTTCCCTCATGGAGTGGGCTTCTGAGGGCGTCAAGCAGGACCCTCCTCAGGCACCACTCGCCCTAGGATTCCCTGCTGGGTTGGCCAAGGCTTTCCCCAGGCGTCCTCCACAATCGAACTTCTCCTCTGCTCGATGCCTCTTCTTCCCCTTTCCCTTCATGCGCGCTGATCCCTGAGAAATATGTTGCTCCTCAAATGCCATCTTAGCATTTGGTTCCAGGGAACCCAGTTTTATATACTTGTAATTAATTTAGAAATAATAAAGTGATATATTGAACTTTCCTTGTCACAAGAGATGGTGGGATTCATTCCCATTTCAATAATGGTTATTTCTAGGCTATTGGGGTTAAAAAATGTACTTATACTGCTATAATTTTTCAAAAATGATAAACAATTTTTACAAAAAATGAAGTTATTATAAGACAGGAATAATAAATATGTTATTGATAAAATAATGGGATTAGAAAGGTAAGGGATGAATACATAAAGAGAGAATCTGCAGTGTATATAAATTAAATTGAATAGTATTTATCTCTGGCTGTTACTACAACTAGACACTTTTTAAGGTTACTGTAAGCTGTTCCCCATATTTGTATCTCATATTAAGTTTCCTTATAAAAATTAATACTAAAGGTAGGCTTTGAAAAAATTATATACACTGAAACAGTTTAGCAAGATATAAAGTAATCATACACACAGTGTTGCTATGGATTTAAAAATTTTAAAGCTTAACAAAGTACACATTCTTTCTTCTATTTACTAGTCAAATTTTGCCTATGCTCATGTTGGTAACTAGACATATTCTACCCACTGTGCTTGGGTGTGTCTAATATTTTGAACAATCATTTTTAGATTCTACTCATATAAAGCAACCCTGAATATTCATTGGAAGGACTGATGCTAAAGCTGAAGCTCCAATACTTTGGCCACCTGATGCAAAGAACCGACTCATTGGAAAAGACCTTGATGCTGAGAAAGACTGAGGGCAGGAAGAGAAGCAGGTGTCAGAGGATGAGATGGTTGGATGGCATCACTGACTCAATGGACATGAGTTTGAGCAAACTCCAGGAGAAAGTGAAGGACAGGGAAGCCTGGCATGCTGCAGTCCACATGGTCATAAAAAGATGGACACGACTTAGTGACTGAACACCACCACTTATCTCAAATATTATGGAAAGAAGTTGAACAGAAATAGGTATAGGTATTATATAACATAAAAGTCTTCCTCAAGCAAACCTCAGATGTTTAAACTTTTCATTAGAATCATATGTGGTAACTGATGGCCAGTTGGTTCTCATGGCTGTGATCATGGTCCTATAATATTCTAGATTTCCAGACCTTAGTCAGCTGCTATAGTCTCGATCCTACAAGGTCCAATTCTGAGCATGCCATCTGAGCGTTTTCTTCCCTACTAAACCAAACATTGCAACTGGCAAATGAAATCCTTTGGTCTTAGGTAAGAGTAAGAAATAAAAGTATCTCCCCAACTCTAGCCTGCTGCCTAGAGTGTTACAGTTCCCATTTATGGAATCTCTTATTAATAGAAAACAAACAAACACACACCAAAACTGTTTCCCAAGGATTACAATGTAGAATTCTGGCAATAGTTTGGTAACCTATACCCTAACCCTAGGGACTTCCCACTTGGTTCAGTGGTAAAGAGTCTGCCTGCCAAGCAGGAGATGCAGATTTGATCAATACGATGCCCTGGAGAAGAAAATTGAAACCCACTCCAGTATTCTCGCCTGGGAGATCCATGGACAGACAAGCCTGGTGGGCTACAGTTCATGGGGTCACAGAGTCGGACACTACTTAGTGAATAAAACAGTAACCCCAACCATCATATAAATTTTATTTCTCTGTTATATCACAGACACAATTACCAGTGTAGTTTTTCTCTCTCCTCTCAACCTCCAACATCCCTCTCCCCAGATGTCAAGGGCACTCTAAAGAATCAGATTCCTTTACGGTGAAATCTTCTGTACAAACACACACACACTCACTTGTTTGAAATAACATTTGTTGAATGGACATTCCCACTAGAAAGAGTGCAAACTTTCTTCATATTCATTTATATATGGTTTTTAGCTGCTTGTTAAAAATAGACCAAGTGAGAAATGAAATCTCACTAATTGGAGTAGATGGGCTTGGAGCAAGTATCCATGATCAGAAACACTTTTTCCAAAGGCAGGATTTGTTAATGTCTCACTGCTGTCATATTTACTGGACTGCAGCATATATGGAACACTTCCCATCTTTACAAAGTCAGAGTGAAGATGTGCCCAGTGGGGAAGAATAGCAATGACTTCAAGAAGTGGCATTCTGAAGCTTTAAATTGTATTTGAGATTTCAATTAAAAGTCCCTACTCACAGGTGGATTTCTTCTTCTTTGGGCCTTTGCTCTTTTCACAAGCCAGGAAAACCACCAACCATCTCTAGGGCTTTGTTTTCTGGGTGTGTTGTAAGACAATGGAATAATGAATAGCAGACTCAGTTGGTGCCAGATCTCTGTCACACAAGCTTGGCATCTGGGAGTCTGGTGTTTTCACTCAGAGCAGCTGTGTAAGTTTGGAAAGACATTCCAGTTAGAAGATCCATTAACCCCTGCTTAGGGCTGCATTTTAGTATGAACATTTTTAAAGGGATGAATAAGTGTTGAATCCTGTTGACTCCAAGCCCAGATTGTGCTTTAAAAAGAGTGGCACTAAATAATCTTCGGGATCTCACAGGCTCATGTGCTTCAAAGCTCACATTTTGAGAGGTGTTGGCAGTTATCTCGATAATGGAGTTAGAGTGGTTTGTGATGCTATGCTTTCTTCTTGTGACATGTTTGGGGAAGACATTTAAATTACATCTTCACTTAGGATGTGCCTGACCCTAATATGAATGAGTGAATAGTTGTATAGTTCCTGTGAACTATGATATGAAGGCTGTGCCTCATTAGTTCATTTAACAAGTATTTGCTGAGCACCCACCGTGCCAAGCACATTATTAGGTATCTTGGATTGGGCAGTAAGCAAAGCAAAGTCCCTAATTATCCTATCATTGCGCATACACTGGAGGTGTCACTTTTACCCTAGTTACAAATCTTGGGTGTATGAGAACTAGCAACTGGGACTCTTAAAATTTTACTTAAGTCCTTGAATTCCTTGGACCCATTATAAAGAGTAAATTTCTCATCTTTTTTAAAATTTATTTTTAATTGAAGGGTAATTATTTTACAGTGTTGTGTGGTTTCTGCCATACAGCGTGAATCAGGCATAAGTAGACACGTGTCCCCTCCCTCTTGAACCTCCCTCTCACCCTTCCCCCCAGCCCACCCCTCTAGGTTGTCAGAGAGCTCTGGGCTGAGCTTCCTGTGTTACAGGGCAACTTCCCACCAGCTATCCGCTTTACAGATGGTGATACGTATGTTTCAGGGCTGCTCTCTCAGCTTGTCCCACCCTCTCCTTCCTCTGCTGCGTCTGCAAGTCTGTGTCTCTATTCCAGCCCTGAAGAGGTTCATCAGTACCATTTTTCTAGATTCCATATGTATGCATTCAGTCAGTTCAGTCGCTCAGTCGTGTCCGACTCTTTGCGACCCCATGAACCACAGCACGCCAGGCCTCCCTGTCCATCACCAACTCCCAGAGTTCACCCAAGCCCATGTCCATCGAGTCAGTGATGCCATCCAGCCATCTCATCCTCTGTCGTCCCCTTCTCCTCCCACTTTCAGTCTTTCCCAACATCAGGGTCTTTTCAAATGAGTCAGCTCTTCTCATCAGGTGGCCAAAATATTGGAGGTTCAGCTTCAACATCAGTCCTTCCAATGAGTTAATATACAATATTTGTTTTTCTCTTTCTGATTTACTTCAATTTGTATAATAGACTCTAGGTTCATCTACCCATCCCCCTCCCCCCCTTTTTTTTTAAACTTTTGAAGTTTGCAACTGTTCTTCCTGGAATATTGTCATCCCCATCTTTAATTTTCATGATCTGTTCATCCATCAAGGCCCTATTCAGACTCCCAGCTCTGTACCTACCATCCAGATTCCTGAAGGTACAACATGTTCTTCTTGCTCTGAACCTTTGGAGCAACTTGCCTGCACATGTTCGTGGCACATTGTGTTTATTCTATCAATATGGCCTATTATCCTTCTTTTCTTCCTGTCCTCCCAAACATTCAACAAACTCCACAGAAACATGAACACTGAAACTCAGTGGGAGGTGGGGTAGTCCAATTCTTTTTGGTAGGTGTGTGACCATTACATAATTATTCTACCCAATTTTAGACTCGGAAAAGGCAATGGCAACCCACTGCCGTACTCTTGCCTGGAAAATCCCACGGATGGAGAAGCCTGGTGGGCTTCAGTCCATGGGGTCGCTAAGAGTTGGACACGACTGAGCGACTTCACTTTCACTTTTCATTTGCATGCATTGGAGAAGGAAATGGTAACCCACTCCAGTGTTCTTGCCTGGAGAATCCCAGGGACGGGGGAGCCTGGTGGGCTGCTGGCTATGGGGTCGCACAGAGTCGGACATGACTGAAGTGACTTAGCAGCAGCAGCATCAATTTTAGACTGACATTTTGTGCCACGGTTAGAACAAGATTTGGGCCATTTCTGACCTGTTCTTTACCATTATCAGTCAGACTAAGTCAGACAACCAGAGCCCACATCACCTATCTTAGCTTGAGGGTGGATGCTGGAAGAACTGAGTCTCTACTGGCAATAGTGCGGCAATCCTGAAGATGACCATGGCAAGAAGCCTTGGGAAGGAGATCAGGGTAACCAAGACTTGGAGGCAGTGTCTGCTCATGAGAGCCAGACCTTGACAGACCTTGTCCAGTGGGAGCTCCTACCACACAGGGAGCAGCTGTCTGGAGGGAGTTAGACATGTGGAGAGGAGCCAGTTATTTCTGGAGAAGCTGCATGAAGTAGAGAGGAAAGGGGAAAAATACCTTGACTTCTCTGCCCCATATACTAGTCTGTAGCCAATGCCTCCCATTGGTAGAAAGCAGCCAAAGGCAAGAGAATGTGAGAATAAAGTCTACAGGGTTCAGTTACTTGTAACACAGAGCAAGGGAGAAGGAAGTGGCAACCCACTCCAGTATTCTTGCCTGGGAAATCCCGTGGATGGAGGAGCCTGGTGTGCTATAGGCCATGGGGTTACGATGAGCTAGACCCGACTTACCAACTAAAACAACAACAACAACAAAAGCAAAGCAAAGGAAGGGTGGATAACATATTTGGAAACAGTAAAATCATTAGCACAGCCAGCAGAATAAAATATTTACAGCATATGCTCTCTTCAAATGATAGTTAATTGTTTAGTTTATGAATATCGTATCTTCAAGTAGAAGCCCACTAGATCTTTGAACATGGACCACTTTTGAGCTATTTGTGAGCTAGACTAATCTCAGAAAACCATACCATCTGGTGTGAGTTATTTCCACTGTTCCTCTATCTTCTTTTTTAAGGTTTCTTCTATGATTTGGTTTGCTTTCTCTTCTTAGGGATCCTCTTGTCTTGGGTTCCTTGCAATGCAGTACATGTAAGTCTTACATCGGGCAGATTTGAGTTTTATCTCTCCCATGTCTCTGTCTGAGAGTGCTTGACGATCTATCATGTAGAAAAATATAAACAGCTAGGAGTCGGTAGTAAGCGTCCTGAATGGCTCTCAGTGATCCTCATCTACTGGAACTCATGCTCTTCTACGGTACCAGCTGATTTGAATCAGAGTTCAAAGAGGAAGTGGTCATGGGTCACTTCAGAGACTTGGTCACAAATGGTAATGCAACTTCACCATGGTTTCTTGGATTGCTTGCTATGTGGATGCCAACTGTCAGACTGTGAGGACATTCAAGCAACCCAGTGGCCCATTTGTAAAGGGGCGGGGGCTGATAACCAGTGCCAACTTGCCAACCCTGAGCGAATCACCTTGAGTAAATTCTCCAACCCCAGTTATGCCTTTAGAAGACTGAATAAGCTTCAACAGAAATGACTGCAGCCATTGGAAAGCTTCAGTGAAAAGTGCCTGGCTGAGTCCTTCCCGAATTTCCTAATCCTGATTTTATGAGCATCATAAAGTTTGGGGATAATTTGTTATGCAGCATTAGGTAAGTGATGGCTTTTGTTACTATTTTCAGGATAGTTCTTCAAGGTTTATAAAGTTGATGCCTGAATAAAGCTGATAGTCCCCCATCTCACAGTACTTTGCAAGTTGCAAAGTACTAAACAAATTATTTTCTTTCCTGTATTAAACTTGAGAGTTAGGTGCGGTCAGTTTTGAAATTAACTTTGTCTTACATTTGAGGAAAATGATACTCAGATTTTGAAAAACTTGTCCAAGTTTCCTTAGTTGTGCTGGCTTAGTTGCTCATTCATGTCCAACTCTTTGATACCCCATGGAGTGTAGCCTGCCAGGCTCCTCTGTCCATGGGAATTCTCCAGGCAAGAATACTGGAGTGGGTTGCCAAGCCCTCCTCCAGGGGATCTTCCCAACCCAGGGATCAAACCCAGGTCTCCCACATTGCAGGAGGATTTTTAGTGTCTAAGCCACCAGGGAAGACCAAGAATACTGGAGTGGGTAGCCTATCTTTCTCCAGGGGATCTTCCTGACCCAGGAATCAAACTGAGGTCTCCTGCACTGCAGAGGGATTCTTTACCAGTTGAACTACCAGGGAAGCCCCTGAGTTACCAGCGGCTGGTTAGCAGCAAGTCCTGAAACCAAATCTGTCTTCCAATCCTTGTTGTACGTTGCTGGAGATTCTCAGCAGTCCAGCAAGGCAAATATGGATAGCTGGGGCTGGGACTTTCTGCTGATGCTCAGAATTTAGGATGTGTGTACTTGGCTGGTTCATCCCTGCAAGTAAATAGTCAAAAGTGACAAGACAACATGCAGCTACAGAGCTGACCTAGGTGGCCAGCTAGGCAGGAGTGAACTCCAGCTGTTACTATACACAACCATTCTTGTTCACTTCTCTGTTGCCTAACACTTTCCAGACCCCCAAATCTAGGCATCTTGAAAATCTAGTTGCAACTTTTTTCTTCCAAGGATTTGGTTAAGATTATAGACATATGTGCTTGGAACGTCCAGACTCTGTGTGTGTTACAATGTGTTTCTCATTTGTGACTTTACTGAAGATTTCTAATATCTAGAACAGTCCCATAGGCTCCAAAATACTTAACACCGAGGCCTGGTTGGTAATGAGGACATTCTTTTTCTCTGACAGCCCACAGTAAATGCACATACCATGATTTTATGCCCGTTATTCACTTATTTCATAAATATGAAAAATTGCTGTCCCTGCGATATGTTTAGTCTCATGTTCTTTATCACTTTCCAACTTTCAATAACTAACGTCCTGATTTGTTACAAGTTGGGTGCTTTGGTCAAAAGTGCATTTGCGACTCGTTTGTGAATTCAGTTCAGTGTGGACAACACAATTACACTCCAGTGCCTCTTCTCCAAATATCCTGAAGGTTGTTACTTATAGAAATTCAGATTCAAATAAATATCAAGGGTAGCATTCGAGGGAAAATGTCACAAAGTGATAGCTTGAAAGGATTTTTTAAAGATCAAGGCTTGGCTCAACCCCTTGACTTGAGAACACCAGTCTTATATCTTTGCCTAGAACCGTGATTAACCACCTTACCTGGGCTTCCCTGGTGGCTCAGAAGTTAAAGCGTCTGCCTGGAATGCAGAAGACCCGGGTTCGATCCCTGGGTTGGGAAGATCCCCTGGAGAAGGAAATGGCAACCCACTCCAGTACTCTTGCCTGGAAAATCCCATGGAGGGAGGAGCCTGGTACACTACAGTCCATAGGGTCGCAAAGAGTCGGACACGACTGAGCGACTTCACTTTCACTTTCACCTGTATATTAGAATGACCTGGGAAAGCCAGCATTAGTCAGTGATCTGGGTCCTATGGCAAAGCAATTAAATTCACTCAAAATCTTACTGATGGAGCCCAGGTATCAGAATTTTTAACCAATTCTCTGGTTAAAAATATACAACCAGTTCCAATAAACAACGATGGTAGGCAGCACTAGCCCTAAATGTGGTTTGGTGGCGAGTGACTAAAGACAACAGAACCTTCCCATTTTCCTCCAACCAGCTTGATTTCCGGAGATGTTCTGCTCTAGTAGCAAGAGACACTAGAGTTAGAAATGATCAGATAAGTCTCCTAAGTATGCTTTATGGTAGGGCCGGTACTGAGCAACACACTAGTGGTTTATGTTTTCTACTTTACCCTGATAAAACTTGATCTTTACCTGAAATAAATAGATGGCCAGATATTTCTCCAGCAAAGATGGGTTTCTTCAGGATCAGCAAAGAGTTGCAATGTGGGGTCTGTAACTATGGTGGGCCACATACAAGTTCCCCAACCTCCCCCCACCCCACTCATGGCAAGGAAAGGAGAAAGTTTGAGTCTGTGGCTTTTCACTGGCTGAGTTCCTGCCAGCAAAGAAGCGTCTTTCTTCTTACCAAGAGTCGTTGGATTCTGCAGTCCTCACAGCGTGTAAAAGCTGTATTTAATTGAAGTTTCTGTTTACTAATTTTTTACAGTCTCAAATTTCAGGACACTGTACACATTTCACTGGCTCTCTTTGCTTTCATTTCCCCTCAGTCATGTGGATAAAGTTACTGAGAGGACACAGTATATCTTACTTACCAGGCTCGGGGCAGTGACGATAAGAGCTATAGCCTGTGTTCGTTGCAGCCACAGTTTGGAATATTGTGTTTAATGCCGCCCATGTTTTAATAATAGGCAGGATATCATTATAAACGAAGTTCACTGTTGCTTTAAAATGACTCCCATGTGCATGCTCTTGCCTCAGCCTACGTACTTAATCCTGGCAGACACTTATATGCCTGTATAGATCACTTATGGAAACCCCACGTTCTCATAAAGTTTCCTCTCCTGTGAGAAAGGCTTTAGGGCCCTTTTCCTAAACATCACATATGTTATCAGTGGGTTCACAGATAGGTCATCATCCCCTTTGACTTCAAGCTCTAAATGTAGTGATCTGTTTTCCATAATTCTTTGTATTAGAATGACTACACAGTGATCCCCCATAATGGATGTTTAACAGGTGCATGAGATAAATGCATGCAAATGTCCTCTGCCTAATTTCCCTTGTAGATGAGCAGGTTTTCCCCATTAGAAAAAGGAAAGCCTGGTTATAGAGTGGCAAGACTATGGAACAGACTCTTTTCTGCATTGTGTCATATTCCAGAATTTAGGAGAAATGAACAGTATAAATCCTTGAACATGAAAATTAGATAAGCTTCAGCTTCTAAATAAGCCAAAGCATTAAAATGTCAGAACCTTAAAAGCAGACCTTGGGAGTGCTATATGTTGGGTGAAGATAGTTAACCTCAGAATATATGCCAGATTACTTGGATTAATTTAATATTTTTTAGGCCCTATATACACTGGAGACACTGGAGACATATTAAAATTAGAAATGTACACTGGAGACATATTAAAACTAGATATATAAATTGTAACTATGTTAAATATGTCTGTTTCCTCTAAAAATGCTTTAATGTTTAACATTCAAATCCATGCACATGTTTTGGGATGTTCAGGATACTAAACAGAAGTACTAATAGAAATCAAGATAGATCAAGATAGATATTATCTCAATAGAGATAGTAAGACTCTATATATTTATTGTCTTATTCATAGTTTCCCTTTAATATATTAAATTGGGAAGTAGCTAAGACTGGTGGTCCCGTAACTAAGACTCCAAGCTCACAATACAGAGGGCCTGGGATTCCATCCTTGGTCAGGGAACTAGATCCCACATGCTGCAGCTAAGAGTTTGCATGCATCAGCTAAGGCCTAGTGCAGTCAAATAAACAAATTATATATATAATATACGGGGCTCCCCGTGTAGCTCAGTCAGTAAAGAATCTGCCTTCAATGCAGGAGACCCAGGTTTGATTCCTGGGTCGGAAAGATCCACTGGAGAAGGAGATGGCAACCCAGTCCAGTATTCTTGCCTAGAGAATCCCCATGGATCGAGAAGCCTGGCAGGCTACAGTCCATGGGGTCACAAGAGCCAGACACAACTTAGCAACTAAACCACACACACATATAGATATATGTGTATGTGTATGTGTGTGTATAAGATTGAACATCTCAGAAAATAATTATCTATTGCTTTATTTGCTGTGCCCACTTCAGTCTTACTCTACCTGTTTAACAAACATAATAAAAAATTGATTTTTCTCTTTTTTAAGAAAAAAAAGATGAATAAAGATTAAGTACAAGCTAAATAGATTGAATAACGAGATTTGACTCTGGTCAAACACTAGCTATGAAGAAAAGAAATGTTATATAGAGGATTGTATAATATAATAATGTTATTCCCAAATTCCCCCATAATATGATATTAATGATATTACTTTTGCTTAAATTCCCAACTAGAAAAAAAAAAAACAGATGAAAAACAACTATATGGTTATGGATTATGGTAAATGTGTTTTATTCGTGTGTGCCTATTTATAGAAAGCTCTCTATTTTTTATAATAATCTTTTTAAACCAAATTCCTACAGAGAGAGAAACATTTCTTTGCATATTAAAAACTGGTAGAAAGAGGGCATGGTTTTAGAACTCTTACGCTTCTTAGAGAAAGCTTTATAATATAATCCATGACTCTTTCTGTGCCTGTTTAAGCATATTTGGGGTAGTTTTGTTTTAAAGAGGTATCACACACCCCATTTAAAAATTTCATTTCACTGAGTTACACACATTTATTGAGCAACTTACGCGACCAGGGATTGGAATCTGTGAGAACGCAAACATCGTCTTTCCTCCCGTAAATATGTATTCTATAGAGACAGACAATGGCAAGTAGTCAAGTTTATAAGTGAGATGATCGCATGTGGTGGTAGAGTTATGACTAAAATAAAAGCATAGAATGATGAGCAGGAGATACTGTTTTAGATAAGGTGGAGAGGAAAGTCCTTTTCAAGAAGGAAGGCATTTGGGCTGAAACTAGAATGTGGAAATGGAGCTAGCCAGGCAGAACTACAAAGAAGCTTGCTTTCAGGCAGGGAACAGCAAGTGTAAGGGCCAGCAGGGAGCTGGCTGGTTCACTGCACAGATCATTGTTTATGATGTCTGTTTGAATTCCATTCGGAATTAAAAGAGAAACGCTGCTATAATAATCAAAGCATGACCTACCTACGAGATCAGTCAGTACCTGTCCTGAGAACAGTGATGATTTGCATTTAATTGGCCACTTTAATTTTCATACCCTTTAATTCAGCAGACAGTTTGCAATTTTGTGCCCAGCAAAATCTCCCTGACAAATGTAGCGTACAGATGAGAAGCTTCTGATTTATCATTCAAGTCATTTAGGGCCCAAATCACCACCTTTTTTTTTTTTCTTTCCCTCCCCAATAAAATAATTCACTGCACTGGCTGAGGGCCTTTCAGGATCTGGCTGTTCTTACAACTGTCCATTTTAGCAAGATTTGACTGTCCCCCCATCTGCAACACATATTTTGTCAGGAGAACAATGCCAGTTGCACGATGTCAAACAACACACCTGTGGCAGTCAGGGAAGGAAACCATACCCCCAACAACTGCTGACAGGTCCTTTGTGCTGCTGTTAGAATTTTTCTTAAGAAAGATCGCTGTTTAACATTAGAGCTGGAGATCCTATCTCATCAACTAGAATTAGAGACTCATTTGTTGTTAGTTAAAAATGAGATGAGAATGTGTTTCAAAGGAATGGAAGTCTGAAAGAGGGAATGCAAATAACAGAAAGCTGCCTTCAGATATTGTGGGCATACTGTCTCAGAAGGAAAAGGGAAAACAAGAGAAAATGAAGAATGTAACATTTTCATGCAGTTGCTGCTATTAAGTCATTATTGTTTGTACTCATTCAATGGTATTATGAATGCAGAGAATTATAGTGTTTTTCCTCCATCACAGGTGTGTTGTGACGTATAAATAATGAAAAGTGAAATGTTATCGAGCTACTTCCTAAAACATGGGAGCATCTGCATTTATACCTCAATCATTCTGAATGCTTCAATGAATGAAAAATAATTAAGGGATATCTAAAAAGACATAGATTTATTACTTTCAAGGGCACATTCTCACTTAATGCAATGAATTACAAAGTTCTTCAATGCAGAGTTTATACGAAGTTTCAAAACTTAGAAGTGCTTGTAATTAAGAGAACTAATTATGTGAAATATATCATAGAGTGCTTATAAAAGTTAAACTTTCTGAAATTTATATATTTCCTTTATAATCTTTAAGTAAACATTTATTTCATTTATAATGTTGAAACAAATTTGGTTTTTTATTTGGATACCTGTTGTTCAGTCACTAAGTCATGTGCTACTCTTTGCGACCGCATGAACTGTAGCTCGGCAGGCTTCCCTGTCCTTCACTATCTCTCTGAGTTTGCTCAAACTCATGTCCATTGAGTCGGTGATGCCATCCAACCATCTTATCCTCTGTTGCCCCTTTCTTCTCTTGCCCTCAATCTTTCCCAGCATCAGGGTCTGATTATAAATATTGGAATTTTGAGGACTCTAAAAATAAATTTTAAGGAGAATAGGCTTAGCTAGTAATCAAGAGTATTCATCAATCCCCAGAACATATAATGGACACAAAGCAGTTTGGGGTGCTGACCCTCCAAACAGTAGAAAATTTGAGTATAATTCACAGTTGGCCCTTTTAATCTGCAGTTTCTCTCTATCCAAGGATTAAACCAGCCATGAATTGTATAGCTCAGAGATATTTGTTATTGAAAAATATCTGTGGTTGAGTGGACCTGTGCAGGTCAAAACTCAATTGTTCATGTGTCAAATATATTTTAAGTTTTAGGGCTTTGACCTACACTTTCAAGTTTTCAGTCAGCTTAATGCCCTTTCATAAATTCATACTTTTCTATAAACTGGTACTGCTAACTAACCTTCTCCTTTAACTCTGTCATCTGGTAAATTTCTCCTTATTCTTTAAGTACTAGCTTAAATAGCAACAATTTATATATGTTAAAATTAGTTTGTGTCTATTGAATGACTACTAAGTGTCAGTTGTTCAGTTTAGTCACTCAGTCATGCCTGATTCTTTGCCACCCCATGGACTGCAGAATGCCAGGCTTCCCTGTCCATCACCAACTCCCGGAACTTGCTCAAAATCATGTCCATTGAGTCAGTGATGCCATCCAACCATCTCATCCTCTGTCACCCCCTTCTCCTTCTGCCTTCAGTCTTTCCCAGCATCAGGGTCTTTTCCAATGAGTCAGTTCTTCATATCAGGTGGCCAAAGTATTGGAGTTTAAGCTTCAGCATCAGTCCTTCCAATGAATATTCAGGACTGATTTCCTTTAGGATGGACTGGTTGGATCTCCTTGCAGTCCAAAGAACTCTCAAGAGTCTTCCCCAACACCACAGTTCAAAAACATCAATTCTTTGGTGCTCAGCTTTCTCTATGTTCCAACTCTCACATCCATACTTGACTACTGGAAAAACCATAGCTTTCACTAGACAGAACTACAGAACTTTGTTGGTAAAGTAATGTCTCTGCTTTTTAATATGCTGTCTAGGTTGATCATAGTTTTTCTTCCAAGGAGTGAGTGTCTTTTAATTTCATGGCTGCAGTCAACATCTGCAGTGATTTTGGAGCCCCCCCCAAATAAAGTCTGCCACTGTTTCAACTGTTTCTCCATCTATTTGCCATGAAGTGATGGGACCAGATGCCATGATCTTTGTTTTTTGAATGTTGAGTTTTAAACCAGCTTTTTCACTCTCCTCTTTCACTTTCATCAAGAGGCTCTTTAGTTCCTCTTCACTTTCTGCCATTAGGGTGATGTCATCTGCATATCTGAGGTTATTGGTATTTCTCCTTGCAATCTTGATTCCAGCTTGTGCTTCTTCCAGCCCAGCATTTTGCATGATGCACTCTGCCATCTTTTAGGGTTTGTAATAGCTCAGCTGGAATTCCATCACCTCTACTACCTTTGTTCATAGTGAAACTTCCTAAGGCCCACTTGACTTTGCACTCCAAGATGTCTGGCTCTAGGTGAGTGGTCACACCATTGTGACTATTTGGGTCATTAAGATCTTTTTTTTGTAGTTCTTCTGTGTCTTCTTACCACCTCTTCTTAATCTCTTCTGCCTCT
The DNA here is from genome assembly GCF_001704415.2 of Capra hircus. Lineage (NCBI taxonomy): Eukaryota > Metazoa > Chordata > Mammalia > Artiodactyla > Bovidae > Capra > Capra hircus. The sequence continues at coordinate 11,965,651 of NC_030812.1, forward strand.
GTTAGGTCCATACCATTTCTGTAAGTTAAATAAGCAGGGTGACAATATACAACCTTGACATACTCCTTTCCCAATTTGGAACCAGTCCTTTGTTCCATGTCCTGTTCTGACCTGCATACAGATTTCTCAGGAGCCAGATCAGGTGGTCTGGTATTCCCACATCTTTAAGAATTTTTGACAGTTTATTGTGATCCATACAGTCAAAGTCTTTAGTGTAGTCAATGAAGCAGAAGTAGATGTTTTCCTATAATTCTCTTGCTTCTTTTATGATCCAGTGGATGTTTGCAACTTGATCTCTAGTTCCTCTGCCTTTTCTAAATCCAGCTTGAATATCTGGAAGTTCACGGTTCACGTACTGTTGCAGCCTAGCGTGGAGAATTTTGAACATTACCTTGCTATCATATGAGATGAGTACAGTTGTGCGGTAGTTTGGACATTCTTTGGCATTGCCTTTCTTTGAGATTGGAATGAAAACTGACCCTTTCCAGTCATATAGCCAGTGCTGAGTTTTCCAAATTTGTTGGCATAATGAGTGCAGCACTTTCACAGCATCATCTTTTAGGAGTTGTAATAGCTCAGCTGGAATTCCATCACCTCCACTAGCTTTGTTCATAGTGAAACTTCCTAAGGCCCACTTGACTTAGCACTCTAAGATGTCTGGCCCTAGGTGAGTGATCACACCGTTGTGGCTATCTGGGTCATTAAGATCTTTTTTGTGTATTTCTTCTGTGTCTTCTTGCCATCTCTTCATAATCTCTTCTGCTTCTGTTAGGTCCATTCCATTTCTGTCCTTTATTGAGCCCACATTTGCATGAAAGTGCTGTCAGGTATCAACACTTTCCAAATGTTTTCTCATTTCTTATTCTGTGTTATTTCTACAGTAAGAAAACTCCATCAGTTGTTTCATGCAAGTGCTCTCAAAGTATCTGTGATGAAGAACAAGTTTATATCCAGTCCATCACTGACAATAACTTTTAGAAACTATAACATATTCAATCACTATGTCTGACTCTTTGCAATCCCCTGGACTGTAGCCTGCCAAGCTCCTTTGCCTATATAGGATTCTACAAGCAAGAATACTAGAGTGGGTTACCATTTCCTTCTCCAGGGGATGTTCCTGACTCAGGGATTGAACCCATGTCTCCTACTTGGCAGGCAGATTCTTTACCACTGAGCCACCAGGGAAGCCGTTAAACTATAATAAAAGGAAATAACAACATGAAAAAAACCTATAAAAATACACATTCCAATTTATATATAATTACACTGAACAAAGAGAAGGCAATGGCACCCCACTCCAGTACTCTCGCCTGGAAAATCCCATGGACGGAGGAGCCTGGTAGGCTGCGGTCCCTGGGGTCACTAAGAGTCGGACACGACTGAGCGACTTCACTTTCACTTTTCACTTTCATGCATTGGAGAAGGAAATGGCAACCCACTCCAGTGTTCTTGTCTGGAGAATCCCAGGGACGGGGGAGCTTGGTGGGCTGCGGTCTATGGGGTCTCACAGAGTCAGACGCGACTGAAGTGACTTAGCACACTGAACAAATATAAAGGTCTCTATCAATCTGCTTTACAGGTTTCAGATTCTACCTTTGTGTGCTTTCTCAGCGCTGACTGAGAGCACAGACTTCTTGGACCAGCTCAGATGCACAGACGTCAGAGCAGTAGATTCAGCAACATATTCTCAAGTATCAGGTCAAGTTTCAATGCCATGGTTTTATTCTAAACCCTTAGGCAATAAGACTTCCTTTCACACTTCAGAAATCTTGACCGAACTGCCAGTCGGTCCCAGAGACGCCATTTCCAGGCTTGACTTTTTCCTGTCCCACGCTAGCCTTTCTCTGTGTGAAGGACAGTGAGGACGTTAGATAAGCAATTATGAAGGAAACCTACCCACCAGGGTGTGGTCCCATAACTCAAAAGAACAAAGTAGAGCTCTGTCCTGTAGCCGAGTTGTGCGATCTTAGATGAGCCACAAACGAGGCATCAGGTTCTGCTGTCGGGGTGTTCTCTAGAGCGAGCCATCTGCCAGCTGCTGTCTCTAGCATTCCCCGTGACCTCAGTTACAGATTTCCTGTAAACAGTTGCCTGAAGGAGAACACCCACAACTCTGAGACGAAACAATAATCTTAAGCACTGGAAAGATTTTAAAAATGAACATTTCTCCCAGAGACAACCAAATCACCAGAGACCTGGTACTCAATTTACATTTCCAAATACAACAAACGACTTGGACCTGAAACATCTGCATTCGAGTCATTTCCCTGTCCTCAGGATACTGTGAGGGATCTAGTTTCACAATTTCGTCACTAAAAAGCCCATTGTGGTGTGTGGATTCCCCCCCACCCCCGCCCAAATAAATGGGTGCTCTACCTCAAAGGTAAATACAACTGCTCAAAATTTAGAAGAAAGAAATGTTTAACGTCATCTACTGTTTGTTTTTTTCTAATCTCACTAGCAGTTTTTTTTTTAATCTGTTTTTCTTTAAGGTTTAAAAAAGTAGTGTTTCAGCCAGAGTCATTTTAATACAGAAATTAACACACACAAACTGTTAACTTCAGAATCTAATAACTTGCTGTAAATATCCATTGCTTCCTTCTCTTGAAACAGTCAAAACCTAAACTAAACACTGGAATATATTCCTGTCACATGGGAATGCGTGGCAGGGGAGTGAGTCATTGTTATTTACGCAACTAATTATTGTCACAGGAGAAAGAGTAGGTGAGCAGATGCCCCTGTGAGTGAGTCACCTGAGCTGGTCATCGTTTGGGCCTGAGCACTTCTCCTGACCGCCGCACCCGCCTGTACAACTCTGCATCAGGGCACGCAGAGCCGCCCTTCAGTGGAAGCCCCATACATGGTGGCAACCACCCCAGCCATGACATACTTGTAAACAGTGATGGAAGAGGAAGCTTTATTCTGAAGTCAGCTTCAAGAAGACTTATACTGGCAGCAAATGATCCTGTTGGTCGTCTCTCTAACTGTGTAACTGTGTGTGCTCAGTCATGTCTGATTCATTGCAACTATATGGACTGTACATCTCAAGGCTCCTCTGTCCATGAAGTTTTTAAGGTAAGGATACTGGAGTGGGTTGCCATTTCCTCCTCCAGGGATCTTCCTGACCCAGGAATCAAACTCACATCTCCTGTGTCTCCTTCAGGGCAGGCAGAGTCTCTACCTCTGAGCCATCAGGGAAGCCCCCTCTATAACTGGGTATCTCACTTTTAAATGTGATTCTGTAACTGGGTAACATTTAGAAGTGAGGTACCATATTCACCTAGACAGACCACCAACATAATAGTTTTAACATGTTCTAGAATTTTCTTCAGCTACCCCAAACACAGCATCTTGGCATACTGAAGATTTTAAAATGAAGGAGTTTGAGCAGACAGAAGCAGGAAGGTCATTGTGACCTTCCTCACTACTTCTCCCTGAAACAAGTCATAAAAACCTCGCCAGAGAGCAGCTCTTTAATCCCCAGAGGAAAGGCACATCCTTGTCTCCAAGAACAGCAGGATTCAGAAGAATCTGGACAGACAGGCCTTGCTAAAGGTCTCCAGTTTTCTGTACTTACCTTATACTCTTTAACCTATCATATTCCTCCACAACTGCTGTTGATGAAGAAAGCCAATAAACAATCAATAATAAGACTAGAGAAGACTTTTATTTGAGCCTATGTGAGGACTAGCCCAGAAGCCCACTTTCCAGGTCACTCTGAGAAACTTCTCCAGAGAAACGGGGTTTTCAGCAGTTTTATATCTTGTCAGACCAAAGAACAATAAACAAGTCACAGTTACATTTCTTCAAGGTTTCAAAAAAAAAAGGAACAGTCCAGCATGTACGCAGTGAGTCATTTGGCCTTGACACCTGGTAATAGAGTCTTATTGTCAAAGGAGTTACCAGTATCAGTGTCCAAGAAGAGAAACATTTAATCTTTATTTTTAACATGAACATTCTGACTTTTGGTTGCATGTATTTTTCCCTAATAATTAAAGCAGATGTACAACGGATGTTCGATAGTCTACAACCAGGCTATTCTAGTCAGAGTAAAATTCAAGTTAATCCAAGTAGAAGCTAGAATGACTTCCCCTGTACCTCAATATGTGGACATTTCTTTTATCACTTCCCACTCTTTATCAAACCTAGCATAAACATTCATGCCTAGTTCTGTGGGTCATTTCCTATGAAGTCTTCTGTGTCACATAAAACATATCATTTCTGTGCTTTTCTCCTGTAAATCTGTCTTTGTCAGTTTAATTTTCAGACCCAGCCAGAGACACTAGAGGTTCAAGGAAATCTTTTTCCTTCCCTACACCTGATTATGGCCAAGATGTTAGTCTCAACTTCTCCTTTTCTTTTTTTCTTTTCAAACTACTATCTTGTGAGACTTAATAATTCCCTCTGTCCACTATCATGTCATCTCTCAGTGACCTAGGATGAATTTTCCAAATTGAGAAATGTCCTTTTTTTTTTCCTTTTTTTCTCATCTGTTTTGTGTCTTTTCCCATTCCAGTAATTAATATATTCCAAAATCCAGTGGAAAGTAGTGGGGGCGGGGGCAGGGAGGAACTGACGAAGTCAGTTCTGTTTCTTATTAGCAATTCTCATAAAGAACAATGGAAACCAATAGCTAAAATGAGATTTTTCTCTGCATTGCCTTCAGGACATTAGCATGGAGAACCGAGAGCTATCTCGGCACTGATAAGTGAGCCGAGTTTAAAATTATCCTGAGGCAGTTTTCAATGTTCTAGTTTCTTTCTTTGCAAGTAATTCTCTTCTCTATAGATACAGTTAGTATTTATCTCACATTTACCCCCCTTCTGGGAGAGTAGATCTTCATACTTGGGTAGCAAAGACTTAGTATTTCTTTTAAGCTTCAATCAAGACCTCAAAACTTGTCATCTACGTATTATATTAGTTTGGACTTTTTCAGAGTAAGTAACGAAAGTCAACTTGAACTAAATAAAGTGCAAAGGTTGATTTATTGGAAAGATACTGAAATATCTCTCAAAATGAAAATAGCTAATACAGGATGGCTACAGAGTCAATGGGAACTAAAAATGAAGATTCTCCTGTAGCATCACTCTTGTTTTTGCTTTTTCTGAATATTGACCTTGTTACTTCAGGCTTTCTCCCTGGAGAAAGAACGTGGTTACAGTGACTTTGGGATCACACCCTTAGAGAGGAAGGGGAAAGGGAAAGTGAAGTGGCTCAGTCATGTCCGACCCTTTGCGGCCCGTAGACTGTAGCCCACCAAGCTCCTCCGTCCATGGGATTCTCCAGGCAAGAATACTGGAGTGGGTTGCCATTTCCTTGGAACTTTCCCTAAATTATATATTTAGAAAATCTTGGGAGGGACAAGTTTCTGCTTCAGGCTGTGTTAACTTCTCATTTTCATCCTTGTTACTAATCAAATGTTATTGGGGCAATTTCTTTTTATCTTTATTAGTTGTCTTCTAAAATATTACTTTCTTTTTAAACCATGAAGTGATTTTTGTTTTTCTTTTTTCCCCACTTTCATTGAGGTATAGCTGATATACAGCATGGTATAAGTTTAAGAGGTACAGCATAATGATTTGACTTACATGCATCATGGAACACTACCCAGTAAGTTTAGGACATCCATCAACTCATGTAGACGGAAAATAAAGCAATTAAAAAAAAAATTTTTTTTCTTGTGATGAGAATTTAGGATTAATGTTCTTAATAATTTCATATATAGCATAAAGCAGTGTTCATTATATTTATCATGTTTAATATTATATCCTGAGGGTTTATTTATTTTATAACTGACATTTTAATCATTTCACTGCCTTCCTCCAATTACCCCTTGGTCTCTGTCCTTCTCTGGCCTGACTACTGTGGCTAGGACTTCTAATATTGTGTTGAATAAGAATAGTGAGAGTGGGTATCCTTGCCTGTTGCTGACCTTAGAGGAAACGTCTTCAGCTCTTTACTGTTGAGTATGATATTAGCTGTGGGCTTGTCATATTCAGCCTTCATTATATTGAATTATGTTCCCTCTGTATCCACTTTTGTGCACGCATGCATGCTCAATCATGTCTAACTCTTTGCGACACCACAGACTGTAAACTGCCAGGCCCCTTTGTCTATGGGATTTCCCAAGCAAGAGTACTGGAGTGGGTCACCATTTCCTTCTCCAGGGGATCTTCCCAGCCCAGGGACCAAACCTGTGTCTCCTGTATCTCGTGCATTGCCAGTGAATTATTTACCACTGAGCCATCTGGCAATCCATAACCACTTTGTTGAGAGTTTTTGTCACAAAAGGACATTGAATGGTGTCTGAAGCTTTTTCTGCATCTATTGAGATGATCATGCAATTTTTATTCTTCAGTTTATTAGTATGGTATATTAAATTGATTTAATGGGTTTTGACATGCTGCATGCCACAGTCTATAGGGTCAGAAAGAGTCGGACACGACGGAGTAACTGAACTGAACTGAATGGGTATTGAACCACCCTTGTATCCCTGGGGTAAATCCCATGTGATCATGGTATATGATCCTGTTAAATTATTGTTGAATTCAGTTTACTAATGTTTTTGTTGAGGATTTTTACATCTATGTTCATCAGTGATATTGGCCTATAATTTTTCTGTGTGTGATATCTTTGTCCAGTTTTGTTATCAGGGTGATATTGGTCTTGTAGAATGAATTCAGAAGTATTCCTTCTATTAATGCAATTTTTTTGGTACAGTTTAAGAAGGATAAGTGTTAAGTCTTCTTAAATGTTGGAGAAGGCAATGGCAACCCACTCCAGTACTCTTGCCTGGAAACTCCCCTGGACGGAGGAGCCTGGTAGGCTATGGTCCATGGGGTCGCTAAGGGTCAGATACAACTGAGTGACTTCACTTTCACTTTTCACTTTCATGCATTGGAGAAGGAAATGGCAACCCACTCCAGTGTTCTTGCCTGGAGAATCCCAGGGACGGGGGAGCCTGGTGGGCTGCCATCTATGGGGTTGCATGGAGTCCGACACGACTGAAGCGACTTAGCAGCAGCAGCAGCAGCTTCTTAAATGTATGGTAGAATTTACATGTGATGTCATCTAGCCCTGGACTTTGGTTTTTTGGGAACTGTTTTATTAATGGTTAAATTTCATCACTGGTAATAGGTCTATTCATGTTTTCTATTTCTTTCTGGCTCAGTCTTGGGACATTTTACATTTCTAGGAATTTATTTCTTCTAGGTTGTCCATTTTATTGGTATATAATTGTTCATAGTCATCTCTTATAATCCTTTATATTTCTGTGATGTCAGGTGCAAACTTCTTCTTTTTCATTTCTGACATTGAGTTGGAGCCTCTCTTTTTTTCCCATGATGTGTCTGGCTAAGGGTTTATCAATTTTATCTATATTTTAAATGAACCGGCTCTTAATTTCATTAATCTTTTCTAGCATTTTTTAAATCTCTATCTTATTATTTTATTTATTTTTGTTCTAATCTTTAAGGTTTCTTTCCATCTACTGACTTTGGGTTTTATCCTTTTGTTGTTGTTGTTATTGTTCTAGTTTCTTTAAATGTAAACTTAGGTTTTTTATTTGAGGTTTTTCTTATTTCTTGAGATAGGCTCAGATCTCTATAAATTTCTCTCTTAGAATTGCTTTTGTAGCATCCCATAGATTTTGAATTGTATGTTTTCATTTTCATTTGTCTCCAGGTATTTCTTGATTCCTTAAGTGATCCGTTTGTTGTTTAGTAGCATATTGTTTAGCCTTCATATGTTGAGTTTTTGCTTTTATTTTTTTCTTCTTGTAGTTGAATTCAAGTCTCATAGCATTGTGGTAAGAAAAGATGCTTGATAGAACTCTAATTTCTTAAACATTTACTGAGACTTGTTTTGTGGCCTACCATGTGAACTGTCCTGAAGAATGTTTCATATACACTTTCTGAAAAGAATTGTATTCTGCTGCTTTTAAATGGAATGTTACATATATATGTGTGTGTGTATTTATATATTTATTAGTGTATATATATGTATATGAATGTCCATTTGCTCTAAAATGTCACTCAAGCCCAGTGTTTCCTTACTGATTTTCTGTCATTCTGCCTGGATGATTTATCCATTGATATAGGCTGCTAAAGTTCCTTACTCTTACTGTGTTATTGCTTTTGATCTCAACTTATTAGTTTTATTTTCTTTTCTATCACAAATTACATAGTGACAATTTTAACTGTGGTGATAATTTCGATAATATATTAGATCTAATTTATATGGAGTGCTTATTATGTGCCAAACTTTATAAGTGACATGTATGTAACCACTTTTAATTCTCAAACGGCTATGTGATAGGCCTTCAGTTCAGTTCAGTTCAGTCGCTCAGTCGTGTCTGACTCTTTGCAACCCCATGAATCGCACTACGCCAGGCCTCCGTGTCTATCACCACCTCCCAGAGTTTACCCAAACTCATGTCCATCGAGTCAGTGATGCCATCCAGCCATCTCATCCAATGTCGTCCCCTTTTCTCCCTGCCCGCAATCTCTCCTAGCATCAGGGTTTTTTCCAATTAGTCAGCTCTTCACATGAGGTAGCCAAAGTACTGGAGTTTCAGCTTCGGTATCAGTCCTTCCAATGAACACCCAGGACTGATCTTGTTTAGGATGGACTGGTTGGATCTCCTTGCAGTCCAAGGGACTCTCAAGAGTCTTCTCCAACACCACAGTTCAAAAGCATCAATTCTTCGGCACTCAGCTTTCTTCACAGTCCAACTCTCGCATCCATACATGATCACAGGAAAAACCATAGCCTTGACTACACGGACCTTTGTTGGCAAAGTAATGTCTCTGCTTTTGAATATGCTATCTAGGTTGCTCATAACTTTCCTTCCAAGGAGTAAGCATCTTTTAATTTTGTGGCTGCAATCACCATCTGCAGTGATTTTGGAGCCCCAAAAAATAAAGTCTGACACTGTTTCCACTGTTTCCCCACCTATTTCCCATGAAGTGATAGGACCAGGTTCTATGATCTTCGTTTTCTGAATGTTGAGCTTTAAGCCAACTTTTTCACTCTCCTCTTTCACTTTTATCAAGAAGCTTTTTAGTTCCTCTTCACTTTCTGCCGTAAGGGTGTTGTCATCTGCATATCTGAGGTGATTCATATTTCTCCCGGCAATCTTGATTCCAGCTTGTGCTTCTTCCAGCCTAGCATCTCTCATGATGTACTCTGCATAAGTTAAATAAACAGGGTGACAATATACAGCCTTGAGGTACTCCTTTTCCTATTTCCTATCTGTTGTTCCATGTCCAGTTCTAACTGTTGCTTCCTGACCTGCATATAGGTTTCTCAAGAGGCAGGTCAGGTGGTCTGATTCCCATCTCTTTCAGAATTTTCCACAGTTTATTGTGATCCACACAGTCAAAGGCTTTGGCATAGTCAGTAAAGCAGAAATAGATGTTTTTCTGGAACTCTCTTGCTTTTTCCATGATCCAGTGGATGTTGGCAATTTGATCTCTGGTTCTTCTGCCTTTTCTTAAACCAACTCGAATATCTGGAAGTTCACGGTTCATGTATTGCTGAAGCCAGGCTTGGAGAATTTTGAGCATTACTTTACTAGCATGTGAGATGAGTGCAATTGTGTGGTAGTTTGAGCATTCTTTGGTGTTGCCTTTCTTTGGGTTTGAAATGAAAACTGACCTTTTCTAGTCCTGTGGCCACTGCTGAGTTTTCCAAATTTTCAGGCATACTGAATGCAGCACTTTCACAGCATCATCTTTCAGGATTTGAAATAGCTCAACTGGAATTCCATCACCTCCACTAGCTTTGCTCGTAGTGATGCTTTCTAAGTCCTACTTGACTTCACATTCCAGGATGTCTGGCTCTGGGTGAATGATCACACCATTGTGACTATCTTGGTCATGAAGATCTTTTTTGTACAGTTCTTCTGTGTATTCTTGCCACCTCTTCTTAATATCTTCTGCTTCTGTTAGGTCCATACCATTTCTGTCCTTTATCAAGCCCATCTTTGCATGAAATGTTCCCTTGGTATCTCTATTAGGCCTTAGAAACTAGAAAGCAACACGTTTCCACTGATAATTGATAGTCAAACAATAGCTTCACTAATCATTGTTGACGTCTCAGACCTAAACCAATGGGACATGAGTTTTTAAATATAGGCAATTCCAGGTTTTTAGCTTTTGTTACATTATGCATGAAGTGAAGACCTCTGGCTATTCACCAGATCTAGTCTCTTTGTGGACTTACATGCAGCTAGACTACATTTCTCAGCATTTTTGTTGTAACGTGTTGCTAAGTGATTAAGTTTGAACACATGGTAAGGTATATGTGCACTTTCTAGATCCTGCTCACAGACCTCCCTGCTCTGTGGGCTGCTGTTTCGTCTTCCACTGGCTGGATGGATACATTGACAAGACATATAGGAAGGTGGGCCAGAGAAGGAAGGAGCCCAGAGGAGAGTCACCCTGGCTGCTTGAGCAGCTGTGCTGAACTGTAACATGAGATTTCAAAATCTATTTGGAACTATAGGCTACTCTACACCAAATAATTGTACACATTGTAGACTTTACATTGTATTTTAAAATTAATTTTTATAAACATATGCATTTTTTTCTTGTCATTGGCAATATATATATAACATATTTAGTTAGTTAATTAAAATAAATAGGATCATGTCTGGCTGACTGATTGATCTAGAGCAGTTGTATTCCACAAGCAGAGAAAAAATCTGTTTAACAAACTTCTCTGAGATTCAGCCAGGTAGGCTTTTCAAGACATTTTCTGCTGCAGAAATGAAGACATGCCTTTATGAAGCAGCCTATCATTTCATAAGTCTCAAGTCTGACCCTTAAACTATTTATTTTGGGGGAGGAGCTCCATCATATTTTAAATTTCTTCTCAAGAGCAGTATTTTTAGCCCCCATTTCACAAATGAGGACACTATTCATTTTCTTTTTGTGCTGTAAAAAAAAAATGGCCACATACTTAGTGGCTTAAAACAGCAGAAATTTATGATTTTGCAGTTCTGTATGTCGTACCTCTGACGTGGGTTTCATTGGGCTAATTCAAGGTGTCTACAGGCTGGCATTCCTTTCTAAAGCCTCCAAGAGAGAATCCCGTTCCTTTCCTTTTCCAGCTTCTAGAGGCTGCTCACATTCCTTGCTCATTAATCTTTTCCTCCATTTTCAAAGCCAGTAACAGTAACTTTGAAGTCCTTCTTATACAGAGTCATTCTAACTTCCTTTCCTGCCTCCCTTGTCCACTTTTAAGAAACCTTATGATTCTAGTGTGCCTACATTGATAATCCAGGATAATCTTCCTATTTTAAGGCCAACTAATTAGCAACATTATTTCCACCTGCAAATTTAATTATCCTTTGTCTCGTAACCTAACATATTCACAGGTTCCAAGGATTCAGACTTGGATATCTTTGGTGGGGAAGCGGGGGTTGGCAAGCATTACTCTGCCTATCAAAGAAATTGAGGTTTATGAATGATGAGCTGGCACTATCAGTGTTTAGATTCATTTTATAACTGTAGTTATATCTTTACTACCTATCTTTTAGCTCTTCATTGCTAATTAAATTCCTTCTTCTCTTTTCACTAAGATAAATCTGTTGGTTTTGGTTTTAAAAGAGTTTGAATTTTTATTGTGGTCTTTCTATGGAGCTAACCTGTCTTTGTGACCCAAATTTGATAAGTGCACAGATACTGTCAACCACATTTCTCTAGGCATCTCTTTCTTGTGGTGGTTTAGTGGCTAAGTTGTGTCTGTCTCTTGCAACCCCATGGACTGTAGCCTGCCAGGCTCCCTGTCCATGGGATTCTTGTAGTAAATTGAAGCTTTCCATTCCTAATAGGGATGTATGTGCCTAAATCCATATTCAGCCCCAGACTCACTTTCTCTTGTCTGTCATGCATTATTTGCAGAAAAGGCTGGCCCCTGTGGACCACCAATCCCAGGCTTGCTTACATCTGGCTTCTAGATGGTTCAATGAGTGGGAGACAAGGGCAGAAGGAGAGAGCATGTTTTTCCCCTGTACCATCCCAAATTTGGCACTAAACTTACATAGGGCTGATTCTGCCTGCCTCTCAACTATAACTGCCATTGGGAGGCCCTTAGTCCATCTTTCCTCTTTTCCCTTTGGTATGAAGGGCAGTAATGTTCTCCTGCTGATACTGGTCTCTGGAGCGTCACCATCTCATTTGTTTCCTTCATTTACCCGTATGTACTTCAATGAGAAGTTTTTCAACAAATTTATTGCTTTGAACTGAGTCCTGTTTTCCGCTGCAACTCTGACACAATATCCCCAGGCAAATTTTTTTAAGTGCATTTTTGTCTTTTGTTAATGGTAAAACAAATAGATCTTCAGCTCAATGGAGCTGAAGTTCTGCTTTGATGATATATAAAAGCGGTCGTGAAGAAAGGAAAGGAGATAGCCAGCAGGGCTTTCTGCACTCTCCCTCTTTATGCATTTTGACTCTCACTCTTATAGTGTATAGTTTCCTTATAGAGATCAGAACTACCCATTCATTCATTATTCAGTATTTATTTGGAATAAAATTGTGGTGTGAAACAGATAATGCTAGGTCTTATGGCTAATAGGGGGAGATGGAGGGAGACAGTCCTCAAATAATGACACAAATATTAATATAAAATTACAGACTGCTACTTGATATAAAAGAAAAATAGGCGACACCAGGTATGGAAGTAGGGGTGATACTGACCTTGGAAGGAGGCCAATGGAAGCTTTCACGTGGAGCGATGTGTATGCTAAGGTTTGAAGGAGCGGATTAGTAACTCAGAGCAGAATTGGGAAAAGGTAAAGCATGCAACATGCTTGTATGATAGTCTCAAACGAGTTGACATGAGAGTCATTCAGTTGTGTCCGACTTTTTGCGACCCCATGGACTAAACAGTCCATGGAATTCTCCAGACCAGAATACTGGAGTGGGTAGCCTTTCCCTTCTCCAGGGGATCTTCCCAACCCAGGTATCGAACCCAGGTCTCCTGCATTGCAGGCGGATTCTTTACCAGCTGAGCCATCTCAAGCAAAGAAGAAAAGAACAAAGGCCTTGAGGAGACACAGAACTTAACAGTTTTGAGAGATCTTTTAATAGTAACCAGTGAAAGTAGATTGTGGGGACCAAGAAGAATAGTAAAAGATTACATGAGGAACAAGCTAAAGGTCACACTGGCTAGGATTTTGCATCCATGTTAAACATTTTGGGCATTATCTCAAGAGCTGTTAGAGGCTATGGAATGGTTTTATACAGACCATGATGACAAGATTTATGCTTCTGAATAACTCTGGCTGCCACAGAAAGAATGGCTTGTAAAAAGGCAACAGATATTAAGCTAGCAAGATAGACTGTTTCTTATCCAGGCAAGCAATGGTGGTAATCTGAACCAAGATGGAGATATATATAGAGAAAGAGGGATAAATTTGAGAGATGTGTAAAACTGGCAGGAATTTGTGAAAAATAGAATGTGAGGATAAGGGAGAGGAAAGTGTCCAGAATGGGTCTTCAAATGTTCTTTCACAAATGTGATTATTAGGTCAAAGCCTTTATGAAAGAATTACAGTTCAATTCAGTCTCTCAGTCGTGTCCGACTCTTTGTGACCCCGTGGACTGCAGCACGCCAGGCTTCTCCATCCATCACCAACTCCTGGAGCCTGCTCAAACACATGTCAGTCACATCGGTGATGCCATTCAACCATCTCATCCTCTGTCATCCCCTTCTCCTCCCACCTTCAGTCTTTCCCAGCATCAGAGTCTTTTCAAATGAATCAGTTCTTCACATCAGGTGGCCAAAGTACTGGAGTTTCAGCTTTAGCATCATTCCTTCAAATGAGTATTCAGGACTGATTTCCTTTAGGATGGACTGCTTGGATCTCCTTGCAGTCCAAAGAACTCTCAAGAGTCTTCTCCAACATCACAGTTCAAAAACATCAATTCTTCGGTGCTCAGCTTTCTTTATAGTTCAACTCTCGCATCCATGCATGACTCCTGGAAAAACCATAGCTTTGACTAGATGGACCTTTATTGGTAAAGTAGTGTCTCTGCTTTTTAATATGCCATCTAGGTTGGTCATAGCTTTTCTTCCAAGGAGCAAGCATCTTTTAATTTCATGGCTGCCATCACCATCTGCAGTGATTTTGGAGCCCCGCAAAATAAAGTTTGTCACTGTTTCCACTGTTTCCCCATCTATTTGCCATGAAGTGAGGGGACCAGATGCCATGATCTTAGTTGAAAAGAAACAACACCATTTTTTTTAATTAATTTTTTGTCTGCGCCGGGTCTTCATTGCGGTGCACAGGCTTAGTTGCTGTGTGTTCACAGGCGCTCTGGTTGCAGTGAGCCAGGGCTACTCTCTAGTTATGGGGTGCAGGCTTATTGCAGCGGCTTCTTTTGTTGCAAAGCATTGGCTCTGGGACATTTGGGCTTCAGTGATTATGGCACAGGGGCTTAGCTGCCCCCTTGGCATGTGGGATCTTAGTTCCCAAGCCAGGGATTGAACCTATGTCCCCTGCATTAGCAGGCGAATTCTTAACCACTGAGCCACCTGGGAAGTCCCATCGTGCAATTGTATGAGGCTTTTAATGAGACAAGAGTTATCGGCAGAGTGTCCGAGTTTAGAGAAAGGAATGGCATATGTATCATTTGACACGCCTCTTCAATATGAATTTTATTTTATTGCATTTTTTCCCCTGTGGGGTAAGACCACTTAAGATGGAGCCTACCCTTTTAATACATTTTAAAGTATGCAGTGTCATTCACTATATACACTAAGTTGGGCAGAAAAAGAAAAAACAAATCCTGAAATTCATATGAAACCATAAAAGATCATGAATAGCTAAAGTAATCCTGAGAAAGAAGAACAAAGTTGGGAGTATCACATCCTATTTCAAGATACATTACCAAGCTGCAGTAATTGAAAATAGTATGGTACTGATGTAAAAACAGATATAACAGGACCATGGAACAGAAGAGAGAGCCCAGAAATAAGCCTATGTATATATAGCCAGCTCATCTTCAACATGGAAGCCAAGAATACATATGGAGAAATGATATAGAATAGTACACAGTCAACAAATGGTGTTGGGAAAACCGGATATCCGCTTCCCCAAAAAATGATATGACTTTTAGACTAGACACCCAGACAATTGAGTCACAAAGTAGAGATGTAGAAAGTTCTGCCTCTTTGAAGAGAGATCTAAGCATAGGAAATATAAGGATCTTTAGAGAACAGAGAGTGGTGGTCTTGCTGAATAAGGAGGGGAGAAAATAGAATGAGCCTTGAAGATGATTTTTTTAGAATGTAGCATTTAGCAAAAGTGGACATTGCATTTAATCCAGGAGGTATTGAATGAAATGTGTCATATTCTCTAGGAAAATTTATTGAAGGTTTTAGGATTCCTTGACTCTTCCTCTAGATACTTTTTTTTTTCCTTAGTTTATTTATCTTTTATTTTGGGCTGTGCTGTGTGTTTGTTGCTGTGTGAAGGCTTTCTTTAGTTGTGGTGAGCAGGGCTACTCTCCATTTGTGGTGAATGAGTGGCTTCTCTTGTTGCAGGGCACTGCTAGGGTGCGGGCTCAGAGTTGTAGCCCATGGACTTTGTTGCCCTGAGGCATGTGGACCTTCCTGGATCAGGGATTAAACCCGTGTCCCCTGCATTGTCCAGTGGATTCTTTCCCTCTGAGACCAGGGAAGCCTTTTCTCTACCTCAATTTTTTTACCTAAGTTGTAGCTATACTACCCTATTCTAAAAAGGAAATACTCTAGTTCCCCTTTTCTGCTCCATTTCCTGATAGAAGGAAAATTAATCAAAAATCTTAATTCTTGTCTTATATTCAAAAGAAACTAAGCATTTCAATTTTCCAATATTTAGTCATTACTTTAGTCATAATAACCCACAGTTTTATTTTAAAGCTTTCGAACAGAGTTTTCTTTGCCATGCATCTTAATTTTGAGATGTCATAGACTTTTGAAAATCTGATAAAATGATAGACCCTTGTCTCAGAAGAAAGTGAATAATCCCACCTTTGCAATTTTGTAACCATGAGGCTCAGGGATCCCCTGAAATCCATCATCCAACATAGATTCCCTAGACATGGGAGATTAAGTCCTCCTTCTCTAAAGGAACATAGATGGAGTGTTTTGCTCTTCTTGCTTTAACTTTAAAGATAAAACAGGCTACTTTGATTTTGGATACATTAGGTATTTTTCTAAGGACTTGAATCCCTAATATTTTACATAAGTTTTGTTTAAGAACCCATGGCTTTTAATGATAATATATTTTGAGACTCTTCATGCCACTGAGCTTCTCCACAAATAACAAGATGGAATATCAAAGAAATTTTGAAGAAGAAAAAAAGCAAACATTGATTTCACAATATCTATCTCTAGAGAATAATTTTCAGCCTAATGAATTTTCCCTTTGGCAACCAAATTATTTGTTCCTTATGCACAAACATATTTATTTGGTTTTTCCTTATTCTTTTCCCCTGGAGGAGCACATTGAAACTAAGCCGCCCACAAAGTATGAGAAATCTTTTCTAGACCTTTATCTAAAACAACAGACTGTAAACAGAGTAATATAAGACATGCAAAATTGATGTCTCTGCTTTTCAAATAATTTTTTAATAGCAACATTTCTTCATTCTGAGAGTCGCTTGCTGAGACTGCAAAACCACTAGATTTTATTGTGGTTTTTAGCTCTTGGCGTCCCATTTTATAGCAATATATTGAATATATGTTGGCTCTCTAACTGCAGTGTTATAGTCGATGTAGAAGATTCTTCAAGAGAAGCATCTCGTCAGAAATGCTTTATTCAGGGCTAGACCTGTTCTGGTCATTGGTCCCAGGACCCTGAATAAAGGAGGATTCTATTACCATGACCTCTGTCTGGCGCACGGCAAATCCTCACTAAGTATTTGCTGCCACTCACCAAGCCAAGTGTGACTTCGTGACGGTAGAATAGCTAACTCAGAATCGCAGCAGCAGCCCTGCTCTCTTGCAATGGGAAGAGGGCACTCAGAGAAGCATCAGGTTGGTGAGACTGGCTTGCTTTATTAAAACATTTCCTTAGGAGAGACAGACTTGTGTTTGATATGAAAATGAAAACCACGAGATTCCCCAGGGTCAATCTATGCAAAAGGGAGGGGAGGGGTATTAGAGTTGACAAACAGAGGCCTTGAGAGAACAGCAATGCAAACAGAGATTCACGGGGCGAGAGAGAAAGTAGAACAAGCTGGAAGTGGTGCTCTTGACCAAATGCAAGGAACGTTGCCAATGTTTAATTTTCTTACCTAAATATGATAACCCAAACAGAGACTGAAAACCTCTCCAGTTTTGCTTAAATACATGTTTTGGAAATAATACAAGAGGAGCATAAACAAAGTTGTTTCATTTTTTTGAAAGCCTTTAGATTGTTCAAGATAAGTGCAGCATTAATGCAAATGCCTGTAGTAAGAATCCAATATAAATCCAGCAACATTGTTTTCTTTGGTTAGCTCTGAGAGCTGTGGCAAGGTGGTCCCAAGAATTTGAATACGGAGGCCTTTTGAGACCAACACATAGTATATCCATGCATAGATGGGCAAGGTCACCTAAAGCACCCCTCTGCTTCAAGGTTCATGAGGAGGATGGGGAGGAAGGAGAGGGTGATACCTACAGGAAACAGTGACTTTCTCTTTTTAAAAATTTTGTCGAGGATTAAAACAGAAATTAATGTTCTCACCATTCTCAGTTCAGTTCAGTCGTTTAGTCGTGTCTGACTCTTTGCGACTCCATGAATCGCAGCACGCCAGGCCTCCCTGTCCATCACCATCTCCCGGAGTTCACCCAAACTCATGTCCATCGAGTCAGTGATGCCATCCGGCCATCTCATCTTCTGTTGTCCCCTTTTCCTCCTGCCCCCAATCCCTCCCAGCATCAGAGACTTTTCCAATGAGTCAACTCTTTGCATGAGGTGGCCAAAGTATTGGAGTTTCAGCTTCAGCATCAGTCCTTCCAAAGAACACTCCTTTAGAATGGACTGGTTGGATCTCCTTGCAGTCTAAGGGACTCTCAAGAGTTTTCTCCAACACCACAGTTCAAAAGCATCAATTCTTTGGTGCTCAGCTTTCTTCACAGTCCAACTCTTACATCCATACATGACCACAGGAAAAACCATAGCCTTGATTAGATGGACCTTAGTCGGCAAAGTCATGTCTCTGCTTTTGAATATGCTATCTAGGTTGGTCATAACTTTTCTTCCAAGGAGTAAGCGTCTTTTAATTTTGTGGCTGCAATCACCATCTGCAGTGATTTTGGGGCCCCCAAAATAAAGTCTGACACTGTTTCCACTGTTTCCCCATCTATTTGCCATGAAGTGATGGGACCGGATGCCATGATCTTAGTTTTCTGAACTCACCATTCTAAAGGCTACAAATTCAAGCTCAAGGATTAGCAGGATTGGTTCCTTTTGAAGGGCTGAGAGGGGACATCTTTTCCATGCCTCTCTTGCATCTTGGGGCGGCTGCCGGCAATCCTTGACATTGCTGCAGAATTCCAGTCTCCTGTCATTACCTGGTGGTCTTTCTTTTGCGCATCTGTGTCGTTACAGGGCATTCCCCTATCTTTATCTGTCTCCCTGTCTCTTTTATAAGGACACTAATTATATTGGATAAAGGGTCCATTCTACTCCAGCAGGACCTCATCTAACTAATTATATCTGCAATGACATTTCCAAATGAGGTCCCATTCTAAGGTTCTGGGAAGGACATGAATTGAGACGGGCAGGGGATACTGTTCAATCCAATACACTCCCCTTCATTCTCAATTTAAAATAGGCTGCACTATAGTTTTGGAAGTGTGTCTATAAATTTCTCTGGTAACTAAGTGGTAAAGAATCTGCCTGCCACTGTAGGAGACTTGATTTCAATCCCTGATTCCAGAAGATCCCTTGGAGAAGGAAATGGCAATCCACTCCAATAATCTTGTCTGGGACATCCCATGGACAGAGGAGCCTGGCAAGCTACAGTCCATGGGGTCACAAAAGAGTTGGACATGACTTAGTGAATAAACAACAAGCAACAGAAATCTATAAACTTAGTTGAGGGTGTGTGTGCTCAGTTTCTGAGTCATATCTGGACTATAGCCCCCCAGGCTCCTCTGTCTATTAAATTTCCCAGGCAAGGATACTAGAGTATGTTGCCATTTACTATTCCAGGGGATCTTTCCAACCCAGGAAGCAAACTCACATCTTTGTTTCATGCATTGGCAGGCAGATTCTTTATCACAGAGCCACGTGGGAATCCCATAAACTTAGTCATAAGTTGCTTATTACTGTCCAGTGGTGAGCAGGGCACTTCATTAAACCACATTCCAAGCATTATACTCAATTCTAGGTACATCATCCATGAGAGGGAATGTAGTTGAACCATGATTATGAGGATTTTAGAAATGGTGTTTTATGGGTAATAACTGGGGTTGTGCCATTGAAGAAGAGACTTGGGATGCCATCACATCCTTGTGCAAAAGGACTGTCCCTTCAGAGGAGAGATAGTAAGAAGGATCAGACTGTAAATTACATAGATCACGAGTAAGTTCTCCTGCATGTGTGAAGCCTGGTTCTGCATTTTGGGTGTGTGGGAATGGGCCTATCCTTTTACATTAAACCAGATCCAACTTCCATCTCTCAAAGGACAGGGAATACTGAGTTTATATACTAATGTGATTACAAAAAGACCTAGTCAGTCAGATTATGAAGCCACTGATAAGACTTAAAAGTACAGGGAAAAAAAGAAAAAGAAGTACAGAAAAAGAGAGAAACCTATAATATTAATAATAACTAACATGTGTTGAGACCTGAATGTGTGTAGTGCTTAACAGCTTTCAAGAGTTTCACATACATGATTTCATATAATCTCATAATAACTTTTTTCCTTCCTATCCCAATATTGTCCCTCCTTCCTCCCCTCTCCCCTCGTCCCCATTGGTAATCATTAGTTTGTTCTCTGTATCTGTGAGTCTGCTTCTTTTTTTTTTGTTTTATTCACTAGTTTGTTGTTGTTTAGAGCTTCTACATATGTGATATCATACAGCATTTGTCTTTCTCTGTCTGACATTTCATGTACCATAGTACCCTCCAGATCCATCCCTGTGGCTTTAAATGGGAAAATTTCATTCATTTTTTATGGCTAAGTAGTATTCCATATACTACTATGAATATATGTTCTATATATACATCTTTATCCATTCATCCATATCTTGGCTGTTGTAAATAGTGCTGCTGTGAGCCCTGGGGTGCATGTGTGTTTTTGAATAATTTTTTTATAAATATATATCCAGGAGTGGAATTGTTGGGTCATACAGTAGTTCTCTCTCCGCTTTTTTACTTATCATTTGCCAAAATAATATTCAATACCTTTTATGGGCAAAATTTGTGCAAAACATTGGGATACAAAGTCATGAGTAAAAACAGACACAATTCTTTCCTTCGGAGCTTACAGATATAAAATGGCAATGATGACGAATGCTATGAAGGAGGAACATGGGCCTTGGAGCGCCTAGACCAGGGAAGTTTGTTCGAGTCAGTGAGGCCAGGGAGCAGTTTTTGAGGATGTCCTATCTGAATCAAAATCTGAAAAAAATATGCAGCAGTAACTCTCTGAAGAAGGGATGGCTGCATGTGGGTGCTTGAGAGGAGGGATAGCAAGTGCCGTGCTGCTGGGGCTCGGGGAGCTACAGCAAATACAAGACCCTGAAACACCAGGGTGTTCAGAGCTGTGGTGGGAGGGGGCGCGGTGGAGTGTGAAGGAAGACGAAGCTGGAGAGATGCACTGGGGCCAGGCAGAACCTCAAATGGCATTTAGAAGATTTGTATTATTTATCCCAACAGCAGTGGGAAATGATTGCTGGAGGAGGCATGGGACACTGATAAATGTTTTAAATATTGATGAACCATTATAATTATAATATGAAGGGTAAGTTGGAAAATGGAAGCCTGGAGATCAGCTAGGCTACTGTAATTGCCCAGGTGAGAGTTGAGGGTAATTGAAAGATAATTTTGTTGATTGTGATGGATTGAAGTGTAAATATTGGTGAGACTTTTTTAAAGGCTAGAATCAACAAGACTCAGGAAAGAATCAACTATGAAGGTGGTAAGGGAGAGGATCTTATCAAGGATGGCTCCTGCTATTCTTCCTATGCAGCCAGTAAAGTTAGTGCCATTCTACTGAGACAGCACACCAGGAGAGGCGGTCTTGAGTGGGAACTTCATGAGCTGATTTCAGGGATGTGCTTATTTTGAGATGCCCTTGAGACTTTCAAGTGGAAATGTCAAGACTGATGGATGGATTGGAACTCAGAGAAGAGGTTAAGGCTGGGAGATACACGTTTGTGAGTCATCTGACTCTATTACATGATATAAGTTATGTGTGTGGGTGAGATGGCCTGGGGAACAGATATAGAAAGAGAAGAGGGCCAAGGAGGGAAGCTGGAGAAAGCTCAACATTTATTCCAAGCCCCAATCTCTGGTTCCTGCCTTCCAAGCAACCTGCAGATTCAGGTGAGCTGAGTCCAGAGAGAGAAGGCCTTCATCCTGGGGAGATCAAGCGGTCTCATTCCCGTGCCAGCCCTTCACATGTCCCAGAGAATGATGTAGATTCTAACATAGGGTGCACACAAAGGGAGAATGTGCAGATCGTGTGAATGAGGCAGTTATAGTGCGTATTTTTTTAAATATTTATTTATTTATTTTTGGCTGCTTCGGGTCTTAGTTGTGGCGCCTGAGATCTTTCCTTGTGCCATGTGAGCTCGTCACTGTGGCTGGCGGGCCTCTTTCTAGCTGCAGTACACGGGCTCCGTAGCTGCGGTGTGAAGGCTTCGTCACCCCTTAGATCCTGCGGCGTGCGGGACCTTAGTTCTCTGACCAGGGATGAATCCACATCCCCTGCATTGGAAGGTGGATTCCTAACCACTGGACCACCCGGGAAGTCTCCTATTTTGTATTTTAGATTAGTAAGTTAGTGCTCTGATGCTATCTTATACTCCTGCATTTCAGATATGGTGTCATTCTCTCAGAACCCGTAGGAGAGTCTCAGAACCTTGGTCACTTTCAGAGGACGCATCCAACACAGCTCTCTGTCTTATAGACCCCACTTTCAGCTCCCATAAAGCAGAATTATTTTCACATCCCAACTTTCAGTGTCTGCGGAACGGAAAGTGAGATTCTTTAGAGGCCTAGACCTTGAGGACGATGGAAATGATTGGGGATGAGTATTATGTGAAGTTGAAGGAATCAACATAAAGTATGGAAGGTGATTATCTGGCAGTAAAGACCCAGTTTGGGCTTTAGTGGTAAAGTGGTTTGCTGGTGGTAAAGAACACGCTTGCCATTATAGGAGACTTTTAAGAGATGAAGATTCGATCACTGGTTCAGGAAGATCCCCTGGAGGAAGGCATGGCAACCCACTTCAGTATTCCTGCCTGGAGAATGGACAGAGGAGCCTGGTGGGCTATAGTCCATGGGGTTGCAAAGAGCTAGACATGACTGAACCGACTTAGCACACACACACACACATGCAAAGACCCAGTTTAAAGTAGAGATTCTGAATTTGTCAGAAAACTGCATTGCACTGTTATACAATTTTCCTCCTCAAAACCAAGGACACAGCCTTGATTCCTTATTGTGTTCTCTGGATGTTCTTTTTGGGAGGAGAACAGTTCATTGTTAAATATTTAACAGAGATTTGCAGTAGGAAAGTATGATGGGCAAATCTACTGTATTTTGGTTTAAGCTTTTCTTGTCAAAGGCATTTTGTTTAAAAAGTCTCTTCCCTAATTTTGGTCTGTAGAGCATGAATGTATGTTCGCATCTCCATAACTGTGTTCACGTTTGACATATATGGCTTTTAGACCTTTTGCTTTGCTGTCATATAATCAAATTATGTCTTACAAATAAAAGTAGAGGTATAAGGAAATGTAGACAAGCTACTTAACCTCTTTGTACCTCAATTGTCTCATCTCAGAGAAGGATAATAATATCTACAGAATGGGGAAAACAATTTTCTCCCAGTGTTCTTACTGTCCTCACCTTTCCGCCTCCATGTAGAAACTTCTCCTTCTGAGAGATATTGGTGTAACGCTTTCTGCTCTTCCTTTCACCTTTCTCATTAGCTTGTCCCCACGGGAAAAGGAGTAATTTATATAATTGGTGGAGTGAAGAGTTTCTGGGATCCATTAATCAATCCGTGTTGCTCTGCTGGGCAGGGATAATATGTTAAAGTTTGATGTAAGCACGGCCTTTCTCTCCCTGCTCCTTTATTTTGGTTAGGGTAAATGTGTGTGCTCAGTCCTGTCAGACTCTTTGCAACCCCAGGGACTGTAGCCTGCCAAGCTCCTCTGTCCATGGAATTTTCCAGGCAAGAGTGCTGGAGTGGGTTGCCATTCCCTTCTCCAGGGGATCTTCCCAACCCAGGGATAGAACCCGTGTCTCTTGTGTCTCCTGCATTGGCAGCCAGTAATAGCTGTAATAACAAATACACCCTTAATGTGTATTGTGGCTCATTTACAACAAAGGCTTATTTCTCTTAATCATCAGAGGAAGATATTTCTGGCTGCAGGAGGTAGGGTGAGTGAGTGTGAGTGAGTGAAAGTCACTCAGTCGTGTCTGACTCTTTGTGACCCCCATGGACTATACAGTCCATGGAATTCTCCAGGTCAGAACACTGAAGTGGGTAGCCTTTCCCTTCTGCAGGGGATCTTCCTAACTCAGGGATTAAACCCAGGTGTCCCGCATTGCAGGCAGATTCTTTACCAGCTGAGCCACCAGGGAAGCCCAAGAACACTGGAGTGGGTAACCTATCCATTCTCCAGTGGATCTTTCCAACCCAGGAATTAATCCGGGATCTCCTGCATTGCAGGCAGATTCTTTACCCACTGAACTATGAGGGAAGCCCCGGGGGGTAGGGGGAGAGGGATACATTTCCAACACGTGATTCAGAAACTGAGAATACTTTAATCTGTGGCTCTGCCGTTTTCTAGCCTTGCAGTTACTTGAAGAAAGGGAAAGATAATACGGAGGGACAAAACCCCATCTTAGAAGCCTTGGTTCGGATTGGCACACCTCAGAGACTTAGATAAAAATCCATTAGTCTCTCAAGTGTGGGGATTTTTAGCCTCTGTGTGCTTGGGGGGTTCGAGGCAGGTAATAATTCCCTGGGGTGTTCTGGAAGCCCAAATTCACAAAGTGTGTGTGCAGATATATATATCTGGGCTGCTATATGAGGAGGGCTCTTCTGGCTTCAGGGCTAAGTTAGGTTCTTCAATCCAGCTTCACAACATACTTGTTAAATGCCCTCTCCTGAAGCCAGAGTTTTGGGGTTCAAATATTGGTCTGCGACTTAATACTATATATGTCCCTCTTTCTTCCTTTGTTTCTCTCAGTCTTTCCATTTCTTTTTCTGTGAAATGGGGATAAAATAATCAGAGCGTTATTAGGCAATTAATTAATCCCTGTAAAGCACTTAGTAAATGTTCAATACCAAATGAACAATTGTTATTACTAGTAAAAAAGTATTGTTTCTCTCTGACATCTGTCTGTCATTTCTCAATGAGACTGAATGCAAAAGGAATAATCACATCACTGATTATCTGACACTTACCTTCAAGTATACCTGGCCTGTTCCTGGTACATGCTAGACATGATAAAAATGGAAAACATTACAAGTTTTCTGGTTTGTATCTTCAGTTTGGGGCCTTAATTTTTTGTTGGTGTTTCTTTTTGTCTGTAGTCATAACACATACTGTTATCCTGCTCTCATTTGTAGTCTATAACTTGCTCCGTCAGAATGCTTAGATTTTTAAATGTGAATTTAATGTGCATAGATTCTTCACAGATGGCTCGTCACTTGGTTTCTGTTTATTTCTTAATTGATGTTCAGCTCTGCTTGTAGACTGTCTCTCGCATCTTTAGTAGTTGGGGATCACTGAACATGATCGTGAATTTTTTCCTTTTTTTATTGAAGAATAGTTGACTTACAATGTTGTATTAGTTTCTGGTGTATAGAAAAGTGATTCATATATATATGTATATATACAGGCCTGCATGCTTCATATATATATGAATATATATATATATATGTATGTGTATCTGAAAGTGTAATTTGTAGAGCCATAATGTTATAGAAAGAGCTTAGTGTCTTACATTTGTACAGTGCCTCCAGCTTTACAAAGTACTTTACAAAGTAGTAGATCATATATGCGCTCATTTAATAACCAAATAAACTCTGTGAGTAGGTACCTCAGCTTCTGGAGAAGCACACTGCGGATCTGGGAGGTTAAGCAACTTTGTCAAGATCACCCACTTTGCAGAAGTTTGGGCTGTTTTGCAGGAGTCCTAGTCTCATATTAGACATTTCTTCCCATTTAAATATACTTCTCTTGAAATTGGTAAACAGATGCAAAGTCAAATATCAGCTCTGTTATTTTATTCATCTTTTCTGCCCTCTAGTTTCTTCAACTCTCAGATGGGATTAGTGATATTGATCCCTAAGAATTTCTGTGAGGTTGGCCCCTAGCAAGTGTTCAATCATTGTATTAAAAGAAAGAAAAAGAAAACTGAAGAAGCAGACAGGTTAAGTCCTTAGAGAGAAACATAATGATTATGAGTGATTGTATTTTGTTCTTTATAATTTCCCATCGCTTCCATCTAAGAGGTTATCCAGGAACTTTGGGCTCCCTTGTCTTAAGAGGGGCTAAAACAAAAGTATCTGAAGATGACACCCACTTCCTGTCTAAACTGGTAAATTAAAATAGGTTTGCTAAGATTAAAGTCTTACGGGATTAGTGGGGATTCTCAGCCATTTTCAACCCACTCCCTAGCAGTGCCTGAAGGAAGCGACAGAATCTTAAAAAAGGCATTGTAGATTCTGGAAGTTTGAACATTTGGCTCTGAGATTTGGACATCAATGAGATTCTTAGGCCCCAAATGTGGCAGAAAGGCTACTGAGCTTCAAGGCCTCCCCTGGGCTTAGACAGTGAGAATTACCTGCAGTAACCATGAGGGTTGAACATGACGGGTTCTCCTTCCATTTCATCAGCCATGGGACTCCTCAGATTGCCCAGGAAAAGAAAGCAGTTGTCCACAAATGACTGTGTTTTAATCTCAAACAACCCCACACAGCAGGGCTCCAGTTAGGTTTCTATTTTATTCAAAGGAATTAAAGAAGGTGCTGGTCCTTGCACACTTTATTTGGGGGACTAAGAGTTTCAACCACCAAATCAGCATTAGAGGGAAAGGGAGGAGGAAAGAGAGGTTTATGCCAAATGTGATTGACCGTTGGAAGAAAAACAAAGTCTGCACCTGAAAGAAAGAGAGAATGCCCAAATATGACTGAAGAGCAAAAGGACTTGAGGGCTTAAATGCTAATGGGTATAAGTCATGAGTTCCCATTAACCTTTTTTAACCATCCCGAGGCGAGGGGGCTACCATAGCTTCTGCATAATAGTCACTACTGGACAACTACTGACCAAGTGCCTACGTTCTTAGAAGCTTGGCTTAAGCAGTGGCATCAAGGGCAAACTACCAGAGGGGCAATGACAGCCACCTCATTTCTTCATTCCTTGATGATAGGAACTATGCTACACCAAACTCATCTTTATACCTCTAGCATCATGGAAAAGAATGTACTCAAAACTTCCCTAAGCACATGATGGGCTGAATTATGTAACGAATTCCACTTTGCACAAGAACTCTAGACTGTCTCCTACAGATAGTTCAGTTCAGTTCAGTCGCTCAGTCATGTGTGACTCTTTGCAACCTCGTGGACTGCAACACCCAGGCCTCCCTGTCCATCACCAATTCCTGGAATATACTCAAACTCATGCACAGTAAGTTGGCGATGCCATCCAACCATCTCATCCTCTGTCATACCCTTCTCCTCCCACCTTCAATCTTTCCCAGCATCAGGGTCTTTTCCAATGAGTCAGTTCTTCACATCAGATGGCCAAAGTATTGGAGTTTCAGCTTCAGCATCAGTCCTTCCAATGAATATTCAGGACTGATTTCCTTTAGGATTGACTGGTTGGATCTCCTTTCAGTTCAAGGAACTCTCAAGAGTCTTCTCCAACACCACAGTTCAAAAGCATCAATTCTTTGGTGCTCAGCTTTCTTTATAGTCCAACTCTCACATCCATGCGTGACTACTGGAAAAACCATAGGTTTGGCTAGATGGGCCTTTGTTGGCAAAGTAATATCTCTGATTTTTAATATGCTGTCTAGGCTGGTCATACCTTTTCTTCCAAGGAGTAAGTATCTTAATTTCATGGCTGCAATCATCATCTGCAGTGATTTTGGAGCCCACAAAATAGTCTGTCACTGTTTCCACTGTTTCTCCATCTATTTGCCATGAAGTGATGGGACTAGATGCCATGATCTTTGTTTTCTGAATGTTGAGCTTTAAGCCAACTTTTTCACTCTCCTCTTTCACTTTCATCAAGAGGCTCTTTAATTCTTCCCTTTCTGCCATAAGGGTGGTGTCATCTGCATATCTGAGGTTATATATTTCTCCTTGCAATCTTGATTCCAGCTTGTGCTTTATCCAGCCCAGATATGTCACTATACATTAAACAGTGGTCCAGGATTTGTGTGGTGGTGGTGGTTTAGTTGCTAAGTTGTGTCCAACACTTGAGACCCCCATGGACTGTAGCCTACCAGGCTCCTCTGTTCATGGGATTTTCCAGGCAAGAATACTAGAGTGGGTTGCCATTTCCTTCTCCAGGGGATCTTCCTGACCTAAGGATGGAACCCAAATCTCCTGCATTGCAGGCAGATTCTTTACCTATTGAGCTAGGAGGATTTGTGTAGCAGACCTCAATGGCTCAAAACTCCCACTATATTTTTATTATCTGTGATCATCTGAAATTGTGTTTTCCTCATCCTACATGATCACTGTTTACTAATCCAAACTCAAAGAATACAAGTTAATGTTTATGCGCTTTAAAACAGTCAGCAGGACATAGGCCACGTAATCACCCTCCATCTGTTTCTTGATGATTCCACACAAAACAAGAAGCATCCTCCCTGTAAGCCATAGTTCTTTTATGTGCATCTGGTGGTAGAGAAAAGGAATGCATTGCCCTCTGGTTTATGGTTCCATTTTAGTAACGGAAAAAAATACAAAAATAGGAATAGTGTGTATAAATAAGTAACTGTAGCATATTTCTCTCCAGTGTTGGTACTCATCACTTTGTTAGAGATAATAATTTAACATATGCTATTAAGTTGGAATTTATAATAGAAGCCAAGATTTTTTGGAAAAAAAAAATCAATGCTTAAGTTGATATTTTCTTTTAAACTGCCTCTTGTATGGGTAAATGCAAGGAAAGGGTTTAATAATTCAGTCCAGCAAGCAATTACTATGCAACCACTGGGTGCCAGCAAAATTTGGGGAAGTTGCCTTTAACACGATAAGAGAAGCACATTTCTGTGATTTTTTTTCAATTTACTGGGATCTTTCCTGGCTGTTTGAATTTTTAAAAATCTTCATGCTCAATGGAAAAGTGGAGGAAAAGGTCTAACAATACACATACTTAACCATGGTCCAAGCATGGTTTTATTTTTTCTCTGCCTGGAAATGGAAAAAATAGACAAATAATTTCATTATTTACAGGAAAAAACCCCTAAACATTATTTTGTGGTCAAAATACCTATTTGAAAACAAAATTTGGGGTATTCCTAAAGTCAGGAACCATGTATTAAGTAAAACCACATCATGCTAACAAAAAGTGTTTAATATACGGCTTTTGTGGTGCTATTTTTATTTACCCAACACAGCTGACAGAAGCAATCAGTCGATAGTGTAATCACCGAGAGCCATCAGTCTGTCTATTCTGATTAAAATTTCTGAGAAATCTCCAAAGCTCAAAATAAGTATAAGCAGGATGTCTTCTAAAAATCAATACACAAGCTGTGGTTGCATGAAGAAATATATTTAAATAAATGAGCAGTTGGGAATACTTCAAAACAACTTTCTTATATATATTTGTTTATTTGGCACATCTCTGACTTCTGCACTGGCATCACACAGGAGAATTTCTTTGCTCTCCTGATCTCAGCTTCTCATGTATCAGATATAACAGCTATTTGAACTGGCACGTCTACACAACCATTCCTGACAGGAAGTGCATTAAGACAGTGGATGTAACTGAAGCTGCAGATTTGGAGAGACAGCATCCCAAGTGACCAACTGGGCAAGTGGCCAGAATATTGCAGGTAACATTTCTCTTTAGAGAAAGGGATACGTCACTGCACAAAGCCACCATCAACTCAACTGAAGTCCTTCCCTCCTAGGACTTCTTCCAGTCTCTTCTCATAGTGACTGGCCCCAGCTTAGGACAGTTCAAAGTGCCCAGCAAGATATCTGAACACCATCTCCTGAAAATGTATGTTTTGCATGCAGCCATTTTCATAGTTTATAAAACCAGATGTGTACAGGATATACCGGGAAAGAGAAATAACAGAACAGATGAAATAGTTGGGTTATAGTATGTTGAAAAGATTAAATAAAATATTTTTATTTTATAAATTAAAATTTGAAACCAGGTCACTTGACAATTGGATGACTTATAACCACACTGGAGTGATGAGCATTTTCGGAGCAGGTGTTACGCAAAGGACTGGAGCACAGAAGGAATGAAGCTGTCTTTCAACATTTTGACCTCAGGGGAAATCACACAGAACGAATGGCAGAGACAGATACCGAGCCAGCAGATGACAAGAGGACTAGCTCCATTCTCTGGAAAGTACGATGATAAGAAACAGATTTCAGCTGTTCCTTAAGTTTTCCCTTTACTGGACAACAAAGCTGCCAAAGAATGAGGATACGCAGATTATGACACGCACGTAACCCCTCCACCTGCAAGGCGTCCTGACAAGTCATCGTGTGTCTTTGATTCAAGTATGGGAGACCTACTTGTGAAGCGAGATCATCTTCTTACGTGAAACACTGTATTCTGTAGAAGAATCAAGTAAAGCAAATGAGTATTTTTGTGACATTCTTTAGAAAGCAGCTCAAAATATCCTTTAACATTGGTAATTAGAGGTTCACATAAACACTTCTCTAGAAAGTAGAATCCCACTTTCACCTCCACCAACAAAAACAGACAAATAACAACTGAAGCAAAGAGAAATTAGGGGCAAAGTTCTGTTACTCTATTTTAAGTACATATTATTTTTCAGCTTTTCTTCTGATATGAAATGGAAGTTATGCCTGCCCCTAACATTTGCTGAGCTCAAGGCAAGAGTGTAAATGAAGTATAAACATACCATCTACCTTGTAAATCAAATAGCTTTTCTACTGTGACAAATATACTTCTATAACAAAATCTGAAAATGTGTAAAGTTATGATTTTTCATATGACTGACATTTGGCAAAATACCAAAGTTGAATGAATTTAATTACTTTTGCTCATGTTGGGCATTTGGTTGATAGGCTAGTGATGTCTTGATAAATAATAAAATAAACAACTGTAGTATATATATTATTATATTTTTTCTATAAAATTATTTTCTTGCATTCATGTTTCAACTCAGCAAACTCATTATGTTGTGAAATCAAGATTTTTTACCTAGTTTGTTTTCTGATAACAGTAATGATCTAATGAACTAAACATACTATTATATCCAAAGTGTACAACATGTATTTTCATCAAAACTATGAATATATGTAAAAAATATAAAAAAATTATTTTGTTTTCAAAGTAAATGATGTTTCTTCTAAAATATTCATACAGAAAACTACAATTTATAATTAGTAAGTATAAATACTTTAATCAAAGCAATTTAAATAAATCTCGTTAAATAATTTTATAAAAATCAATTAATACTCTCACTATTCAAGGTTCCTGTGTCTGCCAGTGTAAAGAGTTAGTATCACATTTTATTGCTAGTCTTCAAATATAAAAGAAATGAGTTGTTTACTATTCCACAGCATTCTTCAGCTGCCATGTGCCAGAACTGAAAGTCTCACACTAAATTTGTGAGAATGGACAGAATGGTAAATGGAAATATATAAAGAAGCAATTCGCACTGGGACCTAATCAGCACAAGATTGAAGGTGGTGAAAAAACTGTTACTGTGAAACAAAAAACTCCCCAGCTGTTGGGTGACTTCCTGAAGGGACTCTCTTGTCCAACTGTAGAGTCCAAAGATGTTTGATGAATTTGGGCTTGATTCCAGCAGGTGTGGCTATCCAAGGGGACTCAGTCTGCAGAATGGGAATACAGCCAAAGGAGTCCATAGGCATCAGCCTAGACTAGAAGTCAAGAGACGGATGGAGCTGTGGTTTTAAATGATATATAGCAGAACCTCCTTGAGTAGCGAGAGGGTCCAGGTAACAGAGCTCAGCCTCCGTGGATAAGCCTGTCAAAGTTAGGCAGAATGTCAGAACCTGGCCACGTGGGCTTGGGTGCAGGGAAAAGCTCTGCATCCATATGGAGTTTGAAGTGATGAGAGAAAACCAAAACAGATGTCTGGATATATACATAGATTTAACCAACACAACTGGGCTAAGGGGAAACTATTCGTTCAGTAAGCAAACTGTGAGGGAAAACAGGAAGCACATGGACCCCAGGTCCTGTCCTCTTGCGAAGGGTGCAGATGTATTTTCTGCCATGGTGAGAATCATTTCAGACTTTGGTTGAGATTTGAACTCGAATGAAAAGGGCATTTGTGATTACTGTGGAGTGGCACTAAGAAGACATGAACTGAGCAATTTAAAAATAGTGCCATGGGTTGGGATATATATGTTTTTAAATGCATATATGGGATTGTTGGGCTTCCCAGGTGGCTCAGTGGTACAGAATCAGCCTGCAAATGCAGGAGATGTGGGTTCGATCCCTGGGTCCAGAAGATCCCCAGGAGGAGGAAATGGCAACCCACTCCAGTATTCTTGCCTGGAGAATTCCATGGACAGGCTACAGTTCACAGGGTCACAAAGGGTAGGACACGACTGGAACTAACACTTTCACTTTCATAAAAACACATCTCTGTTATGAAACTAAGCTAATCCGTGGATCAGCTCTGTCCATGAAAATGCAAATTTCTGAACACATGATCTTAAAAGAAAGACAAGTTATGTTTTCAAGTTCTGAAAAGTAATTCTAAATTACTTTACATTCTAAAGATGACTTTCAATGTTGTCAGTAATATTGCTGTTGCATGAGATTTCAAAGAAAAGGGCTTTGGATTAGGAACTTGGATTTCAAGGGATTGGTGAGGATAGTGAAGTATTTTCCTGTTCTCACTGACTTTACATTGCAAAGGCTTTTTTGTTTTTATATGAGCCAGGAGAAGCATAATTAAGGAACCAAGTAGTCACTTATATTTGGGGGCTGTACACTTTACTAATAAGTAGCAATTAGTGATGGCACCCCACTCCAGTACTCTTGCCTGGAAAATCCCATGGATGGAGGAGCCTGGTGGGCTGCCGTCTATGGGGTCGCACAGAGTCAGACACGATTGAAGCGACTTTGCAGCAGCAGCAATTAATGAATCATAGGAAATGGAAACTATTTTTGTTGATGTTTTTCCTAAAAAGTTTCTATCTTAAATAATATTTTAGGTCTAATGACTGATCTGAGACAGGAAATGACCTCTTCTAAGACCACTTTAAGCTCAACATTCAGAAAACTAAGATCATGACATCTAGTCCCATCACTTCATGGCAAATAGATGGGGAAACAGTGGAAACAGTGTCAGACTTTATTTTGGGGGGCTCCAAAATCACTGCAGATGGTGATTGCAGCCATGAAATTAAAAGATGCTTACTCTATGGAAGGAAAGTTATGACCAACCTAGATAGCATATTCAAAAGCAGAGACATTACTTTGCCAACAAAGTTCTGTCTAGTCAAGGCTATGGTTTTTCCAGTGGTCATGTATGGATATGAGACTTGGACTGTGAAGAAAGCTGAGCACCAAAGAATTGATGCTTTTGAACTGTGGTGCTGGAGAAGACTTTTGAGAGTCCCTTGGACTGCAAGGAGATCCAACCAGTCCATCCTAAAGGAGATCAGTCCTGGGTGTTCATTGGAAGGACTGATGTTGAGGCTGAAACTCCAATACTTTGGCCACCTTATGCGAAGAGTTGACTCTTTGGAAAAGACCCTGATGCTGGGAAAGATTGAGGGCAGGAGGAGAAGGGACAACAGGAGATGAGATGGCTAGATGGTATCACCGACTTGATGCACATGAGTTTGAGTGAACTCCGGGAGTTGGTGATGGACAGGGAGGCCTGACGTGCTGCGATTCATGGGGTCGCAAAGAGTCGGACACAACTGAGCGACTGAACTGAACTGAAGACCACTTTAGTAGAAGCCTTATTTTACGGACATTCAGACAAACACTTTGAGTTTAACTCATTTTATATCATTTTCAGCTAAATGCATTAGAAAAATAGCAAACAAATTAATCTTCCTTTAAATACATGGTCTATTTTGCTGAAATAATTCTGCCAACTGTCAGCTTATTGAAATGTGTTGGTATTACAGAGATATGCTGTAATGTATATTTTAAAAATATATTTAGTAGGATAACTTAAAAAATGATACAAATAAATAGTAATTCTTAATTCCAAAAGTGTTTGACAACTTGAAATGGTCTTGAAAGAGGTACTCTGCAAGTTTCATTAATTATCACTTAAAGTTGATTTACCAGCATCTCTCTTTTACCTGTGGTAAAGAATGCATAACATAAAATTTACCGTCTTGATAATCCTTAAGTGTACAGTGCAGTGTTGTTGACTATATGCCAAATGTAGGACGGCAGATCTTTAGGATGTTTTCAACTTGACTGAAACTCTATACCACTGAACAGGAACTCTGCATTGCCCCTCCACCAGCCCCTGGCAACCATTCCCAACATCAGTTTTAATGAATGATCCTTGACTTAATATTACACAGTTCTAGAATTTTCCAAAAGTATCTCTACATATTCTTAAGGAATTTTTGTTGTTGTTTGGAGTTGCTTTTACCAAATAATTGTTTCCAGAACATTTGAATGCTTTCCAAGGATGGATAATCAATTTTTACTTCTTTGTTATCTGATGTTCCTATTATAAAAAATAATTTTTAGAGGCAATTTTAATCAGATGAAAAATAGGAAATGTAATTAGTAGATCTTTGCAGATACATTGTATTCTGTAATCTCTTTATCTGGCCTCAAGGTAAAAGACTGATTTTTCTCCATCTATAAAATAGTTTTTAAGAAGTATTCCTTTATGTCTATCTGTGTAGAGTGGCAGCTCCTTCACTTGGCTCTCAATACTAAATTGAAGTATAAAACTTCCAACAGTGGGAATTAATCCCTTCTCTGCCTGAATCTTAGCTTCTTCTTTAAAAAATTTTTGGGAATTCCCTGGCAGTCCACTGGTTAGGACTTGGTGCTTTATCTGCCAAGGCCCTGGGTAAAGTAAGATCCTATAAGCCAAGTGGTACGGCCAAAAAAAAGTGTTTTCTTCTAGGTTTTTTGAGATATAAATGACACATGGCACTGTGTAAGTTTAAGGTGTACAGCCTGATGATTCGTCTTACACACATCAAAAGATGATAACTTCATACTGAAGATAGTTCTCAATATTGTGAATAAGCTAGACATCGTATATGATTTAGAATACAAAAAAAAAAAGCTTTTGAAACAAGGTGGGTGTAGCATGGAATTCTGGGTCATCATTTACTAGTTGTACCATCTAGCACAAGTTACTTCCTATCATTGACCCTCAGTTTTGTGAACTGTGAAAAGACACTGACAATGCCCATCTGGTGAGACAGGGAATTCAGTTACATAATGTATTTAAAATAGCTGGCATAGTGCTGGTAGAAGGGCTCAGCAGGTAAAGAACCCACCTGCAGTGCAGGAGACACAGGAGACCCAGGTTTGATCCCTGAGTCGGGAAGATACCCTGGAGGAGGAAATGGCAACCCTGTCTCATATTCTTGCTTGGATAATTCCATGGACAGAGGAGCCTGGTGGGCTAAAGTCCATATGGTCGCAAAGAGTTGGTTGTGACTACGCACAGACACCACAAAATAAACGCCTTTTTTCCCCCTCTCTGTTCCTACATCAGAAACCCAGTTTAATTTGGCAGCAGGTAAGAGAGACAGTAAAGGGGATGGGGAGGAGGGATAAGGGAAAACAAAGTATTCATACAAGGTAGAAGTGTACCTGTAGGCAGCTACCGTGTCTGGCTTTTTGTAGTGTATTGTCGGCACTGGAATTGGCACCCATACCCAGAGCCAGGTTAGAAGATGGGTCAGCCAGGCAGTTGCCCAGTACTCTGATCCATTAGGGATACAAAATTACAACTGAAACAAATTGGAAATAGAGTGCATGTTTGACTCCTTTCATAACTGGCAAGCTAAAAAGATGATTACTCCCCTGAATTGCAACTCAGAAATCCCATTGGGTCAGGATCAGCCCATCTCCACTGAGCAGTTTTGTAGCCTGCTCCTGCAAGTAAGGGGCCTGGTGCAATAACCCTGAGAGTTAAGTCTGCAGTTCCCGTCAGCTGAGGGATAAAACTGACTATAGAACATGATCTATGCTATTTGCTGAGAACCAATGATTTACAACTACAGTTTAGATGCTTGTTCTGAAGCCTCAAAAAAGTAAAACTGATGCTAGAACAGGAACCATAGGAAACTGGGAAAAGTTTTGCTGCCATGAATGCATGAGAGGAGGCAGGGAACTTAAATGCTAAAAAGAAAACAACAACAACAACGACAAAAAACCTTGTAACCACATCCATTAAACTGTTTGGTTGTTGTTTAGTTGTGCTGGACTCTTGAGACTTCATGGACGGCAGCCCGCCAGGCTCCTCTGCCTATGGTGTCCATGGGATTTCCTAGGCAAGAATACTGGAGTGGGTTGCCATTTTCTTCTCCAGGGGATCTTCCTGATCCAGGGATCAAACATGCATCTCCTGTGTCTTCTGCTTTGCAGGCGACCTCTTTACCACTCAGCCACCAGGGCCGAATGTTGGTGATTAGTGCAATCCAATGACAGTATAGATGTGAGTGATAATCCCACCTAGGTTATAGTATTGTGTCATTTTCCAAGCATATAATAGGTTTGTCATTTTGAACATAGAGAAAAATACCCGTTGAACAAATATTTTAAGGATATTGGTTAGAAGGAGTGATACCTGCATGTCTTAATAGTGACTGCCCATTCTACTACTATTATTGTAGGTCATAAGTGTTCACTCTGCTTCTCATACACTCAGGAAACAGATACAATTACATTTAAATACCTAAATGCCACATGTACCTAGTCACATACTTACATATAAATATACTTAATAAATAAATCAAGAAGAAGCAAATAAGAGCCAGATTATAAGGGCTTATAATAAATAGCAAAGAGAAATACAGCTTAAACTATTATAATTAAACAGAAGGTGACGACAGAGGATGGGATGGCTGGATGGCATCACCGACTCAATGGATGTGGGTTTGGGTGAACTCCTGGAGTTGGTGATGGACAGGGAGGCCTGACGTGCTGGCAATTCATAGGGTCACAAAGAGTAGAACATGACTGAGCAACTGAACTGAACTGACTGAGGGAATTATTAAAAAAAAAAAAAAAAGAACAGATTTGTTTTATACTACCCAATTTCAAGACTTATAAAGCTTCAGTAATCAAGACAATTTGATACTGGCATAAAAATAGACAAAAGGATCAATGGACAGAATATATACCCAGAAAAAGACCTACCCATACCTCAGTTAGGGCTTCCCCGGTGGTTCTGTGGTGGAGAATCTGCCTGTAATGCAGAAGACAGGGGTTCAATCCCTGGGTTGGGAAGATCCCCTGGAGAAGGAAATGGCAACCTGCTCCAGTATTCTTGCCTGGGAAATCCCATGGACAAAGGAGTCTGGTGGGCTACAGTCTATGGTGTCACAGAAGAGTTGGCCACTACTTAGCGACTAAACAAGTATGTAACAGTTAACAAATATACAAAGGCAATTCAGTGGGGAAACAGACTTTTTAACAAACTGAAAGTGAAAGTGAAATCGCTCAGTCGTGCCTGACTCTTTGTGACCCCATGGATAGTAGCCTGCACCAAGCTCCTCCGTCCATGGGATTTTCAAGGCAACAGTACTGGAGTGGGTTGCCATTTCCTTCTCTAGGGAATCTTCCCAACCCAGGGATCGAACCCAGGTCTCCCACATTGCAGACAGACGCTTTACCATCTGAGCCACCAGGGAAGTCTAACAAACTGTGCTGGAATAACTGAACATCCAAGGACCAAAAGCAAACAAACACACAAAAAACCAACCAACCAACCCCAACAGAAGCAAACTTTGAGTCATACCTCATCCCATATATAAAAATTAAGTCAAAATGAATCATTGACCTAATTCTAAAACCCTGAATGATAATACTTACAGAGAAAAACAGGAGAAAATCTTTGTGACCTTAAAATTAGGCAAACATTTCTTGGGTCAAAAATGAGGTCAAGAAACAAAGAAAAAGATGAATTTAATAAAAATTAAGAATTTCTGATCTTTGAAAAATACTGACAAGCCACAAGCTGAGAGAAATGTTTGCAAATTACTTATCTTACACAGGACTTTAGTTTTAAATAAAGAACTCTCAAAATCCAAAAGAAAACAGCAATGCAATTGTTTTAAAGGGCAAAACAACAACAACAACAAAAAACAACCCAAAACCAAAACCCAAAATGTTTGTTGTTGTAGCCCACCTGGCTTCTCTGTCCATGGGATTTCCCAGGCAAGGATACTGGAGTGGGTTGCCATCTTCTTCTCCAGGGGATCACCCTGATCCAGGAATCCAACCCATCTCCCCTGCATTGCAGGCAGATTCTTTGCTGCTGAGCCACCAGGGAAGCTTTCAAACATAGCTGATGGTTGGCAAACAAAGGGGTCCTTGTGAGAAGGAAAGGGACAGCCTCCAGAAGCTAAGAGGCAGAGAATTTCCTGGTAGTTCAGTGGTTAGGTATCCACACTTTCACTGCAGGGTGCATAGATTTGATCCCTGGTTGGGGAACTAAGATACCACATGCCACGTGGTACAGCAAGAACAAACAAAACTGAAGAGGCAAAGAAATGGAAACCTCAGTTCTACAACTGCAAAGAACTGAATTCTGCCAACAACTGAATGAGTTTGGAAGTTGAATTCTCTAGAGCCTCCAGGTGAGAACCCAGCTCTCTAAACCCCTTTGTTGTTTAGCTGCTGAGCGGTGTCCAACTCTGACCACATGGGCTGTAGCCCACCAGGCCCCTCTGTCCATGGGATTTTCCAGGCAAGAATCCTGGAGTGGGTTGCCATTTCCTTCTTGAGGGGATCGAATCTCCATCTTTTGCATTGGCAAGAGGATTCTTTACCGTTGAGCCACCAGGGAAGCATCTAAAACCCCTAAATTTCCATCATATGAGATCTTGAACTGAGAATGCAGTTGAGCCATGTTGGACTTAGGACTACAAAACTGTAAGCTAATAAACTGGTGTTGCTCAAGCAGCTAACAACAATGTAGAAGAAGAGAGGGAGGAAGAGGAGTCAGGGGAGAAGGGAGATGAGGGGAAGAGGGGGAAATGATTTGAACAGATATAGCACCAAAGATGTATGGGCTGAAAATAAGCATATGAAAACATGTTCAACATCATTAGTATTACGGAAATGGAAATTAAAAGTATAATGAGATACTACTATACACTTAGTTAGATGTCTAAAATTAAGACTGATCCTCAAGCGTGGCAAGGATGTGGAATAACTGGAACTCTCATAAGCTGCTTATGGGAATGTTAAATATTATAACTACCTTGGAATAAGTCTGGCAGTTTCTTAAAATATTAAACACTACCAAATGACTCAGCCATCCCACTCCTAAGTATTTAAACAAGATATATGAAAGTTTATGTTCAAATAGAGCCTTCTCATAAGTGTTGACTGCAGCTTTGTTTGTAAACTGGAAACAATTCAAATTCTGTTCATCAACAGATCAATAGAAAAACACATGGTAATATAGCCATACAAATAGAATATTACTCAGAGAAAGAGATGAAAAGAAATGAACTATTAATATGCACAAACATAGAAGAATTTCAAAATAGTTATGCTCAGTGAAAGAAGGCAATTCTCACCCCTGAAAAAGTGCACAGTGTTATTTCCATTGAGCTTCCATTTATGTAAAATTCTGGAAAATGAAAACCTATCTCTCCTGAGAGGAAGCAGATTCAGTAGCTGCCTGTGTCACTTTGCAGTATAAATCAGGGGAGACACTTGGCCAAAATTATCAAAGGTAATGGATCACAACCTTCCAGCCCAGCACTGGCATGTGAGTAACTCAGGGAGGAGGTACAGAGGAATGAGAGGCTCCTGATCCAGGTTCCCACTGGTGTTCAGCTTGGAATTGATGAATTTAATGTTGACATCATTTGTTCATTTCAATCCAAGGACTGACTCTCTGGAACTGATTGCCAAGAAAATAAATGCCTTAGCTTCACATCTACCATTGCAGACAACCTCTTTTCTGATTAGTTTGTATATCACAGGGCAAGATCTTCACACATGTGAGGGTGAAGATCTTTGTTGTTTTGTGCATTGAAATTTCAATCCTTTTCTTGGAGCAAAACATGTAAAAATGAAAGAACAGAATGAAAAGAACAAGAAAAAAATGATAAAAGAATAAAGAGTATTGGAAAGAAAAGTACAGGATAGTGGAAGACTATATGTAAGGCCATAAATGTATAATTCACTTGTAATTATTAAATGTTATAAAATTTAATTAAATTTATTGCAAAAGTTTTAAATGAATTGATTTTTGTCATTTATTTAATAGCAATCTAATCATTTTAATAGGAATAATAAGTGGATTTAACAGGCTTTATGACATGCAAATATAGAGTGGTGTCCTTAACATAATAAAGTGTCTTTAACGTTTGGAAAACCAACTAAAGCATTTATACAAGTGGCTTAATATTATTATATAACATTAATTATATATGATATATAATATTATTGGAGAAGGAAATGCAACCCACTCCAGTACTCTTGCCTGGAAAATCCCATGGACGGAGGAGCCTGGGACTATAGTGCATGGGGTTGCAAAGAGTCAGACACGACTGAGTGATTTCATATAATATCATACAATAATACAATATTAATGAAATTAATTATATTAAAATAACATAATGTTAAATTATATAGTAATTATATATTACTATAATACATTAATAATATTAAGTCACTTGATAAATATTTTAGTTGGTTTCCCAAATTTTTATTTTCATTAATACTTTTATTATTGTATTGAATTTTGGGTTATGCTTATCTTAATTATTCCTCATAGATGGTGTGGATTATGTTAGGAAAAAGTCTATGCATGCTTGAATACATTTATTCTTAAAAATATATGGTATGCATGTACGTTTTATGGGGGAGTTTCTATCACACATTAGAGTGTGGTCTTTGCAGGTGTCTATATCAGATTTGGGAAAAATCAAGCAAAAATGATAGACAAAGAAAGACTTCCACAGTGTTTCATCCTGAATCTTCTGAGGGATAGTAGAGGAGGAAAAATATGAATTTAATCAAAACACCTTGGCTATAGCCAGGAATTCCCTTTCCTGAAAGAGATCCTATTGAAGATATGGCCTTTTGAATGGGAGACTACACTGAGTTAACAAATAGATTTTGGAGTTAAAAGACATACATTTCAAATGTCAGATTCATCACTTAGAGGCTGTCAGACTATGGACAATTTCTCAACCTTCATTTCCTTATCTGTAAAATATGGTGGTAAAGGTACCTATCTCCCAGGGCTCTTGAGAGGATTAAATGAGATCACAACATAGACTATGCTCCACAAAATGCCTAATACCTAAAAAGTGTTCAGGGCCCATAGCTGTTTCATAAAAGCGGGTCACACATGGCTATAGAGATATTAGAGCAAGAGGAGTCAGGCTAAATAAAGCTTTGACCACTGGGAGGAGTAGGCAACTAGCTTTTAAGGGAAATCATTGTGTTGTCCAGCGTAGTAGCCACTAGACAATGTTGCTGTGTACATTTGAATTAGTTAAAATTAAATAAAACTTAAAGTTTAATGCCTTAGTCACTGTACTTTATATGCTCAGTAGCCACACATAGCTGATGGCTACCACACTGAGGAGCATAGGTATTAAACCACCTTTGTACAAAGTTTTACTGGATGATGCTGGCTCTAGAGAGTCCATTCAAGTTGGGCTAAGCATCAAGGCAATATTCATGAATAACTGGTTAATTTACCTAAGGTCCACATCAAAACTAATCTTCTTTCTACTTTTCTTCTTATATTATATGGAATCTGAGTCTTTTCAAACCTCTGTTACCCAAAATTCTGTGCCATTTTCAAGCTGTTAGAATATTTTTGATCACTGTTTATACCAGTGCATGTAATAGCTTTCAGAGAGATTCTATGAAGGAGGCCGTCCTTGGTTTGTTTGATTGAGTTTTTGAATTCTATCATTAGCCTCAACATCTCTGCAATTATCCCTATCTGGTTATTAGCATGTTATTTCTACACTCCTCCTCCACCTCCACGTCTCTGAACTGCAAGCTGGGAGACTGGGAGATTCTTAAAGTGATCATTCTTTTAGCAGCAGCTGGTCCTGAACTGCCCTTGGGGACAGAGAGGGACAGGATGTCTGTCCACTGCTGCTTCTTCCTAATTACATTCCTAATAGATGGCAAGCGTGGGGATAAAGTGTGGTTACATTTGTAGCATCGACAGGGTAGCATTTTAAGGTATGCTGGGAAACGTGGAAAGGTAACATGTAGCGAATGCATTGACTGTCATTAGTTACCCAAACAGCCCGGGTGCCTCTTTCAGCTCCCTGACCCACATTTCACCCACGCTCTGCTGTTTTTCTCCCGCAGGGTTGTTTCCTGAGTAAAGCCCAGAGCTTAGGAGTCCCTCAGCAGAAAGCCCTGTTCTGACCTCCCTTAATAGGCAGTTTCACCTGCTGGGCTAGTGCCTTTCTGCTTCCTAGTCAATCTGTTAAGATTTTAGCAGGAGATTCTTGGATACCTTTTCACAAAACATATGGGAGATTGTAATTACTTTGGCCTGGTACAGTTTTAGAATTGAGAGAGCAAGGACGAGGTGCAAATCTTCTGTTCATAAATAACCAAATCTGTGGGTGCTTTAAAAGGCATCCCAGGCAGCGGGAGAATTTATGTGCCACATTTCACCCTTGGCACACTTTCCAAATGAATTGTTCAAAGAGAAGTTGTATTAGGACAAATAGAAATGACGACCAAGACCAGATGTGGATTTTTAGTTAATATTTATGCAACACCCAAAGGGAAGATGGTATTGCGCAATAAACCAGAACTGTCTTAGGCAAATAAGGAAATCTTTACCCCAGGGAACTGGCACTGCAGAGGTATGAATTATACAACAAAGGACTGGGAATATAGAACAAACGCAGGGTAGGTCGGGGCAACTATAAAAAATAATTCATTGAGGAAGTGGTGAGGTAGCAGATGTGTGGAAACTACTTGGGGAAAATAGGGCTTAGCACTTTTTTGGCCAGTCTCGTATCTAAGGTAGAAAACTCAAGGCAGCCAGCTTAATTTCCTTCATCTGTGAAGAGCAATAGTAACTTTAAATAGAATATATATATATATATATTTCAGAACTCAGGCAGCAATCTCAAAATGGGTAAGTACACCTTAATAAATTAAAAAGGAATGTCCTCAGGTTGGAAATGATCTCCAAGGAGAGTGATGACATCTTTACATCTTTAATCTGATTTCTCCCCAAAGTTGTTTAAGGAAGGTTGAAAATGCAAGCATCAGCTGCTTCTGAGCCCTTGGAAAGCGGTGAAAGAGACCAAGGCTTAATGCACTGGAAGAATACTGAGACCCACGTTAAATTATAGAAGGAAAATGTGTTAAAAGCAGCTGGATTTCCAGCCTTTCATTCATCAGGGATGGCAAGATGTGGCACTCTGTGGCATCTCTCACAGTGTCCTGTGCTTCTAATTCAGAGGAGTTGGAGAAGGGGAGAGGAGAAAAGGAGGGGGCGAGGGAGGAGTATAGCAAATGTTCCTTTAAAACTGTTGGAGTCTTGAAAATGGAGACAGCTCTGGGAAATG
The DNA here is from genome assembly GCF_001704415.2 of Capra hircus. Taxonomy (NCBI): domain Eukaryota; kingdom Metazoa; phylum Chordata; class Mammalia; order Artiodactyla; family Bovidae; genus Capra; species Capra hircus. The sequence continues at coordinate 12,008,778 of NC_030812.1, forward strand.
CTTACAAGCTTTTAGCAGGCTGAACCCAAAGCTCTTATACTCTCAATCCTCTGAGTCCTCTTAATTATCGAACAGGGCTGTCTGTGACTTCCTACCTCTCCCACTTTCCTGCAGAGTCGATGCATTCTTAAGAAGGTTTAACCTACTTCCTCCCTCTCTCCTTTGTTAATTTTTCACTATCTCTAACATTAAGAACAAATCAGCTTGCCCTGTTCTCTCAAGATTAAAGTTTGTGTATTTTCAGTTGTTATAGTTTCTGCTGAACATATTTACTTGTTTATTTCTTGTCATTTTTTTTTTCATTTTAATTGTCCAGATATTTATAGGTGCTAGGCATCACATGGGAAACAAGACTGATAAGGTCCCTGGTTTCTTGGAGCTGCTCTTCTGGCGTTGATTCTAGATACACCTACGATGAAGAAATTAATGCAGGCAGATGGGATAGGGATCGCTGGTGGAGAGGCTACTTCCTAAAGTGTGGGCTGGAAAAGCCTTTCTAGGCAATGACATTTGAACCAAGACTTGAATGCTGAGAAGGAACTGGAGAAGGTCTGGGTAGAAGGCATTCCATGTGGGAGAAAGTAAAGTGTAAATTCCAGAGGAACAGGATGTCTGTGTGACTGGGGCCCTGGAGCACAGTGAGACGGGGAGAGTCACCGGGCCAGATGGAGGCTTGGCTGGTTGTGGTAAGGATTTGGGTTTTATTCCATGTATAACAAGAAGTCACTGAACATTTTTTTTTTTTTCTCCCGTAAGCAGGGAGTTCATAGGGTTTCAAAAGAATCCTTTATTACCTGAAGTTATAACTGAGGAGCGGTGGAAATTACAGTAGAAGCAAGGAGACCACTTGGAAAGCTTCTGCATTAGTCCACGATGGGAACATGGGTAGCTTGGATGAGGACTGCAGCAGTGTGGTTGTGATGAGATGCGTTTCGCAGGTAAACGTATGGGTTGTAGTTGACAGCCTGAAGGATAAGAGGAAGTTGGAGAGAATGTAAATGAAAGTGTTAGTCACCCAGTAGTGTCCAATTCTTTGCAAGTCTATGAGCTGTAGCCTGCCAGGCTCCTCTAGCCCATGGAGTTCTCCAGGCAAGAATACTGGAGTGAGTAGCCATTCCCTTCTCCAGGGAATCTTCCTGACCCAGGGATGGAACCCAGGTCTTCTGCACTGAAGGCAGATTTTTTACCATATGAGCCACCAGGGAACCCTGGAGAGAGTAATAATAATAATAAATAATAGTTACCACTTCTATTTCATTTAGGCAATAAGGGCTTTACATATGTTGACTACTTTCATCTTCAGAATTATGTGCCGAGAGGTATTACTATCATCACTGTTTTATAGGTGAGAAAACTGAGGAACAAAGAGGTTAAGTAACTGGCTAAAGGTCAGCCAGATGGGAAGCACTAGAATAGGGACTCACACTCAGGCATCTGATTCTAGAGAAGCTTGATCTTCTTCCAGTGTCCTAGGATCCAGTGTCAACAGGTAAGTGCAATGGAGAGACAGAGAGGGCCTTTGATGGGTCAAACTTTTTGACAGTGGGCAGAGGTTATGAGGTTAAAAAGAAAAAGAAAAAAAAGGTAAAGATCAGCCCCTACTTTTACAGATACAATTCCCTCTTATGTGCATTTACTTTTTTCCCAGGGCACAAAAATGGAACCATAGAGCATGGCACAATATAATGAATATTCATGGTTTCATCTATGTCTACATCGATTTCCTCGTGAACTCAGGAAAAGATGGAGCTTTGTTTTGCAGACACCCAAACCACGGTACTTGATTTTCAGGCCACTGTTAGACATCCTGGGGATGGGGGTGGTGGGGGGTGATCAATTTCTCCAGGCCGTTTTGGAGAACTTGCTGGTTAGGTGCTGGTTAGGTTTGAGAGGCGGGGAAGAGGGGAAGACGGCCTCCCCGGGTCAGTTTTTTATGCTTTGCGGCTGCTAAGCAGCAGGGGGCGCTGCAGCAGTGTACTTCGTGGTCCAAGGGAGCCGCTCATCCAGCCGGAAAGGCCAAGTCGAGAAGAGGTGTGGCAGGCAGCCCACGGTCCTCTTCGGTCCTGCAACTTTAGTACCCAGACCTCGTTCTACGCAGACCATTCTTCTACACAATATTTCATCATGTTGGATGCCTTCCATCCAGTCCTGCATCCGGGCGGAAAGGAAAGGCATTAGCTTCCAGTCTTTCTAGGTTTAAGCATAGCGCTGTGCTGGGTCGTTAAGACGTCTCTTCTCTGTGTTGTTCTCCCAGTCCGACTGACAGTTCCCTTGAAACCACGAAAAGCCGCCGCAGCTGCGGGTACGCCTGGGTGCGTGCTAATCTTTTTGTCCTCTCTTGGGGTCCTTTCTTTTTAAGCTAACTGCGGGAATATTTCCCTCCCCCCGTCTCTCCATTGACATTCGGGACAAAGGTCGGCTCGGAGCTGAAATCTCTCCCTCCTAAGATGCCCCCTCAAACTCGCCAACCCCCACTATCCACCCCATTTCGGCTCCTGCACAGTGAGGGTGTCTGACGCGTTGCGTGTGTGTTCGTGGCGACCAAGTCTGCAACACTAGCCAAACCTGTTCTTCCTCTCCCGGTCCCCAGAAGTCTCTCCAGCTGACCGGACTTACGCCTGGCATCGCTTGGCACACGCAGCGCCCGGGGTTGAGATCCCGCTGGTGCCAGGCGCCGCCAGGCAGCAGCGGAGCTAGCGACCGCGTCCTCCCGGTCTCATTTCTCCCGCGCCCAGGGCGCACTCCAGCTACCTCTTTGGGCTGTTTTCCAGCCGTCGCCCCTGGGTCCCCGCGGCTTCCCAGACTGAAATCGAAGGTGAGCGAAACAGGGGGAGGGCGGGAGGTGGGAAGGCGGAGCCTCCCGCCCGGGGAGAGAGTGGGAGGAGCCTCTAGCCTAGGGGGTAACGTGGGCGGAACCTTAGGGGGTGGATCTGGGTGGGGAAAGGGGCTGGGCGATCCGGGGATGGAGGGTTGGCCACGCAGGCGCGGGGGGACAGCGCCGAGAACCCCACGCGGGAGCTTCTGGAGGCTCCAGCCACCGCTTCTCACTTCACTGGATAAGGAGCTAGGGCCGGGAGGGGAGCTAATAAAGAGTGAATGAGCTGCAGCCGCTGTGGCGGCCGGAGTCTGCCCGAGCGGCATAGGAGCCGTGCGCCCGGGAGGCGGCGAGGGGAGGCGGTTTGCCTTGTCCCTCCCAGCCGCCCTTCTCTCTCTCTCTCTTCCTCCAGCTGGTCCCAGAGCCCGGCTCGGTCCGGTCCCTCTGCCCCCACCCCGCACTCTCCCACCTTCTCCGAGTCCCACTCCGCACCTAGGGCGTCCCGCACTGCCATGGGTTAGGGTGGCGGCTACGAGCCGCGCGAAGGACCAGCCTTGTGCATCCGCCGGGGGACGCGGAGCCCGAACGCCGCTTGCCGCTCGCCGGCGCAGGGCATGGGGAGCGCGGTGTGAGCCCGCACCCGGGGAGGACGCAGGAGCTGCGGAGACGGGCGAGGAGGAGGAGGAGAGCGGTGGATTGGAAGGACCCGAGGGAGGAAGGAAGGGTGGGGAAGCGAGGGAAAAGTGAAGCTGGGAGGAGAAAGCGGCAGAAGGTGGGGATTGATGCTTCTGTTTTTTGTTGCCGCTGCTGCCCTCGCGCTGGGAGCCGAGCCGGAGGGAAGGCGGTGGAGAGATGATTGCAGAGTTGGTGAGCAGCGCTCTGGGGCTCGCCTTGTATCTCAACACCCTGAGTGCGGATTTTTGCTATGATGACAGGTAAGGGGTAAGAGGAAGGGGTGACGGGCTGCCTGGGGACTCCGCGGTGGCTTTGAAGCTTCCCGCTTTAAGGCTGGAAGTGCATCTTGGAGGGACTATTCCTGCACCTGACGGCTTAGGAGACGCGTAAACATCCGAACCTAAAGCAAACATTCGGGACGCGGGCGCACAGGGCGGGCTGGGGGAGTTTGGGTTCTTACTTTGCAGCAGGTTCCTCTCCCTTGCTTCTAGACTGTTGGCAGACGCTTAAGTTTCTTAGCGGAAGTCTCAGCAATTTGGGAAACTGTTTAATGAGCGCATTAAAAAACAATTCTTAGGTATTCCTTGGTGCAACAGAAGCACATTGAGCGATTTTACGTCTGGGCTGGAAGGAAGCTGCTCCCTGCCCTCTAATAGATCTTCCCTGTAACGTTTCCTTTTATTGATGGGACACTTTTGTTTCCCGAGGTTGAAACACATTTGACAGTTGCCCAAATAGTGGAGAGACCGCACTGGTCCAACTCTCCCTTTTGACGCGTGGTGTACATTACTTTGCGCCAGGGCAGTGCTGCGCCCCCGCCTCCCGCACAAATCAATGGAGTATTACTTTATAAAAGCCTGGGCCTTCATTTCTCTTTGGGAGTTTTACTTTCGAAGTTAGCGATTCTTTTGTGCTAATTGGGGGAAGAAGACGCCCCTAGAGACTGAAGTTGTCTTCTGCATTTGGGTTAGTTTGGGTGCCTAATGAGACCTGAACTGTGTTGTCAAAGAAACTGCAGCGATTTCTGGGAAATGTCACAGTTGTCCTCGTGTCTCTACCTATTTTTTTAAACGTTGTTAGTGTTTAGAAACTGATGAAAAGCTCCATTAGGGGAAATTCCAATTTGTGTCTTTCCGGTGACTTAATCTGGTTACAATGAAAACAGATGCATAATTAAAATATATTAGGGAGAACAGCACGCCTGGCTAAACTTATTAACCGTCCTGGGGTGTTTCATGCTCCATTGAAATTAAACCATCCAAAAAGTGAGCACAGATTTACTTTGACAGCTTTTCAGCAGCCTCTCTGGGTTATGGAAAGAGAATGGTTCCCCAGGGTCAGGGCGAGGCAGGGAGTGAACTTAAGCAAAGTGGTTGATAGGGAAGAGGAAGGCAGCATCTTCTCTAGATGGTGATTAGCCTGATTCTATATCCTCTGCTGTGCCCCCTCTCCCACTTAAAAGCGTGTTCCTGGTTGTAAGCCTTAAGTCACCAAATCTTGGTTCACACCCTCGTCTGTTATGAAATCCCCTGGTAATAGATGCAAGAACATCCAGCAGACCCTTCTCAGTGCCTTTTATGTGAGTGTCTATCAGATACTAGTTGATAGAAAGCCACTGGTAGACATAAACTTTTCCTTAACTTTCAAGCAATGTGCCTGCGGGCTTTAGCAATTATGCTGCAAGCTCTGAGAAACAAATGGTCTGTGTGTAAGAGTGATATGAGCTGCTTCTGTTCCCTCCAACTTTGTGTTACTATGCACCTGCTATTTCTAGGGTACTGGCAGAGAAAACTCTTGCTTTCCAGAGTTGGGTGGCTTTTCAGTAAAGTAAGCTCAGGGGAGAATCTGGGCTGTTATTGGTACTGTTGGGGACAGTTTGAAGAGTAAGTATTTAAGCCAATAATTAAGAGCTTATATAAGGAAGTAACACTGTAATACTATAACTATTGTAGAACACTGATAAATCAAGCATCACTGGCGTGGTTACTCTTTATTGCTGTCCAGTTCTTTAAAAAGTACCTCAGAAGAATCTATCCAATAAAGATTAAGGCTGGAACTCAACTACATTTGAATATACTTTTCTCTGTAGACTTAAAGTTTATTTTGTGTTCTTGACTTCTCAGTGAGAAGTGTTAGTGTTGTAACTTGGACAGAGTGTAAGTATGATGATAAATTAGTTGTGCTTTGATAGTTGGCAATTGTTGTAAGTTCTTTACCTGCTATAGATTGAATGGAGTGTCAAAATTCCTGATATACCTAGCTACATAGATGAATTTAATGTGATAATTTGCCCATATCATCTAGTTGATGCATGCCCAATATATGATATATAGATAATATATACCAATATGATATTGAAGGCCTGTAAATATAAATTATAGTTAGCTACAATTTGAAAAGTGTATTTGACTCTAGTTTTCCTAGTAGCAGAACTGTGTGTGTGATTACATATTTTTCCGAGTATGAAGTCTTACGAGTATCACTTGGTTTTTATGAATCCTAGAAATTATGAAGTACGTATTACTAGGAGCGTGGAACTTACTCGGTGTCTGCATAGCATGTTCAGGTAGTTCAGTACCAAGGTGAACTGTAGATTGTGACGTTCCATGTAGACTTTCTGACCACTGCTCTAACTCACTGGTGTGAGAAGGGAAACAAAGCTGGGAGTGGCAAGTGGAAATTATAGGAGGATGGTAATGTGTTTATTTCCACCACTCCATTTCAGACTACAAGGACTCAGGTGTGAAACTTGTTTAAACTACATCTGTGGTTTCTGCTGCTTCCCTGCTTTCCCAGCCCTCCCCAAAACTTTAGTGAAATATGGTTTCAAAGGAGAGAGCCGTACTGGGAGTGAGAGAGCAGCTCAAGGAGAGAGATGACTTTTATGCTCGACTTGGTTAGTGAAATCAAGACTCTGCATTTTAGCTGACGAATCTGGCATTTACTGTAGGAGGGCTTTCTATTGCTTCAGCTTAAACATTATTGCTGTGGTACTTCTCCAAGTTATCATTTCTTTTAAATATAGTGATCAAGTTTACTTTATAAACTATATATGTAATTACATTCAGTGTTTGATGTAGCTTGGTTGAAATTAAGTGGTAATCTGAAACCTTCTTTTAGCAAAATCAATTTCCCTATGGTAAAATTTAATATTTTACAAGTGTTTTTGTGCTAAAGTTAAGACTATGTCTCTAATGTGATGAAACAAACAGTAGAAGAGTGGAATTCACCATATCTGATGAAAAAGCATATATGGTTTCAGCTTCTTCCCCCTCTCCCCTTGCCTTCAATCTAGTAATAACTGTATTGAATCTTAATTTGTGGTTAGAGTAAAATTGGAATTATAAATATACAGTCATTGCTAAATTTTAAGTCATGTTGCATGTGAATTCTTGAAGGACCATTTCATTTTCTGGAGAAATTTAATTTTAGGCTAGTGGGGAAAACTTGCTGACCCAAATTTCTCTGCTCTCTGACATATTTTTGAGGATAACATTGCATCACTTTCCCTTCATCCTCTTTAAAAGTCCTGTTATGTTTTGCATAAGATAACACCAACAGAGGTGTCAGTTTACTTCAAAGGAACAAAAGTAAAACTATAACTGCTGTTTCCTACTCTCATTTCATTTTGCACATGTCTTCTAATTGATGGCATGCTTTTTATAGTAGATAACAAGTAAATAAGTTAATGCCACAAATTCATCTTTTTATTCTAATGTGACTAAAATAACATATTAGTTTAAAAAGACAATTTTGAGTTTCTGAAAGTAGGAAATGGGCTATGTGGCCGCTTTGAAAAAAATTTTTCTTATTGCTCATTCTGCAGTTGTTAAACTCAACCATGATCATTAACATTGTCTTTGGGTTTCTTAGTTACTGGTGTGCAGTAATTGTGTAAAACTTGGTGAAGCAGCTCTACAACAGGAATTTCTACTCTTGAAATCAAAACCACCCCAAATTCTCAATAGCGCATTCCTAGTTTAGTTATTCATCTAGATGTAAATGTAAATCTCAGTTTAAAAGTACTCATTTTTTTTCCTGAATGTCATAAAGAGTTTCATTAACAGTATTTAAATGAAGAAACAGAGGATTTAAAGTATACACACTTTTTTTTTAATATATTTATTTCTTTTTCTAAAGATATTAAACTGGATTTTCTACTTGATCTTTTAATGTTATTATCAGTTTGGGCTTTTGACTGGGTATAAGAATTTCTTGTGAAATGACCAGTTCCTCTAACTTCTCTGTAAAATGTTCTCTCTAATAAATTTGCCTTGGACCAATCTGGGTTTGTTATCTTAAAAGTGTAGTATGTTCAACCATTGAAGATGTGTCTGATATTTAGTAAATGAATGTTTAGAAAGAATTACTATAAAATCAAAGTAAATAAGAAAGAAGTTTGCTTTGTATCTAAGGTTGTCTTTTCAGGTCTTTACTGGAAGAAGCCAGTGTGTACAAGAGTGTTATTTCATTCTCATTTCTTTCCCAGTTGAAAATGTATTGGAAAAAAAAAAAGGCCAGTGGATACAATTTACAGTTTATAAAATATTTTATAGGACATTTTATTTTCTAGCTAAGTTTTGACTGTTTAATCACGTCTATGTGGAAAAAGTCATTTTGCTGTTTGAACAAGTACATCTCTTAACAGTATATTAAAATTAAGTGAAGCCTGTATGGATTGCTTTGCCTTACCTCTGTTGAGCTTGTCACATGGGGTTTATCCTAGCAAATGACCCAAATACAAGCACTGAACGGACACGCACAAATGCCATAGGGAAATTTCTTGCCAGCCATCTGTCTCTTAGTTGCTTTCATATATAAATGTACTGTATTGGCGGAGGCGGGGGGTGAGCTGCCTGTATTATTGCATATTATCAGTTTACATCATCTTGTCATCTGCACTTAGTTTTTCAAAGCTAATGTACCTCTGTAGTAACACTGAATTCCCTGCTGCTATAATTCTGAAAGAGCTTCAGCCTTTTGGATTCCAACATGAGTTAAGAGCAGTTTGGCTTGCTAATCTCTTTGTTGCTGTTTAGCATGCTAAAAGCACCTATTTAAAACTGCCCTTGATGGTGCAGGTCTTTATCAGAGGTGAAGGGTATGTTTTGTTTAAACCCGGCACCTTCAAAATACTGGGAAAAGACAAAGTTTACCCTTAAGGTGCTCTGGTAAATGTGTGTCTGACAAACCTACTTTCTTATAACCTCATTATTCTCACCCAACATGCTTTTAACACACTAATATTCATCTCTTAAGTTTTTGATTCTCTGTTGGAAGCTAAATCTTATATCAACTTGGAGTCCTTCCTTAAATGGCTTCACAAAATTGACGAGTGTGGCAGCCTTGATGGAAAGGACAAGTGGGTTACTGAATGTAATGACCTTCCCTCTATGAATAGCTGTCTTCATTAAGAGCCTAGCTGAAAAAGAGTAGAGAGCCCATCCCCAGAAGCTACATCCATCTGCTTTTCATGGGATGAGAAAGGCGTAATATTTTGAATCATTACAGGTGGACTTATGCACAACGCTTGATGGTTTCTTTAAAGATTTGATTTGTACGTGTTTTTGAGCAATAAAGGGCTACATTCATTAATTCACTGATTATAAACACCACTAGACATGGGCCTCCCATGTATATGGTGCATGGGACAAACAACAGCTGTTTTCCCTTGTCAGTAAGCGTCCCTACCTGCCTGTCCTTTCCTGCCTGTACTTTACCAGGTGCTTGTATAGTGTTTGAATCTGGGAGTCTGATGATAGACATAAAAAAATGCTGATAGCTTGTCCTTTAGCAGAGTTGCAGTTGCATTGGCTCATATTTATTTTGATGGATACTCACCATTTTAAACTTTCCCTGGGCTTCTGTTGGCTTCTTTCCCAGAGCATCTGTGCTGAGGATCCATGGTAGATGGTTTGAACTGGATTTATTCTTGATTCAGTGCTCACTGGCACCTTATTTGTACCCGTGGAAGCTTTAGAATGCTTTTGCCACATGGCTCCTTCCTGTTGCCCATGTCAGTTGTTTTGCTTGAAGGTCTGCATCGGCTGAACTCTTTGAATTAACTGGATTTTGCCTTGACTAGTCAGGGATTGAAGACTTTTGTGTCAGATATTATTTGGGCTGTATTTTCCAGGCAGTTAATTCTAACAAGATGCAGCACTATCAAATTTCTATTGATCTTCTCCTCTCTGACAATTTAACTTTTCAATTATATTTGTCAGTTTCTCTGGTACTCAAGGTTTCGTAGAATAAAAGGTATAGTTGTTTGTTTAAATCTTTTAGAGATTTTTTTGGGATTACCATTTTGGGTTCATCCATGACCTTTCTTCTTTATAATTAAGTGGGAAAGAATTGAGTAAGCCCATCTACTCTGGAGAAGTTTGAAGAAAGTAGGAACACTGAAATGATTTATTTTCCAGATTCTACATTAAAAGTTTTTATCATGTTTTAAAAGTAGTTTATCTTACCTACTTTTTCATCAAATACAGTTAACTTGAGTAACTAGAAATGATTATTTTAGAGATGAGATGGAGAGAGATTTTGAACTTGCTCATGTCTAAAGGATTAATTTGGAAAAGAGATTAGAATTGAAAATTCTAATTCCACCTTTAGATTCCATTTTATTGTGGAAATAAGTGAAATTTTATATACATTTACTTATTCCAAGGCTGTGTACACTTATCCCATTGCTTGAGGGCGGTGCTGACGTATTTGTTTTAAAAGTACCTTAGAACATCGCAGAGGAGATGCTATTTGCTTTTGACTATTTGGTTTAAGCTTTTGTTTTATGATTTCTTTGCCAGGGCATTTTGTGATATCAGAGTGAGGCCAGGTCTGAAGCATGGCTCAGCATATAGTTTAGTCAAGAAAACTGGATAAATTACATATTTGTCAAAAGAAACACACATCAGTGCCCTTGGAATAGCAGCTGTGTGGTAGGTGTTGAGGCCAAATAAAGTATTTCTTTCCCTTTGTCTTGGATGATTGCCCTTTATTTCTGTGGAATTTATTATGATACATGTGTGATTATTCCTCAGGAGCATCAAGTTAAAAAAAAAAGTTCACTATAGGCTTATGATTATGGTTTAACTAGGAAACAATGTGTAAAAATATTGCCGTGGGGTAAAGGAATTTACTGACATTTGAAACTGAAAAATTCACAACTTTTGATGATGAAAGTGTTGTTTTCCTACTTGTCATTCTAAGGATTATTGATTTCTTTAAAAGTAGAAAAATTCGACTATTCTAGCCTAGAAATTCTCACTTGGCATCATTTAGGAGTATTTTGACTTCAAAGGATGTGTTATTTGCTGAAAAGTGGCCACTGGGGCAAAATATGGCTCTTGACATTTTGAACATTGTTAAATGATGGCACTGAAGTATTTCAAACAGTCATGATTCAACATTGTTTAAAAATCCAGTGGGAAAAATGGCAGCCCATAGAACCCTGCATATTTGGAATTCTTTGGGTATTCATTTTAAATGCAGTTCACAAGTTTGCTTTTTACAAAATGCAGTGTTTCTTTCTTTTTTTTTTTTTTGTTTTTTAAAGAAAGATGAATAAGGCTAGTGAAATTTTTACAGCTGGGTCTTTTGGAATTTTGTGTTCTTTTTTTCAGTTGCTTATAAGTATTCTATAAAGGGACTGAAAAGATGCAGGCCATAGCCTTGTTTTTTGTTTTTGCTTTGCTTTCTCAGCTGGGTTATATGCCTATATTCAGAATATTATTATAATGCATATTGTTATTCAGTATTTATTATAAATCCAAAATCATAAAAGTAGTTTTTGAGCGAGGCAGATAAATGAAAACACTTGGGGGTAAGTAAACACCTTGTCTTTGTTAATTTCCGACTTGTCTCATATCTACCACGCTTTCTTTTCTCTTTGGGATATCTTTTGGATTAAAAAGTCAGTAGTCTGACTCTTTACAATATCAGTGCATGTTGAAGTGACATTCCTGCAAATTGTGGCCTCCACAGGGGTGCCTTGGGTGGTGACTGTAGAGATTACATTTTAGGCTTGACTGCTTTTCACAGTTTGGAGAGGACACTTGTCATTATAGAGCCATTTGGGAAAGGGGGGTAAAGCTGACAGCTGTGCTGTTCCCCTTGGGGACCTTTCTCATTGTTTTCTACACTATCTTTTGTCCATCTCAGCCCTCCTATCTTCAGGTTTTTAAAGGTGTTATAAATACTGAGCCTCCTGCCTTGGATTGTAAAAGATATCTTAAGGTAGAATACTTGGGTCCAAATATTTTGTCAAGTGTACTTCTTTTAGAATAGGGTGTTTCTCTCCTCCTCCAAGTAATTAACTGCAGGACTGCTTTCCCAAAGCAATTGAAAAGAGCTCATTTTGACAAAGCAAGCTTCTAATGACAAATTTCCCAACTACAAATTTGCAGAGGAAAAGTTCTCCGATGATGAAGAAGTTTAATCAGGCAAAAAGACATTTTTATTTGCAGAAGTAGGCCCTTTAGAGGGAGGTAATTACTTATAGCTGATGTGAAAAACTAGTATACCTGATTTCATTTGGTAAACCTCATTTAAAATAGGAAGGTTATTCTTGTTATTCTATTGAAAGGAAAAAAATGGTGCTGTTGTATCATTGAATTTATATCAAAGAAATAAGGTTTTACACTTGAACCCACTCTTATAGGGATATGTACTGACTTAACCAAAGAAAATGAATTTGAGATTTGAGAAGAAATCTGTTATAAAGACTTTAGTGTCCAGACTGAAATTACCAACTGTAGTTTGCCATGCTGCTGCTAAGTTGCTTCAGTCTTGTCCAACTCTGTGCAACCCATAGATGGCAGCCCACCAGGCTCTGCTGTCCCTGGGATTCTCCAGGCAAGAGCGCTGGAGTAGGTTGCCATTGCCTTCTCCAGTGCATGAAAGTGAAAAAAGAAAGTGAAGTTGCTCAGTCGTGTCCGACTCTTAGCGACCCCATGGACCGCAGGCTACCAGGCTCCTCCGTCCATGGGATTTTCCAGGCAAGAGCACTGGAGTGGGGTGCCATTGCCTTCTCCGTAGTTTGCCATAGGTATCTTCTATTTAAAATATCCATTGAAATGATGTCTTTTAGGTTGCTTCCTCCACCTCTATATTTTTAAAAATCTTTGCATTTTTATTTTAAAAACAATAGTATTTTTTGCTAATAGTATTCCATGTTGAACAGAAAATGAAATTTCACTGTTACTGATGAATATGTCATCAACATAAAGTAAACCATTTCTATGAGAGACTGCTGCTGCTGCTAAGTCACTTCAGAGACTAGTACCTACTTAAAAAAACAATTGGGATATAGTTGCTTTACAATATTTTGTTAGTTTCTGCTGTACAGTGAAGTGCATCAGCTGCTGCTGCTGCTGCTGCTAAGTCGCATCAGTCACATCCGACTCTGTGGGACCCCATAGACGGCAGCCAGGGATCCATATATCCCCTCCCTTGTGGACCTTCTTGCTCCCATCCACCCCTCTCAGTCATCACAGAGCCCTGAGCTGAGCTCCCTAAGCTATACAGCAGCCTCTCACTAGCTGTCTGTTTTACACATGGTGACCTATGTATGTCAATCCCAATCTCCGAATTCACCCTTCCTCCCTCCTCGCCCAGTGTTTCTGTTCTTTAGGTCTGTGCAGCTGCTTTTAAGTTCAGACCTGGTATGATGTTGAGGATGCCTGTGGCAGGCAAGCGGGCTTAGACCCGGTCCTCTCTCATAACTACTTCCCCCTCCACACCCCACCTTCATCCTTTGATATGGATGATTATCTTTTAAAAATTCTTCTCAAATGCTTTTTAAATTTTCAGTTTCTTTGAACCACATGAAGGTCTTTATACCTCTCTTAAAAGCACATTTTCAAGCTGAGGTTCTTGTTGGATCTCTTTCCATCTATGTATGTGTATATGTATTTATTTCTAGATCATTGCTTTCCAAACTTCAGTCTACCTGCTTAGCACCTGGGCTTGTGAAAATGCAGATTCTGCCTGGCTCCCGTCTAGGAGTCTGCATTTCTGTCATTCTTAAGTGTGATCAGTGCTGCTGATTCATGTAATGTACACGTTAGCTTTGTGTGTTTTACAGACATTTGGAAAAGACTGCCTAAATTCCTGGATTAAAAAAGATTTAGCATAATCTTTTATATCTCAAAAGCATATGAGTTTTGCCTTTTTATTTAATCTCTTTGTTTTGTTCTCATATTTTCTTAATCATGACATCTTTAAATTGATCATAAGCATTTGAGATATTATATATATTTTGAAAATGTAGAGAGCCTGCTAAAATCTAGATGATCTCTACTGAAATATCTATCACTGTCTTGTATTAAAATGTCATCTTCTTTGTAACATTACTGTGGAGACAGATGTTGGGTTCTGATTTTGACAAACTGATAGGCAGTTGCCTTAGGCTTATGACTTGAACAGATTTGTTGTTGTTGTTCAGTCGCCCAGTCATGTCTGGCTCTTTGCGACCCCATGGATTGCAGCACGCCAGGCCTCCCTGTCCCTCACCATCTCCCGGAGCTTGCCCAAGTTCATGTTCATTGCATCAGTGATGCTGTCCAGAAACTGATGTCTAAACGAGACTGTAGTCAGTGCCTTGATGAGTGGTACTTTTATTGAGCAATCCCTTGTAAGGAAACTTGGCTTACATTGCATGAAGACTCTATGTCAGGCAGGCAGCAAAATATAGACATTTAGGCAGCTGAAAGTAGGAAAGAGAAAGATTTATTAATGATATTCAGGCACTGAGTGATACTACTGAATAAGGGTATATCTACCTTTTTAAATGTGTTAGAAATGCTTGGGCCCCTATGATTTTTTTTTTTTTTTAACTTGGTACAGTATGTCTTAACCTTTGGAGTTTTTCTGAATAGGTGAACTCCTTATATATCTGAAGGTTTACATGCCTACTTAGTAGAAATCGTTTTAAAGAATTTATTCTAAAATGAGTTATCATTATTTCTTTCTTTTCGAAATACTGTACTCTGTCTACAGTGCTGAAAAAAAGTAGGCCAACATAAGAGAGTAGCATTTTAGTCTCAGAATTAACACTTTATTAACTAGTACTTGAGGTGCTAAGCCTCTAAAACTTGCTCTTCTAATTGATCAGGAAGTGCAAATAATGATAACAACTGCCAACCACAAAGTGAAGATCAAATGAAATAGTCTGATGAATGTTTTCTGTGTATTTAAAGAGATGCAGGAAGATACAGTTAGAGGGTGCTGGACCAGAGGATGAATGACTCGGTTGTCCCTGAGTGGTTGGCAGCTCACTCTCTTCTCACCTGAAAACAGAGCTGTGTTCTCCATCATGTCCTTGCTCACTTTTTCATTTGGAGTCAGTGGTTGAACTCCAGCTGTCCCAGCTTCTGATCCCCCACCCTGCCACACCCCATCTCTGCTTCTAATCTCTTTTCACCCTTTGATCAATTGTCCCTGGTCTCACCATGGAAAGCAGGTTTTGTTCTCATCTGTACCTTTTCTCTGGAGAAGGCAATGGCACCCCACTCCAGTACTCTTGCCTGGAAAATCCCATGGGCGGAGGAGCCTGGTAGGCTTCAGTCCATGGGGTCGCTGAGGGTCGGACACAACTGAGCACCTTCACTTTCACTTTGCACTTTCATGCTTTGGAGAAGGAAATGGCAACCCACTCCAGAGTTCTTTCCTGGAGAATCCCAGGCACTGGGGAGCCTGGTGGGCTGCCGTCTATGGGGTCGCACAGAGTCGGACACGACTGAAGTGACTTAGCAGCAGCAGCAGCAGCAGCATACCTTTTCTCCAATAGTTTGTCCACCTGATGTGAAGAGCCAACTCATTGGCAAAGACTCTGATGCTGGGAAAGATTGAGGGTGGGAGGAGAAGGTGGCAACAGAGGATGAGATGGTTGGATGGCATCTTCGATGCCATGGACATGAGTTTGAGCAAACTCTGGGAGATGGTGAGGGACAGGGAAGCCTGGTATAGTGTAGTTGTAGTCCATGGGGTCGCAGAGTCAGACACAGCTTTGCAGCTGAATAGCAATGATTCCTTTTCTGTTTCTTTCCCTATGTTGCTGGTCTCTGTGCTTCTTTTGAATAGATATTCTGTCCAATCTGAGTACTTTTTTTCCTTCTGCAAGGTAAAAGGACCAATTATAGTGCCTCGGGTATGAATAATCTTTGGTACTCTGGTTCTGCTTCTAGGGCGTACTGTTACTGGGTACTCATGGTCTCTCTGTTCAATAAAACCTTTTTTCTTTTGGGAGTATGTTCAGAGTCAGAGCAGTACTGGCAGCCCGGTGGTTAGGAAAGACATATGTCAGATAAGCTGACATTTTTCCTGCATTGAAGTGTTTGTGTTAATCAGTGGTGTATTGAGAATTTCCAATAAGTATGCTTAGCACATGTATTGGAGGGTGACATCTAATATCTAAGCCTGGTGATACAATTTTGTAACTAATTACAAATTTTTTTTTTTTCTTTTAGAACTTTCCAAGCAACAGAGTGGCAGAAATTAAGAGAGACCACAAGAATTTTGAAATCAGATAGCCTAGGGGTCTAATCCCAGGACTATTACTTGCTAATTATGTAATTTTGATTGTTACTAAAATTTTTCTAGCCTCTGTTCCCTCTTCTATACAATGAGGATAGTAATACCTACTATATAGTGTTGTTGGGAGAATTTAGTAAGTTTTATAAAGTACAGTGCTAGGATCTTAACAAGTACTTCTCTTAATCAAGAAAATATTCATTAATTCTATAGCTGATACTTAAAGATAATTATTTAATAACATCTAAAAATATTGTAGAATATTTAGGAGTTTTTCTTTAAAGCCAATATTCAAAATTTAAACTTATTTCTGATAATTTTTCACTTGGTAATTTCAGATAGAATTAGTGTCACTGAGAGGATTCAGTGAGCTATATTAAGTAATTACTAATTGTAAAATTCAGTTTTCACTTTGGGTGATAGGCTTGGACAAATGATTTTGAAATTTAACCATTATACACACACATATGGATATATGTATACACACCAGATTTTGCCAGTAAAATGTTTGTGGTATATACTCAATTACATGTATAACTGATGCACTTTGTTGTATACTAATTCACTTTGTTGAAACTAATATAACCTTGTAAATAAACTATACTCCAATAGAATTAAATTAGTAAAAAAAATTCATTGGCAATCAATTAAAAAAAAGTATATGCAAAAACCAGAACTCAGATGTCTCCCTGACATCTTCACGGCAAAGTAATTTTCTTCTTTAGATTAGATGATAGATACTGTGTGCACATGGAAAATTATGATTTCTTAGCATCTTGTAAGAGTTGTTTTGCTCTCTGATGTATATCTTAGATTTTTCAGGAAAATCATTATTTAAAGACATATCTTAATATTAAGATATTCCTTAGTAATATTAATGAGAAAAAATCTTCATGAAAATATGAAGTTATTTTGAATATTGTTGCAAAATGTTACGTTGAATTAAGAGTACAGATTCCAGGAATACTTTTTAAAAAATTAATTAATTTTATTTTATTTTATTTATTTATTTTTTTTTTAAATTTTTTATTTTTTTTAAATTTTAAAATCTTTAATTCTTACATGCGTTCCCAAACATGAACCCCCCTCCCACCTCCCTCCCCACAACATTTACTTTACAATATTGTGGTGGTTTTCGCCACACATTGACATGAATCAACCATGGGTATAGAGATGTCCCCCCATCCTGAATCCCCCTCCCTCCTCCCTCCATACCCCATCCCTCTCGGGGGACACCCCAGGGCTACTTTTTATATATCTTTCATTTTGCAGTGAATCTATCGGGTATAAAAGCTCTGTTCTTTGAAGCCTTTTCCGGGAAACTTGTTACTCTCTCACTGACTTGCTCTTTGATCAGGACCTATGACTCATATTAATTTATTTACAGTAGTTCTGCCTTTAAGAATATTGATCTCCCTTTTGATTCAATAGATCTTTCACATGTTTACTTATCACTTGACACTAACATTTCTGGCTTCCTTCCCTGCTTCTTGCCCTCATGCCCTCCAAACAAGAAATACTTTGCTTCTCAAAGTACAAGTAAGCTTAGGATGTTGAAGGTTTATGGAACTGATTAGACGATTTCCTCTTTAAAATCTAGGTGTGGCTCTAATGATTTTCCAAGGTTCCTCCCAGCTTAAAGCAGGCCACAATTTTAGGGTTTGGGATTTGGGTCCATTTGTCTAAAAAATATATCTGAAATTGGCCATTGGGGGGCCATTGATAATGTTTTCAGTAAAACATTGTGCATTTTGCTATGTATACAGTGGAAAATGAGGCACTAATACCACCAACCATATGAACCAAAGATGTTTTTACCTCAGCCATAATCATCATTTTCTTTCTTATGTGTTACCTTCTTCTCAGTTGGAATGTTTACTCTGTTCCTATTGATAACTAAATTCTAACAGCAAGTGGCAAACTCTTAAAAAGGAGAGCACTTTTCATTCTTGTTGGATAGCAGCCTAGTTTTCTCTAATGCACATCTGTTCCTTGGAACATTTTTAGAATATTCAGGTGAAAATTCACCCAGTATTTTAATAAACCAGATTCTGTTACTGATGGGTTAAAACCATTTTTGTCATACTGTTTTAATTTATTAAAGGGAAACGACAAATGGTTTCTGCACGATGGCTCTCAACTCTCTGGGAGTAATTTAAATGAGTACAAGAAACCAATAATTCAGGACCTTATTAAACATGCCTCAGCAGTTGATTTCTAAGGCTGAAGAAAAGTCCAACACCTGGATTTCTCCAGGGTGAGGGATTGGATGGGAAGAGGGGTTATCTACTATGAAGGAGAAGCTTAGATTTGATGAATAAATAAATGAATTTTGGTGAAATTGGGAGGAGGTGACTTGAAGAGGATTCTGCCCCTTTCTTGTTTATTATACAATGTTTTCCTCTTATGATTTAGAGGAGGGATCATTATGGAGAAATCAGGATGGGAGACAGAGGCACTGCAATGGAAGATGGGTCATTTTGATTGAGTACTTCTGTAGATTGGAACCAGGGCAGCAAATGATTGTCAGCTTCTTGAGGTTAAATCAAGACAGGTTGTTAGAATGGAATCCTCTGAATTCAACTCCATTTGTTGGAAAGTGGTTCTTTGGTATCTTAAATTCTATGACAGATTTTGATTGCATGCTGAATTTGGGGTGTGTGTTATAAGACAGCAGCATATTTGTATTTTTTTTTTTTGAAAAAGGCAGTTATAAAAAGTACCCAGATGTTTATCTTTGTGTACTTGGAATTTGAATTCTGAGGATTTATTGTTTTGGGAGAGGGTTGAGTTTATTTTTCTAACTAAAGCCTGAAATAATTAGCAAATTTAATGTTAAATTGGAGACTTTATTCATATACTCAACCTTCAGATTTAAGGTAGACCATAAATGATATTTTAAAGTTAAAATTGTTATAAATGCTAAGAATAATCTAGAGTTGAAATTTTGACTTCTATTTTGTATCAGCATTATTTGTGAAAACTGGTTGACAAAGAAGTTCAAAAATTTTCTGTAAAACCTAAGTTATGAAAAGAACATTATTTACTTTAAAAGTTTTCTCTAAACCTGAATAAAAACTTAAACGCAAACCAGAACTTAGCCCGAATGTTTTTCCTTTGAGCATCACTGGAACTCTGTATCAAAATAGAGTAAATCCTTTGTATGCTGCTTACCTACTGCATTTGGAAAAAATCTTTTGTATATGTCTGCAAGCTATTTGTGTGTTCAGAAAGAATTTACCAGAATCGACTGAAATTGGTGAAGGAGGTCAAAGACGCACTTTATAGCTATAACTTTATTGAAAACTGGAATGGTATTCTCTGTCTTAATCTTGAGTAAATGAAAGCTAAAGAGTGATTTCATTTGTGAAATATTATCACTTTACCTTCACTTAAAGGAGATTATTTGTATTTTAAGCATGTTTTCCCAAGAAAATCACATCAGTTGCTGCTGACTTCTATCTGCATTGGTTTTAGAAAAAAAGAAAGCGACGAATAGAAAGTAAGCAAGCAACAGAACTAATAAGGAGATAATTTCCTTATACCTGTATCAAAAGATTTAAAGATATTTACTTATAACATTGTAAATTGTTTTGTGTTTTCTGGTCACTTATCTCAGAGGCTGCAAACAACCGTTGTTACTAAAAGTGATGGAAAGAAAGAAAACGTATAGGTATGTTTACCATTTAAGTAGCCTGACTTGTGCAAATTATAGTACAAAAAATGGTAATTCTATTCAAAGATTGTGAGAAAGATTTGAATGTGGTTTATTTTAAATTCAGGAAATCCACTCAAATAGACATTGGCCTTTGATTTAAAAGTGTTAAGTCATTCTTATATAGAAGTGTTCTCTCTCTCAAGAAAGCATCAGTGTGGGATGCTTTCAGCTCATGTCATTCCTGTTTTTTTAAGCAAGCATTTCTAAGTGCTTAACTGTGTCAGAACTGTGTTTAATATGGGGAGGCGCACAGACTCTGAAGAAGATGTAGTCCATAATCTCAAGGATTTTAGAATCCAGAGGGGAGACCAAGTAAATAGATGTTTCTCTAACAGGAAGACATACTTATGATTGTGGGTAAGTACATAAGAGGGGCACTTGACCCAGGCTAGGAGGGAGTAGATAAGGAGCTCTTGTGAGAACTGATTCCTGAAGAATAAGAAATAACTTAATAAATATGAGGGGGGGAGGAGGAGGGAAAAGATATGCAGGAAGAGAAAGTTATGGTGTCCGAATCGCAGGGCACAAAGCTAGAGCAGAAGTTAGGGAGCGGGAGGGAAAAAGAGATGAATTGGCAAGGGAGGCAAAAGCCAGCTCGTTGACGGTCTTGTGACCCCTGATAAAATTTGGAGAACCGTCTGAAACAGGGTGAACGCTGAAGCAGAGCGACCAGAAAGATGTCTGTAATAGGATTATATTGGAGGATTTGTGTTCCTGGGAGTGATGAGGCCTAAAAGTAAGGTAGGAACAGAGGTTTTAAAAAAAAAAAAATTGAGTATGTTAGGAAAAGATGAAGAAAAGTTGACGAATGTGGAGGGTTTTAGGAGAGGGACTCTTCTCGGGTTTCTGCGTTTGAACAAGTGGGTAAATCAAGAATAGACACGAGCTCGGTTTGCGGGGAACAGGCGGAGGGATCTGCGGGGTCGCCTCAGTGAGCAAGAGCAGCGGCCACAAGGTAGATGTGCTGAGGGGCGTGCAGTCAGGCCTGCCTGTACCAGGGCTCTGAATTGCTGCTGAGACCTTGTCATCGGCCCTTTATTTTTGCTAGCATGTTATACATTTTGGTAATACGATTTTAAGTGCCCCAAACCCAGTTGAAGAACTACAGAGCCTCTTGCTTGTCTGAACGTAGTGCCCTGAGGAGGCCATGAGGGCTTCATTTCTCACCCCGTCTCTCGGTCTGGGCATCGTGGTGGTCACTGTGGACAGTGGCAACCTCAGGTCCCGTCCCAGGCTCTCCCAGAAGTGCTCCTGGCGAGGGGGGAACCCTCATTTTCCTGACTTAAGTGACAAGCTTTAGGGTGAAGGCACCTCTAGCCAGGTGTTGGATTGAAGAGGAGACAGGTTTGCTTAGCCCATGCCACGTGTAGGAAAGAGGGCATCTGTTAGAAGGGACAGCGATTCTGGGAAGGGGGCGGACCGCAGGTGTCCATGCAGCCCAGGGTGTCCGCTTGCAGTCCATTAATGCCTGTGGTCATTTGAGTAGTACTCTTTGGTTCCAGCTCGATCATAAATGCAGTCTCAGAAGTCATGTGCATTATAAGGTGGTCAGATATATGAGGTAGAACTTTCAAATAGGATGTGTGTGCATGTGTGTGTGTGTGTGTGCCTTGGATTGTCATCCAAATGTTGGAATGGACACTATAGCCTGTTGGCCAGATCTACCCTATAGCCTTTTTTTTTTTTTTTTTAAATATCCATATCTATCTGTGGACCTGCTGTCTCTGGCTGCTGTCTACAATGGCAGAGTTGAGTAGTTCCAACCGAGACCTTGGGGGTTGTAAAGTCTGGAATAAACTCTTGCCCTGAGGATCTTTCTGGTCCCCAAGAGCACATCTGTGCCCTCTCAGGGGCCCCCTGACATTTGATGGGAAACACAGGTTTGAGATATACTTGGTTAGGAGTGAAAGCTCAGGGGTCAGACTTACAGATGTAAAATGTTACTGACTTCTTTTTCCCTGGGACCAGTATGACAGTGAGCCCTCGCAGGTGATTTTTTGGTAGAACTTGACAAACCCAGAGCCGGTCTGTCTAGAATAGCAGTCAGGGACTAGGTGGAGGTCCTTTATGGGTTTTGCCCTAACTTGTCTCTGGATCCCGAGTGTGTTGGTGAGCAGGGGCTTTTGAGGGCAACAGTGAATCTTTGTGAGCTGGTGCTCCATCCTCTGCCATGTGGTCTGGCTCTCCCTTTGGGCCTGCAGGAAGCACCCTCTGCTTCATCTGAGAGCAGCTGCCTGGGGGTTGCTGCTGGAGCTGTTTGTGAGCCTGGCCCCCTGCCTCTGGAGCTGCAGGCTGGGGTCTCCCAGCAGTTGTTGCCCAGCTGTCTGCTGCTTTATTATACTGTTTCAAAGGCTGTGCTTCAACCCATGTTCTCCAAGTGTTTTGCTTGACCTCCTCCTGGGTTCAGGCCTGGTTTGAGCTCAGCCGTAAGCAGCTGTTTGGTATTCTTCTGGTGTCTATTTTCTCATGGGGTCGCCCACTGGTCCTGATTTTCTGTGATCGAGGTTTTGACACCTGCAAAGTGACTCTGCATCACTACTTGGTTGTCGACAGCCTCCTCTTGATGCTTTTTTGTTCTCTGGGCTTCCCAGGAGGCACCCTCGATAAAATGTGTTCAGTAATGCACTGTTTCTTTTTTTTTCCCCTTATTGGCAAGGAAAAACACAGTATGTTTCTGCTTTGAACTGGATTGCCTTCGTCCACACTTTTTTAGAATCTCACATGTTCAATGGTTGTGGTTTGGATGTGGTTTTCCTCAGGTAGAAAAATAGATGTCAAAACCAGGACTGCCTCCTGCAGGATTGTATCTGATTCTTGCACTTTCTGGAAGTCTTGTTAACTTGCCAGGCGAGAAGTATAAGTTTTACAAAGCGATTGTACCTGGCTTTTCAAAATTTGTTTCTCAAAGTTTGGTTTGCAGATTTAAAACAGTAGACTAATCCTTCCTGAGTGGAAAATGCTGCCTTTGATATTATTTTCAGTAGTTAATTTGAAGACTAACTAATTATGTTTGCATGTGAAATGAACTTGAGAGGCCTGATAAATGCATGGAATACATTTTAGCCAGAAGCTACCAGTTCTGCTTAAAAACACCACCAGAAAACCCATTCATTTGATTTTCAATAAGGGCCTATTAAAAATTCTTAATGGATATGCCAGGTAGTAAACAGTTTCTGTGGAAGGAGACATTTAGATAGGAAGGCTTTAATCTGGAGCTAGTGAAATCAATTTAAAAAATTAAGCTGGAAGAAACTCATTGAATCAAACACATATTGTAATATTGTTTAAAGGGTATCATAATAGTGTGAGTTTGGGGAAAGTTAATTCTAATGTTCAGTTTTATGAGTAGATATGTAATATATATAAGTTTTTAGCAATTGTCTACTTGCCATAAGCCAGAGGAGAAACAATCAATTTACAAATAACACAGAGGCAGTGAATTTGTTGGCAACAGTTCTAGGCCTATTGTAATTCTGTAGCTTTTTCAATATGCTAGTGGTGAATTGCTAATGTTGCTCTGAGCCAAAGATCTGGTGATTTGTGAACGTGTCCAAGCAGTACTTACATTATGTAAGGCTGGGAGGTATTTTGATATCAGTGAAATACTTTATAGAAGTAATAGGAAAATGTGTACTGTTGAAATCATATCTATAAAATCAGTGTTTATATTGAAGTTACCCTCCCAATTCACATTTCAGATTTACGGGTTTGGCTTGATGCTGTGTGATGAATTGAGACATAGTTCCCCTCTGGCAGGAGTTCATGTCTGAACCTAACATCTTACTGGCTCTGCTCTAATCACATTGATCACTTTGAGCTATCGTCAAGGGGTGTGTGACTTCCAACATGGGCACCCTGTTCTCTCCCATGAAGTTCAAAGTATTCAATACATTATAGTCTCCCTTTTAGTTGCTCCTCTTCTGTTCCAGCTGTTAAAGCTTGGGTTCTTTTTGTTTTTTTGGCTTGGATTCTTGCTTTTGTGAGGATGCTTCTTTTTCTTCTGGGCAGCCCAATATTTCCGTCTCAAGTCATTTCCAGCCTACCTATTGTGTTCTTAAATCAAGATTTGAATGAATCATGATCATTATGAACATGATACCTGAATAATGCATTACAAAGGGAAATATTTAGAAGTTGTGTATGTTCATTCTCCAGGGAAATAAAAACTTGAGAAAATGGGGTAATTATTTCTTGTTAATAGAATAAAAATCAACTATGATGGATCATTGACTAACAGGAATCCTGGAGTTTATGCTTCAATTTTTTCCTCTCTGGCAGTGTGACAGTGGGCAAGTCAGTGACTTGTCTGAACCTGGGTTTGCTCTTTTATGGAGAGGACAGTAATTCCTGCTTTCATAGGGTTGTTATGAGCATGAAATCCAATTCAGCTTCTTACACTTTAATTTTCTGTCTAGTCCTTTAGGTACTCTGTTAGTGGAATGGCATGCAAATGGTGAATCATGTGGATTTATAGAGGAAATATCAGATTGTTAGGATGGAAACCTCAAAACGGTGACTGCAGAGTTTTGCATGTATCCTCAGCATGGATAATGGTAGATGGAAAAAAAAAAAAAATCTGCCTGCAATGATGATTCTTGGCCTAGCAGATAATGAGGGCAAGAGTGGGTAATGTGGCTTAATGTGGAGTTCAATGGTGGGCTTATCAATAGTCTGAAGATGGAAACTAGGGTTGAGGCTGTGGTACTGCAGCTGCTAGCTTCAGGTCTTCTGGTACCATCCATTTGTTTGAGAGGAAAGTAGGCTCTGATTTTGAGGGTTATGTGAAAAATGGCATCATACCGGCAATGATGAAGTTTTAGAGAATGGTACAGCTATATGGAATATTGACAGTATTTGAGAAACTCCATAAAAATATGTAGCCATGAAGTAGATTATTATATCTTTTAAGTTGTTAAATTATATGCAAAATATCATAGTAAGTTCTTTACATATTTCATTGCAGTTAATCCTTTCAACTCAATAACGTAGTTATTATGAACATGGAAACAGGCTCTGTGAAGTTAAGTAACTTGCCTGAGGTCATTGGCCATTAAATGATGAATCAGATTTGAACTCACATGTCAGAGCTCAACTGCCTGATTCCCTCTATGAAACCATTGGTATACATGAGAGTTCTGGAGATCTAAATTGAATCTTGTTTTTTTTCACAGTAACTGTGAGATTGCACAATTTACTCAAAGGAGTACTTACTTTGTCATACCCCACCTTGTTACTGCAGAGCATACAGAGTCGTATTTGAGTGAATTTTGCTTTCAAATCAGATTTTTCTGTATCATGGAACCCTTTGTCCATCTGATTCATCATCAGAATCCACCACCAACTTCCATTAAAACCCCCAGGCTATAGTGAACCAATATAGGATTATATAGGCTAACAAAATGTTGACATTTTGTTTCTGTCTTGGGATTTGATTAATAATTTTATAAATTCAGGGATCTTAGCACTGAGTAGCTTATATTAGTCAGAAAATCTAACTGTTAGCCTTACTTTTGATTAATAATTAGTTGGAAAATACATTGTGAAAAGACAGACATTGAAGCTGTTAGATAGCAGGCTTTGGGTCGAATGCAGGTGGATATACTTAAAGGGGTCTGTGGAGAAAATACTGGAAACTGCTGATTTGGATAATCTTTTAATACCTCTTTTAACTCTGGAATCTTTCACCCAAATATCCTTGATATTTATGGCGTATTGAAATAAGTCTAGTTTTCCATGGATTCTGATGAAAGAAAAGAAAAAAAATGAAAACAGATGGAGAACCTGAAAAGTAACTCTTGGTTGATTGACAGTAAATGTGGAGAATGCTTTAGAAAGGAAATGAAATGTTGTCTCCAACAGATGGAAGTGTGTAAATTTTCCTTCCACTTTAGAGCTAGAATCACTGTGAGTGGTGATGTTTCAGAATCAGAAAAATAGCAAGAAAAGCAGTATGATTATCATCACAGGTGGGAGGAAAAGAAAGGGTTCCCATTGTTATGAAAGTCTCATACCTAAAAGAAAAGCTTCCCCTCAGAGACGTAGGCCTGACCCCTTCTTCCTCTTTCTCCTCCGATATCCTTTGTCCTCAGTGAGCAGCTTTTACCTTTATTATCTTCCAATTTTCCCTCCTCCCTTCCGATTCTTTCATATCCTCTCTCTCTTTCCAGTTCCTGTTTCCTCTCTCTGCTTATGCTTCGTACCTCTACACCCCCCTCCCTTCTCCATGCTTTCCCGCCTCCACCCTCCACAGAGGTTAAGTGATGTCGCTCTTGGGCTCAAGAAGAGCCGCTTCATCGAGTTCCTGGCACTGTGAGAGCTCCTTTTTGACTATGACCTCATTCAGCTCTGGACAGAGAAGTTGCCTTCCAATCATGCTTGGTGGTAACTCATGCCTGGGGATTTGATAAACAAAGTGCTACTTGAGCTGAGCTTTAGGAAAGGCAGATGGCCATCTTAGGGGTGCTATGAACTGACTGGCTTGCCTGAAGTGCTAAGACTGGCTCACGCATTGAAAAACAGCAGGTTGTTCAGAACGACAGGTACCAACGGTGTATTTAGGAGACTAGCCAGGAACTGAAATACAGAAGTAGGTAGAAATCAGTTCGTCATGAGGCCTGGGTACCAAGGTAAGGAGCGAAACGAAGGTGGCCCTTGAAGGAGAAAGAAATGATCAGATTTGGATTTTAAGAGAGAATCATCTAACAGAAGTGAAATAAATTGGAGGAGAACCCTGTTGAAGGTAGAGAGGACAGATAGGCAAAAAGAATGAGAGTTTTAACTGAAGCTAAGTGTTGACTCATTCGAAAAGACTCTGATTCTGGGAGGGATCGAGGGCAGGAAGAGAAGGGGACGACAGACGATGAGATAGCTGGGTGGCATCACTGACCCAATGGATGTGAATCTGAGTGAGCTCCGGGAGTTGGTGATGGACAGGGAGGCCTGGCGTGCTGCAATTCATGGGGTCGCAAAGAGTCGGACACGATTGAGTGACTGAACTGAACTGAACTGAAGGGATTGAAGAGAAAGGCAAATTCTAGGGGTAAGGAGGACTCTAGAACTTGCTGATTGGATGTGAGAATGGGTAAGAAAGAGAACAGCAATTTGTGAAAGTTTCTGATAACTTGTTGGATACTCAGAATGTCCTCTGTATGATGGAACTTAGAAGGAAACCAGTTTTAAAGGGAGAGTACAGAATTCATCTTTGGACATGTTGAATTCGAGGCTTTCCACTGATGCAGAAACTAGTAGAGTTACAAGCAAACTATAGTTGGGTATTAACTGCTTTACAGTTAGTGTATTGTGTCCTTGACATGTGCCAGCCAGAGTTCTAAGCATTTTACATGGATTATTCCATTTATTCCTTGTAATAGTTCTGCGAAGTTAGGAATGATTATTGTGAAGAAAACAAGGCATAGCAAAGTTAAGTGACTTTACATATTTAGCAAGTGATAGAATATTAGCATATGATTTCATCTATAGACAATGCCTAGAAAAGGCAAATGTCTATAGAAGAGAGAAAGTAAGGTACTGGTTTCCTGGGAGTGAGCATGGAATTAATGCAGATAAACATCAGGGATCTTAATAAGGCTGTGAAAATATTCTAAAAGTGATTTATTGTGATGCCCTACTCAGTAAATTTTCTAAAAATCATTGAATTGTACACTTGACATGGCTGAATCTTGTGGTGTAAAGTAAAACTCAATAAAGTTGTAAAAAAAGTGTTCTCTTGCCTGGAGAATCCCATGGACGGAGGAGCCTGGTAGGCTGCAGTCCATGGGGTTGCTAAGAGTCGGACACGACTGAGCACTTTCACTTTTCACTTTCATGCATTGGAGAAGGAAATGGCAACCCACTCCAGTGTTCTTGCCTGGAGAATCCCAGGGATGGGGGAGCCTGGTGGGCTGCCGTCTATGCGGTTGCACAGAGTCGGACACGACTGAAGCGACTTAGCAGCAGCAGCTAGGTGACTAAACTTGCTCCTGCTCCCTCAGGTTCTCATTTGCTCACTCCCTCCTTCTATATTCAGGAACTGTGTGAGGGACTAGAAATTCAAAGGAAAAAGAAAAGAAGAAGACAAAGCATTCTCATAACTGGTAGTTGAAAATTAATATTATAAATGACTCAGTGGGCCTCTGAGGCTTCCCTTACACAGACCAGGAAGGAATCTTTATAGAATTCCTTCTCTGTTTATGGCTCTGGGTTTGTTTCTTGGTTCGTGGGATTTGATTATAAGTAGGGCACAACCTTGGTTAGAGAGTTCACAATTTGTTACAGTCAATGAAAAGGGTTCCCTCTGACTGTATTGGCAAAGATAACCTCCAGAAGCCAGATAATGACCAAAAAAAGCAATACTTCCTTCTCTCTCCCACTCTCACTAGCTTCCAAATCCTGTCACATTATCATCATTTCATTTTATTTTTGTCATTATGAAATAGTGAAAATTAAATTATCTAATATTATGTATGATTGAATACAAGAGGCACAATAGCTGTTTTGGTTCTTTTACTTTATTTCTTTTGGAAAACTTGGTATGTAAATCATTTTTCTTCTTTTTTTTTTTGGTCAAATGAATCTGATTTTGAATGCAGCAGACTTTTCTGGTAAATCTTTGGCAAATCTGGTACATTTTTGGGCAAAATGCCCATTTTTCATTATATTTTATGACATGAAATGTAAATATTGTGTTCTGAGGAAAAAGTTTTTACTTTAATTCATCTATTCTTATTTGTGCCATCTGAAAATGACACAAATTGTTGGTAGAATTAAAAATGATCATGGTGCTTTTATCAGAATTAGTGGACACTTGTCAGGTGGGGCTTCCCAGGTGGTGCTAGTGGTAGACCCTGCCTGCCAATGTAGGGGACCTGGGTTCAGTCCCAGGTTTGGAAAGATCCCCTGGAGAAGGGCGTGGTAACCACTCCAGTATTCTTGCCTGGAGAATCCCGTGGACAAAGGAGCCTGGCGGGCTACAGTCCATGGGGTCGCACAGAGTCAGAGGCAACTAACTGAGCGACTGACACTTTCACTTTCGCTTTGTCAGGTGTTAGTGGTTCATTCACATTTGAGTGCTTTGGAATATTTGGTAAACTGTTTCTGTGAGTGCCAATTAAAAGTAGGAGCCGACATATGTCAGGTGCCTGGATTTATCACCAAATCAAGTAGAATGTCTTTAAGGCTATGTCCAATAGTACCTTATGATGCACCATTCATTATGTAGAAAATAAGGAGGTTGGTACATAAAACCAAGACTTAGTTATTGAAATGAGCCTTTTCTGGTTATTATATACAAGCATTCTTTACACAATTTATAGAGAAATAAACATCTTCATGTATAAAGCATCACAAATCTAAGGGTGGAAGATGAGAGGGTGATTTAGAATGCTGGGATGTTTGTATCCATGAGAAATTTATCACCTCTTCCCTGGTGTGCCAGGAAGTTGAGGACCTTCAAGCAATTCAGTGATAAAATTCTTTACCACATTGTGAACCTGCTCCCAAGACAAATTTATTATCTGCTGATTTTACTAGTAAGAGTAATAGGTGAAGGGTAATTTTTATATTGTGTACTTTAAGAGGCTTATTTTAGGCACTTAAATTGAGCAAATAAAAATAAGCTCTTCAAAAAATTGGAAACAATTGGAAAATCGAAAGGAGGAATTGAACGTCACAAAACACTTTGAAATTTTCTATTAATTATCCAGAGGGCATTCATTCAGGAAATTGTTTGGCACTGACAGTGTATCAGGCATTTTGTAAATTTTTGAAGTTGTAAATTGGCAGCCTAGTTTTTTGTTTATTCTGAATTGTGTTACAAAAAAATAAAAAGTGAAGGAAAACAGAACAAAACAAAAAATGAGTAGGTAGCCAGCCTGTAAAAATTAGAACACCCTACTCCCTGGTTCATATTTACAGCTTTCTTAATTTTAAAAGAAAATTAAGAATTTGACAACCGTGGGCTCGTATTCCTGCATGGAACCAATTAGCAGGAGCAAAAGAGTGGCTGCCCCCTCATTACCAGTTTTATAGATGAGACAATTTAAGGAACAGTGTTAGGCAGCATCCCCGAGGACACAAAATAGGTTGTTGTGGAGTTATATTTCAAACTTCATCTAATCCAATTAAAAACCAAAAAAGCTTCTATTCTTATGCTGCAGAGTACACTTGAAGTTGCAAAGCAAAGCGAGATAGAAACTAACATTCCTTATATGTGGCACTGCTTTTTAATCTGTGAAATCTGAGTTTTTCCAGTATATCCCAGCAATACACCAATAAATCCAGGCAGGAGTTTTAATTCACAGGTTTCACAGTGGGAAGCCTTGGCATACTTTGCTCAATCACAAGTCTACTAAGCCACCATGTTGAATTAGAACCCTGGTCCCTGGGCTCTGGTGCTGGAGCTCTTGTAACACAGTGAAGATCAAGAGTTGGCCAACAGTTTGAATATAAAGTCTGAACTTTATATTAAGTCAGAAAATATGTAATTCTTAAGTGTAGGATAAACCATATGGCACTGCCATTTTGTCTGCCAGCAGTGGTCAAGTTCAGCAATTTCATTTGATTCAGTGACTACGTATAGAGATCTATTCATCGTTAGTTTTGATGTGTTTTCCTTTATGTTTACAGAGATTTAACCTTTCATAAGGAATTGGAAATAGGAAGTTTTGAGCAGGTCTGTTGTTGTTGTTGTTCAGTCACTCAGTTGTGTCTGACTCTTTGCAACCCCATGGACTGTAGCATGTCAGTGTCCTTCACCATCTTCCAGAGCTTTGCTCACACTCACGTCCATTGAGTCAGGGATGCCATCCAACCATCTCATCCTCTGTCGTCCCCTTCTCCTGCCTTCAGTCTTTCCCAGCACCAGGGTCTTTTCTAGTGAGTCTGCTCTTCGCATCAGGTGGCCAAAGTATTGGAGCTTCAATTTCAGCATCAGTCCTTCTAATGAATATTTAGGATAGATTTCCTTTAGGATGGACTGGTTGGATCTCCTTGCTGTCCAAGGGACTCTCAAGAGTCTTCTCCAACACCACAGTTGAAAAGCATCAATTCTTTGGCATTCAGCTTTCTTTATGGTCCAGCTCTCACATCCGCACATGACTACTGGAAAAACCATAGTTTTGACTCTTTGGACCTTTATCAGCAAAGTAATGGCTCTTCTTTTTAATATGCTGTCTAGGTTTATCATAGCTTTTCTTCCAAGAAGCAAGTGTCTTTTAATTTTGTGGTTGCAGTCACCATCTGCAGTGATTTTGGAACCCAAGAAAATAAAGTCTGTCACTGTTTCCATTGTTTCTCCATCTGTTTGCCATGAAGTGATGGGACTAGATGCCATGATGTTCATTTTTGAATGCTGAATTTTAAACCTACACTTTTGCTCTCCTCTTTCACCTTCATCAAGAACCTCTTTATGTAGAGGATCATTTCATCTGCAAACAGTGAGAGTTTTACCTCTACATAGAAAACCCTAAAGATTCCACCAGAAAATTACTAGAGCTAATCAATGAATATAGTAAAGTTTCAGGATATAAAATCACACAGAAATCCCTTGCATTCTTATACACTAATAATGAGAAAGTAGAAAAAGAAATTGAGGAAACAATTCCACTCACCATTGCAATGAAAAGAATAAAATACTTAGGAATATATCTACCTAAAGAAACTAAAGACCTATATATAAAAAACTATAAAACACTGATGAAAGAAATCAAAGAGGACACTAATAGATGGAGAAATATACCATGTTCATGGATCGGAAGAATCAATATGGTGAAAATGAGGATACTACCCAAAGCAATCTACAGATTCAACGCAATCCCTATCAAGCTACCAGTGGTATTTTTCACAGAGCTAGAACAAATAATTTCACAATTTGTATGGAAATGCAAAAAACCGCGAATAGCCAAAGCAATCTTGAGAAAGAAGAATGGAACTGGAGGAATCAACCTGCCTGACTTCAGGCTCTACTACAAAGCCACAGTCATCAAGACAGTATGGTACTGGCACAGAGACAGAAATATAGATCAATGGAACAAAATAGAAAGCCCAGAGATAAATCCACACACCTATAGATACCTTATCTTTGACAAAGGAGGCAAGAATATACAATGGATTAAAGACAATCTCTTTAACAAGTGGTGCTGGGAAAACTGGTCAACTACTTGTAAAAGAATGAAACTAGAACACTTTCTAACACTGTACACAAAAATAAACTCAAAATGGATTAAAGATCTAAACGTAAGACCAGAAACTATAAAACTCCTAGAGGAGAACACAGGCAAAACACTCTCCAACATAAATCACAGCAGGATCCTCTATGATCCACCTCCCAGAATTCTGGAAATAAAAGCAAAAATAAACAAATGGGATCTAATTAAAATTAAAAGCTTCTGCACAACAAAGGAAACTATAAGCAAGGTGAAAAGACAGCCTTCAGAATGGGAGAAAAATAATAGCAAATGAGGCAACTGACAAACAACTAATCTCAAAAATATACAAGCAACTTATGCAGCTCAATTCCAGAAAAATAAATGACCCAATCAAAAAATGGGCCAAAGAACTAAATAGACATTTCTCCAAAGAAGACATACGGATGGCTAACAAACACATGAAAAGATGCTCAACATCACTCATTATCAGAGAAATGCAAATCAAGACCACAAAGAGGTACCATTTCACACCAGTCAGAATGGCTGTGATCCAGAATTCTACAAGCAATAAATGCTGGAGAAGGTGTAGAGGAAAGGAACCCTCCTACACTGTTGGTGGGAATGCAAACTAGTACAGCCACTATGGAGAACAGTGTGGAGATTCCTTAAAAAACTGGAAACAGAACTGCCTTATGACCCAGCAATCCCCCTGTTGGGCATACATACTGAGGAAACCAGAATTGAAAGAGACACGTGTACCCCAATGTTCATCGCAGCACTGTTTATAATAGCCAGGACATGGAAACAACCTAGATGTCCATCAGCAGATGAATGGATAAGAAAGCTGTGGTACATATACACAATGGAGTATTACTCAGCCATTAAAAAGAATACATTTGAATCAGTTCTGATGAGGTGGATGAAACTGGAGCTGATTATACAGAGTGAAGTAAGCCAGAAAGAAAAACACCAATACCATATACTAACACATATATATGGAATATAGAAAGATGGTAATGATAACCCTGTATGCGAGACAGCAAAAGAGACACAGATGTATAGAACAGACTTTTGGATTCTGTGGGAGAGGGAGAGGGTGGGATGATTTGGGAGAATGGCATTGAAACATGTATACTATCATGTAAGAAACCAATCACCAGCCTAGGTTCCATACAGGATACAGGATGCTTGGGGCTGGTGCACTGGGATGACCCAGAGAGATGATATGGGCAGGGTGTGGGATGCGGGTTCAGGATTGGGAACTCATGTACACCTGTGGCGGACTCATGTCAATGTATGGCAAAACCAATACAGTATTGTAAAGTAGAAATAAAATAAAATAAAATATATATATATAAAAGAAGAAAATTTTTTAAAAAAGCCTTTTTAGTTCATCTTCACTTTCTGCTATAAGGGTGGTATCATCTGCATTTCTGAGGTTATTGATATTTCTCCATGTTTCTGCATATTTCTGCATATCTGAGGTTATTGATATTGGCAGTCTTAAATCCAGCTTGTGCTTCATCCAGCCTGGCATTTCACATGATGTGCTCTGCATATAAGTTAAAGAAGCAGGGTGGCAGTATGCAACAGTTGCTGGGTTAATGCCTTTTCCTTCTTTATACCTAAATTATTTATGTAGTAATTTTCTTTGGGTCTGATAGGGAAAACATGATTCTGTCTCCTTTAATCAGGATCTCATAACGTATGAGAAAGAACACAGTTTTGGTGTCAGCTAACCTTGGGTACATATTCTGGTGCCATTGGTTTTCCAACTGTGTGACCACAACTTATGCTTTCTCTTAGATTCTCATTTAACTCATATTCTTATGGAAATAGTAACATCTGAATGTTAAGAAAGTTTGAGATGACTTTTGTAAGGTTCCTACAAATGTATGGTGGATAAATGGTAATTTTTATTATTTTTTGTTTGTTGAAAAGATTTTTATGATGAAATTTTTACAGGTAAAGAGATTTGAATTTTGAAGTATAATGATTATTTGATCTCTAAAATTGTATACTTTGTGCTCTTCCTTCATTTTTTCTCTTTAGACAATAGCTTTATTGAGATATAACTCAACTTTCATACAGTTCACCCATTTTAATTGTACAATTTTAACCGGGCTGGATGAAGCACAAGCTGGATTCAGTTGTACAATTCAAGTGTTTTTACATTTATATTTTAAAAATTAAAAGCAAGTTGTATTGGGGTATAATTGATTGACAGTGTTGCATTAGTTTCAGGTGTACAGCGAAGCGAATCTGTTATACACATACCTATATCTGCTCTTTGTTAGATTCTTTTCCCAGATAGGCCATAATAGGGTATTGAGTAGAGTTCTCCGTGCTATAGAGAAATTCCATTTATTTATTTTTAGTAAAAATTGTGTGTATTTTAGATGTATAATATGACTAGGTATACATATACCTAGTGAAATGATTACTGTTGTCAAGCCCACTAATGTATCTCCTCTAATTACCATTATTATGTGTGATGAGGGCATTTGAAATCTACTCTCAGCATGTTTCCAGTGTTCAGTACAGTATTAAGTACAGTTTTCACACCTGTGCATTTGTTATCCGCACTTACTTGTCCTACATAACTGCAACTTTGTACCATTTATCCAGTATCTCCCCACTTTCCCCACTACCATGGCCCCTGGTAACCACTATTCTACTTCCTGTTTTGGTGGTTTGATTTTTTTCCTTATTTTTAGATTCCAATAAAAGCAAGATCGTTTAGTATTTGTTTTCTCAATCTGGCTTATTTGATTAGCATAATATTCTCAAGGTCTATCCATGCCACCATGAAAAACAGGGTCTCCTCCTTTCTCATGGCTGAATAATGTTTCATTTTATATAGGCATATCTATTTTCCTGTACACATTCATTTGTGGCAGGGCATTTGATTTGTGTCCATATTTTGGCTTTTGTGAATACTGCTGCAGTGAACATGGGAATACAGACATCTCTTTGAGATCCTGACTTCATTTTCTTGGGTATATACCCGGGGTTTTTAGTACATTCATGGATCGTGCAACAGTTACCACAGTGGTTAAAACGCTTTAATCCCTTCAAAAAGAAATTCCTGTCACCTCTAGGCCTTCATCCTTCTTTGTCCTGCTGCTGCTGCTAAGTTGCTTCAGTCGCGTCCGACTCTGTGTGACCCCATAGACAGCAGCCCACCAGGCTCCGCCGTCCCTGGGATTCTCCAGGCAAGAACACTGGAGTGGGTTGCCATGTCCTTCTCCAATGCAGGAAAGTGAAAAGCGAAAGTGAAGTCGCTCAGTTGTGTCCGACCCTCAGCGACCCCGTGGACAGCAGCCTTCCAGGCTCCTCCGTCCTTGTCCTATGCAACCATTAATCTTTGTTATATAGATTTGCCGGTTCTGGATCAGTTATATAAATGGAATCACATGATAGGTAAGCTTCTGCGGCTGACTTCTCAGCGAAATATTTTCAGGGTTTAACATGTTGTCGCATGCACCAGTACTTGGTTCCTCTTTTACGGCCACCTGTAGCTCACTGTGGATTCCATCGTGAGGATGCACCAAATGTATTTAGCAGCACATCAGTTGGTGTAGTGTTGGATTGTTTCTGCCTTTTGGTTATCATGAGTAGTGCTTCTGTGAACTTGCCTTTAACAGCTTCTGTTTGAAAACCGATTTTCAGTTGTTTTAGACATTTTCCTAGGAGTAGAGTTGCTGGTAATGTGATAACTCTGTGTTTAACCAGTTGAGGAACTGCTAGACTATTTTCCGAAGTGGTCTCATTACTTTACCCTCCCTCTAGTAGTCCGTGAGTGTTTCATTTTCTCCACATCCTCATCAGCACCTGTTACCGTCTTTTTCATTCTTGTCATTGTAGAGGGTATGTAATGGTTATCTTGTTGTGGGTTTGACTTATCTTTTCTTGATGACTAGTGCTGCTGAGCATGTTTTTATGTTTCCTTTTCATTTAATTAGAGCAAAAATCCAATTTTTGTATTATTTATCTTGTCCAGTTCCTAATGGCTGAAGTGAGGGTTGGATGGGGAGAAAGATTTATTTGGATCTAGGAAACTCAGCAAAAGATGATTTAATAAAAGTTTCTCACCTCTGCTGTTTTTTAGCTGTAAGTAGACGAGGAAAGGAAAGCAAGGATAGAACTAATTGCTCATCAAGAGAGAGTTACAAATATAAGTGGTTCCGATACGCATTTAAATTAGATTACATTTAATGAGAGGTTTTCTAAATGGAAGTAATTTGAAAGGACACACAAGTCATTGGGTTTAATCTGTGTACCTTCCAGTAAATAGCTAAAAATCTCTCCTCCCCCACTCCAGTTTCTGGTAAATAAAAGTTACTGTTCAGAAGAGCCTTTTTCTTCCTTGTTTCCCATGCTTTCTGTAAATGGCAGCTGCTGGGGGGCTTCAGCAGTGGATGCCACCCAGTAAGAGATGAAACTCAGGCTTGTTCAGTTTTCATCTGGACCAGAAAACATCAGCGTTTAAACCAAGGGTTTTGAAAGTGAAAAAAAGAAGATTTCTGTTTGCTTTTGTCCTCATAATAGCTTGAATTGTGTTTTTTATTATCTGTTTTTTTTTTTTTTTTTTTTTTCTGAATTCCAAAAATTCTGTTTTGGTACTTTCAGTGTTAACATTTAAAGAACTGAGAAATGACTTCTTTATTATAGTTTACTACTGAATAGGGACCATGTTCACAATTATGTGATGAACCTATTGTCCAGAAATGACTCTTTGCATCCAACAGTTGATGATGAGGTAGTTTCTAAAAATAGTTAAGAGGACAACTGATTGATTTCAGCAAACTCCTTGAAAAAAAAATCCAAGTTAATTTTGGTGAGAGAAGACAGAAATAGAGATTAAAATATGCAAGCTATTTAAAGACTTATGGAAAAGTCAGTGCCTTGCTCTGACTACATTTCTGAGATTTCTGTGATGATATGTGTGACCATTTATGTAGGAGGTAATTTTTTTTCAAAGTGCTTTCCCATCCACTATTGTGTTTGACTGCTCATGAGAACTATGTGGTGTAAATAGGCCAAGAAGTTTTAACCTCACTTTGTAGAAGAAATTGAGGTCTCAAGATGGTAATGACCTACCCGGATCTGTCTGGTTATCCACAGATTGAAGTTTAGAAACTGGGTTCTCTGACATCATTACTGCTTTTTCTGACACATTCTGTGGCAGTTTTCAGTTTTGCTGGATTGCTGCTGGAGGAAATATAAGGTTTTTTTTTTCCTTTGTGTATTTTGTAAATTGTTCACTGGCTCTCCCATTTCTGCCATTATAAAGACTTTCCTAATGAATTATGCATCAGCATTTGATTTAAAAAAGAAAAGTCAAAGGACTTGGGTTTAAGTAGTATTCTCACATGGAAACATACTACTTCTTACATGCTTTTCTATTCCTCTAAAATGGTTTGTGAAAGAATGATTTAAATACTAATATGAAGCTTTCTGTAATGTTGCCACCTGAAAAAGATGTGATTTGCTAAGCTGTGGAACGGAGGTAGTTTCAAGAGAAATTAACTTCAGTGGCATTAAAAATTTCTATTCTAGTTCTTTCCCCAGATTTCATGGAGTGTCAATAAAATCTATCCTAAGAAACAAAGCAAGGTTTGACAAACAACCCTCATTTTCTGCCTCTTGTTATAATTATTTGACTGAAGTGTGCTCCATCTGTAAGACTGCAGGTTTTTCATGACAAATGCTAACTCATTGAATCTTCATGGTACCTACCGCAGAGCCTGACATGTTGTAGGCACTCATTAAATACAGACTGGATGAATTAGGATTCAGTCGTTCATCATCTGATGTGAAGGAGGATGATAGCCATAGAACTGAAGAGAAATTTACAGCTATAGTAATTATGAGACCTCAAGTCTTGTAATTTGGTACACAAGAAGGGGTTTTTGAAGCTGAGACTAACTGGTCCACTTAACCCACTCACAAGTGGGATGCTGCTTGTGAGGGGAAGGCTTGTGGTGTGGAGGTTTCCATTTGTTTCAGTTTAGGAACTCCCATTGCAGTTTTCTCTTCCCTATTAGCTGTGGTTGTGAAGGCCTTCTGGGAGATGGGACTCAATACAGCTTTTTGTGCATTACCAAACCAAGGGACGGTCTGGAGTACATTGCAGGGCATCCTACGACTTCTGAAAACACACGGCACCTGCTCAGTGTACTGAAAGGCGGAGAATAGGCTTTCTTACCAAGTAACCATTTGAGTGCCACCTTTGTCACTTATAGCCTGAGATATATCACTCAGTTTCTCTGAGGTTTGATTTCCTGATCAGTAAAGTGAGGATACAAAGAGCCTCTGGGTTTGTTATAAGAAACAATTGTTCTTATAATTTGTTAGAAGGAAAATCTTGCCCAGTTTCCTTCTGATACAGCTCAAGTTTGAGCATTGAGATGTGCAAGCTAGGCTGGAAATTCAGAAGCAATCATTTATTAATTTTGGAGTCCAATGAAAGTGCCATCAGTTCACTTCAGTCGCTCAGTCGTGTCCGACTCTTTGTGATTCCATGAATCACAGCACGCCAGGCCTCCCTGTCCATCACCAACTCCTGGAGTTCACTCAAACTCACGTCCATCGAGTCGGTGATGCATCCAGCCATCTCATCCTCTGTCGTCCCCTTTTCCATCTGCCCCCAATCCCTCCCAGCATCAAGGTATTTTCCAGTGAGTCAACTCTTCACATGAGGTGGCCAAAGTATAGGAGTTTCAGCTTCAGCATCAGTCCTTCCAGTGAACACTCAGGACTGAATTCCTTTAGGATGGACTGTTTGGATCTCCTTGCAGTCCAAGGGACTCTCAAGAGTCTTCTCCAATACCACAGTTCAAAAGCATCAATTCTTCGGTGTTCAGCTTTCTTCACAGACCAACTCTCACTTCCATACATGACCACTGGAAAAACAATAGCCTTGACTTAGACAGACCTTTGTTGGCAAAGTAATATCTCTACTTTTCAATATGCTGCTGAGGTTGCACATAACTTTCCTTCCAAGGAGTAAGTGACTTTTAACTTCATGGCTGCAATCACCATCTGCAGTGATTTTGGAACCCCCAAAAATAAAGTCTGACACTGTTTCCCTACTTATTTCCCATGAAGTGATGGGACCAGATGCCATGATCTTAGTTTTCTGAATGTTGAGCTTTAAAACAACTTTTTCACTCTCCTCTTTAACTTTCTTCAAGAGGCTTTTTTTTTCCCTCTTCACTTTCTGCCATAAGGGTGGTGTCATCTGCATATCTGAGGTTATTGATATTTCTCC
The DNA here is from genome assembly GCF_001704415.2 of Capra hircus. Classification (NCBI taxonomy): domain Eukaryota; kingdom Metazoa; phylum Chordata; class Mammalia; order Artiodactyla; family Bovidae; genus Capra; species Capra hircus. Next base: position 12,047,936 of record NC_030812.1, read on the forward strand.
TGCCAATCTTGATTCCAGCTTGTGCTTCTTCCAGCCCAGCATTTCTCATGATGTACTGTGCATATAAGTTAAATAAGCAGGGTGACAATATACAGCCTTGATGTACTCCTTTTCCTATTTGCAGCCAGTTTGTTATTCCATGTCCAGTTCTAACTGTTGCTTCCTGACCTGCATATAGGTTTCTCCAGAGGCAAGTCAGGTGGTCTGGTATTCCCATCTCTTTTTTTCCACAGTTTATTGTGATCCACACAGTCAAAGGTTTTGGTGTAGTCAATAAATCAGAAATAGGTGTTTTTCTGGAACTCTCTTGCTTTTTCAGTGATCCAGCAGATGTTGGCAATTTGATCTCTGGTTCCTCTGCTTCTTCTAAAACCAGCTTGAACATCTGGAAGTTCACAGTTCATGTACTGCTGAAGCCTGGTGTGGAGAATTTTGAGCATTACTTTACTAGCATGTGAGATGAGTGCAATTGTGCTGTAGTTTGAGCATTCTTTGGCATTTCCTTTCTTTGGGATTGGAATGAAAACTGACCTTTTCCAGTCCTGTGTCCACTGCTGAGTTTTCCAAATTTGCTGGCATATTGAGTGCAGCACATTCACAGCATCATCTTTCAGGATTTGAAATAGCTCAACTGGAATTCTATCACCTCCACTAGCTTTGTTTGTAGTGATGTTTTCTAAGGCCCACTTGACTTCACATTCCAGGATGTCTGGCTCTAGGTGAGTGATCACACCATCGTGATTATATTAGTCATCAAGATCTTTTTTGTTCTGTTCTGAGTATTCTTGCCACCTCTTCTTAATATCTTCTGGTTCTGTTATGTCCATACCATTTCTGTCCTTTATCGAGCCCATCTTTGCTTGAAATGTTCCCTGGGCATCTCTAATTTTCTTGAAGAGATCTCTAGTCTTTCCCATTCTGTTGTTTTCCTCTATTTCTTTGCATTGATTGCTGAGGAAGGCTTTCTTATCTTTCCTTCCTATTGTTCGGAACTCTGCATTTAGATGTATATATCTTTCCTTTTCTCCTTTGCTTTTCATCCCTCTTCTTTTCACAGCTATTTGTCAGGCCTTCCTAGACAGCCATTTTGCTTTTTGCATTTCTTTTCCATGGGGATGGTCTTGATCCCCGTCTCCTGTACGTCACGAACCTCATTCCATAGTTCATCAGGCACTCTGTCTATCAGATCTAGGCCCTTAAATCTATTTCTCACTTTCACTGTATAATCACAAGGGATTTGATTTAGATGCCGTCAGTTCAGTTCAGTTCAGCCGCTCAGTTGTGTCCAACTCTTTGCGACCCCATGAATCGCTGCACGCCAGGCCTCCCTGTCCATCACCAACTCCCGGAGTTCACTCAGACTCATGTCCATGGAGTCCGTGATGCCATCCAGCCATCTCATCCTCTGCCCTCCCCTTCTCCTGCCCCCAATCCCTCCCAGCATCAGAGGCTTTTCCAATGAGTCAGCTCTTCGCGTGAGATGGCCAAAGTACTGGAGTTTCAGCTTTAGCATCATTCCTTCCAAAGAGCACCCAGGGCTGATCTCCTTCAGAATGGACTGGTTGGATCTCCTTGTAGTCCAAGGGACTCTCAAGAGTCTTCTCCAACACCACAGTTCAAAAGCATCAATTCTTCAGTGCTCAGCCTTCTTCACAGTCTAACTCTCACATCCATACATGACCACAGGAAAAACCATAGCCTTGACTAGACGGACCTTAGATGCCATAGTGTGTATTAAAAATGAGACATGAAGACTTGGCTGTTGAGTCAGAGCCTCTCATCTGTCAGTCTTAAATAGGAGGGACATTACAATCATGCTACTTGTTAAACTTGAAGGAAATAAAACTGTTGGGTGGAGACTTGGAAAAGAGACTGATAGTCAATTGTCAGGTGTATATTCCATCATGAATCTTTTAGAGGCATAACTGGGATGACTCTCTGAGAACATGTGGCCATTATTGAGTGACATTGTTGTCTCATATTTTGTTTTTTGTAGATAGCAGTGTCCATCTATACTTTCCTAGGAAAAACTGAGTGACTTCATGACTTTTGACAGTATTCTTGTACAGTAAACATCTCTCTGCTCTTGGTGATGAGGAGATGATACGTGCAGACCGTAGAGGGTCAGAAAGTGAAAGTGAAACTCGCTCAGTTGTGTCAGACTCTCTTTGACCCCACAGACTATACAATCCATGGAATTCTCCAGTCAGAATACTGGAGTGAGTAGTCTTTCCCTTCTCCAGGGAATCTTTCCAAGCCAGAAATCGAACCCAGGTCTCCTGCATTGCAGATGGATTCTTCACCAGCTGAGCCACAAGGGAATTCCAAGAATACTGGAGTGGTTAGCTTATTTATCCCTTCTCCAGAGGATCTTCCTGACCCAGGAATCAAAGGAGGGTCTCCAGCATTGCAGGTGGATTCTTTACCAACTGAGCTATCAGGGAAGCCCTGAGTGTCAGAAAAGGCAAAGATAACAGCTTCAAATTTTTGAGACCTCTTCTTATTAATTGTCCAAAATTTCAGAATATTCTTTTCTAGAGGTTAGAGAGCAGGAAGGGAAATTACAAACTAGATTTGGAGCAAGAGGCATTTTTCTTTTTTAAAGAAATGTTAATAAAATGTCTTTAAAAATCAGTAGAAAATACTTTTGGATGACATCCAGATTTGGAAATAGAGTTAAGGGGGATTATTTTTTCAAAGAACCTGCTATTCTGTATATTCAAAGTCAGTTTTCTTTTTACTAGTCACTTTCCTAGACTTGCTCTTTTATTTTCTGTCAGCTTCGTAATACCTGGGGGTGTTCCCATTAAGTGTGAATGTATTTGTTCTGAATATTAATTTTCTCTTGAACAGATTGCTTTAACAAACTGAAATTATGATTTATGGATTCCATTTTTGTGATGAGTCGTTCACAAGAGTGGTCAGCAAGCATAGTTTTGGGTCTCTTTGCTGTTAACTGAAAGAAAGTGTTCCCCAGTTGTTAATTGTATACACAGATTGAGATTACAAACACAGGGAAAACCTTAGATGATTGAATACTGTGTGTGATGCTGACCAATCAGATGCTGATAGTGAGATGGTGATGACCGTGTAATTCTTTTTCCTAGTGAAAAAATTGGGTTTTTCATATGTGCCAGGTATGGGTTTAGACACCTTACGAAGATCTCCTAGTGACCCTGATAGGAAACTGAGGATCCTAGACATAATGTATTTTCCCCAAGATCACACAGCTAGAAAGTTGCAACGGCAGGGTTTGGGCTCAGATAGTATACTTTTGGACTTCCCCTGTGGCCCAGATGGTAGAGAATCTGCCTGCAATGCAGGAGACCTGGGTTCAGTCCCTGGGTAGGGGAAGATCCCCTGGAGGAGGGTGTGGCAACCCTCTCCAGTATTTTTGCCTAGAGAGGAGCCTGGCAGGCTACAGTCCATGGGGTCGCAAAGAGTCAGACACGACTGAGTGACTAAGCACAGCACAGTAGACTTTTAACCAGTTGTCCCACACCACCTTTGAATTGCTGTACATTCCTAGGAAAGCTCCTTTTCTTAACTGATACACATTTGAGTGACCTGGTTAAATAGGGAAGGGTTGGTGTTTTCTTTGTTTGCCCTCTTACTCTGATCTTTTATGTTGGCTTTCTTAAAACAATTAAAAAAGAAAACACTTATAACATTTTTCCCCAGTCATAAATGTTCATTATGGGAAAAAAAAAGAGGAATTAAACTGTATTTCTACCACCTCAACCCTATCATTATTCTTAACCCTTTGTTGTATTTTCTTCTAGTCCTTTCTGTGTATGTATTAATTTATTTCTTCTACTGAGATTAAATTACAATGCTTATTCAGAGTCATTTGCATTCTGTTTGTTGGGCCTTTGAATCTTCCAGTCTGACTCTTTTTTATGAGTGTGAATGAATTGCCTCCAGAGATGCCAGTCTGATTCTCAACATAAGGGATATACAACTTAAAAAAAAAAAATCTAGTTTTAATTCAAGCCTTTACCCAGAAATCTGAGGGGTGGGGGTAGAGATCACTCTATAATGCAGCTCTGCTTGAAAGGACACCAGTATCAGAGTATTCCAACAAGTCAAAAAGAAAAACAGAGAGAAGAATAGGGGGAAAAGAAAAGAGAGGGAGAAAAGGAGAGAAAAATCAAAGTGGCATAACAGAATATTATATTGCCATACAGGTTACAGCTGTTAAGCACTTTCATGATTGTTATTTTGCCATCTCCTTTTAATGAGGTTGAGTTTTGAGAGCCTGAAGCAGGAATGTAAAGTGCCTCACAAATGGCAGAGCCACAACTAAGGATCTGGTCTTCATTTTCTTTTGACTCCTGGTGGTACCAGGAAGTCTCCAGCATTTGGAACACACGCCTCAGAAGAGCTGGAAATACCAGGCCTTTTGTCCCTTCAAGGCCCCTGGTATCACTTACCTAACTGGAGTGCCTGCTCCTGTGCTGGCCCTCTGGTTGTGAGAAGTTTGCTAATAGAGATGAAGGTCCTATTTGATTTCTTATTTTGTGTATGCCTGGAGCCTGTTAAACAGTAGGAACATTATTACTTAAAACTTGTTTTGAGATTATTTAACTTTCTTAATTTTTATAAGAAGTTTGTTTTTATTGAACTAATCCTTCTAATTTGAAAAGTCAAAGATACTGTAAGACGGTTAATGGAAACCAGAGCCAGCCTCATCCACTCCCTGTCTTAGAGTTGTGCTACCCTCAAGCAACCACTTTCATCTCTCTGAGCTCTTCTCCTGAATGAGTATCTGTGTTTTGGAAAAATAAGAGGGTGGCCCGGGGCCATTTATCAGTTATATGTCCTAGGAAAGAAACAATGCTGAGTACCCAGCCCACAACTCTGTCCATTTTAAACAACATTGAGTTAGCAGCAACAGATTTTCTGGTTTCCAATAAATGCTCTTGACTGTTGCCCATTCTCTTCATGTCCTCTACAGAGATTAACAATCTTACGATATTTGTTTGTACAGTTTTATGTGTATTACATAAATATTCTTCAGTGAAGCCACTAGTTTAAGAGTGAGCTGGTTAAGAAATCTCAGAATCAGAGACAACGGGATGAGAAAAATGGAATGGGGCCATCCCAAAGAGGAAGCTGTGGCTATACCTCAGTGTCCTCTGTTATTATAGCTGCCTTCTTTAGAATTCTAATGAGCACACATGCAAAGTGAGATATACTTAGAAACTGTGGGATAAAATATTTAGAGAGGGAAAAAATGAAGAAGAATGGTATACAGATATCGATATTGCCTTTCCAAGTATCTAAGTTGTTCTGATTAATGTGTTTGGACATGGAAAGCTATTACATTCAGAGGAGCTCTGCAGCTATTTCTGGTAGCTTGCGGAGAAGCAGACATCTTCAATAAGGTAATTATTTTAAGTGCATCTGTAGCTATGTAATGTGCACATGTGTTTGTCATTACAGTTGGCAAATTTAGAATCAAGTGCCAGTGTTATCTGTGTTTATATATTCAACAAATGAAAAAACCTATTGAATATTGGCTGCTACCTTTACAAATGTGCATTGTTTAAGAGTTTGCCAAGCACAGTACTTGATAGTTGTCATCACTTAAATTTGCTGTGTAATGTGTAGCACAGAAGATTGTCCTGGGCAACCTAACAGGCTTATCACCGAACTGAGCGAATACGACTTTGTAGGTTGCCAGCGTGGGGCTCCAGAGTGTCTGGCCCTGTGGTGGTAAGACTTGGCATGTAGGAGTTCAGGGTTTTTTCTCATCTTTTAAAGGAAGAAAATTATATGTTAGTGAGTACAGTAATATTTTCAGTAAGGAGAAATAACATGCTGTCAGGACATAATTTGTGAGAAGTATTTAGTAGGTCATATACAAATTTTAGAACAGTGGGGATTTGGGGCTAAAAATTTATAGTTGTGTGCTCTTAAAACTGTAGGCATCAGAAGCCTCTATTTAAATACTTGATATGCATGTTAATTTGTTTACTTATCAATTTGTTGAAACTTTCAGGCTTGAACTATAAATAATAGGCTTTATTTTTGGCCATGCCAAGGGAAAGAACAAATGTGGGATTTAGCAAAAGTAATATCTTAGCTATACAGATATAGTTATGTGTGTGTACTGCAATTAGACTGCTATGTATTCAGGAACTAGTAAACCAAGTTAAGTGTTTAGCTGGCAAGGTTCTGTTTTATGAGGAATAGTGTGTGTAATAAATGACTAAATGGCTTGGCCTTAGTTCTTGGATCATGATAATATATGCAAAAACAACACAGAGCCAATTCCTGATTAACAGTAAGTTTACCTAATTTGTAAGTCATGAGAGCTTTCTCTTTTTACTCTTTGTTTATTGTCTCACCCCTTTCCCTTCTTATTTTCCTGTCCACTAGGAGGTAATGCTTGGAAAAACTTGGGGTGAGAGAGCGGTTGGAAATTTGTTTGGGAGCAATTGTTGCTGGTGTTTTGGGGAGCTAAGATTTGTTAAAGTGTTTTGCTGATGTTAAATTTCAGGATTTTTTTTTTTTTAATGTATTTGAAAGATTATTCAGCCTTTACCAAAGATGGTTTCAAGTTGATGCTGGCTGTGTAATACTAGTTCTGGAAGTTTAAAATTCTCTATCATGCTTTACTATCAATTTTTATACAGATTTTTATCAGAGTAAATATCTCAATGGGCTTTTGAAAACAATTTTATTCTGGTTACTGTTTTACTGAGGACAGCTGTAACCTCTTTGCATTTTGGTTCTCTTGATCTTAAAGTCTCAATGAACAGTTGAATGTGATAGTTATTCACAAATGAATAGATGAGGACTAATTTAAGTTTCCAGCTGTATAGAAGCATGGTTTATCTGAATTTTTGTAGGTCACACAAGTAACTTTATAGTTCTCATTTGGAATATTCCAGCACCTACCTAAAACACTGCTAGCTGGAGCTTAGGATATGATGAAACTTAGGCTCCTTTTGGGTATCATCCAGATAAGGTTAATTGCCCTAAGAGGACCTTGTAAGGGAATTTCAAAGCATGGATAATCAGCATCATGATAGTGAGCTGTATTTACATAATTACAGAAATTAAAGGCTTTGACTAATATATTTTAAAAATCGTAGAAATTATTTTTATTTTTCTAACTTTTAAAAATTTTCTTCATGATACTTTCTATTGGTGAAGGACTTTCCCTATTCATTAGTATTCTGCTAAGTCACTTCAATCATGTCCGACTCTGTGTGACCCCATAGACGGCAGCCCACCAGGCTCCCCGATCCCTGGGATTCTCCAGGCAAGAACTCTGGAGTGGGTTGCCATTTCCTTCTCCAATGTATGAAAGTGAAAAGTGAAAGTGAAGTCGCTCAGTCATGTCCGACTCTTAGTGACCCCATGGACTGCAGCCTACCAGGCTTCTCTGTCCATGGGATTTTCCAGGCAAGAGTACTGGAATGGGGTGCCATTGCCTTCTCTGATTCATTAGTATAAAAAAGTGAAAACCTTAGTCACTCAGTTGTGTCCGACTCTTTGTGACTCTGTGAACGGTAGCCCACCAGGCTCCTCTGTCTATGGGGATTCTCCAGGCAAGAATACTGGAGTGGGGTGCCATTCCTTTCTGCAGGGGATCTTCTTGACCCAGGGATCAAACCCAGGTCTCCTGCATTGCAGGCAGATTCTTTACTGTCTGAGCCACCAGGGAAGCACATTTATTAGTGTATGTAAATACAATTAAGAAAGCAAATTGAATAACAGAAATGCAGTTAGGAAACAGTGAATATTGGGAAATATAATTTATTTTAAGCCTGCTGATTCATAGAGAATTCACTGCTGTAAGGTGAGGTAGCATATATGTTTATGGATACCAAAAATTATCACAGATTTCAGTGCCCTTTCAGTGCCATAAATGTGTATCGACAGCAATTCCACTCCTCGGTATATGTCTAAAAAGTGCCCAAACAGTCCACTAAATTAAAAAAGTTACATGTACCCCACTGTTCATAGCAGCATCATGTATAGTTAACAAAATTTGGAAGCAACCTGTGTCCATCAACAGATGAATGGATAAAGAATATGTGATGTGTATGTACACATACATACATACATACATACATATAATGGAATACTTCTCAGCCATAAAAATGAATGAAATTTGCGATTTGCAGCAACATTGATGGACTTTGAGGGCATTATGCTAAGTGAAATAAGTTAGATAAAAATACTTTATGATATCACTTATAAGTGGAATCTAAAAAATATAATAAAAAAGTAGACTCATGGATGGAACAAACTGGTGGTTATGAGGTCAGGCAGTAGGTTGCAAAGTGGGAGGTATAAACTTTTGGGTTTAAGGTATGTTACAAAGATGTACGACACAAGGACTATAGCCATTGTTAAAATAACTAAATAGAGTGTAACCTTTAAAAATTGTAAAAAAGTAAACTATATTGCATACATTAAAAAAAGCATGTAATGAGTACCTGCTGTGTTACTAGGTATCATGATAAGTGTTAGTGATCAAAAGATGAATAAATACACAGTGTACATGCCAGCTCCCTCCTTTGTGTAGAATTTAAGGTTATGGATGGCAGTCAACGTTAAACAGCGAATTCAGTGTTTTGACTTTTTCTTTGTGTGTGTGTGGGTGTATCTTTCTAAGAACTGCTTATGGACAGTCAAAATAATAGTTTTACTTTTTTTTTTTCCTTATAAATGACATGCCTTTGAATATACTACCTTTTTTACTGAATTGAAGTAAAGTTAATGTACAATATTGTATTAATTTCAGTTGTACCACATAGTTATTCAACATTTAAATACATTTCAAAAAATGACCACAACAGTAAGTCCAGTAACCTTCTGTCCCCATACAAATTTTTCACGGTATTATCGACCATATTCCTTCTGTTGTATCTTACATCCACATGACTTATCGTTTTTTTCACTAGATGTTTGTGTCTCTTAATCACCTTCACTTATTTTGCCTCCCACACTCTCCTCTCTGGCAGGCTCCAGTTTGCTCTATCTATGAATCCTTTTGTTTTTTCTGTTTGATTTTTCAGATTTCACATATATGTGAGATCATATGGTATTTGTCTTTCTCTGTCTAACTTATTTGACTTAACATAATACCCTCTGGCTCCACCCATGTTGTCAAAAACGGCAAGATTTCATTCTTTTTAATGGCTGAGTAATATTTCATTGGGTGTGTGAGTGTGTGTGTGTACATGTATGTGTATATATAAATAACATCTTCTGTATTCATTCATCTATAGGTGGATGCTAAGGTTGTTTCCATATCTTGACTATTGTTAATATTACCACAGTGAACATATTTATGCACAGGGTGCGTAACTCTTTTTTAATTAGTATTTTTGTATTTTTCAGATGAATTCCCCAAAATGAAGTTGCTGACTCATCTGGCAATTCTGTTTTTATAGTAGCTGCACCAATTTTCACCCTTACCAACAGTGCACAAGGGAAAGTTAGAAGTAACTATGAGGGAAGTTTTTTCAGACATTGTAATTTTGGGTGTCACCCTAATGGCAGTGATGAAGCTGGAAGGCAGAGCAGTTGGAGTGAAGAGAAATAAGGAATGTGGTGACATTAGGGATATTTTGTCTTGTCTTCTTTGCAGGGGACACAATGAGAAAGCCATTCTATTCCTAAACTTGTATAGTTTTTTATAGACTATAAAATAAAGCTGAAGTTATACTAAGTAGATATCCGAAGTTTACATAGCTGTGGCACTGGTCTTTGAAATGTGTATTCTTTCAGTTACATGACAAGGTATAGAATGACAAAGTTTAGCTCACAAATACTGATTGAGGGACCGTGTTAGACTGAAGTTGCTTCCGTTACATCATTACTGTCAACACCTTAAACATTTATTGAAGAACTAACGCGTGAATTCATTCATTTCTTCAGCATCAGCTGTGTGACTCTCGTGTATCTTGCCTTGGGAAATCACACCGGGGTGTGTGAGTAAATCTCTAGGCCTTGGTAATAAGGAGCTCAGGTGAACAGATACATAATTATCATGCTTTGTAATATAAGAAAAAGTTATGCAGGGATTGACATTTTTCTCTTGCTGCATAAAGAACTATTGTAAGTTTAAGTAGGGCCAACTATGTTATCTTTTTAGGGTCTAACAAGGTAAAGCATAGATATCAGCTGGGCTTTCGTTTGGAGGCTCCGGTAAAGAGCTGCTTCTAAGCTCAGTTCAGATTGTTGGCTGAATCCAGTTTCTTGTGTGTGTGGCTCTGAGGTTCCCATTACCTTGCTGGCTGTCAGCTGGGGACAGTGTTCTTCAAAGCCAGCAGTGGTGTGTCAAGTCCTTGTATTATGAATTTCTCTGACATCCCCTTCTTTCACCTGCCAGAGAGAACTCATTGCTTTTGCAGGAAGGGCTCATGTGATGGTCCCACTCATATGATCACCCTTTTGCCCTAATCATAGCAGTGACCACAGGGGACAAAGATCATGAGGGTCACCTTAATAGTCTGCCTACCACCCTTGTTACTGGAAACAGGAGAGGAACTGCAAAATGCAATGAGAGAAGTTTAACAGCAGCAGTATAGGGTTGACGATTGCTGAGCCAGCGGAACCTGCACCTGGCTTAAAGTCTAGCTCTCTCTTTATTGGCTTTGTCATTATCCAACCAGTATTTACTGAGGGCCTGTGTTAGGAGCAAATCACTCTCAGAGACTTGTTTTCCTTAGTCATAAAATCTGAAGAGTTATATTTACCTTGAAGGGTTCTTGGGAGAATTAGAAATAATATAAATAAAATACCTGACAAGAGAAGTGCTCATAAATGGAGCTATCAGGAGAATATATTGGAGTCTGAGATTTGTTGCAGGTGGCAAGGAGATATTGACATACGTTAATTCACACATTCTGTCTTTCATTTAATAGGTATTTATTGAATACTAAACAGCAAGCTGAGACTAGGAGGAAGTGAGGAAGATACTTGCCTTGAGCATAAAATTTTAGGGAGAAAGTAGTGCTGAAAACTCAGTAATAAGATAAATTATATGCTAATGCAATATTAAAGAAATAAAATTAAGGCCAAATCAAAATGATGAATCAAATATTCACATGAAGGCAGACGCAGTAACCACTTGTGCTGAGCCATGCACCACTTGTCTGAGGCAAAAGGAAAAGTTGGTAATACTGCTACTAAACCAAACTTAGCTCTACTCACTCACACATGTGCAGTAAAGCCAATCTATTGACACGGGGTGTGGTGAATGAAGGTGTGGCTTTTATTTTAAGGCACCAAATGAGTCCCGTAGCCGATGCTGGAAAGACCTGAACTCCCAGGTAAGTTTCAGGAAAGGATTTTTAAAGGCATGGTGGGGGAGGGGCATTGCAGGGTGCATGATCAGCTTGTGCTCATTTCTCTGGCTGGCTGGTATGTGATCAGCTTGTGCTCATTTCTCTGGCTGGCTGGTAGTAGGGTAGCAGTGAGTGCCACAAGGGTTAACATGATCAATTCTTAGGCTCCAGCTGGGCTGGGCGTTACATGCTCACTGTCATCATGTAGTCTATTTGGTAGAGGTTTCAGTATCTGTAAAACAACTCAGAATCTGTATCAAATACTATTATCTGTGTACTTCAGGGAGGAACTAAAGATTCTGTGATTGCCATGTGGCTAATTTGCTATTTAAAGTGTTATCAGTTTTCCTGGCCTAACTGCTACTTCTGCTGCTTGTATTCACATCTTTTAAATCACTGATTCTTGAACCAGGCTTTTGTGACTCAGGAAAGGCCTGGGAGACTAGCTTTAGGCAAACAAGAGACACTGGGAGAGGTGTCTGTCCTGAAAGGTCCCGTTTGGTCATTTTACTGATCCTGTGTTTATTTAAACATTTTTTGCATTAACTTGATTTCTAAAAAGATTATTTTACTTTATTGTCTTCATTACTGAGTTTTTAGTTTTGTACCTAAGGTGAAAACCTTTCTTACCTAACTCTAGCCCAGGCTCCTCTCACTTGGTTTAAGTCTTTTGTTTTTGAGGTACCTTGGAAGTAAGTGATAGAACATATTTAAATGGTGAGTAAATAGTATGGAAAATTTAATCAGAGTTAAATTTCATTTTGAATACTATTTTGACTTCATTTCAGTATTATTTTAGGTTAGTATCCTGGCATTCTCAATAGCGCTTCCATTTCCTCATTTATTAAAATATTTATCAATCACTGTCAAAATGATTAACTTATTTTTTGACAAACATGTCCTGTGCATAAAGAACAGAATTTCTTTCTGTCTTAGAATTGCTTTAAAAATCTTTCAGTATCAATAAAGTACCATTAGAGTGTTCGTATAATAAAAAGCCTGCCAGTTTTAACTTCTTTGTTTAATTCCTCTTTCATTTCAGTGGCTTTATAATCATTGTTGTTTTGAAGCTATTTCATTCTATTCTGTATGCTTTTCCAATATAAATGGTGAGGGTAAATGCAACATAGTATCAGAATAACTTTTTTATTTTAAGTCTTTACTCCATTGTGTTTTCTTTCTACAGTCTTGTCTGAAAAAGCTAACATTTTCTATGGTCTGGGCATTATTCCCATGATGGATATTTAGTCCCATGATTACTATATTATTGCTAGCATTTTAACATTTCTGAGAAGTACAAACCAAGATTGCCACTTGCTATTTTGAATGTGTTCCAAACAATAGGCTTTACCTAAGAATAGACAGTTGAAAAAGGAAAATGTTGATTGCTTTCAACAAATCCAAGCTGAGATCTTTAATGAACGTTCCAGCTACACAGCTTTTAAGATATTGTAGGGAGATTTATTAATCTCCCTTTTACCTTACAGATGAACAAATGCTGTACTTTTATGCACTAATATATCTGTGATTTGAGGCCTTCTTAAATAATATGAAATGTAAGCAACTAAAGATCTGTTAGCATTTATGACTGTTAAAATGTCCAAGGCGAGGTAATATTGATTGATCAATTTAGAAATTGTGCTGAATGGTTATAAACTTTGAATGACTAATGCTGTGAGAATTTTCCTTAATAAAATTTTGACTAGGAATTGTAAAAGTATGATATTGTTTAATCTCCATCCTTTTGAGAAAATTAACATTGATTTAACGATAAGGTTGAATAGCAGTAAATATAACACTAATTTAGCCAAATAATTTCTTCATTTGTTATGTACAACTGAACAGTCTAACGTGTACTTTTTAAAAATATCGGGTCTGAAATGACACTACTGGGAGAATCATGTTAATGATTGAAATTGTTATGTGCAGCTCTGTTTAGAAATGAATTTGAACCTACACTCAAAGCGCCCACACTGAGAGACTAGACACTTGTGTTTACTGCTTTAGAGCAGCCACTCTGTGGGAAACTTTTAAAAATAGCCACATGATTAGTATATTTATTTAAAATGGCAGGCAGCTCTGCCTACCCCAGGAATGGAGCAGGAAGTGAATGCCAGGGTAAGCAACAGAACAGGCTTGTGTCTAGGTTTTGTTTATATACATATTGCAAATCGTTCAGGAATAAATGAATAAATAGTCAGAAGTTAAAGATTAAAACAAACGCAGAACTTTCCAACTACAGATTTGATTGATTGTAAAGAAATTTGAGGCTGATTTAAATCAGTGATGCTCAAACCACAACCACTCTATTGAGTTTTGTTATATGCGTTTTAAAGAGGGAACATATTACTTTCAATACCAGTACCCAAAAGGAGACAATTCCCTGACGTCCTTCAAAAGATCACATTCCAAAGAAAGTATTTTAGGCAATGATATGGAATAATAAATATATGTTGGGAGAAGGGAAGAGAGTCCATTGGTGTGAAAAGTTAGCTTTCAATTCTCAACTTTCCTGATAGTAATTTATAGGAGACATTGAATTCTGGTATTTTTCATTTTGCCTCTCTAAAAATTTCTAATAGTTCCAACTTAAATAAAATAGTGTAAGTCTTTTGATTTAATATAATTAAGTACTTTTCTTTCTTTTCTATTCATTTGCAAGTTTGCAAAGAGCAAATGGCTAATGGCAAAAATGATTGTGTTCCCTTAAATTAGTATGCCAGGGACAAACCTATATTATCTTTAGTGGATAAATGGGAGTGTCTTCTTTATTCATAAAACTACATCCTTCACAGTGGTAAGTTGATGTCCCGGAGGAACTTGCTTTTATCGTATGATTTTAGCTGCTTTATCAGACGTTCTGCCTTTCAGTTGTCTTATGAGAGTATTTCTTGTGATTTTGATTAAGAAGAGTGATCTGTTGCCTTTTAAATTCTGCGATCACTTACTGAATGACAGACATTTGCGTTCCAGGTCAATACACTAATCATTGTTAATAGTTTCTTGTGTTCTCTCCAGTAGATCCAAGCAACAGGTGGGCTCTTGTGTTCCTTTCAGTTTCATAGTGTCTTTCAAGTTTCACTGCTGTGTGATGAGTTTTATTTAAGGCTTGGGAACATTTTCCTCTGACGTGGAATAAATTATCTGTTGACCTAGTAGGAAAATATAAAAGTTGAATATGTTCTCATTCATATGGAGTAAGAATTGCACATCATTTACCACCAAATATTTAAACATTTTGAGGCTACCGTGGCAGAGCAGAACCAACAGGTATTGTTAGTTCTTTTAATGTCAGTGGTAGCTGTTTGACCGGTGATGAAAAAAAAAATTAATAAAATGATCTTTAGTAAGTCTTCTCTTTAGTTAATTAAAAATAATACATAGAGAATTGGTTAATGAATGCTTGTCTTGTGAATAACTGTAGCAGTGATTGTAACAATCACAGTGGCCAATGTCTCTTTTTTTCAGCTTTTTTATAATTTAAGACATTAAAAAATAAAAAACACATAGAGAAAATAAAATATAAAACAAATACACACAGTTCAATGAATTATTATAAAATGATTGTATAACCAGCACACAAGTCAAATAGAATGTTTCCAGTACTCCAAAGTTCACTTCTGGTTATTACTTCCTATATTCTTTCACAAAGGTGATCAGCATCCTGGATTTTCTAGTGTCACTTCTTTGGTTTTCTTCAGAGTTTTCTTTCTTTTTTTTTTTTTCAATTTTATTGAGCTATGATTGACATATCAGCACTGTGTAAGTTTAAGGCATAGAGCATAATGAGTTGAAATATATACATCTTGAGTTGATTGAGTGACCAGTGTCTTAAACAGTGTCAGTTA
Organism: Capra hircus; assembly: GCF_001704415.2. Taxonomy (NCBI): domain Eukaryota; kingdom Metazoa; phylum Chordata; class Mammalia; order Artiodactyla; family Bovidae; genus Capra; species Capra hircus. Next base: position 12,063,099 of record NC_030812.1, read on the forward strand.
TGTGTTGAACATGTGAATAAGATACATCCATGCTCTGTAAGAGCTCAGGTTCTCCAGCCTCTTTGCAAGTAGGTGTGGCCACAAGATTTCATCCTGCCCAGTGGGATGTAACCAGAAGAGAGGTATGTAACTTGATAGTCGTTTCTTTTCCTGTTTGCTGCTGGCTGGAATGTAGGTGAGATAGTAGGACCAAGATGGGCCAAAACCAGATGTTATAAGTCAATACAGGATTCGTCTAGGTCCCTTGTTATCAGGGACCTGCCATTTCTAGCACTGGACTGTATATTATGTAGATGGAATGATATCCCATCTTGTGTGCATCACTATTACTTTGGAATTTCTATTTATTTTTGCTGAACTTACCCTGTGTTAAATCTAGTGAGACAAATTTCTCAATCATTAGTCAGGAGGCCAAGTAGGCTAAGTGAATTGAATAATGGGTGAAAGGTCTATTTGTTTAGGAATAGCTGGGGTGTAATTAAGGCAAGAGTCCAGGGTTATCTAGCTTTATGTGGATAGGAGATGCTAAACAGGAATTGAGGAAGGCTGACTCAGGAAAACTTACAGGAGAACAGGAAAGTGTACTGGAAAGAGTCCTAGAGTGGGCTTTACAAGATGTATTTGGTAGAACCAGTACTGCTACTTACTGTTCATAGAGCCTTAGTTCTTTAAACTATGTTAATGTGATGGATTGATTCAAGGATGAAATGGAACATGTGTGGTAAGTTGCTTTGTAAACCGTTTCCTAGGTAATTAGTACTCTGAACATGTACAAGTTATGGAATGAAATTACAAGGCACATTGAAATTGTGCTTCCTACTATCCATTTAAAATGTACTCAGAGGGCGAAGTTTATCCCCTGTTAATCAAAACTCTAGCAAGTCTTCTGACTTTTCTGGTGCTAGAAAGCCTTATAATCCCTTTACTTGCAATGACAGTCTCATTTGGAAAATTAATCCTCTGCTTCTGGTGGACTTTGCTGTAGAAGAGGGATCTGTGTTCTTGACAGTGGGTTGTAATTGACATTCATTCATTGCATCTGGTAAGCCTAGCCTGGGCAAGTGCTGAAGCAAAGAGGAACCACTGCTTCTTGCAGGATCCTTGTTTCTTCTTTCTGTTTCTTCTCCTATCTTCTGTCAAAGATTCTTCCAAAATATAAGAACTGTATAAAAGGTCCACAAGAAAGTTCTTTTTCTGTGTATTGTGGATTCATGCAGGCTTTGCATACTTAAGACCTAGAAGGGATACTGGGAGCTGAATCATTTTCTTACGGGAGTGTCTCTGAATCTATCGGTGCCTTCCCTGCTGGGAACCTCTGACCATGGCTCCCCTGGAGTGTTTTGTGTTTGCCTCTGACTGACCCTTTCCCCTCGGCCCTTGTTTTTTGATGGTCTGTGTCACAGTTTCTCTTGGTGAGACTTCTTAGGAAGTTCCCGTGGCCTTCTTAGGAAGAATTCAGAATGGCTCCACGCTGGCTCTTCCTTTTGCCAGACCCACTGCTGATCCACAGGGAACACTTGCCCATCGTTGACCTCCTCTTGGAAAGGAAAACCTTCAGTACTTCCCAGGTACCGTGTTGTCATGCTGCCCCAGGCCACCTGATATTTCCCAGGTTAGAGACACCACTAAATGTTGACTTCCAGCCCTGAGACAACATAACAAGCTTAGGATGTGCCCTTGAGTTTCCTCTTTCTTGAGCTGAAGGAGGTAGCACATTCCCCTTCGTCTTGTCTCTATGACCTGACACTTGTTCCCAATACATCAGTGAGCAGATACTTTTGTGATGCCTACTTTGAAATTTGCGTTTTAGTTTGCACCTCCCTATGTATCTGATATTTGTCATCTGGGGCCTCAACCAAAGCTCATATCCACTTATACATGCTTTTCAAAAATTGTTTATTTGTATTCCCTCTCAAGAGGGCTTTCCTAGGGGCAGTGTTGATTTTTAAATTTTTTAGAAAATTTCAGTGCATGGTTAAAAGACTCAATCTCAGTCCAGATGTGCAGAGAAACTGAGAATTTTTATTACTCTCTTAACTGATCTAGCCTTCCTTGTTTCCTGGAGAGTAAGAAAGGGAACTGCTAAATGGTCAAGTAGAAGAAACTTAGTCCAACGCAATTAAGTCATATCTTTAGGTAAAATGGGAGGCTCTAGGATTTGCCTTCCTATCTCTTTGCTCCCATTCAGGAAGCCATGTGGGAATAGGGGAGAGAAAGTGAGACATTTGGTAGAGATCTGTATAGTCCTTGGATCTGTATGGAGCCCTTGGAATTCTCATTTGTTTCTGTGATCAGGACAAGTGATTACTAAGATGTAAGTGGATCTGTTTTTCTATTGAGAGACTGTGGATAAATCCGTACTGTTCTTCCAGCATACATATATTTCTTAGCATTTGCCTTTCCCTTCCTGGGGTACATACTCTTCTGAGTCCACGGCTGTAGTCCTCATACTCTGTGGAGGTCATCATGAACCTGGTGTGGCCAAAGAGGATTGTCAGCCCCCTAAATGTTTCGGGGCTCCCCCTGGAGCACATCCCTTTCACACTGAGTGTAGGACCACTGTCCTTGCCTTTCATTAACTCTTCTGTGCTCTGTATCCTCATGACCAAAATCCTTTAAGATAGAAGCAGGCTTTCATTCATTTCCTTCTGGAGACGTCCCCCTCTGTCATGTCATCTTTCTTTATGTCTTCAGCCTCATGACTAAGCCTAAATGACACAAGGCTAAGCCTAAATGAGATAAAGATGTCTTTCAAAACTATTGTGATATCTATAATATTTATATTATATGCATTCACTATATGGTAGATTGGAACACAAAGCAGCTGGATAGTCTAACTGAGAAGAAACGAGTTTAGAAAAAGCTGACTTCTAAAGAGGGTGATTTTCCACTATGGCCTGTACAGCCTTCATTCCCCAGATCCTGTCTGTTTTTTATTACCACCCATGCATCTTTCGTTCCCAGACCATGTGACCACCTTACCTCTAGTATTTACCCTCTAGTACACTGTGCCTGCTCCATCTGTACACAGTTACCTTTCTGTGATGATTTAGACTGTTTCTATACCCTTTCACCATCTTTATCATGGAATTGGTCTTGTGTTTACAATAGTTGCTGTGGGCATTTGTCTGGTTAATTCTTTTCTGAGCCTTCATTTACCCATTGGTGAATAAAGATAATAATACTGGCTTCATCCAATTACTGTGAGTGCAAAATGAAAGAGCAGATATATACCATGTCAGGTAAGAACCGCCAGGCACTCAATTAGTGGTAGCTTTTATTATTCCTTTTCATTGTTTCCCAGCACAAGCCTTCCCTTTCAGCCAGAGTGGTAGTATTAGTCTCTCAAACTTTCTGTGTCCCATTTTGACTGTCAGAAATCCTTGTGAGCCTTATTTGTTTTACAGGTGCTTTTCTGATGGGTTTATTTCCCACGAATCTGTCCTTTCTTTTAACCACCTTAACACTATAGAAAACATAACTTTTGCAGCACCATAGAAATAAGACTCTTTAGTCACAATGCATTGTGACTTACGTATTTCATGTGTATATTTTGTATTTTTTCCTCATTGTTTTCTATTGTTTTCTTTAGCTGTTAGTATGCTTCTGGAGAGAAAAGTTTTGTTGTCTTTCTGTGCTTTTTTGTAATTAAGCAATCATATATTAAGTGCTTGATAACCAAGTGTTTCATAATTTTTTTGGGGAATTTTGACTTTGTTTACTGTTGACCAGCAATAACTGTTAAATGACATGTATTAGACTTCTGTAACCATCTTTGTGGAATATCAAATTAGTATTTGCATGTTCGAGAGAAATATTAGCAAATATTATGGTGACCTTCTGAAATGTGAACTTTTAGTACTCTCATCAAAGGTCATAAGAGTCAAGTATGGTTTTGGTTAGGGCTTCCCTGGTAGCTCAGCTGGTAAAGAATCTGCCCGTAATGCTGGAGTCCTGGGTTTGATCCCTGGGTTGGGAACATCCCCTGGAGGAGGGCATGGCCCACCTGCTCCAATAGTCTTGCCTGGAGAATCCCCATGGATAGAGGAGCCTGGTGGGCTACAGTCCATGGGGTCTCAGAGTCGGACACGACTGAGCAACTGAGCACACAGCAGAGGGTTTTGGTTTGAAAGGCTTTTGTTTGAAAATGATAGGAAACCTGTCTCTGGTAGGAGTTTATCTGTCTCAGGTAGCAGGAGATTCAGAGGCCAGCACCTGGGGCTGCTCCATGCCACCCACCCGGGCCAGGCTCTCTCCTCTGCCGTTCTTGGCACGTTACCTTGGATCTTCACCACATCCATGGTCAGGTCCATGTTCTGGGCAGAGAGAAGTGGAGGGAGCAAAGTATAGGAAAGGGCGCTCTGCTTGGTGTTTTGTTTTTTCTTTTCTTTTATAGAGGTGACACAAACTTTTATGGAAGTTCCACCTGCAAACCTCTACTTATATCTCCTTGCATGGATGCCCCTGGTGACCCTTCTCTGGAGAGTGACTGAGAGCAAGGGGCTGGTGGGGCTTGGGGCAGGCACCAGCCGTATTCTCCCCAAATGTTAAAGCACCACTTAAGTAGTGATCTCCCAACTAAAGCCCTATTTTGGAAGTGCCCTCTAATAGATACCTCTTAGAAAAAATAACTTTTTAGGCTAATGAAACTACTAATTCAACTTTTGTTTTGTTGGAGGGATGCTGTCCTAGGTCTTTGTTACAGAATGTGGACTTTTCTAGTTTCAGTGTGTGAGCTTTGTTGCCCCGTGGCATGTGGGGTCTTGGTTCTCTGACCAGAAATAGCACCTGCGTCCCCTGCATTGAGAGGTGAATTCTTAACCACTGGACCACCAGGGTAGTCCCTGTAATTTAACTTTCTGAAGGGGTGTTTTTACTTTTTTTTTGAGGTTGGGGAATTCTCATGTTTGTTGGCTTTCTTTTTGTTATCAAAGCCTGTCTACAAAAGATATTGCAATCTCAGTTTGGATTGAGAAGTATTCAGAATATAAATCCAGTTTTATTGCTAGAAGGGAAAAAAAATAAAGAACAAGGTATCAGTGAGCTTCTTGAAAGACACAACAGGGATTTATTTTCTCTTCTGTTTGTGTGTGTGCCCTTTAATTTTTTCATTCCTTCAGCAGAGCTCAGGCAACCCCAAATTAAAGCAATTCATGCCACGTCGCACATGATGATTAAATCTGATCTGGCTGTCCTGAAGATGGACAGATAACAGTTGTTGCAGAAAAACCTTTTGTAGAATCTGAAAAGACGACTGTCACAAAGAACGCTCCAACTCCCCTGTGTTCCAAGATAAAGTTAAATTGGATCAGCTGAGGTCCTTTGCAGGTATCAATCCATTTAGTAATATTTGATATGTATTGACTGAACAGAAATCGAGTGTCCTAAGTGAAGTTCCATTATCCACGGGAACCTGTCGTAAATACCGCAGTGTTGTGATGTAGGTTTAGCTAATTTCATGTCCTTTTGAAGCTGCTCTTCAATAGCTCGAAATGCTTATTACCAGCAAACATTGTGCATTAGCACACAAGAGCCTAGGGAAAACACCACTTACCCTTTGGTAATGGACAAATAGATGATAGCGGAAGATGGGAATTAATTATCTTTATGCAGATACACATCAGTCTGTGAAAGAACAGGATCATTTATGCTTTGGAAAAAAATACCATTTTGTTTTCATGAAGATGCAAAGCAGGCAAATAGTTGCTCAAGAATAAATTATTTGAGTTGGTATGGATTCTGTGGTTTATTCAGAGCATCTGGGAATTAAATGTGCATATTTTTTTACCCTCTACGCCATTTTAAATTTAAGAAATGCTGCTTCGGCCTTCTGATTTAGGGACTCTGGCCAAATGATTTTTCTTTTGTCCTGCTGTTTACATGGGCCAACTGTTTGCTTGTTGGCTCTATTCAAGGTGCTGATCCTAAATTGTCATACTTTCTGGCCCTGAGTGGAAAGGTCATTGCTTGCCTGTCTTACTGTGCTACTCAAAGCATTATGTAATACATTGAAGAATTTTTATAGCGAGGTTGTTCTTTTACATTAGACATTTCTTATAGTGATACAAAGAGTTTTGTTATAAAGTTAGGAAAAGGTATGGGACACTGGAGTTTTTGAAATAACCAGGAACTGTATATGTCTTTTAAAAGTTCTTTTTCCTCACTTGCTCAGTTATTTAGCTTTTGATGTATATCTGGCATTTTTCTATTGAAACAACTAATGCACCATCAGCATTTCATCCATCTGCCTAATAAAGTGTCTGCTTTGAGGTGAGTACATCACGTTGCTATTGCATCGTGAATGCCAGGGTTCAGTTCATGGCAGTATTGGACCCCATGCAAGTTTCCGTCTACTGAGAGAGTTTTGCTGAATTTAGCAGATGTTTATGTGATGCACTGTATTTCGGCACTTTGTGTGTATTGTGGAGATACAGAAGTGACTGGTTTCTAACTTTGTGAAGGGTCTCACATACACACATGTGAACACACATGCATTGTGTTCTAACGGTAGCCCTTCCAGGTTCTCATCCTGACTCTTTAATAAAACATGAATCTAAGGCACTGTTATGAAGGGATTTTGCAGATATAATCAAAGTCCCACATCAGTTGACCTTAAGATATGGAGATTGCCCAGATGGGCCTAACCCTAAAAGGTAAGCCATTTAAAAGCAGAAATTTTCCCTGGCAGTGGCAGAGGAGGAAGTAAGAGAGCTTCAAAGCCTGGGAGGGACTCTCTTCATCTGGCCGTTGCTGGCTTGAAGGTGGAAGCACCCTGTGAGAAGAGGTGTGGACAACCTCTAGAAGTTGAGCGGAGCTCCCAGCTGACAGCCGCCAAGGAACTCGTCAGGAATCAGAATCTGGCTAACAACCTGGATGAGCACAGACGTGGTTTCTTACCTAGAACCTCCAGCCAAGAGGTCGTTGTAGCTATCACCTTGGTTTTGGTTTTGTGTGAGAGACTCTTCTTAGGCAGAGCTTCCCTGGTGGCTCAGAGGGTAAAGTGTCTGCCTGCAACACGGGAGACCCGGGTTCAATCCCTGGGTCAGGAAGATCTCCTGGAGAAGGAAATGGCAACCCACTCCAGTACTCTTGCCTGGTAAATTCCATGGACTGAGGAGTCTGGTGGGCTATAGTCTGTGGGGTCGCAAGAGTTGGACATGACTGAGCGACTTCACTTTCACTTAGGCAGAAGACCTAGCTGAGTCATGCTCAACTGCTGACCTATAGAACTGTGAGCTAATATACTGGCCTTCTTATAAGCCTCTGCGTTTGTGGTAATTTATGCAAAAATACAAAATTAACACACACATACAGACAGACAGGGTGATCCTCTCCTCTATGGCAGGAGATGTTAGAGATGCTGAGTTAGTTTCAGTTTTCAGGACACCAAAAAAAAAAAAAAAAGAATTGGATGACATTATCAGAATTTTAGATTTACCATAAATATTCTAATTGTATTCATAAGAAAATAGAAGTCCAGAGACGTGATGATTTTGTCTAAGGTTTTAGAGCTAGCTAATGACAGAGCTGGGAATGAGCTTGTATCCTGATTGAAGGTTCAATGTTGTTTCCATTATATCTCCATACGGTGTGTAATGAATTCTAGCTTTAAGTTGGAACCAAAGTGCAAAGCCCAATAATAGCAATTACTCTGTCATTATGCCAGATGTAAGGAAGGAGAGTAATAGAACAAAAGGTAATTTCAGGAGAGCATTATTATTTTTCCCTTAAAGAAGGAATAAAAAAGTATCTGCTTTGTTGTGATTCATTCATATATGAATCACAACATAAAAACGCTGACAGACTCAGTGCAGTATTTTTTCCTTCCAGGTGACCCATGACTGAGCTATTCAATGATCCTGGTGTTATTTGAGGGTTTTTTTTTTTTTTTTGCTTTAAACACATTTAGCACTTTTGTTTGAGCATCCTCAAGTGATGGCAGCTCTTTTACCCTTGAGGGTTTGATATTGTTTCCAAATAGCTTTTGGATGGTTGTAATATGACAAGTCATATTTGGAAATTAGTCTGAATAATCTATTAATAACAAAAATCATTCTGAATAATATTTAAGAAAATTGGTCTGGGTGATATAAAAAGAAAATACTGCTATCATGTATTAAAGTGGGCTTTTCTATTCATTTTTTAATGTACCAGACCATAGTTTTAAAGAAAGTTTAGAGATAGATTATTGTTTTAAAGAAAGCTTAGAAGTTATTTGGAACAGTATTTACATGACTAGAGTAAATAACCATTGCTTCTGGTAGGTAGTTAAATCAAACCTGTGCTTTGGGAAGAGTGGAATCCTGACTTTGACAACTTTTTAGTTGTAGGATCCTGGGAGAGTTAGTCTCTACAAATCCTGATTTTTTAATATGTAAAATGGAGACAGTAGCATTTTCTTTATGCCTGTCACATAGGAGATGCTCAATGAAAGAATGAAATGAATGGATTAAATAGTATTAGTCTTGCAAAACTCTTACACATAAACCTTATCCATAGTTTGTGCTGAAGCCTAGTTTGGTTTTCAGAATGTTACTTTTAGTGGTAAAGTAGATGTCCAGTTTTGATGAATAAGAGTAGCTTCCTGTTTTACTTGAACCAAAGGAATGGAATTCCTTCTTTGCTAATTTTGTACCAAATCTATGTAGACCCTTTTGGTGGCACCCTGGGGGGTGTCTGCTTACCATAGGACATAGGCTGAGCCTTCCTCTGTTTTCACAACCATGTTTTCCCTCTTTTCCAAAGGACGCATGCTACCGTGGGATCACTCTGGCATCACCTGAGTGTGCCAAACTCTTTTTTTTTTTTTTTAATTGAGCTGTATTTAACTTGCTGCATTGTGTAAGTTTAAGATTTACAGCATACTGATTTGATGTCATAGTGCAATATGATGGCCATTGTAGCAGCAGCTAGTGCTTCTGTCACGTCCCATCATTATCATTTCTTCTAATGTTGGGAAAAATAAAGATTTACCAAACTCTCAACTTGGACTTGCTTCCACTTTAGACACTGATATGCATTCATTTGTTGTCCTCCTTAACTTACATTCCAGTGAGAGAGACAGAGAGAAACTGTTTCTTATCACCACCTCCCTGCTCAGCCTTGCTCACCTGAGTCTGAAAATGTGGGCACAACTCCCCCTTGTGCCCGTGATGCTTGTGTGTGTGTGTGTGTGTGTGTGTGTGTGAGTGTGTGTGTATGTGTAGCTGCTGAATTCCTGACTTTGAGGTCTGGCCTCAGCGTGGAGAACTGTGTCTCTATTTCTTTTGGCCAATTCCAAAGCTTATGTGATGTCACACCATACACTTATTTGTAGTTTTTGTTTCCCTTCCCTTTAATCATATGTGGTTCAAGTTATGAAGTGCTTCTGAAGTTTTATATCCCTGAGCTCTAAAAGTTGAAACTATTTTTTAAACGAAGTATGATTGAAGTTACATGCTTCCTGTAGTACTGACCCAGTCAGACAGACTTCTGTTAGGGAGCAGCATGCATGGTGGAGATGAAAGAATGAAATACGTTTTGACATCTCTTCCTCATGTTTTTGAGAGGTGACCTGACACAGCGTGCCATTTGCCATTTCGTAAAGGGACTTAAAAGACTTTCCTGTTAATTGTCACTTTGTTCTCCCACCCACTATCTCCAGTGAATAGAGACTGCGTTAGAAATAATAACGATGTTAATTATTTTATAGTAACAGCTGATATATGTAGAGATTTTTTAAGCTAAGGCTAAGTGCTTTGTATGAATTAGCGCATTCAATTTTCACAACAATCCTGTGAGATAATTGTAGTATCATCAGTCCTGTGAGATAATAACTATTATCAATCCTGTGACTTTGGAGCCCTTGTCTTTTGAGTGTATGCTTATAAAGCACCGCACAAGGTGCTTCATCTGTAGTTTTATTTTTCTAGTTCCTCACCACAGCTTTCTGAGTTATTATCCCACCGATGTATAAGCTCCATGAGGTCAATGAATGTTTTTTTCTTCTAGGCTAAATCCTAGAACAGCAGCTATTATAGTGCCTGTTGCCTGTTAGAAACTCAGTGAATAGCTATCGAATAGACAATTTTTAGTTTTTGGATAAGGAAACTGTTAAAGAAATGGTAAATAACTTGCCCCAGGGCAAGTGGTAAAGCTAGAATTCACACTCAGGTAAGTATGACTTCAGAGCTTGTGATCTTTACCTATGTGGTATGAGAGTAATTTTCTGAGGCAACATACAAAATATGTTGTATAATTTTAGGTTTCTGAAATAAAAAGAATATAATGTTATTTTGGAAACTGTGCAAAAATTTATTTTGAAACTTGTAAATCATCTCTTAATGGGAAAGCCATGGGCTTAGAAGGCTAATCTTGAAGGAATGAAAAATGTGTTTTGGGAAAATATGAATCTATATAGGAAATATATATGTGAATATACATAAATATAGGAAAATATTGTGACACACTCAGCGACATTTTTAGTTCATTTAAAAAAGGAAAATTGGAAGTATGTTTTAGCATGAAGTTTTATGAGGTTTACTACTTCATAAAATATGCATAATTAAAATATGAATTTTCAAAACTTATTGATTTTAGCTTCTATCATTACTAATTCCTAATGCTTCTTTTTCTCTTCTAGAAAAAATATCTGAAATTATGAACACTTACATTGTATGGAGTGTGGAATATGGTTTTTGATACTTAAATATTGCTCAGTCACTCAGCTGTTTCCACCTCTTTGCGATCCTTTGGACTGTAGCCTGTCAGGGTCCTCTCTCTGTGGGATTTCCCAGGCAAGGATACTGGAGTAGCTTGCCGTTTCCTTCTCCAGGGGCTCTTCGGACCAAGGGATCGGTCTAGGGTCTCCAGTGTCTCATGCATTACAGGCGGATTCTTCACCCTCTGAGCCATCAGGGAAACCCACATATTTAGGGCATTTCTAGACAGATAGTTTTGTCTTAAAGGGGTCAACAGAATTCCAAGGTATTTCCCAAAAGATTGTGCCAATTTCCACTGTCTCTAGAATATTGTGAACATATACTTTATTCCAACCAATCCATATTGGCTATTGGTTTTCAAAATTATTGCAGTTTTATAGGGGAGAGAACAGCATTCCATTTTAATTTGCAGTCTGCATTTTTTATAAAGTTAAATATTTTTTCCAAATGGTTATTAACTAAATATACTTCCCCATAGACTGTCAATTTTTTTCACTTATTGGTAATCCCCTTTTCTTTCTTTCTTCTTAAAACCTCTAGTTGGTTATAACAGTCTCATGGCTAGAGTTATCCTAAATTACTGATAGATGAGCTATTTATATTTTTTCAAGCATAAACTTGGGAACAGCTAGACATTCTTTCAGTATATAGTTAATTTAAAAACTCATAAAGACCAGCCACCACCCTTAGAAAATTAATTCTGTATCAAGGATATAAATATATATCTATAACATCATCATATGCCTTAGTTAACACGAGTAAACATCTCGTGTTAGAACTTTAAAGAAAATAAGCAGTACAATTGGGCTTTGTTTCTTTAATTTTTTAATGAAGGAAAGAAGAAACTTCCCTGCTGGTCCAGTGGTTAGAACTCTGTGCTTTCATCACTGTGGATTTGGGTTCGATTCCTGGTCGAGAAACTAAGATCCTACAAGCTATGTGACTAGGCCAAAAAATAAAAATTAAAAAAAAGAAAGAAGTTTTGTGAAAACAAAAAGACCGACCATGTGTAAATATTTTTTAAATGATTTCCTCATTTGTGGCTTTACTGAGTGTAAGGTTAAAGTTTAAAAGTCAACATGATGTTATCATAACAAGTGTTTAGGATTAGTTTTATGTATGGGCCTCTTTTATATATTGAGTGGCTTGGTAATTTTAACTGGAGGAAACTGATTAAGAAAACAGTTGTTCATTTCTGTTTGCTGACTTGAGAAGAATCTGTAAAAAGAGAAAACTTTGAGTTCATTTCTTTTAAAGAAGGTTTGGAAACTTTACATGTAACTTCTGAGATTTAGGTCTCTCTTGTGAGACAGCCAAAGGCATAATACATTTTCTGGGAGACCCAGTTGATGAATGTGTAAAGCTGTTCAAATTTTCAAAGGTCTTCTAAAATGCATTTCTAGTTTTTTGATGCAAAAGTTAGTTGGTTTAAATGTCAGCCTGTGTCTTATGTCCATGAAACTGGTTGGCTTTCCTAGGAAAATATAGGTAAAAGTAAACTGTACTACATGAATTAGAAAAGCTTGATGGAGTTGTTGCAGGAAGGAGGACCCCTTCCAGGGCCCGAAACTGGGCTCTTGTCTAACACTCAGAAATGAATTGTCGGAGGAGACACATGTGCTGACAAAGCAAGAGGCTTTATTGGGAAAGGGCGCCCGGGTGGAGAGCAGTAGGGTAAGGGAACCCAGGAGAACTGCTCTGCCATGTGGCTCGCAGTCTCAGGTTTTATGGTGATGGGATTAGTTTCCGGGTGGTCTTTGGCCAATCATTCTAATTCAGAGTCTTTCCTGGTGGTGCATGCATCGCTCGGCCAAGATGGATGCTAGCAAGAGGGATTCTGGGAAGTGGACGGACATATGGTGTCTCCTTTAGACCTTTCCCGAACTCTTCCAGTTGGTGGTGGCTTATTAGTTCCATATTCCTTATCAGGATCTCCTATCAATAAACAACTCATGTAAATGGTTACTATGGTGCCTGGCCAGGGTAGGTGGTTTCAATCAGTGTGTGTCCCCTAACAAAGTTAGAGCTATTATTGAGCAAATTCTCTAGGGTGTCTTAGTAGGTCAAGTTTTGCCAAGCATTGGAACATTCTGGAATCCTGTAGTCACATCTGTGAAAGGGACAAATGGAAATGTCACCAGAATCAGGAGATTGAGAGTTATGTCTGGGAGTCTACCTGTTTTTCCAGGAGATTGCCCTAGGGAATGACATCTTCTCATATTTCCATTATTCTGCCTTTTGTTCATCAGAAATAAATTGAGAGAATATTGATAAATTAAGGTATTTCATAGACAATAAAAATAAAAAGTAAATGCATTGTTTCAAATATATTTATTACTCAGTGTCTTTTAGAAACAAATACTCTGTTATTGATTTTTCTCATCAGTAGTTTAATTCACTGAGTTCAGAAAATGATTATAAATCAAAAACCCATGGGGTGTCAGGCTTAGTGACTTTGTATTATAAGAAGTGGATGGCCCTCAATAAAAATAATAGATAGGCTCTGCTAATTTATTTGTGAAGCAAAACTTTGTAAATTAAGTATTTGGATTTTAAAAGAGGTACTTCAAAAAAGTACCTCAGCTGAGTCAGTTCATGCAATGTTGTATCATTTTGGAATGCAAAAAGCACTCCTGAATTTACATGGCCTGGAAACTGGGTTTTCTTATATTTGATTTTCTCAGAGTACAGTGTAATTGCACTCAACTCCTTGTGAACAGAAATGTTTGAGGATGGGTTAAATGAGCTATAGAAAGCACCTCAGAAAAAAGTGCCATGTGAGATATAATTATTTTCCAAGTACAATATGTGAGCAGCTTTCACAAATCAAAGTTTCCTTGAAATAGAGATTACAATCCAAGTTCATTTGTATACTATTGTATTTGGAGTGGAGAAGGAAATGGCAACCCACTCCAGTGTTCTTGCCTGGAGAATCCCAGGGACGGGGGAGCCTGGTGGGCTGCTGTCTATGGGGTCGCACAGAGTTGGACACAATTGAAGCGACTTAGCAGTAGCAGTAGTAGCAGTATTTGGAGTGCCTGCCAACATTCTAATTTGCAGTTACTTTGAGGGGAAAATTCTTCAGATTCATTAGTGTTGTAAGCAAATGTAACTTAAACTCTGATAACAGAGGTGACATTGGGCAGGTAAGTTGAGCTGCTCAGTTCAGTTCAGTCACTCAGTTGTGTCCAACTCTTTGCGACCCCACGAATTGCAGCACGCCAGGCCTCGATGTCCATCACCAACTCCCAGAGTTTACCCATACTCGTGTCCATTGAGTTGGTGATGCCATCCAGCCATCTCATACTCTGTCATCCCCTTCTCCTCCTCCCCCCAAATCCCTCCCAGCATGACTGACACATGAGTGAGTCAACTCTTCGCATGAGGTAGCCAAAGTATTGGAGTTTCGGCTTTAGCATCAGTCCTTCCAATGAACACCCAGGACTGATCTCCTTTAGGATGGACTGATTGGATCTCCTTGCAGTCCAAGGGACTCTCAAGAGTCTTCTCCAATACCACAGTTCAAAAGCATCAATTCTTCGGTGCTCAGCTTTCTTCACAGTCCAACTCTCACATTCATACGTGACTACTGGAAAAACCACAGCCTTGACTAGATGGACCTTTGTTGGCAAAGTAATGGCTCTGCTTTTGAATATGCTATCTAGGTTGGTCATAACTTTGTTTCCAAGGAGTAAGCGTCTTTTAATTTCATGGCTGCAGTCACCATCTGCAGTGATTTTGGAGCCCCAAAAAATAAAGTCTGAGACTGTTTCCACTGTTTCCCCATCAATTTGCCATGAAGTGATGGGACCAGATGCCATGATCTTCATTTTCTGAATGTTGAGCTTTAAGCCAACTTTTTCACTCTCCTCTTTCACTTTCATCAAGAGGCTTTTTAGTTAGGGTCAGCTGCTCAGTACCTCTCTTTTTCATTTGCTTTTTTTTTTTTTTTTTAAGATATGGAGCAGTGGTTGGTTGTGGTGGCAATATGCTATTTGTGCTTCTCCAGCATCAGCATCAGTTTCCCTTTTCTTCTCTTACAGTATCTGGAATTTCATTTGGGAAACCTCTCCTCCTATATTCAGTGTAGCTCAGGAGGGGCTGCCTTCATCCCTCTCCTTTCTGTAATGAGCAAGGGAGCATCTCCTGCCCACAGGGAGTAAGTAGCCAATATTGATTAAGTGAGACTCAATTCTTGAATTTTTTGTTGAAATTATTGGAAAGGAAACTTGTTAACTTTTCCCCCCTGGAATTTCGTAGCATGTAGTAATAAGCAGGATAGTCTTCCTGCTGGACTTCTCTTGTGGCTCAGTGGTAAAGAATCCTCCTGCAGTGCAGGAGACAGCCTGCTTTGCAGGAGACACAGGTTTGATCCCTGGGTCAGGAAGATCCCCAGGAGAAGGAAATGGCAACCCACTCCAGTATTCTTGCCTGGAAAATCCCATTGATAGAGGAATCTGGCAGGCTATAGTCCATAGTGTTGCAAAAGGACATGACTTTACCACTAAACCAATCAGCAGCAGTAAGCAGACTGTCAGATGTGGGTGGGAGCTCACATCACTCCTGAGGGGAAGACAAAGTTTGAGCTGAAAATTCAGAATCCTGACAGCCCAGTCTGAATATCTTATCAGTTTTGTGATCCAGTGAATTCTCTCTCTCTCTCTCTCTTTTTCTTTTTGGTAGACAAATATGAGCTGGGCTTCTCTCACTTGTGACTGAAGAGACCTAAACTATACACTCTTAGTAATTTTTTGTTGGATCCACCTCATCTTCAAAATTAACATACTGTATGTACCGTCCCAACTGAAGAAAAACACATAATGTAAGAGTTGGAAGTTGTGTTTTGTTTGGAACCTTGCTGAGGACTATAGCCTGGGAGACAGCCTCTCAGAGAACTCTGCAGAACTGTTCCAAAGAGGGAAGGGAGAAGCCAGGCTATACAGGGACTTCCCAGGTAGCACTCGTGGTAAAGAACCCACCTCCCAGTGCAGGACACATAAGAGATGCAGGTTTAGTCCCTGGGTTGGAAAGATCCCCTGGAGCAGGAAATGGTAGCCCGCTCTAGAATTCTTGCCTGGAGAATCCCCATGGACAGAGGAGCCCTGTGTGGTACAGTCCATAGGGCCACAAAGAGTTGGATACAACGGAAACAACTGAGCACACACGATGTGCAGGAAAACAAAAAACACCAAAATAAAATAACAACAGAAAAACATGTAGTTGAATATCAAAAGATTACTGCTAATCACAAAAACAAACATCTCAAGTTAATGCTTTTCATGTTTTTCCATGAATGCAGGAGTCTGGGCTCATTGAAATTATTCCTTAGATATGCATCTTAACTCTCTAGGGCCAGTATCCTGTTTTGATCCATCCTGAGTTCGTCTCAGGGTGTCTCAGGGACAGTTATAGTGGCCGATGGCCTGATGGCAGGACACATTCTTTGTTTACTGGAATGACAGGCAACATTTTCATCTGCAGTACTCATTGCTTTTTTCCTTTTCTTCATCAGTGATTTCGTTTTTCTTAAAAAATTCAAAGGTTTTAATTACAATATGAAAAGTAAATACCTTCTAAAGATAAAATGGCATAATAGAAAAAGCCAAAACTGTTACATCCAGGCTCATAAGTGACATAAATGGCCTTTGTCTAGTTTGAGCAACAGGGTTACAGTAGCAAATTATCTCTAAATTATCTCTGTGGTGGTGTAGTCCTTAGATTGTGTCCGACTCTTTGCGACCCCATGGTCTGTAGCCTACCAGATTCCTCTGTCCATGGTTTTATCATTTCCCTGTGTTTTCTTCAGGCCTTTTCTGTCTTTTTTTTTTTTTTTAAACTTCTTAGCTTGGATGCTTGGCTTATTTTCTCTATTTATCAATAAAAGTATGTAAGATTCTAAAGAAAATTGAACAACCCAGGCCCTATGTCCCTCCCATCTATAATAATTGACAATTTTAGGGTTTTGAGGTATAAGAAACACTCCCAAGGATAGAGAAGTCAGTGATTAACAGAATAGTCAGTTTTTTAGTCTCTGTCAAAAAGTTAAGGGGAACACATGCATTTTCTCTATAAAAGAAGTTGAGTATGCTTGGGAGCATTCATCCTGCCAGAAAAGCTGCATGAGGATTTCACCTTACTGATGTGGCCTCGCTGCTTTGGCAGGTATTACTGCTTCCAGATTCTGTCACAGCATGGGACAAAGGAATATACAGACCTCCTTCCTGCCTTTGAATAATTAGCGTCAGCGTAGTATCCTGAACAGTGATGGGATATAAACAAAGCAAGCGGATAGAGAACCTGGAGAGATTTGGCTTTGGGGAATTATTTAGCTGAATCACCAGCTCTGTTGACTGTGGAGGCGTTTGTGCATTTTGACAGCATTTTCCTTTGGCCTAACAACATTTGCTTTTTATTGAAGGGAGTCAGCCACATTGTGGAAGTGATGGCCCTGCTACTTGTACACACAGATGGGCAACCACCAATCCAAATATCACACTGTTACAGGAGGCTGCACGCAAATGGCGCTATATGAGCCCCTTGCCGCAAGGGCCTTTTCCTTCCTGTGAGGAAAATTGAATCGTTGTGTTAGCAGTGATGATAAAAATATTGCTATTTTGGAAGTTTTATTTTCCTTAATATCTCTTGTGTTTTATAATCCAGGTTCTTTTCCTGGATTTCCAAGAATAAAAAGAAAACGCATGCAAACCCCAAATATTCTCAGTTTTGGCCTGGCTTACAGTATGTAGATGACTTTATTTAATGTAGATATGTTCCTGCAAAGTTGAAAATTAGTCAGTCCCATTTTCCCCATGGTTGAAGGGCTTGAAGTTTCAATAATTTTACTGGGACTCTGTTAGGAAGCCCATGGGAGCCTCCTTAGAAATCGTTGGAACATACTTAGCAGTAATTGTCTCTGGGAATCCTCCAGGGATTGGTTTTAGGATCCCAGATGCTCAAGTCTCTTATGTAAAATGGTGTAATATTTGCATATGCCCTACATGATTTTTCCTTACACTACAAATCATCTCTAGATTACTTATAATAACTAATATGATATAAAGTCTACATCAGTAGTTGCCAGTGTGGGACAAAATCAAGTTTTGCTTTTTGAAACTTTCTGGATTTTTTTTTAAAATATTTTCAATCGGCAGTTGGTCAAATCCACAGATGCAGAACCTGCAGATATGGAGGGCTGATTTTATTCCTCTCTTATTTGTTGTGATGTGCTTTGTTCATTTGGTTCCAAGTTGAAATAAAGGTTGCTTCATTTATGTAATTGCCTTCTCTTGACAGTTTGCTCATGAATACAAATCTCTTTAAAAATATTAATATTTGATTAGATGTGCTTGAGTGTTTACAAAGTTTTTCATATAAATTGCCTTGCCTCCCTTATAGCAGTGTTGAGGGGCCAGCAGTTTATTAATGTTGCTGTCAGTCAGTTCATTGAAGACCATTCTGAGGTTCTACATAGGTTAAGACATGTACTGAGTGCTAGGAATCCAACTGGTACAGTGCTTATTATCATAGTTCCCATATCTAAACAAAGAAAATATTTATTAATGATTTATCAAAGGACTCCTTATTCATGAGTCCCTCCCCACTTAATCCTACCTGCATCTCTGCTCTTTGGCATCAAGTCAATAAGTCTTTTACTATCTTCTGTGAACATCTCAAAATCACATGCCAGGGCAATGCAAAATGCACACAAATTTTGGACCTTTTGCAAAGGATGCGTGGGGTTTCATGAAGTCAGTGAAAGTGGCTCAGTAATATCTGGGTTAAGGTGTAATCCCATAGATAAATGAGAGTATGATGAGTTTGGATCAGGCAGTTATAATTATGGATAATTACAAGAGAAGCCCTTCAAAAAAGTATGATTGATTTGAATTTTTGACTATTTTGACAGAAATAGTGTTTTTAAGATTTTACTGTAATGTGAAGGAAGATTTGTATGGTACGCTTGTCACTTAAAACAGAAATTTTATTAAGTAAGTAACAGCGTTATACTGTATAGCACAGGGAATTACAGCCATTGTCTTGTAATAACCCACAATCTGCAAAAGTACTGAATCAATATGCTGTACACCTGAAATTAGTGCAATATAATAAATCAAATATATTACAATAAAATGCAAATTTATATGATTTTTGTACTTATGAAAGAATATAGTACAATATAAATTCTTAGCTACATTATCCAAATCCCATATTTCTGCTTTCACCAGGAAAAAAAATCCATCTAGAATTTTTTTTTCCAGTTTATTTATTTATTTTTTTAAATTTTAAAATCTTTAATTCTTACATGCGTTCCCAAACATGAACCCCCCTCCCACCTCCCTCCCCATAACATCTCTGTGGGTCATCCCCATGCACCAGCCCCAAGCATGCTGTATCCTGCGTCAGACATAGACTGGCGATTCGATTCTTACATGATAGTATACATGTTAGAATGCCATTCTCCCAAATCATCCCACCCTCTCCCTCTCCCTCTGAGTCCAAAAGTCCGTTATACACATCTGTGTCTTTTTTGCTGTCTTGCATACAGGGTCGTCATTGCCATCTTTCTAAATTCCATATATATGTGTTAGTATACTGTATTGGTGTTTTTCTTTCTGGCTTACTTCACTCTGTATAATCGGCTCCAGTTTCATCCATCTCATCAGAACTGATTCAAATGAATTCTTTTTAATGGCTGAGTAATACTCCATTGTGTATATGTACCACAGCTTTCTTATCCATTCATCTGCTGATGGACATCTAGGTTGTTTCCATGTCCTGGCTATTATAAACAGTGCTGCGATGAACATTGGGGTACATGTGTCTCTTTCAATTCTGGTTTCCTCGGTGTGTATGCCCAGCAGTGGGATCTGCTATCTTTTTAAAAGTAGTTTTATCATACATGTATATATATCTCTTTACATTTTTCTCATTTTGAGCTTTATGAAAATGATATTGAGGTCTATAAAGCCTTTGATCATTTGCTTTTTAAAAACAATATAATATTTAAAAATTCATCCTTGTTGTGACATGTAACTCTCTTACTGATTTATACTACTGTATATTCTGCAATATTCCCGACAAGACCAAGAGTTGTTATGGATCTGTGGGAATTCTTAGATATTACAAATGTGAGTGTAAATGGTATAAAATTTTGAAAAACAGTTTAGCATTGACTTATTAAGTTATTTTATAGTTTCTTTCCTAGATATAGATTTCGGATCTGGAAAGATAAACTTGAATTATAATTGTTATGGAATTATCCATGACAGTGTTCATTTCATAAGTGTAGTATACAAAGTTAGGTGTGTGACTTATAACTAATATCATTAATGTGAAAATACAGCTGTGGAATAATTACTTTCTATTCAAACACCAGTTTAAATTCAAAGCATATTATCCCTTATAGTAAAAATAGATTTTGACAATAATAAAAACAATGAAAGAAAGTGAAAGTTGCTCATTGGTGTCCGACTCTTTGTGACCCTATGGACTATATAGTCCATCGAATTCTCCAGGCCAGAATACTGAAGTGGTAGCCTTTACCTTCTCCAGAGGTCTTCCAAACCCAGGAATTGAACCCAAGTCTCCTGCATTGCAGGCAGATTCTTTACCAGCTAAGCCATAAGGGAAGGCCAAGAATACTGGAGTGGGTAATCTATCCCTTCTCCAGCGGATCTTCCCAACCCAGTAATTGAACTGTGGTCTCTTGCATTGCAGGCAGATTCTTTACCAACAAAGCTATCAGAGAAGCCCAAGAAAAACACTGAAGATTAAGATAATTTTGGTTAATTTTGCGTTATTTGATGTAAATATATATATAATAGAGCTTCCCATCTTGTAAATATTTACATGAACTTGATTTGAGAAATTCAAACCCTTGTATGTCACTGTAGAAGGCAGCATAGCCGTAAAGAACAAATCCTGGATTGGGTGTCAAGAATTGGAATCTACACAAGTGCTCCACCTCTCAAGTCTCAATTGATCTTAACCTCTGAACATTAGTTTCATCATTGGTAAAATAGAGGTGCTGGTGTCAGTCTTACTTCCATGGCTGTGTGTCAATTAAATGAAACAACATGGGAAAATGCCTCTAGTGATAAAGTACTGTGTACACTGTTTTCTATTGTTACCATCACTGTTGTTTGAAGAACCCTGCTTTGGAAGCAAATCCAGATCATGTCTTTTTGAACATTTGTATCAGGAGAATGAGTCTAGTGGCCTGATGTATATTGAAACAGACTTGTTTAAAGGATGTTTTGAACCCTGCTTAATACCAGATCTTCTCTATATTTTGTTACGTAAAATGAACAAGAAGCTGTCTGAAGAATTTAAAGTAACATTTTCTCCTTATATGGCTTCTTTAAAACTTATCTTAAAAGAGAGATAAGATTCTGTTGTAAAGATTGAATATTTTTCTTTGCTCTTTGTGGAAAAAAACCCTAGAATGAAACAAAAACTCTCCTGTATGATGAAAATACACTATAATATTGAAGCTTTTATCCTAAGTGTCAGTAGCTATCTGACATGATTAGTTTATAAGCACTGCTGCTGCTGCTGCTAAGTTGCTTCAGTCGTGTCCGACTCTGTGCGACCCCAGAGACGGCAGCCCACCCGGCTCTCCTGTCCCTGGGATTCTCCAGGCAAGAATACTGGAGTGGGTTGCCATTTCCCTCTCCTATGCATGAAAGTGAAAAGTGAAAGTGAAGTCGTGTCCAACTCCTAGCGATCCCGTGGACTGCAGCCTACCAAGGCTCCTCCATCCATGGGATCTTCCTGGCAAGAGTACTGGAGTGGGTTGCCATTGCCTTCTCCTATATAAGCACCGAGGTCTAGCTAAATACTGAGGTCTAGCTAAATACTGGCAAAATTCTAGTACCTGAGTGACTATATTATAAACTTTGTTAATAATAATTTTAAAACTTGATATGTGAAAAGCTGGAACTATAATAAGTTAAACAAATTGACAAATTTTCTAAGCTAAATAATAAAAGTTATGTCCTTTTATAGATGACAAACTAGTTTGTACCCCCAAACTAGTTTGTAAACTCTAAATGACTTGTAAATATCAACTCCAGTTAATGCCTGGATGAAGAAATACCTATGAGTTGGAAACCTGGGAGTTGATGGATAAAACTCTTTGGTTAAATGTAAGGATGCTTAAACCTTTGGTGCTCCGCTAAGCTAAATGCAAACAGTATTATTTTAATAGATTCTGGGGTACCTCAGTAACCTAATTTTTAGAGGATTATATCTAAAATGTCTCTGGTGAATGGTGACTGGATTATCTCTTGTGTTTTGTCCTTTACTCACTCTAGTTTCTTCATTATTCAAACCATTCTGTCACTTTTGTCCAAAGTCAAGTTTCAGAATGAGAAAAACAAATTATTAACCAAGTAAATTTGGGACATAGCTAATTTATACTTTTTAAAAAATCCCTAAGTTTTCTAGTTATTTTATTTTTGTTTCTTTATAAATTTCATTTCTTTATTTTTGGCTGCACTTGTGAAGGGGGCTTCCCTGGTGGCTCAGACAGTAAAGAGTCTGCCTGCAATGCAGGAGACCTGGGTTCGATTCCTGGGTCGGGAAGATCCCCTGGAGCAGGAAATGGCAATCCACTCCAGCACTCTTGCCTGGAAAATCCCATGGACGGAGGAGCCTGATAGGCTGCAGTCCGTGGGCTCGCAAAGAGTCGGACACGACTGAGCGACTTCACTTTCACTGTTCTTTGTGAAGGGGAGGGACTGCGCTCTAGTCGCAATGCCCAGGCTTCTCACTGCAGCGGTATTTCTTGTTGCAGAACGCGGGCTCTAGGCACGCAGGTTTCAGCAGTTGTGTCTCTTGGGCTTAGTTGCTCCATGGCACGTGGAATCTTCCCAGACCAAGGATCGAACCTCTGTCTCCGGCACTGGCAGGTGGATCCTTAACTACTAGACCACCAGGAAGTCCTTTTTAGTTATTTTAAAATGTGTCATCAGTGTATTTGAGGAGCTCTCATTTAGCTGAATCTCTTCACAGATGTCTGTAGTATCTTCTAGCATGATTTCTGAAATCATTTGGCATTACTTTTCCATTTACAAACAGTATTAAAAAACACACAAATGCATATTCTCAGATTTTCATTGAATGATTGTATTTTCTTGCTTTAGTTCAGTTCAGTTCAGTCGCTCAGTCATGTCCGACTCTTTGCGACCCCATGAATCGCAGCACGCCAGGACTCCCTGTCCATCACCATCTCCCGGAGTTCACTGAAACTCATGTCCATCTAGTCGGTGATGCCATCCAGCCATTTCATCCTCTGTTGTCCCCTTTTCCTCCTGTCCCCAATCCCTCCCAGCATCAGAGTCTTTTCCAATGAGTCCACTCTTAGCTTCAGTTAAAACTCTCATTGTTTTTTCATTCTTTTTTCCTATCTGTTCTCTCTACCTTCAACAGGGTTCTCCTCCAATCTATTTCACTTTCTGTTAGAGGATTTTCTCTTAAAATTCAAATCTGATCTCCTTGCAGTCCAAGGGACTCTCAAGAGTCTTCTCTAACACCACAGTTCAAAAGCATCAATTCTTTGGCACTCAGCCTTCTTCACAGTCCAGCTCTCACATCCATACATGACCACTGGAAAAACCATAGCCTTGACTAAATGGACCTTTGTTGACAAAGTAATATCTCTGCTTTTGAATATGCTGTCTAGGTTGGTCATAACTTTGCTTCCAAGGAGTAAGCGTCTTTTAATTTCATGGCTGCAGTCACCATCTGCAGTGATTTTGGAGCCCAAAAAGATAAAGTCTGAGACTGTTTCCACTGTTTCCCCATCAATTTGCCATGAAGTGATGGGACCAGATGCCATGATCTTCGTTTTCTGAATGTTGACCTTTAAGCCAACTTTTTCACTTTCCACTTTCACTTTCATCAAGAGGCTCTTTAGTTCCTCTTCACTTTCTGCCATAAGGGTGGTGTCATCTGCATATCTGAGGTGATTGATATTTCTCCCAGCAATCTTGATTCCAGCTTGTGCTTTTTCCAGCCCAGCGTTTCTCATGATGTACTCTGCTTATAAGTTAAATAAGCAGGGTGACAATATATAGCCTTGACGTACTCTTTTCCTGATTTGGAACCAGTCTGTTGTTCCATGTCCAGTTTTAACTGTTTGCTTCCTGACCTGCATATAGGTTTCTCAAAGGGCAGGTCAGGTGGTCTGGTATTCCCATCTCTTTCAGAATTTTCCACAGTTCATTGTGATCCACATAGTCAATAAAGCAGAAATAGATGTTTTTCTGGAACTCTCTTGCTTTTTCAATGATCCAGCGGATGTTGGCAATTTGATCTCTTGTTTCTCTGCCTTTTCTAAAACCAGCTTGAACATCTGAAAGTTCATGGTTCACGTACTGCTGAAGCCTGGCTTGGAGAATTTCGAGCATTATTTTACTAGCGTGTGAGATGAGTGCAATTGTGCGGTAGTTTGAGCATTCTTTGGCATTGCCTTTCTTTGGGTGGCCACTGCTGAGTTCTCCAAATTTGCTGGCATATTGAGTGCAGCACTTTCACAGCATCATGTTTCAGGATTTGAAATATCTCAACTGGAATTCTATCACCTCCACTAGCTTTAGAAGGATATTAAATCTTATACTAAAATTATTCTTTACTGCCCCAGGTTTGTTCAGAGGACTTTCAATGGCAAATTGCCAATTAGAAATTCAGGATTCACCTATAGAAAAAAGCTTCCTAGGTTGTGGATACAGTACAGAGAACAGTGAGAAGCATGGGATCTTGGTCTTGGGAAGATGAGTTCAGATTTTTTTCTTTGCCACTTAAACTGCAGTGGGATCTTGATAAAGATTGGTAACTTCTCTCAGTCTCCATTTTCTCACTTCTGACAAAATGGAGTGTATTTTTCACTGTACTAAGTATTAAAGGAAATGCTGCTAGAAAGTGCTTACGTGTCTGCCTGGCGCATCATGATGCTTGGTAATGGTCCACGAGGTGTGCACCTGATCTGGTAGGAGCAGTTGCTGAGCTGTGAGGGTTGGGACAAGTTTGGTGTTGGCTGATGGCCCAACAGGGAGACATGTGCTGTGGCCACCTTGTCCTCGAAGACTGAAGTAAGTCTTAGCTTGAATCCCTGTCCCACATAGGTTAGAATTCCCTGTGGCCTTACCATCTGGAGGGGTTCATAGAAGGCTAACATTTTCGTAGTTGTTGCCATCTCTAAGTTTCTGCTTTTATTGAGATCTGGATCTCATCACACATTGTGCCTCCTACTTGTTGGTCTCTTTTCTACCCCCCTAGGACCCCCCACAAGCTGAAGTGGTCTTTATACTTCCCGGGGTCCTGCTGATGTCACTGCTGTGAACCCAGACTTAAATGCAGGTTTGATGTAAGTGAGGGAGTTTCCAGTATAATACAGCAACAACTTAAAATGGACCCTTAGAGATTTCAGTCTTTAAAAGCTCCTCAGTGATAACTGCTTGGGGAAATGCTCATTCATTGCTTCTTTTGCCTCTCTACTCAGGGACTGGCTGTCTACCCGATTGCTGACCATTTTCTCTCTCTTGTTTACCTTACTCATCCTTGTTCTCCCAAATGCTTGTGCAGGGCTGCTGTAGAGCTGTTGAAATGTTTTGTGCCGGTGCATCCCGGTCTTCACTGCATGTGTAATACCAGCCTTACCCTAATTCCTTACCTTTCTGAAAGGAATGCTGTGGCCACATAACCTCTTTGTTTCCTTTGTAAGACTTGAGAGATTGAATATAAGATTGGATGAAGAAGAAAGTGTTAAGTCCAGAGTTTCTAGATGAGAGGAATAGTATTGCCTGCAATGCAAATAGATAAGTGGTCAAGGAAACTGACATGGTGATATAGAGGACAGTAATCTGAATATTCAGGGATTCTGTCATATTTGATATTTTCATCAGTCTAGATTTAGAATACATAATTATCTCTTTTTTTATTGGAATAAATTGCTTTACAATGTTGTGTTAGTTTCTGCTCTACAAGGAATTGAATCAGCTCTATATATCCAAGTTTTTTAGTTTGGTGGCAGTGTCAGACTCTTTGAGACATATGTATCCATATATCCTCTCGGTCTTGGACCTCCCGCCCTGCCCCACCCCACCCATGATGGGGATGGGCGGGACATCACCCATACTATCACCTCTCTAGCTGATCAGGAGCACTGGAGCTGAGATCCCTGTGTCCTTAATAAGAAGTTAGGTGAAAAAACTGCAGCTGTGGAATGGCAGATAACGACAAAACTTATTTGCTGTTAATTGTGGTTCCTGTAAGGTTGAAAGGAAGTGTAGGAACTAAGTCAGAGCAACATAATGAGTGATCAGGCACCCAGCAGATGTTTGTCTGCTCTTCCTTACTCAAATAAAGATCGTCACAGGAGGAGGCACTGAGTGTACAGATTTTTTTTTTTTTTTCTTTTGAGGCTTTTATTTGTTGAAAAACAGGAAGCTGGGAGAGACATAGAAACTTTTGTGTGTTGGGATCCTTCCCAGCCAAGGGAGTGTGTCCTCACAGATAAGAATACACATTTGTCAGGATGTTCCAGGAAGCCTCCAACGTAAAGTGTGCGGCCTGAAAGCCGAAGGAGGGGGCCAGCAAACATATGAAGCCTCCTCAGCTCTGTGATGTTGGAAATTGGTGGAAGTCTGGAGCACTGATGTCCCAGACACAGAGAAACTTCTCAGCCTTCATGATCCAAAGCAGCAAAAGGCTTTTAACTCTTAAGCTGTCTGAGAGTCCTAGGCCGGCAGAGCCTGGGTTGAGACCTGAAGCTCTTTTAGCTTGGCTTAGAGTGAGTTTGAGTGAACTCTGGTAGATGGTGATGGACAGGGAGGCCTGGCGTGCTGCGATTCATGGGGTCGCAAAGAGTCGGACACGACTGAGCGACTGAACTGAACTGAACAGTGCCAGTCTCCATCTGAAGGAAGCCTCCCCACAAAGAATCCCTGTCTAGTAAGAGCTAAGTGATGTTGACATCCAGAGTTCTTGAACATTTTAAACTGTTTTCATTCAAAGATTTTGTTTGATAATCTCGTTTTGGAGTTCTTTCTTTTGTTTCAATCTTTTTTTTTTTAATTTTTGACAAATACTTTTTGAGCCCTGCAGATATGACTGGGATGAGAAAATGGTGAATATGATACAGGGTGCTTGCTTTAGGAAAGCTGATGATCTACCTACAGGAAGGAGAAAAGTTACGAACACCATACATACTATCTGACACAGACTAAATTTTAATACATATTTAATGAGTGATTAAACACTGTGATACAAAAAGGTTCCCTGAATATATGGGCAAGGTGTTGTCTTTGTCAACAAATTGTCCTTGAGTCAACAAATTGTCCTTTACTGATGTTTCCCTGGGGTTTCTTGAGAGAGAAGAGATAAATAATGTGTTTTCACTTTGTTTTCCTTAACAAACAGCCCCTATTGAAAAAACACATCTGTTTTTCTACCGTCACATGTTGATATACAGGCAGTGCTAATAATTTTCATGCAACTAAATGAATATTGCACCGGAGACTAAAATCAATGTAAGTACAAGGTAGTGATATACTAATACATTGTTGGAGTCTGTGCTGATAGTGTATTGTACTTGTTTTCGTGAGTGAGATTGGCCTGTGATTTTTTCCTTCTTTTTTTTTTTAAACTGTATTTATCAGGATTATGCTAGCATCATAAAATCATTTGGAAAGTTTTTATGTTCTCTGAAACGTTTTATATAACATGAGTATGTGTCCCTTGGGTTCGTATGCATTTATCTGTGGAACCATCTTGGCCTGGTGCTCTTTGGAAGCTATTTCACTGATTTTACTGCTTTTATGGCTATTGATCGGTTCAGTTTTAGATTCCTGCTATCATTATTCATCTTTTCTTTTTTTCGGGAGAGTAATTTGTGTCTTTGTTTAAAATTTTTTAGGATAAAGTGACAAAAAGTGTTTTCTTATAACTTGAAATATCCTTGTTTTATTTTTATCTGTATCTTCTTATTATTGAGTTATTTTATTATTTTATATATCTTTGAGAGACATGAACACTGAATCTAAAACATTTTTTTATATCCTCAAAGAGTTGTCCTAAGACCACAATTGTAAGAACCACTAAGGTGTTAATTTGAAGTGGAAAGTCCTGAACACTAGCCCTTGCTTTTGAGTCTATATATTTTTAATAATTTCTCCAAATGATCTGTAGGTGTAGTAAGTTTTGAGAACTATTGATCTAGAGGTTTTGTTTTTCATGTACTTTTATTTCATAATACTTGTGGATATACTAATTAGTTCTACAATATTTTTTTTTAGTATTTTAATGAATCTCTGACTTAATTAGTTTTTTCCCTTGCTATATTTCTAACTTGTCATTGAATGCTTATTACCTTTTTCTACTTCAAAGTGTTTAGCAATGGAAGTTTTTCTTATAAAATTGCTTTTCATTACTACCTGGCAACAAAGCATAGGTGTTAATTTCATTATTCTTTTTGAAAGTTTTCTATTTTTATTAAGGTAGTATTTAATTTGCAGATTTTTAATTTTTATGTCTTAAGATGATTTATAGTCTCAGTTAATTGTGATAATGGAAAGGCTTCCTTTTTCAAATGTGCTGATTTCTTTTTTCTGTTATAATACAGGATTAGTTTTAAAAGTACTCTATAACAACTGAAGGTGAACCTTTTATACTGTTTAGAACTTAATATACGTTTGTTCAAGCAACCTTACCAGTTGTAATATTCAGATTCTCTGTATGTCCAGTTCTTTTGCCAGTGTAAATGGAAAGAGAATGAGGGTCCTTAATTTTTCCTACTCTGTTTTATTTCTCTATATATTTTCTTTTATGATATATTTTTGATACACTGTTTTTTACTGTGTGAAAGCTCTCTGATTTGTAGGTTTTTCATTCACAACTTAGGGGTACTGCCAACTGTACAGATTTTAGTCTTGCTCAGGTGTTCTATATAGACATTCTTGTCAGTCATTACATTTATTCAATGGAAGAATTTACATATATGTATATATTTCCCTTCCTCCTCCCTGTCTTCTCCTGTCTGTGTTCATACACCCCTATTTATCTATCTGTGTGTATATGTATATTCAGTTGTATTTTGTCTTTTCATTCTAAGAAACTCTCTTTAAATGTAGTCACGTAGTGCTTCCCTGGTAGCTCAGATGATAAAGAACCTGCCTGCAATGTGGAAGAGCTGGGCTCAGTTCCTGGGTTGGGAAGATCGCCTGGAGAAGGAGATGGCAACCAACTTCAGTATTCTTGCCGGAAGAATCCCTTGGACAAAGGAGCCTGGCAGGCTACAGTCCATGAGGGTCACATCCTGGACTAAGTATTTGTATCTTTTTCTCTTTGATGCTCTTGATGAATTGTTTTTTAACTTACTTGAGAGGAATGAGTCATTTTTAGTTCCAGTAGTATCTACCTTAAGTTTTAAAGCATGAACATAAAGTTTTATATTATTAGTGTAAGAAAAGATACATTGATATCCTCTTTTAAAATTGACAATATTTACTCAAATTTATTTTCATCACACTTTTCCTCTATTTATTAGTGTATTAGCATATTAGTATCCTTTTAATATTATCATGTATTTATATTTTCTTTAAATTTTTTGTGCCTTTGCATGCTTTTTTATGACAGCATTTATAGTATCTGATTTTTCATCTTTCTCTTGGATCTGTATGTGTATTAATACCATCTTTATATACAGATATGTAAGGGCCTTTGCATATCTGTCACTATTTTTCTTTCAATCAAAAATGAACAACCTCTGTATGTTAATCTTGAGTTACAGTATTGCTTCCTTGGTTCCTGGGAAAGCTTGAAGTCAGTCTGATTCTTTGTAGTATAAACATTTTTCTGTTGATGCTTTTAGGATTCTTTTTTAGTTCTTACATCTCAGAAATGAACTAGAATATGGCTACTTTGATCAGTTTTCACTAGTTTTTCTGGTGTTGATCACTACCTTGTCCTGAGTCCTTCAGCTCTGTATTAGCCTCTGAAAGTTTCTTTCACAAACGTTTGATGTTTTCTTCCTTTTCCTTGGTCTTTCTTTCCGAGGTTACCTGTAGGTTGGTTTCTGTTCTTTCTGCGCCCTACCTGGCTTCCCCTTTTTATTCATCTGATATTTGTTTGTCTTTTCCTTGGGATGGAGGAAGTTTGTTTTCCACTGATTGATTTTGCTGTTTATTTTGTTCTGTGAGTATTTAAATTCTGCTATTGAATTTTCGTTTTTGGTAAACTTCCTAAAGAAACCCTACCACCTTAAAATCCTGCTGCTTTATCAACCAGTTCTATACAAAATCTTGTTCTGGTTTCTCAGATCTGGTTCATAGAGACCATGTTTTCTCAGATTGTATTGAAAAGATTGAGTATTAAGAATTTGTCATCTGAAGTAATTCAGTTTTGGAAATAAATTTTTCTTTGTATTTTATGTTTTATTTATTTATTTTTCTGATGCCAAACCAGTTCAGTTGCTCAGTCGTGTCTGACTCTTTGCGACCCCATGAATTGCAATACTGTATTACTTTCTGCTATATAACAAAGTGAATCTGATACACACACACACGCACACACACACACAATTGCTTTACAATACTGTATTACTTTCTGCTATATAACGAAGTGAATCTGATACACATACACACGCACACACACACACACTGAACTCCCTCCCTACCCCCCCGCCCAGGTCATTGCAGAGAACCAAGCTGAGCTTCCTGTTCTATAGAGCAGCTTCCCACTAGCAGTCTGTTTTACCCCTAGTAGTGTATTATATTTTGTTTTAAAGTTCCTTTGTGTAAATTGTTTTCCTCCTACACTGTCTTTGCAAATGGAGAAGTCTGTTCAGAATCATAGTTTGCCTTGCTGTCCTGCAGAATTTCCATGAGGCCCTTTCTCTGAGAACTTGTGCTCGAGAGCAAGGGGATAAAACTCAGCATGACAGGATGAAGGTTCTAGAAATCAAAGGAGAGACAGAGAGGAAGGTGGAGCTCTGCAGAGACCCGCAGAGGAGTGTTTTGTCTGCTTCTTTCAGTCTGCTGCTTGCCGTGGCTGTGGTGTCACACTTTCATCTGCCTTTTTGCTTTGCCCTCAGTGCCCCGTTTGCACTATGGCTGTGTCTTACCTCCCTTTTGGTACTTCAGCTCTTTACAGAAGGAAAGGCCCTAGAACAATTGTTTGGCTGTGTGAACCGTGGGCCTCCCAGCACAGCTGCTCTGCGTTATGCTGAACAGTGTGTGCCCATCTCCCAGGGCCTGTCCACACTTCCCGCTCACAGCCCTGCAAAGTGGGATGCATCTATGGAATTCTCCCAAACAGACTTTGTGTACTTCCTACAGCACTGGGTGGTTTTCTGGTGGTGTGGCCATATTTTAAGCCTTTAATGTCTTTTTAATTAGGTTCCATATATCCAGGGGAAATTCCTCAAAGTTACTGACATCTTGATAGGGGTGCTTCCTTAATTTATATTTATGGGTCATTTCGGTTAAGGTTCTGAGAGCATAAAGTTTTTTGTTTTTACCTAGAATCAGAACCAATTGAAAGAGTACAGGAGTCAGGTTGAGATCTCACTGTGTTTGATTCTAGATAAGATGTTTTAATGTGGCATAATTGTGACAATCAGAAGTACTAGTCCTTTTTTCCTTAACAAGGCTTTCACACCTTGCCATGAGCAGCAGGGGCATTCGAGACCTTCTCTTCTAGGGACAGAATCTGCCTAGCTTCTGGGTGGCTTAGGAAACATACCTAAATATATAATCTCTGCAGGTAGGTAAATCCCAAACAATGTCGAGGAGGGTCTGAGCCACCCACGCCCAGCTCCATCCACAGCTCACCCATCCATCGAGTCTCTCCATTTCTCTAAGAAGGACCAGTTGAGGGTTCATGAAAGTCTGACAGAATTACTCCAATAGCAGCATGAGATGTAGAGGTTAAGTGCAGCTTCTGAACAATCACCATCACTTCATGGCAAATAGATGGGGAAAAAGTAGAAACAGTGACAGATTTTATTTTCTTGGGCTCCAAAATTGCCAGACGGTGGCTGCCTCCACGAAATTAAAAGATGCTTGCTCTTTGGAAGAAAAGCTATGACAAACCTAGATAGCATATTAAAAAACAGAGACTTCATGTTGCCAACGAAGATCCATATAGTCGAAGCTGTGATTTTTCCAGTAGTCATGTATGAATGTGAATGTTGGACCATGAAGAAGGCTGAGTGCTGAAGAACCCATGGTTTTGAACTGTGGTTCTGGAGAAGACTCTTGAAAGTCCAAAGGATAGCAAGGAGATCAAGCCTGTCAATCCTAAAGGAAATCAAACCTGAATTTTCATTGGAAGGACTGATGCTAAAGCTAAAGCTCCAATACTTTGGCCACTTGATGTGAAGAGCTGACACATTGGAAAAGACCCTGTTGCTGGGAAGGATTGAGGGCAGGAGGAGAAGGGGAAGACAGAGGATGAGGTGGTGGATGGCATCACTGACTCTATGAGTTTGAGCAAACTCTGGGAGATAGTGAAGGGCAGGGAGGCCTGGCATGTTGCAGTCCATGGGGTTGCAAAGAGTTGGACACAACTTAGTGAATGAACACCAACAACAACTGAACAATTATGATGATGACCTAGTAGTTACATGTGGTTAAGCCATCATCTTCCCGAGATATTTCTGAAGCATAAAACTGAGAAGTGATGTGAGAATATTTATTTTTCATGGGCTGAATTTTGTTTTCTTTTAACATAGTCCTTTCAAAATCTGAACCAATGTGCCTTTATTCTGACTTATTAGTGAAAATTATCTGTGTTACCCCAAGTATAAAATTCTACTACTGGAGTTTAATTTTGTGTGTGGGTCGGAATTTCATTAGAATTTAAGTATCCTTGAGTAATTTATTGTTATACCCTTAGTAAAATGCATAGCTGCAAGTCAGATTCTGACTTTTACTTGAGTTTGCTTAGGAAATAATAAACTGTCCAGTCTGTAAAATTTAGTATCCTATTTAATACATTATGACTGTAGTAAATGATCGCAATTAAACTTCTTAAATGTGTATTTGATGAGTTGATTTGCATCTCGTAGCTCTTGGCCCATTGTTTACAAGGGTATCTGAAAGAGTTATTATGGTTTCAGGTTTTCAGATACCTATAATGTGTTACTGTATTTGTAGGATGTTGGAAGAACTGAATGCTCTATTTTAGTTCAGCAAGATTTTTCTGTCTGAGGCTTTGATAGCTGTCTTCCATAGGGTATAACCTACAAAAGAGAATGTGTTAATCCTCAAAGCAAGGTAAATAAACACAACCACTGACCTTTAGAATCGCTGCCCCTGAGCCTTCCCCTGAGATAATTTTTTCATTTGTACAAGAATAGCCAAGGGGGAGATTGATTTGTCCTCTAAGCCTCTTGATGACAGTGAAAGAGGAGAGTGAAAAAGTTAGCTTAAAACTCAACGTTCAGAAAACTAAGATCACGGCATCTGGTCCCATCACTTCATGGCAAATAGATAGGGAAACAGTGGCTGACTTTATTTTTCTGGGCTCCAAAATCACAGCAGATGGTGACTGCAGCCATGAAATTAAAAGACACCTGCTCCTGGGAAGAAAAATTATGACCAACCTAGACAACACATTAAAAAGCAGAGACGTTACTTTGCCAACAAAGGTCTGTCTAGTCAAAGGTTTGGTTTTTCCAGTGGTCATGTATGGATGTGAGAGTTGGACTATCAAGAAAGCTGAGCACCAAAGAACTGATGCTTTTGAACTGTGGTGTTGGTGAAGACTCTTGAGAGTCCCTTGGACTGCAAGGAGATCCAACCAGTGCATCCTAAAGGAAATCAGTCCTGAATATTCATTGGAAGGACTGATTCTGAAGCTGAAAGTCTACTTTGGCCACCTCATGCGAAGAACTGGCTCATTGGAAAAGACGCTGATGCTGGGAAAGATTGAAGGCGGGAGGAGAAGGGGGCGACAGAGGATGAGATGGTTGGATGGCATCACTGACTCAGTGGACATGAGTTTGAGTAAGCTCCGGGAGTTGGTGATGGACGGGGAAGCCTGGCTTGCTGCAGTCCATGAAGTCACAAAGAATCAGACACGACTGAGAGACTGAACTGAACTGAAGCACTGAATCTAAACAAGCCCATCATTCTTTTAATCACTCTTGGTGAAACCTTTATGGCGATCTAGAATAGCCTTATTCATTTGTTTTCTTGCTTATATTATCTTTCTGCTCTATCAAAACCTAAATTGTCCTGCTCATCAAAGTGTTCCTGGCTGGGTGCCCAGAAGAGTCTGTTGAATGCAAAAAAGTGGATTTGCCTAGAGCAGAGATCAGAAATCTGTGGCCTGTAGGATCTTGCCAGAAGATATTTGTTTGATACATTCAGTATCTTTTTTTTTTTTCCCTCTTTTAATTGAATAAGATAGCATTTATAAATTGGGTTTTAAATAAACACCTGAGTTTCTGGCTTCTCTGGAAAACTTGAAGGAGCTGGCAAGCCTGGCCTCACAGCACCATGCGGCATCACCAGCAGGACTGGGTAACGGCTGTCACACATTAGACAGGACACTTTTATTTTTTCTTAAGCCTTTGTGACCACCAAAGGTTTAAGAGTTTAGTACCCTCACTTTCAACCCAGTCCTTAATTTCATTATAAATAAGAACGAATAATGGTGTGGCTTAAATGAAATGCCGTTGCGTTTGACAACAATACAAGTTATATTGACATGGGGAAAATGATGGTAAATGATTAAGTAGGACAGAGAGGTTATACATAAGTAATTAATGAATAATAGAAGGTGATAAGCACCATTTTAGTGGAACTCCATCATACCTGGTCTTCCCTGGTGGCTCAGATGGTAAAGAATATGCCTGCAAGGCAGGAGACCTGGGTTTGATCCCTGGGTTGGGATGATCTCCTGGAGAAGGGAATGGGAGAACCCAGTCCAGTATTCTTGCCTGCAGAATTCCATGGAAAGCGGAGCCTGGCAGGCTAGAGTCCAAAGAGTTGAACACAACCGAGCGACTAACACTATTACTATACCATCATACCTGCATTTAATTTGCGTATTTATTTGTGTGTGTATATATATGCATGTGTGTATATATATATATATATGTATATAAGAATTCATATATCTAGGGTGGTTGGAGAAGAGAGAGGAAACCGGAAAAGAAGTAGGTAGTTAAGGAAGAAAGGCAGGTGAGCTTGAAAAGGGGAGCAGTGGTAGATGAGGAAAGAGAAAGAGGTGCTATTGCGTGGGTTCCCCCTACTGCCTTCAGTTTATGTTTGCACCAGAATATCTGTGATTCTCACCTTTGGTTTCATTCACATTGTATCTCTTTCTCTACTGCTGTCCATTGGATATTTAAATAAGAATTGTTCTTACATCATGGCCCGTAAATATAAATATGCCACTGTATTTGATGTTTAACTGACTGTTTTGCTCACCTAACTCCTTGCAACTTCTTTCTGTTTAAGTTGCTGTTCTCTACCAGAAGAAAGAGGTCTAACTTTGAGGCTGCAGGATTTGGAAATATTTTGTAGAGAAGATAGCATTTGAGTGGAGACTTGAAAGATGGTGGAAATGGAGCTCCATCTAGACTAGTGTTTCCAATATGGTAGCCGCTGGCCAGATGTTCCAATGAAAAGTAATTCCAGAAATGAGGACTTCAGTCCTCATTGCACTAGCCACATTTC
The DNA here is from genome assembly GCF_001704415.2 of Capra hircus. Classification (NCBI taxonomy): domain Eukaryota; kingdom Metazoa; phylum Chordata; class Mammalia; order Artiodactyla; family Bovidae; genus Capra; species Capra hircus. The sequence continues at coordinate 12,098,488 of NC_030812.1, forward strand.
CAGAGCTCAGTGAACTCTCTTGATTAGAGGCTTGTATAGTACAGAACATTTCCGTACGGTAGACTGTCCTGCTGATGGTTCTGCTGCCTACTGATGCTTCACGTAGGAAGGAAGTGCTTTACGTCATTGCAGGAGGGAGCAAATTTTGACCTCTGTTAAGATGAAGAGTGAAGAATTAATTTAGAGTATTTCCTGTCCCCACTCTCCCTACCCTCAAATAAATACAATTCCTTTTCCCTCTGGACACAAAAGCTAAGCCAAATAATGCTAATCACCCAAGAAATCGTGGAATTTTACAAATGTTCACATTCTCTACTGGGTCCCTGTTTTCATTAATCATTTGTGGAATTATTCAGCTGGTGAACGTGATGTTGGGATGGATGAGGATATCTTTTTTCTAAGTGGAAAAGAGAATATTACTGATTATTTTAGAAAATTATCCTTGAACTTCTTTACTGACATAGGTTTTAGGGAAGGTGTTTGTTTGTTTAGCGTTAAACAAGCTTTGTTATTGTTTGGTAAGGTTTGGTATTTTGATGTATATGCAGTTGTATGGTTTATTTTCATATAATTTATATGCCACGTTGTTTTTTTGATGCAAAAATTGAGCCCGAGTGAAAATGTTATATGTTGCCTGGCTGCTCCTGAACTGCTCCCCACGCTCGTCCCCTCACAGTTATTCCTGAGTTAGTTACATTGCTTGTCACCAGGGACTACCAGCTTCTATGTCTTTTTGGCAGTTTTAGAGTCTTGTTTCAAATTATATGCAGTCAAAAGCTTGGCAGTGATTTGTTACTGTTCAACCTAAGGTTCTTTTGATTGTATTACAGTTTGTGATAAAATATCTGTTGATTTGTGATAAATAATCAATATTGTTCGAACTGTTGGAGTTTCCTAGGTAATTGTTTATGTGCTAAGGATGAAATAAAACTTTTCTAGCGTGTAATTTATCCACAGAAAATTGAGAAGGGTTTTTTTTTTTTTTTAGCCAGGATATTAATGCTTGAGCCCTAAGTGGCCCCTGGGGATGTTTTTTTTCTTTTTCTGTTTCCTTAGAGCAGATGTTACCTTTTCTTTTTCGCAGGCATTTCAGAGATGAGAATTTTAGGAAAGATATTTCTCTTTCAGAATGAAGAGTGACCCCTCTTTGTGGCATTAGTATGTAAATGTATTTTTCAAGTGTGAGAAGTGGACATTTTTGTGAGAATCGTTGTTGCTCTGCCAATGGTTAGGGAGAATGTTTCTTTCAACCAGGATATCTTTACCTTTTCTATTATTCTACCTGGAAAATGAAGACCAATGAAGAGACATGAAGAGAAGAATTGATTTGGTCATCAATTTTTAGAGTGAAGCTGCTGTATAAAAAATAAGCCAAAATAGCAGCGATCTCAGAGTGACAGAAATTTGTTTTGCTCTCACATAAAAATTCCCCTCGAGGGCTGATAGAACTCCTTCAATCCATCCTCAAGATTGGGCTTTTATCTCATTTCTTAGTGGCTGCCATGCCTCCCAGCACTGTGTCTCCACTCACGGAAGTCCCTGGGAAGAGAAAGTGGGTGGTACCACTTTCCTCCACCGGCAGGACCTGCAAATTGTCCTTATCAATTCTCCTGGGCCCCCTTTGCTAGAATTTGATCACATGGTCATATTGCAGGAAAAGCGACCCCTTCTAGGGCCTGAGAATGGATGGGCTCTAGTCTAACACACGGAAATAAATTGTCCAAGGTAACACATGTGCTGATAAAGCAAGAGACTGTATTGGGAAGGGGCGCCCAGGTGGAGTAGGAGGATAAGGGAACCCAGGAGAACTGCTTTGCCACATGGCTCTCAGTCTTGGGTTTTATGATGATAGGATTTGTTTTCGGGTTTTCTTTGGCATTTCATTCTGAATCAGCGTCCTTCCTGATGGCACACACAACAGCCAAGATAGATTCCAGCGAGGAGGATTTCTGAGAGGTTGGCAGTACATAGGGACTGGGGTCTCCTTTCGACCTTTCTCAAATTCTCCCAGTTGGTGATGTCTTGTTAGTTCTGTGTTCCTTTCCAGGATCTCCTGTTGTAAAATAACTCATGCAAATAGTTACTATGGTGTCTGGCCAGGATGAGTGGTTTCAGCCAGTGTTTCCCCTAACAGGGACATAGCTACCAGGGAGGCCGAGACAGTGTTTGAGTCTTCGTGTCCTTGGTCCCAATCCGGTGTTTCATTGTAAAACAATAATGGGAAATATATCAGCAACAGTGTGGTGCTTCTGCCACAAACGCATGTGTTCCAGTCAACTTCCAAATAAACTGTGGAAATTCCCATTGATTAGATTGACCCCAAAATGCCATCAGTAAGTAGGATTTTATTTTAGGGTTGATTTTTCTATTAATAAAAATACTTATTTAATCATAAGGAAGAATTAGAGCAGGGCTGGCTAGTTTTTAGAGCCTGCATGAATAGATGCAAACAGGATTCCCATACTCAGGAGCCATGAGTGAGGGCCCAGGAGAGTAAACTTTGAGAGAGGTGCAAATGAAGAAAAGTTAAAAGAGAATTTGAGCCATGATTGTGGCTGATTTTAGGTCTCATGAAGTACATGGAGTTCTGGGTAGCTAATAATGGTCACTAAACTGTTTTGCAATCTGAAAAAGAAAAATATTTTTCCTGGAGAATAAAAATGTTCTGCTTGAGGCCAGCCTTAGTCTCTAGCAGCAGTAAAAGCCTGTGATACATAATGATGCTCATATTTCTTCCTTTTTCAATAGCACTGTGGTAGGGAATGTAAATGTACCAAGTCGTATCGAGTGGAAGGAGGCAAAACTCAGCCCGTTTTCCTTTTATGCTTGATTTGATTTTTCTCTGACACATTTACAATCTATCAGTTTCTTTAGTCTGTAGTCGAGGGCTTGGCAGAGTTTTGAGAGGATTGTATTATTTCATTTTAAGAGGAAACATAATTTAGGAAAAAACTGTAAATGGGTTGTCTGTGTGTGCATAAAACCTCATTTCTGGTTTTACCAAGAAAATCAAGCGTATGTACAAATAGAGTATCTCATTGAATTGAACCAACTTTTACGGAGTTTCTAGTGATACGTATGTAAATATCAGTATTAGCTCATGTATGTTAGGAATGTCTTGGTTTATTCATGGTCGCCTTTCTAATAATGCCTGCTTTATATTTAGATCTTTCTTTTAAAACATAAATACGCTAACCATAGCATGACCCATGTGTGTGCACAGTTGCTCAGTCATGTCCAACTCTTTGCAACCCCAAGGACTGTAGCCCACCAGGCTCCTCTGTCCATGGGACTTTTTCCAAGCAAGAATACTGGAGTGGGTTGTCATTTCCTCCTTCAGGGGATCTTCCTCACCCAGGGACCGAACCTGTGTCTCCTGCAGCTTCTGCATTGACTGGTGGATTCTTTACCACTGCGCCACCTGGCAAGCGCTAGCTTGGAGCAAAGAGAGGAAAGGGCCAATGTAGGCCTTGCTGGTGGTTCCTGGGAATTATCAGAAGGTATGGGTCTGACACGAGTCCCTAGAGAGTACCAGTACCATGCCCCATTTCCACTCTGGGTGTGTTTTGAAAAGTATACCTTAATCACTCTGAAGGTAAGAGCCTGCCAACATGCTTTGATTTCATGGTTTGCTCCTCTTCTGTGTTATGCAGCTCCAGGGGTACCTGTTCATAGATTTTAGTGTGAATGGTGACCCTTAGGGTTGTGAAATCGCTGTGTTCATTGTAGTATTGGTATATTCTCACTGAAAAGACTTTATCATTTATTATCTAAGCCAGATTTTGAGAGTGAAAGGGGATATAACTAGTAACTACAGCAGAAAAACACACACATACTCAGATTTTCCTAGAAAAGTGGGCACTTATGTTTCTCCTCCTTGTAACCATCAGTATACTACTTGATTGGTTATTAAAATAAGTTGAATAGGTTTTTCTGTTTGAAACACTTCTGTTGATGTAATAAGGTGGTGAAACAAATGAATCAAAGTGAAATACCCTAAGAATCGTTTCCTTTTTCCATACTGTGTAATTTCCAAAAGAAATCTTTAAAGGGTGGCTTTATGTTTTTGTTTTGTGGCCAGATTTAGCAAGGATGCACAACATTCCCTTCTTTATGTGTCTAAGTCCAAGTTTCTCCAGCTGCTAACCTGTTAAATTTATATTGAATCCTGGTGAGGTTTTTCCCAATAAAATGTTCTGGAGACAATTTAAAATGTCTTTCTTAAATTCTTTTAATCTGATGTTGACTTGCTCACAAACTGCCAGTTGCAGATTTACATACTGTTTCATTCCGAATGCCTTTTCTTGGCTTTGCATCTCTTCAGGTACTGGCTCCCCAGCTGAATGCTTCTCTCTCGCAGATTCCTCTCTTCACTGTCTCCAAAATTGTTGATGTTCATACTATCTTCATTGTTTTTCAGTGGAAGAAACCCATTTTCTCTCTTTCCAGCTCCTTCCCATTCTCCAGAGTCCGTTATATCATGGTCCCTTTCCTCTTTGTACCATTGAGAAAGTGAAGTGAGAAAGAGTTATGCCCAAGAATCATGTCTCAGATCCATCTTAAAAAGAGTTGTATAATCTTGTGAATCAGTGTTACTTTCAGTAAATTGGGTATAATATAACATCACTCCATTCAATTTCAAGGATTAAATTTGGTAATATATGTAAATTACTTTTTTGACTGCAAAATACTATATAAATATTCATATGGTTCTTATTCCCATCCCTTGTTTTCTGGTCAAATTTGTTAGTTTCTGCTAATTATTATATGTTAAAGAGTCTTACTGCCCCCATGATATTGTACATAGTTAAAGCAGAGGTGATATCTTACAATATCTTACAGTGTTTCATTATGTGCCAGTCCTGCCTAGAGAGCTATAATGGGCACATTATTAAGTATTGAGCATTCTAGGTCTGTCCAAGTCTTCTCTCCAGCTTCATCCTTCTGAAGAAGTCTGAAATAAGGCTTGCTAAGTATTAAGCTAGAGAGTTCCTTTTATTATAGTTGTCAGTCAATTAAGAATTCTTGCACAGCCTGGCGCATCAAGGCTGAGTGGCTCTCTGGACAAGCAATGTGACTGAGGACCTTCCAGACAGAGAGCATAACACAAGCAGGGAAAGAATCCTAACGTCAAAGTGGAAAGTTTAAGGAAATTAGAAATGGTTGCAGTGCTGCTGGTAATGATGTTGGTAGTGATGGGAACTAAGGTGGGAAAGATTGTTAATGACTACATGCTGGATGGGCTTACGGTCACTTTGCTGATGGGGAGATGTTCAAGGATTTAGGCATGGGATGTCAAATATCAAATAGGATCTATTGAATTGAGCATTTTAATGTAATCACTCACAGAAGATAGCAAATAAGACTATTTCACGTGATAATCCTTTCAGATGTAACTCATATTTATTATAATTGAGAAACTTAACATTCAAGGCATAGCTGTACATGGTAAAACCTGCCAAGATAGGTTTATGATTAATATTTATGTTATTCAGAAAGCGCTTGCTTGTCCTCAGTCACTCAGTCATGTCAGACTCTTTGTCACCCCATGGACTATAGCCTGCCAGGCTCCTCTGTCCATGGAATTTTCCAGGTAAGAAGACTGGATCAAGTTGCCATTTTCTACTCCAGGGGATTTTCTTGACCCTGGGATCGAATCCACGTCTCTTGCATATCCTGTACTAGCAAGTATGGGTCTCACTGTGATCGAGAATAGTGAAGATGTGATAATAGATTGGACCTTTTAGCACTGTCACTTAACATAGCAATGAAGCGAAATAGCCACATTCTTAGAGTCTGTTATATGCCTTAGTTCTAGCATTAATGGAGTCTCATCCATTAAATTTCTCCTTTCTTCCTCCAGGAAGGGTTATTCCTTGAAAGATGGATGTCTCATAAGTTCCTTTCTGTACCACTTATTTGTAAATAATTCATTACAGGAAAGATTATTTTGACTAATTTTCTGCTGTCTGTCTTTTCTATTTCCCTTTTAGCAAACCCACACCCTCTGTACGATCATTGATAAATTGAGCAAAGCACAATATAAATGTTTGCCGATGTCTGCTTTTTAAACCTTTAAATATTTAATGCAAAATGGCTGCTTACTTGTGTACCTTGGATAATGTTAGAGTGAAGGAGAATATTTTGTTAATTTTTATAAATTAACAAAATTATAAATTTATAAATTTATCCCATGGAGAATCCATGGGATTCTCAGGGCAAGAATACAGAAGTGGTTGCCATATCCTTCTTCAGGGAATCTTCCTGACCCAGGGATTGAACTCAAGTCTCCTGCATTGGCAGATGGATTCTTTACTATGGAGGTACCTGGGAAGCTAGTCCCTCAAAGAGCAATAAAATTACTTTATTTCATTTTTCCCTGTTCTAAGAAATATAGATTAGATGGCTTCAATGTAAGTTCCCTAAAACATCAGATTCAGTGTTTTTTTTTTTTGACAGCAACCCTCACCTCTTTTATTGAATGTTCATATAATACTGATAGCACTGAGTATATGATATAAATTCTGTGTTGTACTGATACCTTGTGATATGAATATATATAAAAAACTTAAATAGGGAAATCCTTGCTGGTCTAGGGGTTAGGGCTCTGTGCTTCCACTGCAAGGGTGCATGGGAAACTATGATCCACATGCCATGTGGAGTGGTCAAAACATAAGCATAAGTAGCATTGTGTAGGGAGAAGGCGATGGCCCCCCACTCCAGTGCTCTTGCCTGGAAAATCCCACGGGCGGAGGAGCCTAGTGGGCTGCCGTCCATGGGGTCGCTGAGAGTCGGACATGACTGAGCGACTTCCTTTCACTTTTCACTTTCATGCGTTGGAGAAGGAAATGGCAACCCACTCCAGTGTTCTTGCCTAGAGAATCCCAGGGATGGGGGAGCCTGGTGGGCTGCCGTCTGTGGGGTCGCACAGAGTCGGACACGACTGAAGTGACTTAGCAGCAGCAGCAGCAGCAGCAGCATTGTGTAAGAACTTTGTAAAGTTAGTTTTCCTTCACAGTCAAATGTAATGACCAAGAACAAGTAGGAAATGTGCTTTAAAAAAAAAGTTGTAGAAATATAAACCAAAAATATTGTGTTTTCCCCAAGAGAAGTTTGAACTAATACTTTTCCGTTTTGTGGTAAGAATGTATTTACAGCTCAAAGGTAAATCTTAAAAAATACATGGGACACAAAATGTACTTACATATTCGAATAAAAATGTTCTATTTCATCTTCCTTTTTTATTGTTGATTTTTCAACATATCTGTTTTTTTTTTTTTTTTCCACTTTTTAAAATAGACTTAATGGGCTTTCTGGCTGCAAATGCTTATTCTGAAGTTGCTGTATAGTTAGAGGAAAAGTTTCTTAGTAGGGTTACAGCTCTCATTTTTGTTACAAAAACAACTTTCTATTTTAGAAAGTAGGGCTAGAATAATGAATGAATAATGAATGTACATTTTATTTTGAGTTTTCTGAGCTTCTGTTTCTTTTTGTGTTATCTTGGAAAAATTTTGCCTTTGGAATTACAAATATTTTCTGACCTTAAATAACTTGATCACTGATAGAAAGTCTATTCTCATTCAGAGTAGCTAAAATTTACCCCAGGTTGGCTATGAACAAAAGTAGGATTAAAAAAAAAAAACACACAACAAATCAAAACAGGGCAGGGGATTATGGTTGATGATCAGATCAAAGTTAATAGAGCACAAATGCTGAAAATAACTCTCAAACTTGCCCAAATCAAATTTCTGTAGTTATCTTGCAGTCATTCGAAAAAGAACGGGTTTTTATTGCTTAGAGAATGAAAAAACCCACAGGCCTATAGTACATTTTGAAAAAAAGGGTTCTTTGTCACATTTGAATAGAGTATGTGTGTGGAGTTTGTTCTTTATTATTTTTTCAACAGAAAAAAAGAAATAACAAGCTGTCAGTTCGTTGTACAGATCTCCTCTTTGTGGTGGAAATACTGGGATGTTGTGGGAGAAAACCATTGCCCATCTTAACACAGATGCTAATTGTGTCCTGTAATTCCTCCTGGTTGCCATTGCGATATTCTTAGCTTCCTTTCATTTGTTGTTTCTCCCAGACAGAAGTGATTACTAATTACATAGCATGCTGCACCCAAGAAGTGGGCCATTTGGTTTTCTTTTATATTTTTTCTATTTTGGAGCCAAAGTGAAAGGCGGATTGGAGGTTTGGGTCCCAACTGCTCATCCCCTACATGCCCATGCTGCTTCCCTAATTTGCATGGGTACCTTGGGCATTGTCCTGTGAGACTGGGGTAGCTTGACCCCTTCTTCAGTTCAGTGACCCTTGTCATCTTGCTGTTCATTCCTGAGGCCTGTTTAATGCTAATTAGGCCTTCAACCAGTTGCCGTTTACAACTGTGTGCTTTAGAAAGCAAGGCCCTCTCCAAAGGCCACATTGGTGGTCTTAAACTAAATTACTAGGATTGAAGGCCCCCACCCATGGAGAAAAGCCTCTTAACATTTCTATTTATTTAGAAATATGTAACAATCACATGATTAACATAAATAAACAAGCAATGAAGCTCTGAATTTTTGGCCTCAATGCTTCTTAATGATAGACAGATGCTCCTTAGGAAGCTGCTTTAATCCTTAATCCTTAACTCTGGGGTCCTAAAAAAACAGATAATCTTAGTTCATGATCTCAGTCCCCACATTAATCTTGAGGACTGTGAACATTGGCTAGAGGTATGATGAGAGTGCTGAAAAAGAGAGAGCAGGTTCAGTGACCTCAGGTTTAGGAAATATTTACAATTTGGTTATCTACTATTCCATTAAACTGATTGAACAGAAAGACAGACTTCTGTGGACCTTATGCTTGGCATGTGTTTGACCTTGGTAAATATGGGCCCTGGAATTTATTACTGGCTTCATCTGAAACATTGAATCTGCATTTCAGCTGAGAGTTCTGTGGGTCCTCCTGATGCTTGTCTAATGAAGGATCAGAAATGCCTCACAGACCTCTTTGACCAACACTGCCTTCTGCCATTCTTGCCTTATGGACCTGTTTAACTGAAGCCAGGGCAAGTCAAAGACCTCTTCTGCCATCACTTTGAGGAGCTGGGTATGAAACAGAACCTTTGAGATCAGCATTTGGCATAGTCACTGAAGCACACTGTCTCTGAAAAGAAGACAATGGAGAGAAACCTATGACCTGTGGCCATGGATATTCTTTATCCTTTCCAGGTGAAGTACAATGTAGATGGCTGTTTAGGGGGTTAGGATCCAAATGCTTGTGTGATACACAGTACCTTTGAGTTACTTCTGAGTAGTCTCTTTATTTCCAATTTTGATAATATGGCAAATTTATTGCAATGAAATTAACAAAAATTATTGACTGTCCCTTTATATATACAGAATGAATATGTGGAGTTTGGGGAGGGTGCTTCCATTTATTCTTTCATGGGCATGATATATCACATGATGACAGGCTGCTTGACTTGATAACTTGTTTATGCAGTTTCTTTTACAATGAAAATTGAGTACATTTAGAATTTTTGCTTAGAAATGCTTCAGTTAAGGGCAAATGAAATTAGATGCTGAATGGGTTTGAATAACTTCCTGGATTGAGGTGAAACTTTGGTTCAGTTCAAGTTCAGTTTCTCAGTCATGTCCAACTCTTTGCGACCCCATGAATCACAGCACGCCAGGCCTTCCTGTCCATCACCATCTCCCAGAGTTCACTCAGACTCACATCCATCAAGTCAGTGATGCCATCCAGCCATCTCATCCTCTGTCATCCCCTTCTCCTCCTGCCCCTAATCCCTCCCAGGATCAGAGTCTTTTCCAGTGAGTCAGCTCTTCACATGAGGTGGCCAAAGTACTGGAGTTTCAGCTTTAGCATCACTCCTTCCAAAGAACACCCAGGGCTGATCTCCTTCAGAATGGACTGGTTGGATCTCCTTGCAGTCCAAGGGACTCTCAAGATGGGCACTAAAAAGTAAGGAAGAAAGGTCATGCAAATCAAAGTCTGTCCTTTGACAACTCATGGCATGAAAAGACAAACCTGTTTTCTGGTTGTTGGGCAGGTTTTTGGCTTTTAAGTAGTGTTTTGGTCGCTCTTTCTGTAAGAAGTTGGATGTGTAAGTGTGTCTGTGTGTGTCTGTGTGTGTATGCATGTGTGTGCAAGAGACAGAGAAAGTAAAGGAGAGAGGGAGAGAGAGAGATGGACACTCTTGAGTGGTCCAAAGGCAAGTTCAAAGATTTCCCCCCTTGGCTCTTGCCCCTTAACTTTTGTTTCCTCCTCAAATACAAACGTGAAGCAGGTAGATGGAGACAGACTTTCTTTTTCATTGGCCTTGACCTGACGCTGGGATATTTTAGCCCAGCGGGTGGAAGGAAGTGGAATTGTCTATGGAATTCTGATTGTGCATTTTCTTTAGTAGTTCACTGGTTTTTCTCTGTACCTAAATTCACATTCTCATCAATGAGGGACTCATGATTTTTAATCTGACTGGAAGAGTGGTTATATTGTGAAAACCTGGGGAGAAGTTCACTACCAACACTACCAAGTAGTCATTTTAGAAAGAGTATATCTTACTGTTATTTTTCCAACACTTGAAGAATCCTCATGGAAGTGATTTTTGTCCAAGGATACAAACTTTTAGTGGAGGAGCAGGCTGGGGAAGAGGACAGAATAACCCCAGATGGCCCTTGCCAGTGTTTGCCTTTCTCGGCTGTTACAGAGAAATGCTAAATGCTGTGTAACAGGGTTGTGAGCAGCTGTAATGTGATTCTATTTATAACCATCCTCTGGAAGCTTTAGAATCAGATACATAAAGATGAGAAGAATGCTGGTTACTACCATATTTGACACTAATTACCCTCAGCCAACAGGAATATATCAAGAGGCCTGTCTGTTTGCTGGTAGTTGTTCTTCCCTGGTTTTGACCAATTTGCTCTACCATTCCAAAAATATCGGGGAATGTACAGTATGAATACTTGGAAAATACATTATATACATATAATACTGTAGCAGTATAGTACTGTAGTCAATGGAGGAGGTGCCGGTTCGATCTCTGGGTCTGGAAGATCCCCTGTATAAGGAAATGGCAACTCACTCTAGTGTTCTTGCCTGGGAAATCCCGTGGACAGAGGGGGCTGGTGGGCTACAGTCCATGGGTTCTCAAAAGAGTCAGACATGACTAAGCAAAACACATTAATATTTGAAAAATACATTATGTACATATAATACTGTAATATTATATTTTATATATGACAGGTCTACAAAAATGGAAACCAAAATAAACAGATGCAGATAAAAGCTTCAGTATATTTCTCCTATACCCCAGTGATTATCTTGTACCACTTTTCCTTTTGGGGAGTATGAAAACCCTCTTTAAAAGCAGTGTTTAGGACACTGTGTCCAGAAGAAGATGGGCTGCTTTGGAGGAGGACCTGCATATTTAGAAAGTGGAATGAAATTGATATGATATGTTATTTTTTAAGTAAATTTTCTAGGTGGAGTTGGGCGTTATGTCTGATGTAATTGCTGTGCTCCTGTGACTTGATAAAATTCATGTTTCGTTCTGCCCTATCAGAAATTAACAGGGGGGCGCAATTCATTGTCATGGTGTCCTACTTCACCACCAGTGGCCTGGCTGAATTGGTGGATGTTGTAAGGAAGCGGCACTTTAGCCTTCTCTCTCTCAGGTATCTTAAGCCCACATCAGTTCTTTCTTTCTCCAGTTGTAGACCAAGGCTGACTCCCCTTTGGCTTCTATCTGGAAGTTCGGAAGTGGTTAGGAAATGCAGGGTTAGTGCTTTGTTCAGGGCAAGTTCATGCTTCATATTTTTTGGTTTTAGTTTTTAATTTTCCCAACAAATATTCAGCTGGAGTTAACAGCATATTAATTTCCTTAGTGGAGAGCATCAGCTTTATTGCAGAATTCTGCCCTGGAGCTTTCTGTGTGTCATCGATTTATCTCCTCTGTGTGTGAGTGTGTTCTAGTCACATTAGATTTTTCAGAAAATAGCCTAGGTTATAATTGCTATGTCTTCTTTGTTTTCCATTTCTATTTGGGAATGATAAAGAGTGAACAGTTGAAGGCTCTTACTTGTCACAGAAGGGAAAAGATTTGCCTTGCCTTCCTATGTGTGTGTGTGCACACGTGTTTTCTCTTAAGCCTACAGCAATGGAGGATTCATCAAGATATTGTTCAATGGGAAAGGACTCATTTTTACTTTGCAAGCTCTCCTTAATGCATGAAGCTGCTAGGGAATTTCTTGAGCGCCAAAACAATAGACAACAAAGATGTAGAGAGCAAACTCCATTTTGTTTTGATTTTTGTCAGAATTGGGACATTCTATTGGAAAAGGAATTTCCCTGCCTTGTGGTTAATCTTGAGCCCTCTTCCTCTTTCTCTTGGTATCAGCTATTTTAATTTTTATTTATTAACTGTTATTTTAAAAAATATTGATTGATTTAATTATTTGGCTGTGTAGTGCCTTAAGCTGCGGCGTGCAAGATCTGTCGCTGCTGTGTGAAGACTCTAGCTGTGGCCCCTGGGCTTAGTTGTTCTGTGGCATGTGAGTTCTTAGTTCCCCAACCAGGGATTGAACCCATGTCTCCTGTATTGCAAGGCAGATTGTTAACCAGTGAACCACCAGGGACGTCCCTTAATTTTTGATCTAAAACAGAAAACTAAAAACACCCCAAAATAAATCACAGCATGTTCTTCTGCACTGATATGTAAGAAATTAACTTTTTCTTTTCTTTGTATCATGTCAATATTAGTTGGTTTAGCAAGTCACTAGGAGTAAAGCTCTTTGTTTCCAATTGGAAAATCCATTTTGCAAAAAAAAGAGTATTTGTCTGGAGAGGTGTTTTTTAACCCCACATGATTAAATTATATGAAAAATATTGTGAAGAACTCTTTCCAGTATTTTGAAATATTCCTGCTTATGTTTTATTAGTTATTTTACTAAGAAAAGCTATTTAGTTTGTCCTTATCAATATTATTTCCTGTATGACTTGTCCATCAATGGAATTTTAAAAACCAGTTATCAATTTTGCCTATAAATTTGTAACTATAGAAAACTTATTTTTTTGATGGATAAAATTGCCATAGAGACTGTTCCTTCTGTCTCCCCAACCCCCCTCATTTGTTTTTCAGACTGGGGAAGTTGGCAGAATTTAAGTTTGTATTAAGAGATATACTTTTAGTTGTTGATATGTATATGTACCTATATATATATATGTATTATATGTGTGTATGTATATGCATGCTTATATACAATTCTGTCTGTCTGTTTATTATTGGACTGAGTAATGTAAGCAAACTTTACAAGACAAGGCAGCAACAGAAGGAATGTTTATTACCACATTCATTCTAATATCCCAAATGTCCTAAAGAAAATTGAAGTGAAATTGAAGGAAAAAATATAGTCTCTCAAATCTGACTTGAAAGCCTAAAGCTGGATTTTCCTTGTTACTTTAGGATTCTCTAGTCTTCATGATTCTAGAGACCATGACTCAGAGCTGACCCCTGACCCTTGGAGGAGCTGGTTCGTTTCTGCAGACATTTGTTCACTCTCTGAAAGGTGGAAGGGCTTGGCTAGGAGTTTATGTCTCTGTTTCAATGTACAATTTCAGTAAATATTATAATACAATAAATATTATAACAGTAAATTTTATAATTGTATTATAAGGCACAACTACTTTATATTGTATCTTGTTTGTTTTTAGATTTCTTTCCAAGTTTTGGTCAGTGCAGAGACCATCTCTAAGGTGTTTCTAATTTTTTTGCCTGTAAAACAATATAGAAAATTAAGCTTCCCCGATAACCTGATTTTGTTTTGCTGATATCTTCCGACTTCCTTGTGTTCAGTTTGCTGAAATTTCCTGTCATTAAGAAGCAATAGATCAGATTGTCCATGTGTGCCGAGTTAGAAAAAAAAGACAAGTAAGCATCTAAATTTCTACTTTCCTTCTTCAAAGGAATTACAGTCTAGCTGAGAAGTTATGACATATACACCTGGAAGGTTAATGATCTGCTCCACCCCAATTTTAATTGCAGTGTTACTTAATAATGGAGAGACGTTAGATATGACCTAACATATGCTAGTGGCCCTCACAGTTGAGAGTCAGGAAAGCCCCACAGTTCAGAAGTGGGGATTATTTTGTTTCTTCTATTGCCATCGTTTTATTCATGTTGAAGCTATGACACTGAGATCAGTGGTACTGAATTAATTTCCTTCAGTTTGTACTTTGAAAGTTATTTTCACTAGCTGGTATTTCTGGTAGAGAAACAGAATTTGGTTAATTTGGGGGGAGGGGAGAAATGAGTCTCTGTCATTATTTTGAAGTAGCGCCAATAACGAGTGTTGACATGTGGGCTTTGCTGACTCTCGCTTATTGGAGATTGCTTGAGTAGAATGTTGTTGCTGCTTTTTGTCTCCAGCAGTGACTGATTCCGTCATCTTTTAATAAGACATCTCAGGCCCCTAGAGCTCTTCCTGACTTTCCCTAGCCTCTGCAAGGACCCCGGAGAGGGAACACCCCCAGCTCCCAGGGATCCTGTAGCTGTTTCATTCTAAGAACATGTTTACTCTTCAGTTATGCTGTAGTTGATCGTGTCTATAGCGTTTGAAATGAATCCCTCACGCTTACCTGTTTTCTTATTGTAAGTCAGCAGCAATGAAAAGTGCTTCAGTTGTTTTCTTTGCATTGTTCTGTATCTGTATAACAATACAGTTTCTGTTCAGCTGTGATGCTGTTTCCTTTGCTCAATGGTCTTCATCAGGCTGTTTCTTTTTAACACATGTTATGTTTTGGTTGGATGATTATATCCAATGAAAACTGGTAAAAATTTTTTTTCCTGTTTATATTTTCACTATTGACCAAGTAAAGCAGTTTTTATCATTTTCTGTATTTCCTTATTTTTTCCTTCCACAGTTAATTTTAGATGGTCTGAATAGGATGGGAGGGCTAAGGGATATTATTTATGAAATGTCATAGGACTTTTTTTCTGAATTTTCACTTATGTGTAAAAGCTTTTTTTTGCTATTTAACTATTTCTGAATTGGGAAGGAGATGCTATTAAGGAATTGCCTGTAATGATGTTTAGACTTTTACAGGGTTTACACAGAACTCATCTGTACATAAATGATTTTTATTTCTCCCTGTAGTGTTAGCATTTGCTGCATCTGCCTGGACTGTTGTTTGCTAGATTTGTTTCTTAAGGTCTTTATCTTTTACAGTTATCTTTGACTTAATTTATTTTATCATGTCAGCACAGGTTTGTATATATATAATTCTCTTAGCGATTAAAAGCAGATACTGAACATCAAATGTCCCTAGAGCAACAGTGGGCTGAACTTTTCTTTCCTTTCCCCATCCTGATAAAGCATGTTTCCTATTTTAAGAGAATAATATGCGCTTTCCTAAAATGGCATTTTGGTGTAAGAATAGACTTTCCAGTGTCCCAACAGTGTTGCAGTGATTTCTTTACAAAAAGTCATGAGTTTCCTTAAAAAAGAAAAAAAGTCAGATCTGCTTTGTATTTTAAATATGACTTGATAAAAAAGCTTCCATTATTATATTATTATGTAATATTTTAGAAACATCTTTTGGGTAAAGTACTTTTTATTTTGGAAGTTAATTATAGCGGTATTATCCAGGTACAGCGATGACATGACAGGACTTCTTCTGACCCTTTATATAAGTATGTGGAATAAGAAAAGTAAACATTTTCCCCACAGATTCAGTGGAAATAGTCAAAATTCTTCCATTCTTGCAGGTACCTGTAGCTCCTAGCACGGCATATATTCACTGAGGACTCAGTTCTCTTGGTTACATGATATGTTTCTAGCAGCAGTTTGGTAGGCTCAGAACTGCAGCAGTATGCATAGTGGGGTCGCCAGGATGGGGGTTGAAAAGGCTGGGTCAGTAAATATGTCCCCTCTCCCCACTGCCGCCCTCCCCAGCTCCTCCCACCACCAGTTCCCCTTAGTACATGCTCCTTTGTGTTTTGCCAGTGTCTTTTTCCTTTTTTACAATTTGTCCAGTTGCGATCTTCCTAGTATGATGAGCAAAACTGTTCCTTTCCTTAGTAGCTGTTTGCTCAGCGTGCTTTCCTTTCTCTCCCTCGCAGCTCCCAGAGCATTTTCATGTGCAAGAGTGACTGTCCCCATCTTTTCCAGCTGGCACTTCAGTGGCTCTGAAAAATGTATATTATGTTTTTCATATCTCACATTGCACTCACCATGAGACTTAACTGTTCTTGGGTTCTTGGCCTATTCTGTGTCTACTTTTTCTAGAATTCTGAAGTTCCAAACCCTGTGGCTTTTCTGTCTCTTCACTTGCAGAGCCAAGGAACTCTGAGTTGACTTTCGCAGGAAAGCTCCTTCCCTGTTTCTGTCACCAGCCGTTCCTAACTCACTGACGGATGCGCCTTTCAGGTGATAAAGCGTTTCCTTGTGCCAAATGGCTTCCTAAAGCCTCTTGGTTCATTCCTTTTGTTTGTTGTTTGTTGTTGAAACTAGTTACTGAAACGTGGAATAAACAAACGTAAGCATTTTTTTTTAAAATCTCTGAATGGCAAGTGTGAGAAGTGAGGCTTTGCCAGAAGGGTGAGAGGTTCCAGAGCACTCTGGGAAGAGAATTGCATCCTATAGGCTCTAATTATGTGTATGCTGAATTCCAGAAGTTGTTAATAAAGAGGGAAGGTCCAGTAGGTTTAAGTATACTATTATAGTTAAGAAACATTTGAAATAAGAAATAAATAGACACGTGTGGACTCTGTGTAAATATCACTACGGTGTATTAAAGCGCTTCCCCGGGGGCTCAGCGGTAAGGAAACCACAGGAGTGGCCAAAGGAGCCACAGGAGATGGAGGTTCGATCCCTGGGTCAGGAAGATCCCCTAGAGGAGGGCATGGCAACCCACTCCAGTATTCTTACCTGGAGAATTCCATGGACAGAGGAGCCTGGCAGGCTACAGTCGCACAGAGTCGGACAGGACTCATGATAGGAATGCGTAAGACTTTGTGATTGATTATGCTTTCAATTTGCTTTCTGTGTTGTGTTGGTTTCTCACATTTAACCTGTGGAGTAGGCAAGGCAAGTATTGATATTATTGTTCACTTTACAGAGGAGGAAAATGCTCAGAAACATCAGTGGATTACCCAAGGTCATGCTGTCCGGGCCAGACTAAAACGGTTTCTGATACTGAGCACAGGACATTGTCACAATTGTGCAGCAATAGATTGGGCTGCTGGGAGCTGGTCTTCTCTCTGGCTATGGATTCCTGTTCCTATTTGAAAGACTCAAGATTTGAAATTTCTTTAATATTAGTAGTTTGTTTTGCTTTGATTTGGAATTGTCAATTGATAACACTATTTTTCATGGATTCTCTTTAGAAGAAATAAATGCTGGCTTTGCTTAAAAGAAGTAAATTACTAGACTAAATTTCAGTGTATTTGAAAAAATTCCTTCTTGTCCTTCCTTCTTTGTCTGTCTTCCTTCTTTCTTTGTAACAAATCTTAATAATTGCTGGGGTGCCATAGCCTCTGTTTAGGGGAGCTGGTTACATGAAATCATCCATAGTACTCAAATGACATGGGTGGAGGGTAGACATCACCTTTGGTCTTCTGTGTTATAGAACCACATAGATACTCCTCTCTGAAGGCTCTCTGTATATCCAGTCCAATAAACAAGTCATCTGGAGTGTGTTTTGCTTCTGCTCTGAAGAGGGAAGCCAACTCAAGAATATATATTTTAAGCCTGAATAACACAATATTATTCTTTCCTGGTTTCAGCAACATTCAGTGAAAGAAGCTAACACACTATGAGATTTTTCTGATTAAAAAGCACTTTCAGGGCAATACATGTGCCTCTAGCGTAGAGAGAAGGCACAGTCCTAGGAAAGTTGTCCTCTGATGGAGTTACTAAATCCTTCCCTCCTTTAAGTTAAATTCAATTAATTATTTACATAATAAATTAAAATGTGTTGAGTATCTGAGTCAGACCAAAAAGCATTGTCTGTTTTATAATTCTTTTGTGTCTTTATAATTCCTTTGTGATTTCCAGAAGTGTGATTTATCTTTCCTTCTTGACTAGATGCATGCATACATATATACATACAACCATGTCAGTGTTTCGCTGCATGATAGCTGTATGGGTTAATAATTCTGAATAGTTTCCACTAGGTATTTACACAGATCTGATTATTGGTATGTAAAGGATTAAAGGATGTATTATTTTCTTTTTTAGGATTCCCCTAACTTTTACCTTCCAAGTCTTCGGTTCTTAAGCTCTCAAAATAATAGTTAGCATTTAAGACTTTGCATTTTATGTAGTTCTTTCCTTTGCATGTCTCACTGATATTATCTCAGGATAATAAAGTGATTGACTCAGTTTTTTTTTTTTTAATTAAAACACATCTTTAGTTCTGAATTTAGGCACAGATTTACTGTGAAAATAATTACTTCTAAAATGCCTTATTTAATTAATGGTGATGGAGTTTTCCAGTGAAATGATATAAATTCAATTTATTCTTAATATTTTATATGCAGAAGAGCACTCTTTCATTCTAAATAGCTAAATTAGTGTTACCATCTCAAATGACATTTGATTTCCCTTTAAAAATATTAAAGGAATTTAGGAATTAACAGCATGAGGATTTGAATTTTTACACACCTTCTTCCTATGCCCGTTAGAAATGACTTAGGAGTTAGTAATCTTGTGTGGGGGCAGGGATGGAAGGTTTTTATGTTGGAACACTGGAGCTCATTAGCATCTTTCAAACCCTAATGCTGTTTTGTTTCAGATAGATTTATTACACTGTCTTTCTTCCCAATTCACTGCAGTGTGTGAAGGTTCAGTTGGAACAAACAAAAGAGATATATAACCCATGAGCCAATTAGCATCACTTACAATGTTCTTAATAGGCTTATCTACTGTATATGAAACTTGGGAAAATGACTTAACTTTTACGCTTGCTTGATCTCTAGGGAAGTTTTTCAGCATCAGCTGCTTTGTACCCACAATGTAAATTTCACGTATTTGATTTCCAGCTTTCTGATAGAAAACCTCTTTACAATCCGGTGGCTCCAGGGTGCCATGGTCACTCACTTGCAGCTATTCACTTATTTGCACAGGGTCTGCTGATGCGTGAGAAGAAGGCACATGTGACTTGGTCCTGGGGCAACTCTGTGCCCTGGGCCAGCGTGTGGGACAGGGCACAGCCCTGCAATTTGTTCAGCTAGTGCCGGCTCCTGGGGCGCGCGCCTTCTTTCTGACTCCTCCCTTTAGCCTTTGTCCTCTCTCCTTTGACTGCTTGTCATTGAGCTTTGTTCTTGAAAGGTATAAATGATGCACATTTCCCCTCTTCCTCTACATCTATCCACTGACACACAAAAAGGGTTTCTGTTGGTGGAAATAAATTGAGGTATATTGTTCGTGACATTTCACAAACAGGCCAAGCCCTGCCTTGCTTACCTAGAGAATGTTAATTCCGCAAACTAACGGAAGACTGTACCTCCTGTGAATTTAGCTGTTTTAGATTTTAAGAAAAAGGATCTACAGTTTTTTTGTGTGTGTTATGTCAAAAGAATTAAATGTATTCCTACTTTGTATAAAGGATTCTATTATAAACATATGAAAATGATACTTCAGTTACTGTAATATATGATATTCCAATTTGAGAAGGCAAATCTAACCACCTCTTGACAGTATATTTGTTAAGAGATTAGACCTGGAAGACAGATCCCTAGTAACTGACGGGCTGACTTTGGACTCAATACTTAACTACTCTGTTTTAGTTTCTCCATCTGCAACAAACAAAAACACAAAAAGACAGTAATCATGGGATCCTTGTGAATATTCATATAAAATTACTGTAACAGTCTCTGCCTTGTAGTAAGTATGTCAGAAAAGGCAGCACTGATACCGATAGAAATCTTTTGGAAAAATAAGGAAAAGGAGTCTAGAATCATAAGACACCAAAGACCACATGGAATAGTTCATTAATCAATCTCTTGAAATGGAAGTAGCTGAGAAAATTATATGGTAAGGCAGCCTGTTCATTCCATAAATTCTCTTTACAACTCACCCATGTCTTGATATCCTGGTCCTGTGTTCAGCCTAGTGTTTGTATCTGCAGGATCAGGATTGAGTTGCCTTACATGAACATTGGTTTCCTCAGGTTTATAGTTGGAGAGCATGATTAAATAATGTCCCCTGATCTTCCTCTGTTGTAGATACAGGTTTATGTGCTATCAGTGATTTTGGCCTTTCAGATGTAGGGTGATGTGCTGGAATACCAGAGTGTTCTGAGCACCAGAACAGTGCCAGTCTCATAGAAGACATCAAGTGTGCGTATCTGAGATGAGAGGCTCTTATGAGCCTTTTGAGTTGTTGGATTTTAATAAGATAAGACTGAAGAGGGTGGTTTGTTGGAAGGAGAGGTTGTCTGTAGCCAAGGTGACCTGGCCAGCTTCTTTGCCAGTATTTCCATGAAAGTATTGAGCACAATGGAAGGGTAATGCTTACTAAATACAGCTGGTTACTAAGGTATCTTGAAACAAGGCTGAAGAATGATTTTATTTGGTATAAAAAAAGAAGTTTTATAATAGACTGATACCAGCTGGAGGGGCTGGTGGTAAATTGAACCATTTGGCTTCTGATTTTACTACTGAAAAAATTTCAGGGAAAGTTAGAGAAATTTACTTTAATGCATGCAATGACCAATTATTTCAGATCCTTTACATATATTTTAAGTTACTCAACAACTAGCTTTATCTTTTGGTGAAAAAATTGATCAAGGTAACTTCAGCCTATTCTAACAATTTAAGTAGTTGGTCTAAGAATAACTTTGTTAGAGTGGTTAGTTTGTGGAAAAAATGTATTCTGCATGGCAGATTTAATAAAGTGGTATTAAGTGACAGACATGTTAAATTTAATGTCTTTCTGAAGTTAGGCATACTTCTATATACCTTAAAAAACAGTATTTTAAGAAGTGATGTTTGTAATCTATGTAACCATTGGGAAATAGAATTTTAAAAAGGTGTCAAAACATCAAGGACCTACTGTATAGCACAGGGAACTGTATTCAGTATCTTATGATTAAGTCATCAGTTCAGTTCAGTTCAGTCGCTCAGTCATGTCCGACTCTTTGCGACCCCATGAACTGCAGCACGCCAGGCCTCCCTGTCCATCACCAACTCCCAGAGTTCACTCAAACTCACATCCATCGAGTCAGTGATACCATCCAGCCATCTCATCCTCTGTCTTCCCCTTTTCCTCCTGCCCCCAATCCCTCCCAGCATCAGAGTCTTCCAATGAGTCAACTCTTTGCTCATAATGGAAACTAATAAAAAAGAATGCATCTATGTAACTGGATCACTTTGCTGGAGAGCAGAAATTAACACAACATTGTAAACCAACTATACCTCAACTTTTAAAAAATGTAGATGGCAAAGAATTTTAGAAAAGTAATATGCATTTAGTTGATAAGGCAAACGTAATTTTGTGAGGGAAAAGTGGCAGTTCTATTTGTGTTTAGTTCTGAGGATACGTTAGATGCATGGTTTAGCTTTCGTTATCTTTCTTTACTGAGACCATGCTAATATAGTATATTTGAATAATGCAGTGTTATTTGAAAAATAAGGCCATTTTATGAGTTAGAGCTAAGGTGATGGGGCATAAGGGGTTAATTGAAATCTCATTGTGGTCCAGAACCATTTCACGCCCCGTGTAATCATTGTGTTCTCTTGGTGTATGGCACGAGGGTGTAATGAAGTCCAGACCTGGATTTAGATCCTGTGCTTCTTTGTAGCTCTGTGACCTCAAGGAATATGATTAACCTCTGAAAACCTCAGTGTTCTTGTTTGTTCACTGTCCATCAGAGTACCTGGCACAAAGAAATCACCAGCCAACAACAACAAAAAAGTGCTCACTTTGGCAGCACATAGATAGTGTATTTGTGAACACTTTGCTCAATATTTAGCATCTAACTGATATACCTTGAATTTATTTAGTCTCTTTCTTTTTCCTGTCCCTCCAGGACCGCTTCTCCACACTCTAAGATAGTTATTAATAAATACTTGTATTAATCAAGAAAATACTTTCCACCTGATCGCCAGAGATTTTTATTACCAAATAAAGAAAAACACCTTTGGAGTCCAGGGAGGACCGCTGCCCTGTGGTCCTCTCCTCTCTGCCCTGTGGTTGAGGTTTCCCTGGCTGACCCTAGGATGATTCCTGTACCCACTGAGGATGTGGCTCCATCTGGGGGTGCTAGCTGCTCAAAGCCATACTGAATCCAGAAAGGCCACCCTGGATCAGTTTCAGCATTTCCTTTGGAGACCTAATGTGAGGTGGTAAGTATCCTCCTTAGCAGGCTCTGTGTCTAAACCTTGGCTGAAGCTTCTTCCCAAGTCCTTTTCTTTCCAGTCCAGTTCTATTAAGAATCAGAGTGCCCTGAAAATCCAGAGGAAGTTACCTTGGAAGCCTGAGTTATAAGTGCAGGTTCTGCAACTTGCCAGCTACTGATTATGACCTTGGGCAGGTTACTCAGTTCCGCTAAGCTTCAGCTTCCTCACCTATAAAATGGGGATATGAACGTTTCTATTTCAACATTCTGTGAAATTCTTTTAAAGTCATCATCTGGTTAGATATAATCAGACCAAAATAAAAGTTAGCTACAATAATAATTATAATTTAAGATATGTCTGTGTTATAAAAAGGCTACATGGTTTGTTCATGCAGTGCTTTAGATCAACAGTTTCTGAAACAATCATTTTTAGTTGCCTTTCAAACTCAAACTATTTACACTATGCTCTTCATATATTGGTACTATCTTTCCTGCCTTGTTTCCTGCAATGCTGATTGCTATTTTTCATAACATTACAGATGTTCTGCAAGTTATTATGCATTTTTTATTTATACACTTGGAAAATAATTTTATGAAATATTATTTCCTGTAAAGCCTAGATGCTTCTGTGATGTTATGTGCTGCTAATTGTCATTTTACTAGAAGGGGGTGGAGGCTGTCTTTTCATTCATTGTTTAATTCATGAAGGCAGTCCTTATTTTATAGTATAACAAATGAGATAATCACTCTTATGGACCTCAGAGAAATAGGCCTTCTTCACCAGACAGGTTAACCTGTCCCTAACTAACCTCCTTAATAGATTGTCAAAGTGACTGGGCTGGCTGAATTTCTCATAGACATGAACATGTAGTATGCTGATATGTGGTTGTTTTGGAATCACTGTCTTCTTCAAATGCCATCATATATGTATCGGTTGCTGTGTGAAATAGTCTAGGGAGAAAAAGAAAAGTCATGTCAAAAACTTACGTGATAGTATACTGTATTGGTGTTTTTCTTTCTGGCTTACTTCACTCTGTGTAATCGGCTCCAGTTTCATCCATCTCATCAGAACTGATTCAAACATATTCTTTTTAATGGCTGAGTAATACTCCATTGTGTATATGTATCACAGCTTTCTTATCCATTCATCTGCTGATGGACATCTAGGTTGTTTCCATGTCCTGGCTATTATAAACAGTGCTGCGATGAACATTGGGGTACATGTGTCTCTTTCAATTCTGGTTTCCTTGGTGTGTATGCCCAGCAGTGGGATTGCTGGGTCATAAGGCAGTTCTATTTGCAATTTTTTAAGGAATCTCCACACTGTTCTCCATAGTGGCTATACTAGTTTGCATTCCCACCAACAGTGTAGGAGGGTTCCCTTTTCTCCACACCCTCTCCAGCATTTATTGCTTGCAGATTTTTGGATCGCAGACATTCTGACTTGTGTGAAGTGGTACTTCATGGAATTTAGAAAGATGGCAATGATGACCCTGTATGCAAGACAGCAAAAAAGACACAGATGTGTATAGCGGACTTTTGGACTCAGAGGGAGAGGGAGAGGGTGGGATGATTTGGGAGAATGGCATTCTAACATGTATACTATCATGTAAGAATCAAATCGCCAGTCTATGCCCGATGCAGGATACAGCATGCTTGGGGCTGGTGCACGGGGATGACCCAGAGAGATGTTATGGGGAGGGAGGTGGGAGGGGGGTTCATGTTTGGGAACGCATGTACACCTGTGGTGGATTCATGTCAATGTATGGCAAAACCAATACAGTATTGTAAAGTAAAATAAAGTAAAAATAAAAATTAAAAAAAAAACCAACTTACGTGAAAACATATCTCAGTAGCTCTGTTTTCTACCTCTGTGAATTGTATAGTAAATTCACTTTCTAAGATATCAGGCTGTAGTTCATCAGCCTTTGAATTATCTGACAGTGGCTTACTGTTATATTCACATGTTTAATGCATGTTTTTGAAGGTTTTATATAGACAACCAGGACAATATTAAGTCATTTTAGGTTCAGTGAGAAGATTGGATCATGTGATTCATATAAAATACTGACACTTATAGTTCCTAGGTGCTCTGTATGCTAAGCTGTTTCAGTTGTGTCCAGCTCTCTGTGACCCCATAGACTGTAGCCCGCCAGGCTCCTCTGTCCTTTGGATAGAATGGACAGGTGAGAACACTGGAGTGGGTTGCTATGCCCTTCTCCAGGGGATCTTCCCGACCCAGGGATTGAACCCATGTCTCTTATGTCTCTTGCACTGGCAGGTGGGTTCTTTACCACTAGTGCCACCTGGAAAGCCCCCTAGGTACTATGGTTATCTCTAAATTTCTGTTTACAGAGCATATTTTCAAGAGTATTCTTTGTGATGTAACCTGTCTAATTTTTATTACAAAAAGATATAAGGTTTGCTACTTATAGAAATTGTGACTGACTAATAGCTAGAAGTAAAGAAAATGTACCTTTGAAACAAATCCAAGCAATGATATATGCAGGCCAGCTTTTGCTTTGAAGAGCAATGGTTGATGCTCTGGTTGATGCACTCAGAAAAGCTCATGTAGTGTTTATAACTCCAGCCAAAAATACCATTCCCTCCCTAGACAGCATAAGGTCACTCCCTTCTGCCAGCCTTTGCATCAGTGTAGCTGATATTCAAGCTTAAAAAATATTTCCGTGGGAGAATTGCTACCAGGTAATTAACTTATCTGTAGTAGCTATCTATAAATTTGAAACTTACATAGAGTTATTACACTCTTGATAACACTGATGAGAAATACACTAAGTGGTGAAAAATGAACTCAGTTCTGCAAACCGGGGAGCAGGTTAGTGCAGACTGATGATGCAAAGCCTGCCTTGATCAGGAATCACTTGGCTCTCCCTTCCAAGCCACTTATTACAGGAAGAGAGGTTGTGCCCTGCTGTTTCCCAGAGGTGAGAAGTGAGCTTAATATACTAAGAGACATTTCCTAGGAAATACATGAAGAGGTAGAGTAGAAATATGGCCTCTTACTTGCTACTGCTGTGGCCACATGTCTTTTAAGGCAGTAGGGTGGTGTATTAGTTTCTTAGAGCTGCCATAGCACAGTACCACAAGCTGGGTGATACAGGAAAAATACATTTATTGTTTCCTGGTTCTGGAGCTTGAAGACTGAAATCAGGGTGTCTGCAGAGGGGGTTTCTTCTGAGCTCTGTGACAGAAGGATCTGTTCCATGCTTCTCCTCCAGCTTATGGGGATTTGCTGGCAGGGTCTGGCACCCCTTAGCTTGCAGAAGCGTCACTCTGATCTCTGTCTTCATCATCACATGATTATGTGTGTTGGGGGTGGGGTGGTCCTGTGTCCAGATTTGCCCCCTGTGTATAAGAACACCAGTCATATTGTATTAGGGCCCCCCCCCATGACCTCATTTAACTTGATTACTTCTGTAGAGACCCTATCTATCTTCAGACTAGGTCACATTCTGAGACAATAGAGGTTTGAACTCCAGCACATCTTTTGTGGGAGAATACAGTTCAACAGTTCTGACTGGTGAAGCCCTCAGAGTTCCTTGCCTGAGGGATTGTATCACAAAGGAGCCTGAAGGAGCATCATGGCGAAGCATTCAGTCAGGCTTGTTTAGTTGTCAAGAGTCGCAGGTTGAGTCACGTTCTTTGGCTTTTTATGAGACACACATAGGAGTAAGTAATAATAATGGTAAATAAAACAGTAAATAAATGCAAACAAATAAAAGTTAATATAATCTATGTAGGGATGAAGTAGAGAGGTTGAAAATTGCACGTGGCAAGTATTAGCTGTGTGTGCCCTTGGGCAAGCTGTTAACCACTCTAGCATCAGTTCCTTCATCTGTAGATAGCAACAGTGTCTTCCTCACTGAGGACTGCTTGCCGATTGAATCAGATGATGCTCTTGAACTCTAGGTGCAGTGCTTGATCCCTGGTAGGAGCACACTAGAGCATAGTTGAGAAGAAGGCAAACAAAGGGGCCTGCGACCCTTGTGGATACTGGGGAGCAGGCGTGTCCCAGGTGGGAGGAAACATCTGGCTTTTTACCTCGCAGAGTTGCTCACAGCTCCCACTCTGCATGGTGTTCGCTCTCTTCAGCTGTGCCCCTGGGCACTTGATCTCAGCACTGGGCACCCTGCTCAACATCAGGCTTCCTTTTCTTTCAAGTTGTTTTTTTTGTTGCATGTTCAGAGCTCATAATTTTGTTGTTAAATTGGAGGAAAGGTATACACGTCAGAATTTACATCAGCTCTTAAAATAATCAGTACTTGTTAACACCACCCCTCCAATTTTAGTAGTTGTAGTGTTCCCACACTTCAGAACTTGGAGATGCATGATTTATTCTCATTGATGAGATAATGAAAATGTCACGTCCACACTTTTTGGAGGGGTAGGGAGAATACAGGGTTTGTCCTTGTTGATTTTTGATTGGTAGAGTCGAATCCTATACAAACACATTTTTCCTGTTAGCATTTACTGGGAAATATGGAATGTGTTTGTGTGTGGCTTAAAGCTGTCCCTGTTGGTTGTATATCATTTTTAAACAACAAAGAGGGGGTTAAATCAGAAACACACGTTGGCATGGCTAGAAAACATGTGCATGGAAGTGCTAGGTACCAGGCTATATTTTTGTAAATCTTATGTTTTTTTGTATCAGTGGTATTTATTTTTAAAACTTTTAAAGGGGAGGCAAGGGTTTGGACAACTTTCAAAATATTTGACCATGAGTTTTAAGAACCTTGTATGTGCTGGGCGAGGATGAGGATAGTTTCCGATGTAATAAGGGACATCAGGCAGTAGTCTGAAGGCACTTAAAGGAGAAGAACTGATTCCCAAGTGAGGAATTCAAAGAAACTTGTAAAATTTTCTGCTTGAAGGATGAAACTGATTTTGACAAAGAATGTGGAATGAAAAGGCATGAGGTATAGAAAAGTGAATTGCCTGGTTTGATGGATAAAGTTTAGAGATGATGCTGGAGAGGCAGAATGAGCATGGATTGTGGAAGGTTAAGAACGGCAGCTAAGGGTTTTAGACCTTGTGGTAAGGAACAACTCCTTCAAGGGAATCTGCTGTAGGAGGGACCATCCAACAGTGTAGGATTCTTACAATGGTATGGTGATGGGGAGCTTTAAAGAGCTTCCAAGGTATTTCTGGTTTATAGCCATGTGGGCCTGAATGTTGTTAATGGAAGCTGGAACATAGAGGAAATGAAAAGAGGTGTGAAATACTATAAAAGTATTATCAACAGGACTTTATGCAGGGTAAAATATGAGAGTGTTTTAGATCCAGGGTGTCCAGGAAGAGTGGATGCCATTAGCAAAAGTAAGATATACAAGAAGAGAGATGTTAAATTTTGGATATGTTGAGTTTGAGTGGGTGGTATGACATCATTGCATCCAGCTAGATATAGCTAATAGGACAACTGGAAATATGAAAGAAACTCTTTTGGTGGAACAAATACTGGACTCATTCTTGTTGACAAGATAAGACAGTTGAGTTCTATGGGATGGTAAATCAAAGAAAACAATACAGTTAAAAGGTTTCTGATTTAAGGAGGAAGTGAAAATAGAAGAGAAAATGAGCTTCTAAGAGCAGAAAGAGGAGTAGAGCTTTACAGAATAGTAGAGGAGAGAATTTTAGAAGGAATTGCATTGGTCAATAGCATTAAATGTTTTTATGAGATTAAGATTGGCTGCTTTTCAGAAACCATTTCTGGCCAAGAGGAGGGGGTTCCAGATCAAAGTAAACAGAGTTAAGGAGTCTGTAAATGCTAAAAAAGTGAAAACTGCTCATAACGACTTTTTCCCTAAAATTTTCGAGGATTTCTTTGTTTGACAAACCTTGATATTTTTGTTACTTGGAACCTACATTTCTGAAAGACAAATATGGAAGTTTATAGTGAAAGAATGTGTACTTCTTTGCCCCAGAGAAATTTATAAATCATTGATGATTAAATTTTCACTTTAATAACAAAGGGCAGGCATTATCTGGGATATAATAGGTTAAATAACCATTTGTTTAACCATTCCTCTTTTGCCTTGCCTTATTCTTTTATTAATATAAAAAGTAAGGGCTCATTGATGACTGTTGATCAGATGATATAAATTTAAATTGAAGTCTTAAATTTCAGAAGTGGATACTACAGTAGACTTTGTTTTCCAGAAGTTTCTTTAAGTGAAACTTGGTTTTCATGATGAATTCTGCATTTGAAGCCACAAAGTTGGCATTCTCCAGAATGATAGGCTTGTATTAGGCTGACCAGGTCTATGACTTGACAAGGGACTCAGTGTAAATACAGCAGGTGGCCCTTATATAGTTGGTTTCCCTTTTTTTCCCCCCCTAAGCTCTGTCTTTGGATGCTGTCTTCAGTGATGCTCTTTGAAGTTAAAACACATTAGCCGTTTACTGAGGGATTATTTTGTGCTACTTCTGGGACAATAGAGATAGATGAATAATGTGGCTCCTCTCCTTGAGGCACATGCAGTCTATTGAGGGAGACAGAGAAGCAGACACGTGAAGATTCAGCCGTCATATAATATAAACCAAGTGCTATGGGAGGAGGGCAGGGGGAGGGAAGAACCAGGAAAACTGGAAGGAAGTCTTTTATTTGTGCAGTTGTATTAAATATTGTCAGATAGCAGCACTCTGAGTGGCTCACAAATGATCAAAGATACAGAAAAGTCCATTCCTTTATTTCTATCAGTAGCATTTTTTTAATGTAAGAAGTGACTCAATTAGTCACACAAGCAATGCTTAAAAATTACTTAAGTCTAGTACTTAAGAGAGATGTCTGTGATTTTCCTTAGCAACTACAGTTTAAAGTGCTCTTCACCTTGCCCAGAAGGGCAAATCAGTATTCAGATGATAGTATTTCACATTTCTATTTATTTTATCCTCAGTATTTGGCATTTCTACTTATTTTATTTCCTTTGGAGAGAAGAATTGAAAATGTGAATATATATGTATATGTATAGATACACATGTATATATACACACATGGGTATATACCCACACCTTTCTTAAATCCATGGATTCTGTATATGTTTAATCCATTCCTAAAAGATCTACCCATGACTTTATGATAGCGCAAAACCTCTTTCAGTTCAAAACAAACTCTTAATATGTAGAACCAACTGAAGCAAGGTTGGTTGAAGTAAACATGAATGGGAAGGTTGACTGTCAAATTCTAAATAATTAACAGAAATAGTCTAGAATACAAATGTGCTGCATGACTCAACATAACAGTTTTGAAACCTATGAAATACCATGTAAGGACGTGATTGTGTTCACTGGCGAATGCTTTTTCTCTTTATGGAAGGATTCACCCAGGGTTTCTTTAATTAGGTAGTTTACCCAGTGCATTTAACTATTAGTTTCCAGACCATTAACTCCTGGACAGATGACTAGAGGTGCAGAGAAGCTTAAAGCAGAGTGTTCCTAGGAACAGCCCCTAAATTGTATTGTTCATATGGAGCAGAAAAAAAAAAGGTAACTAGTTCCCTTTGGTTCAGTGTTGATTGGTGGGAAAATATCATTTCCTTCTCACATCATGTGTGAGTGCTACCTCTGTGAGGTAAAGTAGATACAGTGCAGTTTAAGTTTCATCTGTGACGTATACACCAAGTGTAAACTTAGATGGTGATTGCAGCCATGAAATTAAAAGACGCTTACTCCTTGGAGGAGAAGTTATGACCAACCTAGACAGCATATTGAAAAGCAGGGACATTACTTTGTCAACAAAGGTCCATCTAGTCAAGGCTATGGTTTTTCCAGTGGTCATGTGTGGATGTGAGAGTTGGACTGTGAAGAAAGCTGCGTGCTGAAGAATTGATGCTTTTGAACTGTGGTGTTGGGAGAAGACTCTTGAGAGTCCCTTGGACTGCAAGGAGATCCAACCAGTCCATCCTAAAGGAGATCAGTCCTGGGTGTTCATTGGAAGGACTGATGCTGAAGCTGAAACTCCAGTACTTTGGCCACCTGATGCAGAGAGCTGACTCATTGGAAAAGACCCTGATGCTGGGAAAGATTGAAGGCAGAGGTGAAAGGGACGACAGAGGATGAGATGGTTGGATGGCATCACCGACTCAATGGACATGGGTTTGGGTGGACTTCGGGAGTTGGTGATGGACAGGGTGGGCTGGTGTGCTACAGTTCATGGGGTCACAAAGAATCGGACACGATTGAGCCACTGAACTGAACTGAACTGAAATTTCAATGCACCAGAAGGTTAATCTGTGAGGTGATGTATATTTTTGTTACTGTATGTAATTAATATTCTATATATCTATTCTTGGACCTTAGATAAATAATACATGACCTCTGAATGTGTAGTGAAATTGAATGAAGGTACATGGAGCAGCATCCTATGAGGCAAAATTCACCTTCCCTGGAGTAACTAACAAACACAAAATATCTAAACTTATTAAACTTATTCTGAAAGTGAAAGTCGCTCAGTTGTGTCTAACTCTTTGCAACTCCATGGACTATACAGTCCATGGAATTCTCCAGGCCAGAATACTGGAGTGTGTAGCTGTTCCCTTCTCCAGGGGATCTTTCCAATCCAGGGATCTTATTCTAGAATGTCATAAATATGTCATAAATAAACTAGTGGCAGAATATTGGCATAAAAGTATTGGAGTCACCATAGTTCATAGGTTTAGATTGAGATTTAGGTAGAAAGCAATTGTCTGAATTCATGTGAATATTTGTGAGTAAAACTATTTAAAATATAGATGAAAAATTAAAAGCAGAATTACCCAGTTCATATGAGTAGCTATCTGAAATTGAGTAGCCCATTCTTAACTTATGATGGGCTCTAAGAAATGTCAAATTTTATTTTGAATAAATTTTAATTGGATGTAGGAATTGACATCTCTAGAGTTAGTCTTTAAGAAATGGATTATGGCTTCTCTGGAGATTAAAAAACAATAGAATCTATTAATATAAATTGAAGTAAAATTTTGTTAAAATTCTAGAAAACTCAGAGATGATTAATTACCTGAAACAACATGAAGTTTTTTGAAATGCTTCTGAAAAAGAAGTGGATGGTAATTTGATACATGTACATGTATCTTTTAAAATTTTTTCCAGAATTTTTGCTATTATTCTTGTTTGGAAAATAGTTGACAGTATAATTTTATTTCTATGTATTGTATGGTAATAAATTAATTACAATAAAATGACTTTTATTTGTACATTGCTTTGCAGTTTTAAAAGCTCTTTGATGTTTAAAGTCTTATTTAATCTCTAAAATTCCTAGATAAGGAAGGAATTATTGTTGTTGGTTTGTAGCTATGGAAACTGGACTGGAAGATCAAATACGTTAATCATCAAGCATTATACACTCTCAGTTTTTCATTTGTTTGTTTATTGTTCAGATATTCACTAATCACCCTCTATAATATCAGGAGGCCCTCTATAACTACTGGAGGCAAAGCTTGTACTAAGTCTTTTATTTAGTCCAGTATTCTTTCTGCTGCTATTTGCTGCATCTCAAATGCAATCAAAAATTGCTATATAAGTAATCCCTTCTTGTCTGTTTTGTTCAGATGTTATAATGAGCCTTTTTATCAAGTAGAGTTTCTAATTAGTTTCAATTTATTTTGTATTAGATACATTTTTCTTTTCTCTTAACATTTTTGTGTATAGGTTTTCTATAATCAACTTTCTTTTTTCCAAAATGTGAATTTGTATAAGCCAAAAGCTTTTCCTATTACTATATTAAATTACTCCTAAGCTTTTATATAATCTCTCTCTCCATTTGGTATTAGCCACTGCTTTCAAGATTTCTTATTCTCTTTAATCCATTACTCACAAATTTATTTTAATGAAAAAAGAAAGGTATCTCAGTTGACTTTCTACCCTGAAAGAAAATGATTGACTCTGAAATTATTTACTTTTAAAACTGCTAATATTTAGAAATAGTAAATGAAAGCATCTATGGTGAGAAATAAAGAATATTAACAGCTAGTTGCCAGTAGCACACAGTGGCATAAGTAATATACATTGGAAGAAAATTCCAAATCCAGTTCAGTAAATTTTTCTTGAATGTCTACTCTGTATCATGTTAGGTGTTTTATAAGATTAAAAAAAAAAGCCTCAGAAGCCTCAGATCTTGCTTTCAGTGTTGTCATAGCCTAGTTGGGAAGAGATTCATTACGCATTATACAGCTCACACTGCAGAGGAGAGTAAAATCAGTGCTGATAGCTTTTTGACTGCACTGAAGAAAGAATGCTTCAATCGTCATGGTGTGGTTTTGGTGGGTTTAAGGAGAAAGTGACATTGGAACTCATTTTCAAGGAGGTGATTTCTGTAGGGGAAATGCATGTTGAGTTGGTGCCACAGAATGGGGGAAAAAAAAAAACCAGCCAACACAGAAATGGTATAAACATACAGGTTATAAATGAAGCTAGAAATAGATTTTAAAAAGATGTTTTATTGCATTTAGACCTTCTCACAAACACTTACTCATTTCCATTTTTTCTTGCTTTATGAACCTACGGTCTCTGGGCACAGATAGGGATTGGAGGTAGGAGTGGATTTTGTACATGTAATCAGTCCTGTCAGTTGCCAGGAGCCTAGTGATTTGGGGACTGGAACGTGAAGAGTGAGTTGGGGATTCATCTCTGGGGTGAGTGATAGATAAAAAATAATCTTTTAATATTATTTTACTCTGGATTGGTGACTGAGGAAAAAGCATAGAAATCCCATGCTCGGGATATATAGTATGTCTTTTGGCTATCTTTTATCTTTCATAGAAAAGTTTGTGGAATGGATTTGTATAACTTGTGTATTTTCTAAAATAGGCTAGTCCTTACCATGTATTTTACCTTAATCTCTTTCCATTCTGGAGGAGCTAAAACTCTGAGAATTTATATGAAGAGTCTCTTTCTGAAGAAGCTTGGAAAGCTTTCCTGTTCAGTCGCTTAGTTGTGTCCGACTCTTGCTACCCCATAGACTGGAGCATGCCAGGCTTCCTTGTCCTTCACTATCTCCCGAAGTTTGCTCAAACTCATGTTCATTGAGTTGATGATGCCATCAAGCCAGTCTCATCGTCTGTTATCCCCTTCTCCTCGTGCCCTCAGTCTTTCCCATCATCAGGGTTTTTTCCAGTGAGTCGGCTCTTAGTATCAGATGGCCAAAGTATTGGTGCTTCAGTTTCAATGTCAGTCCTTCCAATGAATATTCAGGGATGATTTCCTTTAGGATTGAGTGATTTTATCTCCTTGCAGTCCAAGGGACTCTCAAGAGTCTTCTCCAGCACCAGAATTCGAAAGCATTAATTCTTTGGTGCTCAGTCTTCTTTATGGTCCAATTCTCATATCCATACATGACAACTGGAAAAACCATAGCTTTGACTAGATGTAATTTTGTCAGCGAAGTGGTTTCTCTGCTTTTTAATATGCTGTCTCGGTTTGTCATAGCTTTTCTTCCAAGGAGTAAGCAAGTCTTAATTTTGTGGCTGCAGTCACCATCTGCAGTGATTTTGGAATCCAAGAAAATAAAATCTGCCACTGTTTCCACTGTTTTGTGTGTGTGCCATAAAGTGATGGGACCGGATCCCATGATCTTTGTTTTTCATTGAATTTTAAGCCAGCTTTTTATGTAATGATATTAACTTTTGTTTTGTATACAAAGAGAAAATGTTCATAATCAAAATCTATACCTGTGTAATGAGAGACAAGGGAAGTATAATCAGTTGTTCTTATAATAGAGCGCAGCCATGTACTGCCCTTTGCATGGGCCTTCACTGCAGGCCATATCTTGCTATACCATTACCAGCAACTGTTAGCGACCACTAATGGTCTCCTCAGCCATTGGTCACGGACACAGTGGGCCCCTTTCCCGGGGGAGGGGCTATTAATGAGTGACCGTGAGTGGTCCTCCCCAGCCATTGGTCAGGGCCCCGTGTGCCCCTCCCCCAAGTGAGGGACTGTTAATGAGTGACCGTGAGTGGTCCTGCTCAGCCATTGGTCGGGGCCCTGTGTGCCCCTCCCCCAAGCAAGCAACTGTCCACGAGCAACTGTTAGTGGACACATTCAAGTCAAGTTTGACAGAGTGCAGATCCTCAGGTGGAGAGAGGTAAGAGGCAAATTCTAGCCTTTTCCCTGGCGCCCTGCAGGTCACCTCATCTTGGGCAAGCAAGTGAGCCGGGAGGCCCAGGGAACAAGCTGAGGACTTTGTCCTGCAGGGTTCCAGGACCCTCGCTGTGGCCACCCACAGGGAAGGCCCAGGCCTTGCTGGTGACCCTTACCCACCCCTGCCTCTGTGACCTAATGGCCGCAGCAGTCTCCATAGGATGCCATCATGCCATCCGGGGGACCTGCCCCCGCCACTTAGGCCGCCTGGGGGCCAGTTGGGTCCTGGGCACCTAGATCCTTCATGGTAACAGCTGAGGAGGGTCTGAGAACCTGACCCTGAGGGAGCTGCCAGCTGAAACCTGCCTTCTCTTAGCCAGGACCTGGATGTCAGAGGTGGAAAGTTGTGCCTTGCTCTTTTTTGTTAGAACAGGGAATAACATTCTTTGGGTGGAGGTTTACCTCAGGAGGAACCTCCTGACCATGACCTGACCTCAAGAACAAAGTGCCTGATACAAGGAAGTTTGCAACAACTAAGCCCACTCCTCCCTCACCTTTCCTACAAAAGGGCTTTTGGGGAGTTTTGAGATTTCTAATGCATGACCAATGCTTCAAATAGACCTTTCTCTGTTCCAGACACTTGTCATTTTTGTTTTGTTGGCCTCCTTGTGTCTCAGGCGCACGTCTTTGTGTTTCAGTTGCATTCTTTCACACCATTTTCTTTAAAAAAGTAAAAATGGATGTTTTTTTCCCTTTGCTGTGATCAAAGGAAGCTTATACTGATTCCTGTCAATTGTTAGAAGATTTTGATTTTCCTTATTGTGGATGAGATTTTGTCTCTCACGTGAAAGGCAAGGGTACCATGTTTATATGAGTTCCACATTAAAAGCTGTTTTAGTTTTAAAGAACATAGAAATTAACTGTAATTTACACTAATAACAGAACTATTAGGGGGAAAAATATTTCACACATAACAGTTTGATCCTCAAATTAAGTCCATAAAATCTTTTAAGTGAGTGAAGTTGCTCAGTTGTGTCAGACTCTTTGTGGCCCTGTGGACTGTAGCCCACCAGGCTCCCCCATGCATGGGATTTGCTAGGCAAGAATACTGGAGTGGGTTGCCATTTCCTTCTCCAGGGGCTCTTCCACCTGGGTCTCCTGCATTGCAGGCAGACTCCTTACTGTCTGATCCACCAGGGAAGCCCAAAATCTTCTTTAAAGCATGAGAAATTTTATATTTTTCAATCAGATTGTTATAAAACAGAAATCAAATGTTTTTCACTCATTTAATGTAGGAAATACTTATTTAGCACCTACTGAGGGATTTCTTTGGAAGGAATGATGCTAAAGCTGAAGCTCCAGTACTTTGGCCACCTCATGCAAAGAGTTGACTCATTGGAAAAGACTTTGATGCTGGGAGGGATTGGGGGCAGGAGGAGAAGGGGACGACAGAGGATGAGATGGCTGGATGGCATCACTGACTCGATGGACGTGAATCTGAGTGAACTCCGGGAGTTGGTGATGGACAGGGAGGCCTGGCGTGCTGCGATGCTTGGGGTCTCAAAGAGTGGGACACGACTGAGCGACTGAACTGAACTGAACTGAGTACTTCTAGGTGCTACTTCTAGGTGAATACTTCTAAACATTGTGGTAAAGAAAAATCTGCCTGTACAGAAATTATATTCCAGTGAATTACTGAGGGTTTATAATTTGGCTGCATACCATACATATTATGTATAGTTTATCATTAGTCTTAGAAGCAATACAAATAGGAAAAATAAGTATAAATGGATATTTTACAAAGAATACTCTGGGAAAAAATTGTTTAAGTTATTTCGAACAAAGGGCAGATCTGAAGTTGCAGATTACTTAGAAACTCAAAATACATTAAAAAAAATTGCAGGGTAAGATCTTATATACATTTATCTGAATGAATGTACCCTTTATAACATGATACTGGATCCTTGCTGTAGCAAAATTACTGAGTATGTTTTGCAAGGTTTGTTTGAAGTTTTCTATAGCATGTTCTGCTTCCTAAGCTATTTAAACATATCTGAAGTTTAAGGAGATTGTTGATGTCTTAATTT
The DNA here is from genome assembly GCF_001704415.2 of Capra hircus. Taxonomy (NCBI): domain Eukaryota; kingdom Metazoa; phylum Chordata; class Mammalia; order Artiodactyla; family Bovidae; genus Capra; species Capra hircus. The sequence goes on from NC_030812.1 coordinate 12,135,009, forward strand.
TTCTTTCTCAGTGGCTGCTACATCTCACTGAAACACATTGGAAACAAAATCAGTTATTGTAGTTGTCTTAGACTAGCTGTTGTTGGGTGTTATTTTACCTGCATCTCTCTGTAATTCTGATTGTATGGTGAGCATTGATTCATGAATCCTTAAGTTTCTTGGAAATTAAAGAAAGATTCCATAGGAAGTAAGGAATTACTTTAACCTAATGGCCAAACTGAAAATCTGCATGTATTACAGCTTGTCCATTTACTGGAAAACATCAACAGACTTAACTAATTCTTTTGAATGGAAGAGGTATTTAAAGTGACATCAAATCGATGTGAAATACAGATAGAACTAAAATCAAATGGAATTTTATTAACTTAATCTGTTGGATATTTTTTTCTGGATCATGTTGAATAGCTTTGTCAAAGACAGGTGTGATAAAATTTTGGAGGCTGTCTTTTAAATGTGATAAAGGTTGTTACTAGGCTTGTTGAAATCAGTGAGCACATAAGATGGTAAATCCTTGACTGGCTTGGTCTGTTTTCTTCTGTCTTTTTTTTTTTTTTTCATTTCTTGTACTCTTTCTTGTTTCTTTTGTAAATATCTTACAAACCTGTAGAAAAATATTGAGAATTAGGTGTTTCTTTTATGCAAGAAATGTGACTGATTTAGAACATTTTTTATAATTAGAGACAAATTTTAAGAAACAATAACATCACTTATAGCTTCTATCCTTAGAAAAAGTTTTTATTTTTAATTATTATATTTAAATCCAAAATATGTGATTTACTTGATTGAGATCACATTAGATACCCAATTTTATCATTCTGTGGGAACTCAAATTTTAACAGACATATCAAACCAATACATTCATTTATTCCCTAGCCTCAGTGCAATATAATGATAATATTTTTCCTTAAAATGTGTGGGAACTTAACTATGTAGTACTTAGGGTATAGGTATTATATACTAATTTCCAAACCTCTCTGGCAGTGTTGTCTAGTTTCTGCTTGAATGCTTACGTTTATGGAGCACTCACTATATAATAGTAGGCTGATATATTCCTTGGTGTCACTAATAGTTGCTCTATTTTTATTGAGTAAAAGTTTCTTTCCATTACACTTTTTCCTGTATTAAGCTTTCCTCCATGAAGCCACACAGAAAACAGCTATTCCCTTTTACAAGTGACAGTCTTTCAAATATTTCAAGGCAATGGTCCTATCTGTACTTTAGCTTTTCACTTTCAACTTAATTGTACCATTTCTTTTGGTTGGAAACTTCTCATTTGGCTTTATTTTTAAATCCTTAGCCATTCTAGTCACCTTTATTTTGACATCTTCTATTTAATCAGTACTACATTTAATATGTAGTCCTACACTGAGCACTTCCATGAAATTACAGCTTCCTTGATCAGTAGCTATGCATTTGCAGTTTCATAAGCTTTTCTGGCAACCAGTTTATACTCCTGGGCTTGGTAAAATTTTTGCCTTACAGCCCTGCTCTTTCAACCTATATTTCCTTCTATTATCTTTTCTGTGTGCAGCTGTATTTTTGCCATCTTTTTAAGAGTTATTTTCAAGTGTGCCTTATTAATTTCATATCTGTAGATTCATTCATTTATGAAGGTGCAAGATGTAGTGCCAACTGTATTTTTTCTGGTGTCACACTGCATTGTGGTATATGATATAATGGTGATTATACTACAAGAGGGAACAGGAAATGATAATGATGAAGATTCTGATGATTGGTAATTATGGCTACTTACCTGGTGCTGGTACAATTAGGTCTCACAACAGTCCTTAAAACACAGTTATTATTATTATTCCCATTTTACAAGTTAAAAAGAGTGTGGTTTTATAGAGAAAGCAGCTTGTTGAGGATCATCTAGTGATTGGCAGAGCTAGCTTTAGAATTCAGATAATTGGCATGCCAAATCCATTTTTTTAACCACTATTCTGTAACTTCTGTCTTAGCAATTTAAGTAAGGGGAAGACTTTGCTTTTCATCATGAATGGCCAAGGCTTCTGTGAGGAGATTAACTTTTGAGGGAGATGTTCTAACCTAGAAAGTTATTACCGGGTAGAGCTACTAAGGTGGGAAAGTACAAGCATTGAGGTGAAATCCTGCTTGTCTGTGTATGCTTGTACTGTCAGTTCAATTGTGTCCTCTTTGCCTAGTTTGGTTATAATGTGACTTATGGATGGGCGTGTTGTGGAAAATAAGATAGAAAAAACAAACAAGAGAAGACCAGTTGTTGGGAACCCTTCATGTCTAGCCAAAATAAGTATGTTGTGTTGGTAAGTAAAAGGAAATTTTGGATGATTTTTCAACAAGGATGTTCCACAGTCATCTCATGTGCTGACAGTATAATGTTGATGTAGTATTTAGGGAGGATTAGAAAGGAAGCATATAGAAAGCAATCAGATGAGAAACAAATTAGGGCTATTTCAGTAATCAAACTAAGAGGTAATGAGAGCCATAATTAGCAGTTATTACTGAAAGGAACATAAAGAGCAGAAACAGAAGACAGGGCATTTCTTGAATTGTTTGATTTTGAAACCAAATGAATATTTGAGTTAGTAAGAAATGAAAATGAAGATGCTGTTCACAGAACTAGTCATATATGGTTGAGGAATATGAGCAGTAGTTGACCTTTAAAAAATGTTGCGTTTGAAGTACTGCTTGAAATCCAGATGGAAAGACTTAATAGGCAATTTGAGAATCAGTGAAATGGAAGAAAAGATAAAAGTGGAGATGTTGTTAACAAAAAATTCAACTGAACAAATTTAATGAGCCAATTGACTTTATTCAGTGACTCATGAGTTGGACAGCATCTCATTTAGCAAGCAGAAAGTTGGTCCTAGGAAACGTACAAAATGGAAAGCTTTTAGAGACAGACAGAAGGAGGCAGAAAAGGGATGTTTCCAGCAAAAAAGTGAATTGTTTCAGGCAAGGTCACTTTGCTTTGGGGGAAAGACTTGGATCTGTCAGGCAGATTACTTCACTAGCGCCAATCACTTAATTCCAGATTGACTGGTTAAAGGTTGCATTTTTGGATAGACTGAAACTGTCATTAGATTAGATATTGTCTTGATTTGTTGATCTGTGGCTCATTTGGGGCTTCATTTGGGGCTTGTTATTTTTTTTTTTGAACATGTAAACCACCTTTAATGTAAAGCGGTGGGTGTGAAACAATGTACGAGGCCATGAAAGAGGGAGAAGACATGGTTAGGTGCTCCTAAGCTTGAGACGACCACTGGGATTTTCTGAAAGTAGTATGTGACAGATAACAGCTTGGGCATTTTCTTAAGGACTTTGTATGTAATTTCAATTTAAACTCTTCATTCATGCATTTCCTGATTTTCATGCTTCATTCCATGAGTGGGTCAACCTCAAACACTTCATTACAAAGACCAGATGCTAATTCCATTATCTTTGCCAAAGTTTCAGATTTTACTTTAAAATTAACAACCAGATCCTTGCCTTATTTTCATTCCTTTCATCACTCAGCTTAAATTCGTCATGGTTATTTCTCTGAACTCTAACTTTTGTAACCGATAAATTCTATCATTTCTTCTGATTCAATATTCCTAATATTTCCTTTCTTGTTAGCATCTTGTAGCCCACAGTCCTATGCATGTTTAACCATCTGAATCTACTGATCTCACTGAAATTGCTGTGAAACATTTAGTTTATCCATTTGGCAAAATGTAGCTTGATTTATATTGTTTGGTAATGGGTTCTTTGGGGTTTCTTGTGTGGTCTTCAGAGTCTTAGAAACCCATGGCTTAACATGCTTCTGGCAGCCAATCAAATTTATACCGACTAATGGTAAAATTATTGTATTGGAAAATATTTAAAACCATACTCTTTTAAATGCTATGTTTTTACTTTTACTAAATTTTAAAAGAAACAAATAAGAAATCCCTTAAGGAATTGATCTGACCTAACATTTAACACTGGAGGGGAAAATGTTCTCCTCTGACATGTAGAACCAGGAACTGAATTTTCTATTTTGCTTGCATTTTAAAGGGATCATGATAGTCAGTCTCCATTGTGGAAAATCTCTTTCAAGTTGTATTGATGTGGGCAAGTATTCTGCTGTAGATAAATATTTTGTTGCTTTTTCTGTCCCAAAAAGAAGCAGGAGTGAAAAGTTTGGAGGATGAAACATTTTGATTTCCTGAACAGAAAAGGTGTGACTCAGCAAATTTGAAGAGCCCAGTGAGACATGTTGAATCAGACTGAAGGATTATAGTGCCTATTCCCAGGAGAGAATAATGTCCATTAATTTCCATTATACAGGATGATTCTTTTCACTTCCTTAAGGATTCTAATAGACTTATATGAACTGCGCCTCTCTCTCTCTCTGTAAGCAGATGGTACTTATCTTTGTATTTCAATTACTGAGCATAACACTTGATAGAGTAGGTATATATTAAATGATATGAGTGAATAAATTTTGTCTAAAGGGAAATTTCCCCCTTAATTTTTTTTTCTTGAGTTGAATGTGCTGGTTATGCTTTCTCTAATTCTTCATTTTAGAAATGAAGATGGAAATTTTCCACTCAGAGAACATTTAGTTGCTAAAAATGTATAAACCTTAGGACAGTAGAACCTTAGAACATGTAAGAAAACCTAAATCATTCTAAAATGATCAGTGATAGCAGTAGCTCAAATTCTTTGAGTGGAATTATGCTTTACTCATGGAGAATTTATGTGGAATGGAAAGGCATTTATTTAACACACATGTGCAATGCACATACTCTATTCATATCACCCTAGACTCAGGGGCCTGTAATGCTCATTACCTCTTTGAGGGCCTCAGAGATGTTTGTTTTTATTTATTTATTTTTTGGTTGTGCGGGGTCTTCCTTGCTGGACAGTCTTTCTCTAGTTGCAGCGAGTGGGGGCTACTCTTCACCGTGGTACGTGGGCTTCTCGTTGCAGTTGCTTCTCTTGTTGTGGAACCCAGGCTCTAGGCACATGGGCTTCAGTAGTTGTAGGATGCAAGCTCAGTAGTTTTGGCCCCTGGGCTTTAGATGCTCTGTGGCATGTGGAATCTTCTTGGACCAGGGATTGAACTCTTGCCGTCTGCATTGTCAGGCATATTGCTGTCTGCTATACTACCGAGGAAGTCTGCCACAGTGTTTTTAAGAGACTACTAGAAAATCTCAAGGAAAAAAAAACACAAACCAATGAACAAAAACCCTCTTGATTAAATGGTGCTCTGGTGATGGTTCTAAAATGTTGTGGCCTCTGGGACCTATTTGTAACAAGTTAGTGTGTATGTCCAGGACAGTAGAATTTCAACCTCCTGCGTGTGTGTGGAGAGTGGCTCCATTACCTCAGGACCACCAAGAATCTGCTGTTTTTGCTTCAAATAACATTAAACTGAAGTTAAGATGTTAAAACAAAAAAAGATTAAAGAAGCCTATTTAGGTTATACAAACTTTAACACGTTATGAAGTGGACAGTCTCCTTTCATAGAACTGCAAAATGGGGCAGGAATTAGGTAGCTTTTATGGGATAAATAATAAAGAAAAAGGGAAGCATACGAAATATCCAATGCCTGGGGTCACATAGTCAATCTAGATTGGAGTGAGAAGGCCCAAAATTGGCCTGGCATTTGGGGATGGCTGACTGAACAACCAAATTTGCAGCCAAGCAAAGCATTTACAGGAACACAAAAGTTAAAGTTTTGGTTTGATAACACGCATTCTGGGCAGGCATGACTCCATCTTGGGCATATAAATTTATTTCTACAGATGAGAAGAACTGTTTTGACCTTTTGTTGTTTCTAAGAATGAAAAGGGGAGTCTTACTAGTTAGTAAATTTCTGAGTACTATACTGGAAATATTTAGTAGAGACAGGAAAAATTAGAGAAGATTCTAACTGGAATCTTCTCTTGGAAGAAAGATTGCATATTTGTCTAGGCAAATAGAACTTTTCTTCTGTATTCCAGTCTATACTCTAGAAATATTTTGGGTTGAATTGTTGAAATAGACAAAGCATAGGATAAAAACATGAGAATACAAGTTAGAAGAAACAAGAATTTTTCTTTCTTCTATAAAAGTCAATTTTGTACATTTTACCTGGCATATTAGAAGTATTTTTCCTTTCCCTAAAACCGTCTTGTGTTTATTTCACTGTTATGTAATATTCTTTTGGGAATTGAGCCTGTAGTTCAATAATTCTGTAAAATACCGTTTGGACTATGTCATGAAATAATTCTTCAATGTTAGTCTCTGTATGTGGAGTGACAAAAGGCCATTTGTGGTGTTACAATCTATTGCCATTGGCAAGGGAAAAAAGAACCACTATGTGTGTGTATGAGTGTTTACTACCAGTGACTTGTTTGAATCAAATTACTCACCCTTATTTATTAGGTCATTTGTGTCTTTAATCATTAAACTTTGTCTTATTCCCTCAATGAGAGTGCACACAGTGAGGTCATATAAGAAGAAAATGGCACTTAAGTTGTGCCATAATAGTGAAAGTGAGTCACTCAGTCGTGTCCGACTCTTTGTGACCCCATGGGCTGTACATCGCACGGAATTTTCCAGGCCAGAATACTGGAGTGGGTAGTCTTTCCCTTCTCCAGGGGATCTTCCCAACCCAAGGATCAAACCCAGGTTTCCTGCATTGCAGGTGGATTCTTTACCAGCTGACCTAGGAGGGAAGCCCTCCTCCGTAATAAGGACTCTCATTTCCAGATGAACCAAGTTGATTAGATGACCCTGATACTGTTAACTTTTTATACTCCCAGTTAGTTGTCTTTTGCCTTTCTGCAACAGAGAAGATAGAAATTAGAGTCTAAAATTTTCCATTATCGCAAAGGTCAGTGTACACATCCAAAAACTACTGGCATGTGCCATTGGGCTTAAACCTGCCAGTGGGAAAATGCAGAGAGGCAAAAAGGCAACAGATTGTGGAGTTTAAATAGGATCACCCAATCCATGGGGCTCATTTGGTAGTCGAGTTGTCTGTGTTATACAGAACTGAAGTATCAGTCTCTTCACTGGTAAGTTTAAGCTTGGTGGCACATGCCAGGCATTCCTGGGTGTGTAGGTTGACCTTTGTGATAATGGAAAATTTTAAGACTCTAATTTTCTTCTCTATCTTTGGTAGCATTTTCTATATTGTATTAGGCATCACATTTTACTTACATTTACACCTTAAAGGAAGAAATGAACTGGAACTGAGATTTTTAAGATAGAAGATTTTTAAGATTTTTAAGATAGAAGTAAAATTGTTAATTTTCCCTTGTGTCTCATCATTCATGGCTTTATCTAATCTTTTGTTCTGCTCACTTCTGAAAATAATTTAACATTTCTTAGACAGAGTCTTAACTTTTGGACTTGCAAGACCCTAAGTTTTAATTTTGTACTTTATTCTAGTAATTGTCACAGAACTGCTGACTGGCCTTTTTTCATATATGTTAATCAGTGAAGGACAGTAGAACTCTTAAATACTTCCAGATGATGGATATTATAGAAAAGTTATTTCTTCTGTGCTTGTTCATCTTGTGGTCTTTTCTTCTCAACATAAGTTTTCCACAGTAAATCTTTGCAAGTTAAATTGTTTCTTAATTATGGGAGGTCTAAAAGAATGATGGATGGCTTAACTTTAATGCTTCCATTCTTTTCAAACATGTAACAAAATTTTGCCTAACTCTTCCCATGTGCTTGGCCACATGCCATAGACCATGATCCCATAGAAAGGTTAATTGCAGGGTTCTCTAGGTCATTGCTAACAGTGAGCATGGATGTAGGTGATGTATTTGTGTTTATTTCATATGTAAGTGTATCAAGAGAAAGGCCTCCTCTGGTTTGACTGTCAGCATTTTTAGGGTTCTTTAAATCTTTATAATACTTAGTATGGCAGTTCTCATTAATAGTTGCTTAATGAATACTCAGTGATGTCAAACAGTGTTCTAGTATTTTTACCATCATTTATTTACTCTCTCATGTTCAGCCTGTTTGAATTTTATGATGATGAGAGCTTGTCCTGAAAAGAGATCTGTTTTGAACCACATGAACTGCAAGCTAATCTAATTTAACAGGAAAATAAAAAGCAGATCATTTGATGGCTAAATGTACAGCCATAGACTTCATCTCAGATCTGAAATAGTTGTAGTAGATAAGATTTCTGACCACTAGCAGGCATTTTTATTATTTTTCATTGTGCTATATAAAAAGAAACTTACAGGCCAAATTCACATTAAGAGTCAAGTTAAGATCTAACTTTTTCTAAGTAATTCCTAAGAATTAGTCTAGTTGTCATCCTCTATTATTTAATGAGTGTTTCACATAGTATGTAGGGTTACTTATAGTTCATTCTAAATGTAAGAAAAGTGCTAGAATTACAACATCTTCAGTAAGAGATGGTCATCTAGCCCCTATTTCAATGCTTTCTTTAAAAGGAAGAAAGGAAGATTACTACTTAACAACTCACATTATTAAAGGTTTTTATTTCAGTTCAAAGTTATTTTTCTTCCTCGTTACTTTTAATATTAATTTCTTATATGACATGGTAGCTCTTTTATGAGACTGACTTCTCATTTTCTAACCTTTCAGTTAACTTGGTTCCTAGACACTTTACTCTTCTGGTATTATTTTAGTTACTCTCCAGTTATCATCATTCCTTTTTTCCTTGCATTTATTAAACGAACCAATTGAGTGGGTATATGAGTATGTATGTGTGCTATTCATTTGTTTATATTTAACTTACACTGTTTCTAAGGTTGTAAAAAACACTGGGTAACCTCAGTTCTTTTCTCCATTTTATTGATAACTTCTCTATAATTCTTTTATTTTTGTCATTTTCAGTAACATTATTGGCCTTTAAGATACTTTTTTTTTCTCGTTAGTATTTTAATTTTTCTTTTTATAAACATTCATATGCTATATTACTCTTAATAGTGGCTAAAATTTAACTAGTTTTATTCAATGTTTGTCTCTAGTTTCCTAATGGAATTTTGCAGAGATTATAGACGATGAGGGCTTCCCAGGTAGCATTAGCTGTAAAGAGCCCATCTGCCAATGCAGGAGATATAAGCGATGAGGGTTCGATCTCTGGGTTGGGAAGATTCCCTAGAGAAGGGCATGGCAGCCCACTCCAGTGTTCTTGTCTGGAGAGTCCCATGGACAGAGGAGCCTGGTGTTTAGCACCCCTCAGAAAAGTAGATGTTGCAACCTCCTTTAATAATTCTTGTCTTTAACAGCTCTCTCAGTAAAGTTTTCCTCATTTCTTTTCTTCCAGTTTTATTGAGATATAATTGACATATAGCACTGGTTAAGTTTAAGGTGTACAGCATAATGGTTTGACTTACATGCCTCATGAAGTGATTGATTACCACAATAAGTTTGCAAACATCCATCATGTCATATAGATATGAAATTAAAGAAATAGAAAAAAGTTATTTTCCTTGTGATGAGAACTCTTAGGATTTCCTTAAATTTCATGTATTAACAGAGCAGTGTTAATTATATTGACCATGTTGTATGTTATACTCATAGTACCTGTATATCTGGAAGTTTATACCATTTGGCTTCCTTCATCTGATTTTCCCTCTATCACCCCTCCTCTGGTAACTACAAATCTGATTTTCTATGAATTTATTTTCGTAAGTATAATTTATCTCTAACACTATATGAGCACCTGGTACACAACAAAGTGATTTGATATTTTGGTAACCTACATCATCATTCACTTTGAAATGAAGTATTCAGAACTAGACATTGTTGATGACCTCATATTACTTACTAAGAAATATTATTTTACATGATATATATTTTTATTGCATTTGTTGCTTCCCTGGTGGCTCAGCTGGTAAAGAATCTGCCTGCAGTGTGGGAGACCTGGGTTTGATCCCTGGGTTAGGAAGATCCCCTGGAGAAGGAAGTGGCTACCCACTCCAGTATTCTGTCCTGGAGAATTCCATGAACTGTATAGTCCTTGGGGTTGCAAAGAGTCAGACACGACTGAGTGACTTTCACTGTTACAATATTTTATATAGTAATATTACTGTATATGTTTAGTAATTCACCTTATGTTTATCTCAATTGGTTTTACAAACATTATATTCCATGGACTGTCCATGGGGTCATAAAAAGTTGGACACGACTGAGAGACTTTCACTTTCTTAATGTAGATTCTTAATAACCTTGGGAGTAATTTTAAAACAGTCACGTTTTTTGCTATTAAACCAGCCCTCCCTTGACCTTTACTGGCATAGTTAATTTGTGGATCTGGATTCTAGGCTTTTCTATTCAAGGACGTTAAATATCATGTTGCTTGTTTTGGTTTCCTATTAGTCTGTTGGAAACGTTTTGGACCTTGACACAGCAAACAGGAGAATGGATGCCTTCTTAAATTTTGTGCCTTTTAGGTGTCCTGCCCGATCTCTGGCCTTGATTTCCTCTTTCCTTCGCTATTTTATTTTCCTGGGACTGAAAGATTTATGACCCCAAACTGAAAATATTGTTTTAGTTAAGTAAATTAATAATAATAGTTGCTTTGATAATAACTCTCTAAATATATTCTAGTTCTCACATAGCATTATGAGATATTTGCCACATTTTATAGGAAGTGAAAATGATGTATCATTTATAAATCAATAATATATTCATTCATCAGGTCATTTACTGTGTCCCTGTTATGTGATAGGGACATGGAAGTTTAATAATGTGTGTGGCCTCTGCCTTGTACCTCTTACAAGGTGCTGTAAAATTTTCATCAGAAGTGCTGTATTACAATGGAATATCATTCAGTGCTAAAAAGAAGTGAGCTATCAAGCCATGAAGAGATATAGAAAAACCTTAAATGCATAAATGAAAGAATTTAATCTGAAAATGCTGTAGGAGTCTAAGAATATGACATTCTGGAAATGGCGGAACTGTGGAGACCATAAAAAGATCAGTGGTTGCCAGAGGCTAAGGAGGAAGAAGAGATGAATAGACATAGCGCAAAGGATTTTTAAAACAGTGAAACTATTCTTTATGCTGTAATGCTGGATACGTGTCATTTTATATTTGTCAAACCCATAGAAGTGTTAATACGCCAACAGTGAACCCTGGTGGTAATCATGTGTCAGCGTAGGTTCTTGGATTGTAACACGTGTCCCACTCTGGTGCAGGATGTTGATGGTAGGGGAGGTTGGGTGTGGGGGCAGTAGTGATATATGGGAACACTGTATTTTCTGCTCAATTTTTTTGTCAAGTTGAAACCACTGTAAAAAATAATATATAACCTATATGTCTCTCTTTTCTTGGGAGAGGACCTACCAAGATCATGAAGGATTTATAAAAGGTCAAGCTAAAACTCAAGTGCAGCTCTAACTGTGTATCCATTGGGTATCCAAGTCAAACTCTATCATCAGCCCGTGGGACCAAGTAAATATTCCTGGGGAATTTTGTGATTTTCAATGAACATCTCCTTCAGATTCCCAGTAGCAAGTGGAAAATTTGACAGTGTTACTAAAAATAGGTGCCATGTTTTTCTGAAGCAGTGTTATTGAAATGCTTGTGACTTTCCTACTGTGATGTCACTCTGGTGTCCTTAGCACAGCAGAGCACATTACAGTGTGGCATGGTTTCATTCTCCATGTGGCGATCTAGCAGTGACCAAACAAATTAGCTTCATAATCCGTACACAGCCTGGGAGTGAGCCACAGTGTGGAGGCAGGTGTGGGAGAAAACGCTAGAAAAAAAGAATGGAGGGGGCATCCTAAAAACCTTCTTTAGGATTATGGTAAAAGAAAGTCTAGAGTATTCTGAGCATTTTTAACTCTTCGGTGTTCTTTTATGGAACTGAAATTAACCTGTAAGAGTTTATCTTCTCCCACATTGTTGATTTTGGAAAATGACATATTCCATAAATTAATTTTCTTATTAGTGTAATATTAGTGTTTTATATTCTGAAACATTAGCAAATTGGTAGAAAATCTTTATAAAATATATTCTGTACTTACCTTCATAATTGAAGTATATTGGATTTATCCTTGCCCATGACTCAATACCATAACTAAATCACGAGTAATATCACCATCATGTAATCACTGAGTGTTGTTTTTTGTTGTATTATGTAGACACATTCAGGAATTCATTATATGTTTAGGAAAATTTTTCACTACATAAAATGACCCCAGATGCTTAGTGTGACTTTAGTATTTAAAAAAGAAATCTTTAATATTTTTTCCTTCAAAATTACACATCCAGCTGTTACTTCTTGCTCTTCATATGAGTACTATACCAGGCTTTCCACATTTCCTGATCTGTTAAAACCAATTTGCTGTGGAATGAAAAATAAAAGTATTTCGTTTTTTTTAAAGAGTGAATGGATAATCATTAGCATAGATATTTTCCTTGGCTCAAAGAGAAATGGATAAAAATCTACAGTGGGAGAATGTACAGTTATTTGAGGATTTGGACCTTCGATAGTTCTCGTGTTGACTCCCCTTCATTATTTCCACAGAGAAGACCCATGTAGCCCAGCTCCTGAGAAGGGGGAATGAGCAGCCATTTCTTTGCTCTGATGTTCTAGTCCGAGTATCTTGAACCAAAGAAATTGTTGTTGTTTAGTTACTAAGTCTAAATGTTTGTCTTCTTGTAGGTGCCTTGCCCTCCCCTCTGTTTCTCTGTTCTCCCTGTCTTATCCCAAAAAAAGAGAGTGAGAAAAGAGTAATGTGTAAATATTAAGTCCTGGTCTTAGTGCTGGTCATTACTCCATATCTGAAATAACAGATGTTCTGTCTGGATCTTATAATTTATATTGCAGAGACTTGACCTTTAAAGAGAGAATGCCTAATAATTATGCAACAGGCTAGGTGCGTGAGCAGAGTCCAAGACTAGTGAGATTTGGTGGCCAGACTAGGTCAACTTGTGACCTTGATACACTAAAGATATATAATACTAATTATAATAATTTGGCTCAAAGATTGTTCTCTAACTCACCTATTAAATCAAAGTGTCAAGCACATAGCAAGCACTCAGTAAAAATGTGTGACTGAGTAGCAGTGAAATGCTAGTTAGATATTTGAGTGAAAATCAGTTTCTATCACATCTATCATTGTCTGCAGAAAGGGAGTGCTGTCAATACTTTATATAATGAAAAGATATAGAATGGGTCACAAAGAAATCCATAGGAATTTCATGCCTGTGAAAATTTAGTAACATTAAATGGCCTGAAAAGTCACTATTCACTAGAATGTTAGAAATGAATGACATAGATTCTATGATTTGTGATCATTGAAATTTTCATTTGAGTTTTCTTGCTAAATGAGAAGTAAGCTAATAATTGGTGAAATTGTTTTCAGGAAATAATCTATTAAAATATACAGGTAATTTAGATGTTTCAGTATAATTCAGCCCTTCCTTTGACAGAAGAGACAGGAAACCACAAAAACAGATTTTTACATTGATTCAAAGTTGTCTTCTGAAGTGGTTTTATTTGAAAAACTTTTGGAGTTATTAATAGCACTAAAAATGGAAGGTATTTATAATGAGACAAAAACAACTGGATATGTGAGGTGCGTGGTCCTCTTTTTTTATTTTCCTGCTGAACTTGAATGGGGTGGGCAGGCAGGACTCCCACATTTGTCCGCCATGGAAGTAGAGACTTGCAGTCAGTGGAGAACCAAGACATGGGGGAACAATACTGTGTTTTAAAAATAATTTGAATTTCTCATTTCAACTAAGCATTTTCAGCGCTTCACTGTTAGTTTCTCTTCTCACTGGTGCTTCCTTTTCTGCTTTTCAAGCATTTTATACCTAATTGCTTCTTTTTCTAACCCTTTGTCTTCCAAGTGTCTAACTATCTCTCCAACCTGGTAGGATGAAGGACTCCTATTATGTATTTTGAAAACAACCACCACCCCAAGAGAACTCTACCAAATAGGTGTATATCTTTGCATATGCTGTGTAAACATAGTTTACTCAAATCACCGGGATACTCTGGGGAAGACTTAAGGAATGGAAATTCTACTATACTAAGACATTTTGTTTATCCTGAGTCTTTAAATTTAACTTTCCTTATATGTCTTCCAGTGTGTTCACTCTGTAATTAAAAAACAAACAAACAGACCAACAAAACTCACCAGGTTGCTGGAGAAAACCGAGTTTCTTCAATATTAGTGAGAGTACACATAAATAAAAAGTAATTGAAAATTTTACCATGGGTGCAAAAAACTTATTTCCGGTTGATGGTTGTATTATATATAGTAAGTTGAGAGGAAGAGGCAAGTGATTCTGCTTTTATTCATATCAAGTTGATCTCCAAACGTCATTGTAAATAAAATGTTTAAGCAAATTCATTAATCTATCCTGAAATATAATTTGAATATCATTGCATCCCATGAAAGAAACTGGCAAATGAGCACATGCTTCATTGTGGTTTGAACTTTGATTACAGTGCTGTATAGCTTGTACTCATAAGATATACTGGTGTAACCATCCTTCTCAGGAAGATTGTAGACTAAAAGGGTAATTATGAAGGAAGGGTCAGTATGAATTACTGACATGCTCTCTGCTTTCGTAGTTAGACCCCTTGATGACCATGCTAATGTTGTCCCAATAATGGCTTTACGAAATATGTAATATTCTGCTTTTTAAGTTTGTACTAACTTTTTATCTTTTTACTCCACATCTCTAAAGAGTTCTTGTTCCCTGCTAAGTTTTAGAGCCTGAAGTATAATTTTAATGGTCAGCATAAAAAGATATTTTAAATTTTGCATTCCATTTCAAATCACTTACTTACATAAAAGGACTTGCAGAGATGGAGAGCCTCAATTATGTTCATATGTAATTATACAGCAACATTTGCTTCAAATCATTGCACATCTTTGGTGGGAATAGAAAGTATTTCTTAATTACTGGATGGATTGATTTTTTTCCTCTGGTTGAATATATGTGGCCTTCTTGCTGAGCTATTTGAAATTCTCTCTTACATGGCCATATAAAATGCAATCTTGTTTACTGGATATTAGAATGTCTCTTTTGGTGACCAAACCTGTAGGAAGATTTCAAGCTTAATGCCTAAAGCCCTATCTGTGAAGTATTAAATACCTGAATTTGATCTCTTTTTTCTCTGAAAATGTACTTATTATTCAGTTCAGTTCAGTTGCTCAGTCATGTCCAACTCTGCGACCCCATGAATCGCAGCACACCAGGCCTCCCTGTCCATCACCAAATCCCAGAGTTTACCCAAACTCACATCCGAGTCAGTGATACCATCCAGCCATCTCATCCTTTGTCTTCCTTTTCTCCTCCTGCCCCCAGTCCTTCCCAGCATCAGGGTCTTTTTCAGTGAGTCAACTCTTCACATGAGGTGGCCAAAGTATTGGAATTTCAGCTTCAGCATCAGTCTTTCCAATGAACACCCAGGACTGATTTCCTTTAGGATGGACTGGTTGGATCTCCTTGAAGTCCAAGGGACTCTCAAGAGTCTTCTCCAACACCACAGTTCAAAAGCATCAATTCTTTGGCACTCAGCTTTCTTCACAGTCCAACTCTCACATCCATACATGACCGCTGGAAAAACCATAGCCTTGACTAGACGGACCTTTGTTGGCAAAGTAATTAGATCAACATATTTCACCCTCAACTGAGGTATATCCCTTTTAGAGCTAAATAAGAGTTTAGAAATTCCTAAGTCCCTTATTTTACTGATGCAAAGATTGGAGTGTAACAATGTAAATTATTTGCATGAAGTAATTCTTAAAATTGCTGATATTATGACTTTAATCCCACACTCTGTTGTTTTATTATATGGTGAAATTATAGCTAGGTCTATTAATATAAATAAATGGTCTAAAGGAATATTAGTGGTAAGATGTAAAACATTATAGACATTGAAAGTTAGCTAACCACTATATCTTAAGGAATCATATTAAGCTGGTTTGTTTTGTATAGAGTTAAAATCTGTAAAGATGTAATATCTACTTCTTTTCTCTCTTCTGGAGGGAGGAGAGCAAGAAGGTAAGTCATATTAACTGACCGCTTATCCTTTGTGAAGCTGTTGAGGAAGCGGGTCTCAGTGAACTAAGGAAATGGCCTTAGTAAGGGACCAAGCTGAGAGACGTCTCATGCTTGCTGGCAATCAAACTTTTATTGTTCCTTGCATCAGATAATACTGCCTTTAAATATAGGAAGGAAATATGTATGCAACTTTTGTGAAGTTTGAAAATAAAATTTAATTTGAATAATCTTGTTTAAATTTTATCTTACTGTATTATTGGAGAATAGATCAGAGATCTAAAGTTAAATGAGAAGAGGGGGAAGTTTATTATGGGAGCAGTTCAACTAGAAACTGTGCCTTTGCTTGTTACAGTGCAAGGATACACATCTTAAATGCTTTCAATTTTTCAGGGCCTTGATATACTCTAGAGAGAAATATTCTTCTTAAAATAGCAAACATTTAATATGAGTGATAGACTTTACTAGGTTGTTTAGAGAAAAAAACCAAACATCAAAAAAGATTTTTTTCTGTCCTGAAAATGTTTACAGTTTAATTGCTGCTGTTGTTCAGTCACTAAGTTGTGTCTGACTCTTTGTGATCCCACGGACTGCAACACACCTAGCTTCCCTGTCCTTCACTATCTCCTGGAGTTTGCTCAAATTCATGTCCATTGGGTCAGTGATGCCATCCAACCATCTCATCCTCTGTCACCCCCTTCTCCTCCTACCTTTAATCTTTCCCAGCATAAGGGTCTTTTCCAATGAGTCGGCTCTTAGCATCAGGTGGCCAAATTATTGGAGCTTCAGCTTCAGCATGAGTCCTTCCAGGGAATATTCAGATTTCCTTTAGGATTGACTGGTTTGGTCTCCTTGTAGTCCAAGGGACTCTCAAGAGTCTTCCCTAGCACCACAGTTTGAAAGCAGCAATTCTTCAGTGCTCAGTCCAACTCTCACATCCATACATGACTACTGGAAAAACCATAACTTTGACTATATGCACCTTTGTCAGCAAAGTGATGTCTCTCCTTTTTAATATGTTGTCTATGTTTGTCATAGCTTTTCATCCAAAAACCAAGCGTCTTTTAATTTTGTGGATGCAGTCATCGTCCACAGTATTTTGGAGCCCAAGAAAATAAAATATGTCACTGTTTCCATTTTCCCCTGTCTATTTGCCATGAAGTTTAATTGGGATATACTTAACAGTATATCCTTAAAACTCCCTTAAAACTCTTGGATCATACTTGTAGCTCCCAAACAGTTGCTAGATTAACTAATAGTGCACATCACAATAATAGGTGTTTCAGCTTGAAAAAAAATTAGATATTAAGATAAAATAATCAAGAGACAAATTCAGAAAGGTGCTATTTTCAGGAACAATCATTTGGGAAGTTATGTATTAATACTGCCTGATATAGTGATTAAAATACATGCAGAAGTATTATTTATTGAAAAGCAGTAGTGTTCTCAATAATCTTCATGAAAACAAAACTGGGAAAACAAATCAGAACTTATTATAGAACCAAATTATAGTAATGTGAGTGCTTTGATGAATAAAGCGTTTAAAGTACATTCCAAGGGTTTATGTTATTTTGACAGTAATGTTATTTAGGTGTTGTTAGGATTCTCTGTGTAAGGCAGTATGTCTGAAACATTTAATTTCCTGGCTGCCCTATGGTTTCCTCAATCTTCTTTAGTTTTTGTTGTTTTGTGTACAAATGAGAAACCAGAGACCTGATTCAGATAGCTTTTCAATATCCTCACATAAATCCACAGTCAGGACCAAACCTACTTCATGGTGTCTGAGTTATTTTCATGGTAATATTGTCGAAACATAGAGTACTAGCTTTTGAAGGAGACTCAAAATGAGTTATTTTGATCCTTCATTTATGTAAATATAAGGCCTTTTTCTGCACAACTTATAAGTAGCAAATCAGGGATTATCTGTTTTTTTTAAAATTTGAATTTTGCTTAATGAATGGCATTTAAAAGAAAATTTGCATCCACCAAGCTTCTGGGTTTTGTGAGTGTTTAAAAAAAATGTTTTGCAAGTGAAGAGATTATTGACTTTAAGAAAGAGGAATCAAAGTAATCCTAGCTTGATGATATAAATTAGTAGTAATAAATATGTCATTTTAGCTAACTTTGTCAAACACCACCCCAATTGATCTCTAATTGAATTTAAACTAATATAGTTTAAAAAAGTTATACATAGACAACTTAGTGCTGCTTATATATAAGTATGATTATTATTGGTTATTCAATCTCTTAAACCTTAAGATTATATGAGTTCTTATTTGTAAGGTAGAATAGTGCATGGCACATGGGATGTGAAAGTCTTTGTTAAATAAGTAATTGTTGATGTTAACTAGACTTATTGTGGTGATCATTTTGCAATATATACATCAAACCATTATATTGTATACCTGAAACTAATATCACATCATATGTTACCTCTAAATAAATAGATACATGTTAAGTGTATAATAGATGGTGATACATGATCCATGCTTACTAGTTCTTTAGGAAGAGAAGACAGAAAAAGTTTTAAATCTCAATATTCTGAATTGCAGGATTGAAAAGTGTTATTTAGTGTCAAAAAGTGTAATGGTTGATCTTTTATAATGCACGTAGTTATCCTTAACCTTTATCTGGCCTAATTTATTTAAATTCAATCTATTTCATTTGCAAACAATAAAATTAAATGTCAGTAGAAATATAAACTCTGCACGTATCAAGACAGTAATTACAGGCCATTCAGGTCTGTGAATGAGACTGTTTATATAAGAGTCATTTTATTTAATGATAATGATTGTCATAATGTTATATTCACGTTTCTGGGGGAGAAAAACCAGAATGTGTCCTACAGTATTTGGTCTACAGAGGTGCTAGTCCTGCATTTAGATTTCAGGTTGTGTGCTACTTGGCGTTTCGTATTGTTAGAGATTTGTTTATTCAGGCAGCATTTATAGCGTGTCTATGCCTATGTGTCAAAGCCTATGACAATTTCCCTTGCAGTATTTTTATTGGTTTTGAGAAGTTATTTGAGTACCTAATTTGCCCAGGCACTCTTCCAGGATCTCAGTTCAGTTCAGTCATTCAGTCGTGTCCGACTTTTTGCCACCCCATGGACTGCAGCATGCCAGGCCTCCCTGTCCATCACCAACTCCCGGAGTTTACTCAAACTCATATCCATTGAGTCGGTGATGCCACCCAACCATCTTGTCCTCTGTCATCCCCTTCTCCACCCACCTTCGATCTTTCCCAGCACCAGGGTCTTTTCAAATGAGTTAGTTCTTCCCATCAGGTGGCCAAAGTATTGGAGTTTCAGCTTCAACATCAGTCCTTCCAATGAATATTCAGGACTGATTTCCTTTAGGATGGACTGGTTGATCTCCTTGCAGTCCAAGTGACTCTCACGAGTCTTCTCCAACATCACAGTTCAAAAGCATCAATTCTTCAGTGCTCACCTTTCTTTATAGTCCAATTCTCACATCCATACATGACCACTGGAAAAACCATAGCCTTGACTAGATAGACCTTTGTTGACAAAGTAATGTCTCTGCTTTTTAATATGCTGTCTAGGTTGGTCGTTGGCAACCCACTCCAGTATTCTTGCCTGGAAAATACCATGGACAGTGGAACCTGGTAGGCTCCAGTCCATGGGGTCGCGAAGAGTCAGACACGACTGAGCAACTTCACTTTACTTTAGGTTGGTCATAACTTTTCTTCCAAGGAGCAAGTAAATGTCTTTTAATTTCATGGCTGCAGTAACCATCTGCAGTGATTTTGGAGCACTCCAAAATAAAGTCTGCCACTGTTTCCACTGTTTCCCCATCTATTTGAAGTGATGGGACCAGATGCCATGATCTTAGTTTTCCAAATATTGAGTTTTAAGCCAACTTTTTCACTCTCCTCTTTCACTTTCATCAAGAGGCTCTTTAGTTCTTTTTCGCTTTCTGTCATAAGGATGGTGTCATCTGCATATCTGAGGCTATTGATATTTCTCCTGGCAATCTTGATTCTAGCTTATGCTTTATCCAGGATCTAGGAATATACTGGTAGAAAAATGGAGTATAATCTCTGGCCTTGCAGCCTTTTTGGTCTAGTGGGAGAGAGAATCACTAAGCAAATAATTATCGTTATGCTGGATGTTATAAAGGTAAAGCAGAGAGACCTCGTTGACTCAGAAATGTTGGGAGGGTTTCTGTAATTAACTTTGAAGCTGAACTTTGAAGGATGAGTAGAAGTTTTCAGGGTAAAGGTGGATGGGGTTAAAATGGGAGGAAAAACTTTAGAGAGTCTTAAGAAGGATGCTGAAAGTGTTAAGAGCTCTGTAAGACAAGCGATAAAAGTCTGATGTGAATGAAAGTGGCTGAAAAGGTGAGCAGAGGCTGTGTAATCCTGCACTACGTATACAATATTAAAGGTTTTCTTTTTTATCCCTAAAGCAATGAGATGCACTTAAAAAGCATGGAGTTATGGAGTTACAGATGAGGTTTGCAGATCTACCGCAAAAGCAATCTGACAGCTTTTTTTTGTTTTCTTTCTAAAGGGAATCTGTTTGGTTTCTAAACAATGAGTGCAAGATTGGAAGGTTTGAACTAGCATTTTTACAAACTAACCTGTATCGTCTCAAACTGAATTCTATTGTGTTTTTATAATTGCACCTTTGTGTCTCTGCCTAGCACACTGGCCTGAAAGTGTTTATTGATCTAGACTTCCCTTAGCCAATATAAATGTCTGCAGTGTAGGTGAACTGGCTGTTTAGGGCCTCATTGCTGTACATTATATCTTGTCCTTCAGTGTTGAGAACAGTGTTTTGGTGATATTGACAATAATTTATAAAATAGCTTAGAGATAATATTAGTAGAACATCATTGGATAACGGTGGTGCTTTCCTATAAAACAGTATGTCCAGTAGCCCTTTTTTTCTTACCATGCCATAATAGTCTCCCAGGGTATGTACTGTGTGTCTTTCGGGTTTATTTTTTTCCTGTATTTAGCACATAATTGGAAGACTAAGCAATAGCTTTGAGTTTTATGTGTTAAAAAAATCATGCCAAACAAAAAAATTGGAAACAGTATAAATGTCTGCCTGTACTCCTGTGTAGTAGAATCTTCATTCATTGAGCTACTCTAGCATAGTTACAGTGAAGAAGTTGTATAGCAATGGGTAAATCTGACGCTGGTTGGGTGAAATTGTAAGTTGCAGAATGAAGCTTAGTTTAGCCTGCTAGGCTCCTCTGTCCATGGAATTTTCCAGGCAAGAGTACTGGAGTGTTTAGCCATTCCTGTCTCCAGGGCATCTTCCCGACCCAGGGACTGAACTTGGGTTTTCTGCATTGCAGACAGAGTCTTTACTGTCTGAGCCACCAGAGAAGCCTAGAATATATTTCAGTAAGTTTTAAATGCATGCAGAACAATGCCACCTGTTCTACATGGAACATGTTTAAATGGTAAAAGTATAAAGACACAGGGTGAAGAATCAGACCAACTTCAAGATGGTGGTAATTTCTCAAAGGGAAGGTAAAGAATAGGATAGAGGTAGTTTAAAAAATGGCATTCCCAGGTGGTGCTAGTGTAAAGAATCCGCCTGCCAATGCAGGAGACTTAAGAAATGAGGGTTCCATCTCTGGCTTGGGAAGATGCCCTGGAGGCAGAAATGGCAACCCACTCCGGTATTCTTACCTAGAGAATCCCATGAACAGAGGAGCCTGGCGGACTAGAGGAGCCTGACGGGCCAGGAGTCTATGAGGTGGCAAAGAATTGGATGTGGCTGAAGTGTTTTAGCACATAGGTTCGTAAGTAAACCCAAGGTGGTTGGACGGCATCACTGACTCAGCGGACATGAGTTTGAACAAACTCCAGGTGATAGTGAAAGGCAGGGAAGCCTGGCGTGCTGCAGTCCATGGGGCCACAAAGAGTTGTACACAGCTAAGCGACTGAACAGCAGCAACAACACCAATTATATATTTTGGTTCTAAAAGATGCCTAATTGAAATACATAATACAGAAGTTGAATGTATGTTGGTTCTAGATGGTAAGAGAAAGATAGATGAAATAGCAAACAGAAGTGAAAGTGAAAGTCGCTCAGTTGTGTCCGACTCTTTGTGACCCCGTGGACTATCCTGTCCATGGAATTCTCCAGGCCAGAATACTGGAGTGGGTAGCCTTTCCGTTTTCCAAGGGCTCTTCCAAACCCAGGGACTGAACCCAGGTCTCCTGCATTGCAGGTAGATTCTTTACTAGCTCAGCACAAGGGAAGCTGAAGAATATAGGAGTGGGTAGCTTATCCCTTCTCCAGTGGATCTTCCTGACCTAGAAATTGAACCGAGGTCTCCTGCATTCTAAGCACATTCTTTACCAACTGGGCAATCAGCAAATAGATATATAAGGCTATTGTCAGTTGCTTTAACTTTGGTAACCTTAACAGCAGATAAAAGTGGCTTAAACTATAATAAGGTTATTTCTTCTTTATGAAGAAATCAGGAGGAAGATGGTCTCAGAGATGGTTTCCTGACTTAATTAACCATGATACCAAGAGTTCATGACCTCGCCTATTTTTAAGGTTGCTGCAGCTCAACATATCAGGTTCTCATAGGAAGTCACCAGTCTGGGAAGGGGAAGGGATGAGGGGTGGTTTTCTCACTTGTCAGTGAGAAAATAATCCCCAGATTTTTTATTATGTCTCATTGACCAGAACTTAGGCTAAGTCCTCTCATAAGACAGAGCCTGCTAGTTTGTAGGTGCTTAATAAATTTTCGTTGAATGGCTTTATATTTAATAAAAGAGCAGTGGGATTGTCACAGTAATTCTGTGGGGTTTGGATTTGTGTGTGATCTTTACCTTCAAGTCAAAGTCTTTATTGATTACATACTTTTGTCCTGAAATGCTTAGTATAGAAATGTCCTTAGTATTTTTTTTTTTCCTAGTGAGCTAAAAGGGAGCTGTTAGAGATCATGGGTCTCAAACTTTTTTTTTCCCCCTAGATGAAGGAATAGACAGATATTCAAAAGATTGTGATAAATACTAACACTGAAACTTCTAGCCCTTGATGTCTTTTCCAATATGCTCTGTCTTTCTCTCATTTCTATCTCTTCCTCTGTCTCTCTCTGTCTCTATGTACGCTCAAAGAATGTAGTTGGTGCTGTGAAACTCCTAAAGGATCATGCTAAGAACTTTTTGTTGTGTCTGAAAGATGTGTTAAGAAAGGTTTTGAGATATATAGAAGTCCTCTTTGCGTTCTTTACTATTATTGTGTCATCACTTGACTTAAGTTGGACTCATAGCTCAGTGTTGCATTCATCATAGATAGGAAGTGGTTATTATTATTATTATTTTTTTTTACCAAAGCTCTTATTGATTATCAGGGTCAAACAGAGAATATTTTATGTGTGAAATACCCAACCATTACCATTTTTTGAAGTGACTTGAAGATCTCGGTGAGCTTCTCAGGTTGGATAACCGGGTCAATAACCACTTATTGCCATGAAATTAGACATGCTTGGTGTCTTAATTTTTTTCTACTGGTCATCTAGCCAAATTCACTTCAAGTGTGATGTTAAAAAAAAAAATCCTAAAATACAGCTTTGAAAGCTGAATGTCGCACACAGCAAAATGTCTTGTCAAGCTTGCTGCGTCATTCCTTCTTTTCTCACCCTAGCCAGACATAATGTGCATTTTCCTTGAGATACAGTTGCTGTTTTTAATTATGTGTGTAATTCTTTTTGTAAGTGGAACTTGTACTCCACATTTTCAGACTGAATAAATAATATACTACTGTGGGCTGTTTCAGCCGTTATTTTTTATCACAGATGTTGTCTTCCTAAGTGGCTTAAAGTACCTCTGTGTTTTGTCCGGAGTGTTAATTTGTCCTATATTATTGCCTGGGGTATTTCTTTTGTAATCACAACAACATTTCTATTGCAAAGCAGTGGTGAGGTTTTATTAAGCTCTTATTAATTTATAAGGTTAGCCAAAAAAAAAAAAAAATCTACTGAAAGGTACAAGTCTTCACTACAAATAAATTGCATGCCAATGGCAGTTACTAATTCAAAGCAGCTTTTGAATCCTAGTAGAAAGTTTTCAAATTCTCTGAATTATAACTTTAACTTAACTTGTCATCCAAAGAAATGAAACAGCTTTAAAAGGATGAGAGAGGAATGGTGAACAGAAGGAGATGGAATAGATCTGTCTTAGGAAGCAGATGTTTTAGTTCTGGATTTGCATTCCCCGTTGTTCCCTGCTGCTTCTACCCCTGCGGCAAATTGAATGTAAACTTTGGGTCATGGTCAAGGAAGACAGTGTCCAAAAGATTTAATACTACCTAAGGACTGTCCATGGAGAAGGCAATGGCAGCCCACTCCAGTACTCTTGCCTGGAAAATCCCATGGACGGAGGACCCTGATAGGCTACAGTCCATGCGGTTGCTAAGAGTCAGGCATGACTCAGCGACTTCACTTTCACTTTTCGCTTTCACACATTGGAGAAGGAAATGGTAACCCACTCCAGTGTTCTTGCCTGAAGAATTCCAGGGACCGGGGAGCCTGGTGGGCTGCCGTCTATGGGGTCACACAGAGTCGGACACGACTGAAGCGACTTAGCAGCAACAGCAGCAAGGACTATCCAAGATGGCTTCAGTCTAGCACAGTATTCCGTCTAATTGTAGTTAGACCTGGTTGCTTTCTTTAGCGGGTGTTTTCTTCTTTCCTTTTTGTCTTCTTTTCTAAGATGTCAATAAACATTATGGAGCAGAACATATAATACTGCAATATTTTCTGAAGTGTTTTTTAATGACAGAGTTGTTTATTTTTTAAGGTAGCAAGGTGGAAAGTGTTTTATTTTACCACAACATAATAAGGGAGGAAAACCAGCTGAATAAACATTTATCAACTAAAGTAGGTGCTAAAGCTGGGTGAGAATCCCCATTCGAACCTTGATCATGTGTGAAGAGCCTTTCTTTTAGTTTATAGCAGATATTTGCAAAATTGCTAGTGAGGCTACAAAGCAGTGTCAACTAAAATAAGTCTGCTAGAAGCCTCTGTGTTTTAAAATGTAAGTAGTTTAGACAGTGAGAAGTCTGTGCTCTTTGTTTAGAATCTTTCTTAAGGTAGTTGTGGAGGAAAAGCAATTAGGCAAATCATACTCCTTTTCCTCAAAATGCTTCATTGAATTGTTTCACTCTCATGTGTGATATGTTGCCAAATAAGTCTATATGGAAAATGGAAATCCTGAACAAATATGGCAAATATACAGCTGTTAATTTGTTAGTTAATTGGAATATTGACAAATTCAATAATGTGTTTAAGACTTTTGACCTCAACTTTAAGAAGAGTTAATGGTGACCAGAGCTCTGTCTTAACACTTAAGGCTGTTGTCCATTATATGAATAATTGGTTTTCAAAGTGTGAAGCAAATATGGCCAAGTAAGGAGGAAGCCTGGGAAAAGTTTTTTCACTGCCCAGTCTTAAATAAAACAAACAAACACAGCAATAATACCACAACTGTATAAAAATGTGATAATTGCCCATTGTGTGTTAAAGATGATTTTCAAGATTTAGACGTAGGAGGAAAATATGCAAGTAGAAAAACATATAATTTGTAAATGAGAAGTTACAATAGTGTGTTTAAGTGTGGTATGTGTGTTACGATTTCAGGAGGTATTTGTGTAGACATTGGATATGCAATTCATGGAATACTCCAGGCCAGAATACTGGAGAGGATAGCCTTTCCCTTCTCCAGGATATCTTCCCAACCCAGGGATGGAACCTAGGTCTCCCAAATTTCAGGTGGATTCTTTACCAGCTGAGCCATGAGGGAAGCCCATGTATTTTAAGGGGTTTTTGTCTATGGATATTATTGCTAAGAACCAGGCAAAATATAAGGAAAATAAAGGAAGGCAATTTAAAGAAAGATATTAAGTAAATTATCTCCAGGAAGATCCCCCAGAGGAGGGCATGACAACCCACTCCAGTATTCTTGCCTGGAGAATCCCATGGACAGAGGAGCCTGCTGGGCTACAGTCGATAGTGTCTCGAAGAGTCAGACATGACTGAATCAACTTAAGCATTAAGAAAATTAGTAGTACAATTAGTATATTTGTGTGATGGAAATCATGAAGGTTCTGTATAAATCACTTAAGGAATGAGAAATATTGTGTTCTGAATCTCGGTTTTAGATGTGGTATTCTGCAGAGATAGAGCATCATTGAATCCCCAAATGTGGAGTGTACTTGAAATATATCTAGTGTAGCTCTCTCGTCTGATCTTATTCATCATGACCATCTTGCCTCTGTTTTGGAGAACTCACTAACCTCTGAAGCGGTGCGTTCCATCACTAGACACTCAAGTTCTTCCATGTAGCTCAATATCAAACTGTGAGTAAGTAATTCCATGATCTCTGTCTTCATGATAAGTTTAGATCAAGTCTGAATTTGATGTGACGATAATTTGGAGAAATTTATTTTTGTTCTTCTAAGTTAACCTTTTACTTGGATAAATAAACCTCTTTTCTTCAAAAGTTCCCCAAGTCCAAGATTCACATGTCATTTTGTTTGCTTCTTTGAATATATTCCAGTTTTAAAGTCTCTTCTCAAATGGTTCCCTAAAGTTAGGTAACCTTGGATAACTGACTTAATCATTCTGAAAATGAGGATATTAGCTTGAATGTTACCACCCTGTAAAGTAGATGGTGAATTTGAATTCTTCTGTTACAGAGTATAACAAAAATGAATTAGAAAATCTTTCTCATCACTCCTTTTTATGGTTAGTATGTGTAATAACAACAGGCAGTAGTAACAGTGATAATAGCTTACAGTAATACATAACAATACTGAGATATTTTGAGCTTGTTTTATCTATAGATACCGTAGCTTTGATTATGTATTGTGTTTGTTTTTATTGCAGTCTGAGTTTGCATTTAATTTTTTTTCTCTTTGGTGGCCACGTCGTGCTGACTTACTGCATTTTCCTTTTTTCTGAAATCTTCAAGTATCTTTCCATTCATTTGTAGCTGACTCATGATCTCTCATCCTGTAGCTCCTGGCTTTGAGCACAGTTTTGGGTCTTGGAGTTTAATCCTTATCCCTATTAAACCTCAATTGGTTTACTTCAGTTGGTCATTCCATTCTATCAGGATATGTTTGGGTACTGAGTTCTGTTAATCTAATCATTCCCCCCACTTAAAATAGTATCAATATACATTCTTTTTTTTTTTAATCAAGCATTGTTTTCCATCTGACTTTATTTCCCTGATTAGAAATGGAATGCATACTCATTGAGTAATCATTGGCCAACTAAATCAGTTCTGTTGGAACACTAATATTTAGTCAGTTTTCATCGGTTTGACAATTGCAGTTGATAAATAGCTATAGCCTCCCATTCTTTCTGAGGCTCTTCTCTTTCTTTACCATCTTGTTCTCTCATCTGAGATGAGCTGGACCTCCCCAAGGACCAGCTACTTAAAGTTTAATGCTGAATGTAGTAGAGGCTCTAGAAAGCCCTGTTTCAGCACTGCCAATTCTCTGTCAGTTGTTAATGTTTTAAATATCAGACCTGATTATAACATAATGTATGTGAAATCCACAGCCAACAACTGCCACTTACCTTAATTACAAGGTCTAGTCCTCCAGATTGTATTTGAGGCAGGAGGGATTTTAGAGGGAGTTTTCAGTGATGAAAGCTATGTGGGACTTTACTGTGAAAGTTGTTCCTCTCATTCAAATCAGGAAAAGGTTTGGGACTTTGTCTGTTCTACCTATCAACTTATTTTCCACTTTACTTTGTCTTATCAGAGCGTAGCTCCAGCCTTTTGCATCAGGTTTTCCTTTCGTTAGTGTAGAAAGTAAGAAACAGTGGTATTCTTTGCATGTTCACAAAGATTGTTGACTCTTGCTCCTATGAACCTGTGGAAAAGGAGTCCTGTGTATACTTTAGTCAGGAAATGGTTTTGATCACCTTGTTAATATGCTGGGACAACCCTAGCAAAGTGGGACACTATGGTGGGCAAAGTAATGGCCTCCCAAATATAGCTACATCCTTATCCTCAGAACTTGTGAATATGCTATCTTTAAAGATTTAAAATGGGAGATTATCCTGTGTTATCTGGGTGGGTTTGGTACAGTCACAGTGGTTCTTGTAGTGGAAAGAGAGAGGCAGGCGGGTCAGAGAAGAGAGGATGAAAGCAGAGGTTGTGTGATGAAATTTGTTGCTGGCTCTGAGGAGGAGGAAAGAGCCCATGAGCCGGCAAATGGCTGCTGTCAGCTGGAAAAGGAACTGGATCCTCTTCCAGAGCCTCCAGAAGGAGAACAGTCCTGACGTTGACTTCCATCCAGTAAAACCCCTTTTGGACTTAAGGCCTTTGGAACTGAGAGCTGATAAATTTGTGATTTTTTGCTACTAAGTATATAGTAACAATAGGAAAATAATGCAAACACCACTATCACTTTTTTTTTTGGCCACTAATAATAGTTATCTGGTTGCAGTTCTTATACTGGTAAGGACAAGCCAGAGGACAGAAGAAACAAAACTGTCTGGACTGCCTCCCTCGGTCATTGTGGAGACAGAAAGGTTGGGGTTTTGTGTGGTTGGTGTTCTCTCTCACAGAACTACTCAAAATTCTCTTCTATTCTACCATCATGGTTTTTTTCTTTCTTTTTGTCCCTTCTGATTGCTTAGTCTCTAATCTGTGTGATATATACCACAGCCAAAAAAAGAACAAAAAATAGGACCCTGTTAGATGAAAAATAAAGATGGAAGTCTAATTTTCAGAAGGACCTTTTCACATAAACTAATACCTGTCTCTGAAGCACGGCCCTCCCTTTGCCCTGCCCCCAACACCGCTTACAATGTGACATGCACTGTCACCTTGTCATAACAGAAGCTTCGATTCTTAATGTGAGTTACACTTGAAAGATGGCTTGACTCAGGATAAACCAACTACAGAGGTCTGCTCGATGCAAACTAAGTACCAAGGCTGAAGCTCAGGAAGTAAGAGGAATTTAAAAAGTAAATGGCTTGACTCAAGAAATGTAGAATAGTGACTTCTCGATGGAGTTTAAATAGTTAATTTGTATCAAAGTTGAACTCTGAAATTGGGAAAACTATAAAGAATAACTTGGCGAGATTTGAATAGTCTGTTTTTGAAGTTGTTATTTAAAGACTAGACGACTTTGTGATCAATAGAAAAGTCAATAACTGTAGAACACTCTATGGTGAAATCCGTCTGTTCCAGACAGCTTTCCAGTTTGTCGCACTAATTTTGTATCATTTAGACCTTTTAGACCATGCTGTGAGTTTCAAAAGAAGCAGTATTGACCAAAGGGGATTGACTAAAATACAGTTGTGCTGCTTTATTGTATGTTATTATTCTTCAAGAATAACTTAAAAAAAATTGATTGTGTGTGCGTGTGCATGCATGTGTGTGTGTAATTGTAAATTAAATGGGGCAAGGGCTTTCCCAGTGCAGAAATTTCAAGACTGGAGACATTGGATTAGTAGAAATAGCATTTGAACAGCAATCTAAAGATCTGATTTTTTTTCCCCTTAATCCTCCTCCTTCCTCACTATGTGATCTTGGATGAAAGCGTTTATTTTCCTCTCTAAAAAAGTAGGAAAAGCTTTTGTGACATCATGTGATGCATATAAAAATACTTTGAAAACTAGAAAGTTCTATGTATATGCTAAGTCATGGTGATTTTGATATAAAGTTCCTCATCATTCTTCTGTCCTCCGTTAGCTACTTAGGGGATCCAGAGAGAGTCACAAGCCAAGACAGACTGGTGTGACCAGTGTTGACTTTAGTGTGGTGACAGCGTGAGTGTCATGCCGTCCACATGTCTGTGACAAGTGTGGCTTTGTTTCTCTGTCATTGCTTTACTCTCCTAATACCATTTCTACCCTCAATACTGCTAATGCACCATGACCAGTATAGAAAGAGTATTAGTTCCAGGGTAGTTGCTTGTGAGCCTAATGTAGAGAATGAAACTCTTGTTTGGTTTGAAAGTTGGGCTTTTGGTGGAGTGCACTTCCTACCATGATGATCATTTTCAGCATATGGAGCCCATTAAGTGGTGTTGGAACTGGATTCACAGTTTAATGTGCTAACACTGCATCTGTTTCTGCCCTGATGATAGCACCTGGATCAGTTTAAAACTGATGTAGAAGTTTAAGATGTGGTGTAGTTAATTTCTAAAACAACTGTTGATCTTTATACGTGTGAACCCCATGGTCTTTCAAATTCCAGATGAATTCACTGCCATTTAAACTGATACCTGTGTGTGCTTTCAGAATGGGAAATAAAAAACACATGCCTTCCCCTCTAGAAACTTTTTTTTCACTTAAATTCTGAGAGGTGACCATGATGAGATTATTAATTTTTTTTTCCTTTATTGGGGGGATGGAGAAGAAGATCCCTTTAGGTTTCTCTTTATAATCTGTATCAAATAACTCATCCAAAATGAATCGCTGATGGATGATTTTCCTTTCTGCTTTAACAAACATAGGCATACACATAGTCCAAGCCATTGATGATGCTCTAAGTCATTGATTCCTCTTGAAAGCCCTGGAATGGACAAGTATTAAAAATTAAATTGAGGTGATTCTGTTACTGAGACTGCACGCCTTATCTCTGTGGCTGGCTAAAAGCAGAGTGCTAGTTCACTGGAGCTTTGAAAAATGACTTTTCCCAGTGACCTCCTGCTTTTTAAAGACGGCAGAGTTTGGAGTTTCTTTTTAGATGTTAAATGCCCTTGGAGGGTTGTCATCCAGTTATATTCCCATTAGAAAGACTGAACTTCTCTCCAGGATGCCCCCAGAAAAGAAACCATTAGAAGGCAGAGCTATATAGCATTTGGGGATGTCTGTTATGTTCTTCTCCCCAAGGCAACTTTTAATGTTAGTTTTTCAATGTGAAAATCCATCTGCTCTGAGTGGAATGACCATGATAGAGTGTGTGACATTGCCTTTTCTTACAAGATGATCACATTTCTGATCTTGAACTCTTCTAGATTGTCTTCTGGGCCGTCACAAATTATAGCCAGTTTACAGCCCACCTGCCTAGGATTGGCTTATATGAACAATGTATAGAGGACTCTTTCAAATACTATGTTGACTTTTACATTTTGTTAGCCAAGATTTAAAAGGTTTAGTATGTACTGGCCTGCTCTTTAGAAGTTGGTATCTTTGAAAATAATGAACTCTGTGTGTGTGTGTGTGTGTGTGTGTGTGTGAGAGAGAGAGAGAGAGAGAGAGAGAGAGAGTGAGAGAGAGAGAGAGAGAGAGAAGAAATTCCTGGAGTAATCCTTTTCCTACTTTGTGCAAGAAAAAATAGGCCTTGGGAAGCTCAAAAAAATAGTTTGCAGAGCACATTATATTTTATTAGACTTGATGATCTTTTGTCAAAAAGAAATACCCAAGCCTAGCTTCTTTGATGATATACAACTGTTGGGCATCCCATGAGGCCGCTTCCCAGAATATCCTAATTAGACTGCTCTATGACATCAGTCCTGTGACTTTTTCTCCTTTCTGTTACCCTTTTTGGTTCCTTCACTTAACCTTACTGTCATCCATTATCCCAGATGAGTTAGACCTCTGGGAACATCATTCTTACTCTCTTAAGTTAGGCTAATGGGATTAATTAATGATGAATACAGGCACCATTTCAAGTGGGTGTGGTGAGGGAGAGAGGAACAAAAGGATCTGAAGAATATGCTAAGAGAAAAGATAAACAATGCCAGGGACTAAATGCTCGATGGAATTCGATGTTGTAGAGTGGTATACTACAGGCTCCAGGAAGGCAAGGGAGGTGATTCACTGCGAGAACAGCCATTTGCTAAGCAACTACTGTGTGTCAGGAGTTAACCTCATTTCATTATTATCTTACTTTATCTTCCCCCAGGAACAGCAGTTTATAGATGAGAATACTGACTCATCCAGTTAGTATATTCAAGAAGAAACATTTGAATTGAGATTTGGCTAACTCTAGAGTGTGTACTCTGTATATATATGTGTGTGTGTGTGTTTTACACTTAACATGGCTTTTAGGAGTTGCTTCAGATAAAAGATGTAGATTAAATTCTTATAGATTGGAGTGAAAAATTGGATCTGTTATGCTTAGATTCCTCTGATTAAATACTATCTCCCATTTCTTACAGAAAGGTTCTGCTTGTTTCATTACTTGTGAATTTATTTAATTAGCATGGATAGTTACGTTAAAAATTTTTTTCTTTTATTGGCAATGGACAGGGTGACAGAAACTATGTTTAATGAAGGCAGTGATGGTTGCTGCTACTGCTAAGTCACTTCAGTCATGTCCGACTCTGTGCAACCCCATAGACAACAGCCCACCAGGCTCCCCCATCCCTGGGATTCTCTAGGCAAGAACACTGGAGTGGGTTGCCATTTCCTTCTCCAGTGCATGAAAGTGAAAAGTCAAAGTGAAGTCGCTCAGTCGTGTCTGATTCAGCGACCCCATGGTCTGCAGCCCACCAGGCTCTTCCATCCATGGGATTTTCCAGGCAAGAGTACTGGCGTGGGGTGCCATTGCCTTTCTCCAGCAGTGATGGTTAATACAGAGCAAAAATGATCTTGTGGTCTGTATTGAGATTTCTAGTTTTGTGGAGGATCTAGTAGTCTTAGATACAGAGGGTAAAACAGACCCTTCTTATATCCAGCTCTTCCAAGTCTGAGGATTCAGGGGCCAGAAAAAAGGTAAAATATACCATCCTGAAGAGTCTTAAAGGGGCATGTTGGTGCTTCACAATTTGTCCTGTTTATAACATGAGATCTGAGAAAGATGATAGTTTTCATTGTTCAACATAAGTATTTTAAATGCCTACCATGTGATTTATTTAAAGGGCCACAGAGTAAAAGGTGTCGGGGCTTCCTGAAGTTTGATTTATTTCCTGATAATTAAAGCTTGGTCAGGGAATGGCATCTAATATATATTAGAAATTACTATGTTTGGGAATGCTGATATATTTGAATGGTAGAGTTAATATCTTTCTTTCCTCGTTCTGGGATGAAATATCTCTTGCCTTCCATGTCAAATTAGAGACTTGCTGGTGGTTTGTGGACCAAATGTTTGGGTACTTTGTGTAGGCTCATCTGTGTTAGTTTTAAATTAGAGCGTTTTCCCCTTGCCGATCTGTTTTTCATCAGGGCTCATCTATTCTTGTGTCCAAAAAGACTCTCTACTTCAGCTGTGAGGCTGATTTGACTGTAGGGATGTCTGTGTCTCCTGTCATCACAGGCAGTCCTGGTGAAACGTTCCATGTTGTGTGTGTGTTGCTACAATATGTTTAAAGTATGATCTTTCTCAGATGTATACGTGTGTGTATAACTATTTTATGGCTGAAAAGGGATGCAGACAGCACAATTTCTGCCAGAATATGTTTTCTATTATATTTTGTAATATGAAATTATAGGTTTGTTTTTGGTTTTTATAAAGCTGCCTTTTTCACCCGTCACTGGGAGACAAGTAACACCTTCCTTTGACTCACGTTTTCTAAGACTCCTTAGTGTTAAAAGAAGACTTTCTTTCCAGAATGTAGAAATTAAAAGAATATGGCTCAAGAGCATTTTGTAGCCTTATTGAGTCTTGAGGGCAGATATATGGATTCCAGACAAAATGCAATAATAGACTAGGATTTTACTTTCAAATCATCTTACAAACACTTCTTGTGGGAGATTTATTGTCCATGTGGAGGAACAGAGGTGCTTTGAAGGTTAAATGGAGTAGTTTAGAGAACAGTGTTCAAGGTCTTTCTCTGCCTCTTGTTAAGTATATGCTCTTCTTTAATTAACTTAACCCATCCAGCTTACTTTTCTCTTTTAAAGCAGTATTGTGAGAATAAAAGGAGATAATGTGTGTGCGTGCTTTGTAAGCTTTGTGATCTCAGTGTAAATATGAAGTAGCACTTGTTTTATTATGTGTGTTTAGTTAGAGTTAATGCTTCATTGGCATGAACAGAACATTTCCCCCCTCTCTGATAAAGCATGTAGACAAATCCTGGCAGAACTAAGAATAAGATACCTCTGAACGTCCTATTTAAGCTTACAAAGCAGTTCAACCCCTGTCATCAAAAACAGAGCACCAGACATAGTGTTGGACAGATACAGCTTTGGTGTGAAATCTAGTTGCTCTGAAACTCTGAAGGATAAACAGGAGAGTGTATATAATTATGTATGATCGTCTCTATGGTCTAGTAGGGTGTATGTGGACAGCAATACCAAAATCCCACAGAAAAGGTTGCTTAAACAACAGAAATGTATTTTCTCACAGTTCTGGAGGGTTGAAGCCAGAGAACAAGGTGTAGGAAGGTTTGGTTTCCCCGAGGCCTCTTCTTGGCTTGCAGATGTCCACCTTCTTGTTGATCTGCACGTTTATTTATTTATTTTTTTTCTGTGCCCATATGCCTCTCCTGTTTCTCTGTGTGTCCAAATTTTGTTGATGACACCAGTTATTAGATTGCATTAGGGCCCAGCCTAATGGCCTCATTTTAACTTCGTTACCTCTTTAAAGCCTGATTTCCAAGTGTAGTCACATTCTGAGGCACTTAAAGATTCAACATATGGATTTTAGGAGCCCACAGTTGAGCCCATAATATCGGGTCGGCAGCAGACAAGGAAACGAGGTTTGGATTCCAGTGTGAGTGGCTCTGATCTTTACCAGTGCACTTGTCTCTGGCAAGACTGCTAACTTGGCGTGTCCACATCTGCTTACTCATGGGGGTGGTGACAAGGATTCAAGATAGCCGTGAACATGAGCACATTTTGTAAAATGTAAAGTCATGATATAAATGCAAGGTAGTATTATAACAAAAGTACCTGTGAGGGATACATTGGCAGCATGTGGAAAATTTTAAGTAGAAGAGACAAAAGATCATTGCAAACATTTGGCTAAAAGAAGCTACTTGGCTCATCTCTTTGGCTGAAGGAGGTGCATGGATAAAGAACGGTGATTTGGTTAAGACTTAATTCAGAGAAGACAGGAGTTAGGCTTACAGATAAGCCAGACATCTGGATGATGTAGTGTGAATATCGTCCCATCTCCCAGTGCCTGTTTTCTTAAAGCCTGTTAGTTTCTTGGTTGGAAAAAGATTTCCCCTGCTTTCCAGGATCTGGCAGCAAGAGCTCTCAGTGGGTTCTCAAGCAGTGGTCTTAGCCGGAAGGCAGTTTTCCTATTTACTTTAAGTGACGATTTTACGATCCCTTCTCAAGGATATGATTTTTTTGTTTGTTTGTTTAGGTAATACTTGACTAGTTGGAAAAACTTCCATGTACTTTAGCATATCTATTCTGAAATGTGTACAGCATGCTTATGTACATAGGCAAATGTTTTAACTGGAAAGGTGTATTCTAAGATTGCCATGCTTACCTATTTAGAATGCATCTGGATAATCAAATTCTTAAGCACAAAGGTACATCATCATCTTTTATTCTGTAAAAGCACACAGAAGACTACACACAAAATAGGTGTTCGTGGAATCGCATGGTTATGCTTGTGTTCTTTCTTGGATTCTAGTGTCTGATAGAGTCCTGTTTCTTTTGAAAGCTTCGAATTATATTAAAACATATAATCTCATATTCATTTCTGCTCTTAGAAAAGACAAACATTTGTAATTTTTTGTTTGTTTGTTTGTTTGGCTGCATGACACATAGGATCTTAGTTCTCTGACCAGGGCTCAAACCCAAACCCACTGAAGTGAAAGTCCAGAATTTTAATCACGGGACCACCAGGGAAGTGCTGTAATATTTTAAAGTGGAAAAATTATAAGGAACCAGTCACACTTTAATGCACAGACCCAATTGTAAGGGAAACATAGTATGAAATGTAAGAAAATCAAATTTTAATTACCTTTTAATAGAACTATGAATTTATGAAAACCTGTGAAACTGAAATTCATAACATATACAAAATAGTATACTGAAGTGGTTCATAAACTTGGAGTTAACTTTTGAAAGTGAAAAAGCTTCATGGCACCTCCTCTTGTTATTGTTGTGTGTTTTTGCTTAGTCATGTCTGACTTTGCAACCCCATAGACTGTAGCTCACCTGGCTCCTCTGTCCATGGAATTTTCTAGGCAAGAATACTGGAGTGGTTTGCCATTTCCTTCTCCAGGGGATCAATCCCAAGTCTCTTCATATCAGGGAAGCCCAAAACCTCATCTAGATGTTGCTAACTTAAAGTCTGGAAAATTAGGAATAAAGATATTTTCATTATGCTTTTGAGACTGATTGAACTTAATGCCAATGTGAAGGAGGTGAGTTGTAAGTATAATATTTTATGTTATGGTGGCATCATATGGATATAGTGAACAAGTAAATGTGTGGAAAGTATTTTTTATCATGCAATTTGCAAGGCAATGAAAAACTTTTAAGTTGTTAAGAAGCTAATATTATGGTAGAGGACTGTTTTAATCAGTGAAATTAAATGCTTGGAGTATGGTTTTCATGATGATCCCATGCTATTAGATTTTGCTTTAATCTTGCAAAATGCTTTTCATGTTAATACTTGAATAAACATTTTTAGGTAACAGAAGTTTTAATTTTATAATTTAAAAAAAAGTTATTTTACTTATGTTTTTATTGGCTGCACCACATGGCATGCCATCATCTGCAGGTTGTTAGTTCCCCGTGTCCCACTGCAGTGGAAGTGCGGAGTGCTAGCCTCTGGGCTGCCAGAGAGGTCCCAGAAGTTTTCATTTCAAATCAGCAGCTTTCTTTTACATGGATTACTGAGTTTTTTCTTGACCATTTCCTGTAGAAACTGTGAACATGGAAGCATTGATTTATTTGTGGAACTAAAGACACTTACTTAGTCAAGGTTCATCCTTTTCATTTTCTCCCACCAAGACAAGAGAGTGTCTGGGAAAACTCTAGTCTTGGGAAGCTTTAGAGAGTGAATCTGAATCTGCGACAGCTCTGGGGCTCAGTTTAGCTGCTTCTCGGGCCATGTTTAATCAGATCCTTACTTTCTTTGTTTTGGGGGTGGGGGACTGGAGAGGGTTGCTGTTTACATATAGCTCATAAAACTCCTTTATTGCTTATAGGAAAAACTCCTAAAGGGATGGAAGAGGGGACCACTAAAAATATTCTTTAGTTACAAGGCTGAGCATTCTCAGACTTAACCTTGTTGCAAAGCTAGCAGTTACTTGGGGACCGTGTCCCTTAGATGTTTGACAACAGGCACTTTGTTATGCCTGTGGCCTCTTTTCATCCAGCATCAAGACAGCCCGATTTACATTTTTTTTTTTTAAAGGCTAGTTTCTTAGGAGTTTCTTCAATCTCTGCCATTGAAGGGTTTACAATCTAGTAGGAGGAGATGAAGATGGAAACAAGTTTAGGAATGTGTTATGTTGTTAATGATAAATTCATCTAAAGCATCAGTTCAGTTCAGTTCAGTTCAGTCACTCAGTCGTGTCCGACTCTTTGCGACCCCATGAATCACAGCACACCTGGCCTACCTGTCTATCACCAACTCCTGGAGTTTACTCAAACTCATGCCCATTGGGTTGGTGATGCTATCCAGCCATCTCATCTTCTGTCGTCCCCTTTTCCTCCTGCCCCGAATGCCTCCCAGCATCAGTCTTTTCCAATGAGTCAGCTCTTCGCATGAGGTGGCCAAAGTATTAGAGTTTCAGCTTCAGCGTCAGTCCTTCCAATGAACACCCAGGACTGATCTCCTTTAGAATGGATTGGTTGGATCTCCTTGCAGTCCAAGGGACTTTCAAGAGTCTTCTCCAACACCACAGTTCAAAAGCATCAGTTCTTCGGCGCTCAGCTTTCTTCACAGTCCAACTCTCACATCCATACATGACCACTGGAAAAACCATAGCCTTGACTAGATGGACCTTTGTTGGCAAAGTAATGTCTTTGCTTTTGAATATGCTATCTAGTTTGGTCATAACTTTCCTTTGAAGGAGAAAGCATCTTTTAATTTCATGGCTGCAGTCACCATCTGCAGTGATTTTGGAGCCCAAAAACATAAAGTCTGACACTGTTTCCACTGTTTCCCCATCTATTTCCCATGAAGTGATGGGACCGGATGCCATGATCTTCGTTTTCTGAGTGTTGAGCTTTAAGCCAACTTTTTCACTCTCCACTTTCACTTTCATCAAGAGGCGTTTTAGTTCCTCTTCACTTTCTGCCATAGGGTGGTATCATTTGCATATCTGAGGTGATTGATATTTCTCCTGGAAATCATGATTCCAGCTTGTGCTTCTTCCAGCCCCACATTTCTCATGAGATAGTCTGCATATAAGTTAAATAAGCAGGGTGACAATATACAGCCTTGACAGACTCCTTTTCCTATTTGGAACCAGTCTGTTGTTCCATGTCCAGTTCTAACTGTTGCTTCCTGACCTGCATATAGGTTTCTCAAGAGGCAGCTTAACTGGTCTGGTATTTCCATCTCTTTCAGAATTTTCCACAGTTTCTTGTGATCCATACAGTCAAAGGCTTTGGCATAGTCAATAAAGCAGAAATAGATGTTTTTCTAGAGCTCTCTTTTTTTTTCCATTATCCAGCGGATGGTGGCAATTTGATCGCTGGTTCCTCTGCCTTTTCTTTTGTTTATTTAAATTTTATTCTTTTACTTTACAATACTGTATTGGTTTTGCCATACATTGACATGAATCCACCACAGGTGTACATGAGTTCCCAACCTTAAACTCCCCTCCCACCACCCTCCCCATATCATCTCTCTGGGTCATCCCAATGCACCAGCCCCAAGCATCCTGTATCCTGTGCTGAACCTAGACTAGCGATTCATTTCTTACATGATAATATACATGTTTCAATGCCATTCTCCCAAACTGTCCCACCCTCTCCCTCTCCCACAGAGCCCAAAAGTCTATTCTTTACATCTGTGTCTCTTTTGCTGTCTCGCATACAGGGTTATCATTACCATCTTTCTAAATTCCATATATATGTGTTAGTATACTGTATTGGTGTTTTTCTTACTGGCTTACTTCACTCTGTATAATCGGCTCCAGTTTCATCCACCTCATTAGAGCTGATTCAAATGTATTCTTTTTAATGGCTGAGTAATACTCCATAGTGTATATGTATCACAGCTTTCTTATCCATTCATCTGCTGATGGACATCTAGGTTGCTTCCATGTCCTGGCTATTATAAACAGTGCTGTGATGAACATTGGGGTACACGTGTCTCTTTCAATTCTGGTTTCCTCAGTGTGTATGCCCAGCAGTGGGATGGCTGGGTCGTAAGGCCCTCTGCCTTTTCTAAAACCAGCTTGAACATCTGGAAGTTCATGGTTCATGTACTGCTGAAGCCTGGTGTGGAGAATTTTGAGCATTACTTTACTAGCATGTGAGATGAGTGCAATTGTGCGGTAGTTTGATCATTCTTTGGCATTGCCTTTCTTTGGGATTGGAATGAAAACTGACCTTTTCCAGTCCTCTGGCCACTGCTAAGTTTTCCAAATTTGCTGGCATATTGAGTGCAGCACTTTCACAGCATCATGTTTCAGGATTTGAAATATCTCAACTGGAATTCCATCACCTCCACTAGCTTTGTTTGTAGTGATGCTTTCTAAGGCCCACTTGACTTAACATTCTAGGATGTCTGGCTCTAGGTGAATGATCACACCATTGTGATTATATTGGTCGTGAAGATTTTTTTTTTTTTGCAGTTCTTCTGTGTATTCTTGCCACCTCTTCTTAATATCTTCTGCTTCTGTTAGGTCCATACCATTTCTGCCCTAGTGCCTTCCATTTCTGCAGGACCTAAGAGAAAACTAGTATGTCCCAGAACCAGAACAGGTCTCTGCACCATACTTTACTTGCTCTACCTGTAGACCTTCCTCCAGGAATTTGAAATGCATTTCTTCTCCCCAGGCTAAGACCAACCCTCAGATGTTAGAGTGTATATTTCACTTCCCTACCCTGGTAGCTAAGTATTTGCTATTAACTTGAGCTTTCTAAATATAATGACTTATCCCTAAAGAAGGACTCTAATGAAAGTTAAGTGACAAATGTGTGCCAAAGACTTTTGGGTAAGCCGATTACCCTGATGGTTTTTCTCAGTTAATTATTACTGAGTGAATGAACTGCTTTTAGATGAAAGTGATAATTCTCTCTATACTTAAAACAATGTAGTTTTTTTCTAAAAGATGAATGCGGTTCATCAATACCAATCGTTTCTGGTTAGAATTCAGTTCAACAATACATATTGAATGCCTCCTATGTGCAGGGCTCCGAAAGATAAATAAGCTGTTCTGTTTCTTAGGTATTAACAGTGCATTGGGGAAGTAATGCAAGTTCTAACAAGACAATAGCTGAGCTGGACCTGATGACCATGGGTGAGCTTGATGTCTAGCAACATTGCTCTCCATCTCATGATGGAAAGTAGTAACACAGAGTAAATGCCAGTGCTCCCTGCCGCTCTATTCTTCAAACTGTACCCCAGCCCAACCAACCTACTGCTTTTTTTTTTTTTTTTTTTTGCAGAACCCGAGCTCACCACCTTCTCTCCTGCCTCATGGTCTTTGAAAATATTGCCCATTAGTCTGGTAATCTCCCAATTCAACTCCTTTTAACTCCTTCCATGTATGTAGACATGCTTTCCGCCCAGCAATCTCTTGATCCGCTAAGACTTTCAGGAGTCTCTTCTATTCTCCCACAGCAATCACGATTTCGTGCTAGAGTAGTATTTATCGTGCTGCAGTGAGATTGCTTGTACACATCTTTGCCTCTTCTCCTAGACTGTTTCTTGAAGTCAGTGCATCTGTGTTGCTCATCATTCTATCTGCAGTGCCCTTTATAGTGTTTGCTGCTGCTGCTAAGTCGCTTCAGTCGTGTCCGACTCTATGCGACCCCATAGATGGCAGCCCACCAGGCTCCCCCATCCCTGGGGTTCTCCAGGCAAGAATACTGGAGTGGGTTGCCATTTCCTTCTCCAATGCATGAAAGTGAAAAGTGAAAGTGAAGTCGCTCAGTCGTGTCCGACCCTCAGTGATCCCATGGACTGCAGGCTACCAGCTTCCTCCGTCTATGGGATTTTCCAGGCAAGAATACTGGAGTGGAAGTGCCATTGCCTTAGCTCAACATGAAATGAATGAAGAAATGAGTGGGTGAATAATTTTCTTCAGACAGAATCAATCCGTTTTGTTGAGCTGTGATTTTCAATAGGGTAGAGGAGGGGAACTATTAAAATCACCTGTGTCCTGATTTCAGCATGTGTTTCCTTCTACTCTGCTGAAATGCCTTCCACATATTCCATTTAAGATCCCTGATGACGGTAGTAGGAAGTCAGTGTTCTTCATGGGAATGTGGCAGTGTGCAATCTAGTAGATTTGCAACAATAACTAGTAAATACTTTGGGGGAGACTGTGGCATCACAAACAAGCATTGGTGATGGAAGCACATTTGGACAGATATAAACTGGTTGAATGGACTGCCCAGCTGGTTCAAGTGGAAGAGGATCTGCCTGCCAATGTAGGAGCCACAGGAGACACAATTGCAGGGTCTGGAAGATTCCCTGGGGGAGGAAATGGCAAACCATGCCAGTATTCTTGCCGGGATAATCCCATGGACAGAAGAGCCAAGTGGGCCCCAGTTCATGGGGTGACAAAGAGTCAGACACAACTGAGTCCTCGCACACATACAAACTCTGGTTGAAGAACAGCAGTTCAGGCAGAAAAGGGGAAAAAATGGTCTGAGCAAAGGCCTGAGAGCTGGGGAATTCAAGTTGACATTAGGATGCATGTGGAAAAGTAATGGGAGGTTGGCCTAGAAGTCATAATGGGATTGGCTGTGAACTCTGGGCTTAGAGGGGTGTTTATTATGGTAAGAAATAGGGTGTGATGAGGGAGTCTTGTGAAGCAGAGTGATGGTGTTAGGGTTATACTTCAGGAGTTAAATTTCAGGAAGTTTCTCTATCCACAGCCTGCATAATAGATCAAAAGGGAAATGAAAGCAGGCAGAGATGACTAGTTAGTTCAGTTTAACAAATATTTGTTATGTGCCTAATATATATTTCACATTGGAGAAAATATTTTCTTTCCATAAGGGGACTTAGAGCCTAGTGAAGGAAACAAAATAATCAACGGTCACTTTTAGTAAATCTCCTAAGCAGGAGAAGTCAGAAGTGAAGGAAACCTGAATGAGGGGAAGAGAAAGAGAAGTTAGAGGAGATTGAAGGGAAATTTGCATGTTGAATTTTTCTCTGAGGTCTTGACCAGTGTCAAATTATCCTTAACCAAGTTGAAAGTAGATGTAGGAGCAAAGAGAGAAGACAGGTTCCAGCTGCACTAGGAATTAACTGCCTCTCTGTCTCCTTGATCTGGGTTCCCTTTTGTTTGTGCTGGCCTCATCCTTAGGCTCTGTCTTCAGGGCCTTTAGCACCCCTAGGGCTGATCTCATTCCCCTAAGATGTCCTTTCCCAGGAGATTATTGGTGCTGCTTTGACTGCGATTGACCTGGCTGGCTGCTAAGTCAGGTCCTGTGGCTGGGAATGAGCATGACGGATATAGTACACTGACTTGCCAGATCATAAGATAGCTTTCCTCAGGAGCTGAGGACAACAGCTTCACTCTGTTCACATGAATGGAGAGTGGATTTGGCCTGCTCTCAAAAGGAAAAACAGGACACTGTTAACTAGAAGAAGATGTTTGGAAAAACCAGTCCATGACACCAGGCAAAGTAGATTTCAAACATTTTAACATTGCCCCATTTGAACTTCAGCACAACAATTTGTGAGAAGTTCATCCACCAACTTGGTAAAGAAGCTGTGCTCTAGAGAGGATAACTGTCCATTTGGTGTCAGTATAAGAATCACAATTTCATCATTCAGGTACAGCTATCACCTGGGCCAGTAGACATGTAGACTCATGAGCACCACCCAGGCTGAAGCTGTCAATGAGAAAGTGTCCCCTGGTTGCAGGCATTGGAGATGATGACCACCAAGGTGAAAAGTATAGAGTGAGCAAAGGTCAGGAGACAGAACTGGGAAGAAATGTCTGCAATTGTGAGAAAAGTCTGAAGGAGATGGTGGCCAAGGAGGGCTGGAAAGAGGAAGTCAAAGAAGATAGAAGTTTGCTTGTATGCAATTACGTTACTTTTTTATTATCAAGTCTATTAAAAGACTATTATGTGGGGGAAAAAAAAGAGAAGAATAGGAAAAGACTAAAAGTAACATGTTGTAAATGTTTATTATTTTGTTCTGAGAGTGTCATTAAATCTTAAAGGATTTTTAAGTGAAACAGTCATGACCACAATGCATAGATGTTGACAGCTGTAAACATGAAGAAAGAGCACTGTGTTTTCATAGATGGCTGGAGCAATAATTGTTTTATATTAATGGTGATCAGTTCAGTTCAGTTCAGTCGCTCAGTCGTGTCCGACTCTTTGCGACCCCATAAATCGCAGCATGCCAGGCCTCCCTGTCCATCACCAACTCCCGGAGTTCACTCAGACTCACGTCCATCGAGTCTGTGATGCCATCCAGCCATCTCATCCTCTGTTGTCCCCTTCTCCTCCTGCCCCCAATCCCTTCCAGCATCAGAGTCTTTTCCAATGAGTCAACTCTTCGCATGAGGTGGCCAAAGTACTGGAGCTTCAGCTTTAGCATCATTCTCTCCAAAGAAATCCCAGGGCTGATCTCCTTCAGAATGGACTGGTTGGATCTCCTTGCAGTCCAAGGGACTCTCAAGAGTCTTCTCCAACACCACAGTTCAAAAGCATCTATTCTTCGGTGCTCAGCTTTCTTCACAGTGCAACTCTCACATCCATACATGACCACTGGAAAAACCATAGTTAATGGCGATAATAATACTAATAATGATAGCAGGTAGTGTGTTACATATATTACATGTAACACTGTGCGTTTTGCTTACTAACTCATTAACTCCTCAAAATGGTCCTGTAAAGCAAGTACAATTGTTATCCTTATTTTGCAGATAAGAAAACTGAGGTACAGAGAGGTGCAGTAATTGGTCCAG
Organism: Capra hircus; assembly: GCF_001704415.2. NCBI lineage: Eukaryota > Metazoa > Chordata > Mammalia > Artiodactyla > Bovidae > Capra > Capra hircus. The sequence goes on from NC_030812.1 coordinate 12,178,915, forward strand.
TTGGTTCCAGAATCACCTTTTGTAACTATTGCATCTCACTGCCTTTCCTGGAGATAGATAGGTGTGCTTGGGTAGCACAGAAGCAGGGCAGATTAACAAAGGATATATGCTCTTTCTTTTTTATCCTGCAGAACAAATTTCAATCCATCACCTAAAAAAAATTTTTTTTTTTTTTTTTTTTTGCTTTTTTTAAGTTTGGCTTTTACTAGTTTTTAGTAGAACAGTTGAAAGCACTTGGGGGAGAGTGTGCCATTTGATGTTTGGAAAATGTAAGCATCATTCCTGCTCTGAAGGACTAACGGTCATCATTTATGTGGGTGCTTGTGACTGAAAAGGTCAATGGACAGGAAAAAAATAGCAGAGAAACACACACAAGGACAGTTGGGATGGTGGTGTCACATCATTCATCAGCTTTATAACAGTGTTGGCCTTTGTCAACATTTTTTAAAGGAAAAATCATAAGGCAGGAAAAACCAAGGAGCCACAAATGAACAAAACTGAAAATAGGTTAAACCCCTCTTGAAGACTTGAGAGAATAGATCTTTTTGTTCCGAAAGACAGTCTCCTAGTCCTGTGTTCTCTGGAGAATTCTGCCTGCGTTTTTTTTTTTTTTTTTTTTTTTTCCACATCTGCTACTTCAACATTCTTCATCTTTCCTGGAGTGAAAATTTCCTAATTCCTTAGTGTCTTTTGAATTGTCAATACCCACTCACAGAAGTAACTTCAGATTATAATAGCATGAAATTTTGTTTTGACTTAAGCCTTTCTATTAGCTGAGAAATAGCAGGTTTCCCTCTTTCAGTTTTGGACTCAGGTAAGAAAATTCAAACAGATGAGAACCTATTTTGTTTAGTGTTGAATGACTACCTTTGCTTCTCATTTTGCTGGCAGATTGTTTAGGTTCTATTAAATCCCTTTTGGTCCATTTCTTCCTTAATATGATGAAAGGGATGTATATTTCATCCCTTATCACTGACTTGCATGTGTGTGATGACTTTTGTTTTAAAGCCCAGTATAATTTAGTCTTATTTCATGTTCTTATGCCATAACATCCATTGAGTAAATAAAAACCTACCTAATAAGAGAACACCCATCAGATAATTTTATCAGACTTATGTCTCCACTAGTGGAGTATATTTTGAACATGGGTGAAATGTTCCTTTGCTCTTACATTTTTGTTTTATTGATGCTGTTTGCCCTTTAAATTTTTTTCCTACAGTGCAGAAAATTTAGGGCTGTACCTCAGTTTTTTTTCTCACTGTGAAATTATGAGATTTGTTAGTTTTGTCTTTTGTTTGTTTGGAAATTCTTATTTCTTTGGAGTTAGTCTCATATCTTGCTGGCTGCTGTGGATTACTAGATTTATTGCTTTGGACATAAGAAATCCTGGCGACTTTGAACCAATTTTTTTTAAGTATTTTTTTTTTTTTTCTTTCACTTGAAAAGGAAAGCTTGTTGTGGAACTGAACTAATAGCATGTAGAAAACCTGGTTTAGGGAACATGGCTGCATCCTGTATGGGTATACCACTGAAAGGGTAAAGTATTGTCCTAAACAAAACGTGCTTCTCAGCTTTCCTTGCTAAATCAGCCAAGTCTTATCCCACAGTGTTCTGCTGTTGAGTTTTCTGCTGCCCCGACTTTGAATGTGTTTCTGCATTGATATTAGAGAAATTCACATCAGTATTTAGTTAATGTTTAGTGGAGGCCAGTTGGCTTTTTATTCTCAATGGCTTGAAATCAGCTTTCTCTGACAACACTGTTTGGCAGTTTTTCATATTTCTTTAAAATTTTAATTATAACCCATCAAGTCTTAAGCAATTACTTCTGGGGTAGGCTCTTGATGAATGTCATAACAAGGTGTTTTAATTTAATGGATCCAGAATAACATCTGTTTCTAATATTTTAAAAGCCAATTTATATGGAAATTCATTTATACACAGTCAGTACACAGAGCCTTGTAAAAATCAAATCAAATTGGAAAATCAAACCACCGTGATATAGTAGGTCTTCTGTTAACAAAGGATTTCACTGATGAGTAGATTCAGCTGCCACTTGCTAATACCCTAAATAAAGAAGAAAGAAAGTGAAGTTACTCAATCATGTCCCCATGGACTGTAGCCTACCAGGCTCCTCTGTCCATGGAATTTTCCAGGCAAGAGTACTGGAGTGGGCTGCCATTTTCTTCTCCAGGGGATCTTCCTGACCCAGGGATCGAACCTGGGTCTCCTGCATTGCGGGCAGACACTTGACCATCTGAGCCACAAGGGAAGTACAACACCCAGCTAAAAACTAAAGATGTTGTAAGTGTGGGAAAAGGGGAGGATAGACATTGGAGAACTGTCTGTCACCTTGAGTACTTCTTAAAACATGATTTTAACAGATCTTCTGCCTTTTATTGAATATCTAGAAAAGTCAGCTAGTTCTCATAAGTAGATAATATATATAGAAGGACTAGAATGGTGTTTGGCAGAGTAGATAAAACAGGCATAGACGTAGATCAGTGGTAATTGGTTCATTTTACTCCCCAGGTGCACCTGATTTCAGAAGTTGTTGGTCAAGCTGAATTTAATAAGGGACTTTCTGTAGATTAGAATACAGTCTTTGCAGAATAGTAATCGGAGAAGGCAATGGCACCCCACTCCAGTACTCTTGCCTGGAAAATCCCATGGATGGAGGAGCCTGGTAGGCTGCAGTCCATGGGGTCGCCAAGAGCCAGGCACGACTGAGTGACTTCACTTTCACTTTTCACTTTCATGCATTGAAGAAGGAAATGGCAACCCACTCCAGTATTCTTGCCTGGGTCGCACAGAGTCGGACACGACTGAAGCGACTTAGCAGCAGCAGCAGCGGCAGAATAGTAATAGCAACAGCTAACTGGGACAAGATGTTCCTTGCACTAGGTTTCCAGAACATGAATGAATCTGCAAAGCAGTGTCCTTTGCTTTTCTGTGTAGAAGATAAATGAACAATTACAAGAGTTAGAAATGTGGAATCTTGGGCTCCTCCTTGACCTACTGAATTAGAACTTTTGCCTGCCTGTTAAGAAATCCCCAGGTGATCGTCATGTATGGGAATCATTTCCCTGGGCAGATATTCTATCTAAAATTTACTTCTACTAACAGAGCTAGTCCTTCCTCTAAGTCTATCCCCTACATCAGTATTACCTGAGACTTTGCCTCTTAAAAAATGCCTATTCTTAGGCCTTATATTAGCCTAATGCCTGAGATCTGCATTTTTAGCCATCATGCCACAGAAGGGCAGTTGTTTGACAACTGCTTTATTAAGCTTTTACTAAAGACTCTGATACTGGGAGGGATTGGGGGCAGGAGGAAAAGAGGACGACAGAGGATGAGATGGCTGGATGGCATCACCGACTCGATGGACGTGAGTCTGAGTGAACTCCGGGAGTTGGTGATGGACAGGGAGGCCTGGCGCGCTGCGATTCATGCGGTCGCAAAGGGTCGGACACGACTGAGCGACTGAACTGAACTGAACTAAAGGGATGGAAACTGCATTCATTCTCCAAAGGTATTTGCATTCAAACAAAGAAGAAAAACTTGCGGAGAAGAAATACAGCCCTAATTGTGGCACCTAGTAAGTGTGAAGGGGGGGCTCTGAATTCACTCTCCCTGTGAAGCCGCTCTAAGGCTTTTCTGCATTAATCACGTACACCCGGAAGCCCATCTAAAACCACGTGAAGAGAAAGCTACGCGGGAAGGCGATGTTTCAGCAGTATATTTTAGCAGTGTGTTTTCTTTTTTTTCTTTCTTTTACATTTGATTTCTTTTCTTTGTTTTTTAGCCGTGCTATCAAGACGAACCAGGACCTTCTCCCAGAAACCCCCTGGACCCACATTTTCTACAATGACTTTTGGGGGACCCTGCTAACCCACAGCGGCAGCCACAAGTCCTACCGGCCCCTCTGCACTCTTTCTTTCCGCCTGAACCATGCCATCGGAGGGCTGAATCCCTGGAGCTACCATCTGGTCAACGTGCTGTTGCACGCCGCGGTCACTGGTCTCTTCACAAACTTCTCTAAGATCCTCCTTGGGGACGGGTACTGGACCTTCATGGCTGGCTTAATGTTCGCCTCTCATCCCATCCACACGGAGGCCGTGGCAGGAATCGTGGGTCGGGCTGATGTGGGGGCCAGTTTCTTCTTCCTCCTCTCCTTGCTCTGCTACATGAAACACTGTTCTACAAGAGGCTCCTCGGCCAGGACCTGGGGCTGGTTCCTGGGGACCGGAATGTGCGCCGGATGCAGCATGTTATGGAAGGAGCAAGGAGTCACGGTCCTGGCAGTTTCCGCCGTTTATGATGTCTTTGTCTTTCACAGACTGAAAATGAAACAGATCTTACCCACCATCTACAAAGTAAGTGATTGTTGGGCATGAGCATTGGGTTACTGAGTTCTCTCCCTGCTTGATCCCTTTTCCCCATTTAAAACAAATTATTCCTTTTCGGAGAGAATTTAAAGTAAGTTACTTTTTGATCTTCGGGAGGTGGAAGTGTCCTCTCTGACCTTTCCCTACTAACCTGGGTGTCAGTCTCTGATTATTTTATTTCTCAGGTTTCTTAGTTTCATGATTTCCAAGAGGAAATCCCCAAGAGGGTAGAAGGACAGTACTGCCTTGTAAAGAATATGCATCTTTATTTATCATTTACTCCTTTATTTCAGTCCAAGTCCTGTAATCCAATAAATTGCCTGTAATAGGTGTTTGAAAAAATAACACAGCTGATCAGTGAGCTGGATGCTCGACTCTGGAAAGAGGAAATCCTCTGCCATTTGTTAATATTACTTTTCCTAAGCTGACTTTGGAAAACAAACCTCTCTGCTGTGCTCTGGGAAGTCACATTCTTAAATAATGAGTCATATTCACCTTTTCCTTGTTGTAGTGTAGAAGAATAGAAGAGTCAAAACAGAAATTGGTTATTATAAGTTCTGCCCTGAGGCCAATTAAGACCTTTGCCTCAGGGCTTAATATGTGTTCTTCCGAATTCCCTCAGTGGTTTCAAATGCAGTGTTGTTTGAAGGTCACGAAGCACTTTTGGATCCCAAGTACTTGAAGAAAACTGAGCAGTTTCCTGCTGGTGGGTTAAGGGGATGCCTTGAGTGGACTAGTGCATCTTGAGAAACTGCCTGCTTCCCATCTCCACATCTTCCCTCCCTCACAATAAGCTCATCCTTGCCTTGCCTTTAAGTAAAAGACTGAACTTGGCCGGTGCCTGCAACCTCAGACATGATTCAGACCAGCTCCTTTATCCTTTTGGATACTCTTCAGCAAGGAGTATAATGGTTTAGGATACTGACCCTGAGAAAACTGTCAAGTGTTATAGTTTTTACTACTTTTTTCCTCTCAGTTCTTAATTCTACTTAAAATCGAATTGGGAAGGAACTGAAGAACAAAATGACGGGAAATAAAACATTTATTTTGAAATGACTTTTTTTTTTTTAACTTAGGAAGAGTAATTACTGAGGTGCTTCTGCTCTGTGGGGAAGCAATGTGTTTCCTTAGAACTCAAGTATCAAGTGCTTAATGAAGTTCTTTTGTGATTTCCATTAACTGCTGAAACTTGAGAACCCTCATTAGATTTGGCGCTTTGAAAACAACATGGGTTTGAAAGCCAGGCTCTTAATTTCAAATCAATTTTAAATATTCATTCAAAGAAATTTAGGGAGAACAATCTTTTTCTTTTTAAAACCACATCATCAACAATAGCAAGTTTTCTTGTACTGGAAATACAAACAGAATAAGTCATGGTCCTTGTCCTTTGCAGGGTGAGAGCTATTTGGGGATGCAGATTGGGTGTTTTAAGACCTTGATAGCCTGTGAAGCACTGTGTTTTTTTCTGCAGAATTTTCATCTTACCATTTCATAAATTAGGAAATTATTTTGATACGTCAGTTTAGGACTTGCTTTTAGGATTTTTGAAGTTCTCTTCTGAGAAATTTTTGGTTCTCTAAGCTTATTTTCCAGAGAAGGCATAATGGCACCCCACTCCAGTACTCTTGCCTGGAAAATCCCATGGATGGAGAAGCCTGGTGGGCTGCAGTCCATGGGGTCGCTAAGAGTTGGACAGACTAAGCGACTTCACTTTCCCTTTTCACTTTCATGCATTGGAGAAGGAAATGGCAACCCACTCCTGTGTTCTTGCCTGGAGAATCCCAGGGCCGGGGGAGCCTCCTGGGCTGCTGTCTATGGGATCGCACAGAGTCAGACACGACTGAAGCGACTTAGCAGCAGCAGCAGCAGCAGCAGCAAGCTTATTTTCAAGGATAAAGTTTGCTGATAGAGCCCCTTACTATAAACTTGTCTTATGTAATATTTGGGACATATTTATAATAGAAGATTATTTTTTGTTTATCTGAAAGTACAGTACAACTGGGCATCCTGTGTTTTATTTGGCAGCCTTACTCATGCTGCTGCTTAAGAAAATGAGAACTGCCACTAACTAGTGCAAGAAAACTTTTCTTTCCATCTAAGTTCTTTGGTTGCACTAATAATTAAATTGCCATAGGACAGATTAACAGAATTTGCCTGCAGTGCAGGAGACCTGGGTTCGATCCCTGGGTTGGGAAGATCCCTTGGAGAGGGAGATGGCAAACGACACAAAGAGTCGGGCACAAAGATTCCCATCCTATGGGAAAGGACTTAATGCTTTGAATGTTCAGTGTCTTGAGAAGTTCTCAAATGGAAACTTACCCAGGCTGTCTGGTAACCACTGCTTGTGGGCAAGGAAGTTAGTCATGGCAGCAATACCCTTCATCTGATAGTTGCTATCTCAGCTTAGCTTATTCATTTTTTCTAGGTTTGGCCTTGTGGGTTTAATGAGGGCATTTGGATAATAGATTTTATAGACTTGTGAGAAACCTGGAGATGATCTATGCCTGGCCCCTTGTCTCCAGCTGAGGTGTAGAGAACCAGAGATGTGAAGGTCACCCAGAAAATGGAATCCCTAGAACTAGAAGACATGTTTGTGACTGTCTAGTGATCTTACATTGTAAGGGTATGAAGATGAATAAAGAGATGACTCCACAGTAGAGAAGGAAATAATAAGTATTGAATCTTAACTTGCACTGAGTGAGTCACCTTAAACTAGTTCAATGACCTGTTTCTTCATGTCAGAATAGATATCATGTTCTCCCCTGGAGAAGTTGGGAAGATTATATGAAATTGTATGGTGTTTGTTGTGAACTGCTGCTGCTGCTAAGTCGCTTTAGTTGTGTCTGACTCTGTGCAACCCCATAGACGGCAGCCCACCAGGCTTCCCCGGCCCTGGGATTCTCCAGGCAAGAACACAGGAGTGGGTTGCCATTTCCTTCTCCAATGCATGAAAGTGAAAAGGGAAAGTGAAGTCGCTCAGTCGTGTCCAACTCTTAGTGACCCCGTGGACTGCAGCCCACCAGGCTCCTCCATCCATGGGATTTTCCAGGCAGGAATACTGGAGTGGGGTGCCATTGCCTTCTCCGTTGTTGTGAACTGGATACCCAGTATTTGGAAGGCACTTAATGCATATTAGTTGAAGGGAAAGAAGAAACATCAATGGAAATTATAATTCTTTATTTGAAGAAAGAGATAGCCAAACTTTTTCCAGTGGTTTGAAAGCATATGAATTAGGAATCAACTGAAGCTGAAGCATGAATATTTAAGCAAAAACTTCCATTTAGAATTTCATGACTATAGAGCTTGTAAACACTGGCATAGATTACATATGGAAGTTATAGAAAAATTTCATATTCTGTCTTTAAAATATATAGATTTCTATGCCTGGGGTGAGTTAGAAGAGACTCTGAAGGAAGTGGATTAAAAGACTTTTCAATCTTAAACGAATACATCTTGAATGTCTTACTAATTAACTCTACATCAGAGTTATCATAGTTTGCCAGATGAAATAAACTTCCCTGCCTTATTAAAACAGAATTTATATGTAAACAGAAAAACCCAGTGCACAAATGTTTAGCTCTATTATGCAAACCAAAGAACTAGCCAAATGCTCAAAAATCTAAAAATGGTAGTCCTCCTCAAGTTGGAAATGATTAAAACTAGAGGGGCAGTCTCTCCATTTTTATAGTTTTGTCAGTAATGTTTTTGTCATAGCAATCACACTCAGCTTCTTGCTTCACGTTTCTTTAGCAATGTCAGATGTTTTGATTCCGTACTCCTTGTCAGATTCAGGTCCTAAAGTCAACGTTTACTGGGATCAGGAAGAAGGAACTGTAGGGACAGGAGTTACATCTGCTCCCTGGTACTTCTCTCTATCCCATCATTGCAATAAGAAAGTACAGGGTTCTGTTTGGGAGAGGTTAAGATTTTTCTAAGACTTCCATCTGGATTTTCTGTGACATCTCCTGTTATTTAATATTGATTACTTATGAACAAATATGCCCTGTTTGGGCCAGACAGCCTTCTCGGGATGACTGAATTTGGCCAGAATTCTTGGCTGCCATTTTTTGACTGCTCAGGTTCAAGCAAATGATGCCTGTGTCCATATGACATGTAAAATTTCTGTAGTTCTGCAGAGGAAATAAGGAAATAGTAAGTACCCAGAATATTGTAGATATTTTATTTAGTATTTAGTAACCATGTATGGGATTCCCAGGTGGCTTAGTGATAAAGAATCCACCTGCAGTGCAGGAGACATGAGTTTGATCCCTGGGTGGGGAAGATCTTCTGGAGAGGAAATGGAAACCCACTCCAGTATTCTTGCCTAGGAAATCCCATGGACAGAGGAGTCTGGTGGGCTACAGTCCATGAGGTTGCAAAGACTCAGACATGACTAAACACACACATGGGCACACAAACACACACAACCATGTACAGTGTTTATATCTCCTGCACACTATTCTGAATATGCCAAAAATATTAGCACATTTAGGTTAGTTAGTAAATGCTTATCAAGAGAATAATATGACTTTTGAAATAATATGGTTGATTATAACATGAAATAATACAGTTTTCAATACTTGGGGAAAAAATTGGAGGATTTGTAAGAGATTAAATATGTGGGCTTCCCTAGTGAATTACTGAATTCACACTTAAAGGCTGACTTTTGAAATGGATGTGCCTGCAGTGGCAAGGTGAAATCTTATACCTTCTCCTTTTTACAGTGAGGATTTCATTCCTGATTAGGGAGGTCTGGAAGGTGGGACTGGAAGAGATGCATGTCAGAAAAATGTTGAAAAATAAGTTTTCTTGACCTCTCAACAAATGACTATTTTAGCCTTTCTTAGATGGTTTTCACTTACTTAGCTTTATGTTGTCAAAAACTAAGGGGGATGGGGAACCCTTGAAAGACACTTAAACTAGCCTTGCAAATAAATGCTAGACTTTTATCTGCCCACAAAATATTTTACAAGTCTCCCATGATCCCAGGAGGTACATGGGTAATAAAATCAGTAAAGGCAACATTTTTCTTACTTACCCAACATCAGTCATTGCTTGCCTAGTGGCCATTTTCTGTGCTTATTTAACATCTGTTAACTGTTTTAATGTGGAAATATCTTTTTTCCCCCTTTATTAGCCTCATAATCACTTATTCAGTTACAGGTGGAAAAAAATTAAACAGGAAAGGAAATCTGAAAGCAAGGGTAACAATTCTAATTATAGCCCAAAATAATTTGGAAAAAGGAAGCCCTTTGAGTTTGATATTAAGACTTTCTCTACAGATGACTGCATTTATTTTACCGTAGTTGCCTTCAAGATATGTATTATCTGGATAGCCACCTTTTTTTTCAAATGAAATCTTGTGGCTTTATTTCATATAAACAGGATAAAGACACTATATTACTAGAGAGGGACATGGGAGGCATTGCCACTTTTGAAAAACAAGTCACCTCTATCTAGCAAAACTTTATTTTAATGCAAAGCCAGATATGATTGATGGAAGTTGCATGTGGTGAGCAAGTTTACCTTTATCTTGGGTGTTAAGTAAGCTGGGCTCTATAATGGGATGCAGTCATCAGACCCACACTAACAAACAGTCGCATATTTCCAACCCATTTACTGGGTGTATTTTGAAAATGGTTTCCCAGGGTCGGGGCTTACATTCTGTTGAAGGTTTCGGGTTCATCACTGTCTGAACACTGAAGACGTTAAATGTGGTGCTCTTGTACATCAGACTATGTTGTGTGGCTCCCCACGTACAGAAGAACCAGTGTATAGCCTGCAGGTATTTGCACATTGGATCCACATGTGCTTTTTTAACTTGATTAGCTGCTTGGATGGCATTAGCAGAATCTGTTATCATTTATGGCTTCGTCCCTTTTAGACCAGATTTGTGGTTTTACTCAAGATGTGACCCTCATATCCATTGCCTTGAATGAAATAGGATATGTTTGCTGATTCTGATTGTCTTTAAGCACCATCTGTGCCACTCTGCTTCAAGTAGTGTTCTTGCTTTCTGAAAGTTGTCTTTACCTTCATATGTCTTACACTTGACTTTGTGAGAATCTAGATATAGCGAGGGACTGGTTATATAATACTGGTTCCGATCACAGTATTTCCTTGCATTATTGAAACTGGAGGGGTGACTGTTTGTCATGCACTTACAAATGAATTTGGATTTCCTCCCAGTAAACTTGTTGTAGTGTTTAATATTCATGACCTGTAGTACTTTAAAACTTTGAACAGCTGCCAAGACCGCTAACCAGATAATACCACAAATAAAGTCGAGGTTCAGAAATATTTTTCTATTCTAAAAGTCAAAGATTAATAGGGTATTTTATTCCTGCAGGTTGGCTTCCTCGCTCAGCTGATTTGAGATGATTCTGTATTCTGCTTGCTGTTTAGATTCAAGTCAAGTCATTTAAATTTGGGAAACTGACTATTCTTGCAAGTTTCTGTGATGCTTGCATTAGAGTGTTAATACCTGGGATAGCGATCGTATCCCAAATTATGATTATTTTTTTAAAGGTTCATCTTTGTGCAAGGCACTGGGGTAGGTGATGTGAGGAATCTAAGATGAATCAATAAAATTCTGTTCTTAAGGACATTTGAGAGTAGTAGGAAGTTGAGAGTAGCACGTGTAGGTGTAGAACTGAAATTCAAGCTGGACAGTGGTGAGGGCTGTCAGGCACTTGGAGCCCGAAGGCAGCTGAGAGGACGGGGAGGTGACTTTCAGCTGAGGGGATGGGAAGCACCTTCTGGGGCAGGGTGTGTCCACAGGGCCCTGAAGCATTGTTTGGATGTAGGTATTTATATAATTAGAGAGGTAGGGAAAAGTGGAAAGTGGTGGGTGAGCATTTCCTTGAGGGAAACTCAGAGAAAGTTACTGAGGGGCACTGAGCAGTCCTTTCAGCAGATACATAAAGCACAGGAACTTGGTAAAATGAATTAGGCAAGGTGAACTGAGACAGCTGCTGTGTCTAATGTCAGGGCCTTTTAAGATACGATGTGACCCCAACATTGATGAGAGATGGTGCCTGGTTTTCAAATGTGCTAGCCCTTGGACTGGTCCATAGGAAAAGCCCAAGAAGGTACAGGCCAGCTCTTTCTTGCCTCTTGGGAGAGCTTGCTTTCCTGTTCTTTCCCTGAGCCTTAGAGAAGGTCCCTTGGGTGATGAGACTAAGGATCCAACTCCGGAGTGGAGGTTATATCTCATTCTGTGAGTGTGTTTCCTATCAGTGTTTATCTCGTTCTGTAGCATTTAAAGGAAAAGTAGTTATTTTCTGAATAATAATATTGTTTTACTTTTTACTCTGTAATATTTGACATGTTATTATGCACTCCTAATGAGAAAAACAGGGAGTCCTTAAGGGCTTTCTCCAATGTCTGCTCTTCCAGCTTTGCTAAATGGTGTTCAGATATTACCATGAATGGCCACAAACACAAAATCCCTCTTTGTTTTGTACTCTTATACAGGAAGACAGAAAAAAAATTTAAAAGGGTCCTTTTTACAGTATGGAATAAAACACTCTATCAGCACTGAATTTCAACCAGTTAACTGAGTACACCGTCAGTGAAAATGACACGCAAATTGGACCTTGTGATGAATAAATAATGAGTCTCATTGAACTCCTCTCTGCTGTTCTCATAACACTGTCTGGGATGCGTATTACATCACTTGGTTCAATTTTCGATAACCTGCTGCCTCAGAGGAATCAAATTGACTGACGGGGATCTCGTGATTGTCAGGTTACTCATATTCAGCTGGGTTCTGTCAATTTCATGGAAAATGATGTGGCTTGCACAAATTTGAAACCCATTGTCATTGCCTAGAAGTCAGATTCCTGTCTTCAGTGCCTGCAACAATGGGAATGGTACTTTAGGATTGATTTCTCAAGTGAAATATAAGCTATAGAAAGCCAGATTTCTGGAGTGCATTAGAGAATCCTTAAAAGGTGTGAGCAGGGTGGGAGGTGGGGTGGATAAAACTCAATGTTAAATTCATTGATCGTTGATAATAGGGTAAAGGTTGCATGGTATGATAAGTTGTTTTTTAATATCCAGCTTCATACCTATTGATCACAGTATTCCTTTCGTCAGAAGGAAAATAGGAAATGAAAAGGGAAGAACAGCACTTTCTAATACAGAAGTCTACGATGATTTGGTACTAGGAAGGTCGGTGTGCCCTTGCTCTCAGGGTTTGTCTTTACAATTTTGCATCACCCAGATGGCTCCTGTATGCTCTGTTGATCTGATTACAACTCTTGCATCAAGTGGAATAGCATGAATTCAGAATTTAATACATGTTTCCTCAGTAATTATGGCCTTCATTAGTGAAGTCAGTGTTTCTGTTCCAGAGGACACTTTCTTTCTTTCTCCACATGTGTATTCATTTCATTTCAGGAAATCAAATAGAATGCTGAGATCATAATACTTCTCTTTGTTGTAATAAGGGAATCTGCAGCGCCTGCATTTGGGTGTGTGGTTGTCATTTTGCTTATAATTAATGTAAGATTCAAAGAAAACACCAAGGACAACATGGGAAAAATGACGCACATTTAAAAACAAATAAATGACTTAGTTTTTAGTATGTGAAGAAAATGAAAAATAGATCCACAATTTCCATTATTGTATTATTAAAGATAAGCACATACCAAGTACATTTAGTAGTCATTGCTTAATATTCAATATCAGTTGTGACAGCTTAGAAGTAATTACATTTTATATATTTAAAAGCAACAAAACCAAACAAAAAAAAAACCCTCAGCGTTTTAATTTTGTAAATTTTGAGTCATTATACTTGTTAGCAGTACCAACCCAGCCCTTTTGAGGGCATTATCTTAGTTTTTAATGCATGAGACCCTGAGTCCCTTCCCCTTATAAAATGGTGTATTGTGCATGTGCATGTTGTGTGTTCCACCAGAATAAACTGCAGGACTACATGTTTAGATAATGTTGTCAGATGATATCAAAGCTAGATACTAGTGGTTTGAGTATATTTCTATAATTTTTATGAAATGGAAAACTCAAAATTACATAGAATTATTTCTCCTAATTTGAATATTCAGGCAAAAATTTACCTGTTCCATTGAGTGACGTTTCTTAAAATCTCATAACAGTGTGATAAAAAGTTAAGTACACCTAATACTAGGAAAGCAAGTGATGTTTACTTTGAAGTAGCACTTGGTGATTGGCTAATCTTCTCATGTATAGATCCAGGTAAGAATATTTTAGAAAGGCCTTTAGATTGGATCCTGAAGATTTATATTTAAATGTTGTGACTTTGGGTAAATTACTAAATGCACTGAAAGTCAGTTACAGGGTCTGTAGAGACGATGGAATATAATATTTGCCTTGACAAATTATTACCAGATATGAATATAGTAAATGTACATTCTCAGTCAGGTTGGTTTTCTGTAGTGGATATCACCATCTTCGACAGCATTTTGTTACATTTCCTTAGCGTTTCTGTAAAAGTGAACTTTCTGTCTGTTGTCTTAAAGAGCAGTCAGTTGACTGAGCTCTGACTTTTCTAATGGGACGCTGGGTGAAATGTCGATCAAAGTGTTTGCTATCCTATTCGACAGTGCCGACAATTTAAAGAATATTGAGAAAAAGGCCCTTTTCAAGGAAAATTCTTCTGAACAACTGATTCGATCATTTATCTTTTGTTTGAAAATAAGTACACATGCTCATTCTTTCATTTTTCTCCATTGATAATATCTTACCGTCTTTCATAATTTTATAGGCTGATTTTTCTCCTTCAGGCTCAGGATGGTGCTGTTGCTTATGTATCTGGAAGTGGAGGGGATCCAAGCTTTTTCTGGTCTGCTCCCCACAACACCCTGTTTCCTGTATATTTGCTTTCGTAAGGTTTATAGTAAGGAAGATTAGTGCAGTGGCTGCAGTAGCTTGCAGCGTCCATCTGTCTTCGGGGAAAGAGGAAGCGCTGTTACCACCTAGGGGTGAATGTGCATCTCTTGCCTCCTCTTGTTCTTCCCTAGCCTGGCAGGCAACACTGTGGCAGCTGATTCTAGGATCTCTTGTAACAAACCAGGGAAGCATTGAGGCTGCTTTTCTGTTATTGCTGTTGTACCATAGTTTAGTTTATTTCCTTACCTCCTAAGGAGAGCAGAGACGGCAGCATTTTTGTTGTTCAGGCAATACTGTTTTCTGGCTGCTAGAAATTTTATAAAATATTTCAAATGCCTTAACAACATTCAGATCAAATCATTTTTACAGGAACTCACTTCCTGGTAACTTGGGCTTGCTGAGAAAAGTCTATAGCTGAAAGTGGTTTTTGTTTTATAGGTAAGATTATACTTGCCAGTGGTAAGGAACCTGCCTGACAGTGCAAGGGACCGCAGGAGACGTGGGTTGGGTCCCTGGGTCGAGAAGATCCCCTGGAGTAGGCAATGGCAATCTGCTCCAGTATACTTGTCTAGAAAACTCCATGGACCGAGGAGCCTGACAGGCTACAGTCCATGAGGTCACAAAGAGACGAACACAACTAAGCACGCATGCACAAGATGGGTTTTGAGTCTGAAAAACCCAATATTTAAGAATATGGTTTAAGTGACAGGTAATAACTAGGGTGGGTTGGGAATGGAGACTGTTTAAGGATTCGAGTTTGTTATAGGTTTCCAAACTGGAATGATTGTTAACCTCTCATGGGGAAACTTTTAAATCGGAGATTGTAGCTCCAAACTGGACACTACTGAATAAGGATATTTTGCTCTGCTTATTATTATTATTATTATTTGAAGTGTTAGGGAGGAGCTGGTGGAGAAGTAGAAGGAAAAACTACTATTTACTTATGTCCTCCTCTCACAGTTTACTATGCACGGCTTGTGGGATCTTAGTTCTGAGATCTACTTTTTAAAAAATTCCCGCTGTTGTTATCAAATCTAGGTTCATCTCCTTGCCACTCATAAGCCAATAATTCAAGAATCAAGTGTCAGTAGAAAGGAAAAGTGCTTTAATCAGAAAAGCTGGCAATCTGGGGAGAAGATGGACTCCTGTTCAGAGGCCAACTCTGTAGATTCTGCTCAGCTGTGACAAATTTTAAAGGGAACTAGTGCAGTAGTGGAGAGAGGCTGGTTTTGCATCATTCCTCCTTGTGTGCAGACTATCTGACTCTCTCTCCAGATGTTATTTTACCCCGCTGTGATCTGCCTGCAGGATTGCTAGAAAGGCTTGGGAGGGTGGCTGTTGCAGGTAGAGAGTTGGTCATTTTTTTAACAGCTTAGTTCTTCATTCTGTCTTGATCTAGGAAAAAAATCAACAGGCTAGACAAAGCAGGATGTGCATTCAGGAGACCATAAGTCAGGGGTTAGTTCCAATTGCTCAGTGATCTCATTCCTGTAATTATGTTCTTTTAAGGTTAGAGGTTAGAGGGCAGCAGAAGTGGGTAAAATGGAAAGGGGTAAAAGAGCTGCTGTTCCTGTAATTTTGATGAGTAGCTGGGTCTGGCACCCGCTGACGTACACTGAGAGTCTGATACCCCATACAATATTATGAAACATTGTAAGATTTTCATACAGACACAAGATTTTGTGGTCTGGAAGGGATATTAGAAATTATCCATCTATATGCTAACCCATCTCTTTTTGCAGCAGCTGGGGCCCACAGAAATCGGTTGGGTGTACAGTTAACAGTACCTCTTCCACTAGATCCAGTGCTTTTACCTCTGTGCACATTGCTTCATGCCTTTAAGTTATAGAAAAAAAACAAAAACTTGTGATTATGAAAATGATTTTGAATTTGCCACTTTAGAGACTTGTAATGGACCACCACCAGGTACCATCGCTCAGGTGTGTCATGAATAAGGCTGCCTTCTTATTTCCCCCTAGATACTTTCTCTTTAGCTATGTTAGTAATTCCAGGATTTAAGGCTCCAGCTTGATATAAGCCCTTCAAATGGAACATACTCTTCTTTTTTTGGCCACTCCACATAGCCTTAGAGATCTTATTCCTCCAACCAGGGATGGAACTCATGTCCTCTTCAGTGGAAATGTGGAATCTTAGCCACTTGACTGCCATGGAATTCCCTCAAATGGAACATATACTTTTGTAGCTAACAGAAGCTTAACACAAAGAAACTAAGATCACTGTGTATTTTTTCTTCCTAATTTGATTAATTTCCTTTACTAACGGGATATTATGTTTGGAATAGATTACCCCTCAATAGAGGGGTCTTCTGTTTGAGGATACTTGAGTCTGGGATTGGTTTAGAGGTGGAGAAGTTGAATACTGGCTTGGCTGTTCTTTGACACCCTGTTCCAGCTCTCCAAGGCACCACTGTGCAAACTTGGAGCAAGAAACATTTTAGGTTAAGCAGTAGACTCATCAGCTTGGTGTATCGTTGTTCACCCTGATACTCACAATTCCAGGAATGTTGTAGGATGCCACTCATTTCTTAAAGATGCTGAAAGTTTCTTGTGATCATACAATATGACGTTAGTTTCTTTCTGTTGGATGAATATTCAAATGAGTGACAACCCTAATGTCAAAAGAGAAGATGGTTCTAAAAATGAAGGTACTTCAGAGGTAAAATTGCCAGAAAGGAGAAAATGCAGAGATGCCAATTGAAGAATGGGCAGGCTAAGTGAGAAAGGGGCTGAATTTAAGCTGTCAAAGCAGCAGCTGAAAGTTTCTGGTTCTTGGACAGGATAATTTGTAGTCTTTGATTCCCTTGCATTCTGCAGTGTAATCTTCTCTGCAGCCCTGCTGACTTCCATATTGTTTAAAGAGGAAGAGAAATACCCCATTTAAATTCATTAGCCTTCATTTGCATATACACAAAGCTGGTGGTAATTATGATAACAACCACCATTGATCAAGGCTTACTGTGTGCTAGCAAAGTGTCTTCTATGCATTTCTTTGTTGAATTCTATGAGAGTAGATATTATTTACAGATAAGGAAACTTATAGGAGTGAGGTTTATAGAAGTGAAGTCATTTGCCCAAGGATTTCAAAGAGTGCCTAGCAAGGGAAGAAGGGATCTCTTTCCATAGTTAACACCAAAGCTCCTGGTTTGGTTAAAATGGAAAATCCAAATCAGATGAAAGAATCAGTCATTCTCATATTATTTGGTCTTGTGAACAGTGCTGTTTACCTACAATAGTGTTAAATACAAGTGATACTTCTACATGCAATTATGCATTTTATGGCTGCTAATAATACAAAGATGGATAATATATTATCCCAGTTCCTTTGGGTAGGGGAGAGTCTTGAGTGAAAGAAATTTCTAACAGTGACAACTAAGTAGCTCAGATGATCCAGAATTTTGTTTTTAACTTTTTAAGACTCTGCGCCAACAAAGGTCTGTCTAGTCAAAGCTATGGTCTTTCCAGTAGTCATGTGTAGATGTGAGAGTTGGACTATAAAGAAAGCTGAGCACCAAAGAATTGATGCTTTTGAACTGTGGTATTGGAGAAGACTCTTGAGAGTCCCTTGGACTGCAAGGAGATCCAACCAGTCCATCCTAAAGGAGATCAGTCCTGAATATTCGTTGGAAGGACTGATGCTGAACCTGAACTCCAGTACTTTGGCCACCTTATGCGAAGAACTGACTTATTTGAAAAAACCCTGATGCTGGGAAAGATTGAAGGCGGAAGTAGAAGGGGATGACAGAGGATGAGATGGCTGGGTGGCATCGCCGACTCGATGGACATGAGTTTGAGCAAGCTCCAGGAGTTGGTGATGGACAGGGAAGCCTGGCGTGCTGCAATCCATGGGGTCTCAAAGAGTCAGACACAACTGAGCAACTGAACTGAACTGAAAACCATTTCATGCTTGTGCATTTAATTTGGATTCAGAGTCAATTTCCATTTTTTTCTCACTCAGTGCATGTCATGTGACAAGTTTGCTAGACGCTTTCTTATCTTTTCATTTTTTGAAAAATAGGTACCAAGTGTCTTCTAAATATGAGGCGCCTTTTTAGGTGTCAAGGATAAAATAATGAAGAAAACAGACAAAACTGCTCTCTTGGAATTCATGTGTGCATGTGTGCTCAGGCATTCTATCATGTCTGACTCTTTGTGACCCTATGGACTGTAGCCTGCCTGCCAGGCTCCTGTGTCCATGGAATTCTCCAGGCGAGAATACTGAAGTGTGTTGCCATTTCCTCCTCTAGGGGGATCTTCTGACCCAAGGATCAAACCCATGTCTCTTGCATCACGTGTACTGGCTGGCAGATTCTTTACCACTGAGCCCCCAGGAACTTTACATTTGCTTTCTAATTTAACTGTCACAGTGACCCTGTGGGGTCATTGTTTGTACCCATTTTATAAGAGACCAAGTGAATCCCCCTGAATTTATTAGCATGCAGTCAAGTTGGATTTCAAAGGCAATGCTAATTCTAAATGCAGTGATCACTTTCAGTACAGATTATTGTCTTTGTGTTCCTTCAAGTAAAATATAGCCTGATTATTTAAGGTATTATATGAATAGTACTGATTGTGTGTGTGTGTGTGTGTGTGTGTGTGTGTGTGTGTGTGTGTGTAGATGGTTTAGAAGCTTCCTTGAGAAGAAATACTGGATACTCTTTTTCTTTTTCATCTTCCTATCGCAGAATAGTAACAGGCATTGAGATACTGATACTCTGAGCTTGGTCATCAACATCACATTGGCCTGCAAGGGCATAGCATGTCCACCATGGGTTTGTCCAATAGGAGAAGGAGTACGTCAAGGCTCCTTATATTGTCACCCTGCTTATTTAACTTATATGCAGAGTACGTCATGAGAAACGCTGGGCTGGAAGAAGTACAAGCTGGAATCAAGATTGCCGGGAGAAATATCAATAACCTCAGATAGGCAGATAACACCACCCTAATTGCAGAAAGTGAAGAAGTAAAGAGCCTCTTGATGAAAGTGAAAGAGGAGAGTGAAAAAGTTGGCTTAAAGGTCAACATTCAGAAAACCAAGATCATGGCATTCAGTCCCAGATCATGGCATCCAGTCCCATCACTTCATGACAGTTAGATGGGGACATAGTGGGAACAGTGGCTGACTTTATTTTTTGGGCTCCAAAATCACTGCAGATGGTGACTGCAGCCATGAAATTCAAAGACGCTTACTCCTTGGAAGGAAAGTTATGACCAACCTAGCTAGACAGCATGTTCAAAAGCAGAGACATTACTTTGCCAACAAAGGTCTGTCTAGTCAAGGCTATGGTTTTTCCAGTGGTTATACATGGATGTGAGAGTTGGACTATAAAGAAAGCTGAGCGTTGAAGAATTGATGCTTTTGAACTGTGGTGTTGGAGAAGACTCTTGAGAATCCCTTGGACTGTAAGGAGATCCAGGCAGTCCATCCTAAAGGAGATCAGTCCTGGGTGTTCATTGTAAGGACTGATGTTGAAGCTGAAACTCCAATACTTTGGCCACCTGCTACAAAGAGCTGACTCATTGGAAAGGACACTGACGCTGGGAAAGATTGAGGGCAGGAGGAGAAGGGGATGACAGAGGATAAGATGGTTGGATGACATTATTGACTTGATGGACATGGATTTGGGTGAACTCTGGGAGGTGGTGATGAACAGGGAGGCCTGGTGTGCTGTGGTTCATGGGGTCTCAAAGAGTCATACATGACTGAGAGACTGAACTGAACAGATTTAAAAGAGGGGCCTTGTATATACATCCTTTGAGGTTGGGCTGGGTTAGATTTGCTTCTGAGGCTCCTTATGATTTTCTCTTCTATAATGCATGGTGCTTCCCCAAAGCATGCAAAATTGAATTTTCTGGAGTCAGGTCACATTGAAGCATTTGGTTTGACTCTGAATTCATATTGCTGCATCATTGCTAATCAACCTTATTAATTTATGTGTATAGGGAATGCATTCCTAATGGCTTTATAAGGGAAAAGATAAGTCTGTGCTAAAGAGTTTGCTTTATAGTTCAGATTAAAAACCTTTACCTGTAAATTCCATTAGAAATATGATACAGCTTAGAATGACTAGCAGCGTCGAGATGTCCACTGCCTGTGTGTCTTTTGGAGGTCTTCGCCTGCACAGGATGCGTCAGGCCTTATTGAATGTGGAGTGTAAAAGGTGTCTTTTAGAATCTGAGAGTCCCTCTATTTATATAAAAAAAGAGCTCTAGGTTCCCTGATTCAGTACTCATAACCTTTGAGGCCAGATGTAATTCTGATTTTTAAAAATTATTTTGGAGATAGCAGTGTGCATAAACTCTGTATCATGTAACACCACCAACATGGCAGCATTCCAGACTAAGAAACTTTTAGTATTTCTGAAGGGAAATATCTGAATATTTACAATAAATGGAATAAAGACTGTAAATAGCCGCATGTCAGGTTGGGCTTTTTTTTGTCTTTTTTAACAGTTTTATTGAGGTATCATTTGCATATCATATAATCAGTTTATTTTTCACGTTGCTTTTGAATGTGTTCACCAAGTTTTGCAACTATTATCATAATCTTAATTCCATATTTTGAAATTAAGAGCGAGGGAGTTTGGATCTAAAGTTATTGGTTTTCATAGAGGTAGTGCTGTTTTAACTTCTTTTTTCTTTTTGATTTTCCATGTTTAACAAGATCTGCAGAAAAGAAGTTCTGACCTCAATCCCTGTGGTCGGTTAAGTCTTGCAGAGATTCCTGCATCTTTTCACTGGTGTCTTTAATGTACTTGCCAGTCTTATTTACTGTTTAACAAGTTGGTTGTGGTGTTTGGGTAATCAGGGTATCTTCTTTGGGGTTATGTTTGGGTCAGAATGCTTGGATCCTTATTTTGTGTTTTTTTCCCCCAAATTATGATAAATTGTAGGTCCCTACACAAATGTAATTTTCTGCAGTAAGAATCTGACATCAGTATTTGATAGCTTTCTTGGCTGTGTGTTTAGTACTTGCAGCTCTTGGTTCTTGAATGAGTAACAATTGCTTATAGTATAAATAGGAATCTGAGGACTTTGTAGTGTTTTTCATATATTTACCTCTTGTTGTGTATTACAGATGTCTTACACATGCAGAAGTAATTGTGTTGTGTTGAAGTACATATTGTTGACTTACATTTAGCTGTGTCCAAGGATTTGTTTCAAAGTGTAAAGGTGCTTTTAAAATCTAAGACTCAATTTCCATCCCTTAACTTTTTAAAAAAAGGAACCATATTTTTAGACAAACTTAACATATTTAAATTTGGAAAAGAATTTGGAGTCTTTCTTTACCCCTTTAAAGAAATGGCCATCTTTAAAATATGTCCCGGCTTATTCCCTAGAGGTAGATTTACTTTTGAGCAGTTTTAAAAGAGCAATAACATAGTTAATTATGGGAGAAAGATTCTATAAAAATTTAATATGCCATTAAGACATTTGCTGATTTACATCAGATTTATATAAAGGTTGTTTGAAGCTACACCTTTGCATGCAGCTGGTGGCCTTTTTCTAGGTTAATTGCATTCGAGCCTCTGAAAAATGTTAGACATTTGAGAGAAGTTGTGGTTTCAGAGATAAAGGGAACATGCTGTGAAAAGTATGGCCATGTGGCATAATGACATAAATCCTGCAGTTCTAATCAGGAGGCCTGGGTTCTCACAGTTTCTGCCACTACCTGCTTGTATAATTGTGGACAAGTAATTTAACCTCTCCAGGGTTTACTTTCCAAATATGGAAGTTTCTGGGGATGCTTCAGAAACCAAATTATATCATGTTATTTTTAATCATAATTAAAAATTAATTTCATTACAAATCTTTTAAAAAGTAAGATCATAAACTTTTTTGTCTTTGAAATAATCTGATTGGAAAGATGGAATCATTATGCCAATATGAAGTACTTCATTCATTCCCAGAACAGAAGAGTAGATCCTCAAGTACTTAGAATAATATTTTTTGAGGACCGAGTATTTATTGCAAACTGAAGTGGGCTCTATGTTTTCTTTCACCTTTCCAAGAAATCTGCTTTAAATTATCTTCATATCTCCCTTTGATCATGATGGTTTGAAGTTATCTTTTTCATTATCTTCTAAACCCAAATACTTGATTTTCTTCAATGGATTCTCCCAGGAGTCCATTATATTTTCTATTTCTTAATTCCCTATTTTAGCCTACATAATTGTTTCCTTATGTCATTTTACATGAGCTGTGCTGTCATTTTAGGCATGTAATTAGAAGTTGACTTTGATCCTTTTTCCACGCAAGAAAAATAGCATGTTTTCTTGAAATACCAAATTGAACTTGCCATTCTCTGTAGGGGAATTGGAAAAGGAAAAAAAAAAAAAGCCTAAACAAAATAATATTGTCAAATGTCAAACTGTGGTTTGGACTGAGAACTCTCTGTATTGAATCCTCTGTCTCAGAGCCTCTGTAAAGGCTCATATTGACCCTTTACAAACAGTATAAAGGGTCAGATAGTAAACATTTTCTGTCATGTGGATTCCATGACAACGGTTTAACTCTGTGGGATTACTGAAAACAACTGCATGTTCTGTGTTCTGGTAAAACTTTATCTGAGAAACAGGTGGGCACTAGATTTGGCCAGTTTGCTGACTTTATAGCTTGCTGACTTTATTTAGTACCTTAGTTGATCTACACATCCATGTGAATTAAGTCATACATGCTCTCCATAGAGGCTAAGTTTGGGATAATATCTTTACAGTAGTGTCATTCATTCAGTTTCCTATATGCATTTTACGAAGGACCTTCACACTCATTTTTGTCTGAATCTTTAATACTTCTGTCAAGAGGATATGAATATTCTTCTGTTACAGTGGTGGAAATCTAGAGTGGTGGAATTTGCCTAAGGTGAACCTGAGAACACAAGTCCTTTCCTCTCGTTTTCTGCTTTGTATTTTATCTGAGTCCCAGTGGGCTCACCATGCAGGTATCTCCAATCCTCCTCTGTATTAGTCGACTCTCCTTTACCCTAAAATTAAGTAAATTCAAGTCCAAATTTAGCACTTGCGCTATTCTCTGGATACCAGATTCATTCAAAATAATCATGCAAAGTAAACGTTGGGAACAATTCCCCGCAAAGGAAGCCCGAGTGAGCAGAAAGCAGTTTCCAAGAATAACCAGCTCTAGAAGTTCATCACAGCTGTAAAAATATATCTCCAGTACAAATTTAGCTTGTAATAGAAGGATACTTGATTTTTTCTTCATCTTCCTTGATTTTTTTTTTTTTGCAAATTATTAAGAAAGAGATGCTGAGGATATTTATTAATTCTTCTTTATACAAAGGCCAGGCATTTTTATTATGAAGGGAAGCTGTCACTGAAAAAAAAAAAAACAACTGAGAAGTAAATGCCAGAGGGGGGGTAGTGGAAAGTTTGACAATATTACTGTTATAACTTTCATCCTGTCTTTTTGAAAATTGGCCATTTCCTTCTGTTTGAATGAGGCCTGCTGTGTTAAGTCACTTCAGTCGTATCCAACTCTCTGCAGCACCATGGTTGTAACCCACCAGGCTCCTCTGTCCATGGAATTCTCCAGACAATCCTCCAGACTACTGAATTTCCTTCTCCAGGGGATCTTCCTGACCCAGGGATTGAACCTGCAGCTCTTACATCTCTTACATTGACAGGCATGTTCTTTACCACGAGTGCCGCTGGGAAAGTCTTGTTTGAATGAAGAGCTCTTGGCAATCAAACATCACTAGAAGTACTGATTGAGTTTTCCAGGATAACTAAATCTGTAAGGATCCATGTGAACTTGGCATCTCTTTCCCTTTCTTTCAAACTCATCAAGCCACTATCTTCAGTCTTGAATGTTGTATAAATATTACATATTAGTTAGTAAGTATTGTTTAAGGATTTTTTTAAAAGTGCAATTTTACATTTGGCCATTTTTAAAGTTATTTCAGATTTTTTGGCAATGATTTGTAATAGTTTCTTCCTTATCTTAATGAGGCAACTGGTTGCATGAAGGAATGAATAAATAAAGCCTGCCGTTTTAAATGGTGGCCTGATCTGGGAATTCTGATTTTGCCTCTTTGTGTCTCAGGACACCTCAAATTGAGGGTTTTTTGAAGATTCGGTGAGTTCATATGTAGAAATTTCTGAATGCCTAGTACATGCTAAATGCTCCATTAATGTGCACTGGTTTTATTTTTTTATCCATTTTAAGATGGTTACTCTTCTCTGAAAATTGGCCAATTTTAAAATATGTGCCATAAATATCATATGAATGGTTGTTCCTCTTATTTTATATATTTTTTAGAAGTCAGAGTTCATTAGAGAATTTCAGTAAGTTTGAATATTCTGATAGTTACCTAACATTGCAAAGATTAGTCCATTTTTATATTTATTAATCATTAAAATTTTCACTTTGTACACTAAACTAGGAAGTGACTGCATTTTTTTTTTTTTAACAAGGGTGTTCAGAAATGAGATTAAAAACAACTTTCTCCCTAGGACGATAGTATCCAGTTACTGGGAGGTATGCAGTTACATAGAAGTTTCTCACATCTCACAATACATCCTTTTGAAGGAACTAACGTAGCTGTTTCATGAATGTCCATCTTTCATATCTGTAATGTCTTACATTTGTTCAGTGTTATAACTTTTTTACAAACTTTTCTAGCACCTCAGATCACCTCCTGAAGACCTTGGGAAGGGAAGTGGGCTTTTTAAGGCTCTTCATTTAGAGCTGATGATGCCCAGAGGTTTCCTGTCATCTGATTACTGTCATCTTGTTCAGGTGAACTCGCACGCCTAATGGTTAAACGTCTTCCTGACTCCTTTTCTCTCTGTCTCTCCCTCTCCTTTTTTCTTCTCTTTAAGATACTATATTCTTCTCCTATTCTTCATTGATTACAAAGAGCCCTAAAGAAACTGACCTGGTTTCATGTTTCAAGTATATTTAAAAAATATATTTGAACTTTTTTCCTCAGTAAGCAAGATAAGTTTTATTAGCTACAGGGACTTTTAAATGCTCTATCATTGTTCTAACTCCTAAGTCAATACAGCACCCTCCAGGAAAAGTAAATGATTTGTTAAAGAAGGTTTGGACAGTGACATAAACTATGTAAGTTAAAGAAATGAGGAGCTGTAGTATCACCTAGCCACGTGGACTTCAAAAAATGTTAGGGTAAAGGCTGCTGCTGCAGATGGTGATTGCAGCCATGAAATTAAAAGACGCTTACTCCTTGGAAGAAAAGTTATGAGCAACCTAGATAGCATATTCAAAAGCAGAGACATTACTTTGCCAACAAAGGTCTGTCTAGTCAAGGCTATGGTTTTTCCAGTGGTCATGTATGGATGTGAGAGTTGGACTGTAAAGAAGGCTGAGCACCGAAGAATTGATGCTTTGGAACTGTGGAGTTAGAGAAGACTCTTGAGAGTCCCTTGGACTGCAAGGAGATCCAACCAGTCCATTCTGAAGGAGATCAACCCTGGGATTTCTTTGGAAGGAATGATGCTGAAGCTGAAACTCCAGTATTTTGGCCACCTCATGCGAAGAGCTGACTCATTGGAAAAGACTTTGATGCGGGGAGGGATTGGGGGCAGGAGGAGAAAGGGACGACCGAGGATGAGATGGCTGGATGGCATCACTGACTTGATGGACGCAAGTCTGAGTGAACTCCGGGGGTTGGTAATGGACAGGGAGGCCTGGCGTGCTGCGATTCATGCGGTCGCAAAGAGTCAGACACAACTGAGCGACTGAACTGAACTGAACTGAAAGGCTGCTGCTGCTAAGTCACATCGGTCATTTCTGACTCTGTGCGACTCCACAGATGGCAGCCCACCAGGCTCCCCTGTCCCTGGGATTCTCCAGGCAAGAACACTGGAGTGGGTTGCCATTTCCTTCTCCAATGCATGAAAGTGAAAAGTGAAAGTGAAGTCGCTCAGTCGTGCCTGGCTCTTCGCAACCCCATGGACTACAGCCTACCAGGCTCCTCTGTCCATGGGATTTTCCAGGCAAGAGTACTGGAGTGGGGTGCCATTAGGGTAAAAGACCCCCTCTCTATATTGTCTTTTATAGGTATATAGACTAGAGAGATCTGATTGGAAAGTGGGGTGCCATTAGGGTAAAAGACCCCCTCTCTATATTGTCTTTTATAGGTATATAGACTAGAGAGATCTGATTGGAAAGTTTGATCACTGTATCAAGATTCTGCTGTATCTAAAACCACCCTCATATCTGCCCTCCAGCTCCCTTCTAGCCTGCTGTTTTGGTTCCTTATTCCTTTGTTCATTTTTCATTCATTTGCTCAATCATTCATGTGCCTACTCATCTATCTAGTGTCGAGTGCCTGCCTCCTGTCAGGTGTAGGTCCAGTTACTATGGATATGTTTACTTTAGTGAAGTAAACAGACACACCCTACCCTCTAGAAGCTTATATTTCTGTGGGAGCAGTGAGACATTTCTGATAATCATTAAGATTATATGTGTTTAGTGTCACTGTGGGCCTTAGCAACTTCAGACTTGACCTTTACAATCTTTCATATATGGTACAAATTTATAAAACTGAAGAGCTTTGAGAAGGCAGGGATTAATGTAACCTGGAGAAGTTGGGAATATCTTGTGGAATTTAAGCTGAAGGTGAAATAGAACATGTAGGATAGTGGTAGTATTAGGTAGATGGATACAAAGTTGCTTCATATATTGAGTAATGAGGCTGATAACTCTGGATAATTTTGAAGTTTATATAGTAAAGGTGGGCCAGATTTTGGATAGCTTTGAATACTAGGTCAAAAACACTGGAGTCTATTCCTGAATTATTGTAGATTCTTGTTGAAGAGTGAAGCAGAGGGATCACATTCCATGTCACAAACACAAAGACATGAAATTTCTGATCCTGAACTTGATCAGATAGTTCTGTGTTCTTGGTGAGCACATTTAAACTCAATGGGCATCCATTTCCTCACTGCAGAAGTAAACATTGAGATAAATCTCTGGAGTTCTGGGATTTTACAAATAGGTATCTCTGATCTCTAGGCCTGTTGTAGCATTTGCCCATCTGTGGCTTTCTGAGCTTCTCTTGTGGAATTGAATGGTCTTTCATGTTGGATATTACTTAGAGGTTGGAGAGGGTGAGAGCAGGTTAAAGAACCTGGTGGTGAAGGCCTGGAGGTAGAGGTTGCAAAATGGGAACTGTGTGGTTTGGTGGGGGCCGGGGTTAGGACATGGCACCCTGGACTTTTAAAGGACATAACTTGGAATCTTCGTCCTTCTATCCATTAGTTCTGAGATTCTGGGCAACCTATTTCATCTGAGTTTCACCAACCCTTTCATAAAATACAAATTCACAAAGTTTACAAACAAGGTTTTGGAAAGAATTCCTTGAGATAATATATGTAAAAACATTCTGTATAATGTTTACTAAACCTTCATAATTAGTGTTACTCCTCCTAATAAATGATTACTCCCACACTCCAGTGAAATATAATGACAGACTACAATGTTGTTTTCTAGGCATTGCTCTCTTTACTAGATGCTGGGACCTCATCTGGGAGGGATAAAATGACTTAACAGGTGTTTGAATTCATTAGGCAATCACACACAATTCTCTTTCCTCGTAATATCTGGTCTCTCACAGAAAAATAGAATGGAGCTTAATTTGTAGTCATGTTAGCATATCATTTGGATGACCTGAATTTGTTTCAATTATTGAAGGAACAAGATACGTGGGTAGATTTGAGATATGGCCCAGAGTAGAACAGAAATGATTTTTTGAGAAATTTGATCCTCACTGTAAAAGTGCTGGGATATTTAGGAGTTCTTACGGAACCTATTCGAGAATGGAATTTCCTGGTACTCCTTAAAAGGGAATATTTGAGTCACAGAGGCTAAATAAAGACTCAACTGTATCCTGTAATTTTTATTATTTTCTAGCTATCAAAATTTATAGCACAGTGTTATGATTTTTCATCTTTGGCTTTTGTTAATATTTGACTTGCCCATGGCAATGGTTGCTTGAGTTTTCTGCACTTCTAAGTATTGCTGGTGTCTATTGCTGTGTTGAAGGTGCCTAACACATCACATTATGAGGGAACGGACTGGTGCTTTTAAACAAGGGCTGGTTAAATATGGAATAACAAGCCAGAGCATTCCAGTCAGATATTTTAACCAATCACTTCCTTCCCCTTCCCCTTTGCTTCATCTAGGCTTACTGAGTGCCAGTCACATACCTGGAAAAAACTTCTTGCTTGACTCCCAGTAGGGTTCTCGGGGCCAGGAGCCAATCAAAATGATTGACAGTTTAGCCCAGGAGCATCCACTAAACCACAACTATTAAAGCAGACAGAATTCCCATAAGACAAATGCTTTTTTGGACGTAATCCAGTGATAATAATCTATTAAAACAAGTTGTCTTATCTTATGAGTTAACTTGAAAAGAGAAGTGGATGCAGGGTGAATTGCAAAATGTTTGCACATGTAACTTCAATTTATTTAATTTTAAATAATTAGGGCATGGCATTGATTAGTGCTAATTGGAGTTGTGTTTGGCTGAAAGAATTATCCAAAATATGTTTTGAAGACTCATGAGAGATTTTTGCAGTAATTCTTACTTAAATATAGGAGTTATTAAAATTGATATTACTAAAATCAAAGATCTACATCTTAAAAAATACTAGATTTTAACCCAGTTTGAAATGGTTAGCAATATCATTCTTCAATGATAGCTACAAAAGCTGGACATGCTAAAAAGGGAAGATTAATGGGGAGAGTTTTAATGGTCCTCAAAATAGGTATTAATAAATGCAGTTTTTCTTTTCAAACTAACTTAAAGTCAGATCATAGTTTTGGGTTGTATTAAAGTCTTATTCAAGTGGAAGACAATTCCTGTCTGTCTCCAAATCTCGTGAAGTTGGCTATGAACTTTCTGAACATCCTCAGTTCACATATATAACCTTTAAAAATCAGTGTATGATTAAAATTTAATTTCAAATCTCACATTAAAAGAAGGAAAAAAAAAGAAATTAGATGGATAGCATTTACACAAAGATTTCATCTGTTTAGATTGGTAGCTGCTACCAAAAGGCTCCCAAAATTGCATTTTGCCAAGTTGCTTCTGGCAAGAAGACATACTTGGAGAGGCCATCAGAACAGAACTTGAACTGAAAAACTTGCTTGTATTTTCATCTGTTCCCAAACATCTGGCTCATGGCCACTTGGCATCTATATCAATCATTTCTGTGTCTGAATAATATGAAACATGCAACTAGTTTATTATTCATAAAGTATAGTTCGAGGGTAGCCCTTTTGATGAGTAATTT
Source organism: Capra hircus (assembly GCF_001704415.2). Classification (NCBI taxonomy): domain Eukaryota; kingdom Metazoa; phylum Chordata; class Mammalia; order Artiodactyla; family Bovidae; genus Capra; species Capra hircus. The sequence continues at coordinate 12,208,468 of NC_030812.1, forward strand.
CAGCTAATAAAGGCATTATTTAAAAATGCTTTTTTGATGGTACCAATATTGGTGCTCTTAGAAAAGCCATCCTCTTTATTTATAATGAGTTTTGCCATCTAGGTTTACTATTTCCAGAAGAAATTCTTTTTTAGAATAATAAGATGCATAGATGTGAGAGATGACTCTAGTTCAGTGGCTCAGTTGTGTCTGACTCTTTGCGACCCCATGAACTGCAGCACGCCAGGCCGCCCTGTCCGTCACCAACTCCCAGAGTTTACCCAAACCCATGTCCATTGATTAGTGATGCCATCCAACCATCTCATCCTCTGTCATCCCCTTCTCCTCCTGCCCTCAGTCTTTCCCAGCATCAGGGTCCTTTCCAATGAGTCAGCTCTTCACATCAGGAGGCCAAAGTATTGGAGTTTCAGCTTCAACATCAGCCCTTCCAAAGAACATTCAGGACTGATTTCTTTTAGGATGGAATGGTTGGATCTCCTTGCAGTCCAAGGGACTTTCAAGAGTCTTGTCCAATACCACAGTTCAAAAGCATCAGTTCTTCAGTGCTCACCTTTCTTTATAGTCCAACTCTCACATCCATACATGACCACAGGAAAAACCATAGCCTTGACTAGACGGACCTTTGTTGGCAAAGTAATGTCTCCTCTTTTTAATATGCTGTCTAGGTTGGTCATAACTTTCCTTCCAAGGAGTAAGTGTCTTTTAATTTCATGGCTGCAATCACCATCTGCAGTGATTTTGAGAACCTAAGGTATAGTTTTTGTTTTTGCTCACATCACTCATTCTTAGACTCAATTTTTGGTTTAAGATATTTTCAAACAACTAGCCTTAGGTTACCGCTGACATCACTACTTTGCTGCTCCTCATATCTCTTTCTGTAGTCAATGGAAGAAACCAAATTGTCCGCCCAAAAAAGATTTGAAAGTAGAGTTGTTTTGTTCTATAATAGAGTCTAATAACCATAACATTGCTTCCTACTCTGATCACTTGAAAATCTGGCATGGGTGTTTGCTTATTCTGTTTGTCTTTAGGCAGAGGTAAAGGGGAGGAGAGATGATGACGCCTGTTCTTGCTTAGTAAGCCCAGAGTGTTCTACTCAAGTGTTCTTATTGAAGATTCCAGTTCTGTTTAATTCTGTTCTGAATGACTAATAATTATTATGTCTAAGTTTGTGCCAGAGTGTTGTCTGGGACTTTCTGAATGGTTGTAATCACCACATATTGAGAGAATATGAAAAATTGATGGATGTTTTCCCAGGTAAAAATCTTCTTTCAAAGACTCTAATTACTCTACATATTTCCCAATCAAAAAAAGAATATTATTTTATATCAGTGAGCATTTTGAGAATATAGACAAAGTCCACCTGAGGACTGTATAGATAAAAGGCTACATTTTTAACCTTGAGAATGAGTGAATGATCACTTGTTTATTTAGACACTGAATTTACTCTTTGTATCTAGCAGAAGATGAGTGTAATTATAGAATGGGAACACATTTCCATGCCAAGACATTAAGCATTAAAATTATGCTTATTAATGAAAACCTACCTAGAGAGGTATGTGTGTTTTTTGTTTATATACATATAAAATCTTTATTTTCTTATTGGTGTCTTTTGTATTTTCATAGGAAAACTCCCACACACATTAAATAGCTTGTCTATTCTCTTTGAGAGAAGACTGCTGTATCTTGGCCTCCCCACTGAGTGAAGTCTCATTATAATTTGTCTCTTTATGTTTCCAGAATGCTGGCTCACATGCTTACCTCATTAATGAGACTGGAACGCATCTCATAATGGCTGGTTTGTGGCACTAAAGCCACACAGAGTTAAAAGAATGTTGCCCTTTAATCCGTTGGCACAGGAAATGCATTTGCAGTACTGTTGCCCACTTGAGAGATCGATAGAAAAAGAGTTCCTTTTCCTAATTCTGTCAATTTTGAGCACTTTTATTTTCTTTTTGATTTCTCCCCCTATTGTGTGTCATCTTAAAATATAGGGAAAGTAGTTTAGTAAGATCCCAAAGTGTTTTGATAGTCAGAGAGGTGTCTTCTTTGGTTTAAAGCATTTTTTGTTTCTTAGGTCACGAGGCTATTTTCTTCACATATTTTCATCATAAAAGCTGGATTGTTTCATGGCTAACCTGATTTGACCATAGCGCATTGCCTGGTGGGAAGCGTTAAACCTCTTATTTTAAGCTAAACAAGATTACTCTGAAGGCTGGCATTAAGGGGGTAGCTTTTAGTGTAATGGTTTAGGGGCTGTGGCACACCCGTGCAGTTTCAGTAATTGAACTCTTTGGGTACTTCAGTTTCCAGTAGTTAGCTCTGGAAGCAGCTCGCCATGGGTGCGCAAGGAATTGCTAACTGCTTAATTTCCCCATGTTAGCTTAATGAGGAAGAATGGGTCACCATGCCAACCAGAACACCCTAGCCATGGGTTTAGAAGCGTCCTTCCCAGGATATTTGCTTCTCTCTTGGAGGTTTCTAGTAAAACAAAATCTGTGGAATGCCAGACGAAACACAAAACAGGATTTGAAATCAGTATATCATCTCTCATACAGTCCATATAATCAGCTGTGAATATTTAACCTGAATTCAGTGGTCATTTACTTCATTCTTTTATACTGTCCTTTTAATTTTGAAGACATGTAAAATGTTAACAGACATTTATGTTTTTGTTAATTTTTCAGTTAATATTTCTTGGCTCCTAGATATTGACCCATCAGAGGCCATCTACTTAATTTCATTTGGTTTCTAGCAACTCTTACTCTAGAAACAACCATTCTTTAGAATAGACTTTATTTTTTAGGACAGTTTTATGTTTACAGAAAAATTGAGTAGAACAGAGTTCTCATATAGTCAAATATAGTTTTGCCTGTTATTGACGGCTTACACTAGTATATTATATGTGTTACAATTAATTAACCAATGGTGATATATGCTGTAAAGTTCATAGTTTATTCAGATTTCCTTCATTTTTTCTTTATGCCCTTTTTTTTCTTTTTCAGGATGCCATGTAGGATAGCTCATTACATTTATTTGTCATGTCTTCGTCAGCTCCTCTTGGTTTTGACAGTTTTGCAAAACTTTACTTTTGATAAACTTGACAGTTTTGAGGATTCCTAGTCAGGTCGTTTGGAGAAGGAAATGGCAGCCCACTCCAGTGTTGTTGCCTGGAGAATCCCAGGGACGGGGGAGCCTGGTGGGCTGCCGTCTATGGGGTCGCACAGAGTTGGACACGACTGAAGTGACTTAGCAGCAGTCAGGTAGTTGGTAAAATGTTCTCCATTGGGATTGGCTTGATGTTGTTCATATGATTAGACTGGATTTTTTGGTTTTGAAAGGAAGCACACACGTAGAGTGGCATTTTCATCACAGAATATCAGAAATGAAGGGTACATTCTATCAACGTGATTTATTACTGTTCAGGTTGACCTTGATCATTTGGCTGAGATAGTGTTTTTCAAGTTTCTCTTGTAAAGTTATATTCCCTCTTGTTCCCATTTTCTCATATCATTTTATTATTTCACTTGTCAGTATAGACTCATGGATATTTTATACTTTAGATTATAACCTAATACTACTTTACTTCTTTTCTTGCTCAAATTGTCTGGCTTTGGCCAGGGGAGCTCTTTAAGCATGCTCCTGTGTCCCTTTGACCCTTTGCTGTATCCTGTGTGTGTGTGTGTGTGTGTGTGTGTGTCCCTTTGCCGTATCCTGGTGTGTGTGTGTCTATGTGTGTCTGTGTGTGTGTAGCACTTTCTTAGTTTCTAGCACTAGAAGATTCTCTGGGCTCACCTTCTATATTTCCTGGCCCAGGCCGAAAATCAGTACATTTCTCCAAAGAACCTTGGTTCTGCATATTAGAAAATGGTATATGAAATCAAGATGTGAACACTAGGTAACATCTTTTAAGCAATAACTAAAACAAAATTTTAAGTAAAATTAAGGAGTTTTCAACTATGTTTAAATGAAAGAACAATAGATGATCATCTTAGATTTTTTTCTCTTTACATCACATTTAAAAATAATTTTTAATGTCCATTTTCTCCAATGTTTCTGGTTGCTTTTTATTACCAAATTAATCCAAATATATTTGATTTTAAACTTTGGATAAATATCATGTGTTATTCAGTGTACCACATGCATGAATATGCTTTAAAACTCTTTGGATTTTTATATGGCCATACTCTTCCCTTCATGAAAATCTTGTTCGATAAGTTGTAATCTTGTCTAAAAAGTCTACGTTTTCATCAGTGAATTTTAATCTTTACCTGATTTTATGAAGCTGCTCAATATTTGCCTGGATATAAGGAATATTTTCTAATACATGGCCAAGCTTAACAAAGTATTATGGTATATTATAGAGTCAGATTAAATAAATGAAAAAATTCCTTATAAAATAAAGTGTTAAGTATCTTGCTAACATGTTTTTTTTTTTAATGTACTAACATTTTTTAAAATTCTGTTTTTAAATTCTTTCCTCACAAAAACTGGATGAACTCACCCATTGAACCTCTTTATAATTTTGAAATATCAAATATTAAAATTATTTTATCCTGTCTGTTAGTTGATATAGAAAAAAGTTTCTGATGTTGTATATAGGGTAATTATTAATAAGGAAAACAATTTTCTCTTTGAAGGGAAACAGAACTACCCTGACAACTTGATTATGGCAAAATCAATTCTGATTAATCTCAGAATATATTCTAGAAAAAAAATTCCAATTATACTTTTAGCCATACATTCCTTCTTGTCATGTATTCAGAAAAATCTATTTTCATATTAATGTTTTGGGGTGAGTCTCCAGTGAGAACTATTTCAGAAAGGAGAACAGCGAGGAGAAATCCTGTATTGTCGATATAGCAAAAGCTTATGACTTCAGTGATGAATGGCGGATTCAAAATAGAGGATGCTCAACTTTTGTTATGTCTGTATGGTCTTTTCTCTCAGTTATTCTTATAACTTTCAGATACTGATTTTTATCTACTTTATTATTACCGCGCTACTATCATTGCCAAGGGCTTAATTTGGAATTAAATGAGCCTTATGCTTAAGTAATTTATTTTCATTACTGTGCCAAAAAGTGAGTCTCATGATGGTTTTAATACTCTAAAGCGAAATGTTTACATTTTTCTTTCATTGAGTCTGAAACAATTCTTTTCAGTTTCCTTTTTGTCTCACAAAATGTGAGAGCAGAAGGCAGTATTGGAGCTGCCATCATGAATGGTAGTTTTCCTTGAACAATACAGAGGGGAGCTGTTGTAATTGATTTTTGCTTTTCTCTTATATTATTTCATTAATCAAAGACTTGCATGGGGGTGGGGGTGGGGAATCACTGTATGGCTTCTATAAAGACATCACCACTAATTTATGTGGCAGGGTCTTCTCATCAGCTTTGCCTTCATATTTCAGGTGATATGTGGGAAAGACTTTGATATTTTATGATAAATTTCTCATTATTTGGTTAAGCTCTAGCTACATCCTTTTATTCCATTAGTATCCAAAGATGAGAGATAAAATTGTCAGCTATGAATTTTATATTCTTACCTGGTTTCCATTCTGTGATTTCCTATTTGACAGTTGCAGAAAAATCTCTAAAATTTTGTGATTAGAAATACATAATTCTTTAAAATGAAATGGAGATTAGATCTGGTTTCTCTTTTTATGTTAAAGGAGAATTTTAAAAAAAGAACATATTTGAATTTGTAGAGAAATTAGGCTTTCATGAAACAGATTTATATCATTCTGTAAGTAGATAGTGAATTAAACCATGAAGGAACCCTGTCCATTCAATAATTGACATAAAATATGTTTGCTGAGAATTTTTTTTAGAGATCTAGTCATTTTCCCATTTATAATTCTACTTTTGGAATGAAACTGTAGTCAGAACAGTGTTCCTCCAGAACATATGTCATTGCTTTTTTGTTCTTCATGGAGAGAGATTGAGACAGGCAAAAAATGTTATGATATAGAGGTGACAAGGCCAACTTTCTGTATATGATGATAACCAAGCTATTTTTAAATAGCCTTGGTGTTGTGCAATATTGTTTAGTTTATAGCCCTTCATAAGGGCTTAGGAATGAGGATTTAGCATAACAAGATTCAAAATGTGTGAGATGATAGGTTTAGATAGACTTTCGGTTTGAGGGTCAGAGTTAGTTTAAGAATAATTTATTTGAATACCTACAAACGTCGGAGTGTATATTAACTTCTGGGAATTCAAAGATGTGTCAGTTATTTTACCCCAGATATAAGAGAGTCAGGTAACATTATCATAATTTTGTATGCCAGCTAGGGTGTATTGTGAAATTAAGAGATTTTCTTGGAAAATTAGGGTAAAGATTACAAAATAATTATAGATAGATTAGGGACATGGAAAAGAGCTTTTAATTAAGAAAATTAAAATAGCTACCATAATTATTGAATATAGAAACTTATAGTACTAACACATTAGATACTCAAGTGCCTGTAACCAGAATTTAGATTTGTTAACATTATTTGTATATTTCAAAGCAGAAAAATTCTCTTTTAAACTCAAGCATAAGTTTAGGCATAACAGATCTTTAGACCTTTTGTTTATTGTAATAAATTTTGAGGGACTATGAATAAATAGCAACTACTCAGAAATTTGAAGCTGCCTTTTTTTCTTACTCATCAGTCCATCTCCCTGCTGTATCCTGTCCCAGATATTTCATCATCTTATGTTTGGTTTAATTGTTTCTAGACTTGGAAAAAATAAACCAACAAAAAACCTTTAGAAACGTATGTATGCATTTGTGAAAAAACAGTATTATTTCCTGAATGGCTAATATGATTTTATAATATGCACATTTTACACAATGATTTTTCACTAGCTGTGTTACTATAAAATTATTTGTTTGCCTTAATTGCTATATAGTATTTTTCATGTTGATATATATTTATATAATATGTGAAGTGAAAGTGAAGTCTCTCAGTCGTGTCCGACTCTTTGCAACTCCATGGACTGTAGCGTACCAGGCTCCTCCCTCCATGGGATTCTCCAGGCAAGAGTACTGGAGTGGGTTGCCATTTCCTTCTCCAGGGGATCTTCCTTACCTAGGGATCGAACCCGGGTCTCCTACATTCCAGGCAGACACTTTAACCTCTGAGCCACCAGGGAAGCCCCGAGAAGAAAGGCTTCCCTGACTGGGAATCGAACCTGGGTCACAGCTGTGAAAGCGCTGAATACTAACCACTAGACCACAGGGAGCGTTGGGGCCCGGCCCTCGCCTGCTCCTGCTGAACCCAGCACCTCTGTAGCTATATACTATATAGAGAGATTATATATATATGCTTTTCCTTTTAATTACATTATAGATTAGATCATCTGATCATTACCATAATTTATTTTCATATTGATGTAATGAAGTTTTTAGTTCTTTCCTTATTTTTGCTTTTATTAACAGTGCTTCATTAGATGACATTGTAGTCATATATAAGAGGTTTTATTAAAGAGTATGTAACTAAATTCAGATGACCAAATGTTAGGGGATACAAATTATTAATTTCCCTAAACACTTCCAAATTTCCCACCCAGTATGCACAATTTATGTTTTTTCCCCAGTGTGTGGTAGTTCTCATTTCAGCCCAATTTCAGGGACTTTAATATCCAGTTCTTTTTTTTTTTTTTTTTTTTGCTTAAGTTTATTTGAAATATGTTCTTTTCACTTCAGCTTTTACTGATTATTGAGATTGAGCATCTTTTCAAATATTTATTGATCTCTTTTCTCTGAATTTCATGTCTGTAGTTTCACACCTGTATTTATTATTGGATTATTTGCTTTTTTGTGGTATATACTTAGAAGACTTTTTTTTCTGAGAACAAGCCCTTTGTCTTCTGTATGTTGCAACAAGACTTGAATATTTCAACCCTGAATTCTACTTATTCCAAAGATCTCAATTTCTTTGTAGCCTGACCTTCATGGCACTCATTTATTACACTAGGAATTCAATTTGTCCCAGAGCCTGAAAGGAAGTATTATTTACATTTCATTATGGTTCCTTCATTTAGCATGTGAGGAAAATATGCCTTAGACTTTGTGAAATGAAAGCTAGAGTCCAACAGTATTTTCAGTGATAATAATAAGTATTAGACTTGAGCAAATATTCGATGATTCTCAGCCTTGCCTATGTTATAATCTCCGGTGGAGATTTTATACTAGAGCATCAGTATTTTTAAAAGCTCACAGCTGATATTGATCATCCTTTAGGTTTGAAAACTATCATTGAAGTCTCTATGATCCTTCTCCTTCCAAAGTATTTTTCTAGACAAAGTAGAATATGTGAAGCTCCAAGAATACATGGGCTCTCATTTCTTCTTACAGGTATATATCCCGCACATAAAAGAAGAGTGTCTGTCACGTAAAGAAGCCTTATTAAAGTCTTGAATGAACTAGTTAGCCTTTTTTTTGTTAAATTGCAACCATTTCATAATGCTGTCAGTCATAGGTTATACCCAGATCATGTTAAAATTTCCCAGAATTTAGAATCTCATCTTCTGTATGTGGTGTTTTACCAGTTTTGACTTTCAAGTCTAAGGTGGCAGCTCATCAGAATTCCCATGCCTTATCTTGGAAATACCTGTGTTGAATCATTTTGCGGCCCCACTTGGAGAACAAAACAGTGCAGATGTGCTGAGGCTCCTAGTTGTAGCTCAATCAAAACTGTTAACTTAATCCATAAATCAGATTTTAGCGATCAAAATCAAGAAATAAAAGCTTTCTATCTCCACAGGATTAGTGAATATGAGGTTAGAAGACAGACTGGGTTTTTATCAGAGTTCCATTCTTATAAATGATAATTTAAACAAAATTCTATGAGAAGGCATTAAAGAGACTTGAAAGTCACAATTTCAATCTTTGGCTACCACTTTTTAAAGTATGAACCTACCTCAAGGCTTTAGAAATTCTTCCACTTTTAAAATTTTAGCCTTGATTGTCTCTAACCTATTAGCTCAGTTTTCCTTCCATAGTGTCATTTATTTAGCCCATGTAGATTTTGCCATTATGGGAGAATGAACACATGGATGTCTCACTTCAGAATCTTTGAGTCTCTTGATCCTGGTTATTATGTCAGTTGTTTAGATTAGAGACTGTACACAAAAATGTTTTAAAATGTAAAATATCTTAACGCACATTTTACTTTTCAGGCTTTTTCATTTTTCTCATTTTCTCAGCACTTAGCCTTATGGGTTCCCAGGTAGTTCGGTGGTAAAGAATCTGCTTGCCAATGCAGGGGACACAGGAGATGCGAGTTTGATCCCTGGTTGGGGAAGAGCCCATGGAGAAGAAAATGGCAACCCTCTCCAGTATTCTTGCCGGGATAATTCCGTGGACAGAGAAGCTTGGCGGGCTACCATCCATGGGGTCGCAAAGAGTCAAATGAGACTGAGCGTGCACGTAACCTTCTTATATGATATTTATCATTGAATTGTCTTCATTACTCACATCTTTATTTTGTAGTTGAGTGTATTGATATTTTCTTCCATCATAATTAAGACTAGAATCACTTAATCATATCTTAATTCTTAATGTTTTATTTTTATAATATTAAAATTTAATATAATGATGCTTTTATTAAAAATTAATAAGATAGTTTTGCCTTATGGCATTTCTATAAGAATAAAATTATATAATCATTAAAGCTAATTTATGATTATATAATTATAATCATAATTATGTAATCTTTGAGGCTAATTTATGCTGAAGTTGAAGCTCCATTACTTTGGTCATGTGATGCAAAAGTCTGACTCATTTGAAAAGACCCTGATGCTGGAAATATTAAAGACAGGAGTAGAAGGGGATGATGAAGGATGAGATGGTTAGAGGCATCGCTGACTCAATGGACACGAGTTTGAACAAGCTCCGGGAGTTGGCGATGGACAGGAAAATATGGCGTGCTGTAGTCTATGGGCTCGAAAAGAGCAGGACATGACTGAGGACTGAACTGAACTGAAGACCAACTTTTCCTGGAGTTTCATGACCAGCAAAGAAACCTGGTTACATTTCTCTCCCCATGTAATTCTCTTACTCCCTTTTCTTGCCTGAATATAGCTGTTTTTGTGATGCCTTCTTCCTCTCTTCATCTTCTCTGCTTACCCCCACCAGAAGATACTTTAGTAGAATGTAGAATAGCCCTAGTTATACTTAGAGGACTTGGTTAATACTCAGTTACAAAATGGACTTTTGGTACAAATTCCAAGTTGAATTATTGTCCCAAATCTGTCTTCTTTATGATAAATTGGTACCTTGCCTCATTTGTCTTTGCCAAATAATATGTTTCTCCTTTGTGTAATCTAAGAATACTCAATTATGTGATTGATCTAACAAATTATTACAACTTTTATGGTTTTGTGAGTTTTCTCCCTTAAAATCAAGAAATTTTAGAACTTTTACTGGATGGAATTTTAGAGGAGCAAAGGAATAGTTTGTAGAAGTTATCCTTAGATAAAAGTGTGTCTTCAAACATTGGCTTTTGCTAGGACAGACCTGAAATGGAAAGACTGGTGGCTAATGAACACATTACTCCCCCATCATTAAAAATTCTATTTAGCATTACACAAATTAATTTTGAGCAGGAATCTGCCACAAATGTTTTAACACTTGTTAAACAGTTAATTTTAGGCCGTTAATTCTGTGAATTTAGCATTAATGTGTGTGCATGTTAGTCACTCAGTCATGTCTGACTCTTTGCAACCCCGTAGACTGTAGTGCACCAGACTCCTCTACTCATGGGATTTCCTGACAAGAATGCTGGAGTGGGTTGCCATTTTTTTCTCCATGGGATCTTCCACACCCAGGGATTGAACCTGGGTCTCCTGCATTGTAGACAGATTCTTTACTGACTGAGCCACCAGGGAATGATCTGACATTAATGAAAAATTTCTACTTTGGGGAGTTTGAGTTTGAGGTACCTAATGTATCTCTGACTGTGCCCAGTAGGCAGTTGGGTAAATGACTATGAAGATGAAGAACAGTTAGGATGATGTCATTAATATTTAATAACAATTGGTAATATCATGATCCTTGCTAACAGAGGCTCAGAGTGGAGATGGAGCAGATGATCCCGGATGAGTTCTGTGGCTTCTAGCAAGTAGAGCCGGGGTGAATGAGAGACAGTCAGAGGAGGAGAGTTCAGTGATCGGTGCATCATATGATAAGACACTATTTTCATAGAACTTGTACATGCTCAAAATACATTGCTTTGTGGACTAGGATTTTTTCCTTTTTTGAGGAGGGATGTGATTGATATTTAACATTGAATTAGTTTTACGTATACTACATGATGATCTGATATATGTATATATTGCAAAATGAATACCTCAGCTAACATCCATCACCACAAACACACAAATCTGTTTTTTTCTTGTTCTAACAACATTTAAGATGTATTCTCTTAGCAACTTTCAAATATGCAATACAATGTTTTTAACTACCATCCCCATGCTATATATATTACATCTCCAGAACTTATTTATCTTGTAACTGGACATTTTTTTTTTTTTAACCTTTTGACTATCTTTACTCCTTCACCCATTTTGGCTGTCCTCCCAACCCCTGCGTCTGGCAATCCCAGTCTGTCTTTATCTACAAGTTCAGTTTTTGTGTGTTTTTTTTTAATATTCCACCTACTAGTGAGGTCATACAGTGTTTGTTCTTCTCTGTCTGACTTATTTCACTTAGCATAATGCCTTCAGGGTCTCTTGTTGCTGTTGAAGAACTTACAGTTTAATGGTTGAGTAATACTCCATTGTACATAGATAGCACATTTGCTTTATCCATTCATTCACTGATGGACACTTAGGTTGTTTCCATGTCTTGGCTGTTGTAAATAATGTCGCAGTGAATAGTGATTATGGGTGTGTAGGATCTTTTCTAGATAGAGATTTCATTTCCTTTGGACAGATGTCCAGATGTGGAATTACTGAATCTTATGGTAGTTCTATTTTTAATTTTTTGAGAGGCCTCTGCAGTGTTTTCTGTAGTGGCTGCGCCACTCTGCATCCCCATCAAATTGCAGAAGTGTTCCTTTTTCTTCACTTTCTCACCAACACTTGCTATGTCTTGTCTTGTTGATAATAGCCATTCTTACAGTTGTGAAGTGATATCTCATTGTGATTTTGATTTGCATTTCCCTGAGGATAAGTGATATTGAGCACCTTCTCCTATACCTGTTGGTCATCTGTAAATCTTCCCTGGAAAAATGTCTGTTCAGATCTTCTGTCCATTTTTAAAAGATTATTGCTTTTTTCTCTTAAGTTATGTGAGTTCTTTATATATTTTGTGTATTAACCCCTTACCAGATACATGACTTGCAAATATTATCTCACATTTTTAGTGGTTTGCCTTTTTGTTTGATGGTTTCCTTTGCTGTGCAGAAGCTTTTTAATTTGATGTAGTCCACTTGTTTATTTTTGCTTTTGTTACCTTTTATAGGTTGTTTTTTAAGCTAAATATTTGGCATATTCTTTGTATGGTTCCAGGCACCTTTCTGAATGTCTTTGAGGAAGACAGTTTTATATAGTGCCAGAATGTGTGCACTCATTCTGTGGGATCTCAGTAAGAGATCACATTAGCAGTGAATCATTACAGTTGGGAAATGGTGTCGGCTCTTCTCCCTTTCCCACTGCCTTTTCGGAACTTAAATTGAGGTCACGAAATTCTTATTTGGGTTGAAAGAGTTTGCCAGAAATTTCTTATTAACAGTGATGCCCTTTGGCCTTCCTCCCTCAGTTTTGTCTTTTTATTAAAGTCATTTTACTTTTAAAAAGTTATCATTGACATGAAAATTTTAGGATTGATGAGGAGTCTTATTAGATGTTTATTATCACTGATGTCACTGAGAGCACCAGATAGCAGATGAAAGCCCAGTGTATAAATTCTGCAAAGAGATCAAGATGGTTAAACAGGGACTGGCACAGACATACCACAGTTCCCCTTATTATATGAAAGTATTTGTTCCTGTGAAACCTTTTGTAAGCTGAAATAGCATAAAGCAAATAAGCTATATTACCTTAGGAAACATCTTGGTAGCAGATGTACAAAATAAATGGAGATGAGGTGCAGATGGTCCCTGAAACAGTTTAAAGCCCTGGCAGCTTGAGGCTGAGGGTAGTTCCTGGGGAAAATGCTTGGTGATTCCACTCTCACTGTTTGGGGTATGCACTGCCTCTCTAGAAGGCTCCCTGCAAAAACAAATGCTGAAACTGTTTTCATTTTTCACCTTTTTTTGTAAAAGTGAAAATCCTCTTTGCATTTTTGTTGTTGTTGCTAATGAGAATAGGTACTAATTTAGGTCTTTTGTAAAAGCAAAGTGGCATTAAGTGAACATTTGAAAATCAGGGTATACCTGTAGCTAAATTCTCTTTTTCCTTTGAGCCATGCAGAATCCTGTCAACTTCATGTTTTTTGGAATGCCTGCTCTTTGTTTTCTCCAGAATCTAAACTATAAAATGAAAGAAGGTATTTATTAGATGTCTACTATATTCCATATACAGTGCTGAGTACTTTATATTGTGGTCTCATTTTGACCTAATACCAGTTTGGGGAGGGAAATATTTTCAACCCATTTTATAGAAGTCAAGAAATTGAAGCTCTGGTTACTGGTATTTAGAGAGAAACAAGAGGAAAAGATACTCATGAAAAATTGTATACAGAATTGGATTCCATAGTCAATTTTTTTAAGCTTATAGGAGCTGTAAGCATGTTTAAAGGAGATAGAAACAAAGTCATGTATTTGAAACCTAATACTCTGTTTTTGGTTGTCCATTTAAAGATACTTTTAATTTTTAAATGATCTGTTCCTGTGCCGTATTGATGATGATCTTAATTTTTTCCCCTCTCTTTTGGTTTCAGGGGAAGAACTTGTCTCTTTTTCTCAGCATTAGTTTGTTAACTTTCTGGGGAACTTCCCTTTTGGGTGCCCGTTTATACTGGATGGGAAACAAACCACCAAGCTTTTCCAACTCTGACAACCCAGCTGCTGATTCGGACAGCCTCCTGGCTCGCACGCTCACCTTCTTCTACTTGCCAACCAAGAACCTTTGGCTGTTGCTATGCCCAGATACCCTCAGTTTTGATTGGTCAATGGACGCCGTGCCTCTGCTCAAAACAATTTCTGATTGGAGAAACTTACACACTGTGGCCTTCTATACTGGACTCCTCCTCCTTGCCTACTATGGTTTGAAGAGCCCAAGCATAGAAAGAGAATGCAACGGGAAATTTGTAACAAATGGCAAGCAGAATGCAAATGGACATAGCTGCCATTCAGAGGTGGAGTACGGGAACTCAGAGATTAAACCCAGCTTTGCATCCAAAGTAGAAAATGGCATTAGAAACAATGCATCGCAGAGAACACAGCTTCCTTCTACGGAGAACATAGTTGTTCTGTCTTTATCTTTGTTAATAATACCCTTTGTTCCTGCCACGAACCTGTTTTTCTATGTCGGCTTTGTAATTGCAGAGCGAGTATTGTATATTCCGAGTATGGGCTTTTGCCTCCTCATTACAGTGGGTGCCAGAGCCCTTTATGTCAAAGTCCAAAAGAGGTTTCTCAAGAGCTTGATTTTTTACGCTACAGCTGCATTAATTGTTTTCTATGGACTCAAGACGGCAGTCAGGAACGGAGACTGGCAGAATGAGGAAATGCTGTATAGGTCAGGGATAAAAGTAAACCCAGCTAAAGGTAATATTTTATTTTATGCTTTTACCTGGATGGTTTACTCTTTCTGCCTTTTTCTATCTTTCCTTCTTGATTTTAACAGAGTTAAGAAAGAAGAGGTTCTTGTAATACCTTCTTGAACATTTTCTTTTTTTTTTTTTTCTTTTAAGAGATGAGCAATGTGACCGTTTTAGAGACTACCATTGTTCCATATCTGGAATAGGGAAGTGTTTTCCTAAGTTCCTGACTATACTTGTCCAGAGGAGTTAGAGCTCCTATTGTGTAAAAATATTGACTGTCATCAGAATTTAGAAAAATGCTTGATTTTCACATTTTAAAATAGTGATATGGACATCATCTCTTTTCATCATGTAATAAAAGTCAGGTTATCTCACTTAAATACAGTTTAGTTCTTCTGTTTTCCAAGCATCGCCTGAGGAAATACCATAAGGCTTACATTGACATTTTTAAAAGATTTGGAGATAAGGCTACCTCTGAATCTTGGCATCGTGTCTGTAGGTGTCAGTGTGTGTGTGTGAAAGCGTTGAGTCATCCTTAGTTTTGCAGAGGCTAAATTATCTGGATGTTGCCAAGCAGTTTGCGCATTCTCATTTGGAAGTAAGTGCTTAAGTCACTTAAGGAAATACACTTCTTACTGTACAATGAGAAGATTGAGCATATTTTTCATGATTGCTTTTGATTTAGAAAATTATTTGGCAAATCTCAAAATCTATTGCTAGAGTAGAAAGTAGCCTTTAAAGAGTAAATGAAGAGTCAAAAGCTGTTAATTCAGTGATTTCTCTGGTTTAGGCAAAGAAATTATGACAAAAGGTAGAGAGCAGTTGAATGAAAATAAGTGTACATTTTAAGTACAGAAATATATCATAGGAAACAGTGCCAGAGTCTTTTTCTTCGTAAGCTATTTTTTTTGTGTGATTTATCCTTTAAATTATGGCAGCTTGCATAGTGCTTGAACTGGGCTTTTCTACTTTTTTTAGTACATTTCTGTACCAGTATTCAAATACAGAATGTGTGTGAGACTGTTCCTAATGAATGGAATGGTCTGCTGATACATATCAGGATATTTATCCAAATATCTGGATGTCCCACAAACAACTCTGGCATTTCTATCTGATTACAAATTTAGAGTTCTTGAACAAATACTCATTTCTTTAAGACAAGGGACTAATTGTTTTTACTTAAAATGTTTAATAGATTGCAGAGACTTTAATTGGACCAGAAACATTAAAATTGAGCTGATACATAGCATAGAATTCTTCAGTTCTCATGGGAAACTCTTCACCTTGTGGCTTTTTACATAGTGAGCAGTGCACAATTTATTGAATGTCTGCACCTGAATCTTGCTGTAAAAATTTTTGCAATCCGTTCTTACAGAATGCTTTTCGGCTAGTTTTTCTTCACTGGTACATGAGAATATATAAAACATGGCTAGGTTGCCAGTTTATTTTCCTGCTGTTTAAAAGAGATACACTGTAAGGAATTAAAAGAAAACCCCAGCATATTTCATCACAGGGTTGTTTGAAGGATTTATTAAATGTGCTGGTTAAGTTTCAGGTTAAGCTAGTAACAAAGAGGCAAGATAACAGTGGCTGAAAGAAGATAGAATCGTTATTGTTTCATAACAGTCTAAGCCTGTGTAGCCCAGAGCTGATAAGATGGCGCCATGGGTCTTCTGGATCTGTGTGCCTTTGCTTTTGTTCCCTTGCCATCTCAGTGGGCTAACCCTGTTCAAGTGGTCCAAGATGGCTCAGTGTCACTTCAACACTTCAGCTAACAGGAAGAGGGACAGAAGGGACAAATGGTGGGTGTTCCCATTCTCTTTAAGAGCATATCATAGAAATTGCCATCCCATGCTCGTTCCCAGACTCTGGGCCACACCTCACTACAAAGAAGGCTGGGAGATATTATTTTTATTCTGGGAATCCAAGCACCCTACCACACTGTATTGCTTTTGAATAAGAGTAGGGCCAATCCTGAGATGCTACTATAAGGAGCAGTCTCTGTCCCAGGGTAGGTGAAAAAATTCCCGAATATTTTCCAGCATTAGCTACTATACTGTTGACAGTTATGATCCCGACTTTGTTGAAATTATTTTGGTGACATGGTTAAAATGATTGGTCATTTCTTCATCCATCTGTTCATGCAGTAAAACAGTTATTAACTATGTCTGATATATTTTCGTGTCTCCTACTGCTTAAGAAGTATGATAGTATCTGCTGCTGCTGCTGCTAAGTCACTTCAGTCGTGTCCAACTCTGTGCAACCCCAGAGACGGCAGCCCACCACGCTCCCCCGTCCCTGGGATTCTCCAGGCAAGAACACTGGAGTGGGTTGCCATTTCCTTCTCCAATGCATGAAAGTGAAAAGTGAAAGTGAAGTTGCTCAGTCATGTCTGACTCCTAGCGACCCCATGGACTGCAGCCTACCAGGCTCCTCCATCCATGGGATTTTCCAGGCAAGAGTACTGGAGTGGGGTGCCATTGCCTTCTCTGGATGGTATCTAGATACTCCAAATATTATTAGTTAAATGACTGTACAGCTGACCAGTAGTATAAATCCTCTGAGACATCAAAAATTGAATTCCTGAACAATCCCTTTCTGAACCTGTACTCCAGCCAAGTGCTTTACCATCTCAGTTGATAGCAACTGCATTTTCTCAAAAGCTTTGCCCAACGTTAGGAGGTATCTATATCTGCTCTTTTTATTTTCTACCCTACATCCATTTCATCAGCAAATCCCCTCTGTTCTGTCTTCAAAAATATATCCAGAACTTGACCATCTCCACTGCTACCATCATGCCCCAAGTCACCACCATCTTTTATGAGATTATTACTAAAAGTCTATAGCGAAGGCTCCCTGCTTCCATTTCCTTGCCTTTTAGCATGCTTTTGTGAGAGTCAGACGTGATGTTATCAGGTATTAATAATAGGAATTTAGGTAAAAAAGGCTTAGTGTGAGTTTTAATGTTAATCTGACCCTGAGTTGGGCTTGAGTTGAATGTTTGCTATAGATGGAGGTGCATTTCCCTGGTTTCCTTTTCTCTTCTATAGT
This sequence comes from Capra hircus, assembly GCF_001704415.2. Classification (NCBI taxonomy): domain Eukaryota; kingdom Metazoa; phylum Chordata; class Mammalia; order Artiodactyla; family Bovidae; genus Capra; species Capra hircus. Next base: position 12,226,218 of record NC_030812.1, read on the forward strand.
CTTTGGGTTTTAGCCCAAACTTGGAGTCTGTATTTTGCATCTCTTTCTCCTGTAAATTAACCATATTTATACTGGAGCCCTGCTGGTATGTTGGTTAAATGTAGGAGAAGGAATGTGTCCTCTTTTTTGGTGATTAAACCTTAGTGTCTCTGGGCTGTCACCTTGATAAGAGTTTCTTACTTTCCTTCTCTCTCCTTGTTGGGACAGGAAAGCCAGAGGGGATGTGAGGGAGAGGAGTGCCTGTCCCCCACAGCCCTGGGAAACAGCTGTGGTAAAGCTGCTTCCCTGGAGGGGAGACCTGTGTTATGAAGGAAGATCATTTCATAAAAGTTCTTTTTCTCCTCCTCCGCAGAGCCAGGAAGGCCTGTTTCTTGGCTTTTCAATGCAAGAACCTGGGAGTCCCTGGGCCCTGAACTAAAACCCATGAAAGAGTTGGATGCTAGATGCCTCTAAGATTAGGGGCTCCAGAGGTTTCTTACTCTCACTTAAGCTCCACCACATTCAGCCTTCAGCAGGTGACTGAAGGTTAACCAGCCTTCAGCAGGTTATTGCCAGTTACTTATTCCTATCAGTTTCTCCTCCAGGTAATCTCATCTCTTTGCAACTGGTTTTCCTTGAGTTTGCCATTTGTTTAGCACATTCTTGTTGTAAAAATGGGAGTGGGGAGTTCCAAGCTTTTTATACGTCTGAGTTGAACCCCTGCTTCCATTTTTCCATCCTTAGCATCGACCTTTCATCAGCAGCCCTAATGATTCTTTTGAAACATAAACTGGACTGTGGTGTTCACTGCTCCCAATGCTCCACTGGCACCCGTTTCTCTCCAACTCAAAAGCACACAGGCAGAGACCGGACACTGTAGTCTCCCATTTGCCTTCGCTTGCTTCACTCCAGCCCTGCTGGCCCATATGTTGTGCCTTCTCTATGCCAGGGAAACCCTGGCCTCAGACCTTTGGCACTTGTTACTGCTTTTTCTTGGAATGTGTTTCCTGAGATAGTCTCCCTCAACTCCTTTAGGTCTTCGGTGCAACGTTGCATTATCAGTAAGGTGCTGAATGTCAAATTGTCTGCTCTTTGTAAAATTACAGCTACCCTTCTGCTTCTGCTTTGTCTAGCATTCCCCGTCCTCTTTCCATACTTGGTTTTTCCCATGACATTTAGGACCATTTGACAGGCTCTATTTTCCTTATTTCTGTGTTAATTGTTTGAATGTGTTGTTCAGTGTAAAGTGTAATGCATGACAAAAGCAGACAGGGAGTTTTGCGTTGTTGTTGTTGCTTTTAAATGTTATGTATGTAGCTACTAGGATAGTGCCTAGAAGAGAGAGGGGTTTTTTTGAGTGAATACACTGATGAATAAATGTTAGTCGTAATCCTCTGCCTTAAAAAATTTTAGAACTAATTTGAGATAAGATGTTTATTTATTAAGGGAAATGAAAGTGTAAAATATGTTTTGATGTACCACACCCTTGTTACCAAGTCCACGCTCGCTCTGCTCACCACACAACAGGCCAGTAAATCCAAGAGAGGAGGTGTTGAGGCAAGGAAGAGACTTTAATCGGGGAGCCAGCTGACCTAGAAGATAGCAGGCTAGCACCTCAAAATAATCATCTTTTCAGGGCCTGGTTGCCAGGTTTTCTCATAGATCAGAGATGGAGGGGAGGTGAGGAAACAAAGTAAAAAGACTATTCAGTCCTTGAAAACGTCCTTCACAGGTGGTTGACTCAGGTTATCTCCCTGAGGCAGGCATTATGTATGTTTATAATAACAAACAAAGGGTTGAAGTCACAGAAGCAAATCTAGTGTAAATTTAAAATTAACCCTTCCTATTCCATACTAAGGCATGTTTCGTTATAAGAGGGATAGAATTGGGAGTGGAGTTAGTTTGGGACTCCTTGAGTCCCTTTGAGTCCCTTCTGTGACATAGGCTTCCATTTGATAGGAGGTAAAACTTTTAAAATCCAGGTTCCTGAACTTTTTCTACTTATAGCATGCTAATAAATATTCTGGCTCCAGTGAGTTCCTTAGCAATTATGAGACTGGTAGTGATCTTCTTCAAGAAGTTTTTCTTAGTCTGTGATGTTATTTGAGCCTAGCCAAAGATTAGAAATGCTTTAAACCCAGTCTTATGTAACTGTGTTTGAGATTACAGTTATTTCATTGAGTTAGTTTTTTTTTTTTTTTTTTCTGCCTTTGAAAGCCTTTGCAAATTTTGGAGTACTTCAGTCTACTATTACTTCAACAGAATATGATTTTAAGCCTCATGAAGCATTATACATGAAAGCTGCTGCCTTCAGTAATGGGTTGTACAGACAGCTGCCAGTCATTAACTGATTGGATGCAAATGATGATGAGTAGAGCCTGTCATATAGTGAGTGTGCTGCTAATTTATGATTTAAATCTGGATAGTAGAGAAATGATAGCTGATTTGGACTATGTAAACCACAAGTCCTATCTCATTATGTGGTTGATAATGTCAGGAAAATACTAGACATAGTTGATTGCTGTAGTTTGCTCATTTACAATGACTCTGCATTTTTGTGCTTAGGAAGGAGGAAATTTTCTTTGCTTTAATAAGCAAGTTCATTATTTAATGAACAAGTCAATATATTTATATTATTTAAATATAATATTTAAAAGTTGTTTTTTTTTTTTTAGTGTGTGTTTAAAGCACTGTGTTTTATATACTATATTGATAAGTATTTGCTTGGAAAAAGCATTTCTTAATTCATTACAAAGTGGTTAAATGTATGACTTTTCTTTCTTGGCCTCTGGCCTTATCTAAATTCCCATGTGTCTTTGGCTCTTACAGAATTTGGCACCATTGATTTCTGCTACTAGGGCTTTCAAGGCACACTACACAGTTTGACTCTCGTTCTCTCATTTCCACAGCTGTCTCATGTATGGTTTTGCCTCCTCTTAAAATTTATTCATTCTGCAAGGTTCTATCCAAAGTGTGCCTTCATTTTCATTTCTGTATAGAATCCAGAACACTACGTGGGATATATTAGTATGGAGTCAATAAATGTGTCATTGAATTTCCAAGTTACTTTCCCCGTGACTGTAGGACTTCTCCACCTCGGTGGTTTGTCTGCGTCTCAAACGCATCTCCAGTTTTCCCTAAACCACCTATTTGCTGACTTCCTTATTAATTATGGTCATAAGCAGAGACTAACAAAGTTGTTATGGATAAACAGATCAGTGAACTCATATGCATAAAAAAGGATGATAATGATAGCATAAGGGCAGCATATTTAGTGTGCTAAAAGGCATTTACAGTTTTTCAAGTTATAAATTAAAAATTAAATCAGCTCTTTAGAATGGTTGGTTTATTAACTCTATAGCAATTTGCCTTACAAAACATGATTGTGATTTTTTTGTTTGGAAACAATTTCTGAAAATATTTAGGATTAATGAAGCAGGTTCATCCAAGGAAAATTTAGCATGATAACATTTATTTTAATGCTCTTTTCTGATGTAAATATGTAAAATTATGTAAAATGACCACATATTTGAAATTATAACGGTGATTATTCACACATCCTGCTGCTGCTGCTGCTGCTAAGTCGCTTCAGTCATGTCCGACTCTGTGCGACCCCATAGACGGCAGCCCACCTGTATTTCCTATATTCAGTCCCTCCTTATGCAGATAAAAAATATTGTCCGTTTAGATATAGAAAAACAGAAATGAAATAGTTGTTTCAGCTGTGCAACATTTGACAGTTTTTCTTTTTTCCTAGATTTCTGTGAAATTGATAGTTCTATGTCAGCTTCACATGGTTGCAGATTTCAAGAAACAAGTATGTGCAAGGAATATCATTTTATGTAGGAAAAAATTCATAATTTAAGTGAAATCTAAACTACCAAGTCATGTGAAACTTGACTAATTCATTGTGGATTTAATGGTCTAAGTTTTTGATTACCTCTAATTGACTGTCTTCTTTAACTGTGGTATGTTGCAATTAACCAGCTAACTTTGAGATTGTTTAATGACTCTTACTATATTTCTTAGATTATTTGTCAAGTTACAATACTTCTGAGGTAAATGAGAAAATTTCAGAGGTTCAGATTTTTATGAAAAATAAAATTTAGCAGTTAAGTCAAGAAGGAAAACCAGTATAATATTTTATAAGATTGACTGTCTTGAGTTAAAAAGCTATAAAATACAAATTTTCATTTTTGACAGAGATGTGGTGGGAGATAGCTAGCAAAAAGTTCCCTAAAAGGCTGATTGAGAGAAAAACAATGCAAAGTGGAATAAGGTTTCCATAGGGTAAAGAAATTCTGTGTTTCTTCTTCTGCTGCTACTTTTTCTAAGTGATGTAGGATTCTGTTATTTTCTGTTGAGCAATCGTGATACAATTATTGTACTAATCAAAAATCACAATAGTAGAAGATGTTTATCAGTTTTCACAATCAAGAGCCAGACAAAAAATAAAAGATCATTAAAATTGCAAGCCATAATGGGAACATGATTACCTAGCAATATAAAATACACACAGTGTGAGGGGTTAAGTAGAGTGATGTGGGAAGTGGAAGTGCGTGCATGCACAGACTTTCATCTGCCCAACCAGTTGATGTCTTTGGCTCCTGCATTTAATCCATTTACATTTAAGGTAATTATCGATATGTATGATCCTATTACCATTTTCTTAATTGTTTTGGGTTTATTTTGTGGAGATCTTTCCCTTCTCTTGTGTTTCCGGCCTAGAGAAGTTCCTTTAGTGTTTGTTGTAAAGCTGGCTTGGTGGTGCTGAATTCTCTTTAACTTTTGCTTGTCTGTAAAACTTCTGATTTCTCCATCAAATCTGAACGAGAATTTTGCTGGGAGGAGTATTCTTTGTTGTAGTTTCTTCTCTTTTATCACTTTAAATATCTCATGCCATTCCCTTCTGACTGGTAGAGTTTTTGTTGAGAAATCAGCTGATAACCTTTTGGGAGATATCCCTTGTATGTTCTTTGTCATCTTCCCCTGTTGCTTTTAATATTTATCTTTGTCTTTAATTTTTGTCAGTTTGATTATTATGTGTTTCAGTGTATTCCTGCCAGGGATTCTCTGTGCTTCTTGGACTTGGTTGACTATTTCCTTTCCCATGTTAGAAATGTTTTCAGCTATTATCTCTTCACTTATTTTTTTTCAGGTCCTTTCTTTCCCTCTTCTCCTTCTGGGAGCACGATAATGTGAATGTTGGTGTGTTTAATGTTGTTCTGGAGGTCTGTTAGGGTGTCTTCATTTTTTTTTTTCAATGTTCTGTGGCAGAGATTTCCACCATTCCATTCTCCAGCTCATTTATCCGTTCTTCTGCTTCATATTCTGCTCTTGATTCCTTCTAGTGTATTTATTCATCTCTGTTTGTTTATTCTTTAGTTCTTTTGCGTGTGTGTATGCTTAGGTGCTCCGTTGTATCCAGTTCTTTGTGACCCCATGCAACGTAGCCCACAAGGCTCCTCTCTCCATGGAATTCTCTAGGCAAGAACACTGGAGTAGGTTGCCATTTCCTTCTCCAGGGCATCTTCCTTACCCAGGGATCAAACCTGGGTGCAGACAAATTCTTTACCATCTAAGCTACCAGGGAAGCTTAGCTCTTTTAGGTCTTTGTAAACATTTCTTGAATCTGCTCCATTGTTTTCCTGAGATCCTGGATCATCTTCACTATCATTATTCTGAATTCTTTTTCTGGAAGGTTCACTATCTCCACGTCATTTCCACCCACTCCCCCACCCCAGGGCTTTTATCTTGTCTTTTCATCTGCGACATAACTTTCTGCTTTTTCATTGTGACTTATGTGATTTTTGTTCTAGCCACTGTGAGATTGTGCTTTTCTTTGCTTCTTCTGTCTGCTTTCTGATGGAGGAGACTGAGAGACTTGTATACCCTTCCTGATGGGAGGGACTAGTGGTGAGATAAACTAGGTCTTGCTCTAGAGGGCAGGGCTGTGCTTAGTAAAGCTTTAATCCAGTTGTCTCCTTATGATTGGGGTTGTGCTCCCTCCCTGTTAGTTGTTTAGCCTGAAGTGACCCAGACCTGGGGTCTATGGGGTCCATGGTAGGGTTAGTGGCAACCTCCAAGGGGACTTATGCCATGGGGCCCCTTCCAGGACTGCTGCTGCCAGCTCCCCAGTTGTGTGGGAAGCCTGCTGACCCATGCCTCCATGAGAGGTCCTCCAATTCTAGCAAGTAGTTTGGTTCAGTCTTTTGTGGCGTCACTGCTGCTTTCTCCTGGGTCTTAGTGCAGGTGAGATTTTGTTTGCACCCTTCAAGGATGGAGTCTGTTTCTCCCAGTCTTGTGGAAGTCCTGTAATCAGATCCTGCTGGCCTTCAAAGTCAGATTCCTTGGGAATTCCCAGTCCTTTTGTTGGATCCCCAGTCTGGGAAGCCTGCTATGGGGCTCAGAACCTCCACAACAGTGGGAGAACTTCTTCCGTATTATTGTTCTCCAGTTTGTAGATCACCCACCTGGCAGGTATGAGATTTGATTTTATTGTGATTGTGCCCCTCCTACCATCTTGTTATGGCTTCTTCTTTGTCATTAGACATAGGGTATCTTGTTTTGGTGGGTTCCAGTGTCCTCATGTCAATGATTGTTCAACAGACAGGAGCAATTCTGGTGCTCTGCAGGAGGAGGTGAGCACACATTCTTCTGCTCTGCCGTCTTGAACTGGAAATCCTGTGTTTCTTCTTCTTAATTTGTCTCTTCTGAGTAGAAAAAAGAAAAATAAGGGGGTTGACAAGAATGAAATGAAAATGTCTCATTGAAATGAAAATCTCAAGCAAAGGATTTTTAGAAAGTAAAATCCTAGATTGTTAAGGCTCCTTTTAAATATTTGATTCTTGAGTAAGTTAACTGTGGTTTCTCATTGACATGGAGTAAATCACAGTAGTTCGAAAGCATATCGTTTCCTCTAAGAGCAGAGTAGTACATAAATATCTACTTTGGTTCCAGTTCTAATGACTGCAAGTACAGTTTTTCAGGGAAGAAAAAAAAGACAACACAACGGATTCAGTAAAAATGGTCTTATTGTGTATTAACAATAAAGTAGGTGACATATCACTGTGTCTTTGGGATTACCATAACAAAACTTACAGAATCTTTATGGGTGTTTGAAAGCCTTTAACCCTAAAATTAATGTTGCCTTAGATTGAATATATTTACTAGTGGTTATATTTCAAAGAAACACACTCACATATAATTAAAAGAAGTATGAAGTTACATTATTCTGATTTCCATATTAGTTTTTGTATTTCATTCTTAAAATGTTCTAGCATTTCTTTGCTTCTCTTTTGTTAAATATATATGAAATATTTCATTCATTGAGAAATATATCCACATACCTTGTATTTGAACCACTTAAAGGAAACCACTAAAACAAATAACACATTTTGCATATTGAGAATAAGCTATTACCAGAATCACTGATGACCCCCCCATACATCTTTTTATTTCAGTTTTATTGCTTTCTCTTGTGTTCTCTTATTTTATGCTAGAACCTCCATTACAATGTCAAACAGAAGTGATGACAGTGGATTTTTATTTCATTCTTTTTTAAGAAAGAATGTTTTAAATGTTTCACCATTAATTATGTGCATTTTATATTTTTCAGTAGACAGCTTTTATCAGAGTTTTCCTCTTATTTCTAGTCTAAGTTTTCTTTCTGTGAGTTAATATTGATAATGATAGGCATTTTCCCCACTTAATCTATTTATGTTAATGATTTATATTAATAGATTTTCTAATGTTGAACTTACTTTGCATTCCTGGAATATATCCAAGAATTACTAACTATGTATTATCCAATTTAATTTTTCACCCATGTTCCTGAGTGAGACCAGTGCTTCTCTTCCCAAGGCTTGAGTTTGTGTGGCTTTTCTTATCCAACCTCTCTTTCGAAGCCAATTAAATCCCAAGCCTTGATTCCTCTTAGTTCTGCAAATTTACATGGGGTGAATGCCATCTTCAGAACCTATTAACCTTCTGGACTCATGGTTTTGAGCGTTTCTAGGTTTGAGGATTCCCCTTACTGTCCCATCAATTAATACTAAGTGAAAGTTGCTTAGTCATTCCGACTCTTTGTGACTCCGTGAACTATACGGTCCATGGAATTCTCCAGGCCAGAATACCAGAGTGGGTAGCCGTTCCCTTCTCTAGGACATCTTCCCAACCCAGGGATCGAACCCAGGTCTCCCACATTGCAGGCGGATTCTTTACCAGCAGAGCCACAAGAGAAGCCCATCAATTAAGACATTCATTGACAAATACTCACATTTTCTATCTAGCATTTTTCAGTTCAGTTCAGTCACTCAGTCATGTCTGACTCTTTGTGTCCCCATGGACTGCATCACACCAGGCTTCCCTATCCATCACCAGCTCCAGAAGATTGCTCAAACTTATATCCATCGAGTAGGTGATGCCATCCAACATCTCATCCTCTGTCGTCCCCTTCTCCTCTTTTCCTGGCATCAGGGTCTTTTCCAGTGAGTCAGCTCTTCACATCAGGTGACCAAAGTATTGGAGCTTCAGCTTCAGCATCAATCCTTTCAATGAATATTCAGGACTGATTTCCTTTAGGATTGACTGGTTTGATCTCCTTGCTGTCCAAGGAACTCTCAAGAATCTTCTCCAAACCTACAGTTCAAAAGCATCAGTTCTTTGAGGCTCAGCTTTTTTTTATGGTCCAACTCTCACATCCTTACATGGCTCCTGGGAAAACCATTGCTTTGATGAGACAGACCTTTGTTGGCACAGTAATGTCTCTGCTTTTTAATATTCTGTCTAGGTTTGTCATAGCTTTTCTTCCAGGGAATAAGTGTCTGATAGTTTCATGGCTGCAGTCACCATCTGCAGTGATTTTCTAGCCCAAGAAAATAAAATCTTTCACTGTTTCCATTGTTTCCCCATCTATTTGCCATGAAGTGATGGGACCAGATTCCATGATCTTCATTTTTTGAATATTGAGTTTATTCCAGCATTTCCACTCTCCTCTTTCTCTCTCATCAAGAGGCTATTTCAAGTTCCTCTTTGCTTTCTTGCCATGAGGCTGGTGTTATCTGTATATCTGAAGTAATTGATATTTCTCCTGGCAGTCTTGATTCCAGCTTGTGCTTCATCCAGTCCTGCATTTCGCATGATGTACTTTGCATAGAAGTTGAATAAACAGGGTGGCAATGTACCGTCTTGACATACTCTTTCCCCAATTTTGAATCAGTCTGTTGTTCCGTGTCTGATTCTAACTGTTGCTTCTTGACCTGCATGCAGATTTCTCAAGAGGTAGGTCAGGTGGTCTGATATTCCCATCTCTTGAAGAATTTTCCACAGTTTGTTGTGATCCACACAATCAAAGGCTTTGGAGTAGTCAATGAAGCAGAAGTAAATGGTCTTTTGGAATTCTCTTACTTTTTCTATGATCCAATGGGTGTTGGCATTTTGATCTCTGGTTCCTCTGCCTTTTCTAAATTCAGCTAAATCACTGGAAGTTCTTGGTTCATGTATTGTTCAAGCCTACCTTGGATAATTTTTAGCATTACTTTGCTAGTGTGTGAGATGAGTGGAGTTGTGCAGTAGTTTGAATATTCTTTGGCATTACGTTTCTTTGGGATTGCATTTTTATGTGTTCTATATAAGGAGAGAATCTCTGCACAGAGTTTTACCGCACTACCAGAAAGAGAAACGCCTAAGAAAGAAACATAAATCTGGCATCTATTAAGGAATAGGTTAGCTATATTAGAAATTATTTTTGAGAATAGAGTTTAAGACATAGCTAATATTTTTGAAATTTTAAGTTCTCCTTCAACAAAAGAGAACAAAACTGCTAAAGTCAGTCAAAAAATGTATTAGAGCAATGTTTTAGGCAAAATCAAATTTCAGGTATTTGACTCTTATAAAACACAGAAGGCCAAACAGCTAAAATATGTTCATTTTCTGTTGTAATATACTTACAGATAATGTCACAAATTCAGCAGATTTTCAGTAAGGCACATTTTTCAGTTTTATCCTTATTAATCACACACACCTGTACTTGTTCCCATGGAAGAAAAGGAAAATTCCAGTTAAGTCTTAAGGGATTATGGAAAAATCTGACATGTTCAAATCATATGACTATTGAAAAAAACACTTGGATTTAGGAGACTTTATATGTATAATTCAATGGGAAAACAAAGTGTGAGCCCTTTTTCATGCATAGGAGTGTTAAATTAGAAATCTCTCTTTCTAGTCTTGCATATTAGTATTAATTACAAAATCTAAATATTACTATCTAGGAAATCTAGTAGAAAACATACATAGATGCTTGCTAAAAAATTAAATAAGAACCAAAGGCTGAAAGTTTTTATTTAAAAATGATAATATTGTTTCCAAGTAAGACCCTACAATATAACTTGATTAAATAGTAGAAACAAACACAAACGAAACCCTTTGGAGGGCAGAACTATATTAGGTCCTTTGTTGAGTCTTGTATTTAGGTGTCTAAATCTCAATAATACTGGCTGCCACTCTGAACATTTATTCAGTCACTTTAAAGAGCATAATTCAATTCCTTCATGTAAAACATTATGGGATATTATTTTAAAATATCAGTGTTAATATTTTTCCGAGAGTAATATAGGCATACATTTTAATTAGGAGAACTTTCTAGGAATTGTAAGTTTTAGGAAGAAGGTTAATACAAGATGATTGTCAAATTTTGACTAGAACAGAGAACTGAGGTGTCAAGAAACTTCTTGGTGAGCGCAGTTCTTTCCCTGGATGGTGGAAGGAACTTAGTCTTACAGTGTGTGGGGCTCTGTGTTTTACAGCTGGGAGTTTGTTTAATAAAGAAACGTAATAAACATTTCTTCTTCTCTTTCTGTCTTCTTTTTCCTTGTAAAAAAATAAATTTCTCAAAATATATAACGCATGGCTACCAGGAGGGACCAGGAGGTCGGAGGTATTTTGATAATATTTGGTCTTACTTTATCACTTGGCTTATTCTCTTTGAGTTTTTACAAATAAGCTTTGGAGATTTGCAATACTGGTATAGAATACCTCATTTCTCTACTTAGTCTGTTTTCATATAATCTGAATATTTTCCAAAGATGGCTTCAAGTCGTTTTCACTCTAGTGGTTAAAACTGAATGCTGTTGTCTGTATTCATGTGAGTGTTGAAAACAATTTTCAAGTAGAGATAAGTTTCTGGGTTTACATAAAGAAAACATGAGCATATTAATTAGTGATACCATACAAATCTGTGTTCTGCCTTTTTCTTATCTCCAATCACAATATATTTAAAATTACTTCTGCTGTTGGAATTGTATATTAGGAAACAATGGCACAAGATTTTTAAAAATCTCTTTTGCTCTTATAGTTTAGGACAATGATTTTGAGAAAAATGTTTTTTTTTTTGGCAGATAATACTCAGTAAGGTTCTTTTTGTGCCATATCTTTAGGTTTTGTGGTGTGATTCTAGAAACAGGAGGCTTAAGTGACACTTGCTCAGAGATCTGCCATGTTCTGATTGTGGCTTTTCCAAATGGACCCTAGAATAGATATTTACTTTTGAGGCTTTTAAGTAGGAGTTTAGACTTAAAGAACTATACCCTAACCCCAGTCCTGATGACTGCCTAGGAGAATACTGCTTCTTCATGGATTTTAATCAACATGTAAATCCTCTGAATGTCAATACCATTTAGAATGCATTATATGGGTTTATGCCTCTAAAACTACGTATCTAGCCATAATGTCTAGTTGGTAATATTTATTAAAACTAATATGTATCCAGTAGATGTGTTTTGTGTAAGAGAGAGTTTAATGGACACTGAAAATTCTCTGTTAGAGCTTCAGGAAAATGGCCCAGCCCTTCTCTTTCTCATAGTGCTCGACTGATGTGAGAATGTCACTGGAGTGCCTTCGCTCTTGGTTTTTCCTATTTAGTTTTCCCCTCTGTGTACTAGCTTCCTTTCGCTGTTTGGAAGTAGAACTTTCTGAGTTGTATGCTTAAGGCTGTAAAATGAATAGCATCATCCTTTATATCAATATCATGTTTTTCAAGTAATGCACAAATACCTCATACAAGTACTGGCTGCACAGCCTTTGAAGAGCCCTTATTTGTTTGCCCAAAGCAGCAAAAAAGGCAAAGGAAATTAACCTCCCTCTTTTTTTCTGTTGTTCATAATAGCTGAAAATATACATTAAAATGATAGTTGCCCAAGATTTGAGCGTATAGGAAAGATAATTGACATTTTTAGAAATTTATTTTATTTAATAGCTAATTTTATTTTATTAGCATTCAAGAATACTTTTTTACCCACCTTAATATTTTATTCTTCATATTTATGCTTTTACTGAACATTTATTACTTTTAAAATGCCCTTTTCTCTATTACTAACTCTACTTTCTCCATGTTCATCACTACCTGCTGAGTTAAAAGCTACTGTCAAAAATTAATATGTTGAAGTTAATATAGGTTATAACATAGTGTCGTGATGTACTGTATTTGATATATACTGCATTTTATCTTAGGAACAGCTGTTTTAAAATAAAATGTAGTCTCTATTTATTTATTTATTTTAATTTCTCTTATTTTAGAACTGGCTTTGTGGACTTCCTCGACAGTCCAGTGGTTAGGACGTTGCACTTGGGCTGCAGGGGCCATGGGCTGGGTCCCTGATCAGGGAACACGCCCAAAGAATTGTTTTTTAATGATATTCTCAAAGGAAAATCACAAGAAAACTGGCCTCGGGCGTATTTAATGTTGCTTTGAGTTTTCTTTTCTTGGCCTTGATGTGTTTGGCAGTGAAATTCTCAATAGCATGACTGAATATAGGAGATACACTATTAAAGGGTATACCTACCTGGTTATGTTTTTTATGGATGATGATCTATTAATGATATATCATTCCTGTTCCATAGAAATGTACTTTATAGAGTTACACATCTATTATCTTATTTAATTACCTCAGTGCTGCTGGAGTTGAACTTAGGCAAGGATTGTTACATCTGTTTTACTGGTGAGCAACTGAGAGGCAGAATGCTTAGGGAGAAAAGGCATGGTAAGTTGGTCAGATTTACAGTAAGGTAGATAGGGTGGTCTTGGTGGGTTAGCCCCTAAGCCAATCTCCTCTGGTCCTTGGAATCTCCCAGGCAACTGGAGTGGGTTGTCATTTCCTCTTCCAGGGGATCTTCCCAACCCAGACAGGGATCTAACTTGGGTCTCCTGCTTGCAGGCGATCTCCTGCGTTGCAGGTGTGTTCTTTACCAACTGAGCCACTGGAAGTCAGGACACGAGGAGCTGTTATGCTTGTCTTTACAGTGTTGTTACAACCTCTCTGAGCTTCTAGGTGGCTGATCTGTATAGCAAGTACAGCAATAGCACTGTGTGGGACCAAGTGTGTATAGCACCCTTAGCCCAGAGATTGGCCCATATTACATGTTTACTTACTACTGCTAATAAGAAATGGGAGAGTCCAGTAATTTACTTTAGTGGACCTAGATCTAATTGGTAACAGAAATAAAACTAAAAACTTAGGTTTGGGATCTTTTTGATTTAGGTTTCTGCATCAAATTTCCTTTTAGTGATACATATTTGGAATCTGCTGCTGCTGCTTCTAAGTCACTTCCGTCATGTCCGACTCTGTGCGACCCCATAGACGGCAGCCCACCAGGCTCCCCCGTCCCTGGGGTTCTCCAGGCAAAAACACTGGAGTGGGTTGCCATTTCCTTCTCCAGTGCATTAAAGTGAAAAGTGAAAGTGAAGTCTCTCAGTCGTGTCTGACTCTTAGCGACCCCATGGACTGCAGCCTTCCAGGCTCCTCCGTCCATGGGATTTTCCAGGCAAGAGTACTGGAGTGGGGTGCCGTAACCTGGGGCTATTAAATGGCAGGAACCCATTTAATGATGACAGGATTCATTGTGAGATAAAGTAGCTTATGAGATTGGATTGTAAAAGAACAAAAGGGATTTTTTTTTTTTAATCACTTCTCTTCCTCCCCATCCCCACTGGAGTTGTTTAGAATTCTCGCCTTTTCTAAAGGTTCTTCATCTTTCAGAGCTGAACCAGACTCAAATGATTATAATTATGATGGAGGCAAGCTGTAAGAGATCCTTTGGGTCAATTATATTCTGACTATGAAATCAGAAACAACTCTGTATATTTTGCTATCAATCTATGTGTAACGGTTGAACGGCTACATGAGCTAAGAGATCAGCCAAGTGTGAGGAATTTCTTATGAGCCTTTACTGAATTGGTGTGTCTTTTATACAAATGGGCTTCCCTGGTTGCTCAGATGGTAAAGAATCTACCTGCAATGCAGGAGACCTGGAATCGATCCCTGGGTCAGGAAGATCCGCTGGAGGAAGGCATGGCTTACCCACTCTAGTATTCTTACCTGGACAAAGGAGCCTGACAGACTACAGTTCATGGGGCCACAAAGAGTCAGACACAACTGAGTGGCTAACACTGCGTATAAACAGGGTCACTATTTGTGGCATGCCAGTTATTATTCACTAACTCTTTCAGATTGACTGCTTTCAACAGTGTAATAGGCTTCTTAGAAAAAGGATCTGGTAAGACTTGAAGAAAGTCCCAAAGTCAGGTGTTTCCAAATTCTCCCTCCTTGTCCGGTCATTATATTTGCAAATACCTTCCTATCTTCATTTATTTATATAATCCTGTGGGTTAGTTAACCAGAAACTTCACAGAGAATACCTTGCTGTCAGAGAGGAACATGAAGTATATTTTTTGTTTTGTTTTGTTTGGATTAAGATGCAGTGAGAAACATTCTGAGCCTAGTTGGGAAATTAACGTGAAGGCCTTTACAGAGAAGACTCAGCTTCACAGACCATGCGTGGTTCTGATTGTTGTTGTTTTCAGTCGCTAAGCCCTATCTGACTCTTTGTGACCGATAGAACACAGTATGCCAGGCTCCTTTCTCCTCCACTATCTCCCAGAGTTTGCTCAAATTCATGTCCATTGAGTTGGTGATGATGTCTAGCCATCTCATCCTCTGCGGCCCACTTCTGCTTTTGCTGTCAGTCTTTTCCAGCATCAAGGTCTTTTCCAGTGTATTGGCCCTTCACATCAGGTGGCCAGAGTATTGGAGCTTCAGCATCAATCCTTCCAATGAATATTCCGGATTGATTTTCTTTAAGATTGACTTGTTTAATCTCCTTGCAGTCCAAGGGACTCTCAAGGGTCTTCTCCAGCACCACAGTTCAAAAGCATCAATTCTTTGGTGCTCAGCATTCTTTATGGTCCAACTCTTATATCCATACCTGACTACTGGAAAAACTGTACTTTTGACTATATGGACCTTTGCTAGCAAAGTGATGTCTCTGCTTTTTAATACACTGTCTAGGTTTGTCAATAGCTTTCATTCCAAAGAGCAAGCATCTTTTTAATTTCATGGCTGCAGTCACCATTCATGGTAATTTTGGAGCCAAAGAAAATAAAATCTGTCACTGCTTCCACTTTTTTTCCTACTGTTTGCCATGAAGTCTTGGGACTGGATGCCATTATCTTAGTTTTTTGAATGTTGAGTTTTAAGACCGCTTTTCACTCTCCTCTTTCACTCTCATCAAGAGGCTCTTTAGTTCCTCTTCATTTTCTGCCATTAGAGTGGAGTCATCTGTATATTTGATGTTGTTGATCTTTCTCCTGGCAATCTTGATCCTAGCTTGTAATTCATCCAACCTGGCATTTGGCATGATGTACTCTGCATGTAAGTTAAGCAAGCAGGATGGCAACATATAGCCTTGTACTCCTTTTCCAACTTGGAGCCAGCCAGTTTGTTCCATGTGTGGTTCTAACTATAGCTTCTTGACCCACATAGAGGTATCTCAGGAGACAGGTAAGGTGGTCTGGTACTCCCATCTCTTTAAAAATTTTCCACAATTTGTTGTGATCCAAACAGTCAAAGGCTTTAGCAGAATCAATGAAGCAGAGGTAACTGTTTTTCTGGAATTCCCTTGCTTTCTCCATGATCCAGTGAATCTGATCTCTGGTTCTTCTGCTTCTTCAAAACCCAGCTTGTACATCTAGAAGTTCTTGGTTCATGTACAACTAAACCAGTTTGAAGAATTTTGAGCATAACCTTGCTAGCACATGAAATGAGCACAGTTGTATGGTAGTTTGAACATTCTTTGGTGTTATCCTTTGGTATTGGAATGAAAATGGACCTTTTCCAGTCCTGTGGCCACTACTGAGTTCTCCAAATTTCTTGACATAGTGAGCGCAGCACTTTAACAGCATCATCTGTTAGGATTTGAAATAGCTCAGCTGGAATTCCGTCATCTCCACTAGCTTTGTTCATAATAATGCTTACTAAGGCCCACTTGATTTAACACTCCAGGATGTCTGACTCCAGGTGAGTGATCACACCATCATTATCATCTGGGTCTTTAGGACCTTTTTTGTATAGTTCTTCTGTGTATCCTTGCCACTTCTTCTTAATCTCTTCTGCTTCTCTTTGTTCCTTACTGTTTCTGTCTTTTATCATGCCCATCCTTGTATGAAATGTTCTCTTGATCACTCCAGTTTTATTTAAGAGATTGCTAGTCTTTCATATCTCTTGTTTTCCTCTATTTCTTTGCATTGTTCATTTAAGAAGGCCTTCTTATCTTTCCTTGCTATTCTCGGAACTCTGCATTCAGTTGGGTATGTCTTTCCCTTCGTCCCTTCTCTTCCTCTTCTCTTCCTTCCTCAGCTATTCGTAAAGCTTTCTCAAACAACCACTTTGTCTTCTTGCATTTATTTTCTTTGGAATGGTTTTGGTCACTGCCTCCTGTAGTTACAAACCTCCGTCCATAGTTCTTCACTCACTCGATCTACCAGATCTAATCCCTTGAATCTATTTTTCACCTCCACTGTATGATCACAAGGGATTTGATTTAGATCGTACTTGAGTGGCCTAGTGGTTTTTCCTGAAGTGAAGTGAAAGTCACTCAGTTGTGCCCAACTCTTTGTGATCTCCTGGACTGTATAGTCCATGGAATTCTCCAGGCCAGAATACCAGTGTGGGTAGCCATTCCCTTCTCCAGGGGATCGTCCCAAGCCAGGGATCGAACCCAGGTCTCCCACATTGAGGGCGGACTCTTTACCCGCTGAGCCATGAGGGTAGTGGTTTTTCCTACTTTCTTCAATTTTAGCCTGAATTTTGCAGTAAGAAGCTCATGATCTGAGCCACAATCATCTCCAGAATTTCTTTTTGCTGACTGTATAGAGCTTCTCTATCTTTGGCTGCAAAAAACAATCTGATTTCTGTGTTGACAATCTGGTGATGTCCTTTTGTATAGTTGTCTCTTGGGTTCTTGGAAAAGCTTGTATGCTTTGACCAACACATTCTCTTGATAAAACTCTATTCGACTTGCTCTGCTTCATTTTGTACTCCAGGGTCAAACTTGCCTGCTATTCTGGGTATCTCTAGACTTCCTACTTTTGCATCCCAAGCCCCTGTGATGAAAAGGACATCTCTATTTGGTGTTAATTCTAAAAGATGTTATGTGTCTTCAAAGAACTGGTCAATTTCACCTTCCTTGGCATCAGTGGCTGGGGCATAGACTCAGATTACTGAGGTTGAATGGTTTGCCTTAGAAACGAACCAGGATTATTCTGTTGTTTTTGAGGCTGCACCCCAGTACTGCATTCTGGACCCTTTTGTGGAGTGTAAGAGCTACTCCATTTATTCTGAGGGAGTCTTATCCACAGTAGTAAATATAATAGTCATCTAAATTAAATTCAACCATTCCTGTCCATTTAATTCACCCGTTTCTGTCCATTTTAGTTCACTGATTGCTAACATGTTGATGTTCACTCTTGCCATCTCCTGCTTGACCATATCCAATTTCCCTGGATTCATGGACCTAACATTCCAGGTTTCTATGCAATATTATTCTTTACCGCACCGGACTTTACTTTCACCACCAGACACATCCACAACTGAGCATCATTTCTGCTTTGACTTCACTGCTTCGTTCTTCCTGGAGCTATTTGTAATTGTTCCAGCTCTTCCCCAGTAGCATATAGGACACCTTCTGACCTGTTGTTCAATCGCTCAGTCCTGTCCAACTTTTTGCAACCCCACAGACTGTAGCATGCCAGGCTTCTCTGTCCTTCAGTGTCTCTTGGAGTTTGCTCAAATTCTGATCTGGGAAGGGGCTTATCTCCCAGTGTTGTATCTTTTTGCCTTTCCTCGCTGTTTACAGGGTTCCGAGGCAAGAATACTGGAGTGGGTTCCCATTTCCTCCCCCAGGGGACCTTGATTTTTCAGAACTTTTCACTGTGACCCATCCGTCTTGGGTGGCTCTGCACAGCGTGGCTCTTAGCTTCATCGAGTTATGCAAGCCCTTTTGCCAGCACACAGCTGTGATCCTTGAGAATTCTTTAGCAGACACTGAAGTGTGGATGTGGGGGTGGCTTGCAGTCAAAGTCAGAATAGAGACTGCACATGGTAAAATGCGAAGGAATAATCCTAGATTTGTTAAAGCCAAAAAACCTGCCCTGAACTGTATATATGGATATTACAATATGTACATAGATGTTATACTAATTAACAGTGCTATGAAGACAGTGTTACCAAATCATTGGAGTACTAAATTTTATTTTTTCATTTTTAATACTTTTTCCCTTATAGGAATATACTGATTTTCAATTGTATCTGAAGTAAGCAAAGATAGAGAAACAAGAGAGATAATTGCATATTATAAAGTTGCTATAATTAGAATTACATAAATGTATGTAGTATATGTATTCTGGTATTGTATGAATCATAATCTTTAAATTATTTCTTTTTTTTCCACTTAACATTTTAACCAGACCTTTGTTACCCACTTAACATTATGTTTCTTTCTGTAATAATCCAAGGTATAATTACCTTAGGAAATATAAATCCTTATAGGCATATAAGCGCTGTGATTTCCTTGGATCATGTGAAGTGACTATCATGAAATCAGTATAAACCCAGGCTACAAAAGTTGACCCCCTTACAATGTTTGTTAATGGATAGAGTGAGAAAGCATTAACAAAACGAAACACATTCACATTTATCTTAAGTTTCATGCAGTTACATGGCCCTTTTTTCCTTCTCCTTCTGCTTGCTTGCTTCTTTTTTACCGTTTTCATTGAGATTAGAAATTTTAACATAACAATTCCTCATATTTTAAAATGACACTTATTTAGCTTACATCTATGTGAACAATTTTTGAAACACATCTGAAGTCCAGGTGTTTCATAGTGGTTAAAACAAGGGCTTCAGAACCTAACAGACACAACTTTTATCTCTGTTACCTTTTAAGTGACCCTTTCTCTAAGGCACAGTTTCCTTGTCAAGTACTAACTGGATGATAATCTTTGTTAGGAGGACTGAAAGAGTTCATATAGATAGAAGTGTAAAAATAGGGCTAAAATCTGAAGGAAAACAATTATCAGGTACACTAGGCACTCCTGTGTTTATTTTCCTTTGCAGCTGATCTGGCTTATATAACTGGCAAGATTTCAACATGTAACCCCTTTTTATGGTATCATTCTGATTTCAAACAAGTTATTCAGAATTAGAGGAAGCAAAATTTAGAATTTATCATGATAGTTAAAGCATTTTTCAATGTTTCAATTTTACAAGATCTTTACATAGAACTTGGTATTGATATAGGGACTAAAGACATGTATAAAAGTTCTAAGGTAAATTACAACTAAAGGTGGAAATAAAAAGTGAGAGCCCTTGTTGATTTTGGTGGCTGTGTTCAGAGGATCAGTGTAACAGAAATAGTGGTATGACAGAGGATGAGATGGCTGGATGGCATCACTGACTCGATGGACGTGAGTCTGAGTGAACTCCGGGAGTTGGTGATGGACAGGGAGGCCTGGCGTGCTGTGATTCATGGGGTTGCAAAGAGTCGGACATGACTGAGCGACTGAACTGAACCCTGAAGAATGATTGCTTGTGTGAATGTTAAGTAGTTAAAATTTGAATATTTTGAGATTATTTCATCTTATTAGCTAATTTTTGAAAGAGCAATGCATGCCATAATCATAATATAAACAACTTTTTTATAATCAAGGAATATAAATATCTTCCAGTTTTTAATTATCCTGGAAAAAATTGCTCAAATCTGCCTGCATTGATTTTTATAAAATATATCAAGCACTGTGAAATTACAATAGTTGATACTTTAGAGTAAGTTTAAACTTACTCTGTGAACTTAGAACTACTATATTTGAATGAGGTCTTTGAAAAAGTTTTGGAGTGATTCATTGTAGATCACTTAACATTTCCAGAAGGAGCTAACATTTGATTTTCCTCTTTAGAAGAACCTTTGCAAGATGGAAATATTTAATTGTTATTCTGCCTTTCAAATAACATAAACTGTGGCAGTTTGTGACCTTTGAGTAGCTTTCCTTGTGAATTAAGGTCATTTTTTAGTAAGTGGATATCTTTTAGGTGTAGTTAAATGCCAGTATGAAGGGCCCTTGAGATATAAGAGTTGTTCTTGATTCTTTGCTTCTTGATTTTGTTCTGAAGAACAATTTTGTTTTCCTTTTGAAAATAAAATAACTTCACAGATGAGATTTCCTGAAACTTATCCAGTGATACCTTGAATCTTCGGTTCACCTTTCCTTAATATAATCATCATATATGCTTAGTCCTAAGAAATAAAGGCTTCTCTGGTAGCTCAGCTGGTAAATAATTTTCCAGAATTCTTACTCCTGGTTCAGTTCCTGGGTGGGGAAGATCCCCTGGAAAAGGGATAGGCTACCCACTCCAGTATTCTTGAAGTTCCCTGGTGGCTTAAGAATCTGCCTGCAATGCAAGAGACCTGGATTTGATGCCTGGATTGGGAAGGTCCCTTGGAGAAGGGAATGTACAAGTCCATGGGGTCACAAAGAGTCAGACATGACTGAGCAACTTTCACTTTCCACTTTCCTAAGAAATAAGTCATGTGCTTGTTAAACAATGCTTTTAAATCTCCATCACATATAAGGCACCTTTAGGGTACTTAGGAGTCCTTGATAAATGTACGTAATCTCCAGTATCTTTGAGCAACAAACATTTATTTACATAGATATAACTATATTCTCTTTCCATTGCATTTTCTAGAAAATGTGACATTTAAAATCTCATTGCCAAAGAAATATGAAGTACTTAATATATTGTTTGGCATTAATTTTTCTGTGGTGTGGAAAATACATTATGAAAGATGGGTACCATGTAGCTAAAGTTTGTTGGTACCATGAGTACTAAAGTTTGTTGTCTCTGGAGTATTTTGTCCCTACCAGTTCTGAGGGAATGACTCATTTGGATAATTAATTTTGGCTCCATTTTATACTTTAGTCCCTCAATTAAATATGTGCAAATATTGAGTACTATGATATGTGATTTGACTTTGTAGTTAGACTCAGTATTGAGATGGTGAGATTTTGACATCTGGAAACAGATCTGGTTTTCTCTTATCATTAACTTTGCAGTTTAAGGAGTTAACTTTAGTTTATACATCAATGAAATGGGTATAGTGATGGACCTCAAAGTTTATTATTATGTTATATAAATTCTGGACACTGGCAAGCATATAGTAAACTTTAAATAAATGAAAGCACTATTATTTTTATCCCAGCATACATATGTTTTTATTTCTTTTCCACCTCTCCTTCTCCCTTTACCCTTTCCTCCTCATTTTCTCCACCTAGGTTTGCAGTTGTTCAAACTAAGCCCATGAGATGAAACGGTAGTCCCTCAACAAGAGCAGCTTCTTACAGTATTGACATTGTCAAACAACAGGAATAAAATTAGTACTCTAAATATTTTGAAATGCTGTTGGGAAAAACTTTCAAAAATTACATGAAGTTTTTAGCATAAACTAAATACAGTTTTTTAAAATTTCAAATAAGTACTTTATTATCTCCAGTGTTTTAATGTGAGAATTGAATTCATCTGGGCACCCTGTCTATTAAAATACAGACTTTGAAAAACTGGATACTTTACTTTTTTGGACTTTAATCACAACTTCTTGTAAGAATTCCAGGGATTTTATTCCAATAAAACTGAAGGGTTTTAAAGATTACTGCATGAAATGAATGAATCAATAACATATATGAGCTTAAAAATGTAAAATGACATTAAATATTTGTAAAAATACAAGATCTTTATGTTCTATTGGTCCCAAATAAAATTCACCAAGTGCAAATTTGAAGGTAACCTCAAGCATCCATTTTGAATCATCGTAACATCAACACAAGAAAAAGTTTAATGAATGTTAAAACCCTTTATTCCTTAAATAGGATATAGGATAACTCCATCCCTATTTTAAAAGAATATGTGGCATGACCTTAATTTTCCTTTTCCCCTTTTCTCTTATCCTCACCTCCCTTCTGTCCCCCTTTTCTTCTCCCAGCTGCAGAATTTAGATCAATTACATTCCTTAGTTCCTGGCTAGTTTTCAGGATGATCCCTACAAATTTCTCTTTTATTCATGTATTATTCCCTTTTACCTCTGTTCCCAGCTTAAATATCCCTTTGCATCATAGGCAACTGTCCTAATGTAATTGATTTCTGTCCTTAGATTTATAATGTATCCTTGTAAAGTATATAATGATACTTTGGATAGGAATGAGTTTTTAATATTTTTAAGTAATGTTGTGACAGAATGCATTAGGTATTTTAAATATTTTTTGGCTTTTCAAGGTCTATTCCTGTTAAAATATTTACACAGAACTTGTTGATTCTCACTGCTGTATAGTAATCCATAAAGTTTCACATGATACTCCCATGATGGATAAGTTGATTACTTTCTACTATCAGCCAACACTAAGAGACTTGTATTAAACATCCTCTTAAATGTCTTTCCAAACCAGAAACTCCGGTTCGATCCCTGGATTGGGAAGATCCCCTGGGGAAGGGAATGGCAACCCACTCTAGTATTCTTGCCTGGAGAACCCCATGGACAAAGTAGTCTCATGGGCTATAGCCATGGGGTTGCAAAGGAGTCAGACACGACTTAGCAACTAAACAGCAACAAGCCTTGGACTGAAATCTCTGCTTTCGTACTTCTGTGTTAACTTGGCAAGTTCTTGAGTGTCTCTGAGTCTGTTTCCTTATTCATGCAGTGGACAGGGTTTTAATATACAGTACTATGTTGAGAGCTCAGTGAGAATATTTTTCAAGTATATGGTGTGGTATGTGGCATGATTAGGTACTGCATAATGGTAAGTATATGCTTCTCCTCTGTTCTCCATCAGAAGCCAAAGAAGGTATATGACTTTCCAAATGTGAAAGATTATTATTCTCCGTAGATAGTACTAAGTATGTAAAGTGCATTATATTTGATCCTGTTTTTGTAAGCAGTGCTTGACACTGTAAATTGTGAAGAGCATCCATTACAATATTAATGATAATAGCCAACATTTATGGAGTGTTTGCCACATGGCTGGCACTATCTTAAACACTCTCCATATACTAACTCATTTAGTCCTTGTCAAAAAACCCAGGAGATATTATTTTCTCCCATGTTGCAGATTAGTAAATGAAGGCACAGTGTGTTAAATTACAGGGTACACAAGCAAATTTGGGATCAAACGATTCTATGCATTTTTATGCATTGAAAATTGGTATCTCAAACCCTTTCATTCTCCGTATAGAACTAGGAATTCTCCAGATAAATAGATCTTGACACACATGAGCCTTCTCATCCTCGTCTTCTAGTTGGGAGGGACTCTGGTTTAAGGGCCCAGCAACCCATCTCCTTGTGGGAAGGAAAAAGGACAAGAGAAGCATCCAAGTTTGAGGGATAGGTCTGCTTGAGCGCCTTGCTTTGTGGGCAGCTGGTGATGGGGTATCTTATAATATTGAGAAATCATGATTGTTTGGAGTGAAAAATAAAGGGCATAGTGAAAATGTAAATTTTTAAGTGTGATTATGTGTGAAAACACAAACATTGATTTTCCCACTTGTGAATTTATTAGCAGGAAAGATAAAAAAGCATTATATATGAGTAAAACTTATATACTTAACTATTTTAAGGAGCATAATGTTTTGCTGATATATTCTGATGATTATTAAGCCTCTTTACATCTTTGATCTTAGTTGTCTTCTTTTTGATTCCCAATTCTTCTGTTATTTATCAGTGTTTTTGTTTTTGAATGAAACCTTTGTTTATTTTAAGATCATTTCTTACAGTTTCTGGTTTAGTAGGTATACAACAATTTCAGTTCGTGAAGAACTCTACTGAAATTTGAAAGAGCTTCAAATCTGTAGGTGATCTTAAGATAACATCGTTCTTGGTCTTATGATGAATTGTATGTGTATATATTTGCTTTGAGATGTAATCATCATCCTTTAGGCTTTCACATGTAACCCCTCAGTTTGAGTTTAAAGGAAATAAATTTTCTTTCTTAAAGATGTTCTATGAGATTTTTTTTCTCTCCTTGTGGTACTTCCTGACAGCTTGATAGTATATCATATATAATCGGAATGACACTAGTCTGAATACTTCTTTCTTTTTTTGGCAGCGTGGGGTAACCTTGGAAATGTTCTCAAGAGTCAGAGCAAAATTTCTGAAGCTGAAAGCGCCTATAGAAATGCTTTGTATTACCGAAGCAACATGGCTGACATGCTTTATAATTTGTGAGTATGCGTTGCTTTCCCTGGTTTGGTATCTTTGAAACATGTGATGAGCAAGGCTATTGCTTTCACTGCTGGAAATGGATATGATGATAGCTAATATCCTGAAAGTCTTTTCATGAATCATGCTTCTGAGGTGAGCAAATAGATGGTATTTGTATTACAACTCTTTGTTTTGGGTCACATCACTGATATTCATGTGTATTGACATAATATGGCTGAAATTTTTGAAGTAGTATGCCATATAACATACAAAAATTGTTTAACTGCTTTTAGTTTAGTTTTTTTTTTTTTTTAAGTTTGTACCTTAGTACTTGGGTTCATAAAATAAGACTGCTGCTATGCATGATGCTCTATATAATTGATATCTTGATTTTTTAATGGTAGATTTTATCCTCTGTTAAAGAATCGCTGCTGTCAAAGTATGTATAGAAAGTATGTACTGAAACTGGGAAGTTAATAAGATAATATTTTTCTTTTTCCACCCTGTCCTCCAAAAGTAGTGATGATTAGTTTGGAATAATGGGATAATTTGGAATGCCTGTGTATGTTAGGTTAGAAAAATCACTGGAGGAAAATGCTCTTCTGTTCTTTGAATGGAAAGTTGAGGAGGTGCAGTTAGATGTGAGTGGATAAATGCAAGTTAAGCTGAAATCCTTTGCTGTCTCTTGCATTGGATACTTCTTTGTTTATAAGTAATAGAACCTTAGTCTAAACTTGCTTAAACACAAAAGAGAATTTCTTAGCCCCCATAATTTAAAATTTCCTGGGGTTGACTAGATGAAGGCATAAATAGACCCAGGTGCTTTATTATGTTTTGAGTATTTGTCTGTATTTTGTATTTTTGGTTTCCTCAGGGTTCACTGCTTTTTCTGGTACTCTGTCTATGTTAATGAGATGACTCCTACACCTCTATGCATATAGAGGGTTCTCAGGCTCGGAAGGAGCTGTCTTGGTGTGTCTATTAATCCTGAAAAAGGTCCTGAATAATCTTCCTAAGGTCGTGCATTCTTGAAACAGATCTCCATTGACAGTGCCTCCAGGATTGGAATAGAAGGGCGGAGGACCAGTTCCCTGTAGAAAGGGAACAGGCATCATAAGATGTCTACTGCTTGTGTTTAATGACTACAATGCAATATCCATAGTATTAAATTAATTTTTCAACTTCATTTTTAATATGGCTAAATCTCAAGCACATACATTTTTAAAAATATCAGGAAGAGAAAAACAAACCAAAATCAAGATATTTTCAGGGAAAGCAGACACGATGAGCTCAGTTTAACTTCCTATTTGTACGTTTACCTTGGCTTTAACCTCCCAGACTTTAAACCTGGGGTCTCAGTCTTTTGGCCTGAAATCTACATTAGATCAATGTGTGTTTTGTGTTGACCTGCAGAGTTCAATTTTCTCTTTTTAACTTGTGCCTTCAGGTGGAGCACTCCCTCTCCAGTTTATACAGCCCCTGATATTTACGAGATCTTTGATGTTTTATACTTCATCATGTACATAATAAATATATGTGTGTGTGTGTGTGTATAACCAGCATTTCCTTGAAATAATTTGAGATTGCATCTTTTTCTTTTCTTGAATGAATATATCTAGATTCTCTAGCGAAACTACCCCCCCCATGTCTTCTTTATCTAAATAATATGACGATACCATATTACTGATTCATAGTTTCAGTTCAGTTCAGTTGCTCAGTCGTGTCCGATTCTTTGTGACTCCATGAACCGCAGTATGCCAGGCCTCCCTGTCCATCACCAACTCCCAGAGTTCACTCAGACTCATGTCCATTGAGTAGGTGATGCCATCCAACCATCTCATCCTCTGTCATTCCCTTCTCCTCCTGCCCTCAGTCTTTCCCAGCATCAGAGT
Source organism: Capra hircus (assembly GCF_001704415.2). Classification (NCBI taxonomy): domain Eukaryota; kingdom Metazoa; phylum Chordata; class Mammalia; order Artiodactyla; family Bovidae; genus Capra; species Capra hircus. Next base: position 12,252,662 of record NC_030812.1, read on the forward strand.
CTTTTCAAACGAGTTAGCTCTGGTGGCCAAAATATTGGAGTTTCAGCTTCAACATCAGTCCTTCCAATGAACACCCAGGATTGATTTCCTTTAGGATGGACTGGTTGGATCTCCTTACAGTCCAAGTGACGTTCACGAGTCTTCTCCAACACCAAGTTCAAAAGCATCAGTTCTTCAGTGCTCAGCTTTCTTTATAGTCCAACTCTCACATCCATACGTGACTACTGGAAAAACCATAGCCTTGACTAGATGGACCTTTGTTGACAAAGTAATGTCTCTGCTTTTTAATATGCTGTCTAGGTTGGTCTTAACTTTCCTTCCAAGGAGTAAGCATCTTTTAATTTCATAGTTTATTATTCATAATAAATAATAAATTATAATTTCATGCTTTATTATTTCATGAAAAAGAACCTTATCAGTTTAATAAATTTATACAAATGTTTATTTACTTTTGCCTCTGAAAATGATATTGTCAGAGGGAGCTTTTGGGGTCACATATGGCCACTTTGCTTCTTGTGCCTATTTTTTATACATTTTCGGGGGGAAAAGCTGGACAACTAGCATCTCGTCTCTGAACTTGTTTTTCTCATCTGCAGCCATTGGTTAAAAAGTTAACTATCTTTTGATGATGTTTGTTGGGCAAGGGTTGAAAGAAAAAGAAAATGTCTACCCACACTTATTCTTTGAGAAATTTACTCAACTAGATGAATATAATTCAGCTAGAATTTAATAACTGCATTTTATAGCTCACTCTGTGGATGCATATATAAACTGTGAAAACGCATAGATAAACCTCCCTGAACCCTAATGAAAATTGCTGCTGGAGGAGTGGTTGTTAATAAGATTGGGTCCCTCCACCTCACCATTTGTAGGAAATGAGATATGGCATAAATAGTGTCAAAGTAATGTTTTTAATATGGCAAGTTTCTTTAACAACACTTTACTGTTACCTCAGATGAACAGGTAATTCCACAAGAAAAGGTGGCAGTGATTTTTGATGTATTGTGTTTTATAACCCATGTGGTTCACAGAATTCTGCTACATAATTATGTTTCAAAATAGGTGAATCCTTCAATGATTTTAATTAAATAGTATAAAATACACTGATAGGTATTTTGTAACCCATAATATCATAAATATGCTTGGTATCATGTATACCTAGGAGCAATCTTTTTTTTTTTTTTTCTGTTTTTTTATGTAGTTAAGCCAGCTTTTCTCATGGAGAATTTAAGGACTATTTCACAAATATAAAAACATTTTTTGAGATATATATGCTATGTCACGTAACTTTCTCTAATATACAGAAATTATTCCTTGTTCTATTGCAAATCCTGAAAGTAAAGGAGTTTGCTTTGCTCACTTTAGCCCAATAACATTCTTTTGTGGTAGCAGCAGTTGTTAATCACATTTCATATTATCAGTTAAGTCTCTTAAAGATGCTTTATGCCCCAAACCTGAAACTAATGAAGCTGTTACAGTAGTTAACATGAAATGCTCATATTTATCGATGCATTTTATAGTATTATTTATTCATTTTTGTGCTGGGTCTTCATTGCTGCACAGGCTTTTCTCTGGTTGAGGCGCGTGAGGACTACACTGCAGTTGCAAAGCCAGGGCTTCTCCTTGCAGTGGCTTCTCTTGTTGGGGAGCATGGGCTCTAGGTCTCATGGGCTTCAATAGTTGTGGCTTCTGGACTCTAGAGCACAGGCTCAGTAGTTGTGGTGCACAGGCTTAGTTGCTCTGAGATATATGGGATCCTCCCAGACGAGGAATCAAGCCTCTGTCTCTTGCCTTGCAAGGCAGATTCTCTACCACTGAGATTCTCTATCACTGAGCCATAAAAGCTGTTGAGAATCATAAGCTCCTATTAGGTCCTCTACTTTGCTTTAAACAAGTAACCTAGATTTTTTAAAAAACATATTCAGTGTTCATAAATCTGTCTGCTTTGTAAATTGTAGAAAAAATCATATTGCTGGAAATTTTCATTTGGAATATAACTTGGAAACACATTTCATTTTGTAACTTCAAAACAATAATTCCTAAAGACAGGTATGCCACCACTGACCAGACTCAGGATGATTCTAAGAAGCCAGAGATAGTCTTTAAATTAATTCCTATAGTTTTATTTTTATGTTTATATTTTAAAAATATAACTAGCACAACCAAATACTGTTCTGGGAGAGAAAAGAGAAAAAAAAAATGATTTGGAAAACTATTAAGTAAGAAATAGCACAAATGATAAATGGTTATATCTGAAGTTTAGGAAGCATTGCATTAAAAGATTTTAAAACTTTGAGGACTTCTTTTATACAAGAGTAATTAATACCAAGTTATATCCAAACAGTGCATATGTATAGCTATCAGTTCAGTCACTCATTCATCTCCGACACTTTGCAACCCCCATGGACTGCGGCACACCGGGCCTCCCTGTCCGTCACCAACTCCTGGAGCTTACTCAAACTCATATCCATTGGGTTGGTGATGCCATACCACCATCTCATCCTCTGTCATCCCCTTCTCCTCCCGCCTTCAATCTTTCCCAGCATCAGAGTCTTTTAAGATGAGTCAGTTCTTTGCAGCACATTTCCACTTCAGCGTCTGTCCTTTCAATGAATATTCAGGATTGATTTCCTTTAGAATGGACTGGTAGGATCTCCCTGTAGTCCAAGGGACTCTCAAGAGTCTTCTCCAATACCACAGTTCAAAACCATCAATTCTTCAGCATTCAGTTTTCTTTATAATGCAACTCTCATGATAGAATAATTTTAAATTTTTTCTTTGGGAATAGTTACTTGAATTATATTTGTGTCCTAACTACTCTTGTTAGTTGCTTATATATGCTATGACAGTTTATCTTCACTTGATGTCTGCACAAAAAAGAAAATGAAACTCAGATAATTTGTGTAAGATTGCACACACAGTAGAGGAGCCAATATTTGAACTTAAGATGTTCTGACGCTACAAAGCTGCAACAATAGTATTTCTGCCCAAGCTGGCAGAAATAAACCAAGATTTTGAGGAAAAAAAAAATCTTAGTATACAACTTTCAAATTCAAGAAAATAGTTAGTTCAAAACACCTTTCATGTAGAAATAAAATACTAGGAATTACATCTAACAAAAAGTATAAGTTAAATTTTTTATGATAGTTCCTTAGTTTATTAAACTCAGGCTGTACTATTTTGTTAAAAACATCATGGTTTTGTACATCTGAGCTAAGTTGCCTTTGAGAAAGTACTATAGAAACTGTTTTAAATTGCCTAAACATTATCACATTTTAATATCACTTCAATCCATGTTACAGATTATAGTCATATAATGTGAAATTTAAAACAGTACCTAGTTGTACCTTTTTGTGTTGAGGTATAATTGACTGTAAGATTTTATTAGTTTCAGATGTACAATGATTCAATATTTATTTATATTGCAAAATGACTACTGTAGGAAATTGAGTTAACATCTGTCACCGTACACTGTTACAAATTTTTTTCCTGTGATGAGAACTTTTATTTAGCATCTCTCTCTTATCAACTTTTAAATATATGATGTAATGTTATTAACTAGTCACTTTGCCATGTGTTCATTATATCTCTAGGACTTACTTATCTTATAACTCACATTTACACCTTTTGACCCCCTTAACCATTTTGCCTACTTCTAACAATTCTACTGTTAATAGCAATCGATGTATTACATTTATTGCATAGCATGTATTTAGTCTTTTATTCATATTGTCAAATTTATTAAAATTCAGCAGTCCCCACAAGTTGTTTTAAGGCCAGTTTAACAGATCTGCCTTACGATACTCATTAATCTTTTCAGGTATAATAAATTTTCAGGGATAAGTCAGATGGACCATTGCTCAGTGATTTACACTGTCAAATCTTATAAATGCATAGCCGACTTTCAACCTTTTAACTACACTGCCCACTGCCATCAGAAATATAATTGATTTCTCGTCTGAAAAATACTCAGTATTCTTTCATTGTTATAGATTTATCCCAGCCAGTCTCTTCCAATTGCTACCTAAACAGGGAATTCAATAGAACACTGAATATTTCATTAGACACCAGATTTCAGAATGCAGATAATAAACTTAATGTGTTTTAATCAATTTTTTGATTATCTTACATAACAGAGGGGATTATTTCTGTTCATAATAGAGATTTTGCCACCATAAATTAGCTGTCATTTTTATTCTATAAAAATGTAAGTAATCATCTAATCTGAAAAGCTAGGAAAGGAGTAATACAATAAACTAATAAATTTAAGAGAACTAAAGATAGAAAATGCTAATAAAGTAGAATATGGAGAAACAATGGGAAGTAATGAATAAATGTAAGAGCTTATTCTATTAAAGGATCAACAATTTATGGCAAAGATCATGGACAAAATGCAAAATCTCAAATATGCAATATTGAGAATGAGAATGGGCCTGGATTCAGATATATGGAAGCTTAAAATAACAATATTAGTTATATATATTAAAATCTTAGTAATATGGATACTGTTCTGGGAGAATATAAATGATTAACATTAGCCCAAGAAGAAGTAGACAATCTGAATCAAAACCTTGGAAAAATTTGAAAACCACATTGAAGAATTTTCTCCCCCAAGAAATAAAGGCATTTCATGAGTAAGTTCTATCAAATCTTTAATCAAATAGTATTTGTTGCACTAGTTAGACTTCTCAGTTATTTTTGTGAAGCTAGATAAAATGGATAGTAAAAAGTCTGATGTAATTGAAAACCAAAAAACAGAAGAGAATAATGACAACGAAACTCAAAAACAGAAAGCAAACAAGCAAGAACAAATAACAAAATCACAACAGGCTACTTAGACTTATGAATATACATGTAAATGGCAACCTACCCCAGTATTCTTGCCCGGAAAATTCCATGGACAGAGGAGCCTGGTGGGCTATAGTCCATGGGGTCGCAAAGAGTCAGTCATGACTGAGCACATCAGTACAATATACATGTAAACATACCTTAAAATTAACATATGGATGCAGTGGCATATTAAAGATTATAACACCACTTTCACATGGGGTGTATTGTACGATTTATGGTGGAGTATTCGATACCACAATTCAGTTGCTGTGCTCTTTAAATTTAAAAAGTCAGAAGAGGCAAAAAATTATGATCATCTCCAGAAGTGCTAGGAAAGCTTTTGAGCAACATCTGCCTCAGTGAACAAGACATAGACTAGGAATAGATAAATACTTCTGCAACGTAATGATTATCTGTTTAAAGTTATAGAAATACCATATTTTATATTGAAATATAGTGGTCATTATGATTCAAATTCAGCTTCTTGAGGGAGTGGCAGTTTCTTATTGGTCATTATATCTCTCCATATCTTCAGAAGTTCGAACTGCATTTGTTGACTTTACAAATGATTTATGAAATTCATATCAGAGCAGAGGAGGTTACATTTATTACTAGAAGTGATAAGGTTAGCAATGGATATTAGATAGCCACATTTGTGGTTCTTTCAATGATTGTTTTGATCATTGTCACTAAACAATTCTGGACAACAAGAGCCTTCTTGAATAAGGTATTCAGAGTTGTATTTTCTTCAAGTTTCAGAAACAAATACATTTATGTTAGGGTTGATTCCTGTGTTAGTTTCCCAGGGCTACCACAATGAAGTACTGCAAATTAAGTGGTTTAAAATAATAGAAATTTATTGTGGCCCAGTTCTGGAGGCTAGCAGTACAAAGTGAAGGTGTCCACGGGGCATGGTCCCTCTGAAGCCATTAGGGGAATCCTTCCTTCCCTCTTTCCTGGGATTTGCTGGGATTCTTTGGAGTTGCTTGGCCCACAGCTGCATGACTCCAGTCTCTGCCTTTGTCGTCACATGACAATCTTCCTGTGTGACTTTGCCTTTGCACCCACTCATAAGGATCCCAGGCAGATTAGGGGCTCACTCTTGTTACCACATCTCATCTGCATTGACCCTTTGTCCAAATAAGGTATTGAAAGTTACAACTTCAACACATCGTTTTTAGGAGAGATATAATTCAGCCCACAATAGCTGCCTGTTGGGAGCTTTATTTTGAGGCAGAGTGATAGATTCTATTCCCAGTGTCAAGCACAATGCCAAGCACATGAGTTTTTAATGGGAGAGAGGGGTTAAGGGAAAGACTCCTTAACAAATCTAGAAATTTACATAGAACACATTTATATATCTCATGATGCCAAGAGATCTGTCTTCAGAGGAATTAATTTAGGAGCATAGAGCAGTGAGGGAAATGTCAAGTGCAGAGTTGTCACCATAGATGCCGTTCTAATGAGAGATTTGTTTGTTTGTTCAGGGTCAGGTTTTGAGGGCCCTTGAGAGGTTAGAAAGATGAGAGATTACAAAATGAAAGTGGTGAGACTACCTGATAATGGGGTTGAGCCATTCCTTGAATCCTCATTGAAAATAAGGCGTGAGAAGGCTATGAAAGTGAGATGTGTAGACATGAGGGGGGAAGTAAAGTGAAAAAGTGAAAGTTGCTTAATCATGTCTCTTTGCAACCTCATGGATTATACAGTCCATGGGATTCTCCAGGCCAGAATACTGGAGTGGGTAGCCGTTCCCTTCTCCAGGTCATCTTCCCAATCCAGGGACTGAACCCAGGTCTCCCACATTGCAGGCAGATTCTTTACCAGCTGATTGACTAGGGAAGCCCAAGAATACTGGAGTGGGTAGCCTATCCCTTCTCCAGGGACCTTCCTGAGCCAGGCATTGGACCAGGGGCTCCTGCATTGCAGGACAGTTCTTTACCAGCTGAGCTATGCTGGTGGGACTACCTGAAAATGGGGTTGAGCCATTCCATGAATCCTCACTGAAAATAAGGCATGAGAAGCCTGTGAAAGTGAGATCTGTATAAATGAGGGGGGACATAACACTTGGCCAAGTGGTTAGAGTTCAGGGCAAGGTTTCCTGCCAATTTCCATGGATATGTGCATGTAAGGAATGGAGAGGGGTGCGCAGAGGATACCAGGGAAGTCAACAGGTCTCTCAAAACAGAATTCAAGAGAGGCTATCAAACAGGAATGCCAGGAAGCGCTTGCCATATCTCATATCAGATGAATGGGGCTGAGAGACTTTGGTCATATTCCAGTGGCTTGGAGTCATCAGAGCTCTGGATACATGACTCATCAGGCTCTTTAGTGATTCCTGGAAGAAGGTGAAACAGCTTGCAGGTACCCACCTACTTGTTCACATGGCAAGAACAAAACCTAACACTTATTATATGCTTTGATTTTGTTTTAATTGATCATTTTACCACTTCGTTTGTACTTGAATACAGTACTGTTGTAGAACACCGGAACACTACTGAAAAATATGAGTAAAATATAAAAGTTATTATTGCATTCCTTACACATCTTATCCCCTCGTCTAATACATATCTTTTTACTTTTTTGTATATGTAGTTATAACATGTAGTTATACAAGCATAGTTTTAACTTCTCCCCTGCGTATGTGCATAACCAGTGATTTTTTACTCCTGAGTGTATGTACACATGTGTCATAATTTTCACTACTACCTCTGATTATATTGTTTCAGTTGGGTCTATTACATAGACAGCATGAATAAATGTCCAGTAGGATGGTTTCAAGACTGTGTTGCTTCATTCATTTCCCCCAATTACCCTTGGAGTTTGTTTTGTTTATAAACTGTTAGTAATTTTTCTAGAAATTAATTATTCAGGTTTCTTACCTAGTTCTTTTTTTTTTAACATCAAAAACATTTTGTATTGGAGTATAGCTGGTTAGAAATGTTGTGGTAGTTTAAGGTGAATAACAAGGGGCTCAAGCATACCGAATTCTCAGCCATTTTACCTGATTCTTTACTGAGATGTTTTTCTTGTTTATTTATAAGACTTAAGGTAAAAATAGGCCCCTCTGCTGCACTTATATGTCTAACACAAACATTTGTTCTGCAGGTATTTTCTCCTAGTTTTTGCTTGTATTTTTAATTTTCTTATGATACTCTATTGTATATAACTTGAGTCTATATATATATATATATATATAAATATATAATCCATAGACCCTTTCCTTTAAGGCTCTGCATTTATTTTAAAAAGTTATTGTCCATTTTTAAAATGTTTTTAGAATTATTTTTTCTTCAGCTACTTGGTCTACCCTGAGTATATGTTTTGTATTAAGTTGATTTTTTTCCCCCAAAATGAAACATAATGTCCCCGTAGTAATTTATTAACTGCTTCTCACATAGGCTAAATTATATGTAAACAAAAGGTTGTTATGGGCTTTATTTTGGTCTTTTGATAACCTACACCAAGAACAAATTGTTTCATTTAATATAACTTCTGGTATATTTTACATTTTAAAATATAAGTTTCCCATTCTTGTTATTTATTTTCAAGCACTTCTTGATTATTCTTCTGTGTTTTGTTTTTAATATGAACTTAACACAGCCTTGTTAAATTGTATTAGAAAAGTCCATTTGGGCTTTTGTTTGATTTTTCAGTGACTATATGTTCAAGGGAGGTAAACCGACATTGTTCTACTCTTGAAATATCCCTTCCAGATAAATGTATTTCTGTATTTATTTCAAATTTTAAATTTCCCATATTTAAAGTATTGTGTTTGGGAAAGTCTCACATGTTTGTTGATGATTTATTCTATTTTTTTTCAAAAAAGTATTTCTGCTAATGTGAATTAGATTCTTTTATTCCCACTCATTACAGTTTAAACTGGTTGTTCTGATTATTTAGGTTTTACTTTTTTCTAAAGATAACTGATTCCAAATTTTGTTGTTGCTCTATCATGTGTCTGGGTTTTAGTTGAAAGTTCTTTCTTGGATTTTTCCCAAATGTTATATTCTTATTTGCTGGGAGGCCTTTGCACATACTGTTTGTTTTGCCTGCAACATTCTCTGTTGTCGCCTCTTATGACCTCTTTATACCCTACTCCTCATTGTTTTTGCCTGGCCTCATACTTTTACATACCTGTATACTTCTCTGCGAATATTTCTTGATACCTTTCTTATTACCAGAATAGGAATATGAATAGTTGGTCCCAGATGTTACCATAGCAACTAACACTTGTTTCTTTTTAGTATGGATCATATTTACATATTGGGCTTCCTAGGTGGTACTAGCGGTAAAGATCTCACCTTCCAATGCAAAAACATCCCCTGGAGGAGGAAATGGCACACCATTCAAATATTCTTAGCTGGAGAATCTCGTGGACAGAGGAGCCTAGCAGACTACAGCGCATAGGGTTGCAAAGAATCGGATATGATCGAAGCAACTTAGCATGCACACACACACATTTAGATACATGATACCATGTTTTTGTTAGTTACAGTGCAGTCTCTATAAGGCCAGGGATGTTTAGGTACCATTCCATCCCCGGTACCACGCACCATGCTAAGCACATGAGCTTTAAATTGTGCACTAATCCATGGTGATTAAGAATCTAATGAATGATTTAAACTATGTATATATGGATTAATTAATGAGTTAATAAATTATTAAATAAGTTGATTAGTGATTTCACTGCTACTGCTAAGTCGCTTCAGTCATGTTCAACTCTGTGCGACCCCATGGACGGCAGCCCACCAGGCTCCCCCGTCCCTGGGATTTTCTAGGCAAGAACACTGGAGTGGGTTGCCATTTCCTTCTCCAATGCATGAAAGTGAAAAGTGAAAGTGAAGTCACTCAGTCGTGTCCAGCTAGTAGCGATGCCATGGACTGCAGCCTACCAGGCTCCTCTGTCCATGGGATTTTCCAGGCAAGAGTACTGGAGTGGGGTGCCATTGCCTTCTCCGAGTGATTTCACTAAGTGAAAATAAACTTAACAAAATGCAAGTTTGCTAGAAAACAGTCTCCAGTTTGCTAAGTATATCTAGTCAATTCTCTTATTTTCCAACTCATGTTATTAGTCATGTTCCCATTTAACTCTTTGTATTGATTTATTCCACTACTTTTTCCATTATGTATACCTATGAAAAAGCCATGTCCAGAAAATGTAAGAGTAGTAAAATTACCTCACAGGTAACATGGTTATTGTATACATACTGAGGTGGGATAAAGATTCTGGAATATATCATCTGATGTCAAGATCTGACTTCTCATTTCCTTTCTCCCACCAAACCCAAAATATTTTCTTTATGACAAACATATTGAAAAAAAAATTTTTTTAATTGATAAGAGAAAATAATTATGTTATATAATTGGATAACCAGCTAAGGGATATTTCAGCACAACAAATTCTGATATCTTGGTTAATCAGAAAAACTCAAATAGTAAATAATAAAGCATTTACTTCTATTCTGATTTATTAAAACTGTGATGATATTTCATGGTTCCTAAAATAGAAATAATCTGTTTAAAATCCTACTTGAGATGTGTAAGTGGCTATATAATTGATTTTTATTTATAGAAATACATTGTTTAAATGTATCTTTCAATTCTTTTCAATTCTAATCTGTAGACTTCCTATAAGATTAACCATCCCTACAGGAAAAGTGGATCAACTAAGGATATAAGTGTAGCTTTTATTGAAAATATTTTCAAAAGTAGAAATTAGTAATTATTTGAAATTAGGGCAGTTTAACCATGCTTGATGATTTCATCAACCATTTATATGTATTTGTGCATGTAAATTCTTGACTATATTTTAGCATTAAATTATCCACTCGAGTTTTGGATGCTATACTATATGCTGTAGGATGTAGAATGCTATATACTACATTCAAGAAATTTGTCCAAGTCTTCTGTCTTGTCAAGATGCCAGGATAGATTAAGGCAAGAAAATTAATATATGATGACCTAGACATCTGTAGGATGATAAAGAAGAAGTCAGAAATAATTTAATGGAGAAGCTAAATTGTAATACATACAGATTGATTAAAAAAGACACATAATGAAAAAGTTTTCATTGCAGGTTTTATAGTGTAAACCATCATATGTGATTATTCAGAGTACATATTATAGGCAACATAAAAGCTCACTTTACAGCTTTCAAAGTATTTAGTGAGTTTTTGTAAGTGGTTTGCAGGAAGAAGCTATCAGGTCAGGTGCCTGGGGTTCTTAGTTGCCTGGGGTGATCAGTCCCAGAGAAACCTACTTGTGTAATAAAAACACAGAGAAGATTGACAGGGTTATCCTGTAGAAGTAGTGTTTGGCGGGATTTCCCCCACTATATTGTCACAGGAACCAGAAAGACTGAGTCGCTCAGTCGTGTCCGACTCTTTGAGACACCATGAACTGTAGCCCCTTAGGCTCCTCTTTCCATGGAATTCTCCAGGCAAGAATACTGGAGTGGGTAACCTTTTCCTTCTCCAGGGGATCTTCCCAACCCAGGAATCAAACTGGAGTCTCCTGCTGTGCAGGAGGATTCTTTACCAACTGAGCTATCAGGAAAGCCTAGAGGAGCTAAAGAACCTCCTGATGAAGGTGAAAGAGGAGAGTGAAAAGCTGGCTTAAAACTCAGCATTCAAAAAATGAAGATGATGGTGTCTGGTCCCTTCACTTCATGGCAAATAAATGGGGGAAAAGTGGAAACAATGACAGATTTTATTTTCTTGGGCTCCAAAATCATGTAGATGGTGACTGCGGCCACAGAATTAAAAGATATTTACTCGCTGGAAGAAAAGCTATCACAAACCTAGACAATGTATTAAAGAGCAGAGACATCACTTTACCTACAAAGGTCCTTCTAGTCAAAGCTATGAGTGTTTCAGTGGTCGTGTACAGATGTGAAAGCTGGACCATAAAGAAGGCTGAGCACTGAAGAATTGATGCTTTTGAACTGTGATGCTGGAGAAGATGCTTGAGAGTCCCTTGGACAGCAAGGAGATCAAACCAGTCAATCCTAAAGAAAATCAACGTTGAATATTCAATGGAATTACTGATGCTGAAGCCGAAGCTCCATTTGGTCATATTAAGAAGAGGTGGCGAGAATACACAGAAGAACTGTACAAAAAAGATCTTCACGACCCAGATAATCATGATGGTGTGATCACTAATCTAGAGCCAGACATCCTGGAATGTGATGTCAAGTGAGCCTTGGAAAGCATCACTACGAACAAAGCTAGTGGAGGTGATGGAATACCAGTTGAGCTGTTTCAAATCCTGAAAGATGATGCTGTGAAAGTGCTGCACTCAATATGCCAGCAAATTTGGAAAACTCAGCAGTGGACACAGGACTGGAAAAGGTCAGTTTTCATTCCAATTCCAAAGAAAGGCAATGCCAAAGAATGCTCAAACTACCGCACAATTGCACTCATCTCATATGCTAGTAAAGTAATGCTCAAAATTCTCCAAGCCAGGCTTCAGCAATACATGAACTGTGAACTTCCTGATGTTCAAGCTGGTTTTAGAAAAGTCAGAGGAACCAGAGATCAAATTGGCAACATCTGCTGGATCATGGAAAAAGCAAGAGAGCTCCAGAAAAACATCTATTTCTGCTTTATTGACTATGCCAACACCTTTGACTGTGTGGATCACAATAAACTGTGGAAAATTCTGAAAGAGATGGGAATACCAGACCACCTGACCTGCCTCTTGAGAAATCTGTATGCAGGTCAGGAAGCAACAGTTAGAACTGGACATGGAACAACAGACTGGTTCCAAATAGGAAAAGGAGTACATCAAGACGGTATATTGTCACCCTGCTTATTTAACTTCTATGCAGAGTACATCATGAGAAACGCTGGGCTGGAAGAAGCACAAGCTGGAATCAAGATTGCCGGGAGAAATATCAATAACCTCAGATATACAGATGACAGCACTCTTATGGCAGAAAGTGAAGAGGAACTAAAAAGCCTCTTGATGACAGTGAAAGTGGAGAGTGAAAAAGTTGGCTTAAAGTTCAACATTCAGAAAACAAAGATCATGGCATCTGGTCCCATCACTTCATGGGAAATAGATGGGGAAACAGTGGAAACAGTGTCAGACTTTATCTTTTTGGGCTCCAAAATCACTACAGATGGTGACTGCAGCCATGAAATTAAAAGACGCTTACTCTTTGGAAGGAAAGTTATGACCAACCTAGATAGCATATTCAAAAGCAGAGATATTACTTTGCCGACTAAGGTCAGTCTAGTCAAGGCTATGGTTTTTCCTATGGTCATGTATGGATGTGAGAGTTGGACTGTGAAGAAGGCTCAGCGCTGAAGGATTTATGCCTTTGAACTGTGGTGTTGGAGAAGACTCTTGAGAGTCCCTTGGACTGCAAGGAGATCCAACCAGTCCATTCTGAAGGAGATCAGCCCTGGGATTTCTTTGGAAGGAAAGATGCTGAAGCTGAAACTCCAGTACTTTGGCCACCTGATGCGAAGAGTTGACTCATTGGGAAAGACTCTGATGCTGGGAGGAACTGGGGGCAGGAGGAGAAGAGGACAACAGAGGATGAGATGGCTGGATGGCATCACTGACTCGATGGCGTCTGAGTGAACTGTGGAAGATGGTGATGGACAGGGAGGCCTGGCGTGCTGCGATTCATGGGGTCACAAAGAGTCGGACACGACTGAGCGACTGAACTGAACTGAACTGAACTGTGAAGAACTGACTCGTTGGAAAAGACCCTGATGCTGCGAAAGATTGAGAGCATGAGAAGAAGGGGGTGACAGAGGATGAGATGGTTGGATGGCCTCACTGACTCAATGAGCATGAGTCTGAGCAAACTCAGGGAGATAGTGAAGGACAGGGAAGCTTGCTGTGCTGCAGTCCATGGGGTTGCAAAGAGTTGAACACGGCTTAGTGACTGAAGGGCTTCCCTGGTAGCTCAGTTGGTAAAGAATCCGCCTGCAGTGCAAGGGACCCTGGTTCAATTCCTCAGTCAGGAAGATCCACTGGAAAAGGGATAGCCTACCCACTCCAGTATTCTTGAGCTTTCCTTGTGGCTCAGCTGGTAAAGAATCCGCTTGCAATGTGGGAAACCTGGGTTAGACCCCCTGGCTTGGGAAGATCTCCTGGAGAATGGAAAGATTACCCACTCCAGTATTCTGGTCTGGAAAATTCCACTGACTGTATAGCCCATAGGGTCGCAAACAGTCGGACACGACTGAGCAACTTTCACTTAGCAACTGAACAACAACAGCAAATAGGTATGAACACATATGCAATTTGTTTATTGGAAATAAGGGTTCAATCATTCATTCAACAAATATTAGAGCCCTCAGAGTGATAGATGTTGGATGGTGAGAATAAACTGACAGAGTATAGTTTCTGTCCTCAGGTAGCTTGAAGTTTGGATTTAAAAATGTTAATAAAGCAACATCTCTTCTAAGCAAGAGATGCTTGTATTATTATGAAAAGGTAAAAACTTAGCTCAGCTTGGAGCTAAAGGAAGAATAATAAAGAGAAAGACAAGAGGAGTCAAACTAGAAAGACAAACGAACAAGTTCATTTAGGAGGAAAATTGTACAGAATTGACTGTGTAAGTTTCAGATGACTATTGGGCATCCACTAGGCAGCTAGAATGGTGTTTCTACTACTCATGAGAGTATTCTGCAGTAGAGGATGTAGTATTTAGGAGTAATTATACAAGTGTGTGAGTTGAAACGAACTATAAATAATTGTGGAGGGCATGTGTGTGTGTGTGTGTGTGTGTAATGTGTGTATATATGTAGATAAAGGAAAGAAGGACCATAGATGGCATCCTGGGTAACACCAGTATTAAAGGAGGTTGGTATTGAAAGTGGAACCATAAAGTGTGCTCAAAGAAAAAGAAAGAAACCTAGGGTATGCGATGCCATAGAAGCTGATGTATAGGACAGAAAGAAGGGAGAAAATGGCCACAGATCATGTACTGTGGAGAAGTATTTCTATGAGGATTTTGTGTCCCTGTAGGGGCAAAATATTGACATTAATCATGGGTCTAGAAACTGGGAAATATTATGCACTTCTGAATGTAGTAGAGGATAACATTTTGTCTGCAAAAAATGGAGAAGTAATAATTTGTCTCCTACAAAATGCATGGACACAATGACCAAAGAATTGAAATTCACGCTAGGGATTCCTTAGGAGCTGGGGATATAATTTATTTACGTCTTTGTTTCCAGCACTTAGTGAAGTCCTTGACACCTCCTTGGTACTAACAAGTGCTTTTGGATAGGACTGAATTAAACCACTTATTATTTTGCACTCATTTCATTATAGTGATGGATACTACACATGGTGATGTTGATGTCTAGGATTGCTTGCTGGAAGCAAAGAATGTTGCTAAATGTTGTTAAATGTTGCCCTCCCCATTGCAACCTAAAGTAAAATTGAGAGAAATCAGAATCTTTTTAAAAATAGGAGCCTGGCAACAGAAAGGAGGAGATTAGATCCTTCCTCTGCTTGTTTGAATTATAGGTTTTCTATTACGAATAGAGTTTTAAAATGGCACAGTGTGGGTCACGCTTTTGCATGTAGAAATGTTCATTCAAAATTAGCTGTGCAGAGAGAGTTAAACTATTTTCCATGTTGGAAAAACGATGAAAGACATTTTTCTGAAATCTCGTTAAAACAGCCTTTAATTTTATAATCATTGTTTATCCAGTGCACTGTAGGTGCATTTGACGACATGTATTAGAAAGCCTAGAAAAGAGGTTTATTAAGAGATTCATCCTGTTTTTTAGTGCCTCGTGTTTGGTTTAACTTTAAAACTGATTGAAAGTTGCTCAAATGGCCAGAAGCATTTTTGTTGTTGTAGTTCCTAAAATTATATTCATGTGGGCAGTGCTGGCTGATAGGCAGCAGGATTTCAAATAAATTAATTTTAGTTTTCTCAGAAGGAGGTTTTACATCATGGGGGAAAAAAAAAGCATCTTCCTCTACTCTTGTAGAAAAGTGAACAGATGTGAATTTGTTATTTGTGTAGTTCCAGTCAGTCCTCTGCAGATTTACAATTACCGTGACTTGAGAATTATTTCCTAGACACACCAGGAAATACAGTAATCTTGTCTTCCATTTTATTTTTTTCTCTTACGCAAAACGTAACTAATTTGGCCTTCATCTTGGGAGAAGTTGCTTCATATGTTGGAGAAGTTTCTTAAAGTACAACTGAAGTTTTGAGGGAGACCATCTGTATATTAAGATGATGAATTTTAAAAATTAATGTCTTGTCATCTGCTGCTTATTTTCATCTTGCATGCTATTCGTATAAATAGTGTACTAAATGATTACTGTGACTAAATTATATCTCATATCACTCACTTCTTTCAATTCTTTGCTCCAAAGAATTGCATGAGGCTCCCCAGCTGCCCTATTTAAACTGCAGCCCCTGCACTGCTCTCATACTCCTATTCTCTTTTACTTAATTCTTTTTTTTTTAACATTTATTACCTTCTAGTGAACTTTATAAATTCCTATTTAGCTGAATATAGTGGTATTTAAATAAGTACAACTGTTAGTTCATTTTGTATATGTAGGCTTTATGTAATCTCCTTGAAGACAGAGCTTATATATAGCCTAAGTGCCTGGTATAGTGGTTAGCTCATAGCACAAGCTTGATAAATATGTGTTGGATGCATATTTATATGTGCTGTCCATGATTCTGGTACATCCATTTTCCTTAAACTCTTTGTGTGTGAAGGGTGTGTCATGGATTATTTTAGGGCCTTGCCTCCCTGCTTTTTCTTTCTTCCTTCATCCTTGTTTACCTCTGTAGAAGAAGAATGAGTACCAAAAGATGCCCTTTTTCTTTACTCTTCCATCACTTTCAATTACAGTGCCCCTACATTGACTTTCCCCAGGCACCCTTATTTGTGGAAGTGACTAGATAGGGGGTTGGATGAAAGGCAAGAAGGAGGCGTGTTCTGATCTTGCTGTTCTGATAATACGGAGAATAGAGGGAAGAAATACCCACCAGTCATCTAGAGAAGAAGACCCAGATCCAGCCTGGTCAGTGTAACCACATCTCATCTCCAGACTCAGAAAATGACAGGCAAGCACTTTGTTAAAGAATGGAAATTTCAGGTTAGGGGATTCATCTGAGCTACCCTGAATTCTAAAGGTGTCCAGTTTTTAATGCCATTTAAATTCTATGAATTGCCTTTGGTTTATTTGTTTTAATGATTGTGTGTGTGTGTGTGTGTGTATCCCCTGTATCTGTGCCTAATTGATGTAAAAATTCTCAGGAAGTTCTCTAAATCTTCAAAGATCAGATTTTGGAGTCAAAGCAAACCTGAGATGTAAAATGAGTCCTCAGTCTCCTGAAACTTAGAATTGGAGAAGAGAGTGGAACTGTAATTATAAGCAACAACTGATATCAAAGAAAGATGGGCAAGATGGCCAATTTCTAGACTCTGCTCTAAAAAAAAAGTAATGGGAAGCATTCAGAGATGAGAAGTTTCTCTGGGCAGGGCCAGTACCTTTATAAAATATGAGGGTGGAGTAAACAGAAAAGACAAGAGAATAAAAAGCAAATGGTGCTGAAAGTATTCACCCATCTTCTCTTCATTGAACACCTCAATCCCCAGCCTTCCATCATTCCAACAAATCTTATGCTTCCCCACCAGTTCTTTTTCCGTATCTCCAGCCACGAATTTGCCTCTAGCTCCCATTGCTAGAACCTGTAAACAGTGACTCCCGCCACAAACAGATCCTTCCTCCCTTGCCCATTGAGTTGAGTGAAGGCATATGTCTTCTCATCACCAAAAGTAAACCTGAAAGGTTTTAGGAACATTGTTATAAATGGTGTTTTGTTTTAATTCCTCAAGTACTTCAGGATAAGCCCCTGAATGAATTGTTTCTAGGTTGTAAAATATATTCCCAGGCCGAAGGAGATAGGCTAAAACTTTCATTTTTGGAACTCCTCTTGCTTATTCTTAAGTTAGTAACTGCTACTGTAACTGCTGTAACTGCTGCTGACCTAACACCAATTCCTGCTGGTCTGTGAGATACATGATACCTTTTCCCCTTTCATAATTTATTGCTTCAACAGCAGACTTTTGTTAGAGCCCTGCTGTTAAGGGACAAAGAAAACACCCACTTCGTTGAACATTTATGTTTAAAGTGAGTGCATTGTACTAAATCTGTGTGTGCCTGTGGGAGCATCTCTATCCCACATTATAACCACATCTATGATGGAATCAGGGCCTGATTGTTTTCTATTTTGGTAATATTTTTTTTTGAGTGTGTTAATTCCTGTAGAATTCACGAATGTTCATTATTATTTTTTTCCAGTGCCTTAACAAACTAGTTTAAGTTAGATTTCCTTGTTCTGAACTTCCACCGTGCATCAGATGGCATCATGGTACCCTGTACACAACTTTGTTGCTGCTTTTTAAATTATCTCTCTTCCCTTCCAGTCATTAAAATCTCTATAATGGCCCTTTCAAGCTCTGTTTTGAATGAATGAATGAACAAATCAAGAATCTCATTACCTTGACTTTTACCGAGTAGGTCAGCCTTTGGCGTGTAGGTATATCCCAGCTTGGGGTTCCTCAGCAGTGATTGTGCACCATCCAACTGATAAATGTCTCTCCTTTAAAAAATGACATTATTATTAGTCATCCATGTTGCATAGCCCCTGTAAATAGCAGAGAATAAAAGCCAGTCTGTATACAGGTTAAAGTTCCATCCTTGGTAGTTACCTCTTTTAATTTGTGTTTTTAATTCTTAATTTTGCTTGTTTTAAATCACAAAATTCTCTTAAGAGGATGAGGGAATGTTTGAAAGAGATTTGACTAAGATCCCAGAAAATAGACCTATTTGAATAGTATTGGTTTTTGTGGGGAGAAAAGGAGAGAAAAGAGGGGTATTTGTTTTTGTGGGGAGAAGAGGAGTAGAAAAGAGTGAAAAGTTTTGATTTTTAAAAAGTTGAACACTCACCTTTGCATCATGGAGGCAGATTTGTGAAATACTAAGGGCAGGGGTTTTGGCATTAAACAGATTAGGATGAATGTTGCCCATTTATTGGTCTTGTGCTTGGTCAAATTGCTTAATTCTTATTCTTCATCTGTAAAATGAGGTTCTGATATCACCTGGTGTTGTAAGGATTAAATGAAGTGCCTGGAAACTCGATGTAATTGTATAATAATGAATGCTACAGAGTTTGTTAGCTGTTGGTTTTATCCTATTTCTAACTGTACACAGCTCTGCTTTTGTGGAGGATATTGCTTACACTCACTGACAAGCATTTGAATTAAGAGGAATGGGTCTTAAGCCCAAGATAAGTTACATAGATCAAAGTCTCCAGAGAAACAGAACTGATTGCGTATGTGCTATAGTAAAGAAATATATTGTAAGGCTTGACACATGCGATTATAGAGGTTGAATTCCCACAATCTGTCCTCTGTAAGCTGGAGACCCAGGAAGGTTGGTGGTGTGGTTGAAAGACCTTGCTTGAGAGAGCCTAGTGTAAATTCTAGTCTGAGTCTGTAAACCTGAGCACCAGGGGTGCTCAGGGCAGATCCCTGTCCCAGCCTAGGGAGAGAGGAAAAAATCTTCCCCTTCTCTTTTTGGTTCTAGTCAGACCTTGCTGGAGAAGGCAATGGCACCCCACTCCAGTACTCTTGCCTGGAAAATCCCATGGACGGAGGAGCCTGGTGGGCTACAGTCCATGGAGTCGCTAAGAGTTGGAGACGACTGAGCAACTTCACTTTCGCTTTAAACTTTCACGCATTGGAAAAGGAAATGGCAACTCACTCCAGTGTTCTTGCCTGGAGAATCCCAGGGACGGCGGAGCCTGATGGGCTGCCATCTATGGGGTCGCACAGAGTCGGACACGACTGAAGCGACTTAGTAGTAGTAGTAGTAGGCCTTCAATGGATTAAATAATGCCCACCCACAATGGGAAAGGCGATCTGCTTTACTTCATCGGCTGGATACATCACTAATCTTCCTGAGACATCCTCACAGATCCACTCAGAAATAATGTTTCGGGACTTCCCTGGTGATCCTGTGGCTAAGACTCAACACTCCCATTGTCGCAGGCTTGGGTTCCATCCCTGGTCAGGGAACTAGATCCCACATATTACAGCTAAGACCTGACATAGCCAAAGACATAAACATTAAAAAAAAAAAGTATAACCAGATTTCTGAGCTCCCTATGAAATTGACACATGAAATTGACTGTCACAAGTGTATTGGTTATAATGCACTTCTTGGTGAAGTTGATTTGGTATTGGAGGCTGTAGTTTATCCACCTTTGAGGCAAGTCTGAGATGTTTATATATTGGGGTTGGCATGTACAAATACAGAAAGAAGAGAAATTTGTTGATATAGAAAAGAAAAAAGCACCGGGTATATGAGCAGGAGAGAGAGGGCAATTATTAATGCTTAAACTAAGAACAGGTATGTATTCCCAGTCTACCACTGTGGAGTCATGGAAAGACAGTGTGGAGTCATGGAAAGACAGTGTGATTTGAAGCCTGGCAGTTTTGAACTTAAGTCTCATCTTGAGGCTTTGCAATTATATTACCATGGGCAAGCTGTTTAACATTTCTCTCTGATGTTTTCACATCTCTAAAGTGAAATGAGTAATAATAGTTTCAGTTGCTGATTTTAAGTATGAAAAGAAATAATATGGAAAACACTATCATAAAGCCATCCAGCATAATTCTCTTTCTTACTTCCTATTAAGTAGTTTTTTTTTAACTAGGAAAGTATATTCACACCTATTATTATTGTATGACAGGTAGAGGAAAATATAGCCTTAATTACATATTCAAAAGACAGGTATAATGTTAATTATGCATATATTAATATACAGTATAGTCTGCAAATCCTATATCCAACAATAATTAACTAAGTAGATTTGAGTAACAATTAATGGCAACCCACTCCAGTACCCTTGCCTGGAAAATCCCACGGACAGAGAAGCCTGGTAGGCTACAGTCCACGGAGTCGCAAAGAGTCGGGCATGACTGAGCGACTTCACTCACTTCACTCACTCTGATTTGGTGGTTCCTTATTTGTAAAATAGGGATTATACCCTTATAGGTTTATTAAGAGAATTACACAAGATAATAATTGTGAAGCATTTTGTTCAGGACCTGTTACAGAATAGAAATGGACTTATATGGGTAAATGTTTCACAGTCCAAGTTTTAAATCAGAAGTATCTTTGTAATGAATGCTCCCTTTACCTGAGTCTTCATCTGTTTTTCAGACATGTTACTATAGTAAGGCTACATTTCGCTTTCTTCAGACCCTAGGCAAAAGGTTAATTTTAAAATAAAAAAGGTAAAAGCTACAGCTTATTCATTTTCCTAATATTAATTAATGGGGTTTTTAGTAATACATTGGAAAAATAAAAACAATTTTTTTTGTGCATGCTTACTGCCCCATATTTGATAGGTTAGAATAAAAAATAATTATCTTTAGGATAATAGGATGTCATTATTATACTTTATTCAGTTGGCAAAGTTTATATAAAATCAAATTTAGAACAAATAAACAGATCTCTGTCAAAAGAAAGATACCAGAGAGGAGGCTTAACTGTGTTCACTGAAACCGGATTGGCTGGCAGTTCTGTGACGCTCGGAGGGGATATCCAGTGAACAAGGTTCAGCTCTGGGGAGGCATGTGACAGAGCTGTGTGTGCGTATCTGTCTAGTTCACGTCACATGGTGGTTGTCTTTTTCTCCATCTCCGTTTTCTTTCTTCTTCATGTAATAAAAATACAGAGCACGGACACGATATGCTCATTAGCCTCTTTAGTGGAATTTAACCTTTTCAAGACGTGACATCTTTTGATTTTGCTCAGAGGACATATAATAATCATGTATAATAACTTAGCAATAGTTTAAAATAAGTATCCAATTAAACCGTGCTTTTTTTAGCACACATATTATTCTAATAAATTGAAATTGTATGTTTTAAGTAAAAAGTTAACTTTTTATATGTCCTTTCTCTCTTGGTACTTTTCTATCCAAAATTCTCTTTGTAAAAATGTTATTTTTACCTATTATATTGAAACAGTTTAATTTAGAAAAAAAAGGAAAGGAGAGAAGGAAAGTTTGGTTTGTTTTGAGGAAAAAAAAATATGAGTAGAGAGAAATCTTTTGCTTAGTCCTCAATAGAAAATCTGTTATCCTAGAGTGACCTGAAAGCCGTAGACATGCCATGTGAGACCAGAAAATTATATAACTTTGGCTCTGAAATCTGCCATGGAACACAGATTCAGTCACTTATATCTCACTGAATCTTCTGAAAAGAAAATTCTACCTATTTTCATTTCACTTGATAACTATGAGTTCCCTTCTTTTTAGTTATTTGGGGATTGAGAGGATTAATTAAAATGTTTTCATATAAAAATGCTACTAATGCATTACTTTTTTGGGCAAAGAGTGAAAACTCTTACCACTCTGATGTCTGGGCATTTAATTTAAGAGTTCCTATTTCATGCACCTGTTATGCTCTTGAATTATTTAAGTTTAATTGAATATTTTAATTGCAAATTTCATACTTGGCAGTTGCCTCATCTGGTTATCACTCAAAACCAGACAACCCATGCTTTGTATTCATTCAAATGTAATTAAAATAAGTTTTCCTTAAATTTTTCTATGAGAGCCATACTAGATATTAAATATTTTATAAATAGAAAAAAAGAAAACATAAATGAAACAATACATGTGCTTCTTTTATCAGTAGAGAACAGATAAGAAAGTTAGTGATAAGAAATCCCAAATAATATTAGCTTGCTGCTAAGTCACTTCAGTCGTGTCCGACACTGTGCGACCCCATAGACGGCAGCCCACCAGGCTCCCCCATCCCTGGAATTCTCCAGGCAAGAACACTGGAGTGGGTTGCCATTTCCTTCTCCAGTGCATGAAAGTGAAAAGGGAAAGTGAAGTCACTGAGTCGTGTCCAACTCTCAGCGACCCCATGGACTGTAGCCCACCAGGCTCCTCCGTCCATGGGATTTTCCAGGCAAGAGTACTGGAGTGGGGTGCCATTGCCTTCCCCGAACATTAGCTTAAACTAGCTAAAATTGTATTTTCAGTTTAGAGAAGTCCAGAGGTGTGCAGTCCTGTAGTTGTAGGAAATTTTCATAAAGAGCTCAGTTTCCTGGACTCCTTTCAGCTTCCGGTCTACTGTCTCAGAACAGGGCCTCCACCTGTTCTCAACAAGACAGAGGAAGGATAAGGCAGGACATGCTCCCTCTTCTTTAAGAACTTTTCCTAGAGGTGCTCAGGCCACTGAGCTTTTACTTTATTGGACAGAATTCAGTCACATGACCAAGGCTACTGTACCAATTGATTCTGATTCTTTGTGTATATTTACTGGCTTGTGCATACTAGGTGCTTAATTTCTGACTCTTGTATGATTCTAAACCTTGGCATTACTGCAGTTAATTCAAGCTGTAGTAACTTACTTTATTTACAGCTTCTGTTTTTAAAAAGGACTTCTGAGTTTCATTCCATTTACTGCTGGGATAGTCACTTGAGATTTTTGCCTGATGTCTATTTTATTAAGCAAGATTTGGGAGCATTTGTGTGTTATGAGTTTAACAGGCTATTAATTATCACTTCTGTCTGTTAATAGAGGTTAACAATTTACTTTTCCAAATACCTTATTTGAACATAGCCTAAAACTAGGCATTAATCTTGGAATAACAGAAGAAATGCAACTGTAATATCATTTCACAATTAAATTATATAAAATCTCATTCTTTGAGTCATTAGCTAACTTAGGAAATTCGATTAGGTAATTTGGATTGATGCAAAGTTTGACTGTGATGCCAAGCCAATGCTAATTAACTTCAGTTGGGAAATTTCAAAGGCACAAATGCTTTAGGAAAATATTGAACATCAGAAACATATATGTCTATATCTTAGGAAAGAAATCTTAGTTACAAAGTACCTACATGTGTTAAAGTATAATAAAATAAAATAAAATTCAGAAGAAAAGGCTCAATTGAAGATGAACATAATGTTTTTGTTAGTAATTTGACCTTCAGTTCAGTTCAGTTCAGTCACTCACTCAGTCGTGTCCGACTCTTTGCGACCCCATGAATTGCAGCACGCCAGGCCTCCCTGTCCATCACCACCTCTTGGAGTTCATCCAAACCCATGTCCATCGAGTTGGTGATGCCATCCAGCCATCTCATCCTCTGTCGTCCCCTTCTCCTCCTGCCCCCGATCCCTCCCAGCATCAGAGTCTTTTCTAATGAGTCAACTCTTCGCATCAGGTGGCCAAAGTATTGGAGTTTCAGCTTCAACATCAGTCCTTACAATGAACACCCAGAACTGATCTCCCTTAGGATGGACTGGTTGGACCTCCTTGCAGTCCAAGGGACTCTCAAGAGTCGTCTCCAACACCACAGTTCAAAAGCATCAATTCTTTGGCGCTTAGCTTTCTTCACAGTCCAACTTTCACATCCATACATGACCACAGGAAAAACCATAGCCTTGACTAGACAGACCTTTGTTGGCAAAGTAATGTCTCTGCTTTTGAATATGCTGTCTAGGTTGGTCATAGTTTTCTTCCAAGGAGGAAGCGTCTTTTAATTTCCTGGCTGCAGTCACCATCTGCAGTGATTTTGGAGCTCCCCAAAATAAAGTCTGACACTGTTTCCACTGTTTCCCTATCTATTTGCCATGAAGTGATGGGACCAGATGCCATGATCTTAGGTTTCTGAATGTTGAGCTTTAAGTCAACTTTTTTCACTCTCCTCTTTCACTTTCATCAAGAGGCTTTTTAGTTCCTCTTCACTTTCTGCCATAAGGGTGGTGTCATCTGCATATCTGAGGTTATTGATATTTTAGGGATTATAAATTATTTTGTCAACCATTGCTATAAACCTTAAGCTATCTGCTGTATGTATTTATTTTTTGGCTTCTTTTTTTTTTTTAACTTTTTAGTTTGATTAACAATGTTGTGGTAGTTTCAGATGAAGAAAGAAGGGACTTATAGCCATATACATACATGTATCCATTCTCCCTCAAACTCGCCTCCCATCTAGGCTGCCACAGAACATTGAGCAGTGTTCGATGTAAGCTATCTATTTTGATGACTAAGAATTCTTGCCCAGGGAGTAGCAAACAACTTATTACTGAAATATTTTCAATAATATGATGTTACTTTTAAATTGCCTTAGCTTTTCAGTTTCCAGAAAGTTTCCTACATAGATAGTCATTTAATTTCCATGAAACTTGCCATTACTGCTGCTGGTAGATGAAAATGCCACCCTCTGTAACTCTAGTTTTTATAAGCATAGTGGGCTTGATCTGTCTGGAACTCCATTCCCTGCACACTTGCTTTCTGTAGATATTTTATCTGGCCTGTCATCATGGAAAGGTATCCTTTTTGTGGGTTTCCAGAATACTATACATTTCATTTACACTGTATTGTGAGTGTTTGTTCATATGGCTTCACCATGAAATAGCTCATTCAAAAAATATTGGTCTATGTTTGGTAATCTTATTCTCAATATTTAGTATGTTGTAGGAGTGCCATAAATTATGTTGTAATGAAACTGAGAAAAGAAAGCTGCTGTTCTTTGTTATTGTTTTTCGTTCACTAAGTTGTCTCCAACTGTTTGCAAGCCCATGGACTGCAGTACACCAGGTTTCCATGTCATTTGCTGTTTCCAGGAGTTTGCTTAAACTCATGTCCATTGAGTCGGTGATGCCATCCAATCATCGCATCCTCTGTCGTCCTCTTCTCCTGCCCTTAGTCTTTCCAAGCATCAGAGTCTTTTCCAATGAGTTGGTTGTTTGCATCAGTGGCCAAAGTATTTGAGTTTCAGCTTCAGCATCAATCCTTCCAATGAATATTCAGGGTTGATTTCCTTTACAATTGACTGGCTTGATCTTGCAGTTCAAGGGACTCTCAAGAGCCTTCACCAACACTACAGTTTGAAAGCATCAGTTCTTTTGTGCTTAGACTTCTTTATGGTCCAACTCTCACATGCGTACATGACTACTGGAAAAAAAAATAGCTTTGACTAGGTGGATCTTTGTCAACTAAGTGGTATCTCTGCTTTTTAATATGCTGTCTAGGTTTGTCATAGCTTTTCTTTCAAGGAGCAAGCATCTGTTAATTTTGCGGCTGCATTCACTATCCACAGTGATTTTGGAGCCCAAGAAAATAAATCCTGTCACTGTTTCCACTAATTCCCCATCTATTTGCCATGTAATGGAACCAGACCACCTGACCTGCCTCTTGAGAAATCTGTATGCAGGTCAGGAAGCAACAGTTAGAACTGGACATGGAACAACAGACTGGTTCCAAATAGGAAAAGGAGTACCTCAAGGCTGTATATTGTCACCCTGCTTATTTAACTTATATGCAGAGTACATCATGAGAAATGCTGGACTGGAAGAAACACAAGCTGGAATCAAGAGTGCCAGGAGAAATATCAATAACCTCAGATATGCAGATGACACCACCCTTATGGCAGAAAGTGAAGAGGAACTGAAAAACTTCTTGATGAAAGTGAAAGAGGAGAGTGAAAAAGTTGGCTTAAAGCTCAACATTCAGAAAATGAAGATATGGCATCTGGTCCCATCACTTCATGGGAAATAGATGGGGAAACAGTGTCAGACTTTATCTTTTTGGGCTCCAGAATCACTGCAGATGGTGACTGCAGCCATGAAATTAAAAGACGCTTACTCCTTGGAAGGAAAGTTATGACCAACCTAGACAGCATATTCAAAAGCAGAGACATTACTTTGCCAACTAAGGTCAGTCTAGTCAAGGCTCTAGTTTTTCCAGTGGTCATGTATGGATGTGAGAGTTGGACTGTGAAGAAAGCTGAGTGCCGAAGAATTGATGCTTTTGAATTGTGGTGTTGGAGAAGACTCCTGAGAGTCCCTTGGACTGCAAGGAGATCCAACCAGTCCATTCTGAAGGAGATCAGCCCTGGGATTTCTTTGGAAGGAATGATGCTAAAGCTGAAACTCCAGTACTTTGGCCACCTCATGCGAAGAGTTGACTCATTGGAAAAGACTCTGATGCTGGGAGGGATTAGGGGCAGGAGAAGGGGACGACCAAGGATGAGATGCCTGGATGGCATCACAGACTCGATGGACGTGAGTCTGAGTGAACTCCGGGAGTTGGTGATGGACAGGGAGGCCTGGCATGCTGCGATTAATGGGGTCGCGAAGAGTCGGATGACTGAGCTACTGAACTGAATGGAACCAGAAACCAAGATCTTAGTTTTCTGAATGATGAGTTTTAAGCCAGCTTTTTTACTCTCCTCTTTCACCCTCTTCAAGAGGCTCTTTAGTTCCTCTTTACTTTCTGCCATTAGAGTGGAATCTTCTGTATATCTCAGATTGTTGATATTTCTCCCGGCATTCTTGACTCTAGCTTGTGATTCATACATCCTGGCATTTCACATTATTTGCATGTAAGTTAAATGAGCAGGGTGACAATCAACAGCCTTATCGTACTCCTTTCCCAAATTTGAACCAGTCCATTGTTCCATGTCTGGTTCTAACTGTTGCTTCTTGACTCGCATACAGGTTTGTCAGGATGCAGATAAGGTAATCTGGTATTCCCAACTCTTTAAGAATTTTCCATTTTACTGCTTTTTAGTATTTCTCTGGTCTTAACAGTTCATGACACTATGTAAACCACATCCTGTTTCACCCATGGTCTATGTTAAGTGTCCGCTTCACTCCATGCAATACATATTCTTGAAAAGTATACTTTTCTTCTGCTAATGTGCTTTATTAATACCAGCTTTGAAGACGCCAGATTTCAACCATTTTAAAGAGCTTTGTTTGAACCTGAGGCAAAATGTAGCTTTACTTGAAGATTTCTATGTTTTGACAGTTCTATATTGAGGGCAACTTTCTGTTAATACCAAGAGCCACTGACATTTTGTTTGACTGTACTTACAGTGGTGGGGAATGGCATGCTTTAAAAAAATGAGAAAATGTATTCTGTATTTTTATATGAAAAGTCAGTAGAAATGATGGTGAAGTTTTTACTTAAAAAATAATTTATTCCCTGTATTTTGCCTTTTTACAGTCTATGTTCTTTATGTAGTTCATGTATGTGATTATCAAATACATGAGTTCTAAAGACTCATGTTCTAAAGAAATGCATTGCAGTTAGTACATATGAAATACTAAATGTAATTTCTTAACCTAAGCACTATTGACATTTGGGGCCAGAGATGTCTTTGCTTTGAGGTGACTGTCTTGTGTCTTCTAACATGTTTACATTTTTAATAGCATACCTGACCTCTACCCATGAGATGCTAATAGCATCCACCAGTTGTGACAGACATACACGTTTCCAGACGTTGCCCAGTGTCCCCTGGGTAACAGTCATCCCTGAGTGAGAAACACTGTGCTAAAAAAAAAAAAAAAAAGTGTTCCCCTTCTGTCTCTGTCAATATGTAGAATCAGCCAGAGATTGTATGCCTATTTATACTCAGTTTGTTTTTAACTATGTCCAATCCACTGTTACCATGGATATGACTGGTTTTCATTTATCAAATGTCTAGGGTCTTTTGATTTTTTAGAAAAGGATATTTAGACAAGACGGGGTTGTTGGGGAGACTAGGGTAATGATGGGAAAAACTTTCACAAGAAAAAGAAAGTCTCCACACTCAATGGTAATTCCTAAAACATGATCAAAATCAGGTTAACAAAATGCTGAAACATTTTAAGACAGGGCATTTTGTTGTTTTTTTCCTTTAAATAAAGTGGTCTTTAGTCTAAGTATTAGAGTGAATAGTACTTTGTATATCCAGTTATGTTTTTTCCTTCAACTGTAACAAATATTTTTTCTTTCTCTTTCTCCAATTTGTATTCTTAACTGACTGCTTTATTCCAGTGACTGTGGTTCTGAAAGATAAGTCATTTGGGGGAAAAATATGAGAAGTAATATATTTCAACCTATTAAAATACACTATAATATATCCACTTACACATAAAGGAATGTGCCATTAGAGATCAGCAACATTTTTTCAATTTCTCACCCAAAAGGCACTTTAAGTTTACATTAATGTATAGCATGGGCCAGTTTCCTTAATTGCTAAGCAACTTGATATAAGTAAAACTATTTCTTACTAGATTCTGGTTCGATGGTATATTAAAATGTATTGTTGTTTTTGATGTACTACATAGAAACCTAAAGACTTTATTGACATGATCCGCATGTAAACAAACTGTGTCATCTATTTTAAATAGCTGTGGAAAAGCCTTTGCTATGAATGCTGTATTAAAATACAGATCCTCCTTTATAATCTGACAGCTGAGCTTGAATTGTGGGACACTTCTTGCTAGTGGTGTGTCCTTTAGTATGTTGCTAAATTTTTCTTACCCCAAGTCCATCATCTGTAAAATGAGGCTAGTATAATATCCTGTCTCACAATATTATTGATGAGTAATAATTATGTTAATATATGTAAATGTAAAGTAACATTATAAGTGCCAAGTAAGTTTAGCTTTTTCTTTTACCATGACTTACATGATGTGAAGGATTTCTATCCCCCTGTCCAGTCTTCAGTAAAATAAGAAACGGATTCAGTAAATGTGGAAAACAGCAGGAACAGAAGCATCATTGTTTCACTGCTACAACTGACCCAGATTCATCCTGAATTTAAAAAATGGCAGTTTGAGTCATTTTCAGAGCATCAGTTCAAGTTCACATTATACAAAATCTGGAGAATTTTAGAGCAGATGAAACCATAATCCAGAACCCATGCATCTAAAATTGAATTATCTTCTTCTCTCTCTCCTTTTTTACTTTCAGAAAGAGCATGGGATTTATTGTCAGAGAAACTATGTTCCGGTCCTGCCTTTGCCTCTTATTAACCAGACAAAAAACCTGAAGTTTAGTTGGCAAATTCTCTGTGGACCTCTTTTCCTGTGTAACGTGGGGCTGACGATGATGATATTGCTGGCTAACTACTGCTTACTTTCAACTCCCTGCCAATGGCACTTAGGCTCCTGAGTCTTCCCTTGTCCATTCCTGAACTAGAGTGGGGTTACTCCTCTGTCCTCCATCACAGTCATTTTCCACACCATTTGTTTTCTTATCTGTCTCCCTGAATAGATAGTACATCCACAGGCAAGTGCGTTTGCCTTGTTCATATTTGCAGCAGGTGTACTGGGGTAGAGTTGATGCTCAACTAAATCCTTAGCCATAAGCAACTGGTCACTATAGGTGTCTAACTTGGACTCACTCCATTGCTAACTTTATTCAGATATACAGAGGGTGCTGCTCTCTAATTCAAAGAGCTACTTTATATATAATCCTGGTGACTTGCTACTACATCACTGTGTGTGACTAGTTTTCTCCAAAGAATGAGGCAGGCTGGACAGGATTGTCTAGGAGTGGTTATCATGTAGTATTTTATGAGTTGGAAAATGACACGACCGTAATACATCAGCATCAGGGAGCCCATGAGGCTTGAATACATCATTTTCAAGGTTGATGGGCTTTAGGCACATTTTCAAAGATATGTGCTCATCACCTCATGTTCTTTCTGTCTAGCCTAACAGCATATTTGCCCTTTAGAAACGTAATTATATGCAGACTAATTAGTGGGCAATTGCAGTTATTTAGGTGACAGGAAAGATAAAAAGGGCTCTGCTAGATCCATAAAAGTGAACCTTGAGGGGTCACAGTGAAGAACCTTAGGAAATAAGAACTGGTAAGCTTTGGAGACTTCTTTAAACTTGGGCTTGTGAGAGTGAGTGAAAAGTCAAGAGTGATAGCCAGGTTCCTGATTTTAGGCAGTGGCGTGAATGATGGTGCTGATTGCTGAGGGAAAATTTTTTCTTCTTTTATCTATCTCATTTATCTCTCTATATAATTTTAAGTGGGAGATATTGCTTTTGAGTTTTGGATATATTGGTTTTGAAATTCCAGCAAGCACCTAGATTGACGTGGCTGAGTAAGGTGCTGGATTTTCAACAGATCTGGCTGTCAGTAGAGAAATCACTATTTTAGAATTGAGAACAGTCAGCGTATGAGCTGGATGTATGCATGTCGTCATGCAGACTGTGCTTCTCAAGAAAAGGAGAAAAAGACAACAGTCTGTGAATTATGAACCTCTTTTAAAAGAGTATATGAATAAAGCTGTGCTTTTCTTTATACTCTGAAGTATAGTTTCGGCAATATAGAACTAAGAAAGACCAGCTTTCCAGAAGCTAAGGAAACGCAGAGTTTCGGGAAGGAAAATGGGTTTAATAGTCACAAATGCTACAGTTGAGTAGGGCGTTCATATAGGCAAAATCTTTGGGGAGTTTAATTGTTAGTGGAAATTTGATTATGACATTTTAGCTGAATTCTAGGAAAGAGCCTAGATTGGATTTAGGGGTAAATGGGATTTGAGTCATTAGACATACACACCACAGACCATTATGAAAGAAAAATCTGACTTTGGAGGGAGGCAGGACAGTAAGAAGTAAAGAGCTGGATGCAAGAATGATAAGGTGGCAAGGTTTTATCTTCCCTCTGTTAGGCAAACAAACGTTTTTGTAGTCTTGAGGGAAAGGAAATTGCAGTGGGGAAAAGATTGAAGATACTGTATAAGGAGGGGCTCATGGGAGAACTTGAATTCCTAAGGAAAGTAGGAAGACTTGGGTTAAGATAAATTTCTCCTCTGATGACATTAGCTTTTTATCAGAGAAGTGCCTCTTTATCTGAACCTCAAAGGAAAGACACTTAAGATTGTAAGTAAGTTTCTGAAATGAGATAATATATATGTGCTTAGTTAATTGGAAAACATTTTGTCTAAATTATTTTTATAAAGGATATTGTTTTTGTGGAAAGTATATAAGTGCTCTTTCTCTTTATTAATTTTACTTGCTTTTAAAGACAACTGAACATTTTCACAGACTCTTGAATACTGCAGAAGCTTTGTTTTCCCTTGTACCCGGCAGCAGCAAAGTGTACTTAACAGCAAAGCATATCAATTTTGTAATCAAATTGTTGCTCTAAAGTTTTAATAGATATGTACATTACTGTGAATATGTTATCCTTAATATGATTTGAAGTGGTCTCGTCTATTCACAAGGCTCTTTTAACAATAGAAATAATGAGGTTAATCTATGCTAATAAAACAAGTGAACCAACTTTAATTTCAAAATGATTTACTTCATTATTTTTCAATCATGCCCATTAAATAATAAGCTGAGTGTTTAAAAATACCCTACAAAATGATAAGTTTTTACCAGTAGGCTTCTCATTTTTCAAACCTCCATTTTACTGCCTTTTGAAGACCTCAGGAGCTGGTAAGTGGAATCTGCAGTTTGAGGCTGATGACAGTAGTACTCAGGTCCAAGAGGGGTGCCAAATGTCTGTAAGACACTTGCTGATTTTAAGAGAGCAAAGACAGGTCACAGAGCCCTTTGTGAGAGCTTTCAGAGCTTAGTTCCAGGTCCCTGACACTGTATTTTCACAGACATAATAGTAATTGATTCTCACTTCGGTCATGAGGGCAGGGTCTGGAAACGCTGGGATAATCCATGTGGCTAGTCACTGCCAAAGCAGCCTCCTAGGGAGGTGCATAGACTCTGAGGGTGTGTAGACAAAAGCACGTCTCACAATGGTGAGCTGAAGTTTGCTCACTGCTCTGAAATTCAGGCTTATTTGGCCAAAGCCAAATAATAAAGAAGTAACTAGGTGTATGGCCTTCAGTCTGGGTTCTTTGATGGAATCTGATTAGATTCTGACTCCATCCTGTTGACCCAGGTTACCTGTTGCTTTTCGGGCAATTGTGGGGCAGTATTTCCCAAACAATAGGACCAATGGGAGAGGCATCTTAGGTTTAAATGTGTGTGTGTGTTTATATATATATAGTTCAGTTTTAAATATATATATAGTTCAGTTGCTCAGTTGTATCCGGACTCTAAGCAGCCCCATGGCAGCAGCATACCAGGTCTCCCTGTCCCTTTCTGTCTCCTGCAGTTTGCCTAAGTTCATGTCCATTGAGTTGATGATATTATCCAACCATTTTATCCTCTGCTGCCCTCTTCTCCTTCTGCCTTCAATCTTTCCTAGCAGCAGGGTCTTTTCCAGTGAGGTGGCTCTATGCATCAGGTGGCCAAAGTATAGGAGCTTCAGCTTAGAGCTTTAGACAAGTTTCTTGTCTAAAATGATGGAAAATTGTGCATGTTCCGAGGAGAAATGCAAGTGGTTGGTAATTCTAGTGGGAGAGAAAAGACTGCTGGGAATGGGAAAGTTCAGTGAGGGCTAAAGGGCTTTTAAAAAATACTTCTTAATACTTTCTAATGCAACATAAATGCAACTGATACCTCTCTAAACATTTTCTTTGCTGAGGAATCATTTCCTTCTATTCAGAATTTATTTTTACAGTACCAGGTCATTTTAATGACTCTATTAACCATTTTTATTTTTGAAATATAAAATGAAAATTTGTGGTTTTATGTATACTAATACTGTCTTGTCTCCAAATTTCTATTTTCCTCATACAGAGGGTTACTTCTACAAGAGAACAGCAGGTTTGCAGAAGCACTACATTATTATAAATTGGCGATTGGGAGCAGGCCTACACTGGCTTGTAAGTGATATTCAAGTCCTTTTAAAATATCTCTTTCTCCATGAAAATGGTGACCTAAAGCCTCATGGGTTAAAAAACATGATACTTCTATTTGTGAATACTTTCCAATCAAATTAAGAGCCTTTAACAAGTACGTCTCTCAATTTTAATGTTTTGGTGTCTGATTATCATTTTTTGATACATTAAAAACATGTAGCTTTTATTCATCTAGTTTCTAAGCTCAAAATATTCTGATACTTTGAAGGCAGAGACTACTTTATATATATATATATGTGTATATATATTAATGATACCTAATACATTTATATATTAGTGGTACCATATATATATATATGTGATACCTGTACTTTGTAGTACATTATTGTTCTTTCGTATATTTGTTCCCTGGAGGTTCATTTCTTGGTTTTCTTTTAAAATCAGAAATAATGCATAAAGATGAAGTTGAAGTAAAAATAGCTTTATTGTTTCCACAGTGTACATCATCTTCTCTCATTTATATCTCCACTTTTTTACCCTTCAGCTGCATATTTAAACACAGGTATTATTCTAATGAACCAAGGAAAGACAGAAGAAGCACGGCGCACATTCCTGAAGTGTTCTGAGATCCCTGACGAAAACCTAAAGGACCCTCATGCCCACAAGAGCTCAGTCACCAGCTGTCTGTACAACCTGGGGAAACTCTATCATGAGCAGGGACACTATGAGGTCAGGCCAGAACCTCTCTGCCCTGTTCCTCCCCCTTGTTCTGATCTGGTCTCAATGACTTCTACCTGTGATCTCATTGTAGGAACACTGATAATTTAAGAACGGATATTTTAACACAGTAATAATTTAAGAACTGATATTTTAATAAAAGAGTTTGATGGGGAAATTCTTCTGGGAAAAATTTCTGTTTAAACAAAACAGATTTTTTCACTATGATTTTCTCAGAGTAATATGACTCCTTATGAAAGGGAAATAACATGCATTACTGCCCAAGTTGTTTCCTCACCATTTCTTTGATTTTATGATTTAAGACATGTTATTATTGTTATCTGTATTCATTGTTTGATGTTAAAAAATACATTTTTTTATACTCTGCATGTTAAGTGATTTGGTATAAATCCTACTTGTTTCTTTTTATTCTTTTAAACACAATAATGCAATGAAAACTAATTTTATTGTTTTCTGAATTGGGAAGAGGGGGGAAGTGGTGGATACAGGATCTTGTACAGAAAGTTAGGAGGATTACTTAGTCCTGTGTTTCCTATCTCTCACACGAAGCCTGCCTCTATGGGTTTTGTTTCTTCCATTCGATACCACAACCCACTTTCTCAAACAACTCCCCCAGAGACTCTTACGTGATATTCTAAGACTGCAATCTGAGGATAAGGATGCAATTTTTAAAATAATTGCATTTCATGATCTCAGTATGTCTCAGTTGCTAGAAGATTGATTCATTGATATTTTATTTATATTATACTTAATTGCTTGACTTGAAATAATGACAAATTTTAGAGGACTATGGGTGACTCCAAAATATAAATTTTTCTAGTTGTTTTTATTACATAATCTATCTGAATTGAGAAATTTAAAGAGTATTGGTAACATTTGACTCCTTGTTAAACTGAGACTTTATATAACCTTCATGGGGTGAGTTGAATGGTTTCGTTCATGAAATTGAGGTAATTTGATATCAAAGAATAGCTCAGTTGAATTTTCCTCTAATGAACCATTTAGAAAGAGCAATGGAATATTTTAATTTTGGAAAGATGTTGTTATTTTGTTTCAGTGAATAGCCTTGTACTTTATTTCTTTTTCTGTTTCTTAAATTAGGATGCCCTTAGTGTATACAAGGAAGCAATTCAGAAAATGCCTAGGCAATTTGCCCCACAGAGCTTGTACAACATGATGGGTAAGTAAAATAGTAATATTTTAATTGATATTTCAGGGATATGTGGAACAATTAAAACCTATACTTGTTTTAAATGGATCTCTATTAAGTCATGTTTTAATCCTCACTAAAAAAAAATACCATATTCACAATTGGATGTCACATTTAAATTTTCACAAAGCACACCTATTCTAAGAGCAAATAAATATTGTTAATATAATGATTCTCAACAAATTGGCTGGATCCCAGAGTTATTGAAAAGGGGCTCATAAACCAAAGTGGGTATCAAATATTAGCTAGACTCTTGAGATTGCAAATGATGAATAAAGTACATATAGATTTTGATGAGTTTATCAAATTTCTGACAATTTTTGATCATGTTATTTTCTTAATCAGAATATTCTCAAAAGTAAACATGCTGTGATTTAGAGATTCCTGATTTTGATGCTTACAGTAGATGAGAATGAGTCAACTTGTGTTGTTTGCATTGATAAAGGTTTGGATTGCAAGAGGGTTTTTTTTTTTTCCTCCAGAGTATTATTTTAGAGTAAAAGCAATACTGTGAAGAGTATAAATGTTCTAGTAGAATTGTTCCTTTTTCTACACTGAGTAATTAGCTCAATTTTCTAGAAAGTATTCA
Organism: Capra hircus; assembly: GCF_001704415.2. Classification (NCBI taxonomy): domain Eukaryota; kingdom Metazoa; phylum Chordata; class Mammalia; order Artiodactyla; family Bovidae; genus Capra; species Capra hircus. Next base: position 12,288,571 of record NC_030812.1, read on the forward strand.
AGTGAGGGCATAGATTTTTCTAGGTGCAAGGGGCCAAGAACTGGAGTTACTAATAAATCTGCCTATAACCTGTGATTGGTCCATGACAGTCTCATAGTAAATTGTTACCACAGCTATTTGATCACGGACACACCTAAAAACTGTCTATTCAGTATGTGACTCTTGAAAAGAGTCCCCGAAGTTTAAGATGTCCTGTTGATTAACATTGCTGTTTCTAGATAGGGGAGAGAAGTGAGAGGGCTGTTTTTGTCTTTGAATCAAATATTTCTCTTTTCCTCCAAAGTACAGATTAAACCCCAAATTTTCCTTTCATTAAACCTGGCTAAGTTTTTAAAAAATATTTCTAGGCCTTCCTCATGTATATAAACTATATGTGACTACATCATTTCTAGGATTATTTTATACTTCTGTATCCTGTGATTTGAGAAATCTGATCATAGCTGTATGACTTTTGAGTACACATAAAAAGTCTCATGCCTTCCCTAACTAGAAAATATATGCCTGGCAAGGACACTCACTTCTACTTTTTTTTTTTTTTTAAACAAAAGAAAATTTAGAAATGTTTTAGAGCTCAAACAAGGCACACAAAAGAAAAGGCAAAAACGCAGAAAAAAAAAAAAAAAAAGATTTGGAAGAGGTTAATATATTCATCTGTCTCTTGAATCCTACCCCTAGTTACCCTGGACAGCAGCAGGGTGACTTAGTGCTCCTGTTAAAGAGGACACTGAAGTATTTTTAGTTGCTGTTATTTTTCTCTTGGATATTATCACTAAAAGGTAAAATCTAGCTTCCTTCAATGTACTTTTGTCCTTACCATCTTGTGAGGTAAATTCATGCCTTTTACTATTTGACATTTTATTATCATTCTGTCCACCCAGGTGAAATGTCCACGTCCATAACGTGTGTACTGAGAATATGTAGATATATCAGTTGAATGAGCTTTTCTGTGTTAGTGCTGGGTGGTTATTCATTTCACAGCAAATACTGAAAGAACTGTGTTCTCTAGTGTTCTCTAGGGCATATCGGTTTTAGTTTATAATTTCGTTTTTAACACTAATGCTTAGGAAGGACTATTTCCCAATTTTCCTCAATTATCAATGAAGATCTTTTTCTTTAAATTAGGAGAGGACTCAGCTCTCAATTATCAATGAAGATCTTTTTCTTTAAATTAGGAAAGGACTCAGCTCTTTGACAATAGGCTACATATGATATCTTCATTGTTAATAGGAAGTGTGGTATTCACTATAGTTAACAATTTCAAAAATTCATTCAATTATTTTATGTAAATACATTTGCTTGAAAATTCAGCTGTTACCTTGGGATCTGTGTCTCATATGGTTACACAGATGCTGAGCACTCATAGGCAGCAAAAGATAAGTGTGTCCCTGGGGTGATCGCTTAGTCCTTTGTCTTATTTTCCATCATAGAAGGAGGGAACCGCTTTGCCCAGACTCCGCAAAGCTCTCTAACAATTTGCGAGGGGAGAATCTCAATATAATTTAAAATTCCAGATTTCTTCCATAATTATAGTGGCTGCCTTCTGTTTAATTTTATATGAAGGTCTGTCAGCTGACTAGGTTTTGCAGTTTCAGTTGTTCATGAAACTATAATTTTCTCTGAGAGTAAGTTCACCTCCTAATCAAATGGGTGATATCCTCTGAGTGTTGGCTTTAACTCCTAATACATTTTGATTAGCCTCCATTTGACAAGAAAAAAAGTGGCCCAGGAGATAAACTGCCCTATCAGTTCATCAGTTTCATTAGTCTGTCAGCGTGTGCTGATTATCCTATCAAGTTTATCAACAGCCTCGAATATGTTTTCTAATTCTCATATTTGCATAATATTGGTGCCCTTTAGGGATCAGTGATGGATTTTAATGTCTGGCTGGATTTAGCCTGCAAGTATTCATTTTTCTCATGGCTCATTCATTTACCCCTTGAAGATCATTAGCGCCAAGCACTTGTATGTATATATGCAAATATTTTTTTCTTTTATGTTGAGAGGTTAGGAGAAAAAAAGGAATATGTGTGAAAAATACAGTTATACTTTAATACTATTATTTGTTTAATAACACAATTCATTGCAGCTGCTTAAAGAAAACACACACTCTGGTCCTTTGTATTTTCCCTTCTCATGAACATTTTATGAAAAACATCACTCCCTGCTACATGCTAGTAGTTGACTTACCCTGAACATCAAATGAGCCTATTTTTTGAATCTGTGTATTAATAGAAAATAACAAGATTGATCAGCTTGCTATCCCAACTTAACATTTTCCATGTTTTATTATAAGACTGTTAATTTTTTTTGTGGCAGTGTATAAGTAAAATTAAAAATCTACTTGCATAGACATTTTCATTATTCTCTTTGATTTCATAGCGTCAAGATGATTAAGTCTCAATAATTGAGAATTGTGTCTCATCTAAAATTAAGCAAATTTATAAGCATGTACAAATCATGTTTTAAAAGATACTATATATCATTTTTATAAACAAAAATTAAACTTTTACTTAGGCAGCAGTTATAATTAGTAAGGTATGAAAATACATGAATTATTAAGAGGCCAAATCATAAAAAAAAAAATTGCTCCTAGCCAGTTGTGTAACTTCATTTCTGTATTTCCTCTTCAGAGGATGAGGGTTGGATTCAGAGACCCGAGGTTCAACTTATGGCTTTAGCACTTTGTAGCTGAGTGAAGTTGGACAGATTACTTAACTGAAGCCTCAGTTTCCCCATCCATATGGTGCCTGTAATGGTAGTGTCTGTTTGACTGATTGACATAATGAAGGTAAAGAATATTGGACCAAATGCCCAACCTAGTCAGTGGTTCATAATATTACCTTCCTTTGTAATCATTATTATTTCTGTGGGCTTTAAACTCCAGAAGTCACTAATTGTATTCTCTGGCAGTTCTTTCTGTATTAACAATGTAAATCTAATTTCTATGTAGATACAATTTTGAGATAGTGATGGCTCTAGAGTCACCAACATGGATTTTATTTAGTTCTGTCCTATCTATAAGTGCTGTATTTTCTCTGAAGCCCATTTTTCCTTATCTTTCAACAACCACAGTCAAAATCCTTCTTTTATCATTAAATGTATCTGCCAAAACTGAAACAGCCTACTTAGTTAGTGTCCAATTAATTTAATTCCATTAATATAGTATTCCCTCTAAATTGAAATCATCATATTTAGAGTTTTTTCTCCTTTTCCTGTCATTACATACTTTCCCCCTAGATTTAGTCAAAATTATTCTTTATTCTGAAATTAATTTTTATTTTGATACCCTTTGTAGGCCTTTATTGATTCTCAATTTCTCCTCTTCTCAAATTGTAAATGATTTTTAGAATCATAGAATATTAGAGATAGAAGATTGATATTTTAAAAATCCTCCTAACATAATCTTTTATTTTATATGCTGGAAATTAACACCCAAAGAGTTAGGTTGATCTGTTTGGGATTGCACTGTTTGTGTTAGAAACAGAAGTGTAGTTTCCTGATTTAAACTTAAATGCTTTTCCTATTCAGCAGTCTTGCCAAAACTGGCGTTTTTAACTATGTCAATATAACTTATCTTTACCCATTTAAAAACTATCATATGGAGATGGTAAAGGCAGGGAAGGCTGGCATGCTTTAGACCATGGGGTCGCAAAGAGTTGGACACGATTGAGTGACTGAACAATAACAATATCTATATTTACATATAGATATATCTATATAGATATATGGATATAGATATCATTCCCTATCAAATATATATTAAAAACCTTTTCATCTTAAAAAAATGAAACATCTACAAAATTGTTTCATCACATATGTGTAAAATATGCAAGATATTAAACATTTTTATATGTAGGATAACTTTTAATCACCTTCATTTTTTTCTCTTCTTTCTCTTTATTTCCCTTATTGTGTATACTTAAACATTGTTTTTGAATAATCCTAAGAGATTGTGGGAAACTAAATGAGGCTGTAAGTTTTAATTTTATCAGTATGAATCTTTCCAATCCCAAAGATCATTTTTAAGTCTATTCACTGTTAAAAATTACTTGGCTTTCTCGATGCAAAGTGATTGTTGGGTTTAATTATGTAAGCAATTTCAGCCATTTCATCTTGGTAATATATCTTTTTTAAATAAATTTATTTAATCAGAGGCTAATTACTTTACAATATTGTATTGGTTTTGCCTTGAGAACAAAAGGGCATGATGTATTCATGGAGTGAGAGTTTAGAGTTAATGACTTGTTGTTGCAGTCTGCAATCACTATTTTTAAAAAAATCTGTATGCAAAAAGAAAAAAAAATCTTTAACGATACAAGTCCTGAGTCAGGGAGAGGATATAGAGGTGGTGGTGGGATGAAATTGAAATAGTCCATATGGTTTCTGCTTTCATAGAACTTTCTAAATGATTTTACAATTAGTCTAAAACTCTAGTGTCTTTCATTAATAAGTTCAGTTCAGTCACTCAGTCGTGTCCAACTCTTTGTGACCCCATGAACTGCAGCATGCCAGGCCTCCCTGTCCATCACCATCTCCCGGAGTTCACTCAGGCTCACGTCCATCGAGTCCGTGATGCCATCCAGCCATCTCATCCTCTGTTGTCCCCTTCTCCTGCCCCCAATCCCTCCCAGCATCAGAGTCTTTTCCAATGAGTCAACTCTTCACATGAGGTGGCCAAAGTACTGAAGCTTCAGCTTTAGCATCATTCCTTCCAAAGAAATCCCAGGGTTGATCTCCTTCAGAATGGACTGGTTGGATCTTCTTGCAGTCCAAGGGACTCTCAAGAGTCTTCTCCAACATCACAGTTCAAAAGCATCAATTCTTTGGCGCTCACCCTTCTTCACAGTCCAACTCTCACATCCATACATGACCACAGGAAAAACCATAGCCTTGACTAGACGGACCTTTGTTATGTGGTCATTAATAAGTAAATGGCTATAAATCAAATGGCTAATTGTATTACTGTAGCTTCTTTCCTATCTGAGCCACCAGGGACGCCCTTAACACAGCACGCAGTAGGTCCTCTATAAATAAGTACCCAGTGATTGAAGCCTGGGCTGTATGTGGAAAAGAGGCAGAGTTTAGGGTAAGAGCTTTCTCTTGACCAATCAAACAGCAGACCTCAGGACTACACACAGGTGTCTTTCTGCTCACAATCCCTCTGAAGCCTCCAAGATGAAAGTCTTCTTCCTGTTTTATTTGGAAAAACCGATACCTGTTCTAATCTCCCTGAAGCCCTCACTCTGCTCAGACCAGCAGTGCCCAAGGCAGCTTTGATATCACACATTTGCATCCAGAATGGCAACTCTCACCCTCTCTCCTGTTTGGAAACTGTGGGGATAATGAGCACATGTTTTTCTAATAATGAGAAGATGTACAGGCATTGACAGGTGAGAACAGTTTCCAGTCCTAAGTTAATTAGCAAGCTGGGGAGCCGAGATAAATAAAGCTTCCTGTTTCCTTTCCTGGAGTCTAAAATATCTGATCTGGAGGTTCCCTCCCTCTCTTCTTCTCCCTCCACCCCAAGTGCCAGGATTTGAGGGGAAGCATTTAAAAGCCTGGTAATTTGTGTGCATGGAACTGGCTGCTAAGCAGATATATGGCCTGTGTTCTTACAGAAACTCCAGCTCATAGATATACAGTCCGTTCTCCATTATTTGCTGGCCGATTACCTGTCTCTCTCCGTCCCAACCTTGGTTTACATGTTCTTATGAGTTTATATGTTCTTATTGACTTTTTCATGAGCTTTATTGCAGCCGTTCTGGAGCTGAGATTGGAGAGGGCTATGAAACATTACATGCCCATGCCCTCTGTTAGTTTCATAGTATTGTTCAAGCAGTCCCATGAAGGAGGCATCCTTGGTATCCCTGTGGTAGAGATGAGAAAACTAAGTCTTAGACAAGCTAAATTACTAGAGCTGTTAAGTGGGCAAACGCATTTAAAGCCAAGTTTGTCTAACGGCAGGGCCCAAGTTCTTCACCAGTGACTTCAGCAAATTTGAATCTTCCTTTATTTTAAAAGGTCATCTATCTTAGACAGCTTGGGCTGCCATAACAAAATACCATCGACTGGGTAGTTAAACAATGTTTATTTCTAACAGTTATGGAGTCTGTGTGGAGAAGGGAATGGCAACCCACTCCAGTATTCTTGCCTGGAGAATTCCATGGACAGAGGAGTCCATGAGGTCACAAAGAGTTGGACACGACTGAGTGACTAACACTCTTCACTCTGGAGACTGGGGAGGCCAAGACCAAGGTGCCAGCAGCTTTGGTGCCTGGTGAGGGCTCTTTGTCGGAGAAGGCAATGGCACCCCATTCCAGTACTCTTGCCTGGAAAATCCCATGGACGGAGGAGCCTGGTAGGCTGCAGTCCGTGGGGTCGTGAAGAGTCAGACACGATTGAGCGACTTCACTTTCACTTTTCACTTTCATGCACTGGAGAAGGAAATGGCAACCCACTCCAGTGTTCTTGCCTGGAGAATCCCAGGGGCGGCAGAGCCTGGTGGGCTGCCGTCTGTGGGGTCGCACAGAGTCGGACATGACTAAAGTGACTTAGCAGTAGCAACAGCAAGAATATGTTATTTATAACTATGTAGGCTATGTTATGTTGACTTGCCAAACAAACCAAAACAAACCAATGAAAATCTCAAGCTTTCTTTTTTGCTAATGTGATACTATTATCCCAATTTGCGTGTATATTTTTGTTATTTTTATAAAAAATGAATGTCTGTGTTGGGTAACATGCTTATACTGTAGGGAGTGATTGCATTCTTCCAAAGAAAGTGCATGATAATAATCATTGCTATTTATTAACTTAATTAGCCTTTATTTTGATCTTCTAGGAAAATACTCTTTTGATTCTGTTACTTCTGATAATTCCTACAACTCTTTTTCTGCATACCCCTATTACTTATAAAATCATAGCTCAGTACTGGAAAATATATTTTCCTCCATTAGCCTGCAACTTACAAGTCTTTTACTTACATAGATGCTTTCTTCTCACATTGTTTCATAAAAAGAAGAAATTTGGTGACCTAAATTTCAGTTTTGTGAAATTTCGCCACTTTGAGCCAGTTGGTGAGAATAATGAAAGAACCAATAAATAGACACCACAATGAATTTATTGGGGCATTTTTTAGAGTAAAAAGCTTACACAAATTTTAAAATTTGTATTTTTGAGAAGTAAACTTGTGGGATGAGAAAGTTGTGTCATAAATGGCTATCAGGGAACTTTAGGTTCCTTACTCTTGTTTAGGTGAGGAGAACTGACAAAGCTGTCAAATGCACCTCCTAAAAACAAAACACCAAAATTCTCACTTGTAAATTTATCCTAACTCACTTGAAGGATGTAAACTCTGTGCTGAGTTCAGTTAGTAGGTTGGCTGTCAAAGAAGTCTGTTTTTCTCTCAGCCTCTGTACGGCTGGCTTTTCAGCTGATTAATTTCCTTTTGTTGGATTATTCCAGTGTGTGTATCTGTGTATGTGTATATGTTTACGTCACTTTTTTCAGAGTATATTTAGAAATATTCAGAGTAAATTTCTTACAGGATGGTTCACATGCTTAATCTTTCTTCTATGACTGGTGGTTCTTAAGTGGAATGCTCAAGTCGTTTAGCATGCTGACTGTGAAAAGATGGTTTCTTACTGTGTGAGATTTGAACCTCACATCTTTCAAGTGCAGAAGCATTAACACTCCAGTAGTGTTAAGCTTTTTATACCACCTGCTTCCCCTATTTCGAGTTCTGGTGATTTTCTTATGATTCCTTCCATTGGCACTCTTAAAAATCTATGAGTCAGCCTTTCAAATATGATAGATATGACTATATAACTGGATTAGCTATTGATTTGTTTACGTCCAGAAAGAATATTAACTTTGAATTTTTAAGCTAAATCTGTTCATTGAACTTTTATTTCTGCATCATCAGAAGAGACAAGACCAGGAGAAAGGACAACACCAATACCAGGACATTTTAGAAATTCACTTTGTAAGCTGTGGAGCCAATAATATAAGGAAATCATGAGTTTTTGGCTGTGTATCAAAAAGAATAAATATATAAAATGTACGTACAAGTTTGCTCCTAAAAGTTCATTTCTTAATATAAAACTGTAGTGTTTTTTCCCCTCTTTTTATCATTCATGCTTGATTTAAATTCTACATTACATACTATAGTTACAGACATTAATTTGCTAGGCAGTAGTCTATACACTACAAAGGCCAGCCTCCAGTTCAGCTGCATTAAATAGGTAATATATTTTGTTTAAAGTTTCAATTAAACCCAGGACCAGAAGATATATGGTCCCTATGGGGAGTTTGAACATTTTCATGCTAGTACTAGGGTTGCTGAAGGATCATGCTTAGGTCTAGATGTTGCATACCTTCCTGGAAATATGAGACAGTTGATTATATTTCACTGCTATTAAAACCACACAAGCCCACCTGTTACATTAATTCATACTTTTGCCAGTTTAGTGGCAAAGGAAAAGACTGAAGCTTAAAAATTTTATTTTAAAATGGAGTTATAAAGAAATTAATATACTCAAATTAATACCTAATTATACCCTTATTATCTGATTCCCAAATAGTTTCAATATATTCTACTTTAAAAATATGTTTTCTGAGGCTTCAATAGAAATAAATGAGAAACAACATGTATAATTTGCTCTTTCATTGGATACCTTCCATGGAATGAATCTTCTACTTGGCTAATAAATATCAGTGGGATTGTTCTTAGAAAATTAATGTATTGTTATGCCATACTTGGAAAATTAACTAAATTTCAAATACTGGCATTCTTAAAAGATGCCACTTTTGATGACATTGAGATGAAATAGACATAATCATGAAGAAGGAGAAAACCATATATGAAAAACAAAGTCTTAAAAATCAGTGTCAAGAAAATGATTATTTGTTGCACATATTTAGAATATACCAGTAATACAAATGAAGTTAAAAATTAAATACATTACTAATTGTATGTCCTTTGCTGTGTATATATTTATATCTGTTTTTTCTAATAAGTAGGGAGATACTGTTTTCCACAAGAAAATCTCATCTAACTCCCCTATGAGCTGTTACATAGTTGTGATTTTATTTATAATGATAAAAGTTATTGTCATAGTCAGACTGAACAAAGCATTGAAATAGAACATGAAGGGTTTTGTTCCAAATTGCAAGTCTTCTTTTTTTCTCCAAATATGTAATTATGAGCATGAGGTTCTATGAGCTGTTAGTAGAACCTTACTTTAAGTATTCATTGAAAATAGGATGAATTTTTAAATCTCTGATCTCTCTTAGTGATTAACATTCATAAAAAATTTTATAGTATAAAATACATTATTCATTACATATTATAGAGTCATGTTGCTTGATCCATACATATGAAGTGTATTACTAAGATGTCTATAAAATAAAAAATGCTTTTATTATACTTTTTTGATGGTTTCCTGCATTGTTTATATCTTATTTTTCTGAATACTATTATTTTCATTAATGCTTCCCAAACTAGTACTACATTTACTCATTCTTTTTTCTTCTCTCTGGAGTAAACTTTGGGTTTTTCTCAACACAGTTTATAACTTCCTTGCATATATTTCTAGTAGTCTCTAAATATTTCAGTTCTATTAAGCCATTTTATTTTATTGTGATTATCTTGTTCAGTCAGTTCAGTTGCTCAGTGGTGTCCAACTCTTTGTGACCCCATGAACCACAGCACACCAGGTCTCCCTGTCCATCACCAACTCCCGGAGTTTACCCAAACTCATGTCCATCAAGTCGATGATGTCATCCAGCCATCTCATCCTCTGTCGTCCCCTTTTCCTCCTGCCCTCAATCTTTCCCAGCATAAGGCTCTTTTCGAATGAGTCAGGTCTTCACATGAGGTGGCCAAAATACTGGAGTTTCAGCCTCAATATAGTCCCTTCAGTGAACACCCAGGACTGATCTCCTTTACAATGGACCGGTTGGATCTCCTTGCAGTCCAAGGGACTCTCAAGAGTCTTCTCCAACACCACAGTTCAAAAGCATCAATTCTTCGGCACTCAGCTTTCTTCACAGTCCAACTCTCACATCCATACATGACCACTGGAAAAACCATAGCCTTGACTAGATGGACCTTTGTTGGCAAAGTAATGTCTCTGCTTTTGAATATGCTATCTAGGTTGGTCATAACTTTTCTTCCAAGGAGTAAGTGTCTTTTAATTTCATGGCTGCAATCAATATCTGCAGTGATTTTGGAACCTAGACAAAGAAAGTCGGCCACTGTTTCCACTGTTTCCCTATCTATCTGCCATGAAGTGATGGGACCAGATGCCATGATCTTTGTTTTCTGAATGTTGAGCTCTAAGCCAACTTTTTCACTCTCCTCTTTGACTTTCATCAAGAGGCTTTTGAGTTCCTCTTCACTTTCTGCCATAAGGGCGGTGTCATCTGCATATCTGAGGTTATTGAGATTTCTCCCGGCAATCTTGATTGCAGCTTGTGCTTCTTCCAGCCCAGCGTTTCTCATGATGTACTCTGCATATCAGTTAAATAAGCAGGGTGACAGTATACATACAGCTTTGACGTACTCCTTTTCCTATTTGGAACCAGTCTGTTGTTCCATGTCCAGTTCTAACTGTTGCTCTCTGACCCACATATAGGTTTCTCAAGAGGCAGGTCAGGTGGTCTGGTATTCCCACCTCTTTCAGAATTTTCCACAGTTTATTGTGATCCACACAGTCAAAGGCTTTGGCATAGTCAATAAAGCAGAAGTAGATATTTTTCTGGAACTCTCTTGCTTTTTCAATGATCTAGTGGATGTTGGCAATTTGATCTCTGGTTCCTCTACCTTCTCTGAAACCAGCTTGAACATCTGGAAGTTCATGTTTCACGTATTGCTGAAGCCTGGCTTGGAGAATTTTGAACATTACTTTATCAGCGTGTGAGATGAGTGCAATTGTGTGGTAGTTTGAGCATTTTTTGGTATCCTTTCTTTGGGATCGGAATGAAAACTGACCTTTTCCAGTCCTGTGGCCACTGCTGACTTTTCCCAATTTGCTGGCATATTGAGTGCAGCACTTTCACAGCATCATCTTTCAGGATTTTAAATAGCTCCACTGGAATTTCATCACCTCTACTAGCTTTGTTCGTAGTGATGTTTCCTAAGTCCCACTTTACTTCACATTCTAGGATGTTTGGCTCTAGGTGAGTGATCACACCATCGTGATTATCTGGGTCATGAAGATCTTTTTTGTACAGTTCTTCTGTGTATTCTTGCTACCTCTTCTTAATATCTTCTGCTTCTGTTAGGTCCATACCGTTTCTGTCCTTTGTCAAGCCCATCTTTGCATGAAATGTTCCCTTGGTATCTCTTAATTTTCTTGACAAGATCTCTAGTGTTTTCCATTCTATTGCTTTCCTCTATTTCTTTGCATTAATCAGTGAGGAAGGCTTTCTTATCTCTCTTGCTGTTCTTTGGAACTCTGCATTCAAATGGTTGTATCTTTCCTTTTCTCCTTTGCTTTTTGCTCCTGTCTTCTCACAGCTATTTGTAAGGCCCCCTCAGACAGCCATTTCACTTTTTTGCATTTCTTTTTCTTTGGGATGGTCTTGATTCCTGTCTCCTGTACAGTGTCACGAACCTCCATCAATAGTTCATCAGGCACTCTGTCTATCAGAACTAGTCCCTTAAATCATGGATAGTATTATATTTGGAAGGAGAGGGTCTCTCACACACACACACACACAGAGTCTCACTTTCTCTTTTTTGGGGAATTCTTAGCATTTAATGGGAGTGTCTCCAACATTTGTTGATTGATTATTTTTAGTGATTTATTTCCTTGAATGCATAAAGGAAATTGATAAACCCAGTTGCAAAAAGAGCTATATTGACCTAGACTTCTGGCTCTTTTTCAAGTTAAATTTTGATGGTATATCAAATGTTTCCAGTATGTAACACTAGGTATTAAGAACCTTTTCAAGTTTCACTGAAGTGGAACCTCTTTTTCCTCATGATTAATGTTTCAATTTAATGAAACAGCATATTCGGTTTTTTCCCCTGCATTTCCTCACTTTGCTTTAAAACCAGCCTTTCTAGCTTCAAGGCTTTCTCTTAAATTTGATGCTATAAGGACTTGCCCCTAGAAACAGAGAAAATTTATTATTTTTTTATAGATTGTGAATGTGAAATTAAATATGATTGAGGGAAGGGAGTTTTCATAAAAGTTTGTGTAAGAGAATTGATTAAATGTTTGGAAAGAATGAAATTAGCTATCTGCCTCACACCACAAGGCAGAATGTATTTCATATGGAATAGATAGCTAATTTTAATAGTGAAAGTATATAATTAAAGGTGAATATATATCCATGTGGTAGAGAATAGTTTTTTGTGCATAATAAATAGTGGTAAAATTACACAGGAAAAGTCAACCTGATTTGCCTGTGTAAAAATTAAAGTAGTCTGAAATGAAAAGCTATTAAGTCTCTTTTGCCTATCATAAGAGAAAGGTAAATGTCTTAAATAAAAACTGGCTTAAAATCATTAAACAATGACACAATTTTAAAATATTGATGGTTAAATTTTCGTGGAAAAAATTTGTTAAAACATGCATTTTTTGGGCACTCCCTGTCAGTCCAGTGGTTAGGACTCTCTGCTTCCACTGTCAGGGGCCTGGGTTCAATCCCTGCTCCAGGAACTAAGATTCCACAAGCCCAATAGTATAGCCAAAAAAACAAAAAAAAAGAGAAACCAAAAAACAAAACAACAATATATGCATTTTCATTAGTTCAAGGATTTCACGGCTGTATATGTATTCTAAGAAAATAAGATGCATATTAAAAAAAAACCAAAGGATAATTGCTAAAGTAGGTTTAGTACCTACAAGAATATTAGAGGGGAATTTGAATATACAAGCAATTAATATTGAATGAGAACATATAATTCTTAAAATAGAGCATATTTGTATTTAATACAGTAAACTGCTAGAATGAACTTAAATATTTAAAACTAGCAAATTGTTTTACTTATAATTTACTCTCTTAATGTTTAAATAAATTGTGGAAAAACAAAATTTTACTAATTAGTATCTATGACTGATGGGATTCATTTGATTTAATAAAAGTACCACTTTTCAGACTTTCAACAATGAGTAGATATAATTAGATAATAAATGTATAAATGTTAAAGATAAATTCAAACAAGTAATCAGGACTTGATCTAGTCAGTCTTGAGTAGATTGTCTAGAAAATCCATCCATTTGACATTTCCTTAAACTGGGGTATTGCCACTGATTTATGAAACAGCTATACAGATTACTGGACAATGATTGTCTATAAATTATTATCTAATTTGGGAGATTAAAAAGTTATTTAATCTTGGCTCCTCATTTTGTAGATGGTAAAACTAAGGCAAACAGTATGAAAAGTATGAAACATATGAACAGTATGAAAAGGAAAAATGTAAGGATACTGAAAGAGGAACTCCCCAGGTCATTAGTGCCCAATATGCTACTGGAGATCAGTGGAGAAATAACCCCAGGAAGAATGAAGGGATAGAGCCAAAGCAAAAACAATACTCAGCTGTGGATATGACTGGTGATAGAAGAAAGGTCTGATGCTGTAAAGAGCAATATTGCAAGGCAAATTGGAAGTGGTCAAACGGGATGACAAGAGTGAACATCGACATTCTAGGAATCAGCAAACTAAAATGGACTGGAATGGATGAATTTAACTCAGATGACCATTATATCTACTACTGCAGGCAGAAATCCCTTAGAAGAAATGGAGTAGCCATTATAGTAAACAAAAGAGTCCAAAATGCAGTACTTGGATGCAATCTCAATGATCTCTGTTTGTTTCAGAGGCAAACCATTCAATATCACAGTAATCCAAGTCTATGCCCCAACCAGTAATGCTGAAGAAGCTGAAGTTGAACAGTATCATGAAGACCTACAAGACCTTTTAGAACTAATGCCCCCAAAAGATGTCCTTTTCATTATAGGGGACTGGAATGCAAAAGGAGGAAGTCAAGAAACACCTGGAGTAACAGGCAGATTTGTCCTTGGAATACAGAATGAAGCAGGGCAAAGACTAATAGAATTTTGCCAAGAGAACACACTGGTCATAGCAAACACCCTCTTCCAGCAACAGAAGAGAAGACGACCAAGAGCTGAATATGGCTCAGAAGATGAACTCCTTATTGCCAAATTCAGACTTAAATTGAAGAAAGTAGGGAAAACCAGTAGACCATTCAGGTATGACCTAAATCAAATCCCTTATGATTATACAGTGGAAGTGAGAAATAAATTTAAGGGCCTAGATCTGATAGATAGAGTGCCTGATGAACTGTGGACTGAGCTTCATGACATTGTACAGGGGACAAGGATCAAGACCATCCCCATGGAAAAGAAAAGCAAAAAAGCAAAATGGCTGTCTGGGGAGGCCTTACAAAGAGCTGTGAAAAGAAGAGAAGTGAAAAGCAAAGGAGAAAAGGAAAGATAAAAGCATCTGAATGCAGAGTTCGAAAGAATAGCAAGAAGAGATAAGAAAGCCTTCCTCAGCGATCAATGCAAAGAAATAGAAGAAAACAACAGAATGAGAAAGACTAGAGATCTCTTCAAGAAAATGAGAGATACCAAGGGAACATTTCATGCAAAGATGGGCTCGATAAAGGACAGAAATGGGATGGACCTAACAGAAGCAGAAGATATTAAGATGAGGTGGCAAGAATACACAGAACTATACAAAAAGATCTTCATGACCCAGATAATCACGATGGTGTGATCACTCACCTAGAGCCAGACATCCTGGAATGTGAAGTCAAGTGGGCCTTAGAAAGCATCACTACGAACAAAGCTAGTAGAGGTGATGGAACTCCAGGTGAGGTATTTCAAATCCTGAAAGATGATGCTGTGAAAGTATAGCACTCAATATGCCAGCAAATTTGGAAAACTCAGCAGTGGCCACAGGACTGGAAAAGGTCAGTTTTCATTCCAATCCCAAAGAAAGGCAATGTCAAAGAATGCTCAAACTACTGCACAGTTGCACTCATCTCACATGCTAGTGAATTAATGCTCAAAATTCTCCAAGACAGGCTTTAGCAATACGTGAACCGCGAACTTCCAGATGTTCAAGCTGGTTTTAGAGAAGGTAGAGGAACTAGAGATAAAATTGCCGACAAACGCTAGATCATCAAAAAAGCAAGAGAGTTCCAGAAAAACATCTATTTCTGCTTTATTGACTATGCCAACACCTTTGACTGTGTGGATCACAATAAACTGGAAAATTCTGAAAGAGATGGGTATACCAGACCACCTGACCTGCCTCTTGAGAAATCTGTATGCAGGTCAGGAAGCAACAGTTAGAACTGGATATGGAACAACAGACTGGTTCCAAATAGGAAAAGGAGTACGTCAAGGCTGTATGTTGTCACGCTGCTTATTTAACTGTTATGCAGAGTACATCATGAGAAACCCTGGACTGGAGGAAGTACAAGCTGGAATCAAGATTGCTGGAGAAATCTCAATAACCTCAGATATGCAGATGACACCACCCTTATGGCAGAAAGTGAAGAAGAACTAAAAGCCTCTTGATGAAAGTGAAAGAGGAGAGTGAAAAAGTTGGCTTAAAGCTCAACATTCAGAAAACGAAGATCATGGCATCTGGTCCCATCACTTCATCGGAAATAGATGGGGAAACAGTGGAAACAGTGTCAGACTTTATTATTTGGGGCTCTAAAATCACTGCAGATATTGATTGCAGCCATGAAATTAAAAGACACTTACTGCTCGGAAGGAAAGTTATGACCAACCTAGACAGCATATAAAATGCAGAGACATTACTTTGCCAACAAATGTCCATCTAGTCAAAGCTATGGTTTTTCCTGTGTTCGTGTATGGGTGTGAAAGTTGGACTATGAAGAAAGCTGAGCACTGAAGAATTGATGCTTTTGAACTGTGGTGTTGGAGAAGACTCTTGCGAGTCCCTTGGACTGCAAGAAGATCCAACCAGTCCATCCTAAAGGAGATGAGTCCTGGGTGTTCATTGGAAGGATTGATGCTGAAGCTGAAACTCCAATACTTTGGCCACCTCTTGTGAAGAGTTGACTCATTGGTAAAGACCCTGATGCTGGGAGGGATTGGGGGCAGGAGGAGTAGGGGACGACAGGGGATGAGATGGCTGAATGGCATCACTGACTCGATGGACATGAATTTGGGTAAACTCCGGGAGATGGTGATGGACAGGGAGGCCTGGCATGCTGCTCTTCATGGGGTTGCAAAGAGTCTGGCATGACTGAGCGACTGAACTAAACTGAACTGAACTTGTAGTTGTAACCGGATCAGCTTTGATCATTGCTCCCAGTTGATCTTTGTTAACTTCCGATGGGCAGCGACTGTACTCTTCATCTCCAAGGCTCTCATCTCCTTTGCAAAACTTCTTGAACCACCACTGCTCTGTATGTGTGTTAGTATTTTTCCTGGGCCAAATGCACTGTTTTTGTTGAGAGTTGTCTCCATGACCTGCTTCATGACCTATTTGAACTTGAATAAGAGAATCACTTGAGTTTGCTTTTTGTCTAACATCATTTGTATAGTCTAAAATAAATATAAAATTAACAGCAAGTAATATGTCATCAGCAAAAAAAAAAATCTGAACTGAGAAGTGCACATTAAAATGATGTATAACATAGCCACATTTGTGTATTAAGAGTGTATTCCAATATCAAACAGCAAAGTTCAACAATGTAGTTTTGCACTAGCCTAATGTTCAATATAATGTACCATATCATATAATAGTTAACACTGCTATATGATATACTTCCTTAGTAGATCCTCAAAATTCTCACAACAAGGGAAACAGCTTTTTGTCATATCTATATTATATGAAATATATCAAGTGACCTTATTGGGGTAATCGTTTCACGATATATGTCAAGTCATGATGTTGTATACCTTAAACTCTTACAGTGCTTTATGCCACTTCTATCTAAATAAATCTAAAAGGGGGGGGGGGAGAGGAATCTAAACTGAAATATAGAAATAGAAATGTATTATTTTGTGGAAAAGCAGGAAAAACAAAAGATAACACTAGCAGGTAGCAGTAATATGTACTCCTATGTGCTCTATTGTTTATCTGTAAGCCAGAGCTGTCTGGTAACTTGAAACGTGAGAATCACTGAGATCTGGACTCTTACATCGTCAGTAATCTAGCATTCTTTCCTTTAAGGAGTTAGCCTTTGCTGGGTTATTTAGATTCAGGGCTTTTTAGAGAGGAAGAGTGACATTATTTGTTCTACATCTGAAACTGGTTTATATCTGCCTGAAGCCAGCTTGGAGACATCCAAATCCCCTTTGTCTGTGAGTGAAGCAGAAATAAATCTGGGTGATGAACCTGATCACTATATCATCACATAGCACATTTTTGAATTCTTACGAAAAGTGCTTCTGTCTTTTTTTTTTTTTTTTTTTGTAGGATAGGAAGGAAAAATAGTCAATATTGCTTCTTACCTCCTGAGTACTGTAAACTTTTTTTTTCTATTATTGTAAGTTAAGAAGAATACAGTACCACAAAAGATGACTTAACCCACCTTCCTGCACCCTATTCCCAATCCAGTCTCTTCATTCTCTTCCTTATTGAATTTACTGAACTTTCTTTTCCTGTGATAATTTCCTTTATGGAATTTTTATGATTTTACTATTTTAATCAAGCTTGAAGGATGATATATACACCATTCTCTCTCCTAATACTGAATTCAGTGATGGTACTTTTTGCAGTTATTTTATTCTTCTCTAATTTTTTTTTTTTCATATTTGGCCTAAATGGTATGGTAGAAAGAGAGAGAATCTAATCTAAATCTTCAGTGTCGTTTGCTTGTTTTTGAATATTGAACAAGTTGATTAAGCTCAGTAACCCATAGTCACCTCATTTGTAAAATGAGACCAATACTAATTAACAGTCTAAGAATAATATAAAAGCATAGAGGTAATATGTTTAACACTTCAGTGGATATTCAATAAGTAATAAACTTTATATGGTTGGTAACTGCTTGATGCAGTGGCAAAAAGCATGGGCTTTCAAGACATTCAAACTTTTTTTTCTTTTAATTTTTGGGCCACACCACATTGCATGTAGGATCTTAGTTCCCCAAGCAGGGGTCAAATCCACATCCCCTGCACTGACAGCACGGAGTCTTAACCACTGGCATGTCAAGAAAGTCCCCAGATCTTTTCAGATAGGATTGTTAGCTGTGCAGGTCACTTGTTTTTCCTGAGCCTTCTTCCTCATTCATAAAAAGCCCCTTATATGAATTAGAAATCAGAAATCTGAAGCTCCTACTTTGGCCATGCCAGGAATACAGCAAGTACTTGGGCTTATATTGTTTGTTGCCTGAACCTTTATTGAATTGCCTTTTACACACATTTAAATTCATCCATGATTATTTTCTTGCATTTTTGGTTTTGCGTCTTTATTACCACTTTATGGGTTGTTTTTGTGTTAAGGTCAACCTTAAGAACTAAAGTACATTTTATATGCTACATATTTCCCTGTTAAGAATTGAATCCAGTTTGAGGCAGAAACATTTTTAAAGGTCAACCATGGATTATTATTGCTCTTTTTTAGTCCTTTAATTCAATAGATAAGCTCAAGGCAAAATGAAATGAACTTGATGGCCTGTGTATCACAAGCTAGAAAACAGTTTCCTGTGAGTGAGACAAAGTATGATTTTCACCCGAGCTGGAGACTTGGAAAGTTAGTGATTGTTCACTACCAACAGATTAGCAATGCACTGAGATCAGGTCATCCTGTGCTTGAACTGCAGCTTTCTACATTTATAGTTTTGTGTGTTTAATTTAGCTACTCTGCTTTTCAATTTTCTCATCTGTAAAATCCAGGTTAATTAAGGACATTGCTTAATTTAAAAAAATGAGGTACAGAGCAACTAATATAGAGACTGAAAATATATTTCATCTCACAAACATAATCTAAAAGTTAGTTGGTACTGGCTGAATGAGGATGAGGTATTAACGACGCGTGGGGGGCTAAGTGAGAAAACCTTCTGTGCACCCAAAGGGATAGAATGGGAGGAGTGGGTACATGTAAGTCAGATGTTTGCTCCTTGTAGTTTGCTACCCTGATTCACAATAAACATTCAGTGAATGCTATTGTCATCATTATCACTGAGATATAATGAATGATTACATGAAGTTTTTCTAAGTTGTATAGAAGAACCTAAGGAAGGTAGTTATTTACATTTTTTATATACTTGCCAAGAGGCATTATTACATTATATTTTTTTATTTATGGTCCTTTGATATTTTCCCACCTCACCAGCTTTATGACTTAAAAAGTTGCTTATGAATTCTTACTGAACAAAATAGGTCAAGTTAAGTAGTTAGCAAATTAATAATATTTCATTTCAAAATGGGTTTTAATAATGATAGATTTCTGACTTGGAAAAAAGGAGGAGCTTTTTGAAATGATTTTCAAACATCAACCACTTAAATATGAAAATTTGAATCTCAAAGCACCACTGACTTAGTATTCTGTATTTTCTCTGTGCCGATAACTTACTGTTCTACAAATTCTTTGTTTTTTTAAATAAATTGAAAGTAGAAGCCATGTTAAATGCAATGATTGTCAACGTCTAAAAAGTGATCTATGAGCAGTTGAAGACTATAAGTAGAATTTCAGGTTAATTTCAAACAGACCCTCATAAAGCAGACCCATCTTTCAGCTCTGACTCTGAAATTTCTACTGGCTTTATAATCCATTTCAGAGATAGTTGAATTTTGTTTATCATTAATTGCTTTAAATTTTTTAATATTTGATTTTACATTTTTATATAAATCATATCTAATATTTAGTATAAAGAAGCAGTTCACTATCCCTAAGAAAAATTACCGTTTGTTTACTTTATTTGGAAATGTTTATTAGTTCAACATTGTAAAAAGAAGATTGCCTGACAGTGTTTTACTTATTATGAGATATGATAACAAGACAATATAATTATTACAGAAACATGAAAAAAAATCTGTACCTAATCCTACCAATCTTAACAACTGTGAGTATTTTGTGTTTTTTATTGTAGTCTTCAGTCTTTGCTTCAGTATTTCTTGCATCTGAGCCTGAGCTCTTGATTATGTCTAACCAAATTCTTAAATGGAAACACGTTTTAAGCTTTAGGAAAAAAAAAATCAAGCTATCAGTTTTATGATAATATAGTTTAAGGACTATTTTCAGAACTAGAAACACATAAATGTATGAGTGGTGCATACATTTTTGTTTATGTTACATGTAATCTGTCACCAATATTTTTTACTAACTGGATGAGCAAAGGGCACTCAAAAGGCCTGGAGATGCAGATCAATTCATCAAACATATTTGTATCGACAACACTGTGGTAATGTAAAGAGAATTTGATTAAAGTAAAAGGAAACTAGCTCTTTCTTTGAAGCAAAGATGTACAACCAGTGTGGGTGATACATTTAGGCAATACTCTGATTATTCCTCTAAATGGAAAGAGCCATCACAATTATGATTAGTTAAGCTATTATGAAAATCTGCTTGAAAAATACTGCAGGTCACCAGTTTGTTCCTTGGTCTCAGAAACTGAGTAGTTTCTTCATTTGAAGTGTTTAATATAACTATAATATTTAACTTAAATACACAAATCATCTTACAATCTAATCTTCCTATCAAGTGGAATATTCTTTCAAACTATAAGTGTAGAAAGGAGAGGCGGGTGGTGATAAGAAGGCAACTGATACACTTTTGGATCACAATAAACTGTGGAAAATTCTGAAAGAGATGGGAATACCAGACCACCTGACCTGCCTCCTGAGAAACCTATATGCAGGTCAGGAAGCAACAGTTAGATCTGGACATGGAACAACAGACTGGTTTCAAATAGGAAAAGGAGTATGTCAAGGCTGTATATTGTCACCCTGCTTATCTAACTTATATTCAGAGTACATCATGAGAAACGCTGGGCTGGAAGAAGCACAAGCTGGAATCAAGATTGCCGGGAGAAATATCAGTAACCTCAGATATGCAGACAACACCGCCCTTATGGCCAAAAGTGAAGAGCAACTAAAAAGCCTCTTGATGAAAGTGAAAGAGGAGAGTGAAAAGTTGGCTTAAAACTCAACATTCAGAAAACGAAGATCGTGGCGTCTGGTCCCATCACTTCATGGGGAATAGTTGGGGAAACAGTGGAAACAGTGTCAGACTTTATCTTTTTGGACTCCAAAATCACAGCAGATGGTGATTGCAGCCAGGAAATTAAAAGACGCTTACTCCTTGGAAGGAAAGTTATGACCAACCTAGACAGCATATTCAAAAGCAGAGACATTACTTTGTCGACTAAGGTCCATCTAGTCAAGGCTATGGTTTTTCCAGTGGTCATGTATGGATGTGAGAGTTGGACTGTGAAGAAGGCTGAGTGCAGAAGAATTGATGCTTTTGAACTGTGGTGTTGGAGAAGACTCTTGAGAGTCCCTTGGACTGCAAGGAGATCCAACCAGTCCATTCTGAAGGAGATCAGCCCTGGGATTTCTTTGGAAGGAATGATGCTAAAAGCTGAAACTCCAGTACTTTGGCCACCTCATGCGAAGAGTTGACTCATTGGAAAAGACCCTGATGCTGGGAGGGATTGGGGGCAGGAGGAGAAGAGGACGACAGAGGATGAGATGGCTGGATGGCATCACCGACTCGATGGACATAAGTTTGAGTGAACTCTGGGAGTTGGTGAGGGACTAGGAGGCCTGGCGTGCTGCGATTAGTGGGGTCACAAAGAGTCGGACACGACTGAGCGACTGAACTGAACTGATACACTTTTGGCTTATTTCTGATTTTTTTCTCTTGCCTGGCTGTTAATGAAAAGCTATTTGGTGGGCAAAATTTATATAAGTTGAAAATAATAGCTGATGGCTGAAAGGCCTTAGACTAGCTTTACACTTGGTAATGGGCATGCTAAATAATTGTCACGTATTCATTGGATTTTCCAAATGAAACTGGTAAATTTTACTTTACTTATTAACATATAAAATGCAAATAATTTCTGAAAAATCTAACATCTAGCACCAGTGCTTCATCCCGAATATTTTTAGCTCCTTTTTTTACCCCCAGCCACATTGCTTATGGACTCTTCAATGCGCAGACCAGGGACCAAACCCATGCCCCATTGCTTCTGCAGGAATTGAACCTGTGTCCGCTGCAGTGGAAGAATGAATCCCTAACCACTTGATCACCAAGGAATTCCCTTCAACTTCTTCATTTAATATTGCTTTCTCAACAGAGTTTTCAACTTTAGTGGGTAGGACTTTGAACTTTTGTTGCTTAGGTCCTGCATAATACTCTCCATTTAGTAGTTATTCTATAAATACTTGAATTTGTAAAGGAAAGAATGAATATGAATAAAAAAGAATAAATGATTGTAGATAAGAAGGACCCAACCTTAAAAAATGAAATGGCGACAAAGCACATATGATTGAGAATTAGACATTTCTAGATTTAAAAAAAAAAAAAAGCTTTACTGCATATTACATTTTTAATTAGGCATTTCACTTAATTTTGCCAAACATAAGTTTTCTCATCTGTGAGATCGACGTGACTTCAGGGGAATCAACTGAGATAATGGATGAGAGTACTTCTCACAGAATCTGAAAATGTATAAACGTGATATAAACACATGTGGAATATAAACATGTGATATGATGCTGTTGCAAATGTTCTTGGAAAACTGTACCGTCAGATTGCTTTTCTTTTGATTCTCTTGTCAGGTGAAGCGTACATGCGATTAAGCATGCTCCCTGAAGCAGAGCATTGGTATATGGAATCACTGAGATCCAAGACTGACCACATCCCTGCTCATCTTACCTATGGGAAACTGCTTGCTCTAACAGTGAGTAACTGTCTCTTTCACCCTTCAGAAATTGGCTCTCCTGTTCAGATTGAGGTAGATAGGGTCTGAGGCACCTGTTCCTGGCCAGGTAATCCAGACTGTTAGGATGTAATGATGGTCATACTAAATTAGAACAGTATACAAAAAAATATAGAAAAATGAGTTCCTTTGGCTATCGGGTTTGCCATAGATAAAGTATGATGTGTATCCTTGATGTAACTTAGTTGAAATGTATAAATGGAGAACCCAAAATGTGTGATTATATAATGAAATTGTCAAAATAGCAATATTTGTATAAAGATTATGTTCTGTAAGCCAATGTTAACCCCAGATTGGCTATAACACCTGATTCTTTCCAAAAAGCAAGTATTATATAAGATATGGCATGTGTGTCCATCAGTGTCACCTAGAATCCTCTTAACTGGAAGTCATTCCATAAGAGAATTGCACCCATAATTTGGCTACCCACTATATGATGAGTCTTGGTCATATTTCTATGAAAGTGATATTGGAAGCATAAGGACTTGTTTATAGTCAACCACTGTGACTTATAAAAATTGTAATTTTATGTGCTTCAAGTAGTAATAATATTTTTTTTCCTACAATAGGAGATTGTTCAAAATATTTAAATAACTTTTCTGAGCTCACCAACTAATAAATGGTACAACTAGCCTTCAGTCTCAATCTAAATCTATTGTCTGTGTTATTTTAGTCATATCCCTTAATTTCTCTCCAGTGTTACTAAAAATAAGTAAATATTAGCAAAACATGGAGACAATGGTCAGGAAAGTAATTCCTAAGTAAATTCATAGAAAGGTTTCTTATAATTATTTAAAAATAATGTTATTTCCCATAGAAGATGATAAGCTAAACAATTACAAGTATTACCTTTCCATTCTAAGATACCACTAAAATGCTATTAAAGAGATTATATAGGCAGACTAAGTAACCAGAAAATGTCTCACTCCAACACAGCTAGGTATGCTTAATAAAATGCAACAGATACGTTCTTAATGCATGGCTGAGCTCAAAGCATAGGAAGAGAATTTCCCCAGGATGGAAATAAAACAGTAACTAAACACCAGAACAGTAAACAGTAGGCTGATCTTAAAGTTGATTTGGGATAGTTTACTAGTCTTAACAACCCATGGGAAGGAGCTTATTGTCTGTCCTTCCTTCTTGATGGAATAAGAGATGAAGTCTTGGACCAATAGAAGGCCAGGAATTAGGTGTCTAAATAAAGTAGGAAAGTTCATATCCTCTGTGAAAGAACAATGTAGAAAAAGTTCACATACTGATAAAAGAGGGCAGCATGAAAGTTTGCCTTTCTCAGAGTGGAATCTGAAATCTTTGCAGAGAAGTTGTCATCTCTGTCCTCCCCTCACTGGGGTTTGGGTTTTGAATTTACTTTACTTGAATGAGCCAGGAATTCCTAGGCCAGGAAATTAAAGTCAGTTCACTGAAAACTCTAGCTGAAGATAATACTAAACATGTCTTTTGAAAAGACATATTTAAATCTAGAAGGAGATTTACAGATTGGTTTTAAAAAGAACGGTGAGCACAGAAATGGTGATTGTGTGAGTAAATCAGAATAAATTTTTACTGAATAAAATATTGAGAGGGAATAACTGCATAGGAACAATCAGAATGGGAAGGGAGGTGAAATTTCAGTTGATTTTTGGAACTCAGGTATCAGATAAAGGTGTTACAACTGATTGATCAAAACAGAATAAACCACTGTCTAAAGGAGGTTTGGAAATGGGATAAAAATAAGAAATCTAGAGACTCAAGACTTGGTGGTAGCTGATATAGAAGAGAGTGCATTAAGGAGAATAAAATAGGGTAATCAGTTGTCTCTCCCCGTGTGCACAGCCCTAGTAACCAAGCACTCACTGCAAATCGAGGGAAGGTATGTTCTTAGTGGTGAAGCTGTTGAATGAGACAGCTCCCTAACTCTGGAACAGCTTGCCCAGTCGAGGATGGAATGCAGAGGGGAATGAAAAGAGGACTGATCAAATGTTTTCCAGTGGAGAATTCAGACTGTCAATACCCCTCCCCTATTACATGCAGAACACAGCTAAAGAAGAATTGATACTCCCCAACCGGCAACACATATACACAAACCTCACCTCCCAAGAAATGGCAGCATTTTTATCTGGAAAAACTGAATCACTCTAGGGAAAAGATTTCCATATACCTGCATTTGGAGATCTCTGAAAATGACCTGCTCCCTAACCAGACACACAAAAGTGACTCTTTCCAGTCTAGAAAGCACGTTTATGCCTAAGGAATTCATTCAGCTTTTATTAACTCCACTTGTAAAATAACAATGGGCCATCAGAGATCGTCTGTCATTTAGGAAACCCTCAAATGTAAGAGATTGGAGCTGAAACAAATGGATTAGCAAAAGGAAATGAGGGAACAGAAGAAAAAAAATTGTTCGAGATGGTAATATAGCATTTTGTGGAGTGCAAGATGACTTAAAAAAACAAATATGAAAAAATAAGAGCTTTTAGAAATTAAAAAGTGATGGAAAAACAATTTTCATTTGAAGGGTAGGAGAATAAAGATGTGGAAATGTTTTCATATACAAACAAAAAAAATGAAATAAAATATGTGAAAGAAGGAATTAGAAAAGAAATTAATGTGGGGCCCCAAAAAATAAGGAACAGAGAAAGGGAAAGAACATGACTCAGAATTGAAGGGTATGAGTTGCTCTTTGGGCCATTTACAAGATCCATGCCATGTCTAGTCTAATCAGTTAGAAAAAATGTGTTTTACCTTATGAAAACCTTTTCCATTTCCTATTCTGATAGGATGGTAATTCACACAGCTCCAAATAAGAAGAGAATTCATGTATACCTCTTGCTGCAACTACTGCCTTTAGATGTTCTTATGGAATTAAAATAGAAACATTTTAAATTAGATTGATAAATGGCCACCTTCAAAAATAAAATTTTTAAATGCCTGGTTTATCTTTCCTACAATAAAATCACTTGGAAAAGAAAAACATTGAAAACTTTACCTAATTCTGAATATACCTCGACTGTGACATAACTTTGTATATAGAAACCACGTATCCTTTATTTTTCCTTCTTATTTTCAAGCGTGAATATTTTAAGTTTCCTGTACTAAAACTATGATTTTACAAGCTGCTTTATTTTTAAGAAGATCTTTTTAAAAACAAAATTTAGCAGTTTAAGTTTACTGAACCATATGGAAGGAAGGGAAGAAAAGACATGTATTACAATTCAAATTCTAATCCCCGCCCCCAACGGAACTTTTATAGTTTCCGACTTGCTGATTAGATGAAATATAAACCCTATTATGGAATGGTTTAAACTCACAGTGCCAAAAAGTCCAAAACCATCCTTAATAGTTTCTTTTTGAATTATGAGATTTGGCACATTTCTGATCCCAGTGGATTGCCTTTGTCTAATTTTGGGTTTCTTAGCCTGGTAAAATGCCATTGACTTAACATGAAATTGGCAAGGTAGAAAATGCCACACATTTTGACTTCTGAATGCTTTAAATATAAAATATTATAAAATGGAATTGGCTATTACTCTGAAGAGAGAGGAAAAGAAATGAAATGGTGTTTTTACTGTTCCATCAGAACTGACCAAAGATACAATATGTGCTTTGCAACTGACTTGCAACAAAATGAGACTTATATTGTATATGAAGATTTCATATAAAGAATTATATTTCTCTGATACAACTTTGACAAAAACAAAAATGTTGGTGCTTTTATTATAGCCAGTGGTATGTCTTTTAGAACATTTTTGTACAAATTTTTCTTTAAGAATTTTTAGTATAAATAGTATTTAGAAAAGTTCAAAAAGATTTAGGATTTCCCAGAATGCTTTGACAAACTCCATAGATCAAATCCTTTTTTATTCCTCTGACAAAAATGTCCTTTTCCCTCTCTGCCTGTTCAAATTTTATTTCCCTCTGTGACGTCTTGCCTGCATCTTTTAAGCAATTTTTTTTTTTTTTTTCCTTTCTCTATACTTCCATGCGACTGATTTTCAGTATCTCTGTAGTGGCACTTTTTCACTTGAATGACAGATATAAATCTATGTCTTTTGACCCTGAATGTGGGGCAGAGAGCAAGTCTTTACTTATCTATTTACATCTTTAGTGTAAGGCATTTCACAGTCTTAGCCACTGTCCTTGCACCCTCCTTTGTATTTCTCTTGTTAAGTTATGTAAGGGCTGGGCGTGTGCCATTTCCCCCCAGTTTTGTTTAGATGTGATTGCTGTATAGTACTATATAAGTTGGCCTTCCCCATTGGCTCAGCTGTAAAGGAGTCCGCCGGCAGTGCAGGAGACACAGAGACATGGGTTTGATCCTTGGGTCAGGAAGATCTCCTGGAGGATGAAATGGCAACCCACTCCGGTATTCTTGCCTGGGAAATCTCATGGATAGAGGAGCCTGCAGGTTGCAGTCTAAGGGATTCCAAATATTTGGACACGAGTTAGTGGCTAAACAACAACAACAAGCTATATAAAAGTTAAAGGTGTACAGGCAGCTGAGTTTTAAATATTCTTGTGTTCCTGGTCTGAATCTCATGCCCTCATTAGTCCTACTTCATTTTGCCAACACGTGCATTGAGGTTTATTATCCATGCTAAGGCATCACTCTAATTCCCAGTGGTATATACTGAATAAATGAATGAGAGTGGCTTGATTGTAGAATGGATACAGTGTAATTTTCAGGACCCTGAAAGGGGAGGTAGGCACAAGAAGGTGTACATCTCCTGAATGCCTGTGATTGATATGTGTTATTTCATGAAGCTTTATGATGAGTACTACCTTCTTTTTATAAATGAGAAAACAGCTTCTAAGGTTTAGGACATGTCCCAAGAATAAATAAGCTACTCAATAGTAGAATCGGATACATCCTCAAGGACTTCTTAATTAAACATCGTTAATATCCATTCTATAGTAAATAATTTTGTGTGAGGCTTTCCTTCCTTTTATACCTGATTAGAGATGCTAAAAGTCAGCTAGTGCTCCTGCCTCCCCATAAGGTATGGAAATAGCTTATTTTTAGGCATTACCTCTAAATACTAGTTTAGTTTGAATGGGTAAACACATTATTATTATTAAGCCTTATAGCTCATGAACTTAGGACTTCTGTTTTTGGCTATTGGCACTTTTAAGGCCCTATGTTACTCAATCACCAATGTTCCAGGGTGCCCTAGAAAATAGTTCTGCATTAGGGTCATTGGTAGCCTCCATGTTTAAATATAGCTGGGCCTGGGTGACCCAACTATAGAATATATAGAGCTTTCATACCAATGTCATGTCCAGTTAAAATACTAAACACAAGTTCTCTTTGAAATTGTGATTTATTCCTTACTTGAACTTTGTTACCTAGGACTAATGCCATGAATTTAAAATTGGACAAGCACTGAGAAAGGAAGGAATAAGTTTCCATTATCACTATGTTTCATATGGTTTTATAGTTGTTTCTAAAAACATGTATGTGCTTTAGTTGTGTGTACATCCTTACTTTTTCTCTTTTGTTTTTTTGGTCCTCCTTTTGTCCTTGTTCAATTTATTTCAGCCAAATATTTTGTAGTTTTTTTTGAGCCAGTAAAATTAGTATTGATCTAAATTGTAGTAAAAGGAACTTGGCTGTTAGGTTATTTTCTAGATTTAGGTTAGTAAGAGAGAAGGAAGGATATGGGAGACTCTGACAGTAATTCCTGATACAGCAAACCTTTATTTTGGCTACTGCGTGGAAGTACTGAGCCAGATTTCTGTGTCTAGCCAAAGTTAATTGGGCTACATAAAACTCCAGTTACGAAAGTACTTGAAGTTCCATGGAAAAGTTCCATACCCCAGGCTAGAATGGTGTCAGTGTAGTTTATCTGGAAGTGCAGCACTGTGTGTCTCCTTGGGCCTTTTGTAATGATTATTACTGTTTAGAGCTGAGACTATTTTTCCATTTGGTCTTCTCTAAAGGAAAACTCTTCCCACTTTGCACATTGACTAACATTTAGGTTCCTTTGTTTTATTATAATCACCGTACAGTCATGTTTAGATTGGAGGGAGCAGGAAACAAAAAATGTTCCTGTGACTTGCTGAATGATTATTACGGGTATATACCGTTGATGTTACAAAACTTACTCTGTGAAGAGAGAAGGCGTGTATCACATATATTGTGCTACTGAAATTTTGAATGAAATATAGAAGAAAATTTAATTCAATGCAGTGTTCAGCTAAGCATTTTATATGAAGTTGCCACATCTAAACTTACTAGCATTCTGGCAGTAATTCACTTATTATTGTATTATTTTTAGTCTAAATCATAATGAATCTGATAGTTCTTTTTATGCATTTTCATATGTAGAATCCATCTTTTTTAAAATTTAGGTATAGTTATAGAATCAATCTTACGATTACTCTACTTGTTGCTGCCAAATGACCTATGAATCCAAGTACCTCTGAAGTATCTCAGACTTTTATTCTGCTTTTGTATGTCAGTTATTGAAAGTCGTTGTTAAGAGGTATTTTCTTTTGCCAGATATTCTCAGAAATAGTAAAATCAAAATACTCAAATTCTCAGGCATTGAAAGTCACGTGAAATAATTATACCTAGCTTTATATCTAAGTATCATGATGCTATGTTTGAAAAGAAATGTTAGCTTTTTATTTAGCAGTAAGTAAGATGATACTAACTACCTAGATAGCATATTAAAAAGCAGAGACATTACTTTGCCAACAAAGGTCCATCTAGTCAAGGCTATTGTTTTTCCAGTGGTCATGTATGGATGTGAGAGTTGGACTGTGAAGAAAGCTGAGTGCCAAAGAATTGATGCTTTTGAACTGTGGTGTTGGAGAAGACTCTTGAGAGTCCCTGCGACTGCAAGGAGATCCAACCAGTCCATTCTAAAGGAGATCAGTCCTGGGTGTTCTTTGGAAGGAATGATGCTAAAAGCTGAAACTCCAGTACTTTGGCCACCTCATGGGAAGAGTTGACTCATTGGGAAAGACTCTGATGCTGGGAGGGATTGGGGGCACAAGAAGAAGGGGATGACAGAAGATGAGATGGGTGGATGGCACCACCGACTCTATGGGCATAAGTTTCAGTGAACTCCAGGAGTTTGTGATGGACAGGGAGGCCTGGCGTGCTGCAGTTCATGGGGTCGCAAAGAGTTAAACATGACTGAGCAACTGAACTGAAGATGATACTGGGCTTCCCAGGTGGCTCAGTGGTAAAGAATCTACCTGCCAATGTAGGAGACATGGGTTTGATCCTTAGGTTAGAAATATTCCCTGGAGAAGGAAATAGCAACCCACACCATTATTGTTGCTGGGGAAATCTCATCAACAAAGAAGCCTGGTGGCTACAGTTCATAGGGGCTACAAAACAGTCAGGTACCACTGAGTGACTGAGCGTGGTGCAACATAACCTAACATCCCAATTTCCACCTTGTCATTCTTCCTGCTGCATCGTGTTGACTCTCCTGTTAAGTAATAAAGCTTGAGTACATTTTAATGTGAGTTAAACTTCATTTATAATTTTTATTTTATATTTTTCTAGTTTGATAATTTGTAATAAAAGAAAATTTGAGCATCTTTAGTTATTAAAACAGCACGCTTATTTAAACCTATGTTTACATTTTGCTCAGTTGGTAAAGAATCTGCCTGCATTGCAGGAGACCTGGGTTCGAGCCCTGGGTAGGGAAGATCCCCTGGAGAAGGAAATGGCAACCCACTGCAGTATCTTGCCTGGAGAATTCCATGGACAAAGGAGCTGGGCAGGCTATAGTCCATGGGATTGCAAATAGTTGGACACGACTGAGTGATTAGCTTTACTTTTTTAAAAGGTGGTACTGACTGCATACATTTTCAAAACAAATGTCTTTCATTTCAATGATTGGATAAACACTTCTGAAAGAAAGTTGCCTTTTTTTCCCTTGTAACATCTGGATGTGTGTATGTGTGTGCATTTATACAAACAAATCTACACACAGAGGCATATATGTAAATGAAGCCGCATCTGTTTTAAAATGTGAGAGATTTCATTTCTGAAGCCTCATAAACAGTAAATAGTACAGATGAACCTCTTTTCAAAGCAGAAGTAGAGACACTAGACGTAGAGAACAATGACCCCAAGGAGAGAGAAGGTGGGATGAATTGGGAGATTGGGGCTGACATGTCTGCACTGCTGCTGTGCTTTGCTCTGCTGTGCTCAGTCGCTCAGTCATGTCTGACTCTTTGTGACCCCGTGGACTGTAGCCTGCCAGGCTCCTCTGTCCATGGGAATTCTCTAGGCAAGAATACTGGAGTGGGTTGCCAGGCCCTCCTCCATTTATACACTACGATGTATAAAATAGATAACTAATGAGAGCCTACTGTATAGCCCAGGAGAAGAAAAGGTACAATCTCTTCATAGGACGTATATTAAGTTAACCTTAAAAATGCATTTCAGTATACATTAGGTTTGATTCCACTTATACAAGGTACCTAGAATAGTCAAATTCATAGAGTCCGAAAGTATACTGGTGGGTGCCTAAAGAGCCTGGGAGTGGGGAGGGAGAATGGGGACTTAGTGTTTAATGAGGACAGAGTTTCAGTTTAGGAAGGTGCAGAATTCGAGATGGATGATGGTGAGAGCTGCACAGCGATGTGAAGGTGCTTATTGCCACTGAACTGTACAGTACAGTATGGTTAAAACTGGATGTTTTATATTGTGCGACTTCTACCACAATTAAAAAAAACATTGAAAAATTAAAGCAGGGGCTGCTCTCTGTTGCGGTGTGTGGGCTTCTCATTGTGCTGGCTTCTCTTGCAGAGCAGGGGCCCTGGGGTGTGTGGACTTCAGTAGCTGTAATGCGAGGCCTCAGTAGTCATGGTGTACAGGCTTACTTGTCCCAAGGCATGTGGAATCCTCTGGGATCAGGGATAGAACCCGTGTCCCCTGCAGGCAGATTCCTAACCACTGGACCACCAGGGATGTCCAAGAAATCTAATGTATTTCTTAATCTTATTTCTCCATAGGTACTTTCTTTTCTCTGACTTTAAGATTCTCTCTTTGTCTTCAGTTTTCTGTAGTTTGGACATACTACACCTCGGCTTATTATTTGGGGATTTATCTGGCTTAGTGCTCCCTGTGTTTCCCGGATCTGTGGTTTGGCCTTTATTATATTTTGGAAAGTTGTGCATCGATATTACTTTAAATATTTCTTCTGCCCTCTTGTCTTTCTTTCCCATCTGATATTCCAGTTACTGGTATGTTTGTTGCATGTTTTGAGATTTTCCTCTAGTTCTTGGATGTTCTGTACTTTTCGTTCATTTTTCTCATTACATTTCAGTATGGGAAGTTTCTATTGACTTATCTTTAAAGTCATTGATTCTTTCTGTGGTCATGTTGAGTCTTTTTATGATCTCATTAGATTTATTCTTGATTTCTGTTATGATATTTAGCATTTCTTCTAATTATTCCTTAGAATTTCTCTCTGCATACATTATACCTGTGTTCCTGCATGTTGTCTACTTTCTCCATTAGAACCTTTAACATGTTATTATTTCAAGTTTCTTTTCTGACAGTTATAACGTGTTTCATGTTTCAGTATCTTAGTATGGTTCTGACGCTAACTTTGTCTTTTTGGACTTTTTTCTTTCCTTTTGTCATGCTACGTAATTTTTTTGTGGGATGTTGGATATGTTGAATTCATCATAGAGTATATTTCACAAAGATTATTCTTCTTCGCCTGCCCTCACCAGGAGGGGATCTTTTTTTGTTCTTTACTGTGAGGACCTCATCGGTTTCTTTGGAAATTAAGACCATGAAAGAGTGGAAACCACACCCTCCACCCAAAGACTGGCCTTCAGGAGTTTCTCACTCTCAGGCTAATCCACAGTTGGCTTCCAGCAAATCATCAAAAGTACCACTTAAAGGGTACCCAGCAAGTCATCAAAAGTACCACTTAAAGGGTACCCATCAATTCATAGCTCCTGATTTGATGAAGACTGTTTGGGAGGTTGATATCTAATGAGTTCTATGAAGCCTTCATGGCATATTTTTCCAGTCTAGAACAAGAGGGCCTGAGATGTTGACAGTGATAATTTAGACCTGAACTGAAGACTGTTAAATAGTCTATTTAGAGGCAGAGAAGTTCAGACTTCTATTTTCCATCTCTGTGTCACCTCTGTACTTGATTTTTTTCCTGTTTAGTGACCCACATTTTCCTGTGATCTTACACATTTTCTCTTAAGAGAGAGAGAAAATATTATTCTGTAATAATGCCAAACACCCATGTGTGTATGCTTCTCCTTGCACACTCTGCTGAGACTTGGGAAGGATCCAGTTTGGAGATATGCTTGTCATACGCATTTATACATACAAACTCATTCTCCTGGTGATCTGCCAGTCTCTGACCATGTACTGTGTGTGTGTTTTCCCTTTTTGCCTGGATTAAATGTTCCTGTAATTGTGTATGTACTATCTCTGGTCACTTCACACTCTGGAAATTAAAGTGAATGAGCTTTGCTTACTAAACAATGCTTATTAAACATTGTTTAATATTTAATTTCAATAGCTCTTTCTTTGTAAGTCACAGAAATTTATTATTCACAGAAGGTGACTCACGAATCATTAGACTAAGTAGAAATTTAGTAACTTATGTTGTTAAGTAACCTTAGTTTTTCAGATACATGGGTTTTGAGATGGTTGAGATCAAATGAACCTTTGTTAGCTTCAGGGCCTTTTAATGGTGTTAAAAACAAGGAATGTTTTCTCCATTAGACTGACTTTCTAAATAATTTCCTGAATTTGGATATTGTAAAGAGAACTTGTAAGCCACCAGCACTTGGACTGAGCAGGTAGCCTGTTGTCTTGATGCTTGACCAACTTTTTCTCTGTGAACCAGCTGAAGTATGATACCTCCTTTTTGAGCCCTCCCTTCCCTGGACTTGCTCAGACACAACAGATTCCTTGGTTTCTGTTTTCTCCTTAGGTACTATGTACAATGAGAGCCCTTTTAAGTATGATCTTGCAATTGGTAAATGCCCATTTCCAGAGTTACCATGGCATTATTCAGTCTATAAGAGCAGGAGTCATCTCATAATCCATTGCCTGACACCGTGCTTGGCATACAGTGGATACTCTCTGAATCTCTGCTGAGGGATGGGGGTGGGTGGGTGCATGAGTGCATGGGTGGACCTATCTGTAAAGCTTATCTTTAAATAGCATAATGATTCCTCGTAATACACTTCTGGATCAGGTCAATAAGGTAATACCTTAACTGTGAAACCAGATTGTCTCTGTTTGAACCCCAGTTCTGACGAATCAAGCTTTTGTGCCTTGAACAAAATAGACTAATCTCACTGTCCCTCAGTTTCTTATTTTGTAAAACAGATAATAATAATATCTCAGGTGTAATACAAGGATTTAGTACGACAATACACAGAAAGTGCCTGGAATAGCACCTGGCACGTAGTAAGCTGCTCTTAGAGTGTTTCTGTTCTTCTCATATAACCTATAAAGAGAAAGTAGAATTGCAATGTGCTAGGACAACAGACTCCCAGAAAAATCTGTCTTGGGGAAGCAGAGATGAATGGAAACTTAATTACGCTTGACAAAGATCAGATGGCCTTGTGCTGTGAAAGGGTATCTTTGTTCATGCCTTCTTTGTTAGGAGTGTGGCGGAAATAGGAAGCTGAGGTCACAGGAAGACCTCACCAGTGCTGCTATTGGAGTCTCCTGGTTTCAGCTGACAGTGCAGTGTCGTTGCAGTTGCATTTGAATTGTTGACTTGTCTGATTTAGGTGAATACTTATGAGAGGGAAACAACAATTAGGGTAACTATAGAATAATCCCTTCCTGGAGAAGGAAATGGCAACCCACTGCAGCACTCTAGCCTAGAAAATTCCATGGATGGAGGAGCCTGGTGGGCTACAGTCCATGGGGTCACAAAGAGTCGGACACGACTGAGTGACTTCACAACGATAGAATATTTGTTCAAACCAGGAAGGGATGGCTATTATTTTTACACTCTAACAGTGGACATAGAGTAGTTTCAGGCAAACCAGAATTGCTTCTGAGAATTACTTACAAAATAAGAAGCACAGTAGACTGTTTCAATATGCATGTGGTCTGGTTTGTATAAGAACCTTTATAGGACATTTTGGCCTCCCTGATAGCTCAGTTGGTAAAGAATCCTCCTGCAATGCAGGGGACCATGGTTCGATTCCTGGGTCAGGAAGATCCACTGGAGAAGGGATAGGCTACCCACTCCAGTATTCTGGCCTGGAGAATTCCATGGACTATATGGTCCATGGGGTCCTAAAGAGTGACACTACTGGGCCACTTTCACTTTCAGGACATTTTACCTTTGATAGGCATCTTTACCTTAAAGTCCTTTCAGAAGAAAATAAGGGGGTCATTCATTCCAATTCCATTTAATTTTGTTTGTTAGTAAATTAAAATACAGTGGAGTTTAGGTCTTGGCTACTATCCCCAGTCTCAGTGTCAGCTGGCTGGATCTAGGAGAAAAGGAACTGACATTC
The DNA here is from genome assembly GCF_001704415.2 of Capra hircus. Lineage (NCBI taxonomy): Eukaryota > Metazoa > Chordata > Mammalia > Artiodactyla > Bovidae > Capra > Capra hircus. The sequence goes on from NC_030812.1 coordinate 12,323,975, forward strand.
CTTTTCGCTGTCATGGATTGAAAAGCAGTGGAAGCAAAGGAGTATGATGTGAATTAGGAGCTTAACTTTCTCTAATCTGAATTTTTAACCAATGATGGCTTCCCTGAATTGAACTCCATTTTTTAAGCCAGTAGAGTTTAATCAGTCCATATCCTTTGATTGACAATTGAGAAAAGCAAAACCTATTCAAATTAGTGGTTTTCCTTGGTGATTCATCTTCTTGGTATCAGAACCAGACTAGAAGTCAGGTTCCTGGTGCACTCAGATGGTAAAGAATTTGCCTGCAATGCAGGAGATCTGGGTTTGATCCCTGGGTTGGGCAGATCCTCTGGAGAAGGAGATGGCTACCCATTCCAGTATTCTTTCCTGGAGAATTCCATGGACAGAGGAGCCTGGTGGGCTACAGTCCATGGGTCACAAAGAGTCAGACATGACTGAGTGACTAACACTTTCTGTGACTGAATCCAGTGCTTTTATGCCATACACTGGTTCAGTCATCAAAGAAATTTACATCTAAATAAATTAAATAACCCTCTGTATCCTTACTGCTGAAGATTTCTACCAAAAAAAGGTATGAAATTAGGGAATTATTTACATCTGGCTTTATCTTCTTGTGAGAGCATTTGGATTTTAGAGTTGTGGCAGCCTGCCAGTGGCAAATGGAGGTGCAGAGATCGCCTGCCTTTTATGGTGTCCGGGGATTGCTTGTTCTCCTTTGCGACCCAGCTGCAATGCAGCTGTTGTTGGCACTCCTGCTTCTCCACTCTCACACTGCAGCTTTCCTAACCATCCCCATGGGGTTTAACTTCTGAGCACGAGTGTCAGCTCTGAGCTCTGTGAGCCAAGGCTGCCTCTTGGGGATCAGTCAGCGTAGCAGCTTTCCACGTCATGGCTAAACAGTTTGGGATGGAGCAATCCAGCAATTTCTCATGACAAACAAGAAGCACCCATTTGCACAAACAGTGCAGCCGGATGGTTGGAGTTGTTGCAGTAGCTCTATCTGGGGGCTTTCCAATGACACTGATTCCTGAAACAGAGATCACATGGACCGCTTTGTCCATCTAAAGTGTCCTATTAGTGTCTATTTTCTGTGAACTTGTGGTGGCATCTTATGGGCCACGGAAGGCTAACTGAAATGGTGGTTTCTTTTTTTTCCCCCTTGTATAGAGGAGGTATTGACAAAAATGACAGGAGTGACGTTCTGGGTGTCACTCGAGCCTCATGATGTTGTAAGATTTACCCACTGAAGCCTACACACTCTTATCATGGAGGCGACAGGACTTCCCAGTATGAAGTGTGTTTCAGTATTTTCTTTTCCAATATATTTAAAGTTTTCATGCAATTATGACTACTTACCATGCATCTGTCAGCTTTCCAGGTGGTGCTAGTGGTAAGGAACCCACCTGCCCAGCCAAGAGATGTTAGAGTTTCGGGTTCAGTTCCTGGGTTGGGAAGATCCCCTGGAGGAGGGCATGGCAACCCACTCCAGTATTTTTGCCTGCAGAATCCCATGGACAGAGGAGCCTGGAGGGCCGCAGTCCATCGGGTCACAAAGAGTCAGACATGACTGAAGAGCCTTCACGCACACAGCATCTAGCCCTTGGCTAAAACTGAAGTCACTCAGCCATGTCCAACTCTTTGGGACCCCATGGACTGTAGCCTGCCAGGCTCCTCTATCCATGAGATTTTCCAGGCAAGAATACTGGAGTGGGTTGCCATTTCCTTCTCTGGGGGATCTTCCCAACCCAGGGATTGAACCTGGGTCTCCCGCATTGTAGGCAGATGCTTTTGCTGTCTGAGCCAGCAGGAAAGCCCCAGCTTTTGGCTAAGTGTTGACTAAATCAATCTCCTACAGTGGTTTATGATTAGAAGAGATTACAAGTGGGAATAAGAGTCTATATGGTAAGGGTCTGGTAAGGGTCACAACAAAAGCAGGGATCAAGTGTTCTCTTAGGGGACCCAGAAGGAAAAGACTCAGTTTAAAGAATTCCAGACTGGTTTATTTTGGCCTTGGTTATAACTGGAAAGTTAACTAAGAATTCTAGAATTTTGAGGCTTTCTCTTTTAATTTTCAGTTCAACTATGAAAAAGTAAATCTACACATTAATCTTTATTTCTAATTCCAATTTATGTTTTGATTTTCTGTTGTTTTTCCAAACACCCAATATGTCTCATTCTCTTCTACTGACATGATCATGTCCCCTCTCCTTCAGAGCCAGACATATTGACTGAGGGCATCAGTTTCCTCAACCCTCTCCCCAGACTTACCCCCCCCCCTTCTGGCTTCCAGACCTATTATTCTGTAAAAATACACCTTACTGAACTTACTTGTGTCTGATCTCTGTGCCACTAAACCCGCTGGGAGTTTTTCAGAAATTGACATAATTGACTACTCGTGTCTTCTTGAAATACTGTTTTATCTAGTTCTCTTGATTTAGCCTGACTAACAAACCACATCTTTGACAGCTCAGATGTCTCAAAGGTACTGTATTATTCTCAGAACTGAGCTTGTGATTTTCCTCCCTTAACCTGGTATTTTTCGATTATTTACCTACTTTATCTCAGTTTCAGGATCAGAAACCTTGAGGTCATCTTTGTGACCTCCATCTCACACCCTCTCCCTCTCCTGTCCATCTTGTAATCCTATCTGTGTTACCTAAATATCCCTCCTGTCAGTCCACTAGTCTTCCTCTCCATTATCAGCCCATCACTCTCTTTTAAAAGCCTGGATTAATCTGCCTGCATCCCTTCTGTTCCCATTACAACCGTTATCCACACAACCCTCAGAGTGATATTGACAAAACAGATAAGGACAAATTCCTGCATGTAATCTATCTGAAGGTGGGCTCTACCTTCAACCTTTCCGAATAGCCCACCTCTATTCCTTCTCTCTGGCTCCCTCACGGTGGGTTCATGCAGTGTTTTTGCCACAGAGATTTTACCTTTGCTGTGTCTCTACTTCACGTATTTTTGTCTCCCTTCAACTAGTTAATCACACAGCTCTCAGATTTTTTAGAGCAAGCAGCACTTCCTTTGGAAGACTTTCCCAAGTACTTCAACTAATTCTAAGTGAAATTCACTTAGAATATTATGTTGCACGCATGACACCTACAGTTTTGGACTCTTCATGAAGGCGAAGGTTGGCCCTAATTCACCATTCTCATCCCAGTGCTCAACACCGCTGCTGCTACTGCTCTACTGCTGCTAAGTCACTTCAGTCATGTCTGGCTCCCAGTAAATATTTGTTGGATTAAGCAAATCAATGAATAAACTTAATGGACTGCTGAAAGTTTATTGTTTTAATTACAAACACATATTTTTCTACTTAATTTATGAGTGAAAGAGAAATTCTGTGTACTATTCTGAAGTCTAAAAATAGCTGATTTTGATATTTAAACATGATTTCATAATTACAAAGTAAAATTTTAGGATATCTGTATCTTCAGTTTAATTGTAAACTAAAGAAAATTTCTACTTCACCCCAATATCCTCAGACATTTTAATAATAAAATATTCTCATAAATTTATATTATAGATGGAGAAGAGTTTTAACTGAGTTTAGAGTAGCAATGCAAAACACCCTAAGCAATTTGCCCAGATAGAGCTTAAGATGTGGTTGTATCCTATCAGATTAATTATCTCCTACTGAAATATTATTGTAGTATGTGTGGATGACTTCTTTAAGCTTGAAGGGAAAATATGCAAGTGAACAGAAGTAGAAAGGAAGTAAAAATTTGTTATATAACAGGATATCTGAATAAAGCTAAACATCTTTCATTATGTAATATTTTAGAAATTGGCTATTTGTATTAATACCTTAAAATCTTAGTTTTTTAACTTATTAATGTCAAAGCTGTATAGAAAGCAACATATATTTTTTTTTACTAATAAAATATTTAAAATATTTGTGAAAGTCAAGCTACTTATTTTAAACAGTAATTTAATATATTTTTCTTCTCTTTTACTGAAACCATGCTTTAAATAAAGGCTTGTTTTGTTTTTGTTTGGTTTTGTTTTTTTTACCTTTTTTCTGGTTTTGCTTTCCTCTTGGCATTCTTGCAAGTTTTCTTTTAACTTCTTCTCAGCGAAGCTACCAGATAGCTGGTGTTTTTGCCAAAGCTTGATCTGTGACTTCCTCTCTGGTCAGGCTTTCTGAATTAGTCCTCCATATTCTCCTGTTGTAGCATCTCAATCAAATAGGAATTGATTGCTCCACTATACATGTACCTTCCTACCTACACTTGCTCTCAAGAAATCTTTTTCATGCATGTAAATGATGCCTGCATTCACCTAGGTGCCACAGCCAAAGCTCTGGAGTCATCTTTGACTCCTGTTTGTGTGTTATACCTGTATCCAATCTTATCAGTCATACGTCTACAAAATACTCCACATCTAACCACATCTCACTGGCTCCACTGCTTTTACCCTAGTCTTTGCCGTGGAGTATTAACAACCTCCTCAGTGGTCTCCTTTTTTTCTGTGCCTGATGCAGTCAGTTTTCCGGTCAAGATCTCAGGTTTTTTTTTTGTAAAAATATGTGAGATCATCTTTTGCTTCTATCTAAAATCCTCCATGGTGTTCTGTTCTAGTTAAGAGAAATTCCAGGGCTTGCTTCTGCAGCACATACCCTAAAATTGAAATGATGCAGAGAGGATTATTATGGCCCTCACACAAGGATGACATGCATTCATGAAGTGTTCCATATTTTGTGTAGTTCCCAGAGGCTGTTCGGTGGCTTTGCTGGTTAACACCAAGGAAATGCTACGAGTCAAAGCAACATGTGACACCCAATATTGAAACTGTGACTTCTACTACCAAAAAAAAGTGAACTCCAGACTCCTTACAGTGACCACTTTGCCCAACACAACCTGATCACTCCAGTCTCTCGCACTCATTTCCTGTGATTCTTTGTGGAGTTTACTCCCCTGCCGCCATATTGGTTTTTGTTAGGCTCTGACATTCCAAACATGCCATGTCTTTGCATGGTTCTCTCCCTTCCTTTACTTAGGTTGCTTTTCCAGCGTCAGCAGAGACTTTTCTCGAGGACTTTCTCAAACGCCATCCCACCGCCAGTGTGTGTTGCTCTCTCACATTAGCCTGTGTTATGTATTTATTTATTTTTTACCAAACTACATTAGACCGACAGCGCCACTGCTCCTGTGTGATTCCACCACTAGAGTGTGAACTGCAGGAGGGCAGGAGCTGCATCTTGATTACCAGGACTGTAACACAGCATGGTACACAGCAGGAGCGTAGTTCATTTCTGTATAGTGAAATGTCACATCTCTGAAGGATTCCCTTTCCAGTGGATGAAGTTGTTCTGTGTTCTCAGGACACTTAGTTTGACACTAACGCAGCAGTATCTTTTTAATAGTTTACTTTGGGCGTGTACTTCCCTCTGCATCAGTCTTAAGATACCAGAGAACCAACCCTCTCATTCGCCTTTGAAATCCAGCAGTAAAATGAGCCAGTGATAGAGGTAGTGCTAGCCTCCTCTTTAAAATATTCTTTCATTAAAAAAAAAGTTAATTAGAACATAAGCAGCGTCTTGCAACCTGCTTATTTCATTTAGCAATGGATCATGAAATACCTGGTGGTTTAAATACTTTCTACGAAATCATTTTAATAGATACATATTTCCTTGAAATGGTGTGTGGTTAACCAAGTCTGTGCTGATAGACACTGAATTTGTATAAACAATGCTGTAATGAAAATAAATAGCTACCTTTTGGAATTTACAGGTATTTCCTTAGGACAAATAACTAGAGATAAAATTGTTTAGCAAGTGTATCTGTGACTTAAAAGTTTTGAGGCATATCAAATTACTCCCAGGAATATCTTACTATCTTTTTCTATACTTTAGCTATGTGTTAGCTGAGTGCAGTTTCTAATAGCCATCAGGAATACTGAGTTCTGTAATTTGGGAGCAACATTGCTAATAGATGAATAATAACATCTCAATGTTTTAATTTACCTTTTAGGTAAATTGGATATTGAGTAAATGTAACATATCTTTTTTAGGGATATTGACCCTTATATTTTGGTATTAACAAGCTGCTGATTTGTGCCTGTTGCTCATGTAACACGTTTGACATTGAAGCCAGAATACCAGCTTCATACGGCTGATGGACTTTAACTTCTTCAAATGAAATTCAGTCTGCTGAAGTCTTTTATCCCACTTTGCCATTTCATTTCAGCCAATTTTGTGGCCTCCTCCCGTCCAAAGGTTCACCTAAATCTGAAGGCTTATTGATGTTCAAAAAGCTAGGAAGGAAGCTGCCCGAGTCAACGAGTCAACGAGTCAACCGGGTCTGAGCTAATTCCTCACCCTGAAGTCTGATGGCTCTGCAGTGGGACCTGGGGTGGGTTTCAGGGAAGCTTTTTTCTGGTCTGGGAGTTGTGGTTCTGGGCTCCAGCCTTGCCCAGGCATGCCCCAGAGCCATACCACCCTGCTGAGGTCTCAGCACTTATTCTGGATGCTACCCCTGGACACTGTGAGGTCACTCCCTGTCACCACTGGCTGCCCTTAATTTGACATATGTTTAGGTTTAATGACAATATATTTCAAGTGTCTGTGAAGTGGCTTCTGCTTTGGGACGTTTAGGAAAAGAGATCACCAAAGACCTTACAATTATAGAAGTTGAAACTTGAGGGACAATTCAGTGAGAAACACAAACTATTATCATTAAGCTATTTAGCCACATTTTTTTTTGTTTGTTTGTAGCATTATTCTACTACTTTTAAAACTTTTTAGAAGAAATAGTATTCTGCCCCTAAAAAAAATGAATGTCATCATCAAATTTTGGGTCCCTGATAATTTGATGGTAAATATTGCAGTAGTATAATAATAAAGCGTTTCATCCTGAAGGTGATCGTTGCCCTTGCCCCTTGACTTTGCCTTTAATTAGGGTTATCTCTGACTGATTATGCCTAATGACTTAGAGAGGGACTTTAGAACTAAATGGTTTGATGTAAATCATCTTCCTTAGTAAGATTTAATTCAATTGTTAGATTTTTTTTAAATGATCTATTTCATGTGAGGAGAAAACCTTTTATCTCCTGAAGACACTTCACATATAAACACTGATGTTAAGATGTACTATCAAACAATACTTCTTCTGTTTGTTAAATGAGGACCTTCACAAATTATTTTTTCAAGGCTGTTTTATTGCTTTTCCTTTTGCACTCAAACTATAATGCAGCTGTAAACAAGACATTTACCAAACTATATACAAGCTTTCGGGCTTCATAGGTGGCACAGTGGTAAAGAATCCACCTGACAATGAAGGAGACACAAGAGACGTGGGTTCAGTCCTTGGGTGGGTAAGATCCCCTGGACTGGGAAATGGCAACCCGCTCCAGTATTCTTACCTGGAAAATTACATGGACAGAGGAGCTTGGGATTGAGCATGCCCACACTAAGTTGCGTATATGCTTTTGCATGCTCAGTCGTGTCCAACTCTTTGTGACCCCGTGGACTACAGCCCACTAGAAAAAGATTCCTCTGGCTATGGAATTCTTCAGGCAAGAATACTGGAGTGGGTTGCCGTTCCCTTCTCCAGGGGAGAACCCAGGTCTTCTGCCATGCAGGCGGATTCTTTACTACCAGGGAAGCCCATATAAGCTTTTAGATCCATTTTATTGGCTGCTTCCCTTTGTTATTTCTTGTCTATGTAGATACACATTTGAATGAATGACCAACCATTATCATCATCAGACATTCCCTCAAAATAAACACAAAATGTATGAAAGTGACTGCTGGATCACAATTGCAGAAAGAGACTCATCTATAGTAAACTTAAAGCAGCGTCTAAATAGGAGTAGGGCGACCTAAGGAAAATCCTCTGGTTTAATTTTTGTATTATTCCACTGATGTTACTGGGTTGCCTAGTTGACTCAGTGGTAAAGAATCTGCCTGCCAGTGCAGGAGATGCAGAAGACAGGGGTTTGATCCCTGGGTCAGGAAGGTCCTTGGAGAAGGAAATGGCAACCCACTTAATCTTGCCTGGAGAATCCCATGGACAGAGGAGCCTGGAAGGCTGTATAGTCCATGGGATTGCAAAAAAGTTGGATACGACTGAACACCCATGGCCGCAACTGGTGTTCCTACCAATGCTGAAGACACAAGTAATCCCTTATTGGGATATGAATATTTGGATGAGAATCAGGCTACTCTGAGGACCACTTTTTATGGTTTATCAGGAGGCTTGGGTTCAATCCCTGAGTTGGAAAGATTCCCTGGAGGAGGGCACAGCAACCCACTCCAGTATTCCTGCCTGGAGAATCCCCATGGACAGTGGTGCCTGGCAGGCTACAGTCCATGGGGTTGCAAAGAGTCGGACACAACTGAGCGACTAAGCACAGGACAGCACAGACTTTGGCTCGTGTGACAGTTTCCGCATGTAAAGTGGAGAAATTACTGCTTTATTCATAGCTCTGTAGTTTACTGAAAATGTGACCACGTGAATAAGTAAAGAGTTACTATATGCTATTAAGTTATGTACGAGAAAATAGTGGTGGCCTGTTCATTTGTTGACTGATAATTATATTTATAGAATATTTGGATGGCTATAGATGAAAAAGTAAAGTCTTAAGGGAGTAATCTAGTTTAGAGGACAAGATTAGTTTGCTACTTACATTACAAATATATACATGCAAGAATGTAGAATCTTGATATTTTCAGGTCATTCAGTAAAATAGCACTTCTAACGTGTGGCATCAAAACACGCTTGTGTGTAGGGTGATAGATGTAATGAGTGATTTGCTACTAAAAATAAGTAAAAAAAAATGGTGTATGGTTAACTTTTAAAAATGAGACAGTTCAAGCTGAAGCCATTAATAGTATATAGTTCTCGCATGTTTAATATTCCTGAGTGCTTCCTGAAGTCCTACTTTGTCCTTAACTCCAGGTTTGGGAGGAATTGTGTATGTGTAAATATTACTATGTAAGTATCTGTTTTTATATTCCTTTATTTTGTAGTTGGAAAAAGCATTGATCAGCTGTCGAAAGAGATACTGTTTACCTTGTATACCTGCTCAGGTGGGCGCCTGTTTCTGAGCAGGGAAGGTAGCATCCAGTTTAATTAGAAAACAAAATAAATGTGCTGTGAACTAATCATATGCTATAGAACAAGCTATCTAAACTGTACTGAATATTTACGTTAATGTGTATGTTTCACTGCTGCCAATCAGAAGAGGACCTGGCCACCACTAGTTCTGACTGAGAATACTTTTTTTTCATGAATTTAAATGACACTAATCTTGAGTCTGTGTTTTTCATACTCAGTAAAGTGCTGCAAAGTTGACAAGTCAGTCAGGAAATCTGAAATCTATAGTAACATTAAAGATGTGAGCTGGAAGAGTCTTTTATTGGAAGAAGGGGAAAGTGATAGGAATGGGTGATATTTTATAGGAAAATTGTGAAGTTTAGTTTCTACCATGACATAAAGTTCTACAAAGTATTTTTGAATTTTGGTGATTAGGAACCAGGTAGTGGCCTTCAAGGTGGAAATAATGATTTTTTTTTTTTTTTGAGGAGATAGGAGAAAAATCAAAGAATGTCAGAGCTTTTTATGCCACCAAGTAAAAACCCATCTTTCTACTTTGATCACTGTTTACTCAAGTGCCAAATTATGAGGAAAATAAAAATCTCAGACAATTATATAAAATTGCTGCAACCAGTAATTTCCACTTGACTTAACGATTTTTAGCAACCCCTCAAAATTGGTATTATGTTCATTTTTCCAAGTGAGGTAAAAGAGGTTCAGAGATGTTACAAAAGATACTCAGAGTCACACAGATAAATAAATAGAGGCAGCAAGATTCAAACAGAGGTTGGTTCAGCTCTAGGTCAGATCCCTCAGTGAGAGTCAGAGAAAGTCGTGAGCACTCAGTTCTCTAGCTGACTCCCTTGCTTATTGGGTTACTTGTTTTCTATGTACTTCCTGCAACTTAGACTTGGAAGGGACACTCTGTGTGGTTCAGTTGAGTATCCGTACTACTTAGTACAGCACAAGGAATTCAGTAAAATTTTAACTTAAAAAAACAAATGAATATGCCAATAAGTCATAGACCTCGCAGTGGAAATCGAGCCACTCCACTCACATTTCCCTTATTTGTCATACCGACCACAGTCCCTTTCTCTTGGTTTTCTCAAACACCCCAAACAATACACGCGATGAGTAAGGATGGTTGATATGAGGGGTTTTGCATAACCAGAGGCTACTCCGTAATGCTTGCTTGTAGAAGTGCTGATGTAACCTAAACGATGCCAAGAAAAAACCTGCTGAGACAGGATTTTTTCTTCTTCTCTGCTTTTTAAACCAAAGTCCCTCTAAAACAGTAATAGTGAAAAGAGTAAACTTGATTAAGCTCAGCGTTACCTCCCTACTACCCTTCCTATGATCTAGTGATATGTGTGTTAGGTTGGCTTATGCGTCTGCTTGAATCTTAAATTTTATATACTCTCCTGAGACTTTTATTTTCCACATAATTTGTCACTTGACTAAATAGTAATCAAAGTAGAAAGATGGGTTTTTACTTGGTGGTTTGCTGCTGCTGCTGCTAAGTTGCTTCAGTCGTGGTTTACTACTTCCCACAAAAAAAGAATGTTCTGGCCTTCGATATATTTGTTTTGCATCTAGGAGGTGGTAGGGCTCACTGTCTTTTAATAACCTGCTTCATTTGAGTAACCTGAGATGACTAGCCTTTGAGTTTTGATTTATTTTTTAAAGCTATATGCTGCTGCTTTAGCTCAGTCAGTAAAGAATCTTCCTGCAATGCAGGAGACCTGAGTTCAGTCCCTGGCTCTGGAAGATCCTCGGGAGAAGGAAATGGCAACCCACTCCAGTATTCTTGCCTGGAAGATCCCATGGACAGAGGAGCCTGGTGAGCTACAGTCCATGGGGTCGCAAGAGTCGGTCATGACGTAGCAGCTAAACCACCACCACTGCTGCTTTGCCAATGGATTGCACACATAAGGATTTCACTACACTGTATACTGTGACAGTGATGAGTGAGCCACTCTCTTCTCTTCTGTCCTTAAAACTTAAGTGGAATAAAGTTCACAGACGCCTTTATATTTTTGTATAAAACATTTGTCCAGGCTCTTTACCAATGATAGTTTTTATTTTGTATCTTTCTTTTATTATCTTGTGCAAGTTCTTAGTATATTATTTTCCAGTGATGGTTTAAAGACTGACCATGTGTTTTGAGGCTCTGAATAAAGCAAGATATAGTCTTTGTCATTCAGAACTCTGTATTTTATTGTATACTATGTATGTATGTGTATGCAGAGTACATCATGTGAAATAGCAGGCTGGATGAATCAGGAGCTGGAGTCGAGGTTGCTGGGAGAAATATCAACAGGTTCAGATATGTACATGATGCCACTCTAATGGCAGAAAGTGAAGAGGAACTAAAGAGCCTCTTGATGAGAATGAAAAAGCTGGCTTAAAACTCAGTATTCAAAAAACTGAGATCATGGCACCCGTCCCATCACTTCATAGCAAATAGAAGGGGGAAAAGTGGAAGCAGTGATATTTTATTTTTTTGGACTCCAAAATCTCTGCAGATGGTGACTGCAGCCATAAAATTAAAAGATGCTTGCTCCTTGGAAGGAAAGCTATGACAAACCTAGACAGCATATTGAAAGACAGAGTCATCACTTTTGCACATGAAGGTCTATATAATCAAAGCTATTGTTTTTCCAGTAGTCATGAATGAATGTATGTGAGTATTGGACACTAAAGAAGGCTGAGCACTGAAGAACTGATGCTTTTGTACTGTGGTGTTGGAGAAGACTCTTGAGAGTCTCTTGGACAGCAAGGAGATCAAACCAGTCAATCCTAAAGGAAATCAAATCTGAAATTTAATGGAAGGACCAGTGTGAAAGCTTAAGTTCCAATACTTTGATAATCTGATGCAAAGAGCCAACTCAATGGAAAAGACCCTGATGCTGGGAAAGTTTGAGGGCAGGAGGAGAAGAGGGCAACAGAGGATGGGATGGTTGGATGGTATCACAAACTCAATGAATATGAATTTGAGCAAACTCCAAGAGATAGTGAAGGACAGAGAAGCCTGTCCATGGGGTCACAGAATTGGACACAACTTAGGAACTGAACAATAACAACACTCTACAAATAAAATAAGTTAATATTTATTATAAGCATAGAATATGCCTATCTACTGTAACAATACTTCATGTGTATCCTTTCAGATAATTCTGTAATCACATGAAATAGATTTTATTATCATCATATTAAAAAATAATAAATGCTCGTTTTAGAGCAGTTTTAGGTTTACAAAAGTAGAATTGGTATATAATCTCTTATCTTCCTACACTTCTCTGGTTGTGTTAACTTGAATTTGTCTTGTACATGTTACAACTGATGAGCCAGTACTGATACATTATTATTAATTAAAGCCCATAGTATACATTAGGGTTCACTCTTTGTGCTGTGTATTCTATATGTTTTTGACAAATGTAGAATGACCTGTTATCTATCATTACAGTACTATACAGAATGGTTTCATTGCCTTAAAAAATCTTCTCTGCTCTACCTGCTTTCTTTTTTTGTAATAAAGAAAGTTATAGATGAAATTATTCTCCAAGGGTCATTTAGCTACAAAAGTGTGAGAGCTGCTCTGCCTCCTGAAATCTGTGCTCTTAACTCATATTATAGACTGCCTACATCATCACAATTATTTAATCATTTAGGGGATCCTATCTTGGTAAGATTCTTGCTAATTCTTACTAACTTCAAAAACAGGTAATATGTGTAGCAAGTATTTTGCTTTTGCTTTCCTTTGAAGTTAAAACACTGTGAGAAATATCACAGGAGAATTTTTAATGTTTAATTATTGGATATTTGGCAAAATGTTTCTTATAAATTAAAGAGGAGTTATTGACATTAGGATCGTTAGTAAAATGAAAGAGAAAGTCAGTGGTCTGATCGTATAGTTATCACTAGCTGCTGGAATAATGGGTGAGTAAAAGAGCAACAGAATGAGCTTTTTAAGCAAAATGAATAAACAAAAAGGAGAGGTCTTTTGGAGACATGAGTCAAAGTTGCATAAAATGTAGAATATTAGGTTAATCATATACCTCTATCTTTGGAATAATTATCTCCTTAACAGTGGTTTAAAAAATATGTATGTGAAGGGGAAAGAAAAACATCACATGAAGCCAATGTGGTAGACAGTGTATGAATTAGAAGGAACGATCAGATGAGATTGTTTCTCTTTTCTTTAGACCCACAGCTTCTGGGCACCACCCATGACTTGCTTCTACCCAGTTAACATAGATCTTCATTTTACCCTTGCCATACAGGACAGGGCTCTTTTAGGAAGGGTCTTCTTTGGACTTTTCTCTTACCTTGAGTCACCCCCTTTTTGTTACTCTGTAGGCAGTTTTGGTTCAGAAACTACAGCACAGCAAAGAATGTCTCGTTTTAGAATCTGCCTGGATTATGCTATTAATTCATGAAAAATCAGTTTATTGCATATAAGCCTTTGCTCCTACTTTTTGCTTATTTTCTTCTGATATTGATGCTAATGTTTACTTAAAACTGTAGCTAGGGAGAAGATATAGCTTTAGACTAAATCCTGATTTATGTATGTTGTAGTCCTGACTGACAGCAGCAAGGATTTGCTTGAGATTCAACAAATTGTGACTTAGTTTCTTCCTATATAAACTAAACATTAGGACACAATCATCTCAAAAGCTAAAATGATCATCATTCTTTACAAGGAAGAATGAATGAATGAATGAATGTCAACAACGTAAATTGAAGGGAAAAAATAAAATAGAAAATGAAAACACGTTTCCCGCCATTCCTGAAAACTCTCTCATCCTTTTGGTTTCCGTGAAACCATTTTTTCCCTTTTTTCTTCTCCTGCTGTCCTGGTTCTTCTCTGTGACATCTTTGATGAACTCACTCTGTCTCTTCTGATCTTGACGTTTTCTAGGATTCTGACTTCAGTCTTCTCTCTCAACACATTCTGCTCAATCATCCCATCTAGATAAAAACAAAGCACTGCTTTTTGATGATGCATACCAGGTAGACATTAGTCTACCTCATATGGGCTCAGGAGGTGAAGAGTCCCTCTCGATGTGCTGCTGAATCATCCATTTTCTCTGTTTTTCAAGGGTCGTAAGAGTGAGGCTGAAAAGTTCTTCTTGAAGGCTATTGAGCTGGACCCCACCAAAGGAAACTGTTACATGCATTATGGTGAGTGGTTGATAGTTTTTTCCATGTCCCCCGCAATTACAGTGAATGCTGATATGAGATTCATGTTGCACTGGTAAAGAATACTTTGAGAGAACATTGACTTCGCCATCGCAGATATAGCCTTGAGCTGTATTCTTGCCTTCTTGTTCAAAGCAGTCATGATAACAAGGGCTATGACTTATGTTTTAGTTATTTTCATAGGACTTCAGTGGTGAAAGGTATTTTTCAGTCCCTCCCCACCCCCGCCCCCAGTTCAGTTTGGAGTTTAAATGAGATCTCATCAGCAAATCATCTCACTCCTTGCCTGATGCATGGTATATAATTAAAATATTAATGTTAGTTCTCTTTTCATTCTAAATGATAATATATTGCTCACTGAATGTAATATTTTGAAGTTTTAGAGGCTTACATTTTGGCCACAAAATCTTGCTTTCTGGAAGATTTGGAAGTACCCCAGCCTCTAAAGGCCTGAGATTGGGGTCAAGGATAAAAACTGTAGACTATAAAGGATGTGTCTTTCACTGGGTTTACCCTCAGTTTATCTTAACCAGTCCAGAATGAACTTATGTAACAAATCTGTGACACTCCACATTGTCCTTAGTAGTGAGTCATGTGTTCCGTGAGGCAGTGTATACAGCTGGTTTGGTGTCGGGAAAGATGTGCTGATTTCTACCTTATTTGCATTTACAGTAGCTTTCAAGGAGCTGAGAAGCATTTACTTTTGCTGATCCCTTGGAAAAAGAATTTTTTTACCACTATTGACTTTGATGTGTTAAGTTATTATCAGGTAGTAAAGTTAAAGATGAATGGGAATGAAATATCTTAAGGAAATAAAACTAATATATTTGTATGATATTAAATTCCTTCTCCCATTTTCCAGCTAGTAAAAATGAATCAGTGATGAGCTATGAGTGTGGAAAATGAAAAATTTTAAATGGAGGATACACTTAATTAACTATCAGTTCATTTGTTTATATATATTGTGTGTATATGTTTATAAATGTAGGGTTGTGATGATACTTTATCTTTTCAGCATAGCACAGCATGTAATTTCATGTAACTAACTGCATCACCACCCCTGACTTTCTTTCACAATGCAATTTTATTGCTATGTTAAGATGGTAGTCAACTAATTTAAGTTTACTGCAGAATTTATTTTTTCAAGTTATCTTATATGAAGTGTTTTAAATTAGGATTTTCACATGCATACTATTTTGGGTACCCCTACCAAGCTAAAGTAATTCCCTGATTATTTTCTTGGAGTGCTGAGGGACCTCTTGTCATTTTATGAAATAGTTTTTTTTTTTTTTAATCCTATCTTTCTGCTTGCATTTTCCGTACCTCAAACTAATTCTACTTACTGCATCGTCTAAGCTTCTTTCCCATAATTTTATTATATACTTTAGATTTTTCACAACTAATTCCTTCATCGTTGCTTCATTTGAAATGCCACTAGAAAAAAAAAATACTATTAATTGATTTTAAGAATTAGCTCCCTTATTCAGACTTTTCTGTCTTTACCCACTACTAATCTTTTAATTTATTTTGTATGTTTCAATATTCTGATTTTTTTTTTCCTGGAGTGTTAATAGGGAGTATTACTTGCAGGAGAAATTTTTTGATTTAGTTTTAACAGAAAATGCAATAGATTCCTTATTGTGTAAGTTATTAGAAAAATAGTGATAAATGTTCTGTAGGTGAATGTGTAAAACTAATTCTTCTTAGTACTCTGGTTTTTTTAAATTTTTTGGCATATAGCCATTATTAGAAGTACATTTGTTTTCTAAGGGAGGGATGACTGTATAATTAAATATGCTTTTATGGATAGTTTCAGTATTTTTCCCCACTCTAGAATAGGAAATGGAAAGGAGTCAAAAAATGAGGCATCAAGAAAGAGTAGTTAAGGCAAAATAACTACAAACGGACAGGACCCATAACTGAGAGCCTGATATTCCCTTCTCACTGTGCTCAAGTTATTTTAAAATGTACATTTAAGGGAATATTAAAGTTTTTATTTAGAAGAAGTCTTCTGCAAATGAGTAAAATTTAGAACTGAAAAGTTCTTTTAAATTTATCTAATGTAACCTCTGATGTACAAATCAGTAGATTGAAACCTAGAGAGATGAAGTTTTTGCCCAAGTTAGTTGTAAGGAACTAAATTTTGCATCCCTTGATAACTGTCATTGCTTTTCTCCTATAATACATATTCCATTTCTTTTAACAACATTGTAAATAGACACAATTAGATAGACCCAAAGTATCTATTGTAGACAGACACAAGGTGCCTGGGTATGTAGATGGGTATTTTGGATTTGTCAGCCCTTTTGTGCAGTTTTAGAATGTCAAATTCATATAAATCACAACTTAAAATTCTTAGCGAAGAGTTTTTATTAATTTTAATTTGTATAAGATGCAAAGCACTGTTCTATTTTCAGAACGGAAGTTGTGCTAGGTAGGTGTAATAAATAGGATGATGTCCTTTTCAGAAAGTGATATGATAGGAAGTAGAATTCTTGAAACCAAATAGGTGAAACATATTTGAGGAGGTGATATTTGAAATCCAAGCTGATATTTTAAATTTTGCAACTCTTTGAAGAGTCAGAAAGGAGCATTTCAGACAAAGAAACAAAGTTTAAAGGTCACAGGCAAGAACAAGCTTGTGTTCACAGCAAAGAAAGAGGCTACTATGACCAGAGCTTATTAAACCTGATAGAAAGGTGGGAGGAGATGAGACTGGAGAGGAGGCAGAGCTAGAGCCCCCAAGCCCAGGAGGCTTTTGTAACCAAGCTAAGGAGTTCACTTTTTATTTTAAGAGCAACAGAAGGAACCATGTGGTGAGACAGGATTAGAGAAGGATCAGAGTAGCGCAAAGAGAACTGGATTACAGTCTCATAGGCGAGAATGATGGTGGCTTAGGCTGCTGGAGAGCGGTTGTGGGGACGTAAATATTTATAATGAAATTATATATTTACCGTCCTTAGAAAATTCTGAGGTAATTAACAGGAAGGACCTATTTTTCATTTTTGCACCATCAATATCCAGCATATTACCATATCACAATAATGCACAATAAATGCTGAGCTCAGTTAACTTTAGATTTGGACACAGGTTCCAAAACTGACTGAAAATTTGTTATGTTAAATTTTGTATTACTCCTTGTCCAAGAGAATACATGCTATGGTTTTTATATCACTTTTTTTCCCACTTACTGGTTATGAATATTCTTAAGGGTATTTATGCCCATGGATTGAATGAATAATGACATTTCAGCTTAAAAATAAAAGTTTAAATGAAATATTAATGTTAAATGAATATTTGTATAACGTAAATGAAATGTTAAATGTTGTTTTGAGTCTTTTAATGCTTTTGCAAATGGTAATGAACATGCCAGAGTGGGTGAGTTTTGTTCTACTGGAAATTTGCTCTGCCTGGTGATTGCGGGTTTTTTTGTTTGTTTGTTTGTTTGTTTTTAGCTTATTAATGGTACAGGTGACTTGGAGTATGCTATCCAGTTGGGACTAGACAGAGGATATTATAGGAATTTATAGTGACTGCAATGGCAATTAGAAGGCAGTATTTAAAAGTGTTATTATAATGTTATTTGTGTTTTGAACCCACTAGTTTTATGCCTTGGGTGATTGGAGGCATATGCATTGGAGATTGCCATTTTTCCATCTTGTTGACTTTCAGGAAAGAAAGCTAAGAAGATCTATAAAACTGGTTTAATAAGTTAGTTAAATGTAGCCTATGTGGTACGTATAGTCTCTGGGGTTAAGATTCATCTGTAAAGTGGAAATATTGATATGGGCTTCCAAAGTGTTTGCCAACTCATATTTCACGTTGTGACTAATATATACTTAATTTCTCACTGGTCGGTCTTTCATCAGAAATTTTAAGGAATGTAAAAGAAATATGTTTCAAACTATGCTATTGGTACTAGTATAATGTATTCATATCTCTTCAAGCTTACAGTGAACTTCCATGTCCGCATAAAATAAATCATATCTGGTCTTTAGAGAATTTAATTTATTAATAAGTGAGCATTTGGTGCCTGGATGTCTCTTCTGTGCCTGTTAGTGAAGGGATTCTCC
Source organism: Capra hircus (assembly GCF_001704415.2). Taxonomy (NCBI): domain Eukaryota; kingdom Metazoa; phylum Chordata; class Mammalia; order Artiodactyla; family Bovidae; genus Capra; species Capra hircus. The sequence goes on from NC_030812.1 coordinate 12,342,297, forward strand.
ATAAATTTTCTTTTGGCTCCAACAGGAAGCTTCTGCCGAAAGAATGAAAGTCAAGACAAGTCCCTCCTTGTTTCTTGGTCTTGTTTTGTGTTTTAAAGGATTACTGGAAAACCATTTTGTCAGAAAGAATATTTTGTAATATGTATTTTTTTTACAATACAGACTAGTAAATTTGATGTATACTGAAAAACTAAAATCAGTATGTCTAAGGTACCTACTATGCATAAATCTGGGACAGATATCAAGTCATTAGATATTAAGCACCAAAGCATAAAAAATTAAAAGGGAGCAGATTGTGACAAATTCTAATGAGAAGTACTTTTTTATGTAGATCTTGGGTGGTTCTTCTTTTCCTATCTGTCTCTTAACCATATGTTCTAGGAGCAAAGACTTTAGCCTCCTTTTCTTTGTTATTTTGATCCTTTCTCTCGGTGATGTTCATTTCCAAGGATTCAGCTATATAATGATGAGTCCTTTTGAAGATTTTAACATTTTATTTTATTTACCCATTTGGCTGTGTTGCGCCTTAGTTGTGGCATTCAGGACCTTTGATCTTCATTGCTTCATGTGGGATCTTTAGTTGCTGCTTATGAACTCTTAGTTGTGGCATGTGGGATCTAGTTTCCTGACCAGGGATCAAACCCCGGGGCCCCTGTGTTGGGACCAGAGTCTTAGCCATGGGACCACTAGGGAAGTCCCTATAGTGACTCATCCTGATCTTCTTCCTCCGACTCAATATTTATCAGGCACCATAAATGTTACCAGACTCAGATCTGACTGCTTGCTGCTCAAAAACCAATACTCCAGAGGCATGTACTGGTAGAAAGGAAAAGCTGCTTTAATCAGAAGGCTGACTATCTGGGGAGAAGGCAGGCTCATGTCCTGAAGGCAGCTCAGAAGATTCTGCTTAGCTATGATAGTTTTTATTTATTCATTTATTTTTAAATTTTACTTTATTTTACTTTACAATACTGTATTGGCTTTGCCATACATCAACATGAATCCGCCACGGGTGTACACATGTTCCCATTCCTGAACCAACCCCCCACCTCCCTCCCCATACCATCTCTCTGGGTCATCCCAGTGCACCAGCCCCGAGCATCCTGTATCCTGCAAGGAATCGTTTCTTATATGATATTATACATGTTTCAATGCCATTCTCCCATATCATCCCACCCTCTCTGGGCAAAAGGGGGAAAGGGTCTCTGAGAATCATCAAGGCAAGAGGTCAAGCTCTGCATCTTTTTCCATTGCGTGCAGGCTAGCTGACTCCTCATGATCTCTTCAGGTGTTCTCTTGCCTGTGTTGTCTGCCTGCAAAATTGCTAAGGGGGCTGCTGGGCATAGAAAGCTAGTCATTCTTTAACTATTTAATCATTTATTCTTCTTTTAATCTTAGGAAAGAATCAACAGGTTAGGCAATGTATTGTGGGCATTCAGGAGAGCATAAGTCAGGAATTAGGTTAAATGTTCTAGTGATCTCATTTCTATAAGGTTTAAGCAGAAAAGAAATAAACAAACAGGAAAGGGGCAAAAGAGTCTTACAAATCCCCGTGTGTTCAGACACTATTCTGTCTCTATGAGATTAGGGGTGAAAGTCTGTCTTCTGAAATTTCATGCTGACATAAGGGCACCATATTCTCAGAGTAGTAGATGTTGACATGGCTCTATAGCATGTCTTTGCTGACAATCTTAGTTGCCTGCTTACGTATATGAACAGAGCAAGCTACAATTATTCTGACACCCACAGAGTTATCAATTATTATGAACAGTAGTGTTAATGCCTTTCTCTCAAGGCTAGTTCTGCTCAAGATAGAGCAGCCTATGCCATGGCTGTGGTCTGGTCATCATTCAGTTAGCTTTCCCCTCTGGTAGTGGTTATAGCTGGGGCTTTTCTTATGGCTCAGACAGTAAGGAATCTGCCAGCAGTGTAGGAGAGACCTAGGTTCAATCCCTAAGTTGGGAAGATCCCTTGCAGAAGGGAATGGCTACCCATTCCAGTATTCTTGCCTGGAGAATTCAGTGGGCAATTAGTTATAATATCTGTAAAACAACTGAAAAATGTGTATCAGAAAGTGAAAGATTCTGTGACTCTATTGTCCTGATCATTAACTACTCGAGCTTGCTCTTTTGTGACTCAGGAAACTTGAGAAACTTGAACTTTTCTACAAACAAGAGGCAAGGGAGATGGAGAGATCCTTGTGCTTGGGTGGGGGTTGGGAGGGGCAGCAGGATTCTCCCCAGTGTCATAAAGGTACAACGGGGAATAAGACAGGCTCCACTGTAGACTGAAAACTGGAAAGGGAGGCACAAATTATAAAAATAATGATTTAATTATAATTACAATTAGTTTTGAAAAGGAGACACACTGTCAACTAGGGGGACTTGACCTGGGTGGCTAGGGTGCAGGAGAGCTATGCCTGATGCATGTAAATGATAAGTAGGGGTTCTCTAGACAAAAGTGTAGAAGAGAGAGGATGCAATGAAGAACATTAAACCAGAGAAAATGCTTGAGGCAGAAGGCATAGCATATGTCTGGGAATAGTTCAAGGATAGAACTAGAATCATAGTTAGATGCTAAGAAACACAGGGAATATACATCCAAACTGAAGTACATCCAGATTATGAGAGCTGATCATTTTTCATCTTGGGCCTACAGAGAAGTGTGATGTATTTTTAAGGCTAGAATTATGTTTTGTTGGTTTTTTTAAATCATTACTATCGATAAGTTTAGAATCCTGAGAACTTATTACATTTGTCTTAACATTTTCTGATCTTACCCAGTGTTCTCTGACCCTGATCTTGTTTGGTCATTATTTAACCTCTGTGAGGTAGGAATGGATTGCAATTACATTTGGCTAAGACAGTAAAAGTTCAGAATTTTCAAGCGACTCTCAGATCAGAAATTTTCAACATATGTCCATAGTGGGAGAAGAACTTGAAAATCCAGCTCTTTCAACTTTTAAGTCCATAACTTTCTACTGTTACCATCATAGACTATTTTTCTTCAGAATAATTTATATATATTAAATTTCATTTTAAAAAGTAGTCATTTTTTAAATAGTTAAAGGTAGAAATAATTAAAACATTGGCTTTGATTTTTCATCAGTGAACACTTAAAGAAGCCTGAAAACTATTTAATGGGTTGAATTGGTGAGAGGCATGTGGTTGCTTTTATTATTCATAATTAATATAGAATATGACAGTGAACTGAAATTGGTTGTGTTGTAGCATTTCATTTTTAATCACTTCAGAAATTATGAGCAATTTTAAAAATTAAATAAGGAACTAAATGATGGTATTTTCTTGATTAAAAATGAATATACGTTTTTAGCCTTTGCAAAAATTACATGGAGATTCCAATTATGTTCAGTGCTTCAGACTAAAATATTTTGCTAAAATATCAGTGTTTTGTGTGCCTTTATTGCTCAAGGACAGTACAGGCAGTTCACAGGTGTGCAATTAGAACAGGATTTTTCTAAATGTTGTTCCAAGCAATTTACTTCTTGCCTAAGATTTTTTTATTTTTAAATTCACTTTTATAGCAATATGTTTAGTAATTTAATATAATTTAATCTTCATACCAGTGTACATTTTATATGAGATACTCTCCAGAGACTTTTAGAATTAAAACTTTCCCAGGAGTAAAATATGAAGAAATAAGGAAGGAATTAGCTAAGCTTACAAACCAAAAATAAAGGGAAAATTATGTGATTTATGTGTTTCAAAAAAAGAAGACAGTTAAAGGACAGTTACATGGTAGGAAATAGTTTATTTAGAAGCAAAAGGTAAAAGATAGGGCTACTTAAGATGTGAGAAACTCTATAGAACTATGAGTGAAACAGAACACAAAGACTAAGGGGTATAGTAAGAATAACAAATAATTCTCAAAAGAAGAAATATAACAAGTTTTAAAAGATAGGTACATATACACAATGGAGTATTACTCAGCCATTAAAAAGAATACATTTGAATCAGTTCTAATGAGGTGGATGAAACTGGAGCCCATTATACAGAGTGAAGTAAGCCAGAAAGAAAAACACCAATACAGTATACTAACGCATGTATATGGAATTTAGAAAGATGGTAACGATAACCTTGTATGCGAGACAGCAAAAGAGACACAGATTAATAGAACAGTATTTTGGACTCTGTGGGAGAAGGAGAGGGTGGGATGATTTGGGAGAATGGCATTGAAACATGTATAATATCATATATGAAATGAATTGCCAATCCAAGTTCAATGCAGGATACAGGATGCTTGGAGCTGGTGCACTGGGATGACCCAGAGGGATGGTACGGGGAGAGGAGAGGGAGGAGGGTTCAGGATGGGAAACACGTGTATACCTGTGGTGGATTCATGTTGATGTATGGCAAAACCAATACAATATTGTAAAGTAATTAGCCTCCAATTAAATAAATTTAATTTAAATTAAAAAGATAGGTAAACATACAATTTCATTAGAAATCAAATTCAAGTAACAAAGAATTCCTTCAGTTGCTCTAGCATGTATTCTCCATAATTATTCTCTTGGTAATATATCTTAGGAAAATACTAATTTTTTTCTATGTTTAAGGTTATCAACAAAGTAATTGGAGCACAGCATTGCTATTAGAGGAAAAAAAATTTTTAAATATCTAAATGTCCCAAAAAGGAAAATAATTAAATAAACTATGGTCATTCCCTTTTGAGGAAATATTATAAATCCTAGGTTAAATTTATAAAGAATAATAATAACAGAGGCAACTATCTGTTATACATTATGGTACATGAAGAATCATAAATTATACAAAATAACTATATCATTTAAAAAAGTAAATTAAAATGAGGAAAACTGTCAATAATTTTAGCTTTTTGGGCTTCTGCAGTTAATTTGGGAGGACAGGCTTAATATTTTTAATTTTGCTTTCTTTAATAAACATATTAGTTTTTGAAGAAATTAATACCTTTGCAAAATGTGAAAGAATAAGCATCTTAATCTATTGCTCAGTCTGTAGAAAAGATAGGAAAAATATTATGAGCCAAGTAATTATCCAAAAATAATTTAATAGAACTCAATATATAAAGTTTAAGACATTAAAAATTATGTGATAAAGGAATAAAAGTAGAGAAAGGCATCTTGTCTGATTTCTCTTAAATACTGTATTTCCTTGATGAATTCATCAAATATAATAATAGTACAAACATTTACTAAGTGCTTTTATATCCTAAGGAATTCACATGTAGCGTCTCTTTTAATACCCATAAAAGAGCTAAGTGGTGAGGTTACCTGTCTCCAATTGCAATGAGGAAGGTGAGGTCATCAGGCTATAAGGCAGATTACCTAGGATTTCAATGCTGTTTAATGTAGAGGCAGCATGTGAACTGGAACGCACCTGACTACAACGTTGCACTGGCATCATCCCTGTGTCAGTGTAAGGGATAAATACAGATAGTTTACATCTATGGATGCTTTATTGGTGGGTGATTCCACATGTGTCAAATACACTAAAAGCTGGGAATCACTCACCTTTTATCGTTATGGGGGTATTCAGAGAGAGAAGACTATTTCTATTTATCTTGTCAAACATGGACAACTTATTTAAGGTCCAAGCTTCAGTGAATGATGAGACAGTCTTTGTTCATCTGTTATTTTTTACCTTTTACTCTGAAGCCATAAAAGACTTAAAAATAAGAGAGAAATCTTTATGAAATTCATACATTTATTATCAGCATTCCATTCTTGGTTCTGTCTGAATTTTCTTTTGAGGAAAGAGAATAAGTAAGAATGTTATATACATATAATATTTACCACTTTGAATCCACTACTTACTGGCCTTTTAAGTGTCATTTCCAATTACTTTTTATAGAAATAATATAAACTACTCCTTAAAATATAAACACTAAAACTAAAACTCTTAAGTATTATCAATATTAAGTATAATCAATATATGATTCTTATGCATTGTATCCTGCTAAGTCACTTCAGTCGTGTCCGACTCTGTGCGACCCCAGAGATGGCAGCCCACCAGGCTTCCCCGTCCCTGGGATTCTCCAGGCAAGAACACTGTGGGTTGCCATTTCCTTCTCCAATGCATGAAAGTGAAAGTGAAGTCGCTCAGTTGTGTCTGACCCTCAGCGACCCCATTGACTGCAGCCTTCCAGGCTCCTCTGTCCATGGGATTTTCTAGGCAAGAGTACTGGAGTGGGGTGCCATTGCCTTCTCCGTATTGTATAGTTGAGTCTTATAAACCTTTTTTCATAAAACACATTTAAAAACCAACTTATTGTGGTAACAGCAATCTGGTGTCACCGAGCCTGACCTCACTGTCGTACAAATGGCCACTTGTTAGTCATACAACTGTAAGCAAATGTCTAAACCTCTCAGTGCCCCCATTTCCCATATGGAAGATGCTCCTAACACCATATTTCTGAGATTCCAAAATGACATCAGGTCTGAGTCACTGTCTTAGTCCATTCAGGTTGCTATAATAAAATAACACAGACTGAGTAGCTTATAAACAACATAAATGGATTTCTGACAGTTCTGGGATTCTGAGATCAGGGTGCTAGCATTGTCTGGTGAGGGCCCTCCTCTGGGTTGCAGACCTCCCCTTGTAAAATTGTTTGGTGGAAGAAATGAAGAAGCTCTTTGAGCCATCTTTTATGAGGACACAAGTCTCAGAGCATTCATGACCTAATGACCATATAAAGGTGCTACCTATTAACACCTTAGGGGTTAGGATTACAATATTCAGACCATTGCACCCAAGGGGTGTTATATTTCATTATGTTTCTAAAAGGAAATTAATACTACTGTTAAAAGCTATACAAGGATGATAAGATGCTTCACAGTTTTAGGATAATTAAATAAGCTCAAGTATTATGGCATGGCCAGACTCCAAAGTTTGGAGAATATACATAAAGGAGCCTGCTTGGTGTCATGCCAGGCACATTTGTATCCATTAATGCTAGTACTCTTATTACTGAGGTTTAGTCTCAAACATTTGTATTTTTGACCCAGTTGTAGGTGCTTTTATGTATGTTTTGTCACTCCAGGAATCTTAACACTGGGCAAAAAATAACATTAAACCTGTTTTACAGATGCAGAATTTAAGGTATCAAGAATGTAAGTGATGTATTGAAGGCCCTATGCCTAGTAAGGGTCTGAACCTTGTCTGATCTCCAGCCCATGATATGTTTATGGGCTTATGCTTTAAAAAATTCACTCTAACTAAATGTAAGTCTCTTGGGTCCACAAAGGTGACACAGACCCAGAATGCTGAGATTTTGGTGGAGATACCCATGGAGCTCTCATAATCACCTAGTTGAAAACCTCAGGAAGGGCAGCTCAGTCACCAAGAGAGTGAAAGAGCCAGAAAGGAGCAGATGGAGGGAAGGGACTCATGTAGAGGAGAGTGAAGAGAAAAGACAGGAGGAAAGGCACCAGCCCCGACCCTGTGCAGTTTTATTCATGCTATGTCATTTATTCCTTCTGATAACACAGGTTATCCCTGTTAAAAAAGTGAGGAACCCGAGACTCAAAACCAGAGAATCTTGAATATAACCAGGTGCCCTTTCTCCAGCACTGAAAATAGTACCTCATACGAAGAAGGTGGCCAGTCAGTATTTTAACACAAGAATGACGAAAGAAGGATAGACTGGTTTCTGTTGGTTTTATTCTTTCCTTTTCTTATCTCTGCTTCCAGTTTTTGCATGGAGATAAAAGGAAATGGCAACTCACTCCAGTACTCTTGCCTGGAGAATCCTGTGGATGGAGGAGCCTGGTGGGCAGCTGTCCATAGGGTTGCACAGAGTCGGACACGACTGAAGCAACTTAGCATGCATGCATGCATGCACTGGAGAAGAGAATGGCACCCCACTCCAGTATTCTTGCCTGGAGAATCCCAGGGACGGGGCAGCCTGGTGCACACTGTCAATGGGGTCACACAGAGTCGGACACGACTGATGTCATTTAGCAGAGAACAGAGAGAATCTACTTTTTTAAAAATAATTTTTGACTAGATCTTGTTTTGCTAAAAGAAAGTGGACTAAGTTCATGCGTTAGTCCGTTAAGACTACTATAACACAATACTGTGCTTACAAACAACACAAATTTATTCCTCACAGTTCTGGGAGCCAAAAGTCCCAAGATCATACTCAGATTGACTCAGCTTCTGGGGCCTGCTTCCTTGTTTATGGCCATGTTCTGCCTAGATCTCCTATGAGAGAAGGGACAACGGAGCTCTCTGGGGTCTCCTTTATGAGTGCACTGCTCCCATTCCTGAGGACCCCACATTTATGATGTAAGCTCCTCTTAAAGACCCTACCTCTGCATAGCATCGCTTTAGGGGTCAGGCTTTCAACATATGAAAGGGGGGAAGGCATAGACTTTCAGACCATAGCAACAATTTACATATATTCTTTTGAAGATTTTATATAAGACTCAAAAAGTCATGAAAGCAAGAAGTTGAGAACTGAAGTTTTGGATTAGGACATAGAAAGTGCATTGGATTTTGGATGGTGGATCAAGGATTTTGGAATGAGGCATACCCAGCCCTACTGTAGATTACCTCCTTGATCATGCCTTCTGTTAGCCTCTTTGCCCCTCAGATTCTTAATCTGGAGATGATTTTTACTGCCTCAAATCAGAATTCATTTATAATTTCATAAAATAACTAGCATGGAATAAATGCTCATTTGTTGTTTGGCTGCTCAGTCATGTCCAGCCAACTCTTTGCAGTCTCATGGGCTGCAGCCCACCAGATTTCTCTGTCCTTCACCATCTCCTGGAGTCTGCTCAAACTCATGTCCATTGAGTCAGTGATGCCATCCAACCATCTCATCCACTGTCGTCCCCTTCTCCTCCTGCCTTCAGTCTTTCCTAGCATCAGGGTCTTTTCCAACCAGTCAGCTCTTCCCATCAGGTGGCCAAAGTATTGGAGCTTCAGCTTTAGCATCCGTCCTTCCAATGAATATTCAGGGTTGATTTCCTTTGGGATTGACTGGTTTGATCTCCTTGCTGTCCAATGGTCTCTCAAAAGTCTTCTCTAACACCACAGTTCAAAAGCATCAATTCTTTGGCACTCAGCCTTCTTTATGGTCCAACTTTCACACCTGTACATGATTGCTGGGAAGACCACAAATTTGACTACATGGACCTTTGTCAGCAAAGTAGTATCTCTGCTTTCTATTACACTGTCTTGGTTTGTCACAGCTTTTCTTCCAGGGAGCAAGCTTCTTTTAATTTCATGGCTTCAGTCACCATCTGCAGTGATTTTGGAATTCAAGAAAATGAAGTCTGTTTCTGCTTCCGTTGTTTCCCCTTCTATTTGCCATGAAGAGATGGGACCAGATGCCATGATCTTAGTTTTTTGAATGTTGAGTTTTAAGTCAGCTTTTTTCCTCCTCTTTCACCTTCATCAAGAGGCTCTTTAGTTCCTGTTTGCCTTCTGCCATAAGCATGATGTCGTCTGCGTATCTGAGATTATTAATATTTCTCCCTACAACCTCGATTCTACCTTGTGCTTCATCCAGCCCAGCATTTCACATAATGTATTTTGCATATAAGTTAAATGCTGAGTAAATTATAATGATTTTATTTTTTTTCTAATTTTTATTTTTACTTTATTTTACTTTACAATACTGTATTGGTTTTGCCATACATTGACATGAATCCAACATGGGTGTACATGTGTTCCCAAACATGAACCCCCGTCCCACCTCCCTCCCCATAACATCTCTCTGGGTCATCACCGTGCACCAGCCCCAAGCATGCTGTATCCTGCGTCGGACATAGACTGGAGATTTGATTCTTACATGATAGTATACATGTTGCAATGCCATTCTCCCAAATCATCCCACCCTCTCCCTCTCCCTCTGAGTCCAAAAGTCTGTTATACACATCTGTGTCTTTTTTGCTGTCTTGCATACAGGGTCGACATTGCCATCTTTCTAAATTCCATATATATGTGTTAGTATACTGTATTGGTGTTTTTCTTTCTGGCTTACTTCACTCTGTATAATCGGCTCCAGTTTCATCCATCTCATCAGAACTGATTCAAATGTATTCTTTTTAACAGCTGAGTAATACTGCATTGTGTATATGTACCACAGCTTTCTTATCCATTCATCTGCTGATGGACATCTAGGTTGTTTCCATGTCCTGGCAATTATAAACAGTGCTGCGATGAACATAGGGTTACATGTGTCTCTTTCAATTCTGGTTTCCTCGGTGTGTATGCCCAGCAGTGGGATTGCTGGGTCATAAGGTAGTTCTATTTGCAATTTTTTAAGGAATCTCCACACTGTTCTCCAAAGTGGCTGTACCAGTTTGCATTCCCACCAACAGTGTAGGAGGGTTCCCTTTTCTCCACACCCTCTCCAGCATTTATTGCTTGCAGATTTTAGGATCACAGCCATTCTGACTGGTGTGAAGTGGTACCTCATTGTGATTTTGATTTGCATTTCTCTAATAATGAGTGATGTTGAGCATCTTTTCAAGTGTTTGTTAGCCATCCGTATGTCTTCTTTGGAGAAATGTCTATTTAGTTCTTTGGCCCATTTTTTGATTGGGTCATTTATTTTTCTGGAATTGAGCTGCAGAAGTTGCTTGTATATTTTTGAGATTAGTTGTTTGTCAGTTGCTTCATTTGCTATTCTTTTCTCCCATTCTGAAGGCTGTCTTTTCACTTTGCTTATATTTTCCTTTGTTGTGCAGAAGCTTTTAATTTTAATTAGATCCCATTTGTTTATTTTTGTTTTTATTGCCAGAATTCTGGGAGGTGGATCATAGAGGATCCTGCTGTGATTTATGTCTGAGAGTGTTTTGCCTATGTTCTCCTCTAGGAGTTTTATAGTTTCTGGTCTTACATTTAGATCTTTAATCCATTTTGAGTTTATTTTTGTGTGCAGTGTTAGAAAGTGATCTAGTTTCATTCTTTTACAAGTGGTTGACCAGTTTTCCCAGCACCACTTGTTAAAGAGATTGTCTTTACTCCATTGTATATTCTTGCCTCCTTTGTCAAAGATAAGGTGTCCATATGTGTGTGGATTTATCTCTGGGCTTTCTATTTTGTTCCATTGATCTATATGTCTGTCTTTGTGCCAGTACCATACTGTCTTGATGACTGTGGCTTTGTAGTAGAGCCTGAAGACAGGCATGTTGATTCCTCCAGTTCCATTCTTCTTTCTCAAGATTGCTTTGGCTATTCGAGGTTTTTTGTATTTCCATACAGATCTTGAAATTATTTTTTCTAGTTCTGTGAAAAATATGGCTGGTAGCTTAATAGGGATTGCATTGAATTTGTAAATTGCTTTGGGTAGTATACTCATTTTCACTATATTGAGTCTTCCGATCCATGAACAGGGTATATTTCTCCATCTATTAGTGTCCTCTTTGATTTCTTTCACCAGTGTTTTATAGTTTTCTATATATAGGTCTTTAGTTTCTTTAGGTAGATATATTCCTAAGTATTTTATTATTTTCATTGCAATGGTGAATGGAATTGTTTCCTTAATTTCTTTTTCTACTTTCTCATTATTCGTGTATAGGAATGCAAGGGATTTCTGTGTGTTGATTTTATATACTGCAACTTTACTATATTCATTGATTAGCTCTAGTAATTTTCTGGTGGAGTCTTTAGGGTTTTCTATGTAGAGGATCATGTCATCTGCAAACAGTGAAAGTTTTACTTCTTCTTTTCCAATTTGGATTCCTTTTATTTCTTTTTCTGCTCTGATTGCTGTGGCCAAAACTTCCAAAACTATGTTGAATAGTAGCGGTGAAAGTGGACACCCTTGTCTTGTTCCTGACTTTAGGGGAAATGGTTTCAATTTTTCACCATTGAGGATAATGTTTGCTGTGGGTTTGTCATATATAGCTTTTATTATGTTGAGGTATGTTCCTTCTATTCCTGCTTTCTGGAGAGTTTTTATCATAAACGGATGTTGAATTTTGTCAAAGGCCTTCTCTGCATCTATTGAGATAATAATATGGTTTTTATCTTTCAATTTGTTAATGTGGTGAATTACATTGATTGATTTGCAGATATTGAAGAATCCTTGCATCCCTGGGATAAAGCCCTCTTGGTCATGGTGTATGATCTTTTTAATGTGTTGTTGGATTCTGATTGCTAGAATTTTGTTGAGGATTTTTGCATCTATGTTCATCAGTGATATTGGCCTGTAGTTTTCTTTTTTTGTAGTATCTTTGTCAGGTTTTGGTATTAGGGTGATGGTGGCCTCCTAGAATGAGTTTGGAAGTTTACCTTCCTCTGCAATTTTCTGCAAGAGTTTGAGTAGGATAGGTGTTAGCTCTTCTTGAAATTTTTGGTAGAATTCAGCTGTGAAGCCATCTGGACCTGGGCTTTTGTTTGCTGGAAGATTTCTGATTACAGTTTCAATTTCCTTGCTTGTGATGGGTCTGTTAAGATTTTCTATTTCTTCCTGGTTCAGTTTTGGAAAATCGTACTTTTCTAAGAATTTGTCCATTTCTTCCACATTGTCCATTTTATTGGCATATAATTGCTGATAGTAGTCTCTTATGATCCTTTGTATTTCTGTGTTGTCTGTTGTGATCTCTCCATTTTCATTTCTAATTTTATTGATTCGATTTTTCTCTCTTTGCTTCTTGATGAGTCTGGCTAATGGTTTGTCAATTTTATTTATCCTTTCAAAGAACCAGCTTTTGGCTTTGTTGATTTTTGCTAAGGTCTCTTTTGTTTCTTTTGCATTTATTTCTGCCCTAATTTTTAAGATTTCTTTCCTTCTACTAACTCTGGGGTTCTCCATTTCTTCCTTTTCTAGTTGCTTTAGGTGTAGAGTTAGGTTATTTATTTGACTTTTTTCTTGTTTCTTGAGGTATGCCTGTATTGCTGTGAACTTCCCTCTTATCACTGCTTTTATAGTGTCCCACAGGTTTGGGGTTGGTGTGTTTTCATTTTCATTAGTTTCTATGCATATTTTGATTTCTTTTTTGATTTCTTCTGTGATTTGTTGGTTATTCAGAAGTGTGTTGTTCATCCTCCATATGTTGGAATTTTTAATAGTTTTTCTCCTGTAATTGAGATCTAATCTTAATGCATTATGGTCAGAAAAGATGCATGGAATGATTTCGATTTTTTTGAATTTATCAAGTTTAGATTTATGGCCCAGGATGTGATCTATCCTGGAGAATGTTCCATGAGCACTTGAGAAAAAGGTGAAATTCATTGTTTTGGGGTGAAATGTCCTATAGATATCAATTAGGTCTAACTGGTCTAATGTATCATTTAAAGTTTGCGTTTCTTTGTTGATTTTCTGTTTAGTTGATCTGTCCATAGGTGTGAGTGGGGTATTAAAGTCTCCCACTATTATTGTGTTATTGTTGATTTCCCCTTTCATACTTGTTAGCATTTGTCTTACATATTGCGGTGCTCCTATATTGGGGGCATATATATTTATAATTGTTATATCTTCTTATTGGATTGATCCTTTGATCGTTATGTAGTGTCCTTCTTTGTCTCTTTTCACAGCCTTTGTTTTAAAGTCTATTTTATCGGATATGAGTATTGCCACTCCTGCTTTCTTTTGGTCTCTATTTGCATGGTATATCTTTTTCCAGCCCTTCTCTTTCAGTCTGTATGTGTCCCTTGTTTTGAGGTGGGTCTCTTGTAAGCAGCATATAGAGAGGTCTTGTTTTTGTATCCATTCGGCCAGTCTTTGCCTTTTGGTTGGGGCATTCAACCCATTTACGTTTAAGGTAATTATTGATAAGTATCATCCCGTGACCATTTACTTTATTGTTTTGGGTTCGGGTTTATACACCCTTTTTGTGTTTCCTGTCTAGAGAATATCCTTTAGAGTTTGTTGGAGAGCTGCTTTGGTGGTGCTGAATTCTCTCAGCTTTTGCTTGTCTGGAAAGCTTTTGATTTCTCCTTCGTATTTGAATGAGATCCTTGCTGGGTACAGTAATCTGGGCTGTAGGTTATTGTCTTTCATAACTTTAAGTATGTTTTGCCATTCCCTCCTGGCCTGACGAGTTTCTATTGAAAGATCAGCTGTTATCCTTATGGGAATGCCCTTGTGTGTTATTTGTTGTTTTTCCCTTGCTGCTTTTAATATTTGTTCTTTGTGTTTGATCTTTGTTAATTTGATTAATATGTGTCTTGGGGTGTTTTGCCTTGGGTTTATCCTATTTGGAACTCTCTGTGTTTCTTGGACTTGGGTGATTATTTCCTTCCCCATTTTAGGGAAGTTTTCAACTATTATCTCCTCAAGGATTTTCTCATGGTCTTTCTTTTTGTCATCTTCTTCTGGGAGTCCTATAATTCGAATGTTGGAGCGTTTCATATTGTCCTGGAGGTCTCTGAGATTGTCCTCATTTCTTTTAATTGGTTTTTCTTGTTTCCTCCCTGATTCATTTATTTCTACCGTTCTATCTTCTATTTCACTAATCCTATCTTCTGCCTCCGTTATTCTACTATTTGTTGCCTCCAGAGTGTTTCTGATCTCATTTATTGCATTATTCATTATATATTGACTCTTTTTTATTTCTTCTAGGTCCTTGTTAAACCTTTCTTGCATCTTCTCAATCCTTGTCTCTAGGCTATTTATCTGTGATTCCATTTTGATTTCAAGATTTTGGATCATTTTCACTATCAATATTCAGAATTCTTTCTCAGGTAGATTCCCTACTTCTTCCTCTTTTGTTTGGTTTGGTGGGCAACTCTCCTGTTCCTTTACCTGCTGAGTATTCCTCTGTCTCTTCATCTTGATTATATTGCTGCGTTTGGGGTGGGGTGGCCTTTTTATATTCTGGTAATTTGTGGAGTTCTCTTTATTATGGAGCTTCCTCACTGTGGGTGGGGTTGTATCAGTGGCTTGTCTAGGTTTCCTGGTTAGGGAGGCTTGTGTTGGAGTTCTGGTGGGTGGAGCTGGGTTTCTTCTCTCTGGAGTGCAGTGGAGTGACCAGTAATGGGTTATGAGACGTCAAAGTTTTTGAAGTAACTTTGAGCTGCCTGTATATTGAAGCTCAGGGGTGTGTTCCTGTGTTGCTGGAGAATTTGCGTGTTTTGTCTTGTTCTGGAACTTGTTGGTCCTTGGGTGGAGCTTGGTTTCAGTGTAGGTATGGAGGCATTTGATGAGTTCCTATTGCTTAATGTTCCCTGAATTCAGGAGTTCTCTGATGTTTTCAGGATTTGAACTTAAGCCTCCTGCTTCTGGTTTTCAGTTTTATTTTTACAGTAGCCTCTAGACTTCTCCATCTATACAGCACCGATGATAGAACATCTAGGTTAAAGATGAAAAGTTTCTCCACATTGAGGGACACTCAGAGAGTTTCACTGAGTTACAAGGAGAAGATAAGAGGGAGTTAGAGGTGACTGGAATGAGATGAGGTGGGATCAAAAGAGGAGAGAGCAAGCTAGCCAGTAGTCACTTCCTTATGTGCGTTCCATAGTCTGGACCGCTCAGAGGTATTTACGGAGTTATACAGGGAAGAGGAGAGGGAGGAAGTAGACAGAGGTGGCCAGGAGGATAAGAGAGAGGAATGAGAAGGAGAGAGACAAATCCTGCCAGTAACCAGTTCCTTAGGTGTTCTCCACCGTCTGGAACACACAGAGATTCACAGAGTTGGACAGAGAAGAGATGGGGGAGAAAAGAGACAGAGGCCACCTGGTGGAGAAAAAGAGAGTCCAAAGGAGGAGAGAGTGGTCAAGCCAGTAATCTCGCTCTCAGGTAAAATTGGGTAGTGAAGTTTGGGTTTTTTAATGTACAAAATTGACAACAAAAACCAAAGAGCAAAGATTAAAAATCTAGAGTAGAGGTTGGATATTCAAAAATACAATATTAAAGAAAAGAAGCAGAAGGAAAAAGGAAAAAAGAAAAAAAAAGAAAAGAAAGAAAAAGCCACAAGAATTATTAAAAAAGAAAACACCAATAACCACCCGAAGACTATATATGGTGTTTGCCTTAAAAAAAAAAAGAAAAGTCGTTTTTTTTGAATAGTAATAATAGGTTATAGAAATAAAAATTAGAGGAGAAATAGAAGACTTAACTATTAAAAAAAAATTTTAAAAAAGGGATGATTTTAAAAATAGTAAAAATATTTCTGGCCCTTCTCTGATGTTGTGGGCAGTGTGGGGTCACTTCCAAGGTGGTTCCCTCTGTTTAACTTCTTCTGTTTGCTGGTGTTTTAGGCTCACTAGTTCATTCGCATTGTGGGGAGGGGGGATGCTGCAAACAAATAGCGCTGTCGTGGGCACACAGTGTCTCAGCCCTGCTGGACCTGTCCTTTCTCGCGGCGTACAAACCGGTCCGGCTCTACGATGCTCAGCCGGGAACCATCTGAAGCTGGCCCTAGGCTGCCTGCACTTCCCCGGTCTAAGCCGCTCAGGTTCAGCGCTCAGGCAGCCCTCAGAGGCACAGATTCGGTTGGGACTGCGTTTTGTGCCCTTCCCGGGTCCGAGTAGCTCAGGAGTTTGGGAGCGCGATCGCTGTGACTTGTCGCCTTTTCTGCCTCTGCTGCTCAGCTTTCTGGGTGGACCGCTGGCTCCACTTGTGAGGCAGATGGTGACTGTCCAGCACCCCCAGAAGTCTTAGCAAAGAAGCCTGTTTGCAGTTTGGTAAGTAAAGTCTCTCCGGGTCTGCAATTGCCCCTTTCCAACCCTTACGGCTCTGGCTGCCTGTCCCCGGCGGGGGATGGTTTGCAGCTGGCTTATTCTGTTCCGTCCTTTGTTCTGTGCTCGGTCCTGGCGGTGTCTTATGTTCGAGCTTTTCGTGTGGTAGCTATCCCACAGTCTGGTTTGCTAGCCCACGTTAGATCGTTCTGGTTGTGCGTGGGGCGTTCCTGCCCGATTCTTACAAAGCACCGCAGCCCGCGCCTCCCGCGCGTCCCGGCCCTGCCCCCACTTCCTAGTGGCAGATGCAGGCATCTGTGCTGCTTTTCCGCTGGGGGAGTTACTGTTGGGCTTGTAATCTGTTGGTTTTAATTATTTATCTATTTTTCCTTCCTGTTATGTTGCCCTCTGTGTTTCCAAGGCTTGCCACAGACTCGGCAGGGAGAGTGTTTCCTGGTGTTTGGAAACCTCTCTTCTTAAAATTCCCTTCCCGGGACGGGCTTCCCTTCCCGGGACGGAGCTCCCTCCCCACCTCCTTTGTCTCCTTTTTCGTCTTTTATATTTTTTCCTACCTGTTTTTGAAGACAATGGTCTGCTTTTCTGGTTGCCTAATGTCCTCTGCCAGCCTACAGAAGTTGTTTTGTGGAGTTTGCTCAGCGTTGAAATGTTCTTTTGAGGAATTTGTGAGGGAGAAAGTGGTCTTCCCGTCCTATTCCTCCGCCATCTTCTATTACTTCCAGTTATAATGATTTTAAAATTTTAGTGAAAACCATACTAATATCCTGGAGAATGAATGAATTGTATAGAACGATTTTTGAATAAAGTATAAAAATGAGGGACAGAAATTAGGGGAAAGGGAGATAGAATAAAGATGTAGGAATTAAGAAAAAGAAGAAATCCTTACCTGTCATCATGCAGTCAGAAAGACCAGAGAGAAAGGGAATAATTGCTTGTAAGAAGAAGAAGGATTAAAAGTAACAAGCAATTAGGAACAAGAGAAGAGTTGGGGACGAGAGAGAGAGAGAGAGGAGGGAGGGAGGCTGTCTTTCCAGTCTTAGCTATTTCATTCAGTGACTGAATGTACTTGGGAGGTTGTTTGCAATCTGCCTCTGACTATGTAAAACAGTTGTTCCCAAAGTTTGTGTATCCTGCCATTGACTCCTCTGTGCCCCTGTGGACGCATTTGTAAGTACATATCTGCCAAAAGCCCTCAGGAATTTTGTGGAGCACAGTGAAAAGACTGAGCTCTTTTTAAGCAGAGGATGTAAGCTTCCTGACCACCTCTCTCCAGTCTCATTACCACCCACCTTAACTTAGTCTCAGAGGCATGTTCCTTTCTGTAGCGACTTCAGTGTCTGCCTTCGAGTCCTGCATCTGTCTCATCTCTTTCCTTACAGCTCCCTTGTCTCAGATTACACAACATCCTAGAACAAAATGTGACTACTGCCTGCTGTCTTTAATTAGGTTGTACCCTTCATCTAGTTATGGCTTTGTTCTCATCTTTAGGTGATGAAACTCGGACTGTTTGAAGTCTTATCATGGTCGTCTTGTCCTCGATGGAGCATACTTGATCTCTATTGAATCTCTTTATTACTTACATCTATTCATGGGATTGGGTTGCTTCCCCACTCTATGCCCCCATACCACTCCTCCCCTTTCTCTGATCTCTTCGGTTCCTCCCTGGGCGCCCCTCTTTTCCTTCTTTGCCCCCTCTAATTCCCACTCTCCATCTGATAGTCCTCATAACTCCCTTGATTTCATAGCCCTTCTGAAGAGAGTCAGAGGAGAAATAAGTGCAGTAGAGCAGTCTTGGCCTTCCTAGCCTCCTCTTTGGATGAACACAGAGCCCTGGCCTGCTAATCTGCTAATCTCCTTTGCCCTGGACACCTTTTGTGCCACCTGTCCAATTCAGGCCAGATTCTTGGCCTCTTGGTCATGTAGGGACACATCCAGGGCCTTCCAGCCTCAAACTGAACTGTCCAGATTGATCTCCTGGATGTCCTTTTCCTTGTTTTCTTGGCCCACCTGTTTTCTTAGCCAGTAACTGTGGCACAGCACCCTGGGTCTGTCTCAGTAAACCAGAGCTTTTATTAACTCAGACTGCCAAAGCACAAAAACATGAAGCAGCAAAACTAGAAGGGAAGGGAGAGAGTGATTGGTGTGAAGACTGAGAGCAAACCTCAGAAATTTAGCAAACCTCGCTTCAGAGAAGACTCTCCTCTCTAATTTTAATTGTCCCAGGTGTAATGAGCACATGTCAACAAGTAGCCTCTCTTCAGTAGAATCTCTTTCCAAAAGCTAGTCTAAATCTTGTGCATTTGGATATTACCCACCCATCTTAACAGAACTTCACTACTCACCTCCCCAGTTAGAAACAGCACAGAAAGGTATCACTCACCTCGGATCAGTTTCACTGACTCTTGTTATAATTATGTGTCATAGCTATTATTACAAGTCAAAACCAGTCAGCCCAAATACTTCTGTAGTGCCTTTTATTCTTGTTCCAGTCATCTGAATCTTTGGGAAGAGCCCTCAGGTATAGATAATTGCTTCTGGATGCTAGTAATAGACAATAAAGGACAGAAATGGTATGGACCTAGCGGAAGCAAAAGATATTAAGAAGAAGTGACATGAATACACAGAAAAACTATACAAAAATGATCTTCCTGACCCAGATAATCACGATGGTGTGATCACTCACCTAGAGCCAGACATCTTGAAATGTGAAGTCAAGTGGGCCTTAGGAAGCATCACTACGAACAAAGCTAATGGAGGTGATGGAATTACAGTGGAGCTATTTCAAATCCTAAAAGATGATGCTATGAAAGTGCTGCACTCAATATGCCAGCAAATTTGGAAAACTCAGCAGTGGCCACAGGACTGGAAAAGGTCAATTTTCATTGCAATCCCAAAGAAAGGCAATGCCAAAGAATGCTCAAACTACCGCTCAGTTGCACTCATCTCACACACTAGTAGTGTGTGATGCTCAAAATTCTCCAAGCTAGGCTTCAATAGTACATGAACCGTAAACTTCCAGATGTTCAAGCTGGATTTAGAAAAGGCAGAGGAACTAGAGATCAAATTGCCAACATACGTTGGATCATCAAAAAAGCAAGCGAGTTCCAGAAAAACATCTGCTTCTGATTTATTGATTATGCCAAAACTTTTGACTGTGTGGACCACAACAAACTGGAAAATTCTTCAAGAGATGAGAATATCAGACCGCCTGACCTGCCTCTTGAGAAATCTGTATGCAGGTCAGGAAGCAACAGTTAGAACTGGACGTGGAACAACAGACTGGTTCCAAATAGGGAAAAGAGTATGTCAAGGCTGTATTTTGTCACCCTGCTTATTTAACTTCTATGCAGAGTACATCATGAGAAACCCTGGGCTGGAAGAAGCACAAGCTGGAATCAAGATTGCCAGGAGAAATATCAATAACCTCATATGCAGATGACACCACCCTTATTTGGCAGAAAGAGAAGAAGAACTAAGGAAAGAGCCTCTTGATGAAAGTGAAAGAGGAGAGTGAAAAAGTTGGCTTAAAACTCAACATTCAGAGTTTGGTCATCATGGTCACGATAATCTTAGGATCATGGCATCTGGTCCCATCACTTCATGGCAAATAGATGGGGAAACAGTGGAAAAAGTGACAGACTATATTTTGGGGGGCTCCAAAATCACTGCAGATGGTGATTGCAGCCATGAAATTAAAAGACACTTACTACTTGGAAGAAAAGTTATGACCAACCTAGGCAACATATTAAAAAGCAGAGACATTACCTTGCCATCAAAGGTCCATCTAGTCAATGCTATGGTTTTTTCATTAGTCATGTATGGACTATAAAGAAAGCTGAGTGCCATAGAATTGATGCTTTTGAACTGTGGTGTTGGAGAAGACTCTTGAGAGTCCCTTGGACTGTAAGGAGATCCAACCAGCCCATCCTAAAGGAGATCAGTCCTGAGTGTTCATTGGAAGGACTGATGTTGAAGCTGAAACTCTAATACTTTGGTCACCTAATGCAAAGAACTGACTCATTGGAAAAGACCCTGATGCTAGGAAAGATTGAAAGCAGAAGGAGGAGAGGATGATGGAGGATGATATGGTTGTGTGGCATCCCTGACTCAATGGACATGAGCTTGAGTAAACTCTGGGAGTTGATGATGGACATGGAGGCCTGGCGTGTTGCAGTCCATGGGGTCGCAGAGAGTCGTACACAACTGAGCGACTGAACTGAACACTTACCTTGTGCCCTTTATGTATATTTAAATTTGATTATAAGGTGAACAACACCAACCAATTCACCTCCATCCAGAAATGATGCAGTTTGCTTGTGGTACCTTGCACAGCTCCCTTTTCAAATTTATATTCATTTTATAGTTAAACTATCTTCATAATCCCCCTTTTCCTCTGTTAGATGGAAACTGTTCCAAAATTAAATGATGCATTTATCTTCATATCCCCATATGTTGGGTTGGATACTTTAACCTTCAGCTTGTTATTTTCACAAATGGTTGGAATTATTTCACAGTGCAATAGAATATAATAAATTTTAGACACCTTACATAGTTTGAACTTTTCTGAAATTAAATATCTTTGAAGGTATTAATATAATTGATGTCTGGATCACTTATATTACAAGGGAAATTCAAAAGTCTAAAGTCAGGGCCACTGTGTTGCTCAAGTACAAGAGGCACATTCGCAGAGACATCATTGTGAATGGCACCCTTGTGTATTGTGCACATGTGACCATTCACTGCAGCCTTGCGTAAAATCACTGTGAGGTGAGAGGCTATGAATAGGCAAGCGCCTGATGACCTGGGCTGGCTAGGTTCTAACTTGGTCTGGAAGATGAAGCAGTTAGCCACATAGAGCTATGACTAGGTTAATTCAGTCCTGCCATTGAATTTGTCTTTAGTAAATCCCCACTGTGTGCCAGGAATTAAGAGAGTGAGCCACTGTAATATCTGGGGTAGAGCATTCTAGGCGGAGAGAATGGAAAAAGACCCTGGTGAAGGGGTCTTTGTTACTCTGGTGTGTTTGATGAACAGCAGGAGCCTAATATAGATTCAGTGAACAAGAGGGAGAGTAGTAGAAAACAAAGGAGATGAGGTCAGAGAAATGACGTAAAGGTTGAGGGTAGAACTCCGTGTTAGTCATATCAGGCAAGATAGTCCAGTGTAATCACTTTCAACTTCCCTGAGGCAACTGTAGAATGACAGGATCCCTGACGTTGAGAGTAGCCTGTAGAATCAGGGGCAGAAGTGTAGAGACCCATTAGGAAGTTACTGCTGTTATCCAGGGGGAGAGCATGGTTTGAGACAGGGTAGTATCGGAGGTAAGACAGTTCTAGATATATTTTGATAACCTGATGTCCTCTCTGAAGGGAACTATTTTAACAAAAATTCTCTGTTCTAGTTTAAGATTTTCATTTGCCTTTAACCATTTTTAAAGGCTGTGTATAAGTGATTTTTCCTCAAGAGAATTGGATTATCATAGCACTTACTACTAATTGTTTTAGTTCCTTAATTTAGTTGCATTGATTGTAAGATTGAGTTTTTCATAATATTTTAGTGAGAAATGACAGTCCCAACTAATCTTGGGAGTTGATATGCAGAACATCTGGAAAGCAGTGTTTGAACCTACAGCTTAAGGCCAGCTTAAAATTTTATGGGTTTCTACCTTTCAGACAGCTTTTTAAATCCAGGAATTAATGAAAGATTGATCTTCACAGGCTTCTCATATTGATATGTTGGTAAAAATCGACAAAGTAGTTAAATTGTTCAGTGAGACAGTTGTCCAGAGAAGAAGCAGCGCACCTCTAATGCTGAAATAGTTGAATTCAAAACTCTCAACTGCTTTCCCCCTTTCCCCTGTGAGGCTACTTATGCTCTGTACCTGGGCCTCTAGAGAAATCATTCTCTTTTTCTCTTCTGCCTTTCCCCACTCAAATGTATTTTTTGTTTTATAACTCTTCATCTTTTTTTTTTTTTTGTCTTTCTCCCTTTGATTGGATACAAGGAAATAAGATGATTGTAATTAACTTGGGTAAGACAAATTACAAACCAAAAAAATAATGATAAAGTATGGTAGCACAGTACACCCAGAGAACAAAATGTATTTTACTTAAATTTTTGTGGTTTCTTTATTTGAAATTCTACTCAATTATCAAATGCAAAAAATGTGTTTGTCTACTGTATGTGAAAGAGAGGTGATTTCTCAGAGATCTAGCTTGTTAGTAAGGAATAGAACTCTTAAATCTCCTCATTTTGAGTTTGAGAGAGTAAACTTATATTAGTATTTCTTATTCATATACATATATATTTCTAGCTGTACATGTGTGTAGAACCTGGTCATTATGCCTGTGATGTGAGGGAGGGCATGTCACATGCGGTTGATTTCCAGAAGAGCTTAGTCTTACTGTTAGCTAATCGCATACTGGAGTCCAGGATATGGTGCAAAACATTCATTTTCTTGTTCCCATAAGACAGCTGGCTCTTAAGCTGTGGGCCATGTACTGGCAGCATCAGTTTTCTGTAGGAACTTCTTAAAAATGCAAATAATAGGCTCTGCCCTAGACCCACTGCATCTGAAATTTTAGGAACAGGACTTAGCTTTCTGTTTTATCAAGTCCTCAAAGTGATTGTGATACATCCTAAAACTGTAGAACCACAGAGAAAGGCAATCTTTCAGGTCTTACAGATCTACCAGTATGGATGGACTCCTCAGAGAGCCTGCCCTCCTCAAGTTTTCTTCCTTTCCTTTCTAGCACCCTTCACTCCCTGCAGTGTCCTGACTCAATCTTGTCTCAAAATGAAAGTGAAAGTGTTAGTCATTCAGTTGTGTTAGACTCCTTGAGAGTCCATGGACTGTAGCCCACCAGGCTCCTCTGTCCATGGGATTCTCCAGGCAGGAATACTGGAGTGGGTAGCATTCCCTTCTCCAGAGGATCTTCCCAACCCAGGGAGCGATCCTGGGTCTCCCGCACTGCAGGCAGATTCTTTACCATCTGAGCCACCAGGGAAGCCTCAATCTCAGAGCCCCAGTAGCAGATCCAACTCACCAAGCTTCAGGATCTGGCTCAGTCTTGGTGGGCTCAATGGTCAACCTTTGTGTTCTTCAGTGAAGAGTACTTCTAGCTCACTTGCTGGTATCGATCTCTTCTCCTAACACTGATTCAGTGCTTTATTGTGTAAAACAGTTCACCTCCCAGTAGTAATGAAGACAAGAGGGTTGAGATCGCCCCCCTGTCACATATGCTGTAAGTGGGGCAGTCATGGAAATTCTGGTTTATCGCCCCTGTTCCAGTACAATTAACAATACCATTCTCTTTTACTCTTGTAAATGCTCTAGTTTAGACTGGTAAATTATATTACAGTGAACTTAAACAGTAAGCAATTCTAACACTACTGGAAAGTGGTCAAAGAAGGCTTCACCAAAAAGGAAATGTTTCAGGAAGGAAGTAATTAGGAAGGAAGGAGTGTTTAGGAAGGAAATGAAACATGTCCTATTATGCTAGGTGGGCAAGACAGGCAGCCTGGAGACTGGGGCAGGACAAGGCAGAGAAACCATAGAGGCTAAAGAGTTGAGGGCCAAATAAGGATGTGAAGCAGCAGATTACACTAAGGGAAGCAGGATAATTCAGAGTATGGAGCCCCGGGGTATGGTGGGAGCAATAATAGAGGAAGCTAGTAGAAGAGGAGCAATTAAGGTAGTCATTTAGGAGTAAGAGCAAATTTTGTCATTCCCCAATAACAAATCAATTTAGGATCTTTGGATAATTATGTAGAAGAAACCCCACATGTCTTTATTTATTTATTTATGTTGGTTCTGTGTATTTGAAATGGTTTTTGCTCTATTTTCCATCAATTGTGAGCTCTGTTTCAAACAATTGATTACTGTATAACACAGTATAATAATAATGTATCAATATTTTTGACCTTGGTTCAGATTTTCCAATTCACTGAAAAACACCACATGATTCACATTGCCTGATGTTTTATAGCTTTATCATAGGAGAACACTAACTGGACTACTGAGATCTATGAGTTATTGTGAACAGAATGGAGGGAATTAGGCAGATACTTGACTCATATGTTGTATTATTGTTTTTCTGCATGTTAATATGATGAATGAATCCTCCTATTAGAAAATTATCATATAGGAATTTTTTTTTTTTTTGGTCACCATTTACAGTACTAAAAATTATGTGTTTCATGTAGTTTTTGGGTATTGAAAGCTACTACAAAGTCTGTGCTCTGCAGCAAAGCTTACCTAAATTGTAAGGAAATGTTTTTAAATATTTTAAAATTGCCTATTTGATTTTACACAACTAGATAGTTACTCTTTTTTTGTTGTTGATGAACATCAGAGATATGTTCAACATTAGTAGAACCTGAAAGGCTTGCCCTGGTCATTGCATATCAACTGTCCTTTTAGGCCATTGAGTATCATTGTCTTCGTCACCTAGACTTCTTGTCACTTTTGTCCCTCTGTTTCTGCATGGACAGTATAGATTTCATTTTTTTCCCCCAGAACTAATACATCTCCTTTTCCTTTTACCATCTGGAATAATAAAATAACCTTCATTACTCCATTAATTGTTGTATTTCCCTTCTATTAATACAGAATACATTTTCAGAATTAATAACTGTCTGGGAAAGGAAAAAGAATAATTAATAAATTCCTATATGATCCTTTGTTTAAATATCACATAAGTAATTAGTATATTTATTAATACATTTAGCTAGGTAAATAGGCCTTGAAGATAGGTAGCAATTAATATTATGTTCTAATTTTTAATCTGTAAGAAGCATAACTAACTGAAAAATGAGTTTAGCCTGGTATCCTGTACCAAGGCATATGTGCAGAGATATTAATATTCGGTATGCTGCAGATTGTCTATTTATTGTCCTACTTTATTAAAACCTCATATACTTTAAATTGAATCTCATTTCAACAGGTCTGTAGAGTTAATGTCTACATGAATTCCTTAAGTAATACATTTTTCTATGTATCAACATAACTACTTAAAACTCTGTTTTCTTAATCATTTTCTGATCCCGAAATTATGTTTGTTTTGGGAGATGAGAAAGGCGCCAAATGTTATATGAAAAACTAAGAAAGTGATATAAAACGTTTTGTAGAAACAACTAAAGGACCTCCAACTCCTGTCAAAAAGTAGGATTAAAAGCCTAGGCCTGGCTTTACTCACCACTCTTTACCAGTTGAAGTTTAGAAGCCGCGCTTAAGTACAAGAAGTTGCTGTGTTTGATTATAAAACCTTAAAGTAGAAAGTTTCCCCTGTATTTTAAGAACTGCCTTTTATGTCTGAAGATAAGTTGTAATATTTACTAGATAAGCAGTAACAAAGGATTTACCATTTTTAAAGTTTTTTCCATTTCTTTGTATGCCTTAGGACGTGTGAATCATTTTTCCAGCAATATTTCATAGTGTTAAAGTCTTGAACTGTAAGAAAACAGGAATCTCAAAACAAACAAAAATAATAAAATTAAACAACTCTATAAGCCTGTCAATTGCCTGGGTGGTTTCTGTATACTTCTGTCCTCCCTTGATTTGATTTTCATTTGATTAGCTGTATCAGATAAGGCTTACCATCATTACTTTTGCTGCTAGCAAATCCTTACCTATAGAAAGCAGCCTGTTCTCTTGATGCGTATTTACAGCCTTAAAACTGCTCCCAATTTTTTTCACCTTTCTTTACCTTTCCGATATGATTTTGGGGTAGCATCATACAACAGTTCTTGAGAGAGTGTTTTGAAGAATTGTGTGGCTCTATCTGCAATAATTTTAACCTTGCAGAGATGACCTGAAAGTAATCTCAAAAATCTGAATTTGTGAATATTCTTGCATGTTTAGTAGTCAATCTATAAGATAATCCTAAGCCAACCTTTCTTTCTATTCAATAATTTTAGTGTTACTTAGATAAGGAAATAAATGTATCTTCATATGGGTAGCACTATGCATACGCATCAGAGATAAAAGCTGCTTCAAAGCACCAATAATTAAAATCAACTCAACTTATTGTCATATATCTTTTTTTCCTACAAAGCAACTCTCACCTTAGAGTCTCAGAGGCTTATAGCTAATAATTAAATTTTACACTAGTGATACAACATAATGATTATAGTGACTTACATAGGTGAAACAACTAATGTTTAAACCAGTTGATAAGTGGCTTACTGAAATATTTTGCACCTGAGCTATAGATTTAGCACAACTAACATAGTGCTTTAATCCCCACTTTGACCATCATAAAACTAAAATCTCTCCAGAAATTTTTTTGTTTTGTTATACTTAAATATATATATATATATTTTTACATATTTGTAACATACCTTTAATTTTTTTCATTTTATTTCTTGCTTCAATAATCTATGGAGAATTTTTAAGAAAAAAAATGTGTTAATGTAACAGATTTGGGACACTGCAATATTCTGCAGTTAAGGGAAAGGCATATAAAATATGCCTGAATAATCAGCATGTAGATGTGCGGCACTCGTAAATCTTAGCTCTGTGTCACCTTTACCACAGTTCT
Organism: Capra hircus; assembly: GCF_001704415.2. NCBI lineage: Eukaryota > Metazoa > Chordata > Mammalia > Artiodactyla > Bovidae > Capra > Capra hircus. The sequence goes on from NC_030812.1 coordinate 12,369,433, forward strand.
TAGATTTTTCTCTATAGCAGCTTTAGTTGTTTCACAGGATTATTATTTTCTAGGTTTCTGCTCACTTGACTTCATGCTTTGCAGGTCAGTTTCTTCTGGAAGAAGCCCGCCTCATAGAAGCAGCTGAGATGGCAAAAAAAGCAGCTGAGCTGGACAGCACAGAGTTTGATGTTGTCTTCAATGCCGCCCACATGCTCAGGTTAGTTTCTGCTACTGTGCCTGAAAAGACTACACTATAGCTTTAAACCTATTAAATTAATATAATTTATTCAATTATACTAATTCCCCGTTTTTTAAGTACCACCTTACACTACATTCCAAAATGAATTATGCTGCTTAACCATGTTAAAATCAGTTGGGTCTATTTAATTCATTATGATTTTTATGTGCCCAGTATATAGGGTATATGAAAGTTTAGAATTCTCTGAAAATTGAGACTCTTCCATTAAAAAAATTATTATCCATAAAATACAAAAGGAAAACTGCAAAATTGAAATGAATAATTGTCTAATTAAATGTCTCCAAGATAGAATATTGTGTCAGTTAGTCAACTGCATCTCAGTATTTGTATTTTTTATTAATTATTTTGAATGTGGCACATGAATATGTTATTACGCTTGCTAGTAGAGAGGATTATCAAATATAAATATATTGAAGGCCTATCAAATTCTCAAATGACCCTATAATTAACACTGTTGTTATATGTTGAAGTAGTATGTTTTTAGACCTATTTATGCATCTCTTCTCAGAAATATTCTTTTGAAGACTAATTACAATAATTCAAAACAATTAATAGGCATATGAACAGTTTTTTTGTGTCAATATAAAATGAAAGTGAATGCATTAAAGGAGGATGTTTTTAAGAAACTCGAATGATTTATACAGTTATTCAAAAAGCATTATTTATTTTATTAGCCATATGTACACCCCTTCTCACATGCGGTTCCTTGAAATCCACTCCAAAAGTCTCCATGCAGATGCTTCCTTAGGTAACATTGCCACTATGGCTCAGAGCCTGGCTTCTGGGAAGTTTCTGATTACGTAGATCACTCTTACCTGGGAAGAAGAATAACAGAGAATTGGTCCACATTTGGATGATTTTAAAACATGGACTTTTGAGAAAGATAGAGGAACATTTAAAAATAAAAATTTTTTGAGATGATTGTAGATTTGCATGCAGTTAAGAAACAACACAGAGCAATCCCTATACAATTTATCTACTTTCCCCAATGGTGATATCTCATAGAACTACCATACAGTATCAAAACCAGTATTTTGGCATTGATACTAATCTACTGGTTTCCCCAATTTTACTTATACCATTGTGTGTATCTGTATGTATTTAGTTTTGTGCACTTTCAGTACACATATCAGTTTGTGTATCCATCATTCCAGTCAAAATACAGGCAATGCATCACCACAAGCATCCTGTCCTTTTATAATCACATACCCACCAGGAACCAATATTTAAAGCAAGTTTTTTAAAGTACTTTGGGATTTTATTTATAATTTGAGATTATTAATGTGACTATATCTTAGTGATTTACTCCTTGGCTTTTAATAAATTTTTAATAGGAAATTCAAAGTCTGAGAGGAAAAAGAATACTGTGAGGTTTCAGTTGAATACTCTCATTTCACATTAATGCTTAGCATTCCTAAAGCAGATACTTTCAAAGAGAAATCAGGATTCAATAAACTGTTGGTATATTTTAAAAATATATTGTAACCAGTTTGCAAGAACCTTCAGTGGAAAGATAATTTTTTTTAAAAGACAAGTTTAATATGCATGACAAGGTCAGGTGCTGTGATGGGAAGGGGACTTTTCGTTCTTCATGAATAAAACACTATGCTTTTAATCACAATAAACCGTTTACAAGAATGTGCATGCACAAGTTTCTAGATGCTAATTCATCTTAATCATAATAGATACTTTCATCAACAAGGCATTTTGTTACATATTAAATCTGAAATTCAAGGTCTACCAATGTTCGTTATAAGAACAATTACAAAAAAGGTCCTTGTTAAATATATCACTTGTAATTTTTCCTTAGTTACTGTAGTGCTAGAAACCAGTGGAAAGTTTTGTTATACATTGGCAGCGTGAAAATTCTTAGGGTTTATTTTTCAAAACCTTCCCTCTAGCTTTCTGCAATATGCATTGCTTATCAAGTTGCATCCAGTCAGTGCCTTCCTGTCGTGATTGAGTATGACCACCACAGCCTGCCCATATCCTAGTCAACTTGGTGGCAGCTCCTGTGAATGTGTTTGCTTATTTTTTCAGCTCTGTCAAATTCAAGTATTTCTTGAATGCTTACTGTACAAGCTGAACACCGGCCTCTTCCCTTATTAATCAAGAACATTTAGGGGTTTTCAGAAAAATAATAAGAAAGGCTATTGGTTTTCCCTTGAATGCAGTCTTATCAGAATGGTTAGCTGTCAAGATTTTGCTTATTCAGTGTTGCATCTAATATTTCCCTTGGTGATGCCACATTTTGGTAAATTGAGTTTGATGTTAATTTTTCCTCAAGAACACTGTTCTTTCATAAGATATTTAGGAGACAGAATTGGCAAGGTTTGGTGATGAGTTCGATGTGAGGGAAAGGGCAGAAGTCTCCCTGGCTGTCTTGAATTAATGGTTGACCTAAGATCCAAAATCAGCAATTTAAGAAATGTTAGAGTTCAAGACATGATTTGAAGCATCCTCATTTAACTTCCCTTTCCTAGGCTAACTCCCAGTAAGTTGACCCAAGGAATCTATTAATAGACAAAAAGCTACTTATCACAAAAGTCAAAAAGGAAAAGAGGAAGGAAAAAAAATTATTCCCCCAGAAGAAACTAGATTGGAAGAGCCCATTAAGGGGAAAATCTTTATCTTATTCAGACCTTCAAGAGGCTAGAAATTTACAAAATTTCTAACAGACTCATTTTAATTCTCAATAATAGATGAAGATCTTTTTCTATGGAATTAGAACATTTCTAATTAACCCACTCCAGTATTCTTGCCTGGAGAATCCCATGGACAGAGGAGCCTGGCAGGCTACAGTCCGTGGGGTTGCAAGAGTTGGACATAGGTTAGCAACTCAACCACCACCTCCAATTTTTATTGTTAAGATGATTCACAAGAGCGCTATGTGGTGTGGAAGTATTAATGCTGCTCACCAAATATATTTGGCCTTCTGACTTCAAGAAACATAACGGGACTGCACTTTGCTGACTTCTCCCAGTTGAAGGCCTCCCTGGGTCTTTCTGGGTCACTCAGTGTGTGAATGTGATGTGTGTTACTTTGAAGCCAATGTAGGAGTCAGTGGAAATACATCCTGAAATAATCAATGGGAGACAAACCTCCCTTCTCACCTGCATTAGATAGGTTGAATGAGTGCAAAATAAATTTTGTCCCTTCACTGAGATTTAAGATGTGTCTATTATTGAAGTGTAATCTAACCTGTCCGAAATGAATGTATGTGTGAAAATAAAATAGGACGTTGAAAAGAGGGGTCATATAACATCAGAAAAATTTACTCAGCGATTAATAGGATCTCTGAATTTACAACTACAGTGGAGGCAATGTAAAATTCATAGATAGATAATTTAAATAGAAATTATATTTTCCCAGAACTTAATGAAAAATGCTGAAGATATGAAAATGATGACTGAAAGGATAAAAGATTGGAGGATAGAATGAGAATTATATATATACGGTAGTTATATACATATATATATTTGTGTAATTATATATAGCATACAACTGTGTACATATAGTTATATATACATGTATATAGGTAGTGTTTGTATACTACCTATATACATGTAATATGTATACATGTACATGTACACATGTAACATGTGATACATTTGTCTGTGTATATAAATATGTGTATATAATTATATGCTATTATATGAGGCACAAAAATGAAAAAGTGAAGTGCTAGTCTCTCAGTTGTGTCCAACTCTTTGCAACTCCATAGATTGTAGCCCCCCAGGGTCCTCGGTTCACAGAATTCTCCAGTCAAAAATACCGGAGTGGATAACTATTCCTTTCTCCAGGGGATATTTCCACCCCAGGCACTGAACCTGGAGCTTCTGCATTGCAGGCAGATATTTTATCATCTGAGGGACCAAAGAAGCCCATATATGTCATATATACACATATAATTCTATTTGTTATATAGATGTTAATGTAAATAGAAAATTTTTGAAGGAGAACCTAGAGCAGATAAACAATTATCAACAGATAGAGAATATTTCCAAGATAGGATGAAGGTCTTTAATCATCATATTAAAAGTCAAATTAATGAAAAGAGATCTACTCCTAAACTTATCTTCTTTTTTGAGTCACTGTTTTTAGTTGCTCACTAAAGAATCCACTCTTGCCAGTTTAAACAGAAACAGGATTTATTGTAGAGAATGCTATAGTCCACAGGCTTGAGAGTACTCTACATAACCAGAAATAATTTCTAGCACCTAACTTTCCTTGCAGCACAGCAGATTTTAGAATCCAGAGCTCTGTCACCATCACCCACAAGGAACCCAGAAGAGCAAGCACCGCATTCATAAGATGATTCTTCTGGGCGCAGCTGCCCTCCCCCACCCCCCCACCCCCAGCCCATTATGCTTACTTCTGAGTTTGACTCTCATGAGGTTGCATCTGATTGATGGAACTTGAGCTTTGTGCTGATAATTTGCCTGGAAGAAAGCTGGAAGATGAGGGACTTTCTGGCTTTTGCCTTGTTTGGGAAGACAGGATCCACATTTTGGCTAATTACTAAATATGTTTCCAGGAAGAGTGGTCACAGATGTTGAAGGCCTCACATATTAGAACATTGACTACATGTGTTGACATTTTTAGTACTTCAAATAAAATGGAAAAGGGAAAAGTACTGGATGTTTCCAGATGAGAGCATTAAAAAAAAAAAAAAGCAGATTGATTATCATCAAAGGAAAATATCAAAGGAATTTAAAATACTAAAACTCAGTAGAGCTATGTCTATAAAGTTGTGAAAGGAAAGTATTGAATTAATTCTGTTAGAAGCATTTTGTATGAATGGATTTATTCAGCGTTCTCCCAGAACTAGAAGCTTGAAAGCACACAAGGATATTTGACACCTGAGAGGAAGTATTGAGATGCTGAAAACAAATTTAACTTATTCCCAGCATCCATGGGCTGTGATGAAAAGGTTTTTTGCTTTTTTTTTTTTTAATCCACTTATAGGGTAATGAAGGAACAAAAGTAGCATTTATTTAAATACCTCCTGTCTTCCTGACTCTATTTTACAGTTTATGTGTCACTTTCTTAATTATAATTGCACATGTATGAAGAAGAGATTTATATTCCCATTTTACAGATGAAGATGCTGAAGCTCAATGTTAGTTGTTATATCTCACGGTTGGTAAAGCTGGGATTTATGCTTAGCATATTCTGGCCAGGTTTAATACTATTTTCACTATCCCTTTGGCTCCCTCACATCTTTATAACTGAGCAATTACCTAGAAGCTGTGACTCTTGAATTTACTGATGGAAAAGGATTTACAGGGAGTAACAGATTTTCAAATATATAAATCCTAAATAGTAAGATCCTTCCAATATTATTAAATTACCCTTTATGATACATTTTATAAAATAGATTTGTAGTCACAGGAGAGTGAACTCCAAGTTTGTACTTAGAGATGTTAAGTTTTTAGACTTATCTTAGGATAGTGTCATACTGCTGAGATAAGTGCAGTTTCCTTTTTTCCAGGTCTAAGGGTCCAAGTTGTCACTGCTTCCTAAGGTAGTAAGAAAAGCAGAACTACACTGTACCAACGGGTTCCCAATGGTTCCCTAATTTTTAGAGAGCAAGGTGAATATTTGAGAAAAAATTGTTATCTTTTGGTTTTCATTCTCAAATAATTTTACTGGAAGTGACATAAAATTGAAGTTCTTAAGGGATAAAGGAACAAAGTCAGATTATTTTGTCAGAGCAGATTATGAATAAATACGCACACATACGTGCGCACACATGTTGGATGTTGGAAATATCTCCAAGGCCCTCTGGGTCATATGCTTTCTTCTTTAATACCTTAGCAAATTATCAAAGACCACTTGAAAAGTTACTGGGTTTTCCGTTTATAAATTGTACTTTTCTGACCAATGTTGGTCAAGAGGGGCTTGTTTCAACTAAGTTGTAATGGGTTGTAAGGCCTTTAAAGTAAAGGGGCATGGCAGGGACAGCCCTGCTGGTCCAGTGGTTAAGGCTTCATGCTTCCATCACAGAGTTCACAGGTTCAACCCATGATCAGGGAACTGAGATCACACATGCCTCACAGCCAGAAAGTGAAAAATAAGTAAATAAATAGGGCCAAGAAAAAAAAAAAAAACTGTTAAAAGAGGCATGGCAGATGAGGTTGAAGGAAGGTAGGCATCTTCCTGCTCCTTGCCTTTCAGACATTAAAGTATGTGTGAATCACGAATCACCAGACATCGCATGTTCTAGTTAGGATGTGTAGGTGGCACCTGAGGTTTTACCCTTCCAAAGAAAGTCCCAAGAGATGCTTATGATGTTGGTTCTTGGACCTATCCTATAAGGAAGTTCTAGCTTGCCTGTCCTTTTGTCATCCCTCTCAACCCAGTCTCTTCACCCAAGCGTTACACCTTAAATATAAGTATCTATGGAAATGTTATAGTGGACATTATCAGTACACATTTCTTCATTTCCTCTCTTTTTATGACATAATCTTTACAGATACAGGCTTAACATGTCCTTAGCAGCCCTGAAAGATTTGAGCCCATTAAAGAATGGGCTGACACTCTCATGGGACATCAAGAAATGTCTAACTTTAAGGAATTATTTTGTAAAACTATAACATCAACAAAGTCTTTTCTTCTGTTACTGCTACATTTCCACTTTGCCTCTCTCTCCTTGATGTTTAGCATTGAGATGGATGCCTACAGACCATGAGGCCGCTTTTGGTTTCTTGACTGAGAGTTTTCATTTGAGAATCCTTGATGGTCATTAACAGTTAATTCTAGGAGTTTCATTGCAAGGATTTTTTTCTGCTTCATTATCTTTACATATATGTGACTCTGATTTTGCTATTTTAAGATTTTCCATACATTTTTATATCCTTGTTTTATTTCAGTTCTACATCTATTCCTACCATACAGTGATCAACAAGAATTAAAATGTGGCTCTGCTTTGAGTAACCTAAAGCTAGATGTAAGTGTAGCAAGTTGGCACAAACCCAGGAAACCTCAGCTTCTGTTTCACTCTACTTTCATGATACAGGGAACAAACAGCTCTCTAGTTTAAAAAAAAATGCTCCTAATTTATTCTTGAACATGATCACCAAGACTTTAATAAAATATTGTCTTTTATATGAGTCAAAGAGTGATTATTATCCTCATTAAATAATTTTAATTCAAAATTGGCCATTCACAAGCATTAATAATTGTAGTTAAAGGAGTCTTCTAAATGCTACTTGAGTTTTTATTTTCTGTATTCTCAAAGAAGTCATTTTACATTTACTAACTTTCACAGAATACATAAAAATGTAGGTAATTGTAAATAATTCCTTAGATTCTCCTCAAACATTTTACAGTATATGTTAAGTTGTTGTTTCATAATGTAATCGATCCCCAGATTTCTTTTATACATATCTTTTCAGAATATTGAGTCTTAAACCTGTGTTCTAAAAGATACTTTTATGTCATAAAATAATATGAGAGGAAAGAATTAGTAATATGAAATTTATTTCTTTATTTTTAACATATAAGCTTCATAGTCCCTTGTGCAAAAATAGAATTCCATAGTAATCAAATGATGACATTTGTTTGTGACTTTTGTTACTGTTTCAACTCCAAGCCTGTCTTTTCACTGATGGCAGAAAAACTGAATCTAAAGACCAAAAATACAATTAGCCCAATCCAGCGATTTCTTCAAAAGTCAAGGTTTACTTCATAGTCAAGTTTACAAATACCCTCTGGCTTTTTCTACCTACTATCTTTTCTGGCCCCAAGAGACCACAGGTCAGAGAAAGAGGGCCTTACATATATGATGGGCAGGAGTTAATAATAAGAAAGGAGCCTCTGTATGAGTTGATGTCTGTTGTTGGCATAGTGATTAACTCTTTATTCTCTAGATAAGGGGCATAATGTACTTTCCTGGTGGCTCGATGGTAAAGAATCCACCTGCCAATGCAGGAGACTCAGGAGACAGGGGTTCAGTCCCTGGGTGGGGAATATCCCTTGGAGGAGGAAATGACAACTCACTCTAGTATTCTTGCCTGAAAACTTCCATGGACAGAAGAGTTTGGTGGGCTGCTGTCCATGGGGTCACAAAGAGTTGGACAAATCTGAGCACCCTTGCACAGGGGACATAATGCTGACTCAAGGTGACATGTTAGATGAGGACAGTCACCCATCTGGACTTGGTGTACTTTCTGGGTAAGAGGAATTTTTCTTCCTCACTATCTCCTTCCTGACTTGCAAAATGTACTGTGGCCAGAATACAAGGTTGTCTGCATACGGCCTGGGAGATCTCTTGGCAGAGCCAACTGCTTTCCCTGTTACGCATTCTGAGTCTTCTACTTGGACATAATGGGAAACTTAGGGTTCCGTTTTCTGTCTAATTGTGATCTCACACACCCCTGCCGCCAAAAGTAGGAGATCGTGGGGTTAAGAAAGTGAGTATCCAAACACTGTTCTTGCTTTTTCTCATTCCCTAGTTCCTTGCCTCCCCCATTTTTGGGAGAGGGTGAGGTTCATAGTGCAAAACATCATATCATGCATTTCACCATTCTCAAACTGTCCTTTGCTCAACTGGGCCTGGTAATTTGAGAGCTAGGGTCACGCAGGAAGTAGAACCTGTCATTGCAAATGTTCTCCATATTTTCACTGTTTCGAATCTCATTTCTCACGTTTAAATCATTGCTTTTAAATCATAATAATCAAATAACATGTTTTATTCCTTTCTTAGTATTTGATGTGGGAACTAGTGAGGTCATCGGCCACAGAACAATGCATCCCGTGTCCTTCTGATATATCTGATGCTTACAGAGATATCTGCCAGATCTTGTGGTTCAGATATTTTGCTTTAGAGTCCTTGATTTCGAGCTCAACCATTTACCAGCTGTGTTAACTTGGGGGATGTCAACTTCTCTAAACCTAATTTTAATCGTCTTTGAAATGTGGTTAATAATGGCAGTCAGTTCATGGCACTGATGTAACTGGCAAATGCAATAATCAATTCATGGAATTTTATAAATGATAGAGAATTTAGCGTCCCAGAAAAGAAAGAGTGAACAAAGAAAAAATATGGGTATACAGGAAAAATATATTTTGTCAGCTTGTTTAAATAGTTTGATCCCAGTAATCCTGGGAACCTGAGTCCTGTAATCAGTCTTTAACAACAGTGGTTAAGTTTCTAGACAATATTTACTAGGATCCCCTAAGCTATTAGCAGAATATTGCTAATTTCCTCAATTTTCAAATGTTGATTAATGATTCAATCATTTTAGCAATTAAGATTTATTAAGTACTCCCCAGATGCTTCTTGCAGAGGGGAGTATGCAGTATAGCTTACACCATAAAGTACACATTGGACAGCTCCTCATGAGTTTTCTTTGTAGAGAGTATAACAAGCATATACATGAAGATTGAGTGGGTAGAGATGATACAGCTGTTTTTCACACAGTTTTACATGTGTTGCTATAAATGCCTGATAACTAGTCAGTAAAAGCCATTTAATATTAGAAGCAAAGTCCAAGAGTCAAAATTAATTTTCACAATTATATAGCAAATATAATAATCTCTACTATTTATATTTTTTATTAAATGGAATATCATTAATTCTACTTCAGGCTTAATAGACTAAGTCATCTAAACTAGATTTTTCCTTTGCGAATTCAAAAGACTGAAGACAGGGAAGGCTCGATAGACTGATAACCCTTTTAGGGGGAGAAATCTTTTTTAAGTTGCATTGATTATTATTTTAAAGGCATTTTACCCAGAGAATTCCTTAGTTCCACTTTTGATCCTTATCTACCTCATGACTTTGAATGTCCGTAAGATGAATATTAATGATAGCCATACTTTCTATATTTGACATACACTGGTTTATCTTGCTTCAAAGTGACCTACTTCTTTGTAGTATTAAGTTACTCTAATTTCCGACTTCCATGCCATTTATTTTGCTCTGGAGAAAACCTTCCCAGGGCATGACCTAATGAATTGTGGTTCAAATTTCCAAATGAATCTGAACCAAAGTGATCTTATAATTTGGTTGAGGGTACCTTCATTAAATACCCTAGCGAGAGAATTTTTACAGTTTCATACCAGATTGAAGCACTTTTCGTGACATATTGAAATTGAACTTCAATGTTTATGAGAATATAAATTGCAGCAGCACGTTGTAACATGTCGTGAGTCCAGTAGAGTCTTAAGTCAAGGGTTTTTACTTTCTCATAACCCCATTAAAAATAGCAATGTTTCTAATTATTTTTCCTTTAAAAATTAGAAAAATATGTCCTGCTCTCTGGAGAAATGTTGTCCTCACTTATTCCCATAATTTTTATGGTTGCATGGTATATGTCTTTATAGTTTTTATGTGGCCTGACCAAAGTGCAAATTCAATTTTATAGGTATGCCCAGTATGCCTTCTCTTTTAAAGAGAGTAGTAGCTTTCTAGTTGAAAAGGTTAATTTTTGTTTCTTTTCTTTATTCCTGGCCTCTTTGCAATCTTCTTATCTCAAAAGCTTCTTCATGTCACAGTTTCAACAGAACACCATTTAATTGCAGGACTCAAGGCATTAACTACTATTGTTCATGTTATAACTGTGCTGTACATATATCTAAAGCTGAATTTGTCTTTTTTCTATAGCGTTTCTCTTCTACCCCATAAATATGCTCACCAGACTGCAGTGCAACCTGCAAGGGCTTCTAACTCTTATTATCTTCTATTCTGGAAGGTTTTCTGAAAGCAGCATGGCATGATCATAAAACATACTGTTTTCTGCTTGTTTGTTTTTAATATTTTATATATTTATTTGACTGCACCATGTGGGATGTGATCTCTTAGGTCCCTGTACCAGGGATTGAACCCATGTGCCCTGCTTCGAAGTGCAGAGTCTTAAACACTGGACTGCCAGGGAAATCCCAAACATACCACGTTTTGATGGCTTATTGACTGGACTTCCTGGAAACTCAAGACATTTGATTTCTTCTGTTAACCATTTGGCTGAAGCAATGAGTTTGCTGTGAATTGCTAGGATAGACAATGCATAACTTACCTATAAAGTTTAATGTACATCTTATTTGTGTCAGTCAGCTGTGACAGTCATGGTATTTTGTGGTAATTAAGAAAAACTGACTGTTGCTATTTGAAGGCTGTGGAAACTGCAGAATTCAAGACAGGCTGGAAGCCTGAATCAGCAGGAAATAAGGTAGCCCCAGGCTCTTCCTGGAAAGAAGCGGGACATCCAATAACAAATCTTTACAGGAAGAGTCTGAAAGGACATGGCCCTGTTGCCTCCACCATTGTAAGCAATTCTAACTGTTTCTTCATCTTACAGCCATTTGCTCAGGAATCGAGGTCCTAAGCAAGAATGTCCCTTTAGCTGAGGCTGCATCACGTGCCTACCCTTGTGGCCAGAGAGCAAAGAGAGGGAGAGGCTGACTTTTTTTTTTTTTGGTAGACTACAGATATTGAAAGTTTCTTCTCCTGAATTGAAAAGAAAGTAACTTTATAGATAGATACAGATTAAAAAAAAAACTGCAAGCATTTATAATTTTCACAAAACAAAAACAGCTAGATAGTAATCTTGACAATTTATTTTTAAAAGTAAGAGTTTTTCTGGGACATCATATTGAAGCAGGAGAATCTCAGCCCTGTAACATATTATCTTGTTTATCTTGGAAAAGATAAAAGACATTTCTAATTTCTAATGTGTAAATTTACAGTAATATCTGCTGAATAGGATTAGGCTGAGATACTGAGATATTATTTACAATGCCTAAAAGATCATGACAAAGTACATTATTTGTTGTCTCTGAGTCATATCTGACTCTTTCTGTGACCGCATGGACTGTAGCCCTTCAGGATCCTCTGTCCTTGGGATTTCCCAGGAAAGAATACTGGAGTGGGTTTCCACTTCCTTCTTGAAGGAACTTCCCAATCCAGAGATTGAACTCGCATCTCCTGAATTGCAGGCAGATTCTTCTACTGCTAAGCTACCCTGGAAGCTCCAGATGTACATTGCATGCATTCAATTTTTAATTATCTTTTTCTGCTTAGTCAACTTATGATTTGATTGATATGGCTTATGGCTCAGCTGGTAAAGAATCTGCTTGCAATGTAGGAGACTTAGGTTTGATCCCTGGGTTGGGAAAATCCCCTGGAGAAAGAAAAGGCTACCGACACCAGTATTCTGGCCCGGACTGTAAAGTCCATGGGGTCACAAAGAGTTGGACACGACTGAGTGACTTGCACTTTCACTTTGTGATTTTTTTTTTAAGTTAATATTATTTGGGGCTTATAATGAGTCTGTTCATCAGTCTGAAATTTTGAAATAACTAATATAGTTTGATGTTATTCTCTTTAACAGACAAGCTAGCCTCAATGAAGCAGCTGAGAAGTATTATGATCTGGCAGCCAGACTGCGGCCTAATGTAAGTACCTTCCTAATGAGAAGCATTACTCAAAGAGACAGACTCACAATATGTGAGAGTTATAGACATAGAAGCCTTGTGATACTGGGGTATTTTCTTTCTGATCTCTTATTTTGAATACATGCTAAGTGGCTGATTTAACCATAAAATCTGCTAGTCTCAAGTTTCTTTCTGTTTCCAGAGGTACACATTTCGCTGTTTACTAGCCTATGTAAAGCACTGTATATTTTTATCATTTGAATACAGGTTTTAGCACTATTAAATATTCTGCGTTTAGATGACTATTAACATAAGTTCTTTGAAAGTATTTTTGCTGTGATGTTACATACCTCTGGATTTCCTAACCTCTCACTGATTCTTGCATGTGGTCAAACCTCAAGCTGTGTTCACTTCAGTTCAGTCGCTCAGTCTCAGTCGTGTCCAACTCTTTGCGACCTCATGGTCTGCAGCACACCAGGCCTCCCTGTCCATCATCAGCTCCCAGAGCTACTCAAATTCATGTCCATTGAGTTGGTGATGCCATTCAACCATCTCATCCTCTGTCGTATCCTTCTCCTCCCGCCTTCAATCTCCTAGCATCAGGGTCTTTTCCAATCAATCAGCTCTTTGCGTAAGGTGGCCAAAGTACTGGAGTTTCAGCTTCAACATCAGTCCTTCCAGTGAACACCCAGGACTGATTTCCTTTAGGATGGACTGGCTGGATCTCCTTGCAGTCCAAGGGACTCTCAAGAGTCTTCTCCAACACCACAGTTCAAAAGCATCAATTCTTCAGTGCTCAGCTTTCTTTATAATCCAGCTCTCACTTCCATACATGGCTACTGGAAAAACCACAGCTTTGATTAGACAGACCTTTGTTGGCAAAGTGATGTCTTTGCTTTTTGATATGCTGTCTAGGTTGGTCATAGCTTTTCTTCCAAGGAGCAAGTGTCTTTTAATTTTATGGCTGCAGTCACCGTCTGCAGTGATTTTGGAGTCCTGTAAAATAAAGTCTGCCACTGTTTCCCCATCTGTTTGTTATGAAGTGATGGGACCAGATGCCATGATCTTAGTTTTCTGAATGTTGAGTTTTAAGCCAACTTTTTCACTCTCCGCTTTCACATTCATCAAGAGGCTCTTTAGTTTTTCCTCACTTTCTGCCATAAGGGTGGTGTCCTCTGAATGTCTAAGATTATTAATATTTTTCCCAGCAATCTTGATTCCAGCTTGTGCTTCATCCAGCCCAGCATTTCTCATCATGTACTCTACATATAAGTTAAATAAGCAGGGTGACAATATACAGCCTTGATGTGCCATGTCCCTATTCCACAGTCCTCATTTCAAATAACTGTTCTTTTCAACTTTATCAAGTATTTTTTAAATTAGAATTTCTCCCTGAGTAGTCACACTTCCGTAAAGTAAGATGGATGGAAATTAGATCATTACTATTGAAATAGAGTAACCATTTATGAGAGCATAAGAACTGGTTTTGTATTGATCTTCTGAGCACTTTTTGTTCGCAGTACATCACTGAATGCCGTTGCTTTTATTCCCATCCACACTGCTCTGCATCACTCTCCAACACTAAAACCTCCACTCTGCTCTCTGGATCTCTACCATCTATTGAGAAATGTAATTTTCAAGAAGTAATGATAGTGCACGTGTGATGTGATTGATGTGACTACAAGTAATGGAATCATTTCTTTACAGTAACTCATCCACTGGACAAACATCTATAGAGTGCCTGCTTTGTGATAGAATACAGAGATTTTACACTCTAAAAAACCAGACAGTGCAGCAGAGAACACTGAACATAATAAATTAATTAAAATACAGTATGGAACAAGAGAAGGATTAATGCTTCCTGAAAGCAGCGCACACAGGAAGTAGCTTTTTTTCAGGAGACTCAGCTGCATGTAACCTTAGCTCTTGAATCGAAATGTCCCCAGTGTCATTAAGTGTAAGGTGATTTAAGAATCAGTAAGCTGTTTGCAACAGAAGAAAATAATTTAATAGTTGTAACAACAAGTAGCACTGAAACATATTAAACACTTGCTATGTGTCAAGCACCAAGTTAAGTACATCATGTGAATTCTCTCATTCATCTCTCGCAACAACCCACAGATACTTCTGTGATCCTTGTTCTGCTGAAGTTCAGAGAAATGAATAACTCACCCATTATCACAGCTAGTAAGTGGAATCACATTGTAGCCCAGGCTGCTGTGTGTTTAAGAACAAAGCTTGATGGAAAAAAATGCAATTGTGTCTTAGAAAATGCACCAGAAGTCTAGAAAAACAAAAAAAAAATAATGGTCTCCTCATTTATTTATTAAATATTTAGAGAGCACCTGTTAAGTGCCAGACACTAGATACACAGCAGTGAACACTGAAAAGAGTCTGTGCTTCTTAGGGGTTTATAGTCTACAGGTGAGGAGACAGAGCAGAAGCAGATAAATAAAGTATATAATATGTCTGACAGCAGTAAGTGCTTTGAAGAAAAACGGAGCAGGAAAAGGGAATTGGGAGTTGCCAGGGGACATACATATGCAGGAGGCACAGTTTTGTATATGCCCAAGTTGAGCATCTTGGTGTAACATTGCTAAGAAAAGGATTGGACTTAAGACCTTAAACTTATTACTATAAGTGCACTGAAGACAGGAATCAGGATTTTTTTTACTTCCTTCTTTCTTTTCTTTGATTAATAGAATTGATTGATAGAATCAATAATAGAATGATATAATACTCTTTTTTGTAATATAAATTTATTTATTTTATTTGGAGGTTAATTACTTTACAATATTGTATTGGTTTTGCCATACATCAACATGAATCCACCACAGGTATACACGTGTTCCCCATCCTGAACCCCCCTCCCTCCTCCCTCCCTGTACCACCCCTTTGGGTCGTCTCAGTGCACCAGCCCCAAGCTCTCAATATACACACTAAATGATAGTATGTTCCACCTTCATTCATCCAGTAGCAGTCCCTTGACTGTCACTTTTATTTTTGTTAAGTGGTTGGGTGTTTTCAGCACGTTGTACTGGGTTAGTGAGAAAAGGGCTATCTGAACTCTCTGACCATACCTCAAAAATGAAAAAGACAATGGGGCACCACATGATTTAAACCTGACTTATGAGATTATTTATTTTAAATGACTGGCCAAATCATAAAATCAATATTTAACTCAAAGTCACATTTGTGAAATCCCAGACAGTTTCTTCATAAACATGCTACAAATTGCTTTTGAAAAAAATGCATTTATTCAAATGATATTTCCCTTATCTGGTAACAATAAATTAAGTAGTTTATAGACTTGGATAGGATATGAAGTTTATATTTAGCAATAGTAAATGATGTTACAGTTTATGGATAAACATATGTGATCTTTCTCTAATCTATTGTACAAGTTGTATTTGGTTTCCTGTACATAATCGAGTAAGATGCCACTAAGACAAGACTGATAAAATACAGACCTTGACAATAATACAGGTTTCTATTCTGAAATGAAGACACCGATGTAAACAACTGCCCCATGCCTTGAATTATTAACATTTAGCATGTGATCTAAATTAAAACATCCATCTGACATCTATCTTGCTCATAGCTGTTTATTCCTTTTGCCGTAGAAACGTTCTTTGTTCAGTTCAGTTCAGTCGCTCAGTCATGTCCGACTCTCTGCAACCCCATGAATCGCAGCACACCAGGCCTCCCTGTGGTCCTAGTGTGATTAGATTGTACTTAATAAATTTCAGTTACCTGTTTATACAAGAACTTGGTAAACAGACCTCAACTCTTATTTCCTATTTAAGTGCTTTCACTGTCTCTTCTATTTTCCTTGTCTATATGGTAATCTAATCTTACTCTCACTTTTCATAAAGCATTTTTTTCTGTTTAGTTTCATCTACAACAATCTGTAGCTGTATGTGGGGAACTCTGTGAATTTTCTAAGAGTGTTTGTATCAGATCATAACTATGCAAAGTAACATTTTTAATTATAATCCTCATGTACTACCCACTTGTTATAAGAAGATTGTTCATTATCTGCGGGGTGGATTTCCTTCTTAGTAAATACCTATTCCATTTCTTCATGATGTTCCATGCTGAATTGTTTTATGTTTTCTCTTCTACAAAAGACTTATTTTTCTATACAACTTGCTTTAAAATTATTGATTGACTTTCAGGAGTATTAATACTCAAAAAATTCCAGTGATCCAAATGCTAAAATAATGAGTGAGTGAGTGAGTGAAGTCACTCAGTCGTGTCCAATTCTTTGCGACCCCATGGACTGTAGGAACCTACCATGCTCCTCTGTCCATGGGATTTTTCCAGGCAAGAGTACTGAGGAAGTCTAAATTAGCAGGTACCTATAATTTTAAATGTTAGGTTCTGATATTATTTTTTCATCAGGGCTATTTAATACATAGGCATTTACTGAACTAAAGAAATACATCTATTACAAAATTGATACCTAATTTTTATTTTGTTGGGAGTGACTGCTCTAAAATCGAACTTATTATATGAAAACATGTTTTCATAGTGGGAAAACTACCAACATTGGCCTTTTAGGTTTTTCCACTTTTAGTTTTTCATTTTTATAGATAAAATTGATCTTTCGGTAGAGAGTACTTTAAAAAGACAATGCTTTTCTGTCTTCTCTCCCACTTACACACATCAAAAACTGCTGACTCTTAAGGACCAGAGGGAACATTAAAATGAAACTGTTTTGTTCCTCCTGTGGGAAGTAAGCCAAATTCTGCATTAATTTATGGGTTTTAAAATTTTCTTTAAAATATGAATAATGGGGAATTTGTGTAGTACAAAGTCACCCAGTTCTGTTTGGCTTTTAGTCAATTCCAGAGTTGAAGAGAGTAATTTCTAATGATGAGGAATTATGTTTATATATATATTTTGTATTTTTATGCATGTAGTTGTTTTTGGTCTGAATTCATTCAACTTAATTTTTAAATTAAGTTCCGACATTGTGTAAAACCCTATGCCAAGTGCAGTAGAGTTTCCAAGTTGTGAAAAGTTAACCCTGACTTTGAGAAATGTACTATCTAATGTGGGCGGAGAGTGAGGGAGGGAAGGCATGGACTCAAATCCTTATAGTTCATGGCAGTAAATGATGCTACATAATAAGGGTTCTGTGAGTTGTGGAAGCTAGGTGCTAGAAAAGTGTACAGAAGCAAAAAGTTACTTTCAGTTGGACTGGTCCTAGAAGACATTGAGTCAGAGTTGACAAACTGAAGAATCTTGAAATGATTGGACATGTATAGGTTAAGTTTTTAAGAGAATGAACAGAAAAGGAGGAAACCTGGCAGGTAGAAGCATATGTATTAACAAGGACATAGTTTCAGAAACCATGCTGCTGCTGCTGCTGAGTCACTTCAGTCATGTCTGACTCTGCGCGACCCCATAGATGGCAGCCCACCAGGCTCCTCCGTCCCTGGGATTCTCCAGGCAAGAACACTGGAGTGGGTTGCCATTGCCTTCTCCGCCAGTGACTGCTACCTTTTCTAAATTCATGGTGTTCACTGTTTGCTGTGCACAATAGCAAGTAAGGCACCATTTTATATTATTGCATTTACTGTTCTTCAAATGATCATTTAACTTTCCACTGGACAATAAGCTTTATCTTCACAAATAATACTCTGTAACTTCTTGGGAATTACCTGGTCTGTGTCTGAAACAGTATCTTATATGGGATAGAAAAAAACTTTTTAACTGCTAATTTTATCATTATAGGATACCACAGTTGTGAAGAGCTCCTTTCCTCTCTCCTGAGCTGTGCATTCCATTTCTTCCCTAGCTTGGTCAAATGGTCAGGTGACAGCATCTACACTAACAACACTAGCAGGTTTTTAAAATATTGTAATTTCTTAATCATTATCACTTCTCCTTAATTTTGCTATCCAAACATAAATAAAAGACAAACACTTCAATCACTCCTTTAAAAACATCATTACCATTTTCATCTGTATCCCAGTCAGATCTATAATAGAGAATTTAAGGCTATCTCAATTGAAATACAACACTTAGGACCCTGAAGTCTGACAGCAAACCAATTAGAGAGAGTAACAATAGTCCTCCTTACAGTAATCCTTTGCAATCTTAAGATTTATTAATATGCAGAATTCCACACATATCCATATTCAAGTGTTCCAGAAAACCTTTAAAAGGTGTATAAATAACAAGTGATCATTAGAGAATTCACTGTTCTGGAATTATCCATCCTATTGTAGCCCTCCAGGAAGTGTGGATCATACAGAATTAAGTTTGCTCTCACTTACAGACAAAAAACCAAACTGAGTACTCTTTTGAAAAAGATCAACCCAAACCAAGGGGGACTGTAGGGTGAGTAAGTTAACCATCACTGATTTTTAAATATTCTGAAATTTTAAATCCTTTTAATGTTAAGACATTTAACATTAATATTATTTTTCTAGATATCCAGCTTGTCTAAAAATAACGGCTACCAATTTCTTATACAGAGCTTTAAGTTTTACTTAAGAACATTACCTCAGAACTCTAAAAACAGATTCTTTTCCAGCTCTACCGTTTAGTAGCTGCATTTCTTTGAACAAATTAAAATTACGTAAACCTCTCCATATTTGCTTCCTCACTACTCCAGAAAATATGAATAACATCGTCTGCCCACATATTTCACATATTGTTACCTCAAATGAGGCATCATACAAAGGCACTCAGTAAATATTATATCTAAAAACCACTAAATCTTTTAGCTACAGAATAAGTAAAACCTTTACTGAAAGAACTGGTGAGATTATACTAATAGATAGTATGCTACCCTGACTTTTTGACTTTAAATACAGACAGGTAACAGATTTTCATTATGTTTGCAAAAAGTAGGCAACTAACTCTGTTCTACCTAGAAGGGTCATAATTTTTTAGAAATATCTGAAACCATATTTGAATTTATAAGTATTCCTGAAGACATTTTTTTCTTTTTTTAATTTATTTTTTAATTGAAGGATAATTGCTTTATAGAATTTTGTTTTCTGTCAAACATCAACATGAATCAGCCATAGGTATACATATTTTCCCTCCCTCTTGGACCTCCCTCCCATCTCCCTCCCCATCCCACCCCTCTAGATTGTTATAGAGCCCCTGTTTGAATTTCCTGAGACATACAGCAAATTCCCGTTGGCTGTCTATTTCACATACAGTAACCTAAGTTTCCATGGCACTCTCTCCGTACATCTCACCCTCTCCTCTCCTCTCCTCATGTCCATAAGTCTGTTTTCTATGCCTGTTTCTCCATTGCTGCCCTGCAAATAAATTCTTCGGTACCATCTTTCTAGATTCTGCACATATGTTAACAATATTTCTCTTTCTCTTTCTGACTTACTTCACTCAGTGTAATAGGCTCTAGGTTCATCCACCTCATTAGAATTGACTCAAAAGTGTTCCTTTTTATGGCTGAGTAATAGCCCATTGTGTATGCATACCACAACTTCTTTATGCATTCATCTGTCAAAGGAGATCTAGGTTGCTTTGATGTTCTAGCTATTGTAAATAGTGCTGCAATGAACAATTGGATACATGTGTCTTTTATAGTTTTGGTTTCCTCAGGGTATATGCCTAGGAGTGGGACTGCTGGGTCATATGGTGGTTTTATTTCTAGTGTTTTAAGGAATCTCAATATCATCTTCCATTCCCACCAACAGTGCAAGAGGGTTCCCTTTTCTCTACACCTTCGCCAGCATTTATTCTTTGTAGACTTTTTGATGATGGCCATTCTGACGAGTGTGAGGTAGTATCTCATTGTAGTTTTGATTTGCATTTCTCCAATAATGAGAGATGTTGAGCATCTTTTCATGTGTTTTTCAGCCATCTGTATGTCTTCTTTTTTTTTTTTTTAATTTTTTTATTTTTTTTTAAATTTTAAAATCTTTAATTCTTACATGCATGTATGTCTTCTTTGGAGAAAAGTCTGTTTAGGTCTTTTTCCCACTTTTTGATTGGGTTGTTTGTTTTTCTGGTATTGACCTGTATGAGCTACTTGTATATTTTGGAAATTAATCCTTTGTCAGTCATTTCATTTGCTATTATTTTCTCCCATTCTGAGGGTTGTCTTTTCACCTTGCTTACAGTTTCCTTTGCTGTGCAAAAGCTTTTAAGTTAGGTCCCATTTGTTTACTTATGTTTTTATTTCCATTACTCTAGGAGGTGGGTCATAGAGGATCTTGCTTTACGTCATCGAGTGTTCTGCCTATGTTTTCCTTTAAGAGTTTTATAGTTTCTGGTCTTACATTTAGGTCTTTAATCCATTTTGAGTTTACCTTTGTGTATGGTGTTAGGGAGTGTTCCAATTTCATTCTTTTACATGTAGCTGTCCAGTTTTCCCAGCATGATTTATTGAAGAGGCTGTCTTTGCCCCGTTATATGTTCTTGCCTCCTCTGCCAAAAATAAGGTACCCATTGGTGCATGGGTTTATTTCTGGGCTTTCTACCTTGTTCCATTGGTCTATATATCTGTTTTTGTGCCAGTACCATACTGTCTTGATGACTGCAGCTTTGTAGTATAATCTGAAGTCAGGAAGGTTGATTCCTCCAGCTGCATCCTTCTTTTGCAAGACTGCTTTGGCTGTTTGGGGTCTTTTCTGTTTCCATATGAATTGTGAAATTTTTTGTTCTAGTTCTGTGAAAAATACCATTGGTAATTTGATAGGGATCACATTGAATTTGTAGACTGCATTTGGTCATACATACTTTCAGAGTATTGATTCTTTCTACCCAGGAACATGGAACATCTCTCCATCTGTTTATGTTATGAAGACAACATTTTTAAAGAACATGTCATTTTGATGCTCCTGAAAAAATGAAACAGAATGCTAACAAATTAAAAAAGCACTTCAAAACAGTGCTTGGCACACAGGAAAAATATGTCTTGCTAATATTATTGTTACTATTATTACTGTTCACTATAATTAACATTATCATCATTATTGCTGACAATAATCTTAATGATACACGATTTTTAAAAGCCTCTATTCAATATGCTGTTTCAAGTTTTTATCATCAAGAACTCACTCACCTATTTTCTATAGTCTAAAGGAAATTTATGTCAGCATTTTTATTATCACTTTCCATGAGCAGTGTTTTATATATACTTCTCATGATAGAAATGCTCATAAGAAGTATGAGTTCACATTAGCAACCTCCACCTGGAATACTTCTCTTAAGGAAATTCTCTTTTGAGTTCTGTAAGCCAACCGTACATAATAATAACATAACTAGGTCACTTTCTGAAAAAATATCACTGTAAATAAAAACTTGTCCTCTCCATTTAGAATCAGAGTTCAAACCAAACTAACGCAGAAGTGTTTCCACATGTAGCATATCAGTAATATTTCCAGAGTCAGCATTTTTTCCTATGTAAAAGTATCTGCATATTTAAGAAAAAAACCTTGGAGACGGGAAGGAAGCCATTTCAAATGAAATGGTAGATCTAGGAGGAAGAGAAGTAAGTGAAAAGAAATAAGGCTGAAGAAGTCAGTAGAAGTGAGATCATAGCAATCATGTAGGAAATAATGAACATTTTGAACTTTTCCCTGAATGAATGGACAGTCAGTCATTTAAGTAATTAATTTGGGATAACATAATTAGACTTTTCATCTTATAATACATAGTTGGCTGGAGAGTAGAAAAAGAAGGCTTAGAAACATGGGAGGAAAGAACACCAAGGGAGAAAATACCGTAACAGTCTAGAAAAACCATGACCGCTTGCAATAAGAAAGCAGCAGTAGGATGAGAGACATGGCTGCTTTGTAGGAGATAACACTGACAGGACCTGGTGACTGACTGGATATCAGACTAAGGATGCAGTCACCCAAATTTCTGGCTTTATCCAAGCTAGGAGAGTGGAAACAGTCATTGATTCCTGAGTAGAGAAAATGAAGATATGAGGGCAAGAGAGAATACAGCTGCAGACATGTAGATCTTGAAGAGTCTATGGTATCCGAGTGGAGCTGCCTAGTAACTGGGTGGAAGTGTGAGGCTGAAGCCGAGAGGCAAGTCTCATGTGGAAAAATGAAAGTCATCAACATACAGATGATAAAGAATGTCCTAAAACTGATACAAGCTTAAAAAGAAAAGAATACATTGAAAGAGGGAAAGGGTTCTCATTCAGAGAGGGAGAAGAGACAGCAAACGAGTTTGAGATGAAAGAGTTAAGAGATACTCTGAATAACTGTCACAGAAGCCAAGAAAAGGCAGTATTCAATAAATGTTAAGCACATTGGAAAAGACTCTGATTGAAGGCAGGAGAAGGGGACTTCAGAGGATGAGATGGTTGGATGGCATCACCAACTCGATGGGCATGAGTTTGAGCAAGCTCCAGGAGTTGGTGATGGAAGCCTGGCATGCTGCAGTCCATGGGGTCACAAACAGTCGAACATGACTGAGCAACTGAACTGAACTAAGGTGAGATAGTAGAAGTTTAGCAAGATAAGAAAGAATCAGAATTAAGAGAAAGGGGAAAAAAAAAGATTAAAAGACAAAACAGAGTTAATCAGCAGGAAGGAGAGAAAGAGATTCAAAGCACTCTGGAGAATCAAGCTGAGACATAATGATGGGCATCTCATCCACTGAAACAGAAGGAAAAGAAAGAACAAATGATACCGAAGAGATAACTGATAAGTCAAGTAACAGAAATTTAAGGGATCTCCTTTTTATGGCTTCTGTTTTCTCACGAAGTAGGAAAACCATCTGTAGAGAATACTTTGTTTCTTAAGTTTAAAGAAAGAAAGTAAAAATGTTTAAAATAGCCTGTATGGGGAATGAAGAAATTGCTCTGCAGACCTGACAACTCCTGCAGGGACTCCTGCAGAGACTGTGAAGCCCTAGTACACTCACCAGGGCAGTCTGTGATTTTTCTCCATGAGTACTCAACAAACACCTTTTGTATGAGCCACAGAGACAAAATGACCCAAAATTTAGGTTTTACCAGATGCATATGATAGTATTGACACCCTTCTCTATCAAATGCTTCCTATATAAGCAAGCAGAAATCCATTGTCCATCACTTCAAAATGCTAGCTAGAATTTTCAATTTCAGAAAGCATAAGCTTTGCCAAAGGAACAATAAGCAACTATGGTTAATATTGCCAGTGGTGGCAGGGCAGAGAGGAAGAGTAGGAGAAGATAGAACTGAAAAATAATATAAAACCAAGTGAAAGGCATTAAATACCTTACTGAGAATGAGGAGTTTATATTCCAGAATTGTGTTAAGTAGGATGACATAATGAAAATGATCACATTTATCTGATATGATGAAGAATGTGAGTTGCACTGGGAAAGTAGAGATACAGCTTTGAGAAAACCAAATAAAAGGTCCTTTGAATAGGATAGGCACAGACATAATAGATCCTAAAGTACAGAAACACTGTGGAATGGGAAAGAACATTCAGAGAAAGCAAGTAGATTATTTAATAGGATATAAGTAGGAAAATTGACTCAACGAGCATTCCAAATTTTTGAACTTCGGTAACTTGGGTTAAAAAAAAAAAAACAACAGAAATAGGACAGAAGAGTTATTTCAAGAAGGAAGTGTTAAGTTTCGAC
Source organism: Capra hircus (assembly GCF_001704415.2). Taxonomy (NCBI): domain Eukaryota; kingdom Metazoa; phylum Chordata; class Mammalia; order Artiodactyla; family Bovidae; genus Capra; species Capra hircus. The sequence goes on from NC_030812.1 coordinate 12,393,635, forward strand.
CAAGCAGATTTCAAGTGAGAGGTGGGATGTTCTGATTTTCTGTGGGATGTTCTGATCAACTGCTTGGTGGGAAGACCACCATTAGGCATAGAGATGTGGGAGTCATTTGCAGAAATGAGATAGTACCAAAGAGGAGGATAAGGTCACTGAGGAAGAGAAAGATACCACCATACATATCAACTTTGGAGAACAGTCTCCACTACTGCCAAACAATAAAGGAAAACAAGGACTGAGAAAGTCCTTTGATTTCAGGGGAAAAGATGACATTGGTTACATTCATGAGTTCAGTGACATGAGCAGAAGTTTTTTAATGTGAAGAAAATGGAGACTTGGGAGCAGAGCATTTAGATTTAATCTGTAAATAAGTGTGGAGGTAAATGAAGAGGCAATACCAAAGAAATATTAAGTGTGTGCTTATTAAATGTTAAAAATATGTTTTCAAGGGAATATGCATGTGTGAAAGTGTTTATTTTTTAATATATATTTGTTTTAATTGGAGGCTAATTACTTTACAATATTGTATTGGTTTTGCCATACATTGACATGAATCTGCCACAGGTGTACGTGTGTTTCCCATCCTGAACCCTCCTCCCACCTCCCTCCCCATTTGAGATTTTAAATGTGTCCAAGCAGAGGGGAGAGCAAAGAAAGTATTGAAGATCCTAAAGGAATATTTCCTCCCCAGAGACTGAAGAAGAAAAAGTAGACTATACAAGGGGGGAAACATTAGAAATAGAGGGAGCTTCAGTTCAGTTCAGTTTAGTTCAGTCGCTCAGTTGTGTCTGACTCTTTGCGACCCCATGAATCGCAGCATGCCAGGCCTCCTTGTCCATCACCAACTCCCGGAGTTCACTCGATCTCATGTCCATCAAGTCAGTGATGCCATCCAGCCATCTCATCCTCTGTCGTCCCCTTCTCCTCCTGCCCAATCCATCCCAGCATCAGAGTCTCTTCCAATGAGTCAACTCTTCGCATGAGTGGCCAAAGTACTGGAGTTTCAGCTTTAGCATCAGTCCTTCCAATGAACACCCAGGACTGATCTCCTTTAGGATGGACTGGTTGGATCTCCTTGCAGTCCAAGGGACTCTCAAGAGTCTTCTCCAACTTAGGTATTAAGTTTTGACTTACTCTCTGTTGATCCTGTGGCAAAAGGGATAGAATATGAAGTCAGAGGCCTGTGGGAAGCTGGATATTCTGGGCCATGCAGTAGATAACATTTGATATAGGCTTATACTATTTATACATAATAATAAAAAAAAAAAGCCAGTAGAGACGCTGACATTAAGCCCTTTGTCATTTTGTGATAATTCTAAATAAAGTTCTGAAATCACTGGTAGATTACTTCTAGCTTTGATTCAGTTCTCTGACTTTTACAATAATTGTTTTATTCATCCTTTATATTTCCAATATGTGTAATATTTTATAAATTTTTTCTAATGTGCATTCACTATATATGATTTAAAGGGGAATGTGTTCCAAGGATTGGACTGTCCAATAGAAAATTACGTATATCCATTATACCTTTCCTGGGCACTTAGAACATAAATTATTTCAGAGTGTTTCTATAAAATCAAAGTGATGTTATCCATTTGGGCTCTTTAGCAATGATTATAAGTCAAAAGATCAAATGAGAAATGAGATTCAAAGAAATGAGCCTACTGTAAGAGAGTGGAACTGTGTTTTGAGCTAGTACATAGATTCTGCAGTCTGTTACTTTCAGTTTGGACTACGTTTTAATGGTAAATATGGTAGTGGGGTAGGGAAGGGAGAGATGGCCAAGCAGTAGAAATAACCATGGAGACTAGAATCTGGGGAAGAAAGGTTAAAAATTAACTCTCATGGAAGAATTACTGTCTGGTAGAAGAGACAGAAGATATTCTGAGTTATAGTTGTTTTCTGGTGGAAAGATATTCCTCAACCCTAATTAGAACAAGAGACCATGAAATTAAGTTAAGCAGGACAGAAGGACAGATTCAGATTTGACCATATAGGGGATTTTGGTGGGGGAAAATTACTGAGATTGCCATCTCCTTAGGGAAAAAAAAATGACAGAGTTAATAATAATGTGTCTGGGAAGCAGTTAAACCACATTTCTGCTTGTAAATAGAGGAAAAACCATATGGCCTTTTCCAAAACTTTCCACAAGGTTCTGTGATGTGGGAAAATCACATACCATGTGTCTCTTGACTTTTAGGCATTAATAATATATGGATCCTAGAATCAGCAGTTTGAGTTTATGAGTAAAATGTGTTTTAATATTGCAAATGTATTTCCCACTCTGACTAGTCATTTCAGTTACAAATATATCTATATATTTTATAAACAGAAATGGAGTAAGTTAACGGACTTCTCTGATGGTCCGGTGGTTAAGACTGTACTTCCATTGCAGACGGCTTGGGTTCCATCCCTCATCAGGGAGCTAAGATCCCACATGCTGCTCAGAGTGGCCAAAATTTTTTTTTTTAATAAAAAAGATTTTTAAAATGAAGTAAGTTGACAAACCCAGAATAAATACATTTCCATCAAGAGAGAAATTGCCATTAGTTTCCCAAACCCTACACTTTACATGGTTTTCTTAAAAGGGCCCAGAGATATCACTGAAATAAAAACAGTGGTTATTCACACATACCCATTTAAATCAACAGATCTAAATTCTACCTCAGTTCATGAATAGGCTTAATCCGATTGATGTTATGTACATTTATGCACAGAGCCAGAGAAATCAAATTTCTAATTCTTCATGTCTAATTTTAGCAAGATAAATGCCCTCTATCCTGAGAGCTTCAGTGATGCCAGGATCAGTTTTAGTTCCACCACATCCCTATCTGTCTTCAAACCTCTTTCTACTGTAGATCTTTCCAAATTATTTGGATGTTGCTTTTCTTCTAACAAGTTACAAAGTTGAGTTTTTGGTGCATTCATTTCTTTCTGCTTGCAATGTTGTTACTTTTTGTTATCCTTCTGTTTCGAAATGTTAGATAAACCAGAAAAAAATGATTTTCTGTTGTGGTTACTGCTTTTGTTTATCATCTTGTATAATTCTTCATGGTTGGAAGACAAGTATGCTGAGTACAATCCACTTGTTTACTAGCTATTGGTGTGGGCTAGTTGCGCCTAGAGTGGGGTCAGGTATTTGGGCTGAACTAAGCTGCATTTAAAGTTTTTCCATCCTTGGGGTATTGTTATTCATCACAATCCACATGCAATCATTTTTTTGAGCACTTTTTTGAAAATGTGTGTATGTGGTGTGTGTGTGTTTAAGATTCACAACCAGAAAAGGCTGAGGGGATGTAAGGCATGAGCAGAAACTTATGTGGCGATTGGTTCTAAAGAAAATCAGCTTGAGTACTTTGAGGTTGAAGAACATCAAAACCTTTGGGGAATTCCACTTAATTATGTTCTCTGATTCCAAGCATGTTTATTTTTACTCATATTTCTTTGTGGGGGTATCCTTTGCATGGATATATAGCTGTACGTGTTTGAACTGTGTGACCACACACTAAAATTACATTTAGTCTCTTCTCCTCCAGAGAAACTAGATTCAGGATTTGCTTTGCTTTTAACTCGGCTAAGGTAACCACGCTGGACCGTGTTCCTTCCTGGAAATATCAACTAGGGTGGACTGGTAGCTGCCACCGTCAGAAGGATGTGACCTCGCACCCCCAGTTACTACGTTCTTCATAATTTCCTTTGGTTATTTCCGCAGCTGGTCTTCCCCATGTCTTTTTTTTTTTTAATTTATTTTATTGCAGTATAGTTGATTTACAGTGTTGTATTAATTTCTGCTGTACAGAAAAATGATTCACTTATATATATATATGTATACATATATACAGACATGTACCTATATGCATTCTTTTTTATATTCTCTTCTGTTATAGTTTATCACAGGATACTGAATATAGTTCCCAGAGTGCCTTGTTGTTTATCGGTTCTATATACAGTCATTAGTTTGCATCTGCTAATCCCAAACTCCCAGTCCACCCTTTCCCTACCCACTCTCTGCCTTGGTGACCATAAGCCTGTTCTGTGCATCTGTGAGTCTGTTTCTGTTTGTAGGTAAATTCATTTGTGTCATATTTTAGATTCCACATATAAGTGATATCATATGATATTTTTCTCTCTCTGTCTGACTTACTTCACTTAGTATAATAACCACTAGATCCATCCATGTTGTTGCAAATGGAATTATTTCTTTCTTTTTATGGCTGAGTAGTATTCCACTCTATATAAATTTTCTCTCTCATTTCTATTAACCTTTCAGACATCTATATTTCTGATCCTCTGTTGGTCTTATGGGGCCATGTTTTTCTAGAGATACCCTGAAAAGTTAACAAAAAGCCATGTTTATATACAGTCCTTATCCCATTTGTCTTCTGATTTTACTGCAACCTTCCACTTCCTTTTTTGTTTGTTTCCTTATTTTCACACTACTCCTGACTCCTTGTTATCTATCTGAACTCTTGCATCTACAGATAAAATAGTATCATACTTTACCCTAAAGACAAAAGTTGGGCAGATCCTGAGAAATGAATAGACTTATGGATTAATTTCTTCTTGAAAGTCCTGTGTGTTTGCTAAAGAAAATAAGATTTTTCTGTGCTTTTGAAGATAGATAGGAAGACTTTATTCAGGACTACTGAGATCAGTGTCATGACTATGGAAGGAGGGGAGACCAATTACAGCAGAAGCAGCAAGGGGTGTTCAGTGGATGGCAAATTACTGAGACCTCAAGGGTAAGAGGATTCTTGGTAAACCAACTTAACAGAATTCTTGTGGAAGACAAGCCAGTATGATCAGATAGCGAGGATGAGGAGATTCTCACTTAATTAACTTAGCAGAATTCTTTACAGCTGGGCTAGGCAGGCCTAAGAGAAGGCCTAGAGATGAGGCCGCCTCAAAAAGAGGATTCAGAAGAGTGTCTCCTTTGGTCAAGGAGAATCTGTGTCATCCTGAATGACATTATTTTTCCCAGGCTAAGTTGTTATAATGTTAAAATTCTTGTCACTAGATAAGGTCAGAATCAAGAGTTTCCTTTATCAACTTGAAAAGAATTTGCTTCAGGATTTTGCTGACAGACCCTACAAGAGAGCTGGAAAGAATGACATCTTTAAGAAAAGGGGGGCGCGGGGGGAATGTGTATGCTACAAATTTTTTCAATCTTTTCCTTATAATCAACTGTTACTTTCTCATATACCAAGTGCCAACAAATGCCACTGTGGTGTGGTATCCAGAGTTTTATCAGTTGTCCAGAACCTGTGTTGCGATAGCAGCAAAAAAAGTAACACTATAGAGGACTAAATTTCACAGAGCTTTTATATTTGACTTACTCTCATTATTTCTGTGTGGTTTTCATCTGTTTTGTTGTTGTTGTTATGTCGCTTTATTAAATGAGATCTCTAGCGAAATAATTCGCAGGAAGGCAGCTCTAAGACACCCTGCAGCATAGTACGACACATCGCCCTCTCGAAAACTACATGGCAACTTACAGAGGGCAAATGTGCTGCCGTTAAAGATCTTGTGTCAAGAGCTTGAAATGCTCAATTCACTGAATTTGTTTTATTTTAAAAGTAACTTTTCAGCTTAGGAATGCTAAAATTTCAAGAGAGAAGTAATTTTGAAAAGATTTGTTAGGATGATTTACCAAATAATTTATATATTTATACATGTGTATATATCCACATAATATTTCCAACAGTTTATAACTAAAGAAAATAATTGCTTCAATTACATGCAGAAAGAATCAAATGTGTTTTTGAAAATGTGATATGATAGATCTCAGCAAGCTCAAGAATGTCTAGACGTAGAACATTACTGCTACAGCTTTCACACACTTTTTTTTCTCATTTTCCAGTATAAGTTACTCTATCCTTATCTACTTACCTGTATAATCATATAAAAGACAGCTGGATATTCCCCAAAGAATCTATATTTGTACTGATTTATTTCTTGGTTCTACTTGTAATATTCATTGGTTGTTAAATAGGAATCCTAATAAAAGCTACTAAAAGAAATGAATAAAAATCCTCGACACATATTTAGTTTTCCTGCAAGAAAAATTATTTTTCTTAAATATATAATCCATTTCCCACTACCATTAGAGAAAGCAATGGTGGTTTTCTCTTTTCTTAATAAAGTTCAGCTATCTTTTCCCAAAGAATGATACTGTTTGTTAACTTTTGGGGTGGGGGCTACATCCGGTCTCCATTGTTGTAACTTTTGGGGTGGGGGCTACATCGGGTCTCCGTTGTTGTAACTTTTGGGGTGGGGGCTACATCGGGTCTTCGTTGTTGTAGCTTTTGTGGTGGTGGGCTACATCAGTCTTCATTGTTGTAACTTTTGGGTTGGGGGACTACATCGGGTCTTTGTTGTTGTAACTTTTGGGGTGGGGGCTACATCGGGTCTCCGTTGTTGTAACTTTTGGGGTGGGGGACTACATCAGGTCTTTGTTGTTGTAACTTTTGGGGTGGGGGCTACACTGGTCTCCGTGGTTGTACCTTTTGTGGTGGTGGGCTACCCCGGTCTTCATTGTTGCACACGGGCTTTCTCTGGTTGCAGCGAGCTGGGCTGCTCTTCATTGTGGTGCACAGGCTTCTCATGCAGTGCAGGGCACAGGCTCCAGGTCACTCAGGCTCAGGAGTCATGTTGCATGGACTTAGTTGCTCTGCAGCATGTGAGATCTTCCAGGACCAGTGATCGAACCCATGTCCCCTGCATTGACAGAAGGATTCTTACCCACTGGACCACCCAGGATGTCCCTGTTAAATTTTTATAATCATAGCTTTCATCTTGGAGAAGGCAATGGCACCCTACTCCAGTACTCTTGCCTGGAAAATCTCATGGATGGAGGAGCCTTGTGGGCTGCCATCTATGGGGTCGCATAGAGTCGGACATGACTGAAGCGACTTAGCAGCAGCAGCAGCAGCTTTCATCTGTTTCAGCTGGCTGAACTTTTATTTATAATTACAAGTATGCTAGTTTACATAAATCTAATGACAGAAAATGAAGAGGAACTAAAAAACCTCTTGATGAGGGTAAGAAAGGAGAGTGAAAAAGCTGGCTTAAAACTCAGAATCCAAAAAGCTAAGATCACGGCATCTGATTCCATAACTTTATGGCAAATAGAAGGGGAAAAAAAGGAAGCAGTGACAGATTTTATTTTCTTGGGCTGCAAAATCAGTGCTGATGGTAACTGACTGCAGCTATGAAATTAAGAGACACTTGCTCCTTGGAATAAAAACTATGACAAACCTAGACATTGTGTTGAAAAGCAGAGACATCACTTTGCCAACAAAGGTTTGTATAGTCAAAACTATGATCTTTCCAGAAGTCATGTGCAGATGTGAGAGTTGGACCATGATGAAGGCTGAGCACCGAAGAACTGATGCTTTCAGATTGTAGTAGTGGAGAAAATTCTAGAGAGTCCCTTGGGCAGCAAGGATATCAAACCAGGCAATCCTAAAGGAAATCACCCCTGAATATTCATTGGAAGGACTGATGCTGAAGTTCTAGTACTTTGGCCACCTGATGTGAAGAGCTGACTCATTGGGAAAGACTCTGATGCTGGGGAAGTTTGAAGGCAAACGGAGAAGTGGGAGGCAGAGGATGAGATGGTTAGATAGCATCACTAACGAAATGGACATTAATTTAAGCAAAGTCCAGGAGATAATGAACGACGGAAATCTGGCATCCTGCGGCCAGTGGGGCTGCAGATAGTCAGACACAGCTTTGTGACTGACTAACAGCAGTCAGCAAATCAATGCTACTATAGTAACTATATCTTTACTATGCATTGATATCCATGATTAGATGTATTATTAAAATGATACCAGAAATTGTGGAAAACCATATTTGAAAAAATGTCATTATGAAAATAATGAAAGAACAAAGGGCTTTAAAAATGCATTTCTATATAGGTCGCTGTTCTTAACAAATCTCAAATGCATGGACAACTGTGCTTGCTTATGAATTCACTTGTCTAGAAAGAGATTTCTATGTAGCAGTTATAGTTTTTCACTTATATTTATTTACTTTTCTTCACTTTAATATCTTCTCTTTGCTATAGTATTCTTAGGCTCACGCTGAGAGCACTAGATTCCACAAGTCTTGAAGAGGGAATGATTTTGCTGCCCAGAGATTATGTACTTTGATTAGTCTTGGAAATCTTTACTGGATACATGCACATACGTGCTCAGTTTTCCTTTCATTGAGTAATATATCATTATCATTTTATTTTCCGGTATGCTGATTGACACAGTAACTTCTAGACATTTTCTTCTTGTGAGGAACTTATGTGGTGAGCAGATGATGGGTTATTCCATAAGCGCTGGAGTACCATATGATTGCTTTAAACCCATTGTTTACATTCGCATTTGTATAAACTGTGTCTCCATGCTTCGAACTTAGGAACCTTTTTCTCGCATACTTAATGAGGTAAGTAAAAGAGAGCATTCACCTAAATGTAAGTGATAATATTGAGTGGCGTAAAAGTTGGTGAACAACTATTATAGGTCTGTATTTCTGCTTGTATTATGAATTATTGCCAAACAATATCTCTATAACTTGTAGAAGAATAAACATAATGTTGAGATTAGACAAAATTTTTTTTTTAATTAGGAAGTCTCAGCCTAATAATATCTACACTAGTTAAACATTAAAAGTTCAATTCTACCCCATTTTTATTTACAGATGAGAGACAGAGTCAGGGTAAGTTTTCCAGGATCTCACAGCTAGTGGTAGAGTCAGAATACAGATCCAGCCAAGCAGAGTGCCTGTTATATGTCAGGTTCTAATATAAGTACCAGGGATATAATGAGAAGCAAGAATGTTGTGATTTCTGCTGTATCAGAGCTGTAGCTGATGCAGGCGTAGGATTTAATTGTTTCTCAGGGTTTTTTTTTATGAGTAGTTTATGTAGTTTATGAGTTTTGAAAGTTTGCTTTTTCCACAGCTTATACAATGCCTAAAAATGCATGAACTCACAATGTTGTCTTCAAGGACTATTTAGGGACTTTAAGAAACATAGCAAACAGATTACTAGTTTCATATTGCTTGAGATGTATTGGTTGTCTTGGGCTGACTTATGCAACCACAGTAAATATGCTTCTTATTTTCTCATGGAAACAATTTATTTCCTTTTCTTTAATAAGCTGAAGCAAGCAAAATGATGTTGTAAAATGTTGGTTTAGCATTTGGACAGTAGACTCTTACTTACCTGGTGGTTTCTTTGTAAAGTTTAGCTGTTAATTTGTGTTCTTTAAATGCAAGGTATGGTAGAATGATATAGATGTATCATAGCAGATCTTATTTTATCCTACTGTATGTTTATTATGGTCAAAAGATGTATTTGAGATGTATAATATGTATGTTCATATATTAAGGTTATTTTGATTTCCGGTACAACCCCATAGACTGCACCACACCAGGCTTCCCTGTCCATCATCAACTCCCAGAGCTTGCTCAAACTCATGTCCATCAAGTTGGTGATGCCATGAGTTTGAGCAAGCTCTGGGAGTTGGTGATGGAGAGGGAAGCCTGACATGCTGCAGTCCATGGAGACACAAAGAGTTGTTTGTACACGACTGAGTGACTGAACTGAATGTTTCAATACACAAGAAGCTAAAATTCTCCTACATATAAATAAAGTAATATTAACATTCTCCTTTTAAAAATTTCTGGAAAGGAAAAAAAAAAAGCTACTTGGAAATATGCTAAATTGATTGTATATTTTTAATCTTTTTAATGAAGTGTCATTAATCGAGTATTACAGCAAGAAGCTTTTATTGAGTAATTTAGAATTGATCTTATAGTCCTTAATTTATTCAGTCCTGCTGCTGCTGCTGCTAAGTCGCTTCAGTCGTGTCTGACTCTGTGCGACCCCATAGACGGCAGTCCACTAGGCTCCTCTGTCTCTGGGATTCTCCAGGCAAAAATACTGGAGTGGGTTGCCATTTTCTTCTCCATATATCTAATATGTCTAAACTGAAGTTGCTGGATATGGTGAAGATGTTTATTTGAAAGGAACCATAGGATAAAGGTATTATATGACTCAATTCCTTTTAAAACTTTAATTTTTAACTCTGACTTAATGGAAATTTATTACCTCCTCAAATATGTATGTGCTACTTAAAGTGTACTAGAACATGCTGCTGCTGCTGAGTCGCTTCAGTCGTGTCCGACTCTGTGCAACCCCATAGACGGCAGCCCACCAGGCTCCTCCATCCATGGGATTTTCCAGGCAAGAGTACTGGAGTGGGGTGCCATTGCCTTCTGCGACTAGAACATGCTGCTGCTGCTGCTAAGTCGCTTCAGTGCTAGGCTCTGGTAGTAACCAAAGTTCTGCCAGATGAGTGCTGGCAGTAGCCTCAGAACAAGTTAGAATCCTAGGGAAGGCAGGAATGATGACAAAACATGATATACACCATCAGTAAAGCTTGAAAGTTAAAGGGCAGTTAATTACTGCAAGTTTTGAATGTCTTATTTTGAACTGTTTTCATGAAATTACAGTATATAGTGCTAAATGGTCCTTGATATAGTGAAACCCCTTCAGATGTATTTTAATGTGTTTTAAAAATCAAGTTTTTATTTTTACATGTTTTTAGGATTCTATATCCATCACAGTCCATCACTTCCTCATGAATCATATTTTATGTGCCTTAATGGCAGCAAAACATTTTTAATGTTTAGGGAAAACTATATTCCACTCATATGGCATCAGTGAAAAGATACTTTTTTCATACGTTCAATATCATACTTCCAACCTGATATTTCACAAGGAAACTTTGGGTTTTGCTTTCTGGATTGTGCACAGACATGTGTAGTACATGTGATGTGATGTGACGCTCAGTCGCTCAGTCACGTCCGACTCTTTGCGACCCCAAGGACTGTAGCCTACCAGGCTCCTCCGTCCATGGGATTCTCCAGGCAAGAGTACTGGGGTGGGTTGCCATTTCCTTCTCCAGGGGATCTTCCCAACCCAGGGATTGAACCCAGGTTTCCTGAATTGTAGGCAGACGCTTTACCATCTGAGCCACCACATAGATTTTGTCTATTTCCTGGGTGCTGCTATAAATAGCATTCTTCAGTGACTTTATTGGTTTGGGAAGAGCAGTCTCTACAGTGTTCTCCCAATGGAATCATGCTGTTTTCACAGGCCCTGGCAGGCAACATGCCTTAGCAGTATAGGCTCTGTAATCAGATGGGTTGGGTGTATAACAGGGCTTCACCTCCTCTCACTCTGAGATCTTGGATATGTTGCTTACATCCCTAAGCTTCATTTGCTCACTCTGTAAATGGAGGTAATAATAACTACCTCAGAAAGTTTGTTATGGGAATTAAACAGCATGTAGAGAGCACTTAAAATACTTGTTGGTCCACAGCCAGTGCTAAATTATTTACATTGTAGGAATTTGTCTATATATTTTTCACATAGAATAATTCGTAAATAAAGAAATCAATTCCACTTGCCAGGTTACATAAACAGTGAACAGATTGGTGTTACCCATCTCAGACTCAAGCATGTTCCTTCCTCCAGGCACTTATAATCATATTCTTTCCTCTGGCTGCCATGCTTTTCCTCCAGATAGCAGCATGGCTAGCTCTGGCACTTTCTAAACTCTCTGCTCAAACGTTAATAGCAACTTGTGTCAGTAAGATTTCCCATTCTGCCCCGCAGGAAACACTGCTGTACCAGTCCCTACCTCTTTTATCCTGTCCTGTTGTACTTTTTCTCTTTGGTTTTATCAGCATATACAGTCTACATATCTTCTTACATCTTTGCATTAACTGCATCCGCTCTCCATAACATGAGCTCCGTGATGGCAAGGCCTTTGTTTTCTGTATTCGCTCTCCCCGGCACACACAGTGGTGCCTGGAATACAGTAGGTGCTCGGTCAGTATTGTGAAGGGATTCCCAGGAAGCTTCTGTCCTCTCAGTCTGTGTTGGCTTCCTGTCCTTTCCTAGTATGGACATCTTGCAGCACTGAGTGTAGTTCTCGTATTTGAAACATGTTGTGTTAAACATGTCCCTCCCCCAATAAAACTCAGCCTCTAAATGCAAGCCAACCACAACATGGGCTGCTCAGCACAAAACATGATGATCTTTTACAATGCTGGAAATAAAATCAAACACGAGACTGGCTGCCAAGAACACATTGAGAGGCTGTACTGTAGTTTACTGAAGCATCACGAGCCATGTGAGTGAGTTTTTAAAAAAGATTTTCAGGAATAATGTTGATCTTTTAACTCTCACTGAATGGAGAATATTGAAATATTTTCTTGATGCTCCTGACCTACACACACGCTGGGTCTCTTGGGTCTCTTCACCTGATTCTCAGGAGACAGTGATTCTAATGAACTGGGTGCTCTCTCAAATTTTAAATGAATTCATACTCTCAGGAAATTCAGAATCATTCAGATTGTTGGGTCATTTAATAAGTGTTCATATATTCAGTTTCTGAAACTCAGCCTGTGGTAGAAGTTATAACAAATCTATTAGAATGAGTACCTGTAAACTTTAGGACCAGCTGCTATACAGCTATATAATCCAAATAAGGTATATTTATCATTACCTAGAAAAGCGATATTAAATCTTAAACTTCTTTGCTTAACCCAATGGTTTGACTGCTTTAGAGACCTCAATTTCCTCTACAGAACACAAACTAAATAATAAGGTACACACTGATTTTACAAATCCATTCAGACTTTATTGAAAACTTGCCAAATATTTTTTAAAAATTGCCCCTAAAAGGCATTTCTCCCTCTCCACAGGTGATTTACCCTATATTAGATTTCCTTTTTTAAAAAAACTAGTGACACACCAAGGAAAGCAGAATTGAAAGAGACACATGAACCCTTGTGTTCATTGCAGCACTGTTTACAATAGCTAGGACTTGGAAGCAACCTAGATGTCCATTGACAGACGAATGGATAAGAAATGTGGTACATATACACAATGGAATATTACTCAGCTATTAAAAATAACTCATTTGAATCAGTTCTAGTGAGGTGGATGAAACTGGAGCGTGTTACACAGAGTGAAGTAAGTCAAAAAGAAAAACATCAATACAGTATATTAACACATGTATATGGAATTTAGAAAGATGGTAATGACAACCCTTTACATGAGACAGCAAAAGAGACACAGACTCTTTGGGAGAAGGCAAGGGTGGAATGATTTGAGAGATTAGCATTGAAACATGTATATTACAGTATGTGAAATAGATGATCAGTCCAAGTTCAATGCATAAAGTAGGGCACTCCAAGCCAGTGCGCTGGGACAACCCAGAGGGATGGGATGGGGCGGGGGGAAGTGCGAGGGAGGTTCAGGATGGGGACACATGTACACCCATGGCTGATTCATGTCAATGTATGGCAAAAGGCACCACAATATTGTAATTAGCCTGCAATTAAAATAAATAATAATAATAAAACTAGTGACAAATATGTCAATGCTAAAAATAACAGTATGTGAAAAAAAATTGTAATAATAAGCCAAAAAGTTTTCCTCCCCATTAGTCAATTTTATGTAGAAATGAAATAGGATTAGATTTCGTGGTTTATTTCCCTGTGCTATTGTCTATGAATGACCTATTTTGAAATTTGAAGCCATAATAGGACAAAAACACCAGTGAAGAGGGAAATGACCCCAAAAAAAAAGGTGTGGCACCTATATGGAGAGGGCAAGTGTGCCAAAGACCTAATATGACAAGCCATAGCCACAGCCCTGGGAATTTAGGGTTTTATATCAACCATAAGAATGAACAAAAGGGTATAGTCTCTAAAAGAAAAACTGCCTACATTTTAAGAAACCTGATTGTGGTTAAGAATTTTAAAGACAAAAGGTACAAATTGGCTAAACTAGTATGTGTGTTTTCCAGGGAGAGTTGGTCTTTTTCCCCCTCAGACTCTTCCTGCCATCACTGTGTCTAGCCTGGTAGTGATTCTTTGGGTCAGGAAGCAGGGGCCATACTGTTAACTGTACCTTCTATGTTGGGGTTTGGTGGTGATGTTCTGGTTTTAATGGAGTTGTGGAATCAACACTTTATCATTGGAAGAGAGCACTCAATTTGAGCCCACTCCCCAACTTATACTTGCTATACTTCTTCTGTGAGTTCCATCATGGTTAAAACCAATAAGAAAGTCAGCTTTGATAGTCGCTAAATAAGCCCAGGATCCTACATTCACTCTGGGATTCTGTTTTAGGTCATCTGTAATGATTTTGTTTACAATCAATGCTAAAATATCTTCTATCACAACAAAAGTAATAGTTCTCTTATTTACTACTGAGTTTTTAATCTACCTCCTGCCATTGGTATTGAGCCCAAGTGTTAATTTTCCGAGAATAGAAAGAGTAGTCTTGACTTTGTTCTGTACAGTGAGTCTCATCCCTAGCTGTATTAGAATCACCTGGGAGCTTTCCCAACACTGTGAGCCCTAAGTCTCACCAGACACCCTGACTTTAATTGGTCAAATACAGAACCCATCACCCTAGGTATTAAAGCTCCCCAGTTGATTCTAATGTGCCATGAGACGGTGGGCCCCTAGTTTAACAGCTGGACTTCTCAGGTGGCGCTAGTGGTGCAGAACCTGCTTGCCAATGCAGGAGATGTACGAGGTGCAGGTTCAATCTCTGGGTCGGGAAGATCCCCTGTAGGAGAGCATGGCAACCCACTCCAGTATTGCCTGAAGAACCCCCTGGACAGAGGAACCTGGAGGGCTACAGTCCATAGGGTCACAAAAGAGTCGGACCTGACTGAAGCGATTTGGCACACACACATTCACAGTTCAACAGCCAGCATTCTTTCTTGATTGGCTTTTCCCACATCAACCAGTTTCAGCTAAACCATTTACTTTGTGATTTTGAGTTTATTCCTTAACCCCCCCCCCGCCCCCGTCTTTCAATTTCCTCTTCTGTTAAATGGATTATTCATCATCATCAAAGGTCATCAAAGCCACTCAGTCGTGTCCGACTCTTTGCGACCCCATGGACTGTAGCCTAGCAGGCTCCTCCCTCCGTGGGATTCTCCAGGCAAGAGTACTGGAGTGGGTTGCCATTGCCTTCTCCAGGGGATCTTCCCAACCCAGGGATCGAACCCTGGTCTCCCACATTCCAGGCAGACGCTTTAACCTCTGAGCCACCAGGGAAGGATTGTTAGTAGTACTTAAATCATAAAATCATCTTGAGAATCAAAGAAGTTCATAGATTTTAAGCATTTTAAATAGTGCCTGAAACATAGTATATATGATATATATTAGTCTTTCAGTCATGTCCAACTCTTTGAGACCCAGAGGACTGTAACCCGCCAGGCTCCTCTGTCCATGGATTCTCCAGGCAAGAACACTGGAGTGGGTTGCTATTCCTTCTCCCAGGGGATCTTCCAGACTCAGGGATCGAACGTGGGTTTCCTGCACAGCAAGCAGATTCCTTACTGTCCTGTCCACCAGGGAAGTGTACCACAAAGGTTAGCTGTCATCAGCATTATCACTTGATTTTAAAATCAGAGTGATAATAGTGAGCTTTGGATTGCTTCCTTCTGTATACTTCCTAACTTGGACTCTTCTGGAACATCAGCTCACTAGTGCTTTTGCTATATTATAAAACTGAGTACAAGGTCTCCTTTTATTCTGGTTCAGCCACTTACATGTTGCATTGCATTCAAATTAACTTGAAGTTCTTTTTTTGTGTTGGACTGATGTGAGAATTGAAAAAAAATTGAAGGGCACATCATGAGCATTCAATGAATATCACTATAATTGTTATTGTTTTAAATTAACTCTTTGGTACTTGCTATTATTAACTGAAGTGTTTCAGAAGATAACTAATTCACAATACAGCACACATATTTTTGTATTTTTTATGTGCATTTAACCAAACTAAATAATCACTTGGGCCCAATAAGCACTCTCAAACTAAATCAAACAAATTGCTATAGCCTGCTCTCTAGCCAGCATGATGCCTATGTTAGAAGTATAAGAACAAAAGCGTAAGCTACAACATCCTTAAATTTTAAATCCTTAAAATCTTTACAGGCTCATCGTGAGAATCTCAGTTTGAAGTATCGCAGGGTGGTGAGCAAAAGAAACTCCTTTCAGCTCTAAATGCTGACCTCTGCTAGGTCAGGATTTTTCTTAGGCAGAGTTGCCTCCAGGGGTTTTTAGTGTTGCATCTTAATAAAGGCAGAACAAGGGATTGGCTTGATAGCATAAAAACAAAAAGGCAGATTTTTATGGTCTTTTTTGTGTTTCTATGCACGTGCTTTCTGCTTGCTTCATTTTGCAGAATTCAATGCATATATCCTAGGATTACAGTTAATATGGGCTCATGAACTCAAATTTTAATTGTGATAGAGCACGTGGAGAGAAAAAGCATCTTCCTGTTCCCGTATTTACCATTTTTTTACGCCTTCCTTTTCACATCAAATTGTTAATAAGTTGGTTGGAAAGACTAGGCACAGTCATATTCTGTAAGATTGTTACCACGGTTTAGACGTTTGAAGTGTGGCATTAAAATACCTGATTTTCAGAAGCCTTAGAGGAGAAAGGTTAGATATAGATGTATTTTCTTAGATTTTGTCTGCCTTGGAAAAAAAATTACTGAAATCTATGTGCTGAGTGAAGGAGAAAAGAAAGAAACCAATTATAGTTGGGGAAATCAAATGAAATATAATCACGAAAGTACTTTATTCTAACATCATATCCTGCTCAAAGTGACACATCTATGCCCTTTAGGGAGAAAAGTCATTTGCTGTAATTTAATATTGAAGGTTCTATTTCCACTGTTATGCATTGAGTCATGCAGCTGACATATCACAAGTGTCTGCAGAAAGTTAACCTCTTTGGATAAGATAATTTTCTGAGATTAGCATTTATCGAATTCCCAGGGTTTATGAATGGTGCCATCCTCTGCCCTGGCACTGAGCAAGAGACAGAGACACAGCTCCAAGTTTGCCCTTTTGTTAGGTGCTCCCTCTCTTCTCAAATCTGTCTTCCCTCACTTTCTCTCTCTTCCCACATTACTCTTGTACCCACCTCAGGATGATCCTACTATTGCATGAATTGTCTGTTTCCTTCTTAGATCCATTTCCCGGTAGCTGCCAAGTGATATTTCTAAAATGTAAATCTGTTCCTAATACTTTACTAATGAAGTTCACTCTCATTAGGTTCCTCTTAACACTCAACACTCCAAGAGCTCCTCCAGTGCTGTACCTCATTGAAGCATTGGTAGATCAATATATACATTCAGTTGTATCACATATAACCCAGATACCCCCAAACCTGAACATAATGTGACAGAAGGCAGGCCTGACTGTTCCGAGCCCCCAGGAGAATCTAAGGGACTCCTCCTCACATTCTGCCACCCCAGAGAGTATTAGCCTCTTCTGCATGGTCATAAATGATTATAGGCATGGCTCTGTCCTGATCTGTTGGAGAAAACAGAAAGGAAGTTCAGGGTAAGAATTTTCTTTTACACAAGTTACACATATCCATTCTGCTTGCATTTCAGTGGCGAGAACTTAATTACATGACCAAGCCTGGCCACAGGACAAAGTGGGGAATATTGTATCTAGTGGGTAGCCCTTTACTCAGGAAGAAGGGAAAACCAGATTGTACTAGGGGAGCAATCAGCAGACTTCACCATATTATTTGTACCATTTTCATCATTTACCCTTACCTTTCTAAATACATGTTTCTATTATAATAGGTTGTTTTGTATAGTTCAGTTAAATAAATATAGCATCTATGTTCTTGCTATCCCCATGATTAAAAACCAACCTTTTAATATAGGTTCCCTATCAGGGATCCCTCTATGAAGCAGTATCAAGTTGTATTTACTACAACCAAAAAGAGACAAGCAAAGCTCGGATGCTCCTTTTCTTGAGAAATAGATGCGTGCAAAGTTAAAGAAAAGCGTAACGCATCATTCCCCCTGTAGTTCTGTAAACAGCTGTTTGTACACAGGTTTGAAATGTAATTGTGGTAATACGGAACATTTTTAAGATATGGTGTATTCAGTATTGAAGTATTATTTATGCTTCAGAGATCCCTGTTCTGTCTCTTGGCAGCATATGAGGAAATCTGTTGGCTATTCAGAGTGTTACCCTGTGTGTAAATCTGTATGTGTGTACACATTCCACTATCAGAGTCCATTTTACCTTATCCTGTGGAGTAGCTCAGCAAAATAGTCAGTAATGCAGCATTAGAGAAGAAAATCCTTGCAAACTTAAGGTGCACAGCTACATTTCTTGTGGTCAAGTGATATTTTGCATATTTTAATATTTTCTGCCCTGACTGAACTTAACCAAAAAAAGCAAAGAAAAGGAAAAAGGAAAAGACAGCCCTCTAGACATCTCCAGACTTCTCCTTTTTCTTTGTGTCTGAGAGTTGTAGCTGCCAAGCTCAGTGAATGAGAAAGGACCTCCAATGAATTCCCAAAGGTATCATATAAAACAGGGAAGAAAGGGCAGTAAAATATTTTTTATAACACTTTTTCTGACTTTTTTTCCTGTGTATCAAATAAAGTTGTCAGCGTGTTGTTGGGCTTGTTTTTGTGAGAGTCTAAGAAGGTAGCAAGGGATTGTAGCAGATGAGTTTATGCTCAGCTTGTGCCTATTACCTCTCTACAGAGGAACCTCTTCTCCTGCCCTTCTTGTCTGAACAGAGGAGGAGATAAACTGAGGTCTCAGATGAAGAGAACAGTACTAAGCTCCCTTAGACGAGGACAGTGCTAAGTGGGAGAGGGAGACGAGGCATCTTTGAGAAGTACTTAGGAGATCGAATGGGCAGCATTTGGTGATTCTTTAGTGTAGGGGCAAGGAAGTAAGGCAGAGGAAGGAGTCTGTAGTTTGGGTGATCAAGTGAATTCTGCCACTTGTTATTTAAATAGGGAATCTTAAAAGATGAACATTCTCATAGGCAAGACAACACATTGACGTTGACTGCTGGATGTCTTTCAGTGCAGATCAGACAACTGAATACAAGCCTGAAAATTAGGGGAGGCAGAGATGCAGGTTTGGAAGTTACTTTGGAAACCTATGGAAGACAGTATAGAGATTTCTGAAAAAACTAGGATTAAAACCACCGTATGACCCAGCAATCCCACTCCTAGGCATACACCCTGAGGAAACCAAAATTGGAAAAGACATATGTAACCCATTGTTCATTGCAGCACTATTTACAATAGCTAGAACATGGAAGCAACCTAGATGTCCATCAACAGATGAATGGATAAGGAAGTTCTGGTCAGTGTGTACGCAACGGAATATTACTCAGTCATAAAAAAAAAAGGAACGCATTTGAGTCAGTTCTGATGAGGTGAATGAATCTAGAACCTATTATACAGAGTGAAGTGAGTCAGAAAAAGAAAGATAAATATTGTATTCTAATGCATATAAGCAGAATCTAGAAAGATGGTACTGAAGAATTTATTTACAGGGCAGCAATGGAAAAACAGACACAGAGAATAGAGCTGTAGACCTGGGGAGTGGGGAGGAGAGAGTGAGATGAATGCAAAGAGTAACATAGAAATTTACATTACCATGTGTAAAATGGATGGCCAATGGGAATTTGCTGTATGGCTCAGGAAACTCAAACAGGGGCTCTCTGTCAATCTAGAGGGGTGCAATGGGACAGGAGATGGGAGGGAGATTTTGGAGGGAGGAGATATGTGTATACCTAGGGCTGATTCATGTTGAGGTTTGACAGAAAACAGCAAAATTCTGTAAAGCAATTAAAAAAAAAGACAGAACACAAAGAATAAGCGTTTTTAACCCAGAGTTTGTGGAAAGATATCAAAAGGCTTTGTGGTGCCTAATATTGATATGTTAGGGCCAGTTAAGAGTGAAATCTGGGGTGTGCTGGGAGGGTGGTTAAAAAAAAGCAGAAAAAAAAAGAGTGAAACTACAAAGATGACTAAGAAAAAATTCTTGCAGAGATATGATGATCAAGGGTGTGTATGTGAGTGTCTGTGTCTGTGTGTACATATGTTTAGGCAGGACCTACATATTTGATGATGGATTTGATGTAGGGTGTGAGGGAGAAAGTTGAGACGATCCCATGGTTTTTTACTTGGGAAACTTTCAGAGGAATAGAATTGCCGTATCCTGAGATAGGGAAGACTCCCCAAGGAGCAGATTTAGTGAGTGAGTGAGTGAATGAGTGAAAGGAATGGAGAATGAAGGTGTTTTAATAGAAAATGCAGCTTTATGACTTTATCACAGTGACTTCACTAATGATAATGTGTTTCTAAGCCTTACTAGACCATTGTAATGAACAAACTAATTTACATTTAGTAGCTTCTCATTTGCATATTGGCCATGTGTTATAAAAGTAGTTGGCCTTGCACATAGGTTAAATATGTCTTCAGGAAACCCTCTCTACAATATTAATTTGCTTAACAAGCTCTTTCTTCTTAAATATTAGAAATGGAATTTTACATTCAGATGAGGAAGACTGCTCTGTATCTGATGATTTCTTCTTACCATAAAAATTTGACATGTATATGATTGAAAGAAAAAGCTTGCAAGTATTGCAGATGCATCCCTTTGAGCCAACACAAACCAAGTTGCTTTTATTCAGTTGAATTTACAGGTACTTTACAGATTATGCAAATATGCCTTCTGTGTTTCTAAAAGAGTCTATGGGGTAGTTTTAGAGCCACTGTTTGGGATAGTAAGTTTTCTGTCACATTCAGGAAGTTTGCAATACCTACACCAAAGTATGAGGGGTGTTATCAGTGGGAGAAGCTACCTGGGAAAGGAAGTGTGTGGGGGCCCTTCATTCACTAAGTTCTGATAGAGTCTTGAGTGAGTAGTCATGTCTCTCTCTCCTTTGCTTCCTGAGCAAGCACTTGTTAGCCTACTTTTTTTTTATCAGGGCCTTATACATGCACTTCTTTGTCCCAACTCCAGAATTTGAACTTGTACCTCCCTTTTCTGTGAATTTCTGCTCATCCTTCTGATCTCAACTTGGCAATCATCATTGAGAGAAAACTGAGCTGCATTTTCTTCCTATAGTTTGCTTCATATTTATAGTTTGTATCATAGTTGATCTTCGTTTAGTTTTGTGATGATTTGATATTCATTCCCATCACAAAACTATAGGCTCCGTGAGGGCAGAGTGTATGTTCATTTTATACACCAGCACGTTGTCTTTCCATAGTGAATGCTTAGCAAATAGCTGTCGAATAAACAGACGAAGATGGGTGATCTGCCTGCAGTTACATACCTAACTAGAGGCAGAACCAAGATTCTAATTCAAGCTACTGCTTTCTCTGCCTCAAATCTCAGGTTCCTCAATCTGATCCTCTAATTTAGCCATGAGAATTATATCTCAACATGTTTGTTCTAGGATTCCCAGGTGGCACTAGTGGTCAAGAATCTGCCTCCAATGCAGGAGACTTAAAGAGACATGGTTCGATCTCTGTGCTGGGAAGATCGCCTGGAGGAGGGCATGGCAACCCACTCCAGCATTCTTGCCTCGAGAATCCCCTGGACAGAGGAGCCTGGTGGGCTACAGTCCATAGGATTGCAAAGAGTTTAACTAAACCCTTTGCCAACTAAAGTGGCTTCCAGTGCATGCATGTTTCTTTGAAATAACAAATATAAATATTCTTTGACTTCTAGTACTGATAATAACCTTTTCCCACATGTCACGGACAGAAATGGAATCATTTTTCTAACAGAAGTTTTATCAGAAACCAAAGATGTAAAAACTGAGTTCACCTGAGCAAAGGTGCCCCTACCCAGTGCATGCAGCCATACAAGGCACTAACTGTTACTGTCTCCTGATCACCAGCACCACCACCATCCACGAACTCTTCGTGCTGTGAAATTTCATGCAACTTTACCCTTCTATTCCGCTGAAATTCTTCTCCTGCCCACACGTCCTGTCCTATTCTTCTCCCTGGCCCCATGAATCCATCCTTGAAAATCAGTATCAAATACCATCTCTGTGTTCCACATCATTGTTTCTAACAACAAAGAAAGTAGAAACAAGCTAAATACCCGCTGAGAAGACTTGGTAAATAGATTAGGGTATGTTACACTCTTTTAAGGATTTTAGGTAAGAGTATGTCATATCTTTTTAATGAATTATTTTTATGAATATAGGCTGCTTCCTTGGTGGCTCAGACGGTAAAATGTCTGCCTGCAATGCGGGAGACCTGGGTTTGATCCCTGGGTAAGGAAGATCCCCTGGAGAAGGAAATGGCAACCCACTCCAGTACTCTTGCCTAGAGAATTCCATGGATGGAGGAGCCTGGTAGGCTACAGTCCATGGGGTCGTAAAGAGTTGGACATGGCTGAGCGACTTCACTTTTCACTTTTAATGAGTATGCTATACTAAGAGAGAAATCTATTTCCATTGCTGAGTGATTTTTCTCCATAATCATGAGTGTCTAAATACCAGTGCACACTAAACTACTTCAGTCATGTCTGGTTCTTTGTGACCCGCCAGGCTCCTCTGTTCATGGGATTCTCCAGGCAAGAACACTAGAGTGGGCTGCCATACCTTCCTCCAAAGAATTTTCCCAACCCAGGGATCAAACCCGCATCTCTTGTCTCTTGCACTGGCAGGTGGGTTCTTTACCACTAGCACCATCTGAGAAGTCCTTAATGCCCATTTCTGCTGAAAGGTCTAATTTTTTTTTTCAGGCTTTCTTTTTTTGCAAAAGGATGAAATATGATGCATCCTTTTTCCCCGAATGTTTCCCAGGGAGCTCTTAATTTCTTGATTAAAAACCTTAATTTTGTTCTTTTTTCTTGCACGGTAGGTGTTAGTCTTTAGCATTTATGTTGAAGATTTATAACAGTAATGAAATTTTCCAAACTAAATAGCAACAGCCCCATAGGTAACCAGATGAGTTCAGTTTAATTTTTTTCTCTAATAAAATTCTTTCTGTGCACAACGTTCAGTCTTCTCACAGTGGATACTCTTGTGACTCCGAGCTGAAGTTTTAACCATATGCTGTTGTGAATTTCCTTGTGCTCTGTTAATATATTTTACTTTTTGCCAGAGTCAAAATCCCTCCAGCATTTGCGTCTATGCTCTTTTCACAAATATTTATGTCTCCTCAGATGCCTCTTGAGAATAAGCCAGATTAGGAGATTCTCTAAGGCTTATTGTTGTTGTTCTTCAGCTGAAGAATTTACAAAACAGAATTTACCCCCACAAATTAAAGAATGAAAAATGTTAATTTTCTTTCACTTTGGGGTTGATTACCTTCAGTTCAATTCAGTGCAGTCGCTCAGTCGTGTCTGACTCTTTGCAACCATGTGAATCGCAGCACGCCAGGCCTCCCTGTCCATCACCAACTCCCACAGTTCACTCAGACTCACGTCCATTGAGTCAGTGATGCCATCCAGCCATCTCATCCTCTGTCGTCCCCTTCTTCTCCTGCCCCCAATCCCTCCCAGCATCAGAGTCTTTTCCAATGAGTCAACTCTTCGCGTGATTACCTTACCCTTATACATAATGTATTTTCACCCTTGATGTAGTTTTTTCTACTAAGACAGTACTGTCATCTGGAAGTTTGTACATTACCACTAAAATATGGCTCTTCTTTTGGTAACATGCTGTAAAATGATATCTAACATTCCTGTAGTGTTTTATACATTTGCCAAATGTTTGTATACCTACTTTATTATTCCTCATACTATCTAATGAGGAAGACAAAGATTATTTTAGGAAGTTTATTTACTTTTTTTTCATTTAAGAAACTGATTTGACAGTGTTGGATGATTTTTCCTAAGTCATATAGGTAGGAAATGCTGAAGTAAAAATTAAAATTTGGATCTTTCTACTAGTAATCTAGAATTGTTCCCACTTGCCATTTTGGAGGTATATATATATATATGTGTGTGTGTGTGTGTGTATACATATGTATACACACATACACACACATACATACACATACATATACTGTTTCACTATATTTGTCTAAAACATTTCCTCCTTTTTGAAGAATAAGTTTATCAACACCTTTAAAATCTGAGGTCTTTTTGTTATTCGGCAGGAATGATCTGTCTGAACAAAATATAATTATGTTGATCAGATAGCTTGGAGAAACCCCCATTGTAATGCTCTTTAACTGAGATAATAGATGTGATGATAATTCTATATTTTGCTTATCTGGAACACTATTTTTTCCCATTAACAAATACTAGCAAGAATGGCTATAGTTAAGATGATTTTTCCACTTCTAGTACCTAATAATCACTGAAGTAAGTGTTACAAAGTTTCTGGAACTTTCTTCCAGAAAAGAAGTATGGTGCTACTAGCACATCCTTGATGCTTCTAATTGATTAAAAATTATTTTATTACTTTAATTGCCTTGCAATTCATGTTTTATAATCTTAGTTTTCCTTATACTTTGGTGGATAGCTGAAACAATATTAACCATGTTTTTAATCATTCTCCACTCAGAACTTCATAAATGAAAAATATATTTATTAATCAAATAAATTAAAATAACAGCTATTTAGCATGATTGATTGTGACATGAGTGTGCCTTCAAAGACTAAAAACCTCAATAGAAATTTCGTGTGGTTAATCTTGGACACCAGTGTTTTGTTTTTAAATATCAAAGCATTCGAATCTTAATCCTGTTGTTTGTAAGCAGTAAACCAATTATAAAGATACAAATTAATTTCATGTTTCTTCAAGTAGTTATTGATTTATTTTCACTCTTAAAATACATGAAGCAAGAAATAAAGGCTAAATTAAGAATCGCTTCATCGACCCCAGATACTTTTTATAGTGTTTCAGAAAAATCACAGAAAATTAATATTGGCGCAAATAGATTCTCTGTATCTCTCAATATCTCTGTCTGTCATTCTCTCCATCTTCCAGTTAGCCTTATGCCCTTAAGGATGCAGGATATTGTCAATGCAGTCTCTCCAAATGTTTCTGACAAACATTGTGAATCACTGCCAGTGTTTACCATGATGTAACAATCACTGTATTACCATCACAGTAAGTTGGAAGAATAGAGTAGAAAGAGAAATGGAAATAGTGTGGAAAGAATTGGGTTTGGACTCAGCAGTACTGACCACTGGCTATGTTACTTTGAACAACTTAATCCTTCAGGATCTGGGATCATATAGGTGTATGTGCTTTGAAAAAATTTTAAATAGCAAAGAAAAAAGTAAGATACCTGTAGTATAAATAATGGAAGACAGGCTTTCAGACCCATTAAGACACTAAGGGTTATAAAAGATCTAGGGGCTTTGTATACAATGCCTATCAAACAAATAATTGCGCTGAGAATGAAAATGATTTGTCATGTTTAAGGTTAACAGCGGGCTAATGTTGTTTTCACCAGGGAAGCTGTGTGTAGAAAGCAGGTAGCAAATTGAGATTATAAGGATGGTTCAAATACTGCAGGTGATAGCAGTGCCTGTGTGACTAGCTTACGTAGTGACATTAGAGTGCAGATATTCTGGTAAGTGAGTTTGCACCCACATGAGAAAAAGCATGATTTTGGATAGACAACAATAAAAGTAGACACATAAATCCTGCATCCATCCTGGGAAAATCAATCCTGGCAGCATGAAAAGTATGCCACTTTTTACTCTTTCTGTAAATGAAGAAAGGAACAAAATATATTTGGTCACTAGTCTAATTGGCTGCTTAATGATGAAGAGAGAGAATAGATGAAGACAAGCAAATTCATTTCTTCTCTTTTTATAGGGATGAAATTAGACTTTATTTTGGCAAGAAGTATTCCCCTGCTTACAGCATGATATCAGACTGAAATATAAGAGAAGGGTTGTGTCAAAATGAAAATCAGTCCATGTTCATTATAGGAAAAGGATCATATAACTGCCAATAAATCAACTGTGGGTTGTGTAGTGGTTCTCAATGGTAAGCTAAACAAAGTGGAGTACTGCCAAAAGCAGATAACATTCTAGGAAGTTGTCAGTGTGTTTCATTAGCTGTCTGTGTGCTTGTATTTGTTTATGTTGCTTATCTGTATATTTGCCACTTCTTCACTTCCCTTGAGTTTGAAAACATTTTGAGAGCAAAATCCATTTTCCTTTTAACTCCCCCATTACTTTGAATGGTCTTCTGCACAAGATGCAGGCTCCGTAATTGTTGTTAACTAACTCCTCTTTAATATGTCATCTTCAAATTTCAGTGACTTTTATAATCACAAAGACATCTACTTTGGTCAGTGGAGAAGAACACAGAGGTTCTGTCTTCTGATAGAGGATAGGATCATGTTTTTCTTCTGAAATGCTGTTGTACTTTTAAGGGGGAGATGAGAACCACTCTTCTGAAGGCAAGGGGTAAAACACCTTCAAACTGGAGTTGAAGATTCTAAGTGGTGAGTCCCCTAGAGAAGCAGGATTCCCTTCCGCATGGAGTCCACTAGCAGCCCTGCTTTCCTGTTAATGAGCCTTTGTGCTATTTACCACGCTGGGACTGCAATGGAGTCAAGACCCTCCAGGTGAAATATGGTTTGAGGTTGGTAGCTTTCTCTGGCTGTTTGCAGTGACAGACACAAATCCTCCCTAGAGAATATTATTTTTAGCTACTGAAGTACATGGAAAATTAAGGCTAGTAACATGAACTAGAAGACTGCTAGAGCAATCTGATAATACAATTAAGAAATGTGTTCATCAGTCATTAGAAACATCTTAAGACATGATTTTGGTGCTATGCTTATTTTTTGATAAAAGTTCCAGAGGCTACTTTAGAACTTCAAGTTAGGTTTTAGCAAGTAGTGATTATCTTGGGGGGAAAAATATACTAAAAAGTTATCCTCACACCCCTCCTTGATAGTGTTTGTTAATGAAACTGTTGTGTTATTTTTTCCTGTGGTGCCATCAGAACTAATCTGAGTCATGTTTTCTATGCCTGTTCACAAAAATCACCCCAGAAGACCTCGTTCTCATAAGTCATACCTCTTTCCCCAGAATCTAATCCCCTTAAGAGTCTATATTTCTCTCCTCTGCCTGCATTGCCCATCATTCACTGCCCAACTCTTGAAATGTTTTATTAACTATGTTCTGTCAAGACAGCCCTCTTAACCAGTTGCTCTTCTCTGCCTCCATGACCTCATTTCACACAGCCTACTTGCCTGCCGTCTCTGTCTCTGGCACCAGCTTCCCAAATGCTTCAGTCACAACTAGAATCTCCAGTCCACGGAGATCATGAGTGTTTCAGCGTTTTGATCATCAAACCTCACTTTACTCTTTATTGAGATTACCTTACAAAGTCAGTCATGATCACTTCCTGCATGTAATCTCAGCTCCTTTGCTTCTTTTTGTCCCATCATGTCTTTGGGGCCCAGTCAACACCTGGTTGAATCCATCTCTGCTGGCTCCTTGTCTGCATGTTGAAGCAAAATGTAGCTTGAGAAGACACCACTTCAGGGCAAACCTACTACAATTTTCTAGTCTGTCTGACGTTTTTCTGTTCACACTTAACTGTCTCACCTAAAATGTTCACAGCCCTTCTTCCATCATGCACTCAACTGATGGCCTTGCTTCCTCTTTCACTGAGAACATAGGAGTAATCAGAGGGAACTTCCACAGTATCCCATCAGCAAATTTAACCATCTGTTAGCATCTGTTCCTTTAATGCTACCTTTCCTCCTATTATTATGGATAAACTGTCCATACTTCTAGCTAGACCCAAACCCTTCATTTCTTCGCTAAATGATTTTATCTTGACTAAGGATGATACCCCTCCCTCTTTCTCTATCTCTCCTCCCTCCCTCTTGTTTTTCTGTTTCTGTATCACTGACTCTCATATTAACTATTTTTTCCCTCTACAGATTTTTCTCATCAGCATTTTTATGCCTCCAAAAATTCGGAAACAAAAAGACTCCCCAAGTAATTCCTAAATTCGTATTTCAGACTAGTATCTCTTCTTTGGATTCCAGACTAATCTATTTAGTGCCCAATTAGTATCTTCACTTGCAGAGGTCCCTTCAAGCAACTAATCTAGAACTGAGCTCCTGATCTTCCCACACTTTCTCACATTGTCCTTCTCCCTGCAATAAATCATTTCATTCTCCTAGCTGCATAAGCCAACTTCCTCTGCAACTATCCTTGTCAAAGATGTCAATATCACTACTGACCTATAATACTTCAGTTGACTCCTTTATTCATCTACTTCAACACAGCATTTGAAGCATAAGTCAGATCATGTGACTCCCTGAGAAGCTTACTCTTTCAACTCCTTCCAATTCTTCACTCAGATAACATCTTCTCTTAAGACCTTTCCTAATCTCCCTATTTAATATTGACAAACTTTTGTTGTAGCAGACCAGACAGAAAATATTTTGGGCTTTGCAGTTATGATGTGTCTGTTGCAACTACTCAGCTCTTTGCATGCCCTTGTAGCATGCAAGCAACCATACACAGTACGTGATTGAAGGTGGCTTTGTTCCAAAGGCATTTTATTTATGGGCATTGAAATTTGAATTTTATGTAATTTTCATGTATCTTGAAAATTTCATGTAACTTTCATGTATTCCTCTTTCTTTTGAGGGTTTTCAACCATTTAAAAATATAAGCCATCAGGCTCCTCTGTCCATAGGATTTTCTGGGCAAGATTACTGGAGTGGGTTGCCATTTCTTCCTCCAGGGGATCTTCCTGACCCAGGGATTGAACCTGTGTCTCTGTGTGTCCTACACTACAGACAGATTCTTTATCTCTGAGCCACCAAGGAGGCCCATATCACAATACGATATGCTATATATTTACTTATTTTTTTTCATGTGTATCTTTCAAGTAGAATTTAAGCTCCATAAGGCCTGGGGTTTTGAATTGTTTTGTGTACTACTAAATCCCTAACATAGGTGCTCAATAATTAGATGAATGAAAATGTGAATACATTTTATTAGAAAAGAAAGTAAAGAAATTTGGCTATAATGGATGAGATCACTGCTGAACGCAAATGTATTTATTGAGTTGACCAAAAAGTTTATTCAGTTTTTTCTATAACATCTTACAAAAAACCCAGATGAACTTTTTGGCCAACCCAATATTTTAGAAATTCTAGTCATAGAACTACAGAAGACATGTATTAACCATTTGCAACCTACAAAATGTTCCTTTAGTGACTTTCTGCTTGAAATTTTTTTTTATTATTATTTCATTGTTATAGATTTTTTTCATCCTCCCTAAATCCCATTTATTTAGTAAGAAACACATCACATTGATGTACCAGTTTTGGTGATGGTCTTGCTTCCTGTCCTACTGTGGCTTGTAAAAAATTACACAATCTAAAAGTTGAGAGTTATGTCTTATCTGGGGAACATTCTGAGGATTTCAAGCCCAAAACACAGCATCTCCGATAATGCTGAGAAACTATTCGCAGAGAGGCCAGGGCTGGTAGCCAGGATATATTTGAGTTTTTGCAACAAAAAACAGATAGTCTGAACATTAAAACATTACTGTTAATAAAACAAAACCAGATACTTCAAGTTAAGGAAGTTAGCACTTTTCCATGCATGGGACTCACCTGGTGGTTCAGACAGTAAAGCATCTGCCTACAATGCAGGAGACCCAGGTTCGATCCGTGGGTCCAGAAGATCCTCTGGAGAAGGCAATGGCAACCCACTCCAGTACCCTTGCCTGGAAAATCCCATGAATGGAGGAGCCTGGTAGGCTACAGTCCATGGGGTCGCAAAGAGTGGGATGCGAATGAGTGACTTCACTTTCACTTTCTTTTCATGCATAGGAAGGGACTTCCCTAGTGGCTCAATGGTAAAGAATCCATCTACCAATACAGGAGAAGCAAGAGATGTGAATTTGATCCCTGGGTCAGGAAGATCCCTTGGAGTAGGAAATGACAACCCACTCCATCATTCTTGTGTGGAGAATTCCGTGGACAGAGGATCCTGGTGGGCTGTAGGCCACGGGGTCGCATGCAACTGAGCACGCTCACATGGTGTATAGAAAGATTCAAGAGTCAGGGCTGACTGAAATCATTTCTTTGATATACACTTTAGCTAACTAGGGCCAGTATCCTGTGTTTTCTCATCCTGAGTTGTCTCAGGGTGCATTGTCAGGGGTGGCTGAAGCAGCTGACTTCAAGATGGGCTTGGCAGTAGGCAGCTTCTTTGTCTGCATCCTCATTTTCCCTAGGGCTTTCTGTGCAGGCAGCTGTAATGTGATGGCTTGATGACTGCAACATCCTTCATTTACCGATATGGCAGACAGCATTTTAGCTCACAGGTTCTTCAAGTTCTGGAGCTGAATGGACCTGCTCATTTACCACGTGCCCTCTTGCTTCTCTGCTGAAGGCTGCCCTCTCATATGACCACTGTAAGTGGTCACGTTCACTTATTATCCAGGACGTAATTTTCTAAGAATATTGCCTTTATAATTACCGCTCAATTTCTTCTTCTCTTGGATGAGCCAAAGAATTTCACAAAGTTCTTTCTTTGACAGAAGTAAATGAAAGTGTTAAATTATAAGCATTAGAGCACAGCTGAATTTCTGTGAGCCATTTCAAGATACTGAAATTGGATTTAGTTATTATATATAATGGACATTAAACATTTGTGAGACAAATGACCTGTAGTTTAATTAGATACTTATTGAAGTATTCATAAGATACTTTGTTTTCAGAATAGTCAATGTGTAATAGAAGTAAAAGGATCTTGCTTCCAGTTTCTTAGGTGAAAGAATTGAGATGTACCTTCCTTGTACTTCTAAAGAAGCTCTCTCTTTTGCTTGTTCAGATACAAATCATGTAGAGGTGAAATATAGCCAATTTTTTTCTGTGGTCTGGTATCAAATCACTATTCAAGGTTGTTGCATTGTCAGTACAAAGTTATGTTTTTTGAGTAGGTGAAACGTATTACTTTGTGATTCTATAAACATTTGACATGCATCACATAATCATTATGGTTCTTTAACACAGCGTTGAAGATGAGTCTAAAAGAAATCAAAGTTGGCATGTGAGAATTAACAATTGGAATAATTCATTTTGTTCTACCTTCCTTTTCAAGTCTTATTTTGGTTGTTATTTGCGAGTATGGGTGAAAAACTATTCAGTAAATATATTTGAAATTCACAGTTGCTTAGACTCTTGGTCTATGCAGTTGCTTCATTGATTGCTTACTACTTGCCTGCTTGCTTGTTTTATATTAATAGGGTAGACCAAAGAAGGAAGGTAAGAAAGTGTATAGCATTTTCAAAAATATAGCTACTCAGAGAAGAGATAAGAATAGGTTAGTTCAGTTCAGTCACTCAGTCATGTCCGACTCTTTGCAACCCCATGAATTGCAGCACGCCAGGCCTCTCTGTCCATCAGCAACTCCCAGAGTTCACTCAGACTCATGTCCATTGAGTTGGTGATGCCATCCAGCCATCTCATCCTCTGTCATCCCCTTCTCCTCCTGCCCCCAATACCTCCCAGCATCAGAGTCTATTCCAGTGAGTCAACTCTTCGCATGAGGTGGCCAAAGTATTGGAGTTTCAGCTTCAACATCAGTCCTCCCAAAGAACATCCAGGACTGATCTCCTTTAGAATGGACTGGTTGGATCTCCTTGCAGTCCAAGGGACTCTCAAGAGTCTTCCCCAACACCACAGTTCAAAAGCATAAATTCTTCAGTGCTCAGCTTTCTTCACAGTCCAACTCTCACAGCCATACATGACCACTGGAAAAACCATAGCCTTGACTAGATGGACCTTTGTTGGCAAAGTAATGTCTCTTCTTTTCAATATGCTATCTAGGTTGGTCATAACTTTCCTTCCAAGGAGTAAGCATGTTTTAATTTCATGGCTGCAATCACCATCTGTAGTGATTTTGGAGCCCCCCAAAAATAAAGTCTGACACTGTTTTTCCACTGTTTCCCCATCTATTTCCCATGACGTGATGGGACCAGATGCCATGATTTTCATTTTCTGAATGTTGAGCTTTAAGCCAACTTTTTCACTCTCCTCTTTCACTTTCATCAAGAGGCTTTCCTCTTCACTTTCTGCCATAAGAGTGGTGTCATCTGCATATCTGAGGATATTGATATTTCTCCTGGCAATCTTGATTCCAGCTTGTGCTTCTTCCAGCCCAGTATTTCTCATGATGTCCTCTGCATATAAGTTAAATGAGCAGGATGACAATATACAGCCTTGATGTACTTCTTTTCCTATTTGGAACCAGTCTGCAATACCAAATCTGTTTTATTTACAATTTTGAAAGTACTATGCAGAAAAATGCCACCAAGCCAGTCTTTAATGTCTTCCTCTAATATGCTGGCTCTACAGATTTTACATTAGAAGGAGCAGTCTGAATGTGACAACATTCAGATATGAACATTTCAGAAATAAAGGTCAAGTGTGCAATTGAATGTGAACATTTCAGAAATCTTGAGGGTTTCTGAATCATTTCAGAGATCTTAAGCGTGAATGTGAGACTATGTGAGTTGCAAAACTTCCGCCATTTAGCCTCCCTTGATTTGCCATGAGTGTTGATACACAAAAGTCATGTTTATTTTTACATTTTCAGCAGGTGTGACATTTTGGCAAGTGTAATGGCTTGGAGTACAGCATGGCTTCACCTTGATCAGTGTGTCCTGATGGAATATTTTCTGAAATGATGTGTGCAGACCTTGCATCATTATTTTTCCAAGCATGTATCAACAGAGTCTTGGTCCTAGGAAAGTGCAAATAGAATACCATGCAGCAGACAGTATGTTTACATTTTATTTTTAGTACCTTGAAAGATTTATATTTTCTAGAGGAATTACTTTGCTCCTGCTTGTTGCATTTGATCTGATCATCCTAACTCAGAGCATTTGGAAAACTCTCCACTTGCTGTGTGCATGAAGTTTCTGGTGCATTCTCCCAGGGGTATGTGTTTCTTCCTATTCATTCTGTGGGTGGACAGTTGCTGCCTTCTAGTGTCATGCTGAAATATGATTGCTCTGAATGGCATTGTCACCTTTGCATTAATCCTGCTTATTCACACCAGGATCCCCACCTGCTTTATAAGAGAGGGAAAAATGTGTTAGAGAGTGTATTCCTAACCCAAATTTCACATCAATCCACTGTTTTAAGGTCTCTGACATGCTCATGTCCATTAAAAAAATGAATATTTTCAATTAGTCCCATACAGGAACAAATCTATCATTTCCACAACATGCAAACTAGTGTCTCTCAGTTGACCTCCATCAGATCAAAGCTATTCATTGGCAAACATAGACATCAATTAGAAAAGTGATGTATTTTGGTTAAAAGTAATCTCCTGAACTTGATTATCATACCATCTGTCAAGCCTTTATTCAAGTATAACTTTGATTCTGTCAGGATGGTATGTCTGTGCCTCTTGCTATATTGCATTTTTAAAAATCAGATCAATTAACAAGCAAAAAAAAGAAAAAGAAAAAGAAAGCCAGCCCTCCTCCTCCCTCTGGGAAAAATAAGAATTAGCTCTCTGTTTCCATCTTCCATGGCAGCTGAGTTCTTAAGTAGTAAAAGTCCAGATCTCAGCTTCCAGCATATCTCTGAAAATACATTTTAATAACATGATTATTCCAGTGACATGTTTCAGCTCCTTGGAATGAGCAGCCATTGTATTAGATATATTCACACTCATGCATCACACATACACATGTGGATGGCCTGTACAGCTGGCAATCCTTCTGTGTAACGTGACTGTGATTGAGAAAGCAGGCACATGTTCCTCCCTCCCCTTCATGCTAAAAAGAAATGAGTCAAGTGTAGAGTGAATTATATCGCTTAAATCATATTTGGACTAGAAACAGACAAGAAATTTGGTTCAAAGAAAAGGAGAAGATGCTATGGGTTTTGTAGCAGCTGTCTAGATTAGTAAGAGAAGGCAGCTTTTGGTGTTTGAGGTATATAATGTTTGCTTAGTGTGCAGATCTTTTTCTAAACTTCTTTCCTTCAGTGTTTTAAACCTTCAGTACGTTCTTCTTATTTCCATTGTTCTAATTATATGCACTTTAAGTCGTCATATATTTTCTCACACAGGTAGAACTTTTATTTGGCAGTTTCTTTGAAATGATGAGCTGTGTGGGGCTTCCCCCGGGGCTCAGTGGTAAAGGATCTTCGTGGGTTTGATTCCTGGGACAGGAAAATCCCCTGGAGGAGGGCATGGCCACCCACGCCAGGATACTCGCCTGGAGAGTCCATGGACAAAGAAGCCTGGCAGGCTACAGTCCATAGAGTTGCACAGAGTTCAACAGCACTGAAGCAACTCAGCGTGTAAGCACGCATGATGAGCTACATGCTTGCTGCAAATCAAGATAAACAGTGTGCTGATTGCATTTTAAAAAGCTGTGAGTGAGAGATGGGGGAGAAAAGGATTATTATGGGATTATATGAAATGTGTGTGAAACTTTTGAAAACTGTAAAGCATTATAGAATTTAAAGAATCATTCCATTTAAAAAGTTAAAAAAAAAAAAAAAACAAGAAGTAAAATTAAGGAAAAAAGCAGTGAGGGAGACCTAGGTAGCCTGGGATCAAGATTTTCCATTTGGATCATGTGAGAGACTTCCTGTGAAATTAAGGGCATCAGGAAAACCTGTCTTTGAAATAGAATCATCCTTGAAGAATAATTTCTGAGGTCTTATCCTTAATTTAGTAGATGCACTTTAGAATGTTAGAAATCACCACTACCTTTGAAGTAATTCCGTTACAGTCACTGTTTGTTATCCCCCAAACCACAGCTGTTGGCATTTTGATTGCCATAGAAATGAATAGCACCCCACATTGTGGCAATCCCACCCATCATAACAGTTAAATGAACAGTCTTGTAATACCTGCTGTGATGGGACAGATGTAAGAGAGAAGGATTGAGCACACAGGATAAAATATCTCACTGACAAATTGAAACTACTCCCTTAATACAGAGTGGTGTCTTGCTTGTCACCTATATCTGTTTTGTTTTATTCAAAGCTGTTTCTAAAACACAAATACTGTGTTGAAACTGAGAATCAGAATAAATCATTTCTATTATCTGTCAGAATTTGCCTTGCCATTGCTAGACCCCCTGTGTTGTTTTCCCTTGCTGGTTGTACACTTTGGTAAATCTTTTTTCAGAGATGCTTTATTCAAAATATATCTGTAGCCAAAATATGACTTTCAAAGAACTGTTATTTCTGACTTGGGAGCATTGCACTGGTTGTGGGGTTTTTGGTTCCTAAAATTTTGTGAAAGATAGTTGAATTGTATTAATATTCATTTTTAATAACAATTTTCTTTCCACTTTGTTTTAATCTCAGAAGGTTTAACATTGTGACTGTTTCTACTGACATCTGAATCTCCAGTCTAATTGAACTGCATAACCCAGCTCTATACAGTTTTCTCTCCATTGCTGTCTCTGCTCTCTGCAGTTTGCTTTAAAAAATAACAAACTGCTTTTGATATGACACATTCATCTCAAAGGTTTATATATCATTCTCATTTTGGAAGAATAAAGAACTTGAAACAACCTGATCATCTGTCTTGTCTAAGAGCCTCACACCCATGAGGAGGGAATCTCCTTTCACCCCATAGCTCTGTCTTCATATCTCCGTTAGAAGTGTCTGATTCTCCTTTGGCATAGAAGAATATGTAGTCAAGCCCTGGATTGCAAATCCTTGAGAGCAGTGAAACCTTCTTCTGTTCAGTCCCCTGTGGTTCTCAAAATGATGCATGGATATCAGTTTCGTCTACCTCATAAATTTCAGGAGCATAAATGATATGTAATAGAATGTACACCTCCTAATAGTTTGCAGCAAATGACAAGTGTGCAATTAAAGTTATCTCAGGCCACATGCAGACTGAAACTATATATTGTTCCTTTTCATCACTTAGAGTATCTGGCAGCAACCTTGACATATAGTAAGTGCTTAATAAATGTCTGTTAAACTATGCTGAGATTAAACTAGAATTTACCTCTCCTAGGTCACCTCTTTTTGCTAAACCATGCAAATTTTCTTCTTTCAGAAGGCATTCTTCAAGAGCTTCTTTCACATGCCAGAGCTTGGCAGTAGCACTATAAAAACAATTAAAGTAAATTCACTATCTTACCCTCCAGCATACAAGATAGACACAATAAGCAGATATCATCCATTGTGGTAAGTGTTGCAATTAATGTATATAGACAGTACTGTGGAAACTTAGAGGAGTCATATAGGAATATGGTCATTTTTTAAATGATCAGAAGTTTGTCAGAAATAGAGTGGAAGAAGAGCTTTGTCCGAAGAGAAGTTTTATGAGAAATGGATGGTCCAAATAGCACCTGGCAGAAAGAGAAGTTCCACGTGTCTCATGCAGAATGTAGACGGAGGGCTTCTGTGGGGCACCAAGTTGTAAAGGGTTTCTTAATACTGATATGAAGGGTGAATTCTGTCAGCACAGGTTGATCCTCTAAAGCCCCATTGTATTTAAGAAAGACCAATGGTCCAGTCAAAGGTATTGGAATAAGGAAGAAGCTGAAGTTGGGGAGATTAAGGGACTGATAGCATTTAGGAATGGTATAAGATGTTAACCCAGGCAGGGCCCGTAGAAATGGAGGGTGGTAAAGAGAGGAAGAATATGAAACATGTTCATCTTAAATTTCCTTGTTGCACCTGAGAAAAGGAACTAAGAAGAAGCCAGAAAGCAAGGAATCTGAATAGACAGAGAAGTAGGCCATAAAGCAAAGTCTGTTGTGAGTGCTGGAAGCACCAGCTAGGCGCTGCCATCCTTCTCCCACACACAGTGGTCCATGATACCCATGGTTACTGTGGCACACTTTGCTGGCTACGCCTCTTGCTGCCCAGATTTCCGTCGTCATCCTCTCACCATATTGAAAGTGCACCTCTATCAAGGATTTTCTGTTCTGTGTGTAACAGATTCTCCACCTTAGAAACAGTGCTTATCCGGTTGTCAGTCTTGAGAAAGGGACTCTGACCAAGAAGACACCAAGCAAGACAGTCTTATTTACCAGCTGTTTTGAGGTGATGGGAGCTCTGAGTAATTCCCTTTCAGACATCACCATGTAGTTGACAATCTTACCAGAACTTACTCTGTCCAAAAATTAAAGAACAGGTAGATCACTGAAAAGGAAAGGTAAAAAGCTAATAAACTTCTAAAAATAGTATTAACCTCTCTAGTAATCAGGGGGAAAGTTAAGCACAGGATAAGATACTGTTTTACAACTCTCAATTTGCAAAATTTAAAAACTAGACAGTACCAAGTATTATTAAGGGTATGAAATAAAAGCTCTTGATGCTAAAGCATTTTGCTACAACCACACAGAAGAGTAATTTGGTGACATCAGGCAAAATTGAAGATCCCCCGTGTCCAGCAATTCCACTCTTAGAAACTCTCCCATAAGTTCGTATAGAGATATTCACAAGAATATTGATGGCAGCCTCTTTTTTTAAGATGAGAGTTTTTTTTAATTGAAGTATAGCTGATTTATAGTGTTATGTAAACCCCTGCTATACAGCAAAGTGATTCAGTTATTCATATAAATACACATTCTTTTTATATTTTTTATTATGGTTTATCACAGGATATCAAATGTAATTCCCTGTGCTGTGTGGTAGGACCCTGTTGTTTATCCATTCTGTATGTAATAGTTTGCATCTGCTAACCCAAATCCCCCAATCCATTGCTTCCTTACCTCTCACCCTTCTTGGCAACCACAAGTCTGCTTTTTATGTCCATGGGTCTGTTTCTGTTTCATACGTGGTTCATTTGTGTATTATATTAAATTCCACATATAAGTGATCATATAATATTTGTCTTTCTTGCTTCACTTAGTATGATAATCTCTAGTTGCAGCCATGTTGCTGCAAATGGCATTACTTGGTTCTTGTCTTTGGCTGAGTAGTGTTCCATCGTATGTGTGTACCGCATCTTCTTCATTCATTCATCTGTTGGGCATTTAGTTTGTTTCCATGTCTTCACTATTGTGAATAGTGCTGCTGTGAACATAGAGATGCATGTAGCTTTTTTAATTATAGTTGCAGCATCCTTTAAAAGAGTCTATATGCCCATCCTTCAGAAAATGGATAGTCATTCAACAGAATTTATGTGAAAGAGCTAAACCTCACATGTATCAACAAAGATAGATAAAATGAAAAGCAGAAATTTCAAGTTCCAAGTGAGTGCTTGGCAGGTTGGCATCCCATGATGGATAGTGACAAATGTATAAAATTAAAACTTATATACAAGGTCATACATTTGCTATGGACACATAAAAAATAAAACTGTGAAACATACATTGGAACAATAAATACCAACTTCAGGATAATGGTTTTATTTGGAGGAAGGGGAGAGTTCAGTGAAAGATATTGGGGGCTTCAATTGTCTTTATTTTTTATTTTTTAATTTACTTTATTGAAGGATAGTTGATTGACAATATTAATTTCTACTGTACAGCAAAGTGACTCAGTTATACATATACATACATTGTTTTTCATTTTCTTTTACATTATGGTTTATCACAGGATATTGAATACAATTCCCTGTGCTATACAGTTCAGTTCAGTTCAGTCGCTCAGTCATGTCCAACTCTTTGCGACCCCATGAATCGCAGCACGCCAGGCCTCCCTGTCCATCACCATCCCCCGGAGTTCACTCAAACTCGCGTCCGTCGAGTCAGTGATGCCATCCAGCCATCTCATCCTCTGTTGTCCCCTTCTCCTCCTGCCCCCAATACCTCCCAGCATCAGAGTCTTTTCCAATGAGTCAACTCTTCGCATGAGGTGGCCAAAGTACTGGAGATTCAGCTTTAGTATCATTCCTTCCAAAGTAATCCCAGGGTTGATCTCCTTCAGAATGGACTGGTTGGATCTCCTTGCAGTCCAAGGGACTCTCAAGAGTCTTCCCCAACACCGCAGTTCAAAAGCATCAATTCTTCAGTGCTCAGCCTTCTTCACAGTCCAACTCTCACATCCATACATGACTACTGGAAAAACCATAGCCTTGACTAGACGGACCTTAGTCAGCAAAGTCATCTCTCTGCTTTTGAATATGCTATCTAGGTTGGTCATAACTTTTCTTCCAAGGAGTAAGTGTCTTTTAATTTCATGGCTGCAGTCACCATCTGCAGTGATTTTGGAGCCCAAAAAAATAAAGTCTGACACTGTTTCCACTGTTTCTCCATCTATTTCCCATGGAGTGATGGGACCAGATGCCATGATCTTCGTTTTCTGAATGTTGAGCTTTAAGCCAACTTTTTCACTCTCCTCTTTTACTTTCATCAAGAGGTTTTTAAGTTCCTCTTCACTTTCTGCCATAAGAGTGGTGTCATCTGCATATCTGAGGTTATTGATATTTCTCCTGGCAGTCTTGATTCCAGCTTGTGTTTCTTCCAGTCCAGCGTTTCTCATGATGTACTCTGCATATAAGTTAAATGAGCAGGGTGACAATATACAGCCTTGAGGTACTCCTTTTCCTATTTGGAACCAGTCTGCTGTTCCATGTCCAATTCTAACTGTTGCTTCCTGACCTGCATACAGATTTCTCAAGAGGCAGGTTAGATGGTCTGGTATTCCCATCTCTTTCAGAATTTTCCACAGTTTATTGTGACCCACACAGTCCTTGTTTATATAGGAGAAGGAAATGGCAACCCACTCCAGTACTCTTGCCTAGAGAATTCATGGATAGAGGAGCCTGGTGGGCTGCTGTCCATGGGGTTGCACATAGTCAGACACGACTGAAGCGACTTCACATATATATATTTTTACTTTACAATATTGTATTGATTTTGCCACACATCAACATGAATCCACCACGGGTACACATGTGTTCCCCATCCTGAACCCCCCTCCCACCTCGTTCCCCATACCATCCCTCTGGTTCATCCCAGTGCACCAGCCCCAAGCATCCTGTATCCTGCATCAAACCTAGACTGGCGATTCATTTCTTATATGATATTATACATCTTTCAATGCCATTTTTGCAAATCATCCCACCCTTTTCCTCTTCCTCAGAGTCCAAAAGACTGTTCTATACATCTGTGTCTTTTTTGCTGTCTCGCATACAGGGTTATCATTACCATCTTTCTAAATTCCTTATATATGTGTTAGTATACTGTATTGGTGTTTTTCTTTCTGGCTTATTTCACTCTGTATGCTAGGCTCCAGTTTCATCCACTTCATTAGAACGGATTCAAATGTATTCTTTTTAATAGTTGAGTAATACTCCATTGTGTATATGTACCACAGCTTTCTTATCCATTCATCTGCTGATGAATATCTAGGTTGCTTCCATGCCCTGGCTATTATAAACAGTGCTGCTATGAATATTGGGGTACACGTTTCTCTTTCACTTCTGGTTTTCT
Organism: Capra hircus; assembly: GCF_001704415.2. NCBI lineage: Eukaryota > Metazoa > Chordata > Mammalia > Artiodactyla > Bovidae > Capra > Capra hircus. The sequence continues at coordinate 12,433,880 of NC_030812.1, forward strand.
TGATGTGTATGCCCAGCAGTGGGATTGCTGGGTCATAAGGCAGTTCTATTTCCAGTTTTTTAAGGAATCTCCACACTGTTCTCCATAGTGGCTGTACTAGTTTGCATTCCCACCAACAGGTGTAAGAGGCTTCCCTTTTCTCCACACCCTCTCCAGCATTTATTGCTTGTAGACTTTTGGATCGCAGCCATTCTGACTGGCATGAAATGGTACCTCATTGTGGTTTTGATTTGCATTTCTCTGATAATGAGTGATGTTGAGCATCTTTTCATGTGTTCGTTAGCCATCTGTATGTCTTCTTTGGTGAAATGTTCTTTGGCCCATTTTTTGATTGGGTCATTTATTTTTCTGTAATTGAGCTACAGGAGTTGCTTGCATATTTTTGAGATTAGTTGTTTGTCAGTTGCTTCATTTGCTACTATTTTCTTCCATTCTGAAGGCTGTCTTTGCACCTTGCTTATAGTTTCTTTTGTTGTGCAGAAGCTTTTACTTTGAATTAGGTCCCATTTGTTTATTTTTGCTTTTATTTCCAATATTCTGGGAGGTGGGTCATAGAGGATCCTGCTGTGATTTATGTCAGAGAGTGTTTTCCCTATGTTCCTCTCTAAGAGTTTTATAGTTTCTGGTCTTATGTTTAGATCTTTAATCCATTTTGAGTTTGTTTTTGTGTATGGTGTTAGAAAGTGTTCTAGTTTCATTCTTTTACAAGTGGTTGACCAGTTTTCCCAGCACCACTTGTTAAAGTGATTGTCTTTTCTCCATTGTATATTCTTGTCTCCTTTGTCAAAGATAAGGTGTCCATAGGGGCATGGGTTTATCTCTGGGTTTTTTATTTTGTTCCATTGATCTATATTTCTATCTTTGTGCCAGTACCATACTGTCTTGATGACTGTGGCTTTGTAGTAGAGCCTGAAGTCAGGCAGGATGATTCTTCCAGTTCCATTCTTCTTTCTCGAGATTGCTTTGGCTATTCGAGGTTTTTTGTATTTCCATACACATCTTGAAATTATTTGTTCTAGCTCTGTGAAAAATACCATTGGTAGCTTGATAGGGATTGCATTGAATCTATAGATTGCTTTGGGTAGTATACTCATTTTCACTATACTGATTCTTCCAATCCATGAACACAGTATTTTTCTCCATCTATTAGTGTCCTCTTTGATTTCTTTCATCAGTGTTTTATAGTTTTCTATATATAGGTCTTTAGTTTCTTGAGGTAGATATATTCCTAAGTATTTTATTATTTTCGTTGCAATGCTGAATGGAATTGTTTCCTTAATTTCTCTTTCTATTTTCTCATTATTAGTGTATAGGAATGCAAGGGATTTCTGTGTGTTGATTTTATATCCTGCAACTTTACTATATTCATTGGTTAGCTCTGGTAATTTTCTGGTGGGGTCTTTAGGGTTTTCTATGTAGAGGATCATGTCATCTCCAAACAGTGCGAGTTTTACTTCTTCTTTTCCAATTTGGATTCCTTTTATTTCTTTTTCTGTTCTGATTGCTGTGGCCAAAACTTCCAGAACTATGTTGAATAGTAGCAGTGAAAGTGGGTACCCTTGTCTTGTTCCTGACTTTAGGGGAAATGCTTTCAATTTTTCACCATTGAGAATAATGTTTGTTGTAGGTTTGTCATATATAGCTTTTACTATGTTGAGGTATGTTCCTTCTATTCCTGCTTTCTGGAGAATTTTTATCATAAATGGATGTTGAATTTTGTCAAAGGCCTTCTCTGCATCTATTGAGATAATCATATGGCTTTTATTTTTCAATTTGTTAATGTGGTATATTACATTGATTGATTTGTAGATATTGAAGAATCCTTGCATCCCTGGGATAAAGCCCACTTGGTCATGGTGTATGATCTTTTTAATGTGTTGTTGGATTCTGATTGCTAGAATTTTGTTGAGGATTTTTGCATCTATGTTCATCAGTGATATTGGCCTGTAGTTTTCTTTTTTTTGTGGCCTCTTTGTCAGGTTTTGGTATTAGGGTGATGGTGGCCTCCTAGAATGAGTTTGGAAGTTTACCTTCCTCTGCAATTTTCTGGAAGAGTTTGACTAGGATAGGTGTTAACCTCTTCTCTAAATTTTTGGTAGAATTCAGCTGTGAAGCCGCCTGGACCTGGGCTTTTGTTTGCTGGAGGATTTCTGATTACAGTTTCAACTTCCATGCTTGTGATGTGTCTGTTAGGATTTTCTGTTTCTTCCTGGTTCAGTTTTGGAAAGTTGTACTTTTCTAAGAATTTGTCCATTTCTTCCACGTTGTCCATTTTATTGGCATATAGTTGCTGATAGTAGTCTCTTATGATCCTTTGTATTTGTGTGTTGACTGTTGTGATCTCTCCATTTTCATTTCTAATTTTATTGATTTGATTTTTCTCCCTTTGTTTCTTGATGAGTGCCCATCCTCAGCCTGCAATGCAGCGTAAAATGTCACCCCATTCAGAGCCCCCTTGCAGGCTGTGTGCGCTTTTGGTAAGTCCTTAAAGAAACTGTTTGTATCCAGTCCCAGGAGGTGAGCTTCCAGGCCTGACTGCTCTTGGCCAGGATCATCTTCTTCGTGAAAGTAGGTCCATGTCTACCTCCCAATCTTATTGCTGAGCCGCCAGCGAATGAGGTCTGTGGCCGGCTCTGTCTTATAGGGTCCCCCTCTTCGATGCAGACACGTGCCCTCCGTCATGACTGCTGCCGCACTCCTGATTCCCGGCAACCTAGGCCCGGTACCTGGACTAGCTGGCGAAGTATTTTGCCTCTCTTCATTTGTCTTTATAAAGTTATTTGCTAGGCAAGTAACAGTTTTTATAGTATTCTCTGAAATTTTGTATGCTCTAAAAAATTCATAATAAAGAAAAAACTCTGCATATGGCTTTACCTTTGTGTTCATTCATTTAATCTTTTACCCTTGGTCTTTTCAGCTACCCATTGATTTATTCTTCTTTTCTGTCAAAATAATTGTATTTAAACAATCTGAAAAAATGATCATGACTTAAATCAAGTTGGGAAAAAGGAAAATAGTATGATTAAAAGAGAGTGTAAGGGAGATTTGAAGATGAAACTGCCAAAAGACAATTAGATGAATGTATATGTGCGCATGTGGAAGAACACAGTGAATGAAGGGTATTTTGGTTTCTAGCTTGGCATTAGACCATTAACCATGCCGATGGGACCAAGAAGGATTGATGCTGGAACTGAGGGGAATAAGATGTCTACTTTTGTCTCAGTCCATGTTACACTTTTTCTTCCAGAAGCCTGATAATCTTAAAAACTTTAAATTCCATAATTATTTATTAAATATTTGCCATGTACAAGGCACAGTAAATATAAAGAGATCCTTTAATGTATGCAAAATACTTTTTTCATGAATATGTTTCTTAAAAGTTTATACCATTAATTTTTAAGCATCATGATACAGTTACTGCTTCAGTAAATTAAATTGGGTAAGCAATTTCAGCTGAATCCAGTTCAACAGCAGTAGGCAACCTTCATTAAGTTAACATGTATAAATACTTGAAAAAGAGTAATAATCCATTAAAAACTTAAGACTGTGTAAAGTCTTAAGTCATTTAAGTTTGCAAATTCAGAAAGGAGGTTAAAGGTGGTTATCTTGAAAAAACATTCCCAAGATGTATAATGTATTAACTGAGTGATAGTTAGGTAAGGCTAACTTGAGACAGTTTTTCTTAAAATTTATTTCATTCTTATAACAGTAAACATACAACTATATGGATAATTTCAGCAACACTTGGAGTGAAAATAGATATATAAAACTAGACTGTTACCTCTGGTTTCATCTTTTTCGTAGCTTCTCTTGCCTATTGATTTATTTTCATAAAAAGGAAGTGGTCTCAGGGACTAATGGAGTACAGAGAGACCAGTTACTGTGTGGGTTTTCAACTCTACAACATTTCAACCAAGTCCTTCTTTTCCTTTTTTTCTAGGAAAAGACTGTCCTCTGTTTAAAATTCTATATTTCAATCCTGTTCCCAGTAGAAAGATGAATTTCCAGTCCTAGATCCCCTTGTGATCTCACTATCCCTCCAGAGTATGTAATAGGCAAGGCAAGGAAGATGACTTTGTTTTCCAACCCTGTGTGATCAGGATACCCTGTGAGTACAGCTGGGTTCCTTGGGAGCCTCAGGGGCTTTAGATTAGAATCAGACTTTCATAATTTTGCCTTTGCTCTACCCCACCCCAATATACATCTATTATTTTAATTTTGCTTATTTTCTCCAGTACTCAAGAAGCCAAAGACCACAGTAAAGTAACAATAAAAGCATAATTCCCTAGAGACTTGGAAAAGACGTCATTTGTTGCCTCAGTATGGCTCCTAGTCAACCCCTTTGATGTAAAGCATCTGTCCTCTTCAAGGAAACAAGAAAGATCTGGTTCTCCTTTCTAGTCTGTGAAGTAGGAGCTGGTGTCATTTGCTGTGATGAGTGCAAGCCCAGTGTTCCTGAGTTGCAAGCTGCCTGACTGCCTTGGTTAACATCCTGAACATTTCATCGGCTGTCTTTAATAAAGGAGGATGTGTGTGAGGGAAGACATCAGCAGTTGTGGTTGGGTTTCTGTTCCCCACCCCATGAGTCACAGCTGGCGGAGAGCAGTGACACCACTGTGTAATCAGACATCCAGTCACCTGGACTTCTTGCCTTTCAGTTATACAGTGAGGTAGTCTTTAAAAGCGTTTAGAAAACTTGCTTGCTCTTCTTTGGTTATGAAAATTCTTCTCATTCCCTCTCCTTCTGTCTAACAATATTTAGTCATTTATGGCTTCTGTTAATAAAGTCTCTTTGGAACATTTAATCCCTAAAACAATTACATGGCCAAGAGAAGAATCCTGCTTTATGAAAGGATAGAAATATGATCTGACATACTTTGTTCTATAGGAACTTCATCCTCTTATAGGAAACTTCATCTCAGAAGACCTAAAAGGACATAATCTGGAATCTGGAAATGATCTCTAGAACCGTACTTCTCCAATTTTAATAAGCATACAAAGCATCAGGGAGATCTTGCTGAAATTTAGATTCTGATTCAGTACATGCCACCTGAAATCCTGAGTTTCTGTCAAGCTCCCAGGTAATGCTGGTGCTTTTTGTAGCAAGGCTAGAAGACCTGAAAGCATTTAGTCCAGTGCACATCCACTAAGCTACCCTAGTCAGTGCTGTGGAAGGGGCATATAACAGGCCTAAAAGGTAAAGCCCTTGTCTTTGAAGAGAGAAAACAACTGTGTAAGAAGAAAGTCTATATGTACTTTTATTCGTAAATTTTTAACAAAAACATGAACCTGTTTATCAAAATAATGGTTGACTATTAAAGTAGTTACCTAAAGCAGTGATGCTCACGTCACATGTGAGCACGCCAGTATGTAAATTTCATCAGTTTCTGTTTACTCAAGTAAGAAGCTGTAGTGATGCTTTAAGCATTATATATGACCATAGAATTTTTAAATTTTTTGAGAACTGTTAAAAACTCTATTAAAGTAGACATGTTTAAACCAAAATGTCTCATCTGAACATAGAAATATATAACTGCTTAACAATATTCAATGATATTAAGTATGCACTTTTTAGTTTATTAGGATTTTTATTCTTTAGAGAACACAATGAGTATAAGTGAGCTTTCAAGAGATTGATTATCCCACATTAACTTCATAATGTCAATCTTTTATTACTTTTGCTTAATGAGTATTAGCATGGATAATACAAAATTACAATTATTTCAAAACATCATTATAAATTAACATTCCAAACTTATTTTGATAACAGATTTAACTTCCTAGTTGTGTTTTCTTAGAAAATATCAATTTTTTTTCATCACGTGATAGCAGAAAGGTTACTTCAAAGTAGTCTAAGGACCCAAGGCCACAATTTAATAACAATAATAGAGCCTGTTTATGTGACCTAGTATGTACTTCACCAGCTGTGTTCCCAGCTGGCTTTTCCAGGTTTAACCTAAGAAAGGCTTCAAACCTAGTATAGGCAGAGCCATTTCACAAATCCTCAACGTTTGGACTCAGTGGTCATTTAGGCACATTGACAGATTCTGTTTTGTGTGTTTGAGATGATGAGTAGACAGAAAAGAGGAATTGACACTTTTACATGATCATATAATATCAACAGGCCTATGAAGCAGGTTCTGTTATCCCATTTCCAGAAGAAACTGAAGTCTCCATGCTCACTCTGCTTCAGGGTCATAATTGGCATTGGAACCTAGGCAGTGTGACTCTGTAACCTCTAAGTGTTTTTAATAATCCCCTTGAGTTGCAATTATAGTTAGGTACAGACTCTGATAATAAAGTGGTTCAAGAAATAACCACCACCCCACAGAGCCATCTGGTTTCTCTCAGCCCCATCACTGTGCCTTTTCTATTTCTGGTTAGTTAAGAATGGCCTCCAACCATGGTTCTCCCTCCCTGTTTCCTTTCTTCCCACTCTGGATAGGAGAAAGTCTAAACATTTTATCTACTTTGCATATCCAGTAAGCCAGGCTGTGAACATTCTTCACCATCAATTTACTAGCTGTTTATTGTCAGTTGTGCTAAGCTATGGGAGTGAACATAATTCAGAAATGTGTTGCAGCACCAAGAAACTCAGTATAATAATGTGTAGTGTGATAAAGTTCTTTTAGGAAGACAGAGTAGGTGGTGTTATTTTAGGTTCCCAATGTGGAGCTATTCACTGCACATGTAATTTAGAGCTATGTTTATTTGGCTTGGTGTTTAAAATTAGAAGTTGACCATCTGTATTTTTCTTGATAAGTGTGGAGTCATCCTGACCAAAAGGTTTTTGAAGGTCAGGAATAGTTTATATTTGCCACATTATTTTTGGAAAGGAAAAAGGATACAGAAAAGTTGGAAAATAGTGCCCAGAAGTTGACTTAAAAGAACTTTGGTATGCATCCAGAGACATGTTAGGCAGCCATTGAAGTAGAAATTATAAAGTATGTGTAACAACATAAAAATCATAAACATGCATGCTTTAGACCCCAAGCAAAATGAGAAAAGAAAAGGTGAACTTGACATTTGTAGAGTGTTTATTATGTGCATGTACTATGCTATGTTTATTTTCTCACTTTATCTTTCTAACAACATAAAAAAAAACTGATGTTATTTCAGTGTTTCATAAATGGAAGAATTGGGGCACAGATATGTTAGGGGACCTCACCAAGGTCACAGCCGGTGGTTAGGCAAGAATTCAAATCCAGATCTCTTCAAATCCAAATCTGATCATCTTTTCCCAGTTGATTTACTCTGAGCTATTCAACCATACCCACCCCCAGCATAGTTTTTGATTTAGAAGTAATTGTATTTACAGTAAAGAGTAGACAGAGTCATATGAATTCAGCTGAAAAAAATGCTTGCATTGTAAAAACACTAAATTATAAAAATAATTGTGATTATTTTAGGCTGCATCATAGAGTTGCCAGGACAATTAATAGTTGACACCAGCTGTAACATGAAAACATAATCTTAGCATAAACAATTTTAGTTTTGTCTGATGTTTGAAGTATGCATTTATGTAACTGCCAAGATACTAACTGTACTTTGTTAGCTAGAAAGTTCCAGGGACAAGACAAGAACAGAAGAGCACTTACTCATAGAAAGCAAGCAAAGTGTTTGGGTTTTTCCCGCCCCCCCCCCCCTTTGAGAGGGTCTTGTTATTTATCATTAACTAATGTTTCAGAATTTGGGTATGGCAACCATTGTATTAAACTAGTACTACTACTGTACGTGCTAAGTCACTTCAGCTGTGTCCAGTTCTTTGCGACCCTATGGACTGTAGCCCACCAGACTCTTCTGTCCATGGGGATTCTCCAGGAAAGAATACTGGAGTGGGCTGCCATGGCCTCCTCCAGGAGATCATCCCAACCCAGGGATCAGACCCATGTCTCTTAGGTCTCCTGCGTTAGCAGGTGAGTTCTTTACCACTAGCGCCACCTGGGAAGCCATGCTACATACTATGTTGCTCTATTTGTTGTAAACATTGATCATTATAAGTTTAAATGGTAAAAACTTTATCTCATTAAACTACTTGAGTTAAATTTAGAAAGGATTTTAGTGGTTGCATTTGAATTTTTTTCAGGGTTTTCACCCTAAAAAGGTCAGTAAAGGCACTATTTGTCACCTTTTCCCACTTAGTTCTTTTTTTTTTTTTTCTTGGCATTGAGTTGAAAAGTTCAATTCTTTCCATCAAAAATTGTATCCCTTTTAACCTTTTTTCTCATGAAGGGACAGTCTGACTAGGTTACTAGGTCTTCATATGTATGTAACCTATGCTTTCTCATTAAAGGAACAACTATTTCCCTAACTGCCTACTCTCTTTAAAGCACGAACTACACAGCAGCTGTTTGAAAGCTTTTTTTTTTTTTCCTCTTCTTGGTATCCTTATCTATTGATATAAATTGCTAAATTGCTTCCATAAAATGCCTCCAGACATAAGGGAATCATTTGCATAAATGGATGAAGATTTTTGTCTTCCATGAAGGAAAGCTTACCACGGTCTGTTAATCGTTTTCCTTCCTCTTTCTGGTTCCAGTATCCGGCTGCTCTGATGAACTTGGGAGCCATCCTGCACCTCAATGGCCGGCTCCAGAAGGCTGAGGCCAACTACCTGCGGGCACTACAGCTCAAGCCGGATGACATCATCACACAGTCCAATCTCCGAAAACTCTGGAACATCATGGAAAAGCAAGGCCTAAAGACTTCCAAGACCTGACACAGGAAAGCTGGACTGCACCCTCCTCCATACGTGAAACCCGGACTCATGAAGGAGCAGAGCTTCCCAGCAGTGCTATGACAAGAGCTAGTTCAGACTTGGAGACCAGGAGCAGAGGTCCCTGAGGCCACCGCCACTTCTGGGATTATCCACTTTGCTATGGACACAGCCATCGACACCAAAAAAGGGGCGAATGTTGGAAACTTCCTGAAGGATATAATCGTTACCCATCAAACTGTAAACCCAAGCACTTAACATGATCTCTTGGCATTCTAAAAGAGGGAAGGGGTGTAAGTTTCAAATGTGGTTCATTTATGAAAGCTAATTTAGAAATTATACTGTTCCTTAAACACTGTGAGAGAAAGTTAAGGGTGTCTTTTCAACCATGGTAAACCATTAAGGTCAAGTTCATGGGCGGTGATTCAAGTGTGGTGTGAATTCTGGTGAGCTGGCCATTTGTCTTAACGTTGCTGCCTTCCCTCTTTGGGACAGCCTACTTATCAGTTTCCAAAACCTAGAAAACTTTTCTTTTTCTAATACTGTGTCAGGACCTGTCAGAGTCTATATTTGTTTCCTGACTGGTGCACACAACATTTTATGATTTAGATGTCACTGTCGTGTGGGCATCCTTTGCTTTTCATGTTCTGTAATGGATGTGCAGGAGAAAGCAAACCACGTTTCTCACTGATGTCCTCGGAGGGGAGGGGAGAGGCCCATGTGTGCCAGGCAGGCATTTTTTTACTTTGACGTCACCAACTTTTCCCAAAACTGCCTAGGAGAATTCATTGTTTTAAATCTTAGGCTTTTGAAATTGCCTTGTGAAATGGCTATTCCTAGCTAATGCCCATGCTTATATAAGGAAGTAAATCAAGAAGAACTTTAAAAAGTGTTCTAGTTCCAATACCTAACCAGCAGCTAGTCCAAAAGGGAAGATGCTTTGTGCCTTCCAGATGTTGCTGGGTTAAAAATCAAGTCTGCGTGACCGTGTTACCGACAATTTTATATTTTGGAAAGAATTGGTATGAAATGTTAATCACTTTCTAATAGGTACCCGAACAGCAGTGCTGATAAGTTTTTGAGAAATTATTTTTAATCATACTTGTTCTTCCCAAAAGGCATAAAAAAATGACTTATTTTAAGCTGCAGTAGACTATAGCATTAGTCCATGTGTTTCTAGGTTTCCTGCCAAGTGCTTTTCACTGTTGAAAACTATTTTTCACTAGCAAATTTGGCATTTTATTTCATTGCCTATTAGTAACCACTTCAGTGATCATTTCACAAGTAAAAGACTATAAATGAAGTAGAGAGAAACATTTATTGAACATTTTTTGACTTGCAGTCAAACTTTGCTACTAAAAATTAACTTTGTAAAAACAGCAATCCACTCTCCACTTCTTCCTAGAGAAGGTAGCTCTACAGTACTCTACATATTTATTTATTTATTATTCTGCCATAGCAAAATAACAAAACTTGATTCGTTAAACCAGTTCTTTGCAACTTAAAGTTAGCTTTTTTCCTTGTCCTTTCATACTCCACATGTATATGGTCAGCATCCCCATTTAAGGGAAGCTACATGTACAAATAGATCATAATATGTTTCTTCATATTTTGTATGTTTTGCTGCATATCTGAATATGGTGGGGTAAAGAATTTAAAGTAGTGCTTCTGTGGCATTAGTGTTTTGGTGAAAGAGATAATGTAGTGGGAGAGATTTGTTAATGGCATTAAAAGAAGGCCCTCTAAATATGTAACATTTTATTGGTAAGCATTTCATTGAAGGGCCAAAAGTTAAATTATAACTAAATCACTGTGTTTTCAGAATGATATTTAATGTTTAACAAAAGCAAACCCATGGTCAAACCAAAAGCATGGGTTGAGGTATATTTTTCATCTTCTAGTGCATTGGCAATTGCAAAGGAAAAAGAAAAAAAGGAATTTAATATAAGGATATAGAGGTGAATTCAATGTCTAACATTTTTATTTATTTAAATAGTTATTGACGTATGATGGCTTCCTTGTCTTAACATTTTGTGTCTTTAAATTGTTATTATTCTTCCTTTCACACACTTGGTTCTTGATAGTTTCACTGATTGCACAGTAGAGGCACTTCATGTTGACCCAGTTCCCAAGTAGCATAATAATTGGACCTGTGTCATAAAATGCGTGGATCATTAATAACTAAATGTCCCTGACACCTTTCACTACAGGGCTGGACTTAGTAACTGACCAACTTGGGGGGAGGGTTGGGGGAGGTCTACAGAACATGGTCAAAAAAATGTCTCCGCTCAGGGATTTATGGTGGATTATTGCAGACAGTGCTAAAACTATAGAGCACAAGACAAGTTTACTAAATTAAAATTTTATTTTTTTGAGAAACTGTTATTTGTATAAATTATCAAGTTTTGTAGGCTTTCCTTTTGTAGAAATAATTGTTTTATGTGCCAGAGAATTTTGATTTTGTTTTCAACAATAAAGCATTGATAACAAATATGTTTATAAGCCTTTTTAAAAATCTTCTACAGGTGTAACACTTACATTCTCTTGGATTTTAACAGACCTAGGAAAAATTTGGGAATCTCTGGAAACTTTTCGCAAACACCATTTTGAATATTAACTTCGTAGATTCCTTTAGGTTTATTTTTTAATAACCTCAAGCAAGTTGTGTCACTAATTTGGAACTTTCTCATTTGATCCAAAATTTTCTTGCTAAACAAAAGCTCTCTGCACTCTTTGGAAGCCAACAATGAACCAACGCAATAATATCAGAGAGCAGTTGTAAGAAGTTGGAGGAATGTTTTAGAAAACTTGGGAGAAAACTTTACAGAAATTTCAAGTGGATAAGAAACTTAAAAAAAAAAAAAAAAGAAACTTCAAATTTCAGCAGTACTCCAAAGAGAAATAGATCTCAAATTTCTATGGAATAACAATAACAAAAGGTCAATGTGTGGTGAAGTGGCAGAGGAAGTGAAAGCCAATTTAGAGTCCTCTGTGATTGCATCCTGTAGGAAGACCATCCCAAATCACATAACAAGAAGGTTAAATCCCTGGTACATGCACACATTTCTCTACTGCTAAACTAAACATAGCAGAGTTAGTCTAATTGCATTGTCATTTCATTTTCTTCTCTGCTTGCAGCATGTGGCAATTCCAATGCTGCAATATTTTCTAGCAATATTCCTTCATTAAGCTGAGTCTTAAATAGTCAGGAACAAATTCTATGGTATTGAAAATAATATTTAAACTAAGTGAAAAATACATAGAAATGAAATGATTATAATTATTTTAAAATATGTATCTTTTATTCATTTATTTGGCTGTGCCAGGCCTTAATGATGGCACGTAGGATCGTCAAGCTTCATTGCAGCATGCGGGATCTTCAGTTGCAGCATGTGGACTCTAGGTGTGACATGTGGACTCTAGTTGTGGCATGTGGACTCTCTAGTTGTGGCCTGTGGACTCTCTAGTTGTGGCATGTGGACTCTAGTTGTGACCTTTGGACTCTAGTTGTGACATGTGGACTCTCTAGTTGAGACCTATGGACTCTCTAGTTGTAACATGTGGACTCTAGTTGTGGCATGTGGACTCTCTAGTTGTGGCATGTGGACTCTCTAGTTGTGGCATGTGGACTCTAGTTGTGACATGTGGACTCTCTAGTTGAGACCTATGGACTCTCTAGTTGTAACATGTGGACTCTAGTTGTGGCATGTGGACTCTTTAACTGTGGCATGTGGATTCTCTAGTTGTGGCATGTGGACTCTCTAGTTGTGACATGTGGACTCTAGTTGCAACCTGTGGACTCTAGTTGCGACCTGTGGACTCTCTAGTTGCGACATGTGGACTCTCTAGTTGTGGCATGTGGACTCTCTAGTTGTGACCTGTGGACTCTTTAGTTGTGACCTGTGGACTCTCTAGTTGTGGCATGTGGACTATTTAACTGTGGCATGTGGATTCTCTAGTTGTGGCATGTGGACTCTCTAGTTTTGATATGTGGACTCTCTTGTTGTGACCTGTGGACTCTAGTTGTGACATGTGGACTCTCTAGTTGTGACATGTGGACTCTCTAGTTGCGACATGTGGACTCTCTAGTTGTGGCATGTGGACTCTCTAGTTGTGACCTGTGGACTCTTTAGTTGTGACCTGTGGACTCTCTAGTTGTGGCATGTGGACTATTTAACTGTGGCATGTGGATTCTCTGGTTGTGGCATGTGGACTCTCTAGTTTTGATATGTGGACTCTCTAGTTGCGACATGTGGACTCTCTAGTTGTGGCATGTGGACTCTCTAGTTGTGACCTGTGGACTCTTTAGTTGTGACCTGTGGACTCTCTAGTTGTGGCATGTGGACTGTTTAACTGTGGCATGTGGATTCTCTAGTTGTGGCATGTGGACTCTCTAGTTTTGATATGTGGACTCTCTTGTTGTGACCTGTGGACTCTAGTTGTGACATGTGGACTCTCTAGTTGTGACATGTGGACTCTCTAGTTGCGACATGTGGACTCTCTAGTTGCAGCATGTGGACTCTCTAGTTGCGGCATGTGGACTCTCTAGTTGCGGCATGTGGACTCTCTAGTTGCAGCATGTGGACTCTAGTTGTGACATGTGGACTCTAGTTGTGACATGTGGACTCTCTAGTTGCGACATGTGGACTCTCTAGTTGCAGCATGTGGACTCTCTAGTTGCAGCATGTGGACTCTCTAGTTGCGGCATGTGGACTCTCTAGTTGCAGCATGTGGACTCTAGTTGTGACATGTGGACTCTCTAGTTGTGGCATGTGGACTCTAGTTGTGACATGTGGACTCTCTAGTTGCGGCATGTGGACTCTCTTGTTGTGACCTGTGGACTCTAGTTGTGACATGTGGACTCTCTTGTTGTGACCTGTGGACTCTAGTTGTGACATGTGGACTGTCTAGTTGTGACCTGTGGACTCTCTAGCTGTGACATGTGGACTCTCTAGTTGTGGCATGTGGACTCTAGTTGTGGCATGTGGACTCTTTAACTGTGGCATGTGGACTCTTTAACTGTGGCATGTGGATTCTCTAGTTGTGGCATGTGGACTCTATAGTTGTGACATGTGGACTCTCTTGTTGTGACCTGTGGACTCTCTAGTTGTGACCTGTGGACTCTCTAGTTGTGACATGTGGATTCTCTAGTTGTGGCCTGTGGACTCTAGTTGTGACCTGTGGACTCTCTAGTTGTGACATGTGGACTCTCTTGTTGTGACCTGTGGATTCTAGTTGTGACATGTGGACTCTAGTTGTGACATGTGGACTCTCTAGTTGTAACATGTGGACTCTAGTTGTGACATGTGGACTCTAGTTGTGGCATGTGAACTCTTTAACTGTGGCACGGAAACTCTTAGTTGCAGCATGTGGGCTCTAGTTCCCTGACCAGGGATTGAACCTGGGCCCCCTGTTTTGGGAGCATAGAGACTTAGCCACTGGACCTCTAAGGAAGTCCTTTACAGTTCTTAAATTATCCATGGAAACCCAGTTTTTCCCATAAGAGAATAAACAAGCTTTAGATGCCTCTTCTTTCTTAGTACTAGAAACGTGTACTCTGGGAAAACTGTGATCACTGGCACCCCACTCCAGTACTCTTGCCTGGAAAATCCCATGGACAGAGGCACCTGGTAGGCTGCAGTCCATGGTGTTGCTAGGGGTTGGACACGACTGAGTGACTTTACTTTCACTTTTCACTTTCATGCGTTGGAGAAGGAAATGGCAACCCACTCCAGTGTTCTTGCCTGGAGAATCCCAGGGATGGAGGAGCCTGGTTGGCTGCCGTCTCTGGGGTTGCACAGAGTCGAACACTACTGAAGTGACTTAGCAGCAGCAGGATGAAAACATCAAATAAAAAAGTCACTTGATACCCAAATCTCAACTTTTTAGAAAGTGATTTTCAAAAATACCAAGTTGATGAGCAAATGATAAATGCAATTTCCATTTATGGTCTATTTTATGTTCTTCTCGACACTGTGCCAGCCTAGAAAGACAATGTCAGAAAAGAAAAACGGGCTTCACTGGTTTCAGAGTGTAGTTACTCAATCCAGGTTAAAACTACTTCTATCTTAAAATAGAATCAATTGTGCAATGATTTCATATCCTAAGACCTCTTAATATCTGACATTTCTATAGCTGTTGTATCAGTTCAGTTCAGTCGCTCAGTCGTGTCCAACTCTTTGCAACCCCATGAATTGCAGCACGCCAGGCCTCCCTGTCCATCACTAACTCCCAGAGTTCACTCAAACTCACGTCCATCGAGTCAGTGATGCCATCCAGCCATCTCATCCTCTGTCATCCCCTTCTCCTCCTGCCCCCAATCCCACTCAGCATCAAAGTCTTTTCCAATAAGTCAACTCTTCGCATGAGGTGGCCAAACTACTGGAGTTACAGCTTTAGCATCATTCCTCTCAGGACTGATCTCCTTTAGGATGGACCGGTTTGATCTCCTTGCAGTCCAAGGGACTCTCAAGAGTCTTCTCCAATACTGCAGTTCCAAAGCAACAATTCTTGGGCGCTCAGCTTTCTTCACAGTCCAACTCTCACATCCATACATGACCACTGGAAAAACCATAGCCTTGACTAGATGGACCTTTGTTGGCAAAGTAATGTCTCTGCTTTTCAATATGCTATCTAGGTTGGTCATAACTTTCCTTCCAAGAAGTAAGCGTCTTTTAATTTCATGGCTACGTTCACCATCTGCAGTGATTTTGGAGCCCAGAAAAATAGAGACAGCCACTGTTTCCCCATCTGTTTCCCATGAAGTGATGGGACAAGATGCCATGATCTTCGTTTTCTGAATGTTGAGCTTTAAGCCAACTTTTTCACTCTCCTCTTTCACTTTCATCAAGAGGCTTTTTAGTTCCTCTTCACTTTCTGCCAGAAGGGTGGTGTCATCTGCATATCTGAGGTTATTGATACTTCTCCTGGCAATCTTGATTCCAGCTTGTGCTTCAAACAGCCCAGCATTTCTCATGATGTACTCTGCATATAAGTTAAATAAGCAGGGTGACAATATACAGCCTTGACGTACTCCTTTTCCTATTTGGAACCAGTCTGTTGTTCCACGTCCAGTTCTAACTGTTGCTTCCTGACCTGCATACAGATTTCTCAAGAGGCAGGTCAGGTGGTCTGGTATTCCCATCTCTTTCAGAATTTTCCACAGTTTATTGTGATCCACAGAGTCAAAGGCTTTGGCATAGTCAATAAAGCAGAAGTAGATGTTTTTCTGAAACTTTCTTACTTTTTCGATGATCCAGCAGATGTTGGCAATTTGATCTCTGGTTCCTCTGCCTTTACTAAAACCAGCTAGAACATCTGGAAGTTCACAGTTCACATATTGCCAAAGCCTGGCTTAGACAATTTTGAGCATTACTTTAGTAGCATGTGAGATGAGTGCAATTGTGCAGTAGTTTGAGCATTCTTTGGCATTGCCTTTCTTTGGGATTGGAATAACTGACACTAATTTTGGAAACTTGGTTAAATCACTTAATTTGGGGACCTTACACTCTTGGTCCATGGAAAAATTGTCTTCCATGAGACCGGTCCCCCATACCAAAAGGGATGAGGACTATTGTTATAAACAATAGAAATCTGCTTCTCACAGAGCTAAAACTTAAAGTCTGTTATTAGAGTACCAGCATGGTTGGTGAGGGCCCTCTTGAAGGCTGCAGACTTCTCATGTCTCTGCCCATGGTGGAAGGGGTGAGAGAGATCTCTGAGTCTCTTTTATAAAGGTATTAGTTCCATTCCTGGGGGATCTATCCTCATGACCTAGTCAACTCCTAATACCATCACCTGTGGGCATTAGGTTTTCACCATGTGAATTTTGGTGGGATGTAAACATTCATAGCAACCTCCTTTAATCCTCATGATCATCTGTTGTAAGAGAAGTAGAGAATGTGATTTGTGGAATATGGAATAGCTCCAGAAGTACCAGAGCAGGTGGAGGAAACACCTCCAGACTCAGGTTCACTGTCGGACTTCTCTCGTGACACAGGACATGTGAGCATAGGGCAGGAACAGCCTTGCTCCCTGCTAGCTTTGGAACATGGACTGGTTATTTCATACCTCTGAGCCCTGCTTTCCTTAACTTGAAGCTGGATCATAACCTCATACATCCATAGGGTGTTTAGCATAACATAAAATCCTTACAGCTAAGTTTTCTCCTATAGTCAAGGAATAAAGCAATGTATAGTCAAGTTATATAACAGTTTTAACAAGATAATTGAATTTTTATCTGTCAGATTTTCACCTTTGTCTTCTGTATTTTGTGTTCTACTCAGCAACAGCTCAAGATTTCCTTATAGCTCACTCCTGATTGTGCTATACCCATGTCTCTCAGCAAAATAGGGTTCTGCTTTCCTTCATAATCAGAACTAGAGAATCAGAGTCTTCTGAATATGACAGTTTTTACCAAAAAAAAAAAAAAAGTATGAAGAAGGGAATTTGGCCTGGCTTAGGATCTTAAGACTTTGCTATAGTTCACCAATGAAACAAGACCAAAACTATGTCATCTTTTCTGAACACAGTAAATCTGATATCAACAACACTTTTTGCAAGTACAAATTAATTATTATTATTGGTTATACATTAACCACCCTGTGTCTCTATTTGACCATCAATCTACCTTTTTGAGAAAGCCAAAGCCTTTCTCTTTTTGGAAAGAGAAAGGATGGGCATGTGGAGAATGAACAGTTCATTGCTATTAGTAGTAATTAAGTTTCTGTTGCAGAGGGAGGAGAATTTAATTGAAAGAGTTTGTGACTGTCCTTTTTGGTTGCTTAATAAGCTGCCAAGATTGAGCCACTGTATTGTAGGGGAGAAAAAGTTGAACAAAGAAGAGCCTGGATAGTACAACCAGCGAAGAGGCTGGAAAAATGTTCAACCCATTTGAAGTTTCCGCTGGAACTGTCCATCAATTCCGATCTAAAATATATTTAATTTCTCTCCTATCTCCTTTGGATTTGACAGGTATATCCCTCATTCAAGACAAAGCTATCAGCTGCTCTCTAGTCAGATGGAGAAAATAGAGTTCTATATTTCAGTAATAGCCCAAGACTCCTAGAAACACTTTTTTCAAACAATTTTCTATCATGTGTCTTTCTTTTCTATCCCAGAAGACTCAAAATGAAATAACTCCTCTGAGAACATTCTCTTGGCATCATCTTTGAGCAGCTAGAGACTATAATTAAAGTTTATAAAACATACTGAGAGAGAAGTCAAGCAATTTAATTTCTTTCCAAAAATACTAAAAATGTCATAAAATAATTAAAATGCCTTTTTGTCAGTTGGACACTCCCCTTGTATTATGTGTTAGATCATCGGTTACCAAGAATCAGAATGTGTGAGGATTAGAAACAAGTGAATACTTTTGATTTAATGCAGGCCCTTTTCTGATCTCACTTAACAAGTAATGACCATATTGACTCCAGCAATAATTAGCTTTTAAATTCTTTTGACATCAACTTATCAAACTACATTAAGCCAATTAATAATCTCCATAGGCTTTCATTTTTAATCTTTTTGTGTTATTTTAAATATGTAATTATACTTCACATCTATATATTTTATGTTTCCTTTGCAATAGACTATTATTCTGTAAATGTGCCTTTGCCTGTACTTTATGATGATGGCTGTTGGGAAACTTTCAATGAAATTATAATGTTTTAAAGTATCTTTTTAGAAATCGGTCCTATATCACCAAGGATTTAGGTGTTCCTCTGTTGTATTCTACGGTAAACATCAATGGAATAATTTTGCATTAAATGATATGGAAGAGTACATCAATATTAGGTTTCATCATAGCCCATCAGATCTATTTTCCTAATTACCCTGTTAATTACCCTGTTAATGTTAGTTTCAAAGTGGCAAAGCATCACTCTTTCTGTAAAGTGGGTCAAGGAACATTATCTGGTTTTTGTCACTTCTCTTTATAGCACTAATTTTTGTCTGGACTTGTATTCATTCCAAAATTTTTCTCTGTGAGTGATGCTGAAGACTAGTTAGCCTGCTACTACTTCTTAATTCAGTTCAGTCACTCAGTCGTGTCTGACTCTTTGTGACCCCACAGACTGCAGCACGTCAGGCCTCCCTATCTATCACCAACTCCCGGAGTTTACTCAGACTCATGCCCTTTGAGTCGGTGATGCCATCCAACCATCTCATCCTCTGTCATCCCCTTCTCCTCCCACGATCAATCTTTCCCAGCATCAGGGTCTTTTCAGCTCTTCACATCAGGTGGCTGAAGTACTGGAGTTTCAGCTTCAACATCAGTCATTTCAATGAACATTCAGAACTGATCTCCTTAAGGATGGACTGCTTGGATCTCCTTGCAGTCCACGGGACTCTCAAGAGTCTTCTTGAATACCATAGTTCAAAAGCATCAATTCTTCAGTGTTCAGCTATCTTTATAGTCCAGCTCTCACATCCATACATGACTACTGGAAAAATCGTAGCTTTGACTAGATGGACATTTGTTGACAATGTAATGTCTCTGCTTTTTAATATGCTGTCTAGGTTGGTCATAACTTTCCTTCCAAGGAGCAAACTTCTTTTAATTTCATCAATTGGGATGCTGTGTCATCATCTGCAGTGATTTTGGAGCCCCCCAAAATAAAGTCTGACACTGTTTCCATTGCTTCCTCATCTATTTGCCATGAAGTGATGAGACCAGATGCCATGATCTCAGTTTTCTTGAATGCTGAGTTTTAAGCCAGCTTTTTTACTCTGCTCTTTCACTTTCATTAAGAGGCTCTTTAGTTCTTCACTTTCTGCCATAAGGGTGGTGTCATCTGCATATCTTAGGTTATTGATATTTCTCCTGGAAATCTTGATTCCAGCTTGTGCTTCATCCAGCCCAGCATTTCTCATGATGTACTCTGCATATAAATTAAACAGGGTGGCAATATACAGCCTTGATGTACTCCTTTCCTGATTTGGAAACAGTCTGTTGTTCCATGTCCAGTTCTAACTGTTGCTTCCTGACCTGCATACGGATTTCTCAAGAGGTGGGTCAGGTGGTCTGGTATTCCCGTCTCTTTCAGAATTTTCCACAGTTTTTTGTGATCCACACAGTCAAAGGTGTTGGCATAGTCAATAAAGTAGAAATAGATGTTTTTCTGGAACTCTCTTGCTCTTTTGATGTTCCAGCAGATGTTGGCAATTTGATCGCTGGTTCCTCTGCCTTTTCTAAATCCAACTTGAACATTGGAAATTCATGGTTCATGTACTGTTGAAGCCTGGCTTTGAGAATTTAGAGCAACTTTGCTAGCATGTGAGATGAGTGCAATTGTGTGGTAGTTTGAGCATTCTTTGGCATTGCTTTTCTTGGGAATGGAATGAAAACTGACCTTTTCCAATCCTGTGGCCATTGCTGAGTTTTCCAAATTTGCTGGCATATTGAGTGCAGCACTTTCACAGCATCATCTTTTAGGATTTGAAATAGGTCAACTGAAATTCCATTACCTCCACTAACTTTGTTTGTAGTGATGCTTCCTAAGTCCCACTTGACTTCGCATTCCAGGATGTCTGGCTCTAGGTGAGTGATTACACCATCGTGATTATCTGGGTCGTAAAGATCTTTTTTGTACAGTTCTTCTGTGTATACTTGCCACCTCTTAATATCTTCTGCTTCTGTTAGGTCCATATCATTTCTGTCCTTTATGGAGCCGATCTTTGCATGAAATGTTCCTTGGTATCTCTAATTTATTTGAAGAGATCTCTAGTCTTTCCCATTCTATTGTTCCCCCTCAGTCAGTCTCTCCCATCAGGGAGCTTCCATAAGCCTCTTATCCTCCATCAGAGGGCAGACAAACTGTAAGCCACAATCACATAAAACCACCTAATCTGATCACATGGGCCACAGCCTTGTCTACTTCTCAAGTGACCACAAAGTGATATTCATGGAAATTGTAACAGGAACAAGAGCAAATATTAGATTTGACCTCTGCACTTTCAAATGAAAGTGCAGCTCTCTGTAGCTTAGAGCAGTCAATTGACATAGCTTAGACTACACATTCATAGCAATCAAACATAGCAGGTAGAATGTTGAGTCCTAGCTGTAGGTTACATCCTCCATGGCCCAATGCCAGCCATCTGGAGTTTGTGAAGCATCTTTCTTCTTTGGAGGAGACGGTTGATACCAGTGAAGGTTTGTTTATGGATTTTATATGGCTGGCATACATGAGGGTATTACTAAATTCAGTGTGGGTCCCTGATTTAAGACATGAACTCTTCATTTTAGTATAAATCTATCAACCATGCCTCACTAAACACAGTTGACCTGAGTGAATGGTACAGAAGAGTGTTAGGGTTGATGAAACCATTTCCAGGGATCCATTCTTGCCATCTGATGACTGCTCAGCTATTTCTTCTGATCTAGCCATGATGAATCAGTGATCCAAAGCTCATTAGTGATTTCAACAAGCACAATGTGCAAGATTTCAGTAGATATAACCAAATTGGATATGAACCTTCATGTTGAAATTGGCTAGCTTTTTATCTTTTATTTTACTTGAAGCTGTTCTATGTAAATCTTTTGGAGTATACTAGCTAGATGAACTATGTAATCTAGATGAAAGCCTTTTATAGACCAGAGAATAATTGTAAAATATGAATTTACATGCATGCTCAGTTGCTCAATTGTATCCGACTCTTTTGAGACCCCAGGGACTGTAGTGCACCAGGCTCTTCTGTCCATGGAATTTTCCCAGCAAGAATACTGGAGTGAGTTGCCATTTTCTACTTCAGGGGATCTTCCCGACTCAGGGATTGAACCTGTGTCTCCTGCATTGACAAGCAGATTCTTCAGCACTGTGCCACTTGAGAATAAGATATGAATTGCATGCCATTTTTCTACAACAGTGTAGCAACAGGAAATAGATTTGCTACAAGTCTTATGATCACTGACTAATCTGTGTGATTCCCTTTAACCAACCTTGTCCATCTCCGCTCTATAATACACATGCATGTGCTTGCACACATTATACACACACACACACTCTCTCTCTCTCTCTCTCTAACTCACTATGTTGCTGGACAGTCTACAAGTAAACATGAGTCAAAACATAAGTGTCCGTTCATTTGATACTCTGGGAGAGGAAGTCATTATCAGGAATGAGATATACTTTGAGATGTTTTGATTACCAGAGGAAGTAAAGTGAGATCAAAGCTTTTGTCCAAAGGTGAATTTTTAAAAATCCAGACAATCAAGGGTCAAAAGGAGATAAGAGCAGGCATTTCTTAAGATATTGTTATAAACACCTTGGCACATTTCTTCACACTCTTTTCTGTGCCTGTCAACAGCCAAGCTGAATCACTCCTTTATCTAGGGTACTTTCCTGTCATTCTGAAAAAAGAAATACCACTTAGATAATGAGAAGACCCAACAAATGAAGATTTGTAGCTCTCCATTTCTAGGATAAGAGAAATTGCGAAATTGACCTTTAAAAGTCTTAGTTTTAAACATATTTCATTTTGGAGACATTAACCAGATTATTAAGCAATACAATTCTCTAAGCAATACAAATTCTCTAACACTGGAAGCAAAACATACAGTAATTCTGAGCAGTGCTGAAAATGAGGTGACCACCCAAATGCCCCACTTGTATCACCTCTCTCCATTGGCTTTAACTCCCTCAATGACTTTATATCGGATAAGAGGCATTCAACTTGCTCCTTGAAATTGCAGGGCAATGGGAGTCCTTCCCATAGATGTAAATCTGAATAAAGAGAGTACATTATTTCATTTTTTCACTCTCAAGATTGTGTTCCTGTTGTCATTGTCTCTTTTGCATGCGAAATGTTTTGCAGTTTTCAAAAGGCTTCATTTTATTTTTATACTTATTTCTTGAAAACAATTTGGCAAAGTAGACAAGAGAATCATAATTATCCTCATATCCAAACTCCAGATGAGGATTCAGAATCTTACAATGGCCATATGACTTGTTCAAGATCATGTTCAGTACAAAAGCAGATCTTTCTCTTTCCTAAGCTGATGACGTTAAATCCTGGGCAGACATTGATGGATATAGACACAATCAATACACCAGAGGAGTCCTGCTTCCCTTTCTGATCCCCTTAGTCTTTGAGGATCAGATGTGATTGAGGAGTGTTTCTGCTTGAAAGAATTTCATTCAGAACTGAAGACCAATTCCAGCTACATCCATACATGATCAGAAAGTAGGAGGAAAAGGAGAGGATTGCTCAGCTGTACGAATCCTTGAGTCACAACCACTTTATTATCTTTCTTCGCTTGTCACTAGTGGGGGTTTGGCATGGATTGCTTCTGATTAAAATGTACCGACTGAAGCTTTCTCCTGCAGTTCAGGTGGCAGCTGAGCTCAGCCTGATGACTGGCCTCCCCATCTTCTATGGGGAGTTCAGTGCTGTTCCCTAGTTCTCGTTAATACCATCCTCTTAAATCCCAAGGCCATCAGCCTCAGCTTCTACTGTTCTCTGCTGGCCTTTTCTTTTTACCGCTCTGCCATTCAGAGCACTTTCTTTTCTGGTTTCCCCTAAAACCACTTGCATTTGTGTATGTGGCCAGTTTAAAAGATTTCAATGATGGAGTGGATTTAATCAAAACCTTAGAATTGAATATTGAACATCCTGGTTTTCTGCATTTCTCTAGCCGCCCCTGGCAAGTGGAGTTTCTCACTGGTCGCTTCTCTCCATAAGTTTCAGCCGCCTTTCAGGCAGTCCTCTTTGCTGTGCTCACTCCAATCTCAAAACTCCTGCCATCTGCTTAGGCAAAGGCCTCCAGACCTATTCTACTGGAAGGAAGGCCTCCAGACCTATTCTACTGGAAGGAAAGCTGATTACCCAGGTGTTTTCCCTAAAACAGAGTTTGAAAACTGGCAGCCTACAGGCTGAATTTAGCCTCAGCACTTTTTTTTTTTTTTCAATGTGAGCAAATATTTAGAAATCCAGAGTTAAAAACAAAAAACAAAACAAAAGCTTGGGTTTCTGGCTTTTCTTGAAATACCAAATATCGAGCAACTGGGGTCATATCTCCGCGGGCAGTTGCTGTTCCCTTCAGATAGGACTTTTCTGCTGTGTGTCGCGGTCCCCACAGTCCTCGCTTATGCTTGGCCTCTAGAGGCATTTGAGTTCAAGACTCCTGCTCTAATCAAAGGCTGTTCTTCCCTTCCCAGGTGACTCTCACATCTGCTGTCAATATTTTTTTCTCCACTACATGATCTTATAAAAATGTACCCCAAACTGTTCAAAGATGATGATTTACCTAGCATTGTTTTAAACATTTGATAATTTCTTTAGTTTAGAAATTATGTCACACCATTTAAAAAAGAAATGAGTTATTTCCACTTTTGGAATATTATGCATAGTGCTGCTGTGAACATTTATTTGCAGGCTCTTATGTGAACACCTGTTTTCAGCTCTTTTGAACAGATACGTAGGGGTAGAATTGTGGGGTCATAGAATTATCCTATTTTAGTTTTTTGAGCAACTGCCAAACTGTCTTCCATAGTGCCTGCCCCATTTTACACTCCCATCCCCAGTATATGAGAGTTCTAACATCTCCATATCCTCACCAACACTTAATATTTTCTTTTTAAAAATATTTTTTTTAATTTATTTTTGGCCGTGCGAGGTCTTTGTTTTTGTGCTGGCTTTCTCTGGTTGCGACGAGCAGGGGCTGCTCTCTAGCTGTGGCACCTGAGCTCCTTACTGTGGGGGCTCCTTTTGTTAGGGAGCGTGGGCTCCAGGGTGCATGGGCTTTGGCAGTTGCATCGCCGCGGGTCTGGAGCACAGGCTCAATAGTTGTGGTGCACGGGCTTAGCTGCTCTGTGGCACGTGGGATCTTCACAGATCAGGAACCAGATCTTCGTCTTCTGCATTGGCTGGCAGGTTCTTTGCCCCTGAGCCACCAGAGAAGCCTCCTTTTCAAATTATTATTGTAACAATCCTAGTGGATGGGAAGTGGTATTTCATTGTGGTATTAATTTGCATTTCTGTAATGGCTAACATCATACAATTTAGTAAATTTTTAATTTTAGAAACAATAAAGTTTGCAAATGAATTGGGGGAATGATTGGCAATATTATGGAAACTTCTCTTTTCTCTCAATAGCCTTAATGTTATTAACTATTCAGATATTCCTGACTTATAAAACTTAACTCTTCATTGGCTTTTGACTAATAGATATTTGCAATTTATCATGCTAGGAAAAAAGACCTCCTCCTAATGTACCACATTGCCTCAGAACAGAGTTATTTTTCATATTATTTATGTTGCAACCTTATCCATTCAGCTACATTTATACAAATAGTTTTAAAAGCCTCCTATTGCAGAATTTAATATTGATGGATGGAGACCCAGTCTCAAACTTACAAGGGTGTGCTGCTGAGGGAACCAAAAAATGAGACAGATGGTTTAAGAACAGGCATATTCTGTTTCACCTCTTAACTTTAACTGGAGATAATAAATGAACACCAACTAAATCATCCATGTGCAAGAATTTTGCTCTTGAATTTGGTTCATTCATTAGGATTTTTTTCAATTAATAACAAATGGTAACTTTTGAATTCATAAATACCTGATATATTGGATTTGTAAGGTGATTAAAGTTTGTTTACTTCATTAGTTTCTATGCAGAAGTCTATGTCAAATCCTATTAAAAGTATCATCAGTTTAGAAATTTCTTATCTGAAGGGCCTGTTTGCCCTCTGTCTCTCCATGATTGTCTTCAATAGAGTGAACTTGATTAATGAGCTGTTTCATTTTTCAGGATAAAGTTAACATTTTCCTTTTCCCAGCAATGCTAGCAAATTACTTGATTAATATCAAAAAGCTTTTCTTCGCGCATAACCTTTGAATAAACAAGTTGTGATACTGTTGGCAACATGTTAAGAGGTATTCCTATAAGTAGGCTATAAAGGAAATTGCCTTTGTAATTAAATATATAAAGAGGGAGCCTATTTTCTGCTTGCTACAAATCTTTTTTTTTTTTTTTAAGTTCCCTCTCGTAAAGTGAAGAATGTATAATGAATGACATTGGGCCAAAGCAGAACCCAGGGTATCTTTTTCTATGTTAAGTTTTCATTTGCATCTCCCTCACCATTGGAAGCCAGGAAGAAAACTGAAACATTTATGAAACTTAGAGTTTCTAATTCATAATTTTAGGACTCTTTAGCTTTCCCTTAAAATGTGGCAACAAGAAATAATTAGTCCCATGTTGATTGAAAGATAGATAACTCCCCCAAAAAACTTTCCTAATATTATTTAAAAATCAAAATCAGGAGAACAGCTGTTTTCATGGAGCAGAGAAAAGGCTTTTATGAAGAAGAATTTTAAATGAAAATGGAGGAAAATGAAAGAATTTAAAATGTGTCCTCATCATATGCTAAATGCTTTCTATATATCCTATTTCATATGGAAAATTAAACCTACCCTTTATTGCTGCGTTGTTAGTTCCCTTTCCAGGAGTCATTTCTCCCTCTGAATCAACTATCAGAACACCAACTTTGTCATAGATTTTTTGGCCCAATCCGGTAGATGGATTGTCCTTGGTTTGAGTCAGAGGTCAGCAAAATATGGTCTCCCAGGCCAAACCAGGTCTACCATCTGTTTTTATACAGCTGTGACCTCAGGTTGTTTTGTATGTTTGAAAAAAATCCTAAGTATACTATTTCATAATCTGTGAGAGTTATGTCAAGTTCCCAAGTCCATATACTTATGGACTCGGTTGTTTCTAGATAGTTTATGGAGGCTAGAATGGCAAGGTGAAGTGATTACACAGACCGTGTGGCCTGCAAAGCCTAAAATAGTTACTATCTGGCCTGTTACAGAAAAGTTAGATGACCCTTTGTTTAAGTGAATTGTAATAGACTTGTCTCTGGCTTTTCCAGGCCTGAGTCCAGCTGGCATTGCCCATGTGACGATGAAATGCAAGCAGAGGTCTGCTAGGGGGGTTCTGGAAAGGCTGTGCATTCTTCCTAAAAGGCTGGCATCTTACCTCCTGCTTCAGGTCTTGAATAGGAAAGTGAAGTCTGAAGGCGAGAGCTTCTATCTTGCAACTATGGGGTGATGAACATAAAAGCTGAAGCCAGCACCTTAAACCTCAGTTCCTGGCCCTTACCTGCCTATTGCCAGACTTCCTGTTACCTGAGAAAAGTCACCCCCATCTGGAAGGTAGTGTTCATTGGGCATTTAGACGCTAGCAAGCAAAATACCTTCCTCACAGACATGCCCTCTTTCTTTCCTTTAGGCCTAGAACCCGTTTCATCTCAGTAGTATAAGAAGAGTTGCAGGGGCCAGGAGACCCTTTCTGGCACCTGTTTGGTATATAAGAAATGGGTAGCCATTTCATCTTTTTGCAGCTAAGGTCACACCTGTGTTTGCTCCTCCTAACAAACCAGTGATGTCAGCAGCATTATCTTGATATCTGGGGAAATGGTTATGAGAACAGTCTGTTTGCCTTTGTTACTGCAGGTAGCTCACAGCAGGTCATCTATATTGCTGGTGGTTGTGGTCCTTCTCCTCCCTGCTACTCCCAAGTTAGATGTTCCATCATCTGTTCTGACTTAATGTTCAGATTAAAATGTTATTCTACTCATGATGCCATATTCTGTGTCTTATGTCAGTCTATGTGCATAGCCCCAAATGCCGCAGGAACAACATCGTGTCTTACTCAGCTTCATCACCCTAGTCTCTAGTGCAGTGCTTCATACATTACAGGTGATGAAGGGGTGAAGGGAAGGCAAATAAGCAGCCCAGCTGTCAGGTAAAAGAATGCAACATGGACGACAACAAATGCATTCTTTAATTTATCAGATATTTGTTGAATCTCTTGCTATATGCCTTTTTACAGGCGATGGGAATAAATTAATGAGTAAAACCAGCATCGTTAGAAAAGCTAGCATTTACTGAGTACTTGCCAGAGTAAATGCCAGATACTATTCTAAGCACTTTACAAATACTGATTTATTTAATCTTAACAATAATGCTGCTGAGAAACCTGAGGCACAGGAAGTTTCGTAACTTGCCTCCAATCACACAGTCAAAAGTGATTGAGTTAGGACTGGGATTCATATCCAGTGGGCCTAGCTCCAAGATACAACTTCCTTGCTTGTTATTATACTTTCAAGCTGCTTCTCTCATGTATTTAGGTGTAGAGAATACAGTGTGAAGAAAACTACTGCCCTTCATTATGGGATTGCAAAGCAAAATAATGCCAGATACATTTCTCATGATGGAGAGCTAGGTCCAACTTGCTAGGTTTCTAGTCCTGGCTGTGGATGTATTTCAGTGTATTAATTAATCTCTCTGTGTCTCAGTTTTCTTATTAGCAAATTGGAATCATAATAATATCTAACTCACAGGCTTATTGTAGAGATTGCAGGAATTAATGCATATAAAGCCCTGAAACCTGGACCTAGCATTTTCAAAGTATAAAACAAGGATTGGGTGTCATTACTGTTGCTGTAGTGGATAGTTTTGTAATTTACATTGTAATTATAATAATAACAATAGTTTTTAATATTGTAATACAGTCAGGGGATATGTGGGATTCCCTGGTGGCTCAGCAGTAAGGAATCCGCCTGGCATGCAGGAAATGTGGGTTCTATCTCTGGGTTGGGAAGATTCCCTGGAGGAGGAAATGGTAACCCACTCCAGTATTCTTGCCTGGGAAATCCCATGGACAGAAGAGCCTGGCGGGCTGCATTGGACATGACTGAGCAAATGGACACACACAGGGGATATGAAGTTGGACCATAAATGATCTCATAAATAATTATTTAATGACAAGTAGTGATTAAGTGTTGAACAGGTATATTAAAAGAGTTCTCCAGAGAAACAAAACTAGAATGAGTAGTATATTATTGGCTCATGAGGAGAGTTGGCTCACAAGAGTGTGCAAGCTGAGAAGTCCCAAGATCTGCTGGAGCCCCGGTGAGCTGAGGGTATAGTTCCAGTCCAAGTCTGAGCTCAAGTCCAAGAACCATGAGTGTGAAAGGTGTAGGTTCCAGTTTGAGTCTGAATCTGCGTCCAAAGGCAGGCGAAGAGTTATGTCCCAGCTCAAAGACAGGCAGAGAAAGCTCATTTTCCCTTACGCAGCCTTTTATTCTGTTCAGACACTCAACAGATGGGATGGGGTTCGCCTATGGGAGAGCACTTTGTTTTACTCAGTCTCTAATTCAGATGTTAATTTCATGCAGAAACACCCTCACAGACATATCCAGAATAATGTTTAACTAAATGTCTGAATGCCTCATGGCCCAGTCAAACTGACATGTAAAATTACCCATCACAAGTCCACCTCTTGTCAGCTTGGCACCCATTCACATCTCCTTAACCATACTTAATCTCCAAATAAAGACAGAAATGAGATCATAATTCTGCCAAACATGATACAACTATTTCCCCCTTCCCCAGAAGAGAAGAGAAGTCCTTGAGGGATGGTAACTCTTCTCCTTGATATCCAGTAACTTAAGTTCTTTTATGCCAATTCACAATCCTGAAATACTATGCTATAAAGTCAATACATCTTATGTTACATGATAAGGGAATAAGAAAGGAAAAAATATGCCGCTCATGTAAAGACTTTTACTTTATAGTAACGTTCTTTACTCGACCTCCTGGATTTTAAAAAGACTGTCTTTTGCATTGTGTTAATGTTTACCTCACTGGGGAGATCATGTGATGGCAGGGGAGACACGGATAAATTGATCAGTGCCTTGGGAAAATGTATATGATGGCTGGGGAAGAACAGTTTTGGCTTGAACAGTTTTCCATTAAGCAGAGTGCATGATTTTGAGACCTGGAGGCTAGGCCAGGAGAGGAGTGGATCCTGAAAGAGCAAGGAGCAGAAGACTCTAGAGGTGAATTTCAGGCAGGGCCTACGAAAGCGGGGAAGATACAAGCCCAGAGTCAGATGTACTTAGCCATTAAGTCCAAGCACTGGAGGGTCAAAAGCCAGAGAAAAGAGCCCCAAATCAGAACCTGGATCCAACCAAGAGGTGGGTGAAAAGGACAGGGCAAATCAAGGTGGTTTTTGCAATTGTTAAAATTCCTAGAATGTTCCTGGTTACTTCTCATGGGCTTCAGCCTGGCTATACTTAGGGACATGCAGTGGACTATGCTGTTTTAACATATAAAATAGAGTGAAATATAGGGCAAAGAGGATAAGAAGCATCATTTATATTCAAAGCATCATACTTTATAGCCCTAAACTATTTCATATGATCATGCATTTTTCACTTCTCTACAGAGCTGTTTATACTTCCATTCATTCATTCCATACCTATCCTTTAAGGAATGAAGATGATTTAAAAGGCCCTATGTGATGAAAACAAATAATACATTTATTAGAACTAGAAGTGAAGAATTATGAAAAAGAAAACATGAAAACAACTGGAAAACTGAGACAAAGTAAAAAAGCAGGGAACCATGTTTGTGTTTCATTCCTCAATATTAAATGAAAACCCTCAAGAAAAATATGAAGGGGGCCCATCTCATAATATCTTAATGGGTGATAAGGTCAAAATGAAAAGTAACCTGGGTGTTCCGAATACAAGATGTCTCCTCCTTCAAATCACTGAAGAGCCCTTGGTGTCAGTTCCCTCTCACATAAAACAATAATTAACTGCTTAGTGAAAAGAGCCATGGTTAAGAATCAGCAGTGTCTAAATCTTTCTCTGACACATGACCTTGGAAAATTTATTAAATCTTTCAGATACTCAATATTTTCATCTATTGGCTGGAGATCATGTGGAATTCAGACAATATATGGGATACATTTAGTAGAGCATGCCATGACATTTGAAAGTGTTCTATCTTCTGATTCTTTGAACTGACTCTTTATCATATGAGGTTTTAATAACCATTACTGTTTTATCGGTGTTTGCCAGAAGAATTTCTCTTTGAATCACCCAACTGATTGTATTCTTGGCATAGCCACTAGGGAACTCAAGTGAAATAAATGCAAACTGACAGCAAAACTAACTCTAAAAGTTTGTAACTCTTTATAAAAGAACGGACTGCAGATGAAAAGCTTTCCTTGGTTTCAAATAAGACAAAAACTTATAAACCAAAATGCTGTGATGTAGAGGAAGAGCACATAAAAGATCTGTAGTGCTTTCTCCCAATGTCTGCTTTGCAAAATACAGCAAATAATCATAATAAAGAATTAATTGGAAAGCTACTTTGGATCACAAGAAATTATCACAAACGAATAACTTTTCCAGTGAATGTCATTGGGGTTTATAGAAAGAAAAACAGAACACTTTTTTTTTTTTCTAGAGGAGATGCTGGTTTTGTGGGGGACAGGCTGAGGAGTACTGGTTCAGAGAGAAGGAGTCTACAATGAATGGTCTTGATAGCTCCTTGGATGCTGCCAGAAGAACAGAAAAAGAATTGAGGATGAAATAAAGAAGACATATTACAGACCTACCAAGTGAACAAAATTGTACCAGAAGCTTCACCTTGATTTCTCACTTAAGCCTTGCAATATCGTTAAAAGGTAGTTCAGCTCTTTTTAATTTAGTAGGAGGAAACCAAGATTACAAGATTTACTAGCATTGAGTAACTGCTCAGGATCCAACTGTTAGTAGATAAGTGATAAACCATGATTAGAAAATGAACTTGACGAGAAGGTTTCTCTTGGGCAAACCGTTTTCAGCCAGACTGGACTGCTATTTATTGCCACTGCAGTGGCTGCCATCTTCAAGACTGGGATACAAGGTGCGTAGTTGACCCAGCCAGGGAAGAGTGACCATCTGTTCTGGTGTCTCCTGAAGGAATCCCGAGGAGGGAAGCAGCAGTCGTGAAAACAGCCTGAAGCAGGGCACAAGGATGCCCATGGAGGACTTCTTACCACTCCTTTCTCTCAACTCCTCTACAGAGAGATTACTGACAACAGTAATGTTAAAAAAGGCTTTCAGTTCAGTTCAGTTCAGTTCAGTCGCTCAGTTGTGTCCAACTCTTTGCGACCCCATGAATTGCAGCACGCCTGGCCTCCCTGTCCATCACCATCTCCCGGAGTTCACTCAGATTCATGTCCATCAAGTCTGTGATGCCATCCAGCCATCTCATCTTCAGTCGTCCCCTTCTCCTCCTGCCCCCAATCCCTCCCAGCATCAGGGTCTTTTCCAATGAGTCAACTCTTTGCATGAGGTGGCCAAAGTACTGGAGCTTCAGCTTTAGCATCATTCCTTCCAAAGAAATCCCAGGGCTGATCTCCTTCAGAATGGACTGGTTGGATCTCCTTGCAGTCCAAGGGACTCTCAAGAGTCTTCTCCAACACCACAGTTCAAAAGCATCAATACTTCAGCGCTCAGCCTTCTTCACAGTCCAACTCTCACATCCATACATGACCACTGGAAAAACCATAGCCTTGACTAGATGGACCTTAGTCTGCAAATGTCTCTGCTTTTGAATATGCTATTTAGGTTGGTTACACAAACAGTATTTTTATCATTCCTAGAGAACTTATATATATATATATGTATATATATGCAATATATACACATTTTTATATACTTGTGTATACACACACACACACACACACACACACACACACATATATAATTTAGGACTTCCCTGGTGGCTCAGGGTAAAGAATCTGCCTGCCAATACAGGAGATGTGGGTTCAGTCTCCGGGTGGGGAATAACCCCTGGAGAAGGAAATGACAGCCCACTCCAGTGTTCTTGCTTGGGAAATCCCATGAACAGAGGAGCCTGGTGTGCTGCAGTCCATGAGGTCACAAAAAGTTGGACATGGCTTAGCAACTAAATAACAACATATATAGTATTTATGTACATATTATTTTTAAAATTAATTAATTTTAATTAGAGCCTAGTTACTTTACAATATTGTAGTGGTTTTGCCATACAATGACATGAATCCACCACAGGTGTACATGTATCCCCCATCCTGAACCCCCCTCCCACCTCCCTCCACATCCCATCCCTCAGGGTTATCCCAGTGCACCAGCCCTGAGCACCCTGTCTCATGCATCGAACCTGGACTGGGGATCCATTTCACATATGATAATATACATGTTTCAGTGCTATTCTCTCAAATCATCCCTCCCTCTCCTTCTCCCACAGAGTCCAAAATCCTGTTCTTTACATCTGTGTCTCTTTTGCTGTCTCACATATAGGGTCATCATTACCATCTTTCTAAATTCCATATATATGCGTTAATATACTGTATTGGTGTTTTTCTTTCTGACTTACTTCACTCTGTATAATAGGCTCCAGTTTCATATACCTCATTAGAACTGATTCAAATGATTCTTTTTAATAGCTGAGTAATATTCCATTGTGTATATGTACCACAGCTTTCTTATTATTTTTATATGTATATAATATTATAAACATAAAAATATATATATAATACTCATACATGCTATTATACATACACATTATTCTATTCTTCATGGCCATAGTTTGTGTTTATGAAGAAGATATTAAAACAGAGAGATCTGAAATCCAAAGTAATAGCAAGTGGCAGACAGAAACACAAACCCAGGTCTCCTAACTACTTTCCATTACAATCCCAACACTCAATAGAAGATTCCTTTTTGTTTTAATTTGCCAGTTTCAGAGGGCAATTGCAAAGCTGACCTCCTATTTGAAGTTAAGATCCTTTATTTCCTCAGAAGAAAGCGTCTATGTACAAAACACAATGGCATAGTAATGAGCTCCCCTGACTGTATCTACCATCTACGCACACTCTTAAATATTAGCTTCCTTTGCTTCCTCTGGTGTCCAAAGTAAAAATCAACAGGAACAGTAGGTGGCTTGCAGAGCACAGAAATTGGAAATTCAAAGATATTGAATAACATATAAGAATAAATCCTTATGAATGGTGAAATCTTGGTTTAAAAATATTTCCTTTTGGGAGGAGATAGCAGGCTGGGGAGAAGGACCGTTTTATTTAGAGACAGATAGGGGATTATGAGCAATCACACCTTTTCAGTTTCCTGTCTTTGAAAATGTGTGATCCTGCTAAATAGTTCTTGGCCAATTAAATATCCATTGAACAAAAAACACGATGACCTATTCTTTTAGATGAAGCCTCTCTGTTTTGTGCTGATTATATTTGATCACTGATATCTTGGGACTTCCTTGGTGGCTCAGATGTTAAAGTGTGTGCCCAGGGTTCAATCCCAGGGTTGGGAAGATCTCCTGGAGAGGGAAATGACAACCCACTCCAGTATTCTTGCCTGGAAAATGGATTCTCTCATGGATGGAGAAACCTGGTAGGCTACAGTCCATGGGGTGGCAAAGAGTCGGACACGACTTAGAGATTGAACTTTCACTTTTCTGATATCTAGAGAGCCATACAGGCTATTCACGGGAAGTGGAATTAGCTTTTTTCAGAAGTTTGGTGTAAGAAATAATTTCTATCCACCTTGTGTTTGCTGACAAAAGATGAGAGCCAATACTGTGCAAACACAACAGGAAAATACCTTTGGGGACTCTGGATCAATCAATCATTAAGCAAAATGTGGGATATGGGTGCAATCATTTATTCATCTTTATTTCTTTATTGAATAACATGAAACCTAAAAAATTGAAACACCAACCCAGTTCATTTTCAGTTTCAGTTTAGTTGTTCAGTCATGTCCAACTCTTTGTGACCCCATGGACTGCAGCATGCCAGGCCTCCCTGTCCATCACCAATTCCCGGATTTTATTCAAACCCATGCCAATTGAGTCAGTGATGCCATCCAACAATCTCATCCTCAGTCATCTTCTTCTCCTCCCACCTTCAATCTTTCCCAGCATCAGGGTCTTTTCAGATGAGTCAGCGCTTTGCATCAGGTGGCCAAGCTATTGGAGTTTCAGCTTTAGCAGCAGTCCTTCCAAAGAGATCCCAAGGCTGATCTGCTTTAGAATGGACTGGTTGGATCTCCTTGCAGTCCAAGGGACTCTAAAGAGTCTTCTCCAACACCACAGTTCAAAAGCCTCAATTCTGTGGCACTCAGCTTTCTTTATAGTCCAACTCTCACATCCATACATGACCACTGGAAAAACCATAGCCTTGACTAGATAGACTTAGTTCATTTTAGATATTCAAAATTATAGAAGTGGAGAAAAGAAAACATCTAAAACTAAACATCTAAAACATGATTCTGAACTAGCACTGAAACTGAAACATTGCTTGATCTCAAATTACTTCTTTTAAATCAACTTGGGAAATGACATAACCATATTTAATTCCTCTAAGAATTGTTCAGTTCCAACCATCTGCTAAATTAAGCAGCTGTAATTATAATGAACAATTATAGCAGACCTGATACAAAAAGGGTAATAACTTGATGTATAAGACAAAGTCCTAGGAGGCTACTAAAATCTTGAAGATGAAGATCAAAATTAGAACAGTTTTTTTGAGTGTACTGAAACTCTAGGCATGGTTAAGTTCAAAGTGCAGCATCACATTTTAAATTCTTTATTTCATTTTAGGAAAAATGGTCACCAAATTCCATCAAACTACCAGTTTTCTAGATTTTTCTTTTTTACCATGTCTTGTGAGATCACTCGTTGTTTCTTATGGGTTTCTTGGCCCTTCTCTATGCAGACACAAAAATCTTTAGCATAACTTCTAATAAATGTTTGTGTGCACACTAAGTCACTTCAGTCATGTCTGACTGTGTGACCCTATGAACTGTAGCCCACCAGTCTCCTCTGTTCATGAGATTGTCCAGGCAAGAATACTGGAGTGGGTTGCCATGCCCTCCTCCAGGGGATCTTCCCAACCCAGGGGTTGAACCCATGTCTCTTATGTCTCCTGCATTGACAGAGGGGTTCTTTATCACTAGTGCCACCTGGGAAGCCCCTAATAATTAAAAGAAGACCAAAACATTGAAATAGCTGGTCACCTAAGTACCAAGGATACATCATTAATGACACTAAAGAATATGTCGTTAATGAGTCTAGCAGTTTTCTTCTTTGGTCCTTAAATAGATGTTCAATGTTTCTGCAATTTTCTGGAAGTTTTAATATATGTGTTTGAGTCCAAACACATTTTCCATGAAGCTAGTTGCCTCAGACTAGTATTATTGAAGGTGAAATAGTAATAATAATAATAAGTTTTTTTGTCTTGCCTGCCCTGGAATGTTGCCTGTTGTATTCTCCAACCAGAGAGCTTATTTTCACAGCACAGATTCACATTATTAAATATTAGCAGGGACTCCTCATCAAAAAAGAAAAAAAATTGTATTTACATGTGGCTCCAAGTTCACAGAAAATAAAATGCCTTAGAAGTTCTTTTCCCTACAAATGCCAACAAAGCGAATACGGTAGGGACATTAAGGCTCCTAGGACAGAACTAATTCATGTTTTAGATTTTCAAAAATGTCATTCTAATTGTGTTGCTGCCCCCTGACAATATGAAGGCCTGAGATCAGGGGAACCTCCCCCTCCTTCCTCACGCATACACCCACCACCATGGAAGATATCATTTCTGAGTCTTTATAACAGTCTCACTCAGGAAATGCCTTCACTGCACTTTACAGTCTGTGGAACCATGAGGTCTGGAAATTGATTAAAACACTAATTGTAGTTGTATTTAGAGGTATGATTGACAAGGCAGATTCCAGGGAAAATGCAAATAGTTTCTCCTAGTCTAGTAGCATGCTCACATATTAATTTACTAGAATTAAAAATGTTAAGATCACACAATGAAAATATTATTCAGTTTAGGAGTCCTAGTGAGATTAATAAACACAGAGGTCCTAAAGGGCCTTTTTTTTTCTTTTTTATCATTAATTGTACCTAGTGGAGTCTTTAATAAGGCTTTCTTTCTCTTTTTTAATGCCATTTTGTAGGGATATTAGGGTGATTCATTTAAAATAATTTTGCACTCTGTAAAACCGAAAGGCCTATAAGAAAGTGTTTGCCTTTACCCATTTGTTTATCCATCTATCCATCCATCCATCCATCTATTCACCCCCTAAACATTTATTCACTCACCAAATACTTCTTAAATCACTACCATGTTCCAGGCACATAGTGAGCGAGAAAGATATAATTTCTGCCCTCATGTGGCATATATTCAAAGTAGAAAAGACAGAATATTGAAAAAGAATGACTGATCAGGTGTTTTTGACAGATACTGCATTAGGTTCAGCAAAGAGGCAAAGATTTCCCTTGGATGTCATTCCCAGGGACATAATATCTAGGATCGTGGCCTCCTAACCTTTCTAAAGGCTCCCACATTCCAGTGGGACTCTGAGGCAGAAGTCTCTGAGAGACTACCACATGGGTTAGTCCAGGTTATGTTTCTGGACCAGAGAGGACAAATGCTGGACAAATGCTGGAGCTTAGATGATGGGCAGGAGTGGCAAGAAGACAAAAGTGCCTGGTGAAAATGCTGGCAGTGTGCCAAAGCCACACAGATGACAATGATTTTTGTAGAATGATGCAGTTTGTCTCACATGACAAATGTTAAACTGAATACAATTCTGCTTGTTTAAATAGCAGTTTACAAGGATTATTACTTTCACTTTTAGTGTGACTATCTAGAGAATCAGTGAATACACATTAGCTAGCGGAGAAGGCAATGGCATCCCACTCCAGTACTCTTGCCTGGAAAATCCCATGGACGGAGGAGCCTGGAAGGCTGCAGTCCATGGGGTTGCTGAGGGCTGGACACAACTGAGCGACTTCCCTTTCACTTTTCACTTTCATGCATTGGAGAAGGAAATGGCAACCCACTCCAGTGTTCTTGCCTGGAGAATCCCAGGGACGGAGGAGCCTGGTGGGCTGCTGTCTATGGGGTCGAACAGAGTCGGACATGACTGAAGTGACTTGGCAGTGGCAGCAGCAGAGAGGAGGAAATAGGTGACATACTGATTCTGTATCACCTTTGCCTCTCCAAAGGCCACAGCTAGCTGGGTTTTTTGCTTCTTCCCTGGACCATTACCAGGAACTTTGTAGGAACCACAGATTTCTATCCTTTCCCCAGTCTGTGGATTCTCTCCCTGCCTCTTCTACCCTATGGTTGCAAATGCCGCTCTGGAAGACAGCGACATAACTGCAAGTCAACAGGCATTTACAATGTACTTCATGTTTATAGACTAAAATTTGTCTTTCTACCTCAGCTTCCCCTATAGTTGGTCCATGCTGAACTAGCTCTGCAATTTTGAGGCAATATTTACACTGTCTTGAAGAAGAACCAAGTTCATGACCAGGGGGATCTTCTGGAAAAGAATGTATTCAATGAATTATTTATCAAGACTCTTCAGACTATAACTGTTGCCTTGACAATAGCTTTAGCTTTTGAGTGAGTTATGGGATCTACAGTATTGACCCAAACGAATGTCTTTGGAGGTCAGGAAAGTGAGGCGTTTTATAACAACACTAAGGCAGCAGTAAGAGGTATGAGATAGCTGGTGGATTTAAAGAGCTGCTTTTTCAGACAGCTTATATTTTCATTATATATGCCAGGTTTATGTTAAAAATGATGGTCTAGCAGTGAAATAATTAACAGAATAACTAAGGTAACTAGGTAAAATGTGAGAATTCAGTCAATTCAGTCACTTAGTATCAGGTAGACAAAATAACTCATTTTTTTTAAAATAATTTTTTGAGGGGAAAGATATTTTTGGATGCATTATTCATCCCTGTGTGTATACATAGCATACCTATTTTCTTAAGATGTAGACAATTTGCAGCAACTGATCAGGTACAATGTTGAAAGTGGATGTTTTTATTGAAAGCCATAGATTGCAAACATGAACTCTCTTTGCCTTCAGTCTGCCCTTATTTAAGGATGTAGCACACTTTTTATTTCTATATTTTAAATGAGAAATATCCCTCTTGAGAAATATGTATGCAGGTCAGGAAGCAACAGTTAGAACTGGACATGGAACAACAGATTGGTTCCAAATCAGGAAAGGAGCATGTCAAGGCTGTATATTGTCACCCTGCTTATTTAATTTATAGGCAGAGTACATCATGAGAAATGCTGGGCTGGATGAAGCACAAGCTGCAATCAAGATTTCCAGGAGAAATATCAATAACCTCAGATATACAGATGACACCACCCTTAGAGCAGAAAGTGAAGAAGAACTAAAGAGCCTTTTGATGAAAGTGAAAGAGGAGAGTGAAAAAGTTGGCTTAAAGCTCAACATTCAGAAAACGAAGATCATGGCATCTGGTCCCATTACTTCATGGCAAATAGATGGGTAAACAATGGAAACAGTGACAGACTTCATTAATTTGGGCTCCAAAATCACTGCAGGTTGTGACTGCAGCCATAAAATTAAAAGACACTTACTCCTTGGAAGAAAAGTTATGACCAATCTAGACCGTATATTAAAAAGCAGAGACATTACATTGCCAACAAAGGTCCATTTTGTCAAAGCTATGGTTTTTCCAGTAGTCATGTATGTACATGAGAGTTGGACTATAAAGAAAGCTGAGTGCCAAATAATTGATACTTTTCAACTGTGGTGTTGGAGAAGACTCTTGAGAGTCCCTTGGACTGCAAGAGATCCAACCAGTCCATCCTAAAGGAAATCAGTCCTGAATATTCATTGGAAGGACTGATGCTGAAGTTGAAACTCCAGTACTTTGGCCACCTGATACAAAGAAATGACTCGTTTATAAAGACCCTGATGCTGGGAAAGATTGAAGGTGGGAGAAGAAGGGAACGACAGAGGATGAGATGGTTGGATGGCATCACCAACCCAGTGGACATGAGTTTGAGTAAACTCCAGGAGTTGGTGATGGACAGGGAGGCCTGGCATGCTGCAGTCCATGGGGTCGCAAATAGTCAGGTACGACTCTGCAACTTAACTGAACTGACTGAAGAGTAACAATCTTTTATTTCTATAATTCTATCTCTACCCACTCTGTGATAAATCGATACCTTCTCACAAGGGCTTGTAAATGCAGAGCTTCAGACTAAGACATGCCATTCTGCCATTCTGGTCACTTCCCTGATTCTCTCAGTGATGTCTCCTGTCCCTCAGAAGCCTAGTGTTTGATTCTATCTGGGGAGTTTGTAATTTGTTCAATTCTGTCTCCTCACAACAAAAATGTGAAGTGAGGGACCAGTGTTATAGCCCTTGGATGGACCAGTGTTACAGCTCTGTGTTACAGCTCAGTTTCATTTAGAAAGTAAAGGAAGATGCATCCTCGAGGTGTGAGGGCATGGTGACCCAAAAGGCGCAAAGAGAAGAGAGGCTCCCGGCCCACTTTTGACTCCTCCTTTTATGTATTCTTCTCCTCCTCTGGGCCTGCCCTGTGTAAACTGGGCTAGCCAGGAGAGCTGTTTGTTCTATCTGAGGTCCTCACTGTGGTCCTCAGACCTTCCTTTGGTCTATTTTCTCAGGCTTTTCCCTTCCCACCATTTTGAACTCCATTTTCCTATTCTAACTACCTAACAATTCCATATCTGGCTAGCCTTGCCTGTGCCTCAAACAATTGTGTGTCCCATTCTTGATCCACCCCACACCAACTATCACATCAGATGTGAAAAGTTGAGTTCATATCAACCTGAGTCACCTATACTTATATGGTGCTCAAGGTCTTGCTGCTTCGTCTTAGTAGCTCATAAATCTGTGCAATGTGATTTTTATTTTTTATTTTATTTCATAGGTCTTGCCCTAGATCTCTATAGTTCTATTGGATTTTGGGAACTGATCTCGAGGATCCAGCATACTCTGCCCAGCATTGTTTCTCTGACACTTTCATTCTTTAGTGACTATTGGTTAAACACATTTGTGCTAGGCATTATGCTGAGTGCTGGAAATAGAATTTTGGACAAGACAGACACAGTTTCTTTCCTAAAGGAGCTTAGAGTCTAATGGGAATGATAGATTCAAGACAGTAAATCAATCAGTCAATCAGTAAATCAGTAAATTGTTTAGACACTGAAGAAATGATTACAAATGTAAGAGATGTTGCAAAATGGGAAGGAAAGAGTGTTATAAAAGGGTATGATGAGGGAAAATTTGAAAAACCTCAGAAGGTCAGAGAAGGATTCTTGAGGAAATACCATTTAGGCTGAGACCTGAGAGCTGAGAAGTAATTAAATAAGTAGGTGACTGCAGGAAAAATTGGAGGAAAAGCAGTGGCCCCTGAAGCCATGTTTGAAAATGATATTCTGGCAGTGGAATAATTAACTAAATAAGCAAAATAATTAGCTAAAATGTGG
This sequence comes from Capra hircus, assembly GCF_001704415.2. Lineage (NCBI taxonomy): Eukaryota > Metazoa > Chordata > Mammalia > Artiodactyla > Bovidae > Capra > Capra hircus. The sequence goes on from NC_030812.1 coordinate 12,474,733, forward strand.
GAATCCAGTCAACTCTGTGAGTTAGGATCAGGAAAGTCTGTTAAGACGCTGCATTCCTGAGATCAAACTCCATCTTCGGTCTTTCTTCCTTGAGGCTGGAGAGACCAATGAAACCAGATGAAGGGGGCCTTGTAAGTCACAATAAAAGACTTTCATTTTATTCTTAGATAATGAAAAACACTGAAAGCTTGGTTTAACACATGTAAATTATGAAATATTCTGAAAGTACAAAATAGTGTGAAAAGAATACATTAGGTACCTCTCTAGTCATCATCAAGCCTAATATTTGCATTTGCTTCACAGGTTTTGAAGAAATAAATGTTTCACTTCAGCTAAAATCCCCAGCACTGGTCCTGCTCCATCCCTTTCTTTCCAGATAACCACTGTCTTGAAGTTGGAGTGTATCAGTCCTGTATAATGAGACAGTCTCTAATGAAGCTCAAAAAGTACAGTCATCATGACTTTGGAAGTTGTCTTCTAGGTATGTATTTTGAAGAGACCTTACATATATGAACAAAAGACATTTTCAAGAAACTTATTACTCATTGCAGTGAAAAAGTGGGACTAACATAACCATTCTCAATAGAGGGATGAATAAAGAAACCCTGGGTTAATCATACAGTGGAACCCGATTCATCAGTTGAAAAGAAACGCCTTGGAGCTTATGAATTTTTGGTGAAAACATTAAAAAATAAGATGTCTAGTTAAAAAGTCTGGTTCCAAAGGAATATATGGTTCATGTATAAAATATTTAAATACATAAATAAAGCAATATTATTTATGGAAGCAAATATATGTAGTGAAAATGTAAAAAGCATTGAAACGTCTAAGCAGGGATATATATAGTAGAAATCGTATTTTATAAGCTCAGTCTGGCTACAATTTTAAGAGTGCAATCGCAAGAGTAGAACAGTTAAGAAGTTACTATAATAGAGGAGTTGAACCACAGTTGAAACTTTGATTAGGGGGAAAAATAGATTCCAGATCTATTAGAAGGTAGAATTTTTAGGATACGAGTTTGGCTGTGAGGGTGTTACGGGTAAAACGGAGTCAAGTGACTTTCAGTTTTCTGGCTAGAGTTACTTGGTGTTACTAGAATTACTAGAGTTACTTGTCACTTGTGCTTCTGTTTACTGAAGGGAAGAGCAAGGATTATACTGACAGCTCCGGGAATGGGTGGAGGTAATAAATACATTGTTTGCAAAATGAATGTGAATTGCTTTCTTCAACTAGAGATGTTGAGGATGTATCGGAAATGGGTCTGATAGTCAGTAGGGAATTCTGAGATGGAGATAAACTTTGAGAGTCATTAGCATATACTTGGGAGGCCATTCAGTTTGTAAGAGGAGGTGGAATTGATTAGATGGAGTATACAGAAAAAAAACAAAGATGACCTAAGACTGAGCCCTGAGGGGCGTTAAAATGTAGTGTTGTCTTTGGAGGCTAAGAGGAAGAGGTCATAGAAATACAATGAAAAAACAGGTGAGAACAGAATATGCAATCAGAGAAGCTAAGGAAGCAAATTATTTGCAGAAAAAAGGATGACAGCCAACAATTGTGAATGCTGATGATACTTCAAGCAAGAGAAGGGATGAGAAGTATCTGTTGGATTTTGCTCTATAGAAGTCATTGGTTGTATAACAGTGAGCACGTTCAGAAGAAGGTTGGGCTGAAAGCCATTTAGGGTAAGTTGAGAACTAAATGGAGGAATGGAAATGGAGATAAATGAGAGGTGGAGACACTTTGTTGGAGTCTTTTGTCTGGGAAGGAAAGGACAACCATGGGTAAGAAATAGGGAAGTAGGAAGCTAGGGCGAAAGGAGTAATTGTTCTGTTTTTGTACATTTGTTTCTTTAAGATGAGGCAAATTAATGTGTTTAAATGCTGCCAGGAAGGAAGGATTCAGTAAAGAGGGGGAGATGGAAGATGTTTACAAAAAAGAGAGAGAAGATAACCAATAGGTGACTTCCCTCCAAAGAAGATGAAATTCAAAGCATTCTATAATGATTTATTCTTTAGTTAATTGATAAATGAATAGGAAAAAAATATGTCATTTATCCTGAAATAGTTGTAAATCATAAAAAAAGAAAAAAGGCTGTGGTGTGAAAAGGTTTCCTGATTTGGTTTCCTTTATTGTTGAGCTGAGGGTTTTCACACCTGATTGCCTCTATTGTCTCTCTGAAGCAGGAAGTGAAAGCATTTGCAAAAGGAGTGGGTAGGATTTACAGGTTTTAGGAGAGCAGAGTTTGCAGTGGCTGTTGTGGAGGGTTGGAATGGATTCTGAATCAGGAAACAACAGAGAGTTTCTGTCACCTTTTAGTTCCAAGTTGAGGTTGGAAATTTTGAATTCATGGTGGTGCTAATGTCCTTGGACCATGCTCATGTATCTATGCTCTGCTCCCTTTGGATTAATTCTTTTACAAGAGTCTCCTCATTTCTTCCTACAGACGGACTCCCCTTCCAGATGTGCCACACATGTATTTGCAGTCAATATAAGGCATAGGTCACTTTCAAGGAGCCAGTGTTGTTTTCTTAAACTATATCCAGCAAATTCGAAAGAACTCTATATGAAGGCAATACTTGAAGGCTTAGCGTCTCTAAGCATGTCATAAGCTTTCATGGACTTCCAAATTTATTGTGATTTTAAGCCCTGAAAGAAGTGTTGGGTGTTTTATTTAAAGCTCTCTATGAATGACAGCATGAGAACCAAGAGTTTCCATTTTTCATGAAAAATTTGCATAGTCTGTGGCACAGGTTTCATCAACCCTGTGCCCCTTAAGTGTGGCCATGTTTGTATTGTGCAGATATTTGTTGTTGTCATTTGGGCATCATCTTAATATGGGAAAATGTCATAGGTATTCAGAAGTCAGGGAACACTGTGGGATATTCTCATATGGTTACTGTGGTCTGATTGAGTCAGCAGCATATTGACACTCATTTGCTTTTCCATAGATTCAAAAGAACCAATGTTTTCTTTTTAAAAGTGACTTCATCTTCCATCGTAAATGTCTCTACTCTAAGGCCTGGTGAGAGAATTCCTTGGAAACCAAAGAACATTTAGTCATTTAATGTGTGTGTGTGGGTGTTTTTCTCTTTAATTTATGAAGTTCTTTGAGCAAGTAAATTAAAAAGTGGTGTGTTAGTATTCCACATTTTGTTATTTTTGAGGCAAATTTATTTCATAGGCAAGTCTATAATTTAAGCAGTGTTTGTGATCATCTGTGAAGCTTTTAGTTATCTGTATGCCATGGAAATTGGTTTTATATGAGTTTGATCAGAAAAGGAGTAGAATGATCACCAGTTGTGGAATAAGAAAACTTGGGTTCCACTTCTAACTCTGCTACAAATATAATCTTGAGTCACTCTGTCTGAGCACCAGCTTTTTGACCTATGAAAGGAGGAGTTTTATTAGGTGATTCTTAAAATGTTTTCCAGATCTTAATCTCAACTTTAGGAGTTGACACAGCTGGTAGGCAGCATGTAAAAAAGGCTAAACATTGTTAATGCTTCTAATTCTTATATGTAACAGTAATGGCTTAGTCACTAAGTTGTGTCCGATTCTTGTGACCCCATGGACTGGGAACCTACCAGGCTCCTCTGTCCATGGGATTCTCCAGGCAAGAATACTGAAGTGGGTTGCCGTTTCCTTCTCCAGGGAATCTTCCCAACCCAGGAATCGAACCTAGGTCTCTTACACTGCAGGCTGATGCTTTACCAACTGAGCTACAAAGGAAGCCCTTATATGGCACAATTCTTATATTGTACAATTAAAAATGTACAGATTCAAGCCTGAGATTTAAGTTCATAGTATTCATTCATTTATTCCATGATGAGAACCAGAAAGTTGGCGAACAACTATGAAAAAGAAATGTATCAGTCCTCCGGAGTTCACATTATTGCATGATAGGAAATGTCAGCAGTTATTGGAATAAATCAGATAAGTGATCCTGCGATAATGTCTGCATCTCAAACTTCTCTTCTTAGTATATCTAACCTCCTATGTAGTATCATTACTTGTCTCTCTTTAGCACTTTAGACTTCACGCATCTCAGACTGAACAATTGAGCCCACTCTCTGTTCTCAAAATATACGTTGTAATTTTTGTAAAATGACATCACCGTTCACCTGCTTGCTCAAGTCAGAAATCTAAACATCTTATCTGATTTCTACTTTTCCTCAGTATCTCTGCATCTAACCCATCAGCAGACCCTGACCAACTTATGCTCAGAACTTTGCATTCCCAAGGCTAGCACTCTGGTCCAAGCCACCATCATACTTCAGCTGGACTGCTCTAAGAACCGCCTTACTGCTCTCCTTACTTCCATTCCCATCCCATTCCAACTTATTCTCAAAAAGCAGTCAAAACAATGTATTAGAAATACATATTCAAACATGGCACTTTCATTCTTGGAGCCTCCTTTGACTTCCTATTGTATCTCAGATGAAATCCAAGAATTGACATCATCTCCCCCTCTCTGTTTCTCTGATCTCATGGCTTTTTACCCCTTGACCAGAAAGCTCAGCCACTCTGAGTCAAGCTCTCATTCTTCAGCTTTCAATGCAGAGATCTTCACCTCAGAGATGATTTCTGTTACCATCTAAATAGATTGCACATCCTTACTTCTTTTTCTGTTTTATTACCACCTGCTCTTTTTTTCACCACACTTATAACAGCATTTAATTTGATTAAAATTTTATTCCCTTGTTTATTGTTTAACTTGCCCACTAGAATGATACCTTCATTTGGGCAAGAAATTTGGCAGTTCTATTCACTTAGCCTCCAGCATAGTCCTTATTGTATAGATCATTAAATATTACTTTAAAAAAATCAGTCCAATAATTATGACTTTTTCTGCTTTTCAACTTGAAAATATCAAGGAAATGGCAACAAACGGTATTTGATATTTATGTTTTTAGATTAGACATATCCATGATGTGTCTCACAGTTACCAATTATGCAAAGACTGACATGATTAAAATAATAATTTGCAATTTATAGTAGCATCACACTCTTCATTTTTTGAAACAATGCATCTATGAAGAACCATAAAAAGATAAATTCTTAATTGAACTAAGTCCAATTCTATTTAAGTACTTATTCATACAGCAAGTTGCAGAAGAGTTTTAATTAGTAATGTGCTTAATGACTGTCAAACAATTTTTCACACCATTCAACTTTTACTTTTGTACTCCTAACAAAATAATATTATCCCTTCTGACTAATTTTCACTCATAAAAGCCTAAGTACTAATGTTCTAATAAATTGCCAGCAATTTTTGTGTAAAATAATTTTTTAAATTTTTTGGTCTTTCCTATTACATTGTGATTTTTTTTTTTTTACGTAAGATTGAATATCACATTGTGATGATAATTTTATGTTTATGAATGATTGACAAAGAGAAAGAAGGAGATATAAAAATAATAAAGTAACTTTTAACTTATATGCATTTGAAATTAATAAAAAACTTGTGAATGATACAAATGAAGTTATTTAAGAAATATGGCTGTGGGCAGTTCAAATTTTATAATGAAATTAATTTTCCATAGTAGATAATACAGTAAGCTACTTAGAATCTATTAATACAGAATTGTCTCTTTTTTGTGTGTTATTCTCATTTTCTAGAATATTTGTAGCTCTCTTTTGAAGACTCATTACATCTTTAGAAATCTTAGTATATAAGAACCTATCACCTAACAAGTGCCTAATAAAATTTTGTTGACTTGAAGTGAAATATTTCTAGATTAAGTCCTACAGAGCTTATGCTCTATGCCACATGAATTATTTAGATCTGAATTCTATTGTATATTTTAATGATAGGATGATCACTAATATTTTTGTCATTTATAATTATATTTTATTTAGTTTTTGGATAGGAATACACATAGGTTGTGTTTTTAGGGAAATGTAATAACCACTATTAATAATCTTAACATGCTCTCTTTCTTTTTAGTCTTTTTCCTAGGTATATTTTAAGGTCATACCATAACATAAGGTTTTGTTGTTTGTACTTAATGTGGCATAAATATTATCACAGTGATTTTTAACAACTACAAAATATTCAATTTGTAGTTATATTTTAAGTTACTAGATGGTAAATAATCTGCCTGTGATGTGAGAGACCTGGGTTCAATTCCTGGGTCAGGAAGATCCCCTGGAAAGGGAAATGGCAACCCAATCCAGTATTCTTGCCTGGAGAATTACATGGACAGAGGAGCTTGGTGAGCTACAGTCCATGGGGTCAAAAAGAATCGGACACAACTAACACACACATGCTATTTTTAAATATCTGGATTATTTCCACTCTATGATAATATAAACCACACTGTGACTAATATGTTGTGGTGTAAATCTTTGTCTGCATTTTTTCCCTATTGGTTAAAATGACTGGATCTCATGATAGGGATATTTTTATGCATTTTGAGTTGTGTGGAAATAGCATTAAAATTGTTTGACAACTTTTAATAATAGCTACATTTACTTTGAATACTTCAAGCACATTTTCTCATACCTCCCTTTTGGTAGGTATTAATATTATTCATCCCTTAAAACAGTTGGAGATTTCAAATAATGCAGTCAAGGTCACATAGCTAGTTTATGCTAAAACCAGATTTTAAGCATAGTTTTTTTTTTTTCTAATTGCTGCTGCTGCTAAGTCGTTTCAGTTGTGTCCGACTCTGTGCGACCCCATAGATGGCAGCCCACCAGGCTCTGCCATCCCTGGGATTCTCCAGGCAAGAACACTGGATTGGGTTGCCATTTCCTTCTCCAATGCACAAAAGTGAAAAGTGAAAGTGAAGTCGCTCAGTCGTGTCTGACTCTTAGCGACCCCATGGACTGCAGCCTATCAGGCTCCTCCGTCTACGGGATTATCCAGGCAAGAGTACTGGAGTGGGGTGCCATTGCCTTTTCCATTTTTCTGATTATAAGGATATATAATCTGAATTGGTTTGTTTGGCTGCCATAACAAAATACCATAGACTGGGTGGCTTGAACAACAGAAATGTATTGTCTCACAATTCTAGAGGCTGGAAGCTCAAGATCAAAGTTTGGTGTCTTTCAAGGACTCTCTCCTTGGCTTGCGGAGGGCTGCCTTTTCACTGTATCCTTATGTGATCTTTCCTCTGTGCATACTTGTCTGTGTTCTAATATCTTTTTCTTTTAACAACACCAGTCGCATTGGATTAGGGCCTGCCCAATCAAACCTCATTTTGCCTTAATTTCCTCTTTAAAGGCCCTATTTCCAAACACAGTCATATTCTGAAGTACTTGGGGTTAAGAATTCAACATAAGAATTTTTGAAGGACACTTTTTAGCTCATAACATCATCCTTTATAATAAATAACATTTTCCTAAAGGAATAGTCTACCTTACACTCTATTGTGAAATATTGGTTTTTTTTACATGTGGAATAAAAGAAAATACTTTTTAATTAAAAATGTCTTTTAATTTTTCTGGAACTTCTAGACAAAACAATTTGACATAAAACAACCATAGCAAAAAGAAGTATAGCAAAAAGGAGGAAAAAGAATTATAATATGTAGATGATATATCTGTACAATTAGAACTACATCCCACCCAAAATTAACACAAAAGCTCTTAAAATTTTCAGGTATTCTTTAAAATCTTAGATATAAAATATTCAAAGCAATCATTCTTCCATTATTAACTAAAAGAATGTTGTTCCAGCAACAGTAATTTCATTGTAGGAATTTGTATTTTAAAATATATGTACAAAAGAGTACCTGCTTATAACCTGTATATAAAAGTATAACAAAGCAAACAAAACAAACAAAAAAAAAGCAAACACATCTGCACTCCACATCAGCTTAAGAAATGGAAAAAGCACCCTTCCCTGAATGTCTTCCTGTCCTTTGAAACTCCAAGACGTAATCACAATTCTGACTTACTATTCCTCTTTTTAAAAAAATGATTTTTCCACATCTGTGGAACTTGGTGGTAACTAAGCCATGTATCTTCTGTTTTTATTATTTTCAGTTCAGTTCAGTCGCTCAGTCATGTCTGACTCTTTGCAACCCCATGAATTACAGCATACCAGGCCTCCCTGTCCATCACTAACTTCTGGAGTTCACTCAAACTCATGATCATCGAGTCGGTGATGCCATCCAGCCATCTCATCCTCTGTTGTCCCCATCTCCTCCTGCCCCCAATCCCTCCCAGCATCAGGGTCTTTTCCAATGAGTCAACTCTTCGTATTGGGTGGCCAAAGTATTGGAATTTCAGCTTCAGCATCATTCCTTCCAAAGAACACCCAGGACTGATCTCCTTCAGAATGGACTGGTTGGATCTCCTTGGAGTCCAAGAGACTCTCAAGAGTCTTCTCCAACACCACAGTTCAAAAGCATCAATTCCTCGGTACTCAGCTTTCTTCACAGTCCAACTCTCACATCCATACATGACCACTGGAAAAACCATATCCTTGACTAGATGGACCTTTGTTGACAAAGTAATGTCTCTTCTTTTCAATCTGCTGTCTAGGTTGGTCATAACTTTCCTTCCAAGGAGTAAGCATCTTTTAATTTCATGGCTGCAGTCACAACCTGCAGTGATTTTGGAGCCCCCAAAATAAAGTTTGCCACTGTTTCCACTGTTTCCCCATTTATTTCCCATGAAGTGATGGGACCAGATGCCATGAATGTTTTCTGAATGTTGAGCTTTAAGCCAACATTTTCACTCTCCTCTTTCACTTTCATCAAGAGGCTTTTTAGTTCCTCTTCACTTTCTGCCATAACGGTGGTGTCATCTGCATATCTGAGGTTATTGATATTTCTCCTGGCAATCTTGATTCCAGCTTGTGCTTCTTCCAGCCCAGTGTTTCTCATGATGTACTCTGCATATAAGTTAAATAAGCAGGGTGACAATATACAGCCTTGACGTACTCCTTTTCCTATTTGGAACCAGTCTGTTGTTTCATGATTATTTTGGCACCTTAATATAAGTGGAGTAAGTCCGTGTATGCTCTTCTGTGAACAGTTTTTTCATCTGACATGTTTTTTGAGACATATCAGTGCTGTGTTGTAAAGTGGTAGTGTATTCATTTTTGTTGCTTCTAGTATTCCATGATATAAAAATACCACAGTCTATTTACCCATTTTCCTGCCTAAGGATGTGCAGAGTTGCCACTTTTTAAAGTTATAAATAATGGTGCTTTCAAGGTTTGTGTTTCTTAGGATACATATTCAAGCATATTTGAGGGCAGTGACTTTTAAACTGTTTTGACTCCAACCCTCAGTAAAAAAATTGTTTTACATGGTAACGAAGTACACATACACATAATGTGTATGTGCACATATAACTAAAAACAATATGTTTACAAAATACTATTACATGTGGTGCTCACTGGTATTTTCTATTCTGTTTTTTTAAATGCTGATGATAGACCTAAAAATTGATTTTATGGTACTAATATACCTCTTTTAAAGCCAGAAGAGAATAATGTAGAATTTTAATCCATATTAATAATACACAATGTTTCATATTATCCTCCAGAAGAAGGATGGCTTTAAAGTTCTACTAATATGGTAAAACTTTCTTTTAAGTCCATTTTAATCATGTCACTTTTTTTCTCAAAATGCCTCTGATTCTGGTAGATATTACATCACTCCCTTTTCTTTCTAACCATTTTTTCCTGCCTCTTTCTAGTGTTGATCACCAGTCTCTTTGCCCTTTCAAAATCTTTCTCTTTGTGTGTCTCTAATCTTTTATTATGTAGAAACATTTAGCCATAGGATCAATTCACCTTGAAATGGGAGGTTTTATATAACATAGTTTCCAAAACGTAGGTATTTATCCATTAACGAATCCTCAGATCAAGGTAATGGGTAAGATCAGTCTTTTTTCATTCTAATATAGTAGATCAGAAAACAAGTAGGTTTTATTTTGCAAGGCTTTTGCTACAGTTCTGTGTGTGTATGTACTAGGTTGCAGTAATATGTATTTCTTATTTTAAACATGCAGTAAAATATTTATTTCCATCATATTCTCATTAGTAAAAACAACAGTAAAAACAGACAAACCAAAACAACTTCTTAATCTTCTTTACACTGAGTGCACTATGTATTCTAACACCCTCTGCCACCTTTTATCATTGAAACCTCTGGAGAAGTTAATATATGGCATAGGCTGACCAGGGACTCAGGCAAATCCATTGGTATTAGACGTCAATGGATCTGAGTGTAATAACTGCCCACTGTAGCTCTTAGCTCCACCTATGTCTTTAAGAGGGATCAGATAGTGTTTTTTTCAGAGTTACTTTTTGACACTGAAATCTGGGAAGATTTCCTTCTCCCAAGAGTTGAGCAATATTGGGTTCCTTCTTAAATTTTCCCCTCCAGCCTTGTGGTCCAGTTCTCAGTGAGCAGTGCCTGGGTGATCATGGTGGTCTTGCTTGCATCATACTTCACCACATGTAATGCAGATTCCAGGGCCCTGCCTGGCTCTGAGGAGCTTTTGGGGTTGGAAATTAGCCTTTCTGCCCAGGGGCCTCGGTGGTCAAGAGACCCACCTCAGGCCTACAGAAAGGCTCACACCAACTCACTGCACAAGCATGTCACATAGCTTTCTTATTCCTCAAGGTGACCACCTTCTGCTTTTCCCCTGTTCATTCTCACTCAGTTTCACTGATCTGTGAGTTTTTTCAGTCTCTGGGCCGATGTGTTGATGCATTGTTGATTCTTCCTTGTTCCAGTCATTTCCAGTTTTTTAAACTGCCCTCCACATACTCTTCAAATTTTGCAACCAGAATCTTTTCATTCTTTGTAAATGTTCAGGGAAAAGTCTGTTTCAAATGTTTACATATGGGTATAAATATAAGACTTCACACATCTCTCCATCTTTTCTTAAGCTCTTTAGAATGAAGCGCAATATTTTTCTACACACACAGAGCTTTGAGACACTGAGTTCTCATATAATTATAGTACTAGAGTCCTCCAAACTCCTATATCATCTTTGTTACCTGTGAGGCTTTATATACAGTATAGTACTCAGGCATGTTCTAATCATGACTCCATAGACAACATCTCACATATGCATGAATTTTCAGATTTCAGTGTTTTAGGCATATACACTTAGCATATGTAGCATATATGTTACATGCTTTGAATAATTTTTTTCCTTATGCTCTAGTGTTTCTAGTTAATCTGCACCAAGTAATATCCCCAGAGATTTCTATCATAAGGGTGGCTTCCCAGATGGTGCTAGTGGTAAAGGATCCACTTGCAATGCAGGAGACGCAAGAGACACTTTGATCCCTGGGTCGGGAAGATCCCCTGGAGGAGGAAATGGCAACCCACTCCAGTATTCTTGCCTGGAGAATTCAATGGACAGAGGAGTCTGGCGGGCTACAGTCCATAGGAATTAGACATAGACACTACTGGGCATGCACACACTCACAGCTTATTCTACAAAATGAAAGATAAGAGACACCAAAGGGGAATATTTTCAAATGGCAAAGCGGCTAGTGGATCAGTGTTTTCAAAACCTACTTCGTAACATACCCCACAGCCTCCAGACATTTCTCTTTCAGAGGTCGCGTTTGAGCAAGTGAACCATAGCAAGGCTCTGAAGCAGCTCAAACATTGCTGCCTCAAACCTAGTAGTGTGGTAACCCCTGCGCCTGTTGACTCAAGAGAGCCAATTTCTAGCCGTGCCTTCAGTGACATCATGTTAGTGACAGTATCAGTGTTGAAGCTGGCCACAGTGGGCGTAGCTATACCACAGAAATTGGCAAATGTGTTGCAAGTGAGTGCTCTTTTTTGTTGACACATTTGCTGGCACACATCTGCTGATACCTGATCTTTCTTTGATTTCCTTTTTTCCAGGAAATAATGTAATTTATTAAGACATATCATGTAGGGAAAGGTTGGGTTAATCTAAAATTTTCAGTCTAGAATTGCACATGGATTATTTTATTAGAGTTAAGGGTTTACAGCATTGTGTCCATCTATGTTTTCAATGGAAGGGCCAGTCTTGAATGCTTCCTTAACTCTCTAATCTGTGAAAAACTGAAAGCTTGATTAAGGGGGGATCCCCACCCTCTTATTCTGCATTTGATGTGGTCTGTCACCATACCTCTTGTCAGTTCAATAGCCGCTGACTTGCCCGTCACAGTCGTTATAGGGATGCAATGTTTCCTCCATTCTAAGGTGATAATTCAAACGGAGTTGCAGCTGTACTTGAATTTTAGGGCAAATATTCTAGACAGAAACACTTAAGGGTTAATCTGAAGGTAACTGGACCCACTTGGAAACCTCTGCTGTTGTGCTGGGCTGCACTGAGACCAACTTGCACATCCTGGGAAACAAACAAAGGAGAACAGTAATGTAATAAAACATGACCCACGTATGCCTGCCAAATCCCAAAAGCACAGATAACCTGTGTGGACCTTTATCAAAAAGTTCTCAGTGGAGGGGGATTTTGCCCGAGGAGACATTTAGCAATGTCTGAAGACTTGTTGGTTGTCACAATTAGAGGAAGAACGCTGCTGCTCACCTGAGTAGTGCATAGGAGTGTCCCCACCACGAGGAGCCGCCTGGTCCCCAAATGGCAATACGCTCAGGCTGAGGAACCCTAGGTTGGAGAGATACAGGGGCTTATAAATCTATCACCTTATGAGCCTTCCTTAAAATTCCATCTTGGGACTTCCCTGGTGCTCCAGTGGTTAAAGTCAGTGCTGTCACTGCTGTGGGCTGGGATTCAGTCCCTTGCCAGGAAACTAAGATCCCGTCAGGTGCATGGCACAGCCAAAAAACCCCTCAACATTTGGATTACCTCTGCTCTGTGTCCTTGGCAGCTGTCACACCTATTTCCACAACTCCAATCTTCAAGCTGCCCCACCCTTCCTCTCATAAAATTCACACTTCCTTTTCTTCAATGGAGCAATTTAGCTATAGTTTGTTTTTCTTCTTGTCTCCTGTTTCCCTTGCATCCTTCAAAATTATCTTTGCTTGCCACTCTAAGAGCAAATGAGTTTCTCTAAGATCTGTTCTCCTTAGACAGCGTAGGGAAATAATAAATATGGTTTTCTTCTGTTGTATATGGGCTAGCTAAGTTAACCTTAGAATACCTGAGTAATCTCTCTCTTAACTTTAAATCTGCTTTTTCTGTTTAAGTTTTCATGCTTTCTACTTTGTTCTTTATTTGAGTAATTAAAAGGTAGTAACTCCGCAGGTGGATTTTTCCCAGCTGTCAGGATTCCTGCTAAAATATGATTTAGAACACCTTGAATCAAAAGGGAACTGAGAAAGTGTTTTTTTTTTTTTTTTTTAAGAATTGCACAATTAATGTGCTTCTTTGGAAAGTTTATTTTCCATCCATTACTATGCTTTGAAGTAGAATTACTAATTGTTATTCAACTATATTTCATTGCAGTTAAGTGGTTTCCAACATTTGAAAATAATTTACTCCCACTACTTCAGAAGCTACTAATAGAAGGCTCTAAATCACAGCCTTGACAGGAGAGCTTCATGTTCTTTCTAGATTACATTGTTTTTTTGCAATTCCAGTTTTAACAAGGTGATTATATCCTTGAAGTTTTCTACTTTGCGAATTTTTTAGGTGGAGTGATTTGGTGATGCAAAAATAATTCTTATTTTTTTAACTAGAATCTTAAATCTTCCTCCCTCCTAAATGATATTCCCAAATTTTACCACTCAAAGAGAGACAGGCCCAATTGGTCTCTGGGAAAATTCACACAGAGTTTTACAAGGGCTCTTATACATGGCCATGTAAGTGGAGATAAAAGCTATCCAAAGATAAATTTTCTTCCTTCTAGACAAAGTCATCTGCTACTAATGGAAGTCAAATTTGGAGTTACTAAAATCTCTGAAAACCTCTGACATCTTCTAAGGAAAAATAAGAGAGCAGACACTGGAAAGCTGAGCAGTTACTGTCCGTTGTTAATAGGAACTAGACAATCAGATTAAGCTATGTTTCTGCTACTCTGTGATATACAGGCAAATCACTGTACTTCTTTTTCTAATGAATGAATGTTTATTTTGGCAGCACCTGTGGCATGTGGGATCTTAGTTCTCCGACCAGGGGTGACACCCCCACTGGGAAGCAGATTCTTAACCACTGGATCATGAGGGAAGTCCTAGGCAAATCACTGTACATTTTGGAACTTCTGTAAAGTGGGAGCATAGTGTCTGCCAGTACTCTGTCACAGTGCTGTGTGGATGATTCAGGGAGCTAATTATTATCTTAATAAATTTTTATTTGTAACCAAGTGTGTAACAGATACTACAGTAGACAAAACAGATGCAGTGATGAGCAAGGATGTGAAGGTCTTTGCTTTTTTGTAGCTTTTGCTATCTAGCACTCTGCCATTGAAAGAGCAGGGCATACTATAGCACTGGCATCCCCCAGCTGCTGCTGCTGCTGCTAAGTCGCTTCAGTCGTGTCTGACTCTGTGTGACCCCATAGACGGCAGCCCACCAGGCTCCTCTGTCCCTGGGATTCTCCAGGCAAGAACACTGGAGTGGGCTGCCACTTTCTTTTCCAAGGCATCCCCCAGAAGCTTGTTATAAATCCAGTATCTCAGGCCCTCCTCAAGCCTACTGAATTAGAATCTATTTCAACAAGATCCCCAGGTAATTCTTATGAGTGTTTTGGTTTGATAAACACTGTTCTAGCAGATATTACAAAAACTGACTCTAAAGTTAGGAAAGTGTTATGCAAATATTTTTCAAAGGCCAGTTACTAAATAGACATTTCTCCAAAGAAGACATACGGATGGCTAACAAACACATGAAAAGATGCTCAACATCACTCATTATCAGAGAAATGCAAATCAAAACCACAATGAGGTATCACTTCACACCAGTCAGAATGGCTGCGATCCAAAAATCTGCAAGCAATAAATGCTGGAGAGGGTGTGGAGAAAAGGGAAGCCTCTTACACTGTTGGTGGGAATGCAAACTAATACAGCCACTATGGAGAACAGTGTGGAGATTCCTTAAAAAATTGCAAATAGAACTACCTTATGACCCAGCAATCCCACTGCTGGGCATACACACCGAGGAAACCAGAATTGAAAGAGACACATGTACCCCAATGTTCATCGCAGCACTGTTTATAATAGCCAGGACATGGAAACAACCTAGATGTCCATCAGCAGATGAATGGATAAGAAAGCTGTGGTACATATACACAATGGAGTATTACTCAGCCGTTAAAAAGAATTCATTTGAATCAGTTCTGATGAGATGGATGAAACTGGAGCCGATTATACAGAGTGAAGTAAGCCAGAAAGAAAAACACCAATACAGTATACTAACACATATATATGGAATTTAGAAAGATGGCAATGATGACCCTGTATGCAAGACAGGAAAAAGGACACAGATGTGTATAACGGACTTTTGGACTCAGAGGGAGAGGGAGAGGGTGGGATGATTTGGCAGAATGGCATTCTAACATGTATACTATCATGTAAGAATTGAATCCCCAGTCTACATCTGACGCAGGATTCAGCATGCTTGGGGCTGGTGCATGGGGATGACCCAGAGAGATGTTGTGGGGAGGGAGGTGGGAGGGGGGTTCATGTTTGGGAACGCATGTAAGAATTAAAGATTTTTAAATTAAAAAACTTAAAAAAAAAAAAGCAAGCAAAAATTCTAATACAAAAAAAATAAATAAAAAATTAAAAAAAACAAAAACAAAAACAAAAGGCCAGTTACTCCTAAAACTAAACAAAGAAAGATACAAACTGTATTTAAAATTTCAAAGAAACTATGCAGATTTGCTTAATTATCAGATACTTTCTGTTAAAATTATCGGTGAAAGATAAATTATAATTATTATTTATATTATTATTAGAAAATGTCCTTTCTTTTGGGAAAGAATATACAGCTAAGGCAGAGAATAAGAAACAGAGAGATGAGTCAGGAAGTAACAGAGATGACTTGAGACAGGAAATGAGTCTGAAAGGGAAAGAATAAGTTAGAAAGTATACAGTTTGTCTCCAGACATCAAAAAGAAGAGTGTAATATATTTCAGGGCTTGATATTCCTGAACAGTCAGAACAACCGCAAACTGCTGTCAGTAATTTAGAAGAGACATTATGTCAAGCACAAAATCCATACCCACAACCTCATACTCAACAAAATTGCATGCAGTTGCTTATGACAAGTCCTCGCTGGAATCCTCTTATCATTGCAAACATCCTCCATGTTCTAAACAGTGTCATGAAGGGAGAAAAAAGAAAAAAAAATGTCCTGAGCCTGGAGTACAGATTTTCTGTAGAAGCAAGCAAGAAAAATATTGAATGGCTCTACAAGAAACCATTATCCATTTGAAAAGTTGGTTGTAAATTTTATAGACACTATACATGTAAAATAGACACTGTCAAGCATTGTATCCTAAAAGGTAAATAATTAGGTAGACAAAGGTGACTTTTCTTATTACAGATCAGTTGGTTTCAGTTTAAGGACTGAGAAGATTCCAGAAGCAACCTCCCTATTATTGATTTTAAACTTGCTTGAAGAACACAATGCTGAACACAGCCAAAGTATTATGCCAACAGTGTAGGATTAAACACTTGCCAAATTCTGCTACTTGGGCATATACTATTCATTGATGGAGGGCTTAATAGCAGAAGAGAAGTGAATCCAGTTCACCTTTCCGTGAGAGGTATTTACAGGGTGGTACCAATAGACCTTCAGTCCAACTCTTCACCAAATATTAATTAGGCCACTAATATATATATATCAGTCATAGTGAGATGAACAAGTTTACAATTAAATTGAAGATATGAAAATGATAATAGCAACTGAATGAATGTGAATCTTCATGTAGGAAACAACCGCAGACTTAACTTTGTTCCAATAATTGGCCTCTGTAATATCTCAGCAGTAATGTTATTGCCTGGATGTAACCAGTGGAGAGACAAGTTAAGTGTAAGTTTTGTGTGGCTTGAGTGTTGTTTATACAACATCATCATAGAGTGTGGAGGTGAGACCAATCTCAAATAAGAAAGGCAACAAGTGATTTAAGGACACTGACCTTCAAACATTTGGGAGTCAACTGTAATAGTCATTACTGTTAATTCATAGAATGATGAAACTAGTTGCCTCTCTGGCTCCTGAAAAAAATTGGCAAAGTAAACAAACAAAGAAAACATTGCATACTATATTCCCTTTATCATATAGCTTACCATATTTATTTTGGAGTAACTTCCTATTCTTTATTTACCTTCTCAATTGTAAGCTCCCTGAAAGTAGTGTTTATATTGATCACCATTCTGTTTGTAGCAAGTATAATAATGTTTGAATTTTATTCATTCTAAACATTTCTTGAGCATATGTGATACGACATCATTATCCTAGCTGTTACCTGAAAACTGGGCTCAGTTCTTGGTGGGTGTTGAACCAGTAGACACTAGTGAATCAAAGGTCACGAGAAGAAAGGATTTATCCTTACTTGCAGCAAGCAAGGGGATCACCAGGGATCTTTCCCAAAGCAGTGTCTCCCTGAACAGTAATAGTGAAGAAGTCTTAAGTCAAGTTCAGTTCAGTTCAGTTCAGTCGCTCAGTTGTGTCCGACTCTTTGCGACCCCATGAACCATAGCATGCCATGCCTCCCTGTCTATCACCAACTCCCGGAGTTCACCCAAACCCATGTCCATCGAGTTGGTGATGCCATCCAACCACCTCGTCCTCTGTGGTCCCCTTCTCCTCCTGCCCCCAATCTTTCCCAGCATCAGGGTCTTTTCAAATGAGTCAGCTCTTTGCATGAGGTGGCCAAAGTATTGGAGTTTCAGCTTCAACATCAGTCCCTCCAATGAACACCCAGGACTGATCTCCTTTAGGATGGACTGGTTGAATCTCCTTGCAGTCCAAGGGACTCTCAAGAGTCATCTCCAACACCACAGTTCAAAGGCATCAATTCTTTAGTGCTCTGCTTTCTTTATAGTCCAACTTTCACATCCATACATGACTACCAGAAGAACCGTAGCTTTTACTAGATGGAACTTTGTTGACAAAGTAATGTCTCTGCTTTTTAATATGCTGTCTAGGTTGGTCACAACTTTCCTTCCAAGGAGTAAGCGTCTTTTAATTTCATGGCTGCAATCACCATCTACAGTGATTTTGGAGCCCAGAAAAATACAGTCAACCACTGTTTCCACTGTTACTTTCTATTTGCAATGAAGTGGTGGGACTGGATGCCATGATCTTCGTTTTCTGAATGTTGAGCTTTAAGCCAACTTTCGCTTTCCTCCTTCACTTTCCTCAAGAGGCTCAAGGATGGTGTAATCTGCATATCTGAGGTTATTGATATTTCTCCCAGAAATCTTGATTCCAGCTTGTGCTTCTTCCAGCCCAGCATTTCTCATGATGTACTCTGCATGTAAGTTAAATAAGCAGGGTGACAATATACAGCCTTGACGTATTCCTTTTCCTATCTGGAACCAGTCTGTTGTTCCATGTCCAGTTCTAACTGTTGCTTCCTGACCTGCATACAGGTTTCTCAATAGGCAGGTCAGGTGGTCTGGTATTCATATCTTTTTCAGAATTTTCCACAGTTTCTTGTGATCCACACAGTCAAAGGCTTTGGCATAGTCAATAAAGCAGAAATAAATGCCATAGTCATCAAGACAGTATGGTACTGGCACAAAGACAGACATATAGATCAATGGAACAGAATAGAAAGCCCAGAGATAAATCCACACATATATGGACACCTTATCTTTGACAAAGGAGGCAAGAATATACAATAGAGTAAAGACAATCTCTTTAACAAGTGGTGCTGGGAAAACTGGTCAACCACTTGTAAAAGAATGAAACTAGATCACTTTCTAACACCGCACACAAAAATAAACTAAAAATGGATTAAAGATCTAAATGTAAGATCAGAAACTATAAAACTCCTAGAGGAGAACATAGGCAAAACACTCTCAGACATAAATCACAGCAGGATCCTCTATGATCCACCTCCCAGAATTCTGGAAATAAAAGCACAAATAAACAAATGGGATCTAATTAAAATTAAAAGCTTCTGCACAACAAAGGAAACTATAAGCAAGGTGAAAAGACAGCCTTCTGAATGGGAGAAAATAATAGCAAATGAAGCAACTGACGAACAACTAATCTCAAAAATATACAAGCAACTTATGCAGCTCAATTCCAGAAAAATAAACGACCCAATCAAAAAATGGGCCAAAGAACTAAATAGACATTTCTCCAAAGAAGACATACGGATGGCTAACAAACACATGAAAAGATGCTCAACATCACTCATTATCAGAGAAATGCAAATCAAAACCACAATGAGGTACCACTTCACACCAGTCAGAATGTCTGCGATCCAAAAATCTGCAAGCAATAAATGCTGGAGAGGGTGTGGAGAAAAGGGAACCCTCCTACACTGTTGGTGGGAATGCAAACTAGTACAGCCACTATGGAGAACAGTGTGGAGATTCCTTAAAAAATTGCAAATAGAACTACCTTATGACCCAGCAATCCCACTGCTGGGCATACACACCGAGGAAATCAGAATTGAAAGAGACACATGTACCCCAATGTTCATCGCAGCACTGTTTATAATAGCCAGGACATGGAAACAACCTAGATGTCCATCAGCAGATGAATGGATAAGAAATCAGTGGTACATATACACAATGGAGTATTACTCAGCCGTTAAAAAGAATTCATTTGAATCAGTTCTGATGAGATGGATGAAACTGGAGCCGATTATACAGAGTGAAGTAAGCCAGAAAGAAAAATACCAATACAGTATACTAACACATATATATGGAATTTAGGAAGATGGCAATGACGACCCTGTATGCAAGACAGGAAAAAAGACACAGATGTGTATAACGGACTTTTGGACTCAGAGGGAGAGGGAGAGGGTGGGATGATTTGGCAGAATGGCATTCTAACATGTATACTATCATGTAAGAATTGAATCGCCAGTCTATGTCTGACGCAGGATACAGCATGCTTGGGGCTGGTGCATGGGGATGACCCAGAGAGATGTTGTGGGGAGGGAGGTGGGAGGGGGGTTCATGTTTGGGAACGCATGTAAGAATTAAAGATTTTAAAATTTAAAAAAATTAAAAAAAAAATACAGAAAATGTAAAAAAAATTTAAAAAAAAAAAAGAAAGAAATGTTTTTCTGGAATTCTCTTGCTTTTTCCATGATCCAGCGGATGTTGGCAATTTGATCTCTGGTTCCTCTGCCTTTTCTAAAACCAGCTTGAACATCTGGAAGTTCACAGTTCACATATTTAAGCCAAGGGTGCATGCATAGTCATGAAGGGGCTTTAGCAAAGTGAATTCAGCATAGAATGGAGGCAAAATTCAATAGAATCCATGATTTAGTTGATTGAAATCAAGAGGATCAGAAAATAAACTTTACTTTTTAGAGAAGTTTTAAAGCAAGTTCCCATATATCCCCTGCCCCAGCATATGCACAGCCTCCCCCACTATTGACATTTTGAACCAGAGTGGTACATTTATTATAGTCTATGAACAATCTATATTGTTTGTACTCACCCAAAGTTCATTTCAGTATCATCTAGGAAAAAGCAGCCTCACTGCCTTAGAAACCATCTGTGCTCTATTTATTCCTCCCTCTCTTACAACCCCTAGAACCACTTTTTGTTCATTTTTTACTGTGCATATAGTTTTACCTTTTCCAGATGTCACATAGATGAAATCATACTTCATCTAGTCTTTTTAGATTGACTTCTTTCACTTAGTAATATGCATATAAAGTTTCCTCTGTCTTTTCATGACTTGACAGCTCATTGGTTTTTAGTGCTGAATAATATTCTATTGTCCAGATATACTGTGGTCTCTTTATCCATTCACCTCCTAAAGGACACCTTGGTTCCTTCCAAGTTTGGGCAGTTATGAGCAGAGCTGCTATAAATATCAGTGTTCAAGTGTTTGTGTGGACATAGTTTTCAACTCATTTGGTTAAATGCCTGATTGCTGGATTGTATGGTAAGATGTTTAGCTTCTGTAAGAAGTGCCAAACCCTCTTCTACAGTGGCTGTATCATTCATTTTACATTTCACTTCCCATTGCTCCACATCCTCATTGGTTTTTCATGTTGTCTGTCAGTGTTTTGGAATTTGGCCATTCTAATACATGTGTAATGGTATCTAATTGCTTTAATTTTAATTTCCCTTATGACATATGATGTAGAATATCTTTTCAAATGCTTATTTGCCTCTGCATATCTTCTTGGTGAGGTGTCTGCAAGTCTTTGGCATTTTTCAGATAGGATATTTGTTTTCTTATTCCAGACTTTAGGAATTCTTTGCGTATCTTATATAACAGCCATTTACCAGATATATCTTTTGCAAACATATTTTTTCCAGTCTGTGGCTTACCTGCTCTTTCTCTTGAAATTGTCTTTTACAAAGATTTTTTAAACTGTAATGAAGTCCAGGTTATCCTTTATTTCTTCCTTTGATCATACCTTTGGTGTTGTATCTCAAAGTCATTGGCATACTCAAGGTCATCTAGATTTCCTCCTATATTATCTTCTGGGGATCTTATAGTTTTGTGTTTTACAGTAGGTCAGTAACCTATTTTCAGTTAATTTTTGTGAAGGATATAAAGTCTGTGTCTTAATTATCTTTTTTGCATAGGGATGTCCAGTTGTTCTAGCACCGTTTGTTGAAGGTGAATCTTTATTCCATTGTATTATCTTTGCTCCTTTGTCAGAGATCAGTTAATGATATGTAAATCTATTTCTGAGATTTTTATTCTGTTCCATTGACCTATTTGTCTTTTATTTCACCAATACCACACTGTCTTAGTTAATGTAGAATTACAGTAAGTCTTTTTAAAATCAATTAATTTATTTATGGCTGTGCTGGGTCTCTGTTGCTGCGCAGGCCTTGCTCTAGTTGTGGTGAGCGGGAGCTTCTCTCTTGTTGCGTTGCAGGCTTCTTATCATGGTGGCCTATGTTGTTGCAGAGCATGGGCTCTCGGGCACGCAGGCTTCAGTCACTGTGGCACATGGGCTCAGTGGTCATGCCTCCTGGGCTCTAGGGCACAGGCTGAGTATTTGTGGTGCACGGGTTTAGTTGCTCTGTGGCACCTGCTGCTGCTGCTGCTGCTGTGTCGCTTCAGTCGTGTCCGATTCTGTGTGACCCCATAGACGGCAGCCCACCAGGCTCCCCTGTCCCTGGGGTTCTCCAGGCAAGAACACTGGAGTGGGTTGCCATATCCTTCTCCAATGCAGGAAAGTGAAAAGTGAAAGTGAAGTGGCTCAGTTGTGTCCAGCTCTTTGCCACCCCATGGACTGCAGCCTTCCAGGCTCCTCCGTCCATGGGATTTTCCAGGCAAGAGTACTAGAGTGGGGTGCCATTGCCTTCTCCATGTGGCATGTGAGATCTTCCAGGGATCCAACCCAGGTCTACTGCATTGCAGGTGAATTCTTTACCACTGAGCCACCAGGAAAGCCCTATAGTAAGTCTTGAAGTCAGGTAATTTATTCTCCTCCTTTCATATTGTGCTGACTACTTAGGTCTTTCATGTCACCATATATATTTTAGAATCAGTTTCCTGATATCTGCAAAATAACTTACTGAGATTTGGGTTGGTATTGTACTGAATTTATAGATCATGTAGGGAAGAACTGACATCTTTAGTTTCCTATGTGAGAATATGGAATATCTCTCCATTTATATTTACTTCTTTGAGTTTTTTGATCAGAGTTTGATAGTTTACATATATAGATTTATCCATATTTTATTACATTTAATAGTATTTTTAAAAATTTAGTCATTGAGCTATTTCCAATATTTTAAAAACTATCTACCTTTCCAGCTAGACTGTTAGCTGCATAAGATCAAAACCAATGAATGCACTGTTTACTGCTATATGTCTGCTGCTGCTGCTAAGTTGCTTCAGTTGTGTCTGACTCTGCGCAACCCCATAGATGGCAGCCCATCAGGCTCCCCTGTCCTTGGGGTTCTCCAGGCAAGAATACTGGAGTGGGCTGCCATTTCCTTCTCCAATGCAGGAAAGTGAAAAGTGAAAGTGAAGTTGCTCAGTCGTGTCTGACTCTTAGCAACCCCATGGACTGCAGCCCACCAGGCTTCTCCGTCCATGGGATTCTCCAGGCAAGAGTACCAGAGTGGGGTGCCATTGCCTTCTATATGTCTAGTGGCACATAATAGATACCTAAGATTAAAAGTGTTCATTAAATAAATGAAATAATGAATGCCATATGCGCTGAAATATGTTGTTAATACTAGAGTTTTCTCCACAACTTTCTCACCTCAAATGAATAGTCTACATGGTATTAAATTACCCCTTGTCAGTGACCTGTTCCAAAAGGAATATGACCATTCTCTTCCATGAAATGTTAGAAGTGCTAGAAGATTCTAGTGAAGATATTTCTACTCTTTAAAGAACCTTCTTTGTAGGCTTGTTACTGGATCTGAATCCAGTACCTGGAAATTACACAGCCACTTTATTTCATGTGCCAGCATGAAGACAACATGAAGGATGGAAGTACAGAAAGACTGAGGAAAAAAGGAATCCCAAACCAGTCCTTGACAAATGTAATTAAGCTGCTGAGTCAACCAATGTGGAGTCTTTTCCTCTGGATGCTTTGTTATGTGAGATAGTCAATATCCTAGTTATTTAAGCTAATTTTAGCCTCTGGATTATCAGAAAAAGTTGGACATTTAAAAATTGGGTTAGTTTGAAATTTTCCTGTTTGACATCTGTTGTTATTCAGTCACGAAGTTGTGTTTGACTATTTCCGACCCCAAGGACTATAGCCCACCAGGCTCCTCTTGTCCATGGGATTTCCCAGGCAAGAATACCAGAGTAGGTTGCCATTTCCTTCTCCAGGGGATCTTTCTGACCCAGGGATTGAACCTACATCTCCGGCATTGCAGGCAGACTCTTTACTGCTGAGTGACCAGGGAAGTCCTTTAGAGGTCTACTTAAGCTAAAAGCAAATAACCTCAACCGGGTAGAAGCATACAAATCCTGGTACTTCCAGGCCGACACTAGTTGATATATTCACCTTCTTCTCACATCCACTTACAAGAGTATACTGGGTTCTTTTGTTCTGCCCTAGGTCATCTTTGTAAGTATCTTGGATACTTACAGTATCACTTCAGTCGCTGGATCAGTTCAGTTCAGTTCAGTCGCTCAGTCGTGTCCGACTCTTTGCGACCCCATAAATCGCAGCACGCCAGGCCTCCCTGTCCATCACCAACTCCCAGAGTTCACTCAGACTCACGTCCATTGAGTCAGTGATGCCATCCAGCCATATCATCCTCTGTTGTCCCCTTCTCCTCCTGCCCCCAATCCCTCCCAGCATCAGAGTCTTTTCCAATGAGTCAGCTCTTCGCATGGGGTGGCCAAAGTACTGGAGTTTTAGCTTTAGCATCATTTCTTCAAAAGAAATCCCAGGGCTGGTTTCCTTCAGAATGGACTGGCTGGATCTCCTTGCAGTCCAAGTGACTCTCAAGAGTCTTCTCCAACACCACAGTTCAAAAGCATCAAGTCTTCAGTGCTCAGCTTTCTTCATAGTCCAACTCTCACATCCATACATGACCACAGGAAAAACCATAGCCTTGCCTAGACGGACCTTAGTCGGCAAAATAATGTCTCTGCTTTTGAATATGCTATCTAGGTTGGTCATAACTTTCCTTCCAAGGAGAAAGCGTCTTTTAATTTTCTGGCTGCAATCACCATCTGCAGTGATTTTGGAACCCCAAAAGATAAAGTCTGACACTGTTTCCACTGTTTCCCCATCTATTCCCCATGAAGTGATGGGACCAGATGCCATGAACTTCGTTTTCTGAATGTTGAGCTTTAAGCCAACTTTTTTACTCTCCTCTTTCACTTCCATCAAGAGGCTTTTTAGTTCCTCTCTACTTTCTGCCGTAAGGGTGTTGTCATCTGCATATCTGAGGTGATTGATATTTCTCCCGGCAATCTTGATTCCAGCTTGTGCTTCTTCCAACCCAGCGTTTCTCATGATGTACTCTGCATATAAGTTAAATAAGGAGGGTGACAATATACAGCCTTGACGTACTCCTTTTCCTATTTGGAACAAGTCTGTTGTTCCATGTCCAGTTCTAACTGTTGCTTCCTGACCTGCATACAGGTTTCTTAAGAGGCAGGTCAGGTGGTCTGGTATTCCCATCTCTTTCAGAATTTTCCAAGTTTCTTGTGATCCACACAGTCAAAGGCTTTGGCATAGTCAATAAAGCAGAAATAGATGTTTTTCTGGAACTCTCTTGCTTTTTCGATGATTTAGCATTTGTTGGCAATTTGATCTCTGGTTCCTCTGCCTTTTCTAAAACCAGCTTGAACATCTGGAAGTTCACAGTTCACATATTGCTGAAGCCCAGCTTGGAGAACTTTGAGCATTACTTTACTAGCGTGAGAGATGGGTGCAAATGTGCGGTAGTTGGAGCATTCTTTGGTATTGCTTTCTTTGGGATTGGAATGAAAACTGACATTTCCAGTCCTGTGGCCACTGCTGGGTTTTCCAAATTTCCTGGCATATTGAGTGCAGCACTTTCACAGCATCACTGGTATTCCATCACCTCCACTAGCTTTGTTTGTAGTGATGCTTTCTAAGGCCCACTTGACTTCACATTCCAGGATGTCTGGCTCTAGGTGAGTGATCACACCATCGTGAGTATCTTGGTCTTGAAGATCTTTTTGGTACAGTTCTTCCGTGTATTCTTGCCACTTCTTCTTAATATCTTCTGCTTCTGTTAGGTCCATCCCATTTCTGTCATTTATCGAGCCCATCTTTGCATGAAATGTTCCCTGGTATCTCTAATTTTCTTGAAGAGATCTCTAGTCTTTCCCATTCTGTTGTTTTCCTCTATTTCTTTGCATTGATCAGATACTACTAGGTAATTACGTAGGTATTTTTGTTTATCCAAGTGTAATGTTATATATGCATTATCTTTTTTAAAATCCAGGATATAATACTTATCACCACCTTAAATTATTGAGTTATAAAAAGAATGACCTCAAATTAAAACTTCATTAAAAAAATACCCTTATAGAATAAGCATCTGCTCACATAGCCTTGTCTTTTTCACTTTTAATTATCAGATTCCTCTATACTCAGACACACATATACCACCATAATCTCTCTTTTTTATAAACACTCTTTTACTCCACCAATTATCTTTGTGTTGCCTGTATAACTTTGAAATGAAGGGAATTTGAACAGTTAAATGGGGAAAGGTTAATTGCCTAATCTTGATTTCTTTTCTAAAAGGACTATTTTTACCTATACAAGTTTCCTATCTGGAAGCTAGGAATCTTTTGAAATATGCTTAAATGAATCAGTCTTATCTCAAAGGTTAACTATTTTTACGTAATTATTCTAGTTTCTTGGCAACTGGTATCTGTCTTTTTGGGCTACTATGTTTGGAAAACTATGATCTCTAAGCTTTGTTTCTATCAAATATTTTGGGAAAATATGATGGAAAAATGTCATAAACATTTGAATAAGCCTTGTATATTTCCTTCTTTTCAAGATGCTTGCAGTCTGAAAATAAATTAAAAAATCTGAAAAATTAGAACTATTTAAGGAATTATTCTATTTCTATTTTTATTAAATATTTAGGATGACAAAGTGGTCCTTCAAAGGTGTTAGAAAAATATTTCAGTTGCAATAATTTACATAAGAAAAATGTTTGAGATATCCAAGTATAGTTTTTGGAAGTCCTGGTGAAAAAATGCATTTATTCTCAGCATACCATTAACATTTAAGCATCTTATGTTCAGTAATGGGAATTTGAAACATTTCATGCCTTAAATTAGTGTTAATAGTTATTAGTTTGAATGTTCATAGTTTGTTTACATGATAAAAATAGAGCTAGTATTGATTTTATTGGGCTCAGCTTCCTGAGTTTCATCCTAAATGATCATCCTTTCATTTTTACACATTTGATATCTTTGATTTGGAATCAGGGATATTTAAAATATACTGTTTCTTTGTGATATTAAAGCACTACACTGAAGAAGTGACATTTAAGAACTTGATTCCACTCCTGTATAATTTTTAGGAACTTATAAAAATAGAGAAAAACCTGAAGCAGTGCTGTCAGAGTTAATATCCTTGTTAAATTATTTTTTTCTTTAACCAGTTTAAAAGACAGGTCCTTAGTTAGTGCATTTTAATTCTTCTTTTCTTTATAAAATAATCTCTTTTATTTAGGACGAGACCTAAGTCAGTGTTTAGACATTTCCATGATGAAAAAGTAGTGGAAAGAAAAGCACTAAATGGGATTGTCAGGAAGGGAAGAAAAAAGCCAAAATAAGGCCTGAAGGCATAAGGGCAGGAAAAAGTGAAATAATAAGAGAGAAAGAGAAACATCAGAATTAGAGGATAAATAGCACAAAGAAAAATGCCTGTGTTTCAGATGCCTAAAGTGTGCTAGGTTAGGGTAAAATTCATTGGCAGATGAGGTGGTGACTAAAGAGAAGGAGCAAATGGGGTTGACTGAGTTAGGGTGGGAGCAGTTATTACCTCATGAGAACGTTTATGTGGCTTGTCCTTAAAGGTCAATAAACTACCATGTGACCTGGCTGTCATGGAGCAAGAAGCAAAATGGATCAATATATCACAACTCTAAGTCGAAAATTGCTTCATTTCCGGTGTCTTTGGTCTTCTAAAAAGAAAACAAAACAAAACAAATGTATAAAAATACAAAAGAGTATATTAAGAGTGTAAAACAATGTTTCTCAAATCTAATTATAAGTTAGAATCACTTGGAAAACATTTGAACCCAAACATCTCAGGATAAATCAATCAGTGCCAGGGCATCAAGTTTTGTGTCTTGTTCTTGGTTTTTAAAGCTCTTCAGATGATTCCAAAGTACAGCCTGGATTGAGAGCCACTAGCCAAAAGAATGACTATAAGATTAATACTCATATATACATCACAAGCTTAGGATATATAACATTACCAATTCCTTTGAAGGCCTCTGCGTTTCTCTAACAGAATTACTGCTGCTTCTCAGCCCAGATACACAAAGGCATATATATCCTTCACTTTGTATTAATCATTCTTTGCTTTTCTATCATGCATCTCCAAATATTTCAACTTTTAGCTTTTTGGTCTTAGATCTTTTTATAAATGGAGTTATACTAAGTATGAAGCTTCCCAAGTGGTACTAGTGGTAAAGAACCCACCTGCCAATGTAGGAGACATGGTTTTGTTCGCTGGGTTAGAAACATTCCCTGGAGGAGGGCACGGCGGCTCACTCCAGTATTCTTGCCTGGAGAATCCCTGGACAGAGGAGCCTGGTGGGCTAAAGTCTATGAGGTTGCAAAGAGTTGGACATGACTAAAGTGACTTAGCATGCATGCATACTGAATATACCGCTGGTGCTGCTAAGTCGCTTCAGTCGTGTCTGACTGTGCAAC
Organism: Capra hircus; assembly: GCF_001704415.2. Taxonomy (NCBI): domain Eukaryota; kingdom Metazoa; phylum Chordata; class Mammalia; order Artiodactyla; family Bovidae; genus Capra; species Capra hircus. The sequence goes on from NC_030812.1 coordinate 12,503,136, forward strand.
CCCAAAGATGGCAGCCCACCGGACTCCTCTTTCCCTGGGATTCCCCAGGCAAGAATACTGGAATGGGTTGCCATTTCCTTCTCCAATGCATGCATGCACGCTAAGTTGCTTTAGTCGTGTCCGACTCTGTGCGACCCCATGGACAGCAGCCTTCTAGGCTCCTCTGTCCACAGGATTCTCCAGGCAAGAAAACTGGAATGGGTTGCCATTTCCTTCTCCCATACTGAATATACTATTTTACATAAAGTATTTCATGGAATTACATTTTCTTGATGATTCTATTTGATACATGTAGTTACTATTCGTTTCACTGTTGAATAATATTTGTTGTATGAACATAAACCAGTTTATTATAATAGCTTGTGGTATCTTCTTAATATCATCTATCAATCTGGTGGATGCTTTTTCTTGTCTGCTGATCATAAAGAAATCTTACAAGGCTGTAAGTGTGGGTTAAGGCAGCAGGGGCAATACAGCAGGATGTGCTGCTATGTAGACATTTAAACCATCTGCTCATTCAGCTTACTTGGGCGCTTGTAGACTTGCTTTAGTTTGACAGATTTGTACCATTTTCACTTGGTTTTGAATTACTGCTTTGCATGACTGAACTAAAACTGGGTAGATCAGTTGAAAAAAACAATCCATGACATGTTTCAAGATCTCTGGATGCTGTCCGGTCAGATACTCAGTCTTTTTCTAGGCCCAGTAACAAGGGTAAAACCAGGATACAGTTTTACTTCTGTCTCTTGGGGGTCAGCAGTGTGATTCTCCTATTTGGCTTGGCTAAAGGCTCTGTGCGAAGATTTGACTCATTGGAAAAGACTCTGATGCTGGAACGGATTGAGGGCAGGAGGAGAAGGGGGCGACAGAGGATGAGATGGTTGAATGGCATCACCGACTCCGTAGATATGAGTTTGAGTGAATTCCGGGAGTTGGTGATGGACAGGGAGGCCTGGCGTGCTGTGATTTATGGGGTCACAAAGAGTCAGACACGACTGAGCGACTGAACTGAACTGAAAGGCTCTGTACAAAGCCCTTCTGGCCCTGGACACTTTAAGTGTCATTTGAACTTGCTGGGTCATAAAATCCAATTGATAAACATGTTTCAGTTTCCCTACGGTTAGACTTCATGTCATTTTCTTTTACTTTAAGCCCCATAACTCTCAGACTTACAGTTACTTGTTTAATGGATCAGTACAGAATACTCAAATATGACTTTTGCCTTTGGAATCCAAAAATGCCTGGTAAATATTATGACTTCTTCAGTGCTAAGTGAGGCTGTGTATGACAGTTTTTCTTTTTTGTGTTTTTTTTTTTCATTTCACATATGATATTTTATATGTTTCAATGCCATTCTCCCATATCAGACAGTTTTTCTTTGAAGGGATTTTGCTGGCACTCTATAGACCAATTAACCCCCAGAAATTTGACCATGATGCTGGGCCCCAGAAATGATACAGAGCTTTTTTACTTCTGGTACTGATAACCTCCTAAAGTGCTTATTACATCCTGCTCAGCAGATCAGATTGGTGTGGTGACAACAAGACAGTGAACTGGTGGGTGGCGGGGAGGTGGGGGATGGACAAGAAAGTGAGCTAGTTCTCTGCAGGCCGATTGTGCTAGAGAATATTTAAACTGAAATAGCTCTGAGGCTATGCAGTGAAGATGCACAAGGCCCATGATGGCGGTAGGCTCTTTGGATGTCCTCGCCTCCAGGCTGCTGATGCCTAGCCCACACTGGATATCCCAGGACTGTTTCCTTCCTTAAGATTCCTTTAGCACCCTGTACTGAGAAAGCTTAACATCAAGCTCATTTTGAAGGAGAAAATCCTCAGCGAGTCTGCTATTTGTCCCTGCCTATACTGAAGGGGACATTCACAGCTGGGAGGAAATACAAGGAAAACTGCCACAATAGGCATTTTGCTGTTTAGCAAGAGAGACAGAAAGCCTTTGCCAGTTGATGCCAGCTAACCTCTGTCATCCACCACTCTGCTCCTAGCACAGTGGACTCAGGCATGAAATAGCAATGGTGGCCAGGATGAAGTCTGCGTGGGCTCCCATTCACCAGGGCTGCCACCATGGAATGTTTTGCTTGCCAGCAAGAGACCCATGTTATACCTCAGAATGGTCCCATCCCTCAAGGAGACCAAAGAATTAATTGGTAAGAAATTGAGTACACCAGATTCCTTACATCTTGGAAGTCAGTGTTTGTCTAGATCTGATACATATTTCCTACGTGTTTAACTTGCCTTCAGAGAACCTTAGCCAGCACCCCTCTATAAGAGTTTATTGTTGTTTGATTCACTGATATGCGATTTAACATGCCTCATACCAGGAACCTCTCTAATGCAAAGGAGCTGGAGCTATGAGCACATGACTTGAGATCCAGTGTTTCTATAACCTACTCAACCACTCAGAAACTTCTGGCTTGATAGAGCTATGGAGTGGATTGTAAAGGTGCAACCCGAATGTTATCTTAGGGATGATACTCTGCAAGGACAGGCCTCCTTCTCCAGGGCACAGCATACACTCTAACTAGCAATGATGAAAAATGCTCAGTCCTAATTAATCTCAGTGTAAGGAGCCAGAACCAAATACTGGAAATAGGAGTGGACTCACAGACCATCATTCTCCATGATCCACTTGGAGATTTTATGTTAACTGAATCCCCAACGCTTAAGTTTATAGAGAGCCTGGTTCCCAGGGAAGGCATGTTTCCATCAGGGGACACAGATTCCTAAGAAATTTTATTCCATGGTTGCCATCTAATCACTTTGGATTCCTCATTCCAAGAGACCAGTAGATGAGAAAAGAAATCGCTATATTGGCAAGGGTAATTGACTCTAGTTCTCTGCTACAGACTGAAGGTGGTAAGAATGTATTTACCACTCGGATGATCCGGGTGTATGTCCTTCGTTATTTCTTTGCCCAGTTTTGATGGTGAGTGAATACGAGCAGCAGCCGCAGCTGAAGGAGGGCTTAGTGAATGATGCTTAGAACAAGTGTTTGTCACCCCACACCAAAAGCACCTAAACCAGTAGATGTGATAGCCAAGAGTGAGTCGGGAATTGTCAGTAGAGTGGGAAGACAATGAATGTCAACTGTATCTCTAGGAACTGTTGCAATTGTGAGGGCTGTAATATGTCCACTAATTTTGCCCTGGCAAATTTACACAGAAGAGATAAACTAGAGTCCAGGAGGAATTGTTTCCAGGTAGGGGAACTTATATGAAGCAGGTAGCTCCAAGTGTGGGTGCTTGTGGAGGCGGTGGGGAACCATCCCGAATCCAGGTTCTGCATCATTCCCCTAGCCACTGGGATTGTTGATTTCTGACAACTCACAGCTGAAGCCCATCTCGGCATGGCCGTCAGCCAAAGAGCTGGGCTTTGCCTAAGTTTATGGGGCCTTCTCAGAGGCAGCTGCCTTCAATGACAGGTCAGAATGGAAGTAAAAGTGGCCAGCTTCCTTGCCTCAATTCAGGACCTCTCTGAAGGGCCATCCCAGTTCCAGAACTTGTACAAGATTGATAAAGCCCTCTCTTGCAATTGCATTTCAGTTCAATTTCTCCCTCTCAATCATGCTTCACTCACTAACAATGCTTTCCTAGAGAGCTCTCACTATTAAATCTCATGAAGGCAGATCTTTTCATCAAAGTGTTTTCTCTGGGGTACCTGAACAAAAACAATGTCCCAGAGGCTTTTACATGTTCATGTGTATACTTTCTCATTCCTTTTGGTTTGTTTCAGTTTTTTAAAAACCTCATTCCTAGTTCACTGAAAACACTAGCACCTAGTTCTACTTTACTTTTTTTCAGCTGCCTTCAGTCTCCTGTTCAACTCATCTATTAATTTCTTAGCATCAGGTATTTTCTTTTTTTATTTATGAAATGTTCATTGGATTCTCTTTTATAGATTTTAATCCTCTGTTAAATTCTCCACTCTTTGATCTACTTTGCCTCTCTTTTTCTCCATGTTTTTTAACATTTACCCAGAGGTGTTTGAAAATCCTTGTTTGCCAACTCCAGTATTTGGCTCACTTCTCCTTTTCTCATGAGAGTTGGTCATATTTTCTTGTCTTCACACTTCTAGTACTTTCTTAATTCATGTTGGTGCTTTAACTCTCGATATGCTTTAACATTATGTTATCTTCCTTTATTGATAAAAAGAGTGAGGATTGAAACTCCTGAATCCAATCAGACATTAATTAAAGTCGGGGCTGGGTTTTTGTTTTGGGTAGATCCAGCCCACTTCCGCAATACCCCTGCTTCTGTTTGCTGTGTTCCTCTGCCTGCAGGGTTTTGATTCTAAGTCGGTATATCTCTGTCTCCTCCAGTTTGGAAGACTGCAGAAAATTCAGCTATGTCCTTCAGAGACCTTAGCTCAGCTCTTTGGTCTTCCTGCTTACATTACTTCAAAATAGGACCTCTTCCTTGAAGGTAAGACTGGTGGTATATTGAGTTAGGTTACTTCCATCTGGAAATTCCGCGTTGCATTCAGGAAGCTTTCCGCCTAGTTTCTCAGCTTCCTGTTTAGCACAAAATTTAGCAAATGTTCTTTGGGGAGAGCGGTTATGAGTTTGAAACCTCCCAGGTCTCCAGTTTCTCACACTAGTCCTGCAGAATCACTGAAATTTTGCTAGTTTCTCTTTTCTGTAGCCTGGTCCCAGAGTTTCCAAGCTGGAGACTCCATAAGCACCTGGAATCAGAAAATGCCTGTACGGGAAAGAGAAAAATCCTTGTTAAAAAAAAAAACAACAAAGAGTTTTTCTTCTTTCTGGAATTTTAGTCTGTTGCTTCTGAAGTTCCCTGATGCTTTTAAAATATTATATTTATAATTTATTTGGCTTTGTCTAGTTTTAAAGCAAATGTGCTTTTTTGTTTTGACCTATTCTAAAACAAAACTCTCTTTGTCATTAGTTTTTAACTCCATTAATTATACATTGTTAATATTATGGTTTGGTAAGATCAAGCATTCAATGATTTATTTGAGTTAGATTCATTTATTACAACCTAGTGTTATTATTTTTTTTTTTATGGTCAGTTTCTTTCTTGAAGCCCTTTCTTTAGAAGTTCCTTTTAAGAAGCATTTGTTGATGGTAATAATGTTAGTAAATGTTTGCATAAAAGTGTCTTTTTTCACCCCAATTCTTAAAATATGGTTAAATTGGATATACACTGAATGTTATTTTTTTTTTCTCTTTAAGATTTAATGCAACTCTCTCTTGCCTTCCATTGTTGAGAAATAAATTGGTGGTGTAATGTAAGCACTTTGTACAGGTTTTGTTTTTCTTTTGGGCTTTTAAATCTTTTTATATATGGTGTTTTTCAGTTTCCTTGGATGGCTCTGACTGCAGATTTATTTATTTCATTGCGCTTAGGATGTATTTAGCTTCCTGAATCTAGGATTCTTTAATCAATTCTGGAAAATATTATTATGTCTGAATATCCCTTTCTCCTTTCCCTCTAGCTCTCCTAGAAGTCCAATGAAGTGTTTATCATATTGCTTCATTTCATCTTGTAAATCTTTTACTTTCATCTGTATTTTGCATCTCTTCCCCTAAGTTTTGTTAGGGATAATTTCTTCTGAGCTACCTACCAGCTTACTAGTTCTGTTTAACTATATCTGTTTCTGCTGTTTAATTGATTCAAAGAGATTTAAGTCTCCAGAGATTCTGGTACTATTTTTAATTACTAAGGTCAGATTTTATAAACATATTTTAGAACACATGACTATCTTATTTTAGCCCTTTTATATTTTATATGTTTTTTCCTGAGCTACATTCTAAATATTAGTTTCATATCTTTCAATTCATTGAGTCTCTCTTCAGAATGTAATTAGTGTTTAATCCGGAGTTTCTAAATTCAATATTGCATTTTTATTTCTAGAAATTACATTGAGTTCTTTCCAAATCTGCATTGCAAATTTAGAAACTTTGTTACTGTTTAATTATAATTTTAGTGTTTCATTTTAATATAGTATTTTCTTAACAGAAACATTTATATTATCCCGTGATAATTTTAGCAATGGTAGCTTTTGCTTTTCTACTTCTATAGTTTATTGTTTTTGCTCTCTTGTGCATGGTCGTTTGTCTCCTTACATGTTTTATTATTTTACTTGTAATATCCTAGAATTATATCTTTGAGAATATTTGATCCTAGATTTAAAGTCTGTTTGTAGAGAGAGAATTTGTGTTTCATCCTCAAGGTACTTGGGGACTCTCAAAAACTTTGAGACTATTCTAATTTTTTGCGTGGACTTTTCTTTTTTTCCCCCACAACACCTGTGAATATTAATTTCAGTGCTATATCCTATTGAGGGCAGGTATTCCAATTATTTGTCTCTGTGGAGCAAACTTTGTTTTTTTCTTGTTGAATTATTTTAATCAAAATCATTAGGCTAAATGTAGTTAAAAATAAACTCCCAAATTTCAATGGCTTAACAGAATGAAATTTCATGCCTTATGCCAAGTCTGATGTGAAGGGAGCTTTCCTCCCACATTTTTAAACATTACAATGTGAAATATGTTACCTCTAGAAAGCCAGGTCTGGGAATGGAGAACATCATTCCCACCCACATCCTACTTGGCCAGCATGTTGTCATGCAGTCCCCCAAAAGCCGCAAGGAAGGCTGGGAAGTGGTCCTTCTCTGGTGCCCAGGAAGAGAAAGGATTATGGTCAATATGTAATATTGTTTCTGTCCCATGCAGCGATGTTGAAAGCTGGTCGGGTGTCTAGCACTGTGTCAAAGTCTCCATTCTGACTTTCCAACTTGCAGAGAACCTAAGCTTTCTGTTTAACACTTAGGCTCTGAGGCTTGTGGTCAGTTAAAATCACATCCTTGGGAATGCCAATTTTAGTGTTTCAGTGCTTTATGGGTTTGTACTTTGACAACTCTGGCTTCAGAGAATTTCCCTTATTCTTCTGCCAGCTCATCAGTGAATTTGTGTTAAGGGTTTTTATTTGTTTTTAATGAGTACTCATGCATTCTTTGTAGGTATTCTGTACCAGGAAGATTTCTTAGGACAACTAGTCGGACGTATTGCTGAAACTGAAAGTCAACCTCAATTTTTTAGTTTATTTTGGCCCCAACTGATAGCCATACACTGTGATTTCTTGTATGGAAGAAGAAACTGGGAGGTTTCCTCATTTTGAAAACATCTGAAATGTTAGGGCTGCCAGATAACTGCTTTCTAGTCATACTGCCTCTCTCAATTTCATACTTTATGTGAGAATCCAAGCTATTCCCAGACTAAGTTGTTTGAATTGTTTCCAAAAGACTGCTGTTATCTAGTTTTCATTTTAGTCAGTACTATGTCATCTTTCTCATTATTGTTCTTTCAAGATGTCCTTCAGGGACATTTAATCTGGGGAAGAAGAACTAATTTGATAACACAAGACAAGCTGATGCTTGAATAACATGGGTTTGAGCTGCATAGTCCACTGATATGCTGATTTTTTTTTCTTTTTCTTAGTAAATATGACCCAAGTTAGTTGAATTCAAAGGTAAGGAGGAACTTTGGATACAGTGCTGACAATAAGAAGTCATGAGATTTTCGACTGTTCAGAGGTTTGGCATCCCTAACCCCCGTGTTGTTTAAGGGTCAGCTGTAAATTCATAATTACCCACATTCCAGTTAAAACTAATATAAATGACATCAAATATTGAGTTTATAGTTAGTATTAACATTTCCTTTAAAAAAAAATAAAACTAAATAAAGTTCCCTTGTGGTAAAAACAGACTGAAGAATCAAGAATTAAGTGGTCCAATCCAAGATTATCCTATTGTGAGCTGTCATAAATCATGAACTAATTCAAATGTCATGTTTAATTACTTGTAAAAATTATTTTCTATTTTTTTCAAAGAAATGATTACTGTGGCGTGGTTGATTTTATTTAGATTCCATTGTTATTGATCAAGGCTATGTATTCTCATATAGTGTTAAATTTCTTTGGCCAAAAAAAAAAAAAAAAAAGGTTTAAAGCTACTTTTGAAAATTTTTGCAGACTTTGAGAGGCAACATCAGATGAGCTCAGTTGAGGATTTTAGATTGAAATTGGCTTTAGTCTTGATAAAGTGTCCTGATAAAGTCTCTTGTGTTTTTGTTATATTTCTAAAAGAATTTCAATTTGAAAAAATTGTTTTAGCCCCAGTTTTCTTTCTGGTTTTATAAACTAACTTCAGGAACTCTACCATAAATGTTTGCTAAACAGTAGAATCAGTACTATATAAGAAAGACTTAAAAATTTTTCAAACTTTTTCTTGAATTATCTTTCAGACTTTCAAATGAACAGGTTGATAGTCCTTGTTCAAAATTATTATTTTTTTCTTTCTATACTGCTTCCTTTAAATGTTTCACTTTTCTTCCAATTACTAAGAAAAGTTGATTTTACAAATTTAATTGAGCTTACCTGTTGTAGTCTTAAATTCATGCTGCTGCTGCTGCTAAGTCGCTTCAGTTGTGTCCGACTCTGTGCGACCCCATAGACAGCAGCTCATCAGGCTCCCCTGTCCCTGCGATTCTCCAGGCAAGAATACTGGAGTGGGTCGCCATTTCCTTCTCCAGTGCATGAAAGTGAAAAGTGAAAGTGAAGTCGCTCAGTCGAGTCTGACTCGCGACCCCATGGACTGCAGCCTACCAGGCTCCTCTGCCCATGGGATTTTCCAGGCAAGAGTGCTGGAGTGGGGTGCCATTGCCTTCGATGTGTACTCTAATACTGTTAAGGGAAACGCACTGACTGAAACCACCCACCCTGGCCAGGCACCATAGTAACTATTTGCATGAGTTGTTTTATGACAGGAAGTCCAGGTAAGTAACACAGAATAAGCCACCACCAACCAGAAGAGTTTGGGAAAGGTCAAAAGGAGACACCACATGTCCATCCCCCTCACAGAATCCTTCTCACTGGCATCCATCTTGGCTGAACAAGGCGTGTACCACCAGGAAGGACTCTGAGTCAGAATGATTAGCCAAAGACAACCTGGAATCTAATACCATCACCATAAAACCAGAGACTGTGAGCCACGTGGCAGAGCAGTTCTCCTGGGTTCCCTTACCCTGCTGCTCTCCACCCAGATGCCCTTTCACAATAAAGTCTCTTGCTTTGTCAGCACATGTGTCTCCTCAGACAATTCATTTCTGAGTGTTAGACAAGAGCCCAGTTTCGGGCCCTGGAAGGGGTACCCCTTCCTGCAACAATGCTATTGCCAGTTTAGTTATAGAAGGTAATTATTGCCTTTTAAATATTTTATTTCTTGAAATTCTTCCTGTCTTGAATTTTGACAGGTAATATTCCTTTGTTTTGCTTATTTCTTTCCATGACAGTATAGATTGTTACATGAATAAGACACTGCAGCTTATAAATAGTACCTTTCAGTCCAATTAAAAGAGAACATGTATTAGTTAAGCAAATTATACCGAGTAAATTTGAGATCAAATTGACTTTATTAAATGATTCATGAGTCTGATAACAACCCATCTTTTAATAGTAAACAGACAGGTGCTCCAGGAAGTTTTACAACATGGAAGGCTTCTCTAGAAATGGGGTGGGACAGGATTATTAACAACAACAACACAAGGACAGCAAAAATTGTTTCAGGCTAGGTCACCTTTCCTTAGTGGGAAGGGCAAAGAATCTTATCATGCAGATTACTTAATTATTGCCAACCAGGAAATTCCACACTGCTGACTTAAAATTCCATTCCTAGGAGAGGCTAAAACTGAATTTGGGTTGGATATTACAGTAAGTCTAGGTGAGCTTAGCAAAGTTTGGGGCTTGTTTCTTTTTAAAGTAATGTTTGCTTTTAAAAAAGAAATCCTGTTCTGTGGCCCTTGTGCAGGTTTTCTCTTAGACATTGTTTTGACTTTATTCACAGTTCCAAAAAGGTTTCCAACCTGCATCTTATAATTATTATGAAGGTGAAGGAATGTCTGCTGGTGAAAGCTAAATGGCAAAAGCTGAATGTAAAGTGTAAGCAACAGATGGGCAGCATAGACAGGGGAAGATAGAGGATTTGAGGAATGGATGACTACACTTGAATTGGAGAGTTCAGGAAAGATTCAAGGAGACAACAGGGCTTGAGATAATCTATTATACTTTTCTTTTGTCTTCTCTTTGCTAAGCCACAAACTGCTAAACATTTTATGGGCAACTTATTTCTTTTGTAGTAGGATTATTTTACCAGGTTAAAAGTTGAAAAGGGAAACTCTTTATTCATATATCTAACATCTGGAAAAACAGATCCTATAATTCAAATAGGTAGAATTTTATATCTTAAGGGAAGCTTTGTCAATGGATCCCACTGAGATTCTTTCACCAGAAAAATTTCTATGAACATTTTACAATGTTTGACTGTTCTTGAAATGTATGCATTGGTCCCAGGTTAAGAATCACTAATATTTTAGTACCAACTGAATCAAATTTGAAAGTCTTAAGGAAGAAGGCTGTAATAAGAGTGAATGATTCAGGCACTTGAGTAGTTTCTGCCACTTTTTCTGTGTATTTCTATAGCTTTGTCTATTATGTTGTTCAGATTTGAAGTATTAAAAACTGTACTCATGTATTAGATACCCTAGATAAAATGAAGTATTCAGGGAAAGTCTAAGGAGAGAAGCTAAGAGGAGGAAGGTGGGGAAGTTTCCTGAGATCTAGAATAAACAACTTCTGATGAGAACTCTGTATATTAGTTTGCTACAACTTGGATGATGTCAATTAAAAGAAAAAAGTATCATGTGAGAGTTGTACGCTTTATTATTTGGGGCAAAATGAGGACTGTAGCCTGGGAGACAGCAATCCGGTAGCTCTGAGAGGTAGCGTTCCAAAGAGGTAGCGGGGAGGCCAGTTTATATGTGATTTTGGTGAAGGGGGAGTTCATTCAATCAAGCACATTTTTTTTTTTTTTGGCAGAAGGTTACTGCTGGTCACAAGGAGTAGATTTCACCATGAAGTTTTTTAGTGCCTATATTGAAGAAGGAATTCATAGGGCCTGAACTCCATCTTAGGCCTGTTCATGCTGATCATGCTCGGCCACCTTTCCAATGGACTCTGAACTCTGTGTTTAGTGCCTATGAAAACAACAACAGAAAGATAAGACCCCCTCCAGACAGGGGAACCTTGAAGATCGTATCTAGGTTACTCATCGCCTAGGAGAAAACATACACTAATCACCTCTTCCTCCAGACAGGCCATAAATTTTTCTGTATCTGTCGGAGTGTAACTTCAGGTTTATTGATTATTGGCTAATTGTTTGACTGTTTGAGCACATGAGTACATAGCACGTGAATGATGGGGTTCTTGGGATTGTGTTTTCCTTGGTTTATGTAAGTCTCAAGGAATTTGGAGTGGTGGGTTCAGACCCATACACATGGGGTATAAAAGATTTTCACAAATGTTGATTGGGAGGCTAAGAGGAGACTCTGCCTTGGGCTCGCCAGTGTAATACACTGCACTTCACTATCTGCATTGTCCTTCTGAGTGAGTTTCTTTCCCAGAACACGTGGCTATAACAATATAGATACAAGAAGATGCAAGAATAGGATTCATAAAATCATCTCCTGAAAATATCTGTCTGAAGACTTGCTCTGCCAGTTTTTCTCAGAGCACAAGTTTGACTCATTCCTGGTCTCTTCCATGAACTTCTTACAGGGAGTGTTGAAGGTCAGCAGCTGTGAGGCTCATAATTTCATCCTTGTAAAGGAAGATGGCAAGTGCCAATTTGTAGATGGCAATGGCTTCAAAAAAGAAATGTATTGTCTCTCAGTTCTGGAGGCTAGAGGTCCAAGATCAAGGTTCCAGTTGATTCAATTTTTGGTGAGGAATTTCTTCCTGGCTTACAACCAGCCTCCTTTTAGCCATATCCCCAAATGGCCTTTCCTAAGTGCATGTATGGAGAGAGAGCACATTCCCTGATGTCTCTCCTTGTAGACATTAATCCTGTCAGAGCAGGACCCTACACTTAGGACCTCATTTAACCTTAATTGTTTGCTCAGAGGGCCCATTTGCAAATACAGCCATACTGAGAGTTAGGACTTCAACATATTAATTTGAAGAGGAGGGGAACAATTCATTTCATAATACTATGTGTCTCATAGTTGGCTCTAAGTCAACAGGGAGTAGCCAGGGTGTTTTTCAAATTGTTTGAGTCACTTATATTCAACTCATGTGACCAAATACAGATTCAGTTTCTGAAATCACATATTTACTGAAATAAAATTTTTAGTATTGATGCAAATATACCAATTCTAAATAATATCAGGTGATTAATTTATGCATCAAATACTGAGAATCATAACCTTATTGAAGAGCTGATACTAGTTGAAATCAGCAATTTCCATCAGAGATGCTATTTTATTAAGCACTTATTAAACCGTTCCTGTGTATAGTTGCAACTGCTGAAGACATGTTTTTTTTCCCTTCTAAGTTCTGGCTGGTCTAAAAATTAAATTTTCATGAGACAGATTAACAGGAGAAAAAAATTTAATATGTATACATGGGAGAGACCTAGGAAAACTAACCCCTGAAAATGGCGAAAACCCTCACCTTAGATACCATCTTCAGCTAAACTTAAAGAGGATGTTGGGACAGTGGTTTGGGACTTTAAAGGGAAGAAAATCATATTAAGATGGAAAAACAAATTTTTGGTAACTAATTGTTTGTTGGGCCATGCAGAGACAGTGGGACAGAGTAGACTTTGATCCTAGCCCATATCAAATTTCCCTACCATACCTGACCCATTTTCTTTGTGGGTATCTCTCTGACACCTCTCACATGGAACAGGCATTTTATCTAAATTCTTTTGAGAGAGTTAAGAAGCATATAACAAGGAAAACTTCCTGAGTCATTGTCATGTATTCATTCATTGGAGATTATTTTTATGTAATTTTATAAAAATTGTAGTTGTGTTATATTAGTTTCAGATATACAACAGTGATGTGATGATTTTGTAGGTTATACACTGCAGAAAGTTAATTCAATATTACTGACTCTGTTCCCTTTGTACATTATATCCTATGAATTATTTTATAGCTAGTAGGTTCCTCTTAATTCCATTCACCTATTTCACCCACACTCAAACCCCTCCTCCCCTTGGAACAGTTTATTCTCTATACCTATATGTCTCTTTATGTTTTGTTCATTTGTTTTTTTAGATTCCAGATGTAAGTGAAAATATACAGTATTTGTCTTTCTCTGTCATATTTCACTTGCATAGTACCCTCTAGGTCCATCCATATTATTTCAAATTATAAGATTTCATTCTTTTTTATGGCTGACTATATGCAGGTCAGGAAGCAACAGTTAGAACTGGACATGGAACAACAGACTGGTTCCAAATAGGAAAAGGAGTACATCAAGGCTGTATATTGTCAACTTGTTTATTTAAATTCTATGTAGAGTACATCACAAGAAACACTGGGCTGGAAGAAGCACAAGCTGGAATCAAGATTGCTGGGAGAAATATCAATAACCTCAGATATGCAGATGACACCACCCTTATGGCAGAAAGTGAAGAGGAACTCAAAAGCCTCTGATGAAAGTGAAAGAGGAGAGTGAAAAAGTTGGCTTAAAGCTCAACATTCAGAAAATGAATATCATGGCAAATAGATGGGGAAACAGTGGAAACAGTGGCAGACTTTATTTTTGGGGCTCCAAAATCACTGCAGATGGTGATTGCAGCCATGAAATTAAAAGATGCTTACTCCTTGGAAGGAAAGCTATGACCAACCTAGATAGCATATTGAAAAGCAGAGACATTACTTTGCCAACAAAAGTCCATCTAGTCAAGTCTATGGTTTTCCAGTGGTTATGTATGGATGTGAGAGTTGGACTGTGAAGAAAGCTGAACGCTGAAGAATCATTGCTTTTGAACTGTGGTGTTGGAGAAGACTCTTGAGAGTCCCTTGGACTGCAAGGATATCCAACCAGTCCATTCTAAAGGAGATCAGTCCTGGGTGTTCTTTGGAAGGACTGATGCTGAAGCTGAAACTCCAGTACTTTGGCCACCTCATGCGAAGAGTTGACTCATTGGAAAAGTCTCTGATGCTGGGAAGGGCAGGAGGAGAAGGGGATGACAGAGGATGAGATGGCTGGATGGCATCACCAACTCTATGGACATGAGTTTGGGTGAACTCTGGGAGTTTGTGATGGACAGGGAGGCCTGGCGTGCTGCGATTCATGGGGTCACAGAGTCGGACATCACTAAGTGACTGAACTGAACTGATTGTTCAACACTGTGTCTGTATGTGTGAGATATATATGTATAAAGATTTTATATATATATACTATTAATATATATTATTATTTGTTCATCTGTCTATGGATATGTAGGTGGACTTTCATATCTTGGCTACTGTAACTAAGACTGCTATGAATATTGAGGTCCATGTATCATTTTGAATTAGTGTTGGGTTGCATGTATCATTTTGAATTAGTGTTTTCATTTTCTCTGGGTAGATACCCAGGAGTGGAATTGCTGGATCTTATGGTAGTTTTATTTCTAGCTTTTTGATTGTGGGCTGTGTTTGCATTTCTGATTTCGTATAGATTTGCAAGACAAAAATCATTGCTTCTCTTAAGCCTTGAATGTTTCTACTTCACACTGTGTGATCTCAGACTATCCTACTGGCTCCCATTAGCATGTTTGATTAGCATTGCTTGAAGTTGGGGGGTGGGGTGGGGTTTACATGTCCTGTTTTATAATACCAGGGAGGGGTAATGTTCCTCGATGAGACAGGACACCCATCCTCATAACACAGTCATCCGAAAAGTAGACAGCCACATTACATGCTATGCTATGCTAAGTTGCTTCAGCCATGTCCAACTCTGTGCAACCCCATAGACGGCAGCTCACCAGGCTCCCCCATCCCTGGGATTCTACAGGCAAGAACACTGGAATGGGTTGCCATTTCCTTCTCCAATGCATGAAAGTGAAAAGTGAAAGTGAAGTCGCTCAGTCATCCGACTCATCCATCCATGGGATTTTCCAGGCAAGAGTACTGGAGTGGGTTGCCATTGCCTTCTCCACATTACATAAAGTCCATTGAAATACTTCCACTTCATTTTCATGAACTCTTATACCTCTAACCATTGCCTCCACTAGGACTCCATTGACAAGTCTTGGTCTTACAGTACTGGGTAGGGAAAATGTTCCTGGTCAGACACAGCATCCATTGCCATGATACATTAAGATAATGTTGATATAACCTCTTCACATAACACCCATTTAAAATTCCAGCCTTTATAATCTTATCAGTCCTTGCATTTTTTAATCTAATTGTTTCTGGGTCCCACCAATTATTTTGGTAGCATAGCTCATGGGGTAACTACAGCAAAGATCACTGTTAGCTTCTATTTTTAACTTTTATTTATTAATTTTTTAATTTATTGATAATTTGACCAGGGGTTGAACCTGTACCCCCTGCATTGGAAGGCAGAGTCTTAACCACTGGACAACTAGAAAAGTCATCCCAGGAAATGCCTCCTTTTTATTCCCAAGCCGTTTTACCCACTTCTGTTTAAAAGGCCTTAGGTCACCAGGAGGGGTCAAGCCAATGGACCCTTTTTGTCAGTCTTTAATTTGACTAATCAGCCTAACTGCTACCCCTAAGTGATTGCTGGTTAGGTTTCTCACTGTAAACTTTGCCTTCTGGATTTTTAAGTTTCCCCAAACTGAGGTAAATAGAATGGACTTGCTTTGGACCCTTTAGTGTTAGGGGACCAGCATGGTATCCCTTTGGCCTACTCACTCTTCAGTTGTGCTACATTAAAACTTTTGTTTTAACCCCTCAATGTTGGTTTTATTCATCCCATTTCTTAATAACCATCTAAAATTTTTTACCTTACTGGGGTGAGTCCCATCATTCTTTCCTTTCTGATTCTTTTTTCTTCTGCTCTTTGAATAGTGCTCTGTAGTAATAGTCAGACATGACTGAGTGACTTTCACTTTATAAATTGTACTTCTTAAAAACCCTTCAAAAGTTTCCAACTTGTTGGGAAGAAGCCCTTGGTTTCCCCTTGGGTTCTTCCAGTTCTTTTGTTAAATAACCTAATATTTTTGGTAGCACCTATAAAGCCCAGGGGGGGAGACTGACCGGCAAATTTGATGAATCTTCTTGAGCTGTGTTTTGTGTTTTTTTTTTTTTTTTCAAATCAAGAGTTCTTAAGACTAGCTATTCTGTTTCTGTGTGCTGCTACTGCTGCTGCTAAGTCACTTCAGTCGTGTCTGACTCTTTGTGACCCTATAGACGGCAGCCCACCAGGCTCCCCCATCCCTGGGATTCTCCAGGCAAGAACACTGGAGTGGGTTGCCATTTCCTTCTCCAATGCATGAAAGTGAAAAATGAAGATAAAGTCACTCAGTCATGTCCGATGCTTCACAACCTCATAGACTATAGCCTACCGGGCTCCTGTGTATCCACCTTTTAATTTGATCCTTCCTGGGTACCAAGAAAGTAACTGTTTGCTGTGAAAGTGCACTAAAGATTTACCAATTTAGAAGTTTTTCCAATTTAAAGGACTCACTGTCTGGTCATTGATAAGTAGAATCATAATAGTGACTCAAATGATAAGCTCTTTTATGGCTTAATCGTGATTGCAAGAAGCATTCCCAGAGGAGAGTACAAAAAGATGAAGTCCTCAGATGGTCTAGAGAGTCCTCTCCCAAGAATATTCTAAGAAATTAAAGGCCTTTGTTGCACAAGTTTAGTCACAAAACAACAAAAGTTGAGATGAAAAATATCCCTTATAGTCAAGGACCACTTATGACAAACTCCCCGGGAAGCTAGCATGGCTGGACGAATAGATGCCAGTTGCTGTGTTACCTGCGTCTGATCACCTGGCTACAGCTTCTTTGATCTCAGTCTACTCAGGGCTTCCCTGGTGGCTCAGATGGTAAAGAATCTGTCTGCAAGGCAGGACACCTGGGTTCAATCCCTGGGTTGGGAAGATCTCTTGGAGAAGGGAATGGCAACTCAATTCAATATTCTTGCCTGGAGAATTTCATGGACAGAGGGGCCTGGTAGGCTCTGTCCATGGGATCATGGGGTCACAGAGAGTCTATTCAACTGACCACCAGATACACACCAGTATGTACACCTTCCAGATGGCAGAGATCAGAAAGCATATCCTCACTGGTCATGAAGTCAAACCTCTCAGGATATAGAACAAAACAAAAGATGCAACAGAGACAAAGGGAAAGTGACCATCTCTGGGAGAGTAATGATCAATAAAGCCATGAATTATTCCATTAAACTTACTAGAGTTAAGTCCAAGGAATTACTTCCATACATATTTTCTCCTGCTAATCTTAATTTTAGCAGGAAAAATTCTTACCACCCTCCTTTCCAATAGAACCTGCAGGTGGAGATCAGGGAGACTGACATGGCAAGAATTCTTACCTTCCATTGGGCTTTTTCACTTGTCTCGGGATCTCCACTTTGCTGCAGCAGCCTCATGGAAGTGTCCAACCTATGAAGTTGAATCCTGCCAACTACACCAACTGTTTGCAAGGCAGAAATTTTCCTCTGCTTTTTTAACTCTTTCTGGCTGATTTAAGAATTAAATTGACATGAGACAGATGAGCAGGAGAAAAAACTTTAAAGTTTAAAATTACATGAATTACATGAGAGATCCAGGAAGACTGAGTAATTTGTCAAAATGGCTGAAACCCTCACCTTAGGTACCATCTTCAGGTAGGGGCAAAGGAGGGTGGGTCGTGACTTGGGAACTCAAAAGGGAGGAAGAAAACTCACATGGAAGTGAAAAAGCAAATATTTGGTAAACAAATGTATGATGGGCCATGCAGAGACAGTGGGACAGAGAGTGGCCTGATCTCCAGTGCCCCCCACCATGTCTGGCCCATGTTCTTCGCAGATATCTCTGGTCATAGCTTTATTCTGGGAACAGGCCTTTTATCTAAATTATTTTAGGCAGTTAAGAAGGAAGTAACAAGAAAAGTTTCTGAATTTTCTGTTTCTTAAAAATAATCAGCCTAAATTAATCATGCCACAGAGACACATTTTTTTGTTGGTAAATTATGCTCTCATATACAAACTTAGTAAGTACTCTTTCGCACCCAAAGTACTTTTGTCGCACCCAAACTGTGAGAATAGTTTTCTTGTCCTTTGATGGTTTGCTATATTGTTTAGCAACATAGTTAATTTAATGAAAAATCTTGTCATTTGGACCCATGTAAAGAAAAAAAAAGTCTTGTTCTTTGGTATTGTAGTTGGCATAAATTCTAAAGAGTTATTTATTTGAATTTAGTTTTAAAAAAATTGAGGAAGGTAACAGATTTTCTTACTGTATAAAAGAATGCCAATGCCTGATTAAAAAACAACACTTTTCTTTGAATTGCAAATATCCATCTGAAATTGCCAAATTTACATGTGGGGAAGATGAAAGGGAAACCTGCCTTTTAGTCGGTGGATTGATGATTGCTCTGTCGGATATCCAGGGATATCCAGGGGCAAAAATCAAGCAGAAGAACCGAGTTTCTATTTGCAAAGTGTTAAAGCAACAGCCAGATTGTTTCTTCTTCACTTACTGCGCACAGTATGGGCTGGCACCGTTGTGGTAGCTTAGAAATCTCAAATACTGTCAGGAAAAACAAACCCAGCCCTCCAGATAGAATTAAAGGGTGAAAAAAAGGCAAGGAGGAAGACCAAGAATTTATCTGCAGTTAACAAAAGAATGATATGTCTGCTAACAGTGGTGGAAACTGCTTGCAGAAGAGAGAGTGATGTCAGGAAATGTCTTTCTGCCATTTTGCTGTCTTTGTTCCTGAGTAATAGCCTAAATATTGATTTAATTACCAGTGAATTATTTTAAGATGTGAAATTTCCTTTATGACCCCAAAAACCTATATAGTCTGCATAATGCTGTTGACTTGAAGAGTTCATATTTTACTCAGATATTTACTGAAGAATGTCTTAGGAAATTTTTCATTGAAAACTGAGTGATAAAAAGGAGAATGAAAACTTTTTTTCTTTTGTTGTACTAAACTAGTTTTAAGCTGCTTACCTGGAGTATGTACAAGGCAAATACTTTTGGTAAATAAACTGCTTCTCTCTCTCTCCCCCCCCATAAAAAAATATTAAATTTCTAGAAATTTCCTTTTGGAGTCATTATAATATCTATCACCAATATTGTATAGACAATTTTAGCATAGACACAGGTTTAAAGTGTTAATGATACTCTGGTCACAGTGGCTGAAAAGAAACGAATTCTCTCTAAAAAAATGGACTCAGTTAGACAGTTAGGGGGCTTCCCTTGTGTCTCATACAGTAAAGAATCTGCCTGTAATGTAGGAGACCTGGGTTTGGTGGCTGGGTTGGGAAGATCCCATGGAAAAGGGGTATGTTTATCCACTCCAGTATAGAGAATTTCATGAACAGAGGAGCCTGGTGGACTACAGTACATGGGGTCACAAAGGGTTGGACACGACTGAGCGACTTTCACTTTTCAGACGCTTTTACTGACACTATGGGTTGTTTGCTGAAATGACCAAATAACTAGTTTTCTTTTTTTTGTTGCTGATTGGTTTTCTGCATTTCTTTGCTGCCTTTTCTTACTCCGTATAGATCAGATTTTATCCTGATCATTTTGAAAGCATTTTTAGGTGGACTGGTGATAAGAATCTGTCTACTCCTCTAAAGAAAGAAAGAAAGAAAGAGAAGTCACTCAGTTGTGTCTGACTCTTTGCGACCCCGTGAACTAAAGCCCACCAGGCTCCTCTGTCCTTGGGATTCTCCAGGCAAGAATACTGGAGTGGGTTGCCATTTCCTTCTCCTGGGGATCTTCCCAACCCAGGGATTGAACCCAGGTCTCCCACATTGCAGGAAGATGCTTTAACCTTTGAGCCACCAGGGAAGCCAATGCTCTAAGCTGATTTTCACCTCTACTAAGATACATTAGCTATAAATACTTTCATAGAATTTTTTGGATAGTAGATTATTTTGCTAGATAATAAATATCTCAGGGAGTAGAAGATACCATGTTAAAAGACTTTAGCCACACAGTGACTTAATCTGGGCTATGGGATACTCATTTATATTTGTATACCATTCAGACACTCAGAAAGAATTCTTGTGATCTCAAAAAAGATAATGGAAAAAAGGTGGAAAATCATTGTAAAGTTAATGAACTGGCTGCAACATAAGTTCACATGCCATCCTGCCTGTGTTACCACGAGTATAAAATTCTAATCTTGCATGACTGCTAAGTCATGTCCAAATCTTTGTGATCCCATGGACTTTAGCCCACCGGGCTCCTCTGTCTATGGGATTGTCCAGATAAGCATATTGGAGTGGGTTGCCATTTCCTCCTGCAAGGGATCTTCCCAACCCAAGGATCAAACCTGCATTTCCCAATTTCTCCTGCATTGTAGGCAGATTCTTTACCACTGTACCTACCACGTGGGAAGCCCAAGATTCTAAACCTAAGGACTTTGAAAAATTGTATAGTTAGATTTCTGTGAATCAGGTAGTGGTAAAGGGAGCCAGATTAGAGAATTAACTCAAATCATTTTACTATTTTTAACATGTACGCTTACTTCATTGTTTTAGCACAATTGTCTTGAAAATTGCAGTTATCAAATGTTTCTATGTGTTCATGTTTAACAGACCTTTCCTGACTATGCCTTTGAATAGTATGTTGATGCTCAGAAAATAGTTATTGAAACAATGAATGAGTGAAGTCTTCTTAAACATCTTATGAAGAAAAAATGTGTATGTAATACTATAGGTCTGATATGTATTGCATTTTATAGTACATACATTACATTATATACTATATGTATGTGTTTGCTAGTGTCTAGTAATTTTTTTTTTAAACTTGATTGTACTTGGTCTTAGTTGCAGCACACAGGATCTTTAGTTGCAGCACACAGGATCTTTAGTTGCAATGTGAGAAGTCTTTAGTTGTAGCATGTGGAATATAGTTCCCTGACCAGGGATCAGACACAGGAACCCTGCCTTGGGAGCACAGAGTCTTAGCCACTAGACCACCAGAGAAGTCCCGGGTCTAGTAATTTGAATTGACTTTATATTTTTGTATTTCTTTACTTATTTACATTCCTGTCATTAATGTGTGCCATAAAAGTAGGACATAAAAGTATAAATCCCTCTCATTACTTATCCTCTTTAGTAGCTAAGTCCTTATTCTGTCTGTGCTTTCCTCTAGCCAAGGTTCATTCTTCCATTGCTGACTTCTCAGCTCTTTCTATTGCTCTCATACTTGTCTTACCTCCTCACAGAATGCTTCTGATGTCCTTTCTTCTTCTTGATGTAATTTCCTTTTTCTATTGAAGACACTTGGTCTGTATAGGTATTTAAACTAAATGATGCTCATTCTACTACATGCCCTTTTTTTTTTTTTAAGATTTACTATGGTTTTTAGATCAATTAAGCATTCTTTAAATTTTTTCTAAGTAATTATAGAGATTACCATATTTCCTCTCTCTGTAAAACTCTTTCATTATTCCGGGCTAGTAAAGTCCAGTTATCTCTTCTACTTTTAAATATGAAAGTTTTCTAACTTCAGTTATTGTTGTTTAGTCTCTAAGTCGTGTCTGACTCTTTTGTGACCCCCTAGACTTAGCCAACTAGACTCCATTGTCCATGGAGTTTTCCAGGTAGGAATACTGGAGTGGGTTGCCATTTCCTACTCCAGGAGAATCTTCTGACCTAGGGATTGAACCCATGTCTCTTGCTTCTCCTGCATTGGCAGGCAGATTCCCTATCACTGCACCACCTGGAAACCCTACTTTCAACAAGACTCTATTCTAACTTCAGTTATTCTCTCATATATACCAAGAATTCGGGCAACTTTAAATGTCTCTTTTCATCCCTTCCCCTGGTTCATTTCAATATTCCAGACCCATGTGATGCCTTCAGAGTTTGCAGTTCCGTTCCAAACCATGTGAACTATATTCTTCTACTCATTACATTGACAGACCATAGATTTTCATATCATCTGAAATTTCAAACTTCTCCAGTCTTTTCCATAACAAAATCTTTCCAACACCTCATCAGAATCCTCTCTCTCTCATTAACATTATAGACACTATAACTTTTAGAAACTAGCTCTATTTTTCCTTAGCCTGTTCATCACTATTAAGAGTTATTTTTTTATTAAATAAATACTTCTTTCTCAAAAATGCCATATAACTTTATTTCTCTCTCAAGAATGAAAACTCTTAGAGAATAGGAGTTTTGTTCATAATACATGGCCAAAATTTACAATAATGCACAATGCAGAGTTGGCATTAGATAATATCTGTTGAATTGTTGAACGAATAAGGTAATTCCAGTGAATCAGGTATTTAAAAAAAAAACATTATTGTATATTAAGCTGACTTTTTCAATCATGTCTATAAGAGTTGGACTGTGAAGACGGCTGAGTGCTGAAGAATTGATGCTTTTGAACTGTGGTGTTGGAGAAGACTCTTGAGAGTCCCTTGGACTGCAAGGAGATCCAACCAGTCCATTCTGAAGGAAATCAGCCCTGGGATTTCTTTGGAAGGAATGATGCTAAAGCTGAAACTCCAGTACTTTGGCCACCTCATGCGAAGAGTTGACTCATTGGAAAAGACTCTGATGCTGGGAGGGATTGGAGGCAGGAGGAGAAGGGGACGACTGAGGATGAGACGGCTGGATGGCATCACTGACTCGATGGACGTGAGTCTGAGTGAACTCCGGGAGTTGGTGATGGACAGGGAGGCCTGGCGTGCTGCGGTTCATGGGGTCGCAGAGAGTCAGACACGACTGAGCAACTGAACTGAACTGATAAGATTGTTTCCCTAAAACTATGTCAGAAGCATGTGCATTTTGGGGTTAATGTTTACTTTAGAGTAAGTTTACAAATATAGTAAATTATAGTACAATAAATTAACTATGGTATAGTAAGTAAACTATAGTAAATTAGGCACATTATCTTTGATTGAATGACACTTCTTTCCATCTGTATACATTAAAGACTGCAAACATTAAAGAGCCTCCTCCCCCCAAAAAAAACAATTCTTTCTAACTAAAAGTATGATTTGAGAAGTGATATACATATATATGTTATAGAAAATTTTGGAACAAAGCCTAGATCAATAATATATGAAATTTCTTTTATATTTTACCCAGAAACCAGAACTCCCTCTGATGCATTTGGGATCATCTACATAGGTTGTTTTATTTTCTTACTTTTAAATATTATGTTGTAACTCTACTTTTAAAAAAGGTATAATTTCCATTGTAAAATGAGAATTAACCAATGATGTGAGCTTTCTATCAGTGCTCCTATTATTTATAAAGTATTATGTAGAATGTAATTGAGAAGGATAATATTGTCTTTGTGTTGCTCCAAAAGCAAAACACTATGTCTAACAGTGCTTGAAAAATGACCAGAGTGATTATACTCTTGAGAGCTAGTATTTAATATGAATTTTTATTCATTTTCTCAAAATTAGTCATTGCTTTTTTGTTTTTCCTTTGTCATCATTAAAGTCTATGATAAATTATCATGTAATTATGATTGAATAATACAGAGCCGAAAATTCATAGTCTCATAGGAAGAACATATTGAAAGCAGAATTTCAGGGCTAGATGGGTCATTAGAGATTAGCCAGTCCTACCATTTTATTTTACAGATGGGCAAAAATGTCCCCGAGAGGGAAGTTGACTTGCCTGGAGTTTTACAACTTTTTAAGGGATTAGAATCTAGGTCACTCAGTGCTGGGCTATTTCCATTTTATTAGATGATTGTGTACCATTAGGCACATTCAGAAAGTGAAAAACCTATTTGTGCAACATTTTCTGTGGAGGTGATTTCCAAACTTTTTCAATAATACACTCTAATGAAAAATTTTGAGGATACTCTTAAAATATCTAAAATTATTTTTTTTTAAATTACTAAAGTACTGTATATATATTTTCATAATAGAAATTGAAAAGAATAATGCAGAGTAATAATATTTTCAAATAATTTAACTATTATTATTAATATAAGCATCCTTTTCTATTTTCACCCAACATTATTATTAATATTGTAGAGAATGAATGTGTTATATTTTAATATGCTTTATTATTTTTGAAAATCTTGATTTAAATATTATTTAGAGTGATGTAAGAGTCAGGTTTTGAATTCAGGTTATTTGGATTGTTGGTTTTGATAACTATCATAGAAGTAAGACATTTAGATGGAAGAAATAGCATATGAACTTCCACTTATAAAATGAGTAAGTTCTGAGAATCTAAACTACAGCATGGTAACTAGTTAATAATACTATATTATATACATGAAAGTCACTGAGAGAATAGAATTCAAATGTTTTTACCATACACAGTCAGTTCAGTCACTCAGTCATGTCAGACTCTTTGCAACCCCATGAATCGCAGCACGCCAGGCCTCTCTGTCCATCACCAATTCCCAGAGTTTACCCAAACTCATGCCCATTGAGTCAGTGATGCCATCCAACCATGTCATCCTCTGTCATCCTCTTCTCCTCCTGCCCTCAATCTCTTCCAGCAAAGTACAAAGATATGATTGTACCACTATATCAAACTCTCCATTGTGGAACTTCTGTTTCTTTGGTGTAGCAATGCCATATAGCATGAATTTATCTAAATATGAATCTGGATAGACAGTGATGACATCGCTATGAAATTATGTTAATAGCTAAATACCAATAAACATTTTTTTGTCATTCTTTTAAAGTATAAGTAGAGATTTTAATTTTTTTTTCTGTTACCCCAATAGGTCATTTTGCATACACAGGTGGGTGTCTTCACCCCTCCTTGCAGTTAACTGCCTTTTGTGAAGTTGCTTACCTTGTTTGCCTAATGTTTAAACTGAAATCAAGAATGTAACAAAAAACAGTCTAGAGAGAGTTTGCTCTGACTAGGTATCTATCTAGATGTAACTAAGATGATTATGGAAGATGAGTCTAGCATTCTCTTGAGAAATTATCTATTTGCTGATGGTTTGAGTGTCTTGGTTTGATTTGTGCTAGAATATTACTTTCTTGAATTGAGACTGAATTACTACTTATAAAAACATTAAAGTTTCTTTGACGTTTTAACTGCTCAAAGTTTAAGTTTCAGTGATACTTAGATGCACTTCACACAATATGTTGTTCAGCGACTAAGCAACAACAAAGTGTTTAAGAGATTACTGATAGCTTAAGGTGAATGATGTCAGATTCATGATCTCCGAAGATGATTTAGCTTCGGGACCAGGGGCTAGGCTTGATCACTCAAGAGCTTTTGTGTAGCCAAGTTTTATTAAATTATGAAAAGGGAGAGAGAAAGCTTCTGACGTAGACATGAGAAGGGGGATGGAAAGTGCCCTTTCACTAGTCTTAGAAAAGGGAGTTATATACTTTGTAAACTGGTTATTACAATAAATCAAAAGAATGTTTCAAGGTTGTAAAGATCTTACTAGACCCAATCCCACAATTTACATTTTAAGATAACAAGATTAGTCAGGAGGTTTTCAAGAAGGAGAAGCTGTTCTCAAGCAGGAAAAATTGTTGCTATATAATTCTTAGTATAGAGTTTAAACTGAATTGTTTGTTGTGTAATCATCAGTTCCGGGCTTAAAGAAAATAATGTTTTGTGTAGAGAATGAAAAAAACGTTTGTTTTTTCCTTCTCCTTGAGAATTCCAGACCCCTCTCTCTTTGTTTGGGAACCTCAGGCTTCTTATCAACCTGCCTAGGATTGACTCTCTCATTCCCCACTTTTCTTTCAGGAAAATTATGTTGCCAACAGAAGGGGGCATCATTTTCATTCCATAGTTGCTTCTGCTTTGATAGGGTGTTGTCCCTAAATTGTTGAGACAACATATTCTCCTAACCCTCATATTAAGGGTCTCTGATCCAGGGGCCCCAAGTAATAGTTGGAAGAGGCTGTGGCACTCGTAGGAGCCTGGACAACCATTTGTAGCCTAAAAGATTTCAGATGGTTAGGAACAAACCCCATTATACAGTTACAAATGTAAGGCAAAACAGTCATGAAACCAAGTTAAAGCATAATCAAAATTAAAAGTTACATTATGTCCATAGTTTCATCAGTCCACCTTAGGATTGCTAGATGTCATCAGATCAAGAAGAGGCATCACATATGATTGTTGTTGGTGAAGGTATTCTCAGAGTTGAAGAGAATCCTTTTTTTGAAGTGAAGAAACCCACCGCGGGAAGCCTTCAATTGATGAGGAGGTTGAAAAGCTGAAAGCTGAGTCAAATAGTTAGTTCTAAGGCTTTAATATCTATGACAATATCTGTGTGCACAAACAGTCTATCATAGAAACACTCCCTTTTAGGGGCAGTTCAAGCCCACATTAAAGCTATGGGTAGAACTTTAAACCAACAGTCTTGTGTTTCTTGAGTTACCTTATGCAGATACCTCTTAATAATGTACCTTTTAACTTTTTCTGAGGATTGGGGTCCCCAGGAACAATGTAAGTGATATTCTATTCCTAGAGCTTTTGATCCCCTTGAGTTATAGCACGTTTAAAGATGGAGCCATTGTTGCTCTGAACTTTAGAGTTTAAGATCCCACTTATATCATGAGAAGTCAGTGCGGTAAGATTTTGTCCATTGGTAAACTTATGAGCTTTGGACATTAGAAAAACAATAGTAGCAATTACCCTTAAGCAATGTGCCTTAGCCTTTTCTCAGTAACAAAGTAAACTCTGATCCTGTGGGCAAACTCAAAGTGGGAACCTGCAAGAGAGCAATTTGAAGAGACTTAAAAGCCTTTTGAGTCTCTGGGGACCAAACCAGTTTGTTGGTTTGGGCCCCCTGAGTTTCAGTTATAAATTTATATAAAGGCCAGGCAAGTTCCCTATAACCTGAAATCCAAATACAGCAATAGCCTGCAATGCTCAAGAATCCTCTCAGTTGTTTAAAGTCATAGATAGAAGGTGACTTAATATAGGTTTAATTCCAGAAAGCAACCTTCAAATCAGTGACTGAAAAATATTTGGCTTGTTCAGGAATTTCAGACAATAAGTTATAAGGATTAGGCACTTTTTATTTGTATATCTTGAATTAGTCTCCACTTATCATTTGACTTTTTTACATCCAAAGTAGGAGTGTTATATGGACTGTTACAGGGAATTAGTAGCCCCTGTTCCTTTAAATTTTCAATGATAGGTTTTAACCTTTCCTTAACACCTCAGGCTTTAATGGATACTGCTTTTGATATGAAAATAGGTGAGGGTCTTTGAGTTTGATAAAGACAGGAACAGTATTTTGTGCTCAACTCAACTCACAGGTTTTCCATCAGCCCGCACTTTAGGATTTACATTTTGTTCAATTAATGGGAGAGAAAGAGCAGTCTTCATATTTATGAAAACAGAGGCTTGGACCTTGTTCAGTATATCTCTCCCCAGAAGGGGTGAGGGAGACTCTGGCACAATTAGAAACTTGAGAAAATAGCATAGAGTCCCAATTTCAGCTTGAAGAAAGACTGAAATAGCAGCATCTGGCTTGTCCAGACAGTCCCATTGGGGTAGTGGATCTGGAGGAAAGCAGACCAGTGAGCACAGAGAAAGTTGCCCCAGTGTCCAAAGGAAAATTGACTGATTGGCCCCCACAGTTATTAATACCCTGGTTTCCTCAGGTATATTTAGGATGAGAGCTTGTGTGGGGACCCCCAGGCACCTTCAGTCCAGATTGTCTTGAGAGTCCAACCCCTGGGGCCTACACCCCAGAGGCCAGTCTCTTCTCCAGGATGGTCCTTTGCAGACCAGACAGGGAGCTGTGGGTGGCTTAGATGCCTGAGGGCAATCCTGCTTGAGATGCCCCTCCTTTCCACAGTAATAACAAGCTCATCCCTTTTCACCTTGGTTCCTCTGGGCATTTTTTCCCTCAGGCTGTTTGAGAGCAGGTCTAACAGCCATTGTTGGGGCTTCTGTCTTTTGCAAGTTATTTTATCTTCCTATTTTCCTTTGTGTATTTTTTGCCATAATATACCATCTGAGCCAGCTGCAACAGTTTTTTAAATTGATTGATTTGGTCCAAACTCTTGTTTTTGTAACTTTCAGCAGATATCTGGAGCCAACTGAGTAAGAAACCTATCCTTTAAGATCATTTCTCCCTCTGAACTTTCAAGATAAACATCAGTAAACTTGTAGGGAGCCTCCCAAAATTATCTAGGAATTTACCAGAAGTTTATCAGGAGTTTCCTTCTCTCCCTGTTCTATGTCAGCCAACTTAGCATAATTTTAAAGTCTTTAGCACATGCTCACTTGAGCCCTACAAGAATACATTGGACAAAGTGGCTCTGCTAGAGGAAATCCTTGGCTCCCAGTAGGGAGGAGGGCTATTTTGTGTTTCCTCTTTCCCCTGCCTTCAAGCTATGCATCTCCAAAAGTAGTAGCTTCCCCCAAAACTTAAGCTCTCGAGTCAGGAGTCACCATCTGTCCCAAGACATGTATTATATCTCTCCAAGTAAGATCATAAAGTAAAATTAGCCCCATAAAGACGTCTATGTACTTTTTGGATCCTCAAAATAGTCTTGACCACAATCAGGACAGTTTGAATTTCTGCCGAGACTGAGGCAACCCCTCCTGGAAGGGTGCCCCAATTTTCAGCCTGTTCAGTTGGGATCCCCAGATATGGGGGCAAAATAAGAGAAAGTTAAGAGCTGAAGGTTTCACACCCAAATCTGTACGCTTAGGACAGAAGTCTGGCATGTCTCACAGAGAGATAAAGAGCAACACATATGTCACTTCTACCCATTTCCCTTGTTTTCCACAGGACTAATCTAATTGTGAAACAGCATTATAATTGAGACCCTTCAATAGGGACTTCCCTGGTGGCTCAGACGGTAAAGCATCTGCCTACAATGCGGGAGACCTGGGTTCAATCCCTGGGTTGGGAAGATCCTCTGGAGAAGGAAATGGCAACCCCCTCCAGTATTCTTGCCTGGATAATTCCATGGACAGAGGAGCCTGGTAGGCTACAGTCCATGGGGTTGCAAAGTCGGACACAACTGAGCTACTTCACTTCAATAACAGTTCAATGTTCCCCATCTTCCAAAGGATACTGTGGCCATTCAATATCACAGAAAAAGATGAGGCATGTCTTTTTTAAATTCTGGGGATCAAACTTGTCCCAGCTTTTTTCCCCCCCAATACATTTTAAAGGTGTGGTTCTGGAACTGCTAGCTCCCATCTGTAAGGGAGAAAAAAGTGGCATTCATAGCCATGGCTTCTTTCCACCAGAAGCATCCTTCCCTGTTCTAGATAGAAGTGTAGACAAGACTCTCCAACGAAGTTTCCCTTCCCTGGTCAGACTTAGTCTGTCCCTTACTGACACTGGCACCTTATTCATCCCTCCTGGTTCTACCACTAAGGCGGGGTGCAGATTCACAAGGAGTAGACCTGATGGTATCCTAGACTGATTTAGTTCTATACCACCAAGACCTTTGTTTGATTTGCCCTTTTCTGTGATGCCACCTCGGGTGGAGCAGAGTAGCTTTTCAGAATGTTTCCAAGCTAGTCCTCCTAGGGGAAGCATCCGTCTTACGCGTGCCCAAGCACATTCCTGAGTACAGTCCTGACTGCAATAGACCTGTGAGTCATAAAGGGATGAACAGCAGCCAGGATGTCCCTTCTGAGTGTCACCACACCAGAATAGCAGAAGAGGTGGTGGAGGGTTGGCCAGTGAGGAAAAAGTGATTTTTGTCCTCAAGCTACTAGGGCTAGTCCTTCCTCTTCATTCCCACAGATTCCAGAAAAGGAATATCTAGGGAGTTGAGACATAAGCCACATGAGAGCCTCCTCTGGTCCACTAAGAGCTAGCGCTACCAAAGGAAGAAGCCCACTGTACTTCCAATCTGACCAGATCCTGCAGTTCCCCATCTGTGTCCTCAAAAACCTCGTGGTCACCAGCGGTGCTTCTGTCCACACAGATGGGAGGCACAGCCGTGACAAAGACTCGCTTTTCGAACTCTGGCCCCTGAGTCAAGCAGCCAAGAGAGTGACCTCTAGCCTGAGAGATATTCCTGGAGCTAGAGCTCCTCCTCACTCCCAAATGTACTCTTGTAAATTTCAGCTCCTAGCAAGGCTAGGTGTTCCCATACTTGGGGTCTAAGTGAAAATACATAGTAACAGCATGGAGCACAATTCCCTTGAAAGTCTATGATCTAACAGATTAGGTTAGTAGTTCTAATTCCCCACACAATTATCAAATGGTCAAAGAGACCAGGAAAAGATGACTGAGAAGGGAAAGTTCCGGCCACACGCTTTGCCCATCTCTGGCTGCTCCCCTTGCAGGGATGTTGGGTGTCTCTTGGCATTAGCAAGTCGATATAAACCCCCAACAATGTTCCACTTTTTGGAGCTGCCTTCAGTCACTATCGCCTTGAAACCGCAACACTTGCTTCGCACAGGGCGTGTCATTCATTCACACAAGCATACCATAAAGTTAGTAAAGTAAAGCAGAAAATATGTATACTGTGATAGCAGAGAGGCTAGAGCTTGAGTGTTCTTACCTTGTCCAGAAGATCCTGGATGAGCCCCCAAGATGATAATTTGCAATGAAAGATGTCAGATTAGTGATCTCTGAAGAAGAAGATTTAGCTTTGGGACCAGGGACTAGGCTTGATCGCTCAAGAGCTTTTGTGTAGCCAAGTTTTATTAAAATATGAAAAGAGATAGAGAAAGCTTCTGACGTAGACATCAGAAGGGGGACAGAGAGTGCCCCCCTTGTTAGTCTTAGAAAAGGGAGTTATATACTTTTTAAACAGGTTATTACAATAAATCAAAAGAATGTTTCAAGGCTGTAAAGATCTTACTAGACCCACTTCCACAATTTACATTTTAAGGTAACAGGATTAGTCAGGAGGTTTTCAAGAAGGAGAAACTGTCCTCAAGCAGGAAAAATTGTTGTTATATAATCCTTAGATTATAGAGTTTAAACTGGGTTGTTTGTTGTGTAATCATCAGTTCCAGGCTTAAAGAAAAAAACCTTTTATGTGACTAAGACTAATGAATGTAGAGAAGGAAAAAAAAAAGATGTTTGTCCTTTCCTCCTCCTTGAGAATTCGAAACCCCTGTCTCCTCTTCAAGAGCCCCAGACCTCTCTCTCCTCCTTGGGAGCCCCAGACTTCTTATCAAGCTGCCAAGGAATTGGCTCTCTCATTGCTTTCTTCATTTTGATTATTTTGTAGCTGCTCTCTCTGTTGTGAATACTCTGTGAGCTGTTCTAGGTTGTATGATCTGAAAGGTGATTTGCTCAAATCAAATGAAATGCTAATGACGTGACACTCCCTCTGTGGCTCTACTGTGTACATGTCATTTAAGATCATTTTTTTTAATTGAAGTTTAACACTTAAAATTGCAATATGCATATTTTCCATTTTCCTTTATATAAAACTGAACGTTATTATACTAAACCTTTGGTTAGAAGAGATCTTAAACATAATAATGTAGATCATTTGGGTATCTGCTTCAGCTATATCATAGTATATTGCCTTAGTATCCTACAGGGTAATTCCTATCTTGTAATATATATACAAATAAATTCAAAACAGCAAAGACTCAAGTATAAAAGCAAAAACTGTAAAGTTGTTGGTAAAGCAATAGGTATAAATCTTTATCATCTTGGATTAGGTAATGGTTCTTAAAACATACAGCTAAATCACTTCTTGGCTTTCTGGCCAAGATCAAGTATAAAATATGACTGCAGAAGCATAAATAATTGAAAAATAGATAAATCAAATTTCCTAAAAATTAAAAACTTTTGTGCCTCAAGGGACATTAAGAAAGTGAAAAGACAGCCCACAGAATGAGAAGGAATAATTTCAAATCACATATCTGATGAGTCTTATACTCAGAATATTTGAAACTTTTACTACTAAATTAAAAAACAATAAAAATAAGTTGTCTAAATAGACCTTTTTACCCCAAAATAAAATATGCAAATGGCCAATAAGCATATGAAAAGATGCTCAATATCATTACTTATCCAGGAAATGTCTATCAAAACCACAATAAAATATCACTTCTTACCTACTAAGATGGTTATGTTTTGTTTAGTCACCAAGTTGTGTCCGACTCTTTGCAACCCCCTGAACTGTACCACACCAGGCCTCCTTGTCCCCATCTCGAGTAGTTTGCCCAAGTTCATGTCCATTGCATTGGTGGTGCCATCTAACCATCTCATCCTCTGTCACCCTCTTCTGCCTTCAGTCTTTCCCAGCATCAGGGTCTTTACAGGGAGTCAGCTGTTTGCATCAGGTAGCCAAATTATTGGAGCTTCAGCATCAGTTCAGCTCAGCAGAACAGTCGTGTCCAACTCTTTGCAACCCCATGGACTGCAGCATGCCAGGGCTCCCTGTCCATCACCAACTCCCAGAGTTTACTCAAAGTCATGTCCATCGAGTTGGTGATGCCATCCAACCATCTCATCCTCTGTTGTCCCCTTCTCCTCCTGCCTTCAATCTTTCCCAGCATCAGGGTCTTTTCAAATGAGTTAGTTCTTCACATCAGGTGGCCAAAGTATTGGAGCTTCAGCATCAGACCTTCCAATGAATATTCAGGACTGATTTCTTTTAGGATTGACTGGTTGGATCTCGTTGCAGTCTAAGGAACTCTCAAGAGTCTTCTTGAACACCATAGTTCAAAAGCATCAGTTCTTCTGTGCTCAGCTTTCTTAATGGTTCAACTCTCACAGCCACACATGACTACTGGGAAAATCATAGCTTTGACTAGACAGACCTCTGTCAGCAAAGTAATGTCTCTGCTTTTTAATATGCTGTCTACGTTTGTCATAGCTTTCCTACCAAGAAACAATCATTTTCTAATTTCATGTCTGCAGTCACCATCTTCAGTGATTTTGGAGCCCAAGAAAATAAAGTCTGTCACTGTTTCCATTGTTTCCTCATCTATTGTTACGAAGTGTTGAGACTAGATGCTGTGATATTAATTTTTTAAAAAATATTATTTTCAAGCTGGCTTTTTCACTCTCCTTCTTCACCCTCATCAAGAGGCTCTTTAGTTCCTCTTCACTATCTGCCATTAGAGTGGTATCATTGGCATATTTGAGGTTGTTGATATTTCTGGCAATCTTGATTCCAGCTTGTAACTCACCCAGCCTGGCGTTCTCATGATGTGGGTTGGAAAGATTCCCTAGAGAAGGAATAAGCTATCCACTCCATTATCCACTCCAGCTATCTCCTGGTGGCTTAGATGGTAAAGAGGCTGCCTGCAGTGTGGGAGACCTGGGTTCGATCCGTGGGTTGGGAAGATCCCCTGGAGGAGGGCATGGCAACTCATTCTATTATTCTTGCCTAGAATATTCCATGGACAGAGCCTGGCAGGCTGCAGTCCATGCAATCGAAAAGAGTCGAACACGACTGAGCAAAAGCATATAGCACTGCTTTGAGTGTAAGTTAAATAGCAGTGTAACAATAAACAGCTTTGTCGTACTTCTTTCTTAATCTTGAACCTGTTGTTCCATTTTCAGTTCTAACCGCTGCTTCTTGACAGCATACAGGTTTCTCAGGAGACAGGTAAGACGGTTTGGTATTCCCATCTCTTTTGTCGGCGTTTTCCACAGTTTGTTATGATGCACACAGTCAAAGGCTTCAGCATAGTCAATGAAACAGAGGTTGATGTTTTTTCTGGAATTCCCTTACTTTCTCCATGATCCAGCGAATATTGGCAATTTGATCTCTGGTTCCCCTGCCTTTTTTAAACCCAGCTCGGATGTCTGGAAGTTCTCAGTTCATGTAAGGCTGAAGCCTCGCATGCAGGATTTTGAGCATAACCTTACTAGCATGGGAGATGAGAGTAACTGTCCGGTGGTTTGGTGCCTATAGTTTTGTTTGTTTGTTTGTTTTTAAGGAAATAACAAATATTGGCAAAGATGTAGAGAAATGGGGACCTTATACTTTTTTGGTGGGCATGTAAAATAGTGTAGTACCTTTGGAAAACAGTTTGGCAAATCCTCAGAAAGTTAAGCATAGAGTTATCATTTGACTCAGCAATTATCCAAAAGAGCTGCAAACAAATATTCACACAAATATTCATAGTATTAGAAATGAGAGGCAAAATGTGCAAAAAACCCAAATGTTCAACTGATGAATGAATGAAGATAATGTGATATATCTATATATAGTTGACGCTTGAGCAGTGCAGAGTCAATCTGTGTATCGCTTACAGTTTTTCCTCCATATGGTGGTTCCTCTGCATCCACAGATTCAACTAACCACAGACTGTTCAGTGCTATAGTTTTTACTATTGACAAATACCTGCATTAAGTGGGCCCACACAGTTCAAATGCCAGCTGGAATAGAATATTATTCAGCAACAAAAATAATGAAATACTGATACACTCAACAGCATGGATATACCTTGAGAATCGATAAAAACTATCACTTCTCTCCCCAGGGTGGGGGAAAAAAAAAAAAAACATATCCAAATACACAGGCAAAAACTTTACCACAAATTTCTGGACATTTACAAGTCTCCTAAAATATTTTGTGAAATCCTAAGGCTCTTTGACCCCAAGCTAAGAATCCCTGACTGGCAAGATGCTGGATGAAATGATTTGATCTTGAATAATTCTGGCAGCTATCATTATAGTAGTTACAATATTCATGTGGCAATAACAACAAAAACAGCTACAGCAATAGTAAGCACAAATGTTGACATTTATCGATAATTTCTTACATTTTGGGTGTTGGACTTTACAAGCATCTTCTCATTTAATAATCTCTACTCTCTACCCACAAGTTAATTATAAAATGTATAATGTGGACAAGGCATTGGAGTAGAAGTGAGGAGTTTCTGATACCAGCTCAAACTGATTCTGCTATTAATATCAATTAGGTTATATAATTTTGATCAGTTACCAAGTTTCTGGGTATCAGTTGCTTTATCTATAAAATGATAACATGATTAGGATATATTATTCTTTTAATTCCTTTGAAGCTATTATTGGAGGAGGGCATGGCAACCCATTCCAGTATTTTTGCCTGGAGAATCCCATAGACAGAGGAGCCTGGCTGGCTGTATAGTCCACAGCGTGGCAAAGAGTCAGACATGATTGAAGCGACTTAGCATGAAGCTATTATATGTTATTCCAGTTTAACTTAGGTTTGTTTTGTGTATAGTATAAATGCATATGATATTTAAAGTAAAGGATTATTATTGCTAAAATACACTTAACAAATATATTATTTGTAAATCAAATAAGCTGCTTTTCAGAGGGTGTTATAGGGAAGGATACTAAAAATGTCACAGCTGCATAGGCAGCAGGGTCAAGACCTTGTGGGAATTAGAGATGGTAGGAGTCCAAGATAAGAAAATAGCTACCTTATAGATCTAGTTAATTCTTCCTTGACAAGTATTTTCTCTAAGGTGGGAAACAGTGCTAACTATTTACTTAAGCACCAGAGGGACTCTGCAAAAGGATTAAGTCTAGAAAGTTTCAAAGGAAGCTCAAGTGACTTTTGAATATATTTATAGAATAAAAGAATATAGTTTAAACTGAGCTATTTTTTTAAAAAACAAAATTTAAACTGAGCTGTTCACTTAAAATCTTATTTTCTGAGTGTAAACTTGTCTTGACTAAGGCTTTTGTGCCTTCCTCCTATCTGAAAATTTCCTCAGTTACGTGTTGAGGCAGAAAGAGAGTATCCACTTGGAAAGCTGGGTCCTCTCTGTGGACCCAATTGGATTAAAAGGAAAGTAGAATTAATGCCTAATGAATAAAAGTTTCTCCAAACTAAATTTCTTTACTCTGACTTCTGGACAAAAATACTCTGGAGATCAAATTGTACCCAATCAGGCATCTTGCTTCTGAGACAGCAGTTCCATGGTTAGAAATGGAGGAAGATGTCTCTGGAAAATTGAAGAGTAGTTGTTAAGAAAGGGTCCAGAGAAAAAAAAATGGAGGAAATGAGGAAGAATATAAAGAGCTGAACGGAAAATAGAGAGATCCGAGACGCTGGCAGTATTTACTTAGGGAGTAAATTGCATCTTACACAGGGATTGAGGGACTAGCATAGTATAGAATAGAAGATGTTATGAGCATATTCCTTTTATCTTTTGCTTACAAAAAAAGTTTTCCAGTTTTAATGTGTTCTTGTTTTTGAAATGAGAAAGGATAAATGGGAGAACTCTTCCCTTTGCTTGGTAAACTACTGCCTCAAGTATTTCAAGACCCAACTTCAGTTTCCCTTTCTCCCAACTTTCTGATTTTCAGCTCCTGTAGGATTGGCTACTGTCCCTTTATGCTTTTATTATATGTGTACATTACAACATTCTGTGTTTATCTCTTATATACCATATATCACGTTGTATTAGCACACATTGGCTTACCTGTGGGTTTCCTCTAACAGAATATGAGCCCCTTGAGAGATGATCGTGTTTATTTTACTAGACCTACCCCGGGTCCTGGCAGAACTGCACAACTCAGATTGGGACTCAAACCCTATCACACCTCAACTGGGACTTCAACACACCATCCCTGGCTTAGGAGGGGACTTGAACCCACAATTTCCCAGCAGAAACCACACACCTGGTCCCAGAACTTAATGAGACTCAGGTTCTTTGTTTCAGTGCAGAAGGATTTCATCATGAGGCAAAGTGATAGGCAAGAAGTAGGTTTATTAACATAGAATGCTCGTAAAGGATACAGACAGGCAGGCAAGAGAGCTCTGCCCCAAGAGCTAAGTGGGAAAGTAGGTTTATTTATGGTGATAACAGATTTCATAGACAGAGTGCGGGCCACCTTAGAAGGCAAGAGGCCCTGAAATATGGGGTGATTAGTTTTTATAGGCTGGTAACTTCCTAAGCTAATGACTAGGAGGGTTATTTCAACTATTTTAGAGAAGAAGCAGAGATTTCCAGAAAATGGGCACTGGAAATGCCCAAATGGGCAGCCTCAAAACTGTCATGGCACCTCTGGTTGTGTCCCTTAGCATAGGCTAATGTCTTACAATAAGCTTATAACAAGGCTCAAGGTCTGCCGGAAGTTGAATCTTCTGTTGTCTTAGGCCTAATGAGTTCTTGCTAGTTTTTGTTGTATTCCCCAGTGGCCTTGTCATTCTTTTAAAGTCTGTCCCTTCCCCGTTCCCTCTTGTCTCACTGGCATATTTACATTCAGCTAGTTGATCAAATGACTTAATGAAAATTTATTACCCAAGGTCTTTAAATTTTAGGAATCACAATATTGGTGTGGTTTTGATGTTATCTTGTCATCTTTAAAAAACAATAAAACAAAAAACCTTAATTCTGAGCCTCCCAAAGTTGCTGGCCTTCTAGAATTTCATCTTCTCTAGAGGCTGAGGTGGCTACCCTGCTCTTCTAAAAGGCAGCAAACACTTGTATAGTTTAGAGAATAGGATGTCAGAAAGAAAAATAGTATGTATTTCAGAATTTTGCAGAAATACAATTCACACAAAGTAGAGACTTAGCCAAGTCTCAGTAGGAGTAGGATGAGGATAGGCTTTGGGGACAAAAAGATATCACACAGATTCTAACTTGGAAATAGCCTAACGCTTCTGGACTTGGGTGAGTGTTAAAAATGGGTCACAAGTGTCCTTCCCATTCTCACTTCTCTTTGCCTGCCATGTGTATCGTGGCAAGTGGAGATGGAAGGAAACTATAGAGAAAGATTGTTGTTGACGCAGGTCATTGTGGTTATTGTAGATGAGAAATAGTAAAATCAAACTGTAGGAGGATAGAGGAGAGTTTTCACCTGAAAACTTTAGTGGAAGAAAGAGAGATATAGAAGTGAATGTTTGGGTCAAGAAAATGATTTTCTTACTCATAACTGACAAAATGCTTTCAAGTTTGAAAGTCCTATAAAGAGACCCATACATTTAGTGAAAAAGTGAGCAGGGAAATAAGAAAATTTGAAACCACAGGTTATAAGCTACTATGTGGAACTATCATGAAATTCAACATAGAAAAAAAAGTTTGAATATTAATTTTTTCAGAAAAAATACTATTTATTTTCCTTGTACGATGAAAGTCTCTTGTGATAACTAAGATCTATGTCAGTGGTTATCAACTTTACCAGTAGTCAGTTTCACTTTCACTTGTTTACTCCTCCACTGACCTTATATTTTGGAAAAAATGATAGCTCAATTACATTTATTAATAATCATTTTTCACTATATAAGTTGGAAAGTAGGGGGGATGAGACTTTGAGATCTTCCAATCTGATCATTTAGTTCAGAAAGAACATATTATAAAGAAAATAATACGAAATAATGGCTTCATCAATTCAAACTGTTTCTAATTTAGTGGAAAGTGCTGTGAACTGCAGTTTTGCAAACACAGAGGACCAGTAAGAGTTTCCAAGCTTTACAGGCTTGTTAGGAACACACTTTAAATTACCTGATGTGCTGTCCAACTGTTAAAAAAAAAGAAGAAGCTTTTTGCAATAATATGTATTGGGAATTTTATTTCATTCTATCCCTTTCTAAATTTGAAGGTTGAAACTAATCAAAATCCCCTCACACAGGTTGTGTGTGTGTTTGTGTTGTGTCGGTGTGCGTGCGTGCGCGTGCACGTTCAGTCACTCAGCTGTGTCCCAGTCGTTGTGACCCCATGGACTGTAGTTTATCAGGTTCCTCTGTCCATGGAATTTTCCAGGCAAGCATACTAGATTGGGTTGCCATTTCCTACTCCATCCACCCACATGGTTCTCTTAAACACAATATATCATTTACCATTTTTACATCTTTAGCTAACTGGGCAGACTTAATAGTGGTTGTCAATGCCTGGTTTTATTTTTTACTATAATTTTCCACAGGTTTAAATATTGAGGCTTGGTCTAAGAAAAGCTATGAATTAAAACTGATTTTGAAATTTTACTGACAATCACTGTCATTCTATCAGCTGAGGAATGAATTCCTGGGAAGTCTGGCCCCAGCTAGGTTTGAACATGGAGCAGCCCATCTGTCACCAATGGAAAAACTGGTTTGAGTATCACATTACCTGGGACAGAGTAACTAGAAGTGATCTTGGACTGTGTGATTAGGCCATTACTTTTAGTGTATGTTGAGGGAACATGATATTGTTTAAGAGAAATGAACTAAAGGCTCTGACACTATAATTTCCACACACAGGATTGGGAAAAAGAAGAACACGGTTAACTCAGCAGCACCACTGAAGTCTCTAGTAAACTGCTAGCTAAGTTGTTTACTTCTATTAACTACTATTACTGCTACCACTGTTATTATTACTAAAAAAAAAAAAAAAAAAACAACCAGCCACAGGTTCCATCAATTTAGAAGCATCTCCTTTATGCCAGTGCTTAACATTTAAAATCATTATTTCAAATTCTCTCAACAAACTGTAAACAAGTGATATTTCCAATCTTGAGCATAAGAAATTGAATTTTGCAGAAATTGCTTTTCTCAAGTCAACTTGTATTATGTGATAGAGCCTGGATTGACCTGATTGGATTACTTCGGAACTTCATGTTTTTTAGTTTTTGTTTGTTTGTTAGCATTAAATACATTGCCCAGATTCTCTAACAAAGTTCCTGTGATAAAGACAGGAAGGAAGCAAGAAGAAGGCCAAAGAACTAGCTCGCACCCTTGGCATTTCACTGAGGATCGGGAACCTGCTGCTGCTCCAGTCCTCCTACACAGCTGGATATTTGGGTGGAGGAGTTATTTCTTTTCTTTACTGCTCTCTACTTGTCATATGTCCTTTCTTCTACACCCATTCATACTTGGCAATGAAATCATATAGATAATTCAACTTTGTGATGTTTTTATTTAGGTTTGAGAGACCAATTGTTTGCTATTCTGTTGTTCAATTCCTGTTTATGCTTAGAGACTGATATTACTGTGCACATTAATGAGAAAGCTTAGGATTTTGAACCTGTTCTGTTTAGTTCTAAGAAATGAAATTTGTAGTCCCAGTGGAAAAATGACAATCATCTTCAACCTCAGTAGGTACAGATTTCTATGTTTAAATATAATCTTTGCGCCATTATAACATGATGAGGGGATGATCATTTTTGAAGAGAATGCAAGTCATAAGCACCCTTTCTAAAATAAATATATTCCTCTCTAAAGCAAAAAATTATCTAAATGATAAACCCAACTGGTACATGATTTTGGTGAAATTAGCCAAGAGTAGGATCTGAGATAATTGGCACTCACTCTTTGTTTCTTTCTACTTTTTTGTATATTTATGCATGATCCTTCTCTGACAATTTTGAAGCCAAGGACAATTAATAGTTATTTAGTTCAAGCTCATATTTTCTTATATCTACTTTTGTGTTATTGTTCATTTGCTAAGTTATGTCCAACTCTTTGTGATCCTATGGACTGCAGCATGCCAGGCTTCTCTCTCCTCTACCATCTCCTGGAGTTTGCTTGATAGATTATCAAACCAGTCAATCTACTTTTGTAACGTTCAACATTTCTTACTGTGATAAATG
This sequence comes from Capra hircus, assembly GCF_001704415.2. Lineage (NCBI taxonomy): Eukaryota > Metazoa > Chordata > Mammalia > Artiodactyla > Bovidae > Capra > Capra hircus. The sequence continues at coordinate 12,543,538 of NC_030812.1, forward strand.
TACAAGCCTGCATGTATGTGTATAATTTTATACTAATTTTACTTGTTGATTTTTGCCCATGATAAACAAAAAGGCACTATATAAAGATGGAAGGAAGAATATACCAGTAAACTATCATTTATGTAACATTGTCTAGAAAGTGGCTACAGTGTCCCTAGCAAGGTGCTGTGAACACCAACAATGATTCATTTCCTGCTGTCGTGGGATATACATTAGGGGAATAGCACAGAGGCACATTTTTTTGGATTTTTTTTTTTAACCTCTCTTTCCTGGTCTATTTATGCTTCCGGAATATTCTGAAAGGGCAGAAGTCTCAGAGTCAGACTAAATTATACTCAGTCTAGCTAGTTCTGAGCTCACTCTAAACCTCACCTTTCCCATTTGTAAAGGTGGGAAACAGTTGTCAGATTACAGGAAATAGTGTATGTGAAGAGTGCAGCATAGTACCATACAGGGAGGCACTTGATAGCTTTTATTACTACCATCTCTGTTTCTTTCTGACATCTGCCTCCCCGCCGTTGCATGCTATTCTCTGTGGAACTGTTTGTCTATGAAGTCTTAAGAGAACAGTACCTGTGGATTCTAGGACTACAGATACTAGCACTGAGACCCAGCTACTTTGGATTAGAAAATCAAGCATCTTGGCTCAAAGATCAGAAACAGGGAAATCAGAGGGTCCTACCTGGGGACTGAGGGTCTTCAGCAGGAAGAGGCAGTTCGATTTACTGTTTTATGAAGGTATAGTTTTCCATCTATTTTTTTTTTTTAATTTTATTTTTACTTTATTTTACTTTACAATACTGTATTGGTTTTGCCATACACTGACATGAATCTGCCATGGGTGTATACGAGCTCCCAATCCTAAATCCCCCTCCCACCTCCCACCCCATATCATCTCTCTGGGTCATCCCAGTGCACCAGCCCCAAGCACCCTGTATCCTGTATCGAACATAGACTGGCGCTTTGTTTCTTACATGATAGTATACATGTTTCAATGCCATTCTCCCAAATCATCCCACCCTCTCCCTCTCCCTCTGAGTCCAAAAGTCTGTTGTACACATCTGTGTCTCTTTCACTGTCTCGCATACAGGGTCGTCATTACCATCTTTCTAAATTCCATATATATGTGTCAGTATACTGTATTGGTGTTTTTCTTTCTGGCTTACTTCACTCTGTATAATCGGCTCCAGTTTCATCCATCTTATTAGAACTGATTCAAATGTATTCTTTTTAATGGCTGAGTAATACTCCATTGTGTATATGTACCAAAGCTTTCTTATCCATTCATCTGCTGATGGACATCTAGGTTGTTTCCATGTCCTGGCTATTATAAACAGTGCTGCAATGAACATTGAGGTACATGTGCATGTTTCAAAGATACAGGCATACTTCATTTTAATGCATGTTTTACTGTGCTTCATGGGTGCTGCATGTTTTAACAAACTGAAGGTTTGTGGCAACTCTGCATCAAGCAAGGCTATCTGTGTCAGTTTTCCAACAGCATTTGCTCACTTTGTGTCTGTGTCACATTTTGGTGACTTGCATTATTTCAAACGTTTTCATTATTATAATATTGTTATGGTATCTTTGATCTTTGTTGTTACTGTAACTGTCTTGGGGGACCATGAACTATGCTATATATTGCTGCTGCTGCTGCTAAGTCACTTCAGTCATGTTCGACTCTGTGCGACCCCATAGACGGCAGTCCACCAGGCTCCCCCGTCCCTGGGATTCTCCTGGCAAGAACACTGGAGTGGGTTGCCATTTCCTTCTCCAATGCAGGAAAGTAAAAAGTGAAAGTAAAGTTGCTCGGTCGTGTCTGACCCTTAGCGACTCCATGAACTATAGCCTACCAGGCTCCTCCGTCCATGGGATTTTCCAGGCAAGAGTACTGGAGTGGGTTGCCATTTCCTTCTCCGGTACTATATATTGACAATCTTAATTGATAAATGTGTGAGATAAATTGATAAATTCCAACTGCTTCACCAACTCGCCCTTCCCAATCTCTCGCCCTCTCTTCAGCTCTCTCTGTTCCTTGAGATACAATAAATACAGTAGGCCAGTTTGATAACCTTACAATGGTTTCTAAGTGTTCAAGTGAAAGGAAAGTTGTACATCTCTCATTTTAAATCAAAAGTTAGAAATGATTACACTTAATGAGGAAGGCATGTCAAAAGCTGAGGCAGGCCAAAAGCTGGTTCTCTTGTATCAAACAGTTAGCTAAGTTGTGAATGCAAAGGAAAAGTTCTTGAAGGAAATTAAAAGTGCTACTCCAGTAAACACACAAGTAAGAAAACAAAACAGCATTGTTATTGATATGGAGAAAGCTATAGTGGTCTGGATAGAAGATCAGATTGAGCACAACATTCACTTAAGCCAAAGCCTAATCCAGAGCCAGGCCATAGCCCTCTTGAATTCCATGAAGGCCAAGAGAGGTGAGAAAATTTCAGAAGGAAAGTCTGAAGCTAGCAGAGGTTGACTCATGAGGTTTAAGGAAAGAAGCTGTTTCCATAGCATCGAAGTAAAGATGAAGCAGCAAGTGCTAATGCAGAAGCTGTAGCAGATTATCCAGAAGATCTAGTGACGATCATTAATGATGGTGGCTACACTAAACAGCAGACTTTCAGTGTAGATGAAATGACTTATGTTGGAAGAAGATGCCATCTACACTTTCATAGCCAGAGAGGAGAAGTCAATGCCTGGCTTGAGAGCGTCAAAGGACAGGCTTACTGTTTTGTTAGGGGCTAAGACAGCTGGGGACCTTAAGTTGAGGCCAGTGCTCATTCACCATTCCCCCAATCCTAGGGCCTTTAAGAATTTTGCTAAATCTACTCATTGTTCTCTAAATGGAACAATAAAGTTGGAATGGTAGCACATCTGTTTATAACACAGTTTCTTGACTATTTTAAGGCCACTATTGAGACCTGCTGTTTAGAAAAGATTTCTACTGCTCACTGACAATGCACCTGATTGCACTGCATAAGATCTCTGATGGAAATATATGATGAGATTCATGTTGTTTTCATGCCTGCATTCTGCAGCCCATGGATCAGGGACTAATTTCAACTTTCAAGTTTTATTATTTAAGAATTACATTTTCTAAGGCTGTAGCTGTTGTAGATAGCGACTCCTCTGATGGATCTGGCAAAGTAAATTAAAACCTTCTGGAAAGTATTCACTGTTCTAGATGCCATTAATAACCTTTATGGTTTATGGAAACAATATAAAATATCAACATTAATAGGAGTTTGAAGGGAGTTGATTCCAACTCTAATGAATAACTGAGGGGTTCAAGACTTGGGAAGAGGAAGTAACTGCAGATGCCATAGAAAGAGCAAGAGAATTAAAAGTAGAATATAAAGAGGTGACTGAATTGCTATAGCTTTGTGATAAAGCATTCACATTGGGGAGTGCTTCTTATGGATGGATCTGCAAAGAAAGTGGTTTATCTAAATGGAATTTACCCCTGGTGAAGATGCTGTTAAGATTGTTGAAATACCAGAGGATCTAGAGTATTACATAAACTTAGTTTATAAAGCAGCAGCAGAGTTTGAGAGGATCAACTCCAGTTTTGAAAGAAGTTCTGTTATGGGTAAAATGCTATCAAAGAGCATTTCATGCTACAGAGAAAATGTGAAAGGGTCAATCTGTGGGTCAAACTTCACTGTTCTCATATTTTTAAAAATTGTCACAGCCACCCCAACCTTTAGCAGCCACCGTCCTGATCAGTCTGCAGCCATCAGGTTGAGGCAAGACTCTACACCAGCAAAAAGATTAGGACTTGCTGAAGGCTCAGATGATGCTTAGCATTTATAAGCAATAAACTGTTTAGGTAAAGTATGTACATTGTGGCTTTTTGTTTTGTTTTGTTTTGTTTTTTACATAATGCTATTACACACTTAATAAACTAAAGTGTAAATATAACTTTTATAAGTACTGGGAAACCGCCAAATCCATGTGACTCACTTTATTGTGATATTTGCCTTGTTGTGGTAGTCTGGAGCCAAATCCATAATGTCTCTGAGGTATTCCTGTATTAGTAAGTAAAGTCATTATTAAGCAAAACATACATAGCCAATGGTAAAGGAACCATTAATCGAAAAGAAAAGGAAAAAAAAAACAATTTTACATTACTAAATACCTAGCTCTAGTAGAATCAAAGCTTTTCCCCCCTTCAATTAGTTTTCTGGGTATTGTAGCAGAAATCAAAAAACCATATATCCTTGGCACACAGTTTATGCTCAATATATATTTGCCAAACAAGCAAGTGAACAACAAAAAAGAAGTGAATGAATAGGTCTGCCCTGGATTAAATAAAATTTTGAAAATCTCCCTAGAACTAGTGATTTACAAGAGGCAGGCAAATCAGTTAACAGTTTTGAATTTTATTGATATTGGTGAAGATTTAAAATGTATATTAACTCTGCTGAAGTTAAACCTTTAGGTACATACGTGCGTGTTAGCTTTTAGAGCTTTCTATCCAAGAGCACAGAGGCAGTAACTTTTCTGTACAGGAAAAATATAACTATCTTATAGCTCAGTTGGTAAAGAATCCATTTGCCATGCAGGAGACCTCAGTTCAATTCCTGGGTCGGCGAGATCTGCTGAAGAAGGGTACCCACTCCAGTATTCTTGGGCTTCCCTTGTGGCTCAGCTGGTAAAGAATCCGCCTGCAATAAAGGAGACCTTGGTTCGATCCCTACATTGGGAAGATCCCCTGGAGAAGGGAAAGGCTACCCACTCCAGTATTCTGGCCTGAAGAATTCCATGGACTATTACAGAAAGTCGGATGACTGAACGACTTTCACTTTCACTACCCAATTAAATTTTTTTCAGAGATATACTGTACCAAATGCCATGTATTAATCTAGAGTGACACTGTATACCTGAATGAACTAACAGAATTTTTTGCTATTAACACACAGTCCTTGTTGTTTGACATTAATCAGAAAAATGTGTTACCTTTTAAAAAGAAGCATTATCCATTGTTTTAGGAGGTTCTCCAAACGATTAATTCATTAAAAGCTTCTTAAATGTTATGTTACTTTGTTATTCAGTTTATGATATAAAAATTCTTGTTGAAATTTATTCTGGTTAAAAGTCATTTTCTCATAAAAGATAAATAAGAAATGCCAATGGTTTTATCCCTTCATTCCATGATCTCACTGAAGTTCTGATAATGTTCAGATAGTGTTTCACTTAGTTGGACAATGATTTAGAAAAAACAAAGCATTTGAGCAAACACAAAAATCAGAGACTTCTAGGGAACCTACAGAACATCTAGTCCAAACCTGCATTTTAGGAACTAGAAAATTGAAAAAGAGGAAGAGTAATTGTTTGCCTCAAGGTTGTTCACTTTGATAGGGGAAGCATTGCTTTTTAAAAGGAATCATGAAGCTTTATCCGGAGGGGAAATTCTCTTTCAGATAAACAAGTTTATGTAAGTTTACAAATGCCAACCTTGAGGTTGGCATATTTGTTTGTTTTTAAGTGTGTTTACTTTCTCTTAGTTAATTAATTGGCCATGACCAGTTGGCCATGACTCTTTTTCCATGACCTCTAACATTCTTACAAGAAATATTTTAAAGAAGAAACTGTGAAATAGAGATAGGTATAAAATGTTGGCTCTTTTCCCAAATTACTATCAGTTGACTGGTTTTTAGCACTGATTTGTGCTTTATTCCGGGCTTCCCAGCCGTGGTTTAAAAAAAAAAAAAATTCACCTGCCAATGCAGGGACTTTGCAGGAGCCTCGGGTTCCATCCCTGAGTTGAAAAGATCCTCCAGAAAAGGAAATGGCAACCCCCTCCAGTAGTCTTGCGTGGAAAATCCCATGGACAGAGGAACCTGGCAGGCTATAGTCTCTCGGGTCACAAAGAGTTGGACACGGTTTAGGACTAAATAACAACAGCAATGCTTTATTCCACCCCTAGTAACTATTCCTTAGACCCTTCTTTGTTGTCCCTAAAATACCATACAAAGTTAATGCCCCGACAGGAGAGGATTCACGTTTTGTTCTGCTTTGGTTTTGTATGTGTGTGTGTATGCATTTATCCTTAAAATTTTCCTACTAGATCATCTATACCTGAGTTTTTTTTTTTTTAAACTTAATGGCCATTAAAATAGAAATATAACACCTTTTTTTTCAATTGATCCATCAATATATTTATCTATATAATTTTTCCATATGCAGACCCTCTTTTTAGAGAAACAGCAGGGCAAATACATAGTAGATAGCATGGTTTATGTTATGATTTGCTTGATAACCAATGTCAGACAGTGGGAAATTGGGTGATAAACATTAGTAGAGCCTACCTTACTCAGATAAAATTGAGCCTCTGCCATTTTGCAGTATCTGACAATTTCGTTCACAATGATAAAAGGTGGAAATTCAGCTTATTTTTGTTAGAAAAAGTCACTTCTCTCAGTAACATCCTTTGTGGCAAATTGTGGTAGAGCAATAAAAATAACAGAGAAGCAATAAATTGTTGCTTGTGTTTATCACAAACAATAAAATCCCATGAAACTAATGTTTCTTTTATTTCTTACCATATCTAGGGAGATTCCATTTTGGCATTTATGTCTTATGTTTTAAGATTTTTTTTTTTTCCTGAAAAGTTTGTTTTTTAGAAAAAAGTCTGTGTAACATAGTACTTGCCATTCAAATGTTCTTGGCTCCCATTTACTCATCTGTAAAATTAATGGGTTGATTTTTAGACATTTTTTAGGTCACTTCCAGTATTGAAAGTCAGATTCTATTATTTAGTTATACCACATGAAACAGTTCCTCTCTGTTGAAATAAGATGCGTTTGTGTGTAAGTGATCACAAATCCTATCTACACTGTACCTGTTCATTCATTTTAGCCAGTGTGTACAATTTGCTGGCAATTTGTACTCACTGACATAAATCAAGGATTGGCAGACCATGGTCCCCAGTCTAATTGTGACCTGCCACGTAGTTTGTGAATAAATCTTTTTAGAACAAAGCCACACCATGTTGATTGCCTCTGTCTATGGCTGTTTTTGTTTTCCAGGGCAGAGTTGATGGGTTGTGACAGAGCATATTGCTCTCAAAACCGCTAATATTTACCATTTGGCCTTTAACAGAAAAAAGTCGGCAAAACAAAAATATTTTTATGTATATGTTCATTTTATTGACTCTGTTACAGATTTTTATTTATTTCTCTATGATAAGAGTTTTTGTTGTTAGCATCGTCCTTGCGTTTGTGTGTGTGTAATTGATCATGACAGTAAATCCCACCTTTGTTTTGTTTATTTTTCAACCTAATATTCTGTTCCATGCTAATATTTCAATTGATTTTACCTTAAGTGAACAACTGGTGACTTGTCATTTCACTTAAAGGACAGTGAAGGATAAGAGTCCTGATGATATTTAAAGGTGACAGAAATAGCTTGAAAAGAACTTATATTTTCATGAAAATGCTGTCAATGAATTGAGCCATTTCCAGGTTCTCTGTCACTGTAGTAGGTTGCATTAGAATATTTTCTTTTTATGATGATCGGAAGAGAATGTCCAAGTTATAATTTGTCAGATTATTTTGTTTCATATTTATAGAACTTTGAGTTGATTGGAAAGTAAATCCCATTTGACAAAACAGGATTTTTCAGACTGCTGTTTGTCTTTCTAAAATAACCTTTTCATTTACAGGTCATTTCCTGTTTTTCCTTGATTTTGTTTTTCCATATAGCATGGTGGGGAGAGTGGAGGATGAAGAAAAAGGGGGAAACTGAAGAAGCAGTCAGAGGCACGTAAGGAAAGGGTCTTGTTTTAGTTAACATTTAGACCTGATAGTTGCTTAAGCTTCATGGTTCCCCATCATCTCCTCAGGAAATTAGACTTAATGCTTAATGCTATTTCACAGTTGAGTCTATTTTATGAGAGGATGATTAATGAAGATGACATTTACCCTGATTGTTGTGCTCTTTGGAAAGATATTCTCCATGAAGAGCTCGTGTTTCTAGGCTGCAGATAGGGGTGACGTTCTTGGGGAGAGAAATACAGTTGACCGGTTTCACTAATCACACTTTCAAGTACAGATTCTTATCATAGTGCTTCTTGTCGGACTCATCAGAGGAGAGATATTTTCTTTGAAGTACAGTACTCATCAGTTTCTGAGCACTGCATTACATAACCTCCTTCTCTTTTGTCTACAGTTCATTGAAGATGCTAACATTCTGCCTTAAATTAAACTGAATTGTTTGAAAAATTCCAGGAATCTTTTGTTGGAAAAGCTTCAAAGTTTCCAATTGTGGCTAAAATTGGTGATCCAGAACATGAATATCTCAAAGCAGAGAGCGTTTGCATCCCATCAATTTACCTTTTGGTTCTCACAGGTAGGAAGACGACACAACTGTTCCGATCTTTCAGGGATTCCGATATCCTTGTCCTTTGTGACATTCAGCCATTTTGCTCATCAGCATCAAACATCAAAAAGTTTACATCTCTTCTGGAGTTATTGGAAGATAAATGGGCCGGAAATAGTGCTAATCGAATTGCCATATAATTCTGTAAATATGGAAGCCAACATTGATTTTGTACCAGGGGACAAAGTAGTCTAGAAAAGGGGAACTTGTCTGAATTTCTTCCCCACAGAAGCAGATACTGTGGTTGCTGTGTCTGGACTAGATTTATTTGTTAATTATTAACTGAGTTTCTCATACACATTAGCCACTGTGTTTGCTTTCATGGAGGTCAGAGTCTAACAAGACCCAGAGGCATTGTCTGAGCCCCATTGTAGGCAGGACACATATGCAAGACTGAGCTGAAGCCCCTAGACCATGATAGCCAGTGGGATCTGAAAGATAGCTTTGAGGGAACAAATCTGAAAATGAGATTTAAGACAGATGGTCTAATGAGAAAAGTATTGAAAGTGTTAGTCACTCAGTCATGTCTGACTCTTTGTGACCCCACAGGCTGTAGCCATCCAGGCTTCTCTGTCTGTGGGATTCTCCAGGCAAGAACACTGGAGGTGGTTGCCATGCCCCGCTCCAGGGAATATTCCATGCACAGGGTTGAACCTGAGTCTCCTGCATTGCAGGCATATGCTTTACCATCTGGGCATTAGTTCAAAGGACCAGGTGGAATCTAGGTCTGTGCTCACAAGTCTATATCAGGCAGACATGACAGACTGGATCAGATGATTTGATGAAGAGCTGGGACAGGGGTTTATTCAGGACACCGAGCTGTTTCAGCAGAACTCACCTTCTGACTCATGCAGAATAATCCTGGTGAAGAGCCTCTGAAATATTAAGAGCAGACTCAGTCACAGAAATCTTGAAGGAAATTATTTTTTTACTTTTAAATGCTCCTTTGTTACTAGCATCTAGAACATCAAAGTTATTTTCCCACAGCAACACCTCAGGAATGGTCTTAAGAAAAGATACCATGGATTTGTAATTAGAGCATAATGTTTTCATAGTCTTTATTGCCTCTAACATACTTTAAAATAGCTTTTGCCTACTCAGGTAAAGTGTTTTCCTTGCCATTATATTTAGGCTCTTGGTTAGATAAGTCTTTCTCTATGTGTTGTGAAAAATCAGCTTTCTTTCCTTTAATGCTGTAATTACTTGGTCACAAATCTCAAGCTGGTAGAGTCCAAATGAACCTTTTATAGAAACATTCATTTGTCACACTACCTTAGGAGAAGTGACAACATTTTGTTTTTCATTCTACTCATTGATAGTTACATTCAGGACTTTATCTCATTAGAATGAAAAATTATAAATCAGGAATAACTTATATATTATTATAAGTTTACTCTGAGTGTTGTGGATCTGATGAGAATATAAGCAGATTCAAAGAAAAGACCTGTCTCCTTAAGGAGATGAATACGCTTCCTCAAGTATACTTTAACACTCAAATACTTCCAGAATCTAGATGAGTCTTTGATTACAAAAGAATGTTGCCAGTCACAATTCAATTTTTTTAAATCCCATAATACTGTCAGTTAATTGATGAAGTGCCTTGCATTCAAAGGTGTTTAGGAATAAGAATATGTTGCTTTTAAACATTTTTTTGACATTATCATATTTTAGAGGTGTCTGCTCTTTTGCAGCTAATTTCAGCTGTAAATCTGATAAGCTTTCCCTGCTAACCCTACTAAAATAATATGCTTCTATTCACTTCTTCTTTTGCCCTTTTAAAAAATACTTTTGCTTGGCAACTTTACCCTTTTACAATTCCTTTTCCTGTTTCTGACATAAACCATTACCATTTTCCTTAAGCTCTTCAATCCATCCTCGAGTCTTCACTGTCAAAAGATGACCTTTCAGTCTTGATCAAATAAAAGAGACTTGCTCAACTTTTCTCCAAACTATACCTTTCCAGTTTTTACTTCATTAGTCCTGTCTAAGAAAATGATCTTTTCATCCACTCTCATCTCTTTTGTGGCTTTGCCCCGTTATTGACTTCCTCTTTCTATATCATCTTCCATTTCCTTTGTATTGATTCCTTCTCCTCAGATTCTGACCATGACTGACTCTCTCATATAACACAAAATTACACAAAATAAATTTTTTAAAAAGAAAAAATTCACCCTTAACTTACATTGGTTGACAAGTTTACTTTCCTTCTTACCCTTTCAAAAAAAGATCAAATCTGTTGCCCAGTTCAGCCCCTTAGTCATTCCTCAACATACAGTATTCTGAATATACCTGCCTTTTGAAATGGCCCTCAGTGGTCAACAACTCTGCCCTGGTTACAGCATCTAATGATCTTTTCTTAAAATTCTGCCTTTTAACATGCATAGAGGTTATACTGATGACTTCCCTCAGGCAACTGCTACTTCTGTGTCTCATGTAGGTTCACTTTCAGTATCCTCAACATAACGATCTTGAATTTGTTCTTAACTGTTGCTATTTCCCAGGTTTCCACATCATTATTTCTCTCATTTTGCTTTCTATTTTCCCTCCCACCCATTACTAATTCAACATATCAAATCAACAGCAAGCCCTCCTAATTCTACCTTAGAATGTCTTTTCCTGAGCAATCCTTTTCTTCTATTTTTATTACTAAATCTTTAGTTCAGTTTCTCATTGCCATAAAAAACATATTTGAGCTCCTTAATGTGTCCTATTTCTAACCTGTCCTGTTTCAAATCCTATTTTGAACTGACCTTTTCAGTGTATTCTGATGCTTTCCCCCAGGTCTTACCACTGTGGGTCATATATCATCTCCTAAATAATAATTTTAGGAATAAAATGTTGAAAAGCTTACTGCTTTTAGCTTTTGATCATTTTATTTCTTCTGCTTACAGTTCCTAACTTTCCTTTTGGAAAATTCTGGCCACTTATAAATAAAGTAAAATTTATTTTTAACTTTATTTGGTAAATAAAGTAAATTGCTTTATTTGGTAAAATTCTAGCTACTTATAAATCTCTATACTCATGCTCTCTTCTTAGTTCCCTACTTTTGCACTCAGGCAGAAATAATCCCTCTTGTCTCCATATCTCAGTTGTGGCTATTTTGCTTTTGTGTACAAAAATGTAGTCAGATTAGATTAAATGGGAAGAGATTCAAGGGGGGAAAAAGATAAAATATCCTTCACTTACATAACCATTTGTATTAGTAATCTATCACTGTGTAACAGATTAGTCCCAAATCTAGAGGCTTGCATACTAAAAGTCGCTTCAGTCATGTCCAACTCTTTGTGACCCTAGAGACTGTAGCCCACCAGGCTCCTCTGTCCATGGGATTCTCCAGGCAAGAATACTGGAATGGGTTGCCATGTCCTCCTCCAAGGGGTCTTCCTGACCCAGGGATCAAGCCCGTATCTCTTATGTCTCCTGCTAGAGGCTTAAAACAATACATAATTTCTAATCACAATTTCTGTGAGAACAGAAACCTGGGTGTAGCTTGCCTGGGTCTTCTACTTCATGGCTTTTCAAAAGACTGTAATTAAGATAACAGCTCAGGATTGGCACTATTACCTTTATGCTTGAATGGGGGAGGATTCACTTCTAAGTTTAGTTCCAACTTTCAGTTCCTTGAGGACTGTTGGACTGAGGCCCTCAGCATCTTGCTGTTCAGTCTTCTCCAGCATGGCAGTTGCTTCATCAATGCCAACCAAGAGAGAGTCCAGTAGCAAGACAGAAATCACAATTATTTGTAACTTAATCATGGAAGTGCCATCCTGATATCCTTGTGATATTCTGTTAGTTAAAAGCAAGGTTATCTTACATACAAGAGAAGGGAATGACACATGGTTGTGAATACAGGAGGTGATGATCATTTGGTACCGTTTTAGAAGTCTGCCTATTACAGACTGTCTGCCACCCAGCACTCAGCAATCCTATAAGGTCCATTGCAAGAGTATCATCTTATTTGCCACAGAAAAAATTAGCACTGAGGGGCAAAGTAACTTGCTGATGGTCATACAGTGAGTAAGTGAAAGAACTCAGATCCAAAACCAGACCGTCTGCCTCCAGAGTCCTGATATTTAAACACCATGGAATCCCAGGAAAGGAAGAAACCAGCATAACTCTGGGACTAGTGGCAGCAACTCTGGGGAAGCAGCACTAATGAAAGTATTTATTTATTTATTATTTATTCTAGTATTTTACTGACAGCACTCAGCTCCCAGATTTTTAAATTTATTCCACTCAATCCGAGTTTCATTTATTCTTATGAAAAAGTCTCTCTCTGCTTGGTATCCAATGGGTAGCCTCCTCTGGGTCTGATCTCCACCTTTGATTGAAATAATTATAGCCAAGAAGGTGAGTTTACCCTAGTACAACAAAGCTTCAGGATTTCTGGAAGAATGGTATTTCATAGGCAAGTGGGATGTGGAGTGAAAAGATAGGTCTGTTGGATCATGCCCTTTGACAGTTCACCAAATCACACTGTATCACAGTGAGTTCTTTTAATACGCATGCCTTCCAATGCATTTTTCAAACAGAGCTGACCATATCCCAATATCTGTTGAATCCCAATGAAACTGAGCATTATTGAGATTTTTCTGGGTGGTTTAATTTCCTTTATATATGCTTTGACCCTTGTGGGACTGACGATGTTAAGAATGAGACAATCTGAGAAACAATGCTATTATTGTCTTTGACAAGAACTACAAAAAAGCAAAAGGCATGGTCTTCTAGAACCTTTAATTATATAAAGTTTGGTGCTGTTGTCTTCAATATATACTTGTGTTACTGAGACTTAACATGAAGGTTTGGTTTCATTCTGTGATACAGACAAGTGCTCAAAATGAAAGGTAATAAAACCAGAGTAGTAATGGCATCTTGCACTCTTTCCCAGTTAAAAATATTATCTCTTAGGCTCCTTTATATGGGGAATGTCTACATAGACTACAAACCTTCCCTTTCCTTGTAGCCTGAAGTAGTCATTCAACATATATTTATAAATAGGTCTTGTATATGAGCCAAAGGGATGGATATTGATGGCACTATGAATATGGCAGTTTCTGCTCTCCACAAATTCTGTCTATTGGGAAAAATAATTTAATAAATATAGAACCATTGGTAAGTGTATGGAATGTTTACAGGAGAGAGAATCTGAAATAATCTTTCCATGAAGGTTTACAGTATTTGTATTAGTTATAGAAATATCTGCCTTAAATCACTTCTTTCAGCTGTTTCTGTGTTTGCCTCATTTCTTTTTTTAAATGTAAATTTATTTATTTTAATTGGAGGCTAATTACTTTACAATGTTGTATTGGTTTTGCCACACATCAACATGAATCCGCCATGGGTGTACACGTGTTCCCCATCCTGAACCCCCCTCCCTCCTCCCTCCCCATACCATCCCTCTGGGTCATCCCAGTGCACCAGCCCCAAGCATCCTGCATCATGCATCGAACCTGGACTGGCGATTCATTTCATATATGGTATTATACATGTTTCAATGTCATTCTCCCAAATCATCCCACCCTCGCCCTCTCCCACAGAGTCCAAAAGACTGTTCTATACATCTGTGTCTCTTTTGCTGTCTCACGAACAGGGTTATCATTACCATCTTTCTAAATTCCATATATATGCATTAGTATACTGTATTGGTGTTTTTCTTTCTGGCTTACTTCACTCTGTATGATAGGGTCCAGTTTCATCCACCTCATTAGAACTGATCCAAATGTATTCTTTTTAATGGCTGAGTAATACTCCATTGTGTATATGTTCCACTGCTTTCTTATCCATTCATCTACTGATGGACATCTAGGTTGCTTCCATGTCCTGGCTATTATAAACACTGCTGCGATGAACATTGGGGTATACATGTCTCTTTCACTTCTGGTTTCCTCAGGGTGTATGCCCAACTGTGGGATTGCTGGGTCATATGGCAGTTCTATTTCCAGTTTTTTAAGGAATCTCCACACTGTTCTCCGTAGTGGCTGTACTAGTTTGCATTCCCACCATCAGTGTAAGAGGGTTCCCTTTTCTCCACACCCTCTCCAGCATTTATTGCTTGTAGACTTTTGGATTGCAGCCATTCTGACTAGTGTGAAATGGTACCTCATTGTGGTCTTGATTTGCCTTTCTCTGATAATGACTGCTGTCGAGCGTCTTTTCTTGTGTTTGTTAGCCATTTCTATGTCTTCTTTGGTGAAATGTCTGTTTAGTTCTTTGGCCCATTTTTTGATTGGGTCGTTTATTTTTCTGGAATTGAGCTGCAGGAGTTGCTTGCATATTTTTGAGATTAATTGTTTGTCAGTTGCTTAATTTGCTATTATTTTCTCCCATTCTGAAGGCTGTCTTTGCACCTCACTTAGAGTTTCCTTTGTTGCACAGAAGTTTTTAATTTTAATTAGGTCCCATTTGTTTATTTTTACTTTTATTTCCAATATTCTGGGAGGTGGGTCATAGAGGATCCTGCTGTGATTTATGTCAGAGAGTGTTTTGCCTATGTTCTCCTCTAGGAGTTTTATAGTTTCTGGTCTTATGTTTTGATCTTTAATCCATTTTGAGTTTATTTTTGTGCATGGTGTTAGAAAGCGTTCTAGTTTCATTCTTTTACAACTGGTTGATCAGTTTTCCCAGCACCACTTGTTAAAGAGATTGTCTTTTCTCCATTGTATATTCTTGCTTCCTTTGTCAAAGATAAGGTGTCCATAGGTGCATGGGTTTATCTCTGTGCTTTCTATTTTGTTCCATTGATCTATATTTCTGTCTTTGTTCCAGTACCATACTATCTTGATGACTGTGGCTTTGTAGTAGAGCCTGAAGTCAGGCAGGTTGATTCCTCCAGTTCCATTCTTCTTTCTCAAGATTGCTTTGGCTATTCAAGGTTTTTTGTATCTCCATACCAATTGTGAAATTATTTGTTCTAGCTCTGTGAAAAATACCGCTGGTAGCTTGATAGGGATTGCATTGAATCTATAGATAGCTTTGGGTAGTATACTCACTTTCACTATATTGATTCTTTCGATCCATGAACACAGTATATTTCTCCATCTATTAGTGTCCTCTTTGATTTCTTTCACCAGTGTTTTATAGTTTTCTATATATGTCTTTAGTTTCTTTAGGTAGATGTATTCCCAAGTATTTTTTTCTTTTTGTTGCAATGGTGAATGGAATTGTTTCCTTAATTTTTCTTTATATTTTCTCGTTATTAGTATATAGGAATGCAAGGGATTTCTGTATGTTGATTTTATATCCTGCAACTTTACTATATTCATTGATTAGCTCTAGTAATTTTCTGGTGGAGTCTTTAGGGTTTTCTATGTAGAGGATCATGTCATCTACAAACAGTGAGAGTTTTATTTCTTCTTTTCCAATTTGGATTCCTTTTATTTCTTTTCTGCTCTGATTGCTGTGGCCAAAACTTCCAAAACTATGTGGAATAGTAGCGGTGAAAGTGGGCACCCTTGACTTGTTCCTGGCTTTAGGGGAAATGCTTTCAGTTTTTCACCATTGAGGATAATGTTTGCTGTGGGTTTGTCATATATAGCTTTTATTATGTTGAGGTATGTTCCTTCTATTCCTGCTTTCTGGAGAGGTTTTTTTATTTTTTTTATCATAAATGGATATTGAATTTTGTCAAAGGCTTTCTCTGCATCTATTGAGATAATCATATGGCTTTTATTTTTCAGTTTGTTAATGTGATGTATTATGTTGATTGATTTGTGGATATTGAAGAATCCTTGCATCCCTGGGATAAAGCCCACTTGGTCATGGTGTATGATCTTTTTAATGTGTTGCTGGATTCTGATTGCTAGAATTTTGTGAAAGATTTTTGCATCTATGTTCATCAGTGATATTGGCCTGTAGTTTTCTTTATTTGTGGCCTCTTTGTCAGGTTTTGGTATTAGGGTGATGGTGGCCTTATAGAGTGAGTTTGGAAATTTACCTTCCTCTGCAATTTTCTGGAAGAGTTTGAGTAGGATAGGTGTTAGCTCTTCTCCAAATTTTTGGTAAAATTCGGCTATGAAGCCATCTGGACCTGGGCTTTTGTTTGCTGGAAGATTTCTGATTACAGTTTCAATTTCCATGCTTGTTATGGGTCTGTGAAGATTTTCTATTTCTTCCTGGTTCAGTTTTGGAAAGTTGTACTTTTCTAAGAATTTCTCCTTGTCTTCCATGTTGTCCATTTTATTGGCATATAATTGCCGATAGTAGTCTCTTATGATCCTTTGTATTTCTGTGTTGTCTGTTGTGATCTCTCCATTTTCACTTCTAATTTATTGATTTGATTTTTCTCCCTTTGTTTCTTGATAAGTCTGACTAATGGTTTGTCAATTTTATTTATCCTTTCAAAGAACCAGCTTTTGGCTTTGTTGATTTTCGCTATGGTCTCTTTTGTTTCTTTTGCATTTATTTCTGCCATAATTTTTAAGATTTCTTTCCTTCTGCTAACCCTGGGGTTCATCATTTCTTCCTTTTCTAGTTGCTTTAGGTGTAGAGTTAGATTATTTATTTGACTTTTTTCTTGTTTCTTGAGGTATGCCTGTATTGCTATGAACTTTCCCCCTTTGCACTGCTTTTACAGTGTCCCACAGGTTTTGCAGAGAAGGCAATGGCACCCCACTCCAGTACTCTTGCCTGGAAAACCCCTGGACAGAGGAGCCGGGAAGGCTGCAGTCCATGGGGTCGCTGAGGGTCAGACACGACTGAGTGACTTCACTTTCACTTTTCATTTTCATGCATTGGAGAAGGAAATGGCAACCCAGTCCAGTATTCTTGCCTGGAGAATCCCAGGGACGGGTAAGCCTGGTGGGCTGCCGTCTTTGGGGTCGCACAGAGTCAGACACGACTGAAGTGACTTAGCAGCAGCAGCAGCACAGGTTTTGGGTTGTTGTGTTTTCATTTTCATTTGTTTCTATGCATATTTTGATTTCTTTTTTGATTTCTTCTGTGATTTGTTGGTTATTCAGCAGTGTGTTGTTCAGCCTCCATATGTTGGAATTTTTAATAGTTTTTCTCCTGTAATTGAGATCTAATCTTACTGTATTGTGGTCAGAAAAGATGCTGGGAATGATTTCAGGTTTTTTTTTTTAAATTTACCAAGGCTAGATTTATGGCCCAGGATGTGATCTATCCTGAAGAAGGTTCCATGTGCACTTGAGAAAAAGGTGAAATTCATTATTTTGGGGTGAAAAGTCCTATAGATATCAATTAGGTCTAACTGGTCTATCATTTAAAGTTTGTGTTTCCTTGCTAATTTTCTGTTTAGTTGATCTATCCATAGGTGTGAGTGGTGTATTAAAGTCTCCCACTATTATTGTGTTATTGTTAATTTCCCCTTTCATACTTGTTAGCATTTGTTTTACATATTGCGGTGTTCCTATGTTGGGTGCATATATATTTATAATGTTATATCTTATTCTTGGATTGATCCTTTGATCACTATGTAGTGTCCTTCTTTGTCTCTTTTCACAGCCTTTGTTTTAAAGTCTATTTTTTCTGATATGAATATTGCTACTCCTGCTTTATTTTGGACTCTGTTTGCCTGCAATATCTTTTTCCAGCCCTTCACTTTCAGTCTGTATGTGTCCCTTGTTTCGAGGTGGGTCTCTTGTAGACAACATATATAGGGGTCTTATTTTTGTATCCATTCAGCCAGTCTTTGTCTTTTGGTTGGGGCATTCAACCCATTTACGTTTAATGTAATTATTGATAAGTATGATCCCATTGCCATTTATTTTATTGTTTTGGGTTGAGTTAATACACCCTTTTTGTGTTTCCTGTCTAGAGAAGATCCTTTAGCATTTGTTGGAGAGCTAGTTTGGCGGTGCTGAATTCTCTCAGCTTTTGCTTGTCTGTAAAGCTTTTGACTTCTCCTTCATATTTGAATGCGATCCTTGCTGGTTACAGTAATCTGGGCTATAGGTTTCTTTCTTTCATCACTTTAAGTATGTCCTGCCATTCTCTCCTGGCTTGAAGAGTTTCTATTGAAAGATCAGCTGTTATCCTTATGGGAATCCCCTTGTGTGTTATTTGTTCTTTTTCCCTTGCTGCTTTTCAAATTTGTTCTTTGTGTTTGATGTTTGTTAATTTGATTAATATGTGTCTTGGGGGTGTTTCACCTTGGGTTTATCCTGTTTGGGACTCTGGATTTCTTTGACTTGAGTGATTATTTCCTTCCTGTTTTAGGGAAGTTTTCAACTATTATCTCCTCAAATATTTTCTCATGGTCTTTCTTTTTGTCTTCTTCTTCTGGGACTCCTATGATTTGACTGTTGGGGAGTTTAACATTGTCCTGGAGGTCTTTGAGATTGTCCTTATTTCCTTTAATTCATTTTTCTTTTTTCCTCTCTGATTCATTGATTTCTACCATTCTATCTTCTACTTCACTAATCCTATCTTTTGCCTCCTTTGTTTTTCTACTGTTTGTTCCTTCCAGAGTGGTTGTGATCTCATTTATTGCATTATTCATTATATACTGACTCTTTTTTATTTCTTCTAGGCCCTTGTTAAACCTTTCTTGTGTCTTCTCAGTCCTTGTCTCCAGGCTATTTATCTGTGATTCCATTTTGATTTCAAGATTTTGGATCATTTTCACTATCATTATTCAGAATTCTTTATCAGGTAGATTTCCTATCTCTTTCTCTTTTGTTTGGTTTGGTGGGCATTTATCCTGTTCCTTTACCTGCTGGGTATTCCCCTGTCTCTTCATCCTGTTTATATTACTGTTTTGGGGGTGGCCTTTCTGTATTCTGGAAGTTTGTGGAGTTCTCTTTATTGTGGAGTTTCATCCACAATAAAGGCGGTGGCGGGGTAGGGGTGGGGTTGTATGGGTGGCTTGTCAAGTTTTCCTGCTTAGGAAAGTTTGTGTCAGTGTTCTGAAGGGTGGAGCTGGAGGGCAATGAAGTGTCCAGTAATGAGATATGAGATGTCAGTGGGTTTGGAGTGACTTTGGGCAGCCTGTATATTGAAGCTCAGGGCTGTGTTCCTGTGTTGCTGGAGAATTTGCATGGTATGTCTTGCTCTGCAACTTGTTGGCCCTTGGGTATTTGGTTTCAGTGTAGGTATGGAGGCGTTTGATAAGCTCCTGTCAATTAATGTTCCTTGGAGTCAGAAGTTCTCTGGTGTTCTCAGGATTTGGACTTAAGCCTCCTGCTTCTGGTTTTCAGTCTTATTTTTACAGTAGTCTCAAGACTTCTCCAACTAGACAGCACTGTTGATAAAACTTCTCCTTTTGAGGACAATGGCTGCTTTTCTGGGTGCCTGATGTCCTCTCCCGGCATGCAGAAGTTGTTTTTTGGAATTTACTCAGCATTTAAATGTTCTTTTGATGAACTTCTGGGAGAGAAAGTGGTCTCCCCATCCTATTCCTCTGCCATCTTAGGGCCGCCTCCTTGCCTCATTTCTTGTATTAAATAAATTTCTAAAGAGCATGTAACTGAATGAGATTGTTTCCTTTAAACCTCAACTCACATATCTTTTTCTAGTAAGCTTTCTGTCACTTCCCCTTCCACATGCCTCATGTTCCCAGAGCATCTGGCTTTATCTCCATTTGCTTCTCTAGACTATAAATCTTTATTTTATTGAGCTAAAATTGACATATAACATTATATTAGTTTCAGGTGTACAACATAAGGATTTGATATTTGTATATATCTCAAAATGATCACCACAGTAAGTTTAGTGAACATCTGTCATCATCCATAGTTACAATTTTTTCTTGTGTTGAAAACATTTAAGATTTTGTTCTCTTAGCAATTTTCAAATATGCAATATAGCATAACTAACTACCATCATGATACTGCATATCACATCCCTATGACTTATTTATCTTATAAGTAGAGGTTTGTACCCTCTTTCATCAATTTTGTCTGTCCTCTACTCCCTGCTCTTGGACCACCAATCTATTCTCTGTATCAATGAGTTCAGTGTTTTTGTTTTTTCCCTCCACATGTAAATAAAATCATGTATTGTCTCTCTTTGTCTGGCTTAATTTCACTTAACATAATACCCTCTAGATCCATCCATATTGTTGCAAATTACAAGATTTATTATTTTTCTTTTGTCACTGAACAATATATGCAGGTCAGGAAGCAACAGTTAGAACTGGACATGGAACAACAGACTGGTTCCAAATAGGAAAAGGAGTACGTCAAAGCTATATATTGTCACCCTGCTTATTTAACTTATATGCAGAGTACATCATGAGAAACGTTAGGCTGGTTGAAGCACAAGCTGGAATCAAGATTGCCAGGAGAAATATCAGTAACCTCAGATATGCAGATGACACCACCCTTATGGCAGAAAGTGAAGAGGAACTCAAAAGCCTCTTGTTGAAAGTGAAAGAAGAGAGTGAAAAAGTTGGCTTAAAGCTCAACATTCAGAAAACAAAGATCATGGCATCTGGTCCCATCACTTCATGGCAAATAGATGGGAAACAGTGGAAACAGTGTCAGATTTTACTTTTAGAGCTCCAAAATCACTGCAGATGGTGATTGCAGCCATGAAATTAAAAGACGCTTACTCCTTAGAAGAAAAGTTATGACCAACCTAGATAGCAAATTGAAAAGCAGAGACATTACTTTGCCAACAAAGATCTGTCTAGTCAAGGCTGTGGTTTTTCCTGGGGTCATGTATGGATGTGAGAGTTGGACTGTGAAGAAAGCTGAGTGCCAAAAAATTGATGCGTCTGAACTGTGGTGTTGGAGAAGACTCCTGACAGTCCCTTGGACTGCAAGGAGATCCAACCAGTCTGTTCTAAAAGAGATCAGCCCTGGGTGTTCTTTGGAAGGAATGATGCTAAAGCTGAAACTCCAGTACTTTGGCCACCTGATGTGAAGAGTTGACTCACTGGAAAGGACTCTGATGCTGGGAGGGATTGGGGTCAGGAAGAAAAGGGGACGACAGAGGAGAGATGGCTGGATGGCATCACCGATTCGATGGACGTGAGTCTGAGTGAACTCTGCGAGTTTGTGATGGACAGGGAGGACTGGCGTGCTGCGATTCATGGGGTCGCAAAGAATTGGACACGACTGAGCAACTGAACTGAACTGAATGTTCCTCTGTGTGTGTGTGCATGAAAATTTGTGTGTATTTTCTTTATCCATTTACCTATTGGTAGACACACTTAGGTTGCTTCAATATCTTGGCTATCAAAAATAATTGTGAATTGAACATTAGTGTGCATATATCTTGTCTAATTAGTGTTTTGGTTTTCTTTGAATGAATTCCCAACAGTGGAATTGCTTGATCATACAATAGTTCTATCTTTAAATTTTTTGAAAAACCTCTACATAGTTTTTGATAGTGGCTGCACCAATTTATATTTCCACCACCAGTGCACAAGTATTCCCTTTTCTATACATCCTCACCAACTCTTGTTATTTCTTGACTATTTTATAGTAGCTTTCCTAATAGGGGTGAGGTGAGGTGACATATCATTATGGTTTTGATTTGCATTTCCCTGGTAATTAGTGATGCTGAACATCTTTTTATGTACCTATTGACCTGTTGTGTGTCTTCTTCGGAGAAAAGTCTATTCAGGTCCTCTGCCGCTTTTTTTCCGCCCCCCACAGTGTAAAGGGTTTCTTTTTATTATGCATAATATAGGCAGAGTGATTTAAGTCAATAAATTTTTAAGGAATTTCCACACAACCTGATTCTTTCCACTGCCAATCACCTTCGTTCCTTCAAAGTCATAATCTTCAAGATAGCCCTTTCGAAAAGAAACTCTGCTCAGCCCACAGCTGTCATGTGTATCTGCCCACAATTGTTTTAGTTGGGCCTCTTTGCTCTTCAATGCAATGCACTTCAAAATTTTCCACCTGTAAATTTGGAGATCCAATTTCCTCAAGCAGTTTACTATAAGATCATGTTTAAGGCCAGAAAATGGATCTGCCTAGTTCATAATGGCATCCTCTAAAAGTGTATTTAGTTCAAATCATATTCATTCTTAAGTTATCACACCCTGAAACTTGACAGAAATCATTGTGATATGCCAGTACCAAAGATGAAAAAAAAAATTTTGTTAGGTTTTCTTGATTAATTGGCAGCTTTTTCTTGTAGTTCATTCACACAGATCTAACAGGTAGTTCTATGAGTAATGGAAACTACATAATTACTGAGGCATTTCCAACAATGTAGGTTTTATAGAAAAAGCCCTATTGGGGTAGACCTCAACCTTCTTCCCCTTTTTTAATCAGATGGTTTTTCACTGTCTGTAGTTATATGAGTTCTTTATGTATTTGGGGTGTTCAGTTCAGTGCAGTTGCTCAGTCGTGTCCAACTCTTTGCGACCCCATGAATTGCAGCATGCCAGGCCTCCTTGTCCATCACCATCTCCTGGATCACTCAAACTCACGTCCATCGATTTGGTGATGCCATCCAGCCATCTCGTCCTCTGTCATCTCCTTTTCCTCCTGCCCCCAATCCCACTCAGCATCAGAGACTGTTCCAATAAGTCAACTCTTCACATGAGGTGGCCAAAGTGCTGGAGTTTCACCTTTAGAACCATTCCTTCCAAAGAACACCCAGGCTGATCTCCTATAGAATGGACTGGTTGGATCTGCTTGCAGTCCAAGGGACTCTCAAGAGTCTTCAACAATACCACAGTTCAAAAGTATCAATTATTCGGCACTCAGCTTTCTTCACAGTCCAACTCTCACATCCATATGACCACTGGAAAAACCATAGCCTTGACTAGATGAACATTTGTTGGCAAAGTAATGTCTTTGATTTTCAATTTGCTATCTAGGTTGGTCATAACTTTCCTTCCAAGGAGTAAGCGTCTTTTAATTTCATGGCTGCAATCACCATCCGCAGTGATTTTGAAGCCCCCAAAAGTAAAGTTTGACACTGTTTTTACTGTTTCCCATCTATTTGCCATGAAGTGATGGGACCAGATGCCATGATCTTTATTTCTGAATGTTGAGCTTTAAGCCAACTTTTTCACTCTCTTCTTTCACTTTCATTAAGAAGCTTTTATTTCCTCTTCACTGTCTACCATAAGGATGGTGTCATCTGCATATCTGAGGTGATTGATATTTCTCCTGGCAATCTTGATTCCAGCTTGTGCTTCTTCCAACCCAGCATTTCTCATGATGTACTCTGCATAGAAGTTAAATAAGCAGGGTGACAATATACAGCCTTGACGTACTCCTTTTCCTATTTGGAACCAGTCTGTCCAGTTCCATGTCCAGTTCTAACTATTGCTACCTGACCTGCATATAGGTTTCTCAAGAGGCAGATCAGGTGATCTGGTATTCCCATCTCTTTCTGATTTTTCCACAGTTTATTGTGATCCATACAGTCAAAGGCTTTGGCAGTCAATAAAGCAGAAATGGATGTTTTTCTGGAACTCTCTTGCTTTTTTCATGATCCAGCGGATGTTGGCAATTTGATGTCTGGTTCCTCTGCCTTTTCTAAAACCAGCTTGAACATCAGGAAGTTCACGGTTCATGTATTGCTGAAGTCTGGCTTGGAGAATTTTGAGCATTACATTACTAGCATGTGAGATGAGTGCAACTGTGCAGTCGTTTGAGCGTTTTTTGGCATTGCCTTTCTTTGGGATTCGAATGAAAACTGATCTTTTCCAGTCCTGTGGCCACTGCTGAGTTTTCCAAATTTGCTGGCATATTGAGTGCAACACTTTCACTGCATCATCTTTCAGGACTGGAAATAGCTCAAATGGAATGCCATCACCTCCACTAGCTTTGTTCATAGTGATGCTTTCTAAGGCCCACTTGACTTCACATTCCAGGATGTCTGGCTCTAGACGAGTGATCATACCATTGTGATTATCTTGGTCGTAAAGATTATTTATTTATTTATTTATTTTTACAGTTCTTCTGTGTATTCTTGGCACCTCTTCTTAATATCTTCTGCTTCTGTTAGGTCCATCCCATTTCTGTCCTTTATCGAGCCCATCTTTGCATGAAATGTTCCCTTGGTATCTCTAATTTTCTTGAAGAGATCTCTAGTCTTTCCCATTCTGTTGTTTTCCTCGATTTCTTTGCATTGATCACTGAGGAAGGCTTTCTCATCTCTTCTTGCTATTCTTTGGAACTCTGCATTCAGATGCTTATATCTTTCCTTTTCTCTTCACTTCTCTTCTTTTCAGAGCTATTTGTAAGGCCTCCCCAGACAGCCATTTTGCTTTTTTGTATTTCTTTTCCATGGGGATGGTCTTGATTTCTGCCTCCTGTACAATGTCATGAATCTCCGTCATCAGGCACTCTATCTATCATATCTAGTCCCTTAAATCTATGTCTCATTTCCACTGTATAATCATAAGGGACTTGATTTAGGTCATACCTGAATGGTCTAGTGGTTTTCCCTACTTTCTTCAATTTAAGTCTGAATTTGGCAATAAGGAGTTCATGATCTGAGCCACAGTCAGCTCCTGGTCTTGTTTTTGCTGACTGTATTGAGCTTCTCCATCTTTGGCTGCAAAGAATATAATGAATCTGATTTCGGTGTTGACCATCTGGTGATGTCCATGAGTAGAGTCTTCTCTTGTGTTGTTGGAAGAGGGTGTTTGCTATGACCAGTGCATTCTCTTGCCAAAATTCTATTAGCCTTTGCCCTGCACATTCCGTATTCCAAGTCCAAATTTGCCTGTTACTCCAGGTGTTTCTTGACTTCCTACTTTTGCATTCCAGTCCCCTATAATGAAAAGGACCTCTTTTTAGGGGTTAGTTCTAAAAGGTCTTGTAGGTCTTCATAGAAATGTTCAACTTCAGCTTCTTCAGTGTTACTGGTTGGGGCATATATTTGGATTACTGTAATAGTGAATGGTTTGCCTTGGGAATGAACAAAGATCATTCTGTCATTTTTGAGACTGTATCCAAGTACTGAGAAGACTCTACATATGGACATCACCAGATGGTCAACACCGAAATCAGATTGATTATGTTCTTTGCAGCCAAACATGAAGAAGCTCTATACAGTCAACAAAAACAAGACCAGGAGCTGACTGTGGCTCCGATCATGAGCTCCTTATTGCCAAATTCAGACTTAAATTGAAGAAAGTAGGGAAAACCACTAGACCATTCAGGTATGACCTAAATCAAGTCCCTTATGGTTATACAATTGAAGTGAGAAATAGATTTAAGGGCCTTGATCTGATAGATAGATAGAGTGCCTGATGAACTATGGAATGAGGTTCTTGACAATGTACAGGAGACAGGGATCAAGACAATCCCCATGGAAAAGAAATGAAAAAAACAAAATGGCTGTCTGAGGAGCCCTTACAATTAGCTCTGAAAAGAAGAGAAGTGTAAAGCAAAGGAGAAAAGGAAAGATATAAGCATCTGAATGCAGAGTTCCAAAGAATAGCAAGAAGACATAAGAAAGCCTTCCTCAGTGATCAATGCAAAGAAATAGAGGAAAACAACAGAATGAGAAAGACTAGAGATCTCTTCAAGAAATTTAGAGATACCAAGGGAACATTTCATGCAAAGATGGGCTCGATAAAGGACAGAAATGGGATGGACCTAACAGAAGCAGAAGATATTAAGAAGAGGTGCCAAGAATACACAGAAGAACTGTAAAAAAAAAAAAAAAAAAAGATCTTCATGACCCGGATAATCACGATGGTGTGATCATTCATCTAGAGCCAGACATCCTGGAATGTGAAGTCAAGTGGGCCTTAGAAAGCATCACTATGAACAAAGCTAGTGGAGGTGATGGCATTCCATTTGAGCTATTTCCAGTCCTGAAAGATGATGCGGTGAAAGTGTTGCATTCAAGATGCCAGCAAATTTGGAAAACTCAGCAGTGGCCACAGGACTGGAAAAGATCAGTTTTCATTCGAATCCCAAAGAAAGGCAATGCCAAAGAATGCTCAAACTATTGTACAATTGCACTCATCTAGCATGCTATTAAATAATGCTCAAAATTCTCCAAGCCAGACTTCAGCAATACATGAACCGTGAACTTCCTGATGTTCAAGCTGGTTTTAGAAAAGGCAGAGGAACCAGATATCAAATTGCCAACATCCGCTGGATCATGGAAGATGCAAGAGAGTTCCAGTAAAACATCTTTTTGTGCTTTGTTGACTATGCCAAAGCCTTTGACTGTGTGGATTACAATAAAAAGTGGAAAATTCTGAGAGAGATAGGAATACCAGACTATCTGACCTGCCTGTTGAGAAATCTGTATGCAGGTCAGGAAGCAACAGTTAGAACTGGACATGGAACAACAGACTTGTTCCAAATAGGAAAAGGAGTACGTCAAGGCTGTATATTGTCACCCTGCTTATTTAACTTATATGTAGAGTACATCATGAGAAACGCTGGGCTGGAAGAATCACAAGCTGGAATCAAGATTGCCAGGAGAAATATCAATAACCTCAGATATGCAGATGACACCACCCTTATGGCAGAAAGTGAAGAGAAAATAAAAAGCCTCTGAATGAAAGTGAAAGAAGAGAGTGAAAAAGTTGGCTTAAAGCTCAACATTCAGAAAATGAAGATCATGACATCTGGTCTCATCACTTCATGGGAAATAGATGGGGAAACAGTGGAAACAGTGTCAGACTTTATTTTTGGGGGCTCCAAAATCACTGCAGATGGTGATTGCAGCCATGAAATTAAAAGGCACTTAGTCCTTGGAAGAAAAGTTATGACCAACCTATATAGCATATTCCAAGGCAGAGACATTACTTTGCCGACTAAAGTCCATCTAGTCAAGGCTCTGGTTTTTCCAGTGGTCATGTATGAATGTGAGAGTTGGACAGTGAAGAAGGCTGAGCACCAAAGAATTGATGCTTCTGAACTGTGGTGTTGGAGAAGACTCTTGAGAGTCCCATGGACTGCAAGAAGATCCAACCAATCCATTCTGAAGGAAATCAACCCTGAGATTTCCTTGGAAGGAATGATGCTAAAGGTGAAACTCCAGTACTTTGGCCACCTCATGCAAAGAGTTGACTCATTGGAAAAGACTCTGATGCTAGGAGGGATTGGGGGCAGGAGGAGAAGGGGACGGCGGAGGATGAGATGACTGGATGGCATCACTGACTCGATGGACGTGAGTCTGAGTCAACTCCGGGAGTTGGTGATGGACAGGGAGGCCTGGCATGCTGCAATTCATGGGGTTGCAAAGAGTCGGACACGACTGAGCGACTGAACTGAACTTAACTGCATTTTGGACTCTTTTGTTGACCATGATGGCTACTCCATTTCTTCTAAGTGATTTCTGCTTACAGTAGTAGATATAATGGTCATCTGAGTTAAATTCACCCATTCCAGTCCATTTTAGTTCGCTGATTCCTAGAATATTGATGTTCACTCTTGCCATCTCGTGTTTGACCACTTCCAATTTGCCTTGATTCATGGACCTAACCTTCCAGGTTCCTATGCAGTATTGCTCTGTATAGCATCGGACCTTGCTTCTATCAGCAGTCATATCCACAGCTGGGTATGGTTTTTGCTTTGGCTCCATCCCTTCATTGTTTCTGGAGTTATTTCTCTACTGATCTCCAGTAGCGTGTTGGGCACCTACTGACCTGGGGAGTTCGTCTTTCAGTATCCTATCGTTTTGCCTTTTCATACTGTTCATGGGGTTCTCAAGGCAAGAATACTGAAGTGGTTTGCCATTCCCTTCTCCAGTGGACCACATTCTGTCAGACCTCTAAGCATGACACGCCTATCTTGGGTGGCCACCCAGGGCATGGCTTAGTTTCATTGAGTTAGACAAGGCTGTGGTCCTAGTGTGATTAGATTGACTAGTTTTCTGTGTGTATGGTTTCAGTGTGTCTGCCCTCTGATGCCCTCTTGCAACACCTACCGTCTTACTTGGGTTTTTCTTATCTTGGACGTGGGGTATCTCTTTGCGGCTGCTCCAGCAAAGCACAGCGACTGCTCCTTACCTTGGACAAGGGGTATCTCTTCACTGCCGCTC
Organism: Capra hircus; assembly: GCF_001704415.2. NCBI lineage: Eukaryota > Metazoa > Chordata > Mammalia > Artiodactyla > Bovidae > Capra > Capra hircus. The sequence continues at coordinate 12,571,810 of NC_030812.1, forward strand.
CTCCTAACTTTGAAGGTGGAGTAGCTCCTCCAGGCCCTCCTGCACCCGCGCAGCCACCGCTCCTTGGATATGGGGTTGTTCTTCTTGGCCGTAGCCCCTGGCTTCGGGCATGGGGTAGCTCCTTCCAGCTGCCCCCCTGGCCTTGGGCGTGGGTTAGCTTCTTCTGGCCGCTGCCCCTGACCTCGGACATGGGGTAGTTCCTCTCGGCCATGCTATGTGCACCGTTGCAGCCACCTGCGCTTTTACCCATATGCAATCCTTACCAAATATATTATTTGCAGATATTTTCTCCCATTTCATAGGTTATCTGTACATTTTGTTGATGGAGAGTATAAATTCTTTATGAAAGAGAATTAACATATCTTATATCTTTAACCTTAAACTTTCTGGCACTGTAGTTGGTCTTGCCTACTGAAAATGTGTGTCTTGACTAACCACATTGGCATCACCTCTAAGTTTTTCAGGAATAGAGGATCTCAGGACTCACCCTAGATCTACTGAATCAAAATATTTTAACATTATTTCCCACTGAGTGTGTGCATATAAACTTTAATACAGTCCTAGGGGGTATAGTGTATCATAGCACAAAATTTTTCAAATGTAGCTAATGGGTCATCAATATCAGAATCATTGCATTCAGGTTAGGGTGATGGTTTGGTGGTGGTAGTAGTGATTAATGATAGTTTATGAGTTTATAAAAATTCACATTCTTTGGCCTCATCTCAGAATCTGCTAAAAATAATAGTATTCATGTCTCTGTATTTTTGACAAGTTCTTTAAGTGATTTTCATCCTTATAGGAGTTTGAAAGAGTCTGGGTAAAGCATCCAAGACTGGAGCCAAATTCTGTGCTTCCTCCTTTATAATATGGAATAATGATAGTGCTCATCTATTTTACTATATAGCTGCTAGAAAGATTGTATGAGATTATATATGCACAGTATTTAGCATGTTCTTCTGGGAAATAGATGGGGAAACAGTGTCAGACTTTATTTTTTTGGGCTCTAAAATCACCACAGATGGTGACTGCAGCCATGAAATTAAAAAACGCTTACTCCTTGGAAGAAAAGTTATGACCAACCTAGACAGCATATTCAAAAGCAGAGACATTACTTTGCTGACTAAGGTCCATCTAGTCAAGGCTATGGTTTTTCCAGTGGTCATGTATGGATGTGAGAGTTGGACTGTGAAGAAAGCTGAGTGCCAAAGAATTGATACTTTTGAACTGTGGTGTTGGAGAAGACTCTTGAGAGTCCCTTGGACTGCAAGTAGATCCAACTAGTCCATTCTGAAGGAGATCAGTCCTGGGATTTCTTTGGAAGGAATGATGCTAAAGCTGAAACTCCAGTACTTTGGCCACCTCATGCGAAGAGTTGACTCATTGGAAAAGACTCTGATGCTAGGAGGGATTGGGGGCAGGAGGAGAAGGGGACGATAGAGGATGAGATGGCTGGATGGCATCATGGACTCGATGGACATGTGTCTGAGTAAACTCCAGGAGTTGGTGATGGACAGGGAGGCCTGGCGTGCTGCGAGTGACTGAACTGAACTGAACTAGCATGTTCTTCAGTGCTAGTAATCATATGATGGTATTAGCTGCTAATAGCTAAAACAATGTATTTGGTATTCAATAAATGCATATCTGCCTATAAAGTTGCTGGCAGTACAAGTATTATTTTCACTTTTTAAAATAATCTTATTTACACCTTTGCCTAAAATATATTGTGTTATCTTTTTCTTCTTCTTCTTTTTCTTCCCTAAGAGTTTCCTTTTGTGTATGTTTTGTAGTATCCTTCATGGTGTTTACTATAAAGAAGTTTCTTGATAATTGGGTTACAGCTGAAGCTCCAGTACTTTGGACACCTCATGCGAAGAGTTGACCCATTGGAAAAGACTCTGACGCTGGGAGAGATTGGGGGCAGGAGGAGAAGGGGACAACAGAGGATGAGATTGCTGGATGGCATCACGGACTCGATGGACGTGAGTCTGAGTGAACTCCGGGAGATGGTGATGGACAGGGAGGCCTGGTGTGCTGCGATTCATGGGGTCGCAAAGAGTCGGACACGAGTGAGCTACTGAACTGAAATGAACTGAACTGAACTGATACATTTGCTGACTTTACTAATAAGAGATATGAAGGAGTGGCAGGGCAAAGATAGACAATACTGTGACCCTGAGAGGAGTGTGAGGAAGACAATACATAGATAAAAAAGAAGCATGGTTTTGTAGCCAGTTTGAAGCAGTAGCCACAAATGAATAGACTCTTAGAGTCATAGTAAAGTGGACACAGCATTGTCACAGTGACCTAGTCATGGAAACTAACATTCTGGACTGAACTTAAAATCTTCTGAACTTGAGTGTGCCTCCAAATATATTTTTCCTAAATCATTTTTAAAGGTCATGTATTTTAGATCCTCAAAGTTTCATATCATTAAATAGTTAATTGGTATAAAAGTTAGTTTCCACATGGAAAGAAGTTGTGCATCACAGAGAAAGAAAAATGCAAGATGTGTTTTGATAGAAACTGTAATTTTATTAGAGCAGAAGGTTAAAAGTTAAGAGTAGATTGATTTAAAATATGTTGGTTTGCATTACACCCTTCTCTAAAACCTTTGAATGGGTTAATTTTGCATTTGTAAGAAAATCTGAGCTCTCTTCTGTCCCAGCAAGGCCTTCTGGATGGGCTCCTGCTTATATTTCCGATTTCCTGTCTTCGTACCAGTTCCCTAGCTGACTGCTCTAGCCAGCTCTTCTTTCCAAGCCTTGGGCAGAACATGTGGAAGTTACTCATTAGATATTTAGTATATTAACTGATGGAATGGATTAAAAAAATGCATGATAAATGGATGAATTTTGTTTTCAATGAATGAGTGTTTTGCTTTATTTTTCCTTTAACTGAATCTAGCCTATAGAAATGAATTTGAATAAAATTGAAAACAAAAGCATTTGCTAGTATAAAGAGTGGTGTTGATAGAGATGGAAAGCTTTGTCTGTAGGACTATATCATTTTCCCTGTAACCAAATGCCCCTTTTATGAATCTGAGCTTCAGTTTCTCATTCTATAAAAATAAATCTACTTTATTTAGTTAATCACTTTCCTTCCAAAAGAAACATTTGCTTGTTTCAGTTATTCCTTTTTATTTTTGATTGAAACTAAGCTAATTTTCAAGAGTATATAAATCTATACCTAAGTGAATTCAATTGGATATTTTTAAAATTGATTTGTGTAAAAAGAGGAAAAAAACACAAAATCTCTTTTTTCATGGAAGGTTTGAATTGACAACTGAAAAGGTATTTTAGTGTTATTCAGTTATACTTTAGTTAGCAGCCTATGTGTTGGCAATCTCAAAATGTTTAAACATGGAAATTAAAGCTGTAAAAAAAAAAAAAAAAAAAAAAAAAAAAGGTCTTTGGATGAATCCGGAAATATCAGTGAAGTATTTCTTTTTACCACAAGCAGATACTTAATCTGAGCTAATTCTTTTGGACTATCTGTACTTTTTACCTTATAAATTAATTCTTCTGGTAGATGACCTGGTTTGGAAACATGGTAAATAAAAATAACCTTGTTAATAATCTTATGCTTGTTGGAACAGCACTTTATAAACAAATGATTATGTGAGTACAACAAGGCATGCTTTACTGAAGTTTAAGTCAACTGTGGTAAGTCTCTAGAAATTACTTTGTACCAAGGGCATCTGGCCCATAGCAAGGATATTTTTATCCACAGAAATCTATATCTACTGAAAATGTTCACATGATCACAGAACTTCTTATGTGCTGCTATTCTACATTTGGGCACCACAGATACAAATTAGTGAGACTTCATAAACCAGATGTTCTGACTCTTTGGTAGTATTTAGTGGTCTGTGGATGAATATTTGAGGGTTCTGGAAATGTCTGCAATTGAACACTAAACTTTTATATATTTAGAATATGCATTTTCTTGGAAGGGAGTCTATAATTATTATCAGACTCTCCAGTATCTTCAGTATCTCTGTAATAGCTTATGCGTCAAGTGTGGTTTACTTGACTATATTCCTCCATAGACTCTAATTATCATGAAACACAAGGTTATTTCATTATTAAAACTCTGGTGCCAAGCTTAGTACTCACTACTGAAAAAGGCATTCAGTGTTGACAAATAAGTGAGTAAATGAACAAATGAATGGTGTCATCCGTTACTAGTGTCTGGTGTTTTCTCTTGTTATGATGTGGCCCTTACATTCCATTTTCCCCTTGACTTGGGGAGTGATGATCTTCAGATAGGGTTTGCTATAAGTGTTCCATGCTGGAGTCCATTTAATAGGGTGTTTATGCTCCTAGGTTTCTGTAACAGAGCTGAGATAAGAATAACTTTTAGCATATTGTATAATAAAATCATTTTAATTCTCATTCTCATAAGAAGAAATAAAGCTGATAAAGTTTTCCAAAGATCTCTTCCCTCAAAAATTGCCATTATATTTTCTACCATTTGACCCATTATTAAATTGATACCTGATTTGTTGCTTACTATACAAATTAAGGTAGTTTACATGTGGACTATCTTTCAGACTTCTGGAATCTGATCCTCTCTTCCTCTATGACACATTTGTGAAACTCATGATGAAAAAGGTGTAATGGAATCATGACAAAATATTCTAAATATTTATTATTTGACTAATATCCCATAAATTTAATGAGGATTTGATAGGGGGGCTAACTGGGAACTAAAGTGCATTCTGGTGTTTATCTCACTATTCAACTCAATAAACACTGTAAAACAATGTTTGATACCAAACTATTTTGCCAGTTCAACAAAAACTTTGAGAATCTGATAAGAGAAAGTGGTGTGTGTGCAGGAGGAAGGAAGGTGGTTCAGAATGAACATTTCTGACAAGAACGAAGATCATATCCAGTTTTGGAGGCATTTCAGTACATCAATTTCCTTATGGTGAAGCTGGTAACAGTGATTTTTTTGTGTTTTTTGGCTGTGCCAGGCTCCTGTAAGGTATTAGTTCCTGGACTAGGGATCGACACTGTTCCTCCTATAGTGGAAGCGTGGGTCTTAACCACTGAACTGCCAGAGAAGTCCCAGTAACACCTGTTTTTGTTTTATCCCATTGCACTCAGCTAAAAAGATGAACAAATTCCAAAAGAGTTCCCTGGTAGTGTACAGACACCAGGGCTATAGAGCTACACCATTTGTCGTGTAAATATATTACAATTGAGGTTACTTAGGAAGAAACCCAGAAATGCAATTATGAGTCATTCACATAGAAAGGAAGGAACCATGTACTGAAGGATTCTCTCAAGCCAGTTTTGGATCAGACTAAATTATTGCTTTTAGCCACAGAAGGTAACATTTTCCTTTTAAAACCATTGGTATAAGGTATTTCACTGCAGTAATTGAACTGCGTTTTTATTTAAAAGAACACAAAAAGAAATACCAACCAAAGTTGTTAAAATGTGTTGAAACATCTGTCATGAATATATAATGCCATTTCCCCCACTTTGTTTCTATTATCTGTTCTATTAAGAGGCAATAGAACTGGAGAGCTGAATTCGTTTTTTTTAGACAAAATGAATGCTTTGAATATAGAAACTACCTTCCTAAAATTTAGCATACTTTAGTGGATTTTTTCTTTTTTTAACTATTTTTGAAAGGTATTGTGGTGAATCATGCTGATTCTTTGTCACAATTTGTTGGTTTAAAATCTCATGTGAATATAAAAACTAAGCAAAAGGGATGAGAAGACAAGGAGACACACAAAAGCAGTTCTGCTGGAGTATACAGACAGAACGTTGGCTCAGGACCTGTCACAAAGGACCATTTCAAAGAATAATTACACTGAAATAATTTCAAAGTTTTCATATAGGAAGGGATTTTTAGCTCAGGAAGGAATTTAGCTCTAAACTAATTCTTCTCTTAAATTTACAAAAGAGCAAATTTAGGTTAGGAAATGTTATGGACATTAGTATTTCTGCAGTTAGGGTCATGTACCTATTCAGGGTATAAATATGAGCTAGAATCCTGAATTCACTTTTTAAAATTAATTTTTATTGGAATATAGTTGATTTACACTGTTGTGTTAGTTTCTGGTGCACAGCAAAGTGAATCAGTTACATATACACATATATCCATTCTTTTTTAGATTCTTTTCCCATATAGGCCATTGAATAGAGTTCCTGTGTTATATAGTAGGTCCTTATTAGTTCCTATTTTATATACAATAGTGTGTATATATTAATCCCAATATCCCAATTTAATCTTCCCTGCTGACTTTCCCCCTTGGTTACTATAAATTTGTTTTATTTACAAAGCAAACATAGAATCCTAAATTCTTAACTCCACATATTTAGCACAGCACAGTATGTTTTGTGAATATTCTCTTCTGCCTAAGTTCTCTCCTCCATCTTTATGCCTGTTGTAAAGTACATGAAGGGAATCCCCAGAAATATATTCCCCAATATGGTTGACTTTATTAGTTACCTATTATGCATTACATGGTATCCAAAAACATAGCTAAAGCAACAAATATATATTATTTCAAAGTTCTGGGGGTTAAGAGTCTGGTGCAATGTAGCTGAGCCTTCCAGGGCAGAGGACAACCCAGGCTGTAATGTAGGTGTCAGCCAGGGGTATAGACATCTCAAGGGTAGGGGGAGGTTCTACTTCTAAGCTCACTCATGTAGTTTCTAGCAGGACTGAGTTCCTCAGAAGCTGTTGCTTAGAGGCTACCTCTATTCCTTATGATATTTCAGTTCCTTACCTTGCCACTGGCTACTCACAGCATAGTAACTTGCATCATCAAATTGAGGAGGCTAAAAAAGCCATTGAAAGAGTGCAAGCAAGGGACAAATCATCATCTTTAAAACCCAGTTTTGCTGTATTCTTTATTAAAGGCAAGTCGCTAGATTCAGCTCACACAGCAGAGTGGGAATACCAGAAGTTAGGGTCACTGTGGCCCATTTTGGATGCTGCCTGCCACATCCACCAAATTCCACTGCTCTCTGCTCTTACAGATCGGTATAACTCCCTTTGGAGAACTTCAATTACAGCAATATTACATGAATGGAAAGGTGGATTTAGGGAGAGGCACTAGTCTGTGGGTCATGCTCATTGTCTTCATTTGTATAGTTTTTCATACTGACTGTCTCCTCCCTGGACTAGGAGTTTTGTGAAGACAAATGCTTTGTCCTGCTTCCTTCTTCTTCCCCAGCATATGAACTGTTATATCTCCAGAACTTCTCAGAGTTAATGGTACACATTGGAATATAATATTTTATGAATAAATGATTGGATTGTCCCAGAAAACACTAGTCTTGAATACAGATCTCTGCTGGAGGCAGAAATCTTTATTAAGTCAAATACCAAGTAAAAGGAAGTTGTATAACATGTTAGAATTCTTTGGTGGCTTACTTCCTTACATATCAGACATTCCATGTAGACATGTAGACATACCAAATATCTTTATAAGCATGAAATTTAGGCTTAAAGAGCAAGCAGACCGTTAGGAGCAAGGATAGAACTGCTATTTCATCACTTACCTACTTACAAGTCAGTGCAGAGATTTTGAAGACATTATGTGTTTGAGCCTTAGTGTTTCATGTGGCCTGCAGTTAAATGTACAAAATGTTTCCTGATGTGAAAAACTTATTATCTAATTGGTGGATTAAAATGAATGTCTGAGAAGGCAATTGATGTTCTGTATATATTTCAAGTGTCAAAAGACTAAAAGGAGCAAAAAGAGGTGAAAGATGCAAGGGAATTTTCTGTTGAACTGGCCAACGAAGGCTTTACAGTGGTTCTGGTGGTTCATTCCTATCTTCAAGGATAATGAGGATTTAGATGGCTAATGTACGCAGGGGAGCCAAGCCCTTTTTGAAGAAAATACTGTGGACAGCAAAGGAACTAACATAGATGGAAAGCTTGATAAATTTTAGAGGAATAATGAGAAAAAACAATTCTTAAAGGAGATTCAGTGGCATTAAAGTTCTTGATTTTATTTTGAAAGGCAGAAACTTAATGGTGATGAATTTTTGTATTTTCTTTTTTGAAATTCTTTGACTCTGGCCTGTCACTGAGATGCAGGGGATAGTAAGGCCAACTCTAGATAAATTTTGTAAGCAGTCCCTAATTCTGACTTTAGTGAAGGTATTAGTAGTTCAGTTGTTCAGACTCTTTGCAACCCCATGGACTATAGCCCTCCAGTCTCCCCTTTCCATGAAATTCTCCAGGCAAGAATATTGACGTGGTTTGCCATTCCCTTCTCCAGGGATCTTCTTGGCCTAGGGACTGAATCTGGGACTCCTGCATTGTGGGCAGCTTCTTTACTATCTGAGCCACTAGGGAAGCCCTGTTTCTGACTTAAGGCCACATTAAATAATTCTCTGTGTCACACTACTAAAGATCTTTGAATTCAGAATTATGTTTTGCTCTCTCTTTTCTTCAGATTTCAGTGATTTAAGAATGCAGATTACTACAAATTCAGACTGAGGAATGAATGACGAATACTCCTAAAACTCTTCTGAGTTATTAAAAAAAAATTCCAGGAAGGAGACTATGTCATTTATTATTCTGGGAAAATGAAAATGTACCTCGTATTCTGCAGGTTTGGAGAGGAAGCCAATGTGTATATATCCACCTCTTTTAGATTTTTATTTCATTTCCTTAAAGGAAGCTTATTACAATTTCTGTCCTGTTCACATATCATACTGGCTCCAATCAGTTCAAACCAACTGTTTTTCCTTCATTGTGACTTTTGTAGGCCCATATTCTGATCCAGAGCCAGGACTGGACAGGTTTGTTTGTTAATGAATTGGGGAACAGTGTGTTGAAGGGTATATTAGTCTGCCAGGACTGCTACAAAACAAAAACAAAAACAAAAACAAAACAAAACAAACAAACAAAAAAACCCCAAAAAACCACAGGCTGGGTGACTTAAACAACAGAGATTTTTTTCTTACAGTTCTGGAGACTGAAAGTCCAAGATCATGTTACTCGCAGGACTGGTTTCTCCTGAGGCCTTTCTCCTTGGCTTGCACACAGGACCCTTCTCACTCTGTCCTCAAGTGGCCTTTTTCCTGTGCATTTGTGTTCTCAGTGTCTCTTCATCGTCTTGTGAGGACAGCGTCATATCATATCAGGGTCCTACCCTCATGGCCTCATTTAACTATTATGACCTCTTTAAAGGCCCCATCTCAAACTATCATCACATTGGGGGTTAGAGTTTCAACATATGAATTTGGGAGAGACAGAATGTGGTCCAGAAGAGATAAACTTTCACTAAGTAACTTCACAAGGAAGAATCTAAAGGTTATACTGAGTAGGAGTCAAAAGAGCAGAGGGCAGCAGAGGATGAGCTGGTTGGATAGTATTACAACTCACTGGATATGAATTTGAGCGAACTGTGGGAGATAGTGGAGGACAGAGGAGCCTGGTGTGCTGCAGTCCGGGTTGCAAAGAGCTGGACATGACTTGATGACTGAACAAGAGCAGGAAAGCCTAAAGAGTACTGACTCGAGACCCAACATTTTTCAGTTTAATGAACATTTATTGCACACCAAGTACTAGGCTAGGCTTTAAATAAAGACAGTAAAGACACTCTCGTACCCTTTGCTTCCTCAGTCTAATAGATGAAATGGAGGTGTAAATACATAATTACAAGGTGTTATAGTTAATTTTATGTGTTGATTTGGCTAGGTCACAGTGCCTAGGTAGTTGGTCAAACATGACTCTGGATGTTTTTGGAAAGTTGTGGTTTTGTGGGCGAGATTAACATTTAAATTTATGGACTTTGAATAGCGCAGATTACCGTCCATGATGTGGGTTGTTGTTTAGTCACTTAATCCTATCTGACTCTTTTGCAACTCCAACTCCATGGACTGTAGCCCGCCAGGCAAGAATACTGGAAAGGGTCACCATTTCCTACTCTAGGACATCTTCCCACCCCAGGGATCAAGCCCACATCTCCTGTATCAGCAGGTGCATTCTTTACCACTGAGCCCCAGGGAAGGCCCCCAAAATGTAGGTGGGTCTCATCTGTTTAGTGTATGGTCAACAGAAGAATGAGCTCCTGAGCAAGAAGGAATTCAGCCAGTGGATAGTCTTCAGACCCAAACTACAGCACTGGCTTCTCTCCTAGTCTCCTGCCTTCTGGCTCACCTTGTCGATTGTAGACTTCCAGCCTTCATGAGTTGTGTAAACCAGTTCTTCAAAGTGAATCTCTCCACACACAGATACACATACTTTCTATTGGTTCTCTTTATCTGAAAGTCCCTAACTGATACACCAGATAATCTTTGTAAGCAGAGTGTTCTTTATTCCTTCAGTCACCTGCCTTCCCCTCTATCAGTTCAGTTCCATTGCTCAGTCGTGTCCAACTCTTTGTGACCCCATGAATCGCAGCACACCAGGCCTCCCTGTCCATCACCAACTCCTGGAGTTCACTCAGACTTATGTCCATCAAGTCAGTGATGCCATCCCTCTATGGACTTCACCTACTCAGAGTGTGTCTACTGTGGGGTGCTGGCACACAGGCAAAGAGCTAGAAATGTCCGTTTAATTATACTGTTTTCAAGCCACTAGCCAGAAGGAGCCCATGTGGCCTGGTTTTCATACTATGTGGTCTGATTTTATGGTCAGGAATTTACAACTTTACAAAAAGTAGAGTACAGAGATGATTTAACTATTTCATTTTCTGCTCCAGTTGTTCTGGATGGAGGGCAGAGGATTCTCTGTGTGAAGGGATGAAGAGAATTGTGCATGTGGACACAGTCAGCACCACTGGGAGGGGGCATGAATGTCATACAGGGCAGGGCTGGGCCAGGGGTGCACACTAGACTCTGTGTAATATTATTTCTGAAAGTATTAGGAGACTGTGTATCTCCAGAGCACTTTATTTTATAGCTCACTGATTTATAGTCTTTTCTCATTAGCCTCCTAACCTTGCCTGAGGGGATCAATGATAAGCATTATTAATACCTTAGTGGCATCTGGGAACACTAAAATGCAAGGAAGAGGGTGACCTGCTATATATCACACTGCAGACCTGGGAAGGGGACGCTGCTGCAGAGAACTGTCTTCTCCTGTGTTTATTCTTTGAAGACACTGCTGGGGTCTGAAAGGTTTTTCTTTTGTTCTGTGGGAAATCTCATTGTTGTCATTTGTGGTATGTAAGTGGAGGGCAGAAAAGCTTCTTAATGAGTGTATAAATGGATGTTCTATTTTTCATTCCTGTAATCGCAAGTCAACCAGTGGAGAACTCTTGACTTGAAATAAAATTAAAAAGGGAGTTTGACAGTTCCTATTATTGTCTTATTTATTGTTCCACTTGGGTCATCACATGCAGTACCACAGGTTCCAGGGAAGCTGAAGAAATTTTAAGCTTCAGCTACAGGTGTTTATTGGAGACAAGATGCAAAAACAAAAATAAAAACACACATTTGATTCCTTTAAATGAAGTGTATCATGAAGTATATAATTGCTCTTCAAAATGTTCTCTTTTGCCCCACCAAAAGCATGAGAAACATACTCCCTTTTAGTATTTTAGCTTTTTATCACCTAATTAGGAAGGTTACCTTCAAAAAAACTTGAAAATGTTATTTTCCTTTTTCTCTTTTATCCCTGAACTCCAGCTCTTGAGACCATCCTACCAAACCATCATTGAGCTTATGAGGAAACTGATTCAGGGAGATGGAGTGACTTGTTATTTATCATTTTTTATTTTATTTTTTGTACATGTGTATTTATGACTAAGATAAGGCTGTTCCCAGCACAATGAAAAGATTCCAAATGCAAAAGCATAATCGTGTTCGCCATGCTTTCTACAACTTTCACTCAAACTTTGCCTGCTACAAATCTGCTAAAGTAAATAAAAAGTAAATTGGTAGAGACTAGTTTTGTACTTGACTACTGTTCTGACTGAACTGATGGTGCAGTTGAGTCAAAGCCAATGGTCGGAATGGGCATTAGGGAATACAAAGGCTGGAGTGTGTTTTTCCTTTAGTAGTGTTCTTTCATTATTGAGGGAGTAAAAATGGCTCCATAGCTTCCATCTGTCTTTTCAAACTATTGTCTATGGAGTAAGAACAAGGATTTTGGGGTCAAATAAACCTAAGTTTTAGTTTTCTCTCTTCTATTTCATTTCTGTGTAACTTTGAGCAAGTGGAATAGCTTTTGGTAGAGTGGTAACTGCCTTAGAGAATATTGCAGAGATTAAGTTATGCAATAGCTATGAAGTTCTTCTGAGGACAGCTTCTATTAGCTTGTGATTATTATTGTTAATGGTTGTTATTGATATTATGAGTTTTCTCCTTTGATCTCTTTTCATATAACTTTTCATCCTATCTTTTTTGGCAAAACCTGAAATGCAGCCTAGAAAAGGGAAATGTTATAGTCAGTGAAAAAGCCAGGGGTTAGGGTGTATCCCACTGGTCATAGTTGGTGTACACAAAATAAAATGATTGCTTCTTACTTTCCTTCAGATAAATGAAAACAATCGTACCAAAAATAATGGAAGCTACCAAGTATTAAGTGCTTATTCTGTGCAATATTCACCATTAAGTGTTTTGTACACATTAGCTCTCTTAGGTCTCAGTTTAAACACTGTAAGTTGTTTTTATTCATCTGGATTTTTTGGACAAGGGCATTGAAGCTCAGAGAACTAGGTAATTTTCTTTCTTTTTTAAATTTATTTTTAAATTGAAGGATAATTGCTTTACAGAATATTGTAGTTTTCTGTCAAACCTCAACATGAATCACCCACAGGTATACATATTACATTCACTCCCTCTTGAACCTCCCTCCCATGTCCCTCCCCATCCCACCCCTCTAGGTTAGTACAGAACCCTGTTTGAGTTCCCTGAGACCTACAGCAAATTCCAACTGGCTATCTATTTTACATATAGTAATATAAGTTTCTGTGTTACCCTCTCTATACATCTCATCCTCTCATCCCCTTTCATGTCCATAAGTCTGTTTTCTATGTCTGTTTCTCCATTCAGTTCAGTTCAGTCACTCAGTTGTGTCCAACTCTTTGTGACCCCATGAACCATAGCATGCCAGGCCTCCCTGTCCATCAACTCCCAGAATCCACCCAAACCCATGTCCACCGAGTCAGTGATGCAATCCAGCCATCTCATCCTCTCTTGTCCCCTTCTCCTCCCGCCCTCAATCTTTCCCAACATCAGAGTCTTTTCAGAGGAGTCACCTCTTCGCATCAGGTGGCCAAATTAGTGGCGTTTCAGCTTCAACATCAGTCCCTCCAATAAACACCCAGGACTGATCTACTTTAGGATGGACAGGTTGAATCTCCTTGCAGTCCAAGGGACTCTCAAGAGTCTTCTCCAACACCACAGTTCAAAACATCAATTCTTTGGCGCTCAGCTTTCTTTATAGTCCAGCTCTCACATCCATACATGACCACTGGAAAAACCATAGCCTTGACTAGACAGATCTTTGTTGGCAAAGTAATCTCTGCTTTTGAATATGCTATCTAGGTTGGTCATAACTTTCCTTCCAAGGAGTAAGCGTCTTTTAATTTCATGGCTGTAATTACCATCTGTAGTGATTTTGGAGCCCAGAAAAATAAAGTCAGCCACTGTGTCCACTGTTTCCCCATCTATTTCCCATGAACTGATGGGACCAGATGCCATTATCTTTGTTTTCTGAATGTTGAGCTTTAAGCTAACTTTTTCATTATCCTCTTTCACATTCATCAAGAGGCTCTTTAGTTCTTTTTCACTTTCTGCCATAAGGGTGGTGTCATCTGCATATCTGAGGTGATTGAGATTTCTCCCAGCAATCTTGATTCCAGCTTGTGCTTCTTCCAGCCCAGCATTTCTCATGATGTACTCTGCATAGAAGTTAAATAAGCAGGGTGACAATATACAGCCTTGACGTATTTCTTTTCCTATTTGGAACCAGTCTGTGGTTCCATGTCCAGTTCTAACTGTTGCTTCCTGATCTGCATAAAGGTTTCTCAAGAGGCAGGTCAGGTGGTCTGGTATTCCCATCTCTTTCAGAATTTTCCACAGTTTCTTGTTATCCACACAGTCAAAGGCTTTGGCATAGTCAATAAAGCAGAAATAGATGTTTCTCTGGAACTCTCTTGCTTTTTTGATGATCCAGCAGATGTTGGCAATTTGATGTCTGGTTCCCCTGCCTTTTTAAAACCAGCTTGAACATCTGGAAGTTCACACTTCATGTATTACTGAAGCCTGGCTTGGAGAAATTTAAGCATTACTTTACTAGCATGTGAGATGAGTGTATTTGTGCAGTAGCTTGAGCATTCTTTGGCATTGCCTTTCTTTGGGATTGGAATGAAAACTGACCTTTTTTAGTCCTGTGGCCACTGCTGAGTTTTCCAAATTTGCTGGCATATTGAGTGCAGCACTCTCACAGTATTATCTTTCAGGATTTGAAATAGCTCCACTGGAATTCCATCACCTCCACTACTTTTTTTTGTAGTGATGTTTCCTAAGGCCCACTTGACTTCACATTCCAGGAAGTCTAATTCTAGGTGATTGATCACACCATCATGATTATTTCATTCGTGAAGAACTTTTCTGTACAGTGCTTCTGTGTATTCTTGCCACCTCTGCTTAATAGCCTCTGCTTCTGGTAGGTCCCTACCATTTCTATGCTTTATTGAGCCCATCTTTGCATGAAATGTTCCCTTGGTATCTAATTTTCTTGAAGAGATCTCTAGTCTTTCCCATTCTATTGTTTTCCTTTATTTCTTTGCATTGATTGCTGAGGAAGGCTTTCTTATCTCTCCTTGCTATTCTTTGGAACTCTGCATTCAAATGGGTATATCTTTCCTTTTCTCCTTTGCTTTTCACTTCCCTTCTTTTCACAGCTCTTTGTAAGGCCTCCTCAGACAGTAATTTTGCTTTTTTGCATTTCTTTTTCTTGGGGATGGTCTTGATTCCTGTCTCCTATACAATGTCATGAACCTCAATCCATAGTTCATCAGGCACTCTGTCTATCAGATCTGGTCCCTTAAATTTATTTCTCCCTTAAACTGTATAGTCATAAGGAATTTGATTTAGGTCATACCTAATGGTCTAGTGATTTTCTCCACTTTCTTCAATTTCAGTCTGAATTTGGCAATGAGTTCATGATCAAGTCACAGTCTGCTCCCAGTCTTGCTTTTGCTGATTGTGTACAGCTTCTCCATTTTTGGCTGCAAAGAATATAATCAATCTGATTTCAGTGTCGACCATCTGGTGATGTCCATGTGTAGAGTCTTCTCTTGTGTTGTTGGAAGAGGGTGTTTGCTATGACCAATGTGCTCTCTTGGCAGAAATCTATTAGCCTTTTCCCTGCTTCATTCTGTACACCAAGGCCAAATTTGCCTGTTATTCTAGGTGTTTCTTGACTTCCTACTTTTGCATTCCAGTCTCCTAGAATGAAAAGGACATCTTTTTAGGGTGTTAGTTCTAGAAGGTCTTGTAGGTCTTCATAGAACTATTCAACTTCAGCTTCTTCAGCATTACTGGTTGGGGCATAGACTTGGATTACTGTAATATTGAATGGTTTGCCTTGGGAACGAACAGAGATCATTCTATTGTTTTTGAGATTACATCCAAATACTGCATTCTGGACTCTTTTGTTGACTATGATGGCTACTCCATTTCTTTTCAGGGATTCCTGCCCACAGTAGTAGATATAATGGTCATCTGAGTTAAATTCACCATTCCAGTCCATCTTACTTTGCTGATTCCTAGAATGTCAATGTTCACTCTTGTCATCTCTTGTTTGACCACTTCCAATTTGCCTTGATTCATGGACCTAACATTCCAGGTTCCTATGCAGTATTGCTCTTTACAGCACTGAACCTTGCTTCCATCACCAATCCCATTCACAACTGGGTGTTGTTTTTGCTTTAGCTCCATCCCTTCATTCTTTCTGGAACGAAGAAAGAAATTTCTCCAGTGATCTCCAGTAGGATATTGGGTACCTACTGACCTGGGGAGTTCATCTTTCAGTGTCCTATCTTTTTGCCTTTTCATACTGTCCATGGCGGCTCTGACGGCACATGAACATGGTGGCTGCACAGCGCACAAGTGCGGCTGAGAGGAGCTACCCCTTGTCCAAGGTAAGAAGCAGCGACTGCACTTTGCTGGAGCAGCCGTGAAGAGAGACCCCACGTCCAAGGTAAGAGAAACCCAAGCAATATGGTAGGCACTGAGAGAGGGCATCAGAGGGCAGACAGAGACTACAATCACAAGTAACTAGCCAATCTGATCACACGGACCACAGCCTTGTCTAACTCAGTGAAACTGGGCCATGCCATGTGGGGCCACCCAAGACGGATGGGTCATGGTGGAGAGGTCTGACAGAATGTGGTCCACTGGAGAAGGGAATGGCAAACCACTTTAGTATTCTTGCCTTGAGAACCCCATGAACAGTATGAACAGTTTCTCCATTGCTTCTCTGTAAATAAATTCTTCAGTACCATCTTTCTAGATTCCGTATATATGTGTTAATATACGATATTTATCTTTCTCTTTCTGAAAGAGAGAAAGGTGAGAAAAGTGAGAGTAAAATGAGAAAGACTCACTTTACTCTGTATAATAGACTCTAGGTTCATCCACCTCATTAGAACTGACTCAAATGTGTTCCTTCTTATGGCTGAGTAATATTCAATTGTTTATATGTACCACAATTTATCCATTCATCTGTTGATGGACATCTAGGTTGCCTCCATGTTACAGCTATTGTAAATAGTGCTGCAATGAACACTGGGATACATGTGTCTTTTTCAATTTTGATTTCCTCAGGGTATATGCCTAGGAGTGGGATTGCTTGGTCAGATGGTGTTTTATTCCTAGTTTTATAAGGAATTTCCATACCATCTTTCATAGTGACTGTATCAATTTACATTCCCACCAACAGTGCAAGAGGGTTCCCCTTTCTCCACACTCTCTCCAGCATTTATTGTTTCTAGGCTTTTTGATGATGGCCATTCTGACCAGTGTGAGGTGATATCTCATTGTAGATTTGATTTGCATTTCTCTAATAATGAGTGATATTGATCATCTTTTCATGTGTTTGTTAGCCATCTGTATGTCTTCTTTGGAGAGATGTGGATGTTTTTCCCACTCTTTGATTGAGTTGCTTGTTTTTTCTGGTATTGAGTTGTATGAGCTGTTTATATGTTTTAGAAAATAATCCTATGTCAGTTGTTTCATTTGCTATAATTTCCTCCCATTCTGAGGGTTGTCTTTTCACCTTGCTTGTAGTTTCCTTTGCTGTGCAAAAGCTGTTAAATTTAATTAGGTCCCACTTGTTTACTTTTGTTTTTATTTCCATTACTCTTGGAGGTGGGTCATAGAGGATCATGATTTGATTATGTCATTGAGTGTTCTGCCTATGTTTTCTTCTAAGAGTTTTATAGTTTCTGGTCTTACATTTAGGTCTTTAATCCATTCTGAGTTTATGTTTGTGTATGGTGGTAGAAAGTGTCCAAATTTCATTCTTTTACATGTAACTATCCAGTTTTCCCAGCACCATTTATTGAAGAGGCTGTCCTTGCCCCATTGTATATTCTTGCTTCCTTTGTCAAAAATAAGGTACCCATAGGTGCATGGGTTTATTTCTGATAATTTTCTTAATGTGAATTAACTAGCTAATTTCAGAGCTTGTATTCAAACACAGACATAACTGATCATTCTTCAACTATCCTTAATCATCATCATGTAGAAAACAGGAAAGAAAGATGAGATTGAAAATTTATAAAGCTTAAATCATGATACGCTCAACTGCAATGAAAATCACAACTTTTTGTGAGTCTTAGACATGCAGCCTCCTTTACTGATAGGTATTAAATGTAACATACATATAGCCAATGAAATTTTGTGTGCAGAACTTATAAAACACTATTATAAACAAAAAAGAAAATTGCACAACCTGAAAAATAGGTGAAAGATATTATTAGTTGCCGGGGTCCAGCCCCAGTGGATCCAGGGTGATTCGAAGGTGGGGGGACGGAGTCGGCGTCTTTGGAAAAATACATATTAATTACAGATACAGAGAGAGATTAGAAACAGATAGTGTAGTAGGAGATAGTGTAGTGGAGAAAAGAAGGCTGAATCCAGATGGGAATTCAGCCAAAGAAACGGGAGCAAGAAGGAAGCGACATGGGGGAGTCAGTCTTTCTGGAAACTGATCCGATTTCTTTATTTTTGGGTTTGCTTATATACCTTTTGTTACATATAGGGATGAATACAGACAGTCACGCGGGGGTCAGCAGTCTTGACCTTTATCAAAATCAGGTGCTTCACATAAAAAGGTCTTAGGGATTTTATGATCCTTTCTTTCTGATAACCAAAAACTTATTTTTTCCAAGAGTTTTTTCTTAAACCAGGCACCACCCTCCAAATAAAGTTACATTCCTATAGGGTGAGGGTGTAGTGAGTTACAATCAAGAAAGGAATTTATTTAACCCAAGGTTAATGTGATTAATCTTAAAGGTTAATGCTTATTTCTCCTATATGCTTAAAGGTTAATACTTATTTCTCCTATATGCTAGTTATATTCATTATAAGGGCAGGGAATATGGAGATTAAGCAGCAAACATCAACCCAACAAATGAAAATCCTTTCACCAATGCTCCCCTTAAGATCTATTTAGTCTTAAGATAGTGATAAAGTTACATTTTTACATAGCAAGGACACAGTGATTTATAACAAAGTACAGTGATCTATTACAAAAGAGAAAATTCATTAACTCAAAGAGTCTAGTATTGCTAACCTTAAAACTACTATATTTCCTTTACTATATTCCAAATACATTGATTAATATCTTCACAGGTGCCTAAGGATATGGAGGCCTGGTGGAAATCATTGACTCAACAAGAAGAAAAAGCCCTATGCTAATTAAGACTCTCAAAATACTCCAAAACTCTCTGTGCTGTTTATGGTTAAGAGGTAGTAAACAATCATGTGGCAGGAGTATGGGTAATCCTGTCACACAAGCTAGTCTGTCAGCAGAGAGGTTTGACCTGAGACATCCTTGTCCCACCCAGGGGAGGGAGTTAGCAGCAATTATTGACAACAAATGAAAAAACCCTTCACCAATATAATTCCTAACCAACCCACTATACTAATAATTTCCAACTCCCCCAAAGAATTTGCCTTTAGTAAGTCTGAAACATCTCGTGCCTCTCAGGTTGAGAGGCTGTAAACAATCACATGTGGCTGGATGAACCTATACAGGTGGGCTAGATAACCTTCAGAGGAGTCCGTAAGCTGAAACACTCTTGTCACGCCCAAGAATTTTTATTGACTTGGAGCTGCAAGTTAACTCCTTCTCTGAGAGAAATGGTTATGGGGGAGAGCATAAAACAGACTCTGGTTTTGGGGTAGATGCTCGGGAACAGGGGGTTTCCTGAGGCTTGATCACGCCTTTGCGTATGCCAAGCCTCCTTCCTCATGACCTTTGCCATGGGCGGAGTTCCTCACGCTGGCCCCCGGCAATTAGTTAGAATTACATTTGGCTTTAAGTGACACAAAGTCTTAAAATATTAGAAATTTATTTTTTCCCACATAAATAGTGACAAAGTAATTAGTCAAGTTTATTAGTAATTCAAAAGCTGATTGGTATTTACATCATGTAATAACAATAAAACTGTTTTAAAATACATGAGAATGACAAATAACAAAAGTAAGCTAGTGGGTCTCACCACACAGAGAAGCCCAGGAATGTGTGGAGGCAGATGACGCAGTGACCTCAGGTTTACATATTGTATTTTCTTTCCTTAGCTAGTCAGTAGGTGAGACTCCATTTTATTTTCCTTATACTTATATGCGACAGAACTGTTTCATAATACTAAAAAGGATTGGGGGTAACTTCGGGAAAATCATTAGGAGGATAAGAAAAATAGGAAAAGGAGGAAAAGAATGACCCAACTGTCTAACTACCAGCATATCTACTCAGAAGAAACCCCACAGTTATTGAAAAGGTGGGCTCAGGGAGAGGATAAATCTTTGTTTCTCTTTTCCTGAGAATGATAGGCTCTTGCTTCTGCCATATTGGAGGTTTTTAACGTGCTGTGTTCCACAAGCAATATCCAATAGTTGATAATTTGGTTACTGTATGTGATAGCTGCTCTCCCTTCTTGGGGAGGGGTTGGTTTTAAATGGGTAGGGTTGTTGTTCAGTTGTTATATTGAGAGGAGAGCGATACTGTTATTTAGTAAGTAATGACCAGGGAAACTGTGTACTACAATTCAGCATTGCCAAAAATGCCAGCCAGCTCCTTGGGTTGGGGAGAGGGAGGTGGGGATCGGGGTAGAGATTCTGGTAGAACTACCCTTCGTCTGATGTAAGAGGGGCATGTATGTAGGCATCCTTGCGTATGAACCAGAAGGTTTTTATCACCTTGGAACTTTATTTTCTACCAGAATAACAGGAATATAAAGGAATAAAGGAAAAACTCCATAAACTCAAGGGAATTATTACACTCCCTTCTATGCTAAAGATGTGCAACACTAAATTTGTACACAGAGTCTGTGAGTTTACTTTGACTTTGTTTACTCTGACTTCTTGGTCTAGCCCATAAGCTTGTATTTTCTAGACAGCTAGTTTTCACTCTTCCTTATTCAAAAGAAAAGTTAAAAGCAGGAAAAAAAAAATCCCTCAAGACTATCCACATAAATAATAAATTTATTGAAACCATGTAGATTTGACTTTATTAACCCCTCCATGAGTGCTTTAATTTTTCTACCATTTCTTTTTATGTAACAAATGATCTTGTAACACTAACATTTAGAACAAGTGTTTAAAAAACACTCTGAAATAAACAAGAGATATTTGAATTGGAATCTTTATCTCCTAAGTGTTGCCTGCAACTGAGATCTCTATGGTCAAAGTGTCTATTATTGATGCCGGAGAACTTAAATCTGCAGAAAGAGCAATTTACATTCACTGTGGCTGCTACCAGAGTGGCTGATTCTTAAATTATTTATGCAAAGAAGCAAATTGTTCTTTTCTCTTTTTGAAATTATGCCAATTGCATGCTTAACAAGGCTAAACTTCTCACTGAAAATTCAACTTCTTTTTCAAGCTCATATTTTTTAATCTTGTCACTAACTGTTCACACTGAGGAAGATGAATCATGAGCACAGAGCACAAAGCTTTACCCAGACTCTTGAGAGAGTAATAACTAGAAGCTGTGATAGCAGATTTCATAAGCAAAAATCTAACAGGTTTATGCTTGGCTGGTAGGCCTATTAACGTTTCTTGAAGTTATACTGCTGAATAAACAAGTTTGGGGCATTATTTTTTTTTTTTTTTCTCAGCAGAATACATTCAGTCAAAAAAACTGGAGGTTAAATGACTATGGTCCAAAATCTGTTTGCTATAAAGCTAATGAACTTTATGTGCCAAAGAAAACTCAGACATATCAGAGTTGGGATTTGGTTTACTAAAGAAATAGGAAGGAACTTAGCCCAAGTGGTTTATAAGAGATGTAAAACTTTAGAAAATTGGAATTATTTTGGACATTTATCACCAAGTCCAAAGCAAACCAATACACCAACACTTTTCTATATACTAAGTATTATGCCCAGGGCCTTTTACAAAAATAGTCTCATTTATTATTAGCAATCCTCTTTGTGGTAGGTATAATTGTCCAGACTCAGGAGAGCTCTGGACTCAGTCATAGCTAACAATTAATTGATCATGGAGCCATAAATGGATCTCTGAAGTTTTATTTTGGTACAGTGGACCTCTGATACATAGGTTGAGAAATGCTCATTTCCATGGGTTTCTGCAGTATAAGAAAGAAGTATAATATCTTTAGAAATTTTTCTTAGTATCATTAACAGGATATCAATTGGTCCCAACGGGTACTTTATTTGGTGACTCAAGCTGGAAGTGTGGTTAGTGCTTTACCATAAATTGCATGATCTCTCAGCAACATAATTTTGTCTAAGTCCACATCAGGAAACAATTCTCTCATGAGAAAATAACCAGAGTTAGTTTCCCTGGATGTGACTGAGCAGGCCTTGCCTCGTTTTTTCTTCTTGTTCTCTTCCTCTGTCAGCACCAAGCTGTTTTTATTTTAGTGGTTTTCAAGTCCATTTAAAGAAAGTGAAGTTGCTTAGTTGTGTCTGACTCCTTGCAACCCCACGGACGGTAGCCTTTTCCATCCATGGGATATTCCAGGCAAGAATACTGGAGTGGGGTGCCATTTCTTTCTGCAGGAGATCTTCCTGATCCAGGGATTGAACCCAGGGCTCTTGCACTGCAGGCAGATTCTTTACCATCTAAGCCACTTGGGAAGCCCAAGCTATACCTAAAGTAAACTACCTACTTCTGTCCTTATGTTTTCTTTGTTCCCTCTGAATATTCTAGGCCACATTTGCTAAATTTATTCTATATTTAAATTGAATTTTTCTTGTTTTAAAAACATGTAAAAAATATACCTTAGGTTTATGATCGATATTATATTAAATTAATATAAAGTTTGGGGGAGAATTGGCTTTTGTTTTTACTATAGACCTTCTCATCTAAGAACATATTTCCATTTGTTCAATGTTGTATCTCACTCTTCAGTAAGATTTTCTAGTTTTTTTCACTCTTGCAAGTTGAACATTTAGTACTATTTTCATTTTTTTCACCAGCTATTGCATTAGGAATATATTTTATTAATGTATATATCATCATCTTTATTATCTTAATATTGTACTTTTGCTGGAGACTCAGGAATATAGAACAAGGAAAGATTTATGGAGGGGACTAATCTCAGCTTTGATATATCATATATGAAAGAGGAAGGATCTCCTTTCAATAAGGAAAGTTTGGTCAAGAGTGTTACTTGTTTTCAAAAAGTGAAGGAAATTGAGGATTTAGAATATAGGAAGATACTTGAACAACCAAAGCAAAGTTTCCATAATGTATCAAATTGCATGTGTTAAACAGTTGATTGTTTTAAACAATTTCTGCAGGAATTCTTAAAGTGAAATGTGAAGATACAGAATGGCGGCTGGAGAGTGAGCAGTATCAAATACAGGGTTCTCTTTTGGGGACATGTTCTTAGGCAGAAGGGAATAAACCTATGAAGAGATCAGCCTGAAGATCAAGATGAGAGGGAATAATTGGTAAAGCAAATACTTGAAGGGCAAATTATTGGCAAAATTTCTGTCATTTTTCTTCTTGTTGTATAAAATAATTGATGTTAGGTGTAGCATGTGATACCACCATCTTACTTAGTCTAACCTGTATATGATCTGACCTCGATATTAAACTTGATTCTTCCAGGTGGAGAATGCACCAGTTATATGTATATTAGAGTCTTATATTAGTTCATTGATTATCTCTCAACTTATTCAAATTGATTTAATAGTGTTTTTTTAGAAAAAAAATAATGCATGTAATTATTTCTCAGATTTAGAATGCCAAATTATACATTGATCATATTTGCATTTTCTAATAAGTTGTTTTTAGTCACATGGGAGATTTCATTTCAACCTCAGACCATCACCTTCACTTAAACAAGGTTTCTTGGTTTAAGCCAGGAAGTGCTCTAGTGCATTTCCATGTACTATCTTTTTGAAGTTTCAAAGCAATACCATGATAAAGATAATATGACTCCTTGTCTGAAAGGAAAACTGAAATACAGAAAGCTAAGTCAGGTGGCCAAATTTTCATAACTAGTAAGTAGCAGAGCAGGCATCTGGACTGCTGAAGTTTCAGTTCCAGTTTCAGCCAATCTGTGTTTAACCAATATAATTATTGCCTCATTTCAACTTCTAAAATGTAATAAAATGTAAAATGTAAACCTAAAGCATAAAGATAGCAAAAGAAAGAATTTGCATGGTAAAATGGGGCAAACATATTTAGAATTCCAGAGAAGGATGGAATATTGTTCACTAAATACAAGCATAGTGCATGAATAGCTCCCCAGTTCATGTTTTTCTTGTGGGAGGTCTTTTAATTTGGAATGATCACTTCATAGAGTGTATAATGTATTTTGGCCAATGGAAAACTGAGGTTTACATATCTAAAACTCTACACAACATTGTAGCACAATGTGTGGGCATCAAATAGAATGGTCTTGTAGTCCAATTTTTCTTCCCATGGAGTTCTGGTTCCATGATGTCCCCATCCTGTGAGGAAATTGTTGGTCTCAGCCCTTCTCAATGCAGGAGTGGTCTTGCAACTTTCTCCAGCCAATGAAATATGGGTGTAAATGATCTGTGTAAATTTCAGGCAGAAGCTTTAAGGGCCTGTGGTAGTTTTCCATGCTTTGTTTTTCTCTGTGAAAAATCATCAATATTCCAGATAGAGTCTTGAGTTCTGGAAAGAGGCAACAAGCAGCTGAACCTTAAAATTCCTGATAGGTACATAGGTTCAGTAAAAACTGACCATTGCTATCATAATTCACTGAGATTTTAGACCACACGTTTTCTGAATTATTCTAGCTTATTCTGATAATAGAGTTATAATTGATTGATGTAATTGTTTAAAGTTAAAATTACTTTTTATGTCATTACTGAGAGTATTTCGGAGATGAGTGTAAATTAACTGACCCAGTTTCTGGGTCTACTTAAGTTTCTCTTCAGACTACTAAACAGGCTTTAAACCCACAACCAATATTGTCAAGATGATGAAATGTCCCGAAGGGGCATGTTTGTATTGTTTTTCATTTCTAGTGTCACACAGTCTTAGTTTACTAAAGAGACTTTAGATTGATTGCTTCATTTCTACGTTTGTTTCTGGTATGAGATAAAAATTCATAGTTGATAAAGTGTCGTATAAGAGTATAGGTACATTCGCACATCTTGTTTTCCTCTCTAACCTAAGTTGTCTCACTTTATTTCTCTAAGCAAAATTTTTCAGTGAATAAATAAACTAGAACCAGTGTGCTTAGGCATGAACTTTCTATCATCTCTGGGCAATTAATAATACTTTGATCACTAACTCTCTCCACATTGTTAAGTGGAATCATCATATCTCCATTATAGTAAAGTCTGTTGCTATTAACTTTTGAACAAGTACCAATAATTCCCCATTTGAAAAAGACTTGATAGCAAGTTATTGCCAATTCCAAATGCCTTCCCCTTATTTATACTTCTGACTTAATGTTCAAATTTTAAACTCTCTTTATTTTCTCTGACTTAAAATGTATGGATGAATACATATTGACTAACAGTTGACATACCCCACCCTGACACCCTGAAGAATTGCCTACCTTTGTGTTGCCTAACATGGACTCCCAAGAGATTTTTGCATAGGCTGAAGAGATGAAATTTCCTATTTCAAAAACCACCAACTTGGGTGAAAATCTACCTGGATATTTTAGGACCATCAGTTTTTTTGTTCTTTTTTTTTTTCTGGCAAGGCTTCACTGGGGCCCCTGCTGCAACAGTAAACAGTGAGAACAACCAACAAAATCCCTTGTTTTGCTTACTCCCTGAGTAGGCAGTGAGCATGTACCTTAGATGGGGTTGGGGTAGGGGTGTGTCCAAGGGTCAGTCAGAAAGGGTGGGTTAGTATGGTTTGTCCACCCCTCTGGTGGTGTTGAGTGCAGGGAACATGCTCAGCACCCTGCTTTTGCTCCTGGTTGTTTAGAAGTGGCAGTAGGCGTGTTTTGTTTTTTTTGGGTTTTTTTGGGTATCTTTTTAGGACCATCAGTTTAAGGCTGTTTAGGATGTGTTTTGATTTATGCTTTAGGTCTGGTAAGATGGTGATGGAAACTTCTAATTGATAAATGGAGTGGCAGAGACAGACTTTCAATCTGAGTATCTTATTTTTACTAACACCCCACATTCTATGCTATTTCTTATCCTTATTTTTACACATTGTAAGTAAATAACATACATTCTATAAGCAATTTCTTTTCAATTTGAACAATCATAAAATATTAGAGCTAGAAGCGTTAGTGCTTATCTGGTTGAATCCCCTCTAAAATGAGACACTGAAGGGCTTGTCAAGTATCTCATAGCTAATTAAGGGCCTGATTCTTACCAATGCTCTTTCTCCTCTACGATGAATCCATGTTCCTGTGTCCGCTAAAATAATTAGGGATAATGAATTATTGTTTGCATCTGGATAGGTACTAGAAAGCATTTTGAAGTGAAATATACAGGGAAATAGGAAATTTGTTATTACTTTTGATTTTCAGTGAGAAAAGCAAAGGTCTATATGACAGCATCTCATGTGTATGCAAATACAGCGTGAGAGGGACAGAGGGACAGGTCCAGAGGCACAGAACTTGTCTCTTGGTTACAAAACCACATGACTTTTTGAGAGAAAACATAAACTGACCTGAAAATATCTATACTTAAACCTGCCTTTCCCAAAATGTTAGGATATAACAAATTATAAAGAAGCAACTTGGTTTAGATATGTCTTATATAACCAGAAAGAGTAAATGACTAGGAACCTTAAATCTCACTCCAGATCCTTAGCATATATATTTTAAAGACCAGCATACAAAACAATAGCAATTATTGAATTGGGGATGGGTCTAGACTTATTGTACAGTGCTATTTTCCTCATGTGAACACATGACTAAATGGCCCCTCCTAGACAGTTCTTATAAATTGATGTATTTCCTAACTTCTAACACTGGAGTAAAAAATATACACTTGATGTACTTTCCAGGGCCCTTGGGAGGTCAGGATGAGCTAATGTCCAAGGTCGTTATGAAAAAGGTAAAAATACATGTAAACTTTAAATTGATGTATTGTAAATATGAAGGAGTTTGTTGCTTCCATAAGAACCCACAGTGGCTCTACCAGGAGTAGAAAGTGAAACTGGCAGGTTGTTTGTAGATTATCTCAGTAAAGACAATAGCCCATGACAAGAAAGCTCAGAACTATCTCTGACATATGCTATGAGTTTTTCATTATGTATTTTACATATATTTCTTATAAAAGATTTCAATATGGCAAGACAAAAACCTAAAGCCTCGCTAAATTTAATAAAGAAACACTTCTTATTCATGTGAAGCCTCATTATTATCTACTGCAAACTGAAGAGATTTAAAATAGAAATTGGTGCCCTTTCCAGGTAGAAGTTGGGGATTATGTGTATAACAGACTTTTGGACTCAGAGGGAGAGGGAGAGGGTGGGATGATTTGGGAGAATGGCATTCTAACATGTATACTATCATGTAAGAATTGAATCGCCAGTCTATGTCTGACGCAGGATACAGCATGCTTGGGGCTGGTGCATGGGGATGACCCAGAGAGATGTTATGGGGAGGGAGGTGGGAGGGGGGTTCATGTTTGGGAATGCACGTAAGAATTAAAGATTTTAAAATTAAAAAAATAAAAAAATAAAAACAAATTAATCAGAAAAAAAAAATCTGTTTAACACCTAAAAAAAAAAAAAGTTGGGGATAACATTTGTGGCCACTTTTTATAAGATTATGCTGATGAATATTGCGGTTGGATGTGAACCTGTTTGCAGGTTCAAATGCTGCTTTAATAATTTATTTTGGATTGTTTTAGCTTTGATTATTAATAACCTCACTCATTTGTGAATGTTTGTACTTTATAACTCAGTGTATAGTGAAGTACAGGGAAGCCTGGTATGCTTCAGTTCAGGAGTGCAAACAGTCGGACGCAACTTAGTGACTGAACAACAAGCATCAATACCATTTACTATATTAAATTAGGAAAATGTTTGGATAAGATCTTATAAACTTTTATGATGCTTTTTTGAAATATGTTAATGAGACCAAAGCAATTTGATAGCAAGCCTTATGATATGAAAAACATGAATTCTTCCAGTTGTTGCTGCTGCTAAGCCACATCAGTCATGTCCGACTCTATGTGACCCCATAGACAGCAGCCCACCAGGCTTCTCTGTCCCTGGGATTCTTCAGGCAAGAATACTGGAGTGGGTTGCCATTTCCTTCTCCAGTGCATGAAAGTGAAAAGTGAAAGTGAAGTTGCTCAGTCGTGTCCGACTCTTAGCGACCCCACGGACTGTAGCCTACCAGGCTCCTCCGTCTGTGGGGTTTCCCAGGCAAGAGTACTGGAGTGGATTCTTCCAGTTGCTATGTTGGTATAAAAACGTATTATTTTTTTCTGTTTCTACAAGGGGTTGATTTGTATGGGTAGAAACTTCTATATATCTTGGTTATAGAATTTAAAACAGGCATTTAAAAATTGAAATTAGTATTTTCTGCATAGAACATCAAACATATTAAAGTTTTCAACTATGCAATATGTGATTTATTAACCCATGTTAGTTTTCATAAAGTAGATGAAATATAATGTATATGATAGGCATATGTAAATTGTGGGTACTATTTTTATTAGGACATAACAAGTTATTTTTTATAATTAAAGCTAATAATTAAATATGCATTATATGTATTTCATTCTCGCTACACCCATATACACACAGTATTATAATAAAAAATTCTTCAGCTTTTAGCAATTTGTTATTAACTGCTGTTTATTTTCTTTATTCCTCAATCCATATATCTACTTGTTCAAACAGTAATTCATTTATTCATTCAATATGTACTTATTAAACATGGATATTTGCTCTAATATTTCTGTTTTTCTTATTTTTATTTTACTGAATTTTTTAGTTAAAAAATGTTTGCTCTCATGTCTGTATTATGTCTGTTCATATCTGTATCATTTTCCCAATTTGCATATGAGTTGTCATTTAGATGACATTGAATCTTCATATTTTCATTTTCTGCTGGATTCTGGCAAGAAAAGTTTTTTACTAGTGGTGGGTTGGTAGAATCACACTCAATTAAAAATTTAGTTATTAGTCCGAAGAGAAAAATGAAAATTCAAGATACATAGCATGCCTCCACTGTGTTCTAGGGCAACTTCCTATTGGATCTTACTACCAAACTCATTTCACAGTTTAATCTAGTATTTTTTGTTGGTTAGTCGCTCAGTTGTGTCCAACTCTGCAACACTATGGACTGTAGGCCTCGAGGCTCCTCTGTCCGTGGGATTTTCCAGGCAAGAATACTGGAGTGCGTTGCCATTTCCTGCTCCAGGGGATCTTCCTGACCTAGGGCTCAAACCTTTGTCTCCTGCATTAGAGGCAGACTCTTTACCACTGCACCACCAGGGAAGCCCCTAATCTAGTATGAAAGTCTGTCATAAAAAAATATAAAATTTAGAATCACATTCATATATGCACAAGTCCACAAAAGACATTATATGTCTATTTAATTTTCTGTTCCAATTATTCTAACAGCTTTCAGTTTGAATGAAAGTGAAAGTCACTCAGTTGTGTGTGACTCTTTGTGACCCCATGAACTGTATAGTCCATGGAATTCTCTAGTCATGTTTTACCGTGCCCTGAAAGCTTTTTAATGACAATTTGTTTGTTATCAAGATTATTCACCACAGGCCACTCCCACTGCCCCTCCCCTTTGCAGGTTTGTTATATATCACTTGTTTTGTAATTAATGCTTGTAGAGTGGATTCTTCTTTCAATAGGCAGTGAAGTGCAGACACACTTCTATTTTGAAAACAGTAGACAGGCTTACTGAGATGACTGTAAAAATATCCATGAAAAATTCAGCTTTTAAACATTACCAAGATGTATGAAATTTTCTAGGAGACAAGGTGAGAAAGGACTGAGAGAATCATAGAATTTAAAAGTTATGATTAATTGAAATTCTAGTAAGAGCCACAAGGGCTGGGTGTCATTTATCACACTGATTTGAAATGAGGGATCTGAGACTTCAAGGTTAGGCAAGGTGAGGTGGGAATTTCAAGGGAGCAATGCCTTTCTTTATTCGCTTCTGAATGGAGGTTGACAACCCATAATAGTCAAGAGAAAAGAAAGCCCATCTTTAAAGAGGCTCTACTCTATGATACCGAAGCCTGTCTTTGGTTTATCTTCCAAATTCATTGTTACTCTTTTTATTTCATTAAAATGCCCTTGGACCTTTATAGAAAGAAAACAACAAGGCATTAGAAAAAGCATTACTTAAAGCATTACTTAAAGCATTACTTAAAGTCATAGTGTTTGGGTAAAAGGACATGTGCAAATATTTTAAATTAAATTGCCATATTATTTATCAAATTGAAAAGAAGATTGATGTAGTTGTGGGTTTCTTGGTGCCTCAAAGCATGATGCCTCTCTCAGCTTTTATTTGGGAGCAGCTGAGAAACAGGTAAAAGAATTGTGACTGGAAATAATATTTGGAAAAATGTGGCTTGGCCTGTACCAGGAAGTCCTGCTATTACTTCATGTGCAAATTTATCCTATCTACAAAGTCATGGGCACTGATAAAAAGCAACTGCCATCCCATCTGGGCACCTGACTGTGTAAAATGTAGGGCAGGGAAAAGTAGCACTTCCTGCAGACAGCTGCCTCTCAGGACGAGAAGGGAAAGATAGGGGAGCCCACTGGGGCCCCCCATTCCAAACCTGCCAAGCAGATGAGCTTTCCTCCTCCCTGCAGAAAAGTGAGTAAAGTATAAGGCTGCAGGCCAGGGATTTTTTCCAGCAAAGCCCCTCCACATGGAAGCCTCAGGGTGAAGAATGCATGTATGCCTTTAATATTTTACAATCTTGGAGGTCTGAAATGCATTCAGATCCATAAGCCATTAAATCATGTGTTGTATTCTGTTAGGTAAAAGTTGCAAGGAAGATTAATTTCCATCACAATAGATCTAGAATTAACTTCTTTCAGTTAATATAAAAGGTATATCAACGTTTCAAAAAAATGGGATTTTTGAGCTGATTTCTCTTTGTGTTAATTTTTGGAAAGAGAATAAAATATTTGCTTTAATAATTCTTAACATGGAGGGAAAATCCAAATATTGCAGGTACTATAATTCTACCCAAGTCTCTCTCTAAGTCTTACTATTAGACTTTATTTCCAAACAATTGGATTGATCTTTCAAGTGTGTGTTTGTTGTGAGGATATCTATACAAATGAATGTGGTCCTTGCTTTGTTTATCATTAATACCAGAAAAAGTCTCTGCCTTGAAGGAAGTTATATTTTGGTAGGAAGAGCACATAATAAACATAAATGTATCAAGTAGTGATAAATGCTGTGAGTAAAATCAAGTAGTGATAAGTGTTGTAAGAACCAGAAGAGAGAAGGAGGTGGTGCTTTTGAAGATAATCAGATTGATGTCTTCTTCAAGATAGAGACTGAGGGCAAAGTCTAAGGAAAACCATGTGCATATCTTTGTTAGGGGAAGCACCCTGACTGAAACCATGCACCCTGGCCAGGCACCATAGTAACCATTTGCATGAGTTGTTTTATGACAAGAGGTTCTGGTAAGGAACACAGAACTAATAAGCCACCACCAACCAGAAGAGTTCAGGAAAGGTCAAAAGCAGACACCTCATGTCCGACACCTCCCAGAATCTTTCTCTCTGGCATCCATCTTGTTTGAACAAGGTGTGCACCACCAGGAAGGACTCTGAGTCAGATGATTGACTAAAGACAACCTGGAAACTAACCCCATCACCATAAAATCCAAGACTGCAAGCCATGTGGCAGAGCTGTTCTCCTGGGTTCCCTTACACTACCGCTCTCCACCCGGGCGCCCTTTCCCAATAAACTCTCTTGCTTTGTCAGCAGATGTATCTCCTCGGACAATTCATTTCTGAGTGTTAGACAAGAGCCCAGTTTCAGGCCCTGGAAGGGGTCCCCCTTCCTGAAACATCTTTGTGGAAGAGTGTCCTAGGTTAAGAGAAGAGAAAGTGTGAAGACACTTAATGGCTGTCAGACATGCTGGGTATGTTCAAAAAGCAGCGAAAAGTCCCTGTGGCTGGTATGGAATAAGAAAGAGAAAAGCAGAAGGTTGTTATATTAGTGGTGTCCAAGGGCCAGATCACTTAGAGCATCATAAGGACTATGGACTTTATTCCAACTCCAAGAAGTTATTAGAAGGCTGTGAACTCTAATGGACTGATTTAAATTTAGAAGTGACACCTAGCTGCTATATTGAGATGAGGTTTTTTGGAAGATGCAGGAGGAAGCAGGGAGAAAATGATTTCATTCAAGATATTTATTTAGAGTCCATTATAGGCTTGCTCTAGGAACTGAAGATATGTTAGTGAATAAAAACAAAGAAAGTCACTGCACTGATGAAGCTTAAGTAAAATAAATATGTGATCTACTTCATGTCAGTGTATAGAAAACTCATATAAGATGTAGGTATGGAGAGTGGTGGGGGACGTGTATGGGCTATTTTACATAAAAGGTCAGGGAGGACAGTCCAAATAAAGTAACATTTAAGCAAGGATCAGAAGGAAATAAAGATATTTCAGAAAGAAAGCTTGAGATTAAGACAGGGGAAACACCAAAGGCCAGGATCCTGGTGGAAGTGCCCCTGAGATGGGGCTGGACTGATGGGAATAAAAAGAAAGTGGGTTGGATGAGGTCAAGGGCAGAGTGAAGGGAGAGGTGGTGTAGGGGCTTCTAGGCCAAGGTGTTTATGTTGAGTGTCGTGAGAAACATGCCAGAAGAATGACATGGTCTCCCTCATATTTTATTTATTTATTTTTTTTTTAATTTAGACCTATGTTTATTTTACCTTTCTTTTCTTTTCTTTTTTTTTTTGCATTTACTTTATTTTTTATTTTCTATTTTTTTATTTTTTTAATTTTAAAATCTTTAATTCTTACATGCGTTCCCAAACATGAACCCACCTCCCACCTCCCTCCCCATAACATCTCTGTGGGTCATCCCCATGCACCAGCCCCAAGCATGCTGTATCCTGCGTCAGACATAGACTGGCGATTCAATTCTTACATGATAGTATACATGTTAGAATGCCATTCTGCCAAATCATCCCACCCTCTCCCTCTGAGTCCAAAAGTCTATTATACACATCTGTGTCTTTTTTCCTGTCTTGCATACAGGGTCGTCATTGCCATCTTTCTAAATTCCATATATATGTGTTTGTATACTGTATTGGTGTTTTTCTTTCTGGCTTACTTCACTCTGTATAATCGGCTCCAGTTTCATCAATCTCATCAGAACTGGTTCAAATGAATTCTTTTTAACGGCTGAGTAATACTCCATTGTGTATATGTACCACTGATTTCTTATCCATTCATCTGCTGATGGACATCTAGGTTGTTTCCATGTCCTGGCTATTATAAACAGTGCTGCGATGAACATTGGGGTACATGTGTCTCTTTCAATTCTGGTTTCCTCGGTGTGTATGCCCAGCAGTGGGATTGCTGGGTCATAAGGCAATTCTATTTCCAGTTTTTTAAGGAATCTCCACACTGTTCTCCATAGTGGCTGTACTAGTTTGCATTCCCACCAACAGTGTAGGAGGGTTCCCTTTTCTCCACACCCTCTCCAGCATTTATTGCTTGCAGATTTTTGGATCGCAGCCATTCTGACTGGTGTGAAGTGGTACCTCATTGTGGTTTTGATTTGCATTTCTCTAATAATGAGTGATGTTGAGCATCTTTTCATGTGTTTGTTAGCCATCCGTATGTCTTCTTTGGAGAAATGTCTATTTAGTTATTTGGCCCATTTTTTGATTGGGTCGTTTATTTTTCTGGAATTGAGCTGCATAAGTTGCTTGTATATTTTTGAGATTAGTTGTTTGTCAGTTGCTTCATTTGCTATTATTTTCTCCCATTCAGAAGGCTGTCTTTTCACCTTGCTTATATTTTCCTTTGTTGTGTAGAAGCTTTTAATTTTAATTAGATCCCATTTGTTTATTTTTGCTTTTATTTCCAGAATTCTTCTTTGAAAGGATAAATAAAATTGACAAACCATTAGCCAGACTCATCAAGAAGCAAAGAGAGAAAAATCAAATCAATAAAATTAGAAATGAAAATGGAGAGATCACAACAGACAACACAGAAATACAAAGGATCATAAGAGACTACTATCAGCAGT
The DNA here is from genome assembly GCF_001704415.2 of Capra hircus. NCBI lineage: Eukaryota > Metazoa > Chordata > Mammalia > Artiodactyla > Bovidae > Capra > Capra hircus. Next base: position 12,605,626 of record NC_030812.1, read on the forward strand.
TGTATGCCAATAAAATGGACAACGTGGAAGAAATGGACAAATTCTTAGAAAAGTACAATTTTCCAAAACTGAACCAGGAAGAAATAGAAAATCTTAACAGACCCATCACAAGCACGGAAATTGAAACGGTAATCAGAAATCTTCCAGCAAACAAAAGCCCAGGTCCAGACGGCTTCACAGCTAAATTCTACCAAAAATTTCGAGAAGAGCTAACACCTATCCTCCTCAAACTCTTCCAGAAAATTGCAGAGGAAGGTAAACTTCCAAACTCATTCTAGGAGGCCACCATCACCCTAATACCAAAACCTGACAAAAAGAAAACTACAGGCCAATATCACTGATGAACATAGATGCAAAAATCTTCAACAAAATTCTAGCAATCAGAATCCAACAACACATTAAAAAGATCATACACCATGACCAAGTGGGCTTTATCCCAGGGATGCAAGGATTCTTCAATATCCGCAAATCAATCAATGTAATTCACCACATTAACAAACTGAAAAATAAAAACCATATGATTATCTCAATAGATGCAGAGAAGGCCTTTGACAAAATTCAACATCCATTTATGATAAAAACTCTCCAGAAAGCAGGAATAGAAGGAACATACCTCAACATAATAAAAGCTATATATGACAAACCCACAGCAAACATTATCCTCAATGGTGAAAAATTGAAAGCATTTCCCCTAAAGTCAGGAACAAGACAAGGGTGTCCACTTTCACCGCTACTATTCAACATAGTTCTGGAAGTTTTGGCCACAGCAATCAGAGCAGAAAAAGAAATAAAAGGAATCCAAATTGGAAAAGAAGAATAAAACTCTCACTGTTTGCAGATGACATGATCCTCTACATGGAAAACCCTAAAGACTCCACCAGAAAATTACTAGAGCTCATCAATGAATACAGTAAAGTTGCAGGATATAAAATCAACACACAGAAATCCCTTGCATTCCTATACACGAATAATGAGAAAGTAGAAAAAGAAATTAAGGAAACAATTCCATTCACCATTGCAATGAAAATAATAAAATACTTAGGAATATATCTACCTAAAGAAACTAAAGACCTATATATAGAAAACTATAAAACACTGATGAAAGAAATCAAAGAGGACACTAATAGATGGAGAAATATACCATGTTCATGGATTGGAAGAATCAATATAGTGAAAATGAGTATACTACCCAAAGCAATCTACAAATTCAATGCAATCCCTATTAAGCTACCAGCCATATTTTTCACAGAACTAGAACAAATAATTTCAAGATTTGTATGGAAATACAAAAAACCTCGAATAGCCAAAGCAATCTTGAGAAAGAAGAATGGAACTGGAGGAATCAACTTGCCTGACTTCAGGCTCTACTACAAAGCCACAGTCATCCCTCGTATTTTAGAACCAACACTGGCTTCTGTGTGTAGAATTAGGGGCAGAGGAATCAGACTAGGATGGAGAGGAGCAAGGCTGCTCTGGAAGCTGGGTGAGGACTTACGCCTTTCTCATTCCCTTTTAGAAGGGATGCACTGCCCAGCTGTGAAGTGCGTGATTGGCTGATAGCTTCTAGTGGTGAGCTCCCCCTAGGTTCTGCCTCAGTTTTAAGTGAGATCACCCTCTTCTTAGAGCAGCCCCAGTCAGCTACTGAGCAAGGTGGTGGGACAAGGGCCTTGCCATTTCTGCTCTGTGTGGGACTTTGCTTCAGAGAGCTCTACTGGGCTGGTAGAAACTTTATCCGGTGATTAGATGGGCATCACTACCCAACAGAAACCACTGACCAAGGCACTGTTGGCACCCCACATTCCATCTCAGTGTCTGCATGCTGGAGAACCAAACCTGTGGCAGATGGAAAAAGGGAGATGAATTTACAGACTGTTGTGGTAACTCAGGTAAGAAATCATGGTAATTCACATTAGGTTAGCAAGAGAAGAGATTTTGAGAGAGAGATTGCAGATGTATTTTGGAGGTGAAATGAATAGTAATTACTAATGTGTTATATGTAAGATGTGATAGAAAGAATGGAGTCAGGTTTGACTTCAAGTTTTTGCCTTGAAAAGTTGGAATATGGAGTTGCTGCTCCACCAAATTGGAGAATTTTTAAAAAGAGCAGGCTTAGGGAAACTTAGAAAAAAAGAAAAAGTTCAGTTTAGCATATCACCTTGCTTACGCTTAGTTGGATTTACAAGTCTGGATTTTGGTGAACAGTCAGTAGGGAGGTAGGCTTTTGGATGTTATTAGCTTTTGCAGTATTTAAGCCATAGGAAAGGATAAACTCACTTAGAAAATGAGAGTAGATAGAGAAGTACCATACTTTTAGGGCATTACTAGTGTAGAGGTCAGAAAAACTAGAAAAAGCCCCTTACAGAGTCCAAAAATACATAAACGTCTGAGGCAAGAGAGTGTGTACCAGGGAGCCACTGAAGAAAATATTAAAAAAAAAAAAAAAAAAGAAAAGAAAAGGAAAGGAAAGGAAACATCATCTGATTTGAATGCTGATGAAAGTTACAACATAATAAGGTAAGTATCACTGCTGAGTTTGGAAACATACAGAGGCTGATGACTTTGGTAAGGACGGTTTTAGTGACGACAGAAGCCTGAGAGATGGGAGTTCAGGAATTGCTAGGCATGAGAGTAAGGACAGTGCAAACAAAGCACAGTTCTTTAGATAAACTGATCAATACCCAGAGGCGGATGTACTGTTAAGGGGATTTATTTACAAGATTGCTACTATTTTAATAAAGCCATATATCAATGTGCCAGACATTTTTCTATGTGCTCTATAGACGTCTAATTTAATATTTGTAACAACTATAGGATGGAGACACTATGGTTATTTTTTAGTGGAAATTTGAGGACAGAGACATTAAATCTATTGCTTAAGGTCACACAGATAGTCAGGTGTGCAGGTGATAATTCAACCTAGGAAAGCAGAATCAATAGCATTTTCCAGAATCAGTCCTCCCATCCCTGTCGCTATGGTGCAGGATATTTGTGTGTTGGAGTTCACATACTGATGGGAATGTTACTATGAAGAGCTTTGAAGATTTAAGAGATAAAGGAAGGAAAACTGTAGGAGCAAATGCCATGAGTATGCAACAAGGGATCAATGCAGTTCCTAAAGAGTTTGGTCTTAGACATAAGCCAGGATAGTTCATCCACTGTGATAGGACAAAGGGCTAATTATTTCTGTGCAAAGGCAGGTAAGTTTTATCTTTGATGCTAGGAGAATGAGGAAGTTCTCGTCTAATTATTTCTATTTTGTGGTGAAACATGATGCCAGGCCTTAAGTTGAGAGTGAGAAAAGAGGGTAAAGGTAATGGAATATTGAAGAAAAAAATAGATGGTATAAAATTGTGTGTGTGTGTATGTGTTGTGGATGGGGTAATTAAGTAACTAAGAAAGTATGTAAGGATGCTTTGTACTGGTGAGCGTCTACTGGATAATTCATGTCATAAAAATAAAGTGAATCCAATCAGCACAGAGGTATTTTTCTATAGCCAGTTCAGCTGCTTATCTCTACACGTAACAGATAAAATAGGTGAAGAAGTATATTTAACCAGGTTTGAACTTTCGTCAGGTGAGTGTTATAGCAGGAGATAAGGATGAGGGACTTGAGGTTATACGGAAGGGACCTTGGGAAGTTCACTGGTTAAATAAGGAAGTGAAGGTGCTGGTAGACTGTGACAAGTGTGTAGAGTCCTAAATGGGAGTATTAAAACAGTTATTGCACTTGAAGGCAATAGCAGTAAATCTGGCAAAGAGCAAACAAGCTCCACTCATAAAATTAACTTCCAGGGTCATTAGAAACCGTTTCGTTAGTTTCAGCGAAATGCAGTTATTTAATCTCAACAAATAGCAATTCTACTGGAGTCAGTTACTGTGTTTTACATTTGGCAAAGTTGTGGGAATGCTTTTCCGTGTGTTCAAAACAGGAAGTGAATCTTTAACATTCACTAGTGCTGATGGTGTCACAGGCAAAGCCACCACTTGTCTATTTTGGTATATAAAATTGAAATATTTTAAAATAACTATTGTAATTACATGTACTACTAATAAGCACTTCCTATATGCAAGCCTTGGACTAACACCTTAAATGTGTTCATTCATTTACTTCGCTCAACAGAATACCCGTTTTTTAGATAAGAAAACAAAGACATAGTAAACCATAGAGCAATTTACTGATTAAGAATCTGTCAACAAGGGACAGAAACCAAACTCACTCACAAGCTTATTGGCTCATGTAGTAGGAGTGTCCAGGGGAGTGTTGTCTAGCACAGCTGAGTTTAGGCTCTTCAGAGAGGTTTTATAACACTTACTTTTTTCTCTTTGCTTCCCTCTGAGTTGGATTCATCCTCAATGCGGCTCTTCCCCAATTCTGTCCCCTCCCAAGCCTTTCCTGTACTAGCTTCTAGTCGCTTCAGACTCACTTCCTTATAGCTTGTTAACCGTGGTGGAAAGAAACATTCTCTTTCCCAAAAGATGCTACACAAGTCTTAGGATAACCTGGGAAAAATGTTGTCCCTGAACTGATTGCTGGAACCAGTGGAATGTGATTCACCGACTGGTTAAACTTACATCAAGAAGGTGTTGTATTGATCCAATGTGAATTTCATGAACCAAAATTTGGGGTGGGATTGCTTTGTGAAGGAAATTTGAGATGCTTTTATTAGTTGAAGGGGGATTAGAGGCAAGGCAGGACTAAAATGAAAGTTCATTGATATTACTGACTGTCTTCAGTGATCTCACAGGGTCATTTACTCATTCTAAGGTCATGAAAACCAGCCTAATGAAGGATCATGGAAGGTTTATCAAGACTAGGAGCAACATTTATGTTCTTGTAGGTAGATGACTTGTGCTGTTTGAGTAAATTACCAGTTTTGTGTTATTCTTCCTAATACTTTTCAGTCATCTTCTGAACACTTGCCAATTTGCAAGGTTTTGCTTAGTTTGTTTTACCAAATTGTGTTCCACTTTCTCTTAACGGCAGCTGGCACTTACATAATGACACTACTGTAGGAAGACTTTTCAGTGGTATTTAGACTAAATAATAACTGTAATTTGATGTGTAGGGAGATTGTTCTCAAAGGTTAAATAATTCATTTTATGATTTACATGGGCTGCAGTAGAAATAGAAACTCCATCTTGGTTTCTTATTTTGCTTATTCTTTCTTATTCCTATTTTCCCTTCATGATTAATTTTTTCTCCAGGAAGAGGTTGAAATTTATTAATGTGAATGATTAGGGTGATGTTAGAAATCTAAAATAGGATATAAAATACATGATTCTGTTTGACTTTAGGCAAAACTTTTAACATACATATATCTGAAAAAAAGCTGTAATATGAAATTGTTGCATCCCATAGTTATCATGTAAGGTTATTTTGCAGTTATTTTCATGAAAAGTTTCAAATCCTGATTATAGCATATCGAGCATTCATTTCCATGTTACTCAGCTTCAAAAATTGTCAGTTCATAGCCATTTATTTCTTCCGTGTTATGGCAAATTTGTACTTTATAAAAGTAGCACTTTTAATGATAGTAACTCTGGTAGAAATTAATTGAAATATATTCAGAAACCATTTAGGTTAGTTATTGTGTTGATCTTGTAAGAACCTGAATTTAAGTAAATAAGAGATTGAAATTAAAAAGTACATATGGAAAATATACAGAATCGACCTAATTTGGCAATTGGTTGAATGAACAGTGCTCTGAAATATTCCAATAGGGGAAATGTTGGTGTTATTTTATTCTCTTCTGTCCTGTTTAAACGTTTAAACATTTCCAAGGTGCTACTAAATGATCTTGTTGTACCATATAATTCCCTTTTGTGGTAGTGAAAATGATTATATATCCATATAATTTTATGATTTAAATTAATATTCAGATTAAAATTGTTATAAAGTTTCCAGAGGAAGCAGAAATGTAAGAGTATGCTTGACATACAACAGAAGCTTAATAAATGTGCTTTTGTAAACATGTAAATGCATTGTTCAAAAAATAGTTTAAATGTGATTTTTAAATAATATTTATTTATCTTTGGCTGTGCTGCATCTCTGTTGTTTCATTTTCTCCAGTTGCAGCGAGCATGGGCTACTCTCCGATTGTGGTGTGCAGTCTCTTTGCAGTGACTTCTCTTGGGGAGCATGGGGTTTAGGGGTATGCGCTTCAGTAGTTGTAGCTCCCGGGCTCTAGAGCAGAGTCTCAGTAGCTGTGGCACATAGGTCTCGTTACTCTGCGGCATGTGAGATACTCCTGGATTGGGGATCGACCTCGTGTCTCTTGCATTAGCGGGCAGATTCTTTACCACTGAGCCACCAGGGAGGCCCTAGAAGTGATTTTTTATTTTTTACATCTCACTACTCCTAGAAATCGCTTGGGTATGTTTGTAGTTAGAATATAACAGTAATATTTTATTTGTCAATTATACCTCAATAAAGGGCTTCCCTGGTGGCTCAGACAGTAAAGAATCTGCCTGCAATGTGGGAGACCTGGGTTCAATCCCTCTGGTAGGAAGATCCCCTGGAGGAGGGCATGGCAACCCACTCCAATATTCTGGCCTGGAGAATCCCATGGACAGAGGAGTCTAGCAGTCCATGGGGCCGCAAAGAGTTGGACATGACTGAATAACTAAGCACAGCACATACCTCAGTAAAGCTTAAAATACACACACACCCACCCACACACACACACCCACACCCACACCTACACACACACCCACACCCACACCTACACACACAGCTTAAGAGAATACAGTAGAATTAGGCTATAAAAGTACAAATGAAAGAGAGAGAAGCTGAACAGAGAGAAGGAAGCAAATGGATAAGCAAATTGTTGGTTTAGTTAAATTCCTGTGACAAGTCAGAGGGCTGGGATGATTCTATTATTCCATCATCCTATGAGTTAAAAAAAGAAACTCTTTTAATTACATATGGCACCCCACTCCAGTGCTCTTGCCTGGAATATCCCATGGACGGAGGAGCCTGGTAGGCTGCAGTCCATGGGGTTGCTAAGAGTTGGACTCGACTGAGTGACTGCACTTTCACTTTTCACTTTCATGCATTGGAGAAGGCAATGGCAACCCACTCCAGTGTTCTTGCCTGGAGAATCCCAGGGATGGGGGAGCCTGGTGGGCTGCCGTCTATGGGGTCGCACAGAGTCGGACACGACTGAAGCGATGCAGCAGCAGCAGCAGCAGCAGCAGCAGGGTATATATAATCATATTCAGTGACTCTCAGGAGGTGTTGCAGCAATACTTGGTTTAACACTTAGACATCATAAAGAGAAAAGAGAAACATGCCTTTGACTTCTAAAATTTTTATTAAAGTCTGTATTGGTGTTTCAAATACAACAAACCATGAAAAATGACTCCTCTCCTACTCTAACTTCACTACTCGTAAGTAACAACATCAGGGAGGAAAAGAGAAATCCTATGCTTTGATCATCAAAATATAGTGTCCACATAAAGTGAACTCTTAGAGGTTGGCATCGTGGGAGTTGATACTTGTAAAAACACATGGGGATAGATAAAGTGCAAACTTATCTTTTCATCTTGGAAGTTTCTTAATTCCCACTGTAAGCAAAACTCTTCCTACCACCCCCACCCCCACCCCATCCCTACCCCAATACTCTGAAGAAATGTAGAAACCTCAGGTAACATGTTTGGTCACCAAACTGGAGAAATTGGAGTACAACCCTTTTCATATACAAACTTGATGATTAGTATTCTTTGAAGACTTGTCTACTTCATTGGTTCTGAGAACAGACAGAATCCTAAAGTGAGACTCTTCTTTTTTTTTGCTTGAAGTATAGTTAATTTACATGGTTTAATTTCTGCTATACAGCAAAGTGATTGTTATACATACATATACATTCTTTTTAAATATTCTTTCATTATGGTTCATCATAGAATATTGAATATAGTTCTCTGTGGTATACAGTAGGACTTTGTTGTTCAGAGACTATTCTTTTTAAAAGCATAAGCTCTTCTGGAAGCTGTTTTCCTTCTAATGAAGTGAGTTGTCAGTATACAATAGAATCCCTTACTTGTCTTATGATGCATATACATGGATAATTGATTTCTTCATGAGAAATACATAATATATTTTTAAAATCGCATTTTTCTCCAAACTGTGGGCAACTGTTTATTTTAGACTTTAAAATATCATCTGTTATTGTTTTCCTTATAATTTAAATTGTGTTAAGGTTTTACGAGTCCTTTTACTATGAACATGCTGCTCTCTCTAAAATGATTGTTTTGTGTACTTTTTGGCATCCAGGGAAAAGGCAAGTTGGATAAATCATGGAAAGGGTCATTTTAAATTAGCAATTCTGTCCAATGCAAAATCCCCCTCCAACTCCAATAAATTTGCAAAACTTTACAATTTCCTGTATCCTCAAACACTTTTTAAAAGTCATGAGTAGTCACATAGCCATGTGGTTTTTCACTTATATTTACAAACATTGACAGAAAGAGCCATATGATAATATTCTTTCAGTTTGGTTAAATATACTACTTCAATTAAGAAATTAGCACTAGGAGAGAGACAGGCATTTATTTAATCACTTCATTATTTAACTCAATAAGTGTTTATTATCAATAATATGTTATGCCCTGTGTTAAAATACTAAAACTTAAAGTATGGATAAGATATATTCATACTTTATACCATACATATACCATAGTTAAGTCTGAGATATAACTGAGTGTCATGGCAACTAAGGACTTGATTTATTTGAGGAGCTTAAAGTAGAATTCCCCCAAAATGAAATGAATTGACTTTAGGAAGCACTGTGTCAATAAAGTTTCTATAATAATTTGATGAGAGTAGTGAGTGCTATAGGCACACTACTCAAAAAGAGCCTGTGATAGTAGCCCACTCAGCCTTTCAGCAGCTGTCTTATCAAATTCCATTTCTGTATGTACTTTTTTGGCAATAGTTTCATTAACTAAAGAGTGACTGACATGCAATAAATATTTGTTGAATGAGTGAATGAAGCAGTAAATTACCATTGTTAGCCATAAATATTCAACTGAAAATTTTTCATTAGGCAGTACTTGTATTTTGGATAGATGGGCTCTCTTGCCCAAAATTAAAGAATCGAGTTGATGGATAACAAATTAAACTCATAAATACACCTTTCTACTTGAAAACTCAAAATTGATGATGTAGTATCAGAAATACTACATGTTCCATGAGATTGAATGATATCATCACCTGAATTTTAAAGGTTATGTTGCCTTTTCCATGCTTGACTTATGAATTTGTTTTGGTTTTATAGTTATGTAAGAGTTAACATAAAGCATTTGTAAGTATCTGTGAATGTTCAATATTATTCTCCTAGAAGGAATGAGAAAACTAAACCTATCTAGACTCACTCTTGGAGGCCACAGCAGATTATAAAGGGCAAAGAGTGACATTTATCATGAGTGCATGAATGGACTGGCACAACCTTTAGAGGTGTGAGTGAGAATAGAGAAAACTCAGTAGGTTATTTTACTGTTTACATGATCCACTTATGCTTCCTGAAAAACACTGGAAAATTCTTTTTTTTTTTTAGTTTTCAGAGGTTGCATAGACGGCAAGCACCACTGAACATTTTCCTTATCGCTTGAATATGATCAGAAATAACAGTTTGGAAATGGAGATTAAAAGCATTGCTTATAGTCAAAAGTACTCCAGACTAAAGTACAGTAATGCAAAGAGCAATTGTGATCACTGAATGGGAGTCTACTGCAGTTATAGGCACGTGGATTCAGTGGTGTACACACAAAAAGATCCCTGACCTTATGGGATGATATTCCTTGTACTTGAGGACAGAGAGTCAAGTGGAAAGAAGACTGCAATGGTGATTTGGAATTGGAGTGCCTGCTCAGATGCTCATTAGCTTTTTGACACTGGCAGACATTTTGCCTTTGCTTCCTTGTCATAAACATGATGAAGTTGGATTTTGTATTTTTTTTTTTACTTTGTGTTTTGAAATAATTTCAAACTTACAGAAAAGTTCTAAGGACACTACAGAAAAGCCCATAAAAAGGTTTTTTATATAAAACAAATCCACCCACTGTTACAAGGTCTTTTACAGGAAAAGGATCTAATTCAGGATCCTCTGTTGGATGTAGTTGTCTTATCTGGAACTGTTCCTCATTCATTCCTTGTCCTTCGTGACCTTAAGATACTTGAAAGTTACAAGCTGGTTATTTTGTAGAATTTGACATGGTCTGGTGTTTCCTCCTCTTAGAGTCAGGCTGTGAATGTCATAGTAGTGATTCTGTGCCCTTTCCCCTGTGAAACATTGTCTTTGGGTTGCTTTGTCCCATCATTGGAAACCTTCACCTTGATCACTTGAGTAAGATGATGTCTTCTAGATTTTTCCACTATAAAGCTACTGTTTTCTCTTTTATAATTAGTATATATTTTGTGGGGAGATACTTTATGCTACATAAATATCCCACTCTTCATTTAACTTTCACCCACTAGTTTTGTGGATGTTTTTTGCCTGAAATAATTATTACAATTATGGTTGACAAGGGGTAATTTTCAAATTTCATTTCTTCTGCATTTATTTGCTGTCATTTACTGTATGGAAATCTTTCTTATTATTTACTTATTTCAATGTGGGATTATGGATTCTTATTTCCTTTTTATTCTTACATGTTTTGTTACTAAGTCTTTTGATACAAAATGTCCCAGATTATGCCAGTTGGGCCAAGTTAGCTTTTGTGTCTTTCTTGTATGATTCCATCACCCTTTGTGCAGTTCCATAATTTGCTGGAATAACATTTTCTAGGCTTATTCTGTGATTTTCTTGCTCTACCTCTAGAATTGGTTCTTTAATCAAAGGAGCCACGGTAGGTCTTAGTGAGTGTGTGCTGATCACTGTTGGAGTATCACTGTTCCCAGACTCTCTGACTCTTCAGAGCTAAAGCATAGATATTTATCATCTAGATTTCCTTTTTTTTTTTCATGTTTGCAATTTCTTCCTCTTTTAGTGAGAAAGCTCAGTTTAAATTTGTTAAATTTTCCAATCCCAGTGAGCTGCTGTCCCTTGCAGAAGTTTCCAAGAGGATATCAACCCCTGCCAGGCTCTCCTTTCTTGATTGGGACTGTTTGGTGTGATCACTCATCTAGAGCCAGACATCATGGAATGTGAAGCCAAGTGGGCTTTAGAAAGCATTACTATGAACAAAGCTAGTGGAGGTGATGGAATTCCAGTGGAGCATATTTCAAATCCTGAAAGATGATGCTGTGAAAATGCTGCGCTCAATATGCCAGCAAATTTGGAAAACTCAGCAGTGGCCACAGGACTAGAAAAGGTCAGTTTTCATTCCAATCCCAAAGAAAGGCAATGCCAAAGAATGCTCAAACTACCGCACAATTGCACTCATCTCACATGCTAGTAAGTAATGCTCAAAATTCTCCAAGCCAGGCTTCAGCAATATGTGAATCGTGAACTTCCTGATGTTCAAGCTGGTTTTAGAAAAGGCAGAGGAACCAGAGATCAAATTGCCAACATCCGCTGGATCATGGAAAAAGCAAGAGAGTTCCAGAAAAACATCTATTTCTGCTTTATTGACTATGCCAAAGCCTTTGACTGTGTGGATCCCAATAAACTGTGGAAAATTTGGAAAGAGATGGGAATACCAGACCACCTGACCTGCCTCTTGAGAAATCTGTATGCAGGTCAGGAAGCAACAGTTAGAACTGGACATGGAACAACAGACTGGTTCCAAGTAGGAAAAGGAGTACGTCAAGGCTGTATATTGTCACCCTGCTTATTTAACTTCTATGCAGAGTACATCATGAGAATCGCTGGACTGGAAGAAACACAAGCTGGAATCAAGATTGCTAGGAGAAATATCAATAACCTCAGATATGCAGATGATACCACCCTTATGGCAGAAAGTGAAGAGGAACTAAAAAGCCTCTTGATGAAGGTGAACATGGAGAGTGAAAAAGTTGGCTTAAAGCTCAACATTCAGAGAACAAAGATCATGACATCCGGTCCCATCACTTCATGGGAAATAGATGGGGAAACAGTGGAAACAGTGTCAGACTTTATTTTGGGGGTGCTCCAAAATCACTGCAGATGGTGACTGCAGCCATGAAATTAAAAGTCACTTACTCCTTGGAAGGAAAGTTATGAGCAACCTAGATAGCATATTCAAAAGCAGAGACATGACTTTGCTGACTAAGGTCCGTCTAGTCAAGGCTATGGTTTTTCCAGTGGTCATGTATGGATGTGAGAGTTGGACTGTGAAGAAGGCTGAGCGCCGAAGAATTGATGCTTTTGGTGTTGGAGAAGACTCTTGAGAGTCCCTTGGACTGCAAGGAGATCCAACCAGTCCATTCTGAAGGAAATCAGCCCTGGGATTTCTTTGGAAGGAGTGGTGAAAGCTGAAACTCCAATACTTTGGCCACCTCATGCGAAGAGTTGACTCATTGGAAAAGACCCTGATGCTGGGAGGGATTGGGGGCAGGAGGAGAAGGGGACGACAGAGGATGAGATGGCTGGATGGCATCACGGACTTGATGGATGTGAGTCTGAGTGAACTCCGGGAGTTGGTGATGGACAGGGAGGCCTGGTGTGCAAAGAGTCGGACATGACTTAGCGACTGAACTGAATGGCTCTTTATCTGAATTACTAAGAAAGAAAAGAGTTCAGAGGGAGAGAAGAAAGTGAACTATTAATTTTGAACAAGGAAAATAGTGGCAATATAGATTATTTAAGACAAGTAAGTATATGATTCTCTATCAAGGTAATATAGTGTTTGGATTTGGTTCATAATGTGATATTAACAAAGTAAAACACAGAATATATTTTTAATTTCTATATTTATACCTTCAATTGGCTTGTGCCTTAAAATCTAGTTTTCTTCTCTAATGGCAATAGTAGTGTCTTTGGACTCCACGTTAGCTATTTACACCATTTTCAGTGTAGGCTCTGAGGGAGAAGTCTCTGAAGGGGAAAAGAATGAATACATGAATTTCTTGATTTCATTTGGCTAACTACTGAGAGATATCGTGTCCAATTTTTTTGGAAAAAAACAAACTTTTAAAATTAAAGCTATATGAGTAAATTAAAAATAAACTCTCTAAGGACAAAAAAAAATTCCAGAAACTCCCAATAGTTTGTGAACCTTAAAAGAAGTTAAAAATGGAAATGCCCTGACATTCTTACTTTGAAAGGTTGAGCTTAAAAATAAAAATGACCTGACAAACACAAACTTTGATTAGACATTCAACCATAACATTTCAAAAACAGACTGAGAACAGATACGTCTGAAAAAGAGCAGTGCTGAGAGCCAGGCAAGGTTCTCCCAAGGGGGGGAAATATATATATATATATATATATATATATATATATATATATATATATATATGTAGGGGATAACTATATTTCAGTGGACATTTACAAAGAGATAATACTCTGGCAAGGTGGCAAGGTGTATTTAATGAACATTCTAACTAATCATAGAACCATAACTTGAAAAATTGCTGTTTTGATTTTCTCAGCTATTATTCATTCCCACAATCTTTCTAACACATAACATTTTACTTATGGGACATTTTGTTTTCGTGGTTTTTCCATGGACATTCCTAAATCTTCAAATTCTGATTCTTTTTTTAAAACCTCGTTTTTAAACACACAGTGAGTTTTTCTAGCTGTTTCCAGGTTCTCTGTTCCTGATCTTCCCCTCTGTCACGATACAGATGTATCACAACTTGGTCATGCACTAGCTAGTGGGTATCAAGCTTCTCTAATGAGAAAATATATTATTCATCGAATGGCTGCTTTTTTTTAGCACCTACTATGTACAATCATTCCGTTTTACATCACTGCCTCATAAAACATATTTGCAGTCATGGAAAAGATTTGAAAATGCATAGTAACTATAATAGCTCAGAATTCTGGTTGATTTGGCTGTTTCAATCATATTCTTAGTAACAGAAATGAATTCAAGTTAATTTAGAAAAGGAAGAATCATGGGAAGAATCAGTGGGAAGTCTAGACAACGCAGTTAAGGAAATCAGCAGGGAATAAATGTGGCTATCTGTAGGATATACAGCCAGGATCTGGATAATGGGTACCTTATACAAAGAACTGGATGAGGTAGAGAGACAATAGTGTGATTTTAAGCATCTGGAATACCAGTCCCAGTGGAATACCAATACCAGTGTTCTGGGGATAATTGAACTTTTAGTAGTTAAAGTCCCACGTCCAAAGTAACTCCTTAAACTTAGGGCAGTTGGTCACCCTTTCAGTAGCATTTGGCTAAAATTATATCCTTGTACTAGAATGAGATTTAAATATCTCAATTAAAATCATAGAAAAGAGTGCTTCGTAGTCAATATATAAAACCCTGAAACAGGGGTGAAAAGAACAATTTAGCAGGTGCTTTGAGTTAATTGGCTGCTATAGTTATCCTTATTCATTCATAATTCTATATAGGCACAGCCACAGCTAAATTCATATAAAGATTTCTCCACTTACTTCCTGATCCTTATTAAGCTCTTCATTCACTTAACAGTCTTCACTAGAATCTTTTACTACAACTATTTTTTAACTCACAATACAGACATTACACTGTCTTTAATTTGCTCACTAATACCTTTTGACATTTATTTCTCACAAGTTCTTGAGGTACTGTGGTGTCAACATTTTGAAAATGAAACAATTGACTCTCAGATGTTTAGCTATTTGCTCTTAGTCGCATATCTAGTGATCAGCAGAGCCCAGAATTAAGTGCGTATTTACTTGACTCCAGAGTGCATGCTATATCAAAATTATCTCCCAGTAGTCACTGACATTTTTTTCAACTGTATTATCTTTTCAGGGAGATAATAACACCCTGGAGGGCAGATCATGCTTGCTGCAAGAGCAGTATATTGAATAGAACAGCACTTCTCAAACCTAAGGAGCCTTTCAAAGTATTGGTAGCTAGATTTTTCCCACAGAAATTCTGCTCATTTGGTGTGGATACTAATATCTTTCTAACCATGAGACTGAACCATTGAGGTCAAGGAGCTGATCCTAGGGAAGTTTAAGCTGGCTTGAAAGATCAGGTAGATATCTGAATAAGCTTGTGAGATTTAGTTTTGATATTTAACCTAAACCGGGATATATAGGATATTCCCCAATGGCTCAATGGGTAAAAAATCATCCTGCATTGCAGGAGACACAGAAGATGTGAGTTTGGACCCTGAGTCAGGAAGATCCCCTGGAGGAGGAAATGGCAACCCACTTCAGTATTCTTGCCTGGAGAATCCCATGGACAGAGGAGCCTGGCAGGCTATAGTCCAAAAGGTCACAAAGGGTCAAACACAATGGAGATACTAAGCACCAAGATATACATAGACATGTGTACACATAGTCTAAGACTTCCTTGCTCAAGGCCATGTAGGCAGGCAAAAACCAAGCTTATCAAACTCCTCATCTCAATAGATAGACTTTTAATGGTTCAGAAAAAAGTATTCACTTGAATACTTTAGGCTTAAAGTATAAACGTGTATTGTGAAGATTTAAGTGTCATTGAACAAGTAGCATTGGGTTACATCAAGGTTTTCTGAAAAATAATTATCTTTATATGTAAACACCAGACAATTTATTTCAACTGTTTTCACATTTTTTTCATGTCCATTCCCTTTGTCATCCACTGTTTAAATAAAAATGCATAGAACCACTGAAGCAAAGCAACTTATTAACAAACTACCATTTGCTCCTTTAAATTAAATCTCTTCACTAAATGAAAATGCATTGTATCTGATAATGATTGAGCATGGTGAAAACTATATCCCTAAATTTGATCTCCAAAAATCCGATTTCAGTTTTGAACTTTTCCCAGGTAAGAGAAATGTAATTACGAAGAAATAGTAAAAGGAGAGGATCCCAAGTCTAGAGAGCTGGCACCTGAAGGAGAAATCAAAATTCCAAGCAGATAAGCAGGTGATATACAGTCACTGAAATATAAAGCATGATATGTAAATAGAAAGGCAGCGACAATCACTTCAAGATTTTTCATAACTGGTTCTCTCTGTCCTAGGACAGTAGCATTTCTAGAATCTTCTTAAGGTAGGAACTGATTCTTAATTTAGCTAGTTTGATTATTTGGTTAAGTACTTGAGTGTTGTTGTCTGAGAGGCAGTAGGAGGGAGGTGATTTTTGACAGCACAATGGATGACCCTAAATCCTTTTTGATTGAATTATGTCAAAGTTAAAGATAGGGACATTATATTCTCCTGAAGCAATTAACCAACTTACACTACTAAATTATCTGCCCAACTATCAATGCATCATTGCTGTTAGTGATAAAAATAAAAACATGTTGAATTTTTGGATGTTTTCCTTCTAGGTATGAAATGACCACATTGAAAACTGAGTTAAAATATATATATATATATATATATATATATATATACACACATATACTTGTACTATACACATACACACACACACACACACTTTATTGGAAAAACACAAACTCAGTGTGAAAACAGATGTGGTACTTCAGAATAGCACCAACAGGGTAATATAGTTATTAAATTGGCCCCAAACACTAGCACGTACATTAAAAAAAAGGTTGACAAGGGAAACATATCTCTTGGGAGTGTAGACCAGACCATCTGTCAAAGGGAGAATTGAAACCATATTTCCATTAAAGGTGGTCATTGATCATTTGGCGAAGATTTCTGTAGACAAATTGCATAGACTATGTCATCTTCCACTATCTTATCTTACATGTACAGACCTCAGACATTTTTCAAGGAAAGGCAATTTGGTGTTCAGAATTTGAGCAGGACTGTTAAAAATGTGATTCCAGGAAAGGCACTCTGTAGACATCAGTTGGAGAAAACAGATAGAAGCTGTATGTTTTGTGTGAGAACCAGTAAATCAGCTGCAGTACTCTCTGGGGCTGAAGCCCAGGAAGTAACTTCAATTAAAAAAAATTAAGAGTTTACTTTATTTGGTAGGTAAGGGGATAAGAAGAAATCCTCTAAATGAATTAACTTGAAAATTGATAAAAAAGAAATTACATTTTTTGAGGGGAGTCCTAAAGATAAGCATTAATAGAAATATCTTGAATTTTCTAATAACTTTTTTCAGATGTAAATATTCATATATGTACAGCATTACTTTCCTTGAACACTGATAGTGAGCAACAGAAAAAGATGTATATCCTTTCACAGATAATGGAAATACTTGCTAATTTCTACAATAAGTTTGGGACAATTGTTTAGAAAAGATGATATAAATTCTAGCATTTTTTGCATGTTAAATCTCCCATAGATATATTATTATCTACATTAGTATCTGCATAGTATTAACATTTTAAATATGTGTTGTTACTGTTTGTTGTTTAATCACTAAGTTGTGTACAACAGGAAATAATGTTTACACTCATCCTTATTAACATACAATTACAATATAACTTTCCCCATGGGTATATTTTGTTGTATCACTAAGAAGATACAAACTCCTTAAAGGTGTATATTGTATGATATACTTCCATATATTCCCTATTTTATTTAATACAGTGTTATATACACACTAATTTATTAATAATATGGAATATGTAATTCCTAAAGGAATTTACATACTGTTCATACTGATCAATGCAAAGAAATAGAGGAAAACAACAGAATGGGAAAGACTAGAAATCTCTTCAAGAAAATTAGAGATACCAAGGGAACATTTCATGCAAAGATGGGCTTGATAAAGGGCAGAAATGGTATGGACGTAACAGAAGCAGAAGATATTAAGAAGAGGTGACAAGAATACACAGAAGAACTGTACCAAAAAGATCTTCATGACCCGGATAATCACAATGGTGTGATCACTCACCTAGAGCCAGACAACTTGGAATGTGAAGTCAAGTGGGCCTTAGAAAGCATCACTACGAACAAAGCTAGTGGAGGTGATGGCATTCCAGTTGAGCTATTTCAAATCCTGAAAGATGATGCTGTGAAAGTATAGCACTCAATATGCCAGCAAATTTGGAAAACTCAGCAGTGGCCACAGGACTGGAAATGTCAGTTTTCATTCCAATCCCAAAGAAAGGCAATGCCAAAGAATGCTCAAACTACTGCACAATTGCACTCATCTCACATGCTAGTAAAGTAATGCTCAAAATTCTCCAAGCCAGGCTTCAGCAATATGTGAACTGTGAATTTCCAGATGTTCAAGCTGGTTTTAGAAAAGGCAGAGGAACCAGAGATCAAATTGCCAACATCGACTGGATCATGAAAAAGGAAGAGAGCTCCAGAAAAACATCTATTTGTGCTTTATTGACTATGCCAAAGCCTTTGACTGTATGGATCACAATAAACTGGAAAATTTGGAAAGAGATGTGAATACCAGACCACCTAACCTGCCTCTTGAGAAATCTGTATGCAGGTCAGGAAGCAACAGTTAGAACTGGACATGGCACAACAGACTGGTTCCAAGTAGGAAAAGGAGTACGTCAAGGCTGTATATTGTCACCTTGCTTATTTAACTTCTATGCAGAGTACATCATGAGAAACGCTGGGCTGGAAGAAACACAAGCTGGAATCAAAATTGCTGGGAGAAATATCAATCATCTCAGATATGCAGATGATACCACCCTTATGGCAGAAAGTGAAGAGGAACTAAAAAGCCTCTTGATGAAGGTCAATGTGGAGAGTGAAAAAGTTGGCTTAAAACTCAACATTCAGAAAACAAAGATCATGGCATCTGGTCCCATCACTTCATGGCAGATAGATGGGGAAACATTGTCAGACTTTATTTTTGGGGGCTCCAAAATCACTGCAGATGATTATTGCAGCCATGAAATTAAAAGATGCTTACTCCTTGGAAGGAAAGTTATGACCAACCTAGATAGCATATTCAAAAGCAGAGCCAACAAAGGTCTGGCTAGTCAAGGCTATGGTTTTTCCTGTGGTCATGTATGGATGTGAGAGTTGGACTCTAAACAGAGCTGAGCACCGAAGAATTGATGCTTTTGAACTGTGGTGTTGGAGAAGACTCTTGAGAGTCCCTTGGACTGTAAGGAGATCCATCCATTCCATCCTTAAGGAGACCAGTCCTGGGTGTTCATTGGAAGGACTGATGCTCAGGCTGAAACTCCAAAACTTTGGCCACCTCATGCTAAGAATTGACTCATTGAAAAGACCCTGATGCTGGGAGGGATTGGTGGCATAAGGAGAAGGGGACGACAGAGGATGAGATGGCTTGATGGCATCACCAACTCGATGGACATGAATTTTGGTGAACTCCGGGAGTTGGTGATAGACAGGGAGGCCTGGCGTGTTGCGATTCATAGGGTCACAAAGAGTCGGAGACAATTATGCAACTGAACTGAACTGAAAGGATTTTAAGTACCTAATAACTTTAAAATATTAAAATATTTAATAGTTAATTCCATTAAGGCACCTGTTGCTATAGCAAATACTCCTGCGTTAATTCTTTGGGAGCAGTACACAGAGATTTTTATTTGTCTTGCTTTCAAGGTTTAAAGAGAACTTAACACACTTAACAAATGTTAGTTTTTATCTTGACTAATTGTCTCAAAATATATTCATACAGCATTTAACATCTATATCCCACTGTCATTGGACTTGTGGCACAACATATATGAAGAGCAACTTTTTACATGAGAACATTGTAACTTGCTAACCTCATTGATTCTCACTGAGAGTAGACTCAAGCCTGTTCTTTTGTGGATCTTCAGCTTAAAAATTTACATTACCCACCTGGGTTCATCCCTGGTTGGGAAGATCCCCTGGAGGAGGGCATGACAACCCACTCCAGTATTCTTGCCTGGAGAATCCCCATGGACAGAGGAGCCTAGCAGGCTACAGTCCATGGTGTCATAAAGAGTCTGACATGACTGAGCAACTAAGCAGAGCACGTGTGTTTAAGAGCAGAGTGGTCTGTGTGTATTGAATAAAGTAGAAGCTAAAGGTTGGGTGTGGGATGAGGTCTGAAGAGGATAAAAAGGGAACAGTTACAGAATCTTCCTGTGATTACTGACCAGGTACCCTCTTCTCCTGGTCTGCCCCTCTGGTTGTGACTGACAGGGTTTTGATTATGTTATGAATGTTTTTAATCTTTGTCCTGTGAAGAAGGAGATAAATGTTTCCTATTTGACCTTCAGTAATCAGTCTTGCTTCCATGTATTCATCATGTCTTCATGCCTTGGTAAGTCAGAGTGGATTAGCTTAGGAAAGAAGATAAGGAGAATGCATTTGGGGTCAAATACAATGGCAATTTAGGAACACTTGTCTGATCATTATTTTGACCTGGAGTGTTAGTGTAGGAGGTTTCATATTATTCAAAGTCAAATATTGTAACTCATGCAGTTATTTTCACAAATGCTATAACGTGGACTGTTTCCTCATTTTGTGTCCTTATTTAAGATAACTTTTTAGCCATTTGCATATCCATAAAAGGGCTTCTCTGGTGGCGCAGATGGTAAAGAATCTGTCTGCGACGTGGGAAACCTTGGTTTGATCCCTGGGTTGGAAAGATCCCCTGGAGGACGGCGTGGCAACCCATTCCAATATTCTTGCCTGGAGAATCCATATGGACAGAGGAGCCTGATGGGCTACAGACCATGGGGTCTCAAAGAGTCAGACATGACTGAGCGACTAAGCACAGCACATACACATAAAAAACACAGGTTTTCAAAATGTGTATCCTTTACAGAATACAAAAACATGGACAGTCACATGGACAGTGTCAAGAACTCTTGTACTGACATTTGCTACTTAAGTAAGTCTTTTTTCATATTTGAGCATTTATGAAATGAGCAAGCTGACCTTAAAGTTTTTTTAAGGATTCGAATACATGTCTACCTTTCCTACAATAACTTTAGCACAAGCTTTGCTAATTCTTAAAAAAAAAATGACAATATAATTTCCATTGTCCCTAGATTTTACAATTAACTATAGACCTTAGTGATTAACTGGAGTATTTGTAAAGATCCTTCTGATTATAAGATTATCTCTTCTTGTGAAATAAACTCAAAAATGGTTAAAGCTCTTCCCCAAAATGTTTAATTTTTTTTCTCATCTTATTATGAAGAACACATTTCTGATTAACTTTTTAAATTCTTTTTAGTTCATTAACTTCTATTAAACTCCTACTGCTGACTTTTAGTTAAAATCTTATTTTCTAACACATCTTTCTAACATATAATAATGGTAGAATATCAGGCTTTTAAAGTCTGTTTTAAGCTCAAGGATTTATTTTACATGGAAATCGTTTTTCAGTCCTTGCTGAGAATGACTTCTATACAGTTTTAATCAAGTCTGACTTATAGAATAGGATCTCCCTGATGATTAGCTAATACAGTTAAGGTGAATGAGAGTCCAGCTGTAGGAAATGTAATATGAATTTCATTTGCATTTTCATCCAGCCACTCAGACTATAAAGAGTGATTCTAAGATAACGCAAAAATCCAAAGATTTTAAAGTTTTCAAAAATAACGTAACTGAACAGAGTCATTCACTTAGATATTTACAAAGAAAAATCATATAATTTATATTTTAGAGCTCTCCTGAGTATGGTTAGTTGTAAAGAAAAGAGCTTTAGGAAAACAAAGCATTATTATGATTATTATTTCCATTGTAGAAATGCCAAATCTAGAGATCCACTCATAGAGTCAATCCAAATAGCATTTCACTGAACAAAGACAAGGCTGTCACGGCATTTTTCTTTGGGAAAAGCCCTCTCCACTGCTCAGGCGAATGCTCACATTTTGAAAGGCTAGATCCTGAGGATAGAATAAAGCAGTAAAACATGACTGGAAAGAGCCTTTTTCTCATGTTGTTATTAACATCCATCAAAAACCCAAAGTCTCTCTTAATACTACTTTCAAACTGACTTCTTCCCATCAAACAGAATTACAGATGACTTCATTCATGAAGGGTTTGGGTTTCCCGTCAACAAATGGCAATATGTTTTTGCCAACCAAACCAACAAGTCAGTATTTTCTATTTGGTGTAGAATGCAATTTTAGTCAGTGAAATCATTTCTAGGTATAAGGCAAGGAAACAAAACTTAAAGCAGACAGGGGCTAACTATATTTAATCCACCGTGTATACTGGGCCATCCCAATGGAACCAAATACAGGTATTTCCTGCACTAAGCCTTCCTTCACCATTCCGAACAGAGCCATGAAGTATGTTTATTATGAACTTTTGAACTATCTGAACTTACTCCATGCACTGAAATATTGCTTTGAAAAATGATTTTTTTTTAAACTAGTGACATGAAAGCTAAAGCTGTTGTGTTTTGTATCATTCAGTTGGAAGGTATTACCCTGAGAATTATATTTCCCAGCATTAGTCCAGGTTCCCTGAAAATGGTAAGCTGCACAATGAATAATTAATATTGGCAAAGTCCTTATAAACCTCTGTAGATAGACTCTATCATATTCTACTGGAATATATCCCAAGTACAAAGCAGCTTTGATTTAATTCATTGTCCATTCCTGATTTGTTTTTCTTTTACTAGCCTGCCCTCCATTCTATGTAAGACATCATATAAATAAAATTACTGTTTCTGGCTTGAATCATCACTAGATTTGAGTTAGTGGTTGCACGAAAGGCTAATTTAAACAACAGGCAGGGCCCCTGCCTTCTATGGAAGACAGGAAGGAGCTCTATCCATGGCCATCCTTGGCAGTAATGCTCTGTCCAATTAGAATGAATCATATTCACGTTATATGTAAAATATATCATACTACGGTAAACGAAGAATTTGCTGTTACTGAGTCAAGAATGAAAGAAAGCAAGCTTCAAAGGTCATTAGCCTGTCCTCTGGCTTTCTGAGGACTACAATTAAAAAGTCCTCGAGAATTATCTGCCAAGTCCTTAAAATTATTCAGACAAGTAGGCACCACAGTCTCCTTCTGTAAATCATTACCGGGTCTGCCAGCCTTTATAGTCAGTAAGATCTGCTTGCTATTTAACCCAGCCATGAAAATAGTCTCTGGCCAAAATACAGTGGTCCCAGAAAAAGATAGGCAGTGGATCTCATTTAAAAAATGGGATGGGTATAAAAAAATTTTTTTTCTTGCTCTATTTTCCAGAACTTTTGGTTTTCTTGGTAATCAGTCTTTTTGAAGTCATAGCCTCCTAAACTGGTGAGGCAGTTTCTTATTACAATGTGGAACTTTGGCTGGACCAAACTGTGCCCTGTATCAAAATATATTCCTTGGAGAAGAACAGAGAGTGATGAACAGCCAGCCTATAACACAGCCCTTGTCCTGTCCTCCAGTTACAACAAAATAATGATAATTTATATTTACTGAGTGCTTACTATGTATTAGGCATTGATTTAAGATGCTCCAATGTATTAATTCTGCGATATCCTATAAAATGACTATTCCCATATGAGAGAGAGAGTGTGAGGTTCTGAGGTTAGTAACTTGCCTAAACCACCCACTGTTGTTGTTATTGAGTTGCTAAGTTGTATCTCTTTGTGACCCCATGGACTGTAACTGGCCAGGCTCTTCTGTCCATGAGATTTCCCAGCAAAAACCCTGGAGTGGGTTGTCATTTCCTTCTCCAGGAGATCTTCTTGACCCAGGGATTGAACTCGAGTCTCCTGCCATGTCTCCTGCATTGGTAGATGGATTTTTGTTTGTTACCAGTGAGTCACCTGGGAAGCTCTAAATCACCCACTAGTCACTGGTAGAACTTGGGTCCAAACTCAGGCATTTTGGAGTAAAAATCTGTTCTTACCCTTAACAAAGTAAATACCATTTGATATTTAAGAGTTTGCATATTTTCAAGCTTTTGGAGTGAAAAACTCAGGTAAGAAGCACAGAGGAATGTCTAGAAGGCCACAGGAAATATTAGAAGTTTGTGAAAGAACATAATTGTTCACATTTCTGATAGAATTATTTAATATGGTGGGAAGCCCCCTGTCCTGTCTAGGCAGGAGAATTCTAAGGATTATATCTGGCAAAAATGGCTTGCGATTATTTTAACTATCAGAATTCCTGAGCTATATAATTGATTGAAATGGACTATTTCAAGGTAAGGTTTAAAATAGGATGATAAATTTTTTTTTGTGGTTTCAAGGAAGAATATCATAACAGAGAATGACTCATTCTTCTTTATTTTTATTTTTAAATTTTTATTGGCTAACTCTGCAACTAAAGCAACTAGAAAAGGAAGAGTTGGAGAACCCCAGAGTTAGTAGAAGGAAAGAAATCTTAAAAATTAGGGCAGAAATAAATGCAAAAGAAACAAAAGAGACCATAGCAAAAATCAACAAAGCCGAAAGCTGGTTCTTTGAAAGGATAAATAAAATTGACAAACCATTAGCCAGACTCATCAAGAAGCAAAGAGAGAAAAATCAAATCAATAAAATTAGAAATGAAAATGGAGAGATCACAACAGACAACACAGAAATACAAAGGATCATAAGAGACTACTATCAGCAGTTGTATGCCAATAAAATGGACAACGTGGAAGAAATGGACAAATTCTTAGAAAAGTACAATTTTCCAAAACTGAACCAGGAAGAAATAGAAAATCTTAACAGACCCATCAACGCACGGAAATTGAAACGGTAATCAGAAATCTTCCAGCAAACAAAAGCCCAGGTCCAGACGGCTTCACAGCTGAATTCTACCAAAAATTTCGAGAAGAGCTAACACCTATCCTCCTCAAACTCTTCCAGAAAATTGCAGAGGAAGGTAAACTTCCAAACTCATTCTAGGAGGCCACCATCACCCTAATACCAAAACCTGACAAAGATGTCACAAAAAAGGAAAACTACAGGCCAATATCACTGATGAACATAGATGCAAAAATCCTCAACAAAATTCTAGCAATCAGAATCCAACAACACATTAAAAAGATCATACACCATGACCAAATGGGCTTTATCCCAGGGATGCAAGGATTCTTCAATATCCGCAAATCAATCAATGTACTTCACCACATTAACAAACTGAAAAATAAAAACCATATGATTATCTCAGTAGATGCAGAGAAGGCCTTTGACAAAATTCAACATCCATTTATGATAAAAACTCTCCAGAAAGCAGGAATAGAAGGAACATACCTCAACATAATAAAAGCTATATATGACAAACCCACAGCAAACATTATCCTCAATGGTGAAAAATTGAAAGCATTTCCCCTAAAGTCAGGAACAAGACAAGGGTGCCCACTTTCACCGCTACTATTCCACATAGTTCTGAAAGTTTTGGCCACAGCCATCAGAGCAGAAAAAGAAATAAAAGGAATCCAAATTGGAAAAGAAGAATAAAACTCTCACTGTTTGCAGATGACATGATCCTCTACATGGAAAACCCTAAAGACTCCACCAGAAAATTACTAGAGCTAATCAATGAATATAGTAAAGTTGCAGGATATAAAATCAACACACAGAAATCCCTTGCATTCCTATACACGAATAATGAGAAAATAGAAAGAGAAATTAAGGAAACAATTCCATTCACCATTGCAACAAAAAGAATAAAATACTTAGGAATATATCTACCTAAAGAAACTAAAGACCTATATATAGAAAACTATAAAACACTGATGAAAGAAATCAAAGAGGACACTAATAGATGGAGAAATATACCATGTTCATGGATCGGAAGAATCAATATAGTGAAAATGAGTATACTACCCAAAGCAATTTACAAATTCAATGCAATCCCTGTCAAGCTACCAGCCACATTTTTCACAGAACTAGAACAAATAATTTCAAGATTTGTATGGAAATACAAAAAACCTCGAATAGCCAAAGCAATCTTGAGAAAGAAGAATGGAACTGGAGGAATCAACTTGCCTGACTTCAGGCTCTACTACAAAGCCACAGTCATCAAGACAGTATGGTACTGGCACAAAGACAGACATATAGATCAATGGAACAAAATAGGAAGCCCAGAGATAAATCCACACACATATGGACACCTTATCTTTGACAAAGGAGGCAAGAATATACAATGGAGAAAAGACAATCTCTTTAACAAGTGGTGCTGGGAAAACTGGTCAACCACTTGTAAAAGAATGAAACTAGATCACTTTCTAACACCGTACACAAAAATAAACTCAAAATGAATTAAAGATCTAAATGTAAGATCAGAAACTATAAAACTCCTCGAGGAGAACATAGGCAAAACACTCTCAGACATAAATCACAGCAGGATCCTCTATGATCCACCTCCCAGAATTCTGGAAATAAAAGCAAAAATAAACAAATGGGATCGAATTAAAATTAAAAGCTTCTGCACAACAAAGGAAAATATAAGCAAGGTGAAAAGACAGCCTTCTGAATGGGAGAAAATAATAGCAAATGAAGCAACTGACAAACAACTAATCTCAAAAATATACAAGCAACTTATGCAGCTCAATTCCAGAAAAATAAACGACCCAATCAAAAAATGGGCCAAAGAACTAAATAGACATTTCTCCAAAGAAGACATACAGATGGCTAACAAACACATGAAAAGATGCTCAACATCACTCATTATTAGAGAAATGCAAATCAAAACCACAATCAGGTACCACTTCACACCAGTCAGAATGGCTGCGATCCAAAAATCTGCAAGCAATAAATGCTGGAGAGGGTGTGGAGAAAAGGGAACCCTCCTACACTGTTGGTGGGAATGCAAACTAGTACAGCCACTATGGAGAACAGTGTGGAGATTCCTTAAAAAATTTCAAATAGAACTACCTTATGACCCAGCAATCCCACTGCTGGGCATACACACCGAGGAAACCAGAATTGAAAGAGACACATGTACCCCAATGTTCATCGCAGCACTGTTTATAATAGCCAGGACATGGAAACAACCTAGATGTCCATCAGCAGATGAATGGATAAGAAATCAGTGGTACATATACACAATGGAGTATTACTCAGCCGTTAAAAAGAATTCATTTGAATCAGTTCTGATGAGATGGATGAAACTGGAGCCAATTATACAGAGTGAAGTAAGCCAGAAAGAAAAACACCAATACAGTATACTAACACATATATATGGAATTTAGGAAGATGGCAATGACGACCCTGTATGCAAGACAGGAAAAAAGACACAGATGTGTATAACGGACTTTTGGACTCAGAGGGAGAGGGAGAGGGTGGGATGATTTGGGAGAATGGGAATTCTAACATGTATACTATCATGTAAGAATTGAATCGCCAGTCCATGTCTGACGTAGGGTGCAGCATGCTTGGGGCTGGTGCATGGGGATGACCCAGAGAGATGTTGTGGGGAGGGAGGTGGGAGGGGGGTTCATGTTTGGGAGTACATGTAAGAATTAAAGATTTTAAAATAAAAAAAATTTTTTTATTGGGTATAAGTTGATTTACAATGCTGTGTTGGTTTCAGGTATACAGTAAAGTGAATCAGTTATACACATACATATATACCTTCTTTTTCAGAATGTTTCCTGTATAGGTAATTACTGATTATTGAGGAGCATTCCTGTCCCATGCAATAGGTCCATATTAGTTATCTGTTTTATATGTAATAGTATGTATATGTCAGTCCCAATCTCTCAGTTGGTAGCTCTGTTAACCATACATTTATTTTCTACTTCTATGACTAGATTTCTGTTTTGTAATTAAGTTCATTTGTACTATATATTTTTATTATTGTATAGAGTTTTATAAAATAATCTCCTAAAATATTCCTGACTTTAAAACATGGATTCCATTTTTGTACCTGGACCAATTTTCTTTCATCTTCACTTACTCATATTGCACTTTTGGTTGCCCTCACTCTCTTGATTACTCAAGTCACTATCCATTTAGAAAATAAAATATTTTTGAATTGGCAATAATTTCTTTGGTTTCACATTTCCTGCTTGGTTGTACCACAATTTTGGGTTCCACATATAAGCATTATTATATATCTGTCTTT
Source organism: Capra hircus (assembly GCF_001704415.2). NCBI lineage: Eukaryota > Metazoa > Chordata > Mammalia > Artiodactyla > Bovidae > Capra > Capra hircus. Next base: position 12,633,502 of record NC_030812.1, read on the forward strand.
CTCATTTGACTTACTTTACTCAGCAGGACAGTCTCTGGGTCCATCTGTGTTACTGCAAATGACATTATTTCACATTTTTAAAATGGCTGACTCATTCTTGAGTTAGTAATCCCTCTACCCCCTAATCCCATCAGTGGGTTACTTTACAGTGTTTTCAAATAATGTCTCCAAAGCTTGTCTGTTCCTCAAGTCAGCATTCTTGTACTTAATTTCCATGAAACATAATTTCAAACCTTCTCCATTCTCTTGAAACTCCTGACCTCCTTTCAGTTTCGGCTATGGCTGTATATCCTATTTTAATGAGCACATGATGATGTAAAATAGCAATTATCTCTTCCCTGTCAGTTAAACGACAAGCACACTCATCTTTGCTGATTTTCATTCCTCCTTTCCAAGACTAATCCTTCCACTTGTTTTCCTGGGAACCCAGACTGTGGAGTCATCCCTCTTCTTTTTCCTTTCCTTTAGTTTCTTTTTCCTTTGCACCAATCTGTAAGCAGAACTGTCTCTCTCATTATAAAACTAAATCAACTAAATGAAAGAAAATAACATTCTTTGACCCTACTAACCTCCTTTCAACTTTCTTGAAATCATCTACTTTTTTCTTTTAATAAATATTTTTTCCTTGGTTCATTCTCCTTGCTTTCTTGGCTTGTTAACCTCCTAATGCATTCCTCTTTGAATTCCATCTGATTTCTGTCTTCCAGTGTTCTATTAGTATTGTCAGTTACCACATTTGGTTTAGAAAATGCAGTGAGTATTTCTTCATCACATTTTGGCATTATGTGCTACTATTGAGTTTCCCTTCTTGAAGAAGCCCTTCTATCCTCTGGGCTTCCATGACTCCACGCTAGCTTGTTCCTTTCTCACTTTGCTTTTAGCCAGTTCTCTTACACGTTCTTCTTCTACTTGGTAATAATTTTTGTGCTCCTTTCTCATCTCTCTTAAGGGAAAATTCCCCTAAAAGATTGCATCCAACTTTACGACTCCAATTCCCAAGTCTATGCCAATGATTTCCAAATAAAAATTTTCAACCAGATACTTCTCATTAGCATCAGATCTATTCTTCCAACTTCCTGAAGGATACTACATGTGGTTATTCTGTCTAACTTTTCACATTTACCATTCAACAAAATAAGCTCATATTTTTTCCCTGTAGTTCTCTTTTCTTCCTGTGTTTTCTGCCTCAATTCATAGCAAATCCTTTGCTCAGTTGCCCAACCATAAGGCTCGGTGTTATTCTTGACTTACCTTTTCTGCATCCCTTACATCCACTGAAATCTTTGTGTTCTAATTTTAGCCTTCCACAATTTTTTCAGCCCAGTAAACTTTCCCCCATAACTATAGCTCAACTTAGGCTACTACCAAAAATATCTACTTCTGCTTTATTGACTATTACAAAGCCTTTGACTGTGTGGATCACAACAAACTGTGGCAAGTTCTTAAACAGATAGGAATACAAGACCACCTGACCTGCCTTCTGAGAAATCTGTATGCAGGTCACGAAGCAACAGTTAGAACTGGACAACAGTTAGAACAGCAGACTGGTTTCAAATTGGGGAAGGAGTACATCAAGGCTGTATATTGTCACCCTGCTTATTTTACTTATATGCAGAGTACATCATGAGAAATACTGGGCTGGATGAAGCACAAGCTGGAATCATAATCTCAGATATGCAGATGATACCACCCTTATGACAGAAAGTGAAGAACTAAAGAGCCTCTTCATGAAAGTGAAAGAGGAGAGTGAAAAAACTGGCTTAAAACTCAGCTTTCAGAAAACTAAGATCTTGACATCTGGTCCCATCACTTCATAGGAAATGGATGGGGAAATATTGGAAACAGTGTCAGACTTTATTTTTCTGGGCTCCAAAATGACTGGAGATGGTGACTGCAGCCTTGAAATTCAAAGAGGCTTACTCCTTGGAAGAAAAGCTCTCACCAACCTAGACAGCATATTAAAAAGCAGAGACATTACTTTGCCAACAAAGGTCCATCTAGTCAAGACTATGGTTTCTCCAGTAGTCATATATGGATGTGAGAGTTGAACTATAAAGAAAGCTGAGCACCGAAGAACTGATACTTTTGAATTGTGGTGTTGGAAAAGACTCTTTAGAGTTCCTTGCTGTGCAAGGAGATCCAACTAGTCCATCCTAAAGAAATCAGTCCTGCATATTCATTGGAAGGACTGATGCTGAAGCTGAAACTTCAATACTTTGGCCACCTAATGCGAAGAACTGACTCCTTGGGAAAGACCCTGATGTTGGCAAAATTGAAGGCAGGAGAAGAAGGGGATGACAGAGGGTGATATGGTTGAATGGCATCACTGACTCAATGGACATGAGTCTGAGTAAACTCCAGGAGTTGGTGATGGACAGGGAGGCCTGGCGTGCTGCATTCCATAGGTTCGCAAAGAGTCAGACATGACAGAGTGACTGAACTGAGCTGATCTCTCACTGGGATTTCTGCAACAGTATCCTCTTTTGTTTTTCAGCCTTTAACGTTGTTCCATCCTGTTTTCTGGCTTGCATATTTCCAAAAAGCATCATGCCATGCTTCTGATTAACATTCTTCAGTGAGAATACATTGCACTTACACTGAAGTTCAAATGTATTAACAGAACTTCCTGATCAAACCCTTTGCTCAGTTCTTCAGCTTCGCTTTATGTCAAACTGAAGTGCTTTCAATTTCTCAAATGCATCCTGTTCCTATGAATTCTGGGTTTTTGGCTGTTGTGTTCTTAAACTTAAACAGTCATTTATCCAATCTTATGTGGCTTTCTTTAACAAATTCTTTAGATAAACTTTTCCTTGTGAAACTTTGCCTTAATTATGAAATCTGGGTTAATCATTGTTGTTACAGGTTTTCAACAGCATTCAAGCCTTCCCTAAGAAGAGTTTTTTTTCCCTCAAATTTTTATTTATTGTTATGCTATTTTAAAGTATAAACTAAACAAAGGCAAGAAATTCATTTAGACTTTTTGTTATAAATTCAGGATATTATACAGTTTCAGACAATCTGTATTTAGGTTTACTTGTTGAATGCAAAACTAATAAAAGTAACTCCGTCTTTGGACAGCACTATTTATTATAGGAAATATGTATATACCTTCTTATATCTGTATTTTGAATTGATTTAATGATAATTTGCAATATAGGTTCAGACTGCAATCATTTGAAACTATGTGATTACCATCATAATTCATAAGATCAGTTCAGTCACTCAGTCATGTCTGACTGTTTGCAACCCCATGAATCGCAGCACGCCAGGCCTCCCTGTCCATCACCAACTCCCGGAGTATACCCAAACTCATGTCCATTGAGTCAGTGATGACATCCAACCATCTCATCCTCTGCCATCCCCTTCTCCTCCTGCCCTCAATCTTTCCTAACATCAGGGTCTTTCAAATGAATCAGCTCTTTGCATCAGGCAGCCAAAGTATTGGAGTTTCAGCTTCAACATCAGGTGATTCTAATATTTAAATCTTACCAGATTGAGATGGGAATTTTCAGAAGTCATTCAATTTTGGGTATTTGGGATCTCTGAAATATTTGGGTATTTGGGATCCCTGAGAGAAAGACTTTAAGACAGTTGGATTGCTATCCATCCACTTCTTTACCCAAAAGGGTAAAAAAAAATGGAGTCAAGTGACATGTCTAATTGCTTTGTCCAGGTATACTGACTAATGATATTTGTTAGGGAGAAGGAATCTTGTGTCAGAAATGCCTTTTGCAGGATATCTCTGGGAAAGAATAAACTATAGAAAAATAGAATGTAGGATCTAGAAGGCAAGGCTCCCTGGAGAACGCCATGTAAGCCATGCACTTCTATGGGGGATAAAGTGAAGATGTGTTGTAATTGAAACCTAACTGAAGCATGCTCTAGTTGTACAAAGACTCCAAGAACCTCATCCAGAGACAGTATCTGTTCTGGGCAAACACACATGCACGCACGCACACACGCATGCATGCACTCATCTAATACTGGAAAGAAGGGCCTGAGTAACGGCTTTCAATGTCCCAAATTCTCACTGTTGCTTTCTGAGCCTTTTGATATTATTTCATATGGGTAAGAACTCTGACTCTCTTTTGTCTTACTTGCCAATCTGATCCTCTGTGGCAGTGATCCTATGCAGATCCAATGCTCCTTTAAATGAATTTAACAGTTTTCTGTTGATATTTATGTACAGTATATGATGTAGCTGGATTCATGGTTCTTCTCTCTCTCTCTCAAGTTCCCTTCAGCATGGCTCTTGAAAACATTTAGTTTTCCTGCTTGATTATACCATATTTGAAGGAACATTCAAGGTTAGCTTCACAATCCACTGGTAACTCTAACAGTTGTGCATTTTAAGCAGATTTAAATTGCATTCATGAGTTTTATTTCAAAACCCATATACCCTCTTTTAGAGAACAATGCTAAGGACGTTAGGTAATTGCTGAACTGAGTATTAGAGTTGGATAATTTCCTTAGATATTTTAATTGGATATCTGTGAATAAAGACTCCATCACACATTGTACTTAGCCTTCTAAGTATTAAAACTCTAAGCATGCGTTTATTACAAATGGACTGTGGTGACATTAGCTGTTCTGGGAGTTCCTAGAAATATGGTTACTCTATCTGCCTCTTAAAAGAAACCATTGATATTTACTGCCTCAGAGACTCTGATGAGTGGACAGAGGAAGGGGTGGAAGACGAGGAGCAGGAGCGAGTTATGAGAACAAGATGTATTGCCATGTTTGCAGCAAAGGCAGACCAAACACAACGGGTCTCAGAAGGTAGCGCATAAATCAGGATATTCTGACATAATATAGGAGAGGTCTTTAAATGGAACTGATTTCATAGTCTTGGTAAGTCATAAAAGGTCTATTTGAAAAACTGCAGTAATAATTAGACATCTGCCAAGTTTTCAGTGTTGACATTTGCTGGAGGACTGAAAACTTTCCTGAAATCTATATTTTAATACATTTTCTCAGTTAATCACAAGAGGTTTTTTTTCTTTTTTTTTTTATCAGAGTATTCTGTGTGACCCCTTTAAATAATAACAACAAAAAAAATATGAACAATCTGAGAAGGAAAGGGAAGTGTGGCACAGTTCCCTCTTAGAATTTCTGCTCAGTTAAACAATCCAGGAGAGATTTCAACTCTATCAAAATACAGTTGTAGTTTTAAAATAGTCAAATTGTTGTGAGCACTTTAAAAGTTCTTGTGACAGTCTCTTAAATTTTACTTTGTAACAATCAAATTGGAATTGAATCTCACAGAAATAGCTTCCAAGAAATTAGTAAGCAAGAGTGGAAAGAAACATATTTGTTCATTTCAACATTATACAGAATAATTTATGCTAAAGGCATTAAGTTTTGAGAAGTGTGAAAATTCCATTTTTGCCATCCCATCAGCAGATTTTTTTTTTCATTCTTTGCTTTAAAAAAAAAAAATGAGTGAATTGGACTTTCTGAATTGTACTCAAGGAAAAATCTTGAATTGGAGTCCTGTGAAAGAAATTTTTCCTCTGCCCACTCAGAGTCAATTATCATTTCATTTTAGCTGCATGTTTTGATTTGTACTTATGTGTGTCTACAACATAGAGACGATGAAAGATATGCCTTATACTAGTTTAAGAAAAGTCTGTGAAATTAAGAATATTTCTTAACCTCCAACAAAAATGCTGGAGAGGTATGTAAAGCTTGTATGCTTTGGACTACAAATGAATCTTGAAATGTATCTTGAACGCAGAATAGCTGTTGAGTTCACACTCTTTTTTCCTATGACTTTAGCCTAAAAGGGCCAGGCAGGTAATTAAAATGAGTGAGGGGAATCAGGTGACAGAAAAAGAAACAGCTCCAAGTGGTATCTAAAGGGTGAGTCTTTACTCAGCTCCAGTTGATGGTGGACATGCAAAAGCATAGGCCCAGTGGGGGAGTATCTGTTTCAAGAGCATTTGTGAGACACTACAGATGTGTGAATTCTCTTAGTTTTAAATGTTGGCCAGGCAAATCAAGAAGGTAGATTATATGTGGCTCAAGATCTGCTAGTTTCTATATCTAATTACAAGAATATTCCAATATTCTATGTCCCTACCAAGCTGATGAAACCTGAAATGCCTAAACTAAAATTTCATTAGCTTAGTTCTTAAAGTAGAATCTTTCTGAATTGTGTTTAATGTTGTGTATTCAGTTCTCATTGAGAATTGATAAATAAAACAACATGGAACTGGACATGGAACAACAGACTGGTTCCAAATAGGAAAATGAGTATGTCAAGACTGTATATTGTCACCCTGCTTATTTAACTTCTATGCAGAATACATCATGAGAAATGCTAGGCTAGATGAAGCACAAGCTGGAATTAAGATAGCTGGGAGAAATATCAATCACCTCAGATATGCAGATGACACCACCCTTATGGCAGAAAGTGAAGAACTAAAGAACCTCTTAACGAAAGTAAAAGAAGAGAGTGAAAAAGCTGGCTTAAAGCTCAACATTCAGAAAACTACCTAAGATCATGGCATCTGGTCCTACTACTTCAAGGCAAATATATGGGGAAACAGTGGAAACAGAGGCTGAATTTATTTTGGGGAGCTCCAAAATCACTGCAGATGGTGATTGCAGCCATGGAATTACTCCTTGGAAGGAAAGTTGTGACCAACCTAGACAGCATATTGGAAAGCAGAGACATTACTTTGCCAACAAAGGTCTGTCTAGTCAAGGGTATGGTTTTTCCAGTAATCATGTATGGATGTGAGATTTGAACTATAAAGAAAGCTGAGCACCAAAGAATTGATGCTTTTGAACTGTGGTGCTGAGTCCCTTGGACTGCAAGAAGATCCAACCAGTCTATCCTAAAAGAGAGCAGTCCTGGGTGTTCACTGGAAGGACTGATGCTGAAGCTGAAACTCCAATACTTTGGCCACCTGATGCGAAGAGCTGCCTCATTTGAAAAGACCCTGATGCTGGGAAAGATTGAAGGCAGGAGGAGAAGTGGATAACAGAGGATGAGATGGTTGAATGGCATCACCAACTCAATGGACATGAGTTTGGGTAAACTCCAGGAGTTGGTGATGGACAGGGAGGCCTGGCGTGCTGTGGTCTATGTGGGTTGCAAAGAATTGGACACGACTGAGTGACTGAACTGAACTGATTCAGTTCTCATTGAGAACTGATACATAAAACAACACTATGAGGAATACACCTGAATAAACTATAAAACTTGTCAGTAGTCTGTTAGGTGTCAAAACTTGTCAGTGATTGATTAAGTGTTAAATGTCACTTGTGTGAAGATTTATATGACAAATTTACTTCAGAAGTTAATACCAGTAGAACATTTTTTAAAAAGATAAAACGTATCACCTAATACATACTCTCTTTTAGGTACAAGCAAGTAATCGAGAAAGTGTACTCGAAATTCAGTCTCAATCATGGTAATTAAATGAATTTAAGAATGATCATTTGTATCTTTCTAAGTTTATAGAATTTTGAATTCTTGTTCTCTTTTAATAGCTGTGTGTATGTATGAATGTATGTGTGTGTATTTTTCTGTGTGTGTATATATATATATGCCTATACATATATATGTGTATATGACGGTGTGTCTTATTTTACGTGATTTAAATCATTCTTTGGAAGGTGGAATAAAATTTTAAGTAGAAATTTAAAAAAAGCAGTTTGGACTCTTTCTGTTACAGCATCTGTATAATTTTGATACTTTATCAAAATTTTAAGATACCTGAATAAGGAGATAATTTACTGATAAGATTGTAAAAGTAGCCAAATTTTCTTTTAAGTTCCTTTCCTCTTATTAAATAATCTATACTAATTTATTGAGAAATAGTGATTTCATATGATTCCTGTATGAAAGGTGTATGTTTGAGTAAGTATATATATTTTACAAGCTTAAAGAATATGAAGCAGAGGTAATAGTGCACAGTATTATAGAACATACATGAAGTGTTTCGTTGTTGTTGTTCGGTTGCTCAGTTGTGTCCAACTCTTTGCCATCCCATGGATTAGAACATACCAGGCATCCCTGTTCTTCACTATCTCCTGGAGTTTGCTCAAACTCATGTCCTTTGAGTTGATGATGCCATTCAACCCTATCATTCTCTGTAGCCCCCTTCTCCTCCTGCCCTCAGTCTTTTCCAGCATGAGGGTCTTTTCCAATGACTCAACTCTTCCCATCAGGTGGCCAAAGTACTGGAGCTTCAGCTTCAGCATCAGTCCTTCCAATGAATATTCATGGTTGGTTTCCTTTATGATTGACTGATTTGATCTCCTTGCTGTCCATGGGATTCTCAAGATTTTTCTTCAGCACCGCAGTTCAAAAGCATCAATTCTTTGACACTCAACCTTCTTTATGGTCCATCTCTCACATCTGTATATGACTACTGGCAAAACCATAGCCTTGACTGTATGGACCTTGTTGGCAAAGTGATATCTCTGCTTTCTAATACGATGTCTAGGTTTGTCATAGTTTTTCTTCCAAGGTGCAAGTGTCTTTTAATTTCATGGCTGCAGTCACCATCTGCAGTGATTTTGAAGCCTATGAAAATAAAATCTGCCACTGTTTCCATTCTTTCCCCTTCTATTTGCCATGAAGTGATGGAACTAAATGCCATGATCCTAGTACACATGGGGTGTTTAAGACATATACAAGTTGGTTTTAATTTTGTGTTGTTACCTCCATAGCATTAGCAAGAGCAACATGCTTAGGAAAATTATATTTATTGTTGAAGTTAATTATGTGAAGCAACCATGGTCAGAAAATAAATCTCCTAAGGAAATTTTGGGATTGTAAATTGCATTTGATTTAAAGTAAGCTTTTTCTGTTTGTTTTAATTCACCAGATGAAACTTTATCTTCAATGTCATATTTTGAGAAGTGGGCAATTTCATGTATGATTACAGGTGAGCTCAGATGTTGTGTTTGAGACTAGCTTTGACATCTTTTTCATATGCGTATCATTTATATCCCTAGTACAATAGCAGACATGTCTGTTTTCTATAAACTCTTATTTAACTCTATTAAAGATAACTGTAAAATAGTTTTGAAAACATAGTGACATCAGAAAAATATTTTGTGCTTTACTGTATACTGTTAAGCCCAACATAATTTTTGTTGATAAACTTTTATTTTTTTCAAGTTAGTAACAAAGTTTCTGAATGATTATTGAATAATTGCCTCTTTTTTTTTACTTTAGTCATCACAATGGAAATAGACAAATATTGTATTAACTTTTGCATTAATATGACCAGCATAGGTTAACTACTGAAATGTTCATAAAATATAATGGGAATGCTAAAAATCAGTCTTGAAAAATATTAAGAAAGAGCAGATTTCCAAACTTTGATCGAGTCTATACATTTGAGGCACTTTTAAAATTTATTTTACTTATTTTTACACATGTTTCTACTAGAATCACACTGATCCTGACTTTTCAATGATTTATTTTCTTTCAGTGATTCAGAGAAATTGCTTTCCCTGGTGACACTAGACTAGCACTAAGATAGTGCTTTTCTTTTGGTCTAAAAGGGTCTTTGCATTCCCCATCTAAGGCTTTGTCCCTGTCCTAAGTGAATAATGGATTAAAAAGCAAACTCACCAGCCTCCTTTCTTGGTCCCCTTCCTCAATTCTTAATTTTCACAGTAAAAAGATATGTACCTGGGAAAAAAAGCCAGTAGCCATAAGTTTGTGTTGTTTTCTGGAAAGTTAAAGTACATTATGGTCTTCCCCTGTAGCTCAGTCGGTAAAGAGTCTGCCTGCAATACAGGAGACATGGGTTCGATTCCTGAGTCAGGAAGATCCCCTGAGAAGGAAATGGCAGCCCACTCCAGTATTCTTGCCTGGAGAATCCCATGGACAGAGGAGTCTGGTAGGTACTCAGTCCATGGGGTCGCAAGAATTGGACACGACTTAGTGACTAAACCACCACCAGCACTAAAGTGCATTATATTTTTAGATTTCCAAATGGCTTCAAATTTAAGTATGCCTAGAGAATTTTTGGAATGCATATTCATGCCAAAGCCTTTGACTGTGTGGATCAGAATAAACTGGAAAATTCTGAAAGAGGTGGGAATACCAGACCACCTGACCTGCCTGTTGAGAAACGTATATGCAGGTCAGGAAGCAACAGGTCAGGACATGCACAACAGACTGGTTCCAAATAGGAAAAGGAGTCCATCAAGGCTGTATATTGTCACCCTGTTTATTTAACTTCTATGCAGAGTACATCATGAGAAATGCTGTGCTGGAAGAAGCACAAGCTGGAATCAAGATTGCCAGGAGAAATATCAATCACCTCAGATATGCAGATGATACCACCCTTATGGCAGAAAGTGAAGAGGAACTAAAAAGCCTCTTGATGAAAGTGAAAGAGGAGAGTGAAAAAGTTGGCTTAAAGCTCAACATTCAGAAAACAAAGATCATGGCATCTGGTCCCATCACTTCATGGGGAATAGATGGGGAAACAGTGGAAACAGTGTCAGACTTTATCTTTGGGGCTCCAAAATCACTGCAGATTGTGACTGCAGCCATGAAATTAAAAGTCACTTACTCCTTGGAAGGAAAGTTATGACCAACCTAGATAGCATATTGGAAAGCAGAGACATTACTTTGCCAACAAAGGACCGTCTAGTCAAGGCTATGGTTTTTCCAGTAGTCATGTATGGATGTGAGAGTTGGACTGTGAAGAAAGCTGAGTGCTGAAGAATGGATGCTTTTGAACTGTGGTGTTGGAGAAGACTCTTGAGAGTCCCTTGGACTGCAAGGAGATCCAACCAGTCCATTCTAAAGGAGATCAGCCCTGGGTGTTCTTTGGAAGGAATGATGCTGAAGCTGAAACTCCAGTACTTTGGCTGCCTCATGCAAAGAGTTGACTCATTGGAAAAGACTCTGATGCTGGGAGGGATTGGGGCAGGAGGAAAAGGGGATGACAGAGGATGAGATGGCCTGATGGCATCACCGACTCAATGGATGTGAGTTTGAGTGAACTCTAGGAGATGGTGATGGACAGGGAGGCCTGTTGTGCTGCAGTTCATAGGGTTGCAGAGTCAGACACGACTGAGCGACTGAACTGAACTGAACTGACTGATTCATGAATTTATCCTAAATGTTCTTTGTCACTGAGACCTGTTGCAATGAAGACCTTCTGTTCATAGAATAGTTTGCACTGTTTTTTAATCAGTTCACTTTCCTGCTAAGTCCTTTGCTTATCTTCACATTATATTTGAAGAATATAGCACTTTTGGTTCTCTATTCTATTCCCTGTTTCTCTGCCAATTTTCATCCAGGCATTTGACATATTATAAGCAGCTACATAATTGTACAGACTAATAGGTAATTAATAATTAATTTTTTCTCTTCATTTAGTGTAGAGGAGATTTCTATGTTAAAAACTATGCTCCTGTTGTCAGAATGTAATGACATATTGCATGGGGAAAGGGAACTAAATGCACGAATTTATCATGAATATATGGGGATGTTTGCTGGGTAGGCTGAATTAAGAGGTGGGTGGTGAGTTTCTAATGTATTGTTTATTTAGAATTCTGCCTGTGCAGGTCTACCATCTTTGTACACAAAATGTTCATGATTCCATATGGTATAGTGACAGTCAAACTGTCTACTGAAGATCTATTGTTTTATTTCAGCTTTGCTTTTAGTTATACACTATCTTTAAGACCTTTAAGAAAAGCCACTTGACCTCCACAAGCTTTTTCTTCCTCAATTAAGCCAGCTATCCTTCACAGAATTGGTCAGGAGATTCATATTATTACATATCAAATTATTTCATAGTCTGAGAAGCAGTATACGGATGACAGGGCTTTTGCCGCTGTTGTTAATTGTTATTTGCTTGGCTCTCTAAACATTGTGTTAGATAATTAAGGCAGATTTATTCCTTTATTCAACAAATAATCATTCATCAGTATTTCAGTGCTGATCATTCAACAGTGATTAAGTTAAATAGGGGCTTTTGCCTTCCTAGAGGCTCTCCCAGCGCCAGATATAGACACCATCTGGTTAAACCAGTTCTAAGTGAAGAGTTTTGCCAAAAGAATGCACTAGTCATAGCAAACACCCTCTTCCAAAAACACAAGAGACAACTCTGCACATGGACATCAGCAGATGGTTAATATTTAAATCAGATTGATTATATTCTTTGCAGCCAACAATGGAGAAACTCTATACAATCAGCAAAAACAAGACTGGGAGCTGACTGTGGCTCAGATCATGAACTCCTTATTGCCAAATTCAGACTTAAATTGAAGAAAGTAGGGAAAACCACTAGACTACTCAAGTATGACCTAAATTAAATTCCTTATGATTGTACAGTGGAAACTAAAAACAGGTTCAATTGATTAGATCTGATAGACACAGTGCACGAACAACTATGGACAGAGGTTCGTGATATTATACAGGAGGCACTGATCATGACCATCCCCAAGAAAAAGAAATGCAAATAGCTGAGAAAAGAAGAGAAGCTAAAAGCAAAGGAGAAAGGAAAGATATAAGCATCTGTATGCAGAGTTCCACAGAGCAAGGAGAGATAAGAAAGCCTTCCTCAATGATCAATGCAAAAAAATAGAGGAAAATAATAGAATGGGAAAGACTAGAGATTTCTTCAAGAAGATGAAAGATACCAAGGGAACATTTCATGCAAAGTTGGGCACAATAAAGGACAGAAATTGTTTGGACCTAACAGAAGCAGAAGATACTGAAAAGAGGTGCAAGAATATACAGAACTGTACAAAAAAAGGATCTTCATGACCCAGATAGCCATAATGGTGTGATCACTCACCTTGAGCCAGACATTTTGTTTTTATTTTATTTTTTTTTTTATAATGAATTCAGATTACTTTGCCGTCATCTTTTTTTTTTTTTTTTTTTTTAATTTATTACGTTTATTTTATGTTTATTTATTTATTTTTTTTCTTACATGCGTTCCCAAACATGAACCCCCCTCCCACCTCCCTCCCCACAACATCTCTCTGGGTCATCCCCATGCACCTGCCCCAAGCAAGCTGCACCCTACATCAGACATGGACTGGCGATTCAATTCTTACATGACAGTATACATGTTAGAATTCCCATTCTCCCAAATCGTCCCACCCTCTCCCTCTCCCTCTGAGTCCAAAAGTCCGTTATACACATCTGTGTCTTTTTTCCTGTCTTGCATACAGGGTCGTCATTGCCATCTTCCTAAATTCCATATATATGTGTTAGTATACTGTATTGGTGTTTTTCTTTCTGGCTTACTTCACTCTGTATAATTGGCTCCAGTTTCATCCATCTCATCAGAACTGATTCAAATGAATTCTTTTTAACGGCTGAGTAATACTCCATTGTGTATATGTACCACAGCTTTCTTATCCATTCATCTGCTGATGGACATCTAGGTTGTTTCCATGTCCTGGCTATTATAAACAGTGCTGCGATGAACATTGGGGTACATGTGTCTCTTTCAATTCTGGTTTCCTCCGTGTGTATGCCCAGAAGTGGGATTGCTGGGTCATAAGGTAGTTCTATTTGCAATTTTTTAAGGAATCTCCACACTGTTCTCCATAGTGGCTGTACTAGTTTGCATTCCCACCAACAGTGTAGGAGGGTTCCCTTTTCTCCACACCCTCTCCAGCATTTATTGCTTGCAGATTTTTGGATCGCAGCCATTCTGACTGGTGTGAAGTGGTACCTCATTGTGGTTTTGATTTGCATTTCTCTAATAATGAGTGATGTTGAGCATCTTTTCATGTGTTTGTTAGCCATCCGTATGTCTTCTTTGGAGAAATGTCTATTTAGTTCTTTGGCCCATTTTTTGATTGGGTCGTTTATTTTTCTGGAATTGAGCTGCAGAAGTTGCTTGTATATTTTTGAGATTAGTTGTTTGTCAGTTGTTTCATTTGCTATTATTTTCTCCCATTCAGAAGGCTGTCTTTTCACCTTGCTTATATTTTCCTTTGTTGTACAGAAGCTTTTAATTTTAATTAGATCCCATTTGTTTATTTTTGCTTTTATTTCCAGAATTCTGGGAGGTGGATCATAGAGGATCCTGCTGTGATTTATGTCTGAGAGTGTTTTGCCTATGTTCTCCTCTAGGAGTTTTATAGTTTCTGATCTTACATTTAGATCTTTAATCCATTTTGAGTTTATTTTTGTGTACGGTGTTAGAAAGTGATCTAGTTTCATTCTTTTACAAGTGGTTGACCAGTTTTCCCAGCACCACTTGTTAAAGAGATTGTCTTTACTCCATTGTATATTCTTGCCTCCTTTGTCAAAGATAAGGTGTCCATATGTGTGTGGATTTATCTCTGGGCTTTCTATTTTGTTCCATTGATCTATATGTCTGTCTTTGTGCCAGTACCATACTGTCTTGATGACTGTGGCTTTGTAGTAGAGCCTGAAGTCAGGCAAGTTGATTCCTCCAGTTCCATTCTTCTTTCTCAAGATTGCTTTGGCTATTCGAGGTTTTTTGTGTTTCCATACAAATCTTGAAATTATTTGTTCTAGTTCTGTGAAAAATGTGGCTGGTAGCTTGACAGGGATTGCATTAAATTTGTAAATTGCTTTGGGTAGTATACTCATTTTCACTATATTGATTCTTCCGATCCATGAACATGGTATATTTCTCCATCTATTAGTGTCCTCTTTGATTTCTTTCATCAGTGTTTTATAGTTTTCTATATATAGGTCTTTAGTTTCTTTAGGTAGATATATTCCTAAGTATTTTATTCTTTTCGTTGCAATGGTGAATGGAATTGTTTCCTTAATTTCTTTTTCTACTTTCTCATTATTCGTGTATAGGAATGCAAGGGATTTCTGTGTGTTGATTTTATATCCTGCAACTTTACTATATTCATTGATTAGGTCTAGTAATTTTCTGGTGGAGTCTTTAGGGTTTTCCATGTAGAGGATCATGTCATCTGCAAACAGTGAGAGTTTTACTTCTTCTTTTCCAATTTGGATTCCTTTTATTTCTTTTTCTGCTCTGATTGCTGTGGCCAAAACTTCCAGAACTATGTTGAATAGTAGCGGTGAAAGTGGACACCCTTGTCTTGTTCCTGACTTTAGGGGGAATGCTTTCAATTTTTCACCATTGAGGATAATGTTTGCTGTGGGTTTGTCATATATTGCTTTTATTATGTTGAGGTATGTTCCTTCTATTCCTGCTTTCTGGAGAGTTTTTATCATAAATGGATGTTGAATTTTGTCAAAGGCTTTCTCTGCATCTATTGAGATAATCATATGGTTTTTATTTTTCAATTTGTTAATGTGGTGAATTACATTGATTGATTTGCGGATATTGAAGAATCCTTGCATCCCTGGGATAAAGCCCACTTGGTCATGGTGTATGATCTTTTTAATGTGTTGTTGGATTCTGATTGCTAGAATTTTGTTGAGGATTTTTGCATCTATGTTCATCAGTGATATTGGCCTGTAGTTTTCCTTTTTTGTGACATCTTTGTCAGGTTTTGGTATTAGGGTGATGGTGGCCTCATAGAATGAGTTTGGAAGTTTACCTTCCTCTGCAATTTTCTGGAAGAGTTTGAGGAGGATAGGTGTTAGCTCTTCTCGAAATTTTTGGTAGAATTCAGCTGTGAAGCCGTCTGGACCTGGGCTTTTGTTTGCTGGAAGATTTCTGATTACCATTTCAATTTCTGTGCTTGTGATGGGTCTGTTAAGATTTTCTATTTCTTCCTGGTTCAGTTTTGGAAAATTGTACTTTTCTAAGAATTTGTCCATTTCTTCCACGTTGTCCATTTTATTGGCATACAACTGCTGATAGTAGTCTCTTATGATCCTTTGTATTTCTGTGTTGTCTGTTGTGATCTCTCCATTTTCATTTCTAATTTTATTGATTTGATTTTTCTCTCTTTGCTTCTTGATGAGTCTGGCTAATGGTTTGTCAATTTTATTTATCCTTTCAAAGAACCAGCTTTTGGCTTTGTTAATTTTTGCTATGGTCTCTTTTGTTTCTTTTGCATTTATTTCTGCCCTAATTTTTAAGATTTCTTTCCTTCTACTAACTCTGGGGTTCTCCAACTCTTCCTTTTCTAGTTGCTTTAGTTGCAGAGTTAGGTTATTCATTTGACTTTTTTCTTGTTTCTTGAGGTATGCCTGTATTGCTATGAACTTTCCTCTTAGCACTGCTTTTATAGTGTCCCACAGGTTTTGGGTTGTTGTGTTTTCATTTTCATTAGTTTCTATGCATATTTTGATTTCTTTTTTGATTTCTTCTGTGATTTGTTGGTTATTCAGAAGTGTGTTGTTCAACCTCCATATGTTGGAATTTTTAATAGTTTTTCTCCTGTAATTGAGATCTAATCTTAATGCATTATGGTCAGAAAAGATGCTTGGAATGATTTCGATTTTTTTGAATTTATCAAGTTTAGATTTATGGCCCAGGATGTGATCTATCCTGGAGAAGGTTCCATGAGCACTTGAAAAAAAAGTGAAATTCATTGTTTTGGGGTGAAATGTCCTATAGATATCAATTAGGTCTAACTGATCTAATGTATCATTTAAAGTTTGCGTTTCTTTGTTAATTTTCTGTTTAGTTGATCTGTCCATAGGTGTGAGTGGGGTATTAAAGTCTCCCACTATTATTGTGTTATTGTTGATTTCCCCTTTCATACTTGTTAGCATTTGTCTTACATATTGCGGGGCTCCTATATTGGGGGCATATATATTTATAATTGTTATATCTTCTTCTTGGATTGTTCCTTTGATCATTATGTAGTGGCCTTCTTTGTCTCTTTTCACAGCCTTTGTTTTAAAGTCTATTTTATCGGATATGAGTATTGCCACTCCTGCTTTCTTTTGGTCTCTATTTGCGTGGTATATCTTTTTCCAGCCCTTCACTTTCAGTCTGTATGTGTCCCTTGTTTTGAGGTGGGTCTCTTGTAAGCAGCATATAGAGGGGTCTTGTTTTTGTATCCATTCGGCCAGTCTCTGTCTTTTGGTTGGGGCGTTCAACCCATTTACGTTTAAGGTAATTATTGATAAGTGTGATCCCGTTACCATTTACTTTATTGTTTTGGGTTCGAGTTTATACACCCTTTTCGTGTTTCCTGTCTAGAGAATATCCTTTAGAATTTGTTGGAGAGCTGGTTTGGTGGTGCTGAATTCTCTCAGCTTTTGCTTGTCTGTAAAGCTTTTGATTTCTCCTTCGTATTTGAATGAGATCCTTGCTGGGTACAGTATTCTGGGCTGTAGGTTATTGTCTTTCATCAGTTTAAGTATGTCTTGCCATTCCCTCCTGGCCTGAAGAGTTTCTATTGAAAGATCAGCTGTTATCCTAATAGGAATCCCCTTGTGTGTTATTTGTTGTTTTTCCCTTGCTGCTTTTAATATTTGTTCTTTGTGTTTGATCTTTGTTAATTTGATTAATATGTGTCTTGGGGTGTTTCGCCTTGGGTTTATCCTATTTGGAACTCTCTGTGTTTCTTGTACTTGGGTGATTATTTCCTTCCCCATTTTAGGGAAGTTTTCAACTATTATCTCCTCAAGGATTTTCTCATGATCTTTCTTTCTGTCTTCTTCTTCTGGGACTCCTATAATTCGAATGTTGGAGCGTTTCATATTGTCCTGGAGGTCTCTGAGATTGTCCTCATTTCTTTTAATTCGTTGTTCTTGTTTCCTCTCTGATTCATTTATTTCTACCATTCTATCTTCTATTTCACTAATCCTATCTTCTGCCTCCGTTATTCTACTAATTGTTGCCTCCAGAGTGTTTCTGATCTCATTTATTGCATTATTCATTATATTTTGACTCTTTTTTATTTCTTCTAGGTCCTTGTTAAACCTTTCTTGCATCTTCTCAATCCTTGTCTCTAGCCTATTTATCTGTGATTCCATTTTGATTTCAAGATTTTGGATCATTTTCACTATCAATATTCGGAATTCCTTCTCCGGTAGATTCCCTACTTCTTCCACTTTTGTTTGGTTTGGTGGGCAACTCTCCTGTTCCTTTACCTGCTGTGTATTCCTCTGTCTCTTCATCTTGGTTATATTGCCGCGTTTGGGGTGGCCTTTTTATATTCTGGGAATTTGTGGAGTTCTCTTTATTATGGAGCTTCCTCACTTTGGGTGGGGTTCTATCAGTGGCTTGTCAAGGTTTCCTGGTTAGGGAGGCTTGTGTTGGAGTTTTGGTGGGTGGAGCTGGGTTTCTTCTCTCTGGAGTGCAATGGAGTGACCCGTAATGGGTTACGAGACATCAAAGGTTTTGGGATAATTTTGAGCTGCCTGTATATTGAAGCTCAGGGGAGTGTTCCTGTGTTGCTGGAGAATTTGCGTGGTGTGTCTTGTTTTGGAATTTGTTGGCCCTTAGGTGGAACTTGGTTTCGGTGTAGGTATGAAGGCATTAGATGGGCTCCTATTGCTTAATGTTCCCTGAATTCAAGAGTTCTCTAATGTTTTCAGGCTTTGGATTTAAGCCTCCTGCTTCTGGTTTTCAGTTTTATTTTTACAGTAGCCTCTAGACTTCTCCATCTATACAGCACTGATGATAAAACATCTAGGTTAAAGATGAAAAGTTTCTCCACATTGAGGGACACTCAGAGGGGTTCACTGAGTTATAAGGAGAAGAGAAGATGGAGGGGGTAGTTAGAGGTAACTGGAATGAGATGCGGTGAGATCAAAAGAGAAGAGAGCAAGCTAGCCAGTAGTCACTTCCTTATGTGCGCTCTATAGTCTGGACCGCTCAGAGGTATTTACAGAGTTATACGGGGAAGAGGAGAGGGAGGAAGTATACAGAGGTGACCAGGAGGATCAGAGAGAGGAATGAGTAGGAGAGAGACAAATCCTGCCAGTAACCTGTTCCTTAGGTGTTCTCCACTGTCTGGAACACACAGAGATTCACAGAGTTGGATAGAGGAGAGATGGGGGAGAAAAGAGACAGAGGCCACCTGGTGGAGAAAAAGGAGAGTCCAGAGGAGGAGAGAGTGGTCAAGCCAGTAATCTCGCTCTCAGGTAAACTGGGATAGTGAAGTTTGGGTTTTTAAATGTACAAAATTGACCACAAAAACCTAAGAGCAAAGATTAAAAATCTAGAGTAGAGGTTGGATTTTCAAAGATACAATATTAGAGAGAAGCAGAAGGAAAGAGGAAGAAAGAAAGAAAAAAAAAAAAAGAAAGAAAAAGAATTATTAAAAAACAAACAAACAAACAATCAAGAAAAAAAAAAAAAAAAGCCATCAACAACCATCCAAAGACTGTATATGGTGTTTGCCTTAAAAAAGAAAAAAAGTCTTTTTAAAACAAACAAAAATATAGTAATAATAGGTTATAGAAATAAAAATTAGAGGGGAAATAGAAGACTTAACAATTAAAAAAAAGTTAGAAAAAAAAGCAAAAAAAAAAAAAAAAAAAGGAATGATTTTAAAAATATCTGGCCCTTTCTGGTGTAATGGGCCGTGTGGGATCACTTCCAAGGTGGTTCCCTCTGTTTAACTTCTTCTGTTTGCTGGCTTTTTAGGCTCACTAGTTTAGTTGCGCTGTGAGGAGGGGGGCTGCTGCTAACAAATAGCACTGTCGTGTGCACGCAGTATCTCTGCCCGGCTTGACCTGTCCTTTCTCACGGCGCACAAACCGCTCCAGCTCTAGGATGCTCAGCCGGGAACCGTCTGGGGCCGGCCCTAGGCTGCGTGCACTTCCCCGGTCCAAGCCGCTCAGGTTCGGCGCTCAGGCAGCCCTCAGAGGCACAGATTCGGCTGGAACTGCGCTTTGTGCCCTTCCCAGTTCCGAGTAGCTCAGGAGTTTGGCGAGCGCGATCGCCGCGGCTTGTCACCTTTTCTGCCGCTGCTGCTCAGCTTTCTGGGCGGACTGCTGGCGCACCCCGTGCAGTAGATTGTGACTGTCCAGCACCCCCAGAAGTCTTAGCAAAGGAGCTTGCTTGCAGTTAGGTCCCGAGTCTGCAATTGCCCCTTTCCAGTCCTTACGGCTCTGGCTGCCTGTCCCCGGCAGGGGATGGTCTGCAGCCGGCTTTTCCCGTTCCGTCCTTTGTTCTGTGCTCGGTCCTGGCGGTGTCTTATGTTCAAGCTTTTCGCGTGGTAGCTATCCCACAGTCTGGTTTGCTAGCCCAAGTTAGATCGTTCTGGTTGCGCGTGGGGCGTTCCTGCCCGATTCTTACAAAGCACTGCAGCCCCCGCCTCCCGCGCGTCCCTGCCCTGCCCCCGCTTCCCAATGGCGGATGCAGGCGTCTGCGCTGCTTTTCCGCTGGGGGAGTTACTGTTGGGCTTGTAATCTGTTGGTTTTAATTATTTGTCTATTTTTCCTTCCTGTTATGTTGCCCTCTGTGTTTTCAAGGCTCGCCACAGACTCGGCAGGGAGAGTGTTTCCTGGTGTTTGGAAACCTCTCTTCTTAAAATTCCCTTCCCGGGACGGGCTTCCCTTCCCGGGACGGAGCTCCCTCCCCACCTCCTTTGTCTCCTTTTCGTCTTTTATATTTTTTCCTTCCTGTTTTTGAAGACAATGATCTGCTTTTCTGGTTGCCTGATGTCCTCTGCCAGCCTACAGAAGTTGTTTTGTGAAGTTTGCTCGGCGTTGAAATGTTCTTTTGAGGAATTTGTGAGGGAGAAATTGGTCTTGCCGTCCTATTCCTCCGCCATCTTTCCCTCTCCCCTGAGCCAGACATTTTGAATTCCTAAGGCCTTGGGCCTTGGGAAATACCACTACGAACAAAGCTAGTGGAGATGATGGAATTCCAGTTGAGCTATTTCAAATCCTAAAAGATGATGCTGTGAAAGTGTTGCACTCAGTATGCCAGCAATTTTGGAAAACTCAGCAGTGGCCACAGGGCTGGAAAAGGTCAGTTTTCATTCTAATCCCAAAGAAAGGCAATGCCTAAGAATGCTCAAACTACCACATGGTTGTACTCATCTCACATGCTAGCAAAGGAATGCTCAAAATTCTCCAAGCCAGGCTTCAACACTACGTTAACCATGAACTTCCAGATATTTAAGCTGGATTTAAAAAAGACAGAGGAACCAGAGATCAAATTGCCAATATCCATTGGATCATCAAAAAAGTAAGAGAGTTCCAGAAAAACATCTACTTGTGCTTTATTGACTATGCCACAGCCTTTAACTTTGTGGATCACAACAAAAATGTGGAAAATTCTGAAAGAGATGGGAATACCAGACCACCTGATTTGCTTCCTGAGAAACCTGAAAGCAGGTCAAGAAGCAACAGTTAGAACTGGACATGGAGTAACAGACTGGTTGCAAATCAGGAAAGGAGTACATCAAGGCTGTATATATTGTCAGCCCGCCTATTTAACTTATATGCAAAGTACATCATGAGAATCACTGGGCTGGAGGAAGCACAAGCTGGAATCAAGATTTCTAGGAGAAATATCAATAATCTCGGATATGCAGATAACACATCCCTTATGTCAGAAAGTGAAGAAGAACAAAGAGCCTCTTGTTGAAAGTGAACGAGGAGAGTGAAAAAGTTGGCTTAAAACTCAACATTCAGAAAACTAAGATCATGGCATCCAGTCCCATCACTTCATGGCAAATAGATGGGGAAACAGTGATAGACTTTATTTTGGGGGGCTCCAAAATCACTGCAGATGGTGACAGCAGCCATGAAATTAAAGATGCTTGCTCCTTGGAAGAAAACTTATGACCAACCTAGACAGCATATTAAAAAGCAGAGACATTACTTTGCCATCAAAGGTCCATCTAGTCAAAGCTATGGTTTTTCCAGTAGTCAAGTATGGACGTGAGAATTGGACTATAAAGAAAGTTGAACACCAAAGAATTAATGCTTTTGAACTGTGGTGTTGGAGAAGACTCTTGAGAATCCCTTGGACTGCAAGGAAATCATACCAGTCCATCCTAAAGGAAATCAGTCCTGAATATCCATTAAAAGGACTGACGCTGAAGCTGAAACTGTTCAGATAATTTTAATCACCTATACATGTAATGATGAGAATATAAATGGAGTGTTATGTTAGTGTTTGCTTAAGATATGGACTCAGAATGTTCACTCTGAATTTGTTGTTCAGTTACTCAGTCATATTCAAGTCTCTGCAATCCCATGGACTGCAACATGCCAGTCTTCCCTGTCCTTCACCATATCCTGGAGCTTGCTTAAACTCATGTCCTTTGAGTAGGTGATGCAACCCAACAATTCATCCTCTGTCATCCCCTTCTCCTCCTGACTTTAATCTTTCCCAGCATCACGGTCTTTTCTTATGAGTCAGCTCTTTGTATATGGCGGCCAAAGTACTGAAGTTTCAGTATCAATCCTTCCAATGAATATTTAGGATTGCTTTCCTTTAAGATTGACTCATTTGATCTGCAATCTTCTTGCAGTCCAAGGGACTCTCAGGAGTCTTCTCCAATACCACAGTTCAAAAGCATCAATTCTTTAGTGCTCTGTCTTCTTTATGGTCCAACTCTCACATTCATATATGACTATTGGCAAAACCATAGCTTTGACTAGACGGACGTTTGTCGGCAATGCAATGTCTGTCCTTTTTCATGCGCTGTCTAGATTTGTCATAGTTGCAATTACCATCTGCAGTGATTTTAGAGCCCCCCAAAATAAAGTCTGTCACTGTTTCCATTGTTCCCTTATCTATTTTCTATGATGTGATGGGACCAGATACCATGATCTTCATTTTTTGAATGTTGTGTTTTAAGCCAGCCTTTTCACTCTCCTCTTTCACTTTCATCAAGGGGCTATTTAGTTCCTCTTCTCTTTCTGCAATAAGGGTGGTATCATCTGCATATCTGAGGTTAGTGATACTTCTTTTGGCAATCTTGATTCCAGCTTCTCCTTCCTCTAGCCTTGCATTGTGCATGATGTGCTCTGCATATAAGTTAAATAAGCAGAGTGACAATATATATTGTATATTGTCACTCTGAAGGATGGATAGTTAAATGAGATTTGAGTGTTGAGTGGGGACCAGTTACTTGAAAATTTGGAATAAGAACATTTCAATAAAGTATATTAACCCTTCCATATGGCTCATATGGGTTTCCAAGGTGGTACTGTACTGTGCTTCATAGCTCAGTCGTGTCTGACTCTATGCAACCCCATGGACTATAGCCTGCAAGGCTCCTCTGTCCATGGGGATTCTCCAGGCAATAATACTGGAGTGGGCTGCCTTGCCTTCCTGCAGGGAATCTTCCCAACCTAGCGATTGAACCCAGGTCTCCTGAATTGCAGGCAAATTCTTTACCCTCTGAGCCACCAGGGAAGCCCAAGAATACTGGAGTGGGTAGCCTTTCCTTTCTCCAGGGGAACTTCCCAACCCATATCACTTCACAGATATGTAGATGTTGATTTAGTCACTTCCACCCTCTTGCTGATTTCTCTACTTAATTTTTAAAGATGCATGTGCAAGAAAACTGGGTCCAGAGAACTTGGGAGGATTCTATCCAAAAATAAAACAAACTTCAGTGGAAATGTACCCTTACTAACATTAACTTCTCATTAAAGAAAGTGTGGAAAACAACAACAACAAAAAGTTAAGTGCATATTATAGCTTACGGTGAACAATGTCAGATTCATGATCTCCAGAGAAGATTTATCTTCAGGAGCAGGGACCAGGCTTGATCACTCAAGAACTTTTGTGTAGCAGAGTATTGTTAAAGTGAAAGAGAACAGAGAAAGCTTCTGACACAGACATCAGAAGGGGACAGAGAGTGCCCCCCTCTCTCATCTTAGCAAGGCTTTATACACTTTTCTCAGACCTACTCTCACATGTATCTTAAGGTAACAGGATTAGAACTAACAATTGAAAGATCTTACCAGACCCACTCTTACAGTATACAAGTTTTAAGATTGCAAGATTAGCTGGAAGATTCTTGTTAAGGAGAAACATATCCTCCAGCAAGATCAATTCAATTCAGTTCAGTTGCTTAGTCATGTTAAATTCTTTGGGACCCCATGGACTGAAGCAAGCCAGGCAACCCTGTCCATCACCAGCTCCTGGAACCTGCTCAAGCTCATGTCAGTCGAGATGGTGATGCCATCCAACCATCTCATCTTCTGTCATCCCCTTCTCTTCCTGCCTTCAATCTTTCCTGGCATCAAGGTCTTTTCCAATGAGTCAGTTCTTCGCATCAGGTGGCCAAAGTATTGGAGTTTCAGCTTCACTGGAGTTTCAGCTTCAACATCAGTCCTTCTGTTGAATATTCAGGACTGATTTCCTTAAGGATGGATTGGTCAGATCTCCTTGCAGTCCAAGGAACTCTCAAGAGTCTTCTCCAACACCGCAGCTCAAAAATATCAATTCTTCAGTTCTCAGCTTTCTTTAGAGTCCAACTCTCACATTCATACAAAACTACTGGAAAAACCATAGCCTTGACTAGACAGAACTTTGTTGGCAAAGTAATGTCTCTGCTTTTTAATACGCTGTCTAGGTTGGTCATAACTTTTCTTCCAAGGAGTAGGTGTCTTTTAATTTCATGGTTGCAGTCACCAGCTGCAGTGATTTTGGAGCCCAAGAAAATAAAGTCTGTCACTGTTTCCACTGTTTCCCCATCTATTTGCCATGAAGTGATGGGACCAGATGCCACAATCTTAGTTTTCTGACTGTTGAGTTTTAAGACAGCTTTTTCCCTCTCCTCTTTTGCTTTCATTAAGAGGTTCTTTAGTTTTTCTTTGCTTTCTGCCATAAGTGTGGTGTCATCTGCATATCTGAGGTTATTGATATTTCTCCTGGCAATCTTGATTCCAGCTTGTGTTTCATCCACCTGGCATTTTGCATGATGTACTCTGCATATAAGTTAAATAAGCAGGATGATAATATACAACCTTGACATACTCCTCTCCTGATTTGGAACCAGTTTGTTGCTCCACATCCAGTTCTATCTGTTCCTTCTTGACCTGCATACACATTTCTCAGGAGACAGGTCAGATGGTCTAGTATTCCCATCTCTTTAAGAATTTTCCACAGTTGTTGTGATCCACACAGTGAACAGCTTTGGCCTAGTCAATTAAGCAGAAGTAGATTTTTTTTTTTTTTTTGAACTCTCTTGCTTTTTTGATGATCCAGTAGATGTTGGCAGCTGATTTCTGATTCGTCTGCCTTTTCTAAATCAAGTTTGAACATTTGGAAGTTCATGGTTCACATAGTGTTGAAGCCTGGCTTGGAGAATTTTGAGCATTTCTTTGCTAACATGTGAAATGAGTGCAATTGTGTGGTAGTTTGAACATTCTTTGGCATTGCCTTTCTTTGGGATTAGAAAGAAAGCTGACCTTTTCTAGTCCTGTTGGCACTGCCGAGTTTTCCAAATTTGCTGGCCTATTGAGTGCAGCGCTTTCACAGCATCATCTTTTAGGATTTGAAATAGCTCAACTGGAATTCCATTACCTTCTCTAGCTTTGTTCCTAGTGATGCTTCCTAAGGTACACTTGACTTCACATTCCAGGATCTCTGGCTCAAGGTAAGTGATCACACCATTGTCCTTATCTGGGTCATTAAGGTCTTCTTTGTATATTTCTTCTCTATATTCTTTCCACCTCTTCTTCTTTGAGTAAGATACATTGTTATATGACTAAGACAAAGCAATGTAGAAAAAATATTTGTTCTTTTTTCTTACTTGAGAGCCTCACACCCCTTTCTTCTTCTCAAGGGCCTTCAACCCCTTTCCCCTTTTGTGGACCCTGGACTTTTTGTCAACCTTCCTAGGAATTGACTCTCTCACATATAAATGGAGCTAAAATATTGACTTCTGTAATTGTTCAAACAAAGAACACATGGTACTGAGATTTCAAAAAGAATGCAGAAAGAAATATTTCACTAATTTATTTTGTTTTCTGGTTACTATCAAGCCATAACTTTAGTGATAATCCTTTATAATACACTATAAAAATATTTATATAGTAAGTTTACTATTTTTAACAGTCACCTCTCAATTCCATTTTTTGTGCATGTTCCTTATAACAAATTTGAATAACTCAGAAAGCTACAACAATAAAAGTGTTTTTTTTGTTTAATTACCTCCAACAGTTTAATGCAAATGCTTTTCACTTTTGCATTGTTTTTATTTATAGAAAATTCTTTATCTTTATAGACAACTAGAAGATTTTAGAGGATGTCTTGGAAAACATTGATGTGGAATTTATAGATATGAAATATTAATATTCTAACACTCCTATTGGGTTTTAGAAACTAACATAGTAGCTAACATTAGCAATATATATAAAATATTTTTAATAAAACATTTAAATTGTTACCTTTTATAATGTAGTGATTTATCAAAGTAGTTATCATAAAATAATAACAAATTTGTTCTATATAGTTTTTAGGAAAGCAACTTTTTTAAGGAAAATTTGGTGTTACAATATTTGCAGAAGGCAATGGCACCCCACTCCAGTACTCTTGCCTGGAAAACCCCATGGATGGAGGAGCCTGGTGGGCTGCAGTCCATGGGGTCGCTAACAGTTGGACACGACTGAGCAACTTCACTTTCACTTTTCACTTTCATGCATTGGAGAAGGAAATGGCAACCCACTCCAGTGTTCTTGCCTGGAGAATCTCAGGGACGGGGGAGCCTGGTGGGCTGCCGTCTATGGGGTCGCACAGAGTCAGACACGACTGAAGTGACTTAGCAGCAGCAGCATTAGTGTTACAATATATAGAGAATATAACACCAATTCAGAATATTGAAATTAATATGGATAATAAAAGTACTGTCAAACAAATTATATTAGAATACAATATGAAAAAATTTTCTACAACATTCTACTAAAAATGCTTTCAGGCAAAACCCATGACTCACAAATAATAAGTAAGAAAAGAGAAAAGATTAAAGTCCTAAACATCTTGCATTTGGGACAGAGAAATTACACAGTAAACTTCAAAGATACTGAAGCACACGTATTGAATGGGAATTTTCCAATTCATAATTGCTGATTATACTTGAAGATACAGCCACATCGTGTGCTAGTTTAAATCACAACTTATAAGCTCTCTTCTTGATGATTTTGTTTGATGTTAACTATTGGAGAGCAGAATTTTCTCTGTTGTTTTTCTCATTTAGGACAATTTAGAGGGAATAGAGTCATTACTTGACCCGAGAAAGCTCTTCTTTTGAGTTATGGAGCTTAGCTGTCTCGGGCTTGTTGACTGCACTCTCTTCTCAGACTTAGCAGCTGTGTACTCTGTTCTCGTACATCTTGTCAGTTGTCTCCGCGTCTGAGTCTTACCTGAAGCCATAGTTACAGACCAGGCATACCTCTGCACAGGCACTGGACCTGCCGATCTTCAACGGCTGACTGACCAAAGGCACCTGGCAGGGTTAATTGTGTGTGCCAACTTGACTGCACTGAGGGACACCCGGATAGCTGGTAAAATATTTCTAGGTGTGTCTGTGACGGTGTTTCTGAAGAGATTAGCATTTGAATCAGTAGACTGAGTAAGGTAGCCCTCCCTATTGCAGTTACTCATCATCCAATCCACTGACAGTTCAATAGCACAAAAATGTAGGAGAAGGACGAATTTGCCATCTGTGTAAGGTGGAACATCCCTCCTCTCCTGCCTTTGTACATCGACACTCTTGGTTCTCAGGCCTTTGGACTTGGATTGAGACTTATACGGGGGTTTTTCTGGCTCACAGACATGTGGACATGGAATGAGTGACATCTCTAGTTTTCCTGGTTCTCTAGCTTGTAGGCTTCAGGTACTGGGACTTCTCAGACTCCATTATTGTGTGAGCTAGTTCCTATAATAAATCTCTTATTACTCTTTGTTACTATCTATCTATCTATAGCTGTCTATATATAGATGTCCTATTTATGGATCTATCCTATCTTATCCTATCTATCTATAGATCCCACAGGTTCTATTCCTCTAGAGAACCCTAACTAATATAGCACCCATATCTGGTTATGAGCTCCTCATCAAGAAAGAGATAAGCCAAAGGAGGCTGATGTGTCACTCTGCAGTGACAGTGATGTGCTGGCAAACATTCAGCAACTTCCTCTCTAAAAAATCAATGTCCTGATTTGTAGGATTTACTGTTTTCTGTGTTGTTAATACTCCCACCATGGTCAATTTCAAACATCATTTAAAGAAAAACTGGGGTGAGATATATAGTAGTCTCTCTTTGTATATCTGTGTCCATGCTTACAGATGTAATAGATGTGAATAAATTCAAGACCTTGTAGCAAAGTAGGAAGTGGTGAGGTGTGCATATTTATTATTTTTAAGTAGTACATTTCAGTGTAAGTTTATTTATTTTATTTTTTCGGCTCTGCCTGACTTTATTTTTTTTAATTAATTAAATTTTTTTTTTTTTTACTTTATTTTACTTTACAATACTGTATTGGTTTTGCCATACATTGACATGAATCCACCACAGGTGTACATGCGTTCCCAAACATGAACCCCCCTCCCACCTCCCTCCCCATAACATCTCTCTGGGTCATCACTGTGCACCAGCCCCAAGCATGCTGTATCCTGTGTCAGACATAGACTGGCGATTCGATTCTTACATAATAGTATACATGTTACAATGCCATTCTCCCAAATCATCCCACCCCTCCCTCTCCCTCTGAGTCCAAAAGTCCGTTATACACATCTGTGTCTTTTTTGCTGTCTTGCATACAGGGTCATCATTGCCATCTTTCTAAATTCCATATATATGTGTTAGTATACTGTATTGGTGTTTTTCTTTCTGGCTTACTTCACTCTGTATAATCGGCTCCAGTTTCATCCATCTTGTCAGAACTGATTCAAATGTATTCTTTTTAACAGCTGAGTAATACTCCACTGTGTATATGTACCACAGTTTTCTTATCCATTCATCTGCTGATGGACATCTAGGTTGTTTCCATGTCCTAGCTATTATAAACAGTGCTGCGATGAACATTGGGGGTACATGTGTCTCTTTCAATTCTGGTTTCCTTGGTATATATTTTAATTTTAATACTTGGTTAAAGAGCAGCTGGCAAAATCTCTGCAACTTTACAAATCACTCATAAACTGCTACAAACTGACTCCAGCAGGCACTTGTTCAGTTACTCAGTTGTGTCTGACTCTGTGATCCCATGGACTGTAGCATGCAAAGCTTCCCTGTCCTTCACTATCTCCCTGAGTTTGCTCAAACTCAAGTCCATTGAGTTGGTGGTGCCATCCAACCATCTCATCCTCTGTTGTCCCCTTTTCTTCCTGTCCTCAATTTTACCCAACATCAGGGTCTTTTCCACTGAGTCAGCTTTTCACATCAGGTGGCCAAAGCATTACAACTTCAGCTTCAACATGCCCTAGAGAGGGACAAATGGTAAGGATATCATCAAATAGGTTGTTGCCTTAATCTTGATATAGAGTAATGAGAGCTTGGACCATAATGATCAGTCAAAAGACAGCAATGGAGGAAAACTCTGGAGATGATGCAAGAGAGGATCAAGAAATCACTCAGGGGAAGGGTGGTCTCTTTGAGAATAAGTAGCACATTTTATGACTTGGTAAAGTGCATCAAATGCAAGGAAGAGATCTGGAATTGGGAGCAAAATTGCAAAGTCCACTTGGTTTGGATCAAAGTGCTATTAAGTTTCTGAGTTCTAGAAGAATGATAACATATAATTGTACATGATTATTTAAGGAGAGAAGCAATGCTAACCATTTAACCATAGTGGGAATCATGTCTATGTGAAGGAAGTTAGTGAACGTAAATCTGACTTTCAGCATAATGCATGTATTGAAATGGAGGAGAGATTTGAATTTAAGAATAAAAGAGGAAGAAACCAATATAGGAAGTGATGTTAAGGAACCACTCTCGTAGAGTGGTACAATTTGCTGTGTTTTGAATTTAATTTTTCTGTTAAGAACTCAGGAGATAAAAATCAGTGCTAAAATAAGCTCTTTTGAATGTGATATTTTATCATTTGGAAATTCAATAACTAATAGGAACTTCTTACTTAAAAGGACAAAATTAATGCCCGAAAACATGGGAAAAGCTGGTCTAGTGAGCACACTTTACTCTTTTCTTTATACTTTAAAAATATCTCTTTAGGCTCACAAGGTTAACTGAACTCAATTAAATTTGCTGGCTGTTAATTTATAATCTGTTCAATATTATACTATTTCTTAAAAGAAGTCTCATATTTTAGTTGGTTTTGAGATTTAACAGAATTAAAAAAGAACTCGGAGCAGCAGAGTCATTTATTGGCCAGTACTTCAAACACAAAATGCAATTTCTTTTGATACCCTATTTTTGAGGAGCCCTGGAGACCTGGTGTGTTGTAGGGTCATCTGTCTTCTTTCAAAGACTGATGCTCTGCATCTCCCATGATTGAGCAAGAAAGTGACAGCAGGCATGTTGTAAATTTACAGGTCAAAAGAAGCTCAGTGGTGTAAATTACATTACTTTGAAGTCTACAGCTATTGCTGATCCCTTTGAAAATCTAATTTTACTCAATAAATTCCTTCCACCATACAAATATTATTTTCAAGGAAAAGATGGCATGGCTTTAGAAAATGGACGTGTCCATAGTAGGATATAACAAAGGAAAAAAGTAACTTTGTTCTGACTCTGTGTTTAACTCTCTGTTGGGATCCACTGAATAATCTGTACCCAAAGTAGTTTATAGATATTTTTTTACACTCTAAATAGCAAGATAAAGAACAAAGCCAGGGATTGTATAGAGTTAGAGCTTCCATTAGAATGCAGAATAGGATTGGTTACTTAGCAATTAATGTCAAGAAATTACTGATTGTGATTTTTTCTAGATTCTATCTTTTCCCTTTTTTATGCAATGATTTTCATTTAAAAGTGATGCAGTATAATTCTAGTGATGTATACATATATTTTTTGTAGTGAGTGCATTAATTGTGTTGCTTCTGATGATGGGCAGTCAGTTATGCTGACTTCTGATGTGTAAAGGATAAGAGGTATTAATAGAAGAGTATGTACGCTATACTCTCAAAAGTCTTTACTTCTAACATGTATACTATCATGTAAGAATTGAATCGCCAGTCTATGTCTGACGCAGGATACAGCATGCTTGGGGCTGGTGCACAGTGATGACCCATAGAGATGTTATGGGGAGGGAGGTGGGAGGGGGGTTCATGTTTGGGAACACATGTAAGAATTAAAGATTTTAAAATTAAAAAAATAAAAAAATAAAAAAAAAACAAAAAAAAAATAGATGAATCCATTCAATTATGCAGATGAAAAAAAAAAAGTCTTTACTGATAGTTCTTGGAAACTGCACACAGAGATACAGCAGGGATGTTGGGCAGGTTAGGGAATATAGTAGGCAGCTTCTAAGATATGTCCCAGTGAGACCTGCCTCCTAACTCCGTGTATAATCCCTTTGCCTTGTCTCTGGGCTGAACCTAGTAACTTGCTTTTGATGAGTACATATGACAAAAACAATGAGATGTCACTTTAGAGTCTGCTTTACAGAAAGATTGTCTGTCTTATTTGTCCTTTTTTATTCTCTCATTTGCTTCCTTCAAATATTGCCAGCTGCTATGTGTGAACTTCCCTATGGAAAAATCCATATCACAAGAAACTGAGGGTGGCCTCTGACTCACATAAATGAGCTTATAAGTAGATTTTCTGTTAGTCAAGTCTTAAGATGATTGCACCCTGGGTGACAGCTGGGTGGTAGCCTCTGGGATACCCAGAGTCAAAGGACCTACCTAAGTTGTACCCAGATACCTTGCCTAAAAAATACTAAATGATTTTTAAACACTAAATTTTGATAATTTGTTGCATGTAATAAGTAACTAAAAGAGGCAATCCCTTTTTATTTTATGTGTCCCATACTTGCATAAACAGGATCCTCATAATTATGTGTCTAATCAAATTAAATCCATAGAACGACTGTATCATTCAAAGGCAAGATGGAAAACAAATAACATCTCAAAGAGTCTAACTAAGAACTGTTTAATGAAGGAACTGTTTAGAGAGGAGTAGGAAAGGTTATGAGATCCAGCCAAAAAAACAGAGAAACAGTAAGAAATTAGCCTTGGGGAAAGCTGTTAAAACCAGAGTCCTAAAGGGGCCAGAAGAGGGAATGGTGTTATTAGAATCCAGAAAGGGACTGGCATTGTGGTAAACTGGCCACACTCCAGAAGCTCCAGCTTTAGGGTGAAACTGAACTGATGCTGGAGCAACAGCAAAGCTGTACGAATAGGGGGAGGGAATCAATGCTTTGACCTCTTTCCTCCTACATTTAGCTCTTCTCTATCCATCTCCTACTGGCCAAACCCAACCAGAAGCCAGAGGGCAAGCAAGCCTAGGAGATGAAGAGTTAAGCTTAGTCTCTCAGGGCGCAGCCCAGGACAAAGAAGGGTATAGGGTGTGCTGTGGATCTCTAAGGGGTGTGAAGAGAGACTCAACTGCATAAGTGATAGTCAGAGGTGGAGATTTGCTTCAGCCTAGCAATAGGAAGATGGTGGTTCATAAGCAGTTGGTGGAGCAGGAGAAGCTGGATGCTACTTTTCAGGAAAATATATGACCTCTTCATCCTGGGTGCCAACTGTGCTTCTATTCCTATTTTTGGGGGGTTAGGTATGCCATGTTACAGAGTTATGGCAATAGAAACAGTAAATTCAGACCACGCCCAGGTTGGGCCCATGTAAACCTTGTAAGTCCTTTGTTTTCTAGTTCCCTTTCTACTTCTTGCTGTGTTGGATGGTGCGCTTGCAAGAATATTTTGGGATTCAGCTACCGAAAGTAGTAGTAGGTATTTAGTCCCTAAATGACTATATGGAACAGAGCTAACTATCAATCAGACTACTCAGAAATGTTAAGAAAGCATGAGATAGATGATTAGTTTTAGAGACATTATATTTTTGAGGCTTTTTTCCTCTTTCCTCCTAGCCAATCTTTACTAATGCAAAGGGAAAAGGGTATTTTTTTTTTTTTGAATAGGGCTTCATATTACACACATTAAGTCCCTGACCACTTTGCCTCCATGTAAGAATGTCTCTACCTACAGTGTTTTTAGTCGCTTAGTTGTGTTTGGCTCTTTGTGACCTTATGGATTGTAGTCTGCCAGGCTCTTCTGTCCACAAGATTCTCTAGGCAAGAATTCTGAAGTAGGTAGCCATTCCCTTCTCCAGGGGATCTTTCTGACTCAGGGATCAAAGCAGGGTCTCTCGTATCACAGGCAGATTCTATACTTTCTGAGCCACCAGGGAGCCTCCCCCCCACCCCTACACATCTATATTTACTTAATACTAGCTAAACTGGATTTGGAGAAGGCAATGGCGACCCACTCCAGTACTCTTGCCTGGAGAATCCCATGGGTGGAGGAGTCTGATAGGCTGTAGTCCATGGGGTCGCTAAGAGTTGGACATGACTGAGCGACTTCACTTTCACTTTTCACTTTCATGCATTGGAGAAGGACATGGCAACCCCCTCCAGTGTTCTTGCCTGGAGAATCCCAGGGAGGAAGGAGCCTGGTGGGCTGCCGTCTATGGGGTCGCATAGAGTCGGACACGACTGAAGCGACTTAGCAGTAGCAGCAGCAGCTAAACTGGATTAAGATTCCAAAGACTGAGTCAAAACGCTGCAGTTTAAAATAACCAAACAGAAACAGAATCCCTAGTATGACCGATCATATTGGGTTGGCCAAAAAGTTCTTTCAGATTTCCCATACAATCTTATGGAATATTTTTCAAAAATGCCTTAAATGCTTTGTTCAATCCCACAAGCTAATCTCAAAATTCATCTTTACACAGCCCAGGTGTATGGGCTGTGATCCCTATTTTAAAATCTGGAGAGCTTATGACTGCAACACAAATGATGCTATGTGGTTTCCAAGGCTGGGTTGCAAGAGGCAGCAGAGTTTCTTCTTGATTCTCATGAGATGCTAACTCTGAAAATCTAGTCATCATGATATAAGGAAGCAGGCTGAGAGGACTGCTGAGCTGATAAGATGGGTTATTTCTTACAGAAAAGGAAGGGAGACTGAGAAGGCAAAGCAAAGAGCCACAGAAAACAACTCTCAGGCACTAGGACTTAGTTCAAACAAGATATGTGCTAGATATCAAAGTAGCTATAGGGCAATGCTTGCTAGTATCTCTTGTTTTTACCCTGTCTAAATAGAAGTGTCTATAAGCAGTTATCCTATGAATGTTCCACCACTGTGTGCTGGGTGTGTGTCAGGCAGATATACCTTTAGCTCACAGTTCTTCAGGTTAACAGAAACAGTACTGAAGGAACTGTATGCAAATAATCACATGAAAGAGCCCCATATGGTTTTGGACTTGATTTAGATAATAAGACCCTTAATTTAAGGCTCATGCTACAACTAGATTAGATTTGGGGATTGAGAGCACATTTTCCATAGCAATATATGAATTTGGGAACCTAGTGGGCATACAGGGGGAAACTATATTTCTCAAAACTACTTTCAAACATATTTCCCTCCTATATGTTCTTCTTAACTTGTGTCCCTAATACTCCTCTCGTTGAGATGCAGGGAATCTATATTCTCTCCCATTGAATTTTGGTGCTCTTGTGATTACACAGAAGTCTCATACCTGTTACATCTGATTATAGGATATAAAGGAAAAGAAAGCCTGGTCCCTCTGGGATTGATGCTTTTAGAACTCAAAAAAAAAAAAAAAAATATTGCCTTAGCCAAAGTTGGAGTCTGCTGCCTTCATTTCCTCTCATATATCTAAGTTAGCAAGGCTTCAGATGATTTCAAATCCCAGACATTTTGTTACCTCTAGCTTTTGAGTTTTCCTAAAGTGAGGAGAAGAAAAAAACTATCCAGGCCCTAGCTTATCTTAATGCCTGACTCACCTTAATACAATGGTTGTTTATACCACTAATATGGGAAGCTTTATTTTGCCAGCTATATTAACTAAAATACCCTATTTCCATTCATAGACCCGTAGGCCATTTGCATAATTGACTTCTGAAGTATCCAAAAGTAAAGATCTTTGAAATCTTAGCAACTTCCTAATCCTTTGGTCATCCTTAACCATCTGTCTATTAATGGTGCATTGCTAGATGATTAATTACCAAGACCATCATCTTATTAATAATTACTTTATTCTTACCTCTTCAATTAATTTGGTACAACTGCTTGACTTCCACAAGCATGTTCATCTTGAGTATACAAGGTGAAGTAGTATAGCCTTGATGAACTCCACATACCTAGGGCTTTAAAGATACCACCCATATAATGATATCTTTATTTGTCATATATGTCTGTCTGTCTGTCTGTATATATCTGTCTACCTATATGAGAAAGAGAGACTCCATTAAGAAGTGGAGGACACATAAATAAATTCCAGTAATAAAAAATACAATGAGAAACCAGAAGACCTGCATTTAGTTTGTAGCTCTGCCTTGAGATATTCGAAAGTACTATAGAGATAGTGCAAACATTGGATGGGCATGGAAAATTAAATTCCCTTTTAATGACTTCCCAACCTTGAGGCTTGCTATTTAACATTCTGCTTGAAAAACCTAAGATTCACTCCAAATGAGAAATCAGTTTTTTAAAATAATGCTGTGTATTCTCTGACAGCCTCCAAATAGGTCTCTCTGTGCAAAACTCACTGAAATACTGTAGTCTTCATCAGCATCACAGTTAGCTGAGGGTGAGCAAGAGAAGCATGGACTCCACATGATTGGGTTATTTATTACCTGTTGTCCCAGAGTGAAAGATTTTTGCAACTTTCAAAAAATATGATAGATTTTAAATCAACTATATAAGTTCTGAGTCATATCACATTTTTCTACTTGTTCTGTTATGGTGTAAAAATCACAAGATTTTTCTCTAGGTAGTAAAAAAAATAATAAAGAATGATGAAAGCCATTTCATGAAGAGACATTTAATATTGTATCACTTCCCTATGTCCTGAGCAATAATTTATGGTTTGTATTTGCTCCTCTCGGTAGAATAGAAACCTTCTCTTCCTTCCTTAGGGATCCCCTCTCTTGTGAGAGCAACTCTCAAATTTTTTGCATTGCTATGAGCTCTACACATTTCTTATCTTTTTCTTCCAAATCTAGTCAAACTGCTATGGCTGAACATGATAAACCATGGCTCATTTCTTCAAAGCGTTTGACTGTGTGGATCACAATAAACTGTGGAAAATTCTGAAAGAGATGGGAATACCAGACCACCTAACCTGCCTCTTGAGAAACCTGTATGCAGGTCAGGAAGCAACAGTTAGAACTGGACATGGAACAACAGACTGGTTCCAAATAGGAAAAGGAGTACATCAAGGCTGTATATTGTCACCCTGTTTATTTAACTTCTATGCAGAGTACATCATGAGAAACACTGGACTGGAAGAAGCACAAGCTGGAATCAAGATTGCCGGGAGACCTATCAGTAACCTCAGATATGCAGATGACACCACTCTTATGGCAGAAAGTGAAGAGGAACTAAAAAGCCTCTTGAGGAAAGTGAAAGTGGAGAGAGAAAAAGTTGGCTTAAAGCTCAACATTCAGAAAATGAAGATCATGGCATCTGGTCCCATCACTTCATGGGAAATAGATGGGGAAACAGTAGAAACAGTGTCAGACTTTATTTTTTGGGGGCTCCAAAATCACTGCAGATGGTGACTGCAGCCATGAAATTAAAAGACGCTACTCCTTGGAAAAAATTATGACCAACCTAGATAGTATATTCAAAAGCAGAGACATTACTTTGCTCACTATGGTTTGTCTAGTCAAGGCTGTGGTTTTTCTTGTGATCATGTATGGATGTGAGAGTTGGACTGTGAAGAAAGCTGAGCACAAAAGAATTGATGCTTTTGAACTGTGGTGTTGGAGAAGACTCTTGAGAGTCCCTTGGGCTGAAAAGAGATCCAACCAGTCCATTCTGAAGGAGATCAACCCTGGGATTTCTTTAGAAGGAATGATGCTAAAGCTGAAACTCCAGTACTTTGGCCACCTCATGAGAAGAGATGACTCATTGGAAAAGACTCTGATGCTGGGAGGGATTGTGGGCAGGAGGAGAAGGGGACGACAGAGGATGAGATGGCTGGATGGCATCACAGACTCGATGGATGTGAGTCTAAGTGAACTCTGGAAGATGGGGATGGACAGGGAGGCCTGGTGTGCTGCGATTCATGGGGTCACAAAGAGTCGGACACGACTGAGTGACTGAACTGAACTGAACTGAATTGGAGGATCCTGCTTGAGTTGACACTGATTTAATGTACAGTATTTAAAAGGCTTCCCACGTGGCACTAGCAGTAAAGAATATGCCTGCCAGTGCTGGAGACACATGGCCACAGGTTCAGTTCTTGGAAGACCCCCCTGGAAAAGGAAATGGCAACCCACTCCAGTATTCTTGCCTGAAAAATTCCATGGACAGAGAAGCCTGTTGGGATGCAGTTCATAGGGTTGCAAAGAGTTGGACACGACTGAGCCTGCACACACACACAAACACAGACACACACACATTTAAAAGATATGTTGAAATTGTACATGAAGGATCTATTTGCAGGAATGTTGAAGGAACCTCCCAAGAAAGTATCTCATGCTCAAGAAAGACAGTCAAGGTGCCCAAGCTTGCTTAGGGCATAGGGAGGGGCCACTATGGAGTACAGTATCAACTGTGACTCATTCAGTCTCAAATATCAGAAATTCATTTTCACCTAGTCTTCATTTCTCAGCTGACTGGTACCAGCACATGAGAGCTAATTGCTAAATTTTCAGGAGTTTGGTGAACTAGTTGTTAAATTAGTTCTTGAAATTGGCCATGGTGGAGGTTTCATACCACAGAACTTGCCACACATACTAATAATGTTTTGCTCCTCTCATACAGGTTGCTAACCTTTACTGGAATAACACTTTTTTTGACTTGACTCATTTCCGGTGCTTAATTACCACCACAATCGTCATGAGGATGATTTCTAAAAATCAGAAGATGTCATTCCACTGCTTGGAACATCCACTAAATGGGAACTGCATCCCCCAGAATTCCTTTCTCTGTATGGTTCTGGGCTAGTACTGGCAAAAAAAGAGTTTGAGCCTTGGAAGAAGGAAGTGAAGTAGCATCTGTTTTTATGATCCAGAGGTCGATGTAGAGAGAGGTGTTGGTGCCACAGCCTGCTCAGTTTGCCCTTGGTGGTGTCCAGTTCAACCTTTAGTCATCTGCATGAAGTCCAGTTTGTCCTTTTACACCCTTACTTTATGCCCATCTTTTTTTTTTTCTTAAATATTTGCTCTAATGTGTTCAAGCTCAGAACTAGACAAAGAAATAACAGTGAGACAAACTCTTAATCCAGCTCCCACACATGCACTAAGATCCCATTTATTTTATTGTTCCTAGTGGTTCTGCATCTCTGATTGATCCAAACTGATGCAACTTAGAATGAAACCAAGGTTCTCACTCTAGCTGAAAAACAGAGGTTCAAGAGGGAGGGAATATATGTATATCTGTGGCTGATTCATGTTGCGGTTTGATAGAAAACCACAAAACTCTGTAAAGCAATTATCCTTCAATTAAAAATAAAATTAAAATACTGTACTTCTACACACCTCTGCAACCGTCACTGACCTTGTGATGGACTTCTCTGTTCTTTGCTCCCTATTTTGCCATACTGGCTTTCTTTCTTAGTTCTTAGTTGTTTGTTCTTAGAACCCATAGTGATTCTACTACTTTAGGGCTTTGTGTTAACTTTTCCCTCTGTCTAATCTGACTCCTCTTCTTGAATTCTCAGTTCAAATGTCATCTTCTAAGACAGGTTTAACCTGACCATCCAATTTACAGCCTGAGTTGAAGCCTACTGTAATTGTGTGTGTGTGTGTGTGTGTGTGTGTGTGCAAAATCCTGATCATTTTATAATATATTTGTTTTCTTTATGTGTTATTATCTTTCTTCTCTCAGCAAAATTGAAACGCCTTGGAGGCAAAGCTCTTTCTGGCCTGGCCAGTAGTATATTGCCTGTTAATAAGTTTTGCATTTTTATTTTACTTGTGTGGAAAACATAGTGAACGTAATTTTTATGAGCCGAAGTATTCTTGGAAGCTACAGTATTTCTTAGTAAAAATGGCTTGATGGCTGCTAGGGGTGAAGGAGGTAACGAGGAAGATGAGTGAAGGGAGTTGGATTGAGAGTGTTACGTTGTCCACTGCATATTCTCAGATTGCTACCCATGTATTCTTTAAAGATTAATCCATTAAAATTGATTGAAGATAATCTTTTCTCCCAACTTGAAAGTGTGCTCAGTTTTATATGCATGTTAATGAAGAAGTAAAACAAAATTTAGAGGTCTTGGAGTCCCAAATCAGAGGGAATCACAGGAACTGAAGTCTCTGGGAATTTAAAATTATTTGCAGCAGTTCTAGACCTGCTGCTGCTGCTGAGTCGCTCAGTCATTTCAGACTCTTGGCGACCCCATGGTCTGTAGCCCACCAGGCTCCTCTGTCCTTGGGATTCTCCAGGCAGGAATACTGGAGTGGGTTGCCACTCCCTCCCCCAGGGGATCTTTTGGACCCCAGGATCAAACCCACGTCTCTTATGTCTCCTGCATTGGCAGGCAGGTTCTTTACCACTAGCACCACCTGGGAAGCCAAGTTTCTATACCTCTAGGGGCACAATTAGGAATATCAAGGGAACTCTATTTATTCCACTGGGGCAGTGAGACTTCAAGTAATGTCTACCACTCAGAAGCCAGGAGGAACTTTAGCTTAATACTTGAGTGTTGTCTTTAGATCCAAATTTGAATCTATATTTTCTCTACCATTTATTGATTCTGTGACCTTAACTATCATGTTATTTATATCCTCTATGCCTTGGTTTCTCCATCTGGACTTTAGGACTAGTAAGAGTATCTATTCATTGGTTTATTGTAATGATTAAATATATGAAAACATTTCAAGCATTTGGAACAGTGCATAACACATAGCAGTCAATCGTTGTGTTAGTACATTTTAAAATATTGATTAACAGGCATGTCTTTTTCTCTAATCAGGATACATGTTTTCCTGAGAGTGAATGTAAGTCTGTTTTCTTACATAACCCAGTTCTTACTTAACCCAGTTTAAAATCAAAATTTTTGGCTTTAGCATGTAATCACTGTATCATAATTTATAATTAGTTATAATGTCAACAAACTATTTTCACATGTATCCTGAAGAGACATTTTGTGTATTTGATAAAATTAAACAATAAAGATTTTGTACCCTAAAACATTCTTTCCTGGTATGACCTAGACCATATTTTTCTCCCCAAATTTTTAACATTTTAATTGCTATCATTTAAAAAAATATAGATGTATGTGTTACGAAATTCAGAAGATACAGAACAGTCATGCAGTGAAGCATAACTTTCCTCCCATACTGGTTTCTATGTCTTAATTTCTTTCTTCTGATTGTACAACCAGCTACCTTCTGGAGATAATTTGTGCCTCACAGGAGTATAAAGGCAATGACTGCAAAGACATGGGCCTTTGCTTCCCTGATATAAACAATGACCAACTGATTTTAGATATGTAAGCACATGTTCACACATCCCATTGAAGACTCTTTAAAAGAAGGAACAGCCAGATAAAGGCATGCTTGGGGGTGTCTTGCTCTGCTTTAAATACATGGAAAATTAAATACTAAAAATATCAACAAAAACAACAAACAAAGACTGCTCAGTATTAAATCCAGCTGTTTTCTATATGAGATTTTTAGTTAAATGGTAAAGAGTTTCAATATACTCTCAAAGAAGGAACAAAAAACCTGATGCTTATCCCTTTAGAATACAAACAATTATGCATTATCATTCAATTATTTCTATGCAATATAATTATGATGTGTTAGATCAAATTTTCCTGTGAGAGCTTCTGTATATTGCAATAGGGGAGCTTTATCACACCATCTGAACTGTTTTCTATAGAAACTTTTATATTTTGTAAATGTATTTTTATTGACAAATTAGTCACATGAATTGAAAGTTTTCCTCTATTTTTCAATAGATGTTTGAATATATAACAGAAATATATATGATTAATATATATACATGTATATACCCCTGGCCACATTTTAAAAAATAACATTTTAATGACTACATTAACCTGAGATGGGATTTCACTTGATGTTTGATAGCTTGACTTTTGAAATCCAGTACATCTGAATTGATACTGTGACCCTGCAAACTTTTAGCTGTCTGATTTCAGACAAATTCTGTAATTCCTGGAGATAATAATGGTTCACCTTAACTGAATATTTGTTATTTGTCTTTCTGATCTAAGTGCTTCACATGTATGAAATCAATTTTTCTTGTTCAACAAATGAAGAATGTGAGGCATAAATAAGTTAGTAATTGCTTTGTGATAGAGGGTTGGAAAACGGTGAAACCAGGCTCACACTTGAGGCAGTTGGCCTCCGCAGCCTGTGCTCTTAACAACTGCTTTATGCTGCCTTGTTGTATTAAACCAGCGTACCTCCCAGAGTGAGTATAAGGATTCTAAATGGGAAAATGCAGAGTAAACACGCCTTAGATAATACTTCATGGTTTGTTTCAAAATGTTTAATTGTAAAATTCATATCACATAAAACTTAAGATCTTAATCATTTTAAGTGTGTAGTGTAATGGTATTAAGGATGTACAATTATGCGGTCATCATTACCATCCATCTCTAGACTTTTTCATCTTCCAAACCTTAAACTTTTATACACATTTAATAATAACTCCTCCTTCCCCTCTCAACCTCAACCCTCAACATTATATTTTCTGTCTCTATTAATTTGACCACTCTAGATACCTCATATATGTGGAATCATATAGTATTGGTCTTTTTGTGACTGGCTTATTTCATTTAGTATAATGTCTTATATATGTGAGAATTCCTTTTTCTTTAAGGCTGAATAATAATCTATTTTATGTATATACTGCACTTTTTAATTCTACTTGTCCATTGAGGAACACTTCGATTGCTTCCTCCCTTTGGCTACTGTGAATAATGTTGCTATCGGTATGAGTGTACAACTATCTCTTCAAGACTCTGGAATTTCTGAATTACCCTGTGGCTGTACCATTCTACAGTACACCATCAGTGCACGAGCATTTCAATTTCTCCAGACCCTCACCTACATTGTAATTTTTTAATTTTTTTTCATAGCCATTTTAAAGTGTAGGAAATACAGTTTCTCATTGTGGTTTTACTTTGCATTTCCCTAATGATTGGTAGTACAGTGTTACAGAGTCCTCCTGCCAATTCAGGAGGCACAGAGATGTTGAGTTTGATCTCTGGATCAGGAAGATCCCCTGGAGTAGGAAATGGAAACCCACTCCAGTACTATTGCCTGGAAAAGTCCATGGACAGAGGAGCCTGGCGGGCTATAGTCCATGGGGTTGCAAAATCACTGAACAATGATTAGCAATGTCAAGCATCTTTCCCTGAGCTTTTTGACAGTTTGTATATCTTCTTTGGAGAAATGACTATTCAAGCCCTGACCTATTTTTTAATTGGGTTGTATTTGTTGAGTTACAGGTGTTCTTTATATGGCATGGATATAAATCCTTATCATATATACAGCTTGCATATACTTTCTCTCATTTTGTGGTTTATCTTTTCATTCTATTAATTGTGTCCTTGGTGCACGAAAGTTTAAATTTTTAATGGAGTCCAAGTTACCGATTTTTTCTCTTGTTGCTTGTGCTTTGGGTGTCCTATGTAATAAATTATTACTGAATTCAGTGTTATGATTTTTTCCCCTGACATTTTCTTCTGAGTTTTACAGTTTTAGCTCTTACCTTTAGGCCTTTAATCCATTTGAACTAAATTTTGTATATGATTTAAGGTAAGGCATTGAAACATGTATACTATCATGTAAGAATCGAATCGCCAGTCTATGTCCGATGCAGGATACAGCATGCTTGGGGCTGGTGCATGGGGATGACCCAGAGAGATGTTATGGGGAGGGAGGTGGGAGGGGGGTTCATGTTTGGGAATGCATGTATACCCGGGGTGGATTCATGTCAACGTATGGCCAAACCAATACAGTATTGTAAAGTAAAATAAAGTAAAAAAAAAAATTAATAAGGTAAGGATATAATTTCATTTTTTTGCATGTGGATATCCATTTCTCTCATATTGTTTCTTCAAAAGCTGTCCTTTCCTTATTGAATAGTTTTGGCACCCTTTTTGAAAATCATTTGAGTGTGTGTACTTACTTATTTATGGGCTCTCTGTTCATCTATGTCTGTATGCCTGTCTTAATGCTATTATCACACTGTCTTGATGACTGTAGCTTTGTAATAGGTTTTGAAATTAGGAATTGTGAGATCTTCAACTTTGCTCTCCTTTTTCTAGATTGCTTTGGCTATTCAGGGTTCCTTTAGAATCCATATTATTTTTGGTTAGATTATTTCTGCTGAACATGCTGCTGGGATTTTAATATGGATTGTATTAAATCTGTAGATCACTTTGGGTACTATTGAAATCTAGAATTTTAAACCTTTCAATCTATGAATATTTTTCCATTTATTTGTATCTTTAAAGTCTTTCAGCATTGTTTTGTAGTTTTCAGTGTACAAATCTTTCATCTTCTTGGTTAATTTTATTCCCAGCTATTTTTTTCTTTTTATGCTATTGGAAATGTATCTTCTTTTCATTTTTTTGGGGGATGATTCATTGTTAGTGTGCTGCTGCTGCTGCTGCTGCTGCTGCTGCTGCTGCTGCTAAGTCACGTCAGTCATGTCTGAGTCTGTGCGACCCCATAGATGGCAGCCCACCAGGCTCTCCTGTCCCTGGGGTTCTCTAGACAAGAACACTGGAGTGGGATGCTATTTCCTTCTCCAGTGAAAGAAAGTGAAGAGTGAAAATGAAGTTGCTCAGTCATGTCCGACTCTTCCTTAGTATGCTGCTGCTGCTGCTAAGTCACGTCAGTCATGTCTGACTCTGTGCGACCCCATAGATGGCAGCCCACCAGGCTCTCCTGTCCCTGGGATTCTCCAGGCAAGAACACTGGAGTGGGTTGCCATTTCCTTCTCCAATGCATGAAAGTGAAAAGTGAAAGTGAAGTCGTTCAGTCGTGTCCGACTCTTAGCGACCTCATGGACTGCAGCCTACCAGGCCCCTCCGTCCATGGGATTTTCCAGGCAATAGTACTGGAGTGGGTTGCCATTGCCTTCTCCTTTCGTTAGTATACAGAAATGCAATTATTTTTTGTATGCTGACTTTGTATCCTTCAACATTACTGAATTTATTTATTAATAGTTCACAGCTTTTATTATTTTGATGTACAGCCAAAGTTTATTTGTTTTCTAATTTTAAATTGTATTTCTAAAATAAACATTTTATTATTGTAAATAATGCTGAAACTAACATTGTAAATAAATATCTCACTACATCTTTAGGACAAATTCCTAGAAGTGAAATTATTTGGGCACATATTTGATTTTCATGACTGTCAGTAACCACAGTTAACCCTCCATATTTGCCTGGAATTGGTTCCACTTTCCCCTGCCTCACCACAGATTCTCTATTGGTGCTCAAGTCCCTTAAACGAAGTGGCCCCATAGGTAGCCCTCCATATTCATAGGTTGGATGTCCTTTGACACCAAAGGCCAGCTGAACTGACAAATAATTTTCTA
Source organism: Capra hircus (assembly GCF_001704415.2). Taxonomy (NCBI): domain Eukaryota; kingdom Metazoa; phylum Chordata; class Mammalia; order Artiodactyla; family Bovidae; genus Capra; species Capra hircus. The sequence goes on from NC_030812.1 coordinate 12,677,975, forward strand.
GAAAGTTTTATTAATAACTTTTCAGGAAAAGATAAAATCACAACTTTCACAGAAATATAAAATGAACATATATTAAATTATTTTACTTAAAGAAATGAGGGAACCAGGCAAATGTCATAACTATTTCAAAGGAAATATCAAAATAACACAAATGTATATGAAGCAAATGATCCCTAACTGAATAGCAAATTGAGGCGACACTGGTTATTTTCACAGAGCAGGGTAAGGCAATTAAAATCACTAGCAGACAGGGTTGTTGTTGTTTAGTCACTAAGCCCTGTCCGACTCTTTATGACTCAATGGACTGGAGCACACCAAGCTCTTTTGTCCTCCACTATCTCCCAGAATTTGCTCAAATTCATATCTATTGAATCAGTGATGTTATCTAACATTTTATTCTCTGCTGCCCTCTTCCTTTTTTGCCTTCAGTATTTCCCAGCATCATGAGTCAGCTCTTCGCATTAGGTGGCCAAAGCATCAGAGTTTCAGCTTCAGTATTAGTCCTTCCAATGAATATTCATGGTTGATTTCCTTTAGGATTGACTAGTTTGATCTTGTACAGTCTAAGGGACGTTCAAGAGTGTTCTCCAGCACCACAGTTTGAAAGCATCAATTCTTCAATGCTTATCCTTCTTTATGGTCCAAATCTCATATCTGCACATTACTCCTGGAAAAACAATAGCTTTGACTATACAGATCTTTGTTGGCAAAGTGATGTCTCTGCTTTTTAATATGCTATCTAGTTTGGTCATAGCTTTACTTCAAAGTAGCAAGCATTTTTTAATTTCATGGCTGCAGTGATTTTGGAGCCCTAAAATATAAAATCTGTCACTGCTTCCTTTTTTACCCTTCTATTTGCCATGAAATGATGGGACTGGATGCTATGATCTTAGTTTTTTGAATGTTGAATTTTAAGCCAGCTCTTTCATTCTCCTCTTTTACGCTCATCAAGAGGCTCTTCATGTCCTCTTCACTTTCTGCCATTAGAGTGGTATTATCTACATATCTGAGGTTGTTGATATTTCTCTTGGCAATCTTGATTCCAGCTTGTGATTCATCCATACTGGCATTTCACGTGGTGTATTTTGCATGTAAGTTAAATAAGCAGGGTGATAATACACAGCCTTGATGTAATCCTTTCACAATTTGGAACTAGTCCTTTGTGTCATGTTGGGTTCTAACTGCTGCTTCTTGACCTGCATACAGGTTTCTCAGGGGGCAGATAAGGTGGTCTGGTATTCTGATCTCTTTAAGAATTTCCACAGTTTGTTGTGATCCACACAGTCAAAGGCTTTAGTGTAGTCAATGAAGCAGAAGTAGATGTTTTTCTGGAACTCTCTTGCATTTTTGATGATCCAACACATGTTGGCAATTTGATCTCTGGTTCCTCTGCCTTTTCTAAAACCAGCTTGAACATCTGGAAGTTCTTGGCTCATGTACAGTTGAAGCCTGGCTTGCAGAATTTTTAGCATTACTTTGCTATCATGTGAGATGAGTGAAATTGTGCAATAGTTTGAAAATTCTTTGGCATTGCCTTTCTTTGGGATTAGAATGAAAACTGACCTTTTCCAGTCCTGTGGCCACTGCTGAGTTTTCCAAATTTGCTGGCATATTGAGTGCAGCACTTTCACAGCATCATATTTTAGGATGACAATATACAGCCTGTCTTTTACTAATTTTGAACTAGATAGCAGACAGGATAGCATTTATTTATCTATATTAGCTATCTAAAGCTTACAAAGAGTTGCAAAATAGCTTCAAGACAACAATCAGGGCTAGAAAATGGTAATCCATAGAATGTTCTATAGCAGATACAGTTTTCTATTGAACCACTAAATTTTTTCTTACAAGTTAAACCAATTTATGCTTCTAATAGCAATTTATATTGTGTCCTGGCTCACTTTCTTCTCCTGGCATAAAATATTATCCTTTGAAAAATCTGCTAAATTAATAGCAGAAAAAGTGTTATGTAATTATTGATTTAATTTACATTTTTGGTGACTGCTAAGAGAGTGATTGAAGATTTTCATAGGAAAGACACTTAAAATAGAAATTAAATTCTGAAACTGTTCCTAACTCTTGTATCTCACTTTCTAAAAGATAGGTAATAAGAGACATAAATTTAGAAAATAATTTTTGAACTGAATAAAATACTTGTTTATAGTTAAGCAGCTGAGAAATTTTTAAAGCTTAAATTAAATGTTATAAATAATAAGTATAAAATATTTATTTGCAAGCAGAGTTTCTAAAAAACAGTACAGTGGCAATTTGATTATTCTTGGTATTCTCTCTTTATAATTAGGATCAATTTCCCTTTCAGATTCTATTTTATCCTGGAAAGTGTGCTCCCTGTAGGCAAAGAATATTGAATGTTTAATGAAAGAAAATCTTTCTAAACCCATTATTAAGGAATGGCTGTAACAAAAGCCACTTTTATTACAGTGTTCTCCTACTATATATTCTAAATTTGCTAAAGGACAAGTGCTTTCTCTGGAATTTTAATCTTTTCTCTGCTATTTTTAATTGTGTGACCTTTGAAGTCTCTGGACCTCTCTCTTTGTTAGCAGAAGTGGTTACTCTATCTCTTTGCAGAACTGTTTGAGAATCAAATTAATCAATATATATGAAAGCACATTAAAAATGATGATTTAAAGAGATATGAGAAGAGATTTGTAATATATTTATTCAACTCTTTTTATTAACCTCTTCTCTTCCATCTGCAGTATCCTATCTGGCCTGCCCTGTTTTTCTCAATGCCATTCAAGCAGTAACAAGGAAATGATGGCTTTTTCTTCACTGCCATCCGATAGGAACACTGAAGAACCAACAAAAAATTAAATCTTGGCTTTTGAATCTTTAAGATGATTACTGCAAAGAAATTAAAAAAAAAAAAGCCTAAGAACAAGAGCCTTGGTGTTCAGTTGTATAGACAGGAAACTGTCTTCTGGGAGAAGGTTTGATTGTTATCCTGGTTTTAATTCCAAAATCTTTGCTATAAACTTCCAGCACCAAACCCTAGAGAACCCAGAGCTTAGAATAGACTCCATAAACTGTAGAATGGGAAACACTTTTGATACAAAAGCCTCCCTTTTTAATTAAAGGGCGGTAAAAACATCAGAGGGAGAGTAACGAGTTTGTTGGTTTAAGAAAAGATCTAGTGTCCCATTTGCCATGGTAAATTCTGGAGAAAAGCAGGAAGACAGAAAGTTCAGTGGAAGCACCAGAGAAGTTAGAGGAGCTGACTTCTTTAGCACATGGAGCTGCCATCTCACTAAACTTGGTATAACCTGGTCGTGATGTTGAGATGGCCAGAATCCAGCATGTCTGAGAGCAGCGTCCCAGTGTCTGCTCCGCATCTCATTGCTCCCTTCGGAGGAGTCTAGAAGGGGCTAGGAGGACAGGATGGCAGGAAGGAACCTCACAATGTGCTTGTTCCCAGTGACCGAAGTTTATAGGCTACAGCCAACGTAAATATTTTTATTTGGGTCAGGTGACTTAGCCCAATACCAATAAGGTAACAAAGGGCAACTCAGCAGAGGCCAGAAATGGCAGAAAATGATTCTGGGCTAAATGTAGAGATGATGCAAATACAAGTGGACAATAGGCAAGCCATGTATAAAAATGAAACTGACCCAAAGTCCTGAAGCAACCAGTTCAGGAAGCCAAACCATATTCTCTGTAGCAATCAGCCCTCAAAGGTTAATACTTGGGTCAGTAACTGCCAGTTTCCCAAGTTTTTGCACACCTATGCCCCCAATGACATTGGATGCCCTGCTTCTAGTTAGCCAGCCTCTACCTTCTCTATGCCAGTGATGCCCTGAAGCCTCCTTTTTCCCTCCTCAAAAACTTTCCAATTCTCTCTCTGCCTTTGAGTCTCTTTGAGTGATTATGGTTGACTCCTAGCTATAGCAAGCCCTGAATAAATAGCCTTTACTTGCTTATATTTGGGTGGTCTTTATGTACACATGATTTACACAATGTACATTTCCCCTTTGATGCATGAAATTATATGTAGACTTATTCTAAATCTACAAATCATCTGGGGAAAAGGCAAGAAGCAGCAGCAATGGGAGAATCCTAAATTGGCTAAAGAGTAGCTTAGGAAAACTGAGTTTTAAACCAAATTAGAGTGATTTTTTTTTTTTTTTTTGGTAAGACATTTTCTAGAACCAGGTATAAATGGGAGATTGAGTTAAGTTTAAGTAAAAAGATAGAGATTTTATATATTTGGGGGATATTCCCATGTTATAACATGTAGTATGTTGGAGAAGAATTGTGTTGAGCATTATTGCCTTTCTTATTTATTTATACTAAAAATGAAGATATATAACGTTCATTTTTCATTCATTCACTTTTCAGTCATCAAATTATTATTGTTATTATTATTATTTACTATTTTCTGGATACCACTGATGCAAAGAAGAGTGACATGGATATCTGTTGTTCAGCAGCCCTAGTTGGGACACTGTTTAGCAGGGTCACTAGCACACATAGAATGCAGGAGTGAACAAGTAATATTTGCTAGTAGTATTATTTATGTAAGAAGTTGCTTACCCCATACCTCAAAGCTCTTAGAAGATACAGTGAGGTCCCCCTGTCCAAAGGGACCACAATAGCTCTGCTCTTAAATTTCTAGGCATCTCTGATATTTAAAACTTTTAGAAAACCAACACTTCTTTCATGAAACCATTTCAGTAGGTACTAGTGCAAGAAAACATGTGAAATTTGGGGTTCCAAACATCTAATCAGGATAACAACATTTAAGTTGTCAGTCAATTCAGCTCGCAATCTTTTTGGCAGTGGATTTAAGATGAAAAGCAATTTAAGGAGTTATATTATTTCCCTACTGTATTTAATCAAAGTTAGCAGTCTAAAATAATTAGGAAACAGAGATGTAATTTACATAAAAGCTGCACATTTTTTTTTTAAAAGCAGATGTTTTTTAATGTGCAATTTATTTCCTATAGAGCTGTGAGAAATTTAAATTTAAGATTTGGAAATTATACTCCTTCTTACCCTCAGTCTCATTTCACCAGGTGCTGTGGATTGCCTTTCTCTTAAAAATTTATTTTCTCCTTCACTAACCCCATGTCTTTCCCCATGATGTCATTTTTTAGAATAGAAAATTAATTGTGAAAAGATAGTAGATGGCAGATTTAATTATTCCCTGGTGGCTCAGATGGTAAAGAATCTGCCTATGATGTAGGAGACGCAGGTTCAATCCCTGGGCTGGGAACATCCCCTGGAGAAGGGAATGACTACCCACTCTAGTATTCTTGCCTAGAGAATTCCATGGACAGTGGAGCCTGGTGGGTTACAGTCCATGGGATCACAAAGAGTTGAACACAACTGAGCTACTAAGTACATATCACATCTTATAGGGATTAAGAAATAATGGTTAAAATAATATAAAATTTGATATGTTTAAATGTATTTCAACTGTTTGAGCACCTAATATGTGCTAAGCACTGTACCAGATCCCAAGGGAAGACAAGTTAAATGACGTAGCCTTATTCTCAAGGAACTCACAGATGTATAGGAGAGAAAAAAGAATAGCAGTTCTGTTTCATCTTTTTCATTTCTTTCGAAGTTTTGCACACATTTCACTAGATAGTCTTAGATTCTTTATGTTTTTTGATGCTGTGGTAAAAGGTACCATTAAAAACTCCATTTTTTGTTTGTTTATTGTCAGAATATAGAAGTACAGTTGATTATTTTGATCTGGTATGTCGATAAATTCACTCATTCTATAGACTCTTGAAATATAGCATATGTCTGTAGATTCTTAAGAATTATGTTATCTGTGAATAATGACATTTCTTTCTTTCTGGTCTTATGCCTCTTATTTATATTTATTGTCTTATTACACTGATTTGGAATATGAAGTGAAGTGAAGTCGTTCAGTCATGTCCGACTCTTTGTGACCCCGTGGACTGTAGCCTACTAGGCTCCTCCCTCCATGGGATTCTCCAGGCAAGAGTACTGGAGTGGGTTGCCATTTCCTTCTTCAGAGGATCTTCCCTACCTAGGGATCGAACCCAGGTCTCCTGCATTGTCAGCAGACGGTTTATCCTCTAAGCCACCAGGGAAGCTCATTTGGAATATAGTTTATATCAAATATAAAATTCGTAGTGGTTGGCATCTTTACTAGTTCTTACTCTCAAGGGAAAGTTTGAAATATTTTGCCACCGGCCATATTTCTTACAGATGTTTTTTCTTGTTGTAAGTATTGTTGTTGTTCAGTCACTTAGTCGTGTCTGACTCTTTGCAGCCCCATGGACTGTAATACACCCATCCCCCCTGTCCTTCACTATCTCCAATTTATCTATTCTGAATCTTCCCAACAACAAAAGTAATAATCAATTGCTCTTGACTATTCAGCAGTGGCCACAAGACTGGAAAAGGTCAGTTTTCATTCCAATCCCAAAGAAAGGAAATGCCAAAGAATGCTCAAACTACCACACAATTGCACTCATCTCACACACTAGTAAAGTAATGCTTAAAATTCTCCAAGCCAGATTCCACAATACATGAACCGTGAACTTCCAGATGTTCAAGCTGGTTTTAGAAAAGGTGGAGGAACCGGAGATTAAATTGCAAACATCTGCTAGATCATGGAAAAAGCAAGAGAGTTCCAGAACAACATCTATTTCTGCTTTATTGACTATGCCAAAGCCTTTGACTGTGTGGATCATAATATGCTGTGGAAAATTCTGAAAAAGATGGGAATACCAGACCACTTGACCTGCCTCTTAAGAAACCTGTATGCAGGTCAGGAAGCAACAGTTAGAACTGGACATGGAACAACAGACTGGTTCCAAATAGGAAAAGGAGTATGTCAAGGCTGTATATTGTCACCCTGCTTATTTAATTTCTATGCAGAGTACATCATGAGAAACGCTGGGTTGGAAGAAGCACAAGCTGGAATCAAGATTGCCAGGAGAAATATCACTAACCTCAGATATGCAGATTACACTACCCTTATGGCAGAAAGTGAAGAAGAACTAAAGAGTCTCTTAATAAAAGTGAAAGAGGAGAGTGAAAAAGTTGGCTTAAAGCTCAATATTCAGAAAACTAAGATCATGGCAACCAGTCCCATCACTTCATGGGAAATAAATGAGGAAACAGTGGAAACTGTGCCTGACTTTATTTTTCTGGGCTCCAAAATCACTGCAGATGGTGATTGCAGCCATGAAATTAAAAGACACTTACTCCTTGGCAGGAAAGTTATGACCAAATTAGACAGCATATTAAAAAGCAGAGACAACCAAGGTCCAATTCTTCGGCCCTCAGCCTTCTTCACAGTCACTCAGTCGTATCCAATTCTTTGCAACCCCATGAATCGCAGCAGGCCAGGTGTCCATGTCCATCACCAGCTCCCGGAATTTGCTCAAACTCATGTCCATCGAGTTGGTGATGCCATCCAACCAAGTCATCCTCTGTTGTCCCCTTCTCCTCCTGCCTTGAATCTTTCTCAGCATCAGGGTCTTTCCCAAAAAGTCAGTTCTTTGCATCTGGTGGCTAAAGTATTGGAGCTTCAGCTTTAGCATCAGTCCTCTCAATGAATATTGAGGACTGATTTCCTTTAGCATTGACTGGTTTGATCTTGCAGTCCAAGGGACTCTCAAGAGTCTTCTCCAATACCACAGTTCTTTAGCACTCAGCTTTCTTTATAGTCCAACTCTCACATCCATACATGACTACTGGAAAAACCATACCTCTGACTAGACTGACCTTTGTTGGCAAAGTAATGTCTCTGCTTTTTAATATGCTGTCTAGGTTGGTCATGTTTGGATGTGAGAGTTGGACTGTGAAGAAAGCTGAGCACCGAGGAATTGATGCTTTTGAACTGTGGTGTTGGAGAAGACTCTTGAGAGTCCCTTGGACTGCAAGGAGATCCAACCAGTCCATTTTAAAGATTAGTCCTGGGTGTTCTTTGGAAGGACTGATGCTAAAGCTGAAACTCCAGTACTTTGGCCACCTCATACAAAGAGTTGACTCATTGGAAAAGACTCTGATGCTGGGAGGGATTGGGGGCAGGAGGAGAAGGGGACGACAGAGGATGAAATGGCTGGATGGCACCACTGACTTGATGGACATGAGTTTGAGTGAACTCTGGGAGTTGGTGATGGACAGGGAGGCCTGGTGTCCTGCGATTCATGGGGTCGCAAAGAGTCGGACATGATTGAGTGACTGAAATGAACTGAACTGAACTGAGGTTGGTCATAAATTTTCTTCCAAGGAGCAAACATCTTTTAATTTCATGGCCACAGTCACCATCTTCAGTGATTTTGGAGCCCCCCAAAATAAAGTCTCTCACTGTTTCCATTGTTTCCCCATTTATTTCCATGAAGTGATGGGACCAGATGCCATGATCTTAGGTTTTTTAATGAAACCCTTGCATTAGGCCAAGGGGAAAAAAAAAAAAAAACCATATATCAAGTGCTCAATAAATATTGAATGACCATTTAAATGAATAATACATGACAGGCCCAGTTTAGTAAGACTCTTCTAGAATGCTCTTTTTCTCTCTACCAGTTGTATCACCAAGACTTGGCTGGAGACCCCCTCCCTGAGGCTTTCCTTATCCAGTCATCCTCTGATAGGATAAAAAAGTGAGGATGTGGTAGAAAGCATCTGCATCTTTGATGTCATTCATAATGTTACTGTATTTGATTTCCATTGGAGATTTTGTGTGTGTGTGTATTAATATACACACGTTTATACACATACAGATATTTGGTAGAAAAGAGACTTGCATGGACTTATATATGGCTCTTCTGATTTTCTGATCATGACTGCTCTCAGTTTCATGGATCAGAGGGTCCTAAACTTCCTAATTGCTGAGCAAACTCATCCCATCCATATTCAGGTAATGGGGGAAAATTACAGGGTGAATTTTTAGAGTCAGTTAACCTATTATAAAGATAAATTAATTTTAAGGCTGTTTATCAGTAACCTGACCCACATAAGTTGCTAGTCTTAGCAACCCACAAGTACCATATTATTTGTGGTAAAGTTACCAAATTATTTTTTTTCTAATTCTAGAATCTGTTTCATTTAAAGGTAATATGCAATAACATGGAAAAAAATTTGGATAAAGGGCTCTGATTCTTCATTGTGTGAAATCAAACAAGGCCTTATTTTCTTAAACCCAGACTTTTTGTCTTTGTGTTTTGTTTATTCAGATCATCCAGCCCTCCCCTCACTCCTGTTTTTCAAATGTTAGTAATCTATTTCAGTATTAGGAATTCTGTTTTAGTTTTCCATTATTGTGTAACAGATTGCCACAAACTTAGCCACTTAAAACAACACCCATCTATTATCTTACAGTTTCCATGGGTTAGGGATCTGGGCATGGTTTTGTTGTATTCTGCTCAGGGACTCACAGGGCTGCAACAACAACAACAACAATAATAATAATAGCAAACAGGGTGTACTCTCACATAGAGAGTCAACTGAGACAGAATTTAAATTGTTGGAAGAATTCATTTCTTTGCAGCTATGTCATTGAAGGCTCCAGTTGTTTTTTTTTTTCTGGCTATCGGCTGGCGCTACCCTTGGTTTGTAGAGGAATCCTATAGTTTCTTGACTCATGAACTTCTGCAAGCTGATTATTTACTTCATCAAAGACCATATAGAGAGTCTACAACTTCCCTTCTTGCAAGATGCTATCTGTGTGTGTCTGTGTGTGTATATAGTGGGAGTGGCTGCCTATAGTCTTAGCCATCTAGTGTATAATCACCAAAGAACATCAATTACCTTTGCTATATTGTATCAGTTGGAAACAAGTCATAGACTGCCGGGGTCCAGCCCTGGTGGATCCAGGGAATTCGAAGCCGGGACGGAGTCAGCGTCCTAGGAAAAAACTTATTTAGCTACAGATATATAGAGAGATTAGAAACGGATAGTGTAGTAGGAAATATTGGTGGAGAAAGAGAGGCTGAATAACTTGGTTTATGTGGAAAACTAATAAAACCTAGAGACAAGAGGTTTGCACCATCTATATTGGGCTACCGGCGTCCACTTGAATAGTGGAGGGTGCCCCACCTTGGGCTCCTTCTCGCATGGATCTTAGAAGCCAGGGCAAGTGAGTAGACTTGGCGAGCCTCTGCGCTCCAGATGGGAATTCAGCTGGAAAAGGGGAGAAGAAAATGACATGGGGGAGCCCAGCATCGGTGCAAGACTCAAGACGTTATTTTCAGAATCACCTTATATACCCCAAGTTGTACATAAAGAAATAATGGAATATGCAGAGTCATGCAGGGGCAGCAGTCCTGACCCTCATTGAGACCAGGCTTTCTTTTTGAATACCTTCCCATATACAAAAGGTGGTTTACATTATCTTCTGGCCAATAGGCCTGTTAACATTTTTATGGCTCTCTTCCTAGATAAATGTCTATCAACCAGAAAACTCGTGTTTTTTCTTTACTCTGCATCACCCTTAAAGTACTAAATAAAGTTACATTTCTGTAGAACAAAGGTGCAGTGGGTTATAACAAAGAAAGTACTTAACTCAAAAATCTAATTTGCTAATGCCAGGGCTAGTATCTGTTTTTTTTTCTATATACCAACTATATCTACAAATAAAAGATATGAAAATTTGGCAGCAAGTATTGGCTCAACAAATGAAACCTTTAATCAGTCCTATTCTAATGGTTTTAACTCCTTGGAAGCCCCTACATTCCTAGGATGTTTTAAGCTTCCTGTGCCTCTCATGGTCAGGAGGCCGCAAGCAATCACATGCACAGCTTTAAGAGTCCAGCAGGCAGGCTAGAAAGCCATCAGGGGGGTTTTGGATAGAAACACGATTATTTTGCCCAGGAGATTTATTATCTAAAAGCTCTAAATTAAATTTTTCCATAAAAAGGTGGTGGGGGGGACAGTCCCCTGTTAATGTCAGAAGAATAGGTGGAAAGCATAACACAGTAAAGCAGGCAGACTCTGGTTTTTGGGGGTGGATGCTCAGGAAATTCCAGGGGGAACCCCTGAAGCCTGATCATGCCCTTGCGTTTTGTCAGGCTTCCTTCCTCATAACCTTTGCCATGGGCAGGATTCCTCACGCTGGCTCCCGGCAATAGACACCATCTGTATTCATGGGGAAGGCATTATACAAAGAGATGAACACCAGGAGGTAAGAATCATTTGGATTACCCCACGGTTGGTCTGAAACAAACTGCATATTGAATAAGCCATCACCAAACAGTACAGACTTTATCTATTTTGTGATTCTCCATAAAGACAGAATGGACTCCCTCTCAGTTAATAGGTAGGATGTTCAGTCTGAAGATGTGGGTGCATGTGTGCTCAATCATGTCTAACTCTTTGCCACTTCATCGACTGTAACCCACCAGGTTCCTCTGTCCAAGCAATTTTCCACTTAAGAATACTGGAGTGGGTTGCCATTTCTGATGACATAAAAGTCTATTCTGCAGAGTACAGTGAACTCTGTAGTTCTCAAGCATGTTACTTCCCCTATTATTTCTCAGTGTGTTCTGAGTCATCTAGGGGATACACGAGTAGGTCTTACGTGGTAAATTCATGCCAACAATCCTATCTTCCTAAGTTTTTGTATCTTTCATCTATATTTTACTGAAGACGTTCTAGAACCTTAACCTAGGCCATGGTTGAGTTCAAGTTTCATGCAGTCAACTGGACAAATGTCAGAAGTGTGTTCAGTTCCTCTGACACATTCAGTCCAGAATTCCTGATCAGTATAACTGTGCAGATAACTTCAGCCTAAGCTAAATTTGTGTTCTTCATTCCCCGAATTAGTGTTTTTAAAGTCCATTTCCAAGTATTTTATCTATGTTTATGCTGATGAATGTTAGTAAAATAATGTAGCTCTTTCAGTTTATAAATTTTAGGATAAAATTTGGCTCTAGGCTGAAGCAAATACTCCAAGGATTGCATAGTAAATGTAATAACATATTAAATAGCAATATATGTAGTCACAGTGACGAGTTGCAGAGGAAGAGCGAGGCCATTGAACTGAACAAAATGAAGTGAAATATTTTTTTCACTAAAGAGCTTAGTGAGTTTCTGAAAAAAGGAATAAATATGCAATGTTTACCATGCTTTTCAGACATTGAGACCTGTTTTCCCCTTGACTAATTTATAAAACCTTGGAAATAACAAGTGAGTGCAAAGAAAGAGGTTCAGGTGTAAGGAGACCCATAATTTAGCTTTGCTTAGTCATTAAACAGCTGTTTGATTTTTGGTGATTCACTTTACCTCGGTGTGCTTTGCTATTTTCATCTGTAAATTGACAAATTCAGATACACATGGATTCTAGAGTGTCCCATCCCCTGTGTGCCCAATTGCTCAGTCATGTCTGACTCTTGGTGACCCCATGGACTGTAGCCCACCAGGCTCCTCTGTCCATGGGGATTCTCTAGGCAAGAATACTAGAGTGGGTTTACATGCCCTCCTCCAGGAGATCTTTGCAACCCAAGGATTGAACCCAGGTCTCCCACATTGCAGGTGGATTCTTTACCATCTGAGCCACCAGGGAACCCCATCACCTCCTCTAAATGTTTAACTGGAAAAATACTTTATACAGATTAAAATAAAAAAGCTCATGAATAATTTTTGACTGCTTTAAGAAACATTCTAATTATGTCCTCACCTGTAAAGTTACATAATTAGAATGTTTCTTTTTTTCTTAATACAAATTTATTTGTTTTAATTGGAGGCTAATTACTTTACAATATTGTATTGGTTTTGCCATACATCAATATGAATCCCCCACGGGTGTACACGTGTTCCCCATCCTGAATCCCCCTCCCACCTCCCACCCCATACCATCCCTCTGGGTCATCCCAGTGCATCAGCCCTGAGCATCCTGTATCATGCATTGAACCTGGTCTGGTGATTCGTTTCACATATAATATTATACATGTTTCAACGCCATTGTCCCAAATCATCCCACCCTCTCCCTCTCCCACAGAGTCCAAAAGATGGTTCTATACATCTGTGTCTCTTTTGCTGTCTCGCATACAGGGTTATCGTTACCATCTTTCTAAATTCCATATATATGCTTTAGTATACTGTATTGGTGTTTTTCTTTCTGGCTTACTTCACTCTGTATGATAGGCTCCAGTGTCATCCACCTCATTAGAACTGATTCAAATATATTCTTTTTAATGGCTGAGTAATACTCCATAGTTTATATGTACCACAGCTTTCCTATCCATTCATCTGCTGATGGACATCTAGGTTGCTTCCATGTCCTGGCTATTATAGACAGTGCTGGGGTGAACATTGGGGTACATGTGTCTCTTTCACTTCTGGTTTCCTTGGTATGTATGCCCAGCAATGGGATTGCTGGGTCCTAAGTCAGTTCTATTTCCAGCTTTTTAAGGAATCTCCACACTGTTCTCCATAGTGGCTATACTAGTTTGCATTCCCACCAACAGTGTAAGAGGGTTCCCTTTTCTTCACACCCTCTCCAGCATTTATTGCTTGTAGACTTTTGGATTGCAGCCATTCTGACTGGCATGAAATGGTACCTTATTGTGGTTTTGATCTGCACTTCTCTGATAATGAGTGATGTTGAACATCTTTTCATGTGTTTATTAGCCATCTGTACGTCTTCTTTGGTGAAATGTCTGTTTAGGTCTTTGGCCCAATTTTTGATTTGGGTCATTTGTTTTTCTGGAATTGAGCTGCAGGAATTGCTTGTATATTTTTGAGATTAATTCTTTGTCATTTGCTTCACTTGCTGTTATTTTCTCCCATTCTGAAGGCTGTCTTTTCATCTTGCTTACAGTTTCCTTTGTTGTGCAGAAGCTTTTAATTTTAATTAGGTCCCATTTGTTTATTTTTGCTTTTATTTCCAATATTCTGGGAGGTGGGTCATAGAGGATCCTGCTGTGATTTATGTCAGAGAGTGTTTTGCCTATGTTCTCCTCTAGGAGTCTTATAGTTTCTGGTCTTACATTTAGATCTTTAATCCATTTTGAGTTTATTTTTGTGTGTGGTGTTAGAAAGTGATCTAGTTTCATTCTTTTACAAGTGGTTGACCAGTTTTCCCAGCACCACTTGTTAAGGAGATTGTCTTTTCTCCATTGTATATTCTTGCCTCCTTTGTCAAAGATAAGGTGTCCATAGGTGCACGGATTTATCTCTGGGCTTTCTATTTTGTTCCATTGATCAATATTTCTGTCTTTGTGCCAGTACCATACTGTCTTGATGACTGTGGCTTTGTAGTAGAGCCTGAAGTCAGGCAAGTTGATTCCTCCAGTTCCATTCTTCTTTCTCAAGATTGCTTTGGCTATTCGAGGTTTTTTGTATTTCCATACAAATCTTGAAATTATTTGTTCTAGTTCTGTGAAAAATGTTGCTGGTAGCTTGATAGGGATTGCATTGAATCTATAGGTTGCTTTGGGTAGTATACTCATTTTCACTATATTGATTCTTCCGATCCATGAACATGGTATATTACTCCATCTATTAGTGTCCTCTTTGATTTCTTTCATCAGTGTTTTATAGTTTTCTATATATAGGTCTTTAGTTTCTTTAGGTAGATATATTCCTAAGTATTTTATTCTTTTCATTGCAATGGTGAATGAAATTGTTTCCTTAATTTCTCTTTTTTCTCATTATTAGTGTATAGGAATGCAAGAGATTTCTGTGTGTTGATTTTATATCCTGCAACTTTACTATATTCATTGATTAGCTCTAGTAATTTTCTGGTGGAGTCTTTAGGGTTTTCTATGTAGAGGATCATGTCATCTGCAAACAGTGAGAGTTTTACTTCTTTTCCAATTTGGATTCCTTTTATTTCTTTTTCTACTCTGATTGCTGTGGCCAAAACTTCCAGAACTATGTGGAATAGTAGCAGTGAAAGTGGGCACCCTTGTCTTGTTCCTGACTTTAGGGGAAATGGTTTCAATTTTTCACCACTGAGGATAATGTTTGCTGTGGGTTTGTCATATATAGCTTTTATTATGTTGAGGTATGTTCCTTCTATTCCTGCTTTCTGGAGAGTTTTTATCATAAATGGATGTTGAATTTTGTCAAAGGTTTTCTCTGTATCTATTGAGATAATCATATGGCTTTTATTTTTCAATTTGTTAATGTGGTGTATTACTTTGATTGATTTGCGGATATTGAAGAATCCTTGCATCCCTGGGATAAAGCCCACTTGGTCATGGTGTATGATCTTTTTAATGTGTTGTTGGATTCTGACTGCTAGAATTTTGTTAAGGATTTTTGCATCTGTGTTCATCAGTGATATTGGCCTGTAGTTTTCTTTTTTTGTAGTATCTTTGTCAGGTTTTGGTATTAGGGTGATGGTGGTCTCATAGAATGAGTTTGGAAGTTTACCTTTCTCTGCAATTTTCTGGAAGAGTCTGAGTAGGATAGGTGTTAGCGCTTCTCTAAATTTTTGGTAGAATTCAGCTGTGAAGCCATCTGGACCTGGGATTTTGTTTGCTGGAAGATTTCTGATTACAGTTTCAATTTCCGTTCTTGTGATGGATCTGTGAAGATTTTCTATTTCTTCCTGGTTCAGTTTTGGAAAGTTGCACTTTTCTAAGAATTTGTCCATTTCTTCCAAGTTGTCCATTTTATTGGCATATAATTGCCGATAGTAGTCTCTTATGATCCTTTGTATTTCTGTGTTGTCTGTTGTGATCTCTTCCAGCTTGCTAGTGGCAGATGCAGGCGTCTGCACTGCATTTCCGCTGGGGGACTTACTGTTGGGCACGTAATCTATGGGTTTTAATTATTTATTTATTTTTCCTCCTGGTTATGTGGCCCTCTGTGGTTCCAAGGCTCACCACAGACTCGGCAGTGAGAGTGTTTCCTGGTGTTTGGAAACTACTCTCTTTTTTCAGACTCCCTTCCCAGGACAAAGCTCCATCCCTACCTCTTTTGTCTCTCTTTTTGTCTTTTATATTTTTCCTACCTCCTTTTGAAGACAATGGGGTGCTTTTCTGGGTGCCTGATGTCCTCTGCTGGCATTCAGAAGTTGTTTTGTGGAATTTACTCGGCATTCAAATGTTCTTTTTAAAAAAATATGAATTTATCTATTTTAATTGGAGGCTAATTAATTTACAATACTGTGTTGGTTTTGTCAAATGTTCTTTTGATGAATTTGTTGGGAAGAAAGTGGTCTCCCTGTCCTATTCCTCCACCATCATAGTTAGAATGTTTTCTTAAAGCAGTGAAAAATTATTCATGAGATTTTTTATCTTCATCTAATATAAAGTCTTCTTCCAGTTAATTATTTTAATAATAATAGTAAGTGAGAAAGAACAGAAAAATCTGATATTTTTTTAAGTTTTGTAGTACATGTAAGGCACTTGAAAACCTTTCCACATTTGTAGATAATTCAGTTACAGACAACTGAAGGCAAGCAAACGCCTAAATTATTTTTTTTCCAAGCCTTTACTAGCTTAATATTTGACCTGTTTATACTCTCATAGAATTTAATCCATACGCTGGAATCAAATACTTAAAATCAGTGAAATGATTTGTAAGAGCTGTTTGAAGTCCTAAAGCACTTTGAATACTCTTCAATCAGCTAAAATTTTGTTTCCATTAGATGCTGAAAAATGTGCTTTTTTCTGTCAAAATTAAATCAGCATATTTCCAGTCCCTTGCCTTGGAAAGTAAGATTCTGAAGTTATTCTGAATAGTCTCTTGGAAGTTATTTTTTTTCCTTGCTTGCTAACCAGAGAAGGCATTTTTTTTATAAACTGCACAATGAAACTAACAGTAAAAACCCTTCTCTGATTAATCTAGAATGAAAGAATCTTCAACCTGTTAAAGTATTTAGAGATTGCTGACAGTAATAGACTACCACTAAAGTTAAGGAATGTGAGGTTTCAAGAAAGTAAGTGAGACTGCATGTCATGTAGCTAGTTAGTCAAAAAGTTCAAACTAGAATCTAAGTCTTTTTACTGTGGTTTTGAAAATGCTACTTATTATGAACAAAGAAGCCTCTGGTCGTTAAAATATCCTGCTTCTACCTTTGGCTTCCCTGATAGCTCAGTTGGTAAAGAATCCACCTGCAATGCAGGAGACCTTGGTTTGATTCCTGGGTCAGAGAGATCTGAAAGGGATAGGTTACCCACTCCAGTATTCTTGGGAAGGATAGGTTACCCACTCCAATATTCTTGGGCTTCCTTTGTGGCTCAGCTGGTAAAGAATCCACCTACCATGCAGGAGACCTGGGTTCAATCTCTACCTTGAATCTCTTTCTCATGTTTTATAAAAACTCGAGATTGCAACAGAGTTTTGTTTTGTCTTTGTTTGTTTGTTTGTTTTGTTAAATTTATTTAAAGTTCTATGTTAATGTTTAATAGGATTTTTCATTTCCTACATTAGATTGAGTCATGTATTCACAGATTTTGATGGATACATCTAGTTTCTATAGTAGCCTCCTTCCAATTGCTTAAACTTTGCGTTACCCAGAATATGAAGGAATGATAAAGATATATTTATTATACTTGATGAAATCCCCAGTTCTTATTACCAGCTTTGGTTTATATCTCATATGATCTGAGGGAAACGAAAAATCATTATGAATGCCCTGAATTCTGACAAAGCTTGACCTCTTCTGAGAAGTACTGTTGTGAAAAGAAAAGGCATGTTTAGTGAGAGTGTCTCTTACCAACTCTCTAGGTGTTTGTACAACACCTGTCTGAAAGGCCAGGGTTTATTCAGGGAAGGAAATGGCTCTAAACCAGTTTCATAAGCATAAATAAGCAAGTAGGCTAAAGAAACTGCTTAGCATCTAAGGGAGGAGCTTGGAGGGGCTTTCTCATAAAACTTTTCTTAGAGTAATTCCACATTTTGTTAATATTCATAATATGTTCATTTTTGCAGCATTTTTGTAATGAGAAAATTGGACCTAGGAGGCATACAATGGTTTGTATTCAGTCCAATTTGTTCAACAAATAAGCATTTAATAAGGAAATGAACACTTTAAGAGATAAGCTTTCTGATTTTATTGGGAGTCAGAATTGGATGATCCAGAGAAAATATTAAAGATCTTTCTTTGAAACTTCCTTTTCTGATCTAGTAAGAGGAGATGTCAGCCCAGACCAAATATTATTTTGTTAGTATTGGGACCAAGAACAGAACATGAATAGTTAGCTTTTCCATTTTCTTCTGGGAGTGAATTTGGGCAGAAAAGAGTGTTTGGGGCACTGAGGTACCTAGTTGAGAATATTTACTTACCCACTGTTTTCTTAAGTCTGATATGTAATTTTCAAAAGCGATAATGTTTGAATTAAACTAAATTACAGCATGAAAAGTTCAAACTTTTAGTCCAAGCACTATCTAAAATATTTGATAGATTACAAATTCTTGAGTTTCATGACTAATCTATTTAATCAGAATCTGTGGAGTCCAAACCCTAAAATCTGCATATGTAAAAATGACTGTTGGTTTTATTGTACAGATCTTCCTTGACTTATGATATTATGGCTTGATAAACCCATCTTAAATTGAGAATATCATAACTCAAAAATGCATGGAATACATCAAACCTGCCCAACATGACAGCTTAGCCTTGCCTACCTTAAATGTATTCAGAACACTTCCGTTAGTCTATAGTTGGGCGAAATTATCTCACTCAAAACCTACTTTAAAATAAGGTGTTAAATATCTCATATAATTTTATTGAATACAGTACTGGAAGTGAAAAATATGATGGTTGTGTTGGTAAAAAACTTGTAAGTGTGTCAGTTGTTTACTTTCGTGGTCACGTGGCTGACTGGGAGCTGTCCGTCTCATCTCTCTGTCCAGCATCCAGAGGTAATATGGCACCGCAAATCACTAGCCTAGGAAAAGATTGTCATTCAAATACAATTTCTAGTGAATAAATGCATATCAGTTTTGCACCACCATAAACTTGGAAAATCATCAGTTGAACCATTTTAAATCTGGGACTGTGTGTACTTCCTAACGTTTGTGAACACTTGCCTAAAAGCTTATTCTGGATGCTTTTCAGAGAAGTCTCTCAAAAGTCCCTCACTTTCCTTAAGAAATTACTGATTTTCTTAGTTTATTTTTTTTCTGAATATGTCATGTTTTCTTTCTGTACTGTGATCTTCCTGGCATCATTGAAAATTAATTCTAGCTTCTCTCCGGATATGTTGAACAGTGATACACTATTGATGATGCCTATTGGACCACAAGCTGCTAGGCCACAGTCCATAGGGTTGCACAGAGTTGGACACGAGTGGAACGACTTAGCACACAGAGAATACGTAAAATTTTACCTGATACTTTTTTCCTCCTTTTCTGCAGTTTTGTCTATAGGAAAATAGAAACAGATAAGTATGACAATTTGACTAACCAATAGTGCTTTTGAAAATTTGTTTCAAATGAAAAAAAAAATGGAAATAATCATCACGAGAAACAGTTTATGAGACAACATTTTTTAAAAATTCTGTTTAGAACTACTTATTTTCAGTAGGGATTTAACTTTTTTTCATTGAATTAAAGTAGACAAACTCTAAAAAATTAAAACTTGAGGCTAGTTAGCATAGCTCTATGAATGAATGAACATCTGTTGAGAAGTATGCTACATTTGAGA
This sequence comes from Capra hircus, assembly GCF_001704415.2. Taxonomy (NCBI): domain Eukaryota; kingdom Metazoa; phylum Chordata; class Mammalia; order Artiodactyla; family Bovidae; genus Capra; species Capra hircus. The sequence continues at coordinate 12,697,530 of NC_030812.1, forward strand.
AGTAAACATTACATTTGAATTTTAGCAAATTAACCTGAATTCCTAATACTTTCAACCTTAACTACAGATAGCTTAGACTTTTTTTGATTTGCTTCTAATCTATAGATTCTGAGGACTGTCTTTGAACTAAGAATCTCAGGAAAAGGACACTAGAGAGAGGAATTTGGAGAGAAACTGACATACTCTGTGGTTTGAGTGTAAAATATTGAAGTGTTAGTGAGAAAGCATTTGTCTCAGGACTGGGGGATGAGGATTAATTTTGAAGTAAATGCTGCAGTTTTTGATTCTTCACTCTTTACAGCCAAACTGATAGCAAAAGAGACTTTTTATTTTTTATTTTTTTAATTATTTTTTTTATTTTTAAATTAAAAAAAATTTAATTTAAAAAAAAATTTTAATTTTTTTAAAATTTTACTTTATAATACTGTATTGATTTTGCCATACATTGACATGAATCTGCCACGGGTGTACATGAGTTCCCAATCATGAACCCCCCTCCCACCTTCCTCCCCGTATCATCTCTCTGGGTCATCCCAGTGCACCAGCCCCAAGCATCCTGTATCATGTATTGAACCTAGACTGGTGATTCGTTTCTTACATGATAGTATACATGCTTCAGTGCCATTCTCCCAAATCATCCCACCCTCTCCCTCTCCCACAGAGTCCAAGTCTGTTCTATACATCTGTGTCCTTTTGCTGTCTCACATACAGGGTTATCATTACCATCTTTCTAAATTCCATATATATGGTTTAGTATACTGTATTGGTGTTTTTCTTTCTGGCTTACTTCACTCTGTATAATCGGCTCCAGTTTCATCCACCTCATTAGAACTGATTCAAATGTATTCTTTTTAATGGCTGAGTAATACTCATTGTGTATATGTACGACAGCTTTCTTATCCATTTGTTTGCTGATGGACATCTAGGTTGCTTCCATGTCCTGGCTATTATAAACAATGCTGTGATGAACATTGGGGTACACGTGTCTCTTTCAATTCTGGTTTCCTTGGTGTGTTTTAATTATCATCATTAATTAGCTGTGGGGCCAAAAGAAATGGAACTACCTGCGCATTGTCTATTGTTTCCCAAACTAGCTTACCTTCAGTCACTGAGGGTACATGGTAAAAAGACAGATATCTAGGTTGCTGACTGTCAGATTCTGATCCATATTGTCCATGATGGGACTTTAGGGAATTTGGATTTTTAAAAAATTATATAAGTTTAGAAACATCATTCTAGTCTATTTTCTTCTTTGTCAAAATTGTCCTTATTTTTTTTAAAAAAGGCTAATTCTTATCATCTCCTTCAGCTTTCTATCCCTTCAGGTTATTGCTGTAAGTGAGAAATCAGGAGTTCTATTCCTGCTCTGCCACTTCATATGAATTAACACAAACCATATAATTGTCTTCAATTTCCTTAATTTTGTTCCTCAGACATTAACATTAATTCTTATATATAGGACATTTGTGAAAGGAAGGAATTAGGCAAAATGATCTCCTTAGTCTTTTTGATGTCCAAGATTTTATATATATAGAACGTATTCTCTATCCCAGAGTCTTCCCTGGTGGCTCAGATGGTAAAGAATCTGCCTGGGTTCAATCCCTGGGTTGGGAAGATCCCCTGGGGAAGTGCATGGCAACCCACTCCAGTATTCTTACCTGGAGAATCCCCATGGACAGAAGAGCCTGGCAGGCTATAGTCCATGGGGTTGCAAAGAGTCCAACACAACTGAGTGACTAAGCACAGCACATCCTAGAGTCAGTTCTTGAGACAGAATGAACTTCACCTTTTCCTTTGAATAGACAGGGTATGCCATAACACACTCTTGGCTTTTGACTTACAATTTATGTCAATGGTTTTGTGTCTAAACAGTCCATTAACCTTGAATGGAAACCCTCCTATATGTAGGTTAATGTTTTGAACTGTAAATCCTTTGTATATCACAAAATGTCTGGCTGCATAAAACAGCTTTAAGAAATCAATATTTTGGTAAAGTGTTCTTTAACAGTGGGAAAGATTCTCAGGTATAATCCAATTTCTGCCAGTGACAAAATAAACGGCAAAACTTGGAGTCACAGAATTTTAGAGCCTAGTCTTTGGTGTACAGTATTTTCATCATTTAAATAAAATAGCTTTGTGTCAAGGTTTGGCCATCTTGAAAGTGACAAAAAGAAAGTAAATAATCAGTATCCTACATCTTAGAACTTTGCTTCATAAGAAGCAATCCTCTGGTGTGTTTATCAGCAAGAAAATGAAATCCGTTTTGATTCTCAAATGTGATTTTTTATTCCACAGTCTTCCCAATTCCCAACAGTATAAAACATACTACAGGATATTTTATAAGTGTCTTCCCTGTGTCAAATGTGCTAGAGAGAGAAGAGAGTAAAATGAAGATATCTTCCACCTCAAATCCACATTCTTAAAGGGCTTAGATGCTGGTGAGGAAATCAGGCAATGCACTAAAAACCAAGGAAACCATATAGTTCATTATCAGGCATACAGTGTATTAGAAATAAACAGAGGAGGGAGAGTGTGGAGTACTTGGAGACAGGTGGGTTGCTAGTGACATTGGATGGTTTCACTGAAAAAAATCCACTCAGCAAAGACTTGAAGAAGGTGAGGGTTGGAAAGATTGAAGGAGGGAGAAGATGACAGAGGACAAGATGGTGGGATGGCATTGCCGACTCAATAGACATGAGTTTGAGCAAGCTCAGGGAGTTGGTGATGGACAGGGAGGCCTGGCGTGCTGCAGTCCATGGGATTGCAAAGGGTCAGACACAACTGAGTGACTGAACTGACTGACTGAATCTGTGGCTAGGCTTTTCTAGGCAGAGGGAAAAAATAATGCAAAGTCCTGAGGTGGGAGCATACTTGGCATGTTCTTAGAGCTTCTAGGATTTCAGTGGGATTAGAGGAGGAAATGTAAGGTGTATGTATTGGGTACAAGGGCACAGAGTCCATGGGATCATATCGTGCAGGATATGGCAGGTTATGGTAAGAATTTCAGCGTTGACTCTGAGGGGCATGGAGACCATTGGAGGGTTTTGTGCAGCTCTGCCTCAAGCTTGCTAGCTGGTTAACAAGACCACGAGGGTGGTTGTATAGTTCTCCAGTCCTTCTTTGGATCAGTCTCTGCTCTCTGTGACCCTGTTGTACCTGTGGATAAAATGTGAAGCTGGTTAATGAAAAAACTTTACAGGATAGTTTTAGCCATCATAATGAGGGTCAAGTGACAGTGGTGAAACTGGTGTTAATAAGTCAGAGATTCTCCCTATGCATAAATAACCACTAATGCCTAATACACATATGTATATTTATATACTTTTGGATTTATTTTAATGAATCTACTAAGTTTCCACTAATATAGATGTATATTTTGTACTTATATTTTGCTTGTATTTGGTTGCATTTGTGATTAGGAAATGAGAGGATAAAACAAAAATTGAAAACCTCTAAAATTTAGTTTTAAAGTAAAAACGCTTACAATGTATAATGCTTTAAATGTCAAATATTTGAATACTTTGTAACTATTAGGTTCAGTTTTGAAAATTTTTAATGTAAGATGTTAATAATGATAGGCAATTGATTTAGATTGATTTAGAGAATTTTTCATTTTAAATGCTAGCAGAAATTTAAGAAGATACATCACTGCATCTATGGTAGTCAAACTAAGGATAAAAGTTTAACATTCATTTAGCATTGGAGTTTTTCTTTTTTTGAATAATACTTTAATCACTGCTTTCTTCACTTCTTAGTAAGCATCTGCAAAGATATAAAAATATAACATAAACTACTGGATGTATTTTGAAATCTATAGAGCAATAAAACTTTAATATATTTTCTAACATGAAAAGCAAAATCTTATTTCTATATAAAATTGAATCCAAAGGATTCTTAGATTGCCTAGAATGGAATCATTTCATTACCAGGTTTCCTTCATTTTTCCTAGGAAAATCTTATGTAGGTTTGAATAATGACTTATTTAATAAGGAAAAAAAATTCTTTGTGAAACCATGACATTATTTATGAGCCATGCTATGTACTAAAACATATAACAAGGTATATGATACTATTTTTAAATTAAAGCAAATATTCAGGGAAGCCTAGAAAGTTTATAGACTTCATTTCTGTTTAGTTTTATAGAATAATACCTTTTATTTCATCTTTTTTTTTTCCTTTTCCTATTGACGTTAACCCCTCTTGTTTTCAACTTAATATTTTTCATCTACCTAGATACCAAAAATGGATATAGGGCATATAAATTGGTAGAGCCTGTCAGTAAGGTAAGCTGATTAAACAATATATACAAAGATATAGTCATTTTCTAGGAATACATCTTGTCACACAAATATTGTCTGATTCTACCATATGTTGTTTTAAATGCAAAACACATTTTCTTGTCTGATATTTCCTAATCTTCCTACAACAAAGTCAAATGCTTCCAGTTTTAATAGACATCAGAGATTGTTCAGAAACACCCAGTCATTTATTTTTACATTATTTTGCAGTACAGCAACATTACCTCACCATTGTTAACAGATGTTTTCATCTCCACACAGTTTGCTGTTATGTCATCAAACACAAAAATACAAAGAAATGCAATAAGAAATGTATATTCTTTTCTCTCATAACATTTATCACAATCAATATAGCATTGGAGCAATGCTAATACAGCCATGGTCCTTTGAGGCTGAGAGTGTTTGTAGCATAGCAGTCGTGCTGTGAGCTAGTGCCAGGACATATTCATGGAAACACTTAGGATAATACTGCTTTAGTAGAGGCAGTAATGGTATAAACAGGGTAAAGGAAATACCGGGATTGCAACAGATGCAATTGATTATATGCCTTGGGGAATATTCCACTCATTTATTTTAAGTCCTGTCCATGTAAATCAAAAGACTGTGATGTTGTCAGGAAGACAAATCACAGACATCGTAACACACTGTGACAGTGTTCCCGCTTTCCTGACACGGCGGATCATGCCTTTGGACACGAGAGGCTGTCTGAAGCATAGCTCTTGCACTGTCAACTGTAGAAAATAATCTGACTTAAGCGTTTGAACTGCTGTGAACTGTGATATGGCTTGTTCCAAAAGGAAAAAGTGATATGACTGCTTTAGGTAAAGTTAACTTATGTATTTGAAAGTGAAAGAAAGAAAGTGAATTCGCTCAGTCGTGTCCAACTCTTTGCGACCCCATGGACTGTAGCCTACCATGCTCCTCCATCCATGGGATTTTCCAGGCAAGAGTACTGGAGTGGGTTGCCATTTTCTTCTCCAGGGGATCTTCCAGACCCAGGGACTGAACCTGGGTCTCCCACATTGTAGGCAGATGCTTTACCATCTGCGCCACCAGGGAGATCTATGTTTTTGAACCCGGTCTTGAATCTGTCACAGAATAGAACTTTATAATTTTCAGTAATACTCCTAGTTGTCAGTCTACACTAGAGCAATAAATCTTAGGCACAAAAAAAGTCAACTATGGACAATAACTCTAGGATCAGGATTTCAAATGAGATGTTCTTGGGAAGAGATGCTTTCAGACCAGAGGTAGCTTCATGAAGAACAAGTGCCTTTTCCTTACTCTCTTCAGCCATTAAGTGGTTATTTTGGAGTAAAAGAATTTCTCTTCCTCTGTCATAATTATAAATTGTGCTAGCCTAAGAAAGCTATGCAACATTTCTCTAATCTGATGCATGCCGAGTACAGAGATTGGAAAAGCAATTTGCATTTCCTTTTATCTCTTACTGATTGAAAGATCCATCACACCCCAGATTCACCTTGAAAGTAAAAAATGGCCAAGTGGTTCTTTGAAAGCTGGGGCTTAAAGAAAATTGCTGAGCATTTTAATAGAGGAATTGAACGTCTTATAATTAATGCTACTGTGTGGCCTAACTCCTATAAAATAATACATTACATGCACATTAATTATGATTAGCATTCCTTCAATGAATAGCAAAGGAAATAATAATGATTTGTTACTTATTCTTCAATGCTGTCACACAGTCTTTTGTAAAGAATGGGCTTGACTTGCTCAATAGATAGTAAAGGGATGCTAAATTTCAGTATTATGATTCCTTTCACTAGATAGTTCATACAATATGCAAGTAGTGTATAATTTAACTTCAACTCTGCTCCTTAAAAAAAAATCAGTGTGGCAATTTAACTTGTGACTTTGAAAAGAAACCTATCATTTTATTTAAAGTGGAAAATAGGATGCAATCATATTTTTATTATTACTCTTTTACTACATTTGATCCAAAAACACAATATAAGCTCTTGTTCAGTCTTGCAACAACTCGGGAATCATGGAGATAAAAGGTTGGAACTTTTCTTGTGTGTTATGAGTATACTTCTCATATGTAACAATATTGATATTTATATACATTTTTATAAGTTATGAGTCATCTATAAATTCAGATGGACAAGAAATGTCATACACACATGCATATACACATGTGATTAAGTTAGACTTGGAACATATAGAAAGTCAGGCTTGTAAAATTACAGTCATTTGATTATTGGGGGCAGCCCCTCTTCCTGTTGTACAAAAACCTGGCAAATAGAAGACAGTCCTCGAGCTGTCAGTCTATCTGTGTAGTTGCTGATACATTGTTTGTTTAAGCTTGGGGATAATTATCTCTATTGCTTTTATTTCAAATGTGGGGGCAGGTATCTTTCCCAAGTCTGTAATTCCATGAGGTAGGCCCAACTCTCCAATATAGCCCCCAGCTGAAATCCTACCAAATAACGGGGCACTGCCAGGGACAGGAAATGTGTTCCCACCTTTTCTCTGGATCCAATGGCCTCCATTACCCTTAGCTGTGATGACACTCAGCATTTCCCTCTTCTTTTTATTTTTCCTTGTTCCTACATTTGTCCAAAATATTCTTCTTCCTCTTTACCCTATCACTACCCTCTCTCTGAAATCTAATTTTCAAAACACAAAAGCTGAGAAGAGAATCTGCTGGCAATTAATGCAGTTGTCCCTGTGATCACAAGCCTCTTTTGAGATAATGGGGAAAAAGAGATCTGGATACCTTATGGGAATGTAGGGATGGAAAAGTTCAGTGAGAACAGAATACATGTTAATAGCTCAATAAATAACCTTGCTCATTGCTTGAAACTTCCACCTGGAATTTTTAATGTATCTATGCCCATAGTTCGGTTTGGAATTATAAGCTGAAAAGAAGCATGGAACACACCCAAAGGGAAAATGTGCATTGGTTCAATCATTTCTGATCCAGAGGTTCTATGTCTGATTCATAGAGAAACCTCAGCAGGCAAGTGAACCATCTGGGAGGTACAGGTTGTGCTTTTCTGTATTTTTTATGCATATTTCTAATGAGCTGTACCTTTCAACAATCCTGATTTTATCAGTAAATTTGTGGCCATTGAACTGCATATTGTGAAATCTATTATAGATAAATAGTAGTCCACTATCCACCTTCCATGGTACTCAGACATCTGTTAAAAAAATTATTCCTTTGAGACGAATTTGGTTTCACAAAGCGTATAAAATTTAGTTGCCAGCTCAATCTGACTTAATACTGCCATTCACCACTGTGGCATAATGTCCATAACACATTTTCACTCCTTAAAATAAAAATATTCAAAGCACAAGACTAAGACTAGACATTGGGGATTGGAATAAATGACTGCCTGAGGGCTCTATCAGTTGAGTAGAGTTGTGCTAACAATGATAATAAGAGCTAACACTTAAGGTGTTAGCTATGGTGCCTGCTATGTCCCAAGATGGTTTTAAGGGCTTTATAGGCATTAACTATTTCAGTCCTTCCACAAGCCAGTGAGGCCGCTATTATTATTCTTCTCACTTTACAGGTAAGAGAGCTGAGGCAGACTCTCAGGGACTGTCAAGTTCATATGGCTGATAGGAAGCTGATTGGGATGTGAGCCTAGTAATTTGACTCCTGAATCACTGATCTTACCCAATCCACTTAACACCATGATTTCTAGGATGGAAAGAGGACACAGTCACCTTTATTCCCATCTTTCCCCAACCCAACTCATGTAAAGTATAATCACACAAATAGTGCGCAGGTGCCATTTGTAATGCAAGTTCAGCAGCACTAGGTATTCTAGTCTTATTGACATTGTTTTAATTTAATGTATTCTGTGGGTATTTGTTTTCCTTGACATAGAAGGTAAATATATTTTTCTTATTTTTTTCCAAGTACAATTTCCATAGTGAGAATAAGCAATCTTTAACTTCCCCATAGGTTACAAATATTTTTTCCTGGTTTGGTGTTTGTATTTATTTTGCTTAACATGTTTTTTTATTTTTACTTTATTTTTTATTTTTTTATTTTTTTAACATGTTTTTTTAAATAGAAGTTTTAAAATATAGTTTAAATATATCAACATTTTTCATTGTGGTTTCTTTATTTCCATGTTGAGAGTAGCTATCCTCATTTTAATATTAGAGAAATACTCAATTTACTATCTTCTCTAGTTACTTTTGGTTTAATCTTTTAGTTTTTCATGGTGTAACTGATCTGAAATTTACTCTGGCAAAAATTAATACTGAATTAATTTATGTATAGTGGCATCTTTTTAGTATTGAATTTACTCCTCAAATGATCAGTGCTTTCTTCTCTCACTAAATTTTTATAGTTTTATTCATATAAAGTCTATAATTTGTTTTAAATTTTATTTTAAGATATGTATCTTAGATGCTGTCATGATAAGGTCAGTTAGTTTTCCCACTTGTTATTTTACTAAACATATAAGCAAGATATAAATTATCACATATACTTGGTCAGCTTATTGGAAGATTTAATGAACTTTTTTTTTTACTTTTGTATGTTGTACAGAAGCTGTAGCTTAAACAAAAGAATGGTCATAACCATGTAAAAAAATTTTATTTTCTTCTAATTGTTATATGTCATTGTTTTATTTTACATAGCATCTATAGAACTCTGAGAACAATATTACATAGTGATCAAATAGGTATCATTTTTTTGTTTTTTATTTTGATTGCTCACTTTTGAGCAGAATATTGGCTTTTGTTGAGGTGTTTAACTCAACAATATTTATTAAAGACTGGATATAGGCCAGGTAATCTTGGAGACTGTAGAGCAAGAGGCAGAGAATAAGTATGATAAATAAATAGATTTATTACATTAGTCAATGATAAATGTTAAGGATAAAAAAACCTCCAGGCAATGGAGTGAGATATTTAGATGGGTTGCTTTTAGCTGTTTGGATGGGTTGATTTTGGGTAGGATACCTAGGGATGAACTCATTGAGAGGAAAGACTTTGAGGATGTGAAGGAGTGAGTCCTGGACAAAGATTATTTCTGGAAGAGCAAATAGCAAATGTAAAGGCCCAAAGATAAGCACTTGTCTAGCATATTCAAGGAGAAGGCAATGGCACCCCACTCCAGTACTATTGCCTGGAAAATTCCATGGATGCAGGAGCCTGGTGGGCTGCAGTCCATGGGGTCGCTAAGAGTTGGACACAACTGAGCGACTTCATTTTCACTTTTCACTTTCCTGCATTGGAGAAGGAAATGGCAACCCACTCCATTGTTCTTGCCTGGAGAATCCTAGGGACAGGGGAGCGTGGTGGGCTGCTGTCTATGGGCACAGAGTCAGACATGACTGAAGCAACTTAGCAGCAGCAGCAGCATATTTAAAGAAGAACATGATCTTCAAAGATCTGAAAGCTAATGAGGCACCATATCATCTAGCCTTCCATTCAGTTCAGTTCAGTTGCTTAGTCGTGTCTGACTCTTTGCGACCCCATGGACTGCAGCATGCCAGGCCTCCCTGTCCATCCCTAATTCCCGGAGTTTACTCAGACTCATTTCCAGTGAGTTGGTGATGTCATCCAACCCTCTCATCCTTTGCTGTCCCCTTTTCCTCCTACCTTCAATCATCTCCAAGATCAGGGTCTTTTCAAATGAGTCAGTTCTGTGAATCAGGTGGCCAAAGTATTGGAGTTTCAGCTTCAGCATCAGTCCTTCCAATGAATATTCAGGACTGATTTCCTTTAGGATGGATTGGTCAGATCTCCTTGCAGCCCAAGGGACTCTCAAGAGTCTTCTCCAACACCACAGTTCAAAAGTATCAATCCTTCAGTGCTCAGCTTTCTTTATAGTCCAACTCTCACATCCATACATGACCACTGGAAAAACCATAGCTTTGACTAGACAGACCTTTGTTGGCAAAATAATGTCTCTGCTTTTTACTAGCTCTCTAGTTTGGTCATAACTTTTCTTCCAGGAAGCAAGCATCTTTTAATTTCATGGTTGCAGTCACCATCTGCAGTGATTTTGGAGCCCAGAAAAATAAAGTCTGTCATTATTTCCATTGTTTCCCCATCTATTTCCCATGAAGTGATGGGACCAGATGCCATGATCGTAGTTTTCTGAATGTTAAGTTTTATTACAGCTTGTGCTTCATCCAGTCCAGCATTTCTTATGATGTACTCTGCATATAAGTTAAATAAGCAGGGTGGCAATAAACAGCCTTGACGTACTCCTGTCCCTATTTGGAAGCAGTCTTTTGTCTCATGTCCAGTTCTAACTGTTGCTTCTTGACAAGCGTCTAGCCTTAGACATCATAATGAGCACTTTGGTTTTTATTTTGAGTGAGGCAGAAAGTTGTTAAGAAGGGTACTTCAAAGAGCCTTGATTAAGAGAGACTTTTTTTTTTAATTAGGAAGAGATATTGAATCAACTTTAAAATGAAAGATTTTATTAAGAGGATTTGCACAAAAGGCTTAAGTATTTTTTGTATCTGTCTTAGAGTATAAAGAAAAATGGAAATCAATTTTAAGTTTGTTATTTTACCACAACAAAGGGCAATGCCCTTTGGGGAAACCAACAGTATACTGTTGGGTATACTTACAGTAAAAGGTGAGTATGCTCACCTTAAGAATTATCATGAAATTTAAATGAAATAACATGTAGAATATTCAGCTGACTCTTTGGCAAATAAATAATAAATATCCAAGTATGTTAGCATAATATTAAAGTTAATCAAATATGTTATTATATAGCAAAAACTTTGGTATAAAAATATATACAGTATATATAATAAACTTTGACTTTTAAAATGGAATTAAACTTGTCATACACATTTTTCCTTTAAATTTCTAGTCATGTAATTTTTGCATTTTTCTCAATAAGGTTATTTTAGCCTCACAGAAAACCTGGGTCTACTTGGGGATAAATCCTAGATACTTTTTTAAAGAAAATTTTTTAGAGCAATTTTAGATTCATAGCAAAATTGAGTTAAAGGTAAAGAGATTTCCTCTGTACCACCTACCTCTACACGTATATGGTCTCTCAGCAACATCACTCACCAGAAAGGTATACTTGCTATTATTGATGAACCTACAATGACATGTAATATCACTAAAAGTTCATAGTTGACATTAGGATTCACCTTTCAGTTCAGTTCAGTCCAGTCGCTCAGTCATGTCTGACTCTGCGACCCCATGAATCACAGCACACCAGGCCTCCCTGTCCATCACCGTCTCCCAGAGTTCACTCAAATTCACGTCCATTGAGTCGGTGATGCCATTCAGCCATCTCATCCTCTGTCATCCCCTTTTCCTCCTACCCCCAATGCCTCCCAGCATCAGGGTCTTTTCCAGTGAGTCAGCTCTTCACATGAGGTGGCCAAAGTGGAGTTTCAGCTTCAGCATCAGTCCTTCCAATGAACACCCAGGACTGATCTCCTTTAGGATGGACTGGTTGGATCTCACCTTTGGTGGTACATTTTATGGGTTTGCACAAATGTTTGATGGCATTTATCCATCATTATAAAGTCATATGGAGTTAGTTTCACTGCCCCCCAAATCCTCTGTTCTCCACCTCTTCATCTCTCCTTTGTTCTTAACCCCTGGCAATCACTATCTTGTCTCCATGGTTTGCCTTTCCCAGAATGTCACATAGTTGAAATCGTACAGTATGTACCCTTCACAGATTGATTTCTTTCACTTAGCAGTATGTATTTAAGATTTGCACATATCTTTTTATGACTCAATAACTCATTTTGTGTTTATTTTTTTTTAAATTAGCATTAAGGAATGTTTCATTCTGAATATACAAAAGTTTAGCCATTCACTCATTGAAGAACATCTCGGTTGCTTCCGAGTTTTAGTAAATACAGATAAAGCCGCTATAAACATTTGTGTGCAGATTTTGTATGGATATAAGTTTCCAGCTCATTTGGGTGTTAAGAGTGCTAAGAAGCACTATTGCTGGACTCTATGGTAAGACTATATTCAGTTTTTAAACCACCACTGTCTTTCAAAGTGTTTACACCAGTTTGCATTCCTACCAGCAATGAATAAGAGTTTCAGTTGCTGTATATCATTTTCAGCACTTGGTGTTGTCAGTGTTTTGAATTTTGGTTATTCTAATAAGTAAGTAGTGATATCTCATTGTGCTAATTTGCATTTCTTTTATGACATTACCTCATATGTTTGTTTACTACCTGCCTTTCTTCTTTCATGATGTGTCTCTTAAGGTCTTTGGCCAACTTTTTAAACAGTTGTTTTTCTTATTATTGAGTTTTAAGAATTCTTTTTGTATTTTAAATAACGATTCTTTATCAGAAATGTCTTTGGCAAATATTTTCTTACAATATTTGTATAATATTTTCTTATACAAGTCTGTGGCTTGCCTTTTCATTTTCCTCATAGTGTCTTTCACAAAGCAGAAACTTTTAAAATTTTAATTAAATCCAGCTTATTACTTTCTTTCATAGATCATGCCATTGATAGGGCATCTTAAAAGTCATTGCTGAATTCCAGGTGATCTAGATTTTCTCTTCTGTTAACTTCCAGAAGCTTTACAGTTTTTCATTTAGGTCTATATCCGTTTCAAGTTAATTTTTGTGAAGAAGATAGTTTGAGCCCACTTTTTGTTTTTGCTTGTAGGTGTCTGGTTGTCAAGCATTGTTTATTGAAAAGACTATCTTTCCTCATCACATTGTCTTTGCTTCTTTGACTGTAGTTATGAGGTCTATTTCTGGGTTCTCTGTTTTATTCCATTAATCTGTTTTCCCCCACATACCACACTGTCTTGATTACTGTAGCATTATGGTAACTCTTAAAGTCAGATAGTGCCAGGATTCTGAATTTATTCTTCTGTTTCAATATCATGTCAGCCATTCTGGGTAATCCTAGTAGGTAATTTTAAATATTAAAATGTGGACAGCGAGTAGAGTGGGTATTTTTTTTTCTGAGCATGCTTTTTTTAAAAAATTAATTTGTATTGGAGTATAGTTAATTTATAATGTTGTGTTAGTTTCTGCTGTACAGCAAAGTGAATCAGTTATACATACACATATATCCACCCTTTTTTAGATGCCAAATAGACCATTACAGAGTAATGAGTAGAGTTTCTTGTGTTACACAGTAGGTTCTTACTATCTATTTTATATATAGTAGTGTGTATATATCAATCCCAATCTCCCAATTTATCCCTCCCCATCCCTTTCTTCACTGATATCCATAAGCTTGTTTTCTACACCTGTGACTGTATTTTTGTCTTGTACATAAGTTCATTAGTACCTTTCTTAAGATTCCATGTATAAATGATATCATATTTGTCTTTCTCTGTCTGACTTTAGTCTTGACCACTAAAAACATTGTATGATAAATCAGAAATCCACTACTTCATTTATTTTAAAATCTGCCCTTACATTTAATATATAGATTCAAAAGAGAATATAGCAAGCTTTTCTCTTTTGAATATGTGGAATTATGCCAATTTTTTCTGTGTGTTTCGTAGAGATGGGAAGAGAGGAATGATAACAATAATAAAGGTGTGTGTGTCTGAAGGTATAAAGTCAGTCTCTGCCTCCTTTGTATGCCAATACAATGAATAGGCTACACTACAACCAAATTCACAAAGAAACATTTCAGAATTAGTTGAAATAAATGAGAATCAGTAAACTCACATCTAGAATATCACATTAGCAACTTTTTCTGTGTGTAACATTCTAGCTAGTGATATCTGGGTCATCCTGAATGAATGATTGGAAAGGTTTATTTTCCCAGGCTCTGCCCTTGACCTGGTTTTATTTTAAAGTGCTTCACCTTTTAGGCATTCTGATTTAGCTGCTTACTTTCTAGAAACAACAACAAAAAAGTAAGAGATGTTTGTTTTTATTAGCATTTATGCAGCATAATGTGATAAAAGCTACTTCTGTTATATGCTTCCTAATGTGGAAGGGCTTTTGCTGAAAGCTAATTTAACCTGAAAATGACAAGATATTGACCCATTATCACAGATAAGAAATATCTTTAGCTATGCAGTGTTCCCACAAAGGAAAAAGATCTGAGATAAACAATGGTCTCTTGCTATAAGCCTAAAATGATAAAGAAATAGTTATTTTTCCAGTGGTAAAAATACTAAGATGAAAATAAGGAACTATCAGAGACAAAAGAATATTCAGCAAGATCATATGTATTAATAGATTCAAGCATTTCAAATATTATGTGTGTGTTCTTGATAATTCAAGGTGACCAGCCCCATGTATGAAAGCCAGGCTTTTGTATCCATAGAGCATGTTCGCTGAGCAGTGCTTTAATGTTAATGAAAGTTGGCATCTTGTGATATTCTGTTCTCTGCTTTTTGAATAGTTGAAGGTTATTTCCATATGGCCACTTAAGGTTGTGGAGTTTAAAGCAGTATGTAAAACACTTTCTTTGCAATTTAATCCTATCAACAAAAAAGACTTTTTGAGATATATGGTAGCTGATCACACTTTTCTCCTTTCACTTTATTTATCAAGAAGCCTAAATGATAAAAATGCTCAGTTTTATTTTCCCTGTGATGGCTTATATATTGAAATGCTTTTTGAATCTTGATTTCCACTTCTTTTTTAAAACTTTTGATTCTATAATTTTATTTCTATTTTCTTATGTCTTAGGTTCCCAAATTTGTGCATGTGAGTAATGGTTGTGCCTAAGTGAATGGATAAATAAATGTTGTGTGTTAAAACTTTCTAATTTCTTTAGAAACTTTTCAAAGATTTGGTGCTCTTACTTAGCCAATAAACCTGTCACAGAAAATTAAACTTGCTAGAGACAGACTAACAATTAGTCAGAATTCTGGACAAAAAATTGTTAGGGTAATTGGTCTGCCAAGTCAAGTTGCAGTGTATCAATATTCAAAATCAGCTCACAAAGTAGTGATAACCTGACATAATCAATCATGTGAAAGCTTTTTTATTTAGAATTATATTTTCCAGTAAACTAGTATATGATAAGGAACATAATATTGATTTCCTAAGACTAACACTTGGAAATGCAAAGTAACCTCTCATATAAAGCCTTTAGTTTTTTTCCTTTTTACGTTAAAGGAATACCTTTATAAATGGCTTTCCATCTTAGATTTTAAAATAATATTATTTTAGCATCAAAAACTCATATATATTAATAATTTCTAAAAGAATGTAATTCTATTTTCCCTTCTAAAATACCATTATTTACAAGATGTTTGAAAGAGAACTTTATTCAAATATTGTGTTCAGTTTAAAATCATACATTTCAGGAAATGATTAAACAGGCTAGAGGGCATTTAATATGATTGGAGAGGTGGAAAAATTATTTTTAGGCTAATCTAGAGAAGTAGTCATTACTTATTTTGGAAAGATAAATCAAAAGGGGCAAATGAAAGACTCTCTTTGAAACTCTCTTTGCTTACTTGCTTCATCTTCCCATGTGTGGACTTAAAAAATGAACTTTGTTTATTGTGAAGGAAGAATTCACACATAGGGGAGATGTCTTTGGTAGTATGGTAGGTCAAAATGCTGACCTAGTTTGGTAGATCAAAATGCTGACCTAGTTTGCTGTTAGGTTAGGTTGTTGTGAATTTTAATCCCTAGGGAATCACTAAATTTGATAGACAACTATGTGATTTAGAGGTAAAGGTTGGGGTGCTTTTCTAATTTATGTTTCAGTGATTTTATTGAAGCAGATATTGTATATTCCAATAGATACAGTTGCTTCTCCCTAAATTAAGCACAGAGACAGATAATTAAGTTTCTGAAAGTTTTATGTATTACATACACCTGATACCTTTTTTAAAAATCACATTTTCCTTCCAATAACCTCCTCAAATGTGCTGTACATGCATCTATTTGAAATATTTAATATGTTTCATTGAGTTATATATTCCTTTCTTTCACTAAGTAGTATTTTTTTTTACAGTTAAGATCTTGGTGGAAATTATTTGTATTCCTGGAACTTAGTACAGTGTTGCACATGATGTCCACAATTATGATGTGGTAAATGAAAGGAAAAAGGAAGAAAGCAAGAAAGAAGAAATTTCTGCCTCCTGTCTTAAAAAGTTGATCCTGTAATTTTGGCTTGTAGCCATAAGGTGGCAGAAGTGTGCCACCATGAAGAAATTCATTTGTTCACTCATTCATTTAATCCTATTACATACTGTAGATTTTCTTTTCCTCCATGATCTTTCTGGAGTCTTGAAGACTATAGAAAACAGTGAATAATCTGAAAAGCATCTCACCCAATACAGATTTGTCAACTGAACAGCTGAAATCTTGGTAAGGTTAAAGTTTAGCATCCTGATGCTAAAATGGAATATTCTCTGACATTTTTTCTCACATTTTTGCTTTTTAGTTTCTATATACACTTTTGTTTCTCTGAGAGTCCTAATTTTAATCTAATGAAATATTCCAATTTAGCTAAAAATAATTTTGCAATTTCAGTGTCTCTGCTTTAAAATTTATGCATATTTTCTCCAGATAGGGAGGCAAAAATAATCTTTCATTATTATAAAACTAGCTATCATTCATTGTGGCCCCATAAGATATCACTTCACGGGTATTATTTTTTCTTACTTTTAAGTTTCATGTAATAAAGTTATTGACTTTTTAAAGATGAGGAAACTAAATAACCAAATATTTAAAGAGTTTGCTCAATGTTACACTGAAAGTTATGGGAAGAACTTGGGATATGAACCTGGTTTGGCATTCTCATAGATTTGGGCCCACCCATCAGAATTTACCAATGTAGGGTTTTTTAAAAATTCGTATTTGCTGATGTATCAGATTTATTTTTATTTCAGTTCACAGTCAATGTAGAGATGACCCAGCTGAGGACATATATATTAGAATTCTTATCACAATGTATTATAATTGCTCATTTACTTGCCTGCTTAATTAAAATTGAATTCTCTGAGGGCAAAGTTTGATCTTCTATCTTTGCATTCCCAGCATCTGGTAAAGAGTATGCGTGCATTCTAAGTGCTTCAGTCGTGTCCGACTCTTTGCGACCCTGTGGACTGTAGCCTGCCAGGCTCTTCTATCTGTGGGATTCTCTAGGCAGGAATACTGGAATGCGTTGCCATCCCCTCCTCCAGGGGATCTTCCTGACCCAGGGATCAGATTAAACCTGTGTCTTGGGCAACTTTTGCATTGCATGCAGATTCTTTATTGCAGAGCCACCAGGGAAGCCCGGTAAAGAATATTCTAGGTGGAAACTGCTCCATATATAAAAATGTTAAATAATTTAATAAATCAAGGTTCTTTTACCAAAGCTTAGGTTTCTTTTTCCCTCTCCTCCATCCAAAGCCTCAGAAGTAGTTTTCTTAAAGTGCGAATATTTTTGCAGCAGACTCCGTTGCTTCCAAACCTCACTTTCTCCTCTAACTTCAATTGTGTTTAGGTGTCAGGATGCTTTATGTTTCAGGGGAGTATGATGTGGAGAGGGAATCAGTCAAGGTAATTCAATTCCCTTGTTTTCAGTGGTTGAGTTAAGAGTGTGTAAGTGATATGATGCAAAATGTGAGAAAGTCTGTTGGGAGTTGATGGCAAGAGTTTTTCTTGCCTTTAGGAAGCAAAGTAAGGAAAACGTTTGTGTTCTTCTGTTGGATGTTTCAGTGAGAGGATTTGATAGTTGGAAGCTGCTTCAACCATTTGAAAGATAAACAATGAGAATGGCAGAAAAGAAAGGTGAAAGAACTTGATTACATTGTAATTTTCTGAATTAATAACATTTGAAATTTCCTAATCCCTTGTATTGGGATAGATAATTCAATCAGAGCCAGTACCCCACCTACCATTTGTTCACCTCAGTTTATTATAAAATGTCCTGTACAATCAAATGTGGCCACAGCTGTGCCAGGGAGGATTCCTCCCATTAACTGGCAAACTGCCACCATCTTCCATAGCAGTTAGGGAAGATTTAGATGCCATTGACTTCGAGGAGGTTCAGCTGCTTCACAGACATCCAGAACACATCTCATGAACTACTCACCACCTATGTCAGGACAAGGTAGTGATGCAAAACCTCTGGTATACCAGTAAAAGTTTAACAACTCACTTCCCTAAAACAAAACAGCTGATATTTTAAAATTTATCAATAGCATCATAGATAGAAAGCAGGTATTGCACAGTTTATAAATAATAATAAAGTATACAATACTCTTTATTTTAAATTCCATATAGCTAATTGATTGTCACATAATGCTCTGTTTGGTGTCTGCCAAATGTCTGTATCTATAGACAAGCTAAAGTCGCAGCCAATGAATGTATTTCCAAAATGACTGTTTGATATTTTCATTTGCATTAAGAATAATACAAATGAAACTATTAAGACATATGTTGGAATTCTACTCATTTGCCAATGATATTACCACCTTCTTTGCTGAATATAAGGATGTTTTTCAAATATCAGAAGAATATTTCCTCGCTATTATGTTCTATTCACAGTGGAACAGATACGGCCATAATATACTTTAAGTTTACTCTACAGTATTAACATTTTCTCTATGAATTCCCCAGCAATCCCACTGCTGGGTATACACACCGAGGAAACCAGAATTGAAAGAGACACATGTACCCCAATGTTCATCACAGCACTGTTTATAATAGCCAGGACATGGAAACAACCTAGGTGTCCATCAGCAGATGAATGGATAAGAAAGCTGTGGTACATATACACAATGGAGTATTACTCAGCCGTTAAAAAGAATACATTTGAATCAGTTCTGATGAGATGGATAAAACTGGAGCCGATTATACAGAGTGAAGTAAGCCAGAAAGAAAAATACCAATACAGTATACTAACACATATATATGGAATTTAGACAGATGGCAATGATGACCCTGTATGCAAGACAGCAAAAAAGACACAGATGTGTATAACAGACTTTTGGACTCAGAGGGAGAGGGAGAGGGTGGGATGATTTGGGAGAATGGCATTGAAACACGTATACTATCAAGTAAGAATCGAATCACCAGTCTATGTCCGATGCAGGATACAGCATGCTTGGGGCTGGTGCACGGGGATGACCCAAGAGGGATGTTGTGGGGAGGGAAGTGGGAGGGGGGTTCATGTTTGGGATCGCATGTACACCCGTGGTGGATTCATGTCAATGTATGGCAAAACCAATACAGTATTATAAAGTAAAATAAAGTAAAAATAAAAAGTTTAATAAAAAAAACCAGTTTGGGCCACTAAGGAAACAATCAATCAAGCCTCTGTTTGTAGGGTTTCCCAGTTACTCTGGTGTAAATATTCTTGCAATGACCGACTTCAAGCTACTGTAATGATGACAAAACATGAAGCTGGGAAGAGGTGTGTAGAGGTGCACTATATTTTTCCACCATGTAGAAATAAGGCAAATAATATCAAAAGCAAAGATAACTGTAAGATACACTAAAATAATTAGGAAGTGATGAGGCTTGAGAATTTAATATAAAATTTATCAAATTGTAAATTTATATGATTTAATTTTTAATAATAGCTATGTTTAACAACCACCTTGCAAAATTTCTGAAAATTAAATAATCAGCTTTTGTGAGCTGGTATGGGCCAGCTCAGGCACACTGCTGTACCATATGTTTCATCACAGAAATAAGTGATTCATTTTCCTGGTTCAGTTTAGCAAAATTTGGGTAACAAATTATGTAGAATCTCCTGTTGCTATCAGATGTATTTGTTTTTAGGCAAACAGTTCTACTGGCAGACTGTTTTTTCCCTTTTGAGAGTTAATGCCAGTATAGACTGGATAAAATAGTTGAGGACCAAAATCTAATTATTTGAAGATGCTTGTGAATGTCATATACCTAAATTTACCAAAATAATTTTTACTATTATGACTGTTCTTATGCATATCAATTGAAGGCCCCTTCAAGAAATATATGTCAATCAAAACTTTGGAGTTGGGCATTTGTTTGGAGGATTCAGTTCAGTTCAGTTCAGTAGCTCAGTCTTGTCTGACTCTTTGTGACCCCATGAACCACAGCACACCAGGCCTCCCTGTCCATCACCAACTCCCAGAGTTTACCCAAACTCATGTCCATTGAGTCAGTGATGCCAGATAACCATCTCATCCTCTGTCATCCCCTTCTCCTCCTGCCTTCAATCTTTCCCAACATCAGGGTCTTTTCCAATGAGTCAGTTCTTCACATCAGGTGGCCAAAATATTGGAGTTTCAGCTTCAACATCAGTCCTCCCAATGAACACCCATGACTGATTTCCTTTAGGATGGACTGGTTGGATCTCCTAGCAGTCCAAGGGACTCTCAAGAAGTCTTCTCCAACACGACAGTTCAAAAGCATCAATTCTTTTGTGCTCAGCTTTCTTTATAGTCCAACTCTCACATCTATACATGACTACTGGAAAAACCATAGCCTTGACCAGACGGACCTTTGTTGACAAAACTATGGCAAATTATTTTTGTGTGATAGTGAAATAAACATAAGTCTTACTTAAATTATGTTATCATAAACCTGAAATATCATATAATTTTACAATTTTTGTTTACAGTTCAGTTCAGGCCTTTTTGTTTTATCTGATGAATATATATGGGTGATTTTATTTTTACTCAGTCCAGATAAATTTAGTGATTTACAATGAATATAACCTTGACTTTTAAGGTTTATTTAAATCAGACAGGGAACAAAATTGAGGGATTGAAAAGTGATATCAACAGCCTTACAATACTATCCTATGATTCGTCTTCTTCTAATTTCGGTTCAGAAATAACATCTAATTATGTTCCTATTCCTGTAGAGAATTCCTGATATTTATAAAACATTCCTCATTGGGTATGTTTTTTCAAAATCTTGATTGCATGCACCATTTATTTTGTTTTAAAATAAATCAATGGAAAGAAAAGAAACTACAGAAATGCTTTCCTTCTTTAAATTTCATATTAAATAAAAGGATTTATTTTTAAACCTGAACAACCAGCTGGTATAGAAGAAAGGATACATAAATTTGGCATTAGAAGAAACAATATTTAATTCTGCTCCAAGCTTTTGAAAAACACATGGGAATTAAGTGTCACTGAAATTGAGCCCTCTCTTATCTCAGTAGGGTCAGGAAATAGAGAAATAATTTCTTTTTTCCATAGCCTCAGACTGGGATCTAGCTGAATTTGCCCACTCTGGCTTACTGACTTGTGCTTACAGATGAGTTACAATTGAATGTATGAGCAACCACCTACATGGATTTTTAAATGAGGAGAAAAATAGTTTGGCTTTATTGTTACAAATGTATTCCAATTGCGATAGACATAATACAGTTAATATTAGACAATTTGACACAAGTGTCTGGGCAATTCAAGAACAGAATCTTTTCTATTACCTAATTATTCATGTGATTGAGGAAAATGGGGATATTATGATGACCCCTGTATTTAATTCTAACCTTTCTATTTTTTGGTGTTTGCAGAGAACTTCATTTGAGAAATTATTCTCAATGTTACTTTTATACATATTTTCTCTACTTACTGTATTTAGAAATATATAAAGGGATCTTTTTTCCTAAGAACTTTCCTGCTTCTAGTATCTCTATACTAAAATTATTATAAAATGGCTAGATATTTCCTCAGTAATAATTTATAAATATCTCACCTAGAAAAGCTTTTAAATACAAACTCTAAGATTTAAAAATTCTATTTTAAGTATTGTTATTGATTTTGAACATGTTAGTTGCTCAGTTGTGTCCGACTCTTTGTGACCCATGGACTGTAGTCCATGGAATTCTCCAGGCAAGAATAGTGGAGTGGGTTGTCATTCCCTTCTCCAGGGGATCTTCCCAATGCAAGGGTTGAACCTGGGTCTCCTGGATTGCAGGCAGATTCTTTGCCATCTGAGCTACCAGGGATGCCCAATCAATAATCTGTTGATTATCAATGCTTAATGAATATGCTGATTTTTCCAAAAAAATTATTGATAATTTTAAAGCCCCTCTTCCCCCCAAAAATGATGCCTCTAGAATATATCTTGATTAAAAGAATATGCATCCTGGACCCATTTTCAGTCAGACCTATGATATGTGATGTGCATATGATTTTTGGAAATTTCTGAGGCATTAATTTTGTGTACCAATACAGATTGTTTGCACATAATGAAAGAGTGGAATCTGGTATGCTGGAAAATCCTCCACATACACACCATAATAGAGAAAGACGTTTTTAGGAGTAAATGCTGTAAAGTTTTTGTTTCTTACTGGTACGTTGACGAAAAATGAGCCAAAAGCAAACCTGATGGCTTAGGCAAACACTCCAAGATAGTAGGGTACAGAACCTAACAAAATGTCTTTCTCCTTTCCTCATGTTAAAAAGCCAGAAGACTGTAAAAATGGCCACATTTTATTTAGTACCTTGGTTATTATTTTTTTGTGAGTGTGTCATCAAAATAGCAGCTCTCAATTTCTCCTTTCACTTTGCAACACAACCATAGTGATTGACAGCATAGATATGGAATCTGTAAAGATTAATTATATGTGTCAACTTGATTGGGCTAAGGGATGCTGGGATAGCTGGTACAACATACATTTCTGGATGTATCCACGAGGGTGTTTCCAGAAGAGATTAACATTTGAATCAGTAGATGTCAGTCTAAAGAAGATCTGCCCTCACCAATGTGGGTTGGCATCATTCAATTTGTTGAGGGCCCAAATGGAACAAAGAGGTGGAGAAAGGTAAATTCTCCCTCGTGCCTTAAACTGAGTCATTCGTCGTCTTCTGGCCATGGACATTGGAGCTCTTGGTTCTTGGGTCATTAGACTCTGGTACTTCACCAGCAGCACTTCTGGGTCTCATGTCTTCAGTCTTGAAATGTTAGTTAGTCTTGTACCTTCACCATCATTTTCCTTGGTTTTCAGGTTCAGAATGAATTATACCACCAATTCTCCTGTATCTCCAGCTTTCAGACAGTAGTTTGTGGAACTTGTCAGTCTCTGAGCTGTGTGAATCAGTTCCTATATCTTCCTTTGTAGAGATCTTGGTATATCCTACTGGATCTGTTTCTCTAGAGATCTCTGAATAATACAGACTTGGACTGCCTGACTTCACATTTTAAATGTTTGTTTATATATTAGTAAACTTCTATACAGTGATATTGGAGAAGGCCATGGCACCCTACTCCAGAACTCTTGCCTGGCAAATCCCATGGACGGAGGAGCCTGGTAGGCTGCAGTCCATGGGGTTGTGAAGAGTCAAATACGACTGAGCGACTTCACTTCCACTTTTCACTTTTCATGCATTGGAAAAGGAAATGGCAACCCACTCCAGTATTCTTGCCTGGTGGGCTGCCATCTATGGGGTTGCACACAGTCGGACACGACTGAAGTGACTTAGCAGCAGCATACAGTGATATTGGACTTCCTAGGTGGCTCAGTGGGTAAAGAATTCACCTGCAGTGCAGGAGATGCAAGTTCAATCCCTGGGTTGGGAAGATCCCCTGGAGTAGGAAATGACAGCCAACTTAAATATTCTTGCCTGGAGAATCCCATGGACAGAGGAGCCTGGAGGGCTATAGTCCATAGGGGTGTAAAGAGTCGGACACAGCTGAAGCGACTGAGTGCATATAAATTTATATAGTGACAACTATGTGACAGGCAATGTATTAAGCACATTTACAAATATTACCTTATTTGGTCCTCATAACAGCAAAGCTAGTATTCAAAGCTCAGCACTCTGTCTCAGAGCCTATGCCCTCAGCACCTTCTCAGCCCTAAGATGTTGGGCAGATGCTATAGTTTCTATAAAATGCCGATAAAAATGATATCTTTTTATATTTTTGAAGAACAAATGAGTTGCTACATGTTAAGCACATAGGGTGGTGGCTGGCACTTAAGTATTAAGTGTCACTATTCCTGGGCTTCCCTGGTGGCTCAGAGGTTAAAAGCATCTGCCTGCAATGCGGGAGACCTAGGTTCGATCCCTGGGCTCGCCCCTTGCCCACTCTTGCCCCCTCCTCCTCCATGCCTGCAGCAGAAGGATGACTTGATTACTCTTTGGTCATTATCAATAATTCCTCTTCGTTTTTTCTTCAAATGATTTTTGTTTTTGTCTAATCTAAAACCTATTGGTTCTCTATAAGTCATACGTTCAAACTTGCTAAGAAAGAGAATCCCATTGATTTTATTGGTCACTGTCAATCTATATAAGATTGCCAGCTTTTGAGTGATCCCTTTGGATTGCTAGATTTTTAGTCTTATAGGCAACCAACCCTGGGCCCATGATCTGAGGCAAGGATGGCAGAGTCATGAAACAACTTTTCTTAAAACTGGAACAAATGCCTAATGTATTCCATCACTCTTCACTATGAAGATATGTTGTGTGCTAGATGTTTATGCCAGACTTATAATCCTTTCATGATCAATATGCTTTATTCATCAGTTTAATTAATTGTGTTGCTAGTTTGAGTTCTGGCCAAAGCATGCTAGCCAGTAACACTCCAGTCTACCTCAGCTTGTAATTTGCTCCCTGCTGCACTTCCCAGGTGCCACTAGCCATAAAGAACCCACCTGCTAATGCAGGAGACATAACGGACGTGGGTTCAATTCCTAGGTTGGGAAGATCCCCTGGAGAAGGAAATGCAACCCACTCCAGTGTTCTTGCCTGAAAAACCCCATGGAGAGAGGAGCTTGGCTGTCTACAGTCCATAGGGTTGCAAAGAGTGAGACATGATTGAATTGACTTAGCACTTAGCAGTTGGCTTTGACCTATTTGCAAGGTAGCAAGCTGGCTGTTAATTTAGATTAGGTTCTTGGTTTATTTTAATTGAATAATTTTATTTATTATTTGTATTAGGCATATAGAAATTAACTTTTTATAGTATCAAGTGTTATTTACCATTTACATTCATTAGTCTGTTTACCTAAAATAATATACAAGTTTACAAGTAGGGCAGAGTCCGTTCTGAGACAAAACTGCCATTTAGAATTGGAAGTGGTTGACAAAATATTAGGATAAGTGGTTCAGGACTTTATTGGGATGCATTAATTTGAATTTAAATAAATAAAAATGGAAAAGGTAGTCTGAAGACAGAGACTGAGGGAGGGCTGAGTATTTTCTCTCCCAACTTTAAGGTCTGGGTATGAGCCTTACTGGGCTTTCCTGGTTGTTCAGCTGATAAAGAATCTGCCTGCAGTGCAGGAGATCCTGGTTCAGTTTCTGGGATGGGAAGATTCTCCTGGAGAAGGGATAGGCTACCCTATCCCACTCCAGTGTTCTTGGGCTTCCCTGGTGGCGCAGATGGTAAAGAGTCTGCTGCAGTGGCGGAGACCTGGATTCAATCCCCAGATCAGGAAGATCCCCTGGAAAAGGAAATGGCAACCTACTCCAGTGTTCTTACCTGGAAAATCCCATGGATGGAGGAGCCTGGCAGGCTAGAGTCCATGGGGTCACAAAGAGTCACACACAGCTGAGTGACTTCACTTTCTTTCTTTCATAAATCATATAATCAGTCAACTTTTTAAGTTTCCTGTCAGTATTTTTTGTTTATAATACATACAGAATAAAAAGTGAATTCACATATTTAAATATTTTGTTGAAAGAGTTTAGGTACTTCTGTATCATAATGATTGTGATTGAAACTGTTTGCAAACTGTTTTGGACCTAGATCCTTACGATATAGAAAACAAGACCATATTTGATGAGTATCTCTAGTTCTGGTCTAAACCGAGATCCACTCTACTTGATGAGTTAAGATGTCCAGGGCTTATCTTCCCTTAGCTAGGACTCTTGGGCTTTTGAGTTCACCTAAATTAAAACAGAAACAAGGTGGTGGAGGAAAGTTTGATGATGAGGAAGATGAAAATGCTGACCATGATGGTGATGATTTAGACACATTTTATATGGCTCCCTCCCTATAGAAGTTAAGCAGAGTTCCATTTTATAAATTATCACGATTTTTTTTTCAATTTCCCCTCAATTGCTCCTGCTTCCGTTGTAGCCACTAGATTCACAAGAGTGGGGGTAAAGGGAACATCTTAGGAATGTATTGTTTCAGATTTCACCTTGTATCTTAACAGATTTCAGATCCTTTCTTTTCCAGTGACCTTGTTCATTTTTTTCATTTTCCATACACAACATGACTTGGTATCCTACGCCTTCAGTCCAGTTCAGTTCAGTTACTCAGTAGTGTCTGACTCTTTGTGACTCTATGGACCATAACACCCCATTCTTCCCTGCCCATCACCAACTCCTGGAGCTTGCTCAAACTCATGTCCATCCAGTTGGTGATGCAATCCAACCATCTCATCCTCTGTTGTTCCCTTCTCCTCCAGGGAAAAGCATTCTTTGTGCTATGCTGTGCTATGCTTAGTTGCTCACTCATGTCGGACTCTTTTTACCCCTATGGACTATATCCCACCAGGCCCCTCTGTCCATGAGATTTTCCAGGCAAGAATCCTGGAGGAGGTTGCCACTTTCTTCTCCAGGGATCTCCCCGACCCAAGGACTGAACCCACATCTCCTGCATTGGCAGCAGATTCTTTATCACTGAGCTACCAGGGAAGCCCCAGCAGAATGCTTTACATGGCTATAAAAATAATTGACATTTGCAATTTTACAGGGAAATATTAGGGTTTTCTAGAACTTTCAAAAATTGTCAAGCTTGTGCAAATAGGGCAGACCATTTAGGTCAGATTATTGTCTCTTTTGGGCTTCCCTGGTAGCTCAGATGGTAAAGAATCCTTCTGCAATGAGGAACACCTCGGTTGAATCCCTGGGTTGGGAAGATCCCCTGGAGGAGGACATGGCAACCCAGTCCAGTATTCTTGCCTGGAGAATCCCATGGGCAGAGAAGACTGGCAGGCTATAGTCCATGGGGTCCCAAAGAGTCAGAGACAATTGAGCGACTAAGCACATACACACTCATTTATGATCTCCTTAGCTGAAAATATTAAAAGGCTCAGATCAGTGGAACAGCTCTGCTACTTGGGTAGGTGGCTATGCAGACATTATCACAGAGAAGAAACTGTGATCCATTTTCTCACTAATGAGGGCCTTTCTTTGTCCTTGTAACTTTCAGGATTTAATTTTCTTTTCATTCTTTTGGATAATGTACTCTAATAGAAAATTTTGTTATTAAGTTGGGAAAATAGGTGGAAAAAAGTATAATATTGAATTGAAAGTAATATTGAAAATTCTTGAAGTTATGGAAAATTTCCCTATACAGTTTAGACAATTCAAAAGCTATGTAAGCTTTCATTCAATTTCCAAACCTTCTACACAGGGGGCATTTTTATTTTTCTTCTTAATAGACTTTATAACTTATCTTCAAAGAAAGTTGGCTTTTAGGTACTTTATGTGGCTGCTTCAGAAGTATCCTTTAAAGTGTCGACTTTGATGTTTAATTATTACAAAGCAATCAAACATAATTAAATTGTGTTGATGTTTTCTTGAATTGTTTATCTGTTACTTTCATTGATGTTCATTTTAGGTCAATTATCATATTTCAATATTTAGTTTCATTACATGCTTTTTATGACTATGACTATTACTGTTATTGGAGGTATATTTTATCACTTACTTGGAAAAGATTTAGGGTGCTCTTTAACGCCTTTTGTAATTAGTTAAATATACGAGGCATGCAAATTTTATTGCTACAAATTATCAGTCAATTCATTTCATCCTAGGTTAGGTAATATTTATCTGAAAAACCTAGAGCTTCAATCACTTCAAGCAAGGCTTGATGTCATATCTAGCAATATTGAGGATCAAATTTCTTTTTGTCACTCTGGTTTGAATTCAAATTCATTGTAAGACTGTCCCCCTTTGTGACTTCAGGAAGACTATTGGCTACTCCCAGGGCTGTATGATTTCTTAAGCATGCCCATTAGCATTCTCTGTGATGGTTTAAGGTTCTTTATGAATGTGCAATTTAGGCCACATGTCTAAGTCAGTCACCATGTATTTCAATATGAAATATATTGATTGCTTTGCCTAGGTCATGAGCTATATCTTTGGTTCTGATGATGGAATCAGCTTCCTGAGAACTTTGTTACATGTGACATTAATATTCTATTGCTATATTAAAAAAAATATATCAAAACCTAGTGTTTTGAAACAACCATATTTAAAATACCACAGTTTCTGTGAGTCAGGAATATGGTTCCTCACAAGGCCTAAAATTCAGGTGTCAGTAGGGAGTGTAGTCATCTCAAAGCCCAACTGGGAAAATATATGCTTCCAAGTTCACTCATATGGTTGTTGGCAGAAGTCAGTTCCTTGTGCATTATTGGGTTGAAGGACTCAGATCCTTGCTACCTAATTGGCCGTAGGCATCTCTTGATGGTGGTTTAGGGACTGTAGTCAGAGCCCAACTGAGAAAATATATGCTTCCAAGCTCACTTGTTTGGCTGTTGGCAGAAGTCATTTCCTTGTGCATCACTGGATTAAAGGACTCAGATCCTTGCTAGCTATTGGCTGTAGGCATCTCTTGGTGGTGGTTTAGTTGCTCAGTCTTGCAACCACATGGACTGTAGCCTGCCAGGCTCCTCTGTCCATGGAATTTTCCAGGCAAGACTACTGGAGTGGGTTCCCATTTCCTTCTCCATAGGCATCTCTTAGCGCCTCACTGCATGGGCCTCTGCAACATGACAGCTTGTTTCATCAAAGCTGCAAATCAAGAAGGCAATAAAGAATGTCTAAAAATGTTGAAGTTATATCCACTCATAAACTCAGTTTATACATACTTGTGTTAAAAATATCAGTTTGTGATTCTTTTTAAATTAAAAATATTTATCTCTTTTTCCATCAGGAATGCTTAGGTTAAACAGAGATCAGTTGCAACAAAAAGAAAAGTAATCATCAAATTAAGGAAGGCAGAGGCATGGAAAATGAATTTTATTTAATTCAGTAATGTCTAAGTTTTAAACTGCTAATTGTAAGTACCTAGAGGCCTTTTAACTGATCCCAGGCAAATATCCTAAAAATTGGACATGTTCTTTAAATCACTTTTAGGGGACCCAAATTAGTAGCAAAATAAGAGGTTGATCTATGAAGGATAATAACCCTGACATCTGTCAGTCATCTGTGATCTGGAGGCAATTCTGGCAAGAGAGATAAGGAAATGTTTCTTCCTGAGCATTTACTTATTAACAGTAATTGAAGTTTGAAGTCTGCATCTCTATTAGAGAAATAAGGTAGAATATTTGAATTCTATAAACCTTCCAGCCTATATCAAAGGAAATATTTTAATGATTTCATAAATGAAACCACATGCCAATATTAGCTCTGATTTCCACTGTGACTGGATAAACCATATACATTTTCTCATTTATAAAAGAAAGATACTAAAGTAGCAGCCATCCTCACCCTGCCTTATCAAACTCTTCTGAATCAAATATGAGTATTTTGGATGAGTTGTTATTTTCCCAGCCCTTTCAATACAGCACTGAGATTTACAAGGGCCTTTTGTTTCTGGTTTAAGTGCTCCCTGAATTTGATACATTTATATTAAATTTTTATGTAGATGAAAATTTCAGCATCTTAATTGCTGGTTATTTTAAGTAATATTTACTAAACAGTAATTGTGTGTTTTTCAAATTTATACTTTTGTTTATAGTCTAGTGATGAAGAAAAAAAATCTAGGAAAGAAAGGCAATTCAAAACAGTAGGTTTTAGGTTTATGAGAATATTAGAAGTAAGGAACTAGAGGAGGGAAATTTTCCATGGCTAGGGCCAATGAAGGAAGGTTTCAAAATGGAAGTCACATTTGATGCATGACTTGAAGGATAGGTGGACTTTAAAATGTGGAGATGATGGGTCAAACCTTTTGCTTCAGAGGGAGAAACAGGAGCAAAATATAGATAGCAGCAATGTACAAGTGGTGAACACTGCCAACTGGCTCAGTTTGCCTTGACTTGCACAGGCGGTGTGTGCAATAAAGCCCTAATGGGCTTGGAGTCAGACTCTGGATAAGCTTGAAGGCCAGATGATGGAGTTTCCATGATTTTTTGTTAGAGGAGGAGAGTTATTAGGGTTTCTGAGTGACATGGTTGAAAGGCGAGAGGCAGAGTTAAGAGACTGGTGTCATAGTGCGTAAGTGGGCTACTGTACTAAGCATGGTTTTCCATACAAACTGCTGTTCAGTTAAAAAAAAGAAATGCCTAGCCCTGAAAATAACTTCCAGCCTTAAGTAGTTGACATCACTTGGAATTATTTTATCATTAAATGTGTCTAATAGATCAATTCCAGCTTTCAAACTATAGTTTTTCCTTTTGGGAAAACTCAACATTTTGAAACAAAAGGTAATTTTTTGGTTGTTTTGTATGTCTTCCTTGTTCCTGCTACAGGATTTTTTCTTGCTGCAGTTCAAATAAGAGCTCTATTCTTGTAGCAAAGAAGATTTTCCTTTCTTTGTTTCCATCAGGCAGTGAATTTATAATCCTGTATTTCTGACATCGGGTCTGTTTCCATGGGAATGGATGTAATAGAGCATATTTGGCACTATGGACTTGATCCAGCTAAAAATATTTGTAACAGTCTGGAATGTGAGGCAGTATAAAGCTATGGGTGTTGGCTCTGCCTTAGTGTTGATGTCTTCATTGAAAATGTCAGCTTTCTGTGAAGTCAGAAAGCAATTAAAATGGCACAGCAGGAGAACCCTTCAGAGCTGACTTCTCTGCCACCTCAGTTAGGTTGTTCGGTTTGTTCCTAAGAATCCTTAGAAAGGTTTGTGTGTTACTAACTATAACCAAGTGAGAAGATCCTTCAGGATCCCTGTTTCAAAAGTGTGACTTTTAACTGCAGTAGAAAAAGATGTAAAGAATACTAGCATAGAGAAGAGGTAGCATTTGTCTTCTGCTAAGAACCTACTAACACATATATATGGAATTTAGAAAGATGATAACGATAACCCTGTATGTGAGACAGCAAGAGACACAGATATATAGAACTGTCTTTTGGACTCTGTGGGAGAGGGAGAGGGTAGGATGATTTGGGAGAACGGCATTGAAACATGTATAATATCATATAAGAAACGAATCGCCAGTCTAGGTTTGATGCAGGATACAGGATGCTTGGGGCTGGTGCATTGGGATGACCCAGAGAGATGTTATAGGGAGGCAGGTGGGAGGGGGGTTCAGGATTGGGAACACGTGTATACCCGTGGCAGATTCATGTTGATGTATGGCAAAACCAATACAGTGTTGGAAAGTACAATAAAGTAAAATTAAAAAAAAAAAAAATCTTGTTCAAGCACACTTGGGTTTCCTTGCTGGCTCAGACTGGAAGGAATCTGCCTGCAATGCAGGAGACCGGGGTTTGATCCCTGGGTCAGGAAGATCCCCTGGAGAAGGGAATGGCTACCCATTCCAGTATTCCTGAAGAATTTCATGGACAGAGGAGCGTGGTGGGCTACAGTCTATGGGGTCACAAAGAATCAGACATGACTAAGGAACCAAAACTTTCACTTTTTCAAGCACACACAAAAGTTACAGAGAGAGTGCAGTGCCCTGCTGACCACGAATAACATTCTCTAATATGAAGTACTAGTTGAGGGGACAAACTAACCCCTGAAACCATTTTTTTGTGATATGGAAAATGTATAGGATATACCAATCTTTGAACAGAGTAGTATTTCAGTATCTTCTTATTTAGTTCAAATATTATCCTTGAGAATCCGTTATTGATTCTTTTTTTAATTAAAAATTTCCCAGATTTATTGAGATATAATTAACATAACAATGTATAGATTTAAAGTGTGCCAAGTGATAAATTGATACACTTATTTTTGAGAAATGGTAACCATAATAGTTAGCACCTTCATCACCTCATGTAATTACCATTTTTTTGGTAAGAATGTTAAAGATCTATTCTCTTGGTAATTTTCAAGTATATACCACAGCATTTTTAACTATAGTCACTATGCTATACATGGATTCTCCAGGACTTATATTTATTCCCCAGGAGAAGGGAAAGGCTACCAACTCCAATATTCTTGCCTGAAGAATTTCATGGACAGAGGAGCCTAGTGGGCTACTGTCTATGGACTTGCAAAGAGTTGGACACAACTGAGCGACTTCTTCATATTCTTCTTATAACTGGAAGTTTGCATCTATTGACTGACAGTTTATCTCCCCTACCCACCAGCCTCTGGTACCTACCTTTCTACTGTCTGTTTCTGTGAGTTTGATTTTTGTTTTATTTTTCTAAATCTCACATATCAGTGATATCATATACTGTTGCTTTTCCTCTGTCTTATTTCACTGAGTAATGCCCTCAAAATCTATCCATGTTATTACAAATGGCAGTATTTCCTTCATTTTCATGACTGAATAACACTCCATTATGTCTGTCTACTTATTGACTTTCCATCTTCTTTATTGATTCATCTGAACCTCAAACCTATTAGGTCATTATTATCAAAAAGAGACAAGAAATATCAGAGAAGATATGGATAAAAGTAAATCCTCGTGTACTCTTGATGGGAATGTAAATTGGTATAGTCACTAAGGAAGACTGTGTAGATGTTCCTTAAAAAAAAAAATTAAAAGTAAAGTTATCCTATGATTCAGCAATCTACTTTTGGATATTTAGACAAAATAATTGAAATCAGGAACTTGAAGAGATATGTGCACATCCATGTTCACTGCAGCATTGTTTGCAATAGCTGGGACATGGATACAACCTAAGTAACCCTCTTCAGATGAATAGATAAAGAAGATGGAAGATAGATAAGTAGATAGATATAATGGAGTATTATGCAGTCATGAAAGTGAAGGAAATACTGCCATTTGTAATAACATGAAGAATATACAGAAGAACTATACAAAAAAATTCTTAAAGACCCAGATAACCATGATGGTGTGATAACTCACCTAGACCTAGGCATCCTGCAGTGAGAAGTCAAGTGGGTCTTAAGAAGCACACTATGGACTAAGCTAGCGGAGGTGATGGAATTCCAGCTGAAACTATTTCAAATCCTGAAAGATGATGCTGTGAAAGTGCTGCACACATTATGCCATCAAATTTGGAAAACTCAATGGTGGCTACAGGACTGGAAAAGTTCAGTTTTCATTCCCATCCCAAAGAAAAGCAATGCCAAAGAATGTTCAAGCTACTACACAATTGCACTTATTTCACATACTAGCAGTCCATGGGGTCATGAAGAGTTGGACACAACTAAGGAACTTCCCTTTCAATTTTTACTTTCATGCATTGGAGAAGGAAATGGCAACCTACTCTAGTGTTCTTGCCTGGAGAAGCCCAGGGATGGGGGAGCCTGGTGGGCTGCCATCTATGGGGTCACACAGAGTTGGACATGACTGAAATGACTTAGCAGCAGCAGCAGCAGCAGCAAAGTAATGCTCAAAATTCACCAAGCTAGGCTTCAACAGTAGATGAACCAAAACCTTACAGATGTTCAAGCAGGATTTAGAAAAGGCAGAGGAACCAGAAAGCAAACTGCCAACATCTGTTGGATCATTGAAAAAGCAAGAGAATTCCAGAAAAACATCTACTTCTGCTTCATTGACTATGCTAAAGCCTTAGACTGTGTGGATAACAACAAACTGGAAATTCTTCAAGAGATGGGAATACCACACCATGTTACCTGCCTCCTGAAAAATCTGTATTCAGGTGAAGAAGCAACAGTCACAACCAGACATGGAACAATGGACTGGTTCAAAATTATGAAAGGAGTACATCAAGGCTGGGCTTCCCAGGTGGCACTAGAGGGAAAGAACCTGCCTAGAAATGCAGAAGAAGTAAGAGACGTGGGTTCAGTCCCTGGGTTGGAAAGATCTGGAAAAGGGTGTGGCGATCCACTCCACTATTCTTGCCTGGACAGTCGCCATGGACAGAGGAGCCTGGTGGGCTACAGTCCATGGGGTGGCAAAAAGTTTGACACAACTAAAGTGAATTTGCACTGCACTCACATTAAGGCTGTGAGGCTACTGTTACCCTGCTTATTTAACTGATATGCAGAGTACATCATGTGAAATGCCAGCCTGAAGCACAAGCTGGATCAAGATTGCCAGGAGAAATATCAATAAGCTCAGATACACAGATGACACCACATTTATGGCAGAAACCAAAGAGGAACTAAAGAGACTCTTGATGAAAGTGAAAGAGGAGAGTGAACAAGCTGGCTTAAAACTCAACATTCAAAAAACGAAGATCATGGCATCTTCTCTCATCACTTCATTGATGGGGAAGCAATGGATATCATGACAGACTTTGTTTTCTTGGCTCCAAAATCACTGCAGATCATGACTGCAGCCATGAAATTAAAAGACACCTGTTCCTTCGAAGAAAAGCTATGACCAACCTAGACAGCATATTAAAAAGCAGACATTACTTTGCTGACAAAAGTCCATCTAGTCAAAACTATGGGTTTTCCAATAGTCATAACTGGATGTGAGAGTTGGGCCATAAAGAAAGCTGAGTGCTGAAGAATTGATGCTTTTGAACTATGGTGTTGGAGAAGACTCTTGAGAGTCCCTTGGACTGCAAGGAGATCCAACCAGTCCATCCTAAAGGAAATCAATCCTAAATATTCATTGGAAGGACTGATGCTGAAGCTTCAATACTTTGGTCATCTGATGCAAAGAGCTGACTCATTGTAAAAGACCCTTATGCTGGAAAGATTGAAGGCAGGAGGAGAAGGGGATGACAGAGGATGAGATGGTTGAATGGCATCACTGACTTGATGGACATGAGTTTGAGCAAGCTCTGGGAGTTGGTGATGCGAGGAAGCCTGGCATGCTGCAGTTCATGGGGTGGCAAAGAGTCAGACACGACGGAGCGACTGAACTGAATATCTCATTTTTATTTTGATTTGCATTTCACTTATAATTACTAATGTTGAGCATCTTTCCACATACCTGTTGGCTATTTGTATTGTATGTTTTCTTTGGGAAAACATCTATATAGTTATTAGGTACATTTTTAAATCAGATTAGGACTTCCCTGGTGGCTTATATGTTAAGAGCGTCTGCCTACAATGTGGGAGACCCAAGTTCAATCCCTGAGTCAGGAAGATCTCCTAGAGAAGGAAATGGCAACCCATTCCAGTATTCTTGCCTGGAAAATCCCATGGACAGAGGAACCTGGTAGGCTACAGTCCATGGGGTCGCAAAGAGTAGGACACGACTGAGCGACTACTTACTTTAAATCAGATTGTGTGTGTGTTTTCTTTATATGTTTTGGACATTTATCCCTGATCACTTATGTGAACTACAAGTATTTTCTCTCATTCTGTAGGTCGCCATGTTGTTGTTTGTTTCTTTTGCTGTGCAAAAGCTTTTAATCTGATGTAGTCCTGTGTTTTGATTTTTGCTTTTGTTATTTGTGAATTTGATGTCATATAAAAAAATTACAGCCAAAATCTATATCAATAAATTTTCCTCTATGTTTTCTCTTAGGAGTTTTATAGATCTGGGCTTTACATTTAAGTCTTTTATACTTTTGAGTGAATTTTTATGTATGTTATAAGGCAGGGGTCCAATTCATTCTTCTGCATGTGATAGTCCAATTTTTCCAACAGAATTTTCAAAAAAAATTTAATGGCGTATAGTTGATTTACAATATTTTGTTAGTTTCTGCTGTACTGTAAAGTGAATCAGTTGTATAATACATATGCTCACTCTTTTTCAGATTCTCTTTCCATACAGGCACTCACAGAGTATTGAGTACAATTGTCTGTGCTATATACTAGGTATAGGTCTTTATTAGTTATCTATTTTATTTGTATTTTTTGTATTTTTTAAAAATTTATTTTTATAGTAGGTCCCTGTTGGTTTTCTATTTTAAATACAGCAAGTGTATACATGTCAATCCCAAATTTCCAATCTATCCTTCCCCCACAACACTCTCCCCCTGCTAACTATAAGTTCATTCTCTAAGTCTGTGAATCTGTTTTATAAATAAGTTCTTTTTATCATTTTTAAGATTCTATCTATAAACAATATCATATGATATTGATCTTTCTCTGACTTACTTGACTCAGTATGATAATCTCCCATCCATCTATGTTGCTACAAATGGTATTATTTCTTTTTAATGGCCAAGTAATACTCCATTATATATACACATACACACACACCACACACCACATTGTTTTATCCATTCACTTGTTGATGGATGATTAGGACACAGAATGTCTTTTGATTTTTTTTTTTTTTTTTTTTTTTTGCTATATTCTTGGCTCTCTTGTCAAGTTGACCGTATATGGGAGGATTTATTTCTGGGTTGTTGATTCTATTCCATTGATTTATGTTTTTATTTTTGTGCCAGTATCATACTGTTTTGATTATTACAGCTTCATAGTATAGTTTGAAATTAGGACTTGTCATGCTCATTCAGTTCAGTTCAGTCATTCAGTCATGTCCAACTCTTTGCAACCCCGTGAACCACAGCACGTCACGCCTCTTTTTCCATTACCAACTCCTAGAGTCTGCCCAAACCCATGTCCATTAAGTTGGTGATGCCATCCAACCATCTGATCCTCTGTTGTCTCCTTCCCCTCTTGCCCTCAATCTTTCCCAGCATCAGGGTCTTTTCAAACGAGTCAGCTCTTCGCATCAGGTGGCAAAGTATTGGAGTTTCAGTTTCAACATCAGTCCTTCCAGTGAACACCCAGGACTGATCTCCTTTACTTTCCTTAAATCAGGTATTTTGAATTCTTTATTGAGTAAGCTGTGTATCTCCATGGCTTTGTGGTCAGTTATTAGAGGACTACTGTGATCTTTTGGTGGTGTGTTCATTCTTTGATTTTTCATTTTTCTTGAGGGTTTTTGTTGCTGTCTTCACATTTGAAGTAGCAATCATCTCTCCTGGTCTTTATCAACGTACTTTGGAAAAGAAATACCTTCTATCAGCCACTAGAAATTCTGAGGCTTTCTCAGAACCTCTGTGGATATGCCTGCTTGATGTTTGTTTCTCACTCTTGTGACAAAATTCTTAAGATTATATGACTTTTCTTGATTCTGCAAAGCATCAGACTGGATGCTGACAGTCTTCCTTTTAGTTTTCCAAGGTCAGAAGTATAGCTCAAATTTGCTGGTTTTCCCTGATCCAGAGATTCTGGCAGAATTTCTGCAAATGCTCACTAGCTGTCTGTCCAAAGCTTTCTGTCATTGCTGTTGGGAGTATGTACAAGGAGCTGGATACAGGATGGGGATATATGTGGTTAAATCATGTAGAACACTAGGGGTGACAATTGGCTGGTTTGGGGTCTATGTGCAAGGCATCCCCAGTGGCTCATGAGCAGGCTTATTCATACAGTCAGAGTGTAATTGGTAAGATCCATGTCCCTTTAACACCTTCTGAAGATTTTATCTATCTCAGTCTCTTCTCACTCCCCAGTTGTATAAGTCATGGATGATGTGAGAGAGAAATGGGCTTCTTTGGCTGCATTCTGTATAGCTGGGGAAGCCAGGGACTCACTCACACACGTTTACTTTTCCCTTTAGGAGAATCATAGACTGAGATGATCTCTCTTGGCACTGAGCAGTATCATGTTGGGAGAGAGGATAATTCAGATAAAATCAAACTCTTCCTGTTTCTCTCTTTAATGTGTCCAAATTTGTGTTTTTTTTTTTTTCCTCCAGTGGTCTTCTGGAACTTCTCCACTGGAAAGTTTTACTTCCACAAAAGCTCTTTTGTCTGTGGGTGATTGTCTAAGATAGTGTTCTCCAAAGTCTCCTGGACTGTGGTTGAGAGGGGCTGGAGCCAGTTCACAGGACACTGCAGGATCCACAGCTAATACTGAGATCTGTATCCTCTTACCCAGTACATGGGTGGGCAAGGCTGTTTATGGGTCCTGTGGCATCTTGTGTTCAATCCCATAGCTCCTATCAAGGTACTGTAGGTGGATGCCTAATTATTGTTGAGGAAGGGGTACAAATGATAGATGTTTTATTTGGCTTTGCTGCTAACATCACTCCAAGGAGTTCTTTGATTTTGGATTTTTAAAAAGGAATATGGAAAGAATATTTAAGGACAGTTGAAACTTTAATATGAACAATTACTTACTTTGCTGCCAGTTTATCATGAACACCTGTGAATCACTACTTAGCAGTTTCCTTTGTTCTCTTATAGCTATATCTTGAGTTGACTGTGCAAGATATCCTTTCCATATAGTCAGTCATGTAATTTGAATAAGTTTGTCTCCATCCTCAAACCTTTCTGGGGGATCTCAATGGTTATTCCAAACATATACCCTAGTGCTTGCTTCAAGGATATATAATAATGGTAGATTATATTATTTTGACAAATAGTTATACCTTCATGTTCCTATTCATATCAATGATCTATGTGGCCAATGTAACATGTTTTGGCCAATGCCAATGGTATATGAAGAGTGATGATCTATGCCATATCCAAGAGATTACTTTAAATGTCCTGTGTGTCAGAAAATGGGTGTATCAGTCAGGAATTACAAGGGGAACAATTATGATGAGTTTTATAGGATGAGGAATTTATTTTGAGAATTAGAACTTACATGTCAAAAGAGGTGAAGAAGATATAGACAGAGAATTTGAATATCAGAGAAATCATAAATGAATCTCAGAAGTTAAGCAAAGAAATAAAGGTTTGTGCAGAGGTATTTTGCTGTGTGCACTGACAGCCAAACATTTACTGGTGAGTTATTCAGTTGCTAAGTCATGTACGACTCTTTGTGACCTCATGGACTGTAGCATGCAAACCTTCCCTGTCCTTCACTATCCCTGAGTGTACTCAAACTCATGTCCACTGAGTCAGTGAGGCCATCCAACCAACTCATTCTCTGTTTTCCCTTTCTCCTCCCACCATCAATCTTTCCCAACATTAGCATCTTTTCCAATGAGCCTACCCTTTGCATCAGGTGGCCAAAGTATTGCAGCCTTAGCATCAGCCCTTCCAATGAATATTCAGGGTTGATCTCCTTTAGGATTGACTGGTTTGATCTCCTTGCTGTTGAAGGGACTCTCAAGAGTCTTCTTCAGAACCACAATTTGAAAGCATCAATTATTCAGCACGCAGCCTTCTTTATGGTCTACCTCTCATATCCATACGTGACTATTAGAAAAACCATAGCTTTGACTAGATGGGCCTTTGTTGGCTAAGTGATATCTTTGCTTTTTGATAGGTTTGTCATAGATGTCTGGGTTTGTCATAGCTTTTCTTCCAAGGAGCAAGCATTTTTTAATTTCATGGCTACAGTCACTGTCCTCAGTGATTTAGGAGACCAAGAAAATAAAATCTGTTACTGTTACTACATTTTCCCCATCTATGTGCCATGAATTGATGGGACAAGATGCTATGGTCTTAGGTTTTTGACTGTTGAGTTCTAAGCCAGCTTTTTTACTCTCCTTTTTCACCCTCATCTAGAGGCTCTTTTGTTCCTCTTTGCTTTCTGCCATTGCTTTCTGCTTTCTGCCATTATCATCTGCATATTTGAGGTCGTTGGTACTTCTCTTAGCAGTCTTGATTCAAGCTTGTGCATCATCCAGCCTGGCATTTCACATGATGTACTCTGCATATAGGTTAAATAAGTAGGGTGACAATATACAGCCTTGACTTACTCCTTTCCCAAGTGTCAACTAGTCCTTTTTCCATGTCTGGTTCTAACTGCTGCTTCTTGATCTGCATACACGTTTCTTAGGAGACAGGTAAGGTGATCTAGTATTCCTGACACCACTATTGGTCAATAAGATAGCATTCAAAAAGGATACTGAAATGCAGAGCAAAAAAGAACAAGACTAAATTACAGTGCACCCAGTCTATGTGTAACTAGTCTTATCTGTATTGAGTCCATAAACTTTTGACTTTCTCATCTGTTCATCATGATATCTTACTCTGATGTTCTTCAGGCAATAATGGTCACTGGTTCACTTCTGCCTTGCATATATAAAGCAAAATTGTCTTATGATCAACTCTAATATGAAGTTTTAGAGGGAAGTAGATTCTGGAAAACAGTTTTAAGTTTAACAGATGGATAGTACAGGATACTGAAATGGGAATTTGCCAAATTGAAACTACTCTTTCAACCTGGGTCAGGATAAAGAATACATGTAATTGAACCACAGCTGGAATAGAGTTTCAGTTAACCAGCAGCTCTTATATAACATGAACAAAAAAAATAGTTGTAGTCAGTCACTGAGAGGTTGGAGTTGTTTGTAATTGTAGCATACTTGACTCACAGGGATATTGATACTAGAAGTGATGTACTGCCCAAACCCAGAGCCAAAAATATATATCATTTCTTTTATTGTTGGCTAGGGAGGAAACAGGAATCTGGAAAAAGAATGACCTGTATTTTCAATAAAATGCACAATGGATAACTTGGAGGACAAATAATGATATAATAAAATTGTCTAGCCACTCCATAAATGCAAAGGAAAAAAGAGACATAAATATTGGAATGGAATAATTAAAACTTTCTATATAAACAGAACATTATCTCTGTACAACATTGCAAGACATTTCTAAAATACTGATGGAATTAAGAAGTCAAATTAGTGAATTCACATGATAGAAGATCAATATAAAAATAATATTTTTAAATTCTGCAACTAAAAAACAGAAAATAAATAAAAATAGAGAGGCATTTCCAATAAAATAAAAAGTGTAAAATATATGCAAGCAAACAGAAGATGTTCAAGACCTGTGAACTGAAAAACTAAACATTACCTAGAGAAATGAAAGAAAATGCAAACAAGTGAAGCGATATACCAAATTCATAGTTCGGAAACCTCAACACTATCAAGATGTCCAATCTCTCTCAATTCATCTGAAGAGTAAAGAGAATAACAATCAAAATTCCAGCAGATCCTTTTTGTCCTTTTTGTTGAAATTTGAACAATAATTTAAAATGTATATGAAAATGCTAAGGACCTAGAACAGCTAAAACAATTTTTACAAAGGGAAAAATGAGTAATTTTTTTTGCTTGACTTAAAAATTGATGGAATAGAAGAGAGATTCCAGAAATAGAATTACAGATAGTATATTAGTTGATTTTCAACAAAGTTACCAAGGAAAGTCTTTCTGAGAAATGATAATTTTCAACAAGTGGTACTGAGACAACTGAATATCTGCATTGAAAAAAAAAAAAAAGAAACTAAAACCTGACTTAGTGCTTTACATATAATACATTCACTATGGGCTATAGACATAAATGTAAAACCAAAATAAACGTCTTTGTGTAAAATAGTAGAGATTCTTTATAACCTTGGAGTAGGCAGATTCCTTTGGTCATATAAAGCAGTAAACATTAAAAAATGATAAATTGGGCTTTGGCAAAATTAAGTGTATTTATTCTTTGAATAGTCATTGGAAGGACTGATGCTACAGCTGAAGCTTCAATACTTTGGCCACCTGATGCAAAGAGATGGCTCATTGGAAGAGACCCTGATGCTGGGAAAGATTGAGGGCAGGAGGAGAAGGGAATGTCAGAAGATGAGATGGTTGGATGGCACCATCAATTCAATGGACATGAGTTTGAGCAAATTCTGGGAGATAGTGAAGCATGGGGGTCTCAGAGTCGTACATGACTAAATGACTGAACAACAACAATGCTTTAAAAAAGCCATTCTGTTTCTATTACGGCACTCTTTGTATTATTTGTAATATATATGTTATATTAGATCAATTATTTTTAATAGCCAAGACTTTTACAAATTTTAATCCACAAAGGATTTGATAAACAAATTATTATATTCACACAGTGGAATACTACTCATCAATAAGAAGGGATGATTAATTGAAAACAACAGAGATATGTAACAACACGGATGAATCTTTTAAAAAAGCTTAGGGGCAGAAGCCAGACACAAAGAGTTAATGTTGTATGATGAGGGTTGGCAAATTTTCTGTAGAGTTTTTAAATCCTTTATGTTTTCTGAACCATATAGTCTCTGTCACAACTACTCTGCTTTGCCATGATAGCATGAAATCAGTAATAAACAAGGTGAAGATGGGGCTATGTTCTAAGACTTTCAAAAATAGGTGTCAAGGTTGGTTTGGCCCATGAGCTATAGTTTGCCAACCCTTGCTGTATGAGTTTACTTATATGAAGTTCAGAAACAGGCAAAACTAACCTATAGAGATAGAATTCAAAATAGTGGTGACCTAAGATGGCATTAGGGTGGAAAATTCATTGCTAAGGAGCAGGAGAGAATTTTCTAGTGCAAAGTTAATGTTGTATATTTTGATTGTCCTGGTAGTTACAGAGTATACATTTGTTAAGGCACATTAACTTATGTAGAAAGAACAACATGTACAGAGGTATGGAGGAGACAAGAAACAACATGGAGAGTGCAATTTTAATTTTTCTAGGTTTAATTTCAGACTTCTAGATTACATAGGTCTGTAACTGGATGTTAAATTAGGACTCAACATTAGTTTCTAGAAGTTCCAAGACTTTTTCTGCCAAATGTCTCTTCATTCCCAAGAAAGGATGGAATCTCATCAGGACTTGCAAAGGAGGATGGAGAGATGGTCCAATATATGCTTTGTAATCCACATCTCCTCACCTAGTTCAAGTATATTAAAGAGTTGGAGTAGAAATGTCCAAATTTGGTATGTTTGTGTGTGTCAAGGGAGTGGTTCTATGGAAAGAATGCTAATAGGCTGTTGACTCCTTCTACCTTGGAGAGGTGATTTCCTCCTTACATGAGCCTAGAGGGTCTTCAAGGAGACAGACTGAAGAACTTCACCTATGTCTCCAGTTGGCTGAACGAAGATAGTTTTATATCCACACCTGAGAAAGCCAAGAGGCAAGAGATGGTAGCCAGAGAGCAACTCGTATAATAGAATGAGACATGGTAGCTTTTGAAATACTTTGTGTGCCCAGAGCTATTTCAGGCCAAGGATGATCCATTTTCCAGGAAAAAATGTAAGCTTTTGTTCAAGAGGAATAAGGTACTTCCCAAAGGAAATCTTTTTTATAAGTTTCTTGAACAAAGAGCATTTACCCACAGCATGGGGAGCCTTGGCTAAGGACACTGCTAGGGAGTCCCCACCAATGGAAGTACTCTGAAGAACGGTAAATAATCTCCTGTAAAAAGAATGGGTTTTTCTGTTTGTTTGTTTTTGTTTGAACTGACCAGCCTAAGGGAAACTAACACCAAATTATATCTGTGTCAGTCAAGGGAAGTTTTCTTGTCCTTTGCCTCTTTTTCTTCCCCTGTTTCAATCCCGAGGACCTAGAAACAGCCCATGGTGTGGGAAAGCAGAAATGAGAGCTTCAGATGGAAAAAAAAAAGAAAGAAGAAACTGACCCCATCACCTTTTCTGTTGTGGCAGCCAACCTGGAAGCAGGCCCACTTTGAAAATTCAAGACCTTATACTGTAGACATTTTAAAAAATTTTAGTAAGTATGTGGATTTGTGAACCTCCTGCATAAAGCTTGCCTAATTCCAAGTATCTGTGGCCCATAGATTGGGAATTGCCTCTTTGAAGAATCTCTGTGTTAGTTTAATCCAAAGGGTTGACTTTCTAGTCATTTCTTAAGTAAAGCAAAATGCTTTAAACCCTCTTGGCTCTTCAGCTTTATCTCCTATTCTGCCTCATTGTTTCTCAGACACGTAAGATTCATTTAAGCCCTCCTATCTCTGGAGAAGTGAATGGCAATCCACTCCAGTATTCTTGCCTAGAGAATTCCACAGACAGAGAAGTCTGGTGGGTTACAATCTGTGGGGTCGCAAAGAGTCGGACACGACTGAGCAACTAACACACACACACAAGCCCTCCTATAGCTCTTCTCTCTCTTGATATTCTGTTAAATACTTTTTCAGAACACAAAGCAGTTCTTTGCTATTTCCTGGATTCATTTTGTACTTACTTTTTTGCCCTTCTGTCGTTCCTTTAGAGGCTCTGTGGAAGTACTCTCCACCTTTTGAAATTACCCATCTTTCATGGCCTATCTCAAATGTTGCTTCCTTCATAAATGATATTTCTAATTCAACCAGAATTTTGTCTCTCTGTGAAACCTTATTACCATGTTATAGCTTATAGTATTTAACATGTTCTCTGTTGTAGTATAACTATTTTATTTTATTTTTAATTAGTAAACTAACATATGCATGGTTTCTTTAAAATTCCAATGACATAATATAATAATTAAAACTATAAATCTACGTTCAGTTGAGTAGCCACTCTCATCCCTATTTCCACTCCACCATGTAATATTATTGAGATTTTGATGTTTATCTTCAGGTTTCATATTTGTGAAATAGTACTACACAGTTACATGGTTGATAAGAGGACTAACCAAGATAGTTTATAAAAATACATAACACAGTACCTGGCATATAGTGATTATTCAGTATTGTTTTTTTTTATTATTGTGATTACTTTATTGTTAACATCCTTTCAGATTTTTTCCATTGCATTTATAAAATTTTTAATAGCCTGCATATCATTACATATATGCACATAATATTTCTTTTTGAAAATGTAATACAAACAATGTATATATTGTTAGCACATTCTCATCCCATGTCAAACATGAGATTTTATAATTCTGATGCTGTGCTG
Source organism: Capra hircus (assembly GCF_001704415.2). NCBI lineage: Eukaryota > Metazoa > Chordata > Mammalia > Artiodactyla > Bovidae > Capra > Capra hircus. The sequence goes on from NC_030812.1 coordinate 12,742,255, forward strand.
TGAAAATTTTGTCTTGAATATACTCATATTCTGCTTTCTGTTTAAATATTTCTGAAGGATGGATTCTTAGTAAAAATTTGCTTTATCAAAACTTATAAATATTTTAGAGTTTGATAGGTACTACTGTGGAAAATTACCTTATTTCACCATACCTCTATTAGGATCAGGTATTGGGGATTTTTTTAAAATTTCTTTTGAACAATTGGATGGAAAAATGATATTCCATTATTATTTTAATGTACAATTCTCTGATCACTGACAAGTCAAAGGATCTATTTATTTATTTTTCTGCTAATTGACCTCTGTTTAATTTTCTCAATTTTAAATAGGGTTGTTGTCTTTTTCCTGTATCTGATGTTTTGTCCCACATTATCTAGTACAACTATGTACAAACATCATCTTACTAAGTTCTATAAGAGAATCTCCTTGGATTTTAATTGTAATCAGGTGGATTTATAAAGTATATAAAATTTAATGGGGAGAATTTGATAATACTTAGTTTGCGATCCAGATTCAGAGACTATCTATCACTCTTTATTACTTAACATAATGCCGTTGAATATTGCCTGGTATCCTTGCTTACTTGAATATTTGAAGTGATATATGTCCTGGCTCCTACATATATGCGTGTGTGTGTTTCTAATTTGGAAAACTCAGTTATTTGACCTCTCCTCTTCTTTTGTTGGAAAAGAAGGAGGATAAAAAGATACTAAATTTTAAATGTTGGAAACAATGCTTTTTTAAGGCTTCTAACTTTCCCTCTAGAATTAGAGTAGGGGAAACAATAAATTTGGTAAGTATGAGTCTGAGAGAACTATACTGATGTAACAGTTTTAAATTTGACATGATTTTAAATGGAAATATGGCTGTTCCTTAGGCATCTACATCACTTGTGTAATAGCAAGGTTCAGCTACTCAATATGGTTGTGTACTACAGAAATATGGAGTTCTAAAATCTCATTTCTCCTTTCCACTGTTTATGTGCATAACATACTTATAATAAAATTGAATGACTATAATAATGTTCTCTATATGTAAGCCATTTTAATAACCCTGTCCCATCAGGAAAGCACAAATATCATTTTAGTGCCATCTACACGTTTTGGTTAGATAGCATCACTGACTCAATGGACATGAATTTGAGCAAACTCCAGGAGATAGTGGAAGACAGGATTCTGATGTGCTGCCGTCTGCAGGGTCACAGAGAGTTGAACATGACTAGTGACTAAACAACAAGAACACATTTTGGAGTCTTCTTAAGTTTTGATGGCTATATGAGAAAACAATTGTAATGGTAATAAGTGTTTTCCATCTTTTTTTGTAGAAAATAAAAGATCTAATATCAAGATATAGCAAAGCTTTGAATTGACAACAGGAGGAATTTACTTCCCAATAAAAGATGATTCTCATGAAGGGATTTCTGAGCATCTCTGCTCCCAACAAAAGAGCTTGAAAACACAATATTTAAGGACAAGTTTTCTTTGACTAATTTTATGGGGATCTCCATAAACCAAACAATTAGTTCAGAGCAGAAGGATAAATCTTTTTGTATAAACTTCCATAATTTGGGTGTATTTGGTAACGGAGCCTTCTTTTTCAGATCACCAAATTTAATGAAACTTGGATAGTTTTGGGATGGGAAATTTCATAAATAAATACAAGCTGCCTCATACTAACCTAGAGTCTGGAATGATTTAAAATATTTCCTTTGATATGATTCCCAAATTCTATATAAAAGTAAAGTAATAATGCAGAAATAAAACATAATGTGGCATGTCTAGAACTTTTATAACTAGCCTGACTATGAAACTGAGTAAAATAAGTAAGAGATCAAAGCTTTAATGACTTTAGCTTCTCTCGCTCCCTTTTTTTTCCCTTTCGGAAAGGCTGTTCAATGGGGAAACTAGAATTGACACTTCAAAATAAAATTATATATTTAGTTAAGAATATAACATTGATCATTTCATAGTAAAGATTCATAGGTACTATGAGATGGGCTTTTAAAATTTTTATTTCTACTGCATTTGTCTAAGTAGTTTAGAAACAGTTTGCCAGGCATGCACTGAAAAAAAAAAAAAAAACTAGGAGAGGAGCAATTCTGAATATAATAGTAATAAAATTATTATTAAATGAACTATTATAGAATATATTCTTCGGTTGAATATGAATCTGCAGGAACATATTACTACATGTTATGATAGAACAAAACTTTATCAGATACCTTCCTTTCCCTGGGTTTTTAAGTTCTATCATTTAATACAGCAGATTGTGTGCTTAGGAGGAGGAGCTAGCATTGGGCAATTCCAAAGAGAGCTAAATGAAAAATCAAATTGATTTGGCCTTATAAAATACTAGTGACTTTGATTTTTGTGTTCAATTTATGCTTCTGTGCATTTTCAGGGACATCATTTCTAACAAGATTGTGTGATTTGGACATGTGCAAGCTGAAGTACTTAATTACCCCCTGGAATGAACCAATTAGATTTTTGACTAGATTTCTTTTGTCAAGAAGCTGCTCTCTCAGGTCTTGAGCTGAATTCAGTAATTTTGTTCCTGATAACATTAGCTATACCACTGGCTCTTAAACTTGGGCATAGATCAGACTCACCTGGAGAGCTTGTTAAACCGCAGACTCAGTCTCTACCTCAGGAGTAAGTAGTTTAGTAGACGAGGCAGAGAGCTCAGTGATTTCAATAGCTAACAGTTCTTAGGTCATGCTGACAGAGTAGTTTTGAGAAGCATTGGCTTAATACCTTGTTCGGCTTATAGCGTCTGCTTTCTCTTCTTCAGACCTAAAGGTACCTGTTTCTGAGCCTAATGATTTGGAATTTCTTTGTATTTTTATCTTCCGGATCAGTGGAAAGCTAAGCAAGAGATGTGTACTAATCTCCTCCTCAGGAAGTCAACGTTAAGTCCACCATGCTCCTCAATTTGGCTGAATTTATGCTCCGGTTCTGAAGGTAACTTTAAATTTCTTAATTTCTCTGGAGTGTACTAGATTTCTTCCTTCACAATCTTCTTGGTGATTTTCTTTTTGTTGTTGTTGTTCTAAATAATAGCCTTCTAATGTATCTCCTACTTTTTCTGATAGGTTTTTTAAGTTCTACCCAGATAAATTTTCCATAACACTGCTTTGCCTATACCATTCTTTCCTGAGAGATTAAGTGATATAACATATATGAATAAGAATTTTAATGCATCATTTAAATTGTCACTGTGCTTAAAATCCTGCAGTTGTTCCCAGTGCCTAGAAACGTTTCCTACTGTTCACCTATAAGCTAGGAAATGTGACAAAAATTTCCTGGAGTGAACCCACTTTTTGACTGTCTCTTAGGTTTTGTTGCAGTTGTTCAGATTATTTCCCCACTCTCACATCCATGTCTAGGAAGTTAGATTCTTTGCTCGTTGATACTGAAACTAAGGTTTGGAAATGTGGGTTAGAAACAAACCTCTAGATACTGAACATGAACTTTGTCTCCCTCTACTCTGCCTTTCACCTCTACTATTTTACTCTCTAGAGAAGCTAGGTTTTTGTTCTCTTCCAGACGCATTTCTAAAACATTCTACACCATCTTCCTACATGGATTTCACTCTTAAATTTCACTTCTTAATTTACCCTAGTCCTTCTTGTTCTTTAAACAACTGCCTACTCTTCTACCTTGTAGCCCCTGTGGAGTTTTCCTTGAGTTTCTGCACACTCCTAAAATGTTTCCCTTCACAGGTGTGCCTTGTTCTTCTCATGAAATCCTTCAGGACTTAGTGTCTTTAGTATTCTTCCTATTCTCTGTACCCAGTAGAGTGAAACTCTTGTGTCCTATACAAGTTAGAGCTTATCTGACTATTATTGTAGTTGGCGTGTTTTTATAAATAATGTTTGCTAGTGATTTAAAAAAAAATTCTAAGAAAGCAAAGCAGCAGTGACTTGGCATCCTGATGAAACTCAAAATAAGGTAGCCAAATTCTTGGGCTTTTGTACGTAAAGTTCTCAGGTGGTGCTGTAGTGATTTTGAAATGGAAGAAGCCTAAGAGGATAGTCTGTGCTAATACCCTTTTTATTGTCTCAGGGGACTAGGTTAGTGTTGATGTGGTTTTTCCATCCTAATATCTGGATATCAAGCTGGTGATAACTGATGCAGGCATGATGGCTTACACAGTCTTCCTCATGAATGTTCTCAGGTTAATGTTGCAGAAGTTACAAGGCATGTACATATCCTTTGAAATTTTTGTAATACAATGAGCAGATTTACTTGATGTATATCTATGGTTTCTCTTTTTTATTTTATCTAATCACTTCTGGCTGGAGAACTGCTAACTACCTTATTTTCAATGATTATGTATCATGTTTATTATTTACATTCTTAAATATTTGTATGTCATTAGAACGCTGAAAAAGCTAATAGTTAAAATTTACTCATGAATTTACGTAAAGATATTAATGAAATCTGATTTTTTTTTCTCAATTCTGCATCTTATTTTTCAATTTAGGGTTGACTCCTGTTACTCATTAGTGTTTTCACTAGGATTTCTCTATTGACTTATTCTTCTCAATGATAAGAATGAACTGGTTGTATAAGTGTGAATGATTATTTTTCTACCTTTAACCTCATTAAAATGTAGTAAGAATCAAGAGGAGGAGCAAATGAGTACAAGTTTGGCAGTGCTCTAATAGTGTAGATTGGGAGCCATTCATATTGGCAGATGGTTTGACTAGTTTCACTAATGTGGCTTGTTAAATTAATTGATAAAGAAAGAAGCAAATTTCAGGAAGGGTTTGTGTGGTTTTTCTTGGTAGTCAAATCTAAATCTGTAGTTTTGAGACTTACAGAGTACAAAGTTCAGTTACTACGCATGTTGCATATCCATGACTATGTGAATGGCTGCCTTTAGGGATTTCCTTTTGTTTGTCAAGGAGAGTAAGAAAATCAGTTGTTAGCTTTCCCCTCCTCCTCTCTCCTACACTTAGCATTGTGTATAAAAAGGCTGCAGTTGGCATTAACTTGTACAATCAGTCTCAGTTACTGGCATGATTCTCATTCTGTCCAAATCTTGAACATTCGAAAGGAGTATGTGTCACTCTTAATCAAAACTCTTAGTACCAAAAGTGAATAAGTTAATGATAAGAATAGTACTGCCCAATTTACCTCAAACATAGCATTTTAGAATCTTTTCTTGAGGTCGACTGTAAGCAGGGAATGTCTCAGCAGTAAGCTCTTCTACTATGCTGCATTTTCTTACATATAAATAAAAATATGTGAAGTTTTTATTTCATTGTTTCAGATGTGTTTGAATCTCTAAGTAGACTATTATAGATTAATGTTACTTCTTTAATCAATGTTTCCCTTGAGCTCAGCATATCCTATTCACTATGACTGTGACTTCTTGGCAAAAGTTGCTAGACAATGTGTAAAAGCCAACAGATGGCCAATGTTCATAGACTTTTATTCCACATATTTTATGTAGTTCTGACATGTTCAAGCTCAGCTTACTAGATTCAGTGATACCTGCAAAGTGGTATTCATTCAAGTTCAAACAGGATTCTAGTTAGCCCATTTCCCATAAACCCTTTTAAAGCAATTGCCTATGCAATCCATCCTGTTTTTGATGTAGCTGCTATACTTTCTAGCATGAAACAAAATTATAGGCAAGGGAAAAACCAGAGTGTTATAGGTTACAAGAATATTTTTGTCTGTTTTATGAATGCTTATTTCTTTAGTAATAAATTGAAGGATTTGGAAAATGCAATATCTTATTTTCAGATTCTAAAGTTCTATGATTATTTGACCTTATGTATAGTGAAAGGTGTAATGCATATTAAATACTTGGTTTTGAAAACAAATTTACTGAAGCAAAGAGAATGATTGACTTGTGAATACAAAATGAGTGACCTGTGGAGGCAAATGGAATTTTTATTTTTCAGTGAGGCTTCAATTCTTAATATTCAATTTTGAGTTTTTCTCTTATTGAATAAATGCATTCCAATTAACTATAAAGTGAATGCATCTAAATATATAGATTTATCCACATTTATATATTTTATACATTAGTAACCTATAAGGATAAATACACAATAAATATTCCAAAATATCTGGTTTTATCCTAAATAAGTTTTATTAAAAGAATGAAAAATATTACTCTTAGTATTATTATAAAATATTTTCCAGGGGATATTTCTAAACATTTATTTAAAAAAGAATAAATTGACAATTGACCTGGCATTAGGATTGACTTAGTAACTTAATCGTAGGAATACATTTTCCAGACTTTGAGATCTATAAATTATCCACATGAATCTGTATTCTTGCTTGGGCTCATAGTTCTTTGCCTTGACTTTTGTTCTTTTCCCCTCCTGTATTAGGCTGGTCAAGCTGTCATAACGTATCACAGGCTGGGTTGGGTGTCAGGGTTGGGGTGCACAGATACTTATTTTCTCACAGTTTTGGAGGCTTGAAGTTCAAAATAGGTTCTGGCACCTTCGGTTTCTGGTGAAGGATCTCTTTCTGACTTGCAGGAGGTGAGCTTCCTTCGGTGTCCTCACATGGCTGTTTCTTGGTTTGTTTACATGGGGAGGTAGAGAAAGCTCTCTGGTGTCTCTTCTCAAAAGGACACTAATCCTATTGCATCAGGGCCCCACCTTATGACCTCATTTAACCTTAATTATTTCCTTAGTGTATCATCTCCAAATATAGCCACACTGGGGATTAGGGCTTCAGTGATGAATGATGGGGAGTGGGGCACAAACGTTCAGACCATAACACGCTTTCATTTCCCTTTCTGACAACAGGTCTTTCATTTCATGCTCTATGACCATATTATTTCCCTCTGTAGCTTCATGTGTTGTGTTGCTTCCTACTTTCTGGTTTTTCCACTGCTGAATTGTACTAGGCTGCAACTTACACTCTGTATGGTGCTACTTTACATGGCACCTTCAATACCCTTAACATTCAAAAGAATCTACTCTCTGTTTCTTATAGAATCTTTTTTCCCTACTCCTTATTTTCTTGTGGTTGGAGAAAAAGCTTCTCTATGGGTGTGGCAGAAAGAATTATGGGTACTCCTTCCTCTCCAAAGTGTCTGAGTCTCAATACCAAGAACCTGTATATATGTTACATGGCAATAGGGAATTAAATTACAGATTAAATGAAGGTGGCTCACAGTTTATTTTTTTGCTTTTAAAGACATTTTATATAAAAATAAAATATTTGTAGAAAGAAGTCATTGCATTAGAAGTTGTTGCATTAGAAAAAAGGGAAATGTTGAAGTTACTTTCAATTAGGAAAATAAAATGGGTAAATGTGTACATACAGTTAAAGTGTATCCATTTAAGATGTAAGACTGCATCTAAATTAGCTATAAAATGATAAGGATTTTTTTTTAGGGTTGTGGATTTTTTATTCATTTATTTTTAATATAAATTTATTTATTTTAATTGGAGGTTAATTACTTTACAATATTGTATTGGTTTTGCCACCCAGTTGATTTTTAAATAAGATTATCCTGAATTATTTGATAGGCCTAATATAATTACAATATCCCTTTAAAGTGGAAGAAGAAGGCAGAAGAGTTAGAATCAGATATGAGAAGATGCTCTGATATTGGATTTGAAGATGGCTGAAGGGATCATGGAAGTGTAGCTGACCTCTGTAAGCTAAAATAGTCAACAAAATTGATTGTCCTTAATGCCTTCAGAAGGAACACAGCCCTGTCTAAACCTTGGTTCTAGTCCAATAAAATCCTTTTCAGACTGTACTGTAGATCTGCAAATCTATAAATTGTTTTGATTTTTAAACCATTAGTTCAGTTCAATCACTCACTCGTGTCCGACTCTTTGCAACTCCATGAACCGCAGCAGGCCAGGCCTCCCTGTCCATCACCAACTCCCGGAGACCACCCAAACCCATGTCTATTGAGTCAGCGATGCCATCCAACCATCTCATCTTCTGCTGTCCCCTTCTCCTCCTGCCCTCAATCTTTCCCAGCATCAGGATCTTTTCCAATGAGTCAGCTCTTCGCATCAGGTGGCCAAAGTAATGGTGTTTCAGCTTCAGCATCAGTCCTTCCAGTAAACACCTAGGACTGATCCTTTAAGATGGACTAGTAGGATATCCTTGCAGTCCAAGGGACTCTCAAGAGTCTTCTCCAACACCACAGTTCAAAAGCATCAGTTCTTCGATGCTCAGCTTTTGCCACAGTCCAGTTCTCACATCCATACATGACCACTGGAAAAACCACAGCCTTGACTAGACAGACCTTTGTTGGCAAAGTAATGTCTCTGCTTTTTAATATGCTATCTAGGTTGTTCATAACTTCTCTTCCAAGGAGTAAGTGTCTTTTAATTTTATGGCTGCAATCATCATCTGCAGTGATTTTGGAGTCCAAGAAAATAAAGTCTGACATTGTTTCCACTGTTTTCCCCTCTATTTCCTATGAAGTGATGGGACCAGATGCCATGATTTTTGTTTTCTGAATGTTGAGCTTTAAGCCAACTTTTCGCTCTCCTCTTTCACTTTTATTAAGAGGCTCTTTAGTTCTTCTTCACTTTCTGCCATAAAGCTGGTGTCATCTGCATATCTGAGGTTATTGATATTTCTCCTGGCAATCTTGATTCCAGCTTGTGCTTCTTCCAGCCCAGTGTTTCTCATGATGTACTCTGCATATAATTTAAATAAGCAGGGTGACAGTATACTACCTTGATGTACTCTTTTTCATATTTGGAACCAGTTTGTTTTTCCAAGTCCAGTTCTAACTGTTGCTTCCTGACCTGCGTACAGTTTCTCAAGAGGCAGGTCAGGTGGTCTGGGATTCCCATCTCTTTCAGAATTTTCCACTTAAACCATTAAGTTTGTTTTAAGTTGTTATAGACACAGTAGGAAATGAACACATCGAGAAACTCAGAAGGCCAGTAGATACCATTGCTAAATGATCAGGCCCCTGGTTTACCATCAATCTGGATAAGAGCAGTTTCTTAATCTTGCAATTCCTAAACATAAAACTTCCCAGAAAAACTCTCTCTCTCGAGAACCATATCCCATCTTAGAACGTAACCAGTGTTATTTTCAAATCTATTCCTCATTGTTTACTATCCCTGGCGGCCAGCAGAATCTACTTCCTGCTTCCCCAAAGCTCCTCTTTGTTATAATACATGCCACACATGGCATCCTTGCTTTAGTTAAGAATTTCTCATGCATGGTTCTGGATCATCCCCATGAGAATAACTTGGGGTGCTCTATCCAAGACTTGGAGATACTGTGTCAACATGTTTAATGAAGATTTCAAGTGATTTTAATGCCTACTAACATTTGAGGTCAATTACTCTTACTTATGACCAACCTAGACAGCATATTAAAAAGTAGAGACATCACTTTGCCAACAAAGGTCTGTCTAGTCAAGGCTATGGTTTTTCCAGTAGTCATGTGTGGATGTGAAAGTTGGACTATAAAGAAAGTGGAGAGCCATAGAATTGATGCTTTTGAACTGTGGTGTTGGAGAAGACTCTTGAGAATGCCTTGAACTGCAAGGAGATCCAACTAGTCCATTCTAAAGGGGGTCGGTCCTGAATATTCATTGAAAGGACTGATACTGAAGCTGAAACTCCATTACTTTGGCCACCTGATGCGAAGAACTGACTCCTTGGAAAAGACCCTGATGCTGGAAAAGATTGAAGGCAGAAGAAGGGGATGACAGAGGATGAGTTGGTTGGATGACATCACCGACTTGATGGACAGGAGTTTGAGTAAACTCTGGGAGTTGGTGATGGACAGGGAGGCTTGGCCTGCTGCAGTCCATAGTGTCACAGAGTTGGACATGACTGAGCTACTGAACTGACTGACTCTTCCTTATAACAATATTCATGAGACTAGTTTTCAGAAAGGTCTTAGATGCTAAGTGATTCTTTCACAGTAAAATAATTCTACATGAATACATACACCTAGAGACACAGTCGGAGAAGGTGATGGCACCCCACTCTAGTACTCTTGCCTGGAGAATCTCATAGATGGAGGAGCCTGGTGGGCTGCAGTCCATGGGGTCGCAAAGAGTCAGGCATGACTGAACAACTTCACTTTTCACTTTCATGCATTGGAGAAGGAAATGGCCACCCACTCAGTGTTCTTGCCTGGATAATCCCAGGGACAGGGGAGCCTGGTGGGCTATGGGGTCGCACAGAGTTGGACATGACTGAGGCAACTTAGCAGCAGCAGCAGAGACACAATATTTACTTCTGATTTCCCAGTGATTGTAAACTAGTGAACACAGGTTTCTGAGAAACTCTTCCTATTAAGCTTATACATGTTATTTGCCCAGTCGTGTCTGACTCTTTGCTGCCCCATGGATTGTAGCTCACCAATTGCCTCTGTCCATGGAATTCTCCAGGCCAAAATACTGGAGTGGGTTGCATTCCCTTCTCCAGGGGATCTTCCTAACCCAGGGGTCGAACTCGGGTCTCTTGCATTGCAGGCAATTCTTTACCATCTGAGCCAGCAGGGAAGCCCTGCAATATCTTATACCTTACCTGCCTCAGGGTAGTTTTTGTTTTTTGGCATTTTCAGTAAAGTCAACAGTTTGCACATTTGCCTTGCACTTGTATTCTTTCCTTGTATTATGTCATTTCTATACTACCTACTACTCCTTTGAAATATAGGCCTTGAAGTAAAATGCCTCAATAGTTTTTCAATATTTTTTTCTGATTAAAAATATTTTGTTATTTAGTCCAGGGGACCACAGTCTATGGTCTACTACCTACTTTTATAAATAAAATGTTATTGAAATACAGCCACACTCATTCATTTATGCATTGCCTTTGGCTGCTTTATTGCTATGACCACAGAACAGGGACAGGGACTTTATGGCTCACAAACCCTACAATATTTACTATTTCATCTTTTTCAGAAAAAAAAGCTACTAATGCCCACCTTATCCTGTTAATAATTCCTCTTTCTAAAATTTATTTCCAGTCTAATTTTTTGGTATCCAAATCTATGTTTTGTGTTGTCTTCATGGATACAAAGGATGGCTGTATTTTATATTTTGAAAGTTGCAGGATTGTGAAGTGGTTCAGTAAAATTAACTTTAAATTAGAACAGAAAAGTTTCAGCTCTGCCATTCACTGGCTGTGTAAAATGGCATTCAGATTCTCTGGACATCATTTCTCTTATCTGTGACTCATTAAATGATTTCATGTATATAAGATGTTTAGCTCATTTTCTTGGCATGTGATACACCTTTGTGACCTTGTTAAATTATCATTTTTAGCATAGAACCCTGAAGTCCTATATGGTGAGCCTTGGTTTAACAGCAGATTACAAGGGAATTGAGATAGAGAAGTTTACTTCCTGGAGAAGGTACATAACATACCTTAAAGGGCCTCATGGGGAGGTTGAGGCAAGATGCAAGCAGAGAAATTGCAGGACATGGGGCATATTCCTTGAATAAAGTCCATGGCTGGAGAATTTTGGGCTTCTTACGGTAAGTCCAGATAAATCAGTTGAAACCAAAAAGAGTAGGAACTTGATAGGCTTCTTGAGTATTTTATCTAAGAAGCACAATAAGGAAAGACTCTGCAAAGTGGGGAAACTGTTTGTTACAAGGGCCATTAGAGGAGTTGTATTATGAACTTACATTTATTTGTGACTCTTCAGGCTATTTATCTAGGGCATGTGCTCCAGGGAGGAGCTAGTGTCAGTTCAGATCCTCTGTAAACTACTTGGTTAGTAAGGATGCAATGTTATAAAATAGCTTATGTATTGTATTGCTGCTGCTCAGTCGCTTCAGTCGTGTCCGACTCTGTGCGACCCCATAGACGGCAGCCCACCAGGCTCCCCCGTCCCTGGGATTCTCCAGGCAAGAACACTGGAGTGGGTTGCCATTTCCTTCTCCAATGCATTAAAGTGAAAATTGAAAGTAAAGTTGCCCAGTCATTCCGGATTCTTAGCGACCCCATGGACTGCAGCCCATCAGGCTCCTCCATCCATGGGATTTTCCAGGCAAGAGTACTGGAGTGGGGTGCCATTGCCTTCTCTGATTCATCTCCATAAGCAACTGCTTTTCCCAAAACTTGAGTCTTTGAGTCGGGAGTCAGCGTTTGTCCAAAGAAATACATCACATCTTTCCAAGTAAGGTCATAAAGCAAAGTAACACCTTTAAAAGCTCTAATATATTTTTCTGGGTCCTCTAAATAGTCTCCCAGATCCTCCTTGATTCTTTGTATTTCTTGATAAGAAAAAGGCTTATTAACTCTCATAGACTGTTTATTTCTCCCGGTGGGTGTTTCCTGAAGAGGCAACAGCTTGTGTGGCTGTTCCTCAGTCTCTCTGGCTGCTCTGCACATATGATCCCAGGGATAGACTGGAGAAACCTGTTTTTCTTTTTCTCTTTGTCTCCTGTCCTCCATCTCACCTCTTACTTTGATGGTCTGAGTTTCTACTGAAACCAGAGTAGTCTGAGGTCATACTGAGACAGGAGTTGTTTGGACCTCCACGTGCACAGTTTGAATCTCAGTTTGGATTTCCACTGAGACAAAGGCAACCCTTCTAAGGGAGGTTCTCTGGTTTTCAGTTTGCTCAGCTTGGAGCCCCAGGTATGGGGGCAAAGTAGGAGGACAGGAGAGAGCTGAAGGTTTCATGCCCAAATCTATACCTTTAGGACATAAGTCTGGCATATTTCACAGAGAGAAAAAGGGAAACACATATGCTACTTCTACCCACTTTCCTTATTCCTTAAAGAACCAGTCTAATTGTAAAACAGTATTATATTTAAGAGACCCTCCAACTGGCCACTGTTCGCTGTCCTCCAATGGATACCGTGCCATGCAGTATCATATAGGAAGACCAGGTGTGTCTTCTTTGAGCCCTGGGGATCAAATCTATCCCAGTTTTTCAGGATACAATTCAAAGGAGTGAGGCTGGAATTGTTAGCTCCCATCTTGTCCTGAAGGATCAGCTTTTAATGATTTATTGTGCCCAAAAGTAATAAAAGTAAATATTAATGGTTTAGCTAAGCTACTTTATGATTTCTTGTGTCAAGGGCTTCCCTGGTAGCACAGCTGGTGAAGAATCTGCCTACAATGCAGGAGATCCCAGTTCGATTTCTGGGTCGGGAAGATCCACTGGAGAAGGGATAGGTTACCCATTCTAATATTCTTGAGCTTTGCTGGTGACTCAGCTGGTAAAGAATCCACCTGCAATGCAGGAGACCTGGGTTCAATCCCTGGGTTGGGAAGATTCCCTGGAGAAGGGAGCAGCTACCCACTCCAGTGTTCTGGCCTGGAAAATTCAATGTACTGTATAGTCCGTGGGGTCACAAAGAGTTGGACACGACTGAGCAACTTTCACTTTCACTTCGCTTTCATTGTCTCAGAGTAAAAATGAGATATAAATGTGACAAGCCTATCTTAAAATGATAGTTTCTTTATATTTACCTTGATATTCATGTATGTATGATGAATATTCATGTTTATATCATGAAGATACTATGTATCTTTTGCATTACAGATAAAGTAATAGCTTAGGCTGTGATGTTAGTTCTACTAGACACTGCAAACTTATACAAATTAGTGACTCTCAGTTCAGTTCAGTCGCTCAATCATGTCCGACTCTTTGCGACTCTATGAATCGCAGCACTCCAGGCCTCCATGTCCATCACTAACTCCCGGAGTTCACTCAGACTCACGTCCATCGAGTCTGTGATGCCATCCAGCCATCTCATCCTCTGTCGTCCCCTTCTCTTCCTGCCCCCAATCTCTCCCAGCATCAGAGTCTTTTCCAATGAGTCAGCTCTTCATATGAGGTGGCCAAAGTACTACTGAGCCTTATTTTTCTTATTTATAGGGTAGAGATCTTCTAGAATGATCATAACAGTTTTATGCTATTTTATTAAATATTTACTGAAGATTTATTATTGGTGACCTGAACTATCCTCAGTGAGTTCACAATCTAGTAAGATAGGTGTGTGAATGTGTGTATAATTAGTTGCCACATGTGTGACAAGTGTTATCCATAATAAAGTCACCTGAGTCTTGGCCCAATTAATGGAAGAGTTAATTCTATTTATTATATTTTGGATATGGTCAAGGGAGGTTTCCAGAGGGAGATGAACTTAACTTCAAATGAGTGTAAGTAAAGTATAAGTAAAAATGTAGCAATAGTTGGATATTTAGGAAAAGATATATTTCAGTTGAGGTAATAATATGTTCAAAGCATACAAATAGAAAAACACTAAAGTCAAGGAAACACAAGACTGTTAAGTAGACTGCGGTGTAAGTGACAATTGGAGTGAGTTGAGAAGTGAGGCTGGAGGTGTGAGCTGAAGCCAGGTCATAGAAAATCGCTTAAGATAACACAAGAGTTTAGATTTTATACTGTAGGTGATGAGGCGTATTGAAAGACTTTAAATTTTTTTTATTGGATTCTACATTAAAATGTTTTAAACAGGAGTTTCAGAATCATGTTAGAATTTTTCATCATAACAACTGCCACAACAGCAACAATTATGTACTTGGCACTCTGCATATTCATCCTAAAACTTCGCAACACATCTTCTAGATAGGCACTATTTCCTTATTTTAAACTGAAACCCTGATAACTCAAAAGTCCATAGTAACACAAGTAAGTGAAAGAGTAAGAATACATAATTGGATTATTTTCAATTTCCTATTTTTTCACTATATGTTATATTATTTCTAAGAATAATCTGTCTACAGTTTGTAGAATAGAAAAGATGAGATAGGGGATGGATCAGGGCAAGAAGAACTGTTAAGGAGGTATTCATTTCTCTAGTAATCAATGATGTTGGTCATCTTTCATGTGTTTTTTGGCCATCTTTGTTTCTTCTTTGTATAAATGTCTATTTAGATCTTGCACCCATTTTTTTGATTGAGCTGTTTGCTTATCTGATATTGAGCTGCTTGAGCTGCTTGTATATTTTGGAGATTAATCCATTGTCAGTTGCTTCATTTGCAAACATTTTCTCCTATTCTGATGCTTGTCTTTTTGTTTATGGTTTTCTTTGCTGTGTAAAAGCTTTTCAGTTTCATTTGATCCCATTGGTTTATGTTCATTTTTGTTTTCATAAGCTAACACAATATTGTAAATCAACTATATGCCAAAAAATTTTTTTTATTTTTTGAACTTATTGTGTCACAAGGGAGAACAAGGGCGTCTACTTGCTTCCCATTTCCCCACTTTTTACTCTCTTCTGCATCCTTCCTGGAATGGTCAGTACAATGGTCAAAGACATGGAACAATGAGGGAGGGATGTGGATCAGAGGAAGAATCAGTCCTGAGTTGAGGAGCTCCTCCATGGTGGCATGCGATGGCAGACCTGGAAAAAGAGGACACAGGGCCATGAGGGACTGCTGCAGAAGTAGCGACAGAAAGAGATGGCTTATATGTTGGAAGATGGGTTAAAGTAGACAAACAAGTAAATTGAAGAAATGAATGAATATACTGAGTTGTCTCTCAGATATGGAGGGGATATAATATAATGGATATGAGGAAGACTTGAAATAACTCTTGGTTGTTAGATAATGGGACCTCAGGGTAAACTAGTATATGCATGTATTACATATGTAGCATTATGTTAGATGCAATACAAATGTTTGCTAGTTCTTAGCAGGCTTAGAAACCATGATGTCTCCGGAGCAGTGAGCGACCCACATGCCCAAAATTTGCTTCCTAAATATTACTCACCCTCCCTTAAAGGAGAAATGACTGATGACAGGTTGTGGCAGAAAAGGTCCAAAGTCTTGTTCAGCTTGTACATAAAAAGTAAGTCCTCTAAAATAAAATGTTGCAAAAGAATAAAATAACTAGTTTGAAAGCAGTCTCAATGGATGAATAGAGGAGGACCTAAGTATTAAAATAGTGATGGTCATTAATTATTGATTAAAAAATCTATTAATGTATTAGTATGTTTATATACATTAATTAAGCAAGCAAGAAGGTAAATGCAGAGAAATGGAAAGCTATTCCTCAGAGCTCCAAAAAATGTTGGAAATAGAGATTCACCATTAACAGTCATCAGATGAGTTTGATTAAGTTGGAAACTGTCCAGGGATGCTAAGGCTGGTAGGTAGAATTTGAGGAACAGGTTATTAGTATAACACCTCTTCACCAAACACTATTCAATTACAACCAGAAAAGTTGTGAATTTAAGGTGGAGAAAGCTTCTAGACACTACAAGCCAGGTCATCAGCACTGATATCACTCATGCTAGAACAAGTTGACATGGTATGTTTCCTGATGTAATGCACCACAAAGAACCCTGTCATTTCTGTGGTTTTCCTGACAAGAATGCATGGTCTGAGTCTGGCCCCTGAAGGCTCTGCTGATGGGCCCAGCTCAAAACCCACCCTTCAGACTGTAAGGCCAGTTCTCTTTATAACTGTGAGGACACAAAAGACTGAGAAGGACTCAAGAATTGTTCCAGATTGAAGGGGTCTGTAATACACACTAAGTAAGTATAAGTATATTTATAGGGTCTTAGACTGGGAAGAAAAGACACATTGGAGATGTTTTATCTATTTCTGGGCAAAAGTGTTCCCCATAATGTAATGACATAAAGCACTGGTCATTGTGTTATATTTCATGACGTTTTAGGTCAGGAATTTGGGCAAGGCTTACCTGAACAATTGTTCTCTATAGTGTGGTACTGAACAGATGCAGGTAGGAGGAATGAAGAGCCCAGTATGGCCTCAATTACATTTCTAAGGCCTTGGCAGAGATGGTCAAAAGACTGGGTTCAGTTGTGGCTTTCAAAGGAACTGCTTAGCTGTAGACACTCCAGCATAGTGGTGTCAGGACATCAGACTTCTTTATATGGCAGCTGAAGACACCATGCATAATCTTGGTGAGCAATTACTGGTGTCAACCCTGATTCAAGGGAAGGGTAATTAGACAACACAAATCAGTGGAAGAAACAGTGAAGTCATTGCAGTCATCTTTGGTCTACAACATTGGTATGGTAAGCAAATTTAGAATGGGGTCTGAGAAGGTGGTGGTGTTAACAGTTTTGAATAATTGATTTGAAGGGTTATATAGTAATTTATACAGATGCGTCTTTTAGTTTAAGGATAATGGGGTATTACATTTGTAGCTTACTGTCATAGCATTGAAACATACACATTACCATATGTAAGATAGGTAGTGTGAAGTTGCTGTATAACACAGAGAGCTCAACCAGGTGCTTTGTGATAACTAGAGGGGTGGGATGGATGTTCAAGAGGGAGAGGATACATATATAAACATACTTATGGCTGATTCACGCTCTTATATGGCAGAAACCAACACAATAGTGTAAAGCAATTATCCTTTAATTAAAAACATTTTAAAAGGTTTCTGGAAAGGACTCAGATATGTATGTGTGTATATTTGGGGTTTCCCTGGTGGCTCAGATGGTAAAGAATTTGCCTTGCAATGTGGGAGTCCTGGGTTTGACCCCAGGGTCAGGAAGTTCCCCTGGAAAAGGGAATGGCAACCCATTCCAGTATTCTTGCCTGGGGAATTCCATGGACAGAGGATCCTGGCAGGCTACACTCCATGGGTTGCATATATTTATGTACATGTGTATATACACTTTGTCTATGTGTATAAACATGTGTGTATATATGTATATGGAGCGGGGCACAGTGGGGCAAATGTAGTAAAATGTTAACAATTGGCTGTTCTGATTTAAGGGGATATGGGAGTTCTGGCTACTCTTCTGTATGTTTGAAATGATTTCAAAATATAAAACATTAAAATTTAAGAGAAAGGAAAATGTGCTTAGAGTCTGAAGTAAGGCAGCGGCAATGGACATGAAGAGAACAGGATGAACCGAGGATCAATAAGACTTTAATGGTCGAAAGGATGTTAGGCTGAGAGAGATGGTTTGCTTGGAACACTGTCATAAGCACAGAAGTTCCATTGGCTGCTCATTTACAGAGAGATGCAAACAAGCAAAGCTTGCCAATAATGCTTCATCTAACATTTTGCTATGTCCTTTAATGATCACCCTGGAAAACAAACAATAAGCCAAGTTTAATTTTAAAAAGCATTGAGACTATTTAAGCAGAGTCAGATTTACTTAAATGTATAATGGATTCTTTCATTAAGGACAAAATCTGTGGCTCTTTTTTATTTGATGGAAAAATTCTTCTACGTAAGTGTATTCCAAATGGATGCATAGACTCAGTGTGAGTAATGTGGTTTAGTTTGTGCAGAGTATACACTACCAAAAGAGGAGAAATTCTTTCATAATAAGCATATGTCTTAAAGTATATTTCTGGATTAAAAAACTTTTACCTTTTGTATGAAATGGAGTGTGGAATGAGTATGTGGTGGATTCTGTATGAGCTACTTAAAAGTCAGAAAGAAAAGTTATAAAGCAATGCGATTTGAAACAAGGAATCTGAGGACAGTTTTATAAAGAGGTTCAAGTATATGAATAAATAAAACCATTCTTAAGGTATGTGGAATGAATGTTACCTCACATTTTGAAGCCTTAAAATAAATAACTCAGTCGTTTTCAGTATCTCTGCTCTGGATATAATGTTGACATCTATCTTCATGGGGGGGTGTTGCTGACATTTTGCTGGAACCTTGTAAAAAGAAAGCTCCTGCTGTGGCTCAGAAATGCTATTTCATCCAAACTGAGAAATCAGAAGTCGAATATACTGTAAGGAGAGTTCTCAGCTTTATTAACTGTAGTCATTTTTTCTGTAACTGAATTCTTCAGATGACAAATATGTGATTTTATTATATACGTTAAAAAATAGGTGGAAGAGTGGCATGGATTATTTAGATTAGTTTTCATGAGTCGGGATGATTGCAGAAAACTACCAAAAATGGCAACTTTTTTCTAAATTTGTATTATGATGTGAATCACCTCAATTCAGTTCAGTCGCTTCGTTATGTCTGATCATCTCAGGCACTTCATAAAGTGCCCAATCTTTATCCAAGAGCAATGGTAAACCTGCTTTTCCAGTGTGTGTGCCCACATAGGCACATGGTCTACATTGTGGGAAATGGGAGTGGACACATACATGAGAAGGGAATGAACAGAAGATGAAGAAAGGTGACTTTAGCTGAGAATTAGAAAGGCTTATCAGAGACTTTAACTTTCTGAATTAATTTTACTTTTCATAAATATGTGTGAAAGAAAGCGAAAGTGTTAGTCAGTCATGTCCAACTCTTTGGGACCTCATGGACTGTAGCCCTCCAGGCTCCTCTGTCCTTGAAATTCTCCAGGCAAGAATACTAAAGTGGGTAGCCATTCCTTTCTCCAGGGAATCTTCTTGACCCAGGGCTCGAACCAGGGTCTCCTGCTTTACAGGAAGAGTCTTTACAATCTGAGCTACCAGGGAAGCCCATAAGTATGTGTACATCTATGTATTATTGTTAATATCATGACTTCTGATACTGATTCTTAAGGATTCTATACTAGTCTTTTGTTTCTTACTTGATACTTGAAGTAAGCACTTCAAATATAGCATGTTAGATAATCATGTCTATATTAGTTATCATCACGGACTCGATGGACATGAGTCTGAGTGAACTCCCAGAGTTGGTGATGGACAGGGAGGCCTGGCGTGCTGTGATTCATGGGGTCTCAAAGAGTTGGACACGACTGAGTGACTGAACTGAACTGAACTGAACTGATGACTGTATATCAAATTACCTCAAAACCTAGTAGCTTCAAGCAGCACACATTTATTCTCTCATAGTTTCTGGGGTCAAGAATCTATGTACAGCTTAGCTGGGTGCTTTTGACTCAGAGTTTCTCATATGTTTGCAAAGCAAGGGATGGGCTAGGGCTACAGTTATCCCAGTAGGGGAGCCTTCAATGTCATTCACATGGCTGTTAGCAGGCCTTAGGTCTGGCTGTTTGTTGGGAAATCTCAGTTGTTTGCCGTGAAGACCTCTGCATGGAGTTACTAAGAACATGGCAGTTTCTCCCCTCACCTCCAGCTTCCCCCTACCTTCTGGCAGGGTGAGGTGTATAACGGTGAGAGGGAGAGACAAGAACTGAAATTATGTTTTTTGTATCTAATCTTAGAATTGACATCTAATCAGTTTTTGTTAAAAGCAAGTATTTGTTAAAAGTATTTATTAAAAGCAAGTCCATAGGTCCACTGGCAGACTTTATTTTCTTGGGCTCCAAAATCACTGCAGATGGTGACTGCAGCCATGAAACTAATAGAAGCTTACTCCTTGGAAGAAAAGATATGACAAACCTAGACAACCTATTATAAAGCAGAGACATTACTTTGCTAACAAAGGTCCATCTGGAACTCATGTACACCCGTGGCGGATTCATTTCAGTTCAGTTCAGTTGCTCAGTCATGTCCGACTCTTTGTGACCCCATGAATCGAAGCACGCCAGGCCTCCCTGTCCATCATCATCTCCCGGAGTTCACTCAGACTCATGTCCATCGAGTCCGTGATGCCATCCAGCCATCTCATCCTGGGTCGTCCCCTTCTCCTCCTGCCCCCAATCTCTCCCAGCATCAGAGTCTTTCCCAATGAGTCAACTCTTCGCATGAGGTGGCGAAAGTACTGGAGTGTCAGCTTTAGCATCATTCCTTCCAAAGAAATCCCAGGGTTGATCTCCTTCAGAATGGACTGGTTGGATCTTCTTGCAGTCCAAGGGACTCTCAAGAGTCGTCTCCAACACCACAGCTCAAAACCATCAATTCTTCAGTGCTCAGTCTTCTTCACAGTCCAACTCTCACATCCATACATGACCACAGGAAAAACCATAGCCTTGACTAGACGGACCTTAGTCGGCAAAGTAATGTCTCTGCTTTTGAATATGCTATCTAGGTTGGTCATAACTTTTCTTCCAAGGATTAAGCGTCTTTTAATTTCATGGCTGCAGTCACCATCTGCAGTGATTTTGGAGCCCAAAAAATTAAAGTCTGACACTGTTTCTACTGTTTCCCTATCTATTGCCCATGAAGTGATGGGACCGGATGTCATGATCTTTGTTCTCTGAATGTTGAGCTTTAAGCCAACTTTTTCACTCTCCACGTTCACCTTCATCAAGAGGCTTTTTAGTTCCTCTTCACTTTCTGCCATAAGAATGGTGTCATCTGCATATCTGAGGTTATTGATATTTCTCCCTGCAATCTTGATTCCAGCTTGTGTTTCTTCCAGTCCAGAGTTTCTCATGATGTACTCTGCATAGAAGTTAAATAAGCAAGGTGACAATATACAGCCTTGACATACTCTTTTTCCTATTTGGAACCAGTCTGTTGTTCCATGTCTGGTTCTAACTGTTGCTTCCTGACCTGAATACAGATTTCTCAAGAGGCAGGTCAGGTGGTCTGGTATTCCCATCTCTTTCAGAATTCTCCACAGTTTATTGTGATCCACACAGTCAAAGTCTTTGGCATGGTCAATAAAGCAGAAATAGATATTTTTCTGGAACTCTCTTGCTTTTTCGATGATCTAGCAGATGTTGGCAATTTGATCTCTGGCTCCTCTGCCTTTTCTAAAACCAGCTTGTATGGCAAAACCAATACAGTATTGTAAAGTAAAATAAAGTAAAAATAAAAATTTATTAAAAAAAAAAACCAAAGCTATGGTTTTTCCAGTAGTCATGTATAGATGTGAGAGTTGGACCATAAAGAAAGCTGAGTGATGAAGAACTGATGCTTTTGAACTGAGGTGTTGGAGAAGACCCTTGAGAGTCCCTTAGACAGCATGGAGATCCAACCAGTCAATCCTAAAGGAAATCAACCCTGAATATTTATTGGAAAAACTGATGCCAAAACTCCAATATGATGGCCATCTGATGAGAAGAGGCAGCCTATTGGAAAAGACCCTGATGCTGGGCAAGATTGAAGGCAGGAAGAGAAGAGGACGACAGAGGATGAGATGGTTGGATGGCATCACTGACTCAATGGACATGAGTTTGAGCAAGCTCCAGAAGTTGGTGAAGAATACGGAAGCCTGGCATTCTGCAGTCCACGGGGTGGCAAGGAGTTGGACACAACTGAGTGACTGACCTGAACTGAGGTCCAGTATTTACTCAGAAAGATAATTTACGCAAATAGATGAGTACCAGAATGTGAGAATCCCTGGCAACCAACCACCATAATGCTAAAAATTCTTGACCACTGCTGTATCATTAATTTCTCCCTGTGCAGCTTTCTACTAGACTGTGACCTATTGCCAAATTTAGTCATTGCCTCTTTCATTCTTGTTTCTCTTCTCTTCCCTCTTTAATCGGCTTTCTCCCATTTCCAAGGGGCTTCCCTGGTGGCTCAGAAATTTGTTTTTAAATCACTGCTTATCAAACTAAGAGTTCCAAAAAGCTACCTAGGTAATTTCTACATCAACTTTATGTCCTCTTTCCTAAAATCATTCTGCCTGAGATATTCCTGGACTTACACTGGCACTTTTCCTTCACACATGTAAGATAATCCTCAATCCTCTGACCATTCCTTTTAGTGCTCCCAGTCTTGCTTTGGGGCACTGCTCCTATATATAACAGCCTCTGGGATACAGACAAACAGAGGTGTCCTTTAATGGTTCATCAAGGTATCTTAAACCTGAGTGCTTCCCCATTTTTCCTCTCTTTGTGTATATATATATTTTCAAAATGTGGTATTTTCATGTATATATCATTTTCAAAATGAAGCATGATTTTTACAAGTTGGATTTATTCCCATCTTTTGTGATATTCTGAATTTAACTATATGGTCATATATGGTCTTGAATATGAAGTCAACTCTCTTTTTTTTAATGATTTGTCTCCTTATCCTTCCTTCCATCTCCATTCCCTCCTTTTTAAAATGCATTTTTTCCCCTAATGTAAGACTCCTTCAGAGCAAAAGTAACCAGTTAAAAATGGCATTTTCATGTATTTAATCATAAACAATTCCTCTCAACTATTCTAAACTCTCCCCTCTGGGATATATCATTAGTTGGAAATGAAAACAGTCATAAAAGTTGAGGAAGAATAAGTTTTTTTAAAAAGCATCACTAAAGTATTTTCTAGGTCTGCAGAAATAATATAGGTATGTTGGATAAAATCCAAAGATAAAATTTGTGTTACTTCTTCAAGACTTAATGTATATTTTTAAAAAGTAGGAAAAATGATCTTTATCAAATCATATGGAATATGTCTGAATCACAGTCAATCCTTCAAGAAAATTTATTTCTTTCCACAAAATGCTTAGTCTTCTATGCTTTCTTTTAAAAAATGACTTTTACCAAAAAATGTTTAGGTACTAGACACAATTTCAACACATTATGCCTTTTTGTTTGGTTGAAAGGAGAAAACTAGAACATCTAGACAGATCAATATGGAATCAACTTATATGAGAATATAAATAACATAGACAAATCAGAACTACAGACATATACAGACGATTTCACCCAACAGCAGAAAAATACACATTCTTAATGCCTATGGAACTTTCTTCAGGTTAAATTTTATATTAGCTCACAAGATGAATTTTAGTAAACCAAGTTAAGAATTTTAGAAGTTTAAAATTTAAAAAGATTGAAATTATACCAAGCGTCTTTTCTGACCACAGTGGAGTGAAACTGGATATCAATAGCAAAACTGGAAAATTCACAAACATGTAGAAACTTAACAACACATGCTTGAACAATGATTGAGTCAAAAAAGACATGTAGAAGGAAATTAGAAAATACCCTGGGGCAAACCAAAATGAAAATACAACATAAAAAAACACAAGAGATACAACAAAAAGTAGTACTAAGAAGAATTTGTAATAAGTGCCTACTTAAAAAAATCTTAATCAAACAACCTAACTTTATACCCCAAGGAACTAAAGAAAGAACAAACTAATCTATATTTATCAAAAGGAAGGAAATAATAGATGAGGGCAAAAATAAACAGAATAGAAAAATAGAAAACAAAATCAAGAGTTAGCTTTTCAAAATAAAACAAAATTGACAAACCGTTAACTAAATTAAGGAAAAGAACACTTAAAATCATAAGTGAAAGAGGAGACATTACAACTAATTCCACGGAGATAAAAAGGATCATGAGTGGCTACTATGAGCTATTATGTCAACAATTTAGATTTCCTAGAAGAATTGGTTAAATTCATAGAAATATACAACTTACAGAGGTCAATTCATGAAGAAGTAGAAAGTATGAATAGACCTATAGCTGATGTAGAGAATGAGTCAGTTGTCAAAGCCTTCTAACAAAGAAAAGCCTAGGGCTAGTTGGCTTCACTGGTGAATTCTATCAAACATTTAAAGAGTAATTGATGCCAATCCTCTTCAAATTCTTTCAGAAAACTGAAGAGGAAGGAACTGTTCCAAACTCATTCTATGAATCCAGTATTACCCTAATACCAGAGCCAGACAAAGATGCCAAAGAAAATAAAATTGCAGGCCAGTATCCATGAGGATCACACGCCATGACCTAGTGAACTTTATCCCTGGGATGCAAAATTGGTTCAGTATATTAGGATGGTGCTGCTGCTGCTGCTAAATCGCTTCAGTCATGTCCGACTCTGTGTGACCCCATAGACGGTAGCCCACTAGGCTCACCCATCCCTGGGATTTTCCAGGCAAGAATACTGGAGTGGGTTGTCATTTTCTTCTCCAATGCATGTATGCATGCTAACTCACTTCAGTTGTGTCCAACTCTGTGTGACCATATGGACAGCAGCCCACCAGACTCCTCTGTCCATGTGATTCTCCAGGCAAGAATACTGGAGTGGGTTGCAATTTCCTTCTCCAATTAGGATGGTACATCATGCTAATTGATCGTAACAGAGCAAGGAAATAAATCATATTTCAGTAGATGCAAAACAAAAGATAATTTGACAAAATTCAACACTTTTCATGATAAAAACTCACAAACTAGGAATAAAAGAGAATTGTCTCAATATAGGCCATATATGAAAATCACATTGCTAACATCATACTCAATGGTAAAATGCTGAAAGCTTTTTTCTAAAATCAGGGATGAGACAAGATTGCTTGCTTTCACTCCTTCTGTTCAACATAGGACTAGAAATCATAGCTGGGGTAATTATCCAAGAAAAAGAAAAGCCATCCAAATTGGAAGGGAAGAAGTAAAACTGTCCATGTTTGCAGATGACATGCTCTTATATATAGAAACCCCTAAAAACTCTATAATGAAAGATAAACTGTTAAAGCTGATAACAAATTGAGTAAAGTTGCAGGATACAAAATCAGCATGCAAAAATTAGCTGCACTAACAACAAACTACTTGAAAAGCAAATTAGAAAAATAATTTCATTTTCAGTAGCATTGAAAAGACTAAAATATGTTAGAATAAACTTAACCAAGGAGGTGAGAGACCTATATATCGAAAACTGTAAAACATTGATAAAAGAAATTAGAAAAGACAAAAACAAATGGAAAGAAATGCTGTGCTCATGAGTTGGAAGATTTAATATTGTTAAAATATATACTATCAGAGTGATCTATGGATTTAATGCAATCCCTATCATAATTCCAATGGCTTTTATTAACAGAAAGTAAATTATGTAGAACCATAAAAGTTCACAAATAGCCAAATCATTCTTCAGTTCAGTTCAGTTCAGTCGCTCAATTGTGTCCAACTCTTTGTGACCCCATGAATCGCAGCACGCCAGGACTCCCTGTCCATCACCAACTCCCGGAGTTCACTCAGACTCACATCCATAGAGTCAGTGGTGCCATCCAGCCATCTCATCCTCTGTCGTCCCCTTCTCCTCCTGCCCCCAATCTCTCCCAGCGTCAGAGGCTTTTCCAATGAGTTAACTCTTCGTATGAGGGGGCCAAAGTACTGGAGTTTCACCTTTAGCATCATTCCTTCCAAAGGAATCCCAGGGCTTATCTCCTTCAGAATGGATTGGCTGGATCTCCTTGCAGTCCAAGGGACTCTCAAGAGTCTTCTCCAACACCACAGTTCAAACACATTAATTCTTCAGCGCTCAGCCTTCTTCACAGTCCAACTCTCACATCCATACATGACCACAGGAAAAACCATAGCCTTGACTAGACGGACCTTAGTCGGCAAAGTAATGTCTCTGCTTTTGAATATGCTATCTAGGTTGCTCATAACCTTCCTTCCAAGGAGTAAGCATCTTTTAATTCCATGGCTGTAGTCACCATCTGCAGTGATTTTGGAGCCCCCCAAAATAAAGTCTGACACTGTTTCCACTGTTTCCCCATCTATTTCCCATGAATTGATGGGACCGGATGTCATGATCTTCGTTTTCTGAATGTTGGGGAATATTTCATGCAAAGATGGGCTCAGTAAAGGACAGAAATGGTATGGACCTAACAGAAGCAGAAGATATTAAGAAGAGGTGGTGAGAATACACAGAAGAACCGTACAAAAAAGATCTTCACAACCCAGATAATCACGATGGTGTGATCACTCATCTAAAGCCAGACATCCTGGAATGTGAAGTCAAGTGGGACTTAGAAAGCATCACTATTAACAAAGCTAGTGGAGGTGATGGAATTCCAGTTGAACTATTTCAAATCCTGAAAGATGATGCTGTGAAAATGCTGCACTCAATATGCCAGCAAGTTTGGAAAACTCAGCAATGGCCACAGGACTGGAAAAGGTCAGTTTTCATTCCAATCCCAAAGAAAGGAAATGTCAAAGAATGTTCAAACTACCACACAGTTGCACTCATCTCACATGCTAGTAAAGTAATGCTCAAAATTCTCCAAGCCAGGCTTCAGCAATACATGATGTGTGAACTTCCAGATGTTCAAGTTGGTTTTAGAAAAGGCAGAGGAACCAGAGATCAAATTGCCAACATCTGCTGAATCATGGAAAAAGCAAGAGAGTTCCAGAAACACATCTATTTCTGCTTTATTGACTATGCCAAAGCCTTTGGCTGTGTGGATCACAATAAACTGTGGAAAATTCTGAGAGAGATGGGAATACCAGACCACCTAACCTGCCTCTTGAGAAATCTGTATGCAGATCAGGAAGCAACAGTTAGAACTGGACATGGAACAACAGACTGGCTCCAAATAGGAAAAGGAGTGTGTCAAGGCTGTATATTGTCACCCTGCTTATTTAACTTCTATGCAGAGTACATCATGAGAAACTCTGGACTGGAAGAAACACAAGCTGGAATCAAGATTGCCAGGAGAAATATCAAATCATTCTTAAAGATGAACAAAGCTGGAGGCATCATACTACCTCACATTAAGCTATTAATATCTTACAAAGCTATAGCAATCAAAATAGTACAAGACTAGCAGAACAATAGACATATAAGGTCAATGGATCTTCAAGAATGGTAAGAACACCCAATGGGAAAAGAATCATCTTTTCAATAAATGATTGAAAGAAAAAACTGGAAAATCCTGTGCCAAAGACTGAAATTGGGCTCTTAAACTACACACAACCTAAAGTGGATTAAAGACTTAAATTGACTTTAAATTGAAAGTTTCTAGAAGAAAACAGGGAGAAAGCTTCCAGATCTTGGTCATTACATAGTTATGACACCAAAAGCAGAGGCAACAAAGACAAAAGTAAGCAAGCAGGACCGTGTCAAATTAATTAGTTCTTCACAGCAAAGGAAGCAGCAGAGTGAAAAGGCAACTTATGGAATGGGAGAAAATATTTGCAAACCATATATAAGAAGTTAATACCCAAAACATACAAGGAAATCTGACAACTCAATAGGGAAAAATTTAAAAACTGGATTAAAAAGTGGTCTATGGACCTGACCATCCATTTCTCCAGAAAATACATACAAATGATCAAAAGGTATGTGAAAAAATGTTCAATGTCACTAGTCTTCAGGGAAATGCAAATTCATACCACAGTGAGGTGTCTATTCATCCTTGTCAGGATGACCATTAGAAAAGAAAAAAGTGTTGACCAAGTGTTCATATTGGTGGTGGTAATTCAAAATAGGGCAGTTGCTATAGAAAATAATATGGAGGTTCCTCAAAAAATTAAAAGGAGAACTGTCAAATAGAACCAGCAATCCTACTTCTGGGTATTTATCCAAAAGAATTGAAATCAGAATCCCCCAAAATATTAGTACTCCTACGTTCATTGCACCACTGTTCACAGTAGCTGAGAGGTGGAAACCACCTCAACCCCCATGAACAGATTAATGGATAAAGAAAATGTTGTATATGCATATAAGGGAATATCATTTTGCCTTAAAAAATTCTGATATATGGTACAATATTGGTGAACATTGTGCTAATGAAATTTAAAAGTTACAGAAAGACAACTATTTCATAATTCTATTTATATGAGGTGTAAAATAGTCTATAGCACCAGAGTGAAATGGTGATTGCAAGGGCTCGCTGAAGGGGGAAATGAGGAGTTGCTTGTCAAGGGGGCGGGGGCGGGCATAAAGTTTCAGTTAAGTAAGATAAACTCTAGAGATCTATGTACACTGTATCATAGTCAAAAATAATACATTGTATGCTTAAACATTTTAAGAGAGTAGATCTCAGGTTAAGTGTTCTTACTACAAAAAAATGAATACTAGAAAAGTACAGTCATGTAGAATGAAATTGATACTAAATTTTTGTTCTTCTTACTTATTCAAAAAAACTCAACTCAACTTGTAAGGAGTATATACATGTGCCAAAATACATACCCCAAAGGAATTCCTTACCTCATAAATTACTTTTAATGTTTGCTATTCATCATATTGATTTATTAGTAAAATAATAAGAAACAATATACTAATTTATTAGTTTTCTAAATTGTAAAAATAAATTAACTACTAGATCTTAACACTGCTTTTGACATAATGCTTTTCACTACTATATATTATCTAGCTGACTACTTGTTATTATTTTGGTGTATTTTGTAAAATTCACTAAACTAGAATTGAAAAATAAAGTTAGCATATTTTTTCTTAACCTAAAGTAAGATTTGACTGATTTTACAATATGAACTGGTTTTGCAAACTAGATTATATAATAAATATTTTTTAAAATGAACTAAATCTGCAGAGGCAAGATTAAAATAGATGGTAAAGCATCTGCCTGCAATGCAGGAGACCCAGGTTCGATTCCTGGGTCAGGAAGATCCCCTGGAGAAGGAAATAGCAATCCACTCCAGCACTCTTGCCTGGAAAATCCCATGGATGGAGGAACCTGATAGGCTACAGTCTATGGGGTCGCAAAGAGTCGGACATGATTGAGCAACTTCACTTTCACTTTCAAGCTATATTAAACATAACATCTGTTTCCTCCTTCAATTGTAAATTTATCAGGATTAAGTTACATTCATCATGTTTTTATTATATATTCACTGCTCAGTATGGTATCTAGTACAAATGATTATTTTCAATAATACAGAGAAACTTGGTTATAATTCTGCCTTTCCTCAATTGTAGAATCTTCAAATGAATTGCATCATTATTGAAAAGTTTTATAGATATTTGACATACAGTTTTTTTTAATAGGTGAAAAGAGGAAGAATCAATATGTTAAACTGATGATCTTGATATTTATGCAGTACTCTGTGTCTTTCTGTGGATTTGAATTACCATCAGATGTCCTTTTGTTTCAGCCTAAGGACTCCCTTTAATATTCTTATAGGGCACATTTGCTAGTGATGAATACTTTGTTTATTTGGAAATGTTTAATTTCTGCTTAGTTTTTGAAGAAAACATTACCTGCATATAGAATTCTTAACTGACAGTTTTTCTTTAAAAACTATGAGGATATTATCCAATTGTCTTCTTGGTTCAATAGTTATTGAGGCTACTTATGTCATTATTCACTTGCTGCTTTCAAGATTCTCTCTTCGTCTTTGATTTTTGCCAATTTGCCTAAGATGTGTGGATCTCTTCTATGTTTTATACTTTATTGAATGAGTAGACCAGTATTTTTCACCAAATTTGTGAATTCTTTAGCTACTATTTCTTCCATTTTTTTCTCCACATTTTTCGTCTCCTTCTAGAATTCTCAACAGGTGTATGTTGGTATACTTGGTGGTAACCAATAGCTTGCTGAAGGTTTCTACATTTTTCTTCATTATTCTTTGATTCTGTTTCTCAGACTGATAAGTCTAAACTGACTTCTTTCACGTTCAGAGATTCTTTTTCTACAAGTTCAGCTCTTTTGCTGAATCTCTCCAGTCAATTTTCCCTTTCAGTTATTGTACTTGCTACTCCAGAATTTTTATTTGGTAATTTTATAATTTACTGTTTATTGATAGTGATATTCTCTATTAGTACAAGACATCATGCTCCTACTTTTCATTCATTCTTTAGTGATTTCCTTAAAAAATATGTTTATAATAGCTGATAATGATTTTTGTCCAGTAATTCCAATATCTGTCTTCCTCTGGGGCATTTTTCTTTTGGCTGCTTTCATGGCCCATGTGCAGGTTGGAAAAGAATTTCCAGACATAAGACAGAATGAGAGGCAATTAAAGCTTATGAGAGTGGGAGACACTGTTAGAACAGCAGGCTAGCTCAGGGGAGAACTGACATTGAGCAGCGGTCTTTAGTCCACTTTTATACCCAGTATACTAGGAGTGGGATAGGGGTCTTGTGGGTCATTTGCTGATTGGATGAAGCATATATCCTGAGTGGGGGAAGAGTAAGGCAAACACCTTCTCCCTAAGGAGTAGGAGGGAAGGCAGGTTATACTGCTCAGGAGGACCTGAAATCCATTAATAGTTATAGCATGGGAGAGGGAAGGATGATAGGGGTCTGGTTTTTCCATTCCTGTATTCCAAGACCCTCCTTGGTTTTACCTGTTCTTTCATCCTTGGGTCACCACAGCTGTTCCCCCCATTCCTGTCCAGGTGGCCTACTTTTCTTTTTGTTTGCATGTCTCATAAGTTTTGGTTGAAAACGGGGCATTTTAGAAGTGTATTTACTCTGGCATGGAATTGCTTCACTCTCTAGCACTTGCTGTTGTTGCCTTTTTCCCCCTTGTTGCTGCCTATTGTTTAACAACCTTACTGGGCCAATTCTATTGTTTTTGTATTCTGTGTGGAGTGTGGACACTGAGTTTTCTACTATCTTTTTTTTTTTTAAGTTCTTGTTTTTATTTTTAAATCTGCTTTCTAGAGATCAACTCTATGTCAGTATAATTTAATGGTCTGCCAGTCATCAGTCAATCTTCCTTAAAGGCCTTGTGTGCTGTGTGCTAATTTTCTTTAGTTGTGTCTGACTCTTTGTGATCCCATGGACTGGAGCCTGTCAGGTTCCTCTGTCCATGGATTCTCTAGGCAAGAATAATGGCACGGGTTGCCATTTGCTTCTCCATGGGATCTTACCTGTATACTTTCTACCATTTGCCAAAGGGTTCTGTGTAAGAAGGTTCACCTCAAGCTTCTCAAATTTTACAGCATAGCCTTGGGTTATCACAGTGCTTATGTGGGCCTCAGTGTCAACTATAGTTGAGCAATCGGTACCTTCTTCTCTCCTAGGTCTCTCCTGGACACGTGTACACCCAAAATTCCAAAATATGTCCTATTGGAGATTTTCAAAGTTTCCTTGCCATATAGTTCTCTAGGATTTCCTTTAAAATTCCCAGTAAGACTCTTAATGCCCTCACATAAATAGCACCCTTAGGCAACCAAGTAGTTTCCAACAGTTCTGTATTATTTTTGGTAATGCCTTGAGGATTACCTTACCCTCCCCCAAGGAATGAATGAATGAATAAATGGTATAAATGGAATCTCCACTATTTATTTAGAATTATCTATGCTATTATTGCTGCCTGTGAGAACTGGTGATTTATAGTTTACATGTTCCTTTCACATGCATTATATTCTTGGGATTCTAACTCTGTCATTGAGGCAAACCAATACCTAGCTTGCTAAGTATTATTCTTAGGGACTTGATGTGTGAATGAAGAATAAAATTTATTTGAGAGCAACAACTAGTATTATTAGTTCAACACAGTAGTTTTCAAAGATACAGAAATTACATATATATAAATATTAGCAAACACGCATTTATTGAAAATTTATAATACATTTTTTTCTGTATTAAACAGAGCCGAAGTAGTCTTCATTCATCCAGCTCACAATCTGGCAATTAGTAAGGGATAAATAGTTGACGGGCAGGAAGTATCAAGATTTTAATTTAATATATACTAATCCTAGGAAAGCTGACATTTATATGCACTAATTACTTTATTGACTATGCTTTTTAAAAAAACCCTAGATTGCTATGGTCTTTCTCTAGAATATAAGCTCCAGTAGTGCAGATACCATGTCTCCCTTGTCATCAGTGTTTCTTACATGCTCCAGCAGACTTGGTGCTTAATATATAATTTATTTAATGAATGAATTCTGTCTTAGAGCTGGACATCTAAAGCAGGAAGAGTAATCTTTTTTTCTCCCTCATATGAGAACTTCTAAAATACAGAGTATATCAGAATAACACAGAAATCTACCGAAGGCTTCTTTCTTAGAATACTTGTTGCAACTTATTGTGAACATCTTTTCCATCGTGTATTTTTCAGTGATTATTAATCTTTTTTAATATAAAAACTATTTGGGAATTCAATGAGATATATGTGGATCCTATCGCTAGAGGGAGAGAAGGAATATATTTCTTTTTCCACTCATCCACACACAAAACCTTTTTTTTTTTGTTTTTGTTTTTTGGCTTTTATTTTGTATTGTGGTATAGCTGACTAAAAATGTTGTAGTAGCTTCAGGTAAACAGCAAAACTGCTCAACCATGCATATATATGTATTCAGTCCAGTTCAGTAGCTCAGTCGTATCTGACTCTTTGCAACCCCATGGACCTCAGGACGCCAGGCCTCCCTGTCCTTCACCAACTCCCAGAGTTTACCCAAACCCATGTCCATTGCTTTTTTCAATGATCCAGCAGATGTTGGCAATTTGATCTCTGGTTCCTCTGCCTTTTCTAAAACCACCTTGAACATCTGGAAGTTCACGGTTCATGTATTGCTGAAGCCTGGCTTGGAGAATTTTGAGCATTATTTCACTAGCGTGTGAGATGAGTGCAATTGTGTGGTAGTTTGAGCATTCTTTGGCATTGCCTTTCTTTGGGATTGGAATGAAAACTGATCTTTTCCAGTCCTGTGGCCACTGCTGAGTTTTCCAAACTTGCTGGCATATTGAGTGCAGCATTTTCACAGCATCATCTTTCAGGATTTGAAAGAGCTCCACTGGAATTCCATCCCCTCCACTAGCTCTGCTTGTAATGATGCTTCCTAAGGTCCACTTGCCTTTACATTCCAGGATGTCTGGCTCTAGATGAGTTATCACACCATTGTGATTATCTTGGTCGTGAGGATCCTCTTTGTACAGTTTTCCTGTGTATTCTTGTCACCTCTGCTTAATAGCTTCTGCTTCTGTTAGGCCCATACCATTTCTTTCCTTTATCGAGCCCATCTTTGCATGAAATGTTCCCTTGGTATCTCTAATTTTCTTGAAGAGATCTCTAGTCTTTCCCATTCTGTTCTTTTCCTCTATTTCTTTGCATTAATCGCTGAGGAAGGCTTTATCTCTCCTTGCTATTCTTTGGAATTCTGCATTCAGATGCTTATATCTTTCCTTTTCTCCTTTGTTTTTCGCTTCTCTTCTTTTCACAGCTATTTGTAAGGCCTCCTTAGACAGCCATTTTGCTTTTTTGCATTTCTTTTCCATGGGGATGATCTTGATCCGTGTCTCTCGTACAATGTCATGTACCTCTGTCCATAGTTCATCAGGCAGTCTAACTATCAGATCTAGTTCCTTAAATCTATTTCTCACTGCCACTGTATAATCATAAGGGATTGGATTGAGGTAACACTTG
Source organism: Capra hircus (assembly GCF_001704415.2). NCBI lineage: Eukaryota > Metazoa > Chordata > Mammalia > Artiodactyla > Bovidae > Capra > Capra hircus. The sequence continues at coordinate 12,775,965 of NC_030812.1, forward strand.
AATGATCTAGTGGTTTTCTCCACTTTTTTCAATTTAAGTCTGAATTTGGCACTAAGGAGTTCATGATCTGAGCAACAGTCAGCTCTGGTCTTGTTTTTGCTGACTGTACAGAGCTTCTCTATCGTTGGCTGCAAAGAATATAATCAATCTGCTATCGGTATTGACCATCTGGAGATCGAAAAAAAAAGAGAGTTCCAGAAAAATATCTATTTCTGCTTTATTGACTATGCCAAAGCCTTTCACTGTGTGGATCACAGTAAACTGTGGAAAATTCTGAGAGAGATGGGAATACCAGACCACCTGACCTGCCTCTTGAGAAATGTATATGCAGGTCAGGAAGCAACAGTTAGAACTGGACATGGAACAACAGACTGGTTCCAAATAGGAAATGGAGTATGTCAAGGCTGTATATTGTCACCCTGCTTATTTAACTTATATGCAGAGTACATCATGAGAAATGCTGGGCTGGAAGAACCACAAGCTGGAACCAAGATTGCTGTGAGAAATATCACTAACCTCAGATATGCAGATGACACCACCCTTATGGCAGAAAGTGAAGAGGAACTCAAAAGCCTCTTGATGAAAGTGAAAGAGGAGAGTGAAAAAGCTGGCTTAAAGCTCAACATTCAGAAAACGAAGATCATGGCATCTGGTCCCATCACTTCATGGGAAATAGATGGAGAAACAGTGGAAAAAGTGTCAACTTTATTTTTGGGGCTCCAAAATCACTGCAGATGGTGACTGCAGCCATGAAATTAAAAGACGCTTACTCCTTGGAAGAAAAGTTGTGACCAACCTAGATAGCATATTCAAAAGCAGAGGCATTATATTGGCAACAAAGGTTTGTCTAGTCTAGGCTATGGTTTTTCCAGTGGTCATGTATAGATGTGAGATTTGGACTATGAAGAAAGCTGAGCACTGAAGAATTGATGGTTTTGAGCTGTGGTGTTGGAGAAGACTCTTGAGAGTCCCTTGAACTGCAAGGAGATCCAACCAGTCCATTCTGAAGGAGATCAGCCCTGGGATTTCTTTGGAGGGAGTGATGCTGAAGTGAAACTCTAGTACTTTGGCCACCTTATGTGAGTCAACATGAGTTGACTCATTGGAAAAGACTTTGATGCTAGGAGGGATTTGGGGCAGGAGGAGAAGGGGACGACCCAGGATGAGATGGCTGGATGGCATCACTGACTCATTGGACATGAGTCTGAGTGAACTCTGTGAGTTGGTGATGGACAGGGAGGCCTGGCGTGCCGCGATTCATCAGGTCACAAAGAGTCGGACACGACTGATCAAATGAACTGAACTGAACTGAGTGACTGAACTGAACTGATGTCCATTGAGTCATTGATGCCATCCAACCATCTCATTCTATGTCATCCCCTTGTCCTCCTGCCTTCAATCTCTCCTAGCATCAGGGTCTTTTCAAATGTGTCAGCTCTTTGCATCAGGTGGCCAAAGTATTGTAGTTTCAGAGTCAACATCAGTTTTTCCAATGAACACTCAGGACTGATTTCCTTTAGGATGGATCGGTTGGATCTCCTTGCAGTCCAAGGGACTCTCAAGAGTCCAATACCACAGTTCAAAAGCTCAGTTCTTTGGTGCTCATCTTCCTTTATAGTCCAGCTCTCACATACAAACATGACTACTGGAAAAACCATAGCTCTGACTAGAGGGACCTTTGTTGGCAAAGTAACGTCTCTGCTTTTTAATATGCTGTCTAGGTTGGTCATAGCTTTACTTCCAAGGAGTAAGCGTCTTTTAATTTCATGGCTTGCAGTCACCATCTGAAGTGATTTGGGGTCCAAAAAAATAAAAATAATAAAATTGTTGACACTATTTCCACTGTTTCCTCATCTACTTGCCATGAAGTGTTACAACCAGTGCCATGATCTTCGTTTTCTGAATGTTGAGCTTTAAGCCAACTTTTTCACTTTCTACTTTCACTTTCATCAAGAGGCTTTTCATTTCCTCTTGACTTTCTGCCATAAGGGTGGTGTCATCTACATATCTGAGGTTATTGATATTTCTCCTGGCAATCTTGATTCCAGCTTGTGCTTCATCCAGCCTAGCGTTTCTCATGATGTACTCTTCGTATAAGTTAAATAATCAGGGTGACAATATACAGCCTTTACGTACTCCTTTTCCTATTTGGAATCAATCTGTTGTTCCATGTTCAGTTCCGTTGCTTCCTGACCTGCATACAGATTTCTTAAGAGGTGGGTCTGGTGGTCTGGTATTCCCATCTTTATCAGAATATTCCACAGTTTGTTGTGACCCACACAGTCAAAGTCTTTGGCATAGTCAATAAAGCAGAATTAGATGTTTTTTGGAACTCTCTTGCTTTTTTGATGATCCAGTGGATGTCGGCAATTTGATCTCTGGTTCCTCTGCCCTTTCTAAAACCAGCCTGAACATCAGGAAGTTCACAATTCACGTATTGCTGAAGCCTGGCTTGGAGAACTTTGAGCATTATTTTACTAGCATGTGAGATTAGTGCGACTGTGTGGTATTCTGAGCATTCTTTGGCATTGCCTTTCTTTGGGATTGGAATGAAAACTGACCTTTTCCAGTCCAGTGGCCATTGCTGAGTTTTCCAAATTTGCTAACATATTGAGTGCAATACTTTCACAGCATCATCTTTTCACATTTGAAATAGCTCAACTAGGATTTCATCCCCTCCACTAGCTTTGTTTTTAGTGATCCTTCCCAAGGCCCACTTGAGTTTGCATTTCAAGATGTCTGGCTCTAGGTGAGTGATCACACCATCATGATTATCTGGTCGTGAAGATCTTTTTGTACAGTTCTTCTGTGTATTCTTGCCACCTCTTCTTAATATCTTCTGCTTCCGTTAGGTGGCATACCTTTTGTGTCCTTTATTGAGCCCATCTTTGCATGAAATATTCCCTTGGGATTAGGTAGTTAGAATAGGAGAAAGGAATCCAAATTAGCGGTGGCTGAAAGGCAAAGAAAGGAAACAGCCCGTGAAAATAGAACAAAGGAAGGTCCGAGGACTGGAGTGAGAAACTCTGGTGAAGCAAAAAGCCCTCCTGGCTAGCTCAGTTTACATGCGGCAGGCTCAGGGGGAGGAGAAAAAAACATAAAAAGAGGAACCATAATTAAGTTGTGTGCCTGTTTTGGGTCAGCCCACCCTCACACTTCAAGGATGTATTTTCCTTTGCTTGCCAAATAAAACTGAGGCATAACTGAGCTGTAACACTGGTCTGCCAATTCAAATTTTTGCTGTGACAAGACAGAACTGAGGAAATTACATACTCCTCTGACATATCTGGTGCAGTGATTTGGATTTAACCTGGTTGAAACTACCTCAGCTTGGCCCCTGTGAGGCAGAGGCCAAGCACAGCAGAAACCCAACTCAGCAAAAGCTCGTGTAGTTGAAGCTGAATGTGAAGAAAACCCAGCACAGTGGAAGTGACAAGAAGCCCAGCGTGCTGGAAACTGGGACAGCAAAAACAAATGAGGCAGGAAGCTCACACAGCTCAGTCTCAGATTTCAGAAGGTCTCTGGTTAAGGTAGGAGCTCCTCACCCCAGTGGCTGGAAGGATATATGGCAAACAAAATCTTAACTCCTTTACTGTCTCTTGTTTCTTCTTTCCTCGAACTCCCTGTGAACAGGTAAGCAGCAGTCAGTGCAACTGAGGGACTCTGCCAGGGGGCTACTTCTCAGTGTGTCCAAAGCCCCCACCATCTTCTGTGCCTTAGTAGCTGTTCCCCAAGCAGGTGAAGGTTCTTCTGTCTTTAATCTTTTTTGTACCAAGGATCAGGTCAATGAAAATTGTGAGCACAGGTCATATATTTAGCAGATTTCCTGGCAGGTTATGAAGGGGATTCCTCAGCACATTTTTCACACTGCTTTTTCCTCCTGTCCTTCAGCCCCTCTCTCCATCTTTGCCACTGCTCACAAAGCATTGGGCAGGTCATCATCTTTCCATTTCTGAAAGTTGTGTTTGAAACTGTTTACCTAAGATTGGTACTCAAACTCATGAGGCAGGGACTCTGTGCTATGCCTTGTCACTCAGTTGTATCTGATTGGGACTTAAGCCTGGCCTAAACCCATGGTGCCTGGTTTCAGGACCTAATGAAGCTGAGGTTCTTGATTTCTTATTGCAAAAAAAGTCAGTAAGAGACACAGTCATAGGTAAGAGGTGGATTGTTCGGATTTAGAGAGAAGCACACTCCAAGAGTGTGGGCCATCATAGAAGGCAAGTGTGTTGGCCATGGAATGTGGTGTGGTTAGTTTTCATGAGCTGGGTGTTTCATATGCTAATGAGTGGGAGGATCATTCCAACAGTTGGAAAACCACCCACTCCTTGGTCTTTTGATAGTGCCTTGGAATTCTGGATGTCATTTAGCTTGCAGATTGAGAATAAAGGTTTAGTTGAAATTGACTTGTCTGTCATCTTAGACCCATTTGATTTTAATCAGTTTATGCTATGCCCTTGTGCTATATCATTCTTTCAAAAGTTGTGTCCTGCCCCCTTCCCTCCTTTTTAATGCCCTTTTCCTGAGCCCTGTGCAGGCCCACAATGTTGCCTCTATAATCTTCTTGAGGGACAACCAGAAAATAGCTAGCCCTTGGGAGAGAAATACTGTATGGTATCCAATCCCATTAGATATTCAGGCCTTCATTTTCCACGTTTCCTATAACACGTGCAACAATAGCATCTCTCAGTGGACACGCTAGGGCAGATGACATGCACATAATGCCTGCTAGAAGTCCATCTGTTGGTGACATCCCTTCTGGGGAAATTGGGCTTCCAGGGATAATGATTGTCACTTCGGGAGTTAGCCCTGTAGGCCATTGAGCCCAAACCCTTACCACCCTTCTCCTAAATTTACAAACATTACTCCCCCCGCCCCCCAATCAAATCTCCACTCCACTTTTATGGAACATCTGCTCTGTTGCCTCTTATCAATTTGTTCTTAAGCCACCAACTAACTCCTACAACCAGGACCCTGCCCCCTTGTAGGCAACATCCCTGTATCCCATTTAATATTTAAATACTCTTAATGTCCCTAACAGGACCAGATAACACACCCCTTTGTCATTAGTTCTGTTATTACCTAGAATGGGTCTATGTCAATGAAATGTTTACCATTAAAAACATCCTAAATTGCTCTTATGGAGAACTTGGGGAGGAAATCAGTGACTTACATTCCCTCAGAGCAATAAGAAGATAAGGCCTATGGCTATTTCACCAGGTTCCCAATCTCAGGGCACAGGTTTGAACTGCTTTACATCATGGTATCTATTCCCATCTGCAGTGGAGAAACCAGCAATGAGTTAAGACTACACTCCCTTAATCCTACCTAGCAATGGTCATGCTGGAGACTTTGGGAATGGCCAACTCCAGCCTGGGGGTCCCAGAAGGTCGACCTGCCTCAACCTGCCTAGGGATCCAGTCCCCATGAGGTTGTCATGGCTCAGCCTGCTCAGGGACCCACTAGCCCAGGGTCTCAGGAGTTCAACATGCCTCAACCTACCTAGGGATCTGATCGTTGAGAGGTTGTCACATCTCAACCTGCTCAGGGATCTGCCAGTCCCAGAAGGTTGGCATGCCTTGACCTGCCCAGGGACCCAGTTATTGGGAGGCTGACCTGTCTCGACCTGCCTGAGGATTCGATCTCCAGGAGGCTGTCACTCTTCAGCATGTCTGGGGATCTTCACTGTGACCCGGGGACTCCTGGCTCTCAGGTTGCAACAGTACTGGGTAGGATAAACTTCAGAAAAAAGACTCACCCCTAAGGAAGTCCACCCATAAAAATAGAAGGAGGCCTATTAGTTTTTTCCTTTTCCTCCCTGTCATCACTGTATTTCAGGTGGGAAATAACCAATCCACTTCCTAACAGATGCCCTTGAGATGCATCCTTGTTAACTGGAAGCTGTTCAATCCTCTAACTCTAAGGAGAAGTAGCTTAAAATTCCTTTGTACCAGTGCATGCCGTGATATCTTCTGGGGTATAAGGAACACTGGCCTGAGGATGGGAGTTTAAAATACAATGCCATCCTGCAGCTAGACTTATTCTGCAAAAGACAAGGGAAATGGACAGAGATCCCCTATGTCCAAATTTTCTTCTGACTAAGAGATATGAAGGAACTCTGTTTTAAGTATGGGATTGTTGTATGCCCGAAAAGTGAGCCTACTAGGCAAATGGTGTTAGGCACAGACAACCAAGAGACTTACTTCCCATGGCTCCTGAGTTGCATGGTCCTTCGTTCCTTGTATCCAAACATGCCCCCATATCCGGGAGCACCCCCTCTACAAAAGCCAACTCAAGTATGTGCCTTAGTTGAAACTGGAGGAGAATTTGGATCAACTCAGGTCCATAAGCCCTTCTCCCTCTTAGAACTAAGACAGATCAAACAAGACCTGGGAAGCTATACAGATGAACCAGGAAAATATATGGATACATTCCAACACATTATCCTCGTCTTTGACTTGATATGGAAGGATATCAAGGTCATATTTAGTGAAACTTTATCTGACCCTGAGTATGCTAGGGTCTTAAGGGAAGCCCAAAGGTATACTATGGGGCTTCACATGTCACCTTCATAGGTGATAAATACGCAGTGGGGAAAACTGCGGTCCCCTCCTAATTGGAATTATAATGTCCCTGAGCACATCTAAAGCATTCTAAAGGAGATCAGTCCTGGGTGTTCTTTGGAAGGAATGATACTAAAGCTGAACCTCCAGTACTTTGGCCACCTCATGTGAAGAGTTGACTCATTGGAACAGACTATGATGCTGGGAGGGATTGGGGGCAGGAGGAGAAGGGTATGACAGAGGATGAGATGGCTGGATGGCATCGCTGACTCAATGGATGTGAGTTTGAGTGAACTCCAGGAGTTGGTGATGAACAGGGAAGCCTGGCGTGCTGCAATTCATGGGGCTGCAAAGAGTCAGACACAACTGAGCAACTGAACTGAACTGAGCACATCTAGGAAAGGAATTATTTTCTGATCTGTGTAAAGACAGGACTAAAAGCATCCCAGCAAAAAGTAATCAGCTATGCCTGGGTCTCAGCAATAACTCAAGAGCCCAGTGAGATCCCTGTTGATTTTCTAGAAAGGCAAAAAGAGGCCCTCAAAAAGTTTACCAATCTGGACTTAGACTCTTACGAGGGACAGGTGATTTTAAAGGACAAATTCCTGTCCCAACATGCATCAGACATCAGGATAAAGTTACAACAGCTACAGCTACAGGACCCTGCTGCCTCTTTAGATGAGATGGTCCAGACAGCCACCAATACCTTCTATAACAGAGAACAGGAGAGGAAGGCCAAGGCCCAGGAAAGGGAGAAAAGGAAAGAGACAAGGCATCCCCAGATGCTGGCCTCCCTCCAGGGAAGCCCTATGGCAAACCCTGAGTCCTTAAAGGACAAGGCATGAGCCAAATGCATAGATAGGCAGGACAATGGACCAAACAGTGTCCAAACAGAAACAAGTCTCCTAAAATGACATGCTACAAATGCCATCAGTTTAGACATTGGGCACCACTGTGCTATCGGGACCCAAGAGCCTCAAGGTCAAGCGCCAAGCCTTCCCTCATGATGTTCAACAGTACTGAAGCAGCCCACTCCAGCCAGCCTGCCTGTCACAGATAACCATCATGGGGCTGGAGCCAAGAGTGCAACTGGATGCGGCGAGTAGGTCTGAGAATTTCTTGGTTAACATAAGGGCTACCTACTCTGTCTTGACCTCCTATTTCTCCTCCCAAACCTGTACCATTTGGGGTACTCCAGGAAAAACAATTACAAAAAGATTCACCCAAGCACTTATTTGTTTCTGGGATGGACAAATATTTTCCAGTCAGTTTCTTGCGGCCCCTGAGTGTCCTACTCCCTTATTCAGTTCGGTTCAGTTACTCAGTTGCGTCAGATTTGTGACCCCATGAATTGCAGCATGCCAGGCCTCTCTGTCCACCACCAACACCCAGAGTTCACTCAAACTCACGTCCATTGAGTCAGTGATGCCATCCAGCCATTTCATCCTCTGTTGTCTCCTTCTCCTCCTGCCCCCAATCCCTCCCAGCATCAGAGTTTTTTCCAATGAGTCAACTCTTCACAAGAGGTGGCTAAAGTACTGGAGTTTCAGCGTTAGCATCATTCCTTCCAAAGAACACCCAGGACTGATCTTTTTTAGAATGGACTGGTTGGATCTCCTTGCAATCAAAGGGACTCTCAAGAGTCTTCTCCAACACCACAGTTCAAAAGCATTAATTCTCCCTCCCTTATTGGGAAGAGATATACTCACTAATTTGGGAAGTGAGCTTCCCCTTGGGATGGGAAGCTTTTCAGCCCCTAGAGCCCTACAGCTTCTGGTTGCTACTGAAGAACCCATTACACCCTCTTCAATAGGGAGGGACCAAAAACTATGGGAGGACAAAATTAACCCCAGTTGTGGGACCAGGGGACTACTGGACAAGCCTACCAAGCTGAACTGGTCATCATTGATCAGTTAGTTTCCAAACTGGGAACAATATCCCCTCAAAAGAGAAGCTCATGAAGGACTGCAGCCTCTAGTAAATAAATTCCTGCCTGTGGACTATTGCAGGCTATTCCTTGTCCCAACAATTTGTCATGTAACACCCTGATCCTCCCTGTAAAGAAAAAGGACAGGATCTGACGAATGGTTCAAGAAATCCTGATCATAAATGAAGCTGTAGTCCCTGTCTATCCCACAATACCCAATCCCTATGTAATCTTGGGAGGAATCCCACCCAGTGCCCAGTGTTTTGCAATCAAGGATGCATTCTTTTGCATACCACTGGCTAAAGAATCCCAATATCTTTTTGCCTTTAAGTGGGAGGATCCAGGAGAAAAACAACAGATGACTCTGACAGTATTTCCTCAGGGATTAAGAGATAGCCCCAACCTGTTTGGGAAGGCTCTTAGCCAGAATCTCCTAGATCTGGACCTGGGACCTAATGGGAAAATATTACAATATGAAGATGATCTACTAATCTGCTCTCCACATGAGAAAAATGCGCAGAAACATACAATTCAGGTTCTAAACTTGAGAGGGGATATAAAGTCTCCTGTGCTAAGGCACAGATGATCAAGACAAAAGACACTTGCCTGGGAGTTAAGATTACACATGGGTCCAGGAGGCTGTCCTTTGATTGAGTATAAGGAATCCTCCAGTTGCCGCCCCCCAACTTGAAAGCAATTGTGAGCTTTCCTGGGGCTAACTGGGTATTGTAGAATCTAGATACCCAACTATGGTCTAATTGCCCAGTCCTTATATGAAAGCTTAAGGGGATGGGATGATTCAATCCCATTGATGTGGGGAAATCCTCAAAGAAGGCAGAGGCTACAATAAAACAAGCCTTATCTCAAGCACCCACCTTGAGGTTGCCAGACCCAGAAAAAGCATTCCAACTTTATGTCCATGAAAAGGAAGTAATAACCTTGGGAGTGTTAACTCAAAGGTTGGGACCTGAGCCCCAGACTGAGCTTACTTATCCAAAAGGCTCAACCCAACTACCTAAGGCTGGCTTCCTTGCCTTCAAAATCTCGGAGCTGTTGCAGTAATGATAGAAGATGCTTTCAAACTCTCTTTTGGGGACAAACTACTTTTACCAGCCACCAAGTGAAGCAACTCCTGAATGGGAGAGGTCATTTATGGATGTCTGATCAAAGGATCCTCAGATATCAAGTAGTGCTGATAGAAAATCCAGGCCTCACTATATCCCCTTGTGAGATTCTTAACCCAGCTACCCTCCAGCCTACCCCTGAGGGCTATCTCCCCTTCACTCTTGGCCAGAAACCTTGGATAAAATCCCAAGAGGGAATGTTAGAAGATCCTCTGACCTACCCTGAGGAAATCTGGTACACGGATGGGAGCAATTTTATCTTGGATGAAAAAAGGAGGGTTGGATATGCAGTAGTCTCCAATTTTGAGACCACAGAGGCTAAACCTTTGCCACCAGTTACTTCAGCCCAATTAGCTGAGCTCATAGCCCTGAGTCGAGCTTTAGAGCTGGGAAAGGAAAAAGAGTAGCCTTTTACACTGACTCAAAGTATGCCTTTCTGGTGCTACATGCACATGCTGCTATTTGGAAAGAAAGAGGCCACTTGACCACCTGAGGGTCTCCAATCAAATATGGTGATCGAATCCTTAGGCTCTTGGAGGCAGTCCATCTGCCCACTGAGGTTTCAGTCTCCCATTGTAAAGGACACCAAAAAGGGAGCACAGAAGTGGCATGAGGGAACCACGCAGCCAATCAGACAGCTAAGAGAGCAATTCTACAGAACAATGAGCTAATAGGGGTTGCCACCTTAGTTCCACAGACTAATTTGCCAGAAACTCTTTCATATACTGAAGGTGAGACTCTTAAAGCTAAGAATGAGAACTTCCAAGAAGATCATATGGGGTGGTTCCAAAAGGAGGAACTCCTTTTTCTACCTGGAACCTCCAATGGGAGTTAGTTAACTCCTTACATGCCATCACTTGTTTAGGGGAAAAGGCCCTCCAAAGATGACCAAGAAGATCTTTCAGAGGAACAGGCCTCTAAACGACTATAAGGCAAGTGGTCTCCTCTTGTCCCACTTGCCCAAGGAGCTCGAAGACCCCAGCTGGCCCAGCCTGTCCAATGGCATGGGACCTACCCAGGAAAGGACTGGCAGATGGACTTCACCCAGATACCAGTTTCTCAAGGGTATAAATACCTATTAGTCATGATAGATACATTCACAGGATGGATTGAAGGCTTTCCCACCCAGACTGAGAAGGCTGAGGAAGTGGTAAAAAAAGAAAAAAAAAATAAAATAAAAGAAACTGTTCCATGAAATCATTCCAAGATTTGGTCTGCCCAGGTCATTACAAAGTGACAATGGGACATCATTTATTTCTAAGGTCACTAAAGCATTGGGCTTTATTTATTATCTCCATTGTGCCCAAAGGCCTCAGTCTTCAGGAAAAGTAGAAAGAGCCAACCAATTTTTAAAATCATTGATAAAAAAGATAACCCAGGAGACTACCCTGGGTTGGAAGGAGGCTATACCAATAGCTCTCCTCCTCACCTGTATTGCCCTTAAGGAACAGGTTGGTCTTAGTCCTTATGAGATGCTATATGGGAGACCTTTTGCTAATGTCAATGACCTCTTCCCAGATCCAGAGGCTCAGACCTTCTGGTCTTATACCATGGCCATTGGGCAATTCCAGCAGGATATACACTTGTGGAGTGTCAACCAGGATCCAAAAGATTCTAAAGAGCTACCAGTATATGCTCCATGGATTCAAGTCCTATTAAAGTCTGGAAAGATGGGTCCCCAAAGGCTCAACTCCAGCACACATGGAAGGGCCCTACCCTACTTTCTACCCCCAGAGCACTCAAGGTACCAGGACACGACTCCTAGATTCACTACTCATGAGTTAAGCCATGGAAGAAAACAGAAGAGGACACTCAATACACCTGTGAGCCCCTGGGAGATCTCAGATACCTATTCAGGACTACAAATGAGTGCCATTCTAACGAACACCCCTAAAATTAAGTTTCTGGGGATAGCTATCTCAGGATAGCTCTAAAGAGCCAACACAGCTTGGCAGGGACAACACAAAATAGACAGGAGATAGATCTCTTGATCCCTGAACAAGGAGAGATTTGGGCCACCTTTTATGAGACATGTTGATTCTGGGTAAATACCTCCAGCTAAGTTAAAGAAAGTCTCATACCCCTCAAGAAAAACATTCAAATCCTGCTGCTGCTTCAGTCATGTCCAACTCTGTGCGACCCCATAGATGGCAATTCACCAGGCTCCTCTGTCCCTTGGATTCTCCAGGCAAGTATACTGGAGTGGGTTGCCATTTCTTCTCCAATGCATGCACGCATGCTAAGCCATTTAGTCGTGTCTGACTCTTTGCGACCCCATGGACAGCAGCCCACCAGTCTCCTCCATCAACAGGATTGTCTAGGCAAGAATACTGGAGTGGGTTGCCATTTCCTTCCCTTTCAGATCCTACAGGACCTCAAAGAATGAGCTAGAGAATTTGCGGAGTGGCTACAATCTCTCTTTGGGGAATTCTTCTCCTGGCGAGGGGGAATTTAGGGTTGGCTAATGCCCCTACTAATCCCTATTATCACCATATTGATGTGCATATGATTGCTCCATGTATTATCAATCATCTAACTCATTTTGTCTCTGCCCAGGTTAACAAGCTACAACATGCAGTGCCAGTGTAGCAAGGGGTATATAAAACTACACCCAACCACAGAAAATATCACTCACGCTTAAATGGACACCGCCATAAGGACTCTGAGGCTTCAGATGAGCAAGAGGGGAGGCCCAATGCCCCTTGCTGTCCCAGCTCAGCAGGAAGTAGCCAAAGAGACCTCGACACCTCTACTCCCAAGGAATTGGGCTGCCCATCTTTTGAGGGGGGGTATTTTAGGTAGTTAGAATAGGAAAAAGGAGTCCAAAATAGTGGTGGCTAAAAGACAAAGAAAGGAAAAAGCCCACAAAGGATTCTCCGAGGACAAGAGTGAGGACCTCAGGTGAAGAAAACAGCCCTCCTGGCTTGCCCAATTTACATATGGCAGGCTCAGGAGGAGGAGAAATAAACATATAAAAAGAGGAGCCAAAATCGAGCTGCGTGCCTGTTTTGGTTTGGCCTGCCCTCACGCCTTGTGGATGTATTCTCCTTTGCTTGCCAAATAAAATTGAGCTGTAACCAAGCTGTAACTCTGGACTGCCACTGCAAATTTTTGCTGCAGTGAGACAGAACTGAGGAAATTACATACTCCCCCCAACGTATGTATCCATTCTCCCCCAAACTCTTCTCCCATCTAGGCTGCCACATAATATTGAGCAGAGTTCTTTGTGCTTTACAGTAGGTCCTTGTTGGTTTTCCACTTTAAATAGCAGACAAGGGGGAGGAGTAAATTTCTTTATTCATCCATTCACACACAAAATATTTTTTATAAATTTATTTTTGGAGATGGGTGAAGGCATTAGTTCAATAATCCATTGAGACAGTACAGTTGACACTTGAACAACATGAGCTTGAACCTCAAGGGTACATTTTTGCAAAGATTTGTTTTTCAATAATATGATAGTTCTACACAATCTATGTCTGGCTGAATCTATGGATGTGGAACTGCAGATATGGAGGAACCACATATATGGAGGGCTGACTAAATTATGTGTGGAATTCAGCTGTACAATGTACCTAATGACCTCATTGTTCGAGGGTCAACTCTACTAGTCCATTAAAGCTACTTTTGCTGTAGTAATGAAGTTGCAAAGTTATTAAAACGAGCAAGGCCTATCTCTTGTTCACATTTATGTTCAGCACTTGTAAATTAGTCGTAGCTGTAGTCTCTATGCCTTTTCACTCTGGGGTTCAGTGTGAAGGAGCTGTCTTTCATACTGTCATAACATGCTGTTGTGTAGCACAGCGAAAATAGCATATACTTTCAAATAGCATAGACAGTACACATTTGTTGGTCAAAGTGAGTTACATTTGCAAGCTTTATTTCGTTAATAGAGTAGAGAAGTACAATTTTCCAGTGAAAAGGGTTCCTACTATGTACACCATTAAGTCTGATGCTGGTAGTCCTCAGAAAGTGGGGGGTAGGGATAATAGAGATTACTACAAAACCTCTCCATGGTCCCAGAGTAAGAACTAAACCATTTCACTATTTTCCCTCTGTGCATTAGTCAAGTTTCTCCAGAGAAACAGAACCAATATGGTATGTGTGTTTGTGTGTGAGTGTGCACATGTGTCTGTTTTAGGAATTGAGTCATGTTATTATGGAGGCTGACATGCTCAAAATCTCCTATTCAAGCTCAGATATCATTAGGTTGAAGACTTAGGGAAGAGGACGTGCTGCAGTTTAAGTTCAAAGGCCATCTTACTGGTAGAATCTTCTCTTGTTCAGGGGATATCAGGCTTTTTGTTCTATTCAAATCTTCCACTGATGCCAACCCATGTTATAAAGGCAATCTACCTTATTCAAAATCCACTGACTTAAATGTTAATTTCAGCTAAAAATATCCTTGTGGAAACATGCAGAATAATGTTTGACTGCAGAGCTGGGTACCATGGCCCACACAAGTTGACACATAAAATTAACTATCACACTAGTTATCTTTAGCTCATTTATTTATGTCATATAAGTCAGCCTCAGCAAAAGATGTATGGAACATTTCTATCAATTATAATATACACAGCACTGAAAGAGAATCAAGATATGCAAGATAGTCCTTTCTTTTTCATATGGGCAGAATCTCTAGTACTTTGTCTGTTGTACATTCCTAGTACTTAGAACAATATTTTGTGACATAGAACATACTTATAAAGATTTGATTAATGGGTGAAAATTACCTGGATATCCCAAGGAGTAGACAAGTAACTGTAAAATAAACGAGGCTATATTAAGTGTCAAAATAAAAAGTCAACCATATTCTGAGGATAGTTTATAAAAGAATACTATTATGTAGAATTTCAGAGATTAGTAATATTTGAGATACCCTGAATGACATTTAATAGAAATTGAATCAGGTAAGGAATAGAAAGGAAGGAATATTAAGTTCTGTGTGTTTAAGGAAACAGATATGAGGATATTCACTATATCACTATTGATACACATTTTGAAATGACTAAATGCCCACCTAAGAGAGAATAAATAGTGATATATCCATTGTATGGAATACGATGTTAGAATTAAAAAGAGATAGGTAATATGATAGATGTTTAAGGCATTGTAATTTTTTTAAAAACCTACATAATCATACTATGTATTTTCCGTGGGTGCATATATGGGTGTAAATGCACAAAAATACAAGTGCATCTATGTAAAAATGATGGTTACATCTGAGGAGTGGAATTGACAATGATGTGAAAGGAATTTTAGGTTTTTTTTGTAATGTTTTTAATGAGATTTTTATTCATGTATAACTGAAAGAATAATGATACAGAAGGAAAACTGGCCACTGGAACAGTAAAAAAATAAAAATAAAAAATTGTTAATCCAGTATGGCCCTTATAAAAGAGTAAAATAAACTGATTTTAAATATCCCAGGCAGTTCTACCTTGAATCTCTATTATCACTTTTTATTGAGTGTTGTTTTAAAAAATGCTATGTGGAAGGACGATTGTGAAATCAAAATCAAAGAAATGAAAGCAAATTTCAAGTAGCAGAAAGAGTTGGAAGGAAAGAAATGATAAGTTATTGGCAAATGCGAATGTTAATTTCTACATTCTTTCTGTACAGAGTAATTGGCTAGTTCAGTTGTTATCAAGGGGTTTGGGAAGAGAAATAATAGTTTAGAGTATTCACACTAAGTCACAAAACTACAGATGCCCTTTTTCGGTATGTATAAATGAAAAATCGCACCAAAATTTAATTAGGAAATGAAAAAGAGCTATTTATTCCATTTTCTGCCAGTTTTGACCTGCCATGACTCATGGAACGATTTCAACCTTTGAGGATATATTAACTGCAATGGTTTAAAAACATAGAACATTATTCTTTAAACACAACCTAGGAGAGTAGTGGTATAATCAATGCTGCTAGATAAGAAAACACATATAGTAATATCTAGTTTCCTAGAAAAGAGTCAAGCCTTTATTACATGATGTATATAACAAAGAAAAATACCCCCATTGGGTTGATATTTGTTTTCTAAGGAGAGTGTCATGCTCTTGTGAAATAACTAGATTCTAGAGATAATAGCAAATAATTTAATAAAACCACAAAATCTCAGAATCATACAGGTGAGCTAACACATTTTACTCAGTTCAGGTGGGTTCAGTCGCTCAGTCGTGTCCGATTCTTTGTGACCCCATGAATCGCAGCACACCAGGACTCCCTGCCCATCACCATCTCCCGGAGTTCACTCAGACTCATGTCCATTGAGTCAGTGATGCCACCCAGCCATCTCATCCTCGGTCATCCCCTTCTCCTCCTGCCCCCAATCCCTCTCAGCATCAGAGTCTTTCCCAATGAGTTAACTCTTCGCATGAGGTGGCCAAAGTACTGGAGTTTCAGCTTTAGCATCATTCCTTCCAAAGAAATCCCAGGGCTGATCTCCTTCAGAATGGACTGGTTGGATCTCCTTGCAGTCCAAGGGACTCTCAAGAGTCTTCTCCAACACCACAGTTCAAAAGCATCAATTCTTCAGTGCTCAGCCTTCTTCACAGTCCAACTCTCACATCCATACATGACAACAGGTAAAACCATAGCCTTGACTAGATGGACCTTAGTGGGCAAAGTAATGTCTCTGCTTTGGAATATACTATCTAGGTTGGTCACAACTTTTCTTCCAAGGAGTAAGGGTCTTTTAATTTCATGGCTGCAGTCAGCATCTGCAGTGATTTTGGAGCCCAAAAAGATAAAGTCTGACACTGATTCCACTGTTTCCCCATCTATTTCCCATGAAGTGATGGGACCAGATGTCATGATCTTTGTTCTCTGAATGTTGAGCTTTAAGCCAACTTTTTCACTCTCCATGTTCACCTTCATCAAGAGGCTTTTTAGCTCCTCTTCACTTTCTGCCATAAGGGTGGTGTCATCTGCATATCTGAGGTTATTGATATTTCTCCTGACAGTCTTGATTCCAGTGTGTGTTTCTTCCAGTCCAGAGTTTCTCATGATGTATTCTGCATAGAAGTTAAATAAGCAGGGTGACAATATACAGCCTTGACGTACTCCTTTTCCTATTTGGAACCAGTCTGTTGTTCCATGTCCAGTTCTAACTGTTGCTTCCTGATCTGCATACAGATTTCTCAAGAGGCAGGTTAGGTGGTCTGGTATTCCCATCTCTTTCAGAATTCTCCACAGTTTACTGTGATCAACACAGTCAAAGGCTTTGGCATGGTCAATAAAGCAGAATTAGATGTTTTTCTGGAACTCTCTTGCTTTTTCCATGATCCAGTGGATGTTGGCGATTCGATCTCTGGTTCCTCTGCCTTTTCTAAAACCGGCTTGAACATCTGGGAGTTCACGGTTCATGTATTGCTGAAGCCTTGCTTGGATAATTTAGAGCATTACTTTACTAGCATGTGAGATGAGTGCAATTGTGCGGTAGTTTGAGCATTCTTTGGCATTGCCTTTCTTTGGGATTGGAATGAAAACTGACCTTTTCCAGTCCTGTGGCCATTGCTGAGTTTTCCAAACTTGCTGGCATATTGAGTGCAGCACTTTCACAGCATCATCTTTCAGGATTTGAAACAGCTGAAATGGAATTCCATCACCTCCACTAGCTTTGTTCATAGTGATGCTTTCTAAGGCCCACTTGACTTCACATTCCAAGATGTCTGGCTCTAGATTAGTGATCACATCATCGAGATTATCCTGGTCATGAAGATCTTTTTTGTACGGTTCTTCTGTGTATTCTTGCCACCTCTTCTTAATATCTTCTGCTTCTGTTAGGTCCATACCATTTCTGTCCTTTATTGAGCCCATCATTGCATGAAATGTTCCCTTGGTATCTCTAATTTTCTTGAAGAGATCTCTAGTCTTTCCCATTCTATTGTTTTCCTCGATTTCTTTGTATTGATTGCTGAAGAAAGCTTTATTATCTCTCCTTGTTATTCTTTGGAACTCTGCATTCAGATGCTTGTATCTTTCCTTTTCTCCTTTGCTTTGCACCTCTCTTCTTTTCACAGCTATTTGTAAGGCCTCCCCAGCCAGCCATTTTGCTTTTTTGCATTTGTTTTTCCATGGGGATGGTCTTGATCCCTGTCTCCTGTACAATGTCACAAACCTCATTCCATAGTTCATCAGGCACTCTATCTATCAGATCTAGGCCCTTAAATCTATTTCTCACTTCCACTGTATAATAATAAGGGAGTTGATTTAGGTCATACCTGAATGGTCTAGCGGTTTTCCCTATTTTCTTCAATTTGACTCTGAATTTGGTAATAAGGAGTTCATGATCTGAGCCACAGTCAGCTCCCGGTCTTGTTTTTTTGACTGTATAGAGCTTCTCCATCTTTGGTTGCAAAGAATATAATCAGTCTGATTTCTGTGTTGACCATCTGGTGATGTCCATGTGTAGAGTCTTCTCTTGTGTTGTTGGAAGAGGGTGTTTGCTATGACCAGTGCATTTTCTTGGCAAAACTCTATTAGTCTTTGCCCTGTTTCATTCCATATTCCAAGGCCAAATTTGCCTGTTACTCCAGGTGTTTCTTGACTTCCTACTTTTGCATTCCAGTCCCCTAGAATGAAAAGGACATCTTTTTTGGGTGTTAGTTCTAAAGGGTCTTGTAGGTCTTCATAGAACCATTCAACTTCAGCTTCTTCAGCATTGCTGGTTGGGGCATAGACTTGGATAACTGTGATAATGAATGGTTTGCCTTGGAGATGAACAGAGATCATTCTGTCATTTTTGAGATTGCATCCAAGTACTGCATTTCAGACTTTCGTTGACCATAATGGCTACTCCATTTCTTCTGAGGGATTCCTGCCCGCAGTAGTAGATATAATGGTCATCTGTGTTAAATTCACCCATTCCAGTCCATTTTAGTTCACTGATTCCTAGAATGTCAATGTTCACCCTTGCCATCTCTTGTTTGACCACTTCCAATTTGATTCATGGACCTGACATTCCAGGTTCCTATGCAATATTGCTCTTTACAGCATCAGATCTTGGTTCATTTTATTACTCTTTTCTTTCTTTCTCTCATTCTCACTTTCTCCATCTTCTGGGATGCTTTATCTATCCTATGTACTTGAATATCACTAGTCTTTGGGAATTTATTCTTAGTACTGATGGTTCTGTCTTTCAGTTCTGTCTCTGAACAATCTATGTTGTCATGAACTGCTGGGGTCCAGCCCCGGTGGATCCAGGGTGATTCGAAGATGGGGATGGAGTCAGTGTCCTTGGAAATAACTTATTTAATTACAGATAGAGAGGGATTAGAAAAGCAGCAGAGAAAACGAGGCTGAATAACTTGGTTTACATGGAATACCAATCACCACCTACACAGGCCGCAGGTGTCTTCCTGTTCTCCTGAAGGAGAGGAGGCACTGAGGCCCCCCAGGTCTGATCTTAGAAGCCCAGGCAAAATTAGCAGGCTTGGTGGGTACCCATGCACCAGATGGGAATTCAGCCAAAAAATAGTAGGAGAGAAAAACAGGCTGAATAACTTGGTTTACATGGGATACCAATAAAATTCCAAGACAAGGAATTTGCACCATCTACGTTGGGCCACTGGAGCCACTTGAATATCAGAAGGTGCCCCTCCTTGGGCTCCTTCTCGCGTAGGCTTGACAGCCAGGACAAGTGAGTAGACATGGCGAGCACCCATGCTCCAGATGGGAATTAAGCCAGAAAAATGGGGAGCAAGAAAGAATGACATGGGGGAATCAGTCTTTCCAGAAACTGATCTGCTTTCTTTATTTTTGGGTTTGCTTATATACTTTTTGTTATACATAGGGATGAATATGAGTCACGTGGGGGTCAGCAGTCCTGACCTTTATCAAAATCAGGTGCTTTACATAAAAAGAGATCTTAGGCGTTTTACAACAACTTCTGGCCATGAGGCCTGCTGACATTTTACGACCCTTTCTTTCTGATAACCAAAAAACTTATTTTTTCCAAGGGTGTTTTTTCTTAAACCAGGCACCACCCTCCAAATAAAGTTGCATTCCTATAGAGTGAGGGTGTAGTGAGTTACAATCAAGAAAGGAATTTATTTAACCCAAAGTTAACATAATTAATCTTAAAGGTTAATACTTATTTCTCCTATATGCTTAAATGTTAATACTTATTTCTCCTATATGCTAGTTATATTCATTATAAGGGCAGGGAATATGGAGATTTAGCAGCAAACATCAGCCCAACAAATGGAAATCCTTTCACCAATGTTCCCCTTAAGATCTGTTTAGTCTTAAGATAGTGATAAAGTTACATTTTTACACAGCAAGGACACAGTGATTTATAACAAAGTACTGTGATCTATTACAAAAGAGAAAATTCATTAACTCAAAAAGTCTAGTATTGCTAACCTTAAAAACGACTATATTTCCTTTTCTATATTCCAAATACATTGATTAATATATTCCCAGGTGCCTAAGGATATGGAGGCCTGGCGGCAATCATTGAGTCAACAATGAGAAAAGCCCTATGCTAATTAAGACTTCCAAAATACTCCAAGCTCTCTGTGCTGTTTATGGTTGAGAGGTAGTAAACATCATGTGCATAGTGGCAGGAGTATGGATAATCCTGTCACACAAGCTAGTTTGCCAGCAGAGAGGTTTGACCTGAGACACCCTTGTCACACCCAGGGCAGGGAATTAGCAGCAATTATTGGCACAACAAATGAAAAACCCTTCATCAATATAATTCCTAACCAACCCACTATACTAATAATTTCTAATTTCCCAAAAGAATCTGCCTTTAGTAAGTCTAAAACTTCTCGTGCCTCTCAGGTTGGGAGGCTGTAAACAATCACATGTGGCTGGATGAACCTATACAGGCGGGCTAGATAACCTTCAGAGGAGTTCATAAGTTGAAACACTCTTGTCACGCCCAGGAATTTTTATTGACTTGGAGCTGTGTGTTTACTCCTTCTCTAAGAGAACCGGTGGGGAACAGCCCCCCATAAAGCCAGAGGTGTAGGCGATAGCATGAAACAGTAAAGTAGATAGACTCTGGTTTTGGGGGTAGATGCTCGGGAACAGGGGGTTTCCTGAGGCTTGATCACGCCTTTGTGTATGCCAAGCCTCTTTCCTCATGACCTTTGCCATAGGCAGAGTTTCTCACGCTGGCTCCCAGCAATGAATATTTTATTTAGTTAGTTTTTGTAATTACTTGGTTTTGACTGAGGAAACTATGGGGCTATCTTACTTTTCTTTCTTGAAATATCTTTTTATAGGCTTTATGTGAATAATATCTAGTAACATACACATATAATTTAAAATCTCTATTAACATTTTAAATGTAAACAATTCTCTAGGACTATTTATGTTTTATCTGGTACAAAGTTGGGAGCCAATAAACCAGTAGAATCTATGATAAAAAGTAACAGTGCTGAAAGAATAAATAAATATGCCCTTCTATTAGGAAATGAACTTGTTTTTTATAAAATAAAATCATGCTTGACTATTAAAGATCTTTGAATGGGTAACTAAAATAATGAATTAGTGAGGGCTAGGGAGTATGTGTTATTTAGACTTCATTTGGATTTTGGCAAAGTTCCTCATCAAGGGCTATTTTCTAGGAATGTGAATTACTGTGAAATTGCAATGAATCCAGGGAGGAATTGGTTAGTCATGGATAGAGAATTAGCTTAGTGACAGAAAACAGGGATGAACAGGCACTTTCCTACAAAGATAAGAATAAATGGTAGAGTCCTCCTCTGCTGCTGCTGGGCCCAGATTTACTTAACCTAATCTGGGAAAAGGGCAAGACCACAAATGCTTCCAATCTCCATATGTTCTGGACTCCCACTGCTTAACAAAATGCCCTTTTAATTAGTGTACAGCTGCAGGAAGAGCTCCCAAGGCAGGGGAAACAGCAGTTTCATAAAATCTATATATGAGCAAAGTTAAGGGAAAATAATCTGAAATCTGTATATATTTATAAGAGAGTGTACCGCAAACTAGCTTATGATCAGAAATGGAATTTGAGCTCCTCCTCAGAAAAACAAAAGCATTATTTCATAGTCAATGTGATCCTCATGACTGCAGGCGTCATCAGAGTAATGGAAATAAAACAGAGAAGTGTCTTCAGTTATCTCTAATAAACCCTATTTGCTCCTAAAATATTATGAAAATGTCCATTTTCTTTGTCTAAGGGAAACAATCACAGAGTTTAAGATTAATAATTGATATGATCAAGGAAAGAGATGAGGGAGAATAAATGAGGAAAAACTGATAGAAGGCAGCAGCAGTCATATTCATTATATATAAAGTATTTATACATGGGCATCTGAATCTTTCTTAAAGCTAGAGAAAAAATGAAAGGAAATAGTGTCTTTATAAGTAAATGTATGAAAATCACTATTGTAATTAGCACAGGTAGAAATAATGTGTTGAGTGTTTTATCCAGACTGCTCATGGGGCAGGAAGCTGGGAATAGTGTAGATTTGATCATTCATGTTTTATTTATAATTGATGTTATAAAGGAAAACCATGCCTTTTACTAAATTTCCTTTAGTGCAGTTGTTACAGACATATGGACAACTATTTTAAAAAAATTACATTGAAGCTGCTAAGAGAGAAGTGATAGACAGACTATGTATTAAAAGAGGGAGCTTTGCAACAGCCTCCATGTGAAAAAATTATGAACTTTCCATGAATGTTATCACCTACATATAGTATCAGACTTTCACAGTAAGAAGATACTAGCCTCATATTGAATTCAGAAAAATTAATGCTATGATTTTAAAGCTTCTGTATATTGTTGTAATAGAAGATTCTAGTAATGATTCCATTTGCTATTACAGGTCAGTACCATGTCCAGAGCATAGCTTAGCCAGAGGTTTATCCAAAGTGGTGTACTAACTTGAGTAGGACCCTCCTCGCCACCAAATTCATATCTTTCCAGAAGTTTAGAATTGACTTTATTTCAAAATAGGATTTTTGAGGATATAATTATCTAAGATGAGGTCACCCTGGATTAGGATGGGTCCTTTACCCAATATGATTAGCGTCCTTATAAAAAGAGGGGTGTGAAATATAAAGACAAATCCACACAGAGGGAAGGACACTGTGTGACAAGGGAGGCATAGATTTGAGTGATGACTCTACAAACTAGGAATCAAAGATTGCCAAGAGCAATGTAGGAAGAGAATTTCCCTAGAACCTTTAAGAAAAGATTTTCCCTAGGACCTTCAGAGAGCATGGCCTTGCTGATATCTTGATGTCAGACTTTCACCTTCTAGAACTTTGAGAGAATAAATTCTGTTGTTTGAGATCGTGCATTTTCTGGTAATTTGTTACATCAGCCCCAGGAAACTATTAATAATACAGATGAGGAGGAGTGGGGTCTGCATAATATTGTAGTGATGTTGTCATTGTTGCTGGGGTTTTTCAGGTGTGTGTTCTCTACAGACCTTGATTGGTTAGCTTTTGCACATGGACTGTGTTTTCTTCCAGAGCCATATGGGGGGGGTGGGTGGGTGGGTGGGTGGGTGGGTGTGTGTGTGTGTGTGTGGGTGTGTGTGTGTGGGTGTGTGTGTGTGTGTGTGTGTGTGTGTGAGAGAGAGAGATAAGATGGGGAGAAGGGAAAGGGAGGGGGACACAGAGTTCTGGAAGGAGGCTAGTCCGATTGCCAAAATCCATTCTTCTCCACACTCCCTCCCACTGTTGCCCTAGAACAAGCAATGAACTTTTGGGACTTTGGAGAATGTATTACTTGCTAAGGTCCACATATGGCCTGGGGAGTTAGGGTGGCAAATGACAAACCAAATAGTATAAAGGCATAATTTACATAAAGGATGTTGAATTTGTACTAGTCAGGTTTGAAAATATAGCAAGAATATATTGAATGAAAAACGGTGATCAAGGTCAAGGAAACAAGGTGCATCTACAGTACAATTCCCCTTTGGAAGGTTTAATATTTATGAGTGCATTTCTTTTGGACCAAGGCAGCTAGAGTATCAGGTCTACCATTTTTCCATTTTTAAGACTTTATGGCAGGAGAGAATCACTCTACAGTAACCATTCAGATGCTGAACCATCATTACTGATGGTTATCTTAGTCAATGTTTCCAATTTATAGTAGGTAAATAATTGAAGACCCTAAAAGTAGACGTGAATTATGTTTTTTACATATACCAGTGGTGGATGACCCTTTTCAAATGAAGGATAAAGCTGAAACTTGAATTTAAAAAGTTTTTCTTTTATTTATTCTTTAAATATTTATTGAGTGCCTACTGTGTGCCAGACATTAGTTTAGGCCCAGGGGATGTGGTATGAAGAACAGACAAGATATCTTCCTTAAATAACTTTAATTATAGTGCTGTTAAAGTAACTGAGTAGTACTTACCAAAATGGCTATTTTCAAAATGTCTGTTTGAGAGTGGTCTTTAGGGAAGATATGGAAAATAGTACCAAACTGTTTCTTATGTCAGTCAGAGCTTTGTTGATAAGCACAAGTCCAAACATTGTGTTAGATCCTGGAAACAAAAATAACTTTCATTAAGAATTCACTGGCCAGGATAAGAATGGAAGTAAATAAGTACACAATTCAATGGTTTATGTAAGAGGGTAGAAATGTATTCTGAGTTTAACGGGGCACAAAAGCAGGGATGGATGACTTTACAGAATAGGTTGGAATTTATGAAGTTGTTGCTTGGAAAGAATGACGCTTGAACTGAAAATATAAACAAAGAGAAAAGGAGACAGAGAAAGAAGTTGAATTACAGAACAAAACACGTAGCACATTCACCTTCTGTTATTGTGGCATCTATATTATTGCCTTCCTCCTCTGTTCTGACAAATTCTCCATGCTGTATCCAAAGTACATTTTTTCAAATACAGTTATGGTTGTATGGATGGCTTCTTTTAGCCTTAGGATGAGCCTCAATTTCTTAGAAGGCTTCCAAAGGCCTATGAAGCTATGTGAAGTATGAAGTTTAAGAGATTTATGAATCTATGTTCTCTTTAATTACTCTCAATCCTTGAGTAAAGTCATTACTCAGCCTTTTTGGTGGAGAAGTGCTAATTCATGACTGCTGTGCAGTCACATAAAATGAACACTCCAAGTAAACCTTTCCCTGAAATACCTAAATAGAGAAACAGACACGTTTACATTTTTGTGCTTTGCTGCTGCTGCTGCTGCTGTCACTTCAGTCGTGTCCGACTCTGTGCGACCCCATAGACGGCAGCCCACCAGGCTCCACCATCTCTGGGATTCTCCAGGCAAGAACAGTGGAGTGGGTTGCCATTTTCTTCTCCAATGTTATGAAAGTGAAAAGTAAAAGTGAAGCAGCTCAGTCATGTCCACTTCTTTGCGACCTCATGGACTGCAGCCTCTAGGCTCCTTTGTCCATGGGATTTTCCAGGCAAGAGTACTGGAGTGGGTTGCCATGGCCTTGTCCATTTTATGCTTTAGTTATCCAGATAATGACTTCAATTCTCCACTTTATTCTAAAATGTTTATACATGGCATTAGTTAGATTTTTAAAATATTTTGATTCTCAATCTTTCCATTTGACTGGGTTCCATTTCCTAAATTAGACTGGCCACTATCTATTTCTCCATTTTTATCATTTTGAACAAGACATTCTTTTTTTTTTTTTTTCCCCTTGGACTGATACTATTCATTCTATGGAAATAGCTTTTTTAAAAACAAAATTTTTAAGTCAGGTTAGTTTATGTGTCACCATTAGCCCCATCATAGAATCACTGAGTAGACGACCCACAAACCAGAGAACAGTTACACCAAAGAAGTTCTTACACTGTTATGAAAGTTCTAGGATGTACAACAGATTTCCCAACCTGGGCATCTGGCAAAGAGGCTGAGATCCCCCAGGGATTTGGCTTTGGAGGCCAGTGGCATTTGATTACAGCACTTCCACCTGAATGGGGAAACATTCTGGGGGAACCCAAACAAAACTGTGCACACCAGGAGCCGAGAGAAGGGAGCACTGACCCCGTAAGAGACTGAGTCAGACTTGCCTGTGAGTGTCCAGGAGTCTCTGGCAGAGGTGTGGGTCAAGGCACTGAATACAACAGTGTTAGCATAACTCCTTTTGAAGGAGGTCTCCATTACCCCTACCTTAGTTTGGTCTCAGGTCAAACAACAGGGAGGAACACAGACCCACCCATCAACAGAAAATTGGATTAAAGGTTTACTGAGCATGGCTCTGCCCATCAGAAGAAAACCCATATGTCCCCACAGCCAGTCTGTCCCATCAGGAAGCTTCTATAAGCCTCTTAACCATCAGATGGCAGACAGAATGCTACCCACAATCACAGAAAACTAATCAAACTGATCACATGGAGCAAAGCCTTGTCTAGCTTGATGAAACTATGAGCCATGCTGTTTAGGGCCACCCAAGATGGATGGGTCATGGTGGAGGGTTCTGACAAAATGTGGTCCACTGGAGAAGGGAATGGCAATCCTCTTCAGTATCCTTGTCATGAAACTCTATGAAGAGTATGAAGACAAAAAGATATGACGCTGAAGATGAACTCCCCAGATCAGTAGGTGCCCAATATGCTACTGGAAAAGAGTGGAGAAATAACTCCAGAAAGAATGAAGAGAAAGAGCCAAAGCAAAAACAACACCCAGTTGTGGACGTGACTGGTGATGGAAGTAAATTCCGATGCTGTAAAGAGCCATGGAGAATCCGAGGGATGGGGGAGCCTGGTGGGCTGCCGTCTATGGGGTCACACAGAGTCGGACACGACTGAGGCAACTTAGCAGCAGCAGCAGTAAAGATCCATAAGGCATAGGAACCTGGAATGTTAAGTTCATGAATCAAGGTAAATTGAAAGTAGTCAACAGGAGATGGCAAGAGTGAACATTGACATTTTAGGAATCAGTGAACTAAAGTGGACTGGAATGGGTGAATTTAATTCAGATGACCATTAAATCTACTACTGTGGGCAAGAATCCTTTAGAAGAAATGGAGTAGCCACCACAGTCAAAAAAGAGTCCGAAATGCAGTACTTGGATGCAATCTCAAAAACGACAGAATGATCTCTGTTCATTTCCGAGGTAAGCCATTCAATATCACAGTAATCCAAGTCTATGCTCCAACCACGAATGCTGAAGAAGCTGAAGTTGAATGGTTCTGTGAAGACCTACAAGACCTTCTAGAACTAACACCAAAAAAAAAAAAAAAAAAAAAAAGATGTGCTTTTCATCACATGAAATGCAAATGTAGGAAGTCAAGTGACACCTGAAGTAACAAACAAGTTTGGCCTTGAAGTACAAAATGAAGCAGGGCAAAGGCTAACAGTTTTTCCAAGAGAACACACTGGTCATAGCAAAAATCCTCTTCCAGCAACACAAGAGACAACTCTGCACATGGACATCACCAAATGGTCAATACCAAAATCAGATGGATTATATTCTTTGCAGCCAAAGATGGAGAAGCTCTATACAGTCAGCAAAAACAAGACCGGGAGCTGACTGTGGCCCAGATCATGGACCCCTTGTAGAAAAACTTAGACTTAAATAGAAGAAACTACAGGAAACCACTAGACCAGTCAGTCAGTCAGTTCATTCACTTAGTCGTGTCTGATTCTTTGCGACCCCATGCACTGCAGCACTCCAGGCCTCCCTGTCTATCACTAACTCCTGGAGTTTACTCAGACTCATGTGCATTGAGTTGGTGATGCCATCCAAGCATCTCATCCTCTGTCGTCCTCTTCTCCTCCCACCTTCATCTTTCCCAGCATGAGGGTCTTTTCAAATGAGTCACTTCTTCACATCAGGTGGCCAATGAGTCAGTTCTTTGCATCAGGTGGCCAAAGTGTTGGAGCTTCAGCTTCAGCATCAGTCCTTCAATGAATATTCAGGACTGATTTCTTTAGGATGGACTGGCTTGATCTCCTTGCTCTCCAAGGGACTCTCAAGTGTCTTATCCAACACCACAGTTCAAAAGCATCAATTCTTTGGTGCTCAGATTTCTTTATAGTCCAACTCTCACATCTGTACATGACTGCTAGAAAAAACATAGCTTTGACTAGATGATGCTTTGTTGGCAAAGTAATGTCTCTGCTTTTAATAAGCTGTCTAGGTTGATCATAACTTTCCTTCCAAGGAGCGCTTGCTCCTCTTAATTTCATGGCTGCAGTCACCATATGCAATGATTTTGGAGCTCAAGAAAATAAAGCCTGTCTCTGTTTCCACTGTTTCCCTATCTATTTGCCATTAAGTGATGGGACCATAGGCTATGATCTTAGTTTTCTGAATGTTGAGTTTTAAGCCAGACCATTCAGGTATGATCTAAATCAAATCCATTACAATTATACAGTGGAAGTGACACATAGATTCAAGGGATTAGATCTGATAGACCAAGTACCTGAAGAGCTATGAACAGAGGTTCATGACATTGTACAAGAGGTAGTGATCAAAATCATCCCCAAGAAAAAGAAATGCAAAAAGCCAAAATGGTTGTTTGAGGAGGCCTTACAAATAGCTGAGAAAAGAAGAGAAGCTGAAGGCAAAGGAGAAAAGGAAAAATCTATCCATCTGAATGCAGAGTTCCAAAGAATAGCAAGGAGAGACAAAGCCTTCCTAAGTGATAAATGCAAATAAATAGAGGAAAACAATAGAATGGTAAAGACTGTAGATCTCTTCAAGAAAGTTAGAGATACCAAGGGAACATTTCATGCAAAGATGGGCTCGATAAAGGACAGAAATGGTATGGACCTAACAGAAGCAGAAGATATTAAGAGGTGGCAAGAATACACAGAAGAACTATACAAAAAAAAATTTTTTTTCATGACCCAGATAACCACAATTGTGCAATCACTCACCTAGAGACAGACACCCTGGAGTCCGAAGTCAAGTGGGACTTAGGAAGCATCACAATGAACAATGCTAATGGAGGTGTTGGAATTCTGGCTGAGCTGTTTCAAATCTTCAAAGATGATGCTGTTAAAGTGTTGCACTCAATATGCCAGCAGTGGCCATAGGACTGGAAAAGGTCAGTTTTCATTCCAATTCCAACTAAAGGTAATGCCAAAGAATGTTCAAAATACTGCACAATTGCACTCATCTCACATGTTAGCAAAGTAATGCTGAAACTTTGCCAGACTAGGCTTCAAGAATACACAAACTGAGAACTTCCAGATGTTCATATTGGATTTAGAAAAGGCAGAGGAACAAGAAATCAAATTGCCAACATCTGCTGAATCATAGAAAAAGCAAGAGTATTCCATAAAAGCATCAGCTTAATTGACTATGCCAAAGCCTTTAACTGTGAGTATCACAACAAACAGCAAATTCTAAAGAGATAGGAATACCAGACCATCTTAACTGTCTCCTGAGAAATCTGTATGCAGGTCAAGAAGCAACAGTTAGAGCTGGACATGCAATAATGGATGGGTTAAAAATTTGTAAAGGAATACGTCAAGGCTATATATTGCTTATTTAACTTATATGTTGAACACATCATGATAAATGCCAGGCTGGATGAAGCAAAAGCTGGAATCAAGATCCCTGGGTGAAATAATAATAACCTAAAATATGCAGATGACACCATCTTTATGGCTGAAATTGAAGAGGAACTGAAGAACCTCTTGATGAAATTGAAAGAGGACAGTGAAAAAGCTGGCTTAAAACTCAGCTTTCAATAAACAAAGATCATGACATCTGGTCCCATCACTTCAGGGCAAATAGATGGGGAAATAGTGGAAACAGTGACAGACTTTATTTCCTTGGGCTCCAAAATCACTGCAGATGGTGACCGCAGCCATGAAATTAAAAGACGCTTACTCCTTGGAAGAAAAGTTGTGACCAACCTAGATAGTATATTCAAAAGCAGAGACATTACTTTGCTGACTAAGGTCCATCTAGTCAAGGCTGTGGTTTTTCCTGTGGTCATGTATGGATGTGAGAGTTAGACTGTGAAGAAAGCTGAGCACCGAAGAATTGATGCTTTTGAACTGTGATGTTGGAGAAGACTCTTGAGAGTCCCTTGAACTGCAAGGAGATCCAACCAGTCCAATATGAAGGAGATCAGCCCTGGGATTTCTTTGGAAGGAATGATGCTAAAGCTGAAACTCCAGTACTTTGGCCACCTCATGCGAAGAGTTGACTCACTGGAAAAAACTCTGATGCTGGGAGGGATTGGGGGCAGGAGGAGAAGGGGACGCCCAGAGGATGAGATGGCTGGATGGCATCACTGACTCGATGGACGTGAGTCTGAGTGAACTCCGGGAGATGGTGATGGACAGGGAGGCCTGGCGTGCTGCGATTCATGGGGTCGCAAAGAGTCGGACATGACTGAGCGACTGAACTGAACTGAACTGAAAGCTCCAATACTTTGGCCACCTATTACAAAGAACTGACTCATTGGAAAAGACCATGATGCTGGGATCAATTGAAGATGGGAGGAAACAGGGATAATTGAGGATGAGGTGGTTGGATGGTATCACTGACTCAATCGACATGTGTTTGAGAAAGCTCTAGGAATTGGTGATGGACAGGGAAGCCTGGCATACTGCAGTCTATTGAGTTGCAAAGTGTCAGACACGACTGAGTGACTGAACTGACTGACTGATGTGATTATTACCTACTTTTTGATAAGTTTTTCTAAGACAAAATAAGCTTTATTTTCTTAAGGTGATTTTCTGGTATGTTTTGCTTTTATGAGGTCAGTAAGATTTCTGTATATTTTTGCATACATTTTGATATTTTTCTTGCCATTTAGGTTTAGTCCAAGCTTGGAAACTTTTGACCTCTGATTCTGTTACCTTTATTTAAAGAATTGTTTAAATTCTCCAACTACCAGTCAGACAATCCAAGAAGAAGAGAATGTATACAGCTATAAGAAAAAATAAATTCCCAATCCACATTTTTCTTTTGCCACAGTTACTAAAATGTCTGTGAAGCTTTATTTATGTGAACTCTACTGAAGAAGATTATTTCACATAAAAATATTTCTTTATGAGGGACTTTGTGTGGTGATTGACTTGGATTAAAATCCATTCAAAATTGGAAAGGATCTTATGTTTTAAAATCAGTGTGTATGTCTGTAGTTTACTAAATATTAGAGAGAACACATTCAAATGTATCTGTAATTATAGATAAGTTTTTTTTGTTGCTTTTTAGAGGAATAATTTAGATATTACATATACAAGCACAGTGTATTAAATTTATTAAAAATTTTTTAAATTTGCATTACTTATTAGCCAAGGATTTAAATTATGTTAAATGACTTTTATGTAAGCCAAACTATTCATACACCTCTCTTTTGTGTATACACATTAATTTTATCCTCTTCCATCACCCCTTTTTTTGTAAAGGGTATAAGAATCTTTTTTTTTTGGTAGAAAGTACCATTTTATGTTTTAGGCTTTGAAATTCTGAAAAATAATTTTGAATATAATTTTATGCCAGGAACCAGCACATCAAATATGTGTTTTATATATTCCACAAGGAAAATGTAACTTTTCCCTAGTGTCTTCTCTTTTCCTTGCTATTTATATCCCCTTTTAATTAATATACAACTTAAAAATATTTAGCTTTCTTATTGATCTGTTTTCAAGCAGGTATGTAATGAGATTTTCATCTTAAAGTAGAAGTGTCTCAAATTTTTGCTGGAAATTAGACTTCAAGGGTGTTTCATTCGTATTACTTCTGTGCTGTTTGTAACAGATTACCACAAATGTGGTGACTTAAGACAACACACATTTATCATCTGACAATTTCTATGGGTCAGGAGCTCAGGCATGGCTTAGCTGATTCTCATTTGGAAGGCCTACTAAGAAAGAATCAGCTTCTGGGTTTTTTTTAGTTGTTGTTTGTAGTTGTAATCATTTCCTTGTGACTATGGGATCCATGTTATTAATAGCTTGTTTTTTTGAAACCAGTGAAAGAGACAGAGAGGGAGCTACCGAGATTTGAGCATAAGTTGACTAGTAAGGCTGAGTCTTAAACAGTCACAGAAGTGCCACTCCATCCCCTTTCCCATATGAGTGTGTGTGTGCTCAGACGTGTCCGGCTTTGCAACCCCATGGACTGTAGCCCATCAGGCTCCTCTGTCCAAGAAATTCTCCAGGCAAAAATATTGGAGTGAGTTGTCATTTCCTATTCCAGTGGATCTTCCTGATCCAGGGATTGAACTCACCCCCGTTCTCTTGCGCCTCTGTGTCTCCCTCTCCTGCACTGGTAGGCAGATTTATCACCACTGCGCCACCTGGGAAGCCCCCCATCCCATATAAGGCAACAGAATCGTGGGAGTGACGTTCTGTCACATTTGCCACATTCTGTTAGTTAGAAGGAAGTCATACTCGAGGGAAAGGACACCAGGGATGGAATCAAGGGGACCACCTTGAAATCTGTCCTACACACCACATCAATGATGTCCACTACAGTAAGGAAAAAAAAAACATTTTGGCTTGATGCATTGACATCTTTCCTCATTTTCTGTTTCAATTTGCCATGATTGTGTGATATATACATCACTAATTCCTGAGCAGAGAAAGAAATGGTAAATGATATTAGATCTTACTACCTCTTCTCTAGTAGATTGATTTTACCTTGACTGGGTTAGAAAAAATAGTACTTCCTTATCTTGCTGCTTCTATGTCTTTCTTTTTAAAAACATATGTAATATACCTTTATTATATATATAAGTATTTCTTATGGAAAAATATTTAAACAAATGAATGTAAAATAAAGGTATGCCATTAAAGGAGAAATCATGAAAGTAACCACTATTCACTATTTCAGCCATTTTCTATTCAAGGCTGTGTAAATATGTGTGTATGTAGATTTTAACATTTTTAATGGTACTGCAATATTCTTTTGTTTCTAGAACTTTGCTATATCATGGATATGTGTCTGTCTTGTGTGTCTGTCTATAGAAATATCTATAGCAATATCTTATTCTCTTTAATAGTTGTTTAGTATTCCATTTAAGTGTGTCACAATTGTCATAATTAAAATTCTGTACAGAGATGATTTTTTTCCCACTTATGTGCTAAAATGCTATGTTTTTATTGAGCTTTTGATTATCAAGTGTTATAAAAGCCCAATTAAAATTGGCTTAAACAAAAAGGGAAATTTGTTTGCCATTACAGTTCAAAAAGAGCTAACTTTGAGCGTAATTGGCTCTAGAATCTGAATTAATGTCATATGTAACTGTTTCTCTCCATCCTTTGGTATGCTTCCCCTCTTGGCTGCTTCTCTCATTAAGCTGGATCTCATTTTAAGATGGCAGAAAGGCTGCCAGCAGTTTCAGACTGGGAGTCTTGTCCCAGGAAACCTGCAGAAAAGAGAGATACTCTCTTCTGTTTCCTCAAGCAAAATTGGTGAGAATTACTCTGTTTGGGTGTGACTCGTTCATGAGCTTTTCTCTTGACCAGTTGCTGTGGTCATGGAAAGTGAGTCTCTGATTATTCAATTTTGGGTCACATGCTGCTTTTGGAGGATAGGATATGACCCGTACTGAAAGTACATGGACTATGGCAGTAGATGGAACAGGAGAAAAATGCTTACCAGTTCGTTGTGGATGTGTCTTTGTTGTCTTGTGTATTTTGCTGTTTGCTGGGTAAATTGTTAGAAGTACTAATGCTGGGTAAATGTATGTATATATTTTCACTTTTCCTTGGTATTTCCAAATTTTTTCCCATGAGTACTTCAAATTATACTTCAGCCAAAAATGCATACTTGTGTTCATTGTAGGTTTCATCAGACGTAATAACCTTGAGATTCCCCTGGCAGTCCAGTGGTTAAAAATCTGTGCTTTCACTGAAGGGTGCAATAGTTTTGAGCCCCTAAGATACCACATGCCACATGGCATGGCCAAAAAAACCCCCAAAACCAAAACTAATAAATAATCCTTTCAATCAAATATGTGAAAATTTGAATCATGTTGTTGTTTCAACAGCTATTTTTAAAATAACTATAGACAGGCAGATTTTTTTTTCTTTCCCTATTTATAATTTGTGTTTTCTTTATTGTGATCTCCTTTCATATGTGGTTTCCTAATTGTGACAAAGCAAGTGGCATAATAGAAGTGCAAAAAATAAGGGTGTGTGTGTGTGTGTGTGTGTGTGTGTGTGTGTGTGTGTATGCGCTTAGTCATGTCCGACTCTTTGTGACCCTCTGGAATGTAGCCCGCCAGGCTCTTCTGTTAGTGGAATTTTCCAGACAAGAATACTGGAGTGGGTTGCCACTACCTTCTCCAGGGGATCTTCCCGACCCATCGATCAAGCTTGCATCTCTTGTGTCTCCTGCAGTTAGGAGAAGACCACTGTGCTGCCTCTTGCTGCTGCTACTGCTAAGTCGCTTCAGTCGTGTCCGACTCTGTGCGACCCCATAGATGGCAGCCCACCAGGCTCGCCAGTCCCTGGGATTCTCCAGGCAAGAACACTGGAGGGGTTGCCATTTCCTTCTCCAATGAGTGAAAGTGGAAAGTGAAAGTGAAGTCACTCAGTCGTGTCTGACTCTTCCAGACATCCATGGGATTTTCCAGGCAAGAGCACTGGAGTGGGGTGCCATTAACTTGAAGATAAAACTTTGCCAATGCATGGATGAGATTATGTCTTGATAATCAGATGAGATAAAGGGACTATAAGAAGGAAGCAAGTTATTTCCAGGGCAGTATTTTTGTTTGTTTTATTTTTACCATGACATCTAACTCCTGTTTCTTATTACTTTATCAAATAAGGAAAACTAAAGATTAAAATGGAGCAGCAATACAGTGTTACAGTCTAAGCAGACTTGATGTGTCACGAAGAGGCTTGATGTAGATTTTTCAGGGCATGACAAGGGGTGAATGTAGCCAATGTTTTAAGGAAGCCCAGAGGGAGACCAGTCATGCAATAGACATAGGCTAAGAGTCAGTCCTTTTGACGACTGGAGACCCAGAGATCTATCTCAGGATAGGAGATGGACAAAGACAAACTTCAAAGTAAATATAGAAGAAAACAAAGAGTGGAAAAAAAAAAACAAAAACTGTGATCTAAAACATCCATCTGCAGAGCTCAAGTATGCAGAGGTCAAGAGAAAGTGTTACAATTTCCACAGTAACAACAACAGTAACGTAGAACTCTTGCCTAAATTTCAGAGGTCTTTAAACTATAATATTTGTGTATCTGAAAGATCAAATGTGGTCTCAGAACCCACACAGAAAGCCCCTGGTGCTACAGAAAATACAGAAGCCTCAAATTTTAAAGATATAGTTTATTGAAAGTAGACAATAAAGAGAAAATGATATGCAAGTGGATTTGGTGACTCATGGCTAAAATATTTTGTTTAGTAAGAGTGAATTAGGATTAAAAGTGAGCATAATTGTGTAACATAATTCTTTACATGTATGTCTATGTTAATCATCAGTGAATGGTTAAAGGAACCACACATTTTTTTTTCCCCATAGTCAAAGGAAAAACAAAACCAGGTGTATGTGCCTTTAAGTGTGACTTTTTAAACCCAGTCAAAATAATTACTTGATTCAGTAATTGCTTATTACATATCTACTGCATACCTGATATTACATTTGTCATTGATAAGATGTTATAAAAAAGAAGGCACGTAAATATACCCTGCTTAAAAGAGTTCTTAGTCTTCTAAAGAACCAGGCCTATAAAATGAAACAAACCAAGCCAACCAAAAAGTAATTGCAAATTGTAAAGTGCTATGAAGAAAACTAATATGAATTGAACATTAACAGGACAGTGCCAGACCAGTTCTCATTAATCTTCTTAGCAATGTAGGAGGTAGGTACCATTGTCATTTGTCCTCTAAAAATGAGGGAATGAGGACAAGTGAGTTGTCCAGGGTAAGAAGAGGTAAAGCTGAGATGTGAGCTCAGGCAGAGCCTGTCAACTTCATGCCTAAACTTATCTGACTAGAGAAGGTTGGTAGAGCATAATGGGATAGATAGGATGTTTAGGAAAGGTCTCATTGATGAGGTGACATTTAAATTGAAACTTGAAAGATGTGACAGAGCCAACCATGTTCAGAACCTGGAGAACAACAGCATTTCAGGTATCAGGAAACGTGAAAGGGAAAATCACTCAGTTGCATCCACCTCTTTGTGACCCCATGGACTATATAGTCCATGGAATTCTCCAGGCCAGAGTAGTGGAGTGGGTAACCTTTCCATTTTCCAGGGGATCTTCCCAACCCAGGAATCAAACAAGGGTCTCCTGCATTGCAGGCAGATTCTTTACCAGCTGAGCCATCAGGGTAGTCCTGAAACATATGTACTATGTGCCTAAGTAGGGAGGAAAAGTGGCATATTCTTGGAGATGTAGTGATGCTAATAATAATTGAGAATATTATTATTTTATATATAATAAATATATACATTATTATATGCACAATAATTACATATAAACATTATATATATAATTTACTCTATGTATTTATATACTTATTTTATATATTTATGCATGATATAAATATAGCCTTATTTTACATTTTATATATAATATAAATATATACTTATTTTATATATTTATACTTAAAATTGGAGACATTATCTGTCAAATCTGACATAATCTCTGACATAAGAGTCAGACTTTTCAAATACATATAGGCCAATATCAGAACTTTTGATTTGAAATGCAATGGGTAAATGTTAAAGGATTTTTACAAAGAGGCCTGACATGATCTTGTTCATGTCTAATTGGCTGCTGTGTAATAATAGGATGGACGAAGACCACAGGCAAAGCCAAGACACCAGTAATGAGCCTATTTTAGTGGCCCTGGAAGGAGTTTCAAAAAGGTGGTAGGAGATTAGCTGGAGAAAAGCAGACATAATCAAGATATACTTTTGAGGCAAAACTCATGGGAAATGCCTGTAAGTGATGAGAAAGAGGAAGGAATTAAGGATTACTCCCATTTTTTGTAGTATCACCTACATGATACCACTTTCAGCAGTTTGGGCATGTGATGGTGCCCGATATGCCTAGAAAAGCCTGGGAGAGAACAATGTGCAGAAGACAGAGAGATAAGACTTTGTTTTGAGATTTATTTGAGATACCTGTGAAGCATGTGGTTAAATAGACTGTATAGCAAATTAGATATGAGTGCCTAGAATAGTATTGGCATCACCAGCAAAGAGATAATATTGAAAACTTTTGGAACAGGTACAACTTCCAGGTAGAGGGTTCAGTATCAAACACAGAGAAACTCAGTGATAGATCATGGTAGAGAAGGAGTAGCTAGAGTAGCTGGTAAAGTAGAAACCCTCAGAAATATTTAAGAAAATATATCACAGAAGAGAAAAGAGTATTTTAGGGAGTAAGGATTGGTTATTAGGATGAAACTTTTTTGAGACATCACATAAACTGAGAACACAATAATCTATATACGTTCTTCATATCTAAGCAGCAACTGTCTTATATTGACCCTTTTAGGACATAAATTACAAACCAATAAATAAGCAGCAAATTAGAGCATGCCCTTGAGTTCCCATGCTTTGATTTGTTTAATAGCCAGTCAATTACTATCTGATATATTTCTTTTTCCTGTAATTAACTGCAGTGTTTCTCTCTCAAGGCACAAAAACACAAGCACTATGAAACATTTGTGGTCAGTGTAAGCTAATGCTATCAAAATATCTGTCTGTGAATAATGAGTCCAAGAAGGCAAATATTTGGAGTCCTTTTAATAAGTGGATTGTCAATTGGAGGAAGGAATTGGCTTAGAGACTGAGGATTCACATTCAAGAATGATACTGATGGAATCAAGCGAAAAGGGGCCAGCACTTTCTGAGCTAATTGTTTAGAACAAGATTTTTGCTCCAGCTGCTATAAATTGAAAGATGGATGATGTGAGAATTTTTAATTTGTAATTTAAAACTTCATGAACCATGAAACTTTCTGGAGACTTTGGTCAGTCAGTTGACTTACTAGAAATGATGAGACCACCATAATCCATAAACTGTCTATTTTCCCACCACTAAGGCAATGAGATAGAGAAGAAAAACATGCAAATTGCTCATTTATGGTTTTTTTAATTTTGCTTTCCTAAATTACTTCTAAGCTTGCTGAGTCGGATTTCTATAACATCTTTAATTATGATGAAGTCTTGGCTTAAAAAAGAAAAGTTGTTTAGTTAGAGTTTCATAATTGGCAATGAAACATTTAACCAAAGTGCCTGCTCTCAAATTTGTTGTATGTTGCTTTTTATTTGGACTATGGGAACAGCATCATGGAGACTTGTGGAATTTGATACTGGGACCTTAAAATGTTAGTATGAACATCTGTAAAATAATTCCAAACAAAACTGAGCATTGTGTATAAATTGCAAAACATGGACAAAATTCTGAATGTATTTGAGTAATACAAAACATTGTAATATAATAAATCATAAAATATTAGAACAGTAATGGATTATACAGGTTCTGCTCTCTTTTAATGGGAGAGGCAATGTGATTTGTGATGCAAAATCAGCCATTTTTGAAGCAAAATCAACCATTTGTGAAGTTTCCAGCTGTTCAATTAAGAGCTTTCATTTCTGTAAAGTAGGAAAACTAAAGGAAATTCTTTTGAAAAAACTATGAATTGACTAGCACAATAACACATGTGGCTTTAAAACATTGTCAATAATGAATTTTTTTCATAGTAGTCTCACAAACATTAATGAGGGATTATCATGCCAGTGTTCTCACATAGGGTTTAAAAAAACAGATTTTTCTTCATTTTAATAAATTATTAAACATTAAAAAATAAGGACTTAAATTCTGAAAAGAAATGATTCTGTTGATAGGTTCTATTGTTTCAGTAGGGATTGTAGTAAAATTAAAGGAAAAATTGTTCTTGTTCAAAATTTGCCTTCCAAAGATATAGCAAAACTAAAGGTTTCAAAGGTGACAATTATACTTTGATTTTTTTTAAAATTCAGATTGTTGAGATTAAAGATACTATAAATTCTTTATAATTCCTCCTATTTTAGCAGAATGCTTTTTCTCACTCCAAGATGATTCATACCAAGCTGATTTCTGAAACTTTAATCTCATTTCTGAGGAGAGTCACAAGTCCTGATGACTTAGTTTAATTTGCTATAGATGAGTAACACACAATTCAAAGCTCAGAGTAACTTGTGGAATTTTTTCCCCCTCTTCCTCTTTCCCTTCCTCACTCCTTCATTCTTTCCCTTACCACCTTGTTTTAAACAGAACAGAAACTATAGCTGGCATCAGAATCATCTTATGAGAAGATACTTTACATGTTTCTAATTACATGTAGGCAATTATGGCAGAAAGTGAAGAGGAACTAAAAAGCCTCTTGATGAAAGTGAAAGAGGAGAGTGAAAAAGTTAGCTTAAAGCTCAACATTCAGAAATAAGATCATGGAATATGGTCCCAATACTTCATGGCAGATAGATGGGGAAACAGTGGAAGCAGTGTTAAACTTTATTTTGGGGGGCTCCAAAATCACTGCAGATGGTGACGGCAGCCATGAAATTAAAAGACGCTTACTCCTTGGAAGGAAATTATGACCAACCTAGATAGCATATTCAAAAGCAGAGACATTACTTTGCCAACAAAGGTCTGTCTAGTCAAGGCTATGGTTTTTCCAGTAGTCATGTATGGATGTGAGAGTTGGACTGTGAAGAAAGCTGAATGCCAAAGAATTGATGCTTTTGAACTGTGGTGTTGGAGAAGACTCTTGAGAGCCCCTTGGACTGCAAGGAGATTCAACCAGTCCATCCTAAAGGAGATCAGTCCTG
Source organism: Capra hircus (assembly GCF_001704415.2). Lineage (NCBI taxonomy): Eukaryota > Metazoa > Chordata > Mammalia > Artiodactyla > Bovidae > Capra > Capra hircus. The sequence continues at coordinate 12,815,250 of NC_030812.1, forward strand.
GGTGTTCATTGGAGGGACTGATGCTGAAGCTGAAACTCCAATATTTTGGCCAACTCATGCAAAGATTTGGCACATTGGAAAAGACTCTGATGCTGGGAGGGATTGTGGGCAGGAGGAGAAGGGGATGACAGAGGATGAGATGGCTGAATGGCATCACCGACTCGATGGACATGAGTTTGAGTGAACTCCAGAAGTTGGTGATGGACAGGGAGGCTTGGCATGCTGTGATTCATGGGATCCCAAAGAGTTGGACACGACTGAGCAACTCAACTGAACTGAACTGAATGAAGGCAGATTGGAGGAGGAAATGGCAACCCACTCCAGCATTCTTGCCTGAGAAATCCCATGGACAGAGGAAGCCTGGCGGGCTGCAGTTCCATGAGGTTGCAAAGACTCAGACACGACTTTGCAACTAAACAACAATAATAAAGGTGGATCAAATGCTTTTTAAAAAGAAATTAAGTGTTAAGACATACAGTAATTGACTTAGAGGGCAGGCAGAATTGGACTTTGTTTATTCTTGTTTTTAAAAAATTAAAAATGGTCTTGAATTAACATTCTCTAAAAGATAAACTTGTTTCTTTGTCTCCTGGTATTTCTTAAATACATTTCTCCTGCAAATGCTCTCCTAAGTTGCTGATTTGGGGAACTTTTCACAAGAGGTGGCATCCTGGGGCTTGTTCACAGAAATCTGGGTGGATTGGCTTATTCCTTTGTGAAAAGCCTATGTATGGTTCAGAGTCTAAGAGCTGTTCAGGAAATAATTTGATTGTAAAGGTAAGTCCAAGTACAGTCAAGAGTAACAGTATCTCAAGTTTAACCTAATAAGGATCTAGTTCTTTTTAGAAAATCCAGAGGTTTTAATTTTTGAAAACTCTACATGTTCAATTAGTGATTATTTCCCTTTTTTGTCTCTCATATGAAAGTTTATCGTGATTCTCAGAGCTTGTTGATAAATAAGTATTGAGTATATTCAATTCCTTTACTTCATACTGAATTTTCAATCAATTTTTAAATTTGTTATGCTATCCGAGTGGTTCATTGTTATTCCCTGAATTAATTTATTCATTTTTAATCTATATCACCTCTTATATAATGATAATATAAAGCTATCTTTCCATTTACTTGATCTCTAGAATCATCATAAAGATTAAATAACATCTTAAGTATCCAACAAATATTTGCAAAAACCTAATATTACAAATTACAACAAACAACAATTTTATCTCAAAGAAAATTAAAGCCTTTTTACATATGCCACTTCTGCCATATCCTTATTTAGAAAAGACAGAAGATGGCTCCTAGTTGTCTATAATTCAAAAGTAATAGTTAAGAATCATATAAAGCATGTTTGATCTTGAAAAAAATCATGAATGTAGAACACAGTAAATTATTTTGGATATAAAAACCTTCTGAAATATTTGGATTTAATAGTTTTAAATTTCTTTCTTTTAATCCAAAATGCCATTAAAGTATAATTTTATAATAAAAACAACTGTAAAGGACATAAACACATGTTTATTCTCAGATATTCAATACCTAATAATTTGCACAAATGTATATCTTTGGAGGGAATGATGCTGAAGCTGAAACTCCAATACTTTGGCCACCTCATGTGAAGAGTTGATTCATTGGAAAAGACCCTGATGCTGGGAGGGGTTGGTGCAGGAGGAGAAGGGGACGGCAGAGGATGAGATGGCTGGATGGCATCACCGACTCGATGGACATGAGTCTGGGTAAACTCCAGGAGTTGGTGATGGACAGGGAGGCCTCACTTGCTGTGATTCATGGGGTCACAAAGAGTTGGACACGACTGAGTGACTGAACTGAACTGAACTGATATCTATGATTTGGTTAATGGCAATTATACATGCTATCTTGCTAATGTTATTTTCTTAAGGGTTTCTGAGGTGGTCATCTACAAAATAACAGTAATTATTTCTAAAACAGTGGTTATTTTTAAATAGGATAGAAACCAAAATGAATGAAAAAAATCTTGTAAATAATAGTACAGATGTTAAATTTTATAAAGGCCAATTCTTTTAAAAGATGTATAACCAGAACAAACTATTTGTTCATTTGATTAATCAAATATGAAGAAATAAGAAAGCTTAGGAATGAGAAGAAAACATAATTTTCCAAATACAGAAAAGATGAACAGAATCTGAAGAGGTTATGGCAGGCAAATCTATTTTGTAACCTAGAAGAAGTGGATGATTGCCCAGCAAATTAAAAAAATGCCAAAATTGCCCAAGAAGAAGTAGAACACTTTAGTAAATACATTAGCCTGGAAATAAAGGAAAGGTGATTCAGTATCAATCAATAAAATGACTAAGTAGATTAACTGGTGAGTTTTAGCAAACTTTAAATGACAGAAAATCCCATATATGCCTACACAAATCCATGTGCCTTCATATACCCAGTTCATTTTTTGTGTTCATATTATGTATGATTATTCAAACAAGAGGAAAATATGGAATGATTCATACCAGTAAAGTCTTTGAAGGGAGATTGTGTGACAAGAAGAGAGAACGAAAAAGAAAATATAAACGTATAACACATAAAAAATCATGGTAATTTCAAGTGGTGATAAAACAAGGGCCAAACAAAAAGAGAGGAAAAGGTAGCACAGTGTTTAAAAACCAATACAGTATTGTAAGATAAAATAAGTAAATAAATAAATAGATAAAATTAAAAAAATATATAGAAGAGCTGTGACTTTTAATGTCACAGCTTCCCTGATAGCTCAGTTGGTAAAGAATCCACCTGCAATTCGGGAGAGACTGGTTTGATTCCTGGGTTCGGAAGATCCACTGGAGAAGGGATAGGCTACCCACTCCAGTATTCTTGGGCTTCTCTTCTGGCTCATCTGGTAAAGAATCCGCCTGCAAAGTGGGAGATCTGGGTTTAATCCCTGGGTTGGGAAGATCCCCTGGAGAAGGGAAAGGCTACCCACTCCAGTATCCTGATCTGGAGAATTCCATGGACTGTACAGTCCATGGGGTCGCAAAGAGTCGGACACGACTGAGTGACACTTGTTTGTTTAAAATTTATATCTATGCCTATGTCTATATATCTATGTATATGTGAACAAGTGAACTATTCACATTTTCTCTTTGAGCCATGGGGGGTATCCTCACCCGAACCCAAAATTGTCAGAGTTGGTTTAAGTCTTCTTCCTTTCCTACTTTCCCTGAATTTCTCTTCTGTGTCACACACTGCCAGGAGGTGGACAGTAGACAGAAAACATATGAATGGTTTGTGTCACTATTAGTCTTAACCTTGTAGCTTTAGTGACATGACTGCTTATCTCATTTTTATCTTTTTCATCCTTTTAAAATTTTGAGACTTACAAATCTTCACTGACAATCATGGATAATCTGAGAAAAAGGCCAGAGGACATTTAAAAACTAAAATGCTCAAAACAACGATCAGAATTTCTTGAGTTATAGCTTATCTTTAAAAGAGAGTATATTATAGATTATAATTTGTGAAAGGCAAAGTTACTTGCAAGTGAAGATAAAATTTGTTTTATCCCTGAAGAAAGAGAAACACTTTACTGACTTGGGAATCCCTGAAAGAGAAAAAAAAAAACAAAAAACAAAAGACAAAACACTCTAGATGGCCTAAAAATTGTGAATTACATGAATAGCTTGTTAATGCATTTTGATTTGAGCATGCAAATAAGTTATTTTATTTTAAAGAATATATTGATGTTGAAATAAGCAAAGGGAAAATTAGGTGAATTAAGAAGAAAGCCAGTAATGAATAGTTTTGTATTTACTGTTAAGAGACTGATATGATATGAATGGTGGTATGACTCATCTCCTAAGAGCTGTTGTGGTTGTTGTTCAGCCTCCTAGTCCTGTCCAACTCTTCATGCCCCATGGACTGCAGCATGCCAGGCTTCCCTGTCCCTCACCATCTCCTGGAGTTTGCCCAAGTTCATGTCCATTGAATTGCTGATACTATCCAACCTATCTCATCCTCTGTTTCCCTGTTCTCCTGTCTTCAATCTTTCCCAATATCAAGGTCTTTTCCAGTGACTAAGTTGCTCACATCAGGTGCCCAAAAGTATTGGAGCTTCAGCTTCAGCATCAGTGTTTCCAAAGAGTATTTGGGGTTCATTTCCTTTAGAATGGACTGGTTTGATCTCCTTGCTGTCCAGGGGACTCTAAAGAGTCTTCTCTAGCATCACAGTTCAAAAGCATCAATTCTTCGATGCTGTGCCTTCTTTATTGTCCAACTCTCACATCTGTACATGACTACTAAAAGGCCATAACCTTGACTCTATGGACCTTTGTCAGCAAAGTGATGTCTTTGATTTTTAACACACTGTGTAGATTTGTCATAGCTTTCCTACCAAGAAGCAGCCGTCTTCTCATTTCATGACTGCAGAGACCATCCACAGGGATTTAGAGCCCAAGAAAAAGAAATCTGTCACTGCTTCCACCTTTCCCCCTTTTATTTGTCATGAAGTGATGGGAACAGATGACATGATCTTAGTTTTATAATATTGGGTTTTCAGCCAGTTTTTTCATTCTCATCTTTCACCCTCATCAAGAGACTGTTTAGTTCCTCTTTGCTTTCTGCCATTTGAGTGGTATCATCCGCATTTCTGAGGTTATTGATATTTCTCCTGGCAGTCTTGTTTCCAGCCTGTATCTCTTCCAGTCTGGCATTTCACATGATGTGTTCTGTGTATAAGAAAATAAACAGGGTAGAAGTAAACAGCCTTGTCATACTCTTTTCTCAATCCTGAACCAGTCAGTTCCATACAGGGTTGTTTTGCGAAAAGTTTTCACTTTTGTCTCAGGCTCAAAGGATTTGTTAACAAAATAAGACACTTGTTCTATACAAATAAATAATAGCAGTACTTATTAGAGAATTATCTAACTTATTTTCAGTAAACTGACATTAAAAGAAAAGAGATAGAAAGAGCAGAGGATATATCACCAAGTTGGGTTTTGACCAACAGTTCAGTTCAGTTTAGTCACTCAGTCATGTCTGACTCTCTGCGACCCCATGAATCACAGCACGCCAGGCCCCTCTGTCCATCACCCACTCCCGGAGTTCACCTACACTCATGTGCATCGAGTCGGTGATGCCATCCAGCCATCTCATCCTCTGTTGTCCCCTTCATCACCTGACTCCAATTCTTCCCAGCATCAGAGTCTTACCAGTGAATCAACTCTTCACATAAGGTGGCCAAAGTATTGGAGTTTCAGCCTCAGCATCAGTTCTTCCAATGAACACCCAGGACTGATCTCCTTTAGAATGGACTGGTTGGATCTCCTTGCAGACCAAGGGACTCACAAGAGTCTTCTCCAGCACCACCATTCAAAAGCATCAATTCTTCAGTGCTCAACTTTCTTCACAGTCCAACTCTCACATCCATACATGACCACTGGAGAAACCATAGCCTTGACTAGATGGACCTTTGTTGGCAAAGTAATGTCTCTGCTTTTCAATATGCTATCAAGGTTGCTCATAACTTTTCTTCCAAGGAGTAAGTGTCTTTTAATTTCATGGCTGCAGTCACCATCTGCAGTGATTTTGGAGCCCAGAAAAATAAAGTCTGACACTGTTTCCACTGTTTCCCCATCTATCTGCCATGAAGAGATGGGACCAGATGCCCTGCTCTTCGTTTTCTGAATGTTGAGCTTTAGGCCAAGCTTTTCACTCTCCTCTTTCACTTTCATCAAGAGGCTTTTTAGTTCCTCTTCACTTTCTGCCATAACGATAGTGTCATCTGCATATCTGAGGTTGATTCCAGCTTGTGCTTCTTCCAGCCCAGCGTTTCTCATGATGTACTCTGCGTATAAGTTAAATAAGCAGGGTGACAATATACAGTCTTGATGTACTCCTTTTCCTATTTGGAACCAGTCCATTCCATGTTCAGCTTTAACTGTTGCTTCTTGGCCTGCATATAGGTTTCTCAAGAGGCAGGTCAGGTGGTCTGGTATGCACATCTCTTTCAGAATTCTCCACAGTTTATTGTGATCCACACAGTCAAAGGCTTTGGCATAGTCAATAAAGCAGAAATAGATGTGTTTCTGGAACTCTCTTGTTTTTTCCATGATCCAGTGGATGTTGGCGATTTGATCTCTGGTTCCTCTGCCTTTTCTAAAACCGGCTTGAACATCTGGAAGTTCACGGTTCATGTATTGCTGAAGCCTTGCTTGGAGAATTTAGAGCATTACTTTACTAGCATGTGAGATGAGTCCAATTGTGTGGTAGTTTGAGCATTCTTTGGTATTGCCTTTCTTTGGGATTGGAATAAAACCTGACTTTTCCAGTCCTGTGTCCACTGGTGAGTTTTCCAAATTTGCTGGCATATTGAGTGCAGCACTTTCACAGCGTCATCATTAAGGATTTGAAATAGCTCAACTGGAATTCCATCACCTCCACTAGACTTGTTCATAGTGATTTTTCCTAAGGCCCACTTGACTTCACATTCCAAGATGTCTGGCTCTAGGTGAGTGATCACACAATCGTGATTATCTGGGTCGTGAAGCTCTTTTTTGTACAGTTCTTCTGTGTGTTCTTGCCACCTGTTCTTAATATCTTCTTCTGTTAGGTCCATACTATTTCTGTCCTTTATCAAGCCCATCTTTGCATGAAATGTTCCCTTGGTATCTTTAATTTTCTTGAAGAGATCTCTAGTCTTTCCCATTCTGTTGTTTTCCTCTATTTCTTTGCATTGATCACTGAGGAAGGCTTTCTTATCTCTCCTTGCTATTCTTTGGAACTCTGCATTCAGATTCTTATATCTTTCCTTTTCTCCTTTGCTTTTCACTTCTCTTCTTTTCACAGCTATTTATGAGGCCTCCTCAGACAGCTATTTTGCTTTTTTGCCTTTATTTTCCATGGAGATGGTCTTGATCTCTTTCTCCTGTACAAAGTCATGAACCTCAGTCCATAGTTCATCAGGCACCCTGTCTATCAGATCTAGTCCCTTAAATCTATTTCTCACTGCCACTGTATAATCAGAAGGGATTTGATTTAGGTCATTCCTGAATGGCCTAGTGGTTTTCCCTACTTTCTTCAATTTAAGTCTGAATTTGGCACTAAGGAGTTCATGATCTGAGCCATAGTCAGCTCCCGGTCTTGTTTTTGTTGACTGTATAGAGCTTCTCCATCTTTAGCTGCAAAGAATATAATCAGTCTGATTTCGGTGTTGACCATCTGGTGATGTCCATGTGTAGAGTCTTCTCTTGTGTTGTTGGCAGAGGGTGTTTGCTATGACCAGTGTGTTCTCTTGGCCAAACTTTATTAGCCTTTGCCCTGCTTCATTCCGTATTTCAAGGCCAAATTTGCTGTTGCTCCAGGTGCTTCTTGACTTCCTATACTTGCATTCCAGTGCCTCATAATGCAAAGGACATCTTTTTTGGGTGTTAGTTCTAAAAGGTCTTATAGGTCTTCATAGAACCGTTCAACTTCAGCTTCTTCAGTGTTACTCATTGGGGCATAGACTTGGATTACTGTGATACTGAAAGGTTTGCCTTGGCAACAAACAGAGATCATTCTGTCATTTTTGAGATTGTATCCAAGTACTGCAGTTCGGACTCTTCTGTTGACTATGATGGCTACTCCATTTCTTCTGAGGGATTCCTGCCCACAATAGTAGATATAATGGTCATCTGAGTTAAATTCACCCATTCCAGTCCATTTTAGTTCGCTGATTCCTAGAATGTCGACATTCACTCTTGCCATCTCCTGTTTGACCACTTCTAATTTGCCTTGATTCATGGACCTGACATTCCACGTTCCTATGCAGTATTGCTCTTTACAGCATTGGACCTTGCTTCTATCACCAGCCAAATCCATAACTGGGTATTGTTTTTGCTTTAACTCAATCCCTTCATTCTTTCTGGAGTTATTTCTTCACTGATCTCCAGTAGCATGCTGGGCACCTACTGACCTGGGGAGTTCCTCTTTCAGTATCCTATCATTTTGCCTTTTCATGGGGTTCTCAAGGCAAGAATGCTGAAGTGGTTTGCCATTCTCTTCTCCAGTGGACCACATTCTTTCAGACCTCTCCACCATGACCTGTTCATCTTGTGTGGCCCCACACATTATGGCTTAAGTTTCACTGACCAACATCCAGACTCAAACAGCACTAGGAAGTCCCATGACACAGCATATCTAAAGTCCCAGTTGGGAAAAGGTCCCAGGCAGTGTGTCTGCTCCATGGGTAATGCTTCAAAGGTTGTAGTTCAGAGTTCCTTCTTATAATTCCAGGATACAGGCTGATACCATCACCAATCTGTAAGCAAATAGTAGGTCTGAATTCATGTTAATGCATAAAACTTGGAATTTTGTTTAGCCCAGGACTTGGTTGGCCAGCCCCACTCCAGGGGCTCAACAATCTCAAGATTCTTCCCCTATCTTATCTATTGTGCTGCAAGTCTTGCACTCACAGCAGACAGCCATTGATGTTTAGGGCAATGTCCAGGCAGGTTAGAAGCAAATTCAGAGGCCTGCTATGCTTTATCTCTGAAGCCTAAACAAGATTATTTTTCTAATTTCCCTAACAAGGCTTCTAACTGTTGCTTCTTGACTTGCATATAGGTTTCTCAGGAGACAGGTAAGATGGTCTGGTATTCCCATCTCTTTAAGAGTTTTCCACAGCTTGTTATGATCCACACAGTCAAAGCTTTAATGTAGTCCATGAAACAGAGGTAGATGTTTTTCTGGAATTCCCTTGCTTTCTCTATGATCCAGCAAATGTTTGCAATTTGATCTTGAGTTCCTCTGCCTTTTTTAAACCCAGTTTGAACATCTAGAATTTCTTGGTTCACGTAATGCTGAAGCCTACCTTGGAGGATTTTGAGCATAACCTTATTAACACGGGAGATGAGTGCAATTTTCCTGTGGTCTGAGCATTCTTTAGCACTGCCCTTCTTGGGAATTGGGATGAGGATTGATCTTTTCTAGTCCTGTGGCCACTGCTGGGTTTTCCATATCTGCTGACATATTGTGTGCGGCACTTTATTAGCATCATCTTTCAAGAATTTAAATAGCTCTGCTGGAATCCCATCACCTTCACTGTCTTTACTGGCAGCAATAGTGCTGCCACTTAGTGCTTGCTGAGGCCCACTTGACTTCACACTCCAAAAGGTCTGGCTCTGAGTGAGAGGCTACACCATCGTGGTTATCCAGATCATTAGGATCTTTTTTTTTTTTTTGGTACAGTTCTCCTGTGTATTCTTTCCATCTCTTCTTGATATCTTCTGCTTGTATTAGGTCTTTACCACTTCTGTCCTTTATTGTGCCCATCTTTGGAAGAAGTGTTCCTTTGATACTTCCAATTTTCTTAAAGAGATCTCTAGTCTATCCTTTTTGTTGTTTTCCTCTATTTCTTTGCCTTATTCATTGAAGAAGGCCCTCTTTTCTCTCCTTAATATTCTCTGGAACTCTGCATTTAGTTAGGTGTACCTTTCTGTATCTCCCTTATTTTTCGTGTCTCTCCTTTTCTCAGCTATTTGTAAAGCCTCCTCAGACAACCACTTTACTTCTTGCATTTCTTTTTCGTTGGGATAGTTTTGCTTGCTGCCTGCTATACAATATTATGAACATCTGTCCATTGTTCTTCAGGCACTCTGTCTATCAGAGCTAATCCTTTTACTCTATTTATCATCTCCACTGTATATTCACAGGGGGTTTAATTTAAGTTGTACCTGACTGGCCTAGTGGTTTTTCCCTGTTGCTTTAGTTTAAGCCAGAATTTTGCTATGAGGAGCTGATGATCTGAGCCACAGTCAGCTCCAGGTCTTGTTTTTGCTGACTATATACAGTTTCTCCATCTTTGGCTACGAAGAATGTAATCAATCTGATTTCGGTATTGACCTTTTGGTGATGTCCATGTGTAAAGTTGTCTCTTGTGTTTTTGAAAAAGGGTGTTTGCAATGACCAGTAGTTTCTCTTGGCAGAATTATGTTAGCCTTTGCCTTGCTTCATTTTGTACTCCAAAGCCAAAAAGTTGCCTGTTACTCCAGGTATTTCTTGACTTCCTACTATTACATTCCAATCCCCTATGATGAATAGGACTTTTTTTTTTTGGTGTTAGTTCTAGGAAGTCTTGTAAGTCTTCATAGAACTGATCAGCTTCAGCTTTTTCAGCATCTGTGGTTGGGGCATAGACTTGTATTACTGTGATGTTGAATGCTCTGCCTCAGAAATGAACTGAGATAATTTTGTCATTTTTGAGGTTGCACCCAACTACTGTATTTTGAATTCTTGTTGATTGTGATGGCTATTCCATTTCTTGTATGCAATTCTTGCCCACAGTAGTAGATATAATGTTCATCTGAATTTGATTCACCTATGCCTGTTCATGTTAGTTCATTGATTCCTAAGATGTTAATGTTTACTCTTGTCATCTCCTGCTTGACCATGTCCAATTTACCTTGATTCATGGACCTAACATTCTAGGTTCCTAGGCAATATGTTCTTTACAGCATCAGATTTTACTTCCAACACCAGACACATCCACAACTGAGAATCATTTCCACTTCGGTCCAGCTGCTTCATTCTTTCTGTAGCTATGAGTAGTTGTTCTCTGCTCTTCCCCAGTAGCATATTGGACACCTTCTGACCTGGTGGGCTCATCTTTCAGTGTCATATCTTTTCCCCTTTTTATACAGTTCATGGGGTTCTCATGGCTAGTATACTGGGGGGTTTGCCATTCCCTCCTCTGGTGGATCAAGTTTTGTCAGAACTGTCCACTATGACCTGTCCATCTTGGGTGGCCCTACCTGGCATGGCTCATAGCTTCACTGAATTACATAAACCCCTTCACCACGACAAGGCAGTGATCCATGAAGGGAATCAATGAAAGCTAACAGTATTATAAAATAATTTTGACATGGTAAACTTTTCCCAATATGTCATACATTTTTTTTCTTTATACTTTGGTCTATCAGTTGAGAAGTTTAGTACAGTTGGCACTTTTGGGAAAAGTTTTGGATAACCCACTAATTTAATATTTTCTCAGTAGGAGAAATACTTTTATTTCCCCACCTCTATGAAGTTTAATAATTTTATATCTTCATATATTTTTATCTTAACAGCTAATCTTTTAAAAATACTGTCTCATGCCAGACATTGATTTAAGAACTTTACTTATATTAACTCATTGAATTCTTATATAACTGTATAAATTATTACCCATTTAACTGAAGAAAAGACTGAAGCACAAAAAATGAAATGACTTACTAGTAAATGAAAGAACTGAAATTAATACCCAGACAGAGCTGGGCCTTCTTGACCTTACACTGTCCCTTGTCAAAATGATGAAATTTCATAAATTATTTGAATACGTATTTCTCTGAAAAATGGTCACAGTATTTATATTAAGATGTTGATTGTCAGAGTCATCATTTAACAACTTGAGGTGTTTATCATTTGATTTATAAGAGTCAGAATTCTGCGTTGCTTTTCTTTTTTCCAAAGGTACTTAAGGCGTTAGACTACATAGAGTTAAAAAGTGGGAGTCTGAACAAGAGGCATATGGTTTGAATGTACAAAAAGTCCAGGGCTGCTTAAAGACCATATTTTAGGACTCTGTAAGAATGATAAAAAGTTCTCAAAGTTCTCAGGCCAACAGAATAATTAAATTTAGATCTCTGTTCACTGAAAGTTTGAATACAGTCTTTTTAACAATGCCATTTTTAAGTTGGGTTGCTGAATAAAATAAGATTTTACACATTTTAACTAGGTCTTTTTTTTTCCAGCTAAGGTTTTAAATATCTCTCATTCTGTCCATCTCTCAGCAACAGAACATTTTACATATGAATTCTAGTATATATCATAAGAAATTATGAATAATTATCATTATCTTTTTTGAATTTATAGAGTGTGTTTCCTCTGAAAGTATGTGTGTGTGTGGGGGGCGGGTGCGGGGGGAATGTGTGTCATAATGAAGAAAGTTAATGCCTAAAGGAAAAAGTAAATTATGTTTTTCAAAAAAGTTTTTATAGTCTTTAAGACAATGAGTAAAAACAATCCAATAGCACAATTCCTGTGAAAGATAAAAATATCATTTAAGGAAAAAATTTGAGGTATTCTTGTGACCTGGCAGCCATAGGGATAGTTGAATTCAAGTTTCATTTGACAGTCCTGAGTAAGGGGCTAAGGTGATAGAGTAATAAAGAAACCAGAGGGCAACATTGTTGAAGACTAAGAGAACATTATGAACACCCCATCCCACAGATGGGAATAGCCAATGTCATCTGGAACAAAGATGATCATAATTAAGTTTGAAGTAGCTGCAATATTACTTGTATTTGTCTCCTGCTTATAATCAGCCTAATACAATTATGTCTATTGTGGGGGAAGAATTCGAAGGAGATTAAGGAAAACAAATTATTTTCCTAATTTGGGAGGAAGTAAAAAGCAGAAGACAGATACAAGTGAAATTAAAATTTAGCAGAAACAGTAAATTAGGGCAAACAGACTTGAAGAAACATGAACTCTACAGATTCTTGCAAAAGGGCATGAGGAAGAAGGATTCTTAGTTCTCCCGCTACAGATGTTATATGGGCATCTTTTTCATGAAGAAATATGTGTGTTATTTACACTTGAGGGATAAGAATGATTTCATAGGACTATATGGATTGAGGAATATCAGGGTGAAATTATCCATTATAACTTTTTCTTTTAACTATAACTTTATATTTGACTTGAAATACTGTTTCCAAACAGGCCAGTTTGGCGAAGTTTAGTTTGAACTGAGTATTTGTATGTTTTAATGGCTTTAAAATGATATTATAATTTTTAGAAACTGAATCTTTATTTATTTTGGCTATTCTGGGTCTCTGCTGCACAGGCTTTTCTCTAGCTGCGACGAGTGGAAGCTAGTCTCTAGTTGCAGTGGCTTCTCATTGCCATGGCCTCTCCTGTTGTGGAGCACAGGCTCTGGGGTGCACAGGCTTCAGCGGCTGTACGTGTGGGCTCAGTAGGTGTGGCTTCCACACCTACTCAATTGCACACTGGCTTAGCGGCTCTGTGGCATGTGGGATCTTCTAGGATCAGGGATCGAAGGCACATCTCCTGGACTGACAGTGGATTCTTTACCATTGAGCCAGCAGGGAAGCCCTTGATTACAATTTTTATGTACCTATATTGACTACTAGAATTTAAAAGTATTAGGCAAGTGATCTGATCTCTGTCCCCCGCACCCCTGCTGAATTCATCTAGTACCTTTCTCTCACTGATTACTTTTTTGCAACCTTGTTTCCACAGCACTTCAAACTGGTTCCCATCCCCATGAATCTATTCCTCTAGTGTATCTTCTACCTGGAAGGTTCAAATCCTGCCTCTTTAGGGACATCTGCCCTAACCAGCCAATCTAAAATATAGCTGCCTTCTCCCTGTCTAGCTCTCTGGGCCCTCTCTATCACTTAACTCTGTTTTATATCATCTGAAAATTACCTTGATATTTTAAATGTTAACTTGCTTATTGCTTGTCTCTTGGTACTAGTGTATAGGCTTCTTCATGGCTCAGGACTTTAAACTGTGCTGGTTAGGACTGTATCTCCAGCGCTTGAAGTTGTGAGCACATTAAAAAAAAAGTGAAATAAATATATAAATCATAGTATATATGTTACTTAACAAAGAGAATTGTTGTTCAGTAGCTCAGTCATGTCCAACTTTTTTCAACACCATGGACTGAAGCACACCAGGCCTCCTTGTCCTTCTCCATCTTCTGGAGCTTGCTCAAACTCATGTCCATTGAGTTGATGATGCTATCCCACCATCTCATCCTCTGTTATCCCCTTATCCTCCTGCCTTCTATCTTTCCCAGCATCAGAGTCTTTTACAGTGAGTCAGCTCTTCACATCAGGTAGCCAAAGTACTGGAGCTTCAGCTTCAGCAGCAGTGCTTTCAATGAATATTCAGGGTTGATTTCCTTTAAGACTGACTGGTTTGATCTTCTTGCAATTGAGGGGACTCGTAAGAGTCTTCTCCAAAACCACAGTTTGAAAGCATCAGTTCTTTGGTGCTCAGCCTTTCTTTATGGTCCAACTCTCACATCAATATATGAGCACTGCAAAAACCATAGCTTTGTCTATACAGACCTTTGTTGGCAAAGTATTGTCTCTGCTTTTTAATACACTTTCAAGGTTTGTCAGAGCTTTTCTTCCAAAGAGCAAGCATCTTTTAATTTCATGACTGCAGTCACTGTCCACAGTGATTTTGAAGCTCTCACTGTTTCCATTGTTTCCCCATCTACATGCCATGAAATGATGGGACTGGATGCCATGATCTTCATTTTTTGAATGTTGAATTTTAAGCTAGCTTTTTCACTCTCATCTTTCACTTTCATCAAGGGGCTCTTTAGTTCCTCTTTGCTTTCTGCCATAAGGGTGGTGTTATCTTCATATCTGAAGTTATTGATATTTCTCCCAGGAAACTTGATTCCAGCTTGTGCTTCATCGAGCCTGGTATTTTGCAATATGTACTCTGCATATAAGTTAAATAAATAAGGTTACAATAATTATGAATTTTAAATATATATAAAGAAATTAATTTGCTAGTGTAAAGAATCCACCTGCCAATGCAGAAGACAGAGGCACAGGTTTAATCCCTGGCTCTGGAAGATACTCTGGAAAAGGAAATGACAACCCCCTCTAGTATTTTGGCCTGGGAAATTCCATGGACAGAGGAGCCTAGGGGGCTACAGTCTATGAGGTCACAAAACAGTCAGACATGACCAAGCAATTAAACAAGGTTTTGAAACTTACAGTAGGAAGATTATTCTGGATAATTTGGGCAGGTCTAATTTATTCACTTCAAGAAAATTAGAGATAATAAGGAAACATTTCATGCAAAGATGGTCTCGATAAAGAACAGAAATGGTATGGACCTAACAGAAGAAGAAGATATTAAAAGAGGTGACAAGAATACACAGAAGAACTGTACAAAAAAGATCTTGAAGACGCAGATAATCACGATGGTGTGACCACTCACCTAGAGCCAGACATCCTGGAATGTGAAGTCAAGTGGGTCTTAGAAGCATCGCTAATAACAAAGCTAGTGGAGGTGATGGAATCCCAGTTGAGTTGTTTCAAATCCTGAAAGATGATGCTGTGAAAGTGCTGCACTCAATATGCCAGCAAACTTGGAAAACTCAGCAGTGGTCACAGGACTGGAAAAGATCAGTTTTCATTCCAATTCCAAAGAAAAGCAATGCCAAAGAATGCTCAAACTACCACACAATTGCACTCATCTCACATGCTAGTAAAGTAATGCTCAAAATTCTCTAAGCAAGGCTTCAGCAGGATGTGAACCGTGAACTTCCAGATGTTCAAGCTGGTTTTAGGAAAGGCAGAGGAACCAGAGATTAAATTGCCAACATCTTCTTGATCATGGAAAAATCAAGAGAGTTCCAGAAAAACATCTATTTCTGCTTTATTGACTATGCCAAAGCCTTTGACTGTGGGGATCACAATGAACTGTGGAAAATTCTGAAAGAGATGGGAATACCAGACCACCTGACCTGCCCCTTGAGAAATGTGTATGCAGGTCAGGAAGCAACAGTTAGAACTGGACATGGAACAACAGACTGGTTCCAAATAGGAAAAGGAGTACATCAAGACTGTATATTGTCACCCTGCTTATTTAACTTACATGCAGAGTACATCATGAGAAACTCTGGACTGGAAGAAGCACAAGCTGGAATCAAGATTGCCGGGAGAAATATCAATAATCTCAGATATGCAGATGACACCACCCTGATGGCAGAAAGTGAAGAGGAACTAAAAAGCCTCTTGATGAAAGTGAAATAGGAGAGTGAAAAAGGTGGCTTAAAGCTCAACATTCAGAAAACAAAGATCATGGCATCTGGTCCCATCAATTCATGGGAAATAGATGGGGAAAAAGTGGAAACAGTGTCAGACTTTATTTTCTTGGGCTCCAAAATCACTGCAGATGGTGATGGCAGCCATGAAATTAAAAGACCCTTACTCCTTGGAAGAAAAGTTATGACCAAACTAGGTTGAATATTCAGAATCAGAGACATTACTTTGCCAACAAAGGTCCGTCTAGTCAAGGCTATGGTTTTTCCAGTGGTCATGTATGGATGTAAGAGTTGGACTGTGAAGAAAGCTGAGCACAAAAGAATTAATGCTTTTGAGCTGTGGTGTTGGAGAAGACTCTTGAGAGTCCCTTGGACTGCAAGGAGATCCAACCAGTCCATTCTGAAGGAGATCAGGCCTGGGATTTCTTTGGAAGGAATGATGCTGAAGCTGAAACTCCAGTACTTTGGCCACCTCATGCGAAGAGTTGACTCATTGGAGAAGACTCTGATGCTCGGAGGGATTGGTGGCAGGAGGAGAAGGGGACGACAGAGGATGAGATGGCTGGATGGCATCACGGACTCGATGGATGTGAGTCTGAGTGATCTCTGGGAGCTAGTGATGGACAGGGAGGCCTGGCATGCTGCGATTCATGGGGTGGCAAAGAGTTGGACATGACTGAGCAACTGAACTGAACTAAATTTAATCACACAAGTTTTAAAAGAAGACAGTCCTCTCTGGCTTAAGTCAGAGAGATGTGTTGGAAGAGAAAGCAAGAAAGATGCTGCACAAGGGGAAGGCAGAAATTCCAAGTGAGGTTTCAGTGTGTTGTTGCTTGTCCTGAGCTCAGGAGGCCAATTGCAAGGACCAGAGAGAGGCCCTGGGAGATAAAAGACAGCCCAGAACTGGAAATCTTCAAGAAAATAGGAACCTTTTTCCTATAAATAGAAGGAACATTTCTGCCAACAAATTAAAAGGGCTTTGAAGTCCCTCTAAAAATCTGCCTCTAGGAAGGAACACAATCCTGTCAACATCTTGATTTGGTTCTTATGAGACCTGGACCAGAGGATCCAACTGAGCTGTGCCATTTCCAGACTTCTGACCCATGGAAACAGTGAGATAATAGATGGATGTAGTTTAGTGGATATTGTTTAAGTTGATGTGTTTGTGATCATTTGCTATGTCAACAGAACGGGTACAATGTCTAACAATAATAATCATAAGAATAACAAGTTGCCTGGAATGCTTACTGTGCGTAAAAATTTTGCTATGGATTTCAGGAGTGTTTGTTTTATTTTTTATGGTCATTCATGAGGTAGTATACTTGGCCCATTTTTGAATCAGTTTGCCCCAAACCTCTTTACTTTGAGAACCGCCTCTCTTTACTTCACACATAGGAGTGGGCCTTTGGCAATGATGTTAGCATTTGGTGATCCCATGGCTTTGTTCTAAAGTGGACAAATGGTGAACACTTGGCCTAAGATGAGTCACATAGATTCTATCTCCTTGAGCTTCAAATTGCAATTGAGAGATATTACTTTCTGGAACATGGGTGTGTAAAATCCAACTGTGAATTAGCATTTACATGGAAAGATAAAATAATGAACGTATAGAGAGATATGCAGATGACACCACACTTATGGCAGAAAGTGAAGAGGAACTAAAAAGCCTCTTGATGAAAGTGAAAGAAGAGAGTGAAAAAGTTGTCTTAAAGCTCAACATTCAGAAAATGAAGATCATGGCATCTGGTCCCATCACTTCATGGGAAATAGATGGGGAAACAGTGGAAACAGTGTCAGATTTTATCTTTTTGGGCTCCAAAATCACTGCAGATGGTGATTGCAGCCATGAAATTAAAAGACACTTACTCCTTGGAAGAAAAGTTATGACCAAACTAGATTGAATATTCAGAATCAGAGACATTACTTTGCCAACAAAGGTCCGTCTAGTCAAGGCTATGGTTTTTCCAGTGGTCATGTATGGATGTAAGAGTTGGACTGTGAAGAAAGCTGAGCACAAAAGAATTAATGCTTTTGAGCTGTGGTGTTGGAGAAGACTCTTGAGAGTCCC
This sequence comes from Capra hircus, assembly GCF_001704415.2. Classification (NCBI taxonomy): domain Eukaryota; kingdom Metazoa; phylum Chordata; class Mammalia; order Artiodactyla; family Bovidae; genus Capra; species Capra hircus. The sequence continues at coordinate 12,833,123 of NC_030812.1, forward strand.
TTGGACTGCAAGGAGATCCAACCAGTCCATTCTGAAGGAGATCAGGCCTGGGATTTCTTTGGAAGGAATGATGCTGAAGCTGAAACTCCAGTACTTTGGCCACCTCATGCGAAGAGTTGACTCATTGGAGAAGACTCTGATGCTCGGAGGGATTGGTGGCAGGAGGAGAAGGGGACGACAGAGGATGAGATGGCTGGATGGCATCACGGACTCGATGGACGTGAGTCTGAGTGATCTCTGGGAGCTGGTGATGGATAGGGAGGCCTGGCGTGCTGCGATTCATGGGGTGGCAAAGAGTCAGACATGACTGAGCGACTGAACTGAAAGAGAGATAAGATATTTCAAAACTGCTTCTTGGTTTTTAGAAGGCTTTCCTAATTGTCTCTATGTTCTCTTAAAAACCAGCTATATTCCTGAAGTCTCAGTTTACTGTGGGAAATTTCTCCATTTAACTTAGGGTAGCTTCAGTGAAGTTTTGCTGCTCCCAACCAAAACAATGTTTATTAAGTCAGGTAGTGGTATTATATTTTTGTTTAAAGAGATGTTGTGTTCATTCAAGTAGGCTGAACTGATATAACAGATGCTTTGACGTTCAAAGACAATGCACTCAAGGAAAAGTCATAGTGATGGCCTTGGTCTGCAGGTAACTCTTCTCCATGTGGTAATTCAAGGAACCAGGCTTGTTCCAGCTTGTTTCACCATGCTTCAGAGTCTCTATTGTCATATGAATCTGCATTTCAGTCTGTATTGAAAAAGGACAATGGAGGATGGAATACTAGCTTCATAAAATCCTTAGCCCCCAAGTACCATATCTTGCTTTTCTGTTCATGTTCCATTGGTAAAACTGGTGGCCACAATTAAGTGCAAGAAATGTTGAGATATATAGTCTAGCAGGGAACCTAGGAGAAGTAAAATCATATGATGATCAGCTGGCAGCCTTTGCCAACAGAAGTTTAGTAACTTGTTCAATATCATACAACTGATATTGGCAAATGTGGGGACTGAAACACATCTCTGGCTCAAGAAGTCTAGATCTTAACCGTATTTCTCTATTACACTTTTGTTTTACCAGATGGCTTTCATTTGTTTAATTAGTTGATTTAAAATTCTACTCACTCTGTTAGTTAGCCCTCTCACATGTGCATCTTTTTCGATTTGCTTTAATTTAGATAATATCAGAGAAAAGAAACTCAGTACATAGTATATTCAGAGAGAGCCAGTGACAAATTACACAAAAACAGCTGAGCTCTCAATTAGGCTACTCACCGCATGGCTCAGAAATAAGACCACCTGCTAGGCTTTTTAATGACAAATGGTAGCCAAAATTTTGAAACCCTATAACCTTTCATATAAGTACTTCTGATGATTTAATAACATGAAGTCATGTTCTCATGCTATTAGTATGGAACAATTAATGGGTAATTGGTAATCAATTTAATTTCATGTTAATTGAGCTAAAATACAAATACCCTGAATGTATTCTAGCATTCTTGATTTTGTCCTGTAGTTTTTCCAGAATTCTTCAGTGATGTATTGGTGGGATATCTAGGATCAGGGTCTGGCACTAAACCTGTAGGTGTGAGTTTTAGATTGAGCATATGAGAATAGGTGTAGCAATGTGGATGGCCTACTTGAACAGGGAAGTTTACTTTCACACACAGACATTCTATTGGAGGTGGGTTGGGTGGATTCCACAGTCTACAAGTTGTTCACATTTATAGTTCAAGTAAAATACTTGACAGAAGTTCCAAGATGAAGAAAAGAATCATAGGTAGTCTAGATAGGTGTGCTGGAGCTGGTTTTGTCTGCTCATGCTGGCCACCAGTGCACAACTCTGCATTCAGTAATAATACATTGGTAGATTTCAACAGGCCATAGTAGGAATATTTATAGAAATTGGTTTATATTACAAGTCATGATGTGATTATGAAGGCTCAGAAAATCAAGATCTGCCCAGTGCTAGCTGGAGGCATGGGAAAGTCTGTGGTTATAACTGTAGTCCAAACTTAAAAGCCTGAAAACCTGGAGTGCCAAGTCTAAAGACAGAAAATAATGATGTCCCAGTTCAAGCAGGAAGCAAATTCATCCTTCAACTGTTCTTTTTTTTTTTTCTCCTGTTCAGGCCCTTCATGAATAGAATGATGCCCACCACAATTTGTAAGGATGATCTTCTTTATTCAGTTGACCAATTCAAATGCTAATCTATTCTAAAGGGATCCCCACAGACACACCCAGAAATAATATTTTACCAATTATCTGGACACACCTTAGCCAAGTTGACACATAAAGGTAGCCATCACAGCTGCATATTACTGGTGATACCTATAATCCAGGTAGACTAACAGAGATCATCTGAGGTTTTCTTCAGGGGACACTGTTACTGCCCTGCCTGGGTCAGGGTTCAGAGGCAGACTTGTTGACATTAGAGTGTGCTGTGTGCTATGCTCAATTGTATCCTACTCCTTGCGATCCCATGGACTGTAGCCTGCCAGGCTCCTCTGTCCATGGGATTTTCCTGGCCAGAATACTGGAGTGGGTTGCATTTCCTCCTCCAAGAGATCTTTCTGACCCAGGGATGAAACAAGCGTCTCCTGCATTTCAAGTGGGTAGGGACCCGACAACAGCATGTAGGTCTCAGTTAGTGAGAATGAGAATCAACAATCATTATGGTGTGGTAGCAATTCTCCTGTAACAACTGGGTAAAGATGACTGGAACTCCATTATCAAAATGGAGTACCACAGCATAGGTGGTAGAGGGTAATGAACATGGGTGGTCTTTCAGAGATCACAGGGCTTGTGATAATCCACTATTCCAGAGGAATGATGGTTTGATACTAAATTCTACCTTATATTCTACTTAGAAAACATGGGGAGAAAGCAAATCTACCTGCAACAGTGATGTGATGTGAAAGCCTTGCTGTAACTACAGAGTTGGCTGGGAAGTCTTTGAACCAAGTCAGCACCATCCCCTTTAATTTGGTGGAGCCCTTCTATGACACACAGGTATAACCTTGCTAGGGACCAGATAAAACCTGTCAGCCCTGTCTCTTTTGGTCTGTCTTCCCATCTTCTTCTTAGGTGATTTACACATTTGCCCACCATGATGTAGAAAGTCACGAGTAATTCAGAAACCTGCATTACTTCAAGGTATAACAGTACCTCTAAGCTGGAATTAAATATATCTCTCCTTTTTTAACACCAGGTTCATATAGGAATAATGCATAGGAATAAACATCAACCTGATATTCACATTTCTCGTGATAGGAACAATGACCAACTGTGAGCAGGATCTATGGGTTGTTGAAAACATCATTAAAATCATATTAGACATGGTTACTTAGGAAGACTCTACCAAAGGGAGTAGTTTCTATGCAATTATATTACCTTGTGTGCTAGCTTATTAAAATAAAGGTTGTTGGAAGTCAGTTGGGGGGTCCAGTAAAAAGTGATTTTTCTTTCCTTATGCATCCTTTAAAAAAGGAGAGAGCCTGAAAGGTGATTTGAAGGAATCAGAAACTATTAATAATTGTTAAACTGATAAATGCCTCTTGGCATCAGGATACGTATTTCCTCTTTTATTGGAAAATGCCGTAACCAAAAGCTGGGATTGTTTTCAGGAAATTGTATCCTAGCATCAGGTCAGTGACCTTTTGAGCTATGACCCAGCATGTTTTCCTGAGTTGTTGCTAGATACAAAAGTAAAGAGTTACAAAACTCTGTAATTGAGTGCTAGTCCAAACCAAAACAAATAACAACAACAGAAAACCAAGCAAGTCAGTGATTGTGGCAGAATGTGTAAATACCTTCAAGTGGGCATTTTGGTGAGTAGAGAGCTGGAGGGCTGTTGTAGCTAATTGCTAAATAACTTCCCAGAATGATAGAAGAAATATATCTTTACTACCTAAAAAATCTGTGGAATATGGATTTGAGTTCAAATGTTTTCTGGATCAATTCCAAGCCCAAGTTTTTCCAAATATAAATTGTTCTATGTAGAATATGACTGCCCCCCCCATAACTTTTTTCTTAATTATTAAAGCTGATCAAAGAAGGAAAGGAGGCAGAAGCTGAAGGCAGGTTGAGAGAATGTTTTTAAAAAAAAAATCACTAGAACAGCATGTGGAAATGACACTAGCCAAGATCTAAACCTACTGCCAATAAGAATATATCAAAGCATATGTGGTTTCTAATAGTAGCGCTACGTGTTTTCAGATAGCCCAGGGGAGATACTTGAAATATGCCACCTTGATACGTTATCATGAATGCAAGCGGTAAAGCAGGACAGTGAAGGGAAAAAGCCCTGTGGCCTCAGGGAGCAGTATTAGTTATTTTTCAAAAACATAAGTGATGTCTCTAGATTTACATTTGATTTTGTTTTTCTTTCTCCTTCTCTCTATGCTGAGATTCTGGAACCCATCCATATCTAGGTAATGGTATCATTTAATTGGAATTTCCTTACTGGCTAATAGCAACATTCAGTAGGTAGATACTGCCACACTTACATGCCCAGACTTGGAAAGAGTTCAGACGCACAGACACTTCTGATTGCAGTGAATTCCAAGATTATTTTTTAAGTGCTTATTCAACTCTGTCAGCAGCAGGAAGATATCCAGTAAGTGGATGCCATTTCTTTCCACAGTCTGTGTACTAATGCAAGAGAAGCAAAATGAACAGATGAGTTAGTATCCCTTAATTCACTCTCATCATGAATGGTACCTGGAGTATTCCTCCGGCAAAAGCTTACAAACTGATTTTGGAAGCCTCCTCAGTAGGTTCAGAGTGGAAGGAAAATCTATGGAATAGACTCCAAGCCAGAAGAAATGACTTCTCTTTCCATGAGGAAATATAGGATAGAGTTGAATAAATTTAATAAATTTGGAGAGAACTCTAGGGATATTGCATTGTTTGAAATTGAGAGAGTGAGGAAACACATTGAAAATTTGCAGTTTATACACTTACCATATCACTGTATTTAACCCCCTAAAGTGTACGTAATTATGTTGTTTCATTAGGTTAATCATGTTTCCATTATGGCTTGCGATTGTAATTATCTTTTATTTTTGTCCAGCTATTGATTGTGAAAACTGATAAACATCTCTTATTATTGTGATTATGTAACTATTATTTGCTTAATACCATTGTATCATGATTGGTCTACAGAAAATAATAGAACTTTATATCACTAAAACTACAATTTAATAGAAAAACCTGTAGTCACTTTTTAAAATACAGATGCACATATCAGAATTATCTTGGAAGTTTTTGAAAAATGAAGTGCCCAGGTATTGCTTTTTCTCTCCAAAGTTCCAAATGTGTTTCTGATGAGCAGCCATGTTTAAAAACAACTGTATTATATGACTATATGATGATCTTTTGCTTTTATCTAGTTTGTTTCACTTTTTCTATTTCATATTCAGTGCTCCCATTTCATTCAGTTTATGTTTTCCAATTTGTCTCTTTCTTCTTGTTTTCTCTCAAAGCTTTATCAAGTGTAGTAGAAAAACTTTTGTGTACATATAGAGGATATATAATATATATATTATAGAAAAAATAGATATAGAATATCTGTATATTTCTTTTACAAAGCTTATGAATTGTTGCCTAACTAAAAAATTTATAGTATTTTGATTCCACTCATTTGACTTAATATAAATAGAATGCTAGATTTCTAATATATATTCACTAAAAACATTGATATAATTCCATGTATTTTGGCATGTAGTATTGCTGCTTAACATCTAGAAAATTTATTATCTTAATGATTTAAGAAAAAAATTGAATGAGGCTTGAAACATCTAATCAAATTCTGAGAATATAAAGAAATACTCTGTTGTTTAAAAAAAAAAACCAGGAAATTTACATGTGATACAGTATTATTAACTAGAGACTTTGCTCAAATTTTGTCAAAATTTTAGGCTAGTGTCCATTATTTATTTCCATACCTTATTAATGATTCCACATTGTATTTAGTTGCATTGAGCAGCTTTCAGCTGCATATAACAATTTCTGATAAATTCTGTTTTCATTTTTGTTCTGTCACAAAGATTTTCTAATGTTTTTGTTAGGGAAAAATTTCAGTTTAGCAGTAAAACCTCCATTAATGGTGATGCAGGAAAAAGAAGCAGAAAAAACATAGTTGCATTAAGGTGAATGAACACATCATACCCTGAATGTAAGATGCTTTGAACTCTTTACTAGGGATCTGGAAGCCAGTGTTGCACTGAAGTGATTTTTAGCAGATACCCAATGGCTAGTGAGTATAATTAAGCAAGCAAAAACCTCCACTACCAGTACCAAAAAAATCTTTCTTTTCTAATTTATTAATCTAAATTTTATTAGTTTTAATTTTGATATATGAATTTTTAAAGTGTTATTTACTTAAATGACATAGTAAGATACTAAAACAGAGTAAAGCTGTTATAGGTGCTAGTTTCCTAATAGCATATAGATTTATGATGTCTGTAGATTTAGGTATGAATTATTCCATACTTTCATGAAATATAATTGATAGTATTTAAACGTTTGTTGAGCGCCAATGCTTAAAAGTATATTACCCTCCCTAATTAAAATTGACTTACCAATCACAGATATTTCAAACATTTTGGGGGTTAGTGGCTACTAAGGGAGCATTGGGGATTTTAATTTGAACACTCAGTGATTCAGTGACTTACCTCAGAATTATGAAAAGAAGGTCCAGTGGCATCTGAGAAAGAAAATACTGTATTCAAGACCTGCAGAACTTTTGGAAACTTAGGAATGGATGGAAGATGTTGACAGGCAGTTAAAATATGGGAAAATTGTAGGTTTTTAAAAAATACTTTTGTTTTATTTATTTTTGGCCGTGCTGGGTCTTCATAGCTGTGTGGACTTTTCTCTAGTTGTGATGAGAAGGGGATCCTCTCTAGTTGTGGTGCAGGGGCTTCTTATTGCTGTGGCTTCTCTTGTTGAGGAGCCACAGGCTCTATGCTGTGAAGGCTTCAGTTGTTGTGGTGCATGGACTCAGTAGTTGCAGCTTCTGGGTTTTAGAGCACAGGATCAATAGCTGTGGTGCATGCACTCCGCGTATAACAGTGGAGCTGTTAAACTCCACATATAATCCTTGGTGTGATGTTTCATCTGAGTCCAATGGGCTTTGTAGGAGAAGAAGAATGAAGCAAATGAGGGAATCTGAGAGTAAAAACAATGTTTGTCTCCAGATACAGGGCCATAAATAAATGGAATTATCTGAATGTTCCTGGATTCCAGGCTTGATTTGACAACTTTGCATCCACTTGTCCAAGGTTGTTTTTAGACTGATTTGGGAATCTGTTCATTGTAATGGATCTGCCCAGAGAATATCAATCTTTCCATAGAAAGAATATAAAGATTTGATGGTTGTGTATCAATTTGTGTATAAATAGACACACCCAGCAGAGATAAACAGTGTACTTTAGAATTCTTATTTCACTGTTTGGTTCCTTGACATGAAGGGAATAGAAATGTATTATGAAGTGGACAGGACCCAGAGCTCTGGGATCATAGGGATTTGAATCTGCATATTGGCACACATTGCCACTCTAACGGCAGAAAATGAAGAGGAAATTAAAGAGCTGTTAACGAGAGTGAAAGAGGAGAATAAAAAAAGCTGTCTTAAAATTCAACATTCGAAAAATGAAGATCATGGCATCTGGTCCCATTACTTCATGGCAAATAGATGGGGAAAAGTGGAAACAGTGGCAGATTTTATTTTCTGAGGCTCCAAAATTCACTGCTGATGGTGGCTGCAGGCAAAAATTAAAAGATGCTAGCTCCTTGAAGACAAGCTATGACAAACGTAGACAGCATATGAAAAAGTAGAAACATCATTTTGCCAACAAATGTCTGTGTAGTCAAAGCTATGGTTTTTCCAGTAGTCATGTATGCATGTGCGAATTGAACCATGAAGAAACCTGAGTGCCAAAGAAATGGTGCTTTTAAGTTGTACTGAGATAATCACGATGGTGTGATCACTCAGCTAGAGCCAGACATCCTGGAATGTGAAGTCAAGTGGGCCTTAGAAAGCATCACTATGAACAAAGCTAGTGGAGGTGATGGAATTCCAATTGAGCTCTTTCAAATCCTGAAAGATGATGCTGTGATAGTGCTGCACTCAATATTCCAGCAATTTTGGAAAGCTCAGCAGTGGCCACAGGACTGAAAAAGGTCAGTTTTCATCCCAATCCCAAAGAAAGGTAATGCCAAAGAATACTCAAACTACCGCACAATTACATTCATTTCAGTACATTTTAGTCACTCAGTCGTGTCCGACTCTTTGCGACCCCATAAATCGCAGCACGCCAGGCCTCCCTGTCCATCACCAACTCCTGGAGTTCACTCAGACTCAGGTCCATCAAGTCTGTGATGCCATCCACCCATCTGATCCTCTGTCGTCCCCTTCTCCTCCTGCCCCCAATCCCTCCCAGCATCAGAGTCTTTTCCAATGAGTCAACACTTTGCATGATGTGTCCAAAGTACTGGAGTTTCAGCTTCAGCATCATTCCCTCCAAAGAAACCCTAGGGCTGATCTCCTTCAGAATGGACTGGTTGAATCTCCTTGCAGTCCAAAGGACTCTCAAGAGTCTTCTCCAACACCACAGTTCAAAAGCATCAATTCGTCGGCACTCAGCTTTCTTCACAGTCCAAATCTCACATCCATACATGACCACTGGAAAAACCATAGCCTGGACTAGATGGACCTTTGTTAGCAAAGTAATGTCTCTGCTTTTCAATATGCTACACACTAGTAAAGTAATGCTCAAAATTCTCCAAGCCAGGCTTCAGCAATACGTGAACCATGAACTCCCAGATGTTCAAGCTGGTTTTAGAAAAGGCAGAGGAACCAGAGATCAAATTGCCAACATCTGCTATATCATTGAAAAAGCAAGAGAGTTCCAGAAAAACATCTATTTCTGCTTTACTGACTATGCCAAAGCCTTTGACTGTGTGGATCACAATGAACTGTGGAAAATTCTGAAAGAGATGGGAATACCAGACCACCTGACCTGCCTCTTGAGAAACCTGAATGCAGGTCAGGAAGCAACAGTTAGAACTGGACATGGAACAACAGACTGGTTCCAAATAGGAAAAGGAGTATGTCAAGGCTGTATATTGTCACCCTGCTTATTTAACTTCTATGCAGAGTACATCATGAGAAATGCTGGGCTGGAAGAAGCACAAGCTGGAATCAAGATCGCTAGAAGAAATATAAATAACCTCAGATATGCAGATGACACCACTCTTATGGAAGAAAGTGAAGAGGAACTAAAAAGGCTCTTGATGAAAGTGAAATAGGAGAGTGAAAAAGTTAGCTTAAAGCTCAACATTCAGAAAACAAAGATCATGGCATCTGGCCCCATCACTTCATGGGAAATAGATGGGGAAACAGTGGAAACAGTGTCAGACTTTATTTCCCTGGGCTCCAAAATCACTGCAGATGGTGACTGCAGCCATGAAATTAAAAGACACTTACTCCTTGGATGAAAAGTTATGATCAATCTAGATAGCATATTTAAAAGTAGAGACATTACTGTGCCAACAAAGGTCCATCTAGTCAAGGCTATGGTTTTTCCTGTGGTCATGTATGGATGTGAGATTTGGACTGTGACGAAAGCTGAGCACCTAAGAATTGATGCTTTTGAACTGTGGTGTTGGAGAAGACTCCTGAGAGTCCCTTGGACTGCAAGGACTTGCTTTTGCTTGTTTCTCACGTTCTGAAAACACTGAACGTCTGGCAATGGTAGGCACATTTCCTGCAAGGAAATATCTTGGTCACTTTTTCAACTAAGGCAGTTACATTGGCCACCTCATGTGAAGAATTGACTCATTGGAAAAGACTCTGATGCTGGGAGGGATTGCGGGTAGGAGGAGAAGGGGACGACAGAGGATGAGATGGCTGGATGGTGCCACTAACTCGATGGATGTGAGTCTGAGTGAATCCGGGAGTTGGTGATGGACAGGGAGGCCTGGTGTGCTGCAATTCATACGTCGCAGAGTCAGACACAACTGAGCTACTGAACTGAACTGAGGAAGAGTCTTGGGATTCCCTTGCAGTGCAAGGAAATCAAACCAGTCCATAGAGAAAATCACCCTAAATATTTGTTGAAAGGACTAATGCAGAAGCTCGAGTGCTTTGGCCACCTGATATGAAGAGCCAGCACATTGGAAAGACCCTGATGCTGGGAAGGATTGAAGCCGGGAGGAGAAAGGAACGATAGAGGATGAGATGGTTGGATGGCGTCACCAACTTAATGGACATGAGCAAACTCCAGGAGACAGTGAAGGACAGAGAGGCCTGGCATGCTGCCTCCATGGGGTTGCAAAAATTCGGACATGACTTAGATCCTGAACAACAACAAATTAGCATAGGTATTCTTTACCCTTTTGTGTCTCCGTTTCTTCACATGAATAATGAAGAAACTGTACCTAAGAGAATTTCTCTGAGGATCAGCATAGTTCCTAGCTCATATAAATGTTAGACTTGTTTTTAATAAAGGATTCAAATGCCACTCTGATCAAGGGTTCTCTTACTGCTTTCTGATCTAAATTATTTTTCAAAGCACTGATATTTAAAAATATCTCTCAGATTTATCATTGTCACCTCAGGAGCCAAATTATGTTTCACAGTAAGCATTTATTATTTGTTTGCCATTGTTTAAAGTCTAATTTGCATTGACTATCTTTTGTTTCCTGAGAATGACTCTCTTCCCTCCAATACATCTTTTCAAATACTGACTTCCTGTTCTTTACTTGCTAGCCACAATTTCTCTCTGTTAATTCCATGTATATCACAGAGGGGCAAAGGGAAAGCTTGTATTATTTTTGCTCTATTTTTCAAGAAAGAGATGCTTCTTCTGAGTCTCAAAGCAGAATATAGGTCTCCTATGGAGCAACGTCAGTATACTTTCAAGGGTACCAGTTTAATTTGCATCTTTCCCACTTGGGAATGCTAGTTTAAATATAAAGTTGTCCCCCAGAATCCAGTGAGGATTAGTCCTAGGATCATCCTAAATACCAGAATCCATGAATGCTCAAATCCCTTATATACGAAGATGTGTTTGCCTATAAGCTATGCTCATTCTCTGGTGTACTTTATATCATCTCTGGGTTACTTGCAATACCTAATACAATGTAAATGCTACATAACTGTTTACAAATGCTTGGAAAATTCAAGTTTTGATATTTGGAACTTTCTCAAATTTTTATTCTGAACATTTTTGTCCTGCGTTTGATTGTGTCTACAGATGTGAAACCCATGGGTACAGATGGCTGATTAATATGCTTGCCATTGGGTATATTACCCTAAGAAGACCAAGAAAAACCAAAGTTTTAATCAGTTAAGATCTTAGTGACAGTCTATATAGCAGGCTTTCAAAGTAAAATGCCCTAGGGCCAAAGCAGGGACTCTAAGTGAATGAAGCTCACAAGAAATAATATTGTTTTCCTCTTTACTGAAAGAAATATAATAGTGTGACTATTTATGATGGTAGATGGCAATTGATACTCAGTGAACAAAGTCAAGCTACTGTGGAACTGGCCAATGTAACTGCCTTAGTTGAAAAAGTGACCAAGATATTTCCCTGGGGGAAATGTGCCTAGCATTGCCAGACGTTCAGTGTTTTCAGAACGTGAGAAACAAGCAAAAGCAAAAGAGAGTGTTTGTCTTTCTCTGTCTGACTTTTAACTAAGCATAATATTCTCTAGATCATGCACATTATTGTAAATGGTCAAATCTGCCTCCTTTTTATGACTGAGCAACACTCCGGGTCAGTTGCTCCGTCGTGTCTGACTCTTTTTGACCCCATGGACTGTAGCACACCAGGCCTCCCTGTCCATCACCAACTCCCAGAGTTCACTCAAACTCATGTCCCATGAGTCAGTGATGCCATCCAGCCATCTCATCCTCTGTCATCCCCTTCTCTTCCCACTTTCAGTCTTTCCCAGCATCAGGGTCTTTTCCAAGGAGTCAGTTCTTTGCATCAGGTGGCCGAAGCATCAGTCCTTCCAATGAATATTCAGGACTGATTTCCTTTAGGATGGACCGCTTGGATCTCCTTGCAGTCCAAGGGACTCTCAAGAGTCGTCTCCTACACCACAGTTCAAAAGCATCAGTTCTTTGGTGCTCAGCTTTCTTTATGGTTCAACTCTCACATCCATACATGACTACTGGAAAAACCATAGCTTTGACTAGACAGACCTTTGTTGGCAAAGTAATGTCTCTGCTTTTTAATAAGCTGTCTATTTTGGTCATAACTTTTCTTCAAAAAGCAAGCGGCTTTTAATACCAAATCTATTTATCTATTAATGAGCAGTATAAATATATGATTATTTTAATTTGCTGATATCTTAATTTCAAATATATTTTTTAAAACCAAGTATTATATGTTCTTACAAATATTTTGTGCACCTGTTCCATCACTGATGGAATAATTCTGATTTATTTTTGTCTCCTTGCTCTTCCAGTTTTTACTTCATGCATTTCAATGCTCTGGTATTGGGTGCATAAATATTGTGTTATTGAGTGCATAAAGAACATTGTTATGTTCTTTTGATTAACTGACTCCTTTATCATTATGAAGTGACTTTCTTCATCCCTGATGATATTCTAACTCTGATCTACTTGACTGATTGGAGGAGGAAATGGCAACCCCCTCTACTCTTCTTGCCTGGAAAATCGCATGGACAGAGGAGCCCACATTCCATGGGGTCACAAGAGTCGGACATGACTTAGTGACTAAACCACCACCACTTGGCTGATATCAACACTGAGACTCCACTGAAACTCTCCTTTACTTGGATTCTTATTGTCATGTTATATCTTTATCCATTCTTAAACCCATTACCTATAATATCTTTATATCAAAAAAAGGATTTCTTATGGTTGGAACATCCTCTTTTATTCAGTTTGAAAATTTCTATCTTTTATTTGAAGGTTTTAAAACCACTTATATTAATATAATATTCTGCTTACTTTTTCATAATATTTTTAGTTAACTCAGAAAATCCAGAATATGATCAGTTCGAAATGTAATATATGTCAGAATCATGAATAAGGTGTGTTAGACTTTTCTTCATAATGACTTTCTTAGTCCAGTATTTCACAGTTGCAGCATCTGCAGTTAGGAACTTTAATCAGATTACCAACTTTCACAGGTTTTGTAAGAGAACTTTCAGAAATCAAGTTGCCAAAACATACTTAAAAAAATCTTCCAATGATAACTTAGTCAAGTGTTGTGTTTTTATTTTTTATTTTTGATAAAATTGAATATATTTAAGGTTTATATATGATAATTTGATATATATGAACACATACACAGTAAAATTATCACTGCTGCTGCTGCTGCTAAATTGCTTCAGTCGTGTCCAACTCTGTGGGACCCCATAGATGGCAGCCCACCAGGCTCCCCCGTCCCTGGGATTCTCCAGGCAAGAATACTGGAGTGGGTTGCCATTTCCTTCTCCAATGCATGCAAGTGAAAACTGAAAGTGAAGTCGCTCAGTCGTGTCCGACTCCTAGTGACCCCATGGACTGAAGCCTACCAGGCTCTTCCATCCATGGGATTTTCCAGGCAAGAGTACTGGAGTGGGGTGCCATTGCCTTACAGTCAAGCTAATTAATGTATCTTCTCATCACATATCATTTGCCTGTGTTTGTGTGTGTGTGTGTGTGTGTGTGTTTGTGTGTAATGAGAGCACTTAAAATCTACTCTCAGCAGATTTCCATTATTCAGCACAGTATTATTAATTATAGTTATCATATTGTATGCTGTGATAGATATCTAGAATTACTCATCCTGCATAACTGCAATTTTGTACCCTTTGATCAACAGCTCTTTGTTTCTCCCACCTCCTTGTCTATTGTAACCAGCATTCTCCCCTTTGCTTCTATGTCTTTGACTTTTTTTTTTAGGTTTCACACATAAGTGTAATCATGCTTTTTTTCCTACGTCTGACTTATTTCACTTAGGATAATGTCTTCCAGGTTCATTCATGTTGTTGCCAATAGCAGGATTTTTTCTTTTTTTTAAGTCTGAGTTTTGATGCTGGGAGGGGTTGGGGGCAGGAGAAGGGGACGTCAGAGAATGAAATGATTGGATGGCATCACTGACTCGATGGACGTGAGTCTGAGTGAACTGCAGGAGTTGGTGATGAACAGGGAGGCCTGGCATGCTGTGATTCATGGTGTCGCAAAGAGTCAGACACGACTGAGCAGCTGAACTGAACTGAACTGAACTGATATATACCATGTTTTGTTTAGCCATTCAACTATGAACCGTTGTTCATAGTTCATACTCCAGTTGTTTCCATATCTTAGTCATTATAAATAATGCTGCACTGAACATGGAAATGCAGATAACCTTTTTAGATTGCTGATTTATTTCCTTTGAGTGTATACTCAGAAGAGAGGTTGCTTGACCATATGATCATTCTATTTTTATCGTATTAAAGCACTTGTATACTGTTTTTCTACTGTCTTTATTAATTTACATTCCAAACAACAGTGTATGAGGGTTCTCTTTTTCTTTGGCAACCCTTGAATTTTTTTTTTTTTAATAGCCATTCTGATAGACACGAGTTTGTATCTTCTTAGTGTGGTTTTGACTTGCATTTCTCTGATGACTAAGTTCTTTTTCCATCAGTGTTTTACACTTTTCAGTGTAGATCTTTTACCTCTTTGGTTGAATTTACTCCTAAGTATTTTATTCTCTTTGATAGTATCATAAAATGAGAGTTTTCTTGAGTTCCTTTTTGGATAGTCACTGTTGGTATAAAAGAATGCAATTGATTTTTGTATGTTGATTGTGTATTCTGCAACTTAACTGAATTTGTTTCTTCTAACAGATTTTTTTTGTGGTCTTTGAGGATTTCTAGGTGTAGAATCTTGTCATTTGCAAATGGAGAGAATTTGCTTTCTTTCTGATTTGGATGCTTTCTATTTCTTTTTCTTATCTGATTGCTCTTGCTGGGACTTTCAGCACTCTCTTGAATAGAAGTGGCAAGAATAGGCATCGTGCCTTATAGCAAATCTTTCAGTTTTTCCCCATTGATTATGATTTTAGCTGTGAGCTTTTCATAAAATGGTCTTTATTGTGTTGAAATAAACTTTTATTAAATTTGATTTCCCCTATTTTTTTGGAGATTATATCATGGATGAATGTTGAACTTTATCAGAGTCTTTCCCCCACATCTATTGAGATGATCATGTGGTTTTTATTTTTCATTCTGTTAATGTATTGTATTACATTGATCAATTTTTTATTATGTTAGACTAACTTTGCATAAATCCCACTTGACCATGGTGTATAACCTGCTTGATGTGTTGTTCGATTCAGTTTGTTATTGTTGAGAATTTTTGCATCTATTATCAGAGATATTACCTTGTAATTTTCTTATGGAGTCTTTGGTTTTGTCTGACTTGGGTAGCAGAGTAAACCTGGCCTCATAAAATGAGTTTAGAAGTATTTCCTTTACTTCTCATTTCCCACTTACTGCTTCAAAATTTTTTCTTTATTTTTTAGAAGTTTGATTATATGTGAATTTCTTTTGGTTTATCCTGCTTGGAATTTTTTCAGATTTTTGAACCTCTAGGATTTTTTTTTCTCCAAACATGCAAAGTTTTGTCATTATTTCTTTGAATATTTTTCCAGTCCTGCCCACCTTTTACTCTTTCTGTTACCCTGATATCACAAATGTAAAATCTCTTGTCCTAATTCAACAGGTCCTTGATGTTCTGTATATGTATTATTTTCTCTGTAGTTCATTAGAAAATTTCTATTCTGTCTTCAATATCACTGATACTTTACTCTATCATCTCTATTTTGTTTATAATCCCCTCTGCCGGGGTTTTGTTTCTGTATTTTTCAGTTCTAAACTTTCTATTAATGTGTTTTTAATATCTACTATTTATTTCTCCTTCTTGATGATACTTCTGATTTTTTTTTCTACGTATAAATAACTTCTTTTTTTTATCTTTTTTTTTTTTAATTTTAAAATCTTTAATTCTTACATGCGTTCCCAAACATGAACCCTCCTCCCACCTCCCTCCCCACAACATCTCTCTGGGTCATCCCCATGCACCAGCCCCAAGCAAGCTGCACCCTACGTCAGACATGGACTGGCGATTCAATTCTTACATGACAGTATACATGTTAGAATTCCCATTCTCCCAAATCATCCCACCCTCTCCCTCTCCCTCTGAGTCCAAAAGTCCGTTATACACATCTGTGTCTTTTTTCCTGTCTTGCATACAGGGTCATCATTGCCATCTTCCTAAATTCCATATATATGTGTTAGTATACTGTATTGGTGTTTTTCTTTCTGGCTTACTTCACTCTGTATAATTGGCTCCAGTCTCATCCATCTCATCAGAACTGATTCAAATGAATTCTTTTTAATGGCTGAGTAATACTCCATTGTGTATATGTACCACTGCTTTCTTATCCATTCATCTGCTGATGGACATCTAGGTTGTTTCCATGTCCTGGCTATTATAAACAGTGCTGCGATGAACATTGGGGTACATGTGTCTCTTTCAATTCTGATTTCCTCGGTGTGTATGCCCAGCAGTGGGATTGCTGGGTCATAAGGTAGTTCTATTTGCAACTTTTTAAGGAATCTCCACACTGTTCTCCATAGTGGCTGTACTAGTTTGCATTCCCACCAACAGTGTAGGAGGGTTCCCTTTTCTCCACACCCTCTCCAGCATTTATTGCTTGCAGATTTTTGGATCGCAGCCATTCTGACTGGTGTGAAGTGGTACCTCATTGTAGTTTTGATTTGCATTTCTCTAATAATGAGTGATGTTGAGCATCTTTTCATGTGTTTGTTAGCCATCCGTATGTCTTCTTTGGAGAAATGTCTATTTAGTTCTTTGGCCCATTTTTTGATTGGATCGTTTATTTTTCTGGAATTGAGCTGCATGAGTTGCTTGTATATTTTTGAGATTAGTTGTTTGTCAGTTGCTTCATTTGGTATTATTTTCTCCCATTCAGAAGGCTGTCTTTTCACCTTGCTTATATTTTCCTTTGTTGTACAGAAGCTTTTAATTTTAATTAGATCCCATTTGTTTATTTTTGCTTTTATTTCCAGAATTCTGGGAGGTGGATCATAGAGGATCCTGCTGTGATTTATGTCTGAGAGTGTTTTGCCTATGTTCTCCTCTAGGAGTTTTATAGTTTCTGATCTTACATTTAGATCTTTAATCCATTTTGAGTTTATTTTTGTGTACGGTGTTAGAAAGTGATCTAGTTTCATTCTTTTACAAGTGTTTGACCAGTTTTCCCAGCACCACTTGTTAAAGAGATTGTCTTTACTCCATTGTATATTCTTGCCTCCTTTGTCAAAGATAAGGTGTCCATATGTGTGTGGATTTATCTCTGGGCTTTCTATTTTGTTCCATTGATCTATATGTCTGTCTTTGTGCCAGTACCATACTGTCTTGATGACTGTGGCTTTGTAGTAGAGCCTGAAGTCAGGCAAGTTGATTCCTCCAGTTCCATTCTTCTTTCTCAAGATTGCTTTGGCTATTCGAGGTTTCTTGTATTTCCATACAAATCTTGAAATTATTTGTTCTAGTTCTGTGAAAAATATGGCTGGTAGCTTGACAGGGATTGCATTGAATTTGTAAATTGCTTTGGGTAGTATACTCATTTTCACTATATTGATTCTTCTGATCCATGAACATGGTATATTTCTCCATCTATTAGTGTCCTCTTTGATTTCTTTCATCAGTGTTTTATAGTTTTCTATATATAGGTCTTTAGTTTCTTTAGGTAGATATATTCCTAAGTATTTTATTCTTTTCGTTGCAATGGTGAATGGAATTGTTTCCTTAATTTCTTTTTCTACTTTCTCATTATTTGTGTATAGGAGTGCAAGGGATTTCTGTGTGTTGATTTTATATCCTGCAACTTTACTATATTCATTGATGAGCTCTAGTAATTTTCTGGTGGAGTCTTTAGGGTTTTCCATGTAGAGGATCATGTCATCTGCAAACAGTGGGAGTTTTACTTCTTCTTTTCCAATTTGGATTCCTTTTATTTCTTTTTCTGCTCTGATTTCTGTGGCCAAGCATCTTTTCTGACCATAATGCATTAAGATTAGATCTCAATTACAGGAGAAAAACTATTAAAAATTCCAACATATGGAGGTTGAACAACACACTTCTGAATAACCAACAAATCACAGAAGAAATCAAAAAAGAAATCAAAATATGCATAGAAACTAATGAAAATGAAAACACAACAACCCAAAACCTGTGGGACACTATAAAAGCAGTGCTAAGAGGAAAGTTCATAGCAATACAGGCATACCTCAAGAAACAAGGAAAAAGTCAAATAAATAACCTAACTCTGCAACTAAAGCAACTAGAAAAGGAAGAGTTGGAGAACCCCAGAGTTAGTAGAAGGAAAGAAATCTTAAAAATTAGGGCAGAAATAAATGCAAAAGAAACAAAAGAGACCATAGCAAAAATCAACAAAGCCAAAAGCTGGTTCTTTGAAAGGATAAATAAAATTGACAAACCATTAGCCAGACTCATCAAGAAGCAAAGAGAGAAAAATCAAATCAATAAAATTAGAAATGAAAATGGAGAGATCACAACAGAAAACACAGAAATACAAAGGATCATAAGAGACTACTATCAGCAGTTGTATGCCAATAAAATGGACAACGTGGAAGAAATGGACAAATTCTTAGAAAAGTACAATTTTCCAAAACTGAACCAGGAAGAAATAGAAAATCTTAACAGTCCCATCACAAGCACGGAAATTGAAATGGTAATCAGAAATCTTCCAGCAAACAAAAGCCCAGGTCCAGACGGCTTCACAGCTGAATTCTACCAAAAATTTCGAGAAGAGCTAACACCTATCTTCCTCAAACTCTTCCAGAAAATTGCAGAGGAAGGTAAACTTCCAAACTCATTCTATGAGGCCACCATCACCCTAATACCAAAACCTGACAAAGATGTCACAAAAAAAGATAACTACAGGCCAATATCACTGATGAACATAGATGCAAAAATCCTCAACAAAATTCTAGCAATCAGAATCCAACAACACATTAAAAAGATCATACACCATGACCAAGTGGGCTTTATCCCAGGGATGCAAGGATTCTTCAATATCCGCAAATCAATCAAAGTAATACACCAGATTAACAAATTGAAAAATAAAAGCCATATGATTATCTCAATAGATGCAGAGAAGGCCTTTGACAAAATTCAACATCCATTTATGATAAAAACTCTCCAGAAAGCAGGAATAGAAGGAACATACCTCAACATAATAAAAGCTATATATGACAAACCCACAGCAAACATTATCCTCAATGGTGAAAAATTGAAAGCATTTCCCCTAAAGTCAGGAACAAGACAAGGGTGTCCACTTTCACCGCTACTATTCAACATAGTACTTCTGATTTTTTGATGAGAATTTCTGTGTGTTTGTGTGTGTGTGTGTGTGTGTGTGTTTCATTTGCTCTTAGGCATGTTTATGTTTTCTTATTGAAGTATTTTAATGATGGCTGTTTTAAATCTTTGTTATGTAACTCTAAATAATCTGTCATATTAATCTTGGCATCTATTGATTTGTGTGTGTTTCTTTTTTTCAATCAAGTAGAAATTTTTCTTGGTTTTGGTATGACAGATAATTTTCAGCTGGAATCTGAGTGCTTTGTATGAGTATCTAGATCTTGTTTAAACCTTCCATTTTAACTGGCTTTCTCTGCTGACCTCACTTCAGCATGCAAGGGGGCCTCACCTCATTATGCAGGATGAAGCTTAAACTGAAGCTCCCCACACTGCCTCTTGACACCAAAGGAAATGTATCCTAATGATTGATGCATGGAAGTTGGAGTTCTAGCTCCCACTGGAGCCCCATTGGTTGCATAAATGGAAAGAGAGGAGTCTCTTGTTACTGCTTATCTGGTAGTTTTCATTGATACCATTTTGGGTGGAGGCTTTTTACCACCTAGAAAGGATAAAAATCCTGGTTTTATCTGACACCACCCTGGCAGTAGGGAGGGACTGGGATGACTCATTACATCCTGGCTAGGTTAGAAGTCTATATTCTGATACTGCATTCAGCTTTTCCTGGAGTCAGTGATACCTGACCAGTTTTTTTTGTTGTTGTTGCTGTTGTTTGCTTTTTTCTGTCATGTTTGATGTTTGGCTGAGTAGAACAGTAATTGTCTAAAACTTTTGTGTCTTACTAGGCTGCCCCCTTTTCTCTGTCTTATCATTAGAATGTGCAGGTATGTGTGTTATTACCCTTAAATATCTTTGATACTTGACTTCCAATGTTATTAAAAATCACTGTTACTTATATTCTGATTATTTTTTATGTGTTTTGGGGACATACTGGCCAGAAAAATAAATCTTATCTTACTTTTTTCAAAAATAATCACTTTCTATTGTCAACTACAAATTGGCACTTGCTAAGAGGACTGCCTGGTGGCTCAGCTGGTAAAGAATCCACCTGCAATGAGGGAGACCTGAGTTCCATTCCTGGGTTGGGAAGATCCCTTGGAGAAGGGAAAGGCTGCTGACTCTAATATTCTGGCCTGGAGAGTACCATGGACTGTACAGTCCATGGGGTCACAAAGAGTCGGACAGGACTGCAGCAAGGGCATTTGCCATCTGCCTCTGTGGAGGTGAACCCTGTGCTGCTGTAGCTGTTGACTTTCAATACCCCCTGAGGGAATTTAGGCTGGAGTGCTCCAGGCAATCTGGTGGGGCAGGTCTTGGATAATTGGATGTTTTTCAGAACAGATTTTATGATCTTAATCCTTGCACCTCCTCATATCTAGAGAAGCACTAAATCCCTTCATGGTAACATCAGATCCTGGTGACTAACAAAAAACTTGTAAAATGAGTACATAATGGTACTGAACTCCCATTTCACCAAAACGTTATATATTGACCTTCCTCCCACTGCTTCTTTGGAGCAGTCTCTCAGCACTATCTGAAGTGCTGCCTCCTGGGCTGCAGTCCTCATTTTGTCCCAAATAAAATTAACTTACAACTCTCAAGTTGTGCATCTTTTTTAAATGACTATATAAATATTCCTTCTGTGGGTTGCTGGCTTCTACAACTCTGTATTTGTGATGTTAAGGCAAAAAGAAAACCCAGGGAATGCACTACCATCTCATTCCCTGGATTGCTTTTTTCCTACCCAGTCTGATTTTTTCTCTACCTTTTGAAGACTTATATATATATATATATATATTTATTTATTTTAAATATAGCATTCAGTATTGTACTTAACAAGGGAATAAACAAAAGTACTTCTACTAAATCTTCTTGGAAGCAGAAGTCCAGTTTTTTTTAAGTAAATTTTAAAAATGAACAACAACAAAAAAATCATATGCATTTACCAACATAATATTTGTAGTGCTCTTCAGTATATTGCTTAGGTACAGATATTATGAATTCTGCCTTGTTGGATATTGGTACTGTTTGTATTCCTAAAAGTATTCTTGAGCTTTCCTCTGGGATATGGCTGAGTTACTTGGAAAACTGACACTTTGAGGTCTCGCCTCTAAGATTTATTAGGTAGAACCAGAGCCGTCTTTAGTGTATGGCTAATTATTTATTCCCCATTACTGAGGCAAAATCTTTCCGCGTATACTCTCCAGTGTCCTATGGGTTACAGGTTTTCATTCTGGCAAAGGGACACACATTATTCCTGGTCCTGTGTGTGCTCTGAGTGCTGTTCCCTTTAATCCTTCTGAGTGGTTCTTTCCTGACTTTGAGTAATTTCTTCACACAAATGTGCTGCTCAGTACTCTGTGGAATACTCAAAGCGAGGGCCTCTGCAGATCTCTGGGGCATTTATTCTGTGCAACTCTCTCCTAACCAGCACTTTGCCCTGTGAATTCCAGCCATTGTGGTCCCCGTGGCTTTCAGCTCCATTTCCTCTGTTCAGGGAGACTGTTGGGCTGCATCTGGATCACTGTCTCTGTGTCAGGGTCTGGAATGACTCTGAGAAGAGGATGTGGGGTCAGTCCTGAGGCTCACCTTGTCTGTTGCTCACCTCTCAGAAATCATATTACCTTTTGTCAATTTATGTCCAATGTTTTAAAAATAGTTTCCTATATTTTTTTCTTTTTTTCCATGTGGTTTTAGACAGGAGGATAAATCTAGCCCCTGATAAAACTCCAAATTGTTTCATAAGGATAAATCCCATCTTATTTTTAAAAACGTCTTTCTATGTAAATGTTCTTTCTTCTCAGCTTAGCTCTATACAGTTTGTGTGGCAGTGACTGTTTTTTATAAATTGTCTTATATATAGTTGATTTAGAGCATCAACTATTTGTTGGCCGGAATATATGAAATGTTGGTGATTTGAATTAATCAGTTTTAAATAATGCTATATCAAAATGTTGAAGTCCACTTTGCTGCCTTTTTCTGTTGGTTCATTTTTTGTTAACCTTCCCTCTAGCTAAGACAGTTTTATGTCATTTGACTACAAACATGTTTAGAGAGTTTATTATGCTCTAAGTGTAAAATATGAAGCAAAACTTCAGATGTAATGAAGGAACTGTACTGACTGATCCTCGAGGTCATTATATATCAGTCATCCTTCCATAAATCTTTGAGAACTTACCCCGTGTGTTTTCTTCAAGTTTATTTTCAGTTCTTATATGGAAAAAAAATAATGTGGCTTTATCCTGTATGCTTTTATCATTCAATTATTAGGATTTCAGCTTGAGATTTATTCCTATTATTTTTCTAGATATGATAGTTCTTTGTTTTCTTTTCCTTTTACTTTCTTTTGTCCTTCCTTCATCTTTCCCTTCCCTTTTCTTCCCTTTGTTCCCCCCACTTCTAACATTTAGGGTCCCTTCTGATGCTTATATTCTGTAATTCTCAGAAATCTGAAAAATTTATTTTAAAACTAACAGTTTACTTACTATAATTTTGAAAAAGAACTTAAAGAATGGTTAACTTCTAGAAAATTTGTACTGGGAAAATACATTTTTCCCCCCTCTAAAGTTCACTTTAGTTTGTAACATAAATCAGAGTATATGCATTCTCATAATTTAGTTTTAAAACAAATTTACTACCACTTCCTGGAAGATACCCTGGAGAAGGAAATGGCAACCCACTCCAGTACTCTTGCCTGAAAAATTCCATGGACAGAGGAGCCTGGTGGGCTACAGTCCATGGGGTCGCAAAGAGTTGGACACGACTGAGTGACTTCTCACTCACACTAATGAGACCTACAGTTTACTATTTTCCTTTTACAAGCGAGGAAACTAAAGTCTTAAAAAGTTCAATTTAGGTTGACTCTAGCTCAAGAGCTCATCCTCACCTGCTTGCTAAATAATACTGTTTCCATTATAAGGCAAGAGGCTATAAAGGCAAGGATATAGCTGACCTTTCCTTGAAAGATAAATAAACAAGGGAGAGATGAACAGAATAATTGGTTGAGAGAAAAAGAAGAAGGAAGACATGGAGGAAAATCACAGAAGTATTGACCTGCTCTCCATACTGAAGAGAGCTTCTGAACGGAGATATATATGCATGAGAGAGAGGGTCCCAGGGGAAAAGCTATTCATTGGTTAATCTTCTGTGTTATTATCCAAACTTGAATACTTTTTTGGTAATGAAAGGGGAGGTGATTAATATTTATTCTGCTACAGCAGATGTAAATTATGCTTCTTTCAGTTAAATCAAGATGTATAGTCACCATTGATGATAACCAGAAAGGGTCTGATCTAAGCAAATGAATGTTACAGACTTTGCTGTCACTGTGCCCTTTTTCTTACAGTCTTTGAAAGGGGATTCATCTGTTGGTAGAAGATGTAGGTGTGAAAAATGATAGAAAGTAAAGGTTTTTCCTTTCTTTCAATAAATCAATGTGCAAGTGTGAAAGTTGTTCAGTCGTGTCCAACTCTTTGCAACTCCATGGACTGTACAGTCCATGGAATTCTCCAGGCCTGAATACTGGAATGGGTAGCCATTCCCTTCTCCAGGGGATTTTCCCAGCCCAGGGGTTGCACCCAGGTCTCCCGCATGGCAGGCAGATTCTTTACCTTCTGAGCCACCAGGGAAGCTCTCAATAAATCAGTAGATAACTATAAATTGCTTGTCTCTGAAACTTCATTAGAAAGACAGGGGCTTGGGTGCTACAGTGTGCTTCAGTTATAATGAAGACCAATAAGTGATCAAGGATTTTGAAAATTATGGGGCTGTGGTGACATATGAGTGACTGATCAAATTCTTTTTTAAACCATTCATGATAAAAGCTACATTTGGCTCCTAATTTTTATTCTTTGATGTTCTATGTCAATCATGTTAACTGAAAATTTCTTAGGTTTTTCCTCTTTTCACCCTGTATATAATTTCTTTTCAGGGGAAAAAAGTCTATTTCCTGTGACTGTCACAATAGTTAATGAGTTTGTTAATGAGTTAATGTCAAAAAAATTAATGGCAAAGCCAATATTGTGCTTTAAGAATATAACAACAAATAGTCAATGCTATAGCCTTTATTCCTCTTTCAGAAGGAAATTCTCAGGTTAGAGATTGGTCCTGTTCCAATATATGTTATCTACTATTTTCTAGTGGCTTCTAGTTCCTTTATCATCATTCATAAGAAATCTTAACCCCACCAAATATTTGTTTTTAAATTGAATTTTTATAATACCAGCCTAATGTGGCATGTTTTCAAAGCAAAGCACTAAATGGAGGTAACTTTCTTCTATATTTTAAAGAGAAATACCTAGTTGCTGATATCAGAACAAGTTAAATAGGTAACTCAGTTCAGTTCAGTTCAGTTGTTCAGTTGTGTCTGACTCTTTGTGACCCCATGAACCGCAGCACGCCAGACCTCCCTATCCATCACTAACTCCTGGAGCTTACCCAAACTAATGTCCATTGAGCCGGTGATGCCATCCAACCATCTCATCCTCTGTTGTCCCCTTCTCCTCCTACTCCCATCCCTCCTAGCATCAGGGTCTTTTCAAATGAGTCAGCTCTTCTCATCAGGTGGCCAAAGTATTGGAGTTTCAGCCTCAACATCATTCCCTCCAGTGAACAGCCAGGACTGATCTCCTTTTAGATGGACTGGTTGGATCTCTTTGCAGTCCAA
Source organism: Capra hircus (assembly GCF_001704415.2). Classification (NCBI taxonomy): domain Eukaryota; kingdom Metazoa; phylum Chordata; class Mammalia; order Artiodactyla; family Bovidae; genus Capra; species Capra hircus. Next base: position 12,858,226 of record NC_030812.1, read on the forward strand.
GGGACCCTCAAGAGTCTTCTCTAATACCACAGTTCAAAAGCATCAATTCTTCAGTGCTCAGCCTTCTTTATTGTCCAACTCTCACATCCATACATGACCACTGGAAATACCATAGCCTTGACTAGACAGACCTTTGTTGACAAAGTAATGTCTCTGCTTTTTAATATGCTATCTAGGTTGGTCATAACTTTCCTTTCAAGGAGCAAGCATCTTTTAATTTCATGGCTGCAATCACTATCTGCAGTGATTTTGGAGCCCAGAAAAATAAAGTCAGCCACTGTTTCTACTGTTTTCCCATCTATTTTGCTATGAAGTGATGGGACCAGATGCCATGATCTTTGTTTTCTGAATGTTGAGCTTTAAGCCAACTTTTTTTTTAAAATTTTACTTTATTTTACTTTACAATACTGTATTGATTTTGACATATATCAGCATGAATCTGCCATGGGTGTACATGTGTTCTCAATCCTGAACCCCTCTCCCACCTCCTTCCCCATACCATCTCTCTGAGTCATCCCAGTGCACCAGCCCCAAGCGTCCTGTGTCCTGCACTGAACCTAGACTGGCGATTTGTTTTTTATATGATATTATACATGTTTCAATGCCATTTTCCCAAATCATCCCACCCTCGCCCTCTCCCACAGAGTCCAAAAGACTGGTCTATACATCTGTGTCTCTTTTGCTGTCTCACATAGAGGGTTACCGTTACCATCTTTCTAAATTCCATATATATATGTTAGTATACTATATTGGTGTTTTTCTTTCTGGCTTGCTTCACTCTGTATAATAGGCTCCAGTTTCATCCACCTCATTACAACTGACTCAAATGTATTCTTTTTAATGGCTGAGTAATACTCCATTGTGTATATGTACCATAGCTTTCTTATCCATTCATCTGCTGATGGACATCTAGGTTGCTTCCATGTCCTGGCTATTATAAACAGTGCTGTGATGAACATTGGGGTATATGTGTCTCTTTCAATTCTGGTTTCACTTTCCTCTTTCACTTTCATCAAGAGGCTCTTTAGTTCTTCACTTTCTGCCATAATAGTGGTATCATCTGCATATCTGAGGTTATTGATATTTCTCCCGGCAATCTTGATTCCAGCTTGTGCTTCTTCCAGCCCAGTGTTTCTCATGATGTACTCTGCATAGAAGTTAAATAAGCAGGGTGACAATATACAGCCTTGACGTACTCCTTTTCCTATTTGGAATCAGTCTGTTGTTCCATGTCCAGTTCTAACTGTTGCTTCCTGACCTGCATACATGTTTCTCAATAGGCAGATCAGGTGCTCTGGTATTCCCATCTCTTTCAGAATTTTCCACAGTTTTTTGTGATCCACACAGTCAAAGGCTTTGGCGTAGTCAATAATTGCTTCTCTCCATGTTGTTATATGGATATAGATGTGCTTACAGTATTCTGTATCAAACAGAGTTGCATCATATTTCCATAAACAGGATAATGGAAAGCTGGATGACTCAATATAAACAACCAATCTGAAAATTTTAAACCTCAAACTCCTGCATTTTCCTAATAATAGAGATTGGTAATTTACTATGCAGATAATTGTCTCAGTCCTTTATTTAATTTAGACCTATTCTTGCAAAGTCTCAGTGTCAAAGAGTCTGTACATTTCACGTAAAACTAGAATACACTGAAAAATGTATTAATGTAATCATTAAGAATCATGGGCATCATTATACTAACTCTTGGCACATATACGAAAGGGCCAGTAAAATTTCAACTGTCAAAATCATCAGTAATAGTTGTCAAAATTTTGAATATTGAGCACATGTGTTTGCTTGCACACACACAGAATTTGAAGAAATAGATAAAGTCTTGGGAGATTTTTTAAACCCTCCAAAGTTTACTGTGTAAATAAATCGAGTTTGTTTGATTGATTAATTAATTTTGAAAATTGAAGTATAGTATATTCTTATTATATATATTCTAGATATAGAGATGGTTGGATAGTATCACCAATTCGATGAACATGAGTTTGAGCAAGCTCTGGAAGTTGATAATGGACAGGGAGTTGGTGATGGACACTTATGGGGTTGCAAAGAGTTGGACATGATTGAGTGACTCTACTGAACTGACTGATACTATATTTGTGATGTTTTGTTCCAGGTGTACAGCTCAGTGACTTAGATTCTTTTTCATATTCTTTTCCTATATAGGTAATTACAAAATATTGAATATAGTTCCCCATGGTACACAGTATGTCCTTTTGGTTATCTATTTTATAGACAGTAGTATATATATGTTAATCTCAACCATTTAATTTATCCACCTCCCCTGCATCTTTCCATTCGATAACCTTAAATTTGTTTTCTATGTCAGTGGGATATATTTCTGTTTTGTTAATTCATCCCCCCGCCTTTCAGATTCCATGTATAAGCAATATCATTTATTTCTCTTTGGCTCACTTTACTTAATATGATAATCTGTAGATCCTTCCATGTTATTGCAAATAACATTAATTCATTTTAATGGCTGAGTAATATTCCATTGTATATATGTGCCACGCCATCTTTACGTATTCCTTTGTTGATGGACATGTAGGTTGCTTCCATGTCTTGACTATTGTAAATAGTGCTGCAGTGAACGTTGGCATGCATGAATCTTTTCAGTTTATAGTTTTCTCTGGATATAGGCCCAGGAGTGGCATTACAGGATCATAGGACAGTTCTATTATTAGTGTTTTGAGCAATCTCTATACTATTCTCCATAGAAGCTGTACCAATTTTCATTCCCACCAACAGTGTTGGAGTATTCCTTTTCCCCCTACACCCTCTCCAGCATTTATTTTTATCTGTAGACATTTTGATGATGGTCATTCTGACTGGAGTGAAGTGATATCCCATTGCAGTTTTTATGTTCATTTCTCTAATAATTCGTGATGTTGAATGGTTTTTCAGATGTTGGCCATCTGTCATTTTTGGAGAAAGTATACTAAGATCTTCTGCCCATTTCTTGATAGGCTTTTCTTTTTATATTGTGCTGTATGAGCTATTTGTATATTTTGATAATTACCTGCTTATTGGTCACATTTGCAAATATTCTTTCCCATTGTGTAGACTGTCTTTTCAAATCAAGCTGGTTCTTATTTTCAAAAAATCCAACAAACAGAAGTTTAGGGAAAAATGGAACTAAGCTGAAAAAAGCATTTTGGGTACATTTAAAATAGTATTATGTTTCTTTCATTAACTAGAATCTAATTTTCTTTTTAATTCAAATTCTGTAATTTTTAGGTACCAAAACGACTCTAAAGCTGCATAAGATTTCCATAACAGTTGTCTATTTCTGTGTTAAAATTCACCCCAAATTCAATGGCTTAAAGCAACAGTGATTTATTATGTCTCTCTATTATTTGTTATGAATAAGACTTTCTTTTCTTGGTTTTCTCTAAGCTCAATAAAGAAGCTGCATTCTGCTGAGGTTTGGGTTGGGCTACAAGGCACAGGATGTTCTGAGTCATAGGTCTGCCTGTAAACTGGGGAACCTCAATTCCCCTCCATGAAGTCTCCAATCCAGTACCTCAGAGAATAGTGATTTAGGAATTCCAAAAAACCAAAGCAAAAACTACAAAGTGTACTAAGACTTAGTCTTGGAAGTCATACAGTGTTGCTTATGCTCCGTTATTTTGGCAAAAGCAAACCAGTTCAGTTCAGTTCAGTTCAGTTGCTCAGTCGTGTCTGACTCTTTGTGACCCCATGAATCGCAGCACACCAGGCCTCCCTGTCCATCACCAACTCCCGGAGTTCACTCAGACTCACGTCCATCAAGTCAGGATGCCATCCAGCCATTTCATCCTCTGTTGTCCCCTTCTCCTCCTGCCCCCAATCCCTCCCAGCATCAGAGTCTTTTCCAGTGAGTCAACTCTTCGCATGAGGTGGCCAAAGTACTGGAGTTTCAGCTTTAGCATCATTCCTTCCAAAGAAATCCCAGGGCTGATCTCCTTCAGAATGGATTGGCTGGATCTCCTTGCAGTCCAAGGGACTCTCAAGAGTCTTCTCCAACACCACAATTCAAAAGCATCAATTCTTCGGCGCTCAGCTTTCTTCACAGTCCAACTCTCACATCCATACATGACTGCTGGAAAAACCATAGCCTTGACTAGAAGGACCTTTGTTCGCAAAGTAATGTCTCTGCTTTTGAATATGCTATCTAGGTTGGTCATAACTTTCCTTCAAAGGAGTAAGTGTCTTTTAATTTCATGGCTGCAGTCGCCATCTGCAGTGATTTTGGAGCCCAAAAAATAAAGTCTGACACTGTTTCCACTGTTTCCCCATCTATTTCCCATGAATTGATGGGACCAGATGCCATGATCTTTGTTTACTGAATGTTGAGCTTTAAGCCAACTTTTTCACTCTCCTCTTTCATTTTAATCAAGAGGCTTTTTAGTTCCTCTTCACTTTCTGCCATAAGAATGGTGTCATCTGCATATCTGAGGTTATTGATATTTCTCCTGGCAATCTTGATTCCAGCTTGTGTTTCTTCCATCCCAGGGTATCTCATGATGTACTCTGCATATAAGTTAAATAAGCAGGGTGACAATATACAACCTTGACATACTTCTTTTCCTATTTGGAACTGGTCTGTCAAAAGGCATGCAAAATTTCAAAGTTGGGAAATGAACTCTATTGTTTGAAGGAACAGAAAGAATTTGTGATCCTGTTTAAGATATTACACTTTAAAATTGCTTAATATGTTAAATATACACTGACATAACTCAAAAATTAAAGTTCTTCGAGGTCTTCAGTAATTTTTAAGCAAGTCAGAGGTCCTGAGGCTATGAAGGTAGAGAATTTTTCCTCTAGATCAAATGACACAAGATACATAGACACCAACTTTCTCTATTGCTGGGCTAAGATACTTCCAGGCAGTTTTAGAACTGATATTTATTTACATAAGATGTTTAGGCAGCTCATACATCTCAGCATTTATATTTAAATGCTTTATATTTAAAAAAATATATATTCATTTTTCTGCAGTAGATCCATGCAGAATCTTCAATCTTGTTGTGGCATGTGGCTTGAAGCGACAGTTAAGTTATTGGTACATGGTTGGTCATTACGTATTTACAAAAATTATCTTCTTAGTTAAACTTTAGGAAAGGGTTATCCACTGAAACACTCCTAGGTGGGATCTAGTTCCTTGACCAGGGATCAATCTCATTCCCCCCGCAACAGGAGAGTCTTAGCCACTGCCCACCTTCCACCCACCCCACCCTGTCCCCCCACCCAGGAAAGTTCCCTAATGCTTTATTTTAATTTTGTTATAGGCAATTAGTTTTTACATTTTTATTGCTAATAGTTAACGTAAATAATGCTAAACATTTATCTTGTAATTGCGTTGTTTTAATTGCCAGCATCTCCTACTCTATTGAGCAAAGTAATTCCATTTTGGGAAGAAACTTGTTCCTAAGAGAAAATCAGATACAACAGGTTTAGCTCTGTTACACAATATCAGAGTTGTTGAGAGAGAATGATTTTGGATAGAGAACACAGTGATTTCATTTAGATTTCTCACAGTTCAGCAACTCATAGATTCGTTGCCTAAGGGTTAAGAAAGGGCTTTAAGTAAATCTGAGAGAAATTTTCCATGAAACCTCTATAAATATTTAGAAGCATGGTTTAGAACCTGTGTTTTGGAATCAGATGTAGATGGGGAAATCAGCACTGCTGCTTACTGAGTGATTGTGAATTTACTCAATTTACTCAATGACTTTAGCTTCAGATTTTAATTTTCAAATAATGAACATTGTATGAGGTGATTTAGTAGAGTGCCTAGTACATTGTAAGTGCTGGAGTGATGATACCTGTCACTAAGCATTGCTTTAGAACTTGGCTCAGTGTGTAACACTAATGGACATTCTTCATGGAGAGTAATCTTGAGGGCACTAGGGGACTGCACTTTGGTATATGGAGGTAGCAAACAATGAATATAACTTTTTACTGGTAATAATTCTTGTATCAGTTCTTGGGCTGGTGTGACTTTGAGGTGACAGTTAAGTTCTTGGTACATGGTTGGTCATTATGTACTTACAAAAATTATCTTCTTAATTTAAGTTTAGGAAAGTTATCCTATGAAACACTCTTCAGTGAAAAGCAAACTGAGGAAATGCAGAGAAAATCAGAAAATATAGACAGGTTTTATAAATGTCAAACACATCACAACTTTGTACTCAAGTAATTAAGTTGTACAGAGTCCTTCCTTTCCAAAATATTGAATTGTGGAAAGTTTTGCTTGTTTCTTTAACTGAAAGGCAAGGTTCTTTAAATTCACTCAGCCCAGCTAATGTAGAAGATCACAATATTGCTGCAGAGTAATTATTTGAAATACAATTGATTTTCTGAGGTGATAGCCTCTAGAGAGAAACTATGAACGTAGATTACTTCTAAAAGCACCATTCTTACTCAGCCATTAAAAAGAATACATTTGAGTCAGTTCTAATGAGGTGGATGAAACTGGAGCCTATTATACAGAGTGAAGTAAGCCAGAAAGAAAAGCACCAATACAGTATACTAACACATATATATGGAATTTAGAAAGATGGTAATGATAACCCTCTATGCAAGACAGCAAAAGAGACACAGATGTATAGAACGGACTTTTGGACTCCATGGGAGAGGGAGAGGGTGGGATGATTTGGGAGAATGGCATTGAAACATGTATACTATCATGTAAGAAATGAATTGCCAGTCTATGTTCAATACAGGATACAGGATGCTTGGGGCTGGTGCATGGGGAAGATCCAGAGAGATGATATGCGGTGGGAGGTGGGAGGGGGGTTCAGGATTGGGAACACATGTACACCCGTGGTGGATTCATGTTAATGTATGGCAAAACCAATACAGTATTGTAAAGCAAAATAAAGTAAAAATAAAAATTAAAAAAAAATTAAAAGCACCATTCTAAATGTAAACCTTGTAGAAGAAATGTATATCATTAGTAAAAGACAGTAATTTTTGTGTGATTTTTTTCCTTATATTAACACTTTGCATTACCTGTCTATCACACATGTATTCATTTATGCTGATATTGTACAGATGCAAATGTCAGTATGACTCAGAATATCAAAATGATAAATGGTATTATTATTAATGAAAATAATACCCCCAAAGCATATTTTTTTGACAATAATAGTTATGGAAGATTAGCAGAATTCTTTCAAAGGGAATAGAGATTGTGACCGTTTCAATTTTGAATAGTTAGGAACAACTTATGAGTCATGAATTTCATGTGATGTTAAGCCCTTGTTGGGCTTCCCTGATGGCTCAGCTAGTAAAGATTCCGCCTGCAATGCAAGAGACCTGGGTTTGATCCCTGGGTTGGGAAGATCCTTAGGAGAAGAGAATGGCTACCCATTCCAGTGTTCTGGCCTGGAGAATTCCATGGACTATACAGTACCTGGGGTTGCAAAGAGTCAGACATGACTGAACGACTTTCACTAAGCCCTTGTTATTTTAAAGTTATTTTGTATTTTAATTTCAGAACAATACTTTTAGAAAAAAAAAGAATCATAATTGGCAGTGTGAAAAAGGAGACATAGAGAAGTAAAATGGCTTGATTATATTCATTTGTTCTGTGAGTATTTGTATACAACACTATGTTTTCATTTTGTTCATGGGCAATTTGTTTTACATTTTTGTTGCTAATAGTTAATCTAAATAATGCTGAACATGTGTGTTGTAATTACATTGTTTTAAGGTGTTGATAACTCCTCCTTAATTTTACCTTGTGGTCCAAATGGGAACTGATGTATTTTCTATGGAACTTGCTATCTAGACGTGGCAGTGGTTCAAGAACTGGCCATGGACCCAGGCTCAGTCTATCATACCCCTTCACGGGGAAATTTCTAACTTTTGATGGAGGAAGAGCTTTTTTAGTTTTGTCACTAAGATGCGCACATTTTAGCCTAGTATGTGTTGATGCCATGCCCTTGGCTAGCAGAAGACGTGCCTTAGTAGCAAGGGAAAATTAAGCCAACATGCAAAGAGATGCAGCAATGAGAATGAAGGAGACAACCCTGAGAGTTTCAGGACCTGAGTCCTGCAGAATTGTAGGCCTCCTTCCTTGCTAAGAATCCAAATATTACTGATATTACAATCATATCACTTATATACTGCATACAATTTTATTTTGACATATAACATATACAAATTTTAAATGTATTTTAAATATATATGTTTTAAATTACCAGTCAGTTTTCTAGCATAGTTTGAGAAGTAATCTTGCTTTTTATGAGAATTATTTGCAATTTTTTTCATACATTCAATTCATATATATATAATAAATACTCCAGGGTTTCCATTCAGGTGCCAAAGTCAACATTTTAAAACATAGTTTATACTGAAAGGGAAGACAAGTGATAAAGGAACATCCCAAGGCACAGACTGAATCACATCTTTCTCTTCCACTACAAAATTATTATGATGGAAACAGCTCCCATATAAAGTATATAAGGACATTAAAATACTAATTTTGGAAAAAAAAATCAGGATTAGGGAACAGATATTTGAAGAAGTCAAGGAATGGAAATAAATCAAAGCTGATATTCTATGTGCAGATCTCAGGCTTCAGAAATCAGAGCAAAACACATCTCATTCTCTATATACTTTCAGGCCTGTGGTTTAATTGTATTTTTCAAAGACAGTCTATTGGCATTTTGCTTCATCTTTGACAAAAGAACTTCCACTTGGTTTAACATTGATGGCTGGTGCATTTGTCTCTCTTTTGAATTTCTCAATAGAATTAAAATCCAAACTTTTTAAAATTCCAAATTTAAGATTTAGAATCTGCTATTTCACTATAGCATTGATGACTACAAGAATAGTTCACCATTGTAATTTGTTTCATTTGCAGTTTTTTTTTTTGTTAATCATTCTGAGGGTTGTCTTTCCCTCTTGTTTATAGTTTCCTTTGCTGTGCCAATGCCTTTAATTAAGTCCCATTTGTTTTTCTATGTTTCCCACTCCAGTACTCTTGCCTGAAAAATCCCATGGACGGAAAGGGACTGGCGGGCTGCAGTCCATGAGGTCGCTAAGAGTCGGACACGACTGAGTGAATTCACTTTCACTTTTCACTTTCATGCATTGGAGAAGGCAATGGCAACCCATTCCAGTGTTCTTGCCTGGAGAATCCCAGGGACAGCAGAGCCTGGTGGGCTGCCATCTATGGGGTCGCACAGAGTCCGACACGACTGAAGCGGCTTAGCAGCAGCAGCAGCCCTTACTCTAAGTGGTGGGTCATAGAGGATCTTGCCGTGATTTATGTCAGAGAGTATTCTGTTTTCCTCTAAGAGTTTAAATATTTCTTGTCTTACATTTAGGCATATATATGGAATCTAGAAAAATGATAGTGATGAACTTATTTGCAGGGCAGCAATGGAGATGCAGATATAGAGGACAGACAACAGACCTGTGGACTCAGTGGGGGAAGGAGAGGGTAGGATGAATTGAGAGAGTAACACTGAAACATTTTTATTACCATATGTAAAATAGATAGCCAGGAGGAAGTTGCTGCATGATGCAAAGAGATTAGTCCAGGGCTCTGTGACAACCTAGAGATGTGGGATGGGGCAGGAAGTGGGAAGGAGGGTCAAGGGGCAGGGGCCATATGTATGCCGATGGCTGATTCATGTTAATGTATGGCAGAAACCAACATAACATTGTAAAGCAATTGTCCTCCAACTAAAAATAAACTTAAAGCATTACACACAAAAGAATTGCCAACACTACAGCATTACACTTTATGGTTTTATTGCATGAAATTATTTTATTGCATGAATTTTTACTTACTTGGTTGAAATCTTTTTGGAAGTGATATAATTACCTCATCTCCAATTTTCTGATTTTAAAAGTGAGTTTAGTGATTGGCAAGACCGTTACAAGGATTTAGAAACACACATTTAAAAGAAATTGAGAATTATGACAAACACACACATGTTGAACAAACACTTTTAATGCTGTTAATGGAGGTTGGTAAATAAAGCCATGGCCAGAAATATCTCTGATAATATGTCAGCTGCTTATTCAATTTAGACATTAAGAACTGAGGGGGTAAACCATGCATTGGAAAGAATCACTGTATACATGATATTTTGTTCCCCTAATCTCAATCTGTGTTGTTATTAATATTTTAACAATATGTTAGAAGCCAAAAAGAGGCAAAAAAGAGGCCTCTTCTTATTCTCATAGCAGATTTTGTAGTTTCAGGGAGGTCAGGATCTACCCCTCTAATAGTCTCATTAATTCACCTATTCACTCTTTTATTTGTTAATGCTTTCATTTATTTATTTTTTTATTCAATAGATGTTTATTTAGTTCCTGTGTGCATGAACTACTGGACTGGTCTCTAAAATATGTATAGACATGTATACATAGATGTGTGTCTGTGTGTGTATTGCTGAATGGTGCTCATGGTGCTCAGTAGATTTAAAATATTTAAATTTAAAAATTCCAGAATTGTTTAATTGTTCCAAACTGAGCCTATAAATGAAAAGTGGCTCATGTAAAAGCCACCTTAGTTTTTTCTTAGGATTACAGAAAACCCTTTTCTTTGCCCTTATAAATATTTCAAATTGTTTCAGCATGCTAAAATTTTTGTGAAATCTATGATTAATTTCAAGGAGAAAAATCCGATAGAAAGATATAGCTTTAGTCAACTTAAAATGGAATCTATAATTTATAATTAGTTTCCCTCATCCATAAATGTTCTAAATGTCTTAATTTTGTAACCCTTTATGTATGATGAGTACAAAAGATTCTGCATCAGAATAGGTGGAAAATTGTACTTAATAGTATTCCATTCCACAGGGTTACTTATTTCAGCCCAATACAAGTTGAAGTTGACCAGTAATTTTGAGGATTCAGATAAAATTACAGTCACATAGACTTGGTTGGTACCAGATGTCTAGGGATTCAAAGGGTTCTAATTCAGAAAAAAATGATAATGAGATGATTTTTAGCACATGTACATCAGAGACCATTCTAAGTTAATGTTTTTAAAGTTAACTCTGTGTGACAAAAGGCTGTGAGAAATGTTAGCCATAAAATGAAGCAATTTACCTACATTATGATAAATCAACATTTTAACAATTGTTCTTGATTTTCATAATGGTTTCTAAAAGGAGTCATTTACTTGTCTAAACGGCAAAGCCCTTCAAACAAGCATGGAAGGATCATAGCTTCTTAGGGTATTTAGTTTTCAGAGTTCAAGTTTTATATACAACAAATTGAACTGAATCTGTTGGCAAGTTAAGAAGAATGATGGCTTTGGGGAATGTCAGATTTGTTTTGGAGCAGGAACACCCCTGTGATTTTCTAGAGGGCTGTAGTGATCTAGAATAGAGCCCATAAAACCTGAAATGGCCAAATTTACCAACATAAAAGTACAGTACTTTGCTTTATGTTGAGAAAAAACTGCTGACATCTTTTCATATTATGTTGATAATGAAAAACTGGAAATATAGTATGTTTTTCTTTTGTTAAAAATATTTATAGGCAAATTGGATTTAACTATACATCATTTACATTCCCTTTATTTTTTTTTAAAAAGGCTTAGTGATTCTTTTACCTTGCTTAAAATATAATTTAGTCAAATATTTAAATGGTTAAATAATTTTTTAAATAAATTCTTCCTGATAACTTATTATGTGGAGGGCACAGTGTTATATTCTGTAGAGGAAAATAAAACTGTTAAGCTTGGATCTTGCCTTAAGGAGAGTTTTATATCCTTGGAGAATTGACTAATATCACCTAATCTCTCTGAAAATATGCTGAGTAATATCTGAGATGTTCTATTTGCCCTGGGTGACTCTTGAGTATTCGTGCACTTTTGCTCTCACTAATTGGGTTGTGTACTTACTAAAAATCAGCTATGTGTGTTCCAAAATCAGCTCTATTTGTTTTAGTAATGTGGTAATTTAATTTAGAATTACTTTGTGTTTTGAGTCACCAAGATTGCTCCCAACTTGGGTGATTTGCTAGAAGGATTTCCTATATAGTTGTAATGACACCTAAGATTTATTACAGAGAAGGGCATGAAGCAGAATCAGCAAATAGAAAAGGTATGCAGTGCAGGCTTAGGAGATCTGGTGCAGATTTCCAAGAGCCCTCTCCCGGGGGAATCACACAATATACACTTAATTCCCCTTGCAACTAGTTGTGGCAACCCATGTGAAGTGTTAGCTTCTAGGGAAGCCTATATGAGCATAGGAGTTCAGGGTTTTTGAGAGTCAGTCTTATAGGCCTCCTCTGCTTAGCATACACCAAAATTCCAGACTCTCAGAAGGAGCACAAGTGTTCACCATAAACTACATCATTGGCACAGAGAGGCACTTTGACTGTTTCAAGACAACTTTATACCAATATAGAAAATTGTTTCCTAGACAGGTTCTCTGGCACCAGCCAAGGGCCAACTTTGAAAGCAGGACTTTCTAAGAACAGTATCAGACCTGCTATGTTAAGTCTTTTTTGCAGATTCATATACCAATGAAATATGAATGCAGAAAAAAAGAGCAATCAAGAGAGACAGTTGTGTCTAGGAAAAGCAAGCTCAATATTTTGAAGAGGTTTAATAATGACAGGTTATTTTTTAAATAAATTGCAGTTGAATTGGGGCAGTGCTTAGACCATTATTTATGTAACTTTTATAAGAATCACTTAAAGATTTTGTTGCAGTATGGATTCATATTAAATTAATTCTGGTACAGATCCTGAGATTCTATATTCATAATGAATTCCAGGGTATGATGATGAGGGTGTTGGTTTGTAAACTGCACCTAGAGCAGCAAGGAAAAGACTAAAAGACAGAAAATGAATAAGCATTCAAGGATTTTTACCTTGAGATTAATATATATAGGTTTCTTTAAGTTGCTGATCAGTATTAACTAAAATTAAGATCAGTAGACAAAGGATTATGAGCATTCTTTAGGAGAGAGCATTATCTAAAACTATAATCTGTAGATCCACACAAAAAGAAAAGGTCTTAACCTTACACTAAAATATTAATGAGTGTGCAGTTACATACTTTAATTTACTCTAAAATATGATGTGAATGTCTTTGTTAACAATTCCACATTTTTATAATACTTTTCAATTGTTTGACCTATTACCTGAAAGTTGTGTTGAATAATAGGGCTTCTAGGGAAGTAAAACTCTCATGGAGAGATCAAAAAGATAAAAAGATGAAGGATAGAGAAATTATTCCAATCAGAAATGTTCCTTTGTAAAGGAGGTGGCAATTATCCTTGGAGGCCTTGAAAGATGAGTAGATTTTGATAAGCAATGACAGAAGTAATGGGAAATGATGACAGGATCTTTTCCTGGAGAATTAGGATTTATGAAATAATGTTAAGCCAGGGAGGTAGATTGATTGGTTCCAGATTGTAGAACTTGGGTGGACAGAGTAAAAGCATGCATTAATAACAAAAATAATGACTCACTATCCTTCTACAACCCCTATTTGAAACCTTGCATTGACTTTTCCTAACACTTAGAATGAAATTCCAAATCGTGGCAAGACTGCTAATGGATGCCCTACCTCTTCTGGATGCTGGCTACCTCTTTGAAAGCCCTAGCATCCTTCTTTTTAGTCTTGACTATCTCAAACATAATGGCAACCCACTTCAGGATTCTTGCCTGGAAAATCCCATGGACAGAGGAGCCTGGTGGGCTACAGTCCAAGGGGTAGCAAAGAGTCAGACATGACTGAGCGACTTCACTTAAATGCTACTACAAGACTTTTGTATCTGCAGTTATCTCTGATAGTAGAGTCTTTTTTTTTTGGGGGGGGGGTGTTCTTCTGGCTTTCTCTCTTTCTGTTTAATATTTCCTTTGTTTAGGTGTCCCTGGTCAAAGAAGTCATCTTGGATAGATCCATATAAAATAGCACCTACACTTTAACTCTACTTTAGCTTTTCTGCATAGCACTTAGAGGAACTTTGAATTATTTTTATATTTGTTTGCTTTTTGCTGTAACTACCACTGAAAAGGCAGAGGAACAAGAGATCAAATTGCCAGTATCTGCTGGATCATCGAAAAAGCAAGAGAGTTTCAGAAAAACATATTTCTGCTTTACTGACTATGCCAAAGCCTTTGACTGTGTGGATCACAATAAACTGTGGAAAATGCTGAAAGAGATGGGAAAACCAGACCACCTGACCTGCCTCTTGAGAAATCTATATGCAGGTCAGGAAGCAACAGTTAGAACTGGACATGGAACAATAGACTGGTTCCAAATAGGAAAAGGAGTACGTCAAGGCTGTATATTGTCACCCTGCTTGTTTAACTTACATGCAGAGTACATCATGAGAAACGCTGGGCTGGAAGAAACACAAGCTGGAATCAAGATTGCCGGGAGAAATATCAATAACCTCAGATATGCAGATGACACCACCCTTATGGCAGAAAGGGAAGAGGAGCTAAAGAGCCTCTTGATGAAAGTGAAAGAGGAGAGTGAAAAAGTTGGCTTAAAGCTCAACATTCAGAAAATGAAGATCATGGCATCTGGTCCCATCACTTCATGGTAAATAGAGGGGGAAACAGTGGAATCAGTGTCAGACTTTTTTTTTGAGGGGCTTCAAAATCACTGCAGATTGTGCTTGCAGCCATGAAATTCAAAGACGCTTGCTCCTTGGAAGAGTGACCAACCTAGAAAGCATATTGAAAAGCAGAGACATTACTTTGCCGACAAAGGTCTGTCTAGTCAAGGCTATGGTTTTTCCTGTGGTCATGTATGGATGTGAGAGTTGGACTGTGAAGAAAGCTTAGTGCCAAAGAATTGATGCTTTTGAACTGCGGTGTTGGAGAAGACTCTTGAGAGTCCCTTGGACTGCAAGGAGATCAAACCAGTCCATCCTAAAGGAGATCAGTCCTGGGTGTTTATTGGAAGGACTGATGCTGAAGCTGAAACTCCAATACTTTGGCCACCTCATAGGAAGAGTTGACTCATTCGAAAAGACCCTGATGCTGGGAGGGATTGGGGCCAGGAGAAGGGGACGACAGAGGATGAGATGGCTGGATGGCATCACTGACTTGATGGACATGAGTTTGAGTAAACTCCGGGAGTTGGTAATGAATAGGGAGGCCTGGCATGCTGCGATACATGGGGTCGCAGAGTTGGACATGGCTGAGCGACTGAACTGAACTGAACTGAACCACTGAAAAGTAAGCTAAGATATTTACTGAAATGTTTCTGGAGCCTAGAATAGTGAATGAAACATAATAGGTATTCAGTAAGTATTAGATGAAGCAACAAGTATCAAATATATCATGTATTGAATTTTTCTTGTTTCAGAGCTGATTTAATGTGATATGATAGAAAGTCCTATGAAATAGATGGTTTTAGTGATATAAAATTTCTCTCCAGAGCTAAAACAATTCTTGATATACAATAGGCATTCAATAAATATTAGATGAATGCATAGTTATTCTAATTTGTTATGCACTGAATTTCCATTTCCATGTCATAACTAATTTTATGCAAACAAAATGTGGCCATATATTCAGAAAGGTTGTACATATCTTCAGTGATAGTCTCATGTTTTATATCTCAGTTCATTGAACTGTTTCTCATTTATCATAAAATATGATCCAATAGGAAGAAGTGAAATACGTTGGCTGTACCAAAAAATAAAAAGGTAGACTCAGGAAATAAAGAAGGAGGTTACATTGAAGAGGCCAAGACTTTAATCTGTCAGTGTGCCGAATAAATGTGTGTGTTGAGTGTTTGCGTGGTATGTATATATACTTATATGTATTGCAGCTCAGTACCCATTCACATCCACTTTATTTATACCACTGTTAAAAATGAACTTATACCCCAGATATTCCTTTGGGCAGCTTTCAGATTCTGTAGATGTTGGCTTTAGCATCAAGAAAGCATATAATCGCTACCGAAAGGAGGCATTCCAGGTTGAAGAGGTAAATTAAAAATGTAAAGATCATGCTGTTGATGTATCTGTGGGTGGCAGGACAGAGCTCATTAGCTTCCTTTAGCCTCTATCTTGTGGGTGGGATGGTCAATGTGAAGATGAATGTTCTCTCGCCCTAATTCTGGCTCAATTATATGATTTGCTTTTGCCAAGAGAATGAGGCAGAAGCAGAGCTATGCATTTCTAAGTTCAGTCCTCAAAAGGCCTTGGATATTTCCACTTGCTTTCTTTACCCCTGTCATTGAGCTAAAGAAGATACCTGGGCTAACCTATTAATCCCAGGAGGATACTGAGGGACATGTAGAACAAAGACAACCCACAGATGCATGAATGAATAAGCAGGGATCTGCCAAATTCAGTATAGACAGCAGCTGAATTCTACATGTGAGATATATATGTTTACTATTTTAAGCCATTGAGATCTGTTTAGTAGCAAAAGCCACTAGACACAGGCTGGATTCCAGCTGAATATCCTCTTTGTGTTGACTCTCTCCTTCCCTTCATATCCGTTGTACTTTTCTGTCTTTCCACTTCTGCAGCAACTACTTACACAGCTCCCTTCTCAAGTTACATTTTCCATTCACATCAGCACTATTTTAAATTCAGATATTTTACATGTCATACCTTAATTTTCTCTTTTGCCTCTTCCTCATACTGCCCTATAAGATGCTAAAAAAGTGAACATGAAAGTTAGTCATTCAGTTGTGTCTGACTCTTTGCTACCCTATGGAATGTAGCTGCCCACCAGGCTCCTCTGTCCATGGGATTCTCCAGGCAGGAATAATGGAGCGGGTGGTCATTTCCTTCCCAGGGGATTTTCCTGACCCAGGGACTGAACCTGGGTCTCCTGCATTACAGGCAGATTCTTAACCATTTGAGCCACCAGGGAAGATGCTGACAGGAATATAGTAATTAAGTGGTCTATTCTTTTTATTTTTTAATGATTAAAAAAAGAATTCTTTAATATGATCAGAATAAAATGCTATTCTTTAATGGTATTCCAAAAGATTTTATTGTGCTGTCTGATTGAATTGTGTTCCCTAAAAATTTATTTGTTGATATCCTAACCCCTAGGACCTCAGAATATGGATTTTTTTGGAAGTGGTGTTATTGCATATGTTGGTTACATTGAGGAAGGTCATCCTAGAGCGTGAAGGACACCTAATCCAATATGACTGTGTCCTTATGAAAGGGGACTTTGGACACAGATGTGCACACAAACACCATGTGAGGATTGGAGTGATGCTGCCGCAAGCCAAGGAACTCCCTCCCAGAAGCTTAGGAGAAAGGCCTGCAACAGATCCTACCCTACCCCTTGAGGGGGATCATGGCTTCCTGATAAGTTTAGACTTCTGGCCTTCAGAGCTATGAGACAGTGAATTTCTATCTTTTTAAAACACCCAGCTTGTGGTACTGTTAGCGCAGCTCTAGTAAAGTGGAAGGAAATGGCAACCACTCTAGTATTCTTCCCTGGAGAATTCCATGGACAGAGGAGCCTGGTGGGCCACAGTCCATAGGATTGTAAAAGAGTTGGACACGACTGAGCGACTAACACAGTAAAGTAGGATATTTGCTAATATGCATATTGATCTTTAGGAAAGAAATATATAATGTTCCATTGTTTAATTAGCTACTGAGCCCTTCACATGTATTCTCTTACCATGTCTTCAGGAGGAGTGTTAAGTAGTATTCCAAGTTCAGCAAATAAGGCCTGGAAACATAGATTTCTTTTCCAAGGCTTCGTATCAAATATTTGCTTGATGATGTATGTAATACTAGGGTGATATTTAATGAAACCCATGATTCTAAAATCAATATTAAAGAATGGTTAAGAGTGAAGTGTTCTTCTAAAACCCTTTCAGTACTAAGCATGTGTCATCCACCTACCTTTTATAAAGGTACACTATAATTCATATTCAATACCTTTAAAATATAAATCACAGTCTGAAGTCTTTCACATAATTTTTTCTCATATTACTCTTAGAAAAGTAAACCATCTGTTATTTGAGCAAAATCTCCCACCATCATTCCCCACTGATGCCTTGGTGCACGTAGCCTATTAGGGAAGAATAAATAGATATGACTCTTGGCCTTTCCATAAAGGGAGAATTTGTTAGCTTTACCACTTCCTGAATGGAAATGAATTTTAGAGAAAGAGTGGGATAAAGTCCCCCACAGTGCATTTTATATAACTCTTCTTTATCATCAAACATGGAGCCTACACTAATAGATCACCCAGAATTTATAGTGTCCCTTGTGTTTAATAGGATCCAGCCTAGGTAGGACCAGCAACTGACAACCATTTTAAGTTATTAAACAGAAATTATTAGTCTGACACTCAGATATTCTTCTTGAGCAAGCATTGTTTGAAGATGATCATAAATTATGATACTTGCTATTCAATTGAGCAAGAGCCCATGATTCTCAAGGGCTTAAGCAGCTTCTTACACATTCTCATATATCCTATAGGCCCACCACAGAGGAGGCATCTGGTGATATTTTTCTCTAAGCTTGTTTCAAGGTCTTGCATACTTTTATTTTTATTTTGAAGATTTCACATGTTACTTAGGAAGAATAATGTCTAGAGGCAAGGTGAAAGAATTTTTAAAGTATTTCAAGTAGTGGTAGCATAGTCTTGTGGAAAGATAAATGGATTCCAAGTTGGGAGTTCATAGGCTCCAATCCTGAAACTGGAGTAGACTTTGAACATCACCCCTAACATCTGAGACTTTGCTTTTCTTAGCTGTAAAAGGAGAGGATTGGATGAGATAGGCTCAAGCTGTAACATTTTACAGCTGGAAATTAAGTACAGCCTGTGGTTAAGTCTGAGGCATGTCTGAATATATCTAGTGAAGAGGTCATGCAGGCCCATTAAGAATATATCTCATGAGCTGATGGTGAGGGATGGGGTGGGTCTTTATGGAGAATGTTTGAATATAGGACCTTAGGGGAAAAATGATCGGTGATCAGTGTGCTGTATAGTTCTCAGCTCAGCTGAATGAACCAGTTCTCAATGCTCCATAGGAGGTGTAGCAGGCAGAACTTAAAAGTGGTGTCAGAAAGGACTGCGGTATTTCTTTCACTCTAAGAAGCCATTCTTCATCACAAGCATTGTTAATAACACATTTTCACAGAAAACAACTTAAAAGGATGCACCACGTTAAATCTAATATCAATGTAATAGACATCCTGATTTCAGAGCCATTAACTCTGAAGGCAACTTGTGATGCAGACAGTAAGAAATGAGGCATTTGAGACATGGCGCACAGGCTATGCTCTAACACTAAAATGATAAGGCTTGTCAAGCATTTATCATCTCTTGTCTCACTTATATTGAAATGCCATGATAAGAGGTACATTTGCTATCTTGTTCATTATTTTACCTTTACCATCTTCTATGCTGTTTGATCTCCAGTGCCTTGAGTAGTATTTAGCATATAGAAAACATGCACCACAGATTTATTGATCGAATACATGAGTTAATGATGAGAGTATCTGTCATTCAGTTGGAGACAACAGAGTCCTCACAGTTACATGGAAAACAGCAGAGCACCTGACCAGCACTGACTGAAGGGAAACCGGTGCTTCTTTGGCAGCTTCAAGGTTTAGCTTTGGGAAACTAAACTTACTGCCCTAAGCAAGAAAACTGTCACTGTGAGTGGTATCCATGAAGTCCCACTAGCATGTAGCTTTCATCTCAAATAATTTTTACAGGAAGGCGACAGCAGCATTGTTTATGAGCCCACGTTAGTCACCATCATGTAAAATCACACACCACGAGGAGAAGCTGAAATTCCAGCATTAGGTGAGTGAATAGAGCAGATCAGCTGAATGTGATCTCCCTGGGGAAATCTAAAATTCAACCATTTTGTGTATTCAACAAACATTTCTTAAATGCTTAGTATATAAATTAACTTGCAAAGTACTAAGAATACCTCATGAACAAGAAATAATTTCTGTTTATCCTACCCTACTGGCTCCTGCCAAAAACGCAAGACTTTTGAGAGAGGGTACATTACTCTTTATAATAATATTTAAAATAAATATGAAAAACATATTACAAATAATGTTTTATAGAACCATAGAAAGATGAGAAATTTATCTTATATCTTTTAGGAAATAAAAGGCAAAGAAAAACTCACCAAGTTGTTTCTTTAAAAATATTGACTTTGTCACCTTCAAAAAGTTAATTCTGAGTCCAAAACTGACTAGTGATGGTGACGATCTCCATGGAAAGAAAAGTGACAATATTACATGTAACTATAAACAAAGCATTTTTTTAAACTGAAAATTAAATACCTTGACATGATTATAAAGATAATTTGCAACTTCAGAAGCAAAAACACTTCAACAAAGCACCTATGTGCCAATGCTTCTATGTCATCAGAAGCAAGGAGAAGTGTGTGGAAATGCTACAATATTTTAAGGATTCCATAGGTGCACAGTTACTGAGTACCAACCTGATATGTGTGGGTAAAAAATAAGAGAGATTTGAAAGGACAGTTTGTTTGCATGCAAATGTTAATCATTTCCACTAATAATTGCCTTATTTTATAGAAAAATACAGCCTACTTGAGTTAAGGAACTAAACATGAAAAGAAAAAAATAGTTTTTGCCAATTTCTAAATGTAGTAGACATGGCAGTGTTTTGTATTTTTTCTTTCAGTTCAGTTCAGTCACTTAGTCGTGTCTGACTGTTTGCAACCCCGTGAACCACAGCATGCCAGGCCTCCGTGTCCATCACCAACTCCTAGAGTTTACCCAAACTCATGTCCATTGAGTTGATGATGGCATCCAACCATCTCATCCTCTGTCGTCCCCTTTCCCTCCTGCGTTCAACTTTCCCAACATCAGGGTCTTTTCAAATGAGTTAACTCTTTGCATCAGGTGGCTAAAACATTGGAGCTTCGGCTTCAACATCAATCCTTCCAGTAAACACGCAGGACTGATCTCCTTTAGGATGGACAGGTTGGATCTCCTTGAAGTCCAAGGGACTCTCAACAGTCTTCTCCAACACCACAGTTCAAAAGCATCAATACTTTTGTATTCAGGTTTCTTTATAGTCCAACTCTAGCATCCATACATGACTACTGGAAAAACCATAGCCTTGACTAGATGGACCTTTATTGACAAAGTATTGTCTCTGCTTTTTAATACGCTGTCTAGGTTGCTCATAACTTTCCTTCCAAGGAATAAGCATCTTTTAATTTCATGGCTGCAATCACCATCTGCAGTAATTTTGGAGCCTCCAAAAGTAAAGTCAGCCGCTGTTTCCACTGTATCTCCATCTATTTCCCATGAATTGATGGGACCAGATGCCATGATCTTCGTTTTCTGAATGTTGAGCTCTAAGCCAACTTTTTCACTCTCCTCTTTCACTTTCATCAAGAGGCTCTTTAGTTCTTCTTCACTTTCTGCCATAAGGGTGGTGTCATTTTTTTCTTAGCTGATAGGAATTAGTTTGTTCCCAATTCTAAAAGCACTTATTTTCATCTGTGCTGAATAAAGGAAAGAGATGTCAAAACAAATGTATAAAAGTTAGCTTAAATGTTGAGCAATGGTGATGGGATGAATGAAGGACAATGTAATTGATTAAACTCTGGAAAGTTTCTTTATGACTAGAGTGTGCATCATAGAAAACCATTAAGTGGCACAGCAATCATTTACAATAAGTATCCGTACCTGGGAAAACCTGCAAAAGCCAATAGCCAATATTGAAACAGAATGAAATAAAGAGAATTACCTGCTGTTTTGCATAATTCCTCTAAGCCTCTGTTTCTCCTATAGATTAGAGTATAATATTAGCTAGCAGATACTTTACAAAAGGTTAGGTTTCCTATATTATGTTATTTTAAATAATATAATTAATAATCTCTTAAAATTTCTACAAATTATAATGAAAGTGGAAGTGCTACTCGTTCAGTTATGTCCAACACTTTGCGACCCTATGGAGCCCATCAGGCTCTTCTGTCCATGGAATTCTCCAGGCAAGAATACTGGAGTGGGTTGGCATTTCCTTCTCCAGAAGATCTTTCTGACCCAGGGATCGAAACCAGGTCTCCTGCATTGCAGTCAGTTTCTTTATCATCTGAGCCACCAGGGAAATACTTACTTTACTCTCAAAAGTGGGAGGAGGGGAAATTGGATAGGGAACAGAGGAAAACGTTTGTGTCATCCCATGGCTTTCATCTCTCTAAATTGGAAACTTTCTGAGCATGTATATTAAAATTCTGTGACCACATAAGCATATTGTGTGCATCCTACCTTCCTATATCCAAATATATAATCAAGCAAGGTTAAATCCAAGAATAAGTATAGCCATATTCTTTTCCTTTTTTCTCTTTCACACATAATTAAACATGCTCAATCCTCTCTTTTTTTCTAAACTGGTTGTAGGGCTGGCTATATAATTTGTGGAATCCAGTGCAAAATAAAAATACAGGACCACCTATTCAAAAAGGAGGAAAAATATCTCTAAAAGTAACAGAACATGAAGCTTTTTCTTCCACAGTCTCTAGACTTGCCATTTTATTTTGTATTGGTTATTTAATGTCATTATAATTTAAAATTTTTTTAAAATTATGAGCTTGAATTTTACTGTTCATTTTTATATTACACAACACCAGTTTTAATGCAAATATAGCAACATTTAACTGGTGACTGCAGCTATGAAATTCAAAGACGCTTACTCCTTGGAAGGAAAGTTATGACCAACCTAGGTAGCATATTCAAAAGCAGAGACATTACTTTGCCAACAAAGGTCCATCTAGTCAAGGCTATGGTTTTTCCAGTGGTCATGTATGGATGTGAGAGTTGGACTGTGAAGAAAGCTGAGCGCCAAAGAACTGATGCTTTTTAACTGTGGTTCTGGAGAAGACTCTTGAGTCTCGTGGACTACAATGATATCCAAGCAATCAATCCTAAAGGAAATCAGTCCAGAATATTCATTGGAAGGACTGATCCTGAAGCTGAAGCTCCAATGTTTTGGCTACCTGATGAGAAGAACCTACTGCTTGGAAAAGACTCTGATGCTGGGAAAGATTGAAAGCAGTAGGAGAAGGGTTGACAGAGGATGAGATGGTTGGATGGCATCACGGACTTCATGGACATGAGTTTGAGCAAGCTCTGGGAGTTGGGATGGACAGGGAAGCATGGAATGCTGCAGTCCATGGGGTCACAGAGTCAGACACGACTGAGAGACTGAACTGAACTGATTTTTGCACATATGCTGCAGGGATCTTATGTTCACCCAGATCTCTCTCTTATTGAACTGCTTTTTCTGCTCTATTTTTGGTCATGTTGTCCTGGAACATTTCTATCCCAGTATTTCACATTGCCTTGCTACTCTTATTTGTGTCCATTTCTCCTTGTTTTGGCATAGTCAATAAAGCAGAAATAGTTGTTTTTCTGGAACTCTCTTGCTTTTTCGATGATCCAGCAGATGGTGGCAATTTTATCTCTGGTTCCTCTGCCTCCTGATGAAAGTGAAAGAGAAGAGTGAAAAAGTTGGCTTAGAGCTCAACATTCAGAAAACGAAGATCATGGCATCTGGTCCCATCACTTCATGGGAAATAGATGGGGAAACAGTGGAAACAGTGTCAGACTTTATTTTTCTGGGCTCCAAAATCACTGCAGATGGTGACTGCAGCCATGAAATTAAAAGACGCTTACTCCTTAGAAGGAAAGTTATGACCAACCTAGATAGCATATGGAAAAGCAGAGATATTACTTGCCAACAAAGGTCCATCTAGTCAAGACTATGGTTTTTCCAGTAGTCATGTATGGATGTGAGAGTTGGACTATGAAGAAAGCTGAGCACCGAAGACTTGATGCTTTTTAACTGTGGTGTTGGAGAAGACTCTTGAGAGTCCCTTGGACAGCAAGGAGATCCAACAAGTCCCTTCTAAAGGAGATCAGTTCTGGATGTTCTTCAGAAGGAATGATGCTGAAGCTGAAACTCCAGTACTTTGGCCACCTCATGCGAAGCGTTGACTCATTGGAAAAGACTCTGATGCTGGGAGAGACTGGGAGCAGGAGGAGAAGCGGATGACAGAGGATGAGATGGTTGGATGAATCACCGACTTGATGGAAGTGAGTTTGAGTGAACTCCGGGAGTTGGTAATGGACAGGGAGGCCTGGCATGCTGCAGTTCATGGGTTTGCAAAGAGTTGGACATGACTGGGCAATTGAACTGAACTGAACTCCTTGTTTTATAATCATAATAACCTCCTTTTCCAGTTAGCTTGGTTCTATCCATTAAGGCTCTGAATGTTCTCTTTGCATCTTCTAGCAGGCCCTCAAGCAAAGTGTGGTGAGAATTTGATGGAAATGTATGTCTATGGTAGAGAGGTTTAAGAAATAGAGTTAAGTGAATTAAAGAGTTGAGGGTAATAATAATAAGTAGAGGGATGAAGGGTCATACTGAGGTTGATGATCAGATTCTGTAATATTAAAGAATTGGTAAAGGGAAAGGACAGGAAGTTGTGCTCAAAAGAAGAAAGTAAGTTTGATATTATAGAGCTTGCAGTGAAGATGAGGTCAAAGTTGCGACAGTGTGGATGGGTTGGCTGACCTAAATTGAAAGGGTAAGGCTAAGTAGGACAAAGAACTTTTATTTTGTTTGATTATTAGAGCGTCGAGAATGCTTGTCATAGGTTTTAATAATCACAGCAAGGTTCTTTAAATCTTGAAATGTTTTTCTATAAGCATTCAAAAGGTAATTTTGTGCTTAAAAGCCACCCCATTAAGAGAGTTATTATCTTACCATCTCTATGCCCTAATCACTCATAAATTGAATTAAAAGCACTGGATGCCAGATTTTCTTTTGGATTAATCATAATTACCCAGCAAATAGTTTTCAAAAAATCATTAGGCTGCAAAAACAGTATTTGGTTTGTACCGCTTGCTTTAATCTCATCCACATTTATTAGTCAGCCTTGTCCTCTGCTGACCTCTTTTTGTATTTGAGAGCAACCTTGCATAATCAGACTTAGAGAACAAGAACACCTTGAAGCATACACTGTGCCCATGTCTTCGTGTCATCATAATAACTGTTGAAAATGTAAAAATTCATTCAACTCCTGTTTGAACTTTAAGGTTTTTTAAAGTATCAATTTTCTTGATTGTTCTAATAAATGAATTATTTAGTTAGATTTTTCCCTTGAAATTTTCTACAAAGACAAATCAGAAAGTAAATATGAATGTTTTATCTTACTGCGTGATCTGGTGTTATTTCATTCAGTTCATTTCAGTTCAGTTGCTCAGTAGTGTCTGACTCTTTGCAAACCCATGGACTGCAGCACGCCGGGCTTCCCAGTCTATCACCAACTCACAGAGCTTACTCAGACTCATGTCCATCGAGTTAATGATGACATCCAACCATCTTATCCTCTGTCATCCCTTTCGCCCACCTTCAGTCTTTCCCAGGATCAGGGTCTTTTCCAAGGAGTCAGTTCTTTGCATCAGGTGGCCAAAGTATTGGAGTTTCAGCTTCAGCATCAGTTCTTTCAATGAATATTCAAGACTGATTTCCTTTAGGATTGACTGATTGGATTTCTTTGCTGTCCAAGGGACTCTCAAGAGTCTTCTCCACAGTTCAAAAGAATCAATTCTTTGGCATTTAGCTTTCCTTATAGTCTAACTCTTACATCCATATACCACTACTGGAAAAACCATAGCTTTGATTAGACGAATTTTTGTTGGCAAAGTAATGTCTCTGCTTTTTAATATGCTGTCTAGGTTGGTCATAGCTTTTCTTCCAAGGAGCAAGCTTCTTTTAATTTCATGGCTGCAGTCACTATCTGCAGTGATTCTGGAGCCCCAAGAATAATGTGTGTCACTGTTTCCACTGTTTCCCCATCTTTTCCCATGAAGTGATGGGACCAGATGCCATGATCTTAGTTTTCTGAATATTGAGTTTTAAGCCAACTTTTTCACTCTCCTCTTTCACTTTCATCAAGAGACTCTTTAGTTCTTCTTCACTTTGTGCCATAAGGGTGGTGTCATCTGCATATCTGAGGTTATTGATATTTCTCCTAGCAATCTTGATTCCATCTTGTGTTTCATCCAGTCCAGCATTTTGTATAATGTACTCTACATGTAAGTTAAATAAGCAGGGTGACAGTATACAGGCTTGATGTATTCCCTTCCTGATTTGGAAAAGGCCTGTTGTTTCATGTCCAGTTCCAACTGTTGCTTCTTGATCTGCATACAGATTTCTTGGGAGACAGGTCAGGTGGTCTGTATTCCCATCTCTTTCAGAATTTTCCACAGTTTTTTTGTGATCCACACAGTCAAAGGCTTTTTCATAGTCTATAAAGCAGAAGCAGATGTCTTTCTGGAACTCTCTTGCTTTTTTGATGATCTAATGGATGTTGGCAATTTGATCTCTGGTTCCTCTGCCTTTTCTAAATCTAGTTTGAACATCTGGAAGTTCTCGGTTCATGTACTGTTGAAACTTCCCTTAGAGAATTTTCAGCTTTACTTTGCTAGCGTGTGACATGAGTGCAATTGTGTGGTAGTCTGAATATTCTTTGGCATTGCCTTTCTTTGGAATTGGAATGAAAACTGATATTTTTCAGGCCGGTGGCCACTCTTGAGTTTTCCAAATTTGTGGGCGTATTGAGTGTAGCACTTTCACAGCATCAGGATTTGAAATAACTCAACTGGAATTCCATCATTTCCACTAGCTTTGTTCATAGTGATTTTCTTAGGCCCACTTGACTTTGAATTCCAGGATGTCTGTTTCTAGGTGAGGGTTCACACCATCATGGTTATTTGGGTCATGAAGAACTTCTTTGTATATTTCTTTTGTGTATTCTTGCCACCTCTTCTTAATATCTTCTGCTTCTGTTAAGTCCATACCACTTCTGTACTTAATTGTGCCCATCTTTGCATGAAATACTCCCCTGGTATCTCTAATTTTTTTTTGAAGAGATCTCTAGTCCTTCCCATTCTATTGTTTTCCTCTATGTCTTTATATTGGTCACTGAGGAAAGCTTTCTTATATCCTCTTGCTATTCCCTGAAACTCTGCATTCAGATGGATTTATCTTCCCTTTTCTCCTTTGCCTTCTGCTTCTGTTCTTTTCTCAGCTATTTGTAATGGCCTCCTCAGACAATCATTTTGCCTTTTTTGTGTTTATTTTCCTTGGGGATGGTCTTGGTCATCGTCTCATGTACAATGTCACGAGCCTCTGTCCATAGTTCTTCAGGCACTCTGTATATCAGATCTAATCCCTTGAATCTATTTGTCACTTCCACTGTATAATTGTAAGGGATTTGATTTAGGTTATACCTGAATGGTCTAGTGGTTTTTCCATACTTTCTTCAGTTTAGATCTGAATTTGGCAATGAGTTCATGATCTGAGCCACAGTCAGCTCCCCATATTATTTTTGCTGACTGTATAGAGCTTCTCCATTTTTGGCTGCAAAGAATATAATCCATCTGATTTTGGTATTGACCATCTGGTGATGTCCATGTGTAGAGTCTTCTCTTGTGTTGTTGGAAGAAGGTGTTTGTTATGACCAGTGCATTCTCTTGGCAAAACTCTGTTAGCCTTTGCCCTGCTTCATTATGTACTCGAAGGCCAAATTTGCCTGTTACTCCAGGTATCACTTGACTTCCTACTTTTGCACTCCAGTCCCCTATAATGAAAAGGAGAAGTTTTTTGGATGTTAGTTTTACAAGATCTTGTAGGTCTTCATAGAACCATTCAACTGGAGCTTCTTCAGCTTTACTAGTTGGGATATAGATTTGGATTACCATGATATTGAATGGTTTACCTTGGAAATGAACAGAGATCATTCTGTCATTTCTGAGACTGCATCCAAGTACTGCATTTTGGACTCTTTTGTTGACTATGCTAGCTACTCCATTTCTTCTAAGGGATTCATGCTCACAGTAGTAGATATAATGGTCATCTGAGTTAAATTCACCCATTCTGGTCTATTTTAGTTCACTGATTCCTAACTTTTTGATGTTCACTCTTGCCATCTCCTGTTTAACCACTTCCAATTTGCCTTGATTCATGCACCTAATATTCCAGGTTCCTATGCAATATTGTTCTTTACAGCTTCAGACTTTACTTCCATCACCAGTCATATCCACAACTGGGTGTTGTTTTGGCCTTGCCTCTGTCTCTTCATTCTTTCTGGAGTTATTTCTCCACTGATCCCCAGTAGCATATTGGGCACCTACCGACCTGGGGAATTCATCTTTCAGTGTCCTAACTTTTTGCCTTTTAATGACAAAATGTGTTCCACTGGGAAGGGAATGGCAAACCTCACCATTATTCTTGCCTTGAGAACCCCATGAACAGTTATTTCATTAGTAACATAATTTTTTTTGAAGGATACTTTTTCCCCCCTTAAGGACCAATTTAGAGAAAATAAAGATGGTTGCAAGATATATATATTAAATGTTAATACACAATTTATTCTAATAAGCTCCATGGAAAATGCATATTCTTATAAGATAGATTCATTATATATTGACTAGAGGAATGCAGTTTTGAAAAGAAGCTCTTATGTTTGTGTCACTAAAATTTTTAATATCTGGGCATATTTGAGAAGTAACATTAAACTTATTTTCTAATTTTTAACCCTTTGTGTTTTATTGCTTTAAGATGAAAATTATGTTTCCACTTAAGGTATTTTATTTCAACTTTGCAACAGCCTGAAAATGTAGATATTATTTCCAATAATAGGTGAATAAACTGCATAGAGAAATAACTGTACTTAAAATAGTTTAAAACAGGCTTAAAATATTTTATTTCATGAAATAAATTTGTGGGGGATGGATATGGTCTGCAGATATACATTTAGGAATAGCAGGATATAGATGAAATAAAATCACTAGACAAGAGGTAGAGCCTAAAAATTATATGTAGGAGAAACCCAAAATTTAGAATTTAAGAAGATAAGGATAATCAGCAGAGTAAACTGTTAGGGACTCTCAATGAAATCTGAGTTGGACCCAGAGAGAGTGATGTCATGGAGGGTTAAGTTGAGGAACTATTATGAGAAGGAGACCATAATCAACTGTGTCAAATGCTGCCAGTAACGCAAATAAGAAGACCCCCAAAACAACCAAGACAAATAAGAAGCCCCCAAAAACAACCACAGTATTTAACCACAATGGAGATAATTACTAGATATGTCAGCTGTTGTTTCAATGGCTAGCAAAGATGAAACCTGATTGGACTAGAGAGAATGAGAGAACAGAGATGATTAAAAACATTTTAAATATATTTTACTGAAAGAGGAACACAGACATATGATGTTTTCTGAAGGAGAGTCAAACATCGCAGGAGGATTTTTATTTTGTGTTGAGATGGGAGATATTTCGGAATGTTTATTTGATGGAAATGATACCAGACAGGGGGAAGCACTTACAATTAAGAAGAGAGCGATAATAGGTAGGATGAAGGAAGGTATGGAAGAAGAATGTAGCTGAATGGTGTTTCATAGGTACTCAAATGTTTGTAGAATCTAGTGGTCCCTGTGGTTGCCTGGGATTATCCTTGAGATGATGGAAGTGAAGGCACATGGAAAAGTGTATTATGCAAAGCAGGAACAACGTGATTCCCAGTAGACTATATTCAGTAGATCACAATCATATTCTAAAGCGATATTGACATTTTCTCATACATAAGTATGAGGAAGCAGCATGCACGGGTTTATTACATCATCTATATCTGTAGTACTGTTTCTCCTAGACCTCTCCTGGGTTTCACTGGAGCTCAGGAGCCTTTAATGTGTAGGCATTATTCTCTGCCTAGAAGTGAGGTGGTATATTTTCATATTATTCTAAAACATAAGAGCTGGCCATGCCCTTTATACTTTCTTTTTCTTAGAGTGGGTTTTGTCCTTCTAAGACAGTTAAGGCACAAATAAAATAGCATTAAATTTCATTTATCCAACCTGGCTGAATATTTATACCTTGCACTATTTTATGTCATCCATGTGGAATATTGTGTGTTTCCCTGGTGGCGCAGAGGGTAAGCGTCTGCCTGTAATGTGGGAGACCAGGGTTCGATCCCTGGGTCAGGAAGATCGCCTGGAGAAGGAAATGGCAACCTACTCCATTATTCTTGCCTGGAAAATTCCACGGACCAAGGAGCCTGGTAGACTACAGTCCATGGGGTCACAAAGAGTAGGACACGTCTGAGTGACTTCACTGTCACTTTCGTGTAGAACAGAAGATTCTAGATGCTCTGCTGGCAATTGACAC
Organism: Capra hircus; assembly: GCF_001704415.2. Classification (NCBI taxonomy): domain Eukaryota; kingdom Metazoa; phylum Chordata; class Mammalia; order Artiodactyla; family Bovidae; genus Capra; species Capra hircus. Next base: position 12,888,402 of record NC_030812.1, read on the forward strand.
AGTATTGCCCAAGCCAGATCCACTTTGATGTACTCACACATACCTAGGATAATATGAAAAAACATTAGGCATCCAGGTATAATGAACAGGGAGAGGAAGAATGGGGGAAAGAAAGAATAAGTAGAGATTAAGAGGGAGGGAAGAAGAGGAAGAGGCTGAGAAGAGAGGGAAAAGGAAAGAAAGGGAAAGAAAAAAAAGCAAAGCACAACACAACCTTTCTTCCTCCAAGGAGCTTGTGGTAAGGAAGTACAAGGAGCTTTCAGCATACATGTTGAGATTGTAATATTGATGGAAAAGGAGAAGCTCCCTTTTTCTTTGCTCAGGTTGTCTTCTTTACAATGAGCACCAGGGCTTCTGTGAGGGAAGGTCTGGTGAACTCCTGATGAAAGATACTGACAGAGGTTAAATGTCTTGGTTTGGAGAATTACCTTGTTCAGAAGAAACAAGACTCTGCTTACCACATAGAATGGGTGGGGATTCTAGCTGCCCCATCTGAAAACATTTTAGGCTGGATAGCCTCTTAGCCTGTGATTTTGTGCAGCTGGCATGTTAACATTTGTGCAGGCTTTGCAAACGGAGGGAAGGGGAATGTTTTTATAGCAAAAACCAGGTGTACAAAAGAGGAATGTTCTTTTGGCTTTGATTTCATTTCTGAGGAGGGTAGAATATGGGTTTGCAACCAAGAAAATAGAACACTGGGAGATGTAGTTAGAGACAATAGAAAGTGAGTCAGAGGCTCAGTGTTGGAATGAAGATAAACAGGAAAGGGGAAGGAAGCATAGATATCAGCATGATGCTGAGGAAGGTGGATAACCATGGTGATAGTGATACCAGCACACATCATGAATGTTTGCATATATTGTGATCTTGGCAAAAATGGAGTGAGCAAGATGCTGTGATCTCTACCATGTAGAGAGAAGAAATGGGAACCAGAGGGGTTAAGCAGCTGGCTCAAGGTTAAACAGCTAGGGTGAGAGCTTGGCCTCAGGGGGTTGTCTAATTCCAAAGTTGTGGTCCTAATAGCTGCTTTCCACATTGGGAGGCAGGAAAATAGTGGTACCATGAATAGAAACAGGAAAATGAATAACTACAGTGTAAGTGCAGGGTAAGAAAGGATGAGAAGAAAGACTGAGGTTGATTGTTTTTATTACCATAGTGATGAATGCACCTTTTACAGATTATTACTGCCTTCTTATAACAAGTAAGATTACTCAGAGTATGTAGTTTATAAGTTTTCTTTATGCATATAAAATAACTCCAGTGATCCTTCCAAGAAAGCTTAAAGCATCAAACCTAAAACTTCTTCAACTAAACCTATGCTTATTTATTGCTCTAAACATAAATTAGTGGCCTGCCACAGCCGACATCTGTAGAAAATCACTATGACGAAATGTCTCTTCCTCAGTATGATTTAGTAGTATTTGTTACTTTTCACGATGCGTTGGGGAAATATGTTTTTCCACATGGCATATTTTTACTTTTTTCTTTGATGCTTATTTTTATAGTACATTGTTTTGTTCTCCACCCAACCCATTGTTCTTTTCGTTTAAATTTTCTTCCAAATAAACATTATTGCTTTTCTGAAGTAGTATTTTCAAATCCAAAATTAGCTTCCCATGTGCCTGGGGGTCCTTTTTAAAAATATGACTACTTTGAGATATTTTGAGTGGATGCATATTTGGTATTCAGTTTTTTATTTATCTTCTAATTCTGTCACTGAGATGGACAGTAAAAAAAACTGCTGATCATAGTCATATGTTTAGGCGATTTAAGGAAAAAAACAAAACAAAAATAATACAGAAGCATCTGGAAAAGTTGGATCAGCAATGAGGATAATAGTCTGGATGAACTATTGTGAGATAAAGGCATATGCTTCTCCTAGTAAAATTTCTGTGACATCACACAGGATGAATAACTAAATACAGTTAACCCTTGCACAAAGTAGCTGTTAGGGTCTGACCTCCCTGGAGTTGAGAATTTGAATATAACATAGAATTGGCCCTCCTTATACATGTTTTTCCCATGAAACGGTTCCACATCCATGGATTCGAACAACTGTGGATCATGTGGTACTGTAGTATTTACAGTTGAAAAAAATTCACTTCTAAGTAGATTTGAGTAGTTACACAACCCATTTGTTTTTTAAGTTTTTGAAATTTATTTTATCATTTTGGCTGTACTGGGTCTTTGTTGCTGCCTGGGCTTTTCTCTGGTTGAGGTAAGCGTAGTCTAGTCTCTAGTGGTGCACTGGTTTCTCACTGCTGTGGCTTCTCTTGTTGCAGACCACAGGCTCTAGGGTGCTTGGGCTTCAGTACTTTCAGCTCATGACCTCAGTAGTTGTGGCTAGTGGGCTCTAGAGCACAGGCTCTGTAGTTATGGCACGCAGTTTAGTTGCTACTAGGAGTGTGGGATCTTCCTGGATCAGGGATCAAACTCATGTCTTCTGCACTGGCAGATGGATTCTTTACCACTGAGCCACCAGGGAAGCCTCTACAACCCATGTTGTTGAAGGGTCAACTGTATTTCTTTTGAACCTTCTCTTGTAGCTCAGAAACTAAGAATCCTCCTGCAGGGCAGGAGACCTGGATTTGATCCCTGGGTTGGAAAGATCCCTTGGAGGAGGGCATAGAAACCCTCTCCAGAATTCCTGCCTGGAAAATCCCCATGGACAGAGGAGCCTGGCAAGCTGCAGTCCATACAGTTACAAAGAATCAGACACAAGTGAGTGACTAAGCACAGCACAGCACACGGAGCTAGCTTTGGTGCTTCCCAGGTGGTGCTAGTGGTAAAGAATCTGCTTGCCAACGCAGGATACATAAGACAGAGCTACCTTTGAAAATATATTTTGAAAATAATCCGCAAAATAGACTTGAACCCATTCATTTGTTGTTGTTCAGTCCCTTAGTTGTGTCCAACTCTTTGTGACCCCATGGACTGCAGAACACCTGGTTTCTCTCTTCTTCATTATCTCCCTGACTTTGCTCAAACTCATGTCCATTGAGTCGGTGATGCCATCCAACCATCTCATCCTCTGGGCCCCTTTCTCCTCCTACCTTCAATCTTTCCAGAGATCGGATCTTTTCCAATGAGTCAGCTCTTTGTATCGGGTGCCCAAAGTATTGGAGCTTCAGCATCTGTCCTTGCAATGAATATTCAGCTGGATTTCCTTTAAGATTGACTGGTTTGATCTCCTTGCTGCCCATGGGACTCTCAAGAGTCTTCTCCAACACCACAGTTAAAAAGCATCAATTCTTCAGCACTCAGCCTTCTTTATGGTCCACCTCTCACATCCATACATGACTACTGGAAAAACGATAGCTTTGACTACATGGAGCTTTGTCTATAAAGCAATGTCTCTGCTTTTTAATGTGCTGTCTAGGCTTGTCATAGCTTTTCTTCCAAGGAGCAAGTGTCTTTTAACTTTATGGCTTCAGTCACTGTCCACAGTGATTTGGGAGCTCAAGAAAATAAAGTCTGTCACTGTTTCCATTTTTTTCCCCCAGCTATTTGCCATGAAGTGTTGGGGCCAGATGCCATGATCTTAGTTTCTCAAATGTTGAGTTATAAGCCAGCTTTTTCACTCTCCTCTTTCAACTTCATCAAGAGCCTCCTTTAGTCCCATATATACTATATTTTTTATCAGTACCACAACTTATTATGTTTTGATTGTCATGTTAAGAGCATATGAACACATTGCAGTGACCACATTTTTAACTTTGCACAAAAATAATGAGCTTCACTGTACCCTCACTTGCTCCCCTGTAGAACTACACATCACTCCTTGAAGTGCTCTTATGCTTCCTGCCATTTTGTGACATGTGCCATGTTTGTTATTAATTGTGCAAAGCTTCCTGAGAACAGTCTAGACATTTATGTCTAGTTTATTATTACTTACCTACCCTTGAACATATGAAATGTAAGTAGGTATTCAGAGTATGTGTAAAATGAAATAATGAAAGTGAGAGATTAGCTGAGAAGATTATATACATAAACATAGTACCTCTGAGTGCAGATAAATATAAAAATCTTAAAGCTGTGGGCTTGAAATATATGTTATGTTTCTCATAGAAGTTTATAGCTTAATAGGAAATAAATTTCTAGTCTGAATTACTTTGGGTTTATTTTTCGATACAAAGCCTTACTAAATCTTTTTAAAAGACACATTTAAAACATTTGACTCATGATTGATCAGTTCAGTTCAGTTGTTCAGTCGTGTCCATCTCTTTGTGACTCCATGGACTGCATGCTTGACATTTTATGATAATTTCTTATTTAAAGTAGTTATGGAATTAAGGTTGGAATTAGGGTTACTGTTAGGGTTAGGGTTAGAAATATGCATACTTCTCGTAATAATCATAATTTTAAAAATAATGTTAACGTAACATTTCTTGGAGTTTCTCTTGCTTTCACAGGAAATGCCTTGTGTGTACTTTTAGTTCTTTATGCACAGGGAAATGTTATTTAGGAAAAATAAAAAGTTTATATATTCAAGGGAACATTTCATGCAAAGAAGGGCTTGATAAAGGACAGAAATGGTATGGACCTAACAGAAGCAGAAGATATTAAGAAGAGGTGGCAAGAATACACAGAAGAACTGTACAAAAAAGACCTTCATGACCCAGATAATCATGATGATGTGATCACTCACCTAGAGCCAGACATCTTGGAATGTGAAGTCAAGTGGGCCATGGAAAGCATCACTACAAACAAAGCTAGTGGAGGTGATGGAATTCCAGTTGAGCTATTTCAAATCCTGAAAGATGATGCTGTGAAAGTGCTTCCCTCAGTATGCCAGCAAATTTGGAAAACTCAGCAGTGGCGACAGGACTGGAAAAGGTCAGTTTTCATTCCAATCTCAAAGAAAGGCAATGCAAAAGAATGCTCAAACTACTGCACAATTACACTCATCTCACATGCTAGTAAAGTAGTGCTCAAAATTCCCCAAGCCAGGCTTCAGCAATACATGAACCACAAACTTCCAGATGTTCAAGCTGGTTTTACAAAAGGCAGAGGAAGCAGGGATCAAATTGCCAACACCCGCTGGATCATTGAAAAAGCAAGAGAGTTCCAGAAAAACATCGATTTCTGCTTTATTGACTATGCCAAAGCCTTTGACTGTGTGGATCACAGTAAACTGTGGAAAATTCTGAAAGAGATGGGAATACCAGACTACCTGACCTGCCTCTTGAGAAATCTGTATGCAGGTTAGGAAGCAACAGTTAGAACTGGACATGGAACAACAGACTGATTCCAAATAGGAAAAGGAGTACGTCAAGGCTGTATATTGTCACCCTGCTTATTTAACTTCTATGCAGAGTACATCATGAGAAACGCTGGGCTGGAAGAAGCACAAGCTGGAATCAAGATTGCCAGGAGAAATATCAATAACCTCAGATATGCAGATGACACCACCCTTATGGCAGAGAAGAGAAACTAAAAAGCCTCTTGATGAAAGTGAAAGAGGAGAGTGAAAAAGTTGGCTTAAAGCTCAACATTCAGAAAACAAAGATCATGGCATCTGGTCCCATCACTTCATGGAAAATAGATGGGGAAACAGTAGAAACAGTGTCAGACTTTATTTTCTTGGGCTCCAAAATCACTGCAGATGGTGACTGTAGCCATGTAATTAAAAGACACTTACTCCTTGGAAGAAAAGTTATGACCAACCCAGATAGTATATTCAAAAGCAGAGACATTACTTTGCAGACTAAAGTCTGTCTAGTCAAGGCTATGGTTTTTCCTGTGGTCATGTATGGATGTGAGAGTTGGACTGTGAAGAAGGCTGAGGGCTGAGGAATTGATGCTTTTGAACTGTAGTGTTGGAGAAGACTCTTGAGAGTCCCTTGGACTGCAAGGAGATCCAACCAGTCCATTCTGAAGGAGATCAACCCTGTGTGTTCTTTGGAAGGAATGATGCTGAAGCTGAATCTCCAGTACTTTGGCCACCTGATGCGAAGAGTTGACTCATTGGAAAAGACTCTGATGCTGGGAGGGATTGGGGGCAGGAGGAAAAGGGGACGACTGAGGATGAGATGGCTGGATGGCATCATGGGCTCGATGGACGTGAGTCTGAGTGAACTCCAGGAGATGGTGATGAACAGGGAGGCCTGGCATGCTTCGATTCATGGGTTCACAGAGAGTTGGACACGACTGAGCAACTGAACTGAACTGAACTGAGTCCATGATAGATTTATTATGGGGCTTCCTAGGCAGCACAGTGGTAAAGAATCTGCCTGCAAATGCAGGAGGCACAAGAGATGGTGAGTTCTATGTCTGGGTTAGAAAGAGTAGGAAATGGCAACCCACTCTAGTATTCTTACCTGGAAATTCCACAGACAGAAAAGCCTGCTAGACTAAGTCCAAGGGATCACAGAAAGTCAGACACAAGTGAGCACACACACACACAGAGTTATTATTTTTCATTTATGTCTTTCTTTATAAGTGGGGTAAATTAGTATGCTTAAGAAACACACCTCATGATATAATCAGGACATCAAATAATGAATTATTTCTCCCATCCATGTACTTTTCTCAGTACACTCATCTTCTCTTCTTTTGGATGAAAACTCCATTAAATCTCAGAGTTTTCAGCTTAGACCTTAGTCCTTTAAATTGCATTTAATCTCAACTCAAATTAGAATGTTCAGTGTCTATAATTAAACACTGAATTAGCATTCATTAAATCTTTTCTCCCCCGAAACACCTCGGTTGAAACAGTCTGTTTCAGACTGGAAATTATCAGGAAAAAGGGCAGAGTGATGGTCAGTCAGATGGGTTTCTCCTTACAGTTGCTATTTTGACCTCAATAAGGGGAAGGAAGGTTTAGTCAGGGGCAAGGACAAGCACAACTTTCAGTTGGTGTGATCTGATAATAAGGTTGGTCCTGTGCTGTGACTTGGACAATGGGGTATGCTTTGGGATTCTGCCCAGGTTTGTTCCTGGTCCCCCTTTTCTGTGGAGGAAGCATCTCTCTTGAGAAAAGTCCCTTAACTGCCATTTTTAGGCTCTGAGCATCGCTGCTACAACTTGGGACTCTTTCTCCAGAGGTCTCTGCTTCCTCCAGACAGTCTTATAGGGAAAAACCCTACAAGACTCTTTTCCTGGTGTGGCCTTCCTTGGTCTGTAGGAAACACTTCTTTTGGATCTCATAACCTATCACATTCTGAAGTGCAAGTGAATGCTTCCATAGTCGCACTCTCCTGGCTTCATCATCTAAGCAAACATGGAGCACATTTCTCATAGGCAGGAGTCAGATCCCACTTACAGTTTAGATTTCTCAAACTTGAACCAAGTACCAGCTCTCTCTGTATCAAACAATTTCAGCAAACATACTTCAAAAACAATTTTCCTAGGTAAGGGAATTGAAGCCCCATCTCCTCTTACTAGGAGGAGATAACACTAGGAATTAGAAGTAGGATTTCATGACTTTTAAGCAGCCCTCCCTCCTCTCATATTTTATAAATATCTTTGATTTGGATCAGGGATCCCAAGGACCATGGAATGGGTTTTATTGCATTCCTATGCCAGATTCCCTTTGGGTGGGTGGTTAGGTAAGTCTGACCCAAACTCATTATTGGACCCTCGGTTAAACCTGAGAACCAAGCACATTTAATATCCTGTTACACCAGTCATTGAAAGTATGAGGAATGAGGAACAACTAAGTTGAACCATATAGAAGTGCTAATATTGAATTATTTTAATTTACACAAAGAGTAATTTCATCCATCTAATCCTAGGTTCTTTTAAATATGCACTTGTATAATTTACTGGGGTTCCTTGGTGGCTCAGTTGGTAGAGTCTGCCTGCAATGTTGGAGAACTGGGTTTGATCCCTGGGTTGGGAAGATCCCCTGGAGAAGGTAATGATGACCTACTATAGTACTTTTGCCTGGGGAATCTCATGGACAGAGGAGTCTAAATAGCAAGGGTATGTTATTCCTTATCTGAAATCTTTGGGCTCAGGTGGGTTTCAGAATTCAGAAGATTTTTAGATCTTTGACTTAGATTTTTTCATGTAGTCCAGCACATATTCTTTATATTGCATATCTCCCCGAAGCCCTCGGATTTATCTACTGGGAGTATTTGGTCATGGAAAATTTTGTTTTATTTATAATGACAATTGTGGTCTCAGGCTTAGAATTTGCATTTCCTATTAACTTTTTAGTCATGTGATGAGAAGTCTAGGGAATATGTGAACAATAGGCAGGGGATACACTGCCTTCTGACCAGGGTTTCTTTAAAGCTCAACACTATGAAAACATCATCATAAGAACTCTGTCTGTCATTAATTCATTTCATTTCATGCTGTCTTAGTAACTGAGTTCACTCTCCAGTATGTGAACACACTATTTCATAAAATTATAGCAAATGAATAGGCTACATTTTAGAGGTTTAACATTGAAAATAAAGTGAGACAAGCATGGATATTTCATAGTTATCAATCTGCCTCTTATTCATTTGCTACTAGGAATGTGATCAATATATAAGTCAAAACTGAATTTCTAGCTGCTCTACCTAGATTTTCTTCTTACTCTAGGTTCAGTTCAGTTTAGTTACTCAGTCATGTCCAACCCCATGAACTGCAGCATGCCAGGTCTCCCTATCCATCACCAACTCCTGGAGTCCACCCAAACCCATGTCCATAGAGTCGCTGATGCCATCCAACCATCTTATCTCCGTATCCCCCCTTCTCCTCCTACCCTCAGTCTTCCCAGCATCAGGATCTTTTCAAATGAGTCAGCTCTTTGCATCAGGTGGCCGAAGTACTGGAGTTTCAGCTTCAGCATCAGTCCTTCCAGTGAACACTCAGGACTGATCTCCTTAAAGTTTATCAAATTTTAGTGTGTAGAACAATTATTTTATAAGAGCACACACATAGATATTGTTAAGTCATGGAAATTAAGTCTTTTCCCCCAGGGTAATTGTTACCTACATATGGCTTTCACTGAAGGCTTTGACTTTAGAAAATGACCTCTTCCTCTACCTAAGAGGTGGCATCACAGTGACAGGCCCTGTAAGTATAATGATAAAATCAATGTGAGGACTCCACTGGGGGTTTCTCTTTGTCGAATGTATATAAATGGCTGCTGCTCACAGGTATGCGACTTCTAGGTGTGCTGGAGCAGGAATATCCATTTGGCTTTAAGTCATTACACTTGGCATTGTAGGATTTCACTTTTCCTGCTTTCTGTAAATGGAAACTATATACACTTTCGGAACTGCTCAATAGGAGAACAGGTATGATATGAACAAAAAATACTGTCATCAGGCATTTAGGAAGCCATTTCTTTGTGCCTGCCACTATTAGTAGCAAATAAATTTATGCCTCCCTCCTGCCCCCTCGAAAGTGGGTCTAAACTGAAAGCAATAGTAATGAGTTATGTTTGTATGGCAGAAATTCTAAAGGAAATCAGTCCTCAATATTCATTGGAAGGACTGATGCTGAAGCTGAAGCTCCAATACTTTTACCACCTGATGCAAAGAACTGACTCATTTGAAAAGACCCTGATGCTGGGAAAGATTGAAGGTGGGAGGACAAGGGGACGACAGAGGATGAGATGTTTGGATGGCATCACAGACTCAATGGACATGAGTTTGAGTAAGCTCTTGGAGTTGGTGATGGACAGGCAAGCCTGGTGTGCTGCAGTCCATGGGGTCGCAAATAGTCAGACACGAATGAGCGACTGAACTGAACTGAAGAGATGGATCTAAAAATCTTTATCTAGAAAGATAAACCCTGCCAAAGCCAGAAAAATAATGGTGTTAATGGTGAATGTGTTAGATATTTTTTGCTGCAAGACAAATCACCAAAAACTGTTTCTAAAAACAACACACATGTATTGTCCACAATTTATGTCAGAAGTCTGGGCACAGTTTACCTGGGTCTCCTGCTTCAGACACAGGAGGCTACAATCCACATGTAGGCTAGAGAATCGGTTGATGAAACATCTGCTTTAGAGCCACTTGAGGTTGTTGGCGGTATTCAAGTATTTGCATTACTGAGGTTTCCGTTTCCTGCTGGAGAATGCTCTTCCATTTTGGCTTTTGGTCACGTCTGCGTTAGGAGGTATAGAATTCCATGGACAGAGTAGTCTGGCAGGCTATAGACCATGAGGTCACAAGAAGTCAGACACTACTGAACAATTGACATAATGCTATCTATCTACCCCTGAGTTCTTTTGATATTTTCTTATTTTGTATATAATTAATACCACCATAAACCAAAATGGTGGCCGCACAATACATTTATTAGTTTTCATGTAACATTTAATGTGAATCACATACATGGCATTATGTTCACATGTATAGTCTCCGGAATTGGCCAAACTAGAGTGTTTCATTTTACTATGTTGAATGTGGTAGATTTCAAAATAAACTCAGCAGCTACACAGAGATGAAGACATCCATAAAAATATGTATTTATGAGTTCTAGACATAGCAGAAATGTAAAATGTTTCTTATAAATGAGGCCTAGTGGAAAGTGTTAGGAATGATATCTCTATTCTTTAGCCACATGGAGAGCTGGATAATAAAAGAGAGGGAATTTCGTGCTGCAGGAAATCTTGTCTTCTATAGTTGCTGTTTACTGACTGTAATCATAGCATTATTTTTAATGTTGTATTTCACATCAAGTACACTAAATGGTAGTGTTCACAGTATCACTCTTTTATCAGGAATAATGAAAAGAGGTAAATAAGTGTCAATTGCCATGAAATGTAATAGAAAAACTCCTGTTCATTTTTCTGAGATGTATTTCACCTATCCAAATTATGTTAAATTTGCTTAGCATTTATTTGCATTGCATATTTCAATTAGTTCTTGAGTTTTAACCGTGTCTACTGAAATTTGGAATTGACTTTTCTTTCCCCCCAATCTCAATTGTACACAAAGAAGTATTGTACGATTGTGAGATTTTTATGTTACAGTTGTTTGTAAATTTTAGCTTCTTTGGAGTATGCTTGTGTGGAGTTGCGTAAAGTTTGCTTCAGTGCACAACTGTTGAATATCAGGTATCAGTTCTAAACTAAAGAGGAATTTCAGATCACATTTCACAGGATTATGTGAACAGAGATGATAGCTACTTCAGCCACCTCAGCTTCAGTTGTTTCTCGGCTGACTGACCATGCCATCAACTCTCACCCTTCTCCTGCCCTGTGTTTCCCATTTACATCTCAGCACACAAAGAAAAGGGCTTAGTTGAAAAATCCTAGGGATTTTTTTAAAGAAAAGTTGTGTCCTGAGATGTAATATTAGCCCTGTATAAATCAGAATTGAATTATAGGAAGAAACATAAGCAAAGGCTGAAAACTGAGATACTGGAGAGAGAGGCTCTTGAAGTCTAAACTCTGAGATTATTCTTTAGCTTTGTGTTCTTAGGCAAGTTACTTAATCCATGAAAATCTGGTTCCTGATCAGTAAAATGGGGGCTTCCCTGGTGGCCCAGATGATAAAGAATCCACCTGCAGTGAGGGAGACCTGGGTTTGATCTCTGGGTTGGGAAGATCCCCTGGAGAAGGGAATGGCTATCCACTCCATTATTCTTGCCTGAAGAATTCCTTGGACACAGTTCATGGGGTCACAAAGAGTCAGACACAACTGAATGACTTTCACACACAGTAAAATGGGGGCTAGAATTGTGTTTGCTTTTGCTGTGTGATTAAATGAGAAAACATGCAAAGTATTTAGTCCAAGTTACATCAGCTATTAAGCATTATTATAGCTTTCCCCCTTGTATTTTTGAGGTGCCTCAAAAATATGGACTGCTGATGACAAAATATGGAAACTCAAAAATCAGGGAAGATCTTCATGGTTACTTTTTCATAAAGCCATCTATACATGTTCTTTAATACACATTACAGTGTTTATTTTCATAGTGTTGTAAAGGTTGTTTGCTTGTTTTGATGTCTGTTTTTGTAAGATTTAAGAGTACAGATTGTGCTCATTAGAAGAGCTTCATTAGAGCAGAGATTGTGTTGAATTATTTCTTTTTTTTTTTTTTTAAATAATGTGTTCTTATTACTGAGGTAAATACCCAGCATATATCAAGTGCCAAGTAAATATTTGTAAAATGAATATATGGATGAATCTATGGATGGATTGGCTGAAAACAATCATCCATGTGATATATATACATACTAGAAGGCCATGAAAACTGTAGAGAATTAATTTATTTACACATCAGATTCTAATCTGGTTCACATTGTATCCTTAGTGCCTGTAACTGATCCTCAAACACATATATGATTGAATAACTATTAAATTTAATGACATGAAATGGCCAATATTCATCTACTTCTGCCCTACAAAAATGACAATTTCATATAGTTCAACATGATATTTGAGGAAGAGATTAGTAAATAAATTTTCCAATCCTTGAGTAATTGTCCTTTATGGTTTTAATTTTAATGTTAATTGTGTATCACAAACTTCTGGGAGTTATACAGTAAACATTAAAGATTGCTGAGAGGCAGTCCTAAGAGGTGGAGGAATAGGATGGGGAGACCACTTTCTCCCCTACAAATTCATCAAAAGAGCATTTATACGCCAAGTAAATTCCATGAAACAAATTCTAAATGCTGGCAGAGGACATCAGGCACCCAGAAAAGCAGCCCATTGTATTCGAAAAGAGGTAGGAAAAAATATAAAAGACAAAAAAAGTGACAAAAGAGGTAGGGACAGAGCTCCATCCCAGAAAGGGAGTCTTAAAAAGAGAGGTTTCCAAACACCAGGAAACACTCTCACTGCCGAGTTTGTGGTGAGCCTTGGAAGCACAGAGGGCAACATAACAGGGAGGAAAAATAAATAAATAATTAAACCCCACAGATTACGAGCCCAATGGTAACTCCCCCAGGGGAGAAGCAGCGCATATGCTTGCATCCGCCACTAGCAAGCAGGGGCTGGGCAGGGAGGCACGGGCTGCATTGCTTAGAGTAAGGATCCGGCCTGAATGCCCCGACGGTAATCAGAGCGAACTAACTTGGGCTAGCAAACCAGACTGTGGGATAGCTACCATGTGAAAAGCTCTAAACTAAGACACCACTAGGACCGCACAAAGAACAAAGGACGGAACAGAATTAGCCAGCTGCAGACCATCCCCCTCCAATGACAGGCAACCAGAGCTGGAAGGGGGCAGTCACAGCCCCAGAGAGATGTTATCTACCAAGTTGCAAGCAGGCTTCTTTGCTAACTAAGACTTCTGGGGCTTCTGGACAGTCACCATCCACCTGAGAAGGTGCGCCAGTTGTACACCCAGAAATCTGAGCAGCAGGGACAGGAGAGGTTATAAGTCGCAGTGACAATGCTTGCCAAACTCCTCATCACCTGAGCTGTTCGGACCTGGGGAGGGCACAAAATGCAGGCCCAATGGAGTCTGCGCCTCTAGGACTACCCAAGTGCCTGAACCTGAGTGGCTTAGACCTGGGAGGTGTATGCAGCCCAGGGCAGGCCTCAGATGGTTCCTGGAGGAGCAACCTAGAGCCTGCGCTGTGTGGGCAGGGAGGGTGCATGCACCATGAGTGGGGGCAGGCCCAGTGTGGCTGAGACACTGCGAGCACACGCCAGTGTTATTTGTTTGCAGCATCCCTCCCTCCCCACAGTATGAATGAACAAGTGAGCCTAAAAAAAGTGTCCACCACCACCCTCCTTATGTCAGGGCAGAAATCAGACACTGAAGAGACCAGCAAACAGAAGAAGCTAAAACAGAGGGAACTGCCTTGGAAGTGACAGGTGCAATAGATTAAAACCCTGTAGTTAGTACCACTTACACAGGAAGGGGCCTATAGATCTTGAGAAATATAAGCTGGACCAAGGAACTATCCAAAAATGAACTGACCCCACACTGCCCACAACAACACCAGAGAAAGTCCTAGATATATTTTTAGTGTTTTTATGATCATTCTTTTTTCTTTTTAACTTTTTAAAAAATTTTAAGTCCTCTATTACTCCTTTAATTTTCATTTTTATAACCTATTACTTTTCAGAAAAAGACCCTATTTTTTAAAGCAAACTTCATATATATATATATAGAATAATTTTTGTGACTTTTTCTTCTTCTTTTCTTTAATATTGTATTTTTTGAAAATCCAACCTCTATCTACATTTTTAATCTTTGCTTTTCGGTATTTGTTATCAATTTTGTACCTTTAAAAACCCAATCTTCAATACCCATTTTTACTTGGGAGCGAGATTACTGGCTTGACTGCTCTCTCCTCCTTTGGACTCTCCTTTTTCTCCACCCGGTCGCCTCTGTCTCCTCCCTCCCCCTTCTCTTTACCCAACTCTGTGAATCTCTGTGTGTTCCAGACAGTGGAGAACACTTAGGGAACTGATTACTGGCTGGATCTGTCTCTCTCCTTTTCATTTCCCTCTTTTATCCTCCTGGCTACCTCTGTCTCTTTCCTCCCTCTTTTCTTCTCTGTATAACTCCCATGAACATCTCTGAGCGGTCCAGACTGTGGAGTGCACATAAGGAAGTGATTACTAGCTAGCTTGCTCGCTCCTCTTTTGATTCCACCTCATCTCATTTGGGTCCCCTCCAACTCCCTTCTCCCTCTTCTCTTCTCCATGTAACTCTGTGAACCTCTCTGGGTGTCCTTTACTGTGGAGAAACTTTTCATCTTTAACCTAGATGTTTTATCAACGGTGCTGTATAGAAAAAGTCTTGAGACTACTGTAAAAATAAGACTGAAAACCAGAAGCAGGAGGCTTAAGTCCAAATCCTGAGAATATCAGAGAACTCCTGAGTCCAGGGAACATTAATTGATAGGAGCTCATCAAATGCCTCCATAACTACACTGAAACCAAGCATCACCCAAGGGCCAACAAGTTCCAGAGCAAGACATACCATGCAAATTCTCCAGCAACATAGGAACACAGCCCTGAGCTTCAATATACAGGCTGCCCAAAGTTACTCCAAAACCACTGACATCTCATAACTTATTACTGCACTCTTCATTGCACTCCAGAGAGAAAAAATCCAGCTCTACCCACCAGAACACCTACACAAGCTTCCCTAACCAAGAAACCTTAACAAGCCACTGATACAACCCCACCCACAGTGAGGAAACTCCACAATAAAGAGAACCCCACAAAATGCCAGAATACAGAAAGCCTACCCCAAACGCAGCAATATAAACAAGAAGAAGAGACAGAGGAATACCCAGCAGGTACAGGAAAATGCCCACCAAACCAAACAAAAGAGAAAGAGATAGGGAATCTACCTGATAAAGAATTCTGAACAATGATAGTGAAAATGATCCAAAATCTTGAAATAAAAATGGAATCACAGATAAATAGCCTGGAGATAAGGATTGAGAAGATGCAAGAAAGGTTTAACAAGGACCTAGGAGAAATGAAAAAGAGTCAATATATAACGAATAATGCAACAAATGAGATAAAAAACACTCTGGAGGAGACAAATAGTAGAATAATGGAGGCAGAGGATAGGATTAGTGAAATAGAAAATAGAATGGTAGAAATAAATGAATCAGAGAGGAAATAAGAAAAACCAATTAAAAGAAATGAGGACAAAAAAAAAAAAAAATGAGGACAATTTAAGAGACCTCCAGGAAAATATTAAACTCTCCAACATTCGAATCATAGGAGTCCCAGAAGAAGACAAAAAGAAAGACCATGAGAACATACTTGAGGAGATAATAGTTGAAAACTTCCCTAAAATGGGGAAGGAAATAATCACCCAGGTCCAAGAAACCCAGAGAGTCCCAAACAGGATAAACCCAAGGCAAAACACCCCAAGACACATATTAATCAAATTAACAAAGATCAATCACAAAGAACAAGCATTAAAAGCAGCAAGGGAAAAACAACAAATAACACACAAGGGGATTCCCATAAGGATAACAGCTGATCTTTCAATAGAAACTCTTCAGGCCAGGAAGGAATGGCAAGACATACTTAAAGTGATGAAAGAAAATAACCTACAGCCCAGATTACTGTACCCAAGGATCTCATTCAAATATGAAGGAGAAATCAAAAGCTTTACAGACAAGCAAAAACTGAGAGAATTCAGCACCACCAAACAAGCTCTCCAACAATTGCTAAAGGATATTCTCTAGAAAGGAAACACAAAAAGGGTGTATAAACTTGAATCCAAAACAATAAAGTAAATGGCAATGGGATCATACTTATCACTAACTACCTCAAATGTAAATGGGTTGAATGCCCCAACCAAAAGACAAGGACTGGCTGAATGGATACAAAAACAAGATCCCTATATATGTTGTCTACAAGAGACCCACCTCAAAACAAGGGACACATATAGACTGAAAGTGAAGGGCTGGAAAAAGATATTCCATGCAAATAGAGACCAAAAGAAAGCAGGAGTAGCAATACTCATATCAGATGAAATAGACTTTAAAACAAAAGCTGTGAAAAGAGACAAAGAAGAACACTACATAATGACCAAAGGATCAATCCAAGAAGAAGATATAATAATTATAAATATATATGCACCCAACATAGGAGCACTGCCATATGTAAGACAAATGCTAACAAGTATGAAAGGGGAAATTTCAATAAGACAATAGTAGTGGGAGACTTTAATACCCCACTCACACCTATGGAAAGATCAACTAAACAGAAAATTAACAAAGAAACACAAACTTTAAATGATACAATAGACCAGTTAGACTTAATTTATATCTATAGTACATTTCACCCCAAAACAATGAATTTCACCTTCTCTTCAAATGCACACAGAACCTTCTCCAGGATAGATCACATCCTGGGCCATAAATCTAGCTTTGGTGAATTAAAAAAAAATTGAAATCATTCCAAGCATCTTTTCTGACCATAGTACAGTAAGATTAGATCTCAATTACAGGAGAAAAACTATTAAAAATTCCAACATATGGAGGCTGAACAACACGCTACTGAATAACCAACAAATGACAGAAGAAATCAAAAAAGAAACCAAAATATGCATAGAAATGAATGAAAATAAAAATACAACAACCCAAAACCTGTGGGACACTAAAAGCAGTGCTAAGAGGAAAGTTCATAGCAATACAGGCATACCTCAAGAAACAAGAAAAAAGTCCCATAAATAACCTAACTCTACACCTAAAGCAACTAGAAAAGGAAGAAATGGAGAACTCCAGGGTTAGTAGAAGGAAAGAAATCTTAAAAATTAGGGGAGAAATAAAGGCAAAAGAAACAAAAGAGACCATAGCAAAAATCAACAAAGCCAAAAGCTGGTTCTTTGAAAGGATAAATAAAATTGACAAACCGTTAGCCAGACTCATCAAGAAACATCAAGAAACATCAAGAAACAAAGGGAGAAAAATCAAATCAATAAAATTTGAAATGAAAATGGAGAGATCACTACAGATGACACAGAAATACAAAGGATCATAAGAGACTACTATCAGCAATTACATGCCAATAAAATGGACAACGTGGAAGAAATGGACAAATTCTTAGAAAAGTACAACTTTCCAAAACTGAACTAAAATAGAAAATCTTAACAGACCCATCACAAGCACGGAAATTGAAACTGTAATCAGAAATCTTCCAGCAAACAAAAGCCCAGGTCCAGACGGCTTCACAGCTGAATTCTACCAAAAATTTCGAGACGAGCTAACACCTATCCTACTCAAATTCTTCCAGAAAATTGCAGAGGAAGGTAAACTTCCAAACTCATTCTAGGAGTCCACCATCACCCTAATACCAAAACCTGACAAAGATGCCAAAAATAAAGGAAACTACAGGCCAATATCACTGATAAACATAGATGCAAAAATCCTTAACAAAATTCTGACAATCAAAATCCAACAACACATTAAAAAGATCATACACCATGACCAAGTGGGCTTTATCCCAGGGATGCAAGGATTCTTCAATATCTGCAAACCAATCAATGTAATACACCACATTAAAAAATTGAAAAATAAAAGCCATGTGATTATCTCAATAGATGCAGAGAGAGCCTTTGACAAAATTCAACATCCATTTATGATAAAAACTCTCCAGAAAGCAAGAATAGAAGGAACATACCTCAGCATAACAAAAGCTATATATGACAAACCCACAGCAAACATTATCCTCAATGGTGAAAAATTGAAAGAATTTCCCCTAAAGTCAGGAACAAGACAAGGGTGCCCACTTTCACTGCTACTATTCAACATAGTTCTGGAAGTTTTGGCCACAGCAATCAGAGCAGAAAAAGAAATAAAAGGAATCCAAATTCGAAAAGAAGAAGTAAAACTCTCTCTCTGCAAACAGATGACATGATCCTCTACATAGAAAACCCTAAAAGACTCCACCAGAAAATTACTAAAGTTAATTAATGAATATAGTAAAATTGCAGGATATGAAATCAACACTGAGAAATCCCTTGCATTCCTATACACTAATAAGGAGAAAATAGAAAGAAAAATTAAGGAAACAATTCCATTCACCATTGCAACGAAAAGAATAAAATACTTAGGAATATATCTACCTAAAGAAACTGAAGACCTATATATTAGAAAACTATAAAACACTGGTGAAAGAAATCAAAGAGGACACTAATAGATGGGGAAATATACCATGTTCATGAATTGGAAGAATCAATATAGTGAAAATGAATACACTACCCAAAGCAATCTATAGATTGAATTCAATCCCTATCAAGCTACCAACGGTATTTTCACAGAGCTAGAACAAATAATTTCACAATGTGTATAGAAATACAAAACACCTCGAATAGCCAAAGCAATCTTGAGAAAGAAGAATGGAACTGGAGGAATCAACATGCCTGACTGCAGGCTCTACTACAAAGCCACAGTCATCAAGACAGTATGGTACTGGCACAAAGACAGAAATATAGATCAATGGAACAAAATAGAAAGCCCAGAGATAAATCCACATACCTATGGACACCTTATCTTTGACAAAAGAGGCAAGAATATACAATGGATTAAAGACAATCTCTTTAACAAGTGGTGCTGGGAAAACTGGTCAACCACTTGTAAAAGAATGAAACTAGAACACTTTCTAATACCATACACAAAAATAAACTCAAAATGGATTAAAGATCTAAATGTAAGACCAGAACTATTAAACTCCTAGAGGAAAACGTAAGCAAAACGCTCTCCAACAAAAATCATAGCAGAATCCTCTGACCCACCTCCCAGAATACTGGAAATAAAAGCAAAAATAAACAAATGGGATCTAATTAAAATTAAAAGCTTCTACACCACAAAGGAAACTATAAGCAAGGTGAAAAGACAGCCTTCTGAATGGGAGAAAATAATAGCAAATGAAGCAACTGACAAACAACTAATCTCAAAAATATACAAGCAACTCCTGCAGCCTAATTCCAGAAAAATGAACGACCCAATCAAAAAATGGGCCAAAGAACTAAATAGACATTTCTCCAAAGAAGACATACAGATGGCTAACAAACACATGTAAAGATGCTCAGCATCACTTATTATCAGAGAAATACAAATCAAAACTACAACGAGGTACCATTTCACGCCAGTCAGAATGGCTGTGATCCAAAAGTCTACAAGCAATAAATGCTGGAGAGGGTGTGGAGAAAAGGGAACCCTCTTACCCTGTTGATGGGAATGGAAACTAGTACAGCCACTATGGAGAAGAGTGTGGAGATTCCTTAAAAAACTGGAAATAGAACTGCCTTATGACCCAGCAATCCCACTTCTGGGCATACACACCGAGGAAACCAGAATTGAAAGAGACACGTGTACCCCAATGTTCATCGCAGCACTGTTTATAATAGCCAGGACATGGAAGCAACCTAGATGTCCATCAGCAGAAGAATGGATAAGAAAGCTGTGGCACATATACACAATGGAGTATTACTCAGCCATTAAAAAGAATACATTTGAATCAGTTCTAATGAGGTGGATGAAACTGGAGCCAATTATACAGAGTGATGTAAGCCAGAAAGAAAAACACCAATAGAGTATACTAACACATATATTGGAATTTAGAAAGATGGTAATGATAACCCTATATGCGAGATAGCAAAAGAGACACAGATGTATAGAACAGTCTTTTGGCCTCTGTGGGAGAGGGAGAGAGTGGGGTGATTTGGGAGAATGGCATTGAAACATGTATAATATCATATATGAAATGAATCAGCAGTCTAGTTTCAATGCAGGATACAGGATTCTTGGGGCTGGTGCACTGGGATGACCTAGAGGGATGGTAAGGGGAGGGAAGTCGGAGGGGGGTTCAGGATTGGGAACACGTGTACAACCGTGGCAGATTCATGTTGATGCATGGCAAAACCAATGCAATATTGTAAAGTAATTAGCCTCCAATTAAAATAAAATAAAGATTGCCATCCCATATTTGTAATCTTAAAAGTTCTGGTAATGAATACTGAAACTTGGTATTTTAAATAAAGCTTTATAGTTATTTCTAAATTCTTCAGATATTTATCAAATCTGGGAACTACTCATCTTAATTTGTTACTTGTAGATTGTCTTGAAAATAATTAAGCCTCTTTAAGATGATCTTCTTAAACAGTATTTACCTTTTGTTATTATGTTTTTACTTCAGGTTAAAATATTTGGAAACAGATAATCTAACCCATGGGGATTCGTATAGCAATAGCTAGAGAGTATTTTTTTCCTTCTTAGATTTACGGTTTATTGCAGATGACAAAAAGATTTGTTAGCGATGACTGAGTTCATTAAGGAATAAGAAATAAGTATATTTTCTACTTAGGTATCATGTTGAGCAACTGTGCAGATGGGTTTCTGAGATCAGCTTCTAGTCTCCTTTCACCTGGAAAGTACTTACAGTTTATTTACCTTGGAACTAAGGGACTGGTCCCTCTTCTGGTATGACAGAGACTATGCTTTCAAATTCTGTTTTATCCTCTTCCGAATCTCACAACTATGATTTTCTGGAATGGGATATCTACTTTTGAATTTGGTCGATTAATAATCATGTTTAAACTTTGTATTACTCTTATGTATTTAATTAATGCCTTGGAGAAAAAAATGCCTACCCACTCCAGTATTCTTGCCCAGAGAATTCCATGGACAGAGGCTACAGTCAATGGGGTCACAAAGAGTTGGACATGACTGAGCAGCCAACTAATTAATAAATACACATTAATTAAATAATGAGACATTATTTGTGATTTACATAGAAGACTATGTGTCCTTCCTATCAAATTTGCATGTCACAAAAACTGGGAGCTTGTTTTTGAAAATACTTAAATTTAGATATATTGAATATTGTCTGTCTCTCTTCTTGACATAAGTGTGCATGTCTGGGTTCTTTCTTCTTACCAGCAAACAGCTTTATTTCTTTATACTTTGGCCATGACAAGTAAGAAGAAACACTGGTTCAGCTAGAATTCAGAATCAGGTTTTCTGATCCTGAAGTCCAGGGTTTTGTATCTGTTTTACTTTTTTTTTTTTTGGCATTGCAACCACATTCTAAGCTCATTAAGAATAGCCAAGTACAATTTAAGATAGATGTCAGGCAAAAGAGTTTTTAATAAATGCCAAGTGAAGTGTCTGGTTTGTCCTTTAATAATCATGTTTGGGAGATAATCATAGCAGTCATGTGAACATTTTAGTGTTTTTGAAAGACCTATGTTCCAACTATGTCATCTGTGAAGACCAACTCCATACTGAAATCTCTCTAAGCAAATTACTCTCCAACTTAAAGTTAGTCTTATGTTTAACTATCTTTACTGTCAAAATATTTCACTATATGACTAAGTATCTTGTGCTACTCCTTTATCCTATGTCTTGTTCATTCCACAGTCTACGTTGAGGACAATTTTTCGTGATTCTCTGATGTATTATGAAGCCTTTCTAATATCTCAAATTCTTATTCTAGATTATTCCTCTGAGTCCTTCCTAACTCTTGTATGCTTTTCATTGCTTAGGTAATTTAGAAAGCTTCATTTTATATCTGTGCTGCTATGCTACTGTGAAAGCATCTCAATAACTCATTGACTTTAATAGCTAAATCACACCATTGATTTATATTTATTTGGCATGTGAATTAGCATGACCTTCAGTATGTCAGTTTCATTTGGGGAGATTTGCAACACATTGTTTCTCTTAATTATTTACTTGGGTATTGTGTTTGATGTACATTCAGTTTCATTTTTGTTGTCTGTTTATATCTTGTTTGCTAATCCAGTTAAAGTATAAAGTGCAAGCATTTTCACCCTGTAATTTGCATTATGAAGGTATTAAATCTTAGTGTAATATTATGGGGAATTTTATTCTTATTTTTCTTAAAGTTTACTTTTTTGTGTCTTCAAATGTATAAATATGTAAGCATTTTTAAAATTTAGAGAAAAGCATCAGTGGGTAGTATATCCATTGAAGTAGATATGCCAAAATCTTTTTTGTCTGCAGATTTTCAAGCCATATGCTCATCTAGACATGAAAAAAATTGGCCCATTTATTGCTCTTTTATTACCTGTTCTAATGGAATGTTTCACATCTATCCATAAGATAGAGTTGTTGAACTTTAAGAGTAGTGATAAAAATATATTTTGGAAGATTGCATTTTAATTTAGTAAATAACCTATAATGTTTTATTTATTTTACTTCTAGGTTAGAGTTTAAATCAAGGAGTATACTGCAACATATTAGCATGTACTAGATTTTAGGAGAAACTAGTTGGTTGCAATAACTGCCCTCTCTTAAAATACTTAAAAAAATATGAAATCCATTTTAATAGAAAAATCCTCTTGATTTTTAATCATGTAAGTTATTGTCTATTCAATAAAGAACATTCATAGACATGTAGAAGCATAAAATTTATGTAAGAGGAGAAAAGAATCCTATGAAAAATAAAATACATGAACAAACATTAATATTGATGCTGACATTAGTTTGAATTCTGTTGTTTTTCTGTCTCTGACTAAATTTTCCAAAGAGCGTGAAATACAATTATGCTACGAAGTATGTCATATTAACCTATCAGAATAAATACACAAACTTGTAATGAAACATAGGCAGAAACATAGCTTTGAATTGTGATTTACAAAGTCTATGGCAGAGAGAGAAAGACGCTAGATTTAAGATGTACAAGGATCTGGCAAATGGAAAACGTGGTATTTGACTATCAAGTAATAAAGGAAAGCAGGCAAACCTGAGAGGGCTCCTAAATAGAGAGAAGTCAGCTGACCTCTGAAATCTGGGAGCGTGAGCACAATTCAGAATCTGAGGATCAGTCAGATCCTCAAATCATAACCAAGTAACATTGGCAGGTTCGAATCCTAGAATTCCTGTTTGTTTTTTTTTTTAATCCTTGTCTACCACACATGTTCATACAATAATTTATAGTGAGAAGGAAATCAGTATCCCCAGAAATATTGAGCTGGCCAGAAAATTCATTGAGGTTTTTCTGTAACATCTTATGGAAAAATGAATGAATTTTTTGGTTCTCCCAATATTTTACCTTAAGCCAAGTATGCTACTTTCAAAAGGTAATCAGGGCTTTCTGAAATTTGTGTGTAAAAGCTGTGCAAAAAGCTGACATATTTTGAGTGCAAGTTGGGGATCAGGTACTATCTGTAGATACTTTATATGCATTACATCTCAATCTTTTGTTTATTTTATTAGAATTTTCTCTATTATACAGAATGGAGGATTAAATCTTTTAAGATTGCACAACTAATAATGAGTTAACTGTATTGGAGATCAGGCAGTTTGACTCAAAACTACAATAAAGTACTATTCTAGAACAAGAAAAGGTGAGACCCTAGCATGAGTGTGATTATATTGGACTGGCCAAAAGTTTCTTTCAGATTTTGCATAGGATCTTTTGGAAATACCTGAAAGAACCTTTTGGCCAATTCAGTATTTGAATGGGATTCATCTTTGAATATCATACTAAAGTAGTGAAACTAAAGAAACTCTTGACCACTCCTATATTTGAAATTCATAGTTTATAGTAAAAATATTAAAGAACATTCCATTTAAGCCACCAAGGATGCACTGTTTATGATACAAGAGAATAGGTAATAAAATTTTAAATAAAATGAGAAGTTTGAATTATTGAATTTTGTCATGGATTTATCTAAATTCATTAGTTTTCTCATCATTCATTCATTCAGTACCTATTTTGCTCTCACTGTCAAGTACTATGTTAAGGATAGAAGAATTAGTAAGACAGAAAGTAAGTCCTTATAAGTCTATAGTCCATTGGTAGAGGTAGTCAATAAATAAGCAAATATATTACTATATATGCTACTATCATGATTTTTCTTGGAAATAGTGTTATAAAGAAAAATAAAGCAGATTAAATGTAATAAGTTAGAGGGGAAGGTTATTTTAGAAAAGATGTTCATGAAAGGATTCTCTAAGAAGGTAAATTTGACAAAAGACCTAAATAAAGTGTATGAATAAGTCTTTTCAATATATGGAAGAAAAAAATTTAAGTGAAGAAGTAAGTGTAAATATGTTGACTTCAGAAAATAGGGGAGGAGCATTAAGAGATGAGATTAAAGAGACATGTAAGAGGAAGGTATGGAGAATCAACAAGACCATGAGGTAAGGTCCCCATGGTAAACCAGATGTGAAGCTGTTGGGAGTTTTTGACAATGAGAATGTTATAGTCAGATTAAAAAAAAAAATTAAAATAACTCCAGCTAGGTGGATAGTGATACCTTAGAATAAAGTGCTAGCAGTGGAAGTTTAAAAAAGTAATCCAATTCAGATATATTCTGGAGACTGAGCACAATATAACTAATTGTTCATGATTTAGGGGTTGAATTTCAGATGTAAAAAATAAAATACTCCAAAGCTTTGACCATAGCAGCTGCTGGTACCAAGTTTGAAGGGTTAGATATATTCAAATTTCTATTTTAGAAACATTAAGTGTGAGATGTCTATTAAAGATCTAAGTGAGGAGAGAGATTTGGCAGTCAGATAAACAGTCAAGAGATAATGGGGCTGTTCTAAGATGAGTATATAAACTTAGGAGTTATCAGATCATGTAGATGGTTTCCAAAGGCTAACCCTAACCCTAACCCTAACCCTAACCATTAAGTAATTAAGGAGTGGGGGTGGGTAGAGAAAGCAGAGGCAAAGATTTGATTTCCAGGTCATTCCAGGGCTTAATAGTCAGGAAGAAGAAGACAATATAGAGAATGAGTCTGAATAGAAACAGTAAAATGAAACCAGGATTATGTCATGTCGTGGAATTAAAAAGAAGAAAATGTTTCAAGAAAGAGGTAAATGTCTAGTCAAATGCTGCTGAAACGTTGAGTAGAATTAAAACTAAATATAGACTATAACCATAGAACTTACCAACATGGAAATTGTCATTATCCTTGAGCAAAACAATTTCAGTGGAATGGTTGTGATCAAAGCACTAAGAGATCAGATGGAGGCAGCAAGTGTAAACAAACCCTTTGAGAAATTTTGCCAAGATGAAAGCAGAGAATTTAAGGAGTAACTAAATGGCACATACTTATAGCTTTCTTTTTTCTTTAGTGAAAGTTATTAGAGAAGATTGGTATGGAAATAGAAACAATCCAATAACGTGAGAAGAAGTAAAATTTGTTTTGAGAGGGAAATGAT
The DNA here is from genome assembly GCF_001704415.2 of Capra hircus. Taxonomy (NCBI): domain Eukaryota; kingdom Metazoa; phylum Chordata; class Mammalia; order Artiodactyla; family Bovidae; genus Capra; species Capra hircus. The sequence goes on from NC_030812.1 coordinate 12,913,936, forward strand.
AATTAAAGGAATAAAGTCTGAGATGGAGACAAGGTTGAAATGCATATAAGTGAATAGTTGACCTTAGCTAGATGTAGAGATTTGTCATCCAGCGTAACAGAAAGGATCATCAGAATTCATCCACAGAGGCACAGACATGATGGCAGATGAAATGGGAGGAGTTCTGATTTGGTTGCTTCAGTTTCTGCCGTGAACTAAGATCTAGTTATCCCCTAAGAGTGGGGAGAAGTAGAAGCTGAAAATTTGAGGAGATGCAAGATGGTATCAGGTAATATATTTTGTAATTGGGAGACTGAACTCATTGGGGACATATATTAGAATCCCAGAGCACTGCTGAGGTCCTGAGTGAAATAAGTGATCCTGAATATGAAGGGAGACTAGCCCATGTGTTTGTGTGTGCTTTCTACAGTCATGTTGAGCAGTTCAGGTGAAAACATAGTGTGCTAAGAGAGTTGGGTTAAGTGAGGATTCAGTTCAGTTCCGTTCAGTTGCTCAGTCATGTCCGACTCTTTGCGACCCCATGAACCACAGCACGCCAGGCCTCCCTGTCCATCACCAACTCCTGGAGTTCACTCAGACTTATGTCCATCGAGTCAGTGATGCCATCCAACCATCTCATCCTCTGTCGTCCCCTTCTCCTCCTGTCCCCAATCCCTCCCAGCATCACGGTCTTTTCCAATGAGTCAACTTTTCGCATTAGGTGGCCAAAGTACTGGAGTTTCAGCTTCAGCATCATTCCTTCATCATTCCAATAAACACCCAGGACTGATCTCCGTTAGAATGGACTGGTTGGATCTCCTTGCAGTCCAAGGGACTCTCAAGAGTCTTCTCCAACACCAGAGTTCAAAAACATCAATTCTTTGGCACTCAGCTTTCTTCACAGTCCAACTCTCACATCCATACATGACCACTGGAAAAACGATAGCCTTGACTAGATGGACCTTTGTTGGCAAAGTAATGTCTCTGCTTTTGAATATGCTATCTCGGTTGGTCATAACTTTCCTTCCAAGGAGTAAATGTCTTTTAATTTCATGGCTGCAATCACCATCTGCAGTGATTTTAGAGCCCCCCAAAATAAAAGTCTGACACTGTTTCCACTGTTTCCCCATCTATTTCCCATGCAGTGATGGGACCAGATGCTATGATCTTTGCTTTCTGAATGTTGAGCTTTAAGCCAACTTTTCCACTCTCCTCTTTCACTTTCATCAATAGGCTTTTTAGCTCCTCTTCACTTTCTGCCATAAGGGTGGTATCATCTGCATATCTGAGGTTATTGATACTTCTCTGGGGAATCTTGATTCCAGCTTGTGTTTCTTCCAGTCTAGCGTTTCTCATGATGTACTCTGCATATAAGTTAAATAAGCAGAGTGACAATATATAGCCTTGACGTACTCCTTTTCCTATTTGGAACCAGTCTATTGTTCCATGTCCACTTCTAACTGTTGCTTCCTGACCTGCATACAGGTTTCTCAAGAGGCAGGTCAAGTGGTCTGGTATTCCCATCTCTTTCAGAATTTTCCAGAGTTTATTGTGATCCACACAGTCAAAGGCTTTGGCATAGTCAATAAAGCAGAAGTAGATGTTTTTCTGGAACTCTCTTCCTTTCTCCATGATCCAGCAGATGTTGGCAATTTGATCTCTGGTTCCTCTGCCTTTTCTAAAACCAGCTAGAACATCTGGAAATTCATGGTTCACATATTGCTGAAGCCTGGCTTGGAGAATTTTGAGCATTACTTTACTAGCATGTGAGATCAGTGCAATTGTGCAGTAATTTGAGGATTCTTTGGCATTGCCTTTCTTTGAGATTGGAATGAAAACTGACCTTTTCCAGTTCTGTGGCCACTGCTGAGCTTTCCAAATTTGCTGGCATATTGAGTGCAGCACTTTCACAGCATCATCTTTCAGGATTTGAAATAGCTCAACTGGAATTCCATCACCTCCACTAGCTTTGTTCATAGTGATGCTTTCTAAGACCCACTTGACTTCACATTCTAGGATGTCTGGCTCTAGGTGAGTGATCACACCATCGTGATTATCTGGGTCATGAAGCTCTTTTGTGTACAGTTCTTCTGTGTATTCTTGCTACCTCTTCTTAATATCTTCTGCTTCTGTTAGGTCCATACCATTTCTGTCCTTTGTCGAGCCCATCTTTACTTGAAATGGTCCCTTGGTGTCTCTAATTTTCTTGAAGAGATCTTTGGTCTTTCCCATTCTGTTGTTTTCCTCTATTTCTTTGCAATGATCCCTGAGGAAGGCTTTCTTATCTCTCCTTGCTATCCTTGGAACTCTGCATTCAGATACGTATATCTTTCCTTTTCTCCTTTGTTTTTCACTTCTCTTCTTTTCACAGCTATTTGTAAGGCCTCCCCAGACAGCCATTTTCCTTTTTTGCATTTCTTTTCCATGGGGATGGTCTTGATCCCTGTCTCCTGTACAATAAGGTATTTTTTTTTTTTTCTTTTCCTTCAAGTAGGCACAGGTAAAAGAGTACAGGAGCTCAGGTTTTATTCAAAGACTAGATGAAAGTTGTGGATAGGGAATCTAAACTGGATTTTTTAAATGAGTAAATGAGGGGCTGGTTGCCAATGAAACAGTAATAGATCAACGGATCAGTGGTCCCAGTGGATTGAAGAGCTTTTGGACTGGGACTGATGATTAGAGTAAATGACCTGAAAAGATAGTGCTTTGAAATAGAAGAATATTGTCAGTTGGCTATTACAGGATACTTGAGTCATAAGCAGCTGGACCTGCCACTGCAGCTACCTGCACTGAGGGGTAACATTCTCCTTTCTCATATTAATAATTGAAAAAGTGGATGTGCAATTCATGTGTCATGTGACATGCTGAATAATGGAAAAATTGAACCTTCTTGTTGAAATGGCATTTGTATACTCCAAAATAATGATAAAGGTAAAAATTTATACTCTTGTGTAAATGGCCCTTCATTGAGATATTCTGTATTTATGTGATTTTTAAAAATCTAGTCCATAGGTCAATTTTGAATAATTTTTACTGAAGTCATAAAATAGAGGATTAATGTTTAAGCTTGTCTTTATATGTGGTGTGCTAAAAACATTGGCATGCATGAAGTCAATGCAATAAAAGATGATTTAGCAAGTTTCTATAATTTTTATACAGTGTTTTAGCCAACATCTTATCAGTGCAAAATAATTCTTGGAATTGGTTTGATTTATCCTGTTTAATTTTATCTTAGTGATCTTCATAAACTCGCCTTTAGCCTTGCATATAGCTTTTATGCATGTATATGCTCCCCAAATAGTACACTACAATTTTGCTATAATTCTCTATTTTTAATCTAAAAAACAGTGTCAATACCTTGAAATAACTAAAGGTATTGAGTTAATACCTTAATATTTTGAAATATTAAGAAGGTATGGGAGTTTTTCAATGTTGCATTGTTATCACTTGTTTTACTTACATGTTTATATGAATATGAGCATTAAAAATGATTCTTTGTATAGAGACTTTAGTAGAAACTAAATGTCAAATTCATTGAACTTATTTTGGAGAAAGACTGTAAACATTCCTTGTTGATAGTAAACAATATAGCTAGCTTTATTTCAGAGAAAAGATAATGTAATTACACATGTATTGTAATTTCTTAAATGGCATGTAGTTTCATCAAAATAATTTTAAATATTTAGAGTCATAGCAAGTTCCTGGCACTAGTTTGTTCTTGTAATTTAAAGCATGTTTTTTAAAATACAAATAATATATCTCATGTTTTTATATGACTGCTTTCCTAGCAATCATATGGTTGGATATGGTTTATCAAGTAAGCAAATCTTAATATCTCAAACTAGTACTTTGTGAATGCCTTCTGACATCAATGAATCGTGCCATGGTTTCTAGAATACACACACACACACACACACACACACACATATATATATATGCTTTTATTGTATACACACACACATTACACATGTACACACACAAATTAAGTCTTTTCTTCTGACAGTATCAGTGATACTCTCACTTATGTGAAAATTTAACCCCACAGGGACATCTGGGGAATTTGGTTGAAAAGTATTGATGTAGAAGCCTAGTTATCCCTTCTTTGACAGTTTTGGCATCCTTTTTGATCCTTGGTTGTATAATCTGCTACTGCTGCTCCCCTGAGCTTCTTAATACTAATCAGTTATGCATCTGAATCACAGAATGGTAAAGGCTGAAGGACAAGACTCAGAATCCTTTCATTTTCCAGAGGAGGAGACTGCAGTCCAGATGGAGTGAGACTTGTCCAAAACATAGAGCAGATGCTAAACTTGAGTCTTCTGACTTGAAAAGTTGTGCCCTTTTCATGTTGAGCTAGAGTGGGGCCTGGAAGAATTGGAAGGGTTTATTGAAGCCTGGTCCAGAGGAAGTTCATCTAGTTGAGGAAAACAAGAGTTTTATGACAGGCTGCCAGGAAAAAAGAAAAAAAAAAGAAAAAGCAGTGTCACTTGAAGTTTGGAGGACAAAAAGGAGTGAATAAAGTATGGATAACTGTAAAAGAACATCATGTAAGGCTGCTAATACATCATCTGTAGTGTTTATTTTGAGCAGTTGGTGGCATTTAGAAAGAAGTGAGGGTTCCAGCCATTTTCAGTAGGTGGTCAGTTTGACATTTCTGTATAATGCCTCTTTGGACTAATAAAGCTTGTCTCTTCCTGCTGGTTCCACTTTCATTGTATTATTTCTGTTCATTTAAAGAAACAGTTTAGTAAATCACAGTATATATGCAAATGCAGGATGTCAAGTGTTTATATAAATTTTTTAAGCCAGGACTTTTTTTTTTATATAACAGATGGGAGAAGTATGAGTAATTTCACTGAAATTCTGTAGTCTTAGTTAAAAAAATTTTTTTTCACTTCATGACATTTGAATATTCAGTTTATAGTTAATAAAACAAATCATATTTTTAAATAAGTGCCTCAATTATTATCAAAACAGAGTCATGTGGTTTGGCAGCTAGCAAATAACATGGACATCTGTTACTGGGAAAATAAATTAAACCCAAATAAATCGAACCATGGTGAATGTTGCTATAATTTGGTAATTAGTTGATATTTTAAAGTATAAATTTATTTATTTCTTTTCTTTTTCTATCTGGAGCATTTCATGTTATTCAATATTCCCTAAATTTCTCAAATCCTGAAACATGGCCGCACCATCCTCCCAGGACCATCTTCTCATAAATTATCTATTCCTCTATATTTATTTGAATATAGTTCTCACACTTTTCCTTATTTGTACCTCTGTATTTTCATTCCCCTTCATTCCCACTTCAGAAGAAGAATTCTTGTTTCCTTATATGTGACTTGGCATATATCTTTGCTCTTGACTACATTGTTCCTTCTGAGATCTTTTTGCATCACTTGTCAAAAAATGTAGTTGGAATAGACCTCAACTCTGCCTCTGTTGGGACAGACTGGAACGGACTCTGCTTATCCCCCTCCAAGTCCAGGGGCTCTACTTTCAAGAGTCTCCTGGTTATCTAGGACCTTATCCTATTTGGAGAGCATGGGTCTTAGATCACTGAAGAATAGCTTGTCCAATGGGAAGAGTTGTGGAGGGAATTTATCCTACTGAAGATTGACCTGCACCATGCAGATCTCTACAAAGTCTACCTTTTGCTTACTACCTGCAGTATGAAGGATTGCTTACATTGCTCCTCAGAAAGGCAATGTCTCCCTCTCACTGGTTTAGACAATACTTGCTCTTGGAAGAAGTGGGAATGCTTAACGATAATGGTCTACTTGGGCTGGGGTGACTCTTTCTTTTATGCTTTATAGACTTTCCTGATCTTTCAGCCAGAAATAAAACTATCAAAGAATGACTATAAAATATGCTTTTCATCTACCTCTTGAAACTCTGTTTATGAATCAGGTTCCTTCAGGGATTTGATTTTTTGACCCTCAATCTTCATCCTGTTTTTCCTTCTTGATGATCTCTGATGTTACAAACTTAAAAGTTTTGGAATTTTTTTTGCTGTTACATGTCCATCAATGAAATGAGCTTCACGAGCCAGCTTAAAAGGCAAAGATGTTCCTTAACTTTTTCCTTTCCTTTTCAATCTTAATTCTCCGCAAGGTACTTGTGGTTGAATGGAGAAGATCAAGCATGATGATTTGTACATGAGAAAAGCACATTAACCTGTATTAAAATTCTTTGTATTTAAAATTAACTGTCACCAACAAGACAATATGTGACTTTTTAAAAATTCTTCCATTACCATTCCTGCAAGGCAACATCTGCATCCAAATCCATCCATACTGAAACATTTTCTGTGCAGATGAGGTATTTCTCTTTCTAGTCAAGGTTAATTTCTGCACTTTATTCTCTGACTCCTGTAACTAGAACACTGTCCTTTCCATCTCCAAACATTTCTGAATCGATTGCTTTTTTTTCTCTTTATCTTCAAACTCTTTGGCCCTCTCTATTGCCTATTTAGCTATTTCTCCTTTTCTGTTATTTTCTATGACCTCTAAAAATAGTTTTCCCGAAATTTCTCCTTTCACCCCTTTCTCACCATGCTATTTTCAGTCTGTCTAAGGGATTGCATTTGTTTTCAAGATTTTAATGACCAGATACTTAGTTGTGCTGTTCTGTGCTTAGTCACTCAGTCGTGTCTAACTCTTGATGACCCCATGACTGTAGCCTGCCAGGCTCCTCTGCCCATGGGGATTCTCCAGGCAAGAATACTGGAGTGGGTTGCCATGCCCTCCTCCAGGGGATCTTCCCAACCTAGGGATTAAACCCAGGTCTCTCTCACTGCAGGAGGATTCTTAACCATCTGAGCCACGAGGGAAGCCCATGTAATTTGTTAGTCATGCCCAAATCTGAATCGATTATTTATTTATTTATTTTGGCTGTGCTGGGTCTTAGTTGCTGCTATTGCAGAGACCAGGGACTACTCTTTAGTTGTGGTGAGTGGGTTTCTCATTGTGGGGGCTTCTCTTGTTTTGGCACCTGGGTTTGATAGTTTAGTTTCCCGGGCTCTAGATCACAGGCTCAATAGTTGTGGCACATAGGCTTAGTTGCTCCGTAGCATGTGGTATCACGTGGGATTGAACCTTTGTCTCCTGCATTGGCAGGCAGATTCTTTACTAATGAACTATTAGGGAACTCCCCACCACCCACCCCCCCCCCCAATCTAAAGTAAATCTACTTTTGTAATATTATGTAAGCATTACTTTAGTAGTACAGTAATAGTAAAGTTGAAGTGATACTAAAGTAGGTTAGAATGTTAAGAGATTTAAAAGAAAGCTACACAAAACCCACACATTTAATTTTCTTCCTTGGAGCAAAACAATTTGCTAACTGAGGCAGCCAGTAAAGTAATATTTTAAATTTGCTTTATGTTTTTGAATCTTCTAGTTTGAAAACAAAGCACATGTTAACTTTGGATTTCAGCCTGACTTAGAGCAATATGTTGTGTAAAATAGTCTTTGAGCCATTCTTGAGCACAGTATGGAAGTTTGTTATTAATATTTGCTTACTATGAACTTGTCTTCCCTCATAGCTCAATTGGTAAAGAATCCACCTGCAATGCAGGAGACCCAAGTTCGATTCCTGGGTTGGGAAGATCCACTGGAGAAGAGATAGGCTACCCACTCCAGTATTCTTGGGCTTCCCTTTGTGGCTCAGCTGGTAAAGAATACGCCTGCAATGTGGGAGACCTGGGTTGATCCCTGGGTTGGGAAGATCTTCTGAAGAAGGGAAAGGCTACCCACTCCAGTATTCTGGCCTGGAGAATTCCATGGACTGTGAAGCCCATGGGGTCACAAAGAGATGGACAGGACTGAACAACTTTCACTATGAACTTGGACCTTTCTAAATTGTAAAAGTACAAGTGATTTCTCCAGGGTACCATTTTTGTGTGTCACTTGAATTTGGCCTATATTTTGACTTTCCAACCTCTTTCTTTCAACACAGTGTTAAATATCTTATTAAATTGTAGAAGGTTTCTTACTTGTAGAATCATCTTAAGGAATTTTATTAGCATTTTTGATTCATGTATTACAATATGAAAAATAAGATTTATATCTTAACTCATAGTGAAGAAGTAAATTTCACCTTTGCTACTGCTGAGTAAATGTTAAGTCTTTTTCAAACAATGAGTAAAGTAGACATACTTCTGACTTTTATAATGTTATATATGGCCTAAACTAATTATGATTTTAGCAATATTAAAAACATCAGGTTAACTTTTCATTAGGTAGAGATACTGAAATTAATAGAGATAAATAGATATAAGCAGGCACACCATAATTTTAGTGGAATTTGGAGGCACATAAAGGAATATAGTTGGAATTAAAATGAAAAGATGAGAGGATGTGAGTTAAGCTTGACTTTGAAAAGCCTGCCGACTTGCCCAAAGTCATACATTAAAACATCTCATCTTTCTTTAAAATAATGATAATTTGGGAAGTATTTTAAGAAAGAATAATTACTAAGCAATATGAAGTAGACAAGGTGTTGTAGAACCTCTTATCTTTAGACTGGACTCAATTTGCTCAATTTCCTTTATGGAAAAGGAAAATTACTAAAAATTATATCTATAGACATGTAAGGGGTTAATTAGCGCCAAGAGCTTTACCACCCAGAGAGAACAGTTTTCTCAATAGAATTACATAGTGTACTATTTGTTTTTCAAAATAGGAGGGATGGTAAGAATTAAAATGTTTCAGAGTTTGTGTTTCTTAGTCTTCTAAATTCCTAACAATAGTTCGTTAATTTTAAAACATATACTTTTTTAACCTTGTTTTTTTCCCATGTATAATGGAAACAAACAAAACTAAATATAAATAACATTCTAAAACTATATTTGCATTTGGGGGAAGTGGGGAGGTAAAGTCAAAACAGTGAAATAAACACTGACTTCATAGGAAAACTTTTTGGTCCTGTCAGAGAAGACAGCGTTCCTTTCTCAAAGAACAAACAAAAGAGCATTTGGCATGACTTGAGTGGCAGGAACGTGGAGAGAGTGCTGTTAAACTGATCAAGAGTTTGAATGCTTGAAAGTGCACGTTTTAAATGTAGCAATTTTTTAAGATAAAAAATTCAGAATCCTTTTTTAAAAAACACCATTGAAACAAAACAATAAAAAGATTTTAAAAGAATAATAAGACTGTTGTTTCATACCTAAATATCAATTATTTAAATTGATGGATAAATCGGAATTTCAGATCTCATTTATAACAGGAGATGATATATTCTGATTCCACAGACTCAGTGAGGAAGTTATTGTTTGCCCTGGGGGATGTTCAAAAATTATACCACATTATTTGGTGCTTGGCTACCTCATTATCTGCCGATCAAGGATCTTTGCATGTCGATGGGCTGCAAAGAAACACTCAGAAGAGTGTTTCTGTAAGGTCATATCTTCTGTTAAATCATAGGTTCTGATTCAGTAGAAGCAATGTACACACACACATTCCTCAGGAAAGACTGTCCTGCAGCAGTAGTTTCCAATGAAACTATTGATAGCTTAATTATATTTATTCACTAAGAATGTAGCTTGTAAGATTTGAACACAAGTTTTACTTTTTATATACTGTAAATAATTTAGCAATTAAAAATTAGGACTGTGAAAAGTGCAAGTGTCAGTTGCTCAGTTGTGTCCTATGCTTTGTTTGTGACCCCCTGAACAGGTTCACGCCATCCTAGGTCCATGGAATTCTCCAGACAAGAATACTGGAGTGGGTAGCCATTCGATTCTCCAATGGATCTTCCCCGCCCAGACAGACTCTTTACCGCCTGAGCCACCAGGGAAGCCCCTGATTTAAATGAATGGCCAAGTATTATATGTGATATTGGAGGAGGAAATATGGCAACACACTCCAGTATTCCTGCTGGGAAATCCGATGGACAGAGGAACCTGGTGGGCTTACAGTCCCTGGGGTTGTAACAATCAGTTGCAACTTAGTGACTAAAGTATCACCACCACCACCTTAGGTGATATAGCACTGAGCCGACTATAACTTTTTTTTTCTTTTTTTAATATGCAGGAACTGCACAGGAACAAAACTTCTATAAATAGAATACAAAGTAGTATCATTTTGTTCAACACTCATACTGTTGCTTTAAATAATGTCTATCACATGGTTGTACTCAACATATATATGTATAATATAGCAATATATATATTTTGGAGAATGGATATGATAAATATCATGAGAATAAAAGTGTTCCAAGTGTTCAAAGGGTGGGTGGGAGTGTATGATGTTTGTAGAAAGTTGTGTGAGTCACATTCCTGGCCATTGCTCAGTGCTGTGTTCTGTCGTGCTGAATTGAAAACCCTGTGATGCATGGTAAGCAAGATGTGAGACATTGCATTTCTTCCCTCCCACATTCATTTGTTCACTCATCATTCTATGGTTTCCGGAACAGTTCCAAGGTGACAAAACTAGAACACAGAAGTAAAAAATAAGATCTTCCAGCAGTGGGGTCACTATGTTTTGGAGGAGACAGGCAAATATATAAGAACTGAAATGATTATGATAAATGCCAAATGCTCTGATAAGCTCTGAGAGAGACAGACACAAAGATAAGGAATATGTAGTATGTCAGGGTTTGGTGCATCTGATTTTGTTTCTTGACGTCTGAACTGAATCACAATGAATGGGAATTAGTCTGACTTATTCGGGTAACATTGAACCTCAGTTTAGTCCCAGTTCCTTTCTTGCCTTGTCACATCACATAGCAAGACCATTACACATTTTCAGATACAGTTGTCCACACACACTGCTTTTTGATTTCTTACTGGGTGAACCACAATTACCACTGCATTGTATTTTTTGTAAGCTCTGTGATTGAACGTGTAATGCCTTTATATTATAATGTCTCTATCTTAATAGTAAAGAGGTAACTTGTCTTGCTAATTGATCCTGTGTATCTTTGTAAATCATATGTAAATGATCTTTGCTTTGGGCTTTTGCTTTGACCCCTAGTAGGAAGTTGACTCAATTTTCATTTTGCTTGGCATTTCTATCAGTGGTTCTCTTTTCTCTTGTCAGGCCCACTTTAAAGTTTTCCTTTATGTTGTATGTGAACTGCCTCAACAGTACAGGGCAGACTCCCATACTGATTCCATAGACCCCCCTGTCTTTCATTCAGGCAGTCAGTTTTCTGTAATTTTCATCAGCTCCCACATTCCCTATTCAGTGATTTAAAATAAATATTTGGTGGTTCCTCATACTAGGGTAAATGATTATGCATTTTCAGCTCAGGCTGAGCTTCAAAGAGATGCCTAACATGCCCTCAAGAATCAGGCTGTCTGTTCACATCTGCCATGTACTCACTTTGTGAGTTAAGGCCACTGAGCTCTTGGGCCTCATCTGCCTCAGCTGAGAGCTGGTGATCATGAGTACTTATGGGAAATTCTTGTGAGGCTTAAACACATTAATGTCTGTGAAATGCTTAAAATAGAAATTAATAACATTAGTTACTTATCTACATGTTCTAACCAGATTATTACCCTGTATTGAAATGATGGAAATGCTACTGACAATAATCGTGGCTAATATTTACAGATGGATTTGCCATGAATATTATAAAACTTAATCTTCAAGATCCCTCACATTAACAGGTCTCAAGGGTTATGAAATTTTAGTAATATTTTCAAAAGTAATATTATAACTAGAGTCATTGAGAACACTGTCTCCTCACTACATGACTTTCTACTCCATCATACTTCCCCTAGTAGGGTGACTGGTGGTGGCTCAGACAGCAAAGAATCTGCCTACAATGCAGGAGACCCAGGTTCGATCCCTTGGTCAGGAAGATCCCCTGGAGAAGGACATGGCAACCCACTCCAGTATTCTTGCCAGCAGAATTCCATGGACAGAAGAGCCTGATGGGCTACAGTCTATGGGATCAATCACAAAGAGTCAGACATGACTGAGTGACTGACACTAAGGGGAAGTTGAGTTGGGGATAAATGTCTTTGGGGTTTAGTAAGAAGTAGTTGAATGGTTCATGGTATCTTTGGTGTACAGCAAAATAATTGCTGGCTGTGCCAGTTATGAATAGCATTAAGGAATATTTGTGCTGCTTATAATGCATAGCTACCAGGGCATACTGACAGGGCTAGAGGTTGGACTGATATGTAAACTCTTTTGATGGCTCTCAGTGCCAAAAAATGTGACTAGCACAAGGAATACAAAGTTTGAAATGTGTGTGAAGGCAGAAGCTAGTTTGTAGACAACCTAATGGTTCTTGTTGTTCGGTCACTAAGTCATGTCCAACTCTTTGTGACCCCATGGACTGCAGCACACCAGGCTTCCCTGTCCTTTAATATCTCCTGGACTTTGCTCAAGTTCATATCCACTGAGTTGGTGATGCCAACCATATCATTATCTGTCGGCCCCTTCTCCTCTTGCCCTCAATCTTTCCCAGCATCAGGGTCTTTTCCAATGAATTGGCTCTTTGCATCAGGTGGCTAAAGTATTGGAGCTTCAGCTTCACATTGAGTCCTTCCAATGACTATTCAGGGTTGATTTCATTCAGGATGGACTGGTTGGATCTTGCAACCAAGGGACAGACTCTCAAGAGTCTTCTCCAACACCACAATTTGAAAGCATCAATTCTTTGGCATTCAGCATTCTTTATGGTCCAACTTTCACATCCGTACATGACTTTCACATCCGTACATGACTACCAGAAAAACCATAGCTTTGACTATATGGATTTTGTTGGCAAAGAGATATCTCTGCTTTTTAATACACTATCTTGGTTTATCATAGCTTTTCTTCCAAAGAGCAAGCATCTTTTAATTTCATGGCTGCAGTCACCATCCGCATAGATTTTGGAGCTAAGAAAATGAAATCTAACACTGTTTCCACTTTTCCCCCTTCTACTTGCCACAGAGTCATGGGATTGGTTGCCATGATCTTCATTTTTTTAATGTTTAGTTTCAAGTCATAGAGCATATAAATTATATAGGGAAATTTTGTGTCTTTTGTTAAATCTATCAATAATAATAAAATGTTTTAATCAATTGTATACTTAAGCAGTTATATATTTAATCAATTATATTATTTTATCAATAATATATGTAATAAATTATATTTCTAATCCTTATAGAAATACTGCAAATCATTTTTATAAAATTTAATTTATAATTTTTATTTTTCAATATATTTTTTCAAATTATATAAACATAATACCTTAATTTATATCTCTGATCTCTAAGCACCACCCAAGCAGTCATTTATTTCTTAGTTCATTGGTTATCAGCCTTCACAATACATTGAAATCATCCAGGGGGCTTTAAAAATTCAATACCCAGGCAATAACTCAGACCAGTTAAATCATAATTTCTGTTGGTAGGAACAGAACATTAGTATTTTTTAAGGGTTAATCCAATGTGTAGGGAGGTTTGAGAACCAATTCCATGGTTAAAAATTTTGGTTTTTGATTTAGGGTAAAACAGAGAATAGTTCCCTGAGGGAGAAGATAGCACTCAGCATAAAAGCAACGACAAGAACAAAACTATGCAGAGGATAGGGATTTCTAGCAAGAAACCTCTCACTCACTCTGTAATAGTGTAGTAAATAAAGGCAGAGATGTGAATTCTGGCCCTGTCATTTTACCAGTTGCGTAAGCTCAATGAGACCATTAAATTCTGTGTGATCTCAAGATCTTTATCTATAATATGCGTGTAGTAGGTACCCTATGTGAAATTAAAGATAACAAATGTAAAGTAACTATTGATTAAAATTAACACAATGTCAATATTGTTATTAATTATAAAGTCATAGCACATGGTGGTTGCGTCAAGGCAGTTGTCACTCTCATCTGCATACAATTGTATACTACTCTCCAGTGGTGGAATTTGCTGACCTCTCCAAGGGCCAGGCCACTTTTGTTTTGTTCATTGCTAGGGCCACAGATCCTAATAAATAGCCTGGTATGGGCTATGACTTGAAAATATTAAATGGCAGACACAGAAAGATAAATATAGCCTGATATCACTTAATGTGGAAACTAAAAAATATAGCAAACTAGTGAACATAACAAAAAAGAAACAAACTCACAGATATAGAAAATAAACTAGTGGTTATCAGTGGGGAGATTGAAGGGGAATAGTTAGAAAGGGGTAGGGGTTTAAGAGATACAAACTATACTATAAAATAAGCTACAAGGATATATAATACAACACAAGGAATATAGTTAGTATTTTTATAATAAATATAAAAGGAATATAACCTTTAAAAAGGGCTTCCCAGGTGGTGCTAGTGGTAAAAAAATTACAACCTCTCCTGCCAATGCAAGTAGACATAAGAGAACCAGGTTTGATCCCTGGGTCAGGAAGGTCCCCTGGATAAAGGCACAGCAACCTATTCCAGTATTCTTGCCTGGAGAATCCCATGGACAGAAAATCATGGCAGGCTTCAGTCCATAGGGTCACACAGAGGCTAACATGACTGAAGTAACTTAGCATACATGCATACAATCTTTAAAAATTGTGAATCACTATGTTGAACACCCAAAACATAATATTGTACAACTATAAATCAGTAAAAATGAAGTAAAAATTTATTAAATGGGTGACTAAATTCATGTGCCTCTCATGGTTCTAAAATAGAAGAATACCACCAGGTTATATGTTTCTTTTGTGTTCTCCTACAACCTCTTCTTTCTCTTGAACAGAAAATTATTAACAGTAATAGCTTACTCTGTGTTAGGTACTGTTGTACTTTACACTAGACAGTTGTTGAGCTGCAATTTGAATTTATATAAGTAATTTTATCTAAGTAAATATAAGTGATGTCATCTGGTCCCATCACTTCATGGCAAATAGATGGGGAAACAATGGAAACTGTAAGACACTTTATTTGGGGGGCTCCAAAATCACTGAAGATGGAGACTTCAGCCATGAAATTAAAAGATACTTGCTCCTTAGAAGAAAAGTTATGACCAACCTAGACAGCATATTGAAAAACAGAGACATTACTTGCCAACAAAAGTCCGTCTAGTCAAAGCTATGGTTTTTCCAGTAGTCATGTATGGATGTGAGAGTTGGACTATAAAGAAAACTGAGCACAGAAGAATTGATGCTTTTCAACTGTGGTGTTGGAGAAGACTCTTAAG
Organism: Capra hircus; assembly: GCF_001704415.2. Classification (NCBI taxonomy): domain Eukaryota; kingdom Metazoa; phylum Chordata; class Mammalia; order Artiodactyla; family Bovidae; genus Capra; species Capra hircus. The sequence goes on from NC_030812.1 coordinate 12,929,038, forward strand.
AATCCCTTGGACTGCAGTGAGAACCAACCTATCCAACCTATCCTAAAAGAATTCAACCCTGAATATTCATTGGAAGGACAGATGCTGAAGCTGAAGCTCCAATACTTTGGTCACCTGATGCAAAACACTGACTCCTTGGAAAAGACCCTGATGCTGGGAAAGAATGAAGACGGGAGGAGAAGGGAATGACAAAGGATGAGATAGTTGAATGGCATCACCAACTCAATGTACATGAGTTTGAATAAGCTCCGGGAGCTGGTGATGGACAAGGAAGCCTGGCCTGGTGTACTGCAGTCCATGGGTTGGACATGCACAGAGTTGGACATGACTTAGTGACTGAACTGAACTGAAGTAATTTGAAAAAAAATCCTCTTGTTAACCTTCCTGTTGCAATCATCACTCCTTTTGTGTAAAAGCAGCCATTGCTATGAACTAGTTGAAGTTCTTGAACCAACTGTTAATTTCTTTATTCAATGTTCCAAGCAATTTTTATCCTCTAGGCTTTTTGGGGACTAGTTGTAACTCTGAGGGGAAAGAATGTTGTTTAAAGAGATATAATCATCATATTTACTTTGGTTGGAAAAATAATTTTTACTTTGCAGAAAATGAACTTATTAATTTTTCTTTGGCTTAGACAAAAACATGTGAACCCAAATCAATACAGCTATTACTTCTGTTATACTCAGATATTCTACTGCTGGAAGCAATGATAAATGTAAACTTTTCCTCTGTAATATTATATCACAGTTCATTAGAGAGCTAACAGTCATATTTAAGAGCCTTTACATTGGAACCTTAGGTTTTACTTATTAAAAATTGTTCATTACTTATAAGGTATTCACTAAATAAAAGCTTACCAAATCTGATTTTCTACTAAAAAGTAGTGATGGGAAGGTGTATGCCATAGGTTATGCAATTCCATTCCATTTCCTTTAAAGCTTCTCAGGAGATAAAATACAAGTCAAGATAAAATCTCTCTATATAACCACAGAACTCAAGAAAACACCAGATGTATCTCTTTATAATGAGAAAAACCTCTTCCAAGTCTGAAGTTATTTTCAGATGGATAAGTAAAATGATTGATTGCCTTTTATATTGCCTTAATTGGTATTCTCTTTCCATTACTCTATTGCAATAGTTTTTAACTGAGTTATAAGTTTATCTTACCTTTATTAGTTTTGGGTTGTATGAGTATAGGCAAATAAAAAGATTATAGAATCACAAAGAAACAGTTTCAAGTATCTCAGCAGAACACAAATGGAGTTCCAGGAAATATTAAGGAAATTGTTGCTCATTCCTAATAACATAAATATGTTTGTTTAAGATGAATGGTAGATGGTTTTGGTGATGAGCCACTGGCCTTTGTAAGTTTCAGAAATAAAATGGCAGTCTTTCTCCTTCCAACAGCAGATGTTTCTCTGCTAATATTGAAATAAACATTTCCTTTGGAAACATCTGTCAGAGTAACATGTCTATAACTGAAATAAATATTGAGGATATTAAAATGTGCCAATTAAAAAATCCACCCATTTACTGGAAAATATACTATTAAAAACAAAACAGACTTTGAGGTAAATTTCCACTATAAATCTGTTAATAATATATACCATAATGTGTGTAGAATATAGTACCACACTGTAGGCACAAGCTACTTTTATGATATTTAACTTAAAATGTGGAATATATCTATTTATGGATTCTATTGGTGTGCCTTGCCAAACAATATGGCTAGCCTCTTATTTTGCATAGCTTTGATTTAATCCAACAAGGAACTATACCATTATCTATGAAAAAAGCATCAGAGAGGTATTTAATAATCCAGAAAATAGGATTTAGAGTCGTCTTGTGCAGATCTAACATGAAGATGTATCTCCATAGAGGCTCAAATTAGAAAAAAATAAATAAATAAAGTTTGATTTCTGAAAAACCCTTAATGTTTTTCTACAAGTTGCATTAAGGGATGAACAAAACTAAAGAAAATAACTTGGATCTCTTCTACCAGTTCAGTGTGTTGATCTCATTTATCCTATTGGCAGAAATGCTTAGTTAATATAATTCCTGTTTACAAAAGGCAAAGAGGCAAAATGGTTATCTGAGAAGGCCTTGCAAATAGCTGAGACAAAAAGAGAAGTGAAGGAAAAGGAGAAACAGAAAGACACACCAAACTGAACGCTGAGTTCCAAAGAATATCAAGGAGAGATAAGAAATCCTTCCTAAGTGAACAATGCAAAGAAAAAAAGGGAAAAAAATGTAATGGAAAACACTAGAAATCCCTTTAAGAAAATTGGAGATACCAAGGGGACAATTCATGCAAAGATGGGCACAAAAAAGGACAGAAACGGTATGGATATAACAGAAGCAGAAGATATTAAGAAGAGGTGGCAAGAATACACAGAAGAACTATACAAAAAAGATCTTCATGACCTGGATAACTTCAGTGTTGTGATCACTCACCTAGAGCCAGACATCCTGGAATGCAAAGTCAAGTGGGCCTCAGGAACAAAGCTAGTGGAGGTGATGGAATTCCAGCTGAGCTACTTCAGATCTTAAAAGATGATGCTGTGAAAGTGCTGCACTCAATATGCCAGCAAATTTGGAAAACTCAGGAGTGTCCACAGGACTGGAACATGTCAGTTTTTAATTCCAGTTCCAAAGAAGGGCAATGCCAAAGAATATTCAAACTACTCTACAAATGCACTCATTTCACATGCTAGCAAGGAAATCCTAAAAATTCTCCAAGCTGGGATTCAACAGTACGTGAACTGAGAAATTTCAGATGTTCAAGCTGAATTTAGAAAAGGCAGAGGAACCAGAAATCAAATTGCCAACATCCGTTGGATCATCAAAAAAGCAAAAGAATTCCAGAAAAACATCTGCTTCATTGACTATGCTAAAGCCTTTGACGGTGTAGATCACAATGAACTGTGGAAAATTCTTAAAGAGATGGGAATACAGACCACCTGACCTGCCTCCTGAAGAATCCATATTCAGGTGAAGAAGCAACAGTTAGAACCAGACATGGAACAACGAACTGATTCCAAATTCAGAAAGGAGTATGTCAAGGCTGTATACTGTCACCCTGCTTATTTAACTTATATGCAGAACACATCGTGCGAGATGCCAGCCTGGATGAATAACAAGCTGGAATCAAGATTGCCGGGATAAATATCAATAACCTCAGATATGCAGATGACACCACCCTTATGGCAGAGAACAAAGAGGAACTAAAGAGCATCTTGATGAAGGTAAAAGAGGAGAGTGAAAAAGCTGAATTAAAACTCAACATTCAGAGAATTAAGATCATGGCATCTGGTCTTATCACTTTATGGCAAATATGTGGGAAAACAATGGAAACATTGGCAGACTTTATTTTCTTGGGCTCCAAAATCACTACAGACATGACTGCTGCCATGGACTTAGAAGATGCTTGTTCCTTGGAAGAAAAGATTAGACAGTGTATTAAAGAGCAGAGACATTACTTTGCCAACAAAGGTCCATCTAGTCAAAGCTATGATTTTTCCAGTAGACATGTATGGATGTGAGAGTTGGACTGTAAAGAAGGCTGAGTGCCAAAGAACTGATACTTTCGGACTGCGGTGCTGGAAAAACACTCTTGAGAGTCCCTTGGACAGCAAGGAGATCCAACCAGTCAGTCCTAAAGGAAATCAACCCTGAATATTCATCGGAAAGACTGATGCTGAAGCTGAAGCCCCAGTACTTTTGCGACCTGATTTGAAGTGCAAACTCACTGAAAAAGTCCCTGGTGCTGGGAAGTATTGAAGGCCAGAGATGGGACGACAGATAATGAGATGGCTGGATGGCATCATTGCTTGATGGACACAAGTTTGAGGAAATCCTGGGATGTAATGAAGGACAGGGAAGCCTGGTGTGCTGCAGTTTATGGGGCTGCAAATAGCTGGACATGATTGAGTGATTGAAAAACCACAACAACAATTTACAAAACTAGTTTAATACTGTGATGGTGGTGTGCTTAGTCACTCAGTAGTGTCCAACTCTTTGTGACTCCATGGACTGTGGCCCACTAGCACTGCTGTCCATTGGGATTCTCCAGACAATAAAACTGAAGTGGGTTGCCATTTCTTTCTCCAAGGGAACTTCCCAACCCAGGGATTGAACACAGGTCTTCTGCATTGCAGGCAGATTCTTTACCATCTGAGTCACCAGGGAATCCCAATATACTTTATACTAATACACTCTAAAGATTTTATTTACTCTTTCCCTATATATTCCAAAGTAATATAAGATGCTGTGAAATTGCTTGTGTGAATTTGTAACCAAAAAGTATTATTTACATTCTTTGATTGGCTCATTTATTTTTCTGTAATTGAGCTGCAGGAGCTCCATGTATATTTTCGAGATTAATTCTTTGTCAGTTTCTTCGTTTGCTATTATTTTCTCTCATTCTGAAGACTGTCTTTTCACCTTGCTTATAGTTTCCTTCATTGTACAGAAGCTTTTAAGATTAATTATGTCCCATTTGTTTATTTTTGCTTTTATTTCCATTACTCTGGGATGTGGGTCATAGAGGATCCTGCTGTGATTTATGTCAGAGAGTGTTTTGCCTATGTTTTTCTGTAGGAGTTTTATAGTTTCTGGTCTTACATTTAGATCTTTAATTAATTTTTTCCAAAGAAGGCATGCAGATGGCTAACAAACACATGAAAAAATGCTCAACATCACTCATTATCAGAGAAATGCAAATCAAAACCACAATGAGGTACCATTTCATACCAGTCAGAATGGCTGCGATCCAGAAGTCTACAAGCAATAAATGCTGGAGAGGGTGTGGAGAAAAGGGAACCCTCTTACACTGTTGGTGGGAATGCAAACTAGTACAGCCACTATGGAGAACAGTGTGGAGATTTGTTAAAAAACTGGAAATAGAACTGCCTTATGACCCAGCAGTCCCACTGCTGGGCATACACACCGAGGAAACCAGAATTGAAAGAGACACATGTACCCCAATGTTCATCGCAGCATTGTTTACAATAGCATGGAAGCAATCTAGATGTCCATCAGCAGATGAATGGATAAGAAAGCAGTGGTACATATACACAATGGAGTATTACTTAGCCATTAAAAAGAATGCATTTGAATCAGTTCTGATGAGGTGGATGAAAATGGAGCCTATTGTACAGAGTGAAGTAAGGCAGAAAGAAAAACACCAACACAGTATATTAATGCATATATATGGAATTTAGAAAGATGGTAACGATAACCCTATATGCAAGACAAAGAGACTCAGATGTAAAGAACAGACTTTTGGACTCTGTGGGAGAAGACGAGGGTGAGATGGTTTGGGAGAATAACATTGAAACATGTATATTACCATATGTGAAACAGATCGCCAGTCCAGGTTCGATGCGTGAGACAGGGTGCTCAGGGCTGGTGCATTGGGATGACCCTGAGGGATGGGATGGGGAGGGAGGTGGGAGGGGAGTTCAGGATAGGGGACACATGTACACCCATGGCTGATTCATGTCAATGTATGGCAAAACCACTACAATATTGTAAAGTAATTAGCCTCCAATTAAAATAAATAAATTTTTTTTAAAAAGCAAAAAAAAAAAAAAAAAAAAAACAAACCCAAAAGTATTATTTACAAAAGGATTTTTTTCCTCTTCAGGTAAAAAAATAAAAAAACAAAACTGATTTTCATATTCCACTAGTCCTATTGGAAAAAGCCATGATGTTAATTGGACCTTTCACTATTTTACTATTAGTTTTTTGCTTTCTTATTTAGCTATAATATTTATGTCTTCTGGGTTTTTCTTTACAGTTACTATAAGTTTTTTCTACCTTAGATGCAAAAGTCACCTGTTTGAAATTATAATCTTCAAATACCACTTAGGATCAATATTCATTGATTTTTCATGCATACATACTTTTTCATGTACACACAGTTTTTCAAAATACCCACTTATCGTCAAGTCTTCATGGTCACTTCCATTCTGCTACTCAGGTTCATGTCACAATTCCTCAGCTTTTAACCAAGCAAAATATGGCAGAGACTATGTGTATTCACCTTTTACTCCTAGGCATGCAAGTAGACTGTATATTCCAGCCTCCTTATAGTTTTACACAGTGGAATGTGGACAAAGGTGATTCGTGTATGTCACTTCAATACCCAGCTTCCAGAAATCTTTCTTACAAAATATTTGACCTTCCTTATCTTTATTCAGCAAATGAATGGAGATACTGAGCACAATATAAAGTACCTGCCCATGAATAATTACCTGAATTCTTGCCAACAGGAATATCTGCATTGGAGCAAGGAATGCATGTACTATAGGAAGCTGCTAAGATTTTCAGGTTAGTTATTACAGCCACTGACATCATTTATTTTGGGCATATAGGTAAAATAATTGCATATTATCTCCTCAATCTTCATCTGTATAATGTATCTAAAGCCTCAAAATAGAATCTTAATATTCCACTTAAATCAGTTCTTCTTTGTATCATTTCTGTTATCAACATCATTCTCGAAGTTAATTGTCAAAAAAGGACAATACGGTGCAATCTTTCTAGTTTGGGATTTTGGTGAGATTGAGAACAGGGGCATTTCAAAATCTGACCATAGGAGATGTAACTCTTTTAAAAGTATTTGATACATTCAAATGTTACATTGCATGTAGTGGATATGATTTGGCAGCAAAATAAAATTCCTTATTATTAAAATGTTTATAATATATTACTTTAGAATTTGGAAAGGCACTGACTAAAGCTGTAGCATGCTGTTCTCTACTCCAGCATGAATTGAAAATTTTGAAATTATTATATTAGTTCCTGCTCATCAGAATTCATTAGAATAATTTATTAGTTTCATCATGAAAACTATCCAAATATTCATTTCCTGAGTTCATGGCAGTGATCATTCATATGGATACCATTGTGTAGTAAGATATGTAAGAAAAGCCTCCAACCACAGATGAGTCATGCCATCTCTACACATGTAGAAGGTATACATAATTCTTTCTCTCTCTTGAAAGTAATCAAAGGAATAGCTCCAGACAACCTTATTACAAAGGACTGGTAAGTTTCTAACACTGGCAGGACTGGCAGCTGGACTGCAGTTGTTAGAATGCCAAATCCCAGACGTGGCATGATTGAATCCAGTGTCTAATCATTTTGTTATAGTAAATTCACAAAGCAGTCTGATTACAGCATGCCCTGTCTTCATGGTGGTACACGTGTTATACATTTGCTATGAAATTGCTAGTGTGAATTAGTAACCAAAAAGCATTGTTTACAAAAGGATTTTTTTTCCTCTTCAGTTAAAAAAAAAGCTGACTTACCTATTCCACTAGTCCTATTGGAAAAAGCCATGATGTTAATTGGACCTTCCACAATTTTGCTATTAGTTTTTTGTTTTCCTATCTAGCTATAATATTTATACTTTCTGTGTTTTTCTTTACAGTTGCTATAAATTTTTTCTGACTTAGATGCAAAAATCAGCTATTTGAAATTATAATCTTCAAATACCATTTAGGACAAATATTCACTCATTTTTTAAAAAACAAATATTAGAGTTGTTTAATATGTTCATGTTAACAAGATTATGAAAATAGGTTCTGTGACTTTAGGCTATGATGTAAGAAATATTTAGAGCTACAAGTTATTTTAAAATCTTGCCAGGAAGATATATAGAAACATTTTAAGAAAATATATTAAATCATTTTGTTTCTGCATACTCTATTAATGAGCAAGAGAACATATTTATTAAATTCTCTTGACAATATATAATACATTAAATAAATCCTTAAAGCTTGGCTGTGAATCTACAGGGTTTTGTAAGTATTTTTCTGCTATGAACAATAGTATATGTGCTACAAACATTCTCTTCTGGTCCTTTTGTACATAAAAACCAGCACATGTAAAATTTGACTACTTTTCCTTTGAGGCAATTTTCCTTCCCTATTTTTGTCTTTGTATTAAAATATTACCAACCCTCATTAATTGGTGGAAAATCTGAATTTTTGCAGCTCACTGAAAGGTGGTCATGGAAAGAAAATCTGGAGTCCTATTGATCTAGTAATTTATCAAGCTACCCAGACACATATTTGTGAACAGAGTTACACATCTGAATAGATATCAACAAATATTTTGGGGGGCTTACTTGAAATCCCGACTTTTAATTTCTTCGTGAGCATTTGCTTTTGCATCAAAAAATTCAGTATCTTCGTAATTACCTGCAAGCACTTTCCCTCTTTTCCTCCTATGAACTGTGTAGTCTTCAAAATTATTCTCTCATATCATGAATTCCTCCCCAATTTTTCTCACTAATCTTGTCTTTCCCTTCAGCACAAGCGTGATATATCTTTCTACTTAGACAAATTTAATGTGCCAAAAACGACCTCAGTATCCCTCTCCAAGCCTGCTGCTGCTATACTGGTTCCCACCACAATAAAAGGCACTACCAGTTTTGCAGTTTTACAGCTCCTAAACCTACAAGTAATCCTTGTATCCTAGTTCTATCACACTTCACATTCAGTTCACCCATAAATTCTATTAGTTTTAAAGTACATCTATAATCTGACTATCCCTTTTATCTTATCTGCTACCACTCTCAGCCAAATTACCATCTACTCTTGTTTTGACCTCTACTCTAGACTTCTAAGTGGTTTTACCTTGATTCTACTCTTGCCCCACTTATAGCTTCTTTACACAGCAGTTGAGCAATCATGTCAATTTTCCCATTGAAAAATTTCCAATGATTTCATATAAAATTTGGAATACAATCTGGCATCCTTGTGATGTCCTCAAAGATCCAGCCCTTTCCTCTACTTCTGTCTCCTACCTTCCCTTCTGTTCACTATGCTGCAGCCACACTGGCCTTCTTGCTAATTTTTGAAATGTTCAAGTTCAGCCCGAGGTATTTTCATTTTTCTGTTTTTGGCAGAATCTATTGTCCCCAAGTTGACGTCTACTCCTCAAATTCCATTCATTTTCTTGTTTAAATAGTCCTCTTTTTTGTTCATCCATTACTTAGTTCTAGTCGTTACTAATCCCTTACAAAGTTTCGTTTTATCACTCTTACAGTGCCTTAAAATTACAATAAAATATTTAGTTTTTCCTTTCTTCCCTTTGAATAATTCAGAACATGTATCCCCAGAATATGCTATTTTGTCATAATGATTATTTTAAATTAAAGGCACTTAGAAACAGCAGGTACAGGAAAGGTACTCTGACCCTCTTTTCCTCTTCCTGAAAGTCAGAGATAAAACTCCTATGTGAAAGGTACCCTTCCTGTACCACAAGAAAGAAAGACATTGTTATATCACCAGAGATGGGGAATTGAGGCTGAAAAATCTGTGCAAAGCAGCCTTGTTAAATTAACATTCACTTCCTGATCACTTGTCTACAATTTGTTATTGCAGCCCCAAATCCTTTATCAGTTCTTCACAAATGTCTTTTCTTTGTCTAAAGGGTATAAAAGCTTTTCATTCTGGTCACTTCTTTGGGTTTTCATTCTCGTGTAAAGGCTTCTACCTATATGTAAAACTGACTAAACTTGTATGCTTTTTCTCCTGTTAATCTGTTTTACTTCAGTTTAATTCTTAGGCCTAACCAGGGACTCAAAGAGGGCAAATGAGACTTCTTACACATACTAGAATTTAACTTTATGAAGTATAAGGTCCCTGTCTTCCAAACTGCAGCAGTCTGATTGTCTAGAAAAAGTTTCAAGAAACATTTGCTGAATAAACACATGACTAAGTCAAACCATAAATAAAATTTTATATCTTTCCATCATGACCAGTTGATATTAATCCTTTTACTTATTTAAGTACAATTTCTCCTACCTCTGTGAACCATTTGAATAAACATCGGGAAAGGAACTATAGTACATTAGGTCTAGTTGTTGTTGTTGTTTTTTCCTACTGTTTCTCTCTTAATTAACCATGTTGATTTATTTCTAGATTACTCTCCTGACTCAGCAGCAAAGTAGCTTTCTTACATGGAGAGTTACTTTGTTGGACATCATCTACAGCAATAATTCTTAAACTGTAGCATGAATCAGAATCACCTAAAGAGCTTATGAAAACAAAAATGACAGGACCTCAATGCCAGGGTTTCTAATTTAGCAGGTCTAGAGTGTGGTTAGAAATCTTCCATTTCTCACTTGCCTTCAGATATTACTGATTCTGCTAGTCTGGTGCACAGTTTGAGAACTACATGTGTACAGAACGTCTGGATGATGGCCAGCTCCTTTTGTCTTGACTTTTTTTCAGAGGGACCTTGGGAGAGAGACCCTTGTGTAAACTTTGCAGTTTTGTATACAGCAAGTTAACGAGTGGGACCCAGAGCCCTCCTAGCTGTGTATACTAGTTGGAGATGTGAGCAGTTGTCAGAAAAAGCGTCCTGAAGAGTTTTCTGAGGGGTGTTTCAAACTTAAAATGTGAAAAAATGAGAAAAGAGCAGCAATAATAAAAGAGGTAGAGACAGAGGCAAAGAATAGGGAGAAGGATTGGAAGGTGGAAGAAGGGGGAGGGAATTTGAAACAACTGGAATGCTGAAATATGTAGAAATTCTAAAACCATACAGAGTGCCTGAAGGAAGCAGCTGAAGCTGGTTTGGAAAAGTTGGTGTTTACAGTGAATTCTGTATGGTATTTATGGATTCAGATTTAGAAAGATTTGCAGTTGATTCTTGAACAATGACAGTGTTAGGGGCGTTGATTGCCTCCCCCCACTGCCCCCCCCCCGCCCCACCACCTTATGCACAGTCAAATATCCACATATAACTTTACAGTAAGCCTTCTATATTTTTGCTTCTGCATTTGCTGATTCAACCAGCCCTGGACTAGGTAGTACTATAGTATGTATTTAGTGAAAAATCTCACATATAAGTGGACCTGCACAGTTCAAATCAGTGTTGTTCAAGGATCAACAGTATTGGGGGCATGAGAGAAACCTAAAGAAATGGACGCAAAGCAAAGATCTTCCATCTCCATTATGTTTAGAGGTCCTTATATAAGTTTACATATATTTAATGCTTGCTACATATATTTACTATTACATTGCTAAGTATTTTATATGTTAACAACCTGATTTAATTAGTCTGTTTGAAATAATGCCTCTCCCATCTCAGGTTTATTATTCTAATCCCAGGGTGGTATTAATAGCAACATTTAAAGATGAGGAAATCAACTTATTAGTCAACAAATAGGTTGGCAAAAATATAATTCTGCATCTGTAGATGTTTTAGCATTCTTCAGACAGTACTGTGGAGGTAGTTGTCTGCTCTTTCTTTGTTACCTGCCTTTTTCTTTGTCACTTTTATTTCTATTCTTCTTATATAATCTAATTCATATGAAACAATTAGTGAAGAGGGGTATATTTAAGAACATAATTTTTCTTTGCTAAAAATATAACAATTTTGACTATGTTTGTGTGTGATTGTGTGTGTTGATGTTTCATCTTTAGAAATTCCTGAGTTTGATGAAATTATATTGGGCAATAAATCACTTTTAATATTAGATTTTTTTTTGGTTATGGCAATAAGATTAGTTATAGTATAAGCCATTTTAAGTGATTCCTGATTTCTGTCAAAAGTTATTGATTTTTTTGACTTGATGAAAAAATTTTAAATTTTGCAGAAGCTTTTCTAGCCAGAGCTATCTGAGTGCTACAGCTTGCCTCTCATATGTCAAAGCTCTTATAGCTATATATATAATAACAGATTTATTGGAGAGTCTGAGCTTTGTAGGGTAAACTCTTGAAAATGATTTATATTTTTTCTAATCATTGCCCCCAGCTGTGCTACATCAAATCTTCCTTCTCTGATGGTAGCAAATCTCTTAATGATGTCTTGAGCAGTTTCTGAAATTTCTCTCAACTTGAAGTTATTAAAAAGCCTAGTCTAATTTACAACTCTAATCTCATATCCTCCCCCCATCATGATTCAGATCTGGTTTGGGGTCAAAGGACTTGGAGCGGGGAGGAAGTGCAGTGGTCTGCTCTCTCATTTTCTTATTATCACCAGGAGTCACACAGAAGGTGATAGTGTATCACTCTAGGCCACCTCCTCAACTTCTGTCTTATGTTTTTATATCTTTAGCTGCTCTAGGAAGAGAGATAGAGGAGAGGGACAAGTTTCTTGCAGGAGCAGTACTCTTTATTGTCAAATACCTTACTTTCCTGGTTAAGGCCAATAGATCATCAAACTCCTGGGGGAGAGATGTCTAATTATTGGCTTTCTAATGAAGTACATAGATAAGTTCCTTGGAGGGAACATCCCCACTGTAAATTTCCCTCATTTATTATTATTTATATTTACTTAACACCTAAATAGCTCAATCTGTCTTATATCCTCTTATACATGTTTGATAAATATTAAATAATTTAACTATCTGGGGAAACTGAACCACAGTGAAACTGAGCAACTTTGCAGGATCATGTATTTAAAATAGTAACTGACAAACTTGGGATTTGAACCCAGGCAGCCTGGCTCCAATACTGTTATTGTTGTTGCTTAGTCACTACGTCCTGTGTGACTCTTTTGCGACCCCTAGACTGTAGCTGCCTGCCGGGGTCCAGCCCCGGTGGATCCAGGGTGATTTGAAGGGGAGACGGCATTGGCAAGGAAAAACTTATTTATTTATTAATATAATATTAGATTAGGAAGAATTAGTGTAGTAGGAAAATTAAGTGGAGAAAAGTGGCTGAATTGTTAGGACCAAACTGGAGCCAGGACCGGCTCTAAGGGGCAGGCTAGGCCTTGAGGTTTAGTCTCTAGGAAAGCTGAGGCACTGGGAACTCCCGCAGGCAGAAAAAATCCCCGTAGCACCCCCACCCGCGCCAGACCCGAGCCAAACTGGATAGAGATGCGAGGTTTAAAAGTCCTGCACGCGCGTATGGTTGAGCCAATCAGCTATGCTGTTACAGGAACAAAGAACTGTCTGTATAAAAGTAAATGTGATTCAGAGTTTGGGGCTCTTGTCAAGACTCCACTGCGCTGGATGAGACCTGAGCCCTAGCTCGAGCTAGCAATAAAACCCCTTTGTGCTTTTGCATTGCTGTAAGCGTCTTATTCTCTCAGTCTTAGGGAACTGGACAGTGGGCATAACAGAATAACTTGGTATACGTGGAAAGCCAATGAAGTTCCAGACAAGGAACTTGCACCATCTACATTAGGCCACCGGTGTCCGTTTGAATATCGGAGAGTGCCCCGCCTTGGGCTCTCTCTCTTACAGATCTTAGAAGCCGGGACAAGTAAGTAAACATGGTGAACCTCCACACCCAGATGGGAATTTAGCCGAAAAAGGGAGAAAAGAACGACATGGGGAAGCCCAGCATCAGTGCAAGATTCCAAAAACTATTTTTCAAAATCAGCTTATATACCCCAATTTATACACAATGGAATATGCAGAGTTATGCAGGGGCAGCAGTCCTGACACTCATTGAGACAAGGCTTTCTTTTGGCATACCCTCCCGTATACAAAAGGTCTCAGGTGGTTTACATTATCTTCTGGCCAAGAGGCTTGTTAACATTTTTATGGCTCTCTTCCTGGATAATTGTCTATCAATCAGAAAACTCCTTTTCCCTAGAAGTGTTTTTTCTTTACTCTGCATCACCCTCAAAGTACTAAATAAAGTTACATTCCTGTAGAACAAAGGTGCAGTGGGTTATAACAAAGAAAGTACTTAACTCAAAGATCTAATGTTGCTAATACTAGGTCTACTACCTGTTTTTCTATATACCAGCTATCTCTACAAATAAAAGATATGAAAATTTGGCAGCAAGTATTGTCTCAACAAATGAAACCTTTAATCAGTCCTATTCTAATGATTTTGACTCCTCGGAAGCCCCTACATTCCTAGGATGTTTTAAGCTTCCTGTGCCTCCCGCAGTCAGGAGGCCTCAAACAATCGCATGCACAGCTGTATGAGTCCTGCAGGCAGGCTAAAAAGCCATCAGAGGGGTTTTGGGATTGAAACACCATTTCAAATGCAGAAAACTAAAGCCTTGAGATGACTTTTTCCAGAGTGCATCAGGAGAGTGGAAAAGTACAGTACAATAAGGCAGGCATATTCTTATTTTGGGGGGTACATGCTCAGGAAATACCAGGGGGAAAACCTGAGATCTGACTCGACCTTGTACGTCAGATCTCTGCCGCATGACCTTGTCACGGGTGGCTTTCTTCACGTTGGCTCCCAGCAGCTGCCAGGTTCCTACTGTCCACGGGATTTCTCAGGCAAGAATACAGAAGTGGGTTGACATTTCCTTCCCAGGGGGTCTTTCCAACCCAGGGATCAAACTCAAGTCTCCTGTTTGGCAGATGGGTTCTTTACCACTGAGCCTCCAGGGAACAGCACCCCACTCCACCCCCCACCCCCAATGCTCTTAACTACTATGTTAAGCTGCCTTCATGTGGTTGTCTCTGACTTGAGACAACAATTTATAGTAAATTGGTAATAATGGTCTGGAGCCAAAGGTTTTTTAAAGATATGATTATAGGTTTTGGAGTCATCAACTTTTTTTTGAATTATGACAGTAGATAAGATCTCTGAAGGGGAGGACCCAATTGGTGAAAACAATAATATTTAAAAACATAAAAGATCCCAGGGAAGAAGACTTTAAAGGGCCAGGTAGACGTGAAGACTTAGTGTCTACAGTACAAATCAGTAGTTGGATGTTCATTCCAGTGTTGCTCTCTAAGTGGCTGTTTCTCATTTATTCAAAGAAGCTAAAATCTTGTATGGGAGGATGTTGGAAAAGACATGCCTCTGATTGCCTAACCCTAAGTAAAGCAAAACCTTAGAGTTAAAAAACCTACCTCCACAAAAATTGTTTATGGAAGCTGAATCAGGGAAGAATGACTGAAGTCATTTAATCAATAATACACCTACTTTGGAATTCATTTTTATTCTCACCACTTATTCAGTTTATTCACTTTAGTTTTATTTATATATTGGCATCTTGTACCTGATGCGAAGAGCTGACTCATTTGAAAAGACCCTGATGCTGGGAAAGATTGAGGGCAGACAGAGAACAGGATGACAGGATGAGATGGTTGGATGGCATCACCAACTCAATGGACATAAGTTTGAGTAAACTCTGGGAATTAGTGATGGACAGGGAGGCCTGGTGTGCTGCAGTCCATGGGGTCTCAAAGAGTCGGACACTACAGCAACTGAACTGGCCTGAACTGGCATCTTGTAACTATAACTATTTGCCTGACCTGACTCTGCTTTGAACACTGAAGTCACTCAAGCCAAAGATTGGAGGATTTTAAATGGAAATGAACAGCTGCAAAATGTTCAAATATGTCCAGTGGATCAAGGATTAGGAAATGAGATTCTGTAATTAGGTCATTATGGCTTTGTAAGATCAAATTAGGGTCATTCATTTCACAGCTATACTGCATGCCTTTGTTAAAATTTGACATTTCCATATTTGATTCATTTTGCATTTTTTTCTAATTATGACATGAAATACAGCTCCAAATTTATTTGTGTATTGATGGTTACCCAGTTTTCCCCAAACCTTTTATAAACTGAGCTATTTTTTTCTTTCCTAACTTTAGATCCGAACATTTTCACATATTATAATATTATGTACATGTTTGTATGTATATTTCTATATGTTTTCTTCTATTCCAATAGTCTATTAATGTACTATCTTGTTTTATTTATGAAAGCTTTATATTTTATATTAATGGACTAATGGCCTCCAATGACTTTGTTTTTATTAAAGAATTTTCCTGGGTTATTCACATTTATTTTCCATCTGAGCTTTGAGGCAGCCTATTTAGTTAAAAACATTTTTTTTTAATTGACATCACATTACATTACAAATTGTTTGAGTCTTCTCCCTTCATGAGTGTTTACAGTTTCTAGTCAAAAACAATATTTATTCATTTCTGGTTAAGTTTGTTTACGGGTACTGTGCCTCTTTTGTATTCTTACAAGTGAGATCTTTTCTTCTACTATAAATTTATCTTCTTTACTTTACTGGTTGCTGTTAGTAGTGTTTAATTGACTTGCTGGTGTTTTTATGGATTAAAAATTGTCCAATGTGGCTCAAACTATTTTATTTAAATGCTTATTTATGAATATTCTGTTTTATGTCATACTATACTGAGTTATTTTATTTCTTACAGAATAATTTTCATTGATTCACTTCTATTTTGCAGGTATTTAAACATATCATCTGTAAACAGGTAACTTTATTTCTAAATCTTATATCTCTAGTTTATCTTTTATCAAAATATTTTTGCAAGTAGCTAAAGTAAAATGTTAGATACTAATGTGACAGAGGACAGCCTTATCTTGTCCTTGACTTTGCTAGGGTAAATATTTATTGCTTCTCTGTTAAGCCTCTTGAACTAAGAATAAGTGTATTTTAACATTTTAAGATAATATCTCTAAATATAAAATATTAAATATTTTATATTTAATTAATATCTATGGATAATATTGTGATATTTCTCCTTAGGCTTAGTAACATGTTAAATTATATTAATAACAGATAATGTTGAACAATCTTCTATCTAGAATAAAATCTCTTGAAAAATGACATTTTATTCATATAATGATCAGAATTCTGCTCACAAAATTTGTATAATGAATGTCTCATAATTCATAAATGATCTCACTATTTTTATACAGTTCTTGACAGGTTTTGTGCAGTACTTAGTAATTTTATGCCTACTTTGAAAAAACAGAATTCAGGGTTTTTATGTTTTTTTTTAAACATATGGTGCATGCATGCATGCTAAGTTGCTTCAGTCATGTCCGATTCTGTACAACCCTATAGACTGCAGCCTGCCAGGCTCCTCTGTCCATGGGATTCTCCAGGCAAGAATACTGGAGTGGGTTACCATGCTCTTCTTCAGGGAATCTTCTTGACCCGGATTGAACCCACATCTCTTATGTCTACTTGCACTGGCAAGCGTCTTCTTTACCAGTAGCACCACGTGAGTAGAGTTTAAATAGCTTTGAAATGATCTATTTGTCAAGGATTTTATATATTTTTCATGTAAAATGATCTAGCTCGGTTCAGTTCAGTTGCTCAGTCATGTCCAACTCTTTGACACCCTATGGACTGCAGCACACCAGGCTTCCCTGTCCATCACCGACTCCTGGAGGTTACTCAAACTCACATCCATTGAGTTGGTGATACCATCCAACCACCTCATCCTCTGCTGTGCCCTTCTCCTTCTGCCTTCAATCTTTCCCAGCCTCAGATCTTTTCCAGTGAGTCAGTTATTTGCATCAAGTGGCCAAAGTATTAGAGCTTCAGCTTCAGCATCAGTCCTTCCAATGAATATTCAGGACTGATTTCCCTTAGGATTGACTGGTTGGATCTCCTTGTAGTCCACGAGACTCTCTAGAGTCTTCTCTAACACCATAGTTCAAAAGCATCAATTCTTTGGTGCTCAGCCTTCTTTATAGTCCAGCTCTCACATCCATACATAACTATTGGAAAAACCATAGCTTTGACTAGACAGACCTTTGTTGGAAAAGAAATATCTCTAATTTTTAATATGCTGTCTAGGTTGGTCATAGCTTTTTTCCAAGGAGCAAGCGTTTTTTAATGTCATGGCTGCAGTCACCATTTGCAGTGATTTTGGAGCTGAAGAAAACAAAGTCTGTCACTGTTTCTATTGTTTCCCCATCTATTTTCCAGGAAGTGATGGGACTGGATGCCATGATCTTCATTTCTTGAATGTTGAGTTTTAAGCCAGCCTTTTCACTCTCCTCTTTCACTTTCATTGAGAAACTCTTTAGTTCTTTAACGAGAACCCCATGAACAGTACAAAAATGATCTATGCCTAGTGCTTTTAGAGAGATCTCAGTTTACAAACATTATTTATTCTGTGGTAATTGATGTATTTAGATTTTGGTTGCAAATCCAGTTTCCATTTTTCTAGAAAAAATTTTTGTTTATCCCATTGTTTTTATTTTTCTCATTTCTCATTTTTTAATTTGATATTTTTAAATTTTAGGGATTTTTTTCTACAATTTTTTTTTTCAGGACTAGGTTGGTTATTAGTTTAATGCATATATAGTTATTTTGAAAACTAGATTTAAATTTTGCTATTATTTTCAGATTTATAAATAACTTCTGTTTTTATCATTAATAATTATCCCCTGTTTTCCTTTGGCTTAATTTGTAATTCATTTTCTAATGTTTTCAATCAGATAGTTTGTTTTCATTATTTTTATTGACACAAAATTTGTAGCTGTGAATTATCTTAATATGTGTTAGGTGTATTCTTTATCAGTTCATCTGTTTAAGAGCATTAAGATTATTTCCATATCTTGGCTATGTAAATAGTACTGCAATGAATATGAGAGATATTTTGAGATTGTTATTTCATTTCTTTTGGATATATTCACAGGATGGGAATTATTGCATTATATGTTAATTATATTTTTAATTTTTTTAGGAAGCTCCATACTGTCTTCCATAATGGCTACTTAATTAATATTCCCACCAACCAGGTATATGGAATCCTTTTTCATATTCTTATCTTATTTCATAATTTTGACTACAGCCATTCTGAAAGTGAAAGTCACTCAGTTGTGTTCGAGTTTTTGTAACCCCATGGACTATACAGCCTATGGGGAATTCTCCAGGCCAGAATACTGAAGTGGGTAACCTTTCCCTTCTCCAGGTGAATCTTCCCAATCCAGGGGTTGAACCCAGGTCTTCTTCATTGCAGGTGGATTCTTTACCAGCTGAGCCACCAGGGAAGCCCAAGAATACTGGAGTGGATAGCCTATCCCTTCTCCAATGGATCTTCCTGACGCAGGAATCCAAGCAGGGTCTCCTGCAAAAAAATGTTAAATGATAAGTATTGGTGGTTTTGACTTGTGTTTCCCTGGTATTAGTGATGTTGAGTATATTTTCATGTACTTGTTAGTCATTTTTATGTCTTCTTTGGAAAATTGCCTTTTCAGGTATTCAGCTCCTTTGCCTATTTTTTAAATTGGATTAATTGACTTTTCACTATTAAGTTCTTATATAATTTGGCTGTTTATCCATTATCATATATAGGACTTGCAAATATTTTCCCCCTTCCATAGGCTGTCTTTTCTTTTTGTTGATATTTTCTTTAGCGATGCAGAAGATTCTGAGTTTGATGCACTTCTTATTAGTTATGTTAGCTTTTGTTGCCTGTACCTTGTCTTATCCAATAAATCATTTGTAAGATTGATGTCAGTGACCTGTTTCCTTGTGATTTCTTCTAGGAATTTTATGGTTTCAGGTCTTATGCTCAAGTCTTTAAACTATTTTGAATTAATTTTTTAAAGTAGTGTAATATAGGAGTCCAGTTTTATTCTTTTGCATATGAATATTCAGTTTCCCCATCATAACTTATTGAAAAGACTATCCTTTACCCATTGTGCATTTCTGGTATCATTGTCAAAAATAAGTTGACTGTGTATGTGTAGGTTTAGTTCTGAGCTTCTTGCTTGTTCCACTTGACTGTATACCTGTTCTTAGGCCAATAGCATACTATTGTGAATACTATAAACTTGTAATATAGTTTGAAATCAGGAAGTGGGGTGCTTCAAGCTTTGTTCTGTTCTGTCAAGACTGCTTTGGCTATTCAAGGTCTTTTGGAGTTCCACACAAATTTTAGGATTCTTTGTTTTAATTTTGTGGAAAATGCATTGGGATTTTGATAGGGATTTCACTGATTGTGTAGATTGTTTTGGGTCATATAGAAATACAATATTTTAATAATATTGATTCTTCTAAGTGAAATGTATAGAATATCTTTACATTTATTTGTGTTTTCTTTAATTTCCTTTATCAATATCTTATAGTTTTCAGTGTACAGGTGTTTCACCTACTTGATTAACTTATTCTTAAGTGCTTTATTGTTTTTGATGTGATTGCTTTCTTAATTTATCTTTTACATCTTCATTGTTAGCAAATAGAAATGTAATTTTTGTATGCTGTTTTTATATCCTACCACTTCATTAATTTTTTATTAGTTCTAAAAGTTTTTGATGGGATATTTAAAGTTTTCTATATATAGTACTATATCATCTACAAAGAGGGATAATTTTGTTTCTTTCTTTTTGATTTGGATGATTTTTACCTTATTCTTGCTGAAGTACTGGGGCTAGATTCCAGTACTGTATTAAATGAAGTGCTGAAAGCAAGCATTCTTGTCTTCATACTGATCTCAGAGGAAAGGTTCTAACTTTGCCCACTGAGTGTGATATTAGTTGTAGTCTTTATTATGGCCTTTATTATATTCAGATACATTCCTTCTATACCTGACTTGTGAATTTTTATTAAGACTGCTGAATTTTAGCAAGTTTTTTATATCTGTTAAAACAATCATATGAATTTGATCCATTCTTCTGTTAATGTGGTATATAACATTTAATGACTTGAGTGTGTTGAACCATCCTTGCATTCAAGAGATATGTCCCATTTCATCATGTTTTTTTATTAATAGGTGGCTTTGAATTCAGTTTATTTATTAGTATTTTGTTGACAGTGTTTGCATTTGTGTTCCTCAGAGATATGACCGGTTATGGTTTTTTCCTGTACTTTCTTTGTCTGCTTTTAGTGTAAGAATAACGTGGCCTCAAGTGTCCCTCTTCTCTTTTGTGGAAGAATTTGAGATGGATTGATATTAATTCCTTTTTAAAGGCCTAGTAGAATTCACCAGTAAAGCTATCTTGTCCTGAACTCTTGTTTTTGTTTTTTTGAAGGACTTTGATTCAATCTCCTTACTAGTAATTGGTTTGGTCAGACTTTTTTTTTCATGGTTCAGTTTCATAGGTTGCATAATTCTAGGAATTTGTCTATTTCTCTATTTGTCTAAAATATTGGCATATGATTGTTCATAGCAGTCTTTCAGATCCTTTAATTTCTCTGGTAACAGTAGTTAGGTCTTTTTCTAATTTTGAGTCCTCTTTCTTTTTTTCTTGATGAATGTAGCTAAATACTTGTCAATTATGCTTATCTTTTAAAAAGGAACCCTCAGGTTCATTGGTGTTTTCTACTGTCTTTAGTCTCTATTTCATTTATCTCCACTCTGTTCTTTATTTCCTTCCTCCTACTAACTGTAGTCTTAGTTTGTTATTCATTTTGTGGTTTTACAATATTAGGTTATTTGAGATCTTTCTTGGGCTTCTCTAGTAGCTCAGCTGGTAAAGAATCTGCATGCAATGCAGGAGACCCCAGTTTGATTCCTGGGTCAGGAAGATCCCCTGGAGAAGGGATGGGCTACCCATTCTAGTATTCTTGGGCCTCCCCAGTGGCTCAGCTGGTAAAGAAACTGCCTGCATTGTAGGAGACCTGGGTTCGATCCCTGGGTTGGGAAGAACCCCTGAAGGAGGACATGGCAACCTACTCCAGTATTCTTGCCTGGAGAATCCCCATGGACAGAGGAGCTTGGCAGGCTACCATCCATAGTGTCACAAAGAGTCAGACATGACTGAGTGGCTAAGCACACACACAGATCTTTCTTGTTTCTTACTGTAGATGTTTATTGCTATAAATTTTTATTTAGAACTACTTTTACTGCCTTCCATAAGTTTTGACTTGTTGTATTTTCATTTTTTCAGGATTTTCTTTTTTGCTTTCTCTTTTGATTTCTTGACTATTGGTTTTTTAGTTGCATTTTGCTTAATATTTGTGAACTTTCCAGTTTTCTTCTTATAATTGATTTCTAGTTTATATTGTTGTGATCTGAAAAGATGCTTGATATGAGTTCAACCTTCTTAAATTTGTTATGACCTTGTTTTTGTGGCCCCACAAATAATTTATCCTGGAGAATATTCCATGTGCACTTGAGAAGAATGTGTATTTTATTGCTTTTGGAGGGAATGCTTTCTAGATTTCTGTTAAAGCCATATGGTCTAACACTTAGTCTATGTCCAATATTTCGTTATCCTTTTTCTGCCTGGATGGTCATCCACTGGTAAAGGGGTTGGGGAGTACTAAAGTTCCTTACACTTATTCTGCTGATGTCTATTTCTCCTGTAAGGCATGCAATATTTGCTTTATATATTTGGGTTCTTATATGTTGTATGCATAAATGTTTATAAATAATATATGCTCTTGTTGAAATGACAGCTTTATCATTATATAAGAACCTTTTCTGTGTCTTATTACCAAATTTGTCTTTTAAGTCTCTTTTGTCTGCTATAACTGCCCAGCTTTCTTTTGGTTTCCATCTGTGCAGAATATCTTTATTTATCCCTTTACTTTCAGTCTATGTGTGTGCTTACCTCTGAAGTGAGTCTCTTGTAGACATGACTAGTTGGGTCTTGTTTTATAAGTGTCCATTCAGTCACTCTGTGTCTTTCTGTTTGAGAATTTTGCCATTTACACTTTAACTAATTCTTGTTAGATATGGACTGATTCCCTGGAGAAGGAAAGGGCAACTGACACCAGTATTCTTGCCTGGAAAAACCCACGGACAGAGGAGCCTGGCAGGCTACAGTCCATAGGGTTGCAGAAAGTTGGACATGACTGAAACAGCTTAGCACACATGCTTAGATTGTTATTTCTTTAACTTTGTATATCTACTATACTTTTTGCTTTGTGGTCACCATGAGGCTTACCCAAACTGTCTTAGGGTTATAACATTATATTTTAAGTTGATAACAACTTATACTCAAACATATTCTAGAAATATATTTTTACTCCTGCTCTCTTGTTTATGTTTTTGATGTCACAATTTACATCTTTTTCTTTTGCATTCACTGATAACCTATTGTAATAATCATTATTTTTACTGCTTTTGTCTTTTTTGCTTTGATTTTTGGCTGTGCTAGGTCTTCACTGCTGTGCAGGGTTTTCTGTAGTCGAGGCAAGTAGAGGCTACTCTCCATTGTGATTTACAGGCTTCTCATTGTGGTGGCTTCTCTTATTGTGGAGCTTGGGCTCTAGGGCTCAGTAGTTGCAGTTCCCAGGCTCTAGAACACAGGCTTAGTAGGTATGTGGTGCATAGGCTTAGTTGCTCCACAGCATGTTCATGTCCATGTTCCCGGACTAGTGAACAAACTCATGTCTGATTAAACCCATGTCTGAAAATGGCAGGCAGGTTCTTTACCACTGAGCCACCAGGGAAGCCTGTGCTTTTGTCTTTTAACTTTCATGTAGATATATGTTATTAGTCACCACCATCACATCATTATAGTTTTTTCTGAATTTAATTATGTATTTACCTTTACCAGTCAGTTTGTACTTTAATATGTTTTACTGTTACTAATTACTATCTTGTTATTTCAGCTTAAAAAAAAAAGTCATATTTCTTGAAAGTCTAGGCTAGTCATGAAGACTTCTTCAGCTTTCGGTTATATGAAAAATTCATTATCTCTTCATTCTTGAATGACAGCTTTACCAGGCAGTGTATTCTTGGCTGGTAGTTTTTCCTTTTTCTTTTCAAAAATTTGAATATATCATGTCATTCTCTTCTGGTCTGCAAATTTCTGCTGAAAAATATACTCAGAGTCTCATGGTTTCCTTGTACTTTAAGTTATTTTTCTCTTGCTCTTTTCAACATTTTCTTCTTGTCTTTAACTTTCGAGATTTTAATAATAATATATCTTGGTCTGAGGGCCTTTGGATTCATCTTATTTGGAATCTTTCCTGGATCTTGGTATCTATTTCCTTCCCTGGGTTAGGAGAGTTTTTCATCCATTATTTCTTCCAATAAGCTTTCTATCCCCTTTCTCTCACGCTTTGCTTTCTTGAATCCATATAACATGAATATTGATTCTCTTTATATTGTCTTTTAAATTCTTTAAGCTATCTTCGTCCTTTTTTTTCATTCCTTTTACTTTTTGCTCCTCCAATTTGCTCTTTTCTCAAGTTCACTAACCCTTTGTACTGTTTCATTTAATTTACTTTTGTACCCCTCTGTTGAATTTTTGAGGTCAGTTATTCTGCCACATTGTAATTTCTGTTTGGTAGAGAAATCGTAAACGTTCTCTTGGTTGAAATTCTCACATTTTTCATGTATTGTTCTCCTAACCTTAGTGATCATCTTTATAATCATTATTTTAAACTCTTTTTTCAGGTAAATCACATGTATTCATACTTCAAATGAATATATTTTATATGAAATATGATATATATTTATAACACTTATATTATTCTTTTATTTGGAACATATTCTGTTGTCTTTTGATTTTTGTTGATTTTCTGTGAATTAGATAAAATAGTCATCTCACTCTTGAATGAGTGCCCCTGTGTAGGAAATGTCTTATCATTGAATTCTGCCCTCATTCTTGGTTGTCTCTGAAACCTTGAATTGTTCAAGCAGATTTCTTTTCTCTCAGTGATTCTTATGGTTGACTGTGTTCCAAGACTGGTCAGTCACTCAAGGGCAACGCCTCCATCAATACTTAGATGCAGGCTTATTGAAACTCAGACCCTCAGGCAGCAGATTTTGTAGTATGCAAATAGCCTTTTCAGGAGAAGACTGAGGAGATCTCTCTTTCAGGAGATTAGCTTTTCCACCTGCTCCAGCTACATGGAACCTAAGGGAAAAGCCAGTTAAGAAGTGTTTTTTTATTTGCTACAACCCCATTGAACCCATGAATACAAGTCCTGTTGGCCACCAGAGCCAGACAATCAAAGTCTGTGCAGTTTGGATGGCCGCCAGAAAAGCTGAGGTGCCAGACATGTGCACAAACTCCTTTCAAAGAGACACCTGCAATCTGGTGTGGGGCAGAGGGACAGCACAAAAATGTCATCTGCTGGCCTTCTTGGTCTCTAGGGAGAATTTTAATCAGCTCGTAGATGTGTGATAAATTAGAAGTCTGCTCCTGAGTCTGTAGCTTTTAAAGTCAGCAAAACAGGCTTCTTTTACAAGAGGTCTTGGCATGTGGGACTCAAAAATGTACCCTCACTGGTCGCCAGAATTAGTTGATGAAGGGATGTGTACTCTGGGTAACAACCATAAAAGCTAAGGCATTAGACATGTTCACAAACTTTTCTCTGGCTATATGAAGTATGACAGAGAAAATGTATGAAGTTGGTAGCTGCTAGCTTCCCCGGCCTCTGGAGAGTATTGTAATTGGCCCTTTGTTATTGTTCAGTCACTGAGTCCAACAAAATGTCCAACATTTTGTGACCCCATGGACTGCAGCATGCCAGGCTTCCCTGTCCTTCACTATCTCCTTGAGTTTGCTCAAACTCATGTCCGTTGAGTCAGTGATGCTATCTGACCATCTCATCCTCTGTTGCCCCCTTTTCCTCTTGCTTTCAGTTTTTTCCAGCATCACGGTCTTTTCCAGTGAGTCAGCTCTTTGCATCAGGTTGACAAAGTATTGGAGCTTCAGCTTCAGCACAAGTCCCTCCAAACAATATTCAGAGATTATTTCCTTTAAGATTGACAGGTTTGATCTCCTTCCTGTTCAAGGGACTCTCAAGAGCCTTCTCCAACACCACAGTTCAGAAGCATCAGTTCTTCAGAACTCAGCTTCCTTTATAGTCCAACTCTCACATCCATACATGACTACTGAAAAAACCATAGCTTTGACTCTACGGACCTTTGTTGGCAAAGTGATGTCTCTGATTTTTCACATGCTGTCATAGCTTTCCTTCCAAGGAGCAAGCTTCTTTTAATTTTATGCCTACAGTCACCATCTGCAGTGATTTTAGAGCCTAAGAAAATGAAATCTGACACTGTTCCTAATTTTTCCCCATCTATATGCCATGAAATGATGGGACCGGATGACATGATCATTTTTTCAATGTTTCACTCTCTTTCACCTTCATCAAGAAGCTCTTTAATTCCTCTTCACTGTGGTTAAACTATAAGCCTACTCCTCAGCCTTCAGCTTTTAAGATAAGAAATTAGGCTTCTTTCAAAAGAAAGACTGGGCGTTTCAGTCTTCTGCTTCTCACTGAACACTGGGGAGGAAATCATGGTAAATCCTTGGAAGTTTTTTAAGAACTTTTTCTTAGTTCACTATAACATTATTATCTCATGGATCTTCTGATCTAGATGTTTTGGGTCCTGTCTATCAGGTAGAAGACTTTAAAAAAGATGGGGAGTCAGAAGAGTGGTCCAAATCCTTCCCTGCTCAGGGAGAAGCTGGGAGTTATAATTTCCTTACCAGTTATGTGTCTAGGCCTCTTTTACCCATTTCAGTGTGTGTGTGTGTGGTTTTTTGTTGTTGTTATTGTTGTTTTCTTATTCACCTGAGTGGCTGAGCTACTTTGGATTTCTTTCAGAGGTAGTCATTCCATAGTTAACTGTAAATTCAGTGTGTCCATGGGAGGAGGTGATTTTAGGACCGTACTCTGTCAATATTTTGAAGAGAAAACCATTCTTTTTCATTATTATTTACCGCCCCCCACGACCAGAGATCTGATCAGAGATTTTGTCTGTCTAGAGATCTATCCTCAATTTTGCAGTTTTTCCTTCTGTCTGAATGAGCTTGCTATTGAAGCTCTCTGTTGTATTTTTAATTTTATGCATTGTATTCTTGAAGTAAAAAAAATTTTTTTGTGATATCTCTGTTGAATCTCTTATTTTGTTCATGCATTGTTGTCTGAGTTCATTGAGTTGTCTGTGTTCTCTTGAATTGCACTGGACTTACTCAACATAAAAATTTTGAACTTTTTCAGCTAACTCATAGGTCTCTATTCTTTTGACGTTCAATTACTGAAAAGTATTGTCTTTCTTGATAGTGTCATGTTTTTCCTTTTTTGTGTATTTCTGTGCATTGATGTCTGTGCACAAGTCTTCTCTTTCAGTCTTCTCAAACTGGCTTCAGAGTGGAAAGATTTGCACCTGATGGTGACTGTGAGGGTGCCAGCTAGGAGGAGTGATAATTTTCCTGGAAAGGCACAGTGGTGAAGTTTCTGCAGCTCTGTCTATTGAGGGCAGCATCAGCAAAGACTATGGGCTCTTTTGTGGTCAAGACTGTGGACTTTCTATGGCTGGCATTAGTGGCTCATGTTGTGGTGGCCCTCAGAAGTTAAGTCTCCTGGTGTCCTCCTATTCTCCATTTTTGCCCTTAAGAAGAAATTCTAAATGATTTGGTCCTTCTCAATGGCAGATTTGGCAGACTGGTACTCAGAGCAGCAGCAAAGCCAGGGTCCTAAAATCAGGTACTTGCAAAATCAGGTCCTTGGTTCTGGAGCATGGATACACTACTGCCACTGTCTGAAGTGCAAGAGTAGACAGATCTACTGTGGGATTGGATTCTTGGTCTATGGGGCTTGCTGAAGTGATTCAGGTCCCAGGGGTAGGGCATAGAAGTGGCATGGGTTCTTGGATAACAGGATGAAAAGCAGTGTTTCAGGCCCAGTGGGCAAGGTGTAAGAGCATGGTGGGTCCAAGTCCCAACTCTGGCACTAGGGGACATGGAACAGAGGAGAAGCAGTACAGCTCTAGTAACAGCAGGTCAAAGATATCAGTTAGAACCCTGGGGTTTGGGACAAAGAGCTCCTGCAGTGCAGCCTGTGATGTGGGTCAGAACCCTGACTTAAGACCTAAGGGAGGGATGCAGAGCAGGGAAATCTTAGTCCTGGTAATGGCCCGTCAGAGTCACAATTTGAGACCTGGGAGATTGGCATGGAGAAGCATCTGTTGTCTTATAGATGATGAGGCACAGTGGCATCCTGTTATTGGAGAACAGAGCACAGCAGTGACTAGTGCACCTGTAGGCAGATCTACCTACAGAGAGAGAGCTCCAGCCCCCAGAAGTGGAAGAGAGAGAGAGAGAGAAAAAAAAAAAAAGTGGGGATTTTGGGCAGCTCTGTCAGCTGGGTTTAGTGTTGCAGGAGACTGTGGGGTTTCTTGATCACAAAGGCTGCAAATGTCCATAGTGTGAGGCTTGCTGGGGTTCACAGCTCTCTGCTCTTCTTTACCCTATGAAGTGAGCTCCCTTGGAGTGGATCCCTCTTGGCACAAAGGTGCTCTGGACAAGGAGAAAATAGCACATATAAAAACTTCCTTTTCTTTTCCATGTGGCTCTTCTTGGTTTATAAGCTTTGCAGGATGACTGTTGCTGCTGCTTTGTAGTCCAGAGATTTCCTAGAACTATTTTCATCAGGCTGTAGTTGTTCATTATTTATTATTTTTGTAGGGGAGATGAATGTTGGAACCTCTTAGCCCTCCATCTTTCTTGAATTTGATTCTGTTTTATAAGCCCCTAATCCTCTGTTTGTTTGTTTTAAATAACGTCATAAAATACTGCACTTATTTTCTTTTAAATCTCTAAATCACTTTGTTTTATAGGTTTTCTTTTTATATGTTTAGATTTTGCTTTTAAAATTTCCAAGCCTAAAATCTCAATCCTTCCTTCTCTCTCCCTCCTACTCTCTCTTCCTCCCTCATTCCCTCCCTCCCTCCCTCCCCATACAAACATATACTTATGTCTCTCTCTCCTTTAGCTCTTTTGGATTTTAAAGACTTTAGTTGAGCTCACTTAAAATTTTAAGACAAATAAACACTTTAAAAAATATTTTCTCTATTTTAAGTTTTTATAAAATAAAAGTGTTAATGATGATTTGTTTTCTAAGGGGTAGAAAAAAAGTTGTTTTGTAGATTTAGAGAAAGACGTTCATTCATTTATGCACTGAATATATATGGAATATATACATACATACATACATACATACATACATATATACATAGTGTATATATGTGCCCTTACTGGAAAAATATAAAAGAATGCCTGTTCTGTAGAGGCGCTGATTTTTTCTCAAAGAACACAACGTAGAACAACTGATTAAGTAATCTGTGTAGTTAGTCTATGGCTAAAACCTGGTATGGAACAAAAATAGAGTGTGGTAAGAGCCTATGAATGAGTTTGTTGTTGTTGTTCAGTTGTTGAGTCCTGTTTGAATCTTTATGCCCACATGGACTGCAGCATTCCAGGCTCCTCTGTCCTCTACTAACTCCCAGAGTTTGCTCACATTCATGCCCATTGAGTTGGTGATGCTATCTAGCCCTCTCACCCTCTGATACCCCCTTCTCTTTTTGCCTTCAGTTTTTCTCAGGGACCTTCCCAATGAGTTGGCTCTTTGCATCAGGTGGCCAAAGTATTGGAACTTTAGCATCAGTCTTTCCAATGAACATTCAGGACTGGTTTCCTTTAGGATTGACTGGTTTGATCTCATTGCAGTCCAAGGGACCCTCAAGAGGCTTCTCCAACACCACAGTTCAAAAGCATCAATTCTTTGGCACTAAGCTTTCTTTATAGTCCAACTCTCACATCCATACATGACCACTGGAAAAACCATAGCTTTAACTAGATGGACTTTTGTTGGCAAAGTGATGTCTCTGCTTTTTAATATGCTGTCTCAGTTTGTCATAGGTTTCCTTCCAAGGAGCAAGTGTCTTTTAATTTCATGGCTGTAATCACAGTCTGCAGTGATTTTGAAACTCAAGAAAATAAAATATTTCACTGTTTCCTGTATTTCCCTTTCTATTTGCCATGAAGCGATGGGACCAGATGCTATAATCTTAGTTTTTTGAATGTTGAGTTCTAAGGCAGTTTTTTCACTCTCCTCTTTCACCCTAATCAAGAGGCTCTTTAGTTCCTCTTTACTTTCTGCCATTAGAACAGTATCATTTGCATATAGGAGATTGTTGATATTTCTCCCAGCAATCTCGATTACAGCTGTGATTCATTCAGCCCTGCATTTCACATGATGTACTCTGCATAGAAGTCAAAGAAGCAGGGTGACAGTATACAGCATGTTATACTCCTTTGTCAATTTGGAACCAGTAGGTTGTTCCATGTCTGGTTCTAACTGTTGTTTGTTGACCCACATACAGGTTTCTTAGGAGACAGGTAAGGTTGTCTGGTATTCCTATCTCTTTAAGAATTTTCAAAAAAAAAAAATAAAAAGGCACAGTTAAAGGCTTTAGCATAGTCAATGAAGCAAGAAGTAGATATTTTTCTGAAACTCCCATACTTTCTTCATAATCCAACAAATGATGGTAATTTGATCTCTTGTTCCTCTGCCTATTTGAAACGCAGCTTGCACACTTGGAAGTTCTTGATTCATGTACTCCTGAAGCCTAACTTGAAGGATTTTGAGTATAACCTTGATAGCATGTTAAATGAATATAATTCTTTGGTAGTTGGAACATTCTTTGCCCTTGCCCTTCTTTGCTGTTAGAATGGAAACTGACCTTTTCCTTTCCTGTGGCCACTACTGAGTTTTCCAAATTTGCTGACATACAGAGTGCAGCACTTTAACAGCATAATGTTTTAGGATTTGAAATAGCTCAGCTGCAGTTCCATTACTTCCACTAGATTTGTTTGCAGTAATGCTTTCTAAGGCACACTTGACTTCACATTCCAGTATGTCTGGCTAGGTGAGGGTCCACACCATCATGGTTATTCTGATTAAGACCTTGAATTCTTCCTCTGTATTCTTGCCACCTACTCTAATCTATTGTGCTTCCGTTCAATCCTTACCAGTTCTGTCCTTTATGGTGCCCATCCTCGCATGAAATACTCTCTTGATCACTCCAGTTTTCTTGAAGAGATCGCTAGTTTTTCCCATTCTATTGTTTTCTTCTATTTCTTTGCATTGTTCATTTAAGAAGTCCCTCTTATCTTTCTTCGCTTTTCTCTGAAACTCTGCATTCAGTTGGGTATATCTTTCCCTTTCTCCCTTGCTTTTTGCTTCTCTTGTTTCCTCAACGATTTGTAAAGCCTCCTCAGACAACCACTTTGCCTGCTTGCATTTTTTCTTTGGGATGATTTTGGTCACCGTCCCCTGTATAGTGTTATGGACTTCAGTCCATAGTTCTTCAAGCACTTTTTCTTTTTCCCAGATCTAATCCCTTGAATCTATTTGTTACCTCCATTGTATAATTATAAGGGATTTGGCCTAGTTCATATCTGAACTAAATCAAATTTCTTTACTTCAATTTAAGCCTGAATTTTTCAATAAGGAGCTCACGATCTGAGCCACAGTCATCTCCAGGTTTTGTTTTTGCTGACTGTATGGAGCTTCTCCAGCTTTGGCTGCAAAGAACATAATCAACTTGATTTCTGGTTTGACTATCTGGTGATGTCCACGTGTACAGTTGTCTCTTCAGTTATTGGACAAGGGCGTTTGCTCTGACCAGCATGTTCTCATGACAAAGCTCTGTAAACCTTTGCCCTGCTTCCTTTTGTACTCCAAGGTCAAACTTGCCTGCTTTCCTGGGTATCTCTTGACTTCCTACTTTCTCATCCCATTCCTCTATGATGAAAAATACACCTTTTTTGGTGTTAATTCTAGAAAGTCTTGTATGTCTTCATAGAACCAGTCCACTTCAGCTTCTTTAGCATCAGTGATAGGGGCATAGACTTGGATTACTGTGATGTTGAATGGTTTGCTTTGGAAACAAACGAGATCATTCTATCATTTTTGAAGTTGTCATTTTGGACTCTTTTTTTGCCTGTGAGGAATACTCCATTTCTTCTTAGTGATTCTTGCCCATAGTAGTAGATATAACAGTCATCTGAAATAAATTGCTCATTTCCATTCATTTTAGTTCATTGATTCCTAAGATGTTGATATCTACTCTTGCCATCTTCTGCTTGACCACATCAATTTACCTTGATTCATGGATCTAACATTTCACATTCCAATGCAATATTGTTCTTTACAGCATTGAGCTTTAGTTTCACCCCCAGGCAAGTCCACAGCTAAGCATCATTTCTGCTTGGAGCAAACTGCTTCATTCTTTCTGGTGCTATTAGTAATTGTCCTCTGCTCTTCCTCAGTAGCATATTGGATAACTACTGACCTGGGGGCTCATCTTCCAGTGTCATGTTTTATGCCTTTTCATACTGTCCATGGGGTTCTCCAGACAAGAATATGGGAGTGGGTTGCCATTTCCTCCTCTAGTGGGACAGGTTTCAACAGAACTCTTCATTATGACCTGGACATCTTGGGTGACTCTGCACAGCATGGCTCATAGCTTTATTGAGTTGCACAACCCCCTTTGCCACACAAGGCTGTGATCCATGAAGGAGATGAATGAGTTGAATTTAATGTTTAAATAGGAGGATCCAGTTAGGCCTCATTGAACAGATGATGTCTGAGCAAAGATTTAAATGAGATGAGAGAATGCTGTATAGATATAACTAGAAGTGTATTCTAAGGAGATGGATTCCAGGAGAGCCAGTTACTCATCTGGTAACTGAGGAAAGAAGATGAAAATGGGTAAAAAAATAGAATTTTAAGGTAAAATGTGCATGTCTTGATTTGTTAGTGTAAAAGGATATTAACATTTCATTTAAGGATGGATTGAAATGTATGGAAGTTGACAAAACATGGAAGTCTTTGTGGGAAAGAAAATGGACACAAACTAGGGATGAGTGAGACTGGTGCCCAGGATCAACTTGAAGTGAGAAGAGAATGG
This sequence comes from Capra hircus, assembly GCF_001704415.2. Lineage (NCBI taxonomy): Eukaryota > Metazoa > Chordata > Mammalia > Artiodactyla > Bovidae > Capra > Capra hircus. The sequence goes on from NC_030812.1 coordinate 12,961,379, forward strand.
ATGTTATCCATCTTTAGTAGAGCCATTCAACATGAGTAGGCAATTTTCTTTGAAGTGTGTTTTGAATTAGAAGCAGCTGAAAACAAATTATCATTTGTTCATTATATACAATATGCTAGCCTTTTGTCGGCTGACTTAGAATATCTTGACACTAGTGCACAAATGATTAATTCTGCACATGAAGTAACAGACTCAAACAGGATAAGCTAGCTAATGTCAAAATGTTAATAAACATCTGAGCCATTACTAGAACAGAGTATTGCTTAGGAAAAGAAACAAACAAAAAACAGACACACTCTGGTTGGTTTTAGGTGGTTTTTACTTTATAAGGTGAAAATGCCTAAAAGTCATACTGATTAAAAAGTGATAATTTATACAGACAAAGCACAGAGGCAAGTGTGCCAAAGGTGATGGGTCACTCACTAAAGGACAGTGAAGAGGCTGGAGATCATGGTGAAAGCAGGACAACGCAAGCTGCTTCTTTACACAACAAGAGACTTCAGTTGTTTTTCATTAAAAGTGTCAAATTTTATAATGCTGAATAGCAATATATACTTTTTGAATTGAAATGAGGTATTTAGAAACATGCAGTCATTTATTTTGTATTGTAGTATGACAAAATTCATAGTTGTCATGAAATGTATTTATGAGTAATTCTTCCTTTTCCACTCTTTGCCAATATATTTTCTCACTAAGGTATAGCATTTATGTGAAAATTCAAGACACTTTGTGGGATTTTTTAAAGACGTATTACAGATGGAAATGCTTTCAAAATTATTTACATCAAACATTATCTCTGTGTTACTTTCTCATGCATTATGTTGAAAATGCCATTATGGATCTCTTGCCATGGCTATAAAGCATTTCGAATGGCACTTTAAAATAACACCAAAAGTAAGTGATACAATTAGAAAAACAACATTCTGGGAGTTTAGTATTTTGCATTAGGAATGTGATAAAATGTAATCATTCACTCTTTCGTTGGAAGCAATTTTAATTGCAATCACAAATCAGATATCATTTGATCTATAATATTAATGGCTCAGCCTTGAATTTTCATATCATTATCAATAATTATACATACAATTCATGTGATGCAAAGCTGTTCAGTTTTTAGAGCTAGGTTTTTTAATATTTTTATATCAATACAGTGGCATATCCCATAGAGATGCTTCAACAACTATCTAGACACAGTGTGAGGTTGATAAATATGAATTATCTTAAATCATTTGTAATGAAATTGAACAGCTAACCCAAGGGCTTGGGTTAAGAGAGGCAAGTGAATATATTGTACGGTGTCATTTTTTATTTCTTTTCAGTTTGATTTTTCTCTGTGATGTGTAATGAACTAGATTAATGGAACCAATTCCATTACTGATTAAATGGATTTGATTTGGACCTTTAACAGGAAAGTCACAATAGCAGTCAGCTTCAGAGTAAAAGCTTTAAAATAAAAATGAAGGATGGTTTCAAGAGAGAGAGAGAACTACTAGGCAGTAATATAGAGGCAGACTTTTTCAAATTCAGAGGGATTATTTGATTAATGCAAGGATCAAGCTGTTACACGTTGCTGATGAGCTAGCACATATATAGTAGGTACTGTTAAAATATCAGAACATCTCATGTTAAGAACAACTTTTTAATTCAAATATATTTTAAGTATGTTGTCGCTGTTCATTCATTCAGCCATGTCCAACTCTTTGCAACCCTATGCACTGCAGCACACCAGGCTTCCCTGTCCAGCACCAACTCCCAGAGCTTGCTCAAACTCATGTCCACTGAGTCATTGATGCCATCCAACCATCTCATCTTCTGTTGTCCCCTTCTTCTCCTGCCTTTAATCTTTCCCAACATCAGGATCTTTTCTAAAGAGTCAGCTCTTCGTGACAGGTGGTCAATGTTTTGGAGTTTCTGCTTCAACAGCAGTCCTTCCAAAGAACATTCAGGACTGATTTCCTATAGGATGGACTGGCTGGATCTCCTTGCAGTCCAACAGACTCTCAAGAGTCTTCTCCAACACCACAGTTAAAAAATGTCAATTCTTTGGCTCTCAGCTATCTTTATAGTCCAGCTCTTATATCCATACATGACTACTGGAAAAAACATAGCCTTGACTAGATGGATCTTTGTTGGCAAAGTAATGTCTCTGCTTTTTACTATGCTGTCTAGGTTGGTCATAACTTTCCTTTAAAGGAGTAAGCACCTTTTTATTTCACGGCTGCAGTCACCATCTGCAGTGATTTGGAGGCAAAAATAATAGTCTGCCACTGTTTCCACTATTTCTCCATCTCTTTGACATGAAGTAATGGGACTACATGCTATGATCATTGTTTTCTGAATGTTGAGCTTTAAGCCAACTTTTTCATTCTCCTTTTTCACTTTCATCAAGAGGCTGCTTAGTTCTTCACTTTCTGGGTGAAGAAAGGGTGGTGTCATCTGCATATCTGAGGTTATTGATATTTCTCACAGCAATCTTGATTCCAGCTTGTGCTTCATCCAGCCCAGTGTTTCTCATGAGGTACTCTGCATAGAAGTTAAATAAGCAGGGTGACAATATACAGCCTTGATGCACTCCTTTTCCTATTTGGAACCAGTCTGTTGTTCCATGTCCAGTTCTAACTGTTGCTTCCTGACCTCCATACCAATTTCTCAAGAGGCAGGTTAGGTGGTCTAGTATTCCCATCTCTTTAAGAATTCTCCACAATTTATTGTGATCCACATAGTCAAAGGCTTTGGCATAGTCAGTAAAGCAGAAATAGATGTTTTTCTGGAACTCTCTTGCTTCTTCGATGATCCCTCCCTTTGATGAGGGAAATTTGATTTGGTTCCTCTGCCTTTTCTAACACTATCTTGAACATCTGGAAGTTTATGGTTCACGTATTCTTGAAGCCTGGCTTGGAGAATTTTGAGCATTGCTTTTCTAGCATGTGAGATGAGTGGCAATTGTATGGTGGTTTGAGCATTTTTTGGCATTGTTTTTCCTAGGGATTGGAATGAAAACTGACATTTTCCAGTCCTGTGGCCACTGCTGAATATTCCAAATTTGCTGGCATATTGAGTGCAGCACTTTCACAGTATCATCTTTTAGGATTTGAAATAGCTCAGCTGGAATTCCATCACCTCCACTAGCTTTGTTCTTAGCAATGCTTCCTTAGGAACCCTTGACTTCATATTCCAGAATGTCTGGCTCTAGATGAGTGATCACACCATCCTGATTATCTGGATCATGAAGATCTCTCTTTTTTTTTTTTTTTTTTGTACAGTTCTTCTGTGTATTCTTGCCACCTCTTGTTAATATCTTCTACTTCTGTTAGGTCCACACCATTCTTGTCCTTTACTGAGCATATCTTTGCATGAAATGTTCCCATGGTATCTCTAATTTTCTTGAAGAGATCTCTAGTCATTCCCATTCTATTCTTTTCCTCTATTTCTTTGCCCTGGTCACTGAAGAAGGCTTTCTTGTCTCTCCTTGCTATTCTTTGGAACTCTGAATTCAGATGCTTATATCTTTTCTCCTTTGCTTTTCGCTCCTCTTTTTTTCACAGCTATTTATAAGGCCTCCCCAGAGAGCCATTTTGCTTTTTTGAATTTCTTTTTCATGATAATGGTCTTGATCCCTGTCTCCTGTACAGTGTCACGAACCTCCGTCCATAGTTTATCAGGCGCTCTATCAGATCTAGTCCCTTAAATCTATTTCTCACTTCCTCTGTATCATTGTAAGAGATTTGATTTAAGTCATAACTGAATGGTGTAGTGGTTTCCCCCACTTTCTTCAATTTAAGTCTGAATTTAGCAATAAGGAGTTCATGATCTGAGCCACAGTCAGTTCCTGGTCTTGCTTTTGCTGACTATATAGAGCTTCTCCATCTTTGGCTACAAAGAATAATCAATCTGATTTTGTGTTAACCATCTGGTGATGCCCATGTGTAGAGTCTTCTCTTGTGTTGTTGGAAGAGGGTGTTTGCTATGACCAGTGCATTCTCTTGGCAGAAAATTCATAGCTTTGACTAAACGTACCTTTGTTGGCAAAGTAATGCCTCTGCTTTATAATATGCTATCTAGGTTGGCCATAGCTTTTCTTTCAATGAGCAAGCATCTTTTAATTTCATGGCTACAGTCACCATCTGCTGTGATTTTGGAATCCAAGAAAATAAATTTCTCTGTTTCCATTGTTTCCCATCTATTTGCCATGAAGTGATGGAACCAGATGTCATGATCTTTGTTTTTTTAATATTGAGTTTTAAGCCAGCTTTTTCATTCTCCTCTTTCATTTTCATCAAGAGGCTCTTCACTCTCTAAAATTCCTCTTTGCTTTCTGCCATAAAGACTATCTCATCTGCATATCTGAGGTTATTGATACTTCTCCTTGCAATCTTGATTCCAGCTTGTGCTTCATCCAGCCCTATATTTCACACAATGTACTCTGCATCTAAGTTAAATAAGCAGGGTGACAATATACATCCTTGATGTACTCATTTCCCCATTTTGAACCAGTCTGTTGTTCCATGTCCCGTTTTAACTGTTTCTTCTTGACCTGCATACAGGTTTCTCAGGAGACAGGTCAGGTACTCTGGGATTCCCATCTCTTTAAGAATTGTCCGCAGTTTCTTTTGATCCATACAGTCAAAGGCTTTACTATAGTCAATAAAGCAGAAGTAGATTTTTTTCTGGAACTCTCTTGCTTTTTCTATGATCCTACAGATTTTGGCATTTTCATCTCTGGTTCCTCTGCCTTTTCTAAATCCAGCTTGAACATCTGGAATTTCTTGATTCATATCCTATTGAAGCCTACCTTAGAGAATTTTGAGCATTACTTTGCTAGTGTGTGAAATGAGGGCAATTGTGTGGTAGTTTGAACATTCTTTGCCATTGCCTTTCTTTGGGATTGGAATTAAAACTGACCTTTTCCAGTCCTGTGGCCACTGCTGAGTTTTCTAAATTTGCTGGCATATTGCATGCTGCAAAACTTCATTAGCCTTTGCCCTACTTCATTTTGACTCCAAGGCCAAACTTGCTTGTTACTCCAGGTAGCTCTTGGCTTCCCACCCAGGTCTCCTACATTGCAGGCAGATTCTTTACCATGTGAGCTGAAGACAAGTCCTGTTTTAAGTATTTTACTATTTGTCAACCATTACAAACTATTATTATGGGTTGAATTGTATCTTCCCAAAAGGTATGTTGAAGTCCAAAATCCACGGTTCCTATGTAATGTGAACGTATTTATGAAAGGGTCTTTCCAGAGGTAATCAAATTAAGATCAGGCCATTAGTGCATGCCTGCTAAGTCACTTCAGCCATTTCCAACTCTGTGTAACCCTGTGGTCTGTAACCTCTCAGTCTCCTCTGTCCATGAGATTCTCCAGGCAAGAATCCTTGAGTGGATTGCCATGCCCTCTTCCAGGGAATCTTCCAGATCCAGGAGTCTAACTCACATCTCCTGAGTTGGCAGACAGGTTCTTTACCTGGAGCACCACCTGGGAAGCCCCCAGGTCATTAGGGTAGGCCCTGATTCAATTGACCAGTATCCTTATAAGAAGAGAGAAATTTAGACAAAGATACACACAAAAAGGAGGAGAGACAGCCACATCAGGACAGAAACAGACAAAGAGGAAGCCATGTGACAACAAAGGCAGAGATTAAAGTAATGCAGTTGCAAGCCCAGCCACACTATGGGTTAATGGCCACCTACAGAAAGTAAGAGATAAGGAAGGATTTCTCCCTTACAGATTTCAGAGGCAGTATGGCCTTGCTAACACTTTGATTTTGCCCTTCTTGTCTCCAGATCTGTTGAGAACATAAGTTTCTGTTCTTTTAAGTCATCCAGTTTGTGGTACTCTGCAACAGCAGCCCTAGGAAACTAAAATGTAATTAAGTATTTCAATATTAGAATACATGTTATATATTTTAATAAACCCTAGAGAAAGCTAAATGGTTTGATTAATTTATGAATAAAACTGATGTAATATCTCATTCAGATACCATCAGAACTAGGTATAAATACAGGACTCAGAAGAAATACATTTTGAGGACTTAAAGTATCACAAATAAAATATATAACATAAATATTCCAATATAAATGAGATTTTTTCCTACTTCATGACAGTGGTACAGATATGACTCTATAAGAATTTCTAGTGAAGAAGAGACCAACTTTACTATTTCTGTTGACTAGAAGAGACAGCACTTTGAATTGAGCTTAGAATAGCATGGATTTGAATATACAAACTTGTAGGGAAGAACTTGAAGGAACCATGTCAACAACTACAGAGGCAGAAAGCCACTTGTGAGTGGACTATTGAACACTAGGCTCTGGAGTCTAGTCTAATTGTCTTTGGCATTGGCAACTGCCCTGAGCAAAGTTTTGATTATGAAACTATGTTTTTCCATTACTTTCTCATGGGCTCAGCCTCTGAGGGAGAAGGAAGGGTTTCTGTAAACTGTATATTCAAGGTAGAGATGATAAGAATAAAACAAAAGAGAAACAATCAAGGGGTCAAATTCTTGATTCCCTGAGTGTCTATAAACCTGTGGTGGAGATGATGTTTTAAAAAGACTGGACTTCTAATTGTAAGAAATTTGTGCCTTTTTCTTTCACTGCTGGAAGCTCCATTTAATTATGAAGAGCTAGCGCCTGCGGGATTTCGAGCCAAGAATTGATATCTTAGAATAGGAAAGGGAGGTTTAGACTGATTAGCTAATGGGAAGAGAGATCACAAAGGAATGTAGCTAGATTTAGAAACAATGGTTCTCTGGGAAGTGCCCATCCCTTGATTTTTGAACCAAGCCCCAAGGAGTAGACTAGATGAAATAAATCCCCAGATATGAGAAGAAAAGACTAGCTGCTTGGCTTCCTACAGCATAATGTAGAATTCTGCAAGTCTTATGGGAAAACCCAATGTCCAGTTGGCACCCAGGATTAGACTAGCAGTGATTGAAGGAGTTTTAAACCAGTATGAGGTCAACTACACAAAATCATGAACTCCCTGAATAGTGTGGGAAGATAACCAACATTTCTGAGCAACCAGTCCCCAGCAAATGTCCAGAATTTTTATCAGGATCAAGGTACCAGAAGAAGACTTATGTTTAGGACGAAGAGAATATGGATTATATGGTTCTGACAATGAAAACAGATATGAACTGGGTCCTTTAAGGTAATAGAGTAGTGAGGGCCAGATGAGCGTGAACTACATTTCCACGTGAATCGGAGGAGCCAGGAACTGGCACAAGGACCAGATGCCTCGCTTCTAATGCTGGGATGATACATGACTCCACCCTAGGATTATGATGACTCTGGGAGAAATTAAGGTGAACCACACCTGTGTATATTTGTGTGTGCATGGTGATGGTGGTGGCGTGTGTGAAAGGCGAAATTCTGAGACTTTTAAAACAGAAGTAATTTAATTACCATGAATTGGTAGAGTTAAACATTTTTGATATCCATAGAAAGGGGATCTCAGTAACAATAATTGTAGCTAAAAATAAACTTGTATTTTGCACATCTGATTTTGGGAACTTTTTACTATTTAGTTGGTATTTACCATGAAAGAAGTTAACACAGAGGGAGTAATGAATGAAAGTATGCCCTAGACCCTATATTTAAGCCAGGATTGACTAATGATAAAAAGTTACAGTTGTGAAATACCATGTTGCTGCCAGATTTAGGCTAAATACTTTCATATTAATCTTCCCCTATATGCTTCAGGCAAATTTTTTTTATCGGTCAGATGAAGGGAACTGAAACTCTTTCATTTTTAATAATCTGCCTGACATAATATAGTCAGAGTTGATAATAGAACTTGTGTTGGTCTAAGAATCAAGTTCATCACATCCTGCTTTATTTTAGAGAGAGCATGTTCCATATTGTTCAAACTAAACATTTTATAAGAAAATAGCTGTAGTTAGAAGTGAGTTGTTATTTTGAGTTTCCTGTGCTGGAGTGTTTACTGGTTTTCAATTTCAGTCACTGTGATTATGTTAATATATCTCTCTTCTTGGTCTTTCTTTGCTTATCCTCTGGCTTTCTCTCTTTGCCTGCAAGTTAGCCTAAAGCATTAGGCTCAAGAACAATGGAAAATGATAGGTCTCTACTTATACTGTGTTACCACTGTTTTCATCCTACAAATAGATAAAGAGCTTCTTGACAGAAGATAAAAATGTACACTTGCCTATAATATTTTATTGAACCAATTTGGTTCTTAAATAATTCCAGTATCTGAATTTAAAGACCACATTATCCCAGAAATGGAATCTGGTTCTGCCTGTAAAAATAAGCAGGTAATCTCAACCCATTTTGGCTGTGATGGTCTTATTTACTGCTGATGTCAAAATTTAACTAATTCAGGAAAAGGTTTTGATAATTCTTTTAAAATCATAAGGTGATTTTGAGTTGGAAACAATGAACATGCTTAATATTAATAATTATGTGATTTACTCAAACAAAATCCATTAATATTAATTGAAAAATAACTGAAATATCACACTCCCTAAACCATTTTTCCTGTGAGTTCTTATCATTTTTCACTGTAAACAGTTGTATGTGTCCATGGCATATTTAGACTATGTATTCAAAATTCAGTGGGTGCTTGAGTAAAGTTCAAAACATTGTAATAACATACTGTAGAATTTTCTTTGGATAAAAATATGAGTTAGAAGTGAATAATTAATGTTATTATTACTAATGGTTTTATATTAACATTGTGAAAAATGGAATCAGGATAGATTTTCTCACATTGTACCTACTATGATAAAATATAGATAATTTTATATTTTAAAACAGTATTATTTATATTAATATACCTGCTTCTACTATCCATGCTTCTAACCAAGATAGCTTTTGTTCTTGGTTAGTAGAGAACACACATTTTAAAGTGATTTATATGGTTATTTTTTTCCTATTCGGGAATATAAAACACTTGGTGAAGATTATGGAGTATAATTTGAAACCACATACCCATAAAAGCTAGGTCTAGCTGGCTCAGCACAGCTGAAACACTGATTTTAATACTTTTTCAAAAACTTTATGTGTCTAATTTTTCAGTCTTAATATTTCCTTTGCTCAGGTTCTTCATTTGATGAATATATAGATGGAATACCTATTTTTATATGTATTTAGTCGATCATATCTTAGAATTATTAATTTTTCAAACTCCTGCAAGTTATTTTTTAAAAATATGCATTTTGCTACTTAAAGGAGAATATTAAAATCTAACCTTACCTTTCAGTATTAATGCTAAAATCAGTATATTTCAAACTTGGAGAAAGATAATTTAGTATACTTTTATCTACAAATGTATGAATACTCAAAACTCTATTCCCTGTTTTTAAAAATTATCTGATCTTTATTCCCAGGGCTGAAGTTCTGCAAGGCTTCCTGCTAAGTGACCACAGCAGGCACAGTTCCAAGGAGCAAAGTGAGTCATATTTGGGAATTTTGGTCATTACCAGAGGAGTAATATTTATCGTTAGATATGAAAGCTGAGTATAGAACAACTAATAGTATGTGAAGCGAGTGATTAAAAAATGAAGTTGACTAGAAGGTTCAGCAACTCAAGAGAAGAGTAAAGAAAATACCAAGACTTGGCCATGAACAAGGTAAGGAGGTCAAAACTTTTCTTTTCTCAGTGGATTATGATTTTGAAGCAAGAGTCCATGTCAACCAGATTATAGGTAGTATTAGAATAGAAAAATTATTTGAAGAAAAACGATCTTCAAAAGGTTTTATGTGGTCTCAGATTCTATATTCAGAGAAGTAATTGGCAACCCACTCCAGTACTCTGGCCTGGAAAATCCCATGGATGGAGGAGCCTAGTAGGCTACAGTTCATGGGGTCGCGAAGAGTTGGACACAACTGAGAGACTTCACTTTCACTTTCCACTTTCATGAACTGGAGAAGGAAATGGCAACCCACTCCAGTGTTCTTGCCTGGAGAATCCCAGGGACGGGGGAACCTGGTGGGCTGCTGTCTAGGGGGTCGCACAGAGTTGGACACGACTGAAGCAACTTAGCAGCAGCAGCAGATTCTATATTGATAAGTGATCATTAAAGAAATGATTGAGTTATTGTTTTGACTTTGTGGATCATGATTCTCTTTCTCAAATTAAAAACTTTGGAACCATGTTTTTCCTTTGTAGAATTTTCTAGTACGACAAAAGACAGTTATAAAAGAGGAACTGAGAAGTATTTACTGTGCTTTACATAGGTTAAGTTTGCTCATGGTCACTTAATAGTTTGTTTTATTTGGAGGGAGCAAAATCTTCTAAGACGGTCACTTATGAATTATTCTTATAATTTGTAAGACAAATAATTCTGATTCCTGAGAACTGACCTCAATGTGAAAAGTGGCAGATTGTTAAAACTGATTAACTGGAAATTAGAGAATATGTTCTTAGCTGCTGGGCTGAGTTCAGATTATATAAAATAAGTTAGGAAACCAAACAAATGTATTTTTTATTCTATTTATTCTTATATCAGTAAGTATACTGATATTATTATTGACCACAATGTATACCATATTTTGGGCTATTCATAATATGCTTAACACCTGAATATTTCATATGACCATGCTACAAAATTAATACTATAATAGAATATCCTTTTAACATGGAAATTAGCTTTTTTATTAAAAATATATCTAATTTATAGGAATAACTGATGCTTTAAGAAATTATTATTTTATTTACTCTGTTAATAAAAAGTACATTTACAATTAAGACATATTCAAATTCCCATAACATGTAATTTGTATCTCTTCAAGGAATGTTTATTACTGATATTTACTATAGTTCAATTCTTCAGCAAACAGTAAATTGTGGATATAAACATTTGGCCACCCTAGAACGATACCTTTCCTTAATTTATTAGGAGAGATTTTTCTATGTCCATACTAATCCTTGTTTCATATTGGCACTTTCAGATCTCGGATGTGATGTTCTGAAATTTATCCTTTATTGTGTCCGCTTCATTATTCAGTATTACTTGAACAACAGTAGACTTTGGAACAGTTGTGACATGTTGGTATTATAAAAGCAAACAATAGAAGACCTTTGATCCAAGGAGCTCATAGAATGGTAGGCTATAATGACCTCCGCATTAACAGCTAACAGCTCTCCTGCTACCTTCATATTAACATCTGAATGTTAAATGCTTTGCATGTATTAACTCATATTTTTAATAACAAATCAGAAAAATGACTCTTTTAAAATGATCCTAATTTTATTAGAAAAGTGGGTCACAGAAAGAGAGTATTTAGCTTTGAGGTATACAAGTACTATCAGAACAATATTTGAACAAGAGCAGTCTATGCCAGTGTCTATGCCTTAACCCACTATATAAAAGAAGAAAATGCACAGGATATTACCGGAGCACAGAGAAAATCCATGCCAATCCAATTCAGGAAAATTGTTACAGTGAAGATTCAGTTTAGTTTTGAAGAAGGGACAGAAAGAAGAGCTCTCTGAACAGTGGGGACACCCTGTGTGATAATGTGAAGAATATAGTCTATGTGTTTGAGAATGGCAAGAAGTTCTGGGTGCTTGATTAGAAGTGTTCATGTGAGGAAATGGCAATAAACAGAGCTAGGATTTGGGGGCAAGTATCACAACATGCAGGACCTTGGATGACAGTCTAAGAAATCTGAAATTTATTCTGAAAGCTAGAGGGGATCTATTGAAACTTTTCAAGGGCTCTAACAAAGCCAGCAATATGAACATACTCGCCTTTTAGAAAGTTCATCCTGGCAACAGTCTGGAAGAGAAGAAAGGCTAGTTAGGAAAAAAAAAAAAGTGAAATATTTGGGCAAAAGCTGATGAAAACCCAAACATAAGTATTGATAGGGGAAGAAAAAGGAGACAAATAAATATAAAGGATGTCTAGTTTTAGTATGGCTATCATTTTATAAGCACTTTACAGTAATCTCTCTAATTTCTAAAAAGCTCTCTGCAAAAGATCTTATTCATGTTGTTTTATAATGAGGTAATAAGGGCTTAGAGATGCTTAGTAGCTTACTCAGAGTTTACAGCTAGTCATTCATAAATTTGGAATTCAGATCCATGGCTTAAATTCCTTCTAGTCTAAGATGCTGCTTGCTATGAAAGTCTTTAAGTTTGCTTTGAAATCTGCAAAGTTTTGTTCTTAGTAGAATAGTAAATTAGAAGTATTAATCTAGCTTAACACTCATGTTTCTGATCTGGGTATGAGTTTTTGTGTCATTTCACCAAAATGTAGTGGAAGAACATCCTAATACAATTTTCTCAAATAAGATGAATATGAGAGCTGCATTCCTTTATTATCTTTTACTTCTCAAACTGATCTGGCATCAAGCATCCTGCCTCTATCAAAACAGTTACTGATAAGATCAGTAATCACATTCCTGGCTCTAAATTCAAAGAATATTTTTAATACCCTTCTTAGTGTGCTTCTCAGTAATATTCAGCTCTATCATCTACTTTCTTGCATTGCAAAATTCTCATCTTTTGAATTTCTTGCAATAGTATCCTTTGGTTTTCTTCATACTTCACTGTATTTGTTCTCAGGCTCATTACTATAGGCCATTAAGTTCCGAAGTTACTCTTAGTGGTAGAATCCTACTCTCATCTCTTATGTTTTCATTCACTTTTATGATTTCAGTCATTATTAGCTATACAGAGAGAACAGATGCACTTATCTGGCCCCTTCTCTGATATCCCTTCTTGGAAACCTATAAAGCACCTCAAATAGAGGATATGAAAAATAATAAACTCATAGTATTCTCCCTCAGTTCTATTTCTTTCTCAACTTTCCTGAGCTCTGTGAATGGCACTCTAATCCTTTTATGTTTACAAGGAAATAACAGCGCTCATTGTGGACATAGCATTCTTCCTCATCTTCGATAACTGAAGCATTACTAAGTCCTGTTAGTCACATTTCCTAAATATTTCTCATATTATTTTTTCATGTGCATGGCCAGCACATTTCCTTCTGTACTTATTGCAATCTTGGGATTCTCAATAGCCTAGAAACTAATTTCCCCAAACTCCTCTAAACTTTTCTTTAATCAGTTATCCATACTTTATTGCAGAGCGATCTGTCAAAATACATTTCTGATCATGTTCCCCATCTGCTAACTACCCTTTAATGATACATATTGCTTTCAGGAGAAAAAGCAGGATTCTTATCTTGGCCTTAGCACCCTGTGTAATGCAAGTTGTGCACCAACTTCCTCATGCAGCCCAACTGGGCTCCTTCACATCCCTCATACTCATTACTGCTCCTTTGTCTACTCTTAACTAGGTATTTTCTACATTCTTCTACCCTTAGCTAGATATTTTCTACTCATCCCTACAACTTTGAGTTCACATATCACTTCCTCTAGAATTTTTCTCTAACCTCTTTATGTTATATCCCACTATGAGGGGCCTTAGAATCTGAAGGGAAGGTCAGAAGAAGTTCTGTATCTGTTGTAATTTTCATTACCCAATTTTAATATACACATTTAATATAAAATGCCGAGTAGATTAGAACACTGGACAGAACACAGATTTACAGACTGTTTTCTTGAACACATCACCTCTTAAAGCTAAAAATATATATATATATATGCTGCTTTTCTCCTTGCTTTTTTCAATGGATTGCTGTGTCAAATTTACCAACACAGTGGTGTGTGTAGGCTGTGTGTATGATAATGTATGCATATCATTTTATGAGTTGTATCAGTGAGAGAAAAAAATATCAGAAGGAAGAGGTAGTAGAAATGAGAGGGAAGAAACATGGGGAGTTCACTTCAGTTCAGTTCAGTCGCTCAGTCGTGTCCGACTCTTTGCGACCCCATGAATTGCAGCACGCCAGGCCTCTCTGTTCATCACCATCTCCCAGAGTTCACTCAGACTCACATCCATCAAGTCCGTGATGCCATCCAGCCATCTCATCCTTGGTCATCCCCTTCTCCTACTGCCCCCAATTCCTCCCAGCATCACAGTTTTTTCCAATGAGTCAACTCTTCTCATGAGGTGGCCAAAGTACTGGAGTTTCAGCTTTAGCATCATTCTTTCCAAAGAAATCCCAGGGTTGATCTCCTTCAGAATGGACTGGTTGGATCTCCTTGCAGTCCAAGGGACTCTCAAGTCTTCTCCAACACCACAGTTCAAAAGCATCAATTCCTCAGCCCTCAGCCTTCTTCACAGTCTAACTCTCACATCCATACATGACCACAGGAAAAACCATAGCCTTGGCTAGACAGACCCTAGTCAGTAAAGTAATGTCTCTGCTTTTGAATATGCTATCTAGGTTGGTCATAACTTTTCTTCCAAGGTGTAAGCATCTTTTAATTTCATGGCTGCAGTCACCATCTGCAGTGATTCTGGAGCCCAAGAAAATAAAGTCTGACACTGTTTCTACTGTTTCCCCATCTATTTCCCATGAAGTGATGGGACTGGATGCCATGATATCCATTTTCTGAATGTTGAGCTTTAGGCCAACTTTTTCGCTCTCCACTTTCACTTTCATCAAGAGGCTTTTTAGTTCCCCTTCACTTTCTGCTATAAAGGTGGTGTCATCTACATATCTGAGGTTATTGATATTTCTCCCGGCAATCTTGATTCCAGCTTGTGTTTCTTCCAGTCCAGCGTTTCTCATGATGTACTCTGCATAGAAGTTAAATAAGCAGAGTGACAATATACAGCCTTGACGTACTCCTTTTCCTATTGGGAACCAGTCTGTTGTTCCATGTCCAGTTCTAACTGTTGCTTCCTGACCTGCATACAGATTTCTCAAGAGGCAGGTCAGGTGGTCTGGTATTCCCATCTCTTTCAGAATTTTCCACAGTTTCTTGTGATCCACACAGTCAAAGGCTTTGGCATAGTCAATAAAGCAGAAATAGATATATTTCTGGAACTCTCTTGCTTTCTCCATGATGCAGCAGATGTTGGCAATTTGATCTCTGGTTCCTCTGCCTTTTCTAAAACCAGCTTGAACATCAGGGAGTTCATGGTTCATGTATTGCTGAAGCCTGGCTTGGAGAATTTTGAGCATTACTTTACTAGCATGTGAGATGAGTGCAATTGTGCTGTAGTTTGAGCATTCTTTGGCATTGCCTTTCTTTGGGATTGGAATGAAAACTGACTTTTTCCAGTCCTGTGGCCACTGCTGAGTTTTCCACATTTGCTGGCATATTGAGTGCAGCACTTTCACAGCATCATCTTTCAGGATTTGAAACAGCTCAACTGGAATTCCATCACCTTCACTAGCTTTGTTCCTAGTCATGCTTTCTAAGGCCCACTTGACTTCACATTCCAAGATGTCTGCTTCTAGATTAGTGATCACATCATCATGACTATCTGGGTCATGAAGATCTTTTTTGTACAGTTCTTCCGTGTATTCTTGCCACCTCTTTTTGATATCTTCTGCTTCTGTTAGGTCCATACCATTTCTGTCCTTTATCGAGCCCATCTTTGCATTAAATGTTCCCTTGGTATCTCTAATTTTCTTGAAGAGATCTCTAGTCTTTCCCAATCTGTTGTTTTCCTCTATTTCTTTGCATTGATCGCTGAAGAAGGCTTTCTTATCTCTTCTTGCTATTCTTTGGAATGCTGCATTTAGATGCCTATATCTTTCCTTTTCTCCTTTGCTTTTCGCCTCTCTTCTCTTCACAGCTATTTGTAAGGCCTCCCTAGACAGCCATTTTGCTTTTTTGTGTTTCATTTCCATGGGGATGGTCTTGATCCCTGTCTCCTGTACAACGTCAGGAACTTCATTCCATAGTTCATCAGGCACTCTATCTATCAGATCTAGGCCCTTAAATCTATTTCTTACTTCCACTGTATAATCATAAGGGATTTGATTTAGGTCATTCCTGAATGGTTTAGCGGTTTTCCCTACTTTCTTCAATTTCAGTCTGAATTTGGTAATAAGGAGTTCATGATCTGAGCCACAGTCAGCTCATGGGGGAGGATACATTTATGTGGAGGGGACTTGGAAAAGATCAATCAGGGCAACCAGGGAGGAAAAAGACATAAAGACAAATGATGTTGAAGTCATAAAAAGGACAATAACTCCAACCTCATCCAATCTGAAATAAAACATTTTAAGCCTGTTGGACTAGATACACTATTTATCCCAAATATATTAGAGCTTGATATGGGGTGGAGAGAAGCTTTCCTAGGCAATGGTTCTTTGAATCCCTGCCCTATGACTTTGAATTGCCTATCCAGCTTCAAAGGAATGGCCTAAACTTGCTCTCATTCTCTTCGTATTAATTTAAATTTCTCCTATGGTTTTCATAAGCAAAAATGCTTTTCTTTGTCTTGCCAAAACTTTTAGAAACAATAAACACAACTAGACATCTCCCTTAAAACTCAGACAGAAACAAAATAAACTCCTTTTGCTGAGAACTTTTTTTCCATTCAGGATGAGACTTCTTTTAAGGAGTGTTAAGAGGGGCTAAAATACAAGAATGCGGTGCTTCCTGCCCCACAGAGAAAGAGATCAAAATATCACAGATAAATGTTTTATTCAAACCTCAACTCGGCTTTTATAATTCATGTTATCTAAACTGTGTGGATCATTTTCTGAGGAAACTTACTTTGCTTTCCAATTAAAATAATTTTAATTATTAATACAGTCCAAACTCAGATAAAAACAATGGACTCTTGATCACTGACAGATAAGCTCATTTGAATTTTAATCAACTTCTAATAACTTGAACTTTGCAAGGCTCTCTGACTAGTTACTCAAGTGGGTTTTCTTCCAGTTATGGGAAATGTAACTCTTGCATTAAAAGGGAGCCAGCTTGTGAGTCTGTTTCTGTTTTGTAAATTATTTCTTTCTCTTAAATGGCTGAATAATATTCCATTGTATATAAGTACCACATTGTCTTTACCCATTCCTCTGTTGATGGCCCTTTAAGTTGCTTCCATGTCTTGGCTATGGTAAATGAGTTTATGGTTGCCAGAGGGGAAGGGAAACAGGAAATTTGAGACCGACATGTACACATTACTATATTTAAAGTTGATAACAAATAAGGTCCTGCTTATAGCACAGGGAACTCTGCTCAATGTTATATGGAAGCCTGGATGGAAAGGGAGTTTGAGGGAGAATATGTGTATATGTATGGCTAAGTCCCTTTGCTGTTCATCTGAAACTATCACAATATTGTTAATCAGCTGTACACCAATATACAATAAAAAGCTTAAAGCAAATAAAAAGAGCTAGCAAGGCATATGGGACACCAAGGTGAAGCGTAATACATCTGTTGGAGATATGTTTATTTTTTAAAACAAAATTCTATACTTATAGAAATAGTCTTATTATAGAGTAAAATGAATGAAAGAATATATGCATTTTCCAAAACCCAACATGGACTTGAAACAAATTTGATACTCGTAGTGGGTCCTGGGTTTACCTTCTCACATTCTTTTGATGTCTCAATGTCTAGATAGAAAATTTTAAGAAGCAACAAGTATGATATTTCAAAGGTTTATTTAAAGTTTAGTATAGACTTGAGTAAACATTTTAATAGAAAAATGCAAAGGTAAGTGCAAACATGGCTGTAGTAACTTAGAAACATTTTCTTAATTCCTGACTCCTTCCTGATGTATCCAAATGAATACCATCCCTTCCTCTGGAAAATATACAGACTCACATTCTGATTTAAAGGGGTATGGCATAATGAAAGAATAGCTGTATCTCCAATTTTCCTGCTTTTGTTAATGAGTGTTTTGTGACAAACAAATCATTAACCAAAATGGGAAAGTTAGAGGTGGAACTGTTTGAAGAGGGAGATTCTATAAGTATTCATTACCTACCCAGGTTGACGAAAAGACTATGCGAAGCAGGAGAACACATAAAAGCAATTAAGGCTTAACTCATTTCTCACCCTCTTATCCAAAATTCAATCCAAATTTAAGCTGCATCAATTTATATCTCATATTATTTCTCATATCTTTCCAGTTCCACTTACTCTCCCTTTCTCCAATTGCTTACTACCAGAGAGTATTAATTTCATGATTATTTTTAATCCATTTTACCTCCTGCTCTTCGTCTATACTTTTTTTCTATTCCACTCACCTGTCAGTCTTTACTTGCCTGCTGGACCAAAGATTCTGTCTTGGTTCTCTTTCTATTTTACTAGTCACTCCTCTGAGTCTCTCTTGCTGATTCTTCTTCATCTCCCTATTCTCTATAGATGGTGATGTCCCAAGACTCAATATTCAGACCTCTATTAATATTTATTCTTTTGGTTTTAAATCCCATCTGTGTGCTGCTGACTCTCAAATATATATCTTTAATAAAGATCTCACTCTGAACTCCAGATTTGTTTATCCAACTGCCTATATAACCTTTATACTTGGCTACCTAATATTATCTCAATTCATGGCAATGGCATCAAAAGTGACCCAGAGAGATGTTGTGGGGAGGGAGGTGGGAGGGGGGTTCATGTTTGGGAACGCATGTAAGAATTAAAGATTTTAAAATTAAAAAAAAAAAAAAACAAAACAAAAAAAAAAAACAAAAGTGTGTCTCATTACCTGACAATATAGACAGACAGGACAACTACATTTTATTTACTGTCTGTATTCCTCTACTATATATATATATATATATAAAGATAGAGATGTCATTTGTGTTATTCTTTCCTTATTGCAAAATAGCTTTGCCTGACAGAGATGCATATATGTATTAGATGAATGAAGGAAGAGGTTAGTATGTATTTTTAAGATCAATGAAATACTTATGTGTTCCCCAGGAAGCAGAGTCTGAGATGAAGATTAATGGTTAGGAAGTTCACTGAAGAGTACTTGAAAGGTAAACTCCTGGGAGTCAGGTGAAGAAAGCAGCATTAGGTCAAGGAAGAAGCCAGTCTGTGATTTCATGAAGACCCCTGTAGCTGAGTTGGCTCTGTAGATATCTAGAAATGGATTCAAAATAGGGGGAATATTTACAGCCCACATCAAGCACTGAAAGCAAGCTCCCTTGGGGGAGATAGCACTTTTCAGAGAAAGGTCATGTCTGTCTTGATCTCAGTTACCTTCTCAGTATCAGGATGGACAGGTAATTTTAGTTCTAAGAGGCCCCACATTTTTCACTCTGCTCTTATTTTCAAGGTCAGATGTTACAAATAAATTATCAAAGTGTTTCAAAGATATAAGAAGAAATTCTGAGGACCCACATGATTAAATATATTTGGTTCACTAAGACATTGGATAAGTCAACTTCATCATGGACAAAGAAACAAGTAGAACAGAAACTGAAAATATGCTGGATTTGTAAGATAGAGATAGTGAAAGTTGCTCAGTCATGTCCAACTCTTTGTGACCCCATGGACCATAGAGTCCATGGAATTCTCAGGCTGGAATACTGGAGTGGGCAGCATTTCCCTTCTCCAGGGGATCTTCACATGCCAGGAATCAAACCCCCATCTCCTGCATTGCAGGCAGACTCTTTACCAGCTGAGCCACAGGGGAAGCCCATAATATAGAGATAAAAGAGGAGTTTTCAAAATGAAGGGCAACTCATGTGCAAATTAAATAGAACAATCAAGACAACAAGCAGCTGATGTTTTCAGAGTATTTTCATTATTTTTATTTCTCTTGTACATGAACCGCCTCCCCGCCACCAGCCCCACACCCCCCCACAACACACACACACACACACACACACACACACACACACACACACAGACACTGCTGCTTACTTCCTACTTGTTTGATTTGGATATCATTATCAGAAGACTCTCATGGTCTGGTCTCTTGGGCCACCTCCTTTCCAATATGCTTCATAAGTACTATCTTTTCTGGTAATTCTTGGAGAAAACTTCTATTTTTTGGAGCCTATGAATTGCCTTCCATTAACACTGCCTGGTCTTTTCCTTAGTAAGGGAAGTGGCTTGGAGTAGCAGTCTGCTGAAATCAAAATACCGTGCTTTCCTTTCTTTCGGGTACAATTATATGACAATTTTGGTTAATGAAGTGTCTTAGAGTTTTTAAAGAGATATTTTCCTTTTGCTATATTGAAAGCGTCTCTTTCTCTTTTGTCCCTTCTGTGTACAATGTGGATATGAGACAGAGGGGCAGTACCATCTTACAACCATCAAGGAGCAAGTGTGATCATGAAAGCCAATATACGGGTAGATTCAGAGTAGAAACACAAGACAAGTCAGGTTCTTGAAGGTGGTGGTGGTGCTGCTGCTAAGTCCCTTCAGTTGTGTCCGACTCTGTGTGACCCTATAGACGGCAGCCCACCAGGCTCCCCTGCCCCTGGGATTCTCCAGGCAAGAACACTGGAGTGGGTTGCCATTTCCTTCTCCAATGCATGAAAGTGAAAAGTGAAAGTGAAGTCACCCAGTCACGTCCGACTCTTCGTGACCTCATGGACTGCAGGCTACCAGGCTCCTCTGTCCATGGGATTTTCCAGGCAAGAGTACTGGAGTGGGTTGCCATTGCCTTCTCCGGAAGGTGGTGTTAAACCATTGCAAAATCCCTGGAGTAGTGGCCTCTAGATTTCTAATTACATAAGAGAAGCCTTTTTAAAATGTTTTAATTTTACTGAAGTATAACATTTTTTTTAAATGTTGTGTTAATTTTTGCTGTGTAACAAAGTGACTGAGTTATACATACATATATATATTAATGTATACACACATATATATTTCATATTCTTTTCCCTATGTTTATCACAAGATGTTGACTATTACAGCTTGACCTTGTTTATCCATCCTATAAATAATAGTTTGTATCTGTTAATCCTAAATTCCCAATCACTTCCACCCTCAGCCCCTACTCTTGGCAACCACAAATCTATCCTCCATGTCTATGAGTCTATGTTCATTTGTGTCTTATTTTAGAATCCACATATAAAGGACACGGTATGTTTTTTTTTTCTCTTTTTGATTTATTTCAGTTAATATGATAATCTCTAGGTCCATTCCTGTTATTGCAAAGGGTATTATTTCACTCTTTGTAATGACTGAGTAATGTTCCATTGTACAATGGAAGGTTGTATATATACCATTTATATATGTATATTTACACCAGTTATATATGTGCATATATATTACATACACACACACACACATACACACACATCACATCTTTACCCATTAATCTGTTGAGGAACATTTAGGTTGGTTCCATGTCCTGGCTATTCTAAATAGTACTGCTATTAACATTGGGGTGCATGTGTCTGTTTGAATTCTTGTTTTCTCAGGGTATATGCCCAGTTGTGAGATTTCTGGGTCACATGGTAGTTCTATTTTTAGTTTTTTAAGGAACCTCCATACTATTTTTCATAGTGGCTGTATCAATTTACATCCCCATAACACTGCAAGAGGATTCCCTTTTCTCCACATCCTCCCTAGGATTTATTATTTGTAGATTTGGAAACCATTTTAAATGTTACAATTTATTGGGTATTCTATTACATTGTGTGTTGCTAAGCACATTCTTAAATGATAATGTTTTCTTAGTTACATTCTATTTTCATTCTGTATGTTTTCTCCAAATTATCTTTCATAAACCCCATATACTAATAACTCATAAATCTCTATTTCCACCAGGGTCCCATCTTCTGAGATCCAGATTGATATAATCAAACCCTTACTGAGTATCTTTTCTTGCATTTACTTAAACATTTGAAAGTCAATAGCTTTATTCACAAACTCATTGTATTTTCCCCACATTTTTCCGTTTCTCCTTATTATGCTCATAGGCACTGGCATTAGATCAATCATAAATAATGAAATCTAGAAGTCAGCCAGGACTCTTCCTCTGACTTATCTTGTTCAAATCATCAAGTCTTATGCCACCTCCTAAACAGTTCTTAAAATTTAACTCCTTATGAACACTGAATTATCCAGACTCTCATCATTTCTCCTTGGTCCCTGTTAGTATTCTTTCATTACTGTACTTTCAGCCCTCCAAACCTTCCATCCTTTATCCATAATGGAATTAAAATGATCTAATATTGAAATCTGATTTCTAAGCCACCTTAAAACCCCTAATTGTTCTTTATAGCGTTCGCAATAATGCTCAAATTCTTTAGCTGGCATGTAAGTCCTTAAATGATCTGGCTTCTTTCCCGCCTGTCTTAATGCATTTCTGCCAAAGCTTTCTGCCAATTGTGTGTTTAACTCACAGTCATGCAAAATTACTTACAGTGGTCCATGGACACTGTTTTGTGCTTCCATACTTGGCCTATGTCAATTTTTTTCTGTGGAGGACTCTTCTCTTTGTCCATCTGATGGACCTAGTACTTTAGTATTCTAGTACTTTAGAATTCTAAAATTGATGCAATCTCCCCAAATGAATCATTTTTAACTTTATTTCACATTTGCAACAAAGCATTAGTCTTTCACAGCTTTTAAGATAGAAAGTCTTTTTTAACATGCAATAAAACAGCACTCAGAACTTCTAGTTTCACTTTTACTCCTCCTAATGAAGGAATGACTTTCTTAGCTGTGAAATGAAAAGTATCAGTACATATTTTTTCACTTGGGTGGAGCTAATTTGTGTAAAAAATACATATCTGCATTATGCATTTGGTCTCTGACCTCCCTTTCCATCTCAGATTAGTGTGAGCAGTCACTCTGAGCTATGTTATGTTTGCTCTATGAAGAGCAAGATTTCCTGTGGCTATTTTTAAATTGATGAGTGTTTCAAGAAGAGCCACTTAACTCATATGAGTCTCACTGCGTTCTTCAAAAACTTAATAGGAGAAAAGAAAATACATGTTCATTTTTGTATTTCTCTCTCAACTGGTTCTGAAAAAATATTTACTTCCAACATTTGGTATATTCATTACGTATATATGTGTGGGGAAAAGGCGATGGCAGCCCACTCCAGTACTCTTGCCTGGAAAATCCCATGGATGGAGGAGTCTGGTAGGGTGCAGCCCATGGGGTTGCAAAGAGTCAGACACGACTGAGCGACTTCACTTTCACTTTTCACTTTTGTGCATTGGAGAAGGAAATGGCAACCCACTCCAGTGTTCTTGCCTGGAGAATCCCAGGGATGGGGGAGCCTGGTGGGCTGCCGTCAATGGGGTCGCACAGAGTCGGACACGACTGAAGCGACTTAGCAGCAGCAGCAGCAGCAGCAGCATGTATGTGTGCTCTCTCATGGCTGACTCTTTGCAACCCCATGGACTGTAGACCACCAGGCTCTTCTGTCCATGGAATTTTCCAGGCAAGAATACTGGAGTGGGTTGCCATTTCCTACTCCAAGGGATTGTTCTGACTCAGGGATTGAACCTGTGTGTCTTGTGTCTCCTGCATTGGCAGGTGGGTTCTTAATGTCTGAGAAATAGTGAAAGTAGCTCAGTCATGTCCAACTCTTTGCAACCCCATGGACTATGCAGTCCATAGAATTCTCCAGGTTAGAATACTGGAGTAGGTAGCCATTCCATTCTCCATGGGATCTTCCCAACCCAGGGATCGAAGCCAAGACTCCCACATTACAGATAGATTCTTTACCAGCTGAGCCATGAGGGAAACCTGAGAAAGAGACAGAACAAAATTGAGAGACCAAATAGTTCTTAGAGATAAACACATTGTTTAGAGGTACAGCAGGTAAATTTAAATCAATGGGTATGTTTGAATATACTATTTTCTTCTTTTTTTAACTTGTTATATTACTAGTTTATTGTAAAAAGATAGTTTAAAGGATAAAGAATAGACAGATGAAGTGATGCAGAAGACACAGTCTGGAAAGGACCTGAACACGGAAGCTTCTGTCCTCGTAGAATGTAGAGTGTGCATGTGAATGTGTTCTTTTTATTATTTTTTATTGTGGTAAAATACACTTAACATAAAATGTACCATCTTAACCATTTTAAAGTTTACAATTCAGTGATTTTAAATGCATTCACATTTTTGTGCAACCACCACCACCATCCATTCCATAATTATTTTTCTGAAACTATATCCATTAAACAGTAACTTCCAAATATCCCTTTCCTGAGCCCTGATAACTACCATTGTACTTTCATTGTACTATGTAATATGACCCCCCTAAGTATCTCATATAAATGAAATCAGTACTTGTCCTTTTGTGACTTACTTATTTCACATAACATAGTGTTCTCAAAGTTCATCATTGTTGTAACCTATTGCAAAATTTTCTTCCTTTTAAGGCTGAGTAATATTCTGTTGCATGTATGTATATATATATATATATATATGCCACATTTTTCCTATCCATTTATCTGTCCATGGCCATTTGTGTTGCTTCCTTATTTGAGCTGTTGTGAGCCACTACTATAAATAGGTGTACACATGTCACTTTAAGACATTGCTTTCAATTCTCATGGGTATATATACCCAGAAGTGGAATTGTGGAACCATGCTCTTGCTCTATTTTCAATGTTTTCAGGAATCACCAAACTGTTTTCTAGAGTGAATGTACCACTTTACATCCCCATTAATTATGCTCAAGGGTATGAACCAATTCCTTCACATCTTTTCCAGGATATGTGTTCTATTTCTTTATGATAGTAGTCATTTTAATGGATATAAAGTGGTATACTGTAGATTTGATTTGCATTTCTCTAATGAATACTGATGTTAAGTATCATCTCATGTACTTATCAGCTACTCACACATTCTCTTAGGAGAAATGTCTCTTTTCTCCATTTTTAATTGAATTGTTTGTATTTTGTTGTTGAGTTTTAAGTGTCCTTTATATATTCTGGATGTTAATCTCTTACATTACTTGCAAATATTTTGTCACATTCTGGATGTTGCCTTTTACTCTGTGGATAATTTTTATATATGGTTATAAGTAAGGATCTAGTTTCACTCTTCTGCATTAATATGCCAAAATTTCCCCATACTATTTGCTGAAAAAACTGTGTTTCCTTCATTGAATGGTCTTGCCACCCTTGTCAAAAGTAATTTGACCATTGGTCTACAGTTTTATTTCTATTTCCCTTAAAGTATCTTTCTCTAGCTTTGGTTTCAGGGTCAATGCTGGCTCCATAGAATCACTTAGGACTTGTTTCCTCCATTTCAATATTTTAGAAATATTTAAGATAGATTGGCATTAGTTTTTAAAATATGTTGTAGAATTCTCCAGTGAAGCCAGTGGATTTGTTGAGAAGTTTTTGATTACTGATTCAGCCTTCTTACTACATATACGTCTATTTAGATTTTCTATTTCTTCATGATTTAATCTTGGTTCAGTTCAACTGCTCAGTTATGTTCAATTCTTTGCAACCCCATAAATCAGAGCATGTCAGGCCTCCCTGTCCATCACCAACTCCAGGAGTTCACTCAACTCATGTCCAGTGAGTCGGTGATGCCATCCAGCCATCTCATCCTCTGTCATCCACTTCTCACTCTGCCCCCAATCCCTCCCAGCATCAGGGTCTTTTCTAGTGAGTCAACTCTTCCATGAGGTGGTCAAAGTATTGGAGTTTCAGCTTCAGCATCAGTCCTTCCAATGAACACCCAGGACTGATCTCATTTAGGATGGACTGGTTGGATCTCCTTGCAGTCCAAGGGACTCTCAATAGTCTTCTCCAACACCACAGATCAAAAGCATCAATTCTTCGGTGCTCAGCTTTCTTCACAGCCCAACACTCACATCCATACCTACCACAGGAAAAACCATAGCCCTGACTAGACAGACTTTTGTTGGCAAAGTAATCTCTGCTTTTCAATATACTATACTGGTTGGTCATAACTTTCCTTCCAAGGAGTAAGCGTCTTTGAATTTCATGGCTGCAATCACCATCTACAGTGATTTTGGAGCCCCCCAAAATAAAGTCTGACACTGTTTTCACTGTTTCCCCATCTATTTCCCATGAAGTGATGGGACCATATGCCATGATCTTCATTTTCTGAATGTTGAGCTTTAAGCCAACTTTTTCACTCTCCTCTTTCACTTTCATCAAGAGGCTTTTTAGTTCCTCTTCACTTCTGCCATAAAGGTGGTGTCATCTGCATATCTGAGGTTATTGATATTTCTCCTGGCAATCTTGATTCCAGCTTGTGCTTCTTCCAGCCCAGCATTTCTCATGATGTACTCTGAATATAAGTTAAATAATGATGGTGACAATATACAGCCTTGATGTACTCCATTTCCTATTTGGAACCAGTCTGTTTTTCCATGTCCAGTTCTCACTGTTGCTTCCTGACCTGCATACAGATTTCTCAAGAGGCAGGTTAGGTGGTCTGGTATTCCCATCTTTTTCAGAATTTTCCACAGTCTATTGTGATCCACACAGTCAAAGGCTTTGGCATAGTCAATAAAGTAGAAATAGATGTTTTTCTGGAACTCTCTTGCTTTTTGCATGATCCAGTGGATGTTGGCAATTTGACCTCTGGTTCCTCTGCCTTTTCTAAAACCAGCTTGAACATCTCGAAGTTCGTGGTTCATGTATTGCTGAAGCCTGGCTTGGAGAATTTTGAGCATTACTTTACTAGCATGTGAGATGAGTGCAATTGTGCAGTAGTTTGAGCATTCTTTGGCATTGCCTTTCTTTGGGATTGGAATGAAAATTGACCTTTTCCAGTCTTGTGGCCACTGCTGAGTTTTCCAAATTTGCTGGCATATTAAGTGCAGCACTTTCACAGCATCATCTTTCAGGATTTGAAATAGCACCACTGGAATTTCATCACCTCCACTAGCTTTGTTCATAGTGATGCTTTCTAATGCCCACTTGACTTCACATTCCAGGATGTCTGGCTCTAGGTGAGTGATCACACCATTGTCATTATCTGGGTTGTGAAGCTCTTTTTTGTACAGTTCTTCCATGTATTCTTGCCACCTCTTCTTAATATCTTCTACTTCTGTTAGGTCCATACCATTTCTGTCCTTTATCGAGCCCATCTTTGCATGAAATGTTCTCTTGTTATCTCTAATTTTCTTGAAGAGATCTCTAGTCTTTCCCATTCTGTTGTTTTCCTCTATTTCTTTGCATTGATCACTGAGGAAGGCTTTCTCATCTCTTCTTGCTATTGTTTGGAACTCTGCATTCAGATGCTTACATCTTTCCTTTTGTCCTTTGCTTTTCACTTCTCTTCTTTTCATAGCTATTTATAAGGACTCCCCAGACAGCCATTTTGCCTTTTTTGCATTTCTTTTCCATGTGGATAGTCTTGATTCCTGTCTCCTGTACAATGTCATGAACCTCATTCCATAGTTCCTCAGGCACTCTATCTATCAGATCTAGGCCCTTAAATCTCTTTCTCACTTCTACTGTAAAAGATTGTGTTTTTCTAGGAATTTGTCTATTACATCTGTTATGCAATTTGTGGGTATACATATGTTCATAATACTTTCTAATAATATCTTATTTCCCTAGAATTGGTAGTAATATTTTCATTTTCATTTCTTTTTAAAAAATTATTTATTTATTATTTTTTTTTTAGTTTTTTATTTTTTTAATTTTAAAATCTTTAATTCTTACATGTGTTCCCAAGCATGAACCCCCCTCCCACCTCCCTCCCCATAACATCTCTGTGGGTCATCCCCATGCACCAGCCCCAAGCATGCTGTGTCCTGCGTCAGACATAGACTGGCGATTCAATTCTTACATGATAGTATACATGTTAGAATGCCATTCTCCCAAATCATCCCACCCTCTCCCTCTCCCTCTGAGTCCAAAAGTCCGTTATACACAGCTGTGTCTTTTTTCCTGTCTTGCAGCATTTTCTCTCTTATTTGTCTGAAGTTCTGTTGATTTTTTTTTTTTTTTGAAGAAACAGTTTTTGCTTCAATTATTTGTAATTTTTTTCTATTATTTTCTTCCTTTTTCCACTTTGGGTTTTGTTTGTTCTTATTCTAATTCCTTATGTTGTAAAGATTGATTATTCATTTTATACCTTTCTTATTTTTTATTGTAAGAATTTACAGCTATAGATTCCCAGCTTATCATCACTTTTACTCTGTGGCATAAGTCTTGGTATATCTTCTTGTCATTTTTATTTGTCTCCTTGATCCATATATTATTTTGAAGGGTGTCCTTTCATTTCTACAATGTTGTGAATTTTCCACTTTTCCCTTTGTTATTGATTTCAAACTTTGTTCCAATGTAATCAGAGAAAATACTTTGCATATTTATTTTCTTAAATCTATTGAGACTAACATGTCAATATTTATATTTTAATATTTAAATATTTCAAATATATTGAGGTCTATCATGAAAATGTTCTATGCACACTTGAAAAGAATATGTATTTGCTGTGTTAGAGTATTCTCTCTCTGTCAGTTATATTTAGTGTATATTGTTAAGTCCTCTGTTTTCTTTTTTTCTTCTGTCTGGTTGTTCAATCCTTTATTGTGATTGAGATATTGATGGCTCCAACTTATTATAGCAGTGCCTATTTCTCTCTTCAAATCCATCAGTTTTGTTTCATATGTTATGATGACCTGTTATTAGGTTCATACATGTTTATAGTTGTTATATCTACCAAACTAACTTTTGATAGAAGGATTTAGTCTGTCTATATAGTATTTATAGTAATTTCTTATTTCTGTCATTGTACTTTTTTTTTAAAAATATACTTTATAGCATTTTCATGTCTTAGCCTCTTCATTACTGTCCTGCATATTTGTTTGGTTATTTTTTTTTAGTGAGATCTTTAAATTGATTTCTCATACCCTTTTGTATATAATTTTATATGTATTTTATTTGTAATTTTTATGGAGATTACAATACTCTAATATAAATTATTACCAGTTTAACTTCAGTAACATACAAAAGCTCAGGTCCTTTACAGCTCTTTCGTTACGCCCTTTGGTTAATGATATGACAAAATTACATCTTTATACATTATGTGGTCCCATATATAAACTAATATTTCTCTTAAATGCACCAGTTTCTGAAATTACACAGAAAACAAAGTTTGGAGTTATAAACCAATTGAAAATGGAATTATTTTCTTAAGAAAGATTAATGTTTTATTATAAAGTATATAGAAGTACAACTGATTTCTGTGTATTAATCTATATCCTGCAACTTTACCAAATTCATTGATGTGCTCTAGTAGTTTCCTGGTATCATCTTTCAGATTTTCTAAGTATAGTATCATGTCATCTGCAGTGACAGTTCGATTCCTTCCTTTCCAATTTGAATTCCTTTTTTCTTCTCTGATTTCTGTAGCTAGGACTTCCAAAACTATGTTGAATAAAAGCAGTGAGAGTGGGCATCCTTGTCTTGTGCTCCTTGCTCTGCCATCTTTTCAGAATCCTCTTCTTGGTATACTTCTGACTTTGACATCCAAAGTTAGTAAGACATATTTAAAATTCGCTTGTGAGTATCTAAAAATTCAATAATAGAATCATTTGGTTTCTGTGGTTGTGTTTTTTAGCCATGTCCCTTGCACTACAAGATATTTCTTTCATTAAATGATCATTTTCTTTTAAGACGAATAGACATATAGAAATTATAGGCTGGACTGTCTATTCTTTTTGAGACTTTACTATTAACTCTTTGTAAATAGTGGTTGTAAAATTAGGAAACTTGATTGTAGCTTGACCTACATAAATATAGAAGGCTTTATTAACTACGAATAAACTACCTTGAAATCCTATATCATTGATTGCATTTTCTTATTAGACACTGGTAGAAAGGGAACTAAATTATTACAAACCAATATGCAAAACAAGTAACTGAAATGTGCCTGTAAATGGGATATCTCAGTTTGGGAATTTAGAATGTCATACAAGAAATGAATATGCATATATTAGAACATAAAAAATCTCATTATTTTCAGAGTAGTGTTTTTTTAATGGACATATATGAGGTACTGGCATTTTAGGCAGGAAAGTGTCTCAATGTGAGGGATAATCCCATTTCTGATAATAAATTTGATATTCTACTCCAGTCTCCCAAATATTCTCTCAGTCATTCTGACAATCAAAATTGTCTCCTGTATTTCCAGTCACCTCCCAAGGTTGAAGAACACTCTGAGTGTGTGCTCAGTTGCCTCAGTCATGTCTGACTACTTGAGATCCCACCAGCTATAGCCCACCTAGCTCCTCTGTCCTTGGGATTCTCCTGGCAAATAGTGGAGTGGATTACCATTTCCTCATCCAGGGGATCTTGCTGATACAGGGATCGAACTTGCATCTCTTATGTCTCCTAAAATAGCAGATAGGTTATTTACCAATAGCACCACCTAGGAAGCCCAGAGGAGCACTAATTTTAATTAAATAGAATGACTGTTCAGTTCACTTCAGTTCAATTGGTCACTCATGTCCAGCTCTTCATGACCCCATGGACTGCAGCATGCCAGGCCTCCCTGTCCATCAACAACTCCCAGAGTTTTCTTAAATACAAGTCCATTGAGTGGGTGATGCCATCCAACCATCTCATCATCTGTCATCCCCTTTTCCTCCCACCTTCAATCATTCCTCAGCATCAGGGTCTTTTCCAATGAGTCAGCTCTTATCAGGTGACCAACGTATTGGAGCTTCAGCTTCAACATCAGTCCTTCCAATGAATATTCAGGACTGATTACCTTTAGGATGGACTGGTTGGATCTCCTTGCAGTCCAAGGTACTCTCAAGAGTCTTCTCCAACACCACAATTTAAAAGCATTAATTCTTCAATGCTCAGCTTTCTTTATAGTCCAACTCTCACATCCATACGTGACCACTGGAAAAACCATAGCTTTGACTAGATGGACCTTTGTTGGCAAAGAAATAGCTCTGCTTTTTACTATGCTGTCTAGGTTGGTCATAACTTTTCTTCCAGGGAGCAAGTGTCTTTTAATTTCATGGCTGCAGTCACCATCTGCAGTCATTTTGGAGACCAAGAAAATAAAGTCTCACTGTTTCCATTGTTTCCCCATGTATTTGCCATGAAGTGATAGGACCAGATGCTATGATCTTAGTTTTCTGAATGTTGAGTTTTAAGGTAACTTTTTCATCACTTTCATCAAGAGGCTCTTTAGTTCTTCTTCACTTTCTGCCATAAGGGTGGTGTCATCTGCATATCTGAGGTTATTGATATTTCTCCTGGCAATCTTGATTTCAGCTTGTGCTTCATCCAGCCTGGCATTTTGCATGATGTTCTCTGTGTATAAGTTAAATAAGCAGGGTGACAATTTACAGCCTTGATGTACTCCTTTCCTGAGTTGGAACCAGTCTGTTGTTCCATTTCCAGTTCTAACTGTTGCTTCTTACCTGCATACAAACTTCTCAGGAGACAGGTTAGGTGGTCTGGTATTCCCACCTCTTGAAGACTTTTCTACAGTTTGTCGTGATCCACACAGTCAAAGGCTTTGGCATAGTCAATAAAACGGAAGTAGATGTTTTTCTGGAACTCTCTTTATTTTTTCGATGATCCACTGGATTTTGAAATTTGATCTCTGGTTCCTCTACCTTTTCTAAATCTAGCTTGAACATCTGGAAGTTCACAGTTCATGTATTGCTGAAGCCTGGCTTGGAGAATTTTGAGTATTACTTTACTAGCATGTGAGATGAGTGCAATTGTGCAGTAGTTTGAGCATTTTTTGTCATTGTCTTTCTTTGGGATTGGAATGAAAACTGATTTTTTCCAGTCCTGTGGCCAATGTTAAGTTTTCCAGATTCGCTGGCATATGTAAGAATAATTTGTTTTCAAATGTTTTTGTTCTGGAAATTGTAAAGAATATATTTGGGAGGAACTGAGTAATATAGAAAAACTTTATGGAAGAGTTCACATTTTACAATGAATCAATCCTATGTTTTGATAAAAATTCACGTATTTTTTTAAAAAAAGATACCTAGATATAATTTTAGAAATATGGTAGCAAGATTAAAAAGTTTTGAGATTCATTTATAATGATACTTTTTAAAAAATTGAGGTGCAAATGATTACAGGTGGTATCAACTGTACCTCGAATTTTTAAATTGAGTTACAGGCTTCCCACATGGTGCTAGTGGTAAAGAAACTGCCTGCCAATGCAGGAAACTCAAGAGATGTGGGTTCCAACCTGGGCTGGGAAGATCCCCTGGAGATGGGCATGGCAACCTACTGCAATATTCTTGCCTGGAAAATTACATGGGCAGAGGAGTATGGTGGGCTATAGTCCATAGGGTTGCAAAAAGTCAGACACGATTGAAGCAACTTGGCACACACACACAGTTGATTTCTAAGTATTTTGTTAATTTAAGGTATACAACATAGTGCCTTAAATGGTTTATACATTATTCTGCATTTAAAGTTATTATAAAATATTGGCTATATTCCCTGTGCTATACAATGTATCTCTGTAGTATATATATTTTATTCATAGTAGTTTAGGCCTCTTAAGCCCCTATCTTGCCCCTCTCCACTGATAATCGCTAGTTTGTTATCTATATCTGTGAGTCTGTTTCTTTTTTGTTGTTGCTATTATATTATTTTGCCTTATTTTTATATTACCTGTTGACTTAATTCAATAAGTATAAAACCTTCCTGGTTCATCCATGTTGTGACAAATGGTGGTTTAGTCGCTAAGCTGTGTCTGTCTCATGCGTCCCCATTGTCTATAGCCCACCAGTCTCCTCTGTCCATGGGATTATCCAGGCAAGAATACTGGAGTAAGCCACCATTTCTTTCTGCAGGGCATCTTCCCAACCCAGAAATCGAACCTGGATCTCCTGCATTGCACACAGATTATTTACCAACTGAGCTACAAGGGAAGCCCAAATGGCAAAACTTAATTCTTTTGTATGACTAGTAGTGTTGCATTGTGTGTATATAAATATATACCAATTTTCTTTATCTGTTCAAATATTGATAGACACTTAGGTTGCTTGCTTATATTGGCACTGTAATTAATGCTAAAATCTTTGGGGTATATGTATCTTTTCAAATTACTGTTTTTGTTTTCTTCAGATAGGTACTCAGGAATGGGATTGTTGGGTCATATACTAACTCTAGTTTTAGTTTTTTAAAGACTCTTTTACTATTTTTCATAGTGGCTGCACCAATTTATATTCCCACTGATGATGAACAAGTGGTTCCCTTTTCTATACATCCTTGCCAACATTTGATATTTGTGTTCTTTTTGATGCTAGAGATTCTGACTGGTGTGAGATGGTATCTTACTGTGGTTTTGGTTTTCATTCCTCTGATGATTAGCTATGAAGAGTATCTTTTCATGTGATTATTGACCATAGGTATGTCCTCTTTGGAAAAATATTCAAGTCTTCTGCCCATTGTTTAAATGGGATGTTTGCTTTTTTGATATTGAATTTTATGTGCTATTTATATATTTTGGATAGTAACTCCTAAATTGTCTTATTGTTAGAAAAAAGTAATTTTAATGCGTGTTCAGATAGGGAAGTCAATGATAACTCAGAGATCCGACAAATAAGAAAGGGGAAATCACATGGGAAGCCTGGAATAAAGAAAGCAAAAAAACACTAAGGGCCTCCAAAATTCACATTTTCTGTATCAAATTTTAAATAGAAGATTCATGAACTTGACAATAGAATGTTCTTCAGCCATAAAAAGGAAAAGGGTTTGTAGAGATGTGGATGGACCTAGACAGGTATGTCAGAAATAAGTCAGAAATCGAAGGACAAATACTGTATATTAACGTATATATGTGGAATACATACGTACATATATATATATATATACACACACACACACACACACATACATATGGCATGGGCAGCGGCGACAGCATACATAGCACGGCCGAGAGGAGATACCCCAGGTCCGAGGCCAGGAGCAGCGGTCGAGAGAGGCAACCCCACGTCGAAGGAGTGGTGGCAGCACAGGCGCAGGAGGGCCTAGAGGAGCTATTCCACATTCAAGGTAAGGAGGGGTGGCAGTGAGGAGATACGCCTCATCCAAGGTAAAGAGCAGGGGCTGCGCTTTGCTGGAGTAGCCGTGAAGAGATACTCCATGTCCAAAGTAAGAGAAAGCCAAGTAAGACAGTAGGTGTTGCAAGAGGGCATCAGAAGGCAGACACACTGAAACCATACTCACAGAAAACTAGTCAATCTAATCACATTAGGAACACAGCCTTGTTTATCTCAATGAAACTAACCCATGCCTGCAGGGCCACCCAAGATGGGTGGGTCATGGTGGAAAAGTCTGACAGAATGTGGTCCACTGGAGAAGGGAATGGCAAACCACTTCAGTATTCTTGCCTTGGGAACCCCATGAACAGTATGAAAAGGCAAAATGATAGGATACTGAAAGAGGAACTCCCCAGGTCAGTAGGTGCCCAACATGCTATTGGAGATAAGTGGAGAAATAATTCTAGAAAGAATGACGGGATGGAGCGAAAGCAAAAACAATACTCAGTTGTGGATGTGACTGGTGATAGAAGCAAGGTCTGATGCTGTTAGAGGAATATTGCATAGAAACCTGGAATGTCAGGTCCATGAATCAAGGCAAATTGGAAGTTGTCAAACAGGAGATGGCAAGAGTGAATGTCGACATTCTAGGAATCAGTGAACTAAAATGGACTGGAATGGGTGAATTTAACTCAGATGACCATTATATCTACTATTGCGGGCAGGAACCCTTAGAAGAAATGGAGTAGCCATCATGGTCAAAAAAAGAGTCCAAAATGCTGTACTTGGATGCAATCTCAAAAACGACAGAATGATCTCTATTCGTTTCCAAGGAAAACCATTCAATATCACAGTAATCCAAGTCTATGCCCCAACCAGTAACACTAAAGAAGCTGATGTTGAATGGTTCTATGAACACTTACAAGACCTTTTAGAACTAACACCCCAAAAAGATGTCCTTTTCATTATAGGGGACTAGAATGCTAAAGTAGGCAGTCAATAAACACCTGGAGTAACAGGCAAATTTGGCCTTGGAATGCGGAATGAAGCAGGGCAAAGACTAACAGAGTTTTGCCAAGAAAATGCACTGGTCATAGCAAACACCCTATTCCAACAACACAAGAGAAGACTCTACACATGGACATCACCAGATGGCCAACACCGAAATCAGTTTGATTATATTCTTTGCAGCCAAAGATGGAGAAGCTCTATACAGTCAATAAAAATAAGACCAGGAGCTGACTGTGGCTCAGATCATGAGCTCCTTATTGCCAAATTAGACTTAAATTGAAGAAAGTAGGGGAAACCACTAGACCACTCAGGTATGACCTAAATCAAATCCCTTATGATTATACAGTGGAAGTGAGATACAGATTTAAGGGACTAGCCCTGATAGATAGAGTACCTGATGAACTATGACTGAGGTTCATGACATTGTACAGGAGACAGGGATCAAGACCATCCCCATGGAAAAGAAATGCAAAAAAGCTGTCTGGGGAGGCCTCACAAATAGCTGTGAAAAGAAGAGAAGCGAAAAGCAAAGGAGAAAAGGAAAGATATAAGCATCTGAATGCTTATGAGTTCCAAAGAATAACAAAGAGAGATAAGAAAGCCTTCCTCAGCGATCAATGCAAAGAAATAGAGGAAAACAACAGAATGGGAAAGACTAGAGCTCTCTTCAAGAAAATTAGAGATACCAAGGGAAAAATTCATGCAAAGATGGGCTTAATAAAGGACAGAAATGGTATGGACCTCACAGAAGCAGAAGATATTAAGAAGAGGTGGCAAGGATACACAGAAAAACTGTACAAAAAAGATCTTCATGACCCAGGTAATCACGATGGTGTGATCACTGACCTAGAGCCAAACATCTTGGAATGTGAAGTCAAGTGGGCCTTAAAAGCATCACTACGAACAAAGCTAGTGAAGGTGATGGAATTCCAGTTGAGCTGTTTCAAATCCTGAAAGACGATGATGTGAAAGTGCTGCACTCAATATGCCAGCAAATTTGGAAAACTCAGCAGTGGCCACAGGACTGGAAAAGGTCAGTTTTCATTCCAATCCCAAAATTAATGCAATGCCAAAGACTGCTCAAACTACCTCACAATTGCACTCATCTTACACGCTAGTAAAGTAATGCTCAAAATTCTCCAAGTTAGGCTTCAGCAATACATGAACTGTGAACTTCCTGATGTTTAAGCTGGTTTTAGAAAAGGCAGAGGAACCAGAGATCAAATTGCCAACATCCACTGGATCATGGAAAAAGCAAGAGAGTTCCAGAAAAACATCTATTTCTGCTTTATTGACTATGCCAAAGACTTTGACTGTGTGGATCACAATAAACTGTGGAAAATTCTGAAAGAGATGGGACTACCAGACCACCTGACTTGCCTCTTGAGAAACCTGTATGCAGGTCAGGAAGCAACGGTTAGAACTGGACATGGAACAACAGATTGGTTCCAAATAGGAAAAGGAGTATTTCAAGGCTGTATATTGTCACCCTGCTTATTTAACTTATATTCAGAGTACATCATGAGAAACGCTGGGCTGGAAGAGGACAAGCTGGAATCAAGATTGCTGGCAGAAATAGCAATAACCTCAGATATGCAGATGACACCACCCTTATGGCAGAGTGTGAAGAGGAACTATAAAGCCTCTTGATGAAAGTGAAAGAGGAGAGTGAAAAAGTTGGCTTAAAGCTCAACATTCAGAAAACGAAGATCATGGCATCTGGTCCCATCACTTCATGGGAAATAGATGGGGAAACAGTGGAAACAGTGTCAGACTTCATTTTTTTTGGCTCCAAAATCACTGCAGATTTTGACTGCAGCCATGAAATTAAAAGACGCTTACTCCTTGGAAGAAAAGTTGTGACCAACCAGTATAGTATATTGAAAAGCAGAGACGTTATTCTGCCAACAAAGGTCCATCTAGTCAAGGCTATGGTTTTTCCTGTGGTCATGTATGGATGTGAGAGTTGGACTGTGAAGAAGGCTGAGTGCCAAAGAATTGATGCTTTTGAACTGTGTTGTTGGAGAAGACTCTGAGAGTCCCTTGAACTGCAAGGATATCCAATCAGTCCATTCTGAAGGAGATCAGCCCTGGGATTTCTTTGGAAGGAATGATGCTAAAGCTGAAACTCCAGTACTTTGGCCACCTCATGCGAAGAGTTGACTCATTGGAAAAGACCCTGATGCTGGGAGGGATTTGGGGCAGGAGGAGAAGGGCACAACAGAGGATGAGATGGCTGGATGACATCACTGACTCGAAGGACATGAGTCTGAGTGAACTCCAGGAATTGGTGATGAAAGGGAGGCCTGGCTTACTGGGATTTTTGGGGTCCCAAGAGTTGGACACGACATAGCGACTCTCCTGAACTGACTGAAATTAACTAGATTAGTACTTAGATCAACAATGAATATCTACTACTCTATTTTTATTGCATTCTGTAAGAAATATAAACATAACATAGTGAAATATCCTTGCTTTAATACCTAGGTTGCATGTAATACTCACTAGGACTGGATAGTCTATCACACAATAATGGAAGGCAGCTTTCTTGGACAAATATGTCTGCTTTCCCGAAGCAAAATATCCCTCAGTTTGGATAGTCATCTGGTGTTTATTCCTATAGGTGGAGAGGATGGTTGGACTGGTCTTTGGGCTTGTTTTATTAGTAACAAAATTAATACATTGATCTCTTTATATCTGAATTGGTTTTGAGTTTAGAAGAGGAATATGGATATAATTATTACATCATCTCAAATTCTAACATCAGTCCTTTTTTTTTTTTAAATAAATTGGCCTCTGGAATGTTGTCATTGCAGCTACACTGCCTAGTCCAGAGCCTGGAACACAGCAGTGTTTGATTGAAAAATTCATGTTTTTTAGTATATTTTCATTTGATTATGTAAATTTATTTTAATCCTTATAATATCTTGTTGAGTAAGGTAGGAAAAATCTGTTTTAACAAAATGGCAAATTGTGGTTCAAGAAGTTAAATAGCTGACAAACAAACTCATGTATATTCCCAAATTTTATCCCTCTTCCCTTTCTGTGGAGTGAAAGCAAGGTAACCATCTTTATTGAATAAACTAGCAATGACATAGTAATTAGAGGTAAACTAAATAAACAAATTGAGGGACACTTTGGAAGTCTTAAATGCCAGATTGGCAAGTTTGAAATTACACTGCTATGTTGTTAAGAGTCACTGAAAATTTTTGAGGAGAAGGGTGTGATATTTAGTTGCAAAGATAAATAGTAAATAGAAACTTAGAGACTACTAGGGAGACTGATGCACCATTTTGGTGCATGAGGTTGTAACATTCTGAATTAGGTTAGTTATAATAGAAATGGAAAACAATAGGACTTTTAGGATATTTAAATTTTTTAAGAAAAATTTTAAAATGTTATCAGTATATTATTATCAGTTTGAATTTACATTATATGTTGGTTACCCAAGCAGTTCATCCAAGTAATTTATACAGTCCCAGATTATTCATGAGATACGTAACAAATGACAAAACTGGATTCATTACTCATTATAAATCTATGTGTGGAACCATGGAGTAATGCTGTTTCTCTAAAGCAAACTCAATACTCCCACATCTTATGTGATTCAATAGTTATAGTTTAACAGCTGAGTAATAGTTGACATTAAATGTTAATCTTTCTCCTTAAGGCACCATTTAGGTTTTGCTATTCCTCTGCTGGAAAGCTTTCCATGGTCCCTATTATTTTCCAGAATCCATAATTGGTTCACCATAATGTTGGCTCAACCAAACTCATGTCCCTATATTTTTAACTCCCCTATATAAAATCCATATGACTGAGGGAAAAAATCATCTTATTCTGTACCCAAGTTTTATAATCCTGTTTTTGTAGCTTTGCATATAGGATTCCCATTTTCAGACCCAGCTTTGGAGTGAATATGTTCAGGTTTGAAGCTGTGTGACCTGGAACAAATTCTGACTTCCCTTTACCTTGATGATTTGTTTTATATATATATATATAATGTTTAAATAGGTAATAGTAAGACATAATCATGTCTGCATATAGTAAGCAATCAAATATTAGCTATAATAAGTATTATTATTTTTACTAGCAAATCTAATCTGCTCCAATATAACTAATATTCCTTGAAGTACAGAGTTTTCCATTGAAGTTTCTACAATTGGTTTAACTAAAATGTTACTGGTGTCTTACCTTTGGGTGTGAAGTATTAGAAACAAGATTATGTGACTATTCATCTAATTTTTGTGCAGCTAAACATATTAGATCTTTTTTTTTTTTTTGTAAGCAATCATTCAGTGAGTCAAAGGGAACTCTAATAGTATTCTTCTCTGTCACATACCTTAAATAGCTAACACTTGATGTCTTTATTTCTGTTTCCTGTGGAAGCATAAAAACACATCCTAGTTGACATAAATTTACTCCTGCTGACTTGACAATTTTATATCAGAAAGGAAATTCAGAGGCTCAGCCTGATTTTCTTATTGATAGCTAAATACTCTAAAGGTATTCTATGAGCAATTGCTCAAGTGAGTATAGTAGCCAAACAAATAGATAAGGATTTTTAATATCAGAGTACTTAAAGAATATTGAAGATACTGATGTATCTTTGGAATGAAATACTATTAACTGTGAAAATAACTCATTTTATAAATTACCTACTAGAATGCAACCCTTTCAAATAAAAAATGCTGTTGTTTTGTGACATTGAAATGTTCTCATTCTTGTAAGTATAATGTTAGATATTTTTAGTACTTTCTGATACGAACCAATTTGTCCTATTTTGTTGTCAATTTAGTTTCATAGTGAATATTATGTTAAAGAAGTCAGGTGCTGTACAGTCATTTATAGAAAACCTGTGTTTGAGTCAATAAATTCTGTTCAGTTCAGTCCCTCAGTCGTGTCTGACTCTTTGTGACCCCCTGGGCTGACTGCAGCACACCAGGCTTCCCTGTCCATCATCAACTCCCGGAGCTTACTCAAACTCATGTTCATCAAGTCAGTGATACCATCCAACCATCTCATCCTCTGTTGTCCCCTTCTCCTCCCACCTTCAGTCTTTCACAGCATCACAGTCTTTTCCAATGAGTCAGTTCTTCACATCAGGTAGCCAAAGTATTGGAGTTTCAGCTTTGGCATCAATCCTTCCAGTGAATATTCAGGACTGATTCCCTTTAGGATGGACTGGTTGGATCTCCTTGCAGTCCAAGGGACTCTCAAGAGTATTCTCCAATACCACAGTTCAAAAGGATCAATTCTTTGGCACTCAGCTTTCTTTAAAGTCCAACTCTTACATCCATGCATGACTACTGTAAAAATCATAGCTTTGACTAGACAGACCTTTGTTGGCAAAATAGTGTCTCTGCTTTTTACTATGCTGCCTAGATTGGTCATAACTTTTCTTCCAAGGAGCAAGCATCTTTTAATTTTCAATAATTATATTAAACAGACATTAATATTTGTAGTTTGAGATTAAAATAGCAGTAAATGTATGTGAATGTCTTTTTCATTTAAGCAAAAATGAAGATCTTATTTAGTGAATGGGAACAATATATTTAAAGGAATAAATACTTTAATAATAAATATTTGTTGATAATAATTCTGAAAATATAGAAAAGTAACCTTAGTTCTAACTAAAATCCTCTCCTTTGGGACACTGACAGGTCTTAGTACACCTTCATCTACTAGGAGTCACTATAAATAGACTGTTTGGAAAATCACAGAGGTTTAAAAGGCAACCAAGAGCTAGGGCACCACTGAAAGGTAAAGTTTATACCCTACATGAAAGAACTTGTTCACAATTAGGAGAGGTGGCTCTCTTAACTAATGCATATAAGCCACATAAAGTCAAGAAAAGTAAGTAGAGTAATATGTTCCAAACTAAGAATAAAATTTTAGAGAAAAAAAATGAGGGGGTGGTCCTAAGATGGCACAGGAATAGAACGGGGAGACCACTTTCTCCCTCACAAATTCATCAAAAGAACATTTCAACACTGAGTAAATTCCACAAAACAACTTCTGAATGCTGGCAGAGGACATCAGGCAGCCAGAAAAGCAGATCATTGTCTTCAAATACAGGTAGGAAAAAATATAAAAGACGAAAAAAGAGACAAAGGAGGTAGGGAGGGAGCTCTGTACCAGGAAGGAAGTCCCATCCCGGGAAGGGAATCTTAAGAAGAGAGGTTTCCAATCACCAGGAAACACTCTCGCTGCTGAGTCGGTGGCGAGCCTTGGAAGCACAGAGGGCAACATAACAGGAAGGAAAAATAAATAAATAAAACCAACAGATTACAAGCCCAACAGTAACTCCCCCAGTGGAGAAGCAGCGCAGATGCCTGCATCCGCCACTAGCAAGTGGGGGCTGGGCAGGGAGGCACAGGAGGCGCAGGCTGCAGTGCTTTTAAGAATTGGGCTGGAACGCCCCACGCATAACCAGAGCGAACTAACTTGAGCTAGCAAACCAGACTGTGGGATAGCTACCATGCAAAAAGCTCTAACATAAGACACTGCCAGGACTATGCACAGAACAAAGGATGGAACAGAAATAGCCAGCTGCAGACCATCCCCCTCTGGTGACAGGCAGCCAGAGCCGTAAGGGCTGGAAGGGGGCAATCGCAGCCCAAGAGAGACATTACCTACCAAACTGCAAGCAGGCTTCTTTGCTAACTAAGACTTCTGGGGGTTCTGAACAGTCATCATCTGCCTCAGAAGGGACGCCAGTGGTACACCCAGAAAACTGAGCAGCAGAGATGGGAAGGCAATAAGTCGCAGTGACCACGCTCTCCAAACACCTGAGCTACTTGGACCTGGGAGGCCCAACCTAATCTGCGCCTCTGAGGGCTACCTGAGTGCCGAGCCTGAGCAGCTTAGACCGGGGAGGTGCATGCATCCTAGGGCCGGCCTCAGATGGTTCCTGGCAGAGCAACGTGGAGCCTGAGGGGCGTGCACCACGAACAAAGGCAGGCCCAGCGGGGCTGAGACACTGTGAGCACACGCCAGTGTTATTTGTTTGCAGCATCCCTCCCTCCCCACAGCGCAACTGAACAAGTGAGCCTGAAAAAAAAAAAAAGTGTCCACCACCGGCCCCCCTGTGTCAGGGGGGAAATCAGACACTGAAGAGACCAGCAAACAGAAGAATTTAAACAGAGGAAATCACCTTGGAAGTGACCCCATACTGCCCACAACACCAGAGAAAGGGCCAGATATATCTTTAATATTTTTACGATCATTCCTTTTTTGTTGTTGTTGATGTTGTGTGATTTGTTTTTCTTCTTTTCTTTTTCTTCTTTTTTTTTTTAAACTTTTTAAAAATTTTTAAGAGAACGATCTAACTTGGGCTAGCTAACCAGACTGTGGGATAGCTACCTCACAAAAAGCTCGAACATAAGACACCACCAGGACCGAGCACAGAACAAAGGACGGAACAGAATAAGCCGGCTGCAGACCATCCCCTGCCGGGGACAGGCAGCCAGAGCCGTAAGGACTGGAAAGGGGCAATTGCAGACCCGGAGAGAATTTACTTACCTAACTGCAAGCAGGCTTCTTTGCTAAGACTTCTGGGGGTGCTGGACAGTCACCATCTGCCTCACGGGGGGCGCCAGTGGTCCACCCAGAAAGCTGAGCAGCAGCGGCAGAAAAGGTGACAAGTCGCGGCGATCGCGCTCGCCAAACTCCTGAGCTACTCGGACCCGGGAAGGGCACAAAGCGCAGTGCCAGCTGAATCTGTGCCTCTGAGGGCTGCCTGAGTGCCTAACCTGAGCGGCTTGGACCGGTGAAGTGCACGCAGCCTAGGGCCGGCCCCAGACGGTTCCCAGCTGAGCATCGTAGAGCTGGAGCGGTTTGTGCACTGCGAGAAGGGACAGATCAAGTGGGGCTGAGACACTGTGTGCACACGACAGTGCTGTTTGTTTGCAGCATCCCCCCTCCCCACAGCGCAACTGAACTAGTGAGCCTAAAAAACCAGCAAACAGAAGAAGTTAAACAGAGGGAACCACCTTGGAAGTGATCCCACATGGCCCACAACATCAGAGAAGGGCCAGAAATATTTTTACAATTTTTAAAATTATTCCTTTTTTTTTCTTTTTTTTAATTGCTAAGTCTTCTATTTCTCCTCTAATTTTTATTTCTATAACCTACTATTGCTATTAAAAAAAAACATTTTTTTTTTTTAAGGCAAACACCATATATAGTCTTTGGATGGTTGTTGGTGGTTTTCTTTTTTTTTTTAATAATTCTTGTTTTTCTCTCTCTCTTTTTTTTTCTTTCTTCCTTTTTCCTTCTGCTTCTTTTCTTTAATATTGTATTTTTGAATATCCAACCTCTACTCTAGATTTTTAATCTTTGCTCTTAGGTTTTTGTTGTCAATTTTGTACATTTAAAAACCCAAACTTCACTACCCAAGTTTACCTGAGAGCGAGATTACTGGCTTGACCACTCTCTCCTCCTTTGGACTCTCCTTTTTCTCCACCAGGTGGCCTCTGTCTCTCCCCCCCCACCCCCATCTCTTCTCTATCCAACTCTGTGAATCTCTGTGTGTTCCAGATGGTGGAGAACACCTAA
The DNA here is from genome assembly GCF_001704415.2 of Capra hircus. Classification (NCBI taxonomy): domain Eukaryota; kingdom Metazoa; phylum Chordata; class Mammalia; order Artiodactyla; family Bovidae; genus Capra; species Capra hircus. The sequence continues at coordinate 13,004,640 of NC_030812.1, forward strand.
GGAACTGGATACTGGCAGGATTTGTCTCTCTCCTTCTCATTCCTCTCTCTTATCCTCCTGGCCACCTCTGTCTACTTCCTCCCTCTCCTCTTCCCCATATAACTCCGTAAATACCTCTGAGCGGTCCAGACTATAGAGCGCACATAAGGAAGTGACTACTGGCTAGCTTGCTCTCTCCTCTTTTGATCTCACCGCATCTCATTCCAGTTACCTCTAACTACCCCCTCCCTCTTCTCTTCTCCTTGTAACTCAGTGAACCTCTCTGAGTGTCCCTCAATGTGAAGAAACTTTTCATCTTTAACCTAGATGTTTTATCATCGGTGCTGTATAGATGGAGAAGTCTAGAGGCTACTGTAAAAATAAAACTGAAAACCAGAAGCAGGAGGCTTAAGTCCAAAGCCTGAAAACATTAGAGAACTCTTGAATTCAGGGAACATTAAGCAATAGGAGCTCATCAAATGCCTTCATACCTACACCGAAACCAAGCTCCACCCAAGGGCCAACAAGTTCCAAAACAAGACATACCACACAAATTCTCCAGCAACACAGGAACACACCCATGAGCTTCAATATACAGGCAGCTCAAAATTATCCCAAAACCTTTGATGTCTCATAACCCATTACGGGTCACTCCACTGCACTCCAGAGAGAAGAAACCCAGCTCCACCCCCCAGAACTCCAACACAAGCCTCCCTAACCAGGAAACCTTGAGAAGCCACTGATACAACCCCACCCAAAGTGAGGAAGCTCCATAATAAAGAGAACTCCACAAATTCCCAGAATATAAAAAGGCCACCCCAAATGCAACAATATAACCAAGATGAAGAGATAGAGAAATACTCAGCAGGTAAAGGAACAGGAGAGTTGCCCACCAAACCAAGCAAAAGAGGAAGAAGTAGGGAATCCACCTGAGAAGGAATTCCAAATATTGATAGTGAAAATGATCCAAAATCTTGAAATCAAAATGGAATCACAGATATATAGCCTAGAGACAAGAATTGAGAAGATGCAAGAAAGGTTTAACAAGGACCTAGGAGAAATAAAAAAGAGTCAAAATATAATGAATAACGCAATAAATGAGATGAGAAACACTCTGGAGGCAACAAATAGTAGAATAACGGAGGCAGAAGATAGGATTAGTGAAATAGAAGATAGAATGGTAGAAATTAATGAATCAGAGAGGAAACAAGAAAAACGAATTAAAAGAAATGAGGACAATCTCAGAGACCTCCAGAACAATATGAAACGCTCCAACATTCGAATTATAGGAGTCCCAGAAGAAGAAGACAGAAAGAAAGGTGATGAGAACATACTTGAGCAGATAATAGTTGAAAACTTCCCTAAAATGGGGGAGGAAATAATCACCCAAGTCCAAGAAACACAGAGAGTTCCAAATAGGATAAACCCAAGGCGAAACACCCCAAGACGCATATTAATCAAATTAACAAAGATCGAACACAAAGAACAAATATTAAAAGCAGCGAGGGAAAAACAACAAATAACACACAAGGGCATTCCCATAAGGATAACAGCTGATCTTTCAATAGAAACTCTTCAGGCCAGGAGGGAATGGAAAGACATACTTAAAGTGATGAAAGACAATAACCTACAGCCCAGATTACTGTACCCAGCAAGGATCTCATTCAAATATGAAGGAGAAATCAAAAGCTTTACAGACAAGCAAAAGCTGAGAGAATTCAGCACCACCAAACCAGCTCTCCAACAAATTCTAAAGGATATTCTCTAGACAGGAAACAGAAAAAAGGTGTATAAACCCGAACCCAAAACAATAAAGTAAATGGTAACAGGATCATACTTATCAATAATTACCTTAAACGTAAATGGGTTGAACGCCCCAACCAAAAGGCAAAGACTGGCCAAATGGATACAAAAACAAGACCCCTCTATATGCTGCTTACAAGAGACCCACCTCAAAACAAGGGACACATACAGACTGAAAGTGAAGGGCTGGAAAAAGATATACCACACAAATTGAGACCAAAAGAAAGCAGGAGTGGCAATACTCATATCCGATAAAATAGACTTTAAAACAAAAGCTGTGAAAAGAGACAAAGAAGGCCACTACATAATGATCAAAGGATCAATCCAAGAAGAAGATATAACAATTATAAATATATATGCACCCAATATAGGAGCACTGCAATATGTAAGACAAATGCTAACAAGTATGAAAGGGGAAATCAACAATAACACAATAATAGTGGGAGACTTTAATACCTCACTCACACCTATGGACAGATCAACTAAACAGAAAATCAACAAAGAAACGCAAACTTTAAATGATACATGAGACCAGTTAGACCTAATTGATATCTATAGGACATTTCACCCCAAAACAATGAATTTCACCTTTTTTTCAAGTGCTCACAGAACCTTCTCCAGGATAGATCACATCCTGGGCTATAAATCTAAACTTTATAAATTCAAAAAAATCAAAATCATTCCAAGCATCTTTCCTGACCACAATGCATTAAGATTAGATCTCAATTACAGGAGAAAAATTATTAAAAATTCCAACATATGGAGGTTGAACAACACACTTCTGAATAACCAACAAATCACAAAGAAATCAAAAAAGAAACCAAATATGCATAGAAACTAATGAAAATGAAAACACAATAACCCAAAACCTGTGGGACACTATAAAAGCAGTGCTAAGAGGAAAGTTCATAGCAATACAGACGTACCTCAAGAAACAAGAAACAAGTCAAGTAAATGACCTAACTCCACACCTAAAGCAACTAGAAAAGGAAGAATTGGAGAACCTCAGAGTTAGTAGAAGGAAAGAAATCTTAAAAATTAGGGCAGAAATAAATGCAAAAGAAAAGAGACCATAAATCAAAAATCAACAAAGCCAAAAGCTGGTTCTTTGAAAGGATAAATAAAATTGACAAACCATTATCCAGACTCATCAAGAAACAAAGAGAGAAAAATAAAATCAATAAAATTAGAAATGAAAATGGAGAGATCACAACAGACAACACAGAAATACAATGGATAATAAGAGACTACTATCAGCAATTATATGCCAATAAAATGGACAACTTGGAAGAAATGGACAAATTCTTAGAAAAGTACAACTTTCCAAAACTGAACCAGGAAAAAATAGAAGATCTTAACAGACCCATCACAAGCACGGAAATTGAAACTGCAATCAGAAATCTTCCAGCAAACAAAAGCCCAGGTCCAGACAGCTTCACAGCTGAATTCTACCAAAAATTCCGAGAAGAGCTAACACCTATCCTACTCTTTCAGAAAGTTGCAGAGGAAGATAAACTTCTAAACTCATTCTATGAGGCCACCAACACCCTAATACCAGAACCTGACAAAGATGCCACAAATAAAGAAAACTACAGGCCAATATCACCGATGAACATAGATGCAAAAATCCTTAACAAAATTCTAGCAATCAGAATCCAACAATACATTAAAAAGATTACACACCATGACCACGTGGGCTTTATCCCAGGGATGAAAGGATTCTTCAATATCCACAAATCAATCAATGTAATACACCACATTAACAAATTGAAAAATAAAAGCCATATGATTATCTCAATAGATGCAGAGAAGGACTTTGACAAAATTCAACATCCATTTATGATAAAAACTCTCCAGAAAGCAGGAGTAGAAGGAATATACCTCAACATAATAAAAGCTATATATGACAAACCCACAGCAAACATTATCCTCAATAGTGAAAAATTGAAAGCATTTCCCCTAAACTCAGGAACAAGACAAGGGTACCCACTTTCACCACTACTGTTCAACATAGTTCTGGAAGTTTTGGCCACAGCAATCAGAGCAGAAAAAAGAAATAACAGGAATCCAAATTGGAAAAGAAGAAGTAAAACTCTCACTGTTTGCAGATGACATGATCCTCTACATAGAAAACCCTAAAGACTCCACCAGAAAATTATTAGAGCTAATCAATGGATATAGTAAAGTTGCAGGATATAAAATCAACACACAGAAATCCCTTGCATTCCTATACACTAATAATGAGAAAGTAGAAAAAGAAATTAAAGAAACAATTCCATTCACCATTGCAGTGAAAAGAATAAAATACTTGGGAATATATCTACCTAAAGAAACTAAAGACCTATATATAGAAAACTATAAAACACTGATGAAAGAAATCAAAGAGGATACTAATAGATGGAGAAATATACCATGTTCATGGATCGGAAGAATCAATATAGTGAAAATGAGTATACTACCCAAAGCAATCTATAGATTCAATGCAATCCCTATCAAGCTACCAGCGGCATTTTTCACAGAACTAGAACAAATAATTTCACAATGTGTATGGAAATACAAAAAACCTCGAATAGTCAAAGGAATCTTGAGAAAGAAGAATGGAACTGGAGAAATCAACTTGCCTGACTTCAGGCTCTACTACAAAGCCATAGTCATCAAGACAATATGATACTGGCAGAAAGACAGAAATATAGATCAATGGAACAAAATAGAAAGCCCAGAGATAAGTGCACGCACCTATGGACACCTTATCTTTGACAAAGGAGGCAAGAATATACAATGGAGTGAAGACAATCTCTTTAACAAGTGGTGCTGGGAAAACTGGTCAACCACTTGTAAAAGAATGAAACTAAATCACTTTCTAACACCACACACAAAAATAAACTCAAAATGGATTAAAGATCTAAATGTAAGTTCGGAAACTATAAAACTCCTAGAGGAGAACATAGCCAAAACACTCTCCGACATACATCACAGCAGGATCCTCTATGATCCACATCCCAGAATTCTGGAAATAAAAGCAAAAATAAACAAATGGAATCTAATTAAAATTAAAAGCTTGTGCACAACAAAGGAAACTATAAGCAAGGTGAAAAGACAGCCTTCTGAATGGGAGAAAATAATAGTAAATGAAGCAACTGACAATCAGCTAATCTCAAAAATATACAAGCAACTTATGCTACTCAATTACAGAAAAATAAACCACCCAATAAAAAAATGGGCCAAAGAACTAAATAGACATTTCTCCAAAGAAGACATATGGATGGCTAACAAACACATGAAAAGATGTTCAACATCACTCATTATCAGATAAATGCAAATCAAGACCACAATGAGGTACCATTTCTCCCCAGTCAGAATGGCTGCAATCCAAAAGTCTACAAGAAATAAATGCTGGAGAGGGTGTGGAGAAAAGGGAACCCTCTTATCCTGTTGGTGGGAATGCAAACTAGTACAGCCACTATGGAGAACAGTGTGGAGATTCCTTAAAAAATTGCAAATAAAACTGCCTTATGACCCAGCAATCCCACTGCTGGGCATACACACCGAGGAAACCAGAATTGAAAGAGACACATGTACCCCAATGTTCATTGCAGCACTGTTTATAATAGCCAGGACATGGAAGCAACCTAGATGTCCATCAGCAGATGAATGGATAAGAAAGCTGTGGTACATATACACAATGGAATATTACTCAGCCATTAGATTTAAATCAGTTCTAATGAGATGGGTGAAACTGGATCCGATTATACAGAGTGAAGTAAACCAGAAAGAAAAACACCAATACAGTATACTAACACATATATATGGAATTTAGAAAGATGGTAATGATGACCCTGTATGCGAGACAGCAAAAGAGACACAGATATATAAAATGGACTTTTGGACTCTGAGGGAAAGGGAGACGGTGGGATGATTTCGGAGAATGTCATTGAAACATGTATACTATCATGTAATAAACAAATCACCAGTCTATGTTCGATATAGGATGCAGGATGCTTGGTGGTGGTGTGTGGGGATGATCCAGAGAGATGATGTGGGGTGGGAGGCTGGATGGGGGTTAGGGATTGGGAACTCATGCACACCCATGGTGGATTCATGTCAATGTATGGCAAGGCCAATACAGTATTGTAAAGTAAAATAAAGTAAATATAAAAATTTAAAAAAAAGAAAAGAAAAAAATGAAACAGAAGTTATTAGCTGACAAAAAGTTTAAAATAATGGTCATTAAACAGTTCATATATTCTTCTGCAGAAGTTGGTTAGCAAAGAAAACCTGAGACTACCAAAGAAGAGAGGAAGGCAGATAAGATGGCAGAGTGGAACTTGAGCCTACCTCCACTCATGAAAACACAAAATCACAACTAGCTGCTTAACAGCCAACAATAAAATGACTGGAAACTTCCAAAAAAGATGTTCTACATCTAAAGGCAAAGACGAAACAGCAACAAGATGATAGGATGGGTGCTTTCACAATGGTTGGCAGATGGGCCACACACAGACTGGAATAAAAATTGTATCACAGAGGCTCTCCTGCAGGGATGAGACTTCTCACGAATATAGATGCAAAAACCCTCAACAAAATACTAGCAAATCAAATTCAACAACACATTAAAAGGATCATATAGGACGTTCAAGTGAGATTTATACCAGGAATGCAGGGATCTTTTAATATATATGAACAATCAGTGTAATAAGTTGACAAGCTGAAGAATAAAAACCATATGATTATTTCAATAGATACAGAAAAAGCATCTGAAGAAGTTCGATATCCATTTATAATAATAATAATAAAAAACCCTACAGAAAATGGTTATAGAGAGGCTATCAGTTCAGTTCAGTTCAGTCACTCAGTCATGTCCAACTCTGAGACCGCATGAATCGCAACACTCCAGGCCTCCCTGTTCATCACCAACTCCCGGAGATGACTCAGACTCATGTCCATCGAGTCAGTGATACCATCTGGCCATCTCATCCTTGGCCGTCCCCTTCTCCTCCTGCCCACAATCCCTCCCAGCATCAGAGTCTTTTCCAATGAGTCAACTCTTCGCATGAGGTGGCCAAAGTACTGGAGTTTCAGCTTTAGCATCATTCCTTCCAAAGAACACCCAGGGCTGATCTCCTTCAGAATGGACTGGTTGGATCTCCTTGCAGTCCAAGGGACTCTCAAGAGTCTTCTCCAATACCACAGTTCAAAACATCAATTCTTCAGCACTCAGCCGTCTTCACAGTCCAACTCTCACATCTATACATGACCACAGGAAAAACCATAGCCTTGACTAGACAGACCTTAGTCGGCAAAATAATGTCTCTGCGTTTGAATATGCTATCTAAGTTGGCCACAACTTTTCTTCCAAGGAGTAAGCATCTTTTAATTTCATAAGTGCAGTCACCATCTGCAGTGATTTTGGAGCCCCCAAAAATAAAGTCTGACACTGTTTCCACTGTTTCCCCGTCTATTTCCCATGAACTTATGGGACCAGATGCCATGATCTTCATTTTCTTAACGTTGAGCTTTAAGCCAACTTTTTCACTCTCCTCTTTCACTTTCATCAAGAGGCTTTTTATTTCCCCTTCACTTTCTGCCATAAGTGTGGTGTCATCTGCATATCTGAGGTTATTGATATTTCTCCTGGCAATCTTGATTCCAGCTTGTGTTCCTTCCAGTCCAGTGTTTCTCATGATGTACTCTGCATAGAAGTTAAATAAGCAGGGTGACAATATACAGCCTTGACATACTCCTTTTCCTATTTGGAACCAGTCTGTTGTTCCATGTCCAGTTCTAACTGTTGCTTCCTGACCTGCATACAGATTTCTCAAGGGGCAGGTCAGGTGGTCTGTTATTCCCATCTCTTTCAAAATTTTCCACAGTTTATTGTGATCCACACAGTCAAAGGCTTTGGCATAGTCAATGAAGCAGAAATAGATGTTTTTCTGGAACTCTCTTGCTTTTTCCATGATCCAGCCTCAATATAATAAAGATCATATATGATAAACTTACACCTAACATCATAATGGTGAAAAGCTGAAAATATTTCCTGTAAAATTAGGAACAAGGCAAGCATGTCCAATTTCACCAGTTTTATTCAATATAGTTTCTGAAATCCTAGCCGTAGCTAGTAACCCAAATTGTAAAAGAAGTAGAAAAAGTAAAACACTCACTCTTTGCAGATGACACAAACATATACACAGAAAATCCTAAAGATGCTACCAGAAACATGCTAGAGTTCATTAATAACGCTGATAATATTGCAGGATAGAAAATTAATACACAGAAATCTCTTGCATTCCTGTACATTAAAAACAAAATATCAGAAAGAGAAATTATGGAAAGAATCCCATTTACCATGGCACACTAAAGAATAAAATACCTGGGAATATTCCCACCTAATGAGAAAAAGAATTTCAGAAAACGTCTACTTTTCTTTATTAATGATTCCAAAACCTTGACTGTGTAGATCACAACAAACTGGGGAAAATTCTTAAAGAGATGGGAATACCAGGCAGATGCTGAAGTCCATGAGGTCACACAGAGTTGGACATGACTGAGCAACTGAACTGAAGGAGACAAGAGAGCTATACTCTGAAAACTATAAGATACTGATGAATGAAATCAAAGACGACCATTTTCTTGGATGGGAAGAATCAATGTAAAAATGACCGTACTACCCAAAACTATCTAGAGATTCAATTTGATAGAGATTCAGTGTAATCTCTATCAAATTACTAAAGGCATTCTTTTTTCCACAGAATTAGAACAAAAATTTTATGATTTGTATGGAAGCACAAAAGACCCTGAATAGCCAAAGCAGTAATCCAAAGAGTATAGCTGTGGTACGAAAGTAGAAATATAGATCAGTGGGACAGGATAGACAGTCCAGAAATAAGCCCACACACTTATGGCCACCAAATATACTGAAAAGGAAGCAAGAATATATAACTGAGAGAAGACAGTCTTCAATAAGGGGTGTTGTGAGAACTAGACAGCTACATGTAAAAGAATAAAATTAGAACACTCTCTAACACCATACACAGGAATAAGATTGAAATCTAATAAAGATCTAAATTTAATGCTGCATACTATAAAACTCTTAGAAGCGAACAGGCATAACACAGTTTGACATATATCACAGCAAGATCTTTTTTGATCCACTGCCTAGAATAATGAAAATAGGAACAAAAATACATAAATATAGCCTAATTAAATTTGAAAGCTTTTGCACAACAGAGGAAACATGAGCAAAATGAAAAGACAACTCTCAAGATGGGGGAAAGTATTTGCAAACAAAGTAACAGAGAAGGGGTTAATCTCCAAAATACACAAAATACCCATGTACCTCAATATTAAAAAAAAAAAAAATAAGAAATGGGCAGAAGACTGAAATACACATTTCTCCATAAAAGATATACAAATGGCCAAAAACATGAATTCATGAACATCATCATTCATTCTGCTACTGCTGCTAAGTTGCTTCAGTTGTGTCCCACTCTGTGTGACCCCATAGACGGCAGCCCAACAGGCTCTCCGTCCCTGGGATTCTTCAGGCAAGAACACTGGAGTAGGTTGCCATTGCCTTCTCCAATGCATGAAAGTGAAAAATGAAAGTGAAGTCGCTCAGTCATGTCTGATCCTCAGCGACGCCATGGACTGCAGCCTTCCAGGCTCCTCCATGCATGGGATTTTCCAGGCAAGAGTACTGGAGTGGGGTGCCATTACCAGAGTAATGCAACTCCAACTACAAACAGCTACTAACTCACACCTATCAGAATCAGTTCAGCTCAGTTCAGTCGCTTAGTCATGTCCAACTCTTTGCGACCCCATGAATTGCACCACGCCAGGCCTCCCTGTCCATCACCAACTCCCTGAGTTCACTCAGACTCACGTCCATCGAGTCAGTGATGCCATCCAGCCATCTGATCCTCTGTCGTCCCCTTCTCCTCCTGCTCCCAATCCCTCCCAGCATCAGAGTCTTTTCCAATGAGTCAACTCTTCGCATGAGGTGGCCAAAGTACCAGAGTTTCAGCTTCAGCATCATTCCCTCCAAAGAAATTCCAGGGCTGATCTCCTTCAGAATGGACTGGTTGGATCTCCTTGGAGTCCAAGAGACTCTCAAAGGTCTACTCCAACACCACAGTTCAAAAGCATCAATTCTTTGGTGCTCAGGTTTCTTCACATTCCAACTCTCACATCCATACATGACAGTTGGAAAAACCATAGCCTTGACTACACAGACCTTTATTGGCAAAGTAATGTCTCTGCTTTTAAATATGCTATCTAGGTTGGTCATAGCTTTCCTTCCAAGGAGTAAGTGTCTTTTAATTTCATGGCTGCAGTCACCATCTGCAGTGATTTTGGAGCCCCAAAAAATAAAGCCCGACACTATTTCCACTGTTTCCCCATCTAATTCCCATGAAGTGATGGGACCAAATGCCATGATCTTCGTTTTTTGAATATTGAGGTTTAAGCCACTTTTTCGCTCTCCTCTTTCACTTTCATCAAAAGGCTTTTTAGTTCCTCTTCACTTTCTGCCATAAGGGTGGTGTCATTAAAGAAGGGAAGTGAAAAGCAAAAGAGAAAAGGAAAGATATAAGCATCTGAATGCAAAGTTCCAGAGAATAGCAAGAAGAGATAAGAAAGACTTCCTCAGTGACCAATGCAAAGAAATAGAGGAAAACAACATAATGGCAAAGACTAGAGATCTCTTCAAGGAATTAGAGATACCAAGGAACATTTCATGCAAAATGGGCTCGATAAAGGACAGAGATGATACGGACCTGACAGAAGCAGAAGATAAGAAGAAGAAGTGGCAAGAATACACAGAAGAATTGTACAAAAAAGATCTTCATGATCAAGATAATCACGATGGTGTGATCACTCACCTAGAGCCTGACATCCTGGAATGTGAAGTCAAGTGGGCCTTAGAAAATATCACTACGAATAAAGCTAGTGGAGGTGATGGAATTCCAGTGGAGCTATTTTAAATCCTGAAAGATGATGATGTGAAAGTGCTGCAGTTGATATACCAGCAAATTTGGAAAGCTCATCAGTGGTCACAGGATTGGAAAAGGTCAGTTTTCTTTGGAATTTCAAAGAAAGGCAATGCCAAAAAATGCTCAAACTACCACACAATTGCACCCATCTCACACGCTGGTAAAGTAATGCTCAAAATTCTCCAAACCTGGCTTCAGCAATACATGAGCCATGAACTCTCTGATTTTCAAGCTGGTTTTAGAAAAGGCAGAGGAACAAGAGATCAAATTTCCAGCATCCGCTGGATCATGGAAAAGGCAAGAGAGTTCCAGAAAAAAACATCTCCTTCTGCTTTATTGACTATGCCAAAGCCTTTGACTGTGTGGATCACAACAAACTGTGAAAAATTCTGAAAGGAATGGGAATGCCAGAGCACCTGATCTGCCTTTGAGAAACCTATATGCAGGTCAGGAAGCAGCAGTTAGAAATGGACATGGAACAACACACTGGTTCCAAATAGGAAAATGAGTGTGTCAAGGCTGTATATTGTCACTCTGCTTATTTAACTTATATTCAGAGTACATCATGAGAAACGCTGGGCTGGAAGAAGCACAAGCTGGAATCAAGATTGCTGGGAGAACTCTCAATAATCACACCTACCAGAATGTCCATGATTTAAAAAATCTATAAAAAATAAATGCTGGAAAGAGAAAGGACAAAAGGAAACTCTCGTACACTATTGGTGGGAATGTAAATTCGTTAAGCCAGTGTTGGATTGTAGCATGGAGGCACCTTAAAAAACTGAAAACAGAACCATCCTAGGATCCAGCAATCCCACTCTTAGACATATATGCAGAGAAAACCATAATTCAAAAAGATACATAAACCACAATCTTCATTTTAACACTGTTTACAATAGGCAGGACAATGAAGTCACCTAAATGTCCTTCATTATAGGAATAAAGAAGATGTTGTACAATGATCCAAAGGACTATCACTCAGCCATAGGAAAAGAATGAAATAAGGACATTTGAGGCAGTATGGATGGATCTAGAGATTGTCATATAAAGTGAAGTGAGTGAGAAATACAAATATTATTCAATATTTCTTATATGAGGAATCTAGAAAAGTAGTACAGATTAAGTTATTTGCAAAGCAGTAGTACAATCATAGGTATAGAAAACAAACTTATGGTTACCAAAGGGAGAAAGAGGTGTGTGACAAATTTGGAGATTGGCGCATGACAAATTGGGAGATTGGAATTGACACATATAAACTACAGGTAAGGAATCCGCCTGCAATGTAGGAGACCTCGGTTTGATCCCTGGGTTGGGAAGATCCCCTGGAGAAAGAAAAGGATACCCACTCAAGTATTCTGGCCTAGAGAATTCCAAGGACTGTATAGCCCATGGGGTCACAGAGTTGGACACTACTGAGCGAATTTCACTTCACTTCACAGTATTTATATATAAAATGCAGGAGATGTGGGTTCAGTCTCTGATTGGGAAGATCCCCTGGAGCTGGAAATGGTAACCCATTCCAGTATTCCTGCCTGAGAAATCCCATGGGCAGAGGAACCTGGCAGGCTACAGTTCATGAGGTGGCAAAAGACTTGAATGGAACTTAGTGACTAAGCAATAAGAACAATATATAAAATATACAAGTAATGAGAAATTACACAGGGAATTCTACTCACTGTTCTGTGATGACCTAAATGGGAAGGAAATCTAAAAACAGTACACTTCAGTTCAGTTCAGTTGCTCAGTAGTGTCCGACTCTTTGCGACCCCATGAATCGCAGCACGCCATGCCTCCCTGTCCATCACCAACTCCCAGAGTTCACTCAGGCTCATGTCTATCAAGTCAGTGATGCCATCCAGTCATCTCATCCTCTGTCGTCCCCTTCTCCTCCTGTCCCCAATCCCTCCCAGCATCAGAGTCTTTTCCAATGAGTCAACTCTTTGCATGAGGTGGCCAAAGTACTGGAGTTTCAGCTTTAGCATCATTCCTTCCAAAGAAATCCCAGGGCTTATCTCCTTCAGAATGGACTGGTTGGATCTCCTTGCAGTCCAAGGGACTTTCAAGAGTCTTCTCCAACACCACAGTTCAAAACATCAATTCTTCAGTGCTCAGCTTTCTTCACAATCGAACTCTCACATCCATACATGACTACTGGAAAAACCATAGCCTTGACTAGGTGGGCCTTTATTGGCAAAGTAATGTCTCTGCTTTTCGATATGCTATCTAGGTTGGTCACAACTTTTCTTCCACGGAGTAAGCGCCTTTTAATTTCATGGCTGCAGTCACCATCTGCTGTGATTTTGGAGCCCCCCAAAAATAAAGTCAGACACTGTTTCCACTATTTCCCCATCTATTTCCCATGAAGTGATGGGACCAGATGCCATGATCTTTGTTTTCTGAATATTGAGCTTTAAGCCAACTTTTTCACCCTCCACTTTCATTTTCATCAAGAGGCTTTTTAATTCCTCTTTAGTTTCTACCATAAGAGTGGTGTCATCTGCATATCTGAGGTTATTGATATTTCTCCCAGCGTTCATGATTCCAGCTTGTGCTTCTTCCAGTCCAGCGTTTCTCATGATGTACTCTGCATATAAGTTAAATAAGCAGGGTGACAATATACAGCCTTGACACACTCCTTTTCCTATTTGGAACCAGTCTATTGTTCAATGTCCAGTTCTAACTGCTGCTTCCTGACCTGCATATAGGTTTCTCAAGAGGCAGATCAGGTGCTCTGGTATTCCTATCCCTTTCAGAATTTTCCACAGTTCATTGTGATCCACACAGTCAAAAGCTTTGGTATAGTCAATAAAGCAGAAATAGATGTTTTTCTGGAACCCTCTTGCTTTTTCGATGATCCAGTGGATGTTGGCAATTTGATCTCTTGTTCCTCTGCCTTTTCTAAAAACAGCTTGAACATCAGGAAGTTCACGGTTCACATATTGTTGAAGACAGGCTTGGAGAATTTTGAGCATTACTTTACTAGCATGTAAGATGAGTGCAATTGTGAGGTAGTTTGAGCATTCTTGGCATTGCCTTTCTTTGAGATTGGAATGAAAGCTGACCTTTTCCAGTCCTGTGGCCACTGCTGAGTTTTCCATATTTGCTGACATATTAACTGCAGCACTTTCACATTATCATCTTTCAGGATTTGAAATAGCTCCACGAAATTCCATCACCTCCACTAGCTTTGTTCGTAGTGACGCTTTCTAAGGCACGCTTGACTTCACATTACAGGATGTCTGGCTCTAGATTAGTGATCACACCATCGTGATTTCTTGGTCATGAAGATGTTTTTTGTACAGTTCTTCTGTGTATTCTTGCCACCTCTTCTTAATATCTTCTGCTTCTGTTAGGTCCATACCATTTCTGTCCTTTATCAAGCCCATCTTTGCATGAAATATTCCCTAGTATCTATAATTTTCTTGAAGGGATCTCTAGTCTTTCCCATTCTGTTGTTTTCCTCTATTTCTTTGCATTGATCACTGAGGAAGGATTTCTTATCTCTTCTTGGTATTCTTTGGAACTCTGCATTCAGATGCTTATATCTTTCCTTTCCTCCTTTGCTTTTCGCTTCTCTTCTTTTCACAGCTGTTTGTAAGGCCTCCCCAGACAGCCATTTTTCTTTTCTGGATTTCTTTTCCATGAGGATGGTTTTGATCCCTGTCTCCTGTACAAGGTCACGAACCTCAGTCCATATTCCATTAGGCACTCTATCTATCAGATCTAGTACCTTTAATCTATTTCTCACTTCCACTTTATAATCATAAGGGATTTGATTTAGGTCATACCTAGTCTAGTGGTTTTCCCTACTTTCTTCAATTTAAGTCTGGATTTGGAAATAAGGAGTTCATGATCTGAGCCACAGTCAGCTCCTGGTTTTGTTTTTGTTGACTGTATAGAGTTTCTCCATCTTTGGCTACAGAGTATAATCAATCTGATTTCGTTGTTGACCATCTGGTGATGTCCATGTAAAGAGTCTTCTCTTGTGTTGTTGGAAGAGGGTGTTTGCTATGACCAGTGCATTTTCTTGGCAAAACTGTATTAGTCTTGCCCTGCTTCATTCCGCATTCCAAGGCCAAATTTGCCTGTTACTCCAGGTGTTCCTTGACTTCCTACTTTTGCATTCCAGTCCCCTATAATGAAAAGGACATCTTTTTTGAGTGTTAGTTCTAAAAGGTCTTGTAAGTCTTCATAGAACCGTTCAACTTCAGCTTCTTCAGTGTTACTGGTTGGGGCATAGACTTGGATTACTGTGATATTGAATGGTTTGCCTTGGAAACGAACAGAGATCATTCCGTCGTTTTTGAGACTGCATCCAAGTACGGCATTTTGGACTCTTTTGTTGACCATGATGGCTGCTCCATTTCTTCTGAGGGATTGCTGCCTGTAGTAGTAGATATAATGGTCATCTGAGTTAAATTCACCCATTCCAGTCCATTTTAGTTCACTGATTCCTAGAATGTCGACATTCACCCTTGCCATCTCTTGTTTGACCAGTTCCGATTTGCCTTAATTCATGGACCTAACAATCAGGTTCCCATGCAATATTGCTCTTTACAGCATCAGACCTTGCTTCTATCACCAGTCACATCCACAGCTGGGTTTGCTTTGGCTCCATCCCTTCTTTCTTTCTGGAGTTATTTCTCAACTGATCTCCAGTAGCATATTGGGTACCTACTGACCGGGGGAGTTCCTCTTTCAGTATCCTATCATTTTGCCTTTCCATACTGTTCATGGGGTTCTCAAGGCATGAATACTGAAGTGGCTTGCCATTCCCTTCTCCAGTGGACCACATTCTGTCAGACCTCTCCACCATGACCCGCCCATCTTGGGTGGCCCCAGGGGCATGAGTTGGTTTCATTGAGTTAGACAAGGGTGTATTCCTAGTGTGATTAGATTAATTAGTTTTCTGTGATTATGGTTTCAGTGTGTCTGTCCTCTGATGCCCTCTTGCAACACCTACTTAGGTTTCTCTTACCTTGGACTTGGGCTATCTCTTCATGGTTAATCTAGCAAAGCGCAGCCCCTGCTCCTTACCTTTGATGAGGAATATCTCCTCACCACTGCCCCTCCTGACCTTGAATATGTAATAGCTCCTCTAGGCCCTTTTGTAGCCACCACTCCTTGGACATGGGGTTGCTCTTCCTTGCCGCCACCCCTGGCCTAGGATGTGGGGTAGCTCCTCTTGGCCATTCCTGCACCGTCACAGCCTGGCACTCTCGGCCGCTGTCCTTGACCTCGGACATGGGGTAACTCCTCTTGGCCACTGCCCCTCGGGCATGGGGTCCTCCTGGCTTCTGCCCCTGACCTCGGACGTGTGATAGCTCTTCTTAGCCACACTATGTGCACTGGTCACAGCCGCCCTTGCTATGTGGATATGTCTATATGCATAACAGATTCACTTTGCTGTACAACAGAAACTAACTCAACATTGTAAATTAACTAATCAGGGAACTTATCTAATCAGAGAAGCAAAAAGAAAAAAAAGAAAGAGTGAAAATAGCTTAAGGGCTGAGGAACCAACATCAAATGAAACAATATTTGCACCATAGGAGTCCTAGAGGGAGAAGAGAAATCAGATAAATAAAGATCATAGTGCAAATTTTTTAAAAAGACAATTAAAAGGTCAATGAAACTAAGAGCCAATTCCTGCAAAAATAAAATTGGCAAACTTTTGACTAAGCTCATCAAGAGAAAAAGATAAAACTCAAAATCAAAAATGAAAGGGGAGACATTACAACTGACACTAAAGATATACAGAGGATCATCAGAGACAGGTATGAACAATTATATACAACAAATTGGACAATCTAGGAGAAATAGGTATATTTCTTGATACATATAACCTATCAAGACAATTATAAGGAAATAGATCTGAGTAAACTGATTATTAGTAAGGGAATTAAATTGGTCATCAAAATATCACAACAAACTGAAACCCAGAACCAGAGGACTTCACTGATGAATTATACCAAACATTAGAAAATAATTAATACCAATTCTTCTCAAACTCTTCTGAATATTAGAAGGAAAGGGAGCAGTTCCAAACTCTTTTTACAAGGCCAGCATTATCCTGATAACATATTATATATAGAAAAACTCCAGCAAAAACCTATTAGAAGATGAATTCAGTAAAGTTGAAAGATTGGGTCATTATATAAAAATCTTTTGCCTACATATATAATAATAATGAAATAATAATCAGACAGAGAAATTAAGAAAACAGTTCCATTTACCATTGCATCATAAATAAAAGAAAATACCTTGGAATTAGTTTAGCCAAGGAGATGAAAACTATTCACTGAAAACTATAAGACATTGATGAAAGAAAGTGAAGAGGACATATATACAAGATATCCTGAGTTCACGGACTGAAAGAATTAATATTGTTAAAATGACCATACTACCAAAAGCAATATATAGATTCAAAGCAATTCTTATCAAAATTCCCAAGTCATTTTTCACAGAAATAGAAATATTAGGCAGTTTGTTCTAATTTATAGTTAAATATTAGTATTTATTTTTATGTTGCTAGTAATGTAACCGGAGAAGGCAATGGCACCCCACTCCAGTACTCTTGCCTGGAAAATCCCATGGATGGAGGAGCCTGGTGGGCTGCAGTCCATGGGGTCACTAAGAGTCAGACACGACTGAGTGATTTCACTTTCACTTTTCACTTTCATGCATTGAAGGAAACGGCAACCCACTCCAGTGTTCTTGCCTGGAGAATCCCAGGGACAGGGGAGCCTGGTGGGCTGCCGTCGATGGGGTCGCATAGAGTCGGACATGACTGAAGCGACTTAGCAGCAGCAGCAGTGATATTTAACAGTTTCTGCATATTTACTTGAACTTATATACTTATGGCATTTTCTTCTCATTTCAGGGGGATCCTAATTACATTGGGGGTTTCCCTGGTCACTCAGACAGTAAAAAATCTGCCTGCAATTCAAGAGACCTGGGTTTGATCCTTGGGTTGGAAAGATCCCCTGGAGAAGAGAGTGGCTGCCCATTCCAGTATTCTTGCCTAGAGAGTTCCATGGACAGAGAAGCCTGGCAGGATATAGTCCATGGGCTCACAAACACTGGGACACAATTGACTGACTAACACTTTCACTAATTACATTCACACACATAAGCTGCAGTGCCTGACCTAGTGTGTGTACCCATCTGAGTGTACCCATTTGAGTGACATTTATTGGCATCAGTTGTTGTAGCACAATTTCTCCTCCCCTGTTTCTTCTTATACTGCTTATGTTTATTCTTCTCCACATATTATTAAACTAAATAAATAATGGATTTAAATGTACTCTTTTATAGCTTTAAATCATATGAAAAAGATTTAAAATATAAGAAAGGTAAATACCAATAATTATATCATGGTAACTACTAATATAAATGGAGAAGGAAATGGCAACCCACTCCAGTATTCTTGCCTGGAGAATCCCATGGATGGAAGAGCCTGGTGGGCTACAGTCAATGGGGTTGCAAAGAGTCAGACATGACTGAGCTCACTCACTCACCCACTCACTCACTAATATAAAAGCTATAATTTTCACCTTTAAAAGGCTCATGGTTACATATGTCAATAATACTATAAATATTTGTCTATGGATGCAACTTAATTTATCCCATATTAAATACTACATTTTCTCTGTGGTTTTACTATAAATCGCATATTAAGTAGAAGATATAAATTAAATATGCTCTATTTTTAGAGTATAAATTTCAACATTTATTTCTTAGTTAAATGAAAGTCTGACAGTATTTTGTTTTTTATTAGTGGCATTTTGTTTTATAATTATTTACTATATTCTCTACGTTTTATCTTTTCTGTTTGTATGTTTTGCTTGACATTGTGTGAAGAAACATTCTTTTTCTATTTGTTAAACCAAAAGTTTAAAAGTATTTAAAATTTTTCCTAGTAATTAAAATTTAAATTGATTTTAATTCTGGTATACTTTTAGCTGTTATGTTTTGAATCTGCTGCTGTTCTTATGAAGTTGCTTGGTCTTCACAAACAAAACATAAATATTCATGGTAGTCCCTAACTTTAGCAATAAAAATAAAGTATATGCAATTTTTGTCTGTTTTTCTGTTTCATATGAAGTCAATGTTTTTGTTTTCTCATTTCTATAAAAAAACACATGTGTAAGTATTCTAGATAGGTTTTTAGAAATGTTTTGAAGTATACCACATTGGAGTTTGTTTAATCTCATTGCATTGTAGTATTCCATTGTGTGACCATGCCATAATTTAACCATTCTGTTGTTTATAAGAATTTTGGGTTTCAGCTTAAAGCTATGTTATCAGGTACATAAAGATTTAGCACTATAACATTCTCCTAAAAGAAAATTCCTTTATTATTTAGAAATATCCCTGTCTGTTTGAGTAATTTTATTGTAGCTAGAATGACAGCAGCTATGAATAAGAAAGTTTACAGATGTCCACTCTAGTGAACAGACACAAAGATGATTCCCAGTGTTTCCTGCTTACTGATATTCATAATCTTATACAATGTTTTCCCATTACCTGCTTCTAATCAATGAAACATGGCAAAGATATTGGAATGTCACTACTGTAATTATGTTTGTGAATTCCATCTTACTAACCAAGGTACTTCAGTTCAGTTCAGTTGCTCAGTCATGTACGACTCTTTGCGACCCCATGAACTGCAGCATGCCAGGCCTCCCTGTCTATCACCAACTCCCGGAGCCTACCCAAACTCACGTCCATTGAGTCAGTGATGCTATTCAACCATCTCATCCTCTGTCATCCCCTTCTCCTCCTGCCCCCAATCCCTCCCCGCATTAGGGTCTTTTCCCATGAGTCAGCTCTTTGCATGAGGTGGCCGAAGTATTGGAGATTCAGCTTCAACATGAGTCCTTCCAATGAACACCCAGGACTGATCTCCTTTAGGATGGACTGGTTTGATCTCCTTGCAGTGCAAAGGACTCTCAAGAGTTTTCTCCAATGCCACAGTTCAAAAGCCTCAATTCTTCAGTGCTCAGCTTCATTTATAGTCCAACTCCCTATCCATATATGACTACTAGAAAAACCATAGCCTTGACTAGACAGACCTTTGTTGACAAAGTAATGTCTCTGCTTTTTAATATGCTGTCTAGGTTGGTCACAACTTTCCTTCCAAGGATTAAGAGTCTTTTAATTTCATGGCTGACCCTAACCCTAACCAATGTACTAGAGAGACCCTAAAGCTGCCATGAAGTAAAGGCCAAGTTAGAAATCCCATGTCAAAAGAACTCCGGGTAGCCTTTTTGTGCAAAAGCATTCTCCAGGAAGAAACTGAAACCTCAGTAATGCAAATACTTGAATACTGCCAACAACCTAAAGTGGCTCTAAAGCAGATGTTTCCACAACTGATTCTTCAGCCTACATGTGAATTGTAGTCTCCTGTGACTGAAGCAGGAGACCCAGGTAAACTATGCCCAGACTTCCGACAGAAATTGTGGATAATACATGTGTGTTGTTTTAGAAACTAGGTTTTTGGATATTTGTCTTGCAGCAGTAAATAATACATTCACCATTACTACCATTATTCTTCTGGTTTTGGAAGAGTTTGTACTAGTAAATTAAGAGGATGATGATAGGGACAATTATCCATGTATAATTAGTGACACCTTACAGGGTGATAAATCTCTGCCATTGTATCTGGAATATGATATCACAGTTGACCTTTGAATGCTGGTATGATTGTGTGGTCTAGTTATATGCAGATGTTTTTCAGTAGTAAACATTACAGTGCCCACAGTCCATGGTTGGTTTAATTGGTAAATGTGACAAACTGCAGATATGAAGGGCCAATTCTACATTATGTATGGATTAACCCTTGTGGTTTAAGAGTCAGATGTACTTCTTACTCACTATTTGACAAAGGGAATATGTGCATTTTAAGGTTTTCCACTTGGATTTTGTATCATAATAGCTCTAATCCTCAGCTCAAGAAATAGAGACAGCTCACCAAAGGATATAATCAACAAATTCAAAAGTTAACCTTACTGAATGAGAGAAAATAATGATAAAGAATTGATATCCAAAGAACTTGTACAAGTCAATAACATCAATAGCAGCAACAATATGATGAAAAATTAGGCAGAAGATCTGAATAGACATTTCTCCAAAGAAGAAATACAAATGGCCAAAAGGCCATAAAAAAGATGCTCAACATCCATAATCGTCAGAGAAATGCAAATCAAAACCACAATGAGATGTTACCTCACCTGTTAGAATGGCTATCAGGAAGCAGTAGGTATTAGTGAAAATGTGGAGAAAAGGGAGCTCTTTGATATGCAGATGACACCACCCTTATGGCAGAAAGTGAAGAGGAACTAAAAAGCCTCTTGATGAAGGTAAACGTGGAGAGTGAAAAAGTTGGCTTAAAAGGGAGCTCTTTGATATGCAGATGACACCACCCTTATGGCAGAAAGTGAAGAGAAACTTAAAAGCCTCTTGATGAAGGTAAACGTGGAGAGTGAAAAAGTTGGCTTAAAGCTCAACATTCAGGAAACGAAAATCACTGCATCTGGTCCCATCACTTCATGGGAAATAGATGGGGAAACAGTGGAAACAGTGGCAGAGTTTATTTCCTTGGGCTCCAAAATCACTGCAGATGATGATTGCAGCCATGACATTAAAAGACGCTTACTCCTTGGAAGAAAAGTTGTGACCAACCTAGATAGCATATTGAAAAGCAGAGACATTACTTTGCCAACAAAGGTCCGTCTAGTCAAGGCTATGGTTTTCCCAGTGGTGATGTATGGATGTGAGAGTTGGACTCAAAAGAATCCTGAGTGCCAAAGAATTGATGCTTTTGAACTGTGGTGTTGGAGAAGACTCTTGAGAGTCCCTTGGACTGCAAGGAGATCCAACCAGCCCATTCTGAAGTAGATCAGCCCTGGGTGTTCTTTGGAAGGAATGATGCTAAAGCTGAAACTCCAGTACTTTGGCCACCTCATGCGAAGAGCTGACTCATTGGAAAAGCCTCTGACGCTGGGAGGGATTGGGGGCAGGAGGAGAAGGGGACGACAGAGG
Source organism: Capra hircus (assembly GCF_001704415.2). Classification (NCBI taxonomy): domain Eukaryota; kingdom Metazoa; phylum Chordata; class Mammalia; order Artiodactyla; family Bovidae; genus Capra; species Capra hircus. The sequence continues at coordinate 13,026,458 of NC_030812.1, forward strand.
ATGGGACGACAGAGGATGAGATGGCTGGATGACATCACTGACTCGATGGATGTGAATCTGAGTGAACTCCGGGAGTTGGTGATGGACAGGGAGGCCTGGCATGCTACAATTCATGGGGTCGCAAAGAGTTGGACACGACTGAACGGCTGAACTGAACTTAAGTGAACTGTGCACTGTTGGTGGGAATTTAGATTGGTACAGCCGCCATGGAAAACAGTGTGAAGATTCAATAAGAATAGATACTACCACATGATGCAATTACATTTCTTAGTATCGAAATAAGATGAAAAAATCTAACTCTAAAGGACACATGCACAGTCACAATTTGTAGTATTTTTACAAGAACCAAGATAACAGAAATTACTTATCACTTCATGAATAGATACAGAAAATGTGGCATATGTGTGTGTGTGTGTGTGTGATGAAATATTATTCAGTCATAATAAGAAGGAAATATTGCCATTTGTGACAACAAGGATAGACCTTGAGTGTTATGCCAAGTGAAATGTCAGGTAAAAGTCATAAAACTATCTTCTGATCTCGTGTATGGAATCTTAAAAAACCAAACATCCTCTAAGACACAGAGTTGGAGTATAGGGGTTAAGTGAAATAGGGAAAGGGAGTCAAATGGTAGAAACTTTCAGTGATGAAATAAACCATGGTGATGTGATGCAATGCATCACAGGGGACTACACAGATGATTCTTGAACAATGTGAGGGGCATGTGTGTTAAAACCCTACGTAGTTCAAAATCCATGTATAGCCTTTAGCTCTTCATATCTGTATTTCCTTGTATCCCCAGATCCTTATTGTTTGATTTGACTAACCACAATAGTACTCTTCCATTTACTATTGAAAAATTCATGGATAAGTAAACCTACATATTTTAAAACTGTGTTGTTCAAGAAAAGTCAACTTCACTAAATATTATATAATGCTGTACAATGTATATACCGTATGCTATAGCATATTCAAAAGCAGAGACATTACTTTGCGGACTAAGGTCCGTCTAGTCAAGGCTATGGTTTTTCTAGTAGTCATGTATGGATGTTAGAGTTGGACTGTGAAGAAGGCTGAGCGCTGAAGAATTGATGCTTTTGAACTGTGGTGTTGGAGAAGACTTTTGAGAGTCCCTTGGACTGCAAGGAGATCCAACCAGCCCATTCTGAGGGAGATCAGCCCTGGGATTACTTTGGAAGGAATGATGCTAAAGCTGAAACTCCAGTACTTTGGCCACCTCATACAAAGACTTGACTCATTGGAAAATACTTTGATGTTGGGAGGGATTTGGGGCAGGAGAAGAAGGGGACGACAGAGGATGAGATGGCTGGATGGCATCACTGACTGGATGGACGTGAGTCTGAGTGAACTCTGGGAGTTGGTGATGGACAGGGAGGCCAGGCGTGCTGCAATTCATGGGGTCGCAAAGAGTCAGACACGACTGAGTGACTTAACTGAACTGAACTGAACTGATATCATATTTGAATGTTCCTAAGAGATGGATCAGAAAGCAAAGAATGTTGGTAAGATATGGCAGAAAGTGAAGAACTGAAGAGCCTCTTGATGAAAACAAAAGAGGAGAGTGAAAAAGTTGGCTTAAAACTCAACATTCAGAAATTAAGATCATGGCATCCAGTCCCATCACTTCATGGCAAATAGATGGGGAAACAATGGAAACAATGAGATACTGTTTTGGAGGGGGTGCTCCAAAATCACTGAAGATGGTGACTGAAGCCATGAAATTAAAAGACATTTGCTCCTTGGAAGAATAGCTATGACTAACTTAGAGAACATATTTAAAAGCAGAGACATTGCCAACAAAAGTCCATCTGGTCAAAGCAACGGTTTTTCCAGTAATCATGTATGGATATGAGAGTTGGACTGTAAATGAAGCTGAGCACCAAAGAATTGATGCTTTTGAACTGTGGTGTTGGAGAAGACACTTGACAGTTCCCTGGACAGCAAGGAGATCTAACCAGTCCATCCTAAAGGAAATCAGTCCTAAATATTCATTGGAAGGACTGATGCTGAAGCTGAAACTCCAGTACTTTGGCCACCTGATGCGAAGAACTGACTCACTGTAAAATACCCTAATGCTGGAAAAGATTGAAGGAGGAAGGAAAAGGGGATGACAGAAGATGAGATGGTTGGATCACCATCATTGACTGGATCACAGCATCACCAACTCGATGGCCTGGGTTTGAGTAAGCTCTGGGAATTTGTGATGGACAGGGAAGCCTGGCATGCTTCCCTGAAGTCTATGGGGTCACAAATAGATATGACTGAGCAACTGAACTGAGCTGAAGAGATGGATCTAAAAATCTTTATCTAGAAAAAGTGTTTGACAAATTTCAACACCCATTTATGATAAAAACTTGACAGAAAGTGGGCATAGAGGGAATATAAGTCAACATAATAAAAGCCATACAGGACAAAACCACAGCAAATGCAATTCTTAAAGGTGAAAAACTGAGAGCTGTTCCTCGAAGATCAGGAACAAGACAAGGGTGTCCACTCTTGCCACTTTTATTCAACTTCATTTAGGAAGTCCTGGCCACAGGTACTAGAGAAGAAAAGGCAATAAAAGGAATCCAAATTGGAAAAGAAGTAAACTGTCACTGTTTGCAGATGACATAATACTATAGATAGAAAATCCTAAATGTGCTATCAGAAAACTACTAGAACTCATCTATGAATTTGGCAAAGTTTCAGGACACAAAAGTAATACAAAGAAATCTCTTGTATATACAACTAACTAAATAACTAAATACTAGCTAACTCAATAACTGACTTATATATATTAATAATGAAAAATCACAGAAGAGATTAAGGAAACTATCTTATTTACCATCAGAAGAATAAAACACCTAAGAATAAAGTTAGCTAATGAGGCAAAAGATCTGTTCTCAGGAAACTATGATACTGATGAAAAAAATCAAAGAAGACACAAACAGATGGAGAGATCTACCATGTTCTTGGATTGGAAGAATCAATATTATCAAAATAACTATGCTACCCAAAGCAATCTATAGATTCAATGCAATTGCTATCAAATTACCAATGGGATTTTTCACAGAACTAGATCAAAACTCCTACAATTTGTAGGGAAACACAAAGATTCTGAATAGCCAAAGCAATCTTGAGAAAAAAGAATGGAGCAGAAGGAATTAAAATCCCTGACTTCAGATATACTACAAAGCTTCAATGATCTAAATATTATAAAGAGTATAGAGAATATAGTCATGGCACAAAAACAGAAAAATAGATCAATGGAACAAGATAGAAAGCCCAGATATTAAACTCCTGCCCCTATGGTTACCTAATATATGACAAAGGAGACAAGAAAATGCAATAGAGAAAGGACAGTCTTTTCAATAAGTAGTTCTCAGAAAACTGGACAGCTATAGTAAAAGAATGAAATTGCAATACCCCCAACACCACACACAAAAATAAACACAAAATGTACTAAACACCTAAATGTATGACTGAACACTGTAAAACGCCTATAAAACAGCATAGGCAGAACATATAAATTGACATAAATTGCCACAAGCTGTTTTTTCACCCACCTCTTAGAGAAAAGGAAATAAAAACAAAAATAAACAAATGGGACCTAGTTAAACTCAAAAGCTTTTGCACAGCAAAGGCTATAAACAAAACAAATAGACAATCCACAGAATGGGAGAAAATATTTGCAAACAATGTAACCAACAAGGTATTAGTCTCTAAAATTTATAAACATCTCATGAAGCTCCATATTAAAAAAAAAAAAAAAAAGCAAACAACCCAATCAAAAAATGGGCAGAAGATCTAAACAGACATTTCTTCAAAGAAGACATACTGATGAACAAAAAAGCACATGAACAAGTGATCAACGTCACTCTTCATCAGAGAAATGCAAATCAAAACTACAATGAGGTATCACCTCACACAGGCCAAAATGGTCTTCAAAAAATCTACAACCAAGAAATGCTGAAGAGGATGTGAAGCAACAGGAACACTATTATACCACTGGTGGGGACATAAATTGGTATAGCCTCTATGGAGCACAGTATGAGATACCTTAAAAAACACAATGATCAATACAGGTAAAAGCTGGTTCTTTGAGAATGTAAACAACACTGACAAATCATTTAGCCAGACTCATCAAGAAAAAAAGGGAGATGACTCAAATCAGTAAAATTAGAAAAAGAAAAAAAAAGAGAGAGAGAGTTAAAATAGACAACACAGAAATACAAAGCATAAGAGACTATCAGGAGAAACTATATGCCAATAAAATGGACAACTTGGAAGAAATGGACAAATTCTTAGAAAAGTATAACCTTCCAAAACTGAACCAGGAAGAAATAGGAAATATGAACAGACCAACCACAAGCACAGAAATCCAAACTGTAATAAAAGATCTTCCAACAAACAAAAGCCCAGGACCAGATGGCATCACAAGCAGAATTCTACCAAAAGTTTAGAGAAGAGCTAACACCTATCCTGCTCAAACTCTTCCAGAAAGTTGGAGAGGAAGGAAAACTCCCAAGCTCATTCTTTGAGGCCACCATCACCCTGATATCTAAACCAGAGAAAGATGCCACAAAAAAATTACAGACCAATAACACTGATGAACACAGGTGCAAAAATACTCAAAAAATTCTAAAAAACAGGATCCAACAACATATTAAAAAGATCATACCTCAGACCAAGTTGATTTTATCCCAGGGATGCAAAGATTCTTCAATATATGCAAATCAACTAATGTGATACATCATATTAACAAATTGAAAGATTAAAAACCATATGACCATTTCAAAAGATGCAGTGAAAGCCTTTGACAAAATTCAACACCCGTTTATGATTTTAAAAAGTCTCAAAAAACAGATATAGAATGAACATGACTCAACATAATAAAAGCCATATATGACAAACCCACAACAAACATTATCCTCAAGGATGAAAAACTGAAAGCATTTCCTCTAAAATCATGAACAAGACACTATTATTCAGCATAGTTTTGGAACTCTTAGCCATAGCAATCAGAGAATATAAAGATATAAAAGGAATCCAGACCAGAAAAGAAGTAAAACTTACTCTTTGCAGATGACATGATTCTCTACACAGAAAACCCTAAAGATGCCACCAAAAATTATTAGTGCTAATTAGTGAAATTATAAAGTCACATGATATAAAATTAATACACAGAAATCCCTTGCATCCCTATAAATAACAATGAAACATCAGAAGTACAAATTGAGGAAATAATCCCATTCACAATAAAAAGAATAAAATACTTAGGAATAAATTTTCCCAAAGAGAAAAAAGACCTGTATGCAGAAAGCTCTAAGACACTGATGAAAGAAATCAAAGACAACACAAACAGATGGACCGATATGCAATGTTCTTGGATTGGAAGAATCAACATAGTGAAAATAATGGCTGTATTACCCAAAGTAATCTATTGATTCAATGCTGCTCCTGCTGCTAAGCAATCCCCATTAAATTGCCAAGAGTATTTTTCACAGAACTAGAGCAAATAATTTCACAATTTGTATGGAAACACCAAAGACCCTGAATAACCAAAGCAATTAAAAAAAAAAAAAAAAGAACTGGAGGAATCAGCCCTCCCGACTTCAGACTATACTACAAATCTACAGTCATCAAATTTATGTTAGCACATGTAAAATAGATAGTCAATGGGAATTTGCTGTATGACTCAAGAAACTCAAACAGGGGCTCTGTAACGACCTAGAGGGGAGAATGGGGAAGAAGATGGGAGGGAGGTTCAAGAGGGAGGGGACATCTGTATACCTATGGCTGACTCATGTTGAAGTTTGGCAGAAAACAACAAAATTCTGTAAAGCAATTAATCTTCAATTAAAAATAAATAAATTTTTAAAAGGACAGTGTGGTACTGGCACAAAAACAGAATATAGACCAATGGAACAAGATAGAAAGCCAGAGATAAACCTACACACCATGAACAGTTTATCTTTGACAAAGGAGGCAACAATATACAATGCAGAAAAGACAGCCCCTTCAACAAGTTTTGCTGGAAAAACTGGTCAACTAGATGAAAAAGAATGTAATTAGAAAACTTCATAACACCAAACACAAAAATAAACTCAAAATGGATTAAAGACCTACAGGTAAGACCAGAAACCATAAAACTCTTAGAGGAAAACATAGGCAGAACAGTCTCTAATATATATCACTGCAAAACCCTCTATGATATACCTCCTAGAGCAAAGAAAATAAACACAAAAATAAACAAATGGGACCTAATTAAACTTAAAAGGTCTTGCACAAAGAAGGAAACTACAAGCAAAGTGAAAAGACAACTCTCAGAATGGGAGAAAATATCAAACAATACACCTAACAAAGAATTAATCTCCAAAATATATAGGCAGTTCATGCAACTCAATACCAGAAAGACAAGCCACCAAATCAGAATGTGGGCAGGAAACCTAGACAGATATTTCTCCAAAGAAGACATACAGATGACTAAACATATGAATGATGCTCAACATCACTCATTACTAGAGAAATGCAAATCAAATCTATAGTGAGGTACTACCTCACACTGGTCAGAAAGGCCATCATAAAAATGTCTCCAAATAATAAATGCCAGATTGGGTATGGAGAAAAGGGAACTCTCTTATACCGTTGGAGGGAATGCAAACTGATACGACCACTATGAAGAACAGTATTGAGATTCCTTAAAAAACTAGAAATAAAACTACCATATGACTCAGCAGTCCTGCTGCTGGACATATACCCTGAGGAAACCATAACTGAAAAAGACACATGTATTCTGATGTTCATCTGTTCGTTGCAGCATTATTTACAATAGCTAGGGCATGGAAGCCATCTAGACGTCCATCAACAGATAAAGGGATAAGGAAGTTGTGGTACATATACACAATGGAATATTACTCAACTATAAAAAGGAACACATTTGAGTCAGTTCTTAGAACTGGATGAACCTAGAGCCTATTATATAGAGTGAAGTAAGTCAGAAAGAGAAAAACAAATATCATATATTAATGCACATATAGGGAAGAGGTGGCAAGAATACACAGAAGAAATGTACAAAAAAGATCTTCATGACCCAGATAATCATGATGCTGTGATCACTCACCTAGAACCAGACATGCTGGAATGCGAAGCCAAGTGGGCCTTAGGAAGCATCACTATGAACAAAGTTAGTGGAGGTGATGGAATTCCAGTTGAGCTATTTCAAATCCTAAAAGATGATGCTGTGAAGGTGCTGCACTCAATATGCCAGCAAATTTGGAAAACTCAGCAGTGGCCACAAGACTGGAATAGGTCAGTTTTCATTCCAATCCCAAAGAAAGGCAATGCCAAAGAATGCTCAAACTACCGCACAATTGCACTCATCCCACACGCTGGCAAAGTAATGTTCAAAATTCTCTAAGCCAGGCTTCAAAAGTACATGAACCATGAATTTCCAGATGTTCAAGCTGGTTTTAGAAAAGGCAGAGGAACCAGAGATCAAATTGCCAACATCCATTAGATCATCAGAAATGGGGGGGGGGAGGGGTTTCCAGAAAAACATCTATTTCTGCTTTATTGACTATGATACAGCCTTTGACTTGGAGAAGGAAATGGTAACCCACTCCATAATTCGTGCCTGGAAAATCCTATGGACAGAGGAGCCTGGCAGGCTACAGTCCATGGGGTCACAAGAGTCTGACATGACTTAGTGACTAAACCACCACCCACAAGACTTTGATGGGGTGGAACAAAACAAACTGGAAAATTCCTCAAGAGATGGGAATACCAGACCACCTGACCTGCCTCCTGAGAATCTGTATGCAGGTCAAGAAGCAATAGTTAGAACTGGACATGGAACAGACTGGATCCAAATAGGGAAAGAAGTACGTCAAGGCTGTATACTGTCACCCTGCTGATTTAATTTATATGCAGAGTACATCATGTGAAATGATGGGCTGGAAGAAGCACAAGCTGGAATCAAGATTGCTGGGAGAAATATCAATAACCTCAGATATGCAGATGACACCACCCTTATGGCAGAAAGGGAAGAAGAAAGAACTAAGAGCCTCTTGATGAAAGTGAAAGAGGACAGTGAAAAATTTGGCTTAAAGCTCAACATTCAGAAAACGAAGATCATGGTATATGGTCCCATCAGTTCATGGCAAATAGCAGGGAATCAATGGAAACAGTAACAGACTTTATCTTTTTGGGCTCCAAAATCACTGCAGATGGTGAACGCAGTCATGAGATCAAAAGATGCTTGCTCCTTGGAAGAAAAGTTATGACCAACATAGATAGCATATCAAAAAGCAGAGACATTACTTTGCCAACAAAGGTCTGTCTAGTCAAGTCTATGGTTTTTCCAGTAGTCATGTATGGATGTGAGAGTTGGACTATAAATGAAGCTGAGCACCAAAGAATTGATGCTTTTAATCTGTGGTGTTGGAGGAGACTCTTGAGAGTCCCTTGGACTGCAAGGAGATCCAACCAGTCCTTTCTAAAGGAAATCAATACTGAATATTCATTGGAAGGACTGATGCTGAAGCTGAAACTCCAATACTTTGGCCACCTGATGCAAAGAACTGACTCATTGGAAAAGATCCAAATGCTGGGAAAGATTGAAGGTGGGAGGAGAAGGGGACAACACAGGATGATGGCATCACCGACTCAATGAACATGAGTTTTAGTAGGTTCTGGGAGTTGGTGATGGACAGGGAAGCCTGGTGTGTTGCAGTCCATGGGGTCACAAAGAGTTGGTCAGACATGACTGAGTGAACTGAATTGATGGAATCTAGGATGATAATACTGACAGTCCTACATGCAGGGCAGCAAAGGAGACACAGACATGAAGAACAGACTTTTGGACACAATGGGAGAAGGAGAGAGTGGGATGATTTGAGAGTATAGCCTTGAAACTTATTACCATATGTAAAATAAATGACCTCCTTGGGCTTCCCTGGTGGCTCATATGGTAAAGCATCTGAGGCAATGCTGGAGACCCATGTTCAATCCCTGGGTTGGGAAGATCCCCTTGAGAAGGATTCTTGCCTGGAGAATTTTGACGGACAGAGGAGCCTAGTGGGTGACAGTCCATGGGGTCACAAAGAATGGGAAATGGCTGAATTACTAAGACCAACTAACTCAAATAGAGAAATACTGGAGGTTTCAGGTATGATGCAGGAAACCCAATGCTGGTGCTCTGTGCCAACCTGGAGGGGTGGAGATGGCAGGGAGGTTGAAGGGGGTTTCAGGATGGAATATCACAGGTATGCCTGTGGCCAATTCATGTTGATGTATGGCAGGAGCTATCACAATATTAAGGTAATTATCCTCCAATTAAACTACATAAATAATTTGTTTTAAAGAACCTAAAGATAAGCTACCATATGACCCAGCAATCCCACTCCTGGGTATATATCCAGAGAAAACCATAATTAGAAAAGATACATATACTCAGATACTCATTGCAGCCCTATTTACAACAGCCAGGACATGGAAGCAATCTAAATGTCCATTGACAGAGGAGTGGATAAAGATGTGGTACATATATACAGTGGATTGCTGCTGCCGCTAAGTTGCTTCAGTTGTGTCCAACTCTGTGAGACCCCATAGATGGCAGCCCACCGGGCTCCCCTGTTCCTGGGATTCTCCAGGCAAGAATACTGGAGTGGGTTGATGTTTCCTTCTCCAATGCATGCATGCATGCTAAGTGCTTCAGTCGGGTCCGACTCTGTGCGACCCTATAGACAGCAGCCCACCAGGCTTCTCTGTCCACAGGATTCTCCAGGCAATAATACTGGAGTGGGTTGCCATTTCCTTCTCCCATACAATGGATTACTCAGCCATAAAAAAAGAACAAAATAATGCCATTTGCAGCAACATATATGAACCTATAGATAGTCATACTAAATGAAGTAAGTCAGACAGAGAAAGACAAATATGTAATATTGTTTGTCTGTGGATGCTAAAGAAATGCTACAAGTGAATCTATTTACAAAATAGAAATAGAGTCACAGATATAGAAAATAAACTTATTACCAAGGAGAAAGGGAGAGGGAAAGATAGATTGGGAGACTGGGGTTGACATATACAGAATACTATATATACAATAGATAACTGATAGCAACCTACTGCATAGCGCAGGGAACTCTACTCAATACTCTGTAATACCTATATGGGAATAGAATCAAAAAAAGAGTGGATACATGTACATGTATAACTGGTTCACTTTGCTGTTTAGCAGAAACTAATGCAACACTGTAAATCAATTGTACTCTAGTAAAAATTAATTTTAAAAAGTATCACAGGAAACACTTTGAACTATGTATGCAGATGGATGTCAGCTAGAGTTATTATGGGGATCATTTTGCCATATTTACAAATATCTAATTCTTAATGTTATACACCTGAAACTAATAGTGGTTTATGTCAGTTATTGTTGTTGTCTAGTCTCTGTCGTGTCCAATTCTTTTGCAACTCCATGGACTGTAGCCCACAAGGCTCCTCTGTCCATGGAATTTCCCGGGCAAGAACATCAGAGTGGGTTACCATTTCCTTCTCCAGGGGAATCTTCCCAACCCAGACATGGAATCCATGTCTCCTGCATGGACAGGCAGATTCTTTACCAATTGAGCCACAAGGGAAGCCCTTACATCAATTATACCTCAATAATAAAACATTTGAAAAATTAGAAAAACATTTTAAAATTCATAAGTCAAACTGTTGGTAGCTTGAAATTGGCCATGGTGGGGGACATATGCCTCAGAAATCAGCAAACACTATAAATTAGGATTTTTTTTCCCCCAGAGAGTTAGCCTACTAGCACACCACTACCCATTCTCTTCCTTTTAAAAGCACATACACACATATACACTTGTGTGTGTGTGTGTGTGTGTGTTTGTGTGTGTGTGTAGCACTTCATTTCTTATAAGCAATAGCCTTTGAATGATCTGATCATTCTTTCCACAAAGAGTTACTCTGGTAAACTGCCATAGGTCCCTTAGGAAAATGTGAAGTGATCAGTATTACATAAACTTGCTGGGTTTTGTAAGGCTCTTCCTCAAGAAAACACAGCCACCCCTTTAACTGATTGGCTCTAAGACTGAGAACTGAGACAACTGTAAATACTAGGGGAGGGTTTCATTATTTTCCATTATAGTGAAATATATCATCTACATTCTTGATATTTTTTTACTTTTAAAATCATAACATACTATTTAAAATTTAGAAAAAGTTACAAGGATAGTATAAAGCTCTCTTGTTTGTCCCAATTGTTTATATTTTGCTTTCACTGAATTTTTATATTCTTTCTCTCTCCATGAGTGTATGAAATTTTTCTGAATTATTTAAGTGCAAGTTGGAGATAAAATATTTATGTTACCATGGATATGTTAGATGTTTATTTCTTAAGAACAAGGACATTCTCTTAATAACCATAATTCTCAAAATAAAAATTGACAGTAATATAATTCTGTTATTTAATACAGAGACCATAAGTATATTTCATGTTCTAATGTGATCTCAGTAATACTTTTCATAGCTGTTATATTTTCAAGTCCAAAATCAAATGTAAGAACACATGTTGCATTTAGGTATTCTTCCTCCTTAGTCTCCTTTACTCTGAAAGAGTTCCACAGGTTTTCTCTCTTCTGAATTTGACTTTTGTGAAAAGTAGAGGTCTCACAGCAAGAAGTTTTTCTATATTTTTACTTGACATTTTAACTTCAATAAAGTACACATCTATGTTTGCATGTAAATCAGTATGAACTTTTGGACCATGGTTTCTTGAATAAGTTAAAATCTATTGCCGTCATTGTTTATTTTCTGATGTTCCTAAAGTGACCAGTATAAGTCCCCCAGTCTAATCCTTGGGTCCTTTTGAGATGTCCCATTATTCTTAGAACACTTTCTTATTTTCTAGCAAAACAAAATGTTCCAGTCTCATGTACCTTCCCTTCCTCAACCCTAAAATCAGGTTTTTTCCCCTTAATGAGCCCAGGTTTCTTTAGTGGAGAGTTATATTTAGAAACAAATATTTGACTTGTAGGGCTTCCACTGTGGCTCAGCAGTAAATAATCCACCTGCCAATGCAGGAGAAGCAAGAGATTTGGGATTGACCCCTGGGTCAGGAAGATTCCCTGGAGGAGGAAATGGCAACCCTCTCCAGTATTCTTGCCTGGAAAATCCCATGGACAGAGGAGCCTGGCAGGCTAGAGTCCATGGAGTTGCAAAGAGTCGGACATGACTTAGGGACTAAACAACAATATTTTACCTGTAGATATTTTTATTGTTATTGGTGTATAATTGCTTGTAGATCTCCTCAACAGATGGGGCAAGGAAAAGAAAATAACTACATACCCATTCCCTTCCCTAGATATGATATTTCTTTAGTGAGGCCTTGCAGAGACTTGCCCCTAGTTATTTCTCTAGAAACAAGAAAAAGTAAGGTTTTAAGAATGGCAAGAATCATATTTAAAGTAACTGCAGTATTTGAGGACTTTGTATATTTTAAATTTTGAAGAAACCAGTTTCTGTTTGTAGTAGACTAATAATGACATAAAAATTTTAAATCAACTTTTTCTCTCTGGAATAAGAGGCCATGAAAGATATTTTCTACAAGTATTTGAAATCAGAATTTCAAAATTGTTAGAAATGACAAAAATGACCCTAAATATTGTCTTAGTTTACAAATAAGTAAACTAAGACAAAAAGTGCTATTTTTTTACAACCTTGGGATTATGAGTGGTAGAATTTAAAAAGATTACTTTGCTTGCCTTAATAGCTTTTTGTTTAGCACATTTCTCTTCACAATGACTGTTGTATGTTATATACTGAATGATTGCATGACTTTCAGAGAAACATTATTTTCTTTGTATGTAAGACAAACATAACCTCTTCTGCTTTAAATATTATGTATTTGATTGTAAAGTCACATGACTTAATTCTGGGTGGAATTTGATGTCTATGTAACACACATCACTTGGTTACAAAAGGAAAATGCAGTTGTCAAGAGAATTGCTGGTTCACAGCTATATAGATATAAATATTATGAACGGGGTAAATTTTTATCTTGGGGTCATTTTGGTCTCCTACGTATTTGCTGTTTTCAATCTGCACTGCATTTTAATGTCATCAGACAATTTTCTACCTCTTCTCCAGAAAAATTGATGGCAACATATTTGTAGTGAAACCTCCAGGGCCAATTTTATTCTTCACACCCGCATATTCTGTTTCCACAATTACTCTATAAATCTTTGTTTTCCTTGTTTATGTAGAGCTCTCTGACACTATGCTTCAGTGACTTCTTTAGATTTCTTCCTACTTGGTAATACTTTTTGCTAGCGGCTCTCCAAGGACCATGAGAATATCTGGGAAATGTAATGTCTATGGAGAAGCACAAATTTTGCTTTATACCCTTCTGAATAAATATTTCTAGTAGCAGAGTTAATTGACTCAAATACCAGACCTGGGTTGTATATTTTAAAAATAAAGCATATATATATATAAACACACACACATACATATATAGAGAAGGAAAAGGCAACCCACTGTACTATTCTTGCCAGAAAATTCCCATGGACAAAGGAGCCTGGTGTGCTACAGTCAATGGGGTTGCAAAGAGTGGGACACAACTGAGCATGCTTGCATGCACAGAATTCATGAAACATTTCTAGTTCCAAGGATAACAATTTGATTATCCATATATAGGAATGTGGAATGATGTTTTTAAATAAGCGTCAGTGTAAACAGTGAGTTCAAGATTGTAAAGATTGTAAAGAATCTGTATTTACCCACAACATGTAAGGATATAACTACGATTTTGAATGTTAGAGATGCAAGAGATCACAGAACAATAAACGGTCTATTTCTTGTTCCTTAATAGATAGATGGGGTCCCAGCTGAAAAAAGAGATATTCTAAAGATACCAACAAACAACTGGAGATATAACTACTTTACAGGATTTGTTAAGAGGCTGTACAGTGAGTCCTGGCACACTCAACCATTAGCCAACCATTATCATCTCCCTCTGTCTGATCATTTCTTCCCAGTTGCAGAGAAAAGGAGGAATGAAAGTGTAGATTGTGTTTCTGCTCCTACTTCAAATTCCTTAAGCCATGGGTCTTGTCTAAGATGGAGAGCAGAATAAATCAGGTGTATTTGTATCAATTAGAATCATGTTCTTTTTTTATTGAAGTATTGTTGATTTACAGTTTGTGTTAATTTTTGCTATACAGCAAAATGATTCAGTTATACATATCCACATATTCTTTTAATATTCTTTTCCATTATGGTTTATCAAGGGATATTAGATATATTTCCCTGTGCTATACAGTAAGAGCTTATTTTTCCATTAAAAACATGTTAGTTTACCACTAAATTCTTTAATTTTTAAACCTTAAGAATGAAAAAATTCCCTTATATAATGATGGGTTAATGATTAAGACCAAGATATTTAACATTTTACATAATTTCCTATACACACATATATGTCATTATCTTGTGAAATATCTCAGTATGAATTTGATGTTTATGATCAGTTTCATCTATTACATTTTTGTCAGGAATATCACAGGAATCAGGAATACGACAGAAGGTATCACAAAATATTACAGAAGGTAAAAGGTATGTGATATTAATTTGATCATATAGTTAAAAGGTTATCTTCAAAGTTGTCTACTATGAAGTCACTTTACTTCCCTTTCCCCTTCATAATTAATACTTTGTGGGGAGTACTTTGAAACTATGTAAATGTCATTTATTTTTTAGCAAAATTGTACTCTCAATCACTGAAGAACTCACTAATTTTTCTAATTCTATCACTATTTCTATTTTTTAACGTAGAAATGAATTTATTTGCTTTAAGCATAACTGTTTACAAACTTGGGAAAGAAAATCAATTCTAACCTTTCATTTAACAAACAACTCTTACTTATTGAGCCCAACTGTATACACAGTGCTGAAATGAACCAACTATCTACTGATGAGACAGTTTTAAATTAATGTATCTATTTAACAAACTTTTATTTTGTGTGTCAGGCACTATACTTTAGGTTCTGGATGATTAGTGAATAAAAAACAGACATGATTCAGTTCTTTGAAGTTTTCTGTCTACTGAAGGAAACAGTTACTTAATGAACAGTCACAGACGTAAATATAGAGCTTTATTTTGGTGAGAATGACACAGGACAGATGCCTGGTGCAAGGAGGGTAATGTAGTAGAGGGGCTGACTGCATTAGCAAGAATCCTTCCCTGTTGAAAGGATGACTGATCAGAAATCTGGAGGATAAGGGGGCATTAATTCTGGGTGGAGGAAAAGCATTTTGGGCAGGTGCACAGGCCCTGCAATTGGAGAGAGTGTGGTACTGTTGGAGAATTGAAAGGATAATATATTTTGACTTAAAGGACAAAGGCAATCAGATGTCTATGATCAAGATCTAGATTCATCCTCTTGTAATACTTCAAGCTGCATTTTTAGTTTTGCTTTCATTCATCCATTCATTCATTCAGTCATTCAACAAATGATTATTCCATATTATTATTCTATGGCAGGCACTGTGTTAGGTACAGATATAACAGTAAATAAGTCCACAGACCCTGGTCCTAAAGATCTCACAGGAAAAGAGGAAAGGATGCCTAGGTACTATGGTATCACAGAGGAAAAGCATCTACCTTGGTTTCTTGTCACCTATCTGTCTATAGCCCTCAGGGCCTTTCTGGCATGTTTAGTAACAATTCTGTCTCCTACTACCTATAGCTACCTGTTTCTCTGCAACTTTGTACATAGAAATAATGGTTGTTTATTAAACATCTCTGTGCCAGGGATTTAGGTCTCGATGTAGTACAGGCAACCCTACAAGATGATTAAAACAATGGCAACTTAACAGATAAAGAAACAGATTAAGAAGCACATTCCTTGTTCTCTGTCTTCTATCTTTTGAGTGGTAACCACTGTCCATCTAGCTGCCCAAACCAGAAAACCAAAAGACATTTTTAACATCTCTCCCGCTATCTTACATCTAGTTAGATGCCAAGTCCTATAAATTCCAGCTGCCTAACAGCCATAGAGTATGTCCCCCTGCACCCATTCACACTGCCATTAGTTTAAATTAGGCCATTGTCATCTATCAGCAATGTTCCTGCAGTAGCTTCTTAATGAATATTCTGTGCTTCATGTTGACATGAGTATGGACATCCTAAAGTACAGATTTGTACATCTTAAAGTAGAGGCCTTGATGCTGGGGAAGATTTAAGGCAGGAGGAGAAGGAGACAACAGAGGACAAGATGGTTGGATGACATCACCGACTCGATGGACGAGTTTGAGCAAGCTCTGGGAGATGGTGAAGGACAGAAAAGCCTGGTGTGCCACAGTCCACAGGCTTGCAAAGAGTCGGACACTTTGCAACAGAACGTTCAGTTTGCAACTGAACGACAGCAAAGTACAGACTTAATCATGCTCATGCCCTGGCTGAACGTCCTTGAGTGGGTCTCCGTGACTCAAAGGAAAAAAGTCCAAGATGTTTAACTCAGCCTATAGGACACTTTAGGCTACTACCTACCTCTTTACCTTCATTTCATCTAGTCAGGATTTCACAGTCTACACCAGAAGCCTCAGTGAAGCTCGCCAAGTATTCCTTTGCCTCTGGACCATCATTTCTCTATTTGTAAACAGTCTACCTCAAGGAACAACCCTTCTTTCTTTCCTGTCTGCATGGCACCATGGATTCTTGTTTTATTCAGTAGATTTTAATTTCTTATTGTTACTTATATGTTTTGATGTTCAAAATATCCTAGGCTTTTAAGTTAATTTAAATGCCTTTTAAAGGCATTTTAAATTGTTTGTAGTTCTTTTCTAATGGTAAAATTTACAGAGAGTGAAATATTCAAATTTTAAATACACTTTTTTTTTTTTGATGAATGCATACACCTATGTAACCCACATCTCTATCAAGACATAAAATATTTTCATAACCTATAGGGTTCCCTCCAGCCCCTTCCCAGAGGAGATAAATCAGAAATAACATTATTTTAATTTTAATTAGAATTTTAATTCCAATGCGTTTTAATAACTAGCCTAACTGAAGAATTATGAGTTGTTTTCAAAGATATAGGATAAAATGTCTGTTCATTTGTTTGATAGCACATGTAAAATATTTTGTTTACTACATTACTGAAAAATATACCATTATTCAAGTTTTGACTTCAATAACTAATTTTGTTTCTCTACAGATGAAACTACTGGAGCTGAAAGAGAATCCAGGCTTATCCAAGTTTACAAAGTTGCTTTGTACTATCAATAGGATTAAAGTTATATATTTTGACAAATAACTTGAAAATTGTTGTAGTATCCTTTGTAAACAGAAGTCTAATTCAACTCTAGTTTTGAAAAGCAAAACAGAATGCAGGTTATCAGTTCAAGCTATGACTTTCTAAAAAGTTCCAACAAGATCTTATTCATTTTCTCACCAATAAAGCATAGGACACAGAATAAGATTAAAAGCTTGAAGTACAAAAAGCCCAGACTGACAGATAATTTAATGAGAGAATGTGAAAGAAACTGACATACATTATAAAGTAGATTGAATTTTTTAATTATAAGATCTGTTTATGCTTCAATACATGATAAACTCTGGGTTTGCTTCATGAAACAGAATGTGATAGATGTTGCCAGTTTATTACCAATTCTTCACTCCCTCTCTGTAATATAATTAATTGGTGCATGTTCCTAGTTGACTTTGCAGTAGGTAGCTCTCACTAGAATGGACATCTTTTTTTGCCCCCCCTTTTTTTTTTTTTTTAATTTAGCCATGTAACATGCCTTGGCCAGTGATATGTGGACAGTTAACAAGTGTGACACTTCTAAACCTAGATCTTATGAAATATGCTGTTTCTACTTATTCCTTCTATACTCCTGCCAGTCCTCATGAAAAAGATATATTCCAGGTACAAGGATAAAACAGACCTGAAACAGACCTGAAGCAGCACCACCCAGATAACCAGTGAATCAAAGAGTAAGGGAATTAAATGTTACTTTAAACCGATGAGAATCTGAGGTAGTTTGTCTCATAGAAAAACAGACTAATGTACAGAGATTACCTGGAAACATTGTACATGACTGGGAGTCAACTTTTAACTCAGGAAAACAAAGTATTTCTTTCTATCCCTCAACAACTGTTAGGTGAAGATGGTGCAATTTCTAGTTATTTTCAGCTCTCATGGAAATGACTGCTGCACACATGCAGAAACTTCAAATTAAAAAACAAAAATAACAAAACCAAACCCAGAAAAACTTCTTGTTTTGAATCAGCAATTGCTAAGTGGTAGGATAGACCACTGAGCAGTTCAACTGTAGCTCTGTAAAAGGATCACCATGCAAGTGAAGACTGATGAAAAAAATTCTTCATTCTTTCTCTTGGCAAACACTGTCTTTCCTGATAATGAGTAAGAAGAAAAATAACTCAAAACATAGGGTCCTTGAGCAAAAAGTGCCATGGTTATGAGGAAAGATGTCAGGCAAAGCACTTGATAATCTAAATATATAAAAAAATCCTCAGAATATAATCTACTTCTAAATAGAAAAGAAGTTCTGTTTGAGGAGCTCCATAGTATAAAAGAATATAGAAAATATGAGAAAGGAGGAAAAGAAATTCACAAGAGGGAAGGAGGTTATAAAAGAAATAACACTACAGAATTGGATTAAAAGGCAACACAGATATACCTATATATGTATTAGGTAAATGGCAAAATAAAAATTAGGATAAATAATATTCAATTCTATGATGATTTTTTTGAAAGCATATACTACAATTTAAAGTTTTCATATTATTGAATGTTTCTGATTTTTGAAATTATAGGTATTTTATTTAAAGATATTAACATTTTTATTTTAGATGATTATTTATTTGTTTTATATGAAGTTAAAAATGTTTTGGATGTTTCTAGATGGCTATAACTTTTTATAAGCATAACTGAAAAATATTAATAGTAAAAACATCTTTGAAACTTTTTCATCCAATGATAAATAAGGTTTTGATTAATCTTTTGATTAATAAAGTATTTCTATTCTGATTATTTCTTAAGATTACATTCCAGAAATTGGATATTTTGGCCAGAGATTCTTAAGTTTAGAGATGCTATTTGACTTCAAAAAGTTTACTCATGTTCCTCATAGTATCCTTCCTCCCTCTCAGATACTGACAAATTACTCTCTGCAACGGTTCTGCTAATTTCCATTCTCATAAACAATGAAATTTTTTAGGCTGTAGCCAGCACTGAGAATTTTAATTGTTTAAACTTTAGGAATTATAGTAATGTAAGGGTCTTTTCTGGAATTTGACAAGGAAAAGCTCTCTTATACGGTGGAACAAGGTGGCCATATAAACCTGTAGTAGCCAGGGTTCCCTATGGAGGCAAAATAAATCTAACACAAGAGAAGAGACATAATCTACATTCTGATGTCATCACTAGAATTCCAGTATTTCACATTACTTTGAGTAATATCTTGGTTTATTTTATTTATATGTCAGTGAATCTTTTTTGTGTGTGCTTAAAATAGTTTGAGTCAGATTTCTTAGTATACAACAGAATAATGTCTCCTAACACACTAGTAAATGGTTACTATTTTTTATATTCAATTTGGATTTTTTTTCTGTAATTACAACTTGATTTTGACATTATCAATTGTGCTAAATATACATATTTGAAGTCCAAGTTTTTCAGAGTTTTGATAACCAATAGCATTTAACACCTTTTGTTCTCCACATTGCTCTTGAAAACATTGAAGTTGCCTTTTGTTTTCATTAGAAACTTCAATCTGATACCCATATATTGGAATTTTAAAATATATTTTGCTGTTCTAATAAATTATGAATATAGTGTATGTCCTTCTTTTTACATGCAAAATAAGAATAAATTATAAACAGTCTCTAAAGAGCAGAAATATTCTGTTTCCATAAACAGTAAGTTTATTCTGTCATTTCCATTGAATTCCTTTTTTGTTGTTAACAATCCTATTATTTATCTCAGAAAATTCTGAAATATTTTCCATCTGAAATAAAATTTGCTTTTGTTTGTTAAGACACTGACAATTTAAGGAAAGTCTTAGAAACATCATCCTATATGTTAGAGGTTTTGTGCATTTTATTTAGCTATTTCTGTTATTTTATACAAAAAATTATTTTGTGATTTTGTTTCAGAGCTCACTGATTCCATTTTGACCTTACCTATATTTGTACATTTCAATCATTTTTATTTATATTCTATCTTTGCACAAACATTCTTTCAAATTTAATGCCAGCATACATGTGTCTCTTCCCAGCATGCTTAGAATCTTTGCCTATAATGGTCAACTTGTTTTTACTTTATTAAAACGTTTTCCTTAAATCATGAGCTCTCTTCTTTCTTAGATATACAAACTTTTAGAGCTCAACAGAGCATAAAAAGAGAGTGAAATTTTAATCACTTCTCATTTTCACTTTTCATAGATCACTTCAGTTCAGTTGCTCAGTCGTGTCTGACTCTTTGCAACCCCATGAATCACAGCACAGCAGGCCTCCCTGTCCATCACCAACTCCCAGAGTTCACCCAAACTCATGTCCATGGAGTTGGTGATGCCATCCAGCCATCTCATCCTCTGTTGTCCCCTTCTCCTCCTGCCCCCAATCCCTCCCAGCATCAGAGTCTTTTCCAATGAGTCAACTCTTCGCATGAGGTGGCCAAAGTATTGGAGTTTCAGCTTTAGTATCAGTCCTTCCAATGAACACTCAGGACTGATCTCCTTTAGGATGTGCTGGTTGGACCTCCTTGCAGTCCAAGGGACTCTCAAGAGGTTTCTCCAACACCACAGTTCAAAAGCATCAGTTCTTCGGCACTCAGCTTTCTTCACAGTCCAACTCTCACATCCATACATGACCACTGAAAAAACCATAGCCTTGACTACATGGACTTTTGTTGGCAAAGCAATATCTCTGCTTTTTAATATGCTAGATAGCATATTATGTTGGTCATAAGTTTCCTTCCATAGATCAAGGGTCAGCAATTTTTTTTTTTTCTGTTATAGGCCAATTAATAGATAGTGTAGGTTTTGCTAGCCATAGGGTCTGTCACAGTTAGTAATTTGTGCTGTTGAAAAGTAAAAACAGCC
Source organism: Capra hircus (assembly GCF_001704415.2). Lineage (NCBI taxonomy): Eukaryota > Metazoa > Chordata > Mammalia > Artiodactyla > Bovidae > Capra > Capra hircus. The sequence continues at coordinate 13,047,602 of NC_030812.1, forward strand.
ATAGATGACATGTTAATAAATTTGTTGCTGTGTACCAATAAACCTATCTATTAAAAAAAAAAAAAAAGCATGATCAAGATTGGCCCATTAGCTGTACTTTTCTAACCCCTGTTGTAGATAGGTAATTTTCTCATTGGCAATGAACTTAGGAAACATACAAGAGGATAACACTATGTTTCAGTAATTGTAATATTTGTAGACTTTAAGTGTCTTTAACTACAATTCTTGTCCTTAGATATATGCAATAGTTTGACAATTTTTGTAAAAACAAAAACATTTAGTGTGTTCAATCTTATCAGTATAAAAATATATACTTCACTTTGATTTCTAGGTCTAGAAATTTTACAAAACTAATTTCTAAAAATATAAAGAGAGAACTTTATTATAAGCAGTAGGGATATATGGGAGGGAAGTTTGATGAGAAACAGCTAAATTCACTGCAAAGCTGAGAATTGGAAAAGCTATTGGTGTACTATTTTTCCCCCTCTTTAAATGGTTATTCATGAGAATCAGGCTGAAGGTAAAAAGGTACAGAACAGAAAGAAACTTGTGGTCAGTCCCCCACCTGGTGATGTGTTGATCCAAGTCAGTGAATCAGAGAACACCAAGAGGTGGCCAGACAGGGTATCTTTCTCTTGTTTCTAACAGAGTAAAATCTCTTAGTTTTCCACTGTTGAGGAAGATGGTAGCTGTGGACTAATTGTATGTAGACTTTTTTATGTTGACATGCACAATAAAATGAAATATTAATATAATGATAATAGGAGGAATAGGAAAAACTGAAATATTCAGTTCAGTTCAGTCGCTCAGTCGTGTCTGTCTCTTTGCAACCCCATGAATCGCAGCACGCCAGGCCTCCCTGTCCATCACCATCAGATGGAGTTCACTCAGACTCACGTCCATTGAGTCCGTGATGCCATCCAGCCATCTCATCCTTGGTCGTCCCCTTCTCCTTCTGCCCCCAATCCCTCCCAGCATCAGAGTCTTTTCCAATGAGTCAACTCTTCGCATGAGGTGGCCAAAGTACTGGAGTTTCAGGTTTAGCATCATTTCTTCCAAAGAAATCCCTGGGCTGATCTCCTTCAGAATGGACTGGTTGGATCTCCTTGAAGTCCAAGGGACTCTCAAGAGTCTTCTCTAACACCACAGTTCAAAAGCATCAATTCTTCGGCACTCAGCCTTCTTCACAGTCCAACTCTCACATCCATACATGACCACAGGAAAAACCATAGCCTTAACTAGACAGACCTTAGTCGGCAAAGTAATGTCTCTGCTTTTGAATATACTATCTAGGTTGGTCATAACTTTCCTTCTAAGGAGTAAGTGTCTTTGAATTTCATGGCTGCAGTCACCATCTGCAGTGATTTTGGAGCCCCCCAAAATAAAGTCTGACACTGTTTCCCCATCTATTTTCCATGAATTGATGGGACTGGATTCCATTATCTTCGTTTTCTGAATATTGAGCTTAGAGTCAACTTTTTCGCTCTCCTCTTTCACTTTCATCAAGAGGCTTTTTAGTTCCTCTTCACTTTCTGCCATAAGGGTGGTGTCATCTGCATATCTGAGGTTATTGATATTTTTTCCAGCAATCTTGATTCCAGCTTCTGTTTCTTCCAGTCAAGTGTTTCTCATGATGTACTCTGCATAGAAGTTAAACAAACAGGGTGACAATATACAGCCTTGACGTACTCCTTTTCCTATTTGGAACCAGTCTGTTCCATGTCCAGTTCTAACTGTTGCTTCCTGACCTGCATACAAATTTCTCAAGAGGCAGGTCAGGTGCTCTGGTATTCCCATCTCTTTCAGAATTTTCCACAGTTCATTGTGATCCACACAGTCGAAGGCTTTGGCATAGTCAATAAAGCAGAAGTAGATGGTTTTCTGGCACTCTTTTGCTTTTTTGATGATCCAGCAGATGTTGTCAATTTGATCTCTGGTTCCTCTGCCTTTTCTAAAACCAGCTTGAACATCTGGAAGTTCACGTATTACTGAAGCCTGGCTTGGAGAATTTTGAGCATTACTTTACCAGCGTGTGAGATGAGTGCAGTTGTGCAGTAGTTTGAGCATTCTTTGGCATTGCCTTTCTTTGGGATTGGAATGAAAACTGACCTTTCCAGTCTTGTGGCCACTGCTGAGTTTTCGAAATTTGCTGGCATATTGAGCACACCACTTTCACAGCATCATCTTTCAGGATTTGAAATAGCTCCACTGGAATTCCATCACCTCCACTAGCTTTGTAGTGATGCTTTCAAAGGCTGACTTAACTTCACATTCCAGGATGTCTGGCTCTAGATGAGTGATTACACCATCGTGATTATCTGGGTCGTGAAGATCTTTTTTGTACAGTTCTTCTGGTGTATTCTTGCCACCTCTTCTTAATATCTTCTGCTCTGTTAGGTCCATACTTTTTCTGTCCTTTATCAAGGCCATTTTTGCATGAAATGTTCCCTTGGTATCTCTAATTTTCTCGAAGAGATCTCTAGTCTTTCCCATTCTGTTGTTTTCCTCGATTTCTTTGCATTGATCTCTGAGAAAGGCTTTCTTATCTCTCCTTTTTATTCTTTGGAACTCTATATTCAGATGCTTATATCTTTCCTTTTCTCCTTTGTTTTTTGCTTCTCTTCTTTTCACAGCTATTTGTAAGGCCTCCCTAGACAGCCATTTTGCTTTTTTTGCATTTCTTTTCCATAGGGATGTTCTTGATCCCTGTCTCCTGTACAATGTCACGAACCTCATTCCATAGTTCATCAGGCACTCTATCTATCAGATCTAGGCCCTGAAATCTATTTCCCACTTCCACTCTATAATCATAAGGGATTTGATTTAGGTCATACGTAAATGGTCTAGCAGTTTTCCCTACTTTCTTCAATTTAAGTCTGAATTTGGCAATAAGGATTTCATGATCTGAGCCACAGTCAGCTCCCGGAGTATTATTCAACGTTTAAAAGGAAGGAAATTCTGCCTCTTGTAACAGCATGGATGGACATAGAGGATATTATGTGAAGTGAAAGAATCAGACACAGAGAGACACCATAATCTTACTTACATGTAGAATCAGCTTCTTTCAGAAGCAGAGAATAGAATTATGGCTGCCAGGAGCTGTAGGGAGGGTTTCTGGGGAGGTGATGGTCACAGGGTACAAGTCTCAGTTGTGCAAGATAAATAGTTAATAATGCTGTTTTGTACATGTAGAATGAGTGTTCTAACAGCATAGATCTTATATTAAGTGTTCTTATCACAAAGAAACAATAAAAATGATAATAATAAAGGGAATAGGAGAAAATTTTGGCAGGTGATGTGTATGTTTTTGGCCTTGATGGTGGTGATGATTTTATAGCTGTATCCTTATCCCTGGGCTTCCCTGGTAAAGCTCAGAGGGTAAAGCGTCTGCCTACAATGAAGGAGACCCAGGTTTGATCCCTGGGTCAGGAAGATCCCTTGGAGAAGGAAATGGCAACCCACTCCAGTATTCTTGCCAGGAAAATCATATGGACAGAAGAGCCTGGTGGGTTACACCCCATGGTGTCACGAAGAGTCATTCATGACTGAGTGACTAGCACACACACACGTCCTTATCCACAAACGCATTGAGTTGTACACATTAAATGTATATATAGCCTTTTACGTGTGTAATACGTCAATAGTACTTCAGTAAACTGGTTCAAAACGCCTCTCATTTGTATGTGAATAATAAGCATAAGGACTGAACATGATACTTACTACTATATGGTAAGAGAAAAAGAAAGTCAATCATAAATTACAGACCACTTTACAAAAAAAAAAAAGAAATATGACATTTTAGAAAGATATAATACCCCACATTCCTAAAATTACTGAAAATAATACATCCTTTGATTCCATAAAATAGGTTTCAAAAAAATAGTAAGATAATAAGATAAAAAATAAGAACAGAAACCAGTGCTCATCAAATTGTAGATTACAACATCCTCATTACCAAAATGAGTACACACTAGAAGCAAAGATAAATGTACGGCCAGCAAAGTCAAATTTATAGATGACAGACTCGAGGAAAATATTTAAAATTTAAAAGATCAGCAGAAATTCTTGATTAAATAACTAACATACAGAGAATGTCTGACATAAATAAAATTGCGTTCCTGGAAAAAAAAAGTATGAACAGAACAGGAATAATATTGAAAAATAAAGGAATAGTTGTTTAAAAGTTCAGCGCTTAGTCAGTGATAAACTGATACAGAACACAAAACAGCAAAGCATATCTTGGTGAAGTTACTAAAATTCAAGTGCAAAGAAAGAATGTTATAAGCATTGAACTAAGTAAAACAAGTCAGACATAGAGAAAAAAACATTTTTTGACTACAACTTCCTCCACAAGCAGTAGAAAATTGCCAGAAAGTTATTTAAAATATTTGCTACAGAAGTAGTTCTCAAAGTGATGTCTGAGTTCCTTAGGGGCCTGTAAAAACTTTTTATAAATCAAAACTAATTTCAGAAAAATACTAAGATGTCATTTCCTATTTTATCTTCCATTTTCTAAGAATGTGTAATGGAGTTGTCTAGAGACTCTATGATGTGTGATATTCCAAGAGATGGAAGAAGCAGATATGAGATTCCATTCATTTTCTGTTAAGCTGAATGTTGGACAGATTTGCAAGAACATGAAACAATGAGGGTGGAAAAGATGACTGATATGATTTCAATCTTCTTAAATTTATTAAGACTTGTTTTGCAGTCTAACATATGATCCATTAACCTTGAGATAGATATTTCAGCTTTCTAAAATACTTGTAATGTAGGCAGTGTGCTATGATTTTATAATTTCCAACACCACCTTCTCTCTCGCTGTACTGGGATTTCCCTCTCTTGGTTACACAATCAGAATTTCCCATCCTCTTTTGTACTTCATTCTTTTCTAGAGCCTTCTAAAAGTGAGGGCTTCAGCAAATTCATTCATTTCCTCTTTTAGTTATGTTTGCATTTCAAATCAGAAGTACTGTAGAGATTTATGCTTACCTCTCTTCTGTACCATAAACTGGAAATATGGAAGAGAATACTTTAAAAAGTAGAGCCCATATTCTGGATAGTTTTAATATTTACTATACAGCAAATATTCTTCTACATACTAGGAATATAAATGAGATGGAAAAAGTATAACATAGAAGAAAAGGCACCAGACGTATACTATCATGTAAGAAATGAATCGCCAATCTAGGTTCGATACAGGATACAGGATGCTTGGGGCTGGTGCACTGGGATGACCCAGAGAGATTATATGGGGATGGAGGTGGGAGGGGGGTTCAGGATTGGGAACTCATGTACACCCATGGTGGATTCATGTCAATGTATGGCAAAACCAATACAGTATTGTAAAGTAAAATAATAAAAAAAAGAAACAAGAAAAAAAAATTAGATACCTATATAGAAATAAGTGAAGCTTATAATTGGGGATTTGTGAGGTTTCTCAGAGAATCAAACCGTGAAATAATATGTTCTGATTTGTAACAATAACAAGAATGCATTTCATCCCAAGGAAGGAAAACATTAAAATTCTCTAATATTTGGCATCTCCAGAGGTTTTTTTAAATAAATATGTGCCTGATATTCCAATGAAATACTCATAACCTGTTGATTCATTCCATGAGAACATGAAACATCCAAAGAGTATCAGAAAAAAAATAGAATAAAACAGGATGCAATCCTTACCTTCAAGAATATCTCAATTATCTTTAGATTTCAAATTCAATGTACTCTTACAGATCTAATGTTTCTGTTAGAGATCAAATGTGCCTGATGTTGAGTTTTCTTTTTTTTTTTAATTTATTTTTTTATTTTTAAAATTTTGAGTTTTCTTAACTTGAATTTTCTTTCTTGTTCACTTTGCTAGAATTGACTCCATAGCTGTCTTTTTTCAGAGTACCATAAGCTGCTTTTTATTTTAAAATATGCCCCCTCCCCTTATATTTATTCTCACCATGAGTTTTAAAGACAGTAAAGCCAGGCTCAAATTCCAGATTTGCCAGTGACAGTCTTGGGAAACATGGGCAAGAGACTTAATTATTCTAAATATCCATATTTTATAAACATATTCTATGTAAATTCTCTGTACAATGCACAGTATATCATACACATAACAGGGAATACCGACTGTAGATGTGCAATTTGTTCTCTCACCAGTGCAAGATGGAAAATGTTCTCTGCCTTCACAACTTTCTCAGTTATTAGCAACCTATATGGTATGGAGAGCAACCCCTGTCAAGCCTTCCCTGTTCCAAACGAAACATACACGAGGAATATGCTATTTGATTCTGCCTAATCATGTATTCTCCCAACATTTTTTATATTACACCTGGAGCCCAACTTTTTAAATATGAGCCAAAAATTTGTTGCTATAAACATACACTCCTATTTTGCCATTCAAAGATGCCTGTTACAAAAAATGGTGATCTCAAGCATGAACTGAAGAGGGCAGATAAACTTCACAATAAAATATCACAAAAACCAGATAAAACTTCACAATATCATCTCTCTTCCTCAAAAGGTCATTTGCTCCCTTGAAATTTTCTTTAACTTAGATTTCTACTATTCTCTTCCCATGTTAAACACGTCTGTTTTAGAATAGTCTTCACAGATATTTTCAACACTGTCTCACTTCCCAGAGGAAATGCAAAGTACACAGATTGTGAGCCGGACACATAGGCATTTGGTATCTTGTTAAATATGCTTATGTGATTTGTGGAAATTTTTTATTTATACAGGAACCATACAGTCCAGTAAATAAAAAGTTAAAAAATATTTTCAATATCACATGGATTTGACCATGTCAGATGAAAATAAAACTAGCAGAAGGTTTATTAATTATTGGTGTTTAGAATGGCATATGCCTCTTTAGCCTGAAATAAGATCAGGACATTTGCCCTGAAACATCATCAAGTGACTTTCTGAAAAGGTGTAAAAGTCTTATTTTTCTATCAGCTTCATTTTATAATTTTATGAAAAACTATCAAATTTTACTCATAATATTTTAAAACTAATTTAATACTCCCAATATGATTTTATGTGAATGCCGAAGTTTTACTAGAAATTTAGGTTGGACTCATAGGAGTATAATTTCCAAGGGCATGTTTCATGGTACTTCATAAGTTATTTTATTCTTTCAGCCGTACTTTATTGGCCTTTTTTAATATATTGGCTGTATTGTACTATGAGGTTCACAGTAGATCCTAAGTCCTCACAAAGACACTGTATTTATATTTACTGTGCTCTAATTCAAGCTGCAAAACATTTTAAAGGTCCTGGAGTTCAAATGACAATGTGAAATTTCCAAGATTATTTTAGAAGGTGACTGATGTTACTGCAGTGTAAAGTGGCAGTTAGAAACAGACATTATTGTACATTTATTTTAAAATTATTGTAAATCAGCTCCATAATGACTTATCCACATTTCCAAATCCACAGAGCTCTAAAAACTGAAGGATTTTTTTGTTTGTTTGTTTGATGCCAAAACTCACTGATCAGCTAAATCTGACATAAATGGAAGTGAGGCTATTTGTAATTTTTATTTATCCTGCTTAGTCTGAATAGCTATATGGTTTACTGTAGATTTATCAATATGGCAAAAGAGTATTACCCTAGACTCTGATGGATATTACTAATATATAGTGATCGTGCCATCTGGTCCCACCATTTCATGGGAAATAGATGGGAAAACAGTGGATACAGTGTCAGACTTTATCTTTTTGGGCTCCAAAATCACTGCAGATGGTGACTGCAGCCACGAAATTAAAAGACGCTTACTCCTTGGAAGGAAAGTTATGACCAACCTAGATAGCATATTGAAAAGCAGAGACATTACTTTGCCAACAAAGGTCCATTAAGTCAAGGCTATGGTTTTTCCAGTGGTCATGTATGGTTGTGAGACTTGGACTGTGAAGAAAGCTGAGCACCAAAGTATGATGCTTTTGAACTGTGGTGTTGGAGAAGACTCTTCAGAGTCCCTTGGACTGGAGATCCAACCAGTCCATTCTAAAGGAGATCAGCCCTGGGATTTCTTTGGTAGGAATGATGCTAAAGCTGAAACTCCAGTACTTTGGCCACCTCATGTGGAGAGATGACTCATTGGAAAAGACTCTGATGCTGGGAGGGATTGGGGGCAGGAGGAGAAGGGGACAACAGAGGATGAGATGGCTGGATGGCATCACGGACTCGATGGACATGAGTCTGAGTGAACTCCGGGAGTTGGTGATGGACAGGGAGACCTGGCATACTGTGATTCATGGGGTCACAAAGAGTTGGACATCACTGAGTGACTGAACTGAACTGAACTGAAGTGATATATATGTCATAATAAGTTTTTTAAAAGTGCAGTATATCAACATGAATCCGGATTCATGTTGATGTATGGCAAAACCAATACAATATTGTAATTAACCTCCAATTAAAATAAATAAATTTATATTAAAAAAAGAAGAAACAAACAAAAAATAAAAGTGTAGTATAATATAAAGAATAGCACATGTATATTAGATTCCTAGGGCTATTATAACAAAATACTATAGGCTGGGTGGCTCAAAAAACCTAAATTTATTTTCTTACTGTTCTAGAAGTTAGAATATCAAAGTGTTGACAGGTTTGGTTTCTTCTGAGACCTCTAAGGATGATAGGGCCTCAATATATAAATTTAGAGGGGGCACCATTCAGTCTATAACAAGATGAAGAGTTTAATAAAATTTTCACACACCATTGCCAGCACCACAGAAACCCCTCTTATTTTCCCTTCCGGCCACTACCTCTATTTGATCAAGGGAAATCTATGCTAATATCTATTTGCATAGATTCAGTATTTTCCTCTTGTATTTTATATTAATGGAATCATATATCAAATGTGCTTTCATGTTCAGCTTCTTTCAATTCACTTCATCTACAATGCCTTGTATCATTGTAGATAATTCACTCATACTGTTGAACAATAAATTGCGTTGCTAAATCAATTTATCTGTTCTATCACTAATGGACATTTGGATAATTTCCAATTTTGGAGCTACCACAAATAACACTGTTATGAGCTTCCTTTCACATGTCTTTTAATGAACATTATAGAGTGGTGAGACGGCTTGTCATAAAGTATGATTATTTTGAGCTGTTGTAAGTCTGCTATGCCATGTTTCAAAGTTGCCAGACCAACTGAAACTACCATTTGAAAAATTTCATGCAAGTAATGTCTGTTTCATAAAGGCAGATACTGTAACTTAGAATCAATATAGGAAATCAAAGATAGCACAGGAAAAGCATTAGAGAGAAAATGGGAGCCTGCACAATGTTAATTAAGATATGATACATAAACCAGATAAGTGTGCAAAGTACTACTGTACCAATACTAAGAATTAAAGGATAAAAATGAACATGGCTGTGCTTCATAATCATTTTTCTTAACTAAGAATAATAGATACTGGTTTCAAATGATTACAAATCAGAAATGGAACTAAGAACATCTTGATTCAAGGAGCTGTGATTAGACCATATAACTACTTACCAAAGAAAGTTTTGCAGCAATCTTCCTTCTATCTGGACATCTCTTACAAACTCAAATTCCTTACTAGCTTCTTCAAAGAGTGGTCATGACAATGAGTGTGCCTATCAACTCCCCCATTTTCTTTCAATCCTTTTCTTGAACTTCTCCTAACTTAATTTGCATTGATGGGCACTGAATCCTTCAAATTCTCTAAGGATCATTTACCAAGATGTTTCTAGGTGGGTTTAGCCAATATAAACACAACAAGGAGTTTGGAGGATCTGAAGAAGGAAAATAACCAGTATTTCCTGCTTCTCCTTTTTTTCATCCCTCCTCAAGCAGCCTCCACCATAATTCCAATTTCCAGTAGCTGGACCTGACTCTGATCACACCATTGCCCCCTCTGGCTTCTCCAAATCCAAAGCGATTGTGGCCTCTTGCTGTTAATTATTTTTGGTTGTCTCACCATCCTTCAGCTTTCCAGCACATCTCTCTCTCTTTGTAATTAATTCATTCTCTTGAGCTACTTAGGATGGGCTGTTTTGCTAACTAAGCTTTTACCAATAAAGACCCAGTACCAGGAATAGTTCCACAAGAGATTTTCAACATGGAGTTTGGGGTTTGGGGGTTTCTCTCCTCTTGGAGCTTGATCACATAAGAGGTTTTTTCCTAATGGAAAATGCAATGCTATTACCTGTGGCTTGCAGATGCATTGAGGTTATCTGTATTACCACATATTATTACTTTTAGTTATTTTGAGATTAAATGCCAATATAGGGAAAAGCTTTGGGGTGTTAAGTATCTGTTGGCTGCTTCTGACAATTGTGAAGACCTTAAAAAGGATAAAGATAAGCTCAGAATTTTACCTCAAGAGACTGGAGAACAAAAGAGAATTTTCACTGTGGCTTTAAAGTATCTTTTTTTAGTTTATCACTGTTAGGCAGGTAAGACTCAAAGTCTGACACACCACTAAATTAGGCTGATAGTGGAATTAAAACATAACTCAAAAATGCTCACCTTTGCTATGATTTTTCTGTTAAAATTTAGGTACTGCTATGGAAGGAGCTTGAAGATTGGGATGTGAAAAACTGAGAAGACAGACAAGTCTAAAAAAAGTTGAATCTTCAAATTCTGCTGAAACTTACCAGCCGAAGTACCCTTCCTCCATTCTCTGAGATTAAACTTCCCTTTCTTAAAATTTTGTGGTAAGTTCATATGAGATATTTGTTTGCAAGAAAAATCCATCATGCTCAATTATTTCTTGCCTCAAGACTGGTAATTAGAAGAATGTTGGAAGAAGTTTCAATCAATGAATAACTCTTAAAATTTTTCTTGGATATCACAAAACATGTTCATTTGGTTCAGATCTGTGGAAATGATAAATGACTAATAACAGGCTTGTAGACAGTATATGAAAAAAATGCCAATTATTTTCTTGTTAACCTAAGAGTGTGGTTTTTAAAACTAAGGAAGCACTTGTTTTAAAAAAAAATCTTGTCTCTAGTTGCTATTTTGCCACTATGTTATAGTGAAATGCACATGATTTAACTATAAATCCTGTATGAACAGAATTGCTTCTCTAAGATATATGAGGCTACGAATTGTGTAGACATTTATATTTTCCATTTTATTCAGCATACTTTCTGAAAGTTGGCTCTTGTGGTGGTCATTATTTCTGTTTGCTGATACCTCCAGTTTTCGTCTGTCATTGTACAGAGGAGGAGCCCATTTTCATATCTTTTGAAGTTAGGCACAACTATGTTATTTGCTTGGTTTATGAAAAGCCCACAGATGCACTCAGCAATGTCACCCCTAGAAGGTAGTGACTCATTTGCCATGTTATCTTTCTCTGTTAGATTCCCCTATCATTGGTGGCTCAGATGGTAAAGAATCCACGTACCATGCAGCAGACTGGGTCAGGAAGTCCCTTGGAGAAGGGAATGGCTACCCACTCCAGTATTCTTGTCTGGAGAATTCCATGGACAGAGGAACCTGGTGGGCTATAGTCCATGGGGTTGCAAGAGTCAGACATGACTGAGTGACTGACACTTTCTCTGTTAGACATAGTTGCTGTAGGAAGATCTCTAAACATGGGCAAAATGGAACATAGCCCTCTGATGAATATGTCTTATGATTTTAAGCCCCTGAGATTTTAATGTTGTCAGTTAATTAGATTTATTAAAAATTTTGTTGATTGTGTTAATTTTTGAGGATGGAGATTTTTAAGAAACCTGTTATACAGCATGTTGCTGCTGCTGCTGCTAAGTTGCTTCAATCGTGTCCAACTCTGTGCGACTCTATGGACAGCAGCCCACCAGGCTCCTCTGTCCACAGTATTCTCCAGGCAAGAATACTGGAGTGAGTTGCCATTTCCTTCTCCAATTACATGCTATAGAATTTTTCAATCCAGTTTTAACCATGGTATTTTTTTTTTCAAGTGAAATTGTAAGCCAGGTAAAAACAATTGAAATTGGCTTGTTTTGATAAAGGGGCTGGAAGGCTTGGGTGCTCAGAGTTCATTGCTCTACCCACCCCCTTTGGCTGGCTTGTCCAGGGGTGTCTCAATGGCTCTACCAAGACTTAGTTGAGCACAATTTTTTAAATGTAACTGTTTATTGGGAGATTTTGGTTCAATCCAGACTAGTAGTTGGAGAAGGAAATGGCAACCCACTCCAGTGTTCTTGCCTGGAGAATTCCAGGGACAGCGGAGCCTGGTGGGCTGCTGTTTATGGGGTTGCACGGTCAGACACGACTGAAGTGACTTAGCAGCAGCAGCAGCAACAGCAGCAGCAGTAGTTGGTGATACATACATTTGATTCTTAACATTTCAAAAACACTGCCAAGATTCTTTTCTTATATATAAGAAGCTATTCACATTAGGGAAGCCATTTCTAAATCCTACCTCATATTGGTTGTAGAGTAAGATTTGGAATAAGGAGTAAAATTTATTAGGTTTGGCTTTATGTCTGTGTGGGTGGCTATTGTGCTTAAGAAATGCTATATAACAGTAAAGATACATAATGAGATGGTACCTTTATGGCTTCTGATCAAATGGGATTTCTGAATCATAAAACACAAAGAATATAAAGTGTTATTATTTTAATTAGGATAATGCAGCTGGAGAAAACAAATGTAAGCACTATTTTTTTAGATGATGGGTTCTGAGCTCTTAGTTCCAATCTAGGAAAAGGAAACTGAATGATTTAGCTTTTTCCTCCATTTAACATGCACAAAAAGACAAAAAGGTTGGGAAGCATTAGAAAGGATAGGGAACTAACGCAAACATAAGCTTATCCTACTGTGAAATTATTGCAAGGCCGCATCTGCAATATTCTGTCCTGTGATTGCTAGTGAAATGAAAGATATAATGTAGACAGAAACTGCTCAGGAAGATGTAATTTAAATGGCCAAGATGATGGAATGCCTCCATGAAAAACCAGAAGATTAGGACTCTTCAGTCTTAGAAAATGAATGTGAAAAGAGTAATGATAAAAATGAGTAAATTGGTCTCTGAAGCCCATTCTAGCTCAAAGAAATCTTGAAGGAAATGACAAATAATAATGGCAGCTAAAATTATTGAATTCTAAAACCTGCTGGATTCTGTTCTGAGGGCTCTTACATGCTTATTTATTTAATCCTCAAAGTAACTGATTGAAGCAGATACTTCAATTGAAATCTCTGCTTTATAGTTGAGGAAACTGAAGCCAACCTAGTTAACTTAAATAACATCATGTAAACAAATAGGTTAGTGTCTGAATTCTTACATATAATGGAGTAGTTTTCAAATGTTATATATATATATATACATATATATATATTTACATGTATCAAAATATTATATATATTTGTAATTCTCCTGGATTGATTGTTAAAAATACAGATTCCTGGTCCATCTCAAGCTCCTTTAGACTATCTGGGATGAGCTCAGAAATATGCATTTTTAAAAACACCATAGGGACTAATGCAAGTATAGCTGTGACCTTACTTGGAGAATTACCAGGTTGGTAGATAAATCCTTTCTGGAAATCCATTCAATAGATGTATGACTTTATTTGAATTATTTAACCTCTCATTTCTTAATCCACAAAAGATACATAACAATAGAAATATGTAATATCTTTAACTTTTAAACAGATTAAATAAATTGCACATTAAAAGTACTAATCATGAAGTAATTAATATATTTTAGTTCTTTCTTTCAAGGAAAGTTAGCTATGGTTTCAGTATAACTGTAGTTGTCCCACCATGTAAAACTGCTGCCTCTTAGCATCTATAACGGAGAAGGCAATGGCAACCCACTCCAGTACTCTTGCCTGGAAAACCCCATGGTTGGAGGAGCCTGGTAGGCTGCAGTCCTTGGGGTCGCTAAGAGTCGGGCATCACTGAATGATCACTTTCACTTTTCATTTTCATGCATTGGAGAAGGAAATGGCAACCCACTCCAGTGTTCTTGCCTGGAGAGTCCCAGGGACAGAGGAGACTAGTGGCCTGCCGTCTATGGGGTCGCACAGAGTCTGACACGACTGAAGCAACTTAGCATCAGCATCTATAAATTTTTAAGCAGCATAAACTTTTTTTTTAATTTTTATTTTTACTTAATTTTACTTTACAATACTGTATTGGTTTTGCCATACATTGACGAATCCACCACGGGTGTACATGCGTTCCCAAACATGAACCCCCCTCCCACCTCCCTCCCCATAACATCTCTCTGGGTCATCACCGTTCACCAGCCCCAAGCATGCTGTATCCTGCGTCGGACATAGACTGGCGATTCGATTCTTACATGATAGTATACATGTTACAATGCCATTCTCCCAAATCATCCCACCCTCTCCCTCTGAGTCGAAAAGTCCGTTATACACATCTGTGTCTTTTTTGCTGTCTTGCATACAGGGTCGACATTGCCATCTGTCTAAATTCCATATATATGTGTTAGTATACTGTATTGGTGTTTTTTCTTTCTGGCTTACTTCACTCTGTATAATCGGCTCCAGTTTCATCCATCTCATCAGAACTGATTCAAAAGTATTCTTTTTAACGGCTGAGTAATACTCCATTGTGTATATGTACCACTGATTTCTTATCCATTCATCTGCTGATGGACATCCAGATTGTTTCCATGTCCTGGCTATTATAAACAGTGCTGCGATGAACATTGGGGTACATGTGTCTCTTTCAATTCTGGTTTCCTCGGTGTGTATGCCCAGCAGTGGGATTGCTGGATCATAAAGTAGTTCTATTTGCAATTCTTTAAGGACTCTCCACACTGTTCTCCATAGTGGCTGTACTAGTTTGCATTCCCACCAACAGTGTAGGAGGGTTCCCTTTTCTCCACACCCTCTCCAGCATTTATTGCTTGCAGATTTCTGGATTGCAGCCATTCTGACTGGTGTGAAGTGGTACCTCATTGTGGTCTTGATTTGCATTTCTCTAATAATGAGTGATGTTGAGCATCTTTTCATGTGTTTGTTAGCCATCCGTATGTCTTCTTTGGAGAAATGTCTATTTAGTTCTTTGACCCATTTTTTGATTGGGTCGTTTATTTTTCTGGAATTGAGCTGCAGAAGTTGCTTGTATATTTTTGAGATTAGTTGTTTGTCAGATGCTTCATTTGCTATTATTTTCTCCCATTCAGAAGGCTGTCTTTTCACCTTGCTTATATTTTCCTTTGTTGTGCAGAAGCTTTTAATTTTAATTAGATCCCATTTGTTTATTTTTGCTTTTATTTCCAGAATTCTGGGAGGTGGATCATAGAGGATCCTGCTGTGATGTATGTCTGAGAGTGTTTTGCCTATGTTCTCCTCTAGGAGTTTTATAGTTTCTGATCTTACATTTAGATCTTTAATCCATTTTGAGTTTATTTTTGTGTGCGGTGTTAGAAAGTGATCTAGTTTCATTCTTTTACAAGTGGTTGACCAGTTTTCCCAGCACCGCTTGTTAAAGAGATTGTCTTTACTCCATTGTATATTCTTGCCTCCTTTGTCAAAGATAAGGTGTCCATATGTGTGTGGATTTATCTCTGGGCTTTCTATTTTGTTCCATTGATCTATATGTCTGTCTTTGTGCCAGTACCATACTGTCTTGATGACTGTGGCTTTGTAGTAGAGCCTGAAGTCAGGCAAGTTGATTCCTCCAGTTCCATTCTTCTTTTCAAGATTGCTTTGGCTATTCAAGGTTTTTTGTATTTCCATACAAATCTTGAAATTATTTGTTCTAGTTCTGTGAAAAATATGGCTGGTAGCTTGATAGGGATTGCATTGAATTTGTAAATTGCTTTGGGTAGTATACTCATTTTCACTATATTGATTCTTCTGATCCATGAACACGTTATATTTCTCCATCTATTAGTGTCCTCTTTGATTTCTTTCATCAGTGTTTTATAGTTTTCTATATATAGGTTTTTAGTTTCTTTAGGTAGATATATTCCTAAGTATTTTATTCTTTTCGTTGCAATGGTGAATGGAATTGTTTCCTTAATTTCTTTTTCTACTTTCTCAGTGTATAGGAATGCAAGGGATTTCTGTGTGTTGATTTTATATCCTGCAACTTTACTATAGTCATTGATTAGCTGTAGTAATTTTCTGGTGGAGTCTTTAGGGTTTTCTATGTAGAGGATCCTGTCATCTGAAAACAGTGAAAATTTTACTTCTTCTTTTCCAATTTGGATTCCATTTATTTCTTTTTCAGCTCTGATTGCTGTGGCCAAAACTTCCAGAACTATGTTGAATATTATCGGTGAAAGTGGGCACTCTTGTCTTGTTCCTGACTTTAGGGGAAATTCTTTCAATTTTTCACCATTGAGGATAATGTTTGCTGTAGGTTTGTCATATATAGCTTTTATTATGTTGAGGTATGTTCCTTCTATTCCTGCTTTCTGGAGAGTTTTTATCATAAATGGAAGTTGAATTTTGTCAAAGGCCTTCTCTGCATCTATTGAGATAATCATATGGCTTTTATTTTTCAATTTGTCAATGTGGTGAATTACATTGATTGATTTGCGGATATTGAAGAATCCTTGCATCCCTGGGATAAAGCCCACTTGGTCATGGTGTATGATCTTTTTAATGTGTTGTTGGATTCTGATTGCTAGAATTTTGTTGAGGATTTTTGCATCTATGTTCATCAGTGATATTGGTCTGTAGTTTTCTTTTTTTGTGACATCTTTGTCAGGTTTTGGTATTAGGGTGATGGTGGCCTCCTAGAATGAGTTAGGAAGTTTACCTTCCTCTGCAATTTTCTGGAAGAGTTTGAGTAGGATAGGTGTTAGCTCTTCTTGAAATTTTTGGTAGAATTCAGCTGTGAAGCCATCTGGACCTGGGCTTTTGTTTGCTGGAACAAAAGCAAAAGTTTGATTACAGTTTCAATTGTAAAAACTTGAATTGTAAAAACTTGAATTGTAAAAACTTGTTCAAACTTGTAAAAGTTTGAGTACAGTTTCAATTTCCGCACTTGTGATGGGTCTGTTAAGATCTTCTATTTCTTCCTGGTTCAGTTTTGGAAAATTGTACTTTTCTAAGAATTTGTCCATTTCTTCCACATTGTCCATTTTATTGGCATATAACTGCTGATAGTAGTCTCTTATGATCCTTTGTATTTCTGTGTTGTCTGTTGTGATCTCTCCATTTTCATTTCTGATTTTATTGATTTGATTTTTCTCTCTTTGCTTCTTGATGAGTCTGGCTAATGGTTTGTCAATTTTATTTATCCTTTCAAAGAACCAGCTTTTGGCTTTGTTGATTTTTGCTATGGTCTCTTTTGTTTCTTTTGCATTTATTTCTGCCCTAATTTTTAAGATTTCTTTCCTTCTACTAACTCTGGGGTTCTCCAATTCTTCCTTTTCTAGTTGCCTTAGGTGTAGAGTTAGGTTATTTATTTGACTTTTTTCTTGTTTCTTGAGGTATGCCTGTATTGCTATGAACTTTCCTCTTAGCACTGCTTTTATAGTGTCCCACAGGTTTTGGGTTATTGTGTTTTCATTTTCATTCATTTCTATGCATATTTTGATTTCTTTTTTGATTTCTTCTGTGATTTGTTGGTTATTCAGAAGTGTGTTGTTCAACCTCCACATGTTGGAATTTTTAATAGTTCTTCTCCTGTAATTGAGATCTAATCTTAATGCATTATGGTCAGAAAAGATGCTTGGAATGATTTCGATTTTTTTGAATTTATCAAGTTTAGATTTATGGCCCAGGATGTGATCTATCCTGGAGAAGGTTCCATGAGCACTTGAAAAAAAGGTGAAATTCATTGTTTTGGGGTGAAATGTCCTATAGATATCAATTAGGTCTAACTGATCTAATGTATCATTTAAAGTTTGCGTTTCTTTGTTGATTTTCTGTTTAGTTGATCTGTCCATAGGTGTGAGTGGGGTATTAAAGTCTCCCACTATTATTGTGTTATTGTTGATTTCCCCTTTCATACTTGTTAGCATTTGTCTTACATATTGCAGTTCTCCTATATTGGGGTCATATATATTTATAATTGCTATATCTTCTTCTTGGATTGATCCTTTGATCATTATGTAGTGGCCTTCTTTGACTCTTTTCACAGCCTTTGTTTTAAAGTCTATTTTATCAGATATGAGTATTGCCACTCCTGCTTTCTTTGGGTCTCTATTTGCATGGTATATCTTTTTCAGCCCTTCACTTTCAGTCTGTATGTGTCCCTTGTTTTGAGGTGGGTCTCTTGTAAGCAGCATATAGAGGGGTCTTGTTTTTGTATCCATTAGGCCAGGCTTTGTCTTTTGGTTGTGGCATTCAACCCATTTACGTTTAAGGTAATTATTGATAAGTATGATCCTGTTACCATTTACTTAATTGTTTTGGGTTTGGTCTTATACACCCTTTTTGTGTTTCCTGTCTAGAGAGTATCCTTTAGAATTTGTTGGAGAGCTGGTTTGGTGGTGCTGAATTCTCTCAGCTTTTGCTTGTCTGTAAAGCTTTTGATTTCTCCTTCGTATTTGAATGAGATCCTTGCTGGGTACAGTAATCTGGGCTGTAGGTTATTTTCTTTCATCAGTTTAAGTATGTCTTGCCATTCCCTCCTGGCCTGAAGAGTTTCTATTGAAAGATCAGCTGTTATCCTTATGAGAATGCCCTTGTGTGTTATTTGTTGTTTTTCCCTTGCTGCTTTTAATATTTGTTCTTTGTGATTGATCTTTATTAATTTTATTAATATGTGTCTTGGGGTGTTTCGCCTTGGGTTTAACCTATTTGGAACTCTCTGTGTTTCTTGGACTTGGGTGATTATTTCCTTCCCCATTTTAGGGAAGTTTTCAACTATTATCTCCTCAAGGATTTTTTCATGGTCTTTCTTTTTGTCTTCTTCTTCTGGGACTCCTCTAATTTGAACGTTGGAGCATTTCATATTGTCCTGGAGGTCTCTGAGATTGTCCTCATTTCTTTTAATTCGTTTTTCTTGTTTCCTCTCTGATTCATTAATTTCTACCATTCTATCTTCTATTTCACTAATCCTATCTTCTGCCTCCGTTATTCTGCTATATGTTGCTTCCAGAGTGTTTCTGATCTCATTTATTGCATTATTCATTATATATTGACTCTTTTTTATTTCTTCTATGTTTTTGTTAAACCTTTCTTGCATCTTCTCAATCCTTGTCTCTAGGCTATTTATCTGTGATTCCATTTTGGTTTCAAGATTTTGGATCATTTTCGCTATCAATATTCGGAATTCTTTCTCAGGTAGATTCCCTACCTCTTCCTCTTTTGTTTGGTTTGGTGGGCAACTCTCTTGTTCCTTTACCTGCTTAGTATTCCTCTGTCTCTTCATCTTGATTATACTGCTGCGTTTGGGGTGGCATTTTTATATTCTGGGAATTTGTGGAGTTCTCTTTATTATGGAGCTTCCTCACTGTGGGTGGGGTTGTATCAGTGGCTTGTCTAGGTTTCCTGGTTAGGGAGGCTTGTGTTGGAGTTCTGGTGGGTGGAGCTGGGTTTCTTCTCTCTGGAGTGCAGTGGAGTGACCAGTAATGTGTTATGAGACGTCAAATGTTTTGGAGTAACTTTGAGCTGCGTGTATAATGAAGCTCAGGGGAGTGTTCCTGTGTTGCTGGAGAATTTGCGTGGTATATCTAGTTCTGGAACTTGTTGGTCCTTGGGTGGAACTTGGTTTTAGTGCAGGTATGGAGGCAATTGATGAGCTCCTATTGCTTAATGTTCCCTGAATTCAGGAGTTCTCTGATGTTTTCAGGCTTTGGACTTAAGCCTCCTGCTTCTGGTTTTCAGTTTTATTTTTACAGTAGCCTCTAGACTTCTCCATCTATACAGCACCAATGATAAAACATCTAGGTTAAAGATGAAAAGTTTCTCCACATCGAGGGACACTCAGAGAGGTTCACAGAGTTACAAGGAGAAGAGAAGAGGGAGGGGGTAGTTAGAGGTGACTGGAATGAGATGTGGTGAGATCAAAAGAGGAGAGAGCAAGCTAGCCAGTAGTCACTTCCTTATGTGCGTTCCATAGTCTGGACGGCTCAGAGGTATTTACGGAGTTATACAGGGAAGCTGAGAGGGAGGAAGTAGACAGAGGTGACCAGGAGGATAAGAGAGAGGAATGAGTAGGAGAGAGACAAATCCTGCCAGTAACCAGTTCCTTAGGTGTTCTCCACCGTCTGGAACACACAGAGATTCACAGAGTTGGTTAGAGAAGAGATGGGGGAGAAAAGAGACAGAGGCCACCTGGTGGAGAAAAAGGAGAGTCCAAAGGAGGAGAGAGTGGTCAAGCCAGTAATCTCGCTCTCAGATAAAATTGGGTGGTTAAGTTTGGGTTTTTAAATGTACAAAATTGACAACAAAAACCAAAGAGCAAAGATTAAAAATCTAGAGTAGAGGTTGGATATTCAAAAATACAATATTAAAGAAAAGAAGCAGAAGGAAAAAGGAAAAAAGAAAAGAAAAGAAAAAAAAAACCCACAAGAATTATTAAAAAAAAAACAAAACACTAATAACCACCCAAAGACTATATATGGTATTTGCCTTAAAATAATAAAAAAGAAGAGTCGTTTTTTCTTTTTTGAATTGTAATAATAGGTTATAGAAATAAAAACTAGAGGAGAAATAGAAGACTTAACTATTTTTTAAAAAGTTAGAAAAAAAAGAAAAAATAAAGGAATGATTTTAAAAATAGTATAAATATATCTAGCCCTTCTCTGATGTTGTGGGCAGAGAAGGCGGTTCCCTCTGTTTATCTTCTTCTTTATGCTGGTTTTTTAGGCTCACTAGTTCAGTCATGCTGTGGGGAGGGGGGATGCTGCAAACAAATAGCACTGTCGTGTGCACACAGTGTCTCAGCCCCGCTGGACCTGTCCCTTCTTGCGGCATACAAACCGCTCCGGCTCTATGATGCTCAGCCGGGAACCGTCTGAGGCCGGCCCTAGGCTGCGTGCACTTCCCTGGTCTAAGCTGCTCAGGTGTGGCGCTCAGGTAGCCCTCAGAGGCACAGATTCAGTTGGGACTGTGTTTTGTGCCGTTCCCGGGTCCGAGTAGCTCAGGAGTTTGGGAGCGCGGTCGCTGCAACTTGTCGCCTTTTCTGCCTCTGCTGCTCAGTTTTCCGGGTGGACCGCTGGCGCCCCTTCTGAGGCAGATGGTGACTGTCCAGCACCCCCAGAAGTCTTAGCAAAGAAGCCTGCTTGCAGTTTGGTAAATGAAGTCTCTCCGGGTCTGCAATTGCCCCTTTCCAGCCCTTGCAGTTCTGGCTGCCTGTCCCCGGCAGGGGATGGTCTACAGCCGGCTTTTTCTGTTCCGTCCTTTGTTCTGTGCTCGGTCCTGGCGGTGTCTTATTTTCGAGCTTTTCGCGTGGTAGCTATCCCACAGTCTGGTTTACTAGCCCAAGTTAGATCGTTCTGGTTGTGCGTGGGGCGTTCCTGCCCGATTCTTACAAAGCACTGTAGCCATGCCTCCCGCGCGTCCCTGCCCTGCCCCCACTTCCTAGTGGTGGATGCAGGCGTCTGCGCTGCTTTTCCGCTGGGGGAGTTACTGTTGGGCTTGTAATCTCTTGGTTTTAATTATTTATTTATTTTTCCCTTCCTGTTATGTTGCCCTCTGTGTTTCCAAGGCTCACCACAGACTCGGCAGGGAGAGTGTTTCCGGGTGTTTGGAAACCTCTCTTCTTAAAATTCCCTTCCCGGGACGGGCTTCCCTTCCCAGGACGGAGCTCCTTCCCCACCTCCTTTGTCTCCTTTTTCGTCTTTTATATTTTTTCCCTACCTGTTTTTGAAGACAATGGTCTGCATTTCTGGTTGCCTGATGTCCTCTGCCAGCCTACAGAAGTTGTTTTGTGGAGTTTGCTCGGCGTTGAAATGTTCTTTTGAGGAATTTGTGAGGGAGAAAGTGGTCTTCCTGTCCTATTCCTCCGCCATCTTTGAAAGTCCAGCATAAACTTTTGAAATGAAGTGAAGGTTGTTCAGTCATGTCTGACTCTTTGCAACCCCATGGACTGTAGCCTGCCAGGCTCTTCTGTCCATGGAATTCTTCAGGCCAGAATACTGGAATGAGTTGCCATTTCCTTCTCCAGGGGATCTTCCCAACCCAGGGATGGAACTCAGGTCTCCTGCATTGCAAGCAGATTCTTCACCATCTGAGCCACCAGGGAAGCCCAAACATTTTTTTCCATACAAATATGCTAAATTTATTATGTGCAAATTTTCAATTTGTTAGTTTTCTAGTTGTGTTGTTGTTAGTTTGGTTTGCTTTTTGTTTGGTTTACCTTCCTTTCATCTCTGTAAAACTATCCTTGATTGCTTAACTCTACAATAATCACTAGC
The DNA here is from genome assembly GCF_001704415.2 of Capra hircus. Taxonomy (NCBI): domain Eukaryota; kingdom Metazoa; phylum Chordata; class Mammalia; order Artiodactyla; family Bovidae; genus Capra; species Capra hircus. The sequence goes on from NC_030812.1 coordinate 13,069,867, forward strand.
TAAATAACATTTCAGTGCAGTTCAGTTCAGTCACTCAGTCGTGTCCGACTTTTGTGACCCCATGAACTGCAGCATGCCAGGCCTCACTGTCCATCACTAACTCCCAGAGTTCACACAAACCCACGTCCATTGAGTTGGTGATGCCATCCAGCCATCTCATCCTCTGTCATCCCCTTTTCCTCCTGCCCCCAATCCCTCCCAGCATCAGAGTCTTTTCCAATGAGTCAAGTGCTTGTATAAGGTGGCCAAAGTACTGGAGTTTCAGCTTTAGCATCATTCCTTCCAAAGAACACCCAGGGCTGATCTCCTTTAGAATGGACTGGTTGGTTCTCTTTGCAGTCCAAGGGACTCTCAAGAGTCTTCTCCAACACCACAGTTCAAAAGCATCAATTCTTCAGCAGAAAGCTTTCTTCACAGTCCAACTCTCACATCCATACGTGACTACTGGAAAAACCATAGCCTTGACTAGACGGTCCTTTGTTGGCAAAGTTATGTCTCTGCTTTTGAATATGCTATCTAGTTGGTCATAACTTTCCTTCCAAGGAGTAAACGTCTTTTAATTTCATGGGTGCAGTCACCATCTGCAGTGATTTTGGAGCCCAGAAAAATAAAGTCTGATACTGTTTCCACTGTTTCCCCATCTATTTCCCATGAAGTGATGGGACAAGATGCCATGATCTTCGTTTTCTGAATGTTGAGCTTTAAGCCAACTTTTTTGCTCTCCTCTTTCACTTTCATCAAGAGGCTTTTTAGTTCCTCTTCACTTTCTGCCATAAGGGTCGTGTCATCTGTACATCTGAGGTTATTGATATTTCTCCTGGCAATCTTGATTCCAGCTTGGGCTTATTCCAGTGCAGTGTTTCTCATGATATGCTCTGCATATAAGCTAAATAAGCAGGGTGACAATAACATTTAAGAATGCTCTATTTTAGTCAGCCTTCAGGCCTTTAATCCCTATAAAGTAAGTATTACTATCTAAGCTTTATAGGAAAGTCAAACAATGTGCTTGAAGGACAGGAAGGAAATTGAGAAACCAGAAACATAAAGAAATTCTATTCATGTAGCTCAAGTTCAGTTCATCCATTATTTCTTCAACTCAATCAATACAAAACTCTTTACAATTTATTGGGGTTTGTTTACAATTTTCTCATGATACTGCTGAACAATTTTTATATGCTTATAAATAACTCAGAAATCTATTTATTCACATACATTATTTTTAATTGTCAGAGCTACTACATAAATTAGATGCATGTACTCCAAATTCCTTAAGTCAAAGTTAGCAGTTGGAAGATGCAATGGTTTGAACCCAATGTCAAAGTCCACATTTTCCTTCACACTTACTCAATCATTTAGTCCATTACTAAATAAACAAACCTTACAACAATAAAATAAATCTTATGACTATACATGAAAGTGAGAAAATAGATTTAAGGGACTGGACCTGATAGATAGAGTCCTGATGAACTATGGAATGAGGTTCGTGGCATTGTACAGGAGACAGGGATCAAGACCATCCCCACGGAAAAGAAATGCAAAAAAGCAAAATGGCTGTCTGCAGAGGCCTTACAAATAGTTGTGAAAAGAAGGGAAGTGAAAAGCAAGCGAGAAAAGGAAAGATATAACCATTGGAATGCACAGTTCCAAAGAATAGCAAGGAGTGATAAGAAAGCCTTCCTCAGTGACCAGTGCAAAGAAATAGAGGAAAACAACAGAATGGGAAAGACTAGAGATCCCTTTAAGAAAATGAGAGATACCAAGGGAACATTTCATGCAAAGATGGGCTCGATAAAGGACAGAAATGGTATGGACCTAACAGAAGCAGAAGATATTAAGAAGAGGTGGCAAGAATACAGAGAAGAACTGTAAAAAAATGATCTTCACGACCCAGATAATCATGATGATGTGATCACTTACCTAGAGCCAGACATCTTGGAAAGTGAAGTCAGGTGGACCTTGGAAAGCATCACTTCGAAAAAAAGCTAGTGGAGGTAATGGAATTACAGTTAAGCTATTTCAAATCCTGAAACATGATGCTGTGAAAGTGTTGTACTCCATATGCCAGCAAATTTTGAAAACTCACCAGTGGCCATGGGACTGGAAAAGGTCACTTTTCAGGCCCAAAGAAAGGCAATGGCAAAGAATGCTCAAACTACTGCACAACTGCACTCATTTCATATGCTAGTAAAGTAATGCTTAAAATTCTTCAAGCCAGGCTTCAGCATTACATGAACTATGGACTTCTAGATGCTCAAGTTGGTTTTAGAAAAGGCAGAGGAACCAGAGATCAAATTGCCAACATCTGCTGGATCATCAAAAAAGCAAGAAAGTTCCAGAAATACATGTATTTCTGTTTTATTGAATATGCCAAAGCCTTTGAGTGTGTGGATCATGATAAACTGTGGAAAATTCTGAAAGAGATAGGAATACCAGACCACCTGACCTGCCTCTTGAGAAAATTGTATGCAGGTCAGGAAGCAACAGTTAGAACTGGACATGGAACAACAGACTAGTTCCAAATAGGAAACAGAGTACGTCAAGGCTGTATATTGTCACCCTGCTTATGTAAGTTCTATGCAGAGTACATCATGAGAAACACTGGGCTGGAGGAAGCACAAGCTGGAATCACGACTGCTCAGAGAAATATAAATAACCTTAGATATGCAGATGACACCACCCTTATGGCAGAAAGTGAAGAGGAACTAAAAAGCCTCTTGATGAAATTGAAAGAGGAGAGTGAAAAAGTTGGCTTAAAGCTCAACATTTGGAAATCGAAGATCATGGCATCTGGTGCCATCACTTCATGGCAAAGAGATGGGGAAACAGTAGAAACAGTGTCTGCCTTTATTTTTCTGGGCTCCAATATCACTGCAGATGGTGATTGCAGCCATGAAATTCAAAGACGCTTACTCCTTGGAAGGAAGGTTATGATCAACCTAAATAGCATATTAAAAAGCAGAGGCATTTATTTGCCAACAAAAGTACATCTAGTCAAGGCTATGGTCTAACTCAATGAATCCAAGCCATGCCTGCGGGGCAACCCAAGACGGGAGGGTCATGGTTGAGAGGTCTGACAAAGCGTGGTCCACTGGAGAAGGGAATGGCAAGCCACTTCAGTATTCTTGCCTTGAGAACCCCATGAACAGTATGAAAAGGTAAAATTATAGGATACCAAAAGAGGAGCTCCCCAGGGTGGTAGGTGCCCAATATGCTACTGGAGTTCGGTGGAGAAATAATTCCAGAAAGAATGAAGGGATGGAGCCAAAGCAAAAACAATACCCAGTTGTGGATGTGACTGGTGATAGAAGCAAGATCCGATGCTGTAAAGAGCAATACTGCATAGGAACCTGGAATGTCAGTTCAATGAATCAAGGCAAATTGGAAGTGGTCAAACAAGAGATGGCAAGGGTGAACATCGACATTCTAGGAATCAGCGAACTAAAATGGATTGGAATCAGTGAATTTAACTCAGATGACCATTATATCTACTACTATGGGCAGGAATCCCTCAGAAGAAATGGAGTTGCCATCATGGCCAACAAAAGAGTCAGAAATGCAGTACTTGGATGAAATAGCAAAAATGGCAGAATGATCTCTGTTCATCTCCAAGGCAAACCATTCAATATCACAGTTATCCAATTCTATGCCCCAACCAGCAATGCTGAAGAAGCTGAAGCTAAACGGTTTTATGAAGACCTACAAGACCTTTTAGAACTAACACCCATAAAAGATGTCCTTTTCATTATAGGGGACTGGAATGCAAAAGTAGGAAGTCAAGAAACACTTGGAGTAACAGGCAAATTTGGCCTTGGAATGCAGAATGAAGCAGGGCAAAGACTAACAGAGTTTTGCCAAGAAAATGCACCGGTCATAGCAAACACCCTCTTCAACAACACAAGAAAAGACTCTACACATGGACATCATCAGATGGTCAACACCGAAATCAGATTGATTATATCCTTTGCAGCCAAAGACGGAGAAGCTCTATACAGTCAACCAAAACATGACCAGGAGCTGACTCAGATCATGAAATCCTTATTGCCAAATTCAGACTTAAATTGAAGAAAAATGGGAAAACCGCTAGACCATTCAGGTATGACCTAAATCAAATCCCTTATGATTATACAGTGGAAGTGAGAAATAGATTTAAGGGCCTAGATCTGATAGATAGAGTGCCTGATGAACAATGGATGGAGGTCCCTGACAATTGTATAGGAGACAGGGATCAAGACCATCCCCATGGAAAAGAAATGCAAAAAAGCAAAATGGCTGTCTGAGGAGGCCTTACAAATAGCTGTGACAAGAAGAAAAGCAAAAAGCAAAGGAGAAAAGGAAAGATATAAGCATCTGAATGCAGAGTTCCAAAGAGCAAGAAGAGATAAGAAAGCCTTCCTCAGAGATCAATGCAAAGAAATAGAGGAAAACAACAGAATGGGAAAGACTAGAGATCTCTTCAAGAAAATTAGAGATACCAAGGGAACATCTAATGCAAAGATGGGCTCAATAAAGGACAGAAATGGTCTGGACCTAACAGAAGCAGAAGATATTAAGAAGAGGTGGCAAGAATACATGGAAGAACTGTACAAAAAAGATCTTCATGACCCAGATAATCATGATGATGTAATCACTAATCTAGAGCCAGACATCTTGGAAAGTGACGTCAAGTGGGCCTTGGAAAGCATCACTACGAAAAAAAGCTAGTGGAGATGATGGAATTCCAGTGGAGCTATTTCAAATCCTGAAAGATGATGCTGTGAAAGTGCTGCACTCGATATGTGAGCAAATTTTGAAAACTCAGCAGTGGCCATGGGACTGGAAAAGGTCAATTTTCATTCCAATCCCAAAGAAAGGCAATGCCAAAGAATGCTCAAACTACAGCACAATTGCACTCATCTCACATGCTGGTAAAGTAATGCTCAAAATTCTCCAAGCCAGGCTTCAGCAATACGTGAACCATGAACTTCCAGATGTTCAAGCTGGTTTAGAAAAGGCAAAGGAACCAGAGATAGATTGCCAACATCAGCTGGATCATTGAAAAAGCAGGAAAGTTCCAGAAAAATATCTATTTCTGCTTTATTGACTATGCCAAAGCCTTTGACTGTGAGGATCACAATAAACTGTGGAAAACTCTGAAAGAGATGGGAATACCAGACCACCTAACCTGCCTCTTGAGAAATCTGTATGCAGGTCACGAAACAAAAGTTAGAACTGGACATGGAACAACAGACTGGTTCCAAATAGGAAAATGAGTGCATCAAGCCTGTATATTGTCCCCCCACTTATTTAACTTCTATGCAGAGTACATCATGGGAAACGCTGGACTGGAAGAAACACAAGCTGGAATTAAGATTACCAGGAGGAATATCAATAACCTCAGATATACAGATGACACCACCCTTATGGCAGAAAGTGAAGAGGAGCTAAAAAGCCTCTTGATGAAAGTGGAAGAGGAGAGCGAAAAAGTTGGCTTAAAGCTCAACATTCAGAAAACGAAGATCATGGAATCCAGTCCCATCACTTCATGGCAATAGATGGGGAAACAGTGGAAACAGTGTCAGGCTTTATTTTTCTGGGCTCCAAAATCACTACAGATGGTGACTGCAGCCATGAAATTAAAGATGCTTACTCCTTGGAAGAAAAGTTATGACCAACCTAGATAGTATATTCAAAAGCAGAGACATTACTTTGCCGACTAAGGTCTATCTAGTCAAGGCTATGGTTTTTCCTGTGGTCATGTATGGATGTGAGAGTTGGACTGTGAAGAAGGCTGAGCATCGAAGAATTGATGCTTTTGAACTGTGGTGTTGGAGAAGACTCTTGAGAGTCCCTTGGACTGCAAGGAGACCCAACCAGTCCATTCTGAAGGAGATCAACCCTGGGATTTCTTTGGAAGGAATGATGCTAAAGCTGAAACTCCAGTACTCTGGCCACCTCATGCAAAGAGTTGACTCACTGGAAAAAACTCTGATGCTGGTAGGGATTGGGGGCAGGAGGAGAAGGGGACAACAGAGGATGAGATGGCCAGATGGCATCACGACTCGATGGACATGAGTCTGAGTGAACTCCGGGAGATGGTGATGAACCGAGAGGTCTGGCGTGCTGCGATTCATGGGACCACAGAGAGTCGGACACGGCTGAGCGACTGAACTGAACTGAACTGAGTCAAGGCTATGGTTTTTCTAGTGGTCATTTATGGATGTGAGAGTTGGACTAAAAAATGCAAGCACTGAAAAATTGATGTTTTTTAACTGTGTTGTAGGAGAAGACTCTTGAACGTCCCTTGATCTGCAAGGAGATCCAATCAGCTCATCCTAAGGAGGTCAGTCCTGAGTGTTCATTGGAAGGACTGATGTTGAAGCTGAAACTCCAATACTTCGACCACCTGATGTGAAGAGCTGACTCATTTGAAAAGACCCTGATGCTGGGAGGGATTGGACCAGGAGGAGAAGGGGATGACAGAGGATGAGATGGTTGGATGGCATCACCGACTCAATGTACAGTGGTTTGGGTGGACTCCAGCAGTTGGTGATGGACAGGGAGGCCTGGCGTGCTGCAGTTCATGGGGTCACAAGGGGTCGAACATGACTGAGCTACTGAACTGAATTCAATAATTATGTGACTGCTTATCAGGAATCAGGCTTTACAAAAGCTTGGAATACACTCATGGATGCAGCAGAAAAGTCCCTTCCTTTTGGAATTAAGATCCTTTTGAACTGTGGCCTTCCTGTTCTTTGGCTTCACCATAAACTCTTTGAGGACAGCTACCAAGTGATAGACCAACAGCCAAGTGATAGAGCCAGTGTCATGATTTCTTAGCACTTCCCAAAGCATATTTATTGACTAAGTAAGTAATCTTGTAGTTGATTAACTCAAAGGATAGGAACATTTGGCTTACTATTAAACCAAATTAGTAAATAATTAGATCTACTCTATCCTAGAGCTTCAGTATAATCTCTTCTACCATAGTGTTCCAAAGTTAGGCAGAATGAGAAGTGCCCTACTTTCTAATAGTTTTTTTTTTTTTTTTAATACTACTTAGGAAAGTACTTAACCTACTGCTTTACCATTTGTTGTTTATTTATATTTGTTTTTCTTATTGGGCTTTAAAATTTTGAAGGCTAGGTTCAGTTTTATGAAAACATTTTAACCATAGTAATACATATCTGGAGGTAAACACAGTTCTGTTGAAATAGAATGCGCTTATAAGATTAATAATCTAGTGATGTTCATATGTCAAACATACTCAAAAGGAAGAAATATACAAAAGCATATATGTCAATCAGTATAAACCTATAAACAGAACAACTCCTACAATAAGAATAAAACCCATTCCAAGACATGAGTAATCAGTTTTTGTGCTTTAATTTCAACTCTGTTACTCTTTATTTGATCTAAAACAAATCTAACTTAAAATTTAAACTATATTATCTATAAAACTTACATGAGTTACAGATCAGTTTAAAACTAAAATAAAGCAGTATCTGTGTAATTATAGATATGTCACTGTTTGTGAAAATAATGATACAATAATAACTTTTCTCAGATTATCAGTACCCTCTTATATAAAAAGTAATATATGTTAGTTAGTGTTAGTCATTCAGTCATGTCTGACTCTTTGCAACCCCATGGACTATAGCCCACCTAGCTCTTCTGTCCGTAGAATTCTCCAGGCAAGGATACTGGAGTGGGTAGCCATTCCCCTCTCCATATGTTACTGACTTAAAAACTAAACTCTCAAAACCAAAAACAAACAAAATTTCAATTCTATCAATTTATCAAAGTGTGACATTAGACATAATTCTTATTACCTTTAAGCCTCAGTTTCTTCAGTTGGAAAATGAGGAAATTTTATTAATTGTACCTTAGTACTTTGAACTTAAGAAGTTATAATGAGTTCATTATCCTATTTATTTTACAGAAGTGTTCATTTAAGCATTATTTAACATGTTCAGACACCATGCTAAAGGAACATGAAATACTTTTTAAATTTCCCCTACATCTCCTCTACTTCTATCCTTATTATTTGTATAGTAAGATCTATCATTTCTAATCAATAATGCTATATGATTTTTACATAGATGTTTCTCCAAAGGAATTAGACTCTCTTTTTCTGCTTAATGTAAATATTACCAGATTCTTTAAAAGTTAGATATAATCAATAGCTTAACTCAAAGCTTAATTGGATTTTTTTCTTACCTCGTGAAAATTATAAAAAAATAAAGGTTTCTTTTTCTATTTACTCATATTTAATTGTTCAAGCAAAAGTGAGATCACGACTTTGAATCCAGTGCTTTTCTCACTCCTAAATTTGCCAGGCCTTGAAAAATCTGTGTTTTGTTTTCCTTACACATCTTGAATGTATTTCATGTATTTTTTAAAATGTTTTCTTATGATCTATTTTCTCACCAACCTCCACATGCCTGATGGAAGATGTAAAAAAGCTATTCCATATGCTCTGTGTAAAATGTATTGAATGGAGAAAATTGGGCACAAAACTGTCTACTTAGAAAAAAGTAAGTAGAACAACTGTATGAATTATCCATCTGAACAGACAAAGATATTTAATTGGTCTTTTTAGGTTTAAATTTTCAGATTCAAAATTCAGGTGATAAAAAATTTAGAAAAAAACTACATAATTGGTCTTTTACTATTGGTTTGTAATGATAAACATGTTTTACAGGAGGCATGCTTTCTATGCCAACTTATAACACAGGTGTGACAGATTAGCAATCACACATAAAACAGGGGCAAGATTTTATCTAATACATTACTTTATAGTGAATGGGCTAAATAGTTCCCACAAAGAGTTTAAGGTAGCTTAAAATAAAAGGATCGCATCCATTAAGTGTTATAAATATATATTAATGAACTTAACCACAGAAATACTTTTGTTCATGGGATTAAAATTATTTAGAGCTAAATGTAGGTTCTAATCTTTATGTAAAACACATTTAAAATTAAAATAACATTTCCTATAACAGGGCTTCCCTGGTGGTTCAGAGGGTAAGGCGTCTGCCTGCAAGGTGGGAGACCTCGGTGCAATACCAGGGGCAGGAAGATCCCCTGGAGAAGGAAATGGCAATCCACTCCAGTATTCTTGCCTGGAGAATCCCATGGATGGAGGAGTCTGGCGGGCTACAGCCCATGGTGTCGCAAAAAGTTGGCTGCGACTGAGCGATTTTACTTTCACTTTTCCCGTAACATATAGTTTGTGTTGTTCAAAAACATATGAGGCCGTGCTCTAAGCCCCATAATGTGTTTCATGAACTGTATCTTAGCTGATAATCCTCATAACCCAAGAGAAAGTATTATTGCCCCCTTTTACAGATGGGAAATTGAGGTGGAAAGCAAAGAAAGCATGCACGTTTTGAGCTGTGGTGTTGGAGAAGACTCCTGAGAGTCCCTTGCACTGCAAGGAGATCCAACCAGTCCATTCTGAAGGAGATCAACCCTGGGATTTCTTTGGTAGGAATGATGCTAAAGCTGACACTCCAGTACTTTGGCCACCTCATGAGAAGAGTTGACTCATTGGAAAAGACTCTGATGCTGGGAGGGATTGGGGGCAGGACAAGAAGGGGACGACCGAGGATAAGATGGCTGGATGGCATCACGGACTCGATGAACATGAGTCTGAGTGAACTTCGGGAGATGGTGATGGACAGGGAGGCCTGGCTTGCTGTGATTCATGGGGTCGCAAAGAGTCGGACACGACTGAGCGACTGAACTGAACTGAAGTGACCGCAGTTAGGATTTAAATTCTGATCCTAATTCAAATGCAAAGCTCTTTTCCTCTACTTAACATGTCCCTCTGTGATTTCTCTTGAAACACATTGTTGTTAAGTCACAAAGTCCTCCAAGGAATGCCACAAATACATGGAGAGAAGAAAGTCTAATAATAATAAATAAATATAATATTTAAGGTCCTTATTGAACTATCTGTTACATTCTAACCAAAAGATCTTCACTTAAGTAAATTTATTATATTATATTGGCCTAAGAAGTCACCAAAATAAATGATGTATTGATTATTTATGGTCGATAGTAATCCTTACTCTTGTAAGATGAATCAATTAGTATTCCCCAGTTTCCTGACTAAAATAATGTTAATGACATAGTATTACATGACCAAAATTGTCTGTCTTCTAGGCTTTCTCTTTAGATTTTACTGAAATTAACTTATGAATATTTATAATAGACATTAATAATATATCCATATTAAACTACCATTATTAATGTCAGCAATAATGATAATTTGGACTGGAAAAGTCACAATGAAAAGCAAATGAATGAAAGAGATTTGAAAGTCACATTTGATGAGATTTGATAAAGGACTGGATAAAGAGAATAATGAAGAGGAGAAAATTGAAAGAGAATGAGGTGTGAGGTGATCTTAAATAACCAGGCAGTAAAACCAAATAAGGGGTGGCTGTATCCATCCATTCTGAGAGGAAGGATTAAGGCTGGTAATACAAAGCAAACTTCCTCAGCTAGAGAAGTTCATATGGTTGAGAGAGCGAATGCACAGTAAGGAGAGAGCAGACTTTGGACTAACATTTACAAAACTCCAGTTTTAATGACCAAGTAGCAAAGATCGAGCCTACAAAGTTAATGACCTAGGAGATACCAGAGATATAGGAGGAAAACTGATATAATTCTACCAATTATAGCAGTAGGTGAAGAGGAATACAAAATGAGAGAGAACATTTAATAAGTTAAACACTGCTAAAAATAAAAGTTAAGGCCTGAAATATTCATTTAGTTATAAAGAAGATTACATATTTATGTTTGTTTCCAACTTAGCCCATTAATGTATTTTTGGCATTTTCTACTGTAATGGTGTTTTGCTGGACAATTAATTGGTAAATTCCATCAACTCTTCAGCATCTAAGCATTAGTAAACTGGTTTCAAGGAAAAAAGTTTTGAGGGAGAATTAAGAATACAAATCATTGAGGTTATTTCAAAACAATTGCTTTATGTAAACACAGATTTATCTTTGAAAAACACTGTGAATTAATATAAACGGTTTTAATATTTTCTATTGAAAGCTAGAGGCAGATACTAAGTAAGATAATGTAAGTAAATTTAATCAAAATAGTTCACAAAGATGAAGATTATGCTGAAGAATCAACTTTCTCTGTGAAATTCTTCTAAAGTATATTTTCATCTAAGTTCTTTTGCCTTATCTTCATAATCTAAGTACAATTTAAATATGCAGAATCTTTTCAGTATCTCAAACATTTCATATGAAAGAAAAACAAAGTCACCTCTAAGCTATATATAACAAATCAATGGAAATCAAGTTTCAATCAGAATAGAAACTTACAACTTATTGTTCAACTGAGAGTTGACTCAATATGGAAAAAATATTATCTCACAGAAAGTTTTTATGTGGATTCCTAAGTGTGTAGATGCTTAATATGTTTACACATATGTTTTAGTGTTTCCACATGTGCTTTAGGTGAATATGTGAAATATCCACCATGTTGTTATTAATGAAAATTAAAACTGAAATCTATTTTTTTGTGTTGGGGTTTTTAAGGTTGAATAAATAACATCTCTTTCTCCTCCTCTTGGGTTGGGAATTCATTATGATAAACAGCTGAAGAGTCAAAGACATTGAGCTGAAAATATCAAGTTTTTAATCACAGTAAGGCTACTTAGAGATTTTACTATAAATCTGCAGCATAGATGGCTTATCTGAAAAATTCAAAGCTTCTCCTGGCAAGCGTCTTACTAAAGGCACAACAATTTGAGATTTTTGCAGCTGGAACCAAAACAGAGAAGAGAAAGGGGGAGAGATTGAATATATACAATTCTTTCTACAAAGCCTAACAGATAATTCATCCTTTCTTTATGACGATGAGCATGTGAGTAACAGGGAAAGAGGCAAGAATTGCTCTGAACCAGAAAGTGCTTTTACTTGGAAATCTGAGTGGAGGAGAAAGGTGGTTTCCCTACTGAATAACATGCATTGATAAAATACACTTAAGTGAATTTGAATGAAGACTTAATACATATATGTGGACCTGTCAGGCATACCATAGCAAATTCCCATCATATTAGTCTTTAATGTTATGGTTCTAGAAATGGTTAAATTCTTCCATTCCAGGGGGGTAAGGAATTTAAACTAGTTAACAAGACTAATAAGGAAGCCAAGACTTTTATTGCTATAGTGAACTTAAATTTGAGCAAGTTCATGGGGCCAATGAGAAAATCAATGGCAACAACATATGTATTTGCAAGATGCAGAATGATTGTAAGACTATACAAAGAAACAAATTTTCAAATAGTTTATTTTTCAACATGCCATCTCACACCAAAAATGTGTTTATAATATATCACTCTTGTCATTTTGATATTTGCTAACACAAATGTTACTGTTGACCTAATACAACCTATAAATTACAAGCCAATCAGAAGTATCAAACATCTGGTAAATTCCTCTTTTATAAAGGTATTCTTATGCATCAAACAAATATTTTCCATTTAACTGGTTTTTAGTTTCCACTATATCTGCTATAAAGAGAATCCACTGAATTCCTGCCTCTTTCTGACACTGTTGGCCTCTTCTCTCACTTGTCCATGTGAAATCAGGCATCTCAAAACATACCAGGAAAATAGTGTGTGATATTCTATGGAGAATCTAAGGGCCAGTTTCTGTTAAATCTGAAATTATAGCATTTTCCATTAGAAAATGTCAAGATTTGAATTTCTAACTCAGTGTGACAAATGTATTCAAAAATTATACATTAGGGGGAAAAAACTGAAGATAGAAACATGTGATGCTGGCAATCTAACAGCTGACTCTGGAAAGGCTTCTGGCTTCCTTGACAACTTGTTCTAGGAGGTAACTCATTTCACCTCACACAGTCACTAACATGTCCCTGCCATACTCTTACTCATCACCCATTGAGGGTATTATTTTTTTTCCTTTTATGGTAAATAAATGACAGAACACTATGCAGGAAATTGGCAGTCTCTCAGATCCTTTCTTTGCATCTAGCCCTTTCAGTGTAAAAAAGTACAAGGGCCAACTTCAAAACCAGTTAAGTTATAAAACAACTGGGATATTCTCCAACCCATGAATATGCTGGTAGGTTGTGGAGGTTCATAGGAAAAGGTATATTCTCCAAGAGAAAAGGGAATGATTCTTGTTTTCTACTATACTCCCAATTCTGGATACACACTAGATGCTAAAATAATATTTCTAAGGAAGAGATAAAATAAGACATGAATATAAAATTTGTGTGAGTATAGAAGAAAACCCTGATGCTAGGAAAGATTGAAGGCAGGTGGAAAAGGGGACAACAAAGGATGAGATGGTTGGATGGCATCACTGACTTAATGGACATGAGTTTGAGCAGACGCCATGGTGTCAAGAAGAGCTGGACACAGCTTAGGGACTGCACAACACCAACAATAGAAGAAAGAGTTAGAAAACAGATCTTAACTGTAATAATTAGAGGAAAAAAACATTCTGGGAATTTATTTTTCAGATGTATGTCCAAATAGACCTCTTGTGTTGAGAGAATAATCAGAACTTGTTCTCATGGCAAGAAAGATCCACCAAGTCTCACTTTTTTTTGGCTACCATGTTCAATGAACTCTTTGCTTGGAAAATGACCTGACTTCAGGTCAGAAGGGACATATATTAATGTTTTCAAAAGTAGACTAATACACAGGAAGTTTTAAAGAAAGTGTTTCAACATGCTTTCCCTCTGCCCTACTCAGTCTCTTCTCTCTTTTAATGGAAGGCTAATAGTTTTTTCCTTAAGTTTTTCCTTAACACCAGCTCTTAGACCTTTGTCTATAGCAGCCTCTGCCCTAATGCACTTTTTCTCTCCAGGCATTAAAGGATCAGGTTAATAAATCTTTAAATTAAAAAAAAAAGTATTAGGAAATCTTCTAGCCTTCTTGAAACTCTTTCTAGGAAATAGACTTATAAGCTCATATACTGAGTGAAGAAATATAGTATCATATCAGCAGACATTGGCTCAGTTCATCTACAGTTAATTTGCTATCTCCTACATTGTAGTTAACACCATAATTTGTTTCAATTTTAACAAATGACTGCTATTGCTAAACACAGTGAATATACACATATGAGGCTGCTCATCTCTCTGCCATCAAACATATATTCACTCATTCCAAAGTATTCATCCAGTGCCAAACACAATGCTAGGTACTGGGAGTCAACTGTGAGTTTGGCAGGCATTGCCTCTCTCCATAGAACTCCTCTGGTGAAGAAGGTAGATTTAAAGTTCTTAAGCAATAAACATTCAAAGTTCTAGTATATGATATAAACAGAACAAAGAAGGAGTTAAAACAGAAGATAACTGAGACCACTAAGGACCTACTTAAGATGGAGTCATCCAACTATTTACATAGGAGGTAAAACAATCTGAAAAGTGAAAGCAGAATGAAGTTGCTGCCTAAGAGGGGTGTTGGGTGGGAAAAAGCATTTTAGCATGTACCCTGATGTAGTCATGAGCAGGTACTATATCCCATAAACAGCCAAGAGTGGCACATGGAGAACATTTTGATGGATTTCTGACTAAAAGAGCCAGGCAAGTTTTGTTCATACTGTAGACCATTTACTTTTGCAGTTTTAGATGTCTCAGCCATTTCCCATCTGACTCTTGGGTTGAAGCCTACTCCCACCAAGCTTTGTTTCCAGCTAGTTGTCAACCCAAACACCAGTAGTTTCAAACAATTCTTGCTAAGAACCTAGATAGCAATGACCTAACACTCAGAGGTAATTCTACTTTAAAAACGGACTCAAGAAGTCTATCAGTCCATTCAGATTCAAAGGACCGAAGTGCTAACAGATCACCCAGCAAAAAGTGAGTTGGGTAAGTCATGCCAAGCACTGTTATGGAAGCTAGTTTTGTAAATCTTTTCCACATTAGGGTCCATATAAAATTGAGACTTATATACTGAAGGAATTAGAAAACTGCTGATTATTTATACAAAAATGTGTTTGGTTCTAATCTGAGTAAACTACATACACACATACACACAGAGCGATCAATGTTCTGCTGTGACCAGGTCACATTCTTAAAATTGTTTCCTTTCCCCTTTAGTACATTGAGGTTCTTTTTGTAATTATTAAAGTCATTAAGTTTGAGAACATGCTTTTGTTCTCTAAAATAATTATCCATGCTACTTCAGTGGAAAATAATTTTATGGCTGTGCTGTTCTCTGGCTAAGTTGAGCAGAGGACATGTTGTATAGCTCTGTTAATCTCTGACCACTGCTAAATTATCAAACATTTTATATTAATATTCTGAATAGTTTGACACATTGCTCCATAATCACTTAATTTGTACCAATGTAACATGGCTTATGATTCAATAAGTAAACACAGATTTTTAAGGAAAGTGTATACTCGGTAGCATTTTGATTCAATAAAATGTTTTAAAACTAGTTTTTCAAACATTTGGGGTTTGGCAAAACATAAAATGCCTTGGCCAAGCACTCTTCCTCCCAATTTTTAAATCCAGTGCATTTCAAGGGAAATTTAATTCATATGTTTCCAGTATATTTGTGCTTGGTTTATGTAAATGGTGTTTTGTAAGAGCTCTGTGAGGTCCAAGCAGTCAATAACTAGTTTGTAAAGTGTTTTAAACTTCCTTTACATTGAACCAGGTGGGCAAATTTTGTTTGAAATAATAAAAGTTCATGAATTTACCTTAAAATGTGATATTCTATAACACTCATTGTATTCCAACTGTGTAAAAGTTACATATTATTCCAAAATAGGTCTCAATAATATAACATTAGCTGCCACCCAAATATCCTGTGGAGGGCTGGGCTGAAACACTTAGAGGAACTGGTTAGGATCCATTCAAGGTGTGAAACCTCTGGCTTGTGGCTTTATGACCAAGCTAGCTACACAAACAAAGCTACTCAAATGCTTCAGGAAATAGCTGGCTGTACTAACCGTATCCCCCGGTCCTTCCCTTTATTTACAGGGACTTCAGAAAAGCCACTTAACTTTTCCCCAGCCAGTTTCAATTTCTTTTAGCTGAAAAGTTGATGATGATGTAGAACTAACTTCATACGGTTAGAGTGAGAATTAAGTCACAGAAAAGTAACATTCTGTCCCTCACAGTGGGTCTGCCTACAGTAAGTGTTCAGTAATAAAAATGATAGCCATGTGCTTTTGACTTCAAGAACTACTTCAGCTAAACTTCCTTTAGTTAGATGCCCATTAGTTCAGTTCAATCACTCAGTCGTGTCTGACTCTTTATGACCCCATGGACTGCAGCACGCTAGGCTTTCCTGTCTATCACCAACTCCCAGAGCTTACTCAAACTCATGTCCGTTGAGTTGGTGATGCCATCCAACTATCTCATCCTCTGTCATCCCCTTCTCCTGACTTTGATCTTTCCCAGCATCAGGGTCTTTTCCAATGAGTCAGTTCTTCGCATCATGTGGCCAAAGTATTGGAGTTTCAGCTTCAGCATCAGTCCTTCCAATGAATATTCAGAACTGGTTTCTTTTAGGATCGACTGGTTTGATCTCCTTGCAGTCCAAGCGACTCTCAAGAGCTTTCTCCAACGCCACAGTACAAAAGCATCAATTCTTTGGTGCCCAACTTTGTTTATTGTCCAACTTTCACATCCATAGTTGAAGACCATTAAAACAAACAAACATTTAAGTGATTCTGGCTTATGTGAAAAAATGAATAGGACAACAGGAGATAAGCTAGAATCAGAGGAAAAATGAGAGCATATTAGCTTGTCTATAGTGTTGGCTAATAAAAAGAACACTGGAGTGGAAGAGGACAAGAGCCTCCATTCTCGGTACTGCTATTAGCTGGATGATTGCACATAAGTTGCATATTGGCACTGGATTCCAGCTTCAGCTGCAAAATTATGTAGCAAGACTAGATGACCTCAGTTTTGTTTAAATAGAAGGTTTCTATTGATTACTTCAGCATTAAAATATGCTGTAAATATATCATAAATGTTAACTAATGATAATTCGTTTTCTAAATATATTGGATCAGTGACACCACAACTTGGTTACACTTTAGAAAGATGCCTTCTGTTGCTACATATAATGAATATACACCATATATGGACCTACTCATCTTTCTGACTTTAAAGATTTACTCATTCATACTAAACTACTACTCAATAGTAAGCACAATTCTAGGCATTAAGGGAGCAACTGGGAAGTTGATTGACATTATTCCTCTTAATTTTCTAAACCGTTTGAGAAGTCAAAAAGTACATCTAAACTGACCTGAATATGCATGTATCCTTTATATTCAAATTTTAAATAGAAAGGTATACTAACACATAATTATAATACCAAATATCTGACAAACAGTAGTGTGGAGATATAGTATCATGTCTATCTATTTTGCTTTTCTAATTTTCAACTCAGAAAAATTTCAAAAGTAAAGAGTCAATCAATTTTTGTTGTTCATATGAGCACAGACATTTTCAAAACAACTTTATCCTCTTATCTACTATTTTCGTTATGTATGCTAAGTTGCTTCAGTGATGTCCAACTCTTGGAGACCCCATGGACTGTAGCCCACCAGACTCCTCTGTGCACGGGATTCTCCAGGCAAGAATACTGGAGTGGGTTGCCATGTCCTCCTCCAGGGGATCTTCCTGACCCAGGGATCAAACCGGGGGCTCCTATGACTCCTGCACTGGCAGGCAGGTCCTTTACCACCAGCGCCACCTGGGAAGCCCCGTTTTTGTTATATGTAACCATTTTCAATCTGGACATGGTTTGGTCATTTTGCAGTTGGAGACACAGAGTTAATCTAATATCAAGCCACAAGTTCAGAACGTAGTCAAAATAGATCCTTGAACCATTTTGACCTATCTACCACTGCCCATGACTTGTGCCACAGCTAATTATTATTCAAATTAAGAATGAATTATGAATTCAAACAAAGAAAACCTAACGTAATGAGGGAAATAAATTTATCAAGGATCTTAGAACAGTAAATGCACAGCTAAAATTGTAACTAAAACATCTCTCTATTAATCCAGAAAAATTTCCATTTCTATCTCAAACATCTGTCTTTAAGGGTTTTTCTTTTTCTCATACTATTGCCAAGATAAATTCAGGAGGAGTGTACAGTCTCAGCTAGATTGAATCAGGCATGTAATTATTTTTAGATTTTAGATTGAGGCACCAATGTTATTGTTCCCTTCACAAACACCTTCCAATATTCCCCTCCTTGAACTTTCTCCTCAGGTTAACAAAATAATCATAACGTAATGTGTACAGTTTGGTGTTTGCCACTATATCACTTCTATGAAAATAAGTTATCTCATTGTTGCTGCCTTAAAATATATCCACACTTATATACCAAACTATATAACTTTTCTCTCCCCTTTCCTAGATATTAAGGGACTTCAAAGTTTAAGAAACTAATCTGCCTTCCAGATGCTAACATTCTTGTTAAATGGAGAATATAAGCATATATGATGTGCTGAAGGGCAGACTTCTGAACAAATATGCAATCAGGACCCAAAGCAGAGAGTTTTCTCTGATCTGAGGATTCAGAATCACTTTTAGACTTCCCCTACAGATGTCACACACAGATCTACAAATCTCCTTCGTGTCTAATGTCACAGCTCAGATTTTGCCTGATATGCTTCATTCACGTATGGTCTCACTGATTCATGCCTGCTGCCTTAGATGCTTGCCAAAAAAGCTTCATTATCATCAGGGCTCATCAGAAGAATGCTGACATCTCCGGTATGGTTGTTGAGATTGATGGTACCCAACTTCCTATTCCTCCTGGTACCAAAATAGTGCTGGTATGTAAAAGTAGAGCAGGAGGAGTGTCTCTTCTGTGTCCAGTGTCACATTGGTCCCAAGCTTTTCAGGGCCCAGATCTAATAAAATGTTTGAGTCCTCTCTTAGTTCTGCCTGTAAATATACCTAATCTCTACTTTCCCTGCTCCAGAAACTGGTACAAGGAACTTGCTAGTGTGTAGGTATATATTCCACTTCTCCCCATATAATCCCTCTCAATGACTTTATATAAAATTTAAAATAAAAATATCCCACCAATATGAATGAGCTGGAAAAACAAAGGAAGGCAAGGAGGAAGCTGTTATAGACATAACTGGCAATCTCCCGAAAGAAATTAGACACATTTCTTTACAGAACTGAAGACTGAGACATAGACAAATTAAGTCATTTCCTGAAAGTCACATGACTGCTAAGGGATAAAAAATACTTAAAACCAAAATCAATTAGAGTCAATACCAGCTTTCCCAATTAAATTAGAAAAAGAAGATTTACAAAGTGATGAGTGCTAATCCAGTAATGCTTGATCGAATTATTTATGATTTAAATTAATATTTTGAAGCAGACTTAATCACTGGAAATATTGTTAAAGAAGAACACTAAATTGGTCAGATTCAAAGCAATATTATTTCTTTTGTTACACTGATAGTTCATTATTTATTTTGTATTCATTTATTTTTCAATTTATGTATGTTACATTCTTTACCACCATTATTGCTATCAGAAACTAATTTACATCAACTACTATTTGTATTAGTTCAGTTCAGTTCAGTAACTTCAGTCGCTCAGTCATGTCCGACTCTTTGTGACCCCATGAATCGCAGCACACCAGGCCTCCCTGTCCATCACCATCTCCCGGAGTTCACTGAGAGTCACGTCAATCGAGTCCGTGATGCCATCCAGCCATCTCATCCTTGGTCGTCCCCTTCTCCTCCTGCCCTCAATCCCTCCCAGCATCAGAGTCTTCCAAAGAGTCAACTCTTCCCATGAGGTGGCCAAAGTACTGGAGTTTCAGCTTTAGCATCATTCCTTCCAAAGAAATCCCAGGGTTGATCTTCAGAATGGACTGGTTGGATCTCCTTGCAGTCCAAGGGACTCTCAAGAGTCTTCTCCAACACCACAGTTCAAAAGCATCAATTCTTTGGCCCCTCAGCCTTCTTCACAGTCCAATTCTCACATCCATACATGACCACAGGAAAAACCATAGCCTTGACTAGATGGACATTAGTCGACAAAGTAATGTCTCCTGCTTTTGAATATACTATCTAGGTTGGTCATAACTTTCCTTCCAAGGAGTAAGCGTCTTTTAATTTCATGGCCGCAATCACCATCTGCAGTGATTTTGGAGCCCCCAAAAATAAAGTCTGACACTGTTTCCACTGTTTCCCCATCTATTTCCCATGAAGTGATGGGACCAGATGCCATGATCTTCGTTTTCTGAATGTTGAGCTTTAAGCCAACTTTTTCGCTCTCCTCTTTCACTTTCATCCAAGAGGCTTTTTAGCTCCTCTTCACTTTCTGCCATAAGGGTGGTGTCATCTGCATATCTGAGGTTATTGATATTTTTCCCGGCAATCTTGATTCCAGGTTGTGTTTCTTCCAGGCCAGCGTTTCTCATGATGTACTCTGCCTAGAAGTTAAAGAAGCAGGGTGACAGTATACAGCCTTGACATACTCCTTTTCCTATTTGGAACCAGTCTGTTGTTCCATGTCCAGTTCTAACTGTTGCTTCCTGACCTGCATACAGATTTCTCAAGAGGCAGGTCAGGTGGTCTGGTATTCCCATCTCTTTCAGAATTTTCCACAGTTTCTTGTGATCCACACAGTCAAAGGCTTTGGCATAGTCAATAAAGCAGAAATAGATATTTTTCTGGAACTCTCTTGCTTTTTCCATGATCAAGTGGATGCTGGCAATTTGATCTCTGGTTCCTCTGCCTTTTCTAAAACCAGCTTGAACATCAGGGAGTTCACGTATTGCTGAAGGGTAGAAATTTCAAATATTTAAAAAATATGTCAGGTATTTCCAAAGTTTTACTGCTTTGAGTCATAGCTTTGTTAGCTATAAAGGTTTTTTTCTTTTTTTTTTAAGATTATCTCTGTTTTTTAAATAGAAATTTATTTTAATTCGAGGATAATTGCTTTACAATATTGTATTGGTTTTGCCATATATCAACATGAATCCGCCACGGGTGTACACCATGTTCCCCATCCTGAAACCCCTCCTACCGCCCTCCCCATACATTTCTTGTCTTTAATACTTAATGACTCTATAAAATTGGTATCTAAATAAATTATACAAATATAGATATGGTATTCAATCAGTTCATTCACTCAGTCATGTCTGACTCTTTGTGACCACATGGACTGCAGCACATCAGGCTTCTCTGTCTTTCACAAACTCCTGGAGCTTACTCAACTCATGCCCATTGAGTTGGTGATGCCATCCAACCTTCTCATCCTCTGTCACCCCCTTCTCCTCCTGGTTTCAATCTTTTCCAGCATCAGGGTCTTTTCCAATGCATCAGCTCTTTGCATCAGGTGGCCAAAGTATTGAAATTTTTAGCTTCAGCATCAATCCTTCCAATGAATATTCAGGACTGATTTCCTTTAGGATTGCCTGGCTTGATCTCTTTGCAGTCTAAGAGACTCTCAAGAGTTTTCTCCAACAACACAGTTCAAAAGCATCAATTCTTCAGTGCTCAGCTTTCTTTATAGTTTGACTCTCATATCCATACATGACTACTGGGAAAACCATAGCTTTGACTAGCTGGATCTTTCTTGGCAAAGTTATTTCTCTGCTTCTTAATACTCTCTCTAGGTTGGGCATAGCTTTTCTTCCAAGGAGCAAGTGTCTTTTAATTTCATGACTGCAGTCACCATCTGCAGTGCTTTTGGAGACCAAGAAAATAAAGTCTCTCACTGTTTCCATTGTTTCCCCATCTATTTGCCATGAAGTGATGGGACCGGATGCCATGATCTTAGTTTTCTGAATGTTGAGTTTTAAGATAATTTTTCACTCTCCTCTTTTACTTTCATCATGAGGTTCTTTAGTTCTTCTTCACTTTCTCCCATAAGGGTGTTGTCATCTGTATATCTGAGGTTACTGATATTTGTTCCAGCAATCTTGATTCCAGCTTATGCTTCATCCAGCCCAGCATTTCACATGATGTACTCTGCATATAAGTTAAACATCCAGGGTGACAATATACAGCCTTGAGGTACTCCTTTCCTGATTTGGAAACAGTTTGTTGTTCCATGTTCAGTTCTAACTGTTGCCGCTTGACCTGCATACCGATTTCTCAGGAAGCAGGTCAGGTGGTCTGGTATTCCCATCTCTTTAAGAATTTTCCATAGTTTGTTGTGATACATCATACAATCATACAAGATACATCATACAAGAATATATAATAAATATGTTCCTGATGTCTTATAACTGCCTTATAAAAAACATTTTGAAACAAAAAAGTGCTACTAGAGAAATAAAAGTAATCTATTTTGGAGGAAAACATATACTCTAATTTTTTCAGAATGTTTTAACCCTGAATGTAGAAATCTACCTTTTCTTGACAACTATACAATTTTATAATGCTTATAATAAATTTGAGCTTTTAAATTGAATCAGATAAAGAATAACGTGTTAATTAAACATTAGGATTATTAGAATAAAATGGAATGTAGTCATATAATTCAATTAGTTTGTTATAAAAGTATTAATGGTATAAAGAGTTGCCTTTTGATAGATTTTTTTTTATTAGGGAAACATTACCTTCAGCTGCTTTGTAAAATGCCGCTAAAATACACCCAGAAAAAAAAAATAGCAAACACATAGATCAGATCTCTTCAATGGGTATATTTGAAAGCTTTGCTTTAAGCACTATGTTTCTTTTAAGTCTCCTGTTATTGCAGAACAACATGTCACATGCTGTAGTTGAAAGCATAAGCAGGACAAAGAAGACCTTAACTTCATGATGGGTTATTACTTGCTTTCATATTTAGGAATTTTAAACGTATCCACACTAAGGTTTCTCACTTGGTTTTTGTTAAATGTTAACAGTGACTATTCTTTATTCCTACTTCTATTACATTTCACACATGAAAAAGATTAACACAATGTATCACACCATTCTTTTATGTTAGTCTTTCTACTTTTGATGCCCTTATTAAAAATCTCCAAAAAAGCAGTTTAAAATGCATGGTTTTAGAGAGAGCCAGGTGAGAAATTCTAGGTTGTCAGTGGCCTTCTGTCCAAAAATAGAAATCACTGTGACTTATTTCAGAAAGCAATTTTCACTGTCTCACAAATGTTTGTTATGAAAGATTATCTGAATACTGGGGTTTAAATTCACTTTTGGTGATCAAAGAGAAACCTTTTATGAATTGTGAAAGTTTTTATTTGCCAATTTTTGAATAAAAGTATCTTTGTAGAAATTAAATTCAACTCAGTAACCGCTTATTGAATCCTACTGTATTCAAAGAGAGTGCTGTGGATACGTAGCAGGATGAAACATAACTCTGATCTCAAAGTATTCAAAACCAAGCATAGAAAACAAATAGAAGTGATCAACAGTTTCTTCTTGCTCACTCTCTCACCCTCTTCATTTTCTTCTCTAGTCAATAAAAAGCAACACCACAGTCACTCGCTTATATTTTCTACAAGGATCTTTTTGCCTTTTTGTATCACAAAATGCTACACTTTCTGTGATTCTATTTCCTTTGTTCCTAAATCTGATCTTATCAATGCTTTTACAGAAATGCATACAGTCCTGGAAGTTGAAGTCACCCTAATCACCAATTTCCTGATATGTACTAGTTGTGACCACCTCTCAAGGACTTGATTTCAGGTATCACTTTAACAAAATAATTATTAACACATACATTTCTTCATCTCCACAAATAAGCAATGCCTCACCTCTTACAACTGTTTGCCTTCTACATTCACTGACATAAATAATGGCGGCTTGACTGAATTCATACAAATTTGTGTTCTCTGCAACCATATCTGTCCTTAGTGCCTTTTTTTCCAGCCTTGGAAGACTAGGTGCAACTTTTGCTCCTTAAGGACAGTCATAATAAGTTGGATTTAGAAAAAGCAGAGGAACCAGAGATCAAATTTCTAACATCCATTGGATCATCAAAAAAGCAAGAGAGTTCCAGAAAAACATCTATTTCTGCTTTATTGACTATGCCAAAACCTTTGACTGTGTGGCTCACAACTGTGGAAAATTCTGAAAGAGATGGGAATACCAGACCACCTGACCTGCCTCCTGAGAAATCGGTATGCAGGTCGACAAGAAACAGTTAGAACTGGACATGGAACAACAGACTGGTTCCAAATCGGGAAAGGAGTACATCAAGGTTGTATATTGTCACCCTGCATATTTAACTTATATGCAGAGTAAATCATGCAAAATGCTTGGCAGGATGAAGCAGAAGCTGGAATCAAGATTGCCGGGAGAAATATCAATAACCTCAGATATGCAGTTGACAACACCCTTATGGGAGAAAGCAAAGAAAAACTAAAGAGCCTCTTGATGAAAGTGAAAAAGGAGAGTGAAAAAGTTGTCTTAAAACTCAACATTCAGAAAACTAAGATCATGTCATCCGGTCCCATCACTTCATGGCAAATAAATGGGGAAACAATGCAAACAGTGAGAAACTTTATTTTCTTGGGCTCCAAAAATCACTGCAGATGTTTGCAGTCATGAAATTAAAAGACACTTGCTCCTTGGAAGAAAAGCTATGACAAACCTAGAGAGCATATTTAAAAGCAGAGACATCGACAAGAAAGGTCCATCTAGTCAAAGCTATTTTTTTTTTTTCCAGTAGCCATGTATGGATGTGAGAGTCAGATTATAAAGAAACTTGAGCACCAAAGAATTGATGTTTTTGAACTGTGTTGTTGGAGACGACTCTTGATAGTCTCTTGGACTGCAAGGAGAGCCAATCAGTCTATTTTAAAGGAAATCAGTCCTGAATATCCATTGGGAGGACTGCTACTGAAGCTGAAACTCCAATACTTTGGCCACCTGATGAGAGGAACTAACTCACTGGAAAGGACCCTGATGCTAGGAAAGATTGAAGGTGGGAGAAGAAGGTGACGACAGAGGATGAGATGGTTGGATGGCATCACTGACTTGATGGACATGAGTTTGAGCAAGTTCTGGAAGCTGGTGATGGACAGGGAAGCCTGGTGTGCAGCAGTCCATGGGGTCTCAAAGAATCGGACACAACTGAGCGACTGAACTGAACTGAAAGTGTATAAAAATGGATTCACTGTATTATAATACACGTGGAAGTGACCTAAAAAACATTAGAAACTGTTGGTTTAAGTTGGTACAGCCATACTGAGGAATAGTGGAAGGTTCCTTAAACTACTGAAAATAGAGCTACCATAAAACCCAGCAATCCCATTCTTGGGCTTTTATACAGAAGAAACCAGAATTTGAAAGATACATGCACTACCAGTGTTCATTGCATCACTATTTACAATAGCAAAGACATGGAAGCAATCCAAATATCCATCAGCAGAAGAATGGATAAAGAATATGTCATATATTTATGCAATGGAATATTATTGTTATAAAAAAAGAATGAAGTAATGCCATTTGCAACAACACAGATGGACCTAAAGATGATCGTTCGAAGGGAAATAAGTCAGAGAAAAATATCATGTGATACTGCTTATATATGGAATCTAAAAATATGATACAAAGGAACTTATATACAAAACAGAAATAGACACACAAACAGATGATGGACTTATGGTAACCACAGGGGAAACGGGTGGTAAATTAAGAGTTTGGAATTAACATTTATACATTACTGTTTATAAAATAAACAACAGGATTTACTATATAACACAGGGAAATGTACTCAATATTTGCTGTAGTTCACAGGGTAACAAAGTGTCAGATACGACTTAGTGACTGAACATCAACAACATATGGAAAAAAAATATATATATATAGAAGGGCTGATACCAAAGCTCCAAAACTTTAGCCACCTGATGTAAAGAGCTGACTCGTTGGAAAAAGACCTTGATAATGAGAAAGATGGAAGGCCAGCAGAGGATGAGCCTGTTAGATAGCATCACTGACTCAATGGATGTGAATCTGAGCAAACACTAGGAGATAGTGAAGGACAGGGGAGTCTGGTATGCTATAGTCCATGGAATCTCAAAGAGTCAGACACAACTTGGTGACTGAACAACAATAAATATGTATGTATAACTGAAACACTTTGCAGACATTTGAAACTAACACAACATTTCAAATCAACTATCCTTCAATAAAAATACATAAATGAATTTCAAAAAAGAAAATAAATATTCAAATATGTTGCTAAAGGAATGCCTGGTTTATGTGTCTGGCAGCAAAAATTATTAAAGGGATGTCAAATCATGGTGTATTTCATAAAATGGCACATCTTAAAAGTGTTAGAATTTCTGTTCAACATTGTACAGTGAATTAATGCTTAATCAGAAACCATTGGTTCCAGACATGAAGCAATGAGGAATAAAATAGAAAAATGGAAAGCCAGTAGGACATATCTGGGCCTAAAAATAAGATTTTTTTTTTTCTTGCTGGACTTAAAAAAGGCCACAACTGCAAAGTAAAGAGCAAGGCTACTGCCACATCCCTGCTGGGTTCAAGCTCTGGAAACATGCAATGGTCACCATAAGTTTGAAACACCTTATGGAGTATGATGACTAAAAGGGCTTCTGATCAGATAGGACCTGAGTTAGGCTCAATTATTAGAACTTAGTTTGATCTCAGTCTTGCTTAATGAAAGAAAACAAAGCAAACAGCCTTCTGTGACAAGACTGGGGCTTCATCAGCAAAGAGACCAAGAATTACATTATGACACCCACTGTCTCAAAGACTGGGTCTGCAAAATTCTTAATACCTAGATTTCATATGATTGATTAGAAATTTTAAAGTACATTGTTTTTAAAAATATCCATGAGCTTAGAATGGAAAATTTTAAAATTACCCCAATGGGTTAAAGAGGAAAATAAGATTAAAATTCAAAAATATTTAGAAGACTAAAATTCTTAATGTAAAAATTTGTAGGATTTAAAGTAAAAGAGTTTTAAAGATCCAAATATATAGGCTTAAAATCATATACTTACACTCTATGTTCTACACAAAATATATGAAAAGAAGAATGAAGGAATAACATATAATTATAATAAATAATAAAGATTAAATAAGAAACAAAATCAACTATAAATGAAACAATGAACAAAATCCTAACTCCAAAAGCTGCTTATTTGGGGAAAAAATAAAAACAAATGAGAGACAAGCTCATAGTATCCCTCCCAAATTGTAAATTACTAGCATAAAGAGGAGTGGCCAAAAAATAGCACTAGAAATGAAGAGAAATCTAAAATTATAGATTAAGAAGATATTAAACAATTACAAATGAAACATAAATGTTATGCTTTTAAATACATAATTTTCAGAAAAACCATAAGAAATTAAAGTTGATTCAAACTGACATAGAAAAGTTAAATAAAGCAATTATTTTTAAAGAGATCACATTCATTTTCAAATATATTCTGTGACTCCTACTCCCTAAAACAGACCGGAGTTTATAAGGGAGTTTTCTGTATCATTCAAGGAGTAGAATAACTCCATGGCAAACAAATAACCCAGTCAAAAAATAAGCAGAAGATCTAAATAGACATTTCTTCAGAGGGAAATTGTAAATAGGTACATGAAAATAT
Source organism: Capra hircus (assembly GCF_001704415.2). Classification (NCBI taxonomy): domain Eukaryota; kingdom Metazoa; phylum Chordata; class Mammalia; order Artiodactyla; family Bovidae; genus Capra; species Capra hircus. Next base: position 13,097,388 of record NC_030812.1, read on the forward strand.
GCTCAGCATCTCTAATTAGAGAAATGTAAATCAAAACTACAATGAGGTACCACCTTACATCCGTCAGAATGGCCACTGTATAAAAGTTTACAATTGGTAGATTCTGGAGAGGGAACCCTCCTGCACTATCGGTGGGGATGTAAGTTGGGTGCAACTACTTAGTAGTGAGAAAGAGTGGAAAATAATATGGAAGTTCTTTAGAAAACTAATAACACGATTATCATATGATCCAGCAATACCACTCCTGGGCATATATCCAGACAAAACTATAATTTAAAAAGATACATGCATCCCTTTGTTCATAGCAGCAGTATTCACAATAGCCAAGACATGGAAACAACCTAAATGTCCATCAACAGTTGTTTAGTCACTAAGTCATGTCCATGGAAGAATGGTACAGAGCATCTTAAAGAAGATGTGTTGCGCATATACCATGGAATGATGTATGCTTAGTGGCTTCAGTCATGTCTAACTCTTTGCAACCCTGTGGACTATAGCCTGCCAGGCTCCTCTGTCCATGGGATTCTCCAGGTAAGAATACTGGAGTGGGTTGCCATGCCGCCCTCCAAGGGATTGTCCTGACCCATGGATCAAACCCACATCTCCTGCGTCTTCAGCAGAACAGGTGGGTTCTTTATTACTGAGCCACTGGGGAAGCCCCATATCATGGAATGATACTCAGCCATGAAAAAGAATGAAATAATGCCATTTGCATCAATATGGATTTAGCTAGAAATTATTATACTAAGCAAAGCAAGTCAGAAAGAGAAAAATGAATACCATATGATATCCCTTATATGTGAAATCTAAAATATGACACAATTGAATCTATGAAACAGAAAGTGAATCATGAACACTGAGAAGAGACTGTTGGTTGCCAAGAGAGGGGGTTAAGGGAGGGGTGGAGTGGGAGTTTGGGGTTAGCAGATATAGCTTTTTGTATAAAATGCATAAATCACAAGATCTTAGTATATAGCACAGAGTACTATATTTAATATCCTATGATAAACCATTATGGAAGGAATATATATATATATATATATATATATATATATATATATATATAGCATATTTATGTATATATGCATAGGGACTTCCCTGGTGGCTCAGATGTTAAAGCGTCTGCCTGCAATGTGGGAGACCCGGGTTTAATCCCTGAGTTGGGAAGATCCCCTGGAGAAGGAAATGGCAACCCACTCCAGTACTGTTGCCTGGAAAATACCATGGACAGAGGAGCCTTGTAGGCTACAGTCCATGCGGTCGCAAAGAGTCAGACACGACTTGAGTGACTTCACTCACTCACTCATGTATATATGCATATATAAAGAATCATTTTGCTGTACTGTGGTAATTATACAATATTCTAAATCAAATATACTTCAATAAAAATGGAAAAGAAAACCCATATGTTTTATATATATATATATAAATATATATATATAAATATATATATATATTGTTTTTTCAGAGAATAGGAAAAGAAGGAAAGTGTTCCAAATTACTTTACAAGTTAAACTTTGCTAACAAACAACATAAAGGAACAAATCAAGGAGAAAAATATATTCACAGAGCAATCCCACTTATGAAACTATATGAAAAACTCTAAATAAACTACTAAGGTACCTATCTAGCAGTAACTTAAAATAGTAGACTATACTCAACAATGTTAAATGCAAGCAACATCAGATAATTGAATAAAAATAGCAATTAAAAAGAGGGAAAACCTTATTCAAAAACTCCCTCAAAAGTACTTTTGATAAACTGAAACCCATATTCATGATTCTTAAAATATCTTTGCCAACTAAGAAAAAATATAATATCTATAATCTGAAATGTTTATTGCTATTTAAGAAAATGATGGACTGCTTTTATTCAACTTTGTAATAGAGTTCTGGTCAAGTTGACAAAAAAGAAAAAAATTATAAAATGTAAAGAAAAAGAAATGTATATCTTATTATTTGAAATATTGTAAATATACACAAAACAAGAAAATCTAAAGAAAAATAGAATGAAAATTTCAGTGCAGCAAGACTTTTAGATACAGGAACAGAAAAACAATATAGATCAAATTCATAGCAGAAATTAGGAAATATATATACATATGCAGATGTTCACACATACATAAATATACATACAAGCCCATCTAAACATTTGTTGAAACCAAAAGGAAGATTTGAAAAGACTGAGGATTTACACTCAGTTCATATATAGGAAGATTATATATTGGAAAGTCACTCTCTACAGATTATTTTCTGAATTCTCTATAGTTCTCATGAAATTCGCTTTTTATTTAAAATTTATTGTTTTAAGTTTCTTACTGTTATGGTAATTAATAAGGTATATATTTTTCAAGAAGAGACTTACATACCCGGAAGCAGACTGAAAACCAGAAACTGACTGATGACAGAAAAGGAGAAAGATATGTGAGACTTTCCAAACAGTAAGAAAATGAGGGATTATATGAATAACAGAAGAATAATAAGGATACATGCAGCAAAGATGACAGTGGATTATTGCATACTATGCAAATTACAAGTGGGTGCAAAGTCTATAAGTGATGAATAAAACTTTAGTACAAAATAATCTATTACTTTCAGTTCAGTTCATCGCTCAGTCATGTCCGACTCTTTGCAACCCCATGAATTGCAGCACGCCAGGCCTCCCTGTCCATCACCAACTCCCGGAGTTCACTCAGACTCACGTCCATCGAGTCCGTGATGCCATCCAGTCATCTCATCCTTGGTCGTCCCCTTCTCGTCCTGCCCCCAATCCCTCCCAGCAACAGAGTCTTTTCCAATGAGTCAACTCTTTGCATGAGGTGGCCAAAGTACTGGAGTTTCAGCTTCAGCATCATTCCCTCCAAAGAAATCCCAGGGCTGATCTCCTTGGGAATGGATTCGGTTGGGTCTCCTTGCAGTCCAAGGGACTCTCAAGAGTCTTCCCCAAGATCACAGTTTGAAAGCATCAATTCTTTGGTGCTCAGCCTTCTTCAAAGTCCAACTCTCACATCCATACATGACCACAGGAAAAAACCATAGCATTGAAGAGACAGACATTAGTTGGCAAAGTAATATCTCTGCTTTTGAATATACTATCGAGGTTGGTCATAACTTTCCTTCCAAGGAGTAAACGTCTTTTAATTTCATGGCTGCAGTCACCATCTGCAGTGATTTTGGAGCCCCAAAAAATAAAGTCTGACACTGTTTCCACTGTTTCCCCATCTATTTCCATGAAATGATGGGACTGGATGCCATGATCTTTGTTTTCTGAGTATTGAGCTTTAAGCCAAATTTTTCACTCTCCTCTTTCACTTTCATCAAGAGGCTTTTTAGTTCCTCTTCACTTTCTGCCATAAGAGTGGTGTCATCTGCATATCTGAGGTTATTGATATTTCTCCCGTCAATCTTGATTCCAGCTTGTGTTTCTTCCAGTCCAGCATTTCTCATGATGTTACATAGAAGTTACATAAGCAGGGTGACAATATACAGCCTTGATGCACTCCTTTTCCTATTTGGAACCAGTCTGTTGTTCCATGTCCAGTTCTGTTGCTTCCTGATCTGCATACAGATTTCTCAAGTGGCAGGTTAGGTGGTCTGGTATTCCCATATCTCTCAGAATTTTCCACAGTTTATTGTGATCCACACAGTCAAAGAATTTGGCATAGTCAATAAAGCAGAAATAGATGTTTTTCTGGCACTCTCTTGCTTTTTCCATGATCCAGTGGATGTTGGCAATTTGATCTCTGGTTCCTCTGCCTTTTCTAAAACCAGCTTGAACATCTGGAAGTTCGTGGTTCATGTATAGCTAAACCCTGGCTTGGAGAATATTGAGCATTACTTTACTAGCATGTGAGATGAGTGCAACTGTGCGGTAGTTTGAGCATTCTTTTGCATTGCCTTTCTTTGAGATTGGAATGAAAACTGACCTTTTCCAGTCCTGTAGCCATTGCTGAGTTTTCCAAATTTGCTGGCATATTGAGTGCAGCACTTTCACAACATCATCTTTCAGGATTTGAAACAGCTCAACTGGAATTCGGTCACCTCCACTAGCTTTGTTCATAGTGATGCTTTCTAAGGCCGACTTGAGTTCACATTCCAGGATGTCTGGCTCTAGATGAGTGATCACACCATCATGATTATCTGGGTCGTGAAGATCTTTTCTGTACAGTTCCTCTGTGTATTCTTGCCACCTCTTCTTAATATCTTCTGCTTCTGTTAGGTCCATACAATTTCTGTCCTTTATCGAGCCCATCTTTGCATGAAATGTTCCCTTAGTGTCTCTAATTTTCTGGAAGATATCTCTAGTCTTTCCCATTCTGTTCTTTCCCTCTATATCTTTGTATTGATCGCTGAAGAAGGCTTTCTTATCTCTTCTTGCTTTTCTTTTCAACTCTGCATTCAGATGCTTATATCTTTCCTTTTCTCCTTTGCTTTTTGCCTCTCTTCTTTTCACAGCTACTTGTGAGGCCTCCTCAGACAGCCATTTTGCTTTTTTGCATTTGTTTTCCATGGGGATGGTCTTGATCCCTGTCTCCTGTCCCCTGTCACGAACCTCATTCCATAGTTCATCAGGCACTCTATCTATCAGATCTAGGCCCTTAAATCTATTTCTCACTTCCACTGTATAATCATAAGGGATTTGATTTATGTCATACCTGAATGGTCTAGCAGTTTTCCCTACTTTCTTCAATTTAAGCCTGAATTTGGCACTAAGGAGTTCATGATCTGAGCCACAGTCAGCTCCTGGTCTTATTTTGGGTGACTGTATAGAGCTTCTCCGTCTTTGGCTGCAAAGGATATAATCAATCTAATTTCAGTGTTGACTATCTGGCGATATCCATGTGTAGAGTCTTCTCTTGTATTGTTGGAAGAGGGTGTTTGCTATGACCAGTGCATTTTCTTGGCAAAACTCTGTTAGTCTTTGCCCTGCTTCATCCCACATTCCAAGGCCAAATTTGCTTGTTACTCCAAGTGTTTCTTGACTTCCTACTTTTGCATTCCAGTCCCCTAGAATGAAAAGGACATCTTTTTTGGGTGTAAGTTCTAAAAGGTCTTGTAGGTCTTCATAGAACTGTTCAGCTTTAGTTTCTTCAGCATTACTGGTTGGGGAATAGACTTGGATAGCTGTGATAATGAATGGTTTGCCTTGGAGATGAGCAGAGATCATTCTGTCATTTTTGAGATTGCATCCAAGTACTGCATTTCGGACTCTTTTGTTGACCATGATGGCTACTTCATTTCTTCTGAGGGATTCCTGCCCGCAGTAGTAGATAAAATGGTCATCTGAGTTAAATTAACCCATACAAGTCCTTTTTAGTTCACTGATTCCTAGAAAGTTGACATTCACTCTTGCCATCTCTTGTTTGACCACTTTCAATTTGCTTTGATTCATGGACCTGACATTCCAGGTTCCTATGCAGTATTGCTCTTTACAGCATCGGACCTTGCTTCTATCACCAGTCACATCCACAGCTGGGTATTGTTTTTGGTTTGGCTCCATCCCTTCATTCTTTCTGGAGTTATTTCTCCACTGATCTGCAGTAGCCTGTTGGGCACCTACTGACCTGGAGAGTTCCTCTTTTGGTATCCTATAATTTTGCTTTTCATACTGTTCATGGGGTTCTCAAGGCAAGAATACTGAGGTGGTTTGCCATTCCCTTCTCTAGTGGACCACATTCTGTCAGACCTCTCCACCATGACCTGCCTATCTTGGGTTGCCCCTGCACATCGCTTAGTTTCATTCAGTTAGACAAGGCTGTGGTCCTAGTATGATTAGATTGACTAGTTTTCTGTGAGTATGGTTTCAGTGTGTCTGCCTTCTTCCAACACCTACCATCTTACTTACCTCACCTTAGGCATGGGGTTTCTCTTCACGGCTGCTCCAGCAAAGCGCAGCCACTGCTCCTTACCTTGGACGAAGTGTATCTCCTTACCGCATCCCTTCCTGACCTTCAACGTGGGATAGCTCCTCTAGGCCCTCCTGCTCTCATGCAGCCACCGCCTCTTGAACACTCTTCTATTACTTTAGAATAGTTTTAGTCAACAAAACTCACAAAGTACAGACTAACAAAAAGGACTAACAAAGGAGGGTAAATTAAATTAATATGTGACAAAATAGAAACCTAGGTGTTAAAACAACTATGTACAGATGTGACACAGTTTCAAATTAATACTTAAAAATATATAAATAATTTCATCTGTATTGAGTAAAGTTAAAAATGTATATATCATTTCACTTAACAAATCCACCTGAAGTGTAATATTTTAATAATGCATAATTGTACCAGAAGACTTGCATAAAATGTTTACCAAAATATTTGTAATCCTAAATGTAAAGCAATTTAGGCAAAATCAATTTTTAAATACTGAAAATTTTAAATGTTCAACACTGTGTAAACAGATTTACAAATTGTCACTTTTTCATACTATTTAATACTTTACAGTAACTAAAAGGAATCAAACTATAACTATGCATATTAACATGGAAATTATTTTAGGGTTAAAATAAATTTGTAGAATACTATACATATAGTAATATAATCGTATTTCTATAATATTGAAAAAGTCACATTTATATTTTCTTGCTTTAGTTTATACTCATATCAAGTTAATGTGTACATATGTGTGAAAAAGTGAAATATTAATTTCAAGATAGTAGTTAACTCTGGGAAAGAAGAGATGAAAACGTTACGAATTTTAAAGAGTTAACATGGGATTTCACTCATCTCTGGAAGGCTTGCTTTATTAAAGAACATGTCTGCAGTAGATATGAAAGAATATTTAATTTTGCTAAAACTTGTTGGATTGTCTATTGGTTCCTATATTATTTTTCTATTATTTTATTGTTATAAATTTTCAAAAATTTAAAAAGTAAAATCAATATCCAAAATATCCTTTAGGTAGAATTTCTTATTTGTAACTCTTCACTCTTCCCTACGGCACTTCATGGGAAGCATATCCTTCTCAACACGTTCATGTGCCCCTTTGTCGTACGGTTTGTTTTTGCCAGTGTGTTGTGGCCAGAAGCAAAGGGGTGCCACTTCTGAGAAAAAGCTGTGAGAAATATGGACAGTTTCTGTGCCCCTCTTGTATTCTTCTGCTTTCCCATGAAATCATCACATCTCAGATGGGGTTCTGTATCATGCTGGTCTTGAATAAGAGGACATACTAGAGCAGACTTACATTTGACATTGAACTCGGATAAAAGTCAGCATCTAACCCACAGGCACTGACATAAAATGTGAGTGAGAAAAAAATGTAGTTATATAAGCCACTGAAAGTCAAAGGTTATTTGTACAGAGCCTTTTTGCAACAAAAGCTGTCAAATAAAATCCAATATTATTAGCATAGAATATTCATGTAAAACACCATAAAATTATATATTAGTGTATAAAACTGCCTCATATGTTAAAATCAGAGACATGTTCATAAAATATACCTAATGATCTTCATTTGAAGTTGGTTCATGTTCACCATCCCCCAACCCAATACACAGTAAAAACACATGCACCATGCAAATTTTGACAATGAATAATCGGCAAAAATTAATTCTATAGATAACATGTAAAATTCCTTCTAAGGAAGAGAATAACATTTAAGTATTTCTAACCTATATTATAAATTAAAATATAAAAACAGCAGAAATGTAATAATGTACTTTTGAATTTAGTTGGTACAGTTAAGACCTTTCACATCTTGGTAACAGATTTTTGTGTTTAATTTTCATCAGCCAAATGCCACCTATATTCTGTCTTATAATTTTATTTGTAGAGAAAATAGTCTTTGAAGTAGAGGAATTTCTATAATAAGTGATTATGGGAAAATTTTAAGCTACCAAGCAATGGTAACTTCATCTAGTTTTTACTTATTACTGCTAGAACAAAAGAGAGTGCCTTAAAAATTCTGTGTACTCTACACTGGAGCCAAGAAGAGGGAGGAAGAAGTAAGTGTTTGGACTCCACCCAATCACTGAGTTTGAGCCCTACCATTTTAGTCTTGAGATACTGGCAAAGTAAAAAATTGTCACCTTGTATATGGTAGTCATCAGAATTCCTATTCAGATTATTCTACCTTCCGAAATCAATTAAAAAGGCTAATTAAAGTATTTTAATACATTATTTTAAAGGTTTCAAAGAATTATCTTAGTATAAGTTTACTCAGAAGCAAGCAGAGCACATCACCCATGTTTTCCCTAAAGATAATTTTCAATCATGATAATATTGCACTGATGCTATTTTGATCTCATAAGACATTGAAACAGAACCCAAAGCTCTAGGCTTTCCCATGATAAGGAGTCTACTAGGAGACATCTACATCCCTTCATCAAGAAAGGTAGGACTTCAAAGGCTAGTTTCAGGGCAAATGTGAATTACGATTAAACTCACTTCCAGTCCCCCATTCCCAAGGAACTTTATGGTATTGGAAGAATCAGTATAGTGAAAATGAGTATACTACCCCAAAGCAATCTATAGATTCAATGCAATCCCTATCAAGCTACCAAAGGTATATTTCACAGAGCTAGAACAAATAATTTCACAATTTGTATGGGAAAAACAAAACAAAACAAAACAAAACAAAAACTAGAATAGCCAAAGCAATCTTGAGGAAGAAGAATGGAACTAGAGGAATCAACTTGCCTGACTTCAGGCTCTACTACAAAGCCACAGTCATCAAGACAGTATAGTACTGGCACAAGTCAGAAGTATAGATCAATGGAACAAAATAGAAAGCCCAGAGATAAATCCATGCACCTATGAACACCTTATCTTTGATAGAGGAGGCAAGAATATACAATGGATTAAAGACAATCTCTTTAACAAGTGACTTCCCTGGTGGCTCAGACGGTAAAACATCTGTCTACAATGTGGGAGACCGGGGTTCAATCCCTGGGTTGGGTAGATCCACTGGAGAAGGAAATGGCAATCCACTCCAATACTATTGCCTGGAAAATCCCATGGACAGAGGAGCCTACAGTCCATGGGATTGCAAAGAGTTGGACAAGACTGAGAGACATCACTTACTTTAACAAGTGGTGTTGGGAAAACTGGTCAACCACTTGTAAAAAAATGAAACTAGAACGCTTTCTAACACCATACACAAAAATAAACTCAAAATGGATTAAAGATCTAAACGTAAGACCAGAAACTATAAAACTCCTAGAGGAGAACATAGGCAAAACACTCTCCGACACACATTAGAGCAGGATCCTCTATGATCCACCTCCCAGAATATTGGAAATAAAAGCAAAAATAAACAAATGGGATCGAATTAAAATTAAAAGCTCTGCACAACAAAGAAAACTATAAGCAAGGTGAAAAGACAGCCTTCTGAATGGGAGAAAATAATAGCAAATGAAACAACTGACAAACAACTAATCTCAAAATTATACAAGCAACTCCTGCAGCTCAATTCCAGAAAAATGAATGACCCAATCAAAAAATGGGCCAAAGAAATAAATAGACATTTGTCCAAAGAAGACATACAGATGGCTAACAAACACGTGAAAAGATGTTCAACATCACTCATTATCAGAGAAATGCAAATCAAGACCGCAATGAGGTACCATTTCACACCAGTCAGAATGGCTGCAATCCAGAAGTCTACAAGCAATAAATGCTGGAGAGGGTGTGGAGAAAAGGGAACCCTCTTACACTGTTGGTGGGAATGCAAACTAGTACAGCCACTATGAGGAACAGTGTGGAGATTCCTTAAAAAACTGAAAATAGAACTGCCTTATGACCCAGCAATCCCACTTCTGGGCATACACACCGAGGAAACCAGAACTGAAAGAGACATGTGTACCCCAATGTTCATCGCAGCACTGTTTATAATAGCCAGTACATGGAAGCAACCTAGATGTCCATCAGCAGATGAATGGATCAGAAAGCAGTGGTACATATACACAATGGAGTATTACTCAGCCATTAAAAAGAATACATTTGAATCAGTTCTAATGAGGTGGATGAAACTGGAGCTGATTATACAGAGTGAAGCAAGCCAGAAAGAAAAACAGCAATACAGTATACTAATGCATATATATGGAATTTAGAAAGATAGTAATGATAACCCTGTATGCGAGACAGCAAGAGAGACAGATGTATAGAACAGTCTTTTGGACTCTGTGGGAGAGGGAGAGGGTGGGATGATTTGGGAGAATGGCTTTGAAACATGTATAATATCATATAAGAAACAAATCATCGGTCCAGGTTCGATGCAGGATACAGCATGCTTGGGGCTGGTGCACTGGGATGACCCAGAGAGATGGTATGGAGAGGGAGGTGGGAGGGGGATTCAGGATGGGGAACACGTGTACACCCGTGGTGGATTCATGTTGATGTATGGCAAAACCAATACAGTATTGTAAAGCAAAATAAAGTAAAAAAAATAATAATAATAATAAAAATAATGCAATACAGAAAAGAAAAAAAAATAAAAGAATATTGAAAAAAGAAGGAACTTTAAAAAAAAGTGATTTGACAACCACAGAGTTGGGAGTATGTAGAGTATTTGTATGTATGTGTATGATAAATCTCAGTCTCACTATCAATACAAACACAAAAATACTGACTACCACAACAGAAAGACATCACATTTAATCAACATCACCATAGAATGCTTGCCAGTTTTACATGTACATAAAACTAAAGAATCTGCCTGCAGTGCAGGAGACCTGGGTTCAATCTCTGGGTCAGGAAGATCCCCTGGAGAAGGAAATGGCAAACTACTCCAGTATTCTGACCATGAGAAAATCCCATGGACAGAGGAGACTGATGGACTATAGTCCATGGGATCGCAAGTCAGACATGACTTAGCAACTGAACCACCAACACCAAAACTAGAGCTAGCCAGATGGGGTACAAGAGCCAGATGTACATAAATCACACCAAGAGTAAACACTTTAAAGTTGAATAATTTACATACTGGACATGAATTTCAGCAAACCTTGAACAAACTCTGGAAAATAGTAGAGCACAGAGGAATATGGCATGCTACAATCCATGAGGTCTCAAAAAGTTGGACATGACTTAGCAACTGAACAATAGCAATTTACATGCAGGTGAATCTCAGAACGAGTTGGGTAGTATTAACAAGCATGTACACTTATAGCTAGGACCACATTATTGTGACTCACTAAGTAAATAAACCCCAAATATTCATAACTCAGTAATACTTGTTCTCACTACAAGGATTTCTCCTCATTCTCAAGAGTGGAAGCTCACAATTTTTGTGAAAATCTGAAAACATTTTTCAAGTATGACAGGTAAAATAAATACACGTTTGGACAAAACTAAGAAACTTAATCACAAGTGGAGTTGCACTGAAATCTACAGAATATACTCTATGCAAACAGAAAGTGATCCTAGATAAAGAGGCTGAAATGAATGAAAGGAAACCACAGGTATAAACATGTGACTAAATATAAACAAATATTCACTGAAATAACAGGTAATATACTGTTTAAAGGGATTGAATATGTAGAATTCAGATACAGAACAGGAATAACTTGTCAAGAGGAAGATAAACTGTTCTTTGAGTCTTATATTGTCTTGGAAGGACAATATAAATTTTGCAGTAGCTAAAACTTCTAATAAGAGACGAATAAAAGTTGAAAAGTAGGCATCCTTGTCTTTTTCCTGATTTCAGCTTTTCATGTTGAATATGATGTTAGCTGTTGGTTTGTCATATAAGGCCTTTATTATGTTGAAATACAAAATATATATGAATTATCTGGTTAATGTGTTAAGGCCAGTGTTTCAGTATTGATTTTCTACCTAGATGATCTGTCCAAAGATGTAAATGAATCATTGTATTCATGCAAAGAGTGGATTCATTGGAAAAGACTTTGATGCTGGGAGGGATTGGGGGCAGGAGGAGAAGGGGACGACAGAGGATGAGATGGCTGGATGGCATCACTGACTCTATGGACGTGAGTCTGAGTGAACTCCAGGATTTGGTGATGGACAGGGAGGCCTAGCATGCTGCAATTCATGGGGTCACCATGAGTCGGACATGACTGAGTGACTGAACTGAACTATTATTGTATCAGTGTTGAATTGTCCTTTTATGTCCATTAATATTTGCTTTATATATTTGGGTTATCCTACATCAGATACAATATATAGTTACAATTTATATGTCTACTTGGATCGAGTCCTTCTTTATCTCTTATTACAGTCTTTGTTTTAAAGTCTATTTCAGTTCAATTCAGTCGCTCAGTCATGTCCCACTCTTTGCTACCCCATGGACTGCAGTACGCCAGGCCTCCTGGTTCATCACCAACTCCTGGAGTTTACTCAAACTCATGTCCATTGAGTCAGCGATGCCATCCAACCATCTTATCCTCTGCCGTCCTCTTCTTCTCCCACCTTCAATCTTTCACAACATCAGGCTCTTTTCCAATGAGTCAGTTCTTCACATCAGGTGACCAAAGTATTGGAGTTTCAGCTTCAACATCGATCCTTCCAATGAATCAGGACTGATTTCCTTTAGGATGGATTGGTTGTCTCTTCTTGCAGTCCAAGGGACTATCAAGAGTTGTCTCCAACGATACAGTTCAAAAGCATCAATTCTTCGGCATTCATCTTTCTTTTTAGTCCAATTCTCACATCCATACATGACTACTGGAAAAATCATAGCCTTGACTAGATGGACCTTTGTTGGCTAAGTAATGTCTCTGTTCTTTAATATGCTGTCTAGGTTGGTCATAACATTCCTTCCAAGGAGTAAGCATCTTTTAATTTCATGGCTGCAGTCAACATCTGCAGTGATTTTGGAGCCTAAAAGTCTATTTGGTCTGATATAAATATGGTAACCTGCCTTCTGATATAAATATGGTAGCCTGGCTTTGTATTCATTTCCATTTGCCTAGAATACCTTTTCCATCCCCTTTCAGTCTGTCTGTGTATTGAGATTTGAAGTGAGCGTCTTGTAGGGGGCATGTATATATATATGGATCTTATTTTTATGTTCATTCATCTACTCTCTGTTTCTTAATTGAAGCATTTTCCCATTTACATGTAATGAAATTATTGATAGGTATATACTTATTGCCAATTTGCTAATTGACTTTATATTTGTAGCTTTTTGTTCCTTTCTTCTTTTTTTCCCCCACATTGTGATTTGAGGAGTATCTTTGATGTTATATTTGGATTTCTTCTTTTTTTGGTGTATCTATTATTGATGTTTTGTTTGTGGCTATCAAAAGTCTTCTATATAGCAAAATATGAAGGATTATTTTAAGTTACTGATCTCAATTTTGAAAACACTTTAACAACCTTGTATTTTTTACTGCCCCTTACAAATACTAACTGCTTTGACATGATATTTACATCCTTTTGTTTTGTGTATCCCCTAACTGCTTATAGTGGAAATAGATGACTTTACTACTTTTATTTTTTAATCTTTCTACTAGGTTTATAAGTGGTTGAGCTATTACTGTTACTGTGTATTTGCCTTATCAAAATTTCTTGCATTTTAAATGTTTACATTGTGACTAGTTGTGGATTTTTATTTTCCATTTAGAGAAGAAGCCTCTTTAACATTTCTTCTGAAGCTTATTTTGTGATGTTGAATGCTTTTGGCTTTTTCTTATCTGTTAAACATTTTTAAAATTTATTTGTTTTTAATTGAAGGATAATTGCTTTACAGAATTTGGTTGTTTTCTGCAAAACCTCAACATGAATCAACCATAAGTATACATATATACACTCCCTTTTGTACCTCCCTCCCATCTCCCTTCCATCTCACCCCTCTTGGTTGATACAGAGCCCCTGTTTGAGTTTCCTGAGACATACAGCAAATTCCCCTTGGCTATCTATTTTATATACGGTAACGTAAGTTTCCATGTTACTTTGTCCATCCATCTCACCTTCTCCTCCCCTCTCCCCATGTCCATAAGTCTATTCTGTATGTCTATTTTTCCAATGCTGCCATGCAAGTAAATTCTTCAGTACTATTATTTTAGATTCCATGTATGTGTATTAGTATATGATAATTATCTCTCTCTTTCTAACTTACTTCACTCTGTATAAAACTCTAGGTTCATGTACCTTGTTAGAATTGACTCAAATGCATTCTTTTTTATGGATGAATAATATTCCAAACCCTAAAGATACTATCTATGGGAGAAAGTGAAGAGGAACTAAAAAGCCTCTTGATGAAAGTGAAACAGGAGAGTGAAAAGTTGGCTTAAAGCTCAACATTCAGGAAACTAAGATCACGGCATTTGGTACCATCACTTCATGGGAAATAGATGGGGAAACAGTAGAAACAGTGTCAGACTTTATTTTTGGCGCTCCAAAATCACTGTAGATGGTGATTGCAGCCATGAAATTAAAAGATGCTTACTCCTTGGAAGGAAAGATATGACCAACCTAGATAGCATAATAAAACGCAGAGATATTACTTTGCCAACAAAAGTCCATCTAGTCAAGGCTATGGTTTTTCCAGTGGTCATGTATGGATGTGAGAGTTGGACTGTGAAGAAAGCTGAGTGCCGAAGTATTGATGCTTTTGAACTGTGGTGTTGGAGAAGACTCTTGCAAGTCCCTTGGACCTCAAGGAGATCCAGCTAGTCCATCGTAAAGGAGATCAATCTTGGGTGTTCATTGGAAGGACTGATGCTGAGGCTGAAACTCCAGTACTTTGGCCACCTCATGGGAACATTAACTCATTGGGAAAGACCCTGATGCTTGGAGGGATTGGGGGCAGGAGGAGAAGGGGACGACAAGGATGAGATGGCTGGATGGCATCACCAACTCGGTGCACACGAGTTTGGGTGAATTCTGGGAGTTGGTGATGGACGGGGAGGCCTGGCGTGCTTCGATTCATGGGGTCACAAAGAGTTGGACACGACTGAGTGACTGAACTGAACTGAAAGATACTATCAGAAAATTACTGGAGCTGATTAGTGAATTTAACAAAGTTGCAGGAGATAAAATAAATACACAGAAATCACTTGCATGTCTATATACTAACAGTGGAAAATCAGAATGAGAAATTAAGGAATCAATCACATTTACCATTGCAACTAAAATATATATATATATATATATATCTGAGAATAAACTTAACTAAAGAGATCCAACCAGTCCATTTTGAAGGAGATCAGCCCTGGGATTTCTTTGGAAAGAATGATGCTAAAGCTGAAACTCCAGTACTTTGGCCATCTCATGTGAAGAGTTGACTCATTGGAAAAGACTTTGATACTGGGAGGCATTGGGAACAGGAGGAGAAGGGGACGACAAAGGATGAGATGGCTGGATGGCATCAGTGACTTGATGGAGGTGAGTCTGAGTGAACTTTGGAGTTGGTGATGGATAAGGAGGCCTGGCGTGCTGCGATTCATGGGATTGCAAAGAGTTGGACACGACTGAGCGACTGAACTGACTGAAATGAAGGTAACAAAAGAACTGTGCACAGAAAACTATGACACTGATGAAAGAAATAAAAGATGACATAAACAGATGGAGAGATAATCCATGTTCCTGGGTAGGAAGAATCAATATTGTGATAATGATTATACTACCAAATGCAGTCTACAGGTTCAATGCAATCCCTATAAAATTGCCGATGGCATTTTTCACAGAACTAGAACAAAAAATTTCACAGTTCGTTTGGAAACACAAAAGACCCTGAATAGCCAAAGCAGTCTTGAGAAAGAAGAATGGAACTGGAAGAATCAACCTTCCTGACTTTAGATTATACTACAAAGCTACAGTCATCAAGACAGTATGGTGCTGGCACAAAAACAGAAATAACAGACCAACAGAACAAGATAGAAAACCCATGCACAGATGGATACCTTATTTTTGACAAAGGAGGCAAGAATATAAATTGGGGCAAAGACAGCCTCTTCAATAAATGGTGCTGGGAAAACTGGACAAGTACATGCAAA
Source organism: Capra hircus (assembly GCF_001704415.2). Classification (NCBI taxonomy): domain Eukaryota; kingdom Metazoa; phylum Chordata; class Mammalia; order Artiodactyla; family Bovidae; genus Capra; species Capra hircus. The sequence continues at coordinate 13,113,282 of NC_030812.1, forward strand.
AAAATGCAATTAAAACACTTCCTAACTCCATACACAAAGATAAACTCAAAATGGATTAAAGACCTAAATGTAAGACCAGGAAGTATAAAAATCTTAGAGGAAAAGATAGGCAGAACACTCAATAAAAATGAATCAAAAGTAAACAAGTGGGACCTCATTAAACGTAAAAGCTTTTGCACAGCAAAGGAAACGATAAGGTGAAAAGACAACCCTCAGCATGGGAGAAAATAATAGCAAATGAAACAACTGAAAAAGGATTAATTTCCAAAATATACAAGCAGCTCGTACAACTCAACACCAGAAAAAACAAGTAACCCAATCAAAAAGTGGGAAAAAGACCTAAACAGACATTTCTCCAAAGAAGACATACAAATGGCTAACACATGAAAAGATGCTCAACATCACTCATTATTGCTGCTGCTGCTGCTAAGTCGCTTCAGTTGTGTCTGACTCTGTGTGATCCCATAGACGGCAGCCCACCAGGCTCCCCCGTCCCTGGGATTTCTCCAGGCAAGAACACTGGAGTGGGTTGCCATTTCCTTCTCTAACACATGAAAATGAAAAGTGAAAGTGAAGTTGCTCAGTCATGTCCGAATCTTAGCGACCCCATGGACTGCAGCCCACCAGGCTCCTCCGCTCATGGGATTTTCCAGGCAAGAGTACTGGAGTGGGGTGCCATTGCCTTCGCCATCACTCATTATCAGAGAAATGCAAATTACTCATTATTAGATAAATGCAAATCATAACTACAATGAGATCACCTCACACTGGTCAGAATGGCCATCATCAAAAAGTCTACAAACAATAAATGCTGGAAAGGGTGTGGAGGGAACTCTCTTGCACTGTTGGTGGGAATGTAAATTGATACATCCATTATGGAAGACAATATGGAGATTCCTTAAAAAATTAGGAATAGAAGTACCATATGACCCAGCAACTCCACTCCTAGGCCTATACCCTGAAGGAACCAACATTGAAAAAGATTTTTCAATTTTGTATCCCGTTGTTAATTGCAGCACTATTTACAATAACTAGAACTCGGAAGCAATCTATATGTCTATCAATAGATGAATGTCTGTTAGACTTTTGATCTCTCCTTCTGAATGAAGACTTTGCCTGCTAGAGGACTGTTGATTATTGTTTTTTTCATTTCATCCGTTTAAATACACTGTGACACTTTCTTCTGTCCTGCAGTTTCTGTTTAAGAGTCATCTGATGGTCACTTTGGTGACCCCTGGTATGTAATGTTTCTTTTCCTTTTAATATTCTCTATGTTTATCTTTTGACATTTTAGTTACATTGTTTCTTACTGTAGTCATTTTTGGATTGATCCTGTCTGGGACTCTGCAAGTTCCCCCAACCTGAATGTTTGTTTCCTTTCTCAGATTAGGGGTGTTTTCAGCTTGTAGGTATGTCTAACATTAGGGGTGTCTTCAAACATGTTCTGTACCCCTTTCTCTCTTGCTTCTCCTTCTGGGACTCCTATAATAAGAATTAAATTTTCCTCATTTTTGTTGTTGTTGTTTTTGTTGGCCACTTTATTTTTTATTGAAGGATATTTGCTTTACAGAATTTTATGGTACATCAATAAGAACCAGCATTGTCCTCATTTAAAAAAAAAATCATTTTCTTTTTTTTCTGTTCTGCTTCAGTGATTTCCACTACTGTCTCTTCCACTACATTGCACTGATAAATTTGGCAAAGTTACAGAATACAAAATTAATTTATGGAAATCTTTTGTGTTTCTATACACTAACACTAAACTATCAAAAATAATTAAGAGAACAATCCCATTTATAATTGCATCAAAAAGAATAAAATATCTAGGAATAAATCTAATCAAGGAGGTAAAGTCTAGCACTCAGAAAACTATAAGATACTGATGAGAGAAACTGAGACAACACAGACAGATAAGAAATTACCGTGAAAATGGGTTGGGAGAAATCAATATTTTTAAAATGACCATACCACTCAAGGCAATCTACAGATTCAATGCAATCCATATCTGAATATGAATGGTATTCTTCACAGACATTAAACAAAACATTATAAAGTTTCTGAGGAAAAACAAAGGTTCTAGATAACCAAGCACTCTTGAGGGAAAAAAAAAAAAATTTGGAGGCATCATGCTTCCTTGCTCCAGACTATAATACAATGCTATACTAATCAAAACAGTATGGTACCAACAGAAAAACAGACACAGATTAATAGAGCAGAAGAGAGTCTCCAGAAAGAAATCCGCACATATATCAGAATTAATCTACAACAAAGGAGCCAGGGACATACAATGTGGAAAATATAGCCTCTTCAATAAATAGTGTTGGAAAAATCAGACAGTTATATGCAGAAGCATCACACTGGACTACTTTCTCACATCATATAGAAAATTAAACTCAGAATAAAGATATTTTTGAAAGACCTGAAACCATAATATTTTTAGAAGGAAACACTGGCAATATGATCCTTGATATGGAGCTTAGTAATACTCTTTGGATCTATCTCCTCAAACAAAGGTAAGCAAAGGCAAAAATAAAGAAATGGAATTACATCAAACCAAAAGGCACAGTGAGTAAAAACATCACAAAATATTACCATGCCAATACTGGTTGGTGGGTTGTACATGTGGCCTGACACAAGGAGTCATACTGGAATTACTGGGAATGATACCCTTCCTCCATCTGGAGTTATGGACATGCAGGATGATGTAATCCTGGGGGAACCAGTTGCCTTTCTTTTCTCACTGCTAGAACCAGACTGAAAATGAAGCCATCAGGGAGCACAACGACATCAGTAAGTAAAAAACCAATGACACAAATTTATGATGAATGCTAGAACAAACAATGTGAGCATTGACTTCCCACTTCTTGTTTATTTAAAGAAATTTGAGTTGGTTTCTGCCACCTGTGATTCAGAGGTATTGACTATCTCAGTCCTTCTAAAATCTTAAATTCAGTATTGAAACCAAAAGGCAGGAGTCAGGCAAGCAAATGGGTTAAGCAAGCCAGGTAAACAGTTGTCACCCCCTTACTTCCTTATTTCCTAAAGCCTTTAAAACTATCTATTTTGTCTCTGCAAAAGAATAAAAATATTTCAGTTAAAAAGTAAGAATTTCTAACTTTTCTTTTGTCTTAGCCAAATGTTGTAAGCAATAGAATACTTGACATTGATGCGTCTGGAGAATTCATTCCCCATCAGAAGCAGCAGCTACTATTATGCTCCAGCAGATATTTGTCATTCAAAAATGTTGGCTCAGTGTGGATATATTTTATGATTTTTCAAGAGAGGATAGATTTTTTTCATTAAATTCCTCTGTTTTTAATTGTGAAAATTAATTCAAGTTTGTTTTAGACAATGTGTATGCCAAATAAAACACATCTGCAGACAAGATTCATCTGGGGATCCAGCAGTTTGGAACATTTTTCTCATTGTAATCATCTTGAAATGACGTTTCAGATAGTTCTCAAGAGTTCTTTCTCTCTCTTCTTCCTTCCCTCCCTCTCTTCCTCTGTCCTATCCTCTCTCCTGCATATCTGCATGTCTACTTGGTACTTAGAAAAGCTAACTTGTTAATAAAGTTAAACAGAAAAAAAATTAATTTTTACATGCTGTGAGGAAAAGATAAATTCATGGCTTATATAAGGTAATGACTATTCATTGTTAGTCTTTTTAGTTAAAAGAGTAGATGAAGAATAATAGGTTTAAATAACAGAGACATATTGTTAAATATAAAGAAAATGCTCTATCTATTAATAGATAAAATGTAATTCTATTATGTGGTCAGGCATATTTTGGAATAGACACAGATATATACATTCGTCATCACTTCTGAAATAAGAGAACAGCACACTGAATTAGAATTAAGGAATATTGATTAGTTCACAAAGGGAATGTCTTTGTTGAGAAATATTGATGAAGGTTTCAACAAGGTGTCAATATTTTGACATTCTGTAAAAATTTTGGCATTCTCAGTATCATAAACAGAAGGGAAAACTGGATAGAGTTTTGAAATAGATGATTTAAGGAGAAAATGTCTGAGCTCATTTGGTTTAAAAACAAAATGGATAAAAGGGGAGGTGTGAGCTTGTTATTCAAAGAATACTTTAGCAAAACCACATGCCTCTTTCTCAACAGCATTAATGTAAGGATTGTAATCAAAATAAATATATGTAAATATATTTAATATCTTTCCATTCAGGGTGAAAGCCCAGGATATTATCATTATAGCATTTATAATATGATATATATTACTAGTCATAACATTTCAGTACAAAAATTGGGGATATGATTAAGAGTGACTAAATAAATCAAGAAGCTATGATTCATGGAATCCAGCTGTTCAAGATACAACCAACCTATAAAGTCACAGTAATCTCATCCACCTAAAAGATGGGGCTAAGATGGTACCTCTGTACTTCTGGCACATAAAGAACTTCATCAATCAGATATTGCTGCAGTACAAATCACCCCTGAAGTTGGTGGCATAATATAATATCTGTGTTTTATTGCTTACCAGTATATCCTGTGAGTGGCAGTTCTTCTGGTCTTATCTGGACTTCCACATGCGTCTGCAGTTAGCTCTGGGGCAGATACGCAGCTGTGCTAATTTTGTCTGGACGCACATATTTGGAGTTGGCCTATCATTGGCTGTGCAGATCAGCTCCCCTCCATGTGTCTTCTCATTCCCCAGGAGGCTGATCTAGGCTTATGCTTGTAGCAGAGGTAGGAAAGCAAGATGGAGATCAAAAGTGTTCAAGGACTCTGATTCTCAGGTTCTGAACTGGCACACTGTCACTCCAGAACATTCTGCTGGTTTAGGCAAGTAACTTCCCTGATTCAAAGACCAGGGGAATAAACTCCAGCTTATAATGAAATGAACTGCAAATTCACATTGTAAAATTTGTGAATACAAGGAAGTTTGGAAGTTTTGTACCATGGTTGCAATAAGTCCACCAAAAGACACCCAGCAGAGATAACGGACTTGGAAGTTCTTTGAATTTTGTTTAAAAGAGAAAATGCAATTTATAAGCACTTTACATAGTCCATCTCACCCACACACAAACATACATATACATATACACACACATTCACTCACTCACACCCCCTCCCTCCTCTCTCTCTCTCATTCTTCCTAAGACTGGTGCCTTTTACTATAGCTCCAAAATATCTGAGAAAATCTTTAACTAAATTCTACTTTTAATGCAACATCGAAGAGAACATAAAGAGCGGTGGTGGATCAGTTATGGAAAGGTGCTTCCTATGGGCTCAAGCTGCAATAGTAGAACATTGCCCGTGGCAGACAGCATCCCACAGTGAAGAGAATGAGAAGCCTGTGGCCTTGAGAGGGCTGAAAGTACCAGAAATTCAGGTCTGTACCGTAACTAGACTAACTTCATGCATAGGCAATGACGTGTCATTGTCAGGGCACGTTGTCTAAGTGTGCGTGGCTTTTGCTGCTATAGCGATACCTGATGGATGTTCAGGGAAATACCAGGTTTCAGATATACAGAGTCCACATCAAGCTTTGTTTAGACAGACAATTTCAGCATTTAATCTTCAGACACTCTCTGAAAGCTAACCTCACTAATTATGTTATCTGTGAATAATAACTGAGTCAAATATCTTCCCTACGTTTCAGGGTATCAGTTATTTACTGAACATGTTTGGAAAAGTCATAGAGGTATTCTGAAACTTACTCGATACTTATCTATGGGAATGTCATCATCATATCCATTATCCCTGTCCTCAAACCTTGGTACTAATTTTGTTTTCCAACTCACTCGCCTAATTCCTATCTTTCTCTCATAGAATCAATCTCTATGTTCTGTTTTCTTAATACTTCTTTAATTTTGCTCTAATTCATCCCTTTCTCTAATTCCCAATATCAAAAACCATAGTAAAATTACATATTTTCTTGCCCAGAATAGCTCTCCCAACTTTATTTACAATTAATCCTTTCCAATTTACCTGCATTATTTTACCACATGTTCTTTCAAAAACACAAATCTGAACAGATCTATTCACTGTTTTGAATCTTTCCAATATTTCTTGGGAAAATAATTATTAAGACATTAAAAGTTTCCATAGCATATTTCTAGCCTGCCTCTATATTCTATCTCCCTCACCTTGTTTTATAGTCTTCACCTCGATTGAAATCCTTGGAGATCTACAATACTAGTATCCACCATTGCCTATGCTAATAGGCTATGCTTTTTTTCTTTTTATTAATTCTAATATATCTTCCTGGTTTCATCTTTAGAGTCATTTCTCCAAAGAACCTTTCTATGACTCACTGATTCTGTGTTAGATTTCCTCTGCTTAGTACCCTACATAACTGCCCCAGTCACCAACAGACTACTGCTGTTGGTACTGCTCAGGAAAGGTTTCTTCTTGTGTATGTGTGTATAGCTTTAATATGGTTGTCATTTCACCAGCAAAGGAAGGACAGAATTTAAGATTCACCTTGCCTCATATTTTATTTTCAAAAAGTAAATAAAATGTGAATATCTTCATGTCTTTTTTTTTTAGTTTTATGAAGCATCATTTAGAGAATTGTTCAATATATCCATCTTTATTAGATAATTAATTCTTATACTGTTTAAGCAATGAGTATTATTTTTAGAACCTCCTTGAAGTTGCTATTTCTTTTTTAACTTCACTATAAACAAAACTAAAATCAAGCTGTCCTGAGCAAGCTTATTCTGTCTGTTTAACAGATGACAAAATGTCTTAAATTGACTTTTAATAAAAAGTATTATTATCTATTTGAATGTGAAGAAAATGAAGCCATGAAATAGCCTCTTTTATTATAAACTTGACATTATGAAAACTCATCTGTTTACTACTTATGTTAGAATGTTATAAATTGGATCATAGCTGTAATCCATGTGACATTACAATAATTTCCAGAGCACTTCAATCATAGACTAAGGGCAAATGATAACCACTCAATTTTTAATCACTTTAGAAAACTCTAAACACATGATATTTAAATATGAAATACTAGTACCTAAAAAATAATAGCAGGGCTCTTCTATTGTTAAAGGAACTTCCAATAAGTCTTAGGAGATATTTCAATAGAAATATCTCTTTGTTATATCCTTCTTCATATCTACCATGATTCTTGTTACACTGTCTCAGGGGATGCCCAGTGAATAACTGTAAAGTGTGTATAGGAAGAAAGAATTGCAGAAAATTTTCCCCAATATTAAACTAACTAGTACAATGTCCTGGCTTTGGATTCAGAGCAGAAGTCATATACTAAATTCCCACTTAAAATCTAATAACTAAAAGTAAGCTAATCTCATCAAACACCAGTCCCTGAATCACAAAATTGGCACAATAGTACCTAACAATGGATACACAGCAATAGAATTGCTTGACAATCAAATTAGACAATAAATGAAATAAATGTGAAATATGCTTGACACGTGTGCTCAGTCACTTCAGTCGTGTACAACTCTTTGTGACCCAGTGGACTGTAGCCCTCCAGGCTCCTCTGTCCATGGGATTTCCCAGTCAAGAATACTGGAGTGGGTTGCCATGCCCTCCTCCAGAGATCTTCCTGACCCAAGGGTTGAACTCACATCTCCTGCATTGCAGGCAGATTATTTACCTGCTAAGCCACGGGGGAAAGCTGTGCTTGACATAGATGAGGTGCTCAATATATTAATAACATAGTTTCTTACTATGCGAATCCTAAGTAGTAAAATTTTGATTAAGATGTATTTGAAAATAATTCTACAATTAAAATCTGGACAGTCCTTTCTTCCTAACAAATCTGTTTCATACTTTTAAGAATGCATTAAGTTCTAAGTTCTAAGCAGTTATTCTAAAATGAGAGTGTATGGGGTATCTTAAACTTTGAATGTGCTCTCAACCCTCTTAAACCTTCCCCTCTGGTCTGTGAGTCACCTTTGTAAGAGCTGTATTAGCAGGTGTCCATATCTTTTGGTTTCAGGTTGGATTTAGTCAACAAAAAACCCTAATAGGAAAACAAAGGAAGACAAAACAAACTGGCCAGATTATTCTCCCCTGGTCCTTTGCTCCAGGGAACTGGCTATTTAACATGAACTGAAAATCTGTACGATTATTTATTTCCAGGTTCCCAAAACCACTACCCTTACTTTCCCCTTCTATCAATGGTACTAGGAATGGTAAGAGGCGTGATGATACTAAGCCCAGAAATAAGCCTCTTGGTTCTTCTAAATGCAGACTTTTATAAATAGTCTCCCTGAAAATGAACTATTCTCAAATGATCCTGTCTTGAGTGTGCAACTACAGTATGTCTCCCACATATGAGTGAGTTCCAGTCTGGAGCACATTCATAACTCCAATTTGTTCATAAATTCAGCAAAGTAAGTCCAACAGTTAGAACCATAATTGGAACAATGGACTGGTTCAAAATTGGGAAAGGAATATGTCAAGGCTGTATATTGTCATCCTGCTTATTTAACTTATATGCAGAGTACATCATGTGAAATGTCAGGCTGGAGGAAGCACAAGCTGGAATCAAGATTGCTGGGAGAGAAATATCAATAACCTCAGATATGCAGATACCACCCTTATTGCAGAAAACAAAGAGAAACTAAATAGCTTCTTGATGAAGGTAAAAGAGGAGAGTGAAAAAGCTGGCTTAAAACTCAATGTTCAAAAAATGAAGATAATGGCATCTAGTCCCATCACTTCATGGCAAATAGATGGGGAAACAATGGAAACAGTGGCAGACTTTATTTTCTTGGGTTCCAAAATCACTGCAGATGGTGACTGCAGCCATGAAATTAAAAGATGCTTGTGCCTTGGAAGGAAAGTTATGACCAACCTAGATAGCATATTCAAAAGCAGAGAGATTACTTTGCCAACAAAGGTCCATCTAGTCAAAGCTATGGTTTTTCCAGTAGTCATGTATGGATGTGAGAGTGGACAGTAAAGAAAGCTGAATGCCGAAGAATTGATGTGCTTGATCTGTGGCATTGGAGAAGACTCTTGAGAATCCCTTGGACTGCACGGAGATGAAACTAGTCAATCCTAAAGGAAATCAGTCTGAATATTCATTGGAAGGACTGGTGCTGAAGCTGAAGTTCCAATACTTTGGCCATCTGATGTGAAGAACTGACTCATCAGAAAAGACCCTGATTCAGGGGAAGATTGAAGGCAGGAGCAGAAGGGGATAACAGACGATGAGATGACTGGATGGCATCACTGACTTGATGGACATGAGTTTGAGCAAGCTCTGGGAGATGGTGAAGGACAGGGAAGCCTGGTGAGCTGCTCTCCATGGGGTCACAAAGAGTTGGATACGACTAAGCAACTGAAGAACAACCAGCAAAGTGAGCCTAGATACCCAACTAACACAGTTGGCTATGTATACTGTGCTTTAATATATTTATAATACTTTTCACACACATAGTACATAAAAAGCAAATGTAAAAAGTAAAACCTTTTTAATCTTATGTTACAGTACCTTGAAGAGCATAGTAGTACCAGCTGCATCATAGCTGTTTTTACACTTGTTTCTGGACATCCTGGACTTGAAATAAATATACTTTACTCTACACAGACTGTACAGTAAAGCATGAAAACTCACAATCACTTGTAGAGGATGCATGCATGTGGCATTGTATGCCAGACACATGAACTAACTTACATGATTGCACAGGTGAACACATGTTTTCATTTTTGAAAGTTTTCAACTTGAAGGTTTTTATGTAGGGGACTTACTGTATTTCCTATTGAGGCCTTTATTGGTAGGATTAAACAGACACTTGTAATGATATTCTGCGATTGGATTGGTTAAAGGGTAATTATGTATAGGGATAATTTCACTGCTAGTGGAGTATAGGGTGGAGAAAAGGGCCATAGAAAATCTACATCAAGAAGTGACATCACATCCAATTAAATTATTATCTCTTGTGGCATGATTGAAATGCAGATGAAAGAAAGAGGGTTGGGAGAACAAGTCCCAGTTGGTACAGGCAGTAATGGTTATAAAGATTGGGTGTTCCCCATGGCTCTCGAGAGTCTACATAGGGAAAAAGAGGACTAAACTATACAATCTTAAAATAAGAAACAGAGAGCCTGTATGGGACTTTGATGGAGCATCCTATCTCTAGTAATAGGAGAGCAGATATGACTGTGTAAGTTAAGATCAGATTATAGCAGTGGCAGATTTATAGTGCTAATTGTGTTGGGGAACAGAACTTGGTATGTGGGGTAGGGATCTGGGAAAATAAATGGAAGAGCCTGAAAATTCTAAACTCTCTTGAGCTCTTCCTGGACAAGGCACCTCCTCTTCCCCAGAAAGCTGCTTTCTTCTGTCTAAAAGCCATTCCAGAGGAGAGAGGGAAAGATGATGGAGGAATAGGATGGGAAGACCACTTTCTCCCTCACAAATTCCTCAAAAGAACATTTCAACGCCGAGCAAACTCCACAAAACAACTTCTGTAGGCTGGCAGAGGACATCAGGCAACCAGAAAAGCAGACCATTGTCTTCAAAAACAGGTAGGGAAAAAATATAAAAGACGAAAAAGGAGACAAAGGAGGTGGGGAGGGAGCTCCGTCCTGGGAAGGGAAGCCCGTCCCGGGAAGGGAATTTTAAGAAGAGAGGTTTCCAAACACCAGGAAACACTCTCCCTGCCGAGTCTGTGGCGAGCCTTGGAAACACAGAGGGCAACATAACAGGAAGGAAAAATAGATAAATAATTAAAACCAACAGATTACAAGTCCAACAGTAACTCCCCCAGCGGAAAAGCAGCACAGACGCCTGCATCCGCCATTGGGAAGTGGGGGCAGGGCCGGGACGCGCGGGAGGCGCGGGCTGCAGAGATTTGTAAGAATCGGGCAGGAACGCCCCACGTGCAACCAGAACGATCTAACCTGGGCTAGCAAACCAGACTGTGGGATAGCTACCACGCGAAAAGCTCGAACATAAGACACCGCCAGGACTGAGCACAGAACAAAGGACGGAACGGAAAAAGCCGGCTGCCGACCATCCCCCACCGGGGACAGGCAGCCAGAGCCGTAAGGACTGGAAAGGGGCAATTGCAGACCCGGAGAGACTTGACTTACCTAACTGCAAGCAGGCTCCTTTGCTAAGACTTCTGGGGGTGCTGGACAGTCACAATCTGCCTCATGGGGTGCGCCAGCGGTCTACCCAGAAAGCTGAGCAGCAGCGGCAGAAAAGGTGACAAGCCACAGTGATCGCGCTTGCCAAACTCCTGAGCTACTCGGACCTGGGAAGGGCACAAAGCGCAGTCCCAGCCGAATTTGCGCCTCTGAGGGCTGCCTGAGCACCGAACCTGAGCGGCTTGGACCGGGGAAGTGCACGCAGCCTAGGGCTGGCCCCAGACGGTTCCCGGCTTAGCATCGTAGAGCCGGAGCACTTTGTGCGCCGCGAGAAAGGACAGGCCAAGTGGGGCAGAGATACTGTGTGCACACGACAGTGCTATTTGTTTGCAGCATCCCCCCTCCCCACAGCGCGACTGAACTAGTGAGCCTAAAAAACCAGCAAACAGAAGAAGTTAAACAGAGGGAACCACCTTGGAAGTGATCCCACAGGGCCCGTAACACCAGAGAATGGCAAGATATATTTTCACTATTTTTAAAATCATTCCTTTTTTTTTGCTTTTTTTTCTTTTTTTTTCTAACTTTTTTTAAATTGTTAAGTCTTCTATTTCTCCTCTAATTTTTGTTTCTATAACCTATTAGTACTATTAAAAAAAAAAAAAAAGACTTTTTTTTTTTTTTTAAGGCAAACACCATATATAGTCTTTGGACGGTTGTTGGTTTTCTTTGTTTGTTTGTTTTGTTTGTTTGTTTTTTAATAATTCTTTTTTTTTCTTTCTTCCTTTTTCCTTCTGCTTTTCTTTAATATTGTATCTTTGAAAATCCAACCTCTACTCTAGATTTTTAATCTTTGTTCTTAGGTTTTTGTTGTCAATTTTGTGCATTTAAAAACCCAAACTTCACTACCCAAGTTTACCTGAGAGCGAGATTACTGGCTTGACCACTCTCTCCTCCTCTGGACTCTCCTTTTTCTCCACCAGGTGGCCTCTGTCTCTTTTCTCCCCCATCTCTTCTCTATCCAACTCTGTGAATCTCTGTGTGTTCCAGACGGTGGAGAACACCTAAGGAACTGGTTACTGGCAGGATTTGTCTCTCTCCAACTCATTCCTCTCTCTTATCCTCCTGGCCACCTCTGTCTACTTCCTCCCTCCCCTCTTCCCCGTATAACTCTGTAAATACCTCTGAGCTGTCCAGACTATAGAGCGCACATAAGGAAGTGACTACTGGCTAGCTTGCTCTCTCCTCTTTTGATCTCAATGCATCGCATTCCAGTTACCTCTAACTACCCCCTCCATCTTCTCTTCTCCTTGTAACTCAGTGAACCTCTCTGAGTGTCCCTCAATGTGGAGAAACTTTTCATCTTTAACCTAGATGTTTTACCATCAGTGCTGTATAGATGGAGAAGTCTAGAGGCTACTGTAAAAATAAAACTGAAAACCAGAAGCAGGAGGCTTAAATCCAAAGCCTGAAAACATTAGAGAACTCTTGAATTCAGGGAACATAAAGCAATAGGAGCTCATCAAATGCCTTCATACCTACACTGAAACCAAGCTCCACCCAAGGGCCAACAAGTTCCAAAACAAGACATACCACGCAAATTCTCCAGCAACACAGGAACACTCCCCTGAGCTTCAATATACAGACAGCTCAAAATTATCCCCAAACCTTTGATGTCTCATAACCCATTACGGGTCACTCCACTGCACTCCAGAGAGAAGAAACCCAGCTCCACCCACCAGAACTCCAACACAAGCCTCCCTAACCAGGAAACCTAGACAAGCCACTGATACAACCCCACCCAAAGTGAGGAAGCTCCATAATAAAGAGAACTCCACAAATTCCCAGAATATAAAAAGGCCACCCCAAACGCAGCAATATAACCAAGATGAAGAGACAGAGGAATACACAGCAGGTAAAGGAACAGGAGAGTTGCCCACCAAAGCAAACAAAAGAGGAAGAAGTAGGGAATCTACCGGAGAAGGAATTCCGAATATTGATAGTGAAAATGATCCAAAATCTTGAAATCAAAATGGAATCACAGATAAATAGCCTAGAGACAAGGATTGAGAAGATGCAAGAAAGGTTTAACAAGGACCTAGAAGCAATAAAAAAGAGTCAAAATATAATGAATAATGCAATAAATGAGATCAGAAACACTCTGGAGGCAACAAATCATAGAATAACGGAGGCAGAAGATAGGATTAGTGAAATAGAAGATAGAATGGTAGAAATAAATGAATCAGAGAGGAAACAAGAAAAACGAATTAAAAGAAATGAGGACAATCTCAGAGACATCCAGGACAATATGAAACGCTCCAACATTCAAATTATAGGAGTCCCAGAAGAAGAAGACAGAAAGAAAGATCATGAGAAAATCCTTGAGGAGATAATAGTTGAAAACTTCCCTAAAATGGGGAAGGAAATAATCACCCAAGTCCAAGAAACCCAGAGAGTTCCAAATAGGATAAACCCAAGGCGAAACACCCCAAGACACATATAAATAAAATTAACAAAGATCAAACACAAAGAACAAATATTAAAAGCGGCAAGGGAAAAACAACAAATAACACACAAGGGCATTCCCAGAAGGATAACAGCTGATCTTTCAATAGAAACTCTTCAGGCCAGGAGGGAATGGCAAGACATACTTAAACTGATGAAAGACAATAACCTACAGCCCAGATTACTGTACCCAGCAAGGATCTCATTCAAATACGAAGGAGAAATCAAAAGCTTTCCAGACAAGCAAAAGCTGAGAGAATTCAGCACCACCAAACCAGCTCTCCAACAAATTCTAAAGGATATTCTCTAGACAGGAAACACGAAAAGGGTGTATAAACCCGAACCCAAAACAATAAAGTAAATGGTAATGGGATCATACTTATCAATAATTACCTTAAACGTAAATGGGTTGAACGCCCCAACCAAAAGACAAAGACTGGCCGAATGGATACAAAAACAAGACCCCTCTATATGCTGCTTACAAGAGACCCACCTTAAAACAAGGGACACATACAGACTGAAAGTGAAACGCTGGAAAAAGATATACCACGCAAATAGAGACCAAAAGAAAGCAGGAGTGGCAATACTCATATCCGATAAAATAGACTTTAAAACAAAGGCTGTAAAAAGAGACAAAGAAGGCCACTACATAATGATCAAAGGAACAATCCAAGAAGATATAACAATTATAAATATATATGCACCCAATATAGGAGCACCACAATATGTAAGACAAATGCTAACAAGTATGAAAGGGGAAATCAACAGTAACACAATAATAGTGGGAGACTTTAATACCCCACTCACACCTATGGACAGATCAACTAAACAGAAAATTAACAAGGAAATGCAAACTTTAAATGATACATTAGATCAGTTAGACCTAATTGATATCTATAGGACATTTCACCCCAAAACAATGAATTTCACCTTTTTTTCAAGTGCTCATGGAACCTTCTCCAGGATAGATCACATCCTGGGCCACAAATCTAAATTTGATAAATTCAAAAAAATCGAAGTCATTCCAAGCATCTTTTCTGACCATAATGCATTAAGATTAGATCTCAATTACAGGAGAAAAACTATTAAAAATTCCAACATATAGAGGTTGAACAACACACTTCTGAATAACCAACAAATCACCGAAGAAATCAAAAAAGAAATCAAAATATGCATAGAAACGAATGAAAGTGAAAACACAACAACCCAAAACCTGTGGGACACTATAAAAGCAGTGCTAAGAGGAAAGTTCATAGCAATACAGGCATACCTCAAGAAACAAGAAAAAAGTCAAATAAATAGCCTAACTCTACAACTAAAGCAACTAGAAAAGGAAGAATTGGAGAACCCCAGAGTTAGTAGAAGGAAAGATATCTTAAAAATTAGGGCAGAAATAAATGCAAAAGAAACAAAAGAGACCATAGCAAAAATCAACAAAGCCAAAAGCTGGTTCTTTGAAAGGATAAATAAAATTGACAAGCAATTAGCCAGACACATCAAGAAGCAAAGAGAGAAAAATCAAATCAATAAAATTAGAAATGAAAATGGAGAGATCACAACAGACAACACAGAAATACAAAGGATCATAAGAGACTACTATCAGCAGTTGTATTCCAATAAAATGGACAACGTGGAAGAAATGGACAAATTCTTAGAAAAGTACAATTTTCCAAAACTGAACCAGGAAAAAATAGAAAATCTTCACAGACCCATCACAAGCACGGAAATTGAAACTGTAATCCGAAATCTTCCAGCAAACAAAAGCCCAGGTCCAGACGGCTTCACAGCTGAATTCTACCAAAAATTTTGAGAAGAGCTAACACCTATCCTACTCAAACTCTTCCAGAAAATTGCAGAGGAAGGTAAACTTCCAAACTCATTCTAGGAGGCCACCATCACCCTAATACCAAAACCTGACAAAGATGTCACAAAAAAAGAAAACTACAGGCCGATATCACTGATGAACATAGATGCAAAAATCCTCTACAAAATTCTAGCAATCAGAATCCAACAACACATTAAAAAGATCATACACCATGACCAAGTGGGCTTTATCCCAGGGATGCAAGGATTCTTCAATATCCACAAATCAATCATTTAATTCACCACATTGACAAATTGAAAAATAAAAACCATATGATTATCTCAATAGATGCAGAGAAGGTCTTTGACAAAATTCAACATCCATTTATGATAAAAACTCTCCAGAAAGCAGGAATAGAAGGAACATACCTCAACATAATAAAAGCTATCTATGACAAACCCACAGCAAACATTATCCTCAATGGTGAAAAATTGAAAGCATTTCCCGTAAAGTCAGGAACAAGACAAGGGTGTCCACTTTCACCGCTACTATTCAACATAGTTCTGGAAGTTTTGGCCACAGCAATCAGAGCAGAAAAAGAAATAAAAGGAATCCAAATTGGAAAAGAAGAAGTAAAACTCTCACTGTTTGCAGATGACATGATCCTCTACATGGAAAACCCTAAAGACTCCACCAGAAAATTACTAGACCTCATCAATGAATATAGTAAAGGTGCAGGATATAAAATCAACACACAGAAATCCCTTGCATTCCTATACACGAATAATGAGAAAGTAGAAAAAGAAATTGAGGAAACAATTCCATTCACCATTGCAATGAAAAGAATAAAATACTTAGGAATATATCTACCTAAAGAAACTAAAAACCTATATATAGAAAACTATAAAACACTGATGAAAGAAATCAAAGAGGACACTAATAGATGGAGAAATATACCATGTTCATGGATCGGAAGAATCAATGTAGTGAAAATGAGTACACTACCCAAAGCAATTTACAAATTCAATGCAATCCCTATCAAGCTACCAGCCACTTTTTTCACAGAACTAGAACAAATAATTTCAAGATTTGTATGGAAATACAAAAAACCTCGAATAGCCAAAGCAATCTTGAGAAAGAAGAATGGAACTGGAGGAATCAACTTGCCTGACTTCAGGCTCTACTACAAAGTCACAGTCATCAAGACAGTATGGTACTGGCACAAAGACAGACATATAGATCAATGGAACAAAATAGAAAGCCCAGAGATAAATCCACACACATATGGACACCTTATCTTTGACAAAGGAGGCAAGAATATACAATGGAGTAAAGACAATCTCTTTAACAAGTGGTGCTGGGAAAACTGGTCAACCACTTGTAAAAGAATGAAACTAGATCACTTTCTAACACCGCACACAAAAATAAACTCAAAATGGATTAAAGATCTAAATGTAAGATCAGAAACTATAAAACTCCTAGAGGAGAACATAGGCAAAACACTCTCAGACGTAAATCACAGCAGGATCCTCTATGATCCACCTCCCAGAATTCTGGAAATAAAAGCAAAAATGAAGAAATGGGATCTAATTAAAATTAAAAGCTTCTGCACAACAAAGGAAAATATAAGCAAGGTGAAAAGACAGCCTTCTGAATGGGAGAAAATAATAGCAAATGAAGCTACTGACAAACAACTAATCTCAAAAATATACAAGCAACTTCTGCAGCTCAATTCCAGAAAAATAAACCACCCAATCAAGAAATGGGCCAAAGAACTAAATAGACATTTCTCCAAAGAAGACATACGGATGGCTAACAAACACATGAAAAGATGCTCAACACCACTCATTATTAGAGAAATGCAAATCAAAACCACAATGAGGTACCACTTCACACCAGTCAGAATGGCTGCAATCCAGAAATCTGCAAGCAATGAATGCTGGAGAGGGTGTGGAGAAAAGGGAACCCTCCTACACTGTTGGTGGGAATGCAAACTAGTACAGCCACTATGGAGAACAGTGTGGAGATTCCTTAAAAAATTGCAAATAGAACTACCTTATGACCCAGCAATCCCACTGCTGGGTATACACACCGAGGAAACCAGAATTGAAAGAGACACATGCACCCCAATGTTCATCGCAGCACTGTTTATAATAGCCAGGACATGGAAACAACCTAGATGTCCATCAGCAGATGAATGGATAAGAAATCAGTGGTACATATACACAATGGAGTATTACTCAGCCGTTAAAAAGAATTCATTTGAATCAGTTCTGATGAGATGGATGAAACTGGAGCCAATTATACAGAGTGAAGTAAGCCAGAAAGAAAAACACCAATACAGTATACTAACACATATATATGGAATTTAGGAAGATGGCAATGACGACCCTGTATGCAAGACAGGAAAAAGGACACAGATGTGTATAATGGACTTTTGGACTCAGAGGGAGAGGGAGAGGGTGGGATGATTTGGGAGAATGGCATTCTAACATGTATACTATCATGTAAGAATTGAATCGCCAGTCTATGTCTGATGCAGGGTGCAGCATGCGTGGGGCTGGTGAATGGGGATGACCCAGAGAGATGCTGTGGGAGGGAGGTGGGAGGGGGGTTCATGTTTGGGAATGCATGTAAGAATTAAAGATTTTAAAATTTAAAAAAAATTAATTAAAAAAAATAAAAAATAAAAATCCTTGAAGAGTAAAAAAAAAAAAAAAAAAAAAAGCCATTCCACACTCTTCCCTGGTGGCTCAGTCAGTAAAGCATCTGCCTGCAATTCAGGAGACCTGGATTCGATCCCTGGGTCAGGGAAAAGCCCCTGGAGAAGGAAATGGCAACCCACTCCAATACTCTTGCTTGGAAAATCCCATGGAAAGAGAAGCCTGACTGGCAATTGTCTTTGGGGTTGCCAGGGTTGGACAGGGCTTAGTAAATAAACCACTCTGAGAAATATACCTCATGTGCTGATGCCAAATCTTCTCAAGATAATCCCTTTCCACAGTATTGCCTCCAGGACTATATACAGACTTAAAGTACATTTCAATTCAAATAGATATGGTTTCCTACATGGAAAGAGATAGATATTACACCAAAAATGTTCTCAGTTCTAAGATCTGTGTCTTCATGAAATTGGGGAGTATTATGGAGCTCAATCTAAAAGGGTTGGACTATATAGAAAGAAATTTATGTGTGATATAACCATGTATCATAATCATATATTATGACTTGATCACACTGAATTCATTACTTTGTTGAGCATTCACTGAGAATTTGGGTTTTAATGTATTGCCATAAGTGCATATGACTGATGTTACCATTAAAGGTCTGCTGGATTAGCGATCAAAATTTGGAATAAGTACTTACTTACAATCAATGCAGTTAAAATGTAGCAACTTTAAAAGCACAGGATTGAGAAAGAAATTCATAGGCTGCTGAAAGAGCAGCCTTTTAGAAGCAATATGCTTCTACACCTCTAAGAAGGTCTAGAAAGCACCTCCTTATCAAAAACATTAAGAGATACCTTGGATTGTGGTACCAGGATATTTGAAGAGCTCTGTGCCAGTTCGACTGTGCAAGGTATGACAGTGTGAAATATTTAAACAGATTGGTTCCCCTATCTGAAGCAGAAAAAGGGGATCCTAGAAGAGAAGAAATCCGGCGTTATGATTCAATGCATAGCATTGAAGAGGGTGTATGTGCGCCATAAAATACAAAGACAAAAGGATAATCCAGTGGTTTCCACATTTCTCTGCACATTAGGATCACCTGGTGAGTTGAAAAAAAAAAATCTATTTCCCAGGTCACCTGCCATACAAACTAAATTACAATGTATGCAGTGAGACATAGGAATCAGTAATTTAAAAATATTTCCCAGATGATTACAATGTGAACCTGACCTTGGAAAACAACAGGTTAATCCATTTTTGATCCCAGGAATCTGCAGCAAGAGCCTATTTATCACAGTCTCTCTAGAATTTAAAATTAAACAGGTTGACAGCCTACTAAGATATTATATGATATGCACTGATAATTAGAAGAAAAAAAATCTGCATCTCCTGGGTTGAAACCTAAGTTATTATTATCATAGTGAGAATTTACAAATTATAAATTGAACAGAAGTCAAAGGAGGCTCAGGAATGAAGGAAAACACCAAACATGATATGAAGATGTAGGACTGAAAGTAGCAATAGAGTTTGAAAGGGTTAAATTGTCACAGTTATTAAGGGACAGTTGCTGGTTTACAATGACAATATATATTAAATCTTATGTATTGTAATAAAGGATATTGTCTAAATGTCAAAGTAGTATAAAACTAACTGCTAAAACAGATGTTAGAAACAGCAGAGATCCTAGGGGAGTAAAAAGAGTAGGGAATTTCCTGGAGAGTGTCATACACGCTCTGCACAGTTTGAGCATGCCTGCTCTTCCCTCAGCTAACCAATGTGCTATGTATCCTCTCTTCCACTTATCCTGGGGATGGTGGAAGTATCAAAAATTGAGTGACTCTTACTCCTTGGAAGAAAAGTTGTGACCAACCTAGACAGCATATTGAAAAGCAGAGATATTACTTTGCCAACAAAGGTCTGTCTAGTCAAGGCTATGGTTTTTCCAGTGGTCATGTATGGATATGAGAGTTGGACTGTGAAGAAAACTGAGCACCGAAGAACTGATGCTTTTGAACTGTGGTGTTGGAGAAGACTCTTGAGAGTCCCTTGGACTGCAAGGAGATCCAACCAGTCCATTCTGAAGGAGATCAGCCCAGGGATTTCTTTGGAGGGAATGACGCTGAAGCTGAAACAGTACTTTGGACACCTCATGCAAAGAGTTGACTCATGGGAGAAGACTGATGCTGGGAGGGATTGTGGGCAGGAGGAGAAGGGGATGACAGAGGATGAGATGGCTGGGTGGCATCACTGACTCGATGGACTTGGGTCTGAGTGAACTCCAGGAGTTGGTGATGGACAGGGAGGCCTGGTGTGCTGTGATTCATGGGGTCGTAAAGAGTCAGACACAACTGAGCGACTGCACTGAACTGAACTGATCCAGTCCCCAAGCTTTAAGATAAATTTGTAAAAAAATAAACTGATTAATAAGATTTTATCTTGGCTAATTTCTGTTTACAAATTTAATCATTTCCCTTAAAAAACAAACAAAAATCTTTCCGACTAGCTGATATGACAGCTCTCTTTCCTTTTAAATAGTCACCCTTTAAGGCTGAGTGAAGACGTTTATTGAATTTTATTACTTTCCTCAATCTGCAGTCTGATTCCAGCCTCCCATATGTTGCCTGAAACTGCCTGCTTGAAATCGCCACAGGAACTCTGTCATATCCAATAGTTTTTCTAGTTCTCATTATTTTATTCCTTTCTATAATTTGATGCCATTGCCCAGTCATAGCTGCTTTTGCTTTCTTTTTCTTCTCTTTTTGGATACTTCTTTCTTTTGCCTTCCTTACTGTGGACATTTCCTCCATGTACATTGCAAACTTATGCTATTCACTCCTATTATTTTTTCCTTCACTTTTTCTTCTTCAAGGTTCCAACATTGCAGGTAACTTTTGTACAGTTAAATTCACTTTTACTTATTCAGAACTGCAACATAGATTCTTTTATTACACTCCAAATAGCCACAATTTGAGTTGGGGTTTTGCCATAGTTTCAAATTTCCTGTTCAAAACTAAGGTAATGTTTGTTTTCCTCTCCGATCAGAGGGACTCGGATCTATGACATTGTTACCCAGAATGTTTCTCTTAATCTGCCTCTTTCTTTCCATTCCCTGAAGTCTCTTTCATCTCTTGCTGGGATTAATGCCATAAACACTTTACAGGTCTGCTTGTCTTCAGTCTCTCCTCACTCCACTCCCATAACATTTGGCCACTTGATTAAACTTTCAAAAACATTGATTGTATTAAGGTATGCCTCTGTACATAAACATGCCCTCAGGATAAAATGTGAACTCTAAGTGTGGCTTTCAGAGTCCTTCTTTATCTAACTCCCCCACCTACTGAATCCCTCCTCCCACTAGCTTTAGCTAATCACTGTCACATATGAATACTCTATGGTCCTTTTGTTCTCATTTTGCCTTCAGTATCTTTGTTTCATTCTGAAGACGATTTCTCTGCTAACTGCTCTAAACACTACAATGTCACTGTCTACTATCCAATAACTTTAAGTGATATTTTCTCAGTATTAAGAAATAAATTATGATACAGCCATAAAACTGACTTACATGAAGATAAATGGATTATTTAGTAATACAGGAAAATGCTCATAGTTAATTGATAATTTTTGTCAGGCTATGGTTTTTCCATCTTTGCATGAAATGTTCCCTTGGTATCTCTAATTTTCTTGAAGAGATCTCTAGTCTTTCCCATTCCGTTGTTTTCCTGTATTTCTTTGCATTGATCGCTGAAGAAGGCTTTCTTATCTCTTCTTGCTTTTGTTTGGAACTCTGCATTCAGATGCCTATATCTTTCCTTTTCTCCTTTGCTTTTCGCTTCTCTTCTTTTCACAGCTATTTGTAAGGCCTCCCCAGACAGCCATTTTGCTTTTTTGCATTTCTTTTCCATGGGGATGGTCTTGATCCCTGTCTCCTGTACAATGTCACGAACCTCATTCCATAGTTCATCAAGCACTCTATGGTTTTCCCGATTTTCCTCAATTTAAGTCTGAATTTGGCACTAAGGAGTTCATGATCTGAGCCACAGTCAGCTCCTGGTCTTGTTTTTGCTGACTGTATAGAGCTTCTCCATCTTTGGCTGCAAAGGATATAATCAATCTGATTTTGGTGTTGACTATCTGGTGATGTCCATGTGTAGAGTCTTCTCTTGTGTTGTTGGAAAAGGGTGTTTGCTATGACCAGTGCATTTTCTTGGCAAAACTCTGTTAGTCTTTGCCTTGCTTCATTCCTTATTCCAAGGCCAAATTGGCTGTTACTCCAGGTGTTTCTTGACTTCCTACTTTTGCATTCCAGTCCCCTAGAATGAAAAGGACATCTTTTTTGGGTGTTAGTTCTAAAAGGTCTTGTAGGTCTTCATAAAACCGTTCAACTTTAGTTTCTTCAGCATTACTGGTTGGGGAATAGACTTGGATAACTGTGATAATGAATGGTTTGCCTTGGAGACAAACAGAGATCATTCTGTAATTTTTGAGATTGCATCCAAGTACTGCATTTCGGACTCTTTTGTTGACCATGATGGCTACTCCATTTCTTCTGAGGGATTTCTGTCCACAGGGGTAGATATAATGGTTATCTGAGTCAAATTCACCCATTCCAGTCCATTTTAGTTTGCTGATTCCTAGAATGTCGACGTTCACCCTTGCTATCTCTTGTTTGACCACTTTCAATTTGCCTTGATTCATGGACCTGACATTTTCGGACCTTGCTTCTATCACCAGTCACATCCACAGCTGGGTATTGTTTTTGCTTTGGCTCCATCCCTTCATTCTTTCTGGAGTTATTTCTCCTCTGATCTCCAGTAGCATATTGGGCACCTAATGACCTGGGGAGTTCCTTTTTCAGTATCCTATCATTTTGCCTTTTCATACTGTTCATGGGGTTCTCAAGGCAAGAATACTGAAGTGGTTTGCCATTCCTTTCTCCAGTGGACCACATTCTGTCAGACCTCTCCACACTGACCCGCCCATCTTGGGTTGCCCCGCAGGCATGGCTTGATTTCATTGAGTTAGACAAGGCTGTGGTCTTAGTGTGATTAGATTGACTAGTTTTCTGTGAGTATGGTTTCAGTGTGTCTGCCCTCTGATGCCCTTTTGCAACACCTACCATCTTACTGGGGTTTCTCTTACCTTAGGCATGGGGTATCTCTTCAAGGCTGCTCCAGCAAAGCACAGCTGCTGCTCTTTACCTTGGACGAGGGGTATCTCCTTACTGCCGCAGTTCCTGACCTTCAACGTGGGATAGCTCCTCTAGGCCCTCCTGTGCCTGCTCAGTATGGATATGAGAGCTGGACTATAAAGAAAGCTGAGTGCCAAAGAATTGATGCTTTTGAACTGTGGTGTTGGAGAAGACTCTTGAGAGTCCTTTGGACTGCAAGGAGATCCAACCAATCAATCATAAAGGAAATCAGGACTGGGTGTTCATTGGAAGGACTGATGTTGAAGCTGAAACTCCTACACTTTGGCTACCTGATGAGAAGAGCTGACTCATTTGAAAAGACCCTGATGCTGGGAAAGATTGAAGGCAGGAGGAGAAGGGGATGACAGAGGATGAGATAGTTGGATGGCATCACTGACTCAATGGAGATGAGTTTGAGCAGACTCCTGGAGTTGGTGATGGACAGGGAGGTCTGGCATGCTGTGGTCAATGGGGTTGCAAAGAGTCAGACATGACTGAGTGACTGAACTGAACTGACATATGATAAAATATATAGCTATAGTTTGGATACCTAAATATTTGTAGAGCTCTTCCTTTAATACTGAGGTGAGGAGTGATTAATTTAACTTTTTATGCTTTTCTGCAATTTCAGAATTTTTAGCAAAAATATTAATATATTCAGATAATGATAAAAAGAATACATTGGATGAATAAAAACATAAAAATATACATGTCACATTTCTTTAACTATATTGAAATATTTCTTTGTTACATAAAATTTAGTTTTTGAAAGTTTTTATAATTTTATCTTTATTACTGTTTATTTCAAATTCTCTCTCTGCACATATTATTAATTATGGTTTCCATCCTGAGCTTTATGATGGTGTTATAGTCAACATCTGGCTTTGAGGTAGTTATTATGTGGAATATTAGAAAAGGTTTTATGTCTTCTGTTCTAAACACTCTCTGCTATTATGTTGACATTCTTGAAAGTTTCCTGCAAATGGTTTCTGGGTCTCTTAATACGAATCCTCAAATTGATCATCAAACATCTAGTTACAAAAGCTAATTTTTTCCTTTAGTGGTTACTTTGATACTTGTAATGAAAAAGCGTGTTGTTGCACCTTCATTCGATTTTTAAAAATCTGCATTTACTTTAAAACAAAGAGAAACTGAAAAAGTAGGCCTGAAGGGCTGTACAATTTAGTCACTCAAGCAAATATTCATTATCCACACTGTCCCAGTATACATGATTTAGTTCAAAAGGAAGCAGCAAGGAGGAGAAAGAGAAGATGTGGCCTTTGAATCAATGAACTAAGAGACAATTGTTGAATACATATTACATATTCAGCTTAGGATATTTTCCCCTACTTATTCTAATGGAAACATTTTTCACACTCTTTAGTTTCTCTGAGAAAACTTTAATCAATTTACAGTCCTACAATAATATACAAAAGTGCCTGACTTAGCCTGAGTTATATTTTCCAAGGTACATTCTTGATAACTGCAAAATCTATGTTTCTATCTTCTCTTCTTCTCATGTTGAGAGCCACATTTCAAAGTACCCAGATGTACCAAAGCCACCTCAGACTGGCTTACAACTAAACTGAACTCATACCTTCCCTTTAGATTTTATGCGGTTTTCTGTTTGTGCCTCCATAAATGATGCAAGAGATGTCTATTTCCCCAAATAGAAAGCTTCCCATTCATCATCAAACACAGTCTCACCCATTTCTCCCTGAGACAATCAAGGCAGTCCTATCATTTTGATATGATGCCTTTCAAATATTCTTTTTTCTCCAACTAACGTTACTGTCATATCTTTTTTTTAAAATAAACTTTCAACTAGTACATGTCAACAGTATCCTTCCTACCCCAAGTACTTTTTATCCAGTAGCTAAAATTAACTTCATAAAGAAAATAAAGACATCATAATAGCATGAAAACTTGTACACTACCAGATGTAAAATAGACATCCAGTGGGAATTTGCTGTATGACTTAGGGAATTCAAACCAGGGCTCTAGAGGGGTGAAATGAGGTAGGAGCTGAGAGGGAGGTTCAAGAGGGAGGGACACATGTATACCTATGGCTGATTCATGTTGATGTATAGCAGAAAAAAAAAAGTATTGTAAAGCAACTGTCCTTCAATTAAAAAGAAAGAAAATAAGTCAATCTTCTGTTTAGTAAATTTCATCACTTTCCAATGATTATTAAAATTATAAAAAGTCAAATGCCTGAAGATGGCATTCAAGCTGTTTATGACCTAATTTTTTAAACAAGATTTTCTTATTTACCTATCTTACATATACTGTGTAAGTCAAAGCTGTCTCATAGAAACCATATCCAACCCTGCGGTCCATGCCAGCATCAATTGTAATTTACAGGAGTAAGTCATCTTGAATGTTCCTGCCCTGATTAAGCCACTAGATCAAAGCAGTCCAGATGGTAGTAAAGATCTTTCTAGATTTTCAGTGAGGATACATCCTGGTAAACTCATCTTAAATTGAAAATTTTGTCAATTGAAAACTCATTTAATATGCATAACCTATTGAACGTCAGCATTTAGGCCAACAGACAATAAAAGAATCTGCCTGCAATGTGGGAGACCCAGGTTCAATCCCTGGGTCGGGAATATCCCCTGGAAAAGGAAATGGTTACCCATTCTAGTATTCTTGCCTGGAGAATTCCATGGGCAGAGGAGCTAAGCAGGCTACAGTTCATAGGAATGCAAAGAGTCAGACACAACTGAGTGACTAATCCTTAAACATGCTCAGAACAGTTACATTAATGTATTGTTGGGTAAAATTATCTACAAAAAGTCTATTTTATAACAAAGTGTTATATATCTCATGTAACACATTGCCTACTATACTGAAAGTGAAAAGCAGAATTTCTGCATTGGTGTAACCATTGCCATTACTAAGTGGATTGGTTATTCACCTTGTTTGACTGGAAGTTGTGGCTCATTGCCACTACCCACTATTGTGAGAAAATATTTACCTCACATTGTTAGTTTGGAAAAAAGTATCAAAATTTGAGGTATGGTTTCTACTGAATGTGTACTACTTTCCCAGCCTCATGAAGTCAATAAATTGTAAGTCAAACCATTATAAATTGCATACCCTTTGTATATGCAAAAAAGAGTAGACCAGCTAAGTCAACCCTAGAGAATTATGACAGATAATAAATGGAAGCTGTTATTTCAAAAGACACACCAATAAATAGCTAAAACAGTAAGACTCCAAAAAATTTTCATTACCATGCATTTATGAATGATGAATTTACATATGATGCATGTATGTTGAAATCAAACAACCTTCTAATTTATGAGTATTCCTCATCTCATTCAACATTCCACCTCTAAAGATCTGTTTACATTTCCCACCTTAAAAATCTATTTCACATTCAGAATAAAGGAAATATTTTCTGTGTATTTTGCCTGGAAATTTTGAAACCTAGAATTTAAACCTGCATCATGCAACAGAGCTAAGATTTATTTTGTTAGAGGAAATGAGTTTTCCCAGTATTGTCAAATATTTACTACTGCTATTCAGTTTTTACTTACTGAAAAAAAATAAAAAGACAAGTGGAAATGAAACCAAATAAAAACAGCAAATATTAACTGAGTCCAGAGAATACACATTCTAGATGGAGATTCAGACAAGTTAGCAAACAATTGAGATACAGTGTTAATCCAGCAGAAACATGCATGAGTTCTATAGGAGCAAAGTAAGCAAGTACTAAATTCCCAAAAGGAGGGGAACACTTGTGGAAACAATTTCTTATAAGGAGGAAACTATTTCATTCTGGTGGCACTTGATTTAGACAGACTGAGAGACTGAACTGAACTGATTTCATTCTGAAGGACAAGGAAGAAATAGGAGGAAAAATGTGAATAAGTATATTTCCTGACAGAGTGATTAAAATATAAAACCTAATGATCCAATCTATAAAATATTTAGTATATCTTTAACATAGGCATGGCATATGTTCGGCCATGACAAAGATCAGAAATGTAAACAGGGAGCTGGGTGGTAAGATATGTATGTCACAAGAGGAGTTATTGCTATTGTCAGGGTTCTGTTTGACAGATAGAAACAAATTGGGAAGTTGGTATAGGGTAGCAGAGATAGAGGTTGGTATCAATATAATAGCTGGGTAAGTAATACAATAAAGTGAGAAAAAAATGTTGGTCCCTCAGTCAAGCCTGACTCTTTGTGAACCCATGGACTACAGCCCACTAGGCTCCTCTATCCAGGGGATTTTCCAGGCAAGGATACTGGAGTGGTTTGCAATTTCCTTCTCCAGGGGATCATCCCAACCCAGGGATCCAACCCAGGTCTTCTGCACTGCAGGCAGATTCTTTACTAACTGAGTTACCAGGGAAGCTAGGTTAAAATACTATATATAAAATCTGATAATATATATATTATTGCATATACATATTGTATATGCATATATATCTAGTATTATATATATACACATTATATGTAAGTTTTATATATATGTCTGTATGTGTGTGCATGTGTGTGTGTGTATATATATACATATCTCTCTCCAAACAGTGACATTGGGCATGAAGAGAAACATTGCATGACAGCTTTTTTTGGAGGTAGAATTTAAGGACCTTTGTGCCTGGAATTGTGAGTGTAAGAAATTAACAGTGGTTCCTAAGTTCCTGACAGGCATCATGGAGAGAATTGTGGTTCTAGTCCCTAAGAGGCTGAATTTAATGGGGGTAACCATGGTGTAGGTGGAAACTCAGTTTGAAGTGCCCATGGGATATTTGGTAGATTTTAAAAAGAGTAAATAAGACTTTTACTGGATTTTTTTCATTTCACTATCATCAACCAAAAAGAAAAAAAAAAAGAAAGATATTAGTATTTAGTATGTATTGGACAAAGTGTTCTGTCTGGGTTAAAAGATTCATTATAAACTTATTTCTGCCCTACAAGAATCATATTTTTAATCTCTTGTCCACCTCCATAGTTTAAGATTATTGGAAGAAATTCCATTAGCCATTATAGATTGTTCTTTGCTTTTCCCTTCAGGGTGATTTATTAATAAAAGGAATACAACTAATTGAATACATTGCATGTATACATTGATACAATGGAAGCATGCATTAAAGTTAGTATTGTATGTATTAGGTGGCAGGGAAAAGAGGCATGCTGGTCTCTCACAAATAGAAAACATCTATCCAGAATTTTGTTCTCCTTTTATGGACAGAATTGTGTTACAGTCCTCAAATTCATATGGTGAAGGCATAACCCCCAGTTCCTTAGAATGTGGCTGAGCAACAAACACTTTCATTTTTCCAACAAAGTTAGCCTAGGTTCCCAGCTAACACCATCAGCTAGATAGTACTGTACTGTAACAGGTTTTTAACACTTTTCACACAAATAACAGAAAAAAAAAAACATTGAAAACCATTTTTAATCTTACAGTTCAATACCTTGAAAAGTACAGGCAGTAGAGTACAACAACTGGCATATGGGGCCTGGCATCAAGTGAACAGCGTAGAAGCATTACTGCCTGGAGGAGGCAGAGATGGTGGGAGATGGTAGAGCTGAAGGATCTTCAGCAAGAGGAGATGGAGGGCAAGCTGCAGCTTCATTTCCACTTGACGCTGATGGCATAGGTTCTGGTTCCTTGCTCGATTCAATTCTAGCTACCCTCTGGAAAAAGTGACCCAGTAATGTCTAAGTAGTTGCTCTTCTTTTTCTCTCTGTTTCATCATAGATGGCATGGCAGCACTGGATTGAATTCTGAACAGTGGCTGTAATCTCCATGTAACGTTCTACATTCCATCCTGTGCATCAAAAACTGACAGCATCTCCTCAAATAAAGAAAATCCCCTTGCCATTTCCCGCATCACGAATCTCTTCAGTTCTTCAGTGATTTCTTCTTCTTCCTATCTCTCTTCATCCTTACCTGGGTTTCCAGTTCCATCAGGTCTTCATTAGTAAACTCATGTTGTATAGCAAAGAGTTCAGTGAAGTCACCCTCTTGTGGATCCTGCTCCAGCTTCTTGCTGAGGGTCACTATGTTGCTAAAGACCTCTTTGGACTCCTCATCTGTCTTCTTAAATCCACGAAAATCATAAGCAAACTGCGAACAAATGTTCTTCCAAACCCCAGTCGTGGTGACTTAAGCAAAGTCAGTTTTTTCTGGCCTTGTAGATGTCACAGTCCTTCCAAAATTGCTCAAGGCTGTTCGTGATTTGTCACTCATCTTTACAGCCTGACAAAAAGTGTGGTATAAATAATATTTCTTGAAAGTCACTATAACTCCTTGGTCCATGGGTTGGATAAAAAATGTAGTACTTGCTGACAGATCACTACTTTGATGTTGGAATGAAAGTTGTCCATGAATAGGGGGTAGCCCATAGAATTGTTGAGCAGCAAAAGAATGCTGAATGGGACGTCCTGCTTCAAGCAATATTTCTCTATCTCCAGGTTAAAGTGGTGGAAAAACTAATTCTGGAAAATGGCACGTGTAACCCAGGTTTTGGAGTTACTCTTTCACACAGCAGGAAGAGAGCCTTTGGCTATGTTTTTAAGGGCTCTTAGGTTCTTTTAAATGATAAACTAAGAGAGGCTTCAGCTTCAAATTGTTGGAAGCACTGTCACCAAACATCAGATTTAGCCCATCCTTTGTTGCTTTATAGCCCGGCATCAACTTTTCCTCCTTACTGAAGTAACTTCAGATTGGCATCCTTTTCCAGTACAATTCTTTCTCGTTCACATTAAAAACCTGTTCAGGTAAATACTCACCTTCATCACTAATTTCTTGAAGGATTTCAGGAAACCTCTGGGCAGCTGGCGTATTTGCACTCATTGCCTCATCACTTACTTTCGCATTATGAATGTTGGCTCTAGCTTTGAACCAATGAAACCAATCATGGCTGGCATTAAAAGATGTGCTCTAGATTCTTCAGTGTTTCTTTCTCAAGTCCTCATAAAGGCCTTTAGCTTTCTCTTGAATCAAAATTAAACTAAGTGGGACTCAGCGTTGATGCTGATCCTACATCAACACACTGAGAAGTTTCTCCATCTCCTCCATCACTTTCCCACACTTCTTTGATATTATCAATGACATTATTAGCACAGAAGATATCACATGTTCCATGATCTTTTCCTTATTCTTTAGAATAATGCCAGTGGTTGAATGATTCATGTTATAAGATTGAGCAGTGTCTACTGTCTTTTCACTTTCTCCATTCTCTCAATTAAGTTTACTTTTGTTTACATTGTTATCATTTGGCACTTCTTAGTAGTACTAGCTACATCACTGCTGCTGCTTTTATGCTTGCTTCCAGACATCCTGGTCTTGAAATAAAAATACTATACTACTATAATCTATACAGTACTCTAAAGCACACAGAAGCACAACCAATCATAGAGGATGCACGCACATGACAAAGTACACCAGACACGTGAACTCACTTATGTGATTGGATCTGCAAACTCACATTTATATCTTTGAAAAAGTTTGCAACTTGAAGGTTGGTATGCAAGGGACTCAGTACATGTTGTTTAAGTTACCCAGACTGTGGAATTTTGTTACTGAAGCCTAAGCAAATGAATATACCCTTTTTATTTGGAAGAAACCACTGAAAGAACTTCTGGTGTTTTATTCATTGCTGTGCTTAGTCTCTCAATCATGTTGACTCTTCGTGACCCCAAGGACTGTAGCCTGTCAGGCTCCTTTGTCCATGGGGATTCTCCAGGCAAGAATACCAGAGTGGGTTGCCATGCCCGCCCTCCTTAAGGGTATCTTCCCAACCCAGGGATTGAACCCAGATCTCCCACATTACAGGCAGATTCTTTGCCATCTGAGCCACCAGAGAAGTTCAAGAATACCAGAGTAGGTAACTTATCCCTTCTCTGGGGAACTTCCCCACCCAGGAATCAAACCACTGAGGTCTCCTGCATTGCAGGCAGATATTTTTACCAGTTGAGCTACCAGGAAAGTCCTATTCATTCCGATCCTCCAAGAAATAAAATTAATGAATTTGTCCTCAATTTCAGTATATTCTATCTTTTTCTAGTAAGCTATATCACTCTAGTCAAAGCCAGTGTTCATGTATTCCGTTTTTTTCTCCCCCTATAATAAGCATGCATGTTTTATCCCTTAAAATGTCTGCTCATATTTGTTCATTCTGCTGCTCAGAAATCATGTCTTTCTTTCAGATGCATTTACTCTTATTTTAAATCAGAATAAATTAAGAAGCCCTGCTTAGGTCTCTTCCCTGAACTGTAGTCCAAGTCTACACTTGGATTATTGGATATTGGGAAATTGCTTGGCGATTTATAAAAGTATTATATTATTTGCTATATTTGTTTGTTTATTGACTCAGAAATTTGGAAAAATAGGGATTTTGGAAATTTGAAAAAAGTAATAGCTTAACTTCAATACCTTACTGAAACCCCCTATATTTGTTACTAAAGTGTGTGCTAAAGAAGGTCTCCTATTTAAAAAAAAATCTATTTTCCATGTGCTCATGAATAAGGAAAACTTCATGGCTAGATAGAATTTAGGATATCTTAAAAAACATTACTGGGAAGTGCTTAAAACTGAGTTTTATTAAAATGTCAAAATGATTTGTTTACCATGGCTAGTTACCTGATTGCTTTGTTCACTCACCAGAAAGCTTTATTGTCACATTAAAGACAATACATTTTAAAACTAAAAGGATCATAAATTGTAATACAGTATGGCCTTCACAAGTAGGCTCTTAAATCAGATCTGATTTAACTGGAATATCATAGATCAAGAAATTGTTTTGTTTGTGTTAAAGTTATTGACTCAATATACTAAATTTGTATGATCAGAAAAGTGAGTCTGAAGGACTGCACTGTATTGTAGGTATGTCAAGAAAAAACATGGCATTATCAAGTTCTAGGTTTCCTAAATTTAAAGTGTTGCTAAAATTTTAGTGTATATATTGGGGAAAAATGCACATAGACTAAAACAAGTTTAAGATAACAGAAAGTAGCTAAAATATAGTAAGTTAAATCAATTGTCCCAAATATAATGTACTTTCTAGAGCAAGAGAAGAAAGGTATATTTAATGTGAAGTATTTCATTCGAAAAAAAAGTATTCAATTTAAGAATTATACTTGCATAGTTTTTAGGGTAAGTGCATTTTTATTGTTTTTTTTTTTTTTAATCTGAAAATTGACTAGTGGATATCTAATGATTGACAGATTGTGTACATACACTTAATTCCATCCCTTACCAAAACCCTCATAAATAACAGTTAAGAAGTTTTTTTTTTTTTTTTTTAATGATGGGTAATGAATATAAATAGAATGGCAGAAAACAAACATGCAAACAAAGAAACAAAACACAACTGAGAAATTGGATCAACATGGCAGAAGGCTAAAAAAAGTTAAATTGTACATTAAAATACACACACTAGACTAATATGACAAAAAATATTTAAAATACCAAGTTTGGACCAGAATGTGGAGAAACTGGATATCATATGTTGCTGGTGAAAGTGTATATTTCTACAAACATTCTGGAAAAGTTTCATTCTCTGTTAAGTCTGAATTTATGAGTATCTTTTAATCCAGAAATCTACTTACTACTTGTATTCTCAACAAAAGCCTCTCTTCCAACAACTAGGCAGCAGACCCCACCTCTGAGAGGGCAGTGACAATCACAGAGCAATGGGGAAGCCCTGTGCAGTATCCAGTGCAGGCTCAGGCACCAAAACATCAGTCAACCTCCTACCAAGGGCATAACAGTCAGCATATACTGGAGGAATGAGTTTGCAGATATTGGCAGTAAAAACAAATTTCCCACCAAAAACTCTTAAACCCACACAGGCCTCACAGGAATGTTCCCAGGTAAAAATAGTGTGCATCTAGGATAGATCACATCTTAGGCCAAAAAGCAAGCCTCAGTAAGTTTAAGAAATTGATATCATATCAAACATCTTTTCTGACCACAACTCCATGAGGTTAAAAATCAATTACAGGGGAAAAAAAAAAAAAAGAATACAAACACATGGAAGCTAAATGACATACTACTAAATAACCAAAGGTTCACTGAAGAAATCAAAAAGGAAATAAAAATATCTGGATACAAATAATAACAAAAACAAGATGATTCAAGACTTAACAGACACATGAAGGCAGTTCTAAGAGGAAAGTTTGTAGCAATACAATTTTACAACAGGAAACAAGGCTCAAATGAATCACTTAAACTTATACTTAAAGTAGCCAGAGAGAAAAAAGAAGAAACAGAAGCCAAAGTTAGTAGAAGGAAAGAAATCATACAGATCAGAGAATAAATAAATGAGAAGGAGATGAACAAAACAATGAGAAAGATCAATGAAATTAAAAACTTGTTCTTTGAGAGCATAAAATTGACAAAACTTTTCTAGACTCATAAGGAAAAATGAGAGGGCACCAATCAACAAAATTAGAAATGAAAAGGGAGACATTTCAATGAACACTACATAAATACAAAGATCCTAAATTCAGTTCAGTTCAGTCGCTCAGTCGTGTCCGACTCTTTGCGACCCCATGAATCGCGACACGCCAGGCCTCCCTGTCCATGACTAACTCCAGGAGTTCACCCAGAGTCACGTCCATCGAGTCCATGATGCCATCCAGCCATCTCATCCTCAGTTGCCCCCTTCTCCTCCTGCCCACAATCCCTCCCAGCATCAAAGTCTTCTCCAATGAGTCAACTCTTCACATGAGGTGGTTAAAGTACTGGAGTTTCAGCTTCAGCATCATTCCTTCCAAAGACATCCCAGGGTTGATCTCCTTCAGAATGGACAGGTTGGATCTCCTTGCAGTCCAAGGGACTCTCAAGAGTCTTCTCCAAAACCACAGTTCAAAAGCATCAGAGGCTACTACAAACAACTATACACCAATAAAACGAACAACTTAGGAGAAAAAGACAAAGTCTTAGACAGGTACAACCTTCTCAGGCTGAACTAGGAAGAAACAGAACATATGAACAAACCAATCACAAGCACTGAAATTGAAACTATCAGATAAAGGAAAAAAAAAAAAGAAAAACTTCCAACAAGCAAAAGTCCAGGGCAGGATGAATTCACAGGCAAATTCCATGAAACATTTACAGAAGAGTTACACCTATTCTTCTGAAACTCTTCTCAAAAATTGCAGAAAAAGGAATCCTCAGGGTTTTTCTATGAGGCCACCATCACCCTGACACCAAAGTCAGACAAAGATACCACAAATTAAGAAAATGAGAGGTCAATAACACTGATGAAAAAAGAAGCAAAAATCCTCAAAAAAATACTTGTAAATGGAATTGAACAACACATTAAGAGGATCATGCACAAAGATGAAATGGAATTTATCCTAGGGATGCAAGGATATTTAATATCTGCCAATCAGTATGATGGGACTTCCCTGGTGGCTCAAACAGTGAAGAATCTGCCTACAATGTGGGAGATCTGGGTTCAATCCTTGGGTTGCGAAGATCCCCTGAGAACAGAATGGCAACTCTCTCTAGTATTCTTGCCTGGAGAATTCCTTGGACAGAGGAGCCTGGCAGGCTAGAGTCCGTGGGGTCACAAAGATTTGGACACAACTGAGCAACTCGGAGAAGGCAATGGCACCTCACTCCAGTACTCTTTCCTGGAAAATCCCATGGACGGAGGAGCCTGCTAGGCTCCAGTCCATGGAGTTGCTAAGAGTCAGGCAAGACTGAGCAACTTCACTTTGACTTTTCACTTTCATGCTTTGGAGAAGGAAATGGCAACCCACTCCAGTATTCTTGCCTGGAGAATCCCAGGGACAGAGGAGCCTAGTGGGCTGCTATCTATGGGGTCGCACAGAGTTGGACACGACTGAAGTGACTTAGCAGCAGCAGCAGCAGCAGCAGCAGCAGCAGCAGCAGCACAACTAGCAACCAGTGTGATATGTCACATCCACAAATTGAAGAATCAAAACCATATGATCATCTTAATGGAGGCAGGAAAACCTTCTGACAAAATTCAACATCCATTTATAATAAAAGTTCTCTGGAAAGTGGGCATAGAGGGACCATATCTCAACATAATATAGGGCATATATCACAAACCGACAACTAATATCATTCTTGGTGGACACTGAAAGCATTCCCTCTATGATCAAGAACGAGACAAGGATATCCACTCTTACCACTTTTATTCAACATAGTCTTGGAAGTTTTAGCCATGGCAATCGCAGAAGAAAAAGAAATAAAAGGAACCCAAAATTGGAAAACAAGTAAAACCATCACTGTTTGCAAATAACATGATACTATACATAGAAAAGATGCAAACAGAAAACTAGTAGAGATCTTGAATGAATTTGGTAAAGCTGCAAGATACAAAATTAGTACACAGAAGTCTCTTGTATACTAACATGAAAGATCAGAAGGAAGTTAAGGAAATAATCCCATTTACAATCACATCAAAATAATAAAATACCTAAGAATAAACCTCCTTAAGAAAGCAAAAGACTTGTATTCAGGTAATTATGAAATGCTAGTGAAAAAAATCAAAGATGACACAGAGACATGGAGGGATATACCATATTCTTTGTCAAAATGACTATACTGCCCAAAGCAGTCTACAGATTTAATGCAATACCTATCAAATTACC
This sequence comes from Capra hircus, assembly GCF_001704415.2. Lineage (NCBI taxonomy): Eukaryota > Metazoa > Chordata > Mammalia > Artiodactyla > Bovidae > Capra > Capra hircus. The sequence goes on from NC_030812.1 coordinate 13,149,106, forward strand.
AGGAGCATTTTTCACAGAATTAGAACAAAAACAACTTACAATTTGTATGGAAACACCAAAGATCCCTAAGTAGCCAAAGCAATCTTGAGAAAAAAAAAAAAAAAAACCAAAAAATGGAGCTAGAGGAATCAGGATCCTTGACTTCAGATTGTACTGTAAAGCTGCAGTCATCAAAGCAGTATGGTATTGGCAGAAAAACAAAACAAAACAAAAAAACAGAAATATAGACCAGCATAGAAATTCTAGAGATAAACCCATGTACCTATTGTCAACTAATTTATGACCAAGGAGGTAACAATGTACAATGGAGAAAAGATAGTGTCTTCAGTATGTGGTGCCAGGAAAAGTGGACAGTTACATGTAAAAGAATGAAATTAGAACATTCTCTGACACCAAACATAAAAATAAACTCAAAATGGATTAAACACCTAAATGTAACACTGGATACTTTAAAACTCTTGGAGGAAAATGTAGGTAGAACCCTCTGAGACACAAATTATAGTAATATCTTTTTGGATCTGTCTCCTAGAATAATAAAAAAAAACATAAACAAATGAGACCTAATTAAACTTAAAAACTTGCACAACAAAGGAAACCACAAAGTAAGGGAACCCACAGAATGGGAGAAAATATTTGCAAATGGTGCAACTAACAAGGGGTTAATCTCTAGAATATAAAAGTAACTCATGTAGCTCAATTAAAAAAAAAATCCCAATCAAACTATGGGGAGAAAATCTAAACAGACATTTCTTCAAAGAAGACATACATATGGCCAAAAAGCACATAAAAAGATGCTCAACATCACTAATTATTCGAGAAATGCAAATCAAAACCACGGAGAACTCTCACCTCACGCCTGCCAGAATGGCCATCATCAAAGCCTGCCAACAATAAGTGCTGGCCTAGGGGTGGAGAAAAGCAAACCCTTCTACAGTGTTAAGTGGGAATGTAAATTGTTCCAAACATTATGGAGAACAGTATGGAGGTTCCTTTAAAGAAATAAATATTGAACTACCATGTGATCCAGAAATCCCACTTCTGGTCATATATCTGGAGAAAACCATAATTCGAAAGGGTTCATACACCCTAATATTCATTGCAGCAATAGTTCCAATAGCTAATACGTGGAGGAAGCCTAAATGTCCATCAGCATAGGAGTGGTTAAAGAAATGGTGTGGACACACACTCACAATGGAATATTACTCAGTCATATGAAAGGAAAGAAATAACACCATTTCAGCAACATAGATGGACTCAGGGATGATCATACTAAGTGCAGTAAGTCAAACTGACAAAGATAAATATCATAATATATCACTTATATGTGGAATCTAAAAAATGATACAAGTGAACTCTTTTACAAGACAGAAATAAATTCACAGATATAGGAAGTAAATTTATGATTAGGAGAAGGGAAAGGGAAGGAATAAATTGGGAGACTGGGATTGACATATACACACTACTATTTATGAAATACTGTAGATAACTAATAAGGATCTTCTGTACAGCACAGGGAACTCTACTTAATACTCTGTTCTATTTGGGAAAGAATCTTAAAATGAGCAGATATATGTGTATGTATTGGAGAAGGAAATGGCAACCCACTCCAGTATCCTTGCCTGGAGAATCCCAGGGATGAAGGAGCCTGGTGGGCTGCTGTCTATGGGGTCGCACAGAGTTGGACACAACTGAAGCGACTTAGCAGCAGCAGCATGTGTATGTATAACTGATTCACTTTGCTGTACAGCAGAAACTAACACAATGATGTAAATACACTATACTCTAATAAATCTTCTTTTAAAAAGTCAGTGGGTATTATCTCCAGGGAAACAGACAAATAGGCAAGGAGTTTGAGTACAGATGCTGGTATAAGAAAAGATTAAGTACAATGCAGATCAGGGAGTTTATTTTGTCTATCTGTTTTACCTGTGAGCTAAGAGTGCAAGTTAAAGGAGGATGAGGAGAGAAGAGAGGGATTTGTAATGTTCATTTTGGGAAGAGGAAATGGGAATGTTGCAGTCATGGGCAGTAACATAGTTTTCTTTATCACTATTACATAAATCAAACAATGTTAATTAATTTTTAGAGATTAAAAGGAACAAAAGACATTGCCCTTGTTTATGAAAAATTATCAATTTATTTAAAAGTGTTTTATTTCTAAAATTAGTATCTGATTAGGAGTATCTAGGGGCTCCCCTTGGAGAAGGCGATGGCACCCCACTCTAGTACTCTTGCTTGGAAAGTTCCATGGACGGAGGAGCCTGGTAGGCTGCAGTCCATGGAGTCGCGAAGAATCAGACACAACTGAGCGACTTCACTTTCACTTTTCACTTTCATGCATTGGAGAAGGAAATGGCAACCCACTCCAGTGTTCTTGCCTGGAGAATCCCAGGGACGGGGGAGCCTGGTGGGCTGCCATCTCTGGGGTTGCACAGAGTCGGACATGACTGAAGAGACTTAGCAGAAGCAGCAGCAGAGAGGGTCTTCAAGCTATTTCTTAAACTGGACTAAACAAATACCTGAAAGAAAAATGAGGTCGCACTGTCATCTAAGTAGATCAGTACAAAATCATGCTGAGACTAAAAAAAAAAACATGTTGCTAAAATTAAATGGAATTGGTATCACTTCAGCTATATATGCTATGCAATTATTGATTATCTTGTCAGATATTAAAGTACAATTGGAGATTGAAAAGTTATAATTAGGAAAGGAAGTATGAGCATTGTATCATTAGGAAGTTTTCTACCAAGTAGAAAAGATACACTTGTAAAGAAATCATAGCAGTAAGAATATGATAAAATGAGTAGGTGCAATGCACAGGGCTGGTTGATGGCAACTGTAACAAACTAACTCTTATTTGGGGCAGCTATATATTTCACAGGCTTACTACAAAATTGACAAGCACCACACTTTCCTCAGTTGATTTCTGATTAATTTATCTGTTCAACATATATTGATTGAGCATCAACTATACACTGGGAATTTTTTACATGCTGGGGTAAAGCAGGGAATTGGTTAGATATCCTTGTCCTTGGGTTACTTACATTCTAGTAGTAGGAAGAGACTATACACACACAATTCATGTCATCTAGAGATAAGAAATATAAAACAATTATTAACTGACATACAAAGTTGGGAGGTCAAAGGAACCCATGCAACATTTATAAATGCAAATGACAAGATGCAAAGAAAGGAAAGGGGGTGAAAATAAGATTAAAGATTTAATGAAACCTGTTAAATCTTTTGAATGTTGTGTAAAAATGGATTTTATTCTGATGGCATTATGAAACTACTAAAGGGTATCAAGCAACTGGGTGACTTAGATTTTTATTTCAAAGTAATTGCTTGCACAGTGGTGTAGTGTTTCTTATTTTTATTTCTAGCTGCACTGCACAGCGTTCATACTTTAGTTCCCTGACTGGGGATTGAACATGCACCCCCTTCCCCCTTGCAGTGGAAGCACAGAGTTTTCACAGTTGTGTAGCATTTGAATCACACTAGAGAGAGACTAAAATAGACTTTTAGGTAAAAAAGTAAGGATGAAAATAAAACGAATGAAGGGAAGAATATGGGGAAAAGGGGAAAATAGAGGAAGAAAAGGAGAAAAAGACAGAATTAAGGCAGAAAGAAAACAACAAAATTCAGATTAGAAAAGCAAGAAACTATTTTCTGAAATAAAGGGTGAATTCAAGAGATAATAGTACAGCATAGTATGACTCAAGGATCTCAAACCCAGATCTGGGAAGAGGGAGGAGGGTCAAGAGGGTGGGGACATACATATATCTATGGCTGATGTATGGCAGAAACCAACACAATATTGTAAAGCAATTATCCTTAAATGAAAAATAAATTTTTGAAAAGAGAGATAATAGTACAGCATGATTATTTAATCATAGGTCCTACTACAGGCAGGCTTTCTGCTTCCTAATTGAATCTTGTCTACTCACTTCTGCATGATCTTGGGTAATGTCTTCCTTTGTCTCAGATTAGTTGTAAAATGAGGAGAATAGAATATAATTCATGTGATTGTTATTGGGACTGAAATAATTAATATATGTGTTTTTCTTTGAAAAACTGTGCCCGGCACATAATAAGTGATCAATAACTATTAGAAAATTAAAAAGCAGAATCTGTTGACTTAGCAGATATAAAGAAAATCATAGAATAATATGTAGAAGATAACCTCAAATTTCTTGTTCCATTAATTGGACTCATGACAGTAGCACCAGTTTAGAGAGGGAAGCAGATTTAAAAAGTAATAATAAAGTCATTAAAAAATTATTTTACATTTTGATTTTGAATTCCCTGAGGGATGTCTTATTATGTTTACTTCTTAGGCAATTGTATTTTCAATTGGGAGGTCAATGAGGACTTCCATATGGAAGACAAATATTTTTGAATCATTTCTGTGTAGAAACAAACAGTTGAAGTCATTCATCACAGACACCATCTAGGGAGACTATGTAGATTTACAAAAGATAAAAGTGTGCCCAATACACAGAATTAAACAAGATATAAAAAAAAGGTATAGTCAGGTCTGATGAAGAAATAAGAATGAAACATGTAAAGACATAAAGGGAATAAAGATTTTCTTGAATAAGAATATTTCATAATATCAAATTCTCACATAGAAAATAAGAAAATATAAAATCTTCCCACTCTTTATCAGTCATTAGTAGCAGAGTCACCAATATCTATATTTCTCCTATAGGCCTATTCAAGGCAATCTAGGATTTTTTATTACATTCCTCAAAATTCAGGAGCCAATCACTTAATCCAAAAGACACACATTGTTAGGTATTTTTTACGGCAGCTCCCCATTTTCAGAGAACAAGATTTATATTGGTTTCCTATTGCTGCAATATTAATTCCTTACATATACAGCCACTTGGAACAACACAAAATTATTATGTTACAGTTCTGGAGGTCAGAAATCCAAAAGGAGTTCATTGGATTAAAGTGAAGATATTGTTATGACTGCACCCATTTCTGGAAGCTGTTTGAGAGTATTTAATTTTCTTGCCTTAAAACAGCTTCTACAGATTTCTGGTCTGTCTAGGCTTGTGGTCTCCCTCCATCTTCAAAGCCAGCAATGATGGCCACCCAAGTTTTCTTTTTTAAAAAAATATTATATAATTTATGATTTATTTGTGAAAATCACATAATTTCATGTTCTAAGATTTCCCCAGGGATTCTGTTTCAAAAGATAACTGCTTTTTAAAGAAATATAAACCCATTGTTTGTTGTTGTTGCATTTCCAAACAAAAAGGCTTGGAACTTACTCTTTATTACCAAGAAACTAGTAGTTGTTCAATCACTAAGTCATGTTTGACTCTTTGTGACCCCATGGACTGCAACACACCAGGTCCTTAAAAAATTGCAAATAGAATTGCCTTATGACCTAGCAATCCCATTGCTGGGCATACACACTAAGGAAACCAGAACTGAAAGAGACACATGTACCCCAATGTTCATCGCAGCACTGTTTATAATAGCCAGGACATGGAAACAACCTAGATGTCCATCAGCAGACGAATGGATAAGAAAGCTGTGGTACATATACACAATGGAGTGTTACTCAAGTTTTCTTATGATGTCATCTCTCTGGTTCGAATCCTTTTCCCCTCTTCCCTTTGGAGGGCCCTTGTGATTACACTGGCCCCACCCTGATGGTGGTAGTTTAGTCCCTCAGTCGTGTCCGATTCTTTGCGATCCCATGGTCTGTAGTCCACCAGGCTCCTCTGTCCATGGGATTTCCCAGGCAAGAGTGCTGGAGTGGGTTGCCATTTCCTTCTCCAGGGGATCTTCCTGACTCAGGGATTGAACCCAGGTCTGCATTGCAGGCAGATTCTTTTCTAACTGAGCCACCTGGGAAGCCCCCACCCTGGTAATTCAGGATAATCTCTTACTTTCAGGTAACTGATTGGCAAGCTTAATTCCACTTGCAATTTTAATTACCTCTTGATATGTAGCATAACATATTGACAAGTTCTAAGGGTAATGATGTGGATATTTTGTAGGGCCATTATTCTACCTACCACAGTATCATTCATGACATAGCTGAATGTAGTTCAAAGAATATGTTTGTGACATAAACCAGATTATATTGTGTCCATGAATGGAATGATGTTCTAGAAGGGAAGATAACCACTTATGTGGAATATGGTGAAAAGAATATGGGAGAAATGGGAGAAACAGATAAAACAATTTCCTTTTTGTTGTTGACCAGTAAGATGATTGATATTTCAAAACGTGCCCATAGGATGGTACACAGTGGTTTGCTACAGTCTTGTAAATATGAATGGCATCCAGAATTTTAACTAAAAGGTTGGATTGTTGTTTTAAAAAATTGCAGCAAGGATCAGTATGTGTATCATATAGCATGTCAGCCAGCTTCCTTGCCTTTATTTTAACTTAGTTTCTTTGCTTTTGTGGATTAGAAGTGAAAGTGGTAAAGATTTAAGATCTGACCTATGTTGAACATGAGAAAATTATCACAGCACAGCAGGTAAGAGAATGTTCTCTGCAACAAGATTCTTTCCAAAGTGATATCACAACACATTCACCACAAATAATGAAATTTAAAAGACTGATATTATCAAGTATTGGTATAGATGTGGAGCTATCGGAACTCACATACTACTGATGGAAAAGTAAATTGATTCAACCATATTGGAAAATGAATTTGAACTCTTTCAAATAATTCAGAAAATCAGTTTTCTGGAAAAATATAGAACCTTTGAAGAACTCTACTCTGGGATATATTACTATCAGAAATATATGTCAACCAAACACATGAAAGATGGTTTTATCAATCTCATTTGTAATAATCTGGAAGCAATCCAAATGTATATCAAAAGAGAAATTGCTTTACATTCATACCATGCAATACTCCATACAATTACTGTTATACACAACAGTATGAATAAATCTCACAAACATAACATTGAATGAAAGTTCAGTTCAGTTCAGTCACTCAGTAGTGTCCGACTCTTTGCAACCCCATGAATCGCAGCACACCAGGCCTCCCTGTCCATCACCAACTCCCAGAGTTCACTCAGACTCAGGTCCATTGAGTTGTTGATGCCATCCAGCCATGTCATCCTCTGTCGTCACCTTCTCCTCCTGCCCCCAATCCTTCCCAGCATCAGAGTCTTTTCCAATGAGTCAACTCTTCTCATGAGGTGGCCAAAGTACTGGAGTTTCAGCTTTAGCATCATTCCTTCCAAAGAAAACCCAGGACTGATCTCCTTTAGAATGGACTGGTTGGATCTCCTTGCAGTCCAAGGGACTCTCAAGAGTCTTCTCCAACTACTACTACTACTACTACTACTATTACTAAGTCGCTTCAGTCGTGTCCGACTCTGCGCGACCTCATAGACGGCAGCCCACCAGGCTCCACCGTCCCTGAGATTCTCCAGGCAAGAATACTGGAGTGGGTTGCCATTTCCTGCTCCAATGCATGGAAGTGAAAAGTCAAAGTGAAGTTGCTCAGTCGTATCCGACTCTTAGCGACCCCATGGACTGCAGCCTACCAGGCTCCTCCATCCACGGGATTTTCCAGGCAAGAGTACTGGAGTGGGGTGCCATTGCCTTCTCCATCTTCTCCAACACCACAGTTCAAAAACATCGATTCTTTGGCGCTCAGCTTTCTTCACAGTCCAACTCTCGCAACCATACATGACCACTCGAAAAACCATAGCCTTGACTAGATGGACCCTTGTTGGCAAAGTAATGTCTCTGCTTTTCGATATGCTATCTAGGTTGGTCATAACTTTCCTTCCAGGGAGTAAGCGTCTTTTAATTTCATGGCTGCAATCACCATCTACAGTGATTTTTGGAGCCCCCCAAAATAAAGTCTGACACTGTTTCTACTGTTTCCCCATCTGTTTCCCATGAAGTGATGGGACCAGATGCCATGATCTTAGTTTTCTGAATGTTGAGCTTTAAGCCAACTTTTTCACTCTCCTCGTTCACTTTTATCAACAGGCTTTTCAGTAGCTGGATTCAAAATAATGCCCACTTTATAATTCCATTTATATAGAGAGTTGTAATTCAAAGCAATTGATAATTTAAGCCTAACCTTTGGAAAGGAGCAGAATAGTGACTGGGATGGAATTAAGAGAGCTCCTATGAAGCACTCCTTCGGAAGCTATCTCCAGTATAAAATAGAAAAAATTACAAATTTCTTGTTTGCAACATGATTATGCTAGTATAGTCACTTTGTTAAAATTTGCCAAGGTATATACTTATGATTTGTACACTTTAAATATTTGCTACATGAATTAAAAAGTGTCATGAAATTTTATAATATATAAATTCAGAAGTAGTGAGGAGGTAAGACATGTTAATGCCAGTTTGCCTTGAAAATACTCAGGGCATTTGGTAATGGGGATAAATGCAAAGAGTCACTTATTTTAAAAAATTCCTAAATTCAAAATTAAAAAGAATTGGCAATAATCAAAGAATATCTTACAAGTTAATCTGTAGCTGATTGCTCATATACTCTATTGAAATCAGAGATGATAAATGAGAAAACCAATTTCCTTGGAAAATAAAATTTTATTTTAGTCTACAAACTAGTAAGATTTCAAAGTGGTCATTAGAACTCCAAAGAAGCTTTGATACAACTAAATATAAATTTTCATCTGCACAGATGTTACTCTAGTTTATCCTATATTAACTAAAATTTTAGCTTGCGATAGTTTTCCTCTTCAAGCAAAGGCTATGATCCCAAATGAAATGCCAGATGGCAAAAAGGTTGTTTCGTACACTCAGGAAAACATATCCAAAAATTCTGAGGGCTGTATTCAATAGGCCATTGTTATATTTGGCCTGGATTATTTAAATATTCAGTAGGATGTAAAACGCAGACAAGAGTTTATTTAAAAGTCATCTGACTTTTTGTATTACATAATTTCTACACTTGCAATCATTTAAAAAAAATTCTCTGGTTGTTTTCCTTTTAATTTACTGGGACTGCCATATAACCATTTCATACTTTTTCTCAGACATGAATGCTGGAATATTCACTGAGCTAAGCTCTGGATCATTTCATAGTATCTACCTTTTGGTTTCAAGTGGCTCTAGCAAGCATTGGGTTTAAGTATATTTTGTTAAGGAATTTGGCAAATGAAGAATATAAAAGTTTTTCTGGAATCACTATGTGAAACCAAATTTTAGCTCTGCTAAATAAAAGTGATGAATTAATTTAGAAATTTAAATAACTGCCCAACTTAAAACAGTAAATCCCTTCTACTTCCTAGCAGGAGGGAACCAACCATTTATAAAGACTTTGATAACTGAGAACATATACAAATGTAACAGGTTCAATTTAAGATGAGTGCTTATTTTTATTGAAAGTGTATCAGAGAAAACCATCCCGAACATTTTCTCCTGTGAATTCAAAATAAAAAATTCAATCGCAAATGTTTTGCTTTAGGAGTTTCTTCTGTAAAAGTAAACATGAAAAGTAATAAAATGGTACTGACCAAAGACCAGTTCATTACTTAAGAAACTATGATTCCTATAGACAGAAGCATTATTATATTTTGAAAGAACATCATTAGAAAATTTGGGTTCTAATCTTTAATTTAACATTATAAAACACAGCTAAAATTTTTGGCTATTTCTTCCTCTTATAGGAATTTTCATTTGATGTTAATAATCTCTGTAATCCTACTATATCTGAAAGTCCATAAATTAACATAAAATACATGAAAATATGCTTTTGTGTATTGTTTTTAAATTTATCCTTTATAATATTGATATACTGCAAATAACCAGATCATTGATTTTTCAAGTGTATTGGTCTTAGATACCATCTTTCAAGGGCTTCCCAGGTGGCACAGTGGTAAAAGAATCTGCCTGCCATTGCAAGAGACATGGATTTAATCTCCGGGTCGGGAAGATCCCCTGAAGTAGGATATGGCAACCCACTCTGGTATTCTTGCTTGGAAAATTCCATGGACAGAGGAGCCTGGTGGGCTACATTCCATAGAGTCACAGAGAGTCAGACACTACTGAACGACTGACCACAGACACCATGTTTCAAATGAAATCAGTACAGAGGAAAAAACAAAGAAAACAGGTATAAACTGAATTGCTCCTGTTGGTGTTTGAGAGATGTAGTTCTCAATCTCTGCTGGAACTTTCTATTTTGACTCCTAAATAGAACTTTCCACAGTTGCAAAGAGTTTTTTAAATGCAGCTCAAAAGTTTCTAGTCTATGACAATACATACTTGAAGAAGTGAAAATACCACGTTTGAAAATGAGATTTGTTACAGTTGAAGTTAATTAAACTGAAAGCTAATTTAGGCATCTCATTTGTGAAATTATTAGAGAGGCTTTCTTTCCTTAATAAATGATAGCTAATTTGATGGTTAGTGTTTGTGAAGCATAAGAAAGACATGTATTATTGTTCTGTAGAAATTTTAAAGTGGAAAATAGGTAGTAGCATGTCCAAGTTTCCAAACCATAATCCTAGAGCTCAAAACATTGTTAGGAGTTGTCTAGGACACCAGTCATATTGGATTAGGGACTCACACTATCTCTTTGTGACCTCATCTTAACTAATTATGTTTGCAGTGACCCAGGCACAATTCAATTCATTGCACTGGTAGAGGTTCAGTCAGGCATAGCTATGGTAGAATTATGAGGGCAGATAGAAGAAGAAACTAACAAGTGTTAGAGCAAAATACTTTCTAAGACATTTTATCTTCCTGGTAGTAGTATTGTTTGCAATACTAATATCACAAGGATGACGTTCTTGGAGAAATGCAATGTAGTTAGTAATCAGAAAAGTAAAAATGGGACTTACAGAGGAGTGCCTAGTCCAGACAAAACAGACAAAGCCTTCAGCACAATGTGAAAGGGAGTCTAACCACCATCTATTAGACCAGTGAAAAGGAGTTGGACAGTGCAACCACATCATTGAAAAAACTCATACCAGAAGGATGTGAGCATGAAATCACTCGCTCTTGACCATGAGACCACAGTGGAATTCTATAGAAAACTCAATAACCGGAGGTTTATCATTTAGGGAAACAAATCATCAAGAGAAAACTTGAACTTGAGCACAGATGTTTAACCCACAAAATGAAACCAGAGGGAATTTAAGTTGTTATAAGGGATTCAATGACCAAAGATTTTCAGTGACTAAGAGAAAGTAATTCAAATAAATTAGAGTATCGTTCATGGCAAAAGCTGAAGCGTATTTAAATATCTCATCTCTGAGAAAATATTTAAAAATCCTGAGTGTACCATAGAAATTGAGAAAAGAGAAAGTGCCGAAAATATAGCCTAATCAAAACTGAGATTTAATTGCTACACAAATTATAAACCCATTTATGGCATTTATAATGAGCTCACAGAAAAAGCCATATAATTTAATAGCTGAAATTAAATATTTAGTTCAGCTTACATCAATTCGTTACACTCACATATCTCTTATATTTCTCAGTCATTTACTATTCATTAATTTGTATATTTAGTTTTTTAATACCTATATAGTATATTTAGTATATTTAGTTTTTTGAATTGATTATGTCAGTTACTATAATAAATGCTGCAATAAAATGATGAATAAAAATTCCTGTCCTCCGAATGTTCATAGCCTAGCAGAAGAGAACCACTTATGTTTTAATCTTTAAATTCTGAGACCAAAGGGTTTAAGGAAACTTCGGAAATAACAGCTTAAAGAGTAGATGTCATTTAGTTTCCCTCTCCTCAGAAGAGTATTTTTCAAGCCAAAGGATAAACTCTTTTAGTTGCTGGAAACCAATATAGATGACATACTGCTAATGAGATCAATAGCAAACTAAGATACCTCTGTGTGTACATCCTGGTGCTATGTATGACAGTTCATGGATTACTTAAATAATTTACTTAACCAAATATTCAGAAAGGGATCTAGCCCCAGTAAGGAATAAAGACTTCAAAGGACTCAGACTCTACAAAGGGTGCATCTTTCCCAGAAGATATGTGACCAATTTTCACTTTTATCACTTACATAGGAAGCAACAGTTTCTTTGGGCAAATTCATTAAGCAAATATTTGTATTAATTCAGTAATTCTCTAGATAAGCCCCAAACCTGTGCTCCTGAAGACTATAGGAGAGAACATGTAACACCGCCAATTAGATAAACTAAATGTGCTATTACGTATTCCTTAAAATTCCATGCTTTTATAATGAAAATTTAAGAGTGGTTATTTCCTTCCTATCACCAGTAAATGAAAGTAGGAAGGCTGTTAAAGATAGTCCAGTTGTAAGAGCTCTAAATGCTAAATATTTAAAAAGCTTATTAGACACTCTTAACCTAAAACCATTCATGTTTCTGCATAATATGGAAATGGCAATAATATAATGCAACACAAATTGTTACAGTGAAAATTACATGAAATAACATGCACAAAGCTTTTAGAACAGCGTCTGGCACAAGGAAGTATCATAGAAGAATTAAAATTTTATTCTTTAAATTACCAAGTAAACGATACTATATAATAAAGGATAAAGATCAAAGCCTGATTTCTTATGAGTATCAACTTCAAAAACATGCTAAAAGTGATATCCAGGGTAGCGTACATGGATATGGGAACCTTATTTTTAATTCAGCTAACTTGTGCTTCTAAATTAATTTCACTTTGGTTACCTGGTCATGGTCTGGGTACACAAAATGGCTATTTAAATAGTGTTAAAAATCAGTAGCAAAAAAAAAATCAGTAGCAAGATATTATATGCTTCATAGATATAATAATATCAGATTCATAACCAAACAAAAAATAACAAAAATTTTATGTGTAATTTATACAGGCATACCTCAGAGATATTGCACATTCAGTTCCAGACCACTGCAATAAAGTGAATCTTACAATAAAGCAAGCCACACAAATTTTGGGGATGTTTCCCAATGCTCATAGTTATCCTGTACTATATTCTATTAAATATGGTATAGCAATATGTCTAAAAAACAATGTGCCTACCTTAATTTAAAAATACATTATTGCTAAATATGCCAATCATCATTCAAGCCTGTAGCAAGTAGTAGTAGTTACATCAAAGATCACAGGTCACCATCACAAATATAGTAATGAAAATGTTTAAAGTATTGTGAGAATTACCAAAAGGTGACTTAGAGTCACAAAGTGAGCAAGTGCTGTTGGAAAAATTGTGCCAATAGATTTGGTTGATGTGGGTTGCCACAAGTCTTTGTTAAAAAAAAAAAAAAAAAAGAGGCAAGCTCTGCGAAGATCAGTATAGCACAATGCAGTAAAATGAGTTATGTGTGTACAGTAAAACCAATATTGTTGGTAAGAAAAAAGGCAGATATGACTGCAAATCTTAACGGTAGGTCATTAACTTCCTTAAGGCCTTTGTTTCTTTAAGCCCTCAGACTGCATTAGTTTCCTTATGTGTGACACACAAATATAACCCTTAGGAACACCTTATAGTTTAAAGAAATAAAAATGGATTTATATATCAAAAGGGTCTACTGTCAAAATGCTTTGATTTAAAATTTCTCTTTTGTTAGTCTTCATCAAACTATTTAGGTTCTCTGAAATCGAGCTTTTACAACAGTAAAGAAAATGCTTTCAGCAAAGTAAGGGAAAGAGACAATACTTGGCTTAGAGTGTCACTGTGGGAGTTGAGAGATGAAATTTAAATTCATTAGTACTCAGTAAATATTACTGTTACTCGTTGTTATTGAAAGATAGAAAACAATAAATGACAGAGATAATCACTATCCTCATGGAGCTTATAAAAGGATTATAAAAGACACGTGTTTTTTCCCCCTCTCATGAATAGATTATTTGTTTGCTCTATAAAAAATTTTAAGATATCTTTGCCTCAAGTTAAGTTTGCAAAGGAAAAAAAAGATGAATATTAGAAACAATATAATTATATCCAAGGGAAATTTCCCCATATGCTGAAGTTAATGTTTTTTTGTTATGAAACCCTAATCATCTTATTATTGCAGATTTTCTGGATATTTGTTTTGCATTTCATCTAAAATACATGACAGGATTAATTTATTATCTTCCCAAATACAAAATTATTACAAAATTATTTTTCAAAACTTCAAAGCTGAAGAAAATTCAAACTAAAAGATGAAAAATATGGAATCTTATAGTGAGGATAAAGTGTGACTACTTATCACAACTAAAGCATTGTTCTTGATGCATTAGTCTGATTTTTTATCTGGTAATTCAGAAGGAGTGGAATATTTTTGCACGAGTACTATTATTGCAAGCTGGTTACTTCATTTCACAACCTATCTTCTGAAAGTTCAACAACTCTTTTTTTTTTAATTTTCTTATAATTTCTAATGCATTAAGACATTAAGCAAGTCAGGGCTCTTAGGCGATATTTGTGTTTTGCTTTTTTCTTCCTGTGAACAGAGGGAACAATATGGTAGAGTACTTGCTTACATCAATACTTGAACCTAATGAACACCATCTGGAGGAAGAGAAACCTGAATATTTGCATACATCTGGGCATATATAACATATTGCTATGCTACAAAACTGATTAATAATTGTATTTAACAGGCCACAATTAGCTGTATTTACATTTTGGTGCCAGTGGGAAAGTAGAAAATGAATATTTATCATCTCACCCTTGCCTTAGTTTGAATAGGCTGTTAACCAGTGTAGTGTGGTTAACCTGTGTGAACATTTCTGAAAACTCTAATGTAAAAATGAATGATTTCCTTCTTTCCATTCTCTGCAGCAGAGAGTACAAAAGCACACTAGATAATTTATTTTTAAAATGCTTTAAACCCTCTTTTATTTATACATTTTATAAAAGGAAAATAAACACTTTTTATGGTGAAAGGAGTCAACATGTTTCCTATTAAGATCTGTAAAACCCTGACTATTTTCAATTTTAAGCTTTATTTTAGAAATAAAAGTATATATTATTTTCTATAATTACATACCAAAGTGTGAACACTTTGCTTTAAATAATGTACCCACACCAGAGTCATGAGGTGGAAACTTTTGATCCACACATCTGACAAAACAGAGAAATGATGCTTCTTTTGAAAGTACCTCAGGCAGAATTTTAAAGAGCAATTTAAGATATTCATTCACTAATCCTTTTTCTAAAGAGAACTGAAATCAATACATTTTTTTCCTTTGCCAGCTATGATGTCTTATATTTTCCTCTTCCCTGTCTCCCTCTCTCACTTCCTATTTCTTAAACACATATACATGTATATGCGTGTGTGCACACTCACAACCCAAACCCTAAGCTGTATAACTCAGTGTACATAAGAAGATAGTGGATAAGAAAATGGCTTTAGAAATGACTTTGAATAAACTTGTTCAAAGTCATTTCTAGTAATAATAACACACTTTTCTTCTATCCATATTTCTATAAGTATGTTAAGAACAGTACTTATTGAGGACACATTATATGTAAACAGTCATGTTTTATGTATACTATGCAGAACAACTCACAATTTAACATAACATACAAATCACCTGGGGATTGTGTGAAAATGGAGATGCTGATTCAGCAGGTCTGCAGAGAGCTCCTTACTAATATACTCCCAGTGTTTCAGATGTGTCCTCCAAGGACTGTGTTAGAATAGGAAAATTCGAGACCATTTACAGGAAACTCAAGCACAGACTATTTAAATGGTTTTCCCAGAGAAGCAATAAAGTTAAGTAAAAAATTAGCAAGGCATCTAATGTGTATTCACATCCAGGAAGTTCATCTCCAGACCCCCACACTTTTCTTCCCAAACCTATACTCTCTGGGAGTTAATTAAGGCTAAGTATCAGAATGTGCTCTTGCAAGGGTAAGGCAAAGAGAATCTGGGACAGAGGGAGGCAGACTGAGCTAGAGGGGAGGCAGAAATGAGGGGAAGAGAAAGGCAAAACAAAGACCAAGTTTATGACAAAACATACATGTTAATTGGTTCCTTTCCATTGCAAGAAACTGAAATCCATGATTCAGTCACTCAATAATGATAAGCAGGATCATTTGCTTTATAATCCCTGAAAAACAATAACTAGTAAAGGTATTGGTCCACTTCAAGTAGGTTATCAAATCTGTGGTCATAGAGTTGTTCATAATATTCATTTATTATTCTTTTAATTTTCACAAGATGTTCAGTATTGCCCCCACCCATCTTATTTCTGATACTAGTAATTTGCTTTTTTCTCTAGTAGAGGCTCTTTGATCTTCTCAAAGATCAAGCTTTTGTTTCATTTCCATTTTTCTGCTTTCAAATTCATTGATTTTGTCTCTATTTTTTTTTTCCTACTTTGGATTTTATTTGCTCTTATTTTCCTAGTTTTCTAAGGTGGAAACTTAGATGATTAAATTTAGATTTTTCTTATTTTCTAATATAAGTATTCAATATTATACATTTTCCTCTAAGCACTGTTTTTGCTGCACCCCACAAATTTTGATTATTGTATTTTTATTTTAACACAGAATATTTTACAATTTTCCTTGAGATTTCTTTTATGACCCATATGTTATTTAGAAGTGTGTATAATCTCCACATATTTGGAATTTTTGTTATCAGTAAGACATAATTGAACTCAACACCACCATTAACCTTAATCAGCTGTATATAATTAACATCTGTAGACTATTTCATCCAACAACAACAGAAAACACATTTGTATCAGGTTTTCATGGGACATTCACCAAGGTACAACACATTCTGGGCCATAAAACACACATGAACAAATAAAAAAAAAATAGAACTTAAGCAGCATTAGATCTTAGATCACAATGGAATTAAACTAGAAGTCAACTATGCCTTAGTGATTTTCTGCCTGCTGAATCTAGTCATTTTGGAGAGAGCAGTGTTGAAGTCTCCAACTGAGAAAATTGATTCTATTTCTCCTGGAAATTCCAGCATTGTTTCTACCATGTAGTCTGATGCTCCATTGTCAGAAACATTTAAGAATTGTTAAGTCTTTTTGGAGAACTGATCTCTTCATTATTACGTAATACTTTCCTTTGAAAGTATTACGTAATACTTTCTCTGCTTTGAAGTCAGCTCTGTCTGAAAATAATGTCACCACTCCTGTTTCTATTTTTGTCTGAAAGTGAAAGTCACTATGTTGTGTTTGACTCTGCAACCCCATGGACTATACAGTCCATGGAATTCTCCAGGCCAGAATACTGGAGTGGGTAGCCTTTTCCTTCTCCAGGCGATCTCCCCAACCCAGGGATTTTAACCCAGGTCTTCTGCATTGCAGGCAGATTATTCACTGCCTGAACCACCAGGGAAGTATATTATTTTCCTCCACCTATTTACTTTTAACCCATGTCTTTATATTCAAAGTGAGTTTCTTTTAGACAACATATAATTAGGGTCTTATTTTTTTAATCCATCTGACAATCTTTGTCTTTCAATCAGCATATTTACATCATAGCATAAAAAGCAATTATTGCTATGGTTTGATTAATCTAATATATTCATGACTGATATCTGTCTGTTCCCCTTATTCTTTTTCCTATTTTTGTCTTTCACTGTTTTCTTCCTTTTTTGGTTTGAATTGATAATTCTAATAATTACATTTTCTCTCATCACTTAGTGTATCAGCTATACCTTAAAAAAATGGTTTTTTAGTGGTTGCTCTAGAATTTGGATTCTTCACCAGGTAAGTAAGGTACTAGGGAAGGCACATGCACACTAAAATTTGGAATATACGTTTTTAACTACTTCAGGTACACTTTTAAATCACATTACCACTTTGTAAGTGATGTAGCTTAGTAAAATAACCCTAACTCTTTCCTCCCATTTCTTGTTTCATTGATCTCATTCATTTTTCTTTTGTATAAGCCTACATAGATATGCATATATAAATATGTATACCCAAAAGTCGGAGAAGGCAATGGCACCCCACTACAATACTCTTGCCTGGAAAATCCCATGGACAGAGGAGCCTGGTGGGCTAAAGTTCATGGGGTCGCGAAGAGTCAGACATGACTGAGGGACTTCACTTTCATGCATTGTAAAAGGAAATGGCAACCCATCCTAGTGTTCTTGCCTGGAGAATCCCAGGGATGGGGGAGCCTGGTGGGCTGCCATCTATGGGGTCGCACCGAGTCAGACACAACTGAAATGACTTAGCAGCAGCAGCATACACAAAAAACATGCATAAAGCTACATAACTGAAAAAAAACTTTTCCATTAGATCAATTAAGAGTAAGAAAAATAAACCTTTTTACTTTACTTTTCTACTTATTCTTTCTTCGGTGTTCTTCCTTTAGTTAGATCCAAATTTCTAATATATATTATTTTCCTTCATTCTAAAGAACTTTAGCAAGTCAAGTCTGCTGCTGCTGCTGCTAAGTCGCTTCAGTCATGTCCTACTCTGTGCGACCCTGTAGATGGCAGCCTACCAGACTCCTCCATCCTTGGGATTCTCCAGGCGAGAGTGCTGGAGTGGGTTGCCATTGCCTTCTACTGGTAACATATTCTCTCAGTTTTTATTTGCTAAGAAAGTCTCTATTTGTCCATCACTTTTGAAGGACAATTTTGCAGTCTACTGAATTCTAGGGTGGTGGTTTTTTTTTTTTTTCCCTCTCAATAATTTAAATATTTTACTACACTTCCTTCTTGCTTGAATATTTTCTAAAGAGAAGATGGATGTCTTATTTGAAAAGATAAATGTGTTTTTACCTTCTGGGTTCTGTTCAGTTTAGTTCAGTCACTCAGTCGTGTCTGACTCTTTGTGACCCCATGAATTGCAGCACGCCAGGCCTCCCTGTCCATCACCAACTCCCAGAGTTCACTCAAACTCACTCCATTGAGTCAACGATGCCATCCAGCCATTTCATCCTCTGTAGTCCCCTTCTCCTCCTGCCCCCAATCCCTCCCAGCATCAGAGTCTTTTCCAATGAGTCAACTATTCACATGAGGTAGCCAAAGTACTGAAGTTTTAGCTTTAGGATCATTCCTTCCAAAAAACACTCAGGACTGATCTTGTAGTCCAAGGGACTCTCAAGAGTCTCCTCCAACACCACAGTGTAAAAGCATCAATTCTTCCACACTCAGCTTCATTTATAGTCCAACTCTCACAGCCATACATGACCACTTGAAAAACCATAGCCTTGACTAGACAGACCTTTGTTGGCAAAGTAATGTCTCTGCTTTTGAATATGCTATCTAGGTTGGTCATAACTTTCCTTCCAAGGAGTAAGTGTCTTTTAATTTCATGGCTACAGTCACCATCTGTAGTGATTTTGGAGCCCCCCAAAATAAAGTATGACATTGTTTCCACTGTTTCCCCATCTATTTCCCATGAAGTGATAGGACCAGATGCTATGATCTTAGTTTTCTGAATGTTGAGCTTTAAGCCAACTTTTTCACTCTCCTCTTTCACTTTCATCTGGGTTCTTCTGCTTGGTGTTCTCTCAGATTTGTTGATCTGTGATTAATGGCTATAATTTGGGGAAATTCTCAAGCATTATGGTTTCAAATATTTCTGTTCTTTTCTCTGCTTCTGGTATTGCCATTGTGTCTATTTATATATTTTTTGTAGTTACTCCATGGTCTTTGGATATTCTGATTAGTTTTAGTCTGCCCTCTTGGCTTTTCAATCTGAGGATTCTCTTGTGATATCCTCTATTTCATAAGTTTTTTCTTATCCAATGTCCAGTCTACTAATAAGTTCATTAAAAACATTCTCAATTTCTTTTAATTTCTAACATCTTATTTAAGATCTTCATCTCTTTTTTTATACTTGTCATCTCTTATCTGCCATCAATTTATTCCTAGGGG
This sequence comes from Capra hircus, assembly GCF_001704415.2. Classification (NCBI taxonomy): domain Eukaryota; kingdom Metazoa; phylum Chordata; class Mammalia; order Artiodactyla; family Bovidae; genus Capra; species Capra hircus. The sequence continues at coordinate 13,168,861 of NC_030812.1, forward strand.
CCCTGAGTGTATTAATCATAGTTGCTTGAAATTCTTGTTTTGAAAAATCCATCATTCCTACCATGTCTGCTTCTAATGCTCCATTTTTATCTCTCTAAAAAGAAAAAAATATTTTGCCTTTTGGTATGCTTTGTAGTTTTGATAAGTGGACATGATGTACTGTGTAAAAGGAGCTCTGTAAATAAGTCCTTAGTAATATGGCAGTGTGGTGTGTGGGGTGTGTGTGTGTGTGTTGGGGGTATGTGTTCTAGACTCCTTGTATAGGTCTTAGTGTGACTGAGCTTGTGCCTCTAAACTATGAACTTCAAAAGTGTTTCAGTTTTTTCTCCCCACTTAGGCAGGGTGGCAGGAGTAGGGTGGCCAAAGTACTGGAGTTTCAGCTTTAACATCATTTCTTCCACTTCTTCATATCAGTAAGGCTCTGATAATACCTCAGGTTAGATGCTGGTAACTTGTTTCTCTTAAGGCAGGCCTTATTAAAGAGAACAGTGTTCTGGCATACTTCAGAATGTTTTGTTGTTCTGTTTTGCTTTTCATTTTTCTCTTCTAGAAGGTTGAAGGCATTTATTTCTAATATTTAGTATGAGGAAATGGTAAAGGTCCTACAGGTGGTTTTCAATATACTGTGGGCCCTCTAAAAGTGGGCCCTCCTCTGGAGTTCTTAAACCTCACTGCTGTCTGCACTGAGCCTTGAGTGATTTGTCAGTTACAGTTTCTGTTTTCCTATCCTGGCACTGGTTCCCCAGGGCATTTCCAATCAAGAGACTGCTCTGGTAAGATGGACTTCTGTACAATCCTGGAGGTGTTGATTTGCTCTGTAAACTCACTTTTCTTATGGATCTAAGAAGAGTTGTTGATTTTTCAGTCTCTTTCAGTTCAGTTCAGTCACTCAGTCGTGTCCAACTCTTTGCGACCCCATGAATTGCAGCATGCCGGGCCTCCCTGTCCATCACCAACTCCCAGAGTTCACTCAGATTCACATCCATTGAGTCAGTGATGCCATCCAGCCATCTCATCCTCTGTCGTCCCCTTCTCCTCCTGCCCCCAATCCCTCCCAGCATCAGAGTCTTTTCCAATGTCAACTCTTCGCATGAGGTGGCCAAAGTGCTGGAGTTTCAGCTTTAGCATCAATCCTTCCAAAGAACACCCAGGACTGATCTCCTTTAAGATGGACTGGTTGGATCTCCTTGCAGTCCAAGGGACTCTCAAGAGTCTTCTCCAACACCACAGCTCAAAAGCATCAATTCTTTGGTGCTCAGCTTTCTTTACAGTCCAACTCTCACATCGATACATGACTACTGGAAAAACCATAGCCTTGACTAGACGGACGTTAGTCGGCAAAGTAATGTCTCTGCTTTTGAATATACTATCTAGGTTGGTCATAACTTTTCTTCCAAGGAGTAAGTGTCTTTTAATTTCATGGCTACAGTCACCATCTGCAGTGATTTTGGAGCCCCCCAAAATAAAGTCTGACACTGTTTCCACATCTATTTCCCATGAAGTGATGGGACCAGATGCCATGATCTTCGTTTTCTGAATGTTGAGCTTTAAGCCAACTTTTTCACTCTCCTCTTTCACTTTCATCATGAGGCTTTTTAGTTCCTCTTCACTTTCTGCCATAAGGGTGGTGTCATCTGCATATCTGAGGTTATTGATATTTCTCCCGGCAATCTTGATTCCAGCTTGTGCTTCATCCAGCCCAGCGTTTCTCATGATGTACTCTGCATAGAAGTTAAATAAGCAGGGTGACAATATACAGCCTTGACGTACTCCTCTTCCTATTTGGAACCAGTCTGTTGTTCCATGTCCAGTTCTAACTGTTGCTTCCTGACCTGCATATAGGTTTCTCAAGAGGCAGGTCAGGTGGTCTGGTTTTCCCATCTCTTTCAGAATTTTCCACCGTTTATTGTGATCCACACAGTCAAAGGTTTTGGCATAGAAATAAAGCAGAAATAGATGTTTTTTCTGGAACTCTCTTGCTTTTTCAATGATGGATGCTCTAAATTTAAATCATTCTAAAAGCTTCCAATTTTTTGAGCATGTTTGCTTCTCTGAAAAATGTAGCAATATATGTAATAACAATATGAATAAGAAATAAAATAATTGAAACAATGATTTCCTTTGAAATGATCCTGGAATCTCAATTGGGTACTATTTATTACAATAATTTGCAACAAACTATAGTGGCTACATAAAATGCTGGTACAGTTCCAAAGTAAGTTCCATAGTCACATTCTTTATTTTATACTCACTTTTAGCAGGTTCAGTTCAGTTCAGTTGCTCAGTCGTGTCCGACTCTTTGCGACCCCATGAATCACAGCACACCAGGCCTCCCTGTCCATCACCAACTCCCAGAGTTCACTCAGACTCATGTCCATCGAGTCAATGATGTCATCCAGCTGTCTCATCCCCTATCGTCCTCTTCTCCTCCTGCCCCTAATCCCTCCCAGCATCAGGGTGTTTTCCAATGAGTCAACTCTTCGCATGAGGTGGCCAAAATACTGGAGTTTCATCTTTAGAATCAGTCCTTCCAAAGAAATCCCAGGGCTGATCTCCTTCAGAATGGACTGGTTAGATCTCCTTGCAGTCCAAGGGACTCTTAAGAATCTTCTCCAACACCACAGTTCAAAAGCATCAATTCTTCGGCGCTCAGCTTTCTTCACAGTCCAACTCTCACATAATTACTTTTAAAAGTCTAGTATCAACCAAATAAGCCAATTGTTTCTTATTTCTCTTTACTTTCAATAGAGTTTACTTCAGTAGAGCTCAAGGAGAATGCTACCCTTCCAACTTCTTATTCCTGAAATTCTAGTCATTTTTCACACTCTCAAATTTAATTTTACATCTCTGACATTTCCCCAACTGCCTGATTTCTGTGCATCTTTATCTGCAGTGGAGGCCATTAGGTTTTTGCTTATGAGGCCAACCTCAGACTCCCACTGTGTCTTTTCTAGGGCAATGGTTACAGAATTCACTAATGATACTACTTTACCTCTACAGTGAGGATTTCCTCGTGGCTCAGACGGTAAGGGATCTGCCTACAATATGGTAGACCCAGATTTGATCCCTGGGGTGGGAATATCCTCTGGAGAAGGGAATGGCTGCTCACTCCAATATTCTTGCTTGGAGAATCCCATGGACAGAGGAGCCTGGCAAACTAAATTCCATGGAGTTGACTCAACTGAGTGACTAACACTTTCACTTCTTTCAGCTGATTGTCACAGCCAAAACATCTCTTCTCAGGGCTGTCACTAATGTCCTATTACTAGGAATTAAGTCTTTGTCCACTGTAAATGGTACTCATTAGTATTTCTGTCTAAGCAAAAAATTAAATAAGATTGGCAGGTGCATATCTAAATCTCTTCAGCTCTATGTTTACTTCCTAATTAATAAAGCTGGAAACAAGCAGAAAATAAGCAATTTCAGAGTCACAAATTTTTTTATTTTTTTAACCCTCAGTTCTAGGACATCAAATGCTGGCCTTCATAGAGCAGGAAGTGGGCTGTGTAGATGTCACTGATGTGGTTATTTGCTCCCTTGACTGCCTCCTCACAGAGAGTAACACTTCACCTAATATACATTCATTCAACTGCTCAAGCATAGGGACTTTCCTGGTGCTCCAGTGGTTAGGAATCTGCCTGCCAGTGCAGGGGATATGGGTTTGATCCCCGGTCCAGGAGCATCCTACATGCTGCAGAGCAACTAAGCCCATGTGCTGTGACTACTGAGCCTATGCTCTAGAGCCTAGGAGCTTAAAGTCCTGAAGTCTACATGCCTAGAGCCTGCACTTTGCAACAAGAGAGGCCCACAATGAGAAACCCATGCACTGCAGCTAGAGTAGCCCCTGCTTGACATTAAAGAAAGTCCAAGCACAGGAATGAAGACCCAGCACAGTGAAAAACAAATACAATAAACGTTAAAAAAAAACAAAACACAAAAATATAGTTAGCATACACAGCATTATAAAAATAAAAATATAACAGGCAGTAGACCAGGCCCTGAGAAAAGGGCACAGAGCAAAACAACATGTACTGACCTCATGAAGATGACAATCCAGTGGAGTAGAGGACAGTAACTTCTTACATAGTTACTTATTAGGATGGGTCTGAATGAAAAATAAAATATGTTTCTATAAAGTAAAAATGAGTTCCCTGAGAAAGTCAGAAAGTAACTCTTAAAGTGCAATCTGGAGGATAAATCAATGTTACCCAAATGGAGAGAGGAGAGCGTAGAAAGGCCTAGCAAAAACTCCAAGTTAGGAGGTGGATGGTGAGGTGGATTACATGTACCATGGTTCAGGGGGCAATTTGTGATTTGTAAGTTTATATTGTTATTCACGTACCCCTATTATCTCTATTTTTTTTTTTTTTACAAACTATGACATCTTTTTAGAGGAAAAAAGTCTTATATATTAGTACCTTTAACTGCATATGTGTGTGTGTGTTTCCCTGCCTTTTTTTTTTAAACAGGGGTTTATCACTTTGCACATTTTTATACATAGCCAGCCCTGACTCCCTAAGCTATATAGAGAATACATTACGTGAAAGAAAGTACAGAGGCAGAGAGAACATTTGAACAACCTCAGTGTTGAATCTTTCCAGCAAAAAAAGCCAAAAACGTCCATTTCCCCTAACTTGGGCTGCTACCTTTCAGAGCAGACACATGGTCTTTAATCAGTGCCTTTCTCGTCTTAGACCACTAGATGATATATGCACCCAAATTTTTCAATTGCTGTGCTTTTTATGGACTATAGCCACCGCCCCCCCGCTCCCCCTCCCCCCAGTCTCCTCTATCCATGGGATTTTCCAGGCAGGAATAGTAGAATGGGCTGCCATTTCTTTTTCCAGGGGATCTTTCCAACCCAGGTACTGAAACTGTAACCCTTGCACATCCTGTCTTGGCAGGCAGATTCTCTACCAACTGTGCCACCTGGGAAGCCATTATTTACATAATAATTCTCAATTATTTTTAAGGATTAATTCTGAGAACATTTCAATTTAACAATTTAAAAATTACTTTTTATAAAATATGCTTATTATTCAAATTGAATATAACTGCATTGAATTTTAAGATTAAGAGAAAGCAAATTTTAAGAGATTATGGAGGAAGTATGACATAGATGTCACATTTGAAAATCCATTTGTGAATTTTTATGGACATATGAAACGGCCAGAGAGGTGAGTGTGAAAACTAAAAGATAATATTGATTTAGCTGATAACAAGGTTTGCAAAAATGTAAATAATGTTTTGAAGTGAATATTTGAGTACCAGGTTTATTTGACATATCTTTGTATGAATCTCATTGCTTTCTATAAGATGAGGAAAAGAAATATGTATTACTAGGATTCAGAAGCCAGATATTTTGGCATCTCCTGTAATGTTTGATATCTTTTTATAAATTGCTTCTGAATCCTCAATCTAAAGTTAGAAAAATACCTTTGGTCAAACATGCATTTGCTTTAATCAAAATCTTCTCATAGTCTATAAGTATTGTGAGTTATCTTATAGAAAGTTTATCTTTTTCAATAAGCATGTTTCTAAATGAAAATTTGCTTTTTAATCTGGAAGTAATTAATTATCTACTATCAATATTTTTTGAGCTCTTCAGCACATTGAAATTCAACAAGCCATCTGTTTCTGAAGACATCATCTTTGTTTCCTCTTACTGTACTTCTGTGAAAGGAGACCTCTTCTTATTTTCTAACTGGGGGACACTCAGTGGTAAAGCAGCATTCTACTGATGTAAAAATCAACAAAATTTCTTTGTGCCAAGTTTGAAAATAAACTGCTTTTTAAATTTTAGACTGTAAGCAAAGAACATCATATGTGAGATATAACCTGATATTCACAGACAGTGTCACTTTCTATTCTTACTCTACAAGGCAACTTACAACTTACTCTGCTTTTTAAGTCTCTTCAGAACAACAATACAAAGTGGAAACAGTGACTCTTGTGATTACAATTCCTTTAAAAATAAGAGAGCATATATATATATATATATATATATATATATATATATATATAAAGAAATCAGGAGAAAAAAATCAGAAGGGTAATAAGAGAAAAATCATCATAGGATCTCCTAGCTTCTTTTTTGCTTATTCAACACTTCAACAATTATTCAGTGCCTGCACATTGCTCCCCTTTGGAACGAGCACTTATGAAACATATACAAATAAAATATTGATCCTGACCTCAATGTTTCCTATCTAGTCAGGAGATTGTGTGGCAGGTCTTATGGCTCATTTTGAACATGGTACTAGATCATGAGAGAAGCACAGATCTCTCAGAGAGTTGTCACTCAATCTCAACAACAATTTTTCAATATAAGAAGCAAAATGTCAGTATGATTTCAAAGGAAGTTACAATGTAGAGGTAATTATAATTAAATAAAATGTTGAGGTGCGACAGAAAACGACAAATTCTGTAAAGCAATTTTAATTAAAAAATATTTAGGTAAATCAGGTTTTAAATAAATATAACAAGATATAATTTAAAAGTAAGAACCTTTACTCACTTAAAGGCTTCTAAAATATAAATAGAATTTTAGATCATGGAAATACCAGTGAAGAACCACTTGTAATCTCCATTCTTGACTCTATAATTGATTAAATATCCTTCTTCATTCTCTCTTTGTAAGATACTGACTATATCTTTAGTGCCTTGAGCAGACCTGCGGAAGAGTCTCTCCAGCCTGTCCACACAACTGGGCTACCTGCAGTGGACTTGAAAGCAATTAATAGACTGTCATGTGAGTTCCTCAAACTGTTTTATATTAGATAAACATGTTATTCGAATTACATAATGTAATCAATACTACTGTACCGAAAAAAGTTATATCTATGGTAACTAAGTTGAATGCTTTGGAAAGGTTTAATAAAGAGATAATTTTAAAATTGCTGTCTCATTAGGTGTGGGTGGGGTAACAGTAAAAGTTAGAGGAAGAATAAAATAATCAGATATCTCCACATGTGCTATGTGCAAGGATAACATACAAATTTGTGATCTTCCATTAAGTAATAAAATAATTCTGCATGCAAACTCTTGCATTGTTTAAGTTATGGGTCTGCTGTGAAAAATCCTAAAAGGGTGCATCATAGATGTAGTTTACATATCAAAAATGATAGAATCTTTTATAATCTGACTCAGTTTTTTAAAGTTTTGACCATTAATAAAGAAGCTGATAGAAAATATATATTTTTACATTTTAAGATCAAATAACATATTTGAACAATCATGTATTTTTATACTGTATTTTAATATCCTTAATTAGTTGATCGTTAATCCAAAAGACACCACCCAAAGCTAGAGCATATGGATGAAGTCTATAAAGTTGCAGGATATATAACTAAGATAAATCTATTGCATTTCTGCACACTAACATTGAACTATCAGAAAGATAAATTAAGAAAACAATCCCATTTATTATTCAAAAGTAATGAGAAACCTAGGAATGAATCTAAGAAGGCGAAAGACTTGTAAAACTGTAAAACATTAATTTAAAAAAAATGAAGACAACATGGAGAGAAAGATAATGAATTAATGCTTTTAAAATGATCATACTATTCAAGGCAATCTATAGATTTAAGGCAATCTCTACTAAAATACCAATGACATTATTCACAAAACTAGAACAAATAATTCTATTACTTGTATGGAAACACAAAAGACCCTGAATAGTCCAAAGCAATCTTGAGAAAGAATAGCACTGGAGTCATGCTCTCTGACTTGAGAATATATTTTCAGGTTCTTCAAAACAGTTTGGTACTGACACAAAAACAGACACATAAGTCAGTGAGACAGAGTCAAGAAATAAATATATACACTTATGGTCAAAGAAATGGAGGAAAACAATAGAATAGGAAGACTAGAGATCTTTTCAAGAAAATTAGAGATACCAAGGGAACATTTCATGCAAAGATGGGCACAATAAAGGTCAGAAATGGTATGGACCTAACAGAAGCAGAAGATATTAAGAAGAGGTGTCAAGAATACACAGAAGAACTGTACAAAAAGATCTTCATGACCCAGATAAACACGATGGTGTGATCACTCATCTAGAGCCAGACATCCTTGAATGTGAAGTCAAGTGGACCTTAGGAAGCATCACTACGAACAAAGGTAGTGGAGGTGATGGAATTCCAGTGGAGCTCTTTCATATCCTGGAAGATGATGCTGTGAAAGTGCTGCACTCAATATGCCAGAAAATTTGGAAAACTCAGCAGTGGCCACAGGACTGGAAAAGGTCAGTTTTCATTCCAATCCCAAAGAAAGGCAATGCCAAAGAATGCTCAAACTACTGCACAATTGCACTCATCTCACATGCTAGTAAAGTAATGCTAAAAATTCTCCAAGCCAGACTTCAGCAATACGTGAACCATGAACTTCCAGATGTTCAAGCTGGTTTTAGAAGAGGCAGAGGAACCAGAGATCAAGTTGCCAACGTTTGCTGGATCATCGAAAAGGCAAGAGAGTTCCAGAAAAACATCTATTTCTGCTTTATTAACTATGCAAAAGCCTTCGACTGTGTGGATCCAAAAAACTGGAAATTCTTCAAGAGATGGGAATACCAGACCACCTGACCTGCCTCTTGAGACACCTATATGTAGGTCAGGAAGTAACAGGTAGAACTGGACATGAAACAACAGACTGGTTCCAAATAGGAAAAGGAGTATCTTGCGGCTGTATATTGGCACCATGCATGTTTAACTTACATGCAGAGTACATCATGAGAAACACTAGGCTGGATGAAGCACAAGCTGGAATCAAGATTGCCCAGAGAAATATCAATAACCTCAGATATGCAGATGACACCACCCTTATGGCAGAAAGTGAAGAGGAACTAAAAAGCCTCTTGATGATAGTGAAAGAGGAGAGTGAAAAAGTTGGCTTAAAGCTCAACATTCAGAAAACGAAGATCATGGCATCTGGTCCCATCACTTCATGGCAAATAGAGAAACATTGGAAACAGTGTTCGACTTTATTTTGGGCGGCTCCAAAATCACTGCAGATGGGGACTGCAGCCATGAAATTAAAAGATGCATGCTCCTTGGAAAAAAAATTATGACCAACCTAGACAGCATACTCGGAGAAGGCAATGGCACCCCACTCCAGCACTCTTGCCTGGAAAATCCCATGGATGGAGGAGCCTGGTGGGCTGCAGTCCATGGGGTCGGGAAGAGTCGGACATGACTGAGCAACTTCACTTTCACTTTTCACTTTCATGCATTGGAGAAGGAAATGGCAACCCATTCCAGTGTTCTTGCCTGGAGAATCCCAGGGATGGGGGAGCCTGGTGGGCTGTCATCTATGGGGTCGCACAGAGTCAGACATGACTGAAGCAACTTAACAGCAGCAGACAGCATATTAAAAAGCAGAGGCATTAAAGCAGAGGCATTACTTTGCCAACAAAGGTCCGTCTAGTCATGGCTATGGTTTTTCCAGTAGTCAGGTATGGATGTGAGAGTTGGACTATAAAGAAAGCTGGGCACTGAAATATTGATGCGTTTGAAGTGTGGTGTTGGAGAAGAATCTTGAGAGTTCCTTGGACTGAAAGGAGATCCAACCTGTCCATCCTAAAGGAAATCAATCCTGAATATTCATTGGAAAGACTGATGGGGAAATTGAAACTCCAATACCTTGGCCAGCTGGTATGAAGAACTGACACATTTGAAAAGATCCTGTTACTGGGAAAGATTGAAGGCGGGAGGAGAAGGAGGTGACAGTGGATGAGATGGTTGGATGGCATTTTGGACTCAATGGACATGAGTTTGAGTAAACTCTGGGAGTTGGTGATCGACAGGGAGGCCTGGTGTGCTGCAGTCCATGGGTTGCAAAGAGTCAGACATGACTGAGCCAGTAAACTGAACTGAACTGATGGTTGATTAATCTCTGAAAAAAAGGCAAGAATATACAATTATGAAAAGATAGTCTCTTCAATTAGTGATTTTGGGAAAACTAGACATATGCTTGTAAAATAATGAAATGAAAACATTTTCTCATATATATATGTATAACTCAAAATGGATTAAAAACCCAAATGTAAGACCTGAAACTGTAAAACTCAGAGAAAACATAGGTAGAAAACTCTTTCACATGAAATATAGCAACATTTCTTTTGCTCTCTCTCCTAAGCCAAAGGAAACAAAAGCAAAAATTAAGAAATTGGAACTAATTAAATTTAAAAGCTTTTGTACAGCAAAGGAAATCGTTAACAGAAGGGAAGAAAATTAACCTACTGAATGGGGTAAATATTTGCAAATGATATGATTTATAAGGGGTTAATATCAAAATGATATAAATAGCTCATATAACTATCTATCTATCTATCTATCTATCTATCTATCCATCTATATATATATATATACAATTAAATAATGGACCAAAGACATGGACATTTTCCAAAGAAGACACAGATGACCAACAGGAACATGAACATATGCTGCTGCTGCTGTTGCTAAGTCGCTTCAGTCATGTCTGACTCTGTGCGACCCCAGAGATGGCAGCCCACCAGGCTCCCCTGTCCCTGGGATTCTCCAGGCAAGAACACTGGAGTGGGTTGTCATTTCCTTCTCCAATGCATGAAAGTGAAAAGTGAAAGTGAAGTCTCTCAGTCGTGCCCAACTCTAGCGACCCCATGGACTGCAGCCTCCCAGGCCCCTCCATCCATGGGATTTTCCAGGCAAGAGTACTGGAGTGGGATGCCATTGCCTTGCTAATCAGAGAAATTTAAATCAAAACCACAATGAGATTTCACCTGGCTATCATCAAAAGGCCACAAATGACAAATGTTGGTAAGGATGTGTAGAAAAGGGAACCCTTACACACTGTTCGTAGGACTGTAAATTGGCACAGCTACTATTGAAAACAGTATGGAGATTCTTTAAAAATCTAAAAATAGAACTACTGTATGATTTAGCAGTTTCACTTCTGAATATGCATCCAAAGAAAGCAAAGACACTCTTTCAAAGAGATGCATGCATCCTGATATCTATGGTTTAGTTGCTAAGTCATGTCTGACTCTTGTGACACCATGGACTGTAACCTGCCAGGCTCCTCTGTCCGTGGGATACTCCAGGCAAGAATACTGGAGTGGGTTGCCATTTCCTTCTTCAGGGGATCTTCTCAAACCAGAGATTGAACTGGGGTCTCCCACATTGCAGGCACATTCTTTACTATCTGAGCTACAAGGAAACCCCATGGCAATATTTAGGACATAGTTATTAGTTATACTTAAATATTACTCATTGTTTAATGGGCCCTAATTATACTTAAGTTATTTGCTGTTTATCTGATATTCAAATTTGATGGGGGTATCATGTATGTATTTGGGGCTTCCAAAAAATGGTACTTCCACTAGGTGATACTAGAGGTAAAGAACCTGTCTGCCAATGCAGAAGACATGAGATGCAGGTTGGATCCCTGGGTTGGGAAGATCCCTTAGAGGAGGGCATGACAACCTACTCTAGTATTCCTGACTGGAGCATCCCATGGACAGAGGCGTCTGGTGGGCTACAGTCCATTGGGTCACAAAAAGTTGGATACAACTGGAGTGACTTAGCAGGCATGTATTTATATTTGCTAAGACTGGAAACCCTGAATTGGCAGGAAAAAGTAAAATCCAGTGATTATGCACAATTACTGTAACTGAATTGACAGGTGCTTGCAGACCGAAAATTGGGTCTCACAGTGAACCTGCTATGGCCCTCAGAGAATCCCTGTGAGGCACTGTGGAAAACCCAAGGTTCATGTAGAGGTCTTCATGAACTCTATATTTAGCTGTAGGAATGTGGATAGAAGATATTAGCAGGTATCAAATATCCCAGACTTCATTAAGCCAGATATAGTTACCTACCTAAGATACTAGAAATGAAATTCTTAATTCTTAATGTCACATTGGAACTTTCACTTCAAATCCTTTTGAAATAGTTAGGTTTGGATAGAGGATGATCTTACTTAATTGCTATCAGTTCAGTTCAGTTCAGTTCAGTTCAGTCTCTCAGTCATGTCCGACTCTTTGCGACACATGAATTGCAGCACGCCAGGCCTCCTTGTCCATCACCAACTCTCGGAGTTCACTCAGGCTCACGTCCATCGAGTCAGCGATGCCATCCAGCCGTCTCATTCTCTGTCGTCCCCTTCTCCTCCTGCCCCCAATCCCTCCAAGCATCAGAGTCTTTTCCAATGAGTCAACTCTTCACATGAGGTGGCCAAACTACTGGAATTTCAGCTTTAACATCATTCCTTCCAAAGAACACCCATTCTCCTTCAGAATGGACTGGTTGGATCTCCTTGCAGTCCAAGGGACTCTCAAGAGTCTTCTCCAACACCACAGTTAAAAAGCATCAATTCTTCAGTGCTCAATTTTCTTCACAGTCAAACTCTCACATCCATACACAACCATTGGAAAAACCATAGCCTTGACTAGACGGACCTTAGTCGGCAAAGTAATGTCTGCGCTTTTGAATATACTATCTAGGTTGGTCATAACTTTTCTTCAAAGGAGTAAGCGTCTTTTAATTTCATGGCGGCAATCACCATCTGCAGTGATTTTGGAGCCCCAAAAATTAAAGTCTGACACTGTTTCCTCTGTTTTCCCAACTATTTCCCATGAAGTGATGGGACCGATGCCATGATCTTCGTTATCTGAATGTTGAGCTTTAGGCCAATATTTTCACTCTCCACTTTCACTTTCATCAAGAGGCTTTTGAGTTCTTCTTCCCTTTCTGCCATAAGGGTGGTGTTATCTGCATATCTGAGGTTATTGATATTTTCCTGGAAATCTTGATTCCAGGTTGTGTTTCTTCCAGGCCAGTGTTTCTCATGATGTACTCTGCATATAAGTTAAATAAGCAGGGTGACAATATACAGCCTTGACGTACTCCTTTTCCTATTTGGAACCAGTCTGTTTTTCCATGTCCAGTTCTAACTTCTGCTTCCTGACCTGCATACAGATTTCTCAAGAGGCAGGTCAGGTGGTCTGGTATTCCCATCTCTTTCAGAATTTTCCACAGTTTCTTGTGGTCCACACAGTCAAAGGATTTGACATAGTCAATAAAGCAGAAATAGATGTTTTTCTGGAACTCTCTTGCTTTTCTATGATCCAGCAGATGTTGGCAATTTGATCTCTGGTTCCTCTGCCTTTTCTAAAACCAGCTTGAACATCAGGAAGTTCATGGTTCACATATTGTTGAAGCCTGGCTTGGGAATTTTGAGCATTACATTACTAGCATGTGAGATGAGTGCAATTGTGCAGTAGTTTGAGCATTCTTTGGCATGCCTTTCTTTGAGACTGGAATGAAAACTAACCTTTTTCCAGTCCTGTGGCCACTGCTGAGTTTTCCAAATTTGCTGGCATATTGAGGGCAGCACTTTCACAGCATCATCTTTCAGGATTTGAAATAGCTCCACTGGAATTCCATCACCTCCACAAGCTTTGTTCGTAGTGATGCTTTCTAAGGCCCACTTGATTTCACATTCTAGGATGTCACGCTCTAGATGAGTGGTCACACCATCATGATCATCCAGGTCGTGAAGATCTTTTTTGTACAGTTCTTTTGTGTATTTTTGCCACCTCTTCTTAATATCTTCTGCTTCTGTTAGGTCCATACAATTTCTGTCATTTATCGAGCCCATCTTTGCATGAAATGTTCCCTTGATATCTCTAATTTTCTTGAAGAGATCTCTACTCTTTCCCATTCTGTTCTTTTCCTATATTTCTTTGGTCTTGTAGGTCTTCATAAAACTGTTCAACTTCTTCAGTGTTACTGGTTGGGGCATAGACTTGGATAACTGTGATATTGAATGATTTGCCTTGGAAACAAACAAATCATTCTGTCGTTTTTGAGATTGCATCCAAGTACTGCTTTTGAGACTCTTGTTGACCATGATGGCTACTCCACTTTTTCTGAGGGATTCCTGCCTGCAGTAGTAGATATAATGGTCATCTGAGTTAAATTCACCTATTCCAGTCCATTTTACTTTGCTGATTCCTAGAATGTCGAGGTTCACTCTTGCCATCTCTTGTTTGACTACTTCCAATTTACCTTGATTCATGGACCTGACATTCCAGGTTCCTATCCAATATTGCTCTTTACAGCATCAGACCTTGCTTCTATCACTAGTCACATCCACAGCTAGGTATTGTTTTTGCGTTGGCTTCATCCCTTCATTCTTTCTGGAGTTATTTCTCCACTGATCTACAGCAGCATATTGGGCACCTATTGACCGGGGGAGTTCCTCTTTCAGTATCCTATCATTTTGCCTTTTCATACTGTTCATGGGGTTCTCAAGGCAAGAATACTGAAGTGGTTTGCCATTCCCTTCTCCAGCGGACCACATTCTGTCAGACCTCTCCACACTGACCCGCCCATCTTGGGTTGCCCCATGGGCATGGCTTGGTTTCATTGAGTTAGACCAGGCTGTGTTCCTGTTGTGATTAGATTTACTAGTTTTCTGTGAGTATGGTTTCAGTGTGTCTGCCCTCTGATGCCCTCTCGCAATACCTACCATCTTACTTGGATTTCTCTTACCTTGGGCTTGGGATATCTCTTCACAACTGCTCCAGCAAAGCACAGCTGCTGCTCCTTACCTTGGATGAGGGGTATCTCCTTACCGCTGCCCTTCCTGACCTTCAATGTGGGATAGCTCCTCTAGGCCCTCCTATGCCTGTGCAGCCACTGCTCCTTGGGTTGCTCCTCCCGGTCGCTGCCCCTGGCCTCAGGTGCCACCCCTGGCCTTGGGTGCAGTGTGGCTCCTCTCAGCTGACACCCCTGGCCTCGTTTTCAGGGTGGCTCCTCAGGGCCACCGCCCCTGGCCTTAGGTGTGAGGTGGCTTCTCAGGGCCACTGTCCCTGGCCTTGGGCGTGAGGTGGCTTCTCCCGGCCACTGCCCCTGACCTCGGATGCTGGGTAGCTCCTCCAGGCCGCCACTGACCTCAGACGTGAGGTAGCTCCTATCGGCCACTGCCCCTGACCTCATATGCGGGGTTTCTCTTCCCGGCTACCTAATTGCTTATAGGGAACAGAAATAAAATCTAGAGGGTCTTTCTGGGTTAAGAAACACTTAATGAATGCATCACTTTACAGGATGAAATAGTTTGCTTTTCAATTGCCTGAGAACTTCCAAGATGAATGGGTACCAGGTTAGTTTATTAATGTCATAACTGTACCTATAGAGAACAAATTAGAGTTATCTAGTTAGCTTTGAATAACCTTCCCAACTTAAATTGAGTAATTACAGGATAAACATTGCTATGAACACTTGATGTTCATAGCAGCATTATTTAAAATAGCCAAGATATGGAAGCAACACAAGTGTCCATCAATAACTAATTGGATAAACAAAATGCATGATACACATACAATGGAATAGTACTCAGCCACAAATGAAAATTTTGCCATTTGCAATAACACAGATGGAGATAGACCTGGAGAGTATTATGCTTAGTGAAATAAATCAGACAGAAAAAGATCAATACATTGTGTTACCACTTATGTGAAATCTAAAAAATAGGCAAATGAATGTAACAACAAAAAAAAAGACTATCACTAAGCACAGTGGCCGCGGAGGGCCTGCACACTAAGAGCAGCCAAGAGCTACCCCACCTCCAAAGTCAGGGACAGTGGCCCAGAGTGCAAGACTGCGATGGCGCAGGATGGCTGGGAGGAACCACCCCGCATCCAAGGTCAGGGGCAGTGGCCAGGAGGAGCAACCTGAGGAGTGGTGGCTGAGCAGGCACAGGAGGGCCTGGAGGAGCTATCCCACGTTGAGGTCAGGAACAGCAGTGGTAAGGAGACACCACTCGTCCAAGATAAGGAGCAGCGGCTGTGCTTTGCTGGAGCAGCTGTGAAGAGATATCCCACGCCCAAGGTAAGAGAAACCCAAGTAAGATGGTAGGTGTTGCAAGAGGGCGTCAGAGGGCAGACACACTGAAACCATACTCACACAAAACTAGTCAATCTAATCACACCAGGACCACAGCCTTGTCTAACTCAATGAAACCAAGCCATGCCTGCGGGGCAACCCAAGACGGGTGGGTCATGGTGGAGAGGTCTGACAGAATGTGGTCCACTGGAGAAGGGATTGACAAGCCACTTCAGTATTCTTGCCTTGAGAACCCCATGAACAGTATGAAAAGGCAAAATGATATGATATTGAAAGAGGAACTCCCCAGGTCATTAGATGCCCAAAATGCTACTGGAGATCAGTGGAGAAATAACTCCAGAAAGAATGAAGGGATGAAGCCAAAGCAAAAACAATACCCAGTTGTGGATGTGACGTGACAGAAGCAAGATCCGATTCTGTAAAGAGCAGTATTGCATAGGAACCTGGAATGTCAGGTCCATGAATCAAGGTAAATTGGAAGTGGTCAAACAAGAGATGGCAAGGGGGAACGTTGACATTCTAGGAATCAGCGAAGTAAAATGGACTGGAATTGGTGAATTTAACTCAGATAACCATTATATCTCCTACTGCGGGCAGGAATCCCTCAGAAGAAATGGAGTAGCCATCATGGTCAACAAAAGAGTCCAAAGTGCAGCACTTGGATGCAATCTCAAAATTACAGAATGATCTCTGTTCATCTCCAAGGCAAACCATTCAATATCACAGATATCCAAGTCTATGCCCCAACCAGTAACACTGAAGAAACTGAAGTTGAACGGTTTTATGAAGACCTACAAGAGTTTTTAGAACTAACACCCCAAAAAGATGTCCTTTTCATTCTAGGGGACTGGAATGCAAAAGTAGGAAGTCAAGAAACACCTGGAGTAACAGGCAAATTTGGCCTTGGAATGCAGAATGAAGCAGGGCAAAGACTAACAGAGTTTTGCCAAGAAAATGCACTGGTCATAGCAAACACCTTGTTCCAACAACACAAAAGAAGACTCTACACATGGACATCACCAGATGGTGAATACTGAAATCAGATTGATTATATTCTTTGCTGCCAAAGATGGAGAAGCTCTGTACAGTCAACCAAAACAAGACCAGGAGCTGACTCTGGCTTAGATCATGAACTCCTTATTACCAAATTCAGACTTAAATTGAAGAAAGTAGGGAAAACTGCTAGACATTTCAGGTATAACCTCAATCAAATCCCTTACGATTACACAGTGGAAGTGAGAAATAGATTTAAGGGCCTAGATCTGATAGAGAGCCTGACAAACTATGGAATGAGGTTCATGACATTGTACAGGAGACAGGGATCAAGACCATCTCCATGGAAAAAAAATGTAGAAAAGCAAAATGGCTGTCTGGGGAGGCCTTACAAATATCTGTGAAAAGAAGAGAGGTGAAAAGCAAAGGAGAAAAGGAAAGATATAAGCATCTGAATGCAGAGTTCCAAAGAATAGCAAGAAGAGATAAGAAAGCCTTCTTCAGTGATCAATGCAAAGAAATAGAGGATAACAACAGAATGGGAAAGACTAGAGATCTCTTCAAGAAAATTAGAGATACCAAGGGAACATTTCATGCAAAGATGGGCTCGATAAAGGACAGAAGTGGTATGGACCTAACAGAAGCAGAAGATATTAAGAAGAGGTGGCAAGAATACACAGAAGAACTGTACAAAAAAGATCTTCACGACCCAGATAATCATGATGATATGATTACCAATCTAGAACCAGACATCTTGGAATGTGAAGTCAAGTGGGCCTTAGAAAGCATCACTACGAACAAAGGTAGTGGAGGTAATGGAATTCCAGCGGAGGTATTTCAAATCCTGAAAGATGATGCTGTGAAAGTGCTGCCCTCAATATGCCAGCAAATTTGGAAAACTCAGCAGTGGTCATAGGACTGTAAAAAGGTCAGTTTTCATTCCAATTCCAAAGAAAGGCAGTGCAAAAGAATGCTCTAACTACCACACAGTTGCACTCATCTCACATGCTAGTAAAGTAATGCTCAAAATTCTCCAAGCCAGGCTTCAGCAATACGTGAACCGTGAACACCCTGATTTACAAGCTGGCTTTAGAAAAGGCAGAGGAACCAGAGATCAAATAGCCAACATCTGCTGGATCATCGAAAAGGCAAGAGAGTTCCAGAAAAATATCTATTTCTGCTTTATTGACTATGCCAAAGCCTTTGACTGTGTGGATCACAATAAACTGTGGAAAATTCTGAAAGAGATGGGAATACCAGACCATCTGACCTGCCTCTTGAGACATCTGTATGCAGGTCAGGAAGTAACAGTTAGAACTGGACATGGAAAAACAGACTGGTTCCAAATAGGAAAAGGAGTACATCAAGGCTGTATATTGTAACCCTGCTTATTTAACTCATATGCAGAATTCATCATGAGACACACTGGACTGGAAGAAGTACAAGCTGGAATCAGGATTGCTGAGAGAAATATCAATAACCTCAGGTATGCAGATGACACCACCCTTATGGCAGAAAGTGAAGAGGTGCTAAAAGCCTCTTGATGAAAGTGAAAGAGGAGAGCGAAAAAATTGGCTGAAAGCTCAACATTCAGAAAACGAAGATCATGGCATCCAGTCCCATCACTTCATGGGAAATAGATGGGGAAACAGTGGAAATGATGTCAGACTTTATCTTTGGGGTCTCCAAAATCACTGAAGATGGTGACTGCAGCCATGAAATTAAAAGACGCTTACTCCTTTGAAGAAAAGTTATGACCAACCTAGATAGTATATTCAAAAGCAGAGACATTACTTTGCCAACTAAGGTCCGTCTAGTTAAGGCTATGGTTTTTCCTGTGGTCATGTATGGATGTGAGAGTTGGACTGTGAAAAAAGCTGAGTGCCAAAGTATGATGCTTTTGAACTGTGGTGTTGGAGAAGACTCTTAAGAGTCCCTTGGACTGCAAGGAGATCCAACCAGTCCATTCTGAAGGAGATCAACCCTGGGATTTCTTGGAAGGAATGATGCTGAAGCTGAAGCTCCAGTACTTTGGCTACCTCATGTGAAGGGTTGACTCACTGGTCAGGACTCTGATGCTGGAGGGATTGGGGCAAGAGGAGAAGGGGACGACCGAGGATGAGATGGCTGGATGGCATCACGGATCGATGGACATCAGTCTGAGTGTACTCTGGGAGATGGTGATGGACAGGAAGGCCTGGCGTGCTGCGATTCATGGGGTCACAAAGAGTCAGACACGATTGAGCGACTGAACTGAACTGAACTGATAGGTATACAAAACAAAGTGATTGTCCTCAGTGGGATAGTGAAAAGGATGGCAGTAAGATTGAGTAGGGTTTTAAGAAATACAAACTCTCATGTATAAAATAAATAACTTTGAGGGTACTTTGTTCAGAACATGGAATATAGCCAATATTTTATAATAACTTTAAAAGGATTAAAAACTATACCAATTTTACATCACCATATTGTACACCTGAAACTATTACGAATCAATTATACCTCAATAAAGTTTGTAGTTTGTGACAAAATAAATTGGTCATTTACTTGTCCTAATAGCATCACAGTACTTTCATAGAAATTATTTATTTCTAAATTTATACAGAGATGAAATACTAGAGAGTATGACACTTTAAAACATTTTCTTGTCTAAAATATACATTTTATCCAAACCTTTAAGGTATTTTTAACTGTGACTTAAAATTGGATGCCTATTACTATTTGCACTAAGGTAGAAAGGTGTCGATCTTAAAACATTAGAATATTAAAACATTAAAATGAACCTAAAATATTTTTCAGAAGATGTTTCCAGCTTGTTATGGTAGACAATATAGGAGCTAATAGACATGTCAAAATCACTCTTTGATAAAAATCATCCAGTGCTATTGGAAGTTTCCCCACCAATGTTTTATACACAATAAAAGAATTATTAGCATGGAATATGAACAGTTTTATATTAAAAAAGAACAATGCAAAGCTAGAGTCAGCCTCTCTTTTAAATTTTTATAATAATTGGTTATAAACATTTAAACTACCTACCACATCGAAGGATATGCCATCATGTTTTTTTTTTTCCAAAAACTACATAATTCTTAATTTCCTTTTGTGTATCCTTAGAAATTTAACACCAAATTCCTACTTGGCAGATTTCTTAATTTCTGCAGCATCTCATCTCTTAAAACTGTTCCTGTTCCCTTTTTTCTGTTTCACACAATCCTAGATATAGAATAAGAATAGTACTCACACTGTATCCTGCATAGAATCACCTAGAGGGCTCCTTAAAATACAGAAATCTAAACTCTACCCAAAGTTCCTGATTTACTAGGTCTGAGTATGGCCCTGATGATTTGACTTTCTAACAATTTTCCAGGTGAATGCTGATGTTGCTCTTCCAGGCACGTATGTTGAAAATCACTAAAATATAAGATATTTCCCTTGATCTCTCCTAGATTACTCAAACAAAGAAATTGCTTATTTGGCATACTCCATTGAAGACTGGGACAAAGCGACTTTTCATTGCATCTTAATGAATAAATTAATACCTAATAGTAAATTTCTGATTCTAATAGATTCTTTGGCCACTTTATAATTAATTTCTCATTAGCCTTTATTTTCTGTGAGTACCAGCTTTCCTCACTCTAGCTTGCAACCTCTTTTTTTTTTTCCCTAACTTCTCCCCTCTTGCTGTTTGATCCAGCACTAATATTCTTATTAACTTTTTATAAAGACAACTTTAATATTGTTTATAAATTATCTTTGGAAACCATCACTTCAGGGATACAAGTGCACCTTTAAAATGGACTTTCAGGGTATTTGGGGATGGGACTGAGCCTCTTAAAATATTAATACCAGCGATTTCAAAAACATCTTTCACCTTTCTAAAGATGATGAGTCCAGATTTGTTAATCTACTCTTTCAATTTATGATTGAGACACTAGAAAACTTGTACCTGCCTCTTGTGACCTCAGGGGTGATAGGAAGTAACCAACTCCCAGGCGAATGAAAGAGAAATGCATCTTTTTTTTTGGCAGCTATTACAGTAGTGGCACAGCTGGTAGCAGACTCGATTCTACCAGGCCACTATGGGATTCATTAGTGCCCACATACTCATAAAAAGGGGACAGAAATAAAAACATACAAAGTCAGTACTGCATTTGAATGAGCCAAGGGAAGAGTAATCTACAAAATAAGATGAAAAACTTGCCACTAAGCTGAAGGCTGAGTAGACGAGGTTGCATGTACAAATGTACTAAGCTTTTGGAGGAGACACGCTTCCTTACATTGACAACATTACACTTGTAGGAAACAAGGAAAAGCCATACTTGGAAATTTGATGAAAACAAGCAATAATCCCATGTACCAAGAAAAATAACATTTTTATTCTGATTTATGGATAATAGGTGTACTTGGAGATTGATTCCAATTATATTTACAGCAATAATTTCACTTCTACTGAGAAATATTTAAAATAATCATATAAAGAATTTATACGTGTTTTAAATCAGGGTTCCCAGCCTCTGGGATCTAATGCTGATGAAATAAGAATAGAAATAAAGTGCACAATAAATGTAATGCACTTGAATCATCCCGATACCACCACTCCCCCCGCCACTGCCCCACACCCCACACCAGGTGAGTGGAGAAATTAGGTTCATAAAACCAGTCCCTGATGCCAAAAACATTGGGGACCTCTGTCTTAAATCATAAAATAAATCTTTGGCCTAAGGCTTCCTAACTTTTTCCACCAGGATTCCTCAGGGGGAGAAGAGAGTGAACTTTTGCATCAGGAAATCTGAGGACAAAGCCCAATGCAGCAACAAGCATGACATTCCTTTGAAACAGCATAATATATCCTAAGTTTTCATTGTAAGTTGGTATCATAGCCTAATATATATTTACTTTAATGTCATTTTAATCAAGACAAAATAAATAAGTTTGCTTGATATCAATCTTGAAATGGACTTACATTCAAAGATAGACCTTCCTGTCAGTTGATTTAATGGAAAAGCAAGTGAAATATCTATTGATCTTTAGGAATGCCCAATGGATATCCTAACTGCATCATATACACAAATGTTGCATTGACTTCTTTCTCACCCTCCACAGTAGCTTTTTCCCAGAATCTCCTTTCTCCACGAGTAGATATTCACTGAGATTAATTACCCAAGATGATTCAGCTGGTTTGGTGCGGATCTATGAGAGACTGGAAGAAGAGGTCAAGAGACGCCACAGCTGTTCTTTCCTTTCTAATAATCTGCTTGTTTGCAACACTAATTATAGGGATAAACTTTCTGAGACTGAATTTGTAACTTATTTATTATTTGTGTTTCCTTGCAAGTACATTGTTTAGATTTGGATTCGAAACCCCTTAATGTTAATCTTGGCTATTTCATGTAATGTGTGGTAGATCTCATAATTTCTCTAAATTTCTTGTTTACTCTTACATGAAGTTATTATTTCTGAATATTATAGAAATACAAGGGCAACCACATAAACATGAAAGTAAGGAGATACAAATCATAAATGTATTTTCTAAAATATAGCAGAGGTTAATGGAGATTTTAGAATATCATTTATATATAAAGCAGAAAAGAGACTTGGTATAATACACAAATGAGAATAGTTTTTAAGTAGTGTTGCCTATTCCAACCTGAGAAAAAATAAAGCATTTTACTGTCTGCAGTGTTTCAAAAATTTAAAAAATTCAGAATACTTATAGAATTTAAAAAGATATATTTCACACCAGAAGTCAAATTAGCTCAGGTTGAGACATTTTAGAAACACACATTGATATCATTGTTTTTAAATCAGTGTAGTTTAAACAAATGTCTTCTATTAATGGCTGCTGATTCTACTTTACTAGCTTGTTGATATAGAGCCATTTTTCTCAAGTTTTATCATGCAGCAGAATCATCTGGAGAGACCATTGAACCACAGATGTCTGGGTCTTACTGAGTATTTCTAATTCGATACATCTCTACTGAATTTTTAACATGTTCCTAGGTGATTCAACACTTTGAGGACCACAGATACAAAGGCTAATGGATTTATTATGATGGGAGCAAAGCACAAAGGAATAGCTATTGAATGCTATGAAGAATCTCATTCCAGTGCTCAGCACGTGTACATGATGATCTTAAAGATACAGTGTCCATTGCTTATTCTTCTCAACAGTGCAATAGATATGTATTATTGTTCTCAAGACACATGATTCATTTTGACTCTAGAGTATTCCTTGTAAAATGGAAACTAAGTGTACCAAACTGCTGAGAAAATCCAGAGTGGGTGGGGGGAAAGCAAATGCTGATTTTGCTTTGCACTCACCTTTCTAAAATACTTTCACGTCAGTTTTATGCACCAATAACTTATGGCTCAGAGATACTATTATTCTAGGATTATATACGTTTTGGTGTGTTATAAGTCAGGATACAGGGTCAGCTACTATAGGAAAAAGATCTAAGATAACAGTGAAGTAAATAAACTGGAAATTTGTGTCTCTCTCATTTTAGAATATAAATGTAGGCAGGCAGGCTCTGGCTGCTGACTGCTTCTGGGCCAGCCTGCTGTATGCAAAACATGACTTCATCTCTGTCTCAAAGGCTGCATCTGCAGTTGTGGTTGCTTAGCCAAAATGACAGGAAAAAGCCAAGCCAGGGCACACAACTTCAAGTTAAAAATGACCAATAAATACACATCACTTCTGTTTATATTCCATTGGCAAGAATTTAGTTAGGTAGACACACCTGTCAGACAGCAAGGGGGCTGGGAAATAAACCCAGCTCAAACCCAGGAAGGCTAGGGAGTAAGTGAAAGGGGAGAGGGAAAGAGGTAGGTTCCACTACTAAAATGAAAAAAAAAAAGAAAAAAGAAAAAGGTGAGAATGGATCCTGGGGGACAGTTTAATAGTGTCTACTACAGGTGGAAGCATGACAGGTGAAATAAAGCAGTTGCAACTTTCATGGAAAATAAATGACCATGAATAGATTTAAGTAGTGGTCCCCAGCATTTTTGGCACCAGGGACAAGACCTTGAAGAAAATGTTTCTGTTTGGGGCTGGTGCAGGCAGTGATGTGAACAACGGGAACTGCTGGTGAAGGTTTGCTCCCTCCCTGTCATTCCCCTTCTGCTTGTCCAGCAGTTCCTAACAGGTGGAGAACCCATACTGGTCCCTGGACTGAGGGACTGGGAACCTCTGATTTAAAGGATTCTTTAAAGCGTTTCTGAAGGAGGCTACTTGCCTAAGGAGGATTGCAGTGTTTTAAATTTAACATTCCAGAGATGAACTAATGGTGCACTTTTAAGAAAACAATTTAATTTTAGGAGAGACAAAGTAGGCTTCTTTTCTTTCCCTGGATGAGTATATATTTTTGTATATGGGATTGTATTTAGGAGATGAAAGCAGAAAATAATGATAATGTTGGGAAGCATTTCCCATTTTACTTATGACAAAACACAATTCATATATCTAATAATAAAGATAAAATATTTTTATTTTATAATTGTTAAGTAGCAATTGAAATTGTAGTAGAATTTAAAAGACTACCTCTTCCCCCATATTTTTGTGCATGTAAATATGTCCTAGGAGACTTAGGTGAAAGCAAGCATTGTGCAGGTCTAATTCCTTCACATAAACCAATCTAATTATCTTTATTTTAGCTTAAATGAATGTCCTGCTCAAAGTGATTTCATTACCTTTTCTACTGCTATTTGTTTCCTCACTGTTCTTACACCTATCTTTCTTTCTTGTTCCTCTGAAGAGGTTAAAATTTAAAAGCGCAGTAAAGAAACTGTTGCCAATATATTTCACTAAATCAAGGTAAGCTGGTATTTAGAGACACATTGACCTGTTTTCCACTTAGAAAGCAAGGAGTCATGTTATTAGATCAAGAGCCTAAACTACATCTACAGAATATTTAGTTGTAAGGATGGGTCATGAACATCTATGTGATTTCTTCTGAAAAAGTCACAGGACATTTATATATTAAAATAACCATACTTGTCTGAAGTCAACTTTTATAACTTTGGAGAATTGTAGGATGTAGTCAGCTCCTTCCAGGTGTATAAACTTCAGTCTGTGAAATCTGACACTTTACACCTGTAAACTCCAGAGGTAGTGACAGTTTTCTGCCCTTTCCTACAACCTTCCATTAGCAAAATCTTGTTCTGTATATATTAAAAGCTGAGATGAAAGTTGGGACACAATGACAAGATGTAATTCACATGATAGTCTGAGTTGTGTGACATATTGGGAGCAGCGTTGTGATATATATTTTATCACATAAAAAGTTGAAAAGCTGACTATAGCAACAGTGATGGCATTGCCCTGCCTCCATCACTGCTGAAATTCTGGCTCAACTCTTGCAAAAATTACAGAAAACATCACCAACCATTTCCTTTCAAATCATGGTAAGAGTTTTAAACTCCAACTCAGCACAGCGGACATTATCTCTGCAATGATTCTGCATTTGCTAAGGGAAAAAACTCAGATACAGCCAATCAAGTAAACATGTGTCATCATGAGAAAACAGTGGGACAAAAATTCCCTTTTAAATATTTATTTGGAGCTAGGGACAGGCTTCCCAGGTGGCTTCATGGTTAAAGAATCTGCCTGCCAATGCAGGAGACTCAGGTTTGATCCCTGGGTTGGGAAGATCCCCTGGAGGAGGGAATGACAGATATTCCAGTATTTTTTCTTGGAGAATTACATGAACAAAGGAGGCTGGCAAGCTATAATCCAGAGGGTTGTGGAGAGTAAGACACAACTGAGCACACATGCACATAGAAATAGAGATTGGGAGAGCCAGCCACTCAGAACAAGAAAAAATATTGACTTCAGTGAGATGGAAATGTTGATGATATGGTAAAATATCATGAGTTCGGTTCAGTTCAGTTCAGTCGCTCAGTCGTATCTGATAAAGAAGTAAACAGGAAAAAAAAAATGCAACCAAGGGGAATGTTTAAAGGTATTGCACACAAAGTTATGGCATCAATATTGCCATGTGATGGATGATCTGTTTTTATATATAACTCATACCCAACCTAGAATGTAATGCAAAATCAGAAAACAACTGGGAAATACTATTTTCCATTGTTGTTGCAACATAAGACAGCAAAGAAGAGGAAAAAGGGGGAATAGGAAGAAACAGAACAGGCAGATGAGAAGGAGGCAGAGCAGGCAGAAGAGGAAGAGGAGGAGGGGGATAGGAAGAAGACTAAATCATCAAACCGGAAGGAATAGAGGAAGAGATTAGAGAAATATTGAAAGCCCCAGAGATGCAGAGGTAGTGAAAACAAACAATTAAACAAACAAAACCTATTGAGAAACAAGAGGCAATAAATGGCTAGATCTGCCTGATCCTGGGAAGTGAAATTTAACAACACGTTATAAGAAGTTTGGAATAAATCTGAACTATTTCCATGGGTTGGGGCAGTTTCCTTATAGAAGGACCTTGGTACCATATTTAGGGAAACTACTATTACTACCTAATCCAAGTATTATAAGGAATATTTAAAATCACTAACATTTAGTGGGCTTTGTCTATGTTTTGTCTCTGTAGAAAGTGCCTTAAGAGTATCACTTATTAGTTCCTGTAAAACTCTGTGTGGTAGAAGACGGAGTAAAAGTAATACACAATGAGGCAATGTTCAGTAAAAGTGGAACCTGCCTAGACTATTGTGAGTGATAATTGAGCTAAAATCTGGAGATTGAGCAGGAGTTAAGGAATGAAAATGGTTGAACAGTCTTTGCAGAAGGAATGATATAGTATACGCAAAGTTTCTGTGGTCATGGAGACCATGTATTCTTCAAGAAACTGAAAGATTTGCCTGCAGGAAATTTACCCTAGGAAAGAATAATGTGTGGAAATAGACCATTGTTACAGGTTACAGAAATCTTAACCATCTCTTAACATTCTTAACAGTCTCTTAAATTTTCACTATAGTAACACAGCATAAGAAATATCCAGTTTTGTTCTAGTGCACTGTTCTTTTTTTTTTTCATCCATAAGAAGAATAAGCTACACACACACACGCACAAATATTTCTTAAGATCTTTTAGGAACTTTCCTGTTGACCCAGGGATAAGACTTTGCCTTCCAATGCAGGGGTTGCAGATTCAATCCTTGGTCAGGGAGCTAAGATCACACATGTCTTAGAGCCAAAAAACCAAAACATAAAACAGAAGTGATATTGTAAAAATCCAATGAAAGATTTTAAATTTTAAAAAAAGTCCAATGAAGATTTTAAAAATGGTCCACCTCAAGAAAATCTTTATTAAAAAAGATTGTCTCATATTGACTTAATAAGCCAATAAGCTTATTGACTTATTAACCCAATGGTTAATTTTTCAGTGCCTATTTTATTAAATCATAATTATTTTTGTTTTGGCTAATTCATGTGATGTTTTTCTCCCGTATTTGGATCTTTTTCTTCTAACCTTATTTGCCTACATTGCATAGATGAGATTTATTCCCTTTTTCCTGTTAATAAATCTCCTGACCCATGAAATAATTAACATTCATATGTTCAGCATTTACATCTAATATTCATAAAATAGCACTTATTTAGACAGCAAGGGCATATCACTAAGTAAAATTACACCTGGGAAAAACTAATTATTCATCTATGGATATATCTGTAGTTAAATAATATATTAAAGATAATTTTAAGTTGGAAACATCACATGGGAAATGTAAGAGAATAACTGTGTAACAAGACTGTGAAGAATGAGGAAAATTAACCAAGCTTATAAAATTAAGATCAGCAAAGGAGAGGGTGTCAATGATTTTTGATGTAAGCAAAACTAAAACTGATGTCAAAGGATAAGATAAAGTCAGTTCAGT
Source organism: Capra hircus (assembly GCF_001704415.2). Taxonomy (NCBI): domain Eukaryota; kingdom Metazoa; phylum Chordata; class Mammalia; order Artiodactyla; family Bovidae; genus Capra; species Capra hircus. The sequence goes on from NC_030812.1 coordinate 13,196,579, forward strand.
AGTTCATTATTCCTGCCTGCAATCAATCCAACGCAGAGATATTTCTATTCAACCAGTTTATTGAATTTTCAGAGCCTCAATAATACCTAATGTAAACACTGAGGTACAGAAAGTTTGGAGAACACTGAAGATGGAATACTAACAGAGAAAATGATAAACAGAAATGATTTTATTTGTTGGTGTTTGGGGAAAGTTGGAGATAATAGCAGATGCAAAATGGCCAGATGTTGGAGCAAAAACTGTATGCTCCAAAAATACAGTGATAAAGAGAAATGCAACTCACCATTAAACTCTGTGATTAAAATGAAGGCAACGCAGTGATGATGACAAAGACTAGACAACACTGAAGGAGAGAGGGAGGGGATCTCACTTGAAATTAACATTGGCTATGTTCTAGAAGATAAAAAAATGTATTCTCTCATTTCACATAGATTAAATAGAGACAATTACCTCACTTGCTACTTGTCAATCAGGAATATGGACACTTGAAGTGATATCATGTCCACTGCCAGCACCAAATCCCCATTTCTCATTACCAATGGTCTGCATTATCTAGTAGTGTATGTTACAAAGCACAGATGTTCATTAAGAATAATGTTCATTGAGAATCAGCAAGAATTCTTGTTAAAATACGTTTCTGATTCAGCAAGTGTTAGGGAGGGCTGAGATTTGTATCTCTGACAGACTCCCAAAGGTTGTTAATGCTGCTGGTCAATGGACCACATTTTGAGTAGGGAAGCAATAATTCAGACTCTATTTTCTATGGCAGCATCAAAATAGCATAATACATACATGTTCTATTGTGAACTCTGGGTGGGAAGGAGGTAGTCATGAATAGACTTTTGGCTAGAATCACTCAGTTTGGAGGGTCAGAGTGCAGCAAAGAAGATACAGGAACAAGTGGACTGAGAAAAACAGTATTGCTGCCACTTATTCCACTTGCTTCTTAGCAGAGTAATGATAGGGACACTGAAATCCACAAGATATAGCTTTCTTCTCCATTTGGAGTGATACTTGTGTCAAACTTCGAAGCCAGGAGTATTAAAAATTTATCCAGATGAAAACATTTGCATGTAGGCACTTCCACTTACCATATCACTCTGCTTCATCCCCTCAAATTACATGTAATTATTTTATATTGTTAAGGTAATCATGTTCCCATTATGGCTTGCAATTGTAATTATTTTTTATTTTTTGTCTGGTTATTGATTGTGAAAACTAGATCTTTTACTATTGTAGTTATGTAACTATTACTCACTTAATTCCAGTGTATCATGATTGGTCAACAGAAAAATTATAGAATTCTTATTCACAAAACTACCATTTAATAGAAAAACCTGTAATCACCTTTTAAAATACAATTATCAGATGGATAATTCTGAAAATTCATTAGAATTATCTTGGAATTTTTTGAAAAATACAATTGCTCATGTATTGCCTTTTTTTTTTTTTTTTTGGCCAGAGCCCCAGATATGTTTCTAATGAGCAGCCTTGTTTAAAAACAACTGGACCATATGACGATCTTTTATTTTTATCGAGCTTGTTTCACTTTGTCTATTTCATATTCACTCCTTCCATTTCATTTAGTTTATGTTTTCCAGTTTCTCCATCCCTTCTTTTTTTTTTTGATGTTCTTTCTCAAGCCTTTACCAAGACTAGTAAAAAGGCTTATATATATATATATATATATATATATTTAACATGTTTAATATATATATTTTAGAAAACTTGTGACTTTTTGCCTAAAAAAATTTTGACATTTGATCCTACTTGTTTGACTACTTATTTGAATAGTCTGCTAGATTTCTAGTTAAAAAATTAGATATGCAATAAGCAACAAAGGATTACTGCATAGCACAGGGAGCTATAGTCAATATCTTGCAATAACTTACAATCGACAATAATTTTTAAAATAATATGTGTGCATATGCATAACTGAATCACATACAAAGAAAAGAATTCTATTCTTTGAAATTTAGTACTGTTTATCTATTTTCTAGTTTTCCTAAATGTCCTATGGACACCTAATAACAATGTATGATATACAAAATTTTAAATATATTTTAAATATATTTGTGTAGGATATTACTAATATAAATTAATTAAATATAAATCTATTATATTTAAATTATTAATGGCATCATTCAAGATGCTCCTATGCTTATTTTTTCTGCACTTGACAAAATATTCTCAGAGAAATGTTAATGTCTCACTATGATTATATATATTTTTCTTTGCCCTTATATTTCTTCTGATTTTTGCTTTGTGTACCTTTGTTTCTTTGTTTTCAGGTGTCTAATGGTTTATGATGTCTATCTTCTTTGTGGCTTTTACCTTTAATCATTAAAAACATACATTTTTTTCATTTAAAAAACAAAATTAAAAAGAGTTAACATTTATTTATTGCTTCATATGTGCCAGATATTAAATTTTGTGTGTCATATGGATTATCTCTTTTATTCCTGACAACAACTGCCTAGGATAAGTTAAATGACTCAATAATCTTACTACCGGGCATAGACATTGACAAAATCATAATTTAAAGAGACTCATGTATCCCAGTGTTCATGGAAGCACTATTTACAACAGCTAGGACATGTAAGCAACTCAGATGTGCATTGATAGATGAATGGATAAAGAAGTCGTGATACATATATACATATATACAATGGAGTATTACTCAGCCATAAAAAGGGACATATTTGATTCAGTCCTGATGAGCCTATTATACAGAGTGAAGTAAGTCAGAAAGAGAATAACAAATACAGTATATTAACACATATATATGGAATCTAGGTGAGTTATCACGCCATCGTGATTAGCTGGATCATGAAGATCTTTTTTGTAGTTCTTCTGTGTATTCTTGCCACCTCTTCTTATATCTTCTGCTTTTATTAGATTCATGTCATTACTGTCCTTTATCGTGCCCATCTTTGCATGAAATGTTCCCTTAGTATCTCTAATTTTCTTGAAGAGATCTCTAGTCTCTAGTCTCACTCATCTCATATGCTAGCAAGTAATGCTCAAAATTCTCCAAACCAGGCTTCAACAATACGTGAACTGAATTTCCAGATGTTCAAGCTAGATTTAGAAAAGGCAGATGAACCAGAGATCAAATTGCCAAAGCCTTTGACTGTGTGGATCACAACAAACTGTGGAAAATTCTTAAAGATATGGGAATACCAAACCACCCAAGCTGCCTACTGAGAAATGTGTACACTGGTCAGGAAGCAGCAGTTAGAACTGGACATAGAACAACAGACTGGTTCCAAACTGGGAAGGAATATGTCAAAGCTATATATTGTCACCTCACTTATTTAACTTATATGCATAGTACATTATGAGAAATGCTGGGCTGGATGAAGCACAAGCTGGAATCAAGATTGCCAGGAGAAGTATCAATAACCTCAGATATGCAGATGACACCACTTATACAGCAGAAAGTGAAGAAGAACTAAAGAGCCTATTGGTGAAGGTGAACAAGGAAAGTGAAAAAGCTGGCTTAAAGCTTAACATTCAGAAAACTAAGAAATGGCGTCTGGTCCCATCACCTCATGGCAAATAGATGGGGAAGCAATGGAAACAGTGACAAACTATTTTTTGGGCTCCAAAATCACTGCAGATGGTGACTGTGGCCATGAAATTAAAAGATGCATACTCCTTGGAAGAAAAGTTATGACCAACCTAGACAGCATATTTAAAAGCAGAGACACTATTTTGTCAACAAAGGTCTGTCTAGTCAAGGCTATGGTTTTTCCAGTAGTCATGTATGGATGTGAGAGTTGGACTTAAAGCTGAGCGGTGAAGAATGGATGCTCTTGGACTGTGGTGTTGGAGAAGACTCTTGAAAGTCCCTTGGACTGCAAGGAGATATAACCAGTCCATCCTAAAGGAAATCAATCCTTAATATTCGTTGGAAGGACTGATGCTGAACCTGAAACTCCAACACTTTGGCCACCTGATGCAAAGAACTGACTCATTTGAAAACACCCTGATGCTGGGAAAGATTGGAGGTGGAGGAGAAGGGGTTGATGGAGAATGAGATGGTTGGATGGCCTCACCAACTCAATGGACATGAGTTTAAGTAAACTCCAGGAATTGGTGTTGCACAGGGAGGACGGGCATGCTGCAGTCCATGGGGTCACAAATTGTCACACACAACTGAGTGACTGAACTGAACTGAACTGAGAAAGTTGGACCTGATGAACCTATTTGCTGTGCAGCAAGAGACACAGACATAGAGAATGGCCTTTTGGACATGGTGGAGGAAAGAGAGGGTGGGACAAATTGAGAGTAGCATGGAAACATATATATTATCATATGTAAAATAGATAGCTAGTGGGAATTTACTGTATGATGCAGGGAGCTCAAACCTTGTGTTATGTGACAACCTAGAAGGGTGGGATGGGGTGGGAGATGATAGGGAATTTCAAGAGGCAAGGGCATATGTATATCTATGATGATTCATGTTGAAGTGTGGCAGAAACTGACACAACATTGTAAAGCATTTATCCTCCAATTAAAAGTAATTAAAAATTTTTAAAAATGCTTAGTTTTTTAAAAAAGTGCATAGCTTATGTAAAGCGTTTACTGCCTATATGTAAGTACGTTTACAAATGTCATGTTTTCCCTTTAAATTCCTGTAAAACTCTAACACAAGGGAAAAAAATGATCACTGGCCAGTTTGTTAAGTGGCTGTTAGCTTTGCATCGTTAATAAAAAAAATGAAGAAACTTTTTCAAATAAGTATTCCATTTCCTACCTGCATGCAATTCCTAAATGAATACTGAAAATAACTAACATTATTATTACATTTAGGAGAAAAGAGATACTATTCAGCTTCTTGTTCACCTCTTAATAGCTCACACACTACTATAATGTACTTGAATACATGCTGAAGAGCAGAGTGTAATAGTTACTGGTTTATATCTCAGGCAGGTTAATAGGTTTTCAGACTTCATTTAGCACCACATTTTCAGACCATCATAAGTTTTAAATTTACTTCCATGCTGACAGTTTGATGTTTGAATAAGCAAGGGCTTAACTTACTTTTAACTTCTAAACCTTAGGACCTCTCTCTTAGAGCTATAAAATTGACATTTCAGCATGATTTTTTTTTTCATGATGTGTCTTTCAAACGTGCACATGTTACAATATCTAAAACAGCTGTCCATGTTTACATTTAAAGTCTTTCAAATATATATATATTTTCTTCAAGATGCCATTTGTGTAGAAAGGAAAATAAGCAAATTGACTACTTTTTTACATTCTTTCTCCCCTCCCTTTCTCCTTCATTCCTTTTCTCTCTCTCTTTTGTTCTGATATTTCTTTCAGTTTTCTTTTCCTTCTCTTCTTTCTTTCTTAGGTACTTCAAATATCTTTAGCAATTATTCATGCAGAGTGATGAATTCCAGAGTTTAAATCTGCACTCTGCCTTTAATTCTTGTTAGGGTTTCACGTGCATATATCAGAAGTGAAATGTTCTACTATATAGCATGCTTAACCAAGTAGAGGTCAAAGAACTAAATCATTGCATTCATAAAAGTAAAATGTTGTGCTTTCCAATTGCCATCACTTTGGGAGACTCTCACTTCCAATTACCAAAATGACCTTCAAATCTGATACCGACCACTTTGTAGTAAAATTTATTACAACTAGGACATGGCAGTACAAAATAAATGACATGGATAAAATACCTGTTTTGATGGTAATAAGATTTTATATTCAACTTTATATATTTTATATTCAACTTTCTGCTTGATTGTGTTTTTCTGATTCTTTATTTTTCCTTTTGTTTAAAAGATTATATTGCTATTTAAATATGTAAACTTTTAAAAATTCTTAATATAGAATAACAGATGGCTAAGGATTCACAACGTTTGTCAAAAAGTATTTTGTATCTTAATATTTCACATTTTGTTAATGTGGGAGAGCAGAGTACTTGTAAATTCCAGGTTAGACAATGAAATATTGCATCAATGTTTTATAGAACTAATCTGGAATTTCCTTATGATACATTTCTAGGATGTCAGTAAGAAGTAAAAACTAATAATCATCATCTGTGTACTATCTGTGAGAAAGATGAAAACAGATAATAATAACTATGTTCTATATGCAAGAACTTAGGTTTTTCCCAAGTGCTTTACTGGGAATTTACCCAGAATAACTCAAGTTGTGTTAAAAGAGCAATGCATTCCAGAGAAACCAGGTAACTGTCAAAATCATATAGCTAGGAAGGAGAGGAATTCAAAAGCAGGACTAGACTGCCTGTCTTCATAATATTCCCGTTGTTATGTACTTATATCTGGTAGGGGGACTAAAATCATCCAACCCAGTTTGCCACTTTTATTTGCAGATAAATTCTAAAGATGTAACAAGATTTGACAAAGCTCAAACAAAACTTCTTTTGCGATTTCTTTTTTCACTCCTCTAGCCTTTCTTCCTATATCACATGCACTAAGAAGTCATCACCTAATGAAAACAACGGGTCATGTAAAGGCCGGAGCAGTTCTGAAGACCCTATGCCAAAACTCAATGAAGTCACTTTACATAAAAACAAAACAAAACAAAGCAATGTAATGATGAAAAACATAATATAAAAACTTCTGAATTTGTATTATTTTTCTGTGGATGTTTTTGCTATGTGAATTCTATTTATGCTAGTTAGCATGAAAGTAACTGGGGAGTGGGGAAAAGCTGAACAGATAGTGTATTTAAGGAATAAATAATTTCTAATTGGTTTTGTGTGCATTTTTAGAATTATAGCAGAATCACTGTAGTCTATAGATCTGGTTTCAAAAAGTCAGTATAAAAATATATGCCCATTGAAAAATAAAATCAAACCAAACAGTATAAACAACTAACTTTGAAGATCCTTTTTAATTTCAACAGAGTTCCATTCCCCTGGTTAATTTCTATTTACAATTGTGTATCTTCTTAAACTGTTTCCTTTGTATTTAGGTTACTGGATACATATCAGAAAAATTATATTGATTAAAAATTTGTACACTAATTCAATAAAAGGTTAAAAAAATAGGGAAAAATATGTCAAGGGGGACGAATAGAAATAGAAAATAAGATGGTAGACTTAAATCCAAATAAAGCAGTAATTAGATAAAATGTGAACAGTCTAAATACTATGCTATTAAGGAAAAGTTTTGTCTGACTCTGCTAAAAACAAAATCCAAATATATGCTGTTTAAAAAAGAGATATCTAGGAACTTCTCTGGTGGTCCAGTAGTTAAGAATCTGCTTTGCAATTCAGGGGACCCAAGTTTGATCCCTGGTCTGGGAACTAACATGCAGGAACTAACATCCTGCATGCAGGGCAACTAAAGAGTCTCTGTGTTGCAATGAAAGACCCCACAGGTCATATCCTGCAGGTCTACAGCCAAATAAATAAATATTTTTAAAGGCATATCTAACAAAGGGTACAGAACTTTGAGCATTAAAATATGGAAAATGCAGACAAAGTTAAAAGATGGATAGAGAAAATCTCTGTAAATATTTTAAAGACCACTTAGAAGTTGAATTTTAAAAAAGCAGAGATAAAGAGGAATGCATTAGAATGATGAAATGCTTTAACTTCACAGAAAGATATGCCAAATTTAAATTTGTATGCATCCTATAACATAGCCTCTGAAAACAAAACTTAGAGGAATATTAGAAGATACAGCCAAATCCAAAATCAAGTGCTGATCTTGCTGAGTAACAAATGGAAAACACAAACAAACAAACTTCATAACAGCAGAAAAGAAATTTTAAGAAAGGTATAGAATGTCTGATTAACTAGTTTGTTTTTTGAAAACAAAACCTAAGGAACACAGACCGTTTTTTTTTTTTCCACACAAACATAAAACATGCATAAAAATTTGCTAATTTGCTAAGCTATAACAAACGACAGATTCAAAAGTGGGAAAGGAGAACAACAAGGCTGCATATTGTCACCCTGTTTATTTAAATTATATGCAGAATAAGTGAAAGTGAAAGTTGCTCAATCATGTCCCACTCTTTGGGACCCTATAGACTGGAGCCTGCAAGACTCCTTTGTCCATGGAATTCTCAAGGCAAGAATACTGGAGTGGGTAGCCATGTCCTCCTCCAGGGGATCTTCCCAACCAAGGGATCAAATCCAGGTCTCTTGCATTGTAGAGGGATTCTTAACCAGGTGAGCTACCAGGGAAGCCCCATATGCATTATAAAGCAATTATACACCAACAATTTTTTAAAAAAGAAAAATAGGATACATGCTATTATATGGATAATTTACATGTGTTCCTTGATACATATATTTTTTTATTTTGTAAAAGTAATATCAGTGAATTTTACTAAGAACATTTATAAACCTACACCTAAAGAAGATAACAATAAAAAACAGATTTTAAAGCAAATAAATAAATATTTGAAGTGTAGTACAAAGAAATCATTGTCTCTTTCAAAATATACTTTCTATTGCCTCTTTATCATCACCTAACATTTAAAAATAGGGTTGTATTGAATATCATTATATCGTAGCCTGTTATGTTATTTCCTAAGAAAAACAAAACCAAAAAAATGTCACTGCCATGAAAGATCCACTTTAATCAAATAACAGATGCTTAAGGGAAAATAAACACTGCTAGAAATAGCTGTACAAACTACTTACCTCTTATAGATTAGTGAGCAGTAATCATTCTACCAGATCCACAAGCATATTTCAATCAGTATTTTGGAAAATCTTTCTTGAAGAACTCCAACATATTTTCTTTTAAGTTATTTTACTGTTATTTGAGGTCATAAAAGCAAAAGAAGAGCCAGTTCCTAAGCCCTCATCCTTCGTTAAAATGATTTAAAATTATTCTAGGTTTTAAAAAAGTAACTAGGCCTGTGAAAGGCATTCTGCAGTAGGAGAGTCTCTCGTTCAAGATGCCTCAGTGTTTAATCACCTAGAAGTTGACCTTTAATTGAATTTTCAACTCCTTTTTTCTTAGAGACTAACTTTGCTTAGATTGAAACAAACAGTATTAAAAGAGGATGATTTCATTTAGGAAGATTTCATATCTTGATGGAAGAAGCATTTAAACTTCAGTTTTAAATTTTAAAAAGATTTAACAAAATTGTGCTTATTCAGAGAATAACTCATTATTTATAATGGTCTTTATAAATTTATTAAAGATTATTTTGTAAGATATCCTAATGAAATCTGGCAGTAATTGTAAGTAGATTTCCTTTTGAAAATAATATTTGCTGGTAACTTATGGCAATAAAATTACTATATAGAAGTTGGGGTTCAATGAAATAAACCACCCTTTTTCTACTTCAGATTAAGGATTTTTAGTGAAAGGAGAAATAGTTTTGGAATAATCTTGAATTGTATTGTATTTTCACATTTCAACCTGAGAAGTTACTGCTGCTGCTGCTGCTAAGTCGCTTCAGTCGTGTCCAAAACTGTGCGACCCCATAGACAGCAGCCCACCAGGCTCCCCCGTCCCTGGGATTCTCCAAGCAAGAACACTGGAGTGGGTTGTCATTTCCTTCTCCAATGCATGAATGTGAAAAGTGAAAGTGAAGTCGATCAGTCATGTCTGACTCTTCCTGACCCCACTGCAGCCTACCAGACTCCTCCGCCCATGGGATTTTCCAGGCAAGAGTATTGGAGTGGAGCCATTGCCCTCTCCAAGTTATTACTAATCAAGTCCAAAAAGATATCATGTTAATTCTACTTAATAGACAAAATCCTCCTTTTACAGAAGTTTGTGTTCTAGGATTTTAAAATAGACACAGTAAGCACATGTTGAAATGCCATTTAAAGGATGGATGATATGTTCATTCCTTGGAGACTGAGGTAATCCTGTGAACATAACAGAACACAGAAATAGTGTTGACCATATTAATACCCAAACTAGAGAACCTATCTAGAGAATTGAATTGTTATGTCTCACCTACTTCACCTTAAAATAAATTTGTTACAAGGAGAATACCTGATTCCACAGGAAAAATACATATGAATGTTGAGAAACAGAGAGAACACAAGAGAGAGTGAATTCTAAACATCTTGTCTTTTCACCGGACACTGGAGCCTAAGTTTGGAAAAAGGAGCCAAAGGTGATTTCTTTGGATAGAGTCAAGCCATCATGTTGCATTGCTTTGTCAATTTGTTTAAGAGTTTTATTGAATGTCTCCGCATCCCTGTTTCCCCTCAAAATTCTTGGGCTTGGCAATATAACAGAATGTTAACTGCACAGATTTGTTGACCTAGTCTTCATGGGTGTTTGCACCCAGTAGGCAAGAGTAGGAAAAGGTAGCTAACCCCTGCTAATTCCTATGTAACTCAGACAGTTATTTAATATTCTCAATTCTTTCCTGAGAAAAATGAGGATCATGATGACAACTGTTAGTAGAACCTACTTTCATAGTATCAGATTAAATGAACACGATTTGTAGAACACTGTAGGGAAGGCAACATTTACATCTAAACTCTTAGGCAGGGGTCCCCAGGGTCCAAGACCTAATGCCTGATGATCTAAGGTGGAGCTGATGTAGTAATAATAGAAATAAAGTTCTCAATGAATTTAACACACTTGAATTATCCCCAAACCATCCCCGACCCTACCCTGTCCATGGGAAAATTGCCTTCCAAGAAACCTATCCCAGGTGTCAAAAAGATTTGGGACCACTGCTTTTAGGGCTTTTCAGATGGACCTGAGGATTAAACTAACAGAAGACAGATTAACAAAAGAAAAGACATTCACATTTACATGTTTTAGGTGACATAAAAGCTCTCATAAGGAAATGAAGGCCCTAACAAGTGGCAAAACCTAAATGCTTTTATACTAGATTGACCAAAAAGAGGCAATTGTAGAAAAGCAACTACAATACAGGGAGGCTAAAGGAAGATAAGAATTATTTTAACAAGGTCTCTTTGTATAGAATTCTCTTGACTTTGACTTCTTGTCGAAGAATGTTTCTTTTCTCCTGCTACAGAAAAGGCATTTTTAACATGGGAGTTTTTAATCTCCCATTTATAGGAAGAAAAAGGGAGATTAGAGTGCCTTTCTTGCATCTACTGTTTCATTAGGTAACTTTGATTCAAGCTAATTATTATGCCAAAGTGGCATAGTTTGGGGTGGTGTAGCCTGCCACCTTTCAACACTTAGAACAGCAGTTAGCCCATATTAATACTCAATAAGGGTTAGTTACTATTCATTTGGAATATGTTAAGAAAATCTTTGTTTTTTATATTTTTACTTCTGTTATAAAATTGAAATAGTAAAATAAGGCTCTATGTTGAAAAACTCTTGCATGGAAGTTACTAAATTTTTGGTGCCCTCAGTAAGAGTAACAATAACAACAACAAACATTAAAAAAAAAAATCAAAGATAGTATAATTTTTAACTGTGAGGCAGTGTGCAAGACATTATATACATACTTAATTTTTCTTTAAACTTTATATCTACCTTGAGAAATAGCTTTCATTATTCCTATTTTACAGAGAAAAAAGGAAAACTCAATTATTTTTACTAATTTCCCAGTAGTCACACAGTTAGGAAGATAGAAATAAATAGCTTATTAGATTTCAGGCTTACTTCATGATTTTACGTCATTCCACCACATGCCCTAGGTAACTGTTGTACTGATCCCCTGAATACCTCTCCATTTAGAGCTACCTTCCTTTGTCTGGAATTCAATAGCTCCTTTACTTAGTCTAACTCAAATATGTCTTTGTGCTACCTTCTCTGATTTCTCTAAGCAGAATAAATTATATACCACTAGATGTCTGTTGGCAGTGTATTACTACTATAATCCATTTCAGAAGGTGGCCTATATCAAAGTGGATGTTGACCTACTGGAGGATTAGACTGTATTTTCAGGTACTCAATTTATATAGTATGACTCATAAAGTATGTAGTATTTTTGTTAAATAATATACTTGGAATGACCAAACTGAGAAGTCAGAGCAATCAACACTATAATTGACAGGGAGATTACATTTTGTAATGGTATCAATTTACCAAGAAGGCATGATGATTTTAAATGTGTATGTTCCTAACAATAAGGCTTCAAAATTCTTGAGGTGAATACCGGTAGCCTGAAAGGAAAAATGGGCAAATCTGCAATTATAATGGAGATTTCAACATGTCTCACTGAAAAATCGCCAGAAAAAATAAACAGAAAATACTAAGGTGATGTAAGACTGAAACATTATCAACTTGGCACTCATACCTACAGAGTACCTATGCAAGAAAGGCAGAATACAACTCAATTCAAGTACACTAAAATGGAGAATTTACCACATGGACCATATCTGTGCCATAAAAATAAATCCAACAAAGCTAAAATAACTGAAATTATACAACTCATCTTGAAATGTCCCAATGTTTGGAAACTAAATGACATACTTCTAAACAACTCATAAATCAAAGAGAAAATCAAAGTTTAAAAATTATTTTGAATTGTGTGCAAATTTTCCTGGTGACTGAGCCAGTAATGAATCTGCCTGCAGTGCAGGTGATCCAGGTTCCATCCCTGGGTTGGGAAGATCCTCTGGAGAAGGGAACGGCAACCCACTCCAGCATTCTTGCCTGGGAAATCCCATAGACAGAGGAACCTGGCAGGCTACAATTCACGGGGTCTCAAGAGTTGGATGCAACTTTGCAACTAAACCATTGCCACCACAAAAACAACATATAAAGTATGCAGGTCTTATGGTAGGGTCTGGGACACAGTTCCACCCTGCAAGGGAGGTGGAGGTAGAGAGGTGGGAGGGGTGGTTTCCCCACACCCACAAGCAGTTCTTGGATACCAGCAGGATGTCTGAGGATTCAACTCAGTTCAGATACTACCTATCTGAAGATAGCATCAGTCCCGTCAGTTAAGGGCTCAGTCCTACAAACCAATATAGAAGGCTGACTGTAAAATTGTAATCAGATTTTCAGCTGCTTGGGGGTTGATGCTTTACTAACCCCTTGAGATTTTAAGGATTAACTGTAATTCAGAAATAGCCATAGAGAAGAAATGGATAAGGCAAGTTAGGAGGAAAGAGCACAGAACTTCTATACTCTCTCAGACCACCACTACTTTCTTCAATCAGTTCACCAACTGGAAGCTGACAGAATCCTGCCTTTTTTTGCTGAGATGTAGAGGGGTTTATGGAAGCTTCATTACAAAGGAAGAATTAAGTCATAGACCACTGGTGATTAATTCAACCTTCAGGCCTTCTCCCCTGCCTGAAGTTCAGGAAAATAGGACTTTAATTTCCTACCCTGTCATCACATGGTTAGCTCCCCTGGCAACCACTCCCAATCCTTAGGTGAGATCCAGAAGTCACCTCATTAGCAAACAAAAGACACCTTTCTTGCTCTCATCACTTAGGAAATTCCAAGGGTTTTAGGAGCTTTGTCCCATAAAGTGGAAGGAAGAGGAAATTTATATTTCTTCTTATAAAACACAAAATCACAACTGGGCACAGATAAAGCAGTACTTGGAAAGTAAACAATGCAGCTAAGAACACAAAGGTAATAGTGAAAAAAACCAATAATATAAAACTTATACATTAAAAATATATTGTTGTTTTTTTGCTCAGCCCTGTCTACTCTATGACCACCATGGACTAAAGTACACCAGGCTCCTCTGTCCATGGGATTTTCCAGGCAAAGTTGCTGGAGTAGGTTGCCATTTCCTACTGCAGGGGATATTTCCAACTCAGGGATCAAACCCACATCACTTGCGCTTCCTGCACTGGCAGGCAGATGCTTTACCACTTCACCACCTGGAAAGCTCCTTTACCACTGTGCCATTGGGCTTCCCTAGTGGCTCAGGGGTAAAGAGTACCCCTGCAATGCAGGAGAGGAGATGAAGGAAAAGTCGTCTAGATGAAACACGGGATGGTATCTCTGTGATATTGGAATAGGCACTAAATCCTTAGATATGAAATAAACCATAATACTCTATAAATTAGGTATCATCAAAGTTTAAAAACTGCTCCTCTTTAAAAACTATCATTATAAAACCTGTATGTAATCCTTAGAGTAGAAAGAAAAATCTTTGCAGAACCCATTTAAAGGCCACTTTTCAACAATATATAAAGAAACGTCAAAATTCAATAATAATGAAACAAACCATTCAATTTTAAAAGGGATAATATCTTTGAATCCATAGCTTACCAGTGAAGACACAAAAATAGCAAATAAGCACACAGAAGTAATTGGAAGGATGCACAGCATATTTAATCATCAAATAAATGTAAAGTGAAATCACAATGTTGTATCACTTCAGACCCACTAAAATAGCTAAACACAAGACCAAACTTAAATAAAAGAAAAGAAAAAGAAAATATTAAAAGTACTAACTGCTGAGAAGCATATGTAGTAAGTAGGGAAAACTCTAAACACTGCTGTTAAAGATACAATGAAAAATACATGTCCATAGAAAGCCTGTAAAATGAAGTTTATAGCAGATTTGTGCTTAATTTCCCCAAACTAGAAATGGCCAAAATGGCCATCAATAGAGAATGAATAAAATATTGAGGCTTACCTAAACAAGTAAATTCTACTGAAAACAAACAAACAAACACAGATATGAGCTACTGAGACATGCAATAATATTGATAAATTAAAAAAAAGCATTATTCTTATTAAGAGAAGACATAAAAGGCCATGTACTGTATTACTGCACTTATATAAAATGTCCAAAGTAGGTATGTCTATAGATAGAAGATAAATTAATGGTTTCCAGAGTCTTGGGTGGAAAAATTGACTACAAAGCAGTATGAGGGAACTTTTGAAGGTGATAGTATTATCCTCTATTCTGATGGTAGTGGTGACTTTATAACTTTATATATTTGTTGAAATTCAGAGATTTTTGCAGCTAAAAAGAGTGAATTTTACTGTATTAAATTATAGCACCATAAACCTGATATTTAAAAATATTAGAAAAAAAGAAATATAGACTGTCATTTATGTGACATATAAATATTATAATTATTTAATAAAAGCTCAAAAATATGGATGGAGGAAATTATCAAAGATAGAAAATGTATTCCAAGAACTAGAGAACATAATTCTCCACATTCAAAAAAGAACTACATGTGTGCCCACATGTGCACACAATATAAATACAAGATCCACACTGATGCACACTTTGTGAAAAGTCAGGTCAAGAAGTGTAAGATGAAAATCATGAAGTTCTGAGGAAAAATAAAAGACCATAAAGAGTATGTCAAAAGTCGGAAGAGTATCAGTCATCAGCAAAGAAGAAAGCTAGTAGACAGTAGTGCTATGACTTCAGAATTTTGAGAATAAATGATTTCTACTTAGATTTACATTTCACTAAGTATAAGGATAAAATAAGCATTTTAAAAAATCACATTATCAACAGTTTACTCTGTATAAATACATTCTTAAGAGGCTACTGGAAGATATGTTTACCATCTTAAGGTAGTAAATTATGAAAATAGACATGTGCTCCATGTATCAAAAGTTCTCACATCAAAATGATGAAAGAAATTTACAGTACCTTAGAAATTTTATTTGTCTACTCTTGAATTTCTCTATTCATATATTCGATCATATCAGCTAAACATTTTACTGGATTTTAAAATAACTAATATTGTGCACTTTGTAGTTCATAGAAATGATTTATAAAGAATAGAATTGTTTTCAAACTAAGATTTATATTCCTCCTCTATCAGCAGTATACATATTCTTTGATACATAAGTTGAATTTCAGAGGTATTAGTGTTTCAGCTCTTTAAAACAATTGAAAAATGCATAATTATGAGTTTGGAAAATTCAGCAGTGGCCACAGGACTGGAAAAGGTTAGTTTTCATTCCAATCCCAAAGGAAGACAATGCCCAAGAATGCTCAAACTACCACACAATTGCACTCATCTCACACAAAAGTGAAGTAATACTCAAAATTCTGCAAGCCAGGCTTCAACAATATATGAACCATGAACTTACAGATGTTTAAGCTTGTTTTAGAAAAGGCAGAGGAACCAGAGTTCAAATTGCCAACATTTGCTGGATCATCAAAAAGCAAGAGAGTTCCAGAAAAATATCTATTTCTGCCTTATTGACTATGCCAAAGTCTTTTACTGTATGGATCACAATAAACTGTGGAAAATTCTGAAAGAGATGGGAATACCAGACCACCTGACCTGCCTCTTGAGAAATCTGTATGCAGGTCAGGAAACAACATTTAGAACTGGACATGGAACAGACTGCTTCCAAATAGGCAAAGGAGTACGTCAAGGCTGTATATTGTCACCCTGCTTATTTAACTTATATGCAGGGTACATCATGAGAAATGCTGGGTTGGATGAAACACAAGCTGGAATCAAGACTGCCAGGAGAAATATCAATAACCTCAGATATGCAGATGACACTACTATTATGACAGAAAGCAAAGAAGAACTAAAGAGCTTCTTGATGAAAGTGAAAGTGGAAAGTGAAAAAGTTGTCTTAAAACTCAACATTCAGAAAATGAAGATCATGGCATCTGGCCCCATCACTTCATGGCAAATAGATGGGGAAACAATGGAGACAGTGACAGACTTTATTTTGGGGGGCTTCTAAAGCACTACCGATGGTGACAGCAGCCATGAAATTAAAAGATGCTTACTCTTTAGAAGAAAAGCTGTGACTAATCTAGAAAGCATACTAAAAGACAGGTTTTTTACTAGCATACTAAAGAGGCTATTGTTTTTTCCAGTGGTTATGCATGGATGTGAGAGTTGGACTATAAAGAAAGCTGAGTGTCGAAGAATTGGTGCTTTTGAACTGTGGTGTTGGAGAGTCCCTTGGACTGCAAGGAGATCCAATTAGCCCTTCCTAAAGGAGATTAGTCCTGACTGTTCATTGGAAGGACTGATACTGAAGCTGAAGCTCTAATACCTTTTGGTCCCCTAATGTGAAGAACTGACTCATTTGAAAAGACCCTGATACTGGGAAAGATTGAAGGCGGGAGGAAAAGAGGATGACAGAGGATGAGATGATTGGAAGGCATCACTGACTTGATGAACATGAGTTTGAGCAAGTTCTGGGAGATGGTGATGGACAGGGAGGCCTGATGTGCTACAGTCCATGGGGTTGCAAAGTCAGACATGACTGAGTGACTGAACTGAACTGAATTATGTCTGCATCTACTTAGAAATCTACTTGAGCGCATGCTAAGTTGTTTAAGTTGTACCCAACTCTTTGTGACACTATAAGCTGCAGCCCACAAGGCTTCTCTGTCTGGAATTCTCCACGCAAGAAAACTGGAGTGGGTTGCCATGCCCTCCTCCAGGGGATTTTCCCGACTCAGTGTTTGAGCCCGTGTCTCTTATGTTTCCTGCATTGGCAGGTGGGTTCTTTACTACTAGTGCCACCTGGGGAAGCCCTAGTCTACACGCTCATTTAAACACTTTATTTCACTTTAAAATAATTATGAAGTCAGAAAATGTCATATTTCACTTATGAGCAATACCTTTGCTTTTCTGAAGGTTAATCACTTGGAAATATTAAAAACAATCTAATTTATCAATGCCTTGTCAGTTTTTAATATGTGATGACAGCTTGTCAATTGACAAGAATGTAGGAAATCATTTTCATTACTAAGCTGGTATTATAACTTAATGAATCCTGTTTCAATGACCGTCATTTTTTTGCTTTGCAAACAGCATTTTCTATTTGAAATTCAGTTTATGAAATGCATTATGATAAAGGTCATTGGTTTAAAAATTCTATGACCTTTCTTGTCTTTTGACTTTAAATAGAAAACACAAAGCACAGTTTATCACATTCAGAATCTTATATTTTTAGAATATTTTTATTAGTTTGCTTATATATTGAAAATTTTAACAAAAATCAATGCCCTACTATCAACACCATATTTCACAGAAATATTTATTTATATTTAAGTTAAAAAACATTGTCAAAGTGAGTACCAAGTGAAATAAAAATTAATAAATAAAAATGCAGTGGCAATTTACTACATTGAAAAAGAGCTTAACTCTTTTTCAAAGATCTAGATTTACCTTAACAAATAAAATAAAGTAAACTTGATTCCCAATCATCTTAAATATGATTTAATCTGTAAAATTGTTTTTCCTCAGAATAGGATATAAAATATCTACAATTTGTTTTAAATTACACTCTCTTCCTTCAAGCCCCAATTTTCACAGAATCTCATTCCTTTTTTGTCAATATCAAGTGCTCCTACCTTATATTTGATTGACTAGTTTGTGCCTGAAATTACTTTGATGCTCCCAAATAATATCTTTATTAATATGTGAGGTTTTTTTGTTAGCTTCTTTTTCAAAGAATAGAAGACAAATCCAAAAACTCTAGGGAGATTGTGCCTAAGTGACTGAAGATTCACAATGGATATTTTGACTCCATAAACCTGTAGAATGAACACAATTATATGTAGAAAGAATTGAGATACTGAAGTAATCTCCAAGAAAATATCTTGGTACTGAGAAATCTATAATGTTTCCATGTTTTATTTAAGCATCACCTAACATAACAAAATCTTCAAGAAAAAAATGCTTAAAAATATATCTACCTAAAGAAACTAAAGACCTATATACACAAAACTATAAAACACTGGTGAAAGGAATCAAACAGGACACTAATAGATGGAGAAATATACCATGTTCATGGATTGGAAGAATCAGTATAGTGAAAATTAGTATACTACCCAAAGCAATCGATAGATTCAATGCAATCCCTGTCAAGCTACCAGCAGTATTCTTCACAGAGCTAGAACAAATAATTTCACAATTTGTATGAAAATACAAAAACCTTGAATATCCAAAGCAATCTTGAGAAAGAAGAATGGGACTGGAGGAATCAACCTGCCTGTCTTTAGGCTCTACTACAAAGACACAGTCATCAAGAGAGTAGGGTACTGGCACAAAGACAGAAATATAGATCAATGGAACAAAATAGAAAGCCCAGAGATAAATCCACACACCTATGGACACCTTATCTTTGACAAAGGAGGCAAGAATATACAATGGATTAAAGACAATCTCTTTAACAAGTGGTGCTGGGAAAACTGGTCAACCACTTGTAAAAGAATGAAACTAGATTACTTTCTAACACCATACACAAAAATAAACTCAAAATGGATTAAAGATCTAAACGTAAGATCAGAAACTATAAAACTCCTAGAGGAGAACATAGGCAAAACACTCTCTGACATACATCACAGCAGGATCCTCTATGACCCACCTCCCAGAATACGGGAAATAAAAGCAAAAATAAACAAATGGGACCTAATTAAACTTAAAAGCTTCTGCACAACAAAGGAAACTATAAGCAAGGTGAAAAGACAGCCTTCGGAAGGGAGGAAATGATAGGAAATGAAGCAACTGACAAACAACTAATCTCAAAAATATACAAGCAACTCCTACAGCTCAATTCCAGAAAAATAAACGACCCAATCAAAAAATTGGCCAAAAAACTAAATAGACATTTCTCCAAAGAATACATACAGATGGCTAACAAACACATGAAAAGATGCTCAACATCACTCATTATCAGAGAAATGCAAATCAAGACCACAATGAGGTACCATCTCATGCCAGTCAGAATGGCTGCAATCCAAAAGTCTAAAAGCAAGAAATGCTGGAGAGGGTGTGGAGAAAAGGGAACCCTCTTACCCTGTTGGTGGGAATGCAAACTAGTACAGCTACTATGGAGAACAGTGTGGAGATTCCTTAAAAAATTGCAAATAAAACTGACTTATGACCCAACAATCCCACTGCTGGGCATACACACCGAGGAAACCAGAACTGAAAGAGACATGTGTACCCCAATGTTCATCGCAGCACTGTTTATAATAGCCAGGACATGGAAGCAACCTAGATGTCCATCAGCAGATGAATGGATAAAAAAACAGTGGTACATATACACAATGGAGTATTACTCAGCCATTGAAGAGCATACATTTGAATCAGTTCTAATGAGGTGGATGAAACTGGAGCCTATTATACAGAGTGAAGTAAGGCAGGAAGAAAAACACCAATACTGTATACTAACGCATATTTATGGAATTTAGAAAGATGGTAAGTATAACCCTGTATGCAAGATAGCAAAAGAGACACACATGTATAGAAGAGTCTTTTGGACTCTGTGGGAGAAAGAAAGGGTGGGATGATTTTGGAGAATGGCATTAAAACATGTATAATATCATATATGAAACAAATCGCCAGTTTAGGTTCAATGCAGGGTGCATGATTCTTGGGGCTGGTGTACTGGGATGACCTGGAGGGATGGTACGGGGAGGAAGGTGGAAGGGGGGTTCGGGATTGGGAACATATGTACACCCGTGGCAGATTCATGTTGATGTGTGGCAAAACCAATACAATATTGTAAAGTAAAAAAACCATAATAATAATAAATAATAAATAAATAAAAAAAGCCAATATTCCCTTGCTGAAATATGTTGCTGAACAATACCCACATATACACATATAAATATTTGAATAATTAAGCAATAACATGATTTGTAGCTAATTTCATGTTTAGGGACATAGACTGGACACAGAAAGACCTGAGATTGAAGATCTGTCCTGGTTAGCTGTGTATACTTGAGTAAATTATTTTTCTACTCTGAGCTGCTATTTCTATTCTGTGTATAATTATTTTCTGAATAATTGTCCATGGTCACACACTACAGAATGCAACTCCTCCTCAGCCTTACCCAATTTCTTGGAGGCCATAGGGATGTCTCAAATGTGCTTACAAAGACAATTCTTATATTCTTTGTCTCCAGTCTTGCCATGATTTGGGAACATTGCAAAGAAAAAAAAAAATGATTTTGGTGGGGTTCCAACTGGTGCCCTCTGTAGGACACTGTCCTCTCCCATTACTCCTCATTTTAGCTCCCTCTTCTTTACATGCCTCCACCTCTATGGAAAATCAGTTAAGGTGAGTTGGTACCCAAAGGCTTCAGTCCACTGGGTCTTCAATAAAACCAGACCCTGAGTTCCATCTGAGGTCTAGTCAGGACCCATAACAGGGTATAAAACTAGTATAAGAATTCATATTGTGGAAGCTTGTGTGAAGATTAATGAGATGATTTCTGTACAATTATTACATTTCTTCTGTTCCAAACACTGCAACGGGTACTTATATGCAATATTTAAGAAGTTATATAGTGCTAACATATTTATAACCTATACAGTGAAAGCTATGCAGAATTACTCTTTTGCCCAGTTCACAGATGAAGGCACTAAACTTAGAGAAATTTGTACAAATGAAACAAGCCAGAAACTAATCAAACCAGATTTGAAAACTTGTCTGCTGTCATCAACATATATATATTGCTGAAACAACATAGCAACTTCCTTTCCCTCTCTCTTTCTTTTTCTCTCTCTGTAGTTATCTATCTCAAAATGTCTGATCCAATAGACCTAACAATGCAAGAAGTCGGGACAAGAAAGCTGAATTTGGGCCTGGGGGTGGGCAGAGGGGTGTGGTCAGGGTCGGCCAGCAGCGCTAATCCAAGCAGCGCCTCCCAATTGTCCCCCAGGACCTGCTTGGCTAAGTCCAGCTTTATCTAGGTAGCCAGGGCAGCTGGCAATTCAAGCATGAGCCAGGCAATGAGGGGCACCATATGCTATGGAGAAGGGAGGAGTGAAAGAGAATGGCTGCTTTAGCAATCTTAATCTGCCAAGCGCTTACCAAGTGCAAGGCCTTTGTTGTTCAGTTGCTAAGTCCAGCCTCTTTGCGACCCCATGGACTGCAGCAAACCTGGCTTCCCTGTCCTTCACCATCTCCCATAATTTGCTGAAACTCATGTCTATTGAGTTGGTGTTACTAGGCACTGTTCTGAGTGGTTCATTCATTCATTTAATCTGCAAAATAACTCTAGGGGGTGAGTAAATTAGTTTTCCCATGGTTAAACAGGGGATGGCAAGAGTGAACATCGGCATTTTAAGAATCAGGGAACTAAAATGTACTGGAATGGGTGAATTTAATTCAGATGACCATTATATCTACTGTAGGCAAGAATCCCTTAGAAGAAATGCAGTAGCCATCATAGTCAACAAGAGTCCTCAGTGCAGTACCTGGATGCAATGTCAAATTGACAGAATGATCTCTGTTCATTTACGAGGCAAACTATTTAATATCACAGTAATCCAAGCATATGCCCTGACCAGTAATGCTGAAGAAGCTGAAGTTGAGTTGATCTATGAGGACCTACAAGACCTTCTAGAAATAACACCCCAAAAGCTGTCCTTTTCATTATAGGAGACTAGAATACAAAAGCAGGGAGTCAAGAGATAACTGGAGTAACAGGCAAATTTGGCCTTGGAGTACAAAACAAAGCAGGGCAAAGGCTAACAGAGTTCTGCCAAGGGAATGCACCGGTCATAGCAAACACCCTCTTCCAACAACACAAGAGAAGACTCTACACATGGACATCACCAGATGGTCAACACTGAAATCAGATGGATTATATTCTTGGCAACTAAAGATGGAAAAGCTCTATACAGTCAGCAAAAACAAGACCAGCAGCAGACTGTGGCTCAGATCATGAACTCCTTATTGCCAAATTCAGATTACATTGAAGAAAGTAGGGAAAACCACTAGACCTTTTAGGTATTACTTATAATTAATCCTTTACGATTACACAGTGGAAATGACAAATAGATTCAAGGGACTAGGTCTGATAGACAGAGTGCCTGAAGACATATGGAAGGAGTTTCATGATATTGTATAGGAGGAAGTGATCAAGACAATCCCCAAGAAAAAGAAATGCAAAAAGGCAAAATGATTTTCTGAGGATGCCTCAAAAATAGCTGAGGAAAGAAGAGAAGCTAAGGTATAGGAGAAAAGGAAAGATATACCCATTTGAATGCAAAGTTCCAAAGAATAGCAAGGAGGAATAAGAAACCATTCCTCAGTGATCAATGCAAGGAAAAAGAGGAAAACAATAGAATAGGAAAGACTAGAGATCTTTTCAAGAAAATGAGAGATACCAAGGGAATATTTCATGCATAGATGGGCACAATAAAGGACAGAAATGGTATGGATCTAATAGAAGCAGAAAATATTAAGAAGAGGTGGCAAGAATACACAGAAGAACTATACAAGAAAGAGCTTCATGACCCAGATAATCATGAAGGTGTGACCACTCATCTAGAGCCAGACATTCTGGAATGTGAAGTCAAGTGGGCCTTAGGAAACATTACTATGAACAAAGCTAGTGGAGGTGATGGAATTCCAGTTGAGCTATTTCAAACACTAAAAGATGATGCTGTGAAAGTGCTGAACTCAATATGTCAGCAAATTTGGAAAACTCAGTAGTGGCCAGAGGACTGGAAAATGTCATTATTTATTCCAATCACAAAGAAAGGCCATGCCAAAGAATTTTCAAACTACCACATAATTTCACTCATCTCACACACTAGTAAAGTAATGCTCAAAATTCTCCAAGCCAGGCTTCAATAGTATGATAACCGTGAACTTCCAGATGTTCAAGGTGGATTTAGAAAAGGCAGAGGAACCAGAGATTAAATTACAAACATCCATTGGATCATTAAAAAAGCAAGAGAGTTTCATAAAAACCTCTGAATCTGCTTTGCTGACTATGTCAAAGCCTTTGACTGTGTGGACCACAACAAACTGTGGAACATTCTTCAAGAGATGGGAATACCAGACCACCTGATCTGCCTCTTGAGAAATCTGTATATAGGTCAAGAAGCAACAGTTAGAACTGGACATGGAACAATAGACTGGTTGCAAATAGGGAAAGGAGTACATCAAGGCTGTATATTGTCACCCTGCTTATTTAACTTATATGCAGAATACATTATGCAAAATGCCAGGTTGGATGAAGCACAAGCTGGAATCAAGATTGCAGGGAGAAATATCAATCATCTCTGATATGCAAATGACACCATTTTTATGGTAGAAAGTGAAGAAGAACTGAAGAACCTCTTGATGAAAGTGAAAGAGGAGAGTGAAAAAGTTGGCTTAAAGCTCAACATTCAGAAAACTAAGATCATGGCATCTGGTCAAATAATTTCATGACAAATAGATGGGGAAACAATGGAACCGTGACATACTTTATTTTTGGGGTTCCAAAATCACTGCAGATGGTGACTGCAGCCATGAAATTAAAAGATGCTTGACCTTGGAAGGAGAGCTATGATCAACCTACACACCATATTAAAAAGCAGAGTTATTTGTTTGCCAACAAAGGTCTGTCTAGTCAAACCTATGGTTTTTCCAGTAGTCATGTATGGATGTGAGAATTGGACTATAAAGAAAGCTGAGCTCTGAAGAATTGATGCTTTCGAACTGTGATGTTGGGGAAGAGTCTTGTGAGTCCCTTGACTGCAAGGATTTCCAACCAGTCCATTCTAAAGGAAATCAATCTTGAGTGTTCATTGGAAGGACTGATGCTGAAGCTGAAACTCCAATACTTTGGCCACCACATGCAAAGAGCTGACTCACCAGAAAAGAATCTGATGCTTGGAAAGAGTGAAGGTTAAGGATAAAGGGACAGCAGAGGATGAGATGGTGGAATGGCATCACTGAGTCGATGGACATAAGTCTAAGTAAGCTCCGGGTGTTGGTGATGGACAGGGAAGCCTGGTATGCTGCAGTCCATGGGGTCACAAAGAGTCAGACATGACTGAGCAACTGAACTGAACTGAACAATGCAAATTTATGACAGTTTTTTGTTTTATTTTGTTTTAATATTTCCAAGAAGCTAAGTATCCATAAAGCAAATATAATGTTTGTGAAACACAGTTTTATGCTGAGATTATTTTAAAAATAAATATAAATAAAGTTGTATTTATAGCATTGTCTGGAAGACTGGAAAAATATAAATGTTTATTAATGGGGAAATATTTAAATATGTTGTGATAGATCCAAATAATAATAAAATTAATATTAGTATATCAGAGAAGTTCTCAACATGTGGCTTGCAGACTTTTAAGGTCCCAATTTATGGGTTTTCAATGTTAAAATTATTTTAATGAAAATGATGACCACTGCATTATCATTGTGTTGACATTTGCACTGAAAGTGCTAAAGTGATGCTGAATGTGTTTACTACTGTGTAACAGATCATCCCAAGGCTTGGTAACCTAATAAAAAAATTGCTTTACTTCTTACGATTCAGTGGGTCATGAATTTGTGAGCAGTTTGCCTGGTGATTCTGGCTAATTTCTCATGAAATTCAGTCAGATGTTGGGCAGGGCTAAGTACCATGAAGTCTTGACTCAGACTGGAGGATCCTGTTTTTTAAATGTCTCATTCACATGGTTAGCAAGATGATGACATATACTGGTAGTATACCTGAATTCCTCCCCATGTGGGCCTCTCCATGTTGAGTGTTCTCACAAAATTTTTATGACTATCACCTTCACAATATCCTATTTGTCTTCAGTTCAGTTCAGTTCAATCACTCAGTCATGTTCGACTCTTTGACCCCATGAATTGCAGTACACCAGGCCTCCCTGTCCATCACCAACTCCCAGAGTTCACTCAGACTCATGTCCATCGAGTCAGTGGTGCCATCCAGACACCTCATCCTCTGTCGTCCCCTTCTCCTTCTGCCCCCAATCCCTCCCAGCATCAGAGTCTTTTCCAATGAGTCAACTCTTCACATAAGGTGGCCAAAATACTGTAGTTTCAGCTTTAGCATCATTCGCTCCAAAGAAATCCCTGATCTGATCTCCTTCAGAATGGACTGGTTGGATCTCCTTGCAGTCCAAGGGACTCTCAAGAGTCTTCTCCAACATCACTGTTCAAAAGCATCAATTCTTCAGTGCTCAGCTTTCTTCACAGTCCAACTGTCACATCCATACATGACCACAGGAAAAACCATAGCCTTGACTTGACAGACCTTAGTTGACAAAGTAATGTCTCTGCTTTTGAATATGCTATCTAGGTTGGTCATAACTTTTCTTCCAAGGAGTAAGCATCTTTTAATTTCATGGCTGCTGTCACCATCTGCAGTGATTTTGGAGCCCCCCCAAAATAAAGTCTGACACTGTTTCCATTGTTTCTCCATCTATTTCCCATGAAGTGATGGGACCAGATGCTATGATCTTCGTTTTCTGAATGTTGAGCTTTAAGCCAACTTTTTCACTCTCCACTTTCACTTTCATCAATAGGTTTTTTAGTTGCTCTTTACAGCATCGGACCTTGCTTCTATCACCAGTCACATCCACAACTATTCAGTGACAATAGGTACTAGTCAGTGGTGTTAATAGCAGAAAAGGAGAAGTATGGAGGGTCATTCTTGTGTCTGGATACCACAGTTAATCAACTGACCACTTAGCATGAATCAAGACACTACAGTCAAATAGTACAAGCAATTACTGCATTCTTCAACATCCATGTATATAATATTAAGATATATATTTTCAATTTTGCTTATTTGAATATTAAATAAATGGAACATCACATATATTCTTTTGTGTCTTGCTTCTTTCAATTGAGATCACAGTGTATTATTTGAATACCTATCTTCCTTTGTCTTTAAAGCCGTAGAAGGTAGGTCAAGTCATCCTCAGTCATGTATCACTGACTAACTCTATTATCTTCTCTACCTTTAAGGATCCATGTGATTAAAGTTGGGTGACCAGGACAATTCAGGATAATGTCACATCTCAAGGTTTTTTATATCACACCTGCAGGTCTCCTTGGCCATGAAAAGTAACATATTCAAGGATTCTAGGAAGTAGGACAAGGACAAATTTAAGAGGCTATTATTCTACCTAAGTCATAAGTCCAGAGAGACATATAGAAATCCATGAAACTTTCAAGAAATAAAACATTTAAAAATATAAGAAATCATGCAGTTATCCAACTCATTTTAAAAGACCATCATTAAATGTAGCATTAAAATTAGACAGGGCTTTCCTGGTGACTCACTGTGAAAGAATCCACCTGTCAATGTAGGAGATGCAGGTTCAATCCTTGGGTCGGAAATATCCTCTGAAGAAGAAAATGGCAACCCTCTCCAGTATTCTTGCCTGGGAAATCCCATGGAGAGAGAAGCCTGGTGGGCTACAGTGCATGGGGTCACAAAATATTCAGCTAGGACTTAGGAAGTAAACAACAACAATAAAAAATATTAGAGAAGAATAGAACATACACAGAATAATTTTAAATAACTTAAATATTTGCAAATGCCCTTATTGAATTAGCAGCAAATCAATTTGAGCAGTAAACTAAGAGAATAATAAATCATAATCATATTGAAATTATCTTAGCAATACAAAGATATTTCAACATTAGAAATATTTCAATTCATGTATCATATTAATAGTTTGAGGTAGAAATATATACACACAAATGTGTTATATATTTAAAGGTAGGGTGAGAATGCAATGAAAGTGAATTCGAATCACAGTTAAACAAAATCATTTTAGCAAACTAGAACTAGAAATGTACTTAAAATTCTATGTACTGTACAACAATTTGCATACACAACAATACTGTAGTCTAAACTTAAAAATTTCAAGAAGGTAGATTTCATGTTATGTGTTTTCTGAAAAAATTAAAGAAATATATACACCACAAAAGTATTTGCAAAATATATACTCAATAGTGTAACATCAGAGATATTCCATGAAAAGAGAAAGAGAAATATTATCGGTAGTGCTAAATAAATTTATATATAGTGGGATTCTGGCTGATATAGATAAGAAAACAGGGTTTAAGATTAGCAATTAAGAGTCAAAGATATTCAGTTCAGTTCAGCTCAGTCACTCAGCTGTGTCCGACTGTTTGCGACCCCATGAATCACAGCATGCCAGGCCTCCCTATCCATCAACAACTCCAGGAGTTCACTCAGACTCACGTCCATCGAGTCGGTAATGCCTAACAGCCATCTTATCCTCTGTCGCCTCTTTCTCCTCCGGCCCCCAATCCCTCCCAGCATCAGAGTATTTTCCAATGAGTCAACTCTTCCCGTGAGGTGGCCAAAGTACTGGAGTTTCAGCTTTAGCATCATTCCTTCCAAAGAAATCCCAGGGCTGATCTCCTTCAGAATGGACTGGTTGGATCTCCTTGCAGTCCAAGGGACTCTCAAGAGTCTTCCCTATCACCACAGCTCAAAAGCATCAATTCTTTGGCACTCAGCCTTCTTCACAGTCCAACTCTCACATCCATACATGACCACAGGAAAAACCATAGCCTTGACTTGACGGACTTTTGTTGGCAAAGTAATGCCTCTGCTTCTGAATATGCTATCTACGTTGGTTATAACTTTCCTTCCAAGGAGTAAGTCTTTTAATTCCATGGCTGCAGTCACAACGTGCAGTGATTTTGGAGCCCCCAAAATAAAGTCTGACACTGTTTCCACTGTTTCCCCATCTATTTCCCATGAAGTGATGGGACCAGATGCCATGATCTTCGTTTTCTGAATGTTGAAGTTTAAGCCAACTTTTTCACTCTCCTCTTTCACTTTCATCAAGAGGCTTTTTAGTTCCTCTTCCCTTCCTGCCATAAGGGTGGTGTCATCTGCATAACTGAGGTTATTGATATTTCTCCCGGCAATCTTGATTCCAGCTTCTGCTTCTTCCAGCACAGCGTTTCTCATGATGTAAGCTGCATATAAGTTAAGTAAGCAGGGTGACAATATACAGCCTTGACGTACTCCTTTTCCTATTTGGAACCAGTCTGTTGTTCCATGTCCAGTTCTAACTGTTGCTTCCTGACTTGCATATAGGTTTCTCAAGAGGCAGGTCAGGTGGTCTGATATTCTCATTCTTGAAGAGTTTTTCCACAGTTTTTTGTGATCCACACAGTCAAAGGCTTTGGCATAGTCAATAAGGCAGAAATAGATGTTTTTATGGAACTCTTTTGCTTTTTTGATGATCCAGCGGATGTTGGCAATTTGATCTCTGATTCCTTTGCCTTTACTAAGTCCAACTTGAACATCTGGAAGTTCATGTTTCATGTATTGCTGAAGTCTGGCTTGGAGAATTTTGAGCATTACTTTACTAGTGTGTGAGATTAGAGCAATTGTGTGGTAGTTTGAGCTTTCTTTGTCATTGCTTTTCTTTGGGATTGAAATGAAAACTGACCTTTTCCAGTCCTGTGGCCACCGCTGAGTTTTCCAAATTTGCTGGCATATTAGTTGTAGACAATATTTTTTTACTGGAAAATATAAAAATCTAGGAATTATGGGTTCTTTTAAACTTTTCAGCTAAGTATCCAGGAAAACAAAATCAATTCAACCCATAGTAATAACTTAATCACAGACAATGTTATTTAGAATATAATAGGAAAAAAAATATTCCTTTAGGAAATAATGACATCAATGTACACAGAAATGGTATTAGCTATAATAATACAAGATCTTTATAGTTTCTGACATGAAAAAGACAAACTCAGATATATAAAGAGAAATATCATTTTCGTGGATGAGGCAATTTAACATTTTAAAATGATAGTTTTCTTTTAAATAATTGATAAACAATCATTAAAATTAAAAATTCAAGAATTAATATAAGTGCACATAAAGGTCAATTTTTTTTCTACACTTGATTTCTCTACAGTTTATGTTAATGTTATTCCCTTGTGTAGAGCATTCCTGCTACAATATGATACCATTATGGGTGAAGGTGTAATTCTTACTCAGAATTAGAGGGAGAGGATCATAGCTAGATGGATGCTCAGAGTATGCATAAAATTTTTATGAAGTCAGCATTCAGGATAAAGAGAGGAAGAGAAGAAAAAAGTGGAAAAATAAACTATTATTGAAAGTTTATCATTATTCCAGGCTTTTTCTTGATAAGACATTAATGCTTATGGCTTTATTGACTAGGAATTTTTATCCCTCTTTTATACAAGAACCCCAAGGCTTAGAGAAGTTAGACAAATTACACAAGGTCATGGGCTTAGTGAACTGTAAAGATTTAAACTCATTTTTGCTTTGTTAACTTGGTTTTTTTATGATTCCAAAGAACATCTCACAAAGGCAAATATGAGTATAAATTTCACACATAATTTTTGTAAAAAATAATTTGATATTTCAAACATATAAATGTTGTAGAAGAACAAAAAGGCAAACACAAGAGGTGTGTGTTCAAACACCCACTACAAAGGAAAATATGTTACTTAAGAGTAGTCATAGTAACTTTCCAATGTTGCCATTAGTGGGGAGACAGTAATACCTGAAATGTTAAAAAAGAAGGAAATTTGTGAATAGATAATGATAAAAGGTTGACATACCACTATATAGTAGTGGGGGCATAGACCCTGGATTTTTGTATATTTAAATGAAACCGACATTTGAATATACACATAAACATAAAACACTAAAATATTTTACCTGTGGTATTCTTTTTTTAAAAAAAATATAAATTTATTTATTTTAATTGGAGGTTAATTACTTTACAATATTGAATTGGTTTTGCCATACATCAACATGAATCTGCCACAGTTATACACGTGTTCCTCATCCTGAACCCCTTCCCTCCTCCCTCCACGTACCATCCCTCTGGGTCATCCCAGTGCACCATCTCCAAGCATCCAGTATTATGCATTGAACCTGGACTGGTGATTCATTTCATATATGATATTATACATGTTTCAATGCCATTCTCCCAAATCATCCCACCCTCTCCCTCTCCCACAGAGTTCAAAAGACTGTTCTATACATCTGTGTCTCTTTTGCTGTCTCACATACAGGCTTATTGTTACTATCTTTCAAATTCAATATATGTGCATTAGTATACTGTATTGCTGTTTTTTTTTTTTTTTTTTCTGGCTTACTACACTCTGTATAATAGGCTCCAGTTTCATCCATCTCATCAGAACTGATTCAAATGTATTCTTTTTAATGGCTGAGTAATACTCCATTGTGTATATGTACCACTGCTTTCTTATCCATTCATCTGCTGATGGACATCTAGGTTGCTTCCATGTCCTGGCGATTATAAACAGTGCTACGATGAACATTGGGGTACATGTGTCTCTTTCAGTTCTGATTTCCTCGGTGTGTATGCTCAGCAGTGGGATTGCTGGGTCATAAGTCAGTTTTATTTCCAGTTTTTTAAGGAATCGCCACACTGTTCTCCATAGTGGCTGTACTAGTTTGCATTCCCATCAACAGTGTAAGAGAGTTCCCTTTTCTCCACACCCTCTCCAGCATTTCTTGCTTTTAGACTTTTGGATTGCAGCCATTCTGACTGGCATGAAATGGTACCTCATTGTGGTTTTGATTTGCATTTCTCTGATAATGAGTGATGTTGAGCATCTTTTCATGTGTTTGTTAGCCATCTGTATGTATTCTTTGGAGAAATGTCTATTTAGTTCTTTGGCCCATTTTTTGATTGAGTTGTTTATTTTTCTGGAATTGAGCTGTAGGAGTTGCTTGTATATGTTTGAGATTAGTTGTTTGTTAGTTGCTTCATTTGCTATTGTTTTCTCCCATTCTGAAGGCTGTCTTCTCACTTTACTTATAGTTTCCTTCATTGTGCAGAATCTTTTAATTTTAATTAGATCCCATTTGTTTATTTTTGCTTTTATTTCCAATATTCTGGGAGGTGGGTCATAGAGGATCCTGCTGTGATGTATGTCAGAGAGTGTTTTGCCTATGTTCTCTCCTAGGAGTTTTATAGTTTCTGGTCTTACATTTAGATCTTTAATCCATTTTGAGTTTATTATTGTGTATGGTATTAGAAAGTGTTCTAGTTTCAGTTTTTTTACAAGTGGTTGACCAGTTTTCCCAGCACCACTTGTTAAAGAGATTGTCTTTAATCCATTGTATATTCTTGCCTCCTTTGTCAAAGATAAGGTATCTATAGGTGCATGGATTTATCTCTGGGCTTTCTATTTTGTTCCATTGATCTATATTTCTGTCTTCATGCCAGTACCATACTGTCTTAATGACTGTGGCTTTGTAGATTGAAACCATTTCTCCTAAAGTCAGGAACAAGACAAGGGTGCCCACTTTCACCACTACTATTCAGCATAGTTTGGAAGTTTTGGCCACAGCAATCAGAGCAGAAAAAGAAATAAAAGGAATCGAAACTGGAAAAGAAGAAGTAAAACTCTGTTTGCAGATGACATGATCCTCTACATAGAAAACCCTAAAGACTTTACCAGAAAATTAGTAGAACTAATCAATGAATATAGTAAAGTTGCAGGATATAAAATCAACACACAGAATCCCTTGCTTTCCTATCCACTAATAATGAGAAAATAGAAAGAGAAATTAAAGAAACAATTCCATTCACCATTGCAACAAAAAGAATAAAATACTAGGAATATATCTACCTAGAGAAACTAAAGACCTATATATAGAAAACTGTAAAACACTGGTGAAAGAAATCAA
This sequence comes from Capra hircus, assembly GCF_001704415.2. Classification (NCBI taxonomy): domain Eukaryota; kingdom Metazoa; phylum Chordata; class Mammalia; order Artiodactyla; family Bovidae; genus Capra; species Capra hircus. Next base: position 13,228,865 of record NC_030812.1, read on the forward strand.
ACAGGACACCAATAGATGGAGAAATATACCATGTTCATGGATCAGAAGACTCAATATAGTAAAAATGAATTTACTACTCAAAGCAATCTATAGATTCAATGCAATCCCTATCAAGCTACCAGTGGTATTTTTCAAGGAGCTAGAACAAATAATTTCACAATTTGTATGGAAATACAAAAAACTTCAAATAGCCAACTCAGTCTTGAGAAAGAAAAATGGAACTGGATGAATCAACCTGCCTGACTTCAGGCTGTGGTATTCTTAAGGAAATATTAATCTACAAAATTCTATAAAGTGACATAAGGATTTCTTTCAAATTCTACATGAGCGAAAACACAAGGTTGAACTTCTTTATTCCACCAAAGAGAGACATACTTTATGAGTTTAGGTTTCCTTAAAGAAATGTAGCTAGATGAAGGTGTGTAGAAAACAGCGAAAAGTCTATTACACCCAGTGGTTTATGATGAGCCTGATGGGAAATGAAATTTACTGGGATTTATGATTGGAACTGTCTCTCATCAAAAACAAATTTTAATGATCAAATATTTTATTTTTTTCAACTTTCATTTAGTTTTTATTTTTATTTAATATTATAATTTATTAACAGTGTTGTACTAATTTCAGGCATACAACAAAGTGATTCAGCTACTCATACTCATGCATGCATTTTTTCAACTTTTTTTTTTACTATTTAGTTTATTACAGTGTACCAAGAAGAGTTCCCTGCTTCTATACACTAGGTCCTTGTCAATTATTTATTTTAAATATAATAGTGTGTACAAATATTTTAAGAAGAAATTGCTTTATGTTAGAATATGTAATTACAGTGTTTTCATTAAAATTTTTTCAGAGCCTGAAATTATCTAAATCACATAATTAAATTAATACATGTCTAAATAATAAAGCAATTTACAACTGCTAAAAAGAACTATATTAAATTAATAGTTTGAATATGGAAATTCCATGAGTTGCAGGCAGATATATATATTGTTCTATAATTCATCAGTGTGGCTTGTTAACTAGATTTTTCAGGCACATATAAAGATAATCGTCATATAAATGTGATACTTGGCATTGGCAGACTGTTACTTTATATATCAGAAAAGTCTTGAATCATGTAAATATGTTTTAATTATTAATTAAATATGTTTATCATTTATTAGGCATCTTTACAATTAATGGTACATACTGAATGCCTTAGCATTTATTTATTGAATGATAATATTAGCTTTTGGATACTGGGCAAATCAACCATCAGACTTTTTCTCTGTGACTTACTCAAAAGTTACATTTTTGTAAGCTAGTTTTTGGTAAATATGAATTTGTATACAATTCATATTTTCTCAATGATATTTTTGTGATACAGAGGTGATTTTCAATTTATATATTTATATTTTTTGTAATAGAAATGAAAGGTTGCATTGCTAAATGATAAACATTTTACCTCTGTATTATTTCTATAGCAACACTGGAAATTCCTTTTAAGAATATAGACTGTGTCAAATTCCCTGGGTTTACTTTCCAACTGCATCAATTATGAACCTTATTACACTGAAGAAGTTACTATTTAAGTTCTTTAAGTTTTGTTTTCTCCATCTTTGAAAAGGAAGATATAGTCACACAACCCAATAGATACTTAGCCTAAATGAGAGTAAATGTTATATTTATAATGTCTGGAACATGGTAACATTCAGTAATTATTAGATTTTATTTTTCAGTGTATGTTTTTAATTTTATAAAATGTTTCAATTAATACCCCTGCTAAACTTTACTTCAGTTTATTAAGAAATACTGTGAACAATCCTACTTTCTACAAACATACTAACTTTAGTGCTATATATCAGATAACTAAAGTAAGAAATTACATTTTTTATAGACATAATGACTGAAAGACAAAATTCCCCCTTTGTGTGTTTATTCAACCACATGTGATGCCCACTAAACTTTACCTTTGTTTAACCATACAGAAACAGTAAGGGGACATGGATTTTTCTGTCTTGGGTTTTTCTCCCTTAGCTTTGTGAGAAGTTTCCTAATTTTAACAAATTTTATTCACACGTACTTTTATTGAATCATATTTTATACAATTGATTTAACCTGTGTTCAAATTATTAACTATATTTTTTAGATCAAATCTTTGTTTCTTCCATAACAAATTTTTAGCAACCTTTTTGAAGTTTCAGGTTTCTAGAAAACTTGAGCAGAAAGTACAAAAAGTGAAAGTGAAAATCACTTAGTCATGTCTCACTGTGACCCCACAAACTGTAGCCTGCCAGCCTCCTCTGTCCATGGAATTCTCCCGGCAAGAATACCGGAGTGGGTAGCTATTCTCTTCCCCAGGGAATCTTCCTAACCCAGGGATGAAACCCAGGTCTCCCACATTGCCAGTGTATTCTTTACCATTATAGCCACCAGAGAAGCCCAAGAAAGTACAGGGTTCCCATATACTCCTCTTCCCCACCTCCCACACCTACTATCATTAACATCTTATGTCAGTGTGGTTAATGTTATCTGCTCAGTCATGTCTGACTCTTTGTGACCCCATGGACTGTAATCTGCCAGGCTTCTCTGTCCTTGGCATTCTCCAGACAAGAATACTGCAGTGGGTTGCCATTTCCACCTCCAGGGGATATTTTTCAACCCAAGGATCAAAACCAGGTCTTCTAAATTGTGGTGGATTTTTACTGTCTGATCCACCAGGGGATCTTCCTAACCCAGGATTCAAACCCACATCTCTTACATGTCTCTCTTGCATTCTGCAGATATAAGAGATGAGGATTCAACCCTTGGGTTGGAAATATCCCCTGGAGGTGGGCATGGCAACACACTCCAGTATTCTTGCTTGAAGAATCTCATGGACAGAGGCACCTGGAAGGCTACAGTCTGCGGGACCACAAAGAGTTAGATATGACTGAAGCAACTTAGCATGCATGCACAAAGTCCATAATTTACCTTAAGGTTCACTCTCTTATACATTCTATGGGTTTTGACAAATGTCTAATAAAACATATCTGTTTAAGTATTACACAGAATAATTTCAATGCCTGAAAATTATTCTGCATTTTACCTATTAATCATTACCTCTTTATCCCAGACCCTCTGATAACCACTGATCTTTATACTGTGTTCCTAGTTTTGCATTTTCTACCTTGAAATATACAATATGTAATTATATGTATATATGGAATCATACTATACATAACCATCAGGTTTTCTTCTTTCACTTAGAAATACGCTTAAATATGCTCCATGTCTTTTTGTGGCTTAATATCTCATTTGCCGAATAATATTCCACTGTGTGAATATGCCACCATTTGTTTATTCATTTACCTATTGAAAGACATCTTGTTCACATCCAGGTTTTCACAATTATGAATAAGTGAAAATGTTAGTCACTCGGTCATGTCCCATTATTTGCAACACCATGGACCATAGCCCATCAGGCTCCTCTGTCCATGAAGTTCTCCAGGCAAGAATACTGGAGTAGGTAGCCATTCCTTTCTCCAGGGGATCTTTCCAACCCAGGCATTGAACCTTTGTCTCCTGCATTGAGGCAGATTCTTCACCTTCTGAGCCACTTGGGAAGCTACTATAAACATTTGTATGCAGATGCTTTTGTGGACATAATTTTTCAACACCTTAAGGTAAATACCAAGGAGTACAATTGTTGGGTTATATGGGTAGAAAATGTTCAATCTTGTAAGAAATTGCCAATATGTTTTTCAAAGTGAACATACAACTTTGCATAGTCACAAGCAATGATGAAATGTCTTATATTTATTTTTTAATTAAAAAAGTGGTCTTTTTTTTCTAATTTTTAAGAAATTTATTTAGATCCAAGTTCTAAGAAACAAAGAGTTTTTCCTAAGGTAATGAAATAATACATCCAAGGCATTGTTTTCTATAGAGTGGTCACTTAAAAAATGGAAGACCAGAAGTTAACACTATTGGATTCTAATTAGAGAGTGATTTAGAAATTTTTCTAGGTAAAAATGTAGGAACTCTTAATGGCACTGCTCACAGTAAGTGATGATTAATGTAACTTCGATTCTAAATAGTTTGTTCTTTCTCAGATATAGTCACTACTTCACCTGTGCAAAATTTTTATGCTGTAATTAGATAAAAAGCTTTTTGGGGGATTGTTTATAATTATTAAAATTATAAAATTAAAATATTTCTTATAATTATTTCAATCAAGGGAATTATTTTTATTTGAAACTGGTTTTGGTGCTGTGCGTGCTAAGTACATGTTCAGTGCATGCTAAGTTCATGTCCCGATTCTTTGCAACCATATGGATTGTGGTCCACCAGGCTCCTCTGTCCGTGGGATTCTCCAGGCAAGAATACTGGAGTGGGCTGCTGTTCCCTTTTCCAGGGGATCTTCCCAACCCAGGGATAGAATTTGCATCTCTTATGTCCTCTGCATTGGCAGGCAAGTTTTTTTTACCACTAGCACCACAGAGGAAGCATATTTGGTGCTGGGTAAATTCAATTTTTATGTACATATAGCTTCATTTATTTAAGAGTAAGAAAATTAAATATTTATGATCTGCAGGCATTCAAGTGCTCTACTTATACAGGTTCTGCTCAAATCAAATAGAAGAGTCAGTCATACCTCATTGTCATTTTGGTACAGCTATAAAAGTAAGTGGAAAATAAATTATTTGCTTTAGTGCAGGTAATATTGATATAGTGATTCACCTAATACCATTTGTTATTTTTAAAAATAATGATGATTAATAAAGTGACTCTGGGGTGCCAGATTTTATTATGTCCTTTTTTTATGAATTTCAAAGTATTATACTTTCCTTTTATTCCCTCAAGAATTGTCTATAAATGTTCTGTTCTTGATGACTGAATAATAATCTCTATCTTTCTTGAGACTCAAGTTATTGATGAGAAAGGAAGTCATAAAAGTTTGGGCTATGGAACCAATATCCTGGATTCAAATATTAGTTGCATAACTTAGCCTTAAGAAAATCGCTTCTAAAACCTCGCTAAGCTGTATGTTCCTCAGCTGTAAAACGTGAACACTTCCATAAGCTTTTTTGTGAGTGCAGACTGGCATGGAGCACCTATCTTGCTAAGTGGCATAATAAAGGATATATAAATGCTGACTGCTGTTACTGTAATTATGGCAGTGTATGTCACACAGCACATATTTGATGAGTATATGAATGAACATATGGAAAGGGAAAAGAGACATTATTATTGAAAAAAAAAACAAAAAACCTCTGTTATATTTGAAAGGAAACACTCTACTAAAATATTTTCTTTGATCTTCTATTTTCCAAAGGAAATAAATAGACAGAACTGGTAGTTTCCATCTGATGGAAAATAGCCTTGCTATGACTTCATCAGTTTTCCTCTAAAAACCACCCCTACGTGTGATTTTTTTAGTGAGTTCCCTGTGCGTGTTTGCTGATACTTCCTTTACACATTGGAACATTTGAGTCAACACAGGCAAACTTTTCCCACGTAAAATATCAACATAAATTGTATTAAAAATGCATTTTAGTTCATGAATGGGGCCCATAAAAATATACCCTCCTCATGAAAGTTTTAAAACTGTTGGCCATCTTCTTTGATGGCTAGAAACCTTCTGTCATTCACCCATCCCACATCTTGAACCTCATTTGCAGTGTGGAAACTAAGTTTCAATTGTACCATATTCCAAATTTCCTATCCTTTGAGGGCTTTGGCAAAAGGGATTTCATCCTTTGCTGTTCATGTGATAATGCTTCCATGATTTCATTGAAATTACCTCATAAAATATAATGATAAACAGAAGGTTTACTCTTTTTTCTAGTGAGAAAGCTTCATATAAAGAAGTATAATTTCCCTTGTGATTTAAAGTACCATATGGCTTTTTCACACTTGCTTTAGACTTTTTTTTTTTGAAAAAAGACAATAAAGATTAGATTTATCCTTTAAGGTTTCATAGACCCCAAAACTTATCATAGTTTTCAACATGAGGCCACACCACATAGCTAATATTATATACTCACACTGGAAAGCTAAGATAAATTTGCAATGTTAACAGGTTCTGAGAGCTGTCACGAACATTACATCAGCGCATGGGTTGTTCAATATCAGTTTTGTTGTTGTTTTTTTTCATTTAAATAAATTTTTCAACTGAGATAGGTTGAATGATTATTTATGGAACATTTAAAAATGGACACTTGTTTGACTATATTTTCAAAAGCCACAAAACACCACATCAAAGCCACGCCAGTTTAGCTAGCAACATAACTGTAATATACTGGCTTTTCTGGTGCATCTTATTTGAATTCAAAAGAAATATTTCTCTGATTAGTTTTAAAACAAGATTTGGCAGCAGCATCCCAAACCTTACAAAACCACAGTGCCTGAACAAGCATCTTTCCCCCTGCCCTCAAACATATCTGCCCTGATTTGTAAGCACACTCTCTTAAGCCACAATTTTTTTTTTGAAGTTCACTGAATTTTTACCACTAAAACCTGTTGACTAAGCCATGAAGCCCTCAAACGTTCACTCTCAATCCAGCATGATGTGGTGGTGGGGGGGGGGGGCGGTGGGGGGAGGGGAGGCTAAGTGACAATGGCTTACTATTTGATGTGTCAAATTTATGTCATTCTGAGCCCTATCACTTGTTCTTGTGTGTCATTAGGCTCAGTTCCCTTCTTGTCACAAATTTCTGTATAATCCTGTGGTTCTCTTGAGCTGCAGTATTCACACCATGCTCATCTCATTACCTCCTTGACTCAGCTTTGGCTCTTAATAACAACATTTTTTAAGAAAAATGCCACTTGTGCCATTACCATATCTTTGAACTTTTACTGACTGTACTTAAGCTCTGCCTCATACCTTCATTGCATGTGTTTGTACACTTTCAGGCAAAGTTGATGCAGGAGTTCAATTCAGTTGCTCAGTTGTGTCCGACTCTTTGTGACCCCATGGACTGCAGCACGCCAGGACTTCCTGTCCATCGCCAACTCCCGGAGATTACTCAATCTCATGTCCATTGAGTCGGTGATGCCATCCAACCATCTCATTCTCTGTCTTCCCCTTTTCCTCCTACCTTCAATCTTTCCCAGCATCAGGGTCTTTTCAAATGAGTCAGCTCTTTGCATCAGGTGGCCAAAATATTGGAGTGTCAGCTTCAGCATCAGTCCTTCCACTGAATATTCAGGACTGATTCCCTTTATGGTTGACTGGTTGGATCTCCTTGCAGTCTTTGGACTCACAAGAGTCTTCTTCAACACCACAATTCAAAAGCATCAATTCTTAGGCATTCAGCTTTCTTTATAGTCCAATTCTCACATCCATACATGACTACTGGAAAAACCATAGCTTTGACTAGATGGACCTTTGTTGGTAAAGTAATATCTCTGCTTTTTACTAAGTGGTCTAGGTTGCTCATAACTTTTCTTCCAAGGAGCTAGCATCTTTTAATTTCATAGCTTCAGTCACTATCTGCAGTGATTTAGGAGCTCCCCAAAATAAAGTATGTCACTGTTTTCACTGTTTCCCCATCTATTTGCCATGAATGATGGGACCAGATGCCATGATCTTAGTTTTCTGAATGTTGAGTTTTAAGCCACATTTTTTACTCTCCTCTTTCACTTTCATCACAAGGCTTTTTAGTTCATCTTGCTTTCTGCAACAAGGGTGGTGTCATCTGCATATCTGAGATTATTGATATTTCTCTTGCTAATCTTGATTCCGGATTGTGCTTCATCCAGCCCAGCGTTTCTCATGTACTAGAGAGTGCCCTGGAATAAAATTTTTGTTTATTTGTTTTTGTTTTTGTTTTTTATGTTTTTTCTAATGAAGAGGAACTAAAAAGACTCTTGATGAAAGTGGAAGTGGAGATTGAAAAAGTTGACTTAAAGCTCAACATTCAGAAAACGAAGATCATGGCATCTGGTCCCATCACTTCAAGGGAAATAGATGGGGAAACAGTGGAAACAGTGTCAGACTTTATTTTGGGGGGCTCCAAAATCACAGCAGATGTTGACTGCAGCCATGAAATTAAAAGATGCTTACTCCTTGGAAGAAAATTTATGGCCAACCTAGATAGCATATTGAAAAGCCAGAGACATTACTTTGGCAACCAAGGTCTGTCTAGTCAGGCTATGGTTTTTCCTGTGGTCTTGTATGGATGTGAGAGGTGGACTGTGAAGAAAGCTGAGTGCCAAAGTATTGATGCTTTTGAACTGTGGTGTTGGAGAAGACTCTTGAGAGTCCCTTGGACTGCAAGGAGATCCAACCAGTCCATTCTGAAGGAGATCAGCCCTGGGATTTCTTTGGAAGGAATGGTGCTGAAGCTGAAACTCCAGTACTTTGGCCACCTCATGCGAAGAGTTGACTCATTGGAAAAGACTCTGATGCTGGGAGGGATTGGGGGCAGGAGGAGAAGGGGACAACAGAGGATGAGATGGCTGCGTGGCATCACCAACTTGATGGAAGTGAGTTTGAGTGAACTCCAGGAGTTGATGATAGACAAGGAGGCTTGGCATGCTGTGATTCATGGGGTCGCAAAGAGTCAGACACGACTGAGCAACTGAACGGAACTGAAGAATCCTTGAAACTACTTGGTCAAGAACATAATGGAAGAAAAATACTACATATTATACATTTACTCAGGAAATTCAGTCCTAAATTGTCTTATTTAAGGATGCCTGCTCTGTCCCTAAGTCGTGTCTGACTCTGTGACCCCAGGGACTGTAGCACGCCAGGCTCCTCTGTCCATGGGATTTTCCAGGCAAGAATACTGGAATGGGTTGCCATTTCCTCCTTCAGGGGATCTTCTTGAATCACAGATCAAACCCGTGTCTCCTGCATTTCTTGCATTGGGAGGTGTGTTTTTTACCACTGATCCACCTGTGAAGCCCTTTATTTAAGGACATCAATATATAAAATTATGAAATGTCTTTGTGTACTTTTTATCCTATAGTATGACTATTTTATATCTTAGTCTCCATTGTTCTTACTGTGTTCTTCTTTTAAACATCCTTCATATTTCATTACTCTGACATCAGTTAATCACAATTTTCTTAAGCAAAACCATATTTAAAAAAATACAATGCAATATAGCCAGGGAAGGTAAACTTTGTATGTATAAAGCACATGTGCATGTGTATGTGTTCATGTGTCTATACAAATGAAACTATCATAGAAACAGCTATTTTCCCAAATTTCATTCTAATTTATGTTTTCATTAATTCTCGTGTTGGATATTAAATCAGAAAAAGGTTTAAGTCTCTTCCCCTACATTTAAATATTCCATAGTAGGGAAGGTTTCTATAAAACAAGAGTATATAAACATAGCAGTGGCTTAGGAATAGAATCTATGGCAGAAAGTCAAGAAAAGATTAAGATTATTCCTTGTACATGTATGTATAGTATACATGAGTTCTGTAAGAACTTACTTTGACCAAGGTTTATATAAACTCAAAGGAAAACAGAATAAGAAGAAACAGAATAATGTAAAAATTCTATGAGCTATTAAATTTATTCTTTGTACCTCAGATAAGAACTACTCTGAGATATTATAATACATGAACATTTTGATCCTTTCTGTTTTTAAATATTAAATTTGAAGGAAATTTTTATCATTCTAATATTTAATAGTCTGTTCATTTTTCAATATTCATTAAGTGTCTTTTTACATCAAATACTGGACTATGATTATCATGACAATGCATTCATAAAACCCCTTAGAGTTAGCCTAAATTTGTAGAGAATCATTCATTTTCTCTCTCTGTGTATTGATTTCTTGGATGTAAAGGAGGTCAATGCATTATATGAATTTAAAGTTATTTCTGTTTCTCTTTTTGTAATTCAGTGGTTCTAGTTTTTTCTCTAAGGCATTATTTCCAGTTTACTAAATTCCAGACCATGCTCCTTGCAACCCATGTACCTGGGAAAGCATAAGGTTCTAAAACAATTCCCAAACCCCTAAAGAAACTGAATAAAAAGTCAAAGGCAAAATTATTTTCACTTATTCTTTTATTTGATTTTTATTAGGTCAACTTCTTTTCAGAATTCCCCAGTTCTGTAAGACCTTTAGATAAGGGCTCTGCTGTGTCTTAGAATAAACATCACAGAATGCATGGCACTTGGCTTTTAGTACCAGATGTGGCTATGCAATTCCTGTCTTTTTAATTATTGAGGAATATTGTTTTATTATTTTCAAAAGAATAAACAAGATGAACAATAGAATTCATGTTCTGTCTAACATGTCATGTTTTTATCAGAGCATTTCATAATTTAAACATTATTTATTTTAAAATTGTTTATTATTAAAACCATAATTAAATATATGTTAATAACATTAACATATTATTAAAATCATATAATTAAAATTGCTTGACTGTGGGTCACCAAAAGAAAAACATGATGTTTTCTTTATGTCCCCATTGAATTCGCAAAAAAGTACCTGGCACTCAATGGTAGCTTAATAATTTTTGAATAAATATATATAAGTGAAAATTAAAGAAAGCAATCCCTTATGACATATTTTCAAAGCTTATAGAAAAAAATTATGGAACTGAGATAGGTAGAAGGAATATTATAACTTATTTACATGAAAAACAGTTTAATAGAATCTGCCTGCAATGCAGAAGACTGGGTTTGATCCCTGGGTCAGGAAGATCCCCTGGAGAAGGGTGTGGCTACCCACTCCAGTATTCTTGCCTGGAGAATTCATGAACAGAGGATCCCGGTAGGCTACAGTTCATGGGGTTGTAAGGACTTGGATACAACTGAGCAACTAACAAGCATATTTTATTTATATCCTTTACACATATTTCTTATATCAATATTTTAATTTAATTCAACTCACTTTTTTAATGCCTGCCTTATTTCTGGCTCCCCCAATGGCTCAGCGGTAAAGAATCTACCTGAAGTCCAGAAGCTACAAGAGGGCATGGCAACCCACTCCAGTATTCTTGCAGAGTCAGACATGACTTAGTATGCACACATTCCATTCATGCATTATTCCTGGCCAAAAAAGAAAAAAATAGATTTTAGAACCATTTAGAACCATAAATGTCATTTCTGACTCTTTCCTTCACTGCTTGCATATACTTAAATTATTTTGTATATTTCTGCCCAGGGACAGCAAAAATAATCAGAACTAAAGCAGTTGTTCAAATTATTCTAATAATTATGTTCATCTCAGTTATTGTGGTGCCTACTGTCTTTGTCTGCCTAGCACTGTTCTCCTGTGCTGGGGACAGAATCTATTCCCTGACCCCAGGAGCAGGTATGTGCCCTGAGCTGGAAGACATAATCCATAAGCTAGTTACAAGGGATTTGTCCAGAAGTGGACATAATAATGCAAGAAAGGACAATTAGAATCATTTTTCCTGGAATGAACGCAGCTATAGGAGTTGGAGGTACTGTGTGTCCATACATGTGGAGGGGGTTAGGGATACCTTGTTTTTCTTTGGTCATGGAGATGTATGGATATAACCCCAAGAGCACATTCCCCTATCACACAGAGAGCATGAAGCTGTAAAAGGGGAAAATCAGAGAGAGACACCAGAGAGCCTCCTGAGAGTGTCAAGTTTCAGTATTCCAGAAATGCACCAATGTCTACAGGCTTTCTTCAATTCTATAAAGTATGTTAGTGTCCATTCAAGAAATGTTCATCTTGCTTAAAAAACAAAAAGAAATAAAATAAAATAGGAGAAATGCCAAATATCTAGTGGTAGGAGACAGGACTCTTCATATTGTTTCACTTTTCCCTTACTCCCATGTGTCCACATATTGACTCTAATCATTAAAAATATACATGCACACTATTTCAAAAATTTCAGACATTTTCTTTCCCTTAATATTGTACACAGAGAAGGAGTTATCTCTATCTCTCAAATATTCAGATTGTAAGTATGTTAATACATCACTTTCTTTTAGTCTAAGGTCAGATTCCCTAGATACAGACTCTGAGATGGAGAGGAGTTGCATATTTGGGGGGAATATTCTCAAGAGCAATACTCGTGAGGAAGGAGAATAGGCCGGCAAAGAAGTGGAACTGTAAATCAGTTAGAGCAGCACCCTCAGCCCAGCCCACAGTGCCTCTGGTGAAGAGTCAGTACTTCAGAGTTGTTCTCACCTGAGGCAAATGGCCAAGCTCTGCACCTCACCATGGGCCAGTCACTGTGTACAGGTTTCTCTTGGGCAAGACAGCTCCTTTTAGCCAAGGGCAATTTCCAGATAGATGCTGCTGTGAGTTGTAAGAAGCCAATATTTCTACTCACAGAGGCAGCAGGTGCACTGCTTTTACGAAAGAGGAGGAGGAAGTGCACAAGCATTATACTATTTTACTAATCATTCATATTATATATTGTTGTTAATTGTGTTTCCCCAATTGGACTATAAATATGAATGATCATAAGAAGGTGTAGAAATAGCAGCAAAGTGGGTTTATATATATATATGTATGTATACATGTATACATATATGTATATGTATATATATATGTATATAAAACAAAGCTGATATAAATTTAACTATCAAAAACTTTAGCAGAAATACATTTATCTTCAGATCTTATATTTATGCAGCCACCAAAGATATTATTTAAAATTTTTCTTCTTGAAAGTCTTGCCATAATACAATTTAGAAAGAATTATCAAGGTGGTCTCATATAAAAAGCTGCTGCTGCTGCTGCTGCTGCTGCTAATTCGCTTCAGTCGTGTCCAACTCTGTGCGACCCCATAGATGGCAGCCCATCTGGCTCCCACATCCCTGAGTTTCTCCAGGCAAGAACCCTGGAGTGGGTTGCCATTTCCTTCTCCAATGCATGAAAGTGAAAAGGGAAAGTGAAGTCGCTCAGTCGTGTCGACTCTTGGCTACCCCATGAACTGCAGCCCACTAGGCTTCTCTGTCCATGGGATTTTCCAGGCAAGAGTACTGGAGTGGGGTGCCATTGCCTTCTCCATATAAAAAGGTATGAGTGATTAACTCTACTCAATTTTATCAGCATTGTCCCTACTGAATTTTTATGCAATTGATTCATGCATTTGTAAATGCTAAATATACTTTGTTTAATTACAGTATATCTATATTAAATATATTTAGTATAAATATTAATTACATTTATACCAAATATGTTTCTTGAATTTTTATTCAGTCTGACATCTAAAAATAAGTTTATTTGAGAATAGATGCTGTCTTCAATTTCATTTGTGGTTCTACACACTCAGCATCAATCATTTATTTAATTACCATGTTGGCTCACTTTATTATATTTTTCATGTTTTTCCAGAATCTCTGCCAATTTTCTCTGTATGTATGGCTTAAACCAATAAAAATATATTGTCTCACAAATCTGAAGTTTAGAAGCAAAAATCAAGGGTCATGCTCCCTTTGAAATTTGTACATGCCAAGTTGCTTCAGTTATGTCCAACTCTGTGTATCCCTATGGACTGTAGCCCGCCAGGCTCCTCTGCCCATGGGATTCTCCAGGCAAGAATACTGGAATGGGTTGCCATGCCTTCCTCCAGGGGATGTTCCAGACCCAGGGGTGAAACCTGCATCTCTTGTGTCTCCTGCTTTGGCAGGCAGGTTCTTTACCACTAGTGCCACCTTGAAATTTGTAGCAGGAAAATCAGTCCTTCATTTCCTCTCCCCAGCTTCTGGTAGTTTGCTGGCAATTTTTAGTTTCTCTATTCATCTTTTTTTCAGTACCAAAAGATACTGTATACTCGAGGACATCAGATGACTTTAAAATACATATGAATTACATTAAGTAAAACACAGTTGACTCAATTCCATGGCTCAATACATGAATAATAATTCTAGGACTAAAGAACACATGATAATAGAGCATGGTAAACTGATAAACTCAATATAACTGATAAACTCAAACTAATCAGGATGAAATTGTTAGGGCTTTCCTTGTGGCTCAGTGGTAAAGAATCTGCCTGCCAATTCAGGAGACGCGGGTTTGATTCCTGGTCTGGGAAGATCCCACATGTCATGGTGCAAATAAGCCCTTGTGTCACAACCACTGAGCCTGTACTTCACAGCCCAGGAGCTGCAATTACTGAGCAACAAGAGAAGCCACAACAATGAGAAGCCCACACACTGCAACTAGAGAGTACCCCCCACCCCCGGCCCCACAGCAACTAGAGAAAAAGCCTGCACAGCAGTAAAGACCCAGCACAGCCAAAAATAAATAAATAAAATAATTTTTAAAAGGGATGAAATTTTTAGTGGCATATCTGATTTAGTCATGGATATATTCATTTATGGGATTGCCTTGATGGCTAAGTGGTAAAGAATCCACTTGCAATGCAGGAGACCCGGGTTTGATACCCAGTTCAGAAAGATCCTCTGGAGTAGAAAATGACAACCTACTCCAGTATTCTTGCCTAGAGAATTACATGGACAGAGGGGCCTTGCAGGCTACAGTCCGTGTGGTCACAAAGAGTCAGACATGCATGAGCACGCAAGCATGCACAAGATATTGTTATAGCCTTTTTAACTGGACATAACTGAGTGATTTATGCTTGGAGTTAAGTCATAGAACCATTGTTGCTCTCTTATTTAATATTTGTTCACTAAATAAAGTCAGTTCCAACCATTAGTAAATATCATTACTGACATAAAAATGAACAACTTAAAGTATCATTTGGAGAAAGAAATGGCAACCCACCACAGTACTCTTGTCTGGAAAATCCCATAGACAGAGAAGCCTGGTGGGCTGCAGTCCATGGGGTCTCAAAGTGTCAAACACAACTGAGAGATTTAACTCAAAGTATCATTTGTAGGCTATATCAATTAATGTTGCTTTGTCTTTAAGTCCCCAAAGTATCCAACAATGTTAAAGGAGTAATTTGATTCAGTCTTGGGGAACTCAAATCATGTGCTCTCCATTTTGTTACAGATAGTACAAAACTTACTGTTTTTCAGTAACATTTGTTATTAGCAGATTAGTAAACTGTTTTCTCTAGAAACTTACATTTTCTCTGCATTAAACAGTACTCCAGTGACCTAAATGTTGATATTCTGTTGCTCTTCAGACCTTACCATACCTTAAAGTGTCGATGGAATTAAGAAAGAAAACCAGTGGAAATTAAAGTTGTTCCTTACACGGAGAATTTTTTCCCTATTTTTGCTTCAGTAAAGATAAATTTTATGACATAAATGTAAAAGTATGAAAGCTTGATCAATCAGCTTTTCTTAACTTTCCTTTCTCATTCCCTATTAAAAATAGTATATATTGATAGGAATAAAAGAGATATGAAATATTTCATTCCATATTTTGTGAAGTAGTCAAACTTTTGCTAGTAAGATAAATGCTACTCAGTCATTAACTGACTTAACAAATACTTGTTAAGTTTTGTTCTGTATGTTGTACTGCTTGATAGTAAAGAAAGTAACAATGTACAGAGTAAATTCCTACTTTGGAAATGTTATGAACCTGTTGACAAGACAAGCTATGCATATGGAAATATGTAAATAATTTTAAGCAACGATATGTGATATTGGTAATGAATGATAAAAACTAAGTTCTATATTAGTTTGCTAGGGCTGCCATAACAAAAAAAAATGGACTTGGAGATTTAAGTAACAGAAATTAATTTTCTCACAGTTCTGGAGGCTAGAAATCCAAGACCAGGGCACTGGCAGATTGAGTGTCCTGTATGGGCTTGTTTCCTAATTAGTAATGAATGCAGAATATGAACAAATTCCCTTCTCATTTGCAGAATGGTGACAAACACAAACATGTGGAGATCCTGTAGACAGAAGAGATAGCATGCTGTTGATGTGCATTCCTTGGACATGTCAAACAGTCAGTAACCAGTATGTTGACAATCGCTAGAATAATCATACTAGACAAAAGTTTGACCAACAGCATCAACGCCCTTAGGCCCAAGGGGAAAATTTGGAAGGCAGGAGGTCCTTGTGCAAAGATAATATGACTAGAATTGATTGTCTGTAATCTTCACACTGGAGGAATGCCGGGGTCCAGCCCGGGTGGATCCAGGGAATTCGAAGGGTGGACGGCGTTGGCGTGAGAAAAACTTATTTATTGATTGATATAAGATTAGATTAGGAAGAAATAGTGTAGTAGGAGAATTAAGTAGAGGAAGAGGGCTGAATAGCTTGGGTTACGCGGAAGGCCAATAAAATTCCAGACAAGGAGTTTGCACCATCTACGTTGGGCCACCGGCGCTCGCTTGAATATCTAGGGGTGCCTCACCTTAGGCTCCCTTTCGCGCGGTCTTAACAGCCAGGGCAAGTAAGTAAACCTGGCGAGCCTCCGCAACCCAGATGGAAATTCAGCCTGAAATTAAAGTAAAGAGCGGAGGGAGAGAAAGGGAGAGAAGAGAGAGAGAGACATGGGGGAAGCCAGATTCTCAAGAAACCAGGCCGAGAGACTAGTCTGAGTAACTGGTCCCATCCTTTATTGTTCAGAAGGCCTTTTATACTTTTGATAAAGCATGGAGATCAATGGGTGACACAAAACTATGTAGCGTTCGCAGCCCAGACTCTTTCTGTATATAATTTTGTATACAAAAGGTCTCAGGTGATTTACATTATCTTCTGGCCAAGAGGCATGTTAACACTTTTTGGCTCTCTTCCTTAATGAATGTTAATTTCATTTCCCCTGAAGTGTTTTTCTTTAATCTACATCTCCTTAAAGCGCTAAAGTTACATCTCTATAGAACAAAGGCGCAGTGGGTTATAACAAAGAAGGTACTTCACTCAAAGATCTAATGTTGCTAATACCAGGTCTACTACTTGTTTTTCTATATACCAACTGTATCTAAAAATAAAGGATATGAAAATTTGGTAGCAAGTATTGGCTCAACAAATGAAACCTTTAATCAGTCCTATTTTAAAGATTTTGACTCCTTGGAAGCCCCTACATTCCTAGGATGTTTTAAGCTTCCTGTGCCTCCTGCGGTCAGAAGGCCTCAAACAATCACACGCGCAGCTGTACGAGTCCTGCAGGCAGGCTAGAAAGCCATCAGAGGGGTTTTTGGATTGAAACACTCTTTCAAATGCAGAAGACTAAAGCCCTGAATTGACTTTTTCCAGAGAGTGTCAGAAGAATGGAAAAGCAGAGCACAAAATTGGCAAATTTTTGTTGGGGTACATGCTTAGGAATTTCCAGAGGGAAAGTCTGAGCACGCCTTGCATATGTCAGCTTCCTTCCTCATGACCTTGTCACGGGCAGGATTCCTCACACTGGCTCCCGGCAGAAGAGAATGGGCAGATTTCTAGCTCTCTCACATGACAAAGAATCCACACAAAATGTCTTAGCTTGTCAAGACCTAATGTACAGAAGTACAAAGTGCAGAGAATGCAGCAACACAGATGACCAAAAAGGCGGAAACAAGAGCAAAGTTTAGGGATAAAACACATTTGAATTGCTTGATTTTGTGAGTGTTGGTTGAGCTCTTTGGAGGTATCAGATGCAGTGCAGGGTAAGGGGAATATAGAGTTAAATTAGACATGGTCCTAGGAGTCGAAAGTCTTCCAGTTTAGTGGGGCAACATTAACTGTATTAAACATTTAAAAGTGCTCTAGTTTCTATGACAGAAGTGTACAGGGTATAGTAGATACATCAAAGAAAGAGTGGTCAAGTTTAGGTATCGACAGAGACTCCCCTAATATGTTTTCTGTTAAGTGATAATGTATGCTGTTAAAATTAAAGGATGACTAAATGCTGTAAGTGTTTGAGAATCCTATATACCAGAAAAGAAATATTTTGGCAGGAGAAAGGGCAGTGTACAGAAGAGCAGGGCAGTAAGAGCTAATATCAGAGTTATGACCAGATAGCACAGGGGCTTAGAGCAGGTGATGCAGTGTCAGAAGGGCTCCTGAAACTCTGTGTTTGCCATTCATTACGTTGTCAAACTTAGTCAACATCTCTGTGCATCTGATTGATATTTATACGTAGCCACACTAGAGTGACTGGTTAATCTCAGACTACTCTTCTTAAGGAGAACAATCCCTGTGGGAAACAGAGGAGGAAGTTCACTAAGACATCACATAGACACGTCACTCTTTTTGGTGAGGACATTTTATTCAAATGTTGGGTAATGTTATGCTGGGGAGTGCTTTTTGTTTTTCCTTTTTATTGTAAATAAACTGTGTGTAGTCTTAATATAGTGAAAAATACTTAGGACAGTGGCCCATTTACCTAAGCTCTAAGTATTTCTTTGTTGGAAAAGAATAATCACAGTACTAACTATGTTCTAAGAAAAGTTATGACCAACCTAGATAGTATATTCAAAAGCAGAGACATTATTTTGCTGACTAAGGTCCATCTAGTCATGGCTATGGTTTTTCCTGTGGTCATGGATGTGAGAGTTGGACTGTGAAGAAGGCTGAGCCCTGAAGAATTGATGCTTTTGAATCGTGGTGTTGGAGAAGACTCTTGAGCTTCCCTTGGACTGCAAGGAGATCCAACCAGTCCATTCTGAAGGAGATCAACCCTGGGATTTCTTTGGAAGGAATGATGCTAAAGCTGAAGCTCCAGTACTTTGGCCACCTCATGCGAAGAGTTGACTCATTGGAAAATACTCTGATGCTGGGAGGGATTGGGGGCAGGATGAGAAGGGGACAACCAAGGATGAGATGGCTGGATGGCATCACAGACTCAATGGACATGAGTCTGAGTGAACTCCGGGAGACGGTGATGGACAAGGAGGCCTGGCATGCTGCAATTCATGGGGTCATGAAGAGTCAGACACGACTGAGCGACTGAACTGAACTGAACTGAACTATGTTCTGGAGAGATACTGATTTTTAGTGTAAAGGAATTGGCAGTCAAATAAGATCAGGGCTGTGTGATAAATATTTAGTTAATTTAGTATATATGATTCAGTTCAGGTCAGTTCAGTTGCTCAGTAGTGTCCGACTCTTTGTGACCTCATGGACTACAGCACGCCAGGCCTCCCTGGGGAGGCCAACTACTGGAGTTCACTCAAACTCATGTCCATTAAGTCAGTGATGCCATCCAACCATCTCGTCCTCTGTCATCTCCTTCTCCTCCTGCCTTCAATTTTTCCCAGCATCAGGGTCTTTTCAAATGAGTCAGTTCTTCACATCAGGTGGCCAAAGTATTGGAGTTTCAGCTTCAGCATCAGTCTTTCCAATGAATATTCAGAACTGATTTCCTTTACAATGGATTGGTTGGCTCTCCTTTCAGTACAAGGGACTCTGATCAGTCTTCTCCAACACCACAGTTCAAAAGCATCAATTTTTCAGCATTCAGATTTCTTTATAGTCCAACTCTCACATCCATACGTATGTATGGATGACTATATTTATGCAAAAAAAATCATATCTATGTAGGATTTTTCCACTTGATTGTTTGGGATTCTGCATTATTTTCTGAAGTCTCAGATTAATGAATTCATATTTCAAACCAAAATTAAATAAATTTAATACAAGCAAATGTAGGGTTTATTTTTCCTGTTATTCTCAAAATTTTTGTTCAGCTCCAAAATTATCAGTAGTCCAAAAATAACTCTACTGAGTGGCAAGGAACTGCCAAAGTTCTTCATCTAGATTACTAAAATGTATCCAAGGTAAGCCCTTACACATCACCCTTTCAATTCCTTCCTTTCAGCCTATATAAAGAAGAGACTAGGAAATATAGCCTCTAAATAAAAGCAACCAGAATGCTATATTAAATCAGTATTTATATACACTGATAGCAACAAAGTTCTAAGACCATAGCTCACCTATTGTCCAGGGCTGATTATGATGTCTTGTCAGATCTCTGCAGGGCATTTGGCATCAGCTTCTGAAGAATGCAGAGTGATAGACCAGTGCTAGCTAAGATTAACAAGGACAGACACTGGGATAACTTCAGGGTGAAAAGGGTGAAAAGTTACTGAGATAATGAAATGTAGAGATGAAGATGGTCCGAATGAGAAGATAGAAATTTCCGGAAGCCTCAGGAAATTACAGTGAGAAGGTGCTTGGCGATGAGAAAAGAAGATGAGAGAAGTTAACTCAAACCTTGAGGCCACTTTTTCCCCTTAAAGCAACTGCTGATTCTAAAAGTGAAATTGGTGTCAGAAAAGATAATAAGTCAAGTAGAGTTTTCAGAGGTCTCAGAGGGTTTAGGAGAAAAAATCAGAAGTCTCAGAAGGAGAAGGGCCTCTGGTTAAAAAAAAAAAATAATAATAGGCTTCTAAGTGGGAGCACTAAAGCAATAAGGGTGAACCAGAAATAGATTAGTTGTCAGTAGGAATAGAGTAACTAACCCCCTTAGTCCCGCTTTGGACTGAGGGTAATTCACCGCCAGAAGTGTTCAGGAAATAAACAAAAATCAATCTTCTCTCAAGGAAAATGATATTATTGATCAGACTTGCCAGGAAGTTACACATTTTATTAGTACATCTTCTCTTTTTGTATTTTTGATCCTGTTTCATTGATTACTGCCTTTATTTTTTGGCTTTTTTTTTTTTTTTAATGATTTGTTGGATTTTATTTTCCCCCTTAACTTTTTGAGAATGGTACTCAGATCACTAGATTTTGTCTTTCTCTTTTTCTCATGTATGCATGAAAATTTAAGCATTTTCCTTAAATCATACATTAAGCTTAAGTTTTCTGAGTGAAAGTTAAAAATTCACTATTACATTGATAGACATGTATATATATACACACAGATGTATAGTAAATACCTAATAAATCATCTTTATTAGTTATATAATTCTAAGTCTTTATGACTTTTCCTATTTGAAACACACTTGATTTGGTCAAATGTTGAGAGGAATGCATTTAAATTTCCTCCAAAAATTATTCTATACTTTTGATTTTCCTTTTATATGTTATATAGTTTATATGTTATATATTTTGCGTCAGAATTACCCTTGCCAAAACTTTCTTGGCAGCTATATTGCCATCACTCATTTTGCTCTTGGTTATGATAAAGTGGGAATTCCCAGGTGAATCTAGTGGTAAAGATCCTGCCTGCCAATGCAGGAAACTGTAGAGGTGCAGGTTTGATCCCTTGGTCTGAATGATCCCCTGGAGTAGGATGCACCAACCCACTCCAGTATCTTGCCTGCAGAATTCCACGGACAGAAGGGCCTGGTGGGGTATGGTCCATAGGGGCACAAAGAGTCAACACGACAAAGTGACGTAGCACAGCACAACACATGATAAAATTTATCATGTACCTTGTTGAAAAAATTGTTTTAATACTAATATCACAATTGTTATTTCCTAATGTTAAATGGAACATTTCATGCAAAGATGGGCTTGATAAAGGACAGAAATGGTATGGACCTAACAGAAGCAGAAGATATTAAGAAGAGGTGGCAAGAATACACAGAAGAACTGTACAGAAAAGAGCTTCTTGACCCAGATAATCACTATGGTGTGATCACTCACCTAGAGCCAGACATCCTGGAATGTGAAGTCAAGTGGGCCTCAGAAAGTATCACTACGAACAAAGCTAGTGGAGATGATGGAATTTCAGTTGAGCTCGTTCAAATCCCGAAAGATGATGCTGTGGAAGTGTTGTACTCAATATGCCAGCAAATTTGGAAAACTCAGCAGTGGCCACAGCACTGGAAAAGGCCAGTTTTCATTCCAATCTCATAAAAGGCAATACCAAATAATGCTCAAACTATCACACAATTGCACTCATCTCATACACTAGTAAAGTAATGCTCAAAATTCTTCAAGATAGGCTTCACCAATACGTGAACCATGAACTTCCAGATGTTCAAGCTGTCTTTGAAAAAGGCAGAGGAACCAGAGATCAAATTGCCAACATCCATTGGATCATGGAAAAAGCAAGAGAGTTCCATAAAAACATCTATTTCTGCTTTATGGACTATGCTAAAGCTTTTGACTGTGGAGATCACAATAAACTGTGGAAAATTCTGAAAGAGATGGGAATACCAGAGCACCTGACCTGCCTCTTGAGAAACCTATATACAGGTCAGGAAGCAACAGTTAGAACTGGACATGGAACAACAAACTGGTTCCAAATAGGAAAAGGAGTATGTCAAGGCTGTATATTGTCACCCTGCTTATTTAACTTATATGCAGAGTACATCGTGAGAAATGCTGGTCTGAAAGAAGCACAAGCTGAAATCAAGATGGCTAGGAGAAATATCAATAACCTCAGGTATGCAGATGACACCATGCTTATGGCAGAAAGTGAAGAGGAACTAAAAACCTCTTGATGAAAGTGAAAGAGGAGAGTGAAAAAATTGGCTTAAAGCTCAAGAAAGAAGAATGGAACTGGAGGAATCAACCTGCTTGTCTTCAGGCTCTACTACAAAGCCACAGTCATCAAGACAGTATGGTACTGGCACAAAGACCGACATATAGATCAATGGAACAAAATAGAAAGCCCAGAGGTAAATCCACACACCTATGGACACCTTATCTTTGACAAAGGAAGCAAGAATACACAATGGATTAAAGACAATCTCTTTAACAAGTGGTGCTGGGAAAACTGATCAACCACTTGTAAAAGAGAGAAACTAGATCACTTTCTAACACCACACACAAAAATAAACTCAAAATGGATTAAAGATCTAAACATAAGACCAGAAACTATAAAACTCCAAGAGGAGAACATAGGCAAAACACTCTCCAACATAAATCACAGCAGGATCCTCTATGACCCACCTCCCAGAATACTGGAAATAGAAGCAAAAATAAACAAATGGGATCTAATTAAACTTAAAAGCGTCTGCACAACAAAGGAAACTATAAGCAAGGTGAAAAGACAGCCTTCAGAATGGGAGAAAACAATAGCAAATGAAGCAACTGACAAACAACTAATCTCAAAAATATACAAGCAACTTATGCAGCTCGATTCCAGAAAAATAAATGACCCAATCAAAAAATGGGCCAAAGAACTAAATAGATATTTCTCCAAAGAAGACATACGGATGGCTAACAAACACATGAAAAGATGCACAACATCACTCATTATCAGAGAAATGCAAATCAAAACCACAATGAGGTACCACTTCACACCAGTCAGCATGGCTGTGATCCAAAAGTCTACAAGCAATAAATGCTGGAGAGGGTATGGAGAAAAGGGAACCCTCTTACCCTGTTGGTGGGAATGCAAACTAGTACAGCCACTATGGAGAACAGTGTGGAGATTCCTCAAAAAATTGCAAATAAAACTGCCTTATGATCCAGCAATCCCACTGCTGGGCATACACACCAAGGAAATCAGAATTGAAAGAGACACATGTACCCCAATGTTCATCGCAGCACTGTTTATGATAGCCAGGACATGGAAACAACCTAGATGTCCATCAGCAGATGAATGGATAAGAAAGCTGTGGTACATGTACACAATGGAGTATTACTCAGCCATTAAAAAGAATAAATTTGAATCAGTTCTAATGAGATGGATGAAACTGGAGCCTATTATACAGAGTGAAGTAAGCCAGAAAGAAAAACACCAATACAGTATAGTGACACATATATATGGAATTTAGAAAGATGGTAATGATGACCCTGTATGTGAGACAGCAAAAGAGACACAGATGTATAGAACGGACTTATGGACTCTGAGGGAGAGGACGAGGGTGGGATGATTTGGGAGAATGGCATTGAAACATGTATACTATCATGTGAGAAACGAAGTTCCAGTCTATGTTCGATGCTTGGGGCTGGTGCATGGGGATGATCCAGAGGGATGATATGGGATGGGAGATGGGAGGGGGATTCAGGATTGGGAGCTCATATATACCCATGGTGGATTCATGTCAATGTATGGCAAAACCAATACAGTATTGTAAAGTAAAACAAACTAAAAATAAAATTAAAAAAAAAAAAAAAAAGAAAACTAAGATCATGGCATCTGGTCCCATCACTTCATGGGAAATAGATGGGGAAACAGTGGAAAGAGTATCAGACTTTATTTTCTGGGGCTCCAAAACCACTGCAGATGGTGACTGCAGCCATGAAATTAAAAGATGCTCACTCCTTGGAAGAAAAGTTATGACCAACCTAGATAGCATATTCAAAAGCAGAGGCATTACTTTGCCAACAAAGTTCTGTCTAGTCAAGGCTATGGTTTTTCCAGTGGTCATGTATGGATGTGAGAATTGGACTGTGACAAAAGCTGAGCACTGAAGAATTGATGCTTTTAAACTGTGGTGTTGGAGAAGACTCTTGAGAGTCCAACTCTTGGAGTTCACTCAAACTCATGTCCATCGAGTCGGTGATGCCATCCAGCTATCTCATCCTCTGTTGTCCCCTTCTCCTCCTGCCCCCATCCCTCTCAGCATCTGGGTCTTTCCCAAGAATATACATTACAACCTTTAAATCTGTAAAACTGTCTCTCTAACTCGCAAAAGAAGTTCTTCCATTATATATTTTAATATTTATTTTTGCTTAGGGCTTCCCCTGTGGCTCATCTGGTAAAGAATCTTCCTGCAATGTGGGACACCTGGGTCTGATCCTTTGGTTGGGAAGATCCCCCAGAGAAAGGAAAGGCTACCCACTCCAATATTCTGGCCTGTATAGTCCATGAGATCACAAAGAGGAGGGCACTACTGAATGACTTTCACTTTTATGCATTAAATGTTCATATCATTGTCTACCTCCCACATATCATGTTCTTTACCTTCACTTTGGGTTTTTTGTTCTTTATTGTATTTTTATAGCTTTCTGATCATTTTCTATTTTTTCTCAAGTTATCCTCTATGACTAACTTTATTTTAGTAACTTTACATCTTACTACTTCTAATTTTTTAATTTAATTTCTGAAATGATTTTAATTTTTTAAATTATGTTTAATTTGCACCACAATCTATCATTCTGTTCTACTGTCTTTTCATCTGTCTTTTAAATTTTATATATTTTCTCTTTTGTTTTGTTGCAGAAAGCCTTTATTATTTTAAGGTTTATTTTAGAAAGTAGAGTTTTAAACCTAAAATTGTCTTTAAATTCCTAGACTAATTCTTCTTGCAAAGTATATTATTTTTAGACTTTTGATGTATTATGTTTCTCTACTTTTTATTCTTTGTGTGGGTGTGTGTCTGTGTGTGTGTTGTTTTAAAAGCCATTCATATATAGATCCCACTTTGGATTATTCCTGAGCACTCTACCTTTTAATGGGGATGGTTATATCCAGATATGCCATTTTTCTCTGAGACATGTCATTGTTCTCTTTAAGTCCTATCTACATTTATAGAAATGGTGTCCGAAAAGTTATTGGGAAGATCCCCTAGAGAAGGAAATGTCAACCCACTTCAGTATTCTTGCCTGGGAAATCCCATGGACAGAAGAACCTGGTGAGCTACACTTTTGGGGAAGCAAGAGTCGGACACAACTAAAGAGACTGAGCACCATTTCATACCCTTTTAACTGTATTTCCCAAAGTGCAGGCGGCTGTGAGCCGGTGCACTTAAGCACGGCCGAGAGGAGCTACCCTGCATCCGAGGTCAGGGGCAGCAGCCTAAATGCCAGGCTGTGATGGCGCAGGAACGGCCGAGAGGAGCTACCCCGCGTGCGAGGTCAGGGCGGTGGCTGGGAGGAGACACCCCACGTCCGAGGCCAGTGGCGGCCTGGAGGAGACACCCCGCGTCCGAGTCAGGGGCAGCGGCTGGGAGGAGCTATCCCGCGACCGAGGTCAGGGGTGGCAGCCAGGAGGAAACACTCCACGTCCCAGGCCAGTGGCGGCCTGGAGGAGACACCCTGCGTCCGAGGTCAGGGACTGTGACCCTGAGGAGCCACCCTGAGCCTGAGGCCATGGGTGGCACTGGGAGGAGCCACCCATGCCCGAGACCAGGGACCATGACTGGGAGTAACAACCCAAGGAGTGGTGGCTGAACAGGCACAGGAAGGCCTAGAGGAGCTATCCCACATTGAAGGTCAGGAACGGCAGCGGTAAGGAGATATCCCTTGTCCAAGGTAAGGAGCAACAGCTGTGCCTTGCTGGAGCAGCCATGAAGAGATACCCCATGCCCAAGGTAAGAGAAACCTAAGTAAGATGGTAGGTGTTGCAAGAGAGCATCAGAGGGCAGACACACTGAAACCATACTCACAGAAAACTAGTCAATCTAATCACACTAGGACTACAGCCTAGTCTAACTCAATGAAACCAAGCCATGCCTGCCGGGCAACCCAAGACAGGCGGGTCATAGTGGAGAGGTCTGACAGAACGTGGTCCACTGGAGAAGGGAATGGCAAGCCACTTCAGTATTCTTGCCTTGAGAACCCCATGAACAGTATGAAAGGGCAAAATGATAGGATACCAAAAGAGGAACTTCCCAGGTCATTAGGTGCCCAAAATGCTACTGAAGATCAGTGGAGAAATAACTCCAGAAAGAATGGAGAGCTGGAGCCAAAGCAAAAACAATACCCAGTTGTGGATGTAACTGGTGACAGAAGCAAGATCCAATGCTGTAAAGAGCAGTATTGCATAGGAACCTGGAATGTCAGGTCCATGAATCAAGGCAAATTGGAAGTGGTCAAACAAGAGATGGCAAGGGGGAATGTTGACATTCTAGGAATCAGGGAACTAAAAAGGACTGGAATGGGTGAGTTTAACTCCGGTGACCATTATATCTACTACTGTGGGCAGGAATCCCTCAAAAGAAATGGAGTAGCCATCATGGTCAAAAAGAGTCAGAAATGCAGTACTTGGATGCAATCTCAAAAATGACAGAATGACCTCTCTTCATTTCCAAGGCAAACCATTCAATATCATGGTAATCCAAGTCTATGCTCCAACCAGTAATGCTGAAGAAACTGAAGTTGAACGGTTTTATGAAGACCTACAAGACCTTTTAGAACTTACACCCAAAAAAGATGTCCTTTTCATTATAGGGGACTGGAATGCAAAAGTTGGAAGTCAAGAAACACCTGGAGTAACAGGCAAATTTGGCCTTGGAATGTCGAATGAAGCAGGGCAAAGACTAATAGAGTTTTGCCAAGAAAATGCACTGGTCATAGCAAACACCCTCTTCAACAACACAACAGAAGACTCTACACATGGACATCACCAGATGGTGAACACCGAAATCAGAATGATTATATTCTTTGCAGGCAAAGATGGAGAAGCTGTATATAGCCAACCAAAACAAGACCAGGAGCTGACTGTGGCTCAGATCATGAACTCCTTATTGCCAAATTCAGACTTAAATTGAAGAAAGTAGGGAAAACCGCTAGACCATTCAGGTATGACCTAAATCAAATCCCTTATGATTATACAGTGGAAGTGAGAAAAAGATTTAAGGGCCTAGATCTGATAGAGTGCCTGATGAACTATGGAATGAGGTTCGTGACATTGTACAGGAGACAGGGATCAAGACCATCCCCATGGAAAAGAAATGCAAAAAAGCAAAATGGCTGTCGGGGGAGGCCTTACAAATAGCTATGAAAAAAAGAGAGGTGAAAAGCAAAGGAGAAAAGGAAAGATATAAGCATCTGAATGCAGAGTTCCAAACAATAGCAAGGAGAGATAAGAAAGCCTTCCTCAGCGATCAATGCAGAGAAATAGAGGAAAACAACAGAATGGGAAAGACAAGACATCTCTTCAAGAAAATTAGAGATACCAAGGAAACATTTCATGCAAAGATGGGCTCGAAAAAGGACAGAAATTGTCTGGACCTAACAGAAGCAGAAGATATTAAGAAGAGGTGGCAAGAATACACAGAAGAACTGTACAAAAAAAGATCTTCACAACCCAGATAATCATTATGATGTGATCACTAATCTAGAACCAGACATCTTGGAATGTGAAGTCAAGTGGGCCTTAGAAAGCATCACTACGAACAAAGCTAGTGGAGGCAATGGAATTCCAGTTGAGCTGTTTCAAATCCTGAAAGATGATGCTATGAAAGTGCTGCACTCAATATGCCAGCAAATTTGGAAAACTCAGCAGTGGCCACAGGACTGGAAAAGGTCAGTTTTCATTCCAATTACGAAGAAAGGCAATGCAAAAGAATGCTCAAACTACCGCACAGTTGCACTCATCTCGCATGCTAGTAAAGTAATGCTCAAAATTCTCCAAGCCAGGCTTCAGCAATACGTGAACTGTGAACTCCCTGATGTTCAAGTTGGTTTTAGAAAAGGCAGAGAAACCAGATGTCAAATTGCCAACATCTGCTGGATCATGGAAAAAGCAAGAGAGTTCCAGAAAAACATCTATTTCTGCTTTATGGACTATGCCAAAGCCTTTGACTGTGAAGATCACAATAAACTGTGGAAAATTCTGAAAGAGATGGGAATACCAGACCACCCGACCTGCCTCTTGAGAAATCTGTATGCTGGTCAGGAAGCAACAGTTATTACTGGGCATGGAACAACAGACTGGTTCCAAATAGGAAAAGAAGTACGTCAAGGCTGTATATTGTCACCCTGCTTATGTAACTTCTATGCAGAGTACATCATGGGAAACGCTGAGCTGGAAGAAGCACAAGCTGGAATCAAGATTGCCGGGAGAAATATCAATAACCTCAGATATGCAGATGACACCATGCTTATGGCAGAAAGTGAAGAGGAGCTAAAAAGCCTCTTGATGAAAGTGAAAGAGGAGACTGAAAGAGTTGTCTTAAAGCTCAACATTCAGAAAACAAAGATCATGGCATCCGGTCCCAACACTTCATGGGAAATAGATGGGGAAACCATAGAAACAGTGTCAGACTTTATTTTGGGGGGCTCCAAAATCACTGCAGATGGTGATTGAAGCCATGAAATTAAAAGAAGCTTGCTCCTTGGAAGAAAAGTTATGACCAACATAGATAGTGTATTCAAAAGCAGAGACATTACTTTGTCGACTAGGGTCCCTGTAGTCAAGGCTATGGTTTTCCTCTGGTCATGTATGGATGTGAGATTTGGACTGTGAAGAAGGCTGAGTGCCAAAGAATTGATGCTTTTGAACTGTGGTGTTGGAGAAGGCTCCTGAGAGTCCCTTGGACTGCAAGGAGATCCAACCAGTCCATTCTGAAGGAGCTCGAACCTGGGATTTCTTTGGAAGGAATGATGCTAAAGCTGAAGCTCCAGTACTTTGGCCACCTCATGTGAAGTGTCGACTCATTGGAAAAGACTCTGATGCTGGGAGGGATTGGGGGTAGGAGGAGAAGGGGATGACCGAGAATGAGATGGCTGGATGGCATCACCGACTCGATGGACGTGAGTCTGAGTGAGCTCCAGGAGATGGTGATGGGCAGGGAGGCCTGGCGTGCTGCGATTCATGGGTTTGCAGAGAGTTGGACACGACTGAGCAACTGAAGTGAACTGAACTGCAATGTTTTGCTTAAGATAAGGGATGAATGCCATCATCTCTTGGATCCAAATTTTGATATGTTTATGCATTTATTATGTACAAGCTTGTTTTCATGTTCATACTCTCATTTTAAAAAGACATGGATACGAGGAAAAGGATGAAAGGGTGAAATGTATGAAGAGAATAACATGGAAACTTACATTACCACGTGTAAAATAGATAGCCAACAGAATTTGCTGTATGGCTCAGGGAAACAGGGGCTCTGCATCAATCTAGAGGGGTAAGTGGGAAGGAGATGGAAGGGAAGTTTAAAAGGAAGGTGATATGTGTATACCTATGGCCGATTCATGTTGAATTTTGACGGAAAACAACAAAATTCTGCAAAGCAATTATCCTTCAATTGTAAAATAACTTTTTAAAAAAAGTATTAAATAAATAAACAAAATGAATTAAATACATTTTCACTTTTTTGAGCACCAAATGGAACATAAAACCAACACATTTCTACAACACAAG
This sequence comes from Capra hircus, assembly GCF_001704415.2. Taxonomy (NCBI): domain Eukaryota; kingdom Metazoa; phylum Chordata; class Mammalia; order Artiodactyla; family Bovidae; genus Capra; species Capra hircus. The sequence continues at coordinate 13,258,567 of NC_030812.1, forward strand.
TATTTACATTCTTATTCTCCCACATTGCAGGTGGATTCTTTACCACCTGAGCTACAAGGGAAGCCCTTCTTATTCTTAATATTTATAATTTTAATATACTTACAACTTAAAAAAAATTATAATTTGCCTTAAACTGGTGATATTAAAACTATTGACCTATATTAGACTAAAAAATCCTTTTTCCCAATAAAGTTAGATATTTGTTTCTGTCACATTTTGCTCTTTTTGCCTCTTATGAAAACAAGGGAGTAAAGATTGTTTTTAAATGTATCTGTATTTTGTTTTCTACTTTATGTCTCACTTTTTCAATTTTCATGTTTTTGGTAGCCTTTTATCTTTGTCTACTGATTAAATATTTAGGTATTCTTCTCAAGTTTCTTTTCCCCCAAATCATTGTTTACCTTATCAACAATGCTGATTCTGTTTTATTTGGCTTCCAGCAATTTTTAGGTATTATGCAGGTTATTTTCCTTAGAAAGACCTGTAATAGGGATGGGCCTTGACTCCCTGGCACATTGGCTTTTGAACAGTTTCCTCTATTGGTAAGATTATTTTGCTCACTTGGGGCACTAAACATTCACTTCTCTTTCTGGGAGTATAGAGTTGCAATAGTTATGATTTTGTGTCTATGTAACCAGCTCCCAATGAAAACAATAGAATCAAACAACTCTTTCCTGAGTAGAAACACTGTTCTTATGTTATTATACATTACCCTGCTGGAAGGAGGGCATTCTTTATGAGGCCCCTCAGGGAGAGCTTGGGAAGTCTGCCCACAAATTCATCCAGACTCTGCTTAATGTGTCTTTTTCCCATACTGAATCAGCTCTGTATCCTTGCTGTATCTCTGCAATAAATCTCAGCCATTCAGTACTACTATATGCCGAGTCCTGTGAATCTTTGAAGCAAAGCACTGAACCTGTGGCTGGTCACAGAGCCTTCACCATAATTCTCACTCTTAATAGTTCATACTTAGTTCAACCTGTTCTTTCTTCATAATATCATCTTAAATCATTTTAGAAGCAAGGAACTGGTATTTGGTAAAATACTTGATCAATTCCTAAATGTGCTTTAAGGAAAACTTCAAATATTACAGAAATTAAATAGTGTTGTCTTCAGTAATGATTTACTGTTGCCATTGTCTTGTTATTGATGGAGTGTGGGAAGCAATCCTTATCCTATGGTCTTTTGCCTATTTATCTTATAAAAGGAGATGGATGCAGGTCTAATGATCATAAGTTTTGTAGGAAAAAAAAAAAGAAGAAAATTAATGAATAAAGTTTATGCTAGAACACTAAGGGAATTTAAAATACATGACTAGACAATAAGCCAGTTCTGGATCTAGATCTCAAGGAATCTAGAGCTCTTCTTGGAATGCTGCCTCTACCATGAGACAAATCCAGACTTTTCTCCTAAAAGATGAGATGAATCAATCACAGATGATCATTCAAACTGATGTTACCACTGTCCACAGATGGATGAAGAAGGCCTAAAATGCCTGGACATCCAGCCCAGATCAGCAGAACCACACAGTCAATACATAGGCTCATGAATAATAACAAGGATTTTTTTAAATTTCTTTTTTTTTCTCTTTTTTGGTTGTTTTGTCCTCATTTTTATTTTTCTTTTTGTTATTTTATTGTTTCATTTTCTTTATTATAATTCAAATTTTAATATAATTTCTTTTATTTTACTTGTTTAATTTTTTTTTAAAGCCACTAAGTTTGGGGTAGCATATTACAGAAATAACTAACCTATATTATCAGAAAATATATTAAAACATTATTGTGGTCTAGAAGATTGATAAACAATTTCGTGAACTGTAAATCAAATAAACTAGCCAGAGACATGTTTTAAGTTCAAGGTACTTTAAAAAAAAAAATGAAGAGCAATTATTGGCATGTCATATCAGTAATAAATCTTCAAAGAGTAATGGCATAGACAATCTCACACATCACAAGTCCTCACCTCATCTTTATAATGATATTTTAGTTGGCTTTATTAGTCTCGGTTAATACACTCTCAGAGTTAAACAGCATATGTAAGTATGTTGGTGAGGAGTTCAGTTGAAATATTTAGACTTAAAGTATAAATTCTAGAGTGGCAAGCGTGTAATTAAATCCACAGAGACAAGAACAGGAGAGATGATTTCCTTTGAAATCAACAGGGTTTTTATACATATCTTGGCATAGTGAAACAATATGATAACATTGGAACTCTATGCTTTCTTTTTATGAACTTTACTGCAAGCCCTTACTCTGAGACAAAGGGTAACAAAGGGAAGTAAGGAGATCTGAGGACAACTTCTAATTCTGTAATAAACAAATTAACTGACAGACCTGACATGTCATATTGCTTAACTCAAACCTCAATTTTTCTCATTACACTGAAGTTTTCAAATCTTATCCTTTAATATTTAGGATGGCTTTGTGTGTAAGTAATGACAACCCACTCCTGTACTCTTGCCTGGAGAATCCCAGGGATGGCGGAGCCTGGTAGGCTGCTGTCTATGGGGTCGCACAGAGTCTGACACGACTGAAGCAACTTAGCAGCAGCAATAGGAAACCCACCCAAGGCTCTAAAATTAGGAATTTGATTCTTTCATATAACATGAAATAGAAAGCGGTAGAAAATTTCAGATTCTGACTATAATTTCTATGATTTTATTGAGTCTGCTTTCTTCTGTGTATTGATTTTATCCTCACCTGGGTGATTAAATCCTTGCAGCCATTTTGAGTCCTACTTTCATGTCTAGCTCCTTCCAGAAGAAAGAAAATAGACAGAATGTTTCAATCTCAGCATTGCAATCAAGCATCCTGAGCTTTATAGGTTGCTCTGGCCATGTGTCTCTACTGAATGTGTGACATGAAGGTAATGCAATGATGGATTCACTGAAACCATCTGAAGCTCACTCCTGGGACTAATTTCCCCTGAGCCGAATAGATTCTGCATGAGAAGAGTAGAAATCCAGAAAAAGTCAAAGATCTGTTAGGAAGGAGGAAAGGCATATGGGAGATCAGTTGGTGAGCCAGAGTGCCCACTATATGGTTTATGTAATTAACACTTCATTTTTGCTTTAATACACCTGTGATGGACTGTATTATAAAACACTATGGAAGCATCTACATATTTCAAAGAATGAGTCAGTTTTAAGGAATTTCTTAAGAAATGAAGAACATAATATCTTAGCTGTCATAGTTTCTGGACTTATGGAGGATAAAGAAAGTGGTTGCCCTTTCAAACTCTGATCAACTCTCATACTAGATTTTTCTATTTCTTCTTTTCTATAGAATGTCTTTGAAGAATAAGCATAAAGGAGACATATAAAGAAGAAGGAATAACAAGTAAGAGGACAGGAAAGGGGTAGAGAAAACCCCTTGTAATGGGTAGCATATGTTTAAAGTAGAAACCAATTTAAAAAGCAACAGAATAATGATAGTAATTCTCCTAGTCCCCTATCTGCTGGTCACCCTGCATGAAATAATTTAATATTTGAAAGTAGGCATGACTTTTTCCATTTCACAGATGATAAATTTGAGACACAGAGAGGTTAACAATTTCCCACTGATCTATAATTATGGAAAATTTCACATCTATATGATACACCATCTTTACTTTTTCCACTCTTCATATCAATACCTTTAAAAACTAATACAAAGCTCATGTAAAAATTTATAATTTTTTACCCAAATGAATATAGTCTCAGGAATTTGCTTTTTTGAATGCTTATTTTCTTATTATTAGAAAAGTTTATAGCATCATCAAAGCATACTACTGAAGGTAAAATATTGAGCACAAAGTATATCATATTGATTAAAAAATAATAACTGCTGTTGCAGCCCAATATATATTGGATATATCAGTATATTCTTTAGGTTATTTTAATTTTTAGCTTCAAAATAAATTTTTATAAATATTTAGGATCTGGAAAATTTAGTTCAGACTCTGAAAGTCCTGTTAGGGAGTGAAGGGAGTATGACTATTTTATCAGATGAAAATAGACTTCACTGGTTATTTCAGGGTGTGTGTGTATGTGGGGTGTGTGTGCATGTGTGTGTGTGTATGTGTGTACTGTGCAGATTTTACCCTATCAATAAGTAATGTTGTGGTTGGACCAGCTTCTGTGGCTCCTATTATGATTGTGAGATGGCCTTCAGTAAAAACCACCAGGAAACTGAAAAAAAAAATTGAGATTTATTACTGACAAGACCTGGAAATTACACAGCACACCTGGGGCCATACAACAAGGTCAAGAGTATAGAGAAAGAAAGAGCACAGGGGCCTAGAGTTCTGCTTTAATTGGAGTCGAGGGTGGTGGTCTAGGTTTTTGTGTGTTCACTCATTATTGATGAATTTAAAACATAGCAGAATTTACTGTATAGAAATAGAACCAAAACCAAGTAGCCCATATGGTCAGTTATTAAAATCAACCAAGATTCTAAAACAAAAGAGGCTCAGTTTGGGAAGCTGACATGGCTCTTTATCTAGTCCTGTAGTTGGTGATATGTTTAACCTTTGAAGTAGCTGCCTCTGAACAGATGTGTCTGCAATCAAAGCTTAAGTCAGGCACTTGCATTACAAAAAGAGAATAGGAAAAAAAAGAACAACAACAACAACAACAAAAAACTGTCAGGGCTTTTGCTTCAGTGTGTGTGTGTGTAAGTTCTGGTAGCAACGTAATACCTACCATAATACCCCTCATAATACCTCTGCTTTTTCATTATCCTAGCAACGTATCTGGGGAAAAATCTAGAAGGGGCTTCATCTCTGAAGATTCGTGTTTGAAATTTCCCTAGAAGATATTAATAATACATACCTAAGGTAAGATATTCTGATGATAAATATAACATATGATAAAGAAATGAGAAGATGGAGGTTAATAAAATGATATTAAGACAATCTTGGTCTGAGAAAAAGAAGGAATAGAATAGATAGCTTATCATAGCAACGGATCTCATAATGTGCAAAATGCTCATTCTCACTTCTGCCTTCAGGGAGCATTAGGATCTCAAAGATAGTCTGTAGAAAATGAGAAATAGGTTCAGGAAATCTAGGTTAACATTTCCTCACCATTGTAATTTTGAAAAAAAAAAATCTTTATGGTTTCTGATTCACCAGTTAGCATTTTTGTCATCAGCAAACACAATAATTACTCAAGAAGGTTGAACGAATATCTTGGGGTTGTGTTTTGGTTCACTAACGAACACCATGGACTATGTCTATGAAAGGCAAGCAACACATTTCTAGGCACACACAAAAGAATCTTAACATACACTCTTTGACTGAAATATTTTTTAACATTGCCATTTATTTGTCTCGAATCTGAACACGTAATCCCCAACCACAGAAAAATGGGTTTATTTTTACATGCATTTGAACTACTGATTTAGTGTGTACTGGTGGCTCAGAGGTTAAAGCGTCTGCCTGCAGTGCAGGAGACCTGGGTTCCATCCCTGGGTCGGGAAGATCCCCTGGAGAAGGAGATGGCAACCCACTCCAGTATTCTTGCCTGGAGAATGCCATGGATGGAGAAGTCTGGTGGGCTACAGTCCACGAGGTCACAAAGTCGGACACGACTGAGCGACTTAACTTTCACTTTCAAACTACTGATAAATAATGTAACACAAGGTATTACTAGCCAAATAATGATTCTGCCAGACTATAACAATTATCTAGAATTCATTTATAAACACTTCTGATTAGAGATTTCTAACTTATCACCAAGTTAGTCAAGGACAAGTCCTTGAATCAGATACACACACTCAATAATGTATTGTTTAAAATTATTTGATTTGAATTCCTTAGAGTCTGGGAAATTAAAAGGTGTTTAGAAGTATTTTGCCTCATTAATTCCAATTCTTTACTGAACAGTACAATTTGTGTATTCAAATTCCTTGAATTCAACATTTCTACTACCTCAAATTCAATGTGTCTTCAACTGAAATTGTTTTATTCATTGTCCAAGTTGTAATCCTTTAAAATTATCTCCCTTTATAACCACAAGTCTCATATTTTCCTGTTTTCCTGGGTTTTAAAATCTTTGTATAGACTCTCTTTTGACATCCTTCTTCTTTATCCTTTTCTTTCAATTCCCTCTTCTACTTCTGCAGTCAAATCTTTCCGTTTTGATGAAAACTATTTTTTTTGTCTCTCTACTCTTGAGATATTTTCTGGTAGAACCATGTTTTAATATTCAACTTTGCACTCATGTACTTCATTTATTCATTAATTCATTCATTCCACATATGTGTTTAATTGATATAAAAAATAAAATACAGTAGCTTACAGAAGACTTCATGGTCAGGGAAGAATTTACAAAAGAAATTATATTACAGCTGAGATTTGAAGAATGTGTAGCAAATAAACATAGGAATAATAGAATTAGAAAAGACCCAGGGACTCAAAGGGGCTTGAAAACTTTGAAGCACACACATAAAAAGAGAGCGAGATACAATGAGGTTGCAGAGAAAGGGTGGAATTTTTGCTTCAGGTTTCTGCGTTGCTTTCCAGATAAAAGCAAATTCCTTAAACTGGCATCAAAGGATCTTCTACATTTTACGTTCTGACTCTTTCTACTTGAACTAAGATAACATGTCATAGGGCTGAAATAGAGGGGGAATCTAAAAGACCTGGGCTTGAATTGTATTTTCAATACTTGCTGTGTAATTTGGGGCAAGTACTATTGCCTCTTTGATAACTGGCAAGTTACTATCTGATCCTAAACTGTAAAATGGAAATAATAACACTTTTTAAGGGAGCTGTGGATATAGAATAATTTAACATACTTGAGGTCTCCCACTTGTGTTATTATTAAATAAGGTAATACATAAAGTGAACAAAATTTCCTATATTAACAAAGCTCAATAGAGGTAATATTACTTTTACTTTATTTGCATTGTGTCAGAACACGAGAGCCAATTTCTTCTACACACTATACAATTAATTTTTATCTCATTTTTTAATGCTTGAATTGCATCATTTTTCTTATGAAGATTTTTAAAATTAATTTTTATGGGAGTATACTTGACTTACAATGTCTTATGAAGATTTTGATGATTATCTGTCCACGCTTGTATACCTTCAGTTCTTTGAGAGAATAATTTACTCTTATCACCTTTATATGTCACCTGCTTTCAGTTTGTTAGTATTTCCCTAGATACATACATGCTTCATATCACTCAGGTCTCAAAAACATGTTATCTCCTCAATGAAGGTCTACAGATTTCTTAAACTAAAATAATAACTACCAACAATCCCCATCATTCCCTTTGCCCTTACTCAATTAAATTTTGAATCATAACATTCTTCATTAAATGAATGGTATCCATTTATTTTTGTACAATAGTTCATCTTTACTACTTATCTCTCACTGCAATGCCTATACCATGAACATATGATTTCTCACTCTTTTGATCTGTGGATATCCCCAGACTTTAGAATAGTGCATTTCTGGTGCCTGTTAAATATTTTAACTCATCAGTTAAAAAGTATTTTCCTTCCTGTTCAGTTCAGTTCAGTTCAGTCGCTCAGTTGTGTCCAACTCTTTGCGACCCCATGAATCGCAGCACGCCATGCCTCCCTGTCCATTGGGTTAGCTTAATGGAATAATTGTGAGATAAGCTTTTTTTTTTTAAGTATTATAGGTAAGATTAGACTTTTTTAAATATTAGAGAAACATAAAAGTAAGAGTGATTAGTGAATATTTTATACAGTGATGACTCACCAAATTATTGTAAATTTTTTATCTAAAATTTAATTTTGTGATAAACAAAAATGTACCATAGAGGAATGTTCCTGAAAGATTCTGTTCTATCAATACTCTCCACTTATCTGCAGCTATATTTTGATTACACTGACAAATAGAAATAAAAGTATTTACTCCAGAAAAGCCTTTAAAGCATTTTAGGAAATAGGTGAAGAAAATAATAATCCATACTCTAAGTATTTCAAAAAGTATTTTTAAGGACTTCCCTCATGGTCCAGTAGTTAAGACTTCATGTTCCCAATGCAAGAGGCCTGAGTTCTATCCCCAGGCAGGGAAGTAGATCCCATATGGCTCTAAGAGTTTACATGCCATAATGAAAAGATCCTGCATGCTGGAAACTAAGACCTGGAGCAGCCAAATAAATAAATATTAAAAAATTAAAAACCTACCATATTTACCTTTATATTTTTCTTCATTAATTGAAGCAGAAAATAAAGTTATTTGAAAGTAGCAACGTGTCACCGTTATTGCCTAGTATATTTTAATCTTGCGTATTGCCATATTTTAATCTTGCAAAATTGTTCTTCTAATATCATATTATTGGGATGGATAATTCTTTGATATTCACTGATCCCTAACAATTCAGCACTATCTTTATGTGCTTTGGTATTCAAAAAAACTAATTTATTTTAAAAAATAGTGACAAAAGAAGATCCATGGTTTAATTCCTGGGCCTGCAACTTACTACATGTGTTAACTTGTACAAATGATACCATGATCTCCTGGCCACCATTTCTCTTCTCTCTAAAGCTGGACAGTGCTCAATTTAGCTGTTTATTGTGGAAATTGCTAAAGTAATGCAACAAAAGTGTGATATGACTCACCACATCCTCAATAAAAAGCTTACTTACAACCTTTCAATTTTCTTTCCATTATTAACAACAGTCATGAATGTTTCGAATCACATTGCAGGTGCTCTTTTATTTTCTTTAATTTCCTTCTCCATCTCTTAAATATGATTTTGCTTTGTGTGTTTTTGAATTGCACTAGGTATTTTTTAAAATGTGAGGCAACAATGAAAAATGGAATAGTAGCTATAAGAAGATATTTTCTATTGCACTCCAAAATTGCGAAGTCATTACCACATCAATATTTTCATAAAGTACTTTCTTATTTTCAATTTAGATGCTTATATTAATAATGCAAGTGAGGCTTTTTACAAGTCCTGCTTTTCAAATCTATTAATTTTCAGAGAAAGAAATAAGATAAAGCTTTAATTTGCTTCCTACAGGGAAGATTAAATTAGTTCATTTTATTTTTTATTTCATTATTGACATCTTTTGTCAAAAAGAAGAATTATTTTTAATGCCAATCCCCAGGTGTGGAAAATACACAATTGAATTTACACTAGTGTTACTTAAAAAAATCATAATTATAACCCTGTCCTTAAAATTGTAATTCATTTTCTGGAATTGATGTAGTGCTAACCTTGCTAAAATTTTGAATTTTATAAAAGAGGCTGGAGACTATCTTTTGAGATTAGCAACCATATTGTCTCCTCAAATGCATGCACATATCACTTAATGGCTTCAGCAGTTAAGCCAATATGTAGCGATAAATTGTAAGACAGTGAAGGTGACATCAAGGTTTGAATGTATTAAACATATACATAGACAAAAGGAGACAGAGAGAAGCACTCAGCAATATAGGTTATGTTTTGAATTGGGATAAATATAGAGGAAATATTTTCCTGTAATTTCTGTGTCGGAGTGTGTGCTGAAGAGTAAATAGCAGATAAAAACATGCTTGAAAATTGGAATGGAATGTTAACAATTCCAAAAGAAGACAACTATGGATTACTGAGGATAAAATATACATATTAAGAAATGTGAGCAGTGATAGAATACCTAGCAGTCTAAAGTTAAACAGGCCATGAATGGATGAGATGACATCTTCATTTATTTTTGTTAGCTTCTTATTTGACTCAAAATATATTAATTGATTCTTAATATTGACGAGAACTTAGTTATACAGGGACTTCCTTGTAGCTCAGTCAGTAAAGAATCTGCCTGCAGTGCAGGAGACCCAGGTTTGATCCCTGGGTTAGGAGGATCCCCTGGAGAAGGAAATGGCAACCCACTCCAGTGTCCTTGCCTGGAAAATCTCATGGACAGAGGAGCCTGGTGGGCTGCAGTCCATGGGGTCTCAAAGAGTTGGGCACGACTGAGCAGCTAACACTTACTTACTTACTTATCAGTTATACTATTGTTAAAAAGAATCCTGTAGATAATCTAATTTGACTAATCATCAATTTTTAAAAGTACTACAACAGCCAAAAAGAGCACAAAACATGTAGGGTGGGGGAAAAAAATGTCTAAGGCCTCTGAAAACGTGGCGTTAGTATAGAGATAGACATAATTCCAAGTAACTGTTATATAAACTATCAAATAAGTGCCACAAAAAGGTAAAAAAAAAAAAAAAAAAAAGACGAAGAAGCAGTGCTTTACAAGAAGAGCCAGCATTTTTTTGCAGTGATTTGATAGGGCAAATAAAGTCTGTTGAATCAAATGACAAATGTGTCGGACTTGAAGACATATACAAGATTTGACTGTCATAGTTGGAGAAGGAGGGCTTTCCAGGAGGCCCTAGTGGTAAAGAACCCATCTACCCATGTAGGAGACATAAGTGATGTAGGTCCTGTCACTGAGTTGGGACGACCCCCTAGAGAAGGGAATGGCAGCTCATACCAGTATTCTTGCCTGGAGAAGCGCATTGTCAGAGGAGCCTGGTGGGCTACAGTTCATAGGGTCGCAAAGAGTTGCATGTGACTGAAGTGGCTTAGCATGCATGCATTCATAAAGGAGGGGGAAAGTTTGTTAGGTTTAAGAAATTGCATTCCTATACACTAATAATGAGAAAATAGAAAGAGAAATTAAGGAAACAATCGCATTCACCATTGCAACAAAAAGAATAAAATACTTAGGAATATATCTACCTAAAGAAACTAAAGACTGATATATAGAAAACTATATAACACTGGTGAAAGAAATCAAAGAGGACACTAATAGATGGAGAAATATACCATGTTCATGCATTGGAAGAATCAATATAGTGAAAATGAGTATACTACCCAAAGCAATCTATAGATTCAATGCAATTCCTATCAAGCTACCAATGGTATTTTTCACAGAGCTAGAACAAATAATTTCACAATTTGTATGGAAATACAAAAGACCTCGAATAGCCAAAGCAATCTTGAGAAAGAAGAATGGAACTGGAGGAATCAACCTGCCTGTCTTTAGGCTCTGCTACAAAGCTAGTCATCAAGACAGTATGGTAGTGGCACAAAGACAGAAATATAGACCAATGGAACAAAATAGAAAGCCCAGAGATAAATCTACACACCTATGTACACCTTACCTTTGACAAAGGAGGCAAGAATATACAATGGATTAAAGACAATCTCTTTAACAAGTGGTGCTGGGAAAACTGATCAACTGTAAAAGAATGAAACGATCACTTTCTAACACCATACACAAAAATAAACTCAAAATGGATTAAAGATCTAAACATAAGACCAAAAACTATAAACCTCCTAGGAGACAACATAGGCAAAATACTCCCTGACATAAATCACAGCAGGATCCTCTATGATCCACCTCCCAGAATATTGGAAATAAAAGCAAAAATAAACAAATGGGACCTAATTAAAATCGAGAGCTTCTGTGCAACAAAGGAAACTATAAGCAAGGTGAAAAGACAGCCTTCAGAATGGGAGAAAATAATAGCAAACAAAGCAACTGACAAACAACTGATCTCAAAAATATACAAGCAACTCCTGTAGCTCAATTCCAGAAAAATAAATGACCCAATAAAAAAATGGGCCAAAGAACTAAATAGACATTTCTCCAAAGAAGACATACAGATGGCTAACAAACACATGCAAAGATGCTCAACATCACTCATTATCAGAGAAATGCAAATCTAAACTGCAATGAGGTACCATTTCACGCCAGCCAGAATGGCTGTGATCCAAAAGTCTGCAAGCAATAAATGCTGGAGAGGGTGTGGAGAAAAGGGAACCCTCTTACACTGTTGGTGGGAATGCAAACTAGTACAGCCACTATGGAGAACAGTGTGGAGATTCCTTAAAAAACTGGAAATAGAACTGCCTTATGACCCAGCAATCCCACTGCTGGGCATACACACGGAGGAAACCAGAATTGAAAGAGACACGTGTACCCCAATGTTCATCGCAGCACTGTTTATAATAGCCAGGACATGGAAACAACCTAGATCAGCAGATGAATGGATAAGAAAGCAGTGGTACATATACACAATGGAATATTACTCAGCCATTAAAAAGAATACATTTGAATCAATTCTAATGAGGTGGATGAAACTGGAGTCTATTATACAGAGTGAAGTAAGCCATAAAGAAAAACACCAATACAGTATACTAACGCATATATATAGAATTTAGAAAGGTGGTAACTATAACCCTGTATGCGAGACAGCAAAAGAGACACAGGTGTATAGAACAGTCTTTTGGACTCTGTGGGAGAAGGAGAGGGTGGGATGATTTGGGAGAATGGCACTGAAACATGTATAATATCATATATGAAACAAATCACCAGTTTAGGTTCGATGCATGATACTGGATGCTTGGGGCTGGTGCACTGGGATGACCCAGAGGGATGGTATGGGGAGGGAGGAGGGAGGGGGGTTCAGTATGGGGAACACGTGTATACCTGTGGCGGGTACATGTGGATGTATGGCAAAACCAATACAATATTAATTAACCTCCATTAAAATAAATAAATTTATATTTTTAAAAATTAAAAATGGAAAATTTGAAAAAAAAAAGTTATCTCCCTTATACCCAACATATCCCTGAAACTCTGGCTGAAAGCCAAATGTACAAAAGTTAAACAGTAGACTGATATACAATTAATTCAAATATGTATGTATATATGTATATTATGCAGGTATATAATGGAATTTAACATGCTATTTTAATGAACAGAGAAGGCAATGGCACCCCACTCCAGTACTTTTGCCTGGAAAATCCCATGGGCAGAGGAGCCTGGTAGACTGCAGTCCATGGGGTCTCTAAGAATCGAACATGACTAAGCGACTTCACTTTCACTTTTCACTTTCATGCATTGGAGAAGGAAATGGCAACCTACTCCAGTGTTCTTGTCTGGAGAATCCCAGGGACGGGGTAGCCTGGTGGGCTGCCATCTATGGGGTCACACAGAGTCGGACACGATTGAAGTGGCTTAGTAGTAGTAATATTTTAATGAAATAATTCTGTTTCAGCAATATATGAAACGGCTTTGCCAAGCTGAAGCTGTTAGGGCAATGATCAGAAAGCATCCCCACAGGCTAGTCTCATAGGAAGCTTCTGTTAACTACTCCCAAAGGAGGACAATCTTTCCTGACAGGACACCTACACTGCTTGGACATCCAGAGAATCTCTTTCTCTAGTGAGGCTGATTCTAATTCCCTCTCTTCACTCTGGCGTAGAAATGGGATATGCATCTCTGCATGAGTCAGATCCCAAAATATGGAATATGGAAGAAAATCATAAGATCATCAAATATGTATACATATACGATGAAGAACAGGAAAAAGGAAGAAGATAGGAAGAGGAGAGTAAGGGAAATGATATTGTTATAGCCACACGTTCCAGGAAACAAACTCACTCAGAAGGACAATGCAGATTAGTGGAATGCAGTTTATTACCCCGGCGGGCCCAAGGTAGAGTCTCCTCTTAGCCAAGGACCCTGACCAGCATTTGTGAAAATATTTTATACGCCATGTGTACATATCCAAACCCACCACCCCAATTTCCTTGAGACTTACATAAAACAAAGGGTAAATACAATCACAATAATCCCATTATTCAAGTGTTATCAAGTGTTAGGTGGTCAAACAGTTAATAATCAATAAGCCTGCGGTTACACGCCAATAGATACAGAAAGAATTTATGACCTGTCCGGAGGCAGGGGTGATTAGAGTTTGTTTTCTCTTAGGCGATGAGTAACCTGGATGTGATCTTCAAGATTCCTTGTACAGAGGGAGTCCTATCCTTCTACTGTAGTTTCCATAGGCACTAAGCATAGAGTCCAGAGTCCAATGGAGAGGTGGCCAAGCATGATCAGCATGAACAGGCCTAAGATGGGGTCCAGGCCCTATGAATTCCTTCTTCATTCTCCCCTCTTGATGCTCTTAGTTTCCGTTAACAAGCATCATTCATTGAGATATATTGCACTTTAGTCCTCCGGCCACCCACATGAGAGAATGCTATCAACCTCTGGGTTACAACATTCACAAAGCATTGTAAGAAGCAGGGCCCACAAAGCAGTATGATTAAGATTACTATAACAAGAGTTACAATAGTTTTCCACCAGTCTCCCTTTACCCAGGACAGGACCGAAGTCCAAAAGGGAATATTTTCATTAGACATGGCTTTCACCTGATTTTGCATATCCTCCAAGGCAGTAGATACATTTCCAGACAGGTCAGGGATGTATACACAACATTCGACTTTAATTATGGTGCAAGACCCCCCTTGGGCTGCTGTGAGTATGTCTAATTCCATCCTATTTTGAATTACTGCCCTCCTCATCTGAATTTGTTCTTCGTTCAAAGCTTGAAAGGCTTTTGTACTGTCTAAGAGGGCCTGTTGGTGAAATTAGTTAAGGCCTCAACCTTAACCATGATATCCGTTGTCCCTATAGAAGGTACAAACAAGGCAGTAAGATAGTCATACCATTGGAACACGGATCGTGTCCATCTTGCATGCAGATAGGGCAGGTTTACTGGAGGATGGCGTAGGCTAGGCTTAATATTGCCATGGGCGAAAACAATTCCTAGTGTGTAATGCCCTACCCAGCCAACTGGTAACCACAGCCATAAGTTAAACCCATAGAGCAACTGGGTCCCATTGGGGGCTACCCCATGAATTGCAGCACGCCAGGCCTCCCTGTCCATCACCAACTCCCAGAGTTCACTCAGACTCATGTCCATTGAGTCTGTGATGCCGTCCAGCCATCTCATCCTCAGTCGTCCCCTTCTCCTCCAGCCTCCAATCCCTCCCAGCATCAGAGGCTTTTCCAATGAGTCAACTCTTCGCATGAGGTGGCCAAAGTACTGGAGCTTCAGCTTTAGCATCATTCCTTCCAAAGACATCCCAGGGCTGATCTCCTTCAGAATGGACTGGTTGGATCTCCTTGCAGTCCAAGGGACTCTCAAGAGTCTTCTCCAACACCACAGTTCAAAAGCATCAATTCATTGGTGCTCAGCTTTCTTCACAGTCTAACTCTCACATCCATATGTGACCACTGGAAAAACCATAGCCTTGACTACACGGACCTTTGCTGGAAAAGTAATGTCTCCGCTTTTGAATATGCTATCTAAGTTGTTCATAACTTTTCTTCCAAGGAGTAAGCATCTTTTAATTTCATGGCTTCAATCACCATCTGCAGTGATTTTGGAGCCCCCAAAAATAAAGTCTGACACTGTTTCCCCATCTATTTGCCATGAAATGATGAGACCAGATGCCATGATCTTCGTTTTCTGAATGTGGAGCTTTAAGCCAACTTTTTCACTCTCCACTTTCACTTTCATCAAGAGGCTTATAAGTTCCTCTTCCCTTTCTGCCATCAGGGTGGTGTCATCTGCATATCTGAGGTTATTGAGATTTCTCCCAGCAATCTTGATTCCAGCTTGTGCTTCTTCCAGCCCAGCGTTTCTCATGATGTACTCTGCATAGAAGTTTAATAAGCACGGTAACAAGATACAGCCTTCACGTACTCCTTTTCCTATTTGGAACCATGCTGTTGTTCCATGTCCAGTTCTAACTGTTCCTTCCTGACCTGCATACAGATTTCTCAAGAGGCAGGTCAGGTGCTCTGGTATTCCCATCTCTTTCAGAATTTTCCACAGTTTATTGTAATCCACACAGTCAAAGGCTTTGGCATAGTCAATAATGCAGAAGTAGATATTTTTTTGGAACTCTCTTGCGTTTTCCATGATCCAGCGGATGTTGGCAATTTGGTCTCTGGTTCCTCTGCCTTTTCTAAAACCAGCTTGAACATCTGGAAGTTCACGATTCATGTATTGCTGAAGCCTGGCTTGGGGAATTTTGAGCATTACTTTAATAGCGTGTGAGATGAGTGCAATTGTGCAGTAGTTTGAGCATTCTTTGGCATTGCCTTTCTTTGGGATTGGAATGAAAACTGACCTTTTCCGTCCTGTGGCCACTGCTAAGTTTTCCAAATTTGCTGCCATATGGAGTAAAGTGCTTTCACAGCGTCATCTTCCAAGATTTGAAATAACTCAACTGGAATTCCATCACTTCCACTAGCTTTGTTCGTAGTGATGCTTTCTAAGGCCCACTTGACTTCACATTCCAGGATGTCTGACTTTAAGTGAGTGATCACAGCATTGTCATTATCTTGGTCGTGAAAATCTTGTTTGTATAGTTCTTCTGGTGTATTCTTGCCAACTCTTCTTAATATCTTCTGCTTTTGTTAGGTCCGTACCATTTCTGTCCTTTACTGAGCCCATCTTTGCAAGAAATATTCCCTTGGTATTTCTCATTTTCTTGAAGAGATCTCTTGTCTCTCCCATTCTGTTGTTTTCGTCTATTTCTTTGCATTGATCACTGAGGAAGGCTTTCTTATCTCTCCTTGCTATTCTTTGGAACTCTGCATTCAGATGCTTATATCTTATCTCTTCTCCTTTGCTTTTTGCTTCTCTTGTTTTCACCACTGTTTGTAAGGCCTCCTCAGAAAGCCATTTTTCTTTTCTGGATTTCTTTTCCATGGGGATGATCTTGATTCCTGTTTCCTGTACAATGTCATGAACCTCCGTCCATAATTCATTTGGCACTCTATCAGATCTAGTCCCTTATTTCTATTTCTCACTTCCACTGTATAATCAAAGCAAATTGGAAGTGGTCAAACAGGAGATGGCAAGACTGAATGTCAACATTCTAGGAATCAGTGAACTAAAATGGACTGGAATGGATGAATGGGTGGATTTAACTCAGATGACCATTTTATCTGCTACTGTGGGCAGGAATCTCTTAGAAGAAATGGAGTAGCCATCATGGTCAACAAAAGAGTCCAAAATGCAGTACTTGGATGCACTCTCAGAAATGACAGAATGATCTCTGTTTGTTTCCAAGGCAAACCATTTAATATCACAGTAATCCAAGTCTATGCCCCAATCAGTAATGCTGAAGAAGCTGAAGTTGAATGGTTCTATGAAGACCTACAAGATTTTTTAGAACTAACACCCCCAAAAGATGTCCTTTTCATTACAGGGGACTGGAATGCAAAAGTAGGAAGTCAAGAAACACCTAGAGTAACAGGCAAATTTGGCCTTGGAATGCAGAATGAAGCAGGGAAAAGGCTAATAGTTTTGCAAAGAAAATGCACTGCTCATAGCAAACACTCTCTTCCAACAACACAAGAGACGACTCTACACATGGACATCACAAGATGGTCAACACGGAAATCAGATTGATTGTATTCTTTGCAGGCAATAAAAACAAGAGTGGGAGCTAACTGTGGCTCAGATCATGAAATCCTTATTGCCAAATTCAGACTGAAATTGAAGAAAGTAGGGTAAACCACTAGACCATTCAGGTATGACCTAAATCAAATCCCTTATGATTACACAGTGGAAGTGAGAAATAGATTTAAGGGACTAGATCTGATAGAGTGTCAGGGTCTTGTAAAATTTCCTCCTCATTCTTGGTTACCTTATGGGCCATCAAGATTTTTCCTTCCCTGTCATAAGTGTAAAAACGGGCCAATTTGAGGGGGTGGGGGGTGGGGGTGGGGGGTGGGTTTTGGGCTCTTCCCAGCCAAGAGTCTATATACGAGAATTGGTTGGGGTGTTTGGGCTTTCCCGTAACTATAGCATAGACAGACTTTATGAGATTTAAGTCCATAGTTCCCTCTGTTGGCCAGCCAGCTCTCATTGAAGGCCATTTGACTTCACAAAGCGTACAGAGCCGGCCTCCCACAGTCTCCATCAAATCCTTTCTTAAAATTCTTAATCATATTCTCCAAAACAGTGGCCTTAGATCCGCTTCCTCTCATTTTCTTACCTCTTTATTCCCAGTCCCAGGGCCTTCCCAAGAAGCCAATCTACGTGTTTCCACTGGCAGGGGAGATGATGGGTCACACAGCAGATGGGTACCTCTTGAGGGAGGGCAGAATACGAGCATGCGGAAATCGATATTCTTTTTCTAAAACCCTGTGGTGCCAGTTCGGCACGTTCCCTAAGATGGCGTGTACACACCTCCTGACTGGCTTTCTTAAACCCTAAGTTCCCTTTCTTTATCCCTGGCGCGGCCACTGACCTGAGTGCTGAGGAGCCATTGTCGCCAACCTAAACCAGTTTCCTATGCGTCTTCCTTCTGGTCCCTCCCAGGGGGGTGACCAGGCCCCCTCTACCACCCTGCTGGGTGGGCTTCTCCCCACCTGAGCGCTCAGTTCCCTTGCTGCCTTGTTCACTACCTGCCAAAATGAAGAAACCCGGAGTTGAGAGGCTGAATTCTTCCAGAGGGGCCAGGTGCCTTCCCCACTCTAGGAGATTTATGACACAAAGCCTTGGGGTGGCCTCAGATGAGACCTGTCTCCTCAAAGTGAGGAGTTTCCCGGCCAATGCACCAAATGTTATAGCCACACATTCCAAGAAACAAACTCACTCAGAAGGACAATGCAGATTAGTGGAATGCAGTTTATTTCACCGGTGGGCCTAAGGTAGAGTCTCCTCTTATCCAAGGACCCTGACCAGCAGTTGTGAAAATACCCCATGTGTACGTACCCGAACCCACCACCCCAATTTTCTTGAGACTTACATAAAATGGAGGGTAAATACAATCACAATAATCCCATTATTCAAGTGTTATCAAGTGTTAGGTGTTCAAACAGTTAATAATCCATAAGCCTGTGGTTACATCCCAATAGATACAGAAGGAATTTATGACCTGTCCAGAGGCAGGGGTGATTAGAGTATGTTTTCTCTTAGGCGATGAGTAACCTGGATGTGATCTTCAAGATTCCCTTGTCCAGAGGCAGTCTTATCCTCCTATTGTAGTTTCCATAGGCACTAAGCACAGAGTCCAGAGTCCGTTGGAGAGGTGGCCAAGCATGATCAGCATGAACAGGCCTAAGATGGAGTCCAAGCCCTATGAATTCCTTCTTCAATATGATTTCCAATTCTGATTTAATGTTTCATGTCATATCAAGGCACAATATTTTCTCTTTAAAATTCAATAATTACAAGTAAATTTATGAGTGTGCATATGTATGTTTGTTGTAGCGTAGCTTCTTTATCTGAAGGAGCACAAAGTTCACAAATTGGTTGAATTCTGGAAGAATTTGTCTCATAGATAAAGTTTGAATTGGTACAAACAATTATATGGAGGGATGGCTAGACAGATACATAGATACAGAGGTAAAGAAGAAGAAATTTTGAGACACAGAGCGGTACATGTAGATGGAGCCTGCACTTTCCAATATGCCTTTGTTGCTGATACTCCACGTTATACATACTGGTCTATTGACCTTCATTATATTATTCTTACTCTTGAAAACACTGGTGTTTGGGACCATTGATCTAAATAGTTTTAATATAAGGTTAAAAATTCCCGAGGTTTGAACCTGTCTAATTAGTTTGTTTACATGAATTTCTGGACCACTATATGAAACCTCCTTTAAGGCACAGTTTTTTGGGTTTTTTGTTTGTTTGTTTGTTTTAATTTCCTTCAGTAAGGGAAGCCTTAGGGTCTTCCCAAGGTGGACTAGTGGTAAAGAATCCACTTGCCAGTGCAGGAGACACAAGAGATTGTGTTAGATTCTTGGGTTGGGAGATCCCCTGGAGGAGGAAATGGCAACCCACTCCAGTATTCTTGCCTGGAGAATCCCACAGACAGAAAAGCCTGGAGGGCTACAGCTCATAGGGTTGCAAAGAGTCGGACATGACTGAGTGGGTGCACATGCACACACACACACACACACACACACACACACACACACACACACGAGGGAAACCTTACACAGAGGCCTGATATGCCTGCTACATAAATATGTTCCTATGCCTTCAGGAAAGAACACTGGAATATGGTGTGAACAAGAGGAAAATCTTTATTTTATTATGGTCTTAAAATTATTTTGAAGATCTAGTTTACCAAATACTACAGAGCTGTTTTTTTAATAAAGGAGGGAAAAAAACTGAGAAACAAGTCAGCCTGACCACCAGAAACTGACCGTTAAGCAATATCCTCTAAACAACTCAAAAATGGTTATTAGTCATCTGACTTACAGAAAGACTGGTTTTAACTTCACAAAGATTTAAGTACCTTTTCATTTTTAATGTTAATTAGTAGGAATTGTACAAATGTAGGGAAGTCAACGGAGAAGGCAATGGCACCCCACTCCAGTACTCTTGCCTGGAAAATCCCATGAACGGAGGAGCCTGGAAGGCTGCAGTCCATGGGGTTGCTGAGGGTGGGACACGACTGAGCGGCTTCACTTTCACTTTGATGCATTGGAGAAGGAAATGGCAACCCACTCCAGTGTTCTTGCCTGGAGAATCCCAGGGACGGGATAGCCTGGTGGGCTGCTATCTATGGGGTCGCACAGAGTCGGACACCACTGAAGTGACTTAGCAGCAGCAGTAGGGAAGTCAAGGACTATTTATCAACAAACTTAGTGAAAGTACCACTTTTGAAAGGGATATTACCAGACATCAAGCTGGAGGAATGGGTAAAAGCAGGTTAGCAAAGGCCTTGAACATCAAGCTAAAACATTTTCAGTAGGCAATGAAATATGTAGCAAAGACAACAACTAGCACCAATTAATTTACTGCTTTCACTGTGGCAACCACTGCATTTCCTCTTACGTAAATCTCACAAGCAAATTATGAAATGTATGCTTTTATACCATTTTGAAACAACAAAATCAGAGGGAAAGAAAAGTTAAGCAACTTATTTCAGTTAGGTCAGTTCAGTTGCTCAGTCGTGTCCGACTCTTTGCAATCCCATGAATCACAGCACGCCAGGCCTGCCTTTCCATCACCAACTCCCGGAGTTCACTCAAACTCACGTCCATTGAGTCCGTGATGACATCCAGCCATCTCATCCTCTGTCGTCCCCTTCTCCTCCTGCCCCCAATGCCTCCCAGGATCAGAGTCTTTTCCAATGAGTCAACTCTTCGCATTAGGTGGCCAAAGTACTAGAATTTCAGCTTCAGCATCATTCCTTCCAAAGAAATCCCACGGCTGATCTCCTTCAGAATGGACTGGATGGATTTCCTTGCAGTCCAAGGGACTCATAAGTCTTCTCCAACACCACAGTTCAAAAGCATCAATTCTTCAGTGCTCAGCTTTCTTCACAGTCCAACTCTCACACCCATACATGACCACTGGAAAAACCATAGCCTTGACTAGATGGACTTTCGTTGGCAAAATAATGTCTCTGCTTTTCAATATGCTATCTAGGTTGGTCATAACTTTTCTTCCAAGGAGTAAGCGTCTTTTAATTTCATGGCTGCAGTCACCATCTGCAGTGATTTTGGAGCCCCCCAAAATAAAGTCTGACACTGTTTCCACTAGAGACGCACATTTGCTGCTGCTGCTGCTAAGTTGCTTCAGTCATGTCCGACTTTGTGGGACCCCATAGATGGCAGCCCGCCAGGCTCTCCTGTCCTTTGGATTCTCCAGGCAAGAACACTGGAGTGGGTTGCCATTTCCTTCTCCAATGTATGAAAGTGAAAAGTGAAAGTGAAGTCTCTCAGTTGTGTCCGACCCTTCGCGACCCCATGGACTGCAACCTACCAGACTCCTCTGCCCGTATGATTTTCCAGGCAAGAGTACTGGAGGGGGGTGCCATTGCTTTCTCCGAGAGATGCACATTTAGAAGTAGCCAAATAGCAGTAGTTTGTCTTCATATGTATTGTTCTTCAATCCCAGAATTCTTCCCACATTTTTGAAACTGGACTCATGACATAGTTCTTACCACTATATTACATTCTTTTGGATTAATGAATATGCCTTACCTTAGATGTAATTGATCCATACATTTTCTTGTTTCCTTTAACTCTGATTTGACTTACTGGAAATTTGTATATCTAACAAATAAATTTTTTTGTTGCCTGATATCAGAAAAGGATCTAGATTCTTCACATATAATTGGGAAGTATATTTCATTGATACTGAATTTCAGTATTCAGTATTCAGTATAAATTGTGAGTTTCAGACTCATGCACATCATGTCATCTTTCTATTGAGTTGGCCAAAACGATTGTTCAGGTTTTTCCATAACATCTTACAGAAAATCCCCAATGAACTTTTTGGCCAACCCATGTGTTGCATTCCCTCTACATTTAAGATTACTTTACTGCTCTCAATATATTTTCCTACTATTCATTAGTGTACTACATATTTTGAGTTAATAGACTCAATATTGATTGTGCTTATGGGGTTTAGAGCTGGTGCTAAAAAATATGAATCAATATCTTTCACTCCATTTTGCCCTCCAGTGTGATTTGGCTATATGCACTTTAGTATAAACAGTCACAGGCTGGTTATAAATCTTTCTACCTATCTTCCTACTGACAGTCTGCAACCAGGTTGGTGGGTTTGCCCAAGGGAAATGAAAGCAGGGCAACTCTCGGTCATGACATGCATTCCAACTGCAAGTGCTTACAGCTGGAATGTGCCTGCCTTTTAAGGAACAGAAGTAAATGTCCACAGAGAGCTATTTTAAAAGATGCAATTCAACTATAAATGTATCCATGCATTTCTGTCTAGGGACTTTAAATTAAATTACCATTTAAAGTTAACATAGATATCTTATTAATGGCATTGAGGCTGTCAGCTTTTGAGTGTTTAAAAAGCAGGCCAAGAATGTTTAAGTAAAGAAGCAGTGTATATAATTGCAGTTGTGTGCAAATATGATTATACATGGCTATCACATCTCACTTGCTAAGAGTACATATTTTTTCAATTGTCTATGAAAGTAAGACATAATGACAATTAAAACCAATTCTATAAATTACATGTGTTAATAAACATTAGGCAAACCAAATGTGCCACCTTTCAGATATGAAATAACTTAAAATTACATAGGGCTTTTACTGCTTTTTTGGTCATGACTCACAGCTCGCAGAATCTTATTTCCTCAACCAGGGACAGAATCCGGGGCCATTGTAGTGAGAACACTGAGTCCTAATCACTGGATCATGAGAGAATTCCCAGTTTTTACTTTTTAAAATACTTTCAGGTCACTGTGACAAGTACTCTGTTTGTTTTAAAGGTGAAGTTCACTTTTGTCCATAGTTTCTGGTCTGACCTTTGACATGCATCTTTAAGGATTAGGGATATAGTATCTCCTTGCATAACATTTCCTCTGGAGAAGCTAATGAGGCAAGAAAAGATCAAATGTAACTCTCATCTCAAGATAACCACATTTTGAGTAAACTGTCCTGACTGTATAATCTATTTTAATAGAAATATTGAAGTGAAAGCTCCAATAGATTGGTCACCTGTTGCCAAGAGCAAACATTAGAAAAGCCTCTGATGCTGGGAAAGATTGAGGGGAAGAGGATAAGGGGGCGTCAGAGGACGAGATGACTAGATAACATCACCAACACAATGGACATGAGTTTGAGCAAACTTTGGTACCTGCCTCATTGATTTAAATAATCACCCTATGGTAAGGCAACCTAGAATATCAACTTCCAGGAGAAAATGGTTAAGAATGTAGTATATGCAGAGGTGAAGCTTATGGTAAACTGAATTTGACTACCAGGATTCACATTCCTGCTCTGACACTCTCTAAATTAAGTTTGAACACAAATTTTATTCTTTAAATATTAGTTTCCTTATTTTCAAAACAAAGATAACATTTTGACCCACATACATTTAAGACTAAGTAAATTAAACATGAAATTGTGAGACACTTAACAGAGCAGCAAAATAAATGCACTGCCATCAATGTATTTTCATGTTACATTTGTAAAGAATGAAAACCAAAATAAATTTGGTGTTTTATTGTTTGTTTAGTTTAGATGGAATATATTTTGGTCTCTTATTTAATGAGGGCTTTTGACTGTCAAAGGCTATCATGTGAATGTTTAGTATCAAAGTTCCCCAGACTGTTGTCTTTCTCAAAGGCAGATGGTAAATCTGTCAGCAGTAGTATTCAGAACAACAGCGACTCGGATGCTTTTAAGCACTGTGTGTGAAGCTGCTCCTCCCACGAAGAGCACCATTGGGCAAGATGCCAAAGGAAGGTCCCCAAGGCAATTTGGCTGCTTCTGAATCCAACTCTGGCTGTCTGGAAAGTCAAATGAATCCAGCTCACTTAGCCAACACTATTTAATGCAAAGAATATGCTCCTTATTTATAATCAAGCCATTCTTCCATACTTAAACATAGCTACATTCTTAGAAGGCTGATGCTTGTTCTTTGATCTTTATTGTGAGGAGAGGAAAGGTTTGTATTATTTTATAGATATTAGTGTTCTATGTGAAAAACCTAAACCTATTAGACCTAGTCCCCACTTATCTGTAATTATTTTGCACATGTACAACTACCTTTAGTGATTCATTATTAACCCAATATTTAAGAGTCCCTAGGTGTGACTTGGATGTCGTCTCAAAAATGAGAGAATAATCTCTGTTCGTTTCCAAGGTAAACCATTCAATATCACAGTAATCCAAGTCTATGCCCCTGCCAGTAATGCTGAAGAAGCTGAAGTTGAATGGTTCTATGAAGACGTACAAGATTTAGAACTAACACCGAAAAAAGATGTCCTTTTCATTCTAGGGGACTGGAATGCAAAAGTAGGAAGTCAAGAAACACCTGGAGTAACAGGCAAATTTGGCCTTGGAGTATGGAATGAAGCAGGTCAAAGGCTAATAGAGTTTTGCCAAGAGAATACACTGGTCATAGAAAACAACCTCTTCCAACAACACAAGAGAAGACTCTACATATGGATATCACAAGATGGTGAACACTGAAATCAGATTGATTATATTCTTTGCAGCCAAAGATGGAGAAGCTCTATATAATCAGCAAAACCAAGATGGGGAGCTGACTGTGGCCCAGATCATGAACTCCTTATTGCCAAATTCAGACTGAAATTGAAGAAAGTAGGGAAAACCACTAGACCATTCAGGTATGACCTAAATCAAATTCCTTATGATTACACAGTGGAAGTGAGAAATAGATTTAAGGGACTAGATCTGACAGATAGAGTGCCTGATGAACAATGGACAGAGGTTCGTGACATTGTACAGGAGACAGGGATCAAGACCATCCTGGTAGAAAAGAAATGCAAAAAAGCAAAATGGCTGTCTGGGGAGGCCTCACAAATAGCTGTGAAAAGAAGAGAAGCAAAAAGCAAAGGAGAAAAGGAAAGATATAAGGATGGGAATGCAGAATTCCAAAGAATAGCAAGGAGAGATAAGAAAGCCTTTCTCAGAGATCAATGCAAAGAAATAGAGGAAAACAACAGACTAGGAAAGACTAGAGATCTTTTCAAGAAAATTAGAGATACCAATGGAACATTTCATGCAAAGATGGGCTCGATAAAGGACAGAAATGGTATGGACCTAACAGAAGCAGAATATATTAAGAAGAGGTGGCAAGAATACACAGAAGAACTGTACAAAAAATATCTTCACGACCCAGATAATCATTATGATGTGATCACTAATCTAGAGCCAGACATCTTGGAATGTGAAGTCAAGTGGACCTTAGAAAGCATCACTATGAACAAAGGTAGTGGAGGTGATGGAATTCAGTTGAGCTATTTATTGGGAACTCATGTACACCCATAGCTGATTCATGTCAATGTATGGCAAAACCAATACAGCATTGTAAAGTAAAATAAAGTTAAAAAAAAAAAAGATCATGCTATGAAAGTGTTGCACTCCATATGCCAGAAAATTTGGAAAACTCAGCAGTGGCCACAGGACTGGAAAATATTAGTTTTCATTCCAATCTCAAAGAAAGGCAATGCCAAAAAATGCTCAAACTACTGCACAATTGCACTCATCTCACATGCTACTAAAGTAATGCTCAAATTCTCCAAGCCAGGTTTCAGGAATATGTGTACCGTGAACTTCCAGATGTTCAAGCTGGTTTTAGAAAAGGCAGAGGAACTAGAGATCAAATTGCCAACATCTGCTGGATCAGTGAAAGAGCAAGAGAGTTCCAGAAAAACATCTACTTCTGCATTATTGACTAAGCCTTTGACTGTGTGGATCACAATAAACTGTGGAAAATTCTGAAAGAGATGGGAATACCAGACCACCTGACCTGCCTCTCGAGAAACCTATATGAAGGTCAGGAAGCAACAGTTAGAACTGGACATGGAACAACTGACTGGTTCCAAATAGGAAAAGGAGTGGGTCAAGGCTGTATATTGTCACCCTGCTTATTTAACTTCTATGCAGAGTACATCATGAGAAATGCTGGTCTGGAAGAAGCACAAGCTGGAATCAAGATTGCCAGGAGAAATATTAATAACCTCAGATATGCAAATGACACCATCCTTATGGCAGAAAGTGAAGAGGAACTAAAAAGCCTCTTGACGAAAGTGAAAGAGGAGACTGCAAAAGTTGGCTTAAAGCTCAACATTCAGAAAACTAGGATCATGGCACCTGGTCCCATTACTTCATGGGAAATATATGGGGAAACAGTGGAAACAGTGTCAGACTTTATTTTTCTAGGCTCCAAAATCACTGCAGATGGTGACTGCAGCCATGAAATTAAAAGACGCATACTCCTTTGAAGAAAAGTTCTGACCAACCTTGATAGTATATTCAAAAGCAGAGACATTACTTTGGCAACAAAGGTCCATCTAGTCAAGGCTATGATTTTTCCGTGGTCATGTATGGATGTGAACGTTGGACTGTGAAAGCTGAGTGCTGAAGAATTGATGCCTTCGAACTGTGGTGTTGGAGAAGACTCTTGAGAGTCCCTTGGACTGCAAGGAGATCCAACCAGTCCATTCGAAAGGAGATCAGTCCTGGGTGTTCATTTTAAGGATTGATGCTAAAGCTGAGACTCCAATACTTTGGCCACCTCATGCGAAGTGTTGACTCATTGAAAAAGAGTCTGATATTGAGAGGGATTGGGGGCAGGAGGAGAAGGGGATGACAGGGGATGAGGTGGCTGGATGGCATCACCAGCTCAATTGACATGAGTTTAAGTGAACTCCGGAGTTGGTGATGGACAGGGAGGCCTGGTGTGCTGCAATTCATAGGGTCACAAAGAGTCGGACATGACTGAGCTACCGAACTGAACTGAGATATGATCTGAACTTTGTACAATGATATAGTAAACAAAGAAGACCTACTCATAAATGCTCAGTAAAGTCCTCAGACTCTTGTTAAATATGGCTGGAATAGTCTAAAAAAATGATAAAGAAGTAGAAAACCATGCCATTTAATAGAAGTAAATAATATTTGTATTTATACAAATATCCCCTATATTTAAAGAACATGCTTTTAAAGTACATAGCTTAGTGAAGAGCTACTTAAAGCTTCAGCAACAATAAACAGAACAGAAATATTCATTGCATATTTACTGTACATTAAGTACTGCTCTAGACACTCAGCAATCATTTTGTGTAAACTTGAAAATTTTAAAAAGCTTTATGATCCTTTGTGCAGGAAAAGGAACTTGACCTTGGCTATAGAGCTATAGTAGGTGCTATAGGGGAAATTTGAATCCTGGGAGCTTCTTGTTCCAAAGACAGTATCTTTTTGATGATACCATCCAAAGAAGAAAAAAGAAATTTTTATTTTTTACTGTGATGTGTTCCTCATGTTTGAAGGAAGAATTTACTAAAACAAACAAACAAAGAAACCCCACTATCAAGACAACTAGCCTCATGCTGAAGCTATGGGTGGAAATCTGGAGTTTGAAGTAGAAATCACTGACTTTAATTACTGACTATATGGCATCTCTAGAGTACTCTGTCCCTCTCTATGAAACAAGATAAAATTACTTGTCTTAGAGGGGTGTGGCAAGGACTAAAGAGAATAATTAAGGGTTGTGTGGTATCAGGAATGTACAGACTGAAAAGTGGAGCTCAGAGGATTTAAATAACTCAGTTAGAGTCACATGTATTACTGGCAGAGCTGTCTTCAAAGTCATGTCTTCCAGGTGCCTTCAAACTGAGATATTATATATTGCAATAGTAGATTATATATCATGAATATTTTAGAAATTCATTAGATAGCATTCACTGTTGTAAGCATGACAATTTTATTAAAAACAATCAAATAATAAAAGGAAACAATATCCTACAGAATACTTAATAAAATTACTATAATATAAGATGTTGCTTATGCTAAATGGATGCCATCATATATCCAATAAAGATATTATAGCCAAAGAAGTAAAAGAGAGGTCTGGAAAGACATACCAAATTATAGCTTACTTTTATTTCTTTCATCATGTTTTTCTTATCTGTAGCTTGTATCTATCTATTTTCCATAATGAAAGCATATTACTTGGATTCTTACTCAAGGAACATGATCTGAAAGTAATTGCATTCTGAGGATTTCATTTCTCTGAATATGCTTTTTCATTACATCCTGCTCATTTTATCTTGAAAGCTGAAATGTTCTTAAACTTCTAATTTGCATTGCAAGTTAATTTTTTGTTGGTGCTTATGGATGTCACCAGAATGTTATTAAGGTAACACCCAGGATTAAACTCTGCCATGCCTCAAGGAGAAAACTGAGCTCAGGACTTAGCTGTGGAAATAAATGTTGCCTCTTACTATCCATGGTATTAATTCTCAGTTATGCATGTTACACTCCTTTAAGGTATCAGTGAATATCCAGATTCAATGGCGCATTCTCAGAGATTTGTATCTGGTAGATTTAGGGTGGATGGCAGACTCTATATTTTTTGTAAAGTTCTCATCTGATTCTGGCAAAAGGGCCTTAAAGTCTCTCAATTCTCTCTAAGAATTGGCCTTCCAGCTATTGTGGCATATCAGTGAATAAAGCATCCCAGTCAAGTATCCATGCACAAAGAAGCAGGTAACTGAAAGTTATTGTACCAGAAGAAGAGTTTCTGGTTATATCAGGATGGACTTGATTAACTCACAGTAATACAAACCCTCAATATGTCAGTGACTTACAATATTTTTTTTTTCCTGATTCATGGAATAGGCACAACAGAGAACAACATTAGGGCTATGCTTGTAGTCACTCAAAGACTCAGACAGATAGACTTTTTCAAATTCTTGTCAGCAGTGGTAAGAGAAAAGGACAGATCACAAACCAGCACTTAAAGTTTCTGTAAGAAAGGGCACCAGCACTTCTACTTATATTTTATGTCAGAAGAAATCATACAGCCATACTAAAATCAAGTGGGGTGGGAAAATCCAATTGGATCATGTGTCCACACAGAAGATGGCTAGAATAATGAATATTTCGATGACTATCTCACATGCCAGACTCAAGAAGTTACAACAAAGTATAACAGTTACAGACCCTATGGGGGGGGGGAGTCTCAAAACTCAGAAATTGATTTTAGCTTTATCACTCTTTGAATCGGGACAAGTCTCTTAACTTCCATAAGCCTTAGCTTCCTTATGCCTTTGCATCTCCAAAGTCAGAAACCAATACGAAAAGGTATATAAAGAATGCTGCACAGTGCCTGACATGTAGTATGAAATCATGATAATTAGTCTTATTCATAACTATGAATTATAACAGATGCATCAAAATATTTATATCCTAAAGTGGTGGTGGCTTTCTTGACTATGTCAAAGCCTTTGACTGTGTGGATCACAATAAACTGTGGAAAATTCTGAAAGAGATGGGAATACCAGAGCACCTCACTCACCTCTTGAGAAACCTATATGCAGGTCAGGAAGCAACAGTTAGAACTGGACATGGAACAACAGACTGGTTCCAAATAGAAAAAGGAGTATGTCAAGTCTGTATATTGTCACTCTGCTTATTTAACTTCTATGCAGAGTACATCATGAGAAATGCTGGGCTGGAGAAAGTGCAATCTGGAATCATGATTGCTAGCAGAAATATCAATAACCTTAGATATGCAGATGACACCACGCTTATGGCAGAAAGTGAAGAGGAACTAAAAAGCCTCTTGATGAGAGTGAAAGAGGAGAGTGAAAAAATTGGCTTAAAGCTCAACATTCAGAAAATGAAGATCATGGCATCCAGTCCCATCACTTCATGGTAAATAAATGGGGAAACAGTAGAAACAGTGTCAGACTTTATTTTTGGGGGCTCCAAAATCACTGCAGATGGTGACTGCAGCCATGAAATTAAAAGACGCTTGCTCCTTGGAAGGAAAGTATGACCAACCTAGACATCATATTAAAAAGCAGAGACATTACTTTGCCAACAAAGGTCTGTCTATTCAAGGCTATGGTATTTCCAGTGGTCATGTATAGATGTGAGAGTTGGACTGTGAAGAAACCTGAGCACTGAAGAATTGATGCTTTTGAACTGTGATGTTGGGGAAGACTCTTGAGAGTCCCTTGGACAGCAAGGAGATCCAACCAGTCCATCCTAAAGGAAATCAGGCCTGAATATACATTGGAAGGACTGATGTTGAAGCTGAAACTCCAATACTTTGGTCACCTCATGCAAAGAGTTGACCCATTGAAAAAGACCCTGATG
This sequence comes from Capra hircus, assembly GCF_001704415.2. Lineage (NCBI taxonomy): Eukaryota > Metazoa > Chordata > Mammalia > Artiodactyla > Bovidae > Capra > Capra hircus. The sequence continues at coordinate 13,288,981 of NC_030812.1, forward strand.
CTGGGAGGGATTGGGGGCAGGAAGAGAAGGGGATGCCAGAGGATGAGATGGCTGTATGGTATCACCGACTCAATGGACATGAGTTTGGGTAAACTCTGGGAGTTAGTGATGGACAGGAGGTCTGGTGTGCTGGGATCATGGGGTTGCTGAGTCGGACACGACTGAGCAACCGAACTGAACTGAATTGAACTGAAAGTGGTGGTGGTGGTGGTTTAGTTGCTAAGTCATATTCGACTCCTGCCTGTAACTGCCAGGCTTGTCTGTCCATGCAAGAATACTCTAGTAGATTGCCATTCCCTTCTTCAACATTCTAGAGAAAGTCAGCATTATAATGTAAATGATACTCTTTATCACTAATACAATACATATTTATTTAACTATTCACTATTCACAAGGTACCAGGTGAGGAAAAGTGAAGGATACAAAAATGAATAATAAACAGTCTCTGATATAAAGAATCTTACCATCTATTTAGAGTCAGGAAACTAGGCAAAAACACTAGGCAGATAGTCTAGTATGTGATATAATGGAGGAGCCATACAGAGACATGGAAATGAAATCAGATTTGAGAAAATGGCAAGCCTGTTTTGGAAAAAGTGGCATTTCTTTTAGTACTATGCTGTGAAATATTTAGAAGTCTTTAAAGATAAACTGGTAGCTGGTAAATATAAATGGAGAGACACTGAAAGACAGGTTTTATAGGAAATAGTTCTAAGGAAAATAGATTCAGGTAAATATTTAATAGATGATTGATAGGAGATAGATAAATCATAGGGTGGAAGGCTATAGCGTATAACCTGCAGACACTCTTATTGAGAGAACAGTAGGCTTAATTAACATCGTGTGCACTCACAACGTGGCTAGAATCTGAACAATACTTACCAAAGCAGTATAAATTCTAGATTTCCACATGCATCTTTGTTTGAGTATAAATAGATAACTATCACAAGTGCATTGTCCTCACTTTATTAATAGGGTTATTCTGTTTTCCAAATGCTATTTTCATGGTGAGTGATGTCTAAGCAGTCAGACCACTTTCCAAACATTATGTTTCTTCCTTGCTGCACCCTCAGCCCTTGACTTAGGGGGAGGAAACCCTGTGGAAAGATGGAAGTTGCAGAAGAGTGTCTCAGAGATTCAGGTGTGTGACAATTTCCCCAGATGTCAAGCATGGCAATTTGCCACAGGGGGAAATGAGGTCATTTTGTTCACCATCACCAGGATGTGGTACACAGGTTGTGACCAGACAACTTAATGCTTCTCTCATTCAGTCAATCATTCTTGTCTTCTAAGCGCTTTGTATTCAGTCATCACTGAACTCTATTAAGTCCTTTGAATACACAGAAACCATTAAGTTATACTATCTTTTTTATTGAATTGAAAGATTGAAATCATTCAAATTCTGCTCATAAATGTCTGCCAGTCAGGGCACTATTTAACTTGATATATAACTTAAATGGCCCCAGACACCATCAGATATGAGATTGAGGCCTCAAGCTATTATCTACTGCCAAAAAAGAAATTCTCCCTTTTCAGCAGGTGAGGTATTAGATATAAAAACTTTTATTTTCAATTATGGCAGTTAAGCTCCTGATTGAACCCATTCTAATGCTGCGTAGGAGGCATGCCAACTTTGCCTGTGATATAAATCAGGCAATTATATTTAATCTTGATGCTTTTTAATTCATGAGACTTGGGGTTCCTTAACAAGATACTCACATTACAAACTCCTATATTCAAAATGTGAACATTATAAAAAAGGCAAGACAAAAATTCTGATTTAAAAGGTAAAATGAAATGGAGGATAGAAATTACAAAAATATGGTCCACAAGACCTAAAAATTGAAATAAGTATTTATAATAAAATGTAACCACTATTTTCCAATACTTTTATTTTTCTAAAAACCTTAAACTTATCTTAAAAATAAAGCCTTTTCATTTACAAAACATGCAGCCATCAATTGGTTACCATGTATACCTAGAACAGTCAGATCTAGAAGGTTGCCTAAATTATATTGGCTACTCTTCACATCCATATTGCAGAATTTCCTGCTCAGTTCAGTTCATTCAGTCACTCATTCATGTCTGATCCTTTGCAACCCCGTGGACCACAGCACGCCAGGCCCCTCTGTTCATCACCAACTTCCAGAGATTACCCAAACCCGTGTCCATTGAGTTGGTGATGCCATCCAGCCATCTCATCCTCGGTTGTCCCCTTCTTCTCCTGCCATCAATATTTCCCAGCATCAGGGTCTTTTCCAATGAGTCAGCTTCAACATCAATCCTTTCACTGAATACCAAGGACTGATCTCCTTTAGGATGGACTGGTTGGATCTTCTTGCAGTCCAAGGGACTGTCAACAGTCTTCTCCAACACCACAGTTCAAAAGCATCAGTTCTTCAGCACTCAGCTTTCTTTATAGTCCAACTCTCACATCCATACATGACTAATGGAAAAACCATAGCTTTGACTAGATGGACCTTTGTTGGCAAAATAATGTCTCTGCTTTTTAATATGTTGTCTAGGTTTATTATAACTTTCCTTCCAAGAAGTGGTGTCTTTTAGTTTCACGGCTGCAGTCACGATCTGCAGTGGTTTTGGGGGCCCCACAAAATAAAAAGTTTGACACTGTTTCTACTATTTTCCCATCTATTTGCCAAGAAATGATGGGACCAGGTCCCATGATCTTAGTTTTCTGAATGTTGAGCTTTAAGCCAAATTTTTCACTCTCCTCTTTCACTTTCACCAAAAGGCTCTTTAGTTCTTCTTCACTTTCTGCCATAAGGGTGGTGTCATCTGCATATCTGAGGTTATTGATATTTCTCCTGGCAATCTTGATTCATCCAGTCCAGTTTTTCTCATGATGTACTCTGCATATAAGTCAAAAAAGCAGGGTGACAATATACAGCCTTGATGCACTCTTTTTCCTATTTGGAACCAGTCTGTTTTTCCATGTCCAGTTCTAACTGTTGCTTCCTGACCTGATTACAGATTTCTCAAAAGGCAGGTCAGGTGGTTTGGTATTCCCATCTCTTTCAGAATTTTCCACAGTTTATTGTGATCCATGCAGTCAAAGGCTTTGGCATAGTCAATAAGGGAGAAATATATGTTTTTCTGGAACTCTCTTGCTTTTTCTATGATCCAGTGGATGTTGGCAATTTGATCTCTGGTTTCTCTGCCTTTTCTAAAACCAGCTTGACCATCTGGAAGTTCATGGTTTACATATTGCTAAAGCCTGGCTTTGAGAATTTTGAGCATTACTTTACTAGCGTGTGAAATGAGTGCAATTGTGGGGTAGTTTGAGCATTCTTTGGCATTGCCTTTCTTTGGGACTGGAATGAAAACCGACCTTTTCCAGTCATATGGCCACTGGTGAGTTTTCCAAATTTTCTGGCATATTGAGTGCAGCAATTTCATAGCATCATCTTTCAGGATTTGAAAGAGCTCAGTGGAATTCCATCACCTCCACTAGCTTTGTTTGTAGTGATGCTTTCTAAGGCCCACTTAGTGTGTTGGAGAAGACTCCTGAGAGTCCCTTGGACTGCAAGGAGATCCAAACAATCCATTCTGAAGGAGATCAGCCCTGTGATTTCTTTGGAAGGAATGATACTGAAGCTGAAACTACAGTACTTTGGCCACCTCATGCGAAGAGTTGACTCATTGGAAAAGACTCTGATGCTGGGAGGCATTGGGGCCAGGAGGAGAAGGGGACGACAGAGGATGAGATGGCTGGATGGCATCACTGACTCGATGGACGTGAGTCTGACTGAACTCTAGGAGTCAGTGATGGACAGGGAGGCCTGGCGTGCTGTGATTCATGGGGTCGCAAAGAGTCAGACAAGACTGAGCTACTGAACTGAACTGAATGCAAAAGAACATATTCAGGTCCAATTATCTTCCCCCTGAACTCAGGTTTCTACCTTTGATGACTTTTGCATGTTTATTAAAATAATGTGATCTTTTGAAACAAAAGAAATATGTAGCATTAACTGAATATGGTCTTCAATAATGTATCATCGAAAAAGCAAGAGAGTTCCAAAAAAAAATAAAATCTATTTCTGATTTATTGACTATGCCAAAGCCTTTGACTGTGTGGATCACAAGAAACTGTGAAAATTCTTCAAGAGATGGGAATACCAGACCACCTGAGTGGCCTCTTGAAATATCTGTATGCAGGTCTGCTGCTGCTGCTAAGTCGCTTCAGTCATTTGCGACTTTGTGCAACCCCAAAGATGGCAGCCCTAGAGGCTCCCCTGCCCCTGGGATTCTCCAGGCAGGAGGTCAGGAAGCAACATTTAGAACTAGATGGAACAACAGACTGGTTCCAAATAAGAAAAGGAGTATGTCACTGCTGTATATTGTCACCCTGCTTCTTTAACTTCTATGTAGAGTACATCAGGAGAAACTCTGGGCTGGAAGAAGCACAAGCTGGAATCAAGATCACCGGGAGATATATCAATAAACTCAGATATGCAGATGACACCACTCTTATGACAGAAAGGGAAGAGGAACTAAGAAGCCTCTTGATGAAAGTGAAAGAGAAGAGTGAAAAATTTGGCTTAAAGCTCAACATTCAGAAAATGAAGATCATGGCATCTGGTCCCATCACTTCATGGCAAATAGATGGGGACACCATGGAAACAGTGTCAGACTATTTTTTAGGGGCTCCAGAATCACTGCAGATGTTGACTGCAGCCATGAAATTAAAAGATGCTTACTCCTTGGAAGAAAAGTTATGACCAACCTAGATAGCGTATTCAAAAGCAGAGACATTACTTCGCCAATAAAGGTCCATCTAGCCAAGGCAATGGTTTTTCCAGTAGTCATGTATGGATGTGAGAGTTGGACTGTGAAGAAAGCTGAGCACCGAAGAATTGATGCTTTTTGCACTGTGGTGTTTGAGAAGCCTCTTGAGGGTCCCTTGGACTGCAAGGAGATCCAACCAGTCCGTTCTGAAGGAGATCAGCCATGGATTTCTTTGGAAGGAATGATGCTAAAGGTGAAACTCCAGTACTTTGGCCACCTCATGCAAAGAGTTGACTCATTGGAAAAGACTCTGATGCTGGGAGGGATTGGGGGAAGGAGGAAAAGTGTATGACAGAGGATGAGATGGTTGGATGGCATCACGGACTCAATGGACATGAGTTTGAGTGTACTCCGGGAGATGGTATTGGACAGTGAGGCCTGGCGTGCTGCGATTCATGGGGTCACAATAATCAGACACGACAGTGCAACTGAACTGAACTGAATATATTTGCAAATAGTTTTGAATAACTTCCTTTTGAAAGTTTCTGTAGGGAAACAAAGATGGAAATGACATATTATGCAGGTTATATGTTTGTTACCTAGGATTTTAGATTATAAATGAACATCTAAGACTAAAGATGAATCAGTTTGTGGACTCTTTAATGGTTGAATATTATTACAATGGAATTCATAAGCACTATTCAAAAGCAAACACTAACCATGGCTGCTTCTCTCAATACCGAGCTTCAATAAATCATTACCTTAGCTTTAATTCCAGACAATCTATATTGAAATGATCAATGTATGTGGAAAATTATAAAAGTGAGGAAAAGAAATCATTTTGCAAGACAAAATGCTTAATGGTAACAGAATCAGTACTTTCAGGAACTAAAAATATCCCAAGAGACCTAAAGTATGTTCATCATTTAAGTTGGAGGATATGGACATATGGCAATCAAATTCCTGATCAAAATGTTTGGAGACACTTTGATGCCAAAAATACTCTTTTGAGCATCATCTATTTAGACACTCATATGCCTCCAGAACATGTTGGCCAATAAAACATATTTCCATTTATGTCCTGCCAAGTCACACTCATTAGCTAAAAATTCTCATTTTGCAGTTTTATAAAAAGGACTTGCAGTACCATGTTTCAAAGTTAAAATTTTTATGATTTTTTTGTTTACTACAACTTAATTTTGAGACATTAACTTCATTCTGTCCTTCACTAAATCTTTGATCACAGACTGTAATAAAGTTAAAAAGACATTCATAGATAATCTTCTCTAGCAGTGCTCACTTCTGCTCATAGGCAATGATATAATGAGAAATCGGGAAGAAAGAAATAAGAAGTAGTACAAGAATATGAAACAAATGGATCTGAATAATTCACTGATTTAAGTACATCATAATAGAATTCAAATGTGTTTGAAAAAACTTTAATTACTAGGTTATTTGCATTATCTTTTATCTTACATTACATTTTTATCCCATGCTTTGAAGGGTTGATTACAAAATAAATTAACATCTTTGGTTTTTCCCTTGTGAAGTGAGGGTTTGACCCAATAGAAGTTAACCCCTCTAAATTACTAGGACGTTACATACTTCTAAGCAGGTTAGACCCAGGCCTGTATCCTCTCCTTTACTGTATTTAAATATACATTCAAGATTGAACATTAAACTGGGAACTGACAAGAATAACAATTCTTTGACATGCCAAGTTTCACTGAGTTTCTGTTACGCTTTCGAATTGGGAATTGTGAGGGAAAAGATATATTAGTTTTCCATTGCTGTGTAACAAGCTACCTCAAACCTAGTGACTTTAGACAAGTTACTCCAAAGGAGTGGTTTAAAACAACACCCATTTGTTGTCTCATATTTCTCTGTGGGTCAAAAGTCCAGCATTTATAAACTGGGCTCTCTTGTGAAGTTTTCTTTTCAGGGCTCTCTTTTCAAGCTGTCAGTCCAGCTATATTTTCAACTGGAGCTAAGGGTTAATTTTGAAGTTCATTGGTTATTGGCAAAATTTAGTTCCTTGTGGTTGTAAGGCTGATGCCTCTGTTTTCTTGTGGGACATCAACTAGGGGACATTCTCAGGTCCTAGCTGTGTAGCCTTCTCCACAATATGGCAGTTTACTCTTATAAGGCCAGCAGGGAATCTCACTTCGGATCTCTCTCATCACTTCTAAAGGCTGATTTCAGTAGACTAGGTTACCCGAATAATCTTCCTCTTCATTAATGGAAAGTCAACTGACTTGGGACCTTAGTTACATCTGTTAAATTCCATATGACCAAATATAATAACCAAAGTGATTTGGCATTCTTCACAAATTCAAGAAAAGATGATTACACAAGGGCAGAAAATTTGAGTCACCTTAGAATTCTGCTTACCACAGACAAAAAAAATAAGTATCATAATACAATAAAACTTTTCCAACATAGAAATAAAAAAAACATGTAACTTGAAGATAATTTTAGGCAAAGAAATTAGGAAATCTTTTGTGACTATGGAAACAAGCTAGATTTCATGATTTTTTCTTCTCATGTAGATATAGAATTTAAGATAGAGTTAAGTTTAGTAATATCATAACAATCTCATTTTCTTTTATGGAGATCAATTTTAAATCCTATAACTTGATGAAGATCAGGCACTTTCAATTATAGTGACTAAAAAGATGAAGTATCAGAATCAGAAACCACCTTAAATCCTGACTCAATATTTGGCAATAGAAAAATAATTTGCAACTTCCATCCATATTTAATTTGTGACTAAAAAATATGTTTATTTATGAAATTTCCATTTGGGCCCAGGACATTTAGGTATACTATTGAACAAATGTATTTGTTTGGGAAGCATGCCTTTTAATTTATCTTAACTCTTTCTGGAGTCAAGTCAGTAGTAAGGGTCCATTCTCTTACTTACTTTGAGATATAGATAAAATAGAATATCACTATCTATATTTGGGAATATATTAGCCTCCTCTTGTCAGTGTTAATGTAGCATAACTGTCAGATAATTACAATGAGTAAAATTATAATTCTTTATCTTTGAATGTTTAAATATATGTTTTATCTTCTCTTTCATACGATTATCCTGGGAAATATGAAAGGTTTTATCATGCCATATAGAGAAATAGACTTAGAAATAGCCTTAATTATTATTGTTAAGATTTAAAGGTGATAGATATTTTAATGTCAATTGTTACATAATTAATCCTTTAATTTCAATATTTATAGAAAATTATCAGTAGAAGAAAAGGCTCATAGGAAATACTAAACTTGAAGAGAAAGGTGGAGACAAAAATCAAGAGTTAAAAAAAAGAAAACACAAAAACACTTCAGTCAGACATTATCAAAGAGATGGTCAAAAACAACTTAATATGGAGAGGGGGCGGTCCTAAGATGGTGGAGGAATAGGACGGGGAGACTACTTTCTCCCTCACAAATTCCTCAAAAGAACATTTAAATGCTGAGCAAACTCCACAAAACAACTTCTGAATGCTGGCAGAGGACAACAGTCACCCAGAAAAGCAGATGATTGTCTTCAAAAACAGGTAGGAAAAAATAAAAGACGAAAAAAAGAGACAAAGGAGGTGGGGAGGGAGCTCCGTCCCGGGAAGGGAAGCCCATCCCAGGAAGGGAAGCCCATCCCAGGAAGGGAAGCCCGTCCTGGGAAGGGAATTTTAAGAAGAGAGGTTTCCAAACACCAGGAAACACTCTCCCTGCCGAGTCTGTGGCGAGCCTTGGAAACACAGAGGGCAACATAACAGGAAGGGAAAAATAAATAAATAATTAAAACCAACAGATTACAAGCCCAACAGTAACTCCCCCAGCGGAAAAGCAGCACAGATGCCTGCATCCGCCATTAACACGTGGGGGCAGGGCAGGGAGGCACGGGAAGCGTGGGCTGCAGTGTTTTGTAAGAATCGGGCGGGAACGCCCTGCATGTAACCAGAACGAACTAATTTGGGCTAGCAAACCAGACTGTTGGATAGCTACCACACAAAAAGCTCGAACATAAGACACCGCCAGGACTGCGCACAGAACAAAGGATGGAATGCTAAAAGCCGGCTGCAGACAATCCCCCGCCGGTGACAGGCAGCCAGAGCCAAAAGGGCTGGAAGGGGGCAATCACAGCCCCGGAGAGACTTTACCTACCAAACTGTAAGCAGGCTTCTTTGCTAAGACTTCTGGGGGTGCTGGACAGTCACCATCTGCCTCACAAGGGGCGCCAGTGGTACACCCAGAGAACTGAGCAGCAGAGACGGGAAAGGCGACAAGTCACAGCGACCGCGCTCGCCAAACTCCTGAGCTACTCAGACCTGGGAAGGGCACAAAATGCAGTCGCAACTGAATCTGTGCCTCTGAGGGCTACCTGAGCACCGAACCTGAGTGGCTTGGACCGGAGAGGTGCATGCAGCCTAGGGCCGGCCTCAGACGGTTCCCGGTGGAGCAACTTAGAGCCTGAGAGGTTTGTGCACCATGAGCAGGGGCAGGCACAGCAGGGCTGAGACACTGCGTGCACACGACAGTATTATTTGTTTGCTGCATCCCTCCCTCCCCGCAGCGTGACTGAACAAGTGAGCCTAAAAAAAAAAAAAAAAAAAAGTGTCCAACACCGCCCCCTCCCTGTGTCAGGATGGAAATCAGACACTGAAGAGACCAGAAAACAGAAGTTAAACAGAGGGAAACGCCTTGGAAGTGGCCTGACACTGCCCACAACACCAGAGAAAGGGCCAGATATATCTTTACTATTTTTACATTCTTTTTTTTTTCTTTTCTTTTCTTTTTCTTTTTTTTTTTTTTTTTGTTTTTTGGTGATGCTGTTGTGGGGTTGTTTTTTCTTCTTTTCTTCTTCTTCTTCTTCTTTTTTTTTTTTCTAACTTTTTAAAATTGTTAAGTCCTCTATTTCTCGTCTAATTTTTATTTCTATACCCTACTATTACTTAAAAAAAAAAAACACCCTATTTTTTAAAGCAAACACCATATATAGTCTTTGTGCGGCTTTTGTTGGTGTTTTTAAATAATTCTTGTGGATATTTTTTTCCTTCTTCTTTTCTTTAATATTGTATTTTTGAAAATCCAACCTCTACTCTAGATTTTTAATCTCTGCTTTTAGGTTTTTGTTGTCAATTTTGTACATTTAAAAACCCAAACTTCACTACCCAAGTTTACCTGAGAGCGAGATTACTGGCTTGACCAGTCTCTCCTCCTTTGGACTCTCCTTTTTCTCCACCAGGTGACCTCTGTCTCTTCCCTCCCCCTTCTCCTCTCTATCCAACTCTGTGAATCTCTGTGTGTTCCAGATGGTGGAGAACACATAAGGAACTGGTTACTGGCTGGATTTGTCTCTCTCCTTTTCATTTCCCTCTTTTACCCTCAAGGACACCTCTGTCTACTTCCTCCCTCTCCTTTTCCCTGTATAACTCCGTGAATAACTGAGTGGTCCAGACTGTGGAACACACATAAGGAAGTGATTACTGGCTAGCTTGTTCTCTCCTCTTTTGATCCCACCTCATCTCATTCCAGTTACCTCTAACTACCCCTTCCTTCTTCTCTTCTCCATGTAGCTCAGTGAACCTCTCTGGGTGTCCCTCAATGTGGAGAAACTTTTCATCTTTAAACTAGATGTTTAATCATCAGTGCTGTATAGATGGAGAAGTTTTGAGGCTACTGTAAAAATAAAACTGAAAACCAGAAGCAGGAGGCTTAAGTCCAAATCCTGAGAACATCAGAGAACTCCTGAATCCAGGGAACATTAATCAATAGGAGCTCATCAAACACCTCCATACCTACACTGAAACCAAGCTCCACCCAAGGGCCAACAAGTTCCAGAGCAAGACATACCACGCAAATTCTCCAGCAACACAGGAACACACCCCTGAGCTTCAATATACAGGCAGCTCAAAGTTACTCCAAAACCATTGACGTCTCATAACCCATGACTGGTCACTCCACTGCACTCCAGAGAGAAGAAACCCAGCTCCACCCACCAGAACTCCAACACAAGCCTCGCTAGCCAAGAAACCTTGACAAGCCACTGATACAACCCCACCCACAGTGAGGAAGCTCCATAATAAAGAGAACTCCACAAATTCCCAGAATATAGAAAGGCCACCCCAAATGCAGCAATATAATCAAGATGAAGAAAGAGAGGAATACTCAGCAGGTAAAGGAACAGGAGAAATGCCCACCAAACCAAACAAAAGAGGATGAGATAGGGAATCTACCTGAGAAAGAATTCTGAATGTTGATAGTGAAAATGATCCAAAATCTTGAAATAAAAATGGAATCACAGATAAATAGCCTGGAGACAAGGATTGAGAAGATGCAAGAAAGGTTTATCAAGGACTTAGAAGAAATACAAAAGAGTCAATATATAATGAATAATGCAATAAATGAGATCAGATGGAGGCAACAAATAGTAGAATATCGGAGGCAGAAGATAGGATTAGTGAAATAGAAGATAGAATGGTAGAAATAAATGAATCAGAGAGGAAACAAGAAAAATGAATTAAAAGAAATGAGGACAATCTCAGAGACCTCCAGGACAATATGAAATGCTCCAACATTCGAATTATAGGAGTCCCAGAAGAAGACAAAAAGAAAGACCATGAGAAAATCCTTGAGGAGATAATAGTTGAAAACTTCCCTAAAATGGGGAAGGAAATAATCATCTAATCCAAGAAACCCAGAGAGTTCCAAATAGGATAAACCCAAGGCAAAACATCCCAAGACACATATTAATCAAATTAACAAATATAAAACACAAAGAACAAATATTAAAAGCAGCAAGGGAAAAACAACAAATAACACACAAGGGCATTCCCATAAGGATAACAGCTGATCTCTCAATAGAAACTCTTCAGGCCAGGAGGGAATGGCAAGACATACTTAAAGTGATGAAAGAAAATAACCTACAGCCCAGATTACTGTACCCAGCAAGGATCTCATTCAAATATGAAGGAGAAATCAAAAGCTTTCCAGACAAGCAAAAGCTGAGAGAATTCAGCACCACCAAACTAGCTCTCCAACAAATGCTAAAGGATATTCTCCAGACAGGAAACACAAAAAGGGTGTATAAACCGGAACCCAAAACAATAAAGTAAATGGTAATGGGATCATACTTATCAATAATTACGTTAAACGTAAATGGGTTGAATGCCACAACCAAAAGGCAAAGACTGGCTGAATGGATACAAAAACAAAACCCCTCTATATGCTGTTTACAAGAGACCCACCTCAAAACAAGGGACACATACAGACTGAAAGTGAAGGGCTGGAAAAAGTTATATCACGCAAATAGAGACCAAATGAAAGCAGGAGTGGCACTACTCATATCCAATAAAATAGACTTTAAAACAAAGGCTGTGAAAAGAGACAAAGAAGGCCACTACATAATGATCAAAGGATCAATCCAAGAAGAAGAGATAATAATTATAAATATACATGCACCCAACATAGGAGCATCACAATATGTAAGACAAATGCTAACAAGTATGAAGGGGAAATTAACAATAACACAGTAATAGTGGGAGACTTTAATACCCCACTCACACCTATGGACAGATCAACTAAACAGAAAATTAACAAAGAAATGCAAACTTTAAATGATACAATAGACCAGTTAGACCTAACTGATATCTATAGGACATTTCACCCCAAAACATTGAATTTCACCTTTTTCTCAAGTGCTCATGGAACCTTCTCCAGGATAGATCACATCCTGGGCCATAAATCTAACTTTGATAAATTCAAAAAAATAGAAATCAGTCCAAGCATCTTTTCTGACCATAATGCATTAAGATTAGCTCTCAATTACAGAAGAAGAAGTATTAAAATATGCAAACATATGGAGGCTGAACAACACGCTTCTGAATAACCAACAAACCACAGAAGAAATGAAAAAAGAAATCAAAATATGCATAGAAACAAATGAAAATGAAAACACAACAACCCAAAACCTGTGGGACACTATAAAAGCAGTGCTAAGAGGAAAGTTCATAGCAATACAGGCATACCTCAAGAAACAAGAAAAAAGACAAATGAATAACCTAAGTCTACACCTAAAGCAACTAGAAAAGGAAGAAATGGAGAACTCCAGGGTTAGTAGAAGGAAATACATCTTAAAAATTAGGGCAGAAATAAATGCAAAAGAAACAAAAGAGACCATAGCAAAAATCAACAAAGCCAAAAGCTGGTTCTTTCAACTGATAAATAAAACTGACAAACCATTAGCCAGACTCATTAAGAAACAAAGAGAGAAAAATCAAATCAATAAAATTAGAAACGAAAATGGAGAGATCACAACAGACAACACAGAAATACAAAGGATCATAAGAGACTACTACCAGCAATTATATGCCAATAAAATGGACAACGTGGAAGAAATGGACAAATTCTTAGAAAAGTACAATTTTCCAAAACTAAACCAGGAAGAAATAGAAAATCTTCACAGACCCATCACAAGCACGGAAATTGAAACTGTAATCAGAAATCTTCCAGCAAACAAAAGCCCAGGTCCAGACGGCTTCACAGCTGAATTCTACCAAAAAGTTAGAGAGGAGCTATCACCTATCCTACTCAAACTCTTCCAGAAAATTGCAGAGGAAGGTAAACTTCCAAACTCATTCGAGGAGGCCATCATCACCCTAATACCAAAACCTGACAAAGATGCTACAAAAAAGAAAACTACAGGCCAATATCACTGATGAACATAGATGCAAAAATCCTCAACAAAATTCTAGCAATCAGAATCCAACAACACATTAAAAAGATCATACACCATGACCAAGTGGACTTTATCCCAGGGATGCAAGGATTCTTCAATATCCACAAATTAATCAGTGTAATTCACCACATTAACAAATTGAAAAATAAAAGCCATATGATTACCTCAATAGATGCAGAGAAGGCCTTTGACAAAATTCAACATCCATTTATGACAAAACCCCTCCAGAAAGCAGAAATAGAAGGAACATACCTCAACATAATAAAAGCTATATATGACAAACCCACAGCAAATATTATCCTCAATGGTGAAAAATTGAAAGCATTTCCCCTAAAGTCAGGAACAAGACAAGGGTGCCCACTTTCACTGCTACTATTCAACATAGTTCTGGAAGTTTTGGCCACAGCAATCAGAGCAGAAAAAGAAATAAAAGGAATCCAAATTGGAAAAGAAGAAATAAAACTCTCACTGTTTGCAGATGACATGATTCTCTACATAGAAAACCCTAAAGACTCCACCAGAAAATTACTAGCGCTAATCAATGAATATAGTAAAGTTGCAGGATATAAAATTAACACAGAGAAATCCTTTGCATTCCTATACACTAATAACAAGAAAGTGGAAAAAGAAATTGAGGAAACAATTCCATTCACCATGCAATGAAAAGAATAAAATACTTAGGAATATATCTACCTAAAGAAACTAAAGACCTATATATAGAAAACTATAAAACACTGATGAAAGAAATCAAAGAGGACACTAATAGATGGAGAAACATACCATGTTTATGGATCAGAAGAATCAATATAGTGAACTTTAGTACACTACCCAAAGCAATCTACAGATTCAATGCAATCCCTATCAAGCTACTAGTGGTATTTTTCACAGAACTAGAACAAATAATTTCAAGATTTGCATGGAAATACAAAAAAAACTCTAAAAGCCAAAGCAATCTTGAGAAAGAAGAATGGAACTGGAGGAATCAACCTGCCTGACTTCAGGCTCTACTACAAAGCCACAGTCATCAAGACAGTAGGGTACTGGCACAAAGAGAGAAATATAGATCAATGGAACAAAATAGAAAGCCCAGAGATAAATCCACACACATATGGACACCTTATCTTTGACAAAGGAGGCAAGAATATACAATGGAGTAAAGACAATCTCTTTAACAAGTGGTGCTGAGAAAACTGGTCAACCACTTGTAAAAGAATGGAACTAGATCACTTTCTAACACCACACACAAAAATAAACTCGCAATGGATTAAAGATCTAAATGTAAGACCAGAAACTATAAAACTAGAGGAGAACATAGGCAAAACACTCTCCGACATAAATCACAGCAGGATCCTCTATGATCCACCCCCAGAATTCTGGAAATAAAAGCAAAAATAAACAAATGGGATCTAATTAAACTTAAAAGCTTCTGCACAACAAAGGAAAATATAAGCAAGGTGAAAAAACAGCCTTCTGAATGGGAGAAAGTAATAGCAAATGAAGCAACTGACAAACAACTAATCTCAAAAATATACAAGCAACTTATGCAGCTCAATTCCAGAAAAATAAATGACCCAATCAAAAAATAGGCCAAAGAACTGAATAGACATTTCTCCAAAGAAGACATACAGATGCCTAACACACACATGAAAAGATGCTCAACATCACTCATTATCAGAGAAATGCAAATCAAAACCACAATGAGGTACCACTTCACACCAGTCAGCATGGCTGTGATCCAAAAGTCTACAAGCAATAAATGCTGGAGAGGGTATGGAGAAAAGGGAACCCTCTTACCCTGTTGGTGGGAATGCAAACTAGTACAGCCACTATGGAGAACAGTGTGGAGATTCCTCAAAAAATTGCAAATAAAACTGCCTTATGATCCAGCAATCCCACTGCTGGGCATACACACCAAGGAAATCAGAATTGAAAGAGACACATGTACCCCAATGTTCATCGCAGCACTGTTTATAATAGCCAGGACATGGAAACAACCTAGATGTCCATCAGCAGATGAATGGATAAGCAAGCTGTGGTACATATACACAATGGAGTATTACTCAGCCATGAAAAAATACATTTGAATCAGTTCTAATGAGATGGATGAAACTGGAGTCGATTATACAGAGTGAAGTAAGCCAGAAAGAAAAACACCAATACAGTATACTAACACATATATATGGAATTTAGAAAGATGGCAATGATGACCCTGTATGCGAGACAGCAGAAGAGAGACAGATGTGTTGAGCAGACTTTTGGACTCTGGGGGAGAGGGAGAGGGTGGGATGATCTGGGAGGATGACATTGAAACATGTATACTATCATGTAAGAAATGAATCGCCAATTTATGTCCAATGCATGATACAGGATGCTTGGGGCTGGTGCACGGGGATGACCCAGAGAGATGTTGTGGGGAGGGATGTGGGAGGGGGGTTCATATTTGGGAGCACATGTGCACCCATGGTGGACTCAGGTCAATGTATGGCAAAACCAATACAGTATTGTAAAGTGAAATAAAGTAAAAAAAAAAAAAAAAGAAAAATGAAATTTTCATAGAGTTATATTTGTTGCTCAGTATCAGCAGCAGTAGCAGCATTAGTAAGTTGGTAAATGCCACATAGCCCATAAGAGTAATTTCTAAATATGTTAAATAAAAGAAATGTTTGTGAAAAGTCTGGAATTCTTTAACAAAACATGATATTTAAGAACAAAAATTGGGTTTTGACTCAGCTTGTGCTTTTTAAGGCATATAGTATCTTCAGTTCAGTTCAGATCAGTCACTCAGTCATGTCCAACTCTTTGCAACACGCCACGTTTCCCTGTCCATCACCAATTCCTGGGGCTTGCTTTAAACTCATGTCCATTGAGTTGGTGATGCCATTCAACCATCTCATCCTCTGTTGTCCCCTTCTCTTGCCTTCAATCCTTCCCAGCATCAATGTCTTTTCCAATGAGTCAGTTCACCACATCAGGTGGCCTAAGTATTGGATCTTCAGCCTTAGCATCCATCCTTCCAATGAATATTAAGGACTGATTTCCTTTATACATCCACACGTGACTACTGGAAAAACCATAGCTTTGACTAGACAGATCTTTGTTGGTAAAATAATGTCTCTGCTTTTTTTTTGTCTCTGCTTTTTAATATGCTGTCTAGACCAGTCCATTCTAAAGGAGATCGGTCCTGGGTGTTTTTTGGAAGGAATGATGCTAAAGCTGAAACTCCAGTACTTTGGCCACCTCATGCGAAGAGTTGACTTATTGGAAAAGACTCTGATGCTGGGAGGAATTGGGGGCAGGAGGAGAAGGGGACGACAGAGGATGAGATGGCTGGATGGCATCACCGACTCCAGTGGACGTGAGTTTGAGTGAACTCCGGGAGTTGGTGATAGACAGGGAGGCCTGGTGTGCTGCAATTCATGGGATCGCAAAGAGTCGAACACGACTGAGCGACTGAACTGACTGACTGACTGACTGAGGTTGGTCATAGCTTTTGTTCCAAGGAGCAAGCTTACACTTATTAAAATTATAGTGAATATAACATGCCTGTTCTAGAATATGGAAATCATATCCACAAGCATAAACTTTGATGGGTTATTCATTTAGAAACCAAAAATGAATGTGGCTGGAATGTGGCTGCAACCAAGTTACATGGAGGGGTAAGATTCAATTTGTAATCCTAAATTCAAAATTATGCCAATGTAAACTTAATGAAATAAAAGTTTCTTCACTATTTATTATACTGGCTTTATAATATCAATATAATAACTATGAAAACAAAAATGATAAAAGTAATCAAAAACTATATGTGATAGTAGTAATTTTTGTAGTTCATTCATATACAGTGTCTCCTTTGATATAAGGCCTAAAAATAAATATCAATATTATTATCATACATTTATCTATTCAACAAGTAATTAGTGTGACCGTAATATATGCCAGAATCTCTGGTAGTAAGTAGACATATCATATCTTAAAGGAAGAAGAGATTTTTTTTTTCCTACTCATTAGATTCTGTAAATGTGGCTTTTGACTCTTATTAATAAAAAAACAGAAAGAAGAAAAAATGCCAATTTTATTTATGTTAATGAATTTTTTATGTACACAGGGGTTATATAAAAGTGAAGAACTTTAAGAAATGGTTTAACTCAAAAGCTTATATATCTTTTTAACCAAGTATGATAAATTGTGGACAAGTGACCAGAAAAAGGAAAGGGGGTTTGTGCCTCTCAGGGTGATAAACTGTAAAAGGAAAGGGAAAGGGAAGTCGCTCAGTCGTGTCCGACTCTTTGCAGCCCCATGGACTGTAGCCCACCAGACTCCTCCGTCCCTGGGATTTTCCACGCAAGATACTGGAGTGGGTTGCCATTTCCTTCTCCAGGAGATCTTCCCGACCCAGGGATTGAACCCTGGTCTCCCGCATTGTAGGCAGATGCTTTACCATCTGAGCCACCAGGGAAGATAAATTGCAGGAAGGTAGACTATGAGGGGAACTGATGGTAAATAGCTTCTCTGGAGGCTGAGAGGTAAAGAATCGGCCTGCCAGTGCAGGAGACATGGATTTGATCCCTGAGTTGGGAAAATACTCTGAGGAAGGAAATAGCAATCCACTCCAGTATTGTTGTCTGCAGAATTCCATGGACAGAGGAGCCTGATAAGCTACAGACCATGGGTTAGCCAAAGAGTTGAACATGACTTCTTGACTAAACCACAACAACTAACCCACCCCAACATAATTAAGGGTTATTTGGTATGGTTACTTTAGGCAGACTCATCTCCATGCTGCCCACCTCCCTCTTCCTATTATGGGAGCATGGAGGACTTCTTCACAAGGGGATTTGTGTCCTGCTTTAGAGCTCCTCTTGTGTCACAGTTGCATCAGCTCAAAGTACTTCATGTCCCAAAGTAACAGATCTTAGTGTAACATTCTGATCTCCTTCAACAAACATACAATATCACTACAAAGAGGGAGAAAAAGCACATGTATTTTTGAGACAGACCTTGAGGTCTTTGTGCTTGCTTTTTTTTTTCAACAGACCACACTTCATCCCAAGACTTGCATTTTTATTCTTTCATGCTTCATTTTGCTTGTCACTTTTGTGAGGTTTTTTCTTTTTTTTGACCAACCAAATTAAATTAATTTCCATGGGCTATTTTCCCTAATTGTAGACTGTGTTTTCCTTCACAGGCCATGTTAAGGAGTCAGCATTTGATTGTAAGCTTTTTTAAGCAGTGGATGAAGATAGCCCTCAATTTTTAAATAAGAAAATAAAATCCCAAAGAATAAAATAACACATTAAAAGTCAAAGACAGTAAGTAGCAAAGTTGGGATAAATTCTGGTATACAGACTAAAAACTCTTTTTTCTACTATGCTATGGTGTTTCAATAAATTCCTTAGAGCAGTCGTTCTTAACTGCATCTAGTTTATCTCCCCAGGGGCCACTGGCAAGGGCAGGGGACACTTTTGGTTTTTAACGCATAGTGTGTTGGGGGGAGTGGGCTGAGGCATCTTTTGAATATGGTATAAGGATCCTGGTATTCATCCTACAATACACAGTACATCTTCCACTACAAAATATTACCCAGCCCAAATTAACAAATGCATTGCTGTTAAGAAACTCAGCATTAGAATCTTAAAACAATAAAAGCAATATTTAATTATGTAATTTTTTTTTTACATACAAACGATATAAAACACTTAAGGTCTTTCTAATAGTTTCCCAAGACTAGTTTACCCATATCATTATTTAACAAGATAAATTACGAACATAACCAGAAGTCTCAAATTAAAGTCATGGCTTGATTTGACAAATATGTTATTTCCTAGTTGTCAAAAAACATGGAAGATATATATGCATTTTGTAGTCCTTTGCTAAAGGATTGCTCTGAGTCTCCCTAGCTTCCTGAGAGTAATCTAGACTCACATATCAGATCTTTATAAGGATGCAAATGTTAATTTTAAATTTAATTTCTAATTTTGCCATACAGAAGATTTGAAAATGAAATTGTCAGTGAAATCAATGAAAGTATAAGTAAGACGTATTTTAAAATCAATCATCTATTGTAAACTATCATGTAAAAATCACAAACATTTCAAGCGTAGGATGTGGCCCAGAGTATTTTTTTTTCCCCTATCACTGTGAATAAGTAACCAACTTATGTAAGAAATCAATGAAAAGAACAAACCAGAACAAACAGAAGGTCGGATGGTATAGGACATCTCTGCTCACTTTGAAAGGCGCAGTGTCTTGCGTGCAAGCAGTCTCCTGTGTGTAGACTGCCTGCAGATGCCGAGAACAGACAGGCAGCCCTGCAGGCACCATCAGAGCAGAGAGCTTCGACACTCAAAGAAAGGTTCAGGACCACCAGAGTCAGAGAGGTGAGGGGTCGGCAACAGCAGACTCTCCATCTAACAATGTTAGTCAGTCGCTCAGTCCTGTCACAAGATCCCATCTAGCGTTATTCACTAGGAAAGCACAATCCTGTCGGCTTTAGCAAGGAAAGCCTTTATTGTATATTGGTCTTCACACATTCTAATTAGATTTCCCACATAACCTCTCAAAAATTGGCCATCAGAGAGATGAAGAAATCAGCTGAAACGGTTAAAGTACACAGGTAATTTGTTTATTTACTGGATTAAGTCAAATCAATTTGCGCATATATGCACTGCTACAGAAAGCTGCTCTTTACGCTTTTTTTTGCTTGTTTTTTTTTTTTTTTCACACACACAAAAATGTGATCCAAATACAGTTTCTTTCTGAGGTACTGGGGATTAATGTTGGTGGTGGTTTAGAAACTAAGTCGTGTCTAACTCTGTGACCTATGGATTGTAGCCCATCAGGCTCCTCTGTCCATGAGATTTCCCAGGCAAGAAAACTGGAGTGGGTAGCCGTTTCCTTCTCCAGGAGATCTTCCTGACCCAGCAATTGAACTCAGGTCTCCTGCATTGCAGGTGGATTCTTTACCGAGTCAATATATTAATCATCTTAATTTGGAGAGGGACACAATTCATACATTAACAAAATCTATCACAAAGTGCAATCTCTGTGCAGTATGCAGTTGTGATTCACGTGGCTGTTAAGCACATATCATTTCACTACAGTACTCGTGTCTGAAGTTTTGTAGATTAAACTTAATAATGAATACTATACAAAGTGATTGCTTTTGTTTATTGGTTTCACAATAAATAGCAACCATTCTTTTCACAGGGTCCAAAACAAGAAGATCAACTATTAATTAAAATTAAGGCAAACAAAGTAAAGTTTAAGAATTGGACTTCTAAAACTACTTGTGTTTAAATTTTCTGGAAATTTTTAGTTTACTATTTTAATATATTTGTATATATATAATATATAAACATTAGAGATATTGAAGCACAGTGACTAGAATAATGGATGATTTAAGTAAACCCATTGTATATTCTTTAAACATGTAAAATATCTGATACAATGCAAAAGGGGAAAGTGCCTTATTTACCCACTTAAAATACTGTATATATAGAAAATAAATATTTTTGGCATTCATTATAAAAGACTATGGTCCCGACCCAGAAATCGAACCAGGATGTCTGGCACTGCAGGTGGATTTTTTACCAACTGAGCTATCAGGGAAGCCCAAACAACTTAAAATATATCCTTTTTAAGAAAAAAATTTTTACTATCTTAAAAAGACAACTAAGTATATCTTTTGGAGAGAGATCATAATTTTCAGACTTAAAATTTGAAATTTAAAAACTTGACATACTTTTAATTCTGGTGAATTTTTTAAAGCTACCTCCAAAATAAGATAAAAATATAGCATGTATGGGTTTTAAAGGAAATAAAAAGTTAGAAAAATGAAATTACCTGAAAAAATTGTGAGAAATTAGAGATGAAAAAATAACTTACAGAATTAGTAATAAAACTATGTTCTCTATATGAACCACTTGTAAAAATATTTTGCAGAACAAAGATGAGACAGAGCAACACATTTTATATATAGCACTCACTACAACACAGAGGAATCTAATTATGGCTTAAATGAAAATGGCACACATATAATTTAATAGTTTCTGCAGTAAAAATCATTCATTGTAATAATTATCACATCCAAATCTTAGCATCATCCTTCTGAAATCTCTGAAGATTTTCAGTTGAATTTGTAACCCTATGGAATTGTAACCTGCCAGGCCTCTCTATCCATGGGATTCTCCAGGCAAGAGTACTGGAGTGGGTTGTCAAGCCCTTCTCCAGGGATCTTCCTGACCCAGGGATCGAAACTATATCTCTTATGTCTCCTGCACTGGCTGGTTGGTTCTTTACCACGAGTGCTACTGGAAAACCCTAGTCTAGGTTTAGATTCCTTTCATTTAGTATTTTAAAACTTTATTTATTTTAATTGGAAGATAATTGCTTTACAATATTGTATTGGTTTCTGCCATGCATCAACATGAATCAACCATAGGTATACATGTATCCCCTCCCTTGTGAACCTCCCTCTCTCCACCCACTACTGTAGGTGGTCACAGAGCACCCATATGAGCTCTTTGCATCATACAGCAAATTTTCACTGGCTATCTATTTTATTAATTTAGGGTTTTGTAAAGGTAAGAAAAAGATAATCGAGGACTTTAATGATCTAAAATTCTTATGCTGAAATCTTAACTCCCAGTACTTCAGAATATAACTATATTTTTGAGATATAGTGGGCACTAATTCAGTATGACTGATGTCCTTTAAGAAGAGAATAGATTACAGACACGCACAGAGGGAAGCCATTATGATGACACAGAGAGAAAGCGGTTATCTGCAAGTCAGAAAGAGAGGCCTCTGAGGATACCAAAACTGCTGACATTTTGATCTCAGATTTCTGGCATCAGAAAATAAATTTTTTTCATTTAAGGCACTCATTCTGTGGTATTTTGATATGCCACTATACCAAACTAGTGCAAGGATCTGTGAGCCTACACTCAGTTCAGTTCAGTCGCTCAGTCGTGTCTGACTCTTTGCGACACCATGAATCGCAGCATGCCAAGCCTCCCTGTCCATCACCATCTCCCAGAGTTAACTCAGACTCATCTCCATCGAGTCAGTGATGCCATCCAGCCATCTCATCCTCTGTCGTCCCCTTCTCCACCAGCCCCCAATCCCTCTCAGTATCAGACTCTTTTCCAATGAGTCAAATCTTTGCATGAGGTGGCCAAAGTACTGGAGTTTGTTTCAGCATCATTACCTGCAAAGAAATCTCAGGGCTGATCTCATTCAGAATGGACTGGTTGGATCTTCTTGCAGTCCAAGGGACTCTCAAGAGTCTTCTCCAACACCACAGTTCAAAAGCATCAATTCTTCAGTGCTCAGCTCTCTTCACAATCCAACTCTCACATCCATACATGACCACAGGAAAAATCACAGCCTTGACTAGACGGATCTTTGTTGGCAAAGTAATGTCTCTGCTTTTCAATATGCTGTCTAAGTTGGTCATAACTTTTCTTCCAAGGAGTAAGCGTCTTTTAATTTCATGGCTGCAGTTACCATCTACAGTGATTTTGGAACCCCCCAAAATAAAGTCTAATACTGTTTCCACTGTTTCCCCATCTTTTTCCAATGAAGTGATGGGACTGAATGCCATGATCTTCGTTTTCTGAATGTTGAGCTTTAAGCCAACTTTTTCACTCTCCACTTTCACTTTCATCAAGAGGCATTTTTTAGTTCCTCTTCACTTTCTGCCATAAGGATGGTGTCATCTGCATATCTGAGGATATAGATATTTCTCCTGGCAATCTTGATTCCAGCTTGTGTTTCTTCCAGTCCAGGGTTTTTCATGAGGTACTCTGCATAGAAGTTAAATATGCCGGGTGACAATATACAGCCTTGACGTACTCCTTTTCCTATTTGGAACCAGTCTGTAGTTCCATGTCCAGTTCTTACTGTTGCTTCCTGACCTGCATATAGGTTTCTCAAGAGGCAGGTGAGGTGCTCTGGTATTCCCATCTCTTGAAGAATTTTCTACAGTTTATTGTGGTCCACATAGTCAAAGGCTTTGGCATAGTCGATAAAGCAGAAATAGATGTTTTTTTTTGGATCTCTCTTGCTTTTTCAATGATTCAGTGGATGTTAGCAATTTGATCTCTGGTTCCTCTGCCTTTTCAAAAACTAGCTTGAATATTTAAAGTTCACAGTTCAAGTACTGCTAAAGCTTGGCTTGGAGATTTTTTAGCATTACTTTACTAGCATGTGAGATGAGTGCAATTGTGTGGTAGTTTGAGCATTCTTTGGCATTGCCTTTCTTTGGGATTGGAATGAAAACTGACCTTTTCCAGTCCTGTGGCCACTGCTGAGTTTTCCAAATTTTCTGGCATATGGAGTACAGCACTTTAACAGCATCGTCTTTCAGGATTTGAAATAGCTCAACTGGAATTCCATCACCTCCACTAGCTTTGTTCATAGTGATGCTTTCTAAGTCCCACTTGACTTCACATTCCAGGATGTCTGGCACTAGGTGAGTGATCACACCATCATGATTATCTTGGTCATGAAGCTTTCTTTGTACAGTTCCTCTGTGTATTCTTGCCACCTCTTCTTAATATTCTTCTGCCTCTGTTAGGTCCATACCATTTCTGTCATTTATTGAGCCCATCTTTGCATGAAATATTCCCTTGGTATCTCTGATTTTCTTGAAGAGATGTCTTGTCTTTCCCATTCTGTTGTTTTTCTCTATTTCTTTTCATTGATCACTGAGGAAGGCTTTCTTATCTCTTCTTGCTATTCTTTGGAACTCTGCATTCAGATGCTTATATCTTTCCTTTTCTCCTTTGCTTGTCACTTCTCTTCTTTTCCAGCTATTTGTAAGGCCTCCTCAGAGAGCCATTTTGCTTTTTTGCATTTCTTTTCCATGGGGATGGTCTTGATCCCTGTCTCCTGTACAATGTCACAAACCTCCATCCATAGTTCATCAGGCACTCTATCAGATCTAGTCCCTTAAATCTATTTCTCACTTCCACTGTATAATCATAAGGGATTTGATTTAGGTCATACCTGAATGGCCTAGTGGTTTTCCCTACTTTCTTCAATTTGAGTCTGAATTTGGCAATAAGGAGTTCATGATCTGAGCCACAGTCAGTGCCTGGTCTTGATTTTGTTGACTATATAGAGCTTCTCCATCTTTGGCTGCAAAGGATATAATCAATCTGATTTCGGTGTTGACCATCTGGTGATGTCCATGTGTAGAGTCTTCTTTTGTGTTGTTGGGAGAGGGTGTTTGCTATGACCAGTGCATTTTCTTGGCAAAACTCTATTAGTCTTTGCCCTGCTTCATTCCATATTCCAAGGCCAAATTTGCCTGTTACTCCAGTTGTTTCTTGACTTCCTACTTTTGCTTTCCAGTCCCCTATAATGAAAAGGACATCTTTTTGGCTGTTAGTTCTAAATCTTCATAGAACCGTTCAACTTCAGATTCTGCAGCGTTGCTGGTTGGGGCATAGACTTGGATTACTGTGATATTGAATGGTTTGCCTTGGAAACGAACAGAGATTATTCTGTCGTTTTTGAGATTGCATCCAAGTACTGCATTTCGGACTCTTTTGTTGACCATGATGGCTACTCCATTTCTTCTAAGAGATTGCTGCCCACAGTAGATATAATGGTAATCTGAGTTAAATTCACTCATTCACCCATTCCAGTCCATTTTAGTTCACTGATTCCTGGAATGTCAACGTTCACTCTTGCCATCTCTTGTTTGACAACTTCCAGTTTGCCTTGATTCATGGACTTTACCTTCCAGGTCCATGAATTCCAGCAATATTGCTCTTTACAGCATCGGACCTTGCTTCTATCACCAGTCACATCCACAACTGTGCATTGTTTTTGCTTTGGCTGCATCCCTTCATTCTTTCTGAGTTATTTCTCCACTGATCTCCAGTAGCATATTGGGCACCTACTGAGCTGGGGAGTTCCTCTCTCAGTATCCTATCATTTTGCCTTTTCATACTGTTCATGGGGTTCTCAAGGCAAGAATACTGAAGTGGTTTGCCATTCCCTTCTCCAGACGACCACATTTTGTCAGATCTCTCCACCATGCCCACCCATCTTGGGTTGCCCCACAGGGCATGGCTTAGTTTCATTGAGTTAGACAAGGCTGTGGTCCGAGTGTTTTTAGATTGACTAGTTTTCTGTGATTATGGTTTCAGTGTGTCTGCCCTCTGATGCCCTCTTGAAACACCTACCTTCTTACTTGGGTTTCTCTTACCTTGGGTGTGGGGTATCTCTTCACAGCGCTCCAGCAAAGTGCAGCCTCTGCTCCTTACCTTGGACGAGGTGTATCTCCTCACAGCTGCCCCTCCCAACCTTGGACATGGAATAGCTCCTCTAGGCCCTCTGGCGCCTGCGCAGCCACTGCTTCTTGGATGTGGGGTTGCTCCTCCCAGCTGCAGCCCCTGGCCTCAGACAGGGGTATCTCCTCTCAGCTGCTCCTGCGCTGTTGCAGCCTGGCACTCTCTGCCACCGACCCTGACCATGGATGCGATTAGATCCTCTGGGCTGCTGCCCTTCGGGCATGGGGTCCTCCCAGCTTCTGCCTTTGACGTCGGACGTGGGGTAGCTCCTCTCAGCCATGCTCTGCGTGCCGTTGCAGCCGTAAGGATAAAAATACATATATTTAAATACATAGCTCAAGTATGAATATTTATAAACAAGGTAAAAATATTTTTATGATATTAAATTCTAATTGCTCCTTTACAAAGAGTTGTGGAAATTTTAATCCAGGTAATATCTTTACATCTTTGTCTTGTTCTTCATTAAATCTTCTTTCTTGCAATCTGTCTTGACATCATGCACAAATCTATGTTCTCATTGTCTACATCCCACTCTAGCCTATACAAAATAATTCTTTAAAATGATATGACATTTCTGTCAAATTACAGAAAATGCAAACTAATCTGTTAGCAAAAGAAAGCAGATCAGTGGATGCCTGCCCCTTGGAGGGCAGGGAGGTACATGAGGAGAGAAATTATAGCATGAGTTCTAATATCAGTTGCAAATTATTTTTGCTATTAAATCACTCTTTCAACTTCATTTTTAAAAGATATTTAACTTTTTCTCTGTAATTGATTTATGCAATCATATAGTATCAAAATATAAACTCTTATTTTTCAGTAGCACTGAAAATGCCTATGCATCTACCTACTATCTCTCTCACACACACAGTGGGTTTTCTAAAGCTAGGTTAAAGTTCTCTACTTCATACTATTATTATTCCAAGTGTCCATTTCTGCATTTATTTCAATGCACTTTTATGGAAAATAGACTTTATAAAAGCATCATTTTTGGGGGGACAAAAAAATTTTCAGATTGAGAACAAGTGCCAGTAGTTTGGCTAGTACTTGGAATGTATCATTGTACAGAAGTTTTTGAGTTCTTTGATAAATTTTTGTACCTAATGTCCAAGCCTCCCCAGAATGGAATTCATTAGATTTATGTTTAACTTTTTAGGCTGCCTTCTTATCACCTACACTCTTTATGCATTGTAGAATTTTTCAGTAAACTAAGTTTATAAAGTGATATTTTATTTTCCTATTTTGTACTTCTCTGCAAGGTCTTCTGAGAGATTGTGACTTGCAGTAGTTTACCTAAATATTATGGTAATTATCAAACTTGTCTAATATAATTTATTTTAATATAGTTAATTTATTTTCTTTATAGTATTTATCACCCATAAAGAATGTTCTGGTGTCTATTTCAGCAATCTGTCCTTAAGGTCACTAATATATGTAGAAAAACTGAAATCAATTAAAGACCATTCAGATATCTTTAAATATTTTTTATCCACAAATGATTATAATTGATATGATAGTTATACCCTTGCATAATAGAATATTTTTTTACTCTTATCCTATGCTTTGGGCTTTCATTTCCTTAAGAGGAACAGAATTTATTTTTGAACAAGCCTCCTAATTCCATAATATGTATTGTGACTCCTTAAATTTTGTAAATATAATAAGAGATATTCCATAAAAATGTATAATTCCCCAAAATAGCAACATTGATTTCCTAAAATTAATAATGTATAAGATGAATATTTCCACTATTATCCTCTTGCAGAGATATCAATCTTTTATTCATTTTTTAAGAAGGAGACTTAAAAATCAGGGTTTATCTCTTTTTATTCTCAATAAAATGTTTTTTTAACTATCTGAATAATAAAAGTAGACAGGCCACCTTCTAGGCAGAAGCCTTCATTTCTACTTTAAAATTACATTTTTCATATCTATTTATACTTTATAATGTACCTCCAAGGGCTGAGTTCGCCAGAAAAAAAGTCAAGGACAAAATGGGCCCTTAATTATTAAATATGCCTCATACATAGTTCATAGCTATGACTTAACAAGTACTAAAAAAATTGCAAGTGCTTTTCTTAGAACGTGACATTCTAATTGTAATTCCATGTATTTTGATTTAAAACATTGCAATCATCTCTATGTATTAAACTGTCATTAACAATACAACATATAACTTTTCTCAAAACCCAGAGAAGGTTTGTGATATACAATATCTTTTCTTTGCCTCTCACAGCCACAGAGTCCTCATCTGACCTGAGATTGGCACCATTATTTTCCTTTTGGTTAAACAAAATCTAAGTCACTGTATTGTTAAAGATTCTCTGAAAAAAATATTCCTACCAAAAATGTTCTTTAGTAGCCACATTAGCAGAGATGAACTTATTAGATGGATGAGTCAAACTTTGAAAGGCACGGAGGAAAACCCATGAGTAGGTGATTCAAAATACTTGAAGCCTCAGCTTCATTGACTGTGATGAGGTGAGATGACCTGAGAAAGCATTTCACAGTACTTGGGACTTAGTATTGTGAATCCTAAATCTTAAACCTTGTGTAGGTACACTAATAGTGAGGCGCTGGATGCAGGGGAAATGAATGCAACCTTAGACGGTGCTCATGGGTTCAAACTCTTGACATTGGGACAGCAAAAAAGCACCTGTACAAAGCAGAGATGCCCTGGGTGATGAGGTGACTTGTGAGATAGTGGAGGAGGCCTAGTAACAACATAATAAATACATAGACTAAGTAGTGTCAACTGAAAAATAATGCACAACCTAAAAGTTGAGATTTATTTTATTCAGCAGAAATACCGAGGATTTAAGCCCAGGAGACAGCTTCTCAGATAGCTCTGAGAATGGATTATTCCAAAGGGACTAGAGAGGAGCCAAGATATATAGGAGTATTTGAAAGAAAAACAAATACAGGTGGTGAGAACATCAAAAGATTACTATTAATTAAAGAAAAACAAGATACCTCAAGTTAATGCATTTAACACTTTTTTAGGTATGGGGGGATGCAAGTGTCTGAACTCATTGAAATAACTCCTTTGATATGTGCCTTAACTGTCTGGGGCCCTTATCCTTTTTGGGGGCCTCCCAGGTGGCACAGGGGTAAATAATCCTCCTGCCAATGCAGGAGATGGAAGAGAAACAGGTTCAATCCCTGAGTCTGGAAGAACCCTTGGAAGAGGAAATGGCAAGTCAATCCAATATTCTTGCCTGGAAAATCCCATAGACAGAGGAGCCTGGTGGACTACAGTCCATGGGGTCACAAAAAGCAGGACAAGACTGAACAACTGAGTACATGCTGTTTTCTCCATCCTAAATCCCCTTGAAGTGTAATGTGGGGTGGGGTGGGGATGGGGCAACAGGGGTGCCCTGGCTGACAGCTTGATGGCTACAGCATTCTTTGTTTACTGATATGGCAGTGACATTCTTTCTTCTAAGAAGTCATCCAAAAGAAACATTCTACCCCAATATAGAATTTTTTTTTAACTTAAAACAAAAGTTTCTGTAAATACTGTTGTAAAGATTTTCTTGATAGTCTGAAATACACACTATTAAAATCATATTATAATTCACTTAATTTTTATTTTATGACTGCTCAATGGAATCAACAAATAAATATTTAAATCTCAATAATAATGCTATACACATAGAGAACTCTACATTAGAAACTATTCATGTGGTTTAATGTCATATCACTCTTTCTAGTGT
Organism: Capra hircus; assembly: GCF_001704415.2. Classification (NCBI taxonomy): domain Eukaryota; kingdom Metazoa; phylum Chordata; class Mammalia; order Artiodactyla; family Bovidae; genus Capra; species Capra hircus. Next base: position 13,318,479 of record NC_030812.1, read on the forward strand.
TGACGGTCAAGGTGTAGTATTCAGCTTTAATGTGTATTAACCTGACATTCAGCCTTTGTAAACTGGTGCTGTGATGGCTAAGGCACCAAGAGAAAACATTCAGTATAGAAGATAGTGAGGAAAGAGTGAACAGTTATTACTAGGAGAATGCAAGCTATAATTAAAACTGCAGCTGTTAGGGCAAAGGGATTCATTGTTGTCATGGAAACATGGTTTTAATAATTCATGTCTTTCAACAGACAAAATCAACTAATGCTCTGTAATTGTCAACATAAAAATATAGTTTTTTACATTATTTAATATTTTTAACAATATTAGCACAGAGTATAAACTGTTTTACATTTAAAAAAATACCTTGAAGCTAATAATTGAGTTTGAGATGCAAAGGTGAGCTTATTTCCTGATGATTTTGTATCAGTAGCCTTCTAAAATACCATCAGTTCAGTTCAGTTCAGTCCAGTCGATCAGTCGTGTCCAACTCTTTGCGACCCCATGAATCGCAGCACGCCATGCCTCCCTGTCCATCACCAACTCCTGGAGTTCACTCAGACTCACGTCCATTGAGTCAGTGATGCCATCCAGCCATCTCATCCTCTGTCGTCCCATTCTCCTCCTGCCCCCAATGTTTCCCAGCATCATAGTTTTTCCAATGAGTCAACTCTTCACATGAAGTGGCCAAAGTACTGGAGTTTCAGCTTTAGCATCATTCCTTGCAAAGAACACCCAGAGCTGATCTCCTTTAGAAGGGAGTGGTTGGATCTCCTTGCAGTCCAAGGGACTCTCAAGAGTCTTCTCCAACACCACAGTTCAAATGCATCAGTTCTTCAGTGCTCAGCCTTCTTCACAGTCCAACTCTCACATCCATACATGACCACAGGAAAAATCATAGACTTGACTAGACGGACCTTTGTTGGCAAAGTAATGTCTCTGCTTTTCAATATGCTATCTAGGTTGGTCATAACTTTTCTTCCAAGGAGTAAGCGTCTTTTAATTTCATGGCTCCAGTCACCATATGCAGTGATTTTGGAGCTCAAAAAGAAATAAAGTATGACACGGTTTCCACTGTTTCCCCATCTATTTCCCATGAAGTGATGGGACCAGATGCCATGATCTTCATTTTCTGAATGTTGAGCTTTAAGCCAACTGTTTCACTCTCCACTTTCACTTTCATCAAGAGTCTTTTTAGTTCCTTTCCACTTTCTGCCATAAGGGTGGTGTCATCTGCATATCCAGTGTTATCAATATTTCTCCCGGTGATCTTGATTCCAGTTTGTGCTTCTTCCAGACCAGCGTTTCTCATGATGTACTCTGCATATAAGTTAAATCAGCAAGGTGACAATATACAGCCTTGACATACTCATTTTCCTATTTGGAACTACATTGCATATATATTATAAAAATAGAGTATTGAGTAGCTAAGGTGAGGCAGTAACAAACCATAAATGGACCAAAAGATCATAAAGTACCCCACCACTCTTTCACTCTTTCCAGAGGTAGAAAGCAAAGCCTAACACATTTGTCACGCTAGGAGAATCTACACTTCACGTGTCTCATTGTCCTGATAAGTACTACTCTGCTCAGTAAGTTATCTTTACAATTATTTTTTTGGAACACACAGATATTGTATATATACGTACATGTGACAATTGCTATACTAATTTTCCGACTTTTAGAAATGATCTTTTCTTTTCTTTTTTTTTTGATCTTTTTTGCATTTTTTTTAATTTTAATTTTTTTTGATCTTTTCTATTGTAAAATAAAATGTTGTGTTTTATCCCTTTTATATTTCTCTCTAATATTTAAAGCCTCCAATGTCCCAAACTATCCTGTAGATCATTGGTTCTCAGCGCCTTTTGGGTGAACTTTGGCAATGTCCAGGGATATTGTTTTGATTGCCACATCTGTGGGACTGGTATCTATTGAGTAAAGATCAAGGATGCTGTTGAATATCTTTTAACACATAAGACTGCCTGCCACAATAAGTAAGTATTGATTCCAAATATCAACAGTCCCAGCTTGAGAAATTCAGCTGCAGAGTAACAAGTAAAAATGAAATAGCAAATATCAAGAACAACAAATGCTATCTACTTTTGACATGGAGAATAGAATGAATTTAAGAAAATGGCCACACATTCCAGTAGTCTTGCCTGGGAATCCAATGGGCAGAGGAGCCTCTTGGGCTACAGTCCATGGGATCACAAAGAGTTGGACACCACTGAGTGAATAAACAAACAACATAGAATGAACAGGTCAATTTTTAAGTTAAACAATAATTAAGTTGTCCTATATTTTAGGAATGGCAGTGAGTTCTACTTCCTTATTATCAATATTTGATACTGAAGAAGAAATTCTTACCATCAAAAGTAATGAAAGAAATGAGGAGAATGAAAAATGGCCACAATAGTGCTACTCATGAAAATGTGTGATATCAAAAGAATCTGTGATGTACTTTGCTCTTTGCTAAATGTATGAAACCAATGCTTTATTTTTCAAGCTTCATTTGGGTTTAAATTTTCTCTAAATTTACAAGTTGACATCTTGTGATTGCCAAAGCTTCTTAAATCAGGGAAAATCAGTTTCATCCTTTATTTTATCCTCTGCAGAATCTATAGCTCCAAAATCCTGTCTTCTTTATCAGGAGCAGTTCTTTTTTTTTTTTTTTTTTTTTTTTTACGTTTATTTTATGTTTATTTATTTATTTATTTTTTCTTACATGCGTTCCCAAACATGAACCCCCCTCCCACCTCCCTCCCCACAACATCTCTCTGGGTCATCCCCATGCACCTGCCCCAAGCAAGCTGCACCCTACGTCAGACATGGACTGGCGATTCAATTCTTACATGACAGTATACATGTTAGAATTCCCATTCTCCCAAATCGTCCCACCCTCTCCCTCTCCCTCTGAGTCCAAAAGTCCGTTATACACATCTGTGTCTTTTTTCCTGTCTTGCATACAGGGTCGTCATTGCCATCTTCCTAAATTCCATATATATGTGTTAGTATACTGTATTGGTGTTTTTCTTTCTGGCTTACTTCACTCTGTATAATTGGCTCCAGTTTCATCCATCTCATCAGAACTGATTCAAATGAATTCTTTTTAACGGCTGAGTAATACTCCACTGTGTATATGTACCACAGCTTTCTTATCCATTCATCTGCTGATGGACATCTAGGTTGTTTCCATGTCCTGGCTATTATAAACAGTGCTGCGATGAACATTGGGGTACATGTGTCTCTTTCAATTCTGGTTTCCTCCGTGTGTATGCCCAGAAGTGGGATTGCTGGGTCATAAGGTAGTTCTATTTGCAATTTTTTAAGGAATCTCCACACTGTTCTCCATAGTGGCTGTACTAGTTTGCATTCCCACCAACAGTGTAGGAGGGTTCCCTTTTCTCCACACCCTCTCCAGCATTTATTGCTTGCAGATTTTTGGATCGCAGCCATTCTGACTGGTGTGAAGTGGTACCTCATTGTGGTTTTGATTTGCATTTCTCTAATAATGAGTGATGTTGAGCATCTTTTTATGTGTTTGTTAGCCATCCGTATGTCTTCTTTGGAGAAATGTCTACTTAGTTCTTTGGCCCATTTTTTGATTGGGTCGTTTATTTTTCTGGAATTGAGCTGCAGAAGTTGCTTGTATATTTTTGAGATTAGTTGTTTGTCAGTTGTTTCATTTGCTATTATTTTCTCCCATTCAGAAGGCTGTCTTTTCACCTTGCTTATATTTTCCTTTGTTGTACAGAAGCTTTTAATTTTAATTAGATCCCATTTGTTTATTTTTGCTTTTATTTCCAATAATCTGGGAGGTGGATCATAGAGGATCCTGCTGTGATTTATGTCTGAGAGTGTTTTGCCTATGTTCTCCTCTAGGAGTTTTATAGTTTCTGATCTTACATTTAGATCTTTAATCCATTTTGAGTTTATAGATGGAGAAATATACCATGTTCATGGATCGGAAGAATCAATATAGTGAAAATGAGTATACTACCCAAAGCAATTTACAAATTTAATGCAATCCCTGTCAAGCTACCAGCCACATTTTTCACAGAACTAGAACAAATAATTTCAAGATTTGTATGGAAACACAAAAAACCTCGAATAGCCAAAGCAATCTTGAGAAAGAAGAATGGAACTGGAGGAATCAACTTGCCTGACTTCAGGCTCTACTACAAAGCCACAGTCATCAAGACAGTATGGTACTGGCACAAAGACAGACATATAGATCAATGGAACAAAATAGAAAGCCCAGAGATAAATCCACACACATATGGACACCTTATCTTTGACAAAGGAGGCAAGAATATACAATGGAGTAAAGACAATCTCTTTAACAAGTGGTGCTGGGAAAACTGCTCAACCACTTGTAAAAGAATGAAACTAGATCACTTTCTAACACCGTACACAAAAATAAACTCAGGAGCAGTTCTTAAAGGTTTTACCATATTTATACAATGTTTAGACTTGGTAGCTGATGTAAATGATTACATTTTCCCTCACAACCTTACTGACATTTATTTAGCATTGGCTGCAGCTTTTAAATTTATATAATCATATATGCTAACAACTCGCAAAGCTATAACATCTCTTATACAAATCTCAATGCAGGATACATTAAATATAAACATTATTTTTAGAAGCATACCACCACTGCAAATATACTCATGTGACAAACTGGCTGGGAATTTGCTTTCATGTATTTTGAGAATCTCAAGATATATTTTTAGAAACTGTGAAAAAAAAAAAACTAGGGAAAAATTGTTGCCAGACACACCAATAATAGGGAAAAACATACAAAATGACTACTTTGAAAAGTTGCCCTTCAAAGTTGCCTATATACACGTTTAAAATTGGGACCTATCTCCAAAAGCATTCTCAAAGTTCAAAAATGTTATAAATTAATTCTTCTTGTCCTCTCATGCAAGAGTGAGCGTTTTCTAGCATCTGCCTGCATGCTATTGCAGTGGTTTCATGTGTTTCTACATACATTCACTGAATTTAAATACATATATCACAGAGACTGCCATTACAGCATTATAGATCCATTGAATCATACATTGTTTCAAAGACATGATATTCCCCCACCTGTGAATAATGTAAACCCTATTAAAATAGGTATTGAGAAAATTATTCCCAACACACTAGCTCAAGAAAAGCCAAATGAATAACACTTTTCAATGACATTATATTAAACAAACAAACAAAAAAGAAGACCAAAATACAAAGTACACATATTCAAAATGTGCCAACCCTGGGCCAGGCAATACACTGAGTTCTACAGAGAAATGCAAAAGAAAGAAAAATATCATTGATATTTTAAGACAAAGGCCATGATGCTGACATATCAATTGTTGTTGTTAAGTCACTATATCATGTCCAATTCTTTTCTTGAACCCATGGACTGTAGCTCTCCAGAGTCCTCTGTCTGTGGGATTTCCCTGTATTCCAAGAATATAGGAGTGGGTTGTCATTTCCTTCTCCATAGGATCTTCCCAAACCAGGGATGGAATGAACCTGTGTCTCCTGATGGCAGGCATATTTTTTATTGCTGAGTCACCGGGGAATCCCTACATATAAGTATGTTCCCTAAAAATAAGTGTGTGTAAGTGTTAGTTGTTCAGTCCTGCCCGACTCTTTGTGACCCTTGGACTGCAGCCCACCAGGCTCCTCTGTCCATGAGATTTTCCAGGCAAGGATACTGGAGTAGGTTGCCATTCCCTAAAAATAAGGTGAGGCTATAATGTCTTAGGGATTAAATGGCTATGGGTTCTTTTTAGCTAGTGTGACTTGGGCTTCCCTGGTGCCTCAGCTGGTAAAGTATCTGCCTGCAGTGCTGGAAGCCTGGGTTTGATCCCTTGGTGGAAATATCCCCTGGTGAAGGGAATGGCTATCCACTCCAGTAGTCTGGCCTGGAGAATTCCATGGACTGTAAAGTCTGTGGGGTTGCAAAGAGTCGAGCACGATTTAGCGAGGTTCACTTCTGGATCATGGCATAAGATACGCATTTAGCATGGCTGTCTTAATTGCAAGATTATCATATTTTAGTATTCATTAATAGAATAATATCCAGAAGCAGTTTCATGGTATAAAGCAAGAAGACAAAGAGTGAATATTTAATTGCTATTCAGTTCATTTCAGTCATTCAGTCGTGTCTGACTCTTTGCGACCCCATGGACTGCAGCATGCCAGGCTTCCTTGTCCACCACCAATTCTAATTGCTATTAGAAGGGAAAAATGAACATATCCAATCTCCTTATTGTCAGAGCCTTAATACTAGATTTCTAGTATAGTTTTATGAGTTGATAACATATATGATTGGATACATATAAGAAGCTGCAGCCAGTGCTGAAAGAATGTCAGATACCACTGTTACAAAGCCAGAGGGTCAATATCTTTTGCTGGACTCAAAAAAATCTGTGCAATCCTTTGACACTTTCACTGACTCTTATAGCTCTAAGAAGATTGAGGCCTAAATGTTACTGTTACAGAAGCAGCTTGCTTTAGCTGACCTTTTGGTTTTTAAGCTCCAAATAAAATTGATCGCTGGAGAAACTGGCAATAGAATGTTCAGGAGGGCAATGCTTGAACCTTCATTTTCCATCCAAGATACTCAATGATCCATCCCTTTTTTTAGTCACATAGGAGCTTCTGCTAACCCACATCAAATTTCACATATTCTCTCTCACTTTCAGATATTGAAACAACTAGACTGAGTGAAAATTGGGCTGGGTCAACACCCAATTTTCAGAAAAAAAATAATTCCATGAGCCCAGAAAATCTGCATTTATCAGAAAAATTCTGAAAACTTTTCACATACTTCACAGAGAAAATGGATAGTATTTCTGATGGCGATGAGCATCATCATAGTGGGAAAATTACTAATTATTTTCTAAGGATTATTTGACTAGATGATTGACTTATTCAAAATCTAGATAAATTCACTATTCTAAAATCCCAAGTCTTTTACTCCTACTAAGAGGCATAATGTTTCTTCCAAAGATTAGATTCATCCTGAGATATTTATCATTTGGAGTTTCTTGAACTTGAGTGGCATACCATTCAGATCATCAAAGTCACTGATCACACTTTAAACTGAAATGAATACGGGAGTGTGGCATACCTCACTATTTGGATCAGCAACCCACTTATGTGTCATTTGCTTCAAATTAGCTCTTTTCACTGCTCCATTAGTTCTGCTAAAACAGATGGTATCGTGTAAGTGTGACTATTTGCTATTGGCATACTGTATTTCCTTCCAATGACCACATGTGTCTTTTGGGCTTTAGTTCTGAAAGGTCTACATGTTATTCCCTGTATACTAACTAGGTTAAGAGGACAAAAACCACAGAATTAACAAAATAATTGTACCTGACTATTATGCTGGAAAGAAAAAAAAAAGTTTCTTATTTTTCACACAATTGAAAAACGCACTTTGTAAAGAATAAATATCTTGATGGCTAAGACAAAATATTTGTTGATCTGTTGATATATGCCTAGCAAAGTTTTCAATGTTTTCCTTTATCATCATCCTCTCCTGTCCCATGGAAGTTGCCCCCTGACTGTGAGAACAAAAAATATAAGACCCACATACATCAAAAGAATTTTTAAATTTGAAGTAGAGTTTAATTTTAGGGATAAAATAATGAAGATTTGCTCATTTGATCAAAGAAGTAACTTAGTTGTATGTTCACCTTTCCATGACTAAATTTTAGAAATTTAAAACAATGTATATTTTTGCTGAAAAATTAGCTTTGTCTTTTCAATAATTATTTACATTCTACAAACCTTGATGTTAATTAAAAAGGGATTTATCAGACATAAAAGTCAAGGACAACAGGTAGCCCCTGGATTAGAAACTGGCTTATACAACCCATTCAAGGTTTATTCTGTTTTGTTTGTTTTCTCTAAACAGAAACCAAAAAGACAAAATGTGCTGGTAGTCACAAAGAACATGAAGTTAAAAGAAGATCTCTGTAAGATGAAAGATATAACAAATGGTTCATATGCTCTTATGAATGATCATAATGGAAATAAAAAGTGGATGACTCAGATTAGAGTAGGGAAAGCTGCTGAAGATATGTTCTTGAATAAGCAAGAAAGATCTGGTGTACATGTGAAAAGTTTGGAGTTAGATTTTAAAATGAAGAGATCATCCATTCTATAGGTACAGAAAAAATATGAGGGTACATTTTCATGTCTACTTTTCTAGAATAAAAAAAAATACAATTACAAATGACAGTATAATTTCATGAAAACAACTGATTTGAGAAAAAGAGTTGACATCTTGTAAAATTTAGTTTTCACACTAAGATGAGAATTCTGTGGAAAGAAATTTTTAGGTGTGGCAATGGAAACACAAATCATTTCTGTACTTTCTTTCTTTCAGTGAAAAAAAAAATTTAGTTCAGTTGTCAGTTGGGAGTATGGATGAGAAGGAAATACTGAATGTTGGAAAAGAGAAGTTATTTGAGAGAGTGGCAAAGTATTAAACCAGACAATGTTATAGGATTCTAAGGCAGTATGGGGAGGGAGGTGGGAAGGGCATTCAGGATTGGGAACACGTGTACGCCCATGGCAGATTCATGTTGAAGTATGGCAAAGACCTATACAATATTGTAAAGTAAATAAATAAATAAATAACTGACTTGAGCTTAATGATTCTGAATTTACAATGATTCTAGTCATTAGGATTGGACGGTTTTCAACTCCCACACTCAAAAAAAAAAAAAAAAAAGATGGATTACAATTTAGGTAAGAAAGGCAACTCTTAAGCAGATCCATACTCAGAAATATTTATTGTTATTGTTTAGTCTTCAGTCATGTCTGACTCTTTGTGACCCCATGGACTGAAGCATATCAGGTTTCCCTGTCCTTCAATATCTCCCAGAGTTTGCTCAAACTCATGTCCATTGACTCAATGATGCCATCCAACCATCTCATCCTGTGTCACCACCTTCTACTCCTGCCCTCAATCTGTCCCAGCATCCAGGTCTTTTCCAATGAGTAGTTCTTCCCATCAGGTGGTCAAAGGATTGGAGCTTCAGCATCAGTCCTTCCAATGAACATTCACGGTTCATTTCCTTAAGGATTGACTGGCTTGATCTCCTAGCAGTCCTAAGGACACTCAAGATTCTTCTCTAATGCCACAATTTGAAAACATCAACTTTTCAGCGCTCAGCCTTCTTTATGGTCCAACTCTCACATCCATACATGACTACTGGAAAAACCATAGCTTTGAGTAGACAGACCTTTGTTGGCAAAGTGATGTCTCTACTTTTTAACATGATATCTAGGTTCATCATAGCTTTTCTTTCAAGAAGCAAGTATCTTTTAATTTCATGGCTGCAGTCACCGTCTGCAGTGATTTTGGAGCCCAGAAAAACAAAGTCAGGCACTGTTTCCACTGTTTCCCCATCTATTTGCCATGAAGAGATGGGACCAGATGCCATAATCTCAGTTTTCTGAATGTTGAGCTTTAAGCCAACTTTTTCACTCTCCACTTTCACCTTCATCAAGAGGCTCTTTAGTTCTTCTTCACTTTCTGCCATAAGGGTGGTGTCATCTGCATATCTGAGGTTATTGATATTTCTCCCAGCAATCTTGATTCCAGCTTGCTCTCCCACCAGCCCAGCGTTTCTCATGATGTACTTCGCATAAAAGTTAAATAAATAGGGTGACAATATACAGCCTTGACGTACTCCTTTTCCTAAAGCCCACTTAACTTCACATTCCAGGATGTCTGGCTCTAGGTGAGTGATCACATCATCATGTTTATCTGGGTCATTAAGACTTTTTTTGTACAGTTCTTCTGTGTATTCTTGCCACTTCCTCTTAATATGCATTAGCTTGTCTACAAGGAGTGGCGAGTAAATGCCTTTGTGTACTTAAATGTTCTAAATATTATTTATTTTGTATTATTACAATGTTTATTTTAAATGTTTAAATATAGGTTCATTATTTTTAAGATCTCTCTTTTTTTTTTAAGATCTCTTGTTTTAACTAAAGTTTTCAGTTGATGACCATATGACATTGAGAATTTTCTTGAATTTGGTGGATTCATGTCAATGTATGGCAAAACCAATACAGTACTGTAAAATAAAATAAAGTAAAAAAAAAAAGCAATGGGGAGTAGAGAAATTGTAAAATATCTGTGTAAATTTATATTATTTCTGGCTTTTATATTTAAATAAACAAATCAACAATAAAAAAATGCCTCAGGAAAATTTAAAATACAGAATTCTAAAATATAAGACAATGAATAGTCAGTTAAGAACCATATTTTAATTATACTCAATACTAATATATCACTGGAAGCTATATTTTAATATATTATTCATGTTATTAATATAAATATAAAAGGTCAGAATAGAATTAATAAAAGACATATTGGGAGATCTACTATAAAACTACTGCAAAACTAGTGAAACTAAAGTAAAATTTAATGTCAAATGAGATTAAAATTTACCTTAGTGTGAAAACTGATTTTGCAACATGTCAACTCTTCTTCTTAATTTATTTTATGAAGCTCTATTGAAATTTATAATTGTATCTTTTATTATTTTATTGTGGTAAGTTATACATAACAGAATTTTTATCACTCTAATCATTCTTATGTGTACAGCTCTGTGGCATTTAGTCTTTCACATTGTTTTGCAACCATTACCATAATTCATTTCCAGAACTTATACACTTTTCTCAACTGAAAATCTATACCATAGTCCCTGGAAACCATCATTCTACTTTCTGTCTTTATGAATTTAACTACTCTAGGTACCTCATATAAGTGGAATCATACAGTCTTTTTTTAATTGGTTTATTTCACCTACCATCATGTCTTCCAGCCTCACCCATGTTGCAGTATTTGTGAAAATTTCCTTATTTTTAAGAGCTGAATAATGTTTCATTGTACATGTATACCCCCTTTTTTATCCACTCATCGATTGATAGATATTTGGGTTGCTTCCACACTTTGTATATTGTGAAGACTGGTTGTACTGACATAGGTGTAGAAATACCCAAGTTTCTGATTTAATTTAATTTATTGTATAAATACTAAGATGTAGAAGTGGCAATTGTGTTTTTAAACCATAAGAAATAGAAATTGTTCTTAATCTAGAACAATTAAGAAATGAGGAATATGCACAAGAAACATGTATAAAAGAAGGATTACACTGAAAACTGAAGACAAATGTTAAAGCATATTATAGAACCATAATAATAAAAAGATATATAAGGTGCAGGAAAGATACATATCTCAGAAATAGAAAAAGGACTTTAAATACAACTTTTTACCCATCAGGGAAATGCAAATCAAACCACAAATGAGATACTACTTGACACCATGAAGGATGGCTATGACAAAAAACAAATATGAAAATGAGCATTGACAAAGATGTAAAGAAATAGGAACCCCCATATGCTGCTGGTGGGAACATAAAATGATGCAGTCACTTTGAAAAACTAATACCTCCTTAAAAGGTTACACACAGAGTAACCATAAAATCCTGCTCTTAGGAATAGCCCAAGGAAAATGAAAGCATATTTCCACCCCCAAAATTGTACAAGATTATCTATAAGAAGCATTATACTATTAGTCAAAAATAGAGAACTTCCAAATGTTCATCACGTCATGAATGCATAAATAAATATAGCATATCTCTAAAAAAGAAGATTATTTGGTAATAAAAAGTAATGTGATACTGATACATGTTACAACATGGATGAACCTTCAAGACATTCTAAGTGAAAGAAGACAGTCACAACATAGTGTATGATTCCATTTTTATGACACGTATAGAATAAGTCAGGCTTTTGAGATAGAAAATGGATTAGTGGCTGCTAAGAGCTAGCTGAGTCTGGGGAAATGATGAGTGACTGTTGACGGGTGTGAGGTTTCTTGTGATAGTGAAAATGTTTTATTCACTGTGGTGTTAGTTGCGCAACAATGTAAATATACTCAAATTCATTGATTTGTGTTTGGAAGGGATGTGAATTATCTTCCTTTAAAGCTATTAATCAAAAAATAACTTTAATATTTAAAATATTAAATTCCTGAACAAAAGGGAAAACTGACTTATATGCCTGGGTAACTGATTTTTTAAACTTGAGATTAACATTATTTTGAATTGTTCCCATTCATAAATAGATACCCATGAAATATTAAACCAAATCTGAGGTGAAGTGGTTTATGACAGGGAAATATTTTTAAATTAATGTCTGGAGAAAATCACAAAGAAAATTATCGATAAATTTCACTATATGGACCTTGTAAAAGTCTTCTTTGCAGTATTGTGTTAACATATATCAATAACTTTATAATGATTTATATAATATTTTCCTAAGAATTTTACTTCAAGTTGTAAATTCTAATAAAATAACTCAGCAGCAAAGATATGTGCAAATTTACTTTCATTGTGTAATTATATGTGACAGGAAAATAGTGAAAAAATATGCATAATTGTGTTATCCAAGTAATTATCTCATATTTACTTAATTAATAGATTGCTAATATTTAAAAGAATACTAAGTAGTTACTAGAATTCCCAGGGCTTCCCTGATGGCTCAGTCATAAAGAATTCACCTGCAATGCAGGAAATCTCCTGCAAAGCAAGAGATGCAGGTTTGATCCTTGGGCCATGAAGAGCCCTGGAGATTATGGTGATCTACTCCAGTATTCTTGCCTGGGAAATCCCATGCACAGAGGAGCCGAGTAGACTACACTCCATGGGGCTGCAAAAGTCGGACACAATGTAGCAACTAAACTGTTTAGAGTTCATACTTGTCTTAAGGTCATGGGTTGAATCTGATGTTTTCTGAATATAAACTATACAAATAGTATTTTGAAAACACAGAAAATGAAAAATTATAACAGTGAAAACAGTGGTTGATTTTGATTAATAGGATTTAGCTATAAAATTGTCCTACTTTATTTTTCTACTGTTTCTAAGTTTTTACAGTAAACATATTTACATAAATAAATAAAACAATATTCAAATTTTTCAGAATTGTTTTAACTAGTGACATGCAAGTACATGACATTATAGTACATTATAGTGAATGGGAGCATAAGATATTCAGAATATCACTTATTAATAGAAAATGACAATAAACATAATTTGGCATAGATTTGTATAGATAAAACCTATAACAATCATTTTAATTAAGCACATACAACATAGTTTATAGTTTTACATTTCTTTAAGGAATTCTCCCATGGATTCTCAGAATAGTATAGTAAAACACAGATGTCTTCTTTTAGTCATGATTTTCAGTTCAGTTCAGTCAGTCAGTCATGTCTGACTCTTTGGGACCCCATGTATGGCAGCACACCAGGCTTCCCTGTCCATCACCAACTCCTGAAACTTGCTCAAACTCATGTCCATCGAGTCAGTGATGTCATCAACCACCTCATCCTCTGTCGTTCCCTTCTCCTCTTGCCTTCAGTCTTTCCCAGCATCAGGGTCTTTTCCAATGAGCCGGTTCTTCTCATCAGATAGCCAGACATTTGGAGCTTCAGCTTCAGCATCAGTTCTTCCAATGAATATTCAGGACTGATTCAATTGACTGGTTTGATCTTGCAGCCCAAGGGACTCTCAGCAGTCTTTGTCAACACCACAGTTCAAAAGTGTCAGTTCTTCAGTGAACAGCTTTCTTTATGGTCCATCTCTCATATCCATACCTGACTACTGAAAAAAACCATAGCTTTGACCATAAGGCCCTTTGTTGGTAAAGTAATGTCTGCTTTTTAATATGCTGTCTATGTTGGTCATAGCTTTTCTTTCAAGGAGTAAACATCAGTTAATTTCATGGATGCAGTCACCATCTGCATTGATTTTTGAGTCCAAGAAAATAAAGTCTGTCATTGTTTCCAAAACATAATTTACCAGTCCCTAAATTAAATGACTAGCCATATGGGCAAAGAGCGGACAAATGGACAGATTAGTTGAGTATATTTTAATATAGATTAAAGCCTTTTGTCAATGTGTACATAAATGGAGTTTTTATAGACATAAGCAATGTTTTTAATTTTTATTATACTTTCAGCCTGAGTACCAAAACAAGAAGACAGTTTAATGACTTCTGAATCTACATCAAAATTACTGAAAATACTATGATTTTGAAATAATACAATCTCTTAGGAAGAAAGGCAGAATAAAAGGGCATGTGTTTCCATCCCTAAGGAACTCTCAATATTCAATTATACTATCTTCTACTAGAATGATAAAGTTATAAAATAAAGAAGCAATGTCTATGTAATTTACTGTCAAATGTTAACAAATGTACAATAGCAAGAAAAATTTTTCAGAAAAATATGAGCACAATATAATAACATATGGCAAGTATATTTTATTGCAAAGATGTCTCATAGAAAATTACTAAAGATGGTTTGGAGATTAACTATACACACATAAGTCAGGGTCTTTAAAATGAATCCATGAAAGAGAAAAGATTAAACAATAAAGTGAACAAAGCAGGTATAGAAAAACATGCTATCATAAAGAAAATAAGAGTAGACATGAAACAGGGGAATAATATAATTTGAAGCATCATTTTATTCTAAAATAATGATAACCCATATCAATATGGCTTACAGTTGAGAATATTGAAGCGGTTTTAGTAGATGACAGCAAATGAAGATTAATAAGTAATCAATTCATCTTATTAAATTAAGAAATTGCCACATCATGGTATGATCACTAAGAATGATTTAATGATACAAATCTGCTTAACCATATTGGATATAGTGCTTCAAATACGTGGGGGAATTTTCATTGTCTTAAACACAGTTGTCTCTTTTTATTTAAATAATTGTCTTCAGAAATAAATAAACATGCTATATTCAAGATGATAGAGCAGTAGAAAAAGTCCCTAATAAATATCACAGGTAATATCCTAGTGATTAATGAGACAATCAGTCACACAGGCATCCTATTTAGGTCCTCTGATTAAAAGTAACTATATAGTTTTTTTAAAAAATCTATTGAAAATGATATGGTGCATTCCACCTGTTTCACTGTTTGCATTGTCAATTTAAAATCACATTCATTATGTAGTCAAGCATTCCTATTTAAATGCTCTCTGTCTAACAAACTTCTCTATAAATATGGGTTTTTTTGTTGTTGTCATGCACACAGAAAAATTGAAACCAAATCCTTATGGAGCTGATGCATACAAACCCAGATACATAAGACCCTAATTACACAGAAAAGGCTGATATATAATTGTCATATTTCATTAGTTTAAAATAGATCAATTTATTTAATGGAAGTATATATGTAAACGGAGAAGGCAATGGCACCCCACACCAGTACTCTTGCCTGGAAAATCCTATGGATGGAGGAGCCTGGTAGGCCATAGTCCATGGGGTCACAAAGAGTCGGGCACGACTGAGTGACTTCACTTTCACTTTTCACTTTCATGCGTTGGAGAAGGAAATGGCAACCCAGTCCAGTGTTCTTGCCTGGAGAATCCCAGGGACGGCGGAGCCTGGTGGAATGCCGTCTATGGGGTCACACAGAGTCGGACACGACTGAAGCGACTTAGCAGCAGTAGCAGTAGCAGCATATATGTAAAAGAAATTGAAAGAGTATAGATGTGCAATAAAAGAAAAGCAATATTCAATTTATCAATTTGCAATACTCACAGTACTTAACCATGTCCACCCCCATAGGTAACAACCACTAAAAATAGATTTCAATGTATATATGTATATTTAGACTAAAAATTATATTTACATATAATTGTTTTCATATGCAGTATGTTATTGTACTCTATGGATATATAGTAATTGGTTTAAATGTTTTCATAAATAGAGCTTTACATAAACCTAGTTTTGTGTCACCTGGTGGCTCAGATGGTAAAGAATCTGCTTGCAATGCAGGAGACCTGGGTTCCATCCCTGAGTTGGGAAGATCCCCTGGAGAATGGAATGGCTACCCATTCCAGTATTCTTGTGTGGAAAATCCCATGGACAGAGCAACCTGGTGGGCGACAGTCCATGGGGTCCAAGAGTTGGACACAACTGAATGTTTAACATTTTAACTTTTGTGTTATATATAAATACTACAATAAACATCTTGCTATAAATTTCTTTGGATAATCATGTGAATTCACCTGTTGAGTTCAGTTTAGTCACTCAGTCGTGTCTGACTCTTTGTGACACCATGGACTTCAGCATGCCAGACCTCCCTGTCCATCAGCAACTCCTGGAGATTACTCAAGCTAACATCCATCGAGTCAGTGAGGCCATCCTACCATTTCATCTTCTGTCATCCCTTTTGCTTCCCACCTTCAATTTTTTCCAGCATCAGGGTCTTTTCCAATGAATCAGTTCTTCTCATCATGTGGCCAAAGTATTGGAGTTTCAGTTTCAGCATCAGTTCTTCCAAACAATATTCAGGATTTATTTCCTTTAGGATGGATTTATTGGATCTCCTTGCTGTCCAAAGGACTCACAAGAATCTTCTCCAACAGAGAAGCATCAATTCAAGCATCAATTCTTTGGCACTCAGCTTTCTTTATAGTCCAACTCTCACATCTATACATGACTATTGGAAAAACCATAGCTTTGACTAGATGGACCTTTGTTGGCAAAGTAAGGTCTCTGCTTTTTAAGATGCTGTCTAGGTTTGTCATAACTTTTCTTTAAAGGAGTAAGTGTCTTTTAACTTCATGGCTTGCAGTCACCATCTGCAGTGATTTTGGAGCCCCTCAAAATAAAATCTGTCACAGTTTTCACTGTTTCCCCAACTATTTGCCATGAAGTGATGGGACCAGATGCCATGATCTTCATTTTCTGAATGTTGAGCTTTAAGCCAATTTTTTCACTATCCTCTTTCACTTTCATCAAGAGGTTTTTTAGTTCTTCTCACTTTCTGCCATAAGGGTGGAGTCATCTGCATATTGGAGGTTATTGATATTTCTCCTGACAGTCTTGATTCAGATTGTGCTTAATCCAGCCCAGCATTTTTCTTACTTACTTGATATATAAGTTAAATAAACAAAGTGACAATATACAGCCTTGATGTACTCTTTTCCATTTGGACCAGTCTGTTGTTCTGAATACAGTTCTCACTGTTGCTTGTTGACCTGAATAAAGATTTCTCAAGAGGCATGTCAGGTGGTTTGGTATTTCCATCTCTAGAAGAATTTTCCGCAGGTTGTTGTGATCTCCTCACTCAACAGCTTTGGCATAGTCAATAAAGCAGAAGTAGATGTTTTTCTGGAACTCTCTTCCTTTTCCTATGATGCAACAGATGTTTTGCAATTTAATCTCTAGTTTCTCTACCTTTTCTAAATCTAGCTTGAACATCTGGAAGTTCACAGATCAAATAACATTGAAGCCTGACTTGGAGAATTGTGAGCATTATTTACTAGCGTGTGAGATCAGTACAATTGTGTGGTAGTCTGAGCATTCTTTGGCATTGCCTTTCTTTGGAGTTTGAATGAAAATTGACATTTTCCAGTCCTTTGGCCTCTGTCAAGTTTTCCAAATTTGCTGGAATACTGAATGCAGCACTATCACAGCATAATCTTTTAGGATTTGAAATAGCTCAACTGGAATTCCATCACCTCCACTAGCTTTGTTCATAGTGATGCTTCCTGAGGCCCACTTGACTTTGCATTCCAGGATGTCTGGCTCTAGGTGAGTGATCACACCATCATGATTATCTGGGTCACGAAGATCTTTTTTATATAGTTATTCTGCATATTCTTGCCACATCTTCTTAATATCTTCTGCTTCTGTTAGGTCCATACCATTTCTGTCATTTATAGAGCCCATCTTAGCATGAAATATTCCCTTGGTATCTCTTATTTTCTGGAAGTGATCTCTAGTCTTTCCCATTCTATTGTTTTCCTCTATTAATTTGCACTAATCACTGAGGAATGCTTTTTTTCTTTCCTTGATATTCTTTGGAACTTTGCTTTCAACTTTTATATCTTTCTTTTTATCCTTTGTTTTTCACTTTTCTTTTCTCAGCTCTTTGTAAGGCCTCCTCAGACAACCATTTTGCCTTTTTGCACTTCTTTTATTTGAGGATGATCTTGATCCCTGCCTCCTGTTCAATGTCACTTATCTCCATCCATAGCTATTCAGGGAGTGTATCTATCAGATCTAATCCCTTGAATCTATTTCTCACTCCCAATGTATAATCATAAGGGATTTGATTTAGGTCATACCTGAATGGTCTAGTGGTTTTCCCTAATTTCTTCAATTTAGTCTGAATTTGGCTTAAGGAGTTCATGATCTGAGCCACAATCATCTCCCAATCTTGTTTTTGCTGACTGTATAGAGCTTCTTCATCTTTAGCTTCAAAGAATATATCAATTTGATTTCGGTATTGACCATCTGGTGATGTCCATGTGAAGAGTCATCTCTTGCCTTGTTGGAAGAGGGTGTTTGCTATGACCAGTGTGTTCTTTTGGTAAAAATCTATTAGCCTTTGCCCTGCTTCATTTTGTACTCCGAGGCCAAATTTGCCTGTTACTCCTGGTGTTTCTTGAATTCCTACTTTTTTTTTTTTTAATTTTATTTATTTATTTATTTTTTAAATTTTAAAATCTTTAATTCTTACATGCATTCCCAAACATGAACCCCCCTCCCACCTCCCTCCCCATAACATCTCTCTGGGTCATCCCCATGTCTGATGCAGGATACAGCATGCTTGGAGCTGGTGCATGGGGTTGAATTCCTGCTTTTGCATTCCAGTCTCCTATAATGAAAAGGACATCTTTTTGGGGTGTTAGTTCTAGAAGGTCTTTTAGGTCTTCATAGAACCATTCAACTTCAGCCTCTTCAGTGTTACGGTTGGGACATAGGCTTGGATTACCGTGATATTGAATGGTTTGCCTTGGAAATGACAGAGGTAATTTTGTCATTTTTGAGATTGTATCCTAGTACTGCATTTCAGACTCTTTGGTTGACTATGATAGCTACTCGTTTTCTTCTAAAGGATTCTCACACACAGCAGTAGATATAATCGTCATCGGAGTTAAATTCACCCATTCCAGTCCATTTTAGTTCGCTGATTCCTAGATTGTCAATGTTCACTCTTGCCATCTCCTGTTTGACCACTTCCAATTTGCCTTGATTCATGGATCTAACATTCTAGGATCCTATACAATATTCCTCTTTACAGCATCAGACCTTGCTTCCGTCACCAGTAACATTCACAGCTGAGTGTTATTTTTGCTTTGCCTTTGTCTCTTCACTGTATCTAGAGTCATTTCTTCATTGATCTCCAGTAGCATATTGGGCACCTACCGACCTGGGGAGTTTATCTTTCAGTGTCCTATCTTTTTGCCTTTTTGTACTGTTCATGGGGTTCTCAAGGCAAGAATAATGAAATGGTTTGCCATTCACTTCTCCAGTAGATGACATTTTGTCAGAACTCTCCACCATGACCTGTCCATTTTGGGTGGCACTACATGGCATGGCTCATAGTTTCATTGAGTTAGACAAGGCTGTGGTCCCTGTGATCAGATTGGTTCATTTTCTGTGATTGTGGTTTCAGTCTGTCTGCCATCTGTTGGAAAAGGATAAAAGGCCTATGGAAGCTTCCTGAAGGGAGAGACTGATTGAGGGGAAACTGGGTCTTGTTCTCATGATCGGAGCTATGGTTTGTTCAGTTCAGTTCAGTTCAGTCAGTCAGTTGTGCCCGACAATTTGTGACCCCATGAATCACAGCACACCAGGCCTCCCTGTCCATCACCAACCCTGGAGTTCACTCAAACTCACCTCCATCGAGTCGGTGATGCCATCCAGCCATCTCATCCTCTGTTGTCCCCCTCTCCACCTGCCCCCAATCCCTCCCAGCATCAGGGTCTTTTCCAATGAGTCAAAACTTCACATAAGGTGGCCAAAGTATTGGAGTTTCAGCTTCGCCTCAGTCCCTCCAATGAACACCCAGGACTGATCTCCTTTAGGATGGACTGGTTGGATCTCCTTGCAGTCCAAGGGACTCTCAAGAGTATTCTCCAACACCACAGTTCAAAAGCATCAATTCTTCAGCACTCAGCTTTCTTCACAGTCCAACTCTCACATCCATACATGACCACAGGAAAAACCATAGCCTTGGCTAGACGGACCTTAGTCGGCGAAGTAATGTCTCTGCTTTTCAATATGCTATCTAGGTTGGTCATAACTTTCCTTCCAAGGAGTAAATGTCTTTTAATTTTATGTCTGCAATCACCATCTGCAGTGATTTTGGAGCCCCCAAAAATAAAGTCTGACACTGTTTCCACTGTTTCCCCATCTATCTGCCATGAAGTGATAGGACCGGATGCCACGGTCTTAGTTTTCTGAATGTGGAGCTTTAAGCCAACTGTTTCACTCTCCTCTTCACTTTCTGCCACAAGGGTGGTGTCATCTGCATATCTGAGGTTATTGATATTTCCCTTGGCAATCTTGATTCCAGCTTGTGCTTCTTCCAGCACAGCGTTTCTCATGATATACTCTGCATAGAAGTTAAATAAGCAGGGTGACAATATACAGCCTTGACATACTCCTTTTCCTATTTGGAACCAGTCTGTTGTTCCATGTCCAGTTCTAACTGTTGCATCCTGATCTGCAAATAGGTTTCTCAAGAGGCAGGTCAGGTGGTCTGGTATTCCCATCTCTTTCAGAATTTTCCACAGTTTATTGTGGTCCACACAGTCAAAGGTTTGGCATAGTCAATAAAGCAGAAATAGATGTATTTCTGGAACTCTCTTGCTTTTTTGATGATCCAGCAGATGTTGGCAATTTGATCTCTGGTTCCTCTGCCTTTTCTAAAACCAGCTTGAACATCTGGAAGTTCACAGTTCGTGTATTGCTGAAGCCTGGCTTGGAGAATTTTGAGCATTTCTTTACTAGCAAGTGAGATGAGTGCAATTGTGCCATAGTTTGAGCATTCTTTGGCATTGCCTTTCTTTGGGACTGGAATGAACACTGACCTTTTCCAGTCCTGTGGCCACTGCTGAGTTTTTCAAATTTGGTGGCATAAGGAGTCCACCATTTTCATAGCATCATCTTTCAGGATTTAAAATAGCTCAGCTGGAATTCCATCACCTCCGCTAGCTTTGTTTGTAGTGATACTTTCTAAGGCCCACTTGACTTCACATTCCAGGATATCTGGCTCTAGGGGAGTGATCATACCATATTGATTATCTGGGTCCTGAAGCTCTTTTTTGTACAGTTCTTCCGTGTATTCTTGCCACCTCTTCTTAATATCTTCTGCTTCTGTTAGGTCCATACCATTTCTGTCCTTTACGGAGCCCATTTTTGCATGAAATGTTCCCTTCGTACCTCTAACTTTCTTGAAGAGATCTCTAGTCTTTCCCATTCTGTTGTTTTCTTATATTTCTTTGCATTGATCCCTGAGGAAATTTGCTTATCTCTTCTTGCTATTCTTTGGAAATCTATATTCAGATGCTTATATCTTTTCTTTTCTCCTTTACTTTTTGCTTCTCTTCTTTGGACAGTTATTTGTAAGGCCTCCCCAGACAGCCATTTTGCTTTTTTCATTTCTTTTCCATGGGGATGATCTTGATCCCTGTCTCCTGTACAATGTCATGAACCTCCATCCATAGTTCATAAGGTACTGTCTATCAGATCTAGTCCCTTAAATTTATTTCTCACTTTCACTGTATAATCATAAGGGATTTGATTTAGGTCATACTTGAATGGTCTAGTGGTTTTCCCCACTTTTGTCAATTTCAGTCTGAATTTGGCAATATGGAGTTCATGATCTGAGCCACAGTCAGCTCCTGGTCTTCTTTTTGCTGACTGTATAGAGCTTCTCCATCTTTGGCTGCAAAGAATATAATCAATCTGATTTCAGTATTGATCATCTGGTGATGTCCATGCGTAGAGTCTTCTCTTGTGTTGGAAGAGAGTGTTTGGGGCTACGGTCAGTAAGCCTTTAATCCAATTTTCTGTTGATGGAAGGGGCTGTGTTTCCTCTTTCTTATTTACCTGGGCCCAAACCATGGAAGTAAAGAAGTTTATGGCAACCTCCTTCAAAATGTCCCATGCATGCACTGCTACACTCAATGCCCTCAACCCTGTAGCAGGCCACTGAAGACCCATGCCTCCACTGGATACTCCTGGACACTCACAGGTAAGTCTGGGTCAGTCTCTTGTGGGGTCACTGCTCCTTTCTACTAGGCCCTGGTGTACACAAGTTTCTGTTTGTGCCCTCCAAGGGTCTGTTTCCCTAGTTCTGTGTAAGTTCTGGCAGCTCTATGGTGGGGTTCATGGTGACCTCCTCCAAGAAGGCTTATGCCATACCCAGGTATGCTGTACCCAGAGCCCCTGCCCCTGCGGCAGGCCACTGCTGACCTGTACCACCTCAGGAGACACCCAACACAGTTTTATCTCAGTCTCTGTGGGGTCTCTGGGTCCTGGTGTGCACAAGGTTAGTTTGAGCCCTCTGAGTGTCTCTGGTGGAAATGGGGTTGGATTCTAAATACGATTTTACCCCTCCTCCCATCCTGCTGTGTCTTCTCTGCCCTTGGATGTGGGATATCTCCTCACAGCTGCTCCAACACTGCATAGCTGACATGGAATTATCCAAAAAGAAGAAAAGAACAACTTTGAAGATACTTTTTAAAAAATTTAGTGTTTTTTTAATGTTTATTTTAATAATTTTACAAATTATCTTCTTCTACGTTAGCTCAGTCTGATTTATCTTCCTTTTATTTTATTACTTTGTTTCTGTTTTTATGTATGTTAGTCAAGAGTCTAAGTCAATATTTTCAAAGTTTTTAAGATGTTATTTTTATGTTTCTTATTGTCTTAATTGAGAGTCAGTTATTTATTTGAGATAGCAATTACAGGCATACAACACTCAGTAAACACATTACACAAATTTACATATAGCCAGTATTCTTGCCTAGAGAATTCCATGTAAGATGGAACCTTCATCTCTTAACATCTACCTCCCGTGGTATCTGGGTTCTAGAGCTGTGGCTCAGACAGTAAAGAATCTTGCTCACAATGTGGGAGACCCAAATTCAATCCCTGGGTCAGAAAAATCCCCTGAATAAGGAAATGGCAACCCACTCCAATATTGTTGCTTGGAGAATTCCATGGACAGAGGAGCCTGGAGGGCTACAGTACATGGGGTCTTAAAGAATCAGACACGACTACACTTTTACTTTTACCACTAGGACCACCTGGAAAGACATGCAGAGTACATCATGCAAAATGCCAGGCTGGATGAATCACAAGCTGGAATCAAGATTGTTGAGAGAAATATCAATAACCTCAGATATGCAGATGACAGCATCCTAATGTCAGAAAGTGAAGTGGAACTAAAGAGCCTCTTGAAGAAGGTGAAAAAGAAGAGTGAAAAAGCTGGCTTAAACTGGATTGCCAGTCTATGTCTGACACAGGATACAGCATGCTTGGGGCTGGTGCATGGGGATGACCCACAGAGATGTTATGGGGAGGGAGGTGGGAGGGGGGTTCATGTTTGGGAATGCATGTAAGAATTAAAGATTTTAAAATTAAAAAAATAAAAAACTAAAAAAAATAAAAATTAAACAAAAAACTCAAAATTCAAAAAAACTAAAATCATGTCATCTGCTCCCATAACTTAATGGCAAATGATGAAAAAATACAGTGACAGGTTTTGTTTTTTTTTTTTTTTAATTTTTACTTTATTTTACTTTACAATACTGTATTGGTTTTGCCATACATTGACATGAATCCACCACGGGTGTATACAAGCTCCCAATCCTGAATGCCCCTCCCACCTCCCACCCCATATCATCTCTCTGGATCATCTCCATGCACCAGCCCCCAAGCATCCTGTATCCTGTATCGAACATAGACTGGCACTTCGTTTCTTACATGATAGTATACATGTTTCAATGTCATTCTCCCAAATCATCCCACCCTCTTCCTCTCCCTCAGAGTCCAAAAGTCCGTTCTATACATCTGTGTCTCTTTTGCTGTCTCGCATACAGGGTCATCAGGGAACCCTCTTACACTGTTGGTGGGAATGCAAACTAGTATAGCCACTTTAGAGAACAGTGTGGAGATTCCTTAAAAAATTGCAAATTGCAATCCCACTTCTGGGCATACACACCGAGGAAACCAGAACTGAAAGAGACACATGTACCCCAATGTTCATTGCAGCACTGTTTATAATAGCCAGGACATGGAAACAACCTAGATGTCCATCAGCAGATGAATGGATAAGAAAGCTGTGGTACATATACACAATGGAGTATTACTCAGCCATTAAAAAGAATAAATTTGAATCAGTTCTAATGAGATGGATGAAACTGGAGCCTATTATACAGAGTGAAGAAAGCCAGAAAGAAAAACACCAATACAGTATACTGACACATATATATGGAATTTAGAAAGGTTTTGTTTGCTTATACTCCAAAATCACTGTGGATGGTTACTGCAGCCATGAAATTAAAAGATGCTTGCTGTTTGGAAGAAAAGATATGATAAACCTAGACAGAGTATTAAAAACACATCAGTTTACTGACAAGTTCCGTATAGTCAGAGCTATGTTTTTTCTAGTAGTCATGTATAGATGTGAGAGTTGGACCGTAAAAAAGGCTTTATGAAAAAGAATTGATGCTCTTGAACTGTGGTACTGGAGAAGACTCTTCCAAGTCTCTTGGACTGCAAGGAGATCAAACCAGTCAATCCTAAAGAAATCAACCCTGTATATTCATTGGAAGGACTGATGCTGAAGCTGAAGCTCTAATCCTTTGGCCATCTGATATGAAGAGCCAACTCATTGGAAAAGACCCTAATGCTGGGAAAGATTGAGGTCATGGGGAGGAGGCAACAGAGGATGAGATGATTGGTTGGCATCATTGTCTCAATGGACATGAGTTTGTGCAAACTTGGGGAGATAGTGAAGAATAGGGAAGCCTGGCATGCTGCATTCCATGGGGTTGCAAATAGTCAGACAGGATTGAGTGACTAAACAAAAGCAACAATAACAAAGGGTCAAAAAATTTGAGAATTTGTATACAGTCTCCCATTTATAGATGCAGCTTGCTTTAGAAAATTGTGATTTTGCATAGATCTTATTACTATTTGTATTAAAGATAAAAATTGATTAAAACAATAATTTTCACATTTTACTATTTTTTTGTGGAAGATATATTTACCAGGTATTGGTATTAATTTTAAGAGCCCATTATAATAAAAAGAAGTAAATTATACAATAAAATCTTTATTTGTGCATGTCATGCAAATATACTTTATGTAACATATCTTCAAATCTTCAAAATATATGTTAAGTAAATATAATACATTTAATGATAAACTGATATAAAACTATGAGAAAGTGACAAGTAGTTATTCCTGTCATTTTTTTACTTTGCACTGAAATGTTTTGCTTATCAACATGATTGCATAAGGGGAGAAAGATAAATCCTAGAACAGAAAAGAACTGAGTCATCTAATGTTTTAATTGGTAAACTTTTAAAAGACTTTTGATAAAATGCTATCTGATGTCAAATTTGAACAATTGGCCAAATGGAATAGCTATTGTTGAAGCTTTTCAGTTTACTTCTGAGTTTTAAAAATATTGATTTAACAGGCCTCCTTCTGATGCATAAATTTTGTTTACTGTTCAGTAAACTTGATGACTTGTTATTGCTTTGACTCCATCTAATAATAGGAAATCCTTTTACTCGTCATAGTTTTCCTTCATATTGCTATTATTAGTCATCATCAGATCTACTAGAATTTGACAACAATCACTTAAAGTGACATATTTCAAATGTGGTCTCACTGAATTAAAATTTATTTTTTTTCCCTCTGTATGCTGGAGATTGTGTCAATTATTACAGTCTATGGGCTTTGCTGGTTGTTCAGTTGGTAAAGAACCTACCCTCAATATAGGAGCCCCAAGCTTGAGCCGTGTGTTGGAAAGATCCCCTGGGGAAGGAAATAGCAACCCACTCCAGCAGTCTTGCCTGGAAAATCCCATGGACAGAGGAGTCTGGTGGGCCCCAATCCACAGGGTTACAAGGGTCAGACAAGAGTTAGTGACTAAACTACTGTCACAATTTAAGGGCTTCCCTGGTGGCTCAGACAGTAAAGAATCTACCTACAATGTGGGAGACCCAGGTTCAATCCCTGGGTTGGGAAGATCCCCTGGAGAAGGGAATGGCAATTCACTCCAGTATTCTTGCCTGGAGAATTCCATGGACAAAGCAGTCTGGCAGGCCATAGTCCACGAGGTTGCAAAGAGTTGGACATAACTGAGAGACTAACACTTTTACTTTTTTTCATACAAAGTAAATATACTTTAACTTTTGACAACCACCAAATAATTTATTAAAGCTATGTATCAAAAATCCATAATATCCTAATAATCATAAGGATAATAAATAAATGTCCCCAACACTTTCCCCCTATTTTGCTTCATATACTTACATCTAGATAGACATGGATACAGATTTATATATAGATTGCTGTGCTTAGCTGCTCAGTTGTGTCCAGCTCTTTGTGACCCCATGCTGTGTAGCCCACTAGGCTCCTCTGTCCAAGGGGATTCTCCAGGCAAGAATACTGGAGTGGGTTGCTGTACCCTCCTCCAGGGTAACTTTCCAATCCAGGGACTGAACCCAGGTCTCCAGCATTGCAGGTGAATTCTTTACCCCCCTGCCACCAGGGAAACCCATATTACCATGCTACCCACTTTCCTCTTATTTTGTTTCATCTACTTATATCTAGGTAGACATGGATACAGATTTATATAGAGACATGATACAAATAATCTACAGAGTGCCTGCCAAAGTCATAATTCATGCTTCTCTAGAATTATTCCAAAACTGAAGATGGGGCTATCTGTGTCCATGTCTGTACCGCTTGACCATACCTCCCTGTTTATCCCATGGATAAACAGTTCACTTAGCTGAGATTTCAGGATTCTTGACTAGTACTTTTAAGGCAGGATTTAGGGGGGGAAAAAAAAGGCTGGTCTCTCTCTGGTGTATCTACTATGTGATTTCATTCCCTACCTTCTGAGGGAAAGTCAAGTCTAGAGGTTTTCTTTTGGATTTAACTTCTGCTCTAGGGAGGAGCAATGGCAACTACAGAGGTTTCCAAAAGTCAGACTGCATGTATTCCCCAACATGAGTTTTTAGTAAAAGCAGCCAAGGGTCACTGTTGGAAATGAAGAGCAATGCCGCTCTCCTTTATCTGACTCAGATCAGCTCTGCAGCTCATTTGTTAGAAGAAGGATTAATCGACTGTCAGGTTGGAGAATTCTGCTCTTCATATTTTATGATTCACTGACTTAAAGTTTTACAAAGTCCTTGGAAATGGCCCTCCTATTATAAAAGATCTCCAGAATAATAAATATGAGATAAAAAGCAAGTTTTAGATTTGAATATAACAGGTTCATTACCTTCCTAAGGTGAGTGTGTGAGAGGTATTGGAATACTTTAAGACTGCCAAGACTTGGGGTTGGAAAGGGGACATGTAAAGCCTGTCCTAAAATCTTTTAGTATATTTTATCTGAGCCAAACACAGCTGCCTTTAGTGTTTTTAAGTTTTTGTGAAAAAAGGATGGAAATTCAGATTCAATAACATAAAGACAGTCCTTTTCTCAATGAAAGAATAATGAAGCACAATCTTTCTCAGTGATTTATTGAAATGCTCATACACCTCAATAGCAAAACCAAAAAACAAAACAGGCAAAGGACTGAGACAGCCACCTCTCCAAAGAAGAAGACACACAGATGGCCAAAAGGCACTCAGCATCACCAACCTTGAGAGAAATGCACATCAAAGTCACAGTGAAGTACCCTGTCACACCTGTCAGAAGAGCCACCATCAAAAACAAAACAAAACAAAACAAAAAAACAGTAACCAACAAATGCTTGCAAGGATATGGAGAAAAGGGAATCTTCATGCACTCCCAGTGGGAAAGCAAACTGAGGCAGCCAGCACAGAAAACAGTATTGAGGCTCCTCAAAAAATAACAAATGGAACCACAGTATGATCCAGCAATTCCACTTCTGGACATCTAGCCAGAGAAAATGAAAACACTATTTCTAAAAGATACATGTACCCCCAATGAACACAGCAGCACCACCTACAGTAGTCAAGACATGAAAGCAACCCAAATGGATAAAGAAGAGGCAACACATTTATACCTGCATGCGTACAAACATACAGACAATGGAAATATTACCAAGCCATAAATAAGAAGGAAAACTTGCTGCCTGTGACAAAATGGATGAATATCAAGGGTGTCACACCAAGTGAAATAAGTCAGATTGAGAAAGATAAATACAGCATGACCTTATTTCTGTGTGGAATTCAAAAAATCAAACCCATAGAGAACAGATTGGTGGTGGCTGGAGGTGGGAGTAGGGGGCTGTGGGCGAAATGGGTAAAAGAGGTCTAAATATACAAACTTCTAGTAGAGAATAAATAAATTCTGGGGTATCATGTACAGCATGGGGACTTTAGTTAACAAGACTCTATTGTTTATCTATTGTTGTTATCTAAGTTATTAATAGAGTAGATTTCAAAAGTTCTCATTGCAAAAAAAGAGTCCAGCTCTATGTGGATGTTAACTTCTGACTGTGGTGATCTTGTTATGAAATACCCAGGCAGCAAAGCATCATGTTGTACACCTGAAACTAATTCCTATGTCAGTTACACCTCAATAAAAAAGCAAAATTGGCCCATCACCTCATGTTGCTCCAGCTGAATGCTGAGTTAATCGAGAGAGTTGTTGACAACCATGATACAAATTAACAGTGGCAGATGATCTGCAGTAGGAGAGAATGAAATTGTTTTTTAGATAAAGCAGATAATAGAGGAAAAAAAGAGAAGGTGAGGGAGGAGAAAGGAAAGGAGAATGCTAAATATCTGATTCTGCATATCCATAGCACCTAAGCAGATTTATGCTTTGCTTTTGGTTTGGTTATTACATGAGAAAGTCAAATATGGTTTCAATAAAGTTCCTTCTCCTACTTCAGGAAGCTCCAGTCAGTCTTCTGACATGTAGGATCAAATAAAAAAAAATGTCTAACAGTATATATATTTGTTCTCTTTATACAAAATATTCATACTATACATATTATTCTATTTCCTTTTTTTCACATTTAACAATGTGCCTTGGATGTTATTCTAGGTGGTTGAGTTTTAGGCATTTAAAATAAATGTAGTCTTTTATCTCATTACGTATTGCTATACTCTGAGACTGCCTCTCCTGTCATGTTCATCTCCTTTATCCCTGTCACCCACAAGTAGTTTTTACAGTGCTGTTCATGAATAAGAGAAAGGTAATGTAACCAAGTTTTATTATTATTTTCATTATTAATCAAAACATTAATAGATTTCTTTATATCTAAATGGGCTTCCCTCATAGCTCAGTTGGTAAAGAATCTGCCTGCGATGCAGGGGGCCCCAGTTCTATTCCTGGGTCAGGAAGATCCGCTGGAGAAGGGATAGACTACCCATTCCAGTATTCTTGGGCTTTCCTTGTGGCTCAGCTTCCAAAGAATCCACCTGCAATATGGGAGACTGGGTTTGATCCCTGGGTTGGGAAGATCCCCTGGAGAAGGGAAAGGCTACCCACTCCAGTATTCTGGCCTAGAGAATTCCAGGGATTATACAGTCCATGGGTGGCAAAGAGTTGGACATGGCTGAGAGACTTTCACTCTCACTTTATATCTAAATATGTCCCTTTATATCACAGAAATTTCAAACTGTAGACATCTCTCTGTGATTTCTATAACTGATAACTCAGGTATAGTGAAGGCAAAAAAACAGTGACTCATCAGACAAACAGCAAGAATAATAGCAGCTACCACTTACTGAGTTTTTACTATATGACAAGAGTGCATGTTCTTACATATATTTTTAGTTTTACCAAAAACTTTTAAGTTAGGTATTATTTTTCTTATTTCACATTAGGAAACCAGCTTTAACAAGATTATATTTCTTATTCAGGGCTTTGGACACTGTGACAGAGATAGAATTCAAAATAATTTTTTTTTGACTACAAATGTTTATTGAAAGAATGTACAGTGAATAAAGACATGAAATATCTGACATCTCTGAGATAAATTACAGACGGTAATTTAAAATACATGTTTTATGTAAAACCCAAAGTAGGGTGGTAAATTTAACTAAACAGAAGTTAAGATCAGACTATTTGCTCTGAATTTGGAATTCAAGCTAATTCTGAACTAACTCAAATGACATGCTTATTATCTGCATGGATCTCATAATTTCATGGGGCACTTCTTTTTTTCTGTTTTCAAAACTATAAATTATGATTATGAGGGCTAAATCAATGATCAAAAAAGTAAAATTTAAAAATGACTAAAACAATGTTTAGAATGGAAGAAATACATTTGTGGAAATAAGACAATATATGAAAACTAAGTGAATATTTTACCTTTTTCTGGTAGACGAATTAAGCCATAACGTGCAAAAGACAAAGCCTGAGCAGTGGGGTAGACTGAGAGACAGACTGTTTCCAGAGTCTCCATTTGGAAAGAATTTCCCACTCCATCTTCTCTATTCTCCTCTCTCTCTCTCTCTCTCCTGTGTCTCTCACACACACAATACTATAAACTATTTTATAGGTATCTCATGAAATTATTAGGACATAAAGTCTCGAGAAAAATAAACAAATAAGGCAATTCACTGAAATTGTTCTGGTACCTAAAGTAAAAATATAGTCAACAAGTTTTAGAATTTGAACCTAAAATTTTTTATTACCCTTCTAGACACTTGGAATTAACATTTTTGTTGTTTGGTAAGGTTAATAGAACATTTGCGTCTCTCCATTCTCAGTTTCATATATGCATAAGGAGTACAGGGGAACATTTCAAGCAATAATTGACTGTAAGGAGAAATATTCTGCAGTGCATTTGAAAATTACAAACAGCACTGTCATGTGTTCAAACATGTTTGTCCTTTGAAAAACTGGCTAACTTCAACATCAAATAGTAGTTTGACCACTTGCTGGCAATGGGATTTGGGCAGGTGAATTAAATCTATGAACCTCGGTTGCTCATGTGTAGAATGTAATTTATAATCAAGTACAGTACTGTTGGGAGGACTGGATGTGATAAAGTAGATGAGGAATGGAGCCAGAGAATTCCAGAAAAGATGATAGTTAATAACAGTCAACAACTATCAAGTGTTTACTAAACAAGTGTACTTATTATACACTCAGTATAGGAAAGGGCATAGTTAATCCTCAAAATAATGTCATAAACTGGTTACTATTATCCCTATTTAAAAGAAAACAAAACTGAGACTTAGCTTAGTAAATATTTTAAATCACAGAACTCAGGATTTGAACTCCAAGAGTCTGCTTGAAAGTATATAATCTTAACCAAAATGAAAAAAAAAAATTGACATTTATTTTAAAATAATCAATGAGCATGAAATCAACAAGTGAAAATAAACAGCAAGGAAAACACAATTAAAAAGGAAAAACTTCACGTGTTTACAATCATCTACTCATATCCAAGATTAACTGCTATATACTTAATGAAGATATACCCAAAGCAAGATTCATCTTCATACTGAATCACAGTCCTCAGCTTAGAAACATAGTGAATTATGGAAGATTAGAAAACAAAATAAACACTTAAGATTTCTCCAACAAATAATAAGATTGTCAGGACAGAGCAGAAGATGGATGTGGATTATATGAAAACCATGAAACCTCTCTTTTAGAACTAATTATTCTACTGAAGTTGGCAGAGAAAGCAGCCTTGGAGAAGAAATTGCTCAGCTAGTATGTTTTCTTACCTCCTCCCAAATCAGTTTGAACTTGCTCCTTGGAAGAAAGCTATGACCAACCTAGACAGCATATAAAAAAATGGAGACATTACGTTGCTGACAAAGGCCTGTCTAGTCAAAGCTATGGTTTTTCCAGTGGTCATGTATGGATGTGAGAGTTGGACTGTGAAGAAAGCTGAGCGCCGAAGAATTGATGCTTTTGAACTGTGGTGTTGGAAAAGACTCTTGAGAGTCCCTTGGACTGCAAGGAGATCCAACCAGTCCATCCTAAAGGAAATCAGTCCTGAATATTCATTGGCAGGACTGATGCTGAAGCTGAAACTCCAATACTTTGGCCACCTGATAGTGAAGAACTGACTCATTTGAAAAGACCCTGATGCTGGGAAAGATTGAAGGCTGGAGAAGGGGACGACAGAGGATGAGATGGTTGGATGGCATCACCAACTTAATGAATATGAGTTTGAGAAACCTCTAGCAGCTAGTGATGGATAGGGAAAACTGCTGTGCTGTAGTCCATGGGGTCGCAAAGAATCGGACACAACTGAGTGACTGAACTGAGCTGAAATCAGTTTCCTGACTGGAAGGAGTGAGCTATGTTCAAAATTCTGCTTTTCACCTGAAAAAAAAAGAGGCGTCTGTGCAATGAAAATTATGTACTAAACTACAAACTGTACAGCCCGTGAGCTACAGGGCCGTCACTCTCACCAGACCTAACCAATCTAACAAAATTGGCTGTTTTCCTCAGCAAGGGGTCAAACCAAACACAAGCATTTTCCATCCTTCAGATAACAGGTTAAGTTTCCCATCTGAAGGAACAGGTCCCAGTTTAGGGCGCAACCAAAACTTTAAAGTAACAGGCAAAGCACAAAAGAAGGCACAGATTTCTCACGAAATTATTGTCTCTCTCCTGACATTGTTTATGATACTGGCAGTATTGAATTACATTGGGAAAAGAAGCCCTGAAATTATCCAGGTAGTAATACAAGCTCATTTTAAAACTCTGAAAGTGAAAGTGAAGTCACTCAGTCGTGTCGGACTCTTTGCGACCCCGTGGACAGTAGCCTACCAGGCTCCTCTGTCCATGAGACTCTCCAGGCAAGAATACTGGAGTGGGTCGCCATTTCCTTCTCCAGGTTATCTTCCTGACCCAGGGATCGAACCCGGGTCTCCTGCATTGGAGTCAGACACTTTAACTTCTGAGCCACAAGGGAAGCCCCTTTAAAACTGTAAAGAAAGTAAAAATAACTTTCTGATGACTTTAACTAAAAAGAGGAAAATAAAACAATATCTCTATTGCTTGCACTGCAAAAATTTCTTCAGTTGGCTCTCTGGATCTAAATTACACATTTTCCCACTCTGATATCTAACCAGGATGTAGATGTTTATAAATTACATCACTGTAATCTGAAACTCTTTGCCTTCAGTTTGAGTTGTATCAATAGGATATAGATCAAAAAACCTGGAAAGCAGGAATAGGAAGTCAATTAGTCTCTCCTTATCATCTGAGGATACATTTCAGGATTCCCACTGGATGCCTGAAATCATAGATAATACCAAACCCTATGTATAATATGTTTTATTTTTCCTATGGACACATACCTATGATAAAGCTTAATTATATATCAGGCATCAGTTCAGTTCAGTTGGACTCATTCGTGTCCGACTCTTTGCAACCCCATGAATCACAGCACGCCAGGCCTCCCTGTCCATCACCAACTCCCAGAGTTCACTCAAACTCATCTCCATCGAGTCGGTGATGCCATCCAGCCATCTCATCCTCTGTCGTCCCCTTCTCCTCCTGCCCCCAATCCCTCCCAGCATCAGAGTCTTTTCCAATGAGTCAACTTTTTGCATCAGATGGCCAAAATATTGGAGTTTCAGCTTCAGCATCAGTCCTTCCAAATAAATCCCAGGGCTGATCTCCTTTAGGATGGACTGGTTGGATCTCCTTGCAGTCCAAAGGACTCTCAAGAGTATTCTCCAACGCCACGGGTCAAAAAGCATTAATTCTTCAGTGCTCAGCTTTTTCACAGTCCAACTCTCACATCCATACATGACCACTGGAAAAACCATAGCCTTGACTAGACAGACCTTTGTTGGCAAAGTAATGTCTCTGCTTTTCAATATGTTATGTAGGTTGGTCATGAATTTTCTTCCAAAGAGTAAGCGTCTTTTAATTTTATGGCTGCAATCACCATCCGCAGTGATTTTGGGGCCCCCCCAATAAAGTCTGACACTGTTTCCACTGTTTACCATCTATTTGCCATGAAGTGATGGGACTGGATGCCATGATCTTCGTTTTCTGAATGTTGAGCTTTAAGCCAACTTTTTCACTTTCCTCTTTCACTTTTGTCAAGAGGCTTTTTAGTTCCTCTTCACTTTCTGCCATAAGGGTGGTGTCATCTGCATATCTGAGGTTATTGATATTTCTCCCAGCAATCTTGATTCCAGCTTGTGCTTCTTCCAGTCCAGCGTTTCTCATGATGTACTCTGCATAGAAGTTAAATAAGCAGGGTGACAATATACAGCCTTGACATACTCCTTTTCCTATTTGGAAACAGTCTGTAGTTCCATGTCCAGTTCTAACTGTTGCTTCCTGACCTGCATATAGGTTTCTCAAGAGGCAGGTCAGGTGGTCTGATATTCCCATCTCTTTCAGAATTTTCCAGTTTATTGTGATCCACACAGTAAAAGGCTTAATAAGAGATTAAAACAATAATAATAAATATTTTAACTATATACTGTAATGAAAGCTCTGGGAATGTGATCTCTTTTCTCTCTCTCTCCCTCTAAATACCTTATTATATAAATTTAATAGCTTTTCCATCTTATCTCATTCTTGACCAGGAGATTTTTGAAGAAACTAACATCTGTGTCTGGTGATTTTTATTTTGGTCAGCCAAAAATTAATTCTGATGTTTCATGAACACCTTGTGGGTGATTAAATTCAACAGTAACACCTGAAACACCTGGAAGTCTAATTTTCAGGAAATGTTTTCTTTAATCCGCTCATTCTGTAAACGCATAGGAGCATTCTCCACCATTTCATTTTCACTTTCTGTATCAGAATCAATCACTAGGGTTTTTTGTTGTTGTTGTTGTTGTTCTAGTATTCCCATCATCTGAATCAGAATAATATCCTGAAGAACTAACATCTTCTGAGACACTAGTATCTATTTTGCTCAATCACAGAAAGTATCTGCATAAAATTTACTGAAAAATATTTACCCAAAATTTCACAATGCATCAATTTTGAAAATTTTATGTTTATGATATACACAAGGTTGAAACAAAAACATAACTGATCAAAATGTGAATAACAATAATCATAAGTTGTATAATAATCCTTTAATCAATTTTAAACTCCAACAGCTTTGTACAGTGATTTTAATTGTATCACTCTTAGAAACATATTGCTACATCTCCAGTCAATAAGCCTCATTAACAAAAGACATATTAATACATCTCTGGTCAATAGTTTGTTAACTAAGCACTTACCTCTCACTGTGGCCATAACTTTCGCAGTTTGTGTTGCAATATCAAGAGTAGCAGAAATGTCTTTTTCCTTCTTCCCATTTCATGGATTGATTTATTCCTGTGGTAGATCTTGGTGGTCTTCCTCATCAATTTGATAACTTTCATTTTTTCCTTGAAGGAAGCACTTCATGGCTTCTCTTTGGCATCTCTAAATTACCAACATCAGTGCTCTTTTGCTTTGAGACCATTAGTAAGTAAAGAAATGGTGAGTTGAACCCAAGCACTGTGCTGTCTAGTAGTTGATATGAGAACCAAGATGGCTACTAAGTGACTAAAGGGAAAATCAGACAAAGGGATTATTCATGCTGCAGTTGCAAACAGCATGAGGTTTCATTAGGCTACTCAGAATGGTACATAATTACACCTTTTAAAAAGTATGTATTCTTTATTTCTGGAATTTTCTATTTAATATTTTTGAGCTATGATAGACTGTGGATAACTGAAATCTCAGAGGGGGAATACTGCATTTATTCCCTGGTTGCCTGAGGTCACCAGGACCGACTTTTCTCAAAGTGAAGATCACTGCTGCTCTCAGTGAGGTCAGCACTATATGGACCTCCTTCCCTCCGGTTTGCAGTTGTGTCTCTCCCCTTGTTCTTTGGGCCTAGGGGTGATGCCAGTCTATTGCGGCTAGCTCTGCGCTTATGTACTATCCCTTTCAGTTCCTGTATATTGTATTCATACCTGTGTAATTATTTGCTCTTCTAACCAACCTAAAGTGACAATGCCAGCCGTTGCCATTTAGTTTCCTTATAGACTAAAAAATGCAAAGACACTAAACCAAGAAATACTTTATAAACTGTGCTTTACCTTAATATTTTGAATCTAGCATAATTCTTCCATAATACTGTGGAATTGGAGATGTTAATTCTGATTTTTTGAGTCACTTCATCTAAAATGTTAATATGTATTAATTATGTTATGGTTTATGATAGCAAGCATAAGTATAGTTCCAAAGGCAATATGCTTTTGGTAAGAAATCACTTATTATTCTTCCATATTTTGCAGACAGAAGAGTATGAAACAACAGATGTTGAAATTATTAAGAGTATTCTGACAATGTAAAATTTGGGGCTTTTATTTGATTTGGCTGGAGACCATGAGCTCAGATTTTATCTGAACCTTGTGTGAACTAACTTAAGCAAAACTTACAGGATTTGGTTCACAGAGATGGAGTTGAAACTTTCCTTTGTGTATGAATTCATTTTGTCTTCCATGAGTTTAACTTAGAAGTTTGGGTTTGTTCCCAAAGTGATTTTCAAAAATTACTCCTACAACCTTAGAAACTTTAAGCTTCTGTCAATAGTACAAGAAAAAACTGAACATAATAGTCTTTAGAATAAAATATAGATTGTTGCATTTTAGAAATTTTATTATGAATATTTTCCTTTTATTTTTAATTATCAACATGATTCCCTCTTTCACTTAACATGCAAAGTTAACCAATTAATCATTTCACTAATTGATTAGTGAGTAAATTGGCCATCTGGAGAAATTAATTGGTTTTTCATGAATTAACTGTTGTGGAATTGG
This sequence comes from Capra hircus, assembly GCF_001704415.2. Lineage (NCBI taxonomy): Eukaryota > Metazoa > Chordata > Mammalia > Artiodactyla > Bovidae > Capra > Capra hircus. Next base: position 13,355,296 of record NC_030812.1, read on the forward strand.
CCATGCACTGAATCAAAAAGGTGAATTGGCATTTTGGTGATGTTATTTTGTTGAATGAGCCTATATGTATCTCAGAGTTGAGTCTTCTTTTCATCTGCAAAATGAAAAGAAGGCCAGTTTTCCCTGCTGCAGGGCCTAGGGGAAGAGATCTGAAATTCTTTTTTTTTTTTTAATTTTATCTTTACTTTATTGTACTTAACTGATCCTCACACAAACTTTCAGTCCTTTGTGGCTTTAATTCCATGTTTTCTTCATCCTCCAAATGTTCTTGTTGAATCAGTTATTCATCCTTCCTGGGGTTTTCAATCAGAAATGTACTTGCTTCTTGCTGACTTTGTCCTGCAGTAGGCACTAATTCCAGATTTCTGTTCTAAGTCAACTATCAAATACTGATTTCCATTTATCTTCCCCAATTTTGTTGCCATCTCTCCACTGCTATTACCTTTTCTACCATTTCTTTTTTAAAATTTTTATTAAAGAATTATTTCACTGCTGCTTTAATAGGGTTATGATAGGAATTAGAAGTAAGTGCTTGTTTAATCCTCCAGGTTATTTTGTGTCTTTCACCACTAGTTCACTGAATTTAAAACATATACTAATAAAATGATAAGACTTGTATGGCAACATCTTTTGCATAATAATTTTTAAAAGAGGTTGACATTCTAAGTATTAACTTAAGCATTTTGATTAAATGTGTTTCATAAAAAGTATTTAGATAAGCAGATCAGCGGAGAAATAACTCCAGAAAGAATGAAGGGATGGAGCCAAAGCCAAAACAATACCCAGTTGTGGGTGTGACTGGTGATAGAAGCAAGGTCCGATGCTGTAAAGAGCAATACTGCATAGAAACCTGGAATGTCAGGTCCATGAATCAAGGTAAACTGGAAGTGGTCAAACAGGAGATGGCAAGAGTGAACATCAACATTCTAGGAATCAGCGAACTAAAATGGACTGGAATGGGTGAATTTAACTCAGATGTCCATTATATCTACTACTGTGGGCAGGAATCCCTTAGAAGACATGGAGTAGCAATCATGGTCAACAAAAGATTCCGAAATGCAGTACTTGGATACAATCTCAAAAATGACAGAATATCTCTGTTCATTTCCAAGGCAAACCATTCAATATCACAGTATCCAAGTCTATGCCCCAACCAGTAATGCTGAAGAAGCTGAAGTTGAATGGTTCTATGAAGACCTACAAGACCTTTTATAACTAACACCCCAAAAAGATGTCCTTTTCATTACAGGGGACTGGAATGCAAAAGTAGGAAGTCATGAAACACCTGGAGTAACAGGCAAATTTGGCCTTGGATTACAGAGTGAAGCAGGGCAAAGGCTAATAAAGTTTTGTCAAGAGAATGCACTGGTCATAGCAAACACCCTCTTCCAACAACACAAGAGAAGACTCTACACATGGACATCTCAAGATGGTCAAACCAAAATCAGATTGATTATATTCTTTGCAGCTAAAGATGGAGAAGCTCTATACAGCAAAAACGAGACCAGGAGCAGACTGTGGCTCAGATCATGAACTCCTTATTACCAAATTCAGACTGAAACTGAAGAAAGTAGGGAAAACCACTAGACCATTCAGGTATGACCTAAATCAAATCCTTTATGCTTATACAGTGGAAGTGAGAAATAGATTTAAGGGACTAGATCTGATAGAGTGCCTGATGAACAATGGACGAAGGTTTGTGACATTGTACAGAAGAAAATGATTAAGACCATCCCCATGGAAAAGAAATGCAAAAAAGCAAAATGGCTGTCTGGGGAGGCCTTACAAATAGCTGTGAAAAGAAGAGAAGCGAAAAGTAAAGGAGAAAAAGAAAGATATAAGCATCTGAATGCAGAGTTCCAAAGAATAGCAAGAAGAGATGAAAAAGCCTTCCTCAGTGATCAATGCAAAGAAATAGAGGAAAACAACAATATGGGAAAGACTAGAGATCTCGTCAAGAAAATTAGAGATACCAAAGGAACATTTCATGCAAAGATGGGCTCAACGCAGGACAGAAATGGCATGGACCTAACAGAAGTAGAAGATATTGAGAAGAGGTGGCAAGAATACACAGAAGAACTTACAAAAAAGATCTTCGTGACCCAGATAATCATGATGGTGTGATCACTCCCCTAGAGCCAGACATTCTAGAATGTGAAGTCAAGTGGGCCTTTGGAAGCATCACTACGAACAAAGCTAGTGGAGGTGATGGAATTCCAGTTGAGCTATTTCAAATCCTAAAAGATGATTCTGTGAAAGTGCTGCACTCCATATGGCAGCAAATTTGGAAAACTCAGCAGTGGCCACAGGACTGGAAAAGGTCAGTTTTCATTCCAATCCCAAAGAAAGGCGATGCCAAAGAATGCTCAAACTACCGCACAATTGCACTCATCTCACATGCTATAATCCAAATAGGAAAAGGAGTATGTCATGCTATAACCCTAACCCTAACCCTCTTTCCAAATAGGAAAAGGAGTATGTCAAGGCTGTATATTGTCACCCTGCTTATTTAACTTCTATGCAGAGTACATCATGAGAAACACTGGGCTGTATGAAGCACAAACTGGAATCACGATTGCAGGGAGAAGCAGCAATAACCTCAGATATGCAGATGACACCACCCTTACGGTAGAAAGTGAAGGGGAACTAAAAAGCCTCTTGATGAAAGTGAAAAAGGAGAGTGAAAATGTTGGCTTAAAGCTCAACATTCAGAAAAAGAAGATCATGGCATTTGGTCCCATCGCTTAATGGGAATAGATGGGGAAACACTGGAAACAGTGTCAGACTTTTTTTGGGGGGGGCGGGGGGGCTCCAAAATCACTGCAGATGGTAACTGCAGCCATGAAATTAAAAGATGCTTACTCCTTGGAAGGAAAGTTATGACCAGCCTAGATAGCATATTGAAAAGCAGAGACATTACTTTGCCAACCAAGGTCCGTCTTGTCAAGTCTATGGTTTTTCCAGTGGTCATGTATGGATGTGAGAGTTGGACAGTGAAGAAAGCTGAGTGCCAAAGAATTAATGCTTTTGAACTGTGGTGTTTGAGAAGACTCTTGAGAATCCCTTGGACTTCAAGGAGATCCAACCAGTCCATCCTAAAGGAGATCAGTCCTGGTTGTTCTTTGGAAGGAATGATGCTAAAGCTGAAACTCCAGTACTTTGGCCACCTCATAAGAAGAGTTGACTCATTGGAAAACACTCTGATGCTGGGAGGGATTGGGGGCAGGAGGAAAAGGGGACGACAGGGGATGAGATGGCTGGATGGCATCACTGACTCGATGGATGTGAGTTTGAGTGAACTCTGGGAGTTGGTGATGGACAGGGAGGCCTGGTGTGCTGCAGTTCATGGGGTCCCAAAGAGTCGGACATGACTGAGCAACTCAACTGAACTGAACTGAACAGTAAAATTAATAACAGTGATATATTTGAAGTTTTTCTTATTATTAAATAAGAAAATTTTAACTAAAATATGTCTATAGAAATACAATAACTTGTAGATGATACTGCTTAATTAAATCAACATTTGTAGTTTAGGTAGGGCAAATTTTTTAACATTGCCAAATCCAAAATCGTTTATTCTAGTTTTTAAATGCAACATTTTAGAAGGTATTAAATTTTTAAAAAGATGAAGATAATACTGGATTTATTAAAATAGAATCTTCCCATGTAACAAATAATACTGTTGAAAAGTTATAGCTATTTTATCGTGTAATAAAGACAAGTTGGCACACTCCTCTTGTCTATTCTACTGTCTTTTTTCTGCTTGTTTAGTGGTGACATTTTTAAGTCTAACTTTTTCTTTTTTTCATAATTTTGTCAGATTAAATAAACCTATGTATATTTTATTTGATAAAATGAAGTCTACCTCTTCAGTTAAGATAGCATTGAAAATAGAGAAAAATCTCCAAATCCTCACAATATTTAAATTGAGACAGTTATTATAAATTTTTAGCATATATTTATTTTGCCTAATAATATACACATGTTCCCAGAGAATGATATTCTACTTGCAATCCTTTTTTTTTTTACTTTTTATTAGTGTGTAGGATTATATTCTATCCTGTCTGATTAATATAATTTATTTGACCAAGTTTATTTTGTAATATTTTTCTGTAATATAAATAAGGATATAGTGATCTTTAACACTGGCTTTCACTTACTGACTGCTCCCTCTCACAATTACCCTATAACAGAAGTGCCCTTATTCTTACTGTGTAGGTGGAACCAAATTTTGCCTAAGCGCTATGGTTTTGTAAGTCATAGGTCTGAGACAGTAACCTGAAATAAAATTTTTACGATCTTACTCTTTGCGAATAAATTTCTGCTGAAGTTTCAGATTAATTCTTTATGATAGATTCTCAATCAAGTGACTAGATATGAATATTTTTATTTGTCTCTAAGCAAATACTAACATACTTTTCCAAAATAATTGTAATGATTTACATTTCTGTGACCTGTTTGTAAGCATAACTTTGAGTGTTCTTGCTATAGGAGAGAATGTTCATTTTATTAAAAAAAATGGTGAACATTTGTTATTTTGCCTAGTGATGCTTTCATTTTCTCTTCTTTTGGTAATATTGGTATAGCTCCTTTTTTATTTTATTTTTTAAAACTAGATACTCTGCAGGTGTCTTCATTCATGATGTTTTGACTTCTCCCAAGTAAAACACATGACCAAAGTTAGAACAATTAGGCCCTCGGCTTTGGATTTTGATTTTTTTTTTACTGCTCATTAAAAAATAAATTTTATTGATTTCTTTCTTTTGTTTACCTTCAGTTTTAATTTTGTCTTCTATATCTGGTATCCTAAGGTGGGAGCTGAGATCATTGATCTGAGCTCTTTCATCTTTTCTAATGCAAACATTTAAGGCTATACATTTCTAAGCACTGCTTTAGTAGCATTCTACAAATTTTGATGTATAGTATTTTTATTCTCATTCAGATCAATATATTTTCTAATATCTTTTGTGATTTTTCTCTTTGATCCGTGGGTAAGTTTCCAAATACTTGGAGATTTTTGCAGCTATATTTTTGTTACTGTGTTCTTGTTCAATTTTCCATAGATCAGAGAACATACTTCCTTATGGTATTGATTCTGTGAAACCTATTCAGTGTTTTATGGCTCATAATATTATTTGGCTTAGTGCTCTTGGTTCCTTGAAACGAATGTGCGTTTTGATGTCAGATGGCATGTTCTATAAGTGTTAATTAGATCAAGTTAGTTGATAGGGTTGTTCCACTCTTCAATATCCTACTGATTTACTGCCAATACATTTGCTATTAATTATTGAAAGTGAAGTGTCAAAATTTCCAATTAAAACTGTTACCATAGAATTCAGGTATCCATATAGCTACACCATCTTTGTGTTGCTTATGGTTTGCATGGGGTAACTTTTGCCATTCTTTTATTTTTTATTAAAATCCATTTGTTAAATGGTATCTTTCAGGCAGCACAAACCTGGCTATTGTCTTCTTACTTAATCTGACAGTATTTGTTATTTAATTCAGGTGTCTAGACTTTTACACATAATGTGGTTATGGATATTATTGGTTTTAAATCTCCCATATTGTTACTTTATCTTCCCTTTGTTTATCCCTTTCTCTATCTTCTTTTTAGAAGAAGAAATATTTCTAATATTTAGAAATATTAGGTGCATATTTCTATTATTCAGTTTTATTTTCAAGATTGAGTTATTAGCTATAATTCCTCTTACATTTTAGTGGCTGTTCTAGGGTTTATAGTATAGATTTTAAATTTATCACAGTTTACCTTCAAATAATATGATACAACTTCACACACAATGTAGAACCTTACAACATTACATATCATTTCCCCTTCCATACTTTGCTATTTGTTGCTATAACTTACACTTTTATTTATGACATAAGGTCCAGAATTCATTGCTTTGTTTTTAAGTTTAAAGAGCTGCAAAGATGTGCTCATTTGTTAAAAAGGTGGAGAATAAAGGAAAAAATTCTATTATATTTATACCTGTATGTTATCCATTTTTGGTTTTCTTCATTTCTTTGGGTAGATGCAGATTTCCACCTGTTATTTTTATTTGCTTATAGAATTTCCTTTAATATTTGTTGAAGTGAACATTTGTTGGAAATGAATCATTTACCCTTTTCTTTTATTTTGGTCTGAAAATCTTTTTTGATTTATTTTGGAAAAATATTTTCACTATCCAAAAAATTTTCGTTGACAGTTTTTGTATGTCAGTACTTTAAAGGTGTCTTTCTACCATCTTTGGTTTTGATACTTTCTGACAAAAAGTTTGACTTTAACCTTACCTTTGTTGCTTTCTATATAATTTCTTTTTGCCCTTATTGCTTTTAAGATTTTACTTTTAAGATTGTGGTGAGTTTTGTTTTTTTTTTTCCAATCTCATTGTTTTCTTCTGGAGAAGGAATGGCAACCCACTCCAGTATCCTTGCCTGGAAAATCTCATGGACAGAGAAGCCTGGTGGGCTGTAGTCCATGGGGTCACAAACAGTCAGGCAGGACTGAGTGACTAACACTTACTCACATTGCTTTCTTGGCTTATTTGTTTTTTTAATTTTTTATTTCTGCTTCAGATTTATTGAATTTCTTGGATCTTTGGTTTTAAAGTTTATAGTTTTCATCAATTTTGGATTTTTTAGCCATTATTACTTAAAATATTCTATTTCTCTTCCTAGAACTCCAATTTTATATATGCTCGCCAATGGTGTTGTCCCATACCTCACTAATTTCTTGTTCACTTTTTGGTCTTTTTCTTCCTCTCTGTGTTTATTTTGTATTATTTACTTTGTTCTATGTTTAAATTCACAGACATTTTCTTTTATAGTATCTAGCTGTAGATCACTCTAGTGTATTTTTAAACCAGATATTATATTTTTATTCTCTAGAACATCCATTTGGATATTTTTCATATTTCATCTCTTCTGTTTATCATGCTTATCTTTACCTTTACCTTATGAAACATATGGGGAGTATTTATAGTAGACAAATTTTGAATAGAAATTATTAGAAATAGAAAAACTAAAACATGTCAGAGCCATAGTCATTGGCAAGAACACCCTGATGTGACTGTTATCATTTTCTACTACCTCAATTGCAGAGCCTTTCTAAACTTGTCTTTTCTTAGGCCTGATTCTTCACTATTTTTAAATTCTTTTTGTTGCCACATATTTTTTGAATAAATTATTTTTAGTTATGTTGGCTGCAGTGATTTTCGATAGCACAATCTAAAGTCATAATTGTATGTGTGTTGGTTGCTCTGTCGTGTCCAACTCGTTGGGACTCCATGGACTGACTGTAACTACCACCATGTTTCTCTGTCCCAGGAATTCTCTAGATAAGAATACTGGAGTGAGTTGCCATGCGCTTCTTCAGCGGATCCCGGGTTTCCCACATAGGAGGCAAATTCTTAACCATCTGAGTCACCTTTTTCTAATTCCATTTATTAATTAAATAATACTTTACCACAATTCTTTACCAGTGTTTTGTACTGTCACCTTCATAATACGTTAAATCCTTAATTTATGCCTTTTTATTTCTTTGTATGTTCCTCTTCTATTTAATAAGATTATATTATCTATTTTAAAGTATTAAAGAAATTATCTTCTCAGATAATGCTTCATTAGTTTAATTTTTAAAAGATTCATTTTTATTACTTTGTATGGATATTCCTCCATGTAGCACAATGCTAAAATTATTCTTTGAATTTTATAAAGACTCTGTATTTAGACTCCCTACCTTTTCTTTTTTTTTTTTTAGATTAATCTTTTAGCTATTCTTTAATGGCCTTTAGAACTGTTTTATAATTATTAAATTTATATAGGAATTTATGCTAAACTGTTGGACACGACTGAGTGACTTCCCTTTCACTTTTCACTTTCATGCATTGGAGAAGGGGATGGCAGCCCACTCCAGTGTTCTTGCCTGGAGAATTCCAGGGACAGGGGAGCCTGGTGGGCTGCCGTCTATGGGGTCGCAGAGAGTTGGACACAACTGAAGCGACTTAGCAGCAGCAGCAGCATTTTTGTAATATTTATTCAAGAACTGTTTTATTTGGAAGATTTCAGAAAGGTCCTACTTATGTGGATTTTATTGGTATTTTTGTGTGTGGCTATTTTAATAAAATATTCAACATGTAAAATTTTGGGTTACTTAGGATATATAAGGGGGCTTCCCTGGTGGCTCAGAGGTTAAAGCGTCTGCCTGCAATGCGGGAGACCTGGGTTCAATCCCTGGGTCGGGAAGATCCCCTGGAGAAGGAAATGGCAACCCACTCCAGTATGCTTGCCTGGAGAATCCCATGGATGGAGAAGTCTGGTGGGCTACAGTCCAAGGGGTCACAAAGAGTCGGACATGACTGAGCGACTTCACTTTTCTTTTCACTTTAGGATAGAAAAAGAAAGCACACATATCCAAAATACACACACATATGCATATATACAATCATATGTATAAATCATATATACAGAATACTTGTATATACTCCAGGCTGCCTTATCCCGAGCAGCTGCCTTGCCTATATTATACCTATTATACCTTCCATGGTACAACTTTTATCTAATGATTGCTCAGCTGGGGCGAATCACAAGCCCTGCTTTCTTGTCAACAGTTTGCCATTGCAGTTTCTGAGCTTCTCAAAGCACCAGGTAGCATTTTATTTTCCTACTATTCTCACCTGTAGTAATCCTAAGAGCACTGTGCTTTAAATCTATAAAGTAAAATCAATCTCTGAGTCCATTTCCTCAGGAATCTCACTGAGAATATGGGCATTTACATAGCTAGCCAAATGTGACCTTTTGGCTTTAATGGCCTAGCAGGGAAACAGCAGTGCAACCTGAGGGCCTGACTAAGGTGGAAAGATTAATAGGAAAACTTCTTCACCTTAAGCTTAGACATAATGATCTACATCTAAAAGCAAAGTCAGTCTGAAAGCAAAATAAAAATATTCTTCCCAGACACTCAAATATACACACATGCACACACATTAATATAAAATGTTGCTTTGATGCTAAAGAGATCCAGGGGGGAAAGCATCTATCTTTAGGTTATTATACTTCCCTAGTGGCTCAGACGGTAAAGTGTCTGCCCTCAGTGTGGGAGACCTGGGTTTGATCCCTAGGTCGGGAAGATCCTGTGGAGAAGGAAATGGCAACCCACTCCAGTACTCTTGCCTGGAAAATTCCATGCACTGAAGAGCCTGATAGGCTACAGTCCATCAGGTCGCAAAGAGTCGGATGTGGCTGAGCAACTTCACTTTCACTTTCACTTTCACACACAAACTAATAAAGTGAGATTTTCCAGGGCAGAAATTGTGTTTTTTATACACTTATATACATAACACAATGTTAGGAGAGTATTAAATATTTGCAAAATGGACACTTAGAAAAAAATATGTTGTGTTCCAAGGCCTGAAACCAAATAAATATATTTAAGGTCAGTTCAGTTCAGTTCAGTCGCTCAGTCATGTCCAACTCTTTGAGACCCCATTAATTGCAGCACACCAGGCCTCCCTGTCCATCACCAACTCCCAGAGTTCACTCAAACTCACCTCCATCGAGTCGGTGATGCCATCCAGCCATCTCATCCTCTGTCATCCCCTTCTCCTCCTGCCCCCAATCCCTCCCAGCATCAGAGTCTTTTCCAATGAGTCAACTCTTCTTATGAGGTGGCCAAAGTACTGGAGTTTCAGCTTTAGCATCATTCCTTCCAAAGAACACCCAGAGCTGATCTCCTTCAGAATGGACTAGTTGGATCTCCTTGCAGTCCAAGGCACTCTCAAAAGTCTTCTCCAACACCACAGGTCAAAAGCATCAATTCTTTGGTGCTCAGTAAAGTACATTTCAGATTACTGCTAAGTACTGTAATGGAAAAGTGATGTTGTGAGTTTTCTTGTTAGCATGGTAGCAACAAATCTATGTTTTTCAAGGTGTTGCCCTAAGCTTCCACCTTAAATAAAGTTAATGGGACAACATGTACAATGTAACTTTTCTTGTTTGAGAAATACTGTGTAGTAATTTGAAAGGCGTACTAACAATTGTCTGGATGTATTAGCATAACATCTGGTCAATATACTAAGTTCATGTAATATTTTAGACGAATAACAGAAGGTAAAATCATTTTACAAAGAAAAAACAGAAGTAACAGCTCTCCTTCCTTGCAAAACATTAAAAACTATTGTTTAATACAAATAGCATCTAGTACAAGCGTATATGTCTCAATAAATCATTAAGACAAACATTGGCAAAACAAAAGAAAAACTCTCATAAGATCATTGAAAAGTTTGAGTGTATATAGGGTGTGTGCATGCATGTACGTGTATTGTAGAATTTCATTTTCCCACTCCATGAATATGAACTAAAATTTAAGTCTCTAGAGAGAAACTGAAGAAACTGTATCATTGTTCAGGAAGCAGGAACTGGCTTTTGATAAAAGGCTTCCCTTTCTCTTCCACAATGCATCTGGGACCGTCAGAGTTGATTACTGTAATATTTATATAATATAGCTTTGACGTACAATTGAGAACTATAACACATTTAATAGTGGAAAAAGTTGGCCAGCATCAGATATTTTTAATGAATTGGAAGACAGCCTATTTTATTTCATCTGAAATCAAGAAAGAGTGCCAGTTTGGTCACTAAACACTAGTCAGTTTCTTTTAAAAAGAATGCTTCAGATTAAAAAAAAATTTGGATATGGTTTCAAAAAATCCTTCATAATTACACTATAAAATGAAAATGAAAATAGTGCTTTTTTACAGACCCCATTAACTGGAGCATCAGATTGATGGCCTAGCTTTTACAAGCACAAAGATCATGGCACTATATTGCTGTGTGTTTTTTTCTTAATCACCGCACTTCTTTGTATGGATATATACAGAAATTTTATTTCATTCATTTGAAAAGGCTTAAAAATGATGAAAATCTATTTCTTTTTGCCATGTCTCTATTTATTTATAGTAAACACTATGCTATTCTAAATGAACACTCTTCAGATGGGTATTCAAATAAGAAAATTAAAAAGGAAAATTCAAGCTGCAAAACCAGGAATCTATTTAATATCAAGGGCTATAAACAAAGTTAGTAATTCAATTATTACATCACCTCCAAACTTTCATTTACATTCCCTTGTTTTCATTGGTTATATAACTTGTACTTGCTTATTATATATTAAATATTAATATGACAATGAAAAAACATATATTAAAATCCAACTTCTCATAAGTCATGCTGATATCCTGCACCCTTGCTACGATGTATTGATGCATATTACACCTATGGTACTCTTGCCAAAAATGTGTAACTTCAATTCAATTATAAGAAGACATCAGACAATTCCAACTGAAGGTATTCTGCGAAGATAACTGACCAGCGTTTCTCAAAAATTGTGAATGTCTTGGAAGATAAGGAAAGAATAAGAGCTGTCACAAATAAAAGGGGACAGAGAAGACATGACAACCTAATACAATTTGTGATCCTGATTGGGTCCTCAGAAGATGAATATTAAAAATTCAACAACACAAATTACTTGAATACAAATAAAGTCGGTTGCTTGGAAAATTGTATTTTCTGATTTTCTGTATCTACATTCAACTCACATCTTTGTAGGAGATCATCTGTGCTATTTTTCATAATAAACAACTTTTTAAAAAGCCATTTCTACTTTGTTTATTAACTTAACTCATCCTCAACCAAAGGAAACAACTAAATGACTTTCCTTCTGTACATTCTTATATATAATCCTACACAGAAACTGTCACACACACACAAAACTTAGAGAAGATTCACTATGATTATTCTGAGAGTAATATATCATATATTGTTCAAGCAACATTTTGCCTAACTTCAAAATTACCTAATGAAATCTCTTCAAGTCAATGGTACAGATACAAGTGATTCTTTTTATAGGAAAATATCCCATGTTATTCAATACTGTATTAGTGTTTTTTGACCCTTCCCCTATTATGGCCATTCAATATGTTTATATATATATTTTTTTAAAAAAGCAATTTTACAACAAACTACATTTTACTTTTCTGTTCATGTTGATCCCTTTTCTTTCTGAGATAGAGGAGAATAGGGAGTATTGAAGAAAACAAAGTATTTATTCTAGCTATAATTAACTATAATTGATATTAGTAAATTGTTTAACTTGAGATAATGAATTAAATTTCATCTTCCTTTTAGTTTTATGTTTTAATTAATTCATTTATTTTAATTGGAGGATTATTTTACAATATTGTGATGCCTTTTGCCATACATCAAAATGAATTGGCCATAAGTATACATGTGTTCCCCCCATCCTGACCCCTACTTCCATCTCCCCCCACACCCTATCCCTCTAGGTTGTCACAGAGCACTAGCTTTGGGTGCCCCACTTCATGTGTGGAACATGCCCTGGTCATCTATTTTACATATGATAATGTATATGATTCAATGCTATTCTCTGAAATCATTCCACCCTCACTTTTCCCCACTGAGTCCAAAAGTCTATTCTATACAACTGTGTCTTCTTTGCTGCCCTGCATGTAGGCTCATTAGTACCATCTTTCTAAATTCCATATATATGATCTGTCCATGGAATTCTCCAGGCAAGAATACTAAAGTGGATGGCCATTCCCTTCTCCAGAAGATCTTCCTGACCCAGGGATTGGACCTGGGTCTCCTGCATTGCAGGCAGATTTTTTACCATTGGAGCTACCAGGGAAGCCCATATATATGTGTTAATATACAGCATTTGTCTTTTATTTTTCTGACTTACTTCACTCTGTATAATAGGCACCAGTTTCATCCACCTCATTAGAACTGACTCAAACGTGTTCCTAGCTGAGTAACATTCCACTGTTCATATTTACCACAACTTCCTTATCAATTTCTAAGACTAATAGGTCTTAGAAATATGTCCCCTCTCTCTTGAACTTTCATTCTACCTCCCACTCCATCCCACCCCTCAGATTATGGTTTGTGAATATTTTAATTTTCAGATGTAGAATTTCTCAGATAACATGATAAGCCACCAATCCCAATAATTAAAAGAAAAATATTTATATTTTCATTTCAGTTCAATTCAGTTCAGTCACTCAGTCGTGTTTGAATCTTTGTGACCCCATGAACCGCAGCATGCCAGGCCTCCCTGTCCATCACCAACTCCCGGAGTCCACCCAAACCCATGTCCATTGTGTCGGTGATGCTTTCCAACCATCTCATCTTCTGCCGTCCCCTTCTCCTCCTGTCCGCTATCTTTCCCAGCATTAGGGTCTTTTCAAATGAGTCAGCTCTTCACATCAGGTGGCCACACTATTGGAGTTTCAGCTTCAACAACAGTCCTTCCAGTGAACACCCAGGACTGATATCCTTTAGAATGGATTGGTTGGAACTCCTTGCAGTCCAGGGACTCTCGAGTCTTTTCCAACACCACAGTTCAAAAGCATCAATTCTTCGGTGCTCAGCTTTCTTTATGTTCCAACTCTCACATCCATACATAACCACTGGAAAAACCATAGCCTTAACTAGACGGATCTTTGCTAGCAAAGTAATGTCTCTGCTTTTTAATATGCTGTCTAGGTTGGTTATAACTTTCCTTCCAAGGAGTAAGAGTCTTTTAATTTCATGGCTGCAGTCACCATCTGCAGTGATTTTGGAGCCCCCCAAAATAAAATCAGCCATTGTTTCTCCATCTATTTGCCATGAAATAATAGGACCAGATGTCATTATCTGAGTTTTCTGAATGTTGAGCTTTAAGCCAACTTTTTCATTCTCCTCTTTCACTTCCATCAAGAGGCTCTTTAGTTCTTCTTCCCTTTCTGCCATAAAGGTGGTGTCATCTGCATATCTAAGGTTATTGAGATTTCTCCCAGAAATCTTGATTCCAGCTTGCGTTTCCTCCAGCCCAGTGTTTCTCATGATGTACTCTGCATATAAGTTAAATAAGCAGGGTGACAATATACAGCCTTGATGTACTCCTTTTCCTATTTGGAACCAGTCTGTTGTTCCATGTCCAGTTCTAACTGTTCCTTCCTGACTTGCATACAAATTCCTCAAGAGGCAGGTCAGGTGGTCTGGTATTCCCATCTCTTTCAGAATTTTCCACAGTTTATTGTGATATTTTTATTTAAGATCTGTCTAACAGCAGGGGAGTGACAGTGAGTTTGAAGAAATCCATCATTTCAGTTTGAACAATAATCTATGATTGTCCAACCAGAAGAAACCACCTAAATTTAGGATATTAAAAACATTCAATCAATTGAACAACAGATATGACCAAGTTTTTTTGGAAAGTACAAATGTTATTATTAAAAACTTTAAGGTTATTTGTTCTTCTGCATTCCAATAATGGAGTATTATATATCTAATTTCAGATGTAGATCACAAAATTGATCTTTTCAATTTATATGTGCATACTTTCACTAAAATATGTATATTTTTATAACTAACTTTTATTTTATAGCCCAGACCCTATAATATTACATTGAATCCACTAGGTACTCAATAAATGTCTACTGAGTAAATGAATGAATTTTACATCGATCATTTACTTTCTTATATTGTTATCTCAAATTTTCATAGGTCTTATTTTAAACGTTTAGTTTTATAGTTAATGATTTGTGAGCCAGAATCACTGTACATTACCATAATGCCAGCTAATAATAGCTATTAGCTAACAGATGACACAAACATACAAATTTATTAACTGACTTTATACTGAAAAATATACTTTAGCTACTTTGTAAAGGTATATCTTGGCTCACATTGTGAAATTATCTCTTAACCACTATATTAATGTTAATATTTGTATACATTTCTATAAATCATCTCAAAAACCTTCTCAAAAAAGGTAGATCTGAGTGGTAACTCTCTTGTCTATAAAAATGCAAATCAAATTTGTTTTTCAAATCAATGAAATAATGTCAAATGCTCCTTTTACATACCGACTCTTATTGCACTTCTTTCTTCCTCTGTTCCTAGGAATACCAATCCAGAAAGTCATTACTTCCTAGCTTGGATTGGTACACTTGTCTTCTGTTTCCTTAGTTTCTACTCTAACCACCTCAATTTTATTTGCACTCATCACTCTTTGAAAACATAAATCTGAATTTGTTCAAGTCATCCTCTGCTTAAAAATTATTAATGACTTCTCTTTGCTCTTAGGCTAAAATACAAAAGACTTGACTCATTTTATAACTGTTGCCTCAATTTAATTTTCCTGTTTTATCTCTTGATGCTCCTCCCTCTGCATTCTGGTACTCTTGAATGTTTTTCAATCATCAAAAAGTACCATTCACGTTCTTTTTTTATGTCTTCTATTCCTTTCATCTTGAGCATTCTAAAATCCAGCCCTCCTCACTCTATGTGATGTATTTAAAACCAGAGACAATCCTTATTGCTATACCTCAGCAGAGGTGTCATTTTCTCAAGAGCACATTCATTCAAACTTTTTATGATAGGTCAGCAGCAGTGTGCTTCTTTACACCTTGAACTTCTCCAGCATGTGAACTTTCTCAAACAACTCTAAGAGATACAAAGAAGAAATTAAGCAATCAGGAATGTATGGGTACTGATTGAGTATGAAGTCAAGAGGAAAGGCAAGTCTTTATAATAAGTCAAACATCTCTGATTTCATCAAATATATTAATCTTTCTAGTTCCAAACTGATGATTATGTATATTTTGTAGCAGATGCTCAAAAAATTATCACTGTATGAAGGCCAGAGTGTTAACCTTATATTCAGTTCATTAATTCATTAAGAATTTATAAACACTTAATATGAGTGGAGCTCTATGCTATATTTATCAGCAATAAACAAAGTTTGAGAGAGTCCTGGACTTCAAAACACTAGAGTTCAGTGGTAATAATACGATTGTCTATTATAGTATAATAACCTCTTTTCTATACTGGGAAGTAGGTAAGGTCTAGATTTAGTTATGTGGGATCTTGATAATTATATGACATTTCCAAATTCTCAGTAGGTAATTCTGAGCAGAAAAAGAAAGAGTTAAATCTTTGAGGCAGTCACCATGATATTTTCCCATTGAATCACCAAGACATTCATTTAAATAAATACAATAGAACAAATGAATCAAAGAGTCATTGGATTAGAATTGAGACTTGACACTATTCATTTTTAAATTAAATTTTTACAGTCACTGCCTTTTGAATAGCAAGTATCATTTATGATGAATTATTAAAACAATTTCCTCAGATTGATGTCTCTTTTGAGCAATATATTGGAAGATCATTGAATATGAAAGCTCAGAAAGTCAAGTCCATGACTTTTAACAATTTAGAATCTGAGGAATTAGTGTTGTTTTAAACTAAATTGACATTCCTCACTTTCCTAAATTAGCATTTAATGAATTTTTTTCATTTGTTTCCTTTCATAAGTTTCATAATAGCTCATGTTTTATGCAATGGATTCCTTAAAAAAATTATATTAGCTTTTGTGAAATTTGTAGTAGATAATAGAATTAAAACAATGTTAAATCAAAGGTTTTTTGAGGTGACCAACTTTCATGTAGCTAAATTCATATTAACCCAAATTTCCTCTAGTTGAAATTATATTATTTCTAACTTCAATAAAGGAATAAGAAACAGAGCCAATATAACTTAAATCCTTCCTGATGTTTGCACTGAGTGTTTTTCTTGTTAAAAAAAAAAAACAACAAAAATTGTAGATAATTGCTCATGTAAATTTTTTCACTTTATTTAATGTAATGCTAAACTTGAATAAAGGTACAAAAATGATAAATAACCTCCCCATGACCTTCATCTAGAGTCACCAGTTATTTACATTTGGCATGACATCTTTCCCTCTCCTTTTCTCTTTCCACACTCTTACTCTCTCCTCTTTCTCTTCGTTTCTCTCTAGATAATTAGATAGATTGATATCCAATATCTATATAGATAGGTATTTAAAGAGAATATGACATATAAATCTATCTGTCTAAATTGGTAAAATATCTTTAATCTACAGATTATATTCAAATTTTGTCAAATGTCTCATTAAGAAATTTTTTTGGTCATGTTTTGGATCAAATACAGAATCATGAATTTTATTTAGTTTAATAATCCTTCAGTCTTCTTTAATTTGTAGCACTTCAATTTTCATTTTTCTTAACTCTGATATTTTTAAAGAACCACTCTTTTGTAGAATGTCTTAAATATGGGTTTCTTTGTCAAGAGAAGCATTGAATCCATCGCAGGGCATTGTTGGGAGGCAGGAAATGACTGACCACCCAGTTATGGAGCATGGATGGTTTGGTCATCTGTTTAAGGTGACGTCTACTAGATTTCCCCAGTGAGCAGACAACTGTTCCACAGGAATTAGTAAGTTACAGGGATATATTTTAAGACCGTATAAGTACTGGGTCTCTCATTAAACATTCATCATTTCCTTTTAGCATGTAATAATGATTATCTAACCACATTAGTCCTTCTATATTAGTTAAAGTACAATTACTTTAAGAAAGTATTTGCCAGTATCTTCTGTGCTTTTTTTTTCCCACAAAACTTTTTTCATGAATTTATACATGCATCTTTGCCCAGTGAGACCCTCTTCAAGTTGATATTCTATCCAAAATATTAAAAGTTATTCACAGGTTGAAATAATGAAAAGAACTCCCCAGACTCTTCAGAGCATATTTGCACAGGCTTAAAAAATGTAAAATACAAATAATACAAGGAAGCAAGTAGAAGGCAAGTACTGGTTCCTAAGATACATTCACTCAGAAAACTTTGTGTCTGGATTACCATCTGTTAAAATATGTGTGAGAAATCTTTGAGGATAACTTAGACAAATATTTCAAGTAGGGTCTCAGATGCCCTCCTGGTAGGATTACCTGAATTAGCAAATAAAATACAAGGTACCAGCTATATTTGAATTTCAGAAAAACAACAATTTAGAATATATATATATATTAGTGTCAAATAATTCATAGGTATTCTCTTTTTTATCTGGCAACTCTATCTGGTCAAGTAGCCAAGTCAATCAGGACAATTAAAACAAGTTGTACGCCATCAATTAACACATCTTTAAACAACGTAAACAAACTTAATATCCCATTCCTTTTGGGGTGAATTCTAAGTATACAGTACACTGCTTGATATTGTCCAACAGTTTATTGAGGCTTTGCTCATTTTACTCTAATAATTTCCTGAGCTTTAAGTTTGATATCTTAATTAACAAGTGTAGGCCATCTCAGACATTGGATTTTATCAGATATGCAGCCAATTTTTAGTATGTTTTATTGATAGTAAAATTTAACTTTTGAATGCTCCATCTGCTAAATTAATGTGATATTAGTTGCCCCACTCCAAGTTTAAAATGCAAACAAATGGTTTATTTTGATACACACAATTAATTTAACTAAGATTTTTCTTTTCTTCAGTTTTATCTACCTAGTACTTATGTATGACCTGAAATGATCACGGAATAAAGCATTATAAATTTTAGACTAGAAATTCACTCATTCTTTGTCCTAACTTTCTTCCCTTTGTGAGGGATATTTTATGCTTGATAAATATATAATATATTTCTATATTTTTCATATGAAGTTGTGTTTCAATAATATTTATGGAAAATAATTTAATTTTAAGTGCTCTAAAAGCAGTAAAATAGCAACAGATTTAATAAAATCATTTAAAATTATGCAATATTTTAACATCACAAAAATATCAATTTTAGTTTACAAAAGCAAGTTATTTTCTTTAATATTGTCCCAAGTAAATAAACTAAATTCACAGATTTAATTATCTGTGAAATGAAAAGGACAGAAAATTAATCCCAAACAGACAATGAAAGAAATTACTTGAACTGGCTCTGAAAATACCACTTTGTATTTTTCTCTCAGTAGATTTACTTTCTCAGTTGATCATGTCAGTTAATGTTATCATTGATTTTGTATTCCTTATGAACATAGTAGCTAGTGGAACCATCATGTTCCATAAAAGACCACTGAGTAAGTGTGTGCTTTTGTATATACACGGTGGGCATTTTGGAAGGAGCTTTTTTTTTTTTTAATGATAATCAGATAGCATTTTCTTATTCAATACATTTATTGGGCATCCTTTGTGCTTGGCTGTAGTCTCTACTAGGCTCTAAGTTTTAAGAGCGAAAAGAACAGTAAGGAAAAAAAAGAGTCTATTCACATGGAGTTTATATTCCAGTGGGAAGAGGTAAACAATTAGTAAATAAGCAGATATTTACTACCATATGTTTTGCTGCTGCTGCTAGCATCTTAAGAGCTCTGGAAAAAGGTACCAAATAGGCACCTTGGAGCCCAGTGAAAAAGAGATGTGTCCCAAAAGTTCTGGTATCTGAAAAGAAACAAATGTACTCAGATGGTAATAAATGTTATGGATCAAAATAAAGGCAGGTAAGGGATATATGGAATGCTGGTGAAAGGGGTGTTAGTTTATGTTGGATGGTAAGGAAAGCTTTAGTTTGTGATTATGATTTGAAAATAAACTGGATGGAAGTAAGTGTGTGGATATATGAGAGAATTACACTCCAGACAGTGGGAAAAGCTAGTACAAAGTCTCCAAGTGAAAAAGTTCTTTGCCCATTTGACAAACAGCATGGCTTCATCAGAAAAAGAATATTGGGAATAAACGATTATGAGGTCAGAAAGGCCATGGGGGTCAGGTGATTTCAGCAATAATTTGGGGCTTTAGAGTGAAAGGGAAACTGAGGTGGTGTCTGAACGAGGAGGAGTGAGTTACCATATTTTACATTTCAAAGCAATCACTATGGCTCCTCAGTTGAGAACAAGCTAAAAGAATGATTTTGCCTGACTTGAGGGCTGAGTTGAGCATGCCTTGGACTGGGGTAGAGCAGTGGATACTGTAACTCATGACTGGATGATATAACTTAAGCATATCTTGTTTAATCTATTCCTGAAAACCAGTCTTTTGCAGGAAGTTGCTAAGTTCCTAGTTCTTACTATTTGAAATTTAAAATGTTCTAACAGGTCACAATCAAATCAAAACCATCAACAAATATCCTAGACATAACTGCAACCCAGTAAATTGTCTGTATAAACATATAAAAACTATCAAAATAGAATACCAGATGTGTAGCATATTGCTTCCTGATCATCAAACAATTAATATGCTTTCAACAAACTGAGTCACAAAAATAATGAAAAAGAATGATGTGAGAAAATATAATTAAAGATAATTAGAATCAGTATGTACATAGAGGACATAATATAGTTAAAAGATCATATTAGGAAAACCTCATGGAAAGATTGCCAAGAAATATTTGGAAAACAAGAATAAGGTTAGAGAATCTAATCTGATGAATATATATTTTGAAAACATTTTAACACTACAGTAATTAAAAGACGATAGCTCTGAAACCAAAACTGACCCAACAACAAAAAAAAAGTGGAAAGACAAGACAATAATTGAGCAAATACCACTCAGCATTTTATCCTGGTGGTGATTTAGTTGCTAAGTCTTGCTGGACTCTTGCAATGCCAGGCTCCTCTGTTCATGGAATTCTCCAGGCAAGAATACTGGAGTGGGCTGCCATTTTCTTCTCCAGGGATCAAACCCAGGCTCATGCTTTGTAGGCAGATTCTTTACTGACTGAGCTATGAGGGAAGCCCTGAGGTGATAATTAAAGATGAATATGTCTATCAATGTAAAATTAAGTAAAATAATGATGAACAAAATCTAACTTAAATTCTATACAACGGCCTGTCAGGGTTGTTTAGTAAAGTAATTTTAACCACTTGATAGGTTATTCTGTAGGTTTATGTTTGTTTTCAACACATGTTTAAGAACATAGAAGTGTGAGGTAATATTTGGAAAATAATAATAGCTATAACATTTTCATATTTATAATACTTATTGTGCTAACAGCCTCACAATTTTACAAGAAATAAGACAACTTTACAAGATTGCATAATCACAGCTTCTAAAATGCAGCCAAGTTTCAATGCTAGGCAATGGAGCTCCAAAGCCCCATATACTCTGCTGCTAAATCGCGTCAGTCGTGTCCGACTCTGTGCGATCCCATAGACGGCAGCCCACCAGGCTCCCCCGTTCCTGAGATTCTTCAGGCAAGAACACTGGAGTGGGTTGCCATTTCCTTCTCCAATGCATGAAAGTGAAAACTGAAAGTGAAGTCGCTCAGTCGTGTTCGACTCTTTGTGATCCCATGGACTGCAGCCCACCAGGCTCCTCCGTCCATGGGATTTCCCAGGCAAGAGTACTGGAGTGGGGTGCCATTGTCTTCTCTGTCATATACTCTACCAATCTCCTTTGCCACCATTCCATCACTAAAGCAGGATACAGAAGTTTTTTTCTTTCCTACTATTTTCACCCCGCAATGTAATGTTTCTACCATGGAAAATATCTGAAGAAAATACATTAAAATATTAATTATAGTGCAGTGTTAAGCATCACAAGTATCTACTTTCTTTTTTGTTTGATTTTTCTTTCTTAATTATATAAAGATAGAAAAAAAAGACAAAGATGAAGTAAAAAAAAGGTAAAAAGTTTTCACCAACAAATGTCTAATAGTCAAGATTAGCTATATACTAAATGTGAAGAATAAGGGCATTATTTGATTTTACAAGGTGAAGATATACAGTTGTACTTCTATTCAGTTAGCTCTCCACATCCATGGGTTTAGCATCTAGGAATTCAACTAATCACGAATGGAAAATAGTTTTTAGAAATTTCTAGAAAGTTGCCCAAATCAAACTTAAATTTGCTGTGTGCTGGCAACTATTTACATAGCATTTATATTGTATTAGGTACTGTGAGTAACTTAGATGTGATTTAAAGTGTACTAGAGAATGTGTATAGGTTATATGCAAATACTACACTTGAGCAGCCATGGATTTTCATGATATTCATGAGTATTCTGGAGCAAATCCACCATGGATACTGAGGGGTGATTGTATGATATTCTAAACTGTTTCCAAGTATCTGCAAGAAAATCGAGAAAAAATGGACAGTCACCAGCATGAAGAGTAGACAAACTTGTTTTCTGAAATAGGCACATTCTCCTAGCGAAGGTTTTAACATAAATTAGACCACATTGTAGAAAATCTTGAATATCAATTTATAAACCGATGTTTTGAAAGGTATATAGCTGAGTATTACTTTATCTGTTTCATGATAGTGGCACTTCGGGCATGGAGTCCACGCCAGTAAATGAGGACAAGTTCCATGAACTTTAGATGTTTTTAATACAGCCAGTTGACTCTGGAATTCCCATCTCTAAAGCGCTCTGCTATTTCTTTCTTCTTTATCAAATGGTTTCTGATGTAGGATGTACCACAATGTATCACAGACAAATATGCTCTTCTCCAGCCTTCAGCAAAATATCAGTACCTGTCAGTGTTTCTATTTAACTTTTATTATTTTTGGTGGTGTTTTTATTGTTTTTGTAAAGTGCAAAATAGTATATGTGTTTTGAATAAAAACATTTCGCTTTTCATAAAATCCTAGGGAATGGTAGAATATTTAAATAAAAGGAACATACAAAAAGTAAGCTGCATAGAAAAAAATTACCAGCTACATAATTAGAGTATTTTTCCATTACTGTAATATGTGAGTCTTTTCCAAACATTTCACACCAGCAAACATGTGTACTTTAAATACTGTGTCTATAATATCCACTGGGGAATAATAAGCTTATATTTTCCTTGGTTTTATTCACAGGACCCTTGAATCTCCAGAGCCAGTCAGCTGAGACCACACTTGACAATTATAATTTTCTTTGAAGAGGAGAAAAATGTGATTTTATTCCATGGATAATAGATATAAATTATACAGATTTAGGTATGATCTGAAGGCACTGGGCACCTATTAACAATAGAAACATTCTACATGTGTTTTTGAAATAATTTACATGGCACAGGAGATCCCCTGCATATGGAAACAAATAAGGGAAATCAGAGAGTAATGAGTTCCTATTAGATGTGGATCTCAAAAACACTGACTGATTCAGAAAGAAAAGTAGAGGAGGAGAAAGAAAAATTGGGGTAACTTTTAAGCATATAGTACTCTCCAAAATTTATTCACATGTGTTGGAGTTTTCTTATGCTGACAATGAGTAAATAAATTACAAACAAGAGAATTAAAAAATCTGTTTTTTAAACAATAGTAAAAATTATGTATACAAACAACATAGAGTATGTCACACATACATATATATGTGTGTATATATATATATGTTTATATATATATATATATATAAAGTACTGTGACGTTTTATAATCAGTTCAGTCACTCAGTCATGTCCGAGTCTTTGCGACCCCATGGACTGCAGCATGCCAGGCTTCCCTGTCCGTCATCAACTCCTGGAGCTTGCTCAAACTCAATGTCTATTGAATCGGTGATGCCATCCAACCATCTTATCCTCTGTTGTCCCCTTCTTCTCCTGCCTTCAATCTTTCCCAGCATTAGGGTCTTTTCTAATGAGTCAGCTGTTCGCATCAGGTGGCCAAAGTATTGTAGCTTCAGCTTCAACATCAGTCCTTCCAATGAATATTCAGGACTGATATCCTTTAGGATGGACTGGTTGGATCTCCTTACAATCCAAGGGACTCTCAAGAGTCTTCGCCAGCACCGCAGTTCAAAAGTATCAATTCTTTTGCACTTAGCTTTCTTTATGATCCAACTCTCACATTCATACATGACTCCTGTAAAAACCATAGCTTTGTCTAGATGGACCTTTGCTGGCAAAGTAATGTCTCTGCTTTTTAATATGCTGTTTAGGTTGGTCATAACTTTTCTTCCAAAGAACAAGTGTCTTTTAATTTCATGGTTTTAGTCACCATCTGCAGTGATTTTGGAGCCCCCCAAAATAAAGTCTCTCACCGTTTCCATTGGTTCCCCATTTATTTGCCATGAAATGATGGGACTGGATACCATGATATTTGTTTTTTGAATGCTGAACTTCAAGCCAGCTTTTTCACTCTCCTCTTTCACTTTCATCAAGAGGCTCTTTAGTTCCTCTTCACTTTCCGCCATAATGGTGGTGTCATCTACATATCTTAGATTATTGATATTTATCAATATCAATACAATATCAATATCAAGATTATTGATAATACAATTTCAATATTATCTTACAATAATGCAATTTTAATCATAAAGAGTTATATATATTTTTCACAATCATTACATTCAGGTATGAAAGAAGGAAACCTTTCTTAAACTCTATGGTACTTTGTATTTATTTTTATCTGTAAACTTAAAAGGCAATTTTCTTTAAGGCTTGATTCTTAATATATATTTTTAACTTAAAAGCTGCCATGTGCACAGGTCTTGCAATGTTTAACTTGACTTTATGTATTTAGTTATACTGCTAATCGTTTTTCCTGCTTTGACTTCTAAAATTAAGGGTCCTTTCATCATGCCAGAAAACTTTTTATATAATCTTATCATTGCTGGAAACTCATTCTTTGTGGAAAGTTTATGTTCCTTATGCCTTAATTGCTATAGTTTCACTTATTTCTACCCCCTATATAAAACAAGGGTACACGTACACAGGCTGTGTAGGTTTCCACAACAGAAAATATTTGAGTTTCACTTTGCTATGATGATTTCACATTATCTTTATTTCATGTTTAGAATTGTTTTTAATATTCAGATTCTTCATGAATTAGTGATAATTGAAAACATTCTTGCTTACTTAGTATTTAAGTCCTCTGAAATTCCCAAATTTTTGTTATTTTAGAGAACTAAATATCATGAACCCTTATCACAGTGTTTTACTGAATATATTTCATTTATATATTCCCTTCTTCTTTTACTTACTATTCATTTTTTACTATATAGCAGGTTCACTGCTAAGCAAGCAGTTAAAAGATTAACAAACAAATATACTATAAGAAGTTTATGATAACGAAAGAGGAATCACTGTTTACAAGGCAGAAAAAGGTCATGTTGTGTGTGTGTCTCTGCATGCATGTATGTGTGAAAGAGAAATGAAGGAGTAAAAGGAATATGATTCTAGGCAAAAGGCCCAGCATGAACTGGAGTCATATTCAAGAAACATATGGAGTTTGGTGTGGCTGGAGTGCATGGTGCAACTTGTTTGACAAATACTGAATAGCATCTTACGCTGTCTTCCAGGAAATGATAAATATAAAACTGCTTTTCTTACACATATATTTTATTTATATATAGTATAGCGAATCCAAAGTGCAATCTGCAACTATGATAAATATTTCATCATCTTAATAAATTAATGTTTCTTTTTGACTTAAATTTCAGATGTTTTCTTCAGCTACTTTTTCAGTGGTACACCTAAGGTTTACCTTGTCAATTGCATAAGGACATTTGGTAGAATTCACAAAGTACAGTATATCTGAGTTTATATACATTTCCTATTTAAAATCAATCAATATCAACTGCAATTTGTTTGTATTATAGTGGATCTTTCTGGTTGAAACATTTCAGGAAAAAAAGAAAGAGTTTTCAATGAGATCTGAGTGGCTTGCTCATGTGCAAAGCAGAGGAGCCAGAGATGGAGGTTGTGGGTAAGACAGTGACTACAGTTAATGTTGGCCTTTACATGGGGCATATGCCAAGTTCTCCCTGGGGATCTCAATGTCTACTACATTTTGTTTTCAGTTAGAATTGTCAGTTTATCTGTATAGGGGCTGGCCTTTCCACATCATCTCCTAATTTGAAGCACAAGCATTCACTGAGAAAAGCTATATGATTTACTGCAAAGTGGAAAGAGTAGGAATTTGAAATTCCAGAAAGATTAAAGCATGCAATCTCAACCACTACAGACACAGTTATACATAGCTTTGATTTACTTTTACTGCAACCCAATCCAGTACTCTTGCCTAAAAAATCCTATGGATGGAAGAGCACGGTAGGCTATAGTCCATGGGGTCTCAAAGAGTTGGACACGACTGAGCAACTTCAGTTTCACTCTTTTTGAAAAATGAAAAGACTAGAAGAGTCGTGAATAGAAAAAGAGGATGTCTTTTCTTTTTTCCTTTTTTAAAGATAAACAAACATTCAATGTCCCTTTCCCCATCCTCCACCTCTGGAAACCACAAATCTGATATCTTTTTCTATGAGTTTGTTTCTTTAGTTTTTGAAGTATAACTGACTTACAACACTATGTTAGTTCTTGATACACACCATAGTGATCAGTGTATCTATATATTTCCTGGGACATCCCTGGAGGAGGACATGGCAACCTAGCTCCAGTATTCTTGCCTGTAAAATCCCAGGGACAGAGGAGCCTGGAGGATCCAGTTCATAAGGTCGTAGAATCAGACATGCACGTGCACGTATACATTTCAAGACTGTACACGTGCATACATTTCAAGATGATTACCATGATAAATCTAACTATGATATGTCACTATACAAAGATATTACATAATCATTGACTATATTCTCCACACTGTACATTTCATACCTGTCATCTATTTATTTTGGAACTGTAAATTTATATTCTTAATCTCCCTCACCTCTTTCTTTCATTCCCCCACTCTCCTCCCCTCTGGCAATTTAAAGTATTTTATGATTTCACCTATGTGTGGAATCTAAAAAGAGTAATGAACAAAAATTAAAAAAAAAACAAAACAGAGTTATGACCTGAGGGATATCTTCTTAACTAAATTTTTTAGCTTTATTTTCTGAATTAGAAAACAGTCCTGTGATTTTTTTTTTAAACCAATGGGTTATGTCTTAGTAGTCTTTGTATATTCATAACTTAGGGAGGAACCTGGCACATGAGGGGAACTCAGAAATGTGTCAACCAGTTGATCATATCAAGTTTAAACATTTTTCCTAACACTTACCTTCAATATCACGGTAATCCAAGTCTATGCCCCAACCAGTAATGCTGAAGAAGCTGAAGTTGAACGGTTCTATGAAGACCTACAAGACCTTTTAGAACTAACACCCCAAAAAGATGTCCTTTTCATTATAGGGGACTGGATGCAAAAGTAGAAAGTCAAAAAACAGGTGGAATAACAGGCAAATTTGGCCTTGGAATGCGGAATGAAGCAAGGCAAAGACTAACAGAGTTTTACCAAGAAAATGAACTGGTCATAGCAAATACCCTCTTCCAACAACACAAGAGAGGACTCTACACATGGACATCACCAGATGGTCAACACTGAAATCAGATTGATTATATTCTTTGCAGCCAAAGATGGAGAATCTCTATACAGTCAACCAAAACAAGATCAGGAGCTGACTGTGGCTCAGATCATGAAATCCTTATTGCCAAATTCAGACTTAAATTGAAGAAAGTAGGGAGAACCACTAGACCATTCAGGTATGACCTAAATCTAATCCCTTGTGATTATACAGTGGAAGTGAGAAATAGATTTAAGGGCCTAGATCTGATAGATAGAGTGCCTGATGAACTATGGAATGAGGTTCATGACATTATACAGGAGACAGGGATCAAGACCATCCCCATGGAAAAGAAATGCAAAAAAGCAAAATGGCTGTCTGGGGAGGCCTTACAAATAGATGTGAAAAGAAGAGAAGCAAAAAGCAAAGGAGAAAAGGAAAGATAGAAGCATCTGAATGCAGAGTTCTAAAGAATAGCAAGAAGAGATAAGAAAGCCTTCTTCAGCAATCAATGCAAAGAAATAGAGGAAAGGAACAGAATGGGAAAGATTAGAGATCTCTTCAAGAAAATCAGAGATACCAAGGGAATATTTCATGTAAAGATGGGCTAGATAAAGGACAGAAATGGTCTGGACCTAACAGAAGCAGAAGATATTAAGAAGAGGTGGCAAGAATACACAGAAGAACTGTACAAAAAAGAGCTTCACGAACAGGATAATCACGATGGTGTGATCACTCATCTAGAGCCAGACATCCTGGAATGTGAGGTCCAGTGGGCCTTAGAAAGCATCACTACGAACCAAGCTAGTGGAGGTAATGGAATTCCAATTAAGCTATTTCAAATCCTGAAAGATGATGCTGTGAAAGTGCTGCACTCAATATGCCAACAAATTTGGAAAACTCAGCAGTGGCCACAGGACGGAAAAGGTCAGTTTTCATTCCAATCCCAAAGAAAGGCAGTGCCAAAGAATGCTCAAACTACCCCACAATTGCACTCATTTCACATCCTAGTAAAGTAATGCTCAAAATTCTCCAAGCCAGGCTTCAGCAGTACATGAACCGTGAATTTCCAGATGTTCAAGCTGGTTTTAGAAAAGGCAGAGGAACCAGAGATCAAATTGCCAACATCCACTGAATCATGCAAAAAGCAAGAGAGTTCCAGGAAATCATCTATTTCTGCTTTATTGACTATACCAAAGCCTTTGACTGTGTGGATCACTATGAACTGTGGAAAATTCTGAAAGAGATGGGAATACCAGACCACCTGACCTGCCTCTTGAGAAATCTGTATGCAGGTCAGGAAGGAACAGTTAGAACTGGACATGGAACAATAGACTGGTTCCAAATAGGAAAAGGTGTATGTCAAGGCTGTATATTGTCACCCTGCTTATTTAACTTCTATGCAGAGTACATCATGAGAAACGCTGGACTGGAAGAAACACAAGCTGGAATCAAGATTGCCGGGAGAAATCTCAATAACCTCAGATATGCAGATGACACCAGCCTTATGGCAGAAAGGGAAGAAGAACCAAAAAGCCTCTTGATGAAAGTAAAAGAAGAGAGTGAAAAAATTGGCTTAAAGCTCAACATTCAGAAAACGAAGATCATGGCATTTGGTCCCATCACTTCATGGGAAATAGATGGGGAAACAGTGGAAACAGTGTCAGACTTTAATTTTTTGGGCTCCAAAATCACTACAGATGGTGACTGTAGCCATGAAATTAAAAGACACTTACTCCTTGGAAGTAAAATTATGATCAACCTAGACAGCATCTGCAAAAGCAGAGATATTACTAACCGTCTAAGGTCCATCTAGTCAAGGCTATGGTATGGATGTGAGAGTTGGACTGTGAAGAAGGCTGAGCACGGAAGAATTGATGCGTTTGAACTGTGGTGTTGGAGAAGACTCTTGAGAGTCCCTTGGACTGCAAGGAGACCCAACCAGTCCATTCTGAAGGAGATCAACCCTGGAATTTCTTTGGAAGGAATGATGCTAAAGCTGAAACTCCAGTACTTTGGCCATTTCATGAGAAGAGTTGACTCATTGGAAAAGACTTTGATGTTGGGAGGGATTGGAGACAGGAGGAGAAGGGGATGACAGAGGATAAGATGGCTGGATAGCATCATTGACTCGATGGACATGAGTCTGAGTGAACTCTGGGAGCTGGTGATGGACAGGGAGGCCTGGTGTGCTGCGATTCATGGGGTCACAAAAAGTCGGACACGAATGAGCAACTGAACTGAACTGTACTGAATGAACACTTACCTGAATTTCAAATGTCTAAAGAAGTATTACAAATTCTAGAACTAAGCACCGTTTCCTATATTTGGGAGAAGACCATCAATGTGCTAATGTTTGATCTGTGTTGGTTGAAAGTCAAAGCAAGACAGGGTTAGCAGCCCCATGCTGGGTAAAGCCGAATGGTTGATATTTTGCTCCTTCTATGCTATTTGTCTAGAAATAGTAAGCTCAAGTTTCCTGTTGGAGTGCCTATGGGTTCAGAGCTTCACATGTAAGTCCTATACAAGTGTCTGGTATGAAATTAGCAATGAATGTGAAAGTGAAGTGAAAGTGTTGGTCGCTCAGTTGTGTCCGATTCTTTCAGACACCATGGACTGCAGTCCACGAGGATCCTATATCCATAATTTCTCCAGGCAAGAATATTGGAGTGGGTAGCCTTCTGCTCTCCAGGGGATCTTCCTGAAACAGGAATCGAACCTGGGCATCCTTTATTGCAGGCAGATTCTTTACCATATGAGCCACCAGGGAAGCCTGAAATTAGAGTTATCAGTAATTAAATAATAATGTAAATAATAATATCCTAGGAACCAAGCCAGAGACAATGTAAGGTGCTTACCTAGAAGTAATGGAATACATTTCAGCAATAGGGTAACTGTGGTAGTAAGATCTATGCCACACATTTTTCTGTGAGTCTAAAATCAAATTATTTGAAAGATTTTGTAAATTATACAAGTAAAAATGCTACACTTTCTTTTTTATTTTATGAGTGATCTAATTCCTTCTTTTTTAAATAAAAGATCCACTGTTTACTTTCAACATGACTATCCTGCTTCTATCATGAATAGAACATCCTTTGTGAACATTGATAGCTTAACCCAAATATCCTTTCATTTATCATTTGATATGTGAAAACTTTCTATGGATTTTATATTCCTCCTCACAGGGGTGATACAGTAGTTTAAATGGTATCAGACTTGGGTAAATTTAAAAAAAATTACATTCATAAAAGAATTTATTGTAATAAACTTTCATACCTCCATTTATCAATTTTTAGTAATAGAGTAGATTAGAAATGAAAATAACCACAAATATTAAAATGCTGAAATAGAAGGCAGCTGTCAGAAATTATTTGTAAGTCTCTTGTTATCTAGCCTTTTTTTCTCACTTTTTGGTTTGTTTTACATCCTATTGAATTATAGCATACATGCTTACAAATTATGAATATACACATCAATCTTCATAAAGTTAACTCATATAAAGAAGCAGAATATTTACAAAATGCTCAGAAGCTTTCTCAATGTCCCCTTCTTTCTTCTATTCCACTCCCTCTCTAATGGTAAAAATCACACAGATATAAGCTTTAATAGGCATGGATGGATGAAAAAGAAGGCCTTGAGTCTACAATTTGATTAGTGCAATTTTGGGAGGCTGAAACAAGCAACCCTACCAAAGAAGGACTGCTGTTTGATAAAATGATAAACTTAACCAGCACCATCATGACAAAAGCCAATCCACAGAGGGAACTTGCATGTCTTGGTCTTGATTTTTGAGGCTCCCCTGAAAATCTGAAATCATAAATATCCTTCAGAACTCACATTCATATTACCTGAATCTCCAAAATAAACTATAGCCAATGAAATTTTCTTAAAAGTTTTCAGGTGGTTTGTATTCTATTGTAATTTCCAAATTTGGCCTCACCAATATTTATACATTGTCTCACACCCTCTTCTAAAATATTTCCCTCCTCTTAAACCTGGATATATCACTTAAACTTCATATAATAGAACATGATAGAATTGATACTATGTGATTTCTGAAGAAAGGTTGTAAAAGGCACACAGACTCCACCCAGCCCTCTCTTTTAGAACAACAGCATTTGGAGCTCTAGGTTGCAGTATAATATGTACAAGTACCCTGAAGTTCTTAGCTGGAGAGAGCACATACATATGTAGAGAGCTAACTGAGGAGTCCCAACTGTTCCCAGTCTCCAACTATTTAAGACTTTTCATTTAGGTACCATAAGTGTGAGGAAGTAAGTCTTTAAATGAATCCAGCTATTGAGCTGCCTAGGCAGCGGGCTAAAGTATTAATAATGCAGTCTTTGAGTGAAGACATCAAGCAAGATGTCATGTCTTTATAAACCCTCAAATGTATAAAGTTCAACACACACAAAGCAAATCAAATTGCACAGAAACTTTGTTGCATCAAAATTAAGAACATCCTAATAGCATACAGAAAAAAAAATCAGTATTGCCTGCAAAATAATGTCAGACTGAGTTGACTTCTTAGCAGAACATAGATGACAGAAGAAAGAACAGTATCTTTCAAGTACTGAATAAAAATAGCATGCCTATATGTATATACAGAGAGAGTATATATAATATTAAACACATAATATCAATTTTTATATGCTAAAACCAAAATTCTTCATAAGAACTCATAGCACTTAAAGCATATATTTTAAAAAGACCAAAGATAATATTATTTGATATTAATTTAGATGTTAAAAATAAAATACAGGCATTTCTCCTTTTATTGTACCTTCCTTTATTTCACTGCACAAATATTGCTTTTTTTTTTTTTTTAACTTTGAAGGTTTGTGCAAGTTTGCCTGCCTTGGGCAAGTTTATTGATGCTGTTTTCCCAGTAACATTTGCTAACTTCACATCTCTGTGTCATCTTTTGGTAAATCTGGAAATGTTCCAAACTTTTCATTATTATTATATTTGTTATAGTGATTTGTGATCAGTGATCTTTGAGGTTACTACTGTTGTTGCTACTGATGTTACTACTGATCACTGTTGTTACTGTAAAACAGTTATGACTCATTGCCCCTTAAGAGACTTGCCAGGTGGCACTGGTGATAAAGTATCTGCCTGCCAGTGCAAAAGGGTTCGATCCCTGGGTTGGGAAGATCCCCTAGAAGAGGAAATGGCAATTCAACCCAGTATTCTTGCCTGGAAAAACCCCATGGACAGAGGAGCCTGGCAGGCTATATAGTCCATGGGGTTACAAAGAGTTGGACACAACTGAGCAACTGAACATGCATATGTAAGTTTCAACTCCCTTATATAAAAGATGTAAGGTAGAGAGTTAAATCTATTAAGATGCTTGGAGAAAAAACTCTGTTACTATAATTTGAGGATAAATTCCATTCTTATAAACTTAGATCCTTCACATGGTATTTTTATTTTCATGACATAATGGTGAGAGGTATTTAATTCAGTAATCCAACGTTTCACTCATTCCTTGCCTCTGCTATTAGAAAAAAAAAAAAAACGCAATGAGAGGTGGAACTTGAGTAATGCTCTAGTAACTATTAATGTTCATGATTTCATTAATAATTGTACTATAATTTTGTCAAGATTTTTCTCATTTATCTATAAGAAACACTAGCTAAGGTATTGCCTGACATATATTTTGTAATATTTAAAATATAATTGGTGAACATTGACACTTTTCTTTCTATATGCAGCTGCCAGAGAAAGGGTTTCCCCAGAAATGGATTTCCCAGACCCTCTGTCTGCCATGTATTGTAAAATTGCTCCCTCCAGGTATTTTAGCAGATTTAGGAAACAATTTTGTTACCATTAGCTTCACGATATTGGGTCAGAGGCGCTTCATAAACCCTTGCATGGTCATTTTAATTTTATGGTTTTTATTGAGAGAAAGTCATAAAGCAGTCTAAGCCATAAAAAGAATCAAAGACTAACATGTCTATGCTTTACAAAGGTATATTGCCCATTATTTGAATATTTCAAGGTCTGAAAAAATTTACAGAATATGTCATAACCTCTTTTAAATTTCTGGATCATTAAGACAGCAAAGAAAAATGAAAAATGCCAATTGAAACCACATAGGAAATTGCCTGAGCAAACACAGCAGAGAAATATTAAATAATGTTAATATTAAATATGAAAATATGGTATTTTATGGTAAAATGCTAGCTTTGGAATATTTGTTATATGAACTATCTTAATAAAAATATGACTTATGTTTAGTCAAGAAGAAGTTTTTGTTTTACTTAATTAAACATTCTTTTTGGTAGTGAAAAGAAGTTGTGTGAAAGAATAGTCACAGATAAAATATTCAAGATGCAAGTTGTTTTTTGCAATGCAAGTAATCATAGCTATATTAAATTACATTTTCTTCTATCTCCAAGCTAGAGATCTAATTAGATGTAAAAGTATCATATTTTCTGAATTGACAGTAAAATATAGTCACATAGATAAATTCCCTTCATGAGTCTGCTATTATCCTTTAAAAAAATGAAGGTTTAAAATATCATTATTAAATATTTAATACACAAAAAAGAATAAGTACAATATATAATATAAAATATACTATGAGTACTTGTGATGCCTTCCCTGGTGGCTCAGTCAGTCAAGAATCTTCCTGCAATGCAGGAGATATGAGTTTGATCTTTAGTTCAGGAAGAGCCCCTGGAGAAGGAAAAGGAAACCCACTCCAGTATTCTTGCCTGGAGAATCCCACCAACAGAGGAGTCTGGCAGGTTACATTCCATGGGGTCGCAAGAGTCAAACTCAACTTAGAGACTAAACCACCACTACCATGAATACTTGTGAATTCATCAAACAGGCTAAGAATAATAGAAATTATACAACTTTTGAATGTGCTTATTTTCATCCCTTTCTTTCCTGCTGCCTCAAATTTATAATCATTTTGTTTCTTATCTTGGTCATTTTAATAAATAATGCACTATAAATTTTACCTTTTGTTGATTTCTATCTACTTAAATTATGTAATACATAGTTTTGCCATGCTTGTTTGTTTGATTTTTATATTGTTTTCCCAACTGTGTCTATAGTTATGTCTTCACTCTTAATAATTTTTAAATTTCTTTTCTGTTTTTTTTTCCTGCTAACTCTTGTGAAAGTTTTTTTAAATTTTGTCCAGTTATTCAAAGATACAAACTCCTGTTTGTTGATTCTATGTATTTGCTGATTTCAATTCATTAGTTCCTGCTCATATCTCTATCATTTTCTTTCTTATATTTTTGCATAGTATTATTTTTTTCATAAGAACAAATAAAATATGGGATAGCAATATGCATGAATTTGTAACTTGAAAAACTTTCTGTTGTAAGTAGCTGGATATACACAAAAAATTGTATTAAGTATGCATAACTGAGATCTTACAAGGAAAGCAGAAGTCTTCATTGTCTATAAAGAAGAGTTCAAACTCAGCATTCAAGGCTGAGGCTGATGTTACAGCTTTCCTAAGTTGGTGGGTATGTGAAGATGAATGGGAGCTTTTCTATAACCTAGAGATTTGGGACTTATTGCCTACACAGGAAGAAAACTCTGTATATGGACTCTGAAAGGTTAATGTTTGAAAATGAAACCCTTACTGTAAAACTAACCTTCAGTGAAAAAAAAACTTGCTAATAAACAACCCACAGATAAGAAAAATAAAAAATAAATATTTATAGTTTTTTGGCTCCAGCTGGGGTTGTCTTCTACAAGTTTGCAACTACATGTGTGCCATTCAATAGGTGTGGGTTTAGTGTATGCCGTAACTTGATTCTGCAGAAGTCTAGTGATAAATAAATATAAAATTAAACTCCAAACTAGTTGAATTTCTGTGGCAGCACAAACTCTAAACCTAGGCCACACAAGAGTTTTAGGATAAAGCATTGCAAATTTTTGGCTTATAAAATAAATGTAAATTTATAAGCCTATTAGAGTTACTATTACTATGTAACAAATTCCCACAAAACTATACGCTTAAGAAAACCTTTTCCTACACTCATGAATTCTGTGGATTTGGAATTCAGAAATTTCACTGTATAAGCGTTTTACTTGTTGCATGATGCCTGAGATATAGGCTTCTGAAAACTTGACAGGCAGGGGTGACTCCATAGCTGTGGCTGGAATCAACCAAAGTCTTCACATGTCTGCGAGTTGATTTTGGCTCTTGTGTAGAAACTTTAGCTTAGCCTCAAGGAAACACCAACATACGGCCTTTCAATGTAATCTGGGCTTCTCCACTATATGGAAACCTCAAGGTTCCAAAAGCAAATGTCTTAGCAAACAAGTTGGAATCAACATTGCCATTTACAATATAATATAGCTTCAGAAGTTCTACAGCATCATATGCACTACATTCCACTTGTTAAAAGTGAGATATTAATATCAGCCAAGATTCAAACAAAGGGAGCACAGAAACTAGGCATAGTGAGAGAAGTGTTAAAGGATTTGCTGTTGCTGTTGTTCAGTCACTCAGTTGTGTGTGGCTCTTTGAGACTCCATGAACTGCAGCATGCCAGGCCTCCCTGTCCTTCTCTACTTCCTGGAGTTTGCTCAAACTCTTGTCCACTGAGTCGGTGATGCCATCCAAACATCTCATGCTCTGCCATCCCCTTCTCCTCCTGCCTTCAATCATTCCCAGCATCAGAGTCTCTTCCAAAGAGTTGGCTCTTCACATCAGGTGGCCAACATATTGGAGCTTCAGCTTCAGTATCAGTCCTTCCAATGAACACCCAGGACTGATCTCCTCTAGTATTGACTGGTTTGATCTCATGGCTGTCCAAGAGACTCTCGAGAATCTTCTCCAGCACCACAGTTTGGAGGTGTCAATTCTTTGGTGCTCAGCCTTTTTTGTTGCAGCTCTCACATCCGTACATGACTATTTGAAAAACCAAAGCTCTGACTATATGGACTTTTATTGGCAAAATAATGTCCCTGCTTTTTCATATGCTGTCTAGGTTTGTCACAGCTTTTCTTCCAAGGAGCAAGCATCTTTTAATTTCATGGCTGCAGTCACCATCTGCTGTGATTTTGGAGCCCAAGAAAATAGTCTGTCACAGTTTCCATTGTCTGTGGACATATTTAAAAACCACGGCAATCTGCATTTTGGCTAAAAATTATTTATATTAATTCCACTTGAAAAACATATCTACCTTCTCCCAAGATCCTCAAAAATTATTTCATTACAGTATTATGTTCAGGCTAAAGGTCTAGATCTCAAAATCTAAATCAGATCCAGGTAGGATGAAGTTTGTCAGATACTGTTACTCTTTATATGAAGACCTGTGAAGGAGAAATACATTTTCTGCATCCTCTGCCCATTCTTTTTCCCCCAGCACACACAATATATATGGTGATACAGGAATGGAAAAGTTCCAGTGATATACCCACTTAAAAAGATGGCAGAAATGTTGTGTAATAATGAATGGTCCATATCCCAGGTACATGATGGGTGTTCTTTGATGAAGACTCAGTCCTGCTCTCTGTACATTCTGGAGGATTTCTGATTTGTTTTCCCTTTGGAACTTGGCTTTGACCCCTGGGTTTTTGGTCCTACTCTTTGACAAGGTATATTATACAATATTTCCATAGATAAAACACAACATGTTTTGAGCTAAAAAAAAATAAAATTACAAAGGCCATTAAGAAACTGACATGGCTAAATACAGTGAATATAAACTGAAAGTAGGTTTAGAATGCCAGTAATTTATAAAAATATTTGTTGTTTAGTTGCTAAATTGTGTCTGAATATTTTGCAACTCCCATGGACTGTACAACACCAGGCTCCTCTGTCCATGGGATTTCCCAAGCAAGAATACTGGAGTGGGGTTGCCACTTCCATCTCCAGGGAATCTTCCTGACCCAGATACCGAACCCAAATCTCCCACATTGGCAGGCAGACTCTTTACTACTAAGCCATCAGAGAAGCCCATAAAAGAGCTATGATAGATAATAAAATTAATATTTTAAACAATTAGGACGCAATCTTAAAAATAAGATATCATGAGACAAGGGATGTAGGCTTAAAAATGGAATTTGAGAAATAAAAATTATTATTAACATTTAAAGCACATTGCATGGGTAAAGTAGCAGTTTAGATAAAACTGAAGAAAGAATTAGTTAACTGGAAGAAAGGACTAAGAGTAATGTAGACAGAGTGAAAAAGAATAAAAATATGTGAAGTTTAAAAGAATTATGGTATAGAATTCCGTGGTTTAACATAAATTAAGGGAATCTCATTAAAAAAAAATAACAACAATTTATACTCTTAAAACATTTCATAATATTCCATAATACCTAATATTGTCAAATACTAGGAGTATCATCTGTCTTCATAAAGATAAATAACAGTAAACCTACACTTAGAAATGTTATAAAGCAAACTTCAGAGAGATCTTATAAGCAGCCTGGTGAAAAGGACAGGATAACTACTGAGAACAATAAGCTTGACATTAAACTTGACATCAGCAAAATGTCAAATGATATGTATATGGTGGTCAGAAAAAAAAAATCAGTTTAGAATTGCAACCCTAGGTAAAATACCATTAAAAATAGTCATGAAATAGACAATCTCTAAAGAAACAATGTGAAGAGTTGACTCATTGGAAGAGTCTGATGTTGGGAGGGATTGGGGGCAGGAGGAAAAGCGGACGACAGAGGATCAGATGGCTGGATGGCATCACCGACTCAGTGGACGTGAGTATGAGTGAACTCTGGGAGATGGTGATGGACAGGGAGGCCTGGCGTGCTGTGATTCATGGGGTGGCAAAGAGTCGGACATGACTGAACGACTGAACTGAACTGAAAGAAAAAATGAGTGAGAATTCACCACACATAGACAGTCATAAAAACTTGCTAACAATATTTAAGAGGAAGGGATTCTCTATGCATTTGGAATAAGTAGTATACTAGATGCAGTAATGATCAAAGCATGTGTTAAATATATGGATAAATCCAGTTAAGGTTTACCTAAAATTTGGAGATCTGAAAAACTGTGAACAAGAAAAATGTGTAAGACAGTGGCATAATTAGAAGCAGTAGATAAAAAAACATATTGTATATCTTGGCAGGAGACTAATCATAACAACTATCTTTAAACAATGTTAGATAAATTGTGTTCATCGAAGCTGTTAAAATATCATGAAAGTAAGAAGAAGAATTGTTTCAGAAATACAGAAGGCAAGGTACTTTGAAAATCTCTTATGACAAAACATTCTGTTTTCCCATAATTTCATCAGAAGTGAAATTCTCAGGATTTTAAGTACAACATCATGGATCCAAAAACAAATAGTAAATAGAAAACTAGAGCAGGAGATGAGAACAGCAGCATCACACTGAAAGTGAGACACAGCAGCTGTGCCAAGAGGCAAGTTTTTATAATGGTAACCAGAGATTTGGCTGATAAAGATCCAAAGAACAAAATGTAAATTGAAAACTAGGACAGAAAATGTGAATACTGTCGCTTCAACTGTGCTCGGTGACATTTGTTGATAGTGATCATTGAAGAGACGAGTGTTTATGGCTAGGCAGGTACTGGGTCAATGTAGGATATGAGAATTTGAGAAACAGACATGTGAAGCCTTGACTTTCAAAGGGTCACTGCCCTCTGTGTAAATGAGGAAAGAAAAAAAAAATGCCTGCTTTCAAAAGGAAATGAAAAGAAATACTGTGGGTTTCAGATTGGGCTGTGGATAGGGTAGAAAAAAATATTCCCCATGACATTTTGTGACCACATGCTTCCATTCACATGGATTTTATATTAATATTTATACTACTTGACTTGTGAGGTCTGGGAACTCAGACAAGACAGAATTTCTGAGATAAAGTCCCACTAAATATAATCTTTTAGTCTAAAATAACAAAACACAAGAGGAAGCAAGACATAAAGTCAACAGTGGGACAGAAACAAATTGCATAATTAATCTGTCAAGAACTATTGAATAGAATTATTGTGGTATTGACTGGCAAGCTGCTCTCCCAACCTATTTCATCTTTTTCTTGGATTCAGAGAGGAAGTGAGTATATGTCCAAGTGTCCCTTGTAGTTGGCTATGGCCACACAGCCAAGTTCTGGCCTATGGAATATGTCTAAAGTGAATATATGTAACTTCTTGGACTAATTGATACAAACTTCCAACATGCAGCCATCATTCTGTTTTTTTTTTTTTTTTTCTCATCCTTGTAGAATGGAAAAGACAGTACGGGTTAGGAGGAGGGTCATCCAGGATATTGAATGAGACTATATACTCAAACAGGCAAAAGGAAGACCAGTCACTCAAAACACCTGACTGATCTAATCCACATTTAGAAAAAATGTATGGCACATATATGTGTGGGTTTGTTGTATACTTGTAACAGCAGCTAGCACTAAACAATTTAGTAAACTATAAAGTATATAAAAGCGGTTATAGTGGTAGAACTTTCATGCATTGGAGAAGGAAATGGCAACCCACTCCAGTGTTCTTGCCTGGAGAATCCCAGGGATGGGGGAGCCTGGTGGGCTGCCGGCTATGGGGTCAAACAGAGTTGGACACGACCGAAGTGACTTAGCAGCAGCAGCAGCAGCATAGTGGTAGAAGGAATTGAAAATAAGGCAAAAAGCTCTTTTAGTAAGGACCAGACAGATTTGAAAAAGAACCAAAGCTAATACCTATAAATTAAATATTTAGGCATTAAAATTAAATGCAGCATTTAAATTCAGATTAACTGGAATTGAAGGGAGAAGTAGTTAACTGAAAGAATTGCACAGAATAGAGATTATGCAGAAAGCAGCGCAAGAGATAAGGTGGTGGGAAAATGATATATTAAGAGATATGGAGAAAGGCCAAAAATATTTCTGATAGGAGATCTTAAAGGAAAAAAGTGAGGGAAAGAAGGAGAGGCACAATTTGATGACAGAAAGAATGAGCATGTTTCAGATCTAATGAGAGAACCATATTAAGGAAGCACATTTTTTCCAAACAGGTAATAAGAAATCTTATTTAGATAAGAAATTAATATAACAAAAGTTTTAAAATATAGTATTAAAATCATTTTTTTAAAAAAGACATAATATCTAGAAATTACACTGAAAGCAAATTTCCAGTTATAATGACAGCCATAAAAAAGTTAAAATAATAATAATAATAATCCCCAGAGTACTGAGAATCATTGTGTCAAACAGCTAATCTATTATTTGAACAGAGTGATAGTCTTATTATTTTTATAAACCAAAGATCTTTGCCATCAATATGTCTTCATTAAAATAAATTCCAGGAAGAAGAAAATAATATACTGAAGGAACAACTGAGTTGAAAAAATCACTGTTAGGCAAGACATACACACAATATATATATACTCTATGTGTATACTATATATCTGATAGATAAATACTTTGTGTATGTGTATATATGTAGGTATATATATGTATATATATATATGTATATATATACACAAATAGATGCTCAGAATATATATATACGTATGTATGTTCAGATATCTCCCAAACATCTATTATTTGCACAGCATTCAAATAGTAGCTGAGGACACTACTTAAAAGATGAATAGAGACAAACTTTTAGCCTCAGAGAACTTAGACTCTAGAAGGAAGCAATAAAAATCTTTTTTAAAAAATATACAGTGCCAAGTGAAAGTGTTAGTCACTCAGTCATATCCCACTCTTTGTGACCCCATGTCTCCTCTATCCATGGAATTCTCCAGGCAAGAATACTGGAGTGGGTAACCATTCCCTTCTCCAGGGGATCTTCCCAACCCAGGGACTGAATCTGGCTCACCTGCATTGCAGGTGGATTCTTTACCATTTGAGCCATC
The DNA here is from genome assembly GCF_001704415.2 of Capra hircus. Lineage (NCBI taxonomy): Eukaryota > Metazoa > Chordata > Mammalia > Artiodactyla > Bovidae > Capra > Capra hircus. Next base: position 13,396,188 of record NC_030812.1, read on the forward strand.
AGAGAAGCCCCTATATGTCGCTAAGTGCCTCATTTAAAATTAAAGCAGAAGACAGAAAGAGAGAATGTTAAGAAGGAGTTTCAAGTTTCAAAAATGCGGTCACAAGAGTTAAATATATTTTTCCTCTTCACTGACTAAAGGCAAAGCTTTTCTGTATTCTTACAACATTCTTACACCAAAAATGTGGGGATTTCCACACACCAACCAATTCTCCCACCTTCTGTGGAGACCAGCTGGTTGTCCTACAGTTTATTCTGACACTAACTGCCCAGTGTTTAAAAAAAAAAAAAAAGAAAGAAAGAAAAAACTGTTCCACAAGACTACTCCCGACTTCGCAAGCTAGTGGCAAGGTTGTCATCTGTACAGCTAATTGACTAGTTATAAATTGGAAGCTCCCATGACTCTCTTCTCTGGTTTGATAATTTGCTAGAATAACTCATAGACTCAGGAATATATTTATTTACATTTACCAGTTTATTATAAAGGATATGTCAAAAGATACAGATGAAAGTCCAGATAAAGAGGTATATAGGACAAGGTATAAGCTAGGGGTATGGAGCTTCCATGCTTTCTCCAGTATGCCACCTCCCCAGCACCTAAATGTGTTCACCAACCCAGGAGCTCTCTGAATCTCCTTGACTACAGTTTTTCTGGAGGCTTCATTATATAAACATTACTAGTTTAATCATTAGCTAGTTGTGATTAAATCAATCTCTAGCCATCATGTGGTCAGTTTATCTGGGTTTAACTAGCCCTCCTCCTCCATGAGATCACTAAGAGTAGGACACGACTGAGCGACTTCCCTTTCACTTTTCACTTTCATGCATTGGAGAAGGAAATGGCAACCCACTCCAGTGTTCTTGCCTGGAGAATCCCAGGGACAGGGGAGCCTGCTGGGCTGCCATCTATGGGGTCGCACAGGGTCAGACACGACTGAAGTGACTTAGCAGCAGCAGCAGCAGCCTCCAAGAGTCACCTAACTACTATAACCTTAGGACAGGTTGAAAGGTGTTTATTGTAAATGATAAAATACTATTCTCTCATTTCTGTCACTAGGGAAGTTCTAAAGGTTTTAGAAGCTCTGTGTTAAGAACCAGGGATAAGAACTAACTACATATTTGTTATATCACAATATCACACTGGGAAGTATAAATTTAGAAAAGAGCCCAAAGCTTAGGTCTTTTGAGTATTGATTTAACTTATAGTTCAAATTGGGCTTCCCTGGTGGCTTAGATGGTAAACAATCTGCCTGCAATATGGGAGACCAGGGTTTGATCCCTGGGTCGGGAAGATCCCCTGGAGAAGGGAATGGTTACCCACTCCAGCATTCTTGCCTGGATTACTCCACAGACAATGGAGCCTGGTGAGTTACAATCCATAGGGTCACAAAGAGTTGGATGAGACTGAAGCCTTAACACTTTCACTTTTCATAGTTCAGATGGGCTGTATCTGAGCACTGAGCTGGGTGCTATTAATAATTATTTTGGTACAACAGGTGAAAATAAGGACTGTATTGACAAAGTTGGACAGAGTCAACATATATTGTTTCAGTTGCTCAGTTATGTCCGACTCTGCAACCCCATGGACTGTAACCTGCCAGGCTCCTCTGTCCATGGAATTCTCCAGGCAAGAAAACTGGAGGGGCTTGCCATTTCATTCTCCAGTCAATATATGTATATTATGGAAAATGTTTTGGCAATCACTTTAAACTGTTATGTCCTTTTCCTTCTGGAAAAGTGAACTTTGGCAAAATACTGTTATCTTACCATAAGTGAGTTTAATGTAAGGTAATAAAGACTGGAATGTATATGTCAAGCAAGGTTTGCATTATTCTATACAGTCTTAAAGTGGATGGAATTTAAAATGAATGATAAAGAGAAATAATTACTCTGCAACTAAGAAATATCTAGAATAATTTGAACTGAAAACATAGAGTAAAATAAAGTGATGTAGGTAAACTGAATAGAAAATGGCAACCCACTCCAGTATTCTTGCCTGGGAAATTCCATAGACAGATGAGACAGGTGGGCCATAGTCCATGGGGTTACAGAGAGTCTCACATGACTGCGTGATGGAATTGAAATACAATTTTAAGTAAGATTTTTAAAAAAGGCTAATTAAGAAATAAAGCAAGTATTGAAAGAGTAAGGCTAAATTGAAGTGAATCCTATTAGGTAAGTAATAATCTAGGATAACTAGCAGGAAAAAAAAAAAAGGAAAGATTAATTAATCAGAGAAAATAAGCATAGAGGGGATTTCCCTGGGAGTTCAGTGATTAGGACTCACTTCTTTCACTGCTGTAGACCCAAGTTCAATTCCTGGTCAGGGAATTACTATCCCCCAAGCTGCCTGGATTGGTGAAAAAGATATTAGCCATGAGAACTCATAAGAAAGTCCTTGGAATGGCTCAGCAGTCCCAGGAAGTAGCTTTTCTTGGGGTGTAGCTTACTCCTGTTTAGGTTTCCATCTCTAGCATTGTCATCTATGTGTATCCTTTCTGCTTTTACCCCAGTATACATCTTCCCTTTCCTCTCCCTATAGAAGAAAGACTCATATTTGTAAATTTGAGGACACAGACTATAGCTAGTAATTATTTTGAATGTGAATCTTTCTTTCCTTAAGGAATGCATAATATGTCCACTTAATTTTTCTCCACTCTCTTTTCTTTAACTATAAGATTTCCATGCTCTCCTGGATCGGGTATTGACAGTCCCTCCAAATAAACCTTTTCTAATAAAAGAGCTTTTTCATTATGAGATGTACATTTCAATCAATTAAGAAGAATAGATACACAAAGACTCTGGTTTTCAAATTTAGCTAGAATCACTATGGAAGGCTTATTAAGGCACAGACTGCTGAGCTATAACCAGCTGTGATTCAGTAGGGCTGGGAATGGGAACAAGAACCTGCATTTCTCATAAGTATGATGCTGATATTGTTGGTCCAGGAACAACAATTGAGAATGACTATACGGACCCTGAGAGCTAATTCTTTCTTCCACTACGGACAACATTACCACAGCCTTTTGTTCCTGCATTTTATAGGAATATTTTATCCATAGAATCTGTAAAATCTGAGTATCTTGTAGGGAATGTTATTAACTCCAGTGAGGCAGTATTGTTCAAAAGTTGAGTTCATTTATATTTGGCACCTATTTCAATGGCTGTGAGTGATTTCATCTCCCCAAATTTTGATTTCCTTCTCAAAAAAAGAAGAAAGATACATCTGTATCATTAGTGTGTGTACATGTGGTGAAGTTTAATAATAGACTCAACAGAAATTGATTGATATGATGCCACAGAATATGTGCTTATTACTGGTAAGAGGGTGAAGACAAAAAGAAAGAGGAAGAGAAAAGGAGCATTAGATGGAAAAACAGCCAATATGCTGCACATTAGTTTTAGAAGGAAATTTAATATTAAAAATTTCAAAAAATTCTAAGCAACACTTACATTTCTTATCCAATTTTTCGCTCTAAAAATAAATAATGGTATTAATAAAAACCTAAAATATTCTTAAGTAATGCAGTAATTAATTATTTTTATTAAACAAAACTACATTGCATATAATATTTAAAACTAGCCAAATACTATGGAAATACATCTTTATACACTGAGATATTATAAATTCTAAGTATGAGAATGATTATGAAAATCTATTTTTTGGTTTATGTATTAAATATATATGATGTATTAATACATGGTAATTATTTCTCTTTTTTCCCAATTTTGAGATTTTAATCAGAGGTAATTGATAATGACAGATTCTGCTAGCTTTAAAGAAGTAAAAAATTGTTCCCAGTTACAAACAGATAGGAAGGACTAAACAAAATCACTTCCTATATGACTATTTTTACAAATTAAAAATTCTTAATGATGAACTCTGGGCTTCCCTGATGGTTCACTGGTAAAGCATCTGCCTGCAATGTAGGAGACACAGAAGATGAGATTTGATCCTTAGGTTGGGAATATCCCCTGGAGTAGGAAATGGCAACCCACTCTTAACATTCTTGCCTGAAAAATTCCATGGACAGAGGAGCCTGGCCAAAGGGTCGCAAAGAGTCAGACATGATTGAGCAAAGCACAACACAGCACTGATAAACTCCATGATGATTTTTTAAAGAATCTGCCTGTAATGTGGGAGATCTGGATTCGATCCCTGGGTTGGGAAGATCCCCTGGAAGAAGGCATGGCAATCTACTCCAGTATTCTTGCCTAGAGAACCCCCATGAACAGAGGAGCCTGGCAGGCTACAGTCCATGGGGTCACAAAGAGTTGACATGACTGAGCGACTAAACACAGCACAGCATGCTGCTTTTTAGCAATGCATTTCTTATGTTAAAAAGTCAAATGATGATAATGTTACCTCAAGCCCATTTTCTTAAATATGTGTTATACCACATTTACTTAGCACTACTTTTAAGTTCTGTTTTACGTCTACATCTATCTGTGGAGGGCTCAAACGTTTTCTTCTGATACATAGAAATGCAGAGGAATTAATGTTATCTGTTCCTTTCAACCTTTCTTGAATGAAGTGAATGAAGTTGTATTCTCTGCTAATGTAGTTGAAACAATTTGCTCATCTTGAAATGGAAAGAAAGAAAAGAGATCAATATGTAGCCATTAATTCAAAGAATCCTTAGGACACTGGTAGAATAGTAATTCCTGAGAATATGCTGACTGGGGACTGCCCACACTCTGTTGATATGTAAAAAAAATAGGCCTGATCTACTATAGTATGAGTTCCTGCCAGTTCTCAGTATGGGTTAGAGTTGTTTTGACTATTAAACGGCAAATATTAACATCTGGAAATGTGAAGGTTAAAGGTCATTTTACTCATAAAACTGCACCAGCATTATTCATAATAACCTGTATTTGACCTTTGCCTGGGTTGAGGACTGCTGCTAATATTGCTGTATAAATAAATAAAAATGTATTCTTTCATTCCGTAGTGATTTTATTTTGATAAATTGTGTTATTTAAACAATCAGTGAGGAAACGGCAACCCACTCCAGTATTCTTGCCTGGAGAATCCCATGGACAGAGGAGACTGGCGGGCTACAGTCCATAGGGTCACAAAGAGTCGGACACAACTGAGAAACTAACACACACACACACACAGAATTAAAAAATTCTAAATTCTGCATCCTTCTGTTTAAATTGAATAGTATCTATTTTTGCTGAAATTCCTTCCATCGTACATATGTTATAATAACATTTGGCAGACAAGTTTTGTTGAAGTAAAATTGTTTTTATATTCAAAGTTTGCATGTTATTTTCTGCTTCTTGTGTTGATAATTGGATGTATTATATATACATTTGTAAGTATGCATTACTTTAAACAATATTTAAAACAAAACTCCTGAATTATCTTTTTTCCTTATCATTTCTCTTATCTCTCTCAATATACTTGTTAAAAACTGGTAGTTTGTGTCTCCCCAAAATTTACATGCTGAAGTCCTAACCCCCAGGGTAGCTATTAATAGATTTTGAGATGGGCCTCTAAGGAAGTAAAGTTAAAGGAGGTCACTGGGTAACTATCTGATCTCCCAGGATTAGTGTCATAAGAGAAACCAGAGATCATGTTCTCTCCTTCTCCCTTTCTATCTTCTCTGCAAGAAGAAGTCTTGCAAACATGCAAGAATATCACAAATGCCCACAAGCCAAAAGAGGCCTTATTAGAAAAAGACCAACTGGTTCCCTGACTTTGGACTTATAGCTCCTAACATTGTAAGAAATAAATTCCTTTCATTAAATCCACCCAGTCTGTATTTTGTCATGGCAGCCTCCAGATGACTAGTGAAAAATTTACTTGAGGTTATTCAAATTAAAGTATGCTTACTACTACCCTCACAATGCAATAAGACATGTGGTTGGGGTATATGCTGTTCATAGACACTGAATAACAGTGAGGGAGAATGGACTATTTCCAAAGAAAGCTAATTATGATGTTTTGAATGATCATCTCCATATTTGTAGATCTTGGAACTGAGTGGTAACTATAATGAAGTCTTAACTTCTAGCTGACCAATTTCAAAGATTATATGTATCTGAATAAAATGTCATCTTGTAGAAAACAGAAAATAAAAATATCTTAAGAAAGCCATATATAGAACTATTTTTGCAAGTAATTAGAGCAGAAATAATTTATTCTCCTTTCCCCTCCCCACCTTTCAAGATAAACTATGGCTCCATCTGTCTCAATTGAAATGGCTGCATAAACATAAAATCCTTTGATTACAGTTCTGTTGCACCTTTCGTCTGCAGAAATCAATCTGAAAAATTTTAGCAGTAATAGTGGGTTCATTTGGAAAGTAGAACTTCCACAGAGCAGATGTTCCATAAGTGTGCCAATTAGATGCCATTGGCAAACCAATGTCCTACTTCTGCTCTCAGCTTCTTTCTTTTTCTGGTATCAGTTACTCTTTAACTATTAGACTACTGTTTTTAACTGCTTGCAATTTATTGAAAGGGCGAGTCTCTGGGGAGACTGACTTTTAAAAATCATGGGTTTATCTCAATTGTATTGTTTCTTACTAAAGAGAAGACAGCTTGGACATTCAATGATGGTGATCTCTATAGTGACATGTGATTGATTTATTACTAAATTGCACTGGGTGGATAATGGTTAGCTGTGATGGGCTTGCTCAAGAGATTGTCATTCTAGCTGGTGAGCTAAAGATAGTGATTTTTCCTAATGAAATTAACAGGTTGCGCCTATGGTAAAAGGGAGGGTGCAAATACAGTGTTAAATTTTATTTTAAAGTAATCTTTGGTTTATTTAGTTATATTTCCATCATATTTTCTTATATTTGGAAACGGCTTTAATCAGTATCTTTCTATTAAGTCTTATTACTGAAAAGGCCTATGATCTCTGATTACTTGTAGATCTTATTTAATAAGTACCAGGTGCTTGTCAGTTAACATTTGTCAGTTTTCTATTGTTCACAGTTTTTATCTGTGAACAAGTGTTCCTATTTAAATAAAATAGGAGAATTGGGCACTATGAAAGGGTAAGCCTACACCTGGGCCATAGTGGCTTCACTTGATATGTTAAAGCTGATGCCTGGTTTCTTTAAACAATATATTAAACCAAAGGATTGAGAAAGGAATAACAGGTTTTAACTTTAGAGGCATTGCTGCTGCTAAGTTGCTCCAGTCGTGTCCGACTCTGTGCAACCCCATACACGGCAGCCCACCAGGCTCCCCTGTCCCTGGGACTCTCCAGGCAAGAACACCGGAGTAGGGGTTGCCATTGCCCTCTCCAATTAGAGGCATTAGCAGATGAATTTAAGACACTGCTTCTGTAAAATTTTTAAAAGTGCAAAAAACTGGTTTGACAAGAGAAAATTTTAAATTGTAACACAATTGGATGTAAGTCAGCATATTTTTGTAACAAACATATTTTTATATTTCTGTGTTATTATATATTCTTAAGAACTACACATTACTTAACTGGAGTGCTAAAACTCACGATCAAATATCTAAGGAAGAAGATAGATACACAGTATAAAAGAACTGTAATCAATACATCTTGATATTAATAATTTTTCTTTAAATTGAGGTAGTCTTAAATTTAGATTGTGTATATGTTTATGTGTGTGTATCTTGTGACAGCAGATTTCCAATGTCCCACTGGTAAAGACTGACTGGTGAGAATTTATTACCATGTAGAAGTGCTTAATTCTAGAATCACTGCATGTTATAGACTTTTCTCTAGTATCTAACTCATTTTGAAAAGGAAACACACAATTAGGATCTGTTTTTCCCCCTATGACTCTCTGCTATTATTATTTTTCTTTTCTTCACCTTTCTCCATCTTTCTGTGCTTTATTTCATGAATTAATTACTGAATTTTTATTTCACTTTTAAGAAGCTTTTAAAAAATTCAGTGTATTGGGAAGGTTATTATCACTAGGTCAGACTAAGAAGAAATAATTCTGTTGATTTCCATGTTATCATTGTTTTCAATTCATGACCAATTCTCCAAGCACAATTCAAGTGCTTACTTGATTTCTTTATCTGGTTTACTTCAGAAGTCACAAACTATTCCCATCTTCCTTTAAAATTTCACGCACTTTAATCAATTGCTATAGCTTGTGCTTCACAAACAGATTTTTAATATTACACTAAGTATAATGTAAGTGCTTCTAATTTAACACAAGAACTTTCTCCCAAGGGGAAAGTAGATTGGAGGGGAGTTAGAATGTAGAATGTTGCAGCAATTGAGTAGTGAGATGAGTCACTACAAGTAAAGATGCAAGAAAGTGGGCCATGTAAGTTAATTATGGAGTTTTAATAAATAACAAGTCAAATAGGACTAAAATCTGGGGAGGAGAGAGATTAAAGCTAATAACGTCATCTAGTTTATTGGTGTGGGCAACTCAGAAAAGGGATACTATTTATTAAGGGGGTGAAATATGAGGGAGAAACGGTTTAAAGTTTCTTATTTCTCCTCCAGCATTAGTGGAAAAGCATGGAATTAAGCAGACACCCAGGCTGTTTTTTCCCCATGTTGTGGAAGCAGTTATAAACATCCTCTGAAGATCCCTGCGATTGCTGCAACTGCTGGACATCCTGGGTGTGTGCAAGTGCTCAGGTGTGAAGACGTGTCTGACACTTTGTGACCCCATGGACTGTAGTCCCCCAGGCTCCTCTATCCATGGGATTTTCCAGGGAAGAATGCTGGAACAGGTTGCCATTTCCTCCCCCAGGGAGTCTTAGCAGTCCAGTGACTGGACCCACATCTCCTGTGTCTCCTGCACTGTCAAGTGGATTCTTTACCACTGCGCCATCTGGGAAACCTGCCATCTTGGGAGGAAGCAGGAAACTGGGGAGTTAACAGTGACTTTTTGTACCTTTATAGCTTCACTAATCAACAATTTTATAAACCTATAAATACCTGTATTAAAGCTGTTGCTTTAAATAGCTCTAATTGTTTCTGTTTTACTGACACAAACTTATTTTTTAATCTCAACTTTTTAAAATGGAAATACAATAAAAGCATACTAAAATAAAGGATGCCAAAAGGTTTCCATAATATCTCTTGGAATATGGGTGGAGAATGACAATTCCTGATAATACAGTTTTTCCCACATAGTTTATTTTTCTGAAATTAATACATTTACAAGCAGTTATAATTCAACAATCAGAAAAAACAAATGTATATATTCTGAATCTTATTTAGATAATGATTGTGATAGTTAATTAATTAGTATTAGTATCTACTGCATTCCAGGCTTTGTTCTAGGCACTGGGCTACAACTTGGAATAAAAAAGAGTACCTTTGCTCATTAACCTGATGTTAATACACATCAAGCAGTAGTATGTAAATAGATTGACAGAGAAGAGTAAGGTAAAAGAGACTGTATGGACTTTGAGCAAAACCCTGAATGACCTGAAATAATGATACTACTTCTGGGCAATAACTGACCAAATCAAAGATGGTAAGTGAAAAAGATCATGAGGGGGAAATTTGTTTAACTTATACACAGAGTAAATCATGGGAAATACAGGCTGAATGAATCACAGCTGGAATCAAGATTATTGGGACAAATATCAAAAACCTCCGATATGCAGATGATACCACTCTAATGGCAGAATGTGAAGAGGAACTAAAGGGCATCTTGATAAGGGTTTAAGAGCAGAGTGAAAAAGCTGGTTTAAAATTCAACATTCAAAAAACTAAGATCATGGCATCTTGCCCCATTGCTTCATGGCAAATAGAAAGGGAAGAAGCAGAAACAGTGACAGCTTTTATTTTCTTGGCTCCAAATCACTGCAGATGGTGACTGCAGTGTGAAATTAAAAGATGCTCACTCCTTGGAAGGAAAGCTATGACAGACCTCGACAGTGTATTAAAAAGCAGAGACATCACTTTGCCAACCAAAGTCCATTATGGTTTTGCCAGTAGTCACGTATGGATATGAGATTTGAAACATAAAAAAGGCTGAGGGCCAAAGAATTGATGTTTTCAAATTGTGGTGCTGGAGGAGACTCTTGAGAGTCCCTTGGACTGCAATTAATTCAAATCAATCCACCCTAAAGGAAATAGTCATTGAAGGACTGATGCTGAAGCTGAAGCTCCAATACTCTGGCCACCCGATTTGAAGAGCTGACTCACTAGAAAAGACCCTGATGCTGGGAAAGATTAAAGGCAAAACCAGAAGAGGGTGGCAGAGGATGAGATTGTTAGATAGCATGGCAACTCAATGGACATGAGTCTGAGCAAACTCTGGGATATAATGAAGGACAGGGGTTGCAAAGTGTCGGATGTGACTTCATGACTGAACAACAACAAATTCAAGTAACCTCGAGAAGATGAAGGTAGATGGCTTGTCACATACAAATAGAAGAGGAGTCATGTCTTATTAAAGATTTTCTGTATTATTTTAAATGCCATGAGGAAGCATTGCAGTACATGAATAGTTGAGAGAATGGCTGTGGGGTAACACAATTCAGTTCACATTTTAAAATCATTCTCGGGCTAGTGTGTAGGAATAATCTGAAAGGGGAGTGAGCGCAGGAGTAAAACCGACTGACCTGTTAAGACAACTTTGCAGAGAGCCCAGCTCAAAGCTGTTGGAAGGTTGAACTAGGATAACGCAGTAAATAGTGGGGGAAAGTGGACATCAGTGTATATTTTGAACATAGATCCAAAATTATTAGTTTCGAAAAAAAGAGTAAATGATGACAACTAAATTTGGGGTCTGAATAACAAGTTCACAAATTGAATGTTACTATACATTACTTTGCCAACAAAGATCCATCTAGTCAAGGCTATGGTTTTTCCAGTGGTCATGTGTGGACATGAGAGTTGGACTGTGAAGAAAGCTGAGCACTGAAGAATTGATGCTTCTGAGCTGTGGTGTTGGAGAAGACTCTTGAGAGTCCCCTGGACTGCAAGGATATCCAACCAGTCCATTCTGAAGGAGATCAGCCCTGGGATTTCTTTGGAAGGAATGATGCTAAAGCTGAAACTCCAGTACTTTGGCCACCTCATGCGAAGAGTTGACTCATTGGAAAAGACTCTGATGCTGGGAGGGATTGGGGGCAGGAGGAGAAGGGGACAACAGAGGATGAGATGGCTGGATGGCATCACTGACTCAATGGACGTGAGTTTGAGTGAACTCCGGGAGTTGGTGATGGACAGGGAGGCCTGGCATGCTATGATTAATGGGGTCGCAAAGAGTCAGACACGACTGAGCAACTGAACTGAAATGAACTGATACTACAGTTCAGAGAAGGCAATGGCACCCCATTCCAGTACTCTTGCCTGAAAAATCCCATAGAGGAGCCTGGTAGGCTGCAGTCCATGGGGTCGCTAAGAGTTGGACACGACTGGATGACTTCACTTTCATTTTTCACTTTCATGCATTGGAGAAGGACATGGCAACCCACTCCAGTGTTCTTGCCTGGAGAATCCCAGTGATGGGGGAGTCTGGTGGGCTGCCATCTATGGGGTCACACAGAGTCAGACAAGACTGAAGTGACTTAGCAGCAGCAGCAGCATACTACAGTTGGTAAGTGTTTACATATGTCATCTCATTACATTTTCAGAACGTTATGATTTTGACCTGGAATTTCCAAAGGGAACTTGTTCTGTCATGATAATATTTGTATATATTCTTCAGGAACTGGTATGATTCATATGACTATAGAGGGAAGGATAAGCACTTGAGACACACAATACACCAGTAGAGTGCCTTATTTTGTTTTAAAACAAACAAACAATAGTAAAAACACACACAAAAAATTTATAGAGTCGTTTTTTACAATCACAGATATATTTGTATTTTGCATTGATTTCCTTTTTGCACCTTAGTTTTACTCCTTAGTTTCTGAAGGATTTAGTTTATTACATGTAGTTGTGAATTTCCTTGGTTACCCTTGACATTTCTCATTTCCTATTTTTTATTCAAGTGTGGAAATTGTGAGCTTATATTGCTTGACCTTAAGATTATATAACTCCAAGACTGCATTTTCTTGAGTATTCACTCTCAGTTTTAAGATGGTATGTGCTTACTTTCTGTCATAGAACTCATAAATATTAAAAGTCAAAATATAATGCACAAAATGTCAAGAATATGAAAATAAATGGTCTGTGATTTCCTAAGGTTAAGAATGGGTATTCACATATATTTTAACACATTCACAAAGTAAGCTTAAATATCACTGCACAATATTATATAATAATTATATACTATTTTTGTTGAATAATGAAATTATGTAAAAAGGAGCAGTTATTTTTGAAGGTCAAGAAGGCTCAAATCAATATAGATTTTGCTGGATATTTCTCTATTTTGAATTCGTATTTCAGGAACAGCGTATTAAATAAGAAATGCATAAAATGATCCTTCAACGGTAATAATATTTAGAATTTATGAACATTAAGATACAAAATTTGTCTTCTAAATATGTAAAAGCACTATTCCAGGCTTTATCTTCTTCAATGTTTGCAACACTCTTATTGAGTAAGTGCTGCTGTTATTTATTTATTATATGCTGAGAGAAATTAAGTAACTTCGCCCAGGATGCAGAAATTAAACTAATAGAGATTGGCCACAGTGTCTGCTCCCTCAAGAAATAGCATTCAACCATCCAAAAATAGAGATTTATTTTCTCTATTTTCTTCCCTAATCAAAATTAAAAATTACATCCAGCAGCAGTTCCAAAGTGCTAGTTATATTCTAAAAACACGAATTATCAGATTTAAAGCTCTCCACAAGACAGAGAGACCCTATTATTATTCTCAATTTACGAAAGAGGAAACTGAGACTCAAAGAAATAGTAAAACACATACTCAAATCAAAAATATTGTCAAAACTTGTATTCAAAGCCAGACAATCTGGTAATTGAGTCTACATTTAAATATTATCTTCTGCTTCCCAACAGTTATTTATGTGATGACATTTTCATACTATGTAAACATAGTATTACATACTACATATCACTTAGCATTTTAAGATTCAATCTTATATTTAGTCTAATATTATAAATATTTTCCTACTGAATATACAGTATGCAGTCATTTTGTGATTCAATTATGAGCCATGGAGTTTGATAAGCAAAAATTTTCTTAGTTTATTTTTTTTTAGTTTATTTTAAAAATCCATATATTTTTATTTATGGATAGATGATGCAAAGTATGTCCCTATTCAATTTTGGTTTATAAAGTATATTACTTTGTCCTATTTAACTTTCCAAAAATATTTGAGATAATTGAGCCATAGGTGTCTACCCATAGGGACTTTAACAGCTCATTCTCTGCTTTATTAATTGATTTCACCCTTCTTATTGGCTCCTACTTCACCTATAATATGTGATTGTCAATTCTCTTTCCCTGGTCTTTCTCCTCAAAGTCATCACCAGACATTTCTAAATGCTACCTAAACATCTTCATTGCACTGCTTCACAGGAACCTGATGTCAAGATTTCCAAACTATTTTTTTCTTTTACATATTTTTTTCTTATACCCATTATCTCAAGTTTAACATTTTTTATTCTCTTAGAAAGTGAATACATTATTTCAGTATTCCTGAGTTTTCCCTTATCACATATAATTACAGTCTCTTGCATGTTTCTAGAATCTTTCTCCTTTAACTTCTAGCTAATTGCTTTTGTTTTAGTTCACATTCTTAATCTTCCTTTTTACCGCAATAGCTTCCTAAGAAATCTGTTTCCAGTCTTTCATTCCAAATGCTGCCCATTGTATTTGTATAAGATATATTACATGATGTCACATCTTTAATTAAAATGTCAAACAATCCCCATTCCTTATAGATAAAACTCTCTGTTTTATGATATGATAAAGGTTGGCTACTCTTTTCACCAGAAAAAAACACTTTATATAGTGATTTTGATCATGAATGGCAAGCCCAGATAACAGGTACTTTGCTAACAATAACAAAATATTACTGATATTATAGTAATTTTGTTATGTGGATTTTGATTAACTGGTTAATCAAAATATTATCTTCTGCTTAGAGGTTTGGTTAACAAGACTTAGGGAACCTGGAACTGACTGGAGAAAAAGAGTATAATCAAGAGAGGAAGGAACTGAGTTGCCAGAAAAAGGGACCCCCGTAAAGTAGTAAAGTCTTAAGAAAGAAAAAAATAGAAGGAAATATCCAATAGTAAGAATATAGATGTTACCTTATCTGTGATTTGTTATTGTTTTTTCAACCTCTCTGGTATATATTCTTAGTACTTGTTAACTTATAAAGCAATTATTGAATGTCTAGAATATTTCCAGGTACTAACTAATAAGGTTACAAAGTAACTAAAACACCTCACAGAACTTGCATTCTAATAAACAGCATAAATAAAGGACATGCAACTTAATTTTCAACTTCTAGGGCATATTTTCAAATATCTCATTCTTTTACTCAATTGTAAATAGTTGGTGAAGAAAAATACAAGGTTTGAAGGGACAGACGAATGTCTATTACTGTGCGTCATTAGACAAGTTATATAGCATTCTGTCATTCAACAGTTTTCAAAGTTTTGGGTGTCAAGACTCCTTTACCCTAGTAGGATGATTCAGTTCAGTTCAGTTCAGTCGCTCAGTCATGTCCAACTTTTTGCGACCCTATGGATCTCAGCACGCCAGGCCTCCCTGTCCATCACCAACTCCCGGCGTTCACTCAGACTCGCGTCCGTGAGAGTTCCAAAACATTTTTGTTTATGTGTAGTACATATGTTGTTAGTTACTATGTTAAAGATAAAACAGTAATATTTGGAAGATATTTATACATTAATTCATTTAAACATGACAATAATAAATTTATTACATTTTAATAATTATATTTTTGAAACCCACAAAAATTTATTGAAGAAAATGGCATTGATTTTTATTTTTAAAAGGATTCTTTAATATCTTGCTTAATATATTTCCATATCTGTTTTGTTACTTATTGTGTTTTATTTTTATTTTGCTTGCAATATATGAAATAAATCCAGCTTCACACATATATACACTTTACAGATGATTATAGATATTCTACTTTGATACTAAACATTAACTCATTATATACAGTTTCTGAATGGTCACTTGCAATGTGGAAACTGAAATCATATCAAAGACAACTTGTTGCTGTTATATTAAAATCCATTGGTCTATATTACACTTTCAATGACTTCTTTTATTGTTGTTGTTCAGTTACTCAGTTGTGCCCAGCTCTTGGAGACCCCATGGACTGAAGCATACAAGGCTTCCCTGTCCTTCACTATCTCCCAGTGTTTCCTCAAACTCATGTCCATTGTGTCAGTGATGCCATCCAACCATCTCATCCTCCATCATGCCCTTCTTCTCCTGCCTTCAATCTTTCCCAGATTTAGAGTCTTCTCC
This sequence comes from Capra hircus, assembly GCF_001704415.2. Lineage (NCBI taxonomy): Eukaryota > Metazoa > Chordata > Mammalia > Artiodactyla > Bovidae > Capra > Capra hircus. The sequence goes on from NC_030812.1 coordinate 13,411,536, forward strand.
AATGAGTCAGCTCCTTGCGTGAGGTGGCCAAATTATTGCAGTTTCAGCTTCATCATCGGTACTTCCAACGAATATTCAAGCTTGGTTTCCTTTACAATTGACTGGTATGATATCCTTGCTGTCCAGGGGACTCTCAAGTCTTCTCAGCACCACAGTTAAGAAGTATCAATTCTTCAGCACTCAGGTTTCTTTATGGTGTAACTCTCACATCCATACATGACTATTGGAAAAACCATAGCTTTGACTGTACATACCTTTATCAGCAAAGTGATATCTCTGCTCTTTAATACACTGTCTAGTTTTGTCATAGCTTTTCTTCCATCTTTTAATTTCATTGCTGCAGTCTCTGTCTACAGTGGTTTTGGAGCCTAAGAAAATAAAGTCTGTCACTGTTTCCATTTCTTCCCCATCTATTTGCAATGAAGTGATGGGACTGGATGCCATGATCTTTGTTATTTGAATGTTGAGTTTTAAGACAGCTTTTCACTCTCTTCATTCACCATCATCAAGTGGCTCTTTAGTTCCTCTTCACTTTCTTCCATTAGGTTGGTGTTGTCTGCATACCTGAGGTTATTGATATTTTCCCCAGCAATCTTGATTCCAGCTTGTGCTTCATCCAGCCTGACATTTCATATGATGTACTCTGCATTTAAGTTAAATAAGCAGGGTGACAATATACACCTTTCTTATAATCCTTTCCCAATTTTGAACCAGTCAACCTTTCCATGTCCAGTTCTAATTGCTGCTTCTTGACCTGCATACTGATTTAGCAGGAGGCAGGTAAGGTGGTCTGGTATGCCCATCTCAAAGAATTTTCAACAATTTGCTGTGAACAACACTGACTCATTTGAACAGACCCTGATTCTGGGAAAGACTGAGGGCAGGAGGAGAAGGGGACAACAGAGGATGAGATGGTTGGATGGCATCACCGACTCAATGGACATGGGTTTGGGTGAACTCCAGGAGTTGGTGATGGACAGGGAGGCCTGGTGTGCTGTGGTTCATGGGGTTGCAAAGAGACGGACACAACTGAGTGACTTCACTTTCCCTTGTCATTTTCATGCATTAGAGAAGGAAATGGCAACCCATTCCAGTGTTCTTGCCTGAAGAATCCTAGGAACGGCAGAGCCTGGTGGGCTGCCATCTATGGGGTCGCACAGAGTCAGACACAACTGAAGTGACTTAGCAGCAGCAGCAGCATAGACTATTATACTAAGTGAAAGAAGTAAGACAGAGATAAATATCATATGATATCATATATCTGGAATATGAAAAATGACACAAGTGAACTTATTTACAAAACAGGAACAGACTCACAGATAACAAATTTAATGTTCCCTAAGAGAAAATGGGGTGGAGGAGGGATAAATTAAGGATTTGGGATTAGCATAACAGATACAAACTGTTACACATAGAGAGGATAAAGAACAAGGTTCTTATTGTATAGTGAAAGGAGCCATATTTAGTATTATAAGAAACCATAATGGAAATAATATATATATTTATAACATATATACAACATATATAATATATATATAACATATAAATATGTAACATGTATTTATATATATAGTATATATATCACTTTGCTATATACTAGAAACTAACATGACTAATATAACATTGTAAATCAACTATGAAAAGTGAAAGTGAAAGTCAATCAGTCATATCTGACTCTTTGCAATCCCAAGGCCTGTACAGTCCATGTAATTCTTCAGGCCAGAATACTGGAGTGGGTAGTGTTTCCCTTTTCCAGGGGATCTGCCCAACCCAGGGATCAAACCCAGGTCTCCTGCATTGCAGGCAGATTCTTTACCAGTTGAGCCACAAGGGAAGGCCAAGAATACTAAAGTGGGTAGTCTATCCCTTCTCCAGCAGATCTTCCTGACCCAGCAATTAAACTGGGGTCTCCTGCATTGCAGGCAGATTCTTTACCAACTGAGCTATCAGGGAAGACCCCCCCCCCTCCAAAAAAAAAAAGCTATACTTCAATTGAAAAAAATAAGCATGCTTTCAAATTTTATATATATATATATATATATGATTTAAATAGAACCACACAGACTGTGGTGAATGATAAAAATAAGTGGAGTAAAGAAGAGTCCTAGAATACTTCAATTTGTCTTAAAGGGATTGATGTTCAAAATTATTTCACAGCATATAATAATGACATAGATTTTCACTTTTATACACTATCAGGTTTATTTCTCACTTGTATTGCTATGTCTGCCTGTAATAGTAAGGGTAGTTAAATATTTTCTTTTTGTCCTTCCTTGGGCAAAGCTGGAAATCTACAGGATAATCTGGGATTTTTGAAATCACCAATTAAAAAAACAATAAGAGACTGGAAAAGGCTAAGGAAACTATTGTAACCTATGGAGGGCAAAAAAATCTAATAACTTATATGTATAAAGATTTTTTTTTTCATTTACAGTGCTGATTTTCTAAGTGTAAAGATAAAATGTAGGTTGCATGGTGAGTTAAGGCTGCTTTCCATTTATATTTCAGATAGAACCAGGGAAAACTTGGGAGAATGCAGGGTAGATGAGATATTGAGATTATTGACAGTGAGCAGATGTTCAAATCTGTTGACAAAGTCATTGCTTTCGACCTTCAGTTCTTTATGATCAGTAGTCTTGGAAATGTCTCCAGATTTCCCTGGCTGTACAGAAGGAACTTTTTAAGACAGATGTTTGTTTCACAAAACAGATCATCATGCAATTTCTATATTTATCAGTTTTTCAATAGTTCAGAGGGAAAGTTTCATTTGACAATGCGGCACAAAGAAAATCTGGATTGGGGGATTTTTACTTTTAGTTATTTTTCTATCATCATCCCTGTTCAAGTTAACCCAAGACCAGTGAAAGAAGGGCAATTGGGTTTTGTCTGCTGTGACTTATGTGATCTCTCCTGATACATGGTACTGGTTAGGAAAGTTTTTAAACAATTTGGAATGCATTACTGTCAGGTAGTTAGAATAGGAAAAATGAGTCCAGAATGGCAGTGGCTAAAAGACAAGGGAGGGAAAAGTCCATGAAAATAGAACAAAGGAAGGTCCGAGGACTGGAGTGAGGACCGCAGGTAGAACAAACAGCACTCCTGGCTAGCCCAGTTTACACAGGGCAGGCCCAGTGGGAGGAGAAAAAACATAAAAAGAGGAGCCGAAAGGCCAGAGGTCTCTTTCGCTCTCTCCTCTCCATGTCTTTTGGGTCGTCATGCCCTCATGCCTCGCTGATGTATTTTCCTTTATTTTCTAAAAAACTTTGAGCTGTAACATGGAGCTAAAACTGAGAGCTGTGAAACTGGTCTGTCCAAGAGCTATAATGCTGGTCCGTTGTTTCAAATTTTTGTTGTGATGAGACAGAACAGAGGAAATTACACACTCCTTCAACTATCAAGTGATGTCGTGAAAAATCTTTTCTTAAGAGCTTTTGGATCATAGTTTTTTTGTTTGTTTGTTTTTTGTTTTTTGTATATCAGACAATGAAATGAACAAAATCAAAGTTCCTAAACCTTTTGAAACTGTATACAGAAGTTTGTGGATGGGAGCCTTAGTGTATTATTCTGAAGGAAGGGTGCACAGCTTTCATCAAGAGGGTCAGGAACTCTCACAATAAGACAAAAGACACTCAAACACAACATTTTTCCAATTCCATAATTGTAAAATTATGCTTATATGTTCAGGTTTAAAAAAAAGTAAAAAGTAAACTGGTAAATAAGAAGAAACAGCTTGACTACACAGGACTTTTCAAAAGTAAATATTTAGAAACAAAGACATGTTTCCTTAGAACAATCGACTCTGGCAGATTTTTATAATTTAGAGAGGAATGTTATTTACTTCATTTACTGCAAAAGAAACATATAGAAATATATACTTGCCATTCACAATTCCTTGGTTTTGTTTTAAAAATCCTTACTAAAGCTGTAAGTTTCCTTGGTGACTGATGGTGGTCTAAAATTAAGATACTCTGAGAGAGAGCATACCAACAAAACTAAAGATAGGAATTGTTTTCCTTTTGTATTCTTTTGAGAATCTACATGTTATTGTGCAGAAACAATTTTCTGTTTAACACAAGAAAGGGTCAAGGTTACCTAAAGAGCTCAATTTATTAAAGGTGATATATTTCACATTGTTCACAATGAAACAAAGAGCAAAGTTTTATGAACCACCAGGGAATAACACACTGCACACTGAAGCCCACATAGTTGATATACACACTTAGAGACTTTGTATATGTTAATCATGTTTCAGTTCAGTTCAGTCGCTTAGTCATGTCCGACTCTTTGTGACCCCATGAACTGCGCACACCAGGCCTCCCTGTCCACCAACAATTCCCGGAGTCCACCCAAACCCATATTCATTGAGTTGATGAACCATCCAACCATCTCATTCTCTGTCATCCCCTTCTCTTCCTGCCCTCAATCTTTCCCACCATCAGGGTCTTTTCAAATGAGTCAGCTCTTCACATCTGCTGGCCAAAGTATTAGAGTTTTGGCCTCAGCATCAGTTCTTCCGATGAACACCCAGGACTGATCTCCCTCAGGATGGACTGGTTCTATCTCCTTGCAGTACAAGGGACTCTCAAGAGTCTTCTCCAACACCATGGTTCAAAAGTATCAATTCTTCGGTGTTCAGCTTTCTTCATAGTCCAACTCTCACATCCATACATGACCACAGGAAAAACCATAGCCTTGATGAGACGGACCTTTCTTGGCAAAGTAATGTCTCTGCTTTTGAATATGCAATCTAGGTTGGTCATAACTTTCTTTCCAAGGAGTAAGCGTCTTTTAATTTCATGGCTGCAATCACTGTCTGCAGTGATTTTGGAGCCCAGAAAAATAAAGTCTGCCACTGTTTCCACTGTTTCTCCATCTATCTACCATGAAGTGATGGGACTGGATGCCATGATCTAAGTTTTCTGAATGTTGAGCTTTAAGCCAACTTTTTCACTCTCCTCTTTCACTTTCATCAAGAGGCTCTTTATTTCTTCTTCCCTTTCTGCCATAAGGGTGGTGTCTTTTGCATATATCAGGTTATTGATAATGCTCGCAGCAATTTTGATTTCAGCTTGTGCTTCATCCAGCCCAGCGTTTCTCATGATGTACTCTGCATATAGATAAATAAGCAGGGTGACAACATGCAGCCTTGACATACTCCTTTCCTGATGTGGAACCAGTCTGTTTTTCCATGTCCAGTTCTAACTGTTGCTTCTTGACATGCATATAGGTTTCTCAAGAGGCAGGTCAGGTGATCTGGTATGCCCATATCTTAAAGAAGTTTCTACAGTTTGTTGTGATCCAAACAGTCAAAGACTTTGGCATAGTCAATAGAGCAGAAGTAGATGTTTTTCAAGAACTCTCTTGAATTTGTAATGATCCAGCGGATGTTAGCAATTTGATCTCTGGTTCCTCTGCCTTTTCTAAAACCAGCTTGAACATCTAGAAGTTTATTGTTCACGTATTGCTGACACCTGGCTTGGAGAATTTTAAGCATTACTTTACTAGTGTGTGAGATGAGTGCAATTGTGCTGTAGTTTGATCATTCTTTGGCATTGCCTTTCTTTGGGATTGGAATGAAAACTGAGTTTTTCCAGTCCTGTGGGCACTGCTGAGTTTTCCAAATTTACTAGCATATTGAATTCAGCACTTTCACAGCATCATCTTTCAGGATTTGAAAGAGGTCAACTGAAATTTCATCACCTCCACTAGCTTTGTTCGTAGTGATGCTTCCTAAGGCCCACTTGACTTCACACTCCCAGATGTCTGTCTTTAGGTGAGTGATCACACCATCGTGATTATCTGGGTTGTGAAGTTCTTTTTTTTACAGTTCTTCTATGTATTCTTGCCACCACTTCTTAATATCTTCTGCCTCTCTTACGTCCGTACCATTTCTGTCCTTTATCGAGCCCATCTTTGCATGAAATATTCCCTTGGTATCTCTAATTTTCTTAAAGAGATCTCTAGTCTTTCCCATTCTATTGTTTTCCTCTGTTTCTTTGTATTGATCACTGAGGAAGGCTTTCTTATCTTTCCTTGTTATTCTGTGAACTCTGCATTCAAACAGGTACATCTTTCCTTTTCTTATTGGCTTTTCATTTCCCATCATTTCACAGCTATTTGTAAGACCTCCTCAGATAGCTATTTTTCTTTTTTGCATTTCTTTTTCTTGGGGATGGTCTTGATCCCTGTCTCCTGTACAATGTCACGAACCTCCATTCATCGTTCATCAGGCACTCTATCAGATCTAGTCCCTTAAATCTATTTCTCATTTCCACTGTATAATCGTGAGGGATTTGATTTAGGTCATACCTGAATGGTCTAGTGGTTTTCTCCACTTTCTTCAATTTCAGTCTGAATTTGGCATTAAGGTGTTCATGATCTGAGCCGCAGTCAGCACCTGGTCTTTTTTTTTTTTTTTTTTTTGCTGACTGTATAGAGCTTCTCCATCTTTGGCTGCAAAGAATATAATCAATTTGATTTTGGTGTCAACCATCTGGTGATGTCCATGTGTAGAGTCCTCTCTTTTGTTGTCAGAAGAGCATATTTGCTATGACCAGTGCATTCTCTTGGCAGAACTCTATTAGCCTTTGCCTTGCTTCATTTGTACTCTAAGACCAAAGTTGCCTGTTTCTCCAGGTGTTTCTTGATTTCCTACTTTTGCATTTCAGTCTCATAATGAAAAAGATATCTTTTTTGGGTGTTAGTTCTAGAAGGTCTTGTAGGTCTTCATAGAACTGTTCAATTTCAACTTCTTCAGCGTTACTACTTGGGGCATAGACTTCATTTACTGTGATATTGAATGGTTTGCCTTGGAAATGAACAGAGATCATTCTGTCGTTTTTGAGATTGCATCCAAGTACTGCATTTTGGACTCTTTGTTGACTATGATGGCTACTCCATTTCTTCTAAGGGATTCCTGCTCACAGTAGTAGATATAATGGTCATTTAAATTCATCCACTGCAATCCATCTTAGTTCACTGATACCTAGAATGTCGATGTTCCCTCTGTCATCTCCTGTATGACCAGGCTAGAATAAAATACTATTACTCTGTTCTTAAATTTTCCATGTTTATTAAATGCATTTAGCCTAATGTCTCTCATATATAGCTCTATCAACTTTACTTGCCTTGTAGTAGAACCTTTCAAATACTAATTTAGCTTCTTTCAAGAATATAGCAGTTTTCTTATTGTTACATCTTAAGCACTGGGGCAAAGACACTGAACACTAAAGACGACAAGGGCTATAGTTTATTTCCCACATCACTGATTTACTTCATCTCTGAAATGTAAGCAAGTTCCTGGAATTCAATAATCCAGTCTCCCTGTATTTCTTCAAATCTGATATATTGCATTTGTGATATTGACTACTCTGAGTTTCTTTCAATTAACTTTATAGAAGTTGCAATGTGTAGGTTTCCATTTGAATTTACTAACTTTGCTAAAATTGCTTTAATGTCTAAAGTAAGTAAGCTAATGAAGCTTGATGAGATAAAGTCCCATACTCCTGTAAATCTAATTTGTCCTTGGATACTATTTTATCAGGGTCATTTATAAGAAGCTCAACTATTCTTTAAAGTAAACAAAGAATGACAAATAATATTTTAAAACCTCTTCACTGAAAAACTACTTGCTAAATAATAACAACTCATGCCAGTTAATTCAGCAAAAATTATTTTAAAAGTAGTATAAAAGTAGTATAATATATATCTCCAGGATACCTAACATGGTAAAAATAATTACTGATATATGTAAATATACCAAATTAAGTGTTTCAAGGATACATGAATGAAGGATATGGCCCTCAGTCTCAAGGAGATCATCTGCTAAATACCTTGAAACCCTGCTTGAATAACATAACACAGAGACCAGTAAAATCCATAATCATATTGTAACATGATAGCAGGGTGCACTAAATAGATGATATGATATCAACAAGTAATTATGAAGTTTTGGTTTTTCTTTTTATATGGTGTTGGAGAATAAATTAACTCCTGTGCATCTACATCTAGTTTGTGACCATCCTGAACACATTTTAGAAGATATGGTGTCTACCTATCTGTCTGATTTCATTTTCTGCTATTCCCCCCACCCCCACCCATATTATGTTCTAATAGCACATATCTTCTTTCTGATACTGAAACAGCTCAGTTTTGTTCCCATGTCAGGGTCTTTGCAACTGCTGTAACCTCTGTCTGGAATGTTTCCTACTCCCCCATGCACTACCAGTTTTAGCTCAGCTGGCTCCTACTTAAAAATAATGCCTTGATTCAAATATTATCTCTTTAACCAAGATGAGCTGATCAGCCTTGGTCTGTCCTGTGTCTGAGTTTCTTTCAATCATATTACTCTGCTCTATTACCACCCATTACTTTCTTTTATTTCTTTATACCACTTTTTACTAACCAAAATTATAGTATGCTTTATTATATTGAATATTTATATATCCATTTCTGTGAATACTGTATCTCTTCCAATTAGAATATATAAACTTCCCTGAAGTTTTTCATTTTCTTTTAATAAAGAATCTCAGCCCCATTTCTCTCACTATCTAAACCTCCAATGACTGTTTTTTTTCCAAACAGATCTTACCAATTAATACAAGTCTTAAAAAGTATTTGAAGGACTAAAGAATCAAGGAGAAGCAGAGGAAGAAAACTCCATAAATTTGGCATAGCTTATGGAAAGGGAAGATGACAGAGAAGGTGAGGAATAGCAAGTAATGAATTAGGCAGAATCACAAAGTTTATGTGGCAAAAAAAAAGGGAGGGGGGAAGATAAGGCTGAAAAGGAGAGAGAAGATGGGTTAAATTCTTTTAGGCTAACATATTGAAATTTTACAGAGGTGATATTTGAATTCAGGCATAAACCATGAATAGAATTTAGGAAAAGTTTATTGTAGGTATAATAAAGAATTTTGTAATGTAAGCTCAGAATGAATTAGAAAAAATATCTGAATGCCATTAACACAACCTAAGCAAACATTGAAACTATCTATTTTAACCCATTTCTACTGTGAAAACTTTTCTATTTCCCTTGACTATATTAGTTTTCCTCATCATTTCCTTTGGTACTTGTTTTTATATTTTTTCTATGGGATTCCTCTTTCATAATACTTTTTTTTTTTTTGGTTTGTTTGCTTAATTTTGAAAATGTTTTTTCCTCTTTAGAAGCGCAGTATCTGTGTAGACACAGATGTCTGATTTTGATGGTGCCTAGGATTAAACTTTATATCCTGTAATTAGACAAAGACTTCCTCATCCTTATTCCCACACACTCTCCACCATGTTATGTTCTGATCTTACCACAGTCTTTTGCCCATGATTATTAAAAAATGATTTTTGTTTTTTTTAAATTGTTTTCTACCATTTCTGGGATACATTTCCCTTTATATGATAATTATATTAAACTAGTGTTTCCATAAACATGTGAATAAAAAGATTCTACCACCTTTAGAATTTCCTCTTTTTTTGTTTTCACTTCCACTGGGAAACCATTCTAAGATACCCACCAAGGTATCTAATCATCACTGACACCTAATTTTGCTGGTATATTTTCCTAGAGATAGCTTACTGACCTATTATTTCTTGATCTTCTCACTGATATTTCATAGTTTGTAGCCGGTACATGTGAGAATAGCACTAGAATCTTAACATTCTTTGCTTTTCACTTTGACTGTAACAAAAAAGTTGTATTCTTTAAATTCAACCAGCAAAGTAAGATCACATTTTAGTGACACATAACACTGAGACAAATACATATAAGGTTGTCTTGTCACAGATAAACACTATTTAGACAAAGCTATAACTATAAACAAATAAGTAAATAAATAGATTAATAGATTTCTAGTAGATAGTTTAAAAGCTGATTAAAATGAATGGATTTTAGTTTTATAATGACTCAGCAGCTGAATATAATACACAATGCACCTAATTGATTTTGAAATAAGAAACATCATATAAAATATAATTCATCATTTGCATAGATTTTAAACCAAATTATCCATTTGAACAAAACAAAAATCTAATTGCACCTAATTTCTGGACTACTAAATATATGTGCTTGAAAAACTAATCAAAATAAAAACTTTATTATCTTAAGCATCAAGAAACTTTAGCAACAATGCAAAATAAGTTGAAAATTGAAAAATAAAGTTTAGAGATTTGCTTATGACATGATAGAGTGAAGAGACTATAAGTTATTTCCCTGAAAAGCAACTGCAAATGCAGATAAAACAATCAAATCAACTGTTATGATGCCCTGGGAACAGACTGATGAGACTGAACAAGTGCAAAAATGTTTACTCATGAAAATTACTGGCCTTCAGATAAGAAAAGTTCGAATATGTGGTTACCTCCAAAAGATATGAGTACATCCTAATCCCTAGAATTTATGAATGTTATCTTATTTGGAAAAAGGGTCTTTGCATATGGAATTAAGTATTTAGAGATAAGAAAATCATTTTATATGATCCATGTGGTCCCTGTTCTTACACAAGTCAAATACCAAATTAGAAGAAAGATATAGATGAGGAGGTAATATGGGAACAGAGGTAGACTGGAGTAATGTGGCTACAAGCTGAGGAAGCTGTCAACACCAGAAGCTAGAAGAGGCATAAAATCGATTCTCTTCTAATTTGAAAACTTTTTGCCTCCAGAACTGTGAGATACAAAATTTATGTTGTCTTAAGCCATCATATTTGTGGCAATTTGTTACAGTAGCCTTAGGAAGTTAATATAAATGTCAGGAATTAATTCATAACAAAAATATTTTAGATTACATGGTAAACAATACTTAATTAAGAGGAGTTTACATCAATTCAATAAAATGCAAAGTAATTTTGTTTTATAATCCAATTGATATTAAGGAAAGAATCATATGAACACATTAAAATAAAAACTCTTACTGATTTGATATGAAATACTGACATAAAGATCTGTATAATTTAAAATATGCCACTATAAAAGATATATATAATAATCAGGTTAATTAATGTTATCAATTTAAAGACTACTTAGAATTAGTCAATGACAAGATGAACTTGGGGCTTCCCAGGTGGTGATACTGGTAAAGAATCCACCTGCCTATAAAGGAGACCCAAGAGACACAGTTCAATTCCTAAGTTGGGAAGACTCCCTGGTAACCCATTCCAGTATTTCGCCTGGAGTCTTCCATGGACAGAGTAACCTAGTAGGCTACAGTCCATGGGGCTGCAAAGAGTTGGGCATGACTGAGTGACTGAGCACAAAATGAACTTGAAATACATGAATATCTTACATCTCAATAGAGGTTTTCCAAATTTGACAATAATTCTAAAACTATAGATGATGTTATTAATCAAAAGTTTTGAAGAATTTTTCAAACTACCAGTTACAAAAATTAAATTTTTATTGGTAATCCTGTAGATGACTAACTTTTCTTTCTCAATTATAAATGAAAACTATATTTTGAAATAGATTTTATACAAGGAGAGTGAAGCTCTACAAAGTCAGCAAAAACAAGACCAGGAGATAACTGTGGTTCAGATTATGAGTTCCTTATTGCAAAAATCAGACTTAAATTGAAGAAAGTAGGGAAAAACACTAGGTCATTTAAGTATGACCTAAAACAAATCCCTTACAATGGACATGACAAATAGATTCAAGGGATCAGAGCTGATAGAGTGCCTGATGAACTATGGATGGAGGTTCATGATGCTGTACAGGAGTTGGTGGTCAAAACATACCCAAGAAACAGAAATGTAAAAAAGACAAATTGGTTGTCTCAGGAGGTCTTAGAAATAGCAGAGAAAAGAAGTAAAAGCAAAGGAGAAAAATAAATATATACCCATTGGAATGCAGAATTCCAAAGAATAGTAAGGAGATATAAGAAACCCTTCCTAAGGGCAGGGGGTGGGGGAAACAGAGGAAGAAAATAGAGTCTGAAAAACTAGAGATATCTTCAAGAAAATTAGAGACACCAAGGGAACATTTCATGCAAAGACAGGCACAATAAAGTACCGAAACAGTATGGACCTAACAGAGGCAGAAAATATTAAGAAGAAGTAGCAAGAATACACAGAAAAACTATACAAGAAGATCTTATTGAGCCAGATAAGTGCTGCACTCAATATGTCAGCAAATATGGAAAACTCAGCAGTGGCTACAGGACAGGAAAATGTCAATTTTCATTACAATCCCAAAGAAGGGCAATGCCAAAGGATGGTCAAATTACTGCACAGTTTCACTAATTTCACATGCGAGTAATGTAATTTTCAAAATCCTTCAAGATAGGCTTCAACAGTATGTGAACAGATAACTTCTAGATGTGCAAACTGGATTTCAAAAAGGCAAAGGAGCCAGAGATCAAATTGGGAACATCTTCTGAATCATAGAAGAAGCAAGGGAATTCCAAAAACAAAAACAAACAAACAAACTACCTCTGTTTCATTCGCTATGTTAAAGCCTTTGACTGTGTGGAGCACAACAAACCTTTGGAAAATTCTTAAGGAGATGGGAATAACAGACCACCTTACCTGCCACCCGGGAAACCTGTATGCAGGTCAAGAAGCAACAGTTAAAACCAGACATGGAACAACAGACTGGTTCCAAATTGGGAAAGGAGTACGACAAGGCTGTATACTGTTATCCTGCTTATTTATATGCAGAGTATATCATGCAAAATTCTGGGCTGGATGAAAACAAGCTGGAATCAAGATTGCTGGAAGAAATATCAGCAACCTCAGATATGCAGATGACACCATCTTCAAGGCAGAAAGCGAAGAGGAACCAAAGAGCCTCTTGAAGGTGAAAGAGGAGAGCAAAAAAGCTGGCTTAAAACTCAACATTCAAAACACTAATATGGTGCCATCACTTGATGACATATAGATGGGGAAACCATGGGAATAGTGACAGATTTTATTTCCCTGGGTTCCAAAATCACTGCAGATGGTAAACTGCAGCCATGAAATTAAAAAGTGCTTGCTTCTTGGAAGAAAGCTATGACAAACAGGACATTACTTTGCCAACAAATGTCTGTATTGCCAAAACTATGGTTTTCCAAGCAGTCATGTATGAAAGTGAGAGTTGGACTATAAAGAAGGCTGAGTGCTGAAGAATTGTTGCTTTTGAGCTATGGTTTTGGAGAAGACTCTTGAGAGTCCCATGGACTGCAAGGAGATAAAGCCAGTCAACCCTAACTGAAAACAACCCTGAATATTCATTGGAAGGATTGATGCTGAAGCTGAAGCTCCAATAATTTAGCCACCTGATGGGAACAGCCAACTCATTGGAAAAGACCTTGTTGCTGTGAAAAGACTGAAGGCAGGAGGAGAAGGAGATGACAGAGGATAAGATGGTTGGATGGCATCACTGACTCAACGGACATGTGTTTGAGCATACTCCAGGAGATGATGAAGGACAGGGAAGCCTAGTGTGCTGCAGTCCATGGGGTCTCAAAGAGTTGGACACCACTGAGTGAGTGAACAAAAAGTATATATGTACATAGTATAATTCACACAAAAAATAAGAGCTTCCCTGGTGGCTCAGAGGTTAAAGCATCTGCCTGCAATGTGGGAGATCTGGGTTTGATCCCTGGGTCGAGAAGATCCCGTGGAGAAGGAAATGGCAACCGATTCCAGTACTCTTGCCTGGAGAATCCCATGGACAGAGGAGCCTGGTAGGCTACAGTTCACAGGGTTGCAAAGAGTCGGGCACAACTGAGTGACTTTGCTTTCACAAAAATAAAGACTAAAAAAATTACAGTGATGTAATAGGATAGTTAATAAAATCCTATTTTATTATTTTGAAATTGTATCATGCTATTTGTCAGTTCTTTAAACATTCATAATTTATTGGCATTCTTTTTAGTTGAATAAACCTGTATTTTAGTAGTGTATTCATATTTTTCTATTTTTTCTTGGAAGAGTTTCTCTGTTGGTATTTGTATAAGTTTCACACCATATAAGATTTCAATCAGTCCCTGCCCTTAATGATATACTAATATCTGGGTTGCTTTTTATATCTGCACCTAAAAATAATCAGTTTATGATTTCCTGAGTCCTGGTCTCTGCACTTAAGGAATACCTCAGGGTTCCCTTCTCCCTTCACATGGTCTGAGTTCTTTTCTCTATTTCTCATGGCCCAGGATTCTTGGCTAGTATGAGACAGTCCTATTTGTCACAATACAACTGTTTCCTTTTTTGATCAGTTGTGGAAGAACAATATTCTCATCTTTCTTCTTGGAGCAAAAATACTCTATTCCTTTCTCATTAAAGCTCAACTTTTCTTCTTCCAAGAATAAGGGGAAATTGACCTCTCCTACCTTCTATCATATCATGCATTGTTGAGGAAAATTAAGATCAAACATGCTAAAATCTTCACTGGGACAGGATGCAACACAAGGTACTGGATTAACCAAGGTCTGTTGTTTAGTTGCTAGGTCGTGTCTGACTCTTTGGTACTGCATGAACGACAGCACGCCAGACTTCCCTGTCCTTCACTGTCTCCCAGAGTTTGCTCAAATTTACGTCCATTGAGTTGGTGATGCTATCCAACCATCCCACCCTCTGTCATCCCCTTCTCCTGCCCTCTTCCTTCTAGTCAGAACATTTCTCTGATAACCTTCCCATCTCCACATCCCATTTCTTCTCCCCTAAGTAACCTTTGATTCTAATTTCCTAATGAATGCAGGAAACCTTCATCTTCATAGTAATATCAATAATACTGTTTTATTTTGAACCACCCATTTGGAATTAGTAAGCTTCAAATCATAAATTTATTATTTATCTTTGCCTTTATAAGAAATTAAAAAAAAGAAAAACAAAATCTACATTTTTTCCTTGACAGCAATGAACACTAACAGCAGTCCTTGGTGTTCATCTACATACATTTATTTGCCTCTAGCCTTCACCAGCTGTTTAAAGTTCTGCCTCATGGTTCTGGCTTGACATTGCTGTTGGCACATAGCTCTTCTTTCATTGTCACAGGGCCATGGCTCCTCTTGTCACTGCCAATCTTTCCTGCAATCTTCATGCCACTGCTGAGCTACTTTCACAAAAATGACTGAAGCACCGTTCCACTTATGAGCCTGCTACTCTCTTGTTTTAAGCTTCCTGTTTCAAGAAACACATCTCATCCTCTGGCCAAGGGATATTTGAGTGTTTCAGCATGTACTAGAAAATATTCTTCTCTATGTTCTTTTAATCATCAATAAGGCACAGGTCTCTGTCCTAAGCACACATATGTTTTCTCTTCATCCACTTGTATCATCTCAGAGAGGAGGTGTGGTCTTGCCCCGGTCCTAACATTTATTTAAGAGATTCTGGATCAAATTCTAACCTTATATATTTCCATATATTTCTGTTTTTTTTTTTTTTTTCCTGATAGGAAGCTTATCTGGTGGACATGGGCCACAAACAAAGCATGATGTATCACTCATACATGCTAGTACAAATGTAGAAAAGTTCCTGCCAGGTATCTCCACAAAAATCATTCTGTCTTATACTTAACGTTTATGTATACATCATACATATATACCATTATTCATTTATATTAATATATTAATCAATTAAGTATATATATGTGGAATATCCTACAAGACTCTCTTAATGATATTTCTCAGCTCTAAGCCTCCCAGAATCCAAAATTAACATGTTACCACGTCCTATGCAAGATAATAATATTGATAGTTTGAAACACTGCAGTTTTAAAATTGCATCGAATTTACATGATATGACCTAAAAATGTTTGAAAGAAATCATTGTTATAAAAATAAAAATTTAGAGATTATTTTTAAAATTAATAAAAATAGTTTTCCTTTTAGATCTTTATAGAGATTAAATATATATTATACATGTTGAAGAAAATTAGGGACATATCGAAAAGTACAGAGACTATGTGAATAATATCTAAAGTCTTACTTCATAGAGATAACTATTGCTAATTTTCTCTTTCATATAGATCTATATCTATACCCACAAACATGTGCACAACTGGAATCAGTCTCAGTTCAGTTCAGTTGCTCAGTTGTGTCCGATTCTTTGCAATCCCACGAACTGTATCATGCCAGGCTTCCCTGTCCATAACCAAGAACCAGAATAGACCTTCCTATTTTCAACTGACTGGAACCATTTTTCCCACTTAAATGTTGTGAACTTATTCTCAGTTTATTAAAATTCTTCCAACCTATGGCTTTTAATAAGCAATGCTATTATTTTTAAGTTTATAAAATAAGCTATCACTGGCTCAGAGGTTAAAGCATCTGCCTCCAATGATGAAGACCCGGGTTTGATCCTTGGGTCTGGAAGATCCCCTGGGGAAGGAAATGGCAATCCACTCCAGTACTATTGCCTGGAAAATCCCATGGACAGAGGAGCCTGGTGGGCTGCAGTCCATGGGGTCACAAAGAGTCGGACACAACTGAGCAACTTCACTTTCACTTTAAGTGGATATAAAGAATGGGAAAAAGCCAAAACCATAGCTAATCAAAATGATTCTTTGATAAGATATATTCTTAAATTTCTTTTTTCTTCAGGACTAGGTATTTGATAAATAAACTTGTATATAGTGATTCTAACCCTGAAATCTTGATTATCAGGAGCAAAATTCCATAAAAATCACACCATGCCAGTATATGCCAAATGCTGTTAGTGACTTATAAATTTGAAAAAAAGAAAAACAAACAAACAAAATATTTCCCAGGTAACTGGTTGCTGTATGTGGTCAACTATTATTAAGCAAAAGTTCAAGGTATTTATTAATTTTGTAAAACCAAAGGAACATTTTGAGTTAGGTACCAATGTATCTGACAGTAATATCAGAATTATTTATAATTTCAGGTTTCACATTAAAAACCAATACTTTCAGGTAATATAATAGAATCATTTTATCAATAAATAGAAATTCCTCCTGTCAAATGTCAAGCAAGTCTTAAACTTTGTAAGTAGAGAGTTGTATTCCAAAGGATTATTACAAGGGGAGAAAAGGACAGTTACAATAAGGAGAATACTCTGACACAAGGTCTACAAACAGCTCAAGAGTTAGAAAAATATTTTTATTGTTTTTGTTTGGTTTTTCATGGAGAGGAAATAATGCTAGGAAAAAAAGAAAAGTGTGAGGAAGTGGGAGTAAAGAAATAGTGGCAGGGACCAGTTAACCTTAAGGACTATTTTCAGGAAGTGGTGTAAGCTGGCTCAGGCGGACAGCGAGTCAAAGATCAGGTCCTGAAGGGCAGAGAAGAGCTGAACTGGAACTTGGTTTGAAAGCATTTGGCTCTAATTGATTACTGGAGATAAGCAGTTCAGATAATCATTTATGAGGCAAAGAAAGGGAATACTGAGTCTGTATCTGGCCTTTTCACAAGTAGACAAGTGTGACATCTACTCTCAAGTCTTTCAGGAAGGGTAGTTCTTTGCAGGAAACTATTTTCCAGAACACAGAGCATGGTGGGAGTGGGGGCTCTCTTAATCTTTTCTGTTTCTAAGAGCAGAGAGATCAGGTAAAATTCAACATTATTACTTGATATAAAAAACATACCGGCATTGTTGTTATCTGTAGTAGTATTTATACATGCACCTACCAAACCCTACTCCCCCAAAACATGTGCACATAATAAATTAGTAGACAACATGAGTGTCAATTATGTTATCCTTGCAATCAAAATCATGTTAATGTCAACTTTTCCCTAATTGCTAGTGAATTAAGTCAAGGAGCACAGTTGCTGAACTCTACAGTAAGAGGTATGTTTAGTTTTCTAAGAAACTAAACCATTTTCCAAGGTGGTTGTACTCTTTTGCTGCCCAAACAGCAATTGCAGTTCCTGCTGCTCTACAGCCTTGATGGCATCTGATTCAATATTCCTGGAGTTTGGACTTTCAAACCGGGATTGGGTGCTTCCTCACTGTTAAATTCAGCAATTTGTCAATTATTGTCAATAACTGTCAATTACAGGTTTGGATACCCCAGCTCTGCTTTCCAGTGAGACTTCAGCTTGTTTCTAGGATTCTTCTCTAGTCAGTTGTGGTTCTCTCTATTAGCTTGTTGGCCTAATTTGAGCAGCAGTGGTTTGCCTTATGACCTCTCTTCTCTTATGGATCTACGAAGAGGTTGATTTTTTAGTTTGTTCAGCTTTTTCCTTGTTTCAGTATTGAGTTGTTACTTACAGGTTTCTAACTTGCCAGCTTGGCCTCATTTTTTTTTTGGGGGGGGGCGACTCAACATATGAGATTTTAGTTCCCAGACTAGGGATCAGACCCATACCCACTTCAGTAGAAGCATGGAGTATTAACCACTGGACCTCCAGGGAAGTCCCTTGGCCTCACTTTTAAATACTGTATTGTCATGTCTTTTTATATATTTCTTTTTCTGTTTTCAGTCCCTTTGGGGTCTCTTCATCAGTCTAGGGACCTCTTTGTCTAGTAGCACTATATACCAAACACACAAGTCCTGGTTTGGTATCTAGTTTTTAATTACAATACAATCTAAGGATATTTGTGAAGCAGATAATAAAAAATGTAAAAAATGTACTACATGATTTCATTTGAGTAAACTAGGTACTTGTTCATTTCTCTTTCCTCCACCAAAATCATTCATTTTTTTTATAATTATTTATGACTAGTTTTATCAAAAATAATAGAGACAAAAGAAGAAACTGTTTAACCAACTCTACAGGCAAATCTCCTTTTCCCCAGTTGTAACTGTATCTCTAGCTATAGATATACATTCTCAATATTTTAAGAACATGCTGGGTGGAATATTGAAAGGCATTCAGAACTCAATCAGAGTTTCAAAAGTGGAGCAGTATGCCCAGGCACAGGCCTCAGGGTTAGCTTGTCAGAAAAACAATATAGTTGAAACTCAGCCAAAAATTCTATCTTCCACCTTGTTTACGGGAGGATACTTTAATTAAAAATATTATCTCATCTGAATCTTCAGTGAGTTGCAATTGTTTCAAAATAATAACATCAAAAATCACTGATCACAGATCACCATAACAAACATAATAATAATGAAAAAGTTTGAAATATTGTAAGAAATGTGACATAGAGATACAAAATGACCAAATGCTATGCCTGTGAGGCATCCTTTGCTTTACTGTGCATCATGTCAATGTCACTCTGCTTCATCGATACACCACCCCCCCTTTTTTTTTTTAAACATACTGAAGGTCTGCACAACCTTGCATCAAGCAAGTTTATGGGCACCACTTTATAATGGTGTTTTTTTTTTATATAAAGATATATGAATTGCTTTTTTTAGGCACAAAGCTATTGCTGCATACTTAATAGACTACAGTATAATATAAATATCACTTTTATGTGCTCTGAGAAACCAAAAAGTTTGTGTGACTTGCTTTATTGCAATATTGACTTTATTATAGTGGTCTGGAACTGAACCCATAATACCTCTAAGGTATGCCTATGAATGAGATGTATTATAGGAATTGGCATACATAGTTATGGAAACTGAAAAATCCCACAATCTGCTATCTGTGAGCAAGAAAACCAGAAAAGTTGGTTGTATAATTCAGTTTGAATCTGAAGGCCTAAGAATCAGAGGAACTGCTAGAGTAAGCACTGGAATCTGAAGGCCCTAGAGCTAGGAGTTTCACTGCCAGGAAAAGACGAATATCTCACCTCAAGAAGAGAAGGACAGAATTCACCTATTCATTTCCCACCCCCACCCCCATTCAGAAGCTTAATGGATTGGATGATGCTTCCACACTGATGAGGGTGGCTCTTTTAACTCAGTCTACTGAATCAAATGCTAATCTCTTCCAGAAACACCCCCACAGATATACTCAGAAAGAGTTTTACCAGCTATTTGGGCATCCTTTAGCCTAGTCAAGCTGATACATAAAATTAACCATCGCAATGGGACTTTCTATCCAATCCAGTGGTTAAGACTCCATGCTTTCAGTGCAGGGGGTGTGGGTTTGATTCCTGGTCAGCAAACTAAGTTCTCACATGCCATGCCTTGTGCCACCCCCACCCCCCAAGTTAACCACCCCAAGGATTAAGCTGTACACTTGAAGGAAGCTTATATGATGCCTACTCATGCCTACCTATTTCAACCAGGAAGATTCCTTCTGTTGCCCATCCTGGTCAGCTGCAGTGCTTTGGGGAGTTCTGGGGAAATTAAAAACTGTCCTATGTCAATATTGAGGAAACCCTCTCCTGTTAATATTATTTCTTAATCTAAACCTGAATTTTTGATTATAACATAATAACAGCTGAAGAAAATTTATTTCCAACCAAATTAAAAAAAAGAACAAGTTAACAGAGAAACTGTTTCTCACAGAAGTAGAATTAACTCAGGAAATAAGCTGATACTTTGAAAATATTATAAGTAATATTCTAAGTGTGAAGTAGAAAGACAATACACTCATAAAATATGAATATTCAGCTATGAAGAAGGAAAATTGTATCTTTAAAATTAACCAAAAAAGTCTTGGATATTTAAGAGAAATCTGTCAATAGGATTTGTATTCAGAGCGCATGTTGATTTAGATTTGAAGGCATGAGTTAGGGAAGGGCATCTGAAATGAAACCAGAATTATAACTAGGAAACAGTTAAATGAAGGACTAATGAACGAATCCCCATAGTTGAACAAAACCTGTGCTGAAAATGAAAAGGTTTTAGCCTGTCTGAAAAACCATAAAAAGTCAGTTTGGTGGGTGAGAGCTATATTGCCAGATAAATTCAAAGAGGAAGGAAGTCTGAGGTTAGACTTTAGGGCCTTGTATGAAAGAGTTTGACTCTGATACTTGTAATGGTACACCAGTGAAACAACTAAAGCAAGGGATCTGACTTTTTATTTTTTGAAACCATGCAGTATGCATTGCGGAAAATACACATGGGGAGGGGCAAGACTAGAATGGGGGACATTGTTTAGAAAGCTACTGTTTAGCCAATTAAAAAAAAAAAGTTATCCGGACTAGAGTGATGGCAGTGGGATCAAAATGAATTCCAGCTATATTTATTTATTTATATTTGGCTGTGCTGAGTCTTTATTGCTGTGCAGACTCTCTAGTTGTGGCGAGCAGGGGCTATTCTGTAGTTGCTGTGTTATGTGCTTGTCATTGAGTTGGCCTCTCTTGTGAAGCACAGGCTGCAGGGTATGCAGGCTTCAGCAGTTGCGGCACGTGGGGCTCAGTAGTTGCATCCCCCAGACTCTCCAGCACAGGCTCAATAGTTGTGGTGCATGAGCCCAGCTGCCCCATGGTCTATGGGATCCTCCCAGATAAGGGAACAAACCCATGTCTTCTACATTGGCAGGTGGCTTTTTTTTAACCACTGAGCAACCAGAGAAGCTCCCAGTTATATTTTAGAAACAGAATTGGTAGGAATTTTTGATGGCTTGGTTATGAAGGTAAAGAAGGTGTCAGCAAAACAGAACAGGAAGTTCAGGAAGACAGCTTGTACTGGGAGAAATTTAGTATATTATAAAGATTTCAAATCAGATCTATGGGAATGTATAAAGTAACCTTTCAGTGACTTGGACCAATTGACTCACTATTTGGAAAAGTAAATTATATACCCACCACTCATCATCCATAAATCTTAAGTGGATTAAATATTGAAGGTTGAAATTTTAAAATAGAGGAAAATATTTAAAAAATACTTTCATAAAATTGAATATGAGAAAATTCTCTAATTTTGACAAAAAAACAGAAGTCATAAAGGAAAACTTAAAAATTTTTCCTCTAAATAGAATTGATCACATACAGACTAAAAATATCTGTATAGCAATAAACACTCTAATAAATGTTGAAGGAAAACTACAAACTAAGAAAATATCTCAAGATACATGGTAGGCAAGGAATCTCTTTCATAATATATGAACTGAATCTAATCAAAGATATAAAGATGGAAATGATAAAAATGACAAATTATGAATTGTATCCCTATTATACTAGGTTTTGTGCTAAATGTGTCATATGTGCTAAGTAGCTCCAGCAGTGTCTGACTCTCTGTGAACCTATGGACTGTAGCTTGCCCAGCTCCTCTGTCCATGGGATCTCCAGGCAAGAATACTGGAGTGGGTTGCCATTCTCTTCTCCAGGGATCTTCCCCACCCAGGTATTGAACTCACATTTCTCATGTCTCCTGCATTGGCCGGCAGATTCTTTGCAACTAGCACCACCTCGGAAGCCCAAACATGTCATATGCATTATTTTATTTATTCTTCACAAAACATCTATAACAAAGAAACCGTTTTGAATCCTTATTCTACAGATGAGGAAAGTGAGTTTCTGTAAATAAAGAACTTTTTTTTAGAACATGTACATTATGATAACTCCCCTCCTTGTTAGCAAAAAATTATTTCCTATTTCTACCTTATCCTGTGTCCAAGCCTGTGCATAGACACACACATACACACACACACTGCTTAGTATCTGTCAGCAGTACTACAAATATTTAATGCAAAATAGCTTCTTTTGAAATTGTGGTGAGTAATATTTGTAATGATTATGTATTTCCAACATGAATTCATTGCTATATATCAGAACAGCAAATGATACATACAGACAATTTGAAGGCCACCAATTCAAGAAAATAGTTATTCTATATTAAAAAGCTTTATTGACTTCATGAACTAAAAATGTTAAAGTAAGGAAAATAAAGTCGCTCAGTCTTGTCCGACTCTTTGTGACCCCATGGACTGTAGCCTACCAGGCTCCTCTGTCCATGGGATTTTCCAGGCAATAGTACTGGAGTAGATTGCCATTTCCTTCTCCAGGGGATCTTCCCGACCCAGGGATCAAACCCAGGTCTCCTACATTGTAGACAGATGCTTTACTGTCTAAGCCACCAAGGAAGTCCCAAAAATGTTAATATACTTCTTAATAATAAACACATTGCTTTCTTGATGTGACAATATTCCTTATTAGAAAATTATTAGTTTACTGGTTTAATAATGATTTTGAAATAATCATTTATACACCACAGTGCTACATAAGCATCTAAATATTCAGTTCAGTTCAGTCACTCAGTTGTGTCCAACTCTTTGTGACCCCATAAATGCAGGAAGCCAGGCCTCCCTGTCCATCACCAACTCCTGGTATTTAATCAAACTCATGGCCACTGAGTCAATGATAACCATCCAACCATCTCATCCTCTATCATCCCCTTCTCCTTCTGCCTTCAATCTTTCCCAGCATCAGGGTCTTTTCAAATGAGTCAGATCTTCGGATCAAGTGGGCAAAGTTTTGGAGTTTCAGCTTCAACATCAGTCCTTCCAATGAACGTTCAGAACTGATTTCCTTTAGGAAGGACTGATTGGATCTTCTTGCAGTCCAAGGGACTCTCAAGAGTCTTCTCCAACACCACAGTTCAAAAGCATCAATTCTTTGGTGCTCAACTTTCTTTATAGTCCAACTCTCACATCCATACATGACTATTGGAAAAACCATAGCTTTGACTAGATGGACTGTTGTTGGGAAAGTAATGTCTCTGCTTTCTACTATGCTGTCTAGATTGGTCATAACTTTTCTTCCAAGGAGTAAGCATCTTTTAATTTCATGGCTGCAGTCACCATCTGCAGTGATTTTGGAGCCCCCCAAAATAAAGTCTGACACTGTTTCCACTGTTTCCCCATTTATTTCCCATGAAGTGATGGAACCAGATGCCATGATCTTCACAAAGAGTCAGACATGACTGAAGCAGACATTCAAGCATGCTTATATTGATAGTTCTAGGCTGGCCCATGGAAAGAATGTTCAAAAGCATTTCTTACATTTATGTATTTTGAGCTACATAAGCATTCTTAAAGATCTTTGTTTATAACTGTCACCGAGTATTTAATATTTATAATAAAAACACTAGTATTCTTTTGAAGTAGAGTCCCTCCTGTTTTATGGCATCAATTTCTGGCATAAGGCATACAAATTGCTGTTTGATATAAACAAACCTCTTCCAAAATCTAAAATGGATTGTCAAAAGTAGTTGTTTTTTTTTTTCCTAGCAGTCTAGCAAATATTATCACATCACAATGCTCATAATAAACCTAATGGTATAATTGCATGTAATATTATTCTAACCCAAGAAATGGGAGGTAACTGAAACCAGACTTTACAAAATATTTGATGTCCTCCAGTGGGAAAATAAATTATAACATAGGAAATACAGTTCCTTTGGCAGAGCATCCTATTTAGGTTTTCTTTTTTTTTTAATGGCATGCTATTTTTCTCGGGTCTGATGGACTTCTGATGATAGAATGTAGAAAAAGGTTAAATTCTTCACAATAGGTATCTGGCTGCTTGATGATTTCAAACACTGTGAGTGTATGTAAAGTGCAGGGAATGACACTGAGCTGAGTGTACAGTAGACAAAGAAAATTAAGGCTCTCCTCTTATCACAAATGAGAGTAATTCATGTAGCTATATTAAATGCTAAAGTATGGATAAGTTTAACTTGAGAAATATTCCTTTCTATAGATGAGAGAATATATAATTTGATGTGTGCTAACATAAGCTAGAGTAGGTTTTTAGACAGCTACTGTTATTACTATTTCTTTTTTCTAACTCATATGTTATTCGAAGCAAAAGACTTAACATTTTCCTTTCTCAGATTCTCCAGCTAAAAAAGTCTTTTCCTTTTAAAGGTACATATTTGGATTGTCTTCTATAATCAGTTTATCTATCTTTCTCTTTCCCTCAATTAATTCTTGACTCTTTAGAGGAAAAATAAAAGACAGCAAAAACAAGGCTTGGACCTTTATTTAGCTTGTTAGCAGGTACTTATTGATCATAAAGTTTAAAGCAGTTTTTTAGCAGTTGTACTTTAAATTAGAATATTGCATGCTTGATCTTGTATAAATTGGGGGCAATTCACCCCAGTTATTGAGAAAGTAGTTTTTTTCTTACATACAAGAATGTGTTAGGGACTTGAGGTAAAGAAGATATATATATATATATATATATATATATATATATATGAAAAGAATGATCATTAAGTCATAATTTGATTTTAGGGAAAAATATTTCTGAAAACACAATACAAAGGATATCATATCTTAGCAATAAGGAAAAACGTTATGAAATGCTTTGACAAAATTTTGTTAAAGAAACTTTTAGATTAATATATATTACCTCTCTGAAAAGTGAAAGTTGCTTCGTTGTGTCTACCTCTTTGTGACCCCATGGACTATACAGGCCATAGAATTCTCCAGGCCAGAATACTGGAGTGGGTAACCTTTCCCTTCTCAAGGAAATCTTCCAAACCCAGGGATCGAATCCAGTTCCACTGCATTGCAGGCTGGTTCTTTACAAGCTGAGACATGAGGGGAGTCCACATAACTCCTTAGTGACTACAAAATGGAATCTAGCCTCAAAATATGTTAATATGTCTTTTACTTATTAAAAGTAAAATTAGAGCGGGTTTATGTTTCTATATTTTGGAGAAATGTCTATTTAGTTCTTTGGCCCACTTTTTGATTGTCTTTTATTTTTCTGGAATTGAGCTGCAGGAGTTGCTTGTATATTTCTGAAATTAATTCTTTGTCCATTGCTTCATTTGGTGTTATCTTCTCCCATTCTGAAGGCTGTCTTTTCACCTTGCTTATAGTTTCTTTTGTTGTGCAGAAGCTTTTAAGTTTAATTAGGTCCCATTTGTTTATTTTTGCTTTTATTTCCAATATTCTGGGAGGTGGGTCATAGAGGCTCCTTCTGTGGTTTATGTCAGAGAGCGTTTTGCCTATGTTTTCCTCTAGGAGTTTAATGGTTCTGGTCTTACATTTAGATCGTTACTCCATTTTAAGTTTATTTTTGTGTATGGTATTAGAAAGTGTTCTAGTTTCATTCTTTTACAAGTGGTTGACCAGTTTTCTCAGCACCACTTGTTAAAGAGATTGTCTTTAAACCATTGTATATTCTTGCCTCTTTTGTCAAAGGTAAGGTGTCCATAGGTGTGTGGATTTATCTCTGGGCTTTCTATTTTGTCCATTGATTTATATTTCTGTCTTTGTGCCAGTACCATACTGTCCTGATGACTGTGGCTTTGTAGTAGAGCCTGAAGTCAGGCAGGTTGATTCTCCAGTTCCATTCTTCTTTCTCAAGATTGCTTTGGCTGTTCAAGGTTTTTTTTTGTATTTCCATACAAATTGTGAAATTATTTGTTCTAGTTCTCTGAAAAATACCATTGGTAGCTTGATAGGGATTGCATTGACTCTATAGATTGCTTTGGGTATTATATTCATTTTCACTATATTGATTCTTCAGATCCATGAAGACAGTCTATTTCTCCATGTATTTGTGTCCTCTTTGATTTCTTTCACCAGTGTTTTATAGTTTTCTGTATATAGGTCTTTTGTTTCTTTAGGCTTTAAATCACTTAAAAATAATTTGGGAGAGTGGCATTGAAACATGTATATTATCATATGTGAAACGAATCCTCAGTCCAGGTTTAATGCATGATACAGGATGCTCAGGGCTAGTGCACTGGGATGACCCAGAGGGATGGTATGGGGAAGGAGGTGGAGGCGGGTTCAGGATGGGGAACACGTGAACACTAGTGGTGGATTCATGTCGATGTATGGCAAAACCAATACAATATTGTAAAATAAAAATAAATAAATAAATACAAATAATAAATCACTGAAAAATAAAATTAATTTCTTCACAAATTACCAAAGGCCAGTAAATATGTCTTACCTCCAGACATTTCCCTTAAACATATCATGTAATCTAGACAAACTGGACTATCTGCCTTTTCCTGGTAGTGGCCCAGACTGACTCTTTGCAATCCCATGGACTGTAGTCTGCCAGGCTCCTCTCTCCATGGAATTCTCCAGGCAAGAATACTGGAGTGGGTAGCCGTTCCCTTCTGCAGGGGATCTTTCCAACCCAGGGATTGAACCCGTATCTCCTGTACTGCAGGCAGATTCTTTATTGTCTGAACCACCAGGGAAGCCTGAATAAATATCTGAAAATCTCTAGAAGTTTTCCTTGGACATATCCTGTCATCTAGACAAACTGGACTATCTGCTATTTCCTGTTATATCCGGACTTTCACTACACTATTTCTTGACCAGTTTTCTCACCTTTAATAAGAATGCTCTTTCTCTAACTTCTCCCATCAAAATTTAGTAAATATAATAACTTCTTCAGCATTCAGATCAAATATTACATCTTCTATAATACCTTTTAAAGTTCTTTCCATTAGAAATAATCTCTCCTCTCTGGAATCTCATAGCACTTGTTAAAAAAAAAGAGAAATATATATATATATATATATATATAAATTATACCAGTAATACCAGGGACAGCCTATATACAAGAGGTATGGAAAGTCTGAACAAACTCAGGATGCTCTTAGACAAAAGCTACATGATATAAGGCTGGCTGCTGCTGCTACTGCTAAGTAGCTTCAGTCATCTCTGACTCTGTATGACCCCATAGACCGTAGTCCACCAGGCTCCTCTGTCCCTGGGAGAGAGGAACAGGCAAGAATACTGGAATGGGTTGCTGTTTCCTTCTCCCAAATTAAGGCTGGAAAGGACAACAAAAATGGCTGTATAACTAGTTAAACAATAGTCCTTTGAGAAACTTCTCAATAAGCAGTAGGATATTGCTTGTAGCTTCAGAATATACATTGCAACAACAGAAAAATGACATTAGTTTATTATATTAAACTGATTATTTCTTTTTTCCAGTTTAATGGCAATAAGTACTTGTTACTTGCCTCAGAATTCTTTGGTCACCTGTGACAATATTTGTGCCCATATGATTTTTGTAAGTGTTCATGTGTGCTTTTCAATTTAAGCATTACTGATGATTCCCATGACTCTTTATTCTCTTCCTGGAATACCAAGAAGAAGGGTAAGTACTATAGATACTTAGGTGACTCTTAGAAAATGAAAGAAAATAGGATTTCCTTTGGTCCAATGATTGAGAAAAGTGTACATTTTGATGGAAAAAATATAGACAGGAAATTCTCTGATCAATTGTGAACTTGAACTCTGAGCACAGTAGGAAAATCACACTTATATAGTTAAATATAATTGAAAAATAAAGGGGAAATCAATTAAATAAACGTAACCTTTATAATCATACAGATACTGATATTTTGTTTTGAACTTTTAATTTAAAAACTGAGAGTCATTGGACTGCAAGGAGATCCAACCAGTACATTCTGAAGGAGATCAGCCCTGGCATTTCTTTGGAGGAAATAATGCTGAAGCTGAAACTCTAATAGTTTGGCCACCTCATGCAAAGAGTTTACTCATTGGAAAAGACCCTGATGCTGGGAGGGATTGGGGGCAGGAGGAGAAGGGGATGACAGAGGATGAGATGGCTGGATGGCGTCACTGACTCGATGGACGTGAGTCTGAGTGAACTCTGGGAGTTGGTGATGGACAGGGAGGCCTGGCGTGCTGCGATTCATAGGGTCACAAAGAGTCGGACATGACTGAGTGACTGAACTGAACTGAATCAACATTTTGTCTATCACATTTCTTTGTTGTTAAATTAAAGCAATGTATATTCATTATGATCTCTTAAATTGAAAATTTAAGAGACTTGATTCTTATACCTTTTTCTTTGCTTGATAAGATAGTAAGTAAAAAGTAACAACAAAATACATATATATTATTTGCATGCTATTAAATTATATGTTTGAAGAACATTAATTCAGTTCTATATTTTAGTTATCATAACATTCCTTCAGGTGGCATTTGCACAATTAGTGCTAAAAGAGTAAGAATAACAACAAGGACAGTTAGCTCTATGTTCATAAAACAAGTACCTCATCTGGAAAAGAATACTTGCCTAAAGATAAAACTCTGGGCATAGAATCAAAATAAAATGAAATAACTGGAGAATTTCATTGACTTAAGCATTTAAATAAATTATCTTAATACTCATGCAAATGAAGGGATTATCATAAATAAATCCTTGATAATATATAAAAATCCACAAAATGTATCATAGAAGAACTATGCACTTAAGAATGATGACTTATACTTGATAACTTGCTGTATAGCCTTCAAATTCAGCCCCCAAACAAGTTAGAATTTACTTGCTCTAAGGATTGAATTTTAATTCAAAATCGTGCAAATTTCATGGAACAGACTTTGATTGCCATTATTTCTCAGTTTTCAGGAAGAACTAAAAATCTATTATTAGTCAATTAATGAATCTTATTCTGATGACATTGAGTTCTCATGCTCATCAACGACATGGCCTGTTTGTTTTTCAGTCGCTCAGTCATGTCCAACTCTTTGTGACCCCAAGGACTGCAGCATGCCAGGCTCCCCAGTCCTTCACCATCTCTCAGAGCTTACTCAAACTCTGTAACTGGCACTGAGTAATTTTGGTTTAATAAACAATGTTTCACTCTGTTATATATATATATATATATAGATAGATAGATAGATAGATAGATAGATAATTTGTTCAGTATAGCTAAGTAGATATTACAGGTTTACTTTTTTCATTTTTCCTTTTTCTCACTCTAATGCTTTTGAGAGCAATTTGAATAACAATACTAGGAAATCAACTTGAATAACAATGGAAATATAAAATATGAAATTTAAAACATATCAATAGACTGTTTAGAGGAAATAACTCCTGATGATCCTACTGGTGATGATTCAGATTTTTAAAAAATTACATCATGAAGAATGAGTAATAGATCACCATCCCAAAGTAGCTTATTTATGAATACAGTTTCATATATTTTAATAAATATTCCATATTTATGCTTCTATATTCAGCTAGCTGATGAAAATGCTTTTTTTTCTAGGTTTAATATAATGAGGTTTATTTCTTATTTCCTATGTTATCAATCAAGTCTAGAGAGAGAAAGAACTCATTTAGACATCCTAGAAGAAATCCTCTATGTAGAAATATTATAACCATAAAACTGACATTAAATGATGGTATTAAGATTTTTTGATTCTCTCAATTTAGATATATAATTGAGTTTCAAAGAAAAAAGCAGATGAGCAAAAGACTTTGAGAATGAAATACATGAAGCATTACAGTGACTACAGCTCACACAGCAAGCATTATTCAACTCAATTATTTCTGCATACATTGTACTCTGCTCACCCTGAAAAAAAGAGATTGAGGTAGGTTGCATTCAAGACAGAAAGTAAAGTTTTAAAGTCCATATAAAAATGAAGAAACAGGAGAGATAAGTTTTGCCTCAATATTTACGCCCTGACTTAAAAGATCCTTATACACTGAAACTTTTAGGTGAAATACAATCCTAAATTCAGTGTCTCAAATGCTTCATAGCATACTCATTCCTCTGTCTATTATAATCTACCTTCTCTCTACTACTAAACTGAATCTGCCCTTTCTGGGGTTATCTAATGCTTCCTTGTTGGAAGGAGCATTCTTCAGTATATACATACTTGACTTCCATTTAGCATCCCATCTCCCTCATATATAAGCATCCTTTTACCTTTCAAAATAGGTTTTTCCCTTGCTGGGTTTTCCTTTTCCTATTATAGCAGTACTGGTCAAAGACAGCATGCTTTATTCTGCTCTGGAAGCTAAGTACACGACTTTTATATAAAGGTAATGAAAGGGTTATACCGATTTTGTTCTTATAAACAAGCCACCTAGCTTGTTAGACAATATATGAAGCAAGAAACATCTAAAGTAAGAAAAGTTCACACTTATTGCTAAACTACATTGTGTACCTGCTTTGCAGTGAGATTGGCTGAGACATTGAAGTATGGTCATCACGTTCAACTCTGAGATGAAGAAAGACTTTGAATCAAGTACTGAAGAAAAGAATGTGGTGGATAGTTACAAGGGATGTCTGTACTTGTGCCCAGGTTGGGGAGTCTAGAAATCAAATTTCTGCCAAGTTACTTGAGAAAAAAAGTATACTATATGATAATGTGAGATGTATAGCCACAAAAATTATGTTTAGTAGGTCCCAGCATAGTTGGCTGTTTAACCACAAGTAAAACAATGATCGCAGAAACCCTAAATTAATAGAGAGACATTCTGAAGATTTATTCTCACTGATTAATTTTAAAAGTTTTAGGAAGCTCTCCCACCTGACTTGGAATAGTGATGTTTATGTCCCTAGTTTCTCTTAAGGCTTCACCAAACCCAGTGTAGAGGAGAATAAAGAGATGTGCCAAGTACCTTTTTCTGCACAGAGAAAATGATTTTTAACATTAAAGCCTTTTTCTCAGGTTTGAGAGTTTACAAAGCAAGAGGACTCCACACATGGGGGTGATCCCTAGTATCATAAAGGGGACCTCTGTATCTTCTTGGTATGGTCCTACTGGGGTGAGGAGAAGATGAAGAGTTTCAGAGGTCAACAGTTGTACAGATAACTACTTTAAATGTGAGTGATATGAAAACACAAATGAAAGACAGAGACTAGTAGACAAGACAAAACAACAAAATCCAAATATATGTTGATGATAAGTAGCCCACTTTCGATGCATAAGGACACAGGCATTTTACCAATAAAGGAGAAAATATATACCATGCTAACACTCATCAGAAGACAGCTACTACTATTATATTAATTTCACAGAGAGCCAACTTCGAACAGAGAAATTTATCAAGTTAAATAGGCTCAGTTCAGTTCAGTCACTCAGTCGTGCCCGACTCTTTGCGACCCCATGAATCGCAGCACGCCAGGCCTCCCTGTCCATCACCAACTCCCAGAGTTCACTCAGATACATGTCCATCAAATCAGTGATGCCATCCAGCCATCTTATCCTCTGTTGTCCCCTTCTTCTCCTGTCCCCAATACTTCCCAGCACCAGAGTCTTTTCCAATGAGTCAACTCTTTGCATGAGGTGGCCAAAGTACTGGAGTTTCAGCTTTATCATCATTCCTTCCAAAGGAATCCCAGGGTTGATCTCCTTCAGAATGTACTGGTTGGATCTCCTTGCAGTCCAAGGGACTCTAAGGAGTCTTCTCCAACACCATAGTTCAAAAGCATCAATTCTTCGGTGTTCAGCCTTCTTCACAGTCCAACTCTCACATCCATACATGACCACAGGAAAAACCATAGCCTTGACGAGACGGACCTTAGTCGGCAAAGCAATGTCTCTGCTTTTCAATATGCTTTCTAGGTTGGTCATAACTTTTCTTCCAAGGAGTAAGCGTCTTTTAATTTCATGGCTGCAGTCACCATCTGCAGTGATTTTGGAGCCCCCCAAAATGACGTCTGACACTGTTTCCACTATTTCCCCATCTATTTCTCATGAAGTGATGGGACGAGATGCCCAAGCCAACTTTTTCCCTCTCCTCTTTCACTTTCATCAAGAGGCTTTTGAGTTCATCTTTACTTTCTGCCATAAGGGTCATGTTATCTGCATATCTGAGGTTATTGATATTTCTCCGGGCAATCTTGATTCCAGCTTGTGTTTCTTCCAGTCCAGCGTTTCTCATGATGTACTCGTCATAGAAGTTAAATAAGCAGGGTGACAATATACAGCCTTGATGTACTCCTTTTCCTATTTGGAACCAGTCTGTTGTTCCATGTCCAGTTCTAACTGTTGCTTCCAGGCCTGCATACAGATTTCTCAAGAGGCAGGTCAGATGGTCTGGTATTCCCATCTGTTTCAGAATTTTCCACAGTTTGTTGTGATACACACAGTCAAAGTCAATAAAGCAGAAATATATGTTTCTCTGGAACTCTCTTGCTTTTTCCATGATCCAGAGGATGTTCGCAATTTGATCTCTGGTTCCTCTGCCTTTTCTAAAACCATCTTGAACATCTGGAAGTTCACGGTTCATGTATTGCTAAAGCCTGGCTTGGAGAATTTTGAGCATTACTTTACTAGCATGTGAGATGAGTGCAATTGTGTGGTAGTTTGAGCATTCTTTGGCATTGCCTTTCTTTGGGATTGGAATGAAAACTGACCATTTCCAGTCCTGTGGCCACTGATGAGTTGTCCAAATTTTCTGGCATATTGAGTGCAGCACTTTCACAGCATCATCTTTCAGGATTTGAAATAGCTCACCTGGAATGCCATCACCTCCACTAGCTTTGTTCATAGTGATGATTTCTAAGGCCCACTTGACTTCACATTCCAGGATGTCTAGCTCTAGATGAGTGTTCACACCATCATGATTATCCTGGTCGTGAAGATCTTTTTTGTACAGTTCTTCTATGTATTCTTGCCATCTGTTATTAATATCTTCTGCTTCTGTTAGGTCCAGACCATTTCTATCTTTTATCGAGCCCATCTTTGCATGAAATGTTCCCTTGGTATCTCTAATTTTCTTGAAGAGATCTCTAGTCTTTCCCATTCTATTCTTTTCCACTATTTCTTTGCATTGATTGCTGAAGAAGGCTTTCTTATCTCTTCTTGCTATTCTTTGGAACTCTGCATTCAGATGCTTCTATCTTTCCTTTCCTCCTTTGCTTTTTGCTTCTCTTCTTTTCACAGCTATTTGTAAGGCCTCTCCAGACAGCCATTTTGCTTTTTCACATTTCTTTTCCATGGGGATGGTCTTGATCCCTATCTCCTGTACAATGTCATGAACCTCATTCCATAGTTCATCAGGCACTCTATCTATCAGATCTAGGCCCTTAAATCTATTTCTCACTTCCACTGTATAATCATAAGGGATTTGGTTTAGGTCATACCTGAATGGTCTAGCGGTTTTCCCTACTTTCTTCAATTTAAGTCTGAATTTGGCAATAAGGAGTTCATGATCTGAGGCACAGTCATCTTCTGGTCTTGTTTTTGTTGACTTCATAGAGCTTCTCCATCTTTGACTGCAAAGAATATAATCAGTCTGATTTCGGTGTTGACCATCTAGTGATGTCCATGTGTAGAGTCTTTTCTTGTGTTGTTGGAAGATGGTGTTTGCTATGACCAGTGCATTTTCTTGGCAAAACTGTATTAGTCTTTGCCCTGCTTCATTCTGCATTCCAAGGCCAAATTTGCCTGTTTCTCCAGGTGTTTCTTGACTTCCTAAACAGGGTCATTTTCTAAAGTTTTATCTCTGTCCTACATCTGTAACAACTGTTATAAATCATTTTGATAAATATGGATCCTTGATATGATGTTATGAACATGACACTACAACCCTGTATCCTCCTCCCCAAAACATATAACCTCAGTCTAATTGTCAAATAAATACTGGAAATATTTCAATAGAGAGGCTCTATGATATACATGATTAGTACCGCCTCTCCTAAAACTATCAAGGTCATCAAAAACAAGGAAAGATTGAGAATCTGTCACAGTTAAAAGGAGCCTAAGAATGAGTTTGGAAGTTTACCTTCCTCTGCAATTTTCTGGAAGAGTTTGAGGAGGATAGGTGTTAGCTCTTCTCGAAATTTTTGGTAGAATTCAGCTGTGAAGCCGTCTGGACCTGGGCTTTTGTTTGCTGGAAGATTTCTGATTACCGTTTCAATTTCCGTGCTTGTGATGGGTCTGTTAAGATTTTCTATTTCTTCCTGGTTCAGTTTTGGAAAATTGTACTTTTCTAAGAATTTGTCCATTTCTTCCACGTTGTCCATTTTATTGGCATACAACTGCTGATAGTAGTCTCTTATGATCCTTTGTATTTCTGTGTTGTCTGTTGTGATCTCTCCATTTTCATTTCTAATTTTATTGATTTGATTTTTCTCTCTTTGCTTCTTGATGAGTCTGGCTAATGGTTTGTCAATTTTATTTATCCTTTCAAAGAACCAGCTTTTGGCTTTGTTGATTTTTGCTATGGTCTCTTTGGTTTCTTTTGCATTTATTTCTGCCCTAATTTTTAAGATTTCTTTCCTTCTACTAACTCTGGGGTTCTCCAACTCTTCCTTTTCTAGTTGCTTTAGTTGTAGAGTTAGGTTATTTATTTGACTTTTTTCTTGTTTCTTGAGGTATGCCTGTATTGCTATGAACTTTCCTCTTAGCACTGCTTTTATAGTGTCCCACAGGTTTTGGGTTGTTGTGTTTTCATTTTCATTCGTTTCTATGCATATTTTGATTTCTTTTTTGATTTCTTCTGTGATTTGTTGGTTATTCAGAAGTGTGTTGTTCAACCTCCATATGTTGGAATTTTTAATAGTTTTTCTCCTGTAATTGAGATCTAATCTTAATGCATTATGGTCAGAAAAGATGCTTGGAATGATTTCGATTTTTTTGAATTTATCAAGTTTAGATTTATGGCCCAGGATGTGATCTATCCTGGAGAAGGTTCCATGAGCACTTGAAAAAAAAGTGAAATTCATTGTTTTGGGGTGAAATGTCCTATAGATATCAATTAGGTCTAACTGATCTAATGAATCATTTAAAGTTTGCGTTTCTTTGTTAATTTTCTGTTTAGTTGATCTGTCCATAGGTGTGAGTGGGGTATTAAAGTCTCCCACTATTATTGTGTTATTGTTGATTTCCCCTTTCATACTTGTTAGCATTTGTCTTACATATTGCGGGGCTCCTATATTGGGGGCATATATATTTATAATTGTTATATCTTCTTCTTGGATTGTTCCTTTGATCATTATGTAGTGGCCTTCTTTGTCTCTTTTCACAGCCTTAAAACCACAATGAGGTACCACTTCACACAAGTCAGAATGGCTGCGATCCAAAAATCTACAAGCAATAAATGCTGGAGAGGGTGTGGAGAAAAGGGAACCCTCCTACACTGTTGGTGGGAATGCAAACTAGTACAGCCACTATGGAGAACAGTGTGGAGATTCCTTAAAAAATTGCAAACAGAACTACCTTATGACCCAGCAATCCCACTTCTGGGCATACACACTGAGGAAACCAGAATTGAAAGAGACACATGTACCCCAATGTTCATCGCAGCACTGTTTATAATACCCAGGACATGGAAACAACCTAGATGTCCATCAGCAGATGAATGGATAAGAAAGCTGTGGTACATATACACAATGGAGTATTACTCAGCCATTAAAAAGAATTCATTTGAATCAGTTCTGATGAGATGGATGAAACTGGAGCCAATTATACAGAGTGAAGTAAGCCAGAAAGAAAAACACCAATACAGTATACTAACACATATATATGGAATTTAGGAAGATGGCAATGACGACCCTGTATGCAAGACAGGAAAAATGACACAGATGTGTATACCAGACTTTTGGACTCAGAGGGAGAGGGAGAGGGTGGGATGATTTGGGAGAATGGGAATTATAACATGTATACTGTCATGTAAGAATTGAATCGCCAGTCCATGTCTGACGTAGGGTGCAGCTTGCTTGGGGCAGGTGCATGGGGATGACCCAGAGAGATGTTGTGGGGAGGGAGGTGGGAGGGGGGTTCATGTTTGAGAACGCATGTAAGAATTAAAGATTTTAAAATTTAAAAAAAAAAAATAAAAAATTAAAAAAAAAAAAAAAAGGAGCCTAAGAACACAAGACTGTTAAATACAATGTGGTATCTTCATCGTAGGGCTTCCATGGTGGCTCAGCAGTAAAGAATCTGCTTGTAATGCAGAAGACACCAGTCTGCAAGCTCAATCCCTGTGTCAGGAAGATGCTCTGGAAAAGGAAATGGCCACCCACTCCATTTCACTGCCTGGGAAATCCCATGAACAGGGAGAGGTACCTGGCCAATTGGTTGTAATCCTGGAACAGAAAAGGAGAATTTGGAAAAGCTAAGGCAATTTGGATAAAATATGGACATGAGTTTAATAATAATGGTTCATTAGTGTAACATGTTCTGTACTAATGTAAGATGTTAGTAACAGAAGAAATTGGGTACAGGTGGTATATAGGTACCTCTCTGTAGTATCTTCTTAATTCTTTTGTATATCTAAAATTATCCTAAAATATCAAGTCTGTTAATAAAAATATTGAATATCAATAATAAAACAACATGTGCTTTAAATGTATTCATTTATGTACCATGTTAGTCAGGGATCACGTATGGATTGCTCGTGGTTCAGTTCTCAGGAATAAACTCAAGACTATTATAATAATTGTGGCCAAATCTTTTAAACATACATGGATGAAAAGAAAGTGGGCTCCCTTTTGAACACGTGGCATCTGAAGAAAATCTAAGGAAGACGTTCAAAGAAGATTAAATATTTAAATTGCTGTCAAGAGAAGCTGTGGAGTCTCTACTTTTGCAGGTGTTTATAAATAGAATTATTTTAGATGTAATCTAATCAGAAAACAGATTGATGGATGAGATGACTTCTTAGATTTGCCTTTTCTAATAAATTTAATATTACAGTAGCAAGTTGCCACCCCAAAGAAAATAATTGAACACTGGAACATGATGAATAGTAGGAAGGGATGACATAGATAAAATGGAGGCTTACACTGTCCTTGAAGAAATTAACACTATGAAAAACCTGCATTGTGCTTCTGGACAGATACTTGTGTCCATTTCACAAAGTCAAAATCCCATTCATTCAATGATCCATTTTCTGCTCAACAAATATTAAGTGGCTATAAGTAGTATACTTTGATGGGTGATGGATGTTAGTTAAATTTTACATAAAAAGATTTTCATGTGAGAGAATGGAATTAAACAAAAAACAAATTAGGACTACTTAATTTTATAAAATCTAGTAACAGTTTATTCAAACATTTCTGTCTTCATTAGTTAAAATATAAGAACAAAGGAAGGAAATTTTATATTGTGAATGTTTCACTTATGTATTGCTACTCTCTCAGTTTTAACTGATTCTGCAACATGACTAAGCAACCCTGTGCCTTTCAGATCAGTTTTTTCTTATTCTTAATCATTTTTGGTTCTTAATCTACTATCATTTTTTTTTTTTTTTGTAAAATGTAACCTGTTTCCTCAAGACTACCATCCAAGACTGAGCTTCTTACTTTTAAGAGATGACTAAGATTTTCATTGAAATCCAAGAAATTGAGGCTTCTAGGTATGGACAGTCTTAACTTCCTGGCTACATCCCTCATCCTTACATATTTACTGGAACTTGATCTAAAATATCAATACTTCATATTCTGTAGTTTCAAGGGCTGACAGCTTGTTCCATTTAGTTAAGAAGGGATTAAAAAGCACTTTCTCTGTGCCACACATTGTGAGGCACATAGTTTAAAGACTGATTGCTTTTCCCCCAGCCCTCTTCAGAATTATTTCTCTCCTTTTTCCGCTAGTTTATTCACATCCATCTGTAAGTAAGCTTATTTATTGTCTGTGATTTAAAATAATTAAGATGCAAACTCTGCATATGATATTCTCAAAATATTGGACTGTTTGTCCATTAACATTCAATTTTCATGAAATCAAAATCATTTTCTCAAAGTAAAGCAATCCCCGCTACACACACACACACAGACACAGACACACACACACACACGTACAACTTAGAAACTGTATACCAGGAACACCAAAAAGTATCTTGTTGCCAGAATGAACAAGCATATTTTTTAAGCTTCCTACTGGGGTTCTAAACTACTTTCATAATACAACAGGTATTTCTATGTGGACTCTGTCTACACTGCACACATATGTGCAGTGATATTATTCACTCACAGTTCTCTGTCCTAGCCCATCTTCTCATTCTAAGATTCCTGGTTTGTGTTCCCTTTAAAACGTATGTTTCACTATAATCAGTTTTTTAGGGTAACACTGATTTATAAATTTCATGTGTAAAACATTGTATTTCTACTTCTGTATACCCTACAATATTTTATTTTTATAATTGTTTTACATTGAAGCCTTCAAAATCTTGTCCTCTCCTCTGAACTTCACATTTAATATCACACTTTCTTACAGCAATGGATGAGGAATAATCAATAATCAATACAGAAAATCTTACCTATGGAATATTTCTATTTTCTCTTAATAACTGATCCCTACTTCCATTTCTATATTTAATATCATTATTATATATATTCAGAGATATTTGAATGATTTCATACTTGTTCAGCTTATCTTTAATATCATCTCCTTTTTATTAATATTTATTCCTTACCCAACTTGTAGGTAATTCTGTCTAAAAGAAGTTTGGCCTATACTAAATTTTTATAAAACAATTCAATGATTCAACTATGCTTTCAAGAAAACATATATACGATCTTTAAGACATAATTCAAAGACTTCCAAGACTTAATCTCCACCTATTTCTTCAGACTCCTATTCTTAAAGAGATTTTTTACAGATTCTGCAAAATTATCTTGTTCTCATGTAAGCAAACTTTTTGTTGGATTGTTTGTTTTCTACTTTATTCATTTGGTGAATTTTGCTTATATTTTAAGTCTCATCTCAGGCATCATACTTTATAAGAAGTAAACCCTGAATTTCTGGTTTTAGCTGAGTAGCTTTCCTTCTCTTGAGTTCTAGACAAGTGTACATATCTGTTTCTTCTCATTTGTATCATTTAAGAAAAACATACAGAAATTTGTTCTTTCCATAGTAGAAAATAATTTCCTTGAGGTCTAAACTTTCCTTGTATAGCACAATATAGGGCACATTTGTTATTGTTGTTTGACTGCTCTTTCGTGTCTGACTCTGTGATCACATGGGCTGTAGCCCACCAGGCTCTTCTGTCCATAGGATTTCCCAGCCAAGAACACTGGAGTGGGTGGCCATTTCCTTCTCCAGGGGATCTTCTGGACTCAGAGATCAAACCCACATCTTCTGCATTGCAAGCAGATTCTTTACCACTGAGCCACCTGGGAAGCCCTGAACCACCTGGGAAGCCTACAGGACACCTAAGAGATGTTAAATTATAAGCTTATGACAATGGCTTCCAAGAAGATGGAATAGATGTACTCTTCCATTTGTATCCTCTGTGTACACTGAAAGCTTGAATCATTATATATGAGATAACCATAAGAAGAAGCTGAAATGCAAAGGAAAGAAGACCTATAGGATAATGATCCAAGGAATGACAAGGTGGTAAGTATCACAGGTTTCCTTTGTGCCTCATATATCTCAGATTTGGGTCTGAATAAGGTAGCAACTCTAAAATGCCAATGAGCACAGACAAGTATTAAAAATCATGCTAACAAATACTTGTATATCTGCTTTCTATAGTCATGAGACCAGGAAGGGAGCTTAGCAAGACAGAAAACTTTTAAACAATAACTGCTTTATTCTAGGCAAACACCACAGAAATAAAACGTGTCTCCCCACAAATTTGTTAGCAAAGACTGAGCAGAGAGCCTATTTACTCACCTCTGCTAGGTTGTAATAACATAGCCCAAACGTGCACTGGTGTCAGGGGAAGACTACTGGGGAGCAGGGACTTCCTCCTGACTGAACAGTAAGACCCCTCCCTTCTATGATGTAGGGAGAGAATTTGAGGAGCCTGTACTTTCACGCTCATCAATTTCTGTCAAAATCTCAGCAAGATTTTCTTTTTTAGTTATAGTAAAATGTTTCTAAAGTTTGTATGTAAAGGCAAAAGAATAATTTTGAAATAATTTCAAAAAAAAAGGATAATGTGAGATGACTCACTCTATCTGAATTCAGGACACATGATATAGCTGTAGTAATTGAGATTCTCTGCTCTTGGTAGAGAGATATATACAGAGATCATGGACCAGAATTAAGAACTCAGAAATAGCCCCAGAAGTAGGGCCAAGTGATTTTTATCAAAGATGCAAATATAAACAATTCAATGGATTAAGGATAGCCTTTTAAATAAATGGTGTTGGAGCAACTGGAAATCTATAAGCAAGTAAGTGAACCTCACCCTGAACCTTGCCCCTTTTATTCAAATAAACTCAAAATGGATCACAGACTTAAGTGTAAAATGTAAAACTTTTCAAAGAAAGGAGGAAAATTCTTCAGAGCCAAAGGTTGGACAAGGAGTTCTTAGACTTGATACAAAGAGCATGATCCACAAAAGAAAAAAAAAAAAAAATATATATATGTAATTTGAACTTCATCAAAATAAACATTTATGTTCTGTGAAAAACCTTAATGAGAAAAATGGAAAGACAAGCTAGAAATTTGGGGAAAATATTTGCAAACTACATCTCTGATAAAGGAACTGTATCTGGAATATATAAAGAATTCTGTAAACTCACCAGTTAAAAACAAACAATCCAATTAGAAAATAGGCAAAGACAAAGGGATATTTCACTGCAGATGACATAAAGATGGCAATAAGCACGTGTACAGGTGTTGACATAACTAGCCTAGTGAAATGCAAATCACAACTATGATGAGATTACCTGTTAGAACAACTGATATATATTTTTTTAAGTGACAATACAAACTACTAGTGAAGATACAGAAAAGTTGGATCACTCGTATACTGCTGCTGTGAATGTAAAGTATCGCAGGAACTATGGAAAATAATTTGGCAGTTGCTTAAAAAAAAGAACTAAACATGTATTTATTCTATGACACTGATATTGTACTTCTGAACCTAGAGAAATGAAAGCTATATCCACACAAAAACCTGCGTGTGAATGTTCATAGCAGCAAATAAGCAAAACCAGCAAACAGCTAAAATTTCCCTTCATAGGTAAATAATTAAACTATAGTAGAGTTGACCCATGGATAACATATACACTGGAGTGCTGACACCTCCCAAGGCAGTAAATTATAACTTTATAATCTACCCTACAAAGCCACAGTTCTGAATGCTCTCGTTCAACCAATCATGGATCTGTGTAGTGCTTACTGAAAAAAAAAAAAAAAATCCACATGTAAATGTACCAGCCCAGTTCAAATCTGTTGTTCAAAAGTCAGCTATACTACCATACCGTGAAATACTACTTGGTAATAAAAAGCACAAACACAACAATTGATTGGGTCTCCAGGACATTATGTCAAGTAAAACAAACAAACAAAACAAGGACGTCTAAACTACTGGATGCTGACTGGTTCAACTTACATAATATTCTTTTTGTTTGTTTGTTTTTCTTTTTCTTTTTTTAATTTTTATTTTTACTTTATTTTGCTTTACAATACTGTATTGGTTTTGCCATACATTGACATGAATCAGCCACAGGTGTACATGAGTTCCCAATCCTGAACCCCCCTCCCACCTCCCACCCCATATCATCTCTCTGGATCATCCCCGTGCACCAGCCCCAAGCATCCTGTATCCTGTATCGAGCATAGACTGACGATTCGTTTCTTACCTAATAGTATACATGTTTCAATGCCATTCTCCAAAATCATCCCACCCTCTCCCTCTCCCACAGAGTCTAAAAATCTGTTCTATACATCTGTGTCTCTTTTGCTATCTCGCATACAGGGTTATTATTACCATCTTTCTAAATTCCATATATATGTGTTAGTATACTGTATTGGTGTTTTTCTTTCTGGCTTACTTCACTCTGTATAATAGGCTCCAGTTTCATCCACCTCATTAGAACTGATTCAGATGTATTCTTTTTAATTGGAGGATAATGGCTTTACAACGCTGTTCGTTTCTGCTGTGCTGAAAACCTGGATCAGCTGTATAGTATACATATATTCCCTCCTTCTTGAGCCGCCCTCCCATCTCCCATCCCACTCCTCTAGGTCCTTGCAGCACCGGACTGGGCCCCACCCCCCTTATACAGCAGCTTCCCACTAACTAGTTTACTTACAATAGTGTGCATACATCAATATACCTAATCCTTAAAATTACAAAATTATACAAAGGGAAAGCATTTTAGTGACTGCCCTTGGTTCAGGTTATTAGGGGAGCAATGAGTGTGACTGTAAAGGGTTAGGAAGGAGTTCTTTGTGGTGATGAAATAGTTCCATATCCTGACTGAATTGCTGACGATAAAAACACACATATGAGGCAAATGGCACAGAGCTAGACACCCACTTCCCACCAATGCCAGATTGCTGGTTTTCACTTTGGACCGGATTTCCGTCAGAGGTTATCTTTCGGGCAAACTCAGGGAAGGGGAAGAGTCCTCTCTTTGTTACATTTGGAACTTGCAGCCAATCTAGGTGGGAGAAGGCAATGGCAACCCACTCCAGTACTCTTGCCTGGAAAATCCCATGGGAGGAGCTTGGTAGGCTGTAGTCCATGGGGTCGCTAAGAGTCGGACACGACTGAGAGGCTTCACTTTCCCTTTTCACTTTTATGCATTGGAGAAGGAAATGGCAACCCACTCCAATGTTCTTGCCTGGAGAATCCCAGAGATGGGGGAGCCTGGTAGTCTGCCCTCTTTGGGGTCGCACAGAGTGGGACACCACTGAAGCGACTTGGCAGCAGCAGCAGCCAATCTAGGTAGTGTGAG
Organism: Capra hircus; assembly: GCF_001704415.2. Lineage (NCBI taxonomy): Eukaryota > Metazoa > Chordata > Mammalia > Artiodactyla > Bovidae > Capra > Capra hircus. The sequence continues at coordinate 13,454,592 of NC_030812.1, forward strand.
CCCCTGACAGGGCATTGTTAATTGTGAGTGACGCACATTCAGTTTCTCAGAGAAAACGATTCAAAAAAAACCTTGCCAGCCACACGGTGGGATAAACAGCCAAGTCGCCTCATGTCGCCTCAGCCCTGAAGTTTCTTTTGGTTTAGCGGTCGCAAACTTAGCTAACTGACCGTTCTGCAGCTTGTTTTCCGCTGCCTGGGCTTTATTTCCGCCTTTTAGGTTTGAGGTTCACCAATAAAGAGGGGCCCCTGAACCCACACAGGTCCGTCCCTCTCGCCCCGAATAGGAGCAGCACCCCAGGCCAGCCTGCACGATCTCCGTCTACCTGTGACCTCGCCCAGCTGGCCGGTGGAGTGGAATCCTGCAGGCATGTGAGTAATACAACTTCCTGTTGTTTTTCCAAGTTCCCTGACCATTGTTGCTGAGGTGCGTTCGTAATCCCAAGGAGACCCACAAGGGCTGCTCCAGCCACACGGTTGGCTCTGAGGGGAAATGTCTATGGGGGCCTCACTCGTGGTGTGGGAGCTGGCCCCTAGGTGTTTCCCCGGATAACCGATAGCCCTACAGATAGCCGTGCCAGCGATAGGCTGAGACCTGTGTGAAACACTAGGGCTGTTTCAAAACGAAAAGCTGAAACGTGTGCATGGCTTAACCCGAAATACGTCAGAAAACAAAAAACAATATTATGTGAACTCACTTACATGTGGACTGTAAAAAACTTAAAGAAACAGAGGATTGATGCTTGCCAGTGGAGGGATGGAGGAAGAGAGGAAAATGGGGGGAAGGTTGTCAAAGGGGTACAGACTTCCAGTTATGAGTAATGTGCAGCATGGTGACTATTGTTAATACTGTACCGTATTTTAGTGAGCCATCAAGAGTAAGTGACTTAGTTTATTAGAGAGTTAAGTCTTAAACGGTCTCACCACACACACATAAGTCGGTAATACATTCACATAAATATATGAAATTTTAAAGCTGTACGCTTTAAATTGACAGTGGTTTATGTCAGTGGTATCTTCATAACGCTGGAGAAAAACCTTGTTGCATTGATGGTCCATTGTGGGTAAATGCGACTATTAAGGGGATGATATGAAAGACATAGAAAGTCCTCAAGACTGTTTACTTCCTTGTTTGAAAACTACGCAGATCTTCATGCAGAATTTGGTGGAAATGAGATTATATATGCATAGAAACTCAAGTATTAGATGTGGAAATGAAAGGCAAGATGGCTGTTGAGATGTCCTACAAATGCTGAATTACATACAGTAAGGACATCTTGTAAGGACATCTTGGAGGGGATTGTGAATGTGTGTGTGTGTGTGTGTGTGTGTGTGTGTGTGTGTGTGTACACAACAGTGAGGGTGGCTCCTCACTGCCAGCTTCTGTTGAGAGTAGTTCTTCATTAAGTCCTCGGCCAACTGGGTAGATGCCTGGTATGAATCTACAAGATGATAAGTGATCACTGGAATACATTTAAAATATGAAGAAAGTTAATAGAGTTTCTCATAGGCACATATTAACATATCTGGCAGAAAGTAAATTCTTTCTGCTCCAATTAAAGTAGCAATTTAAAACTTGGTGAGGACTGGTATTTTGGGGATCAGCCTTTTCAAGTTGCATATTATAACTAAGGACCACATTACTAACTCAGAAATAAGCCTGATTGTAGTATTATCTTGGCAGTTACAGCTAGCTGAATATCTGAAATTGAATTTAAAATGCATGGCATAATATTATTTATGGTGAATGGGTGACTTATTTTATAAAAATCTAAATTTTATACATATTAATATTCCTCTAAAAATATTGCCAAATGCAGCAAGCTACAACTGAAAAACAGAAGGAACTACCTGAGTATTTTTTGAGTATATTTTGTTAAATTGAAAATCTGAAAAATATGTTTTAAACATTTAATCCCAAATGTATACCAGAGCTCAAGTAGTTATGCCTCTGAATGCTTTTCTATCATACTCTGCAAGTGCCATTGCCTTCTCCAAAATAAAAAGCAGTTGAATGTTAATTGAAAATGTTATATTTTTACTAGTTTCACAGGGCATTAAAGAGGAAAAATGCAGTTCATAAATTACAGTACTTAAATGTTTTTCACAGAGCGCCCTGAATTGTTAATGCATTAGGAAATGTGTCCTTTCTTTCGCACTTTTACCGAATTCTCTGTGTTTCCACAATATATATGTGTATATGTACAAAGATATATTTGGATTTTAACTCTTTGTTTTTACGTCAATATAATCATACTAAATGAACAAATCTAAAGCTTACTTAACAAAATAGCAACAGCAACTTAATGTATAATGGATATGCCTACAAGTTAATGGATACAAATCTGATATTACCCTTTCTTCTACCTACTTTGTCATGCATATATTCACAATGCATTACACAATGCATTATACTGTATATATACATGCAGAGAGAAACATATATAATTATCCTCCTTGCTCTTGAAAAGCTATATTGCATTTTTAGACGGGAAACCTTATCCCCCTATTTTTCTGCTAAAATCATGTTCACCAATTATTTTGTCACAAGAATTTCATATCAGAGAATATAAGGTGGCACATGTTTTCTTTCAAATGCCTTAAACAAGTGGTGGATATAAAAAAGGTATAACATCTTTGCAAACACTTCAGCCCCTTTGTAGTAGGCTCTTTGACTCTGAAACCCCTTAATATTTAGTTTTATGTTGCCATAAAGCTGTTTTTCTGAGTTGTAACTATTTTTAAATGTAATCAAAGTTTAAAATAGGTTTCTCTGGTGTCTCAGTGGTAAGGAATCCAGCTGCCAAAGCAAAAGGCACAGGTTCTGATCTGGAAAGATCGCTTGGAGAAGGAAATGGCAACCCACTCCAGTATTCTTGGCTGAAAAATCCCATGCACAAAGGGAGCCTGGTGGGTTACAGTCCATGGGATTGCAAAGATTTGGACATGACTTAACAGCTGAACATCGACAAAAGTGCAAGATGACAATGGATTCACAAAATGTTCAAAATTGGTGGAAAAATCTTATTATATTGGTGCTTAATAAGTATTCCTGAAATTGAATAAACACACAAAAGAGAAAATACAGTCATAGGCTGAAACTAAACAGATAATTCCATCACAACAAAACTCAGGATCTAGTATAGAATAGATTATGAGGGAGGGGATGATAATATGTTGCAAATGTCACATCTATTGGTAAAAAAAGAATTAGGAAATAAATATCCTGGGTTTCTTGGAGTTTTTTGTTGTTAGTATTTGTTTTTTTATTGATGAAGGAAGGCATAGATCAGTTTGTGGAGATAATAATTTGTGCCTTGTTTCTCTACAAAGTAGAGACACAGATGTGTAAGCAAGAGGATGATACCATTAACACAATAGGAATGTGGAGTTGAATGCTTTATTGGTATGCATTGGAAATGCATACCAATTTATCATTACAAAACCACCTGGAATCTTAGGTACCAGGAGGCTTCTCAAAAGAAAGTCAGGATGATTACTCAATTTCAGTAAAGTAGGTCTACCTGTGAAAGTATTGGAATAGGAAATGGCAGCCCACTCCAGTATTCTTGCCTGGAAAATTCCATGGACAGAGGAGCCTGGCGAGCTATAGTCTATGGGGTCACAAAGAGTTGGGCACCACTGAGTGACTGAGCACAGCACAACACTTGGAAGTACTGGAAAATAAAACAAACACACCAGCAAAACAGCTGTCTTCATCCACTAAAATATAAGGCCCGTGAAGGCAGAGATTGTATACGTGTGTGTGTTTTCACTTAGGAATCCCAATGCCTAGAATTTGCTGTGCCTGGTAGCCCCGCAGAGGTACTTAAATAATCAATAAAGTATTTTTATTATTTTTATATTATTTATTGTCTGCTTTTATTTTTGTATTCTGTCAAAGCTGAGCCCTCATAGATTTTATATTTTTATTCTTTGGAGTGTCTTAAGTACATCTCACAGAAGTTTTTATTTTGGTAATCAGAATAAATACAACATTTTCTGGGTTACTGGACTTCCTTGATATCTCAGTTGGTAAAGAATTCACCTACAATGCAGGAGACCCCAGTTCGATTCCTGGGTTGGGAAGATCCATTGTAGAAGGGATAGGCTACCCACTCCAGTATTCTTGTGCTTCCCTTGTGGCTCAGCTGGTGAAGAATCCACCTGCAATGCAGGAGACCTGGGTTCAATCCCTGGATTGGGAAGATCCCCTGGAGAAGGGAAAAGCTACCCTTTCCAGTATTCTGGCCTGGAGAATTCCATGGACTGTATGGTCCATGGGGTCACAAAGAAGCAGACATGACTAAGTGACTTTCACTTTTCTCTTGCAACTATAAATGACAAGGTGACTAAAGTTCTACCAATAAGATGTAACTGGATTTGTATCAACCTAAGAAATCCTTTTTAACAGAGTTGGGATTATTGGCCCAAAACTAGTGATTGATATCTGACTTCATTTATATGACAGAGAAACTTTGTCTTGTTTGAGACATGTGAGATTTTATTTTCTGAGAATTTAGATAAATCTGGTGAATCTCATCCTAACAAATGTACCATCCCTTCTCCAGGTTTTACGTCTTGGTAATCATGCATGATAAATGCTACCCATCTATGAGTAATGGACGCATTAAATTTGAAAGATAATTCCAAAATATTTAAATATGGTATAATATTCATTTTTGGTAATACAGCATGTCTTTCAAATATCAGAAAGTTTACCATTTCTATCAATAGAGAAAATAGTTTGTTTCCATTCCTATGTATGTAAATCAAAAGTACTTTTCAAATGGATTAGAAGTATACCAAGAGATTGTCTTATAATGTGCTTATATGTTTTTGTCTGATATGTACATTCTTATATTGAGGTGAGGAAGTAGGTGACAATAAACTAGCCCCATGATATGACTGTAATATAATTGCATTTTGAGGTGAGGAGGGATATGAAATATATATATATATATATATGTATGTATGTATATCTCATATATATATGTTTAGGGTCTGAGCTGCTTCTGCTCAGAACATATATATGTATGTGTGTATGACAGACATATATATGTATACACACATGTGTGTTGGGGGGTGTATATATGTAATACAAAGACACATAAAGATTCTATGCTGCTGCTAAGTCACTTCAGTCGTGTCCGACTCTATGCAACCCCATAGATGGCAGCCCACCAGGCTCCCCCGTCCCTGGGATTCTCAAGGCAAAAACACTGGAGTGGGTTATCATTTCCTTCTCCAGATTTATTTTCTATAGAGGAGTGCAAAACCTGAATCAGCCCCTAAGGATTTATTTCCTCTTGTCTCCACTAAAAAGAGATGAAATCTCCGAAACCAGAGGACAAATTAGCAACAGTTGCAGAATTTAGGTTTTGCAGATATCATATACTGATATCAATGAAAACAGATCCTTGATGCAGAACAGAGGCCCAACCTTCTGGAACCAGGATTAAAGTTTTCCATCATCTTAATTGGTCCTTGATAGAGTCTACATTTGAGATCCAGCCACTAAGAGTTAGGGACATGGGGAAAAACATGTATACTTTCAGTTTTGCCTGTATTTAAGACAAGTCTCCTATGTTCCATAACTGCTAATTTACAAGAAGATATCAAGTTGACATGTGACTGGAAAACTTGTCCATATTAACCAGTATAAGATTTTCCTAAACCTAGATTTATAAAACTGTAGCAGGCCAACAGATTTTTGTTTCATGTGCAAGATAGTACATTTTAGTTTGCAACTTACTGTTATGATTGGCAGCCACATAAAAAACAACTGCTTTGTATGAGAGATCCCCACAGGCTGACACTAGAGAACTTAGGGTGGGGTGGAGATGTGGTGCCCACTGGTATAGTTCATAGATCAATCAGATATCACAAAAAGAGTGATGCATTTTTATGTCTTGATTACTGTATTCCATAGTTGTGAATTTGCTACAATTATAAAAGTGTGTTATGGACCAAGTAATGCAGAATATTTCAGCAATTTTTGCCAAATTATCTTAAATCAACTTATCCTGAATCAAATACCAAGACAAATTTCATAGAATTCTGCCTTTATATATGTCATCGAATGTTTATAAAATGTTACTTTGTGATATTTCATTGTTGAATAATAACAAAATAAATCTGGTGATAAAAGTTGGAATAAAATTTTAGACATTTATTGGGTCAGGAATGTTTTTATTGGAATTAGTGCAATCTGCTTGAAGATATTTAAGTAATAAATAATAAACCTAACTTGATTTTTTGTTATAGGGGGAATAAACTCCCTACTTCTGTTAGAGAATCTGAAAGGACTAGTTGTATATTTAAATAGATATGTTATGGATATTAACTAGAGTTATTGTAGTAGTCATTTGTAATATTCTACAAATTTCAGATCACTATATTCTATACCTGAGACTAATATGTTATATGTCACTTATAACTCAATAAAATATGTTGATTATATTATTAACACTATTAATTAATAATTGTTTAGATTATTGCATGTTAATTAGTTTATCTAAGATTTTGAGTATTCAAAATCATATTGATTTTATTGTCTTAATAATAAGCATGGAAAAATGGAATTTCTAAGAAATAAATTAGTTCATACAGATTCTAGAGCCTGATTAAATATCAAGGGAGTTTAGGACCCTCAGATATTTTAGAGGTTATCATGTTGTGTGTGTTATATATGCATAGCCTGTGTGTTTTCCTAATAGCACCACCTACCTGTTCTTTGACAAGTGTGCTATCGAGTCACCTGAATGCCTCAGAAGGAGGAAGTGAGATAGGCAAATATCAATATAAGGTTGCATATGCTGCTTCAGCATTTTTTAAGGTTATATTTGCCACTGTTCATTTTGTTAAAGGCTTCCCAGGTGGCACCAGTGGTAAAGAACCCACCTGCCAATGCAGCAGATATGAGATGCAGTTTTGATTCCTGGGTCAGGAAGATCCCCTGGAGGAGGATATGGCAACCCTCTCCAGTATTCTCGCCTGGAGAAACCTATGGATGGAGGAGCCTGATGGGCGACAGCCTGTGGGGGCTCAAAGAGTTGGACATGACTGAAGCGACTTGGCACATTGCAGCTAAATTTGCTAAGGGCTTCCCTTGTGTCTCAGTCGGTAAAGAATCCACCTGTAGAGCAGACTACCTGCACAGCAGGAGATATAAATTCAGTCCCTGAATTGGGACAATCCCCTGGAGAAGGAAATGGCAACACACTCCAGGATTCTTCTCTGGGAAATCCCATAGACCTAGGAGTCTGGTGGGCTACAGTCCATGGTTACTCTAAAGTAACCTGTTAATGTATCAGAAAATGATGCATGCTGTGTGCTGTGTTTCTGTGCAGACCTTCTGGAAATGCATGTCTAATTAAACTCACATCCTCTTCTAAGCTTCCATCATCTCAATCAAAAATACAATTCTAGGTGTTCTCTGGAAAGTATGGAAAAGTATAGCAGTGTTGCTCTCCATCCCCATATTACCATTTTTCCCCTAAAATGTGTTGATAGGTTGAACTTTTATGACTTGGAACACATAAATAATGCTATTCATGGTGGTTTGGTTTCAGGCCAGTTTTCAAATACACTTAACCCAAAATGTAATTTAAAAATTGATTCTAATCTCCATACGTAACTACATCTTTATGGGAAAATAAATCAGTGTGTCTTTCTCACTGAACCACTAATGCCAGCCTAGTTACTATTTTACTTCTTTAAACTTTCAACTTTTGAAAAGGGTTTACAAGTCCTCTCCTGGTATGGTAGATTATTTTTCAGCAAATACTCAACCACTTAGCTCCTGGATACCATTCCCTCCATAGGAAGAGGATACTCCCTCACCTCTTGACTTTGAGCATGGCCATGTAGCTTCCTTTAGCCAGTGGATGCAATCCAAACAGAACTTTACAATGTGCTTGTGCTATTTATTTCCCTTTCTGTCCTGCGTGTTTGCCATTGTCACAGGAAACCATGCCTTGGACAGCCTCTGTCCTTCCATCCTTGGACCTAGAACAAAACATATGGAGCACTGGCTCTGCAGTTGACCCTTAGATGTGGGAGTGGGAAATACATGATCATTTCCCACTTGTATTTTGTGTCAGTTTGTTATGGAGAATGACTGAGGCAATAGTTAACATGTACAACCACTTACAAGTCCATAGAGAGTGTCTCAAGGGAACTCAAAGCTTGAAAAAAAATACTGTAAATTCCTTTGAAAGTTAAGCCAAGGGTTTAAAATTTTATACTCTAAATATTGTCATTCAAATTGATTCTCACTCTTAATAAATAATATATTAAAAATTGAGGCATGAATGCATTTTTGGAAAATATTGCCTTCATCCACACTCCCATGCTGTCACTTGTTCAGCTCAAATGACCCAGAGTAAGATGGATAATCATAGAAAATTATTGATGGGCATTATAAAACATTGGCCAATAATAATAAAATCAATGAAGGGCATAACATTGGCAACATAATATTTGAAAAACAGAAAATTTTTTTTCTGCTCTGAAAACAACATCAAAATATTAAAAATCTATTTGATACTCACAGGATAAGTTTTTTTTTTATGATTGGAAGTCTGAATAGGTATTGGGAATAAGGAGAATTAGGGAAATATTCTAAAAGATATTAACATGTTAGCAAGTATGTTAATAGTGCTGGGAAAGTGAGGAAAACATTACAGCTCGATGCGTCCCGCCAGCTGAGTCTAAGAAAGATCTACACCCTGATGAGTAAGCTTAAGAATGGTTCATCATCATCAGAAGTGAACATTCTTAGTCCACAAGAGGATATTTTTATAATACAGACAGAATGTAATACAGAGAAGATATATGGGAGTGTCCCTGATACCATGTAAGGGATGTACAGAGAAACAAAGTGTTTAGCTCTTGGACTTCTGCTTTCTGTCCAGATTTTTTCCCCTCAGAGTGGTTCTGATCCAAACCACACTCTGACTCCTGAGACAAGAGTTGACACTTGCTTTCCCTGAGCAAGTCATCGGTTTACTTGGTTACTAGGGAGACAACAACGGTAATAGGCACCAGCATTTAGTACATTTACAGGCACACTGATGGACTAAGCATGCTTATTTTAAAGCTTGATATGGATGTTTATTCAGATGTTACACAACTGAAAACCAGAGGAGTATGAAACAGAATATCCCTAAGAGATCTGTGGGAAAAGGTGAGTCTCTAGTTATATTAATTTTGACATGATGTATCACAAATATCCCCAGGTAACTTGTATAAATCTTTGTTTTTGCCAGGAGATGAAACATGGCTTATTATTTATCAGACAATATTTTCTCAAGAGGAATCATACTAAAAAACAAATTCCATTCTAATTTTGCTTTTTACCACAAACTAAAATCTGCTTGAAGATTCAGGCATTCTTTCAAGTACAAATACACACCTGAGACATTCTTCAGTTCTTCCCAAAATGTGTATTTTTAGACATAGATTGAGGAAACAAGAAAATAAATCTTAACTTGTACAGCTATATACATGGAAAGTTGCAAAGTATTATAATTTTTCTACATGGAATAAATTGAGGACAAATAGTTATAAGTAAATACTCATTTTATAACTTTCTAAAAGTTATGCTAAGCATCTTGTTTTTAATCAAGCTGGATATAAGAATTAAATATTTATTTCATATAAATATTTATTATGATTATGATAACATAAAGGATAGATGTAAAAGCGGAAGTTTTGTAGTTATGTCTCTTAATTTCTCAGATGTCTTTGTAGTTTCCTAAATTATTTTCCTACCCATATGTTAAAGTCTAGATATCTAAGTATTTGTAATCCATTAATTGAGGATTTTCTATTGTTGATTTATCATGTCAGTTGCATGGATATTTTAAAAGTGTCACTGAAGCATAACTGACACAAAATACCCTAAACATATTTAAAATGTACAGGTTGATAAGTATTCACATATGTATACATTCATGGGCTCATCACCAAATATAGATAATAAACGTATGCAAAACCTCCAAAACCTATTCTATCACTTTTCAACCTACTTTCTCTCCCCAACACTACCCCTTCCTCAGACAAAATATTGCTTTGTTTCTGATCACCATAGATTGATTTGCATTTTCTAGAATATTACATTAATAACATACTAATTTATGAATTCCATTTATCTGGCTTCTTCTCAGTATGATTACATTGAGAAACATTTGTTGTATGTCAATAAATTCTTTTTATTGGTAACTATTATTCCACATATGGATAGATAATGATTTGTATATTGATTCACATTTAATGGACATGTGAATATGTGCTTTCATTTCTGTTAGGTAACTGAGAGTCTCATTTCTGGATCTTATGACAGGAAAAAACTGTTCACTTCTTTTCCAAAGTGGTTGTTCCTTTTGACATCACCACTAGAAGAGTTTGAAGGAAAATATTTGTGACCTTGCATGAGGTGAAGATTTGTTAGTACAATACCAAAGGCCTAGCCCATTTAAAGAAAATGATAAATTAAACAGAATTTTGAATCTCAACTTTGATAAGCAAAGTTAACAGAATGGACATAGACTAGAGAAAATATTTGAAAATAATAGATAAAGGATTTGTATCTAGACTATATAATGAATTCTGAAAACTCAATAATGACAAAAACAAATCAAATTTTTAAAAAATAGAGAAAAATGCTAAGAAAATACTTAACCAAAATATATAGAGATAAAAAGATGTTTATTTTTAGTTATTTTGGGATTCAAAATTAAAGCCATGAATGAGATACTATTTTATGCCTATTAAAACGGCTGTGTTAAAAAACAAAGAAGCACACAACCTAAGAATGTCTAACCTAGATATGAAGCAGTTAGAACTCACACATTTTCTATATGTGAAATGGTACAACCACTCTGAAGAAGTGTTGTGGTTTCTTATAAAGTGAAGCATCATTTATTGTATGACCCAGCTATCTCACACAAAGATATTTACTAAAGAGAAACGAGGCTTCCCTGATAGCTCATTGGTAAAGAATTTGCCTGCAATGCAGGAGACCGTAATTCAATTCCTGGGTCTGGAAGATCTGCTGGAGAAGGGATAGGCTACCCACTCCAGTATACTTGGGCTTCCCTGGTAGCTCAGCTGGTAAAAAATCCGCCTTTATTGCGGGAGACCCAAAGAGAAATGAAAACTGATATTTACATGTAAACCTGTATGTGAACGTTTGTAATAGCCCCAAACCTGGAAACAACCCAAATGCTCTTTAAATGGTGTTTGGATAAAGAAATTGTGCTAAATCCCTACAATGGGATTTATTTATTAAGCAATAGAAAGCAACAAACTGTTGATTCATGGAACAATGTGTCTGAATTGCAAATGTGTTAAGTGTAAGAAGCAAAACTCTAAATTCTTTACATTGGATGATTCTATTTATATGACATTCTGGAAAAGGTTATATGAACAAATATTGATAGTCAAGGGTAGAGGAGAGGAAAGGGTCTGGCTACTGGGAACCATAAGGGGATATATCTGAGAGCTGATGTAATTTATCTATCTCAGTTGTGGTGTTTGTTTATGAGACTTTATCACTTGTAAATACACCTGGAACTGTGTTTTAAAAAGAGTAAATTTTACCATATATAAATACATTTGAGAAATCTCTGTGACTCATGGAATTTTGAAATATTAATATAATAATATTGATTTTCCTTCATTTTTGTATTTTGTTTCTATCCAAATGCATTTTTATCCCAAGGTCATAAACAAAGTTACATTTCAAAATCTTTTTAAATAATTAAAAAATTATTTTTGATATGAAAAAGGACAACCTGTTCAGAGACTGATACATGCTTAGAATATGTAGTAGAAAGTTTTCTTCTGGGCTTCCCTGGTGGCTCAGACGGTAAACAATCTGCTTGCAATGCAGGAGACCCAGGTTCAGTTCCTGGGTGGGGAAGATCCCCTGGAGAAGGGTATGGCTACCCACTTCAGTAGTCTTACCTGGAGAATTCCATTGACAGAGGAGCCTAGTGGGCTACAGCCCATGGGATCACAAAGAGCTGAACATGACTGAGTGACTAACACTAGCACTAGCAGTCTTTTCTTCTACTGTTTAAATGCTTTGATAGATTCACAGTTTATGCTTGAATTTTCTTATTAAGTGATAGCTTTCCTTCTTAGATTGTTTATATGTTTTTCTATTGAATTTTTAATTTGTTGTTGCTATTATATAGGAAAATAAAGGTACATGTACACACTTGTTCACATACATTTGCAGTGCTGAGACCCTATGGAGGATGGTAATAGCTAAATTGGAGATAGCGGTTCTCTAATAAGATCTTTACTTGAAATATCATTTTTTTTAGTTAAGATTGGCATATAACATTATATTAGTTTCAGGCTTGTAATAGAATTATTTGATATTTGTATATACTGCAAAATAATCATGATGCTTTCGTCACTTTAGTTAGCATCTGTCACCATGCTTACATAGTTAGGGAAATTTTTTTTTTTTGTGATGAGAACTTTTAGAGTCTGCTTTCTTTTAGCAACTTTCAAATATGTAATAGAGTATTGTTAATAATAGTCACCATAATGTATATTACATCCCTATAATTTATTAATTTTCTAATTGGAAGTTTGTACATTTTCAATTCGTTCACATATTTGGTCCCTCCTCACTGCTCACCTCTGTCAACCACCTGTCTGTTCTCTGTAAGCTTGTGTTTCTCCTTTTGTTGTCTTAGATTCCCCATGTAAGTGAGATCATTCAGTATTCGTCTTTTCTGTCTAATGTATTTTACTTACCGTAATGCCCTGAAAGTCTATCCATGTTATTTTAAATGGCAAGATTTTATTATTTTTCATGGCATCATTCCATTCTGGGTAACAGACACACACACATACACAGATGCACACACACATCACATGTTTATCCATTCATCCCTCAGTGAACACTTAGATTATTTCTGTATTCTGGATATTGCTAATTATGCTGCAGTGAATATGGGGGTTCATAATCTTATTGAGTTGGTGTTTTTGTTTTCTTCAGGTAAATACCCAAAAGTGAAATTGCTGCATCATGTGGTATTTCAGTTTGTACATGTTGAGGATCTTTCATTTAGTTTTCCATTGTGGCTATACCAATTTACATTCCCATCAACACTTCACAAGTGTTTTCTTTTCTCTACATCCTCTCAAGCATTTGTTTTTGATAACAGCTATCTTAAAAGGCGTGAGATGATTATCTCTGTGGTTTTGATTTGTATTTCCTTGTTGATTAGTGATGCTGAGCATTTTTCCATACACATGTTGGCCATATGTATCTCGTCTTTGGAGAAATATGTATTAAGATGCTCTGCGTTTTGAAAAATCAAATTGACTGTTCTCACCATTGAGTTATATGTTATTTATATATTTTGGATATTAACGCCTTATAAGATATATTATTTGCAGATATTTTCTCAAATTCATTAGGTTGCTTTTTTACTTTGCTGATGGTTTTCTTTGCTATACAGAGGTGTTTTTTTGTTGTTGTTTTTGTTTTTTTTTTTTAACTTTGATGTAGTCCCATTTGTTTACTTTTGCTTTTGTTGCCTTTGCTTTTGATGTCAAGTTCAAAAAAATCCAAAAAATTGCCAAGACTGATGTCAAAGAGCTAACCTCTTATGTTTTCTTCTAGATGTCTTATGATTTCAGTTCTTACACTCAAGCCTTTAATACATTTTAAGTTAAATTTTGTATATGGTATAGTATGTTGTTGTTGTTGTTTAGTTGCTAAATCATGTATGATTCTTTGCAACCCCATGGACTATAGCCTGACAGGCTCCTCTCTCCATGGGATTTCTCAGGAGCAGGTTGCCATCTCTTCCTCCAGGGAATCTTCCTTACCCAGGGATTAAACTTGTGTCTCCTGCATTGGCAGGCGAACTCTTTACCACCTGAGCCAACAGGGGAGCCTCTGAAATAAGAGAGTGGTTGAATTTTCTTCTTTTGCATGTAGCTGTTTAGTTTTCCTTACACTTGAAGAGATTGTCTCCTCCCCATTGTGTATTTTTAGCTCCTTTTTTGTGAATTGACATATTTATGTGGATTTATTTCTGGGCTCTCCTCTGTTCTATTGATCTATGTGTCTGTTTTTATGCCAATACTGTACTGTTTTAGTTAGCGTACCTTTGTAATATCATTTGAAATTAGGGAGCATAATGTCTCCAGCTTTGCACTTTCTCAAGCTTTCTTTGGCTATTCCTAGTCTTTTGTGATTCCATACAAATTTTAGGACTGTTTGTTCTATTTCTGTGAAAAATGCCACTGGAATTTTGATCAGGTCTGCATTGAAACTGTAGATTGCTTTGGGTAATATAGACAATTCAGCAATATTAATTCGTTTAGTCTATAAACATGGAAATTCTTTCTAGTTATTTGTTTGTTTTTCAGTTCCTTTCATGAATGTCTTAAAGTTTTCACTGTACTGCTCTTTCACATCCTTAGTTAATTTATTCCAGGTTTTTGCTTCTTTTTGATCAATTGTAAATAGGATTATTTTATTTATTTCTATTTCTATTAGTTATTGACTTATGGAAATGAAAAACATTTCTGCGTATTGCTATTATGTCCTGAAACTTTACTAAATTCATTTATTGTTCTTATATTTTTATAGAGTTTTTGGGTTTTCTGTATATAATATGTCATCTACAAATAGTGACAGTTTTACTCTTTCCTTTCCAATTGAGATGCCTTTTATTTACTTTCCTAGCCAAAATGCTCAGGCTAGGACTTCCAGTATTATTGGAATAAAAGTGAACAGTTAGCATCCTTGTGTTACTCCTGAGCTTAGAATGAATGCTTTTAGGTTTTCACCACTGAGTATGATGTTAGCTGTGGGCCTTACTATTATATTAATGTTAAGTGAGGACTTGCAAAAATATGTTATTTCCTCCTGTACTACAGGTCAGAATACTGGTGCCCACTGAAACTAAGTAACTTTAAGAAAGACTTATTATATAAATGATGCTACTCAATCAGAGCATAACTGTGGAAAACTCAATCGGCAATCCTAGTCTATACCCCAACCAGTAACACTGAAGAAGTTGAAGTTGAACAGTTCTATGAAAACCTACAAGACCTTTTAGAACTAACACCCCAAAAAGATGTCCTTTTCATTATAGGGGACTGGAATGCAAAAGTAGGAAGTCAAGAAACACCTGGAGTAACAGGCAAATTTGGTCTTGAAATACGGAATGAAGCAAGGCAAAAGCTAATAGAGTTTTGCCAAGAGAACACACTGGTCATAGCAAACGCCCTCTTCCAACAACACAAGGGAAGACTCTACACATGGATATCACAATATGGTCAACCCTGAAATCAGATTGATTATATTCTTTGCAGCCAAAGATGGAGAAGCTCTATATAGTCAGCAAAAACAAGACAGGGAGCTGACTGTGGCTCAGATCATGAACTCCTTATTGCCAAATTCAGACTTATATTGAAGAAAGTAGGGAAAACCACTAGACCATTCAGGTATGACCTAAATCAAATTCCTTATGATTATAGAGTGGAAGTGAGAAATAGATTTAAGGGCCTAGATCTGATAGATAGAGTGCCTGATGAATGATGGAATGAGGTTCGTGACATTGTACAGGAGATGGGGATCAAGACCATCCGCATGGAGAAGAAATGGAAAAAAGCAAAATGGCTGTCGGGGAAGCCTTAAATAGCTGTGAAAGAAGAGAGGCGAAAGCAAAGGAGAAAAGGAAAGATATACGCATCTGAATGCAGAGTTCCAAAGAATAGCTAGAAGAGATAAGAAAGCCTTCCTCAGCAATCAGTGCAAGGAAATAGAGGAAAACAACATAATGGGAAAGACTAGATACCAAGGGAACATTTCATGCAAAGATGGGCTTGATAAAGGACAGAAATGGGATGGACCTAGCAGAAGCAGAAGATATTAAGAAGAGGTGGCAAGAATATACAGAAGAACTGTACATAAAAGATCTTCATAACCAAAACATCCTGGAATGTGAAGTCAAGTGGGCCATAGAAAGAGCTAGTGGAGGTGATGGAATTCCAGTTGAGCTGTTTCAAATCCTGAAAGATGATGCTATGAATGTGCTGCATTCGATATGTCAGCAAATATGGAAAACTCAGCAGTGGCCACAGGACTGGAAAAGGTCAGCTTTCATTCCAATCCCAAAGAAAGGCAATGCCAAAGAATGCTCAAACTACTGCACAATTGCACTCATCTCACATGCTAGTAAAGTAATGCTCAAAATTCTCCAAGCAGGCTTTAGCAATATGTGAACCGTGAAGTTCAAGATGTTCAAGCTGGTTTTAGAAAAGGCAGAGGAACCAGAGATCAAATTGCCAACATCTGTTGAATCATCAAAAAGCAAGAGAGTTCCAGAAAAATATCTCATTCTGCTTTATTGACTATGCCAAAGCCTTTGACTGTGTGGGTCACAAAAAACTGTGGAAAATTCTGAAAGAGATGGGAATACCAGACCATCTGACCTGCCTCTTGAGAAATCTGTATGCAGGTCAGGAAGCAACAGTTAGAACTGGACATGGAACAACAGCCTGGTTCCAAATAGGAAAAGGAGTACGTCAAGGCTCTATATTGTCACCCTGCTTATTTAACTTATATGCAGAGTACATCATGAGAAACCCTGGGCTGGAAGAAGTACAAGCTGGAATCAAGATTGCCATGAGAAATCTCAATAACCTCAGATATGCAGATGACACTACCCTTATGACAGAAATCGAAGAGGATAAAAAGCCTCTTGATGAAAGTGAAAGGGGAAAGTGAAAAAAAGTTGGCTTAAAGCTCAACATTGAGAAAACTAAATCCTGGCTTCTGATCCCATCAGTTCATGGAAAATAGTTGAGGAAACAGTGGAAACAGTGTCAGACTTTATTTTTTGTGCTCCAAAAATCACTGCAGATGGTGATTGCAGCCATGAAATTAAAAGACGCTTACTCCTTGGAAGGAAAGTTATGACCAACCTAGAAAGCATACTGAAAAGCAGAGACATTACTTTGCCAACAAAGGTCCATCTCGTCAAGGCTATGGTTTTTCCAGTAGTCATGTATGGATGTGCAAGTTGGACTGTGAAGAAAGCTGAGCACCGAGGAATTGATGCTTTTGAACTGTGGTGTTGGAGAAGACTCTTGAGAGTCCCTTGGACTGCAAGGAGATCCAACCAGTCCATTCTAAAGGAGATCAGTCCTGGGATTTCTTTGGAAGGAATGATGCTAAAGCTGAAACTCCAGTACTTTGGCCACCTCATGTGAAGAGTTGACTCATTGGAAAAGACTCTGATGCTGGGAGGTATTGGGAGCAGGAGGAAAAGGGGACAACAGAGGATGACTCGATGGACATGAGTTTGAGTGAACTCCAGGAGTTGGTGATGGACAGGGAGGCCTGGTGTGCTGCAATTCATGGGGTCGCAAAGAGTTGGACTTGACTGAGCAACTGAACTGAACTGCACTGAACTCAATCAGAACCTAGGACTATCTATGTGAAGTACCCTATCCTAATGTAGTGTTGCTATTCTTACTTCCTATTACTGACTGTAGATGCTTTTCTTTGAGTTTTTAAACATTTTGCAAGTTTTAAGAATATGAAATGAATTTTGTTCTTATTATTTTTATTGAGATATAATTGCATGAAATATTGTATGCTTAATGTGTATAATATATTGATTTGACATACTTAAGGTACGAACTTTCAATTAGAAGATAAATATGCTCTGGGGATCTAATGAACAGCATTGTGCTTATAATGAACAGAATTATGCTGTGAACTTGAAAATTGCTGAGAGTAGAACTGAAATGTTCCCATCTCAAAAAAAAGAAAAAAGCAATCGTAATTATGTGTTGTGATGGAGGTGTTAGCTATTTTTGTATTTTATATTTTATTTTTATTATAAATAAAATAATAAAATAAAATTTTTATTATAATATTATATTATTTTTCCTTTCATGCCATGCTCCATTACTAGACCTTTCAAAAATATACTCATAATGGTACAAGCAAACCTGTTTATCTTTTACAGATACCAGTAGATTATGTCTCTCCAATGCTTTACGCCCTTAAAGGCTTTTCTCATCTTTTTTTGCAATAAAATCTAAACTTTTTACTTTGAATGTTTAAAGAAACTCTACCACATTTATTGATATCCTAGACTCAAATAAAGTAATAAGGGGGACAAACTATCAATTCACATAATACATCTGAATTTCACATGTTTTTCTAATTGAAAGAAGCCACATCTGGCTCCTACATACCTATTTTCTGTCATCTCTCTCATCCTTTCCATGAGTCCACTAAGCTGAATGATTATTGTCCACTTCAAGTTACTTGCATACAACACACTTTTCATGTCACGGGCTACTGCAGTTTGTCCATCCTCAAAAAGCCTATCTGTTGTTCTGGGCTTTTCTCATTTCTTTTGTCTTTGTCAACCCTAATTTAATGTTACATTCTTAGAGTAGTCCTCAGAAATAACGAAAACAGCTATATTAAGCACTGCAACAGAGAGAATGCCATATACACTATTTATCTTGAGCAAAATGAGTGTAAGCCTGTAGCATAAGACGTTCATGGCCATGCTTACAATATATAAAATAGTGACTCTCAGACAATAGCAGCATCATTCACAGCCCAAAACACTGATTGTTGGACTTTTGTCCCCGAGATTCTGATGCACTAGGTCTGATGCAGGGCTTGATGTTTTGCTCTTATACCCTGTGCCTCAGTTAATGCCATTGGTCTATGGATTACATGCAGAGAATCACTGTAATATAGAGGAAATTTGGGGCATGGAGAAAGGGGAGGGTGGAGAAAGAAGTGCTGGTTCTGGCTTGAGGTAGAAAGAAGAGAAAGTCAATAACTGCCAACTAAGAGGCAGTTTGGAGAAAGCAATGGCACCCCACTCCAGTACTCTTGCCTGGAAAATCCCATGGATGGAGGAGCCTGGTAGGCTGCAGTCCATGGGGTTGCTAAGAGTCGGACATGACTGAGCGACTTCCCTATCAATTTTCACTTTCATGCACTGGAGAAGGAAATGGCAACCCACTCCAGTGTTCTTGCCTGAAGAATCCCAGGGACGGGAGAGCCTGGTAGAGTGCCATCTATGGGGTTGCACAGAGTTGAACACGACTGAAGCGACTTAGCAGCAGGAGGCAGTTGGAGCAGAAGAATCCATGTTCCAAGATTTATTTTTGACTCAAAGTTTTTATTTAGGAATATTTTAAAGCAATGAGTGGATGAACTAATAAAATTGCCACTTGTGAAAATATATCATCTGAGGCATAGTCAAGGAACTGTAATATACCATGTAACAAAGTGCTTCCTAACCAATATTAGATTTAATCAATTTATAACATATTTCAAAAATTATGTGATCATTAACATCTGTCTTCATGTGTGAAATACTCTAAAGAACCCTATCAAAATTTAATTTGAATCCAACATTTAAGCAAATCTGGTTTAAATAATTTTTCTGTGAATAAGGGACAACTTCCTTTTCACTTTTGTATGTGTCATTATTTAAAAGCTTTATGTCTGTCCCTGGGAAGGTAGAACAGAAAGTGTATGAAACTGAAGCAGAAATAAATGAACTCTACTTTTCTCACAGGGATTATTTTTTTTGAAGGTTAACGAGATTTTCACTTGTTGCATGTCTGATGTCTTTTGATGAGAGAAACTATATAAACATCAAATATTATTCTAGGCAAAAAGTTCATTAGTGCTTTATTTTCCATTAATATTTGCCAAAACCAAATTGGCACTGTAATTCTACAGAATGTTTGGCAACCACTTGTTTTCTGTCAAAGTCATGTCAATATACAGATGGATTCCATTTTCACAGCGACCCAAATAAAGTGATATTCAAGATTAAAATTTGGGATGAAATAACTATTAATGTGTGAAATGCCTTAAGGAATTTATGCAGTAATGCAGAACTGTGATGAAATGCAATAAAAGCTAACTAAATTATAAAATTGCTCAGGAAAATTGATGAAGTTGGATATATTATTATGATGACCATTGGCAATTTCATGTAATCACACTATAGCAACAGCAAAGGGAATATTTTTAACTTGCACATTGTGTAATTCTTAGAATTAGTGAATCTGGCCAGAAATAACTCCTAATGTTTACATAAAGAAATTACATATCCCTTGGGAAAAGTGGTGTTTGTTACTATTAAGACACATTGTAAAACTTCAGTGATACATTGTAAACAATTTTATCTGCATGTGATAGTCTGCATAGTGGTGAAACTCTTCCAAGTCATGAAGGAGATCCTCTGAAACTGAGCTAACATGACAACATGAGGCACAGGAACACTGATCTTTCACAGAGTTGACTGTTAATTAACCTTATGAGCTTTAACATTATCTGAGATTAATGGATTTAATCACATTTAATAAAAGAAACTTAATGGGAAGTCTGTGCAAAGTTATGCAAACTGTCTTTACTTCATTATTTCCATGACCCTTTATTGATGGTAAACCATGTAGGTGGTAGTCTTAGGCTTTGAAGTTATAGCAACAAATGAAACCATGTTTGTGTTCTTATAGAATTTAGTGGCACTTAATTTATAGTTCATTAGGAGAGGCATCTAATTAAAAATACATATATATTATATAGCTATATAATATAGAAATATATGATATTCATATAAATATATAGAGTTCATATACATATATTTAAAATATATATATAAAATGTTGTAAGGATCAAGGTTTTATTGGAAAAAAAAGTGAAGTCTGTCAATCGTGTCTGACTCTTTGCGACCCCATGGACTGTAGCCTACCAGGCTCCTCCATTGATGGGATTTTCCAGGCAAAAGCACCGGAGTGGGTTGCCATTTCCTTCTCCAATGGGGGAAAAAAAAAAAGGAGCAGTTTAGATAATAGAAACTGAGAAGGTGCCATTTTAAGAACATGACCAGGTAGGAGTCTCTGAGGGAGTGAAATTTGAGCAGACATCTGAAAGTACATTAATAATCTAAGCAAAGAGATTTCCAGTTCAAAAAAATAGGAGTATATGAGTGGAAATATTTTTCAAAGACCAGCAATAAAACTGGAATGAGCAGAGACATACATAGAAGAAACAGAGCTGCTCTGGAGCAGATCATGGAGGTGTGCAGTGGATCATGTTGAGCATGGTTAAATTTAGATTTTACTCTGAAATGAATATAAACCCATTAGAGGGTTTTGAGCAGGAAAAGGACATGAGCTGACTTATTTATAAGTGAGAAAAATCTATCTGAATATGGAAAGTTATAGTTTTAAGTAACTTTGCTTGAATACAGGTACATGCTTTGAGTCTACTAAGGTGATACTATTATCCTGATGAAATACTAATTTAGAATAGTACTTAAAGGGATTTTACCCAGAGGAAATGATAGTTTACCCTATGCTAGGAAGGTTCTATAAACACTTTATTCTTCCTGTGGAATATATGTATCACATCTATGTACGATTTTTTAAGTAGTGATAAAATGAACATGTCCTCCCGGCTTCTGCCACTGACCTCGGACGTGGGGTAGCTCCTCTAGGCCGCACTTAGTGCGGTGGTGAAAGCCGCCCTCGCTTAGTGCGCCCAGTGACAGCCGCATGGAACAACAGACTGCATTCAAATAGGAAAAGGAGTACGTCAAGGCTGTATATTGTCACCCTGCTTATTTAACGTATATGCAGAGTACATCATGAGAAACGCCAGACTGAAAGAAACACAAGCTGGAATCAAGATTGCCGGGAGAAATATCAATAACCTCAGATATGCAGATGACACCACCCTTATGGCAGAAAGTGAAGAGGAACTAAAAAGCCTCTTGATGAAAGTGAAAGTGGAGAGTAAAAAACTTGGCTTAAAGCTCAACATTCAGAAAACGAAGATCATGGCATCCAGTCCCATCACTTCCTGGGAAATAGATGGGGAAACAGTAGAAACAGACTTTATTTTCTTGAGATCCAAAATCACTACAGATGGTGATTGCAGCCATGAAATTAAAAGACGCTTACTCCTTAGAAGAAAAGTTATGACCAACCTAGATAGCATATTGAAAAGCAGAGACATTACTTTGCCGACTAAGGTCCATCTAGTCAAGGCTATGGTTTTTCCTGTGGTCATGTATGGATGTGAGAGTTGGACTGTGAAGAAGGCTGATGGCTGAAGAATTGATGCTTTTGAACTGTGGTGTTGGAGAAGATTCTTGAGAGTCCCTTGGACTGCAAGGAGATCCAACCAGTCCATTCTGAAGGAGATCAACCCTGAGATTTCTTTGGATGGAATGATGCTAAAGCTGAAACTCCAGTACTTTGGCCACCTCATGTGAAGAGTTGACTCATTGGAAAAGACTCTGATGGTGGGAGGGATTGGGTGCAGGAGGAGAAGGGGATGACAGAGGATGAGATGTCTGGATGGCATCACTGACTCGATGGACATGAGTCTGAGTGAACTCTGGGAGTTGGTGATGGACAGGGAAGCCTGGCGTGCTGCGATTCATAGGGTTGCAAAGAGTGGGACATGACTGAGTGACTGAACTGAACTGAACTGAACTGAAAGTGAACATGTATAGTCTCTACCCAGATTATATTAAGCCCCACATGCCCATTTCTAGAGGTCTTTCAAGAAGTTTTATATTTCTAAGAATTTTTTTTATCTCTGATTATTAAAATATAATTTCTAATATTGTGATGCTGGCATACAAAAATGGATTATTGTGTTTAGCTTCTATGTGTCCTATGATCTTGCTAAATTTATTTATTTGATAGTCTTTATTTATTAAGATTGTCTTTACAAAGACTCTTGTTATCTGCAAATAGAGACAGTTTTATTTTTTGCCTTATAATCTTCATTTTATTCTTATTTACTTCTTACAGTTATTACCTCCAGAAAAGTGGTGAGAAGCAGATTTCTTTCCAGGCTTCCTGATTTTAGGGGGAACTTGTCCATTTTTACCTTTAAATATGTCATCAGTGAGGTTTGGTAGATGCCCTTTATCACTTACCTTCTGTTTTATTTTTCAGACTTTTTATCATGAATAAACCATCTAATCATGATTTTCTTCATCACATGAAGGCCATCTTAATGTAGGTCATCTCTTATTGTCTTTTCCCTTAAAGGTAGATCAAAGTTTCTTGGTTTGTGTATTCCAAGTAATTTTGGATTGTATTCTGTATACTCTGAA
The DNA here is from genome assembly GCF_001704415.2 of Capra hircus. NCBI lineage: Eukaryota > Metazoa > Chordata > Mammalia > Artiodactyla > Bovidae > Capra > Capra hircus. The sequence goes on from NC_030812.1 coordinate 13,477,768, forward strand.
TGTTAGAAACACTCTAAATTCTGTTTTCTTTTACATATTTTTTATTCTGAAAAGTGTTGATTTTGGTTTGTTTGTCTTAGCAGGCAATAATTTGGCCCTAACCAAACTGAAAGCTCTCTCTTAGGTGGAAACCTAAAGTATAATTCATTCTCAGCAAGAGTTTGTTTGGTACATTTGTAGTTCAGAGGTAACCCAGATGGTTGGGAAGACTTTGTACATAACATTTGAGGTGCCCAATCAAGGTTTTTCTCTTTTTAAAAATTAAAACCTCAGTTTTCTCACAACTGTGAATGCCTTACATTCTTTCTCTGATTTCTTTGCTTTTGTTTTAGGATTTTATCCTTTATACAATGCACTGACTTTAGGCAGCTCTCCAGCTAACACTGGAAAAATGTGGAATGACTTCCAAGTATTGACTTCCCTTCAGAATCTTGCTGCCTTTTGGATAGTTTTTATAAGCTTTCTGTGTGCATTTTACTTTAAGCTTATATTTGCTATCTGTGGCATAGCTGGATTTGGTAGGAACTACCTAACCAGATGATAAGCAAAAGTCTTTATTCTTTTATTTGTAATTTTAATAAAAAATTTAATTTAAAATTATTTTTTAATTTTTAAAAGTGATCTGAGATTTAAAATTTTAAGTAAATTTTGTGTGAGCAGCTCTTAAAGGTTTGTAACTGTGTTTTCTTCAAGCTCTTACTTGACAGTTTAGCAGGATATTATGCCTCTTTAGATAGTTACTTCTCCAACTGAAATTTATGGCCTATCTTGATTTGCAGATGATATTGTCCTATGTATAGAAAAATCCCAAAGAATCTACCAAAAACTTGTAGGGATTAATAAATGAAGTTAACAAAGTTACAGGGTACATACAAATACACAAAAATAGTGTTTCTGTATAGCAGAAATGATCAATAAAAAAAGGACGTTAAGAAAGCAATCCTATTTACAAGAGCATAGAAAAGAATAAAACATCTAGAAATAAATTTAATCAAATATATGAAAAACTTATATATTGAAAACTATAAAACAATACTGAAGGAAACTAAAGACAGAAATACAGTGGAAAAAAAAATCTGTGTCCATGGATTTGATGACAAAATATTGTTGAGTTGCCAAAATTCCCTGAAGTTATCTACAGATTAGTGAAATCCCTACCAAAATTCACAATGGCCTATTTTGCAGATATGGAAAAAGTAGATTCTGAAATTCATATGGAATTACAAGGTACCTAAAGTTATCAAAATAATACTGAAAAAGAACAACAAAGATGGAAGGCTCACAATTCCAGATTTCAAAACTTGCTACAAAGCAAGCAATATAAAACAATATGATATTAGCATAATGATGCAAATTTAACCCAAGTGGTAGAATTGAGAATCCCAAAATAAACTCATACATTTGTGGCCCTATCCTGTTGAATAAGTTGCTAAGAACATTCAATGGGCTAAACGTAATTTCTTCAATAAATTATAAATCAACTGACTGGATATAAATAGGCAGTAGAATGAGGTTGACCTTCTACTTCATGTAAAAATCAACTCAAAATATATCAGTGACCTAAATAGAAGAGCTAAAAGTATGAAAATCTTAGGAAAAAAATGGTATAAATTTTCATGATTTTTGACTATGAATTCATAGTAGTGGATTCCTAGAAATGACACTGAAAGAATGAGCAGCAAAAGAAAAAAATATATATATACACATATACGTGTGTGTGTATGTATGTATATATATATATATATATATATATATATGGGCTTCATCAAAACTAAATGCTCTGAGTATCAAAGAACATTATCAACTCAGAGGAGAGTCAGTCTTTATAACAGCAGAAACTACTTTCACGTCATATATCTGATAAGGGTTTAGCACCTAAAATATATAAAGAATGCTTACAACTCCACAACAAACAGACAAATGAAACAAATACAAAAGAGGGTGTGTCAGGAGTTTTGTCTCTGGAGGAGAATGATCCTCTTAAGGGTAAGGGAATAAACGTCCAAGAACCTTAAAAAGAAGAAGGACAACTGACTTGAACAGTTATTTTGCAAAGAAGATATACAAACATTCAATGAACAAACACATGAAAAGATGCTCAACATCATTGATCATTATGGAAATGTAAATCAAAACCAAAATAGCATACTACTTCACACCCAGTAGGTTGGCTTTGATGGTGAGGATAAAAATGAGAATTGAAAAAAGAAAAAGAAATTAGAAGAAGGAAAAGGAAAAGGAGAAGGAGAAAAATAAGTGTTGGTGAGGATGTGAAATAGGTGGAGTCCTCACGCATTTCTGGTGGGAATATGAAAGCGTAAAGCACTGGCAAGCAGTTAACAGTTCCTCAAAAAGTTAAACAGGATTTCTGCATGACCTCATGATTCCACTCCTGGGTACAGATCCAGAATAATTTAAAAAATACTGAAACAGACACCTGTACCAGAATTTTCTAGTAGCACTACCCACCACAGTCAAAAGATGGAAACAACCCAACTGTTCATCAGTAGATGAATGGAGAAAAAATAATGTGGTATATATGTTCTTATTTAGTCATTAAAAAAGAGTGAGGTACTGACATACTACAATTCTGAATAAATCTTGAAATCTATGTGGAAAAAGCCAAACATAAAATGTCACATATTATATAATTCCATATATATGAAATAGCCAGAATAGGCAAATCCCTAGAGACCGAAAGCAGATTGGTGGTTGTCAGGGCAGTGAGTGGGGTTTGGGGATAAAAGAGTGAATAAAGAGTGGCTGCTGGATACGTACAGCTTTTCCTTTTGGGGTGCTGAAAATATCTTGAAACTAGTTAGAGGTGATGGTAGCTTTCAGTGGTTAGTTTTTGTTCTGTGAATTTCTCCTAAGAAAAATTACACCAAGTTAACCTTTTTTTGAGAAGACCCTGATGCTAGGAAAGATTGAAGGCAGAAGAAGAAGGGGACGACAGAGGATGAGATGGCTGGACGGCATCACCAACTCAATGGACATGGGTTTGGGTGAACTCCAGGAGTTGGTGATGGACAGGGAGGCCTGGCGTGCTTCAGTGCATGGGAGTGCAAATACTTGGACACGACTAAGCGACTGAACTGGACTGAACTGAACTGAACCTTTTTTTACATACTAGATTGGCAGAAATTCAAGTTTTACAGTGTATTCTGTTGGGAAGGCTGTGGGGAAACGTGCTTTCATGCATTGCTGATGGGAATGCAAAATATCAATAGTATAGATGCCATCAAGTGTAATTTGGCAATAGATAGCATTTACTGTTTGACTCAGCAATTCACTTCTAAGAATAGTTCCCATATTTGCAGTAGTAAAAAGGCCAAATGATGTCTGCACAAGGCTATTCAGTGGAACTCTGTAATATAACAGCATAAGAGGAGAGATGAGATACATCTGTATCTGTAGGAAATGGTTGAGTAATTCATGGTTCATCCACACCACGGGTGTGTGTAGAAAGATTGTAGAAAGATTGACACACTCTGTGGAGAAATCACTCAGGTGGGTTGTTCCATGAAAAACAAAAGGTAAATGTCCAGAATAGGCAAATCTCTAGAGACATAGATTGGTCCGTGGCTAGGAAGAGGCTTTCCTGTTGATTCAGTGCTAAAGCTGCCTGCCAGTCTCGGAGATGTGGGTTTGATCCCTGGATCAGGAAAATCCCTGGGAGAAAGAAATAACAACCCACTCCAGTATTCTTGCCTGGGAAATCCCATGGCCCTGGGAGCCTGGTGTTCTCCATGTGGTCACCAAAGAATCAGTTATGACTTAGTAACTGAACAACAAACAGCAATGGCTGGGAGGAGGGCGACTGGGAGATGTGGAGATTAGGGGTCTGGGTAGTTGAAAGTAATCTAAAATTTAATGGTAACAAATGAACAGGTCTACATTTTTTTAATTGACTTGTAAACTTAAATGGGTGAGTTTTATAGTATGTCAATTATATCTTAGTAAAGTTGTTATAGAAAAAGAGAATAAGGGATCAATTTACTATATGAACTCTGTTCTCTGTCAGATTGCATATAATCAGTCATTTATCTACAGTGAATAATCTAGAGGAAATGGTTCAAATTAAGAGAGATTTTCATAAAATATTGTTATCTGAGGAGACCTCCACAGTGGGGGCAGGGGTGGGAAGAAGTCTACAGTAAATTAAAAAGTCAGGGAAATAATTTTTTAAATAAAGCAGAAAGTGCTCCCTTATCTGGAAGGCCAGGAACCAAATTATTGGGAGCAAAGTGAAATGGATTCAGAATGACTTGGTACTTCTTTCTTGCCTGATACAGAAATATTTCAGGTTGGCTCATGAAGAGACAGAAAAGCCAATGAAAACATAGGAACTAAAAGTATCAGTAAGTTGATCTGGTATCTAATCTTGCCAGGATTGGCTGTAGATGATTTATAAGAAAAAGTCTAGAAGGTTCCACATGAGGACATTACAGCTAGAATTACAAAAGGTGCCTAGGAAAGAGCTAGGTTGTTGGTCTTCATTTCAATAACAAAAGTTATTTGTGTATTTTCACAGTCAACAAATTGGAAGAAAATAAAACTGAGGTGAAAACCAGGCCCCAAAAGTGATGGTAAAAGAAGAGTAAGCCAAATTCTTGGAGGCTGCAAGATGTCAGATGATAATATAAATAGACAAAAAGTAGCCGATTATAAATTAACCACAAGGAATAATTTTGCAGTGATTTAAAGCAATTAAAAAGTCACATCATCACATTAAAATCACTTTAATATTCAAATTATGTCACCTGTCAAAACAAGGTTTTAAAAAGAATAGTTTTCATGTGAAACTTTCCATAGTAAATTTAAGGACATTCAATCCCTGATTATGTTTTCATGAGTGAAGGGCACATGAATGAAATTAGCCCTATAGATAATTTGACTGATCTATATATAGTAGGTACTGATGATTGAATATTTGTGGGGTTAATTTTATGATTAAAATTTACTTAACGCACTTTAATGTTTTATAAAACGGATAATATATGCACAGAGAAAGGATTCACCTTTAATCTGACAAATTAGTTTTCTTGATTGTAAGAAATCTATATTAGAAGATATAAAGTAGTGTTCTTAGCACCCAATGCTGATAGGGGACCTGATATGGAAAGAATGAACTCCCCTCTCCTTTTCTTAGAACTCTGAACATTATCCAATTCAGTCCATTTAAAAACAAAGGGAAAATCTTGTTTGAATGATAAACATTTTATAGGAGAGTTTTTTATTGCAAATTATAGGAAATATGAGTTTTCTCATTTCCTCACCTTACTTCCTCCTCAAAATATTTTGGATGCTTCCCAAGTGTTATTTCATATACTGAAATCCGAGATGTAATAGGTTATTATATTTCCTTGTAGATTTTTACTCTAAAATATGGATTCAGGATTAAACTCTACTGCTACTTTAGTTTCTTTTGGCATGTTATCTTCTTTTCAAATGTTATCCAAATGGAACAGAAATGTTCTCTCACAATTCACAGGAGTAAAAAATATTTTTGTTGGTTTGGTTAATCTTTTAAAATTTGTTCCCATTTTTACTACTGTATAGAAACAATCTAAAAGGAGTATTTTAAATCTGAGGAGAGAAATGCTACATGGCAGAGACCAAGAGATTTGCTTATTTAATTTGTGATGATTGAAAATTATGATATGAGGTCAATATCTGGCAATTACTTTTATAAACAGCATATTATTTTATTATTGTTATTGTTTTTACATTATTGTGGTTTATGAAAATTATCTCAGCAATTTCCTTTTTTTCAGATAAAATATTGTCTTCTTAGTAGTTTCTCTATACCAAGCCATAAGCTTCTTAAAGTTTATATTTCACTTTATACATAGTCATTTTGTTAGTATTCTTTTTGACAAGCTTTTACACATAGTTGACTTTAACATTAATCACCAGTATGCAATTTATTTCTGAAATCTGCAATCTAAGTATCACATAGTTAACATTGTGCCTCATTGTTTTATTTTTTCTCTTAATGAGACATGTATCTCTCATTAATTTGATTATTTTTCAGCATAGTTTTGCAAAACTAAATTGTGTTAAAATATAATACATTTATACTAAGGCTTTAAGTGCTGCCATTTTTTATATTTTTATTTTCTAAATGTTTACTGTGCATTTACTGTGTATTTACTAAGCACTGAAAATGATGGTTAGCCAAAGGAAAGCTATGTTAGCACCTATGGTGACTATAAATACTGTTGCATAATTATTTATAGAAATGTAACTTCAAGTTAGAAAAATAGATGTTGCTTTAAAATTTTAAAAGGGGAGCTGATCTATCATGGATGTAATGATATCAGTAAATGTGCTGAATATGTTCAGTTTTAGTTGACTTCTAGAAGAAGATTGAAAAGAGTAGGAATTAATAAAGTAAATATATAAAGGGATCACAAATTCTAGAAATGTGGAAAATTCCTAGGGAAAGTGAGAAAATACTGGCTGCAAATCACTAAAAGAAAGTTGCTATCAGACCCTTTTTGACATTTTCTGATAGTATCTTATAGTGACTTTATCAATATCTCACTACTGACCAGATGGAAGTATTATTGATGGGAATGTAAACTGGTACAGCCACTATGGGGAGCAGTATGGAAGTTCCTCAAAAACTAAAAATAGAGCTACTCAGCAATTCCACTCCTGGGTATACATCTGGAAAAAATGAAAACACTAATTTGAAAAAGATGCATGTACCCCAGTGTTTGTAGCTGCACCACTTACAATAGCCAAGATATGGAAGCAAATCAAATGTCTATTAATAGATGAATGATTAAAGAAGTGGTAAATATATACATAATGGAATATTATTCAGTCATAAATAAGAATGAGATACTGCTGTTTGCAACAACATGGATGGACCTGGAAAGTGGATGGACCTGGTAAATATGCTCGGTGGAAATAAGTCAGACAGTGAAAGACAAGTACTGTACTGGTATCAATTAGCTGTGAAACCTAAAATATAACACATATGTATATAGCAAAACAGGAACAGACAGATTATAGAAAATACAATTAGTGGTCACCAGTGGGGAGAGGGAAGTTGAGGGCATGTTAGGGTTATTAGATCTGAAGATACAAGCTACTATATAAAAACAAGAGTATAATCTAAAAATACTGAATTGCTATGCTGTACACCTAAAGTTAATATAATATTATAAATCAACTATCGTTCAATAAACAACAACAGTAGACTTGGTCTGTCAGGTGCTAAATCTCCTGATAGTATGAAAAAGTGAAAGTGAAAGTGAAAGTCCCTCAGTCCTGTCTGACTCTTTGTTACCCCATGGACTGTATAATCCATGGAATTCTCCAGGCCAGAGAACTGGAGTGGGTAGCCTTTCCCTTCTCCAGGGGATCTTCCCAACCCAGGGATTGAACCCAGGTCTCCAGCATACCAGCTGAGCCACCAGGGAAGCCTTCCTGATTGTATAAAGTGAAGTTGCTCAGTTGTGTCCAACTCTTTGCGACCCCATGGACTGTAGCCTACCAGGCTTCTCAGTCCATGGGATTTTCCAGGCAAGAGTACTGGAGTGGGTTGCCATTTCCTTCTCCAGGGGATCTTCCCAACCCAGGGATCGAACCCAGGTCTCCCGCAAGGAGGCAGATGCTTTACCCACTGAGCCACGAGGGAAGCCCCTGATTATATAGATAAAACCAAAGTCTTAATCACAATATGGATGAAGTGTCATAATCTGGCCCCACCCTACCTTTCAATCTAATTTTCTGTTCCATCACATTATATAATCTACATTCCTGACAAACAATATGGTAAAATCTCAGAGGTCATAAACCAAATCTTATTTATCTTTCTGTCTCTCTCAGGACCTGGCAAAATGTCTTGCTCTAGTAGTAACTCAATAAATATTTATTAAATTTTCATTAAAATGTAGTTTCAAATGTAAAAAACAAAACAGATACCACTTACCAGATAGAAAAGCAGAAAAACTCTTGTGTTGTTTTAATTATTAATTTGTTTTAAGAATAAAAATCTACTTAGCCAAAATGATATAATAAATATTCTATAATAACTGTTGCCTAACCCAGAGTGTTTAGTTTTCTATAAAGTTTTAATTAATCCCTTAGCAAAATAAGTATAGTGTCAAATATGTAAACCTTTTTGAAATATTTTGTTTTTGTTTTCATAAACACGTAATTTATTTTGTTTTGCTTTGTTTTCCATAGTTTATTAGAAGTCTTGAATGTTAAATCTACTTGGTGGTCTATTAATAAACATAACACTGATTAATGTTTCTTTATCTGAGAAACTCATTACTGCTGTCTGAAATTCTGTCATTTTTTAATGTAGTAAATTATAATGGGGACTTGTCATATAAATTAATAAACTGATGAGTTCACTTTTCAGTTATACTAACAAATTATATTGCTAACTAAAAAACAAATTTCCTCATTATAAAATGTAGTTGAGATATTATTTGAGATACATTTTTAGTAAAGTTTCTAATGAAATTCTAAAGCCAGATGGTTGGTATTTTTGTCATTATGAGATGACTTACATTCTTGGCGTTCTGTGGTTTTGTTTTATAATTCTGTGTTGCGCTCCTCGGTTAATTTATGCCTTCTAACCAGTTATCTAACTCTAAGCTCAGGTCACTTAGGGAGAAATCTGTGGCAAAACTTCAGACAACATCTTTGACTTTATGCCTTACCGTGATGAGGAAGGAGTTTTATTACTCCTCTGCTGGCCTAGGGTATTGGGTAGGGGAACTTCATTGATGTTGTGCTAAGTACATTAAGTGGATTCCTTACTTAAATCCCACAACAATCTTTTCAGGAATGAATTCTTTCTATTCCTATTTAATATGAAGAAAGTGGCTTTCCCCTGGTCACACAGCAGTAAAACGTACCCAATTGTTTTTTCTCCTGTAATTTTCAGGTCCATGTAGTTGGCATCTTCTGAGGTAGCCATTAAGCTCTGTTGCTTCTAAGAGAGCTAGAGCCAGTAGTTGTGTTTTTAGGTTGAGCAAGCTGATAGGAGTGCTCACACTTCCATCTTCTATTTGTGTGGCCTTGAGAGATTTATGTAACCTCTCAGCTTCAGTCTCTAAAAAAATGAGGATAGTAATAGCACTTTTCTTTTGAGGTTATTGAGATAAATAGCATAAAGTGTGTAAACCATATTGCCCAGTGCCTTTCACTGTTATTATTCTCAACTAGTAACCTAATCAGAACTTGAGGCTTTTCACCAACAGCCTGGTTTAGGTGAGTTGTCTCTAACTAGCTGTTTATGTAATTAGAATAAATTTACTACCTCTAAGGATTTTTATGAAGATTTTAAACTGATAGTGTATATAATGCTCCTAGGATAGTGTCTGACATATTGTTAGCCTTAACATGTTTGATTTCTTACTCTGTGTGAATTACCTTGGCTACAAGCTTCATGTATGGGGAATGGAACTGTGGAAGATGGAGGGACCACCAACTGAGTTTAAAACTCTTTATGAGTTTTTAAGTTTATATGGAACAGTGTTTGGGTACTAGTATTTGGATTGAGAAAGATATTCGAAGGTGCCAAGTTGCAAGTGTATGATTTATGTGGCTTTTCAAATTAATATGTTATAAAGGAACTTGGCCACTGACATGCCAATTCTGCTCTTAAAAGTTTAACAGCATTACATAATGAAATAAGAACCTGTGTTTTTAATGTCTAATAATGCAAATTTCACCACCTTTTGAAATACAGCTTTTTAAATTAATTTTAGCCTGATAAAATATCTTAAAATATGTAGAAAAGTAATTCTTTAACTGTGTGAAACAACTATCTATTAAACTGACCTCAATGAAAATATAGTTATACTAAACAAATTTAATACTGAATATGATTTTTTTTGTCTCTGTGGAAAGGTCTTATTAATTCCTGAGTAAGATCTGTGAAAAGACCACATACAAGTAATATTCAATGTGATCTGTCTCAGTAAAATCAATTTTGGTGGTCAATTGTAAAAATTTCATAACAAAGATTAAACATTATATAATTTTGTAGAAAGAGTTTTAAATCATTGTATAAAATGGATTACTAAACCCTTTATGCCATTTAAAGATATTATCATTTAGTAGAAATTTATACTATTTTAACTTTATTAAGTTTTACATTAATCCTTTGAATCATATTCAGAGATCTGAGTCATTTCTACAGTTTCTAGGACATAATCCAAGTGTCTTATAGCATGAATATTCCATGTCTGAACTGTGGATTACATGCTTTTTAACAAAAGTCAACTGTATATGATCACTTACATAAATATATATTTTTAAACTCTTAAAATTGGCATATGTATTATGCTAAATACAAGTCAATTTATATATTATTCACTTACATAAAATATCACTCTACAGGCTTGGCTTTATAATTAGTGTCATTAATGAAATTATAAAGAGAAATTTTTATTGTATGTGCCATACATATTTGTTTTAGAACCTAACTTCTAAATAAGACTACTTCTGATTTTGAATTCAACATTTTTGTAAAACAACATAATTTTCTTCAAAATTTTGCTACTACCCTACATTACAGAAAAATTTAAAACTCTTCCAGTAATATAAGACAATGCATCAATTGTGCTTTAGGTATTTGAATTTCTTTTGTTGTTATTTTAGTTTTGCTTTTAAGAATACCAAACCAGAAGCCTTTCAGACATTTAAAAAATAATAGCAAGTTGATCTAATATTATAACATCCTCATTGATAGAATTAACTTTTTTTGTCTGTAAATTCAAACACTGTGGAAGCAGCAAAAATAAATATTCATAAATACTCTACATTCAAATATAAAATTTTCAATAAGACATAAAGAAATTGCATCCCCATCACAGTTCAGAATATTTCTGTTGACTATAAGCAATCAATTCAATTAGTCAACACAAATGAGCAATATATACAAACACTTTTCTAGGCAAAGGCACTACAGCAATGAACAAAACAAAGAATTTTTACCCATAGTAACCTTATTTAGTGGGAAAATTAGGACAAAAGGGAGGAATAGTTAATATAATTGTATGGAAAATGGTGATGTATACTAAAGAGAAAAATAAGAGGGGCTTCAGAAGGTGGTTATGGAGTTGCATAAAAGAAAATGTAGGTTTTGTAAAATTAAATAGAATAGTCAGAGGAGAGTTCATTGAAAATTGACATTTTATAAAGATTTGAGGACTGGTGCATGCTACAGTCCATGGACAACTGAGCAACTGAACTGAACTGAAAGATTTGATGTAGAAAGGGAGTTTGGTCATGCAAGTATGTGAAAGAACATGTTAGGTAGAGAAAACAGAAGTGCAAATATCCTGAGGCATACAACAGTTAAGAGGTCAGTCAGCAGAGAGGATGGTAGTCGATGTTGAAAATAAGACAGCACGGCCAAAAATGGAGTTGTTCATGGTAAGCCCTGTGTCACTGTCTTTGAAAGATCTACCTAAAAATCAAGGATTTAGTAACTTACCCAATAATTTAATGTGCTTCATATTATCTCTGTGTGACACCAAAAATTAAATTGTCTTTTGCTGAGATGGTACAGAGAAGGTGATGGCACCCCACTCCAGTACTCTTGCCTGGAAAATCCCATGGACAGAGGAGCCTGGTAGGCTGCAGTCCACAGGGACTCAAAGAGTCAGACACGACTGAGCGACTTCAGTTTCACTTTTCACTTTCATGCATTGGAGAAGGAAATGGCAACCCACTCCAGTGTTCTTGCCTAGAGAATCCCAGGGATGGGGGAGCCTGGTGGGCTGCCCTCAATGGGTTCGGACAGTTGGACATGACTGAAGCAACTTAACACCAGCAGCAGCAGCAGAGATGGTGAAAAAAATAGATTTGCATTGGGAGGTAGGGGAGTAGAGTAATTGGAAGTTCAGATTGCAGTATATTGGTTTAACAATTGTATTAGTTATTCAGGTGAAAATGTCAAGTTAAGTAGGTTGATTACATGAGCTAGATGTGGAGAGAGAGCTATGGGCATGGGAGATAATAATCTAGGTGTTTTCAGAATAGTTAAAGCAATTCATGAGTTCACCAAAGATTTGATAGAAACTAGAATGTATGCCCAAACTAGATAGCATATGAAAAGTAGAGACATTACTTTACCAACAAAGGTCCGTCTAGTCAAAGCTATGGTTTTTCTAGTAGTCATGTATGGATATGAGAATTGGTCTATAAAGAAAGCTGAGCACTGAAGAACTGATGCTTTAGAACTGTGGTGTTGGAGAAGACTCTTGAGAGTCCCTTGGACTGCAAGGAGATTCAACCAGTTCATCCTAAAGGAAATCAGTCCTGAATATTCATTGGAAGGACTGAGGCTGAAGCTGAAACTCCTGTACTTTGGCCACCTTATGTGAAGAACTCACTCATTGGAAAAGACCCTGATGCTGGGAAAGATTGAAGGCAGGAGGAGAAGGGGATGACAGAGGATAAGATGCTTGGATGGCATCATTAATGTGATGGACAAGAGTTTGAGTAGTCTCTGGGAGTTGGTGGTGGACAGGGAAGCCTGGTGTGCTGCAATCCATGGGGTTGCAAAGAGTCAGACATGACTGAGCGGCTGAACTGAACTGAGAATGTAGATAAAAAATAAATCTGAAGAGATAAACCCTGGGCCCAACAACTTTTAGGGTTTGGGAATAAACTAAAGATACAGTGCCTGATGAATTATGGACAGAGGTTCGTGACATTGTATAGGAGACAGATATCAAGACCATCCCCATAGAAAAGAAATGCAAAAAAGCAAAATGTCTGCCTGAGGATGCCTTACAAGTAGCTGTGAAAAGAAGAGAAGTGAAAAGCAAAGGAGAAAAGGAAAGATATAAGCATCTGAATGCAGAGTTCCAAAGAATAGCAAGAAGAGATAAGAAAGCCTTCCTCAGTGATCAATGCAAAGAAATAGAGGAAAAGAACAGAGTGGGAAAAACTAGAGATCTCTTCAACAAAATTAGAGATACCAAGGGAACATTTCATGCAAAGATGGGCTCGATAAAGGACAGAAATGGGATGGATCTAACAGAAGCAGAAGATATTAAGAAGAGGTGGCAAGAATACACAGAAGAACTGTACATAAAAGATCTTCATGACCAAGAAAATCACGATGGTGTGATCACTCACCTAGAGCCAGACATCCTGGAAGGTGAAGTTCTAGTGGGCCATAGATAGAAAGCATCACTATGAACAAAGCTAGTGGAGGTGGTGGAATTCCAGTGGAGCTATTTCAAATTCTGAAAGATGATGCTATGAAAGTGCTGTACTCCATATGCCAGAAAATTTGGAAAACTCAGCAGTGGCCACAGGACTGGAAAAGGTCAGTTTTCATTCCAATCCCAAAGAAAGGCAATGCCTAAGAATGCTCAAACTAATGCACAACTGCACTCATCTCACACACTAGTAAAGTAATGCTCAAAATTCTCCAAGCCAGGCTTCAGCAATATATGAACCATGAACTTCTAGATGTTCAAGCTAGTTTTAGAAAAGGTAGAGGAAGCAGAGATCAAATTGCCAACATCTGCTGAATCATGGAAAAAGCAAGAAAGTTCCAGAAAAACATCTATTTCTGCTTTACTGACTATGCCAAAGCCATTGACTGTGTGGATCCCAATAAACTGTGGAAAATTCTGAAAGAGATGGGAATACCAGACCACCTGACCTGCCTCTTGAGAAATCTGTATGCCGGTCAGGAAGCAAGTTAGAACTGGACATTGAACAACAAACTGGTTCCAAATAGGAAAAGGAGTATTTCAAGGCTGTATATTGTCACCCTGCTTATTTAACTTATATGCAGTGTACATCATGAGAAATGCTGGGCTGGAAGAAGCACAAGCTGGAATCAAGATTGCCGGGAGAAATCTCAATAACCTCAGATATGCAGATGTCACCACCCTTATGGCAGAAAATGAAGAGGAACTAAAAAGCCTCTTGATGAAAGTGAAAGAGAAGAGTGAAAATGTTGGCCTAAAGCTCAACATTCAGAAAACAAAGATCATGGCATCCGGTCCCATCACTTCATGGGAAATAGATGGGGAAACAGTGTCAGACTTTAATTTTTGGGCTCCAAAATCAGTGTAGATTGTGACTGCAGCCATGAAATTAAAAGACACTTACTCCTTGGAAGAAAAGTTTTGACCAACCTAGACAGCATGTTGAAAAGCAGAGACATTACTTTGCCAACAAAGGTCCATCTAGTCAAGGCTGTGGTTTTTCCAGTGGTCATATATGGATGTGAGAGTTGGACTATGAAGAAAGCTGAGTGCTGAAGAATTGATGCTTTTGAACTGTGGTGTTGGAGAAGACCCTTGAGAGTCCCTTGGACTGCAAGGAGATCCAACCAGTCCATTCTGAGGGAGATCAGCCCTGGGATTTCTTTGGAAGGAATGATGCTAAAGCTGAAGCTCCAGTACTTTGGCCAACTCATGCGAAGTGTTGACTCATTGGAAAAGACTCTGATGCTGGGAGGGGTTGGGGGCAGGAGAAGAAGGAGATGATAGAGGATGAGATGGTCTGAGTGAACTCCAGGAGTTGGTGATGGAAAGGGAGGCCTGGCATGCTGCAATTCATGGGATCGCTAAGAGTCACACACAGCTGAGCGATTGAACTGAACTGAATTGAACTGAACTGAACTGAAAGATTGAGAAGGAGACCTTAAAGACATAGAAGAAAAACCATGAGAACACGGGCTACAGGAAATTGCATGTAAACAGGAGGTGGGAATTGGTGATCACCTGTCACTTAATGAAGCAGGAAGAATGGGAATGGAGAACTGGTTTTATTCTAAACTTCTAGTTCAGAATTGTCAAATTTAAGAAAATATTGTTATTCAACAAAATAAACTTAGTTTTCAAATTAGAAAGTAAGGATAATATCTAATCATATTTTCCTATGCTGGCCAAGTAACTAGTTCTTGGTCTGTGCATCCTCAGTCACTTCAGTTGTGTCTGACTCTTTGTGACACTATGGACCATAGCCCACCAGGGTCCTCTGTCCATGGGATTCTCCAGGCAAGAACCCTGGAGTGGGTTGCCATGCTCTATTTCAGGGCATCTTCCGGTCCCAGTGATCGAACCCACATTCTTCCCACAGGGAATTCAGTCTGCTAATATGTAAATTAAAATTTCTGGCACTTGGAGAAAGAGGACATTGTTCCTGGCCCTTGAAAAATTGCCTGGAGACAGAAGTAGTCACTTCTGGGGGGAGATTTTTATTACTGTTACTCCATGCTGTGCTCATTACTTTATCTGTTCTTATTATTATTTTGCATGGAGGACTGATTTCTTTGCTTGATTTTAGACATGTGCTATTAGACTCTTAAATTTAAAGCTTGGTGTAATGAATGCTTTTTCTTTGACCTCTTAATTAAATCTGAAGTTCACCAGCCTCTTTTTAGTCATTTGACCCCCTTTTTTTCCACCTTGTCTCAGTTTTATTGAACCTCTCATTTTGACCAGGAGGACAGGTATCCTTCTGACATGATAGAATCCTTAGCCAACTGACGTTCAAATCTTAGACCGTTAGGTGCTTTCCTTTACTTCCTAATCTTTGACATGCTTTTTTGAAAGAAGAGAAAATTTGTTTGGCCACATTGAGGCTTCTTCACTATTTGGTGTCATCATTTGACTAGATCTGATATGTGAGCTGTTATAAAAAATGTGAAAATTTAATTTCCAATACAAGGTTGTCTAGAACTTCTCTTACTGTTGTACATCAGTGGAAGTTTGAGAAGGTGGTTACTCTATCAGTCTGGGTTCCTGAGTAACTGTGATAAGCAAAGCACTCACTTCCCACCCCACTGAAATATCATAGATGTACAGTAAAATATAAATATGCCTTTGTTGTTTTAAGCCCTTAGTTTGACATTTCATTTTTTGTTTTATTCTTGTCTTTTAAAAGATATAGCATAACCCAGATAATCCTGACTGAAATAGTCTTGTAGGAAGTCTGTCTCACAGTTTTTCAAAGGATCTAGAAGTCAGTGATCAGTAATGGATTTTATCATTTATATTGATTATTGAGTATATTTTCACATTTTTAATTTTTGTTGTAAAATATAAGTTTATTTGTGAATATATTTTAATTTAAAAAAATAAAGTTAATAAATTTTAAATAAAGCTTTCATTTTTAATATCAAATATAATTAATATTTTAGTAATAATTTCAATCTTTTTATTTTTGTTTATTACTAAGTTATTAAAATATTACTTTAGAGTTAAAAATTGCTCATCTTTTTTAAGCATTAAATACCTTCCAAGTACTATTCAAAGAGCTTAATGAGCATTGATTTATTGAATTAATTAGCCTAGATTAGGTCCTCTCCAAATGTTTATTGAGACATTTGATCTGCCAAAAAAATTTTTTTTAATTTGGTCTTGTCCAAGGCATCCATTAAGATATTTGCTCCATTAAGATATTGTGTACTCAGTAGTGTCTGACGCTTTATGACCCCATGGACTGTAGCCCACCAGACTTCTCTGTCCATGGAATTTTCCAGGCAAGAATACTGGAATGGGTTGCTTCCACCTCCAGGGGATCTTCCCAATCCAGGGATCAAACCTGCATCTCCTGTGTCTCCTTCCTGTTGCAACACAGATATTTGGTCTATGCCAAAAGTCCTTGAAATTTGGTCCTATCCAAAACATACATGAGCATATTTGGCCCACAAAAAAATGGGTCCTTAATATTTGAGTCTGTTAAAAATGTCCATGCTTAGAAAACATCCCTGGGTTCAAATAGCCTCCAATATACTTATTGGCCACTTCAATGTGAATGACCTTGGAGTTGAATACATAAGACATTTGTAAGGTTTTCCATACCTAAGGAATCCATCCATTCATTCATACATCCATACAGCCATAGATAACCATTTTCTGTTACCTGTCAATATGACACCTTTATTTGAAAATTCTTAGTGGAATATGGCAGAAATAGCATACTTACAAAAAACAAAGCTAGTGCTACCTTATAATAGCTTTTGTTACCATTTCCCTTCCTTTAATAGAGATAGGAATAAAAGGTACAAGTGTTGTGAAGAGGGGGTAACTTTCAGTGTCCAGTGTTCAACTAGTCAGGATTTGGAAATAGTATAATCATTCTATCAATAGATGGGAAAGGAAAACATAAGTACAAATTTGATGATGAAGAGGAAGTAAGGAAGACAGTGAATAGGTTAAAATGACATATGGAAGAACCAAATGCAGTACTATCACAGGTACTTGAACTCTCCATGATATTCATGATGAAGAGCAGAAAGAAACTCATTAAAGAAGCAAGTAAATTGAATTTAAAGCAGATATCGACCTCCAAATCCAACTTTATTGCATGGAATTGGAATTCCAGAGAAGTATAAAGTGACCAGAAGTAGAGCAGTTTTTTATCCATGATCCTAGTGCTTAAGATGATGAAAGAATTATTTACACACCTTATGATAATATTTGACATTTAAGTGTCACTACCACATTGTTCAGTGATGGCACCTTCACAATGGCACTGACACAGCTCACTGAGTCATGTATGTGCAGTCCGTAGTGCTGGGTTATAGTATGATGCTGATTTATGCACTAACAGTGAAAACACCAGAAGACACTGATATATATATGTATTTTTTTTTGGAGAAAGTACTTGTGTTTGCATAAGAAAGAAATCTCAGAATTAATCCTTCATTGTGCATGATGGATTTTGAAATTGCAAATATGAATGCATTTGACTACTCCTACCAAATGTACTCATAAAAAGTTGATCGTTTCACTCTTCACAATCACTGTGGTGAAAATATCTTATGTAGGTCTCACATGGGAGTATATGAAAAATAGAAAATAATGCATGTAAGTGTACGTCCATGTTGTTTGGACTTCTTCCATTTGTGGATTTAGAAGATGTAAATGAAATCTTGAATACACTGTGGAGAAAACTGAAGAAAGTTTAGATGACCTGTTGTATTAGGTTGAGAGAGTGAAAGTCCACGTAAGGTGTGGTAGAGATAGAAGAAAACCAGAAGCTCCAAGATTTCCACCAGAAACATGGAATGACTATACACCCATAGTGAACAGCAGTCATAGAATGAACAATGCCGTGGAAGACTGGCATAGCAAATTTCAAAAGCTTATGGTAGTGCATCACCTTCAATTTGGATATTTAAGTGTTACAAGACAAACATAAAAGCAGTGACAGGAGAAAATCTCAAGGATATTTTGGCAAAGTTAAATGTTTCTATTGTTTAACAAATCATGGGCTAAATGTCTCAATGGGATGTGTTGGACAGGATGAAATGTCCTCAAAGATTAAGTGTTCACAAAAACCTGTGAGATACTTTTTATCTCTATTTAATGGCTGAGAAAAAGAGGCAAAGAATGAATAACTTTTCCCAAGCATACTCAATTAGAGTTTCTGAAAGATATTTTACAGGAGCATGTTGTAGACGAACCCAGAAAGTCTAATGAGACCTGTACTCTTAACCACTAGAGTAGATTCCTCTGTGAATAGATATTCTTTATACACATTATTTTAGATGTTTTATAATGTACCTGACATTTAGCTAATATTGGACATTAATATTCTTTCCACTATTTTACATGAATCATTTTGAAATAAATGTTGGATAATATTTCCTCCTTGTAATTCAGAATATTTCTGTGATGTAGGTGCCTACAAGTACCTATTCTGATTTAAGGAATGTAAAATTTTTAGCATGTTGAATAAAAAGTTCCATATTGATATTTGTCATAATTATTTTATTAGTTTAAACAACTTCTAGCAGTCTGAAAGAATTCCCATTGAATGGATGTGAATCTAAATTTAGCCTGGAATCATGGGTAAATATAGTGTAGGATGGACTAAGGCTATTTCACCATTGAGACTAGAATTATGTGAAGGACAGTATTAAATTATACAGTTTCTTTATTCTGCATTGGCTTCCCTGGTGGCTCAGATGGTAAAAAGTCTGCTTGCAGTTCTGGGGGACTGGGGTTCAATCCCTGGGTCAGGAAGATCCCCTGGAGAAGTAAATAGCAACCCAATCCAGTATCCTTGCTTGGAAAATCCCATGGACAAGGGGCCTGTCAGACTACAGTCCATGGGGTCACAAAGAGTCAGGCACAACTGAGCAACTTCATTTTCACTTTTATTCTGTATACTTTATGACTTTTTCAAAGGATACTTTCTGTACACCTACTTATAAAGTATTCACGTTCTGGATTCACTTTATCAAATGTAAAAGAGCAATGTCCAATATTAAGAAGTAAGCAAAATAACTGAAAAAAAGTCCAGTGCAACACTCTATCAGACCTGAAGAGAATGTCACACTGTTCAATTTTAAATTAAGAGAACAAAATAAACTCATGATACAGTAGATAAAAGCAGGAGCATGAGGAAAATGTTTACCAGATTGAAATGACAAAGAAGAACAGAGCTGAATAACAGGATTACTATGTTTCTTTTGTTAAGCATTAATTTTTCATAAGCTTTAAAAGGATTTGTCTCATTTCTTGTGGTTAAGAATATACACAATTCATTCCCAATGACACTCATAATTATGCATACAGAACCTGGTATATTAGAAATGAAGTGAATCAGAGAACAGTGCTGGGAGAATCATCTGCATGCTTTATTTGTATTGTAAGTAGAGTCAGAGGTTTGCTAGAAAAATGAATATTCTACATTATTCTCTGCTTTTTCCAACTCTACTAGAATAGTTCTTGTCTTCAAAGTTACATCATTGTTTAGCAAATCCTGCTTTGACTCTGCTATTACTCTGTGCTATTAGTCTTTCAGTCATATCCGACTCTTTGTGATCCCGTGGATGGTAGCTGCGAAGCTCCTCTCTCAGTCCATGGGGATTCTCCAGGCAAGAATACTGGAGTGGGTTGCCATCCCCTCCTCCAGGGGATCTTCCCAACCCAGAGGTTGAACCCAGGTCTCTTGCATTTCAGGCAGATTCTTTACCCTCTGAGCCACCAGGGAAGCTCATTATTCTAAAACGGTGGAAAAAGAAAAAGAAAAATAGTTGAGTAATCTTAAGATTGTTTTGTTGCTTTTATTTCTAAGAGGAGAATGTGTCCCACTAGGTGTCTATAATAAATTATATAATGAACTATATAATTCTTGATTGTTTAATTGTGACAGATTATTTAAATTTTCTGATTTGAAGTTATTTATTTTAAAAATTTAGTAGTATTAGTAGCTGTTCCATTGAAAAGATTGTTGTGAAGCTGTGAGCTTTAAATAAGCAAGTGTACATGGAGATTTGTAAACCATAAAAGTTATGTAAGATTCCTCAAAAATTTAGTGCCATGGGAAATCCAATATCTAAAAGTTGTTTTTTAAGTTTCCTCCCGAGTACTATATCTGCTATATGATTAAAGATTTTTAATTCCATATAGCATGATCTAAATGGTTTTTCATAGTCCTTTAGGCCACATTGCTTTTGTTCATCTCTGAAAAGGACCACTGATATTTTTGACAATGAGAGAAAAAAATAGATATCCTCTAGTGAGGATCAAAGTTGCCGTTATAAAAATATGTTCATAGAAGTAACAATAGATATATACCTCTTTTTTCTAAAGGTTGATCACCTAGTATTTTCATGTATGTAGAATGTATTTTACTTATATTATAAAATGTAAAATCTAATGTATAGTTAAATAGTTTTACTAGAAATTATTTGAAACCTCCCTGGTGGCTCAGATGGTTAAGTGCCTGCCTACAATGCAGGAGACCTGGGTTCAATCCCTGGGTTGGGAAGATCACCTGGAGAAAGAAATGGCAACTCACTCCAGTACTCTTGCCTGGAAAATCCCATGGACGGAGGAGCTTGGTAGGCTACAGTCCATGGGGTCGCAAAGAGTTGGACACGACTGAATGACTTCACTTCAGAAATTATTTGGGCCCAAATTTAAGCCTCCATATCTAGCTCAAATATAACTAAGAATATATGAATTGGTTATCTGAAATTCCAAAAGTGATCTTCAGGCAGGACGAAAATGGGCCCCAGGCTGAACAACTGGAATTTGTTCCCTGTGGACAGATGCTCCAAAATGCAAGAGCGAGAGAAGAGCTGAGCTCTGCCCAGATGAAAGATAGAGACCACAGGCTTCTCACTTTCAAGGTCAAGGAGACCTTCTTGGAAAGTCTGCTTGGAGGTTAGATGGGAGGGGGTGTCACTCCCATCACTCCCATAGGTAAATAACACCAACCTACACACTGGCCTCTTCTCTGGAATCCATCTTGGCTAAGATATGCCTGCACACATGAGAGGATCGAGAGATATAGCAAATATGGACGCAGAACCAGGCAAAGCAAGATGATTGGCCAAAGGAAACCCTGAAGAAATGCCCCATATAAGTGATTCAAACTACCGTGAGGGAATGATTCTCTTTGAGCTCACCTGTGTGTCTATCCACATGTACTCTTACTCTTTTTACTCCTAAGAAATACTTCATTTTTTCACTACTTTCCTTCTCTCAGTGGAGATTTGTTTCTACACAGCTAATGGGCCAGGGCCTTGTCACTGACTGCTGGTCTAGTGACTGGGATTCAATGCTCCTTGCTACAGCTTGACTTCAATTTCGGGCTAGAAACTGAAGTTCTTCTTCAAGCTCCTGCAGACCAGGGATACCTGAGGTCAATCTGAGACGAGGCAGTTAGGAGTCATAGCTGGAGAAGGCAATGGCACCCCACTCCAGTACTCCTGCCTGGAGAGTCCCATGGATGGAGGAACCTGGTAGGCTACAGTCCATAGGGTCGCTGAGGGTCGGACATGACTGAGCGACTTCACTTTCACTTTTCACTTTCATGCATTGGAGAGGGAAATGGCAACCCACTCCAGTGTTCTTGCCTGGAGAATCCCAGGGACGGGGGAGCCTGGTGGTCTGCCGTCTATGGGGTTGCACAGAGTCAGACACGACTGAAGCAACTTAGCAGCAGCAGCAGCAGCAGCAAGAGTCATAGCTGCAGTTCATGTCAGAAAAGTCAGTGTAAGCACTGACTAGTTAATATTTCTGCTGTATGCTGGAAGGCATTGTCCTGTTACATATTGACATTTCCTTTGAAGGTTCTGTAATATGTTTGAAAGATCAAATAAAGTGCTGTTTTACAAAAACTAAAATTTGGATTTTGATACCTACTCAGGAGTGCATACAAAACATTAGAAACTGTTTTACTGTACTGAATCTGATATTTATTCAAACTCTGTGGGAAAGCCAAAAAGATTTGCAAATTGCTATTCATGTTTTCAAGGCTCTGAATGGGAAGATAACGGGAACTTTCTTTCATCCATCACTTTGTGGTGTGATTTCTAGTTTGAAACATTGAACCTTACACTTTAATAGTTGATTTAATGGAATAGGAATTTTGGTTTCTGGTTAGATTCCATTATATTCATGTAGGAGCATGGTTAGAATTGAACTCAGTCATTGCTGTTTTCCAATTTCACAGATGTCTCTGCTTAAAATTTTAATGTAATTTTCCTAATAGTGATTCTCCTTATAATATACAAGCTGAGAAAAAATAAAGTAAAATTTAAATTTTTTTCTGAGTATTATTACTTTAGGTAAAAATACCAGTCTAGATAGTAAGTATAAGAAAAAAACAACAAGTTGCAGGTGTCTGTAATATATTGATGGTCAAATAAATAATAAAATCATGAATTTTGCCAAAAGATAATTCAAAATAACAAGGCCCCATTTAAAATACATGTACACCTGGGCCCCTAAAGTTTATCTGTCTGTTTCTCCAAAAATCAAATTGAGAAGTTGTTCACAGGAACTCTTAAATTGAACCATGTTCTTATAAAAATGAAGTATAAAATTTAGGCATCTGGGTATCTGGAACTCAAACTGCCTTTAAAAATTAAAATCAGTGTTTAAATTGCATCTAAAAGTGAATAGGAAATGAGTCCTGGCTGTGATTTTTATGTGGCCAGGAACTTTTTGCAGGTGGGCTGTCAAATTATCCAGCCACTTGGTGTGAAAATGAACATAGTCAAGATAAGTCGCAAATAGGTGTTGTTAAAATAATATGACCCGGTGTTCAATTTAATGCATTTATTTGACTATTTTCTAAAAAGGAGATGTGCAATTCTCCTGTATTATTTGTAAGTCAGTTACTGTCAGTATGTTTGTGTTCATCTCTTATCCTCCATGTCTAACCATGGCAAACTCAAATTGGAATGAACAACATTGACTTAAATTGCTAATATTTATTTTTTTAATACCCACTATAGGAGGTTTCCCTGTGGTTCAGTTGGTAAATAATCTGCTGTAATGCAGGAGACCTAGATTCGATCCCCGGGTTGGGAAGTTCCTGTGGAGAAGGGAAAGGCTACCCACACTAGTATTCTGGCCTGGAGAATTCCAGGGACTGTATAGTCCTTAGGGTCACAAAGAGATGGACACTATTGAGCAACTTTCACTAAATTCACTATGTGAGGTTTCAGACTCAACTGAACCTTAAAGGCATTTTATTCAGATCAATGAATATTAAGCCATAAGAGATAATTCAAAAGTATATTCATTGTACTTTTGATTAGTCCCCAGTATCTGATTATATATAGGGAGTCTGTGAGTACAAGCATTTTTGTTACTATAGTTATTTTTAATTTTTTACTACCATTTTAAAAATACATTAAAATTTAAAGGCACAGAGCACTAACCTGATGGAAAAACAAGTAGAAAGAGTAAATTGTTTCCCTGAGTACTTACTATATTCATAACATGTCAAAATAAAGACACCTCTTCTCTTTGTTATTTATAAGACTGAGGCTCCATCACATTGTCTTCAAAATTTGAGAGAACATAATTCGTAAGTCTCCCTGCAAATTCTACTATGGTGTCAGCTCCCTCTTCTCACTCAGGAGAGCAGGGACTCTGGGTGACAATACTTCACATCAATGTTCGAGGCCTGAAGTCAAGATTTAGAACTATCTCCAGAAGCCAAGGAAAAAGCTTAAGTTAGGGAAGTAAATATTAATTAGCAAAGTAATGCCAAAAATCAAAATAAATGGAAGGTCAAGAAGACCAAATATTAAGAGGTTCACCTGAAAGCCATGGATAAATTGAAAATAAAATAGATATAAGTTTACCTGCCTACTGTGAAACCTGTATGCAGATCAAGATACAACAGTTGGAACAGGATGTGAAACAAGGGACTGGTTCAAAATTGGTAAAGGACTACATCAAGAATGTATATTATCATCCTGCTCATTTAACTTATATACAGAGAACATCATGAGAAATGCTGGGCTGGATGAAGCACAAGCTGTAATTAACTGCAGGGAGAAATATCAATAACCTCAGATATGCAGATGACACCACCCTTAAGGCAGAAAGCGAAAAGGAGCTAAAGAGCCTCTTGATGAAAGTGAAAGAGGAGAGTGAAAAAGCTGGCTTAAAGCTCCACATTCAATAATCTAGGATCATGGTATCTAGCCCCATCACTTTATAACAAATAAATGGGGAAATAATGGAAAAAGTGACAAACTTTATTTTCTTGGTTTCCAAAATCACTGAAGATGGTGACTGCAGCCATGAAATAAAAAGATGCTTCCTCCTTGGAAAAAAGCTATGACAAACCTAGACAGCATATTTAAAAGCAGAGACATTACTTTTCCAAAAGAAGTCTGTGTAGTCAAAGCTGTGATTTTTCCAGTAGTCATGTATGGATGTGAGAGTTAGACCATAAAGAAAGCTGAGTGCCAAAGAATTGATGCTTTTGAATTGTGATGTTGGAGAAGACTCTGAGAGTCCCTTGGACTGCAAGGAGATCAAACCAGTCAATCCTAATGGAAATCAATTCTGAATATTCATCGGAAGGACTGATGCTGAAGCTGAAGCTCCAATACTTAGGCCTCCTAATGCGAGAGCAGACTCATTGGAAAAGACCCTGATTCTGGGAAAGATTGAAAGCAGAAGGAGAAGGGGGATGACAGAGGATAAGATGGTTGGATGGCATCACCGACTCAATTGACATGAGTTTGAGCAAGCTCCAGGTGATGGTGAAGGACAGGGAAGGCTCGAGCACTGCAGTCCATGGCATTGCAGAGTCGGACATGACTGAGACTGAACAACAAAGCACAGAAAGTCCACCTATGCGACTTTTTGCAATGATAAACACCAAGTTAGAGACAGACTGGACAGGGCTTCTTGCCTTACTGATCTTAAAAAGTCTAGATTCACCAGGTACAACCTGGCAAGTCTGTGATGGAAAAGAATGTAAGTGATGCTTTGGATATTGTTGACCACAATAATAATACCAATAATAATGGTTAACAGCAGGTTTTCTTAGAACAGAAAGGCAATCTTCCTGTGTGTTGGTCCTTAGTCTCAATTATTGTCAATGGAAGAAGGTCACGTATATGTACTATAAAAGTCACTAAATGTGTTTGATAATTTAACCTTATAATTATTTTTGTGTATATTAATCTAAAAATATATTCCATCTTGGTACACTCAAACTACATTTGGGTAACTGTCATTGGCAGCACGTGGTCCCAAGTTTGGTTGTGTGGAAAAGTTTATAGATATTGACTGGAAATATCAACAGCTTCAGATATGCAGATTATACCACTCTAATGGCAGAAAGCAAGAAGGAACTAGAGAGTGAAAAAGCTGTCTTAAAACTCAATATTCAAAAACTAAGATTATGGCATCTGGTCCCATCCCTTCATGGCAAATAGAGGGGAAACAATGGAAACAGTGACAGATTTTATTTTCTTGGGCTCCAAAATCACTGCATAGAGTGACTGTAACCATGAAATTAAAAGATACTTGCCCCTTGGACAGAAAAAAGTGAAAAGTGTTCATCGCTCAGTCATGTCAAACTCTGCAACCTCATGGACTGTAGCCTGCCAGTCTTCTCTGTCCATGGAATTCTTCAGGCAAGAGAACTGGAGTTGGTAGCATTTCCTTTCCCCGGGGTATCTTACCTACCCAGGGATTGAATCCGGGTCTCCTGCATTGCAAGGAGATTCTTTATTGTCTAAGCCATGGAAACTTAAAACACACCTCACTTTACCAACAAAGGTCCATATAGCCAAAGCTATGGTTTTTCCAGTAGTAATGTACGGATGTGAGAGTTGTACCATAAAGACTGAGCACGGAAGAATTTATGGGTTTGAACTGTGGTGCTAAAGAAGACTCTTGAGAATCCCTTGGACTGTCAGGAGATCAAACCAGTAAATCTTAAAGGAAATTAACCTTGAATATTCATTGGAAGGACTGATGCTGAAGCTGAAGTTCCAGTACTTTGGCAACCTGATGTGAAGAGCAGACTCATTGGAAAAGACCCTGATGATGGGAAAGATTGAAGGCAGGAGGAGAAGGGGATGACAGAGGATGAAATGATTAAATAGTATTACTGACTCACTAGAATGCATTTTAGCAAACTCCAGGAGATAGTGAAGGACGGAGGAGCCTGAGGTGCTGCAGTCCATAGGGTTGAAAATAATCAGATGCTACTTAGTAACTGAACAAAAACAGCATAGAATGGAAATAAAAATAATTCCTGGAAAAGGAATTGAAATTAAAAACCTATACTGAAAATAGTGGATATCTAGAGACTGAAAATTCTTATATAGATTGAATTTAAAACATATGAGTGCAGTTAAAAATCAGGAAACATTCAAATATGAAAGATGAAGGGAAAATAATCAGAGCACAGAATGGCATGATTGAATGAATGGAGGCATCTCTTGTGGCTCAGATAGTAAAGAGTCTTCCTGCAATGTGGGAGACCTAGGTTTAATCCCTGGGTTGGGAAGATCCCCTGGAGACGGGAATGGCTACCTACTCCAGTATTTTGGCCTGGAGAATGTAGTCCATTGAGTCACAAAGAGTCGGACATAGCTGAGTGACTTTCACTCTTTCACTTCATAAGCTGTAGATAGGGGATCCAAACTTAACATCTTATTAAGTATCCTGAAAGATGATGCTGTGAAAGTGCTGCACTCAATATGCCAGCAAATTTGGAAGACTCGGCAGTGGCCACAGGACTGGAAAAGGTCAGTTTTCATTCCAGTCCCAAAGAAAGGCAATGCCAAAGAATGCTCAAACTAATGCACAACTGCACTCATCTCACACACTAGTAAACTAATGTTCAAAATTCTCCAAGCCAGGCTTCAGCAATACATGAACTGTGAACTTCCAGATGTTCAAGGTGGTTTTAGAAAAGGCAGAGGAACCAGAGATCAAATTGCCAACATCTGCTAGATCATGGAAAAAGCAAGAGAGTTCCAGAAAAACATCTATCTCTGCTTTATTGACTATGCCAAAGCCTTTGACTGTGTGGATCCCAATAAACTGTGGAAAATTCTGAAAGAGATGGGAATACCAGACCACCTGACCTGCCTCTTGAGAAATCTGTGTGCAGGTCAGGAAGCAACAGTTAGAACTGGACTTGGAACAACAGACTGGTTCCAAATAGGAAAAGGAGTATTTCAAGGCTGTATATCGTCACCCTGCTTATTTAACTTATATGCAGAGTACATCATGAGAAACACTGGGCTGTATGAAGCACAAACTGGAATCAAGATTGCAGGGAGAAGCATCAATAATCTCAGATATGCAGATGACACCACCCTTATGGCAGAAAGTGAAGAGGAACAAAAAAGCCTCTTGATGAAAGTGAAAGAGGAGAGCGAAAAAGTTGGCTTAAAGCTCAACATTCAAAAAACGAAGATCATGGCATCTGGTCCCATCACTTCATGGGAAATAGATGGGGAAACAATGGAAACAGTGTCAGACTTTATTTTTTGGGGCTCCAAAATCACTGCAGATGGTGATTGCAGCCATGAAATTAAAAGATGCTTACTCCTTGGAAGGAAAGTTATAACCAACCTAGATAGCCTATTGAAAAACAGAGACATTACTTTGCCAACAAAGGTCCATCTAGTCAAGGCTATGGTTTTTCCTGTGGTCATGTATGGATATGAGAGTTGGACTGTGAAGAAAGCTGAGCGCTGAAGAATTGATGCTTTTGAAATGTGGTGTTGGAGAAGACTCTTGAGAGTCCCTTGGACTGCAAAGGAGATCCAACCAGTCCATCCTAAAGATCAGTCCTGGGTGTTTATTGGAAGGACTGATGCTAAAGCTGAAACTCCAATACTTTCGGCACCTCATGCAAAGAGTTGACTCACTGGAAAAGACTCCTGACGCTGGGAGTGATTGGGGGCAGGCGGAGAAGGGGACGACAGAGGTTGAGATGGCTGGATGGCATCACCGACTGGGTGGACGTGAGTTTGAGTGAACTCCGGGAGTTGGTGATGGACAGGGAGGCATTTTGTGCTGCAATTCATGGGGTTGCAAAGAGTCAGACACAACTGAGTGACTGAATTGAACTGAACTGACTGAAGTATAGTATATAAAGTATAATCAGGAAAAAAGACATCTTTCCAAACAAATGAAATGCATAGTTCAGGGAGTCAGCCTCAAGCAAAGCAGTTGACCAGCAACAAGCAAACTTAGAAGTGTGTGTTTGTGTGTGTGTGTGTGTGTGTGTGTGTGTGTTTTAACTATCAACCGCTTTAGATAACATTTTTAGTTTCAGTATTTCTACAGTATCCTCTAGTGTTAAGTACTTTGCCATAGAAGATGATCATGAAATGGCTTTAATAAATAGATACATGCATAAAGCAGATAATCCAGTGTAATGAAACACTGGGCTTTAATCAAAGCTTTTATTTCCAGTTTCAGATTAGTCACTGGATAGCTCTGAAAACTTGAGCAGATGATTTAATTCTCAGGAGTAGTGTAGTCAACTGATAAAACAGTTTTTAAAATGTTGCAGATTTAATTTTTCCAAGTCATAAACAAAATTTATTCTTTATCAATGATTTGTTTTCCTCTACCTCTGAACATAATCCACAAATGGTTATGGCTTCTGTCCCAAGTGTCAGTATAGGAAGTGACTCTTCATCACATTATTAGATGTGCTGTTCAGTTAAAATCAAGTTAGTGCTAACATGTAAAATGTAACTTAAGAAATAACCAAAGTACAAACAAAAGATGTGGAACCCTAAAAGCAAATATACATGTGCTCTGTCACTGAGTCCTATCCAACTCTTTGCAATGCCACGGACTGTAGCAAGACAGGCTCCTCTGTCTATGGAATTTACGAGGCATGAATACTGGAGTGGGTTGCAGTTTCCTTCTGCAAGGGATTTTCACTACCCAGGGATCGAACTTGCATCTCCTTCATTGGCAGGTGGATTCTTTTCCACTGCACTACCTCGGAAGCACAAGAATTCATACAGGGAGTCAAAAGAGGTAGGAAAAGGCTTTTGGGTACACAGTAGCTGGACCATTAACAGAACAGGTTGAGGTTTTGACAAGATAATTTGCCTGCTCTTCGCACTTCATACTTAATCCAGATCATCACCGCAGTATTCTCTGTTAATTCCAGTATGCTTCATGTTAATTGCAAGCTGCTCAGCCTTAAGTGCTATAATTCTTGTCATGGTGACAGGACAAGCCTACACCATGTATTGCCCCTCCCCAAAGTTGAAACTTAGAATTGATAAGGCAGTCACTGGAAGAGATTCCTTTCTTGTTTAAAAAAAATCAACATTACTTAACACATCTTTAATTATCATTAATATCTGTGAGAGTTGGACTATGAAGAAAGCTGAGAGCCAAAGAACTGATGCTTTTGAACTGTGGTGTTGGAGAAGATTCTTGAGAGTCCCTTGGATTGCAGGGAGATCCAACCAGTCCATTCTGAAGGAGATCAGCCATGGGATTTCTATGGAAGGAATGATGCTAAAGCTGAAACTCCAGTACTTTGGCCACCTCATGCGAAGAGTTTACTAATTAGAAAAGACTTTGATGCTGGGGGAGATTAGGGGCAGGTGGAGAAAGGGACGACAGAGGATGAGATGGCTGGATAGCATCACTGACTTAATGGACATGAGTCTGAGTGAACTCTGGGAGTTGGTGATGGACAGGGAGGCCTGGCGTGCTGCAATTCATGGGATTGCAGAGTAGGACACGACTGAGTGACTGGACTGAATTGAACTCAATCAACCATTGTAGGGGTGAAAAGCACTGATAGCCTATCTGACAGTATTTCAAACCCTGCACTTTTCATGTTGTTATTGGTAAACGTGGTGGTGTTAAGAAAGAGTCAACACAGTAATAGAACAATTAGAAAATAGGAATTTAAAAACATCAAGGCATGAATGTACTATTGTGTAATTTTTCCTTTTTTTAGCTTTTTGTTTATTCAACAAATATTTATTGAGCAGCTATTATGTTCTTGGTCATATTTTAGAAGCTAGTGAGAATTAGATAGACATGACCATTGAATTTTTCATTTGATTAGGTACAGGCAGGTGAACTTTAAACACAGACATAAATACCAACAAATAACAAATTATGATGAATACAATCCAAAAAAACTTAAAATAATCAGATACTTGAGAATAACTAAATGATCACATTAGATGACCAAGGCAGATTTCTCTGGGTGCTATGTCAATAATAGGTGACAGGGTAATAGCAGCTATAGCTAGTTAATGCCTTTTTCAGTGTTCAGTTGCAGGAAAGTGGTGAATTGAACTAGATTTAGATTAGTGAAAATGAGAAAATAAAAATATTATTGCCATGTTTTGGCATAGTATGAGGGCATATATTTAATGAGGGAACTAAAGAAAGAGGGAAACCAGGATAAAATCCTAGATATTTGGCTTGAGCTTCTGAGTCTACAGTTTTAAATACAGAGCTGGGATAGACTGTGAGGGAAGGATTTGAAGGAGATAAATACAGGTTTCCTTGAGGAAGGTGCATTAAAGCTTAAGAAACCTCTTATATATCTAGTGGAGAAGTCAAAGAGACAACTGGAATCAAAAGAAAGTTAAGAACTGGAGATGTAGATTTTAGAGTAGCCAGTATATCTTAATAGCTCTGCTTTCACTGACCCTCAAAGCACTGTGCTCCTCCTCCTCTCAGTTTTGGTTTTTAGAGCCTGAAACTTCCTTGATTGTACATTTTTTTAAACTTTGAATTCCAAAGACTTTCCCATCACTTACATTGGCTCTGTATCATTAACCTCAGGAAATTTACAGAATCTTTCCAATACTTAGACTATAGTATAAAAAATGGTTTCATGCATGAATTAAACAAAAGAACATTTGTGCCTGAGTCATGGGGCTCTTTCCATTCTCTGGAAATTTGGTTCTTTATCTGTGAAGAATAAAATTTGGTAGTGTTTTCAATTAAAAAAAAAAATTTGAAACTCTGGTTGAAAAAATTTTCTCGAGTGGAACCTCAGGAAATAGAAGTAAAACAGATATGTTCTGTTTAAAGGATGCTGGAAAAAGTCAGACTTTTAAGTGACACTATGCCACTCATTTGGTCTTCAGACCTGCCCTCTTAGTGCTCTGCTTATGTGCCAAAGGATCAGATAGTTATCTAAGGCTCTCTGTGGGACTAACTTATGATTTTATTAAGTCATCACCTTAGGATGGAAATATCTCCTATGGATTCAGCTGGGTCTGAATTAGTTTTCGACTGTTGCCAATTCCAGAATCTGCAGGTGGTAACCCCCACATGTGGAAGCACCTGGATAGGCAGAGGTTAAAGTCCGAGACAGTCTGACAGAAATGCTCTGTGTGGTGCAGAGCAGTCTCTCTGTGATTTGAAACACATGGTGTGTAATCCACAGTCCACAGACTGGAAAAACGACACACTGATAATTGAGATTTCACAGTGTGACATTGTGCATCTCTTTTTTTACTTAGAATTACTGGCCAAGGTGCTAATGTACAGCAAGATTTTCTAAATAACTGAGAAATTAACCATTTATACTTTTTTTTGAACACTCAAACTTTTTTGAATTATACAAAATGGATAATAATGAATAAATGCATTATCTTCTCCAAACTTATAAAGAGACACATGGAATGTGTTTTAGCAGCATTTTCTTTAAAATTTCAAGTCGTCACTATGAACAATAATATTTATGTTGTGCTCTGGGAAGAGAAGATAGAGAAGAAACTCTGTATATGTTAAGGAGGTTTCAGAAGACTGATTAATTTAGCGTATCATTGTTTAACCAACTGTATCAATTTCTCCTCACAGGTTTGAATTGTTGTTTATCTCCATTCTTCTTAACAGATGCCCTTAGGAATTATTCAGCTGTATGTATGATTTTTCATCCCTGCCTTCAATACTTTTCTGAAGTAAAAAGACTTTTATTTCAAAGGCTATTGTAATCAAAGTGGTGATTGTTCTCCTCTCCCAGTTCATTCCATAAAATGTATTGAGCACAGACTCTATGCCAGCAATTGTTCTAGGCGCTTGTCAGAGAAGAAAATAAAAATCATTGCCTTATATTCTAGCAGTGAAGAGAGACAAAAACAAACAAAAAATGAAAAATAACCCAAACAAAAAAATCCCAAACAGGTAAAATTACCTGCTTTTTTTTTTTTTTTTTCATTTTTTTAAATAGCACAAGTTCTTAAATACTAAAGATTTCAGAACTTGTGTTATTTTTAAAAATGAAAAATAATAAAGGATAATGGAGATTTGGAATACTGGATGTGAGGAATGCTGGAGCAAGAGTGCAAACTGCAATACAAGATGGACCTTATTAACCAGGTGACTTTGAGCAATTATTTAAAGGAAGTGAGGGAATTAGTCATGCAGACATCTGGGAGAAGAGCCTTCTAGGCAGCAGGGAAATTAGCCAGCACCCTGTTTGGGGAGCATTCCTAGAACAAACAGAGGCCACTGTGAATGGAATGAAGAGTGTTGAGGGAATAACAGGAGATGAGGTCAGAGAGAGGACAAAGAACAGATAATACAAAACTACATAAGCCATTATAAGAATTTAGGTTTAAGTTGTGATAGATTTTCCTATGGAACATGCCATAAACTCCAAGTAGTATCTTTTTCCATCAGATATATCACTACTGCCATAATTCCTGCCAAGTCATAGGACACAAGTGGCAGGATTTCTTATACCATGGTCTAGACCTGCAGCAGAATTCATTCTTACTGTGGAACTGCTGGCCTGAAGCAAATAGACTGAAGATATTTTCCCATCAAAGTTGAGTTTATTTGGAATTATCAGAGACTTGCAATTCAGAGTCCGTGACCATGTGAGCCATGTTCAAGTCCCCGCATGGCGAAAGAAGGAGATGGCCTTTTTAGAGAGGAAAAGGAAGTTAGAAGAGGCGTAATAAACAGAGTCCATGACTTCTCACTGATTGAGTCCTTGAGTCCTAGGAAAGAAGAGGAATCTTTCTTCATCTGTTGGGCTTTTCTATTGTCACATGGCGTGAGATTTTCCCCTTTTAGTCTCCCAGCTCTATTTAATTGAGGTTTCTCTTTATTCATTTTTATGAAACAGCTTTTCTTGTCATTCAGCATATGGCTAGGGAATTATCATCGAGCACAAATAGCTTGCTTTCAGACACCAAAGAAGACTGTCAGGTATTCTGCTTCCTTCTTAAGTACTGGCCTGTGTGAAATGCAGTGGTATAACCTTTAAGTTGGAGGTGCTGTTGCAGCATCCGGACGATCACTACATTTCTTAGTACTCCACTGATTCAGCAGTCCCTAAACTTCATTGTGTTTATGTCTCTTCCTCAGGAGTACATGTGTTTTACCAAGGCTTCCTATTTATTTCCCATTTCCTTGTTTATTAGATCCAGTCAACATTCTACTATTGATAAAATGGATATTGGAGCAATGTGATATTCTATAGAAAGTCCAGATGGTTTAGGTCTCTTTGGACTATATTATGATAATTGGCAGAAGGGTTAAACTTAGCCTGGAGCAATTTGTAAATGTGTACTATATGTCATCCCATTTGATTGTGAATGCTTATGATTCTCCTTTAGAGGTAAAAATAAAAAGTATTTGCCAGATCAGTGACCCCATACTGTGTACCTGAGTCTTTGTTCATTTTTTTAGAAGATTCCAATATTCCATTCCATTCCATGTTGCCATAGCAGCTCCAGTTGAAGTTGTTGTTGTTTAGTCACATAAGTCGTGTCTGGCTCTTTTGCGACATCATGGATTGTAGCCTGCCAGGCTCCTAAGTCCATAAGATTTCACAGGCAAGAATACTGGAGTGGGTTGCCATATCCTTCTCCGAGGGATCTTCCTTCTCCAGGGATCAAACCTGCATCTCCTGCAGTGGCAGGTGGACTCTCTACCACTGAGCCACCTGGGAAACCTTCAATTGAGGTTACTGTATGGTAAGCTTGTTCATTGGTGTCTGCCACTATTTGTCTTCTTTTTATAGTTGGAGGTATGAAACGGGATACAAGAGTTTGATTGCCTTTTTTTTTTTTTTTGCAATTTTTATTTTTACTTTAGTTTGCTTTACAATACTATATTGGTTTTGCCATACATTGACATGAATTCGCCACGGGTGTACATGAGTTCCCAATCCTGAACCCCCCTCCCACCTCTCACCCCATATCATCTCTCTGGATCATCCCCATGCACCAGCCCCAAGCATCCTGTATCGAACATAGACTGGCAATTCGTTTCTTACCTGATAGTATATATGTTTCAATGCCATTCTCCCAAATCATCCCATTTTATTACGTCAGATCCCTTTAAAATCCCAGTTGTTCACCCTTGACTTCTTTTTATTATATTACTGTTTGATATATTGTTGGCTACCCATCTGTCTTGATCTATCCTCTCTTAATTGTCTCTACAGTTCTCTGAAGTTAAGACTTCTGGCTGCCTTCAAACGTTTCCACTCTTTATTGCCATTGTGCCTGTTTTTCTTGGAAAGCTGTTACCACTTGGTCTCTATCATTGCAAGATTATATCATGGCATTGCTATCAGTGAGCCCAGTTCAATAGCATCTTCTTTAGAGAGGCTACATCATTTAAGGGGTGACATCCCTTTCAGCAAGCTTCCAGTTTCCAAGCTCCAGCTTAGTGGCAGTGTTGTAGCTGTTATGCCCAAGGTCCCAATCCCCAGAACTGAGAGAACAAGACATCCATGGCAATGCAAATGCAAAAAGGGAATTTATTGCTAGCTCGAACCAGGGCCCTGGCCACATGCAACACAGTGGAATAAAGCCAGAGCCCTGAGCCCTGTATTATAGTAGTATTTATAGGTTTAGGATAAAGACAGGGAATTGGCAAGGTTGGATTGGTTACAAGGGTTTCTTTGCATCTACTAATTGGCTAGATTTTCACGCACGTGGGCTTTCTTAGGAGATATCTATCCTCGTCCCGATTGGCACAGACCAGGCTACGGGGAGCATGCTGACAGGCTGAGTCCTCCCGTTGGGGGTAATTAATTTTGATCCCGCCTAGGCAGTGTCTCAGCTGTTTCCGGGATGCTTGTTTCAGCCTATTTTAGTCATGGCCTCTATCAGGCCTCAACATTCCCCCCTGTCCTTTGATCATGGAGAGAAATCCTCCTCTCCATTCACTGCCTGTATTGTTGTCTTAATACCATTACCTGAACTGTACTGACACGTTCTCTTACAAAGGTTATTAATCTGTTTAAAATACATTGGCCGAAGGTAAGAATGAGTAGGAGTATAATGAGTGGTCCGAGCAAGGTAGAAATTAGTGTTGTTAACCAAGGAGATTGATGGAACCAGGACTCGAACCATCCCTGTTGGGCTTCTCGCTCTCTCTTGCGCAGTGCTAATCCTTTTCTCACTTTTGCCATAGACTCTCTTACCACTCCAGTGTGGTCTGCATAGAAGCAACATTCCTCTCCTAAGGCCACACATAATCCGCCGTGTTGAAGGAAGATCAAATCTAGGCCCCTCCTGTTCTGCAAAACCACTTCTGATAGTGAAGTAAAGGACTTTTCAAGGTGGCTGATTGAGCCTTCTAATCTTTTGATATCAAGATCGATGGCTGCTCTTAGGCTAGAATAGTGTTGATTCTGCATCATTAAAGAGGATATCCCAGTTCTGGTCCCGGCTGCCCCTAATCCCAGTAGGACTGTGAGAGTTAAGGCTGAGACTGGCTCTCTCTTAGACCGGTGTGAAGCTTCTAGTTTCGGGAGGATTTCATTATTGGAGTGATAGAACAGTCAGGGGACTAATAGTTCCAATACACAGAAATCTTTGGAATTATTTAACACCCACCCGTGAACACAAGGGGCTAAACCTGTGGAGCAGGCCCACCAATTGTCCTGGGGAGGCACCAGGTACCTTTTTGTCACTGTAGAATTTATAGATTTGCAGAGGTGTTGATAGGTTTGGGGGACATTTCCTATGCAAAGGCCCCGCCCGGTTATTTGTTGGAGGGTTAATCTGGCATTTCCTTTCTGCTGCCATCAGCAAGCTGCGTGGTTTGGGGTTGGACTGTAACTTCCTGGGACAGCTATACCTTCATAATATGGGGGTTTGATGTCATAACATAACCAGCAACTGCTAGTCAGATCTGGGCATGTGGAATTTAGAACCCGATAGGAGTTGATTATCATATTAAATAATGGGTCCTGCTCGTCTTTAATGCTAGGTCCCACACGGCTAACTGGAGGGAAGTTGCTTGTATTAGTAATGTAGGGCCTGGAAGGCGTTTGGGTGGGTGCTTGGGTGGGGGTGTATGCAGGCTGAATGGGAGCATGGTTAGGCTCTCGTGGCACTAGGACTGAATTGGGCCCTATGCCCTGAGTTGGACCGATCTGTATGGGTCCTACTTTTAACCTGACAGTGAACAGCAACCCACCGTTATATCCTGACTGATATAACCGAAGGCCCCAGGATTGTCTGGCTTCCCAACCAGGGAACCTCTTCCCTTCAGTTGAGAATTTGAGCCTTACCAGGTTGCAAAGAAAATTCATACAAGGCCCAGTTATGAGGGACCCCCTTCTATGTCCCCCAGTTAGCCCAGTGGGCCCTGGAACGTGACCTAAGGTAATCAAGTCCCCATGAATAGGGGGCTCCCAATGGACTGTCCCCGTTGACTCGCATCCCCAACTGGCACAATAAAACTCATTAGCCCCCCCCCCCCCCACATTTATTGACGGTTGCCTGGTCCCATCTTCCTCCGGGGCATACATAGAAGGGTGTTTTCTGCAAGCTTGCCTGTTGGATGAAGTGGCTGCAACCAGGCCCTGAGTTAGTGGGGGGTCAAGTATTACACCTATTAATGCCAGCCCCACATTCAGGCTTGCCGGGCATCTTTACCTCCCAGTAGCCGATGTCCCATGATGCCACGGCCAAAAGACAGAGGTCAAACTCCAAGTCCGGCCACCAGGTGTTTTGGGGATGAATGGCCGAGGTAGAGTTAATTACTTCTCCCATAGTTGCACTCAGAATCATCCAAGTCAGGTTCATTGGTTGATGAGGGTTAGTGCTGATGGTCCCGGGGTCCAGCAAGGTGGCTATTATCAGAAGAGTCAGGTTGATCCGTCCGAGGCCTGCTGCCGGGTGAGTTTCAATTTAAAGGATTGGAGGGATGCAGTATCATCTTCCATTCTCTTTGGGCCCTCTCTTGTTCTTCAGGGGTGGCCCACCGTGCATGGCTGCAGTGTATCCAGGGTCCAATTCCGTCCACCTTGAGGGCAGTAGGGGTGGTAAGGAGAACAACATAAGGGTCCTTCCATCTTGGTTCCAAGGTCTTTGACTGGTGTCTCTTGACCCAAACCCAATCCCCCGGTCCTATATCATGGGACGGGATCGTCCCTTCATTCTGGCTCTCATAAATTTTCTGTATCAGTGACCAGATATGTTTATGCACCTTACTCAAAGCTAGCATCTCCTGTTGGAAGGCACATAACAAAAGAGGGGGTTTACTCTTTCCTTCAGACACTGGACAAATGGGAGGTTGACTTCCATGAACAATTTCAAAGGGAGTCAGACCTAGTTTATAGGGGGTATTGTGTGCCCGAAAAAGTGCGAAGAGAAGGAGGGTCACCCAGTCCCTGCCAGTCTCAATTGCCAGTTTTGTTAAAGTTTCTTTTAGGGTCCGATTCACTCTTTCTACCTGTCCTGAGCTCTGGGGATTGTACTCGCAATGTAACTTCCATTTGGTCCCCAGGGCTGAGGCCAGTCCCTGCACAATTTTACTCACAAATGCAGGTCCATTGTCAGAGCCGATAGATACCAGCAGCCCAAACCTAGGTATAATCTCTTCTAGGAGTTTCTTAGCCACCACTACCGCTGTCTCCTTTTTGTGGGGTAAGCTTCCACCCACCCGGAAAACGTATCAACCAAAACTAGCAGGTGATGATACCCATACTTGCCTGGTCTTACCTCAGTGAAAACTATCTCCCAATGATGTCCTGGCCTTTCCCCCCGATATCTTACACCTGCGTGCTGTCCTTTTCCTGGTCTCATCATCCGACAGGATTTGCAGGTGCAGACTATATCCTGGATGGTTTTCTTCTGTTGGGGAAACCGCAGCTGCACCGTTTGTAGGAGTGTCAAAGTCTTTTTCTCTCCCAAATGGGTGGTTTGATGTAAATTGGTACAGAGATGTTTGCCCAGGTTGGCAGGGAGCAACAGGTTGTCATCTTGGTCCCGATACCATCCGTTTTTGCCAACAGGATGGGTGGTATTATCTTGCACCCAGCATAAATCAGAGGTGGAGTATATGGGGCTTGGGGGAAGTGTTCCCATCCCCGGCGGTGGCAATCCTACAGTCAGTACAGGGGTCCTGTAATCTCCAGCAGCTGCCTCATGGGCTGCTGCATCGGCAGCACAGTTCCCTTGGGCCCGGGCATCCTCTCCTTTCTGGTGTCCTGGGACGTGTACTATGGATACCGCCTGGGGCAAGTGGACCGCTGCCAGGAGTCTGCGAATCTCAGGCAAATTTTTAATATCTTTCCCCTCTGCCGTCAGAAGCCCCCGTTCTTTATGTATAGGGCCTTGAACGTGCACAGCGCCGAATGCATATCGGCTGTCAGTATAAATCGTGGCTCTTCTTCCTCTTGCCCTCTCTAGTGCTTGTATCACAGCTATCAGTTCTGCTTTTTGGGCAGATGTTCCAGGGGGTAAAGCCTCAGCCCAGATGACCCTCCCAGTGTTGTCTACTATGGCTGCTCCCGCTTTTCTCTGTCCATCCTTTATATAACTGCTCCCATCTGTGAACCATATCAGCTCACTGTTTTTTAATGGCAAGTCGCTGAGGTCTTTTTGTATGGCGGTTACCTCAGCTAACTCTTCAACACAGTCATGGAGGGGCCTGTCCTCCTCCAGGATGGGTAGCAAAGTGGCAGAGTTCAGAAAACAAGGTGTTTGAAAGTGTATCCAGGGAGCATCCAGCAGCAGGGCCTGGTAATGGGTTAAGCGAGCATTAGAATTCCACTTACCCGGTGGCTGTTTGAGGATTCCCTCTATGGCATGAGGAGTGTAGACCAGGAGACGCTGTCCATAAGGCAGCTTGTCAGCATCATGGACAAGGAGAGCAGTAGCCACAATGATGCAGAGACAGGGTGGCCATCCCGCAGCCACTGGGTCCAGTCGTTTAGAGAGACCTGCCACAGGCCGTCTCCACGGTCCCCATTGCTGCGTCAGGACTCCCTTCCCTACTCCCTGCTTTTCATCCACAAACAGTTGAAACAGCTTAGCCGGGTCCGGAAGAGCAAGGGCTGGGGCTTCCAGTAACGCCTGTCGAAGTTCCTGAAATGCCCGCCTCATTGGCTCAGTCCAAGTCCAGTTCTTATTGTCTCTGCTTCCTTCATATAGGGGTCGGGCCTTTTCAGCAAACCCCATAATCCATAGCCTGCAGTACCCAACTGTGTCCCTAAAAACTCCCTCACCTGCCGGGGAGTTGTTGGCTCGGGGATCCATAGAATAGTCTCTTTCATAGCCTGAGTCAACCATCTCTGCCCCTGTTTTATTTTATATCCCAAATAGATGACTTCCTGCCTAGCAATTTGGGCCTTTTTCGCACTTGCCCGGTACCCCAATGTCCCCAAAGTCTGGAGGAGATCACCTGTGGCCTTTAGGCATACCTCCTTAGTAGTAGCAGCCAGCATTAGGTCATCTACATACTGCAACAGAATGACTTCGGGGTGGCTGGTTCGATACTCACAGAGATCTTTGCCTAGAGCCTCATTGAACAACATCGGCGAGTTTATGAATCCCTGTGGGAGGCGAGTCCAGGTCAGCTGCCCCACAGTTTGGCAGTCCTCATCAGCCCATTCAAATGTGAAGATTTCCTGGCTCTGGGGGGCCAAAGGCAAGCTGAAAAAGGCATCTTTCAAGTCTAAAATTGTATACCAGACATAGTCTGGTGGCAAGCTGCTCAGGAGGGTGTTTGGCTTAGGGAAAGTGGGATGAATGTCACTCACCCGTTTGTTGACTTCACGAAGATCTTGGACTGGTCTAAAGTCTGTTCCCCTGGGCTTTTTCACAGGCAACAGGGGAGTATTCCATGGGGACCGGCACTTTTTGAGAATTCCTGCCTTTAGGAGGTGCTGGATGTGTGGCATATTTCCTTGCCGGGCCTCCTGGCTCATGGGATACTGTTTCACCCTCACAGGAGTAGCATTTGCTTTTAATTCAACAACAATGGGAGGTCTTTGTTTAGCCAGTCCTACTCCTGCTATCTCTGCCCAGACCAGAGGGTATTTCTGAATCCACTGTTGCATAGCAGGATCCACAGCTGCAGGGGGCTTTGGTGAATATAGTCTGTATTCATCGCTCAGTGCCAGGGATAAAACATGAATTGGTTGTCCAAGCCCGTCTGTGACTGAT
Source organism: Capra hircus (assembly GCF_001704415.2). Taxonomy (NCBI): domain Eukaryota; kingdom Metazoa; phylum Chordata; class Mammalia; order Artiodactyla; family Bovidae; genus Capra; species Capra hircus. Next base: position 13,518,401 of record NC_030812.1, read on the forward strand.
ATTCCCCCAGAGTCAGAGTGAATTTGCGCATTGACTTTGGCCAATAGGTCTCTTCCTAATAAAGGGGCCGGACATTCCAGGATCACCAGAAATGAGTGGAACACCCGTTGGCCTCCCAAGTCCACTTTTCGTTTAGTAGTCCAGTAATATCTCTTTGTCCCGGTGGCTCCCTGGACCAAGCTAGTCTTTTTGGACATTGGCCCAAATTTTTGATTGAGAACTGAGTATTGGGCTCCCGTATCCACCATGAAGCCAACTAGTTTCCCCTCCACATTAATAGTTACCCAGGACTCGGGGAGAGGTGCCGGGCCCTAACCCCCCTAATCACTATCTTCCACTGCATATAAGATGTGGGTCCCCGAGGAAGATTCCTCCTTTCTTGCAGTCTTTCTCTTCAGATCTCTTTTGGGGTACTCGTTTTTCCAGTGTCCCTGCTCTTTGCAGTAAGCGCACTGGTCTCTCTTTAGGGCAGGTCTAGCTGGTTTTTCCTTTCCTCCCGACCAGGTGTCTTTAGTTCTCGGGGCTTTGGGCCCCGTTCTTGTCCCTGTAAAAAGGATCTGAGCCAGCTCTTTTTTATTTCTCCGGTTTTCTTCAGCCCTATATTCCCTTTCCTCCAGTCTAATCCGTTCCTCATATTCCCTTTCCTCCCGTCTAATCCTTTCCTCGCTCTCCTCAGGGGTCTCTCTGTTATTAAACACTTTCTCAGCTGCCCTCACCAGATCCTGTATTGGATCTCAGCCCTTCTATCTTTTGTAACTTCCTCCTGATATCTGGAGCTGCCTGGTTCACAAAAGCTAACAGAACTGCTGTGCGTGACTCATCAGCCTGGGGGGTCCATGGGCGTATACTGCCTAAAGGCTTCCATTAACCTCTCTAAGAAGGCTGCTGGGCTCTCTTTTGGCTCCTGTCTCATCAGATTCACCTTAGATAAATTCGTCGGTTTCCTGGCGGCTGCCCGGAGGCCGGCCATCAGAGTTTGGCGGTACACTCGGAGATGCTCCCTACCTTCAGCGCATTCAAAGTCCCAGTTCGGCCGCATGGAAGGGAACCCTTCCTCCAGTAGGTGGGGCTGCATGGTCGGTCTCCCATCCTCTCCAGGAACATGTTTCCATGCTTCCGACAGAATTAGTTAGCTCCCATTCCTCCATGGTGAAAAGCACCTGTAACAGCTGCTGACAATCATCCCAAGTAGGATTGTGAGTAAACAGGATAGTGTCTAAAAGATCAATAAGGCCTTGGGGTTTTTCAGAAAAAGAGGGGTTTTGAGCTTTCCAGTTATATAAGTCACTAGCAGAGAAAGGCCAGTATTGGTAATTTCGTTCCCCGTCAGGATTTGCCGGCCTGACCCGGACAGGAAGCAATCGAACGGTGGACGAAGGGGCCTCTCGGCTCCCGTAGTCAGACAAGTCTCCGCCCCCTTGGGTCCTTTCACGAGTTCCCTGTGCTGGCCCCCCCTCCTGCTGCGGAGCCGAGGGTTCTGAGTTCCCCCTTTGTTCTCTGGATGACACTTGAGGTACCTGCAGGAGCAAGGGTGGTGGGATATATGGGGGAGGCGAGATTTCAGTGTCTAAATCAATCAGACTAGGGTATAGAGAAGATTCCTGGAGTATCGGTTTCTTCTGGCTCTCCCGTGCCTCCCAGTCTTCTTCCTGGGGGGCCTCCACCACTAGGACCTGTGGAACAGAAGCACTGAGGGGGAGGGGTTGTAAATAAAGGGTTTCAGCCAAACTGGAGGGTCTTCTACTAAATTTTCCCAGACCAGGATGTAAGGAGCTTAGTCCGGATGGCCCCGAGGGTCAGGAGCCATTATTCTTTCTTTAACAGCGTGGATGACCGGCAGGCCGAAAGTTCCCTCCAGTGGCCAGCCAACCTGAAATGTCGGCAACTCAGATGAGCATAGGGTTTTTAGCTTGCTCTTCTTTACTAGCATTGATAGATTCTGAGCCTTGGACTTAAAATTGGAAAAATTGTCAGTCATTACAGATAGCGGTGTAGAATAACTTTGACCCATGACGGCCACACCCACAATAAGCACACAAAAGCATGCACGGCGCTGGCACACAGAGACAAGCGACAGACAGTAGACGAACAAATATCGGCCGAAAACACTGAACTAGGTTTATCCCGGGTTGCTGTTGTCCTGTTCCCCAAGGTTACCTTACTGAAGGGCGTCCACTGCCCACCAGACAGGATCGGGAGAAACGTTTTCCCCTGTTTCTTTACAGAACGGCTCACAGACCCAGCTGCCTTCCAGCTCAAATGCTGGGCCTCAGACTTATGCTGGCTGGGTGACTCTTTCACCCCCTGACCTGATGCCAGCATCCAGATATACTTCCTCCTAGTGAGGCTTCCCTTATGCCTGGAAGGTGTTGTTCTTCTCAGTCAGGGGATCCCAGATGAGCCCCCAAATGTTATGCCCAAGGTCCCAATCCCCATAACTGAGAGAACAAGACATCCATGGCAATGCAAACGCAAAAAGGGAATTAATTGCTAACTCGAGCCAGGGCCCTGGCCACATCCAACACAGTGGAATAAAGCCAGAGCCCCTAGCCCTGTATTACAGTAGAATTTATAAGTTTAGGATAAAGACAGGGAATTGGCAAGGTTGGATTGGTTACAAGGGTTTCTTTGCATCTACTAATTGGCTAGATTTTCATGTGTGCAGGCTTTCTTAGGAGATATCTATCCTTGTCCTGATTGGCACAGACCAGGCTACAGGAAGCATGCTGACAGGCTGAGTCCTCCCATCAGGGGTAATTAATTTTGATCCTTCCTGGGCAGTGTCTCAGCTGTTTCTGGGATGCTTGCTCCAGCCTATTTTAGTCATGGCCTCTATCAGGCCTCAACAGTAGCCACACATTCTGGGAAACAAACTCATTCAGAAAAACAATGCAGATAGTGGAGTGCAGTTTATTACACTGGCGGGCCCAAGGCAGAGTCTCCTCTTAGCCAAGGACCCCAACCAGTTTTTGTGAAAACCTTATATACTCTAAGTGTACATGCCCAAACCCACCTCCCCAAATTCCCTGAAACTAGTCTGAACAAAGGAAAAGAAAGATTCAGTCAAAGAAAACCTGTGATTCGTATGCCTTAGGCCTAAATGTAGTTAACAGTGGACAATTATCAATAAGCCTGTGGTCATTCCCCAATAAGCATAATAGAGTGTGTGATTCTATTCAGTTACACAGATAATTAGGATATTCTTTTAGGTGACGGAGAGTCTAGGCATGAGCCCTGGGGCTTTTCCATGAAGGAGGGGAAGGGGGGAAGGGTCTGGTTTTCCAGTTGGTATGTCGTTTCCATAGATACTGGGCAAATAGATCAAAGTCCATAGTCCAACCCAAGATGGAGTCCTGCTTTCAAGACAGAGCCTGTTCTGTCTGTTTCCTCCTTCAGCAGTGTATCAACTTCCATTTTAGTGAGGCCCCTGACACAGAGTTAAAAACTGCATTGTGATAGAGTGCTCTTATATTGATAAATTCTCCTTTGTTTAGCTTTCTGTCCCTTTCCCCTAGATTCATCATTTTCAGAATTCATTTCTTAAAATATTCAGCAAGCTGCTTTCTGAAAATGTTGGCTAGATCCTCCACTCCTGTGCTCCTGGATATAATCCTTTCCCTATGGGAATCTCAGAACTCCTAGGGAAGTGCTGTGACCCAACCATGTGCTTATTTACTCAGTCATGTCCAACTCTTTGAAACCCATGGACTGTAGCACACCAGGCTTCTCTGTCCACTGGGATTTTCCAGCTAGAATACTGAAATAGGTTGCCATGCCTTCCTCCTGGGAATCTTCCCAACCCAAGGATCAAACCCAGGTCTCCCACATTACAGGAAGATTCTTTACCATCTGAGCCACTAGGGAAGCCCAAGTATACTGGACTGGGTAGTCTATCTCTTCTTCAGGAGGTCTTCCCAACCCAGGAATTGAACCGGGGTCTCTTGCATTGCAGGCAGATTCTTTACCAGCTGAGCTACCAGGGAAGCTCAACCATAGTTCCTGGTCTAATTGCCAAGAAGGAAGGGAGGGGCACATGCTCAGGAGTGCATGTATTGCCTTGCAAAGAAGAGACCTCTGGATTGTTGTTAAACAAGAGATGGAAATTGGTTCACATCTGTAGATTTTCAAGTGCATTGAGCCAGATGTATATATCCCAAGTCTCAGATTACCTTCGTTCCCATTTAGTGCCTGAATCGATCATTAAAGCTTCCCTGAAACTCTGCCTCACCTACAATGACATTCTGTGCTTTGGCCTCAACTTCATCTGTCCCTCAGCTCCAAGAGAAGAGGATCTTTTATATACTGACAAGAAAGTCCTCTAGGTTTTACACTTCACTTTAAATTGCTGATTATCCTAAGCTCTTCACTGTTTTCCTCCAGTGTGTTCATTGTCCTGTATATAATTAATATTTTCTCTCATCTGTCAAATACCTGATGTATTGTGTACACAACTGTGTTCTCTTTCACTAAGGTTATTCTGTGTCTGTGAAATATGCTGATAAAACAATGGCACCTCTAGAATTTGCCAGGAGCAGTCAGTACTCCACCCCCAGGGATAGATTATCATGCCAGTCTGTCAGTTGGTTATTCAGCTCCAAAATCATATTTTACAGCCTACTCCTAAGACCACGCTTAGGAGCCACTTTCTTCAGTCAAAAATATCTCATTTTTAAACAGAATCAGAAATGGAGATCTCACCCAGGTGGTTTATTGTGGAAGATGGACTGTTAAGGAGTAAGGGAAGCAGGACAGAGCAGAGGTGGAAGTGGAGATATTCAGTTACAAATATGGGTTAGCTGATGCTACTAGTAATTCTGGAGCTAAGGTGGACACTCTTGAGTTGTCCAAGTTTTGGCAAGAGTGTTGGGCCTTGGTGTCCCTGTGTTCAATATTCACTGATGTAAACTACTGTTGGAAATGGGGCATAATCTTGCCACCATGAGCTTCCACCCATTTGCAGTAGGAAATGCCAGGAGAAGAAGTCAGCTGTAATCTCTAAGCAGCCAACAGTCCTGGCACCTGAGGGAGTGAGTACCTTGGTGCTGATGAGGGATCTTGGCAGTGAATATAGCATCCAGCATATCAGTAGAGAGAAAACAAAATGATGAGTAAGGCAGATTTTTGGAGAATACAGAATTTAGTTTTAGAATATCCAGTAAGGAAGATCTATTTGAAATGAAAACAGATTTGATTAGGCGGTTTGGTATGAGTGTAGACTTTGGTTGAGAAGTTGAACTTAAAAAAAATTATATTTTTATGCATGTGCTTCTCAGAGTTGCAGAGCTGATGTGAATGCATATTTAAATTCTCAAACTATTGTTCCCCAGTGGTTGTTTCATGTCAGTCTCTCACATTAGAATATAAATTCTATGTGTTTTTGGTTCCTCTCCTATTCCTAGTATCTAGCACATAGAAGAAGCACAATATGATTTTGTTGATTTCCTTCCAGGACAGGGTGTACCTTTGTTCAGAAATTTAATTAATTAAATATATATATATATATATATATAAATATATATATAAATAAGAATGCAGTCTTTTGGTTGCTTTTAAAATAGTTTCATTGCACTTAGAAGGGCACTTTCTGAAACAAATTTAGAAAATATGAATACTTTAGAAAATACTTTAAAAAATACTTTAGAAAAAAATGGAGGTTTTAGCTTAGAGTTAATGAGGAATTTTATATCACAATGTTTATTAAATCATTCTTGATATTTTCTACACTTTAATATTTTAAATTATAGCACATGCATGTAGTCACAGTAAACATGTTGAAAAAAAGTTGCAATAATACCTCTATTATTGTGTCTATTGATGTGTTTTAAATTATTCTGGAAAAAAATATGAAATATTCATTATTTTCAACAATCATTTATTAGCAAAAAAATCAGGTATTTTTATCTATAATTTACCTGTTTTTTGAAGAACAGTTTCTCTCAAATTTCATGATTTGATGCATTAATTCTGCTATAAACAGAACTGGGCTTACCAGCTCTCACTAGTGATAAAGCACCTGTCTTTAAACGCTGGGGATGTAGGAGATTCAGGTCCTATTCTTAGGTAGGAAGATCACCTAGAAAAGAGAATGGCACCCTACTCTGGTATTTTTGCCTGGAAAATCCCATGGGCAGTGGAGCCTGGTTGGCTATAGTCCATGGGTCCACAAAGAGTTGGACATGGCTGAGCGACTGAGCACACACAGCAGTATTAAGACATCTTATTGTTCTTACTAAAAATTAAATGTTTTAATTTTGATTGCTAATGTAAAGAAATTGCTTTATTCTCCAAAAGACTTACTAAAAGGGAGTGAGGCATGCTTTTTATTGGTTTCATTATGTTTTTGATTTTCATTTATGAAGAGCCCTTGTGAATTGTTATTCAAATAATAAACATACCATCCTCTGAGATCAATGACATGACAAGAGAAGAAACTATTAAAAACAAGAGAAAATTTGTGTATATTTTCAAAGTACGAATTACTAGGCAAAAAAATTAAATTAAGTAGTTATAAAATTAGTGGAGTAGGATTAGAGGATCAGATGGTTGGATGGCATCACCGACTCAATGGATATGATTTTGAGCAAGCTCCAGGAATTGGTGATGGATAGGAAAGCCTGAAGTGCTGCAATCCATGGGGTCACAGAGAGTCAGATACAACTGACTACTGAATTGGACTGAACTGATGATGATTTACTAGGCTGAAATAATATTGCAGATATGATGGTAGTTAAACCCAAAAACTATTTATTGAATCATTGAAAATGTTCTACTAGCATGATAAATACAATATAATATTTTTTAAAATATAGAGCAAGATTATGCATCATATAAAATAGACTAGCTTGAGATGCATGAAAAGTGAAGCATTTCTGTGTGAAAATCATCCTGACAGCTAAATCTGTTAAGTAATTTCAAAAACGTATTATTCACTCTTATTTGTGAGAACTTTGTTTTACTTCCTGTAGACTGCAACTGGAAGCGATGATATATTTAGACTGAGGTGGGTGTATGTCTTTGGAGATGACCAGATTTATTGTGAAGACTTATGTTGTCATTTTTCAGAAGCATTTCTTTGTGATCAGCTAGTTAAGCACTATCACTGGAACGATGATGCATTAATCTCTGTCCTTATAAGTGTCTTTAGAAAGGGTTATGCTGAAAACAACATGCTGAAAGATTTGTGTGCTGATATACAAATAAGGGAAAAAGACAAAAACTTCTTTTTATCATAATCTAGTAAATAAATGTATTTATTTATAGTAAATAAATAAATGTATTTATTTTATAAATACATAATTTATAAAATTATGTATTTTATAATACATCATTATATTACATTTTTAATTCTATATTAATATAATTAATTGTGAAATTAATATGTTTATAATAATTAATATATTAAATTATTAATAAATTATCCAAACAGTCCATTCTGAAGGAAATCAGCCCTGGGATTTCTTTGGAAGGAATGATGCTAAAGCTGAAACTCCAGTACTTTGGCCACCTCATGCGAGGAGTTGACTCATTGGGAAAGACTCTGATGCTGGGAGGGATTGAGGGCAGGAGGAGAAGGGGATGACAGAGGATGAGTTGGCTGGATGGCATCACTGACTCGATGGACGTGAGTGTGAGTGAACTCTGGGGATTGGTGATGGACAGGGAAGCATGGTGTGCTGTGATTCATGGGGTCGCAATGTGTCAGACACGACTGAGTGACTGAACTGAACTGAACTGAACTGATAATACATTATTTTATAAATACATTTTATATAAATACATGTGTTTATTTATAATCTGTAAATAAATGTGTATTAGATTAAAAAATTCATTTTATTTCAACAGGTTTCTTTTGTGTGTTTACATTTGACATTTTACTAGTTTTTGGACTAATGGAACCTAGCATGATTTCTGAAGACACACAGATAGGAGGAGGAGACCGATTCTAAATAACTAATCATTGAAACATAAGTTCAAGTAGGCTGTAAGACAGCCTGTAATATAAGAACAGAATGTCATGTGGATTTATTAAGATTTGTCCTATTTGTGGACATCATTAATGGCTTCTTAGAGGAGAATAGTGATTCGAGCTAGTTCCAAAGAACAAAAAAATAGCTGATAAAGAAGGGAATTCTAGATAAAAGGGATTTTATAAAGGTGAAAATTATGAAATAATCATGAGCATAATTATAAATCATGTAACCTGCCATTCTCTGGTGTCACAAAGTCCATCTTATCCTCCCACCAAATGAAAGTATGTTAAAACTATTCAGTGATTTTCAAGTTTCCACTGAACCTGCTTATCACATACTTCTAGATCATTGCTTATTAAGGAGAGCAAAGAGATGGACTGTTGTCTTCCTATAACTAAACCATCTCCAGAAAAATTAAACTTTTCATATCTTTACAATAAGATAGTTTAACAGATATCATTTACTCCAGTATGGCCTCTGTCTTGATAATCCCAGACCTAAGACTTTGGTCTACCACGTAATAAGGGCCACCTTTCTAGATGAACACTGAAGATAGTTCCTCTCTTTGTGGCTTTGTTGTTGTCCAGTCCCTAAGTTGTGTCTGACTCTTTGTTGCCCCATGGATTGCAACATGTCAGGCTCCCTTATCCTTCAATATCTCCTCATGTTTGCTCGGGTTCATGCCCATTGAGCCAATGATGCTATGTAACCATTTCATCTTCTCTTGTTCCCTTCTTCTTTTGCCTTCAATCTTTCCCAGCATCAGGGTCTTTTCCAATGAGTCAGTTCTTCGCATCAGATGGCCAAAATATTGGAGCTTCAGCTTCAGAATCAGTCCTTCCAATGAATATTCAGGGTTGATTTCCTTTAGAATTGAATGGTTTGATTTCCTTGCAGTCCAGGGAACTCTCAAGAGTCCTCTCCAGCACCACAATTTGAAAGCATCAGTTCTTTTTTATATTCCAGCCCTTTGTTGTACCCCAAGCTATGTTATTTAATCTTGTACATCAGACTATGCAAATGTATGTCATTATTTCTGAAGGGTAAAGCAGATTATTTGCCAACCACCAGATAGAAGTGAGACACCAGATCTGTTTCACTCATACAGAATCTAAAGATCTTTGTGAAGGCGTAGAATGTGGAGATTCTTTCAGTTATATTTTGGCTTCAGTGAAGACACAGTCAAAGGTAATTACTTCTGCTTGATTACCAGTCCAATTTATTCAATGTCCACTACTCAGGAAGAGTAAATTTGTGGAAGAAAACAATGAATTCAGTATTTATATGGTGGAATTTAGATACTCCTCAAATGTCCATTGTAAATGCTACTACTACTAATAGCTACCACTGGTCAAATGCTAGTTTTATACTAAGGCTGGAACTATACTCTTTACTAAGGCTGGAACTATACTCTTTACATGAATTGATTTGTGATTTGTGTAATGAATACTTTGTACAGATAGATGAGGAAATTACAGCTTAGAGAAAGAACCCAAGGGAGAGTTAAACATATCCTATATTCTTGAAAGCTATCCAAAGAGGTGATAGTTAAATTTGTGAAGTGAATATAATTGTTAAGGGAGAGTGTATATGGTGACAAAAGAGGGCTGATTGTTAAGCATAACTAAACTCTTCGGCTTGTGTTGAGATGAGATGGCAAAAGCTAGAACCATCAGTGGTATTCCAAGTGGCTGGGCAAGGGAGAAAGTGTCTTTTTTTAAATATAGAGATATTTTCATGTGACCAAAAGCAAAAATAATATACAGATGCATGATTCAGAAATAGTAGAGTCATGCAAGCATAAGAACAGTGAAATAAATGTAAATGAAGATCAAGATGGGAACAGAGGGCATTTTCTACCATTGACTCATTTCTTTTACTACTTATGTCAAGGTGCTCTGGTCTGGAGATATGGTAAAGATAAGTGACAATTTGCTTGTCATTCAGGGGTAAACAAAGAAAAGAAAAAAAACCTAAACACATTACTGAAAATATAATTTTTGTTATGTATCTGTTAGTGCCCTGAGAGGAATCAGATGGGATAGTTTACCTGGTAATTTTAGAGAAGTTTAATAAAGTGTTTATGGAAACTAGAATAGATACTAACCCCAGGATTGGGAATAGCTGGAATCTACTCATGGCTCTACCTCTAAAGAAGAGTAAATTAGTACCAGAATTCAGAGTAAAACAATGACTAAAGAAGACTACCAGATAAAAACTATGGCCTTCCCAGAGATGCTGCTAAGCTTGGGAATCCCCTCTGGAGGAAAGACTTAAGTAGAGTACCTAATGGAGCTTTACCTTCCTCCACTCTTTGACCTTCTGTTAGTGATACTTGTTGACCAATGAGTAGCTAACCTAACCGTAAGTTGTAGGATAAAAGAGTTCATTCCTGTAAATCAAATAGGTCAGCCTCTGCACACATACAGCAGAGTGGAGAAGGATTTGTAAGAATGCACACAGAAGTCTGGTGTTTAGCACCAATCTGTCTTCTTAAGTTTCTTCCCAAGAAGGACACAAATTTAACACACAAAATATATGCACTTCCCATATTTAATGCACAAATATATATACTCTTGAGGGTAAAAAGAATGAAGATATAAGAGTTCTAAGGTTAAAAATTAGCAAGTGGAAGATTTTCTTGTTATTTGTCCCCATAGGATGCCATACTGTGTCTTTCTACATCTTCTATCCCTGTCATTTATGTAGCCCTTGGGGATTAGTTATGCATATAGAGAAAATATATCACATTATCAGTTGTATCATAAACCTCAATGTAGTTATGCAGTCAAACCCCAAATAAAGACATTTCATTTGTGAGTACTTAGTCATTAGTGTGAAAGAGAGTTTATAATGGACAAGGTGAGTAGAAACAATATTTCAGAAGAACTGAGATGTGAATGTTCCCCACAGAATCAGAAAACATGAATCTAAGTTATTCTTTTAGGAAATGTGATGGTAAATATATAATATCTTGAGAGAAAATCACTGGACATAAGAGTCTCACTTTATATGCAAACGATTAAAATACATTCCTAAACTGAGGTAAAACAATGATGAAATAAGACTTTTACCAAGTAAGGAAGGATTGGGGAAGAGTGATGTAGATAATTCCCAGAGAAGGTACTTTGAGGATGGGGCACGAGTTTAGAAATATAAATGACAACAGAGTTGTCTCCTCAGTAGTAAAATATAATATGCTTTCTTTAATATCAAAAGATTTAGTTATAACTCAAGAAAAATTGAAGAGAAAAAGAAATCACATAAATCATTGATAATAATCAAGGCATCAGTAATGTAGGGAGAGTGTCCATCTACGTAAGTGTGAGCTCCATGCAAAAGTATTTTAATGAAGGGCTTTTGTCAGAAGGATCAGAGCTTCACACACATTATTTTAAGTAATAAGAGAACAATTTTAGAGCTATACAGAGGATAAGGTCGTACCTCATACAAAACACAAAAAGACCATCAGCCCTTGGGAAGAGCAAAAAGATAGTAGCTCCAGAACTCTTTAGGAATGAAAACAGGATATGCAGAATTCAAAGCTTCAGGCTGTGAACATGTATTTTGGTGTTGTGCCAGCAGCAAATCAATAATTCTCTTCGTATCTGTCTTCTTTCCCCAGTATAAACTGGATACTTGTTTTTATGCTATTCAGTTGAAAATATTACCAGATTTGTTAGAAATCATTGTCCAGAATTGCCAAGTATGTTATATTAAACTGCTAGATACATAACTTGCCTGCCCAGTGCTCCAGTGCTCATCTGTGGTTTAATCAGAGTCTGGAGTCATAGTCAAAGCCATGTTTGTCCATAGCTACTATTTTTCAGCAGGATATGTGAGCATACCTTATTCTATAGAAGTGGGAGGTAGGTGCCTGTACTGATATTTCTAGCATGAAGTGTGGGATACTACTATTGGAGGTGAGGAAAATTGTCAAAGAAAACCAAAGCTAGTGCCAGTCACACAAAGACTTCTCTAAATTGCCCAGATTTGTAGGCCCAAGGAAGAGGGTGATCCTCAAGAACTGAGCAGCTTTTATCCATGCAGTTACCATCTATCTTCTAAGACATAGGCTGTATATATCTGGATCAAATAGATATCCTTCCTGTGGAAAAGAATAATACCAGCTACTATAAGCTAGTTTACTGAAAATTTTTATATATTGCATAAATGTGTGTACGTGGTGCACGCTAAGTGGCTTTAGTCATGTCTAACTTTTTAGGACTCTATGGACAGTAGCCTGCCAGGCTCCTCGGTCCATGAGGATTCTCCAGGCAAGAGTATTGCAGTCGGTTGACTTGCCCTCCTCCAGAGAATCTTCCCAACCCAGGGATTGAATCTGCTTCTCTTAGGTCTCTTGCATTGGCGGGCAGGTTCTTTACCATTAGCACTACCTGGAAAGCCCATGTTAAGAACATAACTTACCTCAAAAGTCTGTGTTTGGTATTATCTCATCACCCATTAATTTGTGTCATGTAGTGTTCTTGCCTGGAGAATCCCAGGGATGGAGGAGCCTGGTAGGCTACCATCTATTGGGTCGCACAGAGTCAGACCGACTGAAGAGACTTAGCAGCAGCAGCAGCAGCAGTGCTCCCTGAGAAATAACGGCAGGGATAGGCAATCCTTTAGAATCAGTGTTTTTTAAAAAACGCTTTTTTCTACTCATATTTATTGAGAGCCTTCTCCTGGGGTCTGTGTTTTAGGCGCTGGTGATGCTGTTATAAACAAAAAGGTATAGCTTCATGGTACTCTCATATTTAGCTATTTCCAGGCACAAAAAAGATAATCACTGCATAATCTATCTTTCTATGTTGAATCAAAAACAGTTAAACTGTAGAAGGATTGCATAGAATGGCGGTTGTTAGAGGTTAGAGGGTATGAGAAGTGGGAGCACAGCACAGGATATTAAAAGATATTAAAGGGTAAAAAATGTCAGTTATGCAAGATTAATAGTCTTGGTGATTTAATGTACAGCAGTGTGTCTTTAGAAAAGCTATGACAAAACTAAACATCATATTAAAAAGCAGAGACACCATCTTTCCTACAAAGTTCCATATACTCAAAGTTATGTTTTTTTTTCCAGTGATTATATACAAATGTGAGAGCTGGACTATAAAGAAGGCTGAGGGCCAGAAATTTATGCTTTCAAACTGTGGTGCTGGAGAAGACTGACAGACTTGATCAAACCAGACAATTCTAAAGGAAATCAACCTTGAATGTTCAGTGGAAGGACTAATGCAGAAGCTCCAGTACTTTGGCTACCTGATGCCAAGAGCTGACCCACTGGAAAAGACCCTGATGCTGGGAAAGTTTGAAGGTGAAAAGAAAAGGGGGCGACAGAGAATGAGATGGTTAAATAGCACCACCAACTCAATAGAGGTAAATCTGAGCAAACTCTGAGATATAGTAGAGCACATAGAAGCCTGGCATGCTGCAGTTCATAGGATCCCAAAGAGGGAGCCCAACTTTTCAGCTGAAAAGTGTAATGTCACTTAACAATACAGTATTGTATATTTGTAATTTACTAAAAAGATAGATCTTAAGTGCTCTCATTACACACACACATGATGGCTACATGAGGAGTTGGTGGATATGTTAACTAGCTTGATTATAGTGATCATTTCACAATACAATATGTATGTCAGAATTTCAAAATTGTATACCTTAAGTGTATACAATGTGTATATGTCATCTATATTCCAATAAAGCTGAAAAAAAATAGCCAAGAGAAGGTAGAGCATAGAGTCAGAGTTCAAGAAACTTGGAGATTTCATTGTCTTCTCCCTATGCAGTCATGGATGGCTTACTTTCCTGCTATGATGTATGATAAAACATAAGAGTATTGTCACACAGAGAACTTCATCCAAGCCTTGGTGCCAGAGTTTTTCAGGGGGCTTGATCACGTTCTGCCCATCTTTAGCTCTTCTAGAGATGTGACTGGTACAAGTATTCTCCAGTCCTCCTGGAAAAAAGAATTGATACTGCGTGATACAAAGCTCTCATTATAAATCATGTTGATAGATTGTCTGGTAGCCAAAGCCTTCAAGCAAGCAAAGATATTCCTGCTCTGTGTGACATCCTAAGGACCTAGACATCATCTCTCAGAAATAAAAGATAAAAGACCAAGGCTTAATTCTTCACTACAAACACAAAGGAATAAAATACCAGCGATGTGACAGCTATGTTGTATCTCAGAACATTTTTATTGAGTGAGAAAAAACAGAGAGAAAAGAGTAGATACTATATAATATCATTTATGTGAAGCACAAAAACTGCAAAATTAATCTATCATGATAGAACTCAGAAGAATATTAATTTATGGGGCTTGATTTTGAATTTTTTGAACATTTCCACAGTGATGTAAAAATAAATCATCTACATCTTCATAGGGAGAGTTGTTACACAGCTATAGAGTTCAAATATACACTCATCAAAATTGGAATTGCACACTTATAGTCCATATGGAAATGTTTCCTTATTTAAAAAATAAGCTGGATATAAAAGATTATTGCTAGGTCTATATGATGTGACTATATTGAATATGGAAGAGCATATTTAAATGGTCTGATAACCTAGACACAATCTTAAGTAAATTTGTAAAATTGTTCTGATCCTTCTGCATCATATTAAGATGTATAAAAATGAAAAATAGCTGAGGACTTTATCTGATTCATTTCAGCTACTTTAATATAGACATGGTCTTTTTATTTCCTTAGAAGTTTAGTGAGGAAAAGTAATAGTCCCATTTTCCAACATTCTACTCAAAGCATTATTAAGTTGATTTATTAACAAAACATATGCATACCAATTTCAAAAAACTCCTACTAGGGAAAATTGCTTTTTGTGTAACAAAATTCCAACTTTTTAATTAATATGTTTTGAGAATAATTCTGAGACTGTGATAATTGTAAATAAGAATACCAAAAATGTTATTATCTTTATAATAGCTTGCATATAATAAAAAGGACTGGAAAAGGTCAGTTTTCATTCCAATCACAAAGAAAGGCAATGCCAAAGAATGCTCAAACTACCGCACAATTGCACTCATCTCACACACTAGTAATGTAATGCTCAAAATTCTCCAAGCCAGGCTTCAGCAATACATGAACTGTGAATTTCCAGATATTCAAGCTGGCTTTAGAAAAGGCAGAGGAATCAGAGATCAAATTGCCAACATCCGCTGGATCATGGAAAAAGCAAGAGAGTTCCAGAAAAACATCTATTTCTGCTTTATTGACTATGCCAAAGCATTTGACTGTGTGGATCACAGTAAACTGTGGAAAATTCTGAATGAGATGGGAATATCAGACCACCTGACCTGCCTCTGGAGAAACCTGTATACAGGTCAGGAAGCAACAATTAGAATTGGACATGGGACAACAGACTGGTTCCAAATAGGAAAAGGAGTACGTCAAGGGTGTATATTGTCACCCTGCTTATTTAACTTCTATGCAGAGTACATCATGAGAAACGCTGGGCTGGAAGAAGCATAAGCTGGAATCAAGATCGCTGGGAGAAATATCAATAACCTCAGATATGCGGATGACATGACCCTTCTGGCAGAAAGTGAAGAAGAACAAAAAAGCCTCTTGATGAAAGTGAAAAAGGAGAGTGGAAAAGTTGGCTTAAAGCTCAACATTCAGAAAACGAAGATCATGGCATCTGGTCCCATCATTTCATGGCAAATAGATGGGGAAGCAGTGGAAACAATTTCAGACTTTATTTTTGGGGGCTCGAAAATCACTGCAGATGTTGACTGCAGCCATGAAATTAAAAGACACTCCTTGGAAGTAAAGTTATGACCAACCTAGATACAGCATATTCCAAAGCAGAGACATTACTTTGCCAAGCATTCTAACATGTATACTATCATGTAAGAATTGAATCGCCAGTCTATGTCTGACGCAGGGTGCAGCATGCTTGGGGCTGGTGCATGGGGATGACCCAGAGAGATGTTGTAGGGAGGGAGGTGGGAAGGGGGGTTCATGTTTGGGAACGCATGTAAGAATTAAAGATTTTAAAATTTAGAAAATAAAAAACAAAAAACAAAAAAATAAATAAAATCAACAGGAAAATAAAAAATAAAAAAAAAAAGAAAGGTCCATTTAGTCAAGGTTATGGTTTTTCCAGTAGTAATGTATGAATGTAAGAGTTGGACTGTGAAGAAAGCTGAGCACTGAACAACTGATGCTTTTGAACTGTGGTTTTGGAGAAGACTCCTGAGAGCCCCTTGGATTGCAAGGAGATCCAACCAGTCCATTCTAAAGGAGAAAAGTCCTGGCTGTTCTTTGGAAGGACTGATGCTAAAGCTGAAACTCCAATACTTGGGCCACTTCATGTGAAGAGTTGACTCATTGGAAAAGACTCTGATGCTGGGATGGACTAGAGGCAAGAGGAGAAGGGGACAACAGAGGATGAGATGGCTGGATGGCATCACCGACTCAATAGACGAGTTTGGGTGAACTCCGGGAGTTGGACAGGGAGGCCTGGCGTGCTGCAATTCATGGGGTCACAAAGAGTTGGACATGACTGAGCAGCTGAACTGAACTGAACTGAAAAAAGACACACATTGTTCCTATATATTATTCTACATATTTAAAATGACTTAATATGGTAGTCTGCAAATATTTTGTTTAAAATTTTCTAGCCTTTAGACAGATTTTTAATTTTCTTAACTATAATCTTTTTATCAATTCAGTTCAGTCGCTTAGTCATGTCCAACTCTTTGCGACCCCATGAATTGCAGCACAAAACGCCTCTCTGTCCATCACCAACTCCCGGAATTCACCCAAACTCATGTCCATTGAATCAGTGATGCCATCCAGCCATCTCATCCTCTGTTGTCCCCTTCTCCTCCTGCCTCTAATCCCTCCCAGCATTAGAGGCTTTTCTAATGAGTCAGCTCTTCGCGTGAGGTGGCCAAGGTACTGGAGTTTCAGCTTTAGCATCATTCCTTCCAAAGAACAGCCAGGACTGATCTCCTTCAGAATGGACTGACTGGATCTCCTTGCAGTCCAAGGGACTCTCAGGAGTCTTCTCCAACATCACAGTTCAAAAGCATCAATTCTTCAGCGCTCAGCTTTCTTCGCAGTCCGACTCTCACATCCATACATGACTACTGGAAAAACCATAGCCTTAACTAGATGGACCTTTGCTGGCAAAGTAATGTCTCTGCTTTTCAATATGCTATATCTAGGTTGGTCATAACTTTTCTTCCAAGGAGTAAGCGTCTTTTAATTTCATGGCTGCAGTCACCATCTGCAGTGATTTTGGGCACCCAAAAATAAAGTCTGACACTGTTTCCACTGTTTCCCCATCTATTTCTCATGAAGTAATGGGACCAGATGCCATGATCTTCGTTTTCTGAATGTTGAGCTTTAAGCCAACTTTTTCGCTCTCCTCTTTCACTTTCGTCAAGAGGCTTTTTTGTTCCTCTTCACTTTCTGCCAGAAGGGTGGTGTCATCTGCATATCTGACGGTATTGATTTTTCTCCTGGAAATCTTGATTCCAGCTTTTGTTTCTTTCAGCACAGCGTTTCTCATGATGTATTCTGAATAGAAGTTAAATAAGCAGGGTGACAATATACAGCTTTGACATACTCCTTTTCCTATTTGAAACCAGTCTGTTGTTCCATGTCCAGTTCTAATCGTTGCTTACTGACCTGCATACAGGTTTCTCAAGAGGCAGGTCAGGTGGTCTGGTATTCCCATCTCTTTCAGAATTTTCTACAGTTTATTGTGATCCACACAGTCAATAAAGCAGAATGAGATGTTTTTCTGGAACTCTCTTGCTTTTTCCATGATCCAGCGGATGTTGGCAATTTGATCTCTGGTTCCTCTGCTTTTTCTAAAACCAGCTTGAACATCTGGAAGTTCATGGTTCACATATTGCTGAAGCCTGTCTTGGAGAAATTTGAAAAATTTAACTTTACTAGCCTGTGAGATGAGTGCATTTGTGCGGTAGTTTGAGCATTCTTTGGCATTGCCTTTCTTTGCGATTGGAATGAAAACTGATCTTTTCCAGTCCTGTGGACATTGCTGAGTTTTCCAATTTTGTTGGCATATTGAGTGCAGCACATTCACAGCATCATCTTTCAGGATTTGAAATAGCTCAACTGGTTTATACTGCTCATTTTATCAGAGAATTGCAACGTTCATTTATATCATTTGCAAAATTCGCTTTGAGTCAGTAGGAATAAACTTTGGAAGTTCTGGAGTAGTCAAAATGTGATGATTATAGCAATATCTTTTAGTCCGTTTTGTAAAAGTGATCATCTTCTCGCTCACCTATTATGTATATATTTATAAAAATTATAAAGACAAGTTCTGAATTAGTTTCTTTGTATATTTAATAGATATTTCTTCTGATATTAAAAAAACTCTTGATTTTGGTAAATTTATATTGTTTAAATCAGAAGTTCATGAAAAAGTAGAAAAATTTAAGGTATCTCATAAAGAATTGAGAATGATCAATACAATTTTGGAGGTTTTGCTAAGTGTTGACAGGGTATATAAAACAATATTTTCCTATTTATGACAACTTCCAAGCAAAAAGATCAGTGTGACAGAATAGTGAATGAAAGGAATAGTGTCTGTTACATGAAGCTATTTCATATTAATACTGGATAAAGCCTAGAAAATAGCAAAATAAAAGGGGCTCTTTAAAATAGAGAAACACATTGATTATGCATGAGTCCTGAGAAAAGTTCCTACCTCAATTTTAGATAATCAGGTGAACTTTTCCATGAGCTTTTATTTTCATACCTCAAATATATCTCAGCTCTGGGTAACTGCCAGTTTATGAATATTTATAGCACATTTCCTAGTTTCTCATGCAAGATAAACTCTGAAGAATTTCATGGACAGAGAGTTTGATTTTGCATGAGTCCCAGTTGCATATTTCTTAAAAGTGAAGAGATGTTAAATCGAAATGACAGCAACATAGCTTAGGTCTAAAAATGATATAATATGCTCTCCAAAAGAGGACTGATTGAGGTATGGGAGTGTACTCTTAATATTATTATATTTCTATGAGATAATTAAAGTTTTTTCTCTGTGAATTTTGAAATGTATACTTCCCATCTGATGATATGTGATTAGTGAACATTTGAGGGGATGGAGGAGAGGTTTACAGTCCTAAACCAGTCATGAGTGGTCAGAGTACAGTTTTTTTTTTTTTTTTTTGCTCTCCCTTAGATGTATGTAGAAACAATCTGGAATTCCATGTTAGGGTTCTATGTAGATAGACAAACATGGTTAGAATTTTATTATTATTTTTCCTAAGATAGGTCCAGAAACTGAGATTCTATTTGTATTATGTCTTACTTCTTTTCACAGAATATTACTATTATTATCAGTATTACTAATATTACTATTATTATTTTCCTTAATTCAGAAGTAAAGTGAATTTTTAAAGTGATCATTCTAACTTACTGAAAAATGGTAAAAGGATACAATAAAAATAACTTCTGTTATCTGGTACCTTAGACAGTTACTTCAGATAGAAGAACTGAATATACTTAGGTTGATAATATGACAAAAACTGGGTATTCCCCCTATTTTGTCATTGCAAAATTGTGCAATAGACACACAGATCGACAGTAAAAATGAATGTGATTAGTTCTCCACAGAAAGGCAGGGCGTGTGGGTATATATGAGAGTGGGAGTCTGCAGAAATTCAACTTTCTTTTTTCTTCTCAAAAAAGAGGATGTAGATCATAAACTGAGCACTTGTGTTCTAAGTTTCAGGGGAGAGAGAGATGATTGCTGGGCCCCACTAAGGATCCACTGCCCCTGCATTAGTTGCTATGCCTTTAAAGAGGGACTAGTCAAATTTAGTCAAATCTGTTGTGTTTTGCTCCAGCCAGTATGGACATATAAAAGGTCAATACAACCAAAGTCTAATATCAATAGAATAATTGGAAGGAGAGAAATAAAAAAGTAAATAATAAAATAATATAATAAAATAATAATATAATAATATAATAATAAAAGTAGCATGCAAAACACTGCTTATAAGAGTTGACTGTGGAATATAAATTAGTTAAGAAAAACATAAAAAAGAAAAGAAAGTGATGACATACAATAGATTTAAAGTTATAAATTAAAATTTTGTCAAAGGTATCAGAGAGATCTTTTTCCCTCAGCTTTTTTTTTTTTCAACTTATTTTATTATTTTTGGATGCACTAGGTCTTCCTTGCTGCAAGTGGACTTTCTCTAGTTGCCGAAAGTGGCTGCTACTGTTCGTTTGCTGCACAGGCTTTTCATTGGTGGTGGCTTCCCTCGTTGCTGAGCACAGGCTCTAGGTGCATGACCTTCGGTAGTTGCCTCTCATGGGATCTTGATCTCAGGCTCAGTAGTTGTGGAACATAGGCTTAGTTACTTTGCCCGAGGCATGTGGAATCTTCTTAAACCAGAAATTGGGACTGTATCCCCTGTCGTGGCAGGTGGATTCCTATCTGCTGTACCACCAGGGAAGTACTGCTTATCTCTTTAAAAAAAATGATAACTTTATCTTTTAGAGTTATTTAGGTTCACTGCAAAATTAGAGCACAGAAAGCTGCCAAATACCCCTGTCACCACACACACATGTACTTCCCACTATCAACATCCCATACCAGATTAATACATTTGCTGTAATCTATGTACCTACACAGACACATCTTTATCAATCAGACCATAGTTTGTGCAGTTCGCTTGTGATGTACATTCTACAGATTTAGACAAATATATAATGAACATATGTCTACCATTATAGAATCAAACAATAGCTGCACTAACCTAGCCATCCTAGCCATTCTCTGTGCTCCATCTATTCATTCCTTTCCATACTCCCTGATCTTTCTTTCTTTATTTTTTTTTTTAAGCTGCTACAGCATGTGGGATCTTAGTTCCCCAACCAGGGATCGAACCTGAAGCCCTGAAGTCTAACCACTGATCTTTTTACTGTCTTCATAGTTTTTCCTTTCCCAGAATGTCAAATAGTTGAAATCTACAGTATGTGGCATTCATACTTTTCAGTATTTAGCCTTTTCTGATTGGCTTTTTTTTTCACTTAATATGCATTTAGACTTCCTCCATGTCTTTTCATGGTTTTTTAGTATTGAGTAAATATTCCATTGTCTGACACATCACTTTTTCCTGTCAACTACTGAAAGACATCTTCATTGCTTTCAAGGTTTGGCAATTATGAATAAAGCTGCTGTAAACATTTGTGGGCAGATTTTTGTCTGGGCATACCTTTTCTATTTTGTTTATCTTAAAAAAGCAGCTCTTAAAGTCATTGATCTTTTCCATTATCTTTTTAATATCTATTTTATTTATTTTCACTCTGATCTTTGTAATTTACTTCCTTATAAATTTGGGATTATTTAGTTCTTCATTTTCTAGTTCCTTGAGTGTTAAAATTAGGTTGTTTATTCAAGAACGTTCTTTTTTTTTTCCTAATATAGGCATGTATCTCTATGAACTTACCTCTTAGAATTGCTTTTGCTAGATCGCATACATCTTGGTATGTTGTATTTCTTTTCTTTGTAAAAAATTATTTATTTTTAATTGGAGGATGATTGCTTTGCCGTGTTTTATGGTTGCTGCCATATATCAACATAAATCAGCCATGGCTATACATACCCTTGAACCTCCCTCCCACCTCGCATCCCAGCCCAGCCCGCCAGGTTGTCACAGAGCACCAAATTTGAGCTCTTTGCATCATGTAGCACATTTCCACTGGCTATCTAATTTTACATATTGTAATACATATGTTTCATTGTTACTCTCTCAATTGTGGAGGTACGATTGGCAAGTAAATTGTATTTATTTAAGGTATATATCATGATTTGATACATGTATATGTTGTGACATCATTACCACAGTCAAGTTAACTAGCACATCCATCACTTCAGGTAGCAACTATTTTGTGTACGTGTGTGGTATGAACACCTAAGATCTGACTAGTCTGTTAGCAAATTCAAAGTGTACAATGTAGATTTATTAATTATAGACAGGATGTTGTATTTTAAATTCCCAAAACTATGTTCATCTTATAAGTTTGTCCTCTTTGTCCAACATCTCCCGTTTTACTCACCTTCAGTTCAGCTCAGTCACTCAGTCGTGTCTGACTCTTTGAGACCCCATGGATTGCAGCACGCCAGGCCTCCCTGTCCATCATCAACTCCCGGAGTTCACCCAAACTCATGTCCATCAAGTCGGTGATGCCATCCAGCCATTTCATCCTCTGTCGTCCCCTTTTCCTCCTGCCTCCAACCCCTCCCAGCATCAGAGTCTTTTCCAATGAGTCAACTCTTCGCATGAGGTGGCCAAAGTACTGGAGCTTCAGCTTTAGCATCATTCCCTCCAAAGAACACCCAGAGCTGATCTCCTTCAGAATGGACTGATTGGATCTCCTTGCAGTCCAAGGGACTCTCAGGAGTCTTCTCCAACACCACAGTTCAAAAGCATCAATTCTTTGGCACTCACCTTTCTTCACAGTCCAACTCTCACATCCATACATGACTACTGGAAAAACAATAGCCTTGACGAGATGGACCTTTGTTGGCAAAGTAATGTCTCTGCTTTTGAATATGCTATCTAGGTTGGTCATAACTTTTCTTCCAAGGAGTAAGCATCCTTTAATTTCATTGCTGCAGTCACCATCTTCAGTGATTTTGGAGCCCCCCAAAATAAAGTCTGACACTGTTTCCACAGTTTCCCCTTGTATTTGCCAAGAAGTGATGGGGCCAGATGCCATGATCTTCATTTTCTGAATGCTGAGCTTTAAGTCAACTTTTCCACTCTCCTCTTTCACTTTCATCAAGAGGCTTTTTAGTTCCTCTTCACTTTCTGCCATAAGGGTGGTGACATCTGCATATGTGAGGTTATTGATATTTCTCCTGGCAATCTTGATTCCAGCTTGTGCTTCTTCCAGCCCAGCATTTCTCATGATGTACTCTGCATATAAGTTAAATAAGCAGGGTGACAATATACAGCCTTGTCGTACTTCTTTTCCTATTTGGAACTGGTCTGTTGTTCCACGTTCAGTTCTAACTGTTGCTTACTGACCTGCATACAGGTTTCTCCATAGGCAGGTCAGGTTGTCTGGTATTCCCATCTCTTTCAGGATTTTCCGCAGTTTATTGTGATCCACATAGTCAAAGGCTTTGGCATAGTCAATAAAGCAGAAATAGATGTTTTTCTGGAACTCTCTTGCTTTCTCACCTTACTACCCCTAATAACCTCCATCCTACTCTCCATTTCTCTCTGTATGACTTTTTGGATTCCATGTATATGTAATACCAGTCGGTACTTGTCTTTCTCTGCCAAGTATGAAGTTTAATGCCCAACAAATTAACTAAGTGAAAGACAAAGCTTTAGACATCATCTATTGTCTAAAGTATATTAGTGTGAATGGTTACTTGTTTTGTTTTCAAATAACAGTACTAATTGACGTACTTAGAAAAATAGTTCATAATCCATATGCCAGAAATCATTAAATAACTTTTGTCTAGGTGCTCAGTGAAGAGTTGAGCTTTTTTCTCATAGATGTAGACAACCTGCAAGTCTTTATACTATTTTAATATTTTCATCCTTACCTCACTATTCTATATTTAGTGCATACATACATAATAATACTAATTATTAGTATTATATCTAATAATTCATAGAAGTGACATTTTCCAAATCCTTTGACATATATACTGATTGCTTTCAGCTAGTTAGATGTTAGGAGACATAGTTGGAGATGGTGCAGTATGTGCCCCCATCTCCTTGCCTTATTCATCATCTCTGGAAAAGATTTAACTTACTCTGTGGCTCCAGGACATACAGAGTGCTCGTTACATCCAGAAGCTGTTTATGACACTAGTCTCTCTACTTAGGTAACCTTACCTCCTCCTTTTATTCCTGTAGTCTAAGAGTTAACAGCTTTCTCTCTTTGACACGTCTACATTTCTTTACTTTTCTTGGTTATCTTCTCAGATTTTCTGTCAACTGTGTAACCAGTTCATTGTAATAATGTCCCTCTATGTAATTTCTTCCTGTTATATAATACAGTACAGTTCATGTACTGTATTATATAAGTTTCAGGTGCACAGCATAATTATTCACAATATTTAAAGGTTGTATTCCATTCATAGTTATTATAACATAATGGCTATGTTCTCTGTGTTGTACTGTATGTCCTTGTAGCTTATTTATTTCAAAGAAAATACTTGTATTTCTTAGTTCTCTGTCACTCCCTTGCCCCTCCTCCCCCCTCATCTGTAACCAGTAATTTGTTCACTATCTGTGAGTCTGTGTCTTGTTATATTCACTAGTTTATTTTTTACATTTCACATATAAGTAATATCATACAGTATTTGTCTTTCTCTGTCTGTATTCTCTTAATACAGTACTGTCCACATCAATCTATGTTGTTTCAAATTTCATTCATTTTTATGGAGGGGTAATATTTCATTATATATACATATATACCACATCTCCTTTATTTGTTCATCTGTTGATGGACACTGAGGTTGCATCCACACCTTGGAAAGTGTAAATACAAGTGCTATGAACATTGATGTGCTAGTACCTTTTCAAATTAGTCTTGTTGTTTGATAAGTAACTTGGACTGGAATTGCTAGATCATATGGCAGTTCTATTTTTAGTTTCTTTGAAAGACCTCCATACTGCTTTCCATGGTGGCTATACCAATTTACATCCCCACCAGCAGTGTACAAGGGTTCCCTTTTATCTGCATCCCCACCAACATTTGTTATTTTATCAAAGTCATTTTGATTGCCATCTATTTAACACTGTGTAAGTTTACTGATTGTTGTATGCCAAAATATGTCTACATATATTCATTTATTCATCCAACAAACATTTAGTAAGGACTTCTTGGGCATTAGGTATCAAACATGGTTTCAAGTATGTGTCAGTGAACAAAATTAAGTGTAATTTGTGCTTTTAAACCTCCACCTAATAGCTAAACAGATATATAAGAGATAATACAGAAATTCTCGGTGTTGAACTGGCTGTGAATTAGGTTGGGAGTAGGGAGGAGATAGCGTTTGTGTAAATGGATAGATATTTGGCAATTGTTCAGATCCTAATGTTGCAAGTGGACCAGGTTTTGTGGGGGAACCTACTGAGATGTATTTTTGTTTTATTTTGAAATGTTGAATTTTAGATATCTTTTATATATCAAAACATTCAAAGGGAGTTGCAAAATAGGCAACTGGAGAAGTGAAGGCTCAAGATAAACACTTGGTTGTTATTTATAGATGACTGAAATGAAAAAAGTGCTAGGAATGAATTAGCTTGCCTTGCCGTAAGGAAGGATGTAAAAGGAGAAGTTAAGATGGATTTCAGACCTACAAATAGGTTTCCCAGGTGACTCAGTGGTGAAGAATTTGTCTGTCAAGCAGGGGACATGGGTCAGGAAGATTCCCTGGAGAAGAAAATGGCAACTCTCTCCAGATTCTTGCCTAGGAAATCCCATGGACAGAAGAAATTTGCAGGCTACAGTCCTTGTGGTTGCAACTATTTGGGATGCAACTTAGTGGCTAAATAGCAGCAGCAGACTTACAAATAGTCCACATCACAAAATGTGTGATTCTCATTTATCCTGTGCATTCTAGGTCACTTCAGTTGTGTCCACCTCTTTGTGACCTCATGGACTGCAGCCCGTGAGGCTCCTCTGTACTTGAGGTGGGATTCTCCAGGCAAGAATACTGGAGTGGGTTGCCATTTCCTTCTCCAGGGCTTTATCTTACAGCTACCTTTAAATTTCACTTAATTATCTTTCAACCAATATAGAACGGATTTTCCATTTTTAATATATTTCTTGTTTATAAATGGATTATTCCTCAAAATCTAGGAACAAAACAACTTTAAAATTTTATCACATGAAATATTTTTAATTTTACAGTGTAGTTTTATGTGTACTTATGCATGACACAGAGATTTTAGTGCTACTTAATGCCTAGAATTTAAAGATAACTTTGCACCTAATCCTAACTGTTAGACCAAAACATGTGGAAAATTATGTGGACATTTTTTTTTTTTAACATTTAACCACTTTTTTAAACTCAGCCACAAATATGTATTCATTTTCTTTCAAACACCAGAACAGGTGGTTTTAGTGGTAAAGAACCTGCCTGGGTTAGGAAGATCCCCTGGAGTAGGTGATGGCAACCCTCTTCAGTATTCTTGCATGGAGAATCCCATAGACAGGGGAGCCTGGCGGCCTACAGTCCATAGAGTTGCAAAGAGTTGGACACGACTGAAGCAACTTGACATGCACATTGATATATATTATATTTACAGACAGAGACATACTTTCACTGACAAATAATTTTTTTAATGATTTCTCATAGCCTTCATGATTTAAAGAATAAAAATAATGCAATAAGAATAATGAGTTAATGTATTATTGAGGACTTAAGCTGCGTACTATTTTAAGCACTTTCTATGTATTAACTGATTCTCAAAACTAATCCCGTGGCTGCTTTAGGATAATATAGTTTATAAGTTTAATTCAGTTCTGTAAACATTAGAGATGCCATGTGCAAGGCCTACCATAATTGCTAAGCACTGTGGTTATCAGAATGAAAGCAAATACTATCTCAGAAAGTATATATATTAGCAATGTACTTATGTGAACAACACTAAGTTCTATAAGAAAAGCAAAAACAAAAATAAGTTGAGAGGCAGAGCAGAGCAAATTGCCCTTCTGTACCAGATGTTAGATTAGCATATTGGCAGCTCAGAAAATAAGTACAAATATTCCTACCTGCTCAAGCCACTTTAAATACTCTCCCTAATAACTTCCACTTGTGTAGAATGGAAGTTCTAATTACTAAAATGCTGCCCCTAAGCACAAACTAGATTCCTGAAATATCTTTGAATTAACTCATTGACTACACTGAACAGGCTGCTCAGAACTGATAGAAAAACAGCTAGGAAAGAACTTTGCTGAAAAGCAAGTTACATTTTAAAAAAGTTTCAAAAGTGTTTATTGAGTTCCAACCTGTTTAAGAGTCTCTTTCTTAATTGTCTTCATCTAAATGCAAGTCTCATTAAAATGTGTGTGAATATTCAGCATTTTTAAAGCAATGATTTTCTTGTCTTTCTTTGATTATTTTTTATAGAATTTACATTCTGAATTAATTTGCCTCTTGTCAGTTTAAATGGGGTTGAATATATTTAGACTAATATTTGTGATCAATTCAATGATTTCCTTCTTCCAGGGATTAAGAGACCTGAAAAATTTATTCGTTGCTTTTAAGAAAGGAGAAGATGAGAAAGAAAAAAAAAGTATGTGTTGAATTAAATGGAGGTAGAAATTTGTGTTATACCTTTAAAACATTCTTTGAAAGTCATTATATTAAAAAAACATTTATTGAGTACCTACTATTTGCCAGAAATGTCAGAAAAAAATTATAACTAAATCAGTGTTAGTCTATGATTTTTTTTAACCACTAGCCCCATTCTTTTCAAAATGCATGTGCAAATGAAGTGTTAATAATTTTAATGCTATAACTGAATATATTGGTAATATGATTTATATGTCCCAGATAATGTAACACAAGACTTATTTAATACAAAAAATAGTTTTTGAACTTATAAGCAAAGCTATCTTTATAATGAACTATTGAAATAGCCCAAAGAAAATTGATCTTTATTTCTTAAAGTGTTTTAAAATTATTAATGAATATATTTTTTAAATTTCATGAAGATTATTCTAAAATGCTTTACACACTTTTAAACAAGCATCCATACATTTTACAATAAAAATATAAATATAAAAAATAGATAGATCAAGGGAGCTATTGAATTTAACCATCACAAATATAATAAGACATAAATGTTTTCATTTCAGCTAGGTGCAGTAGCTATGACTTACAATGCTATGTGTCAGGGGCAATGCATAGATTTTTAAGGAAATGGCTGCTGCTCATTTATGACTCCAAGATTCTAGTGCACGCCCTTCTCACTCTTCCCATTTTGAGAGTATAAAAAGAATGAGAGAGATGAATAAAGTATCTTTTGTAACTAGGATATCTTTGAGAAAAACAGGGCTCTAAGCACCTTTTCCATTCCACTTCATTGGGGGTAGTATCTGCCTTTTAAAGAAAGTGAGAGTGGGGCTTCTGTTGAACTACTCAGAACACACAATGTGAGTCTCATATAAACTGAAGATGCACCACCTTAAGATCTCACTCCTGCTAAAGAAATTTAAGATGACTAGAGACATCCAGTCCCATCACTTCATGGCAAATAGCTGGGAAAACAGTAGCAGACTTTATTTTGAGGGGGCTCCAAAATCACTGTAGATGGTGACTGGAGCCATGAAATTAAAAAATGCGTACTCCTTGGAAGAAAAGTTATGGCCAACCTAGACAGCATATTAAAAAACAGAGAGACGTTACTTTGCCAACAAAAGTCCATCTAGTCAAAGCTATGGTTTTTCCAGTAGTCAGGTATGGATGTGAGAGTTGGACTGTGAAGAAAGCTGCGTGCCAAAGAATAGATACTTTTGAACTGTGGTGTTGGAGAAGACTCTTGAGAGTCCCTTGGACTGGAAGGAGATCCAACCAGTCCACCCTAAAGGAAATCAGTCCTGAATATTCATTGGAAGGACTGATGTTAAAGCTGAAACTCCAATACTTTAGCTACCTGATGCGAAGAACTGAAACTCATTTGAAAAGACCCTGATGCTGGGAAAGAAGGAAGGCAGAAGGAGAAGGGGATGACAGAGGATGAGATGGTTGGATGGCATCAGTGACTCAGTGGACATGAGTCTGAGTAAACTCCTGGAGCTGGTGGTGGACAGGGAGGCCTGGCAGGCTGCAGTCCATGGGGTTGCAGAGTTGGACACGACTGAGCGACTGAACTGAACTGAACTGAAAGACAATCTGGAGAATTGCTTTGAATTTGGAACCTTTAGAGTGCTGCTTTGCTTTGATCAGTTGGGTTGAATTCCCAGAATTTGTTGCATACAGGTATGCATGACTATTTCTCATGGAAGATGTACCAGTCCCATGTGACTCTGGGGGTTTGTCTGTGATCTTTCATACAGTCTGGAAAGATGAAGGCACTCTACCAGCTGACACTTAGATGTGAACTTCAAGAGCCAGAGGAAGAACCAAAAATGAGAACCAGAAGAAAATAAAAGCATTCCAGTGTTAAGAGACTTTCAGGATAAGGGGCCTAGTGGGGACCTTCTCAGGACTGCTTGAAAATATTCCTTAACAAAATTATGTTGAAATACTTACTTGCTTCACAGAATACAAACCCAGCTTAAGATTCTACCAATCTAAATAAGGCCATTCCTTGTCTTTTTAGAACATTTAAAGAGGACACCAGTGACATATATCTTTTTTCCCAAAATCTGGTCCAAGATACACAAGGAGAGAATATTTACTTTTAAAGAAAACAAAGAATTTTGAATGATATTTTACTTAGAAATTTCTTATTACCAATTGAATAAATAAGAGCAAACTGAACAAAAAGTAGAAACTAGGTATGGATGATGGTAAATTCAGGAGTCAGATGGTTGACTGAATTTCTCAATTTTTCCTAGTCGATATGCAAGAGTGGTGGACTAGATTACAGTCTTACTAAACTTTTCCCCCATAAGTGCTATATCTATTTGGTGGGCCTTGATTTGTGTAAGTCTATAATAGTAATCTTCCCAAACCCCAGCCCCACAGGGATAAGGGACAGGCAGTTTGGGACATCAGTACAGGACATTTCCCAACCGAACAAGCATAAGGGCGGTAGAAGGAATCTACCTTCAATTTTTGAGAGTTAGCCTGGGGTCATGAGGATAGGAAATACCTGAGGAAAACCAAATATACATAAAGCTCTCATGAGAGAGAGTCACAAAAATTTAGTGACAGGAAGCCAACTGAACATACCTGAAAGCTGATCTTCAGTGAAGTCAGTTAAACTACTTTCCTGTTTGGCCTATTTGAGTTGGGTTTCCTCTTATTTGTATCTAAAATACAGTCATATAGATATGTTTAAAGATTATAAAATAATGTTAAACATGACTTCAGACATGATTATGATATCATATTAAAGGTATGTAAAAAGAGGATTTCACACAGATAACTGCTCCATTATGAGGTTAGGATAGCCATGTATTTGGTAGTACGGGCAATAGAATCATGTTCCTGAATTTTAACACCCTATTTGCATCCATTACTTTTGAGCCATATCTTCATGTATCCAAATTTGAAATGAAAATACCACTGGAAAAATATGAGAAACAATTCCCAGCTTTCTCTCTAATGTGCAACACTTAAAGTTTTGATTGGGCTGATTTCAAGAAGGAAATTGATCTTGAACGTAGTGTCCTAAGTTGAGGAGACTGTAAACTTCCAGTTGTCCTTGGATGGTTTCAGAAAGAAAGGGAAAACAAAAATGAGAATCATAGAGAAAAATAAGGTATAAGTTAATTAAATATAATTGTATAACTTTTTCTGCTTTTCCCTTTCCCCTATGCAAGGTTAAGAAGACAGGTACTCCTATTGCTGTCATACCATAATTTATCAAAAATATAAAACTTAAAAGAGCACCTATTTATTATCTCACATTTCTATAGGTGAGAAGTCCAAAGAAGCTTGACTGGACTCTCTGTGTGGGGTCTTACCAGGCTGAAATCAATGTGCCAGCCAAGGTTGTAGTTTTCATTCAAGTCTTGTAGTCTACCTCCAAAGTCACTGCTTGTTAGCAGAATTGATGTCTTCTCATGCTTTCCATGTTGTCCTTTTTACTTTCAAATAAAAAACAGAAGATAAGTCTTTCCAATACTTTTAATCAAGGCATCTCAGGTGGCCCTAGTGGTAAAGAATCCACCTGCCAATGCAGGATATGCAGGAAATGCAGGTTACATTC
Organism: Capra hircus; assembly: GCF_001704415.2. Classification (NCBI taxonomy): domain Eukaryota; kingdom Metazoa; phylum Chordata; class Mammalia; order Artiodactyla; family Bovidae; genus Capra; species Capra hircus. The sequence goes on from NC_030812.1 coordinate 13,549,259, forward strand.
CTGGGTTGGGAAGATCCCCTGGAGGAAGAAATGGCAAGGCAGTCCTGTATTCTTGACTATAAAATCCCATGGACAGAGGAGCCTGGTGGGCTACAGTCCATGGGATCACAAAGAGTTTGATACAACTTAGTGACTGAGCACCGTTCTTCTATTCTCTCATTTACCTTCTACTACTAACCAGAGAAAGGTCTGATTTTTAAGGGTCCATATGATTAGATTAGGTCTACTCCATATATCATAGTTTCCCTATTTTATGATCCACTGATTAGTAATTTATATTTCTAAAGTATTTTTTGCTGTGCAACATAAAATATTCATGGAATTTAAACTACAGTTTCTGTTTGTTTTTTTTGTTTTGTTTTGTTTTTTGAGAGAAAGCGTGAATATTGTAGCATAAAAAGCACTGATTTATATTCTAATCTTGGCTTAATTGCATAACAATCCATTTATACATTTAAAGGAGACAAATAAGCATTTCAGGTATCACTTCCTTGACACTTTTGAAAAAAAGTTGTTTGAAAAACAAAAATTTGGCTTTATTTATTAATATTGTTAAAAATTAAATTCAGGTCTTACATTTAGATCTTTAATCCATTTTGAGTTTATTTTTGTGTGCGGTGTTAGAAAGTGATCTAGTTTCATTCTTTTACAAGTGGTTGACCAGTTTTCCCAGCACCACTTATTAAAGAGATTGTCTTTACTCCATTGTATATTCTTGCCTCCTTTGTCAAAGATAAGGTGTCCATATGTGTGTGGATTTATCTCTGGGCTTTCTGTTTTGTTCCATTGATCTATATTTCTGTCTTTGTGCCAGTACCATACTGTCTTGATGACTGTGGCTTTGTAGTAGAGCCTGAAGTCAGGCAGGTTGATTCCTCCAGTTCCATTCTTATTTCTCAAGATTGCTTTGGCAATTCGAGGTTTTTTGTATTTCCATACAAATCTTGAAATTATTTGTTCTAGTTCTGTGAAAAATATGGCTGGTAGCTTGATAAGGATTGCATTGAATTTGTAAATTGCTTTGGGTAGTATACTCATTTTCACTATATTGATTCTTCCGATCCATGAACATGGTATATTTCTCCATCTATTAGTGTCCTCTTTGATTTCTTTCATCAGTGTTTTTAGTTTTCTATATATAGGTCTTTAGTTTCTTTAGGTAGATATATTCCTAGGTATTTTATTCTTTTCGTTGCGATGGTGAATGGAATTGTTTCCTTAATTTCTTTTTCTACTTTCTCATTATTCGTGTATAGGAATGCAAGGGATTTCTGTGTGTTGATTTTATATCCTGCAACTTTACTATATTCATTGATGAGCTCTAGTAATTTTCTGGTGGAGTCTTTAGGGTTTTCCATGTAGAGGATCATGTCATCTGCAAACAGTGAGAGTTTTACTTCTTCTTTTCCAATTTGGATTCCTTTTATTTCTTTTTCTGCTCTAATTGCTGTGGCCAAATCTTCCAGAACTATAAGGCAAAACACTCTCAGACATAAATCACAGCAGGATCCTCTATGATCCACCTCCCAGAATTCTGGAAATAAAAGCAAAAATAAACAAATGGGACCTAATTAAACTTAAAAGCTTCTGCACAACAAAGGAAAATATAAGCAAGGTGAAAAGACACCCTTCTGAATGGGAGAAAATAATAGCAAATGAAGCAGCTGACAAACAACTAATCTCAAAAATATACAAGCAACTTATGCAGCTCAATTCCAGAAAAATAAACGATCCAATCAAAAAATGGGCCAAAGAACTAAATAGACATTTCTCCAAAGAAGACATACGGATGGCTAACAAACACATGAAAAGATGCTCAACATCACTCATTATTAGAGAAATGCAAATCAAAACCACAATGAGGTACCACTTCACACCAGTCAGAATGGCTGCGATCCAAAAATCTGCAAGCAATAAATGCTGGAGAGGGTGTGGAGAAAAGGGAACCCTCCTACACTGTTGGTGGGAATGCAAACTAGTACAGCCGCTATGGAGAACAGTGTGGAGATTCCTTAAAAAATTGCAAATAGAACTACCTTATGACCCAGCAATCCCACTTCTGGGCATACACACCGAGGAAACCAGAATTGAAAGAGACACATGTAGCCCAATGTTCATCGTAGCACTGTTTATAATAGCCAGGACATGGAAACAACCTAGATGTCCATCAGCAGATGAATGGATAAGCAAGCTGTGGTACATATACACAATGGAGTATTACTCAGCCGTTAAAAATAATTCATTTGAATCAGTTCTGATGAGATGGATGAAACTGGAGCCGATTATACAGAGAGAAGTAAGCCAGAAAGAAAAACACCAATACAGTATACTAACACATATATATGGAATTTAGAAAGATGGCAATGACCACCCTGTATGCAGAACAGCAAAGGAGACATAGATGTGTATAACAGACTTTTGGACTCAGAGGGAGAGGGAGAGGGTGGGATGATTTGGGAGAATGGCATTCTAACATGTATACTATCATGTAAGAATTGAATCGCCAGTCTATGTCTGACGCAGGATACAGCATGCTTGGGGCTGGTGCATGGGGATGACCCAGAGAGATATTATGAGGAGGGAGGTGGGAGGGGGGTTCATGTTTGGGAACGCATGTAAGAATTAAAGATTTTAAAATTATAAAAAAATAAAAAATTAAAAAAAAATAAAAAGAAAAAGAAAAAAAAGAAAAAAATTAAATTCATACAAAAGTTTGATATTATTATTTCACATTCTTCCTAATGCCTATTGAAGAATTTTGCAAACATTTCTCACTAAATAAATTATTAGATGACATTTGCTTGGAACTTTTTATCAGTATTGTAATTACAAATTCATATGAGATATGTTTTTTTTTTTTCCAGTAACTGCCTTTTGCAAATTATAAGGACACATCTTGGGGCATTAAGTATTTTTAATTGTTTGAACCAGTCTTTGAAAAACATCCTATTGAATTAGAGTTCTTGACAATGATAACTCAATGAACAATAGTCCAGCTGGAAAACAGTGTTAACGGGTTTACAATCCATTCATATGTTATTCACTTTACTTGCTGCTGCTGCTGCTAAGTCACTTCAGTCGTGTCAGACTCTGTGCGACCCCATAGACGGCAGCCCACCAGGCTCCCCTGTCCCTGGGATTCTTCAGACAAGAACACTGGAGTGGGTTGCCATTTCCTTCTCCAATGCATGAAAGTGAAAAATGAAAGTGAAGTTGTTCAGTCATGTCCGACTCTTAGCGACCCCTTGGACTGCAGCCTACCAGGCTCCTTTGTCCAAGGGATTTTCCAGGCAAGAGTACTGGAGTGGGATGCCATTGCCTTCTCCGTCACTTTACTTAGATAAGCTCAATTATGGCATAAGAACTATGATCAGAAAAATAACAGAGGAGCTGAGACAAAAGCCCAATGCTTTTAAAAATTAAGAAAAAAAAAAGAATTTACCTGTAGTTTTGATTGTAGTACAGAGAAGGTTAGGGCAATATAAACTATGTTTTTAAAGAAAAAAATTATACTAAACCAGTAGTTTCTTTATTTAAAATAAGTTCTAGCTTTATTATAATTCTATGCACATCTTTCACAGTTATAATCACAATATACATAAAATTGTATATATACTCCTCCACCTAATATTACAAGGTAAACAGGATTCCATTTTTTTAAGTAACCCCACTTTTACAGTTGGTTAAGTCTATTAATTTTGTGAAACATAAATATCTTAGCTATTCTGATGTTGAGCACATAGATGATGGTATATTTTCAATAATATAAATAAGGCTGAATATTTTGCCATTATTTTCTTTCTTAATGATAATTGTTAATTTCCAGAAATTACATATTCTAAACAGTTGTTGAGTATTAGAAAGAAACTAGACAAATATTCTGAGCAGAATCTCTGAAATAGTTTTTTCAGAGGACTTATTGGAGACATATCTTTTGTGGGTATATATGGATTGTTTTAGCTGAAAAGATAAGGCCACCCACAGCACAGATTTGTTTTCACACTCCATCTGTTTGGTATATACTGTGTAGATTAGGAAAAAGTTCTGACCCCAGTGAGACAGAATGTTTAGTAATATTTCTCTCATATTCTTCAATTTCTCTATGAGTCACTCTCTCCAGATGCCTAACAAGATTGTGAGCTTTGCAAAAATCTTCCAAAAATGGAATCTGTTTCTCAAAAAATGAATATAGTTTAATGAACACATTGCATTCATTACAAAAAGTACTACTTAAATACCAAAATACATATGTTACAACTACATAGAAGTACAAGGTATGTGGACTAGGCTTATGGCTTAACTCTTTGTGATAAAAGCATACACCCCGAATGGGGATGTTTGCTTGTGTGTGTGTGAAAGACTGTTTAAAATACTGTTTCACAAAATTTGTATATGCCCAAAACTCTATGTTTTCTTGATATAAGTTAGACTAACTGATTTAATGATAAATTATCTTCAATTCCATTTTATTTGTTGATTTAATTTTCCATTTAAGTTTTATTCATAATTTAATGATAAAAAGTAATGAATTTGAAAGATAAAATGTGATATTTCACCCAACTCAAAATGACCCAAACCTAGTATACTAAAATAGTTTTTATTATGTTTTCCTTTCCTAAACTAACAGCACTGATTCTCCATATTATTACCTTATGAGTTATTCATGTATCACCTTGGAATAGTTAGCATACTGTTATTTTTAGTATTATTAATATTTTTAACTCATATTTTATTTTTAAATGTTCTTAGTGAAAATTAAGATAAGACCAACTCATATAAAATTAAGTCCAACTGTGCTAGTAGCTAAGAATCTATTTAATATTTTGAGACTCCTGAAAATAATTTTAATAGATGGTCACTAAACTTCCTTCTAATTTTAAATCCTTGACATTTATAAATGTCTTTGATTTATTTTTCCACATGGCTGTAAATTTCTTGGTGGAAGGGACTGTGAATACAATGCCACTGTAAGCCACACAATGCCCAGCAAAGTGTCTTTTATACAGTAAGTACCCAATAAATAATAGTTGATATAGTCAGGTAATTAAACTGTCAGAGCAAAATTTTTATGTAGTAGTTATCAACTTTGTCACTTTTTGTTCTGCTTTGGTTTCAAACCACTGTCTCTTCTAATGACAAATGGTTTTTAGACCAGTTTTCTGATTTCCTGTCAAATAGTTTGGTCAGGTTTAGAGAAGAAAGTCAATGAGATTTTCCCCCACTCTACCTCATTTTAAATATAAAGGCTTCATGTAAATATACCAATATGAATATTAGATGCTTAGTCAAGTAGTTCATCCAAAAGCATTTGCTTCAGGTGGTATAGAAATTCACTATGTACCTGAGATAAATTGGTATCAGAGTTATTACATATTACTATTTTTCTATTATACATTGGTACTTTCTCTGTAATATGTGTTGGTATTTTTACCATTCCATAAACATGTTTCATTGTATTGGCTTTTATATTACTTTCTGCTTTTACAAGATTGGAAAATGGGCACAGTTTATAATGTCTCAGTATGTATAAAAGCTCACTCACCATTCTTAAACTTGTGTGTCTTAATGTGAATAATTTGTCAGGTCTAATCATTAGATTGGATTCCACAGGGCTTCCCTGATGGCTCAAATGGTAAAGAATCTACCTGCACTACAGGAAACCTGGGTTTGATCCTTGGACAAGAAAGATCCCCTGGAGAAGGAAGTGGCAACCCACTTCAGTATTCTTGCCTGGAGAATTCCATGGACAGAGGAGCCTGGCAGGCTACAGTCCATGGGGTTGCAAAAGTCAGACATGACTGAATGAATAACACACACATAATCATATAGAAATATGAGTATAGAAAAGTGCCTATATATATATATATATGCCATTACATGTAAAAGTGTCTTGTATATATATATATATATTATATATATATATATATATAGAGAGAGAGAGAGAGAGAGAGAGACACACACACACACACATACATATACATGTTCTTTAATGGAGAAAATTTTGAACTGAATTTAAGTCCTATGTTAACACCAAGGTATTATGATAATATTTTACTGACAAGGTACTGAACTATTTCTCCTGTCATTTAAATGCTTCTTTTCTTCTTTGCCAGCTCTTTCTGTTCATCTTGATCCCAGTCATGGGAATCTTGTAAGATCAAAGGCATCATCTTTTGCTTTTTTCCTGTTCTTTCTATGAAAAATGTTCTGTCACATTTTCAGACTGTGCATTTATAAAAATATTTTTTGCATGTGCTACTACTGCTAATTAACCTTAAGTTATTTGATATTAATAATGAAAACCTGATTTTCATTTTTGACATTAGAAACTTTAATAACAGGATCTTATTCATCTCAGATTCATAATATCAGAAACATCCCTCTATCTCTCACAAAAGGATTTCTTCTTATATAATTTTTGTAAATGCTGTAGATGTTATGCTAATATTCCATGTCAGGTGCTGAAATTCATAGTTAATATGTCCTTTGTTTTCAATCCCCAATAAACTGCTGGTTATCATTTATAATACATACAAAGTATGCTCCTTTTCCAGTCTCACTTTCATTATTCTCATAGATCCTAATGAGATTAGGCCTGAATTGCTAGAAAAGCAAATAGTCTTTTTATGCTTTATACTTTCTTTTCACTTAAATATATTTCATTCTCTGATGCCTGGTAAGTAACTTGACAGTATATTTTTTAATAGTATCTCTTAAAATGTGATTTGGCAGTGAAAAAAGTTCAAGGTTATCATGTATATAAGAAATCCCTATTATTTAAAAATAATTAGAGAGGGGTCTAAGATGGAGTGTGGGAAATATCCTGACTTCATCTCCTCCAATGGACACACTGAATCTACACCTGCGTATAGAATAATTTCTCTTGAAAAAGACTCAAGAGCTTGTTGAACAGCTATTGCATGTAGAAGGACACATAGAAACAGGTAGAAAAGATGGAGACATGGTATCTATGGAAACCCCACCCCAATGCAGTTACCTGCAGTAGGGAGATATATAGCTAAGGAGCTACAGTGAAGCTTACTTACCCTGGGACATAGAAAAAATAAATTCCCAAATAAACCCCTCAGCACTTTAAAGACAACCTAGACTATACAAGAAGGAAATACATTTTAAAACCCCAGAGCTTCTGCCAATTGGACAGGGAACTGTTGGAGCCCTTTATGGGATCAGTGGAGCCAGTAAAACAAAATGAGGAGACAGAGAAATACTTTTCAAACAAAAGAACAAAATAAAACCCCAGGAAAAAGCCCTAATGAAAGGGAAATAATCTGCCTGATGAAGTGTTCAAATAAATGGTCATAGGGATGTTTACTAAATTCCAGAGAGAAATGGAGGGACTCAGTGAGAACTTCTACAAAGACTCAGAAATTAAAAGAAAGAACCAGTCAAAACTGAAGAATAAAATAACTTAAAAATACATTTCTGTTAAGTCGCTTCGGTCGTGTCTGACTCTGTGTGACCCCATAGACAGCAGCCCATCAGGCTCCCCTCTTCCTGGGATTCTCCAGGCAAGAACACTGGAGTGGGTTGCCATTTCCTTCGCCATTAAAGGACATCAATAGCAAATTAGATGATAGAGAAGAATGCATCAGTAACCTGGAAGATTAGTGAAAATCTATTAGAACTGCAAGAAGAAGAAATAATTTTTAAAAATGAGGTGAGTTTAAGGGACTTCTGGGACAACATGAAACATAACAGCATGTGAATTTTTGGAGTCCCAGAAGGTGAAGAGAAAGAGGGAGATAAAGCAAATTCCATATGGTGTCTTTACATATGGAATCTAAAAAAGAAACCAAAGTAAATAAAGCTGAAACAAATTCAAATACAGAAAAAAAAAAAAAAATGTTTGTCAGCTTCGAGGTGGATGGGGTTTTGGTCAAAGTAGATGAATGGGATTAAGAGGTACATATTTCTAGTTATAGGATAAATAGATCTCAGTGATATAAGGTACACATAGGGAATGAGATCAATAATAATGTAACAGCTTTGTACAATGAAATGGTAACTGATCATATTGTGATGACCAATTTTTTCTTTTAATTTTTAATCTCACCCTTTTTAAAAATTTAAGGGTAGTTGATTTATGGTATTGTGTTAGTTTCAGGTGTACAGAATAATGATTCAGTATTTTTGCAGATTATGTTTCATTATTGGTTATTACAAGATAATGGGTATAGTTTCCTGGCTTATGGAGTAAATCTTTGTTGCTTATCGATTTTATATATAGTAGTAGTTCGCATCTGTTAATAAATACAGATAACAAATTGTTGTTCTCCCGCTCCCCTTTCTTCATCACAAGTTTGTTATCTGTGTCTGAATCTGTTTCTGCTTTGTGTTCACATTTATTTGTATCATTTTTAGGTTCCACATGTAAGTGATATCATATAGTCTTTGTCTTTTTGTCTGACTTATTTCACCAAGTATGATATTCTCTAGGCCCATCCCTCTTGCTGCAGGTGACAATATTCATTATTTTTATGACTGAGTAATATTCCATTATATATGTATACATTATATATATTTATGCTCTATAAAAACATCAAATCACAGCTTTGTACACCAGAAACTAAGAAAATTATGTGTATTAATTATGACAATTAAAATTTTATAAGTTAAAAGGATTATAGCTAGGCTTAATTTCCTCACTCAGGTAACTCTTCCCTTTATTGCATGTTTCTAACTATTTTACAGTATATAGTTTACAACAACTTGGTTTGAAATGTATGGGTACACTTAGAGGCAGATCTTTTAAAATAAACACATACCACAGTACTTATACATTCTGCACCTGGTTGAGTCATCACTGCAGAGCCATGGATATAGAAAGCTGTTGTTGTATGTGGATGTTTTACTGTGTTTGTAGTTGGCAATGTTCACCTCCAAGTTGTTCAAGGGTTAACGATATTATTTGTCTTCATCCAACATCAATGCATGTACACACAGACACATAGACACACAGACAGAGAGTGACATACCACTGAGTAAATATATTTATAGATTATATACTTTTAATTAACATATTTATTTTAATTGGAGGCTAATTACTTGCTCCTTGGAGGAAAAGTTATGACCAACCTAGACAGCATGTTAAAAAACAGAAATATTACTTTGCCAACAAAGATCCATCTAGTCAAAGCTATGGGTTTTCCAGTAGTCATGTATGGATATGAGAGTTGGACTATAAAGAAAGCTGAGCACTGAAGAATTGATGCTCTTGAACTGTGGTGCTGGAGAAGACTCTGGAGAGTCCCTTGGACTGCAAGGAGATCCAACCAGCCTATCGTAAAGGAAGTCAGCTCTGAATATTCATTGCAAGGACTGACTTTGAAGGTGAAACTCCAATACGTTGGCCACCTGATGCAAAGAAGGAATCATTTGAGAAAACCCTGATGCTGGGGAAGATTGAAGGCGGGAGGAGAGGGGAACGAAAGAGGATGAGATGGTTGGATGGCATCACCGACTCAATGGACATAAGTTTGAGTAAGCTCCAGGAGTTGGTGATGGACAGGGAAGCCTGGTGTGCTGCAATCCATGGGGTCACAAAGAGCGGGGCACTACTAGAGTGACTTAACTGGATGGAAAATCTGTTTGAAATTAACTGATAAGGTTAAACAAAAAATTGTTTCATAGAGCGGTATATGCTTGCAGTAGGCTTTAAAGAATTAGTAGTTATTCCGGTGGGAAAATAGGCATTAATGGGGGAAATATAGTGGGATCCCAAAAGCAAATATGCCTGAAATTAACAGGGAATTTGGGGAAATGTTAAGTGTGTCATAGATAAAGCAAGGGTTAAATGTACAAACTTGTCTAGGGAAGATTCTGAAGTAGTAAACCAGGCCAAACAATCAGGACTATTGCCATAAGCTTAATTTTTATTGTTTCTAGTGATTAAGAGATCAGAGACAGTCAATGAATTTACTGTGAAAATTGCAGGATACGGTTGGCATTTTGACTTTTTCTTTTCTTTTTTTTAAAAATTGATTTATTTATTTTAATTGGAAGCTAATTACTTTACAATATTGTAGTGATTTTTGCCATACATTGACATGATTCAGCCATGGGTGTACATGTGTTCCACATCCTGAACCCCCCCTCCCACCACCATCTGCAACACATCCCTCAGGGTCGTCCCAGTGCTCCGGCCCTAAGCACCCTGTCTCATGCATCAAACCTGGACTGGTGATCTATTTCACATATGGTAATATACATGTTTCAATGCTATTCTCTCAAATGATCCCACCCTCACCTTCTGCCACAGAGTCCAAAAGTCTGTTCTTTATATCTGTGTCTCTTTTTCTGTCTCACATATAGGGTCATCGTTACCATCTTTCTAAATTCCATATATATGCGTTAATATACTGCATTAGTGCTTTGCTTTCTGACTTACTTCACTCTGTATAATAGGGTTCCAGTTTCATAGACCTCATTAAAATTGATTTAAATGCATTGTTTTTAATAGCTGAAAAATATTCCATTGTGCATATGTACTACAGCTTTCTTATCCATTCATCTGCCAATGGACATCTAGGTTGCTTCCATGTCCCAGCTATTGTAAACAGTGCTGCGATGAACACTGGGGTACACGTGTCTCTTTCAATTCTAGTTTCCTTGGTGTGTATGCCCAGCAGCGGGATTGCTGGGTCATATGGCAGTTCTATTTGCAGTTTTTTAAGGAATCTCCACACTGTTCCTCATAGTGACTGTACTAGTTTGCATTCACACCAACAGTGTAAGAGGATTCCCTTTTCTTTGCGCTCTCTCCAGCATTTATTGTTTGTGGACTTTTGGATCGCAGTCATTCTGACTGGTGTGAAATGGTACCTAATTGTGCTTTTGATTTGCATTACTCTGATGAGTGATGTTGAATATCTTTTCATGTGTTTGTTAGCCATCTATATGTCTTCTTTGGAAAAATGTCTGTTTAGTTCTTTGGCCCATTTTTTGATTGTATTGTTTATTTTTCTGGTATTGAGCTACATGAGCTGTTTGTATAGTTTGAAATTCATTCTTTGTCAGTTGCTTCATTAGCTATTATTTTCTCCCATTATGAAGGCTGTATTTTCATCTTGCTTATAGTTTCCTTCATTGTGCAAAAGCTTTTAAGTTTAATTAGGTCCCATTTGTTTATTTTTGCTTTTATTTCCATTACTCCAGGAGGAAGGTCGTAGAGGGTCCTGTTGTGATTTATATCAAAGAGTGTTTTACCTATATTTTCCTCTAGGAGTTTTATAGTTTCTGGTCTTACATTTAGATCTTTAATTGATTTTGAGTTTATTTTTGTGTATGGTGTTAGAAAGTGTTCTAGTTTCATTATTTTACAAGTGGTTGACCAGTTTTTCCAGCACCACTTGTTAAAGGCATTGTCTTTTCTCTACCATATATATTCTTGCCTCATTTGTCAAAAATAAAGTGTCCATAGGTGCATGGATTTATCTCTGGGCTTCCTGTTTTGTTCCATTGATCTCTATTTCTGTCTATGTGCAAGTACAATACTGTCTTGATGACTGTGGCTTTGTAGTACAGTCTGAAGTCAAACAGGTTGACTCCTCCAGTTCCGTTCTTCTTCCTCAAGATTACTTTGGCTATTTGAGTTTTTTTGTATTTCCACGCAAATTGTGAAAATTTTTTTTTCCAGTTCCCTGAAAAATACCTTTGGTAACTTGATAGGAATTGCATTGAATATATAGATTGTTTTGGGTAATACACTCATTTTCACTATATAGATTATTTCGATCCATGATTATGGTATATTTCTCCATTTGTGTCATTTTTTATTTCTCTCATCAATTTTTTATAGTTTCCTATATATAGGTCTTTTGTTTCTTTTAGTTCAGTTCAGTTCAGTTCAGTCACACAGTCATGTCTGACTCTGCGATCCCATGGACTGCAGCACACCAGGCCTACCTGTTCATCATCAACTCCTGGAGGTTACCCAAACTCATCTCCACTGAGTCCATGATACCATCCTCTGTTGTACCCTTCTCCTCCTGCCTTCAATCTTTCCCAGCATAAGGGTCTTTTCAAATGAGTCAGGTCTCCGCATCAGGTGGCCAAAGTATTGGAGTTTCAGGTTCAACATCAGTCCTCCCAAAGACCATTCAGGACTGATTTCCTTTAGGATAGACTGGTTGGATCTCCTTGCAGCCCAAGGGAATCTCAAGAGTCTTATCCAACATCACAGTTCAAAAGCATCAATTCTTCCATACTCAGCGTTCTTTGTAGTCCAACTCTCACTACCATAAATGACTATTGGAAAAACCATAGCCTTGAATAGATGGAACTTTGTTTGCAAAGTAATGTCTTTGCTTTTTAATATTCTGTCTAGGTTGGTCGGAACTTCTTCCAAGGAGCAAGGGTCTTTTAATTTCATGGCTGCCGTCTACATCTGTATTGATTTTGGAGCCCCCTAAAATAAAGTCGGCCACTGTTTCAATTGTTTCTTCATCTATTTGCTATTAAGTATGGGACTGGATATGATGATCTTTCTTTTCTGAATGTTGAGCTTTAAACCAACATTTTACTCTCCTCTTTCACTTTCATCAAAAAGCTCTTTAATTCTTCTTCACTTTCTGGTGGTTTCATCTGCATATCTGAGGTTATTGATATTTCTCCCAGCAATCTTGATTCCAGCTTGTGCTTCCTCCAGCCCAGTGTTTCTCATGATGTACTCTGTATATAAGGTAAATAAGTGGGGTGACATACACAGCCTTGACATACACTTTAACAATTTGGAACCAGTCTGTTGTTACATGACCACTTCTAATTATTGCTTCCTGACCTGCATACAGCTCTCTCAAGAGGCAGGTCGGGTGGTCTGGTGTTCCCATCTCTCTCAGAATTTCCCACAGTTTATTGTGATCCACACAGTCAAAGTCAATAAAGCAAAAATTGATGTTTTTCTGGAACTCTCTTGTTTTCTTGATGATCCAGCAGATGTTGGCAATTTGATCTCTGGTTCCTCTGCCTTCTCTAAAACCAGCTTGAACATCTGGAAGTTCATGGTTCACGTATTTGTTGAAGCCTGGCTTGGAGAATTTTGGGCATTACTTTACTAGCATGTGAGATGAGTGCAATTGTGTGGTAGTCTGAGCATTCTTTGGCGTTGCCTTTCTTAGGGACTGGAATGAAACTGACCTTTTCCAGTCCTGTGGGCACTGCTGAGTTTTCCCAATTTGCTGGGATATGGAGTACAGCACTTTCACAGCATCATCTCTTAGGATTTGAAATAGCTCATCTGGAATTCCATCACCTCCACTAGCTTTGCTTGTAGTGATGCTTCCTAAGGCCCACTTGACTTCACATTCCAGGATGTCTGGCTTTATGTGAGTGATCACACTATTGTGATTATCTGGGTCGTGTAGATCTTTCTTGTACAGTTCTTCTATGTATTCTTGCCACCTCTTCTTAACATCTTCTGCTTCTGTTAGATCCATACCATTTCTGTCATTTATTGAGCCCATCTTTGCATGAAATATTCCTTTGGTATCTCTCATTTTCTTAAAGAGATCTCTAGCCCTTCCCATTCTATTGTTTTCCTCTATTTCTTTGTGTTGATAACTGAAGAAGGCTTTTTTATCTCTTCTTGCTATTCTTTGGAACTCTGTATTCAAATGGGTATATCTTTGCTTTTCTCCTTTGCTTTTTGCTTCTCTTCTTTTAACAGCTACTTGTAAGGCCTCCTCAGAAAGCCTTTTTTTTTTTTTTTAAATTTCTTTTCTAGGGGATGTTCTTGCTCCCTGTCTCCTGTACAATGTCACCAACTTCTGTACATAGTTCATCAGGCACTCGTTTACAAGATCTAGTCCCTTAAATCTATTTCTTACTTTCACTGTATAATTGTAAGAGATTTGATTTAGGTCATACCTGAATAGTCTAGTGGTTTTCCCTACTTTCTTCAATTTAAGTCTGAATTTGGCAATAAGGAGTTCATGATCTGAGCCACAGTCAGCTCCTGGTCTTGTTTTTGCTGATTTTATAGAGCTTCTCCATCTTTTTCTGTAAGAAGATAATCAATTAGTTTCAGTTTTGACCATATGGTGATGTCCATGTGTAGAGTCCTCTCTTGTGTTACTGGAAGAGGGTGTTTGCTATGACCAGTATGTTCGTTCTCTTGGCATAATTCAATTAGCTTTTGCCCTGTTCATTCTGTACTCCAAGGCCAAATTTGCCTGTTACTCCAGGTATTTCTTGACTTCCTGCTTTTGTATTCCAGCCCCTTATAACGAAAAAGACATATTTTGGGGGTGTTAATTCTAGAAGGTCTTGTAGGTCTTCATAGAACCATTCAACTTCAGCTTCTTTAGGATTACTGGTCGGAGCATAGACTTGGATTACTGTGATATTGAATGCTTTGCCTTGGAGATGAGCAGAGAACATTCTGTCATTTTTAAGACTGCATCCAAGAACTGCATTTTAGACTCTTTTGTTGACTGTGATGGCTGCTCCATTTCTTCTAAGGGATTCTTGCCTGCAGTAGTAGATATAATGGTTATCTGAATTAAATTTACCCATTCCAGTCCATTTTAGTTCACTGATTCCTAAATTGTCAGCGTTCATTCTTGCCGTCTTCTCTTTGATCACTTCCAATTTGCCTTGATTCATGGACCTATTATTTCAAGTTCCTATGCAATATTGCTCTTTACAGCATTGGGCCTTGCTTCCATCACCAGTTACATCCACAACTGTGTATTGTTTTTGCTTTGGCTCCATCCCTTCATTCTTTCTGGAGTATTATTTCTCCATTGGTCTCCAATAGCATATTGGGCACCTACCGATGTGGGGAGTTCACCTTTCAATGTCCTATTTTTTTTTGCCTTTTAATGCTGTTCATGGGGTTCTCAAGGCAGGAATACTTGAAGTGGTTTGCCATTCCCTTCTCCAGTGGACCACATTTTGTCAGAACTGTCCACCATGACCTGCCCATCTTGGGTGGCCCCACACGGCATGGCTCACAGTTTCATTGAGTCAGACAAGGCTGTGGTCCATGTGATTAGATTGGTTATACTTCCTGTGATGGTGGTTTTCAGCCTATCTGCCTGTTTTTTTCTTTAGGTAGATATATTGCTATGTATTTTATTCTTTTTATTACAATGATGAATGGAATTGTTTCCTTAATTTCTCTTTGTGTTTTCTCATTGTTAGTGTATAGGAATGCAAGGGATTTCTGTGTGTTAATTTTATATCCTGCAACTTTACTGTATTCATTGATTAACTCTAGTAATTTTTTGATGGTGTCTTTAGGGTTTTCTATGCAAAGGATCATGTCATCTGCAAACAGTGGGAGTTTTCCTTCTTTTCCAGTTTGGATTCCTTTTATTTCTTGTTTTTTCTCTGATTGCTGTGGCTAAAACTTCCAAAACTATGTTGAATAGTAGTGGTGAGAGTAGGCACCCTTGTCTGGTTCCTGACTTTAGGGGAGATGGTTTCAATTTTTCACCATTGAGGATAAAGTTTGCCATGGGTTTATCATATATGGCTTTTATTATGTTGAGGTATGGTCCTTCTATGCCTGCTTTCTGGAGGATTTTTGTCATAAATGGATGTTGAATTTTGTCAAAGGCTTTCTCTGCATCTATTGAGATAATCATATGGTTTTTATCTTTCAATTTGTTGATTTGGTGCATCACATTGATTGAATTGTGAATACTGAAATATCCTTGCATCCCTTGGATAAAGCCCATTTGGTCATGATTTATGATCTTTTTAATATGTTGTGGGATTCTGTTTGCTGGAATTTTGTTGAGTATTTTGCATTTATGTTCATCAGTGATATTGGCCTGTAGTTTGTTTTGTTGTTGTTGTTGTTGTTGTTGTTGTTGTTGTTTTCTGGCATCTTTGTTTGGTTTTGGTATTAGAGTGATGGTGGCCTCATATAATGAGTTTGGCAGTTTACCTTCCTCTTCAATTTTCTGGAAAAGGTTGAGTAGGATGATGTTAGCTCTTCTCTAAACTTGTGGTAAAATTCGCCTGTGAAGCCATCTGGTCCTGGGCTTTTGTTTATCGGAAAATTTTTAATTACAGTTTCAATTTTCATGCTTATGATGGATCTGTTAAGATTTTCTATTTCTTCCTGGTTCAGTTTTGGAAGTTTATACATTTCTAAGAATTTGTCCATTTCTTCCAAGTTGTCCATTTTATTGACATAAAACTGCTGATAGTAGTCTCTTATGATCCTTTGTATTTCTGTTGTCTGTTGTGATATCTCAATTTTTCATACCTAATTTTGTTGATTTGATTCTTCTCCCTTTTTTTCTTGATGAGTCTGACTAATGGTTTGTCTATTTCGTTTATCTTCTCAAAGAACCAGCTTTTAGTTTTGTTGATTTTTGCTATAGTCTCCTCTGTTTCTTTTTCATTTATTTCTACCCTAATTTTTTATTATTTCTTTCCTTCTACTAACCCTGAGATTCTTCATTTCTTCTTTTTCTAGTTGCTTTAGGTGTAAAGTTAGGTTATTTGTTTGATTATCCTTTTGTTTCTTTAGGTAAGCTTGTATTGTTATGCACCTTCACCTTAGTGCTGCTTTTAATGAATTTCATAGGTTTGGGGTTATGGTGTTTTCACGTCACTCATTTCTATGCATACTTTGATTTCTTCTGTGATTTGTTGGTTATTCATGTCGTTTAGCCTCTGTGTGTTTGTATTTATAATATTTTTTTTTTCCTTTTTCCCTGTAGTTGACATCTAATCTTACCACATTGTGGTCAGAAAAGATGCTTGAAATGATTTCAATTATTTTTTAATTGACCAAGGCTAGATTTATGGCCCAAGATGTGATCTATCCTGGAGAAGGTTCCCTGTGACTTGAGAAATAGGTGAAAACATTGTTTGGGGGTGAAATGTCCTAGAGACATCAATTAGGTCTAACTGGTCCATTGCATCATTTAAAGTTTGAGTTTCCTTGCTAATTTTCTGTTTAGTTCATCTTGAGGTATTAAAGTCTCCCACTATTATTGTATTACTGTTAATTTCCCCTTTCATACTTGTTAATATTTGCCTTACATATTGTGGTGCTCCTATGTTGGGTGCATATATATTTATAATTGTTATATCTTATTCTTGGATTGATCTTTTGATGATTATGTAATGTCCTTCTTTGTCTCTTTTCACAGCCTTTATTTCAATGTCTATTTTATCTGATATGATTATTGCTATGCCTGCTTTCTTTTGGTCTCTATTTGCATGAAATATCTTTTTCCAGGCCTTCACTTTTAGTCTGTATGTGTCCCTTGTTTTGAGGTGGGACTCTTGTAGACAACATATATAGGGGTCTTGTTTTTGTATCCATTCAGCCAGTCTTTGTTTTTTTGGTGGGGCATTTAACCCATTTGCATTTAAGGTAATTATTGATAAGTATAATCCCATTCCCATTTGTTTTGTTGTTTTGGGTTTGAGTTTATAAACATTTTCTGTTTTTTCCTGTCTAGAGAAGTTCCTTTGGAATTTGTTGAAGAGCTGTTTTTGTGGTGCTGAATTCTCTCCGCTTTTGCTTGTCTGTAAAGCTTTTGATTTCTCCTTCATATTTGAATGAGATCCTTGCTGGGTATAGTAATCTGAGTTGTAGGTTTTTCTCTTTCATCACTCTAAGTATGTCCTGCCATTCCCTCCTGGCCTGAAGAGTTTCTATTGAAAGATCAGCTGTTATCCTTATGGGAATCCCTTTATGTGTTATTTGTTGCTTTTCCCTTGCTGCTTTTAGTATTTGCTTTTTGTGTTTGATCTTTGTTAATTTGATTGATATGTGTCTTGCAGTGTTTCACCTTGCATTTATCCTGTTTGGGACTCTCTAGATTTCTTCTAGTTGGGTGGCTGTTTCCTTCCCCATTTTAGGGAAGTTTTAAAATATTATCCCCTCAAGTATTTCTCCTCAAGTATTATCTCTTTATGGCCTTTCTTTTTGTCTTCTTCTTCTGTGATGCCTGTGATTCTAATATTGGGGTGTTTAACATTGTCCCAGAGGTATCTCAGGTTGTCCTCATTTCTTTTAATTCTTTTTGCTTTTTTCCTCTCTGTTTCATTTATTTCCACCATTCTATCTTCCACCTCACTTATCCTATCTTTTGCCTTATTCTACTGTTGGTTCCCTCCAGAGTGCTTTTGATGTCATTTATTGCATTATTTATTAGTAATTGACTCTTTCTTTTTTTAGTTCTTCTAGGTCCTTGTTAAACATTTCTTGCATCTTCTCAATCCTTGTCTCCAGTCAATTTATCTGTAATTCCATTTTGTTTTCAAAATTTTGGATCATATTTACTGTCATTACTCTGAATTCTTTTTCAGGTAGATTCCCTATCTCCTCCTCTTTGGTTTGGTTTGGTGGGCATTTATCATGTTCCTTTATCTGCTGAATATGTCTTCACCTTTTCATTTTGTTTAGATTGCTGTGTTTTGGGTGACCTTTCTTTATCCTGGAAGTTTGTGGTTCCTTTTTTATTGTGGAGGTTGCTCCCTGTGGGTGTGCTTGGATGAGGGTCTTATCAAGGTTTCCTGGTTAGGGAAGCTTGTGTCTGTATTTTGGTGGGTGGAGCTGGAACTCTTCACTCTGAAGTGCAAGGAAGTGTCCAATAGTGAGTTTTGAGGTATCTGTGGGTTTGGTGTGACCTTTGGCCACCTGTGGATTATTGCTCAGGTATGTGTTCCTGTGTTGCTAGAGAATCAGCATGATATGTATTGCTCTGAATCTTGTTAGCTCTTGTGTGGACCTTGGTTTCAGTGTATGTATGGAGGTTTTTTTAGGAGCTTTTGTTGATTAATGTTCCCTGGAGTCAGAAGTTTTCTGGTGTTCTCAAGTTTTGCATTTAAGCCTCCTGCCACTGGCTTTCAGTAGCCTCAACACTTCTCCATCCATACAGCACAGATGATAAAATATCCACTTTAATGGTGACAACATTCTCCACAGTGTGGGACACTCCGTGAGATTCATAGAGTTACATGGAGAAGAGAAGAGGGAGGAGGGAGATAGAGGTGATCAGAGGAGAAGAGGGGGAGTCAAAAGGAGAGAGACCGATCTAGCCAGTAATCAGTTCCCTAAGTGTTCTCCACAGCCCAGAACACACACAGAGGTTCACAGAGTTAAGTCAAGAAGCGAAAGGGGAGAGAAGAGATAGAGGTGACCTGGGGGAGAAAAAAGGAGAGTCAAAAGGGGAGAGAGCAATCAAGCCAGTAATCACACCCCTATGTAAATATGGGTACTGAACATTAGATTCTTAAAGGTACAAAGCTTATAACAAATACCAAAAAGCAAATATTAAAATCTAGAGTAGCGGTACTAGACTTTCAAAAATACATATTAAAAATACAAAACAAAATCACAAAGATCATAATATATGTATATATTTGAAAATTGTTTTAAAAATAGTCTTTTTTTGCAAGGTAGTGGGTTATAAAAATGAAAATTAAAGGAGTAATAAAGAACTTAAAAATTTTAAAAATGATAATAGTAAAATATATCTAGGAATTTCTCTGGAGCTGTTGAGGGCAGGGTGGGGTCTGTTCAGTTTCAGATAGTTCCTAGTTCTCAAAGTTTATAGGCCCCTTCCAATGCTTGCTGCTGCTGCTAAGTCGCTTCAGTCGTGTCTGACTCTGTGTGACCCCATAGACGGCAGCCCACCAGGCTTCCCCATCCCTGGGATTCTACAGGCAAGAACACTGGAGTGGGTTGCCATTTCCTTCTTCAATGCATGAAAGCGAAAAGTGGAAGTGAAGTCGCTCAGTCTTGTCTGACTCCTAGCGACCCATGGACTGCAGCCTACCAGGCTTCTCCATCCATGGAATTTTCCAGGCAAGAGTACCGGAGTGGGTTGCCAATGCTTAGTCAATGCTAACTACAGGGTTTTAATCTGCTGCACTAGTCACTTCAGAGTGGTTCCCTCTTCATTTATTTTGGCTTCCTCTGTTTGCAAGTCTCTTCAGTGTTCTAATTTCTGCCCTGACACAAGAGGGCTAAGGTGGTCACTCATTTAGGCTTACTTCTTCAGTGTGCTGTGGGGAGGACACAGCACTGCAAACAAATATCACTGGCATCTGTGGGGAGTTCTCACAGTATACGGAGCACTGGGTTTGCCCCAGCTCAGGCCGCTTGTACATTCCCAGCCTACACTGGTCAGGCTCCAGGTTGCTCTGCAGAGGATCTATCCAAAGCAGGCCCTGGGTTTCTTGCACTTCCCAGGTCTAAGCTGCTCAGGTTCAGGTTCTCAGGCCCAGAGTGAGTAGAGTATAAGTTTGTGCCCTTCCCAGGTCTGAGCAGCTCAGGCAGCCAGGTGCTTGACGAGCACCCTGTCCCAGGTGGTCTGTGCATCTTATCACCTCCCCAGTCCCAGCCCCTTGGTGTCCTGGGTGCACCACGAGAACACCATCTCAGCTGTGCTGTGTGTCTCCTCTGGGGTCTGATCTCTGGCTACAACTCTCCTGGCGGATGTCAACAGTCCAGGATCCCAGGAAGACTGGGAGCCTGCTCAGTTTGGTGGAGGATGCCCTCTCTGGGGCCGAGATTGCCCCTTGCCTTCTGGCTCTGGCTGTCACCTCCAGCAGGGGGAGGGGTTTCCAGTGGGGGGATGGGCCAGTCTGCAGTTGGCTAGCTCTCCTCTGATATTCGCTCAATCCTTTGTTCTGTGAGCAGGCCAGGCTGTGCCTTAGGTTAGAGCTTTTTGCAGGAAAGTTCTCTCTCTCTCTCTCTCTCTCTCTCTTTTTTTCTCTCCAACTATCCTATAGTTTGGGTTGCTGTCTCAAGTTAGCTCCCTCAGATTGTCCTCAGGGCATTCAGGCCTGGTCCTTAACCTAAGCATGCAACCATCTCCTCCTTGTTCAGCCCTGCTCACTGGTGGTGGACAGGAGCATCCAGACTACTTCTCCACTGGGAGTTGTGGTTAGGTGCATATTCTGTGCACGCCCCCTCCCCCCCCTCAGTTATGTTGTCCTCTGAGATTCCAAAACTCCCCACAGTCCTGCCAGTGAGAGGGTTTCCTGGTGTTTGGAAACTTCTCCTCCTTCACGACTCCCTACCTGGGAGGGGTCTCTGACCCTAATTCTTTTGTCTGTCATTTTTCTTTTATATTTTGTCCTACTTACTTTTGAAGAGAATAGGCTGCCTTTCTCGGTGCCTGGTGTCCTCCACCAGCATTCAGAAATTGTTTTGTGGAAGTTGCTCAGCATTCAAATGATCTTTTGATGAATTTGTGGGTGAGAAAGTGGTCTCCCCATCCTATTCCTCTGCCATCTTAGGACCGCCTCCTCTTGACTTTATTTTGAAACAGATTGGAGAAAATACTGTAGAGGTAGGTTTGAGTGGGAGATGAGACGTCCCTATATAAACATTTTTAAGCATCCAAGGGAGAAGAAGAAGGAAAAGGAATGTAGATGTTGACTAGAGGACAGAAAAGAAAGGGAATGCAAAGAGGACACAACTGAACTGAAAATACAGTCCACTTGTGTCAACATGACTTGACTGTTTATTACAGAAAATTCTTTACCAGGAAAGTAGTTCTGTAGACCAATACTTACTTTCACTGTTTGCCAGTTTGTATCAAGGGGTTCTTGTAAACAAATTTATTGGCACATTTTGCTCATCTGGACAAACAAATCTCCCTTTGTGATAATATCTTGCTCACCTGGACAAACATCCTGCTTCTCAGATTCTGTCAAGACTCCTCAAAATTCTTTCCATATTGAATCCACCAAGTGTAGAGTATTATATAACATGAGTTTTTCTCACTCCCAACAAATTCCCCATCTTGAAAAATCCCCCTAACACCACTTGAACCTAGACTATAAGTCTCTCAAGGCTTATTCCTAACTCAATTCTGAGACAATTGAGACTCAATGTGGCATCCTTCCTTCCTGAAGTGTTAATAAGTTTAATAAACTCAAATTTATTTGATGAAAATATTTTTCTGGCAATCTTTGTGGGAGAGTTTACAACCAAAGGAACTTACTTATTTCTTTGATATTATGGATGAAGAAGAAGAAGGAAAGAGGCAATGTGGCTGTATGCATAAAGGGAAGAGAAGAAGATGATCAATTTTTTTAGCTTCAGAAATGAATGAATATTACTAAAGAACATTTTTGGATTGACCTATTGTGATGGTTTATTCTCTGTGTTAATTTGAGTACATCATAGTACCCACGTATTTTGTTTGTATACATCTGTAAGGATATTTTTCAAGATGAGGTTAAAATTTAAATCAGTAGACTTTGAGTAAAGCTAATAGTACTTCATTATATGGGGGTGCCTCATGCAATCAGTTGCAGGGCTTAATAGAAAACACAGTAAGTTTCCTAAGGAAGAAGGAACACTACTCAATGATTGTCTTTTGACTTGAGCTATAACATCAACTCAACCCTGAATCTCTAACCTGATGGCCTACTGTGAACATTTGGGACTAGCTCAGAAAATTGGGCTAGTCCCAGTTTTCCTCTCTTTTTCCTTTTCTCCCCAACCCTTTCACAAACACATACCTACACACACACACTGTATTGATTTGTTTCTCTGGAAAACCTAATGAACCTATCAATTAGTTCATTATAAAATTGATTATGTGTTGACTGACAGTTAAGCTTTGCCTCTTACACTGAGTGAGGTTACATATACTTTACCTAGAAAATGATATACTAGCAACAAGTCAACTTTGCTACTATTATTGAGACAATTTATGTGATTCTGATAATTTAATTTATTTGCCATTATTTATAGTCCATTTAAATTTTCCTCCAGATCAATATAAAGGTTTATTTGCTAAAAAAACATTGTTGATGACTTTATTTTCATTTACATAATTTTACCTGATGTATTTCTTGTAGTATGTTTAAATTATTTTAGGATTTCCTTGGTGGCTCAGACGGTAAAGCGTCTGTCTACAATGCGGGAGACCTGGGTTCGATCCCTGGGTCAGGAAGATCCGCTGGAGAAGGAAATGGCAATCCACTCCAGTACTCTTGCCTGGAAAATCCCATGGACAGAGGAACCTGATAGGTTACCGTCCATGGGGTCGCAAAGAGTCGGACACGACTGAGCGACTTCACTTTCACTTAAATTATTTTATAAAACATGCTAAGAACACTATACATACTTTGTAAATTAATCTCAAAAAATGAATAGTGAAATGAATACCATGGTCATGCCCATTTTTCATGTGAGAAAATTAGGAAAATGAGGGTTAATTAATTAAGGACACGTAGCTAAATTGTGTTCTTGCCTGGAGAATCCCAGGGACGGGGGAGCCTGGTGGGCTGCCACCTCTGAGGTCACACAGAGTTGGACACGACTGAAGCAACTTAGTAGCAGCAACAGCAGCTAAATTAGACACGACTGAGCGACTTCACTTTTACTTTTCACTTTCATGCACTGGAGAAGGAAATGGCAACCCACTCCAGTGTTCTTGCCTGGAGAATCCAAGGGACAGGGGAGCCTGGTAGGCTGCCGTCTATGGGGTTGCACAGAGTCGGACACGACTGAAGTGACTCAGCAGCAGCAGCAGCAGCTAAACTGGAATAAACTGAACTGACTGAACTCATCTGTATACGTCAGAGCCCATGTACTTAAAATGCATGTAATAATTCAAGCTAATAATAGAAATAACCTATGTGCATATTTCTATATGTTTCAAGGCAAACGCTTAATAAAGCATGATGTAGTTGAAAGACATGACAGTTATAGTTAAGATGGAGTTCTAAACCTGTTTCTGTTATTTTTGTAAATTTGTGTTTTCATTAACCCTTCTGCTCTTAATTGAAGTAACTGCAATTGGGCTAAATAGTCACTATTTTTTGAAAAGTTAGTTACTCAGTCGTGTCTGACTCTTTGTGACCCCATGGACTATAGCCAACAAGGCTCCTCTGTCCATGGAATTCTCTAGGCAATAATACTTGAGTATGTTGCCATTTCCTTCTCCAATTAAATTCAGGAGTAGTTTTATAAACATGTAGTCATTTAAAGTATAGTAACTCTCATACATTACATTGTTTGTTTTTATATCTTGGAATTGTTATCATTATCTTAATTCTTAAACATAATATTTCTTCATTATACATAGATGAATAGAAAATAATAATCACTCAAGACACTGTAGGTTGATAAGAAGAGCTTAATTGTTGTTTCATTTTCTGATTTCTTATTGTTATTCTCTACTTTTATTTTTATATTTTAAGAAATGACTTTTAAGTATTCATAATTCTTTAATTCCAATCCCAAAGAAAAGCAATGCCAAAGAATGCTCAGACTACCGCACAATTGCACTCATCTCACATGCTAGTAAAGTAATGTCCAAAATTCTCCAAGCCAGGCTTCAGCAATATGTGAACCGTGAACTTTCAGAAGTTCAAGCTGGTTTTAGAAAAGGCAGAGGAATCAGAGATCAAATTGCCAACATCCACTGGATCATTGAAAAAGCAAGAGAGTTCCAGAATAACATCTATTTCTGCTTTATTGACTACGCCAAAGCCTTTGACTCTGTGGATCACAAAAAAATGTGAAAAATTCTTCAAAAGATGGGAATACCAGACCACCTGACCTGCCTCTTGAGAGACCTGTATGCACGTCAGGAAGCAACAGTTAGAACTGGACATGAAACAACAGACTGGTTCCAAATTGGGAAAGGAGTGTGTCAAGGCTGCATATTGTCACCCTGCTTATTTAACTTCTATGCATCATGAGAAATGCTGGGCAAGATGAAGAACAAGTTGGAATCAAGATTGCTGGGAGAAATATCAATAACCTCAGATATGCAGATGACACCACCCTTATGGCAGAAAGTGAAGAAGAACTAAAGAGCCTCTTGATGAAAGTCAAAGAAGAGAGTAAAAAGTTGGCTTAAAGTTCAATATTCAGAAAACGAAAATCATGGCATCTGGTCCCATCACTTCATGGGAAATAGATGGGGAAACAGTGGAAACCGTGGCTGACTTTATTTTTCTGGGCTCCAGAATCACTGCAAATGGTGATTGCAGCCATGATTATGACCAACATAGGCAGCATATTAAAAAGCAGAGACATTACTATGCCAACCAAGGTCCATCTAGTCAAGGCTATGGTTTTTCCAATGGTCATGTATGGATGTGAGAATTGGAGTATAAAGAAAGCTGAGCACATGAGAATTGATGCTTTTGAACTGTGGTGTTGGAGTAGACCTTTGAGAGTCCCTTGGACTGCAAGGAGATCCAACCAGTCTATCCTAAAGAAAATTAGTCCTGGGTGTTCATTGGAAGGACTGATGTTGAAGCTGAAATTCCAATAATTTGGCCACCTGATGTGAAGAGCTGACTCATTAGAAAAAACTTTGATGCTGGGGAAGATTGAGGGCAGGAGAAGGGGAGACAGAGGATGAGATGGTTGGATGGCATCACCGACTCAATGGAGATGAGTTTGGGTAAACTCCAGAAGTTGGTAATGGACAGGGAGGCTTGGCGTGCTGTGGTTCATGGGGTTGCAAAGAGTCGAACACGACGGAGTGACTGAACTGAACCGAATCCTTTAAAATTGGGCAGAGAATTTGGAAATTTTTTCAAAGATTACACATATGCATACAAAAGTTTTAATTTTTATTCTAAGGAATTTTTCAGTTCAGTTCAGTTCAGTCGCTCAGTCATGTCCGACTCTTTGTGACCCCATGAATTGCAGCACGCCAGGCCTCCCTGTCCATCACCAACTCCCGGAGTTCACTCAGAATCACGTCCATCGAGTCAGTGATGCCATCCAGCCATCTCATCCTCTGTCGTCCCCTTCTCCTGCTGCCCCCAATCCCTCACAAAATCAACCTCATGCGAGGAGTTGACTCATTGGAAAAGGAATTTTTACAATAGTTTAAAAAGTTTATTTGAAATCATCCAGCAGTCCACAATGAGTTTGCTTCTTCTCTGCTTTAACAACTCAGTTTAAACTAATCAATCCACATCTCAAAATGTATCATTGACTCTTATTGACATTTACTTTGCAAAGCTGAATAGTAACATATGTAGTTGTATATATTCTATTATTTTAGTTAATTTACAGTCTATCATTTCATATTAAATATAAAAAGGAATGCAAATGATTTACAAGTTGCAGTCATTAAATAGTATTAAAATATATTCCCCATTTTGATACAAGATCACCTTATAAAATATAGATTAATTTTAGATTATACCTTTTGAATAAGAGAAGGTATATTTTAATCATGGTTTCATCAGTGAACATGTTCTGTGGAAAAATGAATTAAAAAATAAAAACCATATAGCTATTGTGAACATATTGTCTTTATGAGTAAACCCACAAATTAGGGCTGTTTGTAATAGGAGCCCAGCTACCAAGTATTTTATGAGAGGATAGGAATAGATAAGCTTTTGGGGATATCCTTTATTCATTTTGACTTTTTCCAGGTTCTTATTCTCTGTTTCAGTATTGACCTTTTTTTTTTTTTCTATTAACTATTGATTCCCAGCTAACCTGCTTTTAATATGTATTCAAAGCTACATATAATAAAGAAAACAGACACAATAATACTATAGAAATATACAAATCCTAGGCTAATCAAAGCTACTGAAATTGAGTACAAGTAATGGAAAGGCAAAAAAGATTGGGAAAAGATGGTTTATATAGTAAGAACAGTCAAAATAAGGAAGCATGTCATCCTGTCAAAATGTGTGAGTTTTAAATTTAAATCATAGCTCTCATCCTGAGAAATACTTAGTTTATTTTAAAAATAAATATTAAAATGAGCTAGATACAAATATCTCAAAATCTCCAGTTACAGTTAGTGTAGTTAAATACACTGTGAGCCCCTTATTTCAAAATTCAGGCTTACATTGAAAAAAGTAGGGAAAAACACTAGGACATTCAGATATGACCTAAATGAAATCCCTTATGATACTCTAGTGGAGGTGACAAATAGTTTCAAGGGACTAGATCTGGTAGACAGAGTGCCTAAAGAACTATGGATGGAGGTTTATTACATTGTACAGGAAGTGGTGACAAAAACTATTTCTCAAAGAAAAAGAAATGCAAGAGGCAAAGTGGCTGTCTGAGGAGGCCTTACAAATTGCTGAGAAAAGATGAGAAGAGAAAGGCAAAGGAGAAAGGGAAAGATATACCCAACTGAATACAGAGTTCCAGAGAATAGCAAAGAGAGATAAGAAGTCCCAAACAGGATAAACCCAAGGCAAAACACCCCAAGACACATATTAATCAAATTAACAAAGATCAAACACAAAGAACAAATATTAAAAGCAGCAAGGGAAAAACAACAAATAACACACGAGCAGATTCCCATAAGGATAACAACTGATCTCTCAATAGAAACTCTTCAGGCCAGGAGGGAATGGCAGGACATACTTAACGTGATGAAAGAAAATAACCTACAGCACAGTTTACTGTACACAACAAGGATCTCATTCAAATATGAAAGAGAAATCAAAAGTTTTACAGACAAGCAAAAGCTAAAAGAATTCAGCACCACCAAACCAGCTTTCCAACAAATGCTAAATTATATTCTCTAGACAAGAAACACAGAGAGGGTGTATAAACCAGAACCAAAAACAATAAAGTAAATGGCAACAGAATCAAAGTTACAATAATTAGTAATAATTTACGTTTACCTTAAACGTAAATGGGTTGAATGCTCCAACCAAAAGACAAAGAATGGCTGAATGGGTACAAAAACAAGATCCCTATATGTGTCATCTACAAGAGACCCACCTCAAAACAGGGGACACATACAGACTGAAAGTGAAGGGCTGGAAAAAGATATTCCACACAAATAGAGACCAAAAGAAAGCAGGAGTAGCAATACTCATATCAGATAAAATAGACTTTAAAACAAAGGCTGTGAAAAGAGACAAAGAAGGACACTACATAATGATCAAAGGATCAATTCAAGAAGATATAACAATTATAAATATATATGCACCCAACATAGGAGTACCACAATATCTAAGACAGATGCTAACAAGTATGAAAGGGAAAATTAACAATAACACAATAATAGTGGGAAACTTTAATATCCTACTCACAACTATGGATAGATCAACTGAACAGAAAATTAACAAGGAAACACAAACATTAAATGATACAATAGACCAGTTTGAGCTAGTTGATATCCAGAGGACATTTCACCCCCAAACAATGAATGTCACATTTTTCTCAAGTGCACACGGAACCTTCTCCAGGATAGATCACATCCTGGGCCATAAATCTAGCCTTGGTAAATTCAAAACAATTGAAATCATTCCAAGCATCTTTTCTGACCACAATCCAGTAAGATTAGATCTCAATTACAGGATAAAAACTATTAAAAATGCTAATATATGGAGGCTGAACAACACGCTTCTGAATAACCAACAAATCACAGAAGAACTCAAAAAAGAAACCAAAATATGCATAGAAACGAATGAAAATGAAAACACAACAACCCAAAACCTGTGGGACACTGTAAAACCAGTGCTAAGGGGAAAGTTCATAGCAATACAGGCATACCTCAAGAAACAAGAAAAAGGTCAAGTAAATAACCGAACTCTACCCATAAAGCAGCTAGAAAAGGAAGAAATGAAGAACCGCAGGGTTAGTAGAAGGAAAGAAATCTTAAAAATTAGGGCAGAAATAAATGCAAAAGAAACAAAAGAGTCCATAGCAAAAATAAACAAAGCCAAAAGCTGGTTCTTTGAAAGGATAAATAAAATTGACAAACCATTAGCCAGACTCATCAAGAAGCAAAGAGAGAAAAATCAAATCAATAAAATTAGAAGTGAAAATGGAGAGATCACAGCAGACAACATAGAAATACAAAGGATCATAAGAGACTACTATCAGCAATTATATGCCAATAAAATGGACAACTTGGAAGAACTGGACAAATTCTTAGAAAAGTACAACTTTCCAAAACTGAACCAGGAAGAAATAGAAAATCTTAACAGACCCATCACAAGCATGGAAATTGAAAACGTAATCTGTAATCTTCCAGCAAACAAAAGCCCAGGTCAAGACAGCTTCACAGCTGAATTCTACTAAACATTTAGAGAAGAGCTAACACCTATCCTACTCAAACTCTTCCAGAAAATTGTAGAGGAAGGTAAACTTCCAAACTCATTCTAGGAGGCCACCATCACTCTAATACCAAAACCTGACAAAGAGGCCACAAAAAAAAGAAAACTACAGGCCAATATCACTGATGAACATAGATGCAAAAGTCCTTAACAAAATTCTAGCAATCAGAATCCAACAACACATTAAAAAGATCATGCACCATGACCACGTGGGCTTTATCCCAGGGATGAAGGGAATCTTCAATATCTGCAAATCAATCAATGTAATACACCACATTGACAAATTGAAAAATAAAAGCTATATGATTATCTCAATAGATGCAGTGAATGCCTTTGACAAAATTCAACATCGATTTATGATAAAAACTCTCCAGAAAGCAGGAATAGAAGGAACATACCTCAACATAATAAAAGCTATATATGACAAACCCACAGCAAACATTATCCTCAATGGTGAAAAATTGAAATCATTTCCCCTAAAGTCAGGAACAAGACATGGGTGCCCACTTTCACCGCTACTATTCAACATAGTTCTGGAAGTTTTGGCCACAGCAATCAGAGCAGAAAAAGAAATAAAAGGAATCCAAATTGGAAAAGAAGAAGCAAAACTCCCACTGTTTGCAGATGACATAGGGTTTCTACATAGAAAACCCTAAAGATTCCACCAGAAAATTACTAGAGCTAATAAATGAATAAAGTAAAATTGCAGGATATGAATCAACGCACAGAAATCCCTTGCATTCTATACACTAATAATGAGAAAATAGAAAGATAAATTAAGGAAACAATCAAATTCACCATTGCAATGAAAAGAATAAAATACTTAGGAATATAGCTACCTAAAGAAACTAAAGACTTATCTGGAGAAAATTATAAAACACTAGTGAAAGAAATCAAGGAGGAGAGTAATAGATGGAGAAATATACCATGTTCATGGA
This sequence comes from Capra hircus, assembly GCF_001704415.2. Classification (NCBI taxonomy): domain Eukaryota; kingdom Metazoa; phylum Chordata; class Mammalia; order Artiodactyla; family Bovidae; genus Capra; species Capra hircus. Next base: position 13,579,222 of record NC_030812.1, read on the forward strand.
TTGGAAGAATCAACACAGTGAAAATGAGTATACTACCCAAAGCAATCTATAGATTCAATGCAATCCCTATCAAGCTACCAACGGTATTTTTCACAGAGCTAGAACAAATAATTTCACAATTTGTATGGAAATACAAAAAACCTCGAATAGCCAAAGCAATCTTGAGAAAGAAGAATGGAACTGGAGGAATCAACCTGCCTGACTTCAGGCTCTCCTACAAAGACACAGTCATCAAGATAGTATGGTACTGACACAATGACAGAAATATAGATCAATGAAACAATAGAAAGCCCAGAGATAAATCCATGCACCTATGGACACCTTATCTTTGACAAAGGAGGCAAGAATATACAATAGAGAAAAGACAATGTCTTTAACAAGTGGTGCTGGAAAAACTGGTCAACCACTTGTAAAAGAATGAAACTAGAACACTTTCTAACAACATACCTAAAACTAAACTCAAAATGGATTAAAGATCTAAATGTAAGACCAGAAACTATAAAACTCCTAGAGAAGAACATAGGCAAAACACTCTCCAACATACATCATAGCCGGATCCTCTATGACCCACCTCCCAGAATATTGGAAATAAAAGCAAAAATAAACAAATGGGACCTTATTAAACCTAAAAGTTTCTGCACAACAAAGGAAACTATAAGCAAGGTGAAAAGACAGCCTTCAGAATAGGAGAAAATAATAGCAAATGAAGCAACTGACAAACAACTAATCTCGAAAATATACAAGCAACTCCTGCAGCTCAATTCCAGAAAAATAAAGCACCCAATCAAAAAATGGGCCGAGGAACTAAACAGAAATTTCTCCAAAGAAGTATACAGGTGGCTAACAAACACATGAAAAGATGCTCAACATCACTCATTATCAGAGAAATGTAAATCAAAACCACAATGAGGTACTATTTCACACCAGTCAGAATGGCTGCGATCGAAAAGTCTACAAGCAATAAATGCTGGAGAGGGTGTGGAGAAAAGGAAACCTTCTTACACTGTTGGTGGGAATGCAAACTAGTACAGCCACTATGGAGAACAGTGTGGAGATTCCTTAAAAAACTGGAAATAGAACTGCCTTATGACCCAGCAATCCCACTGCTGGGCATACACACCGAGGAAACCAGAATTGAAAGAGATACATGTACCCCAGTGTTCATCGCAGCACTGTTTATAATAGCCAGGACATGGAAGCAACCTAGATGTCCGTCAACAGATGAATGGATAAGAAAGCTGTGGTACATATACACAATAGAATATTACTCAGCCATTAAAAAGAATACATTTGAATCAGTTCTAATGAGATGAATGAAACTGGAGCCAATTGTACAGAGTGAAATAAGCCAGAAAGGAAAACACCAATACCTTATACTAACGCATATATATGGAATTTAGAAAGATGGTAATGATAACCCTGTTTGTGAGACAGCAAAAGAGACACAGATGTATAGAACAGTCTTTTGGACTCTGTGGGAGAGGGAGAGGGTGGGATGATTTGGGAGAATGACATTGAAGCATGTATAATATCATAAAAGAAATGAATCACCAGTCCAGGTTTGACGCAGGATATGGGATACTTGGGGCTGGTGCACTGGGATAACCCAGAGGGATGGGATGGGGAGGGAGAAGGGAAGGGGGTTCAGGATGGGGAACATGTGTACACCCGTGGCAGATTCATTTTGATGTATGCCAAAACAATACAATATTTTATAGTAAAAATAACTATAATGATAAATAAATAAATAAACAACAACAACAAAAAGAAGATCTTAATTGGACAATGCAAAGAAAAAGAGGAAAACAATAGAATGGGAAAGACTAGAGATCTCTTCAGGAAAATTAAATCAAGTTAACATTTAATGCAAGGATCGGCATGATAAAGGACAGAAACAGTGAGGACTAAACAGAGACAAAAGAGATAATAAAAGGTGGCAAGAATACACAGAACTATACAAAATAAAATTATAATGACCTGATTAACCACAATGGTGTGATCACTCTCCTAAAGCCAGATATTCTGTAGTGTGAAGTCAAATGAGCCTTAGGAAGCATATCTAGGAACAAAGCTAGTGGAGTGATGAAACCAGCTGAGCTATTTCAAATCCCAAAAGACAATGCTGTGAAAGTGCTGCATTCAGTAGGCTAGCAAATTTGGGAACTCAGCAGTGGCACAGGACTGGGAAAGATCAGTTTTCACTGCAATCCCGAAGAAGAGCAATGCCAAGGAATATTCAAACTACCGTACATTTGTACTCATTTCACATGCTTGCAAGGTAGTAGACTACAAAAGCAGATGAAATTATATTTGCTTTTTGCATGGCTGTGATGACTGGGTGAAATTAAGGAAATCTGAAAATATTAACTCAATTGGACTCCATTAGTGCAGTGGCACCCCACTCCAGTGTTCTTGCCTGGAGAATCCCATGGACAGAGGAGCCTGGTAGGCTGTAGTCCATAGGGTCGCACAGAGTTGGACACGACTGAAGCGACTTAGCAGCAGTAGCAGTGGTGTATCCAGGTGCCTCGGAAAAGGCTGCCGCTGCTGCTGCTAAGTCGTTTCAGTCGTATCCGACTCTATGCGACCCCATAAACGGCAGCCCACCAGGCTCCTCCTTCCCTGGGATTCTCCAGGTAAGAACACTGGAGTGGGTTGCCATTTCCTTCTCCAGTGCATAAAAGTGAAAAGTGAAAGTGAAGTCGCTCAGTCATGTCCGACTCTTAGAGACCCCATGGACTGCAGCCTACTAGGCTCCTCCGCCCATGGGATTTCCCAGGCAAGAGTACTGGAGTGGGTGCCATTGCCTTATCCGAGTAGGTAAAGGCAAACACTAGTTAATGATGAAGAAATACAGAAGGGAACAAAGAAAAAGCATTTAATATTGCTGGCAAAAATGAGAGTGCTTATACAAAAGCCTGAAATTAAAAAACTTCTATTAGAGTAAGAAATGTTAGAAGTTAGAGGAAACATGGGTCACTCATTTGTATTTCCTTTTTTTTATGAGAGTCACTGTGATGAATTAAATCATTGGAACAAACTCCAAAAAAGTTCGAAAGATAAGGAAAATGGCATGGATTAAATAACCAAAAAAAAAAAATTATAGCAGTGATTATATTTCCAGGAATCCTGTGTAGAAATTCCATAGAACCTGCACATGTTAACCACCTACCAAAAAAAAGGTGCTAGGCTGTGTTGCTTCAGGTAGCCTCTAAATTTTAGGAAACTACCTCAATTTGTAATCAATTTAGTATAAAAAGCAACCTGAAAAAACAGTTATGTCATTACCTCATTACCTTAAAAATTATGTCATTACCTTATGTTAGCAAGATAAATTTCAGATAGCTTAAAATGTTAAATGTAGATATTAATAAAAGCATAAGAGAATAAAATTTAGATCACAAATACATGATTGTAGATTGAGATATACTTTTTGAGTTAAAAATTACTGAACATTACTATAAGTGAAAATATTAATAAAATCCTGAAGTATAATATCATACATATCTTTATCTACACACTTTTACTTTATATGCACAAAATTTCAAAAATACCCTAAAATTAGTAACAACATATTTTGCAATCAAAGTGTAACTATCTGTATGGTATAAACAATTTCTGTAGGTGAAAATATAGAATTAAACATTGCAGCAACAACAACAAAAGAGGCATACTGTGATTCAAGGGGTTTGTAAACTTGAAAATAAATCCTTCTCTCTCCTTCACACACACACTAGCAATCAAATTATTATACATTCTGGAAGGGAAATCATGATTAATTGAGCACTTACAAATCTGAGAGTATTTCCTGTATGTTTCAGGTCACTGTCGCTCTTTGACTCCAGGAGTTGGTGATGGACAGGAAAGCCTGGTGTGCTGCTGTCCATAGGGTCACAAAGAGTTGGACATGACCAAGCAACTGAACTGAGCATCCTTTGCTGACTACCAATGTCACCGTTAGACTAAAGTAATTAATTTTAAATGGCTTAGATTATTCTTGCTCCATTAATATTTCTATTTCAGTGTCTCCAACATGCTTTTTAAAACTTGCTTAAGTATGTAGACTATTTTGGGCTTTCTAGGCGGTGCTAGTGGTAAAAAACCCACCTACCAGTGCAGGAGACAAGAGACACACGTTCAATCCCTGGGAGTGGGGCATGGCAACACTGGAGATCTACAATGCATGGGGTTGCAGAGAGTTTTACATGACTTAGTGACTAAATAGCATCAGCAGCAAATAGGTTCACCTGTACCATTTTTCTGGGTGCTAAATCACTTCAGTCTTGTCCAACTCTTTGTGACCCTATGGACTGTAGCCCTCCAGTCTCCTCTATCCATGGGATTCTCCAGCCTAGAATATTGGGGTGAGTTGTCATGCTCTCTTTACCACTAGTGTCACTCTAGATGCCATATATATTAATATACCTTTATTTATTTATGTTTTTACTTACTTCACTCTGTATGGGGCTTCCCTTGTGGCTCAGCTGCTAAGAATCCACCTGTAATGTGGGAGACCTGGGTTTGATCCCTGGGTAGGGAAGATCCCCTGGAGAAGGGAAAGGCTAACCATTCCAGTATTCTGGCCTGGAGAATTCCATGGACTGTGTAGTCCATGGGATCTCAAAGAGTCAGACAGGACTGAGCAACTTTCACTTCCACTCTATATGACAAACTCTTGGTCAACCCATATCTCTCCAAATGATCCAATTTTGTTCCTTTTTATTGCTGAGTAATATTCCATTGTAAATATATCCTAACTCTCCCATCTTTTGAATCTTATTTTCTTATTCCCCTCACTTTTTTCTCTAAAATTGCACAATAGCTCTCAACAGCATTATCCTTGAGGTTTTTCCCTTAGGCTCTGTGTTCTAAATGAACTGAACTAAGAAAACAGAAGAGGAAATTTTGAGTGTTTTTCCTACTCCCCCACCATGTGTGTGTTATGAAAATATGATTATGAAATGTCCACCTTGTGTCTGCTCCTGTCTGAGACTGGAGAAGCTTCCATATGTTAAACACCTTTAGTTTTTTTATGTCAGTGTGAATAGCGAATTATGTGGCTACATGTCTTTATTGTTTGGCTACTTCTTGTTCAACAGAGCTATTTGATAGAAAATGGACAAATCAGGAACTTTGAATAGGAAAAGCACTTTCCTTTGTTGTGAAGTGAGCAAGGGTTCAGAGAAATCTGGGCAGCTTGGTACATGGATTGTTTTCCTTGTCTTTATCAGGCTAGAAAGTATAACATCTTTGTTTGGGAGTCCCCATTCTACATGTTGTGCTTGGCCTTCTCTTTAAAACTGGCCCCACTCACCCAATACATCATCATAGGCCTTATTCAGATATTATTTTGTACAATTTCTGATTTTCTTTTCACTTTGCCATCTCTTTGTCTTATAGCCTCTCATATCTTTTGCTTAAAGTCATAAACTTGAGCTTGAACACGAGAGAATAGAATTCTTATTGAATTTGTATATAATGGTGCTTCCTGGAATATTCTAAAACTGGGGCTGTGAATATAAAACTAGGCATTAAAATGAGTTATTTCTGTAAAAGAGAGAAAACTGACTCATATTGCTTTTGAAAGCACAGACATAATTTTACCTCTATGATCACCTTTAAGACACATAGCCCAATGTTAATATAACCTGTCACATAATAACTTTGTCATTTTTATCAAAACACGTACAATCAATATAGAATTGAATTTTATTTTCTGAGCCATACCTTGGACTCATTCTTCCTTAAAAGAATCTTGAGTTTTGGGGAGCATGACTATATCATAGATCTAGAAAGTTTTGTATTAGAGTTTATGACACAGTGTAATGAGAAAAACATAAAGACTGTTTCAGGTATATTAAAATCATTCCAGCGTGGTTGATGATATCATTTCAATCTGTTTGATTTATTTAATGCTTGTAGTTTAACCTTTTTCAGGACAATATACCACCACAATGTTCATATATAGAATGTTAGCATTTAGTAGCAGTGAAGTAGATTTATAGCATAGAAAATGCCCAACTGATAGCAAATAATAGAAAAACGAGTTTAGATAAAGATGCTTAAATTTTATGAAGTTTTTCATTTGGTAACTTGGATTAATTTTAGAAAATAATAAAAAGATTACTAAGGTTTCTTTATAACTTTCAGTCTTTGGTTTAAAAATAAAGCCAGTTTTTTGTTTGTTTTTAAATGAAATCTACTAGGAACAGCTTAATTTTATTAATACTTGACTCCTTAAAATTCAACTAAAATCTGTTTTACCTTTTGTAAGTATTTATTCAATCACTTAGCTTAGTATAAATTAAATAATTTAATTAAGATTTTTTTCTGTTCTTTTAATGCCATAAAGAAATTTGAATGTAATCAACTCTGAGTAAACTTGATATGCAAGGAGCATAATGTAACAAGAGAGGTCAGCAGTAGGAAATAGGAAAAATATAAATTAATACAGCACAACTCCCTTCCTTATTTTATATGAATTTTAATGATATGTAGTATTTTCATTACATTTCCTTAAAAATATATTTTGAGATAATTGTAGGTTCACACGCAGTTGCAATAAATAATATAAAAAGATCCCATATGCTCTGCACCATTTCCCCAATGGTAGTATCTTATACTACAACAATATCAAAACCAGGAAATTGACATTGGTAAAATCTATCAGGCTTTTTCGGGGCTTCACTGATAGCTCAGTTGGTAAAGAATGCCTCCAATGCAGAAGACCTGGGTTCAATCCCTGGGTTGGGAAGATATCCTGGAGAAGAGAAAGGCTACCCACTCCAGTATTCTGGCCTAGAGAATTCCACGGACTGCATAGCCCATGGGTCACAAACAGCTGGACATGACTGAGTGAATTTCACTTTCACCAAACTTTTTCAGATTTGACTAATTTTATATATACTCATTCCTATGAAACTTTTGTGAGTTGAAATGGTATAAACTGAAAACGCAATTAGCTTATTACACATCTCGCTTAGTAGTAGTACTAGTGTTAGTCACTTAGCTGTGCCCAACACTCTGTGGCCCCATGTTCTGTAGCCCACCAGACTCCTCTGTCCATGGGATTCTTCAGGCAAGAATACTGGAGTGGGTGAGCCAATCCTTTCTCCAGGGAATCTTCTCAACCCAGAGATTGATCTGGGTCTCCCACATTATAGACAGGTTCTTTTCTGTATTAGCCATCAGGACAGCTCACATCTTGCTTAACTGATGCACAGAATAAATTGAGATAAAGTTCAATGCTATGATGGTTTGACACTAAGCTGTTGAGTGTCATTCCCTGGGAAGGATCTTGCTGGTGCCCTTTTCAGCTGTTGAGGGTCCCCACTGTCTCTATAATGGCAAGACAGACAAGGAGCTATATTTTAGGTTTTTGCCTTTTTTCCATAAAAGCAAAAATCATCTTTGAAATATTTGGTTAGCAAAAATGGGTACTTATCCACATTTTTAGTCTTTTGAAAAAGCAACATAGCATAAAGAAACCTTGAAAAGTGGGGGCATATGTATACATTTTATTCCATGTACTGTTTCTTTTATCCCCTCCTACAGTTAAGATACAGAACAGTTCTGTCACAGGGATCCTTCGTTCTATCATTTTATAGACCTAGACACCTAGTGGAGGATGTTTTCCACCCGTCACTCCTTGGCAACCACTAATATTTTCTTCATTTCTCTGATTTTGTCATTTCTAGAATGCTGTACACATGAAATTATACAGTATATAACCTTTTGAGATTGTTCATTTTTCACTCATAACACACTTGTGATCCATCTAAGTTTTTGTATTACTAGTTTGCTTCTTTATAATAATGAGTAGAATTATATTCATGCACCACAATTTAATTATTCACCTGATGGAGAAAATTTCAGTGGTTTCCAGTTTAGGTAGGGCTATTAATGGCAACCCACTCCAGTACTCTTGCCTGGAAAATCCCATGGATGGAGGAACCTGGTGGGCTGCAGTCCATGGGGTTGCTGACGGTCGGACATTGATGAACGACTTCACTTTCACTTTTCACTTGCATGTGTTGGAGAAGGAAATGGCAACCCACTCCAGTGTTCTTGCCTGGAGAATCCCAGGGATGGGAGAGCCTGGTGGGCTGCTATCTATGGGGTCACACAGAGTCGGACACGACTGAAGTGACTTAGCAGCAGCATTATGAATAAAGCTGCTGTGAACATTTACGTACAGATCACTTACTAGGACAAATGCCAACACAAATATTGTGCAATTTTGGGGCCTCTTGTTAAGCATGTATTTACTTTTATAAGAAACTATCTTTTTTTTTATTTTCCAGAATAGCTGTACAAATTTTCTTTTCTATCAGCAAAAGATGTATGATCCAATGTCTCCATGTTAAAAGTATTTGATGCTATCACTATTAAAACTTTTCACCATTTGGTAGAAGTGAAGTGATATGACACCTTGGTTGTTAAGTTTCTCAGATGGGTAATGATCTTGAACATTTTTCCATGTGCTTAACTTGTCATCCATATATGTATCCTCTTTTAGTGAAAAGGCACTTCATGTCTTATGCCCATTTTCTAATTGGACTGCCTTATTTTTAACTGTTGAGTGTGAGAGTTTATACATATGTATATAATATGGTATTTCATTGTCCAATCAAAAGGATAAAGTGTCTTTTGCCCAGTTGTGTCCAACTGTGCAACTCCATGGACTCCAGCCCACCAGGCTCTTTGGTTCATGGAATTCTCCAGGCAAGAATACTAGAGTGCATAATCATTCCCTTCTCCAGGATACCTTCCCAACCAGGAATCAAAACCCAGGTCCCCTGCATTACAGGGAGATTATTTATTATCTGAGCCATCAGAAAAGCTTTATCTCAATTTGTAGCTTGTTTTTAAATCCTCTTAACAGGATCTTTTGTAAAGTTTAACTTTGATGAGATCCAATGTATTAAATTTGGAGTTCTTTCAATTAAAAACTATCATCTGAATTGTGGTACACAAACAACATCTGATAGTATTTGGGGGGAAATACCTTGATAACATTTCAATCTTATATTTACATTAATTTCTCTCAAAGATATTTTCAACTAAAACCTGGAAGTGTCACTCAGGGGTGGGTGATCATCCCACTGCCTGGGTGGTAATAATCCTGGTGATTATTAATGTTGGCAATATAGTAAGAATAAAAACAAAATAGCAGTTGATCAGTTAGCAGTTTTTCTATTAAGAAAAGGTTGAAACTGGCAATTAATTCATGAAACTTTGAATCTCTTGAATGGAATTGATATTTGGAAGGTATTTCAGTTTGCTTTCAAGTTAACTTGGATTCAAAAAGATATATCAATTTGTCTTTACCTCATATGTATTTCAAGTCTGAATCTCAGACTAAAGAACAGATTTCCAATCATGCAATCAGTTGTTACCTCTTGTAGTTATTCTGGGAAATATTTATTTTCTATATTTAACTTGTATTTCTTAGCTTGATAATATATTTCAATAAAATTATTTTAAATATTAATTAGCTCAGGAAATATAAATATAGTAAATGCCAGTTTATAAAATCATATTAATGATTATCTTATAATTTAAAAGAGCAGTTCCCAACGTTTTTGGAACCAGGGACCAATTTTGTGGAAGACAGTCTTTTTTCCACAAACCAGCAGGCAGGGGATGGTTTCGGGATGATCAAGATCATTACATTTATTGTGCACTTTATTTCTAACCTAATGCCACTGCTGCTCTGACAGGAGGTATCAGTCCATGTCCTGAAGTTTGAGGAACCCTGATTTAAAATATTACTAACACTAAAAGAAAAAAAAAAAAATTAGTGAAAATCTTTTATTTAGGTTTTTTATGTCTAGATGATATAACCTAAATAATTGTATAAGTTTCAGTTGTATAATAGGTTGATTTGATAGGTTTATATATTACAATATGATTGTTGATATTGTGTAACTAACATCTCTATCGTGTCACATAATTTTTTGTGTGTGTGTGTGGTAAGGACAATTAGAATCTAGTCTTTCAGTTGCTTTAGGTTTATAATACAGCATTATTGACTATAAATCTCTATTTTGTTTTTCAAGTATTTTTTTAATTTCAAAGTTATTTTAATACAAATATCAATCTTTTAACCTGGAATCAAGATTGCCGGGAGAAATATCAATAATCTCTGATATGCAGATGATACCACCCTTATGGCAGAAAGTGAAGAACTGAAAAGCCTCATGATGAAAGTGAAAGAGGAGAGTGAAAAAGTTGGCTTAAAGCTCAACATTCAGAAAACTAAGATCATGGCATCCAGTCCCGTCACTTCATGGGAAATAGATGGGGAAACAGTGGAAACAGTATCAGACTTTATTTTGGGGGGCTCCAAAATCACTGCAAATGGTGACTGCAGCCATGAAAATAAAAGACACTTATTGGAAGGAAAGACACTCTTGGAAGGAAAGTAATGACCAACCTAGACAGCATATTGAAAAGCACAGACATTACTTTGCCAACAAATGTCCAACTAGTCAAGGCTATGGTTCTTCCAGTGGTCATGTATGGATGTGAGAATTGGACTGTGAAGAAAGCTGAGTGCCGAAGAATTGATGCTTTTGAACTGTGGTGCTGGAGAAGACTCTTGAGAGTCCCTTGGACTGCAAGGAGTTCCAACCAGTCCATTCTGAAGGAGATCAGCCATGGGATTTCTTTGGAGAGAATGATGCTGAAGCTGAAACTCCAGTACTTTGGCCACCTCATGCAAAAAGTTGACTCATTGGAAAAGACTCTGATGCTGGGAGGGATTGGGGGCAGGAGGAGAAGGGGATGACAGAGGATGAGATGGCTTGATGGCATCACGGACTCGATGGACGTGAGTCTGAGTGAACTTCGGGAGTTGGTGATGGACAGGGAGGCCTGGCATGCTGCAATTCATGCGGTTGCAAAGAGTTAGACACGACTGAGTGACTGAACTGAACTGAACTGAACCTTTTTAAGTGAAATTAGAAATTTGGGCTAAGATTCTCTTTTTAATCATGTGTAATTTTTTCTTTTGGTATTGAATGATATTTGTGTATTTCATGAGTAATGGAATGGCTGTGAAATAAATCTAAATTCCTGTATCTTTATTGTATAATAGGGACTGGATTATTAGAATAGTTATGTGGTAATATTTTTAGGGAATAACAGTTCTTTATGCTACTAAATTTAATTTTCCTACATTTAATAAGTAAAACTATGTGTATAAAGGGATGGAACTCTCTCATACAATGCAAATCAAAATGGAAGGACAGACAAGAAATGGAGAGTAATAAAGCACTCAGATTTGAGCTTTAGCAGGTTGTAATTCCAACTATTTGGATGATTCTTCTGGCAATCTATTTCTGTTTAATAAGTTAACCCAACATAAAGGCAAGGCAACCTACCCTAGTACTCTTGCCTGGAAAATCCCTTGGACGGAGGAGCCTGGTAGGCTGCAGTCCATTGGGTCGCTAAGAGTTGGACATGACTGAGAGAATTCACTTTCACTTTTCACTTGCATGTGTTGGAGAAGGAAATGGCAACCCACTCCAGTATTCTTGCCTGGAGAATCCCAGGGATGGTGGAGCCTGGTGAGCTGCTGTCTATGGGGTCACACAGAGTCGGACACGACTAAAGCGACTGAGCAGCAGCAGCAGCAGCAGTCACTTTAAACAACATTCATTTATTATTCTGTGTCACAGGAATTCAAGTATGGTTTGGATGGGCAATTCTGCTTCATATGATGTCAACTGGGGTCACTTGGTGGTAATATGCTGACAGCTGACTTGATGTGGAGGATTCTAGATGGTTAAAATCAAATACTTACTTAGGGCTTTGGCAGGAGTGACTGGAAACTGGGGTCAGCTAGGCTTCTCCACGTATATTTGGAATACATTGAAAGTCACTGAATGTATTTTCAAGGTCTCCAAAGTTTTCCCTATATTAGAGAAGTTGAACTTCTTAGATAGCAGCTTAGAGTGTCCAGCAAACAATACAGTGCTGTTATAACTTTTAAAATATAGGTCTGGAACTGGTACAGTATCTTATCCATCTCAAGTTATTAATCAAGGAAGTAACAGTAAAAGCCCTGGTCTTCTTTTTTAATTTAAATTTATTTATTTTAATTGGAGGCTAATTACTTTACAATATTGTATTGGTTTTGCCATACATCGACATGAATCTGCCATGGGTGTACACATGTTCCCAATCCTGAATGCCCCTCCCACCTCCCTCCCCATACCATCACTCTGGGTCATCCCAGTGCACCAGCCCCAAGCATCCTGTATCCTGCATTGAACCTAGACTGGCGATTCATTCCTTATACGATATTATACATGTTTCAATGCCATTCTCCCAAATCATCCTACCCTCTCCCTCTCCCACAGAGTCCATAAGTCTGTTCTATACATCTGTGTCTCTTTTGCTGTCTCGCATACAGGGTTATCATTACCATCTTTCTAAATTCCATACATATGCGTTCAGTTCAGTTCAGTTCAGTTCAGTCACTCATTCATGTCTGATTCTTTGCGACCCCATGAATTGCAGCATGCCAGGCCTCCCTGTCCATCACCAACTCCCAGAGTTCACTCAGACTCACGTTCATCGAGTCCGTGATGCCATCAAGCCATCTCATCCTCTGTCATCCCCTTCTCCTCCTGCCCCCAATCCCTCCCAGCATCAGTCTTTTCCAATGAGTCAACTTTTCTCATGAGGTGACCAAAGTATTGGAGTTTCAGCTTTAGCATCATTCTCTCCAAAGAAATCCCAGGGCTGATCTCCTTCAGAATGGACTGGTTGGATTTCCTTGCAGTCCAAGGGACTCTCAAGAGTCTTCTCCAACACCGCAGTTCAAAAGCATCAATTCTTCAGTGCTCACCTTTTTTCACAGTCCAAATCTCACATCCATACATGACCACTGGAAAAACCATAGCCTTGACTAGTTGGACATTTGTTGGCAAAGTAATGTCTCTGCTTTTCAATATGCTGCATTACTATACTGTATTGGTGTTTTTCTTTCTGGCTTACTTCACTCTGTATAATCAGTTCCAGTTTTCATCCACCTCATTAGAACTGATTCAAATGTATTCTTTTTAATGGCTGGGTAATATCCCACTGCTGGGCATACACACCAAGGAAACTAGAATTGAAACAGACACGTGTACCCCAATGTTCATCACAGCACTGTTTATAATAGCCAGGACATGGAAACAACCTAGATGTCCACCAGCAGATGACGGGATAAGAAAGCTGTGGTACATATACACAGTGGAGTATTACTCAGGCCTGGTCTTTAAAGTAGAGTGCTGCATTAGTGTGTTTTGATATATTGTAAACCAGTTGCTTAAACATTTTTTTTTTCATAATCACTCATCTTTGGGGTACCTGAATGTCTGCTGATATGGGCTAGGCTAAGTACAGGCAACTCAGCTTGTACATCTCTGCTCCAGCTCTAATCTTCCTCCTTGGGTTATGGGTTAGCCAGTCATGGTTCAGAGACAGAGTTGAAGCAGTGTCAGAGTAGAGAGTAAACTCCCTTCTCTTGAATTATACAGAAGTGTTTATTGTGGCTAAAATTCAATATATTAGGTTTTTATAGTTTAAATTTAAAATTTTTAGTTTCAGTTTAACATTGGGTTGACTTTTTAAAACACTTTATTTTTAGAGCAGTTTGGATTGACATTTAATTATGAAAACAATGCATATTTATATTACAAAAATCTCAAACTCTTGAAAATATTGAAACGGAAATTTTAAAAATACACATAATTAAGCCACTTTGTTTTTTTTTAAATGAGCCAAACATTTCATGTAAGTTAAAATGTCTCATTCGTCAAAGAAAGTTCAGCACAGGGAGATTCATGTGTTTATCAGGAGACTAGGGGCTTAAAACTTCTAAAGAGGAAAACATAAAAATTAAGTTTCATTGTTCTCATTATAGGTTTAAGCTTCAACCAGCTTATGGGGCAGGTGGAAGATATTAAAATGAAATTAGAAACAAAGGATTATAAAGTAAAGGCGACTTACTAGTTTTATTGTTTCGGATCCCTCATTTACAGAAGATTACATTTCATAAAAAACTGAACTGTCTTTTATGGTGGGAATGTTTTAACATTTATTTGTAAGTCTTGTAAGGATTTATAAACATTATGCTTTAATTGTTGTTGTAAGACTGGTGTATTATGGCTGCTACTTTCCTCTGTTTTAGTTCAATAAATCTCCACGTTCATATCCCCCAGACTGGCCATTTTGAATTACAGGCGAGAATTTTGTTCCTGACCTTGTGGAAGAAGGAGGAACACAGGCATGGGACATATTCAATAATTAATGTTTTCTGGTATTCAATATATATATTGCTGCTGCTGCTGCTGCTGTTTAGTTGCTAAGTCATGTCCAACTCTTTGTGACCTCTTTGTAGCCCACCAGGCTCTTCTGTCCATGGTATTTCCCAGGCAAGAATACTGTAGTGGGTTGTCGTTTTCTTCTCCAGGGCATCTTCCCCACCCAGGGGCTGAACCTACCTCTACTGCATTGGTAGGGGGATTCTTTACCACTGAGCCACTTGGGAAGCCCAAATATGTATTATAGGTAGTAAAAAAATCTTTAAATTGTGGATATTGATCAACTGTGGAAAGTGAGGATCTACCATTTTAAGCTTTTATTCTTAGGGATTGGTAATTTTTTTAGCATTCTTTTACAATATTTAATAGTGTTTTTTTTGCATTATTATCTCATATATACTAACATTCATTAATATACTGACAATAAATGTAAAAAATTAATGAATTAAAATATTAACATATTACTGTGTAAAACAAAGCGGAATATGTAATATCTTGATAATTTTAAGTTAGAACATGGGATATAATCCACATGTTGACTGTATGCAGTTTATTAATAGATAGTTCCTCTATGACTTTCCCTCAAAACCATCCAAACTATCCTACTATTTTTGTGAAAGATATTTAACCCATTTCAATAGAAGAAAATAGGAAGCAGTTTGAGTATGATACTTGGAGTGTAATACTATGTTTAAAATGATTCTAAAAGATAGTTTAGATGATACAAATGAAAACACATTGTGAAATGGACAGTCTCCTTTAGAAGAACAGCAAAACAATGTGGGAGGTAGCAAGATCTTATAAAAGTAAAGAACAGGGTAGAGAAAAACAGTAAATATTTAATTGGCTGTTGCCACATAGTCAAGTTAGTTTGGGGAAAGAAAGCCCAGAGTTGCCCTGGCATTTGGGAATTCATTAACTGGATATACTGTGCTTCTGAAGTGAAATGAAAGTCGCTCAGTCGAGTCTGACTTTTTGTGACCCCATAGACTATACAGCTCATGGAATTCTCCAGGCCAGAATACTGGAGTGAGTATCCCTTTCCCTTCTCCAGGGGATCATCCCAACCCAGGGACCAAACCCAGGTCTCCTGCATTGCAGGCAGTTTCTTTACCAGCTGAGCCACAAGGGAAGCCCACTGTGTTTCTGGTCAAGCAGAACATTTATAGGGACACACAAATTATCTAAGTTTTGGTTTGCTGACATAGGACCCAGGCAACAGTGGTTCCATCTTAGGCATAGAAAATTTTTCTAGCTGCTATCATGGGGTATATCATAAGTTGATAACTGAACATGCACTGGATTTTGTTCAGTCTAAACATATTTATTAATCACCTGCTATGTGCCTCATGCATAATGAAAAATGTACAATCATAAGGCAATACAGTGTTTTGGTACTAAAGAAAATAGCTAGCCATATAAAAGAAAAATTAAGTTAAAATTGAAAGCTGATGATTTACCTGAGGAGAAAAGCTATTCTCTGGCTATGTGCATGCAGACAGAATCTCTTGGGTAGCACTGTGGAGCTTGGTCAGAAAGGCACTTTTACAAAGGTAGCATCAGTAACTATAGATAGACTATCTTGGTTCATAGAAATAATTTTTAAGCATGCTACTGCTACTGCTAAGTCACTTCAGTCGTGTCTGACTCTGTGCGACTCCATAGACGGCAGCCCACCAGGTTCCCTGTCCCTGGGATTCTCCAGGCAAGAACACTGGAGTGGGCTGCCATTTCCTTCTCCAATGCATGAAAGTGAAAAGTGAAAAGTGAAATTGAAGTCACTCAGTCATGTCCGACTCTTGGTGACCCCATGGACTGCAGCCTACTAGGCTCCTCCATCCATGGGATTTTCCAGACAAGAGTACTGGAGTGGGGTGCCATTGCCTTTTCCATTTTTTAGTCCATCACAATAGTAAAATGAATGATTTTACTACCTGAATTCATTAGAGATCACTGAGAGGGTGTGGTTTTTACACTGCTTCTGTTGTATATGCTCAGTCTCTCAGTTTTTCCTGACTCTGTGACTTAATGAACTATAGTCCACCAGGCTCCTCTGTCCATGAGATTGACATTGATGCATTCTGTTAAATAGGAGCTTTTGGAAATTGAGGATTTTGTCTAGATGATTCCTTGCCTCCCTTTTAGCTTCAAAATAGCTTTTTTTTTCATTCTAGAAAATATGTTGTCTTATTTCTAAAAATTTTTACTTACAATTTTTGGTAACTGTCTCTAAGAAGAAAAGAAACCTGACTTACATAGGAAGTTAATTTATTTTCAACATGAAAATAGCTTTGAAGTCATGTATTTTATTAAACCCTGTCCCAAAAAAAACATGTTGCTAAGAGGTTTTACACTTTCTCACAATTATTTTATTGTTTTGCCAGATTAGAAAAGATTAGATGTGTTCATGCCTACAGCTTTAGATGGAATTTCCTTAATTTATTTGAATCTCTTAAAACTTCTTTTGTAAATGATAATCCAACTGCAGTTAACAAAACAATCTTCGATGATCTAAGAGCATGTGGCTTAAAGTAGTGATAAAAAAGTCTTCTAGTACATTACTGCACATGATATTCAGGTTTGAGCTACTACAAAGGCCTCCAAACAGAATGAAGCCTAAATCAGCACAAGCTGTGGAAACAATAGCTTTCCAAATATTGTACTCAGTGTCGACATAGCTCCACAACACGAAAACATAACGGAGTCTGAATCAGACCACACTCAGGATTTCAAAGGAAAATATACAGTGCTGCACAGCACAGATGCCACCTTCCTCCTCCTGGTGTACACACATCTGTTGCAGTTTGAAACAGGTCTGTTTGCCTCAGAAGGGAGGCAGGGATGGCACTTCCATTAACTGTTTTATTTCAGTGAAGCTGGAGCTTGAGATTTTAGGAGGATTTCGAGAGTACAATTTGCTGAGACTCCTTTCTTATTCAAGGCTTGTCACTCTCTTCTGATGCTTACATGGGGCCAATGTAAAAGATATAGCAGCTTAGACTTTCTTTTCATAATCATCAGTTGTAAAAATACCTACAATACATAGACAAAAATGTTTTTTTTTCTTTTACAAGACATTCTATGGTAATCAACTATTTGTATTTGTAACTCAAGAGAACTGAAGAATGATCTGGATGCAGTAAATTCACTGCTGCCCCCAAAGCCCCACCCATGAAAAGACAAAGAGTCAAGCATGTCCCTATCCCCCTCCTTTTCCTCCAAAGTGCTGATGGTGAGGAATAATTATTGTCTAGCATATAAGAGTTGGGGCTTCCCTGGTGTCTCAGTGGATAAACAATCTGCCTGCAATGTAGGAGACCAGGCTTCCATCCCTAGATCGGGAAGATCCCCTGGAGAAGGGAATGCCAACCTCTCCAGTATTCTTGCCTGGAGAATTCCATGGACAGAAGAGCCTGGCGGGCTACAGTCCATGGGATCACAACGAGTAGGACACAACTGAGTGACTAACACACAGACACACACACACACATGCCCACAGAGGATATAAGGGTTAGGGAGTTTTACAGATTTTCATCATGGCATTTTATACATTATTACAAACTAACTGAAGTATTTTTTACCAAAAGTAATACTTAGACTTTCAAAGTTTACAATGTAATCAGATGATGTATTAAGGCCACAGTCTTTGAAAAAGCAGTGTATTCATGAGACAGGATGGGGGATGCAGGTGTGATCAATCTAAATTTTGGTGCTAAGAGAGCATCATAAACTTGTATATAGATTGTTAGCTTTCAACAGTTGATTTTAATTACATGTGTGTTTCAGGAATTTGATTTTAAATATAGCTCTTGTAATTCCTGCTTGTTTAATTGCCTTTGCATGCAAGGTACTGTGTGTCTGTCTGTGTTGAGAGGAAAAAGACCAAGAGAAATGCAGCTCAGAATCAGTGTCCCCCTAAAGACTAGTCATGAGTGGTCAACAGAAGGAGGGATAGGAGTGCTAAAAGTTCTGAAATTTTTCTCAAGTGTGTGTGTGTATGTGTATGTGTATACATATAAGACTATAGAAACATATATATATTTAGAAATTAGTAATAACTGACACCTATAGTACATTTATCATGTGCCAGGAACCATGCTGACTGGTATACATATATCTTGATTAAGTGTTGAACAAGCTCTAGGAAATAGATATCATGAAAATTCCAGGTAACAGATGAATAAATCAAGGCACAGAGAGTTGGCCCAATATTACACATGCCTTGGAATTTTAATTAGGAATTAGGCAATAATAAACTCTCTTTTTTATCTTTAAAAAATCATTGCTTTTTAAACCACAGTCATGGTAAGCCATTCAGAAGCACTCATAATTTGCTTAAACTGTTTTTAAGTTTAATGTTGTTAAAAGATAATCTCTCTTAATATCTTACGCTTTCATAGTATCTAGTACTCTGGGCAGCAGGTGACAAAAATCTCTGGGAAATACATGAGGTTTTAATTTTATTATATTTGTTTATTAATAGATTGATAAATAGTATTTATTATATTAATTATTCTTTATGCTAATAAGTATAATTAATAAATATTATTATTGCCTTATAGTGACCCGGAGTTTCATCTCATGAAACTCAAGGTCACAGAAATAGACTTGGAGCAAGGTCTGAAGCACAGAGCTTTGTATAGAGAGGGAAAGAGAAAAATAATTCATAGCAGAGATTTGAAAATAATATTTGCTTACAAATTATATTTTCTTACTATGAAGAGATAAGATATGAATTCTTTCTCACCTTGAGTTTTAAAAATAATGACAGAAGATAAGAGAATCTAGATGATGACGTATGGAGGATTATATGTGAGAGATTTGTGAGTTAAGCAGCCAATTCTTCAAGGAAGACCTCAGAGAAGAGAAAATCTCCCAAGATTTATCCTGAAAAGAGAGTAAGACTTTTGCAGAAGTCCTGATGCAGCATGGACCTGGAAATTAGCACTGCAAAACTTTTTGTCTCCCATATAAAAATATCACATATGATTCAATCCAGAACAACTGAAAGAGACAGAAGCCTCATGGAGAGCAAGTGTCATGGAAGAGGAAATAAAGAGGCAATGTCTGTGGATATAAGCAGCAGAAGAAGTGGAAACAAAGGTCACATCAAATCCTTTTCATTTTAAATTTCTTCCTTTTTCACTCATTTTTTTTCAACAAGTGTTTATTGAGTACATACTATGTGCCAGACCCTATTCTAGGTGCTAAGCATACAGCAAAGAACAGATCTAAATTTTTGGCCTTAATGGAGCTTACCTTCTTGGGGTAGGGCTGGCCATCAACAGTTAAGTAAATAGATGAAATACTGGATATTGATAAGTGGTATGGAATAAAAGAAATTGTGATGTAAGGATGCTGGGGGAGGAATCATTTGCTTTTGTATCTTATAACCTGTTCAGGGAAAGACTCAATAACAAACTGACGATTGAGGAGAAACCTATGGGCAGTGGGAGAATAAGTCACTTGTTACCTGGGTGAAGAAGCATGAAATCAGCAAATGTAAAGACCCTAGAAGGAGGAGTTGGCTTGGAGGACACAAAGACCATGGAGGCCAATGTTGGTAAAGTTGAAAGAGGAGGGGATGAGTAGTAAAAGGTGTGATCTAATAGGGTCAGTGAAAACCAGTGAGAAAAAGGTAATGTTACATATCCCCAAATCTTTGGTATTATTTAGGCCACCTCTAAGTCCAGATATCACCTTGAAAGAAGGTAAAATTTATAGAAAGGCAGGAGAATATTGATTGAGCAATCACTGACAAGGATTGAATTTCCAAAAAGAAGTGTCTCTGAATAATCTTGAATTGCATATATTATGATTATCTAGTAAAAACTAAATCGTACCATAAAATGACTAAACAAATATTGAAAACATTTGCAGCTATAATATTTTTTTTTTCATCAATCTACCAGGTGGCACCGTGGTAAAGATTCCTCTGACCAGTGCAGGAGATGCAAGAGATGCAAGTTTGATCCCTGGGTCAGGAAGTTCCCCCAGAGTAGGAAATGGCAACCCACTCCAGTATTCTTGCCTGAAAAATTCCATGAACAGAAGGGCCTGGCCCGGCCACAGTCCATAGGGGTTGCAAAAAGTTGGAGGCAACTGAACAACCAAGTGTGCGCATGCACACACACACAAGTTGTATATTGAGAAATTGATGTGAGTAACCAAACAATGAAAAATAAATATTAACATGTAGCTTTATGAAAAATTCTTAAATAGCATTTGAGAATCTAACTTTTTAGTTATTTTGGATTACCATGAATATAGACGAAAAGTTAAATATCTACAGCAGTGTTTGGAGGTAGCTCAAGAAAAAAAAGCCTTAAAATAAGACAAACTGCAAAACAATATAAACTATAAACTGTTCAATGAGGGAGACAAGAAACATGTTTATTTTTTAAAAATCACTAAAATGCTTTAGCAGAAAATTGTGTGATGGAAATATCTTGTGACTTAAAAATATATTTTAAAGATAATACTTGCTCAAGGCAAGGATATTTAAATCACAGGATTTTATGAGAATATTCCAAACAAATAATTTTGCCTGGTTAACCAGTTAAATTACTACAAGTGCCAATTTGCATCCTGTGAATAGTAAAAGGTTATCTTCAATTTCACAATTTTGAATGGTTTTATTTTCTAGAAATGGCTAAGCCTGATTTTGTTAGATCTTTGCTGAGTGACAGAAAGCATAGTTTTAATGTATGCTAATGGATGCCCAGTTTCTCACTGAACAAATAGAAGAGAAGACTGTTTAATACAAGTTAATTATTTTTCAGCAACAAACCAGTAGATGTTTTATTTGTCACTGTGTCGTGGCACTTAGAATGCTCATTTATGCATACTGGTTGTTTTGCTTATTTGTTTAAACAATGCTATGTAGGGTGAAATCCTTTCATTAATTTTCCATAAACTTTCCTTTCCCATGCTCAGTTTTTTAAACCGATAATGTGGGTTTCATTTGGTTATGAGTAGGCAGGTCTTATCCATCTTTATAATAAAATTATAAGTTTATGTTTGGGTAGCAGAAGTATTTCACATATGGCTAATTGATGAGGTTAATAGTTTGTCTCCTATGTCCCACCACCACCACAAAATAAGACAATATTGCCTACTAAAAGAGTAAGATTTACTAGGCTATTTGGGAATTAATTTGTTGATAGACAAAAGACCATGGAGATAGATGGATAAAGGATGGATGGGTGGATACATAGATGGATGATATATGTATGGATGAATGAATGGATGAGAAATGTAACCCACTCAAGAAAGTTTCGGATGTCCCTATCCCAAAAGGCTGTGTTTTCTCTGTTGTTGATACTTAACATTAAAAACAAAAGGAAAATCTGTGAGTATTAGGTAAGATACTGCACGTGGAGTCTGTGGCACTGAAACACAGTAAGTCATGAGGGTCAAAAAAAGAAGGAATTAGGTTGCAGATAGATTCTTGTAACTTTGGCTTTAATGCAAGCTTTCTTCTGGAATCAATCCACCATGGACTGCAGCATGACAGACTTCCCTGTCCTTCACTATCTCCTGAAGTTTGCTCAAACTCATGTCCATTGAGTTGATGATGACATCCAACCATCTCATCCTCTGTCTCTCCCCTTCTTCTCCTGTCCTCAATCTTTCCCAGCATCAAGGTCTTTTCCAGTGAGTCAGGTCTTCACGTCAGGTGGCCAAGTATTGGAGCTTCAGCTTCAGCTTCAGCATCACTCCTTCCAATGAATATTCAGGGGACTGGTTTGATCTCCTTGCTGTCCAAGGGATTCTCAAGAGTCTTCTCCAGCACCACAGTTCAAAAGCATCAGTTCTTTGGTGCTCAGTCTTCTTTATGGTCCAACTCTTACATACATGCATGACTACTGGAAAATTCATAGCTTTGTCTATACAGACCTTTATTGCCAAAGTGATGTCTCTGCTTTTTAATATGCTATCTAGGTTTGCCATAGCTTTTCTTCCAAGAGGTAAGCATCTTTTAATTACATGGCTGCAGTCCCATCTACAGTGATTTTGAAGCCGAAGAAAATAAAGTTTGTCACTGTTTCCACGTTTTCCTCATCTATTTGCCATAAAGTAATGAAAACTTTGAATAATATATTGTACAAAAACTTTCCTTTTCTTTTTTTTCTTTTGGCACAGAGAAAAGTGGAATAGGAATGAGATTTACTTTTATGTACATAGTCATGAGAGGTTTTATTAACATATATTTTAGTAGTTAGTATTTGATATAAAATAATTAACAAATTTAATATGCATGCTATTGTATCCCAGGACTATATGATCATGAAGTAATCATGATAAATGTGACAATGCACAGCTTTATTTCATTTTTCACATTTCATGTGAATCAACAATGTATGTGATTTTCTGATCACAAATTAGAGTTTATGCAATATCTTTACTGTTTGTCAACTAATTAGATTGATTTTTCAGTAATTTATTATATTTTTTGTTACTTTACTAATTGTCCTCTTTCTGTTTCTCAATTCCATAAAAATATGTACATTCAACCTTTGAATAAGTATGTTTTCCAGTGCTCTTTAGCTACAGGAAATTGGGTACATCTTAATAGAGCATTGAAAAGATGGTAAACCATTGGATCTATAAATATCTTTGGACTTTTATTATTTCATATTATCTGTATTTACTTTAATTAAATTATATATGAGTACTATATTTATTGAATACAATCATTCAGAGAATTTTCCCTATTAACATATATTTAGATTTTACCTTTCTATGATTATTTTTGTGTGTTGTATTAGTCATTCAGCCATGTCTGACTCTCTGTGACCCCATGGACTGTGTGACCATCAGGCTCCTCTGTCCATAGAATTCTCCAGAAAACAATACTGGAGTGGGTAGCTATTCCCTTATCTGGGGTATCTTCTGAACCCAAGGATAAAACTCAGGTTTCCTGGATTGCAGGCAGATTCTTTCCTGTCTGAGCCACCAGGGATACAAAAATAACAATGTATTCATATAGGCCTAAAAAAATTATGGCATTTCAGAACTTTTGGTAAATCTTGCATTCACTCCATTCTCAGATTCCATTAATAAGATGGTCAGGATATTTTTCATTTTTAAATTTAAGAATTATTTTCATATCTGTCTAGTTCTAACAATTTTAGTTCAATTTTTAATTATTCTACATACAATTTGCTTGCTGAACAATTCTATCTTACCAGAGTAGCTTATAGTTCTTTCTCCTTTTTTCAGTCAGCTCTACTAAGTTTATTACTGCCATCTTAATAATTTTTATGCTCAGCTCTGATTATCTCTACCTTAAACCAAACCAAAAATATTAATCTTTACACAGGTATATAAAATTTTGTACCTTAGGATTCTAGGCCTTCTAACAACTTTCAAGGCTTCTTTTCTCAACATTTACTAGTCACACTGGTTTGACCAACTTCACAGTTTCCCTGTAATACCCACAGTTTCCTGTCTGTGCTGTGCTGTGCTGTGCTTAGTTGCTCAGTTGTGTCAGACTCTTTGCAACCCCATGTACCCCACCAGGCTCCTCTGTCCAGGGCATTCTCCAGGCAAGAATACTGGAGTGGGTTACCATGCCCTCCTGGAGAGGATTTTCCTAACCCAGGGATAAAATCCAAGTCTACCTCATTGCAGGTGAATACTTTACTGTGTGAGCCACTAGGGAAGCCCACATCCTGTCTACCTCTACTCTTTTCCTAGATACCATGATAATGGCACTAATGTGATTTAATATCAGCTTGACATTATACAGTTTACAAACTTCTTCCACAAACATATGTCATTTAATTCTGAAAACACAACAAAACAAACAAACAAATAAGAAAAGACAAAAACACTTTTGAGGTCTATCTTCATCTTATTGGTAAAGGACTCTATAAATGTAATCCATATGTCACTGAGTCAGTTCAGTTCAGTTCAGTTACTCAGTCATGTCCGACTCTTTGCTACCCCATGAATCACAGCATCCCAGGCCTACCTATCCATCACCAACTCCCCGGGTCCACCCAAACCCATGTCCATTGAGTTGGTGATGCCATCCAACCATCACATCCTCTGTCGTCCCCTTCTCCTCCTGCCCTCAATCTTTCCCAGCATCAGGGTATGTTCAAATGAGTCAACTCTTCACATCAGGTGGCCACAGTATTGGAACTTCAGCTTCAACATCAGTCCTTCCGATGAACACCCAGAACTGATCTCCTTTAGGGTGGACTGGTTGGACCTCCTTGCAGTCCAAGAGACTCTCAAGAGTCTTCTCCAACACCACAGTTCAAAAGTATCAATTCTTCAGCACTCAGCTTTCTTTATAGTTCAACTCTCACATCCATACATGACCATTGGAAAAAATATAGCCTTGACTAGATGGACATTTGTTGACAAAAATAATGTCTCTGCTTTTCAATACTCTGTTTAAGTTGGTCATAACTTTCCTTCCAAGGAGTAAGTGTCTTTTAATTTCATTGGTGCAATCACCATCTGCAGTGATTTTTGAAGCCCAGAAAAATAAAGTCGGCCACTGTTTCCCCATCTATTTGCCATGAAGTGATGGGACCAGATGCCATGATCTTAGTTTTCTGAATGTTGAGCTTTAAGCCAAAATTTTCACTCTCCTCTTTCACCTTCATCAAGAGGCTCTTTAGTTCTTCTTCACTTTCTGCCATAAGGGTGATGTCTTCTGCATATCTGAGGTTATTGATATTTCTCCCAGAAATCTTGATTCCAGCTTGTGCTTCCTACAGCCCAGTGTTTCTCATGATGTACTCTGCATAGAAGTTAAATAAGCAGGGTGACAATATACAGCCCTGACGTACTGCTTTTCCTATTTGGAAACTGTCTGTTGTTCCATGTCCAGTTCTAACTGTTGCTTCCTGACCTACATACAGATTTCTCAAAAGGCAGGTCAGATGGTCTGATATTCCCATCTCTTTCAGAATTTTCCGCAGTTTCTTGTGATCCACACAGTCAAAGGCTTTGGCATAGTCAATAAAGTAGAAATAGATGTTTCTCTGGAACTCTCTTGCTTTTTCCATGATCCAGCAGATGATGGCAATTTGATCTCTGATTTCTCTGCCTTTTCTGAAACCAGCTTGAACATCTTGAAGTTCATGGTTCATGTATTAATAAAGCCTGGCTTGGAGAATTTTAAGCATCACTTTACTAGCATGTGAGATGGGTGCAGTTGTGCAGTAGTTTGAGCATTCTTTGACATTGCCTTTCTTTGGGATTGGAATGAAAACTGACCTTTTCCAGTCCTGTGGCCACTGCTGAGTTTTACAAATTTGCTGGCATATTGAGTGCAGCACATTCACAGCATTGTCTTTCAGGATTTGAAATATCTCAACTGGAAATCCATCACCTCCACTAGCTTTGTTCGTAGTGATGCTTTCTAAGGCCCACTTGACTTCACCTTCCAGGATGTCTGGCTCTAGGTGAGTGATCAAACCAATGAATAGAGACAAGTTTAACATCCACTTCTTTGCCTTTTACTTCAGCTTTTCCCAACTTCTTGAATATAATAGAATTTTATATTAGGGGAACAGTTTAACCTAATGTAACCATTCAGAGAAGGCAATGGCACCCCACTCCAGTACTCTTGCCTGGAAAATCCCATGGATGGAGGAGCCTGGTAGGCTGCAGTCCATGGGGTTGCTAGAGTCAGACACAACTAAGGGACTTCACTTTCACTTTTCACTTTCATGCCTTGGAGAAGGAAGTGGCTTCCTACTCCAGCGCTCTTGCCTGGAGAATCCCAGGGACGGGGGAGCCTGGTGAACTGCCATCTATGGGGTTGCACAGAGTCGGACATGACTGAAGTAACTTAGCAACGGCAGCAGCAGCAATTTTACCATTTTGTTTTATAGATAAGAAAATAGTTTTCCTGGACTTGCAAAGTCTTGTCTTTCCACCTGGGTTTGAAACATCTCTTTTTTGTATTCAACACTTCAGTGAATCAAAGTTGACTAAGATATGGTTGTGCATTGCTAAGTCACTTCAGTTGCGTCTGACTCTTTGTGACCCTGTGGACTATAGCCTGCCAGGCTCCTCTGTCCCTGGAATTCTCCAGTTGAGAATACTGGGGTGGGTATAGATTCTTTACTGCTGAGCCACTAGGGAAGCCAAAGACATGGTCTGGTCTGTGAGTGACCAAATAAAATATACGTTCTAAGACAGAGGCACTTTAGCAAAAGAATGAGGAAGGGTAGTCAAGAAGCAATCAGTTCAGAATGGAACTCTGCAAATGTTTTTTCTCAAACACAGCCTCATGATATTTTATTTGCACGTTATTCTAAATTTACTACATTCTGTTTAATTTATAGATATTTATGAAAATATATTAATGACATAGTTTTACATTACTTTAAAATTTTCCAACAGAATATGAGTTAATATCTGCACATAATAGTTATTCAACTAATATCTGTTTAAATGAATCAAATGATCATATAATTTAGAATTAACCATAAAAATAGCAACTTTACTTTGATTAGTCTTCATTTTGTATTCCAAACGCTAGGCTAAACTTTAAATGCTTATAACATTTCATATCACATTATAGAATAAGTTTTTGAGTTAAATATTATCCCTATCACATTAAATTATTTTTAATCCAAATTTAGTGTATATAGAAATTGTCATAGATATTTGTTGATTTGAAAGCATTGAGAATAAGGTCCTTTATCTCTGATTGGACTATGAATGCAATTGATTTGAAATTGGGGAAGGGAGCAACATAATAAATTAGGGCTACAGAAGCAACAAAATTTGATGTGTATGATTTAATCTTCCATGCAAATACAAGAAATTTAAATTTCAGATAAAGATATGACCAACCTAGATAGCATATTGAAAAGCAGAGACATTACTTTGCCAACAAAGGTCCGTCTAGGCAAGGCTATGGTTTTTCCAGTGGTCATGTATGGATGTGAGAGTTGGACTGTGAAGAAAGCTGAGCACCGAAGAATTGATGCTTTTGAACTGCGGTGTTGGAGAAGACTCTTGAGAGTCCCTTGGACTGCAAGGAGATCCCACCAGTCCATTCTAAAGGAGATCAGCCCTGGGTGTTCTTTGGAAGGAATGTTGCTAAAGCTGAAACTCTAGTACTTTGGCCACCTCATATGAAGAGTTGACTCATTGGAAAAGACTCTGATGCTGGGAGGGATTGGGGGTAGAGGAGAAGGGGATGACAGAGAATGAGATGGCTGGATGGCATCACCGACTCGATGGACATGAGTCTAAGTGAACTCTGGGAGCTGGTGATGGACAGGGAGGCCTGGTGTGCTGTGATTCATGGGATCGCAAAGACTTGGACACAACTGAGTGACTGAACTGAACTGAGCTGAAAGATATTTTGCTAGAAGAGACAGAAAGAAGCTATATGTGTCATTTTATTCACTCCTAGTTGTCGGCATTTCATGATAAGCCATTTGGATTTTGGTGCAGATGAAGCCAACTTGTGAGTATGTTTCAGTCTGAAAATATAAAAACTAGCCTGTGTCCAGGATTTATTAGCAGTGAAGATAATTTTCAATTGAAAGAAGGGAGGATGGAACATTAATTTTTTTTTAAGAAAAATTCAAACACAGTAAAAATATATAAATAGTATAATGCTGCATAATATCCAAATTTAGCAATTATAATTTTTCTATATTTGCTTTATTTACCTTTCTAGATAATTTTTGAAAGTAAGTACAGATATCTTAATGATTTAGTAGCTCTAAGAAAATCACCTTCATAACCAGAATAGTATCCACACTCCTAATAATAACTTTTTTTTTTTTTCAGGATGCCAATGATGTCATTCTTAGTGGTTATTACATACCAGTTTGCAGTCAAAGATTACATGATATACTTACTTAGACCAGATTTATTAAAAAATAGTTTTGATTCAGAAACTTACAACAGTTGGACCAGATTAATAATTATTTGAAGTAAATATTAATATGTGCTGAATTAATATTAATATGTGCTGTATCATTTATCTGTTGTTGCCTGACAAACCAACCCAGGTAGGGGGTTTTAAATTGCCATTAATTTAACTCACAATATGGTTTGGTAATATGCACTGGATGTAACAAAGAATTTGTTTTATTCTTGGCTGAATTCTTTCATGCATCTGCGGTTAGCTACCAGTCAGTTGCAAGATGGCTGAGAAAGGCAGGCCTAATGTACTTTCACTTATGTGTTGGTTGGCATCATATCAGAGCAATAAGAGCAACCAGCCATGTCTCATCCTGTCGGGATAGTCTGAACTTGTTTAAATGCTGTCTCAGCTGGGTTCTAAAGAAAGGGTAAACGTGCAGTCTGTTGAGGACTTGACACAGAACCTGGGTACTTTTGATTCTACCACAATCCCTTGGCAAAGCAGATTGCAAGGCCACAAGATTCAGTAGACGGAGAGACAGATTTTATTTTAGGTGGGTAGTGCTGCCAAATCTCATTGCAAAGGTGTTTTCCTAAGAAAGCCATGGAGAATTGTGGCCATTCTTGCAATTTACCACTTGTGTATTGTCTTAAGATGTCATCATATGAACAACAT
This sequence comes from Capra hircus, assembly GCF_001704415.2. Lineage (NCBI taxonomy): Eukaryota > Metazoa > Chordata > Mammalia > Artiodactyla > Bovidae > Capra > Capra hircus. Next base: position 13,608,079 of record NC_030812.1, read on the forward strand.
GGTAAAACTGCTTTTGAATAACTAGATAAAACTGTTGATTCAAACTTCTTGAGTCTGACTCTCAGCCCCAAACTTACTAGCTGGGTAGATTTAGATTGGATATTAATATCCTGTGGTCTCAATGTCATGGCTTAAACTCATGGCTGATGACATAGTGAGTTCATTTCAAGGTGGACCAAGGAGCCACGTATCATATTGTTCATAGATGTAATGTTTGTATTAGTTAAAATTATCATATAAGTGCTCATCATTGTAGGAAAATAAATGCAAAAATTCAAATAGTACAATCCTATTTATGTAAACAAGAATAAGAGAATTTTACTTCTGAATAAATAGTTACCTACTTATTTATGCCAAAAGTATTTATGCAAAAATATACTCCCAAGAGGACAGTTCTGGAATTCAGATATCTATAATCAAATTCACAATACCTCAAATATAATACAATTATATATATATATATGTGTGTGTGTATATACCCTAAACAATAATACAATCATATATATGTGTGTGTGTTTGTGTGTGTGTATATATATATATATATATATATATATATAATGTGTGTGTGTGTAAAATGTAAAAAATAGAGAGGATAAATGCATAACAAATTTAAGACTATGGTTACTTTAGTATTAACAGAGTAGTTTTGAATGGGTCAGTGTGTGTGTGGCTCAAAATATACTTCAGATTTAGTTGTAAAGTTTTATTATTTTCATATTCAAAATGACCTAATGGATGCTCTAATGTTAGTCTCTTTAGACTCCTTTATGTCCTATAAAAATATCAATGGATGAAAATATTTATATGTAGAAAAGATGAAGACAGCATAATCAGTGGCCTATATTGAATTATGGCTGTGAATGAGAGTAAAGAAATAGAGTACTGACTAGAATGACTGTAGGGTCAATAGGGGGGCATGTATTTATATTTCTCGTTTCAATTTTATCTTTAATTCATTTTTTTCTTCTGAAAAACCTAAGCAGAAAGTGAAAGTGTTAGTTGCTTAGTCGTTTGGGGCTCTTTGTGACCCCAAGGACTATAGCCTGCCAGGCTCCTCTGTCCATGGAATTCTCCAGGCAACGATAGTGAGGTGGGTTGCCATTCCCTTCTACAGGGGATCTTGCAGACTCAGAGATCAAACCCAGGTCTCCTGTATTGCATACAGCTTCTTTACCATCTATTTCTATTTAAAATCTGTACTGAACTTACCCATCTAGTGGAAATTTTAGTTTCTTTTCTAAGCACTGTGTTTAATCCATTTTAGGTCATGTATAACATAGTATTAATTTTACATGTTTTAATGTTTAACAGGATGTTATACAATTTCAACAATATAAAATATATAATATTGAAATACAAAATGTTTACTAAAATCCCAAAGCTGATCACAAAAATCACTAACTGCCTCCATATCCAAAAGACAGTCATCAATATATCTTGGCACTCCTGTATAGAATTGACTAAGGAGTAGTAGAACAAGCTCTGACATAATCATTTACTTTCCAGTGATTTAAGTTCAGTGCTGAAAAATAAACAGACAAGCTAATGGAGAAGAAAAGTGTTGGGCAACCTGAGTTCTTGGTAACTTTATTCTTTCTTTGTCGAAACCAAGAGAAGGGGCCTCAGAGAGTTTCCCATAGGAATTGGCATAGTCTGTCTTATTTTCCATATGCTTTTGAAGCCTGTTGCTTGCTTTGTTCCTAGCCATACTCAAGGGGAAAAAAGAATTCAAGAAAAAAAATCTGAATTGGGGGGTAGTGTGTGATGAAAGATGCCAGAATATGCCATTCCAAAATATGCCACTTTAGTACAAGGATAATTTTGAGCTAGAGGCATGTGAAAAACAGCAGATGCAAAAAGAATATTGTGATCTGCTTTTTTCTTTCTGAAAATAGGATATAAAAATTCTGTATGAAACATGCCCTCTGTGTACTATGAGAAAAGGAACATTCTTATCATCAGGAAAGGAAAGTTAAGACTAAGAGAATTCTATACAAAGAGACCTTGTGAAAATAATTCTTACTTTCCTCTAGCCTCCTCACACATTTTACTTACTTTTCCACAATTGCCTCACTTTGTTCAATCTATTACAAGAGGATTTAAATTTTGCCATTTCGATGGGTCTTCATTTCCTGAAGAGGGCTTTCTTGCAACTTAAAACTGAAATATGTGTTTTTCATTAATCTGTCTTTTGTTACAGAGCCAGAATTGAAACCTGAGATGGGGAGAGGAAATCGTTTTCCTTCCCAACAGTGATATATTCAGAATATAAGAGTATTCAGCTATCAGATGGTACTGTAGATAGCTGAACTTGAGCTAGTTTACAAAGATTTCACCTTAGTTTGTGCTTCCCAGCTGGCACTAGTGGTAAAGAACCCGTCTGTCAATGCAGGTGATGTAAGAGACATGGGTTAGTTAGATCCCTTGGTCAGGAAAATCCCCTGGAGGAGGGCAGGGCAACCCACTCAGTATTCTTGCCTGGAGAATCCCATGGACAGAGGAGCCTGGTGGGCTACAGTACATAAAGTCACAAAGAGTTGGATACAACTGAAGCAACTTAGCACAAACTCACCTTAGTTTATCTGCCACTAATCTGTCAGGAACAGGAACTTAGGGTTAATGTAAGAGATGGCAGTTTAGTTGATCTTCTATGCAGTCAATGTGGCAGGGCTCCTGTTGGCCCTGCTGAAGAACTCACATTCCTGACTCCAGAGGGCACTGTCAGGGCACAGCCATAAAAAGACTTCAGGAGGGCCAGTTAATTAAGGCTGCTTGACCTTCTCCTTCCTTCCCTCCTCCAGATTCCAAAATACAAGGAGAGAAATGGATCTAGAAGAGGGGGGAAAGAGAAAAAGTAGGGACCTTATGAGCTCTCCACTCCAAGGACCCCAGACAAAGGCTCAACCAATACTGAGGGGGGAAAAGGGAGAAAGGGAAGATAAGTAGATCATCAAAATATTCAGTTGGATTGTGCTGAGATGGGTTTTTAAAATCAGTAACCATGACTGGAAAGCAATGAGGTTTTCCAGAGATATCATGAAGGAACAGAACATAGCTTAATTAAAGCCAGTGATTAAAGAGGAACAAAACTGTTTTGTTGTTGTTGTTTGTAGGCTACCAAAGGTGAACTTACTAAAATCACTTGCTTTTTATAAATTTGTTTGTTTTGTTCACATTTGTATGTACCTGTGGTTGTTGTTCAGTTGCTCAGTCGTGTCCGACTATTTGGAACCCCATGGACTGCAGCACGCCAGGTTTCCCTGTCTTTCATCATCTCCCAGAGGTGATTCATGTAGTCAGCCACTTCTGATTGCCCTAATATACAATGAGAAAAGATGAACATGTTCAGTTTCAGTACTTGCAGTGATTGTAAATAAAGGCAAACAGATTGTTATGGAAAACAGTGACCAGTCAGAGAACAGACAGTTTTTATTAATCGCCTGCTGTATTCATGATAGTGGGAGGTTTGTAACCAGACAATGTCTTTCCTTCTGGGAATTCACATTTTAGTGCGGAAAAGTCATTTAGTAAATATTTGTAAGCATAAGTTAGATGTATGACATATAAGGGATGAGCTTTTAAAATACATTATACTTGATTAGAATTTCTCTGACATAAGACACTTATGGGAGTGTCTCTATATTTATGACTGGAAGTGTGTATATACTTACATGTACCATTTCCTCCTAACCAGTATAACCCCTAACAGGACTTTAGCTTCATTTGAACATTAGAAATTGTATGAGGCTAGAGCAATTTTTTTCAACCCTTTTATTTCTTTGAATATCAACCACAATCCAGTTGTTGCATTATGTTGTGGTCTACCAGTGATTTTATGTGTATTTATTGGGGCTCTACCATCATTGATTGTGAAATTTGAAATTTTTCTTCTGCCCTTAATTCAGTAGTTTTCTCACACATAACGCAATACTCAGTTTCCAAGAAAATTACAGAAACGGCTAACAGAAGTGGAAAATGTTCAAGAAGTAGAGAGAATTTTAGGGGTACTCCAAGAAAAACAAGTAGTAATGTGGTTAATAGTGAGAACTTCACAATGTGCTGAATTGTCCTGTTTATCTTGTCAGCCTAAAGGATCCTGATGAGATTCTGCAACCCAGTTTTAGCTACTCAAAAATATTTTTCAAGAAAAAAACATTACAAAGCAATGTTTGTGTTTTAAGTTTCAAATAAGTGAATGAAAAGATTTAGAGACTGTATTTCTGGATCCAAATGAGAACATAAATCTGAAGTTAAGTGATAACTAACAAATGCACTATTAGCGTGTGAACTTAAGCTCAGAGGAAATAGTTAATAAACAATAAGTTTTGAGTTATGTATCAATTCAGGTATACAGTAAACTTCTGTTAACAAGAGAGGAGAAAGAGACCACAAAATACTTGTGGATAAAACAATGTGGACATTTAGGTCCAAACAATTCTGATGGAAAAGGTCTAAGATTGGTTGGGCATTTACGGTTCCCTCAGAGGCGCAATGGCACCCCACTCCAGTACTCTTGCCTGGAAAATCCCATGGACGGAGGAGCCTGGTGGGCTGCAGTGCATGGGGTCGCTAAGAGTCAGACACGACTGAGCGACTTCACTTTCTCTTTTCACCTTCATGCGTTGGAGAAGGAAATGGCAACCCACTCCAGTGTTCTTGCCTGGAGAATCCCAGGGATGGGGGAGCCTGGGAGGCTGCTGTCTATGGGGTCGCACAGAGTCGGACACAACTGAAGAGACTTAGCAGCAACATTTAGCTTCCAAGTCAAAAGATGCTGATCTAGTTTTTGCCATAATCCAGACAGTGGGAAAAGAGTGAGTGCCACAGGAGTGCATGACAAAATCTTTTCTATCCTCTTGGAAGTGACTGTCATCAGTGAGGCTCAACAGACATAGATTGACCACACCTTAGTCCCAGGGCTACATGTAGCTACAAAAGGCATAAGATATTTCATATATACATATATATATATATGAACAGATAAACTCCATGTCTATGGAATAGAGGAGAACAGATCTTGGTGATACCTGCTAGTTAGCCACAAGACATTATATCTCACCTATAATTTCCTAACACATACTTTCTGCTGTTAGAGTTATAGACCTTACTTTTGTAACATTTTTAATCTGTAAGCATAAAATATGATTCGAAGTTTTATTAGGAAGAGTTTTATTCACAATTTCCTCCCCAGAACATACAAAATATTTTATATTTCATCATTTAATTTAAACTTAATAAAGTGTTTCATAATCTCCAATGGTTTTTGACATTCTAGATATGTATGAAAATTAATAAGTTGTGGTCACTTTTTCATTGCAGTTATTCATCATTTTAATGTATATATTAGATTCCATCAATTATGTGTAAATATATGGGACTACAAATGTTTTGGGCTTCCCTGGTTAATCAGGGGTAGAGAATCCACCTGTAATGCAAAGATCATCTAGAGAATGAAATGGCAACTCACTCTAGTATTTTTGCCTGGGAAGTCCCATGGACAGAGGAGCCAGACTGCTGTAATTCATGGGGTCTCAAAAGAGCTGGACACGACTTAGCAGCTAAACAACAACAAATGTCTTAGAAAGTCCCTACATTTGTTGAGAAGTTTGGCACTTAATCCGTAGTCATATTTACCCATGAACTCCTGCAACAATTCTAGTTGAATACAACATCCATCCATCACCTTTTCTTCACTAGTCTTTGAAAAGAGAATTGAATTTTTAAATCAATGTGGCCCGCTGTATGTTTATCCAGAAATCTGTAACTGTGTGAGGAAAGGGCATATCTCAATGAGGCTTGTAGGATATTCTTCAGTACATCATGCCTTTCATAAAATTCAGAGCCTGGCCCTTGGGCTTCCAGACTCACATATGAAGAAAAGTAATTTTTCAAGAAAGGAAAGTGAAAGTGAAAGTCACTCAGTTGTGTCCAACTCTTTGCAACCCCATAGATTGTATAGTCCATGGAATTCTTCAGGCCAGAATACTGGAATGAGTAGCTTTTCCCTTCTCCAGGGGACCTTCCCAACCCAGGGATCAAACCCAGGTCTCCCGCATTGTGGGAGGATTCTTTACCAGCTGAGCCACATGGGAAGCCCAAGAATACTGGTGGGGGTAGCCTATCCTTTCTTCAGTGGATAAAATTCATAGTAATCAAATCAGCAAGCCTAAAGATGCTTATATATCCAAAATAAAAAATGTGTCCCCTAAAATAGCTACTTTATACAACAGTTAAATTTAAAAAAATAAACTGTTTTACAAATATCTATTGAGTGTTAATATTTTGCACAAAATGTAGTACTAATAGGGTATAGACAGATAAATCAAGCTTCTAGAAAGTAATGTTCAAATGAAAGAGGTGGGCTTCTCTAAAAAACTAACAGAGGGTGATGAACTAAGAGGACTGAACTACAACTGTTTTTGAACTTAGACGTTTCCAAGTTAAAAATTCTTCATATCTTCAACATGTTCAGTAAATAATTTGACACTCTTCTATCTACTATGTTTCCCAGTTTCTGGCTACACAGATAACACTTTTAAAATAGAATATGGTGATACTGGAAATGTGATTTTCCTAACCTATTCATTGAATACACATCTGTTCGTCATTAATATGCAATGTGACTGCTCAAGTATACACACTTTCCATTTTTTTTTATTGTAGATCTACTTAAAGGACCTATTTGATTTTGGTTAGACATTAGCAAATTAATTTATTTCTCCTTTAGTGCTTAACTATCTGCATTATGATGGATTTATAACAACTATTTCTTATGTCACATATAGAATATAATTAATCTCTGAATAAAATAAAATTTCAAAATTCATGTGGATTAAACACAGTATAGATTTAGCTTTCTCACACGTAAAAGTAGAATGAATGGTCCAAGAGTTGTAGGTCAGCTTCACAAGCATCAGGACCCAAGCTGTTCTAGCATCCTGAACGCCCGGTTTCTGCTTCATGGTTCAGTTCCGGTTACTGAATCCAAACTCCAGCCATAAAGAAGATGAAAGAAAAAGGAAAGAAATAATACACTCTGGTTTTGAGTAGAATTATTGCAGGTGGCAAACATCACTATCACTTATCTCCCATTTGAAAAGGTCTTATCACCTTTATAGTCGACACCAGAACAAAACAGAGGTTAGCAGTGCCCACCCTCCCAGCAGCTGAAAGTCAGCCAATAATTTAAAGCCAGTCATTCATATGCAGGATTCCTTCCTGTCCAGAAATTCAACCACGGATTGTGTATTACACTAGGATTTACGATCAGAAACAATCCACGTGTAAGTGGACGCATGCAGTTCAAACCCACGTTTTTCAGGGATCGACTGTATTTGCAAGAGAGCCCAGAAAATATTTCCTTATTTTTAGAAATATTCCTTCTTAGCTGAAAGAAAAAAAAAGAGATAAAGTCAAATGCAATTTTCTGGAATATCTCTCAATTTAATGTTCTTCAGTAATGTGCAGTTTCTTCTTGACAAACTCAAGTATAGTTGAGAATAATCTTAAGGCTTTTTTTTTTTTTTCCCAAAGAAAACCTATAGAAAAGCTGAATAGGTTATTTGGGGTTGAATTATATCTTTTTATGTTTCTATGATTAAGTTTTTCAAATTATCTATATCATTAATGGTTTTGGTTTATCAATTATTGAAAGATGATAAATCTCCCATTATGTGATTTAAGCTTTGTGTATATTAAATTGGGCTTCCTAGGTGGTGCTAGTGGTAAAGAACCCTTCTGCCAATGCAGGAAATATAAAAGACAGGGGTTCACTCCTTGGGTTGGGAAGATCTCCTGGAGTATATTAAGTTAATCTGTGTTAGGAATATGTAATCTTCTGAATATTCTTGAGTCCTCTCTCTCTTTTCCCTCAACCAAGATTCTTCTATTCCCCAAAGTCTATACATTGTGGTTGTGGTTGTTCAGTTGCTCAATCATGTCCAGCTCTTTGCAACCCCATGGACTGCAGCTTGGGAAGCTTCCCAGTCCTTCTCTATCTCCCAGAGTTTGCTCAGACTCATGTCCATTGAGTCAATGATGCCATCCAGCCATCTCATCCTCTGTTGTTACATTCTTTTAATATCTTTCTTTTTTAGTTGTGTCTGTATGGCCACATTCTGTTGGCAATTTCTGACTGCTTTGTGCAAATGAGGGCTTCCCTAGTGGCTCAGATGGTAAAGAATCTACCTGCAAAGCAGGAGACCTGGGTTCAACCCCTGGGTTGGGAAGATCCCCTGCAGGAGGGCATGGCAACCCACTCCATTATTCTTGGCTAGAGTAACCTCATGGACAGAGGAACCTGGTGGGCTGCAGGCCGTGGGGTCTCAAAGAGTAGGGCACGAGTAAGCACACACACACATCTGTGCAAATGAAGATTTCCAAAAGCTTTTTGTTTCTTCCCAATTAGGAAATGGCAAACCACTCCAGTGTTCTTGCCTGGAGAATCCCAGGGATGGGGAAGGCTGGTGGGCTGCCGTCTGTGGAGTCGCACAGAGTCAGACACGACTGAAGCGACTTAGCAGCAGCAGTCATTTTCCAGTGCTCATCCCACCCAATTGCATAGTTTATTATCACTTCTGAAAATCAGTCAATCCTAAAGGAAATCAATCTTGAATGTTGAAAGACTGATGAATATAGAATATAGAAAGACTGATGCTGAAACTGAAGCTCTAATACTTATTGTCCATAAAAATATAAACACAGGTTTACACGTTTTTAAAATTTTACACATAATGTTTTTGAGATTTATAAGTTGATATATATAGACAATAATTTTGATATTTAACTGTATGAATATAACATCAGTTATCAGCATTTTGGAGGACACTTAGATTAGCCCTAACTTTTAAAATATTATAATAAATGCAATAAATATTTTTTAAAATGTCACATTGTACAAATGTATGAGGTGCATACAAATTTTACTAGTAATAATAGAATTACTAGTTTGTGTAATATGTTTATTTTCAACTAGCTTTTGCTAGCTAACTTTGGAAAATAGGTGAAGCAATTGTTTACTCAGGTGAGTGATAAAACTTTCATTGTTTCTCACTGCTGCTAATATTTGTTATCAAGAATGGTTTTAATTTTTCCTAGTCTCAGGAAATCAATGACATCTCATCAGTATTTTTCTGATTACTAACTGAGATTAGTACATATTCATTGACAATTGGAGAAGGAAATGGCAACCTACTCCAGTACTTTTGCCTAGAAAATTCCATGGATGGAGGAGCCTGGTGGGCTACAGTCCATGGGGTCACAAAGAGTTGGACACGACTGAATGACTTCACGACCACGATTGACAATTCTATTTCTGTTCCTTCCAATTGCTATTCACATTTTTTGCTTACTTTTCTATTCAGGTGCTACTTTTAAGTTAATGTTTCTTATGGTTTTTATGAATGTCTTCGTATGTTCATAAAAATAATGACCATTGTAGCATTTATATTGTGCACACAATTTGTCATTTACTTTTCAAAGTGCTTTATACTTATTAGCACATTTCATGGACATGAAATTCTATATTACATGATAAAATATTTTCCTGTCTGTAGACTTACACAAAACATTTTAATTTTGGTGTATTTAAATTTATTAGTATATTTATTTTTATGATTTTTACTTTGATATTTCTAGGGAATTTTTCTTACTATTAGGGCATATGGATATTTCTGTAAATATCCTTTAAAATAGTTATTTTTTTTTAATTTCACATTTAGGTATCTAATACCTCTGGAGTTTGCTCTTTCTTAGCAACATAGGAATTTATTATTTTTCATATAAAAACTATAAAAGTTTTGAAATGGTCATTCCTGTACCATTTGTGTTTAGTCTGTCATTTTCCAGCTGAATTCTAAAGCTTTGTATGTCATATATCTAGTTGCCATAATTGTATGAGTCTTTTTCTGAGCACTCTCTTATGTCTCATTGGTCCATTTATCTGTCCCGGTGTCAACATACTCTATTGAAACTGATAAACTGTTTATCTTCACTGATATAAATCATCCGTCCACCTTGTTCTTTTACAGTTGTCTTGGTTATACTCATTCTAATTATTTGTAACATGTTCCTTTAAAAAACCTTACGACTTTTAGAATTTGTTTGCATAGGTTATGTTTTAGTAAAATTGTCATATATATGACACTGAGTCATACATTCATGAAGAGTATTCTTTTTCCATTTATTTATTTATTCTTTAAATTTATTTGACTGTATTGGCTCTTTGGTGTGTCATGGAGATCTTTCAGTCCAGTTCCCGGACTCTCTAGCTGTGGCACATGGGCTTAGTTGTACCACAGCAAGTGGGATCTCAGTTCCCTGACCTGGGATTGAACTCACGTTCCCTGCATTGCAAAGCAGCATTTTAACCACTGGACCATTGGGGAAATCCCCCTATTTATCTCTATTTTATTTTATCTCTTTGAATTAAGTTTTATCATATTTGTTTTAAAGAACAGCACATCCTTAATAGATTGGACCTTTATTGTTTTTGTGAATTGTTGTTGTTGTTTCATCTCTTAAGTCTTGTCCAACTCTGCCACCCCACGGACTGCAGCATGCTAAGCTTTTCTGTCCTTCACTGTCTCCCAGAGATTGCTTACATTCACGTCCATTGAGTTGCCATGCTGTCTAACCACCTCATTCTCTGCCATCCTGTTCTCTTTGCCTTCAGTATTCCCCAGCATCAGGGTTTTTTTGTTTTGTTTTGTTTTGTTTTTTTTTCCAATCATCAGTTGTTTCCCTTAGGTGACCAAAGTATTGGAGCTTCAGCTTCACCATCAGTTCTTCCAGTGAATGTTCAGGGTTGATTTCCTTTAGGATTGACTGTTTTGATCTCCTTGCAGTCCAAGGGACTCTAGAGTCCTTTCCAGCACCACAATTCAAAAGCATCAGTTCTTCAGCACTCAGCCTTCTTTATGGTCCAACTCTCATATCTGTTCATGACTATTGGTAAAAACCATAGCTTGACTACATGGACCTTTGCTGACAAAGTAATGTCTCTGCTTTTCAATACATTGTCTAGGTTTGTCATAGCTTTTCTTCCAAGGAGCAAGCATCTTTTGTCTGCAGTCACCATCTGTGGTGATTTTAGAGCCCAAGTAAATAAAGTCTGTGACTGATTCCACTTTTCCCCCTTCTATTTGCCATGAATTGATGGGACCATATGCCATGATCTTTGTGTGTAGAGTGCTGAGATTGAAGCTAGCTTTTTCACTCTCCATGTTCACCCTCATCAAGTGCCTCTTTAATTTATCTTCATTTTCTGCCACTAGAGTTGTATCATCTGCACATCTGAGGTTGTTTACATTTCTCCTGGCAGTCTTGATTCCAACTTGTGATTCATCCAGCCTGGCATTTCACATGAGGTACTATGCATAGAAATTAAGAAGGGTGACAATATACACTCTTGTAGTACCCTTTTCCCAATTTTGTTCCATGTCTGGTTCTAGTGGTTGCTTCTTGACCCACATATAAGTTTTTCAGGAGGCAGGTAAGGTGATCTAGCATTCCCATCTCTTTAAGAATTTTCCAGTTTGTTGTGATCTACAGAGTCAAAGGCTTTAGTGTAGTCAATGAAGCAGAAGTAGAGGTTTTCCTTGAACTCCCTTTCTTTCTCTGTTATCCAATGAATATTGGCAATTTGATCTTTGGTTCCTCTGCCTTTTCTAAACCCAGTTTGTATGTCTGGAAGTTCTTGGTTCACATACTGCTGAAGCCTAGCTTGAAGGATTTTGGGTATAACCATTTCATGTGAAATGAGCTACTGTAAATAAAAACCCTTTTTTGGGGGCTGGTGCATGGGGATGACCCAGAGAGATGTTGTGGGGAGGGAGGTGGGAGGGGAGTTCATGTTTGGGAACGCATGTAAGAATTAAAGATTTTAAAATTTAAAAAATAAAAAAAAAAAGAAAACTAAAAAAAAAAAAGGTTTTGAATTTGATTTTCTGTCATACTTGGTTTTCATTCTCAATATTCAATCTCCAGATGCAAATTCTTAACCAGCTACTGTTATATATCCAGGTGATTGTGTTTGCATTGAACATTATCCTTCTTCAGTTATGAATCTTCCTAAAAAACAAGACACTCAAGTAAGAGAGTTCGATTTTTACCTATTGCCAACATGAAGAATGTTAGATTTGGCTATAGCCTATAGCCTATAGTTGACTATAGCCAACTGAAGCCCATTTTAAAACTGATCTACTCTGTCCATTTTATGATCTCCTCCCAAGCTCACATGGTTTTGGCAGCTTGCAGCTTCTTGCAGGCGGGCAGTATGCCGCCCTCAGTTTCTCTCTGACTGCACTGCATGCTGCCCTTAGTTCTTTGGCACATGACCCTTTCTATAGGGAAGCTCACAACATGGCAGCTGACTTTTTCAAAAGGAGAAAGAAGAAGGGCTGGCTTAAAAAGCTGAAAGCTTAATGTTTGTTTTTTTTTTTTTTACTGATATTTATTCAGTCAATAGTTGTTTGTTATTTGTAAACTACACAAATATTTATTTAAAACCTACTTTCACGATGTATTCTGCATATAAGTTAAATAAGCAGGGTGACAATATACAGCCTTGACATACTCCTGTTCCTATTGGAACCACTCTGTTGTTCCATGTCCAGTTCTAACTGTTGCTTCCTGAACTTCATACAGGTTTCTCAAGAGGCATGTCAGGTGGTCTGGTATTCCCATCTCTTTCAGAATTTTCCACAGTTTCTTGTGATCCATACAGTCAAAGGCTTTGGCATAGTCAATAAAGCAGAAATAGATGTTTTTCTGGAACTCTCTTCCTTTTTTGATGATCCAGCAGATGTTGGCAATTTGATCTCTGGTTCCTCTGCCTTTTCTAAAACCAACTTGAACATCAGGAAGTTGACGGTTCACATACTGCTGAAGCCTGGCTTGGAGAATTTTGAGCATTACTTTACTAGCATGTGAGATGAGTGCAATTGTGCAGTAGTTTGAGCATTCTTTGGCATTGCCTTTGTTTGGATTGGAATGAAAACGAACCTTTTCAGTCCTGTGGCCACTGCTGAGTTTTCCAAATTTTCTGGCATATTGAGTGCAGTGCTTTTACAGCATCACCTTTCAGAATTTGAAAAAGCTCAACTGGAATTCCATCACCTCCACTAGCTTTGCTCGTAGTGATGCTTTCTAAGGCCCACTTGACTTCACATTCCAGGATGTCTGGCTCTAGTTGAGTGATCACACCATCGTGATTATCTTGGTCATGAAGATCTTTTTTGTACAGTTCTTCTGTGTATTCTTGCCACCTCTTCTTAATATCTTTTCCTTCTGTTAGGTCCATACCATTTCTGTCCTTTATCGAGCCCATCTTTGTGTGAAATGTTCCCTTGGTATCTCTAATTTTCTTGAAGAGATATCTAGTCTTTCCCTTTCTGTTCCTTTCCTTTATTTCTTTGCATTGATAGCTGAGGAAGAATTTCTTATCTCTCCTTACTATTTTTTGGAACTCTGCTTTCAGATACTTATATCTTTCCTTTTATCCTTTGCTTTTCACTTCTCTTTTTTTTCACAGCTATTTGTAAGGCCTCCCCAGACAGCCATTTTCCTTTTTTGCATTTCATTTCCATGGGGATGGTCTTGATCCTTTTCTCCTGTACAACGTCACAAACCTCCATCCATATTTCCTCAAACATTCTATCTATCAGATCTAGGCCCTTAAATCTATTTCTCACTTCCACTGTATAATTATAAAGGATTTGATTTAGTTAATACCTGAATGGTCTGGTGGTTTTCCCTATTTTCTTCAATTTAAGTCTGAATTTGCTAATAAGGAGTTCATGATCTGAGCCACAGTCAGCTCCTGGTATTGTTTTTGCTGACTGTATAGAGCTTCTCCATCTTTGGCTGTAAAGAACATAATCAATCTTATTTCGGTTTTGACCATCTGGTGATGTCCATGTGTAGAGTCTTCTCTTGTATTGTTAGCAGAGGATGTTTGCTATGACCAGTGTGTTCTCTTGGCAAAACTCTATTAGCCTTTGCCCTGCTTCATTCTTCATTCCAAGGCCAAATTTGCCTGTCACCCCAGGTGTTTCTTGACTTCCTACATTTGCTTTCCAGTCCCCTATAATGAAAAGAACATCTTTTTTGGATGTTAGTTCTAGAAGGTGCTGTTGATCTTCATAGAACTGTTCAACTTCAGCTTCTTCAGCATTACTGGTTGAGGCATAGTCTTGGATCACCGTGATATTGAATGGTTTGCCTCTGAAACGAAAAGAGATCATTCTGTCATTTTTGAGGTTGCATCCAAGTACTGCATTTTGGACTCTTTTGTTGACTATGATGGCTACTCCATTTCTTCTAAGGGATTCCTGCCCACAGTAGTAGATATAATGGTCATCTGATTTAAATTCACCATTCCAGTCCATCTTAGTTCGCTGATTCCTAGAATGTCATTGTTCACTCTTGCCATCTCCTGTTTGACTACTTCCAATGTGCCTTGATTCGTGGACCTAACATTCCAGGTTCCTATGCAATATTGCTCTTTACAGCATCAAACCTTGCTTCTATCACTAGTCACATCCACAGCTGGGTGTTGTTTTTGCTTTGGCTCCATCCTTTCATTCTTTCTGGAGTTATTTCTCCACTGATCTGCAGTAGTATACTGGACACTTAACGACCAGGGGAATTCTTCTTTCAGTATCCTATCTTTTTTTGCCTTTTTATACTGTTCACGGGGTTATCAAGGCAAGAATACTGAAGTGGTTTGCCATTCCCTTCTCCAGTGGACCACACTCTGTCAGAGCTCTCCACCATGACACGTCCATCTTGGGTGGCCACACAGGGCATGGCTTAGTTCCATTGAGTTAGACAAGGCTGAGGTCTGTGTAATCAGATTGGCTAGTTGTCTGTAATTGTGCTTTCAGTCTGTCTGCCCTCTGATGCCCTCTCTCAGTGCCTACCTTCTTGCTTGGGTTTCTCTTACCTTTAAGAGAGGATTAAGGTGAGAGGATTATACAGGGGTCTGGATACCTGAAGGCAGAAATCATGGAGATCACCATTAAGTCTGTCTCACATTATTTTCTTCTATTCTGAAATTTTCAATGACAAAACCATCAGAAATTTCCCTCAAATTTTTTTCTTTTTAAAAATATTGAAAATTGCACAGAAAGGCCAAACCATATGCACATATGCACATAATTGGTTGTTATTTGTGGAAATGGAACTTTACTATTTATACTGTTGAACAATTTGATCTTATATCTTAATTCTCTATTGTGGCCATCATTCATATTATCAATATTTACATTTAATATATATGATGAGCATCTCCTTAGTTACTATATGTTACAGATAATAATGCTTAAACTGATCATTTAATTACTGGATCACAGTGGTTAATTTGCCAGATATCAAATTTGGGATGATCAGGTGTACAAAAGACCAGAACAGTAAGGAAAATTTATGCCAAAGTAATGTGGCATCAACTCACAAATAGATATTTCTAGTTAGCATTGTTCAAAATGCTGGCCACAGATGGTTATTAAAATTTAATTCAAATTGAATACAATTAAAACTTAGTCTCCCAGTCACATTAGCCACATTGAAAGTCCTCAGTGATATTTTTTTGCTTTTCTGATCATAGCATCATATTGTGTGTACTCAGTCACTCTCATATCTGACTCTTTGCAACCCCGTGGACTGTGGCCTGCGAGGCTCCTCTGTCCATGGGAATTTCCAGGTAAGAATACCAGAGCATATTGCCATTATTTACTGCAGTGATCTTCTCCACACAGGGACTGAACCTGTATCTTCTGCATCTCCTGCATTGGCAGGCAAATTATTTATCAGTGCACCACCTGTAAAATCCATTAGTACTAAATTATTATTTACTAACTTTAATTTAATGGATTTAATTATTATTTATTCTTGAATAAACCTAAATAAATTTAAATTTGATATTTAACACAGTAAAAATCCAATGCAATACATTTTAAATATGTGACAAAATGGGGGAAAATTACAATAAATTTGAATGTACACATACATATATAAATATGCATAAAGAAAAATTATCATGTACTTATCCTTTAGCATTTAAGCTTTCTGCTAAGCAACATTAGTTTAAAATATGGGTTTGGCCAATAATTGGTATATCAGTTACACTGAAAGTATCTGCAAAAGACTTTACTATATATAAGAAGGGAGGAAAGAAACAGACACTTAAAAATAAAAAAAGGTAAGGGGAAATAAATTCAACTTATTAGGATGCCATGCAAGTAACTCTAGATACCAATTAATTTGTGAGCCAAACAATTAATCAAAGGAGAATTGGAAGAATTTACTGGGGAACTATACATAGATGCTGGTACTTAACATTCTTAGAAAAACACATTCCAGAGGTTTAAACTGGCTGCTAAATCTACCATGTATTACTGGTTGTCCATGAAAGCAGTGTAGAATAAGAGTAATGGAGACCAGATTCGTAACCACAGGAAGGAGAATTATTGCTACATTAGTAGTAGTCACATTCTGTTAATCTGGATTATAATTTTTAGGCAAATATTTGTTAAAAATATATTCATGTGAGTGAAATATATATGCATTGTTATTAAAAGTGCATTGATATCATGTATTAATTTTTGTCACTACTGGAGTGACAATTATAATTAGATCATAAGTTCCTAAACATGTCAGTGACTTGCACAATGTTTGCTAAATAATATTAGTATGAAAAAATGAGGGAACTGTTTTAATTTCATTATACCAAAAAACCAATATAATGAGCAATCTGACCATAGACTCAAGCTGAAAATGAAAAGGGGAAGGGTTGTGTAATAAAACAAACAGCAAAAACCATAATTATTTCTAGCACAGTTAATGTGAAAATACATTTGTCTTAAAAATATAAATACTGTTCAGACTAATTAAAATAAGCAAATATATTCAAATTAGGAGTGAGAGAGGCAATATTAACAATATACAGTAAGGTGTTCATTAAAGTATAAAATAAAATGTACATATAATAAAATAGTATGTACATATATTAAAATGTAAGATTTTTGAAAAACTAAGCATTATCAATATTAACAAATAAATAGAAAAGTTAAATTGACCAAATATTAAGCAAAATGACTAATCAATTACCAAATAGATGATAAAGGATATTCACAGGCTGAGATATAATGGTAGGATTTTTTCAATTTTTCATAAAAAATAATTCTCCTGTAATATGTACTTTTAGGTAATAAAATATATGGATTTTCCTCAATATTATATTAACCCAGAACAAAGAAAAAAATTCAGATTAGTATATGCTAAATTTTTACCCTATTTCTCTCCCTCTTCCTCTCACTATTTTCCTCTCTACCCTCTTTTTCCTCCGTATGTGTATAAATATATATATACATTAAGATAAGTATATATTACATTTGTAGATTTAAGCATTGTTCTCTAAGAAATAGGTAAACCAAATAGAAACATTTATAAGAGTATAGGAAACTATCAATCAACTTTTCCTAACTGACATGTATAATACATGGCCCTCATAACAACCACAGGACACATGGTCTTTACAAATGTATATGAAACATTCATTAAGATAAGTGTCCCCTGGAGGGGAAAATGGCAACCTACTCCAGCATTATTGCCCAGGAAATCCCATGGACAGAAGAGCCTGGCAAGCTATAGTCTGTGGGGTCACAAAGAGCTGGACACGACTGAACATGCACACATGCATACTAAGCCATGTAACATGTCTCAGGACATTGAAAGTGACTGAAAGTATACAAAATGTGTTCTCTGATCACAGAGAAATCTGTTACAAATATATATTTAAAATATGTAGAAAATCTACAAATATAGGAAATTAACTATGACACTTGTAATCATCCACTGAGAAAAAAAAATATTGCAAAGTGAATCAAAAAGCATTTAAAAATGAACAATAAAAAATATATATAAAATTTTAGGGGATGCGATCACAGCAACACTTAGAAATCTTCAGTTTTTCATGTTTATCTAAGAATGTTTAATTGATGAGCTATGAATTGTTCCATTTTAAGGAAGGATTAATTAACATAAAGCCAGCAAAAAGAGAAGTGAAAATATATGAAATAGAAAACAGACAAGCCATAAATAAATCAATGTAAAAAAAAAAAACTAGTTCATTGGGAACATCTCTGCCTGAAGAGAAAATAGGTTTTTAATATTATGAATGAAACAGAGGCTACCAATAAAAATTTTTCAGTTATTAGATTATAAAACATATTTTGAAGAAAGTTAGAATAAATTTATCAACTTTACATAGAATGAATAGGTTTTTTAAGAGAAACAGTTTACCAAGAATATATTTATTAAATTAAATTTAATAATAAATACTTTCCCAGAAAAAAAATTCTGGGTCAATATTGCATAATGGTGAGCTCAAACATTTGATGAAAAATTAACATAACTGAAAACTAAGGAAAAAAAAACAGAAAAAAACTGAATGAAAGATTTTATAAGACATTTCACCAAAGAACATATATGGATAGCAAAAAGCACATGAAAAAATGCTCACACTATTTGTCATTATGTATATGCACAGTAAAATCAGATACCACACCAAGAAGAATGTCTAAAATTTAAAAAATATATATAACATTAAGTATTGGTGAGTACTGCAATTACTGAAGTTTAATACTTTGAGTTACAGTATAAATGATTCAGTCACCTTAGAAAATAGTTTAGCAAGCTATATAATGTTAGACACGTATTTACCCTATGACCCAGTAGTTCACTCTTAGTTATTATACAGTCAGAAATTAATACATAGTTCCTCAAATAATTTATACAAATACTCATAATAGCTGTATTCCTAGAAGTTACAAATGACATAATAACTAAAAAAAAATAAACTGTGGTATATTTATATAATGGACTAAACAACAAAAAGTAAAAAGTGAAGATGCACACATTAACATGATGATTCTCAACAAAATTATGCTAACTGACACAGTCCAGACACAAGTATATACATCAATTTCTATTGACATGACATTTTGGAATAGAAAAAACAAGTCTATAGTTATAAATCATATTGATTTCTGTCTTGGGTGGAGGATGATGACAGATTGAAATCATAATGAAGTTATCAGAGTTCTGGCATATAAAATAGAGTCAGATAGCTATTGACGATCTGGTCTCAGACCAGCGCCTGGAACCTGAACTTTCTGAACTATACAGTACCACACTTAATTATATCTCCTATCAGTTTTATTCTTTTAAATTTTGTATTTTTTTATTTTTTTGCTTTACAATACTGTATTGATTTTGCCATATATTGACATGAATCCATCACAGGTGTTCATGAGTTCCCAACCCTGAACCCCCCTCCCACTACCCTCCTCATATCATCTCTCTGGGTCATCCCAGTGCACCAGCCCCAAGCATCCTGTATCCTGTATTGAACCTAGACTAGCAATTTGTTTCTTACATGATAGTATACATGTTTCAATGCCATTCTCCCAAATCATCCCACCCTCTCCCTCTCCCACAGAGTCCAAAGGTCTGTTCTTTACATCTGTGTTTCTTTTGCTGTCTCACATACAGGGTTATCATTACCATCTTTCTAAATTCCATATATATGTGTTAGTATACTGTATTGGTGTTTTTCTTTCTGGCTTGCTTCACTCTGTATAATCAGCTCCAGTTCCATACACCACATTAGAACTGATTCAAATGCATTCTTTTTAATGGCTGAGTAATACTCCATTGTGTATATGTACTACTGCTTTCTTATCCATTCATCTGTTGATGGACATCTAGATTGCTTCCATGTCCTGGCTATTATAAAAAGTGCTGCGATGAACATTGGGGTGCACGTGTCTCTTTCAATTCTGGTTTCCTCAGTGTGTATGCCCAGCAGTGGGATTGCTGGGTCATAAGGCAGTTCCATTACCAGTTTTTTTTAAGGAATCTCCACAGTGTTCTCCATAGTGGCTGTACTAGTTTGCATTCCCACCAACAGTGTAAGAGGGTTTCTATTTCTCCACACCCTCTCCAGCATTTATTGCTTGTAGAATTTTGGATCACAGCCATTCTGACTGGTGTGAAATTGTACTTTATTGTAGTCTTGATTTGCATTTCTCTGATAATGAGTGATGTTGAGCATCTTTTCATGTGTTTGTTAGCCATCTGTATGTCTTCTTTGGAGAAATGTCTATTTAGTTCTTTGGCCCATTTTTGCAGAAAAAGAAATAAAAGGAATCCAAATTGGAAAAGAAGAAGTAAAACTCTCACTGTTTGCAGATGACATGATCCTCTGCATAGAAAACCCTAAAGACTCCACCAGAAAATTATTAGGGCTAATCAATGAATATAGTAAAGTTATGGGATATAAAATCAACACACAGAAATCTCTTGCATTTCTATACACTAATAATGAGAAAGTAGAAAAAGAAATTAAGGAAACAATTCCATTCACCATTGCAACGAAAAGAATAAAATACTTGGGAATATATCTACCTAAAGAAACTAAAGACCTATGTATAGAAAACTATAAAACACTGATGAAAGAAATCAAAGAGGACACTAATAGATGGAGAAATATACCATGTTCATGGATCAGCTGAATCAATATAGTGAAAATGAGTATACTACCCAAAGCAATCTACAGATTCAATGCAATCCCTATCAAGCTAACACCAGTATTTTTCACAGAGCTAGAAGAAATAATTTCACAATTTCTATGGAAATACAAAAAACCTCGAATAGCCGAAGCAATCTTGAGAAAGAAGAATGGAACTGGAGGAATCAATTTGCCTGACTTCAGGCTCTACTACAAAGCCACAGTCATCAAGACAGTAGGGTACGGCACAAAGACGGAAATATGGATCAATGGAACAAAATAGAAAGCCCAGAGATAAATCCACACACCTATGGACACCTTATCTTTGACAAAAGAGGCAAGAGTATACAATGGATTAAAGACAATCTCTTTAACAATTGGTGCTGGGAAAACTGGTCAACCACTTGTAAAAGAATGAAACTAGAACACTTTCTAGCACCATGCACAAAACTAAACTCAAACTGGATTAAAGATCTAAATGTAAGACCAGAAACTATGAAACTCCTAGGGAAGAACATAAGCAAAACTCTCTCCAACATAAATCACAGCAGGATCCTCTATGATCCACTTCCCAGAATACTGGAAATAAAAACAAAAATAAACAAATGGAATCTAATTAAAATTAAAAGCTTCTGCACAACAAAGGAAACTATAAGCAAGGTGAAAAGACAGCCTTCTGAATGGGAGAAAATAGTAGCAATTGAAGCAACTGACAAACAACTAATCTCAAAAATATACAAGCAACCTATACAGCTCAATTCCAGAAAAATAAATGACCCAATTAAAAAATGTGCCAAAGAACTAAATAGACATTTCTCCCATCATTTTTAGGACAACATCTACTGGCTTCCTTGGTGGCTCAGACAGCAAAGAGTCTGCCTGCAATTCAGGGGACCCACGTTTGATCCCTGGGTCAGGAAGATTCCCAGGAGAAGGAAATGGCTGCCCATTCCAATATTCTTATCTGGGAAATCAAATCCCACAGACAGAGGAGCTTACAGTCCATTGGGACACAAAGGGTCAGACATGTCTGAAACATTAACACTTACTAGCTGTAACTTTGTTTTCTTAATAACTATGCAGCCATTTCAGACTTCAACCAATTCTTGCTTAATAGGCACCACTCCTTCTTGCCAGCTGCAATAATAATTCTTGACAAACAACTTATGTAACTAACTGTGGCCTTGCAGTTTTTACCTTTATAAGTTTCCTCCATTTCATGGTTGAGTGGAACACTTTTCAAGTGTTTGTGGAGCTGGTGCTTTGCAGGCTCCAGTACTAGCAAACCACAAATAGATGCCTGTTTACTTCAGTCAGGTCTTTGTTTCTGAAATTTTGGTTAACACAGGAAAGCGAATCTTGGGAGCAGAGGCACAAGGGGAATTTTACATTTTTCTACTATGATTGGTGTAGTGGTTACATGGGTGAATAAATTTATCAAAACATTTCAAAAATACACTTAAGAATGGATTCATTTTACTGTATATAAATGATACTTTGGTGAAACTGTCTTTAAAAAGGAATTGTGAAAAATCTACATGGACAGAACTATAAACTGAAAATCTCAACAATTACTTAAAAATGCAGAAAGATACTGTCCTTCTGGTTCAAGAATTCATTATTGAAAATCTATTTTCTCAATTCACATAATTCTTCAATTTCAATTACATTACTGATTTTTTTTTTCCTGACAGTCACAAATAGGTCTAAATGTTTATTTGTAAAGAAATAAAGGAAGAAAACAAAGTTTTCTGAAAGAAAAGATGATAGAAGACTTGCCCCAATAGATATTAAAATGTTCTCTAAAGAGATAATGTTAACAGTGACATATCAGACAAAGTATAGTAAAAAACTATAATTTTAAAATGTATAAATTATAGAACAATGACTTAAGTTTTGGTAAAAATACATATTCCATACATGTTATACAAACATCAGAAATAAATTAATTAAACTCAAGGAGTAATTTTATCTTTAAGGTCAGGGCTGTATATTGTCACCCTGCTTATTTAACTTATATTCAGAGTACATCATGAGAAACTCTGGGCTAGAAGAAGCACAAGCTGGAATCAAGATTGCCGGGAGAAATATCAATAACCTCAAATATGCAGATGACACCATCCTTATGGCAGAAAGTGAAGAAGAAATAAAAGCCTGTTGATGAAAATGAAAGAGGAGAGTGAAAAAGTTGGCTTAAAGCTCAACATTCAGAAAACGAAGATCATGGCATCTGGTCTCATCACTTCATGGGAACTAGATGGGGAAACAGTGGAAACAGTGTCAGACTTTATTTTTCTGGGCTCCAAAATCACTGCAGATGGTGACTGCAGCCATGAAATTAAAAGACGCTTACTCCTTGGAAGGAAAGTTATGACCAACCGAGATAGCATATTGAAAAGCAGAGACATTACTTTGCCCACAAATGTCCAACTAGTCAAGGCTATGGTTTTTCCAGGGGTTATGTATGGATGTGAGAGTTGGACTGTGAAGAAAGCTGAGCACCAAAGAATTGATACTTTTGGACTGTGGTGTTGGAGAAGACTCTTGAGAATCCCTCGGACTGCAAGGAGATCCAACCAGTCCATTCTGAAGGAGATCAGCCCTGGGATTTCTTTGGAAGGAATGATGCTAAAGCTGAAACTCCAGTACTCTGGCCACTTCATGCGAAGAGTTGACTCATTGGAAAAGATTCTGATGCTGGGAGGGATTGGGGGCAGGAGGAGAAGGGGACTACAGAGGATGAGATGGCTGGATGGCATCACTGACTCGATGGACGTGAGTCTGAATGAACTCTGGGAGTTGGTGATGGACAGGGAGGCCTGGCATGCTGCGATTCATGGGGTCACAAATAGTTGGACATGACTGAACTACTGAACTGAACTGAATATAAATTAAATACTATATAAAATTTAATTATTTTAATTGAGCATAATTAAACATTTTACATAAAATGTTCATTAAATGAAGATAGACTTTCTCACTATCAAGTCTATATCAAGAAGTCAGACTGGGAAATGATAAATAACTAAAAATAGAACTACCATGTTTGTGCTTAGTCACTCACTTAGTCTTGTCTGACTCTGCGACTCCATGGACTGTAATCCACCAGGCTCCTTTGTCCATGGAATTTTCCAGGCAAGAATATTAGAGTAAGTTGTCATTTCTTAATTCAGAGTATCTTTCTGACCCAGGAATAGAATCCACATCTCTTTGCATCTCCTGCATTGGCAGGTGGATTCTTTACCACTGTGCTACCTGGGAACCAAAACCACCATGTGATCCAGCAATTCCACTGAAAAAATTTCAAAAAGATATATGCACCTCAGTTTTCTTGCAAGCATTATATATAGAGTTGACAGGATATGGAAACAACCTAAGTGTCAATCAACAGATGAATGGATAAAGACATGTGGCATATATACATATTTATATGTATATAACATACAGAGAGACAGAGATGGACCTGGCACTATGCTAAGTGAAATAAGTCTGAGCAAGAAAAACAAATACTCTATGATATTACTTATATGATTAATCTAAAGCATACAGAAACTAGTGAATGCAACGAAAGGAAACAGACTCACAGATATAGAGGACAAGCTTATGGTTATGAGTGGGGAGCAGGAGAGGGGTCATAGAGGGCTGGATAAGGTGGAAGGTTTCTTTACCAGCTGAGCTACCAGGGCTTCACTAGTGTCTCAGACAATAAAAGATCCCTCTGCAAATGTAGGAGAAGTGGGGTCCATCACTGGGTAAGGAATATACCCTGGAGAAGGAAATGGCAACCCACTCCAGTATTCTTGCCTGGTTCTTGGAGAATCCCATGGACAGAGGAGCCTGGCAGGCTACAGCCCATCGGGTCACAAAGTCAGACACGACTGAGCTACTAAGCACACACACAAGGTGGAAGGTACAGTTGGCTGTAAGATAGGATCAAGGATGCACTGACAACATGGAGGATATAGCCAATGTTTTGTAATAACAAGGCAGAAAGTAACCTTTCAAGATTATATAAAAAATTAAGAATGAAATTTATGAAATGAAGTCGGAAACTTATTTACTTTTTTTTTCCTTTTGGTGTAAAACTTGAGTGTAGTTAAGTGTACAAAACTAATGTGTGCATTCACTGAACTTTGACCTCTGTAACTTAGCCTCCTGTTAAGATACAGAATATTATAATCAGTTCAGAAAATTCTGCAATATCCTTGCCAGTCAGTTTTCTATTATGTACTATGAGGCTACTAATGTCATGATAATTTTTCCATCATATGTTACTTTCAGAAATTCAAGTAAAAGAAATTAAACATATACTGTTTTCTATAGGATGTTTTAGCCAGGGTTTTGAGACTCATCTTTGTTGCTTTATATATCAGCCATCAGTATCAGTTCAGTTGCTCAGTTGTGTCTGACTCTTTGCAAGCCCATGAACCACAGCATGCCAGGCCTCCCTGTCCATCACCAACTCCCAGAGTTTACCCAAACTCATGTCCATTGAGTTGGTGATGCTATCTAAAGATTTCATCCTCTGTCGTCCCATTATCCTCCTGCCTTCAATCTTTCCCAACATCAGGGTCTTTTCAAATGAGTCAGTTCTTCTCATCAGGTGGCCAAAGTATTGGAGTTTCAGCTTCAACATCAGTCCTTCCAATGAACACCCAGGACGGATTTCCTTTAGGATGGACTGGTTGGATTTCCTTGTAGTCCAAGGTACTCCCAAGAGTCTTCTACAACACCACAGTTCAAAAGCATCAGTTCTTCAGCACTCAGCTTTCTTTATTGTCTAACTCTCACATCCATACATGACTACTGGAAAAACCATAGCCTTGACTATGGACCTTTGTTGGACCTTTGTTGACAAAGTAATGTCTCTGCTTTTTAATAGGCTGTCTAAGTTGGTCATAACTTTCCTTCCAAGGGGTAAGCATATTTTAATTTCATGGCTGCAATCACCGTCTGCAGTGATTTTGGAGCCCAGAAAAATAAAGTAAGCCACTGTTTTACTATTTCCACATCTATTTGCTGTGAAGTGATGGGACCGGTTGCCTTGATTTTAGTTTTCTGAATGTTGAGCTTTAAGCCAACTTTTTCACACTCCTTTTTCACTTTAATCAAGAGTCTCTTTAGTTCCTCTTCACTTTCTGCCATAAGGGTGGTGTCATCTGCGTATCTGAGGTTATTGATATTTCTCCCAGCAATCTTGATTCCAGCTTGTGATTCTTCCACCCCAGCATGTTTCATGATGTATTCTGCATATAAGTTAAACGAGCAGGGTGACAATATACAACCTTGACGTACTGCTTTTCCCATTTGGAACCAGTCTGTTGTTCCATGTCCAGTTCTACTGTTGTTTCCTGACCGGCAGGAAAACCTCTTGAGGTTTCTCAAGAGGCAGGTCAGGTGGTCTGGTATGCCTATCTCTTGAAGAATTTTCCACAGTTTATTTTGGTCCACACAGTCAAAGGCTTTGGCATAGTCAATATAGTAGAAATAGATGTTTTTCTAGAACTCTCTTGCTTTTTCAATGATCCAGTGGATGTTGGCAATTTGATCTCTGGTTCCTCTACCTTTTCAAAAGCCAGCTTGAACATCTGGAATTTCATGGTTCATGTATTGCTGAAGCCTAGCTTGGAGAATTTTGAGCATTACTTTACTAGCGTGTGAGATGAGTGCATATATATTTTTAAAAAGTGTCAAAAAGGGAAACGAAAATTTCAATTCACAGTTAAAATTCTAGACATTGAAAATAATAGGAAAAGTTAAATGAAAATAATGTATGAATTGGGAAATGAATTACTACCATCTATAAAATGCAAAGCTCTTGCATATTAATAAGTAATGTCACAGTAGATATGAATAAATATGAATAAATATTTTACAGAAAATTTAAGAAATGAATTCTAAAATTATAAATGTCAGTTTGTGTTACAGTACATGTCAATGAGATGGATTTTTAACCAATGCAAAAGACAAGTATTTTCTATGCAATAATAATTTCCAGTATATTTTGAAATGGGTATTCTCAAAAGACTACTTGTAGCAATATAAATTGGTAAAATTTTTGAAAATTCTTCTTCAATGTCTGAAGTCAGTGTTCAGATTCTTTTCTAGCAATCTTCTGAGAATTTTTACAAAGGCAAAAGTCAAAAGTGTGACAAAATTTTATGTATACTGTGGCTTATCACATAATTATTTAGATAAGCTTCAAATATAATATTCAATATTAAAAAGGAGTTTCTTATACTTGCATAATTTATATAATGAACATTATATGGTAATCTAAAGCAAAAGTATTAGTCAATTAGTTGTGTCCAACTCTGAGACCCCGTGGACTGTAATCCACCAGGCTCCTCTGTCAATGAATTCTCTAGACAAGGATACTGGAATGGGTAGTCATTCTCTTCTCCAGGGGGTCTTCTGACCCAGATCTCCTGCATTGGGGGCAGATTCTTTACCATCTGAGGCCATTATATGTATGTATACACATATTTTATTTTTGCATTGTAATATGTATGAAACAGTTATGAACATTTCTAAATTGTGTTTCTTTAATTCTACACAGTACTAATTAGAGAAGACACTGCAAAAATTGTGACAATGCAGAAACTATTAAACAGTACAAATGAATTATTAAACATATAATAAATGTGATTTGGTTTATCAATAAGAACTGATCATTTCTAGCATTGTTTCATTTGATTTACTGAAATTCTACATCAACTTTATAGATTAAAGCTATAATTTTGTGAGCTTTTCACCTTGAGAAGTAAAGGTATATTTTTCCATATTGACAGTTATTTAGCAAACAATAAAGAAATTTTTGTGAAATCTACCACTTTAGAAACACAAGATGTTTCAGCATTTCTCTACTTATTGAAATGTTCTTTATTATATAGTAATAATTAAAAATACAACTACAGTCAAGACAGAAAAAATCTTATTTGTGTTGATTTTCGATCTCCCTCTCTACTTTGGATTTTTTAATTCAACACCATGAAAAAGTGAATGGGAAATTTCTTTGTATTAGATGTTAAATCAAGGAACAGATTTGCTATATATTATGTCTTAAAATACCCTCAATATAAATGTTGTGCTTATGGACATTATTAAGAGCCATTTTCATTCTTGACTCTCGTTTGGACATTTTAGTGAGAAGATGCAGTTTTAACAAATGCTGCTAGTTAAAAAAAAAGCACAAAGTGATATAAATGTTACATTTTTAGGTAGAGTTTCACTTTAAAAGCTATTTTTAAGTAGGAGAATTGCTTTTAACTGGAAACCAGAAAACCTGCCAAGCATATATTATAAGTGGATATTTTTTAAGAATGTTAGTAAATTCAGTCATTGATTGATATGATTTGAAAGACTGTTCACTTAGGAGAAATTCCTGTTTGCAATGCTAGAGCATAAAATGGAAAAGGAGAGGAAATAAACTTGCTTAAATCATTTACAGAAGATTTGCAGAGGCAGTAACAATTTTACCTTTAAAAAATTATCAGTGAATGAAATTAGTGCTGGTGAAACCAAGGGATGGAACCCAAGTACATGTTGGCTGGTGTTCAGTCTATTGCCTCACATCTCTGCCAACAATATTTAGCTCTGACCTTGAAACACCTGTTTGTTAGAAAGGACTGTCTGTCAAACTGAAATATGTAGAAATTGCCCTGTGCTTTGAGAATGAATAATAGAATGAAGTGTTAAACTCTTTTTTCTTCTATAATCT
This sequence comes from Capra hircus, assembly GCF_001704415.2. Taxonomy (NCBI): domain Eukaryota; kingdom Metazoa; phylum Chordata; class Mammalia; order Artiodactyla; family Bovidae; genus Capra; species Capra hircus. The sequence goes on from NC_030812.1 coordinate 13,636,368, forward strand.
GAGCAGTTAAACAAAATTTTTAATGATTAAGCTAATTGGTTAGTTCATTAGCCATCTTTTCAGTTACCAAATCTTGTGTTTATACAAAAAATATTATTTTAAAATGTGAAACAAAGCAAATAAAAACTTCCTAAGGGAGGATTAGAAATTGTACAGTATTTATTTATTTAATGCATTTAATTAATTTATATATAGTACATATGCATATATATAATTGAATCACTTTCCTGTATACTTAACACATTATAAGTCAACCATACTATATATATATTCTTTTTAAGATTATTCTCCATTATAGGTTATTATAAGATATTGAATATAGTTCCCTATGCTATGCAGTAGATTCTTCCATTATCCTTCCCCATCTTTCCCCTTTGGTAACCATAAGCATACTTTCTATTCAGTGAGTCTCTTTCCATTTTGTAAATAAGTTCATTTATATATATATATATATACATATATATATATATATGATTCCACATATAAGTGATACAATGTGATAATTGTCTTTCTGATTTCCTCTACGTATTATGATAATCTCTAGGTCCATCCCTTTAGTTGTAAGTGTTATTATTTCTTTTTTATGGCTGAGTAGTAGTCCATTGTATATAGAGAACAGTTTTGCCACAAATCACGTACATTTTTTTGGGGGGGGGGGTCCATCACCTAGAGTAAAGGAAACAAAAGCTAAACCAAACAAATGGGACCTAATTGAACTTAAAATCTTTTATACAGCAAAAGAAACCCAAACAATGCAAAAAGTAAGCCTATGGAAGGGTGAAAATACTTGCAAACAATGCAACTGACAAGGGATTAATCTCAACATAAATAGTTCATGCACCTCTATATTCCAAAAAACAAACCCAGTCAAGAAATGGGCAGAAGATGTAAATAGACATTTCTCCAAGAAATACAGATGGCCAACAGACACATGAAACAATGCTCAGTATTGCTTATTATTAGAGAAATGGAAATCAAAAGTATAATGAGATACCACCTCAGACTAGTCAGGATGGCCATCATTAAAAAATCTACTATAGCACAGGGAACTCTACTCAATATTCTTTAATGACTTATATAGGAAAAGAGCCTGAAAAAGGATATATGCGTATTACACACACACACACACACACACACACACACACACACACACACACACACACACACACACACATATAATGTATTTGCTGTAAACCTGAAACTAATACAACACTATAAATTAACTATATGCCAATTAAAGAAAAAAATTAAAAATATTTAATTCTGTAAGTAATAAATGCCTAATTAGGGTATGAAGGAAGGAAAATCCTCCTAAACAGTTGGTAGGAATGTAAATTTGTGTATATATTTTTAACTTTTCCAATTAACTTTAAATTCAATTTGTCAACATCCGCAAAATTGCTTAATGAGATTTTGTTTGAAATTGTATTGAACAATAGCTACTTATTTTGATGCATACTAGTTGATCATATAAATGATTTTTATAAACAAATATAGGCAAGCAATACATGCATGTGTGCTTATTGAAAATATTTTAAAAATATAGAACTAATACTTTATTGGACAGATGTAATTGTAATTTCAGTACATTGGTGTACTTGTGGACAATATCTGTGTATTTACGAATGCACACTTCATTTGTGCACAACCTTGATGGATTTAGAGGAGAACATTGAGAGAATGAATTAGAGAAATTGTCATTTTATATTCACTTTATTTTGCTATCTCTATTGTTCTAACAAAACTTTTGCTGGCAAAAAAGTGAAAGTTTGCTCAACTAATCCCCACATATGCTGGCATTAATGTGTGTGGGTGCTAAGTCACTTTAGTCATGTCTATGGACTATAGCCTACCAGACTCCTCTGTCTATGAGGATTCTCCAGACAAGAATACTGGAGTGGGTTGCAATGCCTTCCACCCTAAAATCTTCATGACTTAGAAATGAAACCACATATCTTATGACTCCTGCATTCACAGGTGGATTCTTTACTAGTGGTGCTACCTGGGAGGCCCACAGACGTTAGCATTACTGTGCAAAATTCTTAATTATGGAGTTTTATATAAGAGTTCTATACATGCAGGTGTATACATCAGGAATATTTCTTTAATGCAGTATACTTATTTTTATGCACATACATAAAACTGTAATGTAAATATAAATTGAATTAAGAAAAGATGTGGAAAAATTAGAAGACAGTTTGTTCTCTAAAAGAAATATTACTCTAGAAATTTTGTAATTAGTGTCATTAATTATTGTCTCTTGTTTGAATCAGTTTATAAGGATTAGGAAAAGAAGTTTGAGTGTCACAGTATACAAAAACAACTTGTGCCTTACAAAATGAAAAGGATCATTTATTTCTTGGATCCTGGATCACCTGGTTTCCTTGGTACAAGCTTCTGAGTTGTGTAAAAAATACACATTTATTTCTCAATTTTTTCTTAGACTCTAAATAAATTTTATGATGTGCCTAAAATGAAGCAAATTGTAAATATTTAAAACTTTTCATCTTGTGGGCAAAAATGTAGAGTAAATGCACTTTTCCCTGAATTAAGGTGTTATTTCAAATGGTTGGCAGAGTATACTTTCATACTCAGACTGAATTTTTCCTTTTCTTTTTTTTAACTTAAATATACACATGCAAGTGGAGTTATTTAAAAGAGGTAGATATGATTCATTAATGGTGATTTTAAAATGATCTCAATTCTCCTTGGCATCAAAAACATCCTTCCTAAGCAACTTTTTAATTAACCAATTGTAAATACATCTGTAATGTCGAGAGATTTAAATTTCTAGCAAATTATATATGGACCTGAAAATTAAGAACTTATATTTGGCATTACCCATTTTTAGTTAAATTGATCCTAAACCTTAGGAATATAGATGAAAAGTGTGGTTCTAATTCTGTAGTCATTGAAAAACAATAAAACCTGCAGTAATTTACATTTTGTGTTTAATGCCTCTAAAAGCTATAACATTAGCATTTCCTACAACTTATTTTTAAACTTAAAAACCTATTTTCTCCTTCAGAATTTGAAGCAAATTCTAGCAGGTAACTTTTAATTTTCCTTTGAAAAGTGAAGGTGGGTTTTCCTGGTGGCTCAAATGGTAAAGAAGCTGCCTGCAGTGCAGGAGAAACAGGTTTGATCCTTGGATCAGGAAGATCCCCTGGAGAAGGCAATGGCAACCCACTCCGTATTCTTGCCTAGAAAATTCCATGGACAGAGGAGCCATTGCTCAGTTGTGTCCGACTCTTTGTGACCCTATGGACTCTAGCTCTGCAGGCTCCTCTATCCATGGAAGTTTCAAAGCAAGAATACTGGAGTGGGTAGCCATTCCTTTCTCCAGGGCTTCTTCCCGACCCAGGGATCAAAACTTCATCTCCTGTGGCTCCCGCACTGCAGGTGGATTCTTTATCATCTGAGCAAGCTGTTGTAATATTTTGTCTATCTGATGCCAAGAGGCAACTCACTGGAAAAGACCCTCATGATGAGAAAGTTCAGTTCAGTCTCTCAGTCAAGGCCAACTCTTAGTTACCCCATGGACTGCATCACACCAGGCTTCACTGTCCACCACCAACTCCTGGAGCTTGCTCAAACTCATTTACATCAGGTTGGTGATGCCATCCAACCATCTCATCTTCTGTCATCCCTTTCTCTTTCTATCTTCATTTTTTCCAAGCATCAGGGTCTTTTCCAAGAAGTCAGTTCTTTGTATCAGGTGGCCAAAGTATTGGAGCTTCTGCTTCAGCATCAGTCCTTTCAATGAATATTCAGCACTGATTTGTTTTAAGACTGACTGGTTGGATCTCCTTGCAGTCCAAGGGACTCTCAAGAGTCTTCCCCCAACACCACAGTTTAAAAGAATCAATTCTTCGGTGCTCAGTTTTCTTTATAGTCCAACTCGCACTTCCATACATGACTACTGGAAAATCCACAGCTTTGACTAGACGGACCTTTGTCAGCAAAGTATTATCTCTGCTTTTTCATATGCTGTCTAGGTTGATCATAGCTTTTCTTCCAATAAGCAAGTGTCTTTTAATGTTGGGAAAGAGTTAAGGCAAAAGAATAAGGGAGCAGCAGGGGATGAGTTGGTTATGTTGCACCAATGACTCTATGGACATGAATTTGAGCAAACTCAGGAAGCTACTGGGTGATAGAGGAGCCTGTCATGCTGCGGTCCATAGGATTGTAAAGAGTTTAACACAATTTAATGACTGAACAACAACAGCATTGAATAATAATAATGCTACACACCTGGAAGAAATGAATAAACTTTTCGCAAGCGGACAGCATCTTTAAACTGTTGCTGTTTAGTTGCTGTCATTTCCAATATTTCTGAACATATCCTTTTGATATTTTTCTCTTGCTCACAGACTTACTGATACAAAACTACTAAAGATAAAAATTCTCATATGTACTTTTGGTATACAAATTAAGATCCTCTCCTCCCCAGGTTATATTAATATGTCTAAAAGTAGAAGTATCTGAAAAATAAGTTATTGTCAAATTATTTTTTATCAGTGCTTCTCTGTTGCACCTACTTATCAACTATTACAATATTCAGATTTCTTTGCTTTTTAAAAATTTTTACTGGCCTATTACATTTAAGTAGAAGCATTGTTTTATTCTATTTCTGATTATAAATTAACTAAAATAATTTCACTTGATTCTTGATTATTTGTATGCCTTCTCCTCAAATAACCTTAGAAAAATTCATCTGTTTTCCTTTGGGTTGTTTATCTTTGTCTTAAAAATGTGTGGACTATATTGCACTCATGTAAAAATACGTACTATAATGTACAGCATATGACACATACATATATTCTTTAGTGTGTGTATGTATGTATATACATTCATAATGTGACTCTTTTAGATATGTATGGCATTATATTTTTCCCAGTTTGAGTCTTGTCTTTTTACACTTCTTATGACATCGTTAATATTTATATATTTGTAATTTTAGAAATGTAGAACTTAATATAATTTTTGTCGGTTTGTGTCCTTTCTTAATTTAATTTTTTTGATGTGGTACATTTTTTAAAGTATTTATTGAAATTTTTGCAGTACTGTTTCTGTTTTATGTTTTGTTTTTTTGCCCTTGAGGCATGTGAGATCTTAGCTCCCCAACCAGGGATTGAACCTGCATCCCCTGCATTGAGAGGCAAAACCTTCCAATTGGAAGGCAAAGTCTTCCACTGACCACTTAGGAAGTCCCTCCTTTCCTAATTAAAAAATTACAGATTTATGTGCATATACTCTATATATGGAGCAGAAACTCCAGTACTTCGGTCACCTAATTGGAAGAGCCGAGTCATCAGAAAAGAACTTGATGCTGGGAAAGACTGAGGACAGGAGAAGAAGAGGGTGACAGAGGATGAGATTGTTAAATGCCATGACTGACTCAAAGGACACAAGATTGAACAAACTCCAGAAGACAGTGAAGGATAGGAAAACCTGGTATGCTGTAGTACTTGGGGTTGCAGAGTTGGACATGACTTAGCAACTGAAAAACAACTCTATATATGTAGAATATATATATTTAAAGTTGTATAGATTTTCCTTTAACATTTAAGTAATTAAGATGTTATAATTTTATTTTTCATTGTGGCTTACTGTTTATTTAATAGGACTTCATTTCATTAATGATCTTTTATGCCAACTGTTGTTTATGATATTTACAGAAGATATTAAACTGTTCCTAATCTCTTTATGCAGATGACACCACCCTTATGGCAGAAAGTGAAGAAGAACTAAAAGGCCTCTTGATGAAAGAGGAGAGTGAAAAAGTTGGTTTAAAGCAAAACATTCAGAAAACGAAGATCATGGCATCCAGTCCCATCACTTCATGGGAAATAGATAGGGAAACAGTGGAAACAATGTCAGACTTTATTTTGGGGGGCTCCAAAATCACTGCAGATGGTGACTACAGCCATGAAATTAAAAGACGCTTACTCCTTGAAAGAAAAGTTATGACCAACCTAGATAGCATATTCGAAAGCAGAGACATTACTTTGCCAACTAAGGTCTGTCTAGTCAAAGCTATGGTTTTTTCTGTGGTCATGTAGGGATGTGAGAGTTGGACTGTGAAGAAGGCTGAGCACCAAAGAATTGATGCTTTTGAACTGTGGTATTGGAGAAGACTCCTGAGAGTCCCTTGGACTGCAAAGAGATCCAACCAGTCCATTCTGAAGGAGATCAGCCCTGGGATTTCTTTGCCGGGAATGATGCTAAAGCTGAAACTCCAGTACTTTGGCCACCTCATGCAAAGAGTTGACTCATTGGAAAAGACACTGATGCTGGGAGGGATTGGGGGCAGGAGGAGAAGGGGACTACAGAGGATGAGATGGCTAGATGACATCACTGACTCAATGGACGTGAGTCTGAGTGGACTCCAGGAGCTGGTGATGGACAGGGAGGCCTGGCGTGCTGCGATTCATGGGGTTGCAAAGAGTCAGACACGACTGAGCAACTGAACTGAACTGAACTGAACTGAATCTATTTAATATAATCTATTCATGTTCTAGTGATATGCTGTTCCTGTGTTACTTCATATAGCTTTATATTCTCAGAATATACACCTTTGAATAATACTGAGGATTTTATTCATTTTTAACTTCCACTGAAACTCGAAGTTTTTCTGTTAAATGTCCCTCTCTATAGCTTAATTCCTCTTTACTTATATTTTATGTTTTCTTTTTCTTTATACCATATACTAAATTTTTATGCTTTTTCCTCTCAGTAATTATCTATTCAATTGAGTCTAACCTGATGTTAAATCCTTCTATATTCCACTTCTAATATTTTTAATTTCTAGAAACTGTATATGGTCTTTTCCAAAACAAAATGATGGATATTTTCATCATTCCCTTATCCTTTTTTTTTCTTTTCATTTTTTTTCATGGAAAGATATTAATTTAATTTTATTTTATTTTTAGTATAAATTTTCTTATTTTAATTGGAGGCTAATTACTTTAAAATATTGTATTTTTATTATTTATTTATTTATTTTTATTTTACTTTATTTTACTTTACAATACTGTATTGGTTTTGCCATACATCAACATGAATCTGCCACGGGTGTACACGTATTCCAATCCTGAACCCCCCTCCCACCTCCCTCCCCATACCATCACTCTGGGTCATCCCAGTGCACCAGCCCCGAGCATCCTGTATCATGCATCAAATCTAGACTGGCAATTCGTTTCTTATATGGTATTATACATGTTTCAATGCCATTCTGCCAAATCATCCCACCCTCTCCCTCTCCCACAGAGTCCAAAAGACTGTTCTATACATCTGTGTTTCTTTTGCTGTCTCACATACAGGGTTATTGTTACCATCTTTCTAAATTCCATATATGTGTGTTAGTATACTGTATTGGTGTTTTTCTTTCTGGCTTACTTATTGTATTTTTACAATACTATATTTTTCTATGGGATATATTCCGAAAAGTGGAATTGCTGGATCATATGATAGATCTATTTTTAGTATTTTAAGGAAACTTCATAGCAATCTCCATACTGGCTGCACAAGCTTACATTTCCACTAACAGTTAGGATAGGTCCATTTTCTCTACACCCTGTCCAACATTTATTTTTTGCAAATTTTCATATGGTGGCCATTCTGACTGGTATGAAATGAAGTCCCTTTGTAGTTTTGATTTGCATTTCTCCAATAACTGATGATGTTGAGTATCTTTTGCTGCGTCTCTTGGCTATCTGTATGTCTTCGGAGAAATGCCTCGTTAAGTCTTCTGCCCATTTTTTGATTAACTTGTTTGTTTATTTTTTTGATATGGAGCTACATGAGCTGTTTGCAAATTTTGGAGATTAATCCCTTTTCAGTAGCATTGTTTGCAAATATTTTCTCTCATTCTGTGTGATGTCTTCCCATTTTGTTTATGGTTTCCTTTGCTAGGCTAAAGTTTTTGAGTTTAATTAAATCCTATTTGTTTATTTTTTGTATTTATTTCCATTACTCTGGGAGATGGATTGTAAAATATATCGCTGCAATTTACATCAGAGTATGTTCTGCCTGTTTTCCCCTAAGAGTTTTACAGTGTCCAATCTTATGGTTAGATTTTTAATATATTTTGAGTTTATTTTTTTTTACATGGTGTTAAAAAGTGTTCGAATTTCACTTTTTTTTTTTTTTCCACTGGGAAGCTGTCCAGTTTTCCCAGCAGGATTTTTTGAAGAGACAGTCTCTCCTCCCTGTTATAGTCCTGCCCCACTGGTCATATATTAATTGGCCATACGTGTGTGGGTTTCTTTCTGGGCTTCCTATCCTTTTCCTTATTTCATTGTTGTTGTTTTAGTCACTAAGTTGTATTCTGACTCTTTTGTGATCTCATTGATTGTAGCCTGCCAGACTCTTCTATCCCTGGGATTTTCCAGGCAAAAATGCAAGAGTGGATGGTCATTTCTTTCTCTAGGGGACCTTCTTGATGCAGGGATCAATGCTGGTCTCCTGCACCGGCAGGTGGATCCTTTACCACATGCATGCTCAGTTGCTTCAGTCCTGTCCAACTCTTTGCGATCCCATGGACTGTAGCCGGCCAGGCTTCTCTGTCCATGGGATTCTCCAGGCAACAATATTGGAGTAGATTGCCATTGCCTTCTCAAGGGGAATCTTCCCAACCCAAGGATGGAACCGGCATCTTTTACATCTCCTGCATTGGCAGGTAGGTTCTTTCCTACCAGCGCCACCTGGGAACCAACAGGGAAGCTCTGTTTATTTCATGTTTTCTTTAAAAACAAACAAACAAACAAACAACATATTTATTGAAGAATAGTGGATTTACAATGTGTTAGTTTTTTCTATACAGCAAAATCATTCAGTTATACATATACATATATTTAGATACATTCTTTTTATTTATTTAAAAAAATTTGGTGTTTTTTAATATAAATGTATTTATTTTAATTGGAGGTTAATTACTTTACAATATTGTATTGGTTTTGCCATACATCAACATGAATCTGCCACAGGTATACACATGTTCCCCATCCTGAACCCCTCTCCCTCCTCCATCCCCATACCATCCCTCTGGGTCGTCTCAGTTCACCAGCCCCAAGCATCCAGTATCATGCATTGAACCTGGACTGGCGATTCATTTCATATATGATATTATACATGTTTCAATACCATTCTCCCAAATCATCCTATCCTTTCCCTCTCCCACAGTGTCCAAAAGACTATTCTATACATCTGTGTCTCTTTTGCTGTCTCGCATACAGGGTTATCGTTACCATCTTTCTAAATTCTATATAGATGCATAAGTATACTGTATTGGTGATTTTCTTTCTGGCTTACTTCACTCTGTATAACAGACTCCAGTTTCCTCCACCTCATTAGAATGGATTCAAATGTATTCTTTTTAGTGACCGTGCAATACTCCATTGTGTATATGTACCACTGCTTTCTTATCCATTCATCTGCTGATGGACATATAGGTTGCTTCCATGTCCTGGTTATTATAAACAGTGCTGCGATGAACATTGGGGTACACGTGTCTCTTTCAATTCTAGTTTCCTCGGTGTGTATGCCCAGCAGTGGGATTGCTGGGTCATAACGCTGTTCTATTTGCAGTTTTTTAAGGAATCTCCACAGTGTTCTCCATAGTGGCTGTACTAGTTTGCATTCCCACCAACAGTGTAAGAGGGTTTCTATTTCTCCACACCCTCTCCAGCATTTATTGCTTGTAGACTTTTGGATCGCAGCCATTCTGACTGGTGTGAAATGGTACCTCATTGTGGTTTTGATTTGCATTTCTCTGATAATGAGTGATGTTGAGCATCTTTTCATGTGTTTGTTAGCCATCTGTATGTCTTCTTTGGAGAAATTTCTGTTTAGCTCCTCAGCCCATTTTTTGATTGGGTACTTTATATTTCTGGAATTGAGCTGCAGGAGTTGCTTGTATATTTTTGAGATTAGTTGTTTGTCAGTTGCTTCATTTGCTATTATTTTCTCCTATTCTGAAGGCTGTCTTTTCACCTTGCTTATAGTTTGCTTCGTTGTGCAGAAGCTTTTAAGTTTAATTAGGTCCCATTTGTTTATTTTTGCTTTTATTTCCAATATTCTGGGAGGTGGGTCATAGAGGATCCTGCTGTGATGTATGTCAGAGAATGTTTTGCCTATGTTCTTCTCTAGGAGTTTTATAGTTTCTGGTCTTAAATTTAGATCTTTAATCCATTTTGAGTTTATTTTTGTGCATGATGTTAGAAAGTGTTCTAGTTTCATTCTTTTACAAGTGGTTGACCAGTTTTTCCAGCACCACTTGTTAAAGAGATTGTCTTTACTCCATTGTATATTCTTGCCTCCTTTGTCAAAGATAAGGTGTCCATAGGTATGCGGGTTTATCTCTGGGCTTTCTATTTTGTTCCATTGATCTATATTTCTGTCTTTGTGCCAGTACCATACTGTCTTGATGACTGTGGCTTTGTAGTAGAGCCTGAAGTCAGGTAGGTTGATTCCTCCAGTTCCATTCTTCTTTCTCAAGATTACTTTGGCTATTCGAGTTTTTTTGTATTTCCATACAAATTGTGAAATTATTTCTTCTAGCTCTGTAAAAATACCATTGGTAGCTTGATAGAGATTGCATTGAATCTATAAGATTGATTTGGGTAGTATACTCATTTTCACTATATTGATTTCTCCGATCCATGAACGTGGTATAGTTCTCCATCTACTAGTGTCTTCTTTGATTTCTTTCATCAGTGTTTTAGTTTCTTTAGGTAGATATATTCCTAACTATTTTATTATTTTCATTGCAATGGTGAATGGAATTGTTTCCTTAATTTCTCTTTCTATTTTCTCGTTATTAGTGTATAGGAATGCAAGGGATTTCTGTGTGTTGATTTTATATCCTGCAACTTTATTATATTCATTGATGAGCTCTAGTAATTTTCTGATGGAGTCTTTAGAGTTTTCTATGTGGAGGATCATGTCATCTGCAAGCAGTGAGAGTTTTACTTCTTCTTTTCCAATTTGGATTCCTTTAATTTCTTTTTCTGCTCTGATTGTTGTGGCCAAAACTTCCAGAACTATGTTGAATAGTAGTAGGGAAAGTGGGCACCCTTGTCTTGTTCCTGACTTTAGGGGAAATGCTTTCAATTTTTCACCATTGAGGATAATGTTTGCTGTGGGTTTGTCATATATAGCTTTTATTATGTTGAGGAATGTTTCTTTTATTCCTGCTTTCTGAAGAGTTTTTAACATGAATCGATGTTGAATTTTGTCAAAGGCTTTCTCTGCATCTATTGAGATAATAATATGGCTTTTATTTTTTAATTTGTTAATGTGGTGAATTACATTGATTGATTTGCGAATATTGAAGAATCCTTGCATCCCTGGGATAAAGCCCATGTGGTCATGGTGTATGATCTTTTTAATGTGTTGTTGGATTCTGATTGCCAGAATTTTGTTAAGGATTTTTGCATCTATGTTCATCAGTGATATTGGCCTGTAGTTTTTGTTTGTTTGTTTGTTTGTTTGTTTTCTGGCCTCTTTGTCAGGTTTTGGTATTAGGGTGATGGTGGCCTCATAGAATGAGTTTGGAAGTTTGCCTTCCTCTGCAATTTTCTGGAAGAGTCGAGTAGGATAGGTGTTAGCGCTTCTCTAAATTTTTGGTATAATTCAACTGTGAAGCCATCTGGACCTGGGCTTTTGTTTGCTGGAAGATTTCTGATTACAGTTTCAATTTCCGTGCTTGTGATGGGTCTGTTAAGATTTTCTATTTCTTCCTGGTTCAGTTTTGGAAAGTTGTACTTTTCTAAGAATTTGTCCACTTGTTTCAAGTTGTCCATTTTATTGGCAGATAATTGCTGATAGTGGTCTCTTATGATCCTTTGTATTTGTGTGTCTGTTGTGATCTCTCCATTTTCGTTTCTAATTTTATTGATTTGATTTTTCTCTCTTTGTTTCTTAATGAGTCTGGCTAATGGTTCGTCAATTTTATTTATCAGTTGAAAGAACCAGCTTTTGGCTTTGTTGATTTTTGCTATGGTCTCTTTTGTTTCTTTTGCATTAACTGTCTTATAATAATTCTTACATCTCTTCAAGTCTAAATTTGCTGCCTGATATTTCTTGGCTTTGTGTACCTTGGTATTGTGTATGTGTTGTGACTTGCTTTTTTCACTTTATTCTACCTGTAAGAATCTTTGATGCATGCAGAAAAGTTATACTTTTGCTTCTGTCCGGCTTATGGGTTACACAAATCTAAAAACAGTTTAAAAGTGAAATATTTGTTATAGACAGGGGAAACAACATAGATTTTGTGAAATTTGCTACCATGGTTAGATGAGGTCTCTTTCATGGTTATAATCTTTAGGGTAGATTTATTTTACTCTTTAAAAAACCCCAATTCATGTGAAACTGTCAAAATCCATTGCTGTCTCTCCTATTGAATGAAACTATTTCCTGGCCTTTGTAGTCCAATCTATATTTCAGGGGATTCTATTAGTTATTGAACCCTGGGAAAACTCTAGACATTATTTTTTGCTATTTATCTCCCCAACTTTTTCTCAGATTGAAATCCCTGTGTTAGAAAGATCCCTTGGTAGAGGGAATGGTTACCCACTCCAGTATTCTTGCTTGGAGAATTCCATGGACAGAGGGGCCTGAGAGGGATTTCAAAGAGTCTAATATGACTGAGTGACTAACTGGGACAAATAGAAAGAAGAATGAAATGCAAAGAAAAAGATATAAATAAAATTTAATTATACTTTCTAGACTACTGAAAACTGTGGGAAAAAAAGAGTGATATAAAATTATTTTAACAGTATGAGTTAAAAATAAATCTCATTTTTAAAAAATGTTTCAAAGAAGAAATACTTGACTCAATCTTCATCCTTGTAACTGCTGGCATTTTTTTCCCTCCTTATTATACATCTACAGGTTATTTCTTCAACATAAGTGGAATTAAGACTTGACAGGGCACTTGAAAGATCTTCTTGTGTTGGTCTTTCTTATCTACTTGATATAATATAATATTATATGAATAATTAAATATAAAAATGAGCATAATTTATTCTGCTTTCAGGGTTTTCTTTTTCATTTGATCCCTTCTTCTTAAATACTTTGAATTTAAATAAAATGCACTTCTTTTAGAAATTCCACCACAATATATACATGAATTTCCAGGGAAGAAGCATATCCTAAAATGTGCAAATAATTCCTCAGATACATATACAGTTTCAGCAATCAATATCTATTTGGGCAAAATATGTCCTGTGAGCTTAAGATGATGCTGTCCATTCCAGTAAAAGGATAGTCTTACTATAGCAAAGTATATCTATTATTGTGTTGTCTTTAGCAACAGAAAATGCTGGATAAGAAAATAATTCTGCAGTTCATTGATAGGTAAAATTTTTTTTTTTTCTACTGAGAGCATGGCTACCATGAAGTGTTGAATATTTCACAATAGATCTGTGTGCTGATTAAGACTTATGTTGATGTATTTCTTAAATATTTAATTTGAAATGCAAATTGTTTGGACAGAAATCAATTACTTTGTGTATCTTTCCAAGTAGTATGCACAAGGGGTTATGTATTTTTCCCTTTCTCTTAAGCTTTCTTTTGATCATCATTGAAATGCTATTTATATAGAGAAGATCTTCTATTGGTGAATAAATTTTTCCCCTAAGGTTTTCCAGTGTCTTTAGTATTGATATACTGGGAAGAAAGAAAGATTATGAAAATTAATAATACAGATCAACAAGCTTTGTCTTTTCCCTTTTTTTCCATGAGTCTATTAAGCTAGCACTTAAATGCACACAGTTGCACCAGAGAAAATTTTACTGGCAATTATGTTGTAAAAGACTGCCAACCCTTTATAATCAATAAAAAGTATTAACTGTTTCCATGGTAACTTTATTAAAAATTGGTTGCAACTTGAGACCAAAACCTGAAATAATTTTATGAAAATATGATGCAGAATATCTCATTTTCACTATTAAAATTCCCACTATCTGGTGCCTTAATTTATAATTTTTATACTATTTACTCAAAGTGGCTGTATTTTACAAAGAAAAAATTCATGACATTTCACAATAAGTAAACATGTCAAAACATGTTTATAGCTGTCTAAATGAATAATCTTAATGTGATAGGGAAGAAACTTTTCTGTGGACTAATGATACTGTTCTAAGGCAGACAAGAAATTCATTGCTTTGTACGATAGATGTATTTTTAAAAACATTGGCTAAAAATGCATATTTTAATAACTAAGTCATTTAATACTCTAAACAGTTTCCATTTAAAAACAATCTGATATAAATTCATTTTAAAGAGAATGTAGTATGAATCTCATTTAAAAGAAAATAATCAGTACTTTTGTACATTACATTGTTTTACCAGTGGCTCTCTCTTTACAGAGATTTAGAATTCAACATAAAACAATTAATGGAGAACTTTAACAATTTCTAAAGTTATACTTGGGCTTTCATTTTATGGTATCATGAAATTTGGATTATAAAATAAATAGAACTAGAGTGTTTTAATTTGGAATCTGATTCTCTTTCATGTTTGCTGCTGAGTAACTTGATAATTTGTTTAAGGTCAGCACATAATGAAAGATCTGAAAGACTCTGATTTCCTCCCCACCCCATCTAAGGCTCAAAGAACAGAAATAGTACTTATCTCAGCCTAAATTTTTCGCAAAGAAAATCTTGAGAAAATATAATCTCAGGGAGCAGGAGTGCAAGCAATGGGGAGTGAAAATGAGAATGGTGAAAAAGCCAACATAAGGATGTTATATGAATTTGACAAGTAGTTTTCCTGGTAACTCAGACAGAAAGAAGTCTGCCTGCAATATGGAAGACCCAAGTTTGATCCCTGGGTTGGGAAGATCACCTGGAGGAGGGCATGGAACCCACTCCAGTATTCTTGTCTGAAGAATCCATGAACTGTATCTGGAGTCTGCTGGCTATAGTCCATAGGGTCAGAAAGAGTCCGATACAACTGAGTGACTAACAGTTTCACTTCAGTGTTACAGGCAACTTTGTTTTATCTCCTAAGGATGTTCTAAGAGCCAAAACATCTCAGAACTGTGCGCCTGAGGGTCCAATGAGGATATATTCATCTATTCATTCTCATACCTAAGGGCTGAAGATGATCCCATGGGCTTTGATTACTGCATATTTCTGATTTGAACATATGCACATGATGAGCAATTTCTCATATATTCCCTTTCTAGAGTTTCAGCAAAAATCCCTGGCAGAATGCAGGGTTGAGGTACTATCAGTCATATCTGAATGAAGTTGGTCAAAATGTTCATCACCTATTACCATTGCAGTGGCTAGTGTATGAATTAGGGCCAAGAAGATTTTGAAGTTCTCACTAAAGTTATACATAAGGAGCCTACAATATTCTTTTTATATTTCAACTTTATTTTGCTATGCAAAATACAACCAAGATAGCCTCTTCAAAGTCAGGCATAAACATGAATCTTTTCAATTAAGCTTGAATGTCCCTAAATTATACTCCCACTAGTTCCATAATTTCTTCCATTGTTGACATTTGGTGTCAAATATAATATAACTAAATTTACTTGCTGTTGTTATTGCAAATACATCTTTATATTTTGCAAATGCATTTCAAACTAGACCTCTAAAAAATTCCACATAAAAAAAGAGTCAGTAAAATACTGCCATTTAAGACATTTTCAAAATACTGGCTGCTTATGAAATTCTTCTGCTATAGTTTTTGATATGATAGTTTTAATTCTTTCTTACTGAAATGCTTGAAAAATCATATGATGTTTCCTTCATTAATCTTGAGATTCTCTTTGAGATTTTTATTGATGTTGGCCTACCATTGACTCCTAAATTCCTTCTTAAATGTTTTGAGCATCATCACCTCAGAATTTGGAGGGCAGCTCCTTTTCCAAGTATGGAGTCACGAAGCTTCTATATCCAAAATAAGATTCCTATAGCCATGAGTCATCAGGCTTAAAATGATGATATGAGGATAATTCTTATGAATAGTTTTCCTATTTCTCTTTTTGGAAGTCCTGTATGTATTTTTAAACAGCAGAATCCGTTGGCAAATTGTGAGGTTGGGTTTGTGGAAATTCCCTGTTTGCCTGGCTTTGGGACAGTTTGTTCAACCATAAGTTCTGATCATTCAAAGGTTACCTACAGTTACTCCTGCCTTTCTAAGTAAATTTCAGTTAAAAGTTCTTAAAGTACATCTTTCTTTGGCATTATTCAGAGGAGTTTTAAGGCCAACCTTTTTTTAAAATAGATTTTTAGTCTCATTTTCTGTTGTATTATGAATTTGTGGCTGATATGAAAATTGACACCTTTAATGACTTTCTGTTTAAATTCTGTAAAACATACCTGAACGAGTGGAGCAGATGTGATTGTCCTTTTTTTCTCTCTTTTTTTTTGTACTTTTCCCAAGACTAAGTATTTATTACAAGTGAAGAATTTATCCTTCTTTCAAAAGCATATTCTGAAATTCCAATGCAATAAAAAGGTTGTGAGGAGAATTGTGAGCCAAATATTAAGTTTCTAAACAGTAAGTTATGGCATTGGTAGAAGCATATACTTTTTACCTGATTAATCTGAAGTAAGTGTCATATACAGGAGCAATAACATCATTGGAAATTCCCACATGATGATATTATCATTAGAATTACAATAATGCTTTATAATTTCAAGTTACTTTCACTCTCTCAATTGCCTTTAAGAACCATAAAGATGTATTATTATTATCCACGTTTTACAGAGGAAACAATATGCTAGGACATAAACATATTGATCAGTCATATAACTAGCAGGTCTTACATAGGAATATTCTTTCTTAGGTGGATAAAATGAATAATGATGAAAATATAATTAATAAGTATCACCATCTTGATTTATTGGTTAATAACGATTCACTGAATTATTACCAAAGAACTAGAGCTCACGGAAGAGCTGATTGTAAGGTTGGCAAAGGGAGAGTAAAAGATCATCTTGGAGCATCTTATGTTGTAAAAATATAAAGAAATACTCAAAATTAAGAATTAGGACATGCCAAATGGTATAGAAGTCAACATGAAATAGCTGGAACAATTTGAATAACAATACAAATTGATGAAGTAATAAAAATAAATACATGTATCTGTAGTGATATAAACAAACAATTGAATAAAAAGATTCTTCTTGACAGAAGAATTCCAGTAATAATGTAGAATAAATGAAGAAAATTTCAGAAAACCACCATTAGAATACCATAGTGATCATTATACCAGGTAAAATCAACTGAGTAGTAATAAAATTAGTATATTTTTTGAGGAAAACAGTACATTTGAATGTCTTGAAGAATCTCTCCTAAGATATGTATTAATTATAAAGGAAAATAGAGTAACTTTAAACTGGAGAAACAAGGCAAATACCACCTTAACCAAGAAGCTGATATTAACAGCATCAGTAGTAAAACACACACATATCACACATCATAGATTTCCTGAGATGCTACTCCAAAAAGAGAATACCATTTGGATGGTATTCTTTCCCCTCTCAATATATATAATAAATATTATCATAAGAAAAAACAGAGGAAAACACATTGAAGTATATTATACAAAATTACTTGAGAAATACTCATAGAAATGTCATGATTATAGAACACAAGGAAAGACTGAGAAACTATCACAGCTTGTAGGAGACTAGGTAACAGGAAAGCACTAAAAAAAAAAAAAAATTGATAACCTTTGGTCCATCACGTCATAGCACATCAGTTCAGTTCAGTTGCTCAGTCGTGTCCAACTCTTTGAGACCCCATGAATCGCAGCACACCAGGCCTCCCTGTCCAGGATCACCAACTCCCAGAGTCTACCCAAACCCATGTCCATTGAGTCAGTGATGTCATCCAACCATCTCATCCTCTGTCGTCCCCTTCTCCTCCTGCCCTCAATCTTTCCCAGTATCAGGGTCTTTTCAAATGAGTCAACTCTTCACATCAGGTGGTCAAAGTATTGGAGTTTCAGCTTCAACATCAGTCTTTTCAATGAACACCCAGGACTGATCTCCCTTAGGATGAACTGGTTGGATCTCCACGCTGTCCAACGGACTCTCAAGAGTCTTCTCCAACAACATGATTCAAAAGAATCAGTTCTTCTGTGCTCATCTTTACAGTCCAACTCTCATATCCATATATGACTAGTGGAAAAACCATAGCCTTGACTAGACGGACCTTTGTTGACAAAGTAATATCTCTGCTTTTTAATATGCTATCTATGTTGGTTATAAATTTCTTTCCAAGGAGTAAGCATCTTTTAATTTCATGGCTTCAATCACCATCTGCATTGATTTTGGGGTCCCCCCAAAATAAAGTCTGACACTGTTTCCACTGTTTCCTCATCTATTTCCTATGAAGTGATGGGACTGGATTCCATGATCTTAGTTTTCTGAATGTTTGCTTTAAGCCAACTTTTTCACCCTCCTCTTTCACTTTCATCAAGAGGCTTTTTAGTTCTTCTTCCCTTTCTGTCATAAGGGTGATGTCATCTGCATATCTGAGGTAATTGATATTTCTCCAGACAATCTTGATTCCAGCTTGTGCTTCCTCTGGTGCAAAGTTTCTCATGATACAATGTGCATATAAGTTAAATAAGCAGGATGACAATATACAGCCTTGACGTACTCCTTTCCCTATTTAGAACCAGTCTGTTGTTCCATGTCCAGTTCTAACTGTTGCTTCCTGACCTGAATACAGGTTTCTCAAGAGGTAGGTCAGGTGGTCTGGTATTCCCATCTCTTTCAGAATTTCCACAGTTTATTGTGATCCACACAGTCAAAGGCTTTGACATAGTCAATAAAGCAGAAATAGATGTTTTTCTGGAACTCTCTTCCTTTTTCCATGATCCAGCGGATGTTGGCAATTTGATCTCTGGTTCCTCTGCCTTTTTGAAAACCAGCTTGAACATCTGGAACTTCACGTTTCACGTATTGCTGAAGCTTGGCTTGGAGAACTTTTAGCATTACTTTATTAGTGTGTGAGATAAGTCCAATTGTGCGGTAGTTTGAGCATTCTTTGGCATTGCTTTTCTTTGGGATTGGAATGAAAACTGAGCTTTTCCAGTCCTGTGGGCTCTGCTGAGTTTTCCAAATTTGCTGGCATATTGATTGTAGCACTTTCACAGCATCATCTTTTAGGATTTTAATAAAGAAGTTTTTCATTGCTTCCACTTCTTTCCCTTCTATCATGGCATGGTGACTGCAGCCATGATATTGAAAGACGCTTGCTTCTTGGAAGGACTTCTATGACAAATCTAGACAGAATATTAAAAAGCAGAGATATCACATTGCTTACAAAGGTCTCCATAGTCAAAGCTTTGGTTTCTCCAAGTCATGTACAGTCACAAGAGTTGAATCATAAAGAAGGTTGAGAGCCAAAGAATTGAAGTTTTCAAATTGTGCTGCTGGAGAAGACTTGAGAGGACTGAGGAGCCTGAGGTGATGCAGTCCATGGGGTTGCAAAGAGTCGAACACGGCTTAGTTACTGAATAACAACAGGGGGACAGGAAAACTAAATACAAGTGAAAACCCAAGATTGAGTCCTGGAACAGGAAAAAAAAACCCCATGGAAAACCTGGAGAAATCAGACTAAAGTTAGTAGTATAGTTAATTTGAAAGTGAAAGTAAAAGTAGCTCAGTTATGTCTGACTCTATGTGACCTGTGGACTATACTGTCCTTGGAATTCTCCAGGCCAGAATACTTGAGTGGGTAGCATTTCCCTTACCCAGGGAATATTCCCAATGGAGAAATCGAACCCAGGTCTTTCACATTGCAGGCAGATTCTTTACCAGCTGAGCACAAGGGAAGCCAAGAATTAATTTATCACCAATGACCAATTCTTAGTTTTTTTGATTTATTATGTTTTTAAGTTAGATAATTAAGGTAGATATTATGGTAGATTATTAAGTATATGGTAGATATATTAAGGTAGATATTACGTTTTTAATGTAGATAATGGATGCTGCTGCTGCTGCTGCTGCTAAGTTGCTTCAATCGTGTCCGACTCTGTGCTACCCCATAGACGGCAGCCCACCAGGCTCCCCCATCCCTGGGATTCTCCAGGCAAGAACACTGGAGTGGGTTGCCATTTCCTTCTCCAATGCATGAAGTGAAAGTGAAGTCGCTCAGTCGTGTCCGACTCTTAGCGACCCCATGGACTGCAGCCCACCAGGCTCCTCCATCCATGGGATTTTCCAGGCAAGAGTACTGGATATATACATGTATATATCCATATTCTTTAAAAGAGCAGTTTATTTTTTAGCATGGTATAAGGGCTTCCGTCTATGGGTTGGACAGAGTCAGATACGGCTGAAGCAACTTAGCAGCAGCAGCAAGGCATTTTTATATTACACATGCTGAATACAGAGAAAGAAAATCACGAAAGAATGATCAGATAGTGCTATCCATGAACTTTAAATACCTATATGATTTATAGGAATCTATTTGACCTATTTGTAGAGTTTGCTTTTCGTATCTACCAATTTGCCTTAGGAAAAAAATCTCATCAGAAAGTAAATTTAATTGTTTAAAACTTGAAATGCTTTATTCATATATCTACATCTAAGTAGTAAACAATTCTGGTAAACAGCTTATATTACATAAATAGGCATGTTCACTCAAAAAGTCATTTCGCATATACTCTTTTGATCTTCATGGTACCAATTTTATTTTCCTTTGGCTGGCTTTCTATATGTTATTTTCAAAATCATTTATCATTAAATAGGTATTACACAAATGTATTTTTGTGTGGGTATATAAGACTGTAACTGGGAAATCCCATGGACAGATGAGTCTTCAAGGGGTCACAAAGACTTCGACATCACTGAAGGGACTGAGTACGCACACACACATATAAGACTATGAGAGTGATAACAATTTTCAAACTCAGTTCAGATTCAGTTTAAAAATCAAATTAAAATTTAGTGGTTACAGAGGGACTTCCCAAGACCTTTATGCTATTTATATTATTGGCTATTATAATGTGAATTCTCTGATCAAATTTTTTAGGAAAAAATGTGAATTGCTATGGGTAAATTATTTTTCTTTTCTTCCAACTGGTATATATGAACATAAAATCATAAAGCTCACTTCTGTAGAAAACCAAGAAAGGAAAGAAATGGATTCCATTGTAAATAAACTTAAATGTGAAATGTTTAAAAGATGTTAGTATTATTATTTTTAATGAAAAAAAATTGCATGTTATATCTCTAAGAAGTAGGGTTATATTTTAAACCTAAATTTAATGTTGAAGAAAAAAAATTGCATTTGAAATTGCAGTAATGTTGTTAGCTAAATATAATTTTTGTGATTTGAGTACAAGCGTATATTTGTCTTCCCACAATTTTGTGTTCTTTAGTGTTTTCAGAAAATTTTTCAAACTCCTCACATTTATTTGTAAGATTTAGTTATATCAGTGTGTATATACATAGCAAAGTGAATTTGTTACTAAGACTCAATCTCTCATATAGTTTTTGTCTAAATTAGAACAATGATCAATACTATGACTACTGTACAGAGTTAGAGAATTGACTGTGATAAATACAAGGAAAACACTTTGAAACAAAAGTACTACACAAATGTTGGTAATTAAACAGTTTTATAATCTTCTTTTTCCTAAGTTAGACCCACTGGCTCTTCACTGGACTAGTCTTCTCAGGGCCCTCAAGACTCATCAGAACTATTTCTCAGAACACATTATTCCATTTTCCACAATGCAGAGTTCCCCCATCAATCCATGTTCCATCATAATTTTTAGGATTAAGAGTTTCTGTTATTATTTTTCAGCAGGTAGTTCAATCTACATTTATGCTTTACTCTATCTCTGTTCTCTTACAATACAGTGTATTCTATGTAACAATTTTGATCCTGAAAAAAGACCAAAATATAGTTTAGTCATATAAAAAACTCCTTTCTGAGATTATATTACCTGAAAGTGATCTTGTCCATATCTGCAGAGCTTGCTACATACCACAGGCCTCTTTTAATTAGAAAATACTGTATAATGGATAGGCTATATTTTAAATGTTTTAACTAAAAAGGGACTAGTACAGCTTAAAAAGGACATTCTGTTCTGCCAATGAATATAGATTGTTTTATATTCCCTAATAATTCCATTTTTATATTGCTTGCTGAATGTGCATTTAATGTATAAAGTGTACTCACATAGGAGAAATGATTTTGCTAGTGATTAATTAAATTATTAAATTCCAGGGACAGATTATCTTCTTCACAAACTAGAATATAAATCTATTCTTAATTAAAATATCAGAATTAGCATTTATTTTCAAGTTAGTACAATCCAGATTGAATACATTCTGATTTTAAGAAGCTTGTCTTTGATGTTTGTTTGCCTGTTGACTTTTTTTCCTGAAGCCTCTATTACCCTTGGAGGAAAATCATCCTCTCAAAGCTCTTAGAACAAAAACAAAAGTAAAACAAAAAACAACCAACAAATCAAAAGAGCTCAAAAAGTTTTAGAAACACTGAAATTGAAGCAAGTTTTCTGTCTCCTCAAAAGTTTAGAAATAAGTAAAACAAATCTATTCAGATCAGATGACTCATGTAGATATAACATTCTTTTTGCTTAATTACATCAGGAGGAAGATTATTTGTAGATAAAAATGTTCAGTTTTGAGGCATTGAATTTCACATCTCTGAAATTAAAATAGTCATGCACTTAAGGAAATCTAAACTGATTCTCAATCAGAGTTATTGTGGGATGAATCCTTATATGGTCATACTCAATGATGACAAAATTTTCTTTTCCCTTTGTCATTTGTGGGTATTTGTGTTTTTGTGTGAAGATAGTCTTGCACTGACATTCGGAAAGCTAGACTGTAAGAAGTGAGAGCTCATAGAAGAGTGTGAATTGGGGATGATTAAGGACAAGTATGAGATGGCTGGATGGCATCACATGAGTTTGGATGAACTCTGGGAATTGGTGATGGATAAGGAAGCATGGTGTGCTGCGATTCCTGGGGTCACAAAGAGTTGGACACGACTGAGTGACTGAACTGAACTGAACTAAAGGACAAGCATTTGGCTTGCCAAGTTAAATGAGTCCATGTAAATTGAGTGACTGCATGTTCTTAAAAATTATCAATACCCTTTGGTGTCCTTTTCAGAACGTTTAGTAATCCAGATTCCTGTAACCAAGGAAAACAATTGTGAGATGAGTTAAAAGATAAGAGA
This sequence comes from Capra hircus, assembly GCF_001704415.2. Lineage (NCBI taxonomy): Eukaryota > Metazoa > Chordata > Mammalia > Artiodactyla > Bovidae > Capra > Capra hircus. The sequence goes on from NC_030812.1 coordinate 13,659,567, forward strand.
TAGTAGAGTAAATAGTAGTAAAGGGTAGTAAATAGTAAATAGTAGTAAAGCAGTGTGTGTGTGTGTGGGGGGGGTCCCATCAAGGGAGTGGTGAAAATGATGTACCGTGAACCTGTAGGTCTGTAACTTGGGCTGTGTTGGCTCAAGTAGGTTGAAAAGTGTAGGAGGAACACAAAAGGGAGGAATGAGATCAAGTGAGAAACCCACCTACTAAAATGTGAATGTATAAGAAATGATTTAAATATCCTATCAAAGGGAGGAACTTATATACAATGCATTGGATAAAGGAATAATAGCTGTGCTGAGAAAGCGTAATAACCTACCCAGTTCCCCAGATGTTCTGGATCCCAAAAGATGCACAGTATCAAAATCTGTGTAGTACGGTCAAATGTTTATTTTTCAATAAGTTAAAATGTAACATCTGTCAGGGAGCCAATTAAATGTGCATTTTGCTCCAAAACATAGAAGATATTTTTCTTTTCATTGAAAACTCAAGGGAATCATTTAATGTAATTGAAGAACAGAGGTAAGCCACTATTATGTGTTTTATCATTAAAGGACCAGACCCTTCAATAGGTCAAGTTTTAGAGTCAAGGACAAGTGTTAATGTTTATTTCAGAATACTTATAATGTTTTTTCCATAGCTAGTAAGATATAAACCAACTGTCTCTTACTATTTAAAACCACCATAAACATACTGAATATGAAACTAATGAGAAATCCCTTGTGCCAAAATCTCAAACAATAACTGCATAATAATTCCCAAGAAAGGCATATAAAATAAATAAGTAGAATATTATGTCACTCTGGCAATCTCCCTTTGCATAATTAGATACCATGAAGTGCAGGAAAGACCTATCATTTCATAAAAGGTGACTGTACCTCAATGTTTATTGCAAACAAGTAATACTATATTGTAAACACACATACATATACATACACACACATAAAAATTAAATCCAGAAAGATAACTGAAAATCATATATACAAATATTCTCATTTTGGAAATCAGGAAATGAGGCTCAGAGATTAGATGTTATCAAAGTATAAACAACTATTTACTAGCTGAATATTTGACTCACAAACTCTGATTCTTGTTCCAGGACTACATATGTTATTTATCTGTTTTACATGCTTTATTATATCAGTATATCTTAAAGTACATAAATATATTATGTACAGGCATTTGAAATCCTTCCAATTTAATTAATTTTCCACTTTAAATTATACAAAATATTTATTAAAAGTATCCATCTGTGTTATTATAATTCATGCTAATATTTCATTGTACTATTGTGAAAGAGACTAAAACCAGAAACAACAAATTTAATGTAAACCATTTTACATTAATTAAAATCTGATGAATACCAGAACAAAGAGATTAGCAAACACAACCCTAAGGTTTGTGAAACATCTTTGTCTCCAACTTATCCAGTGGTCTGCAAATCAAGTCAAAATCAATATGAAGTAATTTTAATTTATTTTGGTTCATTTAGGATTCAACAGATTCGATCCCTGGGTGGAGAAGATCCCCTGGAGAAGGGCATGGCAGCATACTCTAGTATTCTTGCCTAGAAAATCCCATGAACAGAGGAGCCTGGCAGACTACGTTCCATGGGGTCACAAAAAATCAGACATGACTGAGAGACTAACAAACACAAGTTATAGAAGATTCATTTATAAGTCTAGCTCTCTTAACAGACTTTATTTTTTAGAGAAGTTTCAGGTTTACAGGAAAATTGCATATATAGTAATTAGAGTCTCCATATTTCCCTCTCCAGGAAACAACATCTCATGTTAATGCAGTTACAATCGATGAACCAATATTGATACATAATTATTAAATTCCATAGTTATCATAATTTACTGTTTGTTTATTATAGTTCCATGGCTTTTTACTAATGTATAATATCATGTATCCGTCATTACAAAGTCATGCAGAATAATTTCACTGCTCTAGAAATGCCCTTTGCTCCATCAGTTCAACTCTTCCTCCCCTTGAACCCTGTCCTCCATTGACTGTTTTACTGTGTCTATAGTTTTGCTTTTCAAGAATGTCATAAAGTCGAAATCACACAATAGGAATCTTTTCAGACTGGCTTCTTTTAATTAGCAATATACATTTAAAGATTTACCATGTATATTTCCAACTTGATAGCGTATTTACTTTTTTTATCACAGAACGTACTCCATTGTATATATCATACTGTTTTTGTCCATTTACTTATTGAAGAACATCTTGGTTGCTTTCAGGTTCAGGAAATAATGAATAAAACAGATCTAAATATGTACATGGATATGCATGAATGTGGATATGATTTTTCGACTCATTAGGACAAATATCTAGGAGTGTTATTGCTGGGTTGCATAATGAAATTATATATAGCCTATAGGAAACTGCCAAACTGACTTTCAAAGTGACTGTAACATTTTGCATTTTCATCATAAATGAATGAGAATTCCTCTTGTTTCACAGCTGCACTATTATTCTGGTGTTGTCAATATTTTGAATTTTAGCCATTCTAATAGATATGTGGTGATTTGTCGTTGTTTTAGCTTGCAATTTGTTAATTGCATGCTGTGCTAAGCATCTTTTTGTATGCGTATTTGGCATCTGTATATCTTCTTTGATGAGGTGTCTTTCAAATCTTTTGTTCATGCTTTAAACTTCTGTTGCTGTTGTTATTGTTAAATTTTAAGAGTCCTTTGAACATTTTGGCTATAAGTCCTAGATCAGATATGTGTTTTATAGTTTTTCCACCAGGCTGTGACTTGACTTTTCGTTCTCTTAACAGTATCATACGGAGCAAAAATTTAAATTTAACAGAGTTTTGTTCTCTGGTGGCTCAGAGGTTAAAGCACCTGCCTCCAATGTGGGAGACCCAGGTTCAATCCCTGGGTTGGGAAGATTCCCTGGAGAAGGAAATAGCAACCCACTCCAATATTCTTGCCTGGAGAATCTCATGGACGAAGGAGCCTGGTAGGCTACAGTCCACGGGGTCGCAAAGAGACGGACACGACCGAGCAACTTCACTTTCACTTTCACTTATTAGTTCTTTCTCTCATGGAGCATGTCTTTGGTATTGTATCTGAAAAGTCATTGCCAAATTCTAGATAATCTAGATTTCTCTCACTGTCTTCTATCAGATTTTTTTTAATTAAATTTTCTTTTGTTGAACAATTTGAGAGTATGTTTTCTCCTGGAACTCTGACTGATATGGGGCAGGATATTTGTCATTTTTTTTTTTTGGAAAGGTATTTTCCAAATGACAGCTGTCTCAGCATCTGAAGATTTAAATCCAAAGAATACAAAGTGTAAAAGTGTAACACCAATTGTAAATCAGAGCCTATCCAATTTATATGACTTATTTTATTTAACTAGTACAACATTGTCATGTGAATATATGGTATTGAAAAAATGAATCTCAATATCTCAGATAAGTTTTCCAAGACTGAAAAACAGTAAGCAAGTAAGCAAAGTAAGAAAAACAGTAGGCAAGCAGCACCCAGAGAGCTTTAGATTCAATCGATCACAAAGCTTTCACCTTAATCAAGTACTAAATGCTGTGAGGGTAGAAACTATGCCATTTAGTTTCGATAGCTAGACAGGCAAATTATTAATTCCCTTTTGATAATTTTACAATACCATATGTAAAATAGCCAATAGGAATTTGCTGTATAACTTAGGGAATTCAAACAGGGGCTCTGTAACAGTCTAGAAGGGTGGCAGGAGAGGGAGATGGGAAGGAGGTTCAGGAGGAAGGAAACATGGGTGTACCTATGGCTGATTCTTGTTGATGTTTGACAGAAAACCACAAAATTCTGTAAAGCAATTATTCTTCAGTTAAAAAACAAAGTGGCAAAAAAAAAAAAGAACTGATGCATAAGGATATGGTAAATGATAAGAATCAAGATAATATAAATACTAGAAAGTGACACCAGGGCTGGGAATGTCAGTTCAGTTGCACAGTCATGTCTGATTCTTTGCAACCCCATGGACTACAGCACACCAGGCTTCCCTGTCCATCACCAAATCCTAGAGCTTGTGCAAGCTCATGTCCATCGAGTCACTGATACCATGCAATCATGTCATCCTCTGTCGTCCCCTTCTCCTCTCGCCTTCAATCTTTCCCAGCCTCAGGACCTTTTCCAGTGAGTCAGTTATTCACATCAGGTGGCCAAAGTATTAGAGCTTCAGCTTCAGCATCAGTCCTTCCAATTAATATTCAGGACTGATCTCCTTTAGGATGGACTGGTTGGATCTCCTGGCTGTCTAAGGGACTCTCAAGAGTCTTCTCCAAAACCACAGTTCAAAAGAATCAGTTCTTCAGCACTCAGCTTTCTTTATGGTCCAACTCTCACATCCATACATGACAGCTAGAAAAACCATAGCTTTGACTCGACGGACCTTTTTTGGCAAAGTAATGTCTCTGCTTTTCAATACAATGCCTAGGTGTGTCATAGAGTTACTTTCAAGGAGTAAGCATTTTTTTATTTCATCGCTGCAATCACCATCTGCAATGACTTTTGAGCCCAAGAAAATTAACTCTCTCACTGTTTCCATTGTGTCCTCATCTATTAGCCATGAAGTGATGGGACCAGATGCCATGATCTTAGTTTTGGAATGTTGAGTTTTCAGCCAGCTTTTTCACCCTCCTCTTTCACCTTCATCAGGAGGCTCTTTAGTTTCTTTTTGCTTTCTTCCATAAGGGTGGTTTCATCTGCATATCTGAGGTTACTGATATTTCTCCCAGCAATCTTGATTCCAGCTTGTGCTTCATCCAGCCTGGCATGTCACATGATGTAATCTGCATAAAAGTTAAATAAGCAGGGTGACAATATACAGCCTTCATATACTCCTTTCCATATTTGGAACCAGTCTGTTGTTCCATGTCCAGTTCTAACTGTTGCTTCTTGACCTGCATACAGATTTCTCAGGAGGCAGGTAAGGAGATCTGTTACTCCCATCTCTTTAAGAATTTCCCACAGTTTGTTGTGACTCACGCAGTCAAAGGCTTTAGCATAGATGATAAAGCAGAAATAGATGTTTTTCTGGAACCCTCTTGCTTTGTTGATGATCCAACAGATGTTGGCAATTTGATCTCTGGTTCCTCTGCTTCTTCTAAATCTAGTTTGAACATCTGGAAGTTCTAGATCCACGTACTGTTGAAACCTCACTTAGAGAATTTATGGCTTCATTTTGCTAGCGTGTGACATGAATGCAATTGCGTGGCAGTCTGAACATTATTTGACATTGCCTTTCTTTGGGATCGGAATGAAAACTGACATTTTCCAGGCCTGTGGCCACTCTTGAGTTTTCCAAATTTGCTGGCATATTGAGTACAGCACTTTAACAGCATCTTTTAGGATTTGAAATAACTCAGCTGGAATTCCATCACCTCCACTAGCTTTGTTCATAGTGATGCTTCCTAAGGTCCACTTGACTTCACATTCCAGTGTGTCTGGCTCTAGATGAGTGAGCACACCATTGTGTTATCTGGGTCATTAAGATCATTTTTGTATAGTTCTTCTGCATGTTCTTGCCACATCTTCTTAATATCTTCTGTTTCTGTTAGATCCATACCGATTCTGTCCTTTAGTCAGCCCATCTTTACATGAAATGTTCCCTTGGTATTTCAGTTTTCTTGAAGAGATCTCTAGTCTTTACCATTCTGTTGTTTTCCTCTATTTCTTTGCATTGATCACTTAGGATGGCTTTCTTATTGCTGCTTTCTATTCTTTGTAACTCTTCATTCAGATGGGTATATCTTTCCTTTTCTCCTTTGCCTTTAGCTTCTCTTTTCTCAGCTGTTTTTAAGGTCTCCTCAGAATGTCAAAGATCAAGTAATTTGACAGGATTAAGAGGGAAGAAATGCTCCAAGTATTTCTACAAAGTTCAGAAAGAACATAAAATGCCAGGACAAAAGCAAAAAGTAAATCCCTAGTATCTGACAAAAAAGAGGAATGGTAAGAAAACAGAACTCATTCAGAATATGGATTCAAGAGATGGATAGCCCAGAAGCCCCATATTGGGGGCTTTATGAATCATATTGTTGTTCTTGGATGTTATACATTTTAAGGAGAATGTGTCTAAATGCTCATATATTAACAAGAAAGAAAAAAAAAAAAGAAAAGAGCTGATGGTAAGCATGTGAGGTGAACCATATACTTAAAACAGAATTCCTCACATAGATCATGTTGCATTATTAAAAGTGCCATTAAGAATAGTAATTCTTTGTTTTTTCAGTATTCTGAAAATACTTAGAATACTTTCATTCTAAAAGTTCCATTTTATTGAGATAGTATTTTCAGGATTTGTTTAATTTAATGCTTCAAGTTGTTGACAAAAATTAATTAGTCAATCTAGGAAGGAAATGGAAAATTTTATTCCAAAGTTGAGGATTATACCCTGGGAAGAACATCACAAAGGCTCTAAGAACTATTCTTCCCCTTAGAAATCAAGGTCCAGTTATATAAGTTTTTTGAGACAGAAGGCTGTACGTCAAATGATATAATATTGGCAGTTTATATAATCTAGATGCAAGCATCATTGTGGTGAGTCATGCGTCCCTTACAAGATCAAGAAGAAATGGTATCTTTTAAGCAGTTGTCTTTTTTATTCTGGGAGAATGTCGTTGTTTATGATGCAGCGCATATTCCTGCTGACGGGAGAGGATTTGTTGATGTGTAATGCTCGTACACTATGCACAGTGTGTGGAGAGAGGAGGCCAAAGGGCAGAGAAGAACTTTTATGTTTAGATTTTTCTTATCTTGCCATTAAATGTGAATTTTATTCCACAAAGTATACCTGAGACCTACTCATAAAAAGGTTTGTCCCCTACACATTCAAAAATCTTGAGGATGCCATATTAAAAAACAGCAACGATTTTTAAAATAATTGAAATGAAACCAATACATGAAATTTTAGTCTGAAGTCACTGTGTTATTAGTGAATTTGCATACTTTTTTCTGAATTAATTGATTTTGAGACCCTTTGAAATTGTGTGGCAGAGTGATATATTAAGATTTTTATTAGGTATTTAAAAAATCTAAACATAATCTCAAATTTAAATTGATAAATAGTATCATATAAATTTATTAGCTTTTTTTGAACACCAACTGTATAGTAGCTACTATAGAAAGAAATAAAAATATTATTGTATTCATTAAGGAATTTAAAGTGCATGAAGAAATAGATAAGAAAATAAATAATTGCAATATTGGGTAATATTAAATTTGATCTATGCTACATTAAATATTTGTATTTGAACAAATCATCTATGAAGCTTCTTCCAGTTCTAAGGAAATGCCAACTGGAGACTATTTCTTGAACCACAATATTTTGTCCATACCTGGAGTCCTTTTAAGTCACATAACTTGGGTCAGATTTTTATTCAAACTGCTCAGTATCTGAATGATTACTTGACAATAGCTGGCAATCAAGCATGATTTAGGTAGATTTTGTTCTGATAACTATTTTGAATAATGATAGTGCAGCATAGCAAAATTGTCAGGTTGTTAATAGGAAATCAAAGTCAAAATTTTCTCCATTTTACAGTGGAATAAACAGTAAAATTTGTTACAAATGTTTGATCATGCATTATATCTTGAATACACAGATCTTCTCTTGTGATGATTACCTTTCCTTAAACAAAATGGAATAAATAAGGTATATAATAAAATTATAGTTGTTAAGAGAATGTAAGAGATAATCTCTTTTTATTTGCCAAACATTCAAAAGGGGAGATAGACACTGTTATATATTCTATTGGAAATATTTCATAGGCTTACATTGTATATGGAATTTGTTACGTAAAGGAAACTAAATGTTCTTTGTCATGCAGTGGTTTATAGGAGAATGCAAAAAGTTATCATGAGTTTTTATGTCTTGTGTATAAAGTAAATATCTAAGCACTTAAAATAATTGTAAATAATCTTAGAAAAAAACGAAGTTTTTACAATGAAATTGTGCTTGAGAAATTGTTGCGCTTGGCTTAATCCACAGATTGTAAAAAAGGTGGGGGGGGGGAAGATATTCCCTGGTTGCTCAGACAGTATAAATTCTGCCTGCAGTATAGGGGACCCTGGTTCAATCCCTGGATCAGAAAGATCCCCTGGAGAAGGAAATGGCAACCCACTCCGTGATTCTTGCCTGAAGAATTTCAAGGACAGAGGAACCTGGTGCGCCACAGTCCATGGGTTCAACTGAATGGCAAACACTTTTACTTTCATAGATTGCAAAACATCAAAAAAATGTTCAGTAGGGAGTAAAATAAAGATAACCAGTGAAAAGAAAAGCATTGTAAATGCCTATTTTCTTTTGCAGTAGAATCATATGTTGCTTTTCTAAAAGTCATGAAAATAGTTTTCTTTCAGGTTGATATACTTAGAATTACTCATAAATGTATTAGCCATAACAAGGATAGATTCTTTAATCAGTAAAAATGATTAACTATGATAGAATGTTAGGTACTGTGCTCTGATGTATATGTTCCGCACGGGATACCCAGTGTACAATAATATAGAGTACCTAGGGAGCAAAAGCCTCAATGTAGGAAAAGGTTGAGGTTCAGTTCGGACAGTCAGTTCAGTCGCTCAGTCATGTCCAAGTCTTTGCGACCCATGAATCGCAGCACGCCAGGCCTACCTGTCTAGCACCAACTCCTGGAGTTTACTCATACTCATATCCATTGAGTTGGTGATGCCATCCAGCCATCTCATTCTCTGTCGTCCCCTTCTCCTCCTGCCCTCAATCCCTCCCAGCATCAGAGTCTTTTCCAATGAGTCAACTCTTCACATGAGGTGGCCAAAGTATTGGACTTTCAGCTTTAGCATCAGTCCTTCCAGTGAACACCCAGGACTGATCTCCTTTACAATGGACCGGTTGGATCTCCTTGCAGTCCAAGGGACTCTCAAGAGTCTTCTCCAACACCACAGTTCAAAAGCATCAATTCTTCAGTGCTCAGCTTTCTTCACAGTCCAACTATCACATCCATACATGACCACTGGAAAAACAATAGCCTTTGCTAGACAGACCTGTGTTGGAAAAGTAATGTCTTTGCTTTTCAATATGCTATCTAGGTTGGTCATAACTTTCCTTTCAAGGAGAAAGTGTCTTTTAATTTCATGGCTGCAATCACCATCTGCAGTGATTTTGGAGCCCCCCAAAATAAAGTCTGACACTGTTTCCACTATTTCCCCATCTATTTCCCATGAAGTGATGGGACCAGATGCCATGATCTTAGTTTTCTTAATGTTGAGCTTTAAGCCAAATTTTTCACTCTCCTATGGTATTGACACTTAATTTCACATTCCACAAAAGATTTCCTTCCTTCCTCACTTCTCTTCCCCTACTTCTCTCCCTTTCTTTGTTTCTGTCTCCCTCCCTCCTTTTCTCCATCCCTTCCCTTCTTTCATTTCTTCCTTTTTAATGTATCTTTTCTTCAGAAAATACTTATTGAACACCTTCTATATTCCAAGCATATTTGCCTTTTTAGATTTTTGTGAATGGGTCAAAGAGAAAACAAGCAATAACTTTCAACCAGTTGAGTAAAAGAGTTAATAACTGATCTAAAAAATGGTGCTATGTCTTTCTCAGAACAACACTGATATTACAGCAAAAAGAAAAATGCTACCTTCATTTACCCTTGGCAATATTCTAAAGAGATTTGGTCCCTAGCTTGGTATCTACATTAGTTTAGTGTCAATAAAACATGAAACATATCATCAGAAATGTCAAACATGGAATTTTGTTTAATAGAACATCTTAATACTTCATAGAAAATAAAAAAGACATAAACTATACATATTTTCTTATTTGAATCATATTTCATGACAATCCATTTGGTTTTTGGTTATGGGTTACAAAAAAGAATGTAGAACTGTCCAAAATATATACTTCATGCAACAATTTTTAAAGGAAGATGCATACAATTTCCTTATATTCAGAATTAAATGTGTTTACCTGCATGGTCCATAAATATCTAGTTGGCAATAACAGATTAGTATGTATAGATTATGGGTAAATGCTAAGTATTCTCTGAATTTCCACTACAGTGTAAACGATAGTTACTTTTTCATATTTTCATATGTGATATACTGTTTAACTTATAATTATTTTAATTATTCCATTTTAATTTTACATATGAAGTAAAATAAATTAAAAAGTTAACAAACATAAAGAGGTTATCAGTAATGTAATTCAGTGGTTCAATGCTTTGTCATGTCCAAATATAATAACCCTAGTTATAATTAGATGAAATAATGGGAAAGAGGAGGGGATTTTAACTGTTGTTCATTTCAGTTCAATTCCTCAGTCATGTCCGACTCCTTGTGACCCCATGGACTGTAGCACACCAGGCTTCTCTGTCCTTTACCATCTCCCAGAGCTTGCTCAAACTCATGTCCATCAAGTCAGCTATGTTATCCAACCATCTCATCCTCCATCATCCTCTTCTCCTCCTGCCTTCAATCTTTCTCAGCATCAGGGTCTTTTCCACGGAGTCAGTTCTTCATATCATGTGGCCAAAGTATTGGAGTTTCAGTTTCAACATCAGTCTTTCCAATGAATATTCAGGGCTAATTTCCTTTAGGATTGACTGGTTTGATCTCCTTACAGTCCAAGGGACTCTCAAGAGTCTTCTCCAACACTATAATTCAAAAGCATCAATTCTTCACTCCTCCTATATCCTTCTTCTATTCTGTAACATTTAGTTCACTCAAAAAATATTTGTAAAGCAGTTACCATATGTCAGGCTCTGTTTTACATATCGATACAGTAGATATGGACTTCTCAGGTGATGCAGTGATAAAGAATCCACCTGCCAATGCAGGTGGTACCAGTTCAGTCCCTGGGTCAGGAAGATCCCCTGAAGAAGGGTATGGCAAGCCACTCTCGTATATGCCTGGAGAATCCTATGGACAGTGGAGCCTGGCAGGCTCCAGTCCATAGAGTCACAAAAAGTTGGACATGACTGAGCAACTGAATACTCATGCACACTAGATAGAACATTAAAACAATGTAGAAAACCTCTCCCCTCAATAAACATACAACCTAGTTGATAGAGGATGAGAATCATTTTGGGGGAGAAATAAAGTGGAATAAATAAATAGGAAGTCCCAGGGAATGGTCTGGATTTGATCCAAAAGTACTTGTGTCTAGATTCTGAATGAGGCTGATATTTAAGAAGTTTTCAGAATAATAGCCGGGGGGTCGGTCCTAAGATGGCGGAGGAGTAGGATGGGGAGACCACTTTCTCCCCCACAAATTCATCCAAAGAACATTTCAACGCTGAGTAAATTCCACGAAACAACTTCTGAATGCCAGCAGAGGACATCAGGCACCCAGAAAAGCAGCTCATTTTCTTCAAAAAGAGGTAGGAAAATATATAAAAGACAAAGAATGAGACAGAAGAGGTAGGGGAGGAAGCTCCATCCCAGGAAGGCAGTCTTAAAAAAAAGAGAGAAGTTTCCAAACACCAGGAAACACTCACTGCCGAGTCTGTGGTGAGCCTTGGAAGCACAGACGGCAACATAACAGGGAAGAAAAATAAATTAATAATTAAACCCCACAGATTACAAGCCTAATGGTAACTCTCCAAGCAGAGAAGCAGCATAGATGCCTGCATCCACCACTAGCAAGTGGAGGCTGGGTAGGGAGGCTTGGGCTGCATTGCTTTTTAAGGATCGGGCTCGAATGCCCTGAGGGTAACCAGAGCGAACTAACTTGGGCTAGGAAACCAGACTGTGGGATAGCTACCACGCGAAAAGCTCTAACATAAGACACCGCCAGGACTGTGCACAGAAAAAAGGATGGAACAGAATTAGCCGACTGCAGACCGTTCCCCTCCAGTGACAAGGAGCCAGAGCCAGAAGGGGGCAATAGCAGCCCCAGAGAGACATTAACTACCAAACTGCAAACAGGCTTCTTTGCTAACTAAGACTTCTTGAGGCTCTGGACAGTCATTAACCGCCTGAAAAGGTGAGCCAGCTGTACACCCAGAAGAATGAGCAGCAGGGACGGGAGAGGCGATAAGGCGCAGCGACCATGGTCGCCAAACACCCGAGCTGCTCGGACCTGGGAAGGGCACAAAACGCAGGCCCAGCTGAGTCTGTGCCTCTGAGGACCACCTGAGTGCCTGAGCCTGAGTGGCTTAGACCTGGGAGGTGCATGTAGCTCAGGGCCGGCCTCGGACGGTTCCCAGCAGAGCAACTAAGAGCCTGAGCTGTGTGCGCCATGAGCAGGGGAAGGCCCAGTGAGGCTGAGACACTGTGAGCACACACCAGTGTTATTTGTTTGCAGCATCCCTCCCTCCCCATAGCACAACTGAACAAATGAGCCTAAAAAAAATGAGTCCACCACAGCCCCCATTGTGTCAGGGTGGAAAACAGACACTGAAGAGACCAGCAAACAGAAGAAGCTAAAACAGAGGGAACCGCCTTGGAAGTGACAGGTGCAATAGATTAAAACCCTGTCATTAGTACCGACTACAGAGGAAGGAGCCTATAGATCTTGAGAAATATAAGCCAAACCAAGGAGCTATCTGAAAATGAACTGACCCCACACTCCCCACAACACCACCAGAGAAAGTCCTAGATATATCTTTACTATTTTTATGATCATTTTTTTCTTTCTTCTTTTCTTTTTCTTTTTTTAAACTTTTAAAAAAAATTTTAAGTCCTCTATTACTCCTTTAATTTTCATTTTTATAACCTACTATTACTTTTCAAAAAAAGACCATATTTTTAAAGCAAACTTCATATATATATTTTAATAATTTTTGTGACTTTTTTTCTCTTCTTCTTTTCTTTAATATTGTATTTTTTAACATCCAACCTCTACATTTTTAATCTTTGCATTTGATATTTGTTATCAATTTTATACCTTCAAAAACCCAATCTTCAGTACCCATTTTTACTTGAGAGAGAGATTACTGGCTTGACTGCTCTCTCTTCCTTTGGACTTTCCTTTTTCTCCACCAGGTCGCCTCTGTCTTCTGCCTCCCCCTTCTCTCCTCTACTCAACTCTGTGAATCTCTGTGTGTTCCAGATGGTGGAGAACACTTAAGGAACTGATTACTGGCTGGATCTGTTTCTCTCCTTTTCATTCCCCCCTTTTATTCTCCTGGCCACCTCTGTCTCCTTCCTCCCTCTTCTCTTCTCTGTATAACTCCGTGAACATCTCTGAGCAGTCCAGACTATGGAACGCACATAAGGAAGTGATTACTGGCTAGCTTGCTCTCTCCTCTTTTGATTCCACCTCATCTCATTCAGGTCACCTCTAACTCCCTCCTCCCTCTTCTCTTCTCCATGCAACTCTATGAACCTCTCTGGGTGTCCCTCACTGTGGAGAAACTTTTCATCTTTAACCTAGATATTTCATCAACAGTGTGGTATAGAAGAAGTCTTGAGACTACTGTAAAAATAAGACTGAAAACCAGAAGCGGGAGGCTTAAGTACAAATCCTGAGAACATCAGAGAACTCCTGACTCCAGGGAACATTAATCAATAGGAGCTCATCAAACACATCCATACCTACACTGAAACCAAGCACCACTCAAGAGCCAACAACTTCCAGAGCCAAACATACCACACAAATTCTCCAGCAACATAGGAACACATACCTGAGCTTCAATATACAGGCTGCCCAAAGTTACTCCAAAACCATTGACATCTCATGACTCATTACTGGACACTTCATTGCACTCCAGAGAGAAAAAATTCAGCTCCACAAACCAGAACACCGACACAAGCTTCCCTAACCAAGAAACCTTGACAAGCCACTGATACAACCCCACCCACAGTGAGGAAACTCCACAATAAAGAGAACTCCACAAACCGCCAGAAGACAGAAAGTCCACCCAAAATGCAGCAATATAAACAAGATGAAGAGACAGAGGAATACCCAGCAGGTAAAGGAACAGGAGAAATGCCCACCAAATCAAACAAAAGAGGAAGAGATAGGGAATATACCTGATAAAGAATTCCAGATAATGATAGTGAAAATGATCCAAAATCTTGAAATCAAAATGGAATCACAGATAAATAGCCTGGAGACAAGGGTTGAGAAGATGCAAGAAAGGTTTAACAAGGACCTAGAAGAAATAAAAAAGAGTCAATATATAATGATTAATGCAATAAATGAGATCAAAAACACTCTGGAAGGAACAAATAGTAGAATAATGGAGGCAGAAGATAGGATTAGTGAAGTAGAAGATAGAATGGTAGAAATAAATGAATCAGAGAGGAAACAAGAAAAACGAATTAAAAGAAATGAGGACAATCTCAGAGACCTCCAGGACGATATGAAACGCTCCAACATTCGAATTATAGGAGTAGCAGAAGAAGAAGACAAAAAGAAAGACCATGAGAAAATCCTTGAGGAGATAATAGTTGAAAACTTCTCTAAAATGGGGAAGGAAATAATCACCAAAGTCCAAGAAACCCAGACAGTCCCAAACAGGATAAACCCAAGGCAAAACATTCCAAGACACATATTAATCAAATTAACAAAGATCAAACACAAAAAAAAAAACAAATATTAAAAGCAGAAAGGGAAAAACAACAAATAACATAAAGGGGATTCCCATAAGGATACAGCTGATCTTTCAATAGAAACTCTTCAGGCCAGGAGGGAATGGCAACATATACTTAAAGTGATGAAAGAAAATAACCTACAGCCCAGACTACAGTACCCAGCAAGGATCTCAGTCAAATATGAAGGAGAAATCAAAAGCTTTACAGACAAGCAAAAGCTTCTCAGCACCACCAAACCAGCTCTCCAACAAATGCTAAAGGATATTCTCTAGACAGGAAACACAAAAAGGGTGTATAAACCCGAAACCAAAACAATATAGTAAATGGCAACGGGATCATACTTATATATTATTACCTTAAACATAAATGGGTTGAATGCCCCAACCAAAAGACAAAGACTGGCTGAATGGATACAAAAACAATATCCCTATATATGTTGTCTACAAGAGACCTACCTCAAAACAAGGGACACATACAGACTGAAAGTGAAGGGCTGGAAAAAGACATTTGATGCAAATAGAGACCAAAAGAAAGCAGGAGTAGCAATACTCATACCAGATAAAATAGACTTTAAAACAAAGGCTGTGAAAAGAGAAAAAGAAGGACACTACATAATGATCAAAGGATCAATCCAAGAAGAAGATTTAACAATTATAAATATATATGCACCCAACATAGGAGCACTACAATATGTAAGACAGATGCTAACAAATACAAAAGGGAAAATTAACAATAAGACAATAATAGTGGGAGACTTTAATACCCCACTCACACCTATGGACAGATCAACTTAACAGAAAATTAACAAAGAAATGCAAACTTTAAATGATACAATAGACCAGTTAGACCTAATTGATATCTATAGGACATTTCACCCCAAACAATGAATTTCACGTTTTTCTCAAGAGCTCATGGAACCTTCTCCAGGATAGATCACATCCTGGGCTATAAATCTAGCCTTGGTAAATTTAAAAAAACTGAAATCATTCCAAGCATCTTTTCTGACCACAATACAGTAAGATTAGATCTCAATTACAGGAGAAAAACTATTAAAAATTCCAACATATGGAGGCTGAACAACACGCTTCTGAATAACCAATGAATCACAGAAGAAATCAAAAAAGAAATCAAAATATGCATAGAGACGAATGAAAATGAAAACACAACAACCCCAAACCTGTGGGATACTATAAAAGCAGTGTTAAGGGGAAAGTTCATAGCAATACAGGCATACCTCAAGAAATAAGAAAAAAGTCAAATAAATAACCTAACTCTACACCTAAATCAACTAGAAAAGGATGAAATGAAGAACCCCAGGGTTAGTGGATGGAAAGAAATCTTTAAAATTAGGGCAGAAATAAATGCAAAAGAAACAAAAGAGACCATAGCAAAAATCAACAAAACTAAAAGCTGGCTGTTTGGAAGGATAAATAAAATTGACAAACCATTAGCCAGACTCATCAAGAAACAAAGGGAGAAAAATCAAATCAATAAAATTAGAAACGAAAATGGAGAGATCACAACAGACAACACACAAATACAAAGGATCATAAGAGACTACTATCAGCAATTATCTGCCAATAAAATGGACAACATGGAAGAAATGGACAAATTCTTAGAAAAGTACAACTTTCCAAAACTGAACCAGGGAGAAATAGAAAATCTTAACAGACCCATCACAAGCACAGAAATTGAAACTGTAATCAGAAATCTTCCAGCAAACAAAAGCCCAGGTCCAAACGGCTTCACAGCTGAATTCTACCAAAAATTTCGAGAAGAGCTAACACCTATCCTACTCAACATCTTCCAGAAAATTGCAGAGGAAGGTAAACTTCCAAACTCATTCTAGGAGGCCACCATCACCCTAATAACAAAACCTGACAAAGAGGACACATAAAAAGAAAACTACAGGCCAATATCACTGATGAACATAGAAGCAAAAATCCTTAACAAAATTCTAGCAATCAGAATCCAACAACACATTAAAAATATCATACACCATGACCAAGTGGGCTTTATCCCAAGGATACAAGGATTCTTCAATACCTGCAAATCAATCAATGTAATTCACCACATTAACAAACTGAAAAATAAAAGCCATACGATTATCTCAATCGATGCAGAGAATGCCTTTGACAAAATTCAACATCGATTTATGATAAAAACTCTCAAGAAAGCAGGAATAGAAGGAACATACCTCAACATAATAAAAGCTATATATGACAAACCCACAGCAAACATTATCCTCAATGGTGAAAAATTGAAAGCATCTCCCCTAAAGTCAGGAACAAGACAAGGATGCCCACTTTCACTGCTACTATTCAACATAGTTCTGGAAGTTTTGGCCACAGCAATCAGAGCAGAAAAAGAAATAAAAGGAATGCAAATTGGAAAAGAAGAGGTAAAACTCTCACTGTTTGAAGATAACATGGTCCTCTGCATAGGAAACCCTAAAGACTACATCAGAAAATTACTAGAGCTAATCAATGAATATAGTAAAGTTGCAGGAATAAATCAACACAGAGAAATCCCTTGCATTTCTGTACACTAATAATGAGAAAGTAGAAAGATAAATTAAGGAAACAATTCCATTCACCATTGCAATGAAAAGAATAAAATACTTAGGAATATATCTACCTAAAGAAACTAAAGACCTATATATAGAAAACTATAAAACACTGGTGAAAGAAATCATAGAGGACACTAATAGATGGAGAAATATACTATGTTCATGGATTGGAAGAATCAATATAGTAAACATGAGTAAACTACCCAAAGCAATCTACAGATTCAATGCAATCCCTATCAAGCTAACACCAGTATTTTTCACAGAGCTAGAAGAAATAATTTCAAAATTTCTATGGAAATACAAAAAACCTTGAAAAGCCGAAGCAATCTTGAGAAAGAAGAATGGAACTGGAGGAATCAGCCTGCGTGACTTCAGGCTTTACTGCAAGGCCGCAGTCATCAAGACAGTATGGTACTGGCACAAAAACAGAAATATTGATCAATGGAACAAAATAGAAAGCCCAGAGATAAATCCATGCACCTATGAACACTTTATATTTGACAAAGGAGGCAAGAATATACAATGGAGTAAAGACAATCTCTTTAACAAGTGGTGCTGGGAAAACTGGTCAACCACTTGTAAAAGAATGAAACTAGAACACTTTCTAACACCATGCACAAAACTAAACTCAAAATGGATTAAAGATCTAAATGTAAGACCAGGAACTATGAAACTCCTAGAGGAGAACATAGGCAAAACACTCTCCGACATAAATCACAGCAGGATCCTCTATGACCCACCTCCTAGAATACTGGAAATAAAAGCAAAAATAAACAAATGGGATTTACTTAAAATTAAAAGCTTCTGCACAACAAAGGAAACTATAAGCAAGGTGAAAAGATAGCCTTCTGAATGGCAGAAAATAATAGCAAATGAAGCAACTGACAAACAACTAATCTAAGAAATATACAAGCAACTAATGCAGCTCAATTCCAGAAAAATAAACCACCCAATCAAAAAATGGGCCAAAGAACTAAATAGACATTTCTCCAAAGACATACAGATGGCTAACAAACACATGAAAAGATGCTCAGCATCACTCGTTATCAGAGAACTTTAAATCAAAACCACAGTGAGGTACCATTTCACACGAGTCAGGATGGCTGTGATCCAAAAGTCTACAAGCAATAAATGCTGGAGAGGGTGTGGAGAAAAGGAAACCCTCTTACACTGTTGGTGGGAATGCAAACTAGTAACTGTGGAAAATTCTGAAAGAGATGGGAATACCAGACCACCTGACCTGCCTCTTGAGAAATCTGTATGCAGATCAGGAAGCAACAGTTAGAACTGGACATGGAACAGCAGACTGGTTGCAGATAGGAAAAGGAGTATGTCAAGGCTGTATATTGTCACCCTGCTTATTTACTTCTATGCGGGGTACATCATGAGTAACGCTGGACTGGAAGAAACACAAGCTGGAATCAAGATTTCTGGGAGAAATATCAATAACCTCAGATATGACACTACCCTTTGGTAGAAAGTGAAGAGGAGCTAAAAAGCCTCTTGATAAAAGTGAAAGAGGAAAGTGAAAAAGTTGGCTTAAAGCTCAACATTCAGAAAAAGAAGATCATGGCATCCGGTCTCATCACTTCATGGGAAATAGATGGGGAAACAGTGGAAACAGTGTCAGACTTTATTTTGGGGGGCTCCAAAATCACTGCAGATGGTGACTGCAGCCATGCAATTAAAAGACACTTACTCCTTGGAAGAAAAGTTATGACCAACCTAGATAGCATATTCAAAAGCAGAGACATTACTTTGCCGACTTGATGCTGGGAGGGATTGAGGGCAGGAGGAGAAGGGGACAACCAAAGATGAGGTGGCTGGATGGCATCACGGACTTGATGGACATGAGTCTGAGTGAAGTCTGAGAGATGGTGATGGACAGGGAGGCCTGGAGTGCTGCGATTCATGGGTTCTCAAAGAGTCAGACGTGACTGAGCGACTGAACTGAACTGAGCTGGTTAGGGATTGTATTGAATCTATAGATTGCTTTGGGTAGTATACTCATTTTCACAATATCGATTCTTCCAATCCATGAACATGATATATTTCTCCATCAATTTTTGTCACCTTTGATGGAGAAGGAAATTGCAACCCACTCCAGTATTCTTACCTAGAGAATCCCATGGACGGAGAGGCTTGGTGGGCTACAGTCCACGAGTCGCAAACAGTAGGATACAACTGAGTGACTTCACTTTCACTTTGATTTCTTTCACCACTGTTTTTCAGGTTTTTTTGTATTTCAGTTTTCTCATTGTTAGTGTATAGGAATGCAAGGATTTTCTGTGTATAAATTTTATATCCTGCAAGTTTGTTATATTCATTAATTAGGTCTAGTAATTTTCTGGTGGTGTCTTTAGGGTTTTCTATGTAGAGGATCATGTCATCTGCAAGCAGTGAGCCGTTTTACTTCTTCTGTTCCAATCCAGATTCCATTTATTTCTTTTTCTTTTCTGATTGCTGTGGCTAAAGCTTCCAAAACTATGTTGAATAGTAATGGTGAAAGTAGGCATCCTTTCTTGTTCCAGACTTTAGGGGAAATGCTTTCAATTTTTCCCATTGTAATGTTTGCTGTGGGTTTATCATATATGGCTTTTATAATGTTGAGATATGTTCCATCTATGTCTGCTTTCAGTAGGGTTTTTTTTTTTTTTAAATCATAAAATGGATGTTGAATTTTGTCAAGGCCTTTCTTTGCATCTATTGAGGCAATCATATGGTTTTTATCTTTCAATTTGTTGAAGTGGTGTATCACAGTGACTGATTTGCAAATATTGAAGAATCATTGCATCCTTGGGATAAAGCCCACTTGGTCATGATGTATGACCTTTTTAATATGTTGTTGGATTCTGTTTGATAGAATTTTGTTAAGGATTTTTGCTTCTATATTCATCAGTGATATTGGCCTGTAGTTTTCTTTTTTGTGGCATCTTTGTCTGATTTTGGTATTAGGGTGATGGTGGCCTCATAGAATGAGTTTGGCAGTTTACTTTCTTCTACAATTTTCTGGAAGAGGTTGAGTAGGATAGGTGTTAGCACTTTTCTAAATTTTTGGTAAAATTCACCTGTGAAGCCATCGGTTCCTGGGCTTTAATTTGTTGGAAGATTTTTGATTACAGTTTTGATTGCCATGTTTGTGATGGGTCTGTTAAGATTTTATATTTCTTCTTGGTTCATTTTTGAAAGGTTATATTTTCTAAGAATTCATCCTTTTCTTCCAAGTTGTCCATTTTATTGTCATATAGTTGCTGATGGTAGTCTCTTATGATCCCTTGTATTTCTGTGTTGTCTGTTGTGATTTCTCCATTTTCATTTCTAATTTCGTTGATTTGATTCTTCTCCCTTTTTTTCTTGATGAGTCTGGCTAATAGTTTGTTTATTTTATTTATCTTCTCAAAGAACCAGCTTTTATTTTTGTTGATTTTTGCTATAATCCTCTTTGTTTATTTTTCATATATTTCTTCCCTAATTTTTATGATTTCTTTCCTTATACAACAAAATTAAGGGTTTCTTCACTTCTTCTTTTTCTAGTTGCTTTTCATGTAAGGCTAAGTTACTTATTTTATTTTTCTCTTGTTTCTTGAAGTTAGCTTATATTGCTATGAACCTTAGCCTTATCACTGCTTTTACCTGAATCACATAAGTTTTAGGTTGTCGTGTTTTAGTTTTAATTTGTTTCTATGTATATTATAATTTCTTTTTTGATTTTTTGTGTGATGTGTTGGTTATTCAGAAGTGTGTTGTTTAGCCTCCATGCGTTTGCATTTTTGATAGTTTCCCCGTCCCCCCGTAGTTGACATCAAATCTTACTGCATTGTGATCAGATAAGATGCTTGAAATGATTTCAATACTTTTAAATTTACCAAGGCTAGATTTATGGCCCAGGATGTGATCTATCCTGGAGAAGGTTCCATGTGCACTTGAGAAAAAGGTGAAATCAATTGTTTTGGGATGAAATGTACTATAGATATCAATTAGGTCTGACTGGCCCATTGTATCATTTAAAGTTTGTGTTTCCTTGCTAATTTTCTGTTTAGTTGATCTATCAATAGGTTTGACTAGGGTACTAAGGTCTCCCACTATTATTGTGTTACTGTTCATTTACCCTTTCATACTTGTTAGCATTTGCTTACATATTGTGGTATTCCTAAGTTGGGTGCTTATATATTTCTAATGTTATATCTTCTTCTTGGATTGATCCTTTGATCATTTATGTACTGTCCTTCTTTTCCCGGCCTTTATTTCAAAGTCTATTTTATCTGATATGAGTATTGCTACTCCTGCTTTCTTTTGGTGTCCATTTTCATGAAATATCTTTTTCAAGCTCTTCGCTTTCAGTCTGGATGTGTCCCTTGGTTTGAAGTGGCTCTCTTGTAGACAACATATAGAGGGGTGTTGTTTTGTTTCCATACAGCCAGTCTTTGTTTTTTGGTTGGGGCATTTAACCCATTTACATTTAAGATAATAATTCATAAGTGTGATCCCATTAGGAAAAGGAGTACATCAAGGCTGTATATTGTCACCTTGATTATTTAACTTATATGCAGAGTATATCATGAGAAACCTTGGGCTGGAAGAATCACAAGCTGGAAACAAGATTGCCGGGAGAAATATCAATAACCTCAGATATGCAAATAACACCATCGTTATGGCAGAAAATGAAGACGAAAAAGCCTCTTGATGAAAGTGAAAGAGGACGGTGAAAAAGTTGGCTTAAAGCTCAAGATTCAGAAATCTAAGATCATGGCATCCGGTTCCATCACTTCATGGGAAATAGATGGGGAAATAGTGGAAACAGTGTCAGACTTTATTTTTCTGGGCTCCAAAATCACTGCAGATGGTGATTGCAGCCATGAAATTATAAGACACTTAACTTTGGAAGGAAAGTGATGACCAACCTGCTGCTGCTGCTGCTGCTGCTGCTGCTAAGTCGCTTCAGTCATGTCCGACTCTTAGCAACTCCATGGACTGCAGCACACCAGGCTCCTCCATCCATGGGATTTTCAAAGCAAGAGTACTGGAGTGGGGTGCCATTGCCTTCTCCTATGATCAACTTAGATAGCATATTAAAAAGCAGAGACATTACTTTGCCAACAAAGGTCCTTCTAGTCAAGGCTATGGTTTTTCCAGTGCTCATGTATGGATCTGAGAGTTGGACTGTGAAGACAGCTGAGTGCCAAAGGATTGATGCTTTTGAACTGTGGTGCTGGAGAAGAATCTTAAGAGTCCCTTGGACTGCAAGAAGATACAAGCAGTCCATCCTAAAGCAGAGCAGTCCTGGGTGTTCATTGGAAGGACTAATGCTGAGGCTGAAACTCCAAAACTTTGGCCATCCTGCGAAGAGCTGACTCTTTGGAAAAGACCCTGATGCTGGGAGGGATTGAGGGCAGGAAGAGAAGGGGATGACAGAGGATGACACGGCTAGATGGCATCACCAACTGGATGGACATGAGTTTGGGTGAACTCCAGGAGTTGGTGCTGGACAGGGAGGCCTGGCATGCTGCGATTCATGGGATCGCAAAAAGTCGGATACAACTGAGCGACTGAACTGAACTGATAATCACATTGCCATGTGGTTTGTGGTTTGGGGTTCGAATTTACACACACTTTCTGTGTTTCCTGTCTAGAGAATATCCTTTAGCATTTGCCAAAGAGCTGGTTTGGTGGTGATAAATTCTCTCATCTTCTGCTTATCTGTAAAGCTTTTGATTTCTCCTTCATATTTGAATGAGTTCCTTGATGGGTATAGTAATCTGTGTTGTATGCTTTTCTCTTTCATCACTTTAAGTATGCCCTGCCATTCCCTTTTGGCCTGAAGAGTTTCTATTGAAAGATCAGCTGTTATCCTTAGGGGAATCCCCTAGTGTGCTATTAGTTGCTTTTCCCATGCTTTTTTAAAAATAATTTCATCTTGGTTAATTTAATTAATAGGTGTTTTTGGCTGGGAAATATATGGGGAAACAGTGGAAACAGTGTCAGACTATTTTGGAGGGCTCCAAAATCACTGTAGATAGTGACTGCAGCCATGAAATTAAAAGACGCTTACTCCTTGGAAGAAAAGTTATGACCAACCTAGACAGCATATTCAAAAGCAGAGACATTACTTTGCTAACTAAGATCCATCTAGTCAAGGCTATGGTTTTTCGAGTGGTCATGTATGGATATGAGAGTTGGACTGTGAAAAAAGCTGAGTGTCAAAGAATTAATGCTTTTGAACTGTGGTGTTGGAGAAGACTCTTGAGAGTCCCTTGGACAGCAAGGAGATACAATCAGTCCATTCTAAAGGAGATCAGTCCTGGGTGTTCTTTGGAAGAAATGGTGCTAAAGCTGAAAGTCCAATACTTTGGCCACCTGATGTGAAGAACTGGCTCATTGGAAAAGACTTTGATGCTGGGAGGCATTGGGGCAGGAGGAGAAGGGGAGGACAGAGGATGAGATGTCTGGATGGCATCACCGACTTGATGGACATGAGTTTGGGTGAACACTGGGTGTTGGTGATGGACAGGGAGGCCTGGCGTGCTGAAGTTCATGGAGTCGCAAAGAGTTGGACATGAGTGAGCGACAGAACTGAACTGAACTTGGCTGTTTCACCTTGGGTCAATCCTGTTTTGGACTCTCTGGGTTTCTTGGACTTGGGTGGCTATTTCCTTTCCCATTTCAGAGAAGTTTTAAACTATTATCTCAAGTATTTTCTTATGCCCTTCCTTTTTTGTCTTTTTTTTTCTGTGACACGTATGGTTTGAATGTTGGGGCATTTGACATTGTCCCAGGGGTATCTGAAATTGTTCTTATTTCTTTTCATTCTTTTTCTTTTTTGCCTCTCTGCTTCATTTATCTCCACCATTGTATCTTCCACCTCATTTATCCTATTTCTGCCTCAGTTATTGTACTGTTGGTTCCCTCCAGAGTGCTTTTGATTTCAGTTATTGCACTATTCATTATTGATTGACTTTTTTATTTCCTTGTTAAACACTTCTTACATTTCTTCAATTCTTGGCTCTATCTGTAACTCCATTTTGTTTTAAAGATTTTAGATCATCTTTACTCTCATTATTCTGAATTCATTTTTAGGTAGACTCCCTTTCTTCTCCTTTGTTGGCTTGATGGGCATTTTTCATGCTCCTTTACCTGCTGAATATTTCTCTGCCTTTTTTATTTTATTTAGATTATTTTTTGGGGTGGCCTTTTCTGTAGGCTGGAAGTTTTTGGTTCCTCTTTATTGTTGAGGTTAGTCCCTGTGGGTGGGGTTTGAGAGGGGCTTGTCAAGGTTTCCTGGTTAGGGAAGCTTGTATCTGTATTCTGGTGGGTGGAGTTGGATCTCTTCTCTCTGGAGTGCAATGAAGTGTCCAGTAGTGAGTTTTGAGGTGTCTGTGGGTTTGGTGTGACTTTGGGCAGCCTGTATTTTAATGCTCATAGTTGTGTTCCTGCCATTGCTAGAGAATTAGTGTGGTATGTCTTGCTCTGAAACTTGTTGGCTCTTGGGTGGAGCTTGGTTTCAGTGTAGGTATGGAAGCTTTTGGATGAGCTCTTGTTGATTTATGCTCCCTGGAGTAAGGAGTTTTCTGATGTTCTCAAGTTTTGGATTTAAGCCTCCTGCATCTGGCTTTCAGTCTTATTCTTACAATAGCCTCAAGACTTCTCCATCCATGTAGCACAGATGATAAAACATCGAAGTTAATGGTGACAACATTCTCCACAGTGAGGGACACCCAGAAAGGTTCACAAAGTTACATGGAGCAGAGAAGAAGGAAGAAGGAGCTAGAGGTGACCAGGAGGAGAAAAGAGGGAATCAAAAGGGGAGAGAACAATCTAGCGAGTAATCAATTCCCTATGTGCTCGCCACAGTCTGGAAAACCCAGAGAGGATAATGGAGTTACAGAGAGAAGAGAATAGGGAGGAGAGAGATAGAGATGACCAGGAATAGAAGAGTAAGTGTCAAAAGTGGAAAGACCAGTCTAGCCAGTAATCAGTTCCCTAAGTGCTCTCCACAGCACAGAAGACCCAGAGAGATTCACAGAGTTAAGTAGAGAAAAGTAGGGAAAGTGGGGAGATAGAGGTGACCTGGGAAAGAAAAGAGAGAGTCAAAAGGGGAGAGAGCAATCAAGCCAATATTCACACCCCTAAGTAAAAGTGGATACTCAAGATTAGACTCTTAAAGATACAAAATTGATAATAAATACCAAAAAGCAAAGATTAAAAATCTAGAGTAGAGTTTAGACTCTCAAAAATACAATATTAAAGCTATAAAACAAAATCAATCACAAAATTATAAAATGTATATATATATATATATATATGAAATTTGCTTTTAAAATAGGGTCTCTCTTTTGCAAGGTAATAGTAGGTTATAAAAATGAAAATTAAGGGAGTAATTAAGAATTTAAAAATAAAAAATATAAGAAATGATAATAGTAAGAATATATTTAGGAATTTGACTGAAGCTGTTGAGGGCAGTGTGGGGTGTCAGTTCAGTTTCAAATAGTTTCTTATTCCAGCTTATACTTCTTCTCAAGGTCTGCAGGCCCCTTCCAATGCTTAGTCAATGCTAACTGCAGGGTTTTTATCTGTTGCACCTGTCACTTCCCGAGCCATTCCCTCTTCTTTGTTTATTTTGGCTTCCTCTGTTTGCAGGTCTCTCCAGTGTCTAATTTCCACCCTGACACACGAGGGCAAAGGTGGCCACTTGTTTAGGCTCACTTGTTCACTTGCGTTGTGGGGAGGGAGGAATTCTGCAAAAAAAAAAAAAAAAAAAAAAAATCACTGGCATGTGTGGGGAGTGCTCACAGTGTATAAACCACACTGGATTTACCCCAGCTCACGGCACATGTGCTCTCCCCGTATGCACTGCTCAGGCTCCAGGTTGCTCTGCAGGGGTGCTGTCCAAAGTGGGCCCTGCATTTCCTGCACTTCCCAGGTCTAAGCTGCTCAGTTTCAAGTTCTCAGGTGAAGGTGAAGGTGAAGTCGCTCAGTTGTGTCCGACTCTTTGTGACCCTGTGGACTGTAGCCTACTAGGCTTTTCCATCCATGTGATTCTCCAGGCAAGAATACTGGAGTGGGTTACCATTTTCTTCTCCAGGGGATCTTCCCGACCCAGGGATCGAACCTGGGTCTACTCTCATTGGAGGCAGACGCTTTAACCTCTGAGCCACCTGGGAAGCCCCAAGATACAGACTCGGTTGGGCATGGGTTTTGTGCCCTTCCCAGGTCCAAGCAGTGCAGGCGACCAGGTGTTTGTGAGCGCACTGTCCCAGGTGGGCTGTGAGTCTTAATCACCTCCCCTGTCCCAGCCACTCAGTTTCCTAGTTATGCCATGAGAATGCCATCTCAGGAGTGCCGTTGAAAGGTTGTTGTAGAATCATGATGCCGGGATTCTTGGCCCCCAGAGGAGAAGAATTTAATCTGGGGCCAGAGACAAGGGTTGATCACTCAGAGCTTTTGTGTAATAAAGTTTTATTAAACTATGAAGGAGATAGAGAAAGCTTCTGACATAGGCATCAGAAGGGGGCAGAAAGTGTACCCCCCTGCTAGTCTTCAGCTGGATGTTATATAGTCACCAGCAGTCTGTTAATGAAAGAAAAGAATGTCTCAAAACTTAGAATGGCACCAGGCTTCTCATCCATAAGATGTATTTTGGGATAATCTTGGCACCAAATGGTTTATCTTGGGCCATAAAAGGATTAACTTGAATCTTGAGGAAGGGCAGAGTACCATACAAATAGTTTAATTTACATAGATTAGAGGAACAATATCAGAGTATAACATACTGGTTTATCAAGTAGGTTCTGAGCCCAAAAGGCAGAACCGACTTGAAGACAGAATTTGGGGTAAATGCAAAGTCCATTAGCATAGCTTAAGATAAAGATTTCCATAAGAAAAAGGCAATGGTTAACTTCAAGTGAAACCAGGTGTCATGGCAACACAGAATTTTAAGAGAAACCTCCTTTAAATCTGTATAGAGAAGGAAAAAATATCGTTAGTTTGTTTCTTCCTGCCACTTAAGAGAGAGAAAAATGTCTGACACTTGCAGGCTATTTCCTCCATTTGGAGACCCCTGGCCTTCCTGCCTGTTACCCTCCCACCATGTATCTCCTCTGAGGAGCT
Source organism: Capra hircus (assembly GCF_001704415.2). NCBI lineage: Eukaryota > Metazoa > Chordata > Mammalia > Artiodactyla > Bovidae > Capra > Capra hircus. Next base: position 13,686,775 of record NC_030812.1, read on the forward strand.
GATCTCAGGCTGCAACCCTCCTGGCAGATGTCAACCATCCAGCATCCTGGGAAAACTTGGTTAGGAACTTGGAGCCTGTTCACAGTTTGGTGGAAGATGCTGTCTCTGGGGCCAGATTGCCCCTTGCCTTCCAACTCTGGCTGCTGCTTGCCTTCCTCTCTGCCTCCAGCAGGGTGATGGGCCAGTCCATACTGGCTAGCTCTTCTTTGGTATTCACTTAATCCTTTGTTCTGTGAGTGGTCCAAGCTTCTCTTTAAGTTAGAGCTTTTAGTGGAAAAGTTCTCTCTTTTTTTCTCTCTCCGGCTATCCCACAGTTTGGGTTGCTATCTCACATCTCACGTTAGCTCCCTCAGATTGTCCTCAGGGCATTCAGTCCAGTTCCTTACCCTACGCATAAAACCCGTGCTTCCCTGCCCAGACCTGCTCACTGGTGGCGGATCCGAGCGTTTGGGCTACTTCTCCCCTGGGAAATGTGGTTACGTGTGTATTCTGTGTTTTTTGTTGTTGTTTTTGCCCTCTGTGGAGATTCCAAAACTCCTCACAGTCCCACTGGTGAGAGGGCTTCCTGCTGTTTGGAAACTTCTTCTTCATGACTCCCTTCCCAGGACAGGTCTCAGTCCCTAACTCTTTGTCTCTCATTTTGTCTTTTATATTTTGTCTTACCTCCTTTTGAAGAAAATGGGCTACCTTTCTGGGTGCCTGGTGTCCTGAAACAGAGTTCAGAAGTTGTTCTGTGGAAGTTGCTCAGCATTCAAATGATCTTTTGATGAATTTGTGGGGGAGAAAGTGGTCTCCCCATTCTATTCCTCCACCATCTTAGGAACCCCCTCCCCACTGGCTTCTTGTATCTTCTATGTTCTAGATAATTGTACTGTGAAGCCTTCAGTCAGTTCAGCTCAGTTCAGTTCAGTCGCTCAGTCGTGTCCGACTCTTTGTCACCCCATGCTGCAACTCGCAGCACGTCAGTCCTCCCTGTCCATCACCAACTCCCGGAGTTCACTCACACATCGTCCATCAAGTCAGTGATGCCATCCAGCCATCTCATCCTCTGTTGTCCCCTTCTTCTTCTGCCCTCAATCCCTCCCAGCATCAGAGTCTTTTCCAATGAGTCAACTCTTCACATGAGGTGGCCAAAGTACTGGAGTTTCAGCTTCAGCATCATTCCCTCCAAAGAAATCCCAGGGCTGACTGATGTCCTTCAGAATGGACTGGTTGGATCTCCTTACTGACCCCTAAAGACAGAAGCTTGATACCCTTTTTATATTCTTGTGTGTGTGTTTGTTTTTTTTTTAATAGCTAAAGCAAAGAGAAAATTGATGGTCAAAAGAGGGAGCACCTCAAAACACCCAACATTTCCATAATATTATTAACAGTCTCTATGTTTGCTTTTCAGTTCAAACTGAGATTGAGTAAAAAGGTTTTAAAGAAAATGGCTTCCAAAAAGAAATATGCATTTAAAAGCTTTACATTTATGTGCATATATTGTTATTCATAAATTGCCTCACTTTAATGTAAATGTAATGAAGCAACATTTAAAGAAAGCCTTTTTCTCCTGTACTTTTATTCAGATGAAACAAGTTTTATATTTGCATATTTGGGTCATTGCAATAACTCTTTTCTATAAGATTCTGGTAATTAGTGCAACAAAGCTGGAAAGATCTTGCTTTCAGTGTTCTGGCTCACTTGTGACCTGTTTGTACAAAAGCTTTTAATGGAAATGTTTACTATTTCATTTTATACATAACCATGACAGTATTTTGACATTTACTGTTTTGTCATATTATCTTTCAGCTTTTTTTCTATTTGAGCAGAAACCATATGATAATTTGAAAAATCAAAAAATAAGCCTTACAAGAAATGAAAGATTTAAAATAATACTCTAAGTGCAGTCTCTACTTTAACAATTGACATAAGATTACGCAGATCATAAGCATGTTCTAATTTTACTTCTCAGGTGACACAATTTACATTAATAATTGTGAAAACTGAAAGTACTCCCAAGACATCTAAAAGCATTTTTTCAAAGCCCTGAATTTCATATAGACACTCTTTTTTTAAATTCACTGAATTATTTACCTTAGTATATCTAAATAAAACAGTCTTAAAATAACGAACTTATTTTAACTCCTAAATTTTTAAAATTGGCAAAGAGTGTACTGATGTGTCTTGTATGATGAACTTGGATTATAGATACCAGGTGAACAGATCCTAGGCTAGAGAAGAGAAGATGGGTGGACTTTGGAGGCTGGGGCTGGACAGGAAAATGGACAGATGAGAGTTGGAGATGAGAGAGCACTCATTTCTAGATAGCATGTAAAAGGAGTATAAAGATGATCATGAAATGTTAACTTTCCTGAATATTTGCATCTATTTTCTTTGTTTTTTTTTCCACTCCACTCTGTCTTATTAAAGATTTAGAGAATTAAAGGATCTATATAACACTTTTCCTTTGGAAATTTGACTCTAGAGATTGTATAATTTTAAGATTGTCTTCTCAGAATAAAACTATGCAAAGTTCAACTATTTTCATTTACATACTTGGAAAAAAATGAGTGAACTATTGAAATGCAACATTTCATGCTTATATGCTAGCGATGATCAGGAATTTGAGAGAAGTATACCAAAAATGTTGGCACTGTTTCAGGAAACTGTAAAAATTTCTTACTGACGGAGAGAAACAAGAGTGTCCTACTATCTCTTGAAAATTATTCCATCTGGCCTGATTGCATACTCTTGTCATTTTATTTTATACCTTTACTTAAATTTGTGAATGTGAGTTCATCTCAGATTTGGGATAAATGACACCCCCGTCACCCTGTATGAAATGTTAAGTGAAAAAAATAGAATTTATACAAAAGCTTATGCATCTAGATACTCTTTCTCTAAATGTGTTTTGATATGCACATAAACAGCTCCAGTCAGACCTAATGAGAAGAAAAGGCAGCAGCCTAAGATTGAGTGGAAATACAGTAACACTTACACTGGTCTTGTGTTATTTAGGGGATATAAAGAAATTGATTTTGTTCTCAATCCAACAATTTTGCGAGTAAATGAAATTCTTCTAGATAATTCTTCAAATTTAAACTTACTTTAAAAAAGAAATGTAAATCAAAATCAAAGAAAGTAAGAACTGTTTATTTAAAATATTAGGTAAGCTCGGGATTTCAATGAACTTCAATTTGGGATTATACTTCTTTCAGTGTACTTAAATTATGATTATGAAACTATTGGGAAATAATGGATATTTACCAAACACATGAAAATAATTATTCTTCTTATTGTGGCACCAAAGAACAGATGTCAACACTCAATCATGTAGGGAAAGATAGCTATTACTAGAAAGGAAATGAAAAACACAGCCAATACCAATGGATTTTTTGTAACTAAATTATCTGCATTTTGATCCAATGTATGAAAGAATGTATTCCAATTTAAATAGAAATTTAGAAGAAAGCTGGAAAGGACTTACAATAATTAGGATACCAGCTAATACAAAGGGACAGGTGTTAAATTTTCCATAGATTATAATTGTCTTTAAATAAGTTAAAATAGCCTATTCTATTGTAGAAATAATTTTAAATTTGGAAAACAGCTTAACTACATAGATTTATCTTTGTTATGGAAAGAAACACTTTGCAATGGGAGGCAGAATTCTCTTCCTTTATATTTTGAGGTCAATTATACTTTCCCACAAATTTTGGTCTTTTGGTAATCTTTTTGGATGTAAATACAAATCAAGGAAAAGATTGATCCAGAAAATAGTTAACTATCTGCAGCTTTCTGCAGCCCTTCTCAAACTCCCAGCAACCATTTTGAGTAGTAATGCCAGCTCTGGTTAAGAGGTAGAGGGTTTCAGAGAGCAATTTCAGGCATAGTATTAAAAAAAAAAATACTTTAAGAAGATTCAAATAGTTTGGTATTATGATTTCAGGTAATGACATATTTACCAGTTTATAAGAGAGAAAGCCAGAAAATTTAATTGTCCTTGGTATTTGGATAAATACAAAGCACTTCTTTTGCACACACATACTCAATGAGAGGGGTAAAGATATAGCATCTCATGACTTTTCAGTCTGTTGAGTACATGTGACATGCTGCTGTGCTTTGCTAAGTCACTTCATTCCTGTCTGACTCTGTGATCCTATACATTTTGTAACCTGCCATGCTCCTCTGTCCATGGGATACTCTAGGCAAGAATACTGGAGTGGGTTACCATGCCCTCCTCTAGGGAATCTTCTGGATCCAGGGATGGAACCCACATCTACTATGTCTCCCACATTGGCAGGAAGGTTCTTTTACCACTAAGTCCTATACATGTGATAGTTCCATGTATTTCAGAACTTTCTCATGATTCGCCTTTCCTTTGTCTTAAAGCTGTTTTACTTATCCATGATTTTAAGTGCAGTTTGAGTGTGGATGACAAAGAGCCCCACATTTGTTCCTTGTACCCCTTCCCCCATCAACAACCGCCTCTCTCTCTGACCTCTTTTCTTTATTGGAAAATAAATAAGTTTTCCTTAGATTATGAAGTGAAAGAAAGTAATTCAGTCTTGTCCAACCCTCTGTGACCCCATGGACTATAGCCTGCCAGACTCCTCTGTCCACGGAATTCACCAGTCAAGAATACTGGAGTGGGTAGCAATTCTCTTCTCCAGGAGATCTTCCCAACCCAGGTCTTCCGCATGGCAGGTGGATTCTTTACTGTCTGAGCCACCAGGGAATATCATTATATTGATATACAAACTGATTTGGTCAATTTTAATATTTTTAATATCCATGTATATACAGCTTTTACTACTTATATGCTCTAATGTTTAATGTTTTAATTGATCAAATTGGCTTAGAAACATCTATAAAAATTGGCTTGGTATATTGAATTCAAATGGAACATATAATTTTTCCCCTTAAAATAATGGAAATTTCTTTTTTTGTGTAATCTTTTTGCTGAATAGCAGATTTTTAGGAACATATCCAGTGGTTAGGTGAGAAATAGTGGTATTGTCAGGTGTAATAGCAGTGATAAAGATGCGTATTTAGTAGTTGCCTGAAGCATTTGAACCATCTCTTTATTGATGCTTAATCTTTATTGATGTTTTTAATTGAAGATGAGAGTAGAAGTTATTCTAATAATGACTAACTATAGATGGCATTAATTTCAACATTACCAAAAATTTTTAAATGTATTTTTTCAATCTTTGAATCAAAGACATCCATAGTTTCTACTTCTTAATATAAACTTGACTAACTCAAGTAATTAAATGAAATATTTTCGTAGCATGCATGTAATAAATTTGGTTGAAGCTGTGTTGTTGTTATTTGAATGATACATGAAACTACTTAGATAAGGCAGGCAACCTGAAATTCCTCTCATATGTGAGCATTACTAGAACAGAATTGAGCCATTCACACATAAATGCATCATGTGTTGGAAAAATTCATCTGTTTGGCTTTTTCAGGAAAATTGAGTCCCTACTAGAATAAAAGAGTAAGGTGTTTTAAGTGTAAATTATTGCTTACAAGAATGTGAAAGGAGCTTACATCAGTGAGGTTCTGGAAGTTTATCCCCACTCAATCACTAAGAACCCATCCTGAAGAGCAGGACACAGTAGAAGCTAGAACTCACAGAGAAACTGTTATGAAAGGAAATTCTTAAAGGTATCTGAATTCTGCAAATTCCTCACACCTGGATGCCATGACCTTTTGAGCAGAAGGACTTCTTTGTCTCTTCTGCATCTCGAATATGATAGGATTTGTCCCTCATTATCAAATTCTAGCCCATGACCAGATATGGAAGGAAATTCTAGAAAACATTGTCCCCAGCTTTAGAAGGGAGTGGTCAGTGGCTTTCAGTTACTGGACAATCAAGCACATTATCAAAAATGTTGTATCTGTAGATATAAGCAGATAGTCACTTTACAATGGCTTAATGAAATAACCAATTAATTATTGTTAGAGTTGGAATAAAGTCCTCCTATTTTCAGTCTTAGATAGTTGGATACTTACCAAAGTAATATTAGTTGACTGGATTTTGGGGTATGGCCTACAGTTTTTTCTTTTTTTTTCCTACTAGGGCTTGGCAACAATTTTTACCTTTTTAATATCCATGCTGTAGAGAATCAGTACAATTTCTAATGATAAATATAATTGGCTTGTCAATAAAGTAGTGGTTATAATCAAATAACACATTTACTTGCTATGTTATACACATCATGAAATTCAGTTTCCAAATAGATTTGGAAACTATCAATTTCTACCTTAAATATTCAGTTTCCCAAATGTATTTTTTTAAAGTTGAAATTAGCTATGGATGGGAAAAAAACGGTAGTAATAAAATATTTAGTATTGTTTTTTCTTGACAAATTGCTAGGTATGAAGAAGAAACTAAGGCTTTTATATAGCCAGCTTATTAAATTATCACCTTCAATTATCAATCTTATTTAAGGTAGGTAGGCTTTATGAATCCCTCTTTAAAGTTAAATAAAATGAAAAAAATTAAGTAACATATAAAATCAAGGATCTACTGAATACTGTATGCTAGAATTTGGATATAAATTAAAATTTGAGCTATTGTGAGTAAGCCTGAACTCATAATCTTCCATAATAATTCCTTTAATTTATAGGATAGGTATATATCTGATATGATCAAAATTTGGCATGTAACAGGAATATGGTTGGGAAGAGGTATATAAGAAGGCTAAGAAATGAGAGAATCATGTGAGAAATTTTGCTTCCTTGAGATAGCACACTTTTCTAGACCCCTTTCCTCTCATTATCCTTTTCTGATATTTATGAAACCTAGAGGAAACAATTAATGACTAAACTAAGACCTCAATAATCTAACAATCATTTTTATTACAGTCTGAGTGCCAATATAACACAGTTTGCAGCAGTTTGCTAAAATACAATTCTCCTCTGCCATTTATTTTTAGCATTCAGGGAAAGCCTTAAATAAGATTTAAAAATTCATTACTCAAGAAATAGGAAGGTAATGATTTCCAAATGACTTAATAATTTTGCATATTAAATATTATAGAACTTAGAATGTTTGGGAATACAGTATTAATTTACCTGAGAAGTTATTCCACAAGGAATATAAAACATGTGTTTCTAACTAAACTTACTACCTTAAAATCTTGATTAATGACAACTATGAAAAAAATCCCCTTAAAACCATAGACTAATTGGTTGAATATAAATTCTCTTAGGTCCGAAACAACAGCTGTGCATATACATTAAGGCAAAATATGAGGCAAGAGGAACAGATAACAGCAAATAAGTCTGTCATTTTATGTTGAATGATACAAGAATTCAAATGTTTCCTTTCTCTTCTGCATTAGGTTCATAGGCCCACATGTTCTATGTCAATGAGTAATGACTTGCTGTTCCTTCCCCTCCATCCCCATTTATGTTGCCTTTCGTCATTACAGTTCTCAGTGTCTGCTCACAACCTTGGCTGAGTTCAGCCTGCCATATGGAGGCAAATCTAGGGAGTAGGTATAATTTTCTCCCTATATGCCCTTGCACTTTGCTGAGCCTCCATTAAGCCAGATATAGCTTTAATATTTTTTTTACATATTTTTTGTATCTACAAGATTTAAAAAATACTGCATCCTATTTTGCCCAACTTTTACTGTCCCCATGCCATCTTTTTACCTGAATACAAGGAGACTGACATTTTTATGAGAAGTGAATGATGCAGGATACAAATTGAAAGGGCTTCCCTTGTCTCTGGCATAGTTCAGCAGTCTTTAAAAAGACTCACAGAGCCATTCCAGCCTGGTCTCCACATACTTCTATGGTTTCAATGCTCATCTTTCTTGCTTTTGCACTCCGTTCTTGGGTTTTTTGATTCTGCTCACATATCTCAGTCTTAGTAGTGGCTGTAATATCTCACTTGATCACTTTATCTCACTTCCTGCCCTGTTTTTATGAATACATCTTAGTCAATTTTTTTCAGGTATCACCTTAAAAGTCATGCTCTTTTGGTACTTAGGAATGTTTATCATCTCACCATGCTCCTGATTTTGTTTAGCTTCAGCTACTAGAGTATCACATTTTTTTCTCTTCTGTTTTAATTGCTTGTTTTCTGATTTATGTTGTAAGCACTCAAAGGAAAGACCACATCTGTCCTGCTCTCCATTTCAAATTTCACTCCTCACTCCAAAATATTGTTTGTTAATTAGTTATTTCTTCTTTGTAAATCCTTTGCCTAAAATGGTAATGTAATTGGATTGTCAACATTTAAATCAAAGATGTGGGAATGGGAATTTTCAGAGGGAATGATATAATATCATGTAAGAATTGAATCGCCAGTCTATGTCTGACGCAGGATACAGCATGCTTGGGGCTGGTGCATGGGGATAACCCAGAGAGATGTTATGGGGAGGGAGGTGGGAGGGGGGTTCATGTTTGGGAACGCATGTAAGAATTAAAGATTTTAAAATTTAAAAAAATAAAAAATAAAATAAATCTTAACTCTTACATTTATAATTATAAGAATATTTTTTCTAACTGAATTTCAAGTGTGTGAACGAAAATTAGCTTGTTCAGTTTGGTATTGTATTAGTAGTGCCCAAACTATGAAAACAAAAATGTTCTAGGTGTGTGTGTGTGTGTGTATAGTGCTTTGGCAGACACCACATTTACTATTTATACAATGCCTTAAAAGCATGCAGTAAAGAGGAAAACAATCAAGGAATAAGTTGGTTAATATATCCTAACAGATATATAGAACTTGAATATTCCCTTTTCTATCATATATTTCAAAATTAAGAAACAAAGCAGAGGAAAAAACAAACTTTGGATAAATAAAACAACAGAGAAAAATAAATATGTCTATATAACCTATGCATTTATTTTGGCCACATTAAATTTCCCTGAAGCACTATTTTGGCATACTACTTATTGAATAACAAATATATCACAAATAAATATTGACTTGGATAGGAAAACAGCTATGGCACCTAATTCTGGACTGTTATATGGATTTCTAAACTGAGTTGAGAATGAATTATGAGTTAATTTGGCCAAATAACCAACATGTCTTCTAATATCCTGCCCTGGATAGCATGAGAGAAAAGATTTCTTTCAGAGACATATGGACCTAAACATTTGAAAACTTACAAAGCCCTTCTTCATAATCATAGCTTTCCTAGTTTTTCTGAAATATGTTTTCCCACATTAAAACAATTGTGTGTGTATAACAATTGATTCAATGTGTGAAAAACATATATGTGTGTGTGTGTGTATACACACATATAATGATCTGAAGGAAGAAAGAAGTAGAATCATACAGGAGTTAATAGCTTATACTGTCTCTGCCTTAGATGTTAAATAAAATATATCTTTTGCCACTTGTATTAAGAATTTGGGTAAAATACTGAATTTTTCTCTATAATTTCCATTCTAGGATCATTTTAAGCATTCAGTGAAACAACGAACTTAATTAGTCCAGTACTTGGCTCAGTACTTATATTAGTAGTAGTAGTTGCATTGGTGTGATCATTTTTTTTTAAAAAGATCAATTTTATTTTTATTATGTTTTAGATTTCTAATTTGACTTACTAATAGTTCTTAGTCCCTTGAAAATAAAGACATATTTTCCATCACATAGTTTGTTATTCAGGGATAGCAAATGGAGAAAAATTATTTTCATAACATACACTTTTCCAGTGAGGAAATAAATTAACAGGGAATTAAATGTGGATGTATCAAAAATATATATTTCAAAAAATATATTTCCCAAACAAACAGAAACACAACAGCAAAATCCTTTATGAGCAATGTTAAGGAACTATTTCTTTTATCTAACACTTTAATTTTCTACTTTTTAAAGAAGCACTATCCTTAAACTAGTTTAAACTAGAGGATACATTGCAAAATGTCTGATCTCTTGCTCAATACTTATATTTATTCTGCAGAAGACATTTGCCATACAAAATTACAAGAAAATGGAACAGCTATAAAAATCTTCTGCATTGTAAATGGAACATTAAACAATGCGTGCTTTGTCACATTTCATTGGGACAGGTTAGAGATGTGACATCAAATAATACATTTCAGAGATGAGATAAGGAAATTAGATACTGAATGGTTTGTAACTCTCAATTTATAAAACTTTCAAATATTATTTAAGAAATGACATATCCTAGAAGAGCAACCAACAAAAGCTTCTTCTAAATTCTTGAATTAATAATTCTTCAATTAATATTTTTTATTTTTTGTTTTTTAATATAAATTTATTTTATTTTAATTAGAGGTTAATTACTTTACAATATTGTATTGGTTTCACCATGCAATTAACATTTTTTAAAGATAAAAAAAGTATTTTGTTCACTGGTATCTGAATCCCTACATAAAACCTTTGTTAGAGTCGCTGCCAAGCATAATCTGTGTACCTATTCAAGGTTGCATGATGCATTAATTACCTTTAAAAGTTTAGTTAAAATAAGAAATTGTATTGAGTATTCATAATTGATTCTTTCAAAATGTTCAGTAACAAACACAGTGAATGGGTATGTGTGAATGTTGTATTTCAGTTTTTTTTGAAATAAAAAAGTACACTTTTATTTTACTAATAAGAACCCAGTCTTATAGAACCCAAGATGAAAAATAAGGGTACAATCCCTAGGACAACGAATGTTGGATTGTTGATGGATTGGTAGGGTTTTTGGCAGCTTCCATCTCATAAGCAGCAGGGTATTCAGAGCTAGTAATGACGGAAATACTTTCAAAAGAGACCTGCAACTATAATGAATTATAAAGTATTTAGATGGGGAAGTTCAACCAAGCAGCTTTATGTCCTAAGGAGAAAAACAAACAAACAAAAATCAAAGAATCAAAATAAAAATCTTAAAGAAGACAAAAACTTCAACTTTACTTTAAACTAAAGTAAGCATACAGCAAAAATACTCATTGGAAAGACTCTGTTGCTGGGAGGGATTGGGGGCAGGAGGAGAAGGGAATGACAGAGGATGAGATGGCTGGATGGCATCACTGATGCAATGGACATGAGTTTGAGTGAACTCCAGGAGTTGGTGATGGACAGGGAGGCCTGGCGTGCTGCGATTCATGGGTTCGCAAAGAGTCGGACAGTTTAGACTGAGCGACTAAACTGAACTTACTATTACTTATTGCAATAAAATATAATACCCAACATCTTAAAAAAATAAAAAAGAATGGACAGGAAATAAAATCCATATATATAATAGTGACATAGTAATTCTTTTTGATTTTCAGAAGTTTAAGGCATATATAATTTTATTTTATTTTATTTTATTTTTAATTTGTATTTTTACTTTATTTTACTTTACAATACTGTATTGGTTTTGCCATACATTGACATGAATCCGCCACGGGTGTACATGAGTTCCCAACCATGAACCCCCCTCCCACCTCCCACCCCATATCATCTTAAATAGTTGCTTTCTATTTGGAAATTTTGAATGTATACTTTATGAAATAATTCTTGATACTAATAAACTGAAATGTCAGACTATACTAGTATTATGGAATTGTAAACATCCAAATAACCATTCAATATTTATTTACTGGGCCTTTCTGTGAAAGACAAATGTTAGATAAAATGAGAACTTAAGAATGTGTACTAATTGTTTATTCCTGCCTGAGCCAAGTTGGCTGCCTTGTGTAGAAACAGGTGAGTGGGCAACTGATGTAAGATATTCACTCTGTGGGCTTCCAAGGTGGCTCAGTGGGTAAAGATCCAGCTGCAGTGCTGGAGATACGGGAGATACTGTTTTGATCTCTGGGTCAGGAAGATCCCCTGGAGAAGAGAATGGCAGCCCACTCCAATATTCTTGCCTGGAGAATCTGATAGACCGAGGAGCCTGGTGGGCTACAGTCCATAGGGTCACAAGAGTTGAACACAACTGAAGTGACTGAGAATGCACGCATGTATTCACTCTGTACTTTCGATAAAGTGCTTCTTATATTATTCACAAAGGAGAGCCATTAATTCTCCTCAAAAGATGAAATGTGAACTGAAACTTACAGGCAAATGTATGATTCTAGCTGATAAAATTTTGTAATCAGTCTGAGTTTGGGAAATGAAATATAAAAATCATAGTTGACAAATGTACAAGGTATGTTCAAGAGACAGATAAACCCGGTTTATCAAGATGAGTGAATGCAATAGCTTGGTTTCAGGAAAGAGGAGTTTCAGGAAAGGGGAGGATGGGGGAATTATAAATGACACTGCACAGAACAAGCAAGCCTGGGTTGGATAATAGAAAACCATGAATGGAACCTCATTCTTTGAAATGTGGAAAACTAATGTAGATTGTTGGGAATGGAAGTAACATGATCACAGAGGGCAAATCTGAAAGAATTCCGTCAAGGTGGTTCGTATTCTAAGGAAAAAGGCAACAATACTCTGAACTATTATGTGTTGGAAAGGAGGGATGAAAAGATATTTCTGGGTTAGAAATAATGTTTATTCATCGTTGAAAAATGTTTAATGTCACGTGTCACACGCTGTTCTAAGACCTAGTGATATAATAGAAAGATTTTCAAAACAAAGAAGTTTCCGACTCCCCACTCTAGGGGAGCTTATGTTCTAAATCAGGCTGGTCAGGAAAGGCTTCTCCAGGAAGGTGATGTAAAACATAGAACGTGATAGTAAAGAAGCAGTCGGTCACAGGACAATAGACGGAAGGAGTACTTCATATGAAATATGCAGTTGGTGCAGGACTTCCCTGGTGGCTCAGACGTTAAAGAATCCGCCTGCAATGTGGGAGACCTGACTTCAACCCCTGGATTGGGAAAAAACCCTGGAAGAGGGCATGGCAACACACTCCAGTATTCTTGCTTGGAGAATCCCCATGGACAGAGGAGCCTGGTGGGCTACAGTCCATGGGGTCTCAAAGAGTCAGACAGGACTGAGCAACTAAACACAGCACAACAACTGGTGCCAAGGAAACTGAGAAGGAAACATGGAAACTTGGTGTTTTCAAAGGATAGGAAGAAGGTCTCTATGCCTGGAGCCTGAGAGACAGAGGATGGAATGGTCAGAGGAAGAAGTAGATAGAACTTTATAAGCCACCATAGAGTACTTTGATATTTTTTGTTTGTTTAGTCAGTTTGAACTGGAAGACAGTAAGTAGAAAAGTGGCAGATTTTATTTAGTGGTTTTATAATCTTACTCAAGCTGTCTTATTTTTAAAAAAATAGGTATTACAAAGTCAGATGAATAGTAGATGATGTCTCCAGTGCTTTGGCTCTGTCTGACCTGAATTGTGGTTCCACAATGAAAAAAGAAAAAGAAGAGGCTTAGGAATTAAAATAATGTTTGTTTTTTCTCTTACTTTTGAGTGTAAAAGTATAACATTAGAGATGCCTAGGAGAAAAATGTCACAGAGGACAAGGGCTGTAATGACATATGCTATAGAGAAATCAAGAGTGATGAAGACAGAGAAGATGTAGATTGATTTATCAATTATAAGGTCGTTGTAAATCATCCCAATGGCACCTTGCTAAAGCAATGCGAATGGAAGCCAACTTATTAAGGTTAAAATGGAGATGAGAAGAGAAGCTATCTAATGAATCCTATTTATAAAAATTTAGCCATGTAAAAAAGGAAAAGATTCAGGTCTTTCAGATATTTTATAATGCTAAAAGAAAGTCTTTAAAATTGAACATAAAAAATCTGATCTCTAGTTTTTTTGACCAACTCTCTGCATTTTCAGTTTTAGAAGTAATGTGCCACTTGTCATGTTTACAGATATTTTAAATTTAGAAACAAATTGGTTGTACATAATACTTTGATTTTCTTTGATTGCTTGATATAATGAAAATGAATGAAAATATTTAAAATATGGAAAGTAATTTAATACATATAAATTTAATTTATATGATTTTATTATTGTCCTATTAAGAAGTTCATTGAAGGACACTATTATTAATTTAATAGGGTCATTAAGTAAATGCAAATGACCCAAAAATGAAGCTTTAAATAATGTTTCCAAGGTTTTGCCTCCTCCCATATCAAAGGTAGTTAAACTCAGTTTGAAAGGCAAACTTCTGGTTTAAAATGGTATGACTAAATATTTCTAAGAAATATTTTGCAGCTCAAATGACAGAAAGAATTGTCTGTGACTCCAAAGCACCTTTTGGTGTATTTCCTCACTTGATCCCCAAGACAGCCTCATAAGTATGCAAAGTTGAGATTGAATCTTAATGAGGATGAATCAAATTTTACAGTTTAGCAATAGTAGAATTAACATTTTTGCCTCTAGTTTTATGATACTTAAATTGGAGCTTTTGCCAAAAAGCAATGTCTAAATATATTTTAAGAAAGCCAATAATGAATCCAGTAAATCTTACAATTTATTATTTTTTCCTGTCATGGTTTCTAGAAAGTTCAGAAATCAATTTTATAATTACAGGGGTCATATATTATTTTAATACTTTATCATTATTTTACATTGCTTTATCATTGTGTGTGTAACCATTTTTGGTTGTCATTTGATAAGAAAGTGTGTTGTATTTGAAACTAAACACAATGATTATAAAGGATGAATAAACAAATGAATGAAAGTACCGAATTTTCCCTTGAATTTTGGTATATATTGAAGAGCTCTTTATTCAGCCATTTCCATTCTAGTAGCATATTCAAATACTATTTATTTAGTAAATATTCACCAACTAGTTATTAAGCATATTAATTAAAAGAACAATATGACACATAGTATGAGCAGAAGATTCTTTTCAAGGGAGAGCTGTCTGGTTATTCATGAAGAGATTCAACAAAATGGTCTTTAAATAACGTGAGTAGGTATCTAAGTTTTAGAATTAAAACCATGACTTTTCTGGCAAATAGTAGCTCCTTCTATTAAGGGTGTATATAACCTGTATAGCCAGGTTAAAAACAATACTTTGATATAAATCAGCTCTACAATGTATTCACTTAAAGTGAAAATATATCTGCTGAAGGAAATGCACTTGTATCATCTGCTAAGTGCTTCTTTTTTGTTAAAAAACAACATGGGAAAGCCAAATTATCATCATAAATCATACATTTGTTGGTAAGACCCCCCCCAAGAGTAAACAAATAAAAGTATTATTCGCTGCATTGCATGGTGAAATGGAGAACTAAACATGTTTTATTTATGTATTTTTACAACCCCATTACTGTTACTGTTAGGGCTTCCCAGTGGCACTATTGGTAAAGAACCCATCAGCCAATACAGGAGACATAAGAGATTCGGGTTCCATCCCTGGGTTGGGAAGATCCCCTGGAGTAGGAAATGGCAATCCAACCTGGTATGCTTGCTTGGAAAATCCCATGGACAGAGGAGCCTGACAGGCTACAGTCCATGGGTCTGCAAAGACTCAAACAAGAACAAGTGACTCAGCACACACAGATAGAATGAAGATATCTTCTTGTTCTTACTAAAATTAAATGTCTTAATTTTTATTAAGATAAACATTAATAAATTAGCTTATTCTCCAAGATTGGTACTAAAAGGAAGTGGGGCATACTTTTCATTGGTTTTTTTATGTTATTGATTTTCCATTTGTGAAGAATCCTTGTGAATTGTGACCCAATAATAAACCATAGGGTGGCAAAGAGTACGAAATGTCTCAAGTGACTTAGCATGCAGCAGGCTCAACCCTATTACTAGTATAAAGTACTTGTAATTTATTTTTGGTAAGACAGCTTTGTAAACCATTGGGACAAGCCAGTTATATTCTTTAGCCTTAGAATTCTTTGCCCTGGACCTTGGACTAGATCTGGAAATTCCTTTCTCAGTGAATGTTCTTCTCATATATTCCAGCAGAAATAACATCTGCAGTGGATTGAAAAAATTTTAAATTAATTCTACTATTTCATTTGGTCTTTCTAATATGTATCAGTGTCCTATGCATCATTCTTTTTGTTGAAGGTGATTTTGCATATATCTGATATAATAAATTATGAAATGGCTATATTAGTCACAGAGCAACTTTATTTTCTCATTTGCAAGTTCTTAGAGACATTTATTCTCTTACTTATGAAAATAAATAAATATAATATCACCATCAAATATATATAGCAGTATATCTAAAGTATATTTTAAATATACTTCCCTCAGGCTTAGCCAGTAAATCATCTACCTGAAATGGAGGAGACCTGGGTTCTATTCCTAGGTTGGGAAGATCCCCTGGAGAAGGAAATGGCAACCATTCCAATATTCTTGCCTGGAGAATCCCATGGGCAGAAGAGCCTGGTGGTCTACAATCCATGGGGTCACAAGAATCAGACATGACTTAGTGATTAAAATCAAACAAACAAAAATATATTTATAAAGTATATTTTCAATATACTTTTAAAATGCATATTTTTGAAAGTCCTATGCTTTTTTTGGAAAAGGTGACGGCAGAGGATGAGATGCCTGGATGGCATCACCGACTAGATGGATGTAAGTCTGAGTTAACTCCAGGAGTTGATGATGGACAGGGAGGCCTGGCGTGCTGCGATTCATGGGGTCACAAAAAGTCGGACACGACTGAGCAACGAAACTGAACTGAACTGAACTGATGCTCTTTTTTAAATAAAATTGATAATAATTATCCACTGGCAAAATATACAAGCAAACAAATCCCACATCCAGGGACACTGGATCTGATTCCACAGTTATTTAGAAATCATTGATCCATTTTTAATAATGATTCAATTATAGTTTTATTATATGATCTTCCCTGGTATGTTTCCTTCCTTAATTTGGCATTAACTATTAGTTTAATTTTAAGTAAATTTTAATTTTTCAAGTGAAAAAATATTTCTAATAAGATTAGGTAAATGATAATGCGTCTGCATGGTAAATACTGTATTAAAGAATATTGTTTGAATTGTATCAATGTGTCTGTTTCACTAATAAAGTAGTGTAAATTTAGATGTATTCAAAATAAAGGCATAAGTGTATCACTAAATTGATTATTATTCAACATTTCAGCAGGCTTTCTCAATCTTTCCACACCTCTTATCTCAGTGAGTAACTGAACATATGGCTTTGTAGGATTCTCTGGAGACTGAAGAAAGGAGTGATTTTTTTTTTTTTCCTTGTAAGAAATTGATTCCAGTGTGCGTGGTGAGCTTCCGGGTCTGTGTGTCTCTGTGAGTACTTGAATATGCTGCACAATATGAACCTGGGGATTTTTGCTAAGGGAAAGCATGTAGCTATCCATCACGGGGTAGGGAACGGGGGTAGTGACTTACAGAGTGCTTCTTCCGCTTTCTGGAATTAAGTCTCCAAATGTGGAAAGTTACTGAGTAAAGGTAATGAGGTCATTCATACGATACGATAACTGTATGACTACAGCTATGCACAAAGGATATATAGACATACATGCATACACACAAACATATGAAGAATTTACTCTCTCAAGAAATAGTATGTGAATATATACATACATATATATATGGTAAAAGATACATATAAATATATGATAAAGTTTAGGTCATTAAAATATGTTAGGGTAAGGTTTTTTAGAAAAGTCAAACTCAAATTCAATGCATGCAACTATGATTTCAAGCAGTAATGGAGAATTTATGCTGGTCTAAAAAGTTATTTACATGATTATTTAAATACATGGTGGTGGGTGTTAAGTCCTTATGGTATTAGGAGTTTATCACTTAAACCTTTAAGTGGAATCACAGCAGTTTGTTTTAAAAGTCAATATATAGAATTCATTTATAATTGTTGAAACAAGATGAATAATTTTTTATTTCATCTTAAAAATATGAGTATATCTGTTGCTTTTAAAATTCTTTTAGGAAGTAATTGAGTAAAGAAATTGAAAAATACTGTTGAAATATATAAGTTGAGATGGAATAAAATAGGTCATAGCATGATAAAAAGAAAGTGGACTGATGTATTTCATATTTGGAGAGAGGATTCAGTAAGGCACAATAATTGACTGCCTGAAGCAGGTTAATGTGGGGCAAAGAAAGAGGTGTTAAATATCATGGTAGCTTTAAAGTCTGAATATCAAGAGTACTGGAAGATCTGAAGTGTCAGAAGGTAGTTTTAAACTTTTCTTGGTTTCCATTTGGCAGAATTCACCTAAAAAGATTCAGGGACATGAGTCAGTTAGGTCTTCCAAACTATTTAGCCATTTATCTAGTCAGGTTAATTTAAGTACTAAGATATCTCAGCAGTTAAAATTTGTTATTATAATTAAGGAAAATAAACACATTACCTTTATCAACTGAAGTTACAGTCTGAATCATCTAAACTTTTAATTCACAAGAGTTTACTATCTCAGTATTTTCCTTAATCTATTGTTACTGTTTTATTTGGTTTAAATTGAAAATTTTGTAAGATCATAAAAGCTGCTCACCATCACTCCTTCTAGCACCTCAGCTTTTATATTCAAATTTCCCATGTTAATATTTTGCATGTGGCTATTAGTACAGTTCTAACTAAAACTATATACACTTGTATAAACATACCCTCACACTCATACACACATCTACTTAAAGTCAGCTTCAGAAAATAACTTGATATATACTTAAGTTTTCTAAATATATTGTGTAAGAGTAAAAATTATGAATAAAACTTGATTCTGCACATACGCTGTTCACTGACAAGTAGAAAGGATAGATCCAAAATATAATTCAATAGTGGGGTAATATGAAAAAAATATTGAATAAATTTCAACATACAGAGGCAAAGTGATCCTGGGGTACTAGAAATATGTGAAGGAGCCTTCAAAAGCAAGGTGAACACTGAGGGAAGCTAAAGGAAATATAAAGTCAATCCAATCAAATCAACTAAATCAAATCATATAAAGTAAAATAAAATGAAATAACAGATACATGTGAAGAACTTAATGACTTTGAGGGGTTCAAGACTGCAGTGGAAGAAGTAACTGCAGATGTGGTAGAAATAAACAAGATAACTAGAATTAGCAGTGGAGCCTGAAGAGGTGACTGAATTGCTGCAATCTCAAGGCAAAACTTTCATGGATGAGGAGCTGCTTCTTATGGATAAACAAGGAAAGTAGTTTCTTGAGATGGAATCTACTCCTAGTGAAGATGCTGTGAAGATTGTTCAAATGACATTTAGAAGGTTGTTTAGTCATTCAGTTGTGTCTGACTTTTGAGCCCATGGACTGCAGCACGCCAGGCTTCCCTGTCCTTCGCCATCTCCCGGAGCTCACTCAAACTCATGTTCATTGAGTCAATGATGCCATCCAAAAATCTCATCCTCTGTCATCCCCTTCCCTCCACCTTCAATCTTTCCCAGCATTAAGGTCTTTTCCAGTGAGTTGGCTCTTCACATCAGGTGGCCAAAGTTTTGGAGCTTCAACTTTAGCATAAGTCCTTCCAATGACTATTCAGGATTGATTTCCTTTAGGATTAACTGGTCTGATCTCCTTGCAGTCCAAGGGATTCTCAAGAGTCTTCTCCAACACCACAGTTCAAAAGCAGCAATTCTTTGGTGCTCAGCTTTCTTTATGACCCAACTCACATCCATACATGACTACTGGAAATACTGTAGCTTTGACTAGATGGCCTTTTGTTGGCAAAGTGATGTCTCTGCTTTTTAATACACTGTCTAGGTTTGTCATAGCTTATTTTCTGATTTAGAATATGACAGAAACTTAGTCAATAAAGCAGCAGAGCTTGAGAGGATTGACTCTAGTTGTGAAAGAATTTCTTCTCTGGGTCAGATACTATTAAACTGCATTGCATGCCACAGAGAAACCTTTGGTAAAAGGAAGTGTGAATCAATGCAGCACATATGATTGTTGTCTTATTTGAAGAAATTTCCATAGCCACCTCATAGCCACCTCAACCTTCAGCAACAACCACCCAGATCAGTCAGCAGCCACCAACATCCAAGTAAGACCTTCCACTTTAAATTAAGTATTTTGTTCTTATAGACATAGTGTTATGACACAATTAATACAATACAGTATTTTTTCAATATTACTTTTATATGCACTGAGAAGCCAAACAAAATTCATGTGACTTTTTTTTATTAAAATACTCTATTCCGGTGATTGGAACCAAACGCACAATATCTCAGAAGTATTTCTGTTTCAAACCCCAATCTAATCTAGCCACCCTGTCTCACCTGAGGAGGGAAAAAAATACTCAGAAATACTTGTGAGGTTCACAGTCCAGAGGAATAAAATCACTAAAATTGAGACCTAATCACAGAATGCTTGCCCTTCACTGCTGAAGACTATAGCACTAAAGGCCTGTTTCAAACAATTCCTTTTATCGAATTTGACCAATTCCCAATCCAATGAAAATGAAATAAAATCAAATCAGTCCCATCAAATGATTTTATCATTTTGTGATGGGAATTCAGAATTTATAATTAAAATGAAAGAGTAGACTGGTGTTTCTGAAACACTACTCAACTAGCAGTATGAAGAATGCACTGGCAGGGTACTAAGGGCAAAAATGAAAGCATATATTTTAGGTATTCATGCTAACATGATTTCAATTCTTTTAGTTGTCAGCAATTAATAATTTGTTCAACTTTATTACCACGAGGAACATCAAGTTACATATTAGAAGAAAATAAATGTACTCTATCATTTACTTCTGATAAGCCTGATGTTAATATCATGCATTTAAGTATGGATTTTTTTTTTTTTTGCCTTCAAAGTTTCTCTAGGGGAGACCCCCTCTCCATCCTATTTTATTTTATTTTATTTTATTTATAAATTAAGAAAAAAAAGCCAATTGATTGAGGAAAGCAGAAGATTTTGAAATGATTTTCTGAAAATGTTCAAACTCACTTGGGAATTTTACTTATTGTTCTTTTAAAAGCTACTACTTAGTGTTTACTTATTGTTCTTTAAAAGCTGCTACTTTATTGGAGCCTACATTATGCTCAAGGAAACCACTAATAAACAGCAATAATAATGACATGGTAAATTGTCTCTAGTGGATTCCTATACATTTTAATAATGACTTGTAGAACAAGATTAAGCTATATAGTTAAGAATAATCAGAAAGCATGTATAAAGGTGACATCCTTTATTGTCTTATTTCATATTATCGGAGATTGATACATTGTGGGTGTAATAAAAAAAAAAACCTATTCAAGACAATGGTATTAAAAAGAAATCTATAATTACAGCAAGGAAAACAAGTCCAGAAAGCAGAAACAATAGGTGAATTTAAAGTATTCATAAAAAAACATTCATTTTGGGAATTTTTGAACATTTGAGATTCTGTGCCATGCACCTAAAATATTAAGGCATACAAAACACTTGCATAATTTCACCATGGTTTGACTTTTTGCACAGCTGGATTTAGTTTATCGCTTTAGCAACATGGATTCTCATCAACATAGTCTACATTTGATTTCAAGATTTTGTGTTAAAAGCACTGGAGAAGATTTGAACAATTGGGGAATAATTTCTTGAAATGTAGATTTTGTCAGGCAGGATTACCATAAATAGCCTTTGATATTTTCATTTAGAAAAACTGTCAATATATAAATATCCAAATATTCAGAAAGCCAGGATTATAAAAGTCATGATGCTTCTTTAATCTGTCAGGCTGCCTTTTTAGGGAAAGTGTTGTTGTTCAGTATCCTTAAAGTTTAACACTATAATTTGTCTACAAATGTGGTAATAGAGTTTGGATTCATGGACCTTAATTTAATGTGTAAAATACTGAGAAAAATTTCCAGAGCATTCCCAATGGTATGTATTGAAAGCTAAGTTATATTGGATAATTAGCTTTAAAATGTATATACTATTTATAGTTTGAAACAGATCCCATATTGCATTATCACTCCCATTTTACAAGTGGGAAGAGTGAGGTACAGTGAATGTTAATTGTTTGGATCAGAAAGTAGCATTCAGAAACATTAAAAAAAAAAATATATATATATATGTGCTTTCTGTTCCCTTTTGTAGAATCCATTTTCCATGTGGATAGGAATTATCAAAGCCAAAACTGCACTGGGCAGAGCTTTAGAGGTAAGAAATATTTTATTCAAGGCTATTCATAAACAAATGGGACCTAATTAAACTTAAAAGCTTCTGCACAACAAAGGAAACTATAAGCAAGGTGAAAAGACAGCCTTCAGAATGGGAGAAAATAATAACAAATGAAGCAACTGACAAACAACTAAGCTTAAAAATATACAAGCAATTATATACAGCTCAATTCCAGAAAAATAAACCACCCAATCAAAAAATGGGTCAAAGAACTAAATAGACAGTTCTCCAAAGAAGACATGCAGATGGCTAACAAACACATGAAAAGATGCTCAACATCACTCATTATCAGAGAAATGCAAATCAAGACCACAATGAGGTACCATTTCACACCAGTCAGGATGGCTGTGATCCAAAAGTCTACAAGCAATAATTGCTGGAGAGGGTGTGGAGAAAAGGGAACCGTCTTACACTGTTGGTAGGAATGCAAACTAGTACAGCCACTATGGAGAACAGTGTGGAGATTCCTTAAAAAACTGCAAATAGAACTGCCTTATGACCCAGCAATCCCACTACTGGGCATACACAGTGAGGAAACCAGAATTGAAAGAGACACGTGTACCCCAATGTTCATCGCAGCACTGTTTATAACAGCCAGGACATGGAAACAACCTAGATGTCTATCAGCAGATGAATGGATAAGAAAGCAGTGGTACATATACACAATGGAGTATTACTCACCCATTAAAAAGAATACATTTGAATCAGTTCTAATGAGGTGGATGAAACTGGATCCGATTGTACAGAGTGAAGTAAGCCAGAAAGAAAAACACCAATACAATATACTAACGCATATATATGGAATTTAGAAAGATGGTAACGATAACCCTGTATGCAAGACAGCAAAAGAGACACAGATGTATAGAACAGTCTTTTGGACTCTGTGGGAGAGGGACAGGGTGGGATGAGTTGGGAGAAGGGCATTGAAACATGCGTAAGATCATATATGAAATGAGTCGCTAGTCCAGGTTCAGTGCATGATACTGGATGCTTGGGGCTGGTGCACTGGAACGACACAGAGGGATGGTACGGGGAGGGAGGAGGGAGGGGGATTCAGGATGGGGAACACGTGTATACCTGTGGTGGATACTTGTTGATGTATGGCAAAACCAATACAATGCTGTAAAGTAATTAACCTCCAATTAAAATAAATAAATTTATACTAAAAAAAGGCTATTCTAATAGCAGGGATGGAGGGAGAGACCAGAAAACAGTCCAAACTCAAGTCTACTGAAAAAATAATGCAGAAATTTTTAAGAGGGTGACCAGGGGATGTTCATGAGCCACCCATGTTTGCAAATAGTTCTCTGGAATTCTGTATAAATTTGAACTTGATAACTTAATTTCTTATACTTCATTCTTGGAAAACAATCCAAGAATCACACAAATATATTTTTGCATATTCTATTTAATCTAGCATTATTTATGATAGTGCAAATCTGGAAATTTTCCAGCTGTGCAGCACAAGGAAATTGGTAAACAAACCATTGTATCCAAATGAGAACACACGATATAACCATATAATGGTGTTTGAGGGGTGTATTATTATCATAGTATAATATTCATCATAGTAATTAAATAAAATCTATGCAGATTATACACATATTTATATTGAGCATATACCTAGTTTTGAAAAACTATTGCACTTATTAGAAAACATAGACTCAGATGGGATAAATATTTAGCAGTTTTTAGTTTTGAATCATGAAACTGGGGTGTTATTTTCCATAATTATTGTATTTCTTAATATTCAAAAAATAAAACTTTTTTGCATAATAATGAAAATGAAGAAAACAGAGCAACATTAAAGGGGAGAGAAAGAAAAATATATGAGAGGTATTTGAAAATATGAAAAATATGAAACTACAAATGAGGTTAAAAAGATTATTGATTTCATAGAAAATTAGTATTCTATTAGTAACAGGTTGTTTATTTAGGATTATTTTACTTGTGACAAATAGAAAAAGTCATTTCTCACTATGTAAATCTTAACAGTAAAAGAATTACATATATATGATATATAATTATATGCTAACTATAAATGTACTTAGAAAAATATATATTGATACATATTAGATGAATACATGCTTGTGGCCAGATCAGCGACATCTTAATGCAAATAGCTAGCTTTAGTCACAACTGAAATTGGGTCATCAGGCCTGTCACTGTTGTTTTTGCTTTTATGCTGTCTGTATTTTCTGGTAGGTGCAAACTTTGGTGCCACTGTGTTGAACATATTTTTGTTTGTTAACAAATTAATATCCAAGTACAAGCTGGAAGTGCATTCTGTCTCAATATGTATATTCAAGATGATCAAACATCTTGGCCAGGAAATATGATATTCTAATTGGACAAGTTTAGGTTGATTTCCTCAGCACTTCCATTACAAGAAGTGAAGGAGAGGAGAGATGAAACTCCAGATGAAAATCAGGATTCTCTTTAATACATGTGAAAGAATTCAGTGTATGAGAAGAATCAGCTGGTAACTAAAAATATGAATTTTACAGGTATAAGTTAGAGATTGTAACTAGCTAGTTAGAAAACTACCATGAGTATTATAATTATTGTACTGCTATTGCTACTGCTGCTAAGTCGCTTCAGTCGTGTCCGACTCTGTGCGACCCCGTGGACTGCAGCCTACCAGGCTCCTCTGTCCATGGGATCTTCCAGGCAAGAGGACTGGAGTGGGTTGCCATTGCCTTCTAGTTAATGTATAAACAACATGAATTAATGCAGAAATATTAATATTTATATCACAATAAAATATAAAATGTGTTAACTATGTAGAAGAGTATTAATTGAAGGTTAGCATGACAATGCATAGTAATTCTGTTAATGAAAACACAAATTAAAGGATGTTTCTAACATAACCTCACAAGATTTATGTGGTTTTATGTTTTGTGAAAAAGTATTCAACTAAAATTAAACTTTATCTCCTTGAAAAAGTCAGTTTTAGAAAGTAATGAATAAGTGCAAATGTACAGAACTAAAGAGAAATATTTTTAGATAATTGAAGTTTATGGTTTGAAAATTTTTAAGTAGAAAAAAACAGTGAGTCAAAACTCATTTCTAAAATCCATTTGATTCTTAGTACAACATATACTTACAGCACCTTGCCTGATAATCTGTAGAGGTAAATCTGAAGAAAGTCCTGCTTTACAGAATCCAAGCTCAGAGCAAGACTACTTGAGCTTGAATTTCATCTTTATTGTTTATCATCATGACTTAATCTCATTGTGCTTCAGTTTCTTTATCTGAAAGTAGAACTTAATTCAGCATTTCAGTTTAGTTCAGTTCAGTTCAATTCAGTCGCTAAGTCGTGTTGACTCTTTGCAATCCCATGAACTGCAGCACACCAGGCCTCCCTGGCCATCACCAACTCCCGGAGTTCACTCAGACTCATGTCCATCGAGTTGGTGATGCCATCCAGCTATCTCATCCTCTGTCATCCCCTTCTCCTCCTGCCCCCAATCCCTCCCAGCATCAGGGTCTTTTCCAATGAGCCAGCTCTTCCCATCAAGTGGCCAAAGTATTGGAGTTTCAGCTTCAACATCAGTCCTTCCAAAGAACACCCAGGACTGATCTCCTTTAGGATGGACTGGTTGGACATCCTTGCAGCCCAAGGGACTCTCAAGAGTCTTCTCCAACACCACAGTTCAAAAGCATCAATTCTTCAGCTTTCTTCACAGTCCAACTCTCACACCCATACATGACTACAGGAAAAACCATAACCTTGACTAGACGGACCTTAGTTGGCAAAGTAATGTCTCTGCTTTTGAATATGCTGTCTAGGTTGGTCATAACTTTCCTTCCAAGGAGTAAACATCTTCTAATTTCATGGCTGTGATCACCATCTGCCGTGATTTTGGAGCCCCCCTAAATAAAGTCTGACACTGTTTCCACTGTTTCCCCATCTATTTCCCATGAAGTGATGGGGCCTGATGCCATAATCTTCGTTTTCTGAATGTTGAGCTTTAAGCCAAATTTTTCACTCTCCACTTTCACTTTCATCAAGTGGCTTTTTAGCTCCTCTTCACTTTCTGCCATAAGGGTGGTGTCATCTGCATATCTGAGGTTATTGATATTTCTCCCGCCAATCTTGATTCCAGCTTGTGCTTCTTCCAGCCCAGCGTTTCTCATATTGTACTCTGTATATAAGTTAAATAAGCAGGGTGACAATATACAGCCTGACATACTCCTTTGGAATTAAATGGGTTATTCTCATACACTCACACAAGCATACATGCATTTATACATATGTACAGATTAAGACAACAGTGTCTGACATATGGAAAGCATTTCAAAATATTTGGAGAAGGTAATGGAACCCCACTCCAGTACTCTTGCCTGGAAAATTCCATGGACGGAGGAGCGTGGTAGGCTGCAGTCCATGGGGTCTTGTTAATAAAAATCAGTCATATTAGATATTAGCATCTTGAAACACAGCTATTTCTTAATAAAACTGATCATTTTACAAAAAAAAAAAAGACAATACATGATCCAAGTTTAACTTATTTCAATTTAAACTTGTTTGCTTGCTGCTTGGTTACAAGTAAATTGTAAACATTAAAATTAATTTTCTGTAAAAAATTTTTGTAAAATTTTCTTCAAAATAATTTGGTAAACCACTGTTGTGCACTATAATTGGCCAATGACAACAAAATTCCAATAATCACCGAACAATTGAAAGCAGTTTGTGCTATAACCACAGTTATTTAAAACAGAAAGTGTCTTCATCAGGATATCTATTTTTGTATCTATACTTGTCTACCTCATAATATTTTAAGAATTTTATGTCATTATTCAGAAATTACATTCTCTAACTACCATCAAGTCCCCCTTGAAAAAAACAAATTAATAATGAATGAGACAAAAATTGTAAGCACTAGCGTTCTGTGTTTTCACACTGACTTAGGAGAGCTAACTGGATTTCCCTAACCAGTTTCAGAGATAGTAAGAATGCTATTTCTCAGAGAAGCAAATTATGCTGAAAATAAGGGCAATTTGATTCAGTAGCTTTTGAAAGAGCAGAGACAATTTCAGACCACATCCAGGACCTGTTTGAAGAGTGTTAAACTTCATATGGGTCATCACTCTGCCTAAATCTGACTATAGTCTTAAAAACGTCATTGTGAGTATTTATTCCCTACACACTAAAATATTGAGCTTCAGTATCTCAGGTGAAAACAGTGTGGCACGTAGAGAAAACTGAGCTGTTTCAAGCAGTGTTTGGATGAGACTCTAGCAAGACTCTGAGTGAAAGTATCTTTCACTTATGTCGTAAGTAAAATATCAGAAAGATGGAGTTTATTCTTAACTGAAAAATATCACTTGAAACAGCAGAATTGGTGAGTGGCGTATCTATTTCCTTTTGTAGACCAAGTCACTTGATATTTTGCATCTGGTATCAACAGTTAATAGGTGACTGCATAGAACATGGAAAATGATAGAGGGACAACTTATGGAGTGTTTAGTCCTTAACCTATTTCTAAATGATTGGCTCAACCAGAAACTTAACACTAGCGGGGACTTTTTGTCACGTCTATGACACTGCCATATTCAGTCTTGTCCTTCCTTAACTATGGAAATTATTATTAGAGAACAGAATGTAAATATTTTAAATCATAATATAATATATATAATATAATATATTATATATATAATATATTATATATATAATATATTATATATAATATATATTATGGTAGAATTCTATTAAATTTGTGCTTATCATTTCTGGCAAAACTGCTTCAGTTGGGGCTTCCCTGGTGGCTCAAATAGTAAGAAATCTGATTGCAATGTGGGAAACCTGAGTTTGATCCCTGGATTGGGAAGATTCCCTGGAGAAGGGAATGGCTACCCACTCCAGTATTCTTGCCTGGAGAATTCCATGGATAGAAGAGCTTGATGGGCTTCAGTCCAAGGAGTTGCAAAGAATCAGACACGACTGAGAGACTAACGCACGGCACACGTTTGTAGCCACATCTCCCTCTTTTTCATGTGATGGGAGAGTTAACCTCATTCTCAACTTCAGGAGGAACCACTGATCAGTTCAGTTCAGTCAAGTTCAGTCGTGTCTGACTCTTTGTGACCCCATGAATCGCAGCACGCCAGGCCTCTCTGTCCATCACCAACTCCCAGTGTTCACTCAGACTCACGTCCATCGAGTCCGTGATGCCATCCAGCCAACTCATCCTCTGTCGTCCCCTTCTCCTCCTGCCCCCAATCCTTCCCAGCATCAGAGTCTTTTCCAATGAGTCAACTCTTCACATGTGGTAGCCAAAGTATTGGAGTTTCAGCTTCAGCATCATTCCTTCCAAAGAACACCCAGGACTGATCTCCTTTAGGATGGATTGTTTGGATCTCCCTGCAGTCCAAGGGACTCTCAAGAGTCTTCTCCAACACCACAGTTCAAAAGTATCAATTCTTCGGTGCTCCGCTTTCTTCACAGTCCAACTCTCACATCCATACATAGTTTGTATCTATAAGAACATCCCTTCCTCTCTGTTTGTACTTATTGGCTAGGTATAAACACATTATTCATTTCTTAACCGTAACACTCTTGCCATTTTGAATCAGGTAATTCTTTGTTATGAAGTGTTGTTCTGCACACTGTAGGGACATTGAGCTACATCCCTTGTATCTGTTTGCTGAACTCCAGTAGTATCTACCAGTCCATTTGTGACAACCAGAGTGGTGTCCAATTATCGTCAAATAACCTCATGCGTGCACAATTGTCCCTGGTTGAAGAAAAAATAAATGTAAATATATAGATAGATAGATAGGTAGATAGATAGATAGATAGATATGCATAATTTAGAATTTAGCAACTAATGTTAAATATAAATATATATTATATATAACATATATATATACATACTTAGGATATATATGTATAAAATTTAGAATTTAACAGGTAATCCTTATCTTGTAGCAAATGAAAGATAAAACCAGAATACTGCCATGCTCTTCAATATTTTATTCCAACACAGAACATGGATTTTTCTTAAAAATAAATAAATGGCAAATGCCTGATACATTTGAATATGATAGTTCATGCCAATAGAAAATTCAGCTCTGACAAAAAACAACTGTCTTTATTTTGCTCAGTGAATAATTAATACCGCTGATGTTGCAGTGAAGTATGCTTTAGAGGGCATTATATAATGATAAAACACTTAAGCTTAAGGGTTTTTAGATGAATGTTGATAAGCAAGCTGTTGCTTTATGGTATAAGTAAGCTGTTTCCTTCAAGTGAGAAAATTGTTATCCTTAAAAGAAAGCTGCTTGCTCAGATGAGAAAATGGGTTGCCCAATTAAACTTATTTATATTAATATTCTGAAGCAAGCAGTGAAAAGATGTGCTAGTTTGACATTTTATGTTTTTTAGAACAAAGAAGTTATATTTGCTTAAATGGTCTCAGTCCTAATGAAAAGTAGGAGCGCAAGGGTCTGATACCTACCTCCCTTCATAGTTTTAGGGGTAGCTTTTCCATACATCTACCAAGTTGATTCTTATCAGTTTAATTTTCTGATATCTTTCAGAAGGTAATAGGTTTATTTTTAACTTATTCTACTTTATTATAATTTTTTATTTATGGAATTTATATGTACAGGTATGCTTTGAAACTTCCTGTTTTACCTGAGACCCTATTCTTTTTACTCTGTTATGAAGTACTTGACTTTATCACCCTAGTTTTTCCTGACATCTTGTCTTCCACTCCTAAGATTATTGTCAGAGTGGACATATTTAAAATTGACCAAAGACAAATTATACTCTCTTCACTGGAAATTTATCTCTGGAAAGCAAATTATTTCTTGGTGATTGATATAAAAACTCAAGCTCATGGGAATTTGCTGTATGGCTCATGAAAATCAAGCAGGTGCTCTGTATCAGCCTAGAGGGATGGCTGCGAAGGGAGATGAGAGGGAGTTTCAAAAGAGAGAGGATATATGTATACCTATGTCTGATTCATGTTGAGGTTTGAAAGAATACAGCAAAATTCTTTAAAGCAATTATCCTTCAATAAAAAATAAATAAATTTTTCTAAAAAAGCTCAAACACTTTGAGTTTCCAGTACTTCTTTCCAGTAACTGTATTTGTGTGTGTACATGTATGTATGTCTTATGGGTCATTATATCCAAGGAAGAGTTGAGTTACAGAAAGAAATGGAATAATAAAGCAGACATTTAGAAAGAAACAAAGATGGGATAAAGGGGGAAAGTACTGATGGCATCAGGTCTGGCTACATAATTTGTAGGGCCCAGTGCTGATGAAAAGATGAGACCTCTTATTCAAAAAGGCAAAAACAAGTGCAGCCATTAAGGGTCAGTCAGTCAGTAGGTCAATCATCCAGTCATGTCTTACTCTTTCGGCCCGCCAGGCTCCTCTGTCCATGGGATTCTCCAGGCAAGAATACTGGAGCGGATTGCCATCCCCTCCTCCAGAGGATCTTTCCAACTCAGGGATCAAACCGGTATCTCTTGTTTTCCCTGCATTGGCAAGTGGATTCTTTACCACTGTGCCACCTGGGAAACCCAGCTGTTAAACGTACTGAAACATGAAACTTTTTCCCCATATTTTGCAGTCTCTTTCTTTACCCATCAGATGATTTTAATATCCCATGAAATGTTGTGCCTCCTTGAGAATGAGGATACTTGCAGAGCAAGTGCAGACCCTCAGAGAAGTACCGGTGATGTATACACGCTCTGCTCCCCATGCATCTCCTTTCCCAGTCCAGACACTGGTCCAATATGTGATCCAGCCAAGGAAAGTCAATCTTTCCATAAGCCAGTCACCCCCAACACACAGTGACAAAATTCCAAAGGGATTAGGATCCCTATGCAGAATGATCAGTACCTAAATTATGAATACGCAACAGCTCTAACCCGCCAAGTTGTTAGATGAGAGAGCCATGGTTTTGCCAGCTTGGGGAGAGGATGGCTGCTGCCCATGCTGCGTTCCTGATTCTGACTTGTGCCCAGGTCTCTACAGTCACTGGGTAGGCTGAGGGCTGTAGGGTGGCAGTGCAGGGGCCAAGGCCTTGGGAAGCAAGTGCATCAGGGACCAGTGGGCAACTGAGAGCAGATGTGAGCTGGCAGGCCAGGGTGCCAGAGGACAGGGGTACAGACAGCCTAGGAAAAGGAGAGGGGCAGGGAGCAAGACCACTTTGGTGCCTTGGCTCCCTGTGACATATTCCATTATCCTATGGAACTCCACCTACAAATATAATTTCAGAGATAAATGGTAATTTCAGGATTAACCACAGATTATTAACTCTTAAGCCCTACTCTTTCTGAGTGAGCAGCTCTGAGTGCCTGTTGTAAGCTCATGCATCTGACTCTGGTGTGTATTACAACCCCTGCTGTTGTTCAGTTTCTCAGTCTGATTCTTTGCAACCCCATGGACTGCAGCATGCAATCCTGTCCTTCTCTATTTCCCAGAGCTTGCTCAAACTCATGTCCATTGAATCAGTGATGCCATCCAACCATCTTATCCTGTCCCCTTCTCCTGCCTTCAGTCTTTCCTGTCATCTTTTACAGCCTCGGATTTAAGTTTATTCCTGAGACCTATCTGTATCCATGTCCTTGGATGTTTGCAGACAGTCAGGCATCCTTACACCTTGCTCTCATTTTTTGCTTAATGTAGCCATAGTTAGAATCATTATTTTTTCATTCTCTATATTGGCTTATCTTTCTCCCTTTGAGTTTTTCTGCCTTTCCGCTGTCCCATCTCTCCATACTACTCCATCACTGTAACTCTCTCATTCTCATTTACATCTTTGATCCTAGAATTTATTGTGGAATATAAAGTCATGAAACACCTAGTATGACTCCAATTTCATGACTTTGATATAGAAGAAATGAAGTTTTCTCAGAGAGACATCTCCCCCTGAATCTCATGATACTGTATTATCTCTTCATGATGAAGAATGAACAAAAAGCACTTAAAAATTAGTTTGAGCTAGTCTTTTATTTCAGAATTCAGTAAGACAACTTTTAGATTATTTTTAATTAATTAAACCTTTAATTAGCTAGAATAACTCAGAGACCCTAATATTAACAGCCCTCAAGATTTTAAGAAATAATACTCCCAAAATATCCAAATGTTAATTTCAACTGAGGCTCTTTCAGTAAAGGGCAGCTGCTGTTAGCATGTTAGCATTCACAAAGAAAATTATGACTTTTAGATACACATTTTAGAATAAAATAGAAGACTAGTATTTATAAGATGAAAGAATGTTACTGATATAATTTCTATCATAATTCTGAAATACTTTTCTTAGTATTAAAAAAATACAAATATTGATGTGCTCTGTGACCTAGAAAAAGACTACACAGACAAATAGGAAGAACCAGAAAACCAAGAAAACATTGCCTCTAATAAACAATGGATCTATTCCAAGCTGTTGTTTTGCGTTACATTTCATTCTTGCTAATTTGAAGTTTACAAAGTATGCAGAAACTTTTGCGTACCCAGTGATTTATCTATATAGTTTTCTACTCTAAGTTGTTTTAAAACATAACTCTCTAGATATAATGCTGAAAGGATACAAGTAGAGTTATTTTTAGTTCATATTTTTAGACAAAGGACCTTAAGTCTTCACTGAAACACTGTTATAACCTCAATTTTTGCTCCCTTGGCACCCTTCTTCTTCCATTGTACTGTTTTTTAAATAGTTCTTTCTCTCTCTCTTTCTCTCTCTGTCTATATATATACATATAGGCTTATTTATATGTATATATAAGCTCTTTCTCCCATCTGACATTTGCCTATTGTTCTTATATTTAGTAACAATTTCAAATGGGTTAGAGATTTGAGAATTGAGGTAAGATATGAATCTGTTCAATACATTTTGAAGCTATAAGCATATGAAAGTGAAAGTGCAACTCTCTCAGTCATATCTGACTCTTGGAGACCCCATGGACTGAATCCTCCAGGGTATCTTCCCAACCCAGGGAAGAAATCCTCCAGGGGATCTTCCCAACCCTGGGGATCAAACCCAGGTCTCCCACACTGCAGGCAGATTCTTTACCAGCTGAGCCATAAGGGAAGTGCAAGAATACATTTAACTGAAGTGGGTAACCCATCACTTCTCCAGTGGATCTTCCTTACCCAGGAATCAAACTGGGTCTCCTGCATTGCAGACATATCTTTTACCAACTGAGCTATCTGGAAAGCCCCATATGTATGTATATATATTTGTTGAGAATAATGTAAGATATATACAAATATGTATGTATGTATGTATGTGTCTTACCTTATCTTCAAAAATAACATTGACCTTGTTCTTTAATGAATTTGACCACCATAAAATTATTTTTCACAATTTCCCTTACTTTGTCTGATTTAAAATTTGATGAAAGATTTGCCCCTACACCTTCTCTTCACATTTTGTATAGTAACTTTGGGCAGCCTACTCTATTCCCATTATTTTGTGTGGCCAACATTGAAACCAAACCTTTTCATATGTGTCCTTTAAAAGACTGAGACATTTCAGTTCTAGCCTGAATTTTGGGGGCTTTCTTTTTTTAGTGTACATTGTTGTTTGAATTTTGAAAAATGCTTTTTTTCTACATCTATTGAGATAGATTTTTTTTTAATTTTTCTTTTTTTATTCTGTTAATATCAGTTCCATTTGTCATTACATCTGCCTCACATGTATATCTTGCTCCTTAAATTTTTCAAAATTCAAATTTACATTTCCAAGATAAACTCAGCTTGGTCCTTTCTACACACTGTTGGATTAATTTTACTAAAACTGAATTATGAATTTTGTGACTCTATGTTTGAGAATATGGCTCTATATTTTTCTAACTTCTTTGTCTTTAGGATTTTCATAATGTTGGCCTCATAAAATGCATTTTGAAGTATTTTCTTCTATTGTCATTTAACTTGTCTCTACTATTCTTGACATTTTCTGGCCTTTTGCTTGTATGGCACCCAAAGAGATTCAGTTAAAAATATAGGAGAGATCATATCTCATCCTTTAATACTAAATGAGGGCTCACTAAACTTTTATCTGAAATAGTGTTGGACTGCCATTCCCAAAGACTCCTTTCTTTGTGGGAATGATGCCTACAACTGTTCTTGGCAACAACTGTATAAGCATTATGGTTCAGTTGCAGACAAAAGAAGGTATTCTTATAGGAATGACTGTAGCCAGATCCTGGGTGGCTTACACATCATCTGGAGACTCAGAAAGGTGCAATCTAAACCAAACTTTCTGCAACAGTTCTCAGCCTCTGAGGTTATGTTGCTACTGCCATGGTTGACCCAACTGCCACTGAAGCCTCAGGAAGCTGCCACTTCAGGAAATTTCCTGCAATTTGTGTCAATATGTGATTGCCTTCTACCATGCTTCTTTCTTTTACTCAATTTGTTCCTAATTGAAAAATCACAGGCATGCATCAATTTATAGAATCTCAGTCATTCAGAAACAACTGAGTTGCAGAGGAGTTTAGGAATCTGCATATTTAAATGTTTTGATATAGTTACTTGTTTGTTTGTTTTATTCTTTTTGTTTCTTACCTTTTTAGGTCAGAAAGTTTACTATAAAGAGAATAGAATGGGCAATGAATAAACCAATCTCCATATTATATCCCCTTCAAGTGATAGCCTTGGATATGTGCATTGCAGCAGCACCGCTTCGTTAAAAATGATTTCTGCAATTAAAAAGTATACATAAATAACAAATATACCTTCAGGTTTTATTCATACGTAAAGCAGCAATAGAAATAGAAAAAGAATCAGTTCATGTTTTCTTTAAATGTCGATTTTTATGTGATTCAAATGTTTTAATTAAATGAATCAAACTTTTAAATTACATTTTTCATGATGTCTGCATATAGAATGTAGATAACTAGAACATACAATGCTAGTCTTCTTTTGTTTCTTATAAATTTATTTATTTTTGGCTGTGCTGGGTCTTCATTGCTGCACAGGCTTTTCTCTAGTTGCCACAAGCTGGGAATACTCAGTAGTTGCGGTGCATAGGCTTTTCATTGCAGTGGCTTCTCTTGTTGTGGAGCATGGACCTCTAGGACACATGGACTTCAGCAGTTGTGCTACCAGGGCTCAAGTAGTTGTGATTCCCAAGCTCTGGAACACAGGCTCAATAGTTGTGGCACGTAGGGTTAGCTGCTTCCAGGCATGTGAGATCTTCAGGGACATGGGATCAAACCCCTGTCTCCTACATTGGCAGGCAGATTCCTTAACACTGAGTCATCAGGGAAGCCCAATGATGGTTTTTAGATGTAACTTCTCTGTATATAGCACTAATTCAATTGCTCAAACTTTTTTAGCTTCTAAGAAGGATATAAAAATTAAGATTAATTGATTCTATTTTGATATTATATATATATATTATGTACTATATCATGCATAATTATATATACACATATATAAATATATATACACTTTGTAAATACAAAATACTTGAAGCTATTTTCAAAAACTCCTCAGAGAAATTTGTGCACTATTTATTGCTGTACCAGTTAGTAACAGAAATTACATAATCAATTTGAATAATTTTAGTGCTTGCTACAAGGAAAACAAAGGACACTTTACAAAATTGTGATATATTACATATTTCATAACTTTAACTTTTATGTTATGTTTTTGACATCCTGACATTGACTTACACGTCTCTGTTTTTTATGTTCAGAATATTTGGGACCAGTAATCTTTATCATTTTACTTCACTCTGGTAAGTTCTTATGCACACTAATATGTGTATGCACATGTGCCTGTGTAAACAGGCAACTATCGTGAATCTGCCAAGATGATAGCCAACTAATTTTTTCTACTTCTGCTCAGAAGACAAGATTAAAAAAAGATTTGGCTAGGTGAAAAGCTTCGTCAAAAGTATTATCTATTTAGGTTCCATCTGTGCTTTCATTGTTACATTTATATATGTAATTCCTTTCAGTGGTAGTATCTTAACATGACTCAGTTGACGGTTTAACTCATTGTTTTCATTTCTTTTGATTTCATTTATCTTTATTTTTTAATTTTATTTTAAGAGGTTCTGTTTGCTAAAGAGAGAAAACTTGTTAACCTTTATCCACACAGTTTTCTAAATATACCTGGCTTATTTTAACTCTTATGTGACATTTTGATGCACAGATATATTTTATTTAAGTTAAATTCAGTAAGTAAATTATATTACATACTTGTTCAACAAGACAAAAATAAGAGTGTTAAGGTTTATGAGACAAAATAGTACCTTCAAACTTTCTGAGTTATAATTAATCTAAAATATATTACTTTCAGGGGTATAACACTGACTCAATATCTTTATAGATGATGCTTCATTTAAAGTTATTATGAAACATCAGCTATATTCTTTATGTTGTACAGTGTATCCTTGTAGCTTATTTTCTTTACACATAATCATTTGTACCTCTTAATCCCTTAACTCTGTTTGTGCCTATCCCTTTTCCTTTTCCTACTGGTGCCCACTAGTTTGTTCCCTGTATCTATGAGTCTTTTATTCATTCTCTTTATTTTATAAGTTCCACATCTAAGTGATGTATGTACAGTATTTGCCTTTCTCTGTCTGACATTTTACTACCTTCCAGGTTCATTCATGGTGTTGCAAATGGAAAATTTTCACGTTGTTTTATGGCTAAGTAATTTTCCATTGTGTGTGTCTCTCTCTTTGTGTATATATATATATATACTCTTTCAATATCTTGGCCACTATAAATGATGCTGCTATGAAATTGAGGTGAACATGTATTTGTGATTTAGTGTTCTCATTTTCTTTGACCTTTTTTTCTGCCTTTAAATTGCTTCTTTCTTATCTCAAATATTTCTTATTAGTTGATGGAACACTTAAAATGTTATCTACAGTTAAGTTATTAAAAAAAACAATGGCAGCATTTTTGAATAATAGCTGTAGTCAGTGTTTAAAAATTCTAAGTGTCTCTTTCAATTCTGGTTTCCTCGGTGTGTATGCCCAGAAGTGGGATTGCTGGGTCATAAGGTAGTTTTATTTGCAATTTTTTAAGGAATCTCCACACTGTTCTCCATAGTGGCTGTACTAGTTTGCATTCCCACCAACAGTGTAGGAGGGTTCCCTTTTCTCCACACCCTCTCCAGCATTTATTGCTTGCAGATTTTTGGATCGCAGCCATTCTGACTGGTGTGAAGTGGTACCTCATTGTGGTTTTGATTTGCATTTCTCTAATAATGAGTGATGTTGAGCATCTTTTCATGTGTTTGTTAGCCATCTGTATGTCTTCTTTGGAGAAATGTCTACTTAGTTCTTCGGCCCATTTTTTGATTGGGTCGTTTATTTTTCTGCAATTGAGCTGCAGAAGTTGCTTGTATATTTTTGAGATTAGTTGTTTGTCAGTTGTTTCAGTTGCTATTATTTTCTCCCATTCAGAAGGCTGTCTTGGACATGGAAACAACCTAGATGTCCATCAGCAGATGAATGGATAAGAAAGCTGTGGTACATATACACAATGGAGTATTACTCAGCCGTTAAAAAGAATTCATTTGAATCAGTTCTGATGAGATGGGTGAAACTGGAGCCAATTATACAGAGTGAAGTAAGCCAGAAAGAAAAACACCAATACAGTATACTAACACATATATATGGAATTTAGGAAGATGGCAATGACGACCCTGTATGCAAGACAGGAAAAAAGACACAGATGTGTATACCAGACTTTTGGACTCAGAGGGAGAGGGAGAGGGTGGGATGATTTGGGAGAATGGGAATTATAACATGTATACTGTCATGTAAGAATTGAATCGCCAGTCCATGTCTGAAATAGGGTGCAGCTTGCTTGGGGCTGGTGCATGGGGATGACCCAGAGAGATGTTGTGGGGAGGGAGGTGGGAGGGGGGTTCATGTTTGGGAACGCATGTAAGAATTAAAGATTTTAAAATTTAAAAAAAAATAAAAAAATTTAAAAAAAAAATAAAAAAATAAAATAAAAATAAAAAAATTCTAAGCAAAAAAAAAAAAAAAAAAATTCTAAGTGTAGGGATATGATACTTTGACCTATAACAACTTTTGTGACTCTTTGGAAAACAAAGACTTCTTCATAACAAAAATACCTACTTAAGGGGTATTAACTTTATATTCTATTTTGAACTTGGGATTAGCCCCAGATGGATTTCTTATAGCATGTTAAATTAGGATTAAATAAATAAAATCATGCAATTTCCAGATTCCCTGAGAAAAGTGAGATTAAAAAAATAATAAGTCAACATTTGCTGTTAGTATTTAAAACTGCTCAGCCACTTTAGTCAATTCTTAATCTGTCAGCACAAATAAACTTATTTATCAGGAGGAATATTGTATTTATCTAAATGTACATGTGAAGGATGTTCTCATAAATTGGTAGATCTCTTGTCTGAATGTGTATAAGTTATGTAAAAAAATTTTTTGTATGTATGCTTAGAAATTAAGAGAAAGTACATTACGCTATTGCTTAGTTACTACAGGTATTATTTTATAACAATAACCACTTATCTTGGCTAGAAATAGATATTGACAAGACCTTTTCTATTTTTAAAAATCAAATTGGCTCAATATATGCAAACTTTTCTGCAATGAGAGTGAATCTTTAAGGCCCAGTGGGGAGTTGCTCAACTATTCTAAACCTATACATATCTATTGGCCTTCCCTGGTGGCACAGATGGTAAAGTGTCTGCCCACAATGCAGGAGACCTAGGTTCTATCCCTGGATTGGGAAGATCCTGTGGAGAAGGAAATGGCAACCCACTCCAGTACTCTTGTCTGGAAAATTCCATGAACTGAGGAGCCTGATAGGCTACAGCCCATGGGGTCGCAAAGAGCTGGACACGACAGAGCGACTTCACTTTCATATATATCTATTAACATATGTATTATTAAGTTTAGGGATTATAACATCAGAAGTATCTAATAAATAGGTATCATAAAAATCAGCTGCTGCTGCTGCTAAGTCACTGCAGTCGTGTCCGACTCTGTGTGACCCCATAGACGGCAGCCCACCAGCAGGAAATACTTATACAGATGCATCAACAACAACTTAGTTATGTGTAAACCTGTGTCAAAATAAATGTGTGTGTGTGTGAGAGAGAGAGAGACAGAGAGAGAGAGACAGAGAGAGAGAGAGTGAGTCTGTAGGTGGGAATTGAGACTGCCAGTTGATTTTCAAGATGACAAGGTCCTTCCCTCAAGAGATATATTGCTTATTATTTGGGAAATGGAAAGATATAACAATTCCTCAATTTTAAGATTTATATTTTTCACATTGTAAGATCTCTAAAATTAGGATAAGTCTTATAGTCAATAGTATATTATAATTTTTGTCAAGTTGTTACTGTTATATAGTTATCATTTTTTTCACATGAATGGAACATTGCTGAATGATCAAATAAACACCAACATCAAAAATTACAGAATGAGGGGGTATGAAGGAAAACTCAGAGACAGTTCTGAAGCCCTCTCTTACATAAGTTGTGAATGCTCTTGATAATAGAGAATGCTACTGTATAACAACTATTTGCAATCCTATTGAAAAGTAACAGCAAAAATTGAAGTCAGAATTTAGAGTAGCTTTAAAACAATTTTCCCTCTTTATTTCATTTATATTTTCCTTATGCCTGCATAAAATATCATATAATAAATTATTTTAAATAAGTCTAAAAGACATTTCTATTAGTATAATTTTATCTAGAATGATACATTAATATTAATAGCTTTAATATTATTAATTTTGATTTCTTAAAGGATGAAAAATTTTGATACATGGACTTCCCTGGTGGCTCAGATGGTATAGAATCTGCCTGAAAGGCAGGAGACCTGGGTTCAATCCCTGGGTTGGAAAAATCCCCTGGAGAAGGGCATGGCAACCCACTCCAGTATTTTTGCTTGGAAAATTCCATGGATGGAAGAGTCTGGTGGACTTCAGTCCATTGGGTCACAAAGAGTCAGACAGAGCTGAGCAACTAACGCTTTCATACCCATTGATGCCTTAGATTTGATGAAATATGGCAATGGTATTAGCATATGAAAACTATTAAAGTAGAGGGAAAAAGCTAAGTATGGAATGAGAGCAATTAGTTAGCATAGTCTGCAAGTGTCAAGGGAATATGTAACAAAGAATTGACATTGAACAGAAATTTGAAGGATACACAAGACTTTACCAGGAGGAGAAATTTCAAGGTTTTCCATACAGAATTGTATTGCAGAATGTGTTCCTTAAAGTATTATTCTAGAGGAATGGTCCACAATAAAAGGCATCTGTGGTCATATAAACTTAAGAAAAACTGTATATCTTCTCTTCCTTGGGAATTTCACAAAAATGCACAGTGTGTATTAGGGGTTTGGCTTAATTTGTTTAACTAAATATATTTTAATCCAGAATACACTCTTGGGAAATGCTAGGATTGATAATGATTTAAAAGGGGAAAAGTGCAGTGAGATGGGGCTGTAGACCAATAGGCCTTTTGCATATTAAGCAGGATTCTTCAAAGGATTTTGAGTTTTATTCTTGAAGCTGTTAATAGTCATTAGGAAATGGACAGATAGTCCCTACTTGAGAGTAAAAAAAAATTAAAAGACAAGAACTTTATTTAATAAATAAAGGTATTTAAATAAATGCATTTTAACAAAATTTTATTTAACAAAGTTACATGCTAACTTCCCCCCAAAAAAAGAATAATCCTCATGGTCTTTTTTTTTTTTTTTTTTTTCCCCTGCATGGTAGACATTCACTGTAAATGTTAATAATATACACTTACCAAGTGTAAAAGTGAAAATGTTAGTTGCCCGGTCATCTCCGACACTTTGAGACTTCATGGACTGTAGCCCTTCAGGCTTCTTGGTCTATGGGATTCTCCAGGCAAGAATACTGGCTGCTGCTGCTAAGTCACTTCAGTCGTGTCCAACTCTGTGCGACCCCATAGATGGCGGCCCACCAGGCTCCTCTGTTCCTGGGATTCTCCAGGCAAGAATTTTTGAGTGGGTTGCCATTTCTTTCTCCAATGCCTGCATGCATGCTAAGTCACTTCAGTAGTGTCCGACTCTGTGCGACCCCATGGACAGCAGCCCACCAGACTCTTCTGTCCACAGAATTCTCTAGGTAAGAATACTAGAGTGGGTTGCCATTCCCTTCTCCAGTGTATTGTCTCAACCCAGGATTTTAATGTGGGTCTCCTGAATTGCAGGTAGATTCTTTAACATCGGAGTCACCAAAGAAGCTGAGTAATATAGACTCACCAAATGTAGTTAGTTCTAAAATAACTTAAATAAATATTGCATATCTCATTGATTGTGAGACATTTTCAGCTAATTCCTTTCTGAAATATATATAAAACTATTGAAATATAAGCATGATAATTCAATAAGATTTAAATTATTGAGGAAAAATTCTCAATATAGAAACCACTCATTTCAAGGAATTTAAAATGAAATGTTTCTATAGATTAACAATGTTTGTAGGATTACATGTAAATTTCATAGGACTATACATAACACATTTTCCAGTATTCTTGCCTGGAGAATTCCATGAAGAGAGAAGCCTGGTGGCTTTATAGTCCATGGTGTCACAAAGAGTTGGACACATCTGAGTGTCTAACATTTCCACTTTTGTAAATATACATTTATACATAAAATTAAAAATTATTTTAGTTTGCACCTGCTTCTCTGAAAAGAGGATAAATTAACCATCCTTACTAAAACATATACTGATATCAGCTCACAGCTTATTTTCCTGGCTTTAATTTTGCAAAATAGTATTATGGTGTAATTCTCCAGTTAAGATATATAGTACATTAAGCATTGATTATTTGAAAACTTATTGCCAAATTTGTTAAGCAGCTTACAATTGGAAGAATATATTCTACCACACTCTTACAGTAAATCACTATCTTCAGTCTTTCTGAAGAAGATTGAAACTTGAGTGTGTTAACATCATGTTCAGCAAGATTATTTATTATTTTAAAGTGTCCAGATATATTAGACATAGGTTTTCATATAATTATGTAAGAAATTAGGATGGATAATGCTGTTAAGGTCATAGGTGAAGAAAAATGTCTTCTATTAAGATAGGATCATGAACACTGGTCTAATGCACTGAACCTAGCAATGGTTCAGCATATTGTTTTAAGCCAAGATATATAATTGGTAGTTAATGTACTTTTGAATTCCCAGTATTTCCCACATCATGTATAACCCTGAACTTATTTGATTTCTAATATCCCCCTAGAAATAAAATGAAAAGTACAGTGAATGTAAAGGGAATAGTACAGCTGCAGGTCCTGGTTACCTGGTTGACAAATATATTTTTTAAATAATAGTAACAGTAGCAGTTTACTATCCAAGATGGTGGAGTAGAAGGACCTGTACTCATTTTCTGCAAGAACTCTGAAATTAATACTCGCTGTTGAACAACCATCAGCAGGAGAATGTTGGATCACACCAAAAAAAGATACATCCAAGGGCAAAGTAGAAGCCCCAAGAAGATGGTAGGAGGGG
This sequence comes from Capra hircus, assembly GCF_001704415.2. NCBI lineage: Eukaryota > Metazoa > Chordata > Mammalia > Artiodactyla > Bovidae > Capra > Capra hircus. The sequence goes on from NC_030812.1 coordinate 13,729,233, forward strand.
TAAAATCACGTTTAGAATCAAACCTCAAATCAAACCGATGTTTAGAATCAAAATACCCTCCAGAGACACTCAGAGGGCTCAAACAAAACTTTGTGCACACCTAGAGATCCCACAGAGACTGAGCCAGACCTGCCTTTGAGTGTTTGAGTGTCTCCTGTGGAGGTATGGGTCAGCAGTGGCCTACCACAGGGGCAGGGGCTCTGGGTGCAGCAGACCTGGGTGTGGTATTAGCCCTCTTGGAGGAGGTCACCACTGACCCCACCATAGAGCCACCAGAACTTACACAGGACTGGGGAAACAGGCACTTTGAGGGCACAAACAAAATCTTGTGGACACCAGGAAGCAGGAGAAAGCAGCAGTGACCCCACAAGAGACTGATCCAGACTTGTGTGTGAGTATCCAGGAGTCTCCAGCAGAAGGGTGAATTGGTGATGGACTGCTGCATAGTTGGGGGCACTGAGTGCAACAGTGAGTGCATGGGACCTTTTGAAGGAGGTCACCATTATCTTCATTACCTCCACCATAGTTTGGTCTCAGGTCAAACAACAGGGAGGGAACACAGCCCTGCCCATCAACAGAAAATTGGATTGAAGATTTACTGAGCATGGCCCTGCCCATCAAAACAAGACCCAGTTTCCCCACAGTCTCTCCCATCAGGAAACTTCCATGAGCCTCTTACCTTATCCATCAGAGGGAAGAAAGAATGAAAACCACAATAACAGAAAATAAATCAAACTGATCAGATGGATGACAGCCTTGTCTAACTCAGTAAAACTATAAGCCATGCTGTGCAGGGTGAAGCAAGATGGATGGGTCATGCTGGAGAGTTCTGACAAAACATGGTCCGCAGGAGAAGGGAATGGCAAGCAACTTCAGTATTCTTGCCTTGAGAACCCCATGAACTATATGGAAACACAAACATATAAGACACTGAAAGATGAACTCCCCAGGTTCACATCCCGTTGTGGCTATGACTGGTGATGGATGTAAAGTCTGGTGCTGTAGAGAACAATATCACATAGGAAGTGGAATGTAAAGTCCATGAATCATGGTAAATAGAAAGAGGTCAAACAGGAGATGGCAAGAGTGAACATCAACATTTTAGGAATCAGTGAACTAAAATAGGTGAATAGGAATAGGTGAATATAATTCAGATGACCATTGTATCTGCTACAAGATATAGTGGACAAGAATCCCTTAGAAGAAACGGAATAGCCATCATAGTCAACAAAATAGTCCTCGATGCAATGAAATCTCAAAAACAACAGAATGGTCTATGTTCATTACCAAGGCAAACCATCCAATATTCCAGTCATCTAAGTTTATGTCCCGACTAGTAATGCTGAAGAAGCTGAAGTTGAACAGTTCTATGAAGACTTACAAGACCTTCTAGAACAAACACTAAAAAAAAAAAAAAAAAGATGTCCTTTTCATTATAGGAGACTGGAATGCAAAAGTAGGAAGTCAAGAGTTACTTGGAGTAACAGGCAAATTTGGCTTTGGAGTGCAAAATGAAGCAGGGCCAAGGCTAACAGAGTTTTTCCAAGAGAACACGCTGGGCGCAGGAAACATTCTCTTCCAACAGCGCAAGAGACAGCTCTACACAGGGATATCACCAGATAGTCAATACTGAAATCAGATTGCTTATATTCTTTGCAGCCAAAAATGGAGAAGCTCTATACAGTCAGCAAAAACAAGACAGGGAGTTTACTGTGGCTCTGATCATGAACTCCTTATTGGTAAATTCAGACTTAAATTGAAGAAAGTAGAGAAAATCACTAGACCATTCAGGTATGACTAAAATCAAATCCATTATGATTATACAGTGGAAGTGACAGATTCGTGGGATTAGACCTGATAGACACAGTGCCTGAAGAACTATGGACAGAGGTTTGTGACATTGTACAGGAGGCAGTGATCAAGACCATCCCCAAGGAAAAGAAATTCAAAAAGGGAAAATGGTTTCCTGAGGAAGCCTTACAAATAAATGAAAAAAGAAGACAAGCTAAAGGTAAAGGAGAAAAGGAAAGATATACCCATTTGAATGCAGGGTTCCAAAGAATAGCAAAGAGAGATAAGAAAGCTTTGTTCAGTGATCACTGCAAAGAAATAGAAGAAAACAATAGAATGGAAAGACTAGAGATCTCCTCAAGAAAATTAGAGATACCAAGGGAATATTTCATGCAAAGATGGGCTTGATAAAGGACAGAAATGGTATGGACCTAACAGAGGCAGAAGATATTAAGAAGAGGTGCCAAGAATACACAGAAGAACTGTACAAAAAAGATATTCATGATCCAGATAATCATGTTGGTGTGATCATCACCTAGAGCCAGACATCCTGGAATTAGAACCCAAGTGGGCCTTAGGAAGCATCACTACAAACAAAGCTAGTGGAGGTGATGGAATTTCAGTTGAGCTATTTCAAATACTAAAAGATGATGCTGTTAAAGCGCTACACTCAATATGCCAGTAATTTGGAAAACGCAGCAGTGTCCACGGGACTAGAAAAGGTTAGTTTTCTTTTTTTTTTTTTTATGATATTTACAGAATTTATTTATTTTTTAAATTAATTTATTTATTTAATTTTAAAATCTTTAATTCTTTCATGCATTCCCAAACAGGAACCCCCCTCCAAACTTCCTCCCCACAACATCTCTCTGGGTCATCCCCATGCACCAGCCCCAAGCATGCTGTATCCTGCGTCAGACATAGACTGGCGATTCGATTCTTACATGATAGTATACATGTTAGAATGCCATTCTCCCAAATCATCCCACCCTCTCCCTCAGAGTCCAAAAGTCCGTTATACACATCTGTGTCTTTTTTGCTGTCTTACATACAGGGTTGTCATTGCCATCTTTCTAAATTCCATGTATATGTGTTAGTATACTGTATTGGTGTTTTTCTTTCTGGCTTACTTCACTCTGTATAATTGGCTCCAGTTTCATCCATCTCATCAGAACTGATTCAAATGAATTCTTTTTAACGGCTGAGTAATACTCCATTGTGTATATGTACCACAGCTTGCTTATCCATTCATCTGCTGATGGACATCTAGGTTGTTTCCACGTCCTGGCTATTATAAACAGTGCTGCGATGGACATTGGGGTACATGTGTCTCTTTCAATTCTGGTTTCCTTGGTGTGTATGCCCAGCAGTGGGATTGCTGGGTCATAAGGTAGTTCTATTTGCTATTTTTTAAGGAATCTCCACACTGTTCTCCATAGTGGCTGTACTAGTTTGCATTCCCACCAACAGTGTAAGAGGGTTCCCTTTTCTCCACACCCTCTCCAGCATTTATTGCTTGTAGATTTATGGATCGCAGCTATTCTGACTGGTGTGAAGTGGTACCTCGTTGTGGTTTTGATTTGCAGTTCTCTAATAATGAGTGATGTTGAGCATCTTTTCATGTGTTTGTTAGCCATCCGTATGTCTTCTTTGGAGAAATGTCTATTTAGTTCTTTGGCCCATTTTTTGACTGGGTCATTTATTTTTCTGGAATTGAGCTGCATAAGTTGCTTGTATATTTTTGAGATTAGTTGTTTGTCAGCTGCTTCATTTGCTATTATTTTCTCCCATTCAGAAGGCTGTCTTTTCACCTTGCTCATATTTTCCTTTGTTGTGCAGAAGCTTTTAATTTTAATTAGATCCCATTTGTTTATTTTTGCTTTTATTTCCAGAATTCTGGGAGGTGGATCATAGAGGATCCTGCTGTGATTTATGTCGGAGAGTGTTTTGCCTATGTTCTCCTCTAGTTTTATAGTTTCTGGTCTTACATTTAGATCTTTAATCCATTTTGAGTTTATTTTTGTGTGCGGTGTTAGAAAGTGATCTAGTTTCATTCTTTTACAAGTGGTTAACCAGTTTTCCCAGCACCTCTTGTTAAAGAGATTGTCTTTACTCCATTGTATATTCTTGCCTCCTTTGTCAAAGATAAGGTGTCCATATGTGTGTGGATTTATCTCTGGGCTTTCTATTTTGTTCCATTGATCTATATGTCTGTCTTTGTGCCAGTACCATACTGTTTTGATGACTGTGGCTTTGTAGTAGAGCCTGAAGTCAGGCAGGTTGATTCCTCCAGTTCCAATCTTATTTCTCAAGATTGCTTTGGCAATTCGAGGTTTTTTGTATTTCCATACAAATCTTGAAATTATTTGTTCTAGTTCTGTGAAAAAATATCGCTGGTAGCTTGATAGGGATTGCATTGAATCTGTAGATTGCTTTGGGTTGTATACTCATATTCACTATATTGATTCTTTCGATCCATGAACATGGTATATTTCTCCATCTATTAGTGTCCTCTTTGATTTCTTTCATCAGTGTTTTATAATTTTCTATATGTAGGTCTTTAGTTTCTTTAGGTAAATATATTTCCAAGTATTTTATTCTTTTCGTTGCAATGGTGAATGGAATTGTTTCCTTAATTTCTTTTTCTATTTTCTCATTATTAGTGTATAGGAATGCAAGGGATTTCTGTGTGTTGATTTTATATCCTGCAACTTTACTATATTCATTGATTAGCTCTAGTAATTTTCTGGTGGAGTCTTTAGGGTTTTCTATGTAGAGGATCATGTCATCAGCAAACAGTGAAAGTTTTACTTCTTCTTTTCCAATTTGGATTCCTTTTATTTCTTTTTCAGCTCTGATTGCTATGGCCAAAACATCCAGAACTATGTTGAATAGTAGCAGTGAAAGTGGACACCCTTGTCTTGTTCCTGACTTTAGGGGAAATGCTTTCAATTTTTCACCATTGAGGATAATGTTTGCTGTGGGTTTGTCATATATAGCTTTTATTATGTTGAGGTATGTTCCTTCTATTCTTGCTTTCTGGAGAGTTTTTATCATAAATGGATGTTGAATTTTGTCACAGGCCTTCTCTGCATCTATTGAGATAATCATATGGTTTTTATTTTTCAATTTGTTAATGTGGTGAATTACATTGATTGATTTCTGGATATTAAAGAATCCTTGCATCCCTGGGATAAAGCCCACTTGGTCATGGTGTATGATCTTTTTAATGTGTTGTTGGATTTTGATTGCTAGAATTTTGTTGAGGATTTTTGCATCTATGTTCATCAGTGATATTGGCCTGTAGTTTTCTTTTTTTGTGACATCTTTGTCAGGTTTTGGTATTAGGGTGATGGTGGCCTCATAGAATGAGTTTGGAAGCTTACCTTCCTCTGCAATTTTCTGGAAGAGTTTGAGAAGGATAGGTGTTAGCTCTTCTCGAAATTTTTGGTAGAATTCAGCTGTGAAGCCATCTGGACCTGGGCTTTTGTTTGCTGGAAGATTTCTGATTACAGTTTCAATTTCCGTGCTTGTCATGGGTCTGTTAAGATTTTCTATTTCTTCCTGGTTCAGTTTTGGAAAATTGTGCTTTTCTAAGAATTTGTCCATTTCTTCCACGTTGTCCATTTTATTGGCATATAATTGCTGATAGTAGTCTCTTATGATCCTTTGTATTTCTGTGTTGTCTGTTGTGATCTCTCCATTTTCATTTCTAATTTTATTGATTTGATTTTTCTCTCTTTGCTTCTTGATGAGTCTGGCTAATGGTTTGTCAATTTTATTTATCCTTTCCAAGAACCAGCTTTTGGCTTTGTTGATTTTTGCTATGGTCTCTTTTGTTTCTTTTGCATTTATTTCTGCCCTAATTTTTAAGATTTCTTTCCGCCCTAATTTTTAAGATTTCTTTCCTTCTACTAACTCTGGGGTTCTCCAGTTCTTCCTTTTCTAGTTGCCTTAGGTGTAGAGTTAGGTTATTTATTTGACTTTTTTCTTGTTTCTTGAGGTATGCCTGTATTGCTATGAACTTTCCTCTTAGCACTGCTTTTATAGTGTCCCACAGGTTTTGGGTTGATGTGTTTTCATTTTCATTAGTTTCTATGCATATTTTGATTTCTTTTTTGATTTCTTCTGTGATTTGTTGGTTATTCAGAAGTGTGTTGTTCAACCTCCATATGTTGGAATTTTTAATAGTTTTTCTCCTGTAATTGAGATCTAATCTTAATGCATTATGGTCAGAAAAGATGCTTGGAATGATTTCGATTTTTTTGAATTTATCAAGTTTAGATTTATGGCCCAGGATGTGATCTATCCTGGAGAAGGTTCCATGAGCACTTGAAAAAAAGGTGAAATTCATTGTTTTGGGGTGAAATGTCCTATAGATATCAGTTAGGTCTAACTGATCTAATGTATCATTTAGTTTGTGTTTCTTTGTTAATTTTCTGTTTAGTTGATCTGTCCATAGGTGTGAGTGGGGTATTAAAGTCTCCCACTATTATTGTGTTATTTTTGATTTCCCCTTTCATATTTGTTAGCATTTGTCTTACATATTGCGGTGCTCCTATATTGGGTGCATATATATTTATAATTGTTATATCTTCTTCTTGGATTGATCCTTTGATCATTATGTAGTGGCCTTCTTTGTCTCTTTTCACAGCCTTTGTTTTAAAGTCTATTTTATCGGATATGAGTATTGCCACTCCTGCTTTCTTTTGGTCTCTAATTGCGTCGAATGTCTTTTTCCAGCCCTTCATTTTCAGTCTGTATGTGTCCCTTCTTTTGAGGTGGGTCTCTTGTAAGCAGCATATAGAGGGGTCTTGTTTTTGTATCCATTCAGCTAGTCTTTGCCTTTTGGTTGGGGCATTCAACCCATTTACATTTAAGGTAATTATTGATAAGTATGCTCCCGTTACCATTTACTCTATTGTTTCGGGTTTGGGTTTATACACCCTTTTTGTGTTTCCTGTCTAGAGAATATCCTTTGGAATTTGTTGGAGAGCTGGTTTGGTGGTGCTGAATTCTCTCAGCTTTTGCTTGTCTGGAAAGCTTTTGATTTCTCCTTCGTATTTGAATGAGATCCTTGCTGGGTACAGTAATCTGGGCTGTAGGTTATTGTCTTTCATCACTTTAAGTATGTCTTGCCATTCCCTCCTGGCCTGAAGAGTTTCTATTGAAAGATCAGCTGTTATCCTTATGGGAATCCCCTTATGTGTTATTTGTTGTTTTTCCCTTGCTGCTTTTAATATTTGTTCTTTGTGTTTGATCTTTGTTAATTTGATTAATATGTGTCTTGGGGTGTCTCGCCTTGGGTTTATCCTATTTGGAACTCTCTGTGTTTCTTGGACTTGGGTGTTTATTTCCTTTCCCATTTTAGGGAAGTTTTCAACTATTATCTCCTCAAGGATTTTCTCATGATCTTTCTTTCTGTCTTCTTCTTCTGGGACTCCTATAATTCGAATGTTGGAGCATTTCATATTGTCCTGGAGGTCTCTGAGATTGTCCTCATTTCTTTTAATTCGTTTTTCTTGTTTCCTCTCTGATTCATTTCTTTCTACCATTCTATCTTCTATTTCACTAATCCTATCTTCTGCCTCCATTATTCTACTATTTGTTGCCTCCAGAGTGTTTCTGATCTCATTTATTGCATTATTCATTATATTTTTATTCTTTTTTATTTTTTCTAGGTCCTTGTTAAACCTTTCTTGCATCTTCTCAATCCTTGTCTCTAGGCTATTTATCTGTGATTTCACTTTGATTTCAAGATTTTGGATCATTTTCACCATCAATATTCGGAATTCCTTCTCAGGTAGATTCCCTACTTCTTCCTCTTTTGCTTGGTTTGGTGGGCAACTCTCCTGTTCCTTTACCTGCTGAGTATTCCTCTGTCTCTTCATCTTGGTTATATTGCTGCGTTTGGGGTGGCCTTTTTATATTCTGGTAATTTGTGGAGTTCTCTTTATTATGGAGCTTCCTCACTGTGGGTGGGGTTCTATCAGTGGCTTGTCAAGGTTTCCTGGTTAGGGAGGCTTGTGTTGGAGTTCTGGTGGGTGGAGCTGGGTTTCTTCTCTCTGGAGTGCAGTGGAGTGACCAGTAATGGGTTATGAGACATCAAAGGTTTTGGAATAATTTTGAGCTGCCTGTATATTGAAGCTCAGGGGAGTATTCCTGTGTCGCTGGAGAATTTGAGTGGTATGTCTTGTTTTGGAACTTGTTAGCCCTTGGGTGGAGCTTGGTTTCAGTGTAGGTATGAAGGCATTTGATGAGCTCCTATTGCTTAATGTTCCCTGAATTCAAGAGTTCTCTAATGTTTTCAGGCTTTGGATTTAAGCTTCTGGTTTTCAGTTTTATTTTTACAGTAGCCTCTAGACTTCTCCATCTATACAGCACCGATGATAAAACATCTAGGTTAAAGATGAAAAGTTTCTCCACATTGAGGGACACTCAGAGAGGTTCATTGAGTTACAAGGAGAAGAGAAGATGGAGGGGGTAGTTAGAGGTAACTGGAATGAGATGCGGTGAGATCAAAAGAGGAGAGCAAACTAGCCAGTAGTCACTTCCTTATGTGCGCTCTATAGTCTGGACCGCTCAGAGGTATTTACGGAGTTATACGGGGAAGAGGAGAGGGAGGAAGTAGACAGAGGTGGCCAGGAGGATAAGAGAGAGGAATGAAAAGGAGAGAGACAAATCCTGCCAGTAACCACTTCCTTAGGTGTTCCCCACCGTCTGGAACACACAGAGATTCACAGAGTTGGATAGAGAAGAGATGGGCGAGAAAAGAGACAGAGGCCACCTGGTGGAGAAAAAGGAGAGTCCAAAGGAGTAGAGAGTGGTCAAGCCAGTAATCTCGCTCTCAGGTAAACTTGGGTAGTGAAGTTTGGGTTTTTAAATGTACAAAACTGACAACAAAAACCTATGAGCAAAGATTTAAAATCTAGAGTAGAGGTTGGATTTTCAAAAATATAATGTTAAAGAAAAGAAGCAGAAGGAAAAAGGAAGAAAGAAAAAAACAAAAACAAAAAACAAGAATTATTAAAAAAAAAAAAACCATCCAAAGACTATATATGGTGTTTGCCTTTTAAAAAAAAAGTCTTTTTTTTAAATAGTAATAGTAGGTTATAGAAATAAAAATTAGAGGAGAAATAGAAGACTCAACAATTTAAAAAAAGTTAGAAAAAAAAAAAGGAATGATTTTAAAAATAGTAAAAATATGTGGCCCTTCTCTGATGCTGTGGGCCCTGTGGGATCACTTCCAAGGTCGTTCCCTCTCTTTAACTTCTTCTGTTTGCTGTTTTTTTAGGCTCACTAGTTCAGTCGCACTGTGGGGAGGGGGGATGCTGTGAACAAATAGCACTGTCGTGTGCACACAGTGTCTCAGCCCCGCTGTACCTGTCCCTTCTCGCGGCGCACAAACCACTCCGGCTCTATGATGCTCAGCCAGGAACCGTCTGGGGCCGGCCCTAGGCTGCGTGCACTTCCCCAGTCCAAGCTGCTCAGGTTCGGCACTCAGGCAGCCCTCAGAGGCACAGATTCGGCTGGGACTGTGCTTTGTGCCCTTCCCAGGTCCTAGCAGCTCAGGAGTTTGGGGAGCGTGATCGCCGTGACTTGTCACCTTTTCTGCCGCTGCTGCTCAGCTTTCTGGGTGGACTGCTGGCGCATCCCATGAGGCAGATGGTGACTGTCCAGCACCCCCAGAAGTCTTAGCAAAGAAGCCTGCTTGCAGTTAGGTAAGTAAAGTCTCTCCGGGTCTGCAATTGCCCCTTTCCAGTCCTTACGGCTCTGGCTGCCTGTCCCCGGCGGGGGATGGTCTGCAGCCGGCTTATTCCGTTCCGTCCTTTGTTCTGTGCTCGGTCCTGGCGGTGTCTTATGTTCGAGCTTTTCATGTGGTAGCTATCCCACAGTCTGGTTTGCTAGCCCAAGTTAGATCGTTCTGGTTGCGTGTGGGCATTCCTGCCCAATTCTTACAAAGCACTGCAGCCTGTGCCTCCCGCGCTTCCCTGCCCTACCCCCACTAGCTTGTGGGGGATGCAGGCATCTGTGCTGCTTTTCCGCTGGGGGAGTTACTGTTGGGCTTGTAATCTGTTGGTTTTAATTATTTATTTATTTTTCCCTTCCTGTTATGTTGCCCTCTGTGTTTCCAAGGCTCGCCACAGACTCGGCAGGGAGAGTGTTTCCTGGTGTTTGGAAACCTCTCTTTTTAAAATTCCCTTCCCAGGATGGGCTTCCCTTCCCAGGATGGAACTCCCTCCCCACCTCCTTTGTCTCCTTTTTCGTCTTTTATATTTTTTCCTACCTGTTTTTGAAGACAGTGGTCTGCTTTTCTGGTTGCCTGATGTCCTCTGCCAGCCTACAGAAGTTGTTTTGTGGAGTTTGCTCAGCGTTGAAATGTTCTTTTGAGGAATTTGTGAGGGAGAAAGTGGTCTTCCCGTCCTATTCCTCTGCCATCTTTACAGTTCCTCCAAAAGATTAGTTTTCATTCCAATCACAAAGAAAGACAATGACAAAGAATGCTCAAACTACCACAAAATTGCACTCATCTCACATGCTAGTAAAGTAAAGCTCAAAATTTCTCCAAGCCAGGCTTCAAATGTACATGAATCATGAATTTCCGGACGTCTAAGCTCGATTTAGAAAAGGCAGAGGAAACATATCAAATTGCCCACATCCTTTGGATCATTGAAAAAGCAAGAGAATTCCAGAAAAACATCTACTTCTGCTTTGTTGACTATGCTAAAGCCTTTGACTGTGTGGGTCACAATAAACTGTGGAAAATTCTGAAAGAGATGGTAGTAGCAGACGTCCTGACCTGCCACCTGAGACGTCTGTATGCAAATCCAGAAGCAACAGTTAGAACTGGACATGGAACAACAGACTGGTTCCAAATAGAGAAAGGAGTATGTCAAGTATATTGTCACCCTGTTATTTAACGTATATGCAGAGTACTTCAGGCAAAATGCCAGGCTGGATGAAGCACAAACTGGAACCAAGATTGCTGGGAGAAATATGAATAACATCAGATATGCAGATGACACCACCCTTATGGCAGAAAGTGAGGAACTAAACAGCCTCTTGATGAAGGTGAAAGAGGAGGATGAAAGAGCTGACTGGAAATTCAACATTCAGAAAACTAAGATCATGGCATCAGTTCCCATCACTTCATGGCAAATAAATGTGAAAACAATGGAAACAGTGATAGATGGTTTTGTTGTAGTTTTGAACTACAAAATCACTCCAGATGGTGACTGCAGCCATGAAATTAAAAGACACTTGCTCCTTGGAAGGAAAACTATGACCAACCTAGACTATATTAAAAAGAAGAGACATTACTTTGCCAACAATGGTCTGTCTAGTTAAAACTATGGTGTTTCCAGTTGTCATATATGAATGTGAGAGTTGGACTATAGAGAAAGTTGAGCGCTGAAGAATTGATACTTTTGATCTATGGTGTTGGAGAAGACTCTTGAGTCCCTTGGACTGGAAGGAGATCAACCCAGTCAATCCTAAAGGAAATCAGTCCTGAATATTCATTGGAAGGACTGATGCTGAAGCTAAAACTCCAATACTTTGGCCACCTAATGGGAAAGAAGTGACTCATTGGGAAAGACTCAGGTTCTGGGAAAGATTGAAGGCAGGAGGAGACGGGGATTACAGAGGATGAGATGGTTGTATGGCATCACCGACTTGATGGGCATGAATTTGACAAGCTCTGGGAGCTGGTGATGGAGAGGGAAGCCTGGCATGCTGCAGTCTATGGGGTCGCAAATAGACATGATTGAGAGACTGAACTGACTGAGCAGCAGCAGGAGCAACTGGATTCTTAGCTCATTGCACTGTGGAAGATGACTGGCTGGATAATGCTTAGTTGCCCTGGCTACCACTAACTTTCCTGAAGTTCATTCAGTTGGGGGTCTCTCCAGGAGAATTTGCTCAAATGGATGCCATACTCCTTTGATAGCCCTGCCACTGGCAAGAATTTGTTCAAGTTAATGTGTCTAAGAATAAAACCTTGTTCAGGTTTCACATGATTTCTTCCACATGTTGAGACTCTTTTTTGATACAGACCAAAGGCCAAAGTATTCAAGTGGAGGCAAAATGGAGGTTTCAAAAGGCTCATATTTCATGAATTATTAAATGACCGATTTCACAGTGTGATAGAGAATTCAGTTTTCAATGCTCTAGACGAAATACAAATTCTACCAAAATGAAAGATACCTTCTGAGATGACAGATTTATAGCAAAGCTGAAAAGATTAACACTTCCACCTGAAGAAATTTTATTCATAAGTAATGCAAAGAAAGAAACAAGCTGATGTCATAATTTGACATCAGTGAATGAACAGAACATTTATAGAGTGAGAATACAACTTTCTCTAGATGTCTAGAACTTATTTGCAGAGGTTAACCACAAATTTAGTGTGATAGTATGTTAGGGTTAGATGAGATCCTAAAACAAAATGTTAGTGTAATGTTTAATTCCTCCACAAATGCCTGTTTTTGTCAGGCTATGCCTTGATGCTACCAATGATTGCAGACTTTGTCTCGCTACTTTCTGAGCCAGACAGTTGGAAAGTGCATCCTAGGATTTCAGGGGAGTCATTAAACAACTATTTTATATGAGATCTGATTTTATCTGTGAGAAAACTTTATTCCACTCATATTAGTCTGATTTTCAAACATTTGAAAGGCACCATTACATTCCACCATTCCTCTCATCTTGAGTCTTTTTATCTTCAGGCTAGCAAACTCAGTTTTCACTTATTTTTTTTTAATGTATGTATTTCAGAACCATTTGTTTTCCTAGTACACATTTTAATTTAAATATAACTAGCTTAAAATGTGATTTTCATAATTAAATAAGATTAAATGTGATCTCACCATTGTGGAAAATAACTCGTAAGGAAAAGCTATGATTTTATTAAATATTTCAAATGTTGTACATTATAAATTTAAGGAGACAGACCCCACAGGACATCCCAGAAATGTCAAAATCCAAATTGTTACTATTTATTTATTAATATTTGCCTTGCTTCTTCCTTGCTCTTTTCTATCTTCCTGAAGAGTGATAGAATTCTCTAAACTCATTATTACCCATGTTGGCTAACATAGAAAACCCTTGAATCCACTCCCTTCCCTCAGAAACCTTATAGTCTAATAAGATAAATCAGTTATGGTGTGATAGTAACCTTGGAAATATTGCTCAGTGTTTTTACAAGTGCTTTCTCAAGATGTTGAATTGAATGGTGAAACAATTTTTCAGGAATTTCAGCAGGAATTCTCAGATTTTACATAATATGTTTCAAGACCATTGTAATTCTCTAAGGGATGGTATAATAGGCAGCATTTCTGGAGGGAAATGTGTTCAACAAGCGGCCATGCATACATATTATCTATCCATCTCTCCACACCTATACATGTCTTTTTGAAGAATGTATCATGGAACTAATGTTCTAAAGAGCACATCATAAGAAATGCTAATATAGGTGAACTATTCATCTCACACCAATGTTAAAAAAGGATTAAGAGAGAATATGTTTGGTGTTTTGGTCAGAGTCTCAGTTCAGTTCAGTTCAGTTCCACTCAGTCATGTCTGACTGTGACCCCAAGGACTGCAGCATGCCAGGCCTCTCTGTCCATGACAACTCAAAGAGTTTACTCAAACTCATGTCCATCGAGTCAGTGATGCCATCCAAGCATTTCATTCTCTGTCATCCCCTTTTCCTCCTGCCTTCGATCTTTCTCGCATCAGAGTCTTTTCATATAAATCAGTTCTTCACATCAGGTAGCCAAAGGAGAGTTTCAGCTTCAGCACCAGTCATTCCAATGAATACTCGGAACTTATTTCCTTAAGGATGGATTGGTTGGATCTCCCTGAAGTATAAGGGATACTCAAGAGTCTTCTCTAACACCACAGTTCAAAAGCATCAATTTTTTAGCACTTGGCTTTCTTTATAGTGCAACTCTCACATAGTCAATATCTAAGAGATGATAAATGACAAGACTTTATTTAATAAAAGGCTATAGTAACAAAGAACAATGCTGGTGGAAGTGATGGAATTCTAGTTGAGTTATTTCAAATCCTGAAAGATGATGCTGTGAAAGTGCTGCGCTCAATAGGCCAGCAAATTTGGAAAACTCAGCAGTGGCCACAGGACTGGAAAAGGTCAGTTTTCATTCCAATCCCTAAGAAAGGCAATGCTAAAGAATGCTCAAACTACCACACAATTGCACTCATCTCACATGCTAGTAAAGTAATGCTCAAAATTCTCCAAACCAGGCTTCAGCAATACATGAACTGTGAACTTCCTGATGTTCAAGGTGGTTTTAGAAAAGGCAGAGGAACCAGTGATCAAATTGCCAACATCCGCTGGATTGTGGAAAAAGCAAGAGAGTTACAGAAAAACATCTATTTCTGCTTAATTGAATATGCCAAAGCCTTTGACTGTGGGAAATTCAGAAACAGATGGGAATACCAGACCACTTGACCTGCCTCTTGAGAAACTTATATACAGGTCAGGAAACAACAGTTAGAACCAGACATGGAACAACAGACTTGTTCCAAATAGGAAAAGGAGTACATCAAGGCTATATATTGTCACCCTGCTTATTTAACTTACACACAGAGTACATCATGAGAAACACTGGGCTGGAAGAAGCACAAGCTGGAATCAAGATTGCCGGGAGAGATATCAATCACCTCAGATATGCAGATGACACCACCCTTATGGCAGAAAGTGAAGAAGAACTAAAGAGTCTCTTGAGAAAAGTGAAAGAGGAGAGTGAAAAAGTTGGCTTAAAGCTCTACATTCAGAAAACTAAGATGGGGCATCTAGTCCCATCACTTTATGGGAAATGGATGGGGAAACAGTGGAAACAGTGTCAGATTTTATTTGTTGGGGCTCCAAAATCACTGCAGATGGTGATTGCAGCCAGGAAATTAAAAGATGCTTACTCCTTGGAAGGAAAGTTATGACCAACCTAGATAGCATATTAAAAACACAGACATAACTTTGCCAAGAAAGGTCCATCTAGTCAAGGCTATGATTTTTCCTGTGATCATGTATGGATGTGAGAGTTGGACTGTGAAGAAAGCTGAGCACTGAAGAATTGATGCTTTTGATCTGTGGTGTTAGAGAAGACTCTTGCAAGTCCCTTAGACTGCAAGGAGATCCAACCAGTCCATTCTAAAGGAGATCAGCCCTGGGTGTTCTTTGGAAGGACTGATGCTAAAGCTGAAACTCCAGTACTTTGGCCACCTCATGAGAAGAGTTGACTCATTGGAAAAGACTCTGATGCTGGGAGGGATTGGGACTAGGAGGAGAAGGGAATGAGAGAGGATGAGATGGCTGGATGCCATCACTGACTCGATGGACATGAGTTTGAGTAGACTCCGAGTGTTGGTGATGGACAGGGAGGCCTGGTGTGCTGTGGTACATGGGGGTTGCAAAGAGTTGGACATGACTGAGTGACTGAACTTAACTGAACTGATAGTGGTAACAGTGACACACACAGCTCAGGGGCATCAGCAGCAGCATAGAAGCAGCCAGTCCGTAAGTAATATTACGAAATACATATAAATTACTCCAAAATTCTGAGTCTTTCACTATTTTTTTCTCTTTTAAAGAAAAACATATAGCATTGAGTCAAAAAGATTGAGATTGATCTTTGTTTTTTAAATGTGTCAGTATTTTACACTGTTGAATGAACAGACTTTATACAGAAGCACAATTCTATGATTTTTATATGAAAACAGAATAACATTTTAATGAACCATCAGGGTTGGTTTGCCTAAGTCACTTTTTAGAAATGATTTCACTGTATGTGATATATATGGAAGTGACTTTAATTGTAGGAACATCTTTCAGAAGAATGTAATTTTATATTTATTTAGTATTAAAACTTTGTGTATAGTGTAACTAGTACAGTTTTCTTCAAATATGTTTAGAAATTATATATATATACATATACATATATACTATATATATGTATATATATACATATATATATATATATATATATAATCTATCTTCTTGGCTATTCAATACACTTTCTCCGTGCCCCTTACTTCCATAATTATCAGAGGTAAGATGTGGAGTTGTTCAGTTCAATGTAGTTCAGTTCAATTGCTCAGTCATGTCTGACTCTTTGTGACCCCCATGTACCGCAGCACACCAGGCCTCCCTGTCCATCACGAACTCCCAGAATTTACTCAAACTCATGTCCGTTGAGTAGGCGATGCCATCCAACCATCTCATTTTTTTTTCGTCCCCTTCTCCCCCTGCCTTTAGTCTTTCCCAGCATCCAGGTCATTTTAATGAGTCAGTTTTTCTCATCAGGTGGCCAGAGTTGAGTTGTGATCTCTGTTTATTTTATTTTTTTAAAGAGCACTAATAATTTAATAGAAAATCAAAATTTTGCAAAGTAGTTACTTTCAAACAATATCCACTAATGTATTCTTCTATAGATCTTTTTCCCTTGGTGAATCTTGCAAGCTATTATTATTATATTTTTTTACCATATTTCTACTTTTCATTCCTTTATCTCAAATACATCTGGATATTTTCTGTATGTGTGTGTGCTCTTTCTCCACATTTATATATTCTATCTCCATTGCTGTTCTCTTTGAATTGATGAATCAATCATTAGTTATTCATCTTATACCACAGTATGTGAAAAATTGAAGAGATGCAAAATAATCTAAGGCAAGATTCTTTCCTTCAAACGGTTTAAACAGGTAAAGATTTAAAGTGGCTTGAGTTAAATAGTTACATGCTATAATGACTGTAAAGACAATATAAATTAAGGAAACGTTGCATTGGTAGAGGTTCCTAGGGTCTGAGAAGAAATTTTAGAATTGAAGTGAAGTTATATTGTCCCCTAAGATTTAGAGGGGAAAACAATAAATTCCATGCAGCCGCAGAATCTCCAAAGAATAAGTGAGAATAAAATAGCCTTACACATGAAGAAAGTACATATATGTTGGATAGCCAAGAAGCCAGTAATGAAATCATTATTTAACACTAGGATATTTAATCCAGTAGTGTTTTTACCTTATTATTAAAATGTAAGATTTTGATAATGATTTCAACTCATACAGAAAATTGATATATATTGAATATGTACTACTAAAATTCAACATTTTCACAAAAAAAAGAAATAGAAGCAAATATCCCTAAGAACATTAACAAAATAAAAACAAAATAAAATTTTATTTAGTAAATGGAGGGCTTTTAGAAACATTTCTTTAGATATCAATAAAAATAAGATATCATTATTTTACTGCTTTTTGTATTGCATGAGTAGTCCTAGGTTAAATCATAATAATGATACACATTTTACTTTTCTTCATTTTCATATAGTGTTCTTATTTTCAATAGAAAAGCTAGCAAAGATTTTGATTACTTATTAAATATTGCCTGAGCATAGCAAGTTCATGGATATGTACTCATTTAAAAAATTTATATGCTAACAAGAACTAATTAGAAAGCATAATTTAAAAATATTTCACAGAGAAAGAGGCTTAAAATGGAGGGAATTATGCATATATACATATATATATATATAGTTATGACTGATTTGTGTTGTACAGCAGAAACCAACATAACATTATAAGGCAATTATCATCCAATTAAAAATAAACAAATAAATTTAAGAAAAATCTCACAATAGTAGTAGCATTTTCTAGTACCTGGGAATAAGCCTAAAAAGCAAGATATTTATAGGGATAATTATAGCTTTTAATGAATGTTTTAAAATAAGACAATTATGTGCAAAGATGTATAGTATTCATGAATGAGAATGCTCAATAGTAAAAAGATATCAATTCTCTATAAATGAATCCATAAATTCAAAGCAATGAAATCAAACCCACAAAGATTTTTTTTTATTAAAATTGAGAAACTCTTCACTGAATTCTTATGGAATTTTAAAGGCCAAGAATAGTCCAGACAATATAACATAAACCTAAGGAGGGAATATATGACATATGAAGTTTTAAGACACAAATCTTTAAAATTCAAGAATTTGGGTGTTTAAACATGGATAGGCATATAGCTTATTGAAAAACAGAGCTTAAATATTTTGGGTATTATTTTTAAATGAAACAATGTCTTATATTTTAAGACTCAGGTACTTGTATGATGACATAAATATATTGTTGCTCATTTCAACATTATTTGTAATAGCAACCCAAATGAACTAGATTTCAAAATTATAAATACATAAAAATATATAAATTATAAATACAGTGGATAATCAAACAGCAACAAGGTGAATACACTTGTACTTGAATAGTTGAATTATATTTACCACAATGGATAAATTGTATAAACAATTTTGCATTTACAAAAAATGTTGTAAACATATATTATGACAGTAAGTTTTGTTGATTATGTACACCAAAGTGTTTTCTCACTGTTTATACATGTATATGTGATATATATGTACATATACGTATATGTGGTGGTGATTTAAGCACCAAGTCTTGTCCAACTCTTTGCTACCCCATGGACTATAGCCTGCCAGGCTCCTCTGTCCATGGGATTTCCCAGGCAAGAATACTGGAGTGGGTTTCCATTTCCTTCTCCAGTGGAATTTTCCCAACCCAGGGATTGAACTCAGGTCTCTTCCTGCCTTGCAGGTGGATTCTTCACTGGCTGAGCCACCAGGGAATAGATAACAGGCATATCTAGGCATGTACATAAGCACTACATGATAAAAACATAGATTCAGTAGTACTTAGCCTTGAAGATAAAAGACAAATGTGAGATTGTAGAGGAATTATGAACATAGTTTCAACCAAATCTATAAAGCTTTATTTTAAATATTTCCAAATTTGTTCTCCTTATATCTTTTGCCTTGGACTAGAGTTGATGGAACTAATCCATGTATTATGTAATACAGTAACAGTTCTCTTATGAAAAAAAGAGGTCCATCAAAAGCTCAATAAATTCTTTGTCTTTCTTATATTTGCTAGGTTTCCCAAGTGGCTCAGTGGGTGAAGAATTTGCTGTTATGCAGGAGATGCAGGTGATGCAATTTCAATCCCTGGGTCAGGAAGATTCCCTGCAGTAGGAAATGGCAAGTCACTCCCGTATTCTTGCCTGGAAAATCCCAAGGCAATCCCTGGAGAGCTATAGTCTAGGGGGTTGCAAAAAGCTGGACATGACTGAGCACACACACACCATTCCTTATATTGCTGGTGGAGGTAATATGAAAGACAGGCTAGTAGAACCACATGATAATTTCTTAGCACATCTTGCACAGGTGGCTTGCAACAGGATTTAGATTGTAAGGGTATTTGAATCTGTACTTTATTCTTGACCTCTTTAACCTCAACTACCTCTGAGATAGAGAGAATTGTATTTTAACATGTTTCACTAATGGTGTCCCCTCTTTTGTATTTCCCCCTTGACATATGCATGCAGATCCCTTTTGCAAAATTATCCTGTGAAATTATAATTAACTTTGCTTATTTTCCATCAAAAATCATTGTTGTTTTCTATTGGCATCCAAATAGGTAATAGTTCTTCAAATTGCATTCAAAATCTCTTGAGATATTTAACTAAACTCTATTTCTGACTTCCCTCCATCCTTACTCCCACAATGAAGGAAAGCAAATTGAACTTTTTATCTATTGTATCTTTCTTCTGTAGTGGAATGAGGACTTAGGAGGTGAGGGCCCATAATTATCAGCTTCAAATGAACCTAAAATGTTCTCACTTTGCATATGATCATTGAAATGTTAGCATTTTTTTTTTTGAAATTTCAAAACCTCTTTAAAGCTTTTTATTTCTTGTCTAAGGGAAGCCATTTATTTAAAAAATAATTAGTGCCAACTATGTCTGGTGGCTCAGACAGTAAAGTGTCTGCCTGTACTGAGGGAGACCCAGGTTCGATCTCTGGGTCGGGAAGATACCCTGGAGAAGGAAATGGCAACCCACTCCAGCACTCTTGCCTGGAAAATCCCATGGATGGAAGAGTCTGGTAGGCTATAGTCCATGGGGTCGCAAAGAGTCAGACATGACTAAGCAACTTCACTTTCACTTTCACTTTCTATGTCCCATTTGATATATCATATTAATTTCTAATGTGCAAGAAAGACAGAGTTTGAATAGGCATTAAGTGACTATATGGTCCAAGACCCTAAATGGTTAAAATAATGTGTTGGCCTTTTAGTGACCATTTATATTTCATTAACTGATCCATATGGTTATCGTTGGTCATATTTTTAATTGTCCCCTAATACGTCAAACTTTTTTTTCCTGATACTTCATAATCCTTCAAACTTTCTTTCATTTCTTTACATTTTAGAGTAGTAAAATACCTTTTGATAGCCCATACCGTATTATCAAATAGTCTTTTCTGCACTATCAGTTTCACTTTATAAAATTAAATAAATAAATGAACATGTAGATAAAGGAGAGCCCCATTTAGAATTTGAGTGGGATTATTTTAATATATTAGCAACTGTATTTGTGCATCTACAAAAAGTGAGTGCAAATAAGTGTGGGGTTAGAATAGTTAGGGAACAGGAGATTAATGAAAGGGATGTAGAACAAGAGTACTAGCAATATTTAATAACTATGAATAATATTTGTTATATATTTATTGGGAATACTATCCTCTTTATTGTGTATTCATAATCTACTAAGTAAGTACAATCTAATGACCACATCATAGAAGAGGAACTTCAAGTTTAGAGAAATGAAATGACTTGTCAAAGATCATACAACTAGTAATGATGAAGTCAGAATAAATTCCAGTTGTCTTCATCTAGGAAGGATCTTAAGCATTGATCATATTGCTAGTTCTGCAATTGTATTTTGAGCACTAGTTCTGTTGATTACTAATGATGGAATCTTGAGAAATAAATTTCTGAACTTTGGTTACTTTGCTCTTATATAGGGGTAATATTTATTTGCATTAGATAGGTTTGATTGCTACTAAAAAGAGACTTTAGCATCTTTGATCCAAATAAGTTAGAAGATTGATTATCTCTCAATCAACAGTCTAGAGATGGGCAGTTATTTTAGAAACGGTCAGCTAAACTAGCATGGCAAGCAGCCCACCTGAGAGTCATGAAAAATTTATCATTTAAAGGATATATCATTACCTGAAGCCTCTTCTTACTCACCTGATATCCAAATTTTAACTTTTGTAATGAGGGAAAGAGAAAATAGAAAGCAAGAAATTGGCTCACAAAATACTGTAAATACAAAAATTATTTTATTTCATCAGCCAAATCAGTCATGGATATACATAAATTCAAGAGAGCTCAATAAAGGTACTGTCTAGTTGAGTAATATGTCAGTCATGAAAACGCATGGCTCGGATCGCCCTTTAAAATAAAATGTAGGAGAAATGTAATTGAAGGACATCATTCCTGTGGCTGAGCTTTTGATTTACTGTAGCTTTCTAGCCAATGCTGTTCTGTCTTTGGCCTATATTAAGTCAATAGTTGTGCTTGCTAGGTTACTGGAGCTCAACTGTTTCTGTCTGGAACCTCTTTGATAGGTAATCATTTTCTTCTGGAATTCCATAATGTTCTGGCATATGCTTCTCAAAACTGCGTTAAACTAAGGTCTTATTGCCCAATTATTTTACCTTCCATTCTTCCTTCACACATGCTATATACTGCATCATAGACTGAAAGTGCTCCTTACAAGTTCATAATCCTTTTGCATTTCAGTTCAGTCACTCAGCTGTGTCTGATGCTTTGCGACGCCATGGACTGCAGCATGCCTGGTTTCCCTATTGATCACCAGATCCCAGAATTTGCACAAACTCATGTCCATTGACCCAGTGATACCATCCAACAATCTCATCCTCTGTCATCCCCTTCTCCTCCTGCCTTCAATCATTCCCAGAATCTGGGTCTTTTCCAACAAGTCACTTTTTCCCATCAGCTGGTCAAATATTGGAGTTTCAGCTTTAGCATCAGTCCTTCCAATAAATATGCAGGACTGATTTCCTTTAGGATTGGCTGGTTTGATCTCCTTGCAGTCCAAAGGACTCTCAAGAGTCTTCTCCAACACCACTGTTCAAAAGTGTCAATTGCTCAGCACTCAGCTTTCTTTTCAGTCCAGTACTCACATCCATACATGACTATTAGATAAGCCATGGCTTTGACTAAACGGACCTTTGTTGGCAAGGTAATGTCTCTGCTTTTTAATATGCTGTCTAGGTTGATCATAGCTTTTCTTCAGAGGAGTGAGTGTATTTTATTTTCACAGCTGTATTCACCATCTGCAGTGATTCTGGAGCCCAGGAAAATAAAGTCTGTCACTGTTTCCATTGTTTCCCCATCTATTTGCCATGAACTGATGGGACCAGATGCCATCATCTTAGTTTCCTGAATGCCAAGTTTTAAGCCAACTTTTTCACTCTCCTCTTTAACTTTCATCAAGAGTCCCTTTAGTTCCCCTTCAATTTCTGCCATAAGAGTGGTGTCATCTGTGTTTCTGAAGTTATTGATATTTCTTCCAGCAATCCTGGATTCCAGCTTGCGCTTCATCCAGCCTGGCATTTTGCATGATGTAATCTGCATGTAAGCTAAATAAGCAGGGTAACAATATAAAGCCTTGGCGTACTCTTTTCCCAATTTGGAATCAGTCTGTTGTTCCATGTCCAGTTCTAAATGTTGCTTCTTGGCCTGCATATAGATTTCTCAGGAGGCAGGAAAGATGATCTGGTATTCCTATCTCTTAAAGAATTTCCCAATTTTTTTGTGATATACACAGGGAAAGGCTTTGGCATAATCAATAAAGCAGAAGTAGATGTTTTTCTGGAATTCTCTTGATTTTCCTATGATCCAGTGGATGTTGGCAATTTGATCTCTGTTTCCTGTGCCTTTTCTAAATCCACCTTACGCATCTATTAGTTCATGGTTCATGTACTGTTGAAGCCTGACTTGGAGAATTATGGGCATTAGTTTGCTAGCATATGAAATGAGTCCAATTGTGCAGTAGTTTGAACATTTGTTGGCATTGCCCTTCTTTGGGATTGGAATGAAACCGCTCTTTTCCAGGCTTGTGGCCACTGCTGAGTTTTCCAAATTTGCTGGCATATTAAGTGCAGCACTTAAATAGCATCATCTTTTAGGATTTGAAATAACTCAACTGGAATTCCATCACCCCCACTAGCTTTGTTTGTAGTGATGCTTCCTAAGGCCCACTTGGGTTCTCATTCCAGGATATCTGGCTCCAGGTGAGTGATCACACCATCGTGGTTATCTGGGTCAGGAAGATCTTTTTTGTAGAGTTCTTTTGTGTATTCTTGCCATCTCTTCTCAATATCTTCTGTTTCTGTTAGGTCCATATCATTTTTGTCCTTTATTGCACCCATCTTTGCATGAAATGTTCCCTTGTTATCTCTGATTTTCTTGAGATGATCTCTAGTCTTTCCCATTCTATTGTTTTCCTCTATTTTTTGAATTGATCACTGAGGAAGCCTTTCTTATTTCTCCTAGATATTCTTTGAAACTCTGCATTCAAATGGGTATATATTTCCTTTTTTTCCTTTACGTTTAACTTACCTTCTTTTTTCAGCTACTTGTAAGCCCTCCTCCAACAACCATTTTGCCTTTTTGCATTTCTTTTTCTTGTGGATGGTCTTGATCACTGCCTCCTGTACAATATCACGAACCTCTGTCCATGGTTCTTCAGGCACTCTGTATATCAGTTCTAATTCCTTGAATCTATTTGTCACTTCCACTGTATAATCATAAGGGATTTGATTTAGGTCATGCCTGAATAGTTTAGTGGTTTTCCAATAAGGAAAACTTTCTTCAATGAGGGTTTGAATTTGACAATAAAGAGTTTGTGATCTGAGCCACAGTTAGCTCCCAGCCTTGTTTTTGCTGACTCTATGGAGCTTCTCCATCTTTGGCTGTAAATAATATAATCAATTTAATTTTGTCATTAACCATCTGTGATTTTCCATTCAGCGTGGAGGTTAAATCTCCTTCGTCTTTAATCATAATTTGTCATATGGTTCTTAGAGGACCCAGAAAGAGACAGTAATTATGTGCTTAACTAAAACCTTAGGGGTTCAATCACACAAGAGGAAAGTTATAATGGATCATAGGAATATGTAGCTATTTCTGTGTGATCTTCAATTCTTTTCCACCAAATACCAGTTTATATCATTTCACCCATATATAGAACACATTTATTCTCTCTTCAATGAAGAAAATCCAGAGTCTATATGGTTATTTCATCTAGTTTAAAATTCAGGATCTTTGAATAATGTTATTTCCCTTCTATCCAATTTGCATATGAAATTTATTGGGTTTTTCAAAATTTCTTAAAATTAATTCATTTAATTGGAGGCTGATTACTTACAGTATTGTAGTTGTTTTTGCCATACATTGACATGTATTAGCCATGGGTGTACATGTGTTCCCCATCCTGAAATCACCCCCCACCTACCCTGCCATTCCATCCCTCAGGGTCATCCCAGTGCACCAGCCCTGACCATCCTCTCTCATGCATTGAACCTGGGCTGGCGATCTGTTCCACGTATGGTAATATACTTGCTTCAGTGCTAGTCTCTCAAATCATCCCACCCTTGCCTTCTCCCACAGAGTCCAAAAGTCTGTTCTTTAAGTATTTTCTCATGCCCTTTCTTTTTGTCTTCTTCTGAGACTCCTATGGTTTGAATGTTGGGACATTTAACATTGTCCCAGAGGTCTCTCTTGTCCTCATTTCTTTTAATTCTTTTTTTCTTTTTTCCTCTCTGCTTCATTTATTTCCACCATTGTATCTAGCACATCATTTATCCTGTCTTCTGCGTCAGTTATTCTACTGTGCGTACCTTCCTGAGTGCTTTTGATCTCAGTTATTGTATTATTCATTATTGATTGACTCTTTTTTTATTTCTTCTAGGTCCTTGTTAAACATTTCTTGCATCTTCTCAGTCATTGGCTCTAGTCTATTTATCTGTAACTCCATTTTGTTTTCAAGATTTTGAATCATCCTTACTCTCATTATTCTGAATTATTTTTCAGGTAGACTCTCTGTCTCCTCTTTTGTTTGGTTTGGTGGGCATTTATCATCCTCCTTTACCTGTTGAATATTTCATTGCCTTTTCATTTTGTTTAGATTGCTGTGTTTGAAGTGGCCTTTCTCTAGACTGGAAGTTTGTGATTCCTCTTTATTGTGGAGGTTGCTGCTTGTGGTGGGGTTGGATGAGTGGCTTGTCAAGGTTTCCTGGTTAGGTTAGCTTGTGTCTGTATTCTGTTGAGCGGATCTGGATCTCTTCTCTCTGAAATGCAATGAAGTGTCCAGTAGTGAGTTTTAGGATGTCTGTGGTTTTGGTGTGACTTTGGGCAGCCTGCATTTTAATGTTCATGGCTGTGTTCCTGCATTGCTGGAGAATTAGCATGGTATGTCTTGCTCTGAAACTTGTTAGCTTTTGGGTGGAACTTGGTTTCAGTGTAGGTATGGACGCTTTTGGATGAGCTCTTGTCAATTAATGTTCCTTGGAGTCAGGAGTTTTCTGGTGTTCTCAAGTTTTGGATTTAAGCCTCCTGCCTCTGGCTTTCAGTCTTATTCTTACAATAGCCTCAAGACTTCTCCATCTCTACAGCATAGATGATAAAACATCTAGCTTAATGGTGAAAAGATTTTCCACAGTGAGGGAAACACAGAGAGGTTTACAGAGTTGCAAGGAGAAGAGAAGAGGGAGGAGGGAGCTAGAGGAAAGCAGGAGGAGAAGAGGGGGAGTCAAATGGGGAAAGAGCAACCTGGCCAATAATCAACTCCCTATGTGCTCTCCACAGTCTGGAACACCCAGAGAAGTTCACAGAGTTACATAGAAAAGAAGAGAGGGAGGAAGAAGACAGAGATGACCAGGAGGAGAAGAGGGGGAGTCAAAAGGGGAGAGACCGATCTAGCCAGTAATCAGTTCCCTAAGTGCTCTCCAAAGCCTGGAAGACTCAGAGAGATTCACAGTGTTAAATAGAGAAGACAAGGGAGAGGGAGGAGTTAGGGGTATCATGGGGGAAAAAGGGGAGAGTCAAAAGTGGAGAGAGCAATCAAGCCAGTAGTCACATTCCTAAGTGGAAATGGATATGGAAGATTAGATTCTTAAATGTACAAAATTGATAGCAAATAGCAAAAAGCAAAGATTAAAAATCTAGAGTAGAGGTTAGACTTCAAAAATACAACATTAAAACTACAAAACAAAATCAATCACAAAAATTACAAAAAATAGATACCAGACCACCTAACCTATCTCTTGAGAAATCTGTATGCAGGTCAGGAAGCAACAGTTAGAACTGGACATGGAACAATAGACTGGTTCCAAATAGGAAGAGGTGTACGTCAAGGCTGTATATTGTCACCCTGCTTATTTAACTTATATGCAGAGGACATCATGAGAAACGCTGGACTGGAAGAAACACAAGCTGAAATCAAGATTGCCAGGAGAAATATCAATAACCTCAGATATGCAGATGACACCACCCTTATGGCAGAAAGTGAAGAGGAGCTAAAAAGCCTCTTGATGAAAGTGAAAGGGGAAAGCAAAAAAGTTGGCTTAAAGCTCAACATTCAGAAACTGAAGATCATGGCATCTGGTCCCATCACTTCATGGGAAATAGATGGGGAAACAGTGGAAACAGTGTCAGACTTTATTTTTGGGGGCTCCAAAATCACTACAGATGGTGACTGCAGCCATGAAATTAAAAGACGCCTACTCCTTGGAAGGAAAGTTATGACCAACCTAGATAGCATATTCAAAAGCAGAGACATTACTTTGCCAACTAAGGTCCGTCTAGTCAAGGCTATAGTTTTTCCTGTGGTCATGTATGGATGTGAGAGTTGGACTGTGAAGAAGGCTGAGCGCTGAAGAATTGATGCTTTTGAACTGTGGTGTTGGAAAAGACTCTTGAGACTCCCTTGGACTGCAAGGAGATCCAACCAGTCCATTCTGAAGGAGATCAACCCTGGGATTCCTTGGAAGGAATGAAGCTCCATTACTTTGGCTACCTCATGTGAAGAGTTGACTCACTGGAGAAGACTTTGATGCTGGGAGGGATTCAGGGCAGGAGGAGAAGGGGATGACAGAGGATGAGACGGCTGGATGGCATCATGGACTTGATGGACGTGAGTCTTAGTGAACTCCGGGAGATGGTGATGGACAGGGAGGCCTGACATGCTGTGGTTCATGGGGTCGCAAAGAGTCAGACACGACTGAGCGACTGAACTGAACTGATACATATGACATTTGCTTTAAAAATTAGGTCTCTTTTTTTTTTTTTCAAGGTAATAGTAGGTTATAAAAATGAAAATTAAAGGAAGAATAAGGAACTTAAAAAATTAAATGATAATATTAAAAAATATTAGGAATTTGTCTGGAGCTGTTGAGGGCATTGTGGGGTCAGTTCAGTTTCAAACAGTTCCTTGTTCCAGCTTATACTTCTCAAGATCTATAGGCCCCTTCCAACGCTTAGTCAGTGCTAACTACAGGGTTTTAATCTGTTGAACCTGTCACTTCCAGAGCAGTTCCCTCTTCTTTGTTTATTTTGGCTTCCTCTGTTTGCACGTCTCTCCAGTGTCTCATTTCTGTCCTGACACAAGGGGGCGAAAGTTGTCAATTATTAAGTCTCACTTGTTCAGCTGTGTTGTGGGGAGGCAGGAACACTGCAAACAGTATCACTGGCATCTGTTGGGAGTGCTCAGAGTTTATGGACCACACTGGGTTTGTCCCAGCTCAGGATGGCATGTGCTTTTCAGATTTACACTGGTCAGGCTCCAGGTTTCTCTGCAGAGGTACTGTCCAAAGCAGGCCCTGTGTTTCTTGCACTTTCCAGTTCTAAGCAGCTCAGGTTCAGATTCTCAGATACTCCACAAAGACACAGACTCAACCAGGTGCTTGGCAAGCACACTGTCCCAGGAGGACCATGCAATTTAATTACCTCCCCAGTCCTGGCTGCTCAGTTTCCCGGGTGTGCTGTGAGAGCACTGTCTCAGGTATGTCGTGTGTCTCCTCTGGGGAGATGATCTCAAGCTTTGACCCTCCTGGCAGATGTCAACCATCCAGGATCCCAGGAAGACTTGGTTAGGAACTTGAAGCCTGTTCACAGTTTGGTGGAGGGTGTTGTCTCTGGGCCTGAGATCGCCCCTTGCCTTCTGGCTCTGACTGTTGCCTGCCTGTCTCTCTGCCTCCCACTGGGATAGGGGCTGGTGTGCAGCCTGCTAGCTCTCCTTTGGTATTTGCTCAATCCTTTGTTCTGTGAGCTTGCCAGGCTGAGCCTTAGATTAGAGCTTTTCATGGAAAAGTTCTCTCTCTCTCTTTTTTTTTCTTCTCTCTGTCTTTTTTTTTTTTTTTTTCCCCCTCTCTCTGGCTTTCCTGCAGTTTTTGTTGCTGTCTCAGGTTAGGTCCCTCAGATTGTCCTCAGGGCTTTCAGCCCTGGTCTTTACCCTAAATATGCAATCTCTGCCTCTCTGTCCAGCCCCTGCTCACTGGTGATGGACGTGAATGTCTGGGCTACTTCTCTGATGGGAGTTGCAGTTAGGCGTGTATTCTGTGGGTTTTGTTTTGTTTTTGTTTTTTTTCCTCCCAGTTATGTTGTTCTCTGAGATTCCAAAACTCCCCACAGACCTGCTGGTGAGAGGGTTTCCTGCTGTTTGGAAACTTCTCCTCCTTCACGACTCCCTCCCCAGGTTGGGTCTCAGTCCCTAACTCTTTTGTCTCTCTTTTTGTCTTTCATGTTTGGTCCTATCTCCTTTTAATGGAGAAGGCATTGGCACCCCACTCCCGTACTCTTGCCTGGAAAATACCATGCGCAGAGGAGCCTGGTAGGCTACAGTCCATGGGGTTGCGAAGAGTTGGACATGACTGAGCGACTTCACTTTCATGCATTGGAGAAGGAAATGTGAACCCACTCCAGTGTTCTTGCCTGGAGAATCCCATGGACGGGGGAGCCTAGTGGGCTGCCATTTATAGGGTCGCACAGAGTTAGACATGACTGAAGTGACTTAGCAGCAGCAGCAATCTCCTTTTAAAGAGAATGGGCTGCCTTTCTGGGTGTCTGGTGTCCTCCACCAGTTTTCAGAAGTTGCTTTGTGGAAGTTGCTCAGCGTTCAAATGATCTTTTGATGAATTTGTGGGGGAGAAAGTGGTCTCCCTGTCCTATTCCTCTGCCATCTTAGGACTGCCCCTGAAAACTTGATTAAAAAAATATATATATGTGCTATTTATCTTCTCACATAAAATGTTACAATGACAAAACAAATACGATAAAAACTCCCATTTGGAAAAAGGAAGAACGCAAACACATTCAGCTGTCAATTCCTAACAGGCAGCAGTCAAGGTGGGTGCAGTTCTGTCAACGGAGTAAGTTCTTCTGTCAGCCCAGCAGGCTGCACTTGGTTCTTTTCTCTGGAAGTAACTCTTGTGTCCCTTTTTTCCTATGGTTCCTGGTTTTGTTCTTGGAGAGATATTCCTTAAATTGGTTTATGGTAGACATTATTAACATTCAATAGTAATGAAATCCTCTCCACTTAATAGGCAGAGGAAAAAAGTGTTCTCTGATTTCTATTTGAAGTTACATATGGCTATGTGCCTTTTTTTGACCAGTGAAGTAAGGGACACCTCTTTATGATGGTGGAAACATATATTTACATGGGAGCTGTCTGCCCCAGAGAGATGTCTGATTTCAAATTAAAAATTGTAGAGTTAAAAAAATAAAGCTTTTTTTTTTCTTTTCGTCTTGTCCTATAAGATTTTGATCTTTTAGTGAAACTGTTTACAATAACTGATGCATCATTTTTGTTGTTGTTGTTGCTGTTTTACATAGTCACATTTAATGAGTGTTAGAATGTGTGTCTTCTCTAGACATGGGAAGCTTTTGGAATCTACTTCCTGCCAGTGAAATCATGGGGCTGTTATAGGAATAAAACAACCTGAGATAATTGTTCAATTAAAAGTCATTTCTCTGGCAGTAAATTTATGCAGTACATTTCTAGTTTATTCATTTCCAGAAAATTCTGCTGTAGAGTAACCATTCTTTAAGCTCTGTTCTTGACATCACATTTAAGCCCACTGATTACCTTTTTTTGGTTACTGTCATCTATGCTTAAATCATCTGTCTGCTCTTGTTTTTAATAAAGACATCTGAAGCAGTAAGCCATCTGAAAAACCTTCCTTAGACTAGATATACCAGAGTTATGACTCACAAGATCTAGCTGAAATTCACAAGGAGACACCTCAAAGAAAATCTCTGAACAAAAATAAATAGCTTCTCCAAACATGATACTCCCAAAATTATTCAATGTAGCTGTAGACTTATGGGTAAGTGGTCTGCTTTCTAAGTTAACAAATAACAGCAGTTGTACCAAATAGTTGCCATTACATAATAAAGATCACCAGTTTTTTAGCTGGCAGTACTGATAAAATTTATCAACCTTTAGCAAGACTCATCAAGAATAAAAGAGTGCCCAAATAAATAAAATCAGAAGTGAAAGAGAAGCGACAACCAACACCATAGAAACACAAACAATTATAGCAGATTACTGTGAACAGTTACACTGCAAGAAAGTGGATGGCATAAAAGAAATGGATGCATTACTAGAAACGTACAAGTTCCTAAGACTGAAGAAATACAAAAGTGGACAGAATGATTACCAATAATGGAATTGAATCAGTAATCAAACAAGCTGCCAACAAACAAAAGTTCAGGACCAGATGACTTCACAGGTGAATCCTACTAACCATTTAAAGAATAATTAACACCCATTTTTTCTAAATTATGTCCCAGAATTGTAGTGGAAAGAGTACTTCCAAACTCTTTCTATGAGGCCAGCATCGTGCTGGTATCAAAACCAAGCAAAGACACCACAAAAAGAGACAGAAATTTATAGGCCAGTATCATTAGCTAATATGTAAGCAAACATCCACAACAAAATGTTAGCAAACCAAATTCAACAACACGTTAAAGAGGTCTTACACAGTGTTTATGTGGGGTTTATCCCAGGGATGCAAAAATGGTTTAATGTCTGAAAATCAGTCAATGTGATATACCACATTAATAAATATGTTTGGATATTTAAACTAATAGGTTTCTTGACCAATTCATAACCCATTTGGTAATATTTGAGTATACATTAAACAAACTCATTTTGGGATTTATAAATTACTTACCTTCCAAAGTCCAAGATGTCATATATGTTTTACTGAAATTGGGGTGAGCTAGAGGAAGTTCAGTGACATTCTCTTAGCTGCCCTTTGTGAGATTCATGAAGAGCAAGAATGCATACCTATGTGTATAGACAGAGACTCTCTTTCATACTCTTGAGTAGAAAAGAGTTTTGAAAAAGGAACATATTGCAGATGAACATTAATTACTCAAATGGACATCATTGAGTGCCAGCTCTGACCTGGATACTATGCCAAATAACTAACAAAGAAAAGTTAGTGAGACATAGTGTCCCTTGCTACGGATTTAGACTAATCAAAGCAACAAATATTAATAGATATTTTGTGATTCTTATTCAAGATTTTGAACTAAATTGATCTTGTAGCCCTCTTGGAGACTTATTACAATGATTTGTTGTTTGTTGTTTTTGAGTCATTGAGCCATGTCTGACTCTGTGACCCCTTGGACTGTAGCCTGCCAAGCTGTTCTGTCCATGAGATTTCCCAGACAAAAATACTGGAGTTGGTTACCATTTTCTTCTCCAAGGGATCTTTCTGATTCAAGGATCAAACCTGAGTGTCCTTCACTGCAAGAGGATGCTTTACCATTGAGCCAAGGCATGTAAACACACATCAATAGACAGAACAATTGTGGTGAGGCAGTTGTAACCTGAAGAAGAACAGTGTGTCTGTTTGCTGGATAAAGTAGGCAGTGGAAGTCACAGTTCAGAACATCCTCAGAGAAGGTTGAATAAAAAGGAGAGATGATTTGCCAATGCCAAATCACCCACTTCTGCACACAGGATGACTAAAAGGCAAACATCCACCTCCTAGGTAAATACATATAAACAAATATAATTGTAGGACTGGGAGGACTAGAATAGTTGCAGTTGTAGCCCAGAATAAATCATCTACATTTTGGCATTTGGGACTGCTCAGGAAAATGTCAGACTCTTCACCAAGTCATTTTAAAATGAATTTTATCAGTTGGAAGGTTTCATTCACGAGTGCAAACCCACTGAGTAGCCTCTCCTTTGACTTTACTTTTAATATGATTTTAATATGATTAACTTCTCACAAAAACTAAAACGGTCTCTGGAGAAAAAATCTATTCAGGGAAGTAAAGGAAGCATAAATAGGAAAAAGAAATCACATCTGAAAAATTCGAGATGATAAGTTAACATATTTAAACAACCTAGGAGAGCCAATTCCAACTAAAAGAACTACATAGAAAGTAGAGGAAACAGAAGATAATATAAAAAATAAACAAATTATTTTTAAAGTAAAACCCAAATCCTTAAATAAAATGATACATAGATGTGCATGTATATGTAAGTAAAGTGTATAAAATTGGAGCTTTGATGTATTAATATTGCATTTAAGAACAACAGTTAATAGGCAATTCTGAATGCTTTTTAATTATTCTTTATTTCAGCGTTCATTCCCTTGAAATGAACTTTTTTCTTTTCATTTGAGACAATGACTGTAGAAGTGTCAAGATAATAAGGTCAATTGTGGCAAAACCTAAATGAAATAAATATTTTATTTTGAATTATTTTGAAATATTTTAGATTCCTTTCATTGTTTATACATCACCAAATTAATTCCAGATTTACAAAGGGCAAAAGTATCATGTAATAATTGCACTTTGAAAACTTCTGATTAGTCTGAAATCCAGTGTACACATTGGTACAATGGATGTAGAAGTCTGTTTAATATCAGAAGAAACTGAAAAATAAAAAGTTTAAACAAATTGTGTGGCACTCCTAAACTTTTGTACCTGGACTATGCTGTGAGTTTCTTTTTATAAAATTCAAATGAGAAAAGCTGTTTCTTATGCATTTTTAGTTTAAAATTATATGCATGAATATGATCCTCAAGCCTAACTTTTTTATTATAAATTGTAGATTGCTCCAAATGTAGAACAATTTTTCAGAAAGTATAAAAGCTTAAATAACCATATATCTAATGCCTGATTTTAGCTAGATACTGAATTAGATCTGATGGATATAGATATAAATAAGCCATTATAAGAAGCAACATGGAAAACTTACATCACTTGGAAATTGGTTTTGTCTCTGTTGAAATTTAATTAAAAATAATTACAATGCAACTCCTTTATTTGGACCCATCATATTACATACTACCCATCATTACTAAAATGGTAAAAGTTTCTGGACTGGCAGTTATAGATATCTCAAAATGAAATAGGTTACTTTGAAAGATAAGAGTCTGTACAATAAAAGTAAGAGAAACTGAATTCTATATTCATGTTATAAAGGGTTTCTGATATATTAACCACCCACACCTACAAAGAAAGACTCATGTTATACTGATGTAATTTTCATTGACTCTACCATGAAAATGATTTAAAACACCAGTTTTTCTATTAGTCAATGTGTGTGGTTTTGTGTGTGTGTGTGTGTGAACACCAGCACAGAGTAATGATATATTATCTACCAAATAATGTATAATTTTAGTTAAACATCTACCTAGTAATAGGCTTCCAGGTGGCGCTGTTAAGAACCCATCTGCCAATGCAAAAGATATAAGAGACTTGGGTTTGATCCCTGATCAGGAAGATCCCTGAAGAAAAGCCTAGCAACCCACTCCAGGATTCTTGCTGGAGAATCCCAAGGACAGAGGAGACTGTTGGGCTACACTTCATAGGATCGCACAGAGTCAGAGACAGCTGAAGTGACTGAACACCCCCGCACTGCTTAGTAATACCAAAGTTGGTATTAAATCAATTAAATTAAAATTATGGACTACAGGATGGTTTATGATATTTTTTGGAAAACTGTAATTTGTATGTCCTTCCCTTTCCCACCCAGCCCAAATGAAATATATAACTTTTTTTGGTCTGTGGTCACTGACTATTTTATACATATACATTTTCTGTATAAGCATTGTGTTTTATTTGCTGCCTGTTTTTTCCCACTAGAGTGTAATCTCTCTAAGGCCAGCATATGTACTTGCTTGTTTATTTATTTTCTGCTCTTATCCCATCCATGGGAGGTTTGCAGATGCTTAAAAAGCAGTTACTTGATCTCTAGATTAAAGCAAATATAGGATGATATGTAGGTTCTCACTATGTGTTTGTTGTAGAAATATTTGTTTCTTCATAAACTGCTCAATAATTAGATATGAATTTTTTTAAATGGAAGGTTAAAATATTTTATTAAAAATAAAAAACTAATAAGCAACCAAAACCATATTAAGAACTACAAAATATATTTAAATATTCTTGATAAGTTTAGAACACACTCTATTATAATTAGAAGAAAAACCATGATCAATGTTCAAATAACATCAATGTTGCTGTTACAATGAAAAAGCAAACATGTCACAAAATTAGTAAAATACACTCTGAAAAAATGTAGAAAATAGAGTTAAAAAAATCATAACAGATTACATATCCTCATTTTTTTAACTATGGATTACTCAGATTTCAGTGAGAGAAATGGGAAAATGGCTTGTTGTTAAGCATGGATTATGTTGACAGATAATATATGGCAGAGGGTGTTGTACCCTAGCATTAATAACAAGATGCTGTTGACAATGCTAAAATAAGGGAGCTTAAGTTTCTCCAGCCTCAACAGTGTAGAGGTACAAGTTTGTGTGTGTGGTCAGTCACTTCAGTCATGTCCGACTCTGCTACCAAAGACTGTATGGACTGTAGCCTGCCCAGCTCCTCTGTCCATGGGAATTCTCCAGGCAAGAACACTGTAATGTGTTGCCATGCTCTCCTCCAGAAATCTTCACGACCCAGGGATCAAACCCACGTCTCTTAAATCTCCTGCAAGTTTAAATTGAGCAAAATCAGAAGCTATAATTCTGCCCTCATACCCTCTCTATGACAATTGCTATTACTTCCTCATCCAGAGTGCCTTTCTTTCTTGTGATTAGGCCACTGTATTTTTCCTAGAAGCACATTACAGTTTTTGTGTTTGCTGCCATATAGCCTCCATCTCAGTTGCTTTTCATTCTCACTTTTGTTGCCAAAAGAAAAAAATCTTCCTGGACATGACTGTTGCTGAATTGAAATAGGGAGAAGAATTAAGAGGGGAAGTTGAGGGGTAAGAGTGAGGAGAACACAGACTAGATGGAAATACCTAAAAAGTTACATCTGTCTTCAAAAGTAAATTTTTATTAATGAATAAAAATAGTTTATAAGAAATTGAAGCCAATAGTTTAACAGCTATATAAAATTTTAAATTTGGGGATTATTTATAATGCATAGAAATATCAAATCACTATGTTGAGTACCAGGAACTAACATAGTGTTGTAGGTCAATTATACCTCAAAGAGCAAATAAACACAAACAAGTCATAGAAAAAGAGATCACATTTGTGGTTATCAGAGGCAGAGTGGCAATTGGATACAGGTAGTCAAAGGTACAAACTTCCAGTTATAAGATAAATAAATACTAGGAGTGTATGTACAACATGATTAATATAATTAACACTATTGTATATTATATATGAAAGTAAGAGAGTAAATCCAAAGAGTTCTCATGAGGAATACCTTTATATATATATATATATATATATATATATATATATATATATATATATATGAGATATTCACTAAATTTTTTGTGATAATTATTTCATGATGTATTTTAAATCATTGTGTGATATCCCTTAAACTTATATAATGTGGCACACCAATTATATCAATAACACTGGAAGAAAATATATAGAAAAAATTAAGTAAACATTTTAGTCTATGAAAAAATTTTCTAAGAACAAGAAATATATGTTTACAATGGAAATTTTAAAACTTTAGCAAATATATGTGCAGGTAGAACACAAACATGGTAAAGAAAATATGATTAAAGAGTCACTATGAGTTGACTATACCAAGCTCCTTGTGATTATTTCTCTGTTAAGAAAAGAAACCTACTTTTCACACCACTGCTGCAAACCAAAGTAGAGTGGTAGCTTATGTTTCACAATTTGTGTTTCTGATTCTGATTTCTCTCATATCTTTTTCCTAAAGAGATTTCCATTACCTCTGCAAATTGAGGCTGATATGTGACCCAATTTTGCCTCCAATATTTCTTCTCATAGACACCGTCAGCGATACTAACCTGAGCCTTGTGATTCTACTCCAATATTACTTTGCTGAGTTATAGATATAGATATAGATATATAAAGTTTCTTCACTTACTAAAAAAAAAAAATTCAAGAGTCATGAGTAGAAATTGATCATAGACCTTTAGAAGTATGCACTACTCCATGTGCATATTTATAGCAAATGATCTGTAAAGTGCATATAGGAGAATTGTGCATCAGTACTTAAAACAAGGAATGAACATTCGCTAGACACAGAGTTAAGAGAACTACAAAAGACTTATACTTTCCACTCCTCTCTCCTCCTACCAACAGAAAGGAACAATATGCAAGCTAAATAACTGGCAGACATCCCATGAAGTGACATCCCATGAAGTGGAGAAGTAAGAAAATTTTGCACCCTTTTTGGCAATATTATTACAGCTGAAAGAGCACCTAGGCATATACTCATATAGTTCAGTTCAGTTCAGTCTCTCAGTCGTGTCCGACTCTTTGCGACCCCATGAATCACAGCATGCCAGGCCTCCCTGTCCATCACTATTTCCCGCAATTCACTCAGACTCATGTCTATCGAGTCCATGATGCCATCCAGCCATCTCATCCTCGATCGCCCCCTTCTCCTCCTGCCCCCAATCCCTCCCAGCATCAGAGATTTTTCCAATGAGAACTCTTCACATGAGGTGGCCAAAGTAATGGAGCTTCAGCTTCAGCATCATTCCTTCCAAAGAAATCCCAGGGTTGATCTTCAGAATGGACTGGTTGGATCTCCTTGCAGTCCAAGGGACTCTCAAGAGTCTTCTCCAACACCACAGTTCAAAAGCATCAATTCTTCAGCACTCAGCCTTTTTCACATTCATACATGATCACAGGAAAAACCATAGCCTTGACTAGATGAAATTTAGTAGGCAAGGTAATGTCTCTGCTTTTGAATATACTATCTATGTTGGTCACAACTTTTCTTCCAAGGAGTAAACATCTTTTAATTTCATAGCGGCAGTCACCATCTGCAGTGATTTTGGAACCCCCAAAATAAAGTCTGACATTGTTTCTACTGTTTCCCCATCTATTTCCCATGAAGTGATGGACCAGATGCCATGACTTCGTCTTCTGAATGTTGAGCTTTAAGCCAAATTTTTCACTCTCCTCTTTCACTTTCATCAAGAGCCCTTTTAGTTCCTCTTCACTTTCTGCCATAAGGGTGGTGTCATCTGCATATATGAGATGATTGATATTTCTCCTGGCAATCTTGATTCCAGCTTGTGTTTCTTCCAGTCCAGCGTTTCTCATGATGTCCTCTGCATAGAAGTTAAATAAGCAGGGTGACAATATACAGCCTTGACGTACTCCTTTTCCTATTTGTAACCAGTCTGTTGTTCCATGTCCAGTTCTAACTGTTGCTTCCTGACCTGCATACAGATTTCTCAAGAGGCAGGTTATATAGTTAGAGAGGTAAAATCATGCTAAAAGGCTTTCAAAATTTTCTGGTTTGGGTTAGCTGTCTTAGAACCAATTAATAACAAGAAGGGTCATGAATTACTGCTGAAATTAATGATACCTTTGCCATGAGAGGGCTTCCCTGGTAGCTCAGAGGGTAAAACGTCTGCCTGCAATGCAGGAGACCCAGCTTCTATTCCTGGGTCAGGAAGATCTCCTTGAGAAGGAAATGGCAACCCACTCCAGTACCCTTTCCTGGAAAATCCCATGGACGGAGAAGCCTGGTAGGCTACAGTCTATGGAGTCCCAAAGAGTCTGACATGACTGAGCAACCTCCCTTCACTTCTCTTCACTTTGCCATGAGAAGCAAGCATCCTCTTAATGTATTGATAAAGCATTGCTTATGAATCCAAGAAAATCTGGGTTCAACTGATTTACTTTCTAACTCTGTGATACTGATCAAGTCATTTGCATTTCTGAATATACTCTGATCAATGTAGAAAACAATATGGGAAGCAAAAGAAAAAAAATGGGTGTACATTAAACTAAAGATTTTCATAGTGAAGGAAACTATCAACAAAGTTAAAAAGCAACCTGTGGAATAGAGAAGACTTTCACAGATTATGCATCCAATGATGTGTTAATATTCAGAAGATGCAGAGAACTTATACAACTTAACAAAAAATAAATCCCCATTTAAAGATGGACAAGAAGACTCAAATAGACATTTTTCAAGAGAAGATATGCAGATGGTCAATAGGCAACTGAAAAGAAGCTCAGCATCACTAATCATTAGAGAAATACATGTCAAAATCACAATGAGATACCAATTTACACTGGTCGGAATGGCTCTCATAAAAATGACAACAAATAATAAGTGTTGTCAAGGATATGGAGAAAATGGACCCATCACGCACTATTTGTGGGATTGTAAATTGCCTCTATAGAAATAGTATGGATATTCCTCAAAAAATTAAGTGTAGAACAATATAATCCAGCAATTTCACTTCTGGGTATTTATCTGGAGAAAACAAAAAAAACACTAATTTGAAAAGATAAATACACATCAGTGTTATCAATGTTCATTGTGGCATTATTTACAATAGCCAGTGTATGAAAGCAACTTAAGCACTCATTGACAGATAATGGCTAAAGAAGATGGCACACACGCGCACACGCACACACACACACATACACAGACAGTCACATGCAGGAATATTAGTCACCCTTGAACAATGAAACCCTGGCATTTGTGACATCATGGATGGATCTAAGTGGTATTATGCTAAGTTAAACACGGTTCTGTGAAGACCTACAAGACCTTATGGAACTAACACCCAAAAAAGATGTCCTTTTCATTGTAAGGAACACAAAACTAGGACGTCAAGAAACACCTGGAGTAACAGGCAAATTTGGCCTTGGAGTACAGAATGAAGCAGGGCAAAGGCTAATACAGTTCTGCCAAGAGAACACACTGGTCATAGCAAACACCCTCTTCAAACAACACAAGATAAGACTTTACACATGGACATCACCAGATGGTCGACACCAAAATCAGATTGATTATATTCTTTGCAGCCAAAGATGGAGAAGCTCTATACAGTCAGCAAAAAACAAGACTGGGAGCAGACTGTGACTTGATCATTAATTCCTTATTGCCAAATTCAGACTTAAAATGCAGAAAGTAGGGAAACTGGTAGATCATTCAGGAATGACCTATATCAAATCCCTAATGATGATACAGTGGAAGTGAGAAATAGATTTAAGGGACTAGATTTGATAGAGTGCCTAGTGAACTATGGATGGAGGTTCATGACATTGTACAGGAGGCAAGAATTAAGACCATCCCCAAGAAAAAGAAATCCCAAAAAGCAAAATGGCTGTCTGAGGAGGCTTTACAAATAGCTGTGAAAATAAGGGAAGCGAAAAGCACAGGAGAAAAGGAAAGATATACCCATTTGAGCGGAGTTCCAAAGAATAGCAAGGAGAGATAAGAAAGCCTTCCTCAACGATCAATGCAAAGAAATATAGGAAAACAATAGAATGGGAAAGACTAGAGATCTCTTCTAGAAAATTAGAGATACCAAGGGAAAATTTCATGCAAAGATGGGCTCAATAAAGAACAGAAATTGTAGGGACCTAACAGAAGCAGAAGATATTAAGAAGAGGTGGCAAGAATACACAGAAGAACTGCACGAAAAAGATCTTCATGACCCAGATAATCACGATGGTGTGATCATTCACCTAGAGCCAGACATCCTGGAATGTGAAGTCAAGTGAGCCTTAGGAAGCATCACTTTGAACAAAGCTAGTGGAGGTGATGGAATTCCAGTTGAAATATTTCAAATCCTGAAAGAAGACTTTGTTAAAGTGCTGCACTGAATATGCCAGCAAATTTGGAAAACTCAGCAGTAGCCACAGGACTGGAAAAGGTCAGTTTTCATTCCCCTCTCAAAGAAAGGCAATGCTAAAGAATGCTCAAACTACCGCACAATTGCACTCATCTCACATGCTAGTAAAGTAATGCTCAAAATTCTCCAACCCAGGCTTCAGCAATATGTGAACCGTGAACTCCCTGATGTTTAAGCTGGTTTTAGAAAAGGCAGAGGAACCAGAGATCAAATTGCCAACATCCGCTGGATCATGGAAAAAGCAAGAGAGTTCCAGAAAAACATCTATTTCTGCTTAATTGACTACGTCAAAGACTTTTTGACTGTGTGGATCACTATAAACTGTGGAAAATCCTGAAAGAGATGGGAATACCAGACCACCTGACCTGCTTCTTGAGAAACCTGTATGCAGGTCAAGAAGCAACAGTTAGAACCAGACATGGAACAACAGACTTGTTCCAAATAGGAAAAGGAGTACATCAAGGCTGTATATTGTCACCCTGCTTATTTAACTTATATGCAGAATACATCATGAGAAACGCTGGGCTGGAGGAAGCACAAGCTGGAACAAAGATTGCTGGGAGAAATATCAATCACCTCAGATATGCAGATGACACCACCCTTATGGCAGAAAGGGAAGAGGAACTAAAAAGCATCTTAATGAAAGTGAAAGAGGAGAGTGAAAAAGTTGGCTTAAAGCTCAGCATTCAGAAAACGAAGGTCATGGCATCCGGTCCCATCACTTCATGGCAACTGGATTTGGGAAACAGTGGAAACAGTGGCTGACTTTATTTGGGGGGACTCCAAAATCACTGCAGATGGTGATTGCAGCCATGAAATTAAAAGACACTTACTCCTTGGAAGAAAAGGTATGACCAACTTAGACAGCATATTGAAAAGCAGAGACATTACTTTGCCAACAAAGGTCCATCTAGTAAGGCTATTGTTTTTCCTGTGGTCATGTATGGATGTGAGAGTTGGACTGTGAAAAAGCTGAGCACCAAAAAATTGATGCTTTTGAACTGTGGTGTTGGAAAAGATTCTTGAGAGTCCCTTGGACTGCAAGCAGATCCAATCAGTCCATCCTAAAGGAGATCAGTCCTGGGTGTTCATTGGAAGGACTGATGCTGAAGCTGAAACTCCAATACTTTGGCCACCTCATGCAAAGAGCTGACTCAATGAAAAGGCCCTGATGCTGGGAAAGATTGAGAGCAGGAGGAGAAGGGGATGACAGAGGATGAGATGGTTGGATGGCATCACTGTCTCGATGAACATGGGTTTGGGTGGACTCCAGGAGTTGGTGATGGACAGGGAGGCCTGGCGTGCTGTGGTTCATGAGGTCGCAAAGTGTTGGA
This sequence comes from Capra hircus, assembly GCF_001704415.2. Taxonomy (NCBI): domain Eukaryota; kingdom Metazoa; phylum Chordata; class Mammalia; order Artiodactyla; family Bovidae; genus Capra; species Capra hircus. Next base: position 13,770,414 of record NC_030812.1, read on the forward strand.
CACGACTGAGAGACTGAAGTGGACTGAAAGAAGGCAGACACAGAAAGATGAATACCTTTTGATCTCACAATTTGGCTTTTTAAAAATGAAAAGAAACAAGACAAAATGAAAACATCCATAGTTATAGAGAATGAACAAATAGGTGGTTGCCAGAGGGGAAGTGTGTTAGAATGGTGAAGTAGATATAGTGGATTAATAAGTACAAGTTTCCAATAAGCCATTAGGATGTAATATAAAGCTTCATGAATATGGTCAATAATATTGTTATTTTCATAACTTTGAATTGAAACAGAAGATTTTCAGGTTGGCTGTCGTGACCTTTCCATAATATATAAAGTGTCAAATCACAATAGTATTATACTTGAATCTAATGTAATATTTTATCTCAATTATATATCAACAAAAAAGAAAGCAATATGACTTTAAAATTATTTATGTTAAATACTTGGGTTAATTACATATCCTTAGATCACTGTTTCTCAAACTTGGAACAATTGACAGTTTCAGTCAAATAACTCTCTTTTGATCTGCAGTATTTATTGTAGGCTTCCTAGGTGGCTCAGTGGTAAAGAATCCACCTGCGATCCAGGAAATGCAAGAGATGTGAAATCATTGTTTAGTAGCATCGGTGGCTGCTACCCACTACATGCCCATAGCACCCATTCTCCCCAGTTGTGGCAATCAAAAATATCTCTAGACATTGCCAAATGTCCCTTGAGCAGCAAAATTACCCGCCATTGAGAGCCATTGTTTTAGAGTAAAGTACTCAGATCAGTTTTGGGGAAATGCAAAAGACAGATATCAAGTGAAAAGATTAAAACTTTCTTTTTTCAGACACCAACATTCATGGCACTTTAGAATGACAGGGTTACACTTGAAAATTGTTATGAGTTTATTCAGTACAACTTCTAATTTGATAATGGAATCACCTGTACCTATAGCCTACAGATGTTACATCTCAACTTCTTGAGAAATTTCGCAGTTAGGCTAGTTTTGTTTTTGCCCTCTATTTTTCTTCCAAATCTAGAACTTAAGAAATGACCAGGCATTCCCATTAGGATAATTCAACAATGGAATGCTGTATTGTTTTGTATGGGAAACATACAGAGAATCTGAGGGGACGTCTCAGTAGAAGGTTGGATGGAAGGCTTTCCTGCATTTTATCAAATTCCTCCATTAGATAAAATGACAAAACTCCAAGTATAATTTTGTTCATATAATAATAGTGACTTTATTGCTTACATATGCAGTTATTAATATGAAGTAGCCAAATTATTGCCTACCAGCCACTTATATAGAAAGATGTTGAGTCCTTGTGCTTACTTCAGCCAGGGTGGATGGTACCTTTCACTTGACAGGCAGCTTGCCATGACTCACTCAACACTTCCATAAGTTCAATAAATATAACCAAGTGAAAATTGGTAAGAAAGAAAGTGTACGTATGGTCTCCAGATGCAATTTTGTTACTATAGAACCACTAATATAATCCAGGCTCAGTCAGTTTAACCTGGAAGACACCCAGACAATATGGAAACATTGACTTTGTTAACAGGTAGAATCAGCCCAGAGTCTCTGAAACCATACCACACGCAGAAGATTTCTACTTAACAGAAATCATTGATTTTACTATTATGTTCTTAGAGATTCTAGGATCACATGCGCACTAGTTTTCTTGTCATTATTATTTTCAGCAAATTCCATGATCCATCACAGTTAAACAATAGGAAACTTATCAAGTAGCTGCAATAAACCTGTGAAAAGCTAATTCATCAGTAGTCTCAAATGTCACTTATTCAATTAAGTACACACTTACTGTCTGTAGGATTTTACCGTCCAAATTCATATATAAATTTTCCTGTAGATAATTTCACTGTTATATTACATATAAATATATAGATATAAATACATAAATGCAGATATGTGTATATATATATATATATATATATACATGTTCCTGTTGAAATTTATCTTAATATAGATGATAGATACAGAAAGAAGATAAATAGATTTATAAAGAAATGTCAGGGAAATACATTTTGCAAAAATTGATTTATTTTGTTGTGTTATAAATAAAATCTATTAAGCAATGAAGGAACATCATGAAAATTAATGAGCTTAGTAAGAAAGACTCAAGCAGGATTCATTACTCCCAACGTGATAAAAGGTATGATTTGAATAAAGTTTTCTCCAGTTGAACCAATAAAACCCCAAATAATGAGGATTACTTTGGCAAATAATTTGGTAAATTATCGAGACTTGCTATCTTTGACTCAGGTAATTAGGAAGGAAGTTTCTTTAGATATATGATTAAACGGTTGAAAAGAAACACGCAACTTTTCATTCTTTAACATTTATGTAATGTAAATAGAACAATGAAATAAAAATCACAGGTATTGTCATATCTGCTTTTGTAACATCAGTTCAGTTCAGTCGCTCAGTCGTGTCCAACTCTTTCTCTGTCGTCCCCTTCTCCTCCTGCCCCCAATCCCTCCCAGCATCAGAGTCTTTTCCAATGAGTCAACTCTTCGCGTGAGGTGGCCAAAGTACTGGAGTTTCAGCTTTAGCATCATTCCTTCTAAAGAAATCCCAGGGCTGATCTCCTTCAGAATGGACTGGTTGAATCTCTTTGCAGTCCAAGGGACTCTCAAGAGTCTTCTCCAACACCATAGGTCAAAAGCATCAATTCTTGGGCGCTCAGACTTCTTCACAGTCCAACTCTCACATCCATACATGACCACAGGAAAAACCATAGCCTTGACTAGATGGACCTTAGTCAGCAAAGTAATGTCTCTGCTTTTGAATATACTACCTAGGTTGATCATAACTTTTCTTCCAAGGACTAAGCGTCTTTTAATTTCATGGCTGCAAGCACCATCTGCAGTGATTTTGGAGCCCAAAAAATAAAGTCTGCCACTGTTTCCACTGTTTCCCCACCTATTTCCCATGAAGCTATGGGACCGGATGCCATGATCTTTGTTTTCTGAATGTTGAGCTTTAAGCCAACTTTTTCACTCTCCTCTTTCACTTTCATCAAGAGGCTTTTTAGTTCCTCTTCACTTTCTGCCATAAGGGTGGTGTCATCTGCATATCTGAGGTGATTGATATTTCTCCCGGCAATCTTGATTCCAGCTTGTGTTTCAGTCCAGCGTTTCTCATGATGTACTCTGCATAGAAGTTAAATAAGCAGGGTGACAATATACAGCCTTGATGTACTCCTTTTCCTATTTGGAACAAGTCTGTTGTTCCATGTCTGGTTCTAACTGTTGCTTCCTGACCTGCACACAGATTTCTCAAGAAGCAGGGTCAGGTGGTCTGATATTCCCATCTCTCTCAGAATTTTCCTGAGTTTATTGTGATCCACACAGTCAAAGGCTTTGGCATAGTCAATAAACCAGAAATAGATGTTTTTCTGGAACTCTCTTGCTTTTTCCATGATCCAGCGGATGTTGGCAATTTGATCTCTGGTTTTTCTGCCTTTTCTAAAACCACCTTGAACATCAGGAAGTTCACAATTCACGTATTCCTGAAGCCTGGGTTGGAGAATTTTGAGCATTACTTCACTAGCATGTGAGATGAGTGCAACTGTGCGGTAGTTAGAGCATTCTTTGGCATTGCCTTTCTTTGGGATTGGAATGAAAACTGACCTTTTCATCAGGATGTATTAATTATTCTTTTGGTTAATTAAAAAGGATTGATTTCTACTTTTCCATCAGACTATCTTATAAACAACCTTATATGTTGCCTAATTACAGGGACCTTTCCATTGTGCTTTGTGGAGGGACACATGTACATCCCTGATTGGTTCATGTCAAAATATGGCCAAAAAAAAAAAAAAAAACCCCACAATATTGTGAATAGCCTCCAATTAAAAATAAATAAATTAATTTTAAAAATAAATTCTTACTTCCTCTCCATTTTCCTCAGTTTAATACACCAAAAAGCAAAAGAATCTAATAGATGTATTCATGGGTAGTGCATTCTGTTTTAGTAAATCATGTGCATACACTATAAAGTGAATTAATGAAGTAACCTTATGTTTAAAAATAAGAACAAGGTAAGCTTTCAAACAGCTTGAGTCATAGGGAAAATTGCAAGATTTTCCTTTGTTTTATGTTCTGTGCTCACTCATGGATGTTTATTCCCAGATATGAATATTCCTGTGTACAAGAAGCATCAAATATATGGATGGAAGAGAATAATAAGTAACTATTATAAGGAGGCAGTTCAAAAAGCCTCTAGTAACTATGGATATTGTATTTTCTTACATGAAATTGCACCATTTTCTTACTAAGATAAGAGGACTCACCATATGAATCCACTTCATGGAGTAGCATAATGCTGCCTACTCTTTAATCCATAAGAAAACTCTGTGTGATATTAAATATTTCCAGAGTTGCCATGGTGAAGCTAAGAGGCAGACAGAAAATCAATCCCAGAGTAAGAATTGTACCTTTAATGTTTTTATTCTTGAATGTGCTCTGAACAGTCCTCTGATTTTTCTAATAGAACTATTTATATTAATTAGGATAATCAATATGCCAGGCACAGTCCATTTACATCTCATATATTCTTCCTAAAAATAGTGAAAAATTGTTCATTATCCATATTTTAGAAGGATAGAACTTGTCACCAGCTAATGTAGAGCTAATTTCAAATTCAACTTCCTTAAACTACAAATTTCAGGTTCTTTTCAAAATACTAGAGACTTTTCATTATGTATTAGAAAAATATGATTTTGTGCATATATGTTACATACAATATATCAGTAATATTAATGTCTGATGACATTTCTAAGAATTACCTCAATATTTTACACATTCTGGAATAGTTTGTCTATGTCTCTCTGTCTCTGTCTCTCTGTCTCTCTCTCTCTCTATATATATATAATATGTATATATATAATATGTATATATATACATATTTGTCATAATTTAAATATTAGAAATAGGAAGAACTAGAAATATAAAGACTTAGTTATTAGTATTATTTCTGTCTACACTGAGGTGATAAGTATCATTTTTATATTATCATAATCAAATTAATTTAACAACACCTTTCTAACAGAGTTCTCCACATGATGTCAATATTAACCTCATGACATGATATTGTTAGTTTTTCCAATAACTAATTTTTCACTTTAGTTTCTCTTTACTTTTTCCCTAAACAGAATTTTAGCATTTATGTATCTTTTAAGTTTCATTATTTTATGTGAGGAAACTAATTGTTGACAGGGATTGGGGGGATATTACAAACATATTGACAGAAATAAATAACCTTGGAAGAACTGAAGTTTAGATAAAAAATTTAACTTGTAAATTCTTACAAAAGGAAAAATCAAATATAATGTTTTGACAGAGTTTGTTCCCTTTTCACTGAAAATAGGAATTATTGTTTTCAAGAATGAATGTAAAGAGTTACTATGGTTTATAAAACAAAGAACATTTATTATAACACAATTTTGAGAGGTCACAAAGGATAAGACATGACTGAGCAACTAAACACACACACATATAATTGAGGAATATTTATCTGTAATTTAGAGTCATCTAAAAACTCAATAATTTCAATTGCAAGGTATTACTTTACCTTGGTAACTACTGTGAAAGTGAAGTTGCTCAGTCATGTCCGACTCTTTGTGACCCCATGGACTGTAGCCAATGAGGCTCTTCCCTGCATGGAATTTTCCAGGCAAGAGTACTGGAGTGGTTTGCCATTTCCTTCTCCAGGGGATCTTTCCCACCCAGGGATCGAACCCAGGTCTCCCACATTGCAAGCAGACGCCTTTACCATCTGAGTCGCCAGGGAAGCACATGGTAACAACTGCTCTAAACCACAAATACTTTTTTATGTAGAGATGTTGTTACAGATAGGAATAATTTTGATTTTTAAAAATTGTTTTAGGAGTTTTTGCCTGCTAAATCTTTATGCAGTCTCTCAATTTTTTCTACTGCTCTACTTTTTTATTGTTAGATCAGTGAAGTTTAGAACGAAAGAAACAATTAGCATAGTGTTTGTGTACTATATTTGTAGTTTCTGAAACTAGAAGCTATGCTACCAATGAATCTAAAGGCAAGTAACAATCTGATTCCCAGGAGTCAACCTTGGTAAGATCCAGTATACTGGCTGTAGCAGCTATAGCAATTATCAAAACCTGCAGCCCACCACAAATCAATTTGCACTTAGTAAGATGCAAATGGTTCTCTCCTCACTTTTGCCAGCAGGCATAAGAAGAAATGTACTTTTCAGGAAAAAACAAAATGAATAAAGTGAAATAATAGTACATATTAATTTCCACTGTAATCTATTCATAAATTGCAGTAAATGTTACAAATAAAAGTAAAAAAGAAAAAAATAAACTCATAATCAAAACAAATAATTGCAGAACCACTGGTGACTCAGATATTGGGATTAACAGATCATGATCTATAAGAAAAGGTAAAAAATAATGAATGGACAGATGAGGAATATATTCAGAGAATGGAAAACTATAAAACAATCATTTTAGGGCAGTGAAAATGAGAGTAAAATGATGGACATATATTATTATGAAAGTGAAACTGGTAGTCACTCATACATGTCTGACTCTTTGTGACTCCATGGGCTGTAGCCTGACATACTCCTCTGTCTATGGAATTCTCCAGGCAAGAATACTGAAGTGGGTAGCCATTCCCTTCTCCAGGGGATCTTCCCAACCCAGGGATTGAACCTGAGTCCCCTGCATTGCAGGCAGATTCTTAACCATCTGAGCTATCAGGGAAACCCATATATCACTATACATTTGTTCAAACTCATAGAACATGTGGCATTGAGAGTGAACCCAATGGTAAAATGTGGGCTTTGAGTGATTATGATATGTCCATGTAGGTCCATCTTTGGTAAGAAATGTATGGTTCTGGTGAATATGTTGATAATGGGAAACTCTATACATGTGTAGGGGCAGGCATATATCAGAAATCTCTGTACCAATTCCTTTTCAGTTTTGTTGTAACCTAAAACTGCTTTTCTAAAACATCTCCAAAAAGTCTTTAGAAGCAAAACATAAACAAAACCAATCAAATTAAAACTTTAGAATTGAATAATTAGGTACTAAAGCTTAGTGAACTTAGTTATCAGTGAGTTAAAGTCTAACATAACATTTCATTGTAGAACAAGTAGAAGAAAAAAGATAGAAAAACAAAGCTATATTTAAAAAGGTCAAAATTTTCCATAGAAACAACAATCAACACATTCTAGGACCTCAGAAAAATCCCAAGAGTAAATATGATAAAACAACACCTAGACACTTTGAAGTAATTCCTGCAAACTGGAAATAAACAGGAAAATCATTAAAGCAGTCAGAGATAAAAGACATATAACAGGTAGAGGAAAAGAATAAAAATAATACATGAGTTCTTTTCAGGAATAAGGCAAACGAATATACATGGAAGGCACTTTTAAGGTAGTGAGATAAAAAGTTTAAACAATGACAAAAACCTGCCCAACTTTGAATTCCTAAGCTAAAATATAATTTAAAAAGAATATAAGACTATTAAATGTATGATTAATGGACAATATGAATCGTGAACAGTATGAAAAAGCAAAATGGCAGGACACTGAAAGAGAACTCCCCAGGTCGACAGGTGCCCAATATGCTACTGGAGATCAGTGGAGAAATAAATCCAAAAAGAGTGAAGAGATGGAGCCAAAGCAAAAACAACACCCAGCTGTGTATGTGACTGGTGATGGAAGTAAATTCTGATGCTATAAAGACCAATACTTTATAGGAACCTGGAATGTTAGGTCCATGAATCAATACAAATTGCAAGTGGTCAAACAGGAGATGGCAAGAGTGAACATTGACATTTTAGTAATCAGTGAGCCAAAATTGACTGGAATGGGTGAATTTAACTCAGCTGACCATTATATCTTCTACTATGGGCAAGAATCCATTAGAAGAAATGGAGTAACCATCATAGTCAACAAAGGAGTCCAAAATGAAGTACTTGGATGCAGTCTCAAAATGACAGAATGATCTCTGTTCATTTCCAAGGCAACTCATTCAATATCACAGTAATCAAAGTCTATGCCTCGACCAGTAATGCTGAAGAAGCTGAAGTTAAATGGTTCTGTGAAGACCTACAAGACCTTCTAGGACTAAAACAAAAAAAGATGTCCTTTCCATTATAGGCAACTGGAATGCAAACTTAGGAAGTCAAGAAACACCTGGAGTAACAGGCCAATTTGGCCTTGGAGTACAGAATGAAACAGGGCAAAGGTTAATAGAGTTTTGCCAAGAGAACACACTGGTCATAGCAAACACCTACTTAAAACAATACAAAAGAAGATTCTACAACATGAACATCACCAGATGGTCAATACTGAAATCTGATTGATTATATTATTTGCAGCCAAAGATGGAGAAGTTGTATACAGTCAGAATAAACAAAACCAAGAGCTGACTGTGGTTCAGAACATGAACTCCTTATGCCCAAATTCAGACTTAAATTGAAGAAAGTAGGGAAAACCACTAGACCATTCAGGTATGACCTAAATCAAATCCCTTACAATTATATAGAGGAAGTGCCAAATAGATTCAAGGGATTGGGTCAGGTAGACAGACCCAATCTGAAGAACTATGGACAAAGATTCATGACATTGAACAGGGGGCAGGGATCAAGGCCATCTTCAAGGAAAAGAAATGCAAAAAGGAAAAATGGTTGTCTGAGGAGGCCTTACAAATAGCTGTGAATAGAGGAGAAGAGAAAGACAAAGGAGAAAAGGAAATATATACCCATTTGAATGCAGAGTTCCAAAGAATAGCAAGGAGAGATAAGAAAGCCTTCTTCAGCGATCAATGCAAAGAAATAAAGGAAAACAATAGAATGGGAAAGACTAGAGATCTCTTCAAGAAAATTAGAGATACCAAGGGAACATTTCATAACAAAGATGGGCACAATAAAGGACAGAAAGTGTATGAACCTAACAGAAACAGGAGATATTAACAAGAGGTGGCAAGAATACACAGAAGAACTGTACAAAAACATCTTCATGACCCAGATAATCACAGTGGTGTGATCACTCACCTAGAGCCAGACATCCTGGAATGTGAAGTCGAGTGGGCCTTAGGAAGCATCACTACAAACAAAGCTAGTGGAGGTGATGGAATTCCAGTAGAGCTATTTCAAATCCTAAAAGATGATGTTGTTAAAGTGCTGCACTCAATATGCCAACAAATTTGGAAAACTCAGCAGTGGCCACAGGACTGGAAAAGCTCAGTTTTCATTCCAACCCCAAGGAAAGGCAATGCCAAAGAAGGCTCTAACTACTGCACAATTGCACTCATCTCACATGATAGAATTAATGCTCAAAATTCTCCAAGTTAGGCTTCAACATTACATGAACCCTGAAATTCCAGATGTTCAAGTTGGATTTAGAAAAGGCAGAGGAACCAGAGATCAAATTGCCAACATCCACTGGATCATGGAAAAAGCAAGAGAGTTCCTGAAAAACATCTATTTCTGCTTTATTAACTATGCCAAAGCCTTTGGCTGTGTAGATCACAATAAACTGTGGAACATTCTGAAAGAGATGGGAATACCAGACCACCTGACCTGCCTCTTGAGAAACCTGTATGCAGTTCAGGAAGCAACAGTTAGAACTGGACATGGAACAACAGACTGGTTCCAAATAGGAAATGGAGTGCGTCAAGGCTATATATTGTCACCCTGCTTATTTAACTTATATGCAGAGTACATCATAAGAAACGCTGTGCTGGATGAAACACAAGCTGGAATCAAGATTACCCGGAGAAACATCAATAGCCTCAGATATGCAGATGACACCACCCTTATGGCAGAAAGCAAAAAAGAACTAAAGAGCCTCTTGATGAAAGTGAAAGAGGAGAGTGAAAAAGTTAGCTTAAAACTCAACATTTGAAAAACTAAGATCATGGCATCGGGTCCCATAACTTCATGGCAAATAGATGGGGAAACAGTGTCAGACTTTATTTTTTTGGGCTCCAAAATCACTGAAGATGGTGACTGCAGCCATGAAATTAAAAGACACTTGCTCCTTGGAAGAAAAGCTATGACTAACCTAGACAGCATATTGAAAAGCAGAGACATTACTTTGCCGAAAAAGGCCCATCAAGTCAACGTTATGGTTTTTCCAGTAGTCATGTATGGATGTGAGAGTTGGACTATAAAGAAAGCTGAGCACAGAAGAATGATGCTTTTGAACTGTGGTGTTGGAGAAGACTCTTGAGAGTCCCTTGGACTGCAAGGAATTCCAATCTGTCCACCCTAAAGGAGATCAGTCCTGGGTGTTTATTGGAAGGACTGATGTTGAAGCTGAAACTCCAATACTTTGGCCACCTGATGTGAAGAACTGACTCATTGGAAAAGAGCGTGATGCTGGGAAAGATTGAAGGTGGGAGGAGAAGAGGGCAACAGAGGATGAGATGGTTTGGTGCATCACTGACTCAATGGACATGAGTTTGGATAAACTCTGGCGATTGGTGACAGACAGGGAGGCCTGGCATGCTGCAGTCCATAGAATTGCAAAAAGTCAGACATGATGAGTGACTGAACAGAACTGAACTGATAAAACTATTACATTTGACTAGTGAACTGACCCTTTTATCATTATTCAGTGTCCCTGTAGCTCTAGTAACTTTCTTTGCACTACAGTCTGTTTTTTCAGATATTACCATAGCCACTTTTAAAGAAAATTAATGTTTTCATGGAATGTCTTATTTCATGTTTTACTTTCAATCTTCCTATATTGTTTAATATGAGGTGTGTTTTCAATTGCCAAGTCATGTCCTACCGTTTGTGACCCCATGGACTGCAGCACACCAGGCTCCCCTGTCCTTCAATAACTCCCAGTTTGCTTATAGAGAGGGTGATGCTATCTTTTCTCATACTCATATAATTTAGTCATTTTTTAAATCGACTTCATCAATTTTTCTGTTTTGAATGATGTTTAAATTTAATGAGGTAGTTTAATATTAAAACATATATATCAGTTATTTCTGAGATTTGATAGATAAAATAAATTATATTAAAAAATTCAGTGCCTTGCCCAAAATGATACAGACAGCATCAAATTTTGACATGATCAATAACTTCTGACTTAGTCCAAGTAAAATAATTTCTAGTTTCTTCCTATACATTATACTTAACACTAGTATGAATATAAATATAAATCTTAGGATTCTACAAAAACATACAGTTGATATACAATTATTCTCACACTAGTATACAAGCCCCAGTTGTTAAAAATCAAGACCAATAATTTCTGAGTAATTTTTAGTCTGTAAATTTTATTTCTTTTGTATAATACTAGACATAACTTTCACATTGGTCTCACAGAGGATGACATATGTTTTGAGTTCAAATGCTTTCTAAGGATTGCTTAAATTAGTATTTCTGAAAACTAATATTTATAGGATGTAGGTGATTTATTTTCCATCTTGCAGAGGCAGGTTTCTGTAATTTTAATGCCTTTTTCAAAGATGTACTTTTATCATTATTTTAATTGAGGTTTGAGTCCCATGATAATTGTACTACGACTTTTACAACCAACCATAATATTTTACCTTAGCTTTCAGAGTTTACTACCACAAGGTGACAGCAGATATCAGGTGTTTAAGAGCAAAAATGCTTAGTTAGAAAACCCCAGGAAAATGTAGTTCAGACTTAAAGAAAAAAAAAATTGCACAAATCAAATCTCTTGTACAGTACATAAAATACATCTACTGGAGACATAATGGCAAATATAAATGGCAATGTGTTATGCTGGAGATAAACTACTTTGAAATGGGCCTGCAATCCGACGTTATTTTCTAAGTATAAACCAAATTTGTAAAATTGATATAGACATTTCGGCTCTCCAAGGTAAATGTATTCTTCATTAAGAAAAATATCTTCCCTCTCCCCATTATAGTAGCGCAGTTTAGAAAATGAATCATAACATTACATTTTGAAAATTGGATAAGCTCTGTTAATTGGAAAATAAGTTGATTTAACTTTATAAATCCAGTAGGTACAAACATTTTAACTGAAGAGGTTAGATATTTAAATTATTAAAAACACCATTTTCAGTTTAAAAATAAGCAATAATTTTCCTTCAGTTCAGTTCAGTCGCTCAGTCGTGTCTGACTCTTTGCGACCCCATGAATCGCAGCAGTAGAATGTATAATGAAAATAATTATACATATGTAGCTTGGCTGTGCCTAGAATCTGGTGGCTCAGAGGTTAAAGCGTCTGCCTAGAATGTGGGAGACCCAGGTTCGATCTCTGGGTAGGGAAGATCCCCTGGAGAAGGAAACGGCAACCCAGGTACAGCTTGGCTGTACATCTCCTCTTTAGAATGTATATGGAATGGTTTAGAAAATAAATAGAATATCTGTGAGTTACCAAAAATTCAGATTAGAATTTATGATTTTTCTTAAAATATATAAAATGTTGTGTTAACAAAATGCTTCTTGGATTAGAAATAGGAGGCTACATAATATAATGGCTAAAAGTACAATTTTTTTTTAATTTTTATTTTTATTTTACTTTACAATACTGTATTGATTTTGCCATACATTGATATGAATCCACCACAGGTGTACATGAGTTCCCAACATGAACCCCCCTCCCACCTCCCACCCCATATCATCGCTCTGGATCATCCCTGTGCACCAGCCCCAAGCATCCTGTATCCTGCATCGAACATAGACTGGCGATTCGATTCTTACATGATAGTATACATGTTTCAATGCCATTCTCCCAAATCATCCCACCCTCTCCCTCAGAGTCCAAAAGTCCGCTCTACATATCTGTCTCTTTTGCTGTCTCGCATACAGGGTCATCATTACCATCTTTCTAAATTCCATATATATGTGTTACTATACTGTGTTGGTGTTTTTCTTTCTGGCTTACTTCACTCTGTATAATAGGCTCCAGTTTCATCCACCTCATTAGAGCTGATTCAAATGTATTCTTTTTAATGGCTGAGTAATACTCCATTGTGTATATGTACCGTGTATATGTACCACTGCTTTCTTATCCATTCATCTGCTGATGGACATCTAGGTTGTTTCCATGTCCTGGCTATTATAAACAGTGCTGTGATGAACATTGGGGTGCATGTGTCTCTTTCAATTCTGGTTTCCTCAGTGTGTATGCCCAGCAGTGGGATTGCTGGGTCATAAGGCATTTCTATTTGCAATTTTTTAAGGAATCTCCACACTGTTCTCCATAGTGGCTGTACTAGTTTGCATTCCCACCAACAGTACAAGAGGGTTCCCTTTTCTCCACACCCTCTCCAGCATTTATTGCTTGTAGATTTTTGGATCGCAGCCATTCTGACTGGTGTGAAGTGGTACCTCATTGTGGTCTTGATTTGCCTTTCTCTGATAATGAGTGATCTTGAGCATCTTTTCCTGTGTTTGTTAGCCATCCGTATGTCTTCTTTGGAGAAATGTCTATTTAGTTCTTTGGCCCATTTTTGATTGGGTCATTTATTTTTCTGGAATCGAGCTGCATAAGTTGCTTGTATATTTTTGAGATTAGTTGATTGTCAGTTGCTTCATTTGCTATCCTCAAATCAATCAATGTAATTCACCACATTAACAAATTAAAAAATAAAAGCCATGTGACTATCTCAATAGATGCAGAGAAGGCCTTTGACAAAATTCAACATCCACTTATGATAAAAACTCTCCAGAAAACAGGAATAGAAGGAACATACCTCAACATAATAAAAGCTATGTATGACAAACCCACAGCAAACATTATCCTCAATGGTGAAAAATTGAAAGCATTTCCCATAAAGTCAGGAACAAGACAAGGGTGCCCACTTTCACTGCTACTATTCAACATAGTTCTGGAAGTTTTGGCCACAGCAATCAGAGCAGAAAAAGAAATAAAAGGAATCCAAATTGGAAAAGAAGAAGTAAAACTCTCACTGTTTGCAGATGACATGATCCTCTACATAGAAAACCCTAAAGACTCCACCAGAAAATTATTAGAGCTAATCAATGAATATAGTAAAGTTGCAGGATATAAAATCAACACACAGAAATCTCATGCATTTCTATACACTAATAATGAGAAAGTAGAAAAAGAAATCAAGGAAACAATTCCATTCACCATTGCAACGAAAAGAATAAAATACTTAGGAATATATCTACCTAAAGAAACTAAAGACCTATATATAGAAAACTATAAAACACTGATGAAAGAAATCAAAGAGGACACTAAGAGATGGAGAAATATACCATGTTCATGGATTGGAAGAATCAATATAGTGAAAATGAGTATACTACCCAAAGCAATCTACAGATTCAATGCAATCCCTATCAAGCTACCAGCGGTATTTTTCACAGAACTAGAACAAATAATTTCAAGATTTGTATGGAAATACAAAAAACCTAGAATAGCCAAAGCAATCTTGAGAAAGAAGAATGGAACTGGAGGAATCAACTTGCCTGACTTCATGCTCTACTACAAAGCTACAGTCATCAAGACAGTATGGTACTGGCACAAAGACAGAAATATAGATCAGTGGAATAAAATAGAAAGCCCAGAGATAAATCCACACACATATGGACACCTTATCTTTGACAAAGGAGGCAAGAATATATGATGGATTAAAGACAATCTCTTTAACAAGTGGTGCTGGGAAAACTGGTCAACCACTTTTAAAAGAATGAAACTAGATCACTTTCTAACACCACACACAAAAATAAACTCAAAATCGATTAAAGATCTAAACGTAAGACAGGAAACTATAAAACTCCTAGAGGAGAACATAGGTAAAACACTCTCCGACATAAATCACAGCAGGATCCTCTATGATCCACCTCCCAGAATTCTGGAAATAAAAAAAAAAAAAAACAAATGGGATCTAATTAAAATTGAAAGCTTCTGCACAACAAAAGAAAATACAAACAGGGTGAAAAGACAGCCTTCTGAATAAGAGAAAATAATAGCAAATAAAAGTGCAATTTTAAGAATCAGACTTCCTGAGTTCAAGGTACTGTTCCGCTATTCAGTCTGTCTGTGAACTTTGATTACTTACTTAATTTTTCTGTGTCTGTTTCCCCATCCATGATATGCATTTAAAATTGTAGAATAACTTCTGAATTATTATTTCTATATTCTATTTCATGTTCTATATTTTAAGTTATAGTACAATTTTTATCTCACAAGGCTATTGAAGTATTTTAACAGAGAGAATACACACATTCAATTAGCATGCTCCTCACAGTTTGTAAACTCTATATAATTAAATGCTGTGCCATTTTAAAAGCACAAATGCCTTTCTCTGTATTTTGCCAACATGCTATACAGTTTATTGCTTTCATGTTGATGATTCAGATATTCACATTATGTTACTTTGAGTGTGTATATGAGTATGTGTGGACACTTTTAAGCACTTCAAAGGTTTGGGAAATCTTTGAGATCTTATTGAAACCAGAACATATGAAACCTGAGTGGTCTGATGACCCAAAACACTACTATTCTTTCCATATATCAACCCACCTTTTGGTGAGTTTTAGAGATCTGAACAGTCAGGCAATTCTAAGCACACCATGAGTTTTGTCAGTATTCTTGCTGTTAGAATTCTGGATAATGGCCAAGCTATAAAAATAGTTCAGACATGAGTAAAGTGATGGAGTCACTCATGGGGAATAACCCTGTTATCCTCCATTCTTAAGTGGGAGGTTGCAAAATCAGTCAAATAACTGAGAGGGGGATGTTGCCCCCCTCTTAATTAAAAGGAAAAAAAAAACAAAACAGAAACCAAAGGTAACCTGACTTCTGAGGACATTAGCCATTTGTCTGTACACTTAGCTATAAATAAGGGAAATTTTCATTTCCTAATACTTGGGTGTTTTGAGCTAAGGAAAGTCAAGAATCATTAAAAAAATATCACAGCATAAAAATTGTTTTAAAAAATTAACAAAATAAATCTTTGTTAAATTCCACTTTTGGATTCTTGACTATGAGTGCACTATTGCATTCATTTTGCTTCTCTTTAAATTTGGTTGATTCATTAGGAAAATCATACTTTTTTTTGTATCTCCATTTACTTTTTGAGGTAATTTAAAAATTATCTCCATTTTAATTTTTGAAGAGAATCATTTTTAAGGAGATAATTTTAATATGAAAATTAAATACTTTTCTGTATAGCTGCTATTACAAATACTGCATTGAAATGTATTTAATAAGAGAATTATTTACTTTAGATACATGACTGCAATGCCCTTCTCTCTCTATAAGCAATAAAATTTGAAGTATTTTCCAAATGCTCAGTTCCAGTGCATTGTTTATAGTATAGTGAAGTTGCTCAGTCATGTCTGACTCTTTGCGACCCCATGGGCTGTAGCCTACCAGGCTTCTCTGTCCGTGGGATTTTTCAGGCAAGAATACTGGAGTGGATTACCATTTCCTTCTCCAGAGGATCTTCCTGACCCAGGGATTGAACCTGGGTTTCCTGCATTGGAGGCAGATGCTTTAACCTCTGAGCTACCAGGGAAGCCCAATTATTTATAGATAACTACAATTCTCATGTGAAAGATCACCATCAAGAGAATTTAATTATATATTGAGAGAGTCAGTGTCACTTGAGCCAAGATCAGAATACTATAGCCTTAAATTAAATTGACTCTTACACCCTAGTGCCAGAAGATCTTTCCAAGTCAGCCAAATTGTTGAATGCACTATACTTATTCATGCCAGTTGTTAAGAACATCCATCTATTGTCCTAGTAATTAGGCTTATATTTTGTTTGAATTTATCTGAATCACACAGTTTTAAAAAGGTAAAAACCCTAGCCACATATACAAAAATTTCCCTAAATGTTAGTTAATAACAGCATTCAGTTATTATAAAGCAATTTTCTCCATAGGACTTAACAAAAAACTTCATAAATTGTTTTATTCAAATAAATCAATTCATGTTTTGTTTTCCAAATGAAAAGTACTATTTTCTATTCATTCAGTATTTAGTCAACAAATACAATTACATCCTATATCTTGAATGGCTATGAAACCACTGAGAATTCCCATTTGTCTATTTTCCTGCCTCTGATTTTATTTTTCCTGCCTCAGATTTCAAAAGGTCATAATGGACATTTAGTTTACAACCCCTGAAGGAGTTCTGCACAGCTCTGTCTGCCTTCTGTTCAAATTGCTGAAAGAATTTGAGGCTGAAAAACCATTCTTTTTTATTAGGACTGAAACATACTTCTCTATACAAACTGGAGTTGCTCAGAAAAACTGGTAGTATTGAAATGAAAAGGCCTTATCAAAATGCATTCTGGATGTCTAGAAAACAATTAGCAAAACATGATAATTGTCATGTTTAATTTTATCCCTTTGTAAGAATAACCTCATTAGAATGTTTGTGAATAATTTCCATACAGTGTTGACAATAACCACTTTTATCAATTGTACAGTTATCTAGAAAGAATAAAAGCCAGTGAGTCCCCATAGAATCTCATGATTTCACTGATAGCTGCCATATTTAATTATGATGATTATTATAATAAACACCATTTTGAAGGAATTTATTTGCATACTGTTTTGTCCCATTACACTGAGAGGGATTTTTAAACAAAATTAACAAGTATATTGCATTGTTTAAAATATAGTTAATACACATTTTAGGAGATATTTATGTTTCATTATTTTAGACCTTGAGAGGAATTGAAAGAATGTACCACAGGGCAAGTCAAGAGTAAGAAGGTAATTGTTTAAAAAAAAAAAAAAAAAAAGAGAGAGAGAGCGAGAAAGAAAGAGACACAGAGAGATAATATAAAAAATGACCATGCTATATCAGAAGCCTGGCTTTTTTCTTAACAAAGTCTTATAAACAAAGACGAGGCCACTCAAAAAATAAACTGCTCATCAAATTCTTTATTCCTCTTCACTCTCTCTTGCTTTTCTTTTCTATGGCTTTGTCTATGATTTTGTGTATCATATTATGTGTGTGTATAAATTACAATATGTTTTTTGTTAAACATTACTAAATGCTGGTTTTTCTACAAAGAGCTTGATGAACAATTTTTTCCTTGATTATGTTGATACTTTATTCAGTTTCCAAGCATTTAAATCATAAATTTTAATATAATGATAAATACATGAGAGAAATTAATCAATACTTAAAATAGTGTTCCAATTTGGTTTTCACCTATTATGAAGATAATAAGTTGATGTATATTTAGAATATGTCAAACTGATGACAGTTTCTTCAAACCAAATAAATCCATTTACTAAATTAATTTTTCTTTTAAAGTGTTTTGTTTTCTCTTTCATGCAAGATCCCAGTGTTGACTAAGATTTTACATAGTCAAAAATATCATATTTACACTAATTATTTTAAAGGCCTGTGTCTTCTCTTTCCTTTCGAATTGATGTACTTACTTTGACTCTCTCATTTTCTACACTTATTCTCCCAACGCAAGGGCCAAGAGAGAAAAAGAAATGACATATTCGATTCAGTAATAAATTGATGCTTTGCTCTCTGAGTCCCCAGATGATTCTGTTCTCTAGTCACAAACTAATAATTATAAGTTTCTCTATAATCTGTCTTTTAGAGAGAGTATATTTATTTAGTTTTCTTCTTTGAGTGTATGGGGATGAAAGCTAGAGAGTAATAGGGTGACAGCTAATGATAATACTCATTAATAGAAGGACAATTGAAGTGAGTAGTGACAATGTTATTTCTTTCTGCCTACTGTTGTTTATTGAATGCTTTAAAACTAATCCCTAAGGTGTTTCTTTTTTTTAGTAAATTTTCAAATAAATACATGCTAAATGATATAGTAATTTTCATACTGTACTGTACACTGATGGATGCATTTTTTGGAAATGCTAAAGTATATAACATGTTTGCCTTGAAAGTGAACTCAGTGGACCTAGAATCTCTGCAAATGACACTACCTCTATTGAAACGTTCAATGACATTTCATGTTTACAGCTCTAAAGAATCTGCCTGCATGCAGGAAACTCAGGAAACATGGGTTCGATCCCTGCATCAGAAAGATTCCCTGGAGTAGAAAATGGCAACCCACTCCAGTATTCTTGCCTGGAAAATCCCATGGATAGAGGAGCGTGATGGGCTACAGTCCGTGTGGCCCAAAGGGTTGGACATGACTGAGCATGCATGATTACTACAACTGTTCTTCATGGTATCCTTAGAAATAGCATGGTCTAGTGAGACCTTTTAAGCTATAGCTTCCTAAGGTTATAAGATGTAGAATTGTGAATAAGAATGTTTTCAGAGTATATATGCCAAATGCCCCTATTTCTTAGAACAAAAGTTTGTGTTCTGATTCTGATATCTCATGCTTTAAAATCCTGGAAAGAGGTGAAAAGCAAGAGAATAGAATTTCCAGAAAAATCCTTCTAGAAGTAGTTTGATAAAATCTATGTGCTGCTTAATAGGATGACCATAGTGAAATCACTACCCAGTGAGTTACATCAACACAAGCACTACAGTTACACCCATGTGAATCTTTTTCAATAACCCCTCTAAACTTTCAGAAGTACGTTAGCAGTTAATGTTCATAGAATGTTGGCATAGCATCTCAAAACCATGTCCTGAGAACATTCTTTGCAATTAACACTGAAATAGTCTAACAGAGAATCTCCAAGGGAACTCCTTCTTTGGCCAGGGTATCTCAGTGCCCCAGAGTTTTGAGATTCGTTTTAAACACCAACAACATAATTAAGTCTCAGTTCAGTTCAGTTCATTTCAGTTGCTCAGTCGTGTCTGACTCTTTGCGACCCCATGAATCACAGCATGGCAGGCTTCCCTGTCCATCACCAACTCCCAGAGTTCACTCAAACTCATGTGCATCGAGTCAGTGACGCCATCCAGCCATCTCATCCTCTGTCATCCCCTTCTCCTCCTGCCCCCAATCCCTCCCAGCATCAGGGTCTTTTCCAATGAGTCAGCTCTTCACATGAGGTGGCCAAAGTACTGGAGTTTCAGCTTTAGCATCAGTCCTTCCAAAGAACACCCAGGACTGATCTCTTTTAGAATGGACTGGTTGGATTTCCTTTCAGTCCAAGGGACTCTCAAGAGTCTTCCCCAACACCACAGTTCAAAAGCATCAGTTCTTTGGCACTCAGCTTTCTTCACAGCCCATCTTTCACATCCATACATGACCACTGGAAAAACCATAGCCTTGACTAGATGGACTTTTGTTGGCAAAGTAATGTCTCTGTTTTTCAATATGCTATCTAGGTTGGTCATAATTTTCCTTCCAAGGAGTAAGCGTCTTTTAATTTCATGGCTTCAATCACCATATGCAGTGATTTTGGAACAGAACAGAATAAAGTCTGCCACTGTTTCCACTGTTTCCTCATCTATTTCCCATGAAGTTATGGGACCGGATGCCATGATCGTTTTCTGAATGTTGAGCTTTAAGCCAAATTTTCGCTCTCCTCTTTCACTTTCATCAAGAGGCTTTTTAGTTCCTCTTCACTTTCTGCCATAAGAGTGGTGTCATCTGCATATCTGAGGTTATTGATATTTCTCCCGGCCATCTTGATTCCAGCTTGTGCTTCTTCCAGCCCAGCATTTCTCATGATGTATTCTGCATAGAAGTTAAATAAGCAGGGTGACAATATATAGCCTTGATGTACTCCTTTTCCTATTTGGAGCCAGTCTGTTGTTCCATGCCCAGTTCTAACTGCTGCTTCCTGACCTGCATATAGATTTCTCAAGAGGCAGATCAGGTGGTCTGGTCTTATGAGACCTAATTAACTAGTCAGATATTTTCAGCACGTTTGCAAACAGACCCAAACCAGAAGCAGACAAATTCAGCAAACTTTTATGTAGACTATCAGAAGCTGAATATTAGATAAATTCAAATTTTCATAGTCTTTGTAAACTTTTTCACAACATAGAATCTGTTTTTCTATTCTTACGCAACAAAGTAATATATTTTAACTGCAGTTATTTATCTTCATACACTGTAACACTTCTCGTGTCAGTTTTTAAATCAGCAATTCATAGCTTGCCTGTTAAAGTCCCTCCACAAATCTATTCCAAAGTAGCAATCATTTTTCCTCATCACTGAATTTTAATTTTAATCAAACTAAACAAATTCCTTACATACAGCTTTCATCTTCTTGATTTATTGTTTTGGGCCTATACAATCCCTTTTCTAGAATATTAATCATCCTTAAATCTGTATTTTTTAATTCCACAATCCCAATTCAAATCCCTCTGCCACCATGAAAATTTCCCCCCAGCCAGAATTAATCTAGTCCTCTTCTCAATTCCCATACACTGGAGTGATATTTGTATCTTGTCATGTGTTATTTTGTACCCTTTGTTATAGTATTGGGTTATGTCTGCTCTTATTTTCAGTTTGCATAGTCTTCAAGAGCAAGGGAAGTATGTTTGCATATATATTTACATGCCCTGGCCCAGCATAGTGCTTTGCACATATTATGTATATATTTCATAAAGCAATTGGTATCTGAGTTACTATCAAAATGAGATATCTGTCTAAGGTTTATATGAGCTCTATTTAAGCAAGATTTCCATTTTTCAGAGAGATGGCATTGACTTCCGGTGAAAGAAGTGTTAATTTATCCCAGTATAACAATCGTTGAAAACTTTTAAATATAAATGTATGAGACAATTTCCCCATTTTTAAAAAATGCATGTAACGTTTGCATCATTGTTCTTGCTATGTTTGCCCTACAACTATTCAAATCCTAAAACCCTAAACAATCCACCTTCAACTTTCACTCATGTTAAGGACACATTCCTCTGTTTTTCTCTGGATACTGTGAACGTTAGAAGGCCTTATACTTTAGAAAACTTCTATATCTTTTAACTCTCATTAGACAAATCTCAGGGAGATTGTGTTTTCCTGTCCACAGGATACATATGAAAAATTAATATAATTTCTCCAATTTATGTACATTTTATATATCATGTGGTTTGGAAAGTATGTTGTGGCATTTTGTGTGTGTGTGTGTGAATACTTATGTGTAATGAACACTGCAACTATTCTTGGGAGAAAGAATTTCCAAAATAAATAAGTAATCACAGTTGAGAAAGAGGATCCTAGCAGGATGAGAGCTATCTTTAGAGCTGAAGATAAATATTAAAAGTTTTATATAATTAATTTTATAATTAAATGTTTTTCAGTCTAGTTCAGTCGCTCAGTCGTGTCCGACTCTTTGCGATGCCATGAATCGCAGCACGCCAGGCCTCCCTGTCCATCACCATCTTCTGGAGTTCATTGACTCATGTCCATCGAGTCTGTGATGCCATCCAGACATCTCATCCTCTGTCGTCCCCTTCTCCTCCTGCTCCCAATCCCTCCCAGCATCAGAGTCTTTTCCAATGAGTCAACTCTTCGCATGAGGTGGCCAAAGTACTGGAGTTTCAGCTTTAGCATCATTTCTTCCAAAGAAATCCCAAGGTTGATCTTCTTCAGAATGGACTGGTTGGATCTCCTTGCAGTCCAAGGGACTCTCAAGAGTCTTTTCCAAAACCACAGTTGAAAAGCATCACTTCTTCGGCACTCAGCCTTCTTCACAGTCCAACTCTCATATCCATACATGACCACAGGAAAAACTATAGCCTTGACTAGACGGACCTTAGTCAGCAAAGTAATGTCTCTGCTTTTGAATATACTATCTATGTTGGTCATAACTTTTCTTCCAAGGAGTGTCTTTTAATTTCATGGCTGCAGTCACCATCTGCAGTGATTTTGGAGCCCCCCCAAAATAAAGTCTGACACTGTTTCTACTGTTTCCCCATCTATTTCCCATGAAGTGATGGGACCGGATGCCATGATCTTCATTTTCTGAATGTTGAGCTTTAAGCCAACTTTTTCACTCTCCTCTTTCACTTTCATCAAGAGGCTTTTTAGCTCCTCTTCACTTTCTGCCATAAGGGTGGTGTCATTTGCATATCTCACGGTATTGATATTTCTCCTGGCAATCTTGATTCCAGCTTGTGTTTCTTCCAGTCCAGCGTTTCTCATGATGTACTCTGCATAGAAGTTAAATAAGCAGGGTGACAATATTTAGCCTTGACATACTCCTTTTCCTATTTGGAACAAGTCTGTTGTTCCATGTCCAGTTCTAACTGTTGCTTCCTGAACTTCATACAGATTTCTCAAGAGGCAGGTCAGGTGGTCTAGTTTTCCCATTTCTTTCAGAATTTTCCACAGTTTTTTGTGATCCACACAGTCAAAGGCTTTGACATAGTCAATAAAGTAGAAATAGATATTTCTCTGGAACTCTCTTGCTTTTTCCATGACCCAGCAGATGTTGGCAATTTGATCTTTGGTTCCTCTGCCTTTTCTAAAACCAGCTTGAACATCAGGGAGTTCACGGTTCACGTATTGCTGAAGTCTGGCTTGGAGAATTTTGAGCATTACTTTACTAGCATGTGAGATGAGTGCAATTGTGTGGTAGTTTGAGCATTCTTTGGCATTGCCTTTCTTTGGAATTGGAATGAGAACTGACATTTTCCAGTCCCGTGGCCACTGCTGAGTTTTCCAAATTTGCTGGCCTATTGAGTGTAGCACTTTCACAGCATCATCTTTCAGGATTTTCCTATACTAATTACTTTCCCATCACAGTTGTTTTAGTGTTTTCTCATACAGGAAAAGGAGAAGATAGCAGTCTGCTATCCTCCTGCTTCATGTGTAGGTGGGACTCAATGTTTGTGTCCCATTAAAATGTATATGTTCAAGTCACAACCTACAATGTGATTAGTGCAGTCTTAGGGAGGTGATTAGGTTGTGAGGGCGGAACCTTCATGAGCAGGATTCAGTTCAGTTCAGTTCAGTCACTCAGTCATGTCCAGCTCTTTGTGACCCTGTGGACTGCAGCATGCCATGCTTCCCTGTCCATCACCAACTCCTGGAGCTTCCTCAAATTCAAGTCCATTGAGTTGGTGATGCCATCCAACCATCCCATCATCTGTCGTCCCCTTCTCCTCTTGCCTTCAGTCTTTCCCAGCATCAGGGTCTTTTCCAATGAGTCTGCTCTTCACATTAGGTGGCCAAAGTGTTAGAGTTTCAGCTTCAACATCAGTCCTTCCAATGAATATTCAGGACTGATTTTATTTAGGCTGGACTGGTTGAATCTCCTTGTAGTCCAAGGGACTCTCAAGAGTCTTCTCCAACATGACAGTTCAAAAGCATTATTCTTCAGTGCTTGGCTTTCTTTATAGTTCAACTCTCACATCCATACATGACTACTGGAAAAACCATAACTTTGATTAGACGGACCTTTGTTGGCAGTATTAATTAATGAACAGGATTCATTTCTTATTAAAAAAAAAAAAAACCACAAGGCTCTCTTGCTTTTCCTTCATGTATGCATGCATGCTTAGTTGCTCTGTTGTGTCCAACTCTTTTCAACCCTATGGACTGCAGCATGCCAAGCTCCTCTGTCCATGGGACTGTCCAGGCAAGAATACTGGAGTGGGTTGCCATGCCCTTCTCCAGGGGATCCTCCAATCCCAGAGACTGAACCCAGGTCTTCTGCATTGCAGGCAGATTCTTTACCATGTGAGCCACCAGGTAAGCCCATTCCTTCATGTGAAGACGCACCAGAAAAATTGAAATCTGTGAACCAGGAAGGAGGCTCTCACCAAACACTTGATCTGCCAGCCCCTTGATCTTGGACTTCCCAGCCTCCAGAACTGTGAAAATAAATTTTTATTGTTTTATAAGCCACCTCATCTATGGGGTTGTCTAACAGTCACGCAAAAACTCAAGATGCTAAGTATGTGCAAGAAGCACAGATTTGCCTAGTGCTGTACATTATGCTACAGGCAACCTTTGTTTCACACTTCATAGGCATTTTAATTTTTTTCTGATGTACTATTGCTTCACTGAGTATCTGGTTTGAATAAGAATTCACTGCTAAAATAAAAATGCATTCTTTTTGTATATTCCTGTTGAATTCCACAACAATTTACAAATCATTTTAAGAAACTAATCTGTGGCCTGGGAGAGTCACCAGGAAGATTAGATAGTATAGTCAGTATACATTTGAGCAGGAAATAGTGAATTTTGCTTTTTAATACATTAGGTTATATTTGTATAAAGTAATATCTCACTGAAGATAGGCTTATTTCTATTTCATACTTTCTAATGTTTTCTATAATAAAAGCTCTTATTCTTCTCTTTTATAATCATCATTAAAATTACCATTATCTGGGTATTAAAGGAATTTCTCTATGTTATGTACTGAACCTTGCTCTAAGGTTAAGAATTGTCATATTAGTTCAGTTCAGGTCAGTCACTCAGTCATGTCTGACTCTTTGCGACCCCATGAACCACAATACGCCAGGCCTCCCTGTCCATCACCAACTCCAGGAGTCCACCCAAACCCATGTCCATTGAGTCAGTGATGCCATTCAACCATCTCATCCTCTGTTGTCCCATTCTCCTCCTGCCCTCAATCTTTCCCAGTATCAGGGTCTTTTCCAATGAGCCAACTCTTCATATCAGGTGGCCAAAGTATTGCAGTTTCAGTTTCAACATCAGTCCTTCCAATGGACACCCAGGAGTGATCTCCTTAGGATGGACTGGTTGGATTTCCTTTCAGTCCAAGGGACTCTCAAGAGTCTTCTCCAACACCACAGTTCAAAAGAATCTATTCTTCGGTACTCAGCTTTCTTCATAGTCCAGCTCTCACATCCATACATGACCACTGGAAAACCATAGCCTTGACTAGATGGACCTTTGTTGACAAAGTAATGCCTCTACTTTTTAAAATGCTGTCTAGGTTGGTCATAACTTTTCTTCCAAGGAGTGTCTTTTAATTTCATGTCTGTAACCACCATCTGTAGTGATTTTGGAACCCAGAAAAATAAAGTAAGCTACTGTTTCCACTGTTTCCCCATCTATTTCCCATGAAGCTATGGGAGCGGATGCCATTATCTTAGTTTTCTGAATGTTGAGCTTTAAGCCAACTTTTTCAATCTCCTCTTTCACTTTCATCCAGAGGGTTTTTAGTTCCTCTTCACTTTCTGCCATAAGGGTGGTGTCATCTGCATATCTGAGGTTATTGATATTTCTCTGGGATATCTTGATTCCAGCTTGTGCTTCTTCCAGCCCAGCGTTTCTCATGATGTACTTTGTATAGAAATTAAATAAGCAGGGTGACAATATACAGCCTTGATGTACTCCTTTTCCTATTTGGAAGCAGGCTGTTGTTCCATGTCTAGTTCTAAGTGTTGCTTCCTGACCTGCATACAGATTTCTTAAGAGGCAGGTCAGGTTGTCTAGTATTCCCATCTCTTTAAGAATTTTCCACAGTTTATTGTGATCCACACATCAAAGTCTTTGGCATATTTGTAAGTATGTATATTTTGAAGGCTTTGATTCATCCTAGAAACAGTTTGCAATGGTGTATGACTTTTCCTCATCAGTGACTAGAAAGCAAAGTATATAATAAGATGGAAAATGACCTAGTTAAGCCAAAATTGAGATGTAAACTTGGTTATAGAATCTTAAGTAGATAACTCAGAGTTTATACTGCAATTTTCTTAGGAAACAAGTGGCTGTTGCAAGTGCCTATACTCCTGTCATAGTAAGAAATTTATCTCTATATAGCTGGCCTAGCAACATCAATATGGCCATTAGTAGGCTTGGATAGAAGGCTGCTGGCTTCCCTGATAGCTCAGTTGGTAATGAATCTGTCTGCAATGCAGGAGACTCTGGTCGTTTCCTAGGTCAGGAAGATACCCTTCCACCCACTGCAATATTGGGGGGCTTCCTTTGTGGCTCAGCTGGTAAAGAATCTGCCTGCCATGCAGGAGACCTGGGTTTGACCCCTGGGTTGGGAAGATGCCCTGTCAAAGGAAAATGCTACCCACTCCAGTATTTTGGCCTGGAGAATTTCATGGACTACTTTGTCCATGGGGTACCAAAGAGTCAGACATGACTGAGTGACTTTCACTTCCAACTTTTCAGTAAGTTGCCATCTCCACTGATAAGTGGTGGTACTTGCCAGAGTGTTATACAAACTGACAAAAGGAAGACATGAAAGTCATAGGCTACAATTTTTCCCCCCAAATATATGGGAACAAAGGTCAGGGGGTAGTAATCTATAGCTGTCTATAATAGCAGTCACGAAGCAGCAGTAAACATCTGACCATTTTCTACTTGGCTAAGTTACCACGATTGCTAGAGTTGAAACGTGTGTGTGTGTGCGCATGCTCAGTCGCTTGTCATGCCCGACTCTGCAATCCTACGGACTGTAGCCAGCCAGGCTCCTCTATCTATGGAATTCTCCAGGCAAGATTACTGGAGTGGGTTGTCATGTCCTCCTGGAGGGGGTCTTCCTGATGCGGGGATCAAACCCACGTCTCTATCACCGTCTGCGTGCAACCCCATAGGCAGCAGCCCACCAGGCTCCCCCGACCCCGGGATTCTCCAGGCCAGAACACTGGAGTGGGTTGCCATTTCCTTCTCCAATGCAGGAAAGTGAAAAGTGAAAGTGAAGTTGCTCAGTCGTGTCCAACTCTTAGGGACCCCATGGACTGCAGCCCACCAGGCTCCTCCATCCATGGGATTTTCCAGGCAAGAGTACTGGAGTGGGGTGCCATGCTAGGGGGATACAACTGTGGAAGAATACTCAGTATCAGGAACCAAGGAATACTACAGAAGATATTTTGTTGGATAGTGGGACGGATGCACCTATATGCAGTCATTCTTCTCTTGGTTGTTTGTATTGACTTGCTTGTACACAGGGTAGTTCTATTTTTATTGCCTTTAAACTTCATTCTGACATACAATAAATCACCAAATAGCCATAACCAATAAGCAATTATAGCAGAATCACAAAATACAAGTTTCAACCTCTTTCCTTTATTATCAGCATGGAAAATTAAAATTTAAAATTCAGAATACGATAACATTTATATTAGCACCACAATGTGAAATACTTAGGCATAAGCATAGTAACATTCAGAGTTATAGTTCTTAAGAGCATTCCCCAGTATAATTTCTGCATGCAAATCTCAGTCTCAGATTCTACTTTTTGGAGAAATTAACCTGTTACAAAGTTGAACCTATAACATTCCCAAAGGAAGGCAATACCAAAGATGTTCAAACTACTGCACAATTGCACTCATCTCACACACTGGCAAAGTAATGTTCAAAATTCTCCAAGCAAGGCTTTAACAGTATGTGAACTGAAAACTTCCAAATGTTCAAGCTGGCTTTAGAAAAGGCAGAGGAAGACTGACAATACTTGAGTTTAAGATTTACTACAAAGATACAGTAATCATGAAAGTGTGGTATTGGAAAAGAATAGGCAGGTATAACAAGTGAACCCAGAAGAGCCCAGAGCTGTTAACTGATCTTTGACAAAGGAGTGAAAATAGTCTCAAAGAATGCGGGAAAAACTTGACATTGAAATGCAAAAAAAATAGATACATAAAATATCTTTTCTGTAGATATTTAATGCATATAAGACATATAAATATATCTTATGTATATTATATATATAATACATATAGATGTGCATTATATCCTTCACAGATATTTTCAAAATGGTTTATAAATCTAAATGTAAAACAGAAAGCTGTACAACTTCTAGGAGGTATAAAAAATATAGGTGGTTTTGTGTTTGGCAATGATTACATATACACTAAAGACATGATACTTGAAGGAAATAATTGGTATTCTGGACATCATTTAAAACTTCTGCTCTATGAAAGATACTGTCAAGAAAATGAGAAGATTAACCACAAATTGAAAGAAATTATTTGCAAAAGATGTACATAGTAAATATTATATTCCAAAATATATTATACAAAGAAAGCCTAAAAGTCAACAGTAAAAAAAAAATAATTCAAACATGGTCAGAGATCTAAAATAGATACCTTAGAATATATACTTCTAGAAAATAGTCATATGAAAAGATGGCATTATATAACTATTAGAATAGCTAAAATCTAAAGTATTGATGATATCAAATGCTGGTGAGGGTATAGAGCAATAGGAACTCTAATTCATTGCTGGTGGAAATTCAAAATAGTACAACTACATTGGAAATCAGAGTGACCGTTTTCTAGAAACTACACATGCTCTTATGATATGATCCAGTAATTGTGCTCCCAAGTGATATGAGGCCTTATGTCCACACAAAAACCTGAACATGGATGTTATAGCAGCCTTATTTGTAACTGCCAAAGATTGGCAACAATCCCAATGTTCTTTAGTAGGTGAATGGATTAAGTAAACTGTAGTACATCTAGCCAATGTAATATTATTCAGCACAAAAAATTAATCGTGCTATAAATCATGAAAAGACAGTGAAATAAGAGAATGAAGCCAACCTGAAAAGGTTTACATACTGTGTGATTCCAAGTACATGACATTCTGGAAAAGGGAAAACTGTGGAGACAGTAAATAGACCAGTGATTGCAAGAGGATGGCAGAAGCAAGGATGAATCAGTAGACCCTAGAGGATTTTTAGGTCAGTGGAAATGGCTTGTGTGATAATATAATGATGACTACATATCATTATATGTTTCCTGAACTAATTGAATTTACATCATCAAGAATGAAACCTAAGGTAAACTATGAACCATGGATAATAATTATATGTCATTATTTATGTGGGTTTATTGATTTTACAAAATGTACTTCTATGTGGTAGGGATTGAGAGCTGGGGAGGCTGGGCATGAGTGAGACAGGAGGCCAGTGGGGATTCTATGAACTTTGTGTTCAATTTGGTTAACTTGAAACTTCTAAATGCTACTAAGTCTGTTAAAATATGAAAATTGAAAACTGAAAAAAATAAATTGCCTAAATAACAT
This sequence comes from Capra hircus, assembly GCF_001704415.2. NCBI lineage: Eukaryota > Metazoa > Chordata > Mammalia > Artiodactyla > Bovidae > Capra > Capra hircus. Next base: position 13,800,219 of record NC_030812.1, read on the forward strand.
CTATTCTGGTCTAGCATCATCCATACCCTCAGAGCCAAATACTATCAATATAATTGACAATTTAAAAGTGAAACACCAATTAACATTCAGTTACAAATCTCTGCATAATACTCAAGATCATTAACCAGTACAAAACTAATGTCAATGGATTAAAAGCATTTGAGAACTAATTGGTGGATGTGCATAGAATTTAGAGTCTTACAATACGTGATATGCCATCAGGAATATCTAGTTTTACTGATGGTGAATATTAGTCTACTTTGGGATTGACACATTTGTGAAGAGACAGCATGATGTGCTGGATCAACAGGTATGTTGTGAGTTTAACCAGAGGCTCTTTGAATACCTGATCTGTTGCTTCCTGTGTAAAGACAGTTCAATTCTCTGTGAAATGAAGATGAACTAATTTTCTTTAAATTAATACATATACTATTCTTTGAACATGCCTTCCATGTAGATGATATTGGGTAAATATTGGAAAGGGAAGCTATTCATGTCCTTTCTCCTTGTGAGGGGAGAAGAGATGATCTACACAGGTGTAAACATGCCGTAAGCACATCATTTTTCACTTTTTTCAAGTAACTTACAAAGCATTCTCACATACCAAAGTGTATGCTTAATATCACTAATAATTAGAGAAATGCAATTCAGAACTGCAATGAGATATCACCTGGCACTGGTCAGACAGGCCATTATCAAAAATTCTACAAACAAGAAATGCTAGACAGGGTGTGGAGCAAAGGGAACTCTCCTATACTGTTTGTGGGAATCTAAACTTTTATAGTCACAGTATAGAAGTTCCTTAAAAAGCTAAAAATAGAGCTACCATGTGACCCAGCAACCCCACTCTTGGGCATATATCCAGAAAAAAAACATAATTTGAAAAGATATATGAACTCCAATATTCATTGTAACACTATTTAAAATGGCCAGGGCATGGAAGTACCTAAATGTTCATCAATAGAGTGTTTAATAAAGAAGATGCAGTACACATATGCAATGAAAGATTGATTACATAGTTGATATACTGTATAGAGCCAGACATCCTGGAATGTGAAGTCAAGTGGTCCTTAGAAAACATCACTATGAACAAAGCTAGTGGAGGTGAAGGAATTCCAGTTCAGCTATTTCAAATCCTGAAAGATGATGCTGTGAAAGTGCTACACTCAATATGCCAGCAAATTTGAAAAACTAAGCAGTGGCCACAGGACTGGAAAAGGTCAGTTTTCATTCCAATCCCAAAGAAAGGCAATGACAAAGAAAGCTCAAACTACTGCACAATTGCACTCATCTCACATGCTAGTAAAGTAATGCTCAAAATTCTCCAAGCCAGGCTTCTGCAGTACGTGAACTGTGAACTTCCCAATGTTCAAGCTGGTTTTAGAAAAGGCAGAGGAACCAAAGATCAAATTGCCAACATCTGCTGGATCGTGGAAAAAGCAAGAGAGTTCCAGAAAAATATCTATTTCTGCTTTATTGACTATGTCAAAGCCTTTGACTGTGTGGATCACAATAAACTGTGGAAAATTCTGAGAGAGATGGAAATACCAGAGCACCTGACCTGCCTCTTGAGAAACCTGTATGAAGTTCAGGAAGCAGCAGTTAGAACTGCACATGGAACAACAGACTAGTTCCAAATAGGAAAAAGAGTACATCAAGGCTTTATATTGTCACCCTGCTGATCTAACTTATATGCAGAGGACATCATGATAAATGCTGGGCTGGAAGAAGTGCAAGCTGGAATCAAGATGGCCAGGAGAAATATCAATAACCTCAGATATGCAGATGACACCATCCTTATGGCAGAAAGTGAAGAGGAACTAAAAACCTTCTTGATGAAAGTGAAAGAGGAGAGTGAAAAAGTTGGCTTAAAGCTCAACATTCAGAAAACGAAGATCATGGTATCTGGTCCCATCACTTAATGGGAAATAGATGGGGAAACAGTGGAAACAGTGTCAGATTTTATTTTTTGGGGCTCCAAAATCACTGCAAATTGTGATTGAAGCCATGAAATTAAAAGATGCTTACTCCTTGGAACTAAAGTTATGACCAACCTAGATAGCATATTGAAAAGCAGAGATATTACCTTGCCAACAAAGGTCCATCTAGTCAAGGCTATGGTTTTTCCAGTGGTCATGTATGGATGTGAGAGAGTTGAACTGTTAAGAAAGCTGAATGCCAAAGAATTGGTGCTTTTGGACTGTGGTGTTGGAGAAGACTCTTGAGAGTCCCTTGGACTGCAAGGAGATCCAACCAGTCCATCCTAAAAGAAATCAGTGCTGTATATTCATTAGAAAAACTGAAGCTGAAGCTCCAGTACTTTGGCCACCTGATGTGAAGAACTGACTCATTTGCAAAGACTCTGATGCTGGGAAAGATCGAGGGTGGGAGGAGAAGGGGACGACAGAGGATGAGATGGTTGGATGGCATCACCGACTCAATGGACATGAGTTTGAGTAAACTCCATGAGTTGGTGATGGACAGGGAGGACTTGCGTGCTGCAGTCCACGGGGTTCAGTCAGTTACAAATGAGCAACTGAACTGAACTGAACTGAGACTTATTCTTAAATAAGCTTTGAAGTGAAGTGAAGTGAAGTCGCTCAGTCTTGTCCGACTCTTTGTGACCCCGTTGACTGTAGCCCACCTGACTCCTCTTCCCATGGGATTCTCCAGGCAAGAATACTGGAGTGGGCTGCCATTTCCTTCTCCTTAGCAAATAAATATTAATGGTTACAGATATATCTGATTTTAATTCAGTTTGAATGTAAAAATAGATATGAATATTAAATCAAATTCAAGTAAATATAATATTTAACTTGAAAATATTGTTTGCAATAGAAGTAATTGCCAAAAGTACTACATGATTTGAGAGTGCATGAAATTAATTATTTTAAGCATAAGCTTATCCAGAATTCTGCAATTACATTCTAAAATTAAACACTTTTATAAAATTTGAACAGAAATTTGTATCACTGCCCCAAAGCACTAATTCCTAGTTTCTCACCTACAACTACTTCAAATACCTAAAACATACTATGATGAACCAAACTCTATTATATACATACAACAAAAGAAAGAAGAAAAAAAATCCTATTTTGGAATCTTAATTCCAGAGTAAAAAGAAAATGTCTAGAAAAGAAAAAAAAAATAGAATATAAATTTAACAACAACCAAAAAAAAAAAAAAAACAAACCCTCTTGATCCCCTTAATGCATTTTTAAAATTTTTGACTGAAAGGATCCTCAGTTGTTTTAATATTTCATATATATTTTCATGATTTTTTTGTTATTGTTCATTTTCCAAGTCATGTCCTACTCTTCACCACCCAGGGAGTGCAACATTCCAGGCTCCTCAGTCCTTCACTACCTCTGGGAGTTTGCACAAATTCATGTCCACTGAGTGGGTGATGCTATCCAATCATTTCATCCTCTGCCACCTGCTTCTCCTTTTGCCTTCAATCGTTCCCATCAGGGTCTTTTCCCAAGAGTCAGCCCTTTCCATCAGGAGGCTGAAGTATTAGAGCTTCAGCTTCAGCATCAGTCCTTCCAATGAATATTTAGGGTGATTTCCTTTAGGACTGACTGGTTTGATCTTGCAGTCCAAGGGACTCTTGAGAATCTTCTTCAGTACCACAATTTGAAAGCATCAGTTCTGTGGCACTCAACTTTCTCTATGATCCAAATCTCATATCTGTACATGACTACCGGAAAAACCATCGCTTTGACTATACAGACCACTTGTATTCAGATGGTCAATACAGACCACTTTGACTATACAGATCCCTTGGCAAAGTGACATCTCTGCTTTTTCATATGCTATCTAGGCTTCTCATAGTTTTCCTTCTAAAGAGTAAGTGTCTTTTAATTTCATGACTGCAGTCACCATCTGCAGTGATTTTGGAGACCAAAAACATAGTCTCTCACTGTTTCCATAGTTTCCCCATCTATTTGCCATGAAGTGATGGGGCCGGATGCCATGATCTTAGTTTTTGTATGTTGTTTCAAGCCAGCTTTTTCACTCTCTTCTTTCACCTTAGTCAAAAGGATATTTAGTTCCTCTTCTTTTTCTGTCATTAGAGAAGTACTATCGCATGTCTGAGGTTGTTAATACCTTGTCACAAATCATTTCTTATTCAACCAGTAAGTTTTATGCTTTCTTAATGATCAATCATGTTGGGAATATCTAAGCAGTACTCTCTGCCTACTTTTTTCTTTCTTTTTCACCATCACATGCATCTTCATACTCAAACATATGCACACCTATAAACATATATGCCCATGCACTGCCCTTTCAAGCATTAAGAAGGATACCAGAAGAAAGATAAGATTGATTTTCAGCCTGACTATTCCAGTATAAAATTTTGATGAACAATGATATGCTTATACATACTAATTATTTATAAATAATATATACAAAGTTTTTGTACATGATTTGTGTCTTTGAAGATAAATGCTAATGACGGTATTTCAATAATACATAAAATTTAGAAAAAATAGGAAGTGCAATTAAATTTCAAATATTGGTACTTTTGCCCTAATACTACATATAATGCAAGATAAGCTATATTCCTTAAGAATATAATTGTTTTTGAGTGGTGAATAATTCATATTAATGAAAAGAATCATTTAGAGATATAGCCAGTGGTATGTTGGATTCAGCTTTCATGATCTTGTCATGAAAATTGAATGTTTCTGTTGCTTCTCATCTCTGTTTCATCTTTAGTGACTGACATATTGCTAATTTAAAGTCAGCTATGGTGGGAGTATTTCTTTATGCAGTCAAATCAACAAGCAATACAAAATAAATGGTTGTTTATGTGTGTCTTTGTGTGTGTGTGTGTGTATGTGTTTGGACAAAGGATTGTTAAAAATTAGACAACACATCACTGGACATAAGCAAAACCTTGCAAATTTAGCAACACAGTAATCTATTTTCCTCCATGTTTCAAGTGAAGTTAAAGGTAGTTATTGAAGAGTCAGGGAAGCCTGGCCTGCTGCAGTCCATGGGGTCACAGAGTCGGACACAAATGAGTGACTGAACTGATAGAAGAGTCAGTAAAATTGAAAACTGAGATTACTGTTAAAGTTTTTTGTGACAAACTGTAGCTTGAAAGTAGTGTTCATTATTCTCCAAGCTAGGATTCAACAGTACATGAACCAAGAACTTCCAAACGTTCAAGTGGGATTTAGACAAGGCAGAGGAACCAGAGATCAAATTGCCAACATCAGTTGGATCATAGAAAAAGCAAGAGAGTTCCAGAAAAAAATAGACTTCTGCTTTATTGAGTACACCAAAACCTTTGACTGTGTGTATCACAATAAACTGTGGAAAATTCTTAGAGATGGAAATACTCGAACACCTTATCTGCCTCCTGAGAAATCTGTATGCAGGTCGAGAAGCAACAGTAAGAAGCAGACATAGGGGGAAAGGAGTATGACAAGGCTGTATATATGTCACCCTGTATCTTTAACTCATATGCAGAGTACATCTTGCGAAATGTCAGGCTGGATGAAGCACAACCTGGAATCAAGGTTGCAGGGAAAGTGAAGTCACTCAGTCATGTCTGACTCTTTGTGACCCATGGACTGTAGCCCACCAAGCTCCTCCATCCATGAGATTCTCCAGGCAAGAATACTGGAATGGGTTGCCATTTCCTTCTCCAGGGGATCTTCCCAACCCAGGGATCAAACCCAGGTCTCCCAAATTGCAGGCAGACGCTTTAACCTCTGCACCACCAGGGAAGCCCTTAAATACAAGAATACAGTCTCTCAGAAGACCTCCTATAGGGACACAGAACTTAAGATCCAAGTGCTAACATCAAAGATTTCAAGGGAGGAAAGGAAGCCACGTTGAAAGAAGGGAGAGGAAGCAGGAGAGGGGGTCGAAAGGGGTGTCCTTACAGATGTCTCTTGCCACCTACAGATACCCAGGCATTATGGGACTTTTCCCCAGGCCTCCAGAGAAGGGAGGACTGGAACTTGGCCCTACCAGGGATCAGACCAGACCAGAACCAGAATTCGAGTTCTCTGCCAAGAGGAGCTGATCAGTCTCCAATCCTCAGCTCAGGCTGAGGGCCCTTCGACCAGACTTCTGCATCCAGGACCAGGGGACTAGAAAAACAGAGAAGGATAGGAAGGGTTAAGGAGAGGAAAGAGAGAGGGAAGGAGAGAGAGGTCAATAAAATCTCTTTTACCTTACCAGTCGGGGCACTCTTGCCAGTTGCACACTTCAGGAGGAGACCAGGAACAAAAGGGTCCCAGTTGCGGCCGCTGGGTCTAGTCCATTGGCACGCGAGCTGGCCCCTGAGTACCCCGAGTGGTCAGGATGTCAGTCTCAGTGAAGAAGAGTTCCCACCAGAGTTGCCATTTGTTGCAGGAAGAGGGACCCCTTCCAGGGCCAAAACTGGGCTCTTGTTTAACATTCGGAAATGAATTGTCTGAGGAGACACATGTGCTGACAAAGTAAGAGGTTTTATTGGGAAAGGGCACCCAGGTGGAGAGCAGTAGGGTAAGGGAACCCAGGAGAACTGCTCAGGGAAAAACATCAATAACCTCACATATGCAGATGACACCACCATTATGGCAGTAAGAAAAGAAAAACTAAGAGCCTCTTGATTAAAGTGAAAGAGGAGACTGAAAAAGCTGGCTCAAAATGCAAGATTCAAAAAACGAAGATCATGGCATCTGGTCCCATCACTTCATGGCAAATTTGAGGAAACAATGGAAATAGTGAGAGACTTTATTTTCTTGAGTTCCAAAATCACTGCAGATGGTGACGCAGCCATGAAATCAAAAGACACTTGCTCCTTGGAAGGAAAGCTATGACCAATCTAGACAGCATATTCAAAAGGAGAGGCATTACATTGCCAACAAAGTTCAGTTTAGTCAAACCTATGGTTTTTCCAGGAATTATGCATGGATGTCAGAGTTGGACTACAGAGAAAACTGTGCACCAAAGAATTAATGCTTTTGAACTGTGGTGTTGAAGAAGATTCTTGAGAGTCTCTTGGACTGCAAGGAGATCAAACCAGTCAATCCTAAAGGAAAACAACCCTGAAGATTCATTGGAAGGACTGATGCTGAAGCTGAAACTCCAATACTTTGGCCACCTGATCCAATGAACTGACTCATTAGAAAAGACCCTGATGCTGTGAAGATTGAAGGTGAGAGGAGAAGAGGACAATAGAGGATGAAATGGCTGGATGTTATCACCGACTCAAAGGACATAAGTTTGAGCAAGCTTTGGGCTTTGGTTATGGACAGGGAGGCCTGGCATGCTGCAGTCCATGGGGTCACAAAAATTCAGACACGACAGAGCGACTGAATTGAACTGTAACTTGAAAGAGATTAGGAAGCATAGCTTCAAAATGTATTTTATTCTTAATAATTAAATATTCAAGTTTGAATGAATATTTTTTAGGAATCATCATTTGTAATAAACTAAAACTCTCTTTAGAAAGGAGGACTTACAAATAGCTGTGAAAAGAAGGGAAGTGAAAAGCAAAGGAGAAAAGGAAACATATTCCCATTTGAATGCAGAATTCCAAAGAATAGCAAGGAGAGATAAGAAAGCCTTCCTCAGAGATCAATGCAAAGAAATAGAGGAAAGCAATAGAATGGGAAAGACTAGAGTTCTCTATAAGAAAATTAGAGATACCAAAGGAACATTTCATGCAAAGATGGGCTCAATAAAGGACAGAAATGGTAGGGACCTAACAGAAGCAGAAGATATTAAGAAGAGGTGGCAAGAATACACAGAAGAACTGTACAAAAAGAGATCTTTATGACCCAGATAATCATGATGGTGTGATCACTCACCTAGAGCCAGATATCCTGGAATGTGAAGTCAAGTCGGCCTTAGGAAGCATCACTACGAACAAAGCTAGCGGAGGTGATGGAATTCCAGTTGAAATATTTCAAATCCCGAAAGATGATGCTGTGAAAGTGCTGCACTCAATATGCCAGCAAATTTGGAAAATTCATCAGTGTCCACAGGACTGGAAAAGGTCAGTTTTCATTACAATCCCAAAGAAAAGCAACACCAAAGAATGCTTAAACTACCACACAATTGCACTCATCTCACATGCTAGTAAAGTAATGCTCAAAATTCTCCAAGCCAGCCTTCAGCAATATGTGAACTGTGAACTTCCAGATGTTCAAGATGGTTTTAGAAAAGGCAGAGGAACCAGAGGTCAAATTGCCAACATCTGCTGGATCATCAAAAAAGCAAGTGAGTTCCAGAAAAACATCTATTTCTGCTTTATTGACTATGCCAAAGACTTTGATTGTGTGGATCAAAATAAATTGTGGAAAATTCTGAAAGAGATGGGAATATCAGACCACCTGACCTGCCTCTTGAGAAACCTGTATGCAGGTCAGGAGACAATAGTTAGAACTGGACATAGAACAACAGACTGGTTCCAAATAGGAAAAGGAATACATCAGAGTTTTATATTGTCGCCCTGCTTATTTAACTTATATGCAGAGAACATCATGAGAAACACTGGGCTGGAAGAAGCACAAGCTGGAATCAAGATTGCCAGGAGAAATATCAATAACCTCAGATATGCAGATGACACCACCCTTATGGCAGAAAGTGAAGAAGAACTAAAAAGCCTCTTAATGAAAATGAAAGAGGAGAGTGAAAAAGTTGGTTTAAAGCTCAACATTCAGAAAACGAAGATCATGGCATCCAGTCCTTTCACTTCATGGGAAATAGATGGGGAAACAGTGGAAACAGTATCAGATTTTATTTTGGGGGGCTCCGAAATCACTGCAGATGGTGATTGCAGCCATGAAATTAAAAGACACTTACTCCTTGGAAGGAAGGTTATGACCAACATAGACAGCATATTCAAAAGCAGAGACATTACTTTGCCGACTAAGGTCCATCTAGTCAAGTATATGGTTTTTCCAGTGGTCATGTATGGATGTGAGATTTGGACTATAAAGAAAGCTGAGCACCAAAGAACAGATACTTTTGGACTGTGGTGTTGGAGAAGACTCCTGAGAGTCCCTTGGACTGCAAGGAGATCCAATCAGTCCATTCTAAAGTAGATCAGTCCTGGGTGTCCATTGGAAGGACTTATGTTCATGCTGAAACTCCAGTATTTTGGCCACCTGATGTGAAGAGCTGACTCATTTGAAAAGATGCCGGGAAAGATTGAGAGCAGGAGGAGAAGGGGATGACAGAGAATGAGATGGCTGGATGGTATCAACGACTCAATGGACATGGGTTTGGGTGGACTCTGGGCATTGGTGATGGACAGGGCGGCCTGGGGTGCTGCAGTTCATGGGGTCACAAAGAGTCAGACACGAGTGACTGACTGAACTGAACTGAACTCTTTACAAATGTTCTAGTCATTGTCTATCCTCTTCCACTGAATTTAGAAATTGTCAAAATCTGTCTGCTGATTAGTTTATCCATTTCAAATAGCTTTTAGAAAAAAGAAAAAATATGGTTAAACTCATGGATACATTGAATTATGACTGTGATGCAATTTTTAGGTCATTAAAGGTTTGAATTGATAAGGAAACAAAAGGTCTTCTTCAAGTCAGTGTTTTCTCTCTGGTCTGTAAACCTCCTGTCTTTAGACTGAGAAAGCTACAAACTGTGGTGTCACATACACCACTTTTGCCTGGAGTAAAGCTGGAGACTCCATAACGAGAGTATATCTAATTGTGTTTACTTCTAAGATGTACGTAAACTCTGGGAGTAGTAGCTTGCATTTCTGTATCAAGAAAAAAGCATAAAACTTTTCTTCTGTTGCTCTTGTTTTTGTTGTTGTTGTTCAGAAATGTTGGAAATTGTGTTATAAGGAAAACCTTTTTTATACTAAAGAAACAGATTTCCTAAATTAGTTCTCTCCTAGGTGCATCACAGTTGGTCTGTGTTCATTATTACACCAATTTTAACCAACTCTCATAGTGAAGACATAAAAGGTGACAGTTTCTTTTTTTGGATTTGGCTAGTTTACATTCTCTCTAGGACATGAAGTTTATGATTAACATGTGTCAACTTGCAAAATAGGATACAGTTCCCCTAAACATCCATTGGCAAAAGAAAATCCCTGAAAATAATCAGTCAATTCTCTTTATCATAAATTCCATGTTTGAAAATATGCCTACTAAAGAAAATTTATTTGTATCTCTTTCAAAAAATTAATTTATTTATTTTATTTGGAGGCTAATTACTTTACAATATTGTAGTGGTTTTTGCTATACATTGACATCAGTATACATGACAGTTTCATAGTCACTTGCAGACTTGAGTGGAGAAGCAAAAAATATTTGAGTGCCTGACACATTCCCAACTAAGGCCAAAGTGACAGTGTTAATTTTGCTTCAGCTTTTATACTCTAAGTTTGAGTTATTTATGTGATCTATTTCGTGCTAATTTTGTGGCTTTTTGTTGGTGGTTTTATTGTTTTAAATGTACCCAAATGTAGCGTTGAAGTGGGTCTTTTGTTCATAAGCACCAATAGGCATTGATGTGTCTTAAGGAAATACTACATGTTAGATAAACTTGTTCAGGCAGGAGTTACAATGCAGTTGACTTCTATTGAGTTCATTGAGTTCAACGTTAATAAATCAATAATGTATATTAAATAAAGTTGTCTTTAGATAAAACAAATTACCTAATAATCAGTTGCTAAAAGTCTTATGATCAGAGGCTCACAAGGATTTAACCCTGTATTTCTTCTAGAGGCAGTGATTTAGTATTCATTAATTCAGTGTTTGTATGTACCTTATAGATTATAGCTACTGTAAATTATAAGAATGGATTGTATCTTGAAATAATGTAGTCAGATAGACTATTATACCTTAAAAAGTTTTGTGGAGAGCTATTAGTTTTCATCAACATTAATTAAATGATACTCTTCAACTAACAATATATAGATATTCATAATCAAAATTTAATAAGTGATTATAATGACATAAATTTTAAAGTCACCTGAAAGCCAATTCTATAACTATCAGCTGGCCAAGGCATTGTTAAAACTTTGGCTCATTTTGAGGATACTTGATTTTGATAATAAATATTAGCTCCCTATGGGCTTCTCTAGTAGTTTAGACAGTAAAGAATCTGTCTGCAATGATTCCTGGGTTGAGAAGATCCCCTGGAGAAGGGAATGGCAACCTACTCCAGTACTCTTACCTGGAGAATCTTATGGACAGAGGAGTCTGTGTGGTTACAGTTCATGGAAGTGAGAAGAGTCAGACACGACTGAGCAACTAAATACACACACATGTTAGTTCTGTATACTCTAGATGAGGTAGACATTCAATTTTTAGAATTATTCAACTCATTTAAAAACTATAATACATATAATAGAAAAATGAGGAGAAAAACATTAACAGGGTCTAAATTTTCTGGCCAACTTCTACAGTTTACCTATACCACAAAATACATTGCTTTTATAATATCAACCCATATCATTTAATAAGAAGAAAAATAAATACCATATACTGAATATTTATTATGAAGCTGATGTTTTCCTTTGCTCTTTACATATCATTCTGTTTTGTCCCCTAACTCATCAAGTAAATTATATTGGTATCCCAGTTATACATATAAGGATGCTGAGGGCCAAGTCTACTAATTAACAGGCTCAGAGTTACTGCTGAGCTGCTGAGACAGAGCCTGAATCCAACACTGAGTAGGCCTGACTCCACAGGCCAAGAAATAAATACATAAGGTAGATAACATTTTTAGCTACTAATATTTTATTATTTAGAGTAGGAAATGGCAACCCACTCCAGCATCATCTACTCAATGGACATTAATTTGAGCAAACACCAGGAGATAGTGAAGGACAAGGAAGCCTGGCATGATGCAGTCCATAGGGTCTCAAAGAGTTGGACACAACAGAGTGACTGAACAACAACATATTATCAGTATTTGAAAGTTCCATTTTCAAATCTGCTCTCCATCTGTAATACCTAAAATACTGGTTATCTATATATATATATCTTAATATATATGTATAGACTATTTGCAACTTGGGATACTTCTTTATTAAATATTTATTTAATATCACTTAATATTAAATATCATTTAATATTATTTTAATTTTTTAAATATTAAAATTTTATTTATTAAATATTCAAAGCTATTAATTAAGAAACATAGTAGTCATGAATATAATTAGGTATAAACTAAGATAAAGGTACTTAGGGAAATAAGTAATTCTCTAAGTTGTTGGAATGGCTAAACACTTAACAAATGATTTAAATAAACAGAGAATATTAGCAACCCAAGAAAAGAAAATCTAATGGATTTTGTACAATTATAGACACCTTTTATTAAGCAAAACTGATGACAAAACAAGTGAATATAATAAGAGACTTTATAAGATAATTTACAAGAGAATTTCTCAGAATTTAAATACAGCAGTCAGTTCTCTATTTTTTTATAAAATTCTCAGATAAATTTGGTTATGGTATTATTTTTTGTTTAATATGTGTTATACATCATTTTAATAAAATAATTATTATGCCCCCTTTACTCACTCCCAGCAAGTTTGAGCATCATCCTTCTTTTTATTTGTGATTGGATTTCTACATAATTTCAACCCCACTGAGGATCTTTTCAATATTTCTTTTTTTAATTTTTTTTTATTTTTACTTTATTTTACTTTACAATACTGTATTGGTTTTGCCATACATTGACATGAATCCACCACGGGTGTACATGCATTCCCAAACTTGACCCCCCTCCCACCTCCCTCCCCATACCATTTCTCTGGGTCATCCCCATGCACCAGCCCCAAGCATGCTGTATCCTGCATCAGACATAGACTGGCAATTCGATTCTTACATGATAGTATACATGTTTCAATGCCATTCTCCCAAATCTTCCCACCCTCTCCCTCTCCCTCTGAGTCCAAAAGTCCACCATACACATCTGTGTCTTTTTTGCTGTCTTGCATACAGGGTTATCATTGCCATCTTTCTAAATTCCATATATATGTGTTACTATGCTGTATTGGTGTTTTTCTTTCTGGCTTACTTCACTCTGTATAATTGGCTCCAGTTTCATCCATCTCATCAGAATTGATTCAAATGTATTCTTTTTAATGGCTGAGTAATACTCCATTGTGTATATGTACCACAGCTTTCTTATCCATTCATCTGCTGATGGACATATAGGTTGTTTCCATGTCCTGGCTATTATAAACTGTGCTGCGATGAACATTGGGGTACATGTGTCTCTTTCAATTCTGGTTTCCTCGGTGTGTATGCCCAGCAGTGGGATTGCTGGGTCATAAGGCAGTTCTATTTGCAGTTTTTTAAGGAATCTCCACAGTGTTCTCCATAGTGGCTGTACTAGTTTGCATTCCCACCGACAGTGTAGAAGGGTTCCCTTTTCTCCACACCCTCTCCAGCATTTATTCCTTGCAGATTTTTGGATCGCAGACATTCTGACTGGTGTGAAGTGGTACCTCATTGTGGTCTTGATTTGCATTTCTCTGATAATGAGTGATGTTGAGCATCTTTTCATGTGTTGTTAGCCATCCATATGTCTTCTTTGGAGAAATGTCTATAACACATGAAAAGATGCTCAACATCACTCAATATTTCAAAGAAATATGTTTTTGACACTTTCTTTTATAAATCCAGTGGAATCTTTAGTTCAAATATTACTATAGTTCTTTTATTTCAGCAAAGTCTCATGGAGAGGACCAAGGCAGATGATCAAATGCAATCCTTCCTAAGGGCATTACAGTACAACAAATGTATTTGTTTTCCAGATTTGTGACAAGTAGCAAATTCTGTTTATAAATACGGATTGCGCCATAGGTATTAGTGACACTCTGTCACATCGAATCACATAGTTTCACTAAATAATTTTAGGGTCCTTGATTTTTATTCTTTCTGTGCCTGTTTTTATAAGCTGAAGATGATTGGTTTCATCCCACTGAAATAAAACTCACAACAAAAAACAAAATCTACATACCCTGTCGTGTTATCCATCCTTGTTTAGTCATGGGTATCTGAAATGGCATGAAAAGCAGATTTCCTTTCACCTCCAAAGACAAAATAGTGCATATGCTACCTTCCTTCTTGTTTGTCATCTATAGTAGGAGAATCTATTTCAAAACACTAACCAATTTACTACCTTCTCTAAAGTTTTATGGTAAATTAGGCACAGCTGAAATCAATGCAAAGTTCCTCCTGCAGGGTTTCTCAGGGGGCTGATTCTTCACACATGGAATTTGCCAGGAAATCTCAATTATGGTTTGGGCTCTGCTGGAGGGTGTGCCTCCCTCTAGGGAGAATCTATTGCAACAAGAATGAAGACTCTGCCTGCAGAACTGGCTCTGGAATAACTCAGAGGATGAATGGATGACATGGTCTCAAGAGCGTCCTCCCAGATACATAGAGGAGGGATTTAGCAGCCACCGCCACCTGCTAATTAGAAACAGGTGCACTGAATCTTTCATTAACAGCTGAAATTCTACCCTTCTTTACATTTTAATAGTATGTCAGTGTTTGACAATTAGATGAAAAATGCCGATAAATGACTATAACAGAATGGAAGATGAAGTGAGGAAAAATATGATTCCCTTGTTGAAAGTCCTAGATTCAAAAACAGAGACAATGGATTCCTCTTATGATGTCATGTAAGTTATTAACTTGTAAGAGGGAAATAAATTACCCATCATTACACTGAATAAGTAGATTCCGCAGACAATGAACACATTCAGAACTGAAACAGTCATTGGCAAAATTCACAGTGTGAATATACAAATGCTTTGACTTGTCCTCAAAGACTGACAATGAAATCGGTCTATGAATTGTGAAACACGTAGACTCCAGAGCCAAGGTGGCCTGGGGTCAAATCCTGACCTGCCTGCTTTCTAGTTGTAAGATCTTGGACACGTCACGGCTTAACTCTTGGAGATCTCAGAGTTCTCATTTTCCAAAACTGGAAGCATTAGTAAGAACTGCCTCATAAAACTGTTGTGAGGATTAAGTGAGTTTGACTAGAACTAAAGTGCTTAGAACATCTTTTGTCATAAGGTAATTAAGGTCTGTGTTAGCCATTGCTTTTTTTATTATTATTGTGTTTCTCTTTGGTATTAATGAGATTAGCCATCATGTGGCATGGCTGATCAATTCTTCTTAGAAAAATTACTTTCATTTGGCATCTGAACCACCATATTTCTTAAGTTTTCTATTTCTTTGTTCTTTTCCAGTGTACTGACTTTCATCTTTTGCAATGTGTCTAAAATCACTGTCTCCAGGGCCTTTAAATTTGGGGTGTGCCTCAGGGATTCTTCTTTGGACTTCTTTTCTATATATATTTAATCCCTTTGAGATAGACTCATGACTTCAAAGTCCTTCTGTATGCTGGTAATTCCCAGAAATATATATCCAGCCCATATATATTTCCTAAAGTCCAGGCAATTATTTCCCCATCCCTGCAATAATCTGTACAATTAAGGAGCAAAAGCAGGTTTTGTGAGACATAAAATTTATGTAATTTGTTGAAAATTTAAGAAAACTAACACAATAAGATAAATACAAAATTAGAGCTAAAAGGTTTTTTTTTTAAATTTTCTCCCACATGTGCCATAGAGCTTCACAATAATTTCTTCTGAAATAACTTTTAGCATTTTATCATAAATGCTAATACTATATATAATACTGTCTGTCTACACCCAACGTTTCCTTCTTCACTTAGACACTCTTCAACTCCCCTGATACCTCCCTAGTCATTGAAATCTGTATGAGAGGTGCCATTGTTTACCTCTCACCAGCTAAATCTGCCTCAATAGGAGGGCATTTGAATTGACTCTAATATATTTGCCCTTCCTCTTATTTAAAGACATTGGGGAAGAGAGTCTCTTTGAAGACTCTCCAATTGTATCCAGGGTTCTGGATACAATTTTTTTTTTCTGATATTTTGATGTATTTGTGCAAGTCTAGGAAGAGAAAAGCTGCATGCAGATATTTTCCCTCCAAGTTTTGGCTGTTGCTTTAACAGTCAAGTTTGTGAGGACACATGAGTCTCTGAAGAGCTTTCCAGTGTCAACTCTCTGGGATGGTGGGTGAAAGAAGCTGTGGACACAGTGGAGACTTTTTGATCTGATTTAATCTCTGGAGCACAGATTGATGTACCTATTCTCCCACCCAGCTGGAAAGGAGAGGGTGTTAATGAGGTGGTAATGGGAGAAGAGCTATTGTAGACAACTGAGCTCTGGATTCAGAACTTATCCCCCCCAAAGCAAGAACCTCAAACATTTGTTGGATGTGAGTCTAGACTGTTTATTTTTGTCTTTCCTTTTGGATAAAACCAGTGGAGAGTATATCAGAAAAAAAAAAAAATAAAATGTAGGTACAAAGGGCTTAGTGAGCCAAGTAAACTTTCATGACTCAACATTCCAAAGGAGGAACAGAAATATTTCATTTCCTGGGTCTGTCATGAAGGGATCTGAAAATATTTTTAAAAAACAAACAAACAAACAACAACAACAAAAAAAAAACCAGTCTTTCTGCAGCCTAACATGAGCCAGCCATAACAAAAATGATTCCTATTCTTAAGAGGAAATTGTAAGCATGAAAAAGAGCACCAAACTTAGCAGAGACCACATAAGAATGAGGAGCACTTAGCAGAAAACAGTGAATGTTGAAAGTTGATATCCCAGACAAATGAACCCCTGTAACTTCTCTATGTATTACCTAGGAAAACTTAAAACATCCATAGAAAGACTTGTATACAGATGTCCCAGTTTTGCTTATAACAGTCAAAAATGAAAAAAAAAAAAACTAAAAAGTCCAAAACTAATAGATAAAGAATGTTTTATGTTCCCATGAATTAGAAAGGCCTTATTGCGGCAATGTTGTCCCCCTGGGGAAGCTCAGTAAATTCAGAGTAACTTTTGAGTGTCATGATTGAGGTGGAATGAATGAGTAGTGAGTAGAGGATAAAAATGCTCTTAAATATCTTACAATGCAGAGGGCAACACCTTTATAACAAAAACTATAGAGCACAAAATATTGATAGTGCTGAAATCAAGAATCACTGTACATGAAGTGCACCCAGGAACCTGAATAGCAGAAAACTGGAAATGACGATCTCAGAAATAAATAGAAATATAATGTATTAATCCTTAAAGAGTACCGATTTAATTAGGTTGGTGATCAAGTTTTTCCTGTTTGCCTCTAGCACTCAAGTTATTTTCTGCTTTCTTGGAACTGACTGATTCACCAAATTCCCTCTTGGAAAAATAAATTTTATTCCTAAATGAAAAAGCAAATTCTTTCTAACCCTCGAACATTGTACTTATCTTCTCATTATATAAGCTTCCCTAGTGACTCAGATGGTAAAGAATCTACCTGCAATGTAGGAGACCTGGGTTTGATCCCTAGTTTGGGAAGATTCCCCCAGAGAAGAGAATGGATATAACTAGTTCTATTATGCTTAACTGAACTACCAAGTTGTCACTTTGGGTTTTCTATTTTAAATGAGCAAATATTTCTTGGTAACAATGTATGCTGCACTAAACAATGGGGAAAAAAGCAATACATCATATTTACTCATCAGCTTAAACCTTAATTAGGTCATTTTCCTTCTTTATGTTTGTCTTTTCAAATCTAGATAACTTTCCACTAGCTGTTTTTTCTTTTCTGTTAAGATACTAGTTTTCTCATGCCAAGATTTCAAAGCTATATCATAGGTTACATCACTAACATTTACAGTACTAAAATACAGGCACTAGTCAGACATTATAATTCAGCAATAGCTGGTATTTAATTGCTTTGCAGAAGGAAAATAAGGAACTTATATTATAAAAATATCTACCTACTGGAATTTTTAAAATGGAAAAGTAATGTCCTAAATATCTACTTAAGTGCATAGAAAAATGTATAATGGAATTAAAACAAAACCATATTTGATAGTACCTGATGAAAATTATTTATCTTTTTAAAATTTTATCATGAATTGATAAGCTTGTGATCTCTGGATCATTTTTTCTTAACTTGCAAGTATAGAATGTCACAACATTGGTTTTGTGGCAATCAAATACGAAAGCATTTCCGAAAGAGATTCCTATACACAGATCCGAAGCAGGAGATAACATTTCAAACATAGCCAATGGCTTTTATTTAAACAGGTGTTTAGTTTTTCTTGCAACTTTTGCCTTCAGCTTTCTTCAAATACCTCCATTATTTCCAGACTTTCATTGTAATTATAAACATATTCATTTAAAATATGCATTATTCAAATAATTAAAAGCTGTTTTTAAATTTTAAAGGGTCACAATTAACTGGTCTAGCCTACTATTACAATATTAAAATATTAAAACTGATTTTATTCCAGTGTAAAAGGATTTCACTTTCTGAGTTAACATCTCTTAAGGAATTTATTTTGAAATAAAAATAATGCATTAATTCCAACTCTATTCAAAGGTCAGTCCTATGCAACTTAACATAATCAGAGATTTCCACCTCATAAATTGATAACACATTTCCTTAAGAGAAAATTTAGACAAGGTTGCAGTAAACTAAGTTAAATATAAGTATTCTTCTGTACTTTCAAATTTCCCTGTTCCACCTATTAAAATGGATATTTAGGAATAGAAATTTTGAAAATAATTTTATAATATCAGCGACATGTTCAATCTATCCTCCATTTCCTTCTTTTACTGTTTAAGATAGTTGGACCTTCAGCAGTTTCTGTTGTTTCTCAGTAATGGTGAACATAAATTTTGGAACATATTGATAATTAATATATAGACTTTGAACAAAGTTAAATTCAAATAATTGAATTATATAAGGGAAACTTGGAGATTAAACCAGAACTAATATTTACCTGATTCCTAATATGTGCCAGAAGTTTTGCAAGCCACATTGCCATGCATAAAAATGATAGCTTTGCAGCTGTATTATTAGAAATGAAAAGTCTGGAAGGCACAGAGATTACATACTTTTCTCAATCCACACAATTTGTAGAAATCTACTAAAGATTTTATTTATATTTTCTGACTCCAAAATCTGATGCTTTCTGTTTGTTTATGTCATTAATGTATCTGTCACCTCCCAAAATTTCCTTCTCCTTTTTGAATTATTTTACTATTAATTTTGTGATACGAATACTTAAAATGTATCCTCTCAACCACATTTTAACTATATAATACAGTATTGTTAACCTAGTCATTATGCCCTACAACAAATTTCTAGAACTTATTGATCTTTCATATCAAACTTTACACCCTTTGTCTGATATCTCCTTATTTGCTCCTCTCCCAGGCCTTGCCTACTACCATTTTACCCTTGCTTCTATGACTTTGACTATTTTATATTTTTCAAACAAGTGGTATTATGTAATAAAAAACATAAAAGAAACTTTTTCAACTCAATAGCAAAAAGTGGGCAAATAATTGAATAGAAATTTCTGCAAAGGAGACATACAAACAGATAGTAAATAAAGTCAAATAAATAACCTAACTCTACACCTAAGGCAACTAGAAAAGGAAGAAATGAAGAACCCCAGGGTTAGTAGAAGGAAAGAAATCTTAAAAATTAGGGCAGAAGTAAATGCAAAAGAAATAAAAGTGACCATAGCAAAAATCAACAAAGCCAAAAGCTGGTTCTTTCAAAGGATAAATAAAATTGACAAACCATTAGCCAGACTCATCAAGAAACAAAGGGAGAAAAATTAAATCAATAAAATTAGAAATGAAAATGGAGAGATCACAACAGACAACACACAAATACAGAGGATCATAAGAGACTACTATCAGCAATTATATGCCAATAAAATGGACAACTTGAAAGAAATGGACAAATTATTAGAAAAGTACAACTTTCCAAAACTGAACCAGGAAGAAATAGAAAATCTTAACAGACCCATCACAAGCACGGAAATTGAAACTAATCAGAAATCTTCCAGCAAACAAAAGCCCAGTTCCAGACGGCTTCACAGCTGAATTCTACCAAAAATTTCGAGAAGAGCTAACACCTATCCTACTAAACTCTTCCAGAAAACTGCAGAGGAAGGTAAACTTCCAAACTCATTCTATAAGGCCACTATCACCCTAATACCAAAACCTGACAAAGATGTCACAAAAAAAGAAAACTACAGGCCAATATCACTGATGAACATAGATGCAAAAATCCTTCACAAAATTCTAGCAATCAGAATCCAATAACACATTAAAAAGATCATACACCATGACCACATGGGCTTTATCCCAGGGTTGCAAGGATTCTTCAATATCCACAAATCAATCAATGTAATACACCACATTAACAAATTAAAAAATAAAAGCCATATGCTTATCTCAATAGATGCAGAGAAAGCCTTTGACAAAATTCAACATCCATTTATGATAAAAACTTTCCAGAAAGCAGGAATAGAAGGAACATACCACGACATAATAAAAGCTATATATGACAAACCCACAGCAAACATTATCCTCAATGGTGAAAAATTGAAAGCATTTCCCATAAAGTCAGGAACAAGACAAGGGTGCCCAATTTCACCACTACTATTAAACATAGTTTTGGAAATTTGGGCCACAGCAATCAGAGCAGAAAAAGAAATGGAAGGAATCTAAGTTGGAAAAGAAGTAATACTCTCACTGTTTGCAGATGACATGATCCTCTACATAGAAAACCCTAAAGACTCCACCAGAAAATTACCAGAGCTAATTAATGAATATAGTAAAGTTGCAGGATATAAAATCAACACACAGAAATCCCTTGCATTCCTATACACTAATAATGAGAAAGTAGAAAAAGAAATTAAGAAAACAATTCCATTCACCATAGCAATGAAAAGAATAAAATACTTGGAAATATATCTACCTAAAGAAACTAAAGACCTATATATAGAAAACTATAAAACACTGATGAAAGAAATCAAAGAGGACACTAATAGATGGAGAAATATACCATGTTCATGGATCGGAAGAATCAATATAGTAAAAATGTGTATACTACCCAAAGCAATCTACAGATTCAATGCAATCCCTATCAAGCTACCAACGGTATTTTTCACAAAGCCAGAACAAATAATTTCACAATTTGTATGGAAATACAAAAATCCTCAAATAGCCAAGCAATCTTGAGAAAGAAGAATGGAACTGGAGGAATCAATCTGTCTGACTTCAGGATCTACTACAAAGCCAGTCATCAGGACAGTATGGTACTGGCACAAAGACAGACATATAGATCAATGGAACAAAATAGAAAGCCCAGAGATAAACCTGCTCACCTATGGACACCTTATCTTTGACAAAGGAGGCAAGAATATACAATGGATTAAAGACAATCTCTTTAACAAGTGGTGCTGGGAAAACTGGTCAACCACTTGTGAAAGAATGAAACTAGAACACTTTCTAACATCATGCACAAAAATAAACTCAAAATGGATTAAAGATCTAAATTTAAGACCAGAAACTATAAAACTCCTAGAGAAGAACATAGGCAAAACATTCTCTGACATACATCACAGCAGGATCCTCTATGACCCACCTCCCAGAATATTGGAAATAAAAGCAAAAATAAACAAATGGGACCTAATTAAACTTAAAAGCTTCTGCACAACGAAGCAAACTATAAGCAAGGTGAAAAGACAGCCTTCAGAATAGGAGAAAATAATAGCAAATGAAGTAACTGACAAACAACTAATCTCAAAAATATACAAGCAACTCCTGCAGCTCAATTCCAGAAAGATAAACGACCCAATCAAAAAATGGGCCAAAGAACTAGACATTTCTCCAAAGAAGACATACGGATGGCTAATGAACACATGAAAAGTTGCTCAACATCACTGATTATCAGAGAAATGCAAATCAAAACCACAATGAGGTACCATTTCATGCCAGTCAGAATGTCTGTGATCCAAAAGCCTACAAGCAAAAAAATGCTGGAGAGCTTGTGGAGAAAAGGGAACCCTCTTACACTGTTGGTGGGAATGCAAACTAGTACAGCCACTATGGAGAACAGTGTGGAGATTCCTTAAAAAACTGGAAGTAGAACTGCCTTCAGTACACTTCAGTTCAGTTCAGTTCAGTCGCTCAGTCGTGTCCAATTCTTTGTGACCCCAGGAATCACAGTTTGCCAGGCCTCCCTGTCCATCACCAACTCCCGGAGTTCACTCAGATTCATGTCCATCGAGTCAGTGATGCCATCCAGCCATCTCATCCTCTGTCATCCCCTTCTCTTCCTGCCCCTAATCCCTCCCAGCATCAAAGTCTTTTCCAAGGAGTCAAGTCTTTGCATGAGGTGGCTAAAGTACTGGAGTTTCAGCTTTAGCATCATTCCTTCCAAAGAAATCCCAGGGCTTCAGTATGGACTGGTTGGATCTCCTTGCAGTCCAAGGGACTCTCAAGAGTCTTCTCCAAGCCCCAGCTGTCCCACTTCTGGGCATACACACCAAGAAAACCAGAATTGAAAGCGACATATGTACCCCAATGTTCATCGCAGCACTGTTTATAATAGCCAGGACATGGAAGCAACCTAAATGTCCATCAGCAGATGAATGTTTAAGAAAGCTGTGATACATATACCAATGGAGTATTACTCAGCCATTAAAAAGAGTACATTTGAATCAGTTCTAATGAGGTGGATGAAACTGGAGCCTACTATACAGAGTGAAGTAAGCCAGAAAGAGAAACACCAATAGAGTATACTAACACATATATATGGAATTTAGAAAGATGGTAACGATAACCCTGTATGTGAGACAGCAAAAGAGACACAGATGTATAGAACAGTCTTTTGGATTCTGTGGGAGAGGGAGAAGGTGGAATGATTTAGGAGAATGGCATTGAAACATGTATAATATCATATATGAAATGAATTGCCAGTCCAGGTTCAATGCATGATACTGGATGCTTGGGGCTGGTACACTGGGACTATTCAGAGGGATAGTACGGGGAGGGAGAAGGGAGGGGGTTCAGAATGGGGAACACATGTATACCTGTGGCGGATTCATGTTGATGTATGAACCTCCAATTAAAATAAATAGATTTATATCAAAAAAACTAAAAAAAAATAGATCATTGGTTTTTTATGACTGCAGTGCTAGTGAATAGGGTTTGTATGGTAATGATGCAAGGGTACAGTATTTCTTCTGGGAGTGAGAAAATGTTCTAAAATGGATTCCCGTGACAGTTGTACAACTTTGTGAATACATGTTTTTAATATTGAATTATACACTTTAAATGAGTGAACTGAATGGTTATATCTCAATAAAGCTGTTGCTGAAAAAAAATAAACAAATGGGAAGATAATCATCAGAGAAAGAAATAAAAATCCTTATAAGCTATCGTGTACCTCACACCAGATAGAATGGTTATAATCAAAAAGAGATTACAAGTGTTGGTAAGGATGTAGCAGAAAGGGAGCCCTTCTTCAGTATGGAAAACAACATGCAAAATTCTTAGAAAACTAAAATAGAAAGATATGTCCCAGCAACCCCACTTCTGGGTATATATCTAAAGGAATGGAACCAGGATATCAAAATGATATCTACAACCCCACGTTTATCACAGTATTATTCAAAATAGCCAAGACATTGATGTAACCTGAATGTCTGTTTATGCACAAGTAGATAAAGGAAAATTTGACACACAATGGGATATTGTTCAGCCTTAAAAATGGAAAGAAATTCCTCCATTTTTGGCAACATGAATGAACTTGGAGGCCATTATTCCTCGGAAAATCTGACTATTTCTGTTCATTAAATATAGTATTAGATTTAGTATTAAAAGATAGTATTCGTATTGCTACCTGTAATAGAAGTTGACCTGAGAGTAGTGACAGTAGCAGCAGTAGTAATTGACAAGGGAAAGAAAAAGGAGAAAGAGGAGAAGAAACAGCTTAAACTTGGTAAGCATTTTCTGTGTGCTCTTCCCAGCTGACACTAGTGGTAAAGAACCTGCCTGTCAATGCAGGAGACCTAAGAGACATGGGTTCGATCCCAGGGTTGGGAAGATCCTCTGGAGGAGGTCACGGAAACCCAATCCAGTATTCTTGCCTGGAGAATCCTATGGTCAGAGGAGCCTGGAAGCCTACAGTCCATAGGGTCAAGAAGAGTTGGACATGACTCAAGTGACTTGGCACCCAAAGCCTTTGAAAAAATTACTTTAATCCTCAAAACACTAATGTGCAGTGGGTAGTGCTAATTGCATATTTAGTAGATGAAATCCTTAAGTGATGTTAGATTAGTTGTTCAGCTAACACAATTAATAAATTATGTAATTCATATTCAAATTGCAGGAGTAACAATTAATTATGGTTTATGATATTACAAGTAAAAAGTATATAACAAGAAACACAGTAATTCCCTTCTGATTTAGAATGAGAGGAAAAATGGAATATAGGAAGTATCGGCAATAAGCAAAAGTGGGATAAAAATGACATTTACAGTATAATCTTAACTATATTCAAAATCATTGCAAGAAAAAAGGGTTGTAACAACTGGTGCAACACAAATTGTTACTGATCATATTCCCTGTGTTGTAGAATTACTACTATAATATCATTTGCTTTTCTTTGTGTATTTTCAAGAATTTTACAATTGTAAATTTACCTTTCATCTTTTCATTAGACAATAAACAATATTCTAATAGCTTTTTAAAAATTGAAAACTGATAAAGAAAATATTTAGTGATTTCTCCATCTCAATATTCATTTTAGAGTAAGAAAAAAATCAAGATAACTATTGTGGAAGGATTAGTACTTAAATGCTTATAACAGGTAAACACAAAATATAGGTAGGAAAAGGCTTCGGTAAACTTTAAAGAGTAATTTTCTATGAATGTTTAACAACTATATGAAGTATTTTGTTTTTTTCAGGCAGTAGCAAAACCAAGGATTTTTCCATCTTTAAGATTTAAGCTAAATGTTACAGCTTAAAGGGATTCTGTAATTTGTCCTGTTGTGTATAAAAACTGTGGTTTTCCCACTGAAATTTGCAATCAGCATTTCCATAAAGTTCCTCTATGTAAAGAAATAGCTGAAGGGAGGTGGCTATACTATGCTTTGAAATGAAAGCTCAAACCCTTTAAAATAGGAATACTTCTCAGCATAGATTAATTTAAATAAAACATTGATTGCTAATGAACAAAAGGAATATGAGGGTTTTTGCATCTATATTTTAGTTTCAGTGACCATATAAACAATAAATGAAATATAGTAATAGAAAAATGAAGAAAAAGGACTACCTAGGAAACACAATTGAAAAATAGCATAATTTCAGAGACAGGATTTGTGGGCTAGCAGACATTTGGTTCTCTCCAAAACATCCATAAGACATTGTTTCATAAGACATTATTTTCCCCAAAGTCATTTGGTCCCTTCCAAAAAGACCTTGCAATATGGTCCTGACCATTTGTCCATGAGCATATTTGATCCAGGACAAGTGGTTTTGGATAGGACTGAATATCAAGTATGTTTTAGTGTGGACCAGATGTCTTATGGGTGTTTTGGAAAGGAACAAATGTCTCCCAAGGGGTTAGCGGAGAAGCAGTTTAATTTTAACCTCAGTTTCACATGATGTCTACTCAGAATATGATCTTTCCAGGACTAAGAACACTTCTGAATGGGCTCATTTTATGATACTACATTTTCACCATTGAAATCAAAAGAATTGTAAATAAAAATTAAAGAGAAAAAGTTGATTTCTTTTTTGTTCCAAAATAGGTAACATCTTAAAGATTCAAATCTTGAAACAATTAATTTGGGGGGGCATCTAATTTATGAAGTGGGCTTCCCAGGTGCCGCTAGTGGTAAAGAACCCACCTGCCAGTGCAGGAGACATAAGAAATGTGGGTTCAGTCTCTGGGTGGGGAAGATTCCCTGGAGGAGGGAATGGCAACCTACTTCAGTATTCTTGCCTGGAGAAACCCATGGACAGAGGAGCCAGGCAGATTGCAATCCGTATGGTCACACAGAGTTGGACACTACTGAAGCAACTTAGCACACACAGTTTATGAAGTAATTTCTGTTGTTAATTTTTAGAAATGTTAAGATTTTGGATTATTCAGGGATACAATATAAAAACCAAGGTGCAAATAACATGCTGAGGGAAAAAAATGACATATTAAATAGATTGTTTAATCACTGTTGGACTTTTTCCATGCCATTCAATTTATTTTACTTTCAATTGAGGTAAATAAGGAAAATGTTTACTATATCAAAATATGATTTATCCATTTAATAATAACATATATCACTGTTTTCATTAAAGTTGATAACTCTTATTAAAGATTTTATCATAAAATAATCATCTGTAAGGAGCTATGTAAATAGCAGCTAGCTGAGTTGAGTTGTCAAAAAAGAGAAGAGAAAACATATTCAATAATGAAAGATTTGAGAATCCATTACATGCATGATGTATCTTCTAACCTTAAATTCAATATAACTTCATGTGGGAATATGAAAAAATTACAGTGCAATAAACTCACTATTTTATATTAAAGAATACTATCATTGTTTTATGTTTATGAAGTGACTTCCCAGTAAGCTATTTGATTTGGCTGATATTTTATGCAAGTCCATTTAATATTTTAAATCAATATTATAACTTTGATCAAATGTTCTTTAGCAGATTTCTAAAGTAAGATTTTTCACTTAACCTGGAAATATTCTAAACTGATTATTTAGACACCAGAATGAGTAGAATGTTGAAGTAGAAAACATGACGGAAAATGACAACTGTTTTCAAAGAGAAGGGGTAAGGAAAAAGATTTTAAAAATCAAAAAGAGATATAAAATGTGCCTTTCACTAGCCTTCAAACTGCGTCAGATTTTCCACTGAAGAGTAAAGTTAGTAAATGCAAAGCTCTCAGAGAACATCCTTTGCCTACTTACCAGTTTCTAAACTTTATCTCACCTATGTTTATTATTCTCTTTTCCTTAGAAATTTGCCACTTGGAAAATCTAGATCTCATTAGTTAAAATTATTGAAGACATTGCCTCATTTAAATGTCTCATTTAATTTAAAGTCTTTGCTTTCTGAAAAGTAATCTAGTTAACTTTCTCTTTCTCTAGTATCAGTATTTTAGGTCCATTTCCAACTTTACTGCCTGCCTTGTTTCTATGCCAGTTTTCTAACTGAATGAGTCAGTGCTCTGTCAATGTCTTTTATTTTATACAAACATTATGAAATGTTAACTCCTGACCTCTTTAATGAGATCTTTGTCAATTCAAATTGTGGGCCCTTAGGCACTCAACAGTTTCCATCAGACATTGCCTTTAAGACTATCCCACCACATTTCAAAACATGAATGCCAAAGAAAATACTGTAGGAATCCAGCTAAGAATGTGGAGTTTAGATCAATTTTTCATAAAAGCAAAAGCCAAGTCTCTATTGCCATGTCTTGATGAGTTTTACACTTGGGAAACTCCGAAGTTTTGATAGTTATAGCTATTTTATATTGTATTATTGTTGATTTAACTGGTTTTTTAAGAGTAATAATAAACATCAAATTGAAATGAGGAATCCCTCTTAAACTTCTCTAAGAAAAAAATTCTAAGAAATAATTTTTTAAGATGAAGGAGGGAAAGCAGAAATATTTGAAGGATTTGATTTACATTGTGTTCATAAGCAAAAGCAATAACTTTTTTAGTATGTTTGACATAGTTACTTAACAAAAATGCAGCATTGAAAAAAGGATGTTGAAGGGAATAATTGACTACAGTTTGCTATTATTTTATTCAGCTCATCAGATACATATTTGAGTTATATTTATTTTTTAAACAATTTTATGGCTTATGCAGCTATTTTTAAATATTTTGGGTAATTTTTACAAAGAAATGTCAATTTATTACTGAATTACATAAGAAGGAGACTATTTATTCTTTGAATATCACCAATTTTAGTGAGGAAAAAATTCTGTGGTAAGTATAATCTGACTGTGGATTGTATTGAGAGAAATATAAATACACAAGGCATTCCAAGCTATAATACTGATAAATGAATATTCAAAAAATATTAAATCATTCACTAAGAATATGAATATGATAGGATATAAATAAGTATTATTCAATAAGAAGTACACATTTTCTTATTGGGAGAACTTATATTCTTCTTTATATGTACCCCCAAAATGTTTATCTGAGTTAATTTTATCCACTTGGTAGGCAATTGCATCATCTGTATTTCTAGTTGACTGATACTAGTGACAATCCTTTCACCCACTGCACTCTGTTGCTTCTCTGTATGATCCCCAGATCCAAGCAGTTTATCACCATTGTTCAGTTTTATTAAGTATATTTATGTGGCCAAATACTTGCTTTTTTCATGTATGAATGTATAATTATAATAACATCCAATCTCTTCAAGTAATATTAGGATATTGTTGTCCTTATCCAAGGATAAAATGATTCACAGAAAATATAAATAATGGAAAACAGAATAAAGAAACAAAACTGAACAAATGTAAATTCTAGAATTAAAGAACAGATTATAATGAAATAGACAATAATCTAAAAAGAGAGGATAATTCCCCCAATGTCTCACTGATTAAATAACAAGCAAAATTTCTAAAACATATTTAACCACTCTCAAGAAATACCCTGGTAATTTAAGTTAATTTTGAGAACAAGTAATGTGGCTACACCATGTGAGGGGAATAGCCAAAAAAAAAAAAAAAAATCACAGTAGAATAATATAGGGGCTTAACATTAGTTCTAAGCAATAAAATATTATTTAGTAATGATAGCTTATGGTGAACAGTGTCAGATTTGTGATCTCTGAAGAAGGGAGTTTAGCTTCAGGACCAGAGCTGAGGCTTGATCACTCAGAGCTTTTGGGTAGCAGAGTTTTATTATAGTGAAAAAAAGAGACAGAGAAAACTGGCATAGATATCAGACAGTGACCCACTTGCTAGCCTTATCAAGGCTTTATATACTTTTTCAGTTGGCTTCCCTGGTGGCACAGATTGTAAAAGAATTTGTCTGCGGAGAAGGCAATGGCATCCCACTCCAGTACTTTTGCCTGGAAAATCCCATGGACAGAGGAGCCTGGTAGGCTGCAGTCCATGGGGTCGTGAAGAGTCGGACACAACTGAGCGACTTCACTTTGACTTTTCACTTTCATGCATTGGAGAAGGACATGGCAACCAACTCCAGTGTTCTTAGCCTGGTAGCCTGCCATCTATGGGGTCACACAGAGTCGGACATGACTGAAGTGACTTAGCAGCAGTAGCAGCAGAGTACATCATGAGAAACGCTGGGCTGGATGAAATACAAGCTGGAATCATGATTGCCCGGAGAAATATCAATAACCTCAGATATGCAGATGACACCACCCTTATGGCAGAAAGTGAAGAAGAACTAAAGGGCCTCTTGATGAAAGTGAAAGAGGAGAGTGAAAAAGTTGGCTTAAAGCTCAACATTCAGAAAACTAAGATCATGGCATCCGGTCCCATCACTTCATGGCAAACAGATGGCAAAACAGTGAAAAGAGTTGCTGACTTTATTTTTCTGGGCTCCAAAATCACTGCAGATGGTGATTGCCGCCATGAAATTAAAAGATGCTTACTCCTTGGAAGGAAAGCTATGACCAACCTAGATAGCATATTGAAGAGAAGAGACATCACTTTGTCAATAAATATCCATCTAGTCAAGGCTATGGTTTTCCATTGGTCATGTATGGATGTGAGAGCTGGACTATAAAGAAAGCTGAGCGCCGAAGAATTGATGCTTTTGAACTATGGTATTGGAGAAGACTCCTGCAAGTCCTTGAACTGCAAGGAGATCCAACCAGTCCATCCTAAAGGAGACCAGTCCTGGGTGTTCATTGGAAGGACTGATGCTGAGGCTGAAACTCCAGTATTTTGGCCACCTCATGCGAAGAGCTGACTCATTTGAAAAGACCCTGATGCTGGGAAAGATTGAGGGCAGGAGGAGAAGGGAATGACAGAAGATGAGATTGTTGGATGGCATCACTGACTCAATGGACATGGTTTTGGGTGGACTCAGGGAGTTGGTGATGGACAGGGAGGCCTGCCGTGCTGCGGTTCATGGGGTTGCAAAGAGTCGGACATGACTGAGCGACTGAACTGAACTGAACTGAATGAATAGATACTTTACTCAATTTAATTTTGATTTATATCTTAATATTTTCCTGTTGATTTTCAAGAACTTCAAGCATTTTTAATATAATAAGCATATTCATGTTTTCTCTTTAAAAAAAAAAAAAAGACTTTTTCTGCAATGAGGGAGACATAGGTTCTACCCCTGGGTCAGGAAGATACCCTGGAGGAGGGAACTGCCACCCACTCCAGTATTCTAGCCTGGAGAATCCCATGACAGAGGAGCCTGACAGGCTACAATCCATGGGGTCCCAAAGAGTCAGACATGACTGAGAGACATTCACTTTCACTAACAATCGAAAGGTCTTACCAGACCCACTCCCACAATATAGATTTTAGATAACAGGGTTTAGTTAGAAGGTTACTGATAAGAAGGAAAACAGAAAGATTAAGGGAGTATATCAAAACTCAAATCTAAATAAGTGGAATTTTTAGTCAAATTTCTGAAACAAAGAGATACAGAAAACTTAAAAATAATCAACAGGTAAGTGTGACATTACCTACTACTACTAATAATAAAAAAAAGTCAGGGATTATGGAAGACTTCAAGAAGACAGTATTAAATCAGGTTAAATGTAAAAGAGTCATGATTAATTGCTAAATAAGATAGGATTGCATATATAAATCTTTAAGTCATCTTTGTCGTCTCTTTTTTCTCTTTTCCCCTGTTAATTTTTGTTGAGTAGCACAATAGGGAAAAACAAATATTTGTCTCTTTGCTGAACAATACAGATTTTTTTTTTTAGTGTATAATCTAATTTTTATTATTAGTTTTGAGTCTGGCTTATTGTATCTTGAACATTATCAAAAGTAGATTAGGATTTTCTTAAACTTTCATTTCTTACTCCAAGCATTCCACTCATCTTGTGGAAAATTCTTCATTGCTTATTTAAAATAACTACTAGTAACTTCCAATTCGAGTGTGATAACTTAGGTAATAGAAAGTCAATACTGCTGCTGATAACAACTAGAAAAAAAAGCTGGAAAAATTACAAAAATAAATCATTTGAAGGCCCCAGAGACTGTTTCAGCACAACACAGCCATCTCTAATTCAGTCCTACTACCTAACAGAGGAAAGAAGATACCTTCTCTTGAAAACAGCATCTTGTGCCGCTGTTATTTTTTTAATAAATCATTGACATACAGTAAAAATTTATTAGACATGTTATTGATAAATTATGACAATATAACAGACAATAGCAGCCAACCAAAAAGGTAATTCAGATAGTAGAATTAGTAGAAAATCACTTTAAGCAACAATTAATATGTTCAAGAAAATGCAAAAATAGAAAAAAGTAGATGAAATTATGAACACATTCACTAGAGAATTGAAATCTTAAGAGAAACAATGCAAGTTCAAAAATTGGAAAATCATGTATTAATATCTGCACTTTAAAGAATGTAGCATATGGATTTAACATACATTTGTTAGAGTAGAAAAGTATAATGTGAAATGGAAGATAGGGGAATGAAAATAGTCAAATTAAAACATAAAAATTAAAGATGTTAATAGAAAATAGAGCATAAAATAGCTCTATATGATTATGTGTACATATAAAATATATGCTGTAAATGATATGCATTGGCAACATCTAATATATGTCTGCCTTAAGTCCCAGAGACAGAACAGAACAGAGTTGAAGCAATATTTGAAGAAACATTGGCCTCACACTGGTCAGAATCCCATCATCAAAAAAGTTACAAATGAAATGCTGGAGAGACTGTGGAGAATGGGAACCCTCCCTACACTGTTGGTGGAAATCTACATTAGTACAATCACTATGAACAACAGTATGTAGATTACTTAAAAAAAAACTAAAAATAGAGCTAATGTATGAGGGATTGAGGGCAGGAGGAAAAAGGGATGACAGATGATGAGATGGCTGGATGGCATCACTGACTTGATGGATGTGGGTTTGAGTGACCTCTGGGAGTTGGTGATGGACAGGGAGGCCTGGCATGCTGCGATTCATGGGGTCCCAAAAAGTCGGACACAACTTGAGAGCAACTGAACTGAACTGAAGTGAACATGTGTATAGTTGTGCAATGGTATGCACATACATAGTATACATATACATACATGGTATACACAGTAAAATGGTATTTTACCATGGTGTTAAATTTTATATAGAGATCCATTTTCAAAAACAAATTTATTGTATCACTATTAATATCTTCATGACTCTATCTTCTAAAACATTCACAATTCAGAAAAGCTATTATCGTGAATTTTTCCATGATTACCCCAACAGCTACTTTCCAGTATTTTTTTTCTGCAAAGTAATACCTTTACACCCTCTATACTGCAGCCTTCTGTATAAGAATTACATTATTTTTTAGCATAACTGCATTAGATTTAGTATTTTTGGTTAGCACATTCCACCCCCTTCTTGATTTGCTCTCTTGGTATTATTTATGCTATTTTGGTTTAGACAGCTTTCAAGTGGTTAGACTTAGTAAACAGTACAGACTTTACTCAAGATGACTATATGGAAGGGAAATAAATACATTGTCCATTTTTAACCCCATTTTGTAATTTAGTTACTAAAATCAAATGCATTTACTTGAGCATACCAGCTTGGTTTTAACAGTTAAAAAAATCAAGTCCCATAAGATGTTGTAGCTTCAAATCATACTTTAATAAATGTGCATTTGGGTAATATAGGAAACTCAACAAAAATTCAATTTTTCCAGGCACCTAAAAACCAAAGAATGACTAATAGTTCATAACTTGGATAAAAATGATATATAATTAAAAATTTACGCCAAAAATTGTAAGCTTTTCACTTCACACAATCAACTAAACTACATATGTTTCCTTAAAAATGTTTTCTTTTGCGGATGGATAACACAAAGTTGATTATTAATGTTAAGGTGCTTTCCTTTTCTTTATTTAATCAGAAGTGAAGCTAGCATTATTAGTCAATAGTCACATGTTCAGCATACATACTTTTATAATATTAATGTATCACTTAACATTTGTGGAAAGAAAGTTAAATATCATATTATAATAAGATCTTCCAATTGTGGTCTCATAACTCACATTGCAGTCCATCAGTCTCAAATAAAGCTTACAATAGCAGACACAATTACTTAAACAGTTCAGGAATATGTGATGAGACATTAGTCAGTGATCTAGTATAAGTAATCAGAAAGATATGCCATAATTTATTACAGTTAGATGAGCCAGTGGGTCCTGAAGTACCAGCAAAGTTATTTCCCTTTGTATGTATACTCAACTAATCTTGCGGAGTCTCATGAAGACAGGGATCACTGAGAATAAAACAGATCAGGCAGTTGAGTGGAGGGAGGGGTGGAGATGACAAGGGTATCTGCTGCTTTTCATAAAAGCTATAATTTGAGGTCAGCAAAAACCAGAGGTTGACTTTATCTTTTCCCCTATGAAGAAGATGTAAGATGCCAAACATCTCAGAAGTTGGCTTTGATTCACCTGCAGGTGCGAAGAGTTGAATGTGAGTAGCCATGGTGATTGAACAATAAAAAAATAATATGAAAATAAGTATACCTTTGAGATTTAAAATTCTACATCAGCCAAAATATGCTCTAGTATTTTACATGGATTTTTTTTTTAAGCAGAATGAAGGATATGAAAACTTACACATGATTTGATTTCACAAATTAATAGCTTATATATATATTTTTAGTAAATAGTCATGCAAAAACCTTTATTTTTCTAAAGCCATGAGCTTTCAAATGTGCTTTAAGGAGTGCATTTTCTGGGACGCACTTAAATCCTTGAGCTACATTTATTTTCTAAGTAATGGCTAAGGAATGATGATAGATATTTGAGTATTTTCTCCAGAGTGAGCTTGCAGACAGTGATTAAAATGCAATGACTGATTTTACAGGATATTATTTTTATATCCATTTAATCAAGTCTGGTTTATAGAAATCTCTGTTTATTACCAAATATGAACAAACCTAGATTTAAAACAGTATTTCAGTGTTGTTTTGAGTACAGTCAATCTCTGATTGCCAGAGAATATAATACCTGTAATACAGATTTTTCTAAGCATTTTATTTTAAAATGTGACTTTTCCTTGTTATCTAATTTGTATCTAAAATTTCCTCTATCACTGAGGAATGTCTTATAGAATATAAGCTTATTTTTGTATTATGTAAACTTAATAATTTAGATAAGAAATCTGCCAATCATGTCTAGATAAGAGAACCCTTCCTTGAACTGAGCAAATGTTTTCAAATACAAAGAAGGAGCTATAACTAAATATAACTTTGTACAGAGGGGAATTTAGCTTTAGGTACTTATTTTCATGAAAAAGCAGTGAAAAAATTGTCTTGATAGAAGTATAATATAAAGAACAGTATATAATATTTTCATTTAATTGTTACTCATAAGTTTATTACCATTTTTATCTATGTTGAAGTCTTTAAGATTGATGTCTGACATCCTTTCAATTGATATTCCTTCTGTAGCAAGGCTTTTGATTGCTAAAATTCTCATGCTGAAAACTACGCAGAGAGCTTTTGACATGTCAGTACAAAATTTGCCCTTGCCTGTAGAGTAAGGCTCCACAAGATACAGCAGACATTCCAGGCCAAATATCTATGGAGAATAAAATGTAAAGCTGCTTACTTATTTCTTAGCCTTTAACATTCAAAATGTTATTCAACTGGAAATATCCAGACTGCAGAGTCCGTATTCATTAGTGTCATCAAATTTAAAATCTATTTTATGGCCACAAAAGCTTACTCACTCCACATATATTCCATTTCATAAGTTCTACTTTTTACCTCTTTTTTCAAGTCTTGACACAATTCCCAAATACTTGGCACTTTTGAAGGATCCTTTTGTCATGCACCAGGTTTTAAACCAATGGAGAATGACATCAACTCAATGAACACTCATGAAGGAGATTCATTTTAAATTACATCATAAACATTTTAAAACATTTTATTTTGTAATATAAATAATAATCATGGTAATTAATGGCATGGTATACAATTAAGTTGCAATGAGATAAACAATAATGTTTTGAGAAAAGATTAACAAAAATAGAAATAAAAGATAGGACCTCATATTTAACAGATGTACAGAGAAATAAAAGTTAACTATTAATTAATCTTTGTTTTAGGATAGATGTGGTCAATTCAGTTGCAAATGCATTAATCTAAGAGCTTTCTCTATTTCGGTCACTGATTCATGCACTATATTCATCAGATATTTATTCTTTGAATATCTGTTATCATCTAAGCACTGCGAAAGATACATTGTGGAAAATTAAATCAGACAATTTTCCCCCCCTTGTAGTAGTTTATAGTGTACTGAAAAAGAACTGTTAAGGCATTATTATAGTACAATATAACTAATTTTATTAGTTAACTCAATTAGATAATTTATTGGTATATTATATAATATCTAACATCAGTATAATATCAGATAATATTGATATCTAACATTGGTACATTACATAATTTCTATGGAAACATACAATGATTCTTTGCAAGAATATTGATTTAGAAAAGACTGGTTGGGTGAGATTTTGCCTAAAATGATTCTTAAATGGAGAGCGCCCTCATGTAAGAGAGAAAGAGCTCATTGCTATGTATGATTTATTCTCCAGATAATCTCCACTAAAAACGTTCTCTTGTCATCTTGTTTCCTCATCTCCCAGCCCCTTGTTTTTTGTTATGAACAAATTGAAGCTTTATTGTTGTTGTATTATTATTATTGTTTGTTTATTTCTCCTTAACAGTGAATATTTTGTTACTTAGAGTTACTTAACTGTAAAGGTTGTTAAATTGAATCATTATTCTCTAATCACCAAGCATTAATCATCTCTTCAATATTAGACATATTATTAGTTATTTTTTTAAAAGAACAAAAAATACTTTTTGACTCTTTATAGCCTCTAGGATATCTTGAAAAGTGAAAGTGAAAGTCATTCTGTTGATCCAATTCTTTGCGACCCCATGGACTGTAGCATACCATAGAATTATAGATTAGTGCTCTACACTTAGTGACTTTCTTTTAACTGTTTGCCATATATACATTGCCGAGAGCCAGTGTGAGGAATCCCGCCCGTGACAAGGTCATGAGGAAGGAAGCTGACATACGCAAGGCGTGCTCAGACTTCAGGGGCCCCTCTGGAGATTCCTAAGCATGTACCCCAACAAAAATCTGCCGGTTTTTGTGCTCTGCTTTTCCACTTTTCTGATATTCTCTGGAAAAAGTCAATTCAGGGCTCTAGTCTTCTGCATTTGAAAGAGTGTTTCAATCCAAAACCTCTCTGATGGCTTTTTAGCTTGCCTGCAGGACTCCTATGTACAGCTGCGTATGTGATTGTTTGAGGCCTCCTGACCACAGGAGGCATAGGAATCTTAAAACATCCTAGGAATGCAGGGGCTTCCGAGGAGTCAAAATCTTTAGAATAGGACTAATTAAAAGTTTCATTTGTTGAGCCAATACTTGCTGCCAAATTTTCATATCCTTTATTTTTAGATATAGTTGGTATATAGAAAAACAAGTAGTAGACCTGAGTTAGCAACATTAGATCTTTGAGTTAAGTACCTTCTTTGTTATAACCCACTGCACCTTTGTTCTATAGAGATGTAACTTTAATGCTTTAAGGAGATGCAGAATAAAGAAAAACACTTCAGGGGAAACGAAACTAACATTCATTAAGGAAGAGAGCCAAAAAGTGTTAACAAGCCTCTTGGCCAGAAGATAATGTAAATCACCTGAGACCTTTTGTATACAAAAAGATATACAGAAAGAGTCTGGGCTGCTAATGCTACATAATTTTGTATTACCCATTGATCTCTATGTATAATCAAAAGTATAAAAGGCCTTGAAGGACAATAGAAGGAGAGCCAGTCGCTGGACTGGTTTCCCCTGTGTCTCTCTCTCTCTCTCCTTTTCCCTCCCTCTGCTCTTTACTTTAATTTCAGGCTGAATTTCCATCTGGGGTGCAGAGGCTCGCCAGGTCTACTTACTTGCCCTGGCTGTTAAGACCTGCGCAAAAGGGAGCCTAAGGAGAGGCACCCTTAGATATTCAAGTGAGCGCCAGTGGCCCAACGTAGATGGTGCAAATTCCTTGTCTGGAATTTTATTGGTCTTCTGCGTAATCCAAGCTATTCAGCCCTCTTTCTCCACTTAATCTTCCTACTATACTATTTCTTCCTAATCTAATCTTATATTTCTTATATCAATCAATAATTAAGTTTTTCTTACGCCAACGCCATCCACCCTTCGAATTCCCTGGATCCACCGGGGCTGGACCTGGCAATACATATATATACTTTTGAACTGTGGTGTTAGAGAAGACACTTGAGAGTCTCTTGGACTGCAAGGAGATCCAACCAGTCCATTCTAAAGGAGATCAGCCCTGGGTGTTCTTTGGAAGGACTGATGCTAAAGCTGAAACTCCAATACTTTGGCCACCTCATGCAAAGAGTTGACTCATTGGAAAAGACTCTGATACTGGGAGGGATTGGGGGCAGAAGGAGAAGGGGACGACAGGATGAGATGGCTAGATGGCATCACCGACTAGATGGACATGAGTTTGGGTGAGCTCCAAGAGTTGCTGATGCACAGGGAGGCCTGACTTGCTGCGATTCATGGGGTCACAAATGGTCGGACACAACTGAGCAACTGAACTAACTGACCTGGTTCACTTAATTAAATGTTGTACATCATTTATGCATTGTGCTAAGTCACTCAGTCTTGTCCAACTCTTTGCAACTCCATGAACTGTAGCCTGTCAGGCTCCTTTGTCCACAGGATCCTCCAGTCAAGAATACTGAAGTGGGTAGTGGTGCCCTCTTCTATGTTCTTTATGCTGCTAAGCTGCTAAGTGGCTTCAGTTATGTCTATGTGAGCCCATAGACAGCAGCCCACCAGGCTCTCCCGTCCCTGGGATTCTCCAAGCAAGAACACCGGAGTGGGTTGCCATTTCCTTCTCCAATGCATGAAAGTGAAAACTGAAAGTGAAATCACTCAGTCATGTCTGACTCTGTGCAACACCATCAACTGCAGCCTACCAGGCTCCTCCATCCATGGGATTTTCCAGGCAAGAGTACTGGAGTGGGGTGCCATTGCCTTCTCCAATGTTCTTTATATAGATTCTGCCAAATTATTTTCTATTTTTTATTCTTTTACCACTTTTCTTTTGTGTTCAGTCCACCTTTTGTTTTTTACTATATGTGATTATTTCTACTGTTATTCTTTTTATGTACTATTCATTATCCAAACTTTATATGTAACAGTAACCATAAAATTATAATTATTAATATCTAACTTTGATTATATTTCCATAATTTATTATTTTTCTAAATGGTTTAATTATAACCCTCTTTGCATTCTTATTGTTTTATATTCGTGCCCAGTTTGCCAGTCTCTTTTGAAACACATTAAATAAAATGCAGGTATTAAAGATTATGTATATATTTATATGTTAATCAAGGAAGAATTGTTATATTCCTGAATGGATTGGTCATGAATTAGCCTTTTATCTTTCAGTTCAGTTTAGTTCAGTTCAGTTGCACAGTCGTGTCCGACTCTTTGCGACCCCATGAATCGCAGCGCGCCAGGCCTCCCTGTCCATCACCAACTCCCGGAGGTCATGCAAACTTATGTCCCGTGAGTTGGTGATACCATCCAGCCATCTCATCCTCTGTTGTCCCCTTCTCCTCCTGCCCCCAAACCCTCCCAGAATCAGAGTCTTTTCCAAAGAGACAACTCTTCACATGAGGTGGCCAAAGTATTGGAATTTTAGCTTTAGCATCAGTCCTCCCAAGGAACACCCAGGACTGACTTCCTTTAGAATGGACTGGTTGGATCTCTCTGCAGTCCAAGGAACTCTCAAGAGAATTCTCCAACACCACAGTTCAAAAGCATCAATTCTATGGCGCTCAGCCTTCTTCACAGTCCAACACTCACATCCATGCATGACCACAGGAAAAACCGTAGCCTTGACTGGACGGACCTTAGTCGGCAAAGTAATGTCTCTGCTTTTAAATATGCTATCTAGGTTGGTCACAACTTTTCTTCCAAGGAGTAAGCGTCTTTTAATTTCATGGCTGCAGTCACCATCTGCAGTGATTTAGAAACCTAAAAAAATAAAGTCTAACACTGTTTCCACTGTTTCCCCATCTATTTCCCATGAAGTGATGAGACCAGATGCCATGATCTTCGTTTTCTGAATGTTGATCTTTAAGCCAACTTTTTCACTCTCCACTTTCACTTTCATTAAGAGGCTTTTAAGTTCCTCTTCACTTTCTGCCATAAGGGTGGTGTCATCTGCATATCTGAGGTTATAGATATTTCTCCCGGCAATCTTGATTCCAGCTTGTGTTTCTTCTAGTCCAGTGTTTCTCATGACGTACTCTGCCTATAAGTTAAATAAGCAGGAATGTTACCTCCTGGCAATTCAGATTATTTATTCCCTATATGAGGAGACCCATGATTAAAACCCCTTGGTCTCTACTCTATAAAATCAGGATTCTTTAGAAAAATCATGAAATAAATGAGCTCACAATAACATTGTGTGAAAGCAGAGATATTTTTGGTAGGGAATAATAGAAATACAATAAAAGTTTCTAACTTTAATTTTAGCTTAAAACAAAAAGTTTTAAAATGGAAACCTAAGGATTCCTGACCTATTAAAAATTATGGAAATTTTAACAAAACATCTGCTACCAACCTAATAAAATTCTTGTTGTAGACCGAATTCAATCCATCTTCCTAGTATTACTATAGCTTCATAATTTTCAGGATGAATTTCTCTCCTATATTTATTTATAATGAGAGCTAACAGAAAGTTGCTTAATTCTAAGTTTATTCTGATTGTATTTTAAGTTTTATTCTCTGGTGCAACATAAAATGCTTTATTTCTAAACAGCAACCACGACTACTTACAACACAGACAGGACTATGATTGATAAGCCTCTGTTGAAAATTTAAAATTCACATAAGAAAAGAAACCCTGTGCTATTTCTCACCTCCCCATCTCTGTTAAGAGGAAGTGTTTGTTTTCTATTGATGATGTGTTTGGGTGGAAACATAAACGTTTAAAAGAAATCATTGCAAAGATTGCCAGACCCAACGGAATAGTAAAATGTTGTAGTATTCACAATAATGAAGACATTTTTATACTCTGTTGTAGGATTTTTTCCTATACCAGTATGATATAAACACATAGTCAGACTTTATATTTACTCAGATTTTTTTTTATTCCAGAATATGAAAAATAAAAAGGATGTGGTATGGTGTTTGGAAATCTGAAAGACAACAGTTCAAAGAATAGGGCTTGCACTTGAAGAAAAGTTAGCTTTGACTGAAGACAGTGCTGGTGAGGAAGAAGATAGAAGAGTGCATGGATTAAATCGCTGGAGGAACTGTAGGAGTGAAATGTAGTCAAGCTCAGAAGAATAGGCCTCAGAGAAGCAGGGTTTTATTAAAGGAAAAAACATTTTCCTGAAGCTGCCTCAGGGTTGAGGTGAGATAATGTGTGAGGTATAGGAAATGGATATTCTCAAAGGAGACCTTACTGGAAGCTCAAGGCAGAAGGTAGAGAGATGATCAATCATGGAATGATTGGAGTTTCAGAGGACACAATGGGAAAATTCGAAAGACAGAACAAAATGTCAATTTAAGTCACTGGAGAGGAAGCTTATAGTATAATGTGTCTATAGATAATCAATCACAGTTGAGATAATATTATCATTTTAGGTATGAAGTTAGAGGACTGGAATAACCCTCACGGTGAACATTATTGACTGATGAGTAGCTTTATATTAACTCACATCGGTCCCCAGTGTCACACTGAATACTGAGAACTAAGTAAATGCATTTTCCACAGGTCTAGTGGCCCTGGCGTGGTCAGAATAAGTCATTGCACCAGGTGGCTGAGATCAAATAATACAGTTTATCTGGCACTTGTTCCTGTCTCATAAAGCCCTTGATGTGGGCACAGCGATAGACAGAGAACCCTGGACTGGCACGTAAGGATTAGCAACTCGTGTCACATCAAATCACATTTTGCATGGGCTTTCTCTCCTTTTTATTGCTCTAGGGAATAACATTTCCAAGGATCAAATTTTTTTTATTCCAAAATGTGTTAGAATGGCAATAAATAAAGTATTTCTAATAGCTAATATTTTCTACTTTTAAGAGTTTGGATTTGGAAAAAATAAAACCTTATTTCTGTGGTTCTTTATTTGTCACATTATAAGGAGGGAACAAGGGAAAGAAAATGAGTAGGGACAGAGTCAACCTCTGTTGCTTAGTTAAGCCACCAAACTCATGCAGTAAAGACTTATTGTGTTAATTTAGCTCAACTTTCATTAATACTCTTATGCCCTGGTGTTTATATCTTTCTACAGATGCATGCAGATGGTTCATGTATCTGGACTAAATGTGACAGCATTATGACCTCTGATTTTCTAGGTACCCAATGATCCACAGAATTATTTCCCAAAAGTTTAAACGACAGAACTACAGGAGACATTGTAAAATTTTCTGAGACTGAGAAGGAGATTAATTCACCATTTGACAATATCTTAAGGACAGTTACATATGATGATTTCTAGAGAATTTCTTTTTGTAACCATAATTTAAAATGAATGTTCCCAAGACACATTTCTGGGAAATTTTGTTGATAGCAGCTATTTATTTGATCATTTAATTGATGACTTCTCATTGACTATTACCAATTCCAAAGTGATTCCTTCAGATTTTATGGGAATTCCCTTACTTAATTTCCACACTTAACCACCACACGTTTCATAAAACTGTTTTAAATTGATGAGATTCTGAACTTATAAAAGCTAACATAAAAATAGCTTTTACTCTCTCAGGGCTATTTAGCTGTGCACATAACTTTGAATTATTATTCTTCTCCCACATTATTAACAGATTCAACCAGATTTCTCTTTTCTATGCTCAGGCTAAATGAGGCTCAACCACGTCTCAAATTATTGATTTAAAAGGATTTATCAGAAGCCATATACAACAAACAAGAACAACAAAGATAAGGGAGAAAACACACACGTACAACGACTCCTTTTCTGACTTCTCACTTCACCCAACATTCCATTTTAAACATAAGATTTGTTTACTTGCTCCTATAATTTTTAGCCTTAGAATTGTTCTATTTTACCACCAATTACCAGGATAATCACTTGTGTAGTGTTTTTGAAACTGAGATAATGA
This sequence comes from Capra hircus, assembly GCF_001704415.2. Lineage (NCBI taxonomy): Eukaryota > Metazoa > Chordata > Mammalia > Artiodactyla > Bovidae > Capra > Capra hircus. The sequence goes on from NC_030812.1 coordinate 13,842,474, forward strand.
ATTAGAGAATCATGACCCATTAGCTGGGTTGTGAAATCAATTTAAGGTGTAGAATTTAATGAAATAGGCTTGAAAATATGAGTGCATCAAACACAATAAGGATAAGTATTATTTCATGAAACTTAAGTTTCTGTAATTATTATGATTGTGTGTCTGGGTACACACTGTTTTGTAATGTAAACTGTATTTACAATGCTGGTGCATGTTCAAAAACATTCAAAAGTAATATCCTGGAAAACAGTGTCTTTGAGGACTTGATATTTACAAAACCATGATGATGGAGCTTTGTGTGCTGCAAATCAAGTTTGCTGGAGGAACTGATGGCAATATTTTCAGTTCAGTGTAGCCTGTAATGTCACGTTGCCTTCATTTCTTTGATGAGCTCTATTGTATTATTCAATAAAACAGACTGACTTGTTAATTCATCTTCACAACCACCAACTCGAGTTGTTTGGTATATAACAGACACTTAGTTCATATTTTTGAATGACATATAAACCAGTTTATAATTAATTAAATCATGTTCAGTTTTGAATAACTTATTAATACTTATTTAATGATTTATAACTTAAAGTCAAAGAGAATTCTGTAATTATACTCTAAGCATTATTTATTTTGGACATAGAAAGTACATTTCCTGCTACAACCCTGCTGAGTGATATTCTGAAAATGAATAGATGCTATTGCTTGATTTAAAAAAACAGTGAAGTGAAACAGTTTTAATGTAATCATCTGGGAGCTTTCTAGCCCCAATTAAACTAGCAAATGATGAAAACTCATTTGAAATGCAGATGTAACATATCTGTATCATAGTGTCTGCAAACAAGATTTAACTGCCCTAAAGAATCCTTTATAATATCATTGCTAATATTTGCGAATGTCCGGGATCTTCTGTGTTTTCTCAAGAGGTTAGATGCTAATACCCACAGAGTTGGTTGCCTGGGTACTACCACACTCATTTAGCCCTTCTTAGACCCACTAGCAATTAGTTTTGTGAACAGAGAAATAATGACATTCCCAAACCTACTTTTACTTGAGCTGCTCCGTTGATGTTTTCTTAAATTTTTTACCACTAAATCATAGTCAGTATGTTCAAAAATAAATGTAAAAACAGACAATGAAACAGAGTTGAAAATAACTGCAGTAAATTGGATTGATTTACTGGTATTATTGTCATCATCTCTTTCTAACATCCCCAAACCTACACTAAAACTACTCTCCAATAATTACTGATGGAATTCTGATAGTCTATATATTATAAAAATGTTATGCAAAGTTTGCATATTATAATAGAAAATATGGTGTTATAAACTAATGCAATTATTTATTGTGAACAAATGCATATTTAAAAATAGATGCTCTATCAAGAAACAGTTTTCCTCTCTAGTATTTTGTTAACATGAAAAATTATTTTTCAAAGAATTTCATGATGAAACTATATATTTTTTATAATTTCCTATATGTAATTTATAGACATGCAATTAAAGAAAAATAATATTTTTCAAAATTATTAACTAAATCTTCCAGAAAAAAATTGCAAGTCATTATTTCATTGTCTATAAAGTTAATAAACTTTTGTGTTTACTGCTTATATAATGATAACTTAACAGTCGTATTTGGTCATATTTTTATTACCAAAATGTTTTTAACAGCAAAAAGTGAAGACTCCTCCACTAAAATAACTTCACAGGTATAACAAAAAATCCATAATCAGGAAAAAAATTAATCTTTCAGAATATTGCTTAGCCCAATTAAAAATATGTAGTCACAATATTGCCTGCATAATTTCAAGCAATCCTTTACCAAGAGAAGATAGTACTTTCATATGACGATGAATGCTTCTTTTTAGAGATATCTTGTTCTTTATGTTTCTTTCTAAAACTAAGATGCAATTTTAATTTTTTTATCTCTAGCAAAATATATATTAATTTATAGTTTCTATTACTTAAATTCTAAAATAATCTGATAAACTACATTATGTTGTGAAAGTGTAAGTTGCTCAGTCATGTCTGCCTCTTTGTGACCCATGGACTGTACAATCCATGGAATTTTCCAGGCCAGAACACTGGAGTGGGTAGCCTTTCCCTTCTCCAGGAGATCTTCCGAACCCAGGGATACAAACCAGGTCTCTCGCATTGCAGTCGGATTGTTTGCCAGCTGAGCCACCAGGGAAGCCCAAGAATACTGAAGTGGGTAGCCTATAATTTCTCCAATATATCTTCCAGACCCAGGAATCAAACCAGGGTCTCCTGCATTACAGGTGGATTCTTTACCAGCTAAGCCACAAGTAAATTCAACTAGATCGGACAAAGAATGTCAGCAGCTAAGCATAGCCAGATTGCTTTTTTTATTTTAAATAATATTAATCTTAGCAAGTTATACTATCATTCTCTTTCATCGTTTTTGTGGCAAATGTTGAATGCTAAATATCAGTTCTGCCACTATGTTTGGCAAAATCAACAGATGATAAATAGCAAGTAACTTAATAAGTAAGACATAACTTTACTTCTGAGATTAGATACAAGTCATTTGTAAATTGCACAAAGAAAGAAATGTCAGCTTCTCACTGACAGTTTTATTAAAAGATATTTAGTTGCACTATGTGTAAATATTAATTTTCTAATCCATCCTCCATACAAAGAAAGAAACTAGATTATAAAAGATTTTATTCTTGATAAATTTAATTTATTTAAATTTATAAAATATATAATCAATTCCCAATTAATAAAAATCTCAGAAATTGCCTTTTCTAGGAGAAATCTCTAAACCATCACAAAATCAAAAGAGATAAAACTTTAATTATGTACGTTCAGAATATGATGTCAATTTTGGGAACATAAGTAATTAGACATTCCAGAACCTGTGGTTACGCCATGGCCAAGCTGTACTTATATTTTAATTTCTTGCTAATATTAGCAAACATTAAAAATGGCCTATGAATTAGACATATTCCAGAGCCTTTGATTAAGCCATAGCCAAACTGTATTTATTTATATTTATTTATATACATATTTATATTCATTTATATTTTTAATTTCTAGCTAATATTAGCTAGAAATTTAAAATAAAATAAATTGTTGTTGCTGGCACTTAGTAAATGAGTGAGATAATCATTAGTACTTTTGCAAAATATTTCCAGTATTCACCACTCTAGAAATAGGTAAGATCTATATCCTAGAATTCTACTTTTCCTCCAGTGATGTTTAAAATCTGATGTTGCTGCTTATCATCAGCTTGAGCCCCTGTTCTATGATTAGGAGCAGAAATCCTTTGCCTACTTGCAGTGAAGAGATGGCATGAGCAAGTAAGTATTATTAAATACTATTTTGGAGTTTTTATAATCATAATTTTGCCTTCCCTTACTGATACATGTCAAATAAGACCTATACACTTAGCATTTTACTCCATGTCCAAAGCTTTTTTTTTCTTCACAACTCCATTCTGTAATAGAATATGTATAGTAATCCTTAGAAGGTCATGAAATCAATAGAGTAAATCATATCCAGTATTTAAAGAAAAAATTAAAATGAAAATAATGGAAAAGCAGCTTAAGTAAATGATAAATTCACTAGACACTGTATTTATGTGTGTATACTTATGCATGCATATGATAAAAAAGAAAGGAGTTCTCATTTATATATATGTACATGTAAAATGTAGGTCATAGCAAAACATAGGACATAAATCATATGATATTTGACATAAAGGAAAATGAAACATAATAATATAATTTCTGTATTCAGGTAAAGCAGTATTCAGGGAAATTTATTGTATTGAATACATACATTGGAAAATAGGAAATATCTAATAACAAAAACTATATAATTGATTTATATGAAGGAAATTAATAAAATGCCTTTAAACCATTATAAAAGTGCAAATTAGAATTGCAGAGGTATCATTGCACACTCTCTAGAATATCTAAAATTAAAGTACATTTTCATATAAATATTTACATATGAAGGTTAACAGTAGCATAGTTTATAATACTAAAAAACTGGAAATAAGCCAGGTGTCCATTCAACTGGCAGGTGTATATGCGGAATACTATTCAGTACAAAAAGGGAAATTTAGTGAAACATGCAGCAACTTGGATGATCTCAAAAAACTGTGCTGAAAGAAGCCAGATACAAAAGACTACATAGTGTATGATGCCATTTATGAGGAATTATAAATAAGACTGAATTAATTTATAGTACAGAAAACAGATGATTGCTTGTAATTCAGAGTGGATATGAATAGCTACAAAACATGAGGAAGGAGATTTGGGGAATAACAAAAATCCTTGAGATGGTGGTTACATAAATATGTATACATTTTCAAACCTCTTCATATTATACATTTAAAAATAAGTTCATTTAATTGATTATGATATTCACAAAATAGTGCTCATGATGTTATAAAACCTAAAATATTGAAGTGGCAGGAATATCTACAATTCCATGTGTTTTTTTCTTCATTTGGCCACATAACTAAACTGTATTTTTCACCACTTTGTTAGGCATGGCCATGTGAATAGGTTCTAGCTTTTGGACTGCTAAGGCACTGATGCTTACCAGTTTCAGGCCTGTTCCTGTAAAGGACCTCTATATGAGATCATCTAGTTCTTTCTTCTTTTACCAACTGGATGAAAATACTCTAGCAATTTTGGAAGGTATATATTGAAGATGGCATAGTCTTTGTAAGTTTGTGTCCCTGAATGACTATAGGAGATACCTTCTTATTACCACCTCAAATATACACTCATAAATATATTGAGCAGTTTATATGAATAATTTTTAAAAATCTATTTTTAGAGTCTCTATGGTATGCCAGTCAGCCCTCTCTAATAATATTTTATATAAAATTCTGTGGAAAATAATTCTGCAATTTCTACATCGAATTTCCCAATAGACTTTTGTCACCTTTGGGATAAAAGCTAAACTATTTGTTTAGAAGGCCTTGCATAATTTGGCCTTTGGCTGTTCTTTCTATCACCCTCTTTCTCTTTCAATGTATTTCAGCTATAGTAAGTTATTTGCTTGGAGAAGGAAATGGCAATCCACTCCAGTATTCTTGCCTAGAGAATCCCAGGGATGGGGGAGCCTGGTGGCTGCCGTCTCTGGGGTCGCACAGAGTCGGACACGACTGAAGCGACTTAGCAGCAGCAGCAGCAGCAAGTTATTTGCTATGACTCAAACATACTAGCATGTTTTGTACCTGGGCTTTTGGAAATGCTCTTTCTTCTGCCTGGAAACACATTCCTCAGGATAATAGCATGGTTCATTTTCATTATCTCTTAAGATGACTTACCACTTAATCTATTAATAAAATAAGAGCCTATTTCCCATTTACAATTTTCTCTACTTTTATCCAGCTTCATTTTTCTTCAAGCACTTAGCATTACTTTCCACTATATCATGTAACATGTTTATTGTTAATCTTGTCCCTAATTGATTTCTTGTCCCTAATACCAGAATATAAATTGCATGACGGCATCATGAGCAGTTACAAGAGTACCTGGTACATACCTCAATAAATGTTTGATGAAGAAATTAATTAATACATGAATATAATTATTAAGAATTTTGATCTTCTTAGAAATAAATGAACAAAGCAGTCAGGCAAAGAAAGAATATGTTAACATGAGTAACTCATACTTTCATTGTAAGATGCTCACTTTCCCATTGGTCAAAACAAAATTATTGTATGTATCTTGTTTGATTTTCATCTGCAACTGGAGAGAAAATCATCTAGGCAGCTGACATCAAAGAATTAGCATTTTCATAAATGTGAACAGCTAGAAAAATTGTCATTTGAAGGAACTTGTTCAGATGAACTGTTAGAGTAAAAAGTGTGCAGATGCAGTTTAGACGATTGAGTACACTGCTCAATGAAAGCAACAGAGCATGTGACAGAGAAGTCACATATATCAGAGCCGATATATGTAATTCATTGGGAAAAGCCTTTACATTTTAGTATGCTTTTCGGATTCCTTGATTATAAGGATATGTTATTTATAACAATAAATAAAGTGTGAAATACTGTATGTTACCATATAAAGTTGTATACTAATTTAAAGCCAACAGTATTTATCTAAAGATTGTGACAAAGAATGTATGTTGGTGAAACTATGAGTCCCAATTAAGAAAAGGATATCACAATGGATTTGTACGACTATGTCTTCTGTTATTTCGTGTCTTAAAAATGAGAGCAGCACCCTACTCACCATCGTGTGGGCTTCCTAGGTGGCTCAGTGGTAAAGACTCTGCCTGCCAGTACAGGAATGCGGGAGGCATGGGTTTGATCCCTGGGTTGTGATACCCCGTGGAGGAGGAAATGGAAGCCCACTCCAATATTCTTGCCTGGAAAATCCCATGGACAGAAGAGCCTCACAGGCTGCAGTCCATGGGGGCGCAAAGAGTTAGGCATGACTGAGCGATTGAGAGCATCATTATCTGTAACTGTAACTGTGCTTGGCTCATTAAACAAGCAGTGCCAAATGCAGATGCTCAGTCAGTACACAGTAAGTGCTGAATGGATATTTGACGGAGGATAGAAATATTAAACAAAAAAATTAATGTAACTATGCCTTCTGATGCTCTCAGATTTGGGGGACTCAATTCTAAATTGGAAAGCATGGTGAAAAAATTATAAAAACACATGCACTGTTTTATTTTGTAGATCAGGAGTTTTCAATTTTAATGTACATAAGAAGAATTTAAGGAGCTTAAATATTTTAAGCTTTACCTGACTCAGTAAATTTTAGAGTAGGAACCAGAGTCTATATCTTTAATAAGAACTATTGATATTCCACAAATTGATATAGAAGCCCTAGAAAGAAATTTTGGCAAATCTTTGTGGTTTTTTTAATTTTTTTTAATTGAAAGATAATTAGGTTACAATATTGTGACGATTTCTGCCATACATCAACATGAATCATCCATAAGTATGCATATACCCCCTTCCTCTTAAAGCTTCCTCCCACCTGCCTCCCCATGTCACCTCTGTAGGTTGTCACAGAGGGTCTGTTTTGTGTTCCCTGCTGCTAAGTCACTTCAGTCATGTCCGACTCTGTACGACCCCAGAGACGGCAGCCCACCAGGCTCCCCCATCCCTGGGATTCTCCAGGCAAGAACACTGGAGTGGGTTGCCATTTCCTGCTCCAATGCATGAAAGTGAAGAGTGAAAGTGAAGTCGCTCAGTCATATCCGACTCTTAGCGACCCCATGGACTGCAGCCTACTGGGATCCTCCGTCCATGGGATTTTCCAGGCAAGAGTACTGAAGTGGGGTGACACTGTGTTCCCTGCCTCATACAGTAAATTCCCACTGGCTATGCACTTTACATATGGTGATGTATATAACTCAGTACTACTCTCTCAAGTCATCCTGCCTTCTCCCTCCCCTACTGTGACCCTATGCCTGTTCTTTATGTCTGCATCTCCTTTGCTGCCCTGCAGATAGGCTCATCAGTACCATCTTTCTAGATTTCACATATATTCGTTAATATATGATATTCATTAATATATGATATTTGTCTTCCCAGGTTCCTTTTCTCTATTTAATAGCCTCTAGGTGCCAAAGCCTTTGACTGTGTGGATCACAATAAACTGTGGAAAATTCTGAAAGAGATGGGAATACCAGAGCACCTGACCTGCCTCTTGAGAAACCTATATGCAGGTCAAGAAGCAACAGTTAGAACTGGACATGGAACAACAGACTGGTTCCAAATAGGAAAAGGAGTACATCAAGGCTGTATATTGTCACCCTGCTTATTTAACTTATATGCAGAGTACATCATGAGAAATGTTGGGCTGGAAGAAGCACAAGCTGGAATCAAGATTGCCAGGAGAAATATCAATAACCTCAGACATGCAGATGACACCACCCTTATGGCAGAAAGTGAAGAGGAACGAAAAAGCCTCTTGAAGAAAGTGAAAGAGGAGAGTGAAAAAGTTGGCTTAAAGCTCAACATTCAGAAAACGAAGATCATGGCATCTGGTCCCATCACTTCATGGGAAATAAATGGGAAAACAGTGGAAACAGTGTCAGACTTCGTTTTTTTTTGGCTCCAAAATCACTGCAGATGGTGATTGAAGCCATGAAATTAAAAGACGCTTACTCCTTAGAAGAAAAGTTATGACCAACCTAGACAGCATATTGAAAAGCAGAGACATTACTTTGCCAACAAAGGTCTGTCTAGTCAAGGCTATGATTTTTCCAGTGGTCATGTATGGAAGTGAGAGTTGGACTGTGAAGAAGGCTGGGCACCAAAGAATTGATGCTTTTGAACTGTGGTGTTGGAGAAGACTCTGGAGAGTCCCTTGGACTGCAAGGAGATCCAACCAGTCCATTCTGAAGGAGATTAGCCCTGGGATTTCTTTGGAGGGAATGATGCTGAAGCTGAAACTCCAGTACTTTGGCCACTTCATGCGCAGAGTTGACTCATTGGAAAAGACTCTGATGCTGGGAGGGATTGGGGGCAGGAGGAGAAGGGGACGGCAGAGGATGAGATGGCTGGATGGCATCACCAACTAGATGGACATGAGTTTGGGTGAGCTCCAGGAGTTGCTGATGCACAGGGAGGCCTGACCTGCTGTGATTCATGGGGTCGCAAAGAGTCGGACGTGACTGAGCGACTGAACTGAACTGAACTGAGGTTCATCTACCTCATTAGAACTGATTCAAATGATTTCCTTTTTATAGCTGTGTAACATTCCATTGTGTACCACAATTTCTTTATCCATGCATCTGTCAATGGACATCTAGGTTGCCTCCATGTCCTTCAGTTCAATTCAGTCGCTCATTCATGTCTGACTCTTTGTGACCCAATGAATTGAAGCACGTCAGGCCTCCCTGTCCATCGCCAACTCCCATAGTTCACTCAAACTCACGTCCATTGAGTTGGTGATGCCATCCAGCCATCTCATCCTCTGTTGTCCCCTTCTCCTCCTGCCCCCAATCCCTCCCATCATCAGAGTCTTTTATGTCCAACTATTGTAAATAATGCTGCAATGAACATTAGGGTACTTGTGTCTTTTTCAGTTATGGTCTCCTGAGGGTATCTGCCCAGTTGTGGGACTGCTGGGTCATATAATAGTTTTATTCCAAGTTTTTAAGGAAATTGCATACTGTTCTCCATAGTGGCTTTATCAGTTTGCATTCCAACCAACAGAGCAAAAGGATTCCATTTTCTCCACTTCCTCTCCAGCATTTATGTTTGTAGATTTTTTGATGATGGCCATTCAGACTGGTGTGAGATGTTATCTTATTGTAGTTTTGATTTGCATTTTTCTAATAATGAGTGATGTTGAGCATCGTTTCATATGTTTTTTAACCATTTGTATACCTTCTTTGGAGAAATGTCTGTTTAGGTCTTCTGCTTACTTTTTGATTAGGTTTTTTGTTTTACTGGTATTGAGCTACAGGAGCTGCTTATATATTTTGGAGGTTAATCCTTCATCAGTTATTTCATTTGTGGTTATTTTCTCCCATTTTGAAGGTTTCATTTCACCTTGCATACAATTTCCTTCATTGTGCAAAATCTTTTAAGTTCAATTAGGGCCCATTTGTTTATTTGTATATCAATTACTCTTGAAGGTGCATCATAAAAATATTTCTGTGATTTATATCAAAGAGTGTTCAGCCTATGTGTTTTCCTCTAAGAGTTTTGTAGTTTCTGATCTTACATTAAGGTCTTTAATCTATTTTGAGTTCATTTTTGTGTATGGTGTTAAGAAGTGCTCAAATTTCATTCTTTTGCATGTGGCTGTCTAACTTTTGCAGAATCATTTGTTGAAGAGACTATTTTTTTTCTCCCCTGTATGTTTTTGACACCTTTGTCAAAGATAAGCAGCCTATAGGTCTGCTGATTTATCTTCAGGATTTCTATCATGTTCTGTTGGTCTGTATTTCTGCTCTTGTGCCAGTACCATGCTGTATTGATGATTATAGCTTTACATTATAGTCTGAAATCAGGAAGATTAATTCTTCCAGCTCTATTCTTCTTTCTCAAGATTGCTTTGGCTATTCAGGGTCTTTTGTGTTTTCATACAAATTGTGAAAGTATTTTTTCCAGTTCTGTGAAAAATATCATTGATAGTTTTATAAGAATTGCATTGAATCTATAGATTGATTTGGGTAAGTATGCTCATTTTCACAATATTGATGCTTCCAATACAGTTCAGTTCACTTCAGTGGCTCAGTCATGTCTGACTCTTTGCAACCCCATGGACTGCAGCACACCAGGCTTCCCTGTCCATTACGAACACCTGGAGTTGGCTCAGACTCATGTCTGTCAAGTTGGTGATGCCATCAAACTATCTGATCCTTTATCGTTCTGTTGCCACCTGCTTTCAATCTTTCCCAGCATCAGGGTTCTTTCAAATGAGTCAGTTCTTCTCATCAGGTGGCCAAAATACTGGAGTTTCAACTTCAGCATCCATCCTTCCAATGAATATTCAGGGCTGATTTCATTTAGGATGGACTGGTTGAATCTCCTTGCAGTCCAAGGGACTCCCAAGAATCTTCTCCAACACCACAGTTCAAAAGCGTCAATTTTTCGGTGCTCAGCTTTCTTACATTCATACATGGCTACTGGAAAAACCATAGCTTTGACTAGACGGACCTTTATTGGCAAAGTAATATCTTTGCTTTATAAATTGTCTAGGTTGGTCATAGATTTTTTTTCCAAGGAGCAAGCGTCTTTTAATCTTATGGCTGCAGTTACCATCTGCAGTGATTTTTGATATCAAGAAGATAAAGTCTATCGCTCTTTCCATTCTTTCCCCATCTATTTGCCATGAAGTGATGGGACCAGATACCATGATCTTAGTTTTTGGAATATTGAGTTTTAAGCCAACTTTTCCACTTTCCTCTTTCACTTTCATCAAGGGGCTCTTTAGTTCATCTTAACTTTCTGCCATAAGGTGGTGTCATCTGCATATGAGAGGTTATTGATATTTCTCCTGGCATCTTGATTCCAACTTGTGCTTCACCCAACTCGGCATTTCCCATGATGTACTCTGCAAATGAGTTAAATATGCAGGGTGACAATATACAGCCTTGACATATTCCTTTTCTAATTTCGAACCAGTCTGTTCCATGTCTGATTCTAACTGTTGCTTTTTGACCTGCATACAGTTTTCTCAGGAGACAGGTCAGGTGGTCTGATATTCCCATCTCTTTAAGAATATTCCACAGTTTGTGGTGATCCACACAGTCAAAGGCTTTGGTGTAGTCAATAAACAGAAGTAGATGTTTTTCTGACATTATCTTGCTTTTACTATGATCCACTGAATGTTGGCAATTGATCTCTGGTTCCTCTTCCTTTCCTAAAACCAACTTGAACATATAGAATTTCACAGTTCACATACTTCTGAAGCCTGGCTTGGAGATTTTTGAACGTTACTTTGCTAGTGTGTGAAATGAATGAAATTGTGCAGTAGTTTGAACATTCTTTGGCATTGTCTTTCTTTGGGATTGGAGTGAAAACTGACCTTTTCCAGTCCTGTGGCCACTGCTGCATTTTCCAAATTTGCTGGCATATTGAGTGCAGCACTTTAACAACATCATCTTTTAGGATTTGAAGTAGCTCAGCTGGAATTCCATCACCTCCACCAGCTTTGTTCATAGTGATACTTCCTAAGGCCCACTTGATTTTGCATTCTAGGATGTCTGGCTCTAAGTGAATGATCACACCATTGTGGTTATCTGAGTCATGAAGATCTTTTTTATATAGTTTTTCTGTGTATTGTTGCCACCTTTTCTTCATGTCTTTTGCTTCTGTTAGGTCCATACCATTTCTGTCCTTTATTGTGCCCATCTTTGCATGAAATGTTCCCTTGGACCTCTAATTTTCTTGAAGAGATCTCTAGTCTTTCCCATTCTATTGTTTTCCTCTATTTATTTGCATTGATCACTGAGCAAGACTTTATCTCTCCTTGCTATTCTTGGAATTCTGCATTCAAATGGGTTTATCTTTCCTTTTCTCCTTTGCCTTTCACTTCTCTTCTTTTCACGGCTATTTGTAAGGCCTTCTCAGATAACCATTTTGCCTCTTTGCATTTCTTTTTCTTGGGTATGGTTTTGATCACTGCCTTCTGTTCAATGTTATGAACCTCTGTCATAGTTCTTCAGGCACTCTGTCTATCAGATCTAATCCCTTGAATCTATTCAAGGGGTATTGAGTCTATTCTTTCAATCCAAGAACATGGTATATCTCTGGCAAATCTTTTTTTAAAAGCTTTAATAGTTATGACTTCCTGAATAATACCTAACAATGTCAGTTATCTGACTTTCTAGCTCTAAGGAAATTGAGACTGTTAATTCAATAAGATTCATAATACACAGGATTTCCCAGACTCCATTAGTAACATTTAGCTGAAAAATGTGTACCCCCCAGAAATATACAATAAGATAATTTTATCACAATATTTGAAAGAATGAAATAGAGTTTTTAAAGAGAACGGCCAAGGCCTGTTGATATCCTTCTCACTAATGCCCACTTGCGTTGTTGTTGTTGTTTATTCGCTAAGTTGTAGCTGACTCTTTTGTGACTCCGTGGACTATAGACTACCAGGCTCCTTTGTCCATGGGATTCTCCAGGCAAAAACACTGGAGTGGGCTGCCATTTCCCTCTCCAGGGGATCTTCCAGAGTCAGGGACTGAACCTGCATCCCCTGCATTGGCAGGTAGGTTCTTTACCACTAAACTCCCAGGGAAACCATGCCCATTTGTTTAACCTTGGCTAAATCTATAGTTCTACCAAATTAAATCTTTCTACTTTTCACATCTACCATTTTGTTTTGATTCAACAGTTCTTTCTCAAATATTTTAATCCCTTATGTGGTTCCACAGCTTGGCAAGTCTAGCATAATATCCAAATACCTTTACAGTCTATAAACTGTATAGACCCAGCTACAAATTAAAAAGATTAAAGTTAATTTGTAAACACAATCCTGATGTTTGTATTTGAAAAACACATGATGAAAAACCCATAAAGGAAGAAATTCAATGCAACTTACCTGGTCTCTTATCCTTGTTTCTTTGGAGCAAGTAACCAGCTATGGAGAAGCAGAAAGAAGCTCTAATAGATTCATCTTGTTTTTAGCTACAAGTGCACCTACTCTAAGCTGCCCCTTCTCTTTTATAATCTGTAATTCAGCAGCAGGAAATAAGACAGATGATTTTTCTATTTTTTCAGGTATAGCCATTAATTCAGATAATCATTCTCAAGTAGACTACAGGTATTTGCCACATGTATCCTCAGCTATTAGAAAACGTAACTGATATTTAGTCATGCACTTAAATTTTATATAGATTTGAACAAGTTCTCTAGTCCTTTAGTAGTTTGTTTCCTCATCTAAAAAAAGAGAGATGGCAACAATAGCCCCCTTGTGCTGTTTTGAGAAGATTGTATCAGATGATACACAGAAAATATTTACTACAGTGCCTGGAAAAAAATTATTCTATTGCTTGTGTACTCATTCATATTGAAAGATTAAATCATGTATGTCTATGAATGACAAAATGTATCCATCAGACAATGAGCAGAAGTCAGTGTCAAGATAGAATCTGTGCTAATTGTAGATAATGTAAAACTTTGTAGGCAAATTTGAGAGTGTACATCACAAAAGATAACATCACTTCATGGGAAATAGATGGGAAAACAGTGGAAACAGTGTCAGACTCTATTTTGGGGGGCTCCAAAATCACTGCAGATGGTGACTGCAGCCATGAAATTAAAAGATGCTTACTCCTTGGAAGAAAAGTTATGACCAACCTAGACAGCATATTGAAAAACAGAGACATTACTTTGCCAACAAATGTCCATCTAGTCAAGGCTATGGTTTTTCCAGTGGTCATGTATAGATGTGAGAGTTGGACTATGAAGAAAGCTGAGTGCTGAAGAATTGATGTTTTTGAACTATGGTGTTGGAGAAGACTCTGGAGAGTCCCTTGGACTGCAAGGAGATCCAACCAGTCCATTCTAAAGGAGATCAGTCCTGGGATTTCTTTGGAAGGAATGATGCTAAAGCTGAAACTCCAGTACTTTGGCCACCTCATGCGAAAAGCTGACTCATTGGAAAAGACTCTGATGCTGGGAGGGATTAGGGGAAGGAGGAAAAGGGGACGACAGAGGATGAGATGGCTGGATGGCATCACTGTCTCGATGGATGTGAGTTTGAGTGAACTCCAGGAGATAGTGATGGACAGGGAGGCCTGGCGTGCTGAAATTCATGGGGTCGCAAAGAGACATGACTGAGTGACTGAACTGAACTGAAAATCACTGCAGATGGTGATTGCAGCCATGAAACTTAAAGTCACTTACTCCTTGGAAGGAAAGTTATAAACAACCTAGATAGCATATTCAACCCTAACCCTTACCTTGAAGGTGGGAGGAGAAGGGGATGACAGAATGAGATGGTTGGATAGCATCACCGACTCAATGGACATGAATTTGGGTGAACTCCGGGAGTTGGTGATGGACAGGGAGGCCTGGCGTGCTGCGATTCATAGGGTTGCAAAAAGTCGGACACGTCTGAGTGACTGAACTGAACTTAACTGAATGAAATTTAATGATATATAAATAGCTATCATTCCTATAAAAAGTGACAGTAGAAAATGTTAGCTGTTTTATCATTTTAGCAAGTAAATGAAAGGAAGTAATATTGCTTGGTTTATGAAACAAATATAAAATAATTTCTTATTGAGCAACGAAAATAGATAATTGGATCAAGGATGGTCCAAAGAAAAATGAGACCTTTTTCATGAGCATTTACAAAATGATGTTTTTGCATTTTCAAAAAACAAAGTGTTATTTCAGAGATACAAATTTAGTGTCAAAAACTGTTAAATTATTTCAAAAATCACTGAATATTATTCAAGAATATTTTATATTTGTGTCTTATATTACGTAAGTATACCTTTATTTTGTTTACGTTAAAATGTCAACTAAGTAAACATGGGTTTCATATTATTTCCTTAGAATGTGTTTCAGGTAGGAAGTGGCTAATTATATTAGAGGATGATTTAACATCAATAAGTTGGTTATGTTCCCTTGTGTTTATGTCTGTGAGTGTGTCTAATTATATTTGCATAAATATATTAAAAACCCTCAAACTTTCAGTATCACTAAAATTTCAGGGAAAATGCTGAGAATTACTTTTCTAAATATTAATTTCCACAATTTTTTTAGAAGGTGTTTTGAAGTTCTTGACCAGCAAACAATTTGTAGAAGCTGTTTTATCATTTGTGCTCAAGAACAATTTTGTAATATCTTTATATTTGGTCTATTATACAAAATCATCTAAACACTCTTACCTGACCTCAAGTCCATGTGATTAAAATGCACACTGACATCCAAAGGGGTATACATTGTCCCCAGTTTTCTGAGTTCCCTGAGCTTTCATTTGACTATGGCATTGCATTTTTCCAAGAAACTGTCAAATTCTACAGGTTTTGCACTACACTGATATTTGCATTTTTTTGCCTGGAGAGACTAGAAAATTTGGACCAGTCACCTCAATTTTGTCAGTATAAATTTCCATTATTTTTATACTTCCCAAACCTTCCTTCACAAGTCACCACCTAAAAGATGCAATGCTTCAGGCAATGACACTGTGTGGATAAATCGTGAAGAGAACTGGACTCAACGCAAAGGATGAAATGTAGCTGCCTCTTTTCACATTAAGTCATACTTGTAGAAATGACTTTTGGCTACTCACAAAAATCCATGATTGCAATTCTGAAGAGATGATATTAGAATTCTTAAAAGAGCTCTTACGTGGGAGTCATTATATATATGTATATTCTAAACATAGTTTTGCTATGTTCCAACTTCACTATTTGACATTCACTGTAACATCTCTGTGTCCCAGCCCTAATTTATTTTATGTAATCCATTATGTTATTTTAAGGATTAAGTAAAAAGATATAGTGTGTATTTAAACTGCCATGTAAAGTACAATGTGTTACAAAATTCTTGAGGAAAAGATTTGATGATTTATTTAAGTTAACAGATACTAATGAGAGGACTTGAGAATTCAATACCCTTGAAAAATCTTAAACGAACTCCTCATATTTCTGATTTAATATTTTTAATCCTAAATGCATGGTAAATATGATCAAAATGTATTTTTTCACTGATTAACATTATCATACAGTTGTTTTCCTGTTAATACCATGTATTTCATTAATCACTTTTCTTATTAGATCAACATTTTATTCCTGGAGTCTCTGAGATAAAGTCAAAAGAACTATGCTCAATTACTCTATTTAATATTTTCCTGGATTTCATTTGTTAATATTTTGTTTAGGGTTTTGACACATATAATAATAAATGTGATCAGACTGAAATGTATTTTCATGTAGTATTATTATCAGCTTTTCTTAATAGCCATCCTAGTCTCATAAATGAGCTGGGAAATGATAACTATTGTTGTCTTCACTGAAAGTGTTCGTAAATGGTTCTAATATTCAGTTTCTTAAATGTTTGTGGAAATGACTTTTGGAACAAGTGGATTTTTGAACACGGTAAGATTTTCAGTTACAACTTAATTTTATTAGCTATTCACTGTTAAATTTCTTCTTAAAACTTAGATTAAGATGGTTTTTCTAAAGTCACTCTTCTCTTCATTTTAAATATTTATTTTTAGAGCACTGTTAGATTGACAGAAAAATTGAGCAGAAAGTAAAGAATTCTCATGTACCCTCTACTTCCTACAAACACGGTCCCCCCCCGCCCCCCGGATTGATTTCCCACACCAGAATGGTACGTTTATTTCAGCTGAGGAACCTACACTGAATCATTATCAAACACAGTCCATTAAACTTCATTCTAGATATTATATTCTATGTGCTTTCAGAAATGGATAATGCAATTACCTGCATTGTAATATTACCTACAGTGTAATATTGTTTCACTGCCCTGTTTTCCTGTTCATTTGTCTCTTCTTCTCCATACAAGCACTGGTCTTTCTCTGTTTCCATAGTTGTGCCTTTTCTAAAATGTCATAGAGTTTTAATCTATGTATGTAGTATGTAGCTATAGTATGTAGCCTTTTCAAGTTATCCTTTTTCACTTAGTAACGTGAATTTAAGATTTCTCTCTCTCTTTTCATTGTTTCATAGCTCATTTCTTTTTGGATCTGAATAATATTCCATTGTCTGGATGTATCATGGTTATTTATTCATCTATCTACTGAAGAACATCTTGGTTGCTTCTAAGTTTTGGTAATTGTGAATTAAAGCCTCTATAAGCATCATCTGTAGGGTTTTTTGTGGATTTGGTTTTCACCTCATTCTAATGAACACCAAGAAGTATAATTGCTGAAACATATATTCAGAGTAGCTTTTGTTGGTGGTGGTGTTGTTTAGTCACTAAATCATGTCTGACTCTTGCAAGCTAACAATGCCAGCCTCATTAATAAATGTCTCCCAAGTTTTGCTATCTAAGCTGTTTTTGTTGTTTTTATTCCCTTTTTCAGACAATATTCATTAAACATGTGGGATTTTGAAATATAAGACCTATGAGATTTAAAAGTGTCTCAGGAGAATAAATATACAGCATTATAGTAATGTCTCTCAACTAGGTCCTTTATTATTATAAATACTTAAATAACTTTATAGATTTCAATAAAATATTTGAATGAATATTAATTTTAATAAAATATTTATATTATTAATATTGAAAATAAAGGTACAAGACCTAACTCAGGTTATTAGAAATAAATTATGAACAGGTGGCTCTATTATATGATTTTATTAAGTGTTTAATCAGTGAATTATTAAAACATTATAGTTTGTAATGCCACCTAGTGGATTTCTGAGTGAAACAAGTCCCTGGAGTATGATGTATAATATGAAACATATGCAAAAACAATGTTAATCCATTCTTCTAGTTAACACTGGACCCTCTCTCCCTCTGTGTGTGTGTATATGTCTATATATATATATATATATATATATATATATATATATATAACTAACTACTTTCCAATACATAGCTGACTTGACTTTCTCAAAGTGACTTCTAAATATATACATATATATGTATTAAAGCATTAAACATTTAAAAGCATTAAATTGGAACAGAAAGAGAAGACAATGTACATTTGAGAAGTTTCACTTAAGTTTTCTATAGGTGTAGGATATTTGAATTGAATCTCAGAGACAATAGGTAAATACATGGCACAGTTACTTATTAATAATTTCACATAAAGATAATAAAAGTAGCAAACTATATATATTTTATAGCAATACAGAACATATTTTAATAAATTAGCATAAGTAGTTATTATCAGTTAAACCTTTCATTTTTAACTCTATGCGAAGTTACTTGGATAAGTATATAGCTGTGATTTGTAAATCTGGCAGTATATCAGAAATCCTCTCATTACAATTTTGAGGGATAAGGCCCAAGAATGTCTGTCTCTGAAACTTCCACAAGTTATTATGATGCACAATAATGACTGATAACAGCTGGTATAAATTATTATCCAGACTTGGAGTCTAGTGTCCCAAGCACCAAAACAATGAACAAATAAAACCAAATATAGAATATTGTATTACGATGCCTTACTTTGTGCTTGGATAAAAATGCAGCATAACGATATCCACTAGTTCCATTTCTCTGTCAATTTCTAATAATGATATATGTTACAATTCTTTGTCTCATTTCTTTTCCCCTCTTTACAGTCTTCCAGGATCACATGATTCATTTCCATGTTTTTAAATACCATATATATGCTTATGGTGTATATATATATATATACATATATATATATATGCCCCATATATATATGGGGCTTCCCTGATAGCTCAGTTGGTAAAGAATCCGCCTGCAGTGCAGGAGATCCTAGTTCCAATCCTGGGTCGGGAAGATCTGCTGGAGAAGGGATAGGCAACCCACTCAAATATTCTTGGGCTACCCATGTGGCTCAGCCGGTAAAGAATCCACCTGCAATGCAGGAGACCTGGGTTGGATCCCTGGGTTGGATCCCTGGATTGGGAAGACCCCTTGGAAAAGGGAAAGGCCACCTACCTTAGTATTCTGGCCTGGAGAATTCCATGGACTGTATAGTCCATGGGGTCACAGAGTCTGACACGACAGGGCGACTTTCACTTTCACATGCTTATAGCTTCAAAATGCATGGAACAAATTCATATTTGTTCCTAACAGTCCTTAAAACTCATCAGTTATAATTCTTAGTCTTAAATCTACTTAATTCCATCACCCTTTGTTCTGCCTATCTCAGCTCAGTCCTTAAATTCTTCCTCTGTTCTTGACTTTGATTCATTTCCTCCAGCCTATCTCTTCCTTAAAAGACGCTTACTTCTTGGAAGAAAAGTTATAACCAACCTAGATAGTATATTCAAAAGCAGAGACATTACTTTGCCGACTAAGGTCTGTCTAGTCAAGGCTATGGTTTTTCCAGTGATCATGTATGGATGTGAGAGTTGGACTGTGAAGAAGGCTGAGCGCCGAAGAATTGATGCTTTTGACCTGTGGTGTTGGAGAAGACTCTTGAGAGTCCCTTGGACTGCAAAGAGATCCAACCAGTCCATTCTGAAGGAGATCAGCCCTGGGTGTTCTTTGGAAGGAATGATGCTAAAGCTGAAACTCCAGTACTTTGGCCACCTGATGCGAAGAGTTGACTCATTGGAAAAGACTGTGATGCTGGGAGGGATTGGGGGCAGGAGGAGAAGGGGATGACCGAGGATGAGATGGCTGGATGGCATCATGGACTCGATGGACATGAGTCTGAGTGAACTCTGGTAGTTAGAGATGGACAGGGAGGCCTGATGTGCTGCGATTCATGGGGTCACAAAGAGTCGGACACGATTGAGTGACTGAACTGAACTGAACTGATCGCTTCCTTTCACTCTGCAGAGTGATGCCAAAGGGAGCATTCTGAAATATAATACTTTTCACTTCAGTTCAGTTCAGTCACTCAGTCATGTCCAACTCTTTGCAGCCCCATGGACTTGCATGCCAGACTTCTTGATCCATCACCAACTCCCGGAGCTTACTCAAACTCATGTCCATTGCGTCAGTGATATTGTCCAACCATCTCATCCTCTGTCATCCTCTTCCTTCTCCTCCGAGCATCAGGGTCTTTTCCAGTGAGTCAGTTCTTCACATCAGGAGGCCAAAGCTTTGGAGTTTCAGCTTCAGCATCAGTCCTTCCAATTTGGGACTGGTTTCCTTTAGGATTGACGGGTTGGATTTCTTTGCAGTCCAAGCTTTAGCCCATTATTGATATCCTGAAGACCATTAACATGGTTTTGCAATAAATGTTGTACATATTAAGAGCCATATTTCTCAGACTCTTCAGTGATTCAACTGCCACAGAATCACCAAGGGGTGAACTTGTGAAAATATGCATTCTGGAGTTTACTCCTAAACCATTAGATATGGGGGAAAAGAAAAAAAAAAAAAAAAAAAACTTTACAAGAATACTCACTGCAGAACCACTGATTGCTGAAAGACACATTTTTGCAGCATTGCTGGTGTATTAAGAATTAGGAAATTTCTTCAAGAGCACTGCTGTGTGTGCTGTCGGTCTGACCTTTTTGTCACCTATGGACTATAGCCTGCCAAACTCTTCTGTCCATGGGATTTTCCAGGCAAGAATACCAGAGTGGATTGCATTTCCTCCTCCAGGGGATCTTTTAAGCCAGGGATCTAACCCAAATCTCATGCATCTCTTGCATTGTAGGTAGATTCTTTAGTGCTGAGCCACTGGTACTTATTTGTGGGGAAAAAAAAAAATTATCTTCTAGGACATGAATTTGGCTTCCCTGGTGGCTCTGTGGTAAAGAATATGCTTGTCAATGCAGGAGTCGTGGATTTGATCTCTGGGTCAGGAAGATCCCCTGGAGAAGGAAGTGACAACCTCTTCCAGCATTCTTGCCTAGAAAATCCCATGGACAGAAGAGCTTGGTGGGCTACACTCCATGGAGTTGCAAAGAGTTGAACATGACTGAGCAATTAAGTAGCACCAGTAGGACATACGTTATTGAAACTGCCAGAAACACAGTATTAGCAAGCCAAATTTCTGTGCAAGATTTTCACGAAAATTTTAAAGAATGTAGTTGTTTGAAAATATAAATGTCAGCATATGGATGAAAGAGCAAGAAAAGATACAACTGAAGAGAGAAATAGAGAACTAGAAGAAGATGTATCCAAGGAATACTCAGTGTAGTGACAAAGACAGGAAAGACAAAAGAAATGTGAAATTGAAAAAAAAATAATGCTTTAATGTGTATTTAATAAGATTCCTTGAAAAATAAAATGAAAGGGAAAGTTTTAAGTAACAATTGCAGAACAATTTAACTAAAGCAAAAATTGAACATAGTAATTCAGGAATTAAAAGCTTATACATAGTCGCACAAAATATTAAAAACATAAAAAGTTGAACAAAATAACATTCCGTAATTAAGGAAGTTGCTATTCTGTATATCAGGGTAACATAACCTTCTCTGTGTCTTTATTCTTAAAAGTTACTCCAAATTACTCCTTATCAGGTAAAAGTGATTCATTAATTTAAATACTAAATGCTGCATCATGAATACGAAGTTACAAAATAATAAAGATTTATAAAAGTATATTACCCAGAGTAAATATATTAGTTATGAATAAAGACATTTCCAATTAAATACTACAGGTAATTGTATGTCATTCAAATTTGGTTATATCTATCAGGAAATGAGCTTATTATAAAGTAGCAAACAATTTCCAAATATCGGTGGCAAGAGTCATGTTTTATGTCTTGTTTATCCTCAATGATTATTTTGAGTTTTCTGTGCAGTCTACCTGTTGTCATCATCATCTCACCATGAAAGCCAGCCTCTCATTGCCATTATCTGCTGCTGCGAGTTGTTACAGTAAAGGAACAAGATTATGGGAAGGCACTGACTGCCGCTTCAAATGTCAGCCTTGCAGTCAAATCACATCACATGGGCTTTGCTAAATTCGGGTGGAAAGACAAAGTGCTAGATAAGCCAGAGTATGTAGAAGAAGAGGTGGCTGGAATATTTGTGATCTCTCTAATATCTACCATCCATCATACATGAATATAGTCTATGGGAAATAGAAGTTTGGAGCAATTTAATTATGATCATAATTACTATCAAATTAAAAAAATGTATTTCTCTTTCTCTCTCTCTCTCTCTCTGTTACTCCTATGTAATATTTTAGTGTTTCAGGAATATATTCACCAGTCTATCTATCTCTTTCTGAAACTGGACATCAAGTACTTATTATTTTGTGAGAGAGGAAGAAATCACTTACACTTTTGTGAGAGAGGAAGAAATCACCTACACTTACCACCCGCTTGCTATGTCCCTAGAATAGTAAAATATTAAGGAAATCTCCAAGGAGAGAAAAAAAGAAGGGTGGGTAGCTATAGAACAGACAGACCTTGTAGAGACTAAAGAAATTAGCAAAGGGAATTTGATCCATAGGTTATACTGGAACAAGACAATCCTTCAAATGTTGAGAGAGGTTTAAAAATCATTCCAATATAAATAAAGCTTCAGGGGAATTGTCTGAAGAGGATGAGAGTGATGTGTTCCTGTTTCTTATCCTACTCAAGACAGAAATGCACAGCCCGGAAAAATATTGTCAATCCAAGCATTAAATGTCCCTACTAAATATAGCATGGACCTATTTAAAATGCAAAAGAATAAAAACAATCGTCAGTATTTTTGCACAGTGAACTTAACTTTATCCTACCAATGCCTATTGTTCTCAATTTGTAACTTCCTGTATTTCTTTAACTAGTGTCAGTTCTTTTTTTGTTTTTAATGTGTTAACAGTAAGTTTTCAATGCAATGTAATTGTCTAGGAAAAACAGGACAGATTTAAGTATAATTTTGGATTATTTTAATAATATTTTATTGTTAAATAATATATCCTCTCTAGAAAATAATTTAGCCAGAAGAGAGAAAAGCAATCACTGAAATTTTTGAGCTTGTGTAAAGCTCTTAAGATGTTTCTATTCCCTAATATAGATAGGTTAACTTTATGGGACAATACATAGTGTGAATAAAATAAGCAAAAGCACCATTTAACTCATTGAATTATAAAGAATAATTCAATATTTTTTGTTTTTTCACATTGGTAAAGATTATAAACATACGTATTTATCTGCAACTAAAGATAACAAGGGGGATGATAATCCTCACATCATCAAATCTCTAAAAATAAGATCTAGTACAACTAACTTAAATTTAAAATGAATATTTACTCTTTGCTTTCCAAACTGAATTTAAAACAATTATGGTTTCACTTGGCATAGACTATATCCCTGGGTGAATAATCATTTAATGTTAACTACCCTTAGATACTCTGCAACTTTACCACAAAGCAATTCAACTCATCCTTTCTATTCTTTGACTGTGAGCTCTGTACTCCCCACTCTTTTCTCCACATGAACTATGGTCACCAATAGCTTCTAAAACTCTTCTGTCAAAGTTAGTACTTCTGGAGAAGGATTCACCTGCTCTTTGCCATAGGTTGGGGAATCTAGTAAAGATTTCTGAATGGCTTAATTCGAATCATGGGCACTGATCTGACTCCTACAGGAGTCATCAGGAAAATATAACTGACATGTTTGGCTCAACTTGAGTCAAACAATGCATCATGTTGGGCTTAGGATGTTTAGAATTCAGATGCTGTTAGCATAGAAAAAGCTTAGAGACCAATAACATGTATTGAGACCCATCTCAGAGAAGGAGCAATCACTGAACCAGGTACTCTCAAGTGTCTCATCCTTTCAGTAGGCAGTTGCACATTTTCTCCATCTCCAAACATTTCCTGATGCTAGGAATCCAAAGTAGAATGCTCGTGTTCTGAGGAAAGTGAATACATTTCCCTGCTACACATTAGAGAGTATAATTTTAGAACAGAGAATGTATTAACTAACCTGATTCTGATAGTCTCTTCGCAATGGATACTTACACCAAATCATCACATCGTATACCATCTTTTCCCTTGTTTAGTGCTCATGCTCAGTCATGTCCAAATCTATGCAACCCCATGGGCTGTAGCCCACCAGGCTTCTCTGTCCATAGATTTTTCCAGGCAAGGGTACTGGAGTGGGTTGCGATTTCCTCCTCCAGGGGATCTTCCCCATCCAAGGGTGGAACCCACACCCCCTCCTCTCCTGCAGTATAAGCAGATTCTTTACTGCTAAGCCATCAAGGAAGCTCATACCTTAAACTAACACAGTGTTATATGACAATTGTATTTCAACAAAACTGGGGGTGGGGGGGAACTCTTATAATTTGATAATCAGATAATGCTATGTAAATGTCTGGAAAAGAACAGAAATTTCACTAAATACCATATGAATGGCACATTAACATAGGAAAGATGCTCAGTAGCATTAGTTATCAAAGAATTGCAAATTAAAACTATAAAACACACCCACTAGGACACAGACATTAAACAGACTACTGTCTGTTTTGGCAAACATGTGGGTCAAATTGACTCATATGTTGCTGGTGGTATTGTAAAATACCACAACCCATTCTGGAAGGTGTTTGCTAATTACTAAAAAAGACAAATATTTGCCTAAAAATATAACATATTTCAGGGGATTCCCTGATGGTCTAAAGGTTAGAATTCTGTGCTTTCACTGCCATGGGCTCTGGGTCTGGGAACAAAGATCTTGCAAGCCGTGTGGCAACTCACTCCAGTGTTCTTGCCTGGAGAATTACATGGATAAAGGAGCCTGGTGGTCTACAGTCCATCAGGTTGCCAAGAGTCAGATATGGCTGTGCAACTAACATGCATACACATTCCATAAAAAGGCTTGTATGCACATACTCTTACAAACTAACTTATACATACAATAACATGGATGGATCTCACAAAGATTATGCTGAGCCAAAAATAGCCAAGTGCAAAAGCATGCCTAATATATACTTGTTCATTATATCTTTTTGGATTAATATGAAGTTATAAAATTGTTTTAAAATAAATAAAAATTTAAAATATCATTATTTTACAAATCTGATGTGGGTTAGTTATGAAATCCCAGCAAGAGTTTCTACTAAATGTTTCATTCACAACTTGTACTGAAACATTTTATTTATGTTAGGATAACATGTCATTTTATATAATACATATGTCATCAATTTCAAGCAAAAAGAAGCCAAGATAAAAATGTTCTCATTTTTTTCAGAACTATTTCTAATTTTCTCACTGATTCAAAACAAGAAAACAAATGAAAAATATTAGGGGAAAATGCCTGGAGAAAATGAGAGAATAATTGTGAGGCATTCTTTCTTAACAATCTATTACTAGGAGAATGAATGTGAAATCCTGAAAAAAATTCTAGTTTTTGTCCCACTTCGGTCATAAAAATTTTCAGTGAATAAACACCAGGCTCCTTGTATATTCTCTTTGCAGTGAATAAGTACTAGGCTTCTCTGTCCTTGAAATTCTCCAGGCAAGAATGGTGGAGTGGGTTGCCATTCCTTTCTCCAGGATATCTTCCTGACTTAGGGATCGAACCCTGGTCTCTTGCATTGCAGGCAGATTCTTTACTGTCTGAGTCTTCAGGAAAGCCCTAAATCATACACACAAAGGGCTTAAATATTTTAACTCAGTAAAACTGTGTGAAATAATAAATATGAAAAAACTTCCTATTTAAGTACATTCCCTGGAGTCTTGTTCAAGAATCTGCTTTTGTTTGTAGTGGTTATCACAAGTATTATAAAAGATGAAATTTGTCATTTAAGAAAAAAAGAAAAATATCCTTTCAATAGAGAAGTAACTCAGTCTGCAAGTAATTATTGTGAGTAATGAATATGTCTGATGGTGATATATTTGTTCCATAATATTTCTATTTTTCCATGAGGTGTATTTAAAATTGCACAATTAGTTGTTATTTTGAAAGTTGGAAGCAAGAAGATGTTTATCCAGCTTTCCTAATCTTAACGACTCCAATTCTGATACAAAATGCAAATCACATATTTCCATGGCATGAGCACATCTAAATATTTTGAATGGTAAGTCCTCACTTAACTGAATGTTTTAAAGAGGCAGAATACAATGAGGCTAATGTAAACTGATTTTTTTTTTTAATATTGACTCATTCTTTGCCACTAATGATAAGGGCAGATATAAAAGTATCTACTGATATGAAGTTCAAAATGTAAAATTAGACCTTTTTTATTCGTTCATTTTAGAATCACTGATCATCACTTTTTAGGGGTATTACATTTCACAAAATTTTGTTATTTTTAACCTTATTTTATTTCATGCCCCAATAGCTGAGCTGAATTTTTCAAGCTTTAATCTCTAGAATTTATGCTGCAAAATATATATTCCTTAATTTCTTAAATATTAATTCATTTTATATTTGGTGTAAGTTCCCAAAATCCAGTGCTCCACCTCCCATCCCCAGAAAATGTCTATTTGTTCCCTTAGAAGAATAGTTTCTTCAGGTCATAGGAAAAATAGCATAGACTTTGGGCTGCAGTGAAAAAGAGTCTATGGTTTACTAGCATCATGGTAATTTCTTTGTCCTAATCCTGATAACTTATTTTCCTGTTAAATGAAAATCGTACTTGCCCTTCAGTACAGATGATTTGCTATGAGAATCATCTGATTATGGGACAGTAACCAGTATACAAGTCATCATCTAACAATTATTAAGTGTTTTTTAATCATTGTTGAAATGAAATCCTAGGATTATTCAATAAATATTTCTGTATACCTGTCAAACATTATTTTGACAAGCAAAAATATAAATAGTAACATTAAATTATTTATCCAATGTAAACTCCCAAGATTTTAAGAACAGGTGATTTCTTAGGCATTCATTATGTTTGACTAAGCTATTATAAGAAATAAAAGCAATCAACACTGGATCTGTTGATTTAACAATAGAAACCATCCAGAATGCAACACATTCAAAAAATAAGTAAGAGCAGAGCACCAGAAAATTTGAGATGAAATAATCTCTAAGAGTTTAATATATGTAGGATGTATAAAATATGTAACTGTAATCCCCCCCAAATGGTGAGCATAACAAATATTGGATAAAATACTAGTCAAAGTTTATAAAATTTGAAGAAAATATAAACTGACAGATTAAAAAATCTTAGTGAACCCTTGATTTAGCAATATGGTAGTAAAGCAGAGGGAAGAATCACTGCAAGGCAAATTCACTTATTTTAATTTGCGAATGAAGGTCATTTGATGTAGTAGCTCACCTTAGGTTAACAGTTGTCAGCATGTCAAGTAGTTAGGTTTGCATTTTGAGGAAAGTGCAGATAAACTTTGTCGCCGTTTATTTAGTTTTGATATATACACGCTTTAACATATAAGCCATACTAAAAATTTTATATTTCTATAATAAGATATTGATTTTTATTTGATACTATGTTATCAGAAAATGAAATTTAAATTTTGTCTCTCTCTGGCAATCAACAGTTAAAAAGCAACAGAATATTTTCGTCTTAATTTAAATATTCCAGGTGATTTTATTTTTTCAAGTCCCAGAACAGTAGTCATTATATCAAAATAGAGATCCTATGATAGAAGTGAAGGTAACCTAGGTCTTGGTTTTCCTTAAATTAGGTCTTAGTTTTGCGAGGTCTTATTCTCAAACATGAAAACTTGCACTTGGCTACAGAGAATTACCTTTCCTAGCTACTGGACTGTGTCTTAGCCAGAAGATTTCTCTGAGATAGTACTGGAAACCATTATGGCCATATAAGTTTGAGAAATTTAAAAATGTAGTTTTGTTTAGGTGCACTCTAGAAGAGCAAGATATCTGTAGCATTCACTAAATTAAGAGAAGAAAAGATCATCTTTTCCATTTGTTCATCATTTTAAAGTAACATTTATGATGATCTCAACCAAAATTCTGTGTCTAAGTGGCATTTCTAAACAGGAAAAGGGAGGGAGTGACTGAAAAAATAATAAATACTTTTCAGGCTCAAATATGTTTTCTAAATCATAATGATGATATCATTAATTGGCTTGTTTAAATATATGGATAAATCACTTTCTTTAAGAGTGTGAGTGTTTTGGCACTTAACAAAAAAGAGTGTGAGCAAACTGAAACAAACAGCAAACTATATAGGAAGAGCGATGTTCCAATCCAATACTTTCATTCTTAAATTCAAATTACATAACCAATCCTTAATTATTATGACTTAAACTCTGTGTGACCAATAATAGTTTAATACATGCCAAAATCCTGGAGTATTGCACATTATAATGATTATATATGCTATTACATGCCATCCTGTGTTTGGGAAGTGATCTGGTGAGGGTGGGATATCAGGATTCATGATCCCAAGACTTTTGCTTTGTTCCCAGAGTAAGGAGATTTGTGAAAGGGAGTTAGGAATCAGGTGGCCCCAGGGAGGGTCTGCCTTATAGTAATTTAGTTCTTAGAGTCATGTGTCTTGGTGTGTTGCTGTTTATGTTACAGTGCATGTTTCCATGTGGAGGAACTCACTAAAATGATATTTCAAGCTCTTTCCCCACTGGTTATCCATTTCTTTCTGGGGGAGAAATGAGTATTCTGATTAGAAATCTAACAAAACTAACCGGATATGCTTAGCTTAGCTCTTTCCTCTTTTAGAGTCAGGGAGCTCTTCATGTTGTAAATTTTTCAAGGTTAACCTCAATAGAGGAAGTTTGTGGTTTTTCAGCTATGATTGTACCTGGGTGAATAAGTGTAATTCTTCAATGCACTGTTAGCAAGCTATGTCTTCCAACTTATCTTTTGTCATAAATAAAGATGATATATTAATCTTCATCTGTCTGACTCCTTCATCTAAGCCACACTTTCCCCTATTGCACTGTTTATATGTAATTATGAAGGCTCCTATTTCTTTCTATTGTACTTTAAATTTATCCACGTCTTTCACAAGGCTGTCATTTCCATTACAGGCAGAAGATGTGAATTACTTTGCCCTATTTTATTTGCTTAAAAGTTTTAAACATAGGAAATAAGAGATGAATATATGTGGTGTAAACGGATGAAAAGAGCAGCAAGAATTCCATTTGATAGAGTATATCTTGGATTTGTTTTACATAACAAATTCTAGAGTAAAGTTCCAGTGATCTTATTCAGTAAGCTTGCTGCTCTTTACTAGAATACAAAACATGAAGTTGATAGATTTGTTCTCCAAAGGGGCCATAACGGGGAGCCTACCGTCATCCTTAGCTAGCTGACCTCTGAATATTCAAGGAAACTTTTCCAGGCAATTAAACATCCTCTGAAACATACACAGCTAAGTTTTCTGTTTCTTCTGTTGGATAATTCATCTTTTACCTGTGGTTCTTTGTGTGATTCTTTCCACCTAGATCAAGTGAAAGAAACAGAAGTTTTATTAAGGGTGAAAGAGAGTCCATTGGCACAGTGACAGGAGAAAGCCTTTGAAAATGCATGTATTTCTCATTCTTTTTGCTGAGCACTCTTTCCGGTTCAAACCAGCTGTTTGAATCTCTAGGGTCCTCTTACTTAGAATATCTCAACTTTGAAAACCTTGTGGCATAAATTTTTAAAATGATGTGTTCCAATACTGGTTTAGAACTATTCGTTTAGATCAAAATCCAGGATGCAGAAACTTAGAATGATCACTGTAGGTAAAGAAAAATGTATTGCTGAAGTAGGTTTAAAAAAAAAAAGTCATTAATGTTTATTTGGTGAAATATTAGCTTATGGAATAAAGAATAACCAGGATTTAATAAGTATTAAATAAAAAGTAAAACTCTCCCAGGCCATATTATAATGCCTCAAAAATCGGGCAAGAATTTTTCCATTTCCTTTCTTTTCCAAGAGGAAAATAATAGTAATAACTATGATATTGAACCTCCTTTGGGATTTAGTAAAACATAAAAAGTCCAACCTGTGCATTTTTGGTTTTCATGACCTGAACTGAATATGACCTTCTCCCATATTTCCAACTTCCTTTCCAAAATTGAGAAATTAGTGATTTATAACATCATGTCATTTTTGGCTGAGGTAACATATCATAAATGATGCTGCACGTTGTTACAGCATGCAGAGTGTTGAACAAATATTTCTCTTTTCTTGCCTCTTTCTGTGCTGTTTATTCACTTGTATTCCTAGGAGATGCCATCTCAACACAAAACTTTCTGGCATGGGAATCTTTAAATGAGTGAAAATACCCAATGACATTTTTGGTGTAGTACTTGTGCTAGCTCTAGAGTCCCTCAAGCCTACAGGAAGAAGCTGTTAAAATGGATTCCCTACATGTTCATTTTAAATGGGTCAGAAGGTTACATGATGATATAAAACAGCACACTTGAGCTTTAAAGATGATTTATGCTTTGTTGCATTTATTAATACTAATAATTCTGAATATTTGATATAAAAAATACTCTTGAAAAATATCATGTCTGTGGACATATGGTGTTTGTAAAGTGCCTTTATTCACAGCTTTATATCCTTATGTCTAAGTTTTCTATGAAGTTTGGTTTTGTCCCAAACTTAGGGTTTTATTCTTTCTCCTAGAAGAAAGTGATTCTTGGCTTTAGTAAAATAATAAATAGAAAGGTATATTTCATACAAATGCATGATACAGATGCATGTCAAGAAAAGATGTGCAATTAGCTTGAAGAACACAGCTAAAGCAAAAAAGAATAGATGTGTTTTATAATTCCTGTTTATTTCTATAAGCAGTTTTACTCATTTATTCTATTTAAAGAAACTTTCATGTCATTTAATCCGTGCTAGGACTTCCCTGGCAGTCCGATGGTTATGACTTGCCTTCCAATGCAGGAGTGTAGGTTTGATTCCTCATCAGGGATCTAAGACCCTACATGCTTCACTACACCACCCCCCCAAAAAAAGACATAAACGAAAGAAGCAATATTTTAACAAATTCAGTAAAGACTTTTAAAATGGTTCACATGCAAAAAAATCTTTTAAAAAAATCCAGACCATGCATTGGTATGAATTCCTCTAACATATTAACTCAGGTAATTCCAATGATACCCCCTATGAGATAGCTACTATTAGGATCCCTGTTTTATAGGTAAGTGGATTGTGCTAAAGAAGTTGCTCGGCTGACCCAGCTAGTGTGAAAGAGCCAGATCCAGAGTCTGAGCTCCAGAATGTGGACGCCAGAGCCTGTGCTCTTACCCCATATGCAGGCACAGAAACTCTAAAATATTGAGAAAAACAAAACATTAAGATGTGGCAGTAGTCTTATTAATTTACTTTTGCCCATATGCTAATGCCTAGGAAGGGAATACAAAAATTTACCTAGTGTTTAGCCCATAATTTCAGTCTGTTATTATATTGTGAATTTAACTGCCAATTTGAAAAATATACAACTACTTCAATATGTGTATATACTTCTCCTTTATTTATGGACATTTAAGTGCACTATGTTTTCCCTTACAGATATGAAAATTAATACTACTAATTATGGTTAATATTTGGAGAATGTGTCTAAGCCTTTTCACACTACAGTGCATTACGAGCAAGTAACAATTACCCCACTTTTAATGAGAGGGAAACTAAACACTGGATGGTCAAACAGGTAAATGAACATCATACAACTTTACAGAACAATGCAGGATGTGAATAGGCAGTTTGACAAGAATCTCTGCTCTAACATATACTACATTCCCTCCCATTGAATAAAACCATTGTTCGTAGAGAGTCATCCAGAATCAAAGTGAATTTTCAAGGCTATAAATGTAGTAAGATAATTTGAAATAGGTAATGACTATATTATTTCCTTATAAAACCTGACTAGAGGTATCCCTCTACTTCTGTCAGCATTGGGAGCCCTATATCCCTCTGGATTAATCTATCTTTGTATCTCTTTCAGTTCAGTTGCTCAGTTGTGTCCGACTCTGCGACCCCATGAATTGCAGCACACCAGGCCTCTCTGTCCATCACCATCTCCCGGAGTTCATTCAAACTCATATCCATCGAGTTGGTGATGCCATCCAGCCATCTCATCCTCTGTCATCCCCTTCTTCTCCTGCCCCCAATCCCTCCCAGCATCAGAGTCTTTTCCAATTAGTCAACTCTTCGCATGAGGTGGCCAAAGTACTGAAGTTTCAGCTTCAGCATCATTCCTTCCAAAGAAATCTCAGGGCTGATCTTCCTTAGAATGGACTGATTGTATCTCCTTGCAGTCCAAGGGACTCACAAGAGTCTCCAACACCATTTTCCAACACCACAGTTCAAAAACATCAATTCTTCAGTGCTAAGCTTTCTTCACAGTCCAACTCTTGCATCCATACATGACCACTGGAAAAACCATAGCCTGGACTAAACGGGCACTTATGTAGAAATACATTTGCCTACTTTAAAAGGAAAAAATATCAATTCTTTAGGTAAGTACATAATATATTTTATTTAGTAATCAATTATTGCTGAAAATTCCACATGTATGTGTCCAGATGTATAAGTTTGATTTCATTTTTTTCATATATTTCAATACTTTTGGCATTTTTAGTATAATTTTCAATGTATGAGATATTTTAGTATCATAAAATATTAACCCTTTTTCTACCTTATTTGTTTGTTTTCTCCATTTTAAAGTGGTCCTTTAACTACATTGACACAATGGCTGAATAATTTTCTATACCTTACATTCATTCACAATTTTAATCCAAGAATGATATTTACCAATTAATCTCAACCAAGTGCCAAAATTGAGACTAAATAGCTCTTCTAAACTTCAAGTGGACCAGGCGTTAGAGCTTGTCATGAAAGAAGCATGGACTTGGAGTTCATGAGATGTGGCTTCCCAAATGAGTATCAAGAACAGTTAATAAAGGTAAGGAGAAAGGGACACTGACTAGACAAATCAATAACTGTAGCCTATATGATTAAAGAAAAAATCAGATTATAACTGCTCTCTTGCAGTTTGTATTCTTATGGATGAAGACAAGTAAATATATATATACCTATATATATATATATATATATATAAACACACATATATATACATATACACACAAAAGTAAATGAATATATGTATAAAGCAGGTAAAGGTGAGAGTTGATATATTATAAATTATATTATACTAACTACATTTGGCAAATGTGCTATCAGATTGTGCTTACTTTATAAACTTTATAACTTTTCTATGAGCTAGAGCATTTCATAATATTTACAACTTCTTTTAGTCAATCAAAATCATTAATATTAAGAAATGAGTTACTCACACTGATCTTTATGACATATACAGTCAAATAGGAAAGATGAGATATGTAAATACATTCAGTTTTCAATATTTTTGTACTTAACATCTTTTAAAAGTTGAAATGATAAACCAAGTACAAGAGGTTTAAAGCTCCTACAGTTCATGAAAATTCCCTATAAGATTAAATAGATGAATAGTATCGATTTTTAATGGAAATATGGTATACCATAGACTAAACAACCCAAGTAAAGAATTTTGGTCAATTTGGCATAAACATGAGAATGATGACAACTTAATCCTGTGCTTATATAAGCAATGTGTATCTGGAGAAATTGTTTGTCAATGTGCAGTGGAATAGTTGTAACATTTCAATAATTACTGATATATACCTTATTTTAACCAATCTTGGTCAGATTCCCTAGTGATTCCCTAATCATCTTAATTTATATTTATACTTGAACAAAAATCTTGGTTTTAAGATAATTGTTTCTTTTTAGAGTATCTCCATTTCATACAATATATATAAAAATAACTGCATAGAAGTGATGTGTAGTTTTTACTTTATATTTCTTTATAATAAAATTCTGCTTTACTTACAAAAGTAAAATGATTGTCATGATTTCAGTGGTTGCAAATAGTATCACATTGAGGAGGAAAATTATTTGTATTGGCTATAAAAACACAAATTTGATAGAAGTGGCACAAACATTGTATCACTTTGTGATCAATTTTTGGTTAGGTCTTTGTGAAAGTGCTGCATTCAATATGCCAGCAAATTTGGAAAACTCAGCACTGGCCACAGGACTTGAAAAGGTCAGTTTTCATTGCAATCCGAAAGAAAGGCAATGCCAAAGAATGCTCAAACTACTGCACAATTGCACTCATCTCATACACTAATAAAGTAATGCTCAAAATTCTCCAACCCAGGCTTCAGCAATATGTGAACTGTGAATTTCCAGATTTCAAGCTGGATTTAGAAAAGGCAGATGAAGCAGAGATCAAATTGCCAACATCACCTGGATCATAGAAAAAGCAAGAGAGTTCCAGAGAAACTTCTATTTCTGCTTTATTGACTATGCCAAAGCCTTCACAATAAACTGTGGAAAATTCTGAAAGAGATGGGAATACCAGACCATCTGACCTGCCTCTTGAGAAACCTGTATGCAGGTCAGGAAGCAACAGGTAGAACTGGACATGGAACAACACACGGGTTCTAAATAGGAAAAGGAATACGTCAAGGCTGTATATTGTCACCTTGCTTATTTAACTTCTATGAAGAGTACATCATGAGAAATGCTGTGCTGGAAGAAGCACAAGCTGGAATCAAGATTGCCAGAAAAACTATCAATAACCTCAGATATGCAGACGACACCACCCTTATGGCAGAAAGTGAAGAAGAACTAAAAAACCTCTTGATGAAGGTGAAAGAGGAGAGTGAAAAAGTTGGCTTAAAGCTCTATATTCAGAAAAATAAGATCATGGCATACAGTCCCATCATTTCATGGGAAATAGATGGGAAAACAGTGGAAACAGGGTCAGACTTTATTTGGGGGGCCTCCAAAATCACTGCAGATGGTGATTGCAGCCATGAAATTAAAAGACACTACTTCTTGGAAGGAAAGTTATGACCAAACTAGATGGCATATTAAAAAGCAGAGATGTTACTTTGCCAACAAAGGTCCGTCTAGTCACAGCTATGGTTTTTCCAGTGGTCATGTATAGATGTAAGAGTTGGACTGTGAAGAAATCTGAGCAATGAAGAATTGATGCTTTTGAACTGTGGTGTTGGAGAAGACTCTTGAGAGTCCCTTGGACTACAAGGAGGTCCAACCAATCCCTTCTAAAGGAGATCAGTCCTGGGTGTTTTTTGGAAGGACTCATGCTAAAGCTGAAACTCCAATACTTCGGCCACCTCATGCGAAGAGTTGAGTCATTGGAAAAGACTCTAATGCTGGGAGGGATTGGGGGCAGGAGGAGAAGAGGATGACACAGGATGAGATGACTGGATGGTGCCGCGGCCAGCACAAGCAAGAGTCGCACCTGCACAGGGAGAGAACGGAGCGTCCCCGCTAAGAAAAATAAGAGAGAGACAAAAGATGGGGTTGAGAGGATCAGACCAAAATGGCTGATGCCTTCCTTTATTGTGCTGCAGTATATATAGGATAAAGTACGTGACTTCTGACATTCACAAGATTGTTCTTAATCTCCAAATACAATCACAAGACCCTTACCATTGTGTACAGATCACAATAAGATAATCTATCTTCTATCAATAAGATAATCTATCTTCTATGAAATGTTGCAAGAACCAAACGTCCTGGAGCCTTAAGGGTAATAAATTCTTCAGGGGGGCGGGACAGGGAGCTTAGGAACATGCTGAGCAGCTCCCAAGACTTAACCCTTCACGGGCAGTCCCCCACAGGATGGCATCACCAACTCGATGGATATGAGTTTGAATGAACTCCAGGAGATGGTGATGGACAGGGAGGCCTGGCATACTGCAGTTCATTGCGTCGCAAAGAGTCAGACACAACTGAGCGACCAAACTGAACTAAACTTGTTGCTTTATAAAATTTGTGGCCAACCTGCAGAGCTGACCTTGTTGTCAAGGTTTTTTGCTTTTTGTATCCTTATCTCTTTTCAGAGCCATATGTTCTTTTAGAGGAACTTAAAAGATCAAAGTTCTTTGTTTACTATATTGGCAGAAAGTAGAGAAAACTTGGACTTCCTTTGCCATTAATATGCCAAGACAGATGCTCTGAAAAAATTCCTAATAAAAATGACCATAAATGTTGAAAAATATAGAAAACATTTGTTAATATAAACTTCTTCTTGCAGGAGAGTAACAAAAATCCCCTAAGGCAAAGGGAAAAAGAGAAAAAAAAAATGAACTAAAAATTTGCAAGCTAACCTTCAACCTATAATCACAGTTAGGGCATTTGCAAATTATGGTAATAAGAGTACTGAGTTTTAGTTCTGGACCCCAAGACATCTGCAGCCTCGATGAGAATGTTGACCAATGTCCTCTTGGCCAGCAAAGGTAGCTGAAAAGAAGAATTGTTTATTTGGGTATTTACTATATGGTCAAGGAAGTTCACAGTGAAAAACTGATGCTAAATAGTTCCAAAGTTTGATTGCATCCAGGAATAACTAACCAAAGGCAAGGACTACCACAGATAAAGGTAGAGAAATCTTCACTAGCTTAGAAACCCTACTAAATCATAAAACACCCAAGAAAACAAAATCATGATGGATATTCCCCGGACTGAATATCATGGAGCTTCATATGATGTAAAGATTGCATGAAATAAACAGTTGAGCTGAATAAGAAAATTATAACATCCTTTTACATATCAAATTGGCAGAATTGTATCTACAGCCTTGAACATTCTCTTATCCATTGAGCTTAGAAGACTGTCTATGCATAATAATTTACTCAGTGAGAGGGAATGTAATTTATATCTAAGAACATGTTTATAGTCACATGATTCACATCTTGCATTTGTCCAGAGATGGGTGGCATTCAATTATTTATTTGATATCCCAGTGCCTATTTCCTCTTCAATAAAATAAGAAAAATTGTACTTGCTCATAATTCTGAGTAGAAAATGAAATTTAAAATGGGAAAGCCTCCCCACATTCTCTAAAATTTAACCATAATGAATTGTATCATTCATGTCTATAAGGGAAATATTATTAGTTTTCTGGTAAAATTAAAAATAGTGAATGACTTTTACTCTTCTGAAACAATTTCAGAATGCTAAGGCAGAGATCAAATAGAGGAAAGTTATGTACTTCTAATCTCTGTGGCAGCTGTGTGATTTCAATACAGTTTTTGGTATGTCTAAGTTATGGATTGAATTGTGTCCTCCCTGTGAGTTCATATGTCTTATATTCCAGTGTCTCAGAATGTGATCTTATTTGGAGGTAAGTCTCTAGAGAGATAAAATGAGGTCATTTGGGCAGGCTCCAATCCTGTATTACTGGTGTCCTTATAAAAAGGGGAACCTTTAACAAACAGAAATACCTATAGGAAAGATGGCAGGATAAGAGACAGCAGAGAGATGAATGCCATCTGCCAATCAAGGAGAAACACCTGGAACAGACCCTTCCCTCACAGCCTTCAAAAGGAACCAACCCTGCCTGCGTGTTGATTTTGGACTTCTAGCTTCTATAAATTTGATACTTTTTTTTTTTAAGTCACCTGGTGGGTTATCTTGTTATAGCAAACTAATGGTTACTAGCATGATTGTTATTCAGTCTATAAGTTGTGCCTGACTCTTTGCAACCCCATGAAATGCAGATAACTATCTCCAAAGTTTGCTCAAACTCATGTCCATTGAGTTGGTGATGCCATCCAACCATTTCATCCTCTGTCCCCTGCCTTCTTCTCCTGCCCTCAATCTTTCCCAGCACCAGGGTCTTTTCCAATGAGATGACTTCACATCAGGTGGCCAATATGATTTTAAAAGGTGAGGGGAAGTTTTAACTAACTATAAACCTAAAGTAAGCTTAATTCTTTTGAAAATATACAAAAAAGAAAGACTTTTAACAGATTTTTCTTTCACGTTTCAAAATGATAACAATTTGTGTGCTATCCTGCTTTATCCCATATGCTTGTATATAGCACTGTAATGAAAACTCCTAGGACACAAATATTGGTACTAATAGTATTTTCACTTTAATAAACAGGGCTTTGTCTTATAATTTTGATTTCTTGAGGAAAAAGCTATCAGTTTGAATAACATCAGAAGTTTATTCAAAGGAGTCATCTTGAGACTCCCTTTTGCCAAACTGTGACAATATAACTTATTTTTTATGTAGACTACATTTAACTGAAAATATCTTGTTTTAAGCCACAAATCCATGCAGATACTCAAAATAAAGTTTATATAAAAGTCTAGTCTTTCCTAGTCAACTGATTTGTATCTCATTTTCACATGAAGAAGGGAGAATAATTCAATTGACAAAGGAATGTATAATAAACAAATGAGTTTTATGAAGGCAGTATCATCTGCCAATCAAATAGTTCAAATAATTGTTGGCATAATAGTGATAAGTCTATGTTTTGTTTTATTTTCCAGAAAAAAAAAGCTTTAGGAAACACAAACAATTTAAAGCCAAATCTATTAATTTGGTAATGTGAGTCTTAGTTCAGGGATAGATTTAAGAAGTCTACCTCAGTCAGTACCTGGGTTTTCCCTGCTAGGAAACACCTACTCTTTGCTAACATATATCTCTCTAGGGATGGGCAGTTTGACTGATGTGGATCAAGAATTGCTCAGACCTGAGTCCTCAAAAGAGAGTGTTAGTAGGACCCTATCCCCAAATAGACTAGGATGAGGCCAACTCCATAACAGAT
Organism: Capra hircus; assembly: GCF_001704415.2. Lineage (NCBI taxonomy): Eukaryota > Metazoa > Chordata > Mammalia > Artiodactyla > Bovidae > Capra > Capra hircus. The sequence goes on from NC_030812.1 coordinate 13,880,991, forward strand.
AGAATTTTTCTAGTTAGATTAATCCATTTGTTGTGAAACTGATGAATGTTTACTATTTATTGGAGGAATGTTGTGAAACCTTCTAATATGTTATTAGAAATATAACCTTTAGAATCTTCTAATCTATGAATTTAAGAGAAATAGAAATAACATGGTTGACTCTGATTAATTTTGTTTCACCTCTTTACTCTTTGACTTTGTTCTTAGATACAGGTTAGGTGTTGGCCAGTTTATTTGGTTAAAAACCTGATACAAACCAACCTCAAAATATTTCCAAGATTCCTGGATGTCTCATTGTTCCACAGATCAATTTTCTAAGCAGTTTACTCTTTTAGGTAATAGAACACAATAGTAATGAAATCAGGCATGTAAGAACTTTTTTCTTACTTGTCAATTATTTCCTACCTTTTTTCATTTCTCCTTACAGGAAAATAAGGTATGATGTTTTGCTAAGAAAGAGAGAGAAGTCGCGTAGTCGTGTCTGACTCTTTGTGACCCCATGGACTGTAGCCTACCAGGCTCCTACATCCATGGGATTTTCCAGGCAAGAGTACTGGAGTGAGTTGCCATTTCCTTTTCCAGATGTTGTGTTAAGTATGATGTTTTTAAAGTAAAAATTTGTAAAAATTTTGGTAAGGTACACATAACATAAAATTTAACGTTTTAGGTGTGCAGTTCGTAACATTAAGGATATTCTTATTGTTTTGTGATCACACCAATCCATCCTCATAATCATCTTCGTTTTGAAATTGAAACTGTATCTGTTAAAGAATAAGTCCTCATTCCCCCTCTGTTTGGAACTCATCTTTATATTCTCTGTTTTTATGATTTTTACTACTCTATGACATGTAAGTGAAATTATACAGTTTGTCTTTATGTGACTGGCTTATTGCACTTAGAATAATGTCCTCAAAATTCATCCATGTTGTCACCTATGTCAGAGTTTCCTTCGTTTTTCTGTTGCATCATATTCTGTTGTGTGTATGGACCACATTTTGCTTATCCATCATCCCTCCATGGATAGTTGGGTTGCTCACATATTTTGGCGCTTTGCAAGTGGTGCAGTGGTAAGGAATCTGCCTGCCAATGCAGGAGACACAGGAGATGTGGTTTGATCTCTGGGTTGGGAAGATATCCTGGAGGAGGAAATGACAAGCCACAACTTATTCTATGAACATATGTGTACAAATGTCTCTTTGAGAACATACTTTCTATTCTTTTGGGCGTATACCCAGAAGAGGGATCTGCAGATCATATGGTATTTTTTTTTTAGGAACCACAGTACTGTTTCCTATAAAGGTATACCTTTTTCATATCCGCAGCAGTGCACAGTGGTTTCAGTTTCCCCACACCTTTACTAATGCTTATTTTGTTCTAGCCTTTTTTTTTTTTTTTTTCAGTATCTCCTTGTAGTTTTAATTTTTACATCCCTAATGATTGGTGATGTTTACCATCTTTTCATGTGTATGTTATTGCCCATGTGTATAGCTTTTTTGGAGAATAATTTATTCAAGTTTCTTGCATGGTTTCGAATTAGGTTTTTGTTGTTGCTGCTAGTGAGTTTTAGGAGTTCTTTACAAATTACGGATTTAATCTTTATCAGATCTGTGATTTGAAAATATCTCCATTCTACAATTTGCCTTTGTACTCTGTTGATAGTGTATTTTAATCCACATATTTAAAAAAAAAAACTTTATAAAGTCAATTTTGTCTTATTTTTTTGTTACCTGTGCCTTTGGTATAGTATTTAAGAAATCACTGGCAATTTCAATATCATGATTTTGCCCTATGTTGCCTTCTAAGACTTTTATTGCTTTAGCTCTTTCATTTATAACCTTGATGTTTTTTTAGTTAAGTTCTGTATATGGTGTCAGGTAAGGCTCCAAAGTCATTACTTTGCATGTGTATATACAGTTTTCATGCACCATTTATTGAAGACTACTTTTCCCATTGAATGGTCTTGTCAAAACTTATTTAACCATATACATGAGGGCTTATTTTTGAACTGTCTGGTTTATCCCATTAGCCTATATTATCTGTCTTTATGTCAATACAGTACTATTTTAATTGCCATAACTTTGTACTAAGTTTTGAAACACGAAGTGTCGGTTTTCCCATTTTGGTATTTATTTTTAAGATTGTTTTAGTGATTTTGGATTTGAGATTCCATATAAATTTTTGAATGGGTTTTTCTATTTCTGCGTAAAATGTCACTGTGATTTTGATAGGGATTGCATTGAATCTATAGATTGCGTTGGTATTTTAATAATTGACATTTAATATTCACATTTTAACAATATTCAGACTTTCAAGCCATGAATATGACATATATTTCCATTCATTTATACCTTTAATTTATTTCAGTAATGATTTATAGTTTTGTAGTTAACTCCTAAGTGTTTTCTTCTTTTTGTTGGTATTATGAATTTTATTGTAATTTTCTTTTCAGATTGTTCATGCATAGAAATGCAACTCATTTTTGTATTTTGACTTTCTTATCCTGTTAGTTTGATAATTAGAGTTACTAATTATTATTATTAGAGATATTAAAGTTACTAATTCATTTAGTAACTCTAATAGGTGCATGTATGTGCGTGTGTGTGTATGTGTGTATACGTGTGATTGTCAGCGTTTTCTATGAAAACGATCATATCATCTGCATTAAAAGGTAGTTAAGTTTTATTTCTTCCTTTCCATATTGAATGTATTTTGATTCTTTTTCTTACTTAATTGTTCTAGTTGGAACTTTCCGTGGTTGAATAGATGTGGTAAAAGTGGGCATTTGTTCCTTGTTACTGATCTTAGAGGAAATGCTTTTAGTGCTTCACCACTGACTCTGACGGTCACTATGTGTTTTTCACATGTGATTTTTGTTATGTTGAGGTAGTTTTCTATTGCTAGTTTGCTGAATGTTTTTTATCATGAAAGGGTATTGGATTTTGTCACATGATTTTTCTCCATCAGCTGAGATGATCCTGGTTTTTTTTTTTTCTTCATTCTTTTTACATAGTGTTTTGTGTTCATCAATTTTTATATGTTGAATGGTCCTTGAACTCTTGGAATAAACCCATGTGGACATGGTGTAATTCTTTTAACGTACTGCTGAATTCTATTTGCCAGCATCTCATTGAGGATTTTTACATCAGCGTTCATAAGGGATATTGGTCTATAGTGATACTGTATTGTGTTTTTCTTTACTGTGCTTGTCTGGCTTTGGTATCAGGGCAAAGTTGGCCTTACAGAATAAATTAGAAAGAGTGCCTTCCTTTTTAATTATTTTTTGGAAATGATTCATAAAGATTGATATTATTCCTTATCATAAAATTCACCAATAAAATTATCTGGTCTTCGGCTTTCATTTTGTGGTAAGTTTTGATTACTCATTTGAACTCTTTATATATTTATAAATATTTCTGTGTTGTGATCCTTTCTTGGTAAGGTTTTGTGTTTCTAGAAACATGTTCATTTCATCAAGGTTATCTAATTTATTGATGGATACATTCATATTCATTTTTATTTTTCTAGAATTGGTAGTAGGACCTCACTTACATTCTTGATTTTAGTAATTGAATGTTTGCTCTTTAATTTGCTCTTTTTCTAGTTCCTTCAGTTGTAAAGTTGGGTTGTTGATTTGAAATCTATCTTGTTTCATTTTCTTCACACATCACTTCCTTAACTTTCTCAAATTTCTTCATTTCTCTGAGAATCTTTTTTTTTAATTGGAGGATAATTGCTGTACAATGTTGTATTAGTTTCTGCAGTTAGTTTCTGCTGTACAATGAAGTGAAGCACATGATTGTGTATATATCTCAATGCTATCTTCCAATTCATCCCACATATCCATTCTCTCATCCGTGTCTCTATTCCTGTCCTGGAAACAGGTTTTCTTAAATTTCAAATGTAAAAATTAACTCCAGCTTCCTGATGCATTTGGATGCAAGAGCCAGAAGTGCAAGGTTGACATGTTCCTTACACCAAGATGAGGTGACAGAGGCGGAGACTTGGAAGGAGATCAAGACTCCTGTTGAACACATGTTACATTTGTACTTCCTGGTAGTTTTTCAAGGGAAAACATGACTTCATGGGGTTTTGAAAAAAACAATATTCCATAGAAGTCACAACATATAGGTGGCATGTAAAGCCATGAGGCCATGTGTTATATAAAAAAAGAGAAAGGAGCGGGAGACTAAACCCTAGGTAGCTAAATTTTGGGCAAAGAAAAAAAAAGAAGAGAAAGAGAGCATATAAAGGAAACATCAGTTCAATTCAGTTCAGTCGCTCAGTCGTGTCCGACTCTTTGCAACCCCATGAATCGCAGCACGCCAGGCCTCCCTGTCCATCACCATCTTCCGGAGTTCACTCAGACTCACGTCCATTGAGTCAGTGATGCCATCCAGTCATCTCATCCTCTGTCGTCCCCTTCTCCTCCTGCTCCCAATCCCTCCAAGCATCAGAGTCTTTTCCAATGAGTCAACTCTTCGCATGAGGTGGCCAGAGTACTGGAGTTTCAGGTTTAGCATCATTCCTTCCAAAGAAATCCCAGGGCTGATCTCTTTCAGAATGGATTGGTGGGATCTCCTTGCAGTCCAAGGGACTCTCAAGAGTCTTCTCCAACACCACAGGTCAAAAGCATCAATTCTTCAGTGCTCAGCCTTCTTCACAGTCCAACTCTAACATCCATACATGACCACAGGAAAAACCATAGCCTCGACTAGACAGACCTTAGTCGGCAAAGTAATGTCTCTGCTTTTGAATATGCTATCTAGGTTGGTCATAACTTTTGTTCTGAGGAGTAAGCGTCAGTCATGATCAAATAAGTGACAGGGAAACCAGGACAGTAAGTAGTTTATAAGTGTACTGAAGAATTTTGTGTACAAGATAAGATACTGTGAAACAACATACTGAAACACATTCTGGGTTAACACAGTTGTTTTAATGTGTTAGTCTAGTAATTCAAGTCCAGGTTGTTAGGACAGTTTTGTTATTCTCAAAACAGCTTCCAACTCTGGATCCATGTATCTGCTTCTGTTCTAGTTATCTCCTAGCTGCAAGAAAAGGAGAAACAAAAAGTGGCAAAAGGAGCTTACTCCTATGTAAGGTGCTAATTGTAAAGAGGCACACGTCGCTTCTGCACACATCCAAATGGCAAGTACCTAATTTCATCGCTTTAACTACCTGCTGTAGACTTTGAAAATAGTGGCTTTTAAAAAGATGGAAGTGTATCCAGCTAAAACTTTATTACTATTGAAGAAGGAAAAAATAAATAAGGTAATGATTAGGCGTTTCTTCCTTACAGCTGTAGTAAAGAAGTTTGTGACTATTTAGAATGTTGCAGTGAGGTTAAGAAAATTTAAGACAAAGGCATAATTATAGGTTTTGTTAAAATAGAGCTTGCTAGTGACGTTGACTTGTTTTCAGTGGAGTAGTGGGAACTTGAGTCTGATTGCTGTTGTTTCCAAAGAACTAGGGAATTTGGGAGTACAGACAAAAGGATGAAACGGCAATAGTCATCAGCTTTTTTTTTTTTTTAATTTTATTTATTTATTTATTTAAATTTTAAATCCTTAATTCTTACATGCGTTCCCAAACATGAACCCCCCAGTCAAGAGGACGGCAGCAGCACTGGTTTCCAGTCAAATTCATCCTTCTTAAAGTGAAGTAAGTAGAAAACAAAACAAAACAGTCACATAAAGCAAAATTTTAAACTTGATGTTTATTTGAAAACATAAAACATTGTTTTAAATTTTATGTGCCGACTTGTTGCAAAATGGTTTTGTGGGAAGAAAAACAAAGTTTATGAAGAATCAGTGTGACTAATGCAAAGACAATCAAAAGCAGGATTTTTTTTTTTTTCCAAAGGAGAGGCAAATCTCAAGATTGTAAAATCTAAGTACTTAAAACTTTATAGAATCAATTTCAGAAATACCAACACAAACTTTTTACCTTGATTGCAGATTTTAACAACATAAACTTAAGGATAGACAGCATAAAGATAGACCAATTTGATAACATTCATTTACAAATTAGCGTCATATGTAATCAGATAACTTTAATATATCCCAGCAGAATTAGAAAGATTGTAAGTTTACCTAAAGGGGAAAGACACTCAGAGACTTCTTACATAACCTCGATATATTCATATCTCCAGGGCTCAATGATGCACAAACATGCTCAAAGAACGACTCGCCTTTATTCTACCACTTTAGCCAAAATATCCAGGTAATTCAAACCACAGGCAGCATGTTTAAAGAGTCTTCTTGAATCATGAATGGCTAATAATTACAGAATACCTGCATGTGAGATGGAAAATTGATATTTTTATAAAATAAAATTTTAAAAAGGAGAATTGTTTTACTTCAAAATAACTTCTTGCTCATTATATCCCATTGGCTTCAAAAGGTGAGTGCATGATTTCCATGCTGTGAACATATAATTAGCAATTTCTGTAAAACACAAAGTATAGAACATCAACAAAATCATTTCTTGGTAACAGACCAAACAAATTAACATAAAGAAGGAGTAACCTCTTATGTAATCTGTCCATTAATAAATTCTTTTTAACTAACATGGTTCAGTTCAGTTCAGTTCAGTCGCTCAGTCGTGTCCGACTCTTTGCAACCCCATGAATCGCAGCACGCCAGGCCTCCCTGTCCATCACCAATTCCCGGAGTTCACTCAGACTCACGTCCATCGAGTCAGTGATGCCATCCAGCCATCTCATCCTCTGTCGTCGCCTTTTCCTCCTGCCCCCAATCCCTCCCAGCATCACAGTCTTTTCCAATGAGTCAACGCTTCACATGAGGTGGCCAAAGTACTGGAGTTTCAGCTTTAGCATCATTCCTTTCAAAGAAATCCCAGGGCTGATCTCCTTCAGAATGGACTGGTTGGATCTCCTTGCAGTCCAAGAGACTCTCAAGAGTCTTCTCCAACACCACAGTTCAAAAGCATCAATTCTTCGGTGCTAAGCTTTCTTCACAGTCCAACTCTCACATCTATACATGACCACAGGGAAAACCATAGCCTTGACTAGATGGACCTTAGTCGGCAAAGTAATGTCTCTGCTTTTCAATATGCTATCTAGGTTGGTCATAACTTTTCTTCCAAGGAGTAAGCATCTTTTAATTTCATGGCTGCAGTCATGAAACTAACATGGTAGAATGATTCAATCTAAACATCTCAAAAAACATTTCTTTTAAGAATAGACTACAGATATAAAGAGCTGACTTGTGGATAAAGCAGGGGAAAGAGAGAGAAGGACAAATGGAGAAAGTAGCATAGACATTTATACAATATCATGTGTAAAAGAGAGAGCTGATGAGGAATTGCTATATAACACAGGGAGCCCAGACAGATGCTCTCTGATGGTCTGGAAGGATGGGATGAGGGAGGGGGAGGGAGGGAGGTTCAGGAGATATGTGTTATATGCATAATTATACATGATTTTGTTTGTATGGCAGAAACCATTACAACCTTGTAAAGCAAACTTCCAATTAAAAAATAAATTAAAGCAAATAAACAACAGCAAAAGAATTGAGTAACAGGTGTAAACACAGAAAATATCCAACTTGCTATTACACATTTTTACCCCTTCCCCAAAAAGTAGTTCCATTGAGAGATTTACCTTTGGGCCAATAACTTTTTATTGTAGAACAAAATAATGTCAAATTAAGAAGTATATGCTTATAAATATCAGAATAGCAGTAACTAAACATGTAGGAAACACTTCATTTGCTCCAGAAGGAGTGTTTGATGGCTCTTGCAATATATCTACTTTCACAAAATTTATCTTCTTTCTAATAACAACTGTAAATTCCTCCTAGTAACAGTAATAGCCTGCTCAATTCTGCCTTTCATCCAAAAAGGCCATTTTTATTTATAGATTATGGGAAATATTAAATAAGCTAACCTCTGCTCTCACCTGCATGCTTGATGTTACTTGTGAAAGCTACATATACATCTAGGTGTTCCTGACAACTCCCAGCTTTCATGTGTCTGGATGAAAAGTCACAGGGCACTTGGAGTCTTGAGGTTGAGGCAAGTTCAGTCAAAACATACCGAGCAATCTTGAGTATAAATGTGAAAAACGTCAGAACATGAGCATTGCAGCGTGGACAATTTTAACAAAGGGATTACTTTCTCCTTCCCCTTTCTTGAATAAACAGATGTAAACTGTCAAAAAGAACTAATTCAAACTATAAGAAAGAACTAACGAATACACATATATTCACACACACACACAGATGCACACTGACACACATTTTGGCAGACAAATTGAAAAAGTTAAGGTCTTTATTTTTAAGCTTGTCAGAAAATTCCTCTAACTAAGCATACCTGCATACAGTGTTTATATTCTAAATACTTTCTGCTTAACTGTATTGCATTATTCCACAAAGATCTATACATACATATTTTGCAATTTCAAAACAGTCCAACTAATACTTGTGAATTTTTTTATAGTCTGAAAAATGATCTTTTCCCAGAATTTGTCATTCAGTGCCTAGTTAATGGGCGAATCTATTACTATCTTCTTTTATGGTTAATGAAAGTTCAGAGGAATTAAGTTTACCCAAAGGAAATGGATGTTACCAAATTCTGGAATTAATAACATTAAATTTCTTTCTAATTGCATAGTAATTACGGAAAATAAGTCTCCCTGGAGATATTTTTTGATATTTCTAAAAATCACAGCTTATATTTTCTCTAAAACAATTATTTTCTATAAATAAAGACTAGTTCTTTGTAAGGAAGTCCATGACTTTCCACATATTTTATAAATAACAGCATTACTGTAAAAATTGATTTTCAATATCACTGACAAAGGAAATAAATAAAAACAGCAAAGTTCCAGGAAAGTCAATGAGCCTTAAATTTTTGACTTATAGCATAGAAATGTCTATTTCATAAAGTAGAATTTCACAAATTACTAAAATTGAAATAATTATATACATATAAAATGAATCAGAATATTCTGAAAAAAGACCTGGGATTCCACGGTTTTAATAAATAAGTTCAGTGGTTCCTATAATTTATTAAAGTTTGAGAGAAATAGTCAATATATTTTATAAACTGCTAAGAGTATAAAGGAATAAAATTCAGCATATGAACTTTTGTTCTAAATAAATATATTAAGTGTTTTCATGAAGTTTTGAGAAATGCATACACCCATGTGACCCATAATATAAAGACATGCAATCTAACTATTATATATTTCCAGGAATTTTCTGAATGCTCTTTACCATCAACTCCTGCCCCATGTGTATGAAAATAATGATTTTCTAAAATTTTTTGCCACCATAAATAAGATTTGCTTGATTTATTTAAGCTCCTAAAATTGCAAGAAAACTTCACTCAGCATAAGGTTTTGGAGAATAACCTATGGTGTTGCATGTACCAGTGGTTTATTTCTATGTAGTGGTCTATTTTGGAGAAGGAAATAGCAACCCACTCCAGTTTTCTTGCCTGGAGAATCCCAGGGACAGAGGAGGCTGGTGGGCTGCGGTCTATGGGGCCGCACAGGGTCGGACACAACTGAAGACACTTAGCAGCAGCAGCAGCAGTGGTCTATTTTATTGTTTGTCCATTCTCCTATTGATACACATATGGAATGTTTCCAGTTTGGGGTCATTACAAAGAAAGCTGTTATGAATATTTTCATACAATATTTTCTGAACACGTTTTCATTTTTCTTGGGTATATACTTAGAATTGGAATAGCAAAGTCATGGGATAGGTGTAGTTTTAATTTTATAAGAAGCTTAAATACATTTTTCCAAATGTGTATAGCACATATTGTTTTTTGGCTATAACATATTTTTAACACTGCCACTAGTAATATAAGTTCCAGGTATTGCACAACCTTTTATCATTGGTTCTGTTTTTATTATGGTATTGGTTTTTATTTTCTTGATAACTAATGATGGTGAGAACATTTTCATGTTTTTATTGATTAATCAGAGACATTTCTAGTGAATTTTCTATTTAAAAGTGTGCAAATTGCCAGTTGACTTGTTTCCTTTTTGGTATATTCTGGCCTACTATACTCGGAGCACATGTGCTTACGATTATATTATTATGAATAATATGTATTTATATAGAAAAACAGAGAAGGCAATGGCACCCCATTCCAGTACTCTTGCCTGGAAAATCCCATGGACGGAGGAGCCTGGTGGGCTGCAGTCCAGGGGGTTGCGAAGATTTGGACACGACTGAGCGACTTCACTTTCACTTTTCAGTTTCATGCATTAGAGAAGGAAATGGCAACCCACTCCAGGGTTCTTGCCTGGAGAATCCCAGAGATGGGGGAGCCTGGTGGGCTGCCGTCTCTGGGGTCACACAGAGTCAGACATAACTGAAGCGACTTAGCAGCATATAGAAAAAACACAGGTTATCTGTATTGTCTACTTCTTCAAACATTGAGTAAATTTCCAAACACAGAGATGTACTTAGTGTAACGTTGAGTGCTCAGTGCTAAGTGTGTGCTCACTTAGTTCTGTCTGACTTTTTGCCATGCCGTGGACTGCAGCCAGCCAGGCTCCTTTGTCCATGGAATTCTCCAGACAAGAATACTGAAATGGATAGTGAATAGTAATCTTCTAAAAGCAGAGGGTTTAGGAAGTAAGTACTGAAAATGGCTTTCTGCAATCCACGTTGAGTGTGAGAATATGACTTTCCTCTTGTCCATTTTAGGATGAGGATACAAACTAAAATTAAAATAAAGGAAGCAAAGCAAGACATTATTAGCCACAAGATAGACCCTGGAGCTATAAGGGAGAATAAATAAGGGAGGCCACTCCACTAATTGTATTTTCACATATATTTCTATAAGCTTCTTAGAGTTTCCAGTACAGTTCCACAAGTCTCTGAATCTCACGTTATTTTTCTTTTTGGTGTTTTATTTCTCCAAACTATGGTTTTGATAGTTTATATTGCTATGTCATAAAGCTCCTTGATCTTTTGCATGCCCATTCTAAATTACTGTTCATTTCATCCCAAGTTACAGTTGAATCTTCTACTTTTTTCATCTTTAGTTTATGTTAATCAATATATAATTTCCTGTGGCTGGTACATAAGTTACTGGTGAATCAGCTTGACTTTCTTGAGGTTGATCTCTGTTGGCAGCTGTTACATATAGCAGGGGTCCCCAAACTCCAAGATCTAATGCCTGTTGATCTGAGGTGGAGGTAATGTAATAATACTAGAAATTTATTTATTGTTAATTATTATTATTTTATTGTGCACAATAAATACTTGAATCATTCCAAACTACCTTCAGCCTGCCTCATGGTCCTTGTAAAACATGTCTTCCATGAAAGCGGTCCCTTATGCCATGAAGGATTGGGACTGCTGATCTGTTAACAGTTTATCCCTACTACTAAGGCTTGACTTTTCAGGAATGTTTAATGAATTACAGGTGGTCAGAAAGGTTTCTTCATGGAAGATAACTGGAATTTGACACTATAAAATAAATTTTGAAATTCTATATTTTCTATAGCTTATTTTAATTTAAATAACATCAAACTTAACCTCATTTTTAAGTGGGAAAATTTTGCCATTATACAACTAGAACTAGCTCATTTTTCAATATGTATTAATTGAACTTAATCTTTTAAAATACAATTAGTTTACATAAACTTTTCACCTCTTCTTGGATCAGTTTTGATGATTCACATGTCTCTAGACAAATATACATTTGTTTTATAAAGTTACATTTAATATTTTCTTTAAAATAGCTTAACCTGTTTTTCTAATATTACTTACATATTTATTTCTTTTTCCTTATTTAATTTGCTGAGAGCTTATAAATTGTATTAGTTGTTAAATAACTGTTTAAAATACTTTATTGTATTTTTGTTTTTGTAGGTTAGCTAACCTCAAAAGATAATTCCATATTCTTTGAAAATTTTCCTCTTTCTTCTTTAATGAATTATGGCTATAACTTTTCAACTTAAGCATTTACTTTATTCCTTATGTATAAGTATAAAATATATTCTTTTTATTCCTTTTCTAGATAGTTTGAAATTTCATTATTTTAAGTTTGATTCTGGAGGCACCTATATGTGGTTTTCCAAATTTCCAAGTAGTTAAGATGTCTGTTAACACCCTTTTTATTACTTGTATCTAACTTCATTATATTATAATAAGAGCCTATAAAATCTTAATTGTCTAAATTTTCCTTGTGGTAACAACTTGAGAGGTTTTACTAACAGCTTATACCAGTGAATATTTTTATAATATATGAATGTTTTTTGTTTGAGAAAGTTAATTTTCTAATTTCCTTCTCTTCTTTCTAACCCTTATTCCTCCTCTAATTCCTTTTTCATTTCTTCTATTTCTCATCTATGATGTATTATTTTATTTTATTATAAAATTAACTTAATTCATTATGGAATTTATTTTGTTTTGAAATAAATCAATGACATTTCTTCTTAAATATATTTATTCTCAAATTTTAGTATATCTAATATGAATATGCCTGTATTTGTGCTTGTTTTGTTTTCATGTAACTGTTTTTTTATTACAAATTATTATTTTCAATCTTTGTTTATCACTTAGTCTAATTATATCATTGTTTGTGAAAGTGAATTTTCTCAGTCATGTTCGACTTGTTGCAATTCCATGGACTGTAGCCTACCAGGCTCCTCCCTCCATGGGATTCTCCAGGCAAGAGTACTGGAGTGGATTGCCATTAGGAAACAGCATTTAGTTCATTTGTTTCACATTAACCCAACCTGAGAACACATTACAGAAGTAGAAAATCTATCTACATTACATATGGGACTGCCCCGTTAGCTCAGCTGGTAAAGAATCCGCCTGCAGTGCAGGAGTCCTGGCTCCGTATGATCCCCTGGAGAAGGAATAGGCCACCCCCACCAGTATTCTTGGGCCTGTCTGGTGTCTCAGACAGTGAAGAATCCACCTGCAGTGCAGGAGACTGGAGTTCAATCCCTGGGTTGGGAAGATCCCATAGAGGAGGAGATCTGGGTTCGATTCCTGGGTTGGGAATATACCCTGGAGGAGGGCATGGCAACCCACTCCAGATTTCTTGCCTGGAGAATCCCCATGGACAGAGAAGCTGGGCAGGCTACAGTCCATGGGATCCCAAAGAATTGGACACAACTGTACGACTAAGCACAGCACACTCTATATAATGTTGCATATGAAATTTAATAGTGATGATTTGTTAAAGGTGAAAGAATTTAGATATTTTTCCTTACTACTATCCTTTAGCAATTTTACCGGGTTATTCTAAGGTTTGTATTTTGTTTGGTTTTGCTTTTTATTTGTTTTTTCTCATCCATTCATTGTGAATTGTCTGAGCTTTTTTCAATCTTAGATGAGTCTTTTCAACTCAGGAAAACATTCTTCAGTAATTTTTAACTATTGAACTTCTTTAATTTTTACCTTCTCCTGGAATTTTAAATACATTTGGGGTTCTATATAAAATTTCTTTTCTATCAACACTTTCTTCTCACTTGACAAAAGTGCCTAGACCGGGATGGCACCTTTGTACTACTGCCTGGTCGGGGACTATCCTAAGAAACAGATTGAATTAGCTCAAAAATTAAGCTAGGCACTTACAGGTGGGAATTGTCAGATAATTGCATTCCTTGTAACTTGGCAGCCAGTTCATCTCTCAGAAGGGATCTGAGCAGTACACCTCTGTACCTGTCACTAAATAGAGGAAAAAAGCATCTTTATCCTGTTTGTTTAAAGAAGCTTAAAAGAGCATATCAATAATATAATGACATTGTTTAAATAGAGAAAGTAAAGAAAAATTAACAAGATTTTGAGATTAAAAAGAGCCAGAAATGTAGCTATGCATGATTTATAAGTAAGTGAAGTTGCTCAGCTGTGTCTGATTCTTTGCAATCTCATAGACCGTCGCCTACCAGGCTCCTCCGTCCATGGAATTTTCTAGGCAAGAGTACTGGAATGGATTGCTATTTCCTATATACATTGTACATAAAAGGTCAAATTTTAAAAAATACAAGCTTTGTAACACCTAAATGGTACTAAGAAATTAGAGCATTTTTTAAAAAATTCATTATATCCTAAGATTAGGACTTTGCAGTTTACATGAGTCACAGCTCACCTTGCTGCTATGATCAGACAAAACATCTTCCCCAGTATATTTGTCATGGCTGCAGACTGATCATGGAAGATATCTAGACTTTGTATTAATAACATCACTTAACCAGTGGTGAGATTTTTTTTTTCCTTTCCTATTACTCATCCTAGATTCAATGACAGCCACAGACCAGAAGTGTGCAATAAGAAAAATCTCCAAAGAAAGTGTTCATATTCTGAACCAAAAAGTGGGAAAAGGAAACTTCTAATGGTCACAGTGGGGAGTGTTCTATTTTTCTTTCTTTCTTTTTTTTTTTCTGCCTCAGTTCAGCCATGAGTGACTGCTATGGTGGTGGTGGCAACAGAAACCACAGTGGGGGTCAGACAGTTGCCTTAACTGTAAGGGAGGGAAAGTTTTATCTCTGACCACAGGAGTTGTAGTTCCAAAAGCATGAACTGAAACTCCACGGCTTAGCTTCTCTATTTTGATGGCTATCCCTTGATTTGGATGTAGTCACAAGAACTGCACAGGAGAGCAGGAAATACAAAGTCATAAGCCCCAGCAAAGCAGAAAGAGTCAGACAATCACAGAAAAGAAAGAGCTGAAGAAAAATATCCTTTAAAATAGTTCAAAATTTTCTCAGTTTATTCCCAAGCTACACTATATAGATCCGACTCTAAACAAAACATCAAACATTTTGAAAACTGAAATACAGAAAAAAATCACCATCTAATTCACAGACTGCCTACTGGGTAGCATATATGGAAGACAGTTACAGATACCACTAAAAAGATCTTCAGACGTTACCAAGTTACAATTATACAAGATGATTATATCCTAGAGATCAAATATACACCATTCTACCTATAATAAACAATACTGCAAGTGTTGTTATTGTTGTTCAATCACTCAGTCATGTCTGACTCTTTGCAACCCCATGGACTGCAACACGCCAGCCTTCCCTGCCCCTCACTGTCTCCCGGAGCTTGCTCAAACTCATGTCCATTGATTTGATGATGCCATCCAACCACACCATCCTCTGTCATCCCCTTCTCCTCCTGCCCTCAATCTCTCCCAGCATCAGGGCCTTTTCCAAGGAGTCAGCTCTTCAGATCAGGTGATCAAAGTATTGAAGCTTCAGCTTCAGTATCAGTCCTTCCAATGAAAACTCAGGATTGATTTCCTTTAGGGTTGACATGTTCGAATTCCTTGCTGTCAAAGACATTTTGCTATGAAGGTGAAGCCTATGTAAAGGGTTCTAATCACATTAAATAAAAATAATAGAGTAGGAGAGAACTTTTGAAGATGGTGAATACATATATGGCATAAGTTATAGAAATAGTTTCACAGGTTTATAATTATATCCAAATTCATGAACTTCTATCCATTAAATTTATATAGTTATTTGTATGTCAGTAATGTCTCTGGGCTTCCCGCTTGGTGCTAGTGGTAAAGAACCTGCCCGCCAATGCAGGTTCGATGTACGAGTCGCTGGTTAGATCCCTGGGTTGAGAAGGTTCCCTGGAGGAGGGTACGGCAACCCACTCAGGTATTCTTGCCTGGAGAATCCCATGGACAGAGGAACCTGGTGGACTGCAGCCCATGGGGTCAAACAGAGTCTGATGTGGCTGAAGCAAATTAGCACACACACATGTCTCAATAAAGTGGTATTTTAAAAAAAAGAGGCTTAAGCTAGAATTCAGCCCTCACAAAAGCTTAAACCCAATAAAATGGAATGTCTACATTAAACATACAGATATCTTTCACACACAGATCTCTACATAAATATTCAGTGCAGCTCTACTCATCCATAATAGCCCCAAATTGGAAACAACTCAAATGTTCTTTCCTGAGTGAATTAGTAAACAAAACTGTTAGTATATGCATATAATGGAATACTACTTAGCAATAAAAAGAAACAAGCTGTTAATTCATGCAATAACACAGATGAATTATAAATGCATTTGCTGAATGAAAAAAGCCAATTTCAATGGCTAGATATCTCAAGATTTGATTTATGTGACATGCTGCAAAAGACACATTGACAGGGGTCAAGAATGATCAGTGGTTGCAGGGGTTAGAGGGAAACGTGACTACAGATAAACTGATAACACCAGGGATGTTTTTAATGGGGTACTAAAACTATTTCTCTAATTACGGTGCTTGCACCATTCTATACATGCATTAAATCTCAGAACTGTAGTCCAAAGAGAATCTTGATTTTATTTTACATTATTTTTTTAAAAAATTAAAATAATGTTAGTGGGTTTCATAAACAGCCTGGAAGAAGACCCTCCTCAACTAGTGCTACACTGAAGTATTTCTGCCTTTGTTCAATTTATTACAGATAATCTACTCACAGCTACGGTCTGCATTTTCTAACCAAGATCAAAATACAATACATGGGGCTGGGATTATCATCCTATTTTATTCACCTCCCACCTCCACTCATATCCTCTTAGTCCCTCTGCAAAAGTCCCACTTTCATCTTTCAGTGTCTATCTCTTCCTATATCTTTAACTATAAAACTGTTGCTTACTTGTGTATTCTAGAGGAAAATTTTTTTAAGGAATGACAGAAGAAATGTGTTAGTCTGAATTTTCATTTTGTGCTCATTCTCTCAGTCATGTCCAACTTTTTGCGACCCTTTGGACTGTAGCCTGCCAGGCTCCTCTGATCACAAGATTTCTTCAGGCAAGAATACTGGAGTGGGTTGCCATTGCCTCATCCAGGGGATCTTACTCATGTTTCCTGTGTCTTCTGCATTGCAGGCAGTTTCTCTACCACTGAGCTATCTGGAAATATCCAATTCAATGGATATTTTATTGACCAGAAGTAAAAACTGGGATTGGAAATTAATAGGCTCTAGCACTAAAACTTTAACTCAGGTGTTCTCTAACTATAAAATAATTGATTTAACTATACCACACTGTGGAACTGATCCATTTTTTCAGTACATACTATGCTTTGTAGTATCTAATAAAAATTCAATAAACTATTGTCTCATCTAACATTAACAAATTCTTATCCATGTGTAATTAGCATTGTTTTCTTTATTGATGTTTTGACTTATACTGAGCGAAGGAATAAAAGAAATATGGGTAATGCCTCTGGATTTTTTGTTCAAATTATTATATAAAATTAAATCTCAGTTTAGTTTAGCAGTAGTTTATAATTTTCACTCCACCTCAGAATGGGATCTTTTATAGAAATGTGAGTTCTTAAATATACTTTTGCAGTACAGGAATTCTTCCAACTGTTACAGTCACAATGTTCATAAAAATATAATTATGTTTAACTGTTAGCAGCAGTACATGGTTAATGAATCAAACACTTGTGTCTTTAATTTGATCAACATGTGGTTTTGCTCTAGCTTTACCACTGAGGAAGCCAAGGTTGACTAACTAAAGAAAGATCAATTAATGTATGATGGTTGAATTAAACATTATCATTCATATATAATAATATATCTTCTTCATTCAAAGTACCCAATTGTAATACAACTTTCTGTTTATGTTTGTTAATATCACTACTCTTAAATTTATGGTTGTAATTTTATTTAAAATGCTTGCTATTTAAAAAATTTTGTTAATAGTGTTTCTGTTTGCTTTTATGTTAAATTTCTGATTAAAAAAATAGTAAACAGTGGGTAGTGAGATATCTTCTTATGTTTGTTTGCTGTTTTATATATTATTTATAGTAAAGCTAGTTGTTAAATCTGTTTCAATGTTTTGCTTTACCAAAACCTTTTGAAACTGTGTTGTCTGACATCAATATGAACTCATTATTAATGTAATACATATATGGATGCTGCTACTGTTAAGTCCCTTCAGTCGTGTCTGACTCTGTGCGACCCCATAGACGGCAGCCCACCAGGCTCTGCCGTCCCTGGGATTCTCCAGGCAAGAACACTGGAGTGGGTTGCCATTGCCTGCTCCAATGCATGAAAATGAAAAGTGAAAGTGAAGTCACTGAGTCGTGTCCAACTCTCAGCAACCCCGTGGACTGCAGCCTACCAGGCTCCTCTGTCCATGGGATTTTCCAGGCAAGAGTACTGGAGTGGGGTGCCATTGCCTTCTCTTGATATATACAAAAACAATAGATATGGATTTCTACATTGGTTGGAACATATACATATTCATACCCCTGTCCACTGACAGATTTTAGAAGTATCCCAATAGCAGTGAGCACATCAAGTCCTAAGACCTTGGTTTCTAAATAAAATTCTCCAGTAAATGGGAACCAAAGCTTCTCAGGGAAATATTTGATTCTAGTACTGGGATAGAGAAAACACAAGACAACCCAGGAGTGTTTGACAGTATCAGAAAATGAGAGATACTGGGAGAGAAATGGAAGAATGAGAGTGTGCCAGAGGGAAAAGGAGCCTCCCAATGACGAGAGCTTAAAAAATTTGAGCAACAGAATAAATAATGACAATATTGGGTTATAAACCAAAGAATAAAAATAAATATCTAAACACATGTTGATACAAGTAAATAAATTTTAAAACAGAGGCTAAGTGATGTGTACTCACTATAGAATAATTCCAAATACCAAAGGAGAAGGAACAAGAATATAATGAATGATCATTAGATCATCATCTTGCAAAATATCCCAATGAATGATAAAATTTGTGGGTGAAATTTTATGATATTTTATAGCCTCAGTATTAATTACTGTGATGGTTTTAACTTATGTGAAAATGCCTTAATAATACTATTTCCAGGAGGTAAATATTAATTCCTTTTCCCTTAAGTGTGGACTAGACTTAGTGATTTATGTTCAAAGAATAGAGCATGGAAAGTGAAAAATGTTAGTTCAGCAATAACAAAAACTGACAACAACTTAACAGAATGATTTAAGCCAGAATTACCAGACACAAATCATGTTAATATTATGTATTCTCTTATATGATTTAATTTGGAGGATACTCACCTCTGTGCTGTTCTCCCAAATCCATAACTCCAGGCTAATTTTGAGAAAATATTAAACTAACTTTAATTGAAGGAATTCTACAAAATATTTTACTAGAATGCTTCATAAAGGTCATTAAAAAAAAAGAAAGACTGAGAAAGTGTCATAGATTAAAGTAGATATGATAAGTAAATATAGTGTGCTACCCTGGATTCCATCCCAGGATGTAACACTGACATTTGTAGAAAAATTGTTAAAATAAAGTCTTTAATTTGTTAGTATTATATTAATATGATTTTTTTAATTTCATAAGTTTAGTATCATTATTTAAGAGAAACAGGTAAAGTTTATATGAGAACTCTATTTTTATAATTTCTCCTTAATTCTAAAATTATTTCAAAATTAAAAAGTGAAGTGAAAGTGAAAGCCTCTCAGTCATGTCCAACCCTTTGCAACCACATGGACTATAGCCTGCCAGTCTCCACTGTCCATGGAGTTCTCCAGGAAAGGATACTGGAGTGGGTTGCCATCCTCTTCTCCAGGGGATCTTCCAAACCCAGGAATGGACCCAGATCTTTCGAATTGCAGACAGATTCTTTACTGTCTGAGCCACAAATCCAAAGGATCAAGTAACAGCAAGTGGCAATCAGATTCAGTAGTAAGTAGGAAAATTTATGAAATTGCAATGTTTCCACAACAGATTGCTATGAAGCTGAAGAGTCTGAGAATGATTATCAGCTAAAACATGGAGCAAGGAGTTCTCTGAAGCCCTCTTGATAGAAGTGTATTTAATACAGCTTCTTTGAAAAAACTGTTTGCCTTTATGTGGTAATGCTGAGGATATGCTTATCCATGACCCAACAGTTCTACTCTGAAGTCGATATTCTTGGGAAACTCATATATTTGCACACCACAATAAAGGTCAAGGTTGTCCTCAGTAGCATTGTTAGTATATATCAGTCCAAATCTCAAACATTGAAATGCTCATTGTTATTAGAGTGAACAAAATGTTATAGAGCTATAATGAATTAACATATATACAATTAAGCTTACTGAACTCCAGCCCCATGTAAATATTTATGTGTATTATAAAAACAATGTTGAAAGACACAAACACAAGATAAAATATTCAATATGATTACATTTATAAAAAGGTCAAAAATGCAATTTGTAGTGTATCTTTAGGGGCACATATGTATAGGAAGTGTTTAAGTTTGTTTGGGGTGCTGTAACAAAAATACCACAGACTGGTGACTTAAACAACAAACATTTATTTCTCAGTCTTGGAGGTTAGGAAGTCCACAATTAAGGTGCTGGCAGATTTAGTATCTGCAGCTGCCATCCTGTCTAATAGACCTCATCTTCTTCCTGAGCTCTTGCCATGGAGGAAGGCATGAGGGAGCTTTCTGGGGTCTTTTTAATAAGGGTATCAACCCCATTCCTGAAAGTTCAGTCTTCATGGGTATAGCCTAGCATATGTAGTTTCAGTCATGTCCGAATCTTTGCAAACTCACCAGGATTCTCTGTCCATGGGATTTTCCAGGCAAGAATACTGGAGTGTGTTGTCATTTCCTTCTCCAAGGGATCTTCCCAATCCAGTGATCAAATTTGAATCTCTTGCATCTCCTTCATTGGCAGGCAGATTCTTTACCGCTTCCACAGTCTGGCTACTCAAAGTCCCACCTCTTAGTACCATCCTTCTGGGGATTAGAATTTCAACATATGAACTTGGGATGGAGGGGACAAGAACATTCTGGCATAAAAACATAAGCGAAAACAAAGAAGTAATTATCATCAGAGTCTTCATATGTTACTTATAGATCATTTGGGGATATATACAGGATGCTTTAAAATATTTTAAAAATATGAAGCTATTGCATGAACTTTGCTCTATGTTATGTGGCAGTCTGGATGGGAGGCGAGAGTGGGGGAGAATGAATCCATGCATATGTGTGACTGAATCCATTTGCTGTTCACCTGAACTATGACAACATCATTAATCAGCTATACCCTAAAACAAAACTAAAAGTTAAAAATATATGAAGCTACTTACCATAAAAATTATCATTGTAGTTATTCCGAAGAGGCGGGGTACCATGGAACAAGAACACGTGAAGGGGTTCTGGGAAGATTGCAGGTTTCTTTCCAGCCTAGATGGTGGTCACCCAGGTATTGCTTTTCTAGTTATGTGATATGCTGCATGATACAATTTTATGCACTGTAGTTATATATATTATTTTTCATATTTTTAAAAGGCAAATGCATAGGTATATTTGTTTTAAGAAATCCAGAATCCAAACTAAGATTTTAAAATCTATAATACTCCAAAAATAACATTTGTACAATTAATGAACAGAAGAAAAGCTGATTACACAAAAGTTAACAAAGTGCTTACTGAAAGTGTCATTTGACTCTAAATTTGAAAATTAGGTATGGAATAGAGTGTCTGTGAATGTGAAACACATTTTCCCTTATATTTTCTAATGTAGAATCTTAAATTTATATGAAACTTGGAATAGCGGTTTGGCTCACCATCCAGTCTAAATATTCAAAATTACTGCCAACCTGAGAGATTTGATATAATATATTCAGACTAAGCTGATACACTAAAAAAATGTGAACACCAATTATAGGGACACAATAAAATCATAGGGGAGGTAGAAGAAGTAACACAATATTATAAGTTTCACTTTTGCATCATTTCCAATAGTTTATTATTCAGGCAAATCATAATCCCAGAAAGATTATACCCTCTCTGTGGCTAACTACAACAGTCCAAGTAAAATATTTCAGTCCTTCATGGGTTGGTTATATAGCTGAAAAGAGGGCTAGTCACTAAATACATCTCTTTAAATCCCTGGGCAGACTTAACTCCTTCACTCATCCATTATGGAGCTTTTATTTTTATTATTTATTTTTTATTTTTTACAATAGCTGCTGTCATTCCCATTTACCCAGTTGTTCACTGATTGTAAGGTTTAAATAAATCAAGACCATGAGAAGCTATCCTGATTCTATCTTTGGTGCTGTGGTAAGATTTTTCTCACAGCCTCTTTTGATACTGTTTCTTCCATTTCATGGATTCTTTTTTTCTTTCCGTTGAACTTCTCTGTCATTACCAATATGTCTTTACAGTTTATACTTTTCCAATTATATAAGAAAAGTGTGTAAGAACTTCCCACATGGATCCTGACAGCTCTTTCCACATCATTTATAGTATCTAAAACAAAGACTATTTGGGACACAGACATTCCTTTCACTGCTCCTGGATTTTGATATCACTTTGACAGATTCAAGCTA
Organism: Capra hircus; assembly: GCF_001704415.2. Taxonomy (NCBI): domain Eukaryota; kingdom Metazoa; phylum Chordata; class Mammalia; order Artiodactyla; family Bovidae; genus Capra; species Capra hircus. The sequence goes on from NC_030812.1 coordinate 13,903,272, forward strand.
AGTAACTTCTCTCTCCATTGGATATTTGCCTGAATTTCAAGCCTTCTCTATGGGGACATATAGTCACTTCAGTTTTACTTGGATAAACTCTTCCATTGCTTCTCTTGCAATATCAAGACCTTGCACATTTCCTTTGCTTTATTTAGAACAACATTCAACCACAGAGGGTTTTATTCCTTCATGGATACGGAATCCCAAATGTGTAGGCAGATTACTAGAAGCCATTTTGTCTGTGTTTTTCCATGTTTTGGGAGACTAAAATTCTAGACAAGAGATCATATTGGACTGATTTCACTCAAGGGCCAAAAGAACAGTTTTCATGAAGTTTTCATGAAGTAAGTGGCCTAGATGCATGTCCAGTCAGGGGACACTCAGACAAAGCTGATAAACAGGAAATCCATGTTGCAGCCTGTAGATGTGTGACTGGTGTTAAGAACTGTCAAAGACAGTGGTTTTCCTGAAAAATAATATTTTTTATCTTATAGTCATATAAGTAAGCCTGTGCTGCTAAAAACCAAATCTAAAGTTTCTAACATCTGTCTAAAGATCTCTTCTATATACATTTTAAATTGCCTTACTTTAAACATAAATTTTGAAAAATATTATTCTTTCTAATCTCTTAATTGTGAATAGTGTATTATGAAAAACTAAATGAAATTTGTAACATGAATAGAAGTAATATACAGGGTGCAAGACATGAGAGTACATGAAAAAATACATTTTTGTTGTTAGTTTTCAGTTACCATAAAATTCAATTTTAGATATGAAACCAATGTTCCATTAAAGCATAAGTGCTTGGTTTTTAGAGCAATCGTTTATTTCTAGATTTTCTACTTTGCTCTTTCTTCACTCAAAATAAAACTTTGTATGATAATCTGAGAGAGATACGTCAACAATTTGCAATATGTTGTAGTCTGTGGTTTTTGAGGGAAATTAATACCATCTGTAATTGGAAATTTTGTAGAAACCAAATCTCTAATGAATGGCACCACAAATGCTATTATTGACTCAGAAAATTACTATCTAAATAAAAATGAAAATCCATGTTGCAGGCCATTACTATTTCCTTGCCTCAAATTGATTTCCTCTATACCACCTTTCCCACTGATGAGAGCCACTAGAGTTTTGACTAACCGCTATTACTGTTTAGGTGCCACAAATAGCACACAACATACCCACAACTGGAAAAACCCTGAGGATAGCTCCGCTCTCATTCCGAGGTGAAAATATTTTTTCAGAATGATAAACAGGACAGCTAACCCCAGAGGCATTCTGATACTCACAAATATACAATGTATTCAGTCGCTTCAGTCATGTCCAACTCTTTATGACCTAATGGACTGTAGCCCACCAGGCTCTTCCGTCCATGGGTTTCTCCAGGCAAGAACACTGGAGTGGGTTGCCATTTCCTTCTCCAAGACAAATATATAGTATTTTAGTGTAAATATCTATAGCAAGTTTGTCCTCTTTAACACTTAAATCTTATTTGCATGTCCAATAAGTCATTTGAAGAGAGCAGCATATTTGTAAAATGGTAGCTAAGTAAAAATATTTAACCCTGGTGGCTCAGCGGGTAAAGAATCTATTTGCAATGCAGGAGACACAGGTGATGCAGGTTCTATCCCTGGGTTGGGAAGATGTCCTGGAGAAGGAAATGGCAACCCACTCCAGTGTACTTGCCTGGAAAATCCCATGAACAGAGGAGTCTGGTGGGCTGCTGTCTATGGGATTGTAAAGAGTCAGATACAACTGAACACGATACACAAAGACACAAAAATAACAATACTATTGCAGAAGGAGTCACTTTGAAATCATAGTGAGTGTATGATTTCTCAGTGTATGATACTGACAAATCAAATTTTTTAGCTGTTAGATCAAGAGCCAGAATAGTCACTGGGCTTTGCAAATTCATGAAAAAATCATGTCATCTTGTTTCTTGGCCTCTTCCCTGGGTAGTTCTTGGATTCTATTTTAACGACTAACATTCACATTTTTTTTTCAGATAAAGAAACTAAAGCTTTTGAAAATTAAGCAACATTCCTAGAAGTAAGCAATTCATAAGAGAACCAAGATTCCAGCTCAGTTCTGCTTGAATTCAAGGTCTGTTATATTTCCAATCATGTGTCTTACTTTTCTTTCCTATTCTCATCAATATCCTACAGACATAGTGTTCACTCCTTAAGGAAATGAAGTCTACATTCATGGTTTCCTGGAGGATGTAGTTTGGTAATGAGATAGTATAGGTATGGAAATCAGGTGGAAGACATTGTAATAGTTAGGCTAGATGCCATAAGCATCTAAAACAGAGAAATGTCATAAATGGAACAAGAGAGGAGGAGAGCTAAGTGATGAGTATACAAAAATGTGTAAGCCTTAACAGCTGTTTTAATGAAAGAGGCTGCTTTGCCCCATATGCCTTTTAAACTCCTGGGGAAAAAATATGACTTAGGGCCATTAAATTTATCTTATGGAAACTTGTAATTAGAATTTGTAAGATGAACCAGTTGCTACTGAGCACTTGAGATAAAAAAAAATATAAAAAGTTCAGGCACTTGGAGAACAAAAAGATAGTGACTGAAAGAAATTCTGGCCCATGATAAATAGAAGTCTGAATTCTTGATGGCTTTCAAATTCCCAGTTGCACTCCATAAGAGGTCTGGATGTATTTTGGTGTGTTTGTGGGTTTCTGTGAGGTTACAGCATGTACCCATATAAAAACCACTTGTCTGAGCTAGTTCAAGTGAGTCTTTGTTTTTTGTCAAAAGAGAAAGAGAGGAAAAAGGAAGGAAGGAAGGAATAAGTACAAAACTTTAACTGAGAAAGAGCATAAATTGTTGAGAAAGATCTATATTAATGGCGATAGAAACAGAAAAGGGTTAAAGATGTAAAAACCAAGAAATCAGCAAGAGAAGTTGTGAATAAGAGAGTAATAAAGGCACAGATACATTGATCCTTTTCAGAAATCCACTCAGATGATCCCAACTGAATAATGAAATAGGATATCATTTATTCATATGGCAGAAATCTTTACAAAATTTGTCTATAGGTCATGTTCAATATGAAGGGCTTTCCAGGTAATGCAATGGTAAGGAATCCCCCTGCTAGTGCAAGAGACGCAAGAGATGCAGGTTCAATCTTTGGGTGAGAAGATCCCCTGGAGAAAGAATTGGTAACCCACTCCAGTATTCTTGCCTGGAAAATCCCATGGACACAGGAGCCTGGTGGGTTACAGTACAAGAGGTTGCAAAGAGTCAGATATAACTGAGTGACTTAGCACACACACACACACACAAAATAAATTACAAAGAATGATAATGAAATTTAAATTTCAAATAGCTTTTAATAGTGCCCCTTTTCTTTCCCCTACATTCTAATCTGTCCACTGAGCCTGTGAACCTCTTTCCTAATATAAAACATTGCATGCCATAACACACATTCAGTCTATAAGAGTTACTCTGCAGTTTACCCAGCCCAGTATTCTTGGGCTTCCCTGGTGGCTCAGCTGGTAAAGAATCCACCTGCAATGTGGGAGAAATGGGTTCAGTCCTTGGGTTGGGAAGATCCCATGGAGAAGGGAAAGGCTACCCACTCCAGTATTCTGGCCTGGAGAATTCCAATGACTGTACAGTCCATGGGGTCACAAAAAGTCAGACATCACTGAGTGACTTTCACTTTCCACATTCAACACTTTCTTCTTCTTTCCATTTGTTATTTATTCCTAAATTACTTATTCTCCTTCTTACTTTCCCTTTAAGAAACCAAATAAGTGTCTTACTTAGAGTAACAGGCTTTCAGTAGATACTGATTTAGACAGTTTAATAATAAGGTAAACTTGTTCCTTCTCCAAAAATTATTTCAACTTTTAGATTTATATCAAAACATTAGTAAAATTGAAAGGTCTAAGGAAAACTGTAGCTGAATTGTTGCTGGATAATTTAATAAAGAATGTTTAATTAGTAACAGGCATTTTCTGTAGAAACAGGGCAAAATTCAAACAAGTATGTAATTTTTTTTCACTTCTGACCAGAGGCTACAGTGAGAAAATACTGTCTTGTGGTGGGAATAAAAATATTTGAGGTTTTATCTTAGTGGGTCCAAGGAATATTTTTCATGTTTCTTTTGAGAAATGAGAGTAGGGAAAAATAAGAACTCTTCCTTTCCTATTATCTTGTCTGTAGGATAGATAAATGAGAAATTAGAAAAGAAAATCTTTGTACTACCCAACAGCTGGAGGGTTTTTGGCATCAAGGACTGGAAAGAATTGGAGGAAAAGGAAGAGCCTTTGATATAAAATAATTGGAAAGATGCAAAGTTTCCTTTGAAGCCAATCATACAAATTAAAAAGAGAGGATCCAGGAATGGATAATCACTAATAATCAAGTTGCTAATGATAAAAATTAAACAAATATGATGAATCTTAATAATATTTTTTGCATTTTCAATTGAAGATGCAAAAGAAAGAACAACTGAACCATATTCTGATGTGAAGAAAATGTGAATAAATAATAAATCTAAATAACCTAAATATATGCTTCTGGAAATGATTCAGTACCTGGAGCCAGACTAGTTCTGCAATAAACAATTTTAAAATGGACACAGTGCAAAGTGAAATTATTTTCAGATCAACAGGAAAAGTAACACTATGACTCTGAGAATAGGGAAGTTTACAAAATCAACTTTGGCACAAATGCCCACCTTGCTGACAGGAGTCAATTTCCTGACCACACTTCAGAAAACTAGGTTCTGAATAGAGCACAGTGGTTCTGTTGAATTGATGAGGTAACGAAGACCTCTGAGATGGAACATCAGAGGAGGAATTACCAAAAGGGAGGGCTTGAGAAGCACATGAAAGGGCTTGTTGCAAGGTCATGACTGAGAGGCATGCTGCACTTTCAGAGTAAGATGAGTTTACGCTTTTCAGAAAGTGGCAACAGACAGTTTTTTACGATACTTTTAAACTAGACTTGCATTGCCAAGAACACGTGTACCCCAGTGTTCATTGCAGCACTGTTTACAATAGCTTGGACATGGAAGCAACCTAGATGCCCATTGGCAGATGAATAGATAATAAAGCTGTGGTACATAGACACAATGGAATATTACTCAGCTATTAAAAAGAATGCATTCGAATCAGTTCTAATGAGGTGGATGAAACTGGAGCCTATTATACAGAGTGAAGTAAATCAGAAAGAGAAACATGAATACAGTATATTAATGCATATATATGAAATTTAGAAAGAAGGTAATGACGACCCTATATGCCACACAGCAAAAGAGACACAGATGTAGAGAACAGACTTTTGGACTCTGTGGGAGAAGGCAAGGGTGGGATGATTTGAGACAATAGCATTGAAACATGTATATTACCATATGTGAAATAGGTCACCAGTCCAAGTTCAATGCATGAGACAGGGTGTTCAGGGCTGGTGTACTGGGATGACCCTGAGGGATGGAATGTGGAGGGAGGTGGGAGGGGGGTTCAGGATGGGGAACACACGTACACCCATGACTGATTCATGTCAATGTATAGCAAAAACCACTACAATATTATAAAGTAATTAGCCTCCAATTAAGATAAACAAATTAATATAAAAAAAAAGAACAGAAAATGGAAAGATTTGAGTTGTGGCCCAACCAGAATTATCATAACTAATTAACATTTGCCCCATGTCCCAAGAAAGCAGAATTAAAGCCACCAAATCAATAAGTAACATTTAGTATGAGTTTATTATACATGTAAGAACAATTTGTGAACTGGGAGTCTTCTCATTTAAAACTAATCGGAAGTTCAGCACATGAAGTTAAAAGATGATTTATAAAGTGAAAATGAAGAAGTTGATTAACTTTCACAACGATTGATTATTATAAGGGAGATTTCCAGGTTGATTATTACAATGGGGATTTTGTTACAAATGATTATTTTATAGCATTTTCAGAAGTCTTAACTTTCTTTTGTAATTATCAGAGTCATTTATAAGATCTAATCAAAATTAAGTTTTGTGTATACGCATGATAATTCACTTCAGTCATGTCCAATTCTTTGTAATCCTATGGACTATAGCCCTCCAGGCTCCTCTATCTATGGGATTTCCCAGGCAAGGATGCTGGAGTGGGTTGCCATTTTGTCTTCCAGGGGATCTTCCTAATCCAGGGATGGAACCGGCATCTCCTGCATTTCAGGCACTTTATCACTAACTTCTTTACCACTAATGCCCAAGTTTTATGTATGTTCGTGAAATACATTTGGCTCGCTTGTGTGGCTTAAATGGTTTTGTCTGTTCAGGGAATTGTCAGGATGGGTCTTCATTTTGCACTTAATATAACACTTTCTGGGCATCCAACTGAGACAGCAGAAAAACCACCACGTATTTGTAATAAGGACCACATCCTAGAGCACTAGTTCTTAATGGTAGAGAAGGAGAATGATGTAGGTTTGCCAATCAGTGGACACTTGGCAATGAAGGGGGCATTTTTGATGGTCATAACTTGCTAAGTGATACTGGTCTCTTGTGGGCCAAAGATGTTGTAAATCAACTTTGTTTTTGTTTTTGGTTTTTTTTTTCACACAACAGCCCCAGCATTAAAAAATTATCTGATCCAAAATGTAAATAATACCAAGGCTGAGAAACATTACCCTAGAACTAGATGTACTCTCCTCTAATACCCCAGAGAAGCCGAAAAATAAGCCTCAACAAGATCCACAGGAGAAAAAAGACATGTTATATACATGGTAGCAGAGAATAAAGTTCTGTTGACTTTTCATCAGAAATAGTGGAGGCCAAAAATCAATTGAGTGACCTTTTTAAGTTCTGAAGGTTAAAAAAAAAAGAGCAGAAGAAAAGAAAGAAATAAAACTGTTGACAAAAAGTTCATATACAGTAAAAATATCCTTGAAAGGCAAAGTTTTTAGAAAAATTAAAGCTGAGAGTCTGTCACTTCAAGAAATGATAAAATGTCTTTCAATCTGAAAGGAAATGACAAGATAGAAAATCAAATGTACAGAAAATAAATACAACCATTGAAAATAAAAGCCTATGGAAAGGATGGTCTTCAGAGTTGATTCAGTGGCTCAGCATGTTCATGAAGATCCCAGATTTTTTCTACCTTTCAATTTGACATCATTGGAAAATATCATAGGGTTGGTAGCAGTATGTCTCCTACTTTGTAAGCATAGTTTCTGATACAATAACAACCAGAGTCAGTAAAGGGGATTATCTTTGAAGTTTTAAGAAGTAAAGAAATTTTACAGCATATCTCTTTTGCCAAAATTGAGTTGCCTGCCTATTATCAAGACAGACACAAGCACAGAGTTTTAATGACGGTGATGGTTGTAGAACAGTCACTGCCATGGGATAAATTCCAAGGAGTCACCCTACAAGTCCTCCAGCACATGAAAATGGAACCTCCAACAGTAATATCTGGACTAAATAGTTTTGTGGCCATCTGCCTTCTACAAAATCACATCATCTATTCTCTTTACTGGCAACCTAAAACCTAGATGTTTCAGATGAAAATTAGCCCATTCTTCTGTCTAGCTCTGTGGTCAGTTACAGGGTTTCTAGGATTGCATACTAGTACACTCCATATTTTATCAAGAGTCATGACTCTGATGAAGCCTATAAGCACTAAGCACTTTAGTTCTCAGGATGAACGACATACTGAGGGAGGACTGACAATTAAAACATCTTTAATTTCATTGCTTATATAAAACCAACTGTGTGGAGCAAGATTAGGGAATGACTCTCCAGGGAATGTGGTGTACTTCCTCTAACTGTGAAGCAGTAGGGACTGCATCTTTGGGCTCTCCAATGTAAAATGATCTTCGGTTCTGAAACCATCGGCTGCCTGGGTAACAGAGCACTGGGGCTACTCAGTCTTCTTCCAGAGTTAGTTCCAACCACTGCAAATATTTCAGGGAGCTCCTGAGTTGGTTCTTGGATCTTTCATGATTTTTTAAACCTTTTTCCACTTATTGCAGGTATTCTCTCATTCTCTTAAAGTTTCTGAGATCAGTTTGTTTTCTTTTTAATTCCTCTGCTTGCTACCTAGACACAATTAAGGCTGTCTTTGCCAAGAGTCATCACTTTGAGCAATAGAAGTCTCTCTCAACAGGGACCTGCCTCTCTCTACACCTCTCTCCAACACCTGTCACTTCCCATTCCTTGCAATCTCAAATGTCATTCTGCTATCTCCAGTTACCCAAATTCTATCAACCATGCAAATCCACTCATTGTCCTCTTCCCCAGGGAGACATCTTTGGTCCAGCAGGCATCATTAATCGCTTTTTAAAGACCTTGAATTTTTTTATGGCTTCTGCTATAATTTCCTGAAAGAATTAAGCTGACTTTTCTCCACTCATTCATAACTTCATTTTTGAAAGACAAGTCAGGTTTTCCTCATTTCTTACTCAGCGAAAGAGTAAGGCTTTTGCAGTCTGACATGTACACCTTAAACTCCACTCTTTACTAGCAGTTTGACTTTAGATAAATCACCAAGCCATCCTGAGACTTAGTTTTCTCCCTCTGTAAGTAAGGAAATATAAGTGTACTTGACCTTGGTGAACTTTAATGTATGCTAAAGCTGAAACGTCAGTACTTTGGCCACCTCATGCGAAGAGTTGACTCATTGGAAAAGACTCTGATGCTGGGAGGGATTGTGGGCAGGAGGAGAAGGGGACGACAGAGGATGAGATGGTTGGATGGCATCACTGTCTCGATGGATGTGAGTTTGAGTGAACTCTGGGAGTTGGTGATGGACAGGGAGGCCTGGTGTGCTGCGATTCATGGGGTCGCAAAGAGTCAGACATGACTGAGTGACTGAACTGAACTGAACTGAAACTTCAGTAAAAAAATAAATGTCACTATCTTAACGAGTCCATGGATGGAGCTGAATCAAATTTTCAGTGTGTCTCCAGTTTTCTTGGCTAGTTCAATTAGCAGCCTGCTCAAATATCAGTGACAAAGTTTAGATAAGGAAAAAAAAAATAGCCATGAGGGCCTTCTGTTTTTAAAATGCTACCAAAGTAACATATCACCCCAAATTAAAATAGTGATATTTATTGTACATACAATAAGATATTTATTTTACATATATACTTACGTACTCATACGTGTGTGTGTGTGTGTGTGTGTGTGTGTGTGTGTATGTATGCTGTTAAAAGTGTGGATGCTACAAAGTCTAAACGAACTATTCACTTTCAGAAAGAGAAGTAATCTTTCTAGGTGAATGCTATGGCTGAATTGGGTCCCTCCAAAGTGTATAAGTTGAAGTCCTAAATCCAAGTGCTTTAAAATGTGACATTATTCAGAAACAGGGTCATAGAAAATGGAATTAGGTAACTTAAAGTCCTTAACATTCAGGTCTGATTTCCTTTAGGATGGACTGGTTGGATCTCCTTGCAGTCCAAGGAACTCACAAGAGTCTTCTCCAACATCACAGTTCAAAAGCATCAATTTTTTGGTGCTTAGCCTTCTTTACAGTCCAAATCTCACATCCATGCATGACTACTGAAAAAACCATAGCCTTACTGGACAGACTTTTGTTGGCAAAGTAATGTCTCTGCATTTTAACATGCTGTCTAAGTTGGTCATAACTTTTCTTTAAGGAGCCAAGCGTCTTTTTATTTCATGGCTGCAGTCACCATCTATAGTGATTTTGGAGCCCCAGAAAATAAAGTCAGCCACTGTTTCCACTGTTTCTCCACCATTTGCCATGAAGTGATGGGTCCAGATGCCATGATCTTAGTTTTCTGAATGTTGAGCTTTCAGACAACTTTTTCACTCTCCTGAATGTTCATTCAGACCTGAATGTTCACTGAGACCTGAATGTTCACTGGAAGAACTGATGTTGAAGCTGAAAGTCCAATACTTTGGCCACCTAATGTGAAGAACTGACTCATCTGAAAAGACACTGATGCTGGGAAAGATTGAAGGTGAGAGGAGAAGGGGATGACAGAGGATGAGATGGTTGGATGGCATCACTGACTCAATGGACATGAGTTTAAGTAGACTCCGGGAGTTGGTGACAGACAGGGAAGCCTGGCATACTGCAGTCCATGGGATCAGAGAGTCGGACACAACTGAGCAACTGAACAGAACTGAACTGAACTGAGGGTCCTTGAGGTGGGCCCTAATCCAATATGAATGTGAAAGTTGCTCAATCGTGTCCCACTCTCTGTGACCCCAAGAACTGTATAGTCTATGGAATTCTCCAGGATGGGATACTGGAGTGAGTAGCCTTTCCCTTCTCCAGAGGATCTTCCCAACCCAGGGATAGAACCCAGGTCTCCCGCATAGCTGCTGCTGCTGCTAAGTCACTTCAGTCGTGTCCGACTCTGTGCGACCCCATAGATGGCAACCCACCAGTCTCCTCTTTCCCTGGGATTCTCCAGGCAAGAATACTGTAGTGGGTTGCCATTTCCTTCTCCAATGCATGCATGCATGCTAGGTCACTTCAGTTGTGTCCAACTCTGTGCGACCCCATGGACTGCAGCCCACCAGGCTCCTCTGTCCACAGGATTCTCTAGGCAAGAATACTGGAGTGGGTTCCCATTTCCTTCTCCACTCCTGCATAGCAGATGGATTCTTTACCAGCTGAGCAACAAGGGAAGCCCAAGAATAGTGGAGCTGGTAGTCTATCCCTTCTCTAGCAGATCTTCCTAAACCAGGAATCGAACAGGGGTCTCCTGCATTGCAGGCAGACTCTTTACCAATTGAACATGGGAAATTTGGACAAAGAGACATAAGCATAGTAGGAAGATGATATGAAGAGATGTAGAGAAGATGGTCATCCCCAAACCAAGGAGGAAGATTTTTTTGTTTTGTTTTGTTTTTATTTTTATTGGGCTCCAGGGGATGGGATGGGGAATGCCTCTGTTAAGTTATGCCCCACTAGGAAGATGTCCATTCTAACTTTCCTGGGATAGCTTTCGGAGCTTTTTCTTTTTCTTGGAGCCGCTGCTCTTGCCGGCAGCAGCCTCTTCAGGTCCACTGCTGAGCAGCTGAAGAAGGTTTTGCACATACCCTTCCCTCACAGCCCTCGAAGGAACTCACTCTTCCTACACCTTGATTTTGAAATTTGAGCCTTTAGAGATATGAGACAAGAGCAGTAAGAACAAACTAATATGGTGAACAAAAAACAAGATACCAGATAGTTTTATACCTGGAGGAATTGTCTGATCTGGCAAAGGAATGGACTTGCCATAAGGAGACACATTTGACAAGATGAGGAGGAACCAGACAAACCTTTTACATCTACATAGGCTTGTTTTATGATATAAAAGCTAAGCATCCTAATTGCAAAGATAATCTTTCTGACATTAGAAACCTCCCCCATGTAAGAGTAAGCAGTGGCTAGGGTGAGGCAGGGAAGCAGAAGGAGATGATAGTTTCCAAATAACTGTATCAAAGGACCTTGCTGAAGGGAGGACCTGATGTAACTCTTGCAGTATTTGATACTAAAAGTGAGCTGACTGGCCCGAAGTTTCAGCTATCAAAGTTATCATTATGTAACCTAATGCAGTAATTTGGGGTGATTGCATGATGCAGGCCACCATGCAAATGGTGAGCCATTAACTTTAATTTTAATTCTTTAAAATATTTTATTTACATTTCAGTTTATCCAGACCCACCAAGATTCAAGAAGGGAAGCCCAAGAATTGTGAGCAAGTTTTAGAGTGTCTTGTTTCAAGTTTCCCTGAAGAACACAGCTCTTTCTCTTGTGTCAAGATTGATAAGTATATTTTCTTTGGTCTTCTTTTTATTTTTTTTTATTTTTATTTTTTTTTTATTTTTTTTTATAAAAATTTTTTTTTTTTAATTTTAAAATCTTTAATTCTTACATGTGTTCCCAAACATGAACCCCCCTCCCACCTCCCTCCCCACAACATCTCTCTGGGTCATCCCCATGCACCTGCCCCAAGCAAGCTGCACCCTACGTCAGACATGGACTGGCGATTCAACTCTTACATGACAGTATACATGTTAGAATTCCCATTCTCCCAAATCATCCCACCCTCTCCCTCTCCCTCTGAGTCCAAAAGTCCATTATACACATCTGTGTCTTTTTTCCTGTCTTGCATACAGGGTCGTCATTGCCATCTTCCTAAATTCCATATATATGTGTTAGTATACTGTATTGGTGTTTTTCTTTCTGGCTTACTTCACTCTGTATAATTGGCTCCAGTTTCATCCATCTCATCAGAACTGATTCAAATGAATTCTTTTTAATGGCTGAGTAATACTCCATTGTGTATATGTACCACAGCTTTCTTATCCATTCATCTGCTGATGGACATCTAGGTTGTTTCCATGTCCTGGCTATTATAAACAGTGCTGCGATGAACATTGGGGTACATGTGTCTCTTTCAATTCTGGTTTCCTTGGTGTGTAAGCCCAGAAGTGGGATTGCTGGGTCATAAGGTAGTTCTATTTGCAATTTTTTAAGGAATCTCCACACTGTTCTCCATAGTGGCTGTACTAGTTTGCATTCCCACCAACAGTGTAGGAGGGTTCCCTTTTCTCCACACCCTCTCCAGCATTTATTGCTTGCAGATTTTTGGATCGCAGCCATTCTGACTGGTGTGAAGTGGTACCTCATTGTGGTTTTGATTTGCATTTCTCTAATAATGAGTGATGTTGAGCATCTTTTCCTGTGTTTGTTAGCCATCCGTATGTCTTCTTTGGAGAAATGTCTATTTAGTTCTTTGGCCCATTTTTTGATTGGGTCGTTTATTTTTCTGGAATTGAGCTGCAGAAGTTGCTTGTATATTTTTGAGATTAGTTGTTTGTCAGTTGTTTCATTTGCTATTATTTTCTCCCATTCAGAAGGCTGTCTTTTCACCTTGCTTATATTTTCCTTTGTTGTACAGAAGCTTTTAATTTTAATTAGATCCCATTTGTTTATTTTTGCTTTTATTTCCAGAATTCTGGGAGGTGGTTCATAGAGGATCCTGCTGTGATTTATGTCTGAGAGTGTTTTGCCTATGTTCTCCTCTAGGAGTTTTATAGTTTCTGATCTTACATTTAGATCTTTAACCCATTTTGAGTTTATTTTTGTGTACGGTGTTAGAAAGTGATCTAGTTTCATTCTTTTACAAGTGGTTGACCAGTTTTCCCAGCACCACTTGTTAAAGAGATTGTCTTTACTCCATTGTATATTCTTGCCTCCTTTGTCAAAGATAAGGTGTCCATATGTGTGTGGATTTATCTCTGGGCTTTCTATTTTGTTCCATTGATCTATATGTCTGTCTTTGTGCCAGTACCATACTGTCTTGATGACTGTGGCTTTGTAGTAGAGCCTGAAGTCAGGCAAGTTGATTCCTCCAGTTCCATTCTTCTTTCTCAAGATTGCTTTGGCTATTCGAGGTTTTTTGTATTTCCATACAAATCTTGAAATTATTTGTTCTAGTTCTGTGAAAAATGTGGCTGGTAGCTTGACAGGGATTGCATTGAATTTGTAAATTGCTTTGGGTAGTATACTCATTTTCACTATATTGATTCTTCCGATCCATGAACATGGTATATTTCTCCATCTATTAGTGTCCTCTTTGATTTCTTTCATCAGTGTTTTATAGTTTTCTATATATAGGTCTTTAGTTTCTTTAGGTAGATATATTCCTAAGTATTTTATTCTTTTCGTTGCAATGGTGAATGGAATTGTTTCCTTAATTTCTTTTTCTACTTTCTCATTATTCGTGTATAGGAATGCAAGGGATTTCTGTGTGTTGATTTTATATCCTGCAACTTTACTATATTCATTGATTAGCTCTAGTAATTTTCTGGTGGAGTCTTTAGGGTTTTCCATGTAGAGGATCATGTCATCTGCAAACAGTGAGAGTTTTACTTCTTCTTTTCCAATTTGGATTCCTTTTATTTCTTTTTCTGCTCTGATTGCTGTGGCCAAAACTTCCAGAACTATGTTGAATAGTAGCGGTGAAAGTGGACACCCTTGTCTTGTTCCTGACTTTAGGGGAAATGCTTTCAATTTTTCACCATTGAGGATAATGTTTGCTGTGGGTTTGTCATAGATAGCTTTTATTATGTTGAGGTATGTTCCTTCTATTCCTGCTTTCTGGAGAGTTTTTATCATAAATGGATGTTGAATTTTGTCAAAGGCCTTCTCTGCATCTATTGAGATAATCATATGGTTTTTATTTTTCAATTTGTTAATGTGGTGAATTACATTGATTGATTTGCGGATATTGAAGAATCCTTGCATCCCTGGGATAAAGCCCACTTGGTCATGGTGTATGATCTTTTTAATGTGTTGTTGGATTCTGATTGCTAGAATTTTGTTGAGGATTTTTGCATCTATGTTCATCAGTGATATTGGCCTGTAGTTTTCCTTTTTTGTGACATCTTTGTCAGGTTTTGGTATTAGGGTGATGGTGGCCTCATAGAATGAGTTTGGAAGTTTACCTTCCTCTGCAATTTTCTGGAAGAGTTTGAGGAGGATAGGTGTTAGCTCTTCTCGAAATTTTTGGTAGAATTCAGCTGTGAAGCTGTCCGGACCTGGGCTTTTGTTTGCTGGAAGATTTCTGATTACAGTTTCAATTTCTGTGCTTGTGATGGGTCTGTTAAGATTTTCTATTTCTTCCTGGTTCAGTTTTGGAAAATTGTACTTTTCTAAGAATTTGTCCATTTCTTCCACGTTGTCCATTTTATTGGCATACAACTGCTGATAGTAGTCTCTTATGATCCTTTGTATTTCTGTGTTGTCTGTTGTGATCTCTCCATTTTCATTTCTAATTTTATTGATTTGATTTTTCTCTCTTTGCTTCTTGATGAGTCTGGCTAATGGTTTGTCAATTTTATTTATCCTTTCCAAGAACCAGCTTTTGGCTTTGTTGATTTTTGCTATGGTCTCTTTTGTTTCTTTTGCATTTATTTCTGCCCTAATTTTTAAGATTTCTTTCCTTCTACTAACTCTGGGGTTCTCCAACTCTTCCTTTTCTAGTTGCTTTAGTTGCAGAGTTAGGTTATTTATTTGACTTTTTTCTTGTTTCTTGAGGTATGCCTGTATTGCTATGAACTTTCCTCTTAGCACTGCTTTTATAGTGTCCCACAGGTTTTGGGTTGTTGTGTTTTCATTTTCATTAGTTTCTATGCATATTTTGATTTCTTTTTTGATTTCTTCTGTGATTTGTTGGTTATTCAGAAGTGTGTTTTTCAACCTCCATATTGTGGAATTTTTAATAGTTTTTCTCCTGTAATTGAGATCTAATCTTAGTGCATTATGGTCAGAAAAGATGCTTGGAATGATTTCGATTTTTTTGAATTTATCAAGTTTAGATTTATGGCCCAGGATGTGATCTATCCTGGAGAAGGTTCCATGAGCACTTGAAAAAAAGGTGAAATTCATTGTTTTGGGGTGAAATGTCCTATAGATATCAATTAGGTCTAACTGATCTAATGTATCATTTAAAGTTTGCGTTTCTTTGTTAATTTTCTGTTTAGTTGATCTGTCCATAGGTATGAGTGGGGTATTAAAGTCTCCCACTATTATTGTGTTATTGTTGATTTTCCCTTTCATACTTGTTAGCATTTGTCTTACACATTGCGGGGCTCCTATATTGGGGGCATATATATTTATAATTGTTATATCTTCTTCTTGGATTGTTCCTTTGATCATTATGTAGTGGCCTTCTTTGTCTCTTTTCACAGCCTTTGTTTTAAAGTCTATTTTATCGGATATGAGTATTGCCACTCCTGCTTTCTTTTGGTCTCTATTTGCATGGTATATCTTTTTCCAGCCCTTCACTTTCAGTCTGTATGTGTCCCTTGTTTTGAGGTGGGTCTCTTGTAAGCAGCATATAGAGGGGTCTTGTTTTTGTATCCATTCGGCCAGTCTCTGTCTTTTGGTTGGGGCGTTCAACCCATTTACGTTTAAGGTAATTATTGATAAGTGTGATCCCTTTACCATTTACTTTATTGTTTTGGGTTCGAGTTTATACACCCTTTTCGTGTTTCCTGTCTAGAGAATATCCTTTAGAATTTGTTGGAGAGCTGGTTTGGTGGTGCTGAATTCTCTCAGCTTTTGCTTGTCTGGAAAGCTTTTGATTTCTCCTTCGTATTTGAATGAGATCCTTGCTGGGTACAGTATTCTGGGCTGTAGGGTATTGTCTTTCATCACTTTAAGTATGTCTTGCCATTCCCTCCTGGCCTGAAGAGTTTCTATTGAAAGATCAGCTGTTATCCTAATGGGAATCCCCTTGTGTGTTATTTGTTGTTTTTCCCTTGCTGCTTTTAATATTTGTTCTTTGTGTTTGATCTTTGTTAATTTGATTAATATGTGTCTTGGGGTGTTTCGCCTTGGGTTTATCCTATTTGGAACTCTCTGTGTTTCTTGGACTTGGGTGATTATTTCCTTCCCCATTTTAGGGAAGTTTTCAACTATTATCTCCTCAAGGATTTTCTCATGATCTTTCTTTCTGTCTTCTTCTTCTGGGACTCCTATAATTCGAATGTTGGAGCGTTTCATATTGTCCTGGAGGTCTCTGAGATTGTCCTCATTTCTTTTAATTCGTTGTTCTTGTTTCCTCTCTGATTCATTTATTTCTACCATTCTATCTTCTATTTCACTAATCCTATCTTCTGCCTCCGTTATTCTACTATTTGTTGCCTCCAGAGTGTTTCTGATCTCATTTATTGCATTATTCATTATATTTTGACTCTTTTTTATTTCTTCTAGGTCCTTGTTAAACCTTTCTTGCATCTTCTCAATCCTTGTCTCTAGCCTATTTATCTGTGATTCCATTTTGATTTCAAGATTTTGGATCATTTTCACTATCAATATTCGGAATTCCTTCTCCGGTAGATTCCCTACTTCTTCCACTTTTGTTTGGTTTGGTGGGCAACTCTCCTGTTCCTTTACCTGCTGTGTATTCCTCTGTCTCTTCATCTTGGTTATATTGCTGCGTTTGGGGTGGCCTTTTTATATTCTGGGAATTTGTGGAGTTCTCTTTATTATGGAGCTTCCTCACTGTGGGTGGGGTTCTATCAGTGGCTTGTCAAGGTTTCCTGGTTAGGGAGGCTTGTGTTGGAGTTTTGGTGGGTGGAGCTGGGTTTCTTCTCTCTGGAGTGCAATGGAGTGACCCGTAATGGGTTATGAGACATCAAAGGTTTTGGGATAATTTTGAGCTGCCTGTATATTGAAGCTCAGGGGAGTGTTCCTGTGTTGCTGGAGAATTTGCATGGTATGT
The DNA here is from genome assembly GCF_001704415.2 of Capra hircus. Classification (NCBI taxonomy): domain Eukaryota; kingdom Metazoa; phylum Chordata; class Mammalia; order Artiodactyla; family Bovidae; genus Capra; species Capra hircus. The sequence goes on from NC_030812.1 coordinate 13,920,472, forward strand.
CTTGTTTTGGAATTTGTTGGCCCTTAGGTGGAACTTGGTTTCGGTGTAGGTATGAAGGCATTAGATGGGCTCCTGTTGCTTAATGTTCCCTGAATTCAAGAGTTCTCTAATGTTTTCAGGCTTTGGATTTAAGCCTCCTGCTTCTGGTTTTCAGTTTTATTTTTACAGTAGCCTCTAGACTTCTCCATCTATACAGCACTGATGATAAAACATCTAGGTTAAAGATGAAAAGTTTCTCCACATTGAGGGACACTCAGAGGGGTTCACTGAGTTATAAGGAGAAGAGAAGATGGAGGGGGTAGTTAGAGGTAACTGGAATGAGATGCGGTGAGATCAAAAGAGAAGAGAGCAAGCTAGCCAGTAGTCACTTCCTTATGTGCGCTCTATAGTCTGGACCGCTCAGAGGTATTTACAGAGTTATACGGGGAAGAGGAGAGGGAGGAAGTAGACAGAGGTGACCAGGAGGATCAGAGAGAGGAATGAGTAGGAGAGAGACAAATCCTGCCAGTAACCTGTTCCTTAGGTGTTCTCCACCGTCTGGAACACACAGAGATTCACAGAGTTGGATAGAGGAGAGATGGGGGAGAAAAGAGACAGAGGCCACCTGGTGGAGAAAAAGGAGAGTCCAGAGGAGGAGAGAGTGGTCAAGCCAGTAATCTCGCTCTCAGGTAAACTGGGATAGTGAAGTTTGGATTTTTAAATGTACAAAATTGACCACAAAAACCTAAGAGCAAAGATTAAAAATCTAGAGTAGAGGTTGGATTTTCAAAGATACAATATTAGAGAGAAGCAGAAGGAAAAAGGAAGAAAGAAAGAAAAAAAAAAGAAAGAAAAAGAATTATTAAAAAACAAATAAACAAACAAACAATCAAAAAAAAAAAAAAGCCATCAACAACCATCCAAAGACTGTATATGGTGTTTGCCTTAAAAAAAAAAAAAAAAAAAAAAAGTCTTTTTAAAACAAACAAACAAACAAAAATATAGTAATAATAGGTTATAGAAATAAAAATTAGAGGAGAAATAGAAGACTTAACAATTAAAAAAAAGTTAGAAAAAAAAGCAAAAAAAAAAAAAAAAAAGGAATGATTTTAAAAATATTAAAAATATCTGGCCCTTTCTGGTGTAATGGGCCGTGTGGGATCACTTCCAAGGTGGTTCCCTCTGTTTAACTTCTTCTGTTTGCTGGCTTTTTAGGCTCACTAGTTTAGTTGCGCTGTGAGGAGGGGGGCTGCTGCTAACAAATAGCACTGTCGTGTGCACGCAGTATCTCTGCCCGGCTTGACCTGTCCTTTCTCGCGGCGCACAAACCGCTCCAGCTCTAGGATGCTCAGCCGGGAACCGTCTGGGGCCGGCCCTAGGCTGCGTGCACTTCCCCGGTCCAAGCCGCTCAGGTTCGGTGCTCAGGCAGCCCTCAGAGGCACAGATTCGGCTGGAACTGCGCTTTGTGCCCTTCCCAGGTCCGAGTAGCTCAGGAGTTTGGCGAGCGCGATCGCCGCGGCTTGTCACCTTTTCTGCCGCTGCTGCTCAGCTTTCTGGGCAGACCGCTGGCGCACCCCGTGCGGTAGATTGTGACTGTCCAGCACCCCCAGAAGTCTTAGCAAAGGAGCTTGCTTGCAGTTAGGTCCCGAGTCTGCAATTGCCCCTTTCCAGTCCTTACGACTCTGGCTGCCTGTCCCCGGCGGGGGATGGTCTGCAGCCGGCTTTTCCGGTTCCGTCCTTTGTTCTGTGCTCGGTCCTGGCGGTGTCTTATGTTTGAGCTTTTCGCGTGGTAGCTATCCCACAGTCTGGTTTGCTAGCCCACGTTAGATCGTTCTGGTTGCGCGTGGGGCGTTTCTGCCCGATTCTTAGAAAGCTCTGCAGCCCGCGCCTCCCGCGCGTCCCTGCCCTGCCCCCACTTCCCAGTGGCGGATGCAGGCGTCTGTGCTGCTTTTCCGCTGGGGGAGTTACTGTTGGGCTTGTAATCTGTTGGTTTTAATTATTTATCTATTTTTCCTTCCTGTTATGTTGCCCTCTGTGTTTCCAAGGCTCGCCACAGACTCGGCAGGGAGAGTGTTTCCTGGTGTTTGGAAACCTCTCTTCTTAAAATTCCCTTCCCGGGACGGGCTTCCCTTCCCGGGACGGAGCTCCCTCCCCACCTCCTTTGTCTCCTTTTCGTCTTTTATATTTTTTCCTACCTGTTTTTGAAGACAATGATCTGCTTTTCTGGTTGCCTGATGTCCTCTGCCAGCCTACAGAAGTTGTTTTGTGAAGTTTGCTCGGCGTTGAAATGTTCTTTTGAGGAATTTGTGAGGGAGAAAGTGGTCTTGCCGTCCTATTCCTCCGCCATCTTTCCCTCTCCCCCCGGTCTTCTTTTTAAAATAAACTTATTTTGAAGGATTTCTTCCCCATTTCCTCACACAGTTGGGTATAGGTAAAAGTTAATTTAAAGTTGAGACCTAATAACCAAAGCCATTTAATAATCCTACCTCCATCAATGTGAAAGAGACCTGTGACCTCTTAAACTTTTCTGATAAATGGAATCATAGCACCTGGATCAGAGCACATGTTCTATCCATGTTGTTACATGTATCAGTAGTTTAGTACTTTAAATTACTGTGCTACATTCCACTATATAAATACATACAGTGGAATTTGCATGCTCCTGTTTATGGAAATCTAGTTTGTTTCCAAGTCTGAGAGAATATGAGTATGGCTATTACGACAATTCCTACGTAAATTGTTTTCTGAATTTATATGCTCATTCAGTTCAGTTCAGTTCAGTTCAGTCACTCAGTCGTGTCCAACTCTTTGTGACCCCATGAATCGCAGTATGTCAGGCCTCCTTGTCCATCACCATCTCCCAGAGTTCACTCAAACTCACGTCCATCAAGTTGGTAATGCCATCTGGCCATCTCATCCTCTGTCATCCCCTTTTCCTCCTCCCCCAATCCCTCCCAGCATCAGAGGCTTTTCCAATATTTGTTAAATATGTAGAACAGAGATCAAATTGCCAATACCCACTGGATCACAGAGAAAGCAATAGAATTACAGAAAAAGATCTACTTATGCTTCACCAGCTATGCTAAAGCCTTTGACTACGTGGATCACAGCAAACTGTGGAAAATTCTTAGAGATAGGAATACCAGACTACCTTACCTGCCTCCTGAGAAATCTGTATACAGGTCAAGAAGCAACAGTTAGAACCAGACATGGAACAACAGAATGGTTCAAAATTGGGAAAGGAGTATGTCAAGTCTCCTTTATTGTCAACCTGCTTACTTAAGCTATATGCAGAGTACATCATGCAAAATGGCCAGCTGGATGGAGCACCTGCTGGAATCAAGACTGCCAGGAAAAACATCAATAACCTTAGATATGCAGATAACACCACCCTTATGTCAGAAAGTGAAGAGGAACTAAAGAGCCTCTTGATGAAGGTGAAATGAGAGTGAAAAGGCTGGCTTTAAAATGCAACATTCAAAAAATGGAGATCATGACATCCAGTCCCATCACTTCTTGGCAAATAGATGGAGAAACAGTGGAAACACTGGCTGACTTTATTTTCTTGAGCTCCAAAAGCACTGCAGATGGTGACTGTATCCATGAAATTAAAAGAAGCTTGCTCCTTTGAAGAAAAGTTGTGACCAACTTAGATAGCATATTAAAAAGCAGAGACATTACTTTGCCAACAAAGGTTGGTCTTGTCAAGGCTATGGTTTTTCCAGTAGTCATGTACGGCTGTGAGAGTTAGACCATAAAGAAGGCTGAATGCTGAAGAATTGATGCTTTTGAACTGTGGTGTTGGAGAAGACTCTTGAGGGTACCTTGGACAGCAAAGAGATCCAACCAGTCAATCCTAAAGGAAATACATCCTGAATACTCATTAGAAGGACTAATGCTGAAACTGAAGCTCCAATACATTGGCCATCTGATATGGAGAGCCAACTCATTGGAAAAGACCCTGATGCTGGGAAAGATTGAAGGCAGGAGGAGAAGGGGATGACAGAAGACTAGATAGATGGATGGTATCTCAGATTCAATGGACGTGAGTTTGATCAAGCCCTGGGAGATGGAGAAGGACAGCAACGTCTGGCATGCTGAAGTCCATGGGGTCACAAAGAGTCAGACACAGCTGAGCAACTGAACAAAAACAAATGGAGAACAGAAATTCCTAAATTGCTTAATTTCTTTCAAGAAATTACTAAACTCTTTTCCAAAGTGGTTGTGTTAATTTAGAGTACAGACAAAATATCAGAGTTGCAGTTACTCCTTCAACCTTTCTGAAATTTGATGTTGTCAATTTGTTTTTTCATTTTAACTTGTGTAGTGATATTTTAGTATAGTTTTAATTTGTAAGTCCCTAATAATGTTCAGTACATTTTTATATTCCTTGGCCACTTGTATATACTATTTTGGAAAATGTTGGTTTGATTCTTCTTCAATTTTTGAAAATCTGCATAGTTGGGCTTTTATTTTTGAAATGCAGGTATTTTTTAATATTTTTTCAATAAAAATCTTTTTCAGATATTACTGTTTCAAATATTCTCTCCAAAAATGTAAATAATTTATTTATTATTTTTATGATATTTCTTTTCTTTTCTGATGATCTGAAAATTTTAATCTTCATACAACCTAACTTTCTTGACAGAAATGTATAGTTTATGCCTATTATATACCATAAAACTTCATTGCCTAACCCAATGTCTCAAAGATTTTCTCCAGTGTTACATTCCATAAATTGTGTTTTTTAATTCTTATGTTGAGCTCCATAATTCATCACACATTATTTCTCACCTGTGATATAAAAATGGGAGGGTGAGATTATCTTGTAGTGACAGCCTATTGTTCCAATACCATTTTTGGAAGAGATTTCTCCTTTACACATCAAATTGTTTTAACCCTTCTTTTATTGCTGTTGTTGGTATTTTATATACAGTTGATATTTGATTTCTTATTATTGAGCTCGATCGTCAAACTCTGGAAGCAAGAGTAAGGGATCAAGTGAAAAAGTATATATTAATAGTTTACTAAACTGTTAGTAATATCTTGGAATTTAGGAAGTCTTCATTGCTCCTGTACACAAAATTGATCTTTTGCACTTGCTGGAGGAAAGAAAGACTCAAGCAGTAGTTGTTTTAGATATTGATTTCAGGTATTAGAATTAAAATATAAGAAGGAGAATTTATTATTCCAAAGTGAGTTTGTCACAGCTGCTTACCTCAATTCTTCATTTATTCTTTAATTTCTTAATCATGTCATATATTTACTTAACCCTATTGTGTATGAGTAACTATGTGACGCTGGCTTATAAAAGAAGAAAGAACATCCGCTACCCACATGATACTGTTTATTTTAACTAACTTGTTTGATTATTTTCCCCTAAATTTTTCTTAGGATGTACATTTTGCATGACCTTTTCTTTAAAAATGAGTTCTAGCGCTTAAGAAGACTCTCCCTCAATATGTAGACAGAGCTAATTCAGAGATAAAACAGGATAAAAAGAGTAAAAGCTAGTTCCTTAAAAGGAGAACAGTATTTCAGAAAACAAGGATACATCTTTCAAGAAGCAGTGATAATCAACAGAATAAAATATTGCACACACTAATCAAAGCTATGACAAACCTACACAGCATATTAAAAAGCAGAAACATCACTTTACCAACAAAGGTCCATCTAATCAAAGCTATGGTGTTTCCAGTAGTCATATACAGATGTCAGAGTTGGGCCATAAAGAAGGTTGAGCTCTGGAGAATTGACGGTTTCGAATTGTTGTGCTAGATAAGACTCTTGAGAGCCCCTTGGACCTTAAGAAGATCAAGGATGTCAATCCTAAAGGAAATCAACCCTGACTATTCACTGGAACTGTTAGAGGAGGCACACTGACTGAAACCGCCCACCCTGGCCAGGCACCATAGCATCCATTTGCATGAGCTGTTTTATGACAGGAGGTCCTGGTAAGGAACACGGAGCTAAGAAGCTACCACCAACAGGAAGAGTTCGGGAAAGGTCAAAAGCAGACACCACTTGTTCAACCATCTCCCAGAATCTTTCTCTGGTGTCCATCTTGGCTGAACAAGGCACGTACCACCAGGAAGAACTCTGAGTAAGAATGATTGGCTAAAGACAACAGGGAAACTAATCCCATCACCATAAAATCAGAGACTGCAAGCCACGTGGCAGAGCTGTTCTGGGTTCCCTTACCCTACTACTCTCCACCCAGGTGCCCTTTCGCAATAAAGTCTCTTGCTTTGTTAGCACATGTGTCTCCTCGGACAATTCATTTCTGAGTGTTAGACAATTAGTGTTAGGCCCAATTTTGGGCCTTGACAGGGGTCCCCCTTCCTGCAACAGAAGGACTGATGCTGAAGCTAAAGCTCCAATACTCTGGCCACCTGATGTGAAGAGGCAACTCATGGAAATAGATCCTGATGCTGGAAAAGATCGAAGGCAAAGGAGAAGGAGGCAGGAGGATGAGATAGTTGGATGGCATCATTGACTCAATAAACATGAATCTGAGCAAACTCTGGGAGATAGTGAAGGGCAGAGAAGCCTGGCATGCTGCATCCCCTGGTGTCACAAAGAGTTGGACACAACTTAGCAATTGAACAAAGAACAACAATCAAATAGAAAAAGAATGACTCAATTAAACACACACACACACACTATGAATACAACAGGATAGCATTGGAAAACTCAAATGTAATTTTATGAAGATTATGACAAATGATACCATATGTCACATGTAGGACAGGGGAGAGACACATGACAAGGACTATTCACAAAATCTTTCTTCCAGCAGTGTTTCAGAGCCAGTTTGCAAGCTGGCTTCAGTTAAGTTCAGTCGCTCAGTCATGTCCAACTCTTTGTGACCCCACAGACTGCAGCACGCCAGGCCTCCTTGTCCATCACCAACTCCTGGAGTTTACTCAAACTCACCTCCATTGAGTCGGTGATGCCATCCAACCATCTCATTCTTTGTCCTTCCCTTCTCCTGTCTTCAATCGTTCCCAGCATCAAGGTCTTTTCTAATAAGTCAGTTCTTCACATCAGGTGGCCAAGGTATTGGAGTTTCAAAATTGGTGCTTCCAATGAATATTCAGGAATTCAGGACTGATTTCCTGAATTCAGGATGAACTGGTTGGATCTCCTTGTGCTCTCAGGGACTCTCAAGAGTCTCCTACACCACAGTTCAAAAACATCAATTATTCAGAGCACAGCTTTCTTTATAGTCCAACTCTCACATCCATACATGACCACTGAAAATACCATAAGCTTGACTAGAGGGACATTTGCTGGCAAAGTAATGTTTCTGCTTTTTAATATGCTGTCTAGGATGGTCAAAACTTTTCTTCCAAGGACCAAGCATCTTTTAATTTCATGGCTGCAGTCACTATCTGCAGTGATTTGGGAGCCCAAAAAAATAGTCTGTAACTGTTCTCACTGTTTCCCGATCAATTTGCAAGCTAGCTACTCATTTGATATTTGGAAGACACTAGTCTTTCTCCAGAAGAAAAAACACAAACACATGAGCTTTGCAACATCTCCTACGAAGCCTTTTGCCTAAATACCTGGGAAAATCTTGTGCTTAAGGATATGTGGTATCTTTCTGATTCCCTAAAAAAATCTCTTTAAATCTGAAAATTAATAGCAATTTTCTTGACCTTTTCCCCTCTAGCCCTCCCAACAATTTGTAAGCAAATCATTATTTTAATCAGATCAATTCTTGCTTAAAATACTTATGGTATTTATTGCTTTTTGACCTAACTATGAACCCAACTGGAAGTAAAATAAAGTTTATTTAATTATAGAAAGTAAATGTAAGAAATACTTCTAATAGAAGTAAATGAATAGGTATATCAACATAACATTTTAATATTAATGGAAGGCAATATAATCCAAGTGGCCTACAAGTTAACATGCATAATGTCAAGCAGACAGTAGGCAAAAATGACTAGTTAAGCAGAGACACAGGAAAATATGATAATCAGGAAAAATTAATAAATATAAACTGACATGAAAATGATTCAGATATATAAATAGCTAAGAAAAACTTTGTCAACTGTAACAAAGCATGCATAAATTTTGAGAGACAAGATAGACATAATAAGAAAATACTTGGGGAACCTCAACAGAGAAAAGAAAACTAAAATAACCAAAAAATAATCATTAGACATTACAGAATTGAAAGTACAAAAGATGATACAACAACAACAAAGTTATTTTTTTTGTTGTTGTTGAGGGGTTTAACACAACAATGGAAATAAGAAAAAAGTGGATTTCATGATTTTGAAGGTAGATTATTTAAATTCATTTACTTTGAAGACAAGAAAAAAATTAAAAATAAAAATATTGAAGAACTTTACTGTGTCTCATTGATTTGGGGGACAAAACTAGGAAGAGAGCCCTCACCAGAAACCAGATTTATGGGACCATGACTATGAACTTATGACACATGAAAAAAATCAATATCTCTTGTTTAAGTCACCCAATAATGTCTCTGTTATAGCAGCCAGAGAAGACTAATACTCCTTATGAAATACACATATTAGAAATATTTCATAAAACTAAAAAATAAATTATGTGCTAATAACTATGTGAAAATATGTGCAAAACTGCATTCTTTTTTGTTATTCTAATTTCTGGGTTAAAAAATGTATGTAAGATTAAATCTACCCCCTTGTCAAAACTTTAAATGTATAGTAAAGTGCTATTAACTATATGCATATTGTTATACAGTAGATTACTAGAACTTTTCTGTCTTGCTTGACAGAAACCCTATACCCATTGAACAGAAGCTCATTCTTCTGTTGACCCACATCTTTGGCAACAATTCTACTTTCTGCTTCTGTGAACTTTGACTCTTTTTGATACCCCTTATAAGTGGAATCATGCATTGTTTTAGCATATGACTGGATTCCTCCATTTTTAAGGCTAACTGATATTCCATTGCATGTATATATCATATTTTCTTTATTCATTCAGTAATTGATGGATGTTTAGGTTGACATACAAATGACCAACAAGCATATTAAAACACGCTCAACATCATGAATCATCAGGGAAATGCAGAGCAAAACTAAGGAAATATTACCTCATACATGTTTGGATAGCTGTTATTATAAAACCATTGGAAACAATGAATGGTTGTGAGGTTATGGAGAATTCATAACCCCTGTGCACTGTAGTGGAAATGTAAAATGGTGCAGCCACTGTTTAAAATAGAATGGAGATTCCTCAAAAAAAATTAAAAATAAAACTAACATATAATCCAGCAATCACACTTCTAGGTATTTCTCCAAAAAAATTGAAAACAGGATTTCGATGAGATATGCACACTTCCATTTTCACTGAAGCATTATTCATAACAGCCAAAAGATGAAAAATGTCTATATATTTAACTGTACATTTTTGAAATTGTTGTGTGTAGATCCTCTGTAGACATTATTTTATATAAAGTTTCTCTCCTTCCAAAGTAGAGTTTTGCATCAGAAATTACTTCATTTCTGTCAAAATTTTCTTAATATGAAAGATTTAGAAGATGAAATATATGATTGAAAGATGACTTTTAAATCCATGAAAGCAGAGGCTTAAATAGAAGCAAAATTTGTGCTATCCTAATGTACCACATGCCATAGCTCTAAGCTTATTTCTGTTTTTTCTCAAAATATACAAAGTTCCATATATCTTATAATTACCGTTCTACATAGTTCAGTAATTTAATTATCATTTATGCAAAGGATAAAGCTTCGGATTTTATGTGTGCACAAACAACCAATTTACTGATATCTAACTTATACATAGATATAGATATATACTATAGAAATGATAGATTGTATTTGCGAACTGCACTAATATTTTCCATTATTTTACCTTAGTTTGCTGCATGTAAGTTCTGTCAGTCTTACTGTCATGGAAACTGATTCCCCATTGTAATCACTGCTGGTGTAAAACACAGCTGCCTAACAAATGTACACTGGAATGGTCTGCTTTTAGCATCTGTTAAATCTCAGCACAGTGTTTAACTGCTCTTTTTAGAGAGCATCAATCATGGAAGAGTGAGACAGAATTAAAGAGTTTAGCCCTGCTTGGCTCCCTTTGTATCTAATTTAGGCATGCATGACCCATTGCATTCATTGTTGTGCTTACAACAGCTGTTTCTTATTATTAAGAAAAGCAGCTTTGCGTGCAGAACATAAAACAATAAATGTTAGCCATGTGGATACAGTACATTTGCTTCTCAAGGTTATAAATATACACTTAATAAAAAAGTAAGGTGATGCTCACCATATTTCACAGAGAACAAGTGGTACCACTTCAGGCAATAAAGTCTAACACCTCCTGATCAAAAAAACCAAAATACTGAATCTAACAATTCCTATCACTGCAAAAATAATTGTAATGAATAAAATTATGAGCCAGAATGGATTGGGTGCTTCAGAATTATGCTTCAGAAAGATCATCTCTAATGATTTTTCCTAGAATTCCACCTAATTTAGCTTCTAGAGACTATTAAGTATAGAAATTATAAAAGTGTTAAGTGAATACAAGGATTTATGCTTCAAAAAATGCACTTATTTTATGTACATGTGTGTATATTTACAGAAACATTTTGAGAACACTTTTTTCAGTATTTTGCCCATTTTTCAATGTGAAACTCTAATGCTTTAATGATGGTAACAAATAACTACATTATTAAACTACCATTTATATAATGGTAACAAATAACTACTAGGTTGAAAATTAATCCTATACTTCTATAATTTCTTTCAAGTTGAAAGTTCATATATTAAAAATCCTAGAGGTGACGTAAGGACTTCCTTAATTAGTTAACTTATCAATAGTAGAGGTCAAAATAAAAACTATGTCATCAAAATTATGACAAATTTTTAAAAGACTATCATTATATTTTATGTAATCTCTCAAACTAAACGTCAGTATGTTTCTAAGTAGATTTTGCTGATTCTTATTGGTGAGGTGCCTATATAAGAAAATATTTCCTTTTAATTTTTAGTAAAATTTTGCATGGCTACAAGGAACTTCCCTGGTGGCTCAGATGGTGAAGTGTCTGCCTGCAATACAGGAGACCTGGGTTCAATCCCTGGGTTGGCAATATCTCCTGGAGAAGGAAATGGCAATCCACTCCAGTATTCCTGCCTGGAGAATCCCAGCGATGGGGGAGTTTGGTAGGCTACAGTCCATGGAGTCGCAAAGAGTCAGACATGACTGAGCGACTTCACTTCACTTCACTTCAAGGAGTTCAATAAGTTAATAATTCATTTTCTTTCTTTTTTGATGCAAATGATAATCTATCTCCAGCAGTCTTTTGTTCTGAGTTCTCTTTAAAATTCGCTTATCCAAATTACTTCCCTGTACCCTTTTAGGGTAATAGTTTATCTTTTAAAATTTCCAAAATACCTCATTTGTTACACTTTCTTTTTTCATTTACTTTCTCTATACAGACCTATTATAGGAATATTTGAAATCTTTACATTTTGGCTTCAGAATCTCTGTAATATACTACTGGTATGTAGTCTGTGAACTCTTCAAAACCAAGGACTATGTGAAACCTTGGGTCATAGTGGACTGAAAGTAAAAATGAAGTCATGTGACGGCAAAGTTTATCTTTTTGCAACCATTATTACAAATAATATTTCCTCTCCATCTTCTCTTTTCTTGTCTTTCAGAGCCTAAAGGGTTTGTTTAACGAGTGTCATAAGAAAAACCTCTTCGTCCGGTCAGATGGCTATTATCCACATAGAACTTGGGTTTTGTCCCTCCACCTACCAAAGTCCTCTGTACCTGGACTTGAACTGGGCTGAAGAGAATAGACTACCCCCACCTTCCCCAATCTTCATATCATCCTCTCTTATATTGTTGCCCAAGAAGTTTGTCTGAAAACAGTTGCCTCCTTTTTAAGTTGTTGCACCTCTCTCTTTCCCTGAATTCAGGTTTACGTTCATAATGCTGGGATAATGACACATTTAAATGAGAAACATGAAGCTTTATCCCTTTGGAAAAAATGAAACAGACCACTGAGGGAGCTTTATTGAATTATTTTCCTTCTGATGACTAAGAATTTTATTTATTTATCTTTTTACTAGATATTATTTCTTTTTTTTGTTACTGTATTTTATTTTATTTATTTTTATTTTTTTAAATTTTAAAATCTTTAATTCTTACATGCGTTCCCAAACATGAACGCCCCTCCCACCGCCCTCCCCATAACATCTCTCTGGGTCATCCCCATGCACCAGCTCCAAGCATGCTATATCCTACATCAGACATAGACTGGCGATTCAATTCTTACATGATAGTATACATGTTAGAATGTCATTCTCCCAAATCATCCCACCCTCTCCCTCTCCCTCTGAGTCCAAAAGTCCATTATACACATCTGTGTCTCTTTCCCTGTCTTGCATACAGGGTCATCATTGCCATCTTCCTAAATTCCATATATATGTGTTAGTATACTGTATTGGTGTTTTTCTTTCTGGCTTACTTCACTCTGTATAATCGGCTCCAGTTTCATCCATCTCATCAGAACTGATTCAAATGAATTCTTTTTAATGGCTGAGTAATACTCCATTGTGTATATGTACCACTGCTTTCTTATCCATTCATCTGCTGATGGACATCTAGGTTGTTTCCATGTCCTGGCTATTATAAACAGTGCTGTGATGAACATTGGGGTACATGTGTCTCTTTCAATTCTGGTTTCCTCGGTGTGTATGCCCAGCAGTGGGATTGCTGGGTCATAAGGTAGTTCTATTTGCAATTTTTTAAGGAATCTCCACACTGTTCTCCATAGTGGCTGTACTAGTTTGTATTCCCACCAACAGTGTAGGAGGGTTCCCTTTTCTCCACACCCTCTCCAGCATTTATTGCTTGCAGATTTTTGGATCGCAGCCATTCTGACTGGTGTGAAGTGGTACCTCATTGTGGTTTTGATTTGCATTTCTCTAATAATGAGTGATGTTTAGCATCTTTTCATGTGTTTGTTAGCCATCCGTATGTCTTCTTTGGAGAAATGTCTATATAGTTCTTTGGCCCATTTTTTGATTGGGTCGTTTATTTTTCTGGAATTGAGCTGCATAAGTTGCTTGTATATTTTTGAGATTAGTTGTCTGTCTGTTGCTTCATTTGCTATTATTTTCTCCCATTCAGAAGGCTGTCTTTTCACCTTGCTTATATTTTCCTTTGTTGTACAGAAGCTTTTAATTTTAATTAGATCCCATTTGTTTATTTTTGCTTTTATTTCCAGAATTCTGGGAGGTGGATCATAGAGGATCCTGCTGTGATTTATGTCTGAGAGTGTTTTGCCTATGTTCTCCTCTAGGAGTTTTATAGTTTCTGATCTTACATTTAGATCTTTAACCCATTTTGAGTTTATTTTTGTGTGGGGTGTTAGAAAGTGATCTAGTTTCATTCTTTTACAAGTGGTTGACCAGTTTTCCCAGCACCACTTGTTAAAGAGATTGTCTTTACTCCATTGTATATTCTTGCCTCCTTTGTCAAAGATAAGGTGTCCATATGTGTGTGGATTGATCTCTGGGCTTTCTATTTTGTTCCATTGATCTATATGTCTGTCTTTGTGCCAGTGCCATACTGTCTTGATGACTGTGGCTTTGTAGTAGAGCCTGAAGTCAGGCAAGTTGATTCCTCCAGTTCCATTCTTCTTTCTCAAGATTGCTTTGGCAATTCGAGGTTTTTTGTATTTCCATACAAATCTTGAAATTATTTGTTCTAGTTCTGTGAAAAATGTGGCTGGTAGCTTGGTAGGGATTGCATTGAATTTGTAAATTGCTTTGGGTAGTATACTCATTTTCACTATATTGATTCTTCCGATCCATGAACATGGTATATTTCTCCATCTATTAGTGTCCTCTTTGATTTCTTTCATCAGTGTTTTATAGTTTTCTATATATAGGTCTTTAGTTTCTTTAGGTAGATATATTCCTAAGTATTTTATTCTTTTCGTTGCAATGGTGAATGGAATTGTTTCCTTAATTTCTTTTTCTACTTTCTCATTATTCGTGTATAGGAATGCAAGGGATTTCTGTGTGTTGATTTTATATCCTGCAACTTTACTATATTCATTGATTAGCTCTAGTAATTTTCTGGTGGAGTCTTTAGGGTTTTCCATGTAGAGGATCATGTCATCTGCAAACAGTGAGAGTTTTACTTCTTCTTTTCCAATTTGGATTCCTTTTATTTCTTTTTCTGCTCTAATTGCTGTGGCCAAAACTTCCAGAACTATGTTGAATAGTAGCGGTGAAAGTGGACACCGCTTGTCTTGTTCCTGACTTTAGCGGAAATGCTTTCAATTTTTCACCATTGAGGATAATGTTTGCTGTGGGTTTGTCATAGATAGCTTTTATTATGTTGAGGTATGTTCCTTCTATTCCTGCTTTCTGGAGAGTTTTTATCATAAATGGATGTTGAATTTTGTCAAAGGCCTTCTCTGCATCTATTGAGATAATCATATGGTTTTTATTTTTCAGTTTGTTAATGTGGTGAATTACATTGATTGATTTGCGGATATTGAAGAATCCTTGCATCCCTGGGATAAAGCCCATTTGGTCATGGTGTATGATCTTTTTAATGTGTTGTTGGATTCTGATTGCTAGAATTTTGTTGAGGATTTTTGCATCTATGTTCATCAGTGATATTGGCCTGTAGTTTTCTTTTTTTGTGACATCTTTGTCAGGTTTTGGTATTAGGGTGATGGTGGCCTCATAGAATGAGTTTGGAAGTTTACCTTCCTCTGCAATTTTCTGGAAGAGTTTGAGGAGGATAGGTGTTAGCTCCTCTCGAAATTTTTGGTAGAATTCAGCAGTGAAGCCGTCTGGACCTGGGCTTTTGTTTGCTGGAAGATTTCTGATTACAGTTTCAATTTCCGTGCTTGTGATGGGTCTGTGAAGATTTTCTATTTCTTCCTGGTTCAGTTTTGGAAAATTGTACTTTTCTAAGAATTTGTCCATTTCTTCCACATTGTCCATTTTATAGGCATACAATTGCTGATAGTAGTCTCTTATGATCCTTTGTATTTCTGTGTTGTCTGTTGTGATCTCTCCATTTTCATTTCTAATTTTATTGATTTCATTTTTCTCTCTTTGCTTCTTGATGAGTCTGGCTAATGGTTTGTCAATTTTATTTATCCTTTCAAAGAACCAGCTTTTGGCTTTGTTGATTTTTGCTATGGTCTCTTTGGTTTCTTTTGCATTTATTTCTGCCCTAATTTTTAAGATTTCTTTCCTTCTACTAACTCTGGTGTTCTCCAACTCTTCCTTTTCTAGTTGCTTTAGTTGTAGAGTTAGGTTATTTATTTGACTTTTTTCTTGTTTCTTGAGGTATGCCTGTATTGCTATGAACTTTCCTCTTAGCACTGCTTTTATAGTGTCCCACAGGTTTTGGGTTGTTGTGTTTTCATTTTCATTAGTTTCTATGCATATTTTGATTTCTTTTTTGATTTCTTCTGTGATTTGTTGGTTATTCAGAAGTGTGTTGTTCAACCTCCATATGTTGGAATTTTTAATAGTTTTTCTCCTGTAATTGAGATCTAATCTTAATGCATTATGGTCAGAAAAGATGCTTGGAATGATTTCAATTTTTTTGAATTTATCAAGTTTAGATTTATGGCCCAGGATGTGATCTATCCTGGAGAAGGTTCCATGAGCACTTGAAAAAAAGGTGAAATTCATTGTTTTGGGGTGAAATGTCCTATAGATATCAATTAGGTCTAACTGATCTAATGAATCATTTAAAGTTTGGGTTTCTTTGTTAATTTTCTGTTTAGTTGATCTGTCCATAGGTGTGAGTGGGGTATTAAAGTCTCCCACTATTATTGTGTTATTGTTGATTTCCCCTTTCATACTTGTTATCATTTCTCTTACATATTGCGTTGCTCCTATATTGGGGGCATATATATTTATAATTGTTATATCTTCTTCTTGGATTGTTCCTTTGATCATTATGTAGTGGCCTTCTTTGTCTCTTTTCACAGCCTTTGTTTTAAAGTCTATTTTATCGGATATGAGTATTGCCACTCCTGCTTTCTTTTGGTCTCTGTTTGCGTGGTATATCTTTTTCCAGCCCTTCACTTTCAGTCTGTATGTGTCCCTTGTTTTGAGGTGGGTCTCTTGTAAGCAGCATATAGAGGGGTCTTGTTTTTGTATCCATTCGGCCAGTCTTTGTCTTTTGGTTGGGGCGTTCAACCCATTTACGTTTAAGGTGATTATTGATAAGTATGATCCCGTTACCATTTACTTTATTGTTTTGGGTTTGGGTTTATACACCATTTTCATGTTTCCTGTCTAGAGGATATCCTTTAGAATTTGTTGGAGAGCTGGTTTGGTGGTGCTGAATTCTCTCAGCTTTTGCTTGTCTGGAAAGCTTTTGATTTCTCCTTCGTATTTGAATGAGATCCTTGCTGGATACAGTAATCTGGGCTGTAGGTTATTGTCTTTCATCACTTTAAGTATGTCTTGCCATTCCCTCCTGACCTGAAGAGTTTCTATTGAAAGATCAGCTGTTATCCTAATGGGAATCCCCTTGTGTGTTATTTGTTGTTTTTCCCTTGCTGCTTTTAATATTTGTTCTTTGTGTTTGATCTTTGTTAATTTGATTAATATGTGTCTTGGGGTGTTTCGCCTTGGGTTTATCCTATTTGGAACTCTCTGTGTTTCTTGGACTTGGGTGATTATTTCCTTCCCCATTTTAGGGAAGTTTTCAACTATTATCTCCTCAAGGATTTTCTCATGATCTTTCTTTCTGTCTTCTTCTTCTGGGACTCCTATAATTCGAATGTTGGAGCGTTTCATATCGTCCTGGAGGTCTCTGAGATTGTCCTCATTTCTTTTAATTCGTTGTTCTTGTTTCCTCTCTGATTCATTTATTTCTACCATTCTATCTTCTATTTCACTAATCCTATCTTCTGCCTCCGTTATTCTACTATTTGTTGCCTGCAGAGTGTTTCTGATCTCATTTATTGCGTTATTCATTATATTTTGACTCTTTTTTATTTCTTCTAGATCCTTGTTAAACCTTTCTTGCATCTTCTCAATCCTTGTCTCTAGGCTATTTATCTGTGTTTCCATTTTGATTTCAAGATTTTGGAGCATTTTCACTATCAATATTCGGAATTCCTTCTCCGGTAGATTCCCTACTTCTTCCTCTTTTGTTTGGTTTGGTGGGCAACTCTCCTGTTCCTTTACCAGCTGAGTATTCCTCTGTCTCTTCATCTTGGTTATATTGCTGCGTTTGGGGTGGCCTTTTTATATTCTGGTAATTTGTGGAGTTCTCTTTATTATGGAGCTTCCTCACTTTGGGTGGGGTTCTATCAGTGGCTTGTCAAGGTTTCCTGGTTAGGGAGGCTTGTGTTGGAGTTTTGGTGGGTGGAGCTGGGTTTCTTCTCTCTGGAGTGCAGTGGAGTGACCCGTAATGGGTTATGAGACATCAACGGTTTTGGGATAATTTTGAGCTGCCTGTATATTGAAGCTCAGGGGAGTGTTCCTGTGTTGCTGGAGAATTAGCGTGGTATGTCTTGTTTTGGAACTTGTTGGCCCTTGGGTGGAGCTTGGTTTTGGTGTAGGTATGAAGGCATTTGATGAGCTCCTATTGCTTAATGTTCCCTGAATTCAAGAGTTCTCTAATGTTTTCAGGCTTTGGATTTAAGCTTCCTGCTTCTGGTTTTCAGTTTTATTTTTACAGTAGCCTCTAGACTTCTCCATCTATACAGCACCGATGATAAAACATCTAGGTTAAAGATGAAAAGTTTCTCCACATTGAGGGACACTCAGAGAGGTTCACTGAGTTACAAGGAGAAGATAAGATGGAGGGGGTAGTTAGAGGTAACTGGAATGAGATGCGGTGAGATCAAGAGAGGAGAGAGCAAGCTAGTCAGTAGTCACTTCCTTATGTGCGCTCTATACTCTGGACCACTCAGAGGTATTTACAGAGTTATACTGGGAAGAGGAGAGGGAGGAAGTAGACAGAGGTGACCAGGAGGATAAGAGAGAGGAATGAGTAGGAGAGAGACAAATCCTGCCAGTAACCAGTTCCTTAGGTGTTCTCTACCGTCTGGAACACACAGAGATTCACAGAGTTGGATAGAGAAGAGATGGGGGAGAAAAGAGACAGAGGCCACCTGGTGGAGAAAAAGGAGAGTCCAGAGGAGGAGAGAGTGGTCAAGCCAGTAATCTCGCTCTCAGGTAAACTTGGGTAGTGAAGGTTGGGTTTTTAAATGTACAAAATTGACAACAAAAACCTAAGAGCAAAGATTAAAAATCTAGAGTAGAGGTTGGATTTTCAAAGATACAATATTAAAGAAAAGCAGAAGGAAAAAGGAAGAAAGAAAAAAAAATTATTAAAAAACAAACAAACAAACAAAAGAAAAAAAAAAAAAACACACCAACAACCATCCAAAGAGTATATATGGTGTTTGCCTTAAAAAAAAAAAAATAGTAATAATAGGTTATAGAAATAAAAATTAGATGAGAAGTAGAAGACTTAACAATTAAAAAAAGCTAGAAAAAAAAGAAAAAAAAACAAAAAAGCAAAAAGCAAAAAAAAAAAAAAGGAATGATTTTAAAAATATTAAAAATATATCTAGCCCTTCTCTGATGTTATGGGCCGTGTGGGCTCACTTCCAAGGTGGTTCCCTCTGTTTAACTTCTTCTGTTTGCTGGTTTTTTAGGCTCACTAGTTCAGTCACGCTGTGGGGAGGGGGGATGCTGCAAACACACAGCACTGTCGTGTGCACACCGCATATCAGCCCCACTTGACCTGTCCTTTCTCGTGGCGCACAAACCGCTCCGGCTCTACGATGCTCAGCCGGGAACCGTCTGGGGCCGGCCCTAGGCTGCGTGCACTTCCCCGGTCCAAGCCGCTCAGGTTCGGCGCTCAGGCAGCCCTCAGAGGCACAGATTCAGCTGGGACTGCGCTTTGTGCCCTTCCCAGGTCCGAGTAGCTCAGGAGTTTGGCGAGCGCGATCGCCGCGGCTTGTCACCTTTTCCGCCGCTGCCACTCAGCTCTCTGGGTGGACCGCTGGTGCACCCCGTGAGGCAGACTGTGACTGTCCAGCACCCCCAGAAGTCTTAGCAAAGGAGCCTGCTTGCAGTTAGGTACGTAAAGTCTCTCCGGGTCTGCAATTGCCCCTTTCCAGTCCTTACGACTCTGGCTACCTGTCCCCGGCGGGGGATGGTCTGCAGCCGGCTTTTTCCGTTCCATCCTTTGTTCTGTGCTCGGTCCTGGCGGTGTCTTATGTTCGAGTTTTTCGCGTGGTAGCTATCCCACAGTCTGGTTTGCTAGCCCTAGTTAGATCGTTCTGGTTGTGTGTGGGGCGTTCCTGCCCGATTCTTACAAAGCTCTGCAGCCCGCGCCTCCCGCGCGTCCCTGCCCTGCCCCCACTTCCCAATGGCGGATGCAGGCGTCTGTGCTGCTTTTCCGCTGGGGGAGTTACTGTTGGGCTTGTAATCTGTTGGTTTTAATTATTTATCTATTTTTCCTTCCTGTTATGTTGCCCTCTGTGTTTCCAAGGCTCGCCACAGACTCAGCAGGGAGAGTGTTTCCTGGTGTTTGGAAACCTCTCTTCTTAAAATTCCCTTCCCGGGACGGGCTTCCCTTCCCAGGACGGAGCTCCCTCCCCACCTCCTTTCCCTCCTTTTTCCTCTTTTATATTTTTCCCTACCTGTTTTTGAAGACAATGGTCTGCTTTTCTGGTTGCCTGATGTCCTCTGCCAGCCTACAGAAGTTGTTTTGTGGAGTTTGCTTGGCGTTGAAATGTTCTTTTGAGGAATTTGTGAGGGAGAAAGTGGTCTTCCCGTCCTATTCCTCCGCCATCTTTCCCTCTCTCTCTAGATATTATTTCTTAATGTCATGTCCACTCTCCCATTCTCTCCCACAAGAATAATCTACATTCTTTATACAAAGCATATCCTGGTGACTAACCAGAGTTTCTAGACATGTACTGTGGATCCAAGTTGGCAGTGTCTGCTACACATTCAGTTCACCTCTGTTGCTCCCACAGCACCAGGTGAATATGTGTTTGTGTTCAGCTGCCAAGTTGTGTCTAACTCTTTGTGACCCAAGGGACTGTGACACACCAGGCCTCCCTCTTCTCTCACCATCTCCTGGAGTTTGGCCAAGTTCATGTCCATTGAATTGATCTCATCCTCTGTCACCCTCTTCTCTTTTTGCCTTCCGTCTTTCCCAACATCAGGATCTTTTCCAGTGAGTTGGCTATTCACATCAGGTAGCCTACATACTGGAGCTTCAGCTTTAGCATCAGTCCTTCCAATGAGTATTTAGGGTTGATTTCCATTAGGACTGACTGGTTTAATCTCCTTATTTTTGAAGGGACACTCAAGAGTCTTCTCCAGCATCACAGTTTGAAAGCATCAATTCTTTGATGCTCTGCTTTACTTGTGGTCCAGCTCTGATAGCCATACATGACTACTGGAAAGATCACAGCCTTAACTATACATACCTTTGTCAACAAAGTGATGTATTTATTTTTTAATACACTGTCTAGATTTTTCATAGCTTTTCTGCCGAGAAGCAATCATCTTCTAATTTCATGGCTGCAATCAACATCTGCAGTGATGTTAGAGCCCAAGAAGAGGAAATTTGTCACTGCTTCCACTTTCCCCTCTTCTATTTGCCATGAAGTGATGGGACTGGATACTATGATCTTAGTTTTTTTCAATATTGAGTTTTATGCCAGCTATTTCACTCTCATCTTTCACCCTCATCAAGAGGCTCTTAGTTCCTCTTCACTTTGTGCCTTTACAGTAGTGTCATCTGCATATACGAGACTGTTGATATTTCTCCTGGAATTCTTGACTTTCATCCAGTCTGGCATTTTGCATGATGTGTTCTGCATATAAGTTAAATAAACAGGGTGATAATAAACACCCTTGTCATACTCCTTTCTCAATCTTTAACCAGTCAGTTGTTCCTTATAAAGTTCTAATTGTTGCTTCCTGACCTTCATACATGTTTCTTAGGAGACAGGTAAGATGGTTTGGTATGCCCATCACTTTAAGACTTTTCCAAAGTTTGTTATGATCCACATAATGGATTTAGCATAGTCAATGAAACAGAGGTAGATTATTTTCTGGAATTTCTTTGCTTTCTTTATGATCCAGTGAATTTGATCTCTGGTTCTTCTGCCTTTTCTACACCCAGTTTGAACATCTGGAAGTTCTTGGTTCACATGCTGCTGAAGCCTAGCTTGAAGGATTTTGAGCATAATCTTACTAGCATGGGAGATGAGTGTAATTGTCTGGTAGTTTGAACATTGTTTAGTACTGCCCTTTTTGGGAACTGGGATGAATACTGACCTTTTCCAGTCCTGTGGCCACTGCTGGATTTTTCAAACTTGCTGAAATATTGAGTACAACACTTTAACAGAATCATCTTTTAGGATTTTAAATACCTCTGCTGGAATATCATCATCTCCACTAGCTTTATTGGCAGTAGTGATTCCTAAGATACATTTGACTTCACACTCCAGAATGTCTGGTTCTGGGTGGGTGACCACACCATTGTGGTTATCCAGTTCATTAAGATCTTTATGTAGAGTTCTCTGTGTTCTTATCATTCCTTCTTGATTTCCTCTGCTTCTATTATGTTTTTACCATTTCTGTCCTTTATTGGCCCATCTTTGCATGTTCCTTTGGTGTTTCCAATTTTATTGAAGAGGTCTATAGTCTTTCCCTTTCTATTGTTTTCCTCTATTTCATTGCATTGTTCATTGAAGAAGGCCTTCTTTTCTCTCCTTGCTATTCTGTGGAACTCTATATTCAGCTGGGTGTACCTTTCCTTTTCTCCCTTGCTTTTCACTTCTCTTCTTTCCCTAGCTATTTATAAAGCCTTCTCAGACATCTACTTTGCCTTCTTGCATTTCTTTTTCTTTGGGATGATTTTGTTCACTGCCTCCTGTACAATATGATGAACATTTGTCCACAGTTCTTCAGGCACTCTGTTTACTAGATCTAATCTCTTGAATCTATTTGTCACCTCCACTGTAAAATCCATAGATTTTATTTAGGTCATACCTGACTGGCCTACCAGTTTTACCCGCTTCCTTTAGTTTAAGCCTGAATTTTGCTATAAAGAGCTAATGATTTGAGCCACAGGCAGCTCCAGGTCTTGTTTTTGCTGACTGCATACAGCTTTTTCAGCTACAAAGAATCTAATCAATGTGAATTCTGTATTGACCATTTGGTGATTTCCATGTGTAAAGTCATCTTTTGTGTTGTTGAACAAGGGTATTTGCTATGACCAGTGCATTCTTTCATCGGAATTCTGTTAGCCTTTGCACTGCTTCATTTTGTACCCCAAGGCCAAACTTGCCTGTTTCTCCAGTTATCTCTTGAATTCCTACTTTTGCATTCAGGTCACCTGTGATGAATAGGACATCTTTTTTGGGGGGTGTTAACTCTAAGAGGTCTTGTAGGTCTTCATAGAACTGATTAACTTCATCTTCTTCAGTGGTTGGGGCATAGATTTGGATTACTGTGAATGGTTTGCCTTGGAAACGAACTGAGATCATTCTGTCATTTTTGAGATTGCACCCTAATACTGCATTTAAGGATCTTTTGTTGATTATGAGGGCTGCTACATTTCTTCTATGGGATTCTTGCACACAGTAGTAGATATTATGGTCATCTGAATTAAATTCACCCATTTCTTTCCATTTTAGTTCACTGATTCTCAATATGTTGATGCTTATTCTTGTCATCTCCTATGTGACCACGTTCAATTTACCTTGATTCATGGACCTAATATTTCATGTTCCTATGCAATACTATTCTTTACAACATCTGATTTTACTCTCATCAACAGACACATCCACAACTGAGTGTAATTTCTGCTTTGTCTCAGCCACTTCATTCTTTCTGAAGCTATTTTTTAGCTCCAGAGTAGAGAGGCATTCTTTCTAGAGTAATTGTCCTTTGCTTTTCCCCAGTAGCATATTGGACACCTTCCCACCTGGGGGACTCAACTTTTGGTGTCATATCTTTTTGTTTTTTTATGCAGTTCATGGGGATATTGTGGCCAGAATACTAGGGTGAATACCTATGCTAAATACATGGGTAGCAAAATAAAATGTTTTATATTAAAATCACTGTAAATAATAAGATAATTGTTTATACTAAAGCAAGAGTTGCTTATAATAATGGCTAATATAGATTCATTCCCATATTTACAAAACTTCTATTGATACCCATAGTATACGCTATGCTCCATATTAGACCATAGAAAAATCATGGTTAATACACATTCTATAAGGAGTATGGAATTCAAAGTCTAGTAGAAGAAACAAACATTAAACATGTGAACAAATGCTAAAGTATATATTGACAATTTTTAAAATAGCCTAATGAGAAGAATAAAGCAATATAGAGTATGAGGTGGTCAGCTAAAATATACTGTTTGATTAAAAAAACAAAAACAAATGAAGTTATGAAAAGAATGAGAGGGAAACCATTGAAAAGTGTCAGTCACTTAGTTGTGTATGACTCTTTGCAACCCTTCATGGACTATAGACCACCAGGCTCCACTGTCCATGGGATTCTCCAGGCAAGAATACTGGAGTGAGTTGCCATTTCTTTCTCCAGGGGATCTTCCCAAACCCAGAATTGAACCTGGATCTTCCAGGGATGAATGCTCTGAGTCAGGAAAGAGCTTGGCAGATTCAACCATGAGACAATGAATGATGTGCATACAAGTGTAGAACATGGAAGAAGGAAGGGAAGGGCCAGTCCAGGCAGAACCTTGTAGAAGCTGAGAAGAAGTTTGGATTTTTTTGACTTCTCAATAGGACTACATGATGTATTTTAAGCAAAAAAAGGTATATGATATTATTTTATTTGCTTTGTATTTATTATATAACCAAATATATTTGACAGTGTGTCATATATTATAAGGGGCTTCCTTGGTGACTCAGACAGTAAAGAATCAGCTTGCTATGCAGGAGACCCAGGTTTGATCCTTGGATTGGGAAGATCCCCTGGAGAAAGAAATGGAAACCCACTCCAGTATTCTTGCTTGGAAAATTCCATGGACAGAGAAGCCTGATGGGCTACAGTCCATGGGGTCACAAAGAATCAGATACAACTGAGCAACTAACACTTTTATTCATATATGATAATATGCATACTTAAAAAGTGATACCCATCTTTGCCCATAGAACTTAAAATATATACCCATAATTTGGAAAAAGGATTGTGACTTACATTTTTACCAATCTCTAAGTGAGCTTATGTCACTGTACCTTAATATTTTAAACTAGAGTTCATTATGAATGCTCAAAAATACATAGGAAATTTCAAATACAACAATCCAGAATATTCATTTATAAGTTCATTTCTGTAAAGTGCTTTCTGTGAATGGATGTCTTCTACAAAACATACCATGAATTTTCAGTGAAGTAAAGTTCTGTGTTTGCTTAGTAGCATTATTTTATAAAGAAAAGTTTTTCCTTTGCCCCTCTGTTACCTTTTAAGTATTATTTTGTTTTAGGGTAAGTACAGACTTGTATGCTCTATTTTGGACATCAGTATGTTGGAATTTATTTCTGTCATTATTCATTTCGAAGCTCATTTTCTGCCAGTGGGAGCTGTTTAATCTGGCTCCTGTGTGTTTTTGCCAAATTTCCATTAGTCTCAGAGCATTTTCTTCACTTTATTGGACAATTAGATATTTTACCTTACTTTGAAATACTCTTGACCCAGAACAATAACCAATTATTTCTAGAAGAAGTACTTGGTTTGTTTGTTCATTTGGTTTGTTGGTTACTTGCTTTTTTTTTTTTTTTTTTTTGTCAGTAGGGAATAGTATTTAGAGTGGGCATGGAATATGCCCATTGCTAATGAGGAGTCCCGCTTTCTTGTCTTTTAACAATGACTTAGCCTTGATGCCTTTAATTACAGTTCAACGTAATTCTCCTCTCATCTCTTTTCTCTGAGTCTGCATCTCTCTTCATCCAGAGTAAGAACAGTTGTTCCTGAAAATATAAATATCCTTACTTACTACTCTCATAAAGAAATTTAACTTGAGTTTTAGATATATGATAATAGCATGATTTTAAGTTCAAAGATGTGGGAAAAGATATAGTCACAAAAGTTGAATCCACATTTTTATCACTTTCAAACTTACGCCTGTAAACACCTAATTTCATTAGTTTTGGAAGTCTTTTGTTCCTGCATAAATTCTTCAAAACAAGCCTTTTTTGTATTTCTTGTATAAAAAGTGACATAATATATATACTGATAGACCCTGTTTATAAACTCTGTAGACTAGAAAACATACCATATAAGTTCACAGAGATTTTGAAAATATTTCTTATAGCTGCATAGTATTCTCTTAGACTACAACAAAACTACACACATGTTTTCATAAATGCAATTTTAATAGTATTATGTTTCATTATAGATTTATGTACTTTTCCAGTCAATGATCTATGTATGCTATTGAATTATTTCTAACATATTGCTTGAAAATTGTATTTGTGAATATATTTGTGCATGTATTTTGCTTTTGATATTATGCCATTGTTTATTTATTTTCCAATTAGTAAATATGTGTCTTTAGGGAAAATTCCTAGAAATGAGATTGCTGAGTGAAAAAACAAAATAAATGTGTTTTATAAGATTTTATTCAAATCTCCATAGGGATTTTATCATTGTTCACTTTCTGTGTATGAAAGTGTTTTTACCCTCACAGTCTTGTCAATCTTGCCTTCTTTAATCATCATGAAGAATAAGCTTCATACACCATGAAATATATATTCTTTTATTTTTTAACAGATTTTTGAAGTATAATTAATACACAAAAATACCTGCACAGGGACTTTTAGCCTCTAGTTATGTATGTAAGTCATCATCCTGTCCTAACAATAAGTAAAAAGCTGAACAAATGAAAAATCAACAGCTCTTTGACGATATTTAAGAGAGGTGAGGACACAAGCCAAAACACTACCCCAAGACTGGCAAGATAGCGAGAAGACCACAGTGATCATAGGCTTCCCTGAACAAAGACTCACGAAAGAAGATTACCCTGGGGGCCAACCCCAGAGTGGGAAAATTTATACTGTAGTTTATTGGGAAATTGCTGAGTTTGACTGTAAACAATTCTGAAAGTTAAAAACTCCCAAGAGGATTTATTCATAGTCCCCCCACCCCCTGTCACCCAGTTTTGTGAGATTTACCTCTAAGAGTTTGACCAGGTTCTCACAGTAGATATTGGAGAAAAGTCACCTCATACTTCCACAAGGGAAGAACAGCATTTTAAAAATATGTCAGAGCTCTCTTTGATTCGTAACAGGGCCTGCCATCAAGAGAAACCAGTTAATCAGAGCCTAAGCTGCTGGAGTGTTGTCAGAGCCTAACTAATCTAAGGGAAAGCAAACCTTCAACTCCACCCTACATTGGACACTCTCTTCAATCTAAGGGGAGAGAAAACTTAAAAAATAAAAACTTACAAATACTGGTAAAGTTCATAGTCTAGAGGTGTAGGCTCACTCAATAACTGAGACCGGTCTAAGGTCTACAGGAAGCTTCCCCTCTCTTCAACTCGCTGAACCTCATGAAGAAAAAAAAAAAAAGCAAGATATTCTAAAAAGCAAACAATTCAATTTGAAGAAACATAGAAAACTTCAAAACTAGACATGGCAGGGATGTTAGAATTATCAGAGTGGGGATTTAAAACAACTATGGTTAAGATGCTCATGACTCTAACGGATAAAGTAGACAGCCTTCAAAACAGATGGACATTGTAAGCAGAGAAATGGTAATTCTAAAAAGGGACTGAATATACTGATAAATCTAAGAGATCAAAAAGACTAACAAAAAGAAGAATAACTTTATTAGTATACTGGATACAGCTGAAGGAAGAATCTCTGAGCTCGAAGTTATCTCAATAGAAACCTCCAGCTTCTCAGAAATCATGCAAGTGAGATGTAAAATATTGAGAGAGAAACAAAAACAAAAAACCCAACCTATAAATCTGTACCCTCCAAAATTATTTCTCCAAATGAAGGCGAAACAAGGACTTTTTCAAACAAAAATTGAAAGTATTTCAGGTAGAACAGCCTGTCAAACAATGTTAAAATGAGTACTTTGAAGAGGAGGGAAAAAAATAGAGTTCGAAAAACTCAAATCTACATGAAGAGGGGTGGAATATTGAGGAAAGAATGCGTAAATATAAAATAAAAACTTCAAATTTTCTTAATTGATCTAAGAGATAACAATTTATTCAAATAATTATCATAAAGTGTTTTTATCATCAACAAATGTACTGGAACACTGGACATCCACATACAAATAATGAAACACAATTCTTATACTCTTCAAAAAATTTACTCTATCATGCTGCTGCTGATGCTGCTGCTAAGTCATTTCAGTCAGTCGTGTCCGACTCTGTGTGACCCCATAGATGGCAGCCCACCAGGCTCTCTCATCCCTGGGATTCTCCAAGGAAGAACAATGGAGTGGGTGGCCATTTCCTTCTCCAGTGCATGAAAGTGAAAAGTGATAGTGAAGTTGCTCAGTCGTGTCCGACTCTTAGCACCCCCTGGACTGCAGCCCACCGGGCTCCTCCATGCATCGGATTTCCCGGCCAGAGTACTAAAGTGGGGTGCCATTGCCTTCTCCATAGGCCTAAATATAAAACAAAAATTTAAAGCTCTTAGAAAACAACACAAGAGAAAATATACATGACCTTGGGTGTGGCAATGACTTTTTAGGTATAACCAAAAAGATGTTACCAATGAAAGAAATACTTGATAAGCTGAATTTCATTAAAATCAAAAATTCTGCTCTGTGAAAGATAATGTCAAGAGAATGATAAGACAAATCACAGACTAGAATAATTAATTTGCAGAAGACACATCCAATAAAGGATCATTATTCAAAATACATAAAGATTTTAAAACTCACCAATGAAAAAACATTTAACTCAATTTTAATGATGGACCAAAATTTTTAATAGACACTTCATCAAAAAAGATATACAAGTTGTAAATAAGCATATGATAAGATGTTCCACATCAAATGTCACAGAGCATTGCAAATTAGAATAATAAGATACCACTACACAAGTGTTAGAAGAGCCAGCATCCAGAACACTGACAACAATATATGCTGGTAATATAAACCAATGGGAACTCATTCTTCGATGGCGGGAATGCAAAATGATACAGTCATTGTGGAAGATAGCTTGTTTTTGTTTTTAATGAAACTAAACACACTAATACTACACAATCCAGGAACCATGTTCTGTTATTTCCCAAAGGAAGTAAAGATTTATGTTCATGTAGAAACCTGCCTATGAGTTTTACAACAGTTTAATTTATAATTTCTAAAACTTGGAAGCAATCAATATTTCCTTTAGAATGTGAATAGCTAATAAAATGGTATATCCGAACAATGGAGTATTAGTCAAAAGCACTAAAAAAAGTTATTATTAGGCCATAGAAAGACATAGAAAAACCTTAAAATGCACGTTAGTAAATAAAAGAAGCCAGTCTAAAAAGGCTACATGTATGACTTCAATAATATGACATAATGGACAATGGGAAACTGTGGAGACAGAGAAATTATCAGTGGTTTCCACCGACTAGAGAGTGGGGAGAAATGAACAGGCAGAGTAGAGGAAACTTTTAGAGCAGTGAAAATATTCTGTATGGTACTTTAATGATGGATACATGTCATTATACATTTTTCAAATCCACAGAATATATAACATCAAGGGTATTCCCTAATTTAAGCTAAGGACTTTAAGTCTCCTGCACTGGTGGGCAGGTTCTTTACCACTAGCACCACGTGGGAAGCCCCTCTAATATATTACTGTAGCTTTATCAGCCGTAACAAATGTAGTGCTCTGACGTAGGGTGTTGTAACATTAACCTTGCAAGTCTGAAATAAGTCTTATGATAATTATACATTTTTCATATTAGTTCCTTTTAATAAGATCTAGTTATTTGTGCAATTATTCATTTTTATATTTTGAGCACTATGTTAGACAGTGAGACTGGCCAGATCTGTTTATTAGTACTCTTTTTGTTTTGAGGAAATTTGTATCAGGACTCCACAATCCTTGTAAAAATGCATTGGAAAGCTCTCCACTTAAAAAAAAAAAAATCCTCCAGAATATTTTATAGAACACGAGAATGATCTCTTTCTTGAATGCTTGCTCTCTAAAACTGCCTTGGCACTGTCTCCCTTTGTATGTAGAAAATTTACTACCTTTTTTACATTTACTGCAGTTATTGATCTCTTGAGGAACTATATTTTTTTTCTAAGCCAATTTTGGAAATGTATATTTTTCCCAGAAAATTGACCATTTGTCTATGTTGTCAGATTTATTACCATAAAGTTGAACACAGCATTCACCTTTTATACTTATTACCACTCTTCCTTAAATCTTAAGCTTTGTGTTCTTTTTGTCCCCAATCTTGCTTGTAAATGCCTTCTCCCTTTCTTCTCTAATCACAATTAGCATAGATTTGCTGATTCAATAGTGCCTGTAAAAAACAGAAATTTTAATTAATGAATTATGCAGTTGTTTTCCAATCCATTAATTCCAACTTTATCTATAGCAATCACCCTTTTAATTTCTTTTTGTCTTTGTTACTTAAAATAAAAACGTTTAATACTCTATATTTTCCTATGAGTATTGTCTTGGCTCTGTCCTCCTGTTTGGGGATGCATTTGGTTCTTCTCTAATACTGATTACTATGAGATATTTGGTTTTTGGATCAGTGCTTGTCCTGTATTGTTAATTTCTTATTATTTTAACTGAATTATGTATCTCTTTATATTAGCCTTTTTGTATGAAGGGATGTGAATCTGCCAAGTCTTACTTGAATGACTTGGTGGCAGGTGAAGTTCAACTGCTGCCATTTGAAATGAGCCAGCATCACATCTTCTGGACCAGGAATCTCATCGCTCCTCCCTGGTGTCACTAGCCATCCTGAACATTGCTCTTTCTCTCTAGTGTGTCACGCCACATTACTCATTGCTTCCAACCTCTATTTTGTCCCTTAATATTCCTTCAAATGAAGGATCTAGTTCTTATTTTATGTTGTAATTCTATATTATGAAGAGATTGGTAGTAGATAGATGTAGGTAGTATGTATGAGTGTTCATGTATACATGTATATGTGTATGTGAGAGCATGTATTTCCTTTCAATGAACCATTAAAATATCTACTTTATAGATTTAGTGATAAATTTTGAGGATAGAGGGGATCAGTATATATAACATATTTAATGTCTTTCCTATAATCTGAACCAATGAGAGAAAATGGGGGAGGTATCTCCCATTCAAATACAAATCATGCCTGATCCAGCTTAGCTTCGGAGCTTAAAGAAGATAGGGCACATTCAGGTGGTATGCTATAGACATGGAGATGTCAAAATTTCAAATTTAGAACTTGCAGATTATATACTTCAGTTGCACAGTCACAGTGATTGTATCACTGAATTAAATAGGCTGATCCAACCACTCCAATACAAGCAGTGTCAAAAAAAACACCTTTTGAGGACTTCCCTGGTGGTCCAGCTGTTAAGACTTTGCCTTTCAGTGAAGGTGATGTAGGTTCATTCTTGGTCAGGGAGCTAAGATCACACATGCCTTGCAGGCAAAAAATTAAAAAAATGAGCAATATTGTAACAAATTAAATAAAGACTTAAAATGGTCTGTATAAAAACAACAACAACAACAACACTGTTCCTCATAGAAAAGAGAACGTCTAGGGAAGCAAAACAGCTAATGTGTTATATCATTTGTAACCTCCTCAACTCTGGAGTCTGCTTCTGGGGAGACTGTCTGAAGAAAATGCTTCATGAGATGTCTGGGCACTTGATGCAAAGAATATAAAACATGCTATGGTTACTTATTCCATTATTTATCACAATTGGAATATCACAAAAGGATATAACAGTTAGTTAGCATGATAATATTCACTTATTTAAAAATATTTATGGAGCCCAACTCTATTTAGGATGTATTGCTTATAGAATTACCAAAACAAATATAGTCTAAAGTAAGAAACAAGATTGCAGAAGTTTTTCAAAGGATGAGCAAAAACGGTTCTAATTTTTTTTAATGTTTTTCCACATTTACTCACATTATAAAGTCTCAAGAGTTAGAGATTAGAATAAAATTTACTGACAAAGCTAGGGTTTGTTTCAAGTTCCACTTCTTCCACCAGGGCTGGAGATGAGTGGGAAGTGAAGCTTTAAGAAAACTCAGTGAACTTGATTAATGCCCTCATGAAAAGTGCAATGGCATGTGACTCCTATGTGCATGTATGCATGCTAAGTCACTTTGGGCATGTCCACCCTTTTGTGACCTCGTGGACTGTAGCCCACCAGGCTCCTCTGTCTATGGGATTATCACAGCAAGAATACTGAAGTCGGTTGCCATTTCTTCCTCCAGGGGTCTTCCTCACCCAGTGATCAAACCCACGTATCCTGCATTGGCAGGTTTTTTAATCCCTGATCCATCTGGGATGCCCATGTGTCTTACAGAGATATCTAAAGGGAAAGCAATGATATAACTAGCAGGTAGAAAAGTATCAGCTTTGGGTGGCTCACCCTCCCAGAGCTTGTTGGGATAAAGCATCTGTTTTTACCAAGAACCAGATGTGCGCCATGCCACAAGAGAGTTAGGATGGTTTTGTCTTGAACACAATTGAAGAAAACTACTTTGAGGTATAATAAAACTTAGCAGAAAGGCAATAGAGGTACTACTACAAACTCTGTAGTTGAACAAAGCCAAAATGACTAAAAGGTATAGAGATTGTTTGCCCTGATCAAGACATCTTTAGATAACTAACTGCCAGCCCCTGAATGATTGGCAACATTCATACAATCTTTTAAAAGAGAAAATCCAACTAAAACTCTTTGAAGTCCTGAGAGTTGAGTTATAACTTTACTCCTATATTTGTTCTTTCTTTATACCTCACCCTGAAAATATCATAAACTTGGTTTAGCATGATAAGAAAGGGCAGACCACCCACTTTTTTTAAAGTCACTCCAGAGGGCAACATTTTTATTAAACAAAATGTGGTTGTTTTCTCAGTACGTATGCAGCATCCAGTTCTGAATCAGAGACTTGGAAGTGTTGGCTGGAAAAAGAGAAAAGCAAACCAATCATCTTTCCCAACAGACTTGAACTGGGAAAGGATCAGGGAATGATTTTTAACTTAAGAATGAAAATTTGGCAAACACACTAGACTAAATTTTCTAATGGCTTAAGCAAGACTGTTTTGTGATTTGAAGTCATCAGACAAATTTTATTTACCTAAGAGTTGCCTTAAAATTCATGGGTTTTAGTAGGCAACTTCCAAGATGGCCCACAATAATCTTGCCTACTGATATTCATGACTTCGTATAATTCTGTCCCTTTATTGTAAAACTGATGTGACATCACTACTGAGGTTAAGTTCCCAAAGACTCTGAGTTCTGTTTTGCTGGTGCTTTTATTCTAACCTCATACATACTCACTCTAATGAAGCCAGCTACCTTGTTAAGAACTGTTTCATGGAAAGACCCATGTAACAAGAAAGCAAGGGAAGCCTACTGTCAATAGCTTTTTAGAAACTGAGGCCTAACCCTGAATGTGAGACAGCAAAAGAGACACAGATGTATAGAACAGACTTTTGGACTCTGTGGGAGAGGGAGAGGGTGGGATGATTTGGGAGAATGGCATTGAAACATGTATAATATCATGTAAGAAACAAATCGCCAGTCTAGGTTTGATGCAGGATACAGGATGCTTAGGGCTGGTGCACTGGGATGACCCAGAGAGATGGTATGGGGGGGGAGGTGGGAGGGGGGTTCAGGATTGGGAACTCATGTACACCCGTGCTGGATTCATATTGATGTATGGCAAAACCAATACAGTATTGTAAAGTAAAATAAAGTAAAAAAAATAAAATAAAAAATAAAATACCACTAATGATTAGTAGAATGAACTTGCAAATGGATCCATTCTATCTAAGTTAACAGATGAGACCACAGTCCTGCCCAACACCATAAACGCACCTTTGTGAAAGACCCAGGGCCTGAAGGCCCAGCTGAGCCAGGTCTGGATTCCTATTGCACAGAAATGGTGATGTAATGAATATTGTTATTTTAAACCACTAAGTTTGGGACAACCTGTCACAAAACAGTAGACAACTAAACATTAACCCGGCCTTAGATTTCGACTGCAGAGATGGAAGGATATAAATGCAAGAAAACAAAACAAAACAAACAAACAAATAAAACAATGAGGGGCAAAGATTAAAAAAAAAAAAAAAAAGTCTTCTGTTTATACTCTAGAGATCTTGTTCCAATAAATGCAAACCCTACAATGTCTGAATAAAACATATTATCTGATTCCAGCAGTGCACAGTTTAAAAACGGAGATTTGCACCAAGGCAGGATGTCCTGAGAAATAACTAAACGTGTGTATAGTGGAATTCCAAGTTCCCATTTTTTAGCATTCTTAAACTCCTAGAAGGCTTTGAGTTTTCTTTCTCATCTAGAGCTGACTCCAACTGACAATGAATTGCCTCCATTTAGGAATCATTTCAATATCAGACCGTTGTTATTTTTGTTTCATTGTGCTTTCACATATAAAAAATTCACTCACAGAAATGCACCTACACACAAACACACATCCCCTCAGGAGAGATTTAAATGTGGAAGTCTGTATTGAATGGAATGGTGGTAAGAATAGAAGATATATTTATATTCAAACAACATACATTGATTTAAACAGAACTTGAAAGAGCAACAATCACAATCATTACTTCCCTCCAGTAAGAAATTTCTATAACATGCTTTACTGTATATGGTTCTCAATTCCATATCATCTCAGTATTTGACTAATTAGGCAATTCACCCTGCCATTGCAATTATTTGTCCCTTTTTTTCCATAAGAACAAAAAATAAGTTTCCCTAATTTTCCACATTGGACACTTCATCTCTTCAGTTTCTGAGGACTTAATTAACACTTATACTCTAAAATCTACTTTTCTACCCCTGTGTGTGCTGTGCTTAACATCTGTTGAGTCTGACTCTTGCAACCCCGCGGACAGTAGCCCACCAGATTTCTCTGTCCATGGGGATTCTCCAGACAGGAATACTGGAGTGGTTTGCAAGCCTTCCTCCAGGGGATCTTCCCCCGAGGGATTGAACCCTAATCTCCAGCACTACAGCAGGATTCTTTCCATCTGAGCCACTAGGGAAGCCCATGGTTACTTATTAAAACATTTTCTTATAAAAGCATGTATGCAGAGTACATCATGAGAAATGCTGGGCTGGAGGAAGCACAAGCTGGAATTAAGATTGCTGGGAAAAATATCAATAACCTCAGAGATACAGATGACACCACCCTTATGGCAAAAAATGAAGAGGAACTAAAGAGCCTCTTGATGAAAGTGAAAGAAGAGAATGAAAAAATTGGCTTTTAAAGCTCAACATTCAGAAAACTAAGATCATGGCATTCAGTTCCATCACTTCATGGCAAATAGATGGGGAAACAGTGGAAATAGTGGCTGACTTTATTTTGGGGGGCTCCAAAATCACTGCAGATGGTGATTGCGCCATGAAATTAAAAGACACTTACTCTTTGGAAGAAATGTTATGACCAACCTAGGCAGCATATTAAAAAGCAGAGACATTACTTTGCAAACAAAAGTTTGTCTAGTCAAGGCTATGGTTTTTCCCATGGTCATGTACGGATGTGAGAGTTGGACTATAAAGAAAGCTGAGCACCAAAGAATTGATGCTTTTGAACTGTGGTGTTGGAGAAGACTCTTGAGAGTCCCTTAGACTGCAAGGAGGTCCAACCAGTCCATTCTAAAAGAAATCAGTCCTGGGTGTTCATTGGAAGGACTGATGTTGAAGCTGAAACTCCAATAGTTTGGCCAACTGATGCGAAGAGCTGACTCATTTGAACAGACCATGATGCTGGGAAAGATTGAGGGCAGGAGGAGAAGGGGACAACAGAGGATGAAATGGTTGGATGGCATCACCGACTCGATGGACATGAATTTGGGTAGACTCCGGGAGTTAGTAATGGACAGAGAGGACTGGCGTGCTCCCATTCATGGGGTTGCAAAGAGTCAAGACACGACTGAGCGACTGAACTGAACTGATTTGAATAAAATACATTCTATTTCAAACTACTACTTTTCAACTGGTATTTTAATGTGATAGGGACTTTACTTAGTGGTGAGGATACTGAGGTTTCCTCCTGTATATCTACTTGTTTTGGGAACAGAAGCTTTCGTTCACCTTCACTGCTTAGGGCATAACATCTGAACCAAATCTGGACAGTCTTCAGCAGTTCAGCATACATTCAGCAGAACTTGTGTGTTGATTGCTGTCAATAAATCTCTTTTTTAGAGCTTTATTCCTAGGGAAACTAACCTGTAACTATTGGCAGAATAGAATAGCAGATTTCAGGAGGAAGCTAATGAGATGGATTTTAGATAAGTTGAAGTCTAGATAAATTGTTCACTAGGTAGCAGAGGAAATAAATAATAGAGAAAACTAAGCTGAATATATATATGTTGGAGCAATCAATACACTGGATATATTTTAAATCACAGGAGTTAATACTTTTTATTGAAAAGCACTTACTTTTGTTTTTCACATCCACCAAATTGGTTTTCATCAGGAAGTTTTCTTAAGTTCACCACTTACTCTTCACCTGCTTATTAAATAGTCTAATTAAACCATATATTCAACAATTAATTTATTCTAATAGTAAAAACTGAATTCCTATAATATACCAAAGTGGGTCTAAGATATGTTGTTCTGAATAACATAGAAAAATTTCCAGCTAATGATTGAAAGGAGACAGACATCAATGATGTAACAATAATAATCCAGACAAAGATTCTAATGTGTGAATTTGTTTAGTATATTTATCATTACAAATAAGATCAGTGTAGTTGAAAAGCAGTAAATGAGGCAAGAGGATATATGGAGAGGAGTTGAAGCATTATAAACAGGCTTTAAACCATGTTTCAAATTTGTTCTTTATTTTTAATAAGTTGGAAGAAATTTGAGAGCTAATACAAAAGGTAAGTTTATTTATTTGTTTGTTAAAACTTATTGAGCACTTTTCTGTATTTTCTAGTATTTTTTAGTGTTGGTATTACAGGGGTGAACGAAACAGATTCCCTAATTGTCATGTACATACATTCTGATTATACAAGACATTGAATCAGAGAAATAAAAAAATAGTGAAGACCAATACAGAAAATAAATATCTAATCCTGTAATTAAAAATCAAATGGTCATAAAACTCCTACAAAAATTGATAAAACAGCATAATAGGATAAAGAATGACAGTCGATATTAGTTTAGGGTGACTGAACAAGGAAGACTTTTTTAGCACATACTTGAATAAAGCTTAAAAACAAATACAACAATTGTGTTTATCACAATTATATTTACACTTACTGTATGAAGTGTAAAAATTTCTTGAAGACATAGATTTTAGAGTCACAAGCAAACAGATGACTTTTAAAATATGGCTTAAGGCTCAACATTCAAAAAACTAATATCATGGCATCCAGTCCCATAATTTCATGGCAAATAAATGGGCAAATAATGGAAACAGTGAGAGAATTTATTTTCTTGGGCTCCAAAATCACTGTAGATGATGACTGCAATCATGAAATTAAGATGGTTTCTCCTTGGAAGAAAAGCTATGACCAACCTAGACAGCGTATTACAAAGCTGAGACATTACTTTGCAACAAATGTCCGCCTAGTCAAACCCATGGCTTTTCCAGTAGTCATGTATGGATGTGAGAGTTGGACTATAAAGAAAGCTGAGCGCCAAGAATTGATGCTTTTGAACTGTGGTGTTAGAAAAGACTCTTGAGGGTCCCTTGGACTGCAAGGAGATCAAACAAGTCAGTCCTAAGGGAAATAAACCCTGAATGAGTATTGGAAGGACTGATGCTAAAGTCGAAACTCCAATACTTTGGCCACCTAATGCGAAGAGCTAACTCATTGGAAAAGACCCTGATGCTGGAAAAGATTGAAGGCAGGAGGAAAAGGGGACCACAGAGGATGAGATAGTTGGATGGCATCACCAACTCAATGGACTGGAGTTTGAGCAAGCTCTAGGAGCTGGTGATAGGGAAACCTAGTGTGCTGCAGTCTATGGGGTCGCAAAGAGTCAGACATGACTGAGCGACTGAACTGAACTGCAAACATTGATATAGGTCCATTCTAGCAAAGAAGCCGACTTCCCTGGTGGCTCAGACGGTAAAGCGTCTGCCTATAACGTGGGAGACCCGGATTCAATCCCTAGATCAGGAAGATCCTCTGGAGAAGGAAATGGCGCCCCCCTCCAGTATTCTTGCCCAGAAAATACCATGGGCAGAGGAACCTGGTAGACTACAGTCCATGGGGTCGCGAAGAGTCGGACGCGAGTGAGCGACTAAACTTTTTAGCAGGGAAGCCACCAGGACTTCCCTGGTGGCTCAGACGGTAAAGCGTCTGTCTACAATGCAGGAGACCCGGGTTCAATCCCCTCGAGAAGGAAATGGCAATCCACTCCAGTACTATTGCCTGGAAAATCCCATGGACAGAGGAACCTGGTAGGCTACAGTCCATGGGTTGCAAATAGTCCGACACGACTGAGCGATTTCACTTTAGCCGAGAGTGTAGAAAGAAGAGAGATACAAGGAGAAGCAAGAGGACCTCAACAGGAGATTTTCAGTTGAGAGGAAAGAAGTCCAACTGGAATAAGTTTAAAACAGTATGAAGTGGTGAAATGTTTGAATCCAAGAGCATGGATGACAGTTTTGAGAAATTATCCTAGAAGTGGAAAAATACATGAGAAAATCTTGCGTTGAACTGGCATGTAGGATCAAAGGAGTTTAACAATGTTTCTATTATGCATTTTATTTGCTGGTGAAATATGTTCTTAATGATGCAGAATTTGGTGATGTGGGAAAGAGCAGCAATAATTTTAGGAGCAAAATTCTTAATCATGGAGAAGAGAGTGTGAGCCAAGGCAGAGTAAATGGATAGGAGTGTTTTGTGTTCTTAGGATTATAAACATTCATATGCAAAATTCATTTTCTATAGCCTGACTAGTATTATTTTTTCTTCATATTCTACATTACACCTACTAAGTTTACATATACATAATACTAGCAGAAATAAAAACCAAATGAAGATGGAATTTTATGTTACCATTTTATTGGGATTTTTAAAATCTTATATTACAGAATATAAAGAGATTTGACCCTTTTTCTTTAAACAGAATGAGCAGAGTATGTATAAGACTGGAAAAAATAGAATGTTTTCTATACACTTAAAGCAACATTCAGATGTATGATTTCACACCAAGTCACTATTTCATAAGTTCTACCTCTGGCAGATGAAAATTTCTGATGGGTTAATACCTCCTATGGCCACTTCTGTCCCTTCTCATTTCCTTTTTGAAGATTATTAAAACAGAGGACTTGTTTCTGCTCAGAACTGAAAACAATTCAAAATGTATTCTCAAAAAGTTTCTTATTTTTATAGAAGTTATAAAAAAACCCCAACTGTTCCTCTTTATATTGCTCACATTGTGTTGTAATTTTCTTAGGTGAAAATAACTTGCTATTTTATTTTTTGATTCAGTACATCAGTCTTGATTTTCTGTGTGCAAATGAGATATTCATCATCCAAATAAAAAATACTTCAGTTAAAACTTACTATTCTTTGATGAAATAGAAATTAGAAAACTATAGAACACACACATTAAATATTAAGCATTACTTTAAAGATAGTTGTTGATATGCTTATTTAATGATCAACACCTCTGCCATTTTATATTTAAACTGTAAGTATAGCAGAACTGTTGTGTTTCTAATCATAGTTTTTTGATGTTTTTAGAGTCACAGGAGAATATGCAAACATGGAGATAAGATTCTATTGCAGAAGAGATAACAGATTAAAATCTAGAAACACCTTGCTTCTTGAAGAACATCAAAACTATACATCATTAATTTCTATTACATTTTTCACAATTTCAAGAAAGAACTAAAAACTAAAAGATTTTCAAACTTAGGAGGAATTCTTGTATTTGCACAGCAAAATTAATTCTGAAAAATATATAATTTAAAAAAAATAATGTTTCCCTTATTAATTAGCTTTTTTAAACTAAGGCAAATAGATGTAAAATATTTACTCATTTGAAGAGAATAAAAGTTGCAATAGATTAAGAAAACTGAGATGTATAGTGATAATTTAATTGTTAATGTGTAGGTTCTGACAAAACTTATATAAACATTTTTAATAGATAAATTGAGCTTTCTGATGGCTCAGAGGGTAATGAATCCATCTGACTCCAATGGAGACCCAGGTTTGATTCTGGGGCTGGGAAGATACTCGGGAGAAGGGAATGGTTAACTACTCATGCTGCTCAAGTTCATTCATTGTGACTTAAATGGTGCCATTATAAAAGCAATGCTTTTTAGCAGAAATACCCACATTCTAAACAAACAAAAATGTATTTGTTAGATGGTATTTCAAACATGCAGGATGTTTAAGGACTTAGTACACATTAGAGAAAATGCATGAGTATTTCAATTTCATCAGAGAGTATTAAGTTTTTTACTCTGTTAAATTTACCTATATGCCAAGAAAAAAAAATATTTTTGTCTTCATTTACTTTGTGTGAGTGTGTGTCAGGGACTCTCCAAGTCACTGAAAAGATAATGGCACTCTGTTCTACCCTATTCTGTCCTCAAATTACACTGTGAGGTATTAATAACTTCTATACAACAGATCAAAGCTGGGAATGATAAAAGTAGCAAGTTGCAAAGTCACCATATAATTCATGCCTCTCTGAAGCAATGAACAGTTTAACGACAACACCAGTTGGCCATACTTATTAAGAGGAAAAGGATAATAAAATCAGCCTTGCAAAATTAGTTCCATGCTATCTCTTTAGGATAAAGTAAGTTAATAAAAATAGTATTTTAACAGTTTTACATTTATTTACTCAGTGCATTGTCTGTGATGAGCATTAACTCACATTCCATGTAGACAATGTTCTTTTTCACTATGAATGACTCAGTTTTAAATTTGGTTTCTCTGAGTAAGGAAGGTATTGAGTTGTTGAAATTAAAATCAATAAGAGCATGATTTTAAAAGGTGATATTTTATAGAGTTACTTCAAGCTAGAACCATTATAAAAATATTCAGTTGTGATTGATAAACCTGATAAGATGGATGATATAATTTAAAACACTCATGATTGTAATGTATAAAATCATAATTAAAATCAAAGAACAT
Organism: Capra hircus; assembly: GCF_001704415.2. Classification (NCBI taxonomy): domain Eukaryota; kingdom Metazoa; phylum Chordata; class Mammalia; order Artiodactyla; family Bovidae; genus Capra; species Capra hircus. The sequence goes on from NC_030812.1 coordinate 13,960,772, forward strand.
GAAAGTTTTACATTTTGGCTTCTAATTTATGTATGGTATTATTTTATATTTCACTGGAATGATGATTTACATTCAGTTTTGCCTTTCCTTATGTGAATTTGGAATAGGAAATGGAAACCCACTCCATTGTTCTTGCCTGGGAAATACCATGTACAGAGGAAACTGGAGGCCACAGTCCATGAGGTCGCAGAGCTGAGCATCTGATCATACACACACGCATGCGACAATTAAGAAATGCTTATGGTCAGTCAGGCTCCAGGTCAGCTGCCATTATGATATTCCAAGCTCTCCAGTCTTAAACTTTTCTTATTGACATCATTCTTTTACTTTATTATGAAATTCACTCATTTCTCTGAGAGGTTTACTTCTTATCTCATACAGTAAAGGCTAAACTATTATCTAGAATATTTTATTCTGGTTCCTATTATAAGATATAATCAAACTACATGAAACAAAATTGCTGCTGCTGCTGTTGCTAAGTCGCTTCAGTCAAGTTCAACTCTGTGCGACCCCATAGACGGCAGCCCACCAGGCTCCCCTGTCCCTGGGATTCTTCAGGCAAGAACACTGGAGTGGGTTGCCATTTCCTTCTCCAATGCATAAAATGAAAAGTGAAAGTGAAGTCACTCAGTCGTGTCCGACTCTTCGAGACCCCATGGACCGCAGCCTACCAGGCTCCTCCATTCATGGGATTTTCCAGGCAAGAGTACTGGAGTGGGGTGCCATTGCCTTCTCCATGAAACAAAACTATCTCCCCAAAATTAAATGCTCCCTTTAAATTAGATAATGATGGAATTTTTGTTTTTGTTGCTTTAGTCACTAAGTTGTGTCAGATTCTTTTGCAATCCCATGGACTGTAGCCCACCAGGCTCCTCTGCCCATGGAATTTCCAAGGCAAGAATACTGTATTGGATTGTCATTTCCTTTTCCAGGGGATCTTCCCAACCCAAGGATCAAAGTCATGTCTCCTGCATTGGAAAGTGGATTCCTTACCATAGAGACACCTCGCATTTAACCATGGTATTAGTGTTTATCATTAAATATTCATATTATAAAATTTATTTTCCAGTCACACATTTTCTCTCCAGTACCCATGTTGCATTTTTAGTAGCATTATACTCCCTGTCATCTAGGATTGAATCACTTGATCTAGAGTCTCATTCTTTTTCTTATTTTCCATATTCAGTAAAGCTTAAATCCAACATTCATCTCCTTTCTCTCCTCACAGTCGTTGTTTATCCTTACACATCGCACAGACATTCACTTAGTGCATCCTGGAGACCCAGTCATGTGGTATGTGCTGAGGATGCTGCTATGCAGACCCCTGGCCCCATGGACCTAGAACCTTGTAAAGAAGCCTCTCTTGTGTCTTTCAAAAGTTTTGCTGCTTGTATCCTGTCATGTTCTATCAGAAATTTGTTTACTTCCCTTTCAGTTCAGTTCAGTTCAGTCGCTCAGTTGTGTCCGACTCTTTGCGACCCCATGAATTTCAGCACGCCAGGCCTCCCCGTCCATCACCATCTCCCGGAGTTCACTCAGACTCATGTCCATCGAGTCAGTGATGCCATCCAGCCATCTCATCCTCTGTCGTCCCCTTCTCCTCCTGCCCCCAATCCCTTCCACCATCGGATTCTTTTAAAAGGAGTCAACTCTTTGCATGAGGTGGCCAAAGTACTGGAGCTTCAGCTTTACCATCATTCCCTCCAAAGAAATCCCAGGGTTGATCTCCTTCAGAATGGACTGGTTGTATATGCTTGCTGTCCAAGGGACTCTCAAGAGTCTTCTCCAACACCACAGGTCAAAAGCATCTATTCTTCAGTGCTCAACCTTCTTCACAGTCCAACTCTCAAATCCATACATGGCCACAGGAAAAACCATAGGCTTGACTAGACGGACCTTAGTCAGCAAAGTAATGTCTCTGCTTTTGAATATATTATCTAGGTTGGTCATAACTTTTTTTCCAAGGAGTAAGCATCTTTTAATTTCATGGCTGCAGTCACCATCTGCAGTGATTTTGTAGCCCCAAAAAATAAAGTCTGACACTGTTTCTAATGTTTCCCCATCTATTTCCCATAAAGTGATGGGACCAGACGACTTGATCTTAGTTTTCTGAATGTTGAGCTTTAAGCCAACTTTTTCACTCTCCTCTTTCACTTTCATCAAGAGGCTTTTCGGCTCCTCTTAACTTTCTGCCATAAGGGTGGTGTCATCTGCATATCTGAGGTTATTGATATTTCTCCTGGTAATCTTGATTTCAGCTTGTGTTTCTTCCATCCAGCGTTTCTCATGATGTACTCTGCATAGAAGTTAAATAAGCAGGGTGACAATATACAGCCTTGATGCACTCCTTTTCCTATTTGGAACCAGTCTGTTGTTCCATGTCCACTTCTAATGTTGCTTCCTGACCTGCATACAGATTTCTCAAGAGGCAGGTCAAGTGGTCTGGTATTCTCATCTCTTCCAGAATTTTCCACAGTTTATTGTGATCCACACAGTCAAAGGCTTTGGCATAGTCAATAAAGCAGAAATAGATGTTATTTTGGAACTCTCTTGCTTTTTCCATGATCCAGCAGATTTTGGCAATTTGGTCTCTGTCTGCCTTTTCTAAAACCAGCTTGAACAACAGGGAGTTCATGGTTCACGAATTGCTGAAGCCTGGCTTGGAGAATTTTGAGCATTACTTTACTAGCATGTGAGAAGAGTGCAATTGTGCGGTAGTTTGAGCATTCTTTGGCATTGCCTTTCTTTGAAATTGGAATGAAAACTGACCTTTTCCAGGCCTGTGGCCACTGCTGAGTTTTCCAAATTTGCTGGCATTTTGAGTGCAGCACTTTCACAGCATCATCTTACAGGATTTGAAACAGCTGAATTGGAATTCCATCACCTCCACCAGCTTTGTTCGTAGTGATGCTTTCTCAGGCCCACTTGACTTCACATTCCAGGATGTCTGGCTCTAGATTAGTGATCACATCATCATGATTATCTGGGTCATGAAGATCTTTTTTGTATAGTACTTCCATGTATTCTTGCCACCTCTTCTTAATATCTCCTGCTTCTGTTAGGTCCCTACCATTTCTGTCCTTTATGGAGTCCATCTCTGCATGAAATGTTCCCTTGGTATCTCCAATTTTCTTGAAAAGATCTCTAGTCTTTCCCATTCTGATGTTTCCCTCTATTTCTTTGCATTGATCGCTGCATCTTATTTCTTCTTGCTATTCTCTGGAACTCTGCATTCAGATGCTTATATCTTTTCTCTTCTCATTTGTTTTTTGCCTCTCTTCTTTTCACAGCTATTGTAAGGCCTCCCCAGAAAGCCCTTTTGCTTTTTTGCATTTCTTTTCCATGGAGATGGTCTTGATCCCTGTCTCCTGCACTGTGTCACAAACCTCATTCCATAGCTCATCAGGCACTCTATCTATCAGATCTAGGCCCTTAAATCTATTTCTCACTTCCACTGTATAATCATAAGGGATTTGATTTAGGTCATACCCGAATGGTCTAGTGGTTTTCCCTACTTTCTTCAATTTCAGTCTGAATTTGGTAATAAGGAGTTCATGATCTGAGCCAGAGTCAGCTCCTGGTCTTGTTTTTGTTGACTATATAGAGCTTCTCCATCTTTGGCTGCAAAGAATATAATCAATCTGATTTCGGTGTTGACCATTTGGTGATGTCCATGTGTAGAGTCTTCTCTTGTGTTGTGGAAGAGGGTGATTGCTACGACCAGTGCATTTTCTTGGCAAAACTCTATTAGTCTTTGCCCTGCTTCATTCTGCATTCCAATGCCAAGTTTTCCTGTTACTTCAGGTGTTTCTTGACTTCCTACTTTGGCATTCCAGTCCCCTATAATGAAGGACATCTTTTTTGGGTGTTAGTTCTAAAAGGTCTTGTAGGTTTTCATAAAACCATTCAACTTCAGTTTCTTCAGCATTACTGGTTGGGGCATAGCATTGGATAACTGTGATATTGAATGGTTTGCCTTGGAGACGAACAGAGATCATTCTGTCATTTTTGAGACTGCATCCAAGTACTACATTTTGGACTCTTTTGTTGACCATGATGGCTACTCCATTTCTTCTGAGGGATTCCTGCCCGCAGTAGTAGATATAACGGTCATCTGAGTTAAATTCACCCATTCCAGTCCTTTTTAGTTCGCTGATTCCTAGAATGTCGATGTTCACCCTTGCCATCTCTTGTTTGACCACTTTCAATTTGATCCACTGCCTTGATTCATGGACCTGACATTCCAGGTTCCTATGCAATATTGCTCTTTACAGCATCGGACCTTGCTTTATCACCAGTCACATCCACAACTGGGTAATGTTTTTGCTTTGGCTCCATCTCTTCATTCTTTCTGGAGTTATTTCTCTACTGATCTCCAGTAACATATTGGGCACCTAATGACCTGGGGAGTTCTTCTTTTGGTATCCTATCATTTTGCCTTTTCATACTGTTCATGGGGTTCTCAAGGCAAGAATAATGAAGTGGCTTGTCATTCCCTTCTCCAGTGGACCACATTGTGTCAAACCTCTCCACCATTCCCCACCCGTCTTGGGTTGCCCTGCAGGCATGGCTTGGTTTCATTGAGTTAGACAAGGCTGTGGTCCTAGTGTGATTAGATTGACTAGTTTTTTGTGAGTATGGTTTCAGTGTGTCTGCCCTCTGATGCCCTCTTGCAACACCTACCATCTTACTTGGGTTTCTCTTACCTTGGGCATGGGGTATCTCTTCACAGCTGCTGCTCCTTACCTTGGACAAGGGGTATCTCCTTATCGCAGCCGTTCCTGACCTTCAACGTTGGATAGCTCCTCTAGGCCCTCCTGTGCCTGCGTAGCCACCACTCCTCCTGGCTGCTGGCCCTGGCCTTGGGCGGGTGGCTTCTCCCAGGTGCCACCCCTGGCCTCGGGCTCGGGGTGGCTTCTCAGGGTCACCGCCCCTGGCCTCAGGTGCGAGGTGGCTTCTCCCAGCCGCCCCTGACCTCGGACATGAGGTGTCTCCTCCTGGCCACCACTGGCCTTAGATGCGGGGTAGCTCCTCCCGGCCACCACCCCTGACCTCGGATGCAGGGTACCAGCTCACTAAGCTTAATCACTGTTGCTTAGTCACTAAGTGAAGTGAAGTGAAATGAAGTGAAGTGAAGTGATTCGCTCAGTCGTGTCCGACTCTTTGCGACCCCATGAACTGTAGCCCACCAGGCTCCTCTGCCCATGGGATTCTCCAGGCAAGAATACTGGAATGGGTTGCCATTTCCTTCTCTAGGGGATCTTCCCCTAGAGGGAGTGAACCTGGGTCTCCCTCATTGCAGGCAGACGCTTTAACCTCTGAGCCACCAGGGAAGCCCTTGACTTCCCTTTACCCTTTATAATTTTATCCAGAAGAAATATAGTCAAGTCACATGCTTATGGAATGGCAAAGAGTTCATAGGAGTTATCTATTTTGTTGTTCATTTTTGGCTTCACTCACCATGCTCTTAAGTAAGATTAAAGCCTTTTTCAGACATATTCATGGAAAGCTGGGTAATATGCAACACAGTTTCTAAAGTGTCTGTTGTACCAAAAATGATTATCTCCTTTCCTCACTGCCTGAGTCTCCAGCACTGAAAGGTAGACAGAGTGAGTTTGTGCAATCCTGACCACACCTTTCAATCCAGATTTTTCCCACCTCTTATATTTCTATAGAAATTTATTGTTAAATTTTACCCATTGCAGGATGCAATGTGATATCACTAAACTTGATATTTTCTGCCATATTAATTTGTAAGAATTGCATTCTCTGAAAACTGTAAAAGTGGTGTTTGAGGCAAGACTACAAAAGTCACCTTGAACAGTCTTTATTAAGATTAGCAACAGGAAAGAGGAAAGAGTGCAAGTTTTCTGTTTGGCATAACTGTATTTCTCTGAATCAAGGCGAGTGGTAGAAAAAACTCATGAGCCCACCTTCTCTTTCAGTAATACAGGGCTGCAGTTGTTTCATAAATTTCCTGTAGGCTTTTATAAATGTAATTTATATTTAGTTAATATTTATCACAATTGCTGGCATTTGTGTGTGTGTGGGGGGTCTTAGATTTAGTACTTTTAATGAATTTTCATGTGTCTCCTGCTTTGGGAATAGTATAAAGGGAAGTAGAAGAAATTGACTCCATTTTAATCCAGAAGTTGCCCCACCTTGATTTTTTTTCGTTTTTCTTTTTTTGTAATGTAACTATTGAATGGGTTTATTTATAGGGCCATCTTTTTTTCACTCTCTCTCTTTTAGGAGGAACAGGTTTTGAAAGTTTAGTTTAATTGAAAGAGAAACAGAAGAATAGAAAAAATAAATGATCTAATCTTTGAATGTGTAGAGCAGTGTTTTCATTCTTTTGTGTCTTTAAGCGTCAGTTTAATATTAATTTTTTAACATGAAATTTGCCATCAGTTCAGTTCAGTCACTCAGTCGTGTCCAACTCTGCAACCCCATGAATCGCAGCACACTAGGCCTCCCTGTCCATCACCATCTCCCAGAGTTCACTCAAACTCACGTCCATCGAGTCAGTGATGACATCCAGCCATCTCATCCTCTGTCATCCCCTTCTCCTCCTGCCCCCAATCCCTCCCAGCATCAGAGTCTTTTCCCATGAGTCAACTCTTTGCATGAGGTGGCCAAAGTACTGGAGTTTCAGCTTTAGCATCATTCCTTCCAAAGAACACCCAGGACTGATCTCCTTTAGGATGGACTGGTTGGATCTCCTTGCAGTCCAAGGAACTCTCAAGAGTCTTCTCCAACACCACAGGTCAAAAGCATCAATTCTTTGGTGCTCAGCTTTCTTCACAGTCCAACTCTCACATCCATACATGACCACTGGAAAAACCATAGCTGTGACTAGATGGACTTTTGTTGGCAAAGTAATGCCTTTGCTTTTCAATATGCTGTCAAGGTTGGTCATAACCTTCCTTCCAAAGAGTAAGCATCTTTTAATTTCATGGCTTAAGTCACTGTCTGCAGTGATTTTAGAGCCCAGAAAAATAAAGTCTGACACTGTTTCCACTGTCTCTCCAACTATTTGCCATGAAGTGATGGGACCAAATTTCCCATAGATTGTCAATAAAGCATTTTCAAACCACTTTTTAAGCATGATAAGGAACAGACTGGCCAATAAGATGCTTTCCTTCTCATCTTAGTTATTTCAAAAAAGTTATTTCTTATGCACTACAATAAAACTATATTCTTCAAATAAAGATTTATGCTTTTATATAAGCTTGATCACAACTAGTTTTCCTCTGTAATATGAAAAAATCTAATTGCTTTATAATGATATTTTTAAAATCTAGGAATAATTATTTTAATAATGTATAATACTATTCTTAAACGTACATTACTTTGTATCATGCATCATATCTATATTTTAGGAATACATTATTATAAAAGTAAAAACAAATATGTCTACCTGTTGAAGGTCTGATAAAAAAATAAAATACACTTAAAAGTACAAAAGCGAGGATATATCTCATAATGGCTTGAAAGAGTAATTCTGATAAGACATGTGACAAGCAGTATGTCCTTAAGGAATGAAGTGAAGAAGGCACATCTCTAACAGCGGTGTTTTCTGAATTTTAAAAAAATAAGACATCCAAATAGGCTATGATTAAGTTAAACCAGAAGCCCTACATTTTTAAAAGTGCAGACTATTGTCAATTTAGATTCTAAAGCTTTCTCTTTTATTTTAAAATTTAACATATAACCAATTTTTTTCCAGGACAAACCATTCAATATCATGGTAATCCAAGTCTATGCCCCAACCAGTAATGCTGAAGAAGCTGAAGCTGAACGGTTTTATGAAGACCTACAAGACCTACTAAAACTAACACTTAAAAAAAGATATCCTTTTCATGATAGGGGACTGGAATGCTAAAATAGAAAGTCAGGAAACACCTGGAGTAATAGGCAAATTTGGCCTTGGAATACAGAATGAAGCAGGGCAAAGACTAATAGAGTTCTGCCAAGAGAACACACTGGTTATAGCAAACACCCTCTTCCAACAACACAAGAGAAGACTCTACAACATGAACATCACCAGATGGTCGACACCAAAATCAGATTGATTATATTCTCTGTAGCCAAAGATGGGGAAGCTCTATACAGTCAGCAAAAACAATACCGGGAGCTGACTGTGGCACAGATCATGAACTTCTTATTACCAAATTCAGACTGAAATTGAAGAAAGTGGGGAAAACCACTAGACCATTTAAGTATGACCTAAATCAAATCCCTTATGACTATACAGTGGAAGTGAGAAATAGATTTAAGGGATTAGATCTGTTAGACAGAGTGCCTGATGAACTATGGACAGAGGTTCATGACATTGTACAGGGGACAGGAATCAAGACCACTTTAAAGAAAAAGAAATGCAGAAAAGCAATATGGTTGTCTGAGGTGGCCTTACAAATAGCTATGAAAAGAAGGGAAGTGAAAAGCAAAGGAGAAAAGGAAAGATATTCCCATTTGAATACAGGGTTACAGGAATAGCAAAGAGAGATAAGAAAGCATTCCTCAGTGATCAATGAAAAGAAATAAAGGAAAACAGTAGAATAGGAAAGACTAGAGATCTCTTCAAGAAAATTAGAGATACCAAGGGAACATTTTATGCAGAGATGGGCTCAATAAAGGACAGAAATGGTAGGGAGCTAACAGAAGCAGGAGATATTAAGAAGAGGTGGCAAGAATACACGGAAGAACTGTACAAAAAAGATCTTCACAACCCAGATAATCATGATGATGTGATCACTCACCTAGAACCAGACAGCCTGGAATGTGAAGTCAAGTGGGCCTTAGGAAGCATCACTATGAACAAAGCTAGTGGAGATATTGGAATTCCAGTTGTGCTATTTCAAATCCTGAAAGATGAAGCTATGAAAGTGCTGCACTCAATATGCCAGCAAATCTTGAAAACTAAGCAGTGGCCACGGGACTGGAAAATTCAGTTTTCATTTCAATTCCAAAGAAAGGCAATGCCAAAGAGTGCTCAAACTACCACACAATTGCATTCATCTCACATGCTAGTAAAGTAATGCTCAAAATTCTCCAAGCCAAGCTTCAGCAATATGTGAACATTGAACTTCCAGATGTTCAAGCTGTTTTTAGAAAAGGCATAGGAACCAGAGATCAAATTGCCAACATCTGCTGGATCATCGAAAAAGCAAGAGAGTTCCAGAAAAACATCTATTTCTGCTTTATTGCCTATGCCAAAGCCTTTGACTGTGTGGATCACAATAAACTGAGGAAAACTCTGAAAGAGATGGGAATACTAGACCACCTGACCTGCCTCTTGAGAAATCTGTATGCAGGTCAGGAAGCAACAGTTAGAACTGGACATGGAACAGCAGACTGGTTCTAAATTGGAAAAGGAGTACGTCAAGGCTGTATATTGTCACCCTACTTATTTAACTTATATGCAGAGTACATCATGAGAAATGCTGGGCTGGAGGAAGCACAGGCTTGAATGAAGATTGCCGGGAGTAATATCAATAACCTCATATATTGAAGTAGATGACACCACCCTTATTACAGAGAGTGAAGAAGAAATAAAGAGCCTCTTGATGAAAGTGTAAAAGGAGGAGAACTGTAAAGATGGCAGAGGAATAGGACGGGAAGACCACTTTCTCCCTCACAAATTCCTCAAAAGAACATTTCAACGCTGAGCAAATTCCACAAAACAACTTCTGTAGGCTGGCAGAGGACATCAGGCAACCAGAAAAGCAGACCACTGTCTTCAAAAACAGGTAGGAAAAAATATAAAAGATGAAAAAGGAGACAAAGAAGGTGGGGACGGAGCTCCATCCCGGGAAGGGAAGCCCGTCCTGGGAAGGGAATTTTAAGAAGAGAGGTTTCCAAACACCAGGAAACACTCTCCCTGCCGAGTCTGTGGTGAGCCTTGGAAACACAGAGGGCAACATAACAGGAAGGGAAAAATAAATAAATAATTAAAACCAACAGATTACAAGCCCAACAGTAACTCCCCCAGCGGAAAAGCAGCACAGATGCCTGCATCCCCCACAAGCTAATGGGGGCAGGGCAGGGAAGCGCGGGAGGCGCGGGCTGCAGAGCTTTGTAAGAATTGGGCAGGAACGCCCCACGCGCAACCAGAACGATCTAACCTGGGCTAGCAAACCAGACTGTGGGATAGCTACCACCGAAAAGCTCGAACATAAGACACCGCCAGGACCGAGCACAGAACAAAGGACGGAACGAAATAAGCCGGCTGCAGACCATCCCCCGCCGGGGACAGGCAACCAGAGCCGTAAGGACTGGAAAGGGGTAATTGCAGACCCGGAGAGACTTTACTTACCTAACTGCAAGCAGGCTTCTTTGCTAAGACTTCTGGGGGTGCTGGACAGTCACAGTCTGCCTCACGGGGTGCACCAGCGGTCCACCCAGAAAGCTGAGCAGCAGCAGCAGAAAAGGTGACAAGCCGCGGCGATCGCGCTCGCCAAACTCCTGAGCTACTCGGACCTGGGAAGGGCACAAAGCGCAGTCCCAGCCGAATCTGTGCCTCTGAGGGCTGCCTGAGCGCCGAACCTGAGCGGCTTGGACCGGGGAAGTGCACGCAGCCTAGGGCCGGCCCCAGACGGTTCCCGGCTGAGCATCGTAGAGCCAGAGCAGTTTGTGCGCCGCGAGAAAGGACAGGTCAAGCGGGGCAGAGATACTGTGTGCACACGACAGTGCCATTTGTTTGTAGCATCCCCCCTCCCCACAGTGCGACTGAACTAGTGAGCCTAAAAAACCAGCAAACAGAAGAAGTTAAACAGAGGGAACCACCTTGGAAATGATCCGACATGGCCCACAACATCAGAGAAGGGCCAGATATATTTTTACTATTTTTAAAAACATTCCTTTTTTTTTCTTTTTTTTTCAATTTTTTTTCTAACTTTTTTAAAATTGTTAAGTCTTCTATTTCTCCTCTAATTTTTATTTCTATAACCTACTATTACTATTTTTTTAAAAAAAGACTTTTTTTTTTTTTTTTTTAAGGCAAACACCATATATAGTCTTTGGATGGTTGTTGGTGGTTTTTTTTTTTTTTTAATAATTCTTGTGTTTTTTGTCTTTCTTTCTTCCTTTTTCCTTCTGCTTCTTTTCTTTAATATTGTATTTTTGAAAATCCAACCTCTACTCTAGATTTTTAATCTTTGCTCTTAGGTTTTTGTTGTCAATTTTGTACATTTAAAAACCCAAACTTCACTACCCAAGTTTACCTGAGAGCGAGATTACTGGCTTGACCACTCTCTCCTCCTCTGGACTCTCCTTTTTCTCCATCAGGTGGCCTCTGTCTCTTTTCTCCCCCATCTCTCCTCTATCCAACTCTGTGAATCTCTGTGTGTTCCAGACGGTGGAGAACACCTAAGGAACTGGTTACTGGCAGGATTTGTCTCTCTCCTTCTCATTCCTCTCTCTTATCCTCTTGGCCACCTCTGTCTACTTCCTCCCTCTCCTTTTCCCTATGTAACTCCGTAAATACCTCTGAGCGGTCCAGACTATAGAGTGCACATAAGGAAGTGACTACTGGCAGCTTGCTCTCTCCTCTTTTGATCTCACCGCATCTCATTCCAGTTACCTCTAACTACCCCCTCCATCTTCTCTTCTCCTTGTAACTCAGTGAACCTCTCTGAGTGTCCCTCAATGTGGAGAAACTTTTCATCTTTAACCTAGATGCTTTATCATCGGTGCTGTATTGATGGAAAAGTCTAGAGGCTACTGTAAAAAAAAAAACTGAAAAACCAGAAGCAGGAGGCTTAAATCCAAAGCCTGAAAACATTAGAGAACTCTTGAATTCAGGGAACATTAAGCAATAGGAGCTCATCAAATACCTTCATACCTACACCAAAACCAAGCTCCACCCAAGGGCCAACAAGTTCCAAAACAAGACATACCACGCAAATTCGCCAGCAACACAGGAACACTTCCCTGAGCTTCAATATACAGGCAGCTCAAAATTATTCCAAAACCTTTGATGTCTCATAACCCATTACTGGTCACTTCACTGCACTCCAGAGAGAAGAAACCCAGCTCCACCCACCAGAACTCCAACACAAGCCTCCCTAACCAGGAAACTTGACAAGCCACTGATAGAACCCCACCCACAGTGAGGAAGCTCCATAATAAAGAGAACTCCACAAATTCCCAGAATATAAAAAGGCCACCCCAAACGCAGCAATATAACCAAGATGAAGAGACAGAGGAATACTCAGCAGGTAAAGGAACAGGAGAGTTGCCCACCAAACCAAACAAAAGAGGAAGAAGTAGGGAATCTACCGGAGAAGGAATTCCGAATATTGATAGTGAAAATGATCCAAAATCTTGAAATCAAAGTGGAATCACAGATAAATAGCCTAGAGACAAGGATTGAGAAGATGCAAGAAAGGTTCAACAAGGACCTAGAAGAAATAAAAAAGAGTCAAAATATAATGAATAACGCAATAAATGAGATCAGAAACACTCTGGAGGCAACAAATAGTAGAATAACGGAGGCAGAAGATAGGATTAGTGAAATAGAAGATAGAATGGTAGAAATAAATGAATCAGAGAGGAAACAAGAACAATGAATTAAAAGAAATGAGGACAATCTCAGAGACCTCCAGGACAATATGAAACGCTCCAACATTCGAATTATAGGAGTCCCAGAGAAGTAGACAGAAAGAAAGATCATGAGAAAATTCTTGAGGAGATAATAGTTGTAAACTTCCCTAAAATGGGGAAGGAAATAATCACCCAAGTCCAAGAAACACAGAGAGTTCCAAATAGGATAAACCCAAGGTGAAACACCCCAAGACACATATTAATCAAATTAACAAAGATCAAACACAAAGAACAAATATTAAAAGCAGCAAGGGAAAAACAACAAATAACACACAAGGGCATTCCCATAAGGATAACAGCTGATCTTTCAATAGAAACTCGTCAGGCCAGGAGGGAATGGCAAAACATACTTAAAGTTATGAAAGACAATAACCTACAGCCCAGATTACTGTACCCAGCAAGGATCTCATTCAAATACGAAGGAGAAATCAAAAGCTTTCCAGACAAGCAAAAGCTGAGAGAATTCAGCACCACCAAACCAGCTCTCCAACAAATTCTAAAGGATATTCTCTAGACAGGAAACACAAAAAGAGTGTATAAACCTGAACCCAAAACAATAAAGTAAATGGTAATGGGAGCATACTTATCAATAATTGCCTTAAATGTAAATGGGTTGAACGCCCCAACCAAAAGGCAAAGACTGGCTGAATGGATACAAAAATAAGACCCCTCTATATGCTGCTTACAAGAGACCCACCTCAAAACAAGGGACACATACAGACTGAAAGTGAAGGGCTGGAAAAAGATATACCACGCAAATAGAGACCAAAAGAAAGCAGGAGCAGCAATACTCATATCTGATAAAATAGACTTTAAAACAAAGGCTGTGAAAAGAGACAAAGAAGGCCACTACATAATGATCAAAGGATCAATCCAAGAAGAAGATATAACAATTATAAATAAATATGCACCCAATATAGGAGCACCGCAATATGTAAGACAAATGCTAACAAGTATGGAAGGGGAAATCAACAATAACACAATAATAGTGGGAGACTTTAATACCCCACTCACACCTATGGACAGATCAACTAAACAGAAAATTAACAAAGAAACCCAAACTTTAAATGATACATTAGATCAGTTAGACCTAATTGATATCTATAGGACATTTCACCCCAAAACAATGAATTTCACCTTTTTTTCAAGTGCTCATGGAACCTTCTCCAGGATAGATCACATCCTGGGCCATAAATCTAAACTTGATAAATTCAAAAAAATTGAAATCATTCCAAGCATCTTTTCTGACCATAATGCATTAAGATTAGATCTCAATTACAGGAGAAAAATTATTAAAAATTCCAACATATGGAGGTTGAACAACACACTTCTGAATAACCAACAAATCACAGAAGAAATCAAAAAGGAAATCAAAATATGCATAGAAACTAATGAAAATGAAAACACAACAACCCAAAACCTGTGGGACACTATAAAAGCAGTGCTAAGAGGAAAGTTCATAGCAATACAGGCAAACCTCAGGAAACAAGAAAAAAGTCAAATAAATAACCTAACTCTACAACTAAAGCAACTAGAAAAGGAAGATATGGAGAACCCCAGAGTTAGTAGAAGGAAAGAAATCCTAGAAATTAAGGCAGAAATAAATGCAAAAGAAACAAAAGAGACCATAGCAAAAATCAACAAAGCCAAAAGCTGGTTCTTGGAAAGGATAAATAAAATTGACAAACCATTAGCCAGACTCATCAAGAAGCAAAGAGAGAAAAATCAAATCAATAAAATTAGAAATGAAAATGGAGAGATCACAACAGACAACACAGAAATACAAAGGATCATAAGAGACTACTATCAGCAGTTGTATGCCAATAAAATGGACAACATGGAAGAAATGGGCAAATTCTTAGAAAAGTACAATTTTCCAAAACTGAACCAGGAAGAAATAGAAAATCTTAACAGACCCATCACAAGCATGGAAATTGAAACTGTAATCAGAAATCTTCCAGCAAACAAAAGCCCAGGTCCAGAAGGCTTCACAGCTGAATTCTACCAAAAATTTCGAGAAGAGCCAACACCTATCCTACTCAAACTCTTCCAGAAAATTGCAGAGGAAGGTAAACTTCCAAACTCATTCTATGAGGCCACCATCACGCTAATACCAAAACCTGACAAAGATGTCACAAAAAAAGAAAACTACAGGCCAATATCACTGATGAACATAGATGCAAAAATCCTCAACAAAATTCTAGCAATCAGAATCCAACAATGCATTAAAAAGATCATACACCATGACGAAGTGGGCTTTATCCCAGGGATGCAAGGATTCTTCAATATCCACAAATCAATCAATGTAATTCACCACATTAACAAATTGAAAAATAAAAGCCATATGATTATCTCAATAGATGCAGAGAAGGCCTTTGACAAAATTCAACATCCATTTATGATAAAAACTCTCCAGAAAGCAGGAATAGAAGGAACATGCCTCAACATAATAAAAGCTATATATGACAAACCCACAGCAAACATTATCCTCAATGGTGAAAAATTGAAAGCATTTCCCCTAAAGTCAGGAACAAGACAAGGGTGTCCACTTTCACCACTACTATTCAACATAGTTCTGGAAGTTTTGGCCACAGCAATCAGAGCAGAAAAAGAAACAAAAGGAATCCAAATTGGAAAAGAAGAAGTAAAACTTTCACTGTTTGCAGATGACATGATCCTCTACATAGAAAACCCTAAAGACTCCACCAGAAAATTACTAGAGCTAATCAATGAATATAGTAAAGTTGCAGGATATAAAATCAACACACAGAAATCCCTTGCATTCCTATACACGAATAATGAGAAAGTAGAAAAAGAAATTAAGGAAACAATTCCATTCACCATTGCAACGAAAAGAATAAAATACTTAGGAATATATCTACCTAAAGAAACTAAAGACCTATATATAGAAAACTATAAAACACTGATGAAAGAAATCAAAGAGGACACTAATAGATGGAGAAATATACCATGTTCATGGATTGGAAGAATGAATATAGTGAAAATGAGTATACTACCCAAAGCAATTTACAAATTCAATGCAATCCCTATCAAGCTACCAGACACATTTTTCACAGAACTAGAACAAATAATTTCAAGATTTGTATGGAAATACAAAAAACCTCGAATTGCCAAAGCAATCTTGAGAAAGAAGAATGGAACTGGAGGAATCAACTTGCCTGACTTCAGGCTCTACTACAAAGCCACAGTCATCAAGACAGTATGGTACTGGCACAAAGACAGACATATAGATCAATGGAACAAAATAGAAAGCCCAGAGATAAATCCACACACATATGGACTCCTTATCTTTGACAAAGGAGGCAAGAATATACAATGGAGTAAAGACAATCTCTTTAACAAGTGGTGCTGAGAAAACTGGTTAACCACTTGTAAAAGAATGAAACTAGATCACTTTCTAACACCACACACAAAAATAAACTCAAAATGGATTAAAGACCTAAATGTAAGAATAGAAACTATAAAACTCCTAGAGGAGAACATAGGCAAAACACTCTCAGACATAAATCACAGCAGGATCCTCTATGAACCACCTCCCAGAATTCTGGAAATAAAAGCAAAAATAAACAAATGGGATCTAATTAAAATTAAAAGCTTCTGCACAACAAAAGAAAATATAAGCAAGGTGAAAAGACAGCCTTCAGAATGGGAGAAAAGAATAGCAAATGAAGCAACTGACAAACAACTAATCTCAAAAATATACAAGCAACTTATGCAGCTCAATTCCAGAAAAATAAACGACCCAATCAAAAAATGGGCCAAAGAACTAAATAGACATTTCTCCAAAGAAGACATATGGATGGCTAACAAACACATGAAAAGATGCTCAACATCACTCATTATTAGAGAAATGCAAATCAAAACCACAATGAGGTACCACTTCACACCAGTCAGAATGGCTGTGATCCAAAAATCTGCAAGCAATAAATGCTGGAGAGGGTGTGGAGAAAAGGGAACCCTCCTACACTGTTGGTGGGAATGCAAACTAGTACAGCCACTATGGAGAACAGTGTGGAGATTCCTTAAAAAATTGAAAATAGAACTACCTTATGACCCAGCAATCCCACTGCTGGGCATACACACCGAGGAAACCAGAATTGAAAGAGACACGTGTACCCCAATGTTCATTGCAGCACTGTTTATAATAGCCAGGACATGGAAACAACCTAGATGTCCATCAGCAGATGAATGGATAAGAAAGCAGTGGTACATATACACAATGGAGTATTACTCAGCCGTTAAAAAGAATTCATTTGAATCAGTTCTGATGAGATGGATGAAACTGGAGCCGATTATACAGAGTGAAGTAAGCCAGAAAGAAAAACACCAATACAATATACTAACACATATATATGGAATTTAGAAAGATGGCAATGACGACCCTATATGCAAGACAGCAAAAAAGACACAGATATGTATAATGGACTTTTGGACTCAGAGTGAGAGGGAGAGGGTGGGATGATTAGGGAGAATGGCACTCTAACATGTATACTATCATATAAGAATCGAATTGCCAGTCTATGTCTGATGCAGGATACAGCATGCGTGGGGCTGGTGCATGGGGATGACCCAGAGAAATGGTATGGGGAGGGAGGTGTGGGGGGGGGGGGTCATGTTTGGGAACGCATGTAAGAATTAAAGATCTTAAAATTGAAGAAAAAATTAAAAAATAAAATAAAATAAAGAAAGTGAAAAAGGAGAGTGAAAAAGTTGGCTTAAAGCTCAACATTCAGAAAACGAAGATCATGACATCCGGTCCTATCACTTCATAGCAAATAGATGGGAAAACATTGGAAGTGGCTGACTTTATTTTTCTGGGCTCCAAAATCACTGCAGATGGTGACTGCAGCCATGAAATTAAAAGACATTTACTCCTTAAAAGGAAAATTATGACCATCCTTGACAGCATATTGAAAAGCAGAGACATTACTTTGCCAACAAAGGTCCGACTAGTCAAGGCTATAGTTTTTCTAGTGGTCATGTATGGATGTGAGAGTTGGACTGTGAAGAAAGCTGAGCACCAAAGAATTGATGCTTTTGAACTGTGGTGTTGGAGAAGACTCTGGAGAGTCCCTTGGACTGCAGGGACATCCAGCCAGTCCATTCTAACGGAGACCAGTCCTGGGTGTTCATTGGAGGGACTGATGCTAAAGCTGAAACTCCAATACTTGGCTAACTCATGAGAAGAGTTAACTCATTGGAAAAGACCCTGATGCTGGGAGGGATTTGGGGCAGGAGGAGAAGAGGATGACAGAGGATGAGATGGCATCACCAACTCAATGAACATGAGTTTAAGTAAACTCCGGGAGTTGGTGATGGACAGGTTGGCCTGATGCGCTGCCTTTCATGGGGTAGCAAAGAGTCAAACATGACTGGTCGTCTGAACTGAGCTGAATTATATTATTTCTGGCATAAGAGTGTGGTAGCAAAAAACATAATGTAATTGGATAAAAATTTGATTTAAAATACATGCACAGTCTTTTAATGTTGTGTTACATATTTATGCATATATATATTTATTCATTGCTGAGATTGCAAAATATATTAATAGAAAAATCTCTTATTTTCTTTGTAAAACTCTAAGGAATTAGTACAAGATAATTATTTTTCCAATTTAATTTTCCTTTTTCAATAAGTATTCCTTGAATAACTAAATAAATGAATAACTAGAAATACCCAAAATAGTTAATAGAAGTTATCAGAATTTATGTCATCTATATATTCTTCATATTATAAATTTGATCATTGTGTATACCAAAATATTTTGAAAACAACTGCTGAATAAGAATTAGAATGAAGAGAAAGAAGAGGATGGGGGAGGAAGAGAAAGAAGAAACTAATATGTGCAAAGCAGTATTTTAAATATTTACAACAATTTAATGAGCTGGATATTAGTGTTAACTTTACTTTTTCAGTGAGAAACCTGAGACACAGCAGGTATAATATCTTGTCCAAGTTTTTATAGCTATTCCATGTTAGAAGCAGAAATTAAATTTAGAAGTCTGGCTCAAAGTCTGTACTTTTAATCAATATTTATTCTGATAGGCATACTTAAGATAGGCATACAAAATGAAAATGAAGATAGAAGAATAAAATATATTTGCTTCTAATTCATCACTATTTGTTGAGAGAAAAGATAACTTCAGAGCTAATATTGAAGGCTATGTTCCACAAAGTCGTCAAGGATATAACTTTATTTGCTCCACTGGGCAAACCTTGTATTCCCTCAAGTTCAAGTTGGATGTTCTAGCCTCACATCTATGTTTTAGCCAATCGAAAAGAAAACCACCCAAGTTTCACTTTAATGAAATCATCCTGAATTTTATACATTTCTTTCCCTACATCTTAATAGTTGAATTATACTCAGTTATTGTTCATTGCAAAGGAAATTGGAATTTTATAATGCTAAAATTTAAACATGACTTTGTGTAAAAGGGAAAAAAAATTTGGAGTTAGATCATATATCATTACAACTAATACATATAAAAATACAAAAAAATTACAGTTGATTACTGCTGATTTTACTGGTTTAAAAGCAGATAAGCTTGGAACAAAATTATAATGAGGATTAGCCTAAGATACTTAATAAAGAAAAATCAAGAAAAGCATAAATCAAAATTATATTTTAGCTTTAGGTAAAGTATTTCCTAAGATGAAGATATCTAATTTTCACTGGATAGAAAATTATCCATATCCTTCCCAATACAGAATTTGTTGAGAATTTGTTAAATATATTGCTTTAATAAATGTGAAGAAGTTCCCAACTGATAAATAATTACAAATCACCCAGCTGTAAGCAAATTACACTGCAGCCACATTTTCAAATTGGATAAAACATATTTCAGAGAAGAGGAGGTATATGGTTCCTTTTTTCAGTTTAAAAGCTTATAAGAAATTAACAGTAACTCTTTTTTTTTAGTATGTGCCACAACATAAACTTATGGCAATTAAAACAATGAAAAATAAAGGTCATGCATTATTAATAAATCCAGAGATCTTTAAATATCAATACAACCAAATTTTAGATTACAACAAGGATTACTTCTCTTGGAAAATGTATTTTATTTTTAGACACAGTTGGAGGAAAACAAAAGTCAAAGTGTTAGTCACTCAGTTCAGTCTGACTCTTTGCAACCCCATGGACTGTAGCCCGCCAGGTTGTTCTGTCCATGGGATTTTCCTGGCAAGAATACTGGAGTGCGTTGCCATTTCCTTCTCCAGGGAATCTTCCCAACCCAGGGACTGAACCCGGGTCTCCTGCATTGCAGAAAGATTCTTTACTGTCTGATCCAGGAGGGAAGCCGGAGGAAAGCAAGGTGTGTATAATTCAGTTATATAACCACTTTTTAAGGTTTTCATCCTAGTTTTGATGTAAAAATTATCTATAATTATAATAAATTATATTATATTAAAGAAAAATCATATAATTTTTATATTTTTATGATTTATATCTATTATATGAAAATCATATATTTATATAATTATATAATTGCTATATCTTATATAAAATCATCTATTAAACACAAAAGAAATAGAAGGCATCTGATCTTAACCATTGTAGTAATTTTCTCTGCCCAATTATTGTAGTCATATTAATTAGGATAAAATAAAGGGGAACTCTGGAGCTAAGCAGATTACCAGGAAGATGGGAATACAAGGATCAGTAGAGCAGGAAGGAAGAAAATTGTTCACTCAAAAGTTCAAACAAATAATAGAGATAAATCTTAAGCACCCAAACATAGTTGGAATTCTTCCATGGCATTCTAGTTCAGTACCTTATAATGAAAAAAAAAGTCAACCTGTGAAATAAAGAAGCAACAAACACTATTCAAGTTCTTCATCAAAGAAAAGGAAGTTAAACTATCATTTCAGAGAAATCAGAGAGATCCTCCTCCACAGGAAAGAAAATCCTCCTATGTAATACATGATGAGGAATAGCCATGGAAATGAGCCCCTCAGATCTCCTGCTTTGGGAAGCACGTAGTTGACCAGCAGTCCCAGCTACTGCTGTTCCACATCTATGACAAAGCCATCTTTCTGAAGAGCTGCTCCCAGCTAGTTACTGAGTAGATCAGGATCCTGGCACTGAACATTTCCCGTGAGAAGCCAGATTGCTCGGAAGGTGAATTTGACTCAGGCACTCACCATAACACTGGACAAAATTTTCTCAGAACTGTACTATCATGTGAGAGTTTTCCTACTCATCCTCCTTCCTCCTGATTGTCCTTCATAAGGCAGATGTGCACTGTGGTCTGCAGTTTATCCAACTTCCTCTCTATTCTCCACAGTAGTTTTCCTTGATAAATCTTTACATGTCTCATTCCATCTGGCTATCTACTTCTTGGGGAAACAGAGCTAATGCATTTTGTGTAGGAATTTACGTCAGGGAGTACATACTGGCAGCCAAGCTGTAGGAAACTTTATATTGTAAATAAATTCTAAAGATAATTTTATTGTTAATGTTTGTAAATCTCAGCATCAATAATAGTTGTTTTTTTCCAAAGCGGTTTTTTTTTTTTTTTGAGTATAGTTGCTTTACACTGTTGTATCGGTTTCAGCTGATATGTATATCCCCTCTTTTTTAGATTTCCTTCCCATTTAGGCTACTATAGAGAACCAAGTAGAGTTCCCTGTGCTATCCAGTAGGTTTTCCTTAGTTATCTGTTGTATACATAGTAGTATATATATGTCAACGCCAGTCTCCCAATTCATCCCCCACCCCTTGCCTTTCCCCCTTGGTATCCATATATTAGTTCTACATCTGAATCTCTGTTTCTACTTTGCAAATATGATTATCTATATAATTTTTTTTCTAAAGTCTACATATATGTGTTAATATGAAATCTTTGTTTTTCCCTTTCTGACATCTTCACTCTGTGTGAGATTCTCTAGGTCTACCTGTGTCTCTGTAAATGGCACAATTTCATTCCTTTTCACAGATGAGTAATATTCCATCATATATATGTGATACATCTTCTTTACCCATTCCTCTATTGATGGACATTTAGATTGCTTGCATATCCTAGCTATTGTAAATAGTGCTTCGATGGATATTAGAGTGCATGTGCCTTTTTGAATTACAGCTTTATCTTAGCATATGTCCAGGTCAAGCAGTACTTCTATTTTCAGTTTTTTAAGAAACCTCAATACTCTTCTCCATACTGACTATATCAATTTACATTCCCAGCAACAATGTAAGAAGGTTTCCATTTCTCCACACCAACACCAGCATGTTTGGTTGGAGATTTTTGGTGATGGCCATTCTGACTGATTGGAGAAGGAAATGGCAACTCACTCCAGTATTCTAGCTGGATACTGCAAGGATACTTGCTGGAAAATCCCAAGGACAGAAGAGCCTGGTAGGCTCCAGTATATGGGATTTCAAAACATTTGGACACAACTTAGAAACTAAAAAACAAAATTCTGACTGGTGTGAGATGATACCTCATTGAAGTTTTGATTTGTATTTCTCTAATAATTAGTGATGTTGAGTGTCTTTTCATGTGTTTGTTGGGTATGTGCATATGTTCTTTGGGGAAATGTCTGTTTACATTTTAAACATATTATTATTTTGAACCTACTATTATTTTGAACCTATTACTATTATATTGAGCTGCATGAGCTGTTTCTGTATTTAGGAGATTAATCCCTTATCAGTTGCTTTGTTGCAAACATTTTCTCCCATTCTTTTATTGTTATTGTTCAGTCACTCAGTCACATCCTACTCTTTGTGACCCCTGAACTACAGCACACCAGGCTTCCCAGTTCTTCACCATTTCCCAGAGCTTGCTCAAACTCATGTCCATCAAGTTGGTGATGCCATCCAACCATCTCATCTTCTGTCATCCCCTTTTCTTCCTGACCTCAATCTTTCCCAACATCAGAGTCTTTTCTAATGAGTTGGCTCTTCACATCAGGTGGCCAAAGTATTGGAGCTTCACCTTCAGCTTCAGTCCTTCCAATGAATATTCAGAATTGATTACCTTTAGGATTGACAGGTTGGATCTCCTTGCATCCAAGGCACTCTCAAGAGTCTTCTCTTACACCATGGGTCAAATCACCAGTTCTTTGGCACTCAGCTTTCTTTATGGTCCAACTATCACATACACACATGACTACTGGAAAAATCATAGCTTTGACTAGATGGACCTTTGCAGGAAAGGTAATGTCTCTGCTTTTTTTTTTTTCTAATTTACTTTTTTATTGAAGGATAATTGCTTTACAGAATTTTGCTGTTTTCTGTCAAACCTCAACATGTATGCAGTGACAGACTATTTTCTTCGACTCCAAAGTCACTGCAGATGGTGACTGCAGTCAAGAAATTAAAAGATGCTCACTCCTTGGAAGAAAATCTATGACCAACCTAGACAGCCATATCTATGGTTGATTCATGTCTCTGCTTTTTAATATGCTGTCTGGGTTGGTCATAGCTTTTCTTCCAAGGAACAAGTGTCTTTTAATTTCTTGACTGCAGTCCAATCTGCAGTGATTTTGGAGCCCAAGAATATAAAGTCTGTCACTGTTTCCATTGTTCCTCCATCTATTTTCCATGAAGTTATGGGACCAGATGCCATGATCTTCATTTTTTGAATGTTGAATTTTAAGCCAGCTTTTTCATTCTCCTCTTTCACCTTCATCAAGAGGCTCTTTAGTTCTTCTTCATTTTCTTCCATAAATTAGTGTCATTTTCATATCTGATGTTATTGTTATTTCTCCCAGCAACCTTGATTCCAGCTTGTGCTTTATCCAGCCCAACATTTATGCACTCTGCATGTAAGTTAAATAAGCAGGGTGATAGTATATCGTCTTGATGTACTCCTTTCCCAATTTAGAACCAGTCTGTTGTTCCGTCTCTGGTTCTAACTGTTGATTCTTGACTTCCATACAGATTTCTCAGGAGGCCAGGTAAGGTGGCCTGGTATTCCCATCTCTTTAACAATTTTCCAGTTTGTTGTGATCCACATAGTAAAAGGCTTTAGAGTAGTATATGAAGCAGAAATAAATATTTCCTGGAACTCTCTAGGTTTTTCTATGATCCAACGGATGTTAACTATTTGATCTCTGGTTCCTCTGCTTATTCGAAATCCAGCCTGAACATCTGGAAGTTCTCAGTTCATGTACTGTTGTAGCCTAGCTTGGAGAATTGTGAGCACTACTTTGCTAGAATGTGAAATGAGTACAGTTGTGAGGTAGTTGGAACATTCTCTTGCATTGCTTTTCTTTGGCATTGGAATGAAAGCTGACCTTTTACAGTCCTGTGGCCACTGTTGAGTTTTCCAAATTTGTTGGTATATTGAGCACAGCATTTTCACAGCATCATCTTTTAGTACTGGAAATAGCCCAACTGGAGTTCTATCACCTCCACTAGCTTTATTTATAATGACGCTTCCAAATGGCCCACTTGACTTTCATTCTAAGGGTTGTCTTTTCATCTTATGATTTCTTTTGCTGTGCAAAACTTTTACATTTAAATAGGTTCCATTTGTTCATTTTTATTTTCATTACTCTAGGAGATGGATCAAAAAAGATTGTGATTTTTGGCAAAGAGTGTTCTGCCTATGTTTTCCTCTAATAGTTTTACAGAGTCTAGCTTTTCCATTCAGATCTTTAAGACATTTTGAGTTATTTGTGTGTGTGTGTGGTGTTAGGGAGTGTTCTGGTTTCATTCTTTTACATGTAATTGTCTAGTTTTTCCAGCACCACTTATTGAAGATAATGTCTTTCCTCCATCGTATTCTTCCCTCCTTTGCCATATGTTAATTGACCATTGGTGCATTCCACAAAGGCTTCGCTAAAGGCTTTAGAGATAAAGTTTAAAGGTAGAAATAACATAAATATAGCATTATTTCAATTTTTATTTGAGGTGATTTTGATGAATTTAAACCAGAAATTTTGTTTAATGTGGTACAAAACCTTATATAGGGATATATATCCTTACATAAGATGAATCTTCAGAGGTATTACTTTTCTACTTATAATTTCTTTGGCAGCTGTAAATCTAAGATTTTGAAAGAAGTCATTAAAAAACAATAAACAGTTTGTTCAACAAATTTACAAGAGATCAATGAGATCCTTTATATATTTATGAAATGTACACTTGCATATGAAATTAAAAGCCATAAAATTAAAAGACACTTACTCCTTGGAAGGAAAGTTATGACCAACCTAGACAGCATATTGAAAAGCAGAGACATTACTTTGTCAACAATGATCCATCTAGTCAAGGCTATGATTTTTCCAGTGGTCATGTATGGATGTGAGAGTTGGACTATAAAGAAAGCTGAGCACCAAAGAATTGATGCTTTTGAAGTGTGGTGTTGGAGAAGACTCTTGAGAGTCCCTTGAACTGCAAGGAGATCCAACCAGTCAATCCTAAAGGAAATCAGTCCTGAATATTCATTGGAATGACTGATATTGAAGCTGAAACTCCAATACTTTTGTCCACCCAGTGCGAAGAGCTGTCTCATTTGAAAAGACCCTGATGCTTGGAAAGATTGAGGGCAGGAGGAGAAGGGGACAACAGAGGATGAGATGGTTGAATGGCATCATTGACTTGATGGACATGGGTTTGGGTGGACTCCTGGAGTTGATGATGGACAGGGAGGCCTGGCGGGCTGCGGTTCATGGGGTCGCAAAGAGTTGGACACAACTGAGTGACTGAACTGAACTGAATGTACACTTACACTGTATATTTTGTTTTTCTATCATATACTTTAATAAATTAAATAAACCTTTACAGAAATCTTAGCTGATTTTATATATCACTGCATCTTTCTTCTTTTTCACTTAAAGTGATACTTTTGTTCATGTAACACACAAACAGGAGATTGTTTTTAAATCCCCTAGTGTAGATTATTTTTAAAAAAGTGAACTTACACTAAAACACCCACATTTAAGTTGAACTGAGAGTGAGTGGTTTAAGAAATTTGGGATTAATTATAAGCAAAGCAAAGCTGATAATCTAAATAGTCTTCCATGCTGTTCGTTGTCACAACATAGCTAAAATAAAGGTCTTTTTTTTTTAATTAATAAAGAAAGCAAGTAGATTTTTGTGTCATAGAATAAGACAAATCAAGAGCCAATTAAAAGCTACCCCTTCAAAACTGTGTTCAGATTATTGCCCATCCTGTACAATATTGATTTGAATAAAAGATAAAGCAGACATTGGATGCTTGCGTGCTCAGTCATGTTTGACTCTTTGAAGCCCCATGGACTGTATCCTGCCAGATTCCTCTGTACATGAGATTTTTCCAGGCAAGAATATTGAAGGCAGTATGTCTCCTGCACGGCAGGTGAATTCTCTACCACTGAGCTACCTGGGAAACCCCAAAGCAGACATTTGAAGACATGATGCAATCAGTTGAAAAGGTATATTATCTAAACGAGTGAGAATAAAGTATTAAATAAGCAAGTTCAATTCATTCATCTCACCATCTCTACTCCAAAATCTCTGGTAGCCACTGATATTTCCAGTAATCTCTAAAATTTTTATATTTTCAAAATGGCCATATACTTAGAATCCTTCAATAGATGGTCTCTTTAAACTGGTTCTTTTCATTAAGCCATATGCATTTAGATATTTCCTGTCTTTTTGTGGCCTTGACAGGAATGTAGAAGAGTTTGTTTACATGCTTGCCTATTCAAGGATATCTTGGTTTCTTTCAATTTGAGGCAATTATGAATAAAGCTGCTGTAAACATCCCCGTACAGGTTTTTGTGTAGACATAAGTTTTCAATTCATTTGTATAAATACATTGGACTATAATTGCTGGATCATATGTTAAGCCAATGTTTGGCTTTCTAAGAATCTTCTAAAATGTCTTCCAAAGCAGTTATATTATTTGTATTTTCACTAGCAAGGACTAATAGTTCCCATTGCTCCATATCTTTGGAACATGCTGTCATTAGTGTCTTGGATTTTTACTCTTTCTAATCAATAAAGCTGAGTGCCAAAGAATTGATGCTATTGAACTGTGGTGTTGGAGAAGACTCTTGAGAGTCCCTTGGACTGCAAGGAGATCCAACCAGTCCATTCTGAAGGAGATAAACCCTGGGATTTCTTTGGAAGGAATGATGCTGAAGCTGAAACTCCAGTACTTTGGCCACCTCATGCAAAGAGTTGACTCATGGGAAAAGACTCTGATTCTGGGAGGGATTGGGGGCAGGAGGAGAAGGGGACAACAGAGAATTAGATAGTTGGATGGCATCATCGACTCAATGGACATGAGTTTGAGTAAACTCCGGGAGATGGTGATGGACAAGGAGGCCTGACGTGCTGCAGTCCATGCTGTAGCAAGAGTCGGACACAACTGAGCCGACTGAACTGAACTGAATAGGTATACACGAGTTTCTCACTGTTGTTTTAATTTGTAATTCTCTGATATATGATATTGAACTCTTTTCATTTGCATATTTACAGTCTGCATATCTACATCAGTGAGGTGTCTGTTCAGATCTTTTTCTTTACTTTTCTAATCGGGTTGTTTTCATATCATTGAGTTTGGAGGAAGAGAATGATGGGTCTCATTCCTGCGAATGCTGCAAAAACAGACAAAAGCTGAAAACTGGAAACAACTGCCACCTCCTTCTGAAGGGCCTTTGTGCGGCTTTGCTGATGGAAACCACAAGCAAATGCATTTGGAATTCAGATATTTTTTTTCTTTTTCCTGTCTTCTAACTGCCTTCTAGAGCCTTCTATTGGCAAAGCTTAACAGAAAGTTAGCTGAGACTAGGAGATGGTGGCTCCTCTGCTGTTAAGCACGGTAAACATACCAAGTATGCAAAAAAGTGCAAATGATGTGAAAGTTTATAAATTTTTATTGTATTTATTTTCAAGGTACTCTATAATTTTAGTCAGTATAATAAAAGAGATGCCCAGAAAAAGAGGTTAAAATGATGATAACCACAATAAAAAAAATAGAGTTTGATTTTCTGAAAATGTTTTAACTTTTATTCTTATCCATGTACCTATAACTTTCAGTCATTGTTTTGAATTATTAGTTACTATGTTTAGCAAATATTCCAAAAAAATTTTAAGTAAACTAATTTCACAGTATGACCTAAACTTATATGTAATGTATGCATTTTAATTTGGTTGAACTGTTCATGAAATCACATATAAATGAATTCTTTGTTTTGAAGGTGTTGCTTCTTTCAATGTTTATGAAAGAGAAATTCCTCTATTGGCTATGCCTAGTGACATTTAGCTATTTACAAGTGCTCTGTGCAGTATACCATTCAAAACACATTTGTTTCAGAGCCTAGCTCTTAAAAATATGTGTATGACATTTATATTCCCTTAGAGTCCATACAATTATTACTAAAGTCTACAATTAGATTTTTGCCAAATTCACACACAAACAAAGAATACAAATGTAAGACACAGCATTTTTAAACTGCATACCCACATTTCATATTTCTTTGTATATGTCTAAATAGAGTTGCTTAAAATTGTTCAAATATCTTCTGTTTTACATCTTTAAAACTTGGGAATATTTCTATAGATCAAATCTCATGATATTGTCTAGCTTAATATTTTTTAAAAATCTATTTCCTGGCATTGACATTTTTGATGATAGCACAATTTGGAAGAATGCTGCAGAATGGTACCATAATTTTTGTTGCTGCAAGATGGATTCAATGTAAATCAACATATAAAGTGTGTATGTGTTTGTGTTTCCTTTTATGATATTCTGTTAATTGTTTTAATCAGGAATGGATATGATATTATATCAAATATTTTTAAGTGTGTCATGCTTTTATATTATCTTCAATTTATTATTATAATCAATGTTATGTGGTGGTGAAACATTTGGTAAAACTATCATATGTTTATTTAAAAAAAGAAAATGTATTCAATGAGCTTGTGCCAAGATAGCTTCTAGGCAAAAAGTTTGAGATTGTTGCTTCATATAAGCTACCAAAGAAATGGATAAGCTCAGAAACAACTGGACAGATTTCAGGCCGAATTTAGATGTAATATAGAGAGCCCAAAACTTTGGATAGAAAAAAAAAAGCAATATCTTGTTCCACAACTCTCCTGTCAATAAAAGATTCTCAAACTAAGATACAACCTGGGGTCAAAGAAAAAAATCAAAAGAAGGGGAGTCACTTTTATAAAATACCTGAAAACTATGAGTTCTTTTCATCTGGGTGAAAGAACTTATAACAGACATAACTTCATGGTTTTGCTGAAGAAATATGTACTTAAAGACTTCTAATTGAGATTGCTGTCTCCAAAAGAATTATGGGGATAGAATGTGGCAACGATACTTGACTGGAACCAAATATACAGAAAATCCTTGAAGTTTTTAAGAGAAACACATTTTGTTAAGTTACAGCAAGCCTTAATTGAGATAGTTCAAGATGAGAAAAGTTCTCTTGGTCCCCAACTTTCTACAGCTATGAAGAAGTATAAAGAAGGATGGGAAAAGTTTTTCATCTCAAAAAAAAAAAAAACAAAAAACAAAAAAGCATGTTTTACAAATCTCTCTAGAAATGGCCAAAGACAATGATGGAAAAGTAAGGATGTCCCTAGGGCAAATACAGGGAGACTGTTAGAATAGCAAAGCAGTCATGGGGAGCAGAATCAGTGCCTAGTAAAATGTGTATCTTACCCCACAGTTACGGAGACCTGGCATCATTTATCCAGGTGGATTTCAGAATGGTTATGAGCAAAGGAAGGAGTGAGTCTTATGTGTCTCAAATTATCTAAATACACATTTTCTACTGACAATATCCTTTTCTTGTTTGACCATTGTATGTTGAGGGGATGTTTTCTTTCTTGTTCATAAATCTTTGGATCATGAAGAACTAGTCCAAAGTTGATATTGATATAGATCTCAAGATTTTAGGTTTCAGGCCTCATGCTGTGATTAGATTAGGGTATTGGGATGAGTGTGGGCATGTTTGACATGTAATAAGCTTCTGAATATATGTGACCAAGAAAACACATTTAATCAAGTTATTGGCTAAGATTCTTCACTCGTCCCTGTTTCCATGCCCCTTGATATATGTTTGTCTCCTCCATAACAAGTCAAAGA
Organism: Capra hircus; assembly: GCF_001704415.2. Taxonomy (NCBI): domain Eukaryota; kingdom Metazoa; phylum Chordata; class Mammalia; order Artiodactyla; family Bovidae; genus Capra; species Capra hircus. Next base: position 13,990,441 of record NC_030812.1, read on the forward strand.
GCACTTTTCCCTTTGACTTTGGGATTGGCTTTGGTCAATAGCATGTGGGTGAAAGTCATAATGTATTGATTCTAAGCCAAAACCATAAGTATCGCTATACATATACTAATTATTCACTTGTGCTCTACTAACACCTTTAAAAAGCATGTCTTAGCTGACCCACAGACCCAAGAGAATAAAAACACTGTGGCTTTGAATCAATGAGTTTTCGAGTGGTTTATTACATAGTGGTTTTTAAACAGTGGCTTATCATCAGGATATGATGGTAACAGCTAACTGATGTAGTGAGTCAAATGATGAGATAGTTATAAGAAAAGTTTATAAAGTCCTCTTAAATTGTTTCAAGGTGATGTAACCATTTATACTCCTCTTAGCTGTACTGATAATTTCCTGTCTCTCACATCCATACCAACAATATATTGTGCTAAATTTTACTTTGCTTTCTTTTTTGCCAGTCTGATGAGTGGTTAATTAGGATGTATTAAAAATGAATTTCCAGATTTCTACTGATTTTCAACACCTACTATGAATTCACTCCTCATATTTATGCATTTTATCTTTAACAATTAATTTTTATCAATATGTAGGGGATTTTTGTATTTTTACATAAAATATTTCTATTCATGTCTTGGCAATATGAGTTCTAAATATTTTCCTAAGTATGAAGATTTCACTGTCACATGGCTAATTAATCATTTCCACAGAAGTATACAATTGCAGTGTAATTGAATTTATTAGTTTTGAATTTTGGTCTTTTAAAAAATCTTAATGCACCACAATGCTCAAAAGCATTTCTGTATTTTCTTCCAAGTTATTTTGTAGTCTTGCTTTACAAATATATATATTTGTTATGAGTTAAATTGAGTCTCCCTGAAAAAGAGACTGAACTCCTAACTTATATGTGATTTAATTTGGAAATAGGATTGTTACAGATGGAATTAGTTAAGTTAAAGTGAAATCATACTGGAATAGGGTAGACTCTTTATCCTGTATGACTGGTGTCCTTATAAGAATATGGAGATTTGAACACAGAGACAGAGATGCCATATAAGGATGCAGCTGTGAGCAAAAGAATGCCAAAGAGTGAAGGTCACCACAGGAAGCTATGAAAAGGCAAGGTAGAGTTCTATTCAGAATTTCAGAGGGCTCATGGTCTTGTTGACACCCTGATTCTGAAATTCTAACCTCCAGAATTGTGAGAGCATAAAGTTCTCCTTTAAGCCATCCAGTTATGGTCATTTGTTATGGAAGCCCTAGAAAACTAATACAAATTTTGGTACTGGAAAGTGGGCTGCTACTGTTATTACTACCTAAAACTATGAAAGTAGCTTTAGAATTGGATAATGGGTAGAGTATAGGAGAATTTTGAGGTACACTATAGGAAAATATAGATGACCTCAAGGTACTGACTGATATGACTTTAAAGGCACTTCAGGTAAGGGCTCTGAAAAACAAGTGAGAAGAGCTAAAGAGAAAGCTTCTGTTGTCTTATAGACCACATGTATCATCATGAACAGAATGTTACCAGAAATGTGAATGTGAAAGATGTTTCAGGTGCAGTCTAGAATAGAATTTAAGAATATGTTTTTGGAAACTGAAGGAGATGTAATTCTTATCATAAAGTGACAGGTCTTGGTTGAATTGTATATGTAGTTTTTGTGGCAAGTGGAATTTGTAAGTGATCAACTTGAATATTTACCTGAGGAAATGTCCAAGGAAAGTGTTTCTGAAAGTGCATATGTCTCTCTTTGCTGTTTTTGGTAAAACTCAAGAGGAAAGATAAATTGAAAGATGAAGTTTTAAGCAAAAAGTAATCAGCACTTGATTTAAAAATTCACAACCTATTTGAATAAAACCAAGGGAAAGCTGGACAGTCACTTACTGAAGAGGTTAGGGAGGTAACTTATGAATCTAATCAACCATCTCCACATAAGCCAGGAAAAAAGATGAGATTATCCAGGAAATATTTGAGGAGGACAGTTCTTGTTTGATGGCTTGGATCCCTGAGTATTGCATGGAAGACCAAAGGTTTTAAAATCCTTTATTAATAGAAACAATGCCTTCATGGTCTGAAAGGGAGAGAGGTGAGAAGGAACGAGGGAAGAACAACGAAAGGGAAGACCAGAATGCAGAGGCAGGCAGGGCTCCTACAGCCACTTCAGGACAGAAGGTGCAGGCCTGGGAGAGCGCTGAGGGGCAGGGTTGCCCCAGTCGGCCCAGACAACAGGGTATGGCACCACAGGTCTTGAGATCTAGTGTAATTTGCATTGCTGGATTTTGGACCTGTTCATATCTGTAATCTCTTTATTCCTTCCAAAAGTTTCTTCCTTTTGCAGTGTGGATATTTGTGCTATATGTTTCCACCATTGTATTTTGGAAATTGACTGCTTGTCTAGTCAGAAGTTCATAGATAGAGGGGAATTTTGCTCCAGGATTAATCATACCCTGAGTATCACCCATAATTCATTTAAATGATTTTGATTATGAGACTTGGGACTTTAGATTAATTCATGATATTTAGATGAAAGTTTGCACTTAGAGTTAATATTGGAATGCTTAACACTGAGAGAGATTCATATGGTGTGGATGTATTTTGCACATGGGAAGACAACGCATTATTGAGGGGTGGGCAGAAGTAGATTGTTACAGGTTGAGTTGGGTGCCTCAAAAAGATACCCTAAAGTCTTATTAACTCCACTACCTAAGCATGCGACCTTATTTATAAATAGGCTCATTGTAGATGCAATTATTTAAGTTAAAATTAGGCCTTACTAGAACAGGGTTTTCATCCAAAATGCCTAGTGTCATAAGCAGGAAATTTGCATACTAAGACAGAGACAGGACAATGGTGTATGACAAAAGAGACAGAGATCAGAGTGATTCAGTTGCCAGCCAAGAAATGCCAATGACTGATGGTAACCACCAGAAATCAGGGCTTTCCTGATGGCTTAGATGGTGAAGAATCTGCCTGGAATGCAGGAGACCTGGCTTCAATTCCTAGGTTGGGAAGGTCCCCTGGAGAAGGATATGGCAACCCACCCCAGTATTCTTGCCTGAGAAATCCCCTGGACAGAGGAACCTGGCAGGCTATCGTCCATGGTGTCAGAGAGAATCAGACAGGACAGAGTGACTAACACACACTTTCACCAGAAACTAGAAGGAAACAAGGAAGCATTCTACCCAGGGCCTCAGAGGGAGCATGGTCCTGCTAACATTTTGATTTTTGATTTCTAGACTCCAGAACTGTAAGGTAATAAATTTCTATTTTAAGCCACCCAGTTGTGGCACTTTGTTACAGCAGCTACAGATAACTAATACAATATTTAATATACCAGAGTATATCTTAAATTATGGTGTGAGGTACAAATCAACATTTATCACTCTTTTGATGTGAAGAGCTTTCTTTTCTCCAATGATATTGCTTAAATAGTACATCATAAACACACACACACACACACACTGTTCTATAAAAATAGCTGTTTTACTTTGTATACTTTTAATAGTATTTTATAGTCAGTGCAATTTTATAATGGATTTTAATATCCTGTCTCCTCCTACTACTTCAAATATTCTATTTTGAGCCCTTTAATCCTCTATGTGAATTTTTGGCTTGGCTTAGCATATTACATATCATGGCGCAAAATTGGAATTTCATTTAAACTGTGAGTTATATTGGGGAAAAAGAACATCTTTGCTATATTTAGTTTTACCCATCCATAAGCCAAGTATATAACTTATATATGTGGAAAAGCTTTTATTTTATATATATTTCTTCTTTGGTGCCTGTTAGCCAATAAAATTTAATGAGTTACTTCATTAAATCTCATGCATCGTTTGAAAGGTTTATTCACAGGTACTTTATAGTTTTCTTTGTATTATAATTAGTATACTATTTTTTTTAGCTCATAGTGCTGTAACAAGTTACCATAAACTGGGTGGCTTAGACAACAAGCATTTATTTCTCACAGATCTGGAGTCTGGAAATCCAAGTTCAGGATGTCAGCATAGTTGTGTTCTTGGTGAGTGCCTTCTTCCTGATTTGCAAAGAAGGGTGTCTTCTAGCTGTATGTTCATATGGTAAAAATTGAGTTCCCCAGTTCTCTGGCCTCTTCTTATATGGTCACTTGTTCCATTTATGATGTTTCCCCTCTTATAACTACCTCCCAAAGGCTCAACCTCCACTGGGATTAGGTTTTCAACGTATGAATTTTGAAGGACACAAAAACCAAGCAAACACTAGACTGTTCAGAATAGTTCAGAATATCTCTTTTATCATTCTATAGGAATATTTATTAGCCTTAGCCCTATTACTGCTTATTACTTAAAGTATATATTGTTTTTGCTTTGCCAGATTTCTTTTGGTTACTAAGTACCTGGAAAATCATTTTTTTAAATCTTTTAATATAATTGTATTTCATTTGTGCCTTTTAGGTTAGCTGGATACTTTTAACATCCGATTTTAGACTTTACTTACACCCTTGCAAGTTGATATGTTTGCACTTATTATGACTGCTGACATATTTCTATTCTATTATGTTCTTTTGTAGGACATATAATATATGAACATGTATGTGCCTGTGAATGTATAGTATATAAAATCTCATAGAATTAGAAGAAACAGCTGTATTACAAAGTTCTATGGGTTTTTGCTCATTTTATTTTTTACCAAGTATCATGTGTTGCTTTATTACTTAATGTATTTTTATTGAAGTACAATTGATTTGCAGCATTATATTAGTTTCAGATATACAGCATAGTGGTTTACTCTTTTTATAGATGGGCTTCCGTTGTGGCTCAGCTGGTAAAGAATCTGCCTTTTTATAGATAATATTCCTTTAAAAGTTATTACAAGTTAAGGGCTATAGCTCCCTGTGCTATACAATATATCCTTCAGTTCAGTTCAGTCACTCACTCATGTCTGACTCTTTGCAACCCCATGAATCACAGCATGCCAGGCCTCCCTGTCCATCACCAACTCCCGGAGTTCACTTACTCACGTCCATCAAGTCAGTGATGCCATCCAGCCATCTCATCCTCTGTCGTCCCCTTCTCCTCCTGCCCCCAATCCCTCCCAGCATCAGGGTCTTTTCCAATGAGTCAACTCTTCACATGAGGTGGCCAAAGTGCTAGAGTTTCAGCTTTAGCATCATTCCTTCCAAAGAACACCCCGGGCTATCTCCTTTAGAATGGACTGGTTGGATCTCTTTGCAGTCCAAGGGACTCTCCAGAGTCTTCTCCAACACCACAGTTCAGAAGCATCAATTCTTCAGCGCTCAGCTTTCCTCACAGTCCAACTCTCACATCCATACATGAGACCACTGGAAAAACCATAGCCTTGACTAGATGGACCTTTGTTGGCAAAGTAATGTCTCTGCTTTTCAATATGCTGTCTAGGTTGGTTATAACTTTTATTCCAAGAAGTAAGCGTCTTTTAATTTCATGGCTGCAATATATCCTTGATGCTTATCTATTTTTTTACACATGGTAGTTTGTATCTCTTAATTTCCTCTTTCTAATTTCGCCTCCCCCTCCCATTTGTGGTAACCAGTAGCTTGTTTCCTATATCTGTGAGTATTTTTATGTGTTCTATGTACATTTTTGGGTATTGTTTTTTAGATTCCACATGCAAGTGATATACTGATTTGTCTTTCTCTGTCTGACTCATTTCATTAAGCATAAGCCACCTAATGTGAAGAACTGACTCACTGGAAAAGACCCTGATGCTGGGAAAGACTGAAGGTGGGAGGAGAAGGGGATGACAGAGAATAAGGTGGTTGGATGGCATCACCAATTTGATGGACATGAGTTAGAGCAAGCTTTGGGAGTTGGTGACGGACAGGGAAGCCTGGCGTCTTGCAGTCCATGGGGTTGCAAAGATTCGGACATGACTGAGCAACTGAACTGAACATTCTCTGAGTTCATCCATGTTGCTGTAAATGACAGAATTTACATCTTTTTATTTTTTTATGGCTAAGTAAAACTACAGTAATTAAGATAGTGTGATACTGATTAAAAAATGAATACACAGATTAATGGAAAAAATAGAGAGCACAGAAAAAAAGACGTACAATAATAAAGTTGATTCATCTTTGACAAAGAAGCAAAGGAGATTGAATGAAGGTTTGCTGTAGGTTTATAATAAACCTTAATATCAAGTAGATGGAAGTCTTTTCTTCTCCAGTACCACGTATGCTATTCTATGTCTGTACCATTCCATGTAAACTTTGGAATCAAGTCAATAGCAATAAGAAAGCTCACTGGGATTTTTAATGAGATTGCATTGATCTATAGACAAATTTGTGCAAAATTGACATCTTAACAGTATTTAGTCTTCCAGACCATGAACACAGAATCTTAGCCTTAATTTAGATATTCCTTTCTTTCATCAGCATTTTGTAGCTTCCACTTAAAGATCCTACCCACAATTTGTTAGACTTATACCTAAGTACATCTTTAATTTTTAAAAAATCTATCTTAAGCATTTTTTTTTAAAGTCCAAATACCATTTGTTTATTTCCAAACTACAAGAAAGCAATTGACTTTATGCATTAACCTTATATCCTATGACCTTGCTTCACTCACTTATTAGGTATAGAGGTTTTGTTTTGCTTTGCTTTTGTTTCTAGGCAATTCTTTAGACCTTTCTACCTAGAAAAGCAAGTCTCATTAATGAAGGTGATTCTATTTTCCTTCCCAATCTGTTTAGTTTTTATTTTCTTTTCTTCTTTCATTTCACTTGTTATGATTTCTAATACAAAACTGAATGAATACAAAGAGGGAACATCCTTCCTTGTTCTCAAAAGCGAAAATGTCCAATCTCTCATCATTAAGTATGAAGTTAGTGATAGCTCTCTTGGTTCCTGTTCTTTTCCAATTTGAGAAAGTCTCCTTTTAATCCATAGAATTTTTATTATAGATGGTGTAGGGTTTTGTCAGATATTTTCTCTGCATTAATTTTCATGATCTTATAATTATTTTTTAGGCACTGTGTGTAGTAGATGACACTGACTGATATTTGAATGTTGGATCTATTAGCTTTTTTTTACCTGAAATTAATCCCTCTTGGTGTTGATGTAAAACTTTTGCTAAATTGTATGATTTGATTTGTTAATATTATGTTGAGTATTTTTACACCTATGTTCATGAAATATATTAGTTGCAGAATTAATTTCTTGAAATCTAGTTTTGTTATAAGTATAATTCTGATATCATAGAGTGAGTTTTAAAATGCCCCACTGCTTTCATTTTGTGGAAATATTTATACAGAATTGTTATCACTTCTGTTTATAGCAGGATTCACATTTATTAATTCAACTAACTTAATAGATACAGACCTTTTCAGATTACCCGTTTCTTTTTTTTTTTTGTACCTGTTTCTTTTTGAATGAGTTTGATAGTGTGTGACTGTCAAGAAATTTGTTATTTTACTAAAATTATTAAACTTATGGTCATAAATTTATTTATAGAAGTGCTTTATTATCCTTTTAATGTCCAGAGAGTTAGTAGTTACCTGCTTACATTTCTGATATTAGTAATGTGTATCTTTTCTCTTCTTTTTTGTTATCCTGAATAGAGAATCATCAATTTTATTTATCTTTTCAAAGAACCAGCCTCTGATTCTAATTATTTTCCCTATTGTTTTTCTGTTTTCTGTAATACCAATTTCTGCTCTATTGTTTATTATTTCTTTTCTTCTACTGCTTTGGGCTTACACTGGTCTTCTTTTAAAATATAGTTTTCAAATATTTTAACTTCAAATAACTCTATATCACTTTATACATAGTACAGATACTTTATAACAAAATCTTCCCAATTTTTCCCTTCCCTTAAGACATTGCTATCATTCGTAGGCTATGATGACCCAATATATTTGATCCATGTTTACCATAATATTCCATCATCTGAAAATAATACTATTTTTGCTTAAACAGTATGTTTCATATCAATTAGTAAGAAAAAAGTAAAATATTTTATTTTATTTCATTATTATGTCTCAAATATTCTCCCTATCTTTTTCAGACTTGAACTTTGATCTTAAGTTCTTCTGCCTGTGAAAATCTTTTAATAATTCCCATAAGAAAGGCCTAGCCCTGATGAATTTCCTGTTTATAGTTTTCAAAAATTTCTACTTCTCCCTCACTTTTGAAGGACAATTTCACTTAAAATTCTAGATTACTGGGGCTTTTTTTTTTTTTTGCCCTCTTTATACTTTAAATATTTTAATTCCACTTTATTTTAACTTGATTCTTTATAATTCAATGATCACTTTGATTTTTTTCCTTATGTAAGGTATTTATTTTTCTCTGATTGCTTTCACTTTGTTTCACTCTGTCTTAGGTTTTCCACAATTTAATATGATTAATAATATAAACCTAGATTTAGATTTCTGCTGTTTTGCTTTGTATTTCTCTATTATGATGTTTCCTCAGCTTCCTGTAACAATGTTTTGGGGTCCATAATGGATTTCTTATTTTCTCAACCATTAATGAGGCCTCCCAGGTGGAGCTAGTGGTAAAGAACCTGTATGCCAATGCAGGAGAGGAGGCGTAAGAAACGCAGGTTCAATCATTGGTCTGGGAAGATCCCCTGGAGAAGGAAATGGCAACCCATTGCTTTATTCTATCTTATCCTTGTGATATTATAATTATACGTATTTTTGTCTTTTGAAGTTGTTCCACAGTTTGAATATTCCATTTCATTTTTAAAAAGTTCTTTTTCTCTGGAACGTTTCTACTGACCTTTCTTCAATTTCACATTCTTTCCTTGGTGTAATTTATTGTTGATCCCATCATGCCTGCTATAGTGCATCAGTAAAAGGAACTGACAGAACTACCAGTCTCTTACTATAAGGGCTCTCTTGTTTGGCTAGAAGTTGGTCTAGCCCACTTAATTTTTCTGTAACTATAGATTCCAGAGTCTTCCTGTTCCTTCAGTTCAGTTCAGTTCAGTCGCTCAGTTGTATCTGACTCTGCGACCCGATGAATCGCAGCACGCCAGGCTTCTCTGTCCATCACCATCTCCCGGAGTTCACTCAGACTCACATCCACTGAGTCACTGATGCCATCCAGGCATCTCATCCTCTGTTGTCTGCTTCTCCTCCAGCCCCCAACCCCTCCCAGCATCAAAGTCTTCTCCAATGAGTCAACTCTTCGCATGAGGTGGCCAAAGTACTGGAGCTTCAGCTTTAGCATCATTCCTTCCAAAGAAATCCCAGGGCTGATCTCCTTCAGAATGGATTGGTTGGATCTCCTTGCAGTCCATGGGACTCTCAAGAGTCTTCTCCAACACCACAGTTCAAAAGCAGAATTCTTTGGCACTCAGCTTTCTTCACAGTCCAACTCTCACATCCATACATGACCACAGGAGAAACCATAGCCTTGACTAGACGGACCTTAGTCGGCAGTGTAATGTCTCTGCTTTTGAATATGCTATCTAGGTTAGTCATAACTTTTATTCCAAGGAGTAAGCGTCTTTTAATTTCATGGCTGCACTCACCATCTGCAGTGATTTTGGAGCTCCCAAAAATAAAGTCTGACACTGTTTCCCCTGTTTCCCCATCTACTTCACATGAAGTGATGGGACCAGATGCCATGATCTTCGTTTTCTGAATGTTGAACTTTAAGCCAACTTTTTCACTCTCCACTTTCACTTTCATCAAGAGGCTTTTTAGTTCCTCTCCACTTTCTGCCATAAGGGTGGTGTCATCTGCATTTCTGAAGTTATTGATAAATCTCCCAGCAATCTTGATTTCAGCTTGTGCTTCTTCCAGCCCAACGCTTCTCATGATGTACTCTACATATAAGTTAAATAAGTAGGGTGACAATATAGAGCCTTGACCTACTCCTTTTCCTATTTGGAACCAGTCTGTTGTTCCATGTCCAGTTCTAACTGTTGTTTCCTGACCTGCATACAGATTTCTCAAGAGTCAGGTCAGGTGGTCTGGTATTCCCATCTCTCTCAGAATTTTCCACAGTTTATTGTGATCCACACAGTCAAAGGCTTTGGCATAGTCAGTAAAGCAGAGATAGATGTTTTTCGGGAACAGAAATAGATGTTTTCCTGTTCCTTAGGTTCTTTTATTTTTTTTATCCCCTCTGCATTTTGGACTTTCCTAAACAGTCCTTTTTAGACATAGGCTGTGCCTTGCAGCTCTTTGAAGTATAATTTACTGTTTTGCTACAGCCCTTTGGCTGAGGTGGTAAGGTGTTGGAGACAAGACATTCTGTAACTTCATGATTAAGTCTGAAACATTTAGCCCGCCTGTCTCTAGGCTGTGATCTTTACAAGTGTTTCTCCATTGACATAGGTTGTTTTCTGTTTTTCCCCTTATAGGAGACAGGAAGAGTTTCGAATGTGGGAGTTCTTGAAAGAGAAGGAGAAATATTTTCACCTATGAAGTAGGCCTTTGCTGTAGAGAATGTTCTGAGTACACTTCACTTTGGTTACTGATCCCTTCTCTCTGCAAGAGCTAGGAGATCTTTCTCAGATCCATGAGACCACGCCAGGGACAGTCTCTGGAAGTGAAGTCCATAAAATTCTATGCCTCTCTAAGACTGCAGCTTCCAAACTATTTCACATTCAGCCTCTAAAAATGCATCAGACTTATGTTCTTTGAAAGACCCAAGAAAAGTTAATGTTCAGTTAACTCAGTTATTTTTTTCTTCTTTGAAGAAAGATTTCCAAGCTCTTCATGAATCAGAATTAAAACCAGAAGAATACTAAATATCTTTTAAAATAAACACTAACTGATATTCAATTTTAAATAGTGTATGCAGATTTAATATGCTCTCCTTCTTTATTTAGCTATATCCAATCTTCAGTCAAGTTTATCAAACGTCTTCTGAGAATTAGAAGTGTTATTTTGTTCTTTTTAGTTCAGCAAATGGCTGTTTCATATCTCAGTTAATTCATCCTGAAAGAGAGATGGCATATAAAGTATGTCACAGGAACTATAATTTAAGCAAAGTGTATAGAATCAGAGGCCCAGAACTAAAGATGGCTCGTATCTACTTCCATTCCCAAGAATTTGTAGAAATCTTAAGAAATATTTAAATTCCCTTAAGAAGTTGGACACGACTGAGCAACTGAACTGAACTAAACTGAACTGAAGGAGTAAAAAGAAATTTGAGTTGATTTTATTTCAGTTGACACAGACACAGGAGTATTCTCCATTTTTCTGCTTCCAATATTCCTAATAAAAATTATTCTTCTCCATGTGGATGGAATGTCCTGAAGCTATCAATGAGATTCATCTTATCTAATGTATCATTTAAGACTTGTGTTTCCTTATTAATTTTTCTGTTTTGATGATCTGTCCATTGGTGTAGGTGGAACAAAATTCTGTAAAGCAATTATCCTTCAATTAAAACAAATAAGTAAATTTAAAATATCTTTTTTAAAAATATTAATCTCTGCAAGGGTAAAGTGAAATTCAGGCTCTCAGGACTTAAAATTATCTGATATTCCAGACCTCAAAGACATTAATTTTTTTTTCTCAAGGAGAAGCTTTTAAGAAAATATAAGTAAAACAGTGATATAATATTATGTTATTTAAAGTTATTTCAGTAAACTTTTTAGCAAATAAAATACATTTAGACTAGCATACAAACTTTAAGTGTACAGATTGCAAATTTCAAGTAAGCACTCCTTTTGTATTCAGCACTTATGAATCTTCACAAATTATACTCACATGTGTAACAAGACCTGTATTATGAAACAAACAATTACCAGTACTTTAAACATTCTCTTCATGTCCTTTTTTACCCCAGGATAATCTAAGCTTTTAGGACAGCAGCCATCAAACACGTTATACAATACTGAGTAATTATGCTCTCCATTATGCCTGACTCTGTGACGCTATAGACTGTAGTCCACCAGGCTCCTCTGTCCATGAATTTTCCAGGCAAGACTGGAGTGAGTTGCCATTTCTTCCTCCAGAGGATCTTCCGGACCCAGGGATCAAACCCATGACTCCTGCATTGTCAGAATAATTCTTTACCATTGCAACATCTGGGAAGCCCCATAAGATATCAAAGGAGAGTTTAATTCACCCTTAGGAATGACTACTAGGCAAACCACTGTAAATTGTTATTTAAATATTAGGGAAAAATCTCTTCTAGAATGAACTTCCTTAGTAGAAGTAGGATAGGATATGTGGCCATCAAAATCTCAGTGGTACAGAAAAGGAAACTATATTTTTCACATAAAATGTACTTGAAGTCTGGGTGACTCTCCAGGGAAATTGTTTTCTACATTACTATGTACTCACTGGTCCAGACTAGTTTGTTTCTTCATCTCAATAAAAGGCTGATATGGTTGTTCTAAAAAAGGAAGAGGTGAATGAATGTCACACTGCTTGTGCTTCTTCTCACAACACTTGGGCTATCACAGGCACATTACATCAGAAGACCAGAAGCAGTAATACGTACTGTGTTCAAAAAGAAAGGAAAGTTGGCTAAGGGTGAGGGTAGAAGCCTTTCCTCTAAGAAATATTTGGGGGGTTATCTCAAACATGCTAAATTATTTGCTTAATAGCAAAAAAATATTTGTTTATTGAAAGCAGAACAGCTATTCTAAATAAAATATTTCCTTTTGAAAATTGCTTATTTTTCAATATTGATTTAGTTTGCTTTGTGCCTATATATTACTGATTCTTATTGTGTGTTTACTTTTCTCTTGTCTTTTAAGGTATAGCTTGAAGATAAACTGGAGATATAGATCTAGTCTTTATCTTGTCTGTAAGGAAAATTTGTAAGAAGTAATTAAACTGGATTGCTGAATTTACTTTTCATAGCTTAGATATTGATGATTATGTTCTGAAATTTGGAAGAAGAAAGCAAAGGGTGCCTTCACCTGAGAGGATGTTGGTGCAATTTTCCGTAAAGACAAAGTAAAATCTTACTTCACATCTTCCTGTGAAAATGGCATTGCTTAGACATCGATTGGACTCTATGGGTGGGCCTTTGTCATAGATTGAAAAACATCCTCTTGCTAAGCTTGGTTATTGGATGGGGACATTGAGATTTTGGAAGTCTTTCTAATGTTATAGGTCTTAAAACTCTTTTCTTCCTTAATCCTGAAAAAGATACAAATGAGAATATAAACCTGTGACTTTACATAATTGTTAAAGAAGGAAGCATGAAGAAACTAGAATCTCAATCAAGGCCAGTAGACTAGAACTCAACATTGATTTACATCCAAAGAATTAAAGTGTTTTCTGGCTCTTCAGCTAGGTATACACAAACACATGTAAACACACAACATGTACATTATCTCAAACTTATAAATTTGCTTTCTGTCTAAAAAATCAATAATCTTGTAATAGATTTTAAAATATCACATATCAGTACATCGTCCTGTGGCATTACTTGTATATTAAACCCTCATTATTCTATATGCAGCATCAAAATTTAGAATAATGTTGAAAGAGTCAATTCCTAAGCAAGTTGATAAGAAGTCCAGGGTCTCCCAGGAGAAGAAAAGGGGTTGGGGCTCTCAAGGTGGAGATATGGGTCTGGAGTCCTCAAGGAAGAGAAACAGACAAAATTATTTTTTTTCTTAAGCCTAGAATGGATGATTACATAACAAAACAACTCAGCTTGTACTCTGTACTAAGGATTACATAACAACAATGTATCCTTCTTGAGGATATGTTTCTCCTTCTTAAGAACCTACTGACTAATTCTGTTATCTTAAAATATATATTATGGGAGTGGGTCTGGTATGGCTATTACAACCTCGAGACATTCTTTTTTACTTACTATAATAACCAATTAAAAATGTAACTCCCTTGCTAAGACTGGTTCCAAGTAGGAAAAGGAGTACATCAAGGCTGTATATTGTTACCCTGATTTTTTAACTTACATGCATATTACATCATGAGAAGCACTGGGTTGGAGGAAGCACAAGCTGGAATCAAGATTGCTGGGAGAAATAGCAATAACCTCAAATATGCAGATGACCCCACCCTTATGGCAGAAAGAGAAGAACTAAAGAGCCTCTTGATGAAAGTAAAAGAGGAGAGTGAAAACGTTGGATTAAAACTCAACATTCAGAAAACTAAGATCATGGCATCTTGTCCCATCACTTCATGGCAAATAGATGGGGAAACAGTGGAAACAGTGGCTGACTTTATGTTTTGGGGCTGAAAAATCACTGAAGATTGCGACTGCAGCCATCAAATAAAAAAATACTTACTCCTTGGAAGGAAATTTGTAATCAACTTAGACAGCATTTTAAAAAGCAGAGACATTACTTTGCCAACAAAGGTCCATCTAATTAAGGCTATGGTTTTTCCAGTAGTCATGTATGGATGTGAGTTGAACTATAAGGAAAGCTGAGTATCAAAGAATTGATGCTTTTGAACTGTGGTGTTGGAGAAGACTCTTGAGAGTACCTTGGACTGCAAGGAGATCCAACCAGTCCATTCTAAAGAAGATCAGTCCTGAGTGTTCGTTGGAGGGACTGATGTTGAAGCTGAAACTCCAAAACTTTGGCCACCTGATGTGAAAACCTGACTTATTTGAAAAGACCCTGATGCTGGCAAAGATTGAAGGTGGGAGGAGAAGGGGATAACAGAGGATGAGATGGTTGGATGGCATCACCGACTCAATGGACATTGATTTGGGTGGACTCCGGGAGTTGGTGATGGACAGGGAGGCCTGGCGAGCTATGGTTCATGGGATCGAAAGAGTCGGACACGACTAAATGAGTGTGCTGAACTGAAATTGCTAAGACTAGTGAGGGGGGCACTCTCTGCCCCCCTTCTGATGTCTATGTCAGAAGCTTTCTCTGTTCCTTTTTATACTTTAATAAAGCTCTGCTATACAAAAGCTCTTTGATCAAGTCTGGTCCCTGGTCCAGAAGCTAAATCTTCTTTGGAGATCACGAATCTGACATCATTCACCATAAGCTATCATCTGGGATCTTCAGGACAAGGTAAGAACACTCAGAGCTCTAGCCTCTGTGCTAAGGAAGAGTTAAGATCCATCATTGAAAAGTTAAAACAACAGCGCTTTCCCTGCAACAGTCCATGCAACACTCCTATTTGGGGTGTGAAAAAGTCAAATGATAAACGGAGACTAGATCAAGATTTACAAATTATAAATGAGGCTGCGGTTCCTTTACACCCCAGGGTGCCTAATCCTTATACGTTGTCGTCTGAAATTCTTGCATGGGCCAAATATTTCTCAGTAATTGATTTAAAAGATGCCTTTTATTCTGTATGATTGGTGGAGGAAAGTCAATTTCTATTTCCCTTTGAAGACCCTACTTAGCTGGCTTCTCAGTTAACCTGGACAGTTTTGCCCCAAGGCTTTTGTGACAACCCCAACCTATTTGAGCAAAGTTTGTCATCAGTTCAGTTCAGTTCAGTTCAGTCGCTCAGTCGTGTCCGACTCTTTGTGACCCCATGAATCGCAGCACGCCAGGCTTTCCTGTCCATCACCATCTCCCGGAGTTCACTCAGACTCATGTCCATCGAGTCCGTGATGCCATCCAGCCATCCCATCCTCAGTCGTCCCCTTCTCCTCCTGCCCCCAATCCCTCCCAGCATCAGAGTCTTTTCCAATGAGTCAACTCTTCCCATCAGGTGGCCAAAGTACTGGAGTTTCAGCTTTAGCATCATTCCTTCCAAAGAAATCCCAGGGCTGATCTCCTTCAGAATGGACTGGTTGGATCTCCTTGTAGTCCAAGGGACTCTCAAGAGTCTTCTCCAACACCACAGTTCAAAAGCATCAATTCTTCGGCGCTCAGCCTTCTTCACAGTCCAACTCTCAAATCCATACATGACCACAGGAAAAACTATAGCCTTGACTAGACGGACCTTAGTCAGCAAAGTAATGTCCCTGCTTTTGAATATGCTATCCCAGGTTGGTCATAACTTTTCTTCCAAGGAGTAAGCGTCTTTTAATTTCATGGCTGCAGTCACCATCTACAGTGATTTCGGAGCCCAAAAAAATAGTCTGAAACTTTTTCCGCTGTTTCCCCATCTATTTCCCATGAAGTGATGGGACCGGATGCCATGATCTTCATTTTCTGAATGTTGAGCTTTCAGCCAACTTTTTCACTCTCTTCTTTCATTTCATCAAGAGGCTTTTTAACTCCTCTTCCCTTTCTGCCATAAGGGTGGTGTCATCTGCATATCTGAGGTTATTGATATTTCTCCTGGCACTCTTGATTCCAGCTTGTGTTTCTTCCAGTCCAGCATTTCTCATGATGTACTCTGCATATAAGTTAAAGAAGCAGGGTGACAATATACAGCCTTGACATACACCTTTTCCTATTTGGAACCAGTCTGTTGTTCCATGCCCAGTTCTAACTGTTGCTTCCTGACCTGCATACAGATTTCTCAAGAGGCAGGTCAGGTGGTCTGGTATTCCCATCTCTCAGAATTTTCCACAGTTTATTGTGATCCACACAGACAAAGGCTTTGGCATAGTCAATAAAGCAGAAATAGATGTTTTTCTGGAACTCTCTCTCTTTTTCCATGATCCAGCAGATGTTGGCAATTTGATCTCCAGTTCCTCTACCTTTTCTAAAACCAGCTTGAACATCAGGAAGTTCACAGTTCATGTATTGCTGAAGCCTGGCTTGGAGAATTTTGAGCATTACTTTACTAGCATGTGAGATGAGTGCAATTGTGTGGTAGTTTGAGCATTCTTTGATGTTGCCTTTCTTTGAGATTGGAATGAAAACTGACCTTTTCCAGTCCTGTGGCCACTGCTGAGTTTTCCAAATTTGTTGACATATTGAGTGCAGCACTTTCACAGCATCATCTTTCAGGATTTGAAATAGCTCAACTGGAATTCCATCACCTCCACTAGCTTTGTTCGTAGTGATGCTTTCTAAGGCCCACTTGACTTCACATTCCAGGATGTCTGGCTCTAGGTGAATGATCACATCATCATGATTATCTGGGTCATGAAGATTTTTTTGTACAGTTCTTCCGTGTATTCTTGCCACCTCTTCTTAATATCTTCTGCTTCTGTTAGGTCCATACCATTTCTGTCCTTAATCGAGCCCATCTTTGCATGAAATGTTCCCTTGGTATCTCCAATTTTGTTGAAGAGATCTCTAGTGTTTCCCATTCTGTTGTCATGGGATTTACAAAACTTTAATAGCTCCAAGGCAATGGTGCTACAGTATGTAGGTGATGTTCTGTTCTGTGCTGAGACAGAGGAAGCTTGCTCACAAGCCTCAGACGTCTTCCTAAGCTTTATGGCTGGCTGAAGTTATAAGGCATGAAGGGAAAATGCTCAGCTTTCTCAACAATCTGTTAAATATCTGGGCTTGATCATATCAGAAGAGACTAGGGCCATAGGCCCCTAGAGAATTAAACCTATATTGAATCATTCCCTGCCTGTGACTTTAAGACAATTGAGAGGATTTTGGGGAATCATAGGCTACTGATGAATTTGGATTTCGGGTTATGGGGAACTTCAGTTCACTTCAGTCACTCAATCATGGGCAACTCTGTGACCCCATGAGCTGCAGCATGCCAGGCTTCCCTGTCCTTCACCAACATCCAGAGTCTACCCAAACCCATGTCCTTCGAGTCGATGATGCCATCCAACCATCTCATCCTCTGTTACCCTCTTCTCCTCCTGCCTTCAATCTTTCCCAGCATTAGGGTCTTTTCCAATGAGTCAGTCAGTTCAATGGGGAACTTGCCTAGTCTTTATATTAACTTATAACTGAAACTCAGCAGGCCCAAACTAACAAACTGGTTTGTTCCCTGAGGCTGAAAATGTTTTTAAGGTTCTTCAAACTGCTCTCCCACAAGCTCCTGCTTTAAGCCTGCCCACAGGATCAGAGTTCAATTTGTTTGTCATAAATCTGGGTTTGACACAACTCTGAGGGCCTCACCAGCAGCCTATAGGATTCCTGAGCATAAAATTAGATGTAGTAGAACATGGGTGGCCACACTGGCTGAGAGTAATTGTCATAATTGCTTTATTTGCACCAGAAGCTCTCAAACGTATTAGTGGGAGAAATCTTACTATACTAACTTCTCATCATATGAGTGGAATCTTAAACTCTAAAGTTAATATTTGGATGGCAGACAATCAGCTTCTTAAATATCAGTTACTGTTGTTAGAAGGACCAATAACTAAACTTAAAGTTTGTGGAAACTTAAATCCTGCCACTTTACTTCCTGAAAAGGAAGATGAAAACATCTGATCACAGTTGTTTCCAATTCCTAACTTTAAACTATGCAGCTTGGGAAGATCTAATGGATACCCCATTAGACAATTCTGACATGGATATATTTACAGATGGCAGTTCTTTTGTTCAGGATGGGAAGTGGAAAGTAGGTTACCCTGTGGTTAGATCTGAACAGGTTTTAGAGGTAAATTCTAATTATAATGATTGGGAACAATTGGGATCTTGTCTCAAGAAATATGCAATGTAATCATTCCTGTGCTTTCCAATCCTAGTTCAGATCCTCCTTTTGCCTGGCCAGAAACTCATTGGGACTGGATCCCTTAGTCATGACAGTTTGCTCCAAATTGGATCTATTGGATATCTGGCTCTTACCTATGGGTGTGGCTTTCCCCTGGCTGAATAAGTAGATGCACCCTAGGTCTAGCTTTTACTCATGGCTTCATATTTTCAGAGCTTCCAGAGAAGCCTGCTAATACGCCACACCTTAGAGCTCACTGGCAAGGTTTGTTTTTTTCACCGGTATGATTATCTGGCTGCAATACTCATTCCCTCTAATGGAACTACAGATGTAATGCTATGAGTTGATGTTCTGACTAACTGTACTCAACAGGCTTTACAAGATTCTCAGAAAAGATATTTCAGCCCTTAATGCTGAACAAATACAAATTTTAGAAAGATGGTTTTACAAAACAGGTTAGCCTTAGATATTCTAACAGCCATACAAGGAGGAAATTGTGCCATTCATAACCAATGTTGTATATATACCAGATATGAGTACTAATGTTATTCTCATTACCATACACATGATCAAGATGATTCAGGTTATGTATTCTCCTGAAGCCTCAGTTACCATACTTTGGGAAGTGTTAACTAGCTCCCCATGGTAGAAAGCTATCTTAATCATAATAATTCTAATTGTTCTGTTTTTACTGTTTGCTCCCTGCAACTGTAACACTGTAACTGGATTTGTTTCTAACCATCTGAAAGCTTTTAAGTTACAATGGTTATCCAGGCTCCTACAAGTGCCACAGCCTCCTCCAACTATTACTTGGATCAGAGACCCTCCAAATGAGGGTTAGGAGAATATGCTGCCTCAACAATTTAGGGACAACAGCCCTCAACACAGGAAGTAGTTATGGAATGAAAATGACACCCCTTTCCCTTAGCAACATAATTATCCTAAAAGCAGGGTCGGGGGAGGAGGGGAATGAGAGAATCAATTTCTAGGTAGGGTGATAAGGAGTCCAGGGTTCCCTGGGAAGAGAGAGGGGTCTGAAAGTCTCAAGGAGGCAGAAAGGACAAATGTCTTTTTTCTTTTTCTTTCTCTATATTCCTTAGTCTTAGTCACATAAAACTTTTTTTTTTTCTTTTTAATTTAAGCTCAGAACTGATGGTACACAACAAAACAACTCAGCTTAAACTCTGAACTAAGAATTGGGACCGGAAAAGGTCATTTTTCATTCCAATCCCAAAGAAAGGCAATAGCAAAGAATGCTCAAATTACTGCACAATTGAACTCAACTCACATACTAGTAATGTTCAAATTACTCCAAGCCAGGCTTCAATAATTCGTGAACCATGAACTTCCAGCTATTCAAGCTGGTTTTAAAAAAGGCAGAGGAACCAGATATCAAATTGCCAACATCCATTGGATCATGGAAAAAGCAAGAGAGTTCCAGAAATGATCTCTTTCTGTTTTATTGGCTATGCCAAAACTTTGACTGTCTGGATCACCACAAACTGTGGAAATTTCTTAAAGAGATGGGAATACCAGAACACCTGAGCTGCCTCTTGAGAAATCTGTATACAGATCAGGAAGCAACACTTAGAACTGGACATGAAATAACAGACTGGTTCCAAATAGGAAAAGGAGTACATCAAGGCTGTATATTGTCACCCTGCTTATATAACTTAATGGAGAGTACATCACAAAAAATGCTGGGCTGGATGAAGCACAAGCTGGAATCAAGATTGCTGGGAGAAATAGCAATAACCTCAGATATGCAAATGGCATCACCCTTATTACAGAGAGTGAAGAAGAACTAGATTGAAGAACTAGAGTCTTTTGATGAAAGTGAAAGAGGAGAGTGAAAAAGTTGGTTTAAAGCTCAACATTCAGAAAACTAAGATCCAGTCCTACCACTTCATGGCAAAATAGATGGAGAAACAGTGGAAACAGTGGCAGATTTTATTTTGGGGGGCTCCAAAACCACTACAGATGGTGACTGTAGCCATGAAATTAAAAGACACTTAAACCTTGGAAGAAAAGTTATGCCCAACTTAGACAGCATCTTAAAAAGCAGAGACATAACTTTGCCAACAAAGGTCCATCTAGTCAAGGCTATGGTTGTTCCAGTGGTCATGTATGGATGTGAGAGTTGGACTGTAGAGAAAGCTGAGTGCCGAAGAATTGATGCTTTTGAACTGTGGTGCTGGAGAAGACTCTTTAGAGTCTCTTGGACTGCAAGGAGATCCAACCTGTCCATCCTAAAGGAAATCAGTCTTGAATATATATTGGAAGGACTGATGTCGAAGCTGAAACTAGAGTAGTTTGGCCACCTGACGTGAAGAACTGACTCATTTGAAAAGACCCTAATGCTCAGCAAGATTGAAGGAAGGAGGAGAAGGGGAAGACAGAGGATGAGATGGCTGGATGACATCACCAACTCAATGGACTGAGTTTGAGTAAACTCCTGGAGTTGGTGATGTACAGGGAGGCCTGACATGCTGCAGTTCCTGGGGTGGCAAAGAGTTGGACATGACTGAGCTAATGAACTGAACTGAGAGATTTTATAATAACAATGTATCCTGCTTAAGGACAGTCTCTCCTTCTTGAAAATCTTCTGACTAATCCTGGTATCTTAAAATGTAAATTATGGGAGTGGTTCTGGTAAAAGTTTTATATTGTTAAATTCTAATCCTGTTATCTTAATATGTAAATTGGAGTGGGTCTGGTAAAATCATTACAACCTTGTGATATTCTTTTGATTTCTTGTAATAACCAATTTTAATAAGTAAGAGAAGTAAAAAGCAAAGGAGAGAAGGAAAGATATAAGCAGCTGAATGCAGAGTTCCAAAGAATAGCAAGGAGAGATAAGAAAGCCTTCCTCAGAGATCAATGCAAAGAAATAGAGGAAAACAATAGAATGGGAAAGACTAGAGATCTCTTCAAGAAAATCAGAGATACCAAGGGAACATTTCATGCAAAGATGGGCTTGATAAAGGACAGAAATTGTATGGACCGAACAGAACCAGAAGATATTAAGAAGAGGTGGCAAGAATACACAGAAGAACTGTACAAAAAAGAGCTTCACGACCCAGGTAATCATGATGGTGTGATCACTTACCTAGAGCCAGACATCTTGGAATGTGAAGTTAAGTGGGCCTTAGAAAGCATCACTACAAACAAAGCTAGTGGAGGTGGTGGAATTCCAGTTGAGCTATTTCAAATCCTGAAAGATGATGCTATGAAAGTGCTGCACTCAATATGACTGCAAATTTGGAAACTTCAGCATTGGAGACAGGACTGGAAAAGGTCAGTTTCATTCCAATCCTAAAGAAAGGCAATGCCAAAGAATGCTCAAACTACCATACAGTTGCACTCATCTCACATGCTAGTAAAGTAATGCTCAAAATTCTCCAAGCCAGGCTTCAACAATACATGAACTGTGAACTTCCGAATGTTCAAGCTGGTTTTAGAAAAGGCAGAGGAACCAGAGATCAAATTGCCAACATCTGCTGGATCAAGGAAAAAGGAAGTGAGTTCCAGAAAAACATCTATTTCTGCTTTATTGACTATGCCAAAGCCTTTGACTGTGTGGATCACAATAAACTGTGGAAAATTCTGAAAGAGATGGGAATACCAGACCACCTGACCTACCTCTTGAGAAACATTTATGCAGGCCAGGAAGCAACAGTTAGAACTGGGCATGGAACAACAGACTGGTTCCAAATAGGAGAAAGAGTACGTCAAGGCTGTATATTGTCACCTTGCTTATTTAACTTATATGCAGAGTACATCATGAGAAACGCTGGGCTGTATGAAGCACAAGCTGGAATCAAGATTGCTGGGAGAAATATTAATAACTTCAGATATGCAGATGACACCACCCTTATGGCAGAAAATGAAGAGGAACTAAAAAGCCTCTTGATGAAAGTGAAAGAGAAGAGTGAAAAAGTTGGCTTAAAGCTCAACATTCAGAAAAGGAAGATCAAGTCATCTGGTCCCATCACTTCATGGGAAATAGATAGAGAAATAGTGGAAACAGTGTCAGACTATTTTGGGAGGCTCCAAAATCACTGCAGATGGTAATTGTAGCCATGAAATTAAAAGACGTTTACTTCTTGGAAGAAAAGTTACGACCAACCTAGATAGCATATTGAAAAGCAGAGACATTACTTTGCCAACAAAGGTCCGTCTAGTCAAAGCTATGGTTTTTCCAGTGGTCATATATGGATGTGAGAGTTGGACTGTGAAGAAAGCTGAGCACTGAAGAATTGATGCTTTTGAACTGTGGTGTTGGAGAAGACTCTGGAGAGTCCCATGGACTGCAAGGAGATCCAACCATTCTAAAAAGATCAGTCCTTGGTGCTCTTTGGAAGGACTGATGTTGAAGCTGAAACTCCAATACTTTGGCCACCTCATACGAAGAGTTGAGTCATTGAAAAAGACTCTGAGGCTGGGAGGGATTGGGGGCTGAGGAAAAGGGGATGACAGAGGATGAGATGGCTGGATGGCATCACTGACTCGATGCACATGTGTTTGGGTGAATTCTGGGAGTTGGTGATCGACAGGGAAGCCTGGTGTGCTGCAATACATGGGGTCGCAAAGACTCAGACATGACTGGGTGACTGAACTGAACTGAACTGAACTCATAGCTCCCTTGCTGAAACAGCTATTGGAGCACTCTCTACCCCCTTCTAATGTCTATGCCAGACGCTTCCTCTGTCCCTTTGCACTGTAATAAAACTTCTCCCACGCAAGAGCTCTGAGTGTTCAAGCCTGGTCTTTGGTCCCAAAGCTAAATCTTCTTTGGAGATCAGGAATCCAACATTGTTCAGAAAAAGCTATCAATGTGATAAACAAGGCTTTGCCCCCAGTTTTCAAAGATCTAAGTCTAGGCTGGGCATACCATTAACCAGCTGTGATGCCACATTTATGTCATTAAATCTATCTGGATACACATTCTCATTTCCTTACTGGTTTCTTCACTTATTGCAGTGAATGAAGATCACTTATAAAAAGTGTCTCTTAACATAGCATATAAAACTTTGGGTCTCACTCCTACTTGACTCTGTATTGGAGAGGCCATGGGGAGAGAGGCTATTCTAACAGCCCAGTTACAGCTCGCAGTTAAATGCTGCCAAAGAAAAACTGTAAGTGAGACTAGCATGGAGGGAAAAAAAAAGATTTGGAGGAAACAACAACAACAACAAAAACCAAAACACCAAGCTAAGCCTCAGCCGATCAACACAATTATATAATCCAATAATTTGATGCTACTAAGCCTCTGACTCTGAGAATGGTTTTAATGCAATGATACCAGATAACAGACATTTAGGTCTGTATCTTATCCCCAGGATCTCTAAAGAAAATTTCTCCAAGTGATTCTAATACTCAGCCAAACTTGCAAATGGCCAATTTAAATGATAGTGTATAGATTTTCCAGTTTCAGCATTTCAGGAATCTAGGACCATAGTCGGTCCAGAAATAAATCAGAGTCTTAATGTGATTCAATCTGAATAAAATTCTCCATATCATCTCCTTCCAAGGTTCTAGCATTTAGGTAGTCTCAAGAGACACTTCCAAAAATTCAGACTCACTACCCGATATGACAGTACTAAATGATAGAAATACCACAAATTCTGCCTTTTGCAATCATTAAATGTTCCAGTTGGCAGCCTACTAGTTGAGTCCTAGGTATCATGGGAAATATTGCATATCAGACTGCAACTCAGGAAAATTTATCCTACCTTTATAGGATTTCTATTTTAACTCTAACCTGTGTTTGAATATTGACTTTATCATTCAAAACTAAATAAAACAAAACATTAGTGCCGAAGTATTTTACCAGATCGCATAGTGAACCTAAGTCAGTGTGACTGGTGTGTAAAAATGCATCATGGCCAAAGATTACAGGCTGTAAAAATTTTCACAACTAGTTCAGAGGAAAAGGGCCAGGCCAAAGCACATAAGCTTCTGATCTTCTAGTAAAAAAATATTGAGATGAAGACTTCTGGTCCCAAGGAGATAAGGGCTTGATCTTACTCTTTCTTGAGAGTCAGTGGTAGGTCCTCAGCAGCAATCAAGTCTATGAGCAATATTATTGAAGGAAACAACACATCAGCCTTTTAATATTTTTATATACTATCTCATAAAACTCAAGGGGAAAAATGTTCTTTACCCCCCTCTCTCAAGAAATTGTCATGTACTGAGCCAGACTCTGAGAGGAGTTCTCTTTGCCTTACAATGACTTCCATAATAAACTTTGCATTCAACTCATTTTTACTCTTTATTCCTCTGGCCAGACATTTGGCTTTTACATGTGAATTTCATCTACCCCCAATCTATGTTTATACAGCAGTTCAAGATTAAATTCTGTATAAGAAACTCCATTCCTTTCCTTTCATTGTTTTAAAACTCCAAAACAAAGAAAGTAATAAATTGTTTCATAAATTATTTCATTTATTGGTTGAGTATTCATGAAAACTGTGAGTAGACGATATGAACTCAACTTACGTGCTCTGAAATTGTGAATTATGGGTCTGTTTTCCACCATTTCACAAAATGTTCTACTCTAACTTCTGCTTGTAATTAGTTACTTTGGAAAGAACTAAGCAGATGTGTTACAGTTTCTTTGAATTATCAGCGTGTATTTAAGACAAACTCCATCTTCTGAAGAAATTGTGTCCTCCGGGAATTATTTGTCTTCTGCTAACAGACTTTTATTTGGGATGTGAAGTTAGTTTTAGGTTTCAGGTGTGCTCGCTGGAGATTAATGTAGCTAACAGTTACAGTATAAATTTTTAAACTCAAGCTCAACACACTTGGTTCTGACTCTTGATTTCTAAGAAAGGTGATTTTCCCAGGCATTACTAGCTAGAAACCATAACTGTACAAGGATTTGCAGCAAGTAGGATGTGACAAACTAGAAGAGTAAAGGTAGCTAGAAGAAAGTTTTAGAATAATTATTAAACTTTCCCTATAGTAAATTATGTGTGCTTAGTCGGTCATGTCTGACTCTAGTGACTCCATGGAGTGTAGTCCACCAGGCTCTTCTATCCATTGGGATTCTCCAGGCAAGGATACTGGAGTGTGTTGCCATGCCCTTCTTCAGAGAATCTTCTGAACTCAGGGATCGAACCCATTTCTCCATCATTGCAGGCAGATTCTTTACCAACTGAGCCACAAGGAAGTTCATAGTACATTAGAGATAAACTCTATTACAGATGTTGGTTTTTGTAGGGAAATAAATGTGCAGGATGTATTTACATTATATGCATATTATATAAATGTGCATATATACATCATGAAAACAAAAAATTCTCAACACAGATTTCAGAAAATAATACTTTTATTTTTTTAGAAAATAAATATTAGTATTGGGAAAAATAAGTGGTTTGAATACTTAATATGAAAAGTTAAAGGGGAAACATCACCTATCATTATTCATTCCAATATGTACATTCAATTGTGATCTACCAATCAGAAGATAATTTTACTCTCTCTGTTATGTTGCCAATTTTTCATTTTCTCCTTCAATATTTAAGTGCTTTAAAATCCTATTCATTCTTAATAACACCCTTACTTCTTTTAATTAAAGTAGTCTTTCAGAAATAATGTTATGCCTTTTCTGTTTTATAAATGACTTGGTTCCTAGTCATCAACCAAGAAAAGCATCTGGTTGTTTCTTTCTTTCTTTTTTTTTTTTTTTTTTTTTTGCAAATATGCTTAGAATTGTATATTAATAAAGTTACATACTGCTTTTATATAGGATAATATTTTGTATCCAAACAGTTTTCTCCATATATTTAATTCTAAGATTATTGTGCATTTTAAAGTATAGTCTAAAGCAAGTATTATCAGAGTTCAAAGGAATAATTAATAGTATTCATTACTTTTCTTTAAAAAATGAAGATAT
Source organism: Capra hircus (assembly GCF_001704415.2). NCBI lineage: Eukaryota > Metazoa > Chordata > Mammalia > Artiodactyla > Bovidae > Capra > Capra hircus. The sequence goes on from NC_030812.1 coordinate 14,016,747, forward strand.
TTTATGTCAATAGACTATGACTTAAATTTCCTCAGGGCCTTTGCCCTTATAAATTATATTATAAAGATTTTCATGTTTGAAATTTTCTTCTCATTTTGCCTGAATTTAGCCATCTTACTCATGACAAAAATAATGACTCCTCTTACAACAAATTATACTTTGTTGAATCTCAAAAAGGACACTTGGAATTAGCAGTGAAAATTTTTATAATTTTAAAATGAACACTGTTTATATCTTAAAGAAAAAAGTCAAGATAAATAGTAATTTGTTAATGAAATAAAGCATATTAAAATATATCAATTCAGTTTAGTTTTATATTTCATGGTTTAAGTATGAGTTTATGTTTAGTGTCTATTTTAAACAAAACATCTGCTTCAGTAAGGTCCCTAACTTCACTTACAACATCCTCAGAAAATAAACATGAGAAAATCTTCTACCTAACAAAGATATCTTACCTAGATATTCTCTTAAGGAGTAAGATCAGTCTTCATATACACTGCTTCTCAGGGTATATTAAAAAAACAAACATGGCTTGAAACTACTAAGAGTTAAGACAACATCTCTTCTCACTCCTAGCCTATACACAGTAGAAACAGGTATCCTAACTTTCCTTTTTTATAAGAGCTTGATTCTAATTTGAGAGGCCATCAAAACTGTGAAAACCATGTGAAACATAACTTTTGCTCCAATCTTCCTTCTGTACATTCATGTAACTCCCACTGAAACTAATTATTTTTTCTTCAGTTTATGTTACTAGGAGTTGGGCATGCAGAAGTTTCAATTAAATTGTCCATATTGAAATCAAGGGGAGTTCAGTGATATTGATGAGGATTACATACATGAAAAAGATGTAAAGAAGACGTTAAAATTTGTTCAGTTAAGACCCTTTAGCAAGGCAACATGTTTCTGAAAATTGATTCACTTCTCTTCTAAATCAGAGTTTGAATTTTATGTATGCTAAATTATTAAGCTTTTTTACATGATTAAAATATATATTTAAAGAGATATAAACAGACATCTGAATTCTCCCAATTTATCATATAAAATATATTTTTTGCTCCTCTTGGTTACAAACCTGTTTTTTTTTTAATTTCTTATTAATGTGTTGTTGCATGGTTTTATTGGCTGAAATGTAATTTAAAATATTGGGAATGACACTCTCCTGTGTACAGTCTGTTGACCTTCATTCAACCCATTCAGTAACAATGGACTCTGGGCATGGGACATTTCCTTACCAAGCAATGAACAGCCTATACAGTGGGGCTTGTCAGCCTATTCAAGAAATATCTTTTCTGGTTTCATGCTTGATAGTATTCCTTTGCTCTGATGAAGCGTGTATGTCAGTGGACTTCAGTCATATCCCAGTTTTTAGTGTTCCAGACTTCACAGAGGAAGGGTCAAAGTCCTTTTGCTGGGACATGGGGAGTGGTGCATATAGGCCAGTTGCTCTGTGACTGCTGCCAGGGACACCTGCTAGTCATGAGGGATTTACACAGCCATTGAAGCTGATCTCACTTTGTCTCTTCTGTGCGTGACCTTAAGTATTGTTCCACCAATACTTGCTGTCTTGAGTTTTCTTTGGTGACTTTTTGTTTTTGCTGATTTTGTGATACCAAAGATGCAAGAGACTTTAACTCCTTCCTGGTGGCTAGTATTGTGATGATCTTTGCTGTTTTCCATGCAGTTGGAGTCCTACTCTGGCACCAGTACATTGTGTTCTGCTCAGTATAAAACTTTGCTGCAAATGTATTTAAAAGAAAGGAAGAGGTTACCACTGAGCAACTACTCAAGCAGTCCATTAATACACAACAGTTTAGTTGGCTATGGATGCTTTCCCTCTCAGGAAGATATAGAGCTATTAATGGAAAAAAAAAAAAAACATTGCAAATCTTACTACAAGATGTGATAGGTAGGTGGGTAAGTAGTTACATAGTAGAATTAATGAAAACACTGCATGTAGGGCCATTCAAGACAGATGGGTCACGGTGGAGAGGTCTGACAAAACATGGTCTGCTGGAGAAGGGAATGACAAACCAGTTCAGTTTTCTTGCCATGAGAATCTCGTGAACAGTATGAAAAAGCAAAACGATATGACACTGAGAGATGAGCCCTACAGTTCAGTAGGTGTCCAATATGTTACTGGGCAAGAACAGAGAAACAGCGCAACAAAGAATGAAGATGCTGAGCCTTGGCAGAAACAAAGCCCAGCTGTGGATGTGTATGGTGGTAAAAGTAAAGCCTGATGTAGTAAGGAAGAATATTTCATAGGAATCTGTAATGTTAGAGCCATGAATCAAGGTAAATTTGATGTGGTCAAAAAGGAGATGGCAAGAATGAACATCAATCGTTTAGGAGTCAGTGAACTAAAATGGATGGGGATGGGTGAATTTAATTCAGATAACCATTAAATACTTCTGTGAGGAAGAATCCTTTAGAAGACAGAGAGTAGCCCTCATAGTTAACAAAAGGTCCAAATGTAGTACTTGGGTGCAGTCTCATAAGTGACAGAATATTCTCGGTTCATTTTCAAGGTAAACCATTCAACATCACAGTAATCCAAGTCTATGCTCCAACCACTAATGCCAAAGAAGCTAAAGCTGAATGGCTGTATGAAGAACAAAAAGACTCTCTAGAACTAACACCAAAACAAGATGTCCTTTTCATCATAGGGGATTGAAATGCAAAAGTAGAAGTCAAGAGATATCTGGAGTAATAGACATATTGGCCTTGGAGAACAAAATGAAGCAGGGCAAAGGCTAACAGAGTTTTGCCAAGAAAACACACTAGTCATACCAAACACCATCTTCCAACATCACAAGAGATGAAATGACACATGGACATCACCAGATGGTGAATACTGAAATCAGATTGATTATATTCTTTGTAGCCGAAGATGGAGATGCTTTATACTGTCAGCAAAAACAAGACTGGGAACTGACTGTGGCTCAGATCATGAGCTCCTTATTGCAAAATTCAGACTTAAATTGAATAAGTAGGGAAAACCACTAGACCATTCAGATATTATGTAAAGCAAATCCCTTATGATTATACAGTGGAAGTGACAAATAAATACAAGGAATTAAATCTGATAGATAGAGTGCCTGAAGAACTATGCATGGAGATTTGTAACATTATGCAGGAGACAGTGACCAAAACCATCCCCAAGAGAAAGAAATGCATGAAGTCAAAATTGTTGTCTGAGGAGGCCTTACAAATAGCTGAGAAAGGAAGAGAAGTGGAAGGCAAAGGAGAAAGGGAAAGATATACTCAGCTGAACGAAGAGTTCCAAAGAAATAGCACAGAGAGTTAAGTGTGCTAATCTCTTAAGTAGTCTACTTAAGAGAACAATGCAAAGAAATAGAAGAAAACAATAGAATGGAAAAGACTAGAAATCTGTTCAAGAAAATTGGATATATTAAGGGAAGATTTCATGCCAAGATGGGCCAATAAAGGATAGAAATGGTAAGAACCTAAGAGAAGAAGAGATTAAGAAGAGATGGCAAGAATACACAGAAGTACTGTACAAAACAGGTCTCATGATCTGGATAATCACAATGGTGTTGTCACTTACTTAGAGCCAGACATCCTGCAGTGTGAAGTCAAGTGGGCCTTAGGAAGCATCACTAAGAGCAAAGCTAGTGGAGGGGATGGGATTTCATCTGGGCTATTTCCAATCCTAAAAGATGATGCTATTAAAGTGCTGCACTCAATATGCCAGCAAATTTGGAAACACGACAGTGGAGTGGAAAAGGTCAGTTTTCGTTCCAATCTCAAAGAAAGACAATGACAAAGAATGCTCAAATTGCCATACAACTGCACTCATTTCACATGCTAGCAAGATTATGCTCAATATCCTTCAAGCTAGGTTTCAACAATACAAAAACTGAAAACTTCGAGATGTACAAGCTGGATTTAGAAAAGGCAGAGGAATCAGAGATCAAATTGCCAACAGCTGTTGTATCATCAAAAAAGCAAGAGATTTCCAGAAAAACATTTACTTCTGCTTCATTGAAAAAGCTAAAGCCTTTGACTGTGTGGATCTCAACAAACTGGAAGGACTGATGCTGAAGCTGAAGCTCCAATACTTTGGCCACCTGATGCGAAGAACTGACTCATTGGAAAAGTTGCTGATGTTGGGAAAGATTGAGGGCAGCATTAGAAGGGGGTAACAGAGGATGAGATGGTTGGATGGCACCATCAAGTCAATGAACATGAATTTGAACAAACTCTGGGAGTTAGTGGACAGGGAACCTGGCATGCTGCAGTCCATGGTCTCAAAGAGTCCAGCACAAACTAGTGATTGAACAACAAAAATTTTGAATTTTAATCTACAAAACTCCATGGCATACCATTTAATTCAAAGAGAACTTCTATGTGCTTTCCTTGTACAAGGCATTGTGTATTACTTTAATGCAATTTACTAATAATGTTGAGAACAATTATTTGAAGCACAAATCAATATCTCTATTATATTGATGAGAAACTGAGGCTTAGAGAATTAAAAAACAGAGTTTGGATTTCAACTCATGCTTTGTGACTACAGTTTCCATTTTTTACATTTTTCCATACTGGCTCATGAATCATCTTCAAAATTATTGTACATAGGAAAATCAACTGATATATTATTTGATGAGCATGTCATTCCCCATCTTGTTGAACTTCAATAGACTCTAAATAGCTTAAAGCTCTCATTCTTTAAATCCCAATTCCCAGTTAAAATGTTATAAAAACCTTAGTAAAAGGATGTAACTCATAAATCTACACTGAATTCATGAACTTTTTATACTAATGTTTTGCTAAGATATATGTGAGTAATTATGACCACATGTTTCCCATTTTATTTAACAAGATAAAGCAATGAGAAATGTTCTTTAACAAAATATTTTCCCTAAATCAAGACACTCAAAATAATTTTAGGTTGTTTTGTCAAATCAAAATCCCCAAGTTCACTCATCCACAGTTTTTTTTTTTTCCCTCAGATTTATTATTATTACTTTCTTTTCCTCTGCAAAATGTAGTAATAAGTATTGGATACAAGACAACCTCTGACATCCAACACCAATGTTGTTCCCAGAATAGTGATGACTAATTGAATGAAACCCTATTGTCTAGAGAACAAATCTCTTGAGCAGGTTGAGGAACTCTTGTGTAATTACTATTTTATAATATAAATCTATATAAAATTAAGTATAAATATACAATAATTTAAGTAAAAGGAGGATTAGTTTAAGTAATGATATCTCCTTTTAATTAGTTTTAACTAAAATTAGTTAAATTAGTTTAAGTAAAAGGAGGATGATCTCTATTATCTCAATAGATAATTAGTTTAAGTTAAAGGAAGATGATATCTATTATCTCAATTCCAAATTAAATACTTTTCTACAAAATTAGTAAATGCTATTTTCAAGATAATCCTTTTTATTTCTCCCTTTTTTGCTATTTAGAAGATGCCAAATATATCCTATATTAACTGAGATTTGAAACTTACTTATACTATTATCATACCTGATAATCTCAATCCTTTGTGCATCACACCAGGTAGAATTCCAAAGAAAAGGAAATAGATGACAGATACATAGTGTGATCATATTTATATCTATTTGTAGTGATCTCCTGCCTTATATTTTGCTCCAAGTTTTTCTCAGTTTACAAATTCCCTCTTCAGATAGCCAAGTTGGATATCTCTCCCCTTTGCCTTTTTTAAAGGTTTTTACATATTAATAATTCTTCACCTGAGCACTTGATTGTGCTGCCTTAAAATGCTACTTGAAATTGTGATTAACACCAAATTTTGCTTATATCTTTGTATTCTCTGTATCTAATAAAATGTTCTCAATATAATAGCAACTAAAAAAATAATTTTAAAATTCTTCTGCCCAATTTATTGTGTTGCAGCCCTGAATAATCCACATTATGAAGCATGGATTCACTATACAGTCCTTGGTGAATTTCCAAAGAAATAATTTATCATTATAATAATTACAATTAACTAATAGTAATTGAAGTAACTTATGTGTATGTGAAAGTCGCTCAGTCGTGTCCAACTCTATGACCGCATGCACTGTAACCTGCCAGGATCCTCCGTCCATGGGGATTCTCCAGGCAAGAATACTGGTGTGGGTTGCCATTCCCTTCTCCAGGGAATCTTCCCTACCCAGGGATAGACCCCAGATCTCCTGCATTGCAGGCAGACTCTTTACTGTCTGAGCCATGGGAGAGAATGGAGCACACACACAATTGTCATTTTAGTACCTGACATGTGTTATCATCAGGAGAAGGCAGTGGCACCCCACTCCAGTACTCTTGCCTGGAAAATCCCATGGATGGCGGAGCCTAGTGGATTGCAGTCCATGGGGTTGCTAAGAGTCGGACACTACTGAGCGACTTCACTTTCACTTTTCACTTTCATGCATTGGAGAAGGAACTGGCAACCCACTCCAGTGTTCCTGCCTGGAGAATCCCAGGGGCGGAGGAGCCTGTTGGGCTGCCGTCGATGGGGTCGCACAGAGTCAGACACGACTGATGCGACTTAGCAGCAGCAGCGTGTGTTATCATCATATTGCAACATATAAACTACATTTTATGCATTTTTCATAGATTGTCCTATTTAACTTTCATAATCATTTTCGGTTCAGTTCAGTTCAGTCGCTCAGCTGTGTACGAATCTTTGTGACCCCATGAACTGCAGCACGCCAGGCCTCCCTGTCCATCATCAACTCCCAGAGTTTACCCAAATTCATGTCCATTGAGTCAGTGATGCCATCCAGCCATCTCATCCTCTGTCATCCCCTTCTTCTCCTGCCCCCAATCTCTCCCGGGATCAGGGTCATTTCAAATGAGTCAACTCTTCGCATGAGGTGGCCAAAGTATTGAAGTTTCAGCTTCAACATCAGTCCTTCCAATGAACACCCAGGACTGATCCCCTTTAGGATGGACTGGTTGGATCTCCTTGCAGTCCAAGGGACTCTCAGGAGTCTTCTTGAACATCGCAGTTCAAAAGCATCAATTCTTTGGTGCTCAGCTTTCTTTATAGTCAAACTATCACATCCATACATGAGCACTGGAAAAACCGTAGCCTTGACTAGACGGAACTTTGTTGGCAAAGTAATATCTCTGCTTTTGAATATGCTATCTATACTGGTCATAACTTTCATTCCAAGGAGTAAGCGTCTTTTAATTTCATGGCTGCAATCACCATCTGCAGTGATTTTTGGAGCCCCCCAAAATAAAGTCTGACACTGTTTCCCCATCTATTTCCCATGAAGTGATGGGACCAGATGTCATGATCTTCGTTTTCTGAATGTTGAGCTTTAAGCCAACTTTTTCATTCTCCTCTTTTACTTTCATCAAGAGGCTTTTTAGTTCCTTATATGGCAGCAAAGGACTAACACACATTTTTCATAGATGGATACTGAGATTTAGAGATATTAAATAAATTTCTCAAAGACATCTACAGCAAAAAAAAGCATAAGCATTTAAATTAATACTCTTCAGATCTTATAGACAGAGTTTTCAACATGCTGCTAAGCTAGACTTTTTAAAGACAATATGCTAACTATAATTGCTTGATTTCTCTTTTAAAGAAATCATTTTTATTTTCCACTAGAAGTAGTAGAAGACACTGGTGTTATTGCTTCTAAAGAATTACAGTATCGGTCTCTTTGAAGATAGTATGGCTAAGGGACTTTGTTTAGCTAAAGTGTTAGTGATGTGGCATGTTATATGTGTACACAATTGTCCATGTGGCATGATATTTGAAGGTGGCCCAAAGACTGGATGCCTGGTTCCCAAGGAGGCAATGTGAAACACACTTCCACAACCAACAACTGAGAATTTTTGCTTTTTAAGCTACTGAGATTTGGGGATTGTTTCTTACCACAACAAAATGAACTTACCTGAGAAGTTCATGGAGTTGATACATAACAAAAACTCAATTTTAGACATGTTTTAATTTTTGTTGGTTTACATTCTAAAGGCTTCCCAGGTGCCACAGCAGTAAAGAACATGCCTGCCAATGCAGGAGATTCAAGAGACATGGGTGTGATCCATGGGTCAGAAAGATCCCCTAGAATAGTACATGGCAACCCACTCCAGTCTTCTTGCCTGTAAAATTCTATGGACAGAGGAACCTGGTGGGCTACAGTCCATGGGTCACAAAGAGTTGGACACAACTGAGCAACTACACATACATGCATGCACCAATGAAATACTCAGATATCAGTCAAGAAAATTCAGGGGATAAATATCTAATTCTTTAATTATTATTTTGTTTGTTTGTTTTTTCCAAACAGTGTTGCTCATGTGTACTTGATATGCAAAGAATGACACATATTTCACATGTACAAGTTGAATAGTTTGGACATAGAAAAACACCTGGGAAACCATGACCAGAACCAAGGTAAAACACATATCCAACACCCCCCAAATTTCCCTTGTGTCTTTCTGTTTTGTTTCAGATTTTGCATGTGTGTGTGTGTGGTAAGAACTTTTAACATGATATATATCCTTATATCAAATTTTGGAGTGCATGATATCATGTTATTAACTATAGGCACTGTGCTGCCGCATAGCAGATCCCTAGAATTTACTCATCTAGCATAACTGAAATTTTATACCCATTGAGCCACAGAGGAAACAATACATTATTAGTTTACGTGCCTGAAGTTATTTTTTGGTCATTTTATCACTGGGAGTAAAGACATAAAAAGTGATCAGATAATTATAAATTAAAAGCTATATTAAAATATAAAGAATAAAGCTCTATTAAAAAATCTATATTCAGTTTTAAGATGAATAAGGACTGAAGATGTAAGGTAAAACAGGAAGGCTACAGTTGATCAAACTATATTATCAAACTGAAATTTTCTAATAATGTCGATCTTAAATGTTCTCACCAAAAAAAGGAGAAATGAGTGAGATGATAAATGTTTTAATTAAACTAAATGGGGATAATCCTTCAAAAAAACAGTTGGCTGGTTCATACACTTGTTGTATGGCAAAAATCAAAATATTGTATAGCAATTATCCTACGATTAAAAAAAATTTAAGGCATAACTGAATAGAAAAAATAAATAAAGACAGCTATTTTCAAACATGTTATGGAAAAGAAAAATCTTCTATTAGCCTACAGAAAAAATGATCCTTACTTTCCTTTCTTAAAACATTGCTTCTTAAAGTGTGTGAGTGTGTATTTATGTGAGAGCATGTGATTTACTATAGCTTTGGGGGCCATTTTTGTAAATGTTTTCTGAAATTATAGTGGTATAATAAAATAGAGGCAGTAAAAACAAATTCCTTTGTTGATAAGAAATAGGGGCACCATATTACATTCATGTTCCATATGACAAAATATTACTTTGAATATTCTTTGTTCACTAGTCCCATAATGATACAAATTAAATAGATTTCAATTCAGTTCAGCTCAGTTCAGTCGCTCAGTCGTGCCCGACTCTTTGAGACCCCATGAATCGCAGCACACCAGGCCTCCCTGTCCATCACCAACTCCCGTAGTTCACTCAGACTCACGTCTATTGAGTCACTGATGTCATCCAGCCATCTCATCCTCTGTCGTCCCCTTCTCCTCCTGCCCTCAACCCCTCCCAGCATCAGAGACTTTTCCAATGAGTCGACTTTTCCAATGAGTCAACTCTTCGCATGAGGTGGCCAAAGTACTGGAGTTTCAGCTTTAGCATCATTCCTTCCAAAAAACACCCAGGACTGATCTCCTTCAGAATGGACTGGTTGGATCTCTTTGCAATCCAACGGACTCTCCAGAGTCTTCTCCAACACCACAGTTTAAAAGCATCAATTCTTCGGCACTCAGCCTTCTTCACAGTACCACTCTCACATCCATACATGACCACTGGAAAAACTATAGCCTTGACTAGATGGACCTTTGTTGGCAAAGTAATGTCTCTGCTTTTCAATATGCTCTCTAGGTTGGTCATAACTTTCCTTCCAAGGAGTAAGCGTCTTTTAATTTCATGGCTGCAGTCACCATCTGCAGTGATTTGGGAGCCCCCAAAAATAAAGTCTGACACTGTTTCCACTGTTTCCCCATCTATTTCCCATGAAGTGATGGGACCAGATGCCATGACCTTAGTTTTCTGAATGTTGAGCTTTAAGCCAACTTTTTCATTCTCCTCTTTCACTTTCATCAAGAGGCATTTTAGTTCCTCTTCCCTTTCTGCCATAAGGGTGGTGTCATCTGCATATCTGAGGATATTGATATTTCTCCCAGCAAACTTGATTCCAGCTTGTGCTTCTTCCAGCCCAGCCCAACTCTGCATAGAAGTTAAATAAGCAGGGTGACAATATACAGCCTTGACATACTCCTTTTCCTATTTGGAACCAGTTTGTTGTTCCATGTCCAGTTTTAACTGTTGCTTCCTGACCTGCATACAGATTTCTCAAGAGGCAGGTCAGGTGGTCTGGTATTCCCATCTCTTGAAGAATTTTCCAGAGTTTATAAGTAGATTTAGTAATTGTAAAAAAGCAGCAAGGTAACTTGGTTTATAAGTTAATAACTGGGTTCTGAGAAGGTCATTATCTTGTCTGGCAATGAGTAATTTTTTCTTTTTTTATTATTATTTCACTATTCACAAAGATATTGAATACAAAAAATCAGTAATGTATTACAAAGAAAATATATTTAAGTGAAACAAAAATACATTACATGTACAAAAGGAAATAGAAATAAATATATAAGCATTCCTTACTATACAGTTAACTTGAAAATATACATTTATATTAATATAATAGGCTGAGATTATATAGAAATTCATTCTTTTCATATAATAGGAATTTAGAACTATAAGGTAGTTCCATATTGTATATTATTAGGTTTTGGCCATTAGTTTTTGACTGGTTATTTGTTTTTTGGTTTCTAAAGACATGAGAAAAACATCAATTCTGTTTTAAAAGATCAGAACATGGTCAATTTCATAATTGTGATATAATAAAAAGGTTATTAGGCAAGGTATATAAAATTTTTGAATAGATTATTAAAAATATAGGTTTCAGTATCCTTATTGTAACATCAGATTTGATGTTATATGAGCTCCAAAGATTTCTTTCAGTGTAGAGTCAGTTCATGAAGTAATTTATTACACATCATATTTTAGAATAATTATTAGGTGTTCTGAGATGGTATCTTTAGTTAATACGAATGAATATTAGCCATTTCAATCATTAATTGTATTGGGAAAGCATTTTTGAAGCTCTAAAATCTATTTACTCTCTATTTTAGTCTTTTCATACACTTGCCAGAGTAAGAGAAATGAGAGCCTGTCAGCAGACACTAAAATTCCTTAGCATCTGACACTTCAAATATCTGCTGGCAACATCCCCAAGATGATGTCAGCTTCTTATACAGAGCAGTACATTTATACTCCCCCAGAGCACCTCACTTTCAGAGTTGGTGCACTTTCAAATATCAAGTACATTAATAGTTTTTCTCCAAATGATGACTAAAATCTTTAGAAGTATTTCTCCAATCTCAGCAAAGAATGAGATATTATGATACAAAGTGAAGGAAATGTAAAATACATATTGAATGTCTGAGAAAACATTTACAAAATGAACATATGCCTTTTAAAAAATTCCTAGAAATAGGTATGGTTCGGTTCAGTTCAGTTCAGTTATGTTCAGTCGCTCAGTCATGTCCGACTCTTTGCGTCCCCATGAATCACAGCACGCCAGGCCTCCCTGTTCATCACCATCTACCGGAGTTCACTCAGACTCATGTCCATTGAGTACGTGATGCCATCCAGCCATCTCATCCTCGGTCCTCCCCTTCTCCTCCTGTCCCCAATCCCTCCCAGCATCAGAGTCTGTTCCAATGAGTCAACTCTTCTCATGTGGTGCCAAAGTACTGGAGCTTCAGCTTTAGCATCATTCCTTCCAAAGAAACCCCAGGGCTGATCTACTTCAGAATGGACAGGTTGGATCTCCTTGCAGTCCAAGGGACTCTCAACAGTCTTCTCCAACATCACAGTTCAAAAGCATCAATTCTTTGGCACTGAGCCTTCTTCACAGTCCAACTCTCACATCCATACATGACCACAGGAAAAACCATAGCCTTAACTGGACAGACCTTAGTTGGCAAAGCAATGACTCTGCTTTTGCATATGATATCTAGGTTGGTCATAACTTTTCTTCCAAGGAGTAAGCGTCTTTTAATTTCATGGCTGCAGTCACCATCTGCAGTGATTTGGGAGCATCAAAAAATAAAGTCTGACAGTTTCCACTGTTTCCCCAACTATTTCCCATGAAGTGATGGGACCAGATGCCATAATCTTCGTTTTCTGAATGTTGAGCTTTAAGCCAACTTTTTCACTCTCCTCTTTCACTTTTATCAAGACGCTTTTCAGCTCCTCTTAACTTTCTGCCATAAGGGTGGTGTCATCTGCATATCTGAAGTTATTGATATTGCTCCTGGAAATCTTGATTCCAGCTTGTGTTTCTTCCAGTCTAGCATTTCTCATGATGTACTCTGCATAGAAGTTAAATAAGCAGGGTGACAATATACAGCCTTGACATACTCCTTTTCCTATTTGGAACCAGTCTGTTGTTCCATGTCCAGTTCTAACTGTTGCTTCCTGACCTGCATACAGATTTCTGAAGAGACACGTCAGGTGGTCTGGTACTTCCATCTCTTTCAGAATTTTCCACAGTTTATTGTGATCCACACAGTCAAAGGCTTTGGCATAGTCAATAAAGCAGAAATAGATGTTTTTCTGGAACTCTCTTGCTTTTTCCATGATTCAGCAGATGTTGGCAATTTGATCTCTGGTTCCTCTGCCTTTTCTAAAGACAGCTTGAACATCAGGGAATTCACGGTTCACGTATTGCTGAAGCCTGACTTGCAGAATTTTGAGCATTACTTTACTAGCATGTAAGATGAATGTAATTGTGTGGTAGTTTGAGCATTTTTGCATTGCCTTTCTTTGGAATTAGAATGAAAACTGACCTTTTCCAGTCCTGTGGCCACTGCTGAGTTTTCCATGTTTGCTGGCATATTGAGTGCAGCACTTTCACAGCATCATCTTTCAGGATTTGAAAGAGCTCAACTGGAATTCCATCACCTCCACTAGCTTTGTTCGTAGTGATGCTTTCTAAGGCCCACCTGACTTCACATTCCAGGATATCTGGCTCTAGATTAGTGATCACACCATAGTGATTATCTGGGTCTTGAAGCTCTTTTTTGTACAGTTCTTCTGTGTATTCTTGCCACCTCTTCTTAATATCTCCTGCTTGTGTTAGGTCCATACCATTTCTGTCCTTTATCAAGCCCATCTTTGCATGAAGTGTTCCCTTGGTATCTCTAATTTTCTTGAAGTGATCTCTAGTCTTTCCCAATCTGTTCTTTTCCTCTATTTCTTTGCATTGATCACTGAAGAAGGCTTTCTTATCTCTTCTTGTTATTCTTTGGAACTCTGCATTCAGATGCTTATATCTTTCCTTTTCTCCTTTCCTTTTCGCCTCTCTTCTTTTCACAGCTATCTGTAAGGCCTCCCCAGACAGCCATTTTGCTTTTTTGCATTTCTTTTCCATGGGGATGGTCTTGATCCCTGTCTCCTGTACAATGTCACAAATCTCATTCCATAGTTCATCACGCACTCTGTCTATCAGATCTAGACCCTTAAATCTATTTCTCACTTCCTTGTATAATCATAAGGGATTTGATTTAGGTCATACCTGAATGGTCTAGCAGTTTTCCCTACTTTCTTCAATTTGAGTCTGAATTTGGTAATAAGGAGTTCATGATCTGAGCCACAGTCAGCTCCTGGTCTTGTTTTTGTTGACTGTATAGAGCTTCTCCATCTTTGTCTGCAGAGAATATAATCAATCTGATTTCAGTGTTGACCATCTGGTGATGTCCATGTGTAGAGTCTTCTCTTGTGTTGTTGTAAGAGGGTGTTTGCTATGACCAGTGCATTTTCTTGGCAAAACTCTGTTAGTCTTCGCCCTGCTTCATTCTGCATTCCAAGGCCAAATTTGCCTGTTCCTCCAGGTGTTTCTTGACTTCCTACTTTTGCATTCCAGTCCCCTAGAATGAAAAGGACATCTTTTGGGGGTGTTAGTTCTAAAAGGTCTTGTAGGTCTTCATAAAACCGTTCAACTTCAGCTTCTTCAGTGATACTGGTTGGGGCATATACTTGCATAACTGTGATATTGAATGGTTTGCCTTGGAGATGAACAGAGATCATTCTGTTGTTTTTGAGATTGCATCCAAGTACTGCATTTCGGACTCTTTTGTTGACCATGATGGCTACTCCATTTCTTCTGAGGGATTCCTGCCTGCAGTAGTAGATATAATGGTTCCTCTGAGTTAAATTCACCCATTCCAGTCCATTTTAGTTTGCTGATTCCTAGAATGTTGACGTTCACCCTTGCCATCTCTTGTTTGACCACTTCCAATTTGCCTTGATTTATGGACCTGACATTCCAGGTTCCTATGCAATATTGCTCTTTACAGCATCGGACCTTGCTTCTATCACCAGTCACATCCACAGCTGGGTATTGTTTTTGCTTTGGTTCCATCTCTTCATTCTTTCTGGAGTTATTTCTCCACTGATCTCCAGTAGCATATTGGGTACCTAATGACCTGAGGAGTTCCCCTTTTGGTATCCTATCATTTTGCCTTTTTATACTGTTCATGGGGTTCTCAAGGCAAGAATACTGAAGTGGCTTGCCATTCCCTTCTCCAGTGGATCAGGCTCTGTCAGGCCTCTCCACCATGACCCACCCGTCTTGGCTTGCCCCGCAGGCATGGCTTGGTTTCACTGAGTTAGACAAGGCTGTGGTCCTAGTGTAATTAGATTGACTAGTTTTCTGTGAGTATGGTTTAAGCATGTCTGCCCTCTGATGCCCTCTTGCAACACCTACCATCTTACTTGGGTTTCTCTTGCCTTGGGCGTGGGGTATCTCTTCATGGCTGTTCCAGCAAAGCAGAGCCGCTGCTCCTTACCTTGGAGGAGGGGTATCTCCTTACCGCCACCATTCCTGACCTTCAACGTGGATAGCTCCTCTAGGCCCTCCTGCGCCTGCGCAGCCACTGCTCCTCAGGATGCTCCTCCAGGCCGCTGGCCCTGGCCTCAGGTGTGGGTGGCTCCTCCCAGCTGCCGCCCCTGGTTTCAGGCTCAGGCTGGTATGGTAAATCATATAAACTCAAAAAAAAAAAAAAAAAAAGACTAAACTCAACTTGATCATATTTTAAAATAAAGCAGTCTCTCTAAGTAAAATTATGTCTTTTGAGGAGCTAATGAATAATGTGACTGTTCATGCTATTTCTTAAGATTACATTTCAGAGACTTTATTGTGATTAATATTGTAAGATTATTTATTTAACATCCATAAGTAAATAAGTTGTTGCTTATAAGTCAATTTTGTACATTACTAATTTTTTCGCTACCTACTTGCCTTGTTTTTTATTTAAAAAGCCAAATTTTGTTCTCTAAGTCTGACATCTTTCTTTGCAACTGTAATTGTTGTTTTTGTTGTTTAGTTGCTAAGTTGTGTCTGTCTCTTTTGTGACCCTATGGACTGCATCCTGCCAGGCTAATCTGTCCATGGAATATCCTATGCAAGAATACTGGAAGGGGTTGGCATTTCCTTCTTCAGGGGATCTTCTCAACCCAGGGTAGAACCTGCGTCTCCTGCATTGGCAGACAGATTCTTTACCACTGAGCCACCAGGGAAGCCCCTGCAACTATAATACACTATTATAATAATCAGTCATTAAATAGATTGAAAACTTTTAGATATTCTTACTTATGTGTGGTAAGGTAAATATGTCAACATTTAATAGCATTGATAACAATAATTGCTGGCTTATTTTGCTGATTATAATATCTGAGAATAAAACATATACTCATAAACAAGACTTTGGGAATTATGGGAACAAAAGAAGCTGAGAAAGAAAGTCACTCATAATTCCACTGTCTACAACCATATTTCCTTTCTGAATATTTCTATTTGGTTTTCACAGGGTTAGAATAATGTATCCATAAAATGATGTGTTCTGTATTTTCCTCTTAGCCATGTATCATAAGCACTTTGCCATTAAAATTCTAAAACCCTGTTTTAATAAAATAGCATGTATTCCGTGTGCTAGGGCACCTTTATGGTGACTTCTAGGTTTGTTTTTGTTTAAATTCTCTCTTCACCATAATGTGTGATATATCCATAAGATGATAAAGATATTTAAGTATCTCGTGAAGAAAGTAGTCTAGAGGAAGGCAGTTTAGTGACTAAGTGACATCAAGCTTCCATGTCATTTTCTTAGAAATTCTCTTAATCTTTCCCTGAGGATTGCCAAGTGTCTGCAAAATCTCCAGGCTTCACGTCCTTATACAGCTCTATTCAAACACAGAAAGCATAAGAGCTAGTCAGAGTGAGAGAATACTTCTTAATATACCTTTTTTCCCTTGGTCATGGAGGAAATACTCTTAAGAGAACTCTAGTAACATTTTCATGATTAATTGGCCAGAACTGAATCACATGAGAACAGTCAGTTGCAGAAGAGAGATCAAAAATGAAGGATAAAGGATGAGAATTGAACTAGAGTTAATTGTGCTCCATCCCCATTGTCTGGCACAATGATGTTCCCCTCCAAAAAAAATCACTTTTCACATGGCAAAGCAGGAGTAGGCATCCACTACTGGTTGGATAAATAACTAGATTAAGAAAGTCTCTGAATACCATGTCTGTTTCCTGAAAGATACTAGCAATTAATGTATGCACTAGTAGTATATAAGCTTATATAGTTTCAGCTTAAAGGTATAGCTAGTTTGACAGAAAATTTTAGTTTTTTATTGTGACGCTGTAATACTTTAATGTCCAAATATCATTTTTTTTCTACAACTTTAAAAAGCATTTTTCATTCTAAACTTTTAAAATTATTTTTTGATGCCTTTATATATCTCATACAAATTTGAGGTTGCTATACTTTAGAGTAGTACTAATTACACAGTGACACATTGAGAAAAAAATGTGACAGTTTTTTCTAAGTTACTAGCTGAAACTTGAGGCCCTAAGGAAACTCCTAGCAGTAATAGTCCTTTTGTTATTATTTACAGTTTCTAATATCTTGACTATATTAGGAATCAATATGGCTGATTTTTAAAAATTTGCCTATTAGTTTTTATAATTTTCTGAACTCTGGATATTTTTCCGAATTTTGTTTAAAATTTACCCATGTGTACTTGAACATATTCCATTGTTTAAAATTATCTGGTTTAGTAGTGTTTATATAAGGAAGATGCTGCTTAAACATTTTTCTATCCATAATCAAGAGGGAAAAAGCTAAGGGAAGCCCATATTGTCCAGTTTCTGGTACAGGACTAGGGAATTAAATGATGATAATAATAATAATAATAAGGCCAATAATGATTAACTCATCAGACTGCGTGAACTAACAGACATCATTCTGGAGCTACTATCATTTAAAAACAGATAATTCACTAAAAGATGCAAAGAACAGAAACTCTTATGGAATATGAAGTTGAATTGTTTGACAGTAATGAAACAATTTCTGGCATGATAGGAGAAACTCCCTCTCTTCAATGATTGGAGAAAACTTCCTCTCTTCAATGACCGTAGAGCACAGAAGGTAGAAGTAACAGGCCAACCAGGACTAAAATGTTGTTATAAAGTGAAAGAGTACATTTAAAAAAATAATTTTGGTTAAATAGATGTATATTAAATATCATCTGAAACTTTTTCTGATCAAGGTGACCAGGGCCTAAGTCTCTGCTTGAGTCTCTTCCTTTTTTTTTTTTTTTTTTTCTCCTAATCTAATGATACTCAATGATAAAAAGACTTTCTATTCCTTTAATAAATTTCTAGTTAATTATTGTTAAATTGATCTTGTAAATCTACATTTCTTAAGAAAAAGTTTATTTCTCACATAATAAGAGTACTTCTTTAAAAATACATATAATTTGTCTGTATAACCCAAAACCTCTTTTCATGAGATGGATACAAACCAATTGATTTTACCATAATCAGAATAGTCATAGGCATAAACCAAATAGTGAATAATATTAGGGAACAGGCTTCCCAGGTGGCACTAATGGTGAAGAATCTAGCTGCCAATGCAGGAGACTTGAGAGATGCAGGTTTGATCCCTAAGTGGGGGAAGATACCTTGGAGTAGGAAATGGCAACCTATTCCAGGACTTTTGCTGGGGAAATTCCATGGACAGAGGAGCCTGGTGAGCTACAGTTCATGGGGTCACAAAGAGTCAGACATGACAGCACAAGTATGTATATAAATGAAATTCTGATTTAGGTGAACCACTGATGATATTTTCAATTAATTACAGCAATAATCATTGTATTATGCTGCTGCTGATGGTGGTGTGTGTTTTCATGCTTACTATAGGCTCTGCTCTTTGAGCTATATTTTTATCATTCCCTCTTAGTAAATGAGAAAATAGGTTGTGGAAGCTTAAGTAAGTTAGCTAAGACATCTAACTAGTAAGTAAAGGGGACTGTATTCAAACACATAACTGACTTTATAATCTACAGGTTAAAACCAGGAGTAAAAGAGAAAATATCATCAAGTCTAAAATGATCAAATATGAAAATGATAGATGGAAAAGGAACAAGATAAAATATAGAAAATTTTAAATTATAGTAGTCTCTACTAATGGACAATACTTCCCCACTTTTAAATGAATTAAAAATGCCAGATTTAAAAACAAAACTAAGCCAATTATAGTGACCATTTCCTTTATGAATGTTCAAGACAATGTGTGACTTACAAACTTATATAATTGCAACAATAAATGTATTCAAAATAACTAATATTGTTATTCAAATAATATTGAAACATTCTAATACTTTTATATTATATCCAACAATATTAATAATATCAGTTTTAAAACCATTATGTCTATGAATAACTGTATCCCCAATTTTCACCAGAGAACCAGATTTAATCATATGTATATGGGTAGAGACAGAGAGAAGAGTAATAAGATAATAAGAGATTCTTCTAAAGAATAAATTCCCTCTACCAGTCCATGGAGTTGCAAAGAGTCAGACATGAATGAGCAACTGAACAACAACCAGTACCTCTCAGTAATCATTGGCTTCACTATCAGCACTGGATTGTGAGTAGTTAATATGATTTATGCTTTGGAAACAGCATTTTTGCTGTTGTTTTTCAATCTCCAAGTCATATCCAACTCTTGGTGAACTCATGGACTATAGCACACCAGGCTCCTCTGTGTTCATTATCTCCGAGTTTGCTCAAACTCATGTCCATTGAGTCGGTGATGCCATCCAACCATCTAATCCTCTACCTACCCCTTCTCCTTTTGCCTTCAGTCTTTCCCAGCATCAGTATATTTTCCAATGAGTTGGCTCTTTGCATCAGGTGCCCAAAGTATTGGAGCTTCAGCTTCAACAACAGACGTTCCAGTAATATTCAGGGTTGATTTCCTTTAGGATTGACAGGTTTGCTCGCTTTGTAGTCCTAGAGACTCTCAAGAGTCTTCTCCAGAAACAGCCATAAGAAATCCAAATTTTGATTCTTTAATTTATTAGTTATGAGGTTCTATCAGTAACAACAAATCTTGGTGCCTCCATGCTCATTTCATTAAGATTTCAATATATGAAAAATTTAGCTTCTGCTCGAAAAGAAGTAAATGTAGCCCGTGATACAAAATGAAATCATGAGCTGAAAACCATGTGCTTAGCTCCTAGATTAGTTTGGAATACAGAGAGAAACTTGAGCTCTGTAACAGACGTACATCTATTCACTTTGGAACACAAATATAATATGCTACATTAATTTTTCTCATCTCATTAATATAAATTTGCAAAACAAAATAATGTCTGAAGGTTAATCCCCTCTTTTCCAAACTTTTTTCCAGTTTTCACTAATTGTCTGTGCTGACAAAGTTGATTTCACATGTGCAGAAGCTGGGATTTAAATTTTTCAATTGAAAGAGGTCAAAACCGTAATAAAAAATGAAATTATGTCACAAACTGAATTATTCAATATAGAAACATAATGTAGTTTACAGTGGTCACTTTAGGTAATTCTTAAAAAGGATCCAGAAAGTATCAATTCAATCTAAATCTCAATTCCAGTTCCTTACCCTTTGTGCCACGTCCTCTGTTTCTGCAAATTTCGTCAGCATCTGCTTACGACCTTGCCTACACTGTCAGTCTTTTTACTCCTGACTGCATTTGCTGTCTCTTTTCTGCTCTACATATGCTCTAGATAATTTCTTTAATTATTAAATCTAGTTTGTTCATTGACTTTCACAAGAACACCCTTCATCAAACATTTCTTAGTAAGTTTACGAAGAATTTTGCACTCAGAGATAGTCATAGCAGCAATCATGCCCTGCTCTCTTTCCATTCTGCCTCTATTTCCATCCCCTACCTGTTCAGACAGAGAGAAACACACATGCACACATGCACACACACACACACGCACACAGAAATGCATTCATCATGTCATGTTATCCCACAGAGAGAAATGATTTCATTTGGGAATCTCAGGGTGTACTATATATAATGTGTCCAGGAATTCTTTCTTACAATTCCAGTGTGATTCTTTAAGGGCACATTGGCTTATATATAATGCTATTCATTTTGTTGTGGAAATACTGTATAGAACTCATGAAACTGCAGTATTTTTCTCTGGGCTTGAATCTAGTATGTGCTTATGTAGAGAACTGTCCACATAGAAGATGCTACCAGTGTTTATAGGCTGGATTGTGCTTCTGTTGGCAGTTGTTTTCATTTCTTACATGATGCTTGTATAAAGAAATAGAAGTTGTCAGTCATTAAAATGGAAGGCATTCAGCTTTGTGCCTGTCTGAGAATAAAATTGGATTTCTCTGTCTGGGTCATGCTTATTCCTTTTTATTCCACAAAGCAAATTGCTTTTCCAAGACATCAGTATTAACGGAAAAAGCCTCTGCTAAGACAGGTAGTACTAACAGTGTATTAGCGGTAATACTTTGTATTCTCTGCTGAATATCATACCAGTGGAGAATAGATTTATGAAATACAAAACTCATTTTCAAAGTTCTGTGCAATTTTATGTATGTTTTGTGCCCATCTCAGCTTACCAATAAGCAGTGTTGTGGTTGGACTGGCCCTTGTGGTTCTTAATGTGATTATAAGATGCCCTTCAGCAATACAATTAGTACATTTAAAAAAAGGTTTATTACTTACAGAATCTAAAAATTACACAGCATATCTCATGCAGTAGGTAGATAGGTTTCAGAGAGAGAACGAAAGAGGGAGGAAGAGAAAGAGAAAAGGCATGGAGGCCTCAGGTTCTTCTTTTGTTGGAGTCAAGGGTGGGGGCCTAAAGTTTCATGGGCTCACTCTTTATTGATAAATTAAAAGCATAAGAGCAAGAGTTTAAAGCATAAGAAGAGAAAAAAAAAAAGTAGCTCAAATGGTCAGTTATCAAACCCAACCAAGATCCCTGAAACAAAGGAGGCTTGGTTTGGTGAGACAGCCTGGTTCTTAACCTAGTCCTGTGGCTGCCTATATATTTATTTGAGAGAGTAGTTTTTTAAATGGTTGCCTTTTTGAAGTGAATGCTTCAGCAATCAAAGTTTAAGTCAAGAATTTGCATTATAGAGAGAAAAAAAAACCAAAACCTCAATTGTCAGAATTTACAATATAATCTAGCCTGTGATGCTGAGGCAACAGAGTCAAGGAGATTAATGGCCTGGGAAGCAGATATACTCAAAGTCAAAGGTGAAAGTGAAAGTGACGTCACTCAGTCGTGTCTGACTCTTTGAGACCCCATGGACCGTAGCCTACCAGGCTCCTCATTTGGGATCCCATCAGTCCATGGGATTTTCCAGGCAAGAATACTGGAGTAGGTTGCCATTTCCTTCTTCAGGAAATCTTCCCAACCCAGGGACTGAAGCCGGGTCTCAGAGGCTTTACCATCTGAGCCACCAGGGAAGTATATCCCAGAAATTTCACATCTAAATAGAATTATAATAGCAGTTCTAATATTTACATAGCAATGATTTGAAATCTTACCCACAGCTATTGTTTCAAACTAGGGAAAATAGGTGAGTGGTCTTGAGGGGACCTGGAAATCTGTTCAAATATTTGGATAAAGTGAAGGAATGTTTTAATGTCTTGAGTCATCTGGTATAAGTAGGTTTTGAACTTGTCCTAAATTGGTAGATTGCCCCATATTTTTTAAAGCCAGAAACTCAGAATAGTTCAGTCCAGCTTAAGGGTTTTGTCTCATTTCAGGAGACAGTGAAACTGGTGGAGTTTGCTAGTTAGACCTACTTGGCAGTTCTTTGCAGTTACTTGCATCTGGTATTCCATATGAAGCACTTTTAAGGGAACAAAAGGAAAAAAAAGGTTAATCATTAGGTCAGATTATAATCCCAGTTTCTGAGTTCTGAAGGCATCAAGTCAAGATTTCTAGATGCTGGGCTTGAGGCATCTTCAGATGGAGTGAGGGAAAGCCATGACAATCACAGGTTTTTCTGGCTTTCAATTTAAATGTCTCTGGCAGTGGTCCACACAGCAACAGGCATGAAGATCATCTATATATGAGTAGTTTTCATAATTTCTTTGAAGTTTAATGAAGTTTTTCTACTTTAGCCTATGTGGTTTTGTGAGAAGGGCAGTTTTAGTTCTCAGTGATTTCAAGCCTGAAGGGTAGGAAAAAATTTGAAACATTAGTTTGGAGAGCTGTAGCCAATATCTGGCTACATAGACAGAATGAGAAGAATTCAGCCTCCAAACCATTAACAGACGTAAAACCCTCAAGGCAATTAATAGGTCTACAGTCTGATATCCACAAGAGAGTACTGTACTTTTCCACTGAAATTTTTTCTCTCCCTAATTCACCTCATTTCTAGCAGAGATAATCAAAGCAAGGCAAATTTGTTTGCAAAAATAAATCCAATCTCAATAAACTTGGCCTTATTATATAAGTGCTTCTAGTTTTTCCCCACTCAGGGGAAAGTTAAGGGGGTTCATGATCTGTGATATCTTGAAGGAAATGAGCATAGAGCCTGGATGGATCTTTAAGAAAGTTATGAATTTTAGGGTTTTTAGAGATACCAGTCATTTGACACATGTGGCAACCTTGAGTAACGATTCAGAGCCCATTCCAAACAAACTAAAAAATCTCCAGTAATCAATTAATCCTTCTCTCTCCTTCCTAGGGTTTCCCTGGTGGCTTAGATGGTAAAGAATCCAACTGCAATGGAGGTAGACCTGGGTTTCATCCCTGGGTTGGGAAGATCCTCTGGAGAAGGGAATGGCAACCTACTCCAGAATTCTTGCCTGAAGAATCCCCATGGACAGAAGAGCCTGACAGGCTACAGTCCATGGGGTCACAAACAACCAGGCATGACTGAACAATTAAGCACATCTCCTTCCTAGGAGCTGCATAAAATCTTTAAGGAATATTTGACTTTTGGTTAGGTATAATTTTTTTTGATCTCAGTATCTACCTCTTGTTTTTAGGCCATTACCATCATCTTATGTAATGTTACTGGAAAAGTTTGCACAAGGTTTTGGGGGAAAGTACTTAGGCCTCCATGGGGTTCTGCATTTATCAAGGGACTAGTATACCTTCTCAGGGTTCTTAGAACACATTGACCCCAGATGTTCAGGATATTTATGATGGTGGTGGTTTACTCACTAAATCATGCCCAACTCTTGCAACCCCATGGACTGTAGTCGGCCAGCTCCAGGCATGAATACCAAAGTGGGTTGCCATTGCCTTCTCCAGGGATATTCCTGACCCACGGATCGAAACCATGTCTCCAACATTGAAGGCAGATCTTTTACTCACTGGGCCACCAGGGACATCTAGGATGTTTATAATTGTCCATTAATCTTTAGTAACATCACACCATGTATTTGACTCCTAGTATCCCATCAGGTCAGGGGATGAAGAGCCACAGTAATGAGTGAAATAGTGATGTGAGACCACAGACCTCTACCCTCTTGTGGTGCCATTGATTTCTGGTTGCAAGGCTATTTCCCTCTTGTGGGTTAGGACACAGAGTCTGGGCATAACCCTCTGACTCAGTACTCACAGGCAGAGTTCTCGCACCCTCTTCACCTACAGGAATCCTTTCCTTTTTCCTTTAGCCCAGAACTTCTCCTTGGGTGGTAACGCTGTCCTGGCAATTCAACCTACCTTCTTTAGCTCTCCTTGGTCTTGAGGCATGGAGGATCTTTATTCACATTAATAATCAGTTAAGGCCTTTCCAATTAGTGAGGTCATTGTCTCATTGATCACACTACTTTGAGAAGATCTTTGGATTATTATGGCAGCTGTGACATTTTGGATTAGATGTTGCTGGTGATACACTACAGAAACAGTTCATACAAACACAGCATGCTCACAGAACAGACCCCCATCAAGCAGTGCTCCTTTCTCAGATGGTGTTAGCCACATGAGTTAGGTCACTAATAACCAAGTTGCAGATGAAAAGGTCATTCCCCTTGGTTAATTACAAGGGCAGTCATACAATCCTACCAATTGTAAAAATTATTTTCTGCTAGTCTCTGCCTACTAATAAGCAATGTTGTGACTGGTGCTGGTTCTTATCAGTGCAGGCTGCCCTTCAGCTCTAACCTTCAGGAAACTTTGAAAAAATAAAGGTATATCATTTACAGAACCTAAAATTACACAGCACACCTAGGGTCATACAGTGAGTCTCAGGTAGAAAGAGAGAGCATATGCAGGCCTGAGGTTCTCCTTTTTTGGAGTGGAGGTTGAGGGCTGAGGTTTTGCAGGCTTATTCTTATTGGTGAACTGGAGATGTTAAGAGTGAGAATTCAGAGCACAGGAAAAGAAAAAGCAAGTGGCCCGGATGGTCAGTTATAAAAATCAATCGAGATTTCTAAAACAAAGGAGCTTCAGTCAGGTAGAAACAGCTCAGCTCTTTATCTAGGTCTGTGGCTGGCAATGTGTTTATTTGAGATAGCAGTCTTTGAAGAGGATGCCTCTATGAAGTATATGTCCAGGCAGGCAATCAAAGCTGGAGGCAGAAACATGCATTACAAAAAAGGAAAAATATATGATCAGGGTTTATACTATCATGTGTTAAGGTGTTTTACTATTTTTTTTTTCTTTTTCATTCCCATTCCCTTCTCATCTTGCTGGTGTCTAACGTCATGTTTTTCTGATTTATTGACAGTACAATATTTCATCTTGGAAGCAATAGATAGCTTTAGCAAATAGCTACATTTGTGATGAAAAAAGATAAAATTTTTAACATCAAAAATAAATTACAATTTTATAGCCTTTATTGAGAAATTTGAGATACTGTTTTAAGCATGTTAATTCTTGTGTATCATTTTTTTGTAAAATCAATTGCCTAGAGCATAAACCATCAATATTTTCCTATGGGTTTACCATATATTTTACTATAACATTTATTCAAAACAAGGGAACTTTATAATGCAGTATAACCAATTTAAACAGATACAAAGTCAAATTTAATTTTAAAAGTTGGGGTATATATCATGTAACTTGACATATTCATTATTCATGTTCACTAGCACTACAGTAAGTTCAAAGGTTTAATGGAAATGTAGTGATCAAGAGAAAAGTGAAGTATTTGTATTTTTTCAATGATTTTAATTTACTTTTAATACTATTTAGAGATAAAATGATTTTTCATTTAGATGAATGAGAATCAATGTTTACCATGGTGTGTATTAATACTACCATTTAAACAAGTCAAAAATATTAATACTGCAAAGATAGGTCTCAATAAAAATAATTCATGCTTCACCTATTCCTATGGTAGTCTGATTAAAGATAATTGTATAAAAAGCAAAAATCTCATACCTAATTTGAGTTTTAAGTTTTGCAAACTGTGAACTTTATTTAAATATTATTTAGAGATTAAAAAATCACATGCCCATTTTTTATTGAAGGGAAATAAAATTCCATTTATAAATATAAATGCTTAAAAGAAAGTTTACAGTAATTTTCAAATTAGTATTGATTTACTGAAACTTAGTAATTTTTCTCAAAATTTTCTTTGTAATATCACTTGAAAATTTTAATAATATATTGAATGTATTGATATAAAAATGAATACCTGAACCAGAGTTATTATGAATTCATCTTTTCACCCTAACCCAAATTGAAAAAAAAGGGGTAATTTATGGATAACATCAAGTGTTTTCAAAAAACATATTTGAAAGTTCACCATAACCATTAAAGACTTGTCAAAATGATTATGAATGATTTGTTTGAAAATTGAAAGAAAAACTCTATGACAACAAGGCATTTCCAATTTTTATTGCAATATTTATATATATTTTTCCTTTTTGTTTATTTCATCATAGCCTCTTTATTTTTATGATACTATGTTTAAATTAATTCATACATTCAATTTTTTCTTGACTCTCTGCAACATCCCATTCCAGCACTTGCCTCTTTGTAATTTTAGTGTAAAAAATTTCACTATAATATTCTAAGCATGGTTATCTCCATTATATCAAATGTCTGGACTAAACCTGGAAAATTCAACTGACATCTATCATATGCCTCTATCATCCTTCTAAATTTCTTCATGTCCCTTCATAATCCCTCTCTCCTTCCCTTCCTTTCCCAGCACTCACCCCAGTGCCCACATAACTACCAATCTGTGTTCTATTACTATAGATTGGGTTCTAGAATTTTATAAATGGTATAATACACTATGTATTTCTTTTCATCTGGCTTTTTTCACCAGTATGATTGTCATATTTATCAATGTTTTCGTGTGCATCTCAACTCTTGTACATATCAACACTTTTTATTGCTGAGTAGAATTCTATCGTATGGACAAACCACAATTTCTTTGTTCATTCACCTGTTGGTTGACATCTGCATTATTTAGAGTTTGGGGCTATTGCTAATAAAATTGCTATAAACAGTGAGAGAGTAAGTCTTTTGATGGACACATACTTTTTTCTTGAGTAAAGAATGGAATGCAACAAAAAGAATAAAATACTTGGGAATATATTTACCTAAAGAAACTAAAGACCTATATATAGAAAACTATAAAACACTGATGAAAGAAATCAAAGAGGACACTAATAGATGGAGAAATATACCATGTTCATGGATCGGAAGAATATAGCGAAAATGAGTATACTACCCAAAGTAATCTACAGATTCAATGCAATCCCTATCAAGTTACCAATGGTATTTTTCAGAGAGCTAGAACAAATAATTTCACAAATTGTATGGAAATACAAAAAACCTCGAATAGCCAAAGCAATCTTGAGAAAGAAGAATGAAACTGGAGGAATCAACTTGCCTGACTTCAGGCTCTACTACAAAGCCACAGTCATCAAGACAGTATGGCACTGACACAAAGACAGAAATATAGATCAATGGAACAAAATAGAAAGCCCGGAGATAAATCCACACACCTATGGACACCTTATCTTTGACAAAGGAGGCAAGAATATACAATGGAGTAAAGACAATCTCTTTAACAAGTGGTGCTGGGAAAACTGGTCAACCACTTGCAAAAAAATGAAACTAGAACACTTTCTAACACCATCCACAAAAATAAACTCAAAATGGATTAAAGATCTAAATGTAAGACCAGAAACTATAAAACTCCTAGAGGAGAACATAGGCAAAACACTCTCCAACATACATCACAGCAGGATCCTCTATGATCCACCTCCCAGAATTCTGGAAATAAAAGCAAAAATAAACAAGTGGGATCTAATTAAAATTAAAAGCTTCTGCACAACAAAGGAAAATATAAGTAAGGTGAAAAGACAGCCTTCTGAATGGGAGAAAATAATAGCAAATGAAGCAACTGACAAACAACTAATCTCAAAAATATACAAGCAACTTATGCAGCTCAATTCCAGAAAAATAAACGACCCAATCAAAAAATGGGCCAAAGAACTAAATAGACATTTCTCCAAAGAAGACATACGGATAGCTAACAAACACATGAAAAGATGCTCAACATCACTCATTATTAGAGAAATGCAAATCAAGACCACAATGAGGTACCATTTCACACCAGTCAGAATGGCTGTGATCCAAAAGTCCACAAGCAATAAATGCTGGAGAGGGTGTGGAGAAAAGGGAACCCTCTTACACTGTTTGTGGGAATGCAAACTAGTACAGCCACTATGGAGAACAGTGTGGAGATTCCTTAAAAAACTACAAATTGCAAATAGAACTGCCTTATGACCCAGCAATCCCACTGCTGGGCATACACACTGAGGAAACCAGAATTGAAAGAGACACATGTACCCCAATATTCATCACAGCACTGTTCATAATAGCCAGGACATGGAAGCAACCTAGATGTCCATCAGCAGATTAATGGATAAGAAAGCTGTGGTACATATACACTATGGAGTATTACTCAGCCATTAAAAAGAATACATTTGAATCAGTTCTAATGAGGTGGATGAAACTGGAGCCAATTATACAGAGTGAAGTAAGCCAGAAAGAAAAACACCAATACAGTATACTAACACATGTATATGGAATTTAGAAAGATGGCTAATGATAACCCTATATGCGAGACAGCAAAAGAGACACAGATGTAAAGAACAGACCTTTGGACTCTGAGGGAAAGGGAGAGGGTGGGATGATTTGGGAGAATGGCATTGAAACATGTATACTATCATGTAAGAAACGAATAGCTAGTCTAGGTTTGATACAGGATACAGGATGCTTGGGGCTGGTGCACTGGGATGACCCAGAGAGATGGTATGGGGAGGGTGGTGGGAGGGGAGTTCAGGGTTGGGAACTCATGTACACCTGTGGTGGATTCATGTCAATGTATGGCAAAACCAATACAGTATTGTAAAGTAAAAAAATAAAATTTAAATAAAAATAAACAAATTTAAAATTTTTTTTTAAAAAAAGAAACACACACACACACACACACACAAAAGAACATGAAATAACTAGGGGGAAAAAAAGAGTGGAATGACTGGACACATGACGATTTAATAAAAACTTTTTTTAGACATTTCCACAGTGATTTATAAAATTATTCTGCAGTTTACATTCCCAAGGTCAGTGCATGAGAATTCCAGTTGTTCTATATCTTTGCAAAGTAAGTGTGGTCAGTATTTTTAAACTGTAGCCTAGAAGATGTGCAATAATACCTCCTAAATTTAGCCTTCATTCTCATTAATGTTTGCTAATATTTAGTGTTAAAATCAAGGAAGATTTTTCTATGTTTACTTGCAATCTGCATATTTTCTTTGATAAAATGTATGTAACAATCTTTCAGGCATTTTTATTTTTCTCATTGGGTTTTGAAAAATATATCTATATTGTGTATATGTTATTTATAAGATATTATTGATTAATATTTTTGTTCTTTTTTCTTGCCTGACTCTACTCTAGCACACTTACAACACATTGAATATAAATGGTGAAACTGGACATCCTTGTATTTTTCCTACTCTTAGTGGGGAGCATTTAATTTTTCATTCTTAAGTATAATTTTAGCCATAGGTTTTTTGAGGAAGTATGTATGAGGTAGAGAGAGTTACCTTATTTTTCCTCTTTCCCTAGAGTTTTTATTCTGAATGTATGTTAGATGCTTCCATTTGCTTTTTCTGAATCTAATGGGATTATTACATTGTTTTTATCTTTTAGTTTGTTGATACAGTAGATCACATGACTAATTTTTGAATGTAAAACTAATCTTACATTGCTGGCTAAACTCTACTGAATCATAATGCAATATTCTATATTGTTGGATTTGTTGTTTAGACTTTTTATATATTCATCCAGGAAGAACATTCACTTGTAGTTTTCCTTTCTTATAATGTATTGCTTCATTTTCTATATTCTTAAAGAGTTTTTCTTTTATGTTCTATGAATTATTTTCAGAATAGTTTATTAATTTTCCTAGTCTATAATTTTAAATTTTATTTCTCTTCACAGAGAAAGATTCTATTGTATTGTGACACATATTTAAGACCTTTGCTGTTAGGTACACACAGTGTAGGATTGTTATGCCCTCTCAATGAGTTGTACTCTTTATCATCATGAAATGATACTTTTTTAAATTTCTGGTGCTATTCTTTATTCTGAAATAAACTTTTATAATATAAATAGCCACTCCAGACTTCTTTTTATTAATGTTATCATGAGCTATAGTTTTCTATCCTTTTACTTTTAACACATTTGTGGCTTTCTAGTTGAAGTTACTTTCTGATAAGCAGCACATATATGAGTCTTCATGTTTTTTCTTCAATCTGAAAAATAGACCATTTACAATAAGTGTATTTCTTTTTATGGTTAAATAAATCATCTTGCTACTTGCTTTTTATTGGATCCATGTGATCTTTATTTCTGTCTTTTTAAAATTATTTTAGAACTCTATTTCATTTTATCTCCTTTGAAGTCTTTTTAAGCATGCTGCTAAGTTGATTCAGTCGTGTCCAGCTCTGTGCGACCCCATAGACGACAGCCCATCAGGCTCCCCCGTCCCTGGGATTCTCCAGGCAAGAACACTGGAGTGGGTTGCCATTTTCTTCTCCAGTGCATGAAACTGAAAAGTGAAAGTGAAGTCACTCAGTCGTGTCCAACTCTTAACAACACCATGGACTGCAGCCTACCAGGCTCTTCCATCCAGGCAAGAGTACTGGAGTGGTGTGCCATTGCCTTTAAGCATAACCACTCATTTTGATATGTTATTTTTTTTAAGGTTATAGTATTCACTCTTAACTTATTACAGTCTATCATATATGTAGTATTGTTGTTGTTTTTGTTTCATTGCTAAGCTAAGTCTGACTCTTTAGAGACCCCATAAACTGTAGCCCCCAAGGCAACTCTGCCCATAGGATTTCCCAAGCAAGAATACTGGAGTGGGTTGCCCTTTCCTTCCTCAGGGGATCTATAGTATAAAACGTGTAAATCTAATTTTATTTTTTCACATAAGTAAATAATTATTCCACCATTATCTTTCCCACCAACATTTTTCTCTTAAAGTTATTTCATTCTCATGGTATGAAAGACATGAAAGATTCCCATCCTTTTACCTCTAAAATGCCTTTGAATTTATCTGTGATATATTTCTTAGAAATGGTGTACAATTGAGTCTTATGGTTTATCCATTCTGAGAATCTCTACCTTGTTATTGGGTAATTTACATTTGCATTTAACATAACTATATATGGCAGAGTTTAAGTCTATCAGCTTTGTATTTATTTTATGTTTTTGCATGTTATTTTTTCTCATTTCCCTCTTTTCTTTTTATTATAATATGTAGCATTTTTTGACAGGCATCTTGTTTCCACTATTGCTTTGCCTAAACAGGATGAGTCTGTTTAGTTTCCTAGGAAATAAAGTTCAAGACTCTGAACCTATTACTTTGTAACTCTTAGATTTATTTATAGTCATTGATTTCATGGTACTGTTATAAGATCTGCTCCCCACCCCCCGCCCCGCCTCTTTTCAGCATGTTCATTTTATCCTGTCTCAGAGTTAGCAAATTACTCAAAAGAAAAATTTACCCATTATATCAGACCCTCCCTGCATTGTTTTCCCTAAAATTCTGTTTTGTTTTTTCCCTCAAAGCATGCTTGAGTGTCACAAACTCTAGACTGTATCTTTTTATGCCCCATGCAGAAAATTGGAAAACAAACTAGAGGGCAAAAAAGTGGCCAAAATAGGCACAATGTAATGCATTCCGTTGTCTCAAGGTTCTTGCTTCCTTAAATCTTACCTCTCTTGGATTCTTTCAAATGCCACGAGCTGTTAATTTTTTTAATATTTTTCTCAAGTTTTTTATACAGTCAGTGACAGGCTTATTCTGATAGTAGCAACTGTGTCATTTCAGAGTAAGGAAGTCCCCACTTCTATTTTTTGTTTATTATATATGTAGTGAAAAAGATTTCTTTGCGTATCCAACAATTCACTTGTTTCTTTTATCATGCATTCATTAAGTGAATATAAATTAGGCACTGTGTTTATTACTCTAAGAACTGTTTGAACTAGAACAGTAGTTCAAAGAACTTCTTGTGCTCAATTGTGTCCAACTCTTTGCAGGCCCATGGACTGTAGTCTACCAGGCTCCTCTGTCCATGGAATTTTCCAGATAAAAATACTGGTGTGGAGTGCCATTTCCTACTCCAGGGGATCTTCCTGACACATGTATCAAACATTTGTCTCACACTGGCAGGCAGAATTTTTACCATTAGCACCACCTTCTTATTGAACACAAATTTCTGTGTTCATATTATCTTTTATTTATTATATGCTTAAGCACATGAGAGATACACACATGTTCACACACATACTTATTTTATTGAACTTTTTAATATTATTACTATATTCTGAATTATAAGTAAATTGGAGTTTGATGTTCATATATTTAGTAATGTTATGTGGATTTTGGAACCAACTGCATGTACCTTCATATAGGATGCACTTTTAGTAGATTTTAGGCATAATGACACTAATAATAAGAACTATGCTTCTAGCGATTATCATAATACCTGGTACAAAATAGGCATGCTGGAAATAATTGCTTGCTTTAGAAATGAATAAGTCTCTAGAATGAAACATTTTGCATATATAGAAACTAAACTAAAATCTTAACATTATTTTAAACAACATTCTTACCTCTTAAACAACTGCCTACTTCATGCTCTTCATTAAACCTCTTATCTTCCTTTCCTGTATGTATGTATCCAACAATGTTGGATACATCATAATTATGGGAGCTAAATTCAAGCCACTCAATTATATCCAACAATGTTTATAGAAAGAGTTCCTCCTATGCATTCCACTTGCATCCTGTGATACTGTTATGCTAAAATGTATGACCCAGGTTTATTTATCCTCTGGTGCCTTTTTCATTGCTTAAATATAGAATTATGCAAACCAACCACATATTAAATGATTCAGGATTAATTTTATTCCAAAGTGGAGTTACTAGGCTCCAAGAATATATGTGAACAAAAAATCATACTTTGCCTGTAGTGAAGTCTAGGAAAGGAGTCTTTATCTATAATTTTGATCACATCTTGATTAATAAGAGGAAAATATTTGGTTTTATTCAGTCCCCTAAGGTTTGTATGACTATGACATCTATACAAATCTATGACTTCAATATTTTTAACCTAAACTTTATACTACCAAAAATTATGGGAACACATTACCATTTCTGCTCTTTTTATTAGATAATATAGCTCATAATTTTACCATTATGATTTATACTGGGAGTTTATCATTATGCAATTGCTTTTCTCTTGAAACTATTGATTTTTATCAGATGAACCTCTAATATCTAAATCCCTAGTTTTTAAAAATATCCTTTTGTATAATTTACAACTGTATTTTAATATTTTTATCTTTTAATAAAGATAATTTTGATATAAATATAGAGTTTTCATTTATCTATATTGAAGGAATGGCATTAGAACCAAATTAATCCAATACAACATCACCTCTGTCTGTTGACAGATAATCGAATTTTTGGCAGAACCTCAAAGAGAAGATAATGAGTCTCCAGAGAGAATGAACTTTTTCTCTTTTTAGCTGATATAAAGTGGAGTATTAAAGACACAATCTGAAGACTTGCAAAGTTCATCAAAACCTTCAAGTATATATCTGCTTTATTTGATTCTAGCAAGATTTCACTACAGTAAAAGAGCATGGGAAACAGCTGGTCCCAGCTGCTTTGTGCTGTTTCATTGAAGTGGAATGTTTGTTACATCAAGCTTCATTAAAACTAAATTCTACGTCCACTCTATTTATATGAAAATTAGTATGTTTTATAGGCCATAACTTATGATTCTGCAAGGTACAGAGTAAGAATAAATACAATGGAATGTTTTAGGATATATGTAATTTATATATACATATATAAAGAAAATAATTTGGAAAAAAAATTTGAAAGAACTATTTAAAGGATAGTCAGGACTTAACATATGAATAATTTCCAAGGTTTCATGATCAAAATTCTTGGTGCTGAGAGTCCAATAATTAGTCAGTCTGGTTAAGTAGTAGCCTAAAGGTCAAACTGGAAAGAAGCAACTGACTTCAAAAAAATTTTATTAAAAAAAAAAAAAAGCCAAAATCGAAAGCCACACAAAACAAAATTAAGATTATAAAAAGAAGAAAGTTTATCCAGCAATAGTGAGGAAAATACAATATAAGTATTGCAAGTATTAATTTAAATTCTGAGACTTAGAAAAAGAGGGGTGAAAGATATGATTTACATATATCATAATTTATTTCAAGAAGCTGGCAGATTCTATACAGTTTCTGTGAGCCAGAAAGGTGAATAAATGTCTATTAGGCATGTATTCAACAAAGTTCCACTACTAAAACCACAATCTGTCCAGGCTTCCCCGATGGTTTAGCAGTAAAGAATCTGCTTGAAATGCAGGAGACACTGGAAGTGCAGGGTCAATCCCTGGGTTGGGAAGATCCCCTGGAGAAGGGAATGATAACCCATTCCAGTACTCTTGTCTGGAGTATCCCTTGGACAGAAGAGCCTGTTGGCCTACAGTCCAGAGCTGCAAAGAGTTGGACACAACTGAAGCAACTTAGCACACACAAAGTCTCAATCAGATAAAGTGGGTTGTCTCTGGCTTCTCTCTGCTCTCCATTTGGTAATTCTCTCCTACCACCTGCTTCCATCCTATGACCAATCATATTCCCAATAGGAATGCCATTTAGATTTTGCTCTACTGTGAAGTTCAAAAATCCTCTGAAATTACCAATATTCTCCATCCTTGACAGAGGAAGAAAACACGTACATTAGCTCGGTATAAGTAACCAAGTAATTTTTTTTTTAATTAATCTAGGGAATATGTGAAGGATTATCATTTTAAACATAAGATGATTTCTAGCCAAGCAAATATCCATTTGGGATCAAGTGATGGAACCAATTAGAGAAAAAACAAACACCAAGCAGTGTAAAGAAAGTGCTTAGTTGCGGAAGTGTCTACCATTAAGCAAGTGAGCTATTTCTCAATTTTTACAGATATTATTATTTCTTCTCTGGACACACTAGAGGTGTTTTACTCCAAATGTGTGGAATACAGAAAAATAGAAGGGAAAATAATTACTTGGACCTTCTTGTTAACTTCATTAAAGCAATATGGCTTTATAAAGGTCAAGTATTACAGATAGCCAGGGATAAGGCATTAACATTTTACCATCAAGATCAAAGGAATACCCTGCAGAAACTAGCCACTTCCATTTCTCTTATCTTGATGCTAGATTTTTTGGGTCAAGATGAGCAAATATTGTTATCCCTGATTGGGAGTTACAGGAGCAGCAAATAAGCAAAATATGATATAAAGCCTAGTTTGTTTCCTAAATTAACACAGATTTACTTCTCAAAGAGGGTCTTACTAATTGTACAGTCACTGAATTCTAGATTTTCAGAGCTATTTTATATAAATACTTATTTTATATAAATAC
Source organism: Capra hircus (assembly GCF_001704415.2). Taxonomy (NCBI): domain Eukaryota; kingdom Metazoa; phylum Chordata; class Mammalia; order Artiodactyla; family Bovidae; genus Capra; species Capra hircus. Next base: position 14,052,168 of record NC_030812.1, read on the forward strand.
CTCTTTTCATGTAAACATGATATTTCAAAAAATTATTGGCTAAACGTATGAATATATGCCTTTATGTCTTTGTAAGAGGTTTCATTATAGGGGACTGGAATGCAAAATAGGAAGTCAAGAAACACCTGGAGCAACAGGCAAATGTGGCCTTGGAGTACAGAGTGAAGCAGGGCAAAGGCTAATGGAGTCCTGCCAAGAAAATGCACTGGTCATAGCAAACACCGTCTTCCAACAACACAAGAAAAGACTCTACACATGGACATCACCAGATGGTCAACACCAAAATCAGATTGATTATATTCTTTGCAGCCAAAGATAGAGAAGCTCTATACAGTCAACAAAAACAAGACCAGCAGCTGACTGTGGCTCAGATCATGAACTCCTTATTGCCAAATTCAGATTGAAATTGAAGAAAGTGGGGAAACCACTAGACCATTCAGGTATGACCTAAATCAAATCTCTTATGATTATACAGTGGAAGTGAGAAATAGATTTAAGGGACTAGATCTGATAAGATAGAGTGCATGATGAACTATGGACAGAGGTTCATGACATTGTACAGGAGACAGGGATCAAGACCACCCCCAAGAAAAAGAAATAAAAATAGCAAAATGGCTGTCTGAGGAGGCCTTACAAATAGCTGTGAAAAGAAGAGAGGCGAAAAGCAAAGGAGAAAGGAAAGATATAAGCATCTGAATGCAGAGTTCCAAAGAATAGCAAGGAGAGATAAGAAAGCCTTCCTCAGAGATCAATGCAAAGAACTAGAGTAAAACAACAGAATGGGGAAGGCTAGAGATCTCTTCAGGAAAATTAGATATACCAAGGGAACATTTCATGCAAAGATGGGCTCAATAAAGGACAGAAATGGTATGGACCAAACAGAAGCAGAAAATATTAAGAAGAGGTGGTAAGAATACACAGAAGAATTGTACAAAAAAGAACTTCACAACCTAGATAATCAGGGTGATGTGATCACTCACCTAAAGCCAGACATCCTGGAATCTGAAGTCAAGTGGGCCTTAGAAAGCATCACTATGAACAAAGTTAGTGGAAGTGATGGAATTCCAGTTGAGCTATTTCAAATCCTGGAGGATGATGCTGTGAAAGTGCTGCACTCAATATGCCAGCAATTTGGAACACTCAGCAGTGGGTACGGGACTGGAAAAGGTCAATTTTCATTCCAATCCCAAAGAAAGGCAATGCCAAAGAATGCTCAAACTACCACACAATTGCACTCATCTCACATGCTAGTAAAGCAAAGCTCAAAATTCTCCAAGCCAGGCTTCAGCAATATGTGAACTGTGAACTCCCAGATGTTCAGAGTGGTTTTGGAAAAGGTAGAGGAAATAGAGATCAAATTGTCAACATGCACTGGATCATGGAAAAAGCAAGAGAGTTCCAGAAAAACATCTATTTCTGCTTTATTGACTATGCCAAAGCCTTTGACTGTGTGGATCACAATAAACTATGGAAAATTCTGAGAGATGGGAATACCAGACCACCTGACCTGCCTCTTGAGAAATCTATATGCAGGTCAGGAAGCAACAGTTAGAACTGGTCATGGAACAACAGACTGGTTCCAAATAGGAAAAGGAGTCTGTCAAGGCTGTATATTGTCACCCCGCTTATTCAACTTCTATGCAGAGTACATCATGAGAAATGCTGGGCTGGAAGAAGCACAAGCTGGAATCAAGATTGCCAGGAGAAATATCAATAACCTCAGATATGCAGATGACACCACCCTTATGGCAGAAAGTGGAGAGGAACTAAAAAGCCTCTTGATGAAAGTGAAAGAGGAGAGTGTAAAAGTTGGCTTAAAGCTCAACATTCAGAAAACGAAGATCATGGCATCTTGTCCCATCACTTCATGGGAAATAGATGGAGAAATAGTGGAAACCGTGTCAGACTTTATTTTGGGGGGGCTCCAAAGTCACTGCAGATGGTGACTGCAGTCATAAAATTAAGACATGCTTACTCCTTGGAAGGAAAGTTATGACCAACCTAGATAGCATATTGAAAAGCAGAGATATTTTTTGCCAACAAGGTCAGTCTAGTTAAGGCTATGCTTTTTCTGGTGGTCATTTATGGATGTGAGAGTTGGACTGTGAAGAAAGCTGAGCACTGAAGAATTGATGCTTATGAACTGTGGTGTTGGAGAAGAGTCCCATGGACTGCAAGGAGATCCAACCAGTCCATCCTAAAGGAGATCAGTCTTGAGTGTTCATTGGAAGGACTGATGTTGAAGCTGAATACTCTGGCCACCTCATGTGAAGAGTTGACTCATTGGAAAAGACTCTGATGCTGGGAGGGATTGGCGGCAGGAGAAGAAGGGGATGACAGAGAATGAGATGGCTGGATGGCATCACCGACTCAATGGACATGAGTTTGAATAGACTTCAGAGTTGGTGATGGACAGGGAGGCCTGGCGTGCTATGATTCACGGGGTCTCAAAGAGTCAGACACGACTTAGCAACTGATTTGAACTGAACTGAAGATGTTTAAGAGGAGTCATGAGTAAATGCACATACACCTTTTCTTTTGGGGTATGCTCTCCCTCATGCCTCGAGGGCATATTATCCTTTGTTTGTTGAATAAAACTCTGAGCTGTAACAGAGAGATAACTGTGGTCCACCATTTAAAGTTTTGTTGCGGTGAGACAGAACTGAGGAAATTTCACACTCTCCTGACATATCTGGTGCTATGTTCGGGATGTAACCTGGCTGAAGCAACCTTGGCTCTGCATCCATGAGGTGGAGACAAAGCTCATCAGAAGCCCATCTCAGCAAAAGTTCACACTGTGACAACCCAGTGCAATGCAAACTAAGCACAGTGGAAGTGACAAGAAGCCCCAAATGCTGGAAAGCAGGCTTACCCTTTAATGACAGGCAATTACCCTCATTACCCTACCATAGTTAGGCCTCAGGCCAAAAAAAATAGGGAGGGAATACAACCCCCCACCCATCAAGAGAAAATTGGATTAAAGTTTTATTGAGCATACCCCCGCCCATCTAAACAATACCCAGATTCGCCCTCAGTCAGTGTCTCCCAGTAGGAAGCTTCCACAAGCCTGTTATACATCAGAGGGCAGACAAAATAAAAACCACAATCACAGAAAACTAACCAAACTGATCACATGGACCACAGCCTTGTCTAACTCAATGAAACTATGAGCCATATCATGTAGGGCTACCCAAGACTGACAGGTCATGGTGGAGAGTTCTGACAAAACGTGGTCCATTGGAGAAGGGAATGGCAAACCACTTCAGTATTCTTTTCTTGAGAACCCCATAAACAGGAAAAGATAAAAAGATATGACACTCCTCATAACACATGACACAAAAAAGATGAAATCCCCAGGTCAGAAGGTGCCCAATATGCTACTAGAAAAGAGTGGAGAAATAACTCCAGAAAGAATGAAGAGATGGAACCAAACCAAAAACAACACCCAGTTCTGATGTGAAGGTGATGGATGTAAAGTCTGATGCTGTAAAAACAATATTGCATAGGAACCTGGAATGTTAGGTCCATGAATCAAGGTAAATTGGAAGTGGTCAAACAGGAGATGGCAAGAGTGAGCATGGACATTTTAGGAATCAGGGAAATAAAACGGAAAGGAACAGGTGAATTTAATTCATGACTGTTATATCTACTACTGTGGGCAAGAATCCCTTAGAAAAAATGGAGTAGCTCTCATAGTCAACAAAAGAGTCTGAAATACTTGTGTGCAAGTCAGTACTTGTGTGCAATCTCAAAAATTACAGAAAGATCTCTGTTTGTTTCCAAGGCAAACCGTTCAATATCACACTGATCCAACTCTATGTCCCAACCACTAATGCCAAAGAAGCTGAACAGTTCTATGATGACACACAAGACCTTCTAGAATAGCACCCAAAAAAAAAAAAAAAAAAGATGTTCTTTTCATCATAAGGGACTGGAATGCAAAAATAGGAATTCAAGAGATACCTGGAGTAACAGGCCAGTTTAGTGTTGGAGTACAAAATGAAACAGGGCAAAGACTAACAGAGTTTTGCCAAGAGAAAGCACTGGTTATAGCAAACACACTCTTCCAACAACACAAGAGATGACTCTAAACATGGACATCACCAGATGGTCAATACTGAAATCAGATTGATTATATTCTTTGCAGCAGAAGAAGGAGAAGCTCTATAAAGTCGGATATAACAATACCAGGAGCTGACTATGGATCAGATCACGAACTTCTTACTGCAAAATTCAGACTTAAATTGAAGAAACTAGGGAAAACCACTACACCATTCAGGTATGACCTAAATCAAATCCTCAAAATTATACAGTGGAATTGACAAACAGATTCAAGGGATTAGGTTTGATAGACAGAGTGCCTGAAGAACTATGGACAGAGGATCATGACATTGTACAGGAGGCAGTGATCAAGACCATCCCCAGAGAAAAAGAATGGCAAAATGGTTGTTTGAGGAGGCCTTAAAAATAGTTGAGAAGAAGAGAAGCTAAAGGCAAAGGAGAAAAGGGAGGATACACCCATTTGAATGCAGAGTTCCAAAGAATACAAGGAGAGATAAGAAAGCCTTCCTCAGTGATTACTGCAAAGAAATAGAAGAAAACAATAGAATGGAAAAGACTGGAGATCTCTTCAGGAAAATTAGAGATATCAAGGGAACATTTTATAAAAAGATGGGCTCAATAAAGGACAGAAATGGTAGGGACCTAACAGAAGCAGAAAATATTAAGAAGAGGTAGCAACAATACACAGAAGAACTATACAAAAAAGATCTTCATGACCCAGATAGCCACGATGGTACAATCACTCACCTAGAGCCAGACATCCTAGGATGTGAAGTCAAGTGGGCCATAGGAAGCATCAATAAGAACAAAGCTTGTGAAAGTGATTAAATTTCAGTTGAGCTATCTCAAATCCTAAAAGATGATGCTGTGAAAGTTTTATACTCAATATGCTAGCAAATTTGGAAAACTCAGCAGTGGCCAGCATTGGAAAAGGTGAGTATTCATTCCAATCCCAAAGAAAGGCAATGCCAAAGACTGTTCAAACTACTGCACAATTGCACTCATCTCACATGCTAGCAAAGTAATGCTCAAAATTCTCCAAGCCAGGCTTCAAAAGTACATAACAATGAACTTCCAGATGTTCAAGTTGGATTTAGAAAAGGCAGAGGAACCAGAGATCAAATTGTCAACAACCGTTGGATCATCAATAAAGCTAGAGAGTTCCAGAAAATATTTACTTCTGCTTTATTGACTACACCAAAGCCTTTGACTGTGTGGGTGACAACAAACTGAGGAAAATTCTGAAAGAGCTGGGAATACCAGACCACTTGACCTGCCTCCCGAGAAATCTGTATGCAGGTCAAGAAGCAACAATTTGAACATGACATGGAACAATGGACTGGCTTCAAATTAAGAAGGGAGTACAACAAGACTGTATATTGTCACCCTGCTTATCTAACTTCTATGCAGAGTACATAATACAAAATGCTGGGCTGAAAGAAGCCCAAGCTGGAATCAAGATTGCCAGGAAAAATATCAATAACCTCAGATATGCAGATGACACCACCCTTATGGCAGAAAACTAAGAACTAATGAGCTTCTTGATGAAAGTGAAACAGGAGGATGAAAAAGCTGGCTTAAGACTTAACATTCAAAAAACAAAGATCATGGCATCCCGTACCATCACTTCATGGCAAATTGATGGGGAAACAATGAAAACAGAGATTTTATTTTCTGGGGCTCCAAAATCACTGCAGATTGTGACTGCAGCCATGAAATTAAAAGATGCTTGCTCCTTGGAAGAAAAGCTATAATCAACCTAGATAGCATATTAAGAAGCAGAAACATTACTTTGCTAACAAATGTCCATCTAGTCAAAACTTTGGTTTTTCCAGTAGTCATGTATGGATTTGAGAGTTGGACCTAAGGAAAGCTGAGCACTGAAGAACTGATGCTTTTGAATTGTGATGTTGGAGAAGGCTCTTGAGAGTCTCTTGGACTACAAGGAGATCCAACAAGTCAATCCTAAAGGAAATCAATCCTGAATAGTCATTGGAAGGACTGATGCTGAAGCTGAAACTCCAATAGTTTGGCCACCTGTTGCAAAGAACTGACTCATTGGGAAAACCCTGATGCTGGGAAATATTGAATGCAGGAGGAGAAGTGGAAGACAGGGGATGAGATGGTGGTATGGCATCACCTACTTGATCGGCATGAGACTAAACTCCAGGAGTTGGTGGTGGACAGAGTAGCCTGACATGCTGCAGTTCATGGGGTCTTAGTCAGATATGACTGGGTGACTGAACTGAACTGAGCTGGTGAACATTCAAACTTCATATTGAAAATAATATTCATGTTCTATTCCTATTCATCTTAGGTACCATTTTACAGACATTTTTTAAGTAGGTTTTCTTTTTTAGACATTTCTTATTTAGTTATATTCTTGTTTGTTTACTTATGCTTTTTTTTTTCAGTTTGTTAATTCAATTTGTAGTTTTCCTGAAAAATCAAGCCTGAAAACTTTAAGTACAAAGCCCTTTAGTTTCAGTTTTGTAGTAAGCACTCAGAGGTTAAAGCGTCTGCCTCCAATGAGGGAGACCCGGGTTCGATCCTTGGGTCGGGAAGATCCCCTGGAGAAGGAAATGGCAATCCACTCCACTATTCTTGCCTGGAGAATCCCCTGGAGAGAGAAGCCTAGTAGGTTACAGTCCACGGGGTTGCAAAGAGTCGGACACTACTGAGCGACTTCACCTCACCTCAACCTATGTTGTGAAATTATGTGATATCAACATTAAAATATAGAGGCATGTACATTTTTTAAAGATTACGTTTAAAGAAAAAAGGAAGAATATAATTATATCTAAAATACAGTAAGATATTTTCCTATGACACAACCTAAAACGTTGTTCATTTTTTCCTAAGGAGAAGAAAAAAGTAAGCAGTAATACTTGACCACTTGGCTTATTGGAAAATTTGCCTGTTTTATAATTTTTGGATGGCTTAAAAACACCTTTAAATATAAAGGAGGCATGAAGAAAGACTAGGAGTAAGGTCTTTTTTTTTTATTAATTCATTTATTTTAATTGGAGGCTAATTACTTTAAATATTGTAGTGGCTTTTTCCATACATTGACATGAATCAGCCATAGGTGTACATTTGTTCCCCAACACTGAACCCCCCTCCCACCTCCCTCTTCATCCCATCCCTGTGTCATCCCAGTGCACCATCCTTGAGCACCCTGTCTCATGCATCGAACCTGGACTGGTGATCTATTTCACATATGGCAATATGCATGTTTATCATGATGTACTCTGCATATAAGTTTAATAAGCAGGGTGACAATATACAGCTTTGATGTACTCCTTTTCCTATTTGAAAACAGTCTGTTGTTCCATGTCCACTTCTAACTGTTGCTTCCTGATCTGCATATAGGTTTCTCAAGAGGCAGGTCAGGTGCTCTGGTATTCCCATTTCTTTCAGAATTTTTCACAGTTTATTGTGATCCACACAGTCAAAGGCTTTGGCATAGTCAATAAAGCAGAAATAGATGTTTTTCTGGAACTCTCCTGCTTTTTCCATGATCCAGTGGATGTTGGCAATTTGATCTCCAGTTCCTCTGCCTTTTCCAAAACCAGCTTGAACATCTGGGATTTCATTGGTCACGTATTGCTGAAGCCTGGCTTGGAGAATTTTGAGCATTACTTTACTAGCATGTGAGATGAGTGCAAATGTGTGGTAGTTTGAGCATTCTTTGGCATTGCCTTTCTTTAGGATTGGAATGAAAACTGACTTTTCCAGTCCTATGGCCACTGCTGAGTTTTGCAAATTTGCTGGCATATTGAGTGCAGCACTTTCACAGCATCATCTTTCAGGATTTGAAATAGCTCAACTGAAATTTCATCACCTCCACTAGCTTTGTTCATAGCGATGCTTTCTAAGGCCCACTTGACTTCACAATCCAGGATGTCTGGCTCTAGGTGAGTGGTCACACCATCGTGATTATCTTGGTCGTGAAAATCTTTTTTGTATAATTTTTCTGTGTATTCTTGCCACCTCTTTTTAATATCTTCTGCTTCTGTTTGGTCCATACCGTTTCTGTCCTTTATCAAGCCCATGAGAAACGCTGAGCTGGAAGAAGCACAAGCTGGAATCAAGATTGCCAGGAGAAATATCAATAACCTCAGATATGGAGATGACACCACCCTTATGGCAGAAAGTGAAGAGGAACTAAAAAGCCTCCTGATGAAAGTGAAAGAGGAGAGTGAAAAAGTTGACTGAAAGCTCAACATTCAGAAAACGAAGACCATGGCATCTGGTCCCATCACTTCATGGGAAATAGATGGGGAAACAGCGGAAACAGTGTCAGACTTTATTTTTTGGGGCTCTAAAACCACTAGATGGTGATTGCAACCATGAAATTAAAAGACACTTACTCCTTGGAAGGAAAGTTATGACCAACCTAGATAACATATTTAAAAGCAGATACATTACTTTGCCAACAAAGGTCCATCTAGTCAAGGCTATTGTTTTTCCAGTACTCATGTATGGATGTTAGAGCTGGACTGTGAAGAAGACTGAGCGCCGAATAATTGATGCCTTTGAAGTGTGGTGTTGGAGAAAACTCTTGAGAGTCCCTTGGACTTCAAGGAGATCCAACCAGTCCATTCTGAAGGAGATCAGCCCTGGGATTTCTTTGAAGGGAATGATGCTGAAGCTGAAACTCCAGTACTTTGGCCACCTCATGCGAAGAGTTGACTCATTGGAAAGACTCTGATGCTGGGAGGGATTGGGGGCAGGAGGAGAAGGGGACGACAGAGGATGAGATGGCTGGATGACATCACTAACTCAATGGATGTGAGTCTGAGTGAACTCTGGGAGTTGGTGATGGACAGGGCGTCCTGGCATGTTGCAAATCATGCGGTCGCAAAGAGTCAGACACGACTGAGTGACTGAACTGAATATACATTTTTAAATGCTACTCTCTCAAATCATCCCACCCTCACCTTCTCCCATAGAGTCCAAAAGTCTGTTCTTTACATCTGTGTCTCTTTTGGTGTCTCACATATAGGGTCATTGTTACCTTCTTTTTAAATTACATATATATACATTAATATACTGTGTTGGTGTTCTTCTTTCTGAATTACTTCACTCTGTATAATAGGCTCCGGTTTCATTCACCTCATTAGAACTGATTCAAAGTCATTCTTTTTAATGGCTGAGTAATATTCCATTGTGTATATGCAGCACAGCTTTCTTATCCATTCATCTGCTGATGGACATCTACGTTGCTTCCATGTCGTCGCGATTATAAACAGTGCTGCAATGAACATTGGGGTACACGTGTCTCTTTCAATTTTACTATCCTCAGTGTATATGTCCAGTAGTGGGATTGCTGGGTCATATGGCAGTTCTATTTCCAGTTTTTTAAGGAATCTCCACACTGTTCTCCATAGTTGCTAGTTTGCATTTCCACTAACAGTGTAAGAGGGTTCCCTTTTCTCCACACCCTCTCCAGCATGTATTGCTTCTAGACTTTTTGATTTGTAGCCATTGAAACTGGCATGAGAGGGTACCTCATTGTGGTTTTGATTTGCATTTGTCTGATAATGAGTGATGTTGAGCATCTTTTCATGTGTTTGTTAGCCATCTGTATGTTTTCTTTGGAGAAATATCGGCTAGTTCTTTGTTCATGTTTTGATTGGGTTATTTATTTTTCTGGAATTGAGCTGCAGGAGCTGCTTGTTTATTTTTGAGATTAATTCTTTGTCAGTTGCTTCATTTGCTATTATTTTCTCCCATTTTGAAGACTGTCTTTTCACCTTGCTTATACATTCCTTCATTGTGTGAAAGCATTTAAGTTTAATTAGGTCCCATTTGTTTATTTTTGCTTTTATTTCCATTACTCTGGGAGGTGTGTCATAGAGGATCCTGCTATGATTTATGTGAGAGAGTGTTTTGCCTCTAGTTTTATAGTTTCTGGACTTACATTTAGATCTTTAGTCCATTTTGGGTTTATTTTTGTGTATGGTGTTAGAAAATGTTCTAGATTCATTCTTTTCCAAGTGGTTGACCAGTTTTCCCAGCACCACTTGTTAAAGAGATTGTCTTTTCTCCATTGTATACTCTTGCCTCCTTTGTCAAAGATAAGGTATCCATAGGTGCATCAATTTATCTCTGGGCTTTCTGTTTTGTTCCATTGATCTGTATTTCTGTCTTTGTGCTGGTACAATACAGTCTTGATGACTGTAGCTTTGTAAGTATACTTTGAAGTCAGACAGGTTGATTCATCCAGTTCCATTCTTTCTCAAGACTGCTTTGGCTATTCAAGGTATTTTTTGTATTCCCATACAAATTGTGAAATTATTTGTTCTAGTTCTCTGAAAAAATACCATTGGTAGCTTGATAGGGATTGCATTGAATCTATAGATTGCTTTGGGTAATATACTCATTTTCTCTATATTGATTCTTCTGATCCATGAATATGGTATATTTCTCCATCTATTTCTGTCTTCTTTGGTTTCTTTCATCAGTGTTTTATAGTTTTTATATTTAGGTCTTTTATTTCTTTAGGTAGATTTATTCCTAAGTATTTTATTCTTTTTGTTGCAATGGTGAATGGAATTGTTTCCTTAATTTCTCTTTCTGTTTTCACATTGTTCAGTTCAGTTCAATTCAGTCACTCAGTCGTGTCCGACTCTTTGCGATCCCATGAATTGCAGCACGCCAGGCCTCCTTGTCCACCATCAACTCCTGGAGTTTACCCAAACTCATGTCCATCGAGTTGGTGATGCCATCCAGCCAGCTCATCCTCTATCATCCCCTTCTCCTCCTGATCCCAACCCCTCCCAGCATCAGAGTCTTTTCCAATGAGTCAACTCTTTGCATTGTTAGTGTATAGGAATACAAGAGATTTCTGTGTGTTGATTTTATATCCTGTAACTTTAATATATTCAACAATTAGCTCTAGTATCTTTCTGGTGGTGTGTTTAGGGTTTTCTATGTAGAGGATCATGTCATCTGCAAACAGTGAGAGTTTTACTTCTACTTTCCCAATCTGTATTCCTTTTATTCCTTTTTCTTCTTTGATTGCTGTGGCTAAAACTTCCAAAACTATGTTGAATACTAGTGGTGAGAGTGGGCACCCTGTCTTATTCCTGACTAGGGGAAATGCTTTCAATTTTTCATCATTGAGGATAATGTTTTTGTGGGTTTGTCATATATAGCTTTTATTATGTTGAGGTATGTTCCTTATAGCCTACTTTCTGGAGGGTTTTTATCATAAATGGATGTTGAATTTTGTCAAAGGCTTTCTCTGTTTCTATTGAGATAATCATATGATTTTTAATCTTTCAATTTGTTAATGTGGTGTATCACATTGATTGATTTGCAAATATTGAAGAATCCTTGTATTCCTGGGATAAAGCCCACTTGGTCATGATGTATGATCTTTTTAACATGTTGTTGGATTCTGTGCTAGAATTTTGTTGAGGGGTTTTGCATCAGAGTTCATCAGTGTTATTGGCCTGTGGTTTTCTTTTTTCTGGCATCTTTGTCTGGTTTTGGTATTAAGGTGATGGTGGCCTCAAAGAATGATTTTGGTAGTTTACCTTCCTCTTCAGTTTTCTGGAAGAGTTTGCGTAAGTGAGCTCTTCTCTAAATTTTTGGCAGAATTCACCTGTGAAGCCATGTGGACCTGGGCTTTTGTTTGTTGGAAGATTTTTTCTTTATTACCATGAAAAGTTTTGATTTCCAGGCTTGTGATGGGTCTGCTCAGATTTTCTATTTCTTCCTGGTTCAGTTTTGGAAGGTTATACTTTTTTAAGAATTTGTTCATTTCTTCCAGGTTGTCCATTTTATTGGCATATATTTGCTGATAGTAGTCTCTTATGATTCTTTGTATTTGTGTGTTGTCTGTTGTGATTTCTCCATTTTTATTTCTAATTTTGTTGATTTGATTCTTTTCCCTTTGTTTCTTGATGAGTCTAACTAATAGTTTGTCTATTTTATTTATCTCCTCAAAGAACAATCTTTTAGCTTTGCTGATTTTTGCTATGGTCTCCTTTGTTTCTTTTTCATTTATTTCTGCCCTAATTTTTATGATGTCTTTCTTTCCTTGTAGTAATCATGGAGTTCTCCATTTCTTTTTTTTTTTTTTCCCTAGTTGCTTTAGGTGTAAAGTTAAGGTATTTATTTGATTTTTCTCTTGTTTCTTAAGGTTAGCTTGTATTGCTATGAACCTTCCCCTTAGCATTGCTTTTACTGAATCCCATAGGTTTTGGGTTATTGTATTTTAATTTTCATTCGTTTCTATGCATATGTTGATTTCTTTTTTTATTTCTTCTGTGATTTGTTGGTTATTCAGAAGTGTGTTTTTTAGCCTCCTTATGTTTGTATTTTTAATAGTTTTTTTTTCCTGTAGTTGACATCTAATCTTACTGCATTGTGATCAGAAAAGATACTTAAAATAATTTCAATTATTTTGAATTTACCAAGGCTAGATTTATGGCCCAGAATATGATCTATCCTGGAGAAGGTTCGTGTGCACTTGAGGAAAAGGTGAAATTCATTGTTTTAAGTGAAATGTCCTATAGATATCAATTAAGTCTAACTGGTCCATTGTATCATTTAAAGTTTGTGTTTCCTTGCTAATTTTCTGTTTAGTTGATCTATCCATAGGTGTGAGTGAGGTATTAAAGTCTCCCACTATTATTGTGTTATTGTTAATTTCCCCTTTCATACTTGGTAGCATTTGCCTTACATATTGTGGTGCTCCTATGTTGGGTGCATATATATTTATAACTGTTATATCTTCTTCTTGATTGATCCTTTGATCATTATGTAGTGCCCTTCTTTGTCTTTTTTCACAGACTTTACTTCAAAGTCTATTTTATCTGATATGAGTATTGCTACTCCTGCTTTCTTTTGGTCTCCATTTGCATGAAATATCTTTTTCTAGCCCTTCACTTTCAGTCTGCATGTGTCCCTTGGTTTGAAGTAGGTCTCTTGTAGACAACATATACAGGGTCTTGTTTTTGTTTCTTTTCATCCAGTGTTTGTCTTTTGGTTGGGGCATTCAATCCATTTACATTTAACGTAGTTATTGATAAGCATGATCCTGATGCCATTTACTTTATTGTTTTGGGTTCGAGTTTCCAAGCCTTTTCTGTGTTTCATGTCTAGAGAAGATCATTTAGCATTTGTTGAAGAGCTTGTTTGGTGGTGCTGAATTCTCTCAGCTTTTGCTTATCTGTAAAGCTTTTGATTGTTCCTTCATATTTTAATGAGATGCCTGCTGGTTGTAGTAATGGGTTGTAGGTTTTTCTCTTTCATCACTTTAAGTATGTCTTGCCATTTCCTTCTGGCCTGAAGAGTTTCTATTGAAAGATCAGCTGTTATCCTTATGGGAATCCTCTTGTGTGTTATTTGTTGCTTTTCCCTTGCTGCCTTTAATATTTGCTGTTTGTGTTTGATTTTCATTAATTTGATTAATATGTGTCTTGGGGTGTTTTGCCTTGGGTTTATCCTGTTTGGAAATCTCTGGGTTTCTTGGACTTGGGTGGCTATTTCCATCCCCATTTTAGGGACATTTTCAACTATTATCTCCTCAAGTATTTTCTCAAGGCCTTGTTTTTGTCTTCTTCTTCTTCTGGGACTCCTATGATTTGAATGTTGGGGCATTTAACATTGTCCCAGAGGTCTCTGAGGTTGTCCTCATTTCTTGTAATTCTTTTTTTCTTTTTTCCTCTCTGCTTCATTTATTTCCACCATTCTATCTTCCACCTCGCTTATCTTCAGCCTCAGTTATTCTACTGTTGGTACCCTCCAGAGTGCTTTTGATCTCAGTTATTGCATTATTCATTATCAATTGACTCTTTTTTTATTTCTTTAGGTCCTGTTAAACATTTCTTGCATCTTCTGAATCCTTGTCTCCAGTCTATTTATCTGAAACTCCATTTTGTTTTCAAGATTTTGGATCATCTTTGCTATCATTATTCTGAATTGTTTTTCAGGTAGACTCCCTATCTCTTCCTCTTTTGTTTGGTTTGGTGGGCATTTATTTATTTTTATTTTATTTTATTTTTATTTATTTATTTTATTTATTATTATTCTTTTACCTGCTGAATATTTCTCTGCCTTTTCATTTTGTTTAGACTGCTGTGTTTGGGTGGCCTTTCTGTATGCTGAAAGTGTGTGGTTCCTTTTTATCATGGGGGTTGCTCCCTGTGAGTGGGGTTGGACAAGTGGCTTGTCAAGGTTTCCTGGTTAGGGAAGCTTGTGTCTGTGTTCTGGTGGGTGGGGCTGGATCTCTTCTCTCTGGAGTGCAATAAAGTGTCACATAGTGAGCTTTGAGGTGTCTGTGGGTTTGGTGTGACTTTGGGCCACCTGTATTTTAATGCTTAGGGTTATGTTCCTGTGTTGCTGGAGAATTAGTGTGGTATGTCTTGCTCTGAGACGTGTTGGCTCTTGGATGAAACTTGGTTTCAGTGTAGCTTATGGAGGCTTTTGGATGAGCTCTTCTCAATTAATGTTCCCTTGAGTCAGGAGTTTTCTGGTGTTTTCAAGTTTTGGATTTAAGCCTCCTACCTCTGACTTTCAGTCTTATTCTTACAGGAGCCTCAAGACTTCTCCATCCATACAGCCCTGATAATAAAACATCTAGGTTAATAGTGAAAAGATTCTCCACAGTGAGGGACACCCAGAGAGGTTCACAGAGTTACATGGAGAAGAGAAGAGGAGGATGGAGATAGAGGTGACCAGGAGGATAAGAGGGGGAGTCAAAAGGAGAGAGACCAGTCTAGCCAGTAATCAGTTCCTTAAGTGTTCTCCTCAGCCAGGAACACCCAAAGAGATTCACAGAGTTAAGTAGAGAAGAGAAGGGGGAGGAAGGAGATAGAGGTGACCTCCTTTCAAAGAGAATGGAATGCCTTTCTGGGTGCCTGGTGTCCTCCTCCAGTGTTCAGAAGTTGTTTTGTGGAAGTTGTTCAGCATTCAAATGATCTTTTGATGAATTTGTGGGGGAGAAAGTGGTCTCCCCATCCTATTCCTCCACCATCTTAGGACCACCCCTGGAGTAGGGTCTTAATATAATTCATTTTTCAAACTAGAAAATTTCTCGAGTAAAAATGAACAATATTAATAAATCAACAATTATACGACAGTGACAAATGCTTTTACAATACTTGGAAGTCAAATGCATAAAATGATAAGCATCTTGATTTCTTCATACTCTTTTTTTCCCTCTTGTTTCTACCTTGGTAGAGTGGTTAATTTAGAAAATTAATAGGAAGGAATTATTCTAAGGCATGATGATTTTATGTGAGATATATTCTTCAGCCCTATATCAATAACAGCATTCTCCACATTTGCAATCTGTTTTTATACTCAAGATATTTTAAGCTATGGAACCCAAATTTCTGTATTAGCAAAATACAAATTATGAAATATATAAATTCTTCAGTCCAGGAAAAAAAAAGAGACCTAAAGTCACTCTGCCCATAAAGGGTGTTGCAGAAACAATTTTCAGGTTCTTTTGCATAGAGCAGAGTTTCTTTATTTATTAAAATGTAAGTTCCTTTTATTATTATTATTATTATTATTATGGCCTTATTATGCACTTCTTTTTTGCCAAATATTTTACATGCATCACTTCATTTTTCTTTTGCAAAACTTGTGAGGTAGACATTATTATTTTATTGTGCTCATGAAAAAAACTGAGATGAAGCTCAAACTCTTCTTATGATGCTCCAGTGTATCACATTGCTTGAGGCTATATTATATTCTTCCTTAATTAAGCTACAAAATCAGTGGAATAAATAAAAATATTTATAGATCTCCCTTACATGGGGGTTTATAGAGCACATGCCTCCCGACATCTGTGAGAACATTTTATCAAACAACCTACAAACCTGTTATCAAGTCAAGATGATGAACAAATAAGGCACTTTGAATGACATGAGCATCAACCATATTGCCCAACCATATTGTAAATAGTTTTTCAGCATCTACCAATTATGAGACACTGAAGTAAATAAGATGGAAAAAATCAAGCTCGTATCTCCTAGGAACCAACATAAGGCATTAAGATAAGACAGGTAAAAACAGCTCTGTGTTGTGCTGTGCTTAGTCAGTCAGTCATGTCCGACTCTCTGCAACCCCATGGACTGCAGCCCATCAGGCTTCCCCCGTCCAAGGGGATTCTCCAGGCAAGAATACTGGAATGGGTTGCCATGTTCTCCCCTCCCCATCTCACCACCTCCCTCCTCCCCCCCCCCCCCAGAAAAAAAACAGCTCTACTGCATGGTATTATTAGGTTAGGAGCACAGCTATACTGTGTTTCCTGGATGGAGAATGATAGAGAAGGGCCTTCCAAGAAAAGGGAGTGAACTTTCTAAAGGATGAAGTACCTATTCTGTCTTCAGAAAAAAGCAAATTTCTTTTGTTGGATAGACACGGACACACACAAGACACAGATACATATGTATATGCATACACTTGTACATTTACATATATGTGTGTAGGTAGTCACTTAGGTACTCATATCTATACATATATGCATAAAACCTTAACAGCTATGGAAAATCAACAACGAAGTAACCTTCTTTTAATTATAAAAATCTATATAGCATTTCTAATTCTAAAAGTCTTTTTGAATCTGAGGTACAGGAACATTTTTTTGACTGCAGTATATTTAATTATCAGACTTTCATCATAAAAAAAATCCTACGGATATTATTTGTGTAAAAGGAAACATAAAATTCCCTTGAAACATTTCCCAGTATTTCTTAGGAAATTGTTGATTTTGTCACCACATTTTCAGGACATTCTGAAATGAATAATAAAGATGTAAATGATAAGGCTCAGGCTAATATATTTGCCCTTTTGAAATAATGAAGGACCCATTCAAGAAGCTTTATCTATGGGGAAAATGTTTTTCAGAAAATGACAAATTTTATAGCTGAAATTCAAAAAGGGAGGTGGGACAAGGCGAGTAAATGGGTGTGCTACTTTATTTAAAATGACATTTAGAAGGAGAGTGAGTAAGAAGAAAGGGATCTGGTTCAGATATACTCAGTATTGGAAAATAAAACAAACAGTGTGTGTCTGTTTTCTTAAACTTTTGACATTTCTTGTTAGAACTTTAAGACCTGACTCACTGGAATGAAAGACTACAAATTCATTATTACATGACTTTATGTTTCTCTAACCCATTACATTCTACAGAAAACCATCTTTATTATCTATAATAATTTTTAATAGAAGGAATGGTACAGGGAGGGAGGAGGGAGGGGGGTTCAGGATGGGGAACACGTGTATACCCGTGGTGGATTCACGTTGATGTATGGCAAAACCAATACAATATTGTGAAGTAATTAACCTCCAATTAAAATAAATAAATATATATTAAAAATAATAATTTTAATAGACAATACATTGGAAAAATTATACTCACTGAATTGTTTTGCCTTAAAAATACCAACATACAAACTTTACTCATAATGTGCATAACTACATACTATTTTTTAAATAATGAGGAAGACTAAAGTTTCTTTTCTTTTTAGGTTATTTTATTTGACTATCAAAAAGCATGAAAATTTAATTTGCTAACCAGTTAATTTTTAGAGATTTGGGGCAATATTTTTGCTTGAGTATATTCTTTTTTCAGAGACACTGAAGCATGTGGCATAGAAAAAGAAAACTATAATCATGTTAAAAATGTGGAAAATTGTTTGATAATGTTTAGAAGTCCAATGCATAAAATAATTTCCATTTTGATTTCTTCATTCTTGTTTCTTTCCCATATTTCTAAGTTGGTATGATTGTTAATTAAAAAATTAATAAAAAAGAATTATTCTAAGACACAATGATTTTACATAAAGCATTATCTTTGGTCCTATGGCAATAACCATCCTCAGCATTTTGCAGAGTTTATTCTTTTACTCAAAATACTTTAAGCTAATAGAATAGAACTTTCCATATTTCTAAAATATGGCGAGCATATATATATACTATATATTCACTATTTCACAACTATGTACTTAAAATGTTTACTAATGATGTACTCTAACCATGGTAGTATAATTACAAATGTTTTTTATAAACATTTTTAATGAAATAATATGATGTAAGATATTTTATCACATGTGAAGTAAACTTATAAAACTGTGGATTAATAAAAGTTTCAATGTGCCAGTATAGTTTGTCAAATACTGGCACCTGGTCCCCTCACTTCATGGGAAATAGATGGGGAAACAGTGGAAACAGTGGCAAACTTTATTTTGGGGGGCTCCAAAATCACTGCAGATGGTGACTGCAGCCATGAAATTAAAAGACACTTACTCCTTGGAAGGAAAGTTAAAACCAACCTTGATAGCATATTGAAAAGCAGAGACATTACTTTGCCAACAAAGGTCCATCTAGTCAAGGCTATGGTTTTTCCAGTGGTCATGTATGGATGTGAGAGTTGACTGTGAAGAAAGCTGAGCGCCGAAGAATTGATGCTTTTGAACTGTGGTGTTGGAGAAGACTCTGGAGAGTCCCATGGACTGCAAGGAGATCCAACCAGTCCATTCTAGAGATCAGCCCTGGGTGTTCTTTGGAAGGAATGATGCTAAAGCTGAAACTCCAATACTTTGGCCACTTCATGCGAAGAGTTGACTCATTGGAAAAGACTCTGATGCTGGGAGGGATTGGGGGCAGGAGGAAAAGGGGACGACGGAGGATGAGATGGCTGGATGGCATCACCAACTCGATGATGTGAGTTTGAGTGAACTCCGGGAGTTGGTGATGGACAGGGAGGCCTGGCGTGCTGCAATTCATGGCATCGCAGAGTTCAACACGACTGAGCAACTGAACTGAAATGAATTGACCTGAAGAATAAGTTTAATAAATAGTTTTTTCTAGTGGAATACTGAGAAATTTTTAAAATTTATATTCCCTATTTTCTTCTTTTACCGATTTGTGGCATGATTATTTAATATTTTAGACATTTGTATATTCTTAGTGTACTGCTTAGCAATATTAATAAAATTATTCAGTCCAAAGTATACCTTCTTATGTTGGTTAATTTTAAATATTGTGTATTAATTATCATTGAACATCATAACAGTCAATTTTATTGATACTGGATGATGAATTATGGGCTTTTGAATACCTAAATAGACAAAAGCATCACATAACTATTTATTTAAATAGCATAAAGGTATAATAAAAATAAGCTCTATGAATCAAAAGCCAATCATTACTAGGTTTATCTTTTTTATATTAATTGCCATTCAAAACTGAGCATACACATATATATGCACATGCTGCTGCTGCTGCTAAGTCCCTTCAGTCTTGTCTGACTCTGTGTGACCCCATAGACGGCAGCCCACCAGGCTCCCTCGCCCCTGGGATTCTCCAGGCAAGAACACTGGAGTGGGTTGCCATTGCCTTCTCCAATGCATGAAAGTGAAAAGTGAAAGTGAAGTCACTCAGTCGTGTCCAACTCTCAGTGACTCCGTGAACTGCAGCCTACCAGGCTCCTCAGTCCATGGGATTTTCCAGGCAAGAGTACTGGAGTGGGGTGCCATTGCTTTCTCCATATATGCACATATATATATATATACACATATATGTATATATAATTTCTGAGCAAATTTAGAATAAATTGAAGATCTGCATGCCACATTATTCCTAAGTACTCAGTATGTGTTGTCTAACAATAAGAACAGTGTCATACATGACTCTAGTAGAATTATCAAAATAAGATTACTTAACCTAATTTAATCAAATTATAATTAATAAATGTAAAAATATTTACAAGTTTATAAAATTTAATCTAATACCGTTATTTGGTTCACAGACCCTAACACCAGTTTTCCCAATAATGCCCAATAATGCCCTTTATGTATAGCATTATTATCTATCTTGATCCACGGTCTACTCAGGATAACACATTGCGTTTAGTTTTCATATCTCAATGGCCCCCTTTAACTAAAAGCAGTTTGTCAGTCATTGTCTTTCAGGAATTTGATATTTTAGAGGAGTGAAGGCTAGTTATTTTGTAGAGTGTTCCTCACTTTGGATTTGTTTGATATTTCACTATGTTGAGGCATATCACATGAATGATACTGTGCCCCTCTCTTTCCCAAATAAAGGACTGTTTTTCACAATAAAGATAAGGCACATCTGAATTAATCCAGCGACTCACATGATCATAGATAAGAATAAAGACAGTCTCAGAAACCTCAGCTTTTTGACTATGGCCTGAACCTGGTCTTTTTAAGTTCTCCAGCACAGTTAGAAGTCGCATGATTATTATACTTTTATACTTCTTTACCATGATCGTCTATTGTAGCAGACTGTTAGTCTGTCAAAAACGGATCTTCAGTAGGTATTTTATTAATAAGAACAAGGGCTACTTAGAATATCTTTTTGCCATGATTGCCAGTGTCCATTTTCTAATGGTCATGAGGGTATCAGTGTCTTCAAACTGTCAGGAGGATGACCAAACTCAGACCGCCCTGTCTCTCAGTGCTTGTTGCCTGTGACAAATTCTGGTATCAAATGTTTTAGGAGGGCTAGGGGAGCAGAAGACATAAGCTCTTTAAAAAAAAAGAATTTTTTATTTTGTATTGAGGTATAGCTGGTTAAAGATGTTGTGATAGTTTCAGGTGATGTGAACAGTGAAGGGACACAGCCATACATATCCATGTATCTGTTCTCCCCTTAAACTCCCCTCCTATCCACGCTTCCACGTAACATTGAGCAGAGTTCCCCGTGCTATACAGTAGGTCCTTGTTGGTTATCCATCTTAAATATAGCAATGTGTACACGTCCATACCAGACTCCCTAACTCTTAAATTACTTCTTAGGAATATCTCACAAAGTTGTACTTCACAAAAGTAGGACATCAAATTGTCACGGCCATATCTGTAGTTTTGAGGAAGGTGGTGTTGCTGTGACTTGAATCAGGAATCATAATATCAAAAGCCTATCATACTTAGGAAACTGTATATCCTCCAAACAATGTGTGACATTAATGAAATGGATGCTTCATGTCTTCCTTCTTGACATCATAGTTTAGTGACTAATGCTTTGCTAATATTAACAAATAAAAGCAATGGCTTATGTGACCCTGCCTGTCAATAGGAACTGCAGAACCAAGAGAAGTTTGAACTCCACCGTGTGCCCACCTTTGCTATCCCACACATATACATCTGGCTTGCCAAATCAAATTTTTACCGACAATCAAATTGCAAGGGAGTCTAGAAAAGGCTATGACATTAGAAGAAAAGCTATGACAAATCTAGACAGTCTATTAAAACACAGAGACCTATCTTCGCTGACAGAGGCCCATATAGTCAAAGCTATGGTTGTTCTATTATCGTGTATGGATGTGAGAGTTGGACCATAACGAAAGCTGAATGATGAAGAATTAATGCTTTCAAACTGTGGTGCTGGATAAAATTCTTGAGAGTCTCTTGGTCTGCAAGGAGATCAAATCCATTAATACTAAAGGAAATCAACCCTGAGTATTCATTGGAAAGACTGATGCTGAAGCTGAAGCTGCAGCTGAAGCTCCAATACTTTGGTCACTGATGAGAAGAGCCCACTGATTGAAAAGGACCCTGATGCTGGGAAAGATTGAAGGCAGGAAGAGCGGGGACAACAGCAAGTGAGATGGTTGGATGGCATCACCGATTCAGTGGACATGAGTTTGAGCAAAACTCTGGGAGATGGTGAAGGACAGAGAAGCCTGGCATGCTGCAGTCCATTGGGTCACAAAGAGCTAGACGTGACTTAATGCCTGAACAACAACTAGAAAATGCAATTTGGGGCTTTACCATCTCTACAGTGCAAAGAGGCATACAGTACAAGATGTACTGATGCACAATCTCCACTACAAGATCTATTGCAGAGTCCTCAAAGCTTCATTTCTTGGCATCTTCGACCACAGTTTGATTAACACAGACTCTGGGTTCTACCTCTTTCTCCCAGTAATTCTAGTGTCCCCTTTATTGCTCTCTCTGGCTTCTTCTGCATCACCTCTTTGCTTAAGTCATGACATCATTCTAGAAAATCTTTTAGGGGAATTTCTTTTCAACAGATAAATCTAAGCTGGTTGTCTTCTCTGGGATGCTGTAGAGCATGCAGGAAACAATTCATGCTATGGTTTAGGAAGAGATACAGGTGGTGCTTGTGGTAAAGAACCAGCCTGCCAATGCAGGAGACATAAGAGATGTGGGTTCAACTCCTGCATCAGGAAGCTCCCCTGGAAGAGGCATGGTAACCCACTCCAGTATTCTTGCCTGTAGAATCCCATGGGCAAAGGACCTGGAGGACTATAGTCCACAGTGTCTCAAAAAGCTGGACATGACTGAAGTGACTTAACATGCACACACACCTAACTTCCAGTGTAGTCTTCATTTTTGTTGTTCCTCAACCAGTCAAGCGTTATAAGTAGACCAAAATCTGCATCTTCTTTTCCTACAGGATGGTATCTACCCTAGGAAGGTCCTTATGCAATTACACTTATAGTGAAGGGAGAAGGCCTATCCAATTGTTGTAGAAAAGGCAGCCTGGTTATACTCATGAATGTAGCTCAAGGTGTGGCTCCTAGTATGCATTCTATTCATTATCTCTTTTATATTCAAATACTTAGATATTTTCCTGATTTACACTGAAGAAAATAGTGAGTGATCAAATAATAAGCAATTTAGCAAAAGTCATATTGATGCCCAATTCCAAATTCTGAGTATTTTTGGTTTTACTCTGAGTAAAATTCTGAGTATTTTGATTTTATTTCAGAACATTCAGAAATTATTCTAAAGAGTCAACAAACTCCCAATCCACGTTTTCGTCTTAATGCATGAACTCTGTAATTGAGTTTTATGATTTTTATATTTTTAATTAAAATTCTTCATTTTTCTCTAATTTAAAATTTGTTACTGGAATAACTTTATCTTCAAGATGTGTGAATTTTCCAAAATGTATATAATTTTTAATTTTGCTAAAAAATATTTAACATATGTCGACAGCCTGAGTAGAAGAAACATATTTTCTCATATTTATTTCTTCAAGTTTTATTGAGATATAATGGGTATACAGCACTATATAAGTTTAAGGTGTGCAGCATAATGATTTGACTTACATACACCATGAAGTGTTTACAATAATAAGTTTAGTGAACATCAATCATCTCATATAGATACAAAATTAAGAAATAGAAAAAATATTTTTCCTTGTGATGAGAAGTCAGAATTTACTCTATTAGCAACTTTCATATATAACATTCAGCAGTGTAAATTGTATTTATTGTGTTGTACGTTACATCCTTAGTACTTATAACTGGGAATTTTGTATCTTTTGGCTGCCTTCATCCAATTTCCTTTCCCCCATCCCACTCCCAACTTTTTAAATAACAAATCTGATCTCTTTTTCTATAAGTTTGTTTGTTTCTTTTCTAAGTATAATTAATCTACAGGAATAAGTTAGTTCCTGTTATACAACATAGTGATTTTTTTATACATTTATTTATTTTAATTGGAGGCTAATTGCAATATAGTATTGGTTTTGCCAATATTTTTACACATTTAAAATAAAATGATCACCATAATGTCTCATTACCATTTGTCACTGTATGAAGATTACATAGTTATTGACTACATTCCCTACACTGTACATTTAGTACCCAAGACTCATTTATTTTGCAACTGGAAATTTGTACTTCTTAATCTCCTTTACTTCTCTTCTCTTTTCACTTATCCCTTAAATGGAGCAAAATATTTTTTGCGTGTACTTGGAAAAATAAAAAAAGTCTGCTATTTTTTATATGTTTGTTTTAAAAAAAACCTCTGTAAATGAAATGGTTTTCCCTGTAAATTATTCTCAAAAACTTGTATTCAACCTATTTCCTATAGCTGTAATCATGCTTTTATTAGTTGGTTTTCTGATGACCATCCTTAGATTATTTTCCACATAAATTTAAGCCATTTCTTTTCAGATGTGCCCTGAACTAGTGCAATTGCCCATTTCTCTACATGCTGCATACTATACGGAGGGTTCTGCAAACTCTGAAGGATTAGTAGTTTCACAGAAACAAAGGATAGATACTACTAGGATTCAGATATTTTCTCAGTCTTTGCCTTTTATTTACCTGCCAGCCATGAGCAAATAAAAGCTTCCACAACTGACCCCAGCACACATTGTCAGTGTCGGAAACACCAAACACTGCCTAAAGTTACTTTAAGAGTTACCTTCTAATTTATGTATGATGAGATTTGAACTAGAGTTCTTGTTCCATTTCAGGGTGTCTGGTGGGATTCAATGAGTACCTTTAGTTTTCTCAGCTCCTAGGAACACTGGGTTGTAATTTTCCCATCTAACTCTTGGTTCAGCCAACCTGTTGACTAAATCACTGGCATATAGTTTCTCTCCCCAGTGGCTCAATGGCAAAGAATCCACCTATCAATGCAGGAGACACAAGAGATAGGAGTTCTATACCCGGGTCTGGAAGATACCCTGGAGTAGAAAATGGCAACCCACTTCATTTTCTTGCCTGGAATATTCCAGGGACAGAAGAAACTCTGGCTGCAGTCCATGGTGTCACAAAGAGTTGGATACAGAGCACACCCAGGCCCTCCCCAATTCCATGCTAGGATTTCACTCAACTTTAGATTAAGGCATGGTCAGCTGAGGGTTCTGATCTCACATCTTTCATATCAGTACTTCTCAGAGCCAAACTCTACTTCTGGAATCCTCTGGCAGAAATATGTGGTCTAATACCATATCATCCACGAGTAATATACAACTTTTCATCCATTGCCTAGGCAATTTGATAATTTACTCTAGGTTTAATATGGAAAACTGTCTCAGTCTGTATTGATTTTTTTCTTTTCCTTCTACTCATTATTTTCCTTTGGTTGCTGTTGTTCAGTGTTCAGCCAGGTACGTCTCTTTGTGATCCCATGGGCTGCAGCACGCCAGGCTTCCCTGTCCTTCACCATCTCCTGGAGTTTGCACAAACTCATCCCCATTGAGTCAATGATGCCATCCAATCAACTCATCCTCTGTCATCCCATTATCCTCCTGCCCTCAATCTTTCCCAGCATCAGGGTCTTTTTCAGTGAGTCAGCTCTTCTCATCAGGTGGCCAAAATATTGGAGTTTCAGCTTCAACATCAGTCCTTCCAATGAATATTTGGGAGTGATTTCCTTTAGGATTGACTGGCTTGATCTCCTTGCAGTCCAAGGCACTCTCAAGAGTCTTCTCCAAAACCACAGCTCAAAAGCATCAAATCTTTTTTGTCACTCAGCCTTCTGTATGGTTCTACTTTCACATCTATACCTGACTACTGGAAAAACCATAGCTTTGACTAGATGGACCTTATCAGCAAAGTGATGTCTCTGCTTTTTAATACACTTCTAGGTTTGTCATAGCTTTTCTTCCAAGGAGCAAAAGTGTCTTTTGATTTCATGGCTGCCATCACCATCCACAGTTATTTTGGAGCCCAAGAAACTAAAGTCTGTCATTGTTTCCATTTTTTCCCCATCTATTTGCCATGAACTGATGCGGCTGGATGCCATGATCTTCATTTTTTGAATGTTTCCTTTGGAATCTCCATGAAAAATTATGAACATACTGGATTTTCATTTCCAGCCTCCTCTCTGTGTGTTCTCCATTTCTGTCCACACCTCAGTCCTATGTATTTCCTTCCTACTTCTCCCATCAGGGCCAAATATTTTTATTCACATTTTTCTCAAAAATCACTGTGAAAAAAGATCCCATAAATTTATTTACATAATAAAATGTAAGAGATATGGACTCAGAGACAACAGAGCTTGGGTTGACAGAATGAAGATGTAAAAAATCTAATACATAATTAACCTGTGACTGCTGAATTGTTCCTACACACCACACCAAATGACTTCCATTTTGTTGTAGATGTTTACGGCCATCACTGAGAGGAGTTCATGTTGCTTTTAGGGAATAATTATCCTTTTATTCCTGTAGAATAATTTGATTTTATGAACCTTTAAAGGCACGAGGCATGTCAACAAACATGGAAATTTATAGAAAATTTCTTTGGTGTGCTTTTGGCCTCTGTGATAAACCGAAAAGTCTGCTTCTTTGTTTGTTTCAAGGTGTGTTTTAATTTAATGGGATCAGTACTTTTACAAGTCCAGAGTCCTAGATTTAAATAGCTCTTTCGGTGATCAAGATAATTTATTGGTCTCCAGTTACTAGTGTCCAGACCTCAGACTAAATCAGTTCTCTATTTTGGTCTATTATGATATCCACCAGTTTTTCCTAAAAAGAACTTTTTAGGTGATAAAACTGATAACTCAAGGGAAATGACAACTGTGACATTTAACAAGGACAAAATAAATGGTTTAATTTAAGGCCAATATTACTTTGCAAAATATGAAATGCCATACCTTTAGTAGGCCCAAAAGGCCAACATTTTTCAAAATCTCTCTGAAATGATAAGGGATATTTGATAAGAGACTACAATCTTCATAAAATATATTTTTCCAGGAAACAGTTTCTGGCTTCCCATTTAATATGTATCTTCTCAAAGACTAAAATTCAGAAAACTGAAATCTTCTTCATTCAACCTACTTTCATTTTAAAGGTATACTCATTCTTTTAAACATCTAAATAAACATGTATTTTATTTTTTGCAAGACTGCATTATTTCCCACAAACTCCAATCCAATTAATCATTTCACTTCACTAATTGCTCTAAGTATTCTTATTTTCATGAAAGCAGAAACCACCACTGAAAGATTTTTTTAAAACTCTGCATACAATAAGATAGTTATGATATTGTTATCAACATACAATGGAATCTAACTATATCATCTCGCAGTTTTTTTGTAAATCTACAACTGCTCTTAAAAACACTTTTTGCTACCTTATTTTATTAATTGAATGGAAGTGAAAGTCACTCAGTCATGTCTGACTCTTTGAGACCTCATGGTCTCTACAGTCCATGGAATTCTCCAGGCCAGAATACAGGAGTGAGTAGCCTTTCCCTTCTCTAGGGTATCTTCCCAATGCAGGGATTGAACCCAGGTCTCTCACATTACAGGAAGATTTTTTACCAGCTGAGCCACAAGGGAAGGCCAAGAATACTGGAGTGGGTAGCCTATCCCTTCTCCAGCAGATCTTCCTGACCCAAGATTTGAACTGGGGTCTCCTGCATTGTAGGCATATTCTTTACCAACTGAGCTATCAGGGAAGCAAATTGAATGGAAAATTCTATGAATTCTACAGTGCTTCATGATTTTCAAAAGTTTAACACATGATTTCACATAATTTCATAATAACACTCCTTTTTAAATCTCTTACCCCTATATAACCCATCCCCATCATCCCTCTTGTCTCCCTACTGGTAACCACTGATTTGTTTAAATCTGGGAGTCTGTTTCTGCTTTGTTATATTTATTTGTTTTAATTCTTTAGATTCCACATATCAGTGATAGCATATAGTATATGTCTTTCTCAGTCTGACTTACTTCAATTGATATGGTAATCTCTGAGTCCATTCATGTTGTTGCAAATGGCATTATTTCATTCTTTTTTATAGCTGAGCAATATTCCATGTGTGTGTGCATGCATGCATGTGTCTGTGTGTGTATATAACATCTTTTTATTTATTCATCTCCTGCTGAACATATCTTGGCTATCATGAATAAAACTACTATGAAAATGAGAATGCATGCATCTTTTCAAATTAGTGATTTTGTTTTGTTTTGTTTCCCAAATACATAATCACAAGTGGAATTTCTGGGTCATATGGTAGTTGAATTTTTAGTTTTTTGAGCAATCTCTGTACTATTTTCCATAGCAGCTGCGCCAATTTACATTTTCACCAACAGTGTATAAGGGTTCCCTTTTTTTCATATCCTCCTCAACATTTATTATCTGCACTCTTTTTGATGATAGCCTTTCTGACAGGTATGAGATGTTATCTCATTGAGGATTTGATTTTCATTTTCCTGATAATTAGTGATATTGAGCATTTTTTCATGTTCTTGTTGGGAAAATGTCTACTCAATTCTTCTGCCCATTTTTAATTGCTTTTTTTTATGTTGACACGTATGAGCTATTTATATATGAAAGAAGGCACTTTGACTAGAATATTATGCCTTTATCAATAGTCTCCATTTTATAGAAAAACTGAGAGGCAAAATGCAAAGTGAAATATTGCCTATTGTTCATAGCTGGTATATTTCTCTATTTAACTGAACTACTTTTAGAATAATGGTATGTGTTTTTCTATAATGAATCTTTGTCATTTTATTTTCCTTGGCACCACTTTAATTTTTTCTTCAGAGTGTATTGCAATGATCACAGTCCAAATGTGTTATGAATTATAGAAGAGAGAAAAACATCCTTTTATCTCTTCCACTTCTATATCTTAGAAGCACAAAGTGATTAAGCCAGTTCAATGGCATACAAAGCATCAGACTGAGCATTCATTCTGACTATCAGGATCTTTCTCTCCTCTGGTCCTTACTACTCAATGCTGAGATAAGATAGGAAAGAGTTCATCTTATTTCTCCTCTGAAAATTTGAGACGAAATACTATATAAGAATGTAAGTGTTAGTCATTCACTCGTATCCGACTCTTTGCAACCCCACGGGCTGGTAGTCCACCAGGCTTCTCTGTAAACAAACCATGAATAAATGTCAGGGTATAAAATTAACATGAGATGAAGTGAACACCTTCCCTGAATGATTAATTTATATTCCAAAACTTGAAATGTCCTAACTTTGTAATTAAAAATCTTTATGCTTAGCTCAGTGGATGATATTATACATAAGACTTAATCAAATGTGAATTTGTCTATAGCTGTCAAAATAAAACAATAGATATCCTACCCTAATAAAGAAAAGAAATGTGAAACTCATTCAGCATGCCATCCCACAGTGGAAAACTGAAGTAATTACTGCTGTCTTCTCTAAATCTAACATGTGTACAATTACAACTATGTAGGTAGCTTTCCAAATGAAAGTCAAAGGGAAATCAGGCTTCGCAGGTGGTCCAGTAGTAAAGAACTTGCCTGCCAATGCAAGAGACAAAGGAGATGAAAGTTTCATCCCTGGGTAGGAGAGATTCCCTGGAGGAGGGCATGGCAATCCACTCCATTATTCTTGCCAGGAAAATCCCACAGACAGAGGAGCCTGGTGGTTTGCATTTCTATGGGGTCACAAAAGGGTCAGACATGACTGAACACACAAAGGGAAATTGCGTTGCTAAAGAGTAAATACAAATATTTTAAAATCACATATTTTATGTGATTCAACTACATTCTAAATTCTTTTTAACCATTTTTATAAAACTACTGTCAGTTTTCTAAACTTTTGATGCCAAATTATTTAGCTCCTTTGTTAAAGCATTAACAGTGATGTTAGAGTGATGTTTTTAGTTGTATAAATACAATTTAAGGTTTATTATGATATTTCATGCACACAAAATGTGTTATTGATCATCATGTTAATTAGTAAGGCTATATAAATATGGCAATTAAAATATATGGACCTTACAGAAAAAGACAAACTCTGAATCATACTGATGAAAAGAAATTAGAGGAAAAGTTCTATAGGTTCAATTAAAATATACCTCATTTGGTTTATTAATTTTTATATATATTAACTTTCTAATAGTATTCTAACAGAATTTTTCTGCAATGACTTTATTAAATAATAAAACTAATACCTTATAATGCGGATGGAAATGATAATAACTTTCCTTCTGAGAGTGACTTCTGTCCCTTAAGAATCACTGGATCATTAGTGGCTTATGTTCAGTTCAGTTCAGTCACTCAGTCGTGTCCGACTCTTTGTGACCCCATGAATTGCAGCAAGCCAGGCCTCCCTGTCTGTCACCAACTCCCAGAGTTCACTTAAACTCACATCCATTGTAATGCCCAAGTCTAGAAATATCCCAATGACCACCAGGGAGCTGATATCCAATGCAAAAGCAAGAGAGTTTTTATTACCAAGCTCGAGCTGGGGCTCCCACCGTTACCGACACAGTGGCTATAGGGAGGAGTCCCCAGGTTTTGGGTTACATTGCTTATATAGGCAGTGTTCATGAAAAAAAAAAAAGCAATTTCTAGGTAGGGGGACTTCTAATTGGTCACTTTCTTTTGAAGGGTTGTGTGTTGGCTTTTGATTGGTCCCTATTTCCTAGGTAGACCACAAGTTCCTGAAAGTTAAGTCAGGAGATTCTGGTCTGGGGTCTGATTGGCTTGTAGGTGGTGGGGTGAGGTCAGGGGATTTCCAAAGGCTCTTTTCCCGGAACCTTACAAAATGGAGTTTTTCTGTTAACAAAATGGAGTAGCTTAGATTCTTCACCATCAAGTCCGTGATGCCATCCAGCCATCTCATCCTCCGTCATCCCCTTTTCCTCCTGCTCCCAATCCCTCCCAGCATCAGAGTCTTTTCCAATGAGTCAACTCTTCGCATGAGGTGGCCAAAGTACTGGAGTTTCAGCTTCAGCATCACTCCCTCCAAAGAACACCCAGGGTTGATATCCTTTAGAATGGACTGGTTGGATCTCCTTGCAGTCCAAGGGACTCTCAAAAGTCTTCTCCAACACCAAAGTTCAAAAGCATCAATTCTTCTGTGCTGAGCTTTCTTCACAGTCCAACTCTCACATCCGTACATGACCGCAGGAAAAACCATAGCCTTGCTAGACTGACCTTTGTTGGCAAAGTAATGTCTCTGCTTTTTAATATGCCATCTAGGTTGGTCATAACTTTTCTTCCAAGGAGTAAGCGTCTTTTAATTTCATGGCTGCAGTCACCATCTGCCGTGATTTTGGAGCCCCCCAAA
The DNA here is from genome assembly GCF_001704415.2 of Capra hircus. NCBI lineage: Eukaryota > Metazoa > Chordata > Mammalia > Artiodactyla > Bovidae > Capra > Capra hircus. The sequence continues at coordinate 14,082,999 of NC_030812.1, forward strand.
ATAAATTCTGACACTGTTTCCTCTGTTTCCCCATTTATATCCCATGAAGTGATAGGACCAGATGACATGATCTTCGTTTTCTGAATGTTGAGCTTTAAGCCAAATTTTCACTCTCCTCTTTCACTTTCATCAAGAGGTTTTTTAGTTCCTTTTCACTTTCTGCCACAAGGGTGGTGTCATCTGCATATCTGAGGTTATTGATATTTCTCCCGGCAATCTTGATTCCAGCTTGTGCTTCTTCTAGCCCAGCGTTTCTCATGTACTCTGCATAGAAGTTAAATAAGCAGGATGACAATATACAACCTTGTACTCCTTTTCTATTTGGAACTAGTCTGTTGTTCCATGTCCAGTTCTAACTGTTGCTTTCTGACCTGCATATAGGTTTCTCATATAGGTGGCTTATGTTAGCTCACTCAATATGAATAATTGCAAGTCATATGAGCTGGATGTTATTATCTCAATTGTACCAATCTGAAGCTACAGTCTTTTTAAAGTTCATTCATCTTCTACATAATCCTATCATTTTTAGGAGGTAATGATAATTTTCAGGAATAAGTATTTAAATGTAAAGAATATGTCCTTTCATTAGCCATATTCCCATTTTTAATTAATTTAATATAGTTATTAATTTTCATATATAAATTAATTTAATCAAAATTTAAATTTGCAGTTTAGGAAAGTTTATGCAGATTTTTTACCTCTTTATCCCATCAAATCCTTTATGAAATAGTATTATTTTATTCTCATCTAGTGGATAAACAAACTCAAATTTTTTGAAGTTACTAAATTTGCCCGATTTCACAAAATTGAATCAAATAGCTATATCCCTGCTCCTTTCTGTTACCAGTGCCATGCCTTTTGAACTAATGCCTCCCTTTCCTAAGCATAAAATAAATTTAATTTCTGCATTAATATATTAAAAATACCCTGAAACACATGGATGTATTTGTTGTATGCAGTTTGTAAAAGTAAATATGAGTTTTAAAAATATTTTTGCATTCTATAATTTTAATATTTATGTGATGTTTGTTTTATATTTACTGGTAGCAAAAATGAGCATTTAGTAATTTAAACATCATCAATCACTTTTGATATTTAAAATATAAGAAGTTATATAACTCTCTAACAATGTAAAAGATTGAGATACTGTAGATATAACTCAAAAAAACTTACCAAAAATTGTTTATTTATGTAATAATATGTATGTATGTATCAACAGTGTTTTAATGGAATATCAACTTTGTCGCTTTTTACAAAATTTTGAAATCACGTCAAAGTTTGAAATCACTTCAAAGACAAAAGTCATCCATTTCCAAAGTGATTATTATAACCAATATTTATTCTCAAGTGTTAAAAGTTTTTATGAGTGGTAGAATACATTATCCCTCTGGCCTTATTAATTAAAAAATGTTATGAGTTTTTTGCTTATATCAAATGTTACATATAAAAATTTGTGCTAGTCATCTATTTGTTCATTTTAACCTCATAATAAGATTAAGAGATACTTATAAGATGTCAGTAAACTTGAGAACTGGGGTTTAAAGAGTTTTAATTGGAGGAATAACAAGAAAAGTATTGAAGTAAAGAAAAATACAAATAGAAAAAAAAAATAGACCTACTTATCAACCCTTAACACTATGAAAGTAAATTCTTAAAACTAAACAAAATGAAGTGTAAGATTAATGAATCTCAGCATTATTTGTTAATAAGCAAAGGACTTGAGGCCTCATTATCTGGTAGATCATGAGAGGCTTTTCACATGATGGTGGTTTCATAGTCCCAGAGAGCCACAAAAGCAAGAAAGCCTTAGTAAGCAAGAACTTTAAAGTTCTTTGTCGAATCATGCTAATTTTTCCCCATTGGCCAAATCAAGTCATAGTCACCTTGTTTATTGTCCCATGGCCAGGAACATAGTCAGTATAGGAAGAGACTACCAAGGATGTGGATATATAAAGGTAAATTATTGCAGCCATTTGCAACAATCTAGAGTTCAAATTGATTTTTCTTATCTCAGGTTTGCACTCTGTTCACCACAGAACCTGCATCTGAAAAACACCAGAAAATGTATCAATAGTCCCAAGACTGTTGAGGCCAGACCTCTCAGGCCCCAAATGAAATCAAATGGCTTATTCTTTATCTTACGGGCATCTCCATACTGCTTGATGAAATGCTTCTTTATTCTCCCTATACTGTTCTCTAACAAATCTCTAAATGTACTTCTAGGGTCAGTATTTTGCCTTCCCACTGTCGCTTCCTCTACTATATTAAGAAAGTGTTAGTTGCTCTGTCGTGCCAGACTCTTTGCCACCCTATGGACTGTAGCCTGCCTGACATCTTGGTCCATGGCATTCTGATTCTCCAGGCAAGAATCCTGGAGTGGGTTACCATGCCCTTCTCCAAGGGATCTTTCTGACACAAGAATTTAACTCACATCTCTTATGTCTCCTGCATTGGAAGGAAAGTTCTTTACCACTCAGTCAGTCAGTCTTGTCTGACTCCTTGTGACCCCATGGACTGCAGCATGCCAGGCTTCCCTGTCCATCACCAACTGCCAGAACTTGCTCAAACTCATGTCCATCAAGTTGGTGATGCCATCCATACATCTCATCCTCTGTTGTTCCCTTATCTTCATGCCTTCAATCTTTCCAAGCATCAGGATCTTTTTCAATGAGTCAGTTATTCGCATTAGGTGGCCAAAGTATTGGAGCTTCAGCTTCAGCATCAGTCCTTTCGATGAATATTCAGGACTGATTTCCTTTAGGATTGACTGGTTGGATCTCCTTGCAGTCCAAGGGACTCTCAAGAGTCTTCTCCAACACCACAGTTCAAAAGCATCAGTTCTTCGGTGCTCAGCTTTCTTTATGGTGTAACTCTCACATCCATACAGGACTACTGGAAAAACCATAGCTTTGACTAGACAGAGCTTTGTTGGCTAAGTCTTTACCACTAGCACCATCTTTAAAGTTGATCTTCCTAGCACAGAATCTTCCATACTTATTTGCTCAAGCCTCAATCCTTATGACCCTTTCCCATTTCCATTCACTCAGAACTACAAGTGGCAGTTTGACTACTGTTTTTTCAGGTAAGCTTTCCATGTGTTTTCATTGTATAATTTACCCCTCTTAGAACTCATCAAAACTATACTTAACTAAATCATCAAAAGTCTACTTACTCTTTGGTCAAATTATTTAGTGTTTGCTCCAATAACTGCCATGAATGCAAGGACCACATCTGAATGTCATTTTTAGTAGTAATTTGCTCCATAAATATTATTGTTATTGATGTCAATCTCAGAACAGACATGAATATTCTTTCATCTCTTTTTCTTCCCACATATCTCCATCTCCAAATGATTTCCTATTTTCTATGCAAAACAGAACACCTTTTTTTAAAGAAATTCAGTTTTAAAGCTAGTAATATAAACTGGGTTCTGCTAGGTCGTTGTGTCCAAGTCATCTGTTTTGTATTGGTTAATATTATTTCTTTCAGATGACAGGAAATGCAATTCAAACTGGCTTAAACAACAACACAAAAAATTTTATTGCCTCATGTAACTGAAATGTCCAGCTGTAAATTTTCAGGTACAGCTTGATCCAAAGCCCCAAATATTGTCAACAGGACTTATTTTCTCTACATGCCTTGGCTCTAAATATACTCTACAGGCTTTGTTCTCAGGCCCCAGACTTTTAGGTTTAAGTCCAACAGGGAAGAGTCTCTGCTTCTCTTTCACTGGCCCCAGGAAGCATCACATTGTATCCCAATGACTTTGGGTGCTCATCACTTAGCCATCACTATGTGCTGCAGAATGTTCTATTTCATTTGTTCAGACTTGATCCACCACCTGCCTGTCCTAACCTTGAAATTAGAGATAGAATTCCCTGTGAAAAATTTGGATACTTTCTCAAAAGGAAATGACAGAACCATTTTATATAGCTACCAGATGAAGAATACGTGGGAAATTCACACATATGTATGTATCTTCACTATGAATCACACAGCTATAAGGCGTTTACAGAATCATACATGACCATATTTATATGAAAATGAGAAGAGGAAAGATATATGCATTTGAATGCAGAGTTGCAAAGAATAGCGAGGAGAGATAAGAAAGACATCCTCAGTGATCAGTGCAAAGAAATAGAGGAAAAGAATAGAATGTGAAGGACTAGTGATCTCTTAAAGAAAATAAGAGATACCAAGGGAACATTTCATGTAAAGATGGCCAAAATAAAGGAGAGAAATGGTATGGACCTAATAGAAGCAGAAGATATTAAGAAGAGATGGCAACGATACACAGAAGAACTATACAAAAAAGATCTTCATGACAGATAACCATGATGGTGTGATCACTCACCTAGAGCCAGACATCCTGGAATGTGAAGTCAAGTGAGCCTTTGGAAGCATCACTACCTACAAAACTAGTGGAGGTGATGGAATTCCAGTGGAGCTATTTCAAATCCTAAAGTGTGATGCTGTGAAAGTGCTGCACTCAATATGCCAACAAATTTGGAAAACTCAGCAGTGGCCACAGGACTGGAAAAGGTCAGTGTCATTCCAATCCCAAAGAAAGGCAATGCCAAAGAATGCTCAAACTACCACACAACTGCACTCACCTCACACACTAGCCAAGTAATGTTCAAAATTCTCCAAGTCAGGCTTCAACAGTATGTGAACTATGAAATTCCAGATGTTCAAGCTAGATATAGAAAAAGCAGATGAACCAGAGATCAAATTGCCAACATCTGTTGAATCATAGAAAAAGCAAGAGAGTTCCAGAAAAACATCGACTTCTGCTTTATTGAGTACACCGAAACCTCTGACTTACTGTATCACAACAAACTGTGGAAAATTCTTAAAGAGATGGGACTGTTAGTCCAACTTACCTGGCTCCTGAGAAATCTGTATGCAAGTCAGAAGCAACAGTTAGAACTGGACATGCAACAACAGACTGGTTCCAAATCGGGAAAGGAGTATGTCGGGGCTGTATATTATCATTCTGGTTATTTAACTTATGTGCAGAGTACATCATGTGAAATGCTGGGCTGGATGAATCACAAACTGGAATCAAGATTGCCAAGAGAAATATCAATAACCTCAGATATACATATGGCATCACCCTTATAGCAGAAAGTAAAAAGGAATTAAAGAGCCTCTTGATGAAAGTGAAAAAAGAGAGTGAAAAAGTTGGCTTAAAACTCAGCATTCAGAAAACTATGATCATGGCCTTAGGTCCCAACACTTCATGACAAAAAGGTGGGGAAACAGTGGAAACAGTGAGAGATGTTATTTTGGGGGGCTCCAAAATCACTGCAGATGGTGATTGCAGCCATGAAATTAAAAGACGCTTTCTCCTTGGAAGAAAAGCTATGACCAACCTAGACATCACAAGCAGAGACATTAGTTCGCCAACCAACAAAGGTCTGTCTTGTCAAAGCTATGGTTTTTCCAGTAGTCATGTATGGATGTGAGACTTGCACTATAAAAAATGCTGAGTGCTGAAGAATCGATGCTTTTGAACTGTGGTGTTGGAGAAGACTTCTGTGAGTCCCTTGGACTGCAAGGAGATCAAACCAGTCAATCCTAAAGGAAATCAGTCCTGAATATTCATCGGAAGGACTGATGCTGAAGCTGAAGCTCCAATACTTTGGCCACCTGATGCGAAAAACTGATTCATTGGAAAAGACCCTGATGCTTGGAAAGATTGAAGGCAGCAGGAGAAGGGGAGGAAAGAGATGAGATGTTTGGATGGCATCACCGACTCAATGGACATGAGTTTGAGCAAGCTCTGGCAGTTGGTGAATGGACAGGGAAGCCTGGCATGCTGCAGTCCATGGGGTCACAAGGAATTGGACATGACTGAGTGACTGAACTGAACTGATATTTACATCATTTACTCTTACCTTTTGGTTACATAAGCAAGAAAAATATTATGCAATGTAACTCCAGAAGATCAATTTCTCTAACTGAAGAACATTTAATTTTCTTTATTAGATATGCTTTTTTTCCTCCAAAGAGTTGAAGATAAAATGCAAAGCATAGAATTACTGATTTTGTGTTTATCTTACATGTTCACATAGGTAGGTCAAAGTTCATTGTATATGTTTCAGATTATCCCTTAGTTGAAATATATTACATATTCAAATTTTCTCACTTTCAAAATTAGCAGAGTAAAGAAATAGTTAAATTTTTGTTCTAAGAAACATCAAGAGGAGAGTGGGAGGGATACACTCTGTGCACTAAAATTATTATGGTAGGAATTCAAACCCAAAAGGTCAATTCTTACACTATTTGGAAAAATAACTTGTAGAAGTAGGGAAAAAAAAAAAAAAAACCTGCGGCTGGAGAAGGATTCTCAAAGGTATGAGTTGGTCTTGGTTCTACCACTTCCTATCTGACTTTGATGGGCTTCCCCAGTGTAGTGGTAAAGAACATGCCTGCCAATTCAGGAGATGCAGGTTTGATCCCCGGGTTGGGAAGATCCCCTGGAGTAGAAAATGGCAACCCACTCCAGTATTCTTGCCTAGAAAATCCTGTGGACAGAGAAGCCTGGTGGGCTACAGTCGATGGGATCTCAAAGAGTAAGACACAATTGAGCATGCACACGTGAATCTTACATTGATGAGTTACTGAACGTCTCTGGGCTTCTGTTTTCTTGTTTGTGAAACTGGAATAGTAAGATCCACCTCTCTTGTATTGGTAACAAATATATGTGGCAAAATAATACCGAAGGTAATCATTGCTCCAATTCCTCAGGTAAAGGCAGAAGAAATGATGATCGGAACAAAGAAAAGTTTAAACAAAATCATCTAGACACAAAAATAAGTTCAATGTAAAATTATGAAATTTATCCTCTTATGCTTTCTTTCTCCAAATCTTTTACTCAAGAAATGATATCGACTCTTGTTCACAGATGTCGTTCTCCCTACTTTACTTAATTCTGCCAGTATTTTTCTTTTCACTAAGTTGAAGTTAAGCGTACCTGATAACAGAATCTACTCCAAGAACGTGGATAACTTTCCCACCTGAAAGTGCAGTAAATATTCAAATTACTCAAACAGTTATCTAAAGTCTTTGTGTCCCAGTTTTCAAATCATATATAAGAGTGTTGGGTGTATTTGGGCAGGTGAAAGGTTAAATGAAAGCAACAGCAAAATATCTGGTCATCTCGTCAACACTGATGAGAATGTCAGAATAATTGTAAATTATTTTTTGAATTAATACTTTCTCTTACCTCCCTTGAGACTATTTTGAGCATGTCCATGTTATGAATTATTAATTGGTTAACATATCAATAAGAATTTATTTGAGGGTTCAATTCTCTAAGCTTTTTGCAAAATCAGTTGGATTCAAGTTTCATGGTGCACCTTTCCTAGCAAATATACAGATGAAATGGGTAGGTCAAAAATATTTTACCAGTGACTTTTATGATTATTAAAGTACTGGAAAACTTATTTGACAACTCATTTCTTTTTCATAAAGATATCTAATCTTTTCTTTGAAAGTAGAGTCTCTTTGCCTCATAACCACAAAGACTGAGAGAAATCTTGTTTTATCCCCAGGTCTTCAAATTAGGATGTATTTTTATGAATGTGGTTCTTAAAACTACACATGTGTTTAACTTGGTTTTTGATTTCACAGTCTAACAATTTAAGCCATGACTGATAAATGCATAAAATATTGTTAATATAATCTAATGCCATTCTACTTTTTATGTATAGAAAACTATAGAAATGTATAGAAAAATATTTTTTCCAGGTCACACAGAAATAATACATCCACACGTTGACACTAGTCCTCCATGTGCTCTTGTACAATGTCCTGTGCTCCCCACTACACCCCCCCTACACACACACACATACAGCTTAAAGCTTTTCCTGCTAAGATTTTCCTCCTCTAAAGTAAGAGAATAAGACTCAAAAGCTTCCATATTTTTTTGCCTCTTCTGCTATGTATTCAAATATTCTGTCCTGCCGCATCAGTGTTTTTCCTTTTTCCATTTTCATTTACTCCCAATAATTTTCTGTGTGAGATTTCTACATGCTTTAACATTGAATTTGAACATGATATTCATAAATGGTACAATTATTAATATTATTGGTTTTATAGATTTGGTAATTGAGTCTTGCAAATGTAGTTTGATAAAATGAGAGAATTAATATTTGATATAAAAACATAACTAATGATTTTGTCAGAAGTTCCTAGAAAGCATGACCGCAATGAATCATGAGATACTCAATATTTTATAAGTTTCCAGTGAGAAAATATTATTTTGTATTATATCTATATACAATTTTAACCTCTTTTAAACACTCTTTAATGTATTTGTTTAATTCCAATTTTTCCAATTATACTATGGGCCAAGGGCTAGAATCATACTTAGCTTTTTTGCTGTGGCATATAAGTGTCTGACTTACACTTGTTTGTAATTTAGTCATTAAGTCTTGTCCAACTCTCTTGTGACCCCCTGAACTGTAGCCTACCAGGCTCCTCTGTCCAAGAGATTTCCCAGGCAAGAATACTGGAATGGGTTGCCATTTCCTTCTCCAGGAGATCTTCCCAACCCAAGAATTGAACCCATGTCTTCTGCATTGGCAGGCGGACTCTTTACCACTGAGCCACCAGAGAAACCTCTGACATGTACTAGGTACTTGCTAAATGTTGGTTGGTTAGTGACTAAATCTTTTAAAAATTGAAAACAAAGAGAGCTTGCACTTTTAACATCCCATCTTATAATTTATAAATTTTATAAATTTATCACTTGGTGACAAAAGTTCTTCCTAACACAGAAATTGGGTTATTTCATACCCCTATTTATATGTAAAAATGTTATCTCTTTATTCTAACATTCAGAATAATTACCAGATCATTTTAAATCTCCCTTTATCCAATCTTTATCCTCCACAATATTTTCCCCCACACTTCCTTGCCTCTCTATTTCTGCTGTTATTACCTTGGCTTACAATTTTATCCTCCTACTGATGTCTTACAAAACTTCATGGTACAACTTATTATATCATTCAAAACTGCCAGCCAGCTCAAAACTGCAACCTTGAATAGTGAAAAAAATCACACCATTTAAGATATTCTGACTATGTTATGATCCAGAGACTAACTGAAGAGGAAATGGGCTTAAGAAATATTCCTTTATTTTTATTGTCTCAGTTCTAATGAAGACATCTACAGTACCTTTTGTTCAAACATCGATGATTAGTAAACACTATGTTGCATCCCTCTGAAATTAGGGACTATGGAAACAGGGGAGCCAAAGATCATAGCTGAGGCAGAGTTCTGATATGCAGTTACACTACTGCATAAATTCTCTATTTGAAGATCTGATTCCTGATACATACACAGGACTAGTCAAGTAATGGAACTAGTCAAAGACAAGAACTAGTCAAGACAAGAACTAGTCAAATCATTCACAGCTTATCAACAACCTTCATAACTGGAGCCATAGATCCTGAACGGTAAAGGCTGTAACTAAGCTATGCAAATCTTATGATTTGCTCATTTATGTGTTCTTAATCACAAGAATTTTCATCTTTTTACTTCACTATGGCTCTTTTTCTATTCTTTTCAGCTTCTTTAAATTCTGTGCTTTCTACTTTAAAAAATGTTTCCTTTTGCATTGTGTTGGGTCCTCTTTCACTGAAATGCTATCACAACTTTGCTTAATATGTAATACAAAGACGTGACTTGACAAAATATCTTGAGAGTCACAGAATTAAGTGGTTAAGAGAATGTGTTTTGTAGTCATACAGACCTTGCATAAATTTTGCAGTGACACTTTCCTGCTATGAATAGATGAATTTCTTAACTGCTCTGAGTCCCAGTTTTCTCCACAGAAATCTGAGGATAGTAGATATACATACCTGATAGCGTTGTTGCCAAAAGCTGCTGAAAATTCTTTGTAAAAAATGGCGATTCAAAAAAAAAAAAAAATAGGGATTCATCATCATGGGGATATAGTCTGGTATTGTGGGCACCAGACAAGGCTATGCTACTAGCAGCATGACTAAAAGGATCACTCATCTGTTTTAATAATCAACACCATTAACTCTATATTGGCAATAAAATTAAACATTATTAATCTGATTCGTATCATTGGTGTAAAGATTAGGAAAGAGCAAAAGCTAATAGTTTAATCTGAATATTTTTATTATCACACAGTTATATTATTTTTAGTTATAATAATTTGTTGAGTCAGATGCTGATAATTTTGATTTACTAGCCCCAAGAATCATGAGAAATAAACTTCCATTGTTTAAGCTAAGTGTAGGACACAAAATGGAAAAAGATGATGTCTTTATATAGGGAGTTTTCACATGCCATTGTCTTAAATATGATGTGGCTTCAAACATGGAGGGATAAATACAGGAATTAGTGCCCAGGAAATAATAAACAAAAATCCGATAATAAATGCTTACATCTAGTAGTAATAGATGCATGAGTTAAAAAGGGAGCAAGATGATAATGACAGCATTATCTTGGAAACAACTAGCTCATTTTAGGTGACCAATTCTCAGGAAATCACCCTATTCTATTTCATAATTAACATTCATGTTCTATATCTCCTCTAAAAGTTTCAAATATTATACACAATTCTAAAAACAATAGGAAGTTGCTGATTAAATATTATTTTCTAATTACTATGTCAATGTGAAATATATGAGGTATTTTACATTTGAAGGGAAAAAACCCCATAAATCTTGATCTCAAGGAATATTTTTCCTTGGAAGTCTCTACCTGCAAACACACAGAAGATCTTTAAAATTAATCTGAGTGATATCCCTGCTATGTGATAAAATCTGCAAAACTGTCACTCTCCTCTTCTTTCAACTTACATCTGAAACTGAATTTTCTGACTATTCATCACCATGAATTTATTCCTGTCACTGGATTTTAGTCGTATTTTTATTCCCATGCTCACTATTAGCAGTTTTTTTTTTTTAATTTAAACACAGTAACATAATAATTACCTGAGCAGAAAGGCAACTAAATGGTATCATGCCCTTTTTTTGTCACAACAAGTTATGCATTGCTTTTGGTTTAGATGTAAAATTTGGCACATACAGGCAAACAAAGAACAAAGAAGCATGTTGTTGGAATCAGTTTTACATTGCCCTCTAAGGACGGTCTTTGAGGTATAAGCTTATAGAAAGCTTTCTTACTGAGAGTTTTACGCATTCCCTCCTGCTGTTTTATCCCCTCCATTGGCTTATACACTAGAATCATTGTGGAGTTCTATTTACAGAAATTCAGTTGTGTTATTAGGCTCAAACCATGACTCTTTCATATTTGAAATGTTGCATTTATTTCCACAATAAGCTATTTACATCAAAATCTATAAAATTAAAGAAAAGTTATTTAGAGATTTCAAATGACTCAATGTAGTAGGAATCCTGAACCACATTAAACTGCTACAAGTTGGTCAGGTTTGCATCTCTCCTCATCTCAGTGACTTGCTTCTGCATGGAGTGTCTCTAAAGAACAGAAAGACACCACATTAACAGATGTGAGAAAGTGTGAGTTTGGATAGAATGAAGACATATCACAAGAAATATGGGCAAGATGCCCAGCATTCTGCAGAAACACCTGAATTCTGTTTTCTTTGCAATATGTAAAGTTTCCATGTCCAGTGGATTCCCTTATGATTTAAACTTAAGTAGAATATAAGAAATATTCCAGTTAGTTTGATGGCTTTCCTATTGTGTCTGTAAGCTTCGTGAGGTCAGAAACTGTATTAGTTTTTCCTGATTTATTTTGTCATAACAAATACTCCCCAAATTTCACTGGCTTAAAAAAAGGTTTTTTATTTGTTCACACTGTATGCAAGCTGTGTGTCAGCTGAGGCTCTGCTCCACATGTATTCATTCTGGAATCCAAATGGAACAAGCAACCACTATCTGCATCATGTCATTCTCACTGCACAGAGAAAGGAAATAATGGTTAAAACTGCATGGTTCTTAACATCCCTTCTTGGCAATGACAAACATCACTTTTCCTTCTATGCCATTGGTCACAGCCAAGAACATGGGCAACCTTGATGTCACTTAAAACAAGAAATGATATTTTCCTAGTTAGATGTACACTGAAAATCATATGAGAATGAGTAAGGATTACATTCCTCTTAGAGGAAGTTGTTGTTCAGTTGCTAAGTCATGTCTGACTCTTTTGTGACACCATGGGCTGTGACCCACCAGGCTCCTCTGTCCATGGGATTTCCCTGGAGTGGGTTGCCATTTCCTTCTCTAGGAGACCTTCAAACCCACGTCTCTTGCAGGCAGATTCTTCACTGCTGAGCCACCAGGGAAGCCCTCTTAGAAGGAGGGCATCAAATAACTAGAAATGATAATACGATTTAACAAAACGTAGTTTGGCATTCACTACTACATGCCTTGAATCTAGGACAGTTTCCATTATTTTTGTTATTGTTTAGTTGCTAAGTCATGTCTGACTCTTTTGTGACTCTATGTGACCCCATGAGGCTTCCCTGTCCACGGAATGTCCCAAACAAGGATACTGGAGTGGATTGCCATTTTCACCTCCAGGGCATCTTCCCAACCCAGAAATCAAACCTGTATTGCCTGAGTTGGCAGGCAGATTCTTTATCACTGAGTCCCCAGGGAAGCCCTTCAGTCTTCTAATAGCACCGTTACTGAACTCGGGTTTGGCTGCTCACTGCTTAAACACCAATACTCTAGGGACAAGTGTTGGCAGGAAAAGAAAGATTACTTTATTTAGGAGGCTTACAACTGGGGGAGAAGATGGACTCCTGTCCAAAAGTCACCTCCCACCGGTAGATCAAACGGGAAGAGCTTTCAAGGAGAGTTTCAAAGGTGTACACACGGAGGGAGGAGACTATGTATAGAACAGCATAGTTAGCTTAGACGAACTGTTCATCTTGCAGTTGTCCATGTGGTGTTCTGCTCAGTGTCATCTTGATTGTTTTAAGTACAGTTAATCTTTAGTCCCAGGTTGATTTTTCCCATTTTCATGAGGCCATTTCTTGGAATCGTGCAAGATGGAGCAGCTCATTTCATGGCTACTGTCTGAGAATCATGTAGTTAACTTCTTCCAATTGGTTAGAACCTTGGTCTCTACAAAACAAAGGATATGCATCATATGGGTATCTGAGCTATATCCTGTGTTTTACAGATAGTCCTTGAGGAGGAACTAAAGCTCCCTGACTCTGCTTTATGGATGAACTATGATTATTTTGTCCTATTTGAATGTGTGTGTGTGTGTGTGTGTGTTAGTTGCTCAGTTGTGTCCAACTCTTTGTGACCCTGATGGACTGGAGCCCACCAGGCTCCTTTGTCCATGGGATTCTCCAGGCGAAACTACTGGAGTGGCTTGCCATTTTCTTCTATTTACTTGAATATTTCCCTTTATTTCTGTTTTTTTTTTTTTCATTTTTCTAATTAAATTATTTATTTATTTATTTATTGGAACTAGAGGAAGGCCTAGGAAGCTTAAGTTATTCTACAAACAAGAGTCAGGTGGAGAACATGAGGAGGTGGGGGGCTATCCCAGGAAGGCCTCATAGGGTCCTTCTCGGTTTCAGTACTTCATTCATTCACTAGGTATTCAGACATTAATTTATCAACTTGACAATATATGCCTGGAATACACTAGATGTTAAGGATACTGTATTGAAGAAACATTAATTCCTGGAATCATAAGAACAATACAGAGATCCTGTTTCAAGTATATTATAGGGAGAGAGAATACCAGGTGCTTGAATGAGTTTGAGGAAGAGCAAGGAGACTAGGGAAGTTAGAGCTGAAGCAGACAAAGGGGATGTGGTACGAGATGCAGTCAGGAAAATATCCGTTCACCAAAATTTGCAGCAAAGATAGGCCTTTACACATACACATTTTTTTTTTTTTATGAGTAGGAAATCATTGGAAAACTTTGTGGAGTGACATGATCCGACTTACATTTTAAGGATCATTCTGGATGCAATGCAGAATAACTTGTGGTTGGGTGGGAGAAGGGAAACTAGTTATGAATCTGTAACGAAGTAGATGAAAGATGGCAATGATTCATGCCATGGGGAAGAAGTGCTGGTGGGAAGAAATGGTTTGATTCCAGATATATTTTAAAGCTAAAACCTATTGAATTTCATTGTAGTTTAGATGTGGAGTATGAGACAAGAGATACCAAAGATAACCCATAATGAAAGCATCACTACGAACAAAGCTAGTGGAAGTGATGGAATTCAAGTTGTGCTGTTTCAAATCCTGAAAGATGATGCTGTGAAAATGCTGCACTCAATATGCCAGCAAATTTGGAAAACTCAGCAGTGGCCACAGGACTGGAAAAGGTCAATTTTCATTCTAATCCCTAAGAAAGGCAATGCCAAAGAATGCTCAAACTACCACACAGTTGCACTCATATCACACGCTAGTAAAGTAATGCTCAAAATTCTCCAAGCCAGGCTTCAGCAATATGTGAACCATGAACTTCTGGATGTTCAAGCTGGTTTCATAAAAGGCAGAGGAATCAGAGATCAAATTGCCAACATCCATTGGATCATGGAAAAAGCAAGAGAGTTCCAGAAAAAAACATCTATTTCTTCTTTAATGACTATGCCAAAACTTTGACTGTGAGGATCACAATAAACTGTGGAAAATTCTGAGAGAGATGGGAATACCAGACCACCTGACCTGCTTCTTGAGAAACCTATATGCAGGTCAGAAAGCAACAGTTAGAACTGGACATACAACAACAGACTGGTTCCAAGTAGGAAAAAGAGCACATCAAGGTTGTATATTGTCACCCTGCTTATTTAACTTATATGCAGAATACATAATGAGAAATGTTGGGCTGTAAGAAGCACAAGCTGGAATCAAGATTGCCAGGAGAAATATCAATAACCTCAGGTATGCAGATGACCCCACCCTTATGGCAGAAAGTGAAGAGGAACTAAAAAGCCTTTTGATGAAAGTGAAAGAGGAGAGTGAAAAAGTTGGCTTAAAGCTCAACATTCAGAAAACGAAGATCATGGCATCTGGTCCCATCATTTCATGGGAAATAGATGGGGAAACAGTGGAAACAGTGTCAGACTATATTTTGGGGGGCTCCAAAGTCACTGCAGATGGTGATTGTAGCCATGAAATTAAAAGACGCTTACTCCTTGGAAGGAAAGTTATGACCAACATAGATAGCTTATTCAAGGGCAGAGACATTACTTTGCCAACTAAAGTCCGTCTAGTCAAGGCTATGATTTTTCCAGTGGTCATGTATGGATGTGAGAGTTGGGCTGTGATGAAAGCTGAGCGCCAAAGAATTGACGCTTTTGAACTTTGATGTTGGAGAAGACTCTTGCGAGTCCCATGGACTGCAAGGAGATCCAACCAGGATTCATGTCAATGTATGTCGAAACCAATACAGTATTGTAAAGTAAAATAAAGTAAAAATAAAAATTTAAAAAAAAAATAAAATAAAATAAAGGAGATCAGTCCTGGGTGTTCATTGGAAGGACTGATGCTAAAGCTGAAACTCCGATACTTTGGCCATCTCATGCAAAGTGTTGACTCATTGGAAAAAACCATGATGCTGGGAGAGATTCGGGGCAGGAGGAGAAGCAGACAATAGAGGATGAGATGGCTGGATGGCGTCACTGATTCGATGGACATGAGTTTAAGTAAACTCCTGGAGTTGGTGATGGACAGGGAGGGCTGGTGTGCTATGATTCATGGTGTTGGGAATAGTCAGACATGTCTGAGCAAACTGAAGTGAACTGAGGTTACCCAAAACTTCTACTCAACTTGAGGACAAGTCAGAGGTCTCCATAACCCCATCCTCGAGTTCGATAATTTGCTGAAACATCTCATAGAATCCAGGGAAAATAGTTATTTACTGTTATGTTGTTACTGTAAAAGTTATATCAAAGAATGCAAATGAACTGACAGATGAAAAGATATATATAGAACACAGTCTGAAAGGATCCCAAGTACAGGAGCTTGTGACCCTGGAGAGTCAGACTGTGTCACTTTCCCAGCATATAGAAGTGTTCTCAATCTGGAAGGTCGCTGAACCACTTTTGGTTAGGGTTTCTAATGAAGGCTTCATTATATAAACATAACTGATTAAATAATTGGTTATTGGTTATTAACTCAACTTCCAGTCCATCATACCCCTGGAGGTTAAGGGTAGACTCAAAATTTCCACTCCTCTAAACACATAATTGGTCACCCTGGCAACCAGCTCTTCATCCTTAGAAGCTTTACAAAAAGTCACCCCTTTAACATACTTAGATACAGTTGAAAGGGGCTTCTTATAATAGCAAAAGACACTTATTTTAATTTAATGCTACAGATCTGGTTCAAGAGCCAAGAACAAAACTATGTATAACAGAATATGTGCCTATTGCTCTTATGGCTTAAGAAAGAACAAGTTTTAGGAGCTCTAGGCAGGAGTTGAGTTGAAGACCAAACTATATATTGCTTATATTACAGTAACCTTGGAGTATTAGTTAACCTCTCTGAGTCTTCTGTAAAACAAGGCAAAATGGTAATAATGCATACATTACTGAGTCCAGGTGCATACTGCTCACTGCTCTAAGGACAATAAACTAAAAAGTCAGTCATCATGTAAAGGAATAGTGATGTTATTTGAAAAGCCAGTAGACCAAGAAGATGGCAGAGTGGTGTCCCAAAGTCTCATCTTCCCTGAGTTAGAATTCAGGCTTCTGTTATACTAAAAGAGGAGAGGGTGTGGCTGGTTTTGGGAACTTCTTGGGCTGGTCAGACCTGGAGGGAATGTGGTCGTCCTCTGTTCTTGCAGCTGTGCACATAGGTCTGGTCACGGTGTTGCTGTCAACCTCCAAAAATATAAATATTATTCTCTGGTCTGCAACTTTTTAATCTCTATATGAATGAAAAAGATTATACCTTTAAAGTCAAGCCTGGGAAGAAAAGCCTTGAGAAAGGGCTGCTATGTATATTTCATGCTATAGACAACACGTACTTTACAAAGATGCAGAACTGGCATGACTAAACACAGGCAACAGAGCACAAAGATTGGGCCTCTGGGAATAGATCCAATATGGAGTCAGGTCTGTTCTTCTCTGTTACACGTACTATGTAAAGTAGTTCATCCTGACATGTGATTATCAGCTGATATCTAGTTGCTTTTATTGGTTATTTAAATTTTAATTAAATTGGTATCTCTTTACAATTCTGTTCCTGAGTGACCTCAGGTGAGTTAACTAAGGTTTGATATTTAATTTATATTTAAACACTTAATGAGACAATTAATATACACTGTCCCTCAAGCCTCTGCCATTCTATGATTTCATGAGGCCATTACCCAAGTCTCTCAGGCTATTTGTTGCTCTAGCATGTTAATTGTTCTTTGCTTAAAACCAGCATTCATGTACAGAAGATTTAGTACATAGAATTTTGCTTGAAGTTACTGGACTCCCAAAATTTCTGCCATCTTCCATGCTTTACTTGTATTCTCAATCCACAAATAAACTCTTGAAAGCTAAAGAATCCAGTGTGATAAATACTACTCTCAAGTGGTTATTTAAATTATTAAGATTAAGTAAAATACAAAATTTAGATTCTCACCTGGACATGACACATTTCCAATGTTCAGTATTCACATTAAGGAGACAGAAGCTTGCCATCATTGCAGAAAGTTCTATTTGACAGTGTCGCTGCTCTAAAATTATTCATGAGATATGACAACTCTTTTTACTATGGCACATAAAGTTCTGATCTGTGGGGATAACCTCTAATCTTTTATTTCTTCTCAGCTCAAGATCTATGCTCTTAGGTTGCAATATGAGAAAATTCTATCTTGCTTTCTCTACTATATCTAGCCTCAGATGTCTATAGCTATAAAATAACATATCTGTATCTGTGTCTATATTTGTATCTAATCTATACCTATAAATAGCCAACATCATTTAGAAGACTTGTGCCATAAATGACTTTAAGTACACCATGCACTCATTATTTGCAGAAAAGGAAACTACAAGTCACATTTGTCTCACTGTTTTTAGTGGAATAGCCAGGAATATATAGGAACCGATTGTATGTGCAGTTCTTCACGTGTATAGTGTATACCACTTCACATTCTTAGAATATGCCAGGTTTTCTAGGAGTAACTTTCCTATAGATCATACCATCTCTTCTTTATTTAACCATGATGAATAATTTGCAAATTAAGATCAGGAAAAAAAACCTGATTTACATTTGTGGTGGACCATGAATATAAACCTAATGAAAGAATGCTAATGAATGTTGTTAATGAAATATACTTTGCCTGTTTAATAAAATCAAAGCTTTTTCATTGCTGTTTTTCAATCTTAAGCCTAATATCTAATACATATTATATAGTAGAATATATCTTAAAGTTATAGCTATATTGTTCTAAGAAAAATACAGTTCCATTTATATTTTTGGTATATGTTTCTTTTATTGGTAATGGAAACTAATCAAAGATTTGTTTCCTTGAATATCAGTTCTCTCCCAAATTTCTGTCTATCTAATGAATTAAGTAAATCATTGAAGAAATTCCATGAAAACATCCCATTTATTTCAAACCATAATAGACACTAGATTCATGGTCAGATCTCCATCCTAGTTGGGGGCATTTATTTTCTTCTGCAGCAGAACAATACAGGTTGTTGTTCCTGTTGTTTAGTCACTAAGTTATTTCTGACTCTTTGCAACCCCATTAACTGCAGCCCACCAGGCTTCCCTGTCGTGCGCAATACCGTGGAGTTTGCTTAACTCATGCCCATTGAGTCAGTGATGCTATCCAACCATCTCATCCTCTGCCTCCCCCTTCTCCTCTTGCCCTCAATCTTTCCCAGCATCAGAGTCTTTTCCAATGAGTCTGCTCTTTTGCATCTGGCTGTCAAAGTACTGGAGCTTCAGCTTCAGCATCAGTCCTTACAATGAGTAGTCATGGTTGATTCCCTTTAGGATTGACTGGTTTGATCTCCTGCTGTCCAAGGGACTCTCAGGAGTTTTCTCTAGCACCACAACTCAAAAACATCAATTCTTCGGCTCTCAGCCTTCTTTATGGTCCAACTCTCATATCCATATGTGACTATCAGAAAAACCATAGCCTTGAATATACAGAACTTGGTTGCCAAAGCAAGGTCTCTGCTTTAGCAAGCATCTTTTAAGTTTATGGTGCAGTCACCACCCACGGACTTTGGAGCCCAAGGGAATAAACTCTGTCACTGTTCTACTTTTCCCATATATTTGACATGAAGTGATGGTACCCGATGCTATGATATTAGATTTTTTAGTTTTGAGTTTTAAGCCAACTTTTCACTCTCCTCTTTCACCCTCATCAAAAGGCTCTATAGTTCCTCTTCACTTTCTACCATTAGAGTGGTATCATGTGCATATCTGAGGTTGTTGATATTTCTTCCAGCAATCTTGATTCCAGCTTGTGCATCATCCAACCTGGCATTGCTCATGATGTACTCTGCATATAAGTTAAATAAACAGGTGACAATATACAGCTTTGATGTACTCCTTTCCCAGTTTTGAACCAATTTGTTGTTCCATGTCTGGTTCTAACTGTTGCTTCCATGCCTGCATACAGGTTTTTCAGGAAGCAGGTAAGGTGGCCTGGTATTCCTATCTCTTTAAGAATTTTCCAGTTTGTTGTGATCCACACAGTCAATGGCTTTAGCATAGTCAATGAAGAAGAAGTAGATGTTTTTCTGGAACTCTCTTGCTTTTTCCATGATCCAGCTGATATTTGCAATTTGTTCTCTGGTTCATCTGTTTTCTCTAAATGTGGCTTGTACATCTGGAAGTTCTTGGTTCATGTACTGTTGAAGCCTAGATTGAATGGTTTTGAGCATTATGTTGCTAGCATGTGAAATGAGTACAACTGTATGGTAATTTGAACATTCTTTGGCATTACCTTTCTTTGGGATTGGAATGAAAACCAACCTTTTCCAGTACTGTGGCCACTGCTGAGATTTCCAAATTTGCTGGCATATTGAGTGCAACACTTTCATAGCATCATCTTTTAGGATTTGAAATAGCTCAGCTGGAATTCCATCACCTCCACTAGCCTTGTTCAGAGAAATGCTTCCTAAGGCCCTCTTAACCTCACCAGAACAATATAGGTAGATACTGGAAATAAAAATATTTCAGTTGCATTAGTAAAAATATTGTTTAAAGAAAAAAATATTTGTCTCCTTACAAAAGATTAAAAATATTATTTTGTTGTGTTTGTTTTTGCTTACTTAGAATAATCTTCACCAGAAAGATGGATGTTTATCTCTTCTTCCTTATGTCCATACATAGATGACTTTTAGAAGTTAAGCACTTATATGAGGAGCAGCATACTGGAGTGGTTTAAAGCATTCATTAATAGAAGTCAGCCTACCTCGGTTTGCCTACTAACTTCAGTGATCTTCTTGACCTTGAGTAAGTAATCTAACCTCTCTGCAACACAGTTTTTTTATTTAAAGGATGGGAATAATAATTATCTTATCTGAATAGAGTAACTAAATTATAAATTAATTTATAATTAGAGGGTTTATAGATGTGCCTAGAGTAGTATGCTCTCCATGGTCAATCTCTAAATTAAACAAAGATGCTTATAAAAAAGTATACAATATTCCCATATGAATATATAAATTTATCTATTTTTAGTAGATAGTAAAAGGGGTCATCATTTTTTAATTGGATCAAAAATAATGCCTTATGTAAGTTTCTATTTTTGATTTCTTTATACAGTAAACTGTAAATAAACCATATAAGTTAAACGTGCTCTAGAGAAATTTTTACAGTTAAAGAACTTAAAGCTTTTGTGTTTTTTACATTTTCTAAGAAATAAGCAAATTATATTTATATTACTCAAAATAAAGAATTTTCATAAGTATTTTTGGTCCTTATACAAAATAATCAGGTGAGATTTTAAAGTGATATGATTGACCTCATCACTGATTAGCTGTTTACTGGAAAGTTATAATTATATTCAGAAGAAACCCAATACAGTAAACAATCTTAACTAAAAGCTAATTAGTTGGTAACTCTTAAATTCATATTTTGCAGTTACAGAGCTTATCTAATATTTCTTGTAGGAGTTTTTCATTTTAATTTTAAATTACTGCTGGCATCAGTGAACATTTGGACAGAGAAATGGAAATTACGCTACGTTTTTCAACAGAAGATGTAATATAGTGATTTAGTTTCACATTTGGAGGACTGATGAAGCAAAAGGAACATTAAAGTGACATAAAGGTAGTAACAGTAGGAAGTAGCTACCGGACATAGGAAGCAGCATTACTAGAATCTAAAAGCTTGGGGGTGGGCCAGACCAAGCCAGCACTCAGACCCTCATAGGAGGGTTGCTGGCTGGCTGATGCTAGTGACATAAGAGCTCAGAAGAAGGGCACTTAGAGTTGGGGCTTAGATCCTGATGAGGCAGCGTTGTTCAGCTTGTTGGATACCTGTGATAGGGCCTAATGAGCCTTGGGCTGAGAGTGATGAAAAGCTGGAACCAGTTACTGTCGCCTAGGTGAGGTACATTTGTTTGGGCTATGCTGACAGAAGCAGCAATAAGTGGAAAGAAGAAAGTCCCTTCTCTCTTCTTCCCGCTTCCAAAGTCCCTCTCCCTCCACATCTCCCTAGTGACAGAGAAAGATAAAGGAGAAATGTATTTTTTTTCAGAGTTCCAGCCTCAGTATAATGAGGCTGAGAACAAATGGATAAACAAAGGCTTTAACTGAAACACGATTAATAATTGGATGATTATGAATGTGAAAAAGTGAAAGTGAAGTCGTTCATTTGTGTCTGACTCTTTGTGACCCCATAGACTGTAGCCTACCAGGCTCCTCCATCCATGGGGTTTTCCAGGCAAGAATACTGGAGTGGGGTGCCATTTCCTTCTCCAGGTGAGCTTCCCAACTCAGGGGTTGAACCCAGTTCTCAAGCATTGTAGGCAGCTGCTTTACCATCTGAGCCACCAGGGACGTATTTTTCAGAGTTCCAACCTCAGTATCACAAGGCTGAGAACAGAAGGATAAACAAAGTTTTTATAACTGAAACTTTGAGATGATTATAATAATAAGATGGTTATGAATGTACACAATGCTAATGGCTCTCAATCCATCTCATGAAGCCCCCTCCATCCCTCTTCCCCTGTTTCTTTCCCTCTCTCTGTCTCCAGCTAAAGTACTGTGAACATTTCCTCTCACTTTCTCAAAAACCTTCTTGGTTTTCATGCTGAAAATACTATATCTCAAGAAACTCATTCCTTAGGCCTCAGCAAACTAAGATGTTTGGTCACCATACCCTAGAAATTAATATTTATTTTCTATTCAGTTCAGTCACTCAATTGTGTCTGACTCTGTGATTCCATGGACTGCAGCACACCAGGTTTCCCTGTCCATCACCAGTTCCCAGAGCTTGCTCAAACTCATGTCCATCGAGTCCTTGATGCCATCAAACCATCTCATCCTATGTCGTCCCCTTCTCCTCCTGACTTCAATCTTGCCCAGCATCAGGGCCTTTTCCAATGAGTCAGTTCCTCACATCAGGTGGCCATACTACTGGAGTTTCAGCTTCAGCATCAATCAGTCCTTCCAATGACTATTCATGACTGATTTCCTTTAGAATGGACTGGTTGGATCTCCTCGCAGTCCAAGGGACTCTCAAGAGTCTTCTCCAAGACCGCAGTTCAAAAGCATCAATTCTTCGCCACTCAGCTTTCTATACAGTCCAACTCTCACATCCATACATGACTACTGGAAAAACCATAGCCTTTACTAGAAGGACTTATTCAGCAAAGTAATGTCTCTGCTTTTTAATACACTATCTAGGTTGGTCATAGCTTTTCTTCCAAGGAGCAAGCGTCTTTTAATTTCATGATTTCAGTCACCATCTGCAGCGATTTTGGAGCCTAAGAAAATAAAGTTTATCACTGTTTTCATTGTTTCCCCATCTATGTGCCACGAAGTCATGGGACTGGATGCCATGAACTTAGTTTTCTGACTGTTGAGCTTTAAGCCAACTTTTTCACTCTCTTTTTTCACTTTCATCAAGAGGCTCTTTAGTTCTTCACTTTTTGCCATATGAATGGTGTCATCTGCATATCTGAAGTTATTGATATTTCTCCTGGAAATCTTGATTCCAGCTTGTGCTTCATCCAGCCCAGCGTTTCCCATGATGTACTCTGCATAGAAGTAAATTAAGCAGGGTGACAGTATACAGCCTTGATGTAATCCTGTCCCTATTTGAAACCAGTCTGTTGTTCCAATTTTAAGTACAAAATATAATTTTTATATTTTCTATTAAACTGTAAATAATCACAAAGGAATTACATAATCAAAAGAACAAAAAACATGTTTTGTTATAAATAGGTGTATACATCAGTAAGTTAGGCATACTAACCCAACCACTGCATATTTAAAATTTATTTTTACTGTGATTATTGGCCTAGGAAGGTACAGAAAACTTATGGTATAGAAGAGTGAAAGGAAATATTTTAATTCTGTTCTCATTTGAGTGAAACTGTGCATATTGTCACTACCTGATAGTTGGAACCAATGTCTCTACCACCATGAAGCCATAATCTGACAGATCACTGTATACTGAAAATCAGAGTGTTCTGGAACTGAATGTTGCAAGTTCTGAATCAGATGAATGTTGCAATTATCAGTGTAGGCAAAGAGTATATTGGTTACCACATTGTCCATGGATGCTCATCCTTTTCACTGTATTGAAAAATATCTGACAGAACTTACAAGTTCAGGGGTAACATGTTGACTTAAAATAGTAATGCTTTCTGTGGGAAGTGACGAGATGGTGCACCCTGCCTTGTCTGAGTCGTGATGAATATGTCATGGTACCATCCTCGTGTTGCGTGTCTGAGCTGTCACATGTCCTCCTTCACAAACATCTTTATGCCATTTTAAGCAATTTGAAGTCAAACAGCCTACTTTTCTTTCATAGTCAAATTATTTGTTGTCTTTGATCTTATTTCCCTTCAGAATATTTTTTGATGAAATTGATTCTGATCCACACAGTCAAAGGCTTTGGCATAGTCAATAAAGCAGAAATAGATGTTTTTCTGGAACTCTCTCGCTTTTTCCATGATCCAGAGGATGTTGGCAATTTGATCTCTGGTTCCTCTGCCTTTTCTAAAACGAGCTTGAACATCAGGGAGTTCACGGTTCACATATTGCTGAAGCCTGGCTTGGAGAATTTTGACCATTACTTTACTAGCATGTGAGATGAGTGCAATTGTGCGGTACTTTGAGCATCCTTTGGCATTGCCTTTCTTTGGAATTGAAATGAAAACTGACCTTTTCCAGTCCTGTGGCCGCTGCTGAGTTTTCCAAATTTGCTGGCATATTGAGTGCAGCACTTTCACAGCATCATCTTTCAGGATTTGAAACAGCTCAACTGGAATTCCATCACCTCCACTAGCTTTGTTCGTAGTGATGCTTTCTAAACATCTATTTCTGCTTTATTGACTATGCCAAAGCCTTTGACTTTGTGGATCACAAGAAAGAGTGGAAAATTCTGAAAGAGATGGGAATACCAGACCACCTAACCTGCCTCTTGAGAAATCTGTGTGCAGGTCAGGAAGCAACAGTTAGAACTGGACATGGAACAACAGACTGGTTCCAAATAGAAAAGGAGTATGTCAAGGCTGTATATTGTCACCCTGCTTATTTAACTTCTATGCAGAGTACATCATGAGAAATGCTGGTCTGGAAGAAACACAAGCTCAACTCAAGATTGGAGGAGAAATATCAATAACCTCAGATATGCAGATGACACCACTCTTATGGCAGAAAGTGAAGAGGAACTAAAAAGCCTCTTGATGAAGTTGAAAGAGGAGAGCGAAAAAGTTGGCTTAAGTCTCAACATTCAGAAAACGAAGATCATGGCATCCAGTCCCATCACTTCATGGGAAGTAGATGGGGAAACAGTAGAAACAGTGTCAGACTTTATTTTTTTGGGCTCCAAAATCACTGAGATGGTGACTGCAGCCATGAAATTAAAAGACGCTTACTCCTTGGAAGAAAAGTTATGAGCAACCTAGATAATATATTCAAAAGCAGAGACATTACTTTGCCAACTAAGGTCCATCTAGTCAAGGCTATGGTTTTTCCTGTGGTCATGTATGGATGTGAGAGTTGGACTGTGAAGAAGGCTGAGCACTGAAGAATTGATGCGTTTGAACTGTGGTGTTGGAGAAGACTGTTGAGAGTCCCTTGGACTGTAAGGACATCCAACCAGTCCATTCTGAAGGAGATCAACCCTGGGATTTCTTTGGAAGGAATGATGCTAAAGCTGAAGCTCCAGGACTTTGGCCACCTCATGCGAAGAGTTGACTCATTGGAAAAGACTCTGAAGCTGGGAGGGATTGGGGGCAGGAGGCGATGGGGACACAGAGGATGAGATGGCTGCATGCCATCACGGACTCGATGGACGTGAGTCTGAGTGAACTCCGGGAGATGGTGATGGACAGGGAGGCCTGGCGTGCTGCGATTCATGGGGTCGCAAAGAGTCGGACACGACTGAGCGACTGAACTGAACTGAACTGAAGCCTCATCAAGATCTAGTTTCTTACTACCTTCTCAAACTTGGTTTCAGCTACTCTGCTCATCCTCTGACATCTGGTAATACATGACCTAGTTCAAACTGAAATGTTGTATCCATTGAGATGAAGGCTAAGCTAGGGTAATTATAATAAAGAGACATAAATGTATTTTTCCCCATGGAATAGTTCAGCTAGTTTAGGCTAGTGAGACAGCTGCCCTCCTGAAGTCATCCAGGGATCCACATTCCTCCCTTCATGTATTCTGTCATTTATTAGACATCCATTCTTCTGCTTCACGGATTCCCTGGTGGCTCAGATGGTAAAAATCTGCCTGTAGTGCAGGAGACCCAGGTTCGAGTGCTCAATCAAGAAGAGCCCCTGGAGAAGGGAATGGTAACCCACTCCAGTATGCTTGTCTGGAGACTCTCATGGACAGAGGAGCCTGGTGGGCTACAGTCCATGAAGTCACAGAGTCAGATCATAACTGAGCGTCTAAGGGTACACACACAGACACACACACACACACGCACACACAGCTCTTCTGCATGGTCCAAATTGAGATGCATATTATTTTGCATTCCAGTCTGCAGGAGGAGGAAAATGAGCTAAAATCCAAGGCAGCTGTTTATCTTTGCTCAAGCGAAGAAGGTGCATCAATCAGTCTTCCAACCCTGGCCACTCATAGCTATAACGGAAACTGGGATCTCTAAATAACAGCAGCTAGGAAGCCATATCCTGAAGAAGAGGAAGAAAACAGATTGAGGGGTACCATCAGCAATGTGTCAGTGAAGCTTCTCATTTTATGGGAACTTAAAATTGCCTAAATGAATAGAATCAATTCCTTTATTTTCTATGTTTGATCATAATAATGTTATTGCACATCTCTCATCATATTATTTATTTCAATGTCTATTTCAAATAAGAGACTGCAAAACCCTTAAAATGAGGATAGAGGTTTCTTCATTTATGTGGTTCCTAACCCTTGCATGTGGTATATGATCACTTCATGGTACTGAATTAATTTGAATAGATTGATTGTGTTGTTGTGAAAACAAACTAGATACAGAGATTTTGACCCAACCTTGTTTTATAGGTGGAGATCCTAAGGCCCTAACACAATCAAATGACTTTCCCAAAATCTAGTTCATGATGAAACTAGGATTAGAGCAAACTATTTTATTTCTGGTTCAATTTTATTTAAGTAAGCCAAGAGACGGTACGGGTCTGCTCAGGCATGGAAACCATTCATTTAAAAAGTAAACACTCACCATTTGATTGACATTGTGTTTATTGTGTATTTTTCAATGTTAACATTCAAAGGCATCCTTCAGCGTCCTTATGCATCTTGACAATATGCATATGCTAATCCTCTGCTTAAATTGGCATCATTTTACAATGTCCAATTGGCCTCTTTCCAGTAAATATTGCCACCCTTAAACATCAAGCTGGTTCTTGATAGTCTTAAAACTGAGATTGTTATCATATGAAAAGAGCTAAAACAGTAAAAACTTTCTGATTTTTAATTAATAAGATGAATTTATTAGAACAGCTGAAATACACACAAATGATCGTGGAGGAATATGTATGGAGATGGTGCTGAAAATTATCAGAAAAAAGTTTTAGAAACTCAGTGTGAGTGACTACATTATAAATAGGTTCTAGAATCAGTACACTTTAGTCACACCTTGGCTGCACTGCTTAGTAGCTCCACACTTTCAGAAAGTCACTTGTTTTTTGCAAGTCTCAACTCCCACATTCCTAAAATGGGAGTAATTCCTTAAGAACAACTTTTTAGAATAATTGAGCTAACATTTTTCCTGGAAGGGAGGTGTTAGTCACTCAGTGTTAGTCACTCAGTCATGTCTGACACTTTGCGACCCATAAACTGTAGCCCACCAGGCTCCTCCATCCATGGAATTCTCCAGGCAATAATGCTGAAGGGAGTTGATATTCCCTCCTCCAGGGGATCTTCCCAAACAAGGGACTGAACCTGGGTCTCCTGCATAGCAGGCAGATTCTTTACAGTCTGAGCCACCAGGGAAGCCCTGGATAGATTAAGCAAATAATAAATGATAGTTTTATTACTATCAGTATAGATCTAAGTACCCTATAAAACATGACTGTAAGTAACATAAGTTAATGACATTGTTTTGTTTAAATAAGCTAATAACTCTGAAAAATGAAAGTGAAAGTCGCTCAGTAATGTCTGGCTCTTTGAGACCCCGTGGACTGCATATGGGTTGACATTCCGTTCTCCAGGGTATCCTCCCAACCCAGGGATCAAACCCAGGTCTCCCGCATTGTGGGCAGATTCTTTACCAGCTGAGGCACCAGGGAAGCCCAAGAATACTGAAGTGGGTAACCTTTCCCTTTTCCAGCGGATCTTCCCAACCCAGGAATCCAACCGGGGTCTCCTGCATTGCAGGCAGATTCTTTACCAACTGAGCTATCAAGGAAGCCCAATAATTCTGAAATGATTCATAAAAAATAATTGTTCGTCTAAATTCAGCCACAAGCATTCAGATTATTTTTTTTTATCTTTGCTAACATACAGAGAAAAATGACATAGTTTTTGGATTTGTCTACAATATGTTCAAAGCAGTAGAGCAAACATGAAAATCTAGGACACTCCACTGGGAAAACAAGCAGTTGTCAGAGCAAGTAATCACAAAGAAATGCAGAGATTGGCAAAATGCCTTAAAAGGGATGGGAAACAAACACATGGATTTTTTTTTTTTTTTAAGGGAGAAAGATGAAAACAGTTTCACAGCCAAAGTTAAAGAATAAGAGAAATTAAAACAAAGAGAGATAATAGAGAAATTTGTTTTCACTTGTATATCTCTGAAAGTAAAGCGTTTTTATCATCTGCCACTTTCATTACCAAACTAATATCAACCCTTGAGTACCAGAATGCTTACCAAAATAATGACCTTGAAGAAATTTTGAATTATACAAGTTCCTCCAGGGAGCTTTGAAACTTACTAATGATTGAATTTTTTGATGAAATGTTATTTGAAGAATCAATAAATGAAAATTATGCAGCTATTTGCACTACCATAGAATTATAGGAGTTTATATTGATTAACCCTGTCATTAATTTGTTGTTTAGGATTTAAAATTAACCCTTCCAATGGGTTAATTGTGAATATTTGATTGAAATATTATAAGACCATAGTTTGTAATTGCAGGTTTAATATAACATTGGAAAGGTTGGATTCAAAGATGAAGAAAAGCACAGATGTGAAACCCTCAGAGTAATTGGTCCCTGAAATTCTTATTACATTTTATGTCATTTTATTCTATCATTTGAAGGTCTCAGTAATTACACTTTTATCTTATTTATAGATGGATGAAGTGAGGTGAATTTAATTCATTTTTATGTTAGTTATACTTGTGATTTTTGAAGAAAATCTAAAACATAGATATTTCAGAACTGGAGTTCCTTAAACTAAAAAATATGCTTGAATCTATTAATATTCAAGTCTATCTAGAATAAGGCAATACTTCAGTAAAAGTAAATGTAAATTAAAGATTAATTGCTTTGGGTTTTAGTGGAAACAGCTATTTCATTCAAACAGAGAAGATTATGGTCATAGAAAATCCTTGTTTCAATATATTTTTATTTCTCATATCACATTTATTTCAGCCTCTTCTAATGAGTTATTGCTGAGTTGTTCAAGTGCAAATTCTTTGTGACATATTATGTAAAAGGAATTGACACTGTAATTAGGCCCCTTAAAATTTAGAACCTAAAGGAATAATATAAACCTAAAGAAAACCTATATGAACAATCCACAGTTAATTTGTTCACACTTCAACCATCAAAAAATTAAAGTAGATCTGAAAAATATTTTATTTTTTAAATCAATCATCTAGGTCACAATAATCATGCATAGAGCTCTTGTGAAATACTGATGTAATTGTATTGCTCACTCATCTGTTGTCATCAACTCAGTAGACTTCAGGTAGTTTGACTCACGATTTTGCATGTTAGATAAATATTGAAATCTGCCAGGGTGACTGGAGTGAGCCAGTGGTGATGGTAGAGACACAGAGACTCAATAAGAACACAAGCAGTCTTTGAGATAGAGTGGGAATCCACTCCACAGCATTAATATCCACAACATCCTATTGGCCAAACAAGGTACAAATTTATGTCAACTTCACAGTGTGGGGAAAGTTCCTCCTTTGTAGTTACAAGGATTGTAGTGTCACATGACAAAGGATGTAGATACAGACTAAAGAACTTTTAGAAACTATGATATATATTTTTCATATTTCTATAATAAATTTATTTTTTTACCCATCAGCCAAACAGTCTTTATGCAGGAATTATACAATAACAGTTAAATAATATATTTATCTGACTTGTATTTCTGAAATATGTGGCAACTATACATGCTATATCCCAACTGGAAAAAAAGAAAGTTCTGTTTTGATCATTTTGGCTACATTTTACCAGTATGGGAACAATGAATGGAGCATCAAAAAATTAAACTTTAATAACCTATTGGATCCCATACCATTCGTATCATTTCAAACAATGTGGAAGGTTGTCCAATCACATTGTAAGGATGCTTCCATTTAGATAATTACCTTTCCAGTGGGAAGTAGAGTCACAGAAATAACTGGGTGATAATATGCATTTTCCTCCATGGAAAATCATAAAAATTTGGAAAACAAAAATGTGAAGATCTAGTAGATATTAACATCTACTTCTCTTTAATACAGTTCTACAGAGCATAATTACAAATCCTTTAAATAGCTGTAGGAAACAAAATTTCTTTAAATCTCAAATCTAAAAAGAAGTATAATTCTACTGCAGAGGGCAATAAAATTAAATTATGATATGAATAATTCAATAAACTAATATTTTTATCCATTATCTCAAATTTTCTTACTATAGAGCTGTATTTTTCAGAATGAAGCTGGTATTAATTATGTCCTAAATTGGAATGTTTCTTCCCTAACCTTGTCTCTTAAATATCTTTAAATCCATGGCCTCTTTTCAAATGCATTACTCAATAAATGACTTGATTCCAAAAGTAATCATTGACCTTTAATAGAGGTAATTTTAGACTTTATCTATAAACAGCAATCATTCAAATGAAAAGCTAAAAAAAAATGGTATTTTCTATTTGGAATTCACATTACTGTTTCCATGCTGAATTTTTAAAATAATGGTCAGTTTGGTTTGTTAATGCTCCATGGAGCAGAAAATTTGTCTTGTTCACTGATAGATTGCCAGAACCTGGGATAAACCTTGGTATGGAGTGGGGACTCCATAAATATATTTTTTTAAATATTTGTTGACTAAATGAATGATGTTATTATGTAATTGAACAGCATTTTTCCTTGATGATTTAAGCATAAACACTAGACAATCTTGCACAGTCCACATAACTGGAAAATAATAAAGACATAATCTAAGGGCCATCATAACATTCATGACATGCATAATCCTAAAATGAAAATCAAAGCTGTTAAGAGTCCATGCCATTTTCAACTTTTATACATTTTTCAAATTTCTTTCTAGATTAATGTTTGTTTGAATTCTTCAATGTCAAATCAGAATGTCTCCTTTTAGTTACTTTGGCAATCAAAGCAGAACATATGGTTAAATTAAAAATCTAAGACAACATTTAACTTTAATTAGCTTTTATATTAATAAATTTGTAAAATTTGGAGAAAAATGTTATTTGCACTAAACTAGGAATTGCATGGCTATTAAATTTGCCAAAGAACATCCATAAGAATGTAACTTTTAAAATTAATAATGTTTCCGATATTTCAAATACAGCTACTTGCGAGATTTCCAAGGTCAGTAGAAAATTGTTGTTTTGTTTTTATGCTATTATAAAATTCAAAGTTGGATTGAATCTGTGGGAAATGAATCTTGAATTTCTTTATTTAAAAATGTTACATCTAATAAAATTATTCTTGGTGAATTTTTATCAAAGGTAAATTTATTGCATTCTTTTTCTATCCACTATACAATTAGATTCTTCTAATAAATATTATGATAAAATTATAAAGTTGACTGCTTTTTTAGGCAAAATCAATTTAGAAAACCATCTACATCTCTGAGAGGGAGAGGAAAAGATAAGGTGAGGGACTGATCAGTAGACTCAAATTACTATAAATTTTCTGATTTTTAGGTTGAGTAGATAGTTTATAAGCAATGTTTATATTACTGTGTTTCATAATAGTATTATGCTTATAATTTGTATGTATATTACATATCTTTTATGCAGGGAAAAATATTAATAGTAAAGTCATTTTCAGAGACAAAATGTAGTTACCAATAAATGCTAATTATTATGCTGAACTACTTTCATCTCTAAAACAATCTTGCTGAAAGCACATCAGAAGAAATACTTTTCAGATTTTTTTCCTGGGGAAAAAATATAATCTTAATGTTTGGAAATGAAATTTATGAATATTATCTAATTCAAGTATGAATAACATTGTTTCCTGACAACTTGGGAGAGATTAGTGAAGGACTTTATACAGCCTTTCTAAATGGAAAATGATAATTCTATGCTATTGTTATTTTTATTGAAGGAAAATACCATTTTATTTTTCTTATAGTTAAATTTAAAGAAAACTTAAAATTAAGAAAACTAAACTTTAAGAAACAACTTATTTATTACTTATGATGATTCTTGTCTCTAAATATGAGGTTAAGAAAGCATGTGTTTAATAATTTTATGAGTAGACACAGCATTGTACCAAAAATGAAACTAAAAGTGATTATTATTAGCGATCAATTTTGTCAATTACAAAAACTCAATAATTTATAGGTTACCAAAATATTATAAATATAAACTATAATACATTATTTATGTAATTGATGATATATAATGAAGTTATGTGTACATAAAATACACAGTTAATATTGAGACAAAAATTAACATTGAATTGAAAAAATGTAATTAGGTGAAACAATGATAGGTGCAAATCAGTTTTCAGATATCTAGGAAGATTAGCTTTCCAATTAAAAACATCAATATGAAACTGCTAACATGTAATATACTTTGAAAATAAAATTATTACAAATGTTAACAAATTGTATTAAGTGACATAATTACATTGCATTATGTTAGACATACAGTTGCAAAATACAAATAATGCATAGGGTTTCAAAGATGGTTATCTTTTATCATTCACATTTTCCTTCTTATTTCAGAGAATAAATTTACATTTCTCTATACTTCTCCACTTCTTACTTATTTAGACAGATGTTTGCTGGTTGTAAGTGAGAGAAAAAAAAAAACTCATGTTATTTAAGCAAGAAGAGAAAAGGACATATATGTGCTTAGTTGCTCAGTGTGTCCAACTCTATGCGATCTCATGGACTGTAACCCACCATGCTCCTCTGTTCGTGGGATTCTCCAGGCAAGAACACTGGAGTGGGTAGTCATTCCCTTCTCCAGGGGATCTTCTCAACCCAGGGTTCAAACCTGGGTCTCCTGCATTGCAGGCAGATTCTTTACCATCTGAGCCACCAATGAATCCCTAAAAGACATGTTACTAACTCAAATAATGTCAATCAAGAGAGGTTTTTTGATTTTAGATATTGCTGGGCCTAGGAATTAAACAATGTCAAAGGGCTTCAAGCCTCTGTGTCCCTTGATTCAGCTTTACCTTTACCCTGTTTAGAGAAATATCATTAGGCCATCTCTACATGCAGAGTGGGGAGAAGGCAGTGGCACCCCACTCCAGTACTCTTGCCTGGAAAATCCCATGGAGTGAGGATGATGCCTGTTCACATTTAAGTAGGTCCAGGCTAATGTTCTCTCAGCTTAGTGAGCTTAATAAAAAGTGAAGGCATTTTATCCAATAATTCTGGAGAAATTCACAAAGCTAATCTTCACTAGCCTTTAGTCACATGAATGTATAACCCTAAAAGAAAAATTAACAAACAACTAAAAAATTCTGAGTAGTTCGATTTTCTTACAATATAAAACCAGGATAATGAGAGTGTCTGCCTCTCAGGGTTGATATGAATTAACTAGATTAACACATAGAATCTGCTTAGGACAGAATCTGATGCATATTTGATTGATTACCACTGGTATTGTTAAACCAGAAATCTGCCTTACATATCTCCACTTGTTTACATTTGACCAATCTGGTTTGTTTGGCGGGAATTCTTGTCTTCTCCATAAAATGACATCAAAATGTCATTATCACTAAGAATACGTATCATATTTTGCAGTCTTATAGCTCATTGTTGGTGTCCATTAGATGTAGCACTTAATGTTTACTATCCTGAGTTAAAATCAAGCATCTACCTATGTATCTTGCAGATCTTTTTCTACATATATGTTCTGCAGGTCTTTTTCCTCTGTATCCTCCATGGTGTCTACTTTAATATGATGTTATATTAATGGTGTTATATTAATATGAATGCAAATTTTTTTAAAGTTTTAACTGAATCTAGACATTAGATGTAAAATAAATTAAAAATCATCACACTCACAATACTGAAATTCAATATATTAAAAAACTCACTCATTTTAACTTCCGTTTATAAATTAAAAGATGCTTACACCTTGGAAGGAAAGTTATGACCAACCTAGACAGCATATTGAAAAGCAGAGACATTACTTTGCCAAAAAAGGTCCATCTAGTCAAGGCTATGGTTTTTCCTGTGGTCATGTATGGATGTGAGAGTTGGACTGTGAAGAAAGCTCAGCACCGAAGAAGTGATGCTTTTGAACTGTGATGTTGGAGAAGACTCTTGAGAATCCCTTGGACTACAAGAAGATCCAACCAGTCCTTTCTGAAGGAGAGCAGCCCTGGGATTTCTTTGGAAGGAATGATGCTAAAGCTGAAACTCCAGTACTTTGGCCACCTCATGCAAAGTGTTGACTCATTAGAAAAGACTCTGATGCTGGGAGGGATTGGGGGCAGGAGCAGAAGGGGACGACAGAAGATGAGATGGCTGGATGGCATCACTGACTCGATGGGCGTGAGTCTGAGTGAACTCCAGGAGATGGTGATGGACAGGAAGGCCTGGCGTGCTGTGATTCATGGGGTCGCAAAAAGTCAGACACAACTGAGCAACTGAACTGAACTGAACTGATATGTGTCTGGAGTGCTAAAATGCATAGGAAATATTTATATACAAATTATTTCAACCAAAAAACACCCGTGTTAAGTGCTATGTAAAATAGAGGCCAATAATGAAGATTAAAAGATTCGAGAAGTCTTTTTATATTCTGACATATTGAGCTGAAAATTATGTATGTATAGTATATAATCAAGTGATTAACTGTTAAAATCCATAGGGTACGCTAGATGGAAAGAGGTGACATTAAGAATGATTAAGGAATCATATGCTTTTAAGCACTTTTGGAAATGCACCTACAATAAAATAGATAAGCAGAACCAAGTGGTGCTTAGGATCTTATTTTTCTATGCTTGTTTTGATTACCTGTTATCTAATCATTAAAACCAGATTTTGGTTCAAAGAGGTATGTAAAATTGAAAATATCAATTGCCATGTCTCTAAATTTTATAAACAACACATCATTAATTCAGATTATCCTAGTCTCTAAATATTTAATAACACTTGCATACAGCTGTTCAGGTACTGATCTAAACTTCCTAGACGAATAATTTCATTTCTTCCTCAAAACACTGCTTTCACTCTTACTACCATTTTACAGGTGAAGAAATTGGGCCACAGGGAGGTTAAACTACTCACTGAAGCTCAGGCCACTAGTAAAAGGCAGAGTCAAGATTCCACCCAGAGGGCGTGGCTCTAGGGTTCAAACTCTGAGACATCACAGTTTGCTGCTTCTAATGTTTAATTATACCATAGAATATATCTAAATAGCAAACAAGGAGAAAAATATAAAAGAAAAGGAAGATGAATACCAACATTAACAAATTTGATTCAACCAGGATATGCCAATATTAGGTAGATATTTACATCATTTGAGGTTAGATGTGCTATTCCTCTGCCAAATCTGCCATTTGCTTCAAGCTGAAAAATTGGGTATTGCTTTGACATCCACTTCTCAAGTGAGAAACTATTTTGTTATATCTTTATAAATGTTGATCATGTTTAAACTGTTGCCTCCTATGATAGATACTTACAACTTTTAAGTACCACTTGTCATTCTTGTATGTGGTGGTAATAATCACTGTAATGTACTAAATGTGTTAAAAGTAATACATAGTGAAAGCTCTTTTCAATGGGCAAATAAATATATGTCAACTGGGTTTATTTCTCTGTGTCACAGAAAACAATGGATAAATTCTGATGTGTATACTTACCATGAGTATACTTCAAGCCAAATTCCCTGAACATTATCTTCCAGATAAGACAAATTCTTCCTATTCACAGTTTTTAAAACCAAGCACTTTTATGTTTACTTCAAAATGATAAACTGTTAAATCAATACCCTCATCTCTTTGTTTTTCTATCATCCTTTCTTGTCTTTCTACTTGCTTGCTTTAAGCCTATTTTTAAGCTCTTCCCCTTCATCAGTTTCATATGCACACTTCAAAGAAGATGGGCACTAAAAGAAATCATTTCTAAATTGAAACATAGTTG
This sequence comes from Capra hircus, assembly GCF_001704415.2. Lineage (NCBI taxonomy): Eukaryota > Metazoa > Chordata > Mammalia > Artiodactyla > Bovidae > Capra > Capra hircus. The sequence continues at coordinate 14,119,120 of NC_030812.1, forward strand.
AAAAAGTTTTCTAATCTACCGCATACAAAGTTCTTGTTGCTTTTTTTTTATTATTAGTTGATGTCCATGAAATTTTAAAATTTTAAGTGTTTAGTTGAGGAAAAATTGATTTTAATTGGATGGTAACATCCAATCTAACAGGTAGAAAGAGGCTCCAAGGAGCTGTACAAATGAAAGAATTTTATAGCCAAAAGGGAGCAGAGACGAGAAAGCTGTACTAGGCAAAGAAGTGGGTTGATACTTCAGTTATTTTCCTTCAGGGGATGATAGGCATCTATCAAGCAGAATACCTTACCAATGCCTGATCCAGTCAATCATTCTTGATTGACTTGTTTAAGATTCCACTTCTGGGAGGGCTGAAACTAATTAAGTCAAGTCTTGGTTTGGTGACACATGACTTAACATAAGCAACTCTATTTTGAGTCTATTGTGTTACTGTTAACATACATAAGATGCTAGTTGAGTGAATATTATAGTGCTGAGAGGCAGAAGTGCAATAGATAAAGAAAAAAACTACAAACAAAAAGTGAAAAAGGAAAAAAAAAAAGCTATTAAAAACATGCTACTGATTCTGAAAAAAATTCCTGCTTTTTAAGCACATTTCCAAAACTGTAAAATAAAAACACATATGATGGCTCTAAATACTAGCCATTAGACAATAGATAGGAGGAGAGTGGAAAAGGAAGAGAGTGAAAAAAAGCTGGCTTAAGACTTAACATTAAAGAAACTAAGATCGTGGCATCTGGTCCCATCATTTCATGCCAAATATAAGGGAAGGAAGTGGAAGCAGGGACAGATTTTATTTTCTTGAGCTCCAGAATCACTGCAGACAGTGACTGCAGCCATGAGATTAAAAGACACTTGCTTCTTGGAAGGAAAGCTATGAAAAACCTAGATAGCTAATTAAAAAGCAGAAATGTCACTTTGCCAGCAAAGGTCTATATAGTCAAAGCTTTGGTTTTTCCACTAGTCATGTATGGATGTGAGAGTTGGACCATAAAGAAGGCTAAGCCCTGAAGAATTGATGCTTTTGAATTGTGGTGCTGGAAAAGACTACAGCAAGGAGATCAAACCAGTCAACCCTAAGGAAAATCAACCCTGAATGAGTATTGGAAGGACTGATGCTGAAGTCAAAACTCCAATACTTTGGCCACCTGATGCGAAGAGCCAACTCATTGGAAAAGACCCTGATGTTGGAAAAGACTGAAGGCAAAGGGAGAAGAAGGTGGCAGAGGATGAGATGGTTGGATGGCATCACTGATTCAGTGGACACAACTTAGGCGAACTTTGGGAGACGGTGAGGGACAGGGAGGTTTGGCATGTGACCATGGGGTCACAGAGAGTTGGATATGCCTTAGCAACTGAACAACAACAGACAATAGATGGCCATTATTTCTCAACCCTAAACGTGGTTAATTTTTGTGCATCCAATGACATTATAGTACATTGATGTGATTGTATCAAGATGGTTAGAAAATTTACTACTATAAATCAATGGGAAAATAACAACTTAATATTTGACAGTTACAGCTTCAGAAAAGAGAAGATTAGTTATAAGAATGGGTTTGTGAGGTTCATATAAAATATTCTGAGATACTGATATTCAGAGATGCATTACTTACTGAGGAAATCTGATTCAGGTGGCATTAAAATATAATATTGCAATCGTATTTTTTTCAAAGCTGATATTCACAATGCTATATACTAATCTTATTATTGCCCCTGTGTTTCTTTTAATGGACTTTAAAATTATGATCATTATTTCCTCAAAAGTCGTTTAAGGTAAAATGTCGAGTACATTTTAACTTAGGATACTTTAGTGACCTCTAGTGTGCAGAAATTAACAATAGCATTTTATTTTCTAGATTATATATGTAAAATTTTTAAAATGGCAACTTTAGACCAGTATGAAGTGGATAAAAAAAAAGACAATCATTTTGGAAAGCAAATTACAACCAGATGTCAGTGCAACCTTTACAGAAAAGCCAACAAAATGCAAATTTTCCTACTTTTATTCAACTCAGGTTAAATAGCTCCCCTTCCCATCTCTGACTGCTAGATAAGATGTCTTATTTGCATAAATCCATCTCCAGATTTTAGAGGTTCAGGCAAGCTGCTCTGTTGTCTGCCCTTTCTTTTACTGAGTTCCATGTTTTCTTCTGGGTGAGTATGCAAAAACAATGTATGCGGATTGCTAAATTAGGTGCCCTCTCTGAGTCTACTAGCCTCCAACACACTGAAACATGACTTGTGATTAGGGAAGTTAAGCACTAAAATAAAGAAGCCTAATATAAAGCCTCCTGCCATTCCCACAGATTTTCTTTCAAACAAAATTGGATATCAAGGAGATGAACCTATTTTTTAAAAAAACAGTGTCTGTGAAGGACCAAAAAGTGGGATTTGAGCCAAAAGAAAGGTTTAAACTGAGTTTGGGAATCATTTTGGAACAGGTTTTTAAAATTTTACTTTAAATCTAATGAAAGATGAAACAATAGAGGATAATTATTCTTTATCTATCAATGGCCAATACAAACATATGATAAATACCAATAGTGCCAAGATATGATGAATGATATCTTCTAGCCTTGGGTTAATTTTCTATGGTTAACTCATAACTTCTAAATGATAATGTGTTCACATGGAGACCATAACTCAGTTTATATTCTTAGAAAAGCTGTGACTACCTTAGAATTCTGTGAATTCCTTCTTTCACCTCCTTTATCATGTTTTTACTGAAAAGTGAGTAACAGCAAAACTGAGGGATTACAAATTGCTTTGTGGTTTTTAATATCTAAAGAGGGACACTAAAAATCAGAAATCATTGTTGAATATTCAGAAGACATGCAAAATGCCAGATAATGATATTTTATTTGGCAATGCTATATTCTTAATGTGATCCAATTGTATGAGTAATCATTGCTGTAAAAAAATCAAATAATTATTTTGTCTTTGTGTTTTGGCAAGTCTCCTTTATGTTTCCTTTGTGTAGCTTTTAGATGAAATCATAAAATTTAGGGGACTGTGGCATCAGAAGAAAACTAAATATTTCCATATAATTACAAGTTAAATGAAATTTGAGTTGATATTTTTAGCATTTTAAGGTAAAATATTAATAAACATGTTATTTAGTCAAATTTCTAATTGTCCTCAGTTAATATAATACTCTACATTAGTATACATTTTTTAAATAAATTAACTGGAACAGACTGAATTTTCCTAGTTTGTATAAAAATTCATACAAATGTTTGTAGAGTTACCAAATGACTTAAACATCCTAGTTATTTTGCTTAACAGCTTGGACAACTGAGGAATTGTTACAACTAATACCAGTAAAGGAAACATCACTATGAATTCCTTGAGACATATTCCATTTACTCTTATATTTGTTTAAGTTAAAAAAAGAAGAAAAGTTAGTCACACAGTCGTGTCCAACTCTTTGAGACCCCATGGACTGTATGCCACCAGGCTCCTCCATCCATGGGATTCTCCAGGCAAGAGTACTGGAGTGGGTTGCCATTTCCTTCTCCAGGGGATCTTCCTGACCCAGGGATCAAACCTGGGTCTCCTGCACTGCAGGCGGATTCTTTACCATCTGAGCTGCTAGGGAAGCCCCTTGTACCTTTCCCCTACTCCCAGGTTAGTGGTCATATGAAAAAAATGAACACACTTGAATCAACCATCTTTTGTAGACCCTAAATACAATAAATGAATAACTAATTCCCATTAGTTAAACATCTGCCAGGTACCAAGTATCTGCTCTATGTGTTTTTGTGGTCTTAATCAAAACAGTCATTTGATGTGGACAACATTACCTTTGTTTTAAAGGTGCAAAAACTAATGTCCAGGAAAAAATTAGCAATATTATCTTTCATGTATTGAGCTCTGTCTTCATATCAGATACTATTCTAAAATATTTTCATGCATAATTATTTTTACTCATGATAACAACACAAAGACATAGGTTTTGTATTGCTAGTGTTTCAAATGAAACAACTGAACCTTAGAGAAATTAATTACTTGACCATGTTTACATAGCTTTCAAGTAGTAAAACTGAGACTTTATCTCAGATCAGTCTGATTCTAAACTGTTCTCCTACTAGTGTTAACGGGGTGAGTTAGCAAGAACAGTTGGAGGGTGTCAGCATTAGTCCCCTCACCCTCATTTCCAAGAAAAAGATACCATTTCTTTTTGCTTGTTTACTTAAAGGCAGATTGAACGTAGGTACAAAGTTTACAGCCGAGATTTGTAGAAATCAGACTTTTGAAAGGAATCCTCGTATAATCCTGAACACTAGGACTAGGGCTTCCAGCTTGGTGAAGAATCAAGTGCCCATGTCTAGCATGAAGTCATAATGTTATGCTATTTAAAAGGAACTATAAATGAATGGGGAAATGCTCAGTGTCTTGTGAAAGAATCAGGTCCATACAAACTTAAGAAGACTAAATATGAGTAGTGAGGAGAAAGGAGGGCAGGCTACAGAAATCTTGCTTCCTAGAAAAATGATCAGCTTTTATCCATTGATATCCAGCCCATTTCCGGACTCTTCTGTTCTCCATCCATGCTCCAAGTTTGCAATTTCAAGAAAAAGCAACATTCTTCCTTGCCTCTGACACTTTAGTTGCAGTGTACATGTACATGAATCTATTTCCTCACAATTTTTTCAAATTTGATTTGATAATTCCTACTCATTTTAAAGTTTTAACTTATACTCATGTACCTGGGAAGCTTTATCTTATCCTAAGTCTATATTCCTGCCTCTCAAATTTCCTAAAATACCTGAACTTCCCCTCTTATGCCTCTAATTACCTAATAATGTCCTGTTTACAAGGCTGCTTCTTGACAGCATGAAAAGCTGAAAAAACATAGGTTCTTTGCATATCTGATCTACCAGCACTTCAGTGCACTTGGCACATTGTCGGATGGGTGAATGAATATTAATCCGCAGCTCTCGTTTTCACTGTGGGTCATAATTACAATTTCAATATGAATAGAAGTTTATTTTTCTAATTTATTAACTTCTCATGAAGAGACTGAAGGAAGATGAGCTGGAAGGCCATCAGTATCAAGTTACAGAAATTGAATAAGTATCTATAAAATGTTATAGAATGAAAATGAATATGTAACAGTTTTGTCAAAACTGTAAGTTCTGAATTGCTCTTTAATGATGTTTCTAAAACTAAATGATAGCATAAAAGTGTTGCAATGTGTCTTTATTGGTTCCATTAATATTTAAAAGTAAAAGTCAATTTTTTTCTTCCCCTTTATTTTCTCCTACTGATTAAAAATATATAATAGCCCTTACCTCATTCAACCACCTGACCTGCCTCCTGAGAAATCTGTATGCAGGTCAAGAAGCAACAGTTAGAACTGGACATGGAACAACAGACTGGTTCCAAATTGGGAAAGGAGTACACCAAAGCTGTATCTTGTCACCCTGCTTATTTAACTTATATACAGAGAGAGTACATCATGAGAAATGCTGGGCTGGATGAAGCACAAGCTGGAATCAGGATTGCTGGGAGAAATATTAATAACCTCAGATATGCAGATGACACCACCCTTATGGCAGAAAGCAAAGAACTAAAGTGCCTCTTGATGAAAGAGAAAGAGGAGAGTGAAAAAGCTGGCTTAAAACTCAACATTCAGAAAACTAAGTTCATGGCATCCAGTCCCATCTCTTCATGGAAAATAGATGGGGAAACAATGAAAACAGTGAGAGACTTTATTTTCTTGGGCTCCAAAAATACTGTAGATGGTAACTGCAGCCATGAAATTAAAGACGCTTGCTCTTTGGAAGAAAAGCTATGACCAACCTAGACAGCATATTAAAAAGCAGAGACATTACTTTGTCAACAAAAGTTCATCTAGTCAAAGCTAAGGTTTTTCCAGTAGTCATGTATGGATGTGAGAGTTGGACTATAAAGAAAGCTGTGCACTGAAGAATTGATGCTTTTAAACTGTGATGTTGGAGAAGATTCTTGAGAGTCCTTTGGACTGCTAGGAGATCCAACCAGTCCATCCTAAAGGAAATCAGTTCTGTCTGAATGTTCATTGGAAGGACTGATATTGAAGCTGAAACTCCAATAGTTAGGCCACCTGATGTGAAGAACTGGCCCATTGGAAAAGACCCTGATGCTGGAAAAGATTGAAGGCAGGAGGAGAAGGGGACAACAAAGGATGAAAGGGTTGTATGGCATCACTGACTCAATGGACATAAGTTTGAGTAATCTCCAGGAGTTGTTGATGGACAGGGAAGCCTGGCATGCTGCAGTCCATGGGATGGCAAAGAGTCAGACACGACTGTGCAACTGAAATGAACTGAATTTATTGATAAAATTTGCATCTGCTCTTCGAAGATGCTTTAAGTTGTGCACAACGGAATACTTCAAATTAAGAAAAATAAATAGCTACACACTCTCCATAATGAGTGAATAAACTGCAATTGAAGACACACTGCTTAAGCTTAATTGAGTGGTTTTTAGCAGCTATGCATTCAAAGAGTTTGGCTAGAAATATAGTTCAAAGGTTATATTTTTTGACTTTGGGGTTCTCAAAGTGTTCTAACTTCTATGATTATCAAAAACAAAGAGAATCTGTGCCTATATTAGTCTGCTATAAAGAACTTATCTAACAATTTATTTTTCTTATAAGCAGTTTTGCAAAATTTGTTCAATATCTATTTATATTTAGAAACCATCAGCCATGAAGTGGAATAAAATTTACTGTCATATTCTACAGTTTAAACTTGTTTGTTATTTTGGTCTTCTTGGTTTTACAAGTCATTCAATCAAAATCATTCGGTATTCCCTCTAGTATCTGATGGATACAAATAATATTTTTGAGACTCTAAGATACAAATAACATTTTTAGACTCTAAGACTAACTAGATGTATCCAGGCATCAAGCAATAGGAAAAAAATAAGAACTTATAAGAACTTAAACAGACAAGTGTTTATCTTTCCATGTAGCAAAAATTTGACATGTAAGCAGTCCAGTCATCGTAGAGCTGTTCAAGAATGTCAAGAAAACAAAAACAAAAACAAAAAACCTGTGCTTCTTCTATCTCTCTGCTACACAATCTTTTTTAACTAATCAATTTATTTATTTGCTAACGTAAACCCCACAGGGTGAGCATATTTAATTGTATATTTTAATTTATTTTTAATTGGAGGATGATTGCTTTACAGTTTTTGTGTTGATTTCTTATGAATCACGTTGTTGTATGGTAGAAACCAACACAATATTGTCTGGATTTTGTCCTTAAGTTTGCAATCTAGCCTTATATCTAGAGGCTTCATTACTGTATTCCTCAAGAAGAGAGAAGGTCAACATGCAAAAATGAAAGACTTTATCCAAGTCTGGCTTTTCCTTTTTCTTTAAGAAGAGTTGTTCTCTCATGGGCTTTTACTTACAGAATTTTTTTTTTTCTCTCTTAGTATAAGTAACATCCCACCACTGATGCAGGAAAATCTCAGTACTTTTTGTTTTTGACAATCACAGCCTTGCAGTCTCTATGGAAGAACCAGACAATAAGGAGGGGAGTTGACATCAAGGTTTCATTGGCCAGACTTCAGTGCCAGCCACAAGTTTGTTCACTCTCTGGCCTTCTCTGTCTCTCTGTCTATCTTTCTATCTTCCTCTGTTTCCCTTCTACACGTGTCTTCAGGTGCTGGTAACCATTATCAAACTCTACAATATTCTTTAATTCTCTTTATGTATTTGCTGTTTTCCTCTTACCTCACTCCCATACCCACAGTCAATCATTCAAGCCTGTTTGTGTATCTCTCTATTTTTATGTGTTCTTATAAAATGCTTATTTTGTTCTTCTTATATGTAAAAATAACTTATGAACATTATATTTTGTTGTATACCTCATTCTTCATCTTGCTCACACATAAATCCCTGTTTCAAGTAAATGTGGTACAAAATAAAATTTATTTTAAATATAAATATCAAATTCTTAATGAACATTTGAGGATATGAATCTTGAAAGTTCAGCTATTTATCCAATATAGATTTATTGAAGACCTACTCTGTGTCAGGAACTCTTCTAGGTACTATGGATACAACACTGAACAACAACAACAACAATTTATAAATATTTTCTCAGGAACTTAGAGTCTACTGAAGAAGCTAGAGGAAAAAGGAAATGATTAAGTGACATAGTATGTAAGATAGTAATAAGCACTAAAGAAAACAAAGTGAAGCCATAATTAGAGATAGGAAGAGCTACAGGCAGCAATAGGATAAAGGTTGGAACCACAAGAGGTCATTTTAGACAAGAGTGGGTGCAGCCTGGGAAGTTGGCACTGCAAAGGCATCGTGTTTCCAAAGACCTGAAATGTGGACGCAAGTGATGTTAATGTGTGAGGAAAGGAGATTCCAGCAGAAGTACTGCAAAATGTTCATGCCTGCATGCCCAAATGCAAAGTTGTGTCTGACTCTTGTGACCCCATGGACTGTAGCCCACCAAGCTCCTCTGTCCATGGGAAATTCCAGGCAGGCATACTGGAGCAGGTTGCCATTTCCTACTCCAGGGAATCTTCTGACCCAAGGATTGAACCCATGTCTCCTGAAGCTTCTGCATTGGCAGGTGGGTTCTTTACCACTGAGCCATCCAGGAAGCCACTACTAAGTGTAGAGGCATTTTCAAAAGGTGCACAACCAGTCTGCTCAAAGAACAGCAAAACAACCAGTGTTGCTGTAGCAGATGGAAGGAAGAGGACAGGACATGAGATGTGGGTTTGAGAGAATGAAAGAGAATAAATAATGTAAAGACTGGTAGGTCATCATGAGCACTTTCCTTTCCCTTTGAGTCAGACAAGATCTGCAAAGTTTGAGCTGAGGAATAAAAATGGTCAGGCTACCATTTTACAGAATAGTTTTTCTTCCAGATTAATAACAGATCAAAAGAAGAGTTGACTCATTGGAAAAGACTCTGATGCTGAGAGGGATTGGAGGCAGGAAGAGAAGGGGATGACAGAGGATGAGATGGCTGGATGGCATCACGGACTCGATGGACATGAGTTTGGGTGAACTCTGGGAGTTTGGTGATGGACAGGGAGGCTTGGCGTGCTATGATTCATGGGGTCGCAAAGAGTCGGACACAACTGAGCAACTGAAATGAACTGAACTGAACTGAAAGGTGGGCAACCTTTGATGATAGAAATGGGGATATATTGAGAAGTTATTAAAATAATGCACATGGGACCTGATAGCAGAGAAGTAGTGACAATTTCTTAAAGTCTTGGTATATTTTGAAGAGCAGAACTAAGCAGCATATGTTAAGGAATTACATTAAGGGTGTGAGAATAAAGAGATATTGAAAGTGTTTCTAAGCATTTTGGTGAGCCAAAATTGCCATGTATAGAGATGAGAAAGTCTATGAGACAGGAGAAATGGGAGATGGGTATCTGGAGGTTATTTTGGACTCGGTAGATTTGGTATGCCTATTAGAAATCCAGGTGGCATGTCGGCTAAACTGGTGTATAAACAGGTCAGGTTACTTTTAAGTGTGTAATATGTAACTAGGCCCTGGATCCCTGACTCCCTCAACATCTTTTCATCAATTACTGTGCAGTAAGTACCAAAGTGGGCATTCCAGGGCAGTGAACTGGAGCAGTTGGTTTTACCATAAATCTCTCACAGCTGTGTCATAAGATCATTATTTCTATATACCATGTATCATTGCTATACTGAGGATGGATTGCATATGGCCCTATTTCTAAGGTAGACCATGAAGCTGGACAACAATAGTAGGGTGATATAGAGTAAATTTAACTTTCCCTACAGTGTAGTAATGCCTTCCCAGCTGGCACTAGTGGTAAAGAACTGACCTGCCAATGCAGGAGACATAGATGCAGGTTCAATACCTGGCTTGGGAAGGGCACGGCAACCCACCTCAGTACTCTTTCCTGGAGAATCCCAAGGACAGAGGAGCCTGGCAGGCTGCAGTCGTTAGGGTTGCACAGAGTCAGACATGACTGAAGCGACTTGTCATGCATGCATGCTGCTGCCTCTGCTGCTAAGTCACTTCAGTCGTGTCCAATTCTATGTGACCCCATAGACAGCAGCCCACCAGGCTCCCCCGTCCCTGGGATTCTCCAGGCAAGAACACTGGATGCATGCAAAGTGTAGCAAAGCCTAAAGATAAGCCAGATAGCGCTAAAGAACAAGAGCTGGTTGCAACATTGCCTGAGTAGAACCCATACCATTTCTGCCTCACACATCAGGGGCACTTTTTGTCCTTTTGCTCCACATAATTCTTTCATCTGGAAAAATAATTACCAACTTGATAAACTGTCCCTATAAAAGCATGGTTTGGACCATTTCTCTCTCAAGACATAATTATTATGTTACATAAGAGGGAAGATCAACAGCAGGGCATATGCTCTGAGTCTTTCTATTTTGTTATCTTATCACTCAGTTGTGATCTTTCTATTTGCAAATGAAATGCCCAAATAAAGAAGGAAATGTGGTGAATTAATAATGTCATTTTGGTAAATATTCTCTATTACAAAAGAGCAAGCCAAATCACCACGCTAGGAGGAAGACTGACAGAGCTGGGTTCAGAAAGGATGACTGTGGGTAAGAATTCTTGTTTGTTTGCCCTTCTTAACACAAAGGAGAGGAGGCAACTTCAATTCTGTACACATTTTAAAACAGTTCAAGCAAAAGATCTCACAAGTAAAGTGCTAAAAAACCAGAGTGGGTAATTATCTGATTACAAAAAGGGAGCTTCTCTCTTAAGAGACTGAGACGGGCAGCTTTAAGGGAAAAAAAAAAAATGTTTTTAATTCCTAGACATCATAGAATGGGCCCAATAGTTTCAAAAAAAACACCATAATACTAATAATGATACCCCTTAAAAAGCCACCAATTCACCATGATCTCTCTCTCTTCAGAAGGACTAATTTATGTTTCAACTATTTTGTTCCTCCCCAGAAGGAAAAAAATAACATAACCATTTTGATGGGCATATACTTGGCAAGATTTTGTTCTCAAATAGTTAAGTAACGTTGCCTCTCATCCACTTTCTCAGTCTATACATCATACATGCAAATGTGTTCAAATTGTTACATGATTCACATTCAGGTTAACTCACAAAATGTTAAAATGTTAACACTGCACAGCAAAGCTTTATTTCTCAGGGGTGTCCTAAATGGTATTTCTATTAAAGACAACCACAAGGAAACACCTTTAGAACATGATGGAGGCATTACTCAGGCCTAGGGAGGCAAAGAAGGAGATAGATCACCCAAGATAGGATAAACATAAAATTTCATCTATTATTTTTAATATGGGTTCTGAGGTTTTAACAGTATTTACTTCACTGATTGATTGAAGCATAGTTGATTTACAGTGTTGTGCTAGTTGCAGGGATACAGCAAAGTGGATCAGTTAAACATACATAGATATCTATGTTTTCAGATTCACCTCCATTATAAGTTATTGCAAAATATTTTGTATAGTTCCCCTGTGGTATATGGTAGGTCTCTGTTGCTTATCTGTTTTACATATAGCAGTATGTACAATATGTTAGTACTAAGCTTTTAATATATCCCTCCCTCTCTACCTTTGGTAACTATAAGCTTGTTTTTTACGCCTGTTTGTCTGTTTCTCTTTTGTGTGTAAATTCACTTGTGTCATTTTTTAGATTCCACTTACAAGAGATATCATATGATGGCTGCCTGTTTCTGTTTGGCTTGCTTCATTTAGTATGATGATCCCTAGATCCATCCACATTGCTGCACATGGCATTACTTCATTATTTTTTTTTACAACAGAGTAATATTCCATTGTATGGCACCCCACTCCAGTACTCTTGCCTGGAAAATCCCATGGGCAGAGGAGCCTGGTGGGCTGTAGTCCATGGGGTCACGAAGAGTCGGACACGACTGAGCGGCTTCACTTTCACTTTTCACCTTCATGCATTGGAGAAGGAAATGGCAACCCACTCCAATGTTCTTGCCTGGAGAATCCCAGGGACGGGGGAGCCTGATGGGCTGCCGTCTATGGGGTCGCAGAGTCGGACACGATTGAAGCGACTCAGTAGTAATAATCCATTGTGTAGGCGTACCACATAGTCTTTACCCATTCATCTGTCGATGGACATTTAGGTTGCTTCCATGCCTTGGCTACTATGTAAATAGTGCTACTATGAACATTGGGGTGCATACATCTTTTCAAATTATAGTTCTCTCCAGATTCATGCCTAGAAGTGGGATAGCAGGATCAGACAGTAGCTCTATTTTTTAATTTTTCAGGGGACCTTCACACTGTTCTCCATAGTGGCTGTACCAAATCTAGCCATACTGATTTTTACATGTTATCTTCATCAAAAAACAAAATAGAAAAAGATTTCAACTTTAGAGCACTCACGGTCCTTCAACATCTGGACCCAATAGTTTTATCTCCTGTCATCCCTTTCATTCCCACTCACCATCTGCCATCTGGCCTGTGTAGCCCACGATTCTTTAAACTCACATTCAAGTTGGAATAACCTTTTTTCTCTGTCTGAAAATCATCAACTTGTATTTTTGAGTCTCTGTCAAATGTTACATACTTTGAGAAAAAAAAAATTTCCTGATTCCAACAGGAAAGGTAATAGCAGTTTTTAAGGTACCCATGTAAAACTCTGATAATAACATTAGTATGTTGTACAGTGTAATGTAATATGTGTTTGCAGGTCTGCCTTTTCTAATGAAATGTGAGTGATTCATTAACAGGGTTATATCTCTTTAATCTTCATAAGTACAGTGTCTGCTCAAAGGGTTATCTGCTTGAATGAATCAGTCAATCAATGAATCAGTCAGTTAAAAGTGCTCTATTGCTATATTACAATACATTTGGAATTATTGTGAGAGCAGAGATCATATCTCTTTTTGTTTTTGTTCATCACTGTTTACCTCATCTGAGAGTACTCTGTGATGTAAAGTTGATATCTCAGTGTATAAACAAATCACTTATAACTCTTCTTTATCTTTGTATGGTTTTTCAGGTTGTCTAAATCATGATACAATTTTTGCTTTGTTACCTTCAAAGGCACACATAAAGCTTTTAATATCTTTAATTTTTATAATCTATAGCTACTTATTACATGTTTGTTTTATGATTGCCATATAGAAAAATCTTAATATGTTATACTGGTCTGTAGATCCCGAAAGCTCCTAGCAAAAGTTCAGGGAATGAGAGATAGAATCAGTATACGAGAGAGAATCATAAATATTGTCAGTTTAAAAAAAAAGCACTTCAAAGTAGTTTTCTGCTTTGAGTAGTTTGAAACTTTCAACTCACCTAAAGGGAATAATGTATTCCCTAAAAGCTAGTAATGAAAACAAAATAGAATTCCCAAAAGTAGGAATCCTAATTATTTTGATATATAACAGACACTGGATTCTTGCTTAAAACATCTAGCTTCAAGGATTCCCCAGACTTTGTATCAAGAAAAATGGAAGTTATTCCTTTAATCCATATCTGAAGAAAATAAATCAATAACAGCGAGACAGTCACAAACAGGTTCTGTTTACCCTTTGCCGCCAGTAACAAAAAAAATGAGTTTCTTCAAATATCTGACAGTACTTTGTTAAGCAGCGCTATTGGTTAAAATGTTTTTAGTTAGGTTTACTGATTGCAAAAATATCTTTCTAATGAGAAACTACCCGTATTTCTCAAACCCTGTGACTGCGAGGAAATTGATTGCTATAACAGAATGTGCTGCAGGGTTATGTTAAGCTTTCCTTTTATGTCAGAATGCTCTAAACTTGAAGCTACTATCAAGTACAATAAGAGAAACAAATGAAAATCTCAAAAGGTATCATGATTCTGTGCATCAGTTGTTGCGTTTGGAGAATGTTCTTTTGCAACAGCTAAACGAAATTGAAATGTTCCTGGTAACGTTTCTAGAAGCTGTGGCCTATTCATAAATGTCCCTTGATCTAGAATTTTGCTTTCATTTCACAGAATGGTGGCTAAGTGTAAAGAATCCGCTTGCCAGTGCAGGAGACAGGGTTTGAGCTGCAGGCGATAGGGAAGCTTCCGTGGAGAAGCAAATGGCAACCATCTCCAGTATTCTTGCCTGGAAAATCCTGTAGACAATGGAGCCTGGAAGGCTATGGACGTGCAAAAGAGCCAGAAGTGACTTAGCAAGAAAGCAACAACAACAAAATGTTGCTATTCTGGTTACTTCCTTTTATGTGTGTTAGGGGGGATTCATCTAGTATACAGGCATCTGTATGGACTAACACTGTATAACTCTGGCAATTTAAGTAATATAGAGAGGGCCTGCTATTTTATTTGTTGAAGGCATCCAAAGCTCCTGGAAATGCAATGAAATGGAAACAACATGTATGGAATTATTCACCACTTAGTGCTTCAACACAGTAATGTGGTTCTGAGTAATGAAAGATTCTGGAAAGAGAAAAAATATTGTTCAAACAATTTTGAATTTATTTCAGCAGGTAAAGCCAAGATGATAATGGGTTTCATAACTTTAAATAGTATAGTTTATCCTTCTCTGCCAGAATGCTCTCAAAGTATAGTCTGAAAACTTTCCCAATGGTCCTCCTGAGCAAGAATATATCTTAAAAATATAAATAAATAAGGTGTTTACTATGTGCTTTAAGAATATGACTATTAAAACTGAACTTGGTTTAATTAGACAAATGGTATACCAACCACTCTTATGTCCCGTTTGTTTCCTTCTTTTTTCTTTTTCTTACCAATTTCACAGGTTATTCACTGTTTTGGAAAGAGTTTACATACTGATGGCTTAAATTAAACCTCAGACCTAACTGAGGAAATCACTTACTGGAAATATGCACATAATAATAAAAAAAGTCAACTAGAGTTTAATATAAATTGAGGCAGAAATAGAGTTTGATTATTTAAACATGAAATAGCACATCAGTTGTGCTAAGAACTAGGCAGTCTAAATATAGTTCTCAGCATTTTAAAAACATAAAAACAAAAAGAAATCGGAAGGAAGAATGAAATTGTTTCAAAGTTGATTTTTTTTTTTTACTTACCAACTAATAAACCAATAACCTATTCTCAAAATTATAAAACTCTTAATAAATCAATGTATGCAATGCTTACACTTCTTAATTCTTATAAATGGAGAAAACACCCCCCTGTCCAAAGCTTTAACACCAGCAAATTCTTATATTATTATTTGTAGTTCCACTTAAATATTTAATTATTTCAATCATTACCTCCATGATTGCCAGCTACTTATTCTGATGGTGAAACATGTTAAAGATTAAAATTAGATTATGTAAATAAGGAAATGAAATGGGGTTAAAACAGTTCTGTTCATTAAAAAAAATGTTTTTATTTACTGGAAGACAATAGTCGTAATTCAAATTTCTTTAGAGTAAATGTGTGTTTCTTCTCCCTGCCTGGGCTTGCCGCAATGGGAGGCCTGAGAAGGAAAACTTGATGCTCACTGACTTCCTCTCTCTTCCCCAGCTTGACAGCTCCTCCTCTTTCCTCACGCAGTAGGGGACCTCTGGGTTTTGCCTGATGAAGAGTAGGAGAAGAGAGAAAAAATATTTTTCTTGTATTCTAGCATTGCATATATCAGCCACTGGAGGATGTTTAAAGTCCACTTGCTCTGGACTTAGCTCATACTCATGTAGATGTTTTGGAGCTTTGGAAGTCACACTAGAGAAACATTCCAATGCATTCTCATTACAGGATGATGTAGATTTCTTTGGTGGGCCCCTTATAGTTCTATCCCTGCTCTTGGGATTGGTATAACTCATCCTTTGATTGGGTTTGTACTCTCTCTGGATAGCCAGTCAGGAAGAATTTAAATTACCTCCTAGATGGCCTTCTCTGCTGTGGAGCATTCGACCCTCAAGAACATATAAATACCCTTGCCTCTACTATAGGTAGAAAAGAGGCTCCCAAAGCATATCAAACTCTTTTTCTTCTTCTAAAGTGAAAAACAGTGAAAGTTACTCAGTGTCTGACTGTTTGCTACCCCATGGGCTATAGCCCTCCAGGCTCCTCTGTCTACAGAATTCTCCAGGCAAGAATACTGGAGTGGGAAGCCATTCCCTTCTCCAAGGGATCATCCCAACCCAGGGATCAAACCCAGGTCTCTTGCATTGCAAGTGGATTCTTTACCATCTGAGCCACCAGAGTAGACTTTTCTTCTTCTGCCTCAAATCAGTATCCACCTTAAGCCTTTATTTTCATTTTTTCAATCACAAGACCAGTCCACTCTGTCCCTCAAACAACAATTGGGCTTCTAAATCATTTTTCATCTGGCTTGAGCTGCAGTGGAAACAAGATCTCTTTGTGTTGTGATACACAAAGCTCAATTTCTCCAAAGAAATTCTCACTCCCTCTTTCCAACATGTTGGTCATTTCAACTCCAACCATTATGTATCCAAGGTGTGTGAAGGATTGCTTTTGTTCACTTTATTTACTTCAGTGGTAGCCTACCATAGCATTTTTCAATTTAAAATATTTGTTACATTTGCTATGGTTATTGGTGTTTTTGTTTTGGATCACTGGGTCATTTTTTATTCTGAAGCAAAATTCCACTTTTATGCTCTGATGCTTGAAAATCAACTAATTTCAAGGTTATATTTAAATTATTATAATAAGATCATGCTTCCTATCTATTTATTTAGCCAACAATTAAAACGCTTAATTCTCAATGGAGTTTTTCATCTAAAAGCTCTCGAACATGTAAATTAAAAATGAGACAAACAAGATAGGCTATGCTATGAAATTATTCATGTAGCTATAACTTAGTCTAGATTCCAGAGAATATTTCTGAAGAATACAATGTTTAAACAGAGAATGAGTAATGAGTATAGGATAAGAAATTATTAAAGTGAAAATAGCATGGAAGAAAACACTTAAGGATGAAAGGGTGCAGCATATTCAACGGAAGGGAGAAATTATTTTGTAAATAAAGCATTAAGGATAAGGAGGAGGGTGGCAGGGATTAAGCTAGAGAAATAGGCAGCTACCACATTACCTTTTGCTTTCTTTAAAAGAATATATCAAGGATTTTAGTTTTCATTAGCTTTAGGGGATATATTAATGAAAAAATGTAGATTTAGGGAAAACAAGTAGCCAACGTTAGAGATGATGGTGGATCGTACTTGGATTATAGGAGAGGAAGGAGTTAACCAAGCTTGGAACTTGACTACATATGAGATACGAAAGGACTCTTAGACAACTTCCAAGAAAGTAACTCCATTAATAACCCCTGGAAAAGAAAACAGGTCATATGATGCAGAACCACTGAATTAAAGATTTTATGGAAGGAATGGATCCTAAGGATCCTTGAGTCTTACTCCCTCTTTTTACTAAAGATAAAGGTAACTCCTCCCCCATTTAAATGAATGAGATGAAATGAAATTCTATTTCCTTCACCACCTTGATCTATTAGAAAACGGACTCTCTCCTGAGGATACTGCTTCCACTCATATGGTGACTATCTTCTCTCCTACACTCCTCCGCCAATGGTTAAATATTCTCCAAGCACAAAACCCCTACTCCCTATAGACACTTGGTTTATCGATCATTATCTTTCAATGTAGAAGTAACCTAGCAACTGCTGTCTCATTTTGTGAAGATTACCTCCAAGCTACATTTATTTCTTCATTATTAACTTTATTTTTCAGCAGTTTTAGGTTTATAACAAAATTAAGATTTCTCTTATACACCCCATGATCCCATACATGCATAATCTTCTCCATTATCAAAAGCATTCACCAGAATGGTGTATTTTATACCAAGCATGAACATATATTGACACATTACAATCACAAAATCCCATTCTTAAAGAGATGGAAATCAGACCAGCTACCTGCCTCTTGAGACATCTGTATGCAGGTCAAAAAACAACAGTTAGAGCTGGACATGGAACAACAGACTGGTTCCAAATTGGAAAAGGAATACATCAAGGCTGTATATTGTCACCTTCTTATTTAACTTATATGCATATTTTTGCTTATTTAACTTATTACATTTAATTTTCTTAGCCTAAACTTAAATTTGCAATTGGGTTCTTTACCACTAGCACCACCTGGGAAGCCCATAACTTATATATAAGAAGAGAATACAGAGATGATCCAGGATACTCTGTTGTAATAGAAATTTTTTTTACCTAGAAAATGGTCTTGTAGAAGTTAGGTGGTAGGTATTATTTTATTCTTATGCTGAGTTAACTCAGTCTTGTTAGGCCAGCTCTTGGTAAGCTAAGTGAAAATCGCTCAGTCCTGTGCAACTTTTTGCAATCCCATGGACAATAGCCCACCAGGCTCCTATGTCCATGGAATTCTCCAAGCAAGAATGCAGGAGTGGGTAGCTGTTCCCTTCTTCAGGGTATCTTCCCAACCCAGGGATCGAACCCAGGTCTCTTGCATTGCAGGCTGATTCTTTACCATCTGAGCCACAAGGGAAGCTCTTGGTAGTTCAGTTCAGTTCACTCACTCAGTCGTGTCCCACTCTTTGTGACCTCATGGACTGCAGCATGCTAGGCCTTCCTGTCCATCACCAGCTCCCAGAGTTTACTCACACTCATGTCCATTGAGTCAGTGATGCCATCCAACAATCTCATCCTCTGTCGTGGGATGACAGAGCCCTTGGTAAGCTAAAGGGAAATGGAACAATAGGGCCATATGAATTTTGAGTTTAATTTCAGCTATAATAATCACAACAAATCAAAATAGCTTGAAAGTAATCTTGATGTACCTAAGGATTATACTAAGTGATATGTTTAAAAAAGAAATTATCAAGCTTAATTCTAATAAACTTCACAGGACTTAAGATACAGTGGAATATGAGGTTCCCAGAGGGTTTTTTTGTTTGTTTGTTTGTTTCTATGATGCCTTCATCATACAAAACTGAACTTCCTCTAAGGACTAAGAAAAAACACTTAAGTTAACTCAGTCCAAGCATCATTTCTTGACATATCTACAAAATAACTGCCAAAAAAAAAGTGTGTAAATGGGGAGATGCACTGGATTGCTAAGGAAAATATTATACATAATGAATACTGTTTTCAGTAAAGACTCTTTTTATATAGAATTCAAAAGGGGAAATGCAAAAATATCTTCTAGGGAATCAGTTCAGGAGGCTCTTAGAATAATCTAGGTAAGGCAAGATGATAAACTTCACCATGACCATGGTGAAGAGTATAAGATATGGTTGGAGTATAGAACTGCAAGAAGCTGGTGATGAACCAAATTGTTAAATAAAAAGAGGGGAAAAATAAGCCAACAAGTTGTTTGGTTTGAACAAATGGAAGATTGGAGTTGTCATTGACCAAGATACAAGCCTCAGCACGTTGACACAGAGCACTCAGTTTAAGCGAAGAGGAGGAGGTTTTCTAAACAGGACATGTAGAGGGGTAAAAGATAGTGGGTTCAGTAAAACCCTACAAGGAGTTAAATGTTACCAGGTGATCAGGTGGGAGGTAGAGCATGGAAGTGCATGAGGCACAGAGAAATCAGTTTACAGGTAGGACATCATAAGACTCAACTGTCTTAGTCAGTTGGGAAAGAGAGGCAAAGCCAAGAATTGGTAATGTATGAATGTGATAGGTATTACACACATATATTGTGGTGGTGGTGGTTTAGTTGCTAAGTCCTGTCCAACTCTTGCAACCTCGTGGATTGTAGCCCTCCAGGCTCCTCTGTCCATGGGATTCTCCAGGCAAGAATACTGGAGTGGTTTGCCATTTCCTTCTCCACACTTACATAATACACATTATATAGAAATTCTGGACTCCCTCCCCTGCTACTGCCTCTCTTTCCCAGAAAACAAAGTATATGGAGAAAGAGCAAATAAAAACAAAGCAAAAACTAAACAGTGAAAAAGAGAGACGTTAATATGGAAAGACTTGATTGTGTTTGCGTTCGTCGTTCAAGAACCCCTCAGATCACCTCCTCCCTTTTCTTCCTATAGGTTAATTACAGAAGCCAAAAGTTCCCCTATTTTGCCTAAATTTTGATTGAATTCCTGCAATTTTCTACAGAAAAATTATGACCATTTAAACAATAATTTTCATATTCTAACAGAGATTTTTTTCAATATTAAATCAAACCCTTCTTCAGCATGTAATTGACAAAACACTTCACATTTTTGCCCTGATTCTTCTTCTGTTATTCTGGCTCAACTTCATTTCATGATCTTCTTTGTCACATGTTGATCTATGTTCTATACTTTGTCATACCATTCTGTGTATCACTTGATGTAACTACTAACAGAGTATTCAGTTTCTGCAGTTGTTCAAATTAGAGTGTAAATTACATTATTTTCTATTTCAATAGCTTCAGCTATATTTATTCTTAATACCTACTATAAAAATACAGCAAATGTTTCTGAAGAAGCTTACTTTTCCCCACTAAGTACTCAGAAAATTCACCTTTTGTAGCTCAGGATTGCCTTGTTACTGCTAGAGTTTGTTACACAAACTCTATGCCTTAGAGTTTGTGTGCGGGGGTGTGTGTGTGTGTGTTTGTGTGTGTGTGTGTGTGTGTGTGAGAGAGAGAGAGAGAGAGAGAGAGCATGTGTTTGTGTGTGTGCACACATGCATATTTACAAACTAAAGCTGTATTTAAATATGTATGTATGTACAATATAAAGAACAATTATAGACATTCATATAACTATCAGCCAGGCCGAGAAATGGAGCATTGTAAGTAGCTCAGGAGACCCCCGATCTCTGCCATGTGTATCTAGTTTACCATCCCATCTCCCTTCTTTCCCCAACAGATAATCACTATTCTAATTTTTGTAATAATCACTCCACTCTTTAACATTTACTATCTAGATATGTCTTTAAGTAATATAATTGTTAGTTTTGCCTGTTTAAATTTTATATAAACTTATACTATATATAGTTTTATTATGTGATGTATCACTTAAGTTAGCTCAAAAGCCATATTCATATTAGCATATGTAGCTATAATTTATTTTCCCAGATTTTTAACATTCTGAGACTGGACTTTCCAGGTGGTACAGTGGTAAAGAATCCGCCTGCCAATGCAGGAGGCGCAAATTCGATTCTTGGCTTGGGAAGACCCCCTGGAGGAGGAAACAACCCATTCCAATATTCTTGCTTGTAAAATCCCATGGACAGAGGAGCCTGGAGGGCTACAGTCCATGGGGTCACAAAGAGTCAGACACCACTGAGCCACAGGTCTTATGATACTATTCCATTTATTTCTGCTGTCTCCTACAGTTGGGTTCTTTAAGCAGCATGAATAGTAAAACCTTCTGGCTAAAGATCCCCTCAAAAAAGAAATATTTCAAATAAGAAATACTTTATGGTATGAAGTCTCAAAATATATTCTCAATGTAGACGATTGAGTGTTAAACATTCATTTTTGCTTTAGAACATAAAGGCTTAGAGAGTCTGAAGATATTTTGAATCAAAAAGAGGAAAACCTTGTGCTGTTTACCCAACACATTTAAGTGGGGAAAATCCTGTTCAAAGAACATCTCTCAGTATACTTCAAAGAAAATGCTTTGGCAAGTGGTACTCAGGGGTTACTGCCTGTGTCAAATGCTCCCTCCTCCCTTGCAATCACTCTTTCACTTCCTTCAGCCTACAGTTTTGCCCCATGCATATATGACACGTGTGCCATAAGGCACTGTGTTTTATTTTCTTTCTCTCTCTTTTTCTTTTCTGAGGAAGGTTGGTTCTCTCTGGAGACCCATATGAACTCTTGACCCCACTCAAATCATTTTATTCTCTTTCAGAAAGCAATTAGCTAAATACCTCCCTTAATTATGCCCCCTGGCAGTTCTGTCTAGCCAGCATGGATAATTGTATTTTCATTGACTCCTAGAATCACAGCTGTGATTGAGACTACAGTAGTTAAATACTCTTCCAGTCAGTAATCTGGATTGAATATGTAAAGAATAAACTCAAGATTTTTCAAGATATGTTATAAAACTCCTAATCTGCTGTCAGAGGCTATTATAATTTAAATGAATCATTGAATATTACATTTCAAGCCAAATCAATGTTTCTTGTGTAGTGTCTGTCTTATCATTTGATGCACTAAATTATGAATTGTGTGCAATATGTTTTACAGATAGTCCCTGATTGAAACCTAGGAAAATTAAATTGGGTTTAGAATGCCAGCTTTGGGTAGCTCAATTCCAGTTGATTTTTAAACCTCTTGAAGGGTGAAGATATAAAGGCTTGTGGCTATATAACTCTAAGCTCCGTTATTTCTAGGCACAGACCTGACTCTTTTTTCAAGTGTTCTCCGGTTGCATCTGTCTATTCGGATGCTTTCCTTCTTGTATCCATTCTCCTAAGCAAGCAGTATGCTGTATCCCCATTCTGTTTGCAGCTCCCACTGTTACAGGGTCAACAGTGTCTCCTCTGATAAAACAGCTCCTCCTCTCCTCTAAGCTGCCTTGGAATCCTTTAGGATACATATATTCCCTACTCTTAGAATGGCATAAGTACAGGCTGTCTACTCTGATAACTGTAAACAAAAATCACATTTTATTTTGCTGGCTAACAAGAACTTTGCCTGGTTTTTTAGATGAGTTTTTCAGCCTGGGGCGAAATGTTTAAATGCTTTCATGAAAGCTTATACATCAAAGTCACAGCTTTGAGTCTGAGATGAATTTCCTAACATTTTCCCAATATGCCTTATGAGTCAACTTAGAGGAAGAATGGTAGAAAGTCACATCATGAGGGGTTCTTAAAGAACCTGGTTTACTTGAATTTTAAGTCAAAATTCTGTGCTCAAAAGTCTTCTCTTCAAAGACAAAATCTTATTATTTTATTCAATGGAGTCTCATAATATTCAAATACTATGTAAGGATTTAGACCAAGACATCTTATTTTTATTATGGTTAACTATAATGATATTCCTTTTGATCTTATAGACATTGGTTAGAAAGTAACCATAACAAGGAAATTCTTGTGCTAAATGCAAAATGAAGTATCTCACTAATTTGAACTTTGATTTGCAAATACAAAGCTGGTGTGACAGTACAAAAAATGCAATGAAAAATGTGCTTACACAGTGCCTGGCATAGTATGATGTGATATTAGCTATGATGGCAGTGGTGGTGTTGGTTGAGATGGTAATTACTAAGTCAGATATCTAAAAAGAAATTAGGTTTAATAATAAAGAAGACTTGGCACCAACTTGTTTAACCATTTTCAGCCAATTGAGATTGAGTTAAAAAATAATAATACCACTGTATATAAATAGATATCCATTCTATTCTGATTTTTGAGTTCTCTGGAATTTAACATTTTACTATGAACTGAACTACATCAGTAGAAATTATAATCATCTACACTGCAGCTACACACAAAAAGAGGTAAATCTGAGTAAACAGAGCTTAATAAGGGGCAGATTTATTTATAAACTCTGTTCTAGGAAATATACAATGTATTAAATAGCAAAAGACTAGGTCAGCATGTTAAAATTGTTTAATTTTTATGATGAAAGAGTGATACTAAAATCTGTTGAAAAGTATGGTGAAAAATAGTAATATAATCAAAAGTTTTAAATAAATGAGAGCAGAGGAACAAAAAAGATTAGGCTACACTTAGATATATAATTTTTGCAATTTACTCATTCCAACTTTACTGAAGCACAATTTATATACAATAAAATACATTTAAGGTAGTGTACAGTTTGATCAGATTTCAACAACCATATTCACCAGTGTATCGACCATCATAATCAATATAAAGATAATTGCTATCACCCTAAAAGTTCCCTTGTGACCCCTTATTGTCAACTGAACACACTACTATCCCCAAGAAATCACTGAACTAGTGTTAGCCACTCAGTCCTGTTCGAGTCTTTGTGACCCCATGGACTGTAGCCCACCAGGCTCCTCTATCCATGGCATTCTGAAGCAAGAATACTAGAGTGGTTTCCCATTCCCTTCCCAGGGAATCTTCCCTACCTAGGGATAGGACCCAGGTTTCCCACATTGCAGGCAAATTCTTTACCACGGCACCACCTGGGAAACCCTCATTTATGTCATTAGATGTTCATTTTGTTCTTCTTAGAACTTCATATAAACAAGATCATACTGTTACCAACCAGGATTCTTGATCAATAGAAATCGATCAGAGGCCAGACAAGAAATTCAGGCAAGGCTTTACTGGGGCTCTTGCTAGCTGCTAGCTGGCTCACTGAGGGAATAGTGAGCTGGTTCCTAATATTGGCTGAGGGTAGGGTGTGTCCAGGGTCTGGGCCTGAGGGGTAAGTTAAGTGATTTGCTTACCCATTATGTGAAGTGATGTGTGCAGGAGGTATGCATAGTACCCTGCTTTTGCTCCTGGCTCTTCAGAAGTTGGGCTATTTGTCTTTATGTATCTTTTGTCCAAAATCTTTCCAATTGCATGTACACACAATTATTTTTGATCTCTTAGAGCTTCTTTGTATGTTGTTGTTTGAGGAGACATATGTCCAGGTGCCAGCACTGCAGCAAAGGGTCCCAGGTCTCAGTCTGTCTCAATACAATATATATTCTTTGTGTCTGGCATTTTTGCTCAGTATAATATTTTTCAGATTCAGTGTGTTATTGTGTGAACTGGTCTCTTTTTTTTTTGCTGAATACTATGCCAGTGTATGGATATATCACAATTTATTTATCCATTTACTGTGATAAGTGAATGTATTGTTTTCTAGTTTTGACTACTATGAATAAAGATTCTGTTAACATCATTAGGAGTTCGCTAATGTCATAAGGGGTTCAATTATACAACATATACTTACATTTTCCTTTAGTAACTGGGTATGTGTAATTCTATTTCCGGATTCATTATTATAAGTCAGTTGGTCCATTGGCTGTCCTAAACCTCTGAATATTCTTTTATATTTGTCAATCATTTTATCATTCTCCTATCCCTCCAAAAATGACTGATGGGATGCAGAGACAGAATTAAGTCAAAGAAAAATTTTCCCCATAATCTCTAGCCTAGAACTCAGCCTTTCTGATAATTTGGCTTTAGCCTGTAAGACCCCAGGCAGAGAATCCAGTCATAGCCACATGCATGAACTTCTCACCAACAGACCTCTGAGCTAATGGACGTTGTTTTAAGCCACTGAAGTTGAGGTAATTGTCATCTTGCAATAGAAAAGTAATACAAACTGACACTTTAAAAACAATAAATTTCTCTTATTTGGACATTTTTATTATTTAGAAGTTTGGGGATTGTTCACATTATACTAGGTCAACAGAGACTTAGTATATTTGTCTGAACAGAGATCATGTTACTCTTAAAATGAAGTAGACCATTCTTAACAGATTTTAGAGTTTCTCAAGCATAAAAATAGTAGACATACTTATGATTTCATAATTCTTTCTTTATTAAATTTTCTGTCTTTTCAATTTCACAATAATAGTAGTCAAATAGCATGTCTTAAAATAAGTCTGTTGGTAAAGTCAATCAAATTCTGATAGGAAATTTTCATCTTATTTTATGAATTACATCACAGTCAGATGTTTTCATCCCCAAATCACTATAGCTTATTGAAAACATTTTTAATACTTTCAGTTTTGAATGTTGGACCAAGAAACAGGACATAGATCACCTAGCTATCATGGTGTTTGTTTCAGATACAAATAATAAAAAGACGAAAAAAGGAAATAATTTTTGAGCTATTTTTACTGTCGAGTGAAGGGTGTTTATAATTGCAAATCTTTTAATTTTGCTATAAATTTAACTTTTCTGAAGGAAAACAAATATAGTAAGTAGGATATTAAAGAATTATTACAGTGTTGCTATAAAGAACACTTGCCCCAGGACATGTCTCCTGAGTTCCAAAAAATACCTTGCCTTATTGCATTCTGTAGAATCAGAGAGAATGAACAAGAGGAAAGTACTATGGATTGAATGCATTCCACCAAATTCTCTGAAATACATGCTCTGCTCTATGTAACTCACTTTATCAACATTATCATTTTAATCTTCACAGGCAGATAGTGATATAAGCACTATCATTATCCTGTATTACAGGGCAGCGAACTGGTTTAGTGGGGTTAAGTACTTTGTTTAAGGTCACAGCTAGCAGGATGCTAAATGGAAAACTCAACTAGGCATACTGATTTTGTTTGCTTAATCATTGCACAATGCTGCCTCTATGCTTGAATATGAGGAATTAAATGCCTTCAAGTTAACTCAAGTTGCATCATAAATGTTGACATATTAAAATATTTTTATAATGTTATATATATTGCAGGTTTTTAGTTTTAAATTTGATCTTTTGTCTATATCAAAATAAAGAATTTTAAATTATGATCAATGTCTCTACAATGTCTTAGCTGTTTTCTCATTATCTTTTACTTATTAATTAGTAGCTTCCTTTAACTGTGGTAACAGAACAAATTCCATGAAATTTGATGATGCTTCATGAGGTGCTT
This sequence comes from Capra hircus, assembly GCF_001704415.2. Lineage (NCBI taxonomy): Eukaryota > Metazoa > Chordata > Mammalia > Artiodactyla > Bovidae > Capra > Capra hircus. The sequence goes on from NC_030812.1 coordinate 14,145,512, forward strand.
CATGGAAAGAATCCACTGTTATTGTTGGCTGCAGATATGCATGGTAAATAATGTCAAGTAGGTCAAGCCAGTTAAATTGAGATGGCACATCCTTTAAATCCTGACTGATGGTTTTCTGCTTGTTCATCAGCTCTTAAGAGTATTCTGATTGCAGATGCAAATATGGTTTTTCTTCTAACTGTCAGTTTTCTTTTTCCCTATATATTTTGAAACTATGCTATTGGATGCATGTAGACTTAGAATTGCGGTATCTTCCTGGAGGCCTATGTTATCATTATGCAAGTTCCTCCTTTTTTTCTTGAAAATGTCTCACTCCAACACCTGCTTTGTCTGATGCAGTATTACAACACTTCCCTTTACTGACTAATCTGACGTTTACCTTTTCTCATCCTTTCCTTTTAACATCTCTGTGTCTTTAGGTTTAAAGTTTGTCCCATTTAAATAGTGTCTATTTGAATTTTATGTTTCATTCAGTCTCCCAGTTTTATAGTTTTAAAAAGACAAGTTAACTTGGATTTAGAGTAATTGTTGAAACCTATGGGCTTATAAATACCATTTTCTTATTTGTGTTCTATTGACCTACGTGATGATAATTGCTTTTGCTGAATGAACAGATATATTACTTTTTTTCCCATTTCTTGCTTTTTTTTTGAAGGCAGTATTTTCTTACCCTGTTTTTCCTTCATTAACTTATCTAAAGATTATGACTCCTAGAATTATTAAAATTTAATACAATTTTCTCTCCTCTCCCCATAATGCAATGGTGTGTCTAATATATGACTGATTTCCAAATTCCTTAAATGTTCCATAAGCTGATGTAATTCAAAATTACTTCTAAAGGTTATTACATTGCTTTTTTTAATAAGCTATCTTGTATAATTAGTGACTTTTTCTATTCTATTTTCTTTTTTATACCATAGTTTATACTGAGATACTAAGATAACATTGTCCATTTCTGAACCTATTGCTTGTTGAAAAAAGAGCTATGTGTTGTAAACTCCTTGCTTCCTTCACTGTGCCTTGAAAATAGTAGTTCAAATGCATTTGTTGAATGAAATGTGAATATACGATTAGATGAATGAATGAATGCCATTGAATCTAGGGTTTTGGATTTAATGACTCAAATTACTTCCAAATGCATTGTCTTAATTTGGCTGCAATATAGTTTTACACTTATTAAAAACCATCTCCCTTCACTATATATTCCCCCAGGTACAGTGGTTATATGAGGTACAACTTGATATGAGGTACTGATTGACATATGGTCTTGTCTCCAGAGTTTGCCAAAGAATGCAGGATATGATAGAGTCACTGAGTACCCTGTTGAGATCAAAGTTACTAAATTCTCAAAGGCCAAGTTTTGAAAGGCCCTGCTCCTTCATCTAATATGCCTCTTCTGCCTCTGGATATGAGAAAGGTAAAGTGTTTGATAGATTTACCACAAAAATTGTAGGAAAGCAGAGTGAGTTGCCATTCTCCAGCAATTCATGGCTGAGGAGGTGGTGTTAGCAGGCACAACCGGAAGAGACCAAGGAAATCAGTGAGGCTGTGCTCCTTCCTCCTCCTAATCCAGCAAACTGAGTAACAGCTGACAGTTATTATAATCAAACAGGAATACAAACTATGAAATCAGACTGAGATGTCATCAGACTGTTAGGAAGAAGGAGAAACAACAGAGCAAAATCAGTATCAGTTACTGAAGTACTGAGCCTTTCCATGTTTATAATTAAAGTTCCTGAGAGATTAATTTTATATACAGGTTTTATTTTTCTGATTAAGCTTTCTGATTTCCATGATTATTTTCCTGCATTACACTGAACAATGATCAGTTGCAATACTTTAAACTCTTCCTTCTTCTTTATTCAGCCCAGCTATCTCAGTGAATAAGCAATCCTCTAAGCATAAATTTGGCTGTATTATGAGAGATGTTGACTTGGGAAAAAATGTATTAGCCACCATGGAAACTTTACTAAAAATTCAAATACATTTTTCTCTCATATAGAAATACTGAGTACTGGTAAAGCAATTCAAATTGTTGCACTACAAGGATTTTCTTAATGTGTAAATAATGGAGACAATAATTAAATGTGACTGTTGGTTGTTGTTCAGTTATATTTATCTTTTTTTCTTTCACAAAAATATCAAAATTTTCTATAGAGTTACATTTTTACTTAATGGAACAAATCCTTATAGCATTGATTTGTGTGTAGTTTGCCCTAAATTAGCCAGCTTTTTATTTTGCTTGTATCCTCAAATGTACTCAATCTATTTTTTTTTAGTCTGTGTCCTAGATTTGGACTGAAAGAAATCTTTAAGCATATTTTTAGTTAAAATTCTTTATGCCTTGGAGGAAAAATGCCAATACACAAAGGAAAGAACTGAGGAATCAAATAATTCTAACCTTGTATAATCCCCACCCCCAAACAGTATCTAACAGATTAGGCATTTCAGATAATAAGCCCAAAAGGATTTGTATAATGGAACCCCGCTGAGGAAAATTCATTAACACATTAATTTATGAATATAAACAGTGTAATTGAGATATTTGTATATGCCCTGTGAACATATTAACTAGTTTATTTAGCATCATATTTGAATGAAATAAGCAGTTTGACCTCATTCAAGATCAATTATATTCACAAAATAGATCTTCTGTGTAGTGGCAGCATGTCAGCATTGAAACAAAACAACTCGCACATCACTGAAGCCTCTCTTACATAAAAGCATTTCACAAAAGCAAGAGATTGTTCTATCCAGCAGAATTAAATTAACTACTAAAATTTTCACTCTTAAGTATACTTTCTGACCAAGGGTTCCTGGGATATGGGGAATTAGGAATCATATATGATAAAAAGACTAAAACCTGATTTTATGTTCATTGCTCAAAGAAATGTAAACAAAAGCAGCAAGTAAAGAAAAAGAATAGTCACAGGAAATTACAATTCATGAATTTCAAATATTTTTGGTCACCAAGGGCAGTGTTTTCTTTATGGTCGCTATCACAGCCAACCTATCCTAATCTCAGGATGTTGGAAATTATTTACATTCTATGTACAGTTTCCTGTACATTATGATATATTAATACAATAATATGATCTAAGGCCAAATCTGAAGTAGTACATCCTTGGGAACAGAGCATACACCTCTGAGAGAAGACAATGGGTACAGGATTCTCCAAAATATTGGAAAATAGAATCAAAGCAATTATTCATAATATAATCAGCTAAAGTACAAACAAAAGAAAGAAAAAAGTAAAGCAACAAACCTGTAAAGGGTATGAATTTATAACTTCTAATATTGAAGAAGAATATTCACAGCTATACCTCTACCCATTCTTTATAGAATATCGTTTTGGAATATCAATAGGAAATTGATTTGCATGTATATACTCATCCAATCTAGCTTTTCCTCTCAAGGCAGAGAAAATGGTGGGAGTGGGGGTATAAGAGGGCTTCCCTGGTGACTCAGATGGTAAAGAATCTGCCTACAATGCTGGAGATGCTGGTTTGATCCCTGGGTGGGGAACATTGCCTGGAGAAGGGAATGGCAACCTATTCCAGTATTCTTGCCTGGGAAATCCCATAGGCAGAGGAGCCTGGTAGGCTACAGTCTTGTGGGAACTGCCTGAGTCTCATGGGAGTCTCATGAGTGCCACCAGCTCTCATGGGGTTGCAGAGTCAGACCAGACTAAGTGACAAACTCTTACTTATTTACTTACTTACTTAGAGGTATAAGAACATGATTAAAAGACATTTGCCTTGGGAACTAGGGAGAAATAAAAATGAAGGACTAAGGACCAAACTTTCAGCCGGATTTCTTTACTCTAGTTCTTCTTTCCTTTCCTGTATCTCCATCTTCTCTCTCACCTGACATTTGGCAAGTACCTTCACTGTCCCTTCCCCACCCTAATCATAAAGACCAATTAAGAAGTATATAAATTATATCACATCTGTTTCATTGCCAATTCAACTAACTGTTGCTGATGTGGACATTTCACAGAAATAGCTCATGTTTTTAAGATAAATCAATTGGGAAAAATAACAGCCTTAAGGAAGAACAAACAACTCATGTAGCCACAATTATCTAGTATTTTCAGAGCTACAGATTTCACATAGAACGATTCTCAATCAAGGTCATTTCATATTTCATATGAGAATATTTGATGATTTTGAGAAGGAATGCAAAACCATCTAATTAGAGGTGAGTTCAAATTGAAACATTGGACAAATGATGGAATTCAGCAATGCAAAAAACAATGCAAGTAATAGAGCAATCTGTAATACATGAGTAAGTTATTCACATTGACAGAAACAGTCCTACACATGATCAAATAAATAGAAGTTCTTTTTTTAACAGATCTGCATTATCTTAATTTCCACCTCAAAAAGGATTAGAATTTCCTTGACAACTCACAATGACAGTTGCAAGGTCAGAGCTCCCTCTCTGCCTGAACATTCTCTGTCTACCTAAATAAAATGAAAACAAACAAGTCATTCCCTCCTTTCCTAGAAAATGAACCTATGGATAAACCTCACCAAAATGTTTATGTTCAGGAAATGTATAACAAACTCTTTCTTCCACTCCTCTCTCAGTCCTGTCTCAAGAACTTCAGTTAGAATTTGTTATTTACTTAGGAAAATATCTTGAGCATCTAACTACATTTCACTCTTACTAGAAGACAGTCTTACTATGTTTACTTGTATTGCGGCCTGACCCAGACTGATTACTTAGGTTCCAAGTAAACATTGGTTAATAACTTCCTGACAGTGATGGCTCCTCAAATTTCCCTTTGGATGTCTAACCTCCATAGTGGTTCTTACTTGAATTAAGTAATCTAATAACATAAGAATATAAAGTTGACCAGAAACATTTTCTAGAGAGAGAATTTCTATAAGAAAGCTAAGGATATATGTTTGACACCTATTAAGGAAAAGATATTTTAAACAAAGTAAAATTTAGAGGGCCAATGTTTTATATGTCTTTTTCGTTATTTTATAATTCCTAATTTTAAGGCACATAATTGAAAATTATATTCACTTCAAGCAAAACAGCCATTTTTCATTATAAATTCATTTTTTAACTTTGATTTTATTGTTACTCCTCATTCCTAAAGAAAGCAGCTAAAGTAAGGATGTGCTCAATATTTTTTTCCAGTCAAATACTCATAGGAAATAATATGCTCATTTTCTAGAATGTATTTAGATGAACTATAACTTTATTTGAACCAGGGATCAAATTGCCAGCATCTGTTGCATCATCAAAAGAGTGAGAGAGTTCCAGAAAAACATCTACTTCTGCCTTATTGACTATGTCAAAGCCTTTGACTGTGTGGATCACAACAAACTGTCAAAAATTCTGAAGGAGATGGGAATACCAGACCACCTGACCTGCCTCTTGAGAAACCTGTATGCAGGTCAGGAAGCAACAATTAGAAATGGACATGGAACAACAGGCTGTTTCCAAATTGGGAAAGGAGTACATCAAGGCTGTATACTGTCACCCTGCTTATTAAACTTATATGCAGAGTACATCATGTGAAATTCTGGACTAGATGAAGCACAAGCTGGAATCAAGATTGCCAGGAGAAATTTCAATAACCTCAGATATGCAGGTGGTATCACACTTATGGCAGAAAGCAAAGAAGAACAAAAGAGCCTCTTGATGAAAGTGAAAGAGGAGAGTGAAAAAGTTAGCTTAAAACTCAACATTCAGAAAAGTTAGATCATGGCATCTGGTCCAATCACTTCAAGGCAAACAGACAGGGAAACAATGGAAAGAGAGATAGACTTTATTTTCTTGAGCTGTAAAATCACTGCAGATGGTGACTGCAGCCATGAAATTAAAAGACGCTTGATCCTTGGAAAAAAAGTTATGACCAACCTAGACAGCATAGTAAAAAGCAGAGATATTACTTTGCCAACAAACGTCCATCTAGTTAAAGCTATGGTTCTTCCAGTGGTCAGGTATGGATGTGAGAGCTGGACTATAAAGAAAGCTGAGTGCCAAAGAATTGATGCTTTTGAACTGTGGTGTTGGAGAAGACTCTTAAGAGTCCCTTGAACAGCAAGGAGATCCAACCAGTCCATCCTCAAGGAAATCAGTCCTGAATATTCATTGGAAGGCCTGATGCTGACACTGAAACTCCAATAGTTTGGTCACATGATGTGAAGAACTGACTCACTGGAAAAGACCCTGATGCTGGGAAAGATCGGTGCAGGAGAAGGGGATGACAGCGGATGAGACGGTTGGATGGCATCATGGACTCAATGGACATAACTTTGAGCAAGCTCCAGTAGTTGGTGATAGACAGGGAAGCCTTGCATGCTATAGTCCATGGGATTGCAAAGAGTTGTACACAACTGAGCTCCTGAACTGATAAGTTTATTCATAAACAAACTTCTTGGTTATTTCAATAGGTAGTCTTCACAAAACAATATGGCCAAACAATATCTTAAATCTGGTTACATCAGAGAACATTGCAAATATTATATCTAGAATATGCTGAGTGACTATTAAAAGTTAAAGTACACATTTTTTGAAATTTTTTCATAGTCAGAAATAAAAGTTAAAACAAACATCTTAAATTTTCTTTTTGGACTAAGAGTTTAGCATTGGAGTATGTGAACCTTATATGTCACTGTCAAATAGGTCATAGAATGCCTCGATCAATATTAACTTTTTTTACACTGCGGTGGTAAAAGTTTCCCAGGAACAAAAATAAAAATAAGCATTAACATTATTTAATAATTACAGTGTATCAGACATGGTATTCAGCACTTTCCAAGAACTGTATAATTGAATCTCATCATAACTCAATGTGACTGTTACTAAAACCCTTATTTAATGGATGAGAAAAATCATTCTTGTTCCTGGAAATGGTAGAAATTGTTGTTTTCATAAAGAAATTGTCTAATTCCTACCTGTTTTGGAGATCAAGACATAGAATATTATATACAGTTTGAGTTTGTGTTTTTTGACTGCAGGGGTCATAGTTTCCAGGCCAGGAGTGGAACCTAGACCCATGGCAGTGAAAGTTCCAAGTCCTAACTAGTGGACCACCACTAGGGTTTTTATATTAGTGAAAATATTTTTTCACTATACAATCTTGAAACATTTAACAGTTCATAATAACTTAGTTGCATATTTTGTACTTCAGAGTTGTCCATGTTTCTCAGTGGTGCTTCTTATGTGTTTCATGATGATTAACCAAGGTTTTTTTCATCACCCACAAAAACTGCCTGTTAACCTCCTGCTTACGTGTTTTTTAAACAGTTAATTAACTTTAACTTTAAAAACATTTTTTTAAACCTAGAGCCTTCTGCTGCTGCTGCTGCTAAGTCGCTTCAGTCCTGTCCGGCTCTGTGCGACTCCATAGACGGCAGCCCACCAGGCTCCTCTGTCCCTGGGATTCTCCAGGCAAGAACGCTGGAGTGGGTTGCCATTTCCTTCTCCAATGCGTGAAAGTGAAGTTGCTCAGTCGTATCCAATTCTTAGCGACCCCATGGACTGCAGCCCACCAGGCTTCTCCGTCCATGGGATTTTCCAGGCAAGAGTACTGGAGTGGGGTGCCATTGCCTTCTCCAGAGCCTTCTACAACCCTCAAAACATAAATTCTGTACATATTGTTATATTCCGAAAATGGAATGACTTGGATACACAAATATCTACATTGTTTATTTATATATGCCATGTTTTAATGTAGTAATGATGTGGTGTTGGAGAAGCCTCTTGAGAATCCCTTGGACAGCAAAGACATCCAACCAGGGCATCCTCAAGGAAGTCTGTCCTGAATATTTATTGGAAGGACTAATTCTAAAGCTGAAACTCCAATAGTTTGGTCACTTAAAGCGAAGAACTGACTCATTGGAAAAGACCCTGAAATATTGAAGATGGGAGGAGAAGGGGACAACAGAGGATGAGATGGTTGGCATCACCGACTCCATGGACATGAGTTTGAGTAAGCTCTGGGTGTTGTTGATGGACAGGGAAGCCTGGGGTGCTACAGTCCATGGGGTCACAAAGAGTCAGGCATGACTGAACAACTGAACTGAACTGAACTGATGCAACCATATGCAGAATAGACAAGCACATACACACTAAAGCCCTCTAACAGGAAGTCAATAAAATAAAGATGTTCATATTTATTACAAAATAAAATTTGAAAACTAATTAGTTTGTTACAATGTGCATAGTATATAATTTTTTCATTGTAATGAAGTAATTTTGATAAGAGGCAAAAATAATTTTTACATCTGTAGAACCAAATGTGAAAGATAGACAGCTTGAGTTCAGGAGTACCTTGGATGGGACTGCCAGACCCCCTTCAGGAAGTGAGGCCTGCCAGGTTTGCACACTGTCTTAGCTTAGGAGGGTGACCTTTCACAAGGTCACATGCCCATATGAGGATGACTCCCAAAGATGCCTATTCACTATGAGGGCTGACAAAGCCAAGGCCCCTCAGCCCCCTGGGGAAAATTCTGAAGAAATACCTCATCCCCCGCTTCCATTGAGACCCCATCCAAGTTCACCTTCTCCCTCTGCCCACTCTTCATCACTTCTTTCAACAGATCTTGAAAGTGTGAACTTAATAAACCTCCCATACACTGATCAACATCTGAGTCAACTTTCTGAGAACCCAGCCTGGGAAAGTATTATCTGTTTTGCTTTTTTGTTTGTTTTGTTTCATTTTGTTCTGCTTGAATAACTGTACCACTAGAATCATTCAGAGGACAGTAATAATAACAGCCTATGGAAGGGAACAGTCGAACTGAAAACAAATTTCAGAATTACGCACTCAGCTTTGTACTTCAGTCAGACGCTTCAAGCCTCAAGGAAAGTGCACTCTGAACAGTGCTGCTCTGAAGGAAGTGTCTTTGATGAAACAGACTATGACAACAGGGAGAGTCCTAAGGACTATGTCCTGGAAAGTATTTGTCCAGCTTTGAAAATAGGTGTGTTTTTTAATGAAATATATTTGAATAATAAAAATGAATTTTGATAAGTTTGGTATCTGCTACAGTGGAAATCATATTATTCTTTGTAAATCATGAATCCTTCCACTTAATTACTACAGTAGTATTTTTAATTTTGAAGAAAATGTGTCAAAATCTTACAAATTCAGTCATTACAATTGACACTAATCTCACACAACATGAAAATAATAACTTTGCCTAAAATGAAATTTACCTGAGATTCAGAAGCTCAAATGATTTTATTGAAAGTTATTTCTCATTATTCTGAGATGTCAGTGTTATTTTATGTAAATGTGCATATTTGACAAAAGATATCATCTTTGTGGGGCTTCCCAGGTGGCCTGGTAGGTAAAAGAATTCTTCTGCAATGCAGGAGACGTAGGAGACTTAGGAGACTTGGGTTTGATCCCTCGATCGGGAAGATCCCCTGGAGGAAAGCCTGGCAACCCATTCCAGTATTCTTGCCTGGAGAATTCCATGAGACAGCGGCCTGGTGGGCTACAGTTCATAGGGTAGCAAAGAGTTGGACATGACTGAGTGGCTGAGTGTACACATACATCATCTTTGTGAGGTAGAAAGTAGAGAGATTTGGATATAACTCATCTTAATTTAGTCCAGATGCAGGTAACATTTTGGTAATTTAAATAACAAAACTTTGTTGTAAATTAAGATTGTAATTCTAGTCTCAGGAAAAAGAAAAAGAGCAATGACATGATTACTCTATTGAAAATGGCTGGACTCACTTGCCTCATAGAATCATTTCTGAAGTACTGCTTAAGTAAAAGCACGCATAAAATATATCACAAAGTAATTACATTGAATTACTTTGGCTCCACTTTTTGCTAGTGAGGCAACATTTCTTACCCTGCCTTATCCTAATATGGACTGAAGGAACAAAATCTTTTATAACTATTCTCTATATTGTGAAATCAAATATGAGTTGTTTTTAAAATCAAATCCATTTGATATTCCTTGTAGTTTTCATAATGGCTCCCCAAAGTCAGAGTTGATAATAATTTCCTTAAGGAATGTGCTCAAGTACTAGCTTTTTTGCTCTTATTTTGTTCCATTGAGTCTTTATCTTTCTCGTGCTTTGTTTCGTCCAGTGATAAATCCTCCTCATACACTGTAATACACCAACAAATCAGTTTAAGGAGGTTGGCCCAATTTTCTGATGAGTCTTCAGGGTAAATTCTCGTAAGTACTTATGAAATGGTATGCAATTCTGTAGAACTATCAGAAAACAATTTTCTTGTAACCACACAGTTCATATAAGGAACAAAAATGGTAATTTCTTATAAATTTCAAATGGAGAAATCATTTAATTGAGTTAAAAAAATATATTGCTCAATATTTTAGCTAATGAAAAGTATAGCAATTATACAATTTTCTTTAAGATATGCAGACTACCCGATATCACCCTATTCTTTCTAAAAAGAGATTTTGTTAAAAAACAAACTCCGTCTTCCCTCTTTTTTTAATGTTATTTAGTGCTAAATATGTAGTGTGAGGGGAGAAAAAAAGCAGCCCTGGACACTGGATATTGAGCAACAATTCTGACACTTACAGCGAAACCTTGACATCATTACATGTTTATCTGCTGCTTAAAGCTAAGTCATGGTGTGCTCCCATTAGACATAAACATCTCCTGAAACATCCACTTCATGAAAGATCACTGAACAACCCACAAAATATCAAACATCTCCCTCTCTATTACTAAATGAGTGACTGCTACTTTACCTGTTATATATTTATTCTCACTTTAGTCTGTGTTCCGTAGAGGTAAGACATATTGATATGCCTATCACAAAATCGTCCCTGCTGTCTCACAATATTCAACTGAGAGCAAAACTCCTCTGTTTCTTTCACCGAATTACTCAGTTGATGCTTACATTGTTCATTTCCTGTTACTGAGATGTGCCATGGTTCCCAAGAACATTCTCTCTTACTGCAATCAGTATTAAACTGATTTAACTACAAGTGTGTTCCTGGTGGTTTGGGGCTGAAAAACAGTGATAGTAGCAAGATGGATAGGATATCATTCATAGAACACTAGAATCTGTTCCAATAGTAGGATCTTATAAGTAGACAACCAAATTTTCACATTGTCTTAAATATCTCACTAGAATAAATATAAATTGCATCTGGAATCCTTAAAATTCCAAAGTTAGATTATCCTTTCTTATTTTGGTCTTGGATAATTAAGCTCTGCTCTAATATATACACTGTTTCTTAGAGAAAAAGGATGATTCATCGATTGCCTTGCACACTTCTTATTTGAAGATCTTTATAAACCTTCTTGGTCTTCTTTACAGTAGGCTTCATAAAACCAAGTATTAATGCTTCTTTTAAATAATCACTACCCAATACTTTCATCATATTAACAGATCTTTGACAAATTTTGGTTACGCCCTAGGTATAGCAAGACTTCTTAAACTAACTATGAATGTTAAAGGAGAAGTTAAGTCCTAATTTTGGTGGCTTTCCTGGTGGCTCAGACGGTAAAGAATCTGCCTGGAATGCGGGAGACCCAGTTTTGATCCCCAGATCGGGAAGATCCCCTGGAGAAGACAATGGTTACCCGGTCCAGTATTCTTGTCTGGGAAATTCCATGGACAGAGGAGCCTGGCCGACTATAGTCTATGGGTCGCAAAGAGTTGGACATGACTCAGTGACTGAAGACTAACACTTTCAGTCTTTCTAAGTCCTAATTTATTTTTTTTCTTGAATATACATAATATTGTATATACTGCATTTCTATTAATATCATAATGTTAAGAATGGAAGACAGCCTTGAATTTGTTCCTTATTGTAGCAGATATTTAGAAAATATATCAGTTCTAAGCTTATTTAATTAACAATATAGCTTTTACCTATATACAAAGGAAAAAGTGATGAAAATAGAAGAGAATGTGACAAAAACCAATGATTTATCAAGTCAGCTTTAAAAATTGACAGGTCAAGGCAAAAATAATAAAATAATATAAAAGAGGTAAACAATTGAGTCAACAGTTTGATACAGTAGATATTCTACTAGTTTCCTACTGCTGCTGTAAAAAAATTTATAACAAGCATAGTGGTTTAAACAGTACAAGTGTATTATCTTACAGTTCTGTGAACCAGAAGTTTGGCAGAGTTCTCACTGAGCTGAAATCAAAGTGTCATGAGGCTGCATTCCTTTCTTGAGACTCTAAGGAGTCTCTTGACATTTTGAGCTTCTTAGAGGCTGCTCATGGTCTTCAGTTCACAGCTCCTTTCCACCATCTTCAAAGCCAGCCATGTCACGTCACATCTCTTTAAAACTCCTTCTTCAGTTCTCACATCTTTCTTTCTCTGACCACAGCTGGGAAAATTTTCTGCATTTAAGGACTCAAATTTTTAATAGATTATGCCCACCCAGATAGTTTAGAATATTCTTCCCACTTCATGGTCTTTAATCTTAAATACATCTGCAAATTCCCTTTTATTGTGTAAAGTAACCTATTCACAGGCTCTTGGGATTAAGATGTGGACATCTTTTGACAACCATTATTCTACCTGGTACAGAAATAGTTAAATTTTAAACCTCAAAGAGCAAGAATATGCTTGCTTTCAAACTCATATCTAGTATCTGCAAAAAGTGATCACAAAGTCAATAATAAAAGGTACCAAATGCAGAAATAATATAGATTATTCTGTTTGGGCACAGTGGAGTAAAATTAGATGTAATAACAAGAGTACCTAAAGTATTTATAGATCCAAAAATTCATAAACCCTATAATAAAACACCCTTCAGAAGGATTAAGAGTATTGAATTGAAAATTACAACCTAATCATAAATAAATAACATAGAGAACTCAGTGCATCGAAAGCTTGCAGGTCAAACTAAAATGATACTCAGACAGATATCTTTAATCTCATTATCTTCAAATAGGAAAGTTGAAAATAAATGAAGTTATTTATTCTCCTACAGATCTAAGAAAAAAACAACAAAATAACCATAAATTTAAAAATAATAATAATAAAGATACAACTCAAGAGGAAATCAAAATTGTTAATAAAGACAGTAATTAGACAGTGAATCATTGACAGATGCGTCAGGCAGATAATGCCTTCATATTCATGACTGAGATAGAAATACATAGAAGGAAAGAGAGTAAAAGAGACAATCTAGTGTCCTATTTCCTCTTCTGACCTAATTGCCCACTAATTCTGCCTCTAACTTAATCCCCCTCTGCCCATTACCATTATTCTTAGCTGTCCCTGAAAAATCCCAGCCTTGTCCTGCCTCAGGACATTACACCTCAGTATAGGTGTTCACTATTTCCTTCCTTAAGCTCTATCTTGCTGACAGTATTTAACTTTGAAACCAACACTCCTTACCCTCCATGTTTCTCTCCTTCATCTTGTTTCTTTTCTCAACAATTTTTATTATCATCATCATCAGAGATAGTATATTCTATTTATTATTCACTGCCCTCCACTAGTCTAAAATCAGTGAAGCTAGAGACTTCATTTCTTTAGTTTTCTCATGGTATTCCAATAACAGAAAATTCACATCTATATCTAGTATGTAAGCTTCTTATAAATAATTGTTAATAAATACATGAATGAATTACTAATATAAAAGGAATTGAGAAAAAAGAGAAACAGCTATAGACATACAGAAAATAAGAATTACAAAAAAAATCACAATTTTGTAGAAATGGGAGTTCAAATTTAGAGGAAATTTGGTGTTTTTTGTGAAAATATAAAATATGTTTAACATTTATTACCAATGGAATAACATCAAATAATATTTTTACTGAATAGATGTAAGAACAACAACTGATCTGAATATTTTAGATAAAGGTATAAAGTATTATCTTTGAAGTAAAATTACCTCTTTAATTGCCTGTTCTTTTTTTTTTTTTTTTTTCCATTGTGCTTTACTTGAGGAAGTTGTTTGGTAGTTGATTTGAGCAATAGTGGCTGAAAGATAGGAATGAGGGCAAATTCTAAAGAAGGGATGGTACATAGCTAAACTTGGATACATTAACTTCCCATCATGTAAAGAGTACACAGATTTGTTGGCTTTATAAGGATAAAGTACTTGTGTAAGACATCAAATTTGAATTTAGAATGATTCAATCAATAATGATTATAAGTAGAAACAAAATAGCTTTTTTTTTTTTTTTTTTGGTCATGCCATGGGACATGCAGGATCTTAGTTCCCCACTAGGGATTGAACCAGTGCCCTCAGCAGTGGGAGTGCAGAGTCTTAACCCCTGAATGTGGAGGGAAGTCCTTGGTCTCTCTTATATATGGACTTTAATCCCTATGTCCATTATATTTATTCCTGTATTGAAGAGTCATTGCTCTTCTATTCACCACCTGTCCTACACAAAAATAAACACCTGTCCCTTTTTTTCTAATTCCATCAAGATTTTCCTTTGGAAAAACAGACTTCTTCCAATTTTATTCATATCTATGATTTTGATAGTATTTAACTCATACCAATCTCCATGGATAAACCCCCAGTGACATTATTCAGTCAACATAATTTTGTCCCTTTGTTGAAAGTTTGGTTTAGAAATTTGTATATAATAGTCTCAATAAATAAGAGCTGGCATTCCCTGGTCAAATTCAAGGATTATATGATGATGATCAGAGCTGATGCTCTCCTTTATTATTAATGTGAATCAGAGAACTTGTAACCTTTGGTGTTAATCACAGCCATTCTTCACATTCTTTAGATAAGATGTGCCAGCCTAGGGAAGAGGGCATTGCTGTAAGTGTCATGAAAAATGGAACTGGAGTTCTACTTCGGTCATTTCTGGGCTTTCCAGTTGCATAAATCTATTGATCTTTCTGCACTGTTGAAGCATGGCTGAGGTGGCATTTACTTTGCAAGGACACTCTGGGAGTGCACAGCTGTGTGTGTTATGTGTGAAATTTAGACTTTGAGAAAATGGTTTGGTTTTTTATTTGTTTTTATTTTTTAATAATATAAATTTACTTATTTTAATTGGAGGTTAATTACTTTACAATATTGTATTGGTTTTGCCATACATCAACATGAATCCGCCACAGGTATACACGTGTTCCCCATAGTGGCTGTACTAGTTTGCATTCCCCCCAACAGCATAAGAGGGTTCCCTTTTCTCCACACCCTTTCCAGCATTTATTGCTTGTAGACTTTTGGATCACAGCCATTCTGACTGGTGTGAAATGGTACCTCATTGTGGTTTTGATTTGCATTTCTCTGATAATGAGTGATGTTGAGCATATTTTCATGTGTTTGTTAGCCATCCATATGTCTTCTTTGGAGAAATGTCTATTTAGTTCTTTGGCCTATTTTTTGATTGGGTCGTTTATTTTTCTGGAATTGAGCTGCAGGAGTTGCTTGTATATTTTTGAGACTAGTTGTTTGTCAGTTGCTTCATTTGCTATTATTTTTTCCCATTCTGAAGGCTGTCT
This sequence comes from Capra hircus, assembly GCF_001704415.2. Taxonomy (NCBI): domain Eukaryota; kingdom Metazoa; phylum Chordata; class Mammalia; order Artiodactyla; family Bovidae; genus Capra; species Capra hircus. Next base: position 14,160,922 of record NC_030812.1, read on the forward strand.
TTTCACCTTGCTTATAGTTTCCTTTGTTGTGCAGAAGCTTTTAAGTTTAATTAGGTTCCATTTGTTTATTTTTGCTTTTATTTCCATTATTCTAGGAGGTGGGTCATAGAGGATCCTGCTATGATATATGTCAGAGAGTGTTTTGCTTATGTTCTCCTCTAGGAGTTTTATAGTTTCTGATCTTACATTTAGATCTTTAATCCATTTTGAGTTTGTTTTTGTCTAAGGTGTTAGAAAGTGTTCTAGTTTCATTCTTTTCCAAGTCGTTGACTAGTTTTCCCAGCACCACTTGTTAAAGAGATTGTCTTTAATCCATCGTATATTCTTGCCTCCTTTGTCAAAGATAAGGTGTCCATAGGTGTGTGGATTTATCTCTGGACTTTCTATTTTGTTCCATTGATCTATATTTCTGTCTCTGTGTCAGTACCATACTGTCTTGATGACTGTGGCTTTGTGGTAGAGCCTGAAGTCAGGCAAGTTGATTCCTCCAGTTCCATTCTTCTTTCTCAAGATTGCTTTGGCTATTCGAGATTTTTTGGATTTCCATACAAATTGTGAAATTATTTGTTCTAGCTCTGTGAAAAATACCGTTGGTAGCTTGATAGGGATATCATTCAATCTATAAGTTGCTTTGGGTAGTATACTCATTTTCACTATATTGATTCTTCCGATCTATGAACATGGTATGTTTCTCCATCTATTAGTGTCCTCTTTGATTTCTTTCACCAGTGTTTTATAGTTTTCTATATATAGGCCTTTAGTTTCTTTAGGTAGATATATTCCTAAGTATTTTATTCTTTTCGTTACAATGGTGAATGGAATTGTTTCCTTAATTTCTCTTTCTATTTTCTCATTATTCGTGTATAGGAATGCAAGGGATTTCTGTGTGTTGATTTTATATCCTGCAACTTTGCCATATTCATTGATTAGCTCTAGTAATTTTCTGGTGGAGTCTTTAGGGTTTTCTATGTAGAGGATCATGTCATCTGCAAACAGTGAGAGTTTTACTTCTTCTTTTCCAATTTGGATTCCTTTTATTTCTTTTTCTGCTCTGATTATTGTGGCCAAAACTTCCAAAACTATGTTGAATAGTAATGGTGAAAGTGGGCACCCTTGTCTTGTTCCTGACTTTAGGGGAAATGCTTTCAATTTTTCACCACTGAGGATAATGTTTGTCATATATAGCTTTTATTATGTTGAGGCATGTTCCTTCTATTCCTGCTTTCTGGAGAGTTTTTTTATCATAAATGGATGTTGGATTTTGTCAAAGGCTTTCTCTGCATTATTGAGATAATCATATGGCTTTTATTTTTCAACTTGTTATTGTGGTTTATTACATTGATTGATTTGCTGATATTGAAGAATCCTTACATCCCTGGGATAAAGTCCACTTTTCATGATGTATGATCTTTTAATGTGTTGTTGGATTCTGATTGCTAGAATTTTGTTAAGGATATCTGCATCTATGTTCATCAGTGATATTGGCCTGTAGAGAGTCATGCCATATATAAAATTATTTCTTTTCTCTAGCACAGCCTAAAACTGTTGTTCTTCATGTCAAGTTAAAATAGCAGTAATTTTGCTACCCTAACTGTGTTTTTGTTCCCTGAACCATAAAATAAGTTTAGATATGAGTATGTAGACACTTATTCAGCACATTATTACAGATTGAGATAATTGACTCTGTAATTATAATGTTTCTCTTTAGAAAAACGGAATAAGAGCAGTAATACTGCAATTTGTACATTGAGCCTTTTACATCATTCTGTCAGACTTCTGGCCTTCAAAGATTTCCTGAGTCTATTATAATATAGTATAATTCATCCATTTTGCTATCAGCACCATTTGTGAGAATATCCTCATTAATTACTTTCAATTTCAGCTATTTTACATTAATCCAACAACATGTCCTTTTCTTTCACACTTTTCCTATGATGTTTTGAACTTTTCTAAGGGAAAAAAGTAATAATCCCAGACCTTTGTGAAGACAAGATGAACTATTTTCTTGAAGGCTCATTTACAAAAAACAACAAAGTGCTCTTATTAGAAACAAGGGAACAATCAGTCCAGATGAAGAAAAATAAAAACAAAATGACCTGTGCCTATGCAAACCCAAATGAACATTTCTTATGGTTCAAGATTTGGTTAGCTTGTTTCTATTTGTTTTCTTTTTCATTTTCATGCTTCTATGCATTTCCAGCTGGACTGACTCTGGAAGGAGCAATGTATTACAAGAAAGCTTGTTCTCATATTTCCAATCTGATTTCAACTTCTATGAGAAAGGTTAGGATAATCACAAGAATGTTAGTTTCTTATCTGGACCCCATCTTTAAACCTTGAAAAGCTTACCCATCACTAGTTCTCAATTTCCAATGTTCCCTTCTGGGGTAGAATATTTGTTATGATTAGTGTATCTCTGATCTTTCCCTCCGTCTCTGTCTCAGTCTCTTTCTTTCTTCCTCTGCCTTCCGAAGATAAAATCTTTCCGGTTTTCCTCTCACATTGATTTGTTTATTTTCAGCTCTTTCATCTTTGAAAGGTTAAGTTTGGAATCATGGATAGAGAAACACTGGAAAATGTTGGTTCATTTTATGATTTTTTTCTCTTTTAAAAAAATATATTAATCCAACATTCAGTCATATGCATAGACTTGACAATTAAGGTAGTGTTGCACACATAATATTTGTTACTGTCATGTAGTTATAGTCATTGAATTTATTGTACACTGGATATGATTAAAGTTTTAAATTGACTAACACTAATATGAATATTTTCTTATTTAAAATAATTGAAAACAACCTTTAATATGGAGTTTTGCTAAATCAGGAAATCAGAACATTGGCTTCATTTCAGTTTCTCTAATCTGTGAACATAGAATATAAGAAAGAAGAAAACCAGAGACATTCAAATACTATGAATGTAATTGGCCATTTTTCCAGAAAAGTCTGTGATTCGGGAAAAGTGGCTATATGGAAATAAGACTGAATTGAGAATCAACAGAGAGGATATGGGAGAAATAAAAAGAACTCATTGTCATTCTCCACAATTCTCCATAATTTTAGTCTTTATGACATTGTTCTCTCATGACATAGTGATATTCAAAATCTCATTGAGTAAATTCTATTCTAGATCACTTGCTCTAACAGATGTTTTAGAATACATAAAAAACCTGAAAAAATACAGTACAGTCTTTTTATTTACCTAGTCTTCCTCTTAATACTTGTTTCTGCTATAGAACTCTACCTAGAGCATATTAGGAAGACTGTCTAAGGAGTGGCTTGGAATTAGACATTCAGACATTTAAATCTCTATCTATCTTTTACTAATCTTCTAGATTTTAGAAATAAATTAGCTCCTAAATCTTAATTATCTGATGAATGTACTTGGAAAATTTTGTCTATCTTATCTAACTATTACAAGATTTAACCCTAATAAAAATAGAAAACAGAGTAGCTTAAAATGTATTTAATATATTAGCAACTATTGGGGGCTTCCCTCATAGTTCAGTCAGTAAAGAATTCACCTGCAATGCAGGAGTCTTCCTGCAAGGCAGGAAACCCAAGGTCAATCCCTGGGTCAAGAAAGGTGATCCCCTGGAGAAGGAAATGACAACCCACTCCAGTATTCTTACCTGGAAAATCCCATCGACAGTAGCATTAAATTTTATCTTCATTTTCCTTTCCTTTTGTTGAATATAAAGCTATTATTCTGGGATTCTTGATCTATGAAGTATACATATAAACAATAGCAAATAATTCTTTTTATAAAGTTACAATTGCTTTTCTAAGAGGGTACCTTAAAGTATTTTATATCTAAGTACAAATATTTTGATTCAATTCAGTTCATTTCAACCACTCAGTCATGTCCAGCTATTTACAACCCCATGGACTGCAGCCTGCCAGGCTTCCCTGTCCATCGCCAACTCCTAGAGTTTACTCAAACTCATGTCTATCAAGTTGGCGATGCCACCCAACCATTTCATCCTCTGTCGTCCCCTTCTCCTGCCTTCAGGGTCCCCTTTCCTAGCATCAGGGTCTTTTCCAATGTCAGTTCTTCACATCAGGTGGCCAAAGTATTGGAGTTTCAACTTCAGCATCAGTACTTCCAATAAGTATTCAGAACTGATTTCCTTTAGGATAGACTGGTTGGATCTCCTTATAGTCCATGGACTTTCAAAAGTCTTCTCCAACAACACAGTTCAAAAGCATCAATTCTTCGGTGCCCAGCTTTCTTTATAGTCCAACTCTCACATCCATACATGACTACTGGAAAATCCATAGCTTTGACTAGATAGACCTTTGTTGGAAAAGTAATGTCTCTGCTTTTTAATAAGCCATCTAGATTGGTCATAGCTTTTCTTCCAAGGAACAAGCATCTTTTAATTTCATGGCTGCAGTCACAATCTGCAGTGATTTTGGAGCCCCCAAAAACAAAGCCTCTCATTATTTCCATTGTTTCCTCATCTATTTGCCATGAAGTGATGGGACTGGATGCCACGATCTTACTTTTCTGAATGTTGAGCTTTAAGCCAACTTTTCAGTCTGCTCTTTCACTTTCATCAAGAGGCTCTTTAGTTCTTGTGTGCTATAAGGGTGGTGTCTTCTGCATATCTGAGGTTATTGAAATTTTTCCTGGCAATCTTGATTCCAACTTGTGCTTCATCCAGCCCAACATTTCGCATGATGCACCCTTCATATAAGTTAAATAAGCAGGATGATAATATACAGCCTTGAAGTACTCCTTTCCCAAGTTGGAACGAGTCTGTTGTTCCATATCCAGTTCTAACTGTTGCTTCTTGACCTGCATACAGATTTCTCAGGAGGTATGTAATTCACACAGTCAGGAGGCATGTAATCCACACAGTCAAAGGCTTTGGCTAGTCAATGAAGCAGAAGTAGATGTTTTTCTGGAAATTTCTTCCTTTTTTTGATGAGTCAGTGGATGTTGGCAATTTTATCTTTGGTTCCTCTGTCTTTTCTAAATCCAGCTTGAACATCTGGAAGTTCACAGTTCACATTCTGTTGAAGCCTGACTTGGAGAATTTTCAGCATTACTTTATCAGCATGTGAGATGAGTGCAATTGCATGGTAGTTTGAGCATATTTTGGCATTGCCTTTCTTTGAGATTGGATTGAAAACTGACCTTTTCCAATCCTTTTCCAGTCCTGAGTTTTCCAAATTTGCTGGCATATTAAGGGTAGCACTTTAAAAGCATCATCTTTTAGGATTTGAAAGAGCTCAACTGGAATTGTGTCATCTCCGCTAGCTTTGTGTGATGCTTTCTAAGGCCATTTGACTTCACATTCCAGGATGTCTGGCTCTAGGTGGATGATCACACCACCATGATCATCTGGGTCGTGAGGATCTTTTTTGTACAATTCTTCTGTGTATTCTTGCCACCTCTTCTTAATATCTTCTGCTTCTGTTAGGTCCATACTGTTCCTGTTTTTTATTTTGCCCATCTTTGCATGAAATGTTCCCTTGGCATCTCTAATTTTCTTTAAGAAGTCTCTAGTCTTTCCCATTCTATTGTTTTCCTTTATTTTTTTGCTTTGATCACTGAGAGAGACTTTCTTATCTCTCCTTGCTATTCTCCAGAACTCAGCATTCAAATATGTATATATTTCCTTTTCTCATTGCCTTTAGCTTCTCCTCTTTTCTCAGCTATTTGTAGGACCTCCTCAGACAACCATTTTGCCTTTTTGCATTTATTTTTCTTGGGGATGGTCTTGATCACTGCCTCCAGTACAGTGTCACAAATCTCCATCCATAGTTCTTCAGGCACTCTGTCTATCAGATCTAATCCCTTGGATCTATTTGTCATTTCCACTGTATAATCATAAGGGATTTGACTTCAGTCATACCTAAATGGTCTAGTGGTTTTCCCTACATTTTTCAAATTAAGTCTGAATTTTGCAGTAAGGAGTTCATGATCTGAGCCACAGTTAGCTCCTGGTCTTGTTTTTGCTGACTCTATAGAGCTTTTCCATCTTTGGCTGCAAATAATATAATCAATCTGATTTCATTGTTGACCATCTAGTGATGCCCATGTGTAGAGTCTTCTCATGTGTTTTTGGAAGAGGGTGTTTGCTATGACCACTACGTTCTCTTGGCAAAACTTTGTTAGTCTTTGCCCTGCTCATTTTGTACTCCAAGGCCAAATTTATGTGTTACTCCAGGTATTTCTTGACTTCCTACTTTTGCATTCCAGTCCCCTATAATGAAAAGGACATCTTTTTTGGGTGCTAGTTCTAGAAGCTCTTGTTGGTCTTCATGAAACTATGTTTTGATTATTCCTACTACTACTACTAGACTTGTAAAATGACAAACTAAAAAAAAAATAATAATAATAATAATAATAATAATAATGAGGTGCTATTAGATTAGATTTTGGAACATGAGTCAAGACCGGAAAGGCAGCCTCTCCCTCACCCATCCTGCCCTGCATGTTCGTGGGGAACTTGGTGCTAAACCATTCCTAGAGGATCTGCTTCTGGGTGGAAGTTTCCTGCAGTAGCTGAGAAGCTACTGAGATCAATAGATATCCCTCATTGAGATCTATTGAAAGTCACCACTCCACACAATGGTTTGTTAAAAAAAAAAAAAAGGAAAATGTAAAGAAAATTTTATATATATATATATATATATAGGTGTCAGATACACCTGCTCACCCTTCTTATTTAACTTATATGCAGAGTACATCATGAGAAACGCTGGTCTGGAAGAAACACAAGCTGGAATCAAGATTGCCGGGAGAAATATCAATAACCTCTTGATGAAAGTGAAAGAGGAGAGTGAAAAAGTTGGCTTAAAGCTCAACATTCAGAAAATGAAGATCATGGCATCGGGTCCCATCACTTCATGGGAAATAGATGGGGAAATAGTGGAAACAGTGTCAGACTTTATTTTGGGGGGGCTCCAAAATCACTGCAGATGATGACTGCAGTCATGAAATTAAAAGATGCTTACTTCTTGGAAGAAAAGTTATGACCAACCTAGATAGTATATTCAAAAGCAGAGACATTACTTTGCCCACTAAGGTTCGCCTAGTCAAGGCTATGGTTTTTCCGGTGGTCATGTATGGATGTGAGAGTTGGACTGTGAAGAAGGCTGAGTGCCAAAGAATTGATGCTTTTGAACTGTGGTGTTGGAGAAGACTCTTGAGAGTCCCTTGGACTGCAAGGAGATCCAACCAGTCCATTCTGAAGGAGATCAGCTCTGGAATTTCTTTGGAAGGAATGATGCTAAAGCTGAAATTCCAGTACTTTGGCCACCTCATGCGAAGAGTTGACTCATTGGAAAAGACTCTGATGCTGGGTGGGATTGAGGGCAAGAGGAGAAGGGGACAACAGAGGATGAGATGCCTGGATAGCATCACTGACTCAATGGACATGAGTCTGAGTGAACCCCGGGAGTTGGTGATGGATAGGGAGGCCTGGCTTGCTGCAATTCATGGGGTATCAAAGAGCTGGATACGACTGAGCGACTGAACTCAACTGAACTGACACTTGAATCTAAATTAGAACTTTTCTGCTTTTAAGATCATGACTTGATGCAAATTCTAACTTCCTGTAGCTCCAGTTTCCTTGTTTGTAAAACAAAGATAATGATGCCTATTGTGTTGAGAGCCTTTGAAAACTAAGCCAGATAATCGCTTAGCAGAGCTCTTCAAAGAGAATAACTAACAGTCAATGGACCTAGCAATAATAATCAGTATTACCACCATTAGTTGAAGATGGCACTGATTATTTTTAAGTATAAAGAATGACCCAATAAGAAGAGGTAGCTCACTGACAGTGAGAGGAACCTTCTAAAAATCTCTAGGTTTCTATAGGCTAAAGGCTGCTGAACTGACATTCTGTTGCCATAATACTGGGAAAGTTAAATATCTATTTTTATTATTTGTTAAATGATGAGAGGACCTAATTTTTAAACACACGAACCACTTTGATGCAACCTTTCTCCCCCCTACAATTGCACAAAGACTTTTTAAACTTTCTTAAGGTTGTTGTTGGGATCATACTGTTTATTTCCACCTATGGCCCTGCTCTGTCTCGGTGTTCCTTCCCTAGCCACGTTTAACCAGCTTTAACTGGTGTCAACTCTCTGTGACCTCTAGTGAGGCAAATGGCTGAAGCATCTGGCAGGTTCATTTGCACAGTAATGAGTTCTGTCTACTAGTCTGCTAGAGACTGATGGAAAGAAGAAGATTACCTTCCACCACTGCCTATTAAATGTGACTGACATTCCTGTATGATATCTATCTTCCTTAGCAGTCCTCTCTCCTCCTCTAGAAACAGTTCATGAGCACAAAGAATTGTACTTAAATGAGGTCTGAAGCATTGTGCTCCTACTTTCATATATTTTGTTTCAATTGTTATGGGATAAAATAGCAGAATTTTTTAAAAAAAGAAAAAATGATACTGTGTATAACTGGTACAGAAGGAAGATTTTCATTATGAAAATAACAAATTAAAAAAAAAAGTCTCCTTCATTGAAAAATACAGAGAAAAAAAGGTAGAAAATATTTCCTTAGCTTATTATGTTTTCTTCAGCATTTTAATTGTGCTATTTCATTTCATATTTTCAAACATTGGCATTTATGATAGCTTTTACATCTACATTTATCCTCTAATCTTCCTTTCCATTTTTTCATTCAGTTTCTGCTCTCTATTTTAATATAACTTAGTTTTGTAGTACGATGGCCATAAACATCTTTAAAAAATATCTCTTCATACCTCTGTAAGATATAAAACTGCAACACTTACATAATAACTCTAATTTTGCACTTCTACAAGTATGCATACAGCAGAAAACATTCCAAAAACCTCAAAATAAAAAGTATATTTTAATTCTTGTAAAAATTTTCTATTATACTTGCAACATTTCAGGCAATTAAATCCTATAAATTTATTTTAAGGCCTTATTTTTAAACAAAATGGAAGACTAAATTCTATTTAATTGCAAGACATCATGGGCAAGTCACATAGAAATTCTCTCCAGGAGTCAAATGTGGGAAGGATTTTCCACTTTGAGATACTTAAATACATTCCTGCTTATGTTTTATGATCTACATTTCATCCCAAACTTCAGCATGGTTTAATTTTTAAACATACCCAGTCATAACATTATTCATCCTACGTTCTGATAATTAGTAAAACTTAAATAGCTGCCCATCAACTTTGAACTATATGCATTGGATCGCTGCCTAATCATTTTTCCCCATAGTACAATCACCATCTATCTATTTAGTTATCACAAAGCTCTGTCTGTTAGTTTAAGTTTTGGGTATATCTCCAATTGGAGCTACTTTGAGGCATGAAATCCACCTTGCTCTTACCTAGAAGTTCTGGATGTACTGGTTTAAATTAACTGCTTGACTAAAGCAATATAACCATGAAAGAGAGAAGAGAGCAGAAATGTATTCTTATTCACTCTGCATTCATTTTCATCAAATGAGAGAACAAGAGGCAGACAGCTGCAGGAGAGAAAAGCAAATTCTGCTATTTGGAGTCACTAAACAATTGTACTGCATCAAATGCTTGTAATATATTATTTCAATTTTTTGCTGTTGCAGAACAGTAAGCACTAAAAATGGTAGATATCATCTGTCAGCTCTAGCAAATCATTCTCTACGTTTTTATATAAAAATAAAGTCTGGCTTCTCCATTGATGATTACTTCACTAATGTATGGAGGAAAAGCTATTGGGATCTCTTCTGATATTAGTATTATAATTTAATTTAACTCAGGGCACAGCAGGAAATTGATTAATAGCTACAAAATGCACACGTGATTTAAAAGCATGAAAAGTAATTACTTCACCAATTACAGAAAGTCTAAATGAGCTGTGATTGACAGTACATGAAATGCATTAGAGTTGAAAAGTTGATTGGAAAGAAAAAGAAGACATACAATCTGCCAGATAGCTGTAGGAAATGCCATCTCTGGTGAATCAGAACTGTATTGGCAATATCTGAAATTGTCTTTAAATTCTGATATTCTGCTGATTATATTTAGTGTTGCTGGGAGAATTAGTCATAAATCTCTAATACAGCAATTCAACAAGTTAATGCCCAAATTAAAGTCAACCAAAGTAGATAATTTAAACACATAATATTCATTCAATACTAGATAGATACAGTACATTGACAAATAATCTTAAAACAAAAAGTTTTCTTCTAAAATTCATCATCAATTCTTAAAATAGGCTTTTATAAAGGCAGTCTAGAATCAGAGATTATATCCATTTCCCTTTAGAAATGAATATATGTGTGAAATTAGCATTTATATTTCATATTTGATATAAAATTTACCTAACTTATCCTAAAGCCATTTATGACAAATTGCCTATACTTTTATTCACTCTGTCTGCCTTAAAGAAAAATTCATTTTTCCTTTTCCGGTTTCTGGAAATAACTTGAATGTTTAGGATTCACTTTGGCCTCATTATTCATTCAAATTCTGCTTCTTTTCTGGGGTTTAAAGATATATATTTATGAATCATTCAGCATGTCAACCACATGTGGATTCTGCAATGCTGTGAGCATATGTTATGTCTATCCTGCTTTCTGATTTTCTGATTGACAGCATGTGTTTAAGAGTGACTAGACTTATTTCCTGCAGTTTAAAATTGATAGAAGTTTAGCAAAGCATATTCACTGATATATAATATTGCTTCCCTGATGACAGTGGGAATGAAAATTGCCATACAAACTCTTTGAACTTCAGAAGGAGAGAAACTTTAGCAGATTGTGGGCTTATGCAAATAGTGACGTAAATTAATTTTGAAAATGTTGAGATTACAACAGGAAGAAAGAAATTTGAAAGTGAACCAGTTAAAATTTCATGATATTATAGAATATTTTCAAGCACTTTTCATTTTATGAATTTTAAATATAGACAGTATTCTTTTTTATAAGGTACGTCTTGTAAATTTTACTAATTTGAAGTTAAAAAAAGAAATTCAATTATATGGTACAAAATTAAATAAAGTTCCACTGGAACTTTTGAAGAAATATATTACAACTTGAGTTTTGTAGTAACAACTTAGAGCATAACATATTGATATAAAACAATGAAAACTACCGAAAACTACCGAGAATATATTCATCAGTACTGAAACTGACATTATCATAGAACATGAAGAGGGGAAAGAGTTCATTATGATTTCCATTTAAAAATCATGTTAAAAGGCTTTGATTTTCATTGCAAAAATTGATCAATATAAATTAAGGACAACAAAAATTTTTTTTCTACAGTTTCTGTTAGTCAAAATTTCAAAACTAGAAGACAAAAGTTCTAGTGTTTTAGCCTAGTTACACCCTTTTGTAGGCTTCCCTGGTGGCTGGCTCAGTGGTAAAGAGCCCGCATGCTCATGCAGGAGACTCAGGTTTGATCCCTGGGCCAGGAAGATGCCCTGTAAAAGGAAATGCCAACCCACTCCAGTATTCTTGCCTGGGAAATCCCATGGACAGAGGAGCCTGGAAGGCTACAGTCCATGGGGTCACAAAAGAGTTGGACACAGCTTGGCAACTAAACAACAACAACAACCTTGTTGTTTGTTGTTGTTCAGTTTTGTATTTCAAATGAAAATTCTTTGAAAATTTTACAGACAACAACCCTTTTGTAGTCCTTAAACAGGCCACAGTCTCTCAGGTGTCCCTAATCTTCTTGATGCCTGGAATCTCTACCTACACTTTGGTTCTTAGCTTAGATAAAACTTTCTCTAGGAAGATATCCTCAGATATGAGTTAGACATATCCTTAAATATTCCACAAACACCTCATTTTCTTTCCCTGAGATCTTATCATATACATTGTTCTGTCTGTTTACTTATCTTTAGTCTTTATAAAATGTCCATGAGGACAGAAACAACATCTCCTAGCATATCTCTCATATCAAATATGTCAGCAATAGATAGTTATTGTACAAAACAAATGAGTTAAATAGCATATCCTTAGACATGGGATATGAGTTTGTCTCCACAAGAAACTATTATCTTTTATGGACTAGAATAGTATCTTATTAAGCTTTTTTATTTCCAGTGCCTATTGCAAAGCCAAGAATATAACATATACTCAATAAATATTTTATTAAATAAATGTACTTTCAAATGAATTTTGGAGAGACACAACTGAATGAAGAGGTAATCCTTACATTTACAAACCCCAAAATTTGCTATAAGTAAACAAGAATGCTTCCCTATGTCAGAAGAGAACATTTGGTTTTTTTAATCAAAAGGAGCTATCTCTTACTTAACAGAAAATTTTTGCTGACATTATACCCTGATATAAATGTTAATGTGAGACCTCTTTTCTGCTTCTCACCTCACATGTAGCGTCAAGTACTTCCTTCTTTTCCCTTCAAACGGACAAGATTTTTGCTTTAAAAAGGAGCCAATGTATTTTGTATTGTGGAAATGAAAAGAAATATTTGCTCAGAATACAATATCTGAAAATAAGAATACACTGTCAATGGTTTTCACAACAGACAGAAATATGGGTGGCAATCACTATCTACTCACATGTGGAACCGTTTCACATATTAGATTGTGGCAAAGTTAATATTATGTGGTGACAAAAAAATGGGCTGAAGAATCAGAAAAATCTAGATTTGTCTAAATCCTGTTTCTGCCAAAGACTGGCGTCTTGGGAAAAGTCAAGCACTTTAAATATCAAATCCTTCAATTATAGATTAAGAAAATAATATATGTAACTTACAGAACTTACTGTAAAGATTGTTTGTAACCTTATGAAAGTCTCTTCTTTAGTTCACCAAAAACTAGTTTCATAGCTTTCCTCTGAAAGAGTTAGAGGTCTATAGTATCAAAACTAATATTTTGCCAGATGCTCTGAGTTCCTGACTATTTCTAAGTTCCCAGTAATGGTGTCCATGATACTTGATGGTGACCACAGATAATTGGATTATTTCTGCCCTTATGCAAGTACCTTCCATGGGTAACTTTCTTTTTCCAAAAGAAAATCCGCATTAATATTCTCAGGAGTGTTTTGGAGTTCTTAAGGCTCTGGTTCAAAATTCAAACCAGAGAGTCAGGAGGTTGAAAATTCATCCCAGTTTTCTCTAGTCAACATATCTTCTCTGGTTTGATTTATGGTGTTAATTAAATTCTATACTCTGGGATTGCAAGGTTCTTAGTACCTTGAAGCCTAGCATACGTTTTTTTCTCTCTAAGGGGCCCAATTCTATAATCGCAATCTCAACTTTCAGGATGATTGCTTGTTCTATGGGTTTTCAAAGAATTTTCATTTGAAATACAAAACTGAACAAAAATGATTTTGTTCTTGGATATATTTCTCTATCTCCAGGCAAACAGCTACTTGTTTGTTGCCAATCCAAAGGTTACCAAGAATCCCTAGAGGTTGAATCTTTAATAAGTACCTAAAAACATTTTCTGCCACAATAGTTTGCACAAAATTCCAAATCAGGGTTACATTTTAAAAGCTCTTTCTATTGAATTTCACTACAAATGGAGCCATATTCCATCATCTTCCCAAACTACTAGATTTCTCCTTGGCTCACAGTATATTTTACGACTGACCACAAAATGCACATTAAACATTTAAGATCCATAACAATGCCAGATATATAATAAGTTCTCAACAAATGGTAGCTAACTTTTTAATTCAATAGAATGGCTTTTCATAGAGATGGAACTTCTAGCATAACAGAAGACATTGTGGAAGAAAAAAAATCAGCAAAACATTTTTCCATTTTTTGTTCCACAGGTGAATTGGAGGAACATCTGGACTGGTTCCAAGTTTTCAAATCTGGTTTTAGGCATTCTGTAATGCTCCTCACTGCCTCCTGTAACCTATAAGTAATATAATCAAGCCTCTGTAGCTAGGGTTCACAACTGGCTGAGACAACTTTGTGCCCTTGCCCTTTGTTAAAACAATTTTGTTATTGTAACCTTTTTCTTTTTCACCATTGTTATGTCTAGGAGAACATCACAAACTATTTTTCATTTCAAAGGAAGGTTAGAAAGGCTTGACAGGCATAGGTACCTAAGAATTCTGGGGGCTTTGAAATAAGAGTCCATGCACCCTTCTGACAGGGCTCAGATAGGCAGTAAACCAGTTGTAAGATTTACAAGTATCTCAACGCAAAAGATAGCAGAGTTGGGCGAAGTTCAACGAGCTCCAAACTTACAAGCCTTTGCTTTTGTTATTCTTTTGCTGCCAGAACAAACAGTCTGAATTTGACAATCTGTTGCCCTGGGCATTGTTGGAGCAAGAGACCTAACATCACTGTTGAATCTGTCCCTGAGTCTAACCTTCCCTTATGGGCTTGTGTGGGTGTTTAGAATTATAAATTAAAAGAAGGTTACAAACACTGACTATGAGGGTCTTTTGTGCAGCTGTATTAGTTCTGTTTAAAACATTATGCCAGCCATATTTCCTAAACACCATGTAAAGAAGCAATAAATAGAAGACATCTGTGTTCCCAATTTATCAGATTTTTATATTTTTTAATAAACCAGCTATTTGCTAACACAGTATGATACCATTTATGGCACTTACAGATTAAGACAACTGTGCCTAGGCAGACAGCTTCATGTAAACACATGGCTGCAAGTAGAGAGGAGGGGTGTTCACTGAGAGGAGAACTAAAGATCTGTTGCCAAAAAGCAAATGTCCACCACGTTTTTCCCACACGAAAATTCTATGGTCCACTAAACCACAAAGCACAATATCATCTTGCTGAAAAAAGTTGTATATGTGTGTGTGTTCCTAGGGCTTGCATGTGTAAGTCGATTCAGTTGTGTTCGACTCTTTGTGACCCCATGGACTGAAGCCTTCTGGGCTCCTCTGTCCATCAGGTTCTCTAGGCACAAGTACTGCAGTGGGTTGCCATGCCCTCCTCCAGATAATCTTCATGAGCCAGGGATTGAACCCACGTCCCTTATATCTCCTCCACTGATAGGCAGTTTCTTCATCACTAGCACCACCGGGGAAGCCCCAGCTTATCTGTGTCCAACTTTTTGTGGCCCCATGGACTGTCTATGGGATTTCCCAGACAAGACTACTGGAGTGGGTTGCTATTTCCTTCTCCAGGGGATCTTCCTCACTGAGGGATCAGACCTGTGACCATCGGCAGGTGGATTGTTTACCACTGAGCCACCTGGGAAGCCAATATATGTGTATATATGTACATATATATATATATATATATCCACATACACATGTACATTCCAATATATATGTAGATATAAAAGTATACATATATATTTATATATTTGATATCACTCTCATTACCTTTAAAATAAAGTATCATAGGATGAAAGACATAGGAAAGAACATTGAATTAACACTTGTATATCCTAAAATATTCAAGCCAAAAAATAATCAATGTAACTATAAAAAATTATATTTAGGATTATTGTAGTCTGTTTCCATAGGTATAATGCACTCTCACCCTTTCATTTTTAGATTCATTCTTTTATTCAATACAAGTTATTTATCTTAAATATATAAATAGAATGGGAAAGGATAATTTATGGTACCCTGAGGATGAAAGCAGAGTGTAGGTAAAGAACAGAAATGGGAAGTATAACTACAGTGCCTTAATGAAAAAGCACAAAAAAGGCAGGCAGATATTGGCAGCAATATATGAAATCTAGATAAGCAAAGAATTTTTTTCATAGCCAACATGGCCCCAGGATTGAAGCTTGTTTTCCAGAGTAGCCCCTAGTCTTCAGTGAAAGGAATCATTTGCAAAAGCAAGATAGGAAGCAAGATTAGCCTATTTGAACCATATATTTAACTACTATTTTTTCATTATACTATTAATTTATTTTTCTTCAAAAATACATTGGGTGGTTCCTATGTTTTTACAACTATTCATTTAGGTTGAACAAATAACAAGATCTAAACCAGAAGTATTTACCTTCAAAAATTTAACTCTGTACTATGTATAAACTTATTTGATGAGGTCGCATTTTTAACATATTCAGAATATTGCAAGTACAGTATAAGACATTTCCTTTCACTAACAAACCACATGACAAGAAATATTTGCAATGACCACATCTTGTTATAAAAAAGATCCAAGAAGTAGGTGCAAAGACAAGGGTTTTCTTATTGGGTTTACTTAAAGAGTTGATTTCCTCCTGTTAACTAATAAAGATCACTGCCAGCAAGACAGAGGATTTAAAAAAGATGTCCCTCATCTTCATACTGCTATTTTTTTTTAAATGGGCAACCAATAAGGACCTACTGTATAGCGTATGGAACTCTACTTAATGCTATGTGGCAGCCTGGATGGGAGAGTAGTTTGGAGGGAAATGGATACATGTATATTTATGGCTGAGTCCCTTCACTGTTCACTTGAAACTATCACAACATTGTTAATAGGCTATACTTCAATACAAAATATTGTTTTTAAAGAATATCCCTGAAACACTTAAGAAGGGATTGTTATCCAAAATCTGTAAAGAACTCTTAAAACTCAACAATAAGAAAACATAAAACCTGACTAAAACATGGTCTATGACACCACATCAAAGAAGATAAATGAATAAACATATGAAAATATGGTCCACATCATATGTCATCAGAGAAAGACAAGGTAAAGCAACAGTGAGATACCTCTACACACCCATTAGAATGGCCAAAATCCAAAGCCCCAACAACATCAAATGCTGTGAAAATGTGGAGCAAAATGAACTTATTCATTGCTGATGGGACAATGAAATGGTACATCCACTTTGGAAGATAGTTTATCATTTTCCTATAAAAGTAAACATACTGTTATGTGATGTATGTGATCAAGCAATTGTTTTCCTTGCTTGATACTTATCTGAAGGAATTGAATATTTATGTCCATGTAAAACCTTCACAAGGATGTTTGCAGCAGCTTTATTCCTAATTGCCAATGTTTAGAAGCAAACAAGATGGTCTTCAGTAAATTAATGGATTGAAAAACCCTGGTACATCCAGAAAATGGAATATTTTCAGTTCAAAACACAAATAAGCTCTCAAGCCATAAAAAACTTGGGGGTAACATTAATATATATTTTTGTCATTGTTTAGTTGCTCAGTCATGTCCAGCACTCTGCAACCCCATATGGACTGCAGCACGCCACGTTTCCCTATCCTTCACTATCTCCTGGAGTTTGCTCAACCCATGTCCATTGAATCGGTGATGTCGTCCAACCATCTCATCCTCTGTTGTCCCCTTCTCCTGCCTTCAATCTTTCCCAGCTTCAGAGTCTTTTCCAATGAGTTGGCTCTTTGCATCAGGTGACCAAAATATTGGAACTTCAGCTTCAGCATCAGTCCTTCCAATGAATATTCAGGACTGATTTCCTTTAGGATTGACTGGTTTGATCTCCTTGCTGTCCGATGAACTCTCAAGAGTCTCCAACATCACAATTCAAAAGCATCAATTCTTTGGCTCTCAACCTTCCTTATGGTCTAACTCTCACATCCATACATGACTACTGGAAAAACTGTAGCTTTGACTATATGGATCTTTGTCGGCAAATAATGTCTATACTTTTTAATAGGCTGTCTAGGTTTGTCATAGCTTTTCTTCCAAGGAGCAAGCATCTTTTAATTTCATGGCTGCTGTTACCATGTGCAATGGTTCTGGAGTCCAAGAAAATAAAGTCTGTTACTGTTTCCATTGTTTCCCCATCTATTTGGCATGAAATTATGGTCAACATAGATCCCAGATCCCTCTTACCAGATAATTTAAAAACAAAACAAAAATAAATAACCTCTGTCATTGGCTCTCCCTCTCTTTACTCATTTCCTAAAAAGATCTTGAAGTTCTTTCCCATGTTAATACAAGTAAAACTATGTCCCTTAGTATGATTAATTATTATATAAGTTCATATGCTCTCGAAGTGGTGGAAAGCTTCATTGCTCTGTTGTCCATTGGGAATCCTTGCCATAACAGGAAGCCCCGTGCTGTACACCCTGCCTTCCTAGGCACACCAAAGTCCACAGATGCACTATGCTCTGAGGTCCCTACCACTCCGCAATGGCTCTCTTCTGCTGGACTCAGATCCTGCTACAAGGAAGAAACCATTGTCCCTGTCTTACCATTGGGAATGTTTCCATTTTTGCTCCACTAAAATTAGAATTTTCACTTCTCTCCCACAATCCCTTTCCTTCACATCCTCTCTCTTTGGTGGTGGAATTCTAGATCCCTCCTAACTTCCCTTCAAATAACCTTTAGAAATTTAATGTTGGTCTATTTTTCCTATAGTTTGACAAGTTAAAATGCTGAAATCCAACTCTTTTTTTAAAGTTAGGTGCCCTTATTACATCAATGTAGCATGCACGAATTAACAATAGCAAAAAGTAATTTTAAATAGGTGGTTTGATTTTTAACATTTTTGTTTCTGGAAATGGAGAGAGATGGCCTTGGAACTTAGAAATTTCCCAAACCTATTAACCTGAGACTGCTGTCTTACTAACTTATAACTGACAATATTAATAGTATGCACTGTTCATTATCGGACATGAGCAAAATTAGAAGAAATTTAATAAATTATTTTACTTCCCTCCCTGTTAAATTCCAAAATGACCAATTTCCCTATGAATAACATTTGCTCTAGATGAAAAGAAGTACTGTTCTTTATTTATAATAAGTATCTGACATCGTGAATTGAATAATTAAATCATACAGTGCTGGCCTGACATTCAGAATAATACAAAACATAGAAACTGATATTTAAAAATAATAGCCCTTTCTTGAGTTACTTATGTGGAAAAATCTAACTAAAATGGATTTTGAAATAGAACTAAGTTATATTTTTTAAAGCTTAAAAAGGTGTTTTGTAGGTGATAAAACAGTATCTAGAGCACCCACATCAGTTTGAAATAAAATGGAAATATTAATAAAAAAATTCAAATCCTACATGTTCAACATCAATAACTGGGAAATATCACCATTTTAGGATGTCATGTTAAGGTGAGTAAAAGATCTGGAAGTTTT
Source organism: Capra hircus (assembly GCF_001704415.2). Taxonomy (NCBI): domain Eukaryota; kingdom Metazoa; phylum Chordata; class Mammalia; order Artiodactyla; family Bovidae; genus Capra; species Capra hircus. The sequence continues at coordinate 14,179,889 of NC_030812.1, forward strand.
CATTCTCTGGAAACCCTCTACCTACTGAGGATAGTGTAGAGAAAAGAAAAAGATATTCTTAAACATTTGATGCTCACTGCCACAGATGAGTTATGTTCATTTTAAGAGCCCTCTAAGATGGGTAGACCAAACATTATATTTTATGCTTTACAGTCTACAGAGTTTCATCAACCTGATTAAAGTCTGTCAAGATCAATTCCAAACAATGTGCTGGGAGTTAAATAAAATAAGATACTCAAGGGAAAAGAAAATAAGATGTTTAGCTGAGTGCCCAAACTTTTACAAAGACATTAGGACATATAGCCTAGTTTTGATTGACAAGATCAGATGTTTCTGGAAAGAAATAATGTGACATTTTAAAAGAAAATTGAAACAATTGATACTTTTAAGTTTATAGTCCTGACACTTATTAATAACATTAGAGTTCTTCTTCACACACTCTGTCTACTCCTATCCTATACTATAAATATCTATATAATTAAAGAAAATATTTTCTCAATTACTATTCCCATTCAACTTGTGTGTTCTTAGAAAACATATTTCTTGTCCACGCTATATAGTAGTTTCCAAGATTTGTGAAAATTTATTCCTAGGAAGAACTAATTTTAAGTTATTTTAGACTCTTAATACATCTACAATCCTGCCTTTTCATATTGTATTCATTTTATTTTAATCTGAATGCCTGAAATAATGTATAAATTATGGTAGATAGGTTCCCAGGCTAGCGCAAAAAGAGTCCAACCTCCTAGTCTTCATGACCTTGTATACTCTCTTCCCTTGAGTAATTTATTCTAACCAAGAGAATTTGGAAATGATGAAAAGTGTTTCCATGATTAGGCTACAAAAGATTATGTCTTTTGTGTTGTTAGCAGATTCTGTCTCTTGTTGGCTTTGGTGAAGTTAGATGTAGAAAGACTTATGTGGCAGGAAGTGAGGAAAAACTATAGTCAATGTCCTTACAAAAAAAAAAGGGGGGGGGAGGCCTCAATTCAACAGCCCACAAGGAGCTGATTTTTTCAGGAACCACCAAGCGAGCCTAGAAGCAGATCCTTTCACATTCAAGCCTTTAGAAAAGCCCCCAGCCCTGTCTGATATTTTGTCTCTAGCCCCGTGAGAGATCCTAAATTAGAGGACCCAACTAAGTCATGCCTAGATTCCTGACCAATAGATATCATAAAAAGTATGTAAACCACAGTTTTAATCACTGAATGTGTGGTGATTTATTAGGCTGTTAAGAGATAATGAATAAAAGACTGCCATCACAATGAAAATAAATCAAAAGAACAGCATGTTAATACTATGAATTGTTGATATGAAGACTTTCTTTGCATTCAAAGGAGATTTATATTTTCTGAAATTCTGTATTAGTTTGGATGTGTGGACCTAGCATCAATAATAGCAAAATACCACCATCTGCTCAATGGCTTACATCATGGTTCTTCTATCCTGGGCCCCTGAAATCTATTTAATCCATAAGCCGAGTTGATTCACACTTGATTTCTTTTTTCATTTCCACCCACTTCTGTCTTTTCCTACTCATTTAATCATTACTGGCATTTATACACTACATCATGCTGTCTCTATTCACTTTATAGGTCCTCTTTCTCCTATTCATCCATTTTAATCAGAAAATCCAGGGCAAGACCTTAAAATTCATGTCTGATCATGTGTCTAACCGTTTATAGCTTTTGTAGAATAAAGCACCAAATCTTTAATGGAATGCACCTGTATAAATAAAACATGGCACCTGCTGACCTCTCCAGGTTTCATGTGATGGATTGTGCTCTATACTTTAGGTAGACTGGCATTTTGTTTTTACCTCTTAAATGGGTCATACTTTGTTCTTTTACATGATTCTTCTTCTGCCAGGAGTACTCTTTTCTTCTACAGTTATTTCACTTAGAACACTGATATTTCAGCTTACAATCACTTCTTGAAGGGAAACTTTCCCCAGTTCCCAATTTAGGTTAGATTTCCCTGTTGCATAATTTAATTCTACACTATACTTCATCATAGTCTTATTTAAAATACTAGCTCAATATCTCTCTTTCCTACTAGGTTTTAATTTTCTGAGGACAGGAAGATAGCTTCCCATTTATTCCAGCATCTAAAATGGCAACCCATTCCAGCATTCTTGCCTGGAGAATCCCATGGACAGAGGAGCCTGGCGGAAGTACAGTCCATGGGGTCGCAATAGTCAGACACGACTTAGCAACTAAACCACCACCACCACCAACAAAATATGTAGGCTACAACAGATGTTTCATTATCAAGGTTCTCAATTGGGAAGATGTGATTTTTCCCTCCCAGGATACAGTTGGCAATGTTCAGAGGCATTTCTGGTTGTCACAACTAGGGAGGAGGAAAAGAGTGGGTGCTCTTAGTACCTCAGAGATAAAGATAAAGGATGCTGCCATGCATCCTACAACTCACTGGGAAGCCTCTGTAAGAAGGAAATATCCAGCCCAAAATGTCAATAGTACTGAGGCTGAGAAGCTCTGATGTGCAGGGTAATATTTATTGAGTGAACAAGTCAAATAACTAATGAATAAACTAATTTTTCATTATAAAGAAATACAAGATTCAGAAAACATGAAACAAAAGCTCTTGTTTTTATTAGTATATTATGTTTCTTTGCAATGTATTTAATAAAAATAGATTCATTTATTCACTCTATTTTTAAGCATTAACTGATTCTTAGTCATTGCTCATGGTGATCATAGGGATTCTATGATAAACCCTGTACTTGAGGATCTTAAATATCAGAGAAAGTAAAAGATGATAAACTCATAATGAGGCTGTGATAAATGCTAGATAATAAATAAACAATGATATAGAAATTGATAGAGGGGATAAGAGTTGGTAATACTTTAACAAAAACAGCCAAGAAGTCAGTTATGCAAAGAACTGGAGGAAGAATATCCCAGGTGTAGAAATAGTGGCTGCAGACCCTCGAGACAGGAGAGACCTTTGTGTATGTGGGAAACAGAGGATTCCAGTAGAGTTGGATCATACACATGTGAAATTATTTCAAAGAGCAAAGAGAATTTACTGAATAGTTTGAAGTAGAAGAATGATTTGTCTTATATTCTTAAAATGTCATGATACTTCTGTGTGGAGAATGGATAGGGAAAGAAAGATAAAGGGAATATTGTAAGGCACTGCTTACAAGAGTACAGTGAAAATAATAATCTCGAGATGTAAGGGGCTTTTCTGGTGGCTCAGACAGTAAAGAATCTTCCTGCAATGCAGGCAACCCACTTTTGATCCCTGGGTTTGAAACATTCTCTGGAGAAGGGAATGGATACCCATTCCAGTATTCTTGCCTTGAGGGCTCCAGTCCATGGGGCTGGAAAGAGTTGGACACGACTGAGCGACTAATGCCTTTACTTTCTTATGGAGATGTGAAGATGTAAAGAAATGAATGGATGTGAAGTATATTTTGGAGATATAATTTGTGTGACTTGTTGAGAAATTGAATGCTGATAATGAGAAGAGAGATATAAATACTAACCCTAATTCTTCTTCTTTTTTTTTTTTTAGCTTGAGTAAGTGAATTTAAAATGTTATGCTTCATTGAATTTGTAATGACTGAAGAAAAAGCTATGGCAGGGAAAATCAAGCATTCTGTCTTAGATAGGAGACATTTGAGATATCCATGGGTAATTCTATAACAGATTTTACAGACCAAAGTCAGTTCACAAATATGGTCTACTACCCAGTCTCATAACTAAAGTTTTATTAGAACACAGACACTCTTATTCGCTTACATATTGTCTCTGGCTGTTTCTGTGCTACAGTAGCAGAATTTCAGTAGAGAGCGTATGGTCTGCAAAGCCTAAAATATTTTCTATATAGCCCTTTAAAGGAAAAATTGCTGAGCCTGCTATATTAATTTATGTGAAGTGTCCCAAGCACTAAAAAAGTCACCTGGCATTTTATAAGTGCTTAATGATATGCGTTGTTTAAATTAATTTTAAGCAGACAGTTAGACTTAAGAACTTGGAGGTCAATGATCAAGTCTTAGATTGAGATATACATTTTGAGATCATCAGGATAGTCATCTTTTGAAATCTTAGAATTAATTAAGTTGCCTAAAAACACCATGTTAGGGACTTCCCTGATGGTCTAGTGATTAACAATCCACTTTCCAATACAGGGGATGCAGGTTTGATCTCTGGTCCGGGAACTAAGATCCCATACGTCCTCAGGCACCTAAGCCGACAAGCTGCAACTACTGAGCCCATGTACCACAAGTAAGACCTGACCCAACCAAATAAATAAATAAACACTGTGTTAATGAAAAGAAAGAGAATAGATAGAAGAAATAGTAAAAAGTAAGGCAAGGGAAAGGGAATAAAGCTGAATCTTAGAAGCATGTTAAAATGTAGAGATGTCATAACAAAATACAAGGAGACACTTGTAAGGTAAGAAAAAGTGTATATGGTTCTTTATGCTGAAAGAGGATTGAGGAAAGAGAGGAGAATGATTTGTGTTAATTTGGAAAAGGTGCTTTGAAGTAAAGTGATAATGATGAGAGCCAGATTGGAGTGTTCCAAAAAGAGGAGTGAATAACAATGCAGACAGTAACCTCCACTCTTTGCTAAAACTCAAGCACAGCAATTAAACTCAAGCAGAGCATTTGCAAGATGCTGTAAAGACAAGGAAGATTTTCTTTTAAGTGATTATTCTTTAAACAAGAGATACTGGAAGGTTTTAGTGAGAGCAATTATAGAAAGTGGAAAAAAAAACTAATATTTTAACTGTGAGGTAATAACTTCTTGAGAAATTAGTAGAGATACAGTCCAGAGAACAGTCAGGGGGTTTGTTGTTTGACGAGAGAAGAAACATTTATTCCCTCATAATAGATGTTAAAATGGAGCAAATGGACGCAAATGAAAGAAAAATTGAAGATGTTGTCACTGAAATAATTTTCAGTTGCAAATAACAATAAAATTCAATGTGGCTACTTAAAATAATGTAAATTATTATTAACTTATTATTATTATTATTGATATGAATACTGTTTCATATAAGCTGAAAATTCAGGAGAAATGGTTCTAAGAGTATTTAAATCTGTTCTAATGATGAATTAGTTATAAAAATGTAATTATACCTGGTTGCTCTATCATGGATCTACCTCTATATTTGCATTAATTCTCTGTGCTAGCCTGTGGCATGACATTAATAGCAGCAGCTTCAAATCTTACGCCTTTGCACTACCTAATCTGAAAGAAATTGTAAGCTTCTTTTTGTTAGAAACTTCAGAAAGATATCCCATTTCACTGTCTTTGATTGATTATATATTTTTCATCACATCACTTTTAGGTAAGGAAAGAGTATAAACTAATTGGTTTAACCCTACCTTGGATTGGTGTCTGTTCTGCCTAGTCTTATTGCTGAGTCTTGAGATGATGGTTAGAAATTCCAGTGAACTCTGAAGTGTAGTAGCCAAGAGAAAGGTGAATGATTAATGGTGAGTACAAACCATAAGGGCTTCCCTGGTAGCTTAGCTCATAAAGAATCTGCCTGCAATGCAAGAGACCCTGGTTTGATTCTTGGGTCCGGAAGATCCCCTGTAGAAGGGACAGGCTACTCACTTCAGTATCTTTGGCTTCCCTGGTAGCTCAGACGGTAAAGAATCCTCCTGCAATATGGAAGACCTGGGTTCGATCCCTGGGATATTCCTTGGTTGGGAAGATCCCTTGGAAGAGGGCAAGGCAACCCACTCCAGCATTATTGCCTGGAGACTCTCCATGAACAAGAGGAGCCTGGAAGGCTACAGTCCATGGGGTCACAAAGAGTAGGACATGACTGAACAACCAAGCAAACACACACAAACCATACAGTGAATTTTTTTTGTATATAAAAATTATACAACTAAATATTAATAAATCTCACTTTCTATGCTCATCCTTTAATTATGCAAATCTCTCAGTTTTAAATGAGCTTCCCAGTTGGCACTAGTAGTAAAGAACCCACCTGCCAATGCAGGAGACATACGAGACCCATTAAATCCCTGGGTCTGGAAGATCCCCTTGAGGAGGGCATGGCAACTCACTCCAGTGTTCTTGCTTGGAGAATCCCATGGATAGAGGAACTTGGTGGGCTACAATCCATAGGGTTGCAGAGTTGGACATGACTGACACTATTTAAGATATATGCATGCTCAATTTCAAATTTACACTCCAGAATTTGAGTAATTTTGAATATCAGAGACCAAATGAACAGTAAACTCTGAGTGCTGAATTTTCACTTTGTGGAATCACTTTGAAAGAGAAGTCCAGGATCTACCCTGCTGCTGATTATGTGAATCATCAAGGGATATTTTTTAAATTTTTATTCTATCATTTATATATCATTATATAATTTACAATGTTATAACAATGTCATCTGAACATTGGGAGAAGGCAATGGCAACCCACTCCAGTACTCTTGCCTGGGAAATCCCATGAATGGAGGAGCCTGGTAGGCTACAGTCCATGGGGTCATGAGGAGTCAGACACGACTGAGCAACTTCACTTTCACTTTTCACTCTCATGTACTGGAGAAGGAAATGGCAACCCACTCCATTATTTTTGCCTGGAGAATCCTAGGGACAGAGGAGCCTGGTGGGCTGCAATCTATGGAGTCGCACAGATTCAGACACAGTTGACGTGACTTAGCAGCAGCAGCAGCATCTGAACATTCATTAATTTATGAGTCTGGTGCTTAATATACACTTAATACTCAATAATTTTAGGGAGAAATTTAGGTGCCATGTAAGCTAATGAATAGGGTAAATGACATCATTATTGTTGTTCAACCACTCAGTCATGTCCGACTTTGTGACCACATAGACTGCAGCGTGCTAGGCTTCCCTGTCCTTCTCTGTCTCCTGGAGTTTCCTCAAATCATGCCCATTGAATCGGTGATACCATCCAACCATCTCATCCTCTGTCATCCCCTTCTCCTACTGCCTTCAATCTTTCCCAGCATCAGGGTATTTCACAAACTGGTCAATCCTAAAGAAAAATCAACCCTGAATAGTCACTGGAAGAACAGATGCTGAAGCTAAAGCTCAAATACTTTGGCCACCTGATGTGAAGAGCTGACTCACTGGAAAATACATCATTATATACCATGTAATTTATTTCAGGTATCATGCACTACAGAATACAAGAGAATCTTCAGGAATGAAAATCAGCGTCAAGAGGGAAAATATATTAATGCTTTTACACGTATTTGCTCCAAGAATGAGCACATGCAAATTCATGCACATGTTCATTCTTTGTATTTGGATGGAAATTTTAACCTTAAATTATGTAGATTTTGAATAGAAAATGTGGATAAAATTCAAAACAATGTTTCTAAAGAAAGAATAAAATGTGGTTATCATGTAAGATTAAGAACAAGAAAGAATTATCAGACAGTTTTCCTCAAAGGGAAGTCATTTAATTCTATAAAAATTATAAACCATAGGCCACAAACCCCCTTTTGCAAGAAGCTGCATCTCTTTATTATCTATTCGTTTAACTTTTGGCTAAAATTTCCCAATTCGGGCTTTTGATAAACTTGAAATTGAAGCTTCATGATATTTTCTTTTTCTTTTCAGTAGAGAGTTTCAAACACCAGGAGAAAAGTAATATCGATTATCTAAACACACTGTGAAAATGTGGTATAATTTTAAAACATTTGAGGACTCAGCTGAGGTTTTGCGGTATTTTGTTTAAAGTGATGAGTCAGCCCAGGTGTGTGGCTTCACTAACAGCTTTCAGCTGCTGGAGAGCAGGTGCAAAGCTGATGACTCTTAGGATGAAGCCAGGAGAGTGTAACCAGATAAGGGCTATGGCAGGAGCAGCATCCAGGAAGCTGAGGATGGTCACAAACTGTGGCTGTATACTGCCATGGTCACGTGGATATCGGGGATTGACCGTTGTCTTGTGGTAGGAAGATTGCTTTTGTAATAAGTGGTTAAACTCGTTTAACAGTATGATGTGGAGGAAGGGGAATGGAGACCTATCTCCAACAGAATTGAATATTGCAACTTAGCCTAAAATCTTTCAGAGTCAATGTATGTATCTACTGAATGTATATATCTACTGAGAGTGTAACGAGATAACTCAGGTTGGCTTACACCAGGGATTGAAACTTGCTTTCTACTTTAAGGTTTATTAGCTTTCTGTTTTTATCGTGTTTATGTATTTTATATATGGATATGGATGCATATGTGCACATATACTTAATATATATTATCAGTGTAAGGTAAAATATAGAACACAGTTAAAGATAGTGTTTTTTCACATAGCCAAGACAGTTACTTTGACAATGACTGAAAAGAAGATGACATCAATACTAGAAAATAATCTCTGAAAATGATTGTTAACATCACAACCACATGATTCTCCCCCAGCTCTCTTGTTTACAACTCAGTAAAAAGTCCAGTGGAAGTGAGAAATAGATTTAACAGACTAGATCTGTTAGATAGAGTGCCTGATGAACTATGGACGGAGGTTCATGACATTGTACAGGAGACAGGGATCAAGACCATCCCCATGGAAAAGAAATGCAAAAAAGCAAAATGGCCCTCTGGGGAGGCCTTACAAATAACTGTGAAAAGAAGAGAGGCGAAAACAAAGGAGAAAAAGAAAGATATAAGCATCTGAGTGCAGAGTTCCAAAGAATAGCAAGGAGAGATAAGAAAGCCTTCTTCAGTGATCAATGCAAAGAAATAGAGGAAAAGAACAGAATGGGAAAGACTAGAGATCTCTTCATGAAAATCAGAGATACCGAGGGAACACTTCATGCAAAGATGAGCTCGATACAGGACAGAAGTGGTATGGAACTAACAGAAGCAGAAGATATTAAGAAGAGGTGGATACACAGAAGAACTGCACAAAAAAGATCTTTATGACCCAGATAAGCATGATGGTGTGATCACTCACCTAGACTCAGACATCCTGGAATCTGAAGTCAAGTGGGCCTTAGAAAGCATCACTATGAACAAAGCTAGTGGAGGTGGTGGAATTCCAGTTGAGCTATTTCAAATCCTGAAAGATGATGCTGTGAAAATGCTGCACTCAATATGCCAGCAAATTTGGAAAACTCAGCAGTGGCCACAGGACTGGAAAAGGTCAGTTTTCATTCCAATCCCTAAGAAAGGTGCTGCCAGAGAATGTGCAAATTAAGGCACAATTGCACTCATCTCACATGCTAGTAAAGTAATGCTCAAAATCCTCCAAGCCAGGCTTCAGCAATACATGAACCGTGAACTCCCTGAGGTTCAAGCTGGTTTTAGAAAAGGCAGAGGAACCAGAGATCAAATTGCCAACATCTGCTGGATCATGGAAAAAGCAAGAGAGTTCCAGAAAAACATCTATTTCTGCTTTAATGACTATGCCAAAGCCTTTGACTGTGTGGCTCACAATAAACTGAAAAATTCTGAAAGAGATGGGAATACCAGACCACCTGACATGCCTCTTGAGAAACCTATATGCATGTCAGAAAGCAACAGTTAGAACTGGACATGGAACAACAGACTGGTTTCAAATAGGAAAAGGTGTACGTCAAGGCTGTATATTGTCATCCTGCTTATTTAACTTCTATGCAGAGTACATCATGAGAAATGCTGGACTGGAAGAAACACAAGCTGGAATCAAGATTGCTGGGAGAAATATCAATAACCTCAGATATGCAGATGACACCACCCTTATGGCAGAAAGTGAAGAGGATCTATAAAGCCTCTTGATGAAAGTGAAAGAGGAGAGTGAAAAAGTTGGCTTAAAGCTCAACATTCAGAAAATGAAGATCATGGCATCTGGTCCCATCACTTCATGGGAAATAGATGGGGAAACAGTCTCAGACTTTATTTTTGGGGCCTCCAAATTCACTGCAGATGGTGATTGAAGCCATGAAATTAAAAGACGCTTACTCCTTGGAAGAAAAGTTACGACCAACCTAGATAACATATTCAAAAGCAGAGACATTACTTTGCCAACAAACGTCCGTCTAGTCACGGTTATAGTTTTTCCTGTGGTTATGTATGGATGTGAGAGTTGGACTGTGAAGAAAGCTGAGTGCTGAAGAATTGGTGCTTTTGAACTATGGTATTGGAGAAGACTCTTGAGAATCCCTTGGACTGCAAGGAGATCCCAACAGTCCATTCTAAACAAGATCAGTCCTGGGTGTTCTTTGGAAGGACTGATGCTAAAGCTGAAACTCCCATATTTTGGCCACTTCATGCAAAGAGTAGACTCATTGGAAAAGTCCTTGATGCTGGGAGGGATTGAGGGCAGGAGGAGAAGGGGACAACAGTGGATAAGATGGCTGGATGGCATCACTAACTCGATGGACATGAGTATCAGTGAACTCCTGGAGTTGGTGATAGACAGGGAGGCCTGGTGTGCTGCAATTCATGGGGTCACAGAGTCAGACACAACTGAGCAACTGAACTCTACTGAGAGTCCACATTAAAATTTTGTCTATTTTCTTCTGCTAATGCAGGCAACACACACATGCACACACACACCCCTCTAGCAACAGAAGAGTGTTTTCAAAAGTCCAGTTGATGTAGGTTGTTTCTAGTTCCAAATAAATCTCATATAAAATCTGCTAGAGGGAGCACAAAGATAAACTACTCTTGTCATTTCATTTAACGCTAAGAAAATATTGAATGCTGAAGGGACTCTCAAAGTGTGTTGATGGACAAGGAAAATACTGAGTGTCCAAATTCTAAGGTCAATACTTACCTTAAGCAACAATATATCTTAATATTTCCTCAAGCGAGAAACCAATAGAACATGTTTAGCTGTTATCACCTATTCTTGTCTACGTGTCATAGATTTGACAGCATTAAAAAATTTCAGAACTTATCCTGACAGTTTCCATCTGGGAATCTTCTATTACTGATATACTATAGGATATTTGGGGTTTTTTTAAGGTTATTACCAGAGTTCTGATTTTAACTTCTTGGAGTCTGTTTATATAACTAGCGATTAATATGTCAAGATGATGAAGTGATTTTCACTCTCTCTTTAGACACTAAGTTATGAACTTAATATGATTTTACTCTCTTACTAAATCATGAAAATAAAGTTTCTGCAATAATTCTTAGGGTTTTAGGCATAACATAGACTCTCTGTATACAGAGTGACTATTGATGCATATCTACAGATACAAACTAAACTTAGGAGGAATACATTAGAGAAACATTGGGGAGGCGGGGGATTGTGTCCCATGGTTAATATGTGTTTATTTCCTAGGGCTTATTGTAACACATTAGCAGAAACTGAGTGTCTTAAAGCAACAGAGATTTATTATCTCACAGTTCTGGAGGCTATAATTCTGAAAGCAAGGTGTTCTCAAAGTTAGTTTTTTTAGATTCTGAGAGAGAATGTTTCCCACACTTGTCTCCTAGCTGTTGTCTGCAATCCTTAGTGTTGCTTGGCATGTAAAATGCATTGCTCCAATCTCTGCTTCTGTTTATCACATGTGTGTTCTCTGTGTCTCTTCTTTGCATTATAAACTCATACCTGACTCTTTGTGACCCCATGAACTGCAGCACACCAGACTCCCCTGTCCTTCACTATCTCCCAGAGTTTGCTCAAATTCATGTCCATTGAGTTGATGATGTTGCCTAACCATCTCATTCTCTACCATTCCCTTCTCCTTATGCCATCAATCTTTCCCAATATCAGGATCTTTTCTAATGAGTTGACTCTTCACATCAGATGGCCAAAGTTTTGGAGCTTGAGCTTCAACATCAGTCCTTCCAGTGACTAGTTAGGGTTGATTTCCTTTAGGATTGACTGGTTTGATCTTGCAGTCCAAGGGACCCTCAAAAGTCAACTCAGTACAGTATACAATTAGACTCATAAAATGGAAGGTACACATGTACTTTGTAGAAATAGGCTCATTTATCAGTCCACATTAAATATATAGAATTAGTTTAGGCACATCTATTTCTGAAAATATGATATTCTAGATAACTTAGGAAATCCATTCAAAACTGGAAAATTAAATATGCTGGTACAGTATTTATTAATGTACCTTGAATTTATAGCTGAAGCAGCAATAGAGGGAGTGGAATTCTCAGAGAACAAAACTGCTAGAAAACATGACTTGGCCATGATGGTGAGTTGGCCTCATCATCAAGGACTAAAGCCAACAGCTGCCTTTAAGAGAGTTGCCATTCTTTGTCTACAGCTTTCCATTTTAAAAGTTCACATAAGTGCAGAATGGAAAAAAATAAAATGTCTAAGACCTGTGTGAGAAGAGAAGTTGGATGAATATTTTAATATAATCCCATGACCCAAAAGGAAATGTTATGGAAGATTTTCTCAGCTTTGGTTCTGGATAGGTAGGGGTGGGGGGATGGTGGGGTGGAAATCTCCCCTAAGAATTTCTAATCACAAACCATAATTAAATTTAAAATAGTTCCAAATTGGTAGCGTCCCAGATATCTGGCAGGAGGAAAATCCTCCCTGGAAGAAATAACCCTCAGCCTAGAGCTCCATGTTTTACCACAGGATACAGTGCCATGAAAAGTAAGCTCACAGTAGAAGCTATAAAGTAAACAATAAAACAAGCCAACATGAGAGTAAGAAATAATAACAAACAGAAACAATGAGACTGCCAATTTTAACACATGTACTAGGTGACATTTCAACTTAAATAAGAATTATTTAGTTGATTTAAAATTAAAAAGAAGATATTTAAAATAAAAGAAACAAGAGACTATAAAAAAAAGATGATTTTTTAAAACCAAATAGATTTCTAGAAAAGAAAAAAAATAGCAATTAAAAAGTATTTCATAAACTAAACAGTATATGGAAAACAGCTGAAGTGAGAACTTGTGAATGAGAAAATTCCTCCTGAAAAATTTTCCGATAATACAGAAAAAGAGCTAAAAAGAGGTTAACCATGGGAAAAGATAATGAAGAACTTCAGAAAGAGAAAACAGAGTATAGTTGAGAGACGAAATTCAAAGAGCTATTGGATGAGATAAAAACTGTCCTAAATTAAAAATAATTAAATTTAGGGAATCAAAAACTTACTAAGAAGGATAAGAGAAAATAGGCTCATTATAATGAAACTTCAGATGACTGAAGATAAAGGGAATATCTTGAAAGAAGCCAGAAGGAAAAAGACACACTATGCCCAGCCCTACAGCAAAAGACAAATAAAAATTAAACTGACACTTGGCATTTTCAGCTGCCACAATGGAAATCAGAATTATATCTTCAAACAACTGAGAAAAACAATAGGGTTTGTCATATATAGCCTTTATTATGTTGAAGTATGTTCCTTCTATTCCTGCTTTCTAGAGAGTTTTTATCATAAATGGATGTTGAAATTTGTCCAAGGCTTTCTCTGCATCTATTGAGATAATCATATGGCTTTTATTTTTTGATTTGTTAATGTGATGTATTACATTGATTGATTTGCAGATATTGAAGAATCCTTGCATCCCTGGGATAAAGCCCACTTGGTCATGGTGTATGATCTTTTTAGTGTGTTGTTGGATTCTGATTGCTAGAATTTTGTTAAGGATTTTTGCATCTATGCTCATCAGTGATATTGGCCTGTAGTTTTCTTTTTTTGTGTGGCATCTTTGTCAGGTTTTGGTATTAGGGTGATGGTGGCCTCATAGAATGAGTTTGGAAGCTTACCTGGCTCTGTAATTTTCTGGAAGAGTTTGAGTAGGATAGGTGTTAGCCCTTCTCTAAATTTTCAGTAGAATTCAGCTAGAAGTCGCCTGGACCTGGGCTTTTGTTTGCTGGAAAATTTCCGATTACAGTTTCAATTTCCGTGCTTGTGATGGGTCTGTTAAGATTTTCTATTTCTTCCTGGTTCAGTTTTGGAAAGTTGTGCTTTTCTAAGAATTTGTCCATAGAAGGAACATACCTCAACATAATAAAGGCTATATATGACAAACCCACAGCAAACATTATCCTCAATGGTGAAAAATTGAAAGCATTTCCCCTAGAGTCAGGAACAAGACAAGGGTGCCCACTTTCATCACTACTATTCAATATAGTTCTGGAAGTTTTGGCCACAAGAATCAGAGCAGAAAAAGAAATAAAAGGAATCCAAATGGGAAAAGAAGAAGTAAATCTCTCACTGTTTGCAGATAACATGATCCTCTATATAGAAAACCCTAAAAACTCCACCAGAAAATTACTAGAGCTAATCAATGAATATAGTAAAGTTGCAAGATATAAAATCAACACACAGAAATCCCTTGCATTCCTATACATGAATAATGAGAAAATAGAAAGAGAAATTAAGGAAACAATTCCATTCATCATTACAACAACAAAAAAAATAAAATACATAGGAATATATCTACCTAAAGAAACTAAAGGCCTATATATAGAAAACTATAAAACACTGGTGAAAGAAATCAAAGAGGACACTAATAGATGGAGAAACATACCATGTTCATGGATCAGAAGAATCAATATAGTAAAAATGAGTATACTACCCAAAGCAATCTGTAGATTCAATGCAATCCCTATCAAGCTACCAACGGTATTTTTCACAGAGCTATAACAAATAATTTCACAAATTGTATGGAAATACAAAAACCCTCGAATAGCCAAAGCAATCTTGAGAAAGAAGAATGGAACTGCAGGAATCAACTTGCCTGACTTCAGGCTCTACTACAAAGCCACAGTCATCAAGACAGTATGGTACTGGCACAGAGACAGAAATATAGATCAATGGAACAAAATAGAAAGCCGAGAGATAATTCCACACACCTATGGACACCTTATCTTTGACAAAGGAGGCAAGAATATGCAATGGATTAAAGACAATCTCTTTAACAAGTGGTGCTGGGAAAACTGGTCAACGACTAGGAAAAGAATGAAACTAGAACACTTTCTAACAGCATACACAAAAATAAACTCAAAATGGATTAAAGATCTAAATGTAAGACCAGAAACTGTAAAACTCCTAGAGGAGAACATAAGCAAAACACTCTCTGACATACATCACAGTAGGATCCTCTAGACCCACCTCCGAGAATACTGGAAATAAAAGCAAAAATAAACAAATAGGACCTAATTAAACTAAAAAGCTTCTGCACAACAAAGGAAAGTATAAGCAAGGTGAAAGACAGCCTTCAGAATGGGAGAAAATAATAGCAAATGAAGCAACTGACAAACAACTAATCTCAAAAATATACAAGCAACTCCTACAGCTCAATTCCAGAAAGATAAATGACCCAATCAAAAAATGGGCCAAAGAACTAAATAAACATTTCTCCAAAGAAGACATACAGATGGCTAACAAAACACATGAAAAGATGTTCAACATCACTCATTATCAGAGAAATAAAAATCAAAACCACAATGAGGTACCATTTCACACCAGTCAGAATGGCTGTGATCCAAAAGTCTATAAGCAATAAATGCTGGAGAGGGTATGGAGAAAAGGGAACCCTCTTACACTGTTGGTGGGAAAGCAAACTAGTACAGCCACTATGGAGAACAGTATGGAGATTCCTTAAAAAATTGCAAATAGAACTGCCTTACGACCCAGCAATCCCACTGCTGGGCATACACACGAGGAAACCAGAATTGAAAGAGACACGTGTACCCCAATGTTCATCGCAGCACTGTTTATAATAGCCAGGACATGGAAGCAACCTAGATGCCCATCAGCAGAAGAATGGATAAGAAAGCTGTGGTACATATACACAATGGAGTATTACTCAGCCATCAGTTCTAATGAGGTGGATGAAACTGGAGCCGATTATACAGAGTAAGCCAGAAAGAAAACACCAATACAGTATACTAATGCATATATATGGAATTTAGAAAGATGGTAATGATAACCCTGTATGCGAGATAGCAAAAGAGACACAGATGTATAGAACAGTCTTTTGGACTCTGTGGGAGGGGGAGAGGTGGGATGATTTGGGAGAATGGCATTGAAACATGTATAATATCATATAAGATATGAATTGCCAGTCTAGGTTCGATGCATGATACAGGATGCTTGGGGCTGGTGTACTGGGATGACCCAGAAGAATGGTGTAGGGAGGCAGGTGGGAGGGGGGTTCACGAATGGGGAATACGTGTTCACCCGTGGCAGATTCAAGTTGATGTATGGCAAAATCAATACAATATTGTAAAGTAATTAGCCTCCAATTAAAATAAATAAATTTAAATTTTTTAAAAAAAGGCAATCTAAAGTCAAATACCTAAAGAAACCATTATGCAAAGAGAACATGTTAAAAATAGTCTTTTGTTTGTTTTTTTTGTGTATGTGTAGCTTGTGGGCTGTTTGTTCCCAAACAGAAATTGAACCTCAGCCCTCTGCAGTGAAAGCACCCAGTCCTAACTACTGAACCCTTAGGGAACTCCCTAAAAGAAAAACTCAAAACTGAGATAGTACAACCATTAGAAGAACCTTGCTGAGGAATTTCTTTAGAATATATAGACAAAATTAGTAAAATGAACACAAAATTTAAAAACACAAATAGCAATGCCGAGTAAAGAAAATTCAAAATAAAAATTATGCTTTAGCTGTACAAGATAATATTAATGATATTAGATTTATAAGATTATAAAACAAAATACAATTACAATTCTATACAACCTTATGAGTCATGAGGTTTCTAACTGGAATATCTTCTAAAGTTCCTTATATTGTTTATATGGAAGATGTGATTATATCTCCCAGTCGACAGAAATGAAAAAAATTGGGGAGTTGAAGCAGAAAGGAAGCAAAGGGAATGTCAAGAGTAGGACAAAGGGCAACACACAACACACAGTAAAATGATAGAAATCAATCCACATTTTATTAGTAAAGCACATACCAAACAAAAAAGAACTATCCCCCTATGTGACATTTACAAAGACATGCCAAACTTAAGGATCAGTTCTAAAAGTTAACTCCTGGAAAAGTATACAGACATATACAATTAGGCAGCAAGAAATACTAGAGAAAGAGAGCTACATATTATTTAAATACAAGGTAAATAATTGGGAAATCAATCACAAAAATAGAACAGAATTAGAATAGCTGGATTAAATCCAGAGAACTCAATGAGTTTTTATGATTTCAAGTTTCCTTGAGGATGGACAGCTTAGTTCTCAGAAACAATAGGCCTTCCCTTAGGTACCTACTCTTCAAAGTGTTGCTTGGAACTGAAGTTGTCTTGAGACATAGTTTGAACTTGAGTCATGAGTTCCAATTTAGTGCATATGGCAGAACTGGTATAAAATGAGAATATTATTGATGGTAGGGAAAATAGGAGATTTTACTGAAAACCTGTGGACTATATTGCAATCAAAGTTAATAAACAATGTATATTATTTAAACACAAGAAAAAAAGTTAATCACCTAAACAAGAGATTCTGTGTGCTAGAATGCTGGTTTGGAATTGAAAAAGTAAACTACATTATCGTCAACAATAGAACACTCTATAGACTTCTCTTCTGTACCCTGAACTTTAACCAAGAGATAAGCATTACATCAAAAAGTTTAAGGGATTTTTTAGAATTTTAACTTGAAAATCTTATTAAACAGGTTAATCTTATATAGCTATAATAATTTTGAGACAGGTCTACTTCTAGTGGATAAATTCTTTGTGACAAGTTTTTATTATTATTATTAATTTCAGTTATAGTTAAAAGACATGCTTTATAAAATAGTTCAGCAATATTTTTTAACATTAAATTGTGTTTTGTTGAAAATCACAGGGAAATTTCTTCGTATTTACATAAAGAATATGCCACCCATTCTCATTACCTTAGAAAGAAGAAAGTGAAGTCATGTCTGACTCTTTGCAACACCATGGACTGTAGCCTGCCAAGCTCCTCTGTCTACGGGATTTTCCAGGCAAGAACAGTGGAGTGGGTTACCATTTCCTTCTCATTACCTTAATATTCCGGATTTTCTAAGTTTAAGTTGCTCACAGAAATAATGTTGGTTTGCTTCAAACTGGTTTCCTACTGTATAAGTAAGGTGAAAAGTGAATAGCAACATTAAAATCTACTAAGAATAAATATCCAAGGATGAAGCTAAAATTTTCCAAATAGGAGCCCATGATTTGATTTTTTGCTAGATAACTTAATGTTTATTACTTTAAAGGAAATAACAGAATCGCGAAAAAATATCTTCTAGAGTCAAAGCTACTTAGAAACAGAAATGTAAACATTTTGCTCTGTTTAACTAGTAACCATCTAAATTAAGGACTTATTGGGTCACTTCTTGTTCCTGTTAGCTAAGTTCATTCTTGGATTGTTTATAATGATGCTAATTTGCATCACTTTATTTGACATACTGGACTTTGTTTTTTCTAAGAAGGAAAAATGTACTTAGAAAATTTTGCTATTTTAATATAGAACTTTCACTAAAATTCCTTCATAGATTTTCATTGTGAAGAGTAAAAGTAGTCTTGAGAAACTTCTCTGAATTTCAACTGCACATTTAATCTGTAGTAAGAGATTTTTCCATTGGCTTCTTCAGGGAGTATGCATCATTATGCCACATGTATCAGGAGCACTGCTAGTTCTCAAATTAAGTACATGTGTATTCATGCCCCCATATACTCATCTTGATTGTTATAAATCAAAGGAAGCATTTCAAGAAGTCATCTGGCCCATCCTTACATTTCCAGGCCTAATTGCCTTGGAAAGAAGCCAGAAAAGGAATGATTTAAGTTACCATTAATAATGTCAGAATAAATGATTTCACACCTAACATAGTCATCCTCTCTAGCATTCCAGACATTAAAGACTCCATTTCTACCCACTCTAACTTAAATACTTTCTGCCATTTTAGAAAGCCTTTAATTTTTGTGTTCTGTGCTCAAGATCACTATTTTACTATAAAAAAAAAAACTAGTAAAATAACTTTAACAGCACTCTTTCTTCTCCAAGTCGTTTCCTACCCCACCCCACTGATCTTTTAAAACCTGTAAAACACTGTTCGAGGTCTTATAAATCTTTGTTATAATATCAAGCTATTTACTGTTTATAAACATGTATAAGTAAGTGAGGACTGAGGGAAACAGGGCTCCGAGTTGGAGAATTTTTAAAAATTAGCCAGTGAGTTTAAGAGGAAGGGGGGGATCATGGTAGCCATTTTCTTTGATTTCTTATCAAATGCTGACAGACTGTTAATACTTATTATGGCCCCAGTACAGTTTAAGTGTGGGCATATGTGTGATGCTACTTTCTCAAGCACTGAGAATGAACTCATATTTCTTCTAATATATAGCCATTGAGATAGATATACAGATAGCTACAGTTATTGAATTCACATCCTGAAATGCGAAGTCAAGTGGGCCTTAGAAAGCATCACTACAAACAAGGCTAGTGGAGGTGATGGAATTCCAGTTGAGCTACTTCATATCCTGAAAGATGATGCTATGAAAGTGCTGCATTAAATATGCCAGCAAATTTGGAAAACTCAGCAGTGGCCACAGGACTGGAAAAGGTCAGTTTTCATTCCAATCCCAAAGAAAGGCAATGCCAAAGAGTGCTCAAACTACCACACAATTGCACTCATCTCACACGCTACTAAAGTAATGCTCAAAATTCTCCAAGCCAGGCTTCAGCAATACGTGAACCGTGAACTTCCAGATGTTCAAGTTGGTTTTACAAAAGACAGAGGAACCAGAGATCAAATTGCCAACATCTGCTGGATCATGGAAAAAGCAAGAGAGTTCCAGAAAAACATCTATTTCTGCTTTAATGACTATGCCAAAGCCTTTGACTGTGTGGATCACAATCAACTCTGGAAAATTCTGAAAGAGATGGGAATACCAGACCACCTGACATGTCTCTTGAGAAACCTATTTGCAGGTCAGGAAGCAACAGTTAGAACTGGACATGGAACAACAAACTGGTTTCAAATAGGAAAAGGAGTACGTCAAGGCTGTATATTGTCACCTTGCTTATTTAACTTATATGCAGAGTACATCATGAGAAATGCTGGGCTGGAAGAAGCACAAGCTGGAATCAAGATTGCAGGGAGAAATATCAATAATCTCAGATATGCAGATGACACCACCCTTATGGCAGAAAGGGAAGGGGAACTAAGAAGCCTCTTGATGAAAGTGAAAGTGGAGAGTGAAAAGGTTGGCTTAAAGCTCAACATTCAGAAAATGAAGATCATGGCATCTGGTCCCATCACTTCATGGGAAATAGATGTGGAAATAGTGGAAACAGTGTCAGACTTTATTTTTGGTAGCTCAAAAATCACTGTAATTGGTGACTGCAGCCATGAAATGAAAAGACGCTTACTTCTTAGAAGAAAAGTTATGACCAACCTAGATAGCATATTGAAGAGCAGAGATATTATTTTGCCAAAAAGGTCCCGTCTAGTCAAGGTTGTAGTTTTTCCAGTGGTCAATGTATTGATGTGAGAGTTGGACTGTGAAGAAAGCTGAGTGCTGAAGAATTGATGCTTTTGAACTGTGGTATTGGAGAAGACTCTTGAGAGTCCCTTGGACTGCGAGGAGATCCAACCAGTCCAGTCTAAAGGAGATCAGCCCTGGGATTTCTTTGGAAGGACTGATGCTAAAGCTGAAACTCCAGTACTTTGGCCACGTCATGCGAAGAGTTGACTCATTGGAAAAGACTCTGATGCTGAGAGGGATTAGGGGCAGGAGGAGAAGGGGACGGCAGAGGATGAGATGCCTGGATGGCATCACTGACTCAATGGACGTGAGTCTGAGTGAACCCCAGGAGTTGGATGGACAGGGAGGCCTGGCTTACTGCGATTCATGGGGTCGCAAGGAGTCGGACACAACTGAGCAACTGAACTGAACTGAACCGAACAGTTATTGAACCAGATTTACCAGAAGTCCTCCATATTACCCACAGTCAGTCAGTTCAGTTGCTCGGTTGTGTCTGATTCTGGAACTCCATAGACTGCAGCCCACCAGGCTTCCCTGTCCATCACCAACTCAATATTGCCCACAGTTATCAGTTAGACAAATAAAAATCCAGTAATAAAAATAATAGCATAAACAATGAACTGTAACAATGATTCATAAGTTCAAATAACCAGGGTGAGATCATGTACATTATAATTGTTTTGAGTTTTTCAATTTAATTTTTCAAAAACTAATGACTTTTCCTGAAAGGAAGCTTTGTCTGATATTTTCCCCTAAACTGCTAACCCTGTACATACTACTTAAACTTTCTTACATGGTTTATATTCCTTGATTTTCACTTTAGTGACATTCACTTAATCTTAAAGTCAACCAATGTTATCAGTTCAGTTGCTCAGTTGTGTCCGACTCTTTGCGACCCCATGAATCGCAGCACGCCAGGCTTCCCTGTCCATCACCAACTCCCGGAGCTCACTCAGACTCATGTCCATCGAGTCCGTGATGCCATCCAGCCATCTCATCCTCTGTAGTCCCCTTTTCCTCCTGCCCCCAATCCCTCCCAGCATCAGAGTCTTTTCCAATGAGTCAACTCTTCGCATGACGTGGCCAAAGTACTGGAGTTTCAGCTTTAGCATCAGTCCTTCCAAAGAACACCCAGAGCTAATCTCCTTTAGAATGGACTGGTTGGATCTCCTTGTAGTCCAAGGGACTCTCAAGACTCTTCTCCAATACCACAGTTCAAAAGCATCGTTTCTTTGATGCTCAGCTTTCTTCACAGTCCAACTCTCACATCCATACATGACCACTGGAAAAACCATAGCCTTGACTAGATGGACCTTTGTTGGCAAAGTAATGTCTCGGCTTTTGAATATGCTATCTAAGTTGGTCATAACTTTCCTTCCAAGGAGTAAGTGCCTTTTAATTTCATGACTGCAGTCACCATCTGCAGTGATTTTGGAGCCCCCAAAAATAAAGTCTGACACTGTTTCCACTGTTTCCCCATCTATTTCTCATGAAGTGATGGGACCGGATGCCATGATCTTCATTTTCTGAATGTTGAGCTTTCAGCCAACTTTTTCACTTTCATCAAGAGGCTTCTTAGTTCCTCTTCACTTTCTGCAATAAGGGTGGTGTCATCTGCATATCTGAGATTATTGATATTTTTCCTAATAATCTTGATTCCAGATGGTGTTTCATCCTACCCAGCATTTCTCATGATGTACTCTGCAAATAAATTAAATAAGCAGGGTGACAATATAAAAGCCTTGATGTACTCCTTTTCTTATTTGGAACCAGTCTGTTGTTCCATGTCCAGTTATAACTGTTGCTTCCTGACCTGCATACAGATTTCTCAAGAGGCAGGTCAGATGATCTGGTATTCCCATCTCTTGAAGAATTTTCTACAGTTTATTGTGATCCACATAGTCAAAGGCTTTGGAATAGTCACTAAAGCAGAAATAGTTGTTTTTCTGGCACTCTCTTGTTTTCCGATGATCCAGCAGATGTTGGGAATTTGATCTGTGCTTCCTCTGCCTTTTCTAAAACCAGCTTGAACCAATGTAACATAATATATTAAAGCATAAATTAGTTTACTAGCAGAAAAGCACTGTTAGGAACTACTTGAATTCAAAATTAGAAAGTAAATACAGTTCTCAAGAGTGTATTCTCCAGCAGCAGAAATATTTTTAGAATTGTCAGTAAATGTATCACTTGTTTCATTTGTAAGTGACAATGTAAGAAAATCCATTAAATTTAATTAATCTGAGAATGGGAAACTTCTTGGTTCAAATAATAAAATGCCATGCTACCACATCACAAAGTTTTGGAGGCATCATTCATACAGAACAGAAATGAACAGTGTCCCCTGTAGTTACACATACAGAAATCCTAAATCCAGAGATTTTAAAAAAAAATTAGTTACAATTTGGCCTTTTTCTCTCTATTTCTTAGAGACTTCTTCTCAGTTCTATTTTAATCTATATTGACTTGATTCCCAGGCCAGTCCTCTTCATGACACATTAATTCTGTCTCTTAGGCCAGTAGAAGGTGAACATATCATTCTTTATAGTGTCAGAAAAGTCCAGGTACTGATGCTTGGATCAATACCAGCCTGCTCACTTGGATCAGAAATCAATTCACTGTGGCCATGGGAATAGGGTTAGTCCTATGAAAAATACATAGCCTAGGGGGTCACCTAATTTAAATTAGGCTGCCATTAACAGAAACATATGGAATGGATGCTGAGAAAGAAAGCCATATATATATCAACTGAGATAAGTAAATATGATAAAGGAAAAAAAATATACAAATACCAGGAGGGAGGTCTGAAGATACTTCAGAAGAATGGAAAACAGAAATTATCTACAGGTGGGGAGAACCAGGGCGAATGTAATTGAGTAGATAGTATTAAATTATAAACTGAAAGATGCCTAGGATGTTGACAGTGAAGAACAAAAAAAAGTGATATTCCTAAATGGGTAAAATAAAAACACAGGAAAAAACATTCAAGCAAGAAACAATCCAGTAAACCCAGAAAACTGCCTGTTGTGTAATTTTTGAAACTGTGATGAAATATAAAAAGGAAAAGGTACAAAAAATAGACTGGAAACAGAAAGTGAAGGTCTTTGAATTCCAGGGGGAAAAATTGGGGTTATAAATAATGACTAGTCCATGACAGCTTTTGAGCAAGGGAGTGATTTGTTCAAATTTGAGATTTGAAAAGATTCATATTGAAGCTGTTCATAAAAGGCACTGTGCCAGGGAAGAGCTACTTAGAAAGCTATGACTCTAGCCCAAGTAAAATAGAATGAGGCTGTGAACCAAGGAAATGTACTCGAAAGGGAAGTGAAATTTCACAGCTCTTTCAGGTAACTTTCCCTTGAACTCTGACCCTCTATCACCTGGTATATGTGTATGAAATATTGGACTTCCTGATGAAAAACTCAGTGACTTCTCTGAAACCTTGGCTTTGCTGACTTCTTTTCATTTGTCCCTGTAAACCAATAATTGCTTTTAAACAATTATTTTTCTCCTGGCTCTCATGATACACACTATAATACAAAAAAAAAAAAAAAAACACTTATTACTAGCCCTCATTCCTAACAAATATGCAGTCTTTGCATCTCTCTCTTTCTTTCTCCCCTTCTTCATTTGTTCTTTTCATTATCTTCTCAGTCATTTGCTCATCCACTCTAAAGCTGCTTCTTTTGCCACTATGTGGCTGCCACCTCAGTTGATACTGCTACCCCTAGATTACTATAAACAAAGCTAGTGAAGGTGATGGCATTCCAGTTGAGCTATTTCAAATCCTGAAAGATGATGCTGTGAAAGTGCCGCACTCAACATGTCAGCAAATTGGAAATTTCAGCAGTGGCCACAGGACTGGAAAAGGTCAGTTTTCATTCCAATCCCAAAGAAAGGCAATGCAAAACAATGCTCAAACTACTGCACAATTGCACTCATCTCACACGCTAGTAAAGTAATGCTCAAAATTCTCCAACTCAGGCTTCAGCAATATGGGAACCATGAACTTCCAGATGTTCAAGCTGGTTTTAGAAAAGGCAGAGGAACCAGAGATCAAATTGTCAACATCCACTGGATCATGGAAAAAGCAAGAGAGTTCCAGAAAAACATCTATTTCTGCTTTATTGACTATTCCAAAGCCTTTGACTGTGTGGATCACAACAAACTGTGGAAAATTCTGAAAGAGATGGGAATACCAGACTACCTGACCTGCCTCTTGAAAAACCTATATGCAGGTCAGGAAGCAGCAGTTAGAACTGGACATGGAACAACAGACTGGTTCCAAATAGGAAAAGGAGTACTTCAAGGCTGTATATTGTCACCCTGCTTATTTAACTTATATGCAGAGTACATCATGAGAAATGCTGGGCTGGATGAAGCACCATCTGGAACCAAGATTGCTGGGAGAAATATCAATAACCTCAGATATGCAGATGACAACACCCTTCTGGCAGAAAGGGAAGAAGAACTAAAGGGCCTGTTGGTGAAAGTGAAAGAGGAGGGTGAAAAAGTTGGCTTAAAACTCAACATTCAGAAAATGAAGATCATGGCATCCGGTCCCATCACTTCATGAGAAATAGATGGGGAGACTTTATTTTGGGGGGCTCCAAAATCACTGCAGATGGTGATTGCAGCCATGAAATTAAAACACACTTACTCCTTGGAAGGAAAGTTATGACCAACCTAGATAGCATATTAAAAAGCAGAGACATTACTTTGTCAACAAAGGTCCATCTAGTCAAGGCTATGGTTTTTCCAGTGGTCATGTATGGATGTGATAGTTGGACTATAAAAGAAAGCTGAGCACTGAAGAATTGGTGCTTTTGAACTGTGGTGTTAGAGAAGACTCTTGAGAGTCCCTTGGACTGCAAGGAGATCCAACCAGTCCATCTTAAAGGAGATCAGTCCTGGGTGTTCATTGGAAGGACTGATGTTGAAGCTGAAACTCCAGTGCTTTGGCCACCTGATGAGAAGAGCTGATTTATTTGAAAAGGACCCTGATGCTGGGAAAGATCAAGGGCAGGAGAAGAAGGGTGCGACAGAAGATGCAATGATTTGATGGCCTCACCGACTCAATGGACATGGGTTTGGATGAACTCAGGGAGTTTGTGATGGACAGGGAGGCCTGGGGTGCTGCGGTTCCTGGGGTCACAAGGAGTTGGACACATCTGAGTGACTGAACTGAACTGAGACTTTCTTTTGTGCTACAGATCTCCAATCATATTAGTTCACCTGATAGTCTACAAAAATGCTTTATCTTCCAAGGCCTAACTTGTACAGAAACCTCATCTGTTGTATTTTCTAGTATCATTCAACCCTACTAATTTTCCCATTACTGTTCAATAAACTTATCAGTTCAAGAGGCTTAGGTCAAATGCTCCCTCATCCAGGAAGACCCTTCTGACATATCAGACCATGCAAGTTATTTCTTTCTCTAACGTGCCACTGTGCCTGGTACATGCTTGTCATGTCACATGCTTTAATATACTCATTAATTTTTTGTTGTTAATGCAACAAATATTGATTAAGCTTTATGTGTTCAGGCTATACGCTAGCAATTGAAAAATATAACATTAAACAACACCACCATTATTCCCCGCTTTCATGAAACATTTATTAGTGTTAGTCGCTCAGTCGTGTCCAAATCTTTGCAACCCTATGCACTGTAGTCCTCCAGATTTCTCTATCCATAGGATTCTCCAGACAAGAATACTGGAGTGGGTTGCCATTTCCTTTCCCAGGGGATCTTCCCAACCCCAGGGAGCCAACCCAGGTCTTCTCTATTGCAGGCACATTCTTTACTCTCTGAGCCATCAGGGAAACATTTATATCCAATGATAATGTCCTTCTGTATAGACTGTGTTGCTTGTATCTAGCATAAGAATTGTTATGTAGGGTTTCTATAAGAAATATCTGTTCAATGGAATTAATAAATGAAAGTGTTATCAACTTTATCTGCTTTAATATTGAAATATTTTGAGTGTTGGTTTATAAAACATTCACAGTAGGAGATTCTAGAAACAAGGTTGTATTTTACTTCCTTCCATGCAGAAGGATAGATACCATAAGACACTTTCAGTTAGCCTTAGTGACTGGCAACAACAAGCTTTTACTTTAGACAGGGTTTCTTGATCTTGACACTATTGTCAATGTATATCAGGTAATTTTTTGTTGTGGGGGCTTTCCTGTGCATTATAAGTTCAGCATATATGTCCTCTGTCCATTACATGCCAGTAGCACTCCCAGATGTGACAATCAAAAACATATTCAGACATTTCTAAATATCCCAGCAGTGGAGAGGTGAGGGGGGCAAAAATCATACCACTTGAGAACCAATGATTGTAGAGATTTTGGATTATCCCAAATGTGGTGGAACTGGGGGGGAAATGAGCCATTAAAAAAAAATTCCTGAGGAACTGAAAATGTGTTTCAAATTAACTACTTTTTCTGATTTGTGTGACTATTACACAATAAAAAATATATAATCTTCCCCCCTTTCATTTGCAGAATGCTCTCCAGAAGACTGCCATTCCTTGGCTGTCTTTGGGGAGAACTGAATGTGATTTTATATTTTCAATTGAACTTTTCTGACAAGGCTTGTCTCGTGAAAAATAAAATGACTGTATGTAATGTAAAAAAGAAAAATGCATTAGGAAAAAATGTTTCAGGTTTTCCCAAATCATAATAAATTCCATATAGCCAAAGAATTTCATAACTATAATGTGCTTATTCTCAAAATGTAGGTTGTGCTAATATTGTTCTGCATTTCTCTGAGATAAAAACTAAAAGATTTTCTTAGAAAATTTAATTGGATAAACAGGTTGTGACATGAAAACATCAAATATATTCCAGGCATTTTTGAGCTTTCATTTAAATGAAGGCATAAAATATTTTCTATTAGTTACCACTGTCTTGAAAGAGAAAAAAAAACCCCACAGAATAAATGGAAATGTAGACAGTAATATTTATCTAGCAAATGTAGCTTCAAAGGTAACAATTTGGAATTTTTTCAATCACATTTATGTGTCTACTTGATTGTTTTCTCACAGTGGATTCAAAGAGATTCAAATAACAATTCCCTGGGCAGAGCAATTTTGCATGTGCAGTTACATCTTCTGTAATAGAGAAAACAGAGCTAAAGGATGATGTTCCTGTTATTTAGAGCCATTTCCTTTCACCTAAATAAAAAGAAATAAGAAAAGAAAAGAAATCTAGTTTGTAAGCCAGGAAAAAAGAAAGAAAAAAGCATAGTATGTTGAGCAACAGCAATTATGACACACTGATTCTTACATTTTCTATATTTAGAAGCAAATGCAAATGAAATCCCTGGCAAGCCTGAATACTGACCAGTGGGCACTATTCCACTATAGGTCTCCAAAGATTTCATTAAATGCCATTAAATCATTTGCATCTGGTTTGGGCTCTAGAAGACAAGCATTGATTGAAAATGGGGATGATGGTATGCATGTCCTTTAGAAGCTATAATTTTCCAAAGTGAAGTATCTTCATTTAATCTAAAATAGCCATATTCTTGAGGGCCATTTTAAATAGATGTTCAAACAGCTTTAGATCATCTCCCAGTGAATCAATTTAGATTTGAGATGCAACATATTTTTCTTATTATTAAAAACCATCCTAGTTTCCATGTGCTGTTAGTTGGATTCTTTTAAAATATTGGATTTTGACTAATCAGCAGGTTACTGCAACTATACATGTAGAAAGGTAACTAAAATATAGACAAAATATAGATTAAAATTACTGTCATATTTATGTTATGCATATTCAGAGAATTCCTTTAGTAGTTAAAACAATTTTGCTATGATCCTTAAATTCCTCTCTTTTCAGAAGAACATTGTCACAGGATTTATTTTCATCTATGTCATTTAACAACTATTATGTGTTTTCCAACTACAGTAAGTCACTCTAAGGTAAAACAAGTTTATAAATATATAAGAAGTTAATGTAGTACCTCACATTAATAGTCATATTACCTCATAGAAAATAAAGTGCAATAAAGTTTATTTTAACAGAATTTTCTAAAAAAAAAAAAAACTTCCATATTATTGTAAACTGAGAAGTTTAAAATATCACCCCATGTAACATCAGTTCAGCTCAGTTCAATCGCTCATTCGTGTCCGACTCTTTGCGACCTCATGAACGGCAGCACGCCAGGCCTCCCTGTCCATCACCAACTCCCGGAATTCACTCAAACTCATGTCCCTTGAGTCAGCGATGCCAACCAACCATCTCATCATCTGTCGTCCCCTTCTCCTCTCGCCCTCAGTCTTTCATACCTTCTGTTAATTTATGTGTCTCCCTCACTAAAATGTAAAAGCTCCATGAGGTTCCAGAATTTTATCCATGGTTATTGCTTTAGACCTTCAGTTCAGTTTAGTTCAGTTGCTCAGTTGTGTCCGACTCTTTGCGACCCCATGAATCGCAGCGCGCCAGGCCTCCCTGTCCATCACCAACTCCCGGAGTTCACTCAGACTTACATCCATCGAGTCAGTGATGCCATCCAGCCATCTCATCCTCTGTCGTCCCCTTTTCCTCCTGTCCCCAATCCCTCCCAGCATCAGAATCTTTTCCAATGAGTCAACTCTCCGCATGAGGTGGCCAACGTACTGGAGTTTCTGCTTTAGCATCATTCCTTCCGAAGAAATCCCAGGGCTGATCTCCTTCAGAATGGGCTGGTTGGATCTCCTTGCAGTCCAAGGGACTCTCAAGAGTCTTCTCCAACATCACAGTTCAAAAGCATCAATTCTTCGGTGCTCAGCTTTAGACGTTACATGTATCAAAATACCTGGTACATATTTGGTACACAGTAAGTATTTGCTGAGTGACTGAGTAAATACAGTCTATTCAAATATGACTGGGTTTTCCTGGTGGCTCAGTGGTAAAGAATCCTTCTGCAAGGAAGAAGCAGAGACACAGGTTTGATCCCTGGTCTGGAAGATACCTTGAAGGAGAAATGGCAACCCATTCCAATATTCTTGCCTGGAAAATTCCATGCACAAAAGAGCATAGTAGGCTACAGCCCATGGGGTCACAAAAGAGTGGAAACAATTGAGTGACTAAACAATAACAACAAAAATATGACTACAGAAAAAAGTGAAAGTTTTCACTCACTTTTTAAAAATGTAAATGCCAAGGTCTAATGTGAAAACAGTTTTACTTATAGAATTAAGGTTTTTATATTCAGATTGATCTGAATATAAATTTTGATTGTTGCCACAGGCTTTCTGACTTTTTATTTCTTTGTCTGTAAAATATAGCATCTACAAAAGTACTTGACAAAAAGGAGTTACTCAAAGTTATTTTCATTCACTTTCAGAAATTTTGGGAAATCACTTAAAGGGAAAAAAAAAGAACTGCTATTACATGCCAAATGGAAAGAGTAATATTTATGGTATGTCCTTTTAATACTTTCCCACTGAAAGAGCTGAGAAGTTATTTATTTGCACATCCCAAGGAAAAAATAAACTAGCAGCTTCTTAAATTGACCTATCCCATGTGTAATCTTGCAAATAGTAGGCCTACTCTGTAGTTAATGTGGTTTCACATTAGACTTTGTGTCTTGCATGATTATAGCAATAGGAGTATAACACCAACTGTCAGGGCACATTAATCTAGTCTCATACCAAAGTGGGAAGAGAATTTCTGAACAGTTTTCTTAAGGTGATATAGAGTCTTTACTTTATAGAAATAAAAGATATGAAGCACTTTCTACTTTCTCTTCTCTATCAGTGAATTTCTTAATTAAATCAAATATTAGCAGAAAGAAAAGAAATTATGCCAACTGAGAAATGCAACTGTGATTATGTTTTTCTGATGCCAAGATATATGTATTGAAAGTGACAAGATCAGTCATTCATTCAAATGGATTTGTCTAATCAATGACTCACTCTATGTCCATGTTCTTTCCTGGTTTATCCTTTCATCAAATTCCTTGCCCTTGAGTTACATCTTATTTTTGGCTGCTATATTGTCCATTGCACTTATCTTGATTCTTTCCTCAGTGGCTTATTTCTAACAGTCACTAAAAGTAATGGCTTAGAAATTCCTTTTTAAAATTCTGATTAGGGTACTTTACTCTCAATCCTTACATAAAAGCTCACCAGGGCCTAAAAGGTTCACAAAAGTCATCACAGTGATTTACATTGGGTAAGATCTGATTCCAGTGTATGCTCAGTCATTCAGTTGTGTCCAACTTTTTGTGACCCCATGGACTACAGCCTGCCAAGCTCCTCTGTCCATGGAATTTTCCAGGCAAGGATATCAGAGTGGATTGCCATTTTCCACTCCAGGGGATCTTCCCAACCCAGAGTTGAACCTGTGTCTCTTCTGTCTCCTGTATTGGCAGGTGGATTCTTTGCCACTGCACTACCTGGGACACCCAACTGGCAAATAGTAAGTGCTAAAAATTAGTTATGAAATAAGAAAAACAAAACTACATTTTATTAGTTCTGGCCTGGCACAGTTCAATAGGAAGTTTTTGTTAATCAGTTGGTTCTTAAGGCAACTTGAAGCAGTGATGTGTGAGCCCCAAAATAATAACGTCATTGAAGTTTTAATTATGAAGAGAAATTTGTCTTTGCCCATTGTCTGCTCTTGATCTCATCTCTATTGCTTACAGATTATGTAAACTGCTCTATATTCTTTCATTTCCCAATTCCAACACAGTGATGCTGCTGCTGCTGCTGCTGCTGCTAAGTTGCTTCAGTTGTGTCCGACTTTGTGTAACCCCATAGACGGCAGCCCACCAGGCTCCACCGTCCCTGCGATTCTCCAGGTAAGAACACTGGAGTGGGTTGCCATTGCCTTCGAACACAGTGATAATAACTTCCTATTTCTTTGTGAGGAGCAAATGATGTCATGTAAAATGTTGTTTGAAAGGCCCCTGATACATTAAATCTTTAAGAATCATCATTAATTATTGAGAATACTATGACTATTGTGTGTAAAGGTGTAAAGTCATTGAAATGGAAGAGTCACTGAAGTGAATAAAGCGTCATTAACCTTACCGAAATGAGTACAATCTGCCCAAAAGCATTTATTAAATAAACTTGCTGTTCACACAGAAACCCTTGATTGATAAGTTATTTAACTTGAAATTCATTATACTATATGTGCTGTGGGAAAGTTAGATGGTTTGTTTCTTGAAACTATACTAAATATCTAGGAAAAAAAGATTCACATTGTGATTACACCAGAATGCCCTTGAAAACTGGGGATTATTTATTCAGATTTGTCTTTCCTCGGTACCTTAACTGGCATCTGCAGTAGGACCTAACGAAATGAAGTAAATTTAGATTAGATACATTGAGTAAATGTGTATATGATATGCAAAAATGTGTGTGCTACCTTAGGTTATATATATTTGTGAAATAATGTGAAACTATGAAAATGGTTCCCAAATCAAAAAAAGGTTGGGGAATTCAGTGTTAGACATTTTAATTTTAAATCTTCAATTATTGATTATTACTATAATAAAATCTAATGTATAAAAACAAAAACGCATAATAAAGTGATTCTTTATTTTAGCAGTATCAAGAAGATGTTCTTAAATATGTGGTTTTTACTTTTATAATTTAAAAAGACTATATGATATTATACATGTGTGGCAGAACCAATACAATATTGTAAAGTAATTAGCCTTCAATTAAAATAAATAAATTTAAGTTAAAAAATAAATTAAAAAAAGAAAAATACCATAAATCAAAAGTTAGGAACTACTTTTTTTTTGCCTACATATCATACAAAACTGAATGACAAATTTTATTTCTTATAAAATTAAAAACGCTTCACCTCATTTAGGAAAATCATATTTTCTCCTATTTCAAGAATTTTATGTTGAATTTTATTTCAAAGCAATGAGGCACTTTCAGTGCTATAAGTAGGTCCTGATGATTTCTTAATTCGTGCAATATATTTTTACTGAATGTCTAATATATGCCAGACCTGCTACAAGGGGAAAAATTCTATTTCCCTGGAATTTCATTCAAATAATGATACTGACTACTCTGGGGGGAAACATCTATAATTTAACCACTGTAAAGCCAGATATCAATTTCACCTTTTCATTCTGTACTACTCAGTATTCCTTCAATATTTGTACATATTTATTTTATGCCTTCTAAGTGTGAGATATGTCCTGCATCCTGAGAATACAATATTGAAAAGGGAATAATGTGTGTCATGATGAAACAAAGAAAACACAGAACAGAACTTCAAGGATACCAGAATTTTTAAGTGACTCTACAAATAATAAATTGATTTAAGTTTTAATTATGGTGAGAAACATATCTTCAGATTTGCTAAATTTGGGAGGACATATCTTAGAAAGGAATTCTTTTTTTCATTTAAAGAGATAGAAGCTGAGTTTCTAAAAGATAACATTATTTGCTCCAGTTAAAGACAGAAATAAAAATAAAACACGTCTCCTGAATCTCCTGCATCTAAAGCCAATATTCTCTCTGCTATAACACTCTCCTTTCAGTTTCTCATGAAAACACAAGCTCCACAGTATTTTAGAAAGATTCAACCCTAGAATCTCACTTCTGAAAATTGTTGAGCAGATTAATTAGCCGACTTCTCAGACTGATTTTTCCTTCGCAAACGTGTGTTCTTTGAAACCAGAATGGAAGAAAAAGGATCTCATGCCCTAGTCAATGAAGCTCAGATTTTAGGATTCTAAAAAGACTACAGAAGCAAAACAGCCTGGGCACTATTGTGAGTGTCCAACTCCAGCTGAGGGGATTAGAAATCTAAATAAACCAGACAGAAAATGGCCTTCTTTCAGCATCCCAATAATACGTTTTTTTATTTTCAGGTTGAACGAGTAATAATCAGGGCTTTTTGCCTTTTAAATGCCAGGTAAAATATTGGATACCCAGTTAAATTTGAATTTCAGATAAACAACAAGTAATCTTCTGTAGAAGAATTTGCTATGAAATATTTTTACCTACTAAAATTGCTGATCTTACTATGAAAAGAAAGAAATTGCAATTGTTCTATTCAGTGAAAGATTTTCTAAGAAAATTTAAAAACAAGAAAAGAATTCTTTAGTATTTTTCTGACATACTCATTCTGACATTGAAAAAAGAAGGGGCAGGGGCAACAAAAGTATGGGACTAGCTAGTAATTGTATTTCTGACTCATGACTGTGGTACTAAGACACCCATAGACGCTGGGTTCAGCTCCATTGTGAAGTGCTACACACCAAGATTTCCTCAGAACTCTTTCAGTGAGCTATTGTTCCTCCTGATATTGAATTTTTCTCTGTATTTTGGGTGAATCAAGTTGAGCTGCTCCCAGTTTTCTACATATTTAGCAGTTATATTTCTATACTGACTGGTGCCAACAACAAAGAAAAATATGCCTTCATCCTCACTGTCACTTTCTCCTCAGCTGACCTGTACCTGGGGGCAGAAGAGTGATGATTTTATAATGAACAATTTGGTAGAAATCTTTTCTAAATATTGTTGTATGGCCAATTTTCTCTATCAATAGCGTAATCATTCTTGATGATTTTATCACCATAGAGGAATATGCCCTATAGCATATTGAGCATGCTAACTTTTAAAAGTATTAAATTTAGACTGGAAATTATATTTTCAGTTGCATATGTTATTATAAAACCATATACTTGAAGACATCAAAATGACAGTAGTCCTTGTTAATCAACATGCTTATTTATTTTCATGATAAGCAAATCTGAATTCTCAAGGATAAATCAATACTGACAGAAAAAGTTGCTTATTTAACTGAGCATCTTTTGTTACATAATTCTATTTAATATCTAGTATTATCAAATTTAAAATATTCTAATTTTATTTGATGAATAGTAACGTTGAATGTTTCCTCTACTGTCTTTTAGTCACAATTAGAGTGCAATCTCATGTAAAGTATAATTTTACATTTGCACCTTCATTAAGAAAATACATATATAGTTATAAAACAGAAAGGGATGCTGCTAACAGGCGCACACACACACACACAAACAAATTAGGTTTAAAATGCATAGTGACTCTAGAAGAAAATGAACTTTAAGGAATCTTTTAGAAAATACCTTGACTCAATTGCTAGGCACTGACAGTTGCCTTTCTTCCGGAAGATATGAGCTGATTATAGCCAGAGAATCCCGTTAACCTCTCTTGACATTGAACAAAATAATCAGACATAGAAGAAATGCAAAAGAATCACCCAGAATGTTGGCTAAATAATCATGAGAAAAATCAAGGCTCTGGACATTTTCAAGAACTGGTTTTCAGTCTTGGAAAAATACATATTACAAGTAGCAGAGAATATGAACTTATAGTCATTCATTGGTTGAATTAGATAAGAATATAGTGTTTACACAGTTAGAAATTTCCCCATTTTACTCTACAGCAATGGTAAAAATCTTGACACTTCTCTCTGAAGAGTATTCTGCATGCACGCATGCTGTCATTTCGGTAACGTCTGACTCTTTGTGACCCCATAGACTGTAGCCTGCCAGGCTCCTCTGTCCATGGGTTTTATAGGCAAGAATACTGGAGTGGGTTGTTATGCCCTCTTCCAGGGGATCTTCCCCATGCAGAGACGAAACACTTGTCTACTGTGGCTCCTGAGTTGCAGATGAATTCTTTACCACTGAGCCACAGGGGATGCCCCAAAGAGTATTCTGTTTATAAATTATTGGTCAAGCAACAGATGTAAATTAGCTTTCAGAGCATCTTAGGTGGTGCTTCCATCTTGGCTTGAATATTCTGTAAAAGTAATAGATCTTTCACATTTATTCCAGCCTAACTAAGGTCAAAAGAGGCTGGAATAAATGTGGAGAAAAGAAACACCTTGTAAAGTAAGTAAATAAACAAAATATGGAAAATGGGCACTCTCAAATCTCTAGGTCAAATGCATGTTTTATTTTTCTCTTTAGTTAATAGGCATACAGTTTATATAAAAAAGAATCACAATGTAACTATCCAACTGAAGGAGCAGCCAATATGCAATTGGGAAAAAGGTTACTGAAATTGTGTTCCATTTGATTTAAGTGTGGTAAGATTAGGTATTATTTCTAACAGTAATGTACATAACAGAGAAAGTAAGGAAGTTTTAGAATACAATTTTAGAAATAGCCCTGAAGTGAACAGATGTTTTATTTCATTTCAACAAACACTGTCTGAGTTGGTATATACTGAACACAGTATTCAGAACCACAACAACCACAAATAGAATAATTCATGGAAACTGTCCAGGGAAAACTTGTGCTAGTACATATAGAAGTCAATAATTAATAATAATATGTAATTGTTTCTAATGCCTTAGGAAACCTGCCTTAAGGAACACACAGTAAAATTCATCTAGGTAACCATTCATGTCTCCAAAGTCTTATTATACTACCCAGAAAATTCAATAAATATTCAATTAATGCATAAATGAGTTGTGAAATAGCAGAAGAGAGAGTAATTAGTTCTGCATGCAAAACTCTAGAAAGGTTTCAAAGAGAAGTTGACCTTTAAATCAGGTCTTGAAAGATAAATAAAATATTAACCAGAAGTTATAAATCTTACTCTGGGTGGCATGCTGCTGCTGCTGCTAAGTCGTTTCAGTCGTGTCCGACTCTGTGCGACCCCATAGACGGCAGCCCACCAGGCTCCCCCGTCCTTGGGATTCTCCAGGCAAGAATACTGGAGTGAGTTGCGATTTCCTCTCCAATGCATGAAAGTGAAAAGTGAAAGTGAAGTCGCTCAGTCGTATCAGACTCTTCGCGACCCCATGGACTAAAGCCTATCAGGCTCCATAGTCTCAAACAAAACCCATTCTTGCTTGGACAACATAGCCTAGTGTGGCAATAGATGGTTAGGGAGACAGAAACAAGAAAATGTACCTGAAGTCTTTCATATTTATTTCTTTATCAAATATTTGTTGAGTGAATCTGTGTGCCAAACACCATTTAAAATGCAAAGATCCTTACACTATAGATTTATATTAGATAAAAAATGTTAAGACCAAAAAAAAAAAAAAAGGCAGGATGTGGAGCTAGAGAGTTACTGAAGCCAGTTTTGAAAAGTTAGCTATTTTTAATAGAATCCTCAAAAAAGATCATCACCATCCTTTAAGAAAAGAGGATATTTGAGTACAGCCTTAAAAAGTGAGGAAGAACAGTCAAAAGAACATGGTAGAAGTAACCTCAAACTAAAATATCTTTGTTGAGCTCCAGAGAAGTCTGTGGATAATGTGACTGGAAGAATCAAATGATGGAAGGAGAGGAACCAAGGTCAAAGAATTATCTGGGGCCATGATAATTAATTCCTCAAAAGTCAATGGAATAAAATGAGGACATATTGAAGGGTTTTGATCACTGAAGTAACTGAATCTGATGTTAATTTATAAACCTAGTTGCTGTGCTGAAAGCAGTAAAAAGAAAGAAAGAAAGAAATGAGTTAGATGCAATTGTAGTAATGTTGGTAGGAGATGATAGTCACAATCTAGACAGTTTTCAAAGGTAGAGTGAGCAGGATTTACTGATAAACTGCATGTGAAGAATAAGAAAAAGGAAATATCAAGGGATGTACTTGCTACATCCCTTGATGTATTAAGGATAATGCAAGCAAATGGAAAGACAGAGTTACCATACCCTCAGGAATGAGCATATTTGTGAGGGAAAGAACAGAAGTGCCGTTTTATAAACATTAATATTAGGGGCACATACTGGTATATTGAAATTTTTGAAAAATTAATAGTTGAAATATGGAATTCAAGAGAGTGGACTTGGCTGAAGATGTAAATCTGAAATAATTAACATTTAGATGGCCTTTGCATATACACTTTGGATAATGTCAAAATAGATTAACTGTGGATAAAAAAGAAAAATACAGGGACTGAGCCTATAGAACTGTGGTATTCAAAAGTCAGGGAATGAAAAAGAAAACTGCAAAGTGCAAAAAAATTCAAAGAGCTATAAAGTAAGGGAACCAAGTGAGACTGATGTTGTCTATTCAGTTGCTAAAAGGGCTCCAAATAGTGATATGTTTAGCAGGTGAAGGGCTGCTGAGTGATTAAACAAGATGTGGATTCCACATTGTAGGTAACACTGGTCACCTTGACCAGAGTGGTCTCAGTAAAATGATAGTGACAAATATATATATATAGGAGTGGGTAATATGTGAATGAGAGGAAAATACTGAAACTCTCTAGACAAATGTACAGAACTGAGATGTTAGATCAAGAGATTAAAGGGTGAAGGAAGAAGTATTTTAAGAAAAAAAACTAACGTAATATGTTTGTGTTTTGATGGAAGAAACAGCAGAGAGGGGAAATTGATGATACAGAAAACAAAGTGGAAAAAACAAACAAAAAATAACCCAAAAGTGATATCCTTGAGTTGAGAGAGGATACAAAGAACAGAGGAAGGGGCCTGACAGCAAGAATGGTTCATCCTTTGCAATTAAAGGGAAGGAGAAATATATAGGTACAGACTCATATAGAGAAATAGATTTAATGATAGAATATTTAGAAATTCTCTTCTAATTGCACTTATCTCAGTAATTGAGTATGGTTTTTCCAGTGGTCATGTATGGACGTGAGAGTTGGACTGTGAAGAAAGCTGAGCGCCAAAGAATTGATGCTTTTGAACTGTAGTGCTGGAGAAGACTCTTGAGAGTCCCTTGGACTGCAAGGAGATCCAACCAGTCCATCTTAAAGGAGATCATTCCTGGGTGTTCATTGGAAGGACTGATGTTGAAGCTGAAACGCCAATGCTTTGGCCACCTGATGTGAAGAGCTGACTCATTTGAAAAGCCCCTGAAGCTGGAAAACATTGAGGGCAGGAGGAGAAGGGGATGACAGAGGATGAGATGACTGGATGGCATCACTAACATGATAGACATGAGTTTGAGTAAACTCCGGGAGTTGATGATGGATACAGAGGCCTGGCATGATGTGGTACATGGGGTCGCAAAGAGTCGGACACCACTGAGCTACTGAATTGAACTGAACAGTAATTGAGAAGCAAAGTTATCAGCAGAGAGAAAGAAAATCAAAGGGCTGTGCAATAGTCATGTAAAAAGTAGGAGAGTAAATGAACTAGAGGAATGTAGTAAAATTGCCTGGCAGTGCTAAGGACCCACTTGAGATTCCTGGTCATGAATTTAAAGTGAGATCAGCCAGCATAGTTTTCTATTTTCTGTAGCTATTGTCAGCTGCTTTCATGGAGTGGAATAGGTGGAGAAATGAATTAAAGATGTATTGCAGTTATTATAACAGTTACTAAGGTTGCTATGGAATTCAAGTAATGAAATATATACGAAAAAACTTCAAAAGCGGTAAAGTATCATATAAGTATACTTCATCACTGGGATTCAATACTGTAAAGTCCCATGTAGCAGCTTTGGTTTATAAATGCAAATCAGAGTGCCGTTCATTGGTGCCAATCTTTAACGCAAATCAAAGATGCCTAGTAGCCTCACAGGTCTTGAAGCCTGTACCTGACAGATCATACGATAAATTAAATTTCACATTTAATGAGGAGAATTAAAAAGACTGGGCCAAAAATGTATGTATATGACTGAGACAAGAGCTGTGGCATTTTCATTTTTCATGAGACTTGCACACTTTCTTGAAGCCAGTATTATTGTGGGACTCTCATAGAGAAGCTTTGCATTAGGATTTAAAATGTCCAGGCTTTCTCTTATATGTCATGTTAATAAGTTTCCTTCCATGAAAAAAGGATACTTTTGCCAGTTATTTCCCTAAAGATTCCTCTGTGAAACAAGTGTTCCACTCTAAGAAATTCTTTTCATATTGCAAGATTAGATCAATTTCATTCATTACCATCACCCTTGGCAATCTCTGTATGACTTTTTGGAATAATTGAGTAATTCAACAAATTCAACAATGGCTTCAGCCTTCGCATAACTGAAGAATGGTTCTTTACAATCTTCATTTTCCATTCAAAGCTTTGGGAAGGGAATTGCAATTTTAAAGGAAAGAATATACATTTGACCGAATGGATTTTCAATATTTGGTTTGAAAATAAGGTCTTTCTGAGCAAGTAACACTTTCTCATTCCTTTTCAATCACTTTTCTATCAAACTTCTTACATTGCCTCTTAGTATATATTTCTTTACATTTAAACACATGTTCTTTTTGAATACTTACATTTATTTAAGACTACATTAAAATTTGTGTTCAGTTTTTAAAATAATTTTTGAAAACATTTGTTTAATAATGTCATAAAAATATAAATATAATTTGAAAATGGTCATGATCAAGAAAATTCTTAAAATTGCTTTAACTAAGATGCATCATTAGGCCCAATGTATCTAATAGTGTGTACTTTACTCAAATAAATAAATTCTATAGATCAATCATCGAGAGATAAAGGAAGAAAGAAAGAAAGCTAATTGCTAATGTTTATGTTCTTTATGATAGGAGCAAAATAATTAATCATGTATGTTATGACCTCAAACTTATCTTTGTAAATTATAATGATTGGTTGAGGAAATAATTTGGTATAATCTAAACTTTATCAATTATAGATATAATTCTTATTGAGGATTTATTTTAGGTATGTATAACCAGGACTTTTCTAAGGGATTAACATAATATATTTCTATGAACAATCAGGGAAAAATATGATAAAATTTATTTCAAATGGATAAAAAGTTTAAAAGAAATATAAATTTTTATTCTCAAAATATTGATTATTTGAAATTTAAAAATCTTAAATCATTAAGAAGTAAGAGCATGGCATCATATACTGTATTGAAAATGTTGCAAAGGATCATAAACATGGGAAAAGCTCATACAATTTCTTCTCATTTTAAGAAAATGAGGATAATGGGCATCCCAGAGAGGGAGGAGAGAACGAGGGGAATGAAGAGTTTATTTAAAGAAATAGTAACTGAGAACTTCACAAACCTGGGGAAGAGACTGGATACACAAATTCATAAAACTAAGAGAACACGTAACTACTGCAACACAAAAAAACCTTCTCCAAGACACAT
The DNA here is from genome assembly GCF_001704415.2 of Capra hircus. Lineage (NCBI taxonomy): Eukaryota > Metazoa > Chordata > Mammalia > Artiodactyla > Bovidae > Capra > Capra hircus. Next base: position 14,220,239 of record NC_030812.1, read on the forward strand.
GATATTAAAACTGTCAAGTTCAGTTCAGTCACAGTCGTGTGTGACTCTTTGTGATACCATGAATCACAGCACGCCAGGCCTCCCTGTCCATCACCAGCTCCCAGAGTTCACTCAAACTCATGTCCATTGGGTCGGTGATGCTATCCAGCCATCTCATCCTCTGTTGTCCCCTTCTACCCCTGCCCCAATCCCTCCCAGTATCAGGGTCTTTTCCAATGAGTCAACTCTTCGCATCAGGTGGCCAAGGTATTGGATTTTCAGCTTTAGCATCAGTCCTTCCAATGAATACCCAGGACTGACCTCCTTTAAGATGGACTGGTTGAACCTCCTTACAGTCCAAGAGAACTGGACATGGAACAACAGACTGGTTCCAAATAGGAAAATGAGTACGTCAAGGCTGTATATTGTCACCCTGCTTATTTAACTTATATACAGAGTACATCATGAGAAATGAGAAATGCTGGGCTGGAAGAAGCACAAGCTGGAATCAAGATTGCTGGGAGAAATATCAATCACCTCAGATATGCAGATGACACCACCCTTATGGCAGAAAGTGAAGAGGAACTAAAAAGCCTCTTGATGAAAGTGAAAGAGGAGAGTGAAAAAGTTGGCTTAAAGCTCAACAGTCAGAAAACTAACATAATGGCATCTGGTCCCATCACTTCATGGGAAATAGATGGGGAAACAATGGAAACAGTGTCAGACTTTATTTTTGGTGGCTCCAAAATCACTGTAGTTGGTGACTGAAGCCATAAAATTAAAAGATGCCTACTCCTTGGAAAGAAAGTTATGACCAACCTAGATAGCATATTGAAAAGCAGAGATATTACTTTGCCAACAAAGGTCCGTCTAGTCAAGGCTATGGTTTTTTCAGTGGTCATGTATGGATATAAGAGTTGTTCTGTAAAGAAAACTGTCAAAAGTCAATGACAAAAAAAGAATATTAAAGGCAGCCAAGGTAAAAAGATGCCAATCAGCAAAGCTTATGGTAGATAAGTTTTCATATCAGCCCCGAAAGCTATCATCAGGCTTCTTAGCAGAAACTCTACAGGCCAAGAGATTGGGTTGACATACTCAAAGTATTGAAAGATAAAAACTGTCATCCAAGAGTACCTAGCAATGTTACCATTCAGATATGGGGACAAAATAAAGGCTTTCCCAAACAAAACTGAGGGAGTTCATCACTACTAGAGGCTTCCCAAGTGGTTCAATGAGTAAAAAATTTACCTGCAATGCAGCAGCTGCTGCTGCTGCTAAGTCGCTTCAGTCGTGTCCGACTCTGTGCAACCTCAGAGATGGCAGCTCACCAGGCTCCCCCGTCCCTGGGCTTCTCCAGGCAAGAACACTGGAGTGGGTTGCCATTTCTTTCTCCAATGCATGAAAGTGAAAAGTGAAAGTGAAGTCGTTCAGTCATGTCGGACTCTTAGCGACCCCATGGACTGCAGCCTACTAGGCTTCTCCATCCATGGGATTTTCAGGCAAGAGTACTGGAGTGCAGTGCCATTGCCTTCTCCAGCAATGCAGGAGACATGTGTTCAATTCCTGAGTCAGGAAGGTAACCTGGAGGTGGTAATGGCAACCCACTCCAGTACACTTGTCTGGAGTCCCCCATGGACAGAGCACCCTGGTAGGCTAGAGGCCATGGGGTCACACAGAGTTGGACACGACTGAAGCAACCGAGCATGCATACGTGCACCACCACAAGACCTGCCTCACAAGAAGTGCTGAATGGAGCTCTTCTGCCTAAACCGAAACAACAAGAGATATGAAACTTTGACTAAGGTGACATAAGTAGACTAACAGAGTCAGAAAATAGCAACTCAGGACATCAGAATACGTTGTTAAAAGTATAGCATAATGATTAAAGGAAAAAGTAGAAATAATGACAGCATCACTTCAAATTAGTGATGAACTCACAACATAAAAAGGGATCATTAGAGACAACACAAACTTAAGAAGGGGAAAAGGATAACACTTTAATAGGCAAATTAAGACGAGATGCTATCAACAGAAAAAAAAGGACTACTTTATTTATTATACATTTTATACAAACCTCATGATAATCACAAAACATAAATCTAACAGAAGGCAAAAAAAAAAAAAAAAAAAAAAAAAACCACTGTACAAAACCACCTAACTAAAATAACAGATAGACAGAAACAAGATAAAAGAGACAGGAGGACATAGAGTAGCCAGAAAACAAAAAATAGAATGGCAATACTAAACTCTTATTTATTAATAATCACTATAAATGTAAATCCATTGGATTCACCAGTCTAAAGACACAGAGTGACTAGACTTTAAAAGAAAACAAGATTCAACTGTATGCTGCCTCCACAAGACTCAGTGCTGCCAAAACCAGGCTTAAAGTAAAGGGGTAGAGGATGATCCTCCAAGGGAATGGCATCCTAAAGAAAGCAGATGTAGCCCCATACTCATTTTAAACGAAATAGATTTTTAGCCAAAAAACTATAACAAAAAATGAATATTATATAATGATAAAGGAGACAATTCGTCAAAAAGACATAGTAATCACTAATATATATATGCACCTAACATAGCGGCACCAAAATATATAAAGCAATTAGTATTAAACCTAAACAGAGAAATAAGCAACAACAATAATTACAGAGGACTATAAAAGCCCAATTACATCAATGAGTAGATCATCCAGACAAAAACTCAACAAGGAAACATCAGCCTTAAATGAAAGATTAGACTGGATGGACTTGATAAATATATACAGAGCATTCCAACCAAATGTAGCAGAATACATTCTTCTCAAATGCAAAGGGAACTGGACCATTATCTGGGATATAAAACAAGCCTTGGAAATTTAAGACTGTAACCATGTCAAGCATCATTTCCAATCACATGGTATGGAACGAGAAACAACTCTAGGAAGAAAACTGGAAAAAAATAAGTGGGAACTAAACAACCTGCCACCAAACAACAATTGGGTCAATGAAGAAACCAAAGAAGAAATGAAAAAATACCTAAAGACAAATGAAAATGAAAATAGCATAAACCAAAACCTGAGGTGAGCCTGCAGCAACAGCAGTATTAAGAGGGAAGTTTACAGCAATACAGGCCTACCTTAAGAAATAAGAAAAATCTCTAATTTACAAAGAATATGAAAACACTAATTCAGAAAGATTTATATATAATCCTATGTTCATTGCAGCATTATTCATAATAATCAAGATAGGATAACAACCTAAATGCCCATCAGTGGATAAATGGGTAAAGAAGTTTTTGTATTATATACAGTGGAATACTACTTAGCAATAAAAAGATGAAATCTTGCCACTTATAGCACAATGGTTCTCACATTATGCTAAACAAAAGTCAGATGGAGAAGAAAAAACACCTTATGATTTCACTCATATGTGGACTATTTAAAAATTAAGCAAACCAAAGCCAACAAAAGCAAGTATGGATACAGAGAACAGATTGTGGTTACCAGAGGCGAAGGGGCTTGGGGAAAGGCAAGATGGGTAAAGGAGATCAACTGTAGGATTATGAATGTAAACTAAACTTTTGGTGATGGACACACTGTAGTATATACAGAATTTGAAGTGTTTTACATATAAGACATGTCATGTTATAAACCAATGTTACTTCAATAAGACAATGTACCATTACATACCTATCAGAATGGCTGAAAAAAATAGTTACAGCACAAAATGCTAGCAAGATTTAGATTATAACAGGGTAAATGTTTTCCACTCTAAAAAAGAGCTTGAAATTTTCTTGTTAAACTAAATTTATAATTACTATAAGATCAAGCAGTTGCACTCCTAGACATTTGCTCCAGTTAAATGAAAACTATGTTCCAAAAAAAAACCTTCAGTTTATGTGTGCATGACTCTTCAGAGCAATTTTCTTTGCTATAGCCCCAAACTAGAAACAACTCAGATGTTCTTAACTGAGTGAATGTTTAAGCAAACTGTGATACAGTCATACCATGGGATGCTACTTAGCAATCAAAAGGAAGGAAATAGTGATACATGCTACAACTTGAAAAAATCTCCAGGGAGTTATGCTGACTCCAAAAGCTGATACCAAAAATCATATACATGATTCCACTTATAACACTATTGAAATAAAAAATTATAGAAATGAAAAACAGGCTAGTATTTGTCAGAGGTTCTAGTTGAAGGTTGAGGATGGCAGAGATGACAGGCAACAGGGCAAAACAAGGTATCCATGGTGTAATGGAATTGCTTTGTATATTGAATGTGGTGGTAGATACACAAATACATACACAAAGATAGTGGACTGTAGCAATGCTAATTTCTTGGATGGGATATTGCACTGTAGCTTTGAGAAATGGTATCACTGTGTGAAGATCAAGGGCACATAGGATCTGTCTCTGTTACTGGTGACAGCTGCAGGTGAATATGCAATTACCTAAAAAAAGGAAAAAATGAAATGTGTGTGTATGTGGGTATATGTGTATATATATTTTATTTTATTGATTTCAACATTAATTTTTCCATTTTAAGATATCTGAATGATATTTATTAATGACATTATGTTGTTATTTGCCACTGTTTTTCTATTTTAATTGCATATAAATTAAAGATGTATTTACCATTTATGGTATTTTAGAGTCAATGCAATAAAATAATATTGTCTTGAAAGTGAAAATTAAATGGTCAGTCACTCTTTGTGACCCCATGGACTGTAACCTGCCAGGCTCCTCTGTCCATAGAATTCTCCAGGGGATCTTTCCAACACAGGGATCAAACCCAGGTCTCCCGCATTGTAGGTAGATTTTTTACTGTCTGAGCCACCAGGGAAGATGTGATTGATGGAATTTTTCAACTTCAAGCTATATATATATATGATTTAAAAATTATATTCTAAACATTTTAATTATATTCTGAGAATATTATTATACTACATTATCTTAGAACATTATTGTATTGCATTATATTCTCTTAAAATATAATTAAAACTTTTAGAATAAAATTTTAAAATCATAAATATTTACCGTTAAGTAGAAAATACCATCAATCACTTCTAAATCACCAGGGAATCCATACATATTTATATTCTCAGATTATCAATTAAAATTTTGAATTATTGATATATTTCTGAAAGATACTCACATAAGGTCTACTAAATTCAAAGCAGACTGGGCAGTTAATAATGTGAATTTCCTCAGTGCATTTCAATCGGTTCCACATTTTCACAGAGCCTCAGGGAAGACCAGAAAAGCACTTGATTAATGCAAGAAATCCTTCTCCCATGTCAAGCAGCCTTTCTAGCTCTGAAGTTGATAAGAAATAGTGATTGGAACATAAGAAATCCTGAGGATTTTATCTATGAAGCAAGTGCCTCAGTTTTCAAAAGGTCAGGCAAGGAAATTGGTATATTTAGTTGATATTCCCAGTCTCTATCACAGTGCCTTTTGAAATAATGAATAAATAAATGTCTAAATACAATTGGAATATTGAATACAAATCTCCAAATTTTAGTACTCATTTCAGAACACTCATTCCCAAAGCATGTCTATGCAATCAGTAAAGAAATACTCTTCAGAAAGGACCAGGTATTGCATTGAGATTGTCTCACCAAAAGTAGTAGATTTTATGTTACCATTAATCTTATCACTGTCTTTGGTAACAGAGATGTGCAAAAGCAATTATTATTCTTTATAGGCTTCAAAGGGAGAATCCAATCATCAGGCAATATCCTTTATAAAATAGCTTTTAGATTGGTCAGAAAACCAGTGGACAATATATTTCTACAAACCTGTTCAGCTATATGGATTAAGGTTTGGCTAGGTAAGAGACCAACCAACTTAGGTCAAAGTTCATGGCAAATGTAATTCTTCTCTTTAAAAATTTATTATATGGAGTGAAGTAAGCCAGAAAGAAAAACACCAATACAGTATACTAATGCATATATATGGAATTTAGAAAGAAAGTAATGATAACCCTGTATGCAAGAGACACAAATGTATTGAACAGTCTTTTGGACTCTGTGGGAGAGGGAGAGGGTGGGATGATATGGGAGAATGGCACTGAAACATGTATAATATCATATGTGAAACAAATCACCAGTCCAGGTTTGATGCATGATACAGGGTGCTCGGGGCTGGTGCACTGGGATGACCAGAGGGATGGGATGGGGAGGGAGGAGGGAGGGGGGTTCGGGATGGGGAACACGTGTACACCTGTGGCAGATTCAAGTCAATGTTTGGCAAAACTAATACAACATTGTAAAGTAAAATAAATTAATTAATTAAAAATAAATAAATTTTAAAAAATTTAATAGGTAATCCATCCGTTGTTTCCACTGGTTTTGATTTCAGTACCATAAGTGCTTTATTTAGAAAGAAACTGTTAATAAATTTGTCACTTTAGTTCAAATTGAGACCATACTTTCTAGCCAGTGATCTTTGTATTGAAAAGTCCATGTATTAACAGTCCCTTTTTCTATCATTCCATATAATACTTAATTTAATTTTAACATTTATCTCTGAAATTAATATGTGAATTCAATAAAGTGTTTTTATCCCCATTTTTACATATTACAGATGCCAAAGATTTTTTTGAGAAAGTGGGTAAGAAATAACTTATTTTAGATGTATTCTAAATAAAGGTCTGTCTAGTGAAGGCTACAGGCTTCCCTGGCGGCTCAGAGGTTAAAGCGTCTACCTCCAATGCGGGAGACCTCGGTTTGATCCGTGGGTCGGGAAGATCCCCTGGAGAAGGAAATGGCAACCCTCTCCAGTATTCTTGCCTGGAGAATCCCATGGACGGAGAAGCCTAGTAAGTTACAGTCCACGGGGTCGCAAAGAGTCGGACACGACTGAGCGACTTCACCTCACCTCAGTCAAGGCTATGGTTTTCCCAGTAGTCATGTATAGATTTGAGAGCTGGACTGTGAAGAAAGCTGAGTGCTGATGCTTTTGAACTGTAGTGTTGGAGAAGACTCTTGAGAGTCCTTTGGACTGCAAGGAGATCCAACCAGTCCATTCTAGAGGAGATCAGCCCTGGGTGTTCTTTGGAAGAAATGATGCTAATGCTGAAACTCCAATACTTTGGCCACCTCATGCGAAGAGTTGACTCATTGGAAAAGACTCTGATGCTGGGAGGCATTAGGGGCAGGAGGAAAAGGGGATGACAGAGGATGAGATGGCTGGATGGCATCACTGACTCGATGGACGTGAGTCTGAGTGAACTCTGGGAGTTGGTGATGGACAGGGAGGCCTGGCGTGCTGCAATTCATGGAGTTGCAAAGAGTCGGACACAACTGAGTGACTGAACTGAACTGAACTGACTGAAATAAAGTTAAATAGTAACGCATAAGAAATAGCTCCAAATATTTATCCTATCTTCAGGATATAGACTATTTATATATTTCTGATCATGTGAGTCCTAAAAATTTTGTTCTAACTACCACCATCCACTATTCCAAATTCTCTCATTCAATAACTCCAATAAAGTTGTGTTTTGTCCTCACTTAAATATTTAGTCTCTAATGTTGTCTATTTCTACTATAGGAAATCTTTTTTTTTTTTTTAATTCTAGGAATTTACTATAGGAGCTTTATTTATTTATTTAGGGTCTTACCCATTGTGAACTCTACCATTGATCACATCAATCATGCCTTTTGAGTGCCCTAGAAGCTTCTAATTATAACCACCTTAAACCAAACTCCTTTTCCCCATCATAATCTAAAGTTTATAGTTGCAAAAGCAGAACTTTTAAATGATAGGGCTTTTACACAAGAAACATAGACTCACTAAGTATAAAGGGAGCAAAGGAAGTGTTAACCTCATTACCTCCCTTTGCCTGGAAATAAAAGGGAAGAAGTGGGAAAACTCCCAGAAAAGGATTACTGCTTTTACTAAAAGAATAAACTTGATAGTGAAGAGGGAGATATCCTACAGCCTGTGAGTTGTCTCTAGAGAATTGGGTCTCCTTATTCAGTAAATGGCAACCCACTCCAGTATTCTTGCCTGGAGAATCCCATGGACAGAGGAGCCTGGTGGGCTACATACAGTCCACAGGGTCGCAGAGTCGGACACGACTGAGCGACTTCACTCACTCACTCACCCATTCAGTAAATAGAGAAGTAGATTTTTGTTATCTTATCAGTCTAAAGGAAAGGAATTTCTCCAATGAATTGTGGATGTGTATACTGGCACATGGTGCTCCCCTCATAGCTCAGATGGTAAAGAATCTGTCTGCAATGCAGGAAACCCCAGTTTGATTCCTGGGTCAGGAAGATCCCCTGGAGAAGGCATAGGCTACCCACTCCAGAATTCTTGGACTTCCCTGGTGGCTCAGCTGGCAGAAAATCCTTCTGCAATGTGGGAGACCTGGGTTCAATCCCTGGGTTGGGAAGATCCCGTGGAGAACGGAAAGGCTATCCACTTCAGTATTCTGGCCTGGAGAATTCCATGGACTGCACAGTCCACGGGATCACAGAGTTGGACACAACTGAGCAACTTTCTTTCACTTTTCACTTTCGTACTGGTACATAAAGCAGAAAATGAATTTCAGAGTTATATCACCAAAAGAGCCAACAGCATGGATTAAAGAGATTGGAATGTTCAGAATTCCTGATATTGACAGAAAAGAAGCTACTCAAAAAAATGCTACTCAACTCCCAGGGATAGAATATTTCTCAGTGTTCTGTCCAAATATGGCCAAGGAAAGTCTTTGCTATGCTCTGAATGTTTGTCTTTCCCCCAAAATTACATGTTGAAATCCTAAATCCCATATGGTGGTATTACTAGGTGGGCCCTTTGGGAAGTGTTTAAGTCATGATGGTGGAGCCCTCATGAATGGGTTCGTGGCACCTCGATCTTTGCTCTTTCAACCTCCAGCATGCATGCTATCACTTGAGTCGTGTCCAGCTCCTTGTGATCCCATGGATGTTAGCCCTCCAGGCTTCTCTGTCCCTGGATTCTCCAGGCAAGAATACTGGAGTGGGTTGCCATGCCCTACTCCAGCAGATCTTGAACCTGAGTCTCATGTCTCCTGCATTGGCAGGTGGGTTCCTTACCACTAGTGCCACCTGGGAAGCCTTCAATCTCCAGAACTGTGAACAATAAATTTCTGTTGTTTATACAAGCTACCCAGCCTGTGCTATTATGTTATATCAGCCTGAAAGGAGTAAGACAGCTCTCATAGAGAGGGAATCCAAAAAACATGGAGAACATACTCCTAGGGATATAACTGAGAACTAACCCAAGAATACTCCCTTACCATCAGTGTAGGAGGCCAGCACAAAACTTGACCAGAGAGAATTATTATAGAACAGTTACTGTTCCCTTTATACACTAGACGATAGAGTGTGGATAGCAGTTATTGTTTCCCATTGAATGTTGTATAACTGGGAGAAAGAGAACTTTTAATTTTTTAACTTTGAAATTTATTGATATCTGATGGAAGAGAAGCAACATCTAATCTGATAAAGAGACTATCATGATATTCTGCACTTGGACCCTAATTCCATGGTTGGCTAGACTTTGGTGTGTGTTCCTTAGGAAAGAGTGAGTGGACTTCCTTTGCAGAAAGTAAGTAAATATTTGTGCAAGGAGAAAGGATTACCATGGTTTCTATTATTGTTTCTATTTATTCTGCTTCTCTGTGAAAGGATTAAATACCCTTGCCAATTGCTATGTGTCCAGCCGTAACTTCTTATGGAAAGAGTATAGTCTCCCAACCCATAGATATTGGACTTAGCCATCTGACTTCCATAGTCCATGGCATACAAAATGACTTTTTATGTGACAAATCCAAGTCTATCGTTATAAACATCTCATTTGAGTTAAATTCAAACTAACCTTTAAAGTTAAATTACTTCAGCCTGTTTTTTATTTAAAGTCTTCAAGCTTCAACTTAAGGAATATTCTGAAAAACAAAATTCTTATTTCTATATGGTGTTTATCAGGGAAGTTTGAAGTTTCTCTCGGTAATTGACCTAATAAATCATAACAGGCTTACTATCTTTTTAAAAACTGTGTTGTTGTTGTTTTTTTTTTTTTAACGTGCTTAAACCTAGATTGCTGATCATATCTGAAAAGAGCAAAATATGCCAATTAGCTGTAATACAGCATATGGCCATCTAACCCAAATTTGACCTATAATAGTGTTTGGCAATCTTTATTTTAATATCTTACTGAGTCAGTATTGTAGCATTTACCAAATTGTATACTGCAGAATACTATTACTATTTGATGTTCCAGAAACAAAGAAACCCATGATTTAATAAAGTAGGGAATTGTTGCATAATATATCCATCTTTGTGAAAATATACTATGCATAATGATACATTTCAAACACAGAAAATTCCGGAGAAGGGAATGATGAACAGAATATACTGTTGTACTACTGAGCTCTATTGTATCTGTTTTGCCACACCATTTTATTTTTATAGATAAAACAATATACATAAAACTGAAGACTCTCTGCATAGCCCTCTTGATAGGAGGGACTATTTTTTCTTTTTTTTTTTTAGGAGGGACTATTATTAGTCCCCTTTTAGTCATGTTGAAACAACCTAGGATCTTACCCAAGATCACAAAACTAGTAAGGAATTTAAGTGATGTTTCAGCTTGTTCTAGCTCGTAATCTAGATTTCCTTCCTGAAAATAAATCACAGGAATAATGTAGGTTCATATAAAAAACAAAAAGAATTACATATGACACATATATGTGTTGTAATATCTCCGACTAAGACTTCAAAGTTAAACATCTAATCGAAAATGTCTATAGATGATAACCTATAACTATAAAATAACCTGTATACAAAGCTACACAAACCTATCTCTTCGAGCACAGGTGTATATATTTTTAAATTGTATCTATACAGTTATGGCTGTGTTGGGTGCTCAGTGCTGCGTGTGGGCTCACTGGGTGGTGGCAAGGAGGGGCTGCTCTCTAGCTGTGCTGCGCTGGCTCCTCATCGCCGCGGATTCTCTTCTTGCTGAACTTGTGCTTAGGGGGCACTGGCTGCAGTAATTGTGACTCATGGGCTCTTGGGCACACAGGCTCAGCAGTTGTGACCCCGGGACTTGGTAGCCCCAAATGTGGCATCTTCCTTCCTGTCTTCCTAGACCAGGTACTGACCCGCGTTGCCTGTATCACAGGTGGATTCTCAACCACTGGACCACCAGGGATGTCCCTACCTGTATATTTTAATTCAAGTGTTTGTATTTCTCCCTTGACTTTACACTCACTTTAATAAAACGCTATCCCTTCAACAAAGAGCTTGGCATATAGTGCTTGTGTGCATGCTCAATCATGTCCAACTCTTTGCGACCCCATGAACTGTAGCCCACCAGGCTCCTCTGTCCGTGGAATTTTCCAGGCAAGAACATTGGAGTGGGTAACCATTTCCTCCTTCAGGGGATCTTCCCAACCCAGGGATCAAAGCTACCTCTCCTGAACTGGCAGGAAGATTCATTACCACTGCGCCACCCAGAAAGCCTGTCACACAGTAGGTATTCATTAAGTTCTCAATGAATATAGGTAAATTTGCAACATATAAAAGAGGGTATAAAAACTACTTATGATTAAAACATTCTTTTCAGATATAGATAATTATAATATTCTTAATTATCTTAAAATAGATTATAATGGAACTGAAATTGTTTTTTAATTTATTTAAAACTAAATTTTTTTATTTTAACATAAACATTTTATTTTGTAGAAGAAGCAGACAAAACTCAATCTTTGCCATTTTTATTTTTACTTCTCTCTATTCTCTATTTTAGTGAGAGTTAAGAAAAGCTACACATCAAAAATCTTTTTACATATAATGATCAAGTCAAATATCATCATAAGGTGACCTTATGCAGTTATTTATTACCAAATACTCATTTATCGTATTCATCTTCTGTCACCATCAGCAGCTGCATTCTAATTTATCTGTGCTTGATGTAGTGTTTCAAGTTGACAGCTAGTTTACATGAATAAAAATATTTTGAAGTAAAACATCTAAACTTTCTATTTTTAATCAATGATAGGATTTTTAAAGAATTAAAAAAAAAAACAAAGAGTTTCATGCTGTAGTGTGATAAAGGTTTTTTTTATTGTTTGATAGCAATATAGGCTTTCCAGGTGGATCAGGGGTAAAGAATCTGCCTGCCAATGGCAGAAGACACAAGAATTGTAGTTTTATCCCTGGGTTGGGAAGATCCCCTGGAGGAGAAAATGACAACCCACTCCAGTATCCTTGCCTGGAAAACTCCATGGACAGAGAAGCCTGGTGAGCTTCAGTCTGTGGGGTCACAAAGACTCCAACACAACTGAGCGAGTGAGTGCACACACACACACACACACACGAGCAATATAGTTTTTTAAAGGCTACAGCATTCGAAAGGGTACTTAGAGTAAGAAATACTGTGATTTTCTCACAGGAAAATAAAAGAATGGAAAAATTTGCAACTGAAATAGTCAACGTCAAAAAACAGTCAAATGTCAGGATTCTGTCAAAAAAAAACAGTCAATGTCAAAAAGCAGTCAAATGTCAGGCTTCTGCCTCTTTATATTTAAGCCTTTTTGAAAGTAAACTTACCTGATTTTTTCCTCCATCTTGAGTTTTTTATCACATTGTTTAAAGAAGTTTTGTTACAGGATGTTTTTCTAATCATTCCATTGCTCATAATAATGTATTATACCATAAACAGAAGCTCTAAACTTTTGAAACCCGTTGTGATTTTTGTGACATTTGTTTTTTAGGGACGAAAAACCTTTTTATAGATCCCCTTAGGATCTTTGGATGGGTATAAAAATTAAACTGGATAAGATAGGTTAACAGACAAGGAGCAACACATGTATTTAATATAAGTTTTACATAACATGGTATCATTAATAGAATAAAAACATACAAGTATATTTAATATAAATTTTATGTGAAACAGTAGCCTTCATAAGGAAATGAAGACCTGAAGAAAGAGACTTGAGTATTCTGATGCTAAGTTTGATGGAGAGTGGAGAGTCATGGAGGAATATGATAGGTTAACAGTATGATGTAAGTAATCAACTGTAAACTAGGGGAAACTTAGCAAGACTCCTTTGGATTTTTCAGTGTCCATTTGTCTAGGGAAATAAAGATGTTCCTTTCCTCTTGGCATAGGGAGGGCAACTCTCATATGAGAGTTTTATGACCCATTTCAGGGAGGAGGCATGGAGGGAAGGTCAGATGGCCTTCCTTTTTCTACTCTCATCTAAAATTTTTTGACTTAAAATATTCAGTATGCCAAGGTGCCTATTTTGGGATAGCATGTCAGTGCGTTCTCTTGGCAAAACTCTATGAGCCTTTGCCCTGCTTCATGCTGTACTCGAAGGCCAAATTTGTCTGTTATTCCAGGTGTTTCTTGACTTCCTATGTTTGCATTCCAGTCCCCTATAATAAAAAAGACATATTTGGGGGGGTGTTAATTCTATAAGGTTTCATAGAACTGTTCAACTTCAGCTTCTTCAGCATTACTGGTCAGGGCATAGACTTGGATTACTGTGATATTGAATGGCTTGCCATGGAAATGAATAGAGACCATTCTGTTGGTTTTGAGATTGCATCCAAGTTGGGCATTTCAGACTCTTTTGTTGACTATGATGGATACTCCATTTCTTCTAAGGGATTCTTGCCCACAGAGTTTTGCCAAGAGTATGCACTGATCATAGCAAATACCCTCTTCCAACAACATGAGAGAAGACTCTACACGTGGATATAACCAGATGGTCAACACCAAAATCAGATTGATTATATTCTTTGCAGCCAAAGATGGAGAAGCTCTACACAATCAGCAAAAACAAGACTGGGAGCTGTCTGAATTTGTCTTTATTGCCAAATTCAGGCTTATATTGAAGAAAGTAGGGAAAACCACTAGACTATTCAGGTATGACCTAAATCAATCCCTTAACAATTACACAGTGGAGTGGGAAATAGATTTAAGGGACTAGATCTGTAAGACAGAGTGCCTGATGAACTATGGACAGAGGTTTGTGACTTTGTCAGGACACAGGGATCAAGACAATCCCCAAGAAAAAGAAATGGAAAAAAGTAAAATGGCTGTCTGAGGATCCCTTACAAATAGCTGTGAAAAGAAGAGAAGCAAAAAAAAAAAAAAAAAGGAAAAAAGGAAGATATACCCGTTTGAATTCAGAGTTCCAAGGAATAGCAGGGAGAGATAAGAAAGACTTCCTCAGTGATCAATGCAAAGAAATAGAGGAAAGCAACAGAATGGGAAAGACCAGAGATCTCTTCAAGAATGATCAACAGCAGAATGATTTCTATTTATTTACAAGGCAAACTATTCAATTTCACAGTAATCCAAGTCTATGACCCAACCAGTAATGCTGAAGAAGCTGAAGTTGAATGGTTCTACGAAGACGTACAAGGCCTTTTAAAAAATTAGAGATATCAAGGGAACATTTCATGCGAAGATGAGCATAATAAAGGACAGAAATGGTATGGACCTAACAGAAGAAGAAATTAAGAAGGGGTGGCAAGTATACACAGAAAAACTATACAAAAAATATCACCATGACCTAGATGATCACAACGGTGTGATCACTCACCTAGAGCCAGATATACTGGAATGTGAAGTCAAGTGGGCCTTAGGAAGCATCACTATGAACAAAGCTAGTGGAAGTGATGGAATTCCAGTTGCGCTATTTCAAATCCTGAAAGATGATGCTGTAAATGTGCTGCACTCAATATGCCAGCAATTTGGAAAACTCAGCAGTGGCCACAGGACTGGAAGAAGTCAATTTTCATTCCAATTCCAAAGAAAGACAATGCCAAAGAATGTTCAAACTACTACCTAACTGCACTCATCTCACACACTAGTGAAGTACTGCTCAAAATTCTCCAAGCCAGGCTTCAACAGTAAGTGAACAGTGAACTTCCAGATGTTCAAGCTGGTTTTAGAAAAGGCAGAGGGACCAGAGATCAAATTGCCAATATCTGCTGGATCATCAAAAAAGCAAGAGAATTCCAAAGGACATCTATTTCTGCTTTATTGACTATGCCAAAGCCTTTGACTGTGTGGATCACAAGAAACTGTGGAAAATTCTGAAAGAGATGGAAATACCAGACCACCTGAACTGCTTCTTGAGAAATCTGTATGCAGGTCAGGAAACAACAGTTAGAACTGGACATGGAGCAACAGACTGTTTCCAAATAGGAAAAGCAATACCTTAAGGCTGTATATTGTCACCCTGCTTATTTAACTTATATGCAGAGTTCATCATGAGAAACTCTGGGCTGGAAGAAGCACAAGCTGGAATCAAGATTGCCGGGAGAAATATCAATAACCTGACATGCAAATGACACCACCCTTATGGCAGAAAGTGAAGAAGAACTAAAGAGCCTCTTGACGAAAGTTAAAGAGGAGAGTGAAAATGTTGGCTTAAAGCTCAACATTCAGAAGACAAAGATCATGGCATCCAGTCCCATCCCTTCATGACAAATAGATGGAGAAACAGTGGAAACTGGCAGACTTTATTTTTTGGGCTCCAAAATCACTGCAGATGGTGATTGCAGCCATGAAATTAAAAGACACTTACTCCTTGGAAGGAAAGTTATGACCAATCTAGATGGCATATTAAAAAGCAGAGACATTACTTTGCCAATAAAAGTCTGTCTATTCAAGGCTATGGTTTTTCCAGTGGTTATGTATGGATGTGAGAGTTGGACTATAAAGAAAGCTGAATGCCCAAGAATTGATGCTTTTGAACTGTGGTGTTGGAGAAGACTCTTGAGAGTCCCTTGGACTGCAAGGAGATCCAACCAGTCCATCCTAAAGGAAATCAGTCCTGAATATTCACTGGAAGGACTGATGTTGAAGCTGAAACTCCAATACTTGGCCACCTGATGTGAAGAGCTGACTCATTGGAAAAGACCCTGATGCTGGGAAAGATTGAAGGAGAGAGGAGAAGGGGATGACAGAAGATGAGATGTTGGATGGTATCACCAATTCAATGGACATAAGAGTGTGTAAACTTCGGGCAATGGTAATGGACAGGGAGGCCCAGCGTGGTGCGGTCCATGCGGTCAGAAAGATTCAGACACGACTGAGAGACTGAACTGAACTGTCCTGAACTCCATCAATGTTAGGGTATAATGCTGAATATTCAGTCGTTATTTTAGATAGGTTAATCCACTCTTAAAATCATGTCCCAGAATTGGAGAGGGTATAAATGACACAATACATTAACAATAGATAGATATATAAGATCTATAGGTAAGATCGATATCTTGAGTTAGGAAGATAATAACAGAAATATATATGGGAATATGTATATCCATATATACTCAGCAATTTATACATAGATAAAATTAGTCAGAGTGGAAAAGTCAAGCTGAAGTGACCAAAAGAAATAGGATAAATTGAGCTTTATTAGAAGCCATTTATAAAATCATATAGTTATTTTATTAATATTATAGACTAAAATTTCATAGTATAGTCTGTGAACTTGGATGGCTCCTAAAACATTTTTAGGAAACATGAAGGTCAAAATTCAGAGAAGGAAATGGCAACCCACTCCAGTACTCTTGCCTGGAAAATCCCATGGACGGAGGAGCCTGGTGGGCTGCAGTTCCTTTGGGTCGCTAAGAGTTGGACACAACTGAGCGACTTCACTTTCACTTTTCACTTTCATGTATTGGAGAAGGAAATGGCAGCCCACTCCAGTGTTCTTGCCTGGAGAATCCCAGGGACGGGGGAGCCTAGTGGGCTGCCGTCTATGGGATCACACAAAGTCGGACACGACTGAAGTAACTTAGCAGTAGCAGCAGCAAGGTCAAAATTATTTTTATAAGGCATTTTTTGCCATTGACTTTTTATGTGTCAACATTATACTGATGGTGGTTAAAATTACTGGCACTGAGCATGAAACAAGACAGTTGCACAAAACTGAAGTAGTCGTTCAACTTTTTGCTATGCACCATGCACTCAGTTAAAAAAAAATAGATTCTCATAAGAATGCTTTTAATGAAGCAGTAAAAAATAATAATTTATATTAAATATTAACCCTTGAGTATGTATCTTTTTTAATATTCTGCCTAATGCTCTTTTACAAAGTACAATGATTGTACTGAAATCTTCTCTTGAATGAGTCCAATAAAAGCCCTTTTGTGATTGTTTGAGTGGTTATGCAAACTAGCAGCTTTCTTCATGGAAACAAATTTGTAATTGAAGGAACAGCTGATAAAGTATGGTTATTCAGCCTAGGGTATTTGGCAGATATTTTCCCACAAATGAACAATGAGTCTGTCACTTCCAGAAAAAAAGGAATTACAATATTTTCTGCAAAAGGTATAATTTGAGCTTTCAGCAAAAATTGTAATTCTACAAAAATTCCATCTACCATTATGAGCTTGTAAATTTATCAACACATAGAGAATCACTGCAGATGGTGACTGCAGCCAGGAAATTAAAAGACGCTTACTGCTTGGAAGAAAATTTATCACCAACCTAGATAGCATATTCAAAAGCAGAGACATTACTTTGCCGACTAAGGTCAGTCTAGTCAAGGCTATGGTTTTTCCTGTGGTCATGTATGGATGTGAGAGTTGGACAGTGAAGAAGGCTGAGCGCCGAAGAATTGATGCTTTTGAACTGTGGTATTGGAGAAGACTCTTGAGAGTCCCTTGGACTGCAAGGAGATCCAACCAGTCCATTCTGAAGGAGATCAACCCTGGGATTTCTTTGGAAGGAATGATGCTAAAGCTGAAACTCCAGTACTTTGGCCACCTCATGTGAAGAGTTGACTCACTGGAAAAAACTCTGATGCTGGGAGGGACTGGGGGCAGGAGGAGAAGGGGACGACCGAGGATGAGATGCCTGGATGGCATCACGGACTCGATGGACGTGAGTCTGAGTGAACTCCGGGAGATGGTGATGGACAGGGAGGCCTGGAGTGCTGAGATTCATGGGGTCGCAAAGAGTTGGACACGACTGAGGAACTGAACTGAACTGAACTGAACTGATAAAGACTTTTCAGAGGATATTGGTGGTGATGTTAGCAAATGTGATATTTAATATTTTCTAATATTTCATTGTGGAATTTGGTGGTGGTTCAGTTGGTAAATTATTCACAAATGAAGTAATAGGCATTTTATAATTTCTCCATCTCAATACATAATATTGATAAATTATAAAGTAATAATAATAAACCCTTTTACACTCTTACACTTTTAAGATTTATACACTTAAGTGGTTCTGAAATCCATTCAAATGCTAACTCCTCTTCAAAACTTCTTGGGTACATCTGTTGCCTTCCACAAGAAGTCATCTTTTTCTGCCTTTGAGATCCTTAGGAAGATTTCTAAATCATTCTTGCAAACTTGCAGTACTGTACATTTTAGCATGAGTATAGCTGTCTTTCTCTCATTATTTTTGAGCTTCAGAAAAGTAAATTCGTGCTTTTCACAGTGCCTTGCACTCAATTGGTGCATTTTACTCATTCATTCATTTAGTGATTACCCACCATATGTTGGAGAGTGAAACATTTGTTAGATATGGAACTTTGCATCATGGCTGTCGGTGTTAGTTACAGAAAAGATCTGATTAGGTCTTGTTTTATGTAAAATTCTTTCCATATAATAGTATTAAATCTCTGCTCTGTCTGTAGCTGTTTAGCTAATTAATTCCCAATGTTTCATGGGTCACATTTACACAGAATGACTCATTTCATGAATTGGATGTATATCAGATTTGTTTTATAAAAATAGAATAATAAATAAAGGTTTATAGAATAACAAATCAGTTCATATAGAGTTTTAATGTGTTTTTTTTCACACAGACTATGAGTGTGCCCTTGTGCTACAGCCATAGCCCCAAGATGTCACTCTGGGAAACTACCCTGAGATATGATTATAACTCCAAGTTAACATGATCACTGCAATTATTCTAAAAGGCTTAGTCCTATTTCCTCTTTTAGAATACTTTCTGTAGTTACGGTTTCACTTTTGTTGTATGATTATTTGACTGATATTAGAGCTTTCCACTGGACTGCAAACTTAAGGGCAAGAACATCACTATTGGTCATTACTACATCTTTAGAACCTAATGCTGTTCCTGGCACACAGTAGATCTTATATGCTGGTTAAACCAATAAGTCTAAAGAAATAAATGCTTCAAGATATTAATAACATATGTTTTCATTATCAATTTCACAATTCTATGCTGCACGACTATGTATGTTAGTGTTCTATTTCCAACATAATTGAATGTTTTTCTTTATAATTACTAATGGAGAATAGGAAGTAGCACATCTAGGATAGTTGCGGCTACAAAAACAAAAGCCATAGACAGCATACAAAATGTTAGATGAAGCCAAAGTTGCTTGTTAAGCACTCTGTGATGTATTTGGCAATAATATTTGTATGCAGAATATGAGGCAATAGTCCAAAAGTCCACGGGTTGCTCTTTTAGAGAAAGTTAAGTATTTATGAGAATTCTCTGGCAGTCTAGTGGTTAGGACTCTGTGCTTTCACTTTCAAAGGCCAGGGTTCAACCCCTGGTCAGGGAACTAAGATCTCACAAGCAGAGAAGGAAGAAAGTCAAGTATTTACTTTGATTACACTACTATTTTGTTTGCCAAAGTGTCCTTATTCGTAGAAATGGACAAAGCTATTGCAATAGCTTCTAAGGTGGACCATCAGCTTCTACCTTGCCTCTGTCCCCTCCACATTTCATACAGTACTTATTTGTCCTGCCACCAGAACTTCCTCTTAAAAGCCTAAGTCTCCTCATGTAACTCTATTACACAGTACCCTTTCATGATTATCTGATCCAGTGGTTCTTAACTGCATAGCAACCTCTCTCTCACAGGGAACAGTTGGCAATGTATGGAGATATATTGTGGAGAAGGAATCACCCCACTCCAGTATTCTTGCCTGGAGAATCCCATGGACAGAGGAACCTGGTGGGCTGCAGTCCATGGGGTCACACAGAGTTGGACACAACTGAAGCGACTTAGCATGCATGTATGCATTGGAGAAGGAAATGGCACCCCACTCCAGTATTCTTGCCTGGGGAATCCCAGGACAGAGGAACCTCGCGGGCTGCCGTCTATGGAGTCGCACAGAGTTGGACACGACTGAAGCGACTTAGCAGCAGCAGCAGGAGATACATCAGGTTACCACAACTGGGGAAGCAGGGAGCATTATATGAATTAAATGGGTATAGGGCAAGGAGGAGGCTAAATATTCTACAATGCATGACAGCCCTCAAAAACAAAGAATTATCAAGACCAAAAAGTCAATAGTGCAGAAATTGGGGAACTGGGCAAGGAATAAAGTCCAAATCAGTATATATCTCAAGTGAAACAGTCTTACCACTCTGTCTACATCTTTCACGTAGGAGTATATTTGTGGTTTAAGGGACACATCTGGCAAACACATGTGTGTTAGTTGATTGTCTGCCCCTTTTGGATGCTTCAGATGCTTTCCAGTCTGCCACATCCTCCACCACGTCTTACTGTCTTCATCCAGCTGTCCTCACTTATTCACATTTCCCACCTCTCATAAAGCATCCAGTCTTGGCAAATCCTACTTCACCTTCACAGAAGAGCCCTACAAACCTGTCTAAGTTCCTCAATATGCCCTTGCATGTGTCTTTGTCTTTGCGTTTGCTGCAAAATCAAACGAATTTCCTGTAACTGTGCCATTTGCCTGATGAATTAATCCCTGTCCTTCCAGATTCACTCCTTTTATGTGTGTCTTTTTGTTATTGTTCAGTCTTTCAGTTGTGTCCGACTCTGCAAGCCCATGGACTGCAGCACACCAGGCTTCCCAGTCCTTCACTATATCCCTAAGTTTGCTCAAATTCATATCCATTGAGTCGATGATGCCATCTAACCATCTCATCCTCTGTCGCCCCCTTCTCCTTCTGCCCTTAATCTTTCCCAGCACCACGGTCTTTTCAAATGAGTCTCTTCTTCATACCAGGTGGTGAAAGTACTGGAGCTTCAGCTTCAGCATCAGTCCTTCCAATGAATATTCACAGTTGCTTTCTTTAGGATTGACTGATTTGATCTCCTTGCAGTCCAAGGGACTCTCAAGAGTCTTTTCCGGCACCACAGTTGGAAAGCATCAATTTTTCAGTGCTCAGCTTTCTTTATACTCCAGCTCTCACATCCATACATGACTACTGGCAAAACCATAGTTTTGACCATATGGAACTTTGTCGGCAAAGTGATATCTCTGCTTTTTAATACATTGTCTAGATTTGTCATAGCTTTTCTTCCAAAGAACATGTGTCTTTTAATTTTGGCTGCAGTCATCATCTGCAGTAATTTTTGAGCCCAAGAAAATAGTCTATCATTGTTTCTATTTATTCGCCATCTATTTGCCATGAAGTGATGGGACAGAGGCTATGTTCTTAGTGTTTTGATTGTTGGGTTTTAAGCCAGCTCTTCACTCTACTCTTTCATCTTCATCAAGAGGCTCTTTAGTTCCTCTTTGCTTTCTGCATTAGGGTGGTGTCATCCACATATGTGAGGTTATTAATATTTCTCCCTGGCAATCTCAATTCCATTTTTTAATTTATCCAGCCTGCATTTCAAACAACATAATAAGCAGGGTGACAATATACAGTCTTGACATACTCCTTTCCTAATTTTGAACCAGTCTATTGGTCCAGTTATAACTGTTACTTTTTGACCTGCATACAGTTTTCTCAGGAGCAGGTAAGGTGGTTTGGTATTCCCATCTCTTTCAGAATTTTCCACAGTTTGTTGTGATCCACATAGTCAGACTTTAGTGTAGTCAATAAAATAGATGTTTTTCTAGAATTCTCTTGCTTTTTCTATGATCCTGTGGATGTTGGCAATTTCATCTCTGCTTCCTCTGCCTTCTGTAAATCCAACTTGTACAGCTGAAAATTCTTGGTTCCCATAGTGTTGAAGCCTGGCTTGCTTGAAGGATTTTGAGCATGACCTGGCTAGCATGTGGAATGAGCACAACTGGGCAGCAGCCTGAACATGTGTGTCTTAGCCATATATTTCTTTGTGTCTATTTTAGCAGAGTTTGCACAGAGCAGCATTTTGATGCTCATGCCTTTGCCTTCCCTTGAGATTCTTCAGTACTAGGGTCATGTTATAATTTGTATGCTGTCTTTGGCAGCACCTAAGATAGTGCCTGGGCATGCATTTAAGAAATCTCATTTATAAATCACAGCTTCCATATATCTAATCATTGTGGAATCCAAGTAAAGAATACTTTACACTATTTTTCCATCATCACCATTATAGACAGTAGAATTAACATTGTTGTCTTGTGAACCTGCAGGTATTAAACTACATAAGAAAAGCAAAAGACATTGATGGCAAAAGACTGAAGAATAGTTAATATATTTAGTAGGGAAGAATAATTTTCAAAATCAATGAATTTAATATATGATAATTATAGATGTTTCTTTGTATATATCTGTATAGTCTAAGTTTTCTAAAGTAGCTAGATGCTGCTTTTAAAATAAGAGGGAAAAGAACATTTATGTTTTAAAGAATAATATTTTTAGATTAAAATTCATTTACTTTATTATAATATCTGAGTAGGGAATTGCTGATTGGGCCCCCATTCTTGCTGTAAAGAACAAATTTAAAAAACTCACAATTCATGCAGCCATTATGGAATCTCCTCAAATAATTAAAAATAGAATTATCTTATGATCCAAAAATCCTACTTCTAGGTATGCATGCTTCTGGGTTTATGATCAAAGGAAATGAAATTAGGTTCTCAAAGAGATATTTGCACTCTGAAGTTCATTTCAGCATTGTTTACGATACCCAAGACAGGGAAATAACCTAAATGTCCATGAATGAGTGAATGGATTAAAAAAATTAAAAAGTGATGGATTGTATCTCCACACAATGGATTCTTCAGCCTTTAAAAAGGAGAAAATCCTGCCGTTCACAATAGCATGGATGAACCTGGAGAACATAACACTAAGTGAAATAAGCCAGACGGAGAAAGACAAATACTGTATGACCTCACTTATATGTGAAATCTACAAACTTAAGAGAAGAATGGTGATTACCAAGTGCTGGTAGAAGAGGAGAATGGGGAAATATCACTCAAGGATACAAAGTTTCAGTTATATAAGACTGATGTTTCAGAGCTCTAACATGTAACAATGAATATTGTGTTGTATACTTCAGATTTTTAAGAGGCTAGATCTTAAGTCTTCTCACCACAAAAAAAGAAGATGGTAACTATATGAGATGATGGATATATTAAGTAGCTTGATTGTGGTGAATATTTCATAATGTATGCATATATCAAATTTCAAGTTGTATACCTTAAAATATGCACAATTTTAACTGTTAATTATACCTCAGTGAAGCTTGGGTCTGGGATGGGAAAGCACATATAACATTTTTGAGGCTGAGCCATTAAGGAATATAATGTGGTGGCATCAGCATTGTAGTTTGGATATTGTACATTTTCTGTTTTTTCTTTCACTGACATACATAGGCATTTACATAGCACGTGACCAAATAAAGGTGTTGAGTGAACAAGGGCGTGTGTCCAGGAAGCACACACATACCAGGCCTGATGGAACAACATTTCTTGGAGAAAGTTCAGAAGCAAGAGCAAAAGCAAGTGTTCATTAAACACAGAGATGCAGGTATCAGATTCAGCAGATCCAGGAGTCAGATTATAGGAGATGGATCTTAAATTTGGTCTGGGTGACTTCTAAATTAGATGTTGGAAAAGAAACAGCCTCCTTTCATGTAATGGATCAAAAGGAAGGACTGGCATGGAAGTCCTACAGTCATCCAAAAGTGATTGCCTTAAGCACCAAGTCACTACTAGTTTCCATGGAGTTTGGAAGGGAGCTCAGCTCTTCTCCAGGAGGTTAGCCTGTAAAGGATTAGCCTTGAACAAATTAACCCTTAATTCCTAAAGTTAAATCTTAGTAATGATCCCTCTCATTTATTGAGTGAGCATTTACTTTACCAGTGCTAAGTGCCTGGGACTGTCTGAGCCAGCCTCTAAACTCTATATAATGATTCTAATGTATTCCATATAAAAAAGGGATCTAGAAACTCTAAAGCAAAGTCCTTTATTTTTACCAATAAATAAAAGCCACAGAATTGAACAAGATTGGCAATAAAGATACAGCTTCCCCTTGCCAATTCTTTAGTCTGACTAAGTAGAATCAGGTTTCTTGCAAATAGCCATACAGCTAGCACAACTGTGTGTTTGGGAAGACAGAATAAATAGTCTTTCATTAAAAAGCTTAGCATATTATTACATTGGATTCAAATTGAATTCTAAAAAGCAAAAGGTCTTACTCCATAACAAAACCTTCATTAAAAATACAAGCCAAAAAAGCAATTTAAATGGGATTTGCAAACCTCCAGGTTACACATTTCTCATGAAATCCAATTAAGTCAAATAAATACCAGTCCTAAGGATATGAGTTTAGTCTATTCTGTTTAGATGAATAACATCAAATTTATTAGAGAAAGTTTTTAACTTTTTTTAAGAAGTCAAGTACATCTTAATGGGACTTGTAAAGCTATATATTTCCTCATAGATTTTTAGCTTAAAATACTTTATAAACCTAAATATTCCCAAAGGAAGTGATTTCTAAATGTGGTAAATATTGACTTTATGAGATAAATTGGTTACAGTACTTTTAAAAGTGAATTCAGAGGTTCCTAAGCAGCAGAGGTGTTTAGTTTCTATGATAACACATTTTTAAAATGCATGAAAGGCAATATTTAGCATCCTTAATTTTTACATTGTTAATTTCTTGAACTGATATTTTCAGTTCACTTCTCTGATAGAAAATTATCCTAAAACATATTTCAATGCCTGAAATATCTTTTTGATCACCTAAAGTACTTCTCTGATACAAAATTATAAATCGTTGTTTGATATTCTCCAATGATCCAGTAATGCTCAGCTTTCTTCTGTATTGTTATTATTGCAAATATTACTGATACACTATTGATGAATGCACTATAACTACAACATTTTAATGGATAATTTTGAAAATTATCTTTAACGTGATGAAAGGATTTTCTTTATAGTTCTTTCGTGTATCCTTGGATGATTATAACTTAATTGCTAAATTGAGACTGGGCCAAGCATTGATTTTATTCCTTTTTTTATATTATTTTTGGCTGCACGGGGCCTACGTTGCTGCATGTGGGTTTTCTCTAGTTCCAACTACTCTTTAGTTGCATGGCTCAGGTTTCTCATTGCAGGGGCTTCTCTTGTTTTGGAGCACAGATTCTAGGGCACACAGGCTTCAGGAGTTGCTGCCATGGGCTCAGCAGTTGCAGTTCATGGGCTCCAGCTTGCAGTCTCAGCAGTTGTCATGCACAGGCTTGGTTGCTCCGCGGCAAGTAGGATCTTCCCAGACCAGGGGTCAAACCAGTGTCCTCTGCACTGCAGAGTGAATTCTTAACCACTGGACCACCAGGGAAGCCCTCTTTTTTATTTTATTTTTTATTTTTTTTAATTTTTAGTTTTACTTTATTATACTTTACAATACTGTACTGGTTTTGCCATACATTGACATGAATCCACCACGGGTGTACATGCGTTCCCAAACATGAACCCCCTTTTTTAAAAACAGATATTAGTACTGATGACCAGTTTCTTAGAGGCTCTCTGTTCCCCAGCATGGTTCCTCTTTTGAAAAGTACTGGAACTCTCAGATCCTTGCTCCATAAATAGCTAATATCCATAAGTAGTATCCATAATATCCATAAACAGCTGATAATATTGGGGAAAAGCGACTGTTATAATCAGCTTATTGCTTATGATTCTCCCCTCTCTGGAATCCTAACCACTTTAATCTCATTTCTTCTGCAGTTCTCTGATATCTTTGACAGATAATTTTATAAATTAAATTTCTCTAGTTATTGTACTTAGAAGCATTTGTCCACTCAAAGAATCATTCAGCTCCATTCAAAAGTAGATGTCTGTCACAACAGTGCTGTTCACTTATATATGTGTTTGTTTCTCTGTTTTTCAACCTGCGTGGTGACAAAGCACATGAATTTTGGTACATTCATGCCATTGAATTCATGAAGTGATTAAAAAGAATGAAGCAAATATTCATGGCCTGATACAAAAACATCACCAAGTTTTATTGTTAAGGAACTAGCCTTATTTTATTTATACCTTTTGAGTTAATTGTTCCCTTAATATATACATTAAAAATACCAAAAAAAAACACATAGTTTTAAAATCCTGACAGCAGAGTTCTTTGAGTGATGGTACAAACTTAAGAATGGAGCCTCTTATTTCAGAGTTGAAAATGACAGAAACAAAGATTTATCTTCTAAACATATGAAAAGAATAGGCAAGCTTTAATGGGAGAACATCATATCTGAATGTTACAATATTTGTACTTTAGTCTGAGTCTTTTAGTTGAGTAATAAAAAGTCTCTGACTTCTGAATGGCTCAAGATCCAATCTGTAGGTTGACAACATTAAACAACATAATTCCTTCCTAGAATTCTATGACCCATTAATGTGTTATTCCATATCTGATGACTTTACAAATAAAATAAGATAAATAAGAAAATAATAAATAATAAAATAAAATAAATGGATAAGCATCTTATATAATCAATATATGCTCCACAGATTCATATGTAAATATATAAATAAATATAAAATATGAAACTCTATGTCATATAACATATATGTTACATAATGGATAATATGTTATAATAATGTATAATATGTTTACATATATGGCATATAACATAATCAGTTTGTTAGCTACTCTGAAATGAAGCTTTAAGATTGAACTATTTTTTCTCCACTGATACATTATATTAAAGATATAAAAAATATATATAATAAATATAGCATAAATATATAATCTATAAGTAATATATACCATATATGTTATCTATGTTACTATATAAGTGTAACATATAGCATTCAATTTAATAACTAATCTTAAGTTTTGTAGTTTAATCCTTTTGCCATTGATTTATTATATCAATATTACAATGATATATATGTGACATGCTATTATATATATATATATATTCAATTTACTAACTAATTTGCAATAGTTTTAAGTTTAAACCTACAACTTTAGGTTAACTGGCTATTCTGTGTGTGTGTGTGTGTGTGTGTGTGTGTGGTGTTTCACTTAATGACAAAGTATATTTCTAAATTACTGTTTATTTGATGACTACAAAAGACCTTTCTGGTTCCCAATAGCTTTTACTTTTTTGGTTGTATTCCATTCTGAAAGCTTTTTGATTACTCTCTCATCAGTTCAGTTCAGTTCAGTCGCTCAGTCGTGTCCGACTCTTTGCGACCCCATGAATCGCAGCACGCCAGGCCTCCCTGTCCATCACCAACACCCGGAGTTCACTCAGACTCATGTCCATCGAGTCAGTGATGCCATCCAGCCATCTCATCCTCTGTTGTCCCCTTCTCCTCCTGCCCCTAATCCCTCCCAGCATCAGAGTCTTTTCCAATGAGTCAGCTCTTCACATGAGGTGGCCAAAGTACTAGAGTTTCATACTCTCTCATAACCTTGACTATTATAGATATTTTAAATTTTAAATAACATTCATTAGAACACATTTTTTAATGTGTTAGCATTTAAATTTGCAAAAGCAACCTCCCACTATAGAGTTTTGATTACCCAAATTAATAAATATATATGTGTGTGTGTATATATATATATACACACATGTATATATATACATATATATATATATATTCCCCTTGTAAGGTATCAAATTGTAATGAATGCATAAGCCAATTTATTATCAAAAAACATAAAAGCTAGATAGTAAGGTATAAATTTTATAACCATTTAATTAAAATAATTTCAAATGCAATACTTTTACATTTAAGTGTCTGTGAGAAAGTTGGTCCTCTTATTTAGCCTGGTCAGTGTGTATTAAAAATGTACATTCTCTATTATATTTAGCACTACATTATTTTAAGTAATGGCTGCAATATTTTAGCATGCAAGTATAAAGCCACTGTAGCAGACACTATGGGTGCCCTATCTAGATCCCTTGAATTCCTTTAACTGTTTCTGTGTTTCCCTTCTCCAACTTCTGTCCATTGCTTTTAAGAGTTTATACCTATAATTCTCTTCAGAGGACTTGTCTGCTAGGAGGATTTGTCTACCCTCAATTGCAAACAACTGGAAATGCTTTGAAGTTTCACCAAAAACTCCTTACCATCCAACTGCGGTACCATTAGCCTGCTGAGTAGTGTAGGAGTATGAAAATCTAAATCCTATGCTTTAAGACAAGACAAAGTCAGACATCATATACACTCCAGAGATGCCCCATAAGATCAGGCCCAGGGCAAGTCTCTCCCTAAAATCATACCATTTCTTGACTTCTTACTCTTCTCTGTCATGCCTTTCCCACTCTTTTGCTGTGTTATACTGAAAGTACGCCTTTATACAAAAGTCACTTGCATACAAAACCTTGCTATTTCTATTTCTGGGAGTATTGAGTTAAACCAATCAACTTGTAATTAAGCAGCATCTTGCCACAGTGATAATGAGAAGAAACAAGGTATGCTACCCTCATCTTGACTTAACCACACTTCAAAGGAAAGCATCACTTTGTGAGGGGAGAGGTAATGGGACAGTTCTCTTACCCTGGAGCCGTGCTGGTGGAGGGCTGCATCCAAGGTAAAATGACTGTCCTTGTGCAGAACATACAGAAGCTCTGTCCACCCTGAACTCATCCTCCCTTAGCATGAACGTGGGGCATGTGCTTAGCTAAGGAGATGGCATTACTCTTACTGAAATTTTCCCAGTAAATGAAAATAGCATTTGTTTGACTCTCATTATACACTAAGTGGAAAATAGTTTCACGTATGCAGTAAGGTTTATTCTAATCAAGTACTTTAAAAGATGTTTTTAGCTACTGTTTAAATCCTAGAAGCAAAATATTCTTATATTGATATGTGTAGTGATTTTCCCAGAATTTAAATAACACAGCAGATGGTAGTATTGTTTGAAGCAATCTCAAATTATTTCACTTAAATGTAATTACATTACATTATGATTACATTATAATCCTATTAGAGAGAAAAAGAAAGGGGCAATAGAGGTGATGTTTAAATTAAAGAATTGTATTCAAAATTGTTAGGTATAATAACACAGCTAGAGCAAATGGCAGAAGTGGTAGCATACTTTGAAGTTAAAGTAAATTATTGTTATAAGTGAATGTTTTAAAATACAAAAAATTGCAATAAAAATAACTAATTTTGACATTATTTATTATTGTTCTGTAATGAGGATCTTTTTCTTAAAACAAAAAAGTTTTATTTAAATGTAACATACATTAATACTCTTAAAATTCCCCCTCATAAATTAATGCTGCAGTTTACCTACTTCTTTAAAAAAACAATCTCAAATTATATGATGTTGTATTTCCATATGTGTCAGCATCAGATATACACCACAAAGAGCAGTTTTATCTTTTTGTTTCATAAAATTATTATTTTTAGCAATAGGATTCTTGAATTTATACATATTTTGTATCTTCTGGCCCAGACACATATGGTCCTTCAGAGGACACAAAACGTGCCCAGTGCTTTGCATCACTGCTTCTCAATCATGCATAAGAGTCAACGGGAAAAGTTGATAGAACACAGGTTTTTGGTTGCCACTCCAAAGATTCTGATTCAGTTGCTCTGGGTTGGGACCAGAGAATTTTTCTTTTTTCAAACAATATAGTGGTGCTAACGCTGCCTGCATCAGGGATCACATTTTCAGACAACATCCTCTAGGTGACATTCTTTTTGTTTTCTGATAAAAGATTAATGTGGTGGTGAACATCTGGTCCATAAATTCTTTTCACCTCTTGTTCTATATATGACAAAGAATGCAGGGTTTTTTTGTTTTGTTTTGGTTTGGTTTGGTTTGGTTTTTATTTGCTTTGAATTTCAAAATTACACTTTAGGTTATTTTGCAATGTAAATGTTGGGATTCTTCAAAAATCCAAAATATTAGGTTCCTCAAAGCATATATTTTGAAGAAAATATCTAGCTGTTGACAGGCTCATCCGAGCATTATGTCTGGAAAACTAGATAAATCTCTCCAAGAGAATCAGCTTTTGAGGAGTAGTGTCAACTCATTTCATCCTCACAACTGCCGCTTCAGCTGTAACTAGCTGTCACTTAGCTTTCACTGGATGTTTGGCCTGTCCTTGATTACTTGATAGCTTCCCATTATTTTTCACCTCATCAAGAAAAAGTAGTAAAATGTGAGCAGTAACATATTATTTACATCCTTGAAAGAACGGTTACTCCATGTGTCTTGGAATTAACCAAACCTGGGATTGAATCTTGGTGTTCTTCTGGGACTCGGTCACATGGTGTCTTCAATTTCCAGGCAGCTTGCGTGTATCATGACCTCTGAATCTCAGAAGACCCTCATACGGCATTTTAAAGAATAATTAAGTGTCTCAATTTTGGATATTTTATTGCAAAAAGTTTAAAAGTTTTAGCAAAACTTTTGTTGTGGTTGTTAAATATTTTTGACAGAGTTCCATAGTTTTCATTATTGGATTGAAATCGTGGACATTCTTTCTGTAATTGTCTGTTTTATGAGAACATATACAAGATACTTTTCTCAGTTTTACTTTCTCTCGTCTGAAATATAAAATGGACAAGATGACCTACATTCCTAGCTCAGAAGTCATATTATTCCAAAATCCTTATACCGCATTTCTCAACTAATTTTCATTTGGAGATGGTGAATATACAACACAGTTTTTATCCATGAGAAAAAGGAAAATGAAGGACAAATGAGGTTTGCATATATTTTCATGAAGGAAACTGTATTAAAATTATTAATGGAGTTTATACTACTTCCCCAGGCCAATCTCCTAATCCCAAATGTAATGTTTGGGCTCTACATAAACCCATATTGCTCATTATTTATATTGTATTGTTCAGTCACTAAGTCGTGTCTGACCCTTTGCAACCCCATGAATGGTAGCACACCAGGCTTCCCTGTCCTCCACTGTCTCCTGGAGTTTGCTCAAGATCGTGTCCATTATTTATAGACTTTGAGAAATCATACTACTAATCACTGCAGTTAACTGACACTAGAGAGTGGCATTATTTGATAGCTTTGAAACATAATCAAACTCCAGATTTGTATAATAGACATAGCTTTCTGAATTCCTAAAGTGGAATTTTTTTTTGAGAAACATCGTAAATACATAACATAAAGTAAACAGTTCTGTGGCATATTTATATAAGAAGATATAATTTGAAACAGGATCTAAAAGAACTAGTCTTAACTTATATCACTCCTAATTTTAATAACATTTTGACAAAAACTTGGCTTTTATTATGCTTCCGTAGAAATCCTTTGACTTTCAAAGGAACCGGACCCTTGCCATACAGGGCCCTGGGCCAACCGTTTACAGCTTTGGCGTCTGTTATTCTGCATCCAAGCTTGTCACTTCATCAGAGCGAAAGCATCTCTTTTAAATCTGGAGAACAGCTTTCTGGGCAGAGCAGGAACAGAACTCTTTGGCCTCTTCTCCTCATGAATTCCCTCGGAATCATCACAGAAGTACCTCAGCATGATGGACACTCACTTTGAACAGGATTATCGAGTCAATAGAGGCTTAACTTGTCTTTGAGGTTCACCATCTCTGCATGGCCTGCTCTCACTCACAGAGAAGCAACCAGCTCTCTGGCTAATGTTTCCTTTCCTTGATATTAGAACTTGCCTTTCCAACAGCTGTTAGTTTTTAACTACTTCACAATCTCATTTCAAGACACATAGAGATATTTGAGGGACCATCCTTACATTTTGAACATCATAAAACACTTAAAATCTTACCACAGTATATTTAAACCATTGTTTATTCTAACTAACAATACTCCTTTCTATAGTCCAGACTCCTAATTTTAGTAACTAAGTAAAAAGAGTATTAAATTTTCAGATGAAAAAAACCAGGATGAAGAGAAAGTGGCACAGATTATGCAGAATCACCTGGTTAAAAATCAACAAGAGCTTTAACATAACGATGAAATATTACATTGACAGGTTTCAAAATCAATTGCATAGATAGTATGATAGAGGTATGATACTATAAGTGAAAATCAGAAATTCTTATCTAGCCACAAGTTTAATACAAGCAAACAGTATAATGATACTGTTTGATATAATTTTATATGTATACATACATATACATATATATATACATATATATGTATATGTATATATATATATATATATATATATATATATATATATATATATATATATAAGCTCAGTTGCTTCAGTAATGTCCGACTCTTTGCGACCCGATGGACTGCAGCCCAACAGTTCCTAAAATGGTAGGATTATCCAGGCAAGAATACTTGAGTGGGTTTTCATGCTCTCCTCCAAGGGATCTTCCTGACCCAGGGACTGAACCTGTATCTCCTGTGGATCCTACATTGCAGGTGGGCTCTTTACTACTGAGCTACTTGGGAAGCCCTATATGTATGATGTGTGTGTGTATATATATATATATATACACACATATATATATATACATATATATCTCATCACATATATATATATATATATACACACACACATATATTTACATTCTGCTAGCTTCAGAAGGTTTTCTAACTTTGAATCTTGTGTCTGAAGAAAGTATTTTGAAAAGGAATCCAGAGTAAGAATGACTGAAGGAGCTAATCCTGACAAAACCATCTGACCAGCTGTGAGTTAGAGATGGAGATAAATTATCATTGGATAAGAAATGGAGCATACTATTGTTTTTTCAGTTTACAGTTAGTTAATTCTGTGCTATTCCTAAAGAAGAAATTAAGATCAAAAGGGAAAAGATAGCTGAAACATGCTTGGCTCAGATAAAAATCAGCTTCTAGGAAATCAGTGGATGGCAGAGAAAGAAAATTCCTCACCAAAGTAATTAGAGAACTAATCACTAAAAGAGGTGTTAGCAGATATCATGCAACTAATTCTTAAAATTACTCCTACCCTAGAATTAAATTAGAAAACAGAACTTCTGTTCTTCTACCCAATTTTTAAAAATCCATGACTCCTCAGTCTGAATGGCAGTTTCTTAAGGACAAGTATTGCTTTCTTTCATACTACTCAATTTTGAAGGCTCCCTTAGAAATGGTGTCATGAATCACGGTGTTTCTTTTATCCCTAGTACAAGTGCATGATTTACCTAATGAGAGCAATCAGCATCATAGCCAGGAAGAAGGCGATATAAGACAGTACTGAACACAGAGGAAACCAGTGATTTTAAATGAACAGACAGTTTTCTAGTTATCTCAAATTTTATTTTAAAATATAAAATTTATTGCTCATGATTTCCTTAGCAAATGATAACCAGAATCATGGTTACTTTTTATTGCAATCTGAGAAGTATCATAGAAAATTCTTCTGTTTATATAGCTTTAACCTTTGTTTTCCCCAGTGGTCTGGATTTCCTGTGGCAGAGTGTTTTCCTTACATATTTATAGATGACAGAGTATGTGTAAAAAAGAGTATTCCTAAGATTTCTTCAAGTGTGTACAGTGAAAGGGTTTTTTCCCCTTATTTATAGAGCATTTTAAAAGTGAAAAAATTCAGGGAGAAAATTAGCAAAAGTTTGAAAATCCCATTACTTAAAAAGTAAGCATTAGATTACATTTTAAAATAAGCTTCAAATGATATGCTTTTGCTAGATTTTCATCCCAAAACACTTTCTATTTGGTTGATCTTTATGTGGTGTTTCATATTTCCTGTGATATTGAATGGTTTGCCTTGGAAACGAAGAGAGATCATTCCGTCATTTTTGAGATTGCATCCAAGTACTGCATTTCGGACTCTTTTGTTGACCATGATGGCTACTTCATTTCTTCTAAGGGATTCCTGCCCGCAGTAGTAGATATAATGGTCATCTGAGTTAAATTCACCCATTCCAGTCCATTGTAGTTTACTGATTCCTAGAATGTCGACATTCACTCTTGCCATCTCCTGTTTGACCACTTCCAATTTGTCTTGATTCATGGACCTGACATTCCAGGTTCCTATGCAATATTGCTCTTTACAGCGTCAAACCTTGCTTCTATCACCAGTCACATCCACAACCGGGTATTGTTTTTGCTTTGGCTCCATCCCTTCATTCTTTCTGGAGTTATTTCTCCACTGATCTCCAGTAGCATATTGGGCACCTACTGACCGGGGGAGTTCCTCTTTCAGTATCCTATCATTTTGCCTTTTCATACTGTTCATGCGGTTCTCAAGGCAAGAATACTGAAGTGGTTTGCCATTCCCTTCTCCAGTGGACCACATTCTGTCAGACCTCTCCACCCTGACCCACCCATCTTGGGTGGCCCCACATGGCCTGGCTTAGTTTCATTGAGTTAGACAAGGCTGTGGTCCATGTGATTAGATTGACTAGTTTTCTGTGATTATGGTTTCATATTTCCTGCCTCTAAGAAAATGTTTTTGTATGTATATTGGTGCATTACCTTTGGGCAACACCATTACAAGTGTGTTTAAAGAAAAAAAAGAAGAAAACAGTCTAGCAGGTTATAACATTTTGGTGTTAGAAAATAGAGGCTCAAATTTCAAACTGAATGGGTTTGGTGCTAGGATATCATTCATCCACTTCTAAAAGACAGTACAAAATTAGGTGAACAAAATCATACAATGCAAATGAGACATACAGTTTTTTTTGGAGTAAATCCTTTCTGTGGGTCTTTTCAAATGGTGCAGTAGTGTCATTTATATAGGGATGAATTTTCTGACATTTTACAATTCACAAAGATACATTATCAAGTTTTCTTGGAGATGCCCCTATGTATTTAAATTTTTTTAATTTACATAATTGGAATGGAATAAAGGCATATAACTTCCCAATGTAAGGTATTTTAGTCTTTTCCAAAAATATTGCAGCCTTAATGCAAGTTAATTTGTCTCCCCAGAGAGCTTTTGACATTTTTAGAAATTAATTATGGGACTCTGATATATTCTGATTATTTCATGTGGAATATTTTGCTACAATTTCTATTAATATCAGATAGAAAAATATAAAATGGTACATGAAGGTAGTATGGAAGATCTTCAACAGAAAGGAATAAATTAAAGTAAACATTAGATTTTCTAAATGTTAATTTTTAGCTTAAGATGATGGTCAGAAATTTTATGCTAATTGTACAAATTTTTTCTCTTGTGAATCTTTAATTCACAAAGCAAATTATAAGTGCTAAACAGACTGCATGACAGAAAATAAGATTCTAGGGTTGAGTGAGCCTGCAACTGTATCTGCAAGAAAGTCCAAAGAAGAGACTGACATCAATGAAAAGGGTCTATAGGTTCCTCTATCCAAGGAATTTCCCAGTCAGGAATACAAGAGTGGGTAGCCATTTTCTTCTCCAGGGGGTCTTCCCAAGCCAAGGGTTGAACCCGGATCTCCTGCATTACGAACAGATTCTTTACCATCTGAGCCACCAAGGAAGCCCAAGTCTCAATACATAATGCATCTCTTTTTGGTTGAAAAAGTGAAACAGAAGAGACGGAGGATATTTTCCCCATTATAATGAGAAATATGATGGAGAAAAACAATAAAAGTGTTGATTTTGTCTTATAAGTTACAAAGGTCACTATCAAAGGATGCAAGGATC
The DNA here is from genome assembly GCF_001704415.2 of Capra hircus. Lineage (NCBI taxonomy): Eukaryota > Metazoa > Chordata > Mammalia > Artiodactyla > Bovidae > Capra > Capra hircus. The sequence goes on from NC_030812.1 coordinate 14,255,849, forward strand.
CCAGAAATGTGGATACCAAAATATTTGGTGATCCTCCCAATAAGAGGATTAGACCTGTTAACAAAACATGTTAAACTCAACCATGATCATATGACTTGCTTTGGCCAGGAGATTGAGTGAAAGTGATGTGTTCCATATCTGGACTGAAGGTTTAAATGTAAGCTTACTATATTTTCTTGTCAGTGATACCAATTCTGGAAGCATGCATTATAACAGAGTTTTCATCAGCCCATACCTTAGATACCTGTGGTGAGCATAACTTCCTTGCTTTCCTGCAATAGAGATGAAGCACATGTAAGAAATAAATTTTACTGCTTTAAGTAAGTGAAATTTTCAGCTTGTTTTCACTGTACCGTAGCTTATGCTATTCTGACTGAGGCATTAAGCCACGTGGCCTATGAGGACATCACTGGAGGTTATAGTAAAGAAAGATGATCCATGGGGACTTGAAGCAGTCTGAAGGATAGCGGCACATTTAAGATATTCCATTAAGTTTCACAGACACACCAAAAAAAATATTGGCACTGGATATCTGTAACTCCATTGTGGATATCTGTCATGCAGGGAGCTCACAGACACCTATTACTAATACCACACTGCAAATATAACATAGATTTTACAGCAGAAAAACTTACAAGCAGAGAAGTAGTAGAGTAGAAGAGTGGTAGTAGAGTACATGCAGGCACGTGGTATACGTATATGTATACAGTGTGTACATATGTATACAGGTACATATAAAAGGCCAGGGTCTTGAGAGAGCCAGCCAGTTATATTCTGCTTCTCTGTGTCCTAGTAGTACTGATAAAGAGAAATATTAGAAAGTGTAGCAGTGCTCTCATTATAACTATGATGTTATGAGTATTGGGACTGTCAGAATGGTATCACCTCTTTCCTAACCACCAACTTTGGCCTTAGAACAACTCTCCCAAGGATTGAGTCAACATAAGAGAAATCCCCAGTGATAGACCTACTGACTTGAGTGGGACAGATTGAAAGAGAACAAATTCCTCTTCCATAGGAACTTCTAAAAGATTATCTACACTCAATCAAGAATTTTAAATCATGATGTCAACTTGCTCATATTTCTTCTGTGAGTACAATTAAGAAGAAAGTCAAGGGGCAAGAGTATTTAGAGAATATCTCTTTTTATAGAAACTAAGAACAAGGGGAGAACCCTTTCTCCCTAAGAACATTTTGCTGTCTTTAACCATTTGAGTTTAACCATGCAGCTTCTCTGATGGCTCAGCTGGTAAAGAATCCACCTGCAATGCAGGAGACCTAGGTTCAGTCCCTGGGTTGGGAAAATCCCCTGGAGAAGAGAATGGTTACCCACTCCAGTATAGTTGCCTGGAGAAACCCATGCACAGAGGAGCCTGGAGGGCTAAAGTCCATGGGGTTGCAAAAAGTTGGACATGGCTGAGTGACTAATACTTTCACTTTCATGAGTCCAGTGGTCATCCAGAAGTATGGCTGAATGCATAAGAAGACATTGGTGATCTCTCAGAATAATCCTGAATCAACCTTCTAGAAGCAACTCTCCAATGTCAACCATGTGGATGGCATAAGTTAAGGCCCCAAAAGATTCTGAAATGAATAAAAGTATTGCACTGAATTAAAACTTCCCAAGGCCACTCTTGACTAAAAATAAATTCTCTATTCCATTTCTATTCTAAGTTATGGCTGGTTATTTTGTGCAATATAGCCTATGAGACCATGAAATCAGTGAAAACATTAAGAGAAGCTTCATGAAGATCTACCAATGATAGCATGCTGATGCCTTCCCTTATTAAATTCCCAAGGACAAATTAAATATCAGAAATAAGATTGTTCTTACTGAAATGGGAATTAAAGCCCACTATTAAATTATTTTACTTTGTGAATTCAGAGAAATTGAAAGCTAAAATCTACCCACCCCCTCTACTTTGTATTGTGCTTAGTCTCAGCTGCAGTGTTTCTCAAAACCAAGTGGAATTACGCTTTTCTCAGCAGTTGTAGCCTGCGCTATCTTTCCTTCAATTGCTTCTGTTTCCATGACATAAATTTAATGCCAAGTCTTTCACGGACTGCCAAGTGCTTCCCTGGTGATTTAGATGAGAGTCTGCCTGTAGTGCAGGAGACCTGGGTTCAATTTCTGGGTCAAGAAGATCCTCTGGAGAAGGAAATGGCTACCCACTCCAGTATTCTTGCCTGGAAAATCCCATGGACAGAGAAGCCTGGCGGGCTACAGTCCATGGGTCTGCAAACAGTTGGACATGACTGAGCGACTAACACTTTCACAGGCTTAACATTTCAAGATTCTAAAGAACTAATCAGCCTCACCAGGTTGTCACTGCACTGGGCAACATTCACCAAATTTAGAAAAGAAGAAAACTGTATATCTCCTCCCCATCAGTCCAGACAACAAAATGTTATTCCTAGAATACAATTAGGGTTGCTACAGACTCACTGCTATATGGCTGATAGAGGGTAGGCAGACAAAACGTTTGCCATTAGCCTCAGCAGGATCTCAGTTAATCTATAACCATTGAATGGGATCAATGACCTTGAAGTTATCCATCACTTCATGAGAGTAATATCCCAGGAGTAGTTCAGTTTCATACTCTGCCTGTATCATGCTTTAGGAGAGGAACACTTCCCTTGGAAAGCAGCATTTAAGTCCCTCTTGCTTCTCAATTAGCTGGGACCCTTCCTAGGCATGAAGACATGGGTTCTTAGCTCTAATCTGCAGTGTCTATCCCTAGCCCATCTTCTGTTGTTTATCCCTATGCATTGTCTGTCTCTTTCATGACCCCATGGACTGCAGGCCACCAGGCTCTTCTTCCATGGGATTTCCCAGGCATAATACCGGAGTGGGTTGCCATTTCCTTCTTCAGGGGGTCCTCCCGACCCACAGTTCAAACCTGCATCTCCTACATTGGCAGGTGGATTCTTTACCACTAAGCCACCAGGGAAACTCCTACACACTCTTTAGTGAAGTCTTGATTTCTGTTTCCCTAATTAACTCTCTGTTTTTGGCATTTCAGCATTGAAGAGCATGTGAATTATTTGTGTGTCCAGTTCAGTCATTAAGTCATGTCTGACTCTTTGTGACCCCACGGACTGCAACATGCCATGCTTCCCTGTCCATCAACAACTCCTGGAGCTTGCTCAAACTCATGTCCATCAAGTCAGTGATGTCATCCAACCATCTTATCCTGTCGAGCCTTTCTCCTCCTGCCTTCAATCTTTCCCAGGATCAGGGTCTTTTCCAAGCACTCAGTTCTTCCCATCTGCTGGCCAAAGTTTTGGAGTTTCAGCTTCAGCTTCAGCATCAGTACTTCCAGTGAATATTCAGGACTGATTTCCTCTAGGATGGACTGGTTTGACCTCCTTGCAGTCCAAGGGACTCTCAAGAGTTTTCCCCAACACCATAGTTCAAAAGCATCAATTCTTCAATGCTCAGCTTTCTTTATATTCCAACTATCATATCTATACATCACTACTGGAAAACCATAGCTTTGACTAGATAGACCTTTGTCGACAAAGTAATATCTCTGCTTTTTAATATGCTGTCTAGGTTGGTCATAGATTTTCTTCCAAGGAACAAGTGTCTTTTAATTTCATGACTTCAGTCACCATCTGCAGTGGTTTTGGAGCCCCCCAAAATAAAGTCTATCATTGTTTACATTGTTTCCCCATCTACTTGCTGTGAAGTGATGGGACCAGGTGCCATGATCTTCGTTCTTTGAATGTTGAATCTTAAGCCAGCTTTTTCATTCTCTTCTTTCACTTTCATCAAGAGGCTCTTCAGTTCCTCTTCACTTTCTGCCATAAGTGTGGTGTCATCTGCATATCTGAGGTTATTGATAACTCTCCCAGTAATCATGACTCCAGCTTGTGCTTCATCCAGCCTGGCATTTCGCATGATGTACTCTGCACATAAAGCAAATAAGCAGGGTGACCCTTGATGTACTCCTTTCCTGATTTGGAACCAGTATGTTGCTCCATGTCCAGTTCTAACTCTTGCTTCTTGTCCTGCATACAGATTTCTCAAGAGGCAGGTCAGGTGGTCTGGTATTCCCATGTCTTAAAGAATTTTCCACAGTTTGTTGTGATCCACACAGTCAAAGGCTTTCGCATAATCAATAGAGCAGAAGTAGATTTTTTTTCTGGAATTCTCTTGCTTTTTCTATAATCCAATGGATATTGGCAATTTTATCTCTAGTTCCTCTGCCTTTTCTAAAACCAGCTTGAAGATCTGGAAGTTCTCAGTTCACATACTGTTGAATCCTGACTTGGAGAATTTTGAGCATTACTTTGCCAGCATGTGAGATAAGTGTAATTGTGCAGTAGTTTGAACATTTGAGATTGGAATGAAAACTGACCTTTTCCAGTCCTGTGGCCACTGCTGAGTTTTTCAGATTTGCTGGCATATTGAGTACAGCACATTCACAGCATCATCTTTTAGGATTTGAAATAGCTCAACTGGAATTGCATCACTTCCACTAGTTTTGTTTGTAGTGATGCTTCCAAAGGCCCACTTGACTTAACGTTCCAGGATGTCTAGCTCTAGGTGAGTGATCACACCATCGTCGTTATCTGAGTCAGGAAGATCTTTTTTGTATAGTTCTGTGTATTCTTGCCACCTCTTCTTAATATCTTCTTCTGTTAGGTCCGTACCATTTCTGTCCTTTATTGTGCCCATTTTTGCATGAAACGTTCCCTTAGATCTCTAGTCTTCCTCATTCTATTGTTTTCCTCTATTTCTTTGCATTGATTACCGAGGAAGGCTTTCTTATCTCTCCTTGCTATTCTTTGGAACTCTGCATTCAGATTGGATGTATCTTTCCTTTTCTCCTTTGCCATTAGCTTCTCTTCTTTTCTTAGCTATTTGTAAGGCCTCTTCAGACAACCATTTTGCCTTTTTGCATTTTTTTCTCCTTGGGGTTGATCTTGGTCACTTCCTCCTGTACTGTGTGTTCATGTGTTCATTAAATAACTCAGAACTAAAAGAACTGCCTGCTAGAGAAGAGGCCATCACTTCTTCACTTTGTTTCTGGAGAATCAGCTGCAGCAGATTCTGAACTGAAGCTGCTGTTGAAATTTATGAATCTGAATTGGTATAGAAACCAATACCTTTACCACTCTGTCCTCATGATGCCTTTTCCTCAGTATCCTAATGCTCTAGTCCTTGAGTTTTCTCCACACACTAGATGGAAAGAATTCCAGTGGGTTATTTCCAGACACTGATCCTCTACTGGCCTTAAGAAGGCTTAGCTAGTTCATACAGTTAAACTTACTTAATTTTGACTTGATTTTTCAGGATGAGCACCCTTTCCTTAGTCTGAAGCCCTGTTTAGGTTTTTGGTCCTGAAGGGTTAATAGGGTAGCAGAGATGTGCCTGCAAATGGGCCTCTCTGCTAGGGCTGGACGTCCTTGCAAATGAGGCGTTTTGCCAAAGAGTCTGGACACAGCCTTGAGTTTAATGGTCCCTTGTAAGCGAGGGAGCATTCCCTTTTTGTGATAAAGAGGGAATAGAGGGCTTTGTACAGACTCTGCAGTAGACTAGGATTTTACTCCCCTTTGCTATACGATAACATGTATGCACCTGCACTGTGCTGAAAAGGCTTATTCATGCAGTCTGGAATTCTGCCTAGGGGGCTTTTATAATAAACGGCAATTAGTTTTTTGCCCAGTTCTGTTCCTCTGGCCAGAGTGTGTGTGTTGTCTGTCTCTTGTGTGTCTTGTTCTGTGTCATTTCACTCGTAATCTCCAACAGGTCCAGTTATGTTTTTATTAGCATTTTCTAGTAAATCCATCTTATTGGGTCCCGACAGTTGTTGTTGTTCAGTTGCTAAGTCCTGTCCAACTCTTTGCCACCCAATGGACTGCAGCACAACAGGCTCTCCTGTCCACTATCACCCAGAGTTCCCTCAAATTCACGTTCATTGAGTCAGTAATACTATCTAACCATCTCATACTCTGCCACCTCTTCTCCTTTTGCCCTCAGTCTTCCCAGTTTCAGGATCTCTTCCAACGAGTCAGCTCTTTGCGCCAGGTGGCCAAAGTATTGGAGTTTCAGTTTCAGCATCAGTCCTTCCAATGAATATTCAGGGTTGATTTCCTCTAGGATTGACTGGTTTGATCTCCTCACTGTCCAAGAAACTCTCAAGAGTCCTCTCTAGCACCACAATTTGAAAGCATCACTTCTTTGGCACTCAGCCTTCTTTACGGTCTAGCTCTCACATCTATACGTGACTACTGGAAAAACCATACCTATGACTGTATGAATTTTTGCTGGCAAAATGATATCTCTGCCTTTTAATATGCTGTCTAGGTTTGTCATAGCTTTCCTTCTAAGGAGCAAGCATCTTTTAATTCCATAGTTACAGTCACTGTCTGCAATGATTCTGGAGCCCAAGAAAATAAAATCTGTCACTGAGAGATCTGAAACCATGAGTTTTGGGACTGCCAAAGGCATCAATATTCCAACTTCATGACCAGTGACCAGTTTCAGATTCTGGATTGGTTAATCCTTTCCAAGGAATATTCTCCCACGTATATTATATTAAGCCAAAATTTCAGACTTACACTATCATTATCTTCCTTGTTTTTCTTTGTGTCATCATTCCCATGTTTTTCCTTGGAGTCCTAATGCCATACTTTTTCACAGTATATTTTCTCAAGACCCAAATGTTCACTGAGTACTTTGCTACGCTATGCCACTGTGAATCTCAAAAAAAAAAAAAAACGAAAAAAAAAAAAACAATTTTGATTAACTGAAATTCAAGATCTTTTCTCAAATATGTTCAGATCTTTTTTTCCATATAAATAGCACCCCAATCTTTTGAAGATGCTCTCCCAATTTCTCTGATTATGGATATTATTAATATTGCTAAGAAGTCAACTCTGGTTTTCTGGTTTTCCTTTTCTGTTCTGTGTTTTGATGAGCAAGTGCCTAGATCAATACCTTGCACATGATTGTTCCTCAGTTAATACTGATTGAATGAATGACTGTTTTTTTCAGGCTTTATTCAAGATTAGTCTCTCCATGGGTTTATCCTTGTTGTTGTTTAGTCGCTAAGTTGTATCTGATTCTTTTGTGACCCCATGGACTGTAGCCCACCAGGCTCCTTTGATCTTGGGTTTTCCCAGACAAGAATACTGGAGTGGTTTGCCATTTCCTTCTCAGGGGATCTTCCCAACCCAGGGATCAAACCTGTGTCTCATGCATTGCCAGGTAAATTCTTTACCACTGAGCTTCCTGAGAAGCCTCATGGGTTTAATCTAAAATGAATAAAATTAAAGGCAACCAACGTACTGTCACTCTATTGGCCTAGAGTTAAAATTTTCCACAAAATCACTGAAATACAAAATACAATACAATAAAGAATTGCTTTGCCTCCTATGGCAGTAAGACGGTGAATTCAAAAAAAATTTATCTGTTTTCCCTAGATCCTTTGCTTCAGCCATGCTTGCATTCTTGGTGCTTGTTAAAGCTCCATGCCTTGCTTAAGGCCAGGGAATCTTCTGTAGATATGGGCATTCATTGCTATAAAAACAGAAACATACCTCGACAAGGGAAAAGTCACCCACAAAGTCTTCATTCAGAAAATGGCTTTTACAATTGCTTTCTCTCTTAGTTTAATCTCCAGAAACACCAACTGCCAGTTCTAATTCGAGGCATCTTTTTTTTCCCCTCTATATACAAATCTTATTTTTTGTTTCACTTTTGCACTCCTTGTTTTGGCTACTGGATTGTTAGAAACTAATCGAGTGCCACCAACAGTTAGAGCCACTCCTTTCAGCAAGCCAGAATCCTTGACCTCTCCGTGTCCATTTGTTTCTAAAACTATCCTCTGCCTTATTTATCCCCAATGATTCCACCTGCATCCAGGTGACACACTTATTTTATATCTTTAGTCCTGGTATATTTACTTTTATAAGGATTTTTTCTCTACAGAGAAATTATCTCAGATAATTTTACAAAAAACAAACCAAAACAGAATACTTAAAACTCAAGAGATATAAAAATTCATTCAATGGTTAAACTTCGGAAAAACCATTTTAAACTAAGTTAAAATGATGTTAAAATAAATTTTTGAAAAATTAAAGTATGACTTTCATATAAACCTAACATGAAAATCTCTCAAAGATTATATTCAATTTTATTATTCAAGAGCTAACCAGTAAGATGATAAGACTAACTAAAGGAAGATTTGAGAACCAAGGGTTTATATAGTCAGCCAGCCAACAGACTGCTAAAAGGAACTGTCTAACAGATACAGAAGTGGCTTATGTCCTTTAAGGCCACACAACTGTAACATTTGCATTTATCTATTTCTACCAAACAAAAATCTTTACGTTCACATGTAACACTAACAGTTTTTAGGACTCAAATAAAATTTTAAATGCTAAGTCAAGCACAGTGTTTTTTCTGATAAGTAAGTTTTGGATGAGCCTGTTTTTCAGACCTAAAAATATATGCAAGATTTGTAATTCCACCCACCTGTTACATTTCAAATTTGGAAAACTTTTCTTAGCAAAAGAAAATCAAAACACAAAGAGAAGTTCTGAAGAGAAGATTTAACATTAGGTTAAGAGTTTAATCTGAGATATTTTTCTCTCTATAACTGAGCTGAGATACTAAGAAAGAATAGGAATACTTATTATAAGTAGCAACATCATTTTTGCCAAATGTAAGCATAGATTTTAAGAAGATAGTAATTCAAGTAGAAATAGCATTCAGTTTAAAATAGCACATATTCAATTCAAGCACTGGAAATAAAGTTAAAATTAGAAGGATATGGATAACTTTACTTTTTTAAAAAAATGGGTATCACTCAGTAAAGCCTTTTTGTCTTTAATTGTGGAAGTTTCCCTTAGAGATTTTCCCCATATGGAAAAATCATTATATCAACCTGGCACATGGGGATATAAGGTTCAGTGTACAGGGAATAGAAATTCATGTCTTTAATTTGGTAGTTCCATGTCAGGAAATAGTGTTTTTTTCCCTTTTTATATTCTTGTTTTCATTCCACTGAAGACTCATTTAAAATAATTACTATACCAGCTTCAGCGTATAAGTAGGACCAGCAAGTCAGTCGTGAACTTATGTTGGCATGATTTATACATGTTTTAAAACATACCATCACTTATTTAACAGACTAACAGAATATTGTGTTTTCCTGAGTGGGTTTAAAAAAATATTTTCAGTACTTTTCCCTAGGAGAAAATATCTTTTTTATCCACAAGATTACACAAATATTTATTTGTCCACAGAAAAGTAAGCATAATTTGAAAGCAAAATGAAATTTGAGAATGCAAGCATCAAATAATCATTATTTAAAAGTAATTCTTCAATAAAAGAAAAAGTCCTGTAGTAATTAGCAACATGCATATATATATATGTATATATATATGTGTGTGTGTGTGTATATATATATAATGACAATGATTGCCATAAATGTACATGAAACAGTTTTAGAATATCATATATTTACTTAATAAAGATATGTCAAGTTTCTCAGCAGCATTTGATTTGTAATAAACATACTACTAGACAGTTAGTTATGGATATTGAAAACCCATTAGTACAAATTACTGCTTACTTACCATCAGTTACATGCAGGGTCATGTAAAATATCTGAGTTAAAACTTTTAAGTGTGTACTTAATAGCTTTCTCCCATTGCCCCCTAATCCAACTATTCATGCAATTAAATAATAAATACAAAATATATACTATCATTATTATATCCTCTCTCCTCTACTTACTAACTGTACTGTGTCACCTTAAACAAATTATTTATCCCCCTCACGCTTCATTTGCCCATCTGTGTAGGGAGATGATGTTAACAGCACCTACCTAAGGACATTGGTGTGAAGTTAAAATGATTTAATAATACATGTAAAGCACTTAGTAAAGAGTCAAGTATGCTATAATCATGCAAAAATATTAGGTGATTATAATTATAGTGAAGTGAAGTCGCTCAGTCGTGTCCGACTCTTCGTGACCCCATGGACTGTAGCCTATCAGGCTCCTCTGTCCATGGGATTTTCCAGGCAAGAGTGCTGGAGTGGATTGCCATTTCCTTCTCCAGGGGATCTTCCCAACCCAGGAATTGAACCCAGGTCTCCCGCATTGTAGGCAGACGCTTTACCATCTGAGCCACCAGGGAAGCCCAATTATAATTGTAATTATCATTATCATTAATATTAATAGTACTAATGTGTTCTTTAAAGTCTCCTATGCACGCTGATCAAAGATGTAAGTGACATTGAACTTGTGCTCTTAGTCCAGTTCTTTTGAAACAATTGCAGAAACACAAAGCCATTAGTGATACACGATCAGAAGATCACTAAAGTAGTTTTGGTTCATCTATTTTCTGGAAGAGGGATGTGTGTATGTGTGTCTGTAAACCAAAACACATGTGTATTCTAAATTTATATCACTGATACCATCTAAGCCTTACTTTTTTGTCTTTCCTTTGTTAGCTAAAAATAAACTTTTCTTTAAATTCAGTTTTCATGTAGGTACTCTGAAGTACACTTCCTACACTAACACATTGGTAAATTCAGTTTTCACCAAAGTACTCTGAAGTGTACCTCCTACTTGAACATGTTGCTAAATTCAGTTTTTACCTAGGTATCCCGAAGTGTTTTTCCTACACTACCACGTTGCTAAATTCAGTTTTCACCTAGGTACTCTGTGAAGTGTACATCCTACACTACCATGTTGGGTGCTCTGGAAATCCTTATGAGGCCTATATCTGACCTAGAGCAATTTTTAATTTATCAAATTAGAAGGAACAAATGCAAATTAAAGTATACATTTCCTGACTTAAATCACTGGTATACTTAACACATCTTGTTAGAAAGAAATATTTTTTCACAAAGTATGTTTCTATTGAACCATGTAACTGGTATATCTATTTTGTTTTACTTTTTAAAATAAACAGTAGTATTCTATTTTCATAAGAAAAATTGCCACAATCGATTAAGTGACTACTCTGCAAAAACTCCAAAGTATTATGTATTTTGTAATATTGTACCAATTTTACAAATGATAAAAGTGGATTTAGAGAGGCACAGAACTCGGCAAAACCCACCTGAAAGTACAAAGAAAAGCAAGGAATTTATATCATGTCAGGATGTATCTGAAGACTAAGAACTGTCTGTACCATATTAAGAATGAATTAATTTTGGAACAGAGGAGATATATATGCTATATGAGAGAATAAAGTGGCAAAGAATGGTTAAATCTATTCTATAGTGAAAATTGCTCTATTTAATATTTTTCTTTAGACACAAACTGTTCCTATATGGGAATAGGATATTTAAAATATTTTATTGCAAATTTACTGTCAGTTCTACTAAATGTAAGAAAAAAAATAAGTATAGTATGAAATTGTAACAGTCTGTGTAATTTTTTAATATTGATACCTCAGAGAGTCTCAGAGAGGACAGATATTATTTTTAATCATTTGTAACATTAAAGCTACTCAGCATCTGGAAAAAAAAGTTGTCCATAAAATAATATATATAGCCACATGGTTAGTACATCTGCCACTGAGTTGTTCTGTGGGGTATTTTTAATCACACCTGGAAAATACATATAAAATATTACCATTAATATTAAACTTCCTTCTTTAAACATTTTTGATATATCAGTCTACACACTAAAAATAGATTGTTAAAATAAAAAATCAAGAAAGACTTGATAATAAATATACTATATCTTTGTGTCAAGTGTAAGGATTATTTTTATGTCTTACCTATCTACTAAGATTCACATACATTCACAATGGTTCTGCAATAGAAAATGAATAACTATGAATGAACTTAATTCGTTTCTAGAATTTTAGTTAGTGATGTCTAAACTTTGAACCCATCTGATATGTAAATGAATGTTTCTAGAAAGGATCACAAAAAAGATTTTAATATGAAGTTGAAAGGTTGAGAAAAGGCAGTCTCCCCATATTGTATCTACATTATGTTTCTCCCTAGTGTTCTCTAGCTGCTGTAACAAATTGTCACATTCTTGGTGATTTCAAAATTACAAACACCTATCATTTTACTGTAGTTCTGGAAGTCCAGCGCAGGTCTCATTGGGCTAAAACTGGTGTCAGCAAAACTTCAATCCATTCTATAGTCTCTAGGGGAGAATCTGTTTCCTTGCACTTTCCAGCTTCTAGAGGCTGATGCACTCCGTGGTTAGAGTTCCCTTCCTCCATCTTCAAAGCCAGTGTCTCTGCATCTCTAACCACTGTAATTATAATGAGTCCTCCAGTATAGTCTATCTTAAGATCAACAGATGAGCAATCTTAATTCCATCTGCAAACTTTATTTTTCTTTGTCACATAACCCAGCATACTAGTGGGTTCCATAGTCATCTTTGGAGGCAGCTATTCCTTGGCTCACCACACTCCCCTCAGTGTTTTTATTGTGTTTGCTTTAAAATTATTATCACATTCACATCCTCAAGAAACTCTTATGAAGAAGGTATTATTCACTGGCTTAGCATACTATAATCCCCAAATCGCATTCTCCTTGAATGCTCTGCTGTGGAGAATGACATAGTTTAAATGTGCTTCTGCAGTCAGAATCCTGACTAGGAGTGGCTAGGTGACAGAGGGCTTCTAGCTTCCTTTTGCTTTTAAACAGTCAGACATAGCTGCCCTCATATGTTATTTATCCTTTCTACCTTGGTTGCATATATAATTCCTGATTATAGAAGAGCCACGTGGTTTGCAAGAGGAAAAGGCCAAGAGAATTACAGATATGGCAGCCTCAAAATAGATGGCCACCAAACTAATGCCTGAAGCTGATTTTCTCACGAGTTTATCTCACATGAGAAAAATCAGTATTCATTTGTTTATATGACTATTGGGCTTCTCAGGTGGCACTAGTGGTAAAGAACCTGTCTGTCAATGCAGGAGACATAAGGGACGTGGGTTTGACACCTGGGTTGGGATGATCTTTTGGAAGAAGTCTTGAGAACCCACTCAAGTACTCTTGCCTGGAAAATCTCATGGTCAGAGGAACCTGGTGGACTACAGTTCATGGGTTCTCAAAGCGTCCAACACTAGCACACACGCACATGACTATTAGCAGTTTATCCTGTTGCTTGCAGCTAAGTCCTATATGCAATTAATAGCCCAAAGTATTCATATCAAAATCACTGCAGATGGTGATTGCAGCCATGAAATTAAAAGATGCTTACTCCTTGGAAGGAAAATTATGACCAACCTGGATAGCATATTAAAAAGCAGAGACATTACTTTGCCATCAAAGGTCCGTCTAGTCAAGGCTATGTTTTTTCCAGTGGTCATGTATGGATGTGAGATGGTCATGTATGGACTATAAACAGAGCTGAACGTCAAAGAATTGATGGTTTTGAACTGTGGTGTTGGAGAAGACTCTTGAGAGTCCCTTGAACTGCAAGGAGATCCAATCAGTCCATCCTAAAGGAGATCAGTCCTGGGTGTTCATTGGAAGGAATGATGCTGAAGCTGAAACTCCAATACTTCAGCCACCTGATGCAATGAGCTGACTCATTGGAAAAGACCCTGATGCTGGGAAAGATTGAGGGCAGGAGAAGAAGGGGTTGACGGAGGATGAGATGATTGGATGACATCATCAACTCAATGGACTTTGGGTTTGGTGAACTCCGGGAGCTGGTGATGGACAGGGAGGCCTGGCAAGCTGCAGTTCACGGGGTCGCAAAGAGTCAGACACGACTGAGCGACTGATCTGAACTAAACTGAATTCATATCAAGTTTACCTTGAAACTAGAAGCAGCATTTTAAGCCTTTTTCTGAAAAAAAAAAAAAAAAACCAGAAATGTACTTAATCACTTCTGACTGTTCCTATTATTTACAAAAAAACAAACAAACAAACAAACAAATTTTTTGAGCAAGTCGTAATGTCTGTAGAATATTCTCAAAGTAACAATAACAGAATAACAGAATAACTTTTCTTCTAAATTTCATAATGTTCTGTGCCAGTTATCAACCGAATGTCTCTTATCTCACAGTTTACCTACTATTACCTGTTCTTCAAAAATGAATCTGGAACTTTAAATATAGTTTTCCTTTGCCAGTTGGCAGTAAGCTTTGCCAATGGCTTTGCAAGAGAAAGGGCTTTTCCTTCTGTTTCTGGAGCTCACTTGGAAGGCTCGTGCTTTACACCCATGCACTTGTCCTTTCCAGCACTGCTATGACGCGGGCGGCTTCTAAGCTGCTCCAGTGTGTTTGGCTCTTAGAGCACACACAGCTTCTCCAGCATCAGGCTGCTACAGCGCACGCGCAACTTCCCTAGTGCCCAACTCCTGCCATGTACAGCGTGCCAGGTACTCAGCACCAAGCGAGTTCCCCCACAACCCCCTTAGGAAAAGCCACATGACAGAATGTATCCATGAGACATCGTTCTGTGCACAGCTTTCTTCTATACCATATAGAACTGATTTCCTGCAAGTTCAAGAGGGAGGAGTTCTCGCAAATTCCGCCAGCACCTCGTCACAGTGATATTTGTCTGTACGGCCATGTCTGCTGGAAAAAGGTGTAGCTTTCAGCCCTGGCAGGATGGAGAGTGGGACTCTTCCATAGGGTTCTGGTAGTGGCAAACACACATCTGTTATTCCCATATATTTCAGAGTTTTCTTAACATTTTACCAGCCTTCACTGTTGTTATTCAGTCGCTAGGTGGTGTCTGACTCTTTGCAACCCCATGGACTGCAGCCCGCCAGGCTTCCCTGTCCTTATACATCCCGAGTTTGCTCAAACTAATGTCTATTGAGTCTATATGCCATCCAACCATCTCATCTACTGTCCTCTCCTTCTCCTCCTGCCCTGAGTCTTTTCTTTCCCAGCATCAGGGTCTTTTCCAATGAACTGACTCTTTGCATCAGGTGGCCAAAGTTTTGGAGCTTCAGCTTCAGCTGAAGTCCTTCCAATGAACATTCAAGGTTGATTTCCCTTAGGATTAATAGGTTTGATCTCCTTGCAGTCCAAGGGACTCTCCAGAGTCTTCTCCAGCACCACAATTCAAAAGCATCAGTTCTTCAGCTCTCAGCCTTCTTTATGGTACAGCTCTCACATCCATACATGACTACTGGCAAAACCAAAGTTTTGACTATGCAGACCTTTGTTGGCAGTGATGTCTCTTGTTTTAATATGCTGTCTAGGTCTGTAATAGGTTTTCCTCCAAGGATCAAGTATCTACCATTTCATTAATCTAATACTTAAACATTCTTTATATTAAATGTTCCCTCTTCAAATTACTGGGTAATTCTGTCTCCTGAGAAGACTCTGACTGATTCACATTCTTTGAAGTACTGTTATATTCAGTAACAATGACATTTAAGAAGTGAGTATAGAACTTACCTTAATGCAACTTCTCTAAAAGACGTTTCTCAGAACCTACCACATGATGTACTCCAGGAAAAATGGGTCCCAAAGTCCTATAGCTTAAATAATTCCCTTTCAGTCAGAGATTCATAGAACCTATATTAGTTCTCCCAGAGGTTTTGCAGCAAATATAATTAGATTTTGTTTAAGCCATAATTTTCTGAATGGAAATGTTTTTGTAAACAGTTTGTTAAATAAAAACAACTGTAGCAATCTGTGAAACATCGGGATGGGAAAAAATCTTGGAAAATGTCTTCATAAAAATATCCTAAAAATACTAGTCTGTTAGCAACAACAAAAAGCTTTTGAAGAGTACAGAAAACATCCTCCTGGCATTGCGTGCCACTTTTAGACTCTTCCTTTGCAAATACTAGGAACATTTTTACTGTAAGGAGAGTTTTCCATTTTTCCATAAATGTATTGCTATTCATTGTGGGTATAACCTGGCATAATTTTCAATAGATATTTAAGTTGTGAGTAGCTGGGGGAAAAAAGAGAGCTTTCAGTTCATGTTATCTCATGCTAATCTTCTCCATGTGTGCTATTGATCACTGTATTTGTTATAAGACTTGCTCTTAATCAAAAATAAATTCCTAACTGAAGTCTTGTTAGCCTGTCTTTTATTTAAAGAAGATTTAAATAGAAGAGTTGCTCTCTAACACTCAATATCTGTGGCTAGCCACTGCTGAGTGAGCTTAGCTAAAAGATCAACATTAACTGCTATAATAAGGGAAAGATACATAATGTAATGGTGATGTGATTGTTATTTGTTTAAACTAAAACTGCAGAAATTGCCATTATTTTCCAAAGGCATAACCTGATTATAACAAAATATCTAGTTTCACCATTCCCTTTTTATATAATAGCTCTGCGATGATAGATTACATTAAAGAACTCAAACTTCCTCTTTAAAAAGAAAATATATTTTTATAATTATACTGATTAAAAAGACACAACAAAAAATATTTCAAAATTTTCCCTCAGTACTTGAGATGTTTATCAAAAACTTTGACTTCACATTGATGTCTGTGTCCCTTGGCTTATAATAGTAATTATTATAATACTTCTACTGGAGTTTTTTTCATGGTTTCTTGAACTGTTGATGACTTATTATAAAGTTCATGAGAGCAACATTATTCCTCACATTATCTTTTGCTCTGTGTACATAAGTAAATTCATAACATAGAATCACTCTTAAATAAATGAAGTTAGAAATCATCATAATAAGTAATAAAGTAGCTAAGATCTACAATTAAATGCTCAAAATGGTGTTAATAAACTTTCTTTATGAAAGTTCTAAGTTTGAATTATTCCAGTGTTTACTCCACTGCTGCTGCTGCTGCTGCTGCTAAGTCACTTCAGCCGTGTCCGACTCTGTGCGGCCGCATAGACAGTAGCCCACCAGGCTCCGCAGTCCCTGGGATTCTCCAGGCAAGAACATTGGAGTAGGTTGCCATTTCCTTCTCCAATGCATGAAAGTGAAAAGTGAAAGTGACATCGCACAGTCGTGTCCAACCCTTAGGGACCCAATAGACTGCAGCCTACCAGGCTCCTCCATCCATGGGATTTTCCAGGCAAGAGTGCTGGAGTGGGGTGCCATTGCCTTCTCCAGTTCACTCCACTAGTGCTTCTCAACTACACTGCAGGTAGGTGGTAAAATTTCTTGGTGCCTTACCCAGATCCTCTTTACCAGTTTGTCTCTATTGTCAGTGCTGAAATGAATGGCTTATAACTGTGACCTTCTCAGAAGGACTGCCCCTGGCTGAAGGGAGCCAACTTTCCTGGGAACAGTTGGGCAGTTACATCACCTTCTCTCCATTTACTAACTAATAAAATCATAGAAATTCTGTTCCTTAGCCTCAGGGTGATGCAACTCTTGTTGGGGTAATTCACTATTAAGGAATAGCCCTCATTCCCCGTGTGTACCACACCAAAACTAGTTCACATCCTTGCTCAGATTTTTCCTAAACTTCTTGACTTCCTTCATTCTCTTACAGGATTTTCCTACAGAGCTCTCACTCAATACACCATGCACACCTGAATCTTTGTCTCAATCTCTGCTTCTAGGATATAAGAAGTGATCCCTAGGCAGCTGACTGTAGAATGGGATTCTGGTGTTGAAAATATGGTGAACCGCTGAAATGAAGGCTCTATCTCAGGTGGTAGGTGGAAAATCGACAGTCCGTGGTCTGTTGTAAAACTATAGTTTTTAACACTTTCACCTCTGAATTTGGTTTATTTGCAGTTGGAAAGGGATGCACTGGTATTTGATATCTGATAAATAAAATGTCTCTGGTCTTTGGCTAGAGATATTTTAGGAATATAGCTATTATAGTAATAATAATAATTGAGAAATTAGATAGCTGTTGGTAAACAACATTGGTACTTTGAAAAGAAAAAAATGACAGACTTAGGATAATCAAACATCAATTTCTATAATTCAAATAAAAATTTAAGAGAGTCAGTGCTTGCTTCAGCCATACATACAATAAAATTGGAAAAAGAAGAATATCGTGGCCCCTGCACAAGGATGACATGCAAATTCATAAAGCATTCCATATTCAATTAAAAATGTGAGCCAGAGGTTTCCTTAACATTTATTATAACAATTATTTTTTCTAGTGGGTGGACGGATCATGTTAAGAGACTGGAATAGAAGTTTATTTCAAGTATAGATAAACATAGAAGAAGGTTGAATGCGCATCTTTGCAAATCTCTTTCATGAAGCCTGGATCACACATATGCAAAGACCCTGAGACTTGAAATGGGAAAATTAGGTCGAGGAAACAATGCTATGAGGACCTGAGTCCCCCTGAGGTTTCTCAATCTAGAAAAGTAACTCTATATTTTATCGTCTTGCTAAAGGATAAAATATAGCCCTGTGCTTCAGAGCTATACAGAACTTTCAGATAAAGCAGAGCCTTTCCCAGTCAATGTCTGTCTTCTTCACCATGGGCTCCTGTAACCCTCACATGCCTAACAAATCAATTATAAGCTAACCAACTGGAGAAGTGCTAGGCCTGCTAAGAAAGGAAAGGTTACATGACAGAGGAGCTGCCGTAAGTGCCTAGCATTTAGCAACAGGGACTGGGATTTATGACTGGGAGTAGATCACATGGGAGCTGAATCAAGGGGGCAGAATATAAAAGTGAAAAAGAAAGAGTTTGTCCATAAGGAAACTCATGACACAAATTTAAATCTTGACTTAGGCCCCTATAGCCAATTTGATTATGTTTCTGAGATGTGTCTTCAACACTTTGAAATAAATAGACCATACAAAGTGTAGAATGTGCTCGGACTGCCATGGCAGACTGCAGAGGAAACAGCCACGGTTGATGTGGGAATTGTAGAATGCATCTGTGACAAAGGACGATAAGCGACACTGGCTGTCTCTCAACAGGAGGTCCGTGATTTGCCCCTTGAAGATTAAAAAGGAGCACATTGTGAGTGGGCAACAGCCCTGATAAAACGTTCAGCCATGTCTCTTTTTTTTTAAACTGGGATTATTGATAGAAGATGCTGTTATAGGACTGAAATCCCTAGCAACAGTGAGGATGATTGATCTCAATGGCAGAGGCCAGGGGTAAGCAAGGTGACTATAGACGCCATAACGGGACAACAAGTTTGAAATGGTAGCCTGTGGAGCATGACCATGCATGACTATATATAAAGATGTTTGGGGAGATGACTAAACAAATACGGTGGTTTAGGGCAAGAGACATAGACAGCAAACTATGTGTGTATATATAAATATATATATATATATATAATTAGAGATTTGCATCATATTTTCTGTATCTTTTTTATTCTTATTATACTTAAATTCAATCAGCTAGTGTTAGTATCTTTCTGTTTGCACTTGCTTATTATTGATTTATCTATCAGTCCTTGGTTTCAAGTTGATCAACAACTTATTTTAAGTTGATGCTAGGTTTTTACCAATGAAGAGTCTTAGACAATCACACTGTTGTTACACTGATTTGTGGAAACCTAATTTAACAGTTTTGAAATTATGAAATTTATGTCTATATAATCCTTATACCCAAAAGCTGTATTTTAAATTTTTAAGACTCTAAAAAATTGATCTCAAAAGTAAATGTAAGTCCTTAATGAATTTGATAATAAATAATCAAGTGGAGAAAAGGAGAAAAACAGGAACTTCTTTCTAAGCCTACAAAACATTTGAGAAAGAAATATAAAACAAACAAAATTTAGAGGAAGAAGTTAATACAGTTAAAATATAAAATTAATAAATAGAAAATATGAGAAACAAAAATTTTAAATATCTATGGGAGTTCTTTATTAAAAACAACTAGATTATCGCTGTCCAATAGAGCTATTGGTGATAGAAATATTCTATATCTCCACTGTCTAAAATAATTACATGTGACACTTGAAATGTGATGAGTGGAAGTGAAGAAATAGATTTTCAATTTTATTTAATTTTAATTAATATAAATTTAAAGGACATGTGACTAGTTGTTAATAATACTAGGCAACACAATCTTAGATGAATAATTTTTCACAAGGATAATTCAAGGAAAAAGATAAAGTTTTTAAATATCTTATGAATTAAAAAACGTATAACCAAAGTCAATGTACAAATAATAGATTTGGTTTGGAAAAAATATATTTGATAAAGAATAGAGATGAAGGATAATGCCTATAGTATACAAAGAACCTTTACAAATTGGCAAAAGGGAATAAATAACCATACAGGAAAAAAGTAGATATGAAGGAACAATTCATAAATAAATAATAAATAAGGCCAACTGTGACAGTCAAAGTTATAAGGTGGCCTCCATAATCCCTGGCATCCATTCCCTCGCAGAAATGTGTCTTTTTTCCTAACCCATAAAATATGGCAATGATAAAATGGTTACCATTGAGTTAATGAAATAGAAGATTGTTCTGGCTGGATCAGACCTAACCTTGAAGCAGTAGAAACAAACTCTCTACATTGCTGGTTCTGAAGAAAAAATGTGTCATGAGGAAGTTGTGTGGCATGCAGGATTTTAGTTCAGTGATCAGGGATCAAACCCATGTCCCCTGCAGTGGAAGCACAAAGTCTCAACCACTGGACTGTCAGGGAAGTCCCTTGAGGAAACGAATTCTACCGACAATGTGAGGATTCTTGAAAACGAACCTTTCCTTGATCAAGCCTCCAGATGAGTGTGCAGCTTAGCCAACACCTAGATCAGCCTTGTGAGAGTCTAAGCAGAGAATCCTTCTGAGCCACGCCGAACTTTTGACTTACAGAGTTGATGAGTATTGTTTTCAGCTGCAAAACTCGTGGTAATTTGTTATGCTGCAGTAGAAAATTGATATATGAACACAAAAAGATGCTGAAAATAAGTAGTGAGAAAAATGAAAATTAAAGAAATTATGAATTACTTCTATTGTGATGGGTTCATGACTGGAAACTCTTTGAAATTCCTTCCAAAGGGAGAGTCCAATTTCCCATGATATAAACTAGCCTTAGTGACTGATTTCTAATGAGTATAATGAGGTAGAAGTGATGCTAGATGACTCTCCTGGAGTGCTGAGATTTCTTCCCTGGAATGCTTGCCCTTGGAGCTGAGCCACTATACTGCGGGGAAGCCAAAGAACTCTTGGAAAAGCCACATGTATGTATTCTGGCCACTAACCCCAACTGAAATCTCAGCCAACAGCCATCATCAACTTGCCAGATTGTGAGTGAGCAAGGCTTTGGATGATTCCAGTGCACAGCCTTTAAACAAGCCCAACTGAAGCTGAATGAGACAAAGAACAAATTCTATCAAGTCAACCTACACTGTATATTCCTCAGCAGACACTGTCAATATTTTAAACCACTGATTTGGGGTGGTTTGTTACATAGCAAAAAGATAATAGGACATTTTGCACTCATTGATAGGTGAAAGTTTAAAAGAACAATGACACCCAAGGCCTGAAGGGATGTTGGAAAAAAAAGCTAAGACAGGTGTTAGGCACTTGGTTTTTCCAAACAAGTATAAACATCTCAAAATTGACCTTGCCTGGCCCAAAACTAGAAAACACACCCCTCCATTGACAAGGGTGCAACAGTGAATTGGATCCATCTCTTGGAGCATTTATAGATGGTGTTTGTATGCAACAAGCTGCTCAAGCCCTGGCAGGGGGCTCTATGGGAATAACAAGAGAGGACCTGTGCCTTCTCCTCTTGTTGAACTCTAGAAGTTTTCTGAAGTGTTCCTGTGTGATACTGTAGAAAATGTCCTAAAGTCTGGAGTCTGACTGCTAGCAAACATAAAGCACCGCCCCCCCATATGATAGGTGGTGACAATAGAAGATTTTCACCGTGCATGATATTTATTCAAATACTGCTGGCAATTGTCTAAAGCAGAAGTTCAACAGTAAATAGAAAACAAGCAAATGGAAATTGAAAACAAATACAAACACAGTGAAAAACAAAAATTAAAATATTTTAAATATCTATTGATAAAAGATAGTTGATAACATTATTGTATATCAAACATGTGGAAAATAAGAACTCCCATATAAATACTTTGTATAAATTAATTATAAACCATATTTATATATATATGTATATAATTCACTCTTTTGGTGAAAATGAGAAATGTGAAGGAATCTATACTAGATGATTCATATGAAGAGGGTAGGTTCAGAGAAAAAGAAAATCAAAGTTGATTATTCCATAATAACTAAAGAGATGGGAGTTGATGTGTGCCAAACTAAGTAGGCATCAGTTATTTTAGCAGGCCAGAGTTTATTACCTCGGGAATATAAGTCACACCATGGGCTATTTCAGCTTCTCCTTAGACACTTCATTATTCAACAGCTCCAGATGGAAATAGTCACGTTTTGCTCATTCTATCTTTTCTATTTCTGACAAAAACTTTTCGGTTTTGATGTTCAAACCAATTGTTAGAATAAAAAGCTGAATAATTGCATATTTCCTTTAAGCCCGACAGTCTGCATTATTCTATAACTGATGTTATTTCAGAAAAGCAATGTCCCAGTCAAACAACTGTCTGGCACTGCAGTTCCAAGACCCCTGGGAAGCTGCTGGAAAGACTGAGGGATACACTTAACAGGAACCTTTGCATCTTCCTTTGCATTAGAAGTGCGAGTAGAGTACGTAAATCTGGTAAAAGGCATAAACGGAAAGAACAAACAGTGGGAGACCTGGGTGACTGAGAACAAGGCTATGAATCACGGCTACTGAATTCCCAACTCTCCTTCCGCCATTTATTAGCTCTGTAAATTGGGGCCATTCTTTGTAAAGCAGAGGTAATAATAGTACCTATTTCTTAGTGTTGTAATGAGGTTTAAATGCATTAATACCTTTAAAGTTCTTAGAAAGGCATTTGGCATGCTGTAAGAGTTCAGTGGATGTCAGCTGATATTATTATAATTATCATTCTTGACAACTGAGCAGTCTAGTTCCAGAAGCAGCAAATAACTAGTTCCTATTATTTTCTAAATGGCTAAGGTGCTTTATTCCACCAATGATGACACTGTAGCAAATGCTGCAGACGCCCCATACACATCCCCTGGCCCTCTGCACTTCTATGCACTCTGCACCCTCCTGTTGCTTGACTTCAAATGAAGCTGAAGAACTAGAGAACTAACATTCCTACCCCAAGAGCAGCTGTCAATCAGTGACTGGACAGGAGTTGGTGTCTAAATACCCTGGGCCTCCTTTCCCCTCAGAGAAGTAATTTTGAGATGCAAGATTTACACCTTGACTATGCTTTAAGGTGGAGTCATGGAGGTTTATTGGCTGTCATCCTTTCTTGATCCCCTGCCCTCCCAGGAGTGCAGTTGAATCCTTGTTTCAGGGTTAACGTTAACTGAGACAGACTTCTAGTTGAGAAACACAGTAACTTACACTGGACTTTCAAGTATGGAAAATATATTCAGAAATCCCTCAAACTGATAAATAGCATTACCTTTCCCTTATGAAGTGCTATAAAATATAACCGGAAAAATAATTAAATGAATAGTGGTTAAGAGCTGACAATCCAATGTCAGTCTGCTCCAACTCTTGTTCCACCTTGGCAATGTCACTTAATCTCTCTGTAACTGAATGTCTTCATCTGTAAAATATTAAAATATTACCAACCATATGGGCTTCCCCATTGGCTCAGCAGTAAATAATCTGCCTGCAATGCAGGAGGAGCCACAGGAGACCAGTTTGATTCCTGGGTCAGGAAGATTCCCTGGAGGAAAGCAAGGTTACCCTGGAGTATTCTTGCCTGGAGAATCTCATGGACAGAGGAGCCTGGCGGGCTACAGTCCCTAGGGTTGCAAAGAGTTGGACACAACTGAAGCAACTTAGCATGCACGCACACAAACCACATACAGTTGTTATGAAGAATTAATATACAAAATACTCAGAATGTGATCCCTGCTATTATTAATAAAACTGAGTTGATAGTCAGAAGCTAGATTGCCATGATACTAAGTAATATACTGATCTAAGTCTCTCTGTCTCTCTCCCTCTCAATCTAATGTCTTCAATAGAGCCTACTCCCTGAGTAGGCTGCTCTCCCAACCCACAGCTCACCCCAAACCCACTCCTGCCACCATGGTCTATTCCACAGTTTTTTGCCCCACTTGCAAGAAAAAGCAATTTTGGCTCAAATATTGCCCCACAAACTCCTTCATAATCATTGTCCCAGTCTCCAAACGCAACATAAAATGTGATTATAAATTGGGCTTGATGTAGGGTTTTTTTTTACTACTATTATATATATAAATAAAACCTGTCATATCTTTGTTACTATATCATATCCATGGGTTGAAAAGAAATTTTCAGGACAAGTAGCATCAGGGAGGGCTTCCTGGGTAGCTCAGCTGGTAAAGAATCCGCTACAATGCAGGAGACACCAGTTTGATTCCTGGGTCAGGGAGTTCCCCTGGAGAAGGGCTAGGCTTCCCACTCAAGTATTCTTGGGCTTCCCTAGTGGCTCAGCTGGTAAAGAATTCACCTGTGGTCTGGGAGAACTGGTTCAATCCCTGGGTTGGGAAGATCTCCTGGAGAAGGGCATGGTAACCCACTCCAGTATTCTTGCCTGGAGACTCCCCGTGGACAGAGGAGCCTGGTGGGCTACAGTCCATAGGGTTGAAAAGAGTCTGACACAACTGAGCAACTAAGCATATCACAACATCAGGGAAGGAAGACCATTACTCTCTACCCCAGGGTCCTAAAAAGCAGAAATAGGATTGAATCATCCAGTGATGGTGTGACTGGAGACAGGAATATTGAGATGAGTTATGAAAGACAAACTAACCTTTGTTAGTGAGAGTAAGAGTAAGGTGGGAGTGAACTAAAAGTTTCTAGTGTAAAAGAACACCATATGCTAAGGTCCCAAAACCTACCCTCATCTCCCACTAACAAACACCCTAATGTTACGGAAATTGACATTCAAATAAGCTGAATCCCCATAGACTTTCCAAGATCCCCCCTTCTGTAAAGGGAAAAAAAGCAAACATGTAAGAATATGTATTGTCTTTGTCAGAGCATAGTGCCTGAAACCCATACGTTCGCTCAGAAAACAACTGCAAGTAACATTTAAACAAGTGTCTGAAGATGGTCTCCTGAACACTTCCTGAATACTTATCTCCACCAGCTTAGAAACTTGCTGCAAAGTTACCTTTTGTTGGACACATCAGGTAGAATTCACCATCCCTAATATTTGTTGAATTGTAATCTCTCCTATGTTGTCTGACCCTCTGTTATAAAGAAAATGAAAGAGGAGCAGGCAAGTGGAAGAAGAGGAGGGGGAAGGAAAAGAAGAAAAGGGGGAAGGGAATAAACAGCCCCTGGTGTTTTCCCCATTTTTACCCCCTTATCTTCTTCCCTCAGGCATGTTTTTCTCTGATTTCCTTCCTTTATTAATTCCCATCCAGATCCTTTCTGTTGTGCTCTCTAGAATGCTCACTTCATTTTTAACTACCTCCTATGAAATCTCAAAATTTATGCAGAATTTTCCTCTACATCCAACATCAACTAAGTCATAGCTTTCGAGTTTTATATCACCTGGCCTATTTGTGCTTTCCAGCTGGTGACTCATCTGGTAAAGAATCTGCCAGCAATGTGGGAGACCTGGGTTCAATCCCTGGGTTGGGAAGATCCCCTGGAGAAAGGAAAGTCTACCTGCTCCAGTATTCTGGCCTGGAAAATTCCATTAACTATATAGTCCATGGTGTTGCAAAGAGTCAGACATGACTGAGCAACTTTCACTTCACTTCATTTATGCTTTCACTCTCTGTAAATAATGTCTGCATATTAGAATTAGCAGAGATACTTTAATAATTGCAGGTGCTTGAGCCTTGCTTCCAGAGATGAGAATTTAATTAGCATGGGGTGTGTTCCTTTCATAAATGTTTATGGAAAGTGTCCAAAGTGATTCATGTACAATAAGAGCTCAGAACCACTGCAGACTGAGTTATTCCAGAGCCAAGTTTTTATCTTAATATGTAATGTGATTTTATCTTTAATATATAAACATAGATACATATTATCTGTGTTTTCGGATTCTTATACGTGATATGGTCTCAATAAACGTTCACTGAATTTAAAAAAAAAAAAGAAAATTGGTTGGGCTTGGACATTCTCACAGTTGTGAAGTGGCATCTCACTATGGTTTGGATTTGCAGTTCGCTGATGACTAGTGATGGTGGGCATCTTTTCATGCGCCTGTTAGTCATCTGTATGCTCTTTTGGGAAAATGCCTATTGAGGTGCTTTGCACATTTTTGTCTTTTTTAAAAATGTGAGTTATATGAGATCTTTTTTTTTCCCCTGTGTTTTATTTATGTATTTATTTTTAGCTTACAGCATTGTATTGGTTTTGCCATACTTCAGCATGAATCCACCACGGGTGCACACGTGTTCCCCATCCTGAACCCCCCTCCCTCCTCCCTCCCCATACCATCCCTCTGGGTCATCCCGGTGCACCAGCCCCAAGCATCCTGTATCCTGCATCGAACCCAGACGGTCAATTCATTTCTTATATGATATTATACATGTTTCAATACATTTTGGGCATTAACCCCTTATCAGACATACCATTTGCAAATATGCTCTCCCATTCAGTAGGTGGTCTTTTGGTTTTGTTGATGTCCTCCTTTGCTATGTAAGACATGAAACCATATAACTTGTAGAGGAGAACATAGGCAAAACACTCTTTGACATAAAGCATAGCAATATTTTCTTGGATAGGTCTCTCAAAGCCAAAGAAATAAAAGCAAAAATAAACAAATGGGACCGAATTAAACTTAAAAGCTTTTGTATATATACATATATATATACATACATATATATAAACACATACATATCTATATACATATATATAATGGGGAGTTACTATTACATTTACTATATATTGCATATTTTATATATGTGATGGAATATTAGTCATAAAAAATAATGAAATATTGCCATTTGCAAAATGTAGATGGACCTTGAGAATATTATGCTTAGTGAAGTAAATCAGACAAAGACAAATGCTGTATATCATTTATATGTGGAATTTTTTAAATAATATAAATGAATGCATATACAAAACAGAAACAGACTCACAGACATAGGAAACAAACCTGTGTTTGCCAAGGGGAAGAGGGAATGGGAAGGGACAAATTGGGGTTATGGAGGTAGCAAATACAAACTGCTATACATTAAAAAGGTAAGCAACAAGGATTTACTGTATAGCACAGGGATCATGTCCAATATCCGATAATATCCTGTAATAACCTATAATGGAACATAATCTGCAAAAGGTGCCGAATCACTGCGCTGTATACCTGAAACTAACACAGTGTTGTAAGTCAACTACTCTTCAATTTTAAAACCTTGTAAGTTTGAATACAGTTTTTGTTTATCTTTGCCCTTGTTTCTCTTGCCTAAGGAGATGGATCCAAAAAAATATCACTAAGACCTGTGTCAGAGAATATCACATTTATCTTCTTCTAACATAAGAAGAGATTTATGGTTTCAGGTCTGACATTTAGAACTCATAAACTCCCATTTTGAGTTTATTTTGAATATGGTGTGAGAAAATTTTCTAATCTTCTTCTTTTACATATGGAATCTAAGTAACAAAACAAAGGAATGATGTTACAAAACAGAAACAGACTCACAGATACAGAGAACACACTGCTGGTTACCAATAGGAAGAGAGGGGAGTAAGGGCAAGATAGGGGAAGAGGACTAAGAAGTGCAAGCTGCTGCTGCTGCTGCTGCTGCTGCTAAGTCGCTTCAGTCGTGTCCGACTCTGTGCGACCCCATAGACGGCAGCCCACCAGGCTCCCCATGCCTGGGATTCTCCAGGCAAGAACACTGGAGTGGGTTGCCATTTCCTTCTCCAATGCATGAACGTGAAAAGTGCAAGTGAAGTCGCTCAGTCGTGTCCGACTCTTCACCACCCCATGGACTGCAGCCCACCAGGCTCCTCCATCCATGGGATTTTCCAGGCAAGAGTACTGGAGTGGGGTGCCATCACCTTCACCACAGCAAAGATACAAAGATATAATGTTCAGCACAGGAATTATAGCCAGTATTTCATAATATCTTTATATGCAATATAATAAATTTGTATATATTAAAATATATATGCAAACTTACATAATTTTGCAAATATCAAAACAGTGATTTGATATTTTTATAAAAATGTCAAAGCACTATGTTGCATACTCAAAACTAGTATAATACTATAAATCAACTAACCTTCAATTTAAAAAAATTGGGCTGGAAAAAAATTTCCAAATTGGTAACCACCACAAATTCTATATATAAAACTATATATAGAATTTGTAGTTTTATATAAATATACTAGAAGACTTTATATAAAACTATGAACATAAATTTCAAATAATGAAAACCTATTGTACATCTTCCTAATCATTAAGTAACATTGTAACCAAATTATTTTACCCTAAATTAAATATTCTTCTCATCTGAACTTGAGAAAGCATCCAATGTCAGTAAAGACAAGCTATATTAACTTAAAATTGAGACTAAGTGCTAGGTCACAATCACCTGTGCAGCTGGTGCTGTCTCCTGCAGATGCTCCTCTGGAGACTGAGTAGCCTCTGGAAGCTGACTGCTTATGCTAGTCTTTACAGTATTGGTATTTGCTTTCAAATCTTAACCCGCCTTTCCTCAGTATCAGAGCCATCCATTTTCACCTACAGTCCCTCTATCCTAACTGAGAAATGGTCTGTCTTCATCATGCATTTTTTCAAATTTCTGTCTTCTGCCTTAATTTCTTCCCTTCCTCTCCTAAATTCCAGACTTTTATAATAAAATTTCCTTTCTGCAATAAGGACCTTTATCTCAAGCAATGGATACCCAAATCCGTAGCTGTTTTCTGATTTGGGGGGGGGGGTCAATGGAGTCACAGGAGAGAGAGCAGATTGGGTTATGTATATTATAAGCAAAAAGCTATATTCCATCAAAGTTATTTAGGGATTGTGTACAGAATCTTGATTTATTAATCTGTTTTGCTAGCTACTAAAACTGATCAAGGTCAGAAGCCATGTCTCAAACACCTTTGGATATGTACACCTTAGCATGTTGCCGGATATACTAGAAGAATTTAATATATGTTGGCTCTGTTGGTGGCTGAATAAATTTATGAGATGACAAAATAAGATGACACAGAGAGATGCATGTTGGGTGGGTGGTATTTGAAATTTGATCACAGACTTAGGGTGGACCACATAACTTTATGCTCAGAGGAAATTCCATTTTAGCTGATTAGTATCAAGAATAAAATGCAGCTTGCTTATACTACAGCTGATTAGAGCTGTTTTACCCAAAAGGGAAAGATAATGACCTCTCCTATGCCAATAAACACACACATCTAAAAAAAAAAAAAAAAAAAAAAAACCACTGAGAATAAATTTTGATTTAAAAAGAGAGGAAAATAAGGTATTAGTTGAAATAGGTTATAATAAGGCAGTTTGTTAAGGGCTTAATTATCCTCTCTACCAAAGGAGGGTATGATGTTATGGAGGAGGAAGAAATCATAAAACTTAGCAGCAGGGGTTCATCTTCTTAAGTATTAAATAGGTAATTAATCTTAACTGCAAGAGGCAATTAAGTCTCACTTAGTAAAGTGAGGAGTTTTAGGCTCATAGTCAAAGCAAAACTTCAAGCCAAAGTAGGAATGGAAAAGGCAGGAGAGCAAAACAAATGACACCTGTGAGTACTTTTCTTTTGAAAAGTATATGAATCTTTACATTGTTTCTGTATTAATCTGTATCACTTGGGAAAAAATTAAGTTGCACTTGAGAGAAAATTTGATTTAGAAAAGAACTCTGAATTTCCTCCTATTCTGATAACTGGTTTCCTGCAGCTGCTATAGGCATGCTACTGTATGCACCAAGAGTGTCCCTTTGAAGATTCTACATGTCCTAGAAATGTACTGACAATAAATTTATAGAAATGCAAGTCGGGAGAAACATGTTTAGTAGGATCCTTTAAGAAAACTTTAAAAAGTATATAAATTCTAAAAACAAAATTTTCATTAAAATAATACAGCAATAATTTCACCCTACATAAAATATTAAGCAAATAAATTTGGAAACATTTAACTAATATTGTAGTTTTGGAGTAAGGATAGAATATACTGTGTTAATTTGCTAGGGCCATCATTATAAAATGCAGCACCATCTAAATCTATTTAAACCATAGACTGGTTGGTTTAAATATCAAAAATGTTATTCAATATTTTCTCAAGGGTCTGGAGGCTAGAAGTCCAATATCCAAGTGTCATCAGGATTGGCTTGCAGTTCTCCGTTTTCTCACTGGAATGTCAAGGGCTTCGACTGCACACACAGGCCCCCGGTGCTTCTCCATAATCCTAATCTCTCCTTTTTAGAATGATACCAGTTAGGTTAGATTAGGACCCATGTTAACAGCCTTCAGTTCAGTTCAGTCGCTCTATTTTAATGTAATTACATTTTTAAAGCCCTATCTCTAAATCCAGTCACATTCTGAAGTACTGAGATGTTGGGGTTTTAACATATAAACTCTTGCAGAACATAACTCCATTCACAATATGTACATATAAATGTTTAAAAAGAATACAGAGAACAGCATTAAATTCCAGTTTTCATTTCTTGCTTCATTATTTGAAGTCACCTATTTAAATCCAGTGAATAGGACTGGATTCTTAAGCATAGGTGATCAAATAAAAGTATTAATGTGGATGTTCTCCCTGATTTCCACCAGCCCCACAGTAGAATCCTGTGCTTGGATTTCAACTCCCTTCTCACTACAACACACCTAGCCTCCTATTACCACAGGTGTGTTAGTCTTAGTAAGACCAATTACTGGATTTCTTGTCTGTAAGATGAGAGCTACAGAGTGCCCACTTCAGAGTGTGTGATGATTAAACAATTGAATACAATAAAAGCTCATTAGTAAAATAAAGTAAAAATAAAAATTAAAAAAAAATGCCTTTTCCTCCGAGAGAAAGCTATACATATAAAAGATTGGAATTAACTACAGAGATAAAATTGCTGACATCCTCTGGATCATCAAAAAAGCAAGAGTTCCAGAAAACATCTATTTCTGCTTTGTTGACCATGCCAAAGCCTTTGTGTGGATCACAATAAACTGTGGAAAATTCTGAAAGAGAGGGGAATACCAGACCTCCTGACCTGCCTCTTGAGAAATCTGTATGCAGGTCAGGAAGCAACAGTTAGAACTGGACATGGAACAACAGACTGGTTCCAAATAAGAAAAGGAGTACATCAAAGCTGTGTATTGTCACCCTGCTTATTTAACTTATATGCAGAGTATATCATGAGAAATGCTGGTCTGGATGAAGCACCAGCTGGAATCAAGTTTGCCAGGAGAAATATCAATAACCTCAGATATGCAGATGACACCACCCTTATGGCAGAAAGTAAAGAACTAAAGAGCCTCTTGATGAAAGTGAAAGAGGAGAGTGAAAATGTTGGCTTAAAGCTCAACATTCAGAAAACTGAGATCATGGCATCCAGTCCCACCACTTCATGGCAAATAGATGGGGAAACAGTGGAAACAGTGGCAGACTTTATTTTTCTGGGCTCCAAAATCACTGCAGATGGTGACTTCAGCCATGAAATTAAAAGATGTTTGCTCCTTAGAAGGAAAGTTATGACCATCCAAGACAGCATATTAAAAAGCAGAGACATTACTTTGCCAATAAAGATCCATCTAGTCAAGGCTATGGTTTGTCCAGTAGTCATTTATGGATGTGAGAGTTGGTCTATAAAGAAAGCTGAATGCCAAAGAATTGATGCTTTTGAACTGTGGTGTTGGAGAAGACTTTAGAGAGTCCCTTGGACTGCAAGGAGATCCAACCAGTCTATCCCAAAGAAAATCAGTCCTGAGTATCATTGGAAAGACTGATGCTGAAGCTGAAACTCCAGTACTTTGGCCACCTGATATGAAGAGCTGACTCATTTGAAAAGACCCTGATGCTGGGAAAGATTGAAGGAGGGAGAAGGGGAAGACAGGATGAGATGGTTGGATGGCATACCAACTCAATGGACATGAGTTTGAGTGCACTCTGGGAGTTGGTGATGGACAGGGAGGCCTGGCGTGCTGCGATTCATGGGATTGCAAAGAGTCAGACACAACTGAGTGAACTGAACTGACTGTGGCTACTAAATACTAGAGATAATATATACAAAGTGCATGTGCCAGAGCTTGTTGCATAAAGTTACATTACAAAATAATTACTTTTATTAGTACTAATGTTTGCTACAAGTGCATGTTTATAACTACTGCTACTATTGTCATTATTTTAATTACTGTTATAACTGTTGACATCCACTGTCATTAACATTTACACTTAAACTACTGATGTTTCTAAAAGTCTAAAATTCAAGTTGGAAAAATGTTACTGCCCTAATTTAAACATTTTAGTGACTGTCATTTACTTTTAGGACAAAGCACAAACTCTTCTATGGCTCATAATTTTTTGAAGACTCTGACTTCTATGAGACTCCTCTCTAGGCACTTCTTACCCACCACAGTATAGCCACACAAGTAACATTTCACTTCCTTCTGCAACAGCAAAGGTCCTGCCTAGAGTGAAAGAAGCACTCTTCTTGGCACCAGGACTATAGCTGTGGGGAAAACACTCAAGATCCTTGCACTCAAGAAGCGTATATTCAAGAAGGAGAGGACTGTGGAGGCAGATAATAAGCAAGTAAACATATGAGCCAGTGAAGCATGCTTTGAAGAAAGTCAAACACACGTCCATGAGAGAGACTGAATTGTGGCCAGCTTGGGATGAATCGATTAGGGAATATTTTGCTGAGAAATTGACATTGAAGGTGAGATATGTATGAGGATAAGAAGTACAGTGAACATTCCATGCAGCGGGAGGACCGCATGTAAAAGCTCTAAGGTGGAAATGCACTTTGTGAGTTCATGAAGCTGACAAAAACATGGAGTGACTGGGGCCCAGAGTGCACAACTGAGAAAATCACTAGATGAGATCTAATGGTTGGGAGCAGCCAGATCCTTCAGGTGCTAATCTGTGTGAGGAGAATGGCTTTTATTATATTAAATTAATTTTTATTGGAGCATAGTTGCCTTACAATATCGTGTTCATTTCTATTGTAAAGCAAAATAAATTAGCCATATATATATATATATCACTTGTGGGGGAAAAAATTAGATATATGCATATGCAAACACATACCCTTCCCCTCTTTTGGACTTCCTTCCCATTCAGGTCACAGTAGTGCATTAGGTAGAGTTCCCTGAGCTATAAGGTACATTCTCATTAGTTATCTGTTTTATACATAGTATCATACATAACGTATCATACATAGTATCATACATAACGTATCATACATAGTGTCATACATAATGTATATGCACCAATCACAACAGAGGTATGGATATAGAAGACGTGGTACATATATAATGGAATATTGCTCAGGTATAAAAGGGGATGAAATTGGGTCATTTGTAGAGGTGTGGATGGACCTAGAGAGTGTTACATAGAGTGAAGTAATTCTGAAAAAGGAATATTGTATATTAACACATCTATGTGAAATCTAGAAAAATGGTAGAGATTGGCTTTTATTATAAGGGCAGTGGAAGCCCTTCGAAAAACTCAGGCTTAATAAAACATTATCCATTTTACATTTTCATAAGACAACTTCAATTATTTTGTTTAGAATTAACTGGGAATATACAGTCGTGGAGACTAATTAGAGGGCAATAGTGATATTAGTCCACGGCTTCCCAGGCGGCTCAGTGGTAAAGCGTCTGCCTGCAATGCGGGAGATGTGGACTCGATCCCTAGGTCGGGTAGGCCCCCTAGAGAAGGGAATGGCCACCCACTCCAGTGTTCTTGCCTGGAGAATCCCATGGACAGAGGAGCCTGGTGGACTACAGTCCATGAGGTCAAAGAGTCAGACACAACTGAGTAACTAAGCAACATCTATGATGATAGTTCAGGTGAGGAGTGATGGTTCTTGGCTTTGAGCAACTAGGTGAATGAGGCAGAAGACAGGATGAGAAAGTTTTAGAGGGTAGCATTGAGACCTGTGTTCCATATTATGGCAAATACTGTTATTCTCTTGTATCCATTCTTTCCTTCATCCTTACAAGCAGAGCTAGTTGATTTTTAACTGACCATGTGGCTACTTAGTGGCTCAGTTGGTAAAGAGTCTGCCCACAATGCGGGAGACCTGGGTTTGATCCCTGGGTTGGGAAGATCCCCTGGAGAAGGGAATGGCTACCCACTCCAGTGTTCTTGCCTGGAGAATCCCATGGACAGAGGAGCCTGGTGGGCTAGAGTCATTGGGGTCACAAAGAGTCAGACACGACTACCTAGAAAGGAAAACAGTCTTAAGTTCTGAACAATGGAACATAGAACGGGTTTGCATAACATCACAAAGCATGCTGAAAGGCAAGCCAATTTCTTTTTCACAGTTCTTGTTCTTTCTGTCAGAAAGTGGGCCAGGAGTAACCATCTTAGTCTGTTTACGAGGATGGTGGAGCAGCACTGTATCAAAGAACATGGGTTACTGAGAATTAATCTTGAATATGGATGAGAGAAAAATTAATCTTTATGTTTTAAACCCACTGTATATCATTAAATATACAATTCAGGAACTCAGAGAAGTTGTCAGGGAAAGGCTTATGAATTTAGAACTCATTTGCTTAAAGATGATATCTAAAGCTTAACACTGACTAGGTTCATTGAGGAAGAAAATTTAGCCAGAGGAATTATCCACAAACTGAGCCCTGGGGCACTAGAGTTAGGGAAGAGAAGGAAGTTTCACTAAACAGGATAAGAAGGAGCAACCAACAGGACTTTGCTGTCTTAAAAACTCAGAGGACAAGACTTCAAAGAAGGCAAGAGTGGTTAAATAACAGGTCAATCAATGAGGACACAGGAAAAACCAGTGAATTTGCAGCAGCGTGGTTGGCGACCTTGACAGGAACAACTTCACTTTTGTTGCATGGACAGAAGCCCAAATTGAGTGGGTTGAAGAGAGAACAAAAGGGAAAAATAATAACGATATGATGATCTCAGGACGCCCATCTGAGCTTTTTAGTGTGTTTTGTTTTTGTCTTTTGTTTGTTTTACTCTAATAGAAAGTAGTAAAAAGAGACAAAAGTGGAGGAGACTAAAGGAGGTGAGTCAGAGAAGAGGAATTTAGCTTTGTTTTGTTTTGTTTCATGGCAAATAATTGAGCTATTTATTCTTTTAAAACATCCTCAGCCATGGTCTTTCCTGTTGACTTTTTCACATGTGTTCTCTGACTAGAGTAAACAACTTTCATTCACACTTTTCTCCTGGCTTTTCCATGCAGCCAAAATTAAATATGTCCTTTTTTTTTTTTTTTTTTTTTTTTTTTTTTTGTGGGCACAGTAAAATCCGGCCTAGAGAGAAAGAAGTCTCTTCTTTGAGAGGCAGATTTTTACAGTAGAAAAAGCAGAATCTATTAGTCAAATGGACCTTCTAAATCTGAGTTATTTAATACTGAAGTAGTTGCTTAACATTCTGTCTTAATTTTCTTATCACTAAAAGAAATTATCCTTTTTAAAATTACTGAAAGTCTGCTATAAAACCTCAGTGAGATAATACGTAAAGGGCTTTTCATAGAACAGCGGTTCTTTTCACTGTGAGCCTGTCTGGGTTCCTCTTTTCCTCTTGCCGCTTAACTTCTATAGATCCTTTCTCTGCTTCAACCTATTTTTGTCCATTGCTAGACTGAGCTAGAATATCACTGCTTTTTTCAGTAGGTTTAATTACAAGGAACCGAGACACATTCATATCCCCTCAACCTGGGACATATAATCAGTTTTAAACTATTAAAGGATAAAATTATGAAACAGTTGGGAAAATATGAACACCAATTGGATATTCAATGATTTTGAGGATTTACTTTTCAGTTTGGTGAATATTAACATGATAGAGAATTTTGAAAAAAACGTTATATTTTGGAACTAAAATATGTATGCATTGAATTATATGATGAATGGAATTTGATTCCAGGAGGAGTGTGGAAAGAAATTTTGTAGTGGTGCAGAGGAAGCAATATTGGCCACTGATTGATAAGTACTGAAGCTGGGTCCAGGGAGATCCTTAAACTATTCTTTACATTTTATATATGTTTGACATTTTCCATAAAAATGTTACTTTTAAAAATTTTCTGTTAATACTCTGGTCACTTGACCAGTAGGGATTTCCTGTTAGTTTACCTTTGCATGAGCTCTAGCTGTTTACCCTATTGGCTCAGCACTCTTTCTTTCCTACTGTATACCTGGCTGTTTTTCTAGGTCTGTCTTGTTGACCAGCCCTGCTCCAGGCACACAACTTGATTATCTCACTTACTTAAAGGAGAAGTTTATCTCCCAATATCTTAAACCTAAACGGAATCCTGCCTTTGGATTCAAAGGCTCACTACTGTGTTCTGTTAAACTATGGGCATCTACACTAGGTGTCAACCCTTAGCATCCCACACTGGCAGAGACGTTAAAATGTTGGGTGTAGACTATAATCTCCTTCAGACAAATAGGTTCTATGAGAAGAACACAGCAGTAAAAATATTTTTATTTCTTCCATTGACTGAATCATGCAGTCACTACCTCTTTCAACTCATTAAAAAGCAGAAAGAACTAAAATCAAGTTCAGTTATGCACGACTTTTTTGGAGTCCATCTCCATAACTAGCTTTTACTTTTATGTAAGATGCGTGTATTGCTTGAAGGAAATAACATTTTGAAATAAAATTGAAGGCAAGAAAATTCTCTTAGAATTTAGATGGGAATCAACTACTATGGAAAGTGAATGCGTTGGATATTTCAGCAACTTTTTAGTGAAGCAATTTTGCATCTTAATTGCATATTTTCATCTTAATTTGGAGGAAGAGATAGATGTATAATCCATAAAAAGTCCCTTTAAGTCATCAGTGAAATTTTTCTGTAAATTAGAATTGTATATTTTAACTCCACACCCAACTAAAGTTCATATATGATCCACTTCCACGGCCTTGATAGAGCAACCTGCTCCACACTTTTCACTCCATAACTCATTCAAATTTTGTATTGAGTGTATAATTTAGGACAGAAAATGAAAGTTAGTGAATTTCAATGGACTAATGAGTTTCTTTGATTATTTTTTAAAATAAAATCAACCTTGTAAACCAACTATACTCAAAAGTAAATAAATTAAATGAAGACAGTTTCATATATATAGAATAATCTTCAAGAAAACCACACAATGTTGCCATACCCCAATGTAGTTAGTTGGGTTAAAATGTAAGTTTTTACTTTCAGTCACCCCAAACCTCTGTTCTTTGGATACATTACTTCTCTCACATTTAATAATGACCTAGAAAGCAGGTTTGTTCTAATGGGTGACTGGAAATATCAAACATAAATGTTAATTCCTTATGTGAAAGAGCCTTAGTCTTATGCCACTCATGTTTTTGTTTCAAAATAAATAAACTATGTTCAGTAGCAATCTGAGATTAAATTGTTTCATACTGCTGGAACATGTTCTTATTTTATACTGAATCTCCACATCCTCTTCTTTCTTTTATAGCACATTTGGGAGGGAACATCAATGATGTAGCAGTTGCTCTCTGAAATTATCTGTCTTAGACACATGGATTGATTGGGTCATTGCTTTTTTCACTAGTGGAAAATATAATGAAAACTGCATAATGGAAAGAACAATCCCAATGAGAGAAGGTTAAACTGGTACAGAATTTTAAACTTGAAATAAATCTGAGATATAGAATAAGTAATAAGTTGATATCTCGGTAAAATATTAATTTCCTCATACGAAATACACTAGATTAAAAAGACTTTTTCAAAATCTTCCTGTGACTAGAATCTTCTTTCTCTACATCAAAAGATTTACTTTAATCTTAAGTGAAGTTAACATCCCTAGTGAATCTAAAGCTAGAATACAGAAATTAAAAGGACCTAGTATGTCGAATGGAGAAGGCAATGGCACCCCACTCCAGTACTCTTGCCTGGAAGATCCCATGGATGGAGGAGCCTGGTAGGCTGCAGTCCATGGGGTGGTGAAGAGTTGGACACGACTGAGTGACTTCACTTTCACTTTTCACTTTCATGCATTGGAGAAGGAAATGGCAACCCACTCCAGTGTTCTTGCCTAGTGAATCCCAGGGATGGGGGAGCCTGGTGGGCTGCCATCTATGGGGTCGCACAGAGTCAGACATGACTGAAGTGACTTAGCAGCAGCAGCAGCAGAATGTCAAACAGGCAAATAATCCTGGAAAGTGCACCCCTGAGGAACTATCATTTAGGTATTATTTATATGAGTAAATCCCTGAAGGAAACTAAGAAATGAGCAAACATGCTAGTCAGAGTTTTAGTTAGAATATATATACATGGAAATGACAGGAATATTGACTATAAACTTGTTAAAGAGCAATATCTCAAAACAACTGAAAACTAGGACATGTTTAATGACATAAATACAAGAAGTGGAATGATATTCTTATCTGCTCCAAATGAAGGAAATCATCCATTTCCAGCCTGAATTGAGAATTTCTTCTATATTTCTCCACTCCTCAAAAAAACTTCAATTAGTTCATAGTCATATTCTTATATATAAAAGTGAATCGGGCTAAATTCACAGTACTATGAGAAAATTAATGTCTGTTGTTGAAGCAATTCAATGTGTGATACTTTGTTAAGGTAGCCCAGGGCAACACACACAATGTGTTAGCAGATTTTGGTATGAGAGACTCTATTATGAGTCTGCTTTCACAATTCACCATTCTGCCTCAAGCAGATGAGTGGTAGAAGGGAGACGGTCATCAGACCACAAATTATAATGGCCAAAGCATTTTGGGGTATGAAAAAAAGGAGGAAGAAAAGCCTAATAAGAATTTTACAATGGAATGTCTTTACATCTTTCTATGAAAAGATGATAACCTTAAGATATTTACAGAGGACAACCTTAATAATGAAATACAAAACTAATAAACCTCACCATAAGGGAATTGGATAAGAAGATGGACAGAAAGGACCAATCAGAGGGAAAGTCGACTCAAAATGCTATTCCTGGTCATTACAGAAGCATTGGTGAAAGTTAGACTATATCAAAGCCTTTGACTGTGTGGATCACAATAAACTGTGGAAAATTCTGAAAGAGATGGGAATACCAGACCACCTGACCTGCCTCTGGAGAAACCTGTATGCAGGTCAGGAAGCAACAGTTAGGACTAGACATGGAACAACAGACTGGTTCCAGATAGGAAAAGGAGTACATCAAGGCTGTATATTGTCACCCTGCTTATTTAACTTATATGCAGAGTACTTCATGAGAAACGCTGGGCTGCATGAAGCACAAGCTGGAATCAAGATTGCCAGGAGAAATATCAATAACCTCAGATATGCAGATGACACCACCCTTATGGCAGAAAGTGAAGAAGAACTAAAGAGCCTCTTGATGAAAGTGAAAGAGGAGAGTGAAAAAGTTGGCTTAAAACTCAACATTCAGAAAACGAAGATCATGGCATCTTGTCCCATCACTTCATGGGAAATAGATGGGGAAACAGTGGAAACAGTGTCAGACTTTATTTTGGGGGGCTCCAAAATCACTGCAGATGGTGATTGCAGCCATGAAATTAAAAGACACTTACTCCTTGGAAGGAAAGCTATGACCAACCTAGACAGCATATTCAAAAGCAGAGACATTACTTTGCCAACAAAGGTCCATCTAGTCAAGGCTATGGTTTTTCCAGTGGTCATGTATGGATGTGAGAGTTGGACTATAAAGAAAGCTGAGCACCGAAGAATTGATGCTTTTGAACTGTGGTGCTGGAGCAGACTTTAGAGAGTCCCTTGGACTGCAAGGAGCTCCAACCAGTCCATCCTAAAGGAGATCAGTCCTGGGTGTACATTAGAAGGACTGATGTTCAAGCTGAAACTCCAATACTCTGGCCCCTGACGCAAAGAGCTGACTCATTTGAAAAGACCCTGATGCTGGGAAAGGTTGACGGCAGGAGGAGAAGGGGATTACAGAGGATGAGATGGTTGGATGGCATCACTGACATGAGTTTGGGTGGACTCCGGGAGTTGGTGATGGACAGGGAGGCCTGACATGCTGCAGTCCATGGGGTTGCAAAGAGTCAGATACGACTGAGCAACTGAATTGAACTGAAACCCCTAAAGGAGGAAACTAGAAGAAGAAAGTTGCTTTTTCTACCCTGCTGCTGCTGCTGCTGCTAAGTCACTTCAATCATGTCGGACTATGTGTGAGCCCATAAATGGCAGCCCACCAGGCTCCTCCATCCCTGGGATTCTCCAGGCAAGAACACTGGAGTGGGTTGCCATGTCCTTCTCCAATGAATGAAAGTGAAGAGTGAAAGTGAAGTCCCTCAGTCATGTCTGACTCTTAATGACCCCATGGACTGAAGCCTACCAGGCTCCTCCATCCATGGGATTTTCCAGGCAAGAGTACGGGAGTGGGTTGCTAGTGGATTGTTAAGACAGAAATTAAAACTTAACATCAAAATCTTACAGTATGTCCTTGGTTAAATTCAGTATATATGCTTATTAACTGAATAACAGTCTATAATATGGCTGAAGCCATATTGGCTTCCTCAGATATTTACATATGATCTTTGTAGGATATTGAGGCAAGGAAACCCTTGGGATATTATTATGGAGAAATATAAGATATGTGTATATCCTAAATGGATACTTCTTTTTATTTGATCAGAGTGGGAAATGTTTTGTTGTTTCCTTAAATGTTAATAATATTCAAAAGTTAAAATGAAAACTAGATGTATAGTGGGTAAGCTATTACTAATGTGATTATCCATGAATTAAATTCTATGAAAGTAAACAAATTATGATGCAAAGTGAATGAAGATATAATGAACTGAAATATCAGAGGAACTGACAGATCATACAAAGAGAGATTATTTCATATTAAAATAACAATGTAGTCATTTTAATTATTACTATTTAGTATTGATCCATTGCATTCCAATAATATTGTAAATTGCACAGGATGATTGGTTGGTTCTTCTTGGCATTTTAGTAGTAAAAGAAATATTATTTTACCATCCTTTTCAGAGACACTTATAAAATTAGAGATGGAGTATGTTGCACAGTATGCCTGTTGAATGATTTCAAATAATTGAGTTTATAAACAATGGATACCATAGTTACACTAAATGCAAAGAGAAACGTGAACTAAATAAGTGATGAGCTATATATCTTTTCTCAGAACTGATATTCATCATAGGATTTTATTTTAGATGATGTTGCTCATGATAATGATGATAATGACCTTTCACAAACTTAAAAGTGATAATGTATTTATTAGCCATACTCAGATAAAGTTTTTGTAAATAAATGGAGTACAAAAATTACTCTAATTCTATCATTTTTATTTTGCTGAATAAAAACTTTATGAATACCTAATCTTTCAAAAGACAAATTGGGTAATCCAGGATCCTATTCAAAGATGCAATTTGTCAATGAGTTACTTTCATGCATTTAACAAGGAGTGTATTTAATCAACAAATAATTTTTGAAAAATGCTTCAAAATTAACCAATTTATTTCTCAAAAATCCTGAAATACTTCAGTATGTAAAGTTCTTTATAAGGAAGAAATTTAAGCAATGAGATGATTTGACAAAAAGTGTTCTACACTTACATTTTGGATAAGTAATTTACAATGGCTCTGTTGATTCAATCTAATTTTAAGCAATTATTGTTATATACATATATATATACATATATATATAATTAGAATGTGAGTAAAAGCTGTTTTGCTTTTTAAATAAAAATCATGATTGGTGCACTAAAGAGATATCCTGGTAAAAAGCCATTTTGACATGAGATGAAAAAGTAGAGCTATAAATAATTTCATGGAAGAAAATTCTTAATTTAAATATATCCATCAAAACTACAACAGCTTACTGACAATTTAGATTAGTTATAATACTTCATGATTAATGTGTGATTATTCATTCAATAAATCTATACACATCACTCCTTCCATTTCATTACACTCATCAACATAAGTAACATTTTTATGTCATCTTGCAGCTATATAAATAACTACCTATAATTTTTAAAATTCAAAATTATTGATTTTTATTTCCAAAGTACTTCTCCCCTTTCATACAATCAAGATTTCCTGATAAAACAACAGAATTCGGAGCTTTTTTGATTAAAGTGGACAACAAGTCTATTTCAGGAAGGGCTTCCCTGCTGGCTCAGACGGTAAAGCATCTGTCTACAATGCGGGAGACCTGGGTTCGATCCCTGGGTTGGGAAGATCCACTGGAGAAGGAAATGGCAATCCACTCCAGTACTATTGCCTGGAAAATCCCATGGAGAGAGGAGCCTGAAGGAGTCTATCTCAGGAGAAGCAACAATTCCCAAGAGAACTGGATTGATCATGGGCTTTTGAGCTAACTTAGCTGCATTGCTAAAAGCTGACTTTTGCTCCTGTGCAGCAAAATTAACCTGAGTCAGGTCTGCCAAATCTTCCAGCATTAGCCTCAACAAATGTTACCAGAATCAGAAAGTCATGTAGAGAATCATGAAAGACATAAGCCCATCAAAATCCTGAATCTCAATATTTTCTAGAAAAATTTTGTTTTTTCATGCTGGAGTTCCAATGCAAATTTTAGTGTGAATGCATATATTTATGTGTGTGTGTAAAACTAAGTGTCTCCCTTTATTATTATTCGACAGTCTGCTGTTGTAATCTTCATAATGGTTGTGAAACTGGTGTGCAGTTTACCGGAAAGAAACAACAATGTCAAAAGAGCTTCCTCAAGGTAAGTCTTATTAGTGTTCTGGCAGAGTGTATATAAGAAATTATTTAGAGATTTTATCTAACATCCAAAAAAGATGTCGTCTTCATTATAGGGGACTGGAAAGCAAAAGTAGGAAGTCAAAAACTACTTGAAGTAACAGGCAAATATGGTCTTGTATAAAACAAGCAGGGCAAAGGCTAATAGAGTTTTGCAAGGAGAACACACTGGTCATAGCAAACACCCTCCTCAAACACACAAGAGAAGACTCTACTCGTGGACATCACCAGATGGTCAACACCGAAATCAGATTGATTATATTCTTTGCAGCCAAGATGGAGAAGCTTTATACAGTCAGCACAAACAAGACCGGGAGCTGACTGTGGCTCAGATCATGAACTCCTTATTGCCAAATTCAGACTTAAATTGAAGACAGTAGGGAAAACCACTAGACCATTCAGGTATGACCTAAATCAAATCCCTCACATATAGTGGAAGTGACAAATAGATTCAAGGGATTCGATCTGATAGACAGAGTGCCTGAAGAACATGGATAGAGGTTCATGACATTGTACAGGAGGCAGTGATCAAGACCATCTCCAAGAAAAAGAAATGCAAAAGGGCAAAATGGCTGTCTGAGGAGGCCTTACAAATAGCTGTAAATAGAAGAAAAGAGAAAGGCAAAAGATAAAAGGAAAGATAGACCCATTTGAATGCAGAGTTCCAAAGAATACAAGGAGAGATTTTAAAAAAAAAGACTTCCTCAGTGATTACTGCAAAGAAATAGAGGAAAACAATAGAGTGGGAAAGAGTAGAGATGTATTCAAGAAAATTAGAGATACCAAGGGAACAGTTCATGCAAAGATGAGCACAATAAAGAGCAGAAATTGTATGGACCTAACAGAAGCAGAAGAAATTAAGAAGAGGTGGCAAAAATACACAGAACAACCATACAAAAAAGATCTTCATAACCCAGATAATCATGATGGTGTGATCACTCACCTAGAGCTAGACATCCTGGAACATGAAGTCAAGAGGGCCTTAGGAAGCATCACTACAAACAAAGCTAGTGAAGGTGATGGAGTTCCAGTTGAGCTATTTCAAATCCTAAAAGATGATGCTGTGATAGTACTGTACTCAATATGTCAGCAAATCTGGAAAACTCCTCAGTGACCACAGGACTGGAAAACATCAGTTTTCATTCTAATCCCAAAGAAAGGCACTGCCAAAGAGTGTTAAAACTACCACACATTTGCACTCTTCACATGCTAACAAAGTAATGCTCAAAATTTTCCAAGTCAGGCTTCAGCAATACGTGAACCGTGAACTTCCAGATGTTCAAGCTGGACTTAGAAAAGGCAGAGGAACCAGAGATCAAATTGCCAATATTCACTGGATTATTGAAAAAGCAAGAGAATTCCAGAAAAACATCTAATTTTGATTTCTTGACTACAGCAAAATCTTTGACTGTGTGGATCACAACAAACTGAGGAAAATTCTTTAAGAGATGGGAATACCAGACCACTTGACCTGCCTCTTGAGAAATTTGTATGCAGGTCAAGAAGCAGCAGTTAGAACTGGTCATGGAACAACAGACTGGTTCCAGATCAGAAAAGGAATATGTCAAGGCTGTATGTTGTCACCTTGCTTATTTAACATATATACAGAGTACATCATGCAAAATGGGCTGGATGAAGCACCAGCTGGAACCAAGATTGCCGGGAGAAATATCAATAACCTCAGATATGCAGATGACCCCATCCTTATGGCAGAAAATGAAGAAGAACTAGAGAGCCTCTTGATGAAAGTGAAAGAGGAGAGTGAAAAAGTTGGCTTAAAGCTCAACATTCTGAAAACTAAGATCACGGCATTCCAGTCCCATCACGTCATGGCAAATAGTTGGGGAAACAATGGAAACAGTGACAGACTTTATTTTGGGGGGCTCCAAAATCATTGCAGATGGTTGCTGCAGCCATAAAATTAAAAGACACTTGCTCCTTGGGAGAAAAATTATGACCAACCTAGACAAAGACTTCCCTAGTGGCTCAGAGGTTAAAGCAGAGACATTACTTTGCAAACAAAGGTCCCTCTAGT
Organism: Capra hircus; assembly: GCF_001704415.2. NCBI lineage: Eukaryota > Metazoa > Chordata > Mammalia > Artiodactyla > Bovidae > Capra > Capra hircus. Next base: position 14,300,608 of record NC_030812.1, read on the forward strand.
CAAAGCCTTGCTTTTTCCAGTAGCCCCATGTATGGATGTGAGAGTTGGACTATGAAGAAAGCTGAGTGCCAAAGAATTGATGTTTTTGAACTGTAGTGTTGGATAAGACTCTTGAGAGTCCCTTGGACTGCAAGGAGATCCAACCAGTCAATCCTAAAGGAAATCAGTCCTAAATATTCATTGGAAGGACTGATGTTGAAGCTGAAACTCCAATACTTTGGCCACCTCATGCGAAGAGCTGACTCCTTTGAAAAAACCCTGATGCTGGGCAAGATTGAAGTCAGGAGAAGAAGGAGACGACAGAGGATAACATGGTTGGATGGCATTACTGACATAATGGACATGAGTTTGTATAGGTTCCAGGTGTTGGTGATGGACAGGGAAGCCTGGCGTGCTGCAGTCCATGGGGTCATAGACTCGGACATGACTGAGTGACTGAACTGAACTGAACTGAACATCTATCCTAACTCACTTTGAAAAAGCTGACCATCATTTACTTGTGGATAACTTTTTCAGGAACTAGAATATGCACTCAGCTGATACATGAGTAGAAACATGCAGTTCCTGTTCCTAAGTCCAGAGTGGGAATATACTTATATGAGACGCCATTACAAAATTTAGTGATAAATCATGAGTGTGGCGTGGTGCGGGACAGGCAAGGTACAATGGAGACATTGTCAACTTAGTGGGATAGAAAATATCTGAATTCACTTTTGATAAATGAATGGTGATTTACTAAGAAAATAAGGAAAAAGTCTTCCCTGGCAGGAACTATAAGAGCAATGATTGAAAAAAAAAAAAAAAAAACAGGGTTTGCATGACATATGTGATAATCAAAAACTAGTATTCTTGAAGTATAAACAACATTTGTAGAGCCAAGACATAAAATAGGATAAGAGGTCCTTAAGCCTAAGTCATCCTGAATGCTATGACATACAATTTAAATTTACTTTTGTAGATAATGGAAAGTCATTAAGAAATTTTGAGAAGAGTAGAACTGGAAGTAAAAACCAATCATAGGCTGATAAAAGTCCAGGAAAGGGGAGCACAAGGCAGATAAAATAAGGTAACAGGAGGGTGAAGTAAATAAAGACTTCAGTTATTATCTAGGCAGCTGCATGAGAAGAATTACAAGGATGAATGAGTCTGCCATGATTTTAAAGCTTCTGGCTTGTGATAGTAGGTGAGTTGTATGCTATTTAGTTACATAGAAAATAACAGATTTGAAGAATGCCAGTGTGTTTAGTTTTGAAGTAACTGATGGGCTTGATGAAATTTCCAAAAGAGATTTACACAAAAAAATGTTGGCTCTTAGGAGAGGAAAGAGATTGATTGTAATAAAGCTGTTGATGTATATGTAGCAATTAATGCCACAGGGTTAAATTCACTAACAATTTTACTCATCAATAATTTTTCATAATATCATGTTTATTAATTTTATATATTACTAAAGGAATAATGATGTGAAAATAAAACCTAAATCAACACAAAACTCATTTTTACAATACAATCTCTATGCAATTTATCATTCATCTAACACATGATATCTCATACACTGTCTCTTTCTCAACACATGCAAAGTCAGAAATATATAACAAATCATCTAAGCACTTCCCGGACTTATAGTAATTCATAGAGAGTATAACTATGTAGTTACACTCACAATATCTGACTTTTTGTAAACCACAAAGAGATGTTTTTGACCTGACCATCAGTTGTTAGGAAGCTATTATAGTGTTCCTAACGAATAACATTTTGGTCTTATAGTAATGCATGACATGGATATTGAAAAGAGAGCTCAGGCTAAAAGCATTTCTGTGGTTAAGAAAGAAGTTAGAGGTCAATTGAATACAATAGTAGTCAACTATTTTTTTTCCAACAACTAATTTTCATTTAATACTTGCTAGCCACCATTCTAAGCACTTTACATGTGTTGACTTATTTAATACTCACTACAATCCTATGAGATAAATACTATCATTGCTTCTATTTTATGGATAAATAACTGAAGTAAAGACAGGAATCAAATTTTGGACAGAATTTATACAATAGCAAACACCTTTTAAAGACTGATAGAGTACATTAAAATACTGCTGTAATCTGCTACGATGGATTTATGGTCACTCCTAGCCTTTTGATATACTCTGCTGTGTTCCATGTAGCAGCATCATACATATTTATAATAAAAACTTTATCATAAATGAAAAAACTTAATCCTTTTATGAATCCACATTGGTGAACCTAAAGAGAGGTGGGCAAGAAGTATATATCATTTTATTCTGTCATGTGAATGTAAGGTCAATAAAGACAGAGATTTTTGCCTATAATGATGTTGTGTTCACAGCACCTGGAACTAAATCACTAGCACTTTAAAAATGTCTTTAAGTTAACAAATGAATAAAAAAATTAATTAAGCCATAATGGTCTAAAATATGGGACAATAGTCTATTTAATTGAAGAACATATATTGGCAAACACAAGGTTTTTTTAAGAGATTACTGTAGAAAATTTGTTTAATATTATCAAGTGGTTAGAAAAAATTAATACAATTTATTTGGCATATACCCCAAAATTAATGAAAGACTATCATTTATAATTTTAATATAGGGGCTTGATTTCCTACTCTTCTTTTAAAATAACTTTATAATTGTTATAATATACACAAATAGGAAAATGTGTACGTCAAGGCTGTATATTGTCACCCTGCATATTCAACTTCTATGCAGAGTACATCATGAGAAACGCTGCCTGGAAAAAGCACAGGCTGGAATCAAGATTGCCAGGAGAAATATCAATAACCTCAGATATGTAAATGATACCACCCTTATGCCAGAAAGTGAAGAGGAACCAAAAAGCCTCTTGATGAAAGTGAAAGTGGAGAGTGAAAAAGTTGGCTTAAAGCTCAACATTCAGAAAACTAATATCATGGCATCTGGTCCCATCACTTCATGGGAAATAGGTAGGAAAACAGTGGAAACAGTGTCAGGCTTTATTTTGGGGGGCTCCAAAATCACTGCAGATGGTGATTGCAGCCATGAAATTAAAAGATGCTTACTCCTTAGAAGGAAAGTTATGATCAACCTAGATAGCATATTGAAAAGCAGATATTACTTTGCCAAAAAAGGTCTGTCTAGTAAAGGCTATGGTTTTTCCTGTGATCATGTATGGATGTGAGAATTGGACTGTGAAGAAAGCTGGGCACCGAAGAATTGATGCTTTTGAACTGTGGTGTTGGAAAAGACTCTTGAGAGTCCCTTGGACTGCAAGGAGATCCAACCAGTCCATCCTAAAGGAGATCAGTCCTGGGTGTTCTTTGGAAGAAATGATGCTAAAGCTGAAACTCCAATACTTTGGCCACCTCATGCGAAGAGTTGACTTATTGGAAAAGACCCTGATGCTGGGAGGGTTTGGGGGCAGGAGGAGAAGGGGACGACAGAGGATGAGATGGCTGGATGGCATCACTGACTCGATGGACATGAGTCTGAGTGAACTCCAGGAGTTGGTGATGGACAGGAAGGCCTGGCGTGCTGTGATTCATGGGGTCACAAAGAGTCAGACATGACTGAGTGAACACTTTTAAAGGATAAAAAAGGATAAAAACAAAATTGAAAAAAAAAATTATAATATATCATCCAGAAATAACTACTGCTAAACATGCTGAGTTTGAATATCTAATATCCACTCTATGATGTTTTTCGATTTCAATTTTAAAACTTGCACTATGTATATTGTTTTATTATCTTCTTTCTTCTATTAAGAATATACTATCAGAATTTCCCCATACCATTAAATATTATTTGAAAACTTTAGTTTTAGGGATCCACATCATTCCATTCTCTGAATATATCACAATAAATCTGACTTTTGTGATTTCTAGCATTTTATTTTGCTGATTTTTGTAAGTAGTACTGTATAGACATCTTACATGAAATACTTGAGCATATTTCTAATTGTATTTAACAGTGAATTAGGAAAGCTTAGGTTTAAGAGGTTAGAGATGATTTCATTGTTAGAGCTTTAAGAATGTTAAATTATAATACAAAAAGACGTGTGTATGATGTTTATCTATTAAGAGTGAATTGCATTATTTTATATAAATATCATCAGGTATAATTTCTGTGCTTTATTTCTGCCATTATTTGGTATTTATAGAGACGTCTACTATGGATCAAGCAAATTGCTTATCATAAGACAGAAAATTAAATAGCAATTATGTGAAAGGCTTTCATATATTTATTATCCTTATCTATGCATGCTTAAAATTAAGAAACTATTGATTTATCAAAGTGTTTTAAATAAAATTGGATCATTATTTTAAAAAGAATAAATACATAGATTTGAAATCTATCATTATTTTTCAGTTGAAATGACTATCAATTCACTAACCATAGCATAACATAGGTTTCAATGTCATGTATTAATAAAATTGCCCACTTCTCTCAAATGTTCTCTAATTTAATATGTTTTCCTTTAATCAGCAAAATAATTACAGGCTCTATTGGTACAACCTAGAGTAACAGGCATTAATACTTACAAAACTTAAGTAAATAGAAGTTGATGATGATGATCAAATATTATTATTCTATTAAGAGTAATAAATCTCCACTGCTGCTGCTAAGTCGCTTCAGTCGTGTCCGACTCTGTGTGACCCCATAGACAGCAGCCCACCAGGCTCCTCAATCCCTGGGATTCTCCAGGCAAGAACACTGGAGTGGGTTGCCATTTCCTTCTCCAATGCATGAAAGTGAAAAGTGAAACTGAAGTCACTCAGTCGTGCCCGACTCTTAGCGACCCCATGGACTGCAGTCAACCAGGCTCCTCTGTCCATGGGATTTTCCAGGCAAGAGTACTGGAGTGGGTTGCCATTGCCTTCTCCGACTAAGACGTTTAAATTCTCTCTCATAACTGCTTGTTTACATTTAACTTTATACTGTTAAAATAAGTTAGGCATGATTTTTGACCCAAAATCAAATGTTACAACTGAACAAGCTTGCAAAAATCAGGATATCTTACCTCACAAATTTATGTAAAACCAAATAGCTTCCCATATAGATGGCAGAGATGACAATTTTACAGAGAACCTTTAAGAATAAACCCATTTATAAATTCTCATGTAAAATTCAACTGAATATTAATGTCTTCACATTCTTTAAATTTAAAAGCAACAGTTGTATTCACATTTTTACATGAAATCATGATAAAATCAGACAAGATTTCATCTTAGGAAATATTGTATGCATTCTAGGCACAAGTTTTTACACTTGGAGCGGCAAGCAGAGATCTTTTTGCATGACAGGAAAATTAAAGTCTGTTTTGTAACACTCAACTGATATCTAAAGTATTATTTTCTATTCCATTTGCCTGGTTTCTTATCTCTTCAGTTGTGTGGAGCATTTTGAGAACTACTTATATGAATAATTTAATACTGACCCATAAGTCATCTACCATTGAACACTTTTATCAGACATGTACCTGACTCGGTGTAAATTATTAGTTCTCACAAATGTCTGGCATAAAATGACCTTTTCAGTTTTTTAATATTGAAACTGTGAGAACTGAGGACATTGTAGCAAGGAAAGAAAAGGGAAAAAAAAGGACTTTAAGAAAAATACATAATAAACCTGAACCAAAATTCAGTCAAATTAAATAATTATTTCAAAGACAATAGAAACAATAAAAGCATCACTACTTTGTATTTCTGGTAAAGTATCCATCGAATGTTGTTATAACTTTGAATTCTACACAAGTTTCCCAAGTGTGCTCTATGGACTATTAAAGCAGAGGTGTAGTGGTTAATATAGTAAAACAAAAATAAAGGAGAGATTGTTGAAGTTCTGTAGCCAAATAACTTGGGGGAAATATACAGAATGTTGGGGCTTCTCTTGCGGCTCAGCGGTCAAGAATCCAACTGCAGGGCAGGAGGCGCAGGAGATGGGGGTTCGATCCCTGGGCCGGAAAAATCCCCTGAAGGAGAGTGTTCTTGACTCCAGTGTTCTTGACTGGAGAATCCCCATGGAATAAGGAGCCTGGTGGGCTACAGCCCACAGGGTTGCAAAGAGTCTAACACAACTGAGTGACTTAGCATACGTGCACACATACAGAATGTTACAACTTCAGTTGCTTTCGTTCTATAGTTTATTATCTTAGAGTACTGTGCCCAATATACTTATAGTACAGTACCCAATATGCCATAGGTACTGTAAATTCTTAGGATATTTGTATCAGTTATTTTGTGATGTATAATAAGCCATCCCCAAATTTTTAATCTATGAAGTTTTGAGCAGCTCTGATGACTGGGCCAGGCTCCACTGACCTCTGGCTTCACTCTTGCTTCTCTCATCAGTAAGCAGTTTCAGTGGGGCCCGGATAGTCTACTGTCCTTAGCTGGAGCAACTTGGCTCTGCTTCACATGGTCTTTCACCCTCCAGCAGGCTAGCCTGAGCTCATTCTGCTACCAGAAGCAGAGAAGGGAAGCATGCCAACCTCCCGAACCTACACTTAAGAATGACAAACATCACTTTCACTGTATCCTCTGGGCCATGGCAAGCCACAGGTGCAGCACAAATGTAAGGAGGAGCAAACTAGATTCCACCTTTTGATAAAAACACCTCTTACAAGTTATACTACAAAGGATGTGCACAAAAAGAAAATTGGAGTATGGAGAATCATACTGTAACCAATCTGCCATAGAGTTTGACCACAGAATCCTTTTTTTTTTTTTTTTTACATAATATCTTTCAAGATTGAATTTGTAATTCATGTCTCAGAAATACTAACATATAAAGATTTTATCATCCATCTCATTCAACATATATTAATTGAGCACTATTTGAGTCCAGTTAGCAACTAAACTTTTGGTACACAAAGTAAGTTGAGAGCATGTTCTTTATCTACAAGGTAATTCAGTGAAGATTTCAATGGTTTCCCAGGTAGGTGGAGACAACTATTGCATTGGTGTTTTCCAATAAACTGCGCTTAGTGTTATTTACACTCCTGTGTTCCTCTTCACTGCTGACTCTCTGTTTGGCCATGTAATTTGCATACCAGTGGAAAATTAGTGGGTGTGAGGCAAGCAGAAGCTTGATAAGTGCTTGCACAGGCAGTTTGTCCTCTTGGAATAGTAGCTATTGCATCTCAGAGATCACAATCTATGAGAAAACTCAAGCTTACCACATGGAAAAGCCAGCGGATAAGAATCAAGAAATGGAATGGATATCCAGATCCAAGATCCCAGATATATGGTCCCAGTCAACCTACTTTATTCAACTCCAGCCATTCAAACTACAACAGTTTAGGCTGGGGATATTATGGAACTAATATCAGCTGTCTTCACTTTCCTCGCCTGAAATTCTGATCCACAGAATTATGAACAAATTGTTTCTTATTTTAAGTTTGGGATGGTATGCTATGTAGATAACTGTAAGAGATATAGATAACTGTAAGAGAAATACCTGAAGAGCAGTTGCTCCTATAACAAAAAACTAAATCCAATATTGGCCTTGACTCTTGAAAGCAGGCGAAAGTTTACATAAGGATGGCATTTCTTATGGAAAACAAAGAGAGACTCAGTGCAGTTCAGTTCACTTCAGTCGCTCAGTCGTGTCCAACTCTTTGCGACCCCATGTACTGTAGCACACTGGGTTTCCCTGTCCTTCACTGTCTCCAGAGTTTGCTCAAACTCATGCCCATTGAGTCAATGATGCTATCCAACCATCTCATCCTCTGTTGCCCCCTTCTCCTCCTGCCTTCAATCTTTCCCAGCATCAGGGTCTTTTCCAGTGGGTCGGGTCTTTGCATCAGGTAGCCAAAGTATTGGAACTTCAGCTTCAGCATCAGCCCTTCCAATGAATGTTCAAGGTTGATTTCCTTTAGGATTGACTGGCTTGATTTCCTTGCTGTCTAAGTGATTGCTATGTGCTATACTTTTTTAATATCAATATGTGCTTGAGTTTTCCTATTACTATCTCATCATTAAATAACAAATATATATAGGCAGAAAACTTCTCTTTTTAATTCATAGATATCTAAATTAGGCAGAGTCATACCTGAGCAGCTGCATCCAAAGAACTGTGTCTAAGGATCCTTATTTGCACTTGATCCTAATTCAGATGACAAAAACCTATCTAAATCTGATAGCACAAGGAAATACAATATTGAGGATCCTGGGAGGAGCAAAGTGTTCTTTGCATATGGAAGAGCTATGAATTATTAGACATCAAAAGTTGGACTGAGGTAAACAGTTACATTAGTTCCTGCCACAAGCCCATGCTTTTCAATATTCACACCCTAATATCATCTCCTCCCACTCTAGGTGACTCTAGAATCAGCTGTGCATCTTGCTTTGGCCAATGGAACATCAGAATGATATTTGATAGGCACCGACACATTGGTTTAGTGCCCATACAGCACACCCTCTTTGGACTCTTGAGACCACCGTTTTATTGGAAAGCACAAGCTAGCTATGTGGAGAAGTCATCTGGGGGAGAACTGAATAATCCAGTTAATCTCAACAACTGAATCTCCAGACATCTGGCATCAGCCTGAACTCAATCAATCAGTAAACCTCAGTTTGTTCGAGGCAGCCCAACTGAGATCCCAACATCATGGAATAAGAAGGGTAATTTGCACTGTTCCCTGCTCCATTTCTGACTATAGAACCATGGACCAAGTTGTTACTGTAAGTCACTAAGTTTGGGGATTGTTGTTACAGAGAAGCAGATAACGACAGCGTATGCTGCAGGCTGGTGGAAGAGTGAACATCATTGAGGAATCAAATGACTCAACAAGTATCAGCAGGCCCAACAGGAACATTACATAATGAAGAGTGTTGCTGCCTCGCAGAGATGAAAAGTAGATGATAAATGGATAGGTAGAGAGATAGATGATAGATAGCCATTGGTATCTTCCTCTTATTGAGATAATTGGATAATTGAAAACTATCTCTATGACACAGAGATTAAATTCTTCAAGTGCGCCTAGCCCACCAGGTTATTTCACATTAAGTTATAAAATTTAATAACATTCTTATTTGTTAAGTATAGCCTTTATAAAATCTAGACAGTCATTTTATAAGCAAGTTATATATGCCTGCTTTTATTTTAGTTGGGCTTCCCTGGTGGCTCAGCTGGTAAAGAATCTGCCTGCAATGTGGGAGACCTGGATTTGATCCCTGGGTTGTTCCCAACCCTGGAGAAGTATTCTGGCCCGGAGAATTCCATGGACTGTAGAGTCCATGGGGTCTCAAAGTCAGATACAACTGAGCAACTTTTACCTTATTTCAGGTAGTTTTACAATCTTAAAATAATTTAATGAAAATTGGCAAATTAAAGGAGATGGTCTTATTCTAAAGAAATAGATGTAAAGAGGGACTACACTAGAAAGGAAACTTTCCAACAAATTTAATGTTAAGAACACCTATTATATGGAAGGCACAGCACTTATAATTTTGATATTCTAAATTGCACCTAAACCTATCTCAATCTGAGAACATGTTAATATGAAATATTATGTGTGTAACAAGTTATTGTTTAGTTGCTAAGTCATGTCTGACTTGCAACCCCATGGACTGTAGGCCATTAGGTCCCTTCTGTTCGTGAGATTGCCCATGCAAGAATACTGGAGTGGGTTGCCATTTCCTTCTCCAAGGGATCGGCCCAAACCAGGGATTGAACCCATGTCTCCTGCATTGGCAGGCACATTCTTTACCACTGAGTCACCAGGGAAGCCTGCTAATAAGGAGCTCATCTAATAAATAATTACTAAAAATTCCCACGAGTTTTAAAGTGTTCCATGATTTTATATTTTCTATTTCTTGAAAAAGTAACATTAAATTTTAATATTTTTATCTTTATAAATTACTATTAACCTATATATACTTATTAAATGATACCCCTGTAATACAAGGGAGGAAACACATTAAACATGTTTTCACTGAATACAAATTAGAAATCTTCATGTATAAAGTGTTGAATAAATATAAATAAAATAAGTAAGTAAATAAGTTATATAATATTTCTGTATTCTATGCTGATTGAAGGGAGGTTTGTGTATGTTTATTTGTTTGTTTACTTGAAACAGTTCTATGAAAAATTAGTTTAAGAGCAAGAACATTAGAGATCAACCTGCCAAGGTTCAGATACTCACTCTGTCACTTCATAACTGTATGATCTATGTCTCTGACCCCACAGTGTTAAAATGGAGACAATATTAAAGGCTTTTTCAGAGCATTGAATGAGCATTAAATAAGGTAATACACTTAGGCTGTCAGAGCAATAATACCAGAAACAATATCATACATGATACCTAAGTGTAAGTTATTGTTATTTTTATCAGTTTAGTTGCTAAATTTCTCTTCAATTTTGGTAAATTGCCCATCCACATCATTTGAACCCCTCTGGGATTACTATTAATACTAATTTCTCTAAAAGGAAAATGAAACTGAAGCTTATTTACTTCCAGAAAATCTTTTAACAGCTTTACTCTTAGAAATAATACATTGATTGATTTGATCATTATAGCCACCCCATGAAGCAGAAACTATAATCAGCCTCACTTTAGAAATACAAAAGCAAAGCTTCAAACAGTTCAGAGGCTGCCCAAGATGTGCCTCTAGTAAATGATGAAGTCAGAACTCAAAGTGTTAGCGCTCCAGAACCTGCAGTCTTAATTATTATATTAACTTACCTCTGAATTACATGATTTCCAATTTTTTTCCATCTAAAATTGGATCCTATGAAAATTACTGCCTATAGCAGTCTTCTTTCAACATCTTTATCTTTGCATAAAAGACAGAGAAAGAAAGCAAGAGTGCCTGAAAGAATCAAGGGAAAATCATATTGGTGAGAGAGACAGGAGTAAAGAACGAAGAGGTACATAAACCAGTGCAGTGAGCACCTGTATTGTTCTGGGAACTGTGAACACAGGAATGAAAGAAAAAAAAAAAAAAACCTGACACTGAGAAGTTCTTTGCCGGTGTGGAGTTTGCAATGATTCCAGAGAAGTCTTATAATGAAATAATGACAAAATTAAAGAATCAATACAAGTTAAATAAGTGATAAGAAGATAAACCAGCAGAAAGGGAACTAAGATATGCCACCCCAAAATATGCCACTTTGGTATATTGATTATTTTGAGCTAAAAGCAGTTGAGAAACAGCAGATATAGGAAAATCTCTCCATCTTTCCCCTCTCTGCCTAAAAGCAGGACATAAATTTCCCATGAAAAATGTGCCCTTCCTGTATCAAGAGAAGAGAGCACTCTTATCACTGGAGACAAAGAATCAATGTCAAGTTGATTCTGCATAAGCAAACATTTCTAAAATAACACTTATCTTCCATTAGTTCCCTCCATGTATTTCCTAGTCACTTTCCCACACTTTATTGGCTCTGGAAGCCCAAATACCTTTTCTTCTGTCTAGTCGCTTCTCTACAAGTTAGCACTCTCTGTTTAAAATCATGCATAAGCTGTCAGCTTGTCATCCGTCAGTTTAATTTGCAGGTCCCAGTGACTTAACCTAAAAAGGTAGAGGAAAAGTGTCTCTTTCCTTACAAGAGGAATGACATAGAGAAATCAGGACATGCTATTTTGGAGACTGCACCAAACAAAGCCTCTCTGAATAAACATCATTTGTATTAAGACTTGAGAAACTAAAAAGGTAGAGGGGACAACAAAAGCTGTGGCCTAAGTGAAGGGAACGGTGATCTGTTCAAAGCACGGAACAAGGAGTCTATTGTGGATAGTGGATAGTGAGCAAAGGTGAGAGAGGAAGATGAGGTTCTACAAGACAGAGACCCAGCTCAGGACTTGTGTGCCAGGCTAAGGAATTTAGAGTTTATTCTATTAATAGGTAAAACAGAAAGCCATTAAATATCTTTTTTTTTAAATTTTTATTTTACTTTATTTTACTTTACAATACTGTATTGGTTTTGCCATACATTGACATGAATCCACCACAGGTGTACATGCGTTCCCAAACATTGAATATCTTTAAGCTGAGATTCCATTTGATAAAAGAATATTTTGTGTCATTCATTCATGGAGGTCACCAGGCGTATCTTCCTGTGACAGAAATGCAAACCAGTACATGGAATCATGTTTGTTGTCTATTTTGTTAAGTGTTGAAAGGAAGCTTCTTATTGAAACAGATCTAAGGGTCCAACGTAATATAAAATACATCTTCTGCATATCTTTAGGCCTTCAGTGGCCACTCAAACTTGTTATTAAACCTTGAATTTATTCTCTTCCGGAACTATTTTCTTTTCCTTCTGTTTAAAATTGTAACCAAACATGGTTTAGTCTTAATGATTTTAAAATGTAACAAGTGTAGCAAATGTGAAAATTACACTTGAGACATTTTTTATTAGCAAATAGTAGATATTTATACCATTACAGAGTGTGGCTTTTAAGGTTGAATTAATAACAGATTGAAGCAATTAGAATAAAGATAGAAATCATAAACTCATAAGGATTTTATTAAATCTCTATAACCCTTTAACTATACTTTGTTCTTTCTTGCTAATTAGCAAGCAACTGGGACATAAAAATGAAGGATTTTTCTCTGAGCCACTGTGGTCCCTCTGAAGTTGCTTCAAAATCTGAATAGTTCAGAAGCAAACCAAAGTAGCTTTCAGTTAACTTTCCTATAAGGGTCTTTCCTGAGGGGGTATTTAGAGGTGTGCCATAATATTTGATTCTAATGCTAAAAAGAAGTTATTTGATTTGCCCAAGGTCATCAATTGTCACTATAAGAACAGAGAAAAAATCCAGCTCTTTACATCACTTACAGCATCAATTATTTATATCACTTTTTGTTGGAAATTTTATGCTGGAAAGCATAACAAAGCCTCCTGTTAGGTAAGTGAGTCTTCCTCTGTTTTAAATGAGATATAATTAACATACATTAGTTTTGGGTGTATAAATGTAATAACTCGGTATTTGTTTATAAATTGCAGACTGATCACCATGATCTGTCTAGTTAAAACCCATCACCATACATAGTTACAGTACTGAATTTTTACTTTTTACATGACTCTCTATGCAGATTTTGGTGTGCTCCCCAGTGTAGTGTGCTAGAATGAGCACAATGGGTGAGGACAGATAATCAGACTTTTTATCATCTCAGCTACAATCACTAGCTCTTCCACTTACTGTTGCAACAGAACCTATCATCCTGATGTTCAGTGACTTAAAACAACAGCAATTCTTATAATACTATCACTCCAGTTTCTGAAGGTTGATGGAATCCTCTTTGAGAATTTCTTACACAGTTGCTCTCAGATTGTAGCTGAGAATGGAGTCCTCTCAAATGCGTCTTCACTTCACACGTCTGTTGACTGATGCTAGCTGGGGGCCATAATGTCCACAGGAGGCCTTTTCACAGGGCTTGAGCCGCCTCACAGCATAGTAGCTTTTACAGCCTAACTTCAGAAGTCACATAGCTTTAATTCCAGTCTAGTCAAGGGCCTGCCCAGCTGGGGGAGTGAGCATGGACACTCGCAGCCCAGTGGGAAGAATGTCAATGTCACCGCAAGAAGGGCATCTGGGACTGGACAGGGTGTTCCCGCCACCCTGGAGAATGAACTGTGCATGATAGCTATACTATCTAAATCAAGTTTCTGAATCCCTCTGTGCTTCCACTCTTCCTTCTATAAAATGGAAACTGCTTGACTTATTCTATGTGGGATTATGAAATTCAGATATTAGGATGTACAAGAAAAGATCAACTCTCAAGCACAATAACTGAAAGATGTTACTGGGATATAAATATTCTTTAACTTATGTGACAAGGAGGAGAGAACAGAAGTGTTAGATTCCAACTAATTGTCTAGAATTACTTCTAGCTTGGCAATGAATTGCCCATACAAGATATGCAATCAAGTCAATATTAAAACAAAAACTCAAGCCCTATAAAGCCAATTCCCAAAATTCTGTACAAGTACACACTTGAAAATGAATTGTCATAAGACTTAAAATGCTTTATTTATGATAATGTAATGGTTCAACGTGCAGTGCAATTGTCAAAATATTGAGAGCTTTGAATTTTAATTTTTCTAATGAAATACTTGGTGCTTATGTATATAAATTTTCTGTGCTTCAGTTGTCTTCATCAGTAAAACTAAAATACTTTTTAATATGTACTATGTTAAATGATCAATTAGATAAAAGTTTAAAATAATACCAACATTAGTAGTGAATATCAGTCAGTTCAGTTCAGTTCAGTCGCTCAGTCATGTCCGACTCTGCGACCCCATGAACCGCAGCGTGCCAGGCCTCGCTGTCCATCACCAACTCCCGGAGTTCACTCAAACTCATGTCCATCGAGTCAGTGATGCCATCCAGCCATCTCATCCTCTGTCGTCCCCTTCTCCCCCTGCCCCCAATCCCTCCCAGCATCAGAGTCTTCTCCAATGAGTCAGCTCTTCGCATGAGGTGGCCAAAGTATTGGAGTTTCAGCTTTAGCATCAGTCCTTCCAATGAACACCCAGGACTGATCTCTTTTCGGCTGGACTGGTTGGATCTCCTTGCAGTCCAAGGGACTCTCAAGAGTCTTCTCCAACACCACAGTTCAAAAGCATCAATTCTTCGGCACTCAGCTTTCTTCATAGTCCAACTCTCACATCCATACATGACCACTGGAAAAACCATGGCCTTGACTAGACAGACCTTTGGTGGCAAAGTAACATCTCTGCTTTTAAATATGCTATTTAGGTTGGTCATAACTTTCCTTCCAAGGAGCAAGCGTCTTTTATTATTTATTTATTTTTACTTTATTTTACTTTACAATATTGTATTGGTTTTGCCATACATCAGCACGAATCCACCACAGGTGTACACATGTTCCCAATCCTGAACGCCCCTCCCACCTCCCTCCCCTTACCATCTCTGTGGGTCATCCCAGTGCACCAGCCCCAAGCATCCTGTATCCTGCATCAAACCTAGACTGGCATGGCTGCAATCACCATCTGCAGTGATTTAAGAGCCCAAAAAATAAAGTCTGACACTGTTTCCACTGTTTCCCCATCTATTTCCCATGAAGTGATGGGACCAGTTGCCATGATCTTTGTTTTCTGAATGTTGAGCTTTAAGCCAACATTTCCACTCTCTTCTTTCACCTTCATCAAGAGGCTTTTTAGTTCCTCTTCACTTTCTGCCATAAGGGTGGTGTCATCTGCATATCTGAGGTTATTATATTTTTCCCGGCAATCTTGATTCAGTACTATTGGAATTTGAATCTCAGTTAGGTTTGATTGTATCATATAGAAAGCATGAAATAATGACCAAATTTACCCCCTCCAAATATCCTAATTATTTAAGCATATCACGGGTCTTATATTTGGCTTCTTTCTTTGCCTATGAATCCTGATGATAACCCTATTTAGTTCTAGCTGTCACTAAAGATGTTTTCTAATGATTCATATGCAGAAAAAATAACAAATGTTATTTAACTAAGAAACTCAGAGAGTAGGATCATGGAGCAATATGAGTGTACTTGCCTAAGAAAATAAACTGAAGACTATATATATAGTTCATTAATTAACTGCCATTATTTTAGTGAGCAGTAGAAAGAAAAGAATTAATATTATTTAAAAATAAAATTCAAACAATTATAATTTTAAAAGTAATTTTGATGAGCTATAAAGTGATTTATTTTTCTACCTAAAAAGTAAGTACAAATCTTTCTAAAATGAGGATATTACATATTCTGTCACTTTTGTCAACTAAAATTTATACAAGCAATACAAACTTTAAAGATTTGGGGGAATGCAAGTGATACAGTGGAGTGTGATTAAAGGCAGCAATTTTCACAGTTATCTAAAAATATCACCCTTCGCCAACAGTGATTCATTTAAAAAATATTTACTGGGTACAATAGTTTTTATGTGCGTGACATTTCCTTAGATCTAAGGAGGCAAAAATAGAAGAGATACAAGCATGGTCCTTAAAGGTCTTGAAATAAAGTAACATGATGAATTTCTATAAAGTAATCATGTGATTTAATTGTATAATCGCATTTTCAATCTTTGTCCTATGGCAGGGGCTAGTTTGCTGTTGGTGTTGTTGTGATGTGTTGCACAGTCGTTTCAAACTCTGTAATTCCATGGACTGCAGCCTGCCCAGCCCTTCTGTCCATGGAATTCTGCAGACAAGGATACTGGAGTGGGTTGCCATTTCCTGGGGGATGGTCCCAACCCAGGGATTGAACCTGGGTCTCCTTCATTGCAGGCAGAGTCTTTACCATCTGAGACACCAGGGAAGACTACTCTTTGTCAAACTGGTTGCATGTTCTTTTTGGATCTACAATAATCTGCAACTTCGTCAGTTCCATTTGCAGCTACAGGTGGTGTGGTCTCGTGTCTGAGTTTTAGTCAGGGCAATAATAGTGACTGTGGAATGTGCTTCAGGACTAGCCCATGGACTTCCTAGGACACTCTTTGTGACCATCCGCCACACACCTGTTTGATACAGAAAAACAATGAAACCTTTAAAGGTAGGTGAAGATGATGTCAAACCCAGGAAGTGACCAGGATTATCTTAATGTTTTCCCTTAGTTTGACTGGGAACATTCTTTAAGATTTTTTAAATTTTTATTTATTTATTTTTATTTTTGGTTATGCTGCGCTTTCATTGCTACACATGGGCTTTCTCTAGTTGCTGCAAGCAGGGACTACTCTCCATTGCAGTGCATGGGCTTCAGCAGTTGAACCACATGGGCTCAGTAGTTGTGGTTTATAGGTTCTAGAGAGCAGGCTTAGTAGCTGTGGTGCTCAGGCTTACCTGCTCCATGATGTGTGGAATCTTCCTGGACCAGGGATTGAACCCATGTCCCCTGCATTGACAGGCAGATTCTTACCCACTGTACCGCCTGGGAAGTTCAGCTTGACTAAACTTATTTAAACATGTTTCTTCTTGACTATAGACATCTTGCCTTCCCTTTCTTACAGCATTTACTTTAGAATGTTTACAGTCCAATATCTCTTCACTAGCCGACCTAGTCCCCCACCTTTTGTTTCAGTCTCCTTGAATCCAATCTCTCCTTCCTATTATAATACTCTTGACCTTATTGCCATAGACCACTATTCAGTCTCTTCCTTGCCAGTTTAACTTTTTCTGGTGCATTTTCTTTTGACATAGGAAAACTAAATTTCTATACCACTTCATGGACTCCAACACAAGCTATACAGTAATACCTGTTTTGGATTTATTATAAGTGAAAAATCAATTATCTTTACTGAACTGTGAAATTTGGAATTTGTTGCTTAGAAAAATTATCTTTCCCTTAATTAATACAACCCCACAATAATATAAGCTTCTGAGGACAACAATCCCTTTTTTTCTTATTCACCACTGATTTCCTATAGTTGTGAGAACCCAGAAGAAGGGACAAGATCTAATTAGGGTGGTTCAGGGTACTCTTCATATAAGATAATGTTTATCTGAAACCTTAGTGAGAAGAAATTGTCAGGGTTGATGCTATCTGAAGAGTGATCAACAAATATGAAACTCTAGCCATAGAAGTAAGCATAATATGAAGAACCTAGTCTTTAGCTATAATTAGGTTATGTAAAGGCAAGAAGTTTGCAGTAATATTATATGAATAAATAGGGTATGGATTTTAATATCAGAATCTGTCACTGAGTGATGAATTTTAAGGTTCTGAAGGGGTTTACTTCAGACCAAGAATGAGAGAAAAGAGGAAAGATTCGGACAACATGAAAGTCAAAGGACTGAACAAATCCTTGAGGCTATTTGGGAACTTAATTTAAAACTCTGAAGAAATAATTAGGCCAGAAGCAAATACCAAAGCCAAGCTTACAGAGCCAAGAATATATGAATCACAGTTGTTAGCCAGAAGAATGTAGCTGGTTACTGCAGCAGTCCAGTGGAAGTCTGCTGCTGCTGCTAAGTCGTTTCAGTCCTGTCCGACTCTGTGCGACCCCATAGACGGCAGCCCACCAGGCTTCTCTGTTCCTGGGATTCTCCAGGCAAGAACACTGGAGTGGGTTGCCATTTCCTTCTCCAATGCAGGAAAGTGAAAAGTGAAAGTGAAGCTGCTCAGTCGTGTCTGTCTCTTAGTGACCACATGGACTGCAGCCTACCAGGCTCCTCCATCCATGGGATTTTCCAGGCAAGAGTACTGGAGTGGGGTGCCATTGCCTTCGCCAGTGGAAGTCTAAAACACCAAAACCTGGGGCATTACGGCAGAAGAATTTAACCTTTTAAATGAAATCTATAGAATTCTGTAATAAACAGATTTTCAGAAACTGTATAGAGGAAAGTCCACTGGGCTTTGGTTAATGGCTTCTGGTCTAATCAAATAAAAGATAATGTAGTCATTCACTGAAAGTAGATAAAAAGGGAGCAACTATTTTTGAGTTGTTGTTCAACTGTTGTTCAGTCGCTAAGTTATGTCCAACTCTCTGCAGTGCAATGAACTGTAGCATGCCAGGCTTCCCTGTCCTTCACTATCTCCCAGAATTTGCTCAAACTCATGTCTACTGAATTGGTGATGCCATCCAACCATCTCATCAGATCATTTAGGATAAAATGAATTTTGAAATATGTGTGGGGTATCCAGGTGAAGATCAAATCTTCTTAATTTGTCTGAAACTTGGATCATCAAGTGTATACCGCATAAAGGTTTCAAAAAGAACATGAAAGTTGTATTCTGCTGAAAGTTATGAAGTTTGGAAGTTTTTTGATGATGAAATAGGGGTGTAGAGCACACAGAAGATTATTAAGGAGGTTATCAGTTGCGAAGAAGTCAGTGACAGAGTGAGAGAGCAAAAGCAAAAACTCTGAACTTCAATGAGAAAGAACCAATGACTGCAGGTCCTTGAAGGGTTATGGAAATTTGTTTTAGATAAAAGTAAGTCATGTACTAGACGGGCTTCCCATCTGGCACCAGTGATAAAGAATCCATCTGTCAATGCAGGAGACGTGAGAGACATGGGTTTGATACCTGGGTCAGCAAGATCCCCTGGAGAAGAAAATGGCAACCCACTTCAGTATTTCACCTGGGAAATCCCATGGATAGAGGCAGTGGTGGGCTATAGTCCATGGGTCACAAGCAGTCCGACACAACTAAGCATGCGTGTACACAGGCACTCCGCCAGCTTGGATGCAGTGACACCTACTTGTGTGGCTAGTGTAATGAGGAACTTAGCCCAGATCGTTACCCTTTTCACTGTCCCAAACTAACCTCAACAAAGTTACATGCGGGATTAGCCCAAGTTGAAAAATTAATTATAATATTTGAAGTAGGATGTATGAGATTCCTGCAATCAACAGCAGGTAATAAATAGATTTTGACTGAATAAAGCAAAAAATATATATATTTTTTATTAACAGGGAATTTAAGGGCAGTTGATATTGGAGCACCAGCTATCTGAACCACAAAACAGTCACCAGTGATCAATACAAAAGTTATTTCCCATGCTTGAATATGTATTAAGAATGGACATGGGATGTAGTAAGTTGGGTGGTCATTGAACAAGGAGAGTACACACTTGACTATTGTTAAGTTTGTTAATTAATAGTTGCTCTCATTTTGATGTGTTTTCCTAAAATTTAAAGAAAAAAATTTTCCTAATTTTTAAAACTATTTCAGGGAGATCATCAAACAATGAGCTATCTATAAAATTTTATCAGTGCTCTTTTACTACATCCATTATATATGCTTCCAACTAAAGATTATTTTCCTTTTTCCATTATTAATGAACAACCAAAACTTTGAGCACTGTATGTGAACTATAAGATTCTCAAGCATTACATCTTAAGAGAATAGAATATTTATTGGCCTATATAGAACTGCATATAACTTGTTTGAAGTTTAAACTGGAAAAATAGTAAGAATATTTTGGAGCCTTAATCATCACAACATCTTGTCAATAAATAGCTCTCTTTCTCTCTTTAAAGCCATCTATTGTTCTTCATTCAAGTGAAACAGTTTAAAGCAAAGTAAAGCACAAAGTATACGCACTAGAAACTGTTCCACATTACAATGGGGTGTTTAATAAGGTGTGTCAATTTTGGAATGGGTTACATTATCAGGAATGCTGGGAAGAATTAAGGTGTCATTTTATTTAGAAACCATTGCCTTATACAGTAGCCACTTTATTTTTAAATACAGCTATGCTAAGGCATCAAATATTGCTCAGGCGCTAAAGACAAGCAGAATGGTTTCAAATTCACTTACTAGCATGTGACTTTTTCCAGGCTATTAAACCCCTGAAGCATCAGGGTTTTTTTACCTTTAACATCAGTAAAATAATAATACCTACTATACCATACTTATAGGGAGATTTTATTAAATAATGTATATAAAATATTTATAAAGTGTGAGTGTGCTCATTCGCATCCAACCCTTTGTGAACCCTTGGACTGTAGCCCACCAGGCTCCTTTGTCCATGGGATTTTCCCAGCAAGAATACTGGAGTGGGTTGCCATTTCCTTCTCCAAGGGGGTTATAAAGTACATATTATTACAGCTTTTATTAGAACATGAATACAACAAGGCAGAAGTAAGGGATAGGAGCACAGTTAATGTATTGCAGAGAGAGCACTTTAATCACTGTATAAAATTATTTCTTTTATTCTAAAGAATATGGTCTGATTTAGAACACTACACTATTAACTGACTCATGATCAGATAATTTTCTTGTTATTTGTGAAGACCTGCTCAAAGTGCCCCATGAAAAAGACTCTTTTCCATGTTTTACTTTCTTACACATTTTCCTCTAATTCACAGATAGTGAGCATCCCATTCATTGTCTTTTCTTAATGTGCACCTAGTGAATTCCAAGAAGAGAAATGGATTCAGCAGCATAATATTAAGATGATGTCTGTCATCAAAGAATGAGTGCTATTTTAACAGCAATTCACCTGGTGGTTGACCATTTGTCTCTGGTAACACTGGAAATTCAAACCCGTCAGCAGCCACCAGTTAAATGGAAAGATTAGTAGAGCACATGCTCAACAAATAGGTTTACTCCAGAAAGATTCAAATGAGTCCTTATTTGTCACACTTATGGCAGAAAGTGAAGAGGAGCTAAAAAGCCTCTTGATAAAAGTGAAAGAGGAGAGTGAAAAAGTTGGCTTAAAGCTCAACATTCAGAAAACAAAGATCATGGCATCCAGTCCCATGACTTCATGGGAAGTAGATGGGGAAATAGTGGAAACAGTGTCAGACTTTATTTTTGGGGGCTCCAAAATCACTGCAGATGGTGACTGCAGCCATGAAATTAAAAGACGCTTACTCCTTGGAAGAAAATTTATGTTCAACCTAGATAGCATATTCAAAAGCAGAGACATTACTTTGCCGACTAAGGTCCGTCTAGTGAAGGCTATGATTTTTCCAGTAGTCATGTATGGATGTGAGAGTTGGACTGTGAAGAAGGCTGAGCACCAAAGAATTGATGCTTTTGAACTGTGGTGTTGGAGAAGACTGTTGAGAGTCCCTTAGATTGCAAGGAGATCCAACCAGTCCGTTCTGAAGGAGATCAGCCCTGGGATTTCTTTGGAAGGAATGATGCTGAAGCTGAAACACCAGTACATTGGCCACCTCATGTGAAGAGTTGACTCATTGGAAAAGACCCTGATGCTGGGAGGGATTGGGGGCAGAAGGGGACGACAGAGGATGAGATGGCTGGATGGCATCACTGACTCGATGGACGTGAGTCTGAGTGAACTCCGGGAGTTGGTGATGGACAGGGAGGCCTGGCGTGCTGCGATTCATGGGGTCACAAAGAGTCGGACACGACTGAGCGACTGAACTGACTGACTGACTTGCTTTATAAATTGTAGCTTTATTGATTCAAGAAGCTATGTTGATTAAATAAAAATAACAACAATTTCTTCCATTCACATATTAGAAGTCAAAGAAACCTCTGAAGTATGTAAGGATCTTGAGTTTATCCAACTGCAAGGTTAACATGAGGCTTCAAGATGAACATGAACATGTCAATCTAAATGTATGGAACTGAGTGACAGTAGGGAAATCTGGGAACTGATTAGTCAGCAAAATGATAGAAGTAAAGGAAGGTCGCAAGAAAGCAGTGCTCATTCACTGGTCAGCTTTTTTAATTTCTATAGCTAGTAATAGAAAATATAATGGGAAAGCCCCACAGAGACTGAGGTGTGGAGTTTTTATCATAACAAATGAAGCTAAAAAGCAGAGTAAGAGAGTATTACAGGCTGAGTTGTGCTTCCCACCCCCTATCCCCCCCCCCAGAAAAAATTCTTACATTGGAAGTCTTAACCCCCAGCACCTCAGAACATAAACAGATTTGGAGAAAGGTCTTTACAGGGGTAATTCAATTAAGAATTGAGTTAATTAAGTATTAAGGCCTTTAGGGTCCATCCTAATATGACTAAAGTCCTAGTAAGAGCAAATCTGAACACAGACTTGCACACTCACAGATGAAAGATGATGTAAAGATAGATAAAGTGGCTATCTCTAAGCTAAGGAGAGAGGCTTCCAGAAAAACCAACCCTGTATACACAGATGTCTTCATCTCAGACTTCTACCCTTCAGAATAAGGAGAAAATAAATGTTTAAGTCACTCCATTCTGTGCTTTGTTATGGCAGTCCTATCAAACTAATAAAGAGAGAAAAAGAAGAGGGCCAGCTTGGGGAAGGCCAATATTCCATTTCCTCCAAGGTCATATCATGCCACCATCATCCCCATCCTTCCAAAGTGATCATTACCCAATCTCTAGGAACCTAGATCTTCAAGAGGGTATTTTGAGGTACAAACATTTTCTTGATCTCCTTGGTGGTCCTTATTTAAATTTTTTGTACATTATATTGGAACTAATCATTAACTCTCTTCCTGTTTCTTGACAATTTTTCTGTAATAATCCTCATTCAAAGGAAGAAGCCTTTGACCAGTTGAGTGTTGGCAAAAGAAGTCACAGGGGTTGACATACAGATTGACCTTCTTAAATCAACACATAGCTTGACCTTCTCAAATATATTCTATTATGATTAAACACTAGATATTCAAGTGTATGTATTATTAAAAATTTTCAGTTGTAAATTAACTCAATAGAATCCAAGAACATTAATAAAACAAGATAACTTATTGAAATATTAATGTTTGCTTGTTTTTCTTTTTTTTTTTTTTTTTTTTGCTTCTCTGCCACTCTTATTATCTTCTACCAAAAGGGAGCCAGCCTTTGGAAGCCCAAGGATTTTGACGGTGTAGAAAACTTAATAAGTAAGTGATACAGTAAATTATTTTCATTTTTTGAGAAAAAAAAATGTTTAATTGGGAACTGAAACTGACTGGCTGGAATGTTGACATAGTTAAAAATACAAAGTTCACAACAAGCCTCACCATTCCCTAATATGTTTAGTTCTGTTTCTAGGAGACAAGCCAGCTCAAAATTCATGAGTCCTAACCAAAGTGTTGGAGAAGACTCTTGAGAGTCCCTTGGACTGCAAGGAGATCCAAACAGTCCATTCTGAAGGAGATCAGTCCTGGGTGTTTTTTGGAAGGAATGATGCTAAAGCTGAAACTCCAATACTTTGGCCACCTCATGTGAAGAGTTGACTCATTGGAGAAGACTCTTATGGGCGGCAGGAAGCGAAGGGAATGGCAGAGGATGAGATAGCTGGATGGCATCACCGACTTAATGGACATGAGTTTGGGTGAACTCCGGGAGTTGGTGATGGACAGGGAGGCCTGGCATGCTGCGATTCATGGGGTCGCAAAGAGTCGGACATGACTCAGTGACTAAACTGAACTGAAAACCAACAAAAAAGAAAAGAAAAGATTATGTCAGGTGTATAGGCAGAATTTACATGAGGCAGTATCTTTAAGAATCAAAGAGGCAAAAAAAGTAGATTGTGGAAAGGAAGATAGAATTCTAAGTTCTACAGTAATGGGCATCTAAATACTTCTCCAGGGAAGTGCTGAACCAGGAAAGAGGACTGTCTTTTAGAAATCGGTTGTATGAATTATCTGTGCATGCTAATTTGCTTCATTCGTATCTGACTCTTTGTGAACCCATGGACTATAGCCTGCCAAGCTCCTCTGTCTGTGGGATTCTTCAGGCAAGAATACTGGTGTGGGTTGTCATTTTCTACTCCAGCAGATTTTCCTGACCCAAGGATTGAGCCCGAGTCTCCTGCATTGGCAGGTGGGTTCTTTACCACTAGCACCACCTGGGAAGCCCCATGGTGTACCTAGGGAGATGCTATATCTGTTACAAAAAGACAGAAAAACAGATCCAAAAGCTTGAAGAAAGGCAGTTTATTGGCTTACATAATTGAAAAGTTCAGGAATTATTTGATCACCATTGAAATGATACCCCAGGATACAGTTTCCTATTCTCTATCTTTCAGTTCTATTCAGTACATCATCAGTGCTATTATCCAGCAAACTCTCCTCTCTTGGTTTTAAGACAGCTTAAGTAGCTCAGATTTACATAATTTGAGCTTCATATTTTAAAGGAAAAAATGAGATTATGTTATCCAGGATGCTCTCCCTGAGGTAAGGTATCATTCATTTCATTAGCCCTGAACGTGTCACACACATTCATCTATGAACCAGTCATTGTAGCCGGAGGAATGTACTGTGCTAATTGGCCAGGCTAACATAATATGCATATTTCTAGGTCTTGAGGTTAAAAACCATTTTACTCAAACCACACAGGATGAGATTGAAAAAAAAAAAAATGACAGCTTTCAAGGACAACAATGGTTTCCAAAAATAGAATAGACAAGATTTCTGTATTCCACATCTAGCTTGAGAGCACAGAACTGCAGAACACCCAGGGAACACTGGAGACTTCGACAACATAAATGAATAAAACTAGCATTAAATAGTCTGAGAAGGCAATGGCACCCCACTCCAGTACTCTTGCCTGGAAAATCCCATGGACAGAGAAGCCTGGTAGGCTGCAGTCCCTGGGGTCGCTAAGAGTCGGGCACGACTGAGCGACTTCACTTTCACGTTTCACTTCCATGCATTGGAGAAGGAAATGGCAACCCACTCCAGTGTTCTTGTCTGGAGAATCCCAGGGACAGAGGAGCCTAGTGGGCCGCCATCTATGGGGTCGCACAGAGTCGGACACGACTGAAGCGACTTAGCAGCAGCAGCATTAAATAGTAAACAAGAGCTTAGAAGTCATTATCTCATTTGGTGGGATAGTTTCCAGATCTCCTGATTTCTGAAAGAGTAAGGGTGCTCCTATAATGATTGAGGTGAAATTCTCATGCAGCATAGGAAAAGTACAACTTGGAGACCAATCTGAATTTATTTAATAGTATGTACAAAGTAATATTTCCTTTACACTTGGATTTGTGCATTAAGTTTAATATCCTTTCATAAGGATCTTAGACTTGCTTGTAAATGCTGACCCAACAAGGATGCTGAACTTATAAGGTTAAATGATATCAATGAAATCATGAAAGGTCACCACAGAAATGCCAACATATACGTATATATGACTTGGGATAATGTCATTATGACTATTCATCAACTAATGAATATGTAAAACTATAACCACCGATTTACTGAAACCTATCCTAAAAACTAGAGCATTTCTTACAAAGTTATTACATGAATTTAAGAAAAATGAATAGAGTGGACAGAAAGGAATGTTTTACTTCAAGACAAATCTTCTTTAAAGAAATAAAAATAAAAGAAGAAAACAAAAACCATATATCACATTCCTCTTGATACCTCTCTGCTTTAATTCCTCTTTTGGGAAATATTAAAAATGTATATCGGTACTTCAGAAAGAAGAGACCCTTTGGTTACCAGAATTAGGGTTGTGTTTTAATTTTTTAAAATGAAAACTAAATATGGATTCAAACATAAATTATATGGAAATAACTCAAGTCTTGAAAACTTACATTTTTGCCCACATATTCCAGGAGAATAAACAATGAAACCATATGACCTCCAGTGGTGACAGATGGGCTCAGCTTCTGACAATGTGATTCTTATATTCACTCTAAGCTAGAACATCTTTAAACTTGATGATGAATAAAATGAAAATGTTATTGCACAGTATAAAATAAGACTCAGTCATATAAATTGCACATGAACCTGGAGCATTAATTTGCAATAACTTGAGCTACATATAATTATACAAACATTTATTCTAAGTCAGTAAAGCAGAAGCAGTTTTACAATATAATAGTTCAGTTTCTAAGGATGGTGCAGAGCTGATAGTTAATTAGTTTTCTCCTTTATTTCACAAGAATATTTCAAAATTAATTCATTTTATTTCCCTTGATAACTTGGTTAACTGAATGATATGTTTCCTCAAGAGATATCTTCATGCCAAAGTCAGTACCTTCAAAAGCCTAAGAAGTTTTCTTATTTGATTTATTTATTTGTCTATCATTTAGAAATCAATTGTTCTCTATAGAAAGTTTATTTTATTATTCGGTTATATAGTATTATTTTTTCCCTCTAGCACCCAGAACATTTATTTTAGAAAAACAGATTTTATTTTTATTACTCATTGTTTTGAGTTAATAAATAATAAATCTAAAAAAACTTAAAGTTTTATTATTTCTTAATAAGAAGTCCAAACATATAAGTTAATACAAAGTTTCTTTGTCTCCCTCAATATACTGAGATAAACTAAATGCCAACCATTTACATGTTTATTTCATGGCAAGGTACCAAATTTTCCTCCTTTCTTTCCCAAGTTAGAGTTAGCTAGGAATCTTTTCATTTTGGTCTTAAATTGAATCAATGGGGGGCAAGTATGCATTCATTTTAGAATATACCACTGAATGATTTTTCACTATAACTTTCCTTAGGGAACAATCTGCTATCAGATAAGTGGTTTAGCTGCTTGCCATCAGATCATTCCAGCTATGGAATGCATAACTACTTTGACTCCGGCTTTTTTATTTGATTGGGTTGTAGACATTAATATCTAGGGTACATTTTTCAAGATACCAAGTATAGTTAAATCAAGCAGTTAGGGAAAGTAGAGAGCTTCTTTTGTGACTCATTTGAACAAATATACATGCGAAACAAAACTGTTGTTTGATTGAAATATTTAAGGCAAACTCACCATTTTTCTCAGATCTACTCTTCACCTTTGCCTGTCAAGGAGAAGCTGTATGCAATGGTAAGCGAGAATATAGATTATTAGATAGGTAATCAGAAATTCTAAAATGATTTTTTTTCAAAATTCAAAACTACTCAATGTCTACAGGGCAATAATTATTGTATTCCACTTGAAAAAAATCATATATTTCCATGGATATGAATTATTTACTTTTCTATCAATTCCCTACACGTTGGAGCTGTAAAAGTTTGACAAAGAAAGTCACAGATAACCCAGCAGGCTGAGTTAAACAAGACTTCTAGGGATCTTTTTTGCCCATTTCAAAGTCTTCCAAATTTTTTTATTGACCAATAAAATGAATAAGCAGAAGTATATTAGTTGTTTGATAAGAATATCATGTTCTACCTTCCAGATAAAGAAAAAAAAAAAAAAGGAAGAGAACAAGAAAGAAAGAGAATGAATAGAAAGATGAGGGAGAGGGGGAAAAAAGCTGCCAAATAGAAACTTCACAAATAAAAAGAGTCCAGAAAACAATAATCTAAATATGACACAACTAAAATATGACACAAATTAGATGACTGAGCAATGTAGGAAAATGCAATCCCCTTGACCTTGACTCTAAGAACATTCTCTTGCAAGGAGCAATCCAGATCCCACCAGATGTTATCTGCAGCGGCTAAAACTCACAGTCATAATGATGGAAATGGAACATATTTATCTTCATCCTTTGGAATCTGTTAAAACAAAAGCGAAAGAATAATTTATGGTTTACACAAAAATATGTGAATATGAAAGATATAAAATACAGTGCAGAAGAAACGAAATGTGTCTCAGCATTCCAAACAGAAAATAAAAGCAAACAATATGTTGTTGGGCAGTAAAAATAGCTAACATTTATTTAACATGAGAAACCACCTTAGTAAGCAGTTTACATTGATCATCTCATTTACTCCTCACAAAACCACTATCAGTAGGGTGCATTTTTATTGCCAGTTTACTACTAAAGAAAATGAGGCACCAAGAAGTTTTGCAGCTGGTGATTGGATTACACAACAGAGTGTCAGAATCTGGATTTAAACCAGGCATTTTGACACCAAGGTCAACACAGAAGAAACTGGAAACTAAGATTTCTAGAGCATATACGACAAATACACTGAAAACCAATCATCTGTATTATAATTCTTTCTATAGTGAGTATCAGAAAAAATCCAACCTGGATGGGCACGAGGCAAATTTATGGGTTAATAGATCTGAGAGGCCCAAGAGTATAAATCACTTCAAGAGCAGTTTGATTCAAGGGCATACACAGTGCCCTCTCTCTCCGTTTGCAGTTAGATTTTCCATGGCTTCTATATTTAGGTTTCATTTGGTATCAAGATGGTTCTCAGCAATTATAAGTCCACATCTGCCAAGTTAAATTCCAAAGAGGAAAGGAAAGAGGGAAAAGGAAGAGATATACTTCCACAGATGTGCTAGCCTGTATCTCTGCTGAATCATAAAACCATCCTGAATCAATGTGACCAGAACGATGTGAAGTTCTGCTTGGCCTAATATACATATCTATTCCAGACCTAGAATCTGAGCTAGAACAACCAAGTCATCATAGACTGATGTTGAGATGAGTTTCATTTCCTGTGGAAAAATTGGGAAGTTATTTACCTAAAAGGTAAAAAAATAATAATAATGGTAAAAATGAGATATCTAGTATGCATATATATGCAGCCCTTCTTTAATTTGTAGGAATTACAACTCACCTTATATGTACACCTATATTGGATTTTTTTTTTCCTCCAAAACTCTAAACAGTATTGTAACTCCAATACTGAAACAGTATTCTGAAACAGTGTGTGTAACTCTTAATAACTCAGCTGATTGCTAGTAAAAAAAAATATTAGAAGTGAAAGTGAAGTCGCTCAGTCATGTCCGACTCTTTGTGACCCCATGGACTGTAGCGTACCAGGCTCCTTCCGCCATGGGATTCTCCAGGCAAGAGTACTGGAGTGGGGTGCCATTTTCCTTCTCCAGGGGATCTTCCCAACCCAGGGATCGAACCCAGGTCTCCTGCATTCCAGGCGGAGGCTTTAACCTCTAAGCCACCAGGGAAGCCTTAAAAAAAAAAAAATATATATATATATATATATATATATATATTGCTTATATCTAAAAATAAAAGGCAATGGGATAATATATCATTTGACTATAAGAACTAATTAAGGACATAACTTTATTTTTATCAGTTCTTCCCCCATAAGGCAGATACTCCAACTCCACAGTTTGGTAACATCCGGCCTGTAGTACTGAAACACTTGCCATGACCTACAGCATATCACAAAAGCTAATCTAACTTACCTTCACTGCTACCTCCCACAGCTCTCTCATTCTTACATATGAAATGCGTCACCACTTTTAAAATGCTCTATTCCTTCATTCTTTTATGTTTTTGTGCTTTCTGCTTTTTTTTTTTTTTTAAGACTGCTCTTTCCTGTCTACCGGTCTTCTCAACCAGATGAATTGATCATCATCTTTCATAACTATGGGGCTTCCCAGGTGGCACTAGTGGTAAAGAACCCGCCTGCCAAGGCAGGAGATGCAAGAGGCATGGCTTCAATCCCTGGGTCGGGAAGATCCCCTGGAAAAGGGAATGGCAACCCACTCCAGTATTCCGCCTGAAAACTCCCATGATCAGAGGAACTTGGGGGTCTAAAATCCATGGGATCACAAGAGTCGGACACGACTGACTGACTAAACAACAACAACATCATCACTAAATATATAACTCTTCTTGGGAAATTTTTCCAGTGGTCACGTATGGATGTGAGAGTTGGACTGTGAAGAAGGCTGAGTGCCGAAAATTGATGCTTTTGAACTGTGGTGTTGGAGAAGACTCTTGAGAGTCCCTTGGACTACAAGGAGATCCAACCAGTCCATTCTGAAGGAGATCAACCCTGGGATTTCTTTGGAAGGAATGATGCTAAAGCTGAAACACCAGTACTTTGGCCACCTCATGCGAAGAGTTGACTCATTGGAAAAGACTCTGATGCTGGGAGGGATTGGGGGCAGGAGGAGAAGGGGATGACCGAGGATGAGATGGCTGGATGGCATCACTGACTCGATGGAAGCAAGTCTGAATGAACTCCAGGAGTTGGTGATGGACAGGGAGGCCTGGCGTGTTGCGATTCATGGGGTCGCAAAGAGTTGGACACGACTGAGCAACTGAACTGAACTGAACAGAGTGGGGTCATATGATGCAATTACATTGTTAATTATATTTGTATACCTGGTATATTTCTTTACCCAAATTGGCACTTTTCAGTGACAAGGATTGTGTTTTATTTGTGTCTCTTTCTAGCACCTACTGTGTCTAGCACATAGGAGGGACTCATAAATACGACACTTCATTAAATCTAAAATGTCATGCATTGAAGATGTAAGATGCATTGTCACAGTATATGCTAATAAGAAAGAACATAACTGCTTTAGCAATAGGGTTTTTATATAATTCCTAATAGGCTTTATCACATAGTCCTGAAACTTCCTGAGTCTGAATTTCAGAATCTTTTTCAACTCAGATGGATTGATACCTGTTTTTTCCACATGTCAGCCTCTGTGTCATTGTCAACATCGATGATGCAATGTTTAATTAAAGGGTTCTCAACAATTATTCAGAATTTTGTTTCAAAGTTCTGACATGCTTTTATACTGGGCTTCCTTGATCTCAATACACTAAGGACTCATTTTCCACTTCAACTGTACTTAATTGAACTTAAGTACTTTACTGATGAAAATGTCAATAGTTTACAGTTGTCTTGTTTTATCATCAGTAAGAATAATCAAGATAGTGCATGCTTTAGGCTGAACTATATTAAAAATGAATAAATAACAAAAAGAAAATTTATATCCTATTTTTTCTAACATATTATAATAAAAACTTTCCAACATGGAGAAAATTTGAAAGGTTTTTGCAGTAAATATCCATAGACATAGTACACAGGTGATACAATTAATACTTTGTTATACTTGCTTTATCACATGCTGCTGCTGCTAAGTCGCTTCAGTCGTGTCCGACTCTGTGCAACCCCATAGACGGCAGCCCACCAGGCTCTGCCGTCCCTGGGATTCTCCAGGCAAGAACACTGGAGTGGGTTGCCATTTCCTTCTCCAATGCAGGGAAGTGAAAGTGAAGGTGCTCACTCATGTCCGACTCCTAGTGACCCCATGGACTGCAGCCTATCAGGCTCCTCTGTCTAATGGGATTTTCCAGGCAAGAGTACTGGAGTGGGTTGCCATTGCCTTCTCCATGCTTTATCACATATATACCATCAATTCATTTCTTTATTTGTCCATCAACCTGTATTAATTTGATGAACTACAACTTTAGCTGCAGAATTCAGACTTTTTCATGTTAGCCATCCTGGTCGCCTGGGGGTTCCTGCAGTCTGCCTGGTTGTCAGAGGTGCCCCATCAGCATTTGCTGGGTGTCCTAGCAGTGGAGAGACAGGGACTCCGTGTCCTCCCTCTCTGCCATCTTGGCTATGCCTCTATCTTTTTATTTTTGTGTTGTAGAAGATTTGCAGTATTTCCTGGTTACCAGTTCTTTGTCAGATATAGGTTTTCACAATATCTGTATATTATATTTGTA
Source organism: Capra hircus (assembly GCF_001704415.2). Classification (NCBI taxonomy): domain Eukaryota; kingdom Metazoa; phylum Chordata; class Mammalia; order Artiodactyla; family Bovidae; genus Capra; species Capra hircus. The sequence continues at coordinate 14,332,285 of NC_030812.1, forward strand.
TTTCCTTGATGACATCTTTAAATAACCAAAGTTTTACATCTAATTTATCATCTTTTTATGGTAGTTTCTTTTTAATATCTTAGCAAACCTAGCTTATCCACAAGTGGTGAAGAATGTCTCCCTCTTCATGTTTTTTGTGATTCATAATATGGTAAAAATTCTCAGATTGTGTCTTGAACATTATAGATGAAATGATATAGAAGCTCTAACTTTCATATCCCTCCAAACCCTCTTTTTTAACCAAGAATAAATTTATAGTTCAAATGAAGATACCTTTAAGCCCTTTATACATAAATGTGTAACTCTCTGTAAATATAATAGAAAAATATGAAAATAATAGTGTATTATGATAATGAAATCAATAAATAATACAAAAGCCTGCTAATATGGCACTATTGATTTTCAGATCTAGCCTTTTAGCATTTTTGAAGCATATAATACAGTACTGTTGACCATAGTCGCTATGCTATGCATTAGATCTTCAGAAGTTACTCATATTCTTGTACTCTGTAAAGTGAAAGTGAAAGTGAAGTCACTCAGTCATGTCCAACTCTTTTGGACCCCATGGACTGTAGTCTACTAGGCTCCTCCATCTGTGAGATTTTCCAGGCAAGAACACTGGAGTGGGTTGCCATTTCTTTCTCCAGGGGATCTTCCCCGCCCAGGGATCGAACCCAGGTCTCTCACATTGTAGTCAGATGCTTTACCACCTGAGCCACAAGGGAAGTCATTTAACATGTCCCCAATTACCCCACCATTATTGATTTTAATACCTTGTATGAAAACATTGGAATAAATGTAAATGTATCAGTTGCCAATAATTTACCAAAAATAATCTATATTATCTAAGTTTATGAATGTGTTTAACATATAAAAGTTTTTCAGATTAGTTTTTGTAACAGTTCCATCCAGCAGTCAGTATTTTTTGTGCATCTACCTATACAGGCCTATACCAAAAAAAAAATAAAATTAGAGAATGATACACACAAAGAAACAGAGCATAGCCATAAGAAAGAAAAACGCAAATGGCATTATTTAAAAAAAGATTAAGACTGGCATTTGGAAAGAATTAGAAATAGAAAATAGGAAGTTATGAGATTAAAAAGTTTAAAAGGTAAACATAATTAAATCCAAATCAGAACCAGCTTTGCCAGAGTGAAATACAAGTTAGAAATGGGAAAAATATTATGGAACATGTTTATAACACACTGAAACCCTATCATAGGGCTGCGAAATCCAGCTGACATAAGGGCCTAGTAGGCAGATAACTGTAGTAACAATTGAAAAAAAAATGATTAAGGTTAAGTTTCATTAGAATGTAAGTTTGAAAGATACTCATCAAATAAAATCAAAGGCAAAGGATCCATAACAAATTGTAATAGATGATGCTTGAAACGTATCACTTCCAAACAACACAATTCGGAATCTGACAATGTAAAAATATGTTTTCACTAGACAGATGAAAGAATACCACTTTGACATTCGTTGCTTTCTGAAGTTCATCCAATTGCAACATATTTATTTCCCTGGTTTCATCTATAAAATTTAAATGAATGTGTTTTTTATTTAAATATTCACTTTTTTATTCTCTGTGAGAACTTGTGGTTCAGATATACTTGGAATGGAGTTATGATTTTTTAGCCTGTGATGTTAAAGTTTTCCTTCCCAATCCTAAGAGAATTGAATGAAATTTTCTGTCTTGAATTTATAGAAATGAATTGTCAAATTATAAAAACAATAAAACAAAATGTGTTCCATTTTGAAAGAACTTTAGAGAGGTTTTGGTTCTCACACAAAAGAAATGATTGGCATTTATATCCTAAAATTTCCAAGTTACCACTGTCTACATCTGATTCATGGACCTGCCTCAGATTCCATTTTCTAAAGCAGATAAACTGTGTAATAAATAATCTAGCTTCATTTTCAGTATGATTTTTAGATAAGAAAAATATAGCAAAGAAAGATGGTAAGGTAGAAATGTTGAGAGAAAGAAATGAAAGTTGTATTTACCCCAAGTGTTTTTATTCTTATAGTAACTGAAGTTAACACTATATAGAAAACAATAAGAAAATTAAAATAATAAGTGTTTACAGTTAAATCAGTAAGTAGACTAACATTTTATTGCATATATAAGGTATATATATATATTTGCGTATGTATATGTATTAAATATAACAGGTTACTTTGCATTCAGAAGTCATATTGAATGGAACTTTTAACCTTAACTAGGGATCCGGAACGGAGAAGGCAATGGCACCCCACTCCAGTACTTTTGCCTGGAAAATCCCATGGATGGAGGAGCCTGGTGGGCTGCAGTCCATGGGGTAGCTGAGAGTTGGACTTGACTGATCGACTTCACTTTCACTTTTCACTTTCCTGCATTGGAGAAGGAAATGGCAACCCACTCCAGTGTTCTTGCGTACTTAGAGGCAATTTATGATTTTCCCAACCTGTAGCAAATGCCACTGCCTGGAACTGACTGTAACTATGACAGCATTAGACTGTTCTGTAAACATATATAATACTTTCTGAAAGGTTAGTTCCAATAATTTTGTTAAGTTGATGACTGTTCTGGGTTCTCTGTATTTGTGTGGTTATTTTTCAATTAACAAAATAGTCTTTAAGTCCATTATGTACCTGGCAAAACAACGAAAAAAGAAAGTATAGCTCCTAAATTCCCAATAATCTGGGAAGAAAGCCTAAAAATCACTGGGAAGAAAGTCTAAGCTTTCAAAGAGAATAGAAGGCAACTCTCCAGCTATACTTCCTTAAAGGTTTACTCAGGAACTGGCTTTCAGGTTAAGATCTAAGATGAATAGAGGTCACTGAAGCAGAAGCCCAACATTGTGAGAGAATGTTTTCCCCAGGTTCTTGGAGATCTTAGAAGCAACAGTCAAGAGAATTTCAACAGAGTAAAGAGGAAGATAAAGAAATGTTTCATTATCTCTGTGTTGTAAAATGCACAAATATTCTTAATTTAAAAGAACCTAATAATTTACTCACTTTCCACTTACTTCATAATCCTGTTAACACTGGTCTACCACATTTCCAGGAGCTTCGTCTCAGTCTTTTCCCTGCATTCATTCACTCTCGTTCTACATGAGAAGCTTCAAATACTATTCCTGCCAAGCTCATTTAATTCCCAAAATGGAACCATTTACCATTTTTCTAAATGCCTCCTATACGTGATCTAATGTGTGGCCATATCTTTCTCTCTCTTCATTTCTCGCCAGCCCTACAGGATAACTTGTGTGCTGTGCTCAGTTGCTCAGTCATGTCTGACTCTTTACAACCCCAAGGACTATAGCCCACCAGGCTCCTCTCTTCATGAGGATTCTCCAGGAAAGAATAAGCGAGTGGTTTGTCATGCCCTTCTCCAGGGAATCTTCCCAACCCAGATATCAAACCCAGGTCGCCTGCATTGAAGGTGGGTTCTTTACCATCTGAGCCACCAGGGAAGCCCACAGGTTGACCCTGCTGCTGCTGCTAAGTCGCTTCAGTCGTGTCCAACTCTTTGTGACCCCATAGACGGCAGCCCACCAGGCTCCCCCGTCCCTGGGATTCTCCAGGCAAGAACCCTGGAGTGGGTTGCCATTTCTTTCTCCAATGCATGAAAGTGAAAAGTGAAAGTGAAGTTGTTCAGTCATGTCCGACCCTCAGCGACCCCGTGGACTGCAGCCTTCCAGGCTCCTCCGCCCATGGAATTTTCCCTACACATCCTTAAAAGCCTGTTTCTCCTTCCTCTGTCCTCTCACTAGCCCTGTGTTCCTTCTTTATAATGCATCATGTCTTATTTTGTCATAATTTATTGTTACTTGTTTCATTTTTATATATCCTCTACCAGATTTTATGTTTAGAATATGAGCTTTGAAATGAGTTCAACAGAGACATAACTTTTTAAATCACTCATTTAAAAATTTTTTTAATCAAAATAACTCCAAAATCACTGCAGATGGTGACTGCAGCCATGAAATTAAAAGATGCTTGCTCATTGGAAGAAAAGCTACGACCAACCTAGACAGCATGTTAAAAAGCAGGGACATTACTTTGCCAACAAAGGTCCATCTAGTCAAAGCTATGGTTTTTCCAGTAGTCATGTTTGGATGTGAGAGTTGGACTATAAAGAAAGCTGAGCACAGAAGAATTGATGCTTTTGAACTGTGGTGTTGGAGAAGACTCTTGAGAGTCCCTTGCACTGTGAGAAGATCCAACCAGTCAATCCTAAAGGAAATCAGTCCTGAATGTTCATTGGAAGGACTGATGTTGAAGCTGAAACTCCAATACTTTGGCCACCTGATGTGAAGAACAGACTCCTTGGAAAAGACCCTGATGCTGGGAAAGATTGAAGGCAGGAGGAGAAGAGGACAACAGAGGATGAGATGATTGGATGGCATCACCGACTCAATGGATATGAGTTTGAGCAAGCTTCAGGATTTGGTGATGGACAGGGAAGCCTGGCATGCTGCACTCCATGGAGTCGCAGAGAGTTGGACATGACTGAGCAACTGAACTTTCAAAAACATTTTTGTCAAATCATACTATGGTTTTCAAATTCTTCAGATATATAAATCTTCACTCATTTTTTTATAATTTTCAAACTCCCCATTAACTTCCTGAAATTAAATTCATAGATAAAATTACTTATCTATATAGAGTTAAAAATAATTTCTCCAGTTGGCATTTGCAATATTAAATAAAATAATTTGTGATAAATCACAGCTTTCCTTTCCTCTGTCAATACTCAAGCAGGTCTGCACTAATTGAGATGAAGTGGGCAGAGGGTCATGGCTTTATGTAGAATAAGAGTAGGTTCATAACCATAAAATCTAATCCAAACTGTATACATTTGTTGTCTTAAATATTATCATTGAGATTACTGTCATTTATTTTATTTCCTACAATATGAAATACTGTTAGTAAATTCTCAAACAGAATAACAGATAATTTTCCCTTGATTTATTCAATAGTACATGCCTACAAAATTGTGTCCATTAAAAGTATGCAAAAATATCCTTTGTGTTTATATGTAAAATGAAAGAAGGGTCTGTTCTCAAGTAATTATAAGGGAGTTTTCCCATTTGCAACACTGAAATATTTAGAAGTCTTTAGGACACAGTAAAATTATGTTGTATGTGGGACTCTCCCCACATTCCATGATTTCTAGCACTCTGATGTAAGTAAGAGCCCTGAATGCTTGCAGTGCAAAAGGATAGTGGTAACCAAAAACCTGCTCCACAAAGTTCCCATCCTACTCGGCTCTCAGGAGTTAATGTGAATTTTAAAATACCCTATTTAAGATGAATTTTCCTCAGAAAGAGGTACCCAACACCATCACTATCCAAGATATAATGAAAATATTTCTTAGTGATGGGAAAGTGTTTGAAAAACTCACTCCCTCCTGTTCTCTAGGACCTAATTTTTAGACAATTGTTTATAGCTTTCAAATTTATGTTATACAGTGTGCAGCTAATAACTGGTCAAACCAACTGTGTGTATGTGCAGGTGTTATCTTTGGAGCACAAAAAAAGTACCTTAATAAGTATTTGTTGAATTGGATTTAAATTCATTACAATCACTACATGCATCACCCTTTTTCTGTTGTTTTTTTTAATATTTTGCATAATTAGAATTGTTGAGGTTGCCCCCAAGTGCTTTGCACAATACTGTGTATATTATAAGATTAAGTAAAATTTCTTGAGTGAATTAATAAGTGAATGACTGAGTAACTAATTGTTAGGCCAGAGGTTTAGCCAGAGACCTCAGATGATCTGCATTTAGCTTCTACCTTGTCAACTCTAAAATGATGACTTTAATTTTAACCATTCTCGTGATTTTAGAAAATATTGGATTTCGAAACTGAGATTAGAGCCCCTTTTTCTTTCCTAGACCTACTTGTGTCTGCAGTTATACCAAGAGTGACAAATGCACAGCCATATTTGCATCTTTTGAATGTGGCCTCCTGTGCCACAAGCTATGAGTAACTTGACACAACTGGATGGCTTAGGTCAGGAAAGAACACTCAGATGCCAGCTTCAAGGCTGTTTAGCCAACATGCCTCATACGCCCTGTCAGTGCAGGAAGCCTCTGCAATAGCAAGGTTGCTGAAGTGCTGTATAATGGAAAGTGTAGACCCTGTTGGATCAAAAGTAAACAGCTATGAAATAGGGAGCTCTTGATAACCACAAGTGTGTTAAAGAACAGCATCCCACCGTGCAATGACTTTAGCCAGCTGTGTAAATTTGCCTTGGGCTGAACCAGACTTTTGCTGATTCCTCAATAGGAAAACTCTGGGTATGCACCTTTTGGAGTCAAGAAAATGAGACAGTGGTGGGAGTGGGGGAGAATCTGAGTACCTGGGTGCTTTGGGGCAAGCAAACTAACTGGATGCAATCATAATGTATACTTTGCTAGATGAAAAGATCATAGAATAAATGTTGGGAATAAATGTCTCACTGATTTGTCTGCCCTTGCTCTCTTGAATAACAGAGCACTAAATCAGCCATCAACACCAGACAGTGTTTCTCTATCCAGAGAAATGTAAAACAGTAGTTATTCATTACCTTATAGCAATGCAGAGAGGCTACCATATCTTTATAGTACCCCCTTTTTTAAAAGAGTCAACAAATATTTATTACCTACACAGTTTGTGTGAGGAGGTGTTATGTTTGTTTAGTACATACCTCTGAAATACTACCACTATCCTTAATTTATGTTCTAATAATAAATTCAAAAACAAATGAAAATTATGTATGTCTGGAAAGAGAGAAAGAGAAGGAGAGAGAACATAGGGAATATATAATAAACTAGTACAATAGTCTAGTGTGACACAGAGAAGTGAAGATAGGAAGTTTGAAGATGGGTTCTTCTTTTACTGGGGCAGTCATAGAAAACCTCTCTGAAATGACTTCTGAGTTTATATCTTTTCATTTATAAAATATGTGCTATGGTAAAGGAATTTTCTATCAGTTTGGCAATATCTGTGAACAAAGGTTGCCTACATCACTACCTTCCAGCTGGTGGTAAAGAGGGAGTGAGAACAAAAACTGATTAATAAACATAATAAATAATGTGATAGAACATGACGTGTGCTTAGGGAAAAAATGATGCAGAGAAAGGAAGATTGAAAGAGCTGATGGCAAGTTGTCCTTTGAATAGGTGGTCAGGAAGCTTGTTGAGGAGGCAGTATTTGATCAAATATTTGAACAAGTGAAGATACCTGCTAAGGATTATTTGGGGTACGAGTATTCCAGGGTGAAGAAATATCTATTTAAAATTTGGGGGTGGTTTACCTAGGGATTTTCAGGAAAAAACAAGAAAGCCAGTTACAACCAGAGCAGAGCTGAGGAGGGGAAGAGAATTAGGAAATGATTTCCGAGGCTTCTGGGTTTAGTTCTAAATAATGAGGCTGTAACTATGAGTCAGCTTTTTATCTCACCAATGGGTGTTTCTCTATTTGAGAGGAAAGAAGCTTTGAGATTAGGAGGTGCACCTGCTCAGAATAAACTCTCTTTCTCTTTCTTGATCTGTAAAAATCTTGACCCCCAAGCCCCATCACATAGCTATACCCATGTGCATTCTTGGCAGAGAGAAATACTAGTCTAAGCCCATGGTTCACCACCCTGCCTGAGACTCAGAATCACCAGTGCAGTTTTTTAACTACATACATGTCACAGGCCCACTTGGCGACCCAGATTCAGATCTGGATTATGACATAAGCCTCTCTTTTGGTTGAAAATCTCCCCAAGGTTGCTTTGATAGGCAGTCAGTTATAAAATAAATTGCTCTGAATCTACTCAGTGTGGTCTGAGACAGTGTTATCTGGAGTTTGTTAGTAACATAGAATCTCAGACCTCATTAGAGAACTGTGAATCAACTCTATGTTTTAACAAACTCAAGCGAGGTGTATAGCATGTGAAAGATTGAGATATTCATCTCTACATCATTGCCCTACTTCTCTACTTTTTTACACTTAATCTGTGTAGATATACCCAAGCACTTCAAATCTATTTCTTAGAGGGAAATATAGGCCAAAGAAATAAATAATCTTTCCCCCCAAGAGAAATTCTTCCTGGGACTTCCAGGGTAAATCTGTTCTGCTTTCTTACAGTATTTTTATAACCTGGAAACAATTTGTAAAAAAGTGTATGTGGTCAGAAATCCATCATGCTAATTCTATGTTATTTGATATCATAATAATATAATTATTCATTAATTCATTGGTGAAACAGTTTTTATGAAGTTTTTTCTGGAGCATTCTTGAAATTGAAAACTTTTTTCTCTCAGCTTAAAAGGATGAGTAGGCTCTTCTGAATGTTTAAAATTTAAAAAATGATCAAATTCATACTAAAAAATTTAGGGGGTGCATTTTCAGGGTCTGGTAAACAAAGTAAGTTTTCTTTTACATTTTGTTTTCTTTCCCCTCTTCGTTTTTAATGAGTAGACATGAATATTTACAGTTATGGGCTCAGAATTTCTTCATGTAAGTTTTTAAGAATAAATACTAGCCTATAATTGAAATAAAATATTTTTAATCAAAAAATGGAAAGGAAAGTCTTTAAGATCCCTTCTTCATATATATGTGCATACATATATCTATGTTAAACGCAGTAACATATCTAACAGAAATAATAAACTTCAAAAACATATATAATTCCACATATAATTTCCACAGCTGCCAGAGTAATAATCTCACAAACTCCAAAACTACCAACAAAGAATAAATAAATATATCAGAGGATATTTTTCTCTTTAGGTTCATGACAAAGAAGATTTATAATTCAGATTCAGCCATCACAGCTGAAAGTGAATATATTGCAGAAATAGAGCCTGTGATATTAGCTATGGTTGACAATGAATTAAAGCCATTCCCAATGACTCATAGTTTTTCTTTTTTTCTTTTTTCCCTGTACTGGCAACCAGTTGAAAAAGTGGTTAAGCTATTTAATATATACTTTTGAAGCTAGGGGTGTTGCTTCATCATTAAGAGTCCATGCTCTATGACATGGGAACAATTCATTTGAAAACAGGCAAGTCTGGAATTCCCTGGTGGTCCAGTACTAAGACTCCCTGCTCCCAATGCAGGGAGCCCGGGTTCAATCCCTGGTCTGGGAACTATATTGCACATCAAGAGTTCACATGCTGCAACTAAAGACTGAAGATCCCACATGCTCCAACTAAGACCTGACCCAGCCAAATAAATTGATAAATACATATTTTTTAAAAGAAAAGCAAAAGGACAAAGCTGATTTGCAAAATGAAATTTAATCCAATTCTGTGTGAATATCACTCTTTGGTAGGGTCATCATCATGATAAAAGATCATTTACTGAGCCACAGATAAGCAAAATAAGTCATTCAGGAGAGCAAAGTAAGTAAAATACTTTGCAAGGAAGTTCAAAACACTGTCACAAGTTTTAATGCTGGCTTGTATCTTCTAAAGCTAAACTTGACCTAAAACTTTGTCAGATAAAATATACATAAATAAAAGTGTTGTTCAGTCGCTAAATTGTATCCGACTCTTTGGGACCACAGGAACTGCAGCACGCCAGGCATCAGTCCTTCACCGTCTCCTGGAGCTTGCTCAAACTCATGCCCATTGAGTCAGTGATGTTATCTAACCACTTCATCATTTTCCAACCCCTTCTCCTCTTGCCCTCAGTCTTTCCCAGCATCAAGGTCTTTTCCAATGAGTTGGCTCTTTTCCTCAGGTGGCCAAAGCATTGGAGCTTCAGCTTTATCATCAGTCCTTCCAATGAATGCTGTGCTGGCTGTGTTGTGCTAAGTTGTTTCAGTCGTGTCCGACTCTTTGCAACCGCATGGACTGTAGCCCGCCAGGCTCCTCTGTCCATAGGATTCTCCAGGCAAGAACACTGCAGTGGGTTGCCATTCCCTTCTCCAGGGGCTCTTCCCCACCCAGGGATCGAACCCAGATCTCCTGCGTTGGCTGGCAGGTTCTTGACCACTAGCGCCACCTGGGAAGTCCCTTCCAAACAATATTCAGGGTTAATTTCCTTTAGGATTGACTGGCTTGATCTCCGGCTGTCAAGAGTCTTTTCCAACACCACAGTTCAAAAGCATCAATTCTTTGATAGCCTTCTTTATGGTCCAATTCTCACATCAGTACATGACTACTGAAAGAACTAGAGCTTTGACTATACGGCCATTTGTTGGCAAAGTGATGTCTCTTCTTTTTAATATGCTGTCTAGGTTTGTCATGACTTTTCTTCCAAGGAGCAAGTATCTTTTAATTTCATGGCTATAGTCATGGTCCACGGTGATAAAAGGGTTATTGTAAAACAATTAGCTGCATTATAAAAATAAAAGCAGGTAATAAGTAAGGGTTGGCTAAAAATTTACCAATATTTTATTTAAGTGCTGTTACTAGTCAAAGATTTAGATAAATTACACTGTTTTTTTTTTTTCTATAAACTATTAAATCTCATTTGCTTTAAGCCTTTTATTATCTCAGAGATCAACCATACTGACCACTAAGTGCAACTGGGCATCCTTGCCAGTGTCCTAAGGTAAACAGAATGATCTCAGGCAAGAAGAAAACCTCTCTGCTGTTATTACATCCCACACTTCATTATGTCATATTTATTCTTACTGGTCTTTCCTATGTGATTGTTTGAGTAATAAAGGAACAAAGTAAGTGCTATAGAGATTTTAGGGCTGTTTAAAAAAGTTTATTAAAAACTTTTCCAGATGACTTTATGGTATTATGGGTGATTTTATTTACTTGTATTTTCTTTTTTAGTATTTTCCAAGTTTCTGTAAGTATATCTGAATTACTTTCAAAATTTAAAAAGAAAGATATTTCAAAAATACACCAAAAGGGTATTGTAAGTGGGATGAATATTATAATGATCAAGAATGCCCACGTGCTAAGTCAGTTCAGTCGTGTCTGACTCTGCAACCCTATGGACCATAGCCCACCAGGCTCCTCTGTCCATGAGATTCTCCAGGGAAGAATACTGGAGTGGGTTGCCATGTTCTCCTCCAGGGGATCTTCCCCACCCAGGGATCGAACCTGTGTCTCTTACTGATACCCTGGGGTCTTTACCACTAGGGATACATGGGAAGCCCCAGTGATCAAGAATAATAGTACCAAAAAAAAAAAAAAAAGGATAGTAGGTTTACTCAGAGGCATGATAATATATTGTATTGCTAATTTGTGCCTTTTCACTCTTGTTAGTTTCCTTTTATTAAGTCATGACTTTGGGCTCCTTTTCCTCAGAAGCAAACAAAAACTTCTTTGCAGCCCTCCTATCCTACCCTTGCTTCATAAAAAATTTTAGTATTATAGTGAATATTTTACTTTATAGTGACTGAGGACTTGAGGGAGGAAGGAGGAGGTTAAGAAAATGTCTTTGCAATGAAAGAGAATAAAAGAAAGGCTGTGTGGTGGATTCAAGGAATCCTGATTCTTTACACAGGTGTTTCACAGTAGGCTAAAGCTAAGGGCATTTGGTAAAGTTTGGACTAATTTGTGCATCTGAGTGGAATATGGCATATATTCACTAAACTGCTTGCTTCATGTGGTTACACTCCGTGGAAGAATATCTCTCACAGTAAATGGCACATGTCTTGTATTCAGATCCCCAAGATATCCATTAAAGATTATGTCAATCACTGAGTCCTTCCCAGACTTACTGAATCAGAATTTCTGAGTAGAAAGCAATCATTTAAATAAGCTTCCCCAGTCATTTTAATCGCCGTAAAGTTTGAATACTATCATTATAAAGGCATAAATGAATATTTATTAAAGACTTCTATATTTAGAAATTAGCTTGTATCATATCATTACACATATTAATTTTAACCCTAGAAATCTCTCATATTTTCCCCAAACAGAAGGTCTCCTTTGGTCCACAGCAAGATGGGCCAATGAGAATCAAGCAGTGAATATGTAACTGAAATACCATGCTCCTCCCTTTCCACATCCCTGACCCATCCGAGCATTGACTGCAATGGGCAGGAGGCTATTAAGTCCTTATTTTACCATGTTCACTGGCATCCATTTGCCTCTGTCTAATCTAAGGCAAGTGAATGTATTTTTTCTTCCAGAAAGACTTTTTGTGGAAGAACACACCCACAAAGACAGACGCTTGGAAAATGCACAACAATGGATATTCTTTCTCATTGGCCCACAGCCCCCTGGATATGGTTTAGGAATTGGGAGGAGGATCACAGGTGTGACTGAAAATGCTGGTATCTACATGGCTGGCAAATCAGCTTCGAGAAAATAGATAGAGTGCATTTAGTATGAATCTGGACCACAGTCACCCTGAATTATCATTTGTCATGGTATATGTGCATATAAACATTTTACACAAATTTTCCACTAACAGCCACCCATTTCCATCCATCCTAGTGATGAGTCCTCAGGACACTGAAAATTGGAGTACCCAAATCTGAGCCAGACCTGAGAGCTACACCTAAATCCCCCTGTCTCAGCCACAGCAGTTCTGTTAAAGCTTCTTCTCCCCTCCCTATCTGCAGTTTGTTTTAAACAGAAAAACAGACCTGTGCTATTTACTCGATCCTTGTGTTGAGTTCCCTTGATTGCACTAGTAGAGAGATAGAACTGATTCTAGAACTATACTAGATTTTATGGAGGGTTTTTTTGTGTTTTTAAGTGTAGTTGACTTACCATGTGTAAATTTCGGCTGTACAGCAAAGTGATTCATTTATACATATACAGACATTTTATTTTTATGTTCTCTTCTATTTGGTTCATCACAGGATAGGACCACAGTTCCCTGTGATACATAGTAGGACCTCATTTACCCATTCTACATAAAATAGTTTGCATCTGCTAACTGCAAACTCCCAATCTATCCTTCCCCCACCGGCCTCCCACTTGGCAACTGCAGGTATGGTCTCTGTGCCTGTGATAGACTCATTTCTGAGTGAGTTTTCTAAGAGAGGAGTGTGGAAATGCAGCCTAAAGGGCAATATCCAGAATATGGAAAAAGGAACAGGTTTTAATATAAGGGAGTATGACTAGTTTCTGGGAGTCTGCCCATGTGAAACTGAATTCTTCTGAAAATCTTTTGTTTAAATAGCTTATAATAGCATGAATGTTTTCCTAACACACATCATAAAAAGACATTTTTTTCCTTATTCTCACAGGGTAGATATGTGATTAGGAACATCTAATTGTTAACAATTGACTTTAATATATGCATGAACTTCAACAAAAAAGACAAATTAAACATAATGCAAGCAACATACAATGATTCCTTGCAATTTTAATGTTGTTCTTAGAGAATGGAGAGGGACCACCTGTTCACTGAATCCATCTCAATGAAGTAATATAATTATAATTGCCTTTTATCACAACCCATTGTTTATACCCAAGAAGAAGTAATAAAAATGGCCAAAATCCCTCTCCACTTTGCAAGTGACTCATGGTAAACTAAACCTTCTGGGGAAGTTCAGCTCTGCTCAGAGTTTTAGAAAAGGAGTGTGAAGAGAAGGCCTCCTTTTAGTTAGGACTAAGGGATGAAACCTGTGAGGATATAACCTAAATGTGTTTAATACTCTTTGAGGGTAAAGAATAAGAGGCACAGTGGATTGGTCTCTACCTTCATTTAAACTTTGTTTATTTTCAAAGGACAAAATTAAAATTATATGCTGTCTGAGATTTGCTTTAAAATACTGCATTAAAAAAAATAGTTGTGAAGTAGATTAAACAAGATTGGCTAATCCTTTAAAATTATTCAAACTGGGTCAATGAAATACACCAGGATTTATTATCTCCTTCTCTCTTTTGTGTGTATGTTTTAAAATTGTATGATAAAAATTGTGTTTTAGCCCAGAAAATGGCACCCTCTCTAATTTTTCCACATTGAACTAGAATCAGCTACATTCAGTGTGTAGTTCTATATTTTTCTTCTATGCTTGTGGATTTAAATCCCTATTTGACCTCAATTTCTCAATAAAGCCATATAAACTTATAGCCTTTGACACGTAATACAAAGATACAGCGCAGTAAAGTTTGACCTTTTGCATGTCAACTTTTCTTTTGAAAATGTTGTAGCATTATCATGGACAGGAAATGGTCTGATGTTAGGCTGTAATCAGAAGTTTCAGTAAGTGGTGTGCATGCTCGCTCAGTTGTGTCTGACTCTTTGCAACCCTTTGGACTGTATTCAGCCAGGCTCCTCTGTCCTGGGATTTTTCAGACAGGAATACTTGAGTGGATTGCCATTTCCTTCTCCAGGGGCTCTTCCCAACCCAGGGATCAAACTCACATCTCTTGTATCTCCTGCATTGGCAGGTGGGTTCTTTACCAGCTGAGCCACCAGGGAAGCCTGGAGTCTATTTTAGAAGTGGTAGAGAATAACTGGTAGACACACACACACACACACACACACACTATGCTTAGGACAGCATGCGTAACTGCTGCAGCACTTGTGTCTATAAGTCATGAAGCCATAGTTGATGTCAGGGCCTGGCTTGTAGCATTTGCTGCTTTTTGTGCTGTACCGACTTCCAAAGGCTGATTTCCGGCTTCCAAAGTGATGTCGCAGATGCGGAGCTGAGACATGTAGCTCACAGTCAGCTCTCAGGGGCCTGTATGTACCTGCTCCTGCACATTCCTCCGTTCACAGTACCGGAAGTTGAAACTGTCCCTTGCTAGTTGGCATTTGGCCATTTTGCATTCCTCATGTCATTCAAACAAAAGGCAAAGAGCATATAGTATCCTGGCTTGCAGGGGTGGGGGGTGGGGGTGGATCCTCATAAACAAGGAGAAACTGTGGTTGTTGCTACATAGCAAGGAAAGAAAAACTGTCAGGAACCTCTAGAATTCTCCTAGAGCTTTTCTGAACACCTCCATCCCAAGCAGTAATAGTAATGAATAATTGCAGCAAAAAAACATATGAACAAACAAGTCAGCAAACAGATAAGGTAGGTTCACTAATGACTCAGATCCCTCAACAAAGCTTTCGATCACTACCAGGTGAAGAATGTCAGCCAGCTCATGTCATGACAGCAAGCAAAGGATAGATGGAGTGTGCAATCAATCAAGATCATTAGCTATTAATTCCTCCAAACCTAAGAGAGTTTCTGACACATTCATGTGCTCCACATATATTTGACAACTGAGTAAAACTTACCTACTGATACCTGGTTGGGCTTCCCTAATGGCTCCGTTGGTAAAGAATCTGCCTGCAATGCAAGAGACCTGAGTTTGATCCCTGGGTTGGGAAGATACCCTGAAGAAGGAAATGATCAACCCACTCCAGTATTCTTGCCTGGAAAATCTCATGGACAGAGGAGACTGGCAGGCTACAGTCCATTGGATCACAAGAGTTGGACACGACTTAGTGACTAAACCACCACCACCACTGGTACCTGGTTAATTATGCAAATTGTCTTTAAACCAAGTGTTGTTTCTGCTACTAACTAAATTATCAAATGTATGACTGACTTTGGGTCTGAAACTCTATTGCTTGTTCCCCATAAATGTGTGCCGAAGTATAATGAAATTGACCAAATGAAATCTGCCATCCTAATAAAAATCTTCTGGGTCATCCTGATTAGAGATTCCCAGATTCCTCACTTTGCTTTACATTGTATTGACATAAGAAAAATTCTGGAGAAGTAAAGGCAAAATATGCTCCTTCAGCTGACTTTAGTAGTGGGTACAGAGAAATAACAAACCATTAACTTGGATACTGAGCTCAAAGAAAGGAAAACCTCACACCTGTGATCGATATCATTTGCTGGTTCTCAGTACCTTCCCTGACCTTCAGACTTCTCTCAAAGAGTGCGGGGGAAGAAAAGGAAAACTTATTTTCCCCAGGCCCCCCTTCACAGCTGAGAAGTAAAGAAGGAGAGGAGGAGTATCTTACTGCAGCTGCAGACAGGTATGTGCGCATGAGCAGGTAAGCAGCAAATGAAGAGTACTGTCGGAGGCCACAGGAATTTCTCCTGCGTGTATCCATTTCATTGCTCTATGCCTTTAAGATCTTACTGGAAGCTTCCCAAGGCTTTCCTAAGCCATTCTGAAAAGAAACCACTGGTACTTCAGGCAGCTAAGTTCACTGTGTTGATTTCCCAGTTCTACCTTCATTTTCCCATATCCTGAAAGTGTCTTTCCTAGTGGTCACATCCTCTGCCTTTGCAATGGTTTGGAAAGCCTCTGCTGCTACTAAGTCACTTCAGTCATGTCGACTCTGTGCAGCCCACCAGGCTTCCCCGTCCCTGGGATTCTCCAGGCAAGAACACTTGAGTGGGTTGCCATTTCCTTCTCCAATGCATGAACGTGAAAAGTGAAAGTGAAGTCGCTCAGTCGTGTCGACTCTTAGCGACCCCATGGACTGCAGACTACCAGGCTCCTCCATCCATGGGATTTTCCAGGCAAAAGTACTGGAGTGGGGTGCCATTGCCTTCTTCGTGGAAAGCCTCTAGTTACCCATGTAAATACCTTTCCTATTATCACACTAATGTAGAATCACCTCTGAATAATACAGTTCTATCCCATGTTTTTTCCCTTACAAATGATGTGATGGAGATGGATGAAGCAGAAAGAAGCAGAAAAAGAGAAGGCAGCAGAGATAAATGTTTGTTGATTTGTCTTTGAAACTAACACAAAGATTCCCTAGGCCCAGGCATCCTTAGAGATGGATTAGATGAATGTTTGTTGGAAAACACTGAAATACAGTATTGCTTTAGAAGTCACTTTTAAAATTACTTTAAATGTTACAATGTTGTAATTCTATGAGCCATGAGGTAGCAGCCAATGAATGGGAGTTCTGAATTATTATGGAATTGTTACCATATTATCTAAAATGTGATAGAATATTAGCAGTAATCACATTGATACCTGATGGTATCACTTAAAAATGCTTCAAGTTACAAACCTGCATAATTTCCTCATAAAACATTTACTATTGAAACTTTATTCCATAATTATGTCCACCTTTATAATTATTTTCAACTGATATTAAATTTATCAATGAACATATATACAGTGAATATTTCTTATATGCAAAACCTGATGCTAAGCAGTACTTTGGGACATATCAAAGTTATAATTTATGTGCTTCCTGATTTTACAGAGCACCTGAGTCCTCCTTAATCCCTTCATTCAATCCACCAGTTTGTAGCTGTATGTTCTGACTCCAAAATATATCTCAAATCTATCTATTCCTTTTCATCTTTCTTATATGCAAGACCTTACGTTACACATGCACTTTGGGACATATCAAAGTGATCATTTACATGCTTGCTGATTTCACAGAGAGCCAGAGTCATCCTTAATCCCTTCATTCAATCCATCAGCCTGTAGCTATATGTTCAAACTCCAAAATACATCTATCTATCTATTCCTTCTCATCGGTATTATAGTCACACTGGCTAAGCAATCGTGATCTTCCAGGAAACTACCTCCTTGCTCCTGCTTCTTCATTTCCTCCCCTCCTGCTCCACACCACAATCCAATCTCTCAGCACACACAGAGTAGTTTTAAAGCATAAATCAGGTCATGCCAATTACCTGTTGCACAACTTTCAAAGGCCTTTGGACACTGAAGCTTATAAAGTAACAGTTCCTGCATCCTTCTCAAACCTCAGCTGGTGCAGATCATGCCCCTTTCCTAGCTGTGCTCAGCCACCTAGGCCTTCTCTCTCTGCCTGCCTTCTCTGTTTTATTTATTTACTTTTAATATAAGTTTATTTATTTCAATTGGAGGTTAATTACTTTACAATATTGTATCTTTTTGCCACACAACATGAATCCACCACAGGTATATATGTGTTCCCCGTCCTGAACCCCCCTCCCTCCTCCCTCCCCATACCATCCCTCTGGGTCATCTCAGTGCACCAGCCCCAAGCATCCAGTATCATGCATCGAACCTGGACTGGCGATTCGTTTCATATATGATATTATATATATATGTGTGTGTATATATATATATATATATAACACATATATAATACATATATTATACATCTTTCAATGCCATTCTCCCAAACCATCCCACCCTCACCCTCTCCCAGAGTCCAAAAGACTGTTCTCTGTTTTAGTGCCTCAGCCTTTGTTTGTCTTCTCTCCCTAGTAACCTCTCCCCTCTCCCCTAATTCCTTCATTTTTTTTAACTTTTGATTTTAAAATATCAAATATACATAAAAGTTGTTGAATAGTATTAAGAGCTCCCATTACCCTTTTTCCAAACTAGGATATTTGCTGTCATGACCACAGTAAAACAATGACAGTCAGGAAATTCCCATTGATCAAATATTGGTTAAATATTACTATCTAATCCATAAACCTCAATTGGATTTCACTGATTGGCCTAATAATTTCCTGTAAAGTGCTGAGATCCAACACAGAACTTTATGATGCACTAGTCTTTTTTTAAATCTAAAACAGTCCCTCGATTCTTCTTGTCTTCAATAGGTTTAAAGAGTAGAGGACAGTTACTTCAAAGAGTGTTTTACATTGATTGTGTTCTGCTCAATACACTGTATTAGAAAGTACACCATGGATAATTGCAATATTACTGGTGATACTGACTTTCATCATTTGGTTAAGATGGTACAAGCTTTCTTCACTGCAGAGTTAGCTACTAAATATATTTATTAATGATAACTGAAGTATTTTATAGAAATATACTTCAACACTCCTCCTGTTAATATTATCTTTAGCACTCTTCAGACATGTTTCTTAAGAATTTGTGTATCCCTCAATTTTAACAATTTTTTAAGACATTGTAAACTTACAGCAATAAAAGTATTGCATACTTGTGAGTAGATTATAGAAGATAAAGTGAGTAAATTCATTTTACCAGAATATTTAAAAAATGTTCTATTTATTTTCTTAATAATTCATGTAAAATATAATAATTCATGTATTTCTACACATACTACTACACACACACATAAAAAATGCCTAAACAATGATGGAAATGTTGACTAATATATTTTAGCAAGTTTTATTTTAATAAAAGAAAAATATTTTACTAATGTCCAAAATTGTTACTGCAATATCAATATATATTATAATTTTCTTGATAGTTGTTTTAATTTAGGAAAACAAGATTTTTTTGTGGTTGTTTATGTGTATTTTGTTTTGAAGAATCAATTATGTTGGGTTTTTTAAAATATTTTTATAAAGGTTTTAATTCTATCAAAATTTTAAAATTTACATGGTAATAGATATGTAAAAAAGAAAGCCTTAAGCCATAAAAACAAATTTTAACATAAATATACACCTTCGAAAGCACCAATTATTACTGTCAATTTACTTGTATATAATGTGAATAAAAACAGTTTGAAAACTTTCCATTGATATGGAAATGAAATAGCGCCCCCTTATGGAGAATACTTTAATGACACTCAGTGGTTTTATATGTCTCTTTTGAAGTGGAGAGAAATATTAACTATATTTTAAAAACAACAAAACAACACTTAATTTTTTTATTTGTGTTATTTTCCCCTTAATTGTATCAATTCAGAATTTCTACAAATTCCCTTCTCACATAGTATCCTTTGAATTTGTGTCAGAATGATAGTAATATATCTAATGGAAAATGGAAATATAACAACTGACCATTTAATTTTGAGGGTGGGTAAGAATATTCATTTTAATATTAAGCTATTAGTGGTTAATATGTCTGATTAATCTAGATAGAACTGGGTAAAATAAGAAAATATTGAAAATAATAGCTAACTTTATGTAACAATGTATTTGATATGCATTATTCTAGGTACAAATCATTCTACATATATTAACTCATTGTATTCTCACATCAACCTTATGAGTTAGGTATTGTTCAGTTCAGTTCAGTTCAGTTCAGTTCAGTCGCTCAGTCGTGTCCGACTCTTTGCGACCCCATGGACTGCAGCATGCCAGACCTCCCTGTCCATCACCAGCTCCTGGAGTCTTCTCAAACTCATGTCCATCGAGTTGGTGATGCCATCCAGCCATCTCATCCTCTGTTGTCCCCTTCTCCTCCTGCCCCCAATCCCTCCCAGCATCAGAGTCTTTTCCAATGAGTCAGCTCTTCACATGAGGTAGCCAAAGTACTGGAGTTTCAGCTTCAGCATCATTCCTTCCAATGAACACCCAGGACTGATCTCCTGTAGGATGGACTGGTTGGATCTCCTTGCAGTCCAAGGGACTCTCAAGAGTCTTCTCCAACACCACAGTTAAAAACCGTCCCTCATTTACAGATGAGGCAAAGGAGGCATAGAGAAGGATGTGAATTAGTCACTTGGATACAAAATAGCAGAGCTGACATTTGAAACAGGCAAACTGGTTTCCTGTTTTTAACTACAAAATTCTGTTTCTCTATGATCAGATAAGTTTGTAAAATATTTGATCTATCTGTCTAAAACCCCTGAAAAATCCCAGACACTGTCAGCTCATTATAAATTGGATCATTTTAGCTAACAGGTGGGTAGATTAGTTTGGTCTAGAATAAGCATGTGGATGTTTAGAAATGGCCTTGTTTATTCTTCTCTAATGATATTTTCACCTTCATTTTCTCCTTCTCACCTATTCCTACTTCCTTTAAAACAAAAAGAAAAAAGAGAAAAAAGGAAAAATTGCATGTCTGTTCTGTACCAAGCAGTGTGTTTAAAGCCTGGAAAATACATTTCTGAATAAAACAAACATCTAACATTTGGAAGTATACAAACTAAAGCAGAAAACAGAATTTGAGTATAGTGTGATTATGCAGTTCCAAAGACAGAGTACATAGCAGGGCAAACAATTCCACAAAGGAAAATATCTTCTAAACTGAAAGATGTGTTGATTCTAGCCAAAGATTAAGGGGGAAATGCGAAGGGTGGAGAGCAATCTGGATACAAAGAACAGCATGTGGAAAGAAATGGATTATAAGGAATTCAGAACATTCAAAATGCAAATACAGCATGTGGCTGGGATGTAGAATGTGCTAGGAAAGAGACGAACCAGAGGTGACGCAGAGATTGTTAAGAACAGCCAAGTCTGTCTACCATCAGAAGCAGTTTAAACTTTATCCTAAGGGATTTTTAAGGGACTACTTGGAGTGGAAGTACACTTTTGAGTGCTCCACTTATCTGCTTTACTCTCTAGAAATGAAGGATAATAGGGAAGTCTGTATTTTTTTCTTTACTTTCAACAGCGTAAGATTTATATCTACGAGTTCCAGTTGAGTTCAGTCACTCAGTCGTGTCCGACTCTTTGTGACCCCATGAATTGCAGCACGCCAGGCCTCCCTGCCATCACCAACTCCCAGATTCACTCAAACTCATGTCCATCGAGTCGGTGATGCCATCCAGCCATCTCATCCTCTGTCGTCCCCTTCTCCTCCTGCCCCCAATCCCTCCCAGCATCAGGGTCTTTTCCAATGAGTCAACTCTTCTCATGAGGTGGCCAAAGTACTGGAGTTTCAGCTTTAGCATCATTCCTTCCAAAGAAATCCCAGGGTTGATCTCCTTCAGAACGGACTGGTTGGATCTCCTTGCAGTCCAAGGGACTCTCAAGAGTCTTCTCCAACACCACAGTTCAAAAGCATCAATTCTTCAGTGCTCAGCTTTCTTCACAGTCCAACTCCCACATCCACACATGACCACTGGACAAATCATAGCCTTGACTAGACCCAGGGAAGACAAATAAACATGAACACAGCTTCAGGCTCCTCTGTTCTTGGGCTCAAGTGTGTCTCCAAAAGGGTATGTTGAAGTCCTAACCCCAGATACCTGTGAATGTGACATCTGCTCGAAATAGGCCACTGCAGGTCAAGTTAAGCTAAGATGAGGTCATACTGGATCAACATGGGCCCCAGTCCAATAACACAATTGTCCTTACAAAAAGCGAAGAGACACAGATGAAGGGAGAACACCATATGATGATAAAACTAGAGATTGGAGTGAAGCATCTTTATGTCAACAACATGGATTGCCCAATACCACTGGGACTAAGAAAAAAGGCATGAAAAATACACTCCTCTAGAACCTTCAGAGAGAGCATGGCTTCATTTCAGACTCATAGCTTCAGAACTCTGAGAAAGTAGGTTTCTAATGTTTTAAGCCACCCAGTGTGATGCACTGCTATGGCAGTCCTAGAAAACTAATGCCACATCCTGCCTAATTCTGCCCTTAGACCTTCATAGCAGGTCACTACAGACCACTACAGAATTCAACAAGTGATAGGCAGTCAGTGGGCTCATGAGAAAAGGCCATCGTTATATTTTCTAAGACATTTTCCCATATTTTCCTCTCTCTGAATTTTCTATATGGATATGTGTTTAAGTAAATGCAACAGTCTGAGTACCCAAGAAGCTTCCTAAGCCTAGTGTCTTCTCTTTAGCCCACCAAGATAATAGTGCATGAAGAATTACTTCCTAGCCAGGTAATTCTCAAGATTTTATATGGATGCCATGATGGTAGTAAGAGCAAAAGAGATATTGCATTTGAATGTGATAAGCTGTTGGCAGAATCTGGGCCCTAGAGTGTGTTGTTTTATCATAATATGTATTTCCTAATTTTTTAAATAATCATTTTGAATGAACTTACATATGGAGTCCAGTTTCCAACTTTCTCTCCAGCTCTTTTGATTTTCACATTTATTTAACTTGAAAGATCAGAGTTTGTCACTATACACTGTCCACTTTGCTTTGAATATATGTACTGTCATCTGGCTACATTATGCTTATAGAGGTCAAGGTGGGGCGGTGGGGACGGTCCACATTGATCTGGTTTCTCTAAGCCAATGGGACGAACTATTGTTACCCTCATATGAGGGAGATTTGAGTCACAGTCAAAGTCCTGGCCTCTCAGGTTTCATTCTTTCCTATGCTTCTTAGTTCCCATTTCTTCCCTGGGTTCCTAATTCTTTGGGCTTTGGGGCTACAGTGTCTAATCTTCAGCCCTGCGTTCATTGGATGGATCTTATATTTGTCTTTGCTAATTTGACTGGAATTTGCATGTGGCATAAATTCAGTAAATATTGTTTAAATAGAACAGAAACATAATGTCTTGGTCATGTCTAAATCCAGAGATTAATTTATCTTGGCATCTCAAGGCTAGTCTTACACTTATGAAAAATAGGAAGTACTTATCTGTGGTTTGACTTTTATGGGATCTGGAAAGCATCAAGTCTGTAAAGAAGCATCCTCAGCTTTTGGGAAATTCCTGAATATAATGGCTACTTTATATGGACCAGCAATTGTGCTGAGCATTTTATCCCATTATCTTCGCTAATTCTCAAGATAGCTCTAAATGGTAGATACTGTTATTAATCCCACTTTGTGTACAGATTGGAAAACTGAGATTCAGATTAGCTTGGTAAGTTATCTAGAGTCACATAATATTACATGGTAGAGTTCATATGAAGAAAAAATTAAATTGCATCCCAGGACTAAAGTTTTATTGTGTGTGTGTGTGTGTGCGCGCGCGCGCGCGCACGCGTGTGTGTGTGTGTGAATTTTGCGTACTGTTTCTTATAAATTTAGAATTAATTTTTTTACTGAACTGTTACTCAATCTGAAAACAGAAAAAAAGTGATGCTGCTTTAGTTGAATAAAAAGGAAGGTGGAGTCAGTATAAAAACCTCATCCACTGCCTCCCTGAAGACTAGAGCTCTGTGGATTAAAGCGGGAATACATTTAAGTCTGTACTCTGTATTAAATAGTAGCTGCCACAGAGAGTGAAGCTAAACCCTAAAACTTTTACGAGTCATTTCTTCCTTGACTAGGACTTCCCAGGGCACACACACATGCATTCCTTAACTAATGGATATGAATTAAGCAGAAGAGCAAGGAAAAGAGCAGAACACTGCAGCCAGAAATGGACAAGGAAGGGGGGGAAAGTCGAGAGAAACCTGGTTGACACCAAGCTTAGGAATCCCCAGGTAAACCCTATCTACACCCAGCTTAAAAGGTATTGATAAAGAGTAGGGATGCAATAGATAACTCCTCTATACCTAGCCCCCCAGACCTCAGTATTAAGATCATCTCTTAACAGAAATGATCGCATTTCACTGTTTCAAAAGTTTACAGTCTAATTTTCAGTAACAGTTTCCAAATTATCGAAAGTATACGGTCCTTCATAAAACAGGAGTAATGTGTGAAAGCTAACTTTCCTAAATTAGCATGGGTTATGCTAAACAATATCCTCTCCCAGTTATTCCTTCTTGCTTTTTAAGATGTGGCTGCTTTTATGGCTGCGTTCAAGGTGACAGCTCCTAGTATTTCCTTTGTGTGAAACCAACTAGACGACTCTGAAACCTGGACAGCACAAGGGTCCAGGCCAGCCTTGAGAGGGAATCAGTAAGAGCAGATGAGGCTGCTGTTACCTGGCTGATCAGTGAAGGCTATCACACCCCGGCAAAGGAACACAAGGTCCCACAGTCCACGCCTCTGTCTGGTATACACTGGTAAGTACTTTTGCCAGAAGCATCTATGTATTTTTTTCTGAACAGACCAGAACAGCTTTGTGTTTCTTCAGTTATATTGCTCAGGTACTGCTTTTTTTTTTTCTATTAAAAGATAAAGACACATTCACAGATAAATTACTTCCCTTTCTGATGACTAGGACAATGACGTAAAAAACAGACTTATAATTTTCCTCAGATTATTATCAAATAATTATCATCACCATTTTATTCAGAAATAGGATCATTCAATGCAAAAATATCTTTCTATACTCAGAGCATTGTTAACAGCCTTGACATTACCCCAAATTATTTGGCCATAGTAAAGGAACATGTATGCCTTAATCATACACAATGGTTAAATTCCTATGAAACAAACAGCTTGTGAAATTTCAGGTACTTTTCCATTTAATCATGACTAAAGCAAAGTAATGTCTGAACTAGTGCTTGCCATCACTATGTGCATTATAAAGTTTAGTTTTGTAGTAAGAATACCAAAAAAAGTGATGCTTCCATCAATTACCCCCATTGTAGAGATGTTACTTTCACTCATCTGCCTGAAATAGAGAACCAGTTTTAACAGCATAATTTGTTGGGAGTTTGTTTGCTTGTTTGTTTTTGACAAGAAATGTGCCTCTGTGCACTTCTTTTTTTTTTTTTTTTTGCTGCTTAGGGGCTTAGTCGCAGTGCGTGGGATTTTCGTTGCATCGTGCAGGATCTTTCCTTGTACACAGACTCTATGGTTGTGGCTCCACACTCAGCAGTTGTGACATGTGAGCTTAGTTGCTCTGCAGCATGTGGGATCTTAATTCCCTGACCAGGAATCGAACCCACATTCCTTGCACTGCAAAGCAGATTCTTAACCACTGAACCGCCAGGGAAGTCCCCTTAAAGGTCTTATTTGAAAAAGTTGAAAATGTGAAATCGAAAATCTCAAGGTTAGGATATGAACTATGGTATTTTTAAAGAACACAGAAAGATATTCTAAAAGAATACCACAAAAGGGATGCCAAGAAGTGCATATTGCTTTTTCTATTGAAATTCATCTGTAAATGTCAACGGGAAATGTAGCTCAATTTACCTGTTTGGGTTGGGATTTGGTTGAATATAAATATTTTATGAAGAGGTGGCAAAAAAAATGAAAGTGAAAGAAGCTTTGAATGAGAAAATGCTCTCTGTTTAATGGATATGAGCTCTGAGTATGAGTTGAAAAAGTAAAAATAAAATAGGTAATGCATTTTATATCATGATAATAAAATGCATACTATGTAAATAATTAGGTTTATTCCACTGAAGCTAAGTCCTAGAACCAGTTTATCAGTGACCTCACTTGGCTGAAGAAATGAAGGATTGATATTTCTATTTAGAATACCTGGTTGGCTGTTCATTTAGCTGTCTTCACCGACCTTGTATTACTTCATAGAGTAACTAGGAAAAAAAGTATTAAGATATCAAATCTCATAAAATTGTTTACAAAATGACTGAATGGAAATAATTCTATGTATTTTAAAAGTTTATAGCAAACAAACTTCTGTTTGTTCTGTTTGGCAGAGTGATTGGGCTATCCAGACCTCCTCTTGCTCAGAGAAGATACCTTGTTCATTCAGTCCTACCAGATAATGATATAACTGATCTCAAATGATCCCATACTGATCCTTTCAATATTTACTCAAATTAAAGCAAAGCTTCAAAACAAAAGGGAAAAAGTCATGAGACATACAGTGTTCTACATGAGTGAATATAAGCCAGGTATCTGCATCTATGAATTCTGCTGACCTCATCAGTAATAGGAGAAGGCGATGGCACCCCACTCCAGTGCTCTTGCCTGGAAAATCCCATGGATGGAGGAGCCTGGTAGGCTGCAGTCTATGGGGTCGCAAAGAGTCGGACACGACTGAGCAACTTCACTTTCACTTTTCACTTTCAAGAATTGGAGAAGGAAATGGCAACCTGCTCCAGTGTTCTTGCCTGGAGAATCCCAGGGATGGTGGAGCCTGGTGGGCTGCTGTCTATGGGGTTGCAGAGAGTTGAACACAACTGAAGTGACTTAGCAGCAGCAGCAGCAGCAGTATAAAGTTCTTTTTTTTTTTTTTTTTTTGCTTTTTGTAAGCATTTATTTAAAGAACAGTGAAATGATATATTGATGCAACTCTTTTAATGGCTTTTTCCTGATAAAAGTGTATTCTAAGAAATATAAATGTCTATGTCTTCTAAATAGCCTCTATGCAGCTGACTATCTGGTGAAAAGTTAATAAATTAGAAAAGGAATAACAGCTGAGATATTATCATTAGTCTGCAAGGTATGGCTTCTTCTATTTACATGAAACCAAATATAGAATTACATAGGCACCACAGGGTTTTTCTTTGTTGTTCATATAGATCAGGTGTTTTGGTGGTGGTGGTGGTGATGGTGACGGTGGTATGTGTGTGTTTTGATGGTGGGGCTGGGAGGACTGTGATATGTTAAAGTAATGGTAGAATCCAAAAGGCTTTGAACTTAGGACAGGGTACTGTCCTGGTTCCTTTTCCATTTTAACCTCTTTCGATGGGCTTTCCTAATGATTGAGATGAGAATTATAGTAGGATAACTAGATCAGTCAGTTTGGGAGTTAGTCTATTGAGGTAAATTAACATATGAAACATTTTACATCAATCCTAAGTTATGAAGGAAATAATATGCTATACTCAGTAAAGGATATTTTATTGTTGTTATTCAGTCACTCTGTCATGTCTGACCATTTGCGACCCCATGAACTGCAGCATGCCAGGCTTCCCTGTCGTTCACTATCTCCTGGAGTTTGCTCAAGCTCATGTCCATTGAGTCGGTGATGCCATTCAACCATCTCATCCTCTGTCGCCTCCTCTTCTTGCCCTCAATCTTTCTCAGCATCAGGGTCTTTTCAAATGATTCAGTTCTTCACATCAGGTGGCCAAAGTATTGGAGCTTCAGCTTCAGCATCAGTCCTTCCAAGGAATCAGAGTTGGTTTCCTTTAGGATTGACTGGTTGGATCTCCTTGCAGTCTAAGGGACTCTGAAGAGCCTTCTCCAGCACCACAATTTGAAAACATCAATTCTTCAACTCTCAGCTTTCTTTATGGGCCAGTTTTCACATTCATACATGACTATTAGAAAAACCGTAGCTTTCACTATATGGACCTTTGTTGGCAAAGTGACGTCTCTGCTTTTTAGTATGCTGTCTAGGTTGGTCATAGCTTTTCTTCCAAGGAGCAAGTGTCTTTTAATTTCCTGGGGCAGCCACTGTCCACAGTGAGTTTGGAATCCAAGAAAATAAAATTTGTCACTGCTTCCAATTTCTCCCCATCTATTTTCAATGAAGTGATGAGGCCAGATGCCATGATCCTCATTTTTTTAATGGTTTTTTTTTTTTCAGTCTCCTCTTTTACTTTCATCAAGAGGCTCTTTAGGTCCTCTTCACTTTCCACCGTTAGGGTGGTATCATCTGCATATCTGAGGCTGTTGATATTTCTCCCAGCAATCTTGATTCCAGCTTGTGATTCGTCCAGTACAGCATTTCACATGCTGTACACTCTGTATATGTTAAATATGCAGGGTGACAGTATAGAGCCTTTTTGTACTCCTTTCCCAATTTTGAAACAGCCTGTTGCTCCATGTTCAGGTCTAACTGTTGCCTCGTGTCCTGCATACAGGTTGCTCAAGAGACAGATAATGTAGTCTGGTATTCCCATCTCTTTAAGAATTTTCCACAGTTTGTTGTGCTTCACACAGTCAAAGGCTTTAGGGTAGTTAATGAAGCATATGTTAGTTGTAATCTGCTTGTTTTTTTCTGTGATCCAACGGATGTTGGCAATGTGATCTCTGGTTCCTATGACTTTGCTAAATCCAGCATTTACATCCAGAAGTTCTCAGTTCACGTATTGTTGAAGCTTAGCTTGCTAGATTTTGAGCATTACCTAGCTAGCAGGTGAAATGAATGTAATTCTGAGGTAGTTTGAATATTTGTTGGCATTGCCCTTCTTTGGCTTGGAATGAAAACTGACCTTTTATAGTCCTATGGCTGCTGTTTCATTTTCCAAATTTGCTGGCATAGTGAGTACAGCAGTCTAACACCATCATCTTTGAGGATTTGAAATAACTCAACTGGAATTCCATTACCTACACTAGCTTTATTTATAGTGACGCTTCCTAAGGTCCACTTGACTTCACACTCCAGATGTCTGGCTCTAGCTGAGTAATCACACCATCGTGGTTATCTGGATCATTAAAACCTTTTCTGTACAGTTCTTTGTAATCTTGCTACCTCTTCTTAATATAGTCTGCTTCTGTTAGGTCCTTACTGTTTCTGTCCTTTATTGTGTTCATCTTTGCATTAAATATTGCCTTGGTATCTGATTTTCTCGAAGTGCTCTCTTGTCTTGCCCTACTTCTACTTTATTGACATCTACTTCTGGAACCGAGATTGCCAGGAGAAATATCAATAACCTCAGATATGCATGATACCACCCTTATGGCAGAAAGTGAAGAAGAACTAAAGAGCCTCTTGATGAAAGTGAAAGAGGAGAGTGGAAAAGTTGGCTTAAAACTCAACATTCAGAAAACTAAGATCATGGCATCCAGTCCCATCACTTCAAGGCAAATAGATGGGGAAACAATGGAATGGTGAGAGACTTTATTTGGGGGGCTCCAAAATCACTGCACATGGTGACTGCAGCCATGAAATTCAAAGACACTGGCTCCTTGGAAGAAAACCTATGACCAACCTAGACAGCATATTAAAAAGCAGAGTCATTACTTTGCCAACAAAGGTCTATCTAGTCAAAGCTATGGTTTTTCCAGTAGTCATGTATGGATGTGAGAAGTGGACTATAGAGAAAGCTGAGCGCTCAAGAATTGATGCTTCTGAACTGTGGTGTTGGAGAAGACTCTTGAGAGTCCCTTGGACTGCAAGGAGATCCAACCAATCTATACTAAAGGAAATCAGTCCTGAATATTCACTGGACAGACTAATGCTGAAGCTGAAACTCCAATAGTTTGGCCACCTGATGCAAAGAACTGACTCATTTGAAAAGGCCCTAATCCTGGGAAAGATTGAAGGCAGGAGGAGAAAGAGTCAACAGAGGATGAGATGGTTGGATGGCATCACCAACTTGATGGACATGAGTTTGAGCAAGCTTTGGGAGTTGGTGATGGACAGGGAAGCCTGGCTGCTGCAGTCCATGGGATCACAAAGAGTCAGACACAACTGAGTGACTGAACTGACTATTCTTTCCCATTCTATTGTTAACCTCTATTTCTCTGCATTGATCCCTTAAGAAGGTTTTCTTATGTCTCCTTGCTATTCTCTGGAACTCTGCATTCAGTGGGTATATATTTCCCTTTCTCCTTTGCCTTTCACTTCTCTTCTTTCCTCAGCTATTTGTAAGGCCTCCTTAGGCAACCATTTTACTATTCATATTTCTCTTTTGGGGGGATGGTTTTGATAACCACATCCTGTGCAAAGTTATGAAGTTCCTTCCATATTTCTTCAGGCACTCTGTCTACCAGGTTTAATCCCTTGAATACATTGGTCACCTCCATTATGTAATCATAAATGATTTGATCATACCTAAATCATCTCACATGTTAGTAAAATAATGCTCAAAATTCTCCAAGCCAGGCTTCAACAATACATGAACCGTGAACTTCCAATGTTCAAGCTGGTTTTAGAAAAGGCAGAGGAACCAGAGGTCAAATTGCCAACATCCACTGGATGGTGGAAAAAGCAAGAGAGTTTCAGGAAAACATCTATTTCTGCTTTATTGACTATGCCAAAGCCTTTGACCATATGGATCACAATAAACTGTGGAAAATTCTGAAAGAGATGGGAATACCAGACCACCAACCTGCCTCTTGAGAAACCTATATGCAGGTCAGGAAGCAACGGTTAAAACTGGACATGGGACAACAGACTGGTTCCAAATAGGAAAAGGGGTACATCAAGGTTGTATATTGTCACCTTGCTTATTTAACTTATATGCAGAGTACATCATGAAAAACGCTGGGCTGGAAGAAGCACAAACTGGAATCAAGATTGCTGGGAGAAATATCAATAACCTCAGATATGCAGATGATACCACCCTTATGACAGAAAGTGAAGAGGAACTAAAAAGCCTCTTGATGAAAGCGAAAGAGGAGAGTGAAAAAAGTTGGCTTAAAGCTCAACATTCAGAAAACGAAGATCATGGCATCTGGTCCCATCACTTCATGGCAAATAGATGCGGAAACAGTGGAAATAGTGTTTATTTAGAGGGGCTCCAAAATCACTGCAGATGGTGACTGCAGCCATGAAATTAAAAGATGCTTACTCCTTGGAAGGAAAGTTATGACCAACCTAGATAGTATATTGAAAAGCAGAGATACTACTTTGCCAACAAAGGTCTGTCTAGTCAAGGCTATGCTTTTTCCAGTAGTCATGTATGGATGTGAGAGTTAGACTGTGAAGAATGCTGAGCGCCAAAGAATAGATGCTTTTGAACTGTGGTGTTGGAGGACTCTTGAGAGTCCCTTTGACTGCAAGGAGATCCAACCAGTCCATTCTAAAGGAGATCAGTCCTGGGTGTTCATTGGAAGGACTGATGCTAAAGCTGAAACTCCAGTACTTTGACCACCTCATGCAAAGAATTGACTCATTGGAAAAGACTCTGATGCTGGGAGGGAATGTGGGCAGGAGAAGGGGACGACAGAGGATGAGATGGCTGGATGGCATCACCGACTCGATGGACATGAGTTTGAGTGAAATCTGGGACTTGGTGATGGACAGGGAGGCCTGGCATGCTGTGATTCTTGGGGTCGCATAGAGTTGGACATGACTGAGTGATTGAACTGACTGAAGTGAATTGAAATGGTATAGTGGTTTCCCTACTTTCTTCAATTTAAGCCTGAATTTTAAAGATTTAAGCCACTATCAGCACCATGTCTTGTTTTTGCTGACTGTATACAGCTTCTCCATCTTCAGATGCAAAAAATTTAATCAATTTGATTTCGATATTGACCATCTGGTGATGTTCATGTGTAGAGTCATCTGTATGTTGTTGGAAGAGGGTGTTTGCTATAACCAGAGCATCAATGGATAGCTTATATGAAATGTCAACTTCAGTAGTTCTAGTAGTTACCTAGAGTTTTATGTCTTTTCCCTTTTTGACTCAAAAAATCTACAACTAAAAGTTATGGGAAAATTTATGTAATTGCTGTAATTAATAATGATTTTATTCATATTCAGTTGGCATAGACATGTATATCTTTGAGGATTAAGCAGAGAATACAGTGACCAGAAAAAAAGGCAAAAGAAGAAAGATGTTTTACTTTTTAAGTACTTTTTAATTATGAATTCCAAATTCTATCTACCTGAATTATTGTTCTGAAATATTACAGTCACTGTATCTTCATTTTCATTTTGTTTAATTGAAGATAGAATTCATATTCTACTTGATTTTCTTTTTCATCTTCTTCATACCTATGGTTCCTAACCAAGAATGAATATTAGAATATGTTTTAAAAAATACTCATATCCTGTATCCAATCCCAAAAGGATTCAAATTCAGTAAGTTAGAACTATGTCTTTTGAAAGGCCACAAGTGACTCAAAATCAAAATTGTAGTTAAGAAGTATTATGTCTTATCTTAAATATTCTGGAATCACACACGCATTTGAAGATTCAATTTTAAAAAATGACATCTATCTAACAATGCACATAAACACATGTAAAATGCAAATATACTTTCAAATTATACCATAAGATGTCCTTTCACTAAGGTGTTAGGCTTCCTCATTATGACTCTAACACCTAAAAGTAAATACATTTTCTCCATCTCCTTTGACCCACTCTGAACACTCTAGTCCCTTGGACTGCAAGGAGATCCAACCAGTCCATTCTGAAGGAGATCAGCCCTGGGTTTTCTTTGGAAGGACTGATGCTGAAGCTGAAACTCCAATACTTTGGCCACCTCATGCGAAGAGTTGACTCATTGGAAAAGACCCTGATGCTGGGAGGGATTGGGGGCAGGAGGAGAAGGGGACGACCGAGGATGAGATGGCTGGATGGCATCACTGACTCGATGGACATGAGTCTGAGTGAACTCCGGGAGTTGGTGATGGACAGGGAGGCTTGCGTGCTACGATTCATGGGGTCGCAAAGAGTCGGACATGACTAAGCGACTGAACTGACTGAACTGAACACTCTACTAGCCCTCTTATCAAACTCCCCGGACTGCTTTATATTTGAATATCCTTTGGTTCTGTCACACCTAGGTGTGAGTTTAAGGCTAGAGTTTATAGAAAGAGTGGAAAGTAATGCAAAAACAATTTGGGGACACTTCATACTACTATTTATTGATTAAATACTACACTGGCTGAGAAAAAAAAGCAGGGAGGGGAGCTCCCAGGTAAAAGTGAGAAAGTTGGGAAAAGATGAATTGTTTACATCTTAATTACAATGGTTTCTCAGCTTAGTACTAAGAATAAGGCAGATTCTTAGTGAGTAGATGATGAAAGAAAAGGTGAAGAAATGAATTAACAGCTGAAGAATTAACTGAATGAAAGAAGCAGAATTCATTTTACTTTTGTTTCCATGGCCTTAGTTTCCTCATCTGTCATATGAAGGCATTAGAAGGCATTCAGATTCTCTTCCATCTGAAAGGATTCCTGCAATTTTTCCTATTCCTCTGAGAACAGAAGACACTATTCCCTAGTGCAAGGCATGTACCCAAATTATACATCAGCAGCCCTCTTGGCAAGAGAGGGAGTGTAGAGGGATGTGTGCTACTTGGCCGTATACTATCATGTTAAGCTAGAAGTTGGCAGGTAAAGTAAGCATTTGCTATAGCAGTCCTAACATTGGGACAGCTTATGGAAGAAAACACTGTTTTAACACGAAAACAAACAGAATGTATATGACCTCAACTTGAAATAAAGAGGCAGATTTATGTGCCTTCACATGAAACACTGTAGAAAGTAAATTATTTCTTGAAATAAGTAAGATTCATAGGGAAGAATGCAGAATGCTGTCATTATATAAAGAGTATATGGTAAGCATCTCCATAAAGACACCTAGGAAACTGGTAACGGTGGTCACCTTTAAGGATGCGAAATGGGTGACAAGGAGAAATTCTGATGGGGGAATTTAATTTACATTGAATTATGACAATTTTTGAGCCTGTATAATGTGCATATATTGCCTATCTATAAAATATTATTGAAGTGAAACAAAATACTGTATTAGTGAAGATGCAAAAAAAAAAAAAAACTCTTTGAAGTTTTAGTCACCAATGGAATTATATTTTAAATGCAGTGATATAGTCTGTTAGTATATTCCATAGCAGATGAAGAATATTTGGCCAAAATAAATCAATGGATACAGTATATATATTACCTCTCCTCTTTTGCTGCTTTATCCATCATTATTTTTAAAATATGACCAATATAGTGGTAGGACAGTTAAATAAAATCCTTTTAACTAGATGACACTCAGTGGAGTTCTGCTTCATCCAACCTCATATATACAACAGTTTCATAGAAATCATCATAATTTTTTACACTTCAGAGATAATACCGATCCAGCAAGCAGTCACCTCTGCATGTGATTTCCTGGGAGCCTATAAGTATTTTTCCAAGAATTGTGAGACTACGCTGTTAATGTTGCTGTTTAGTTGCTTGGTTTCGTCTGACTCTTTCGTGATTTCATGGACTGTAGCCCACCGGACTCCTCTGTCCATGGGATTTCCCAGACATGAATACTGGAGTGCATCCCCATCCCAGGGATCCTGAACCTACATCTCCTGAACTGCAGGTGAATTCTTTACCACTGAGCCTCCTGGGAAGCCGGTGAAACTACATTAGAACACCATTTAGCCATAATACTCTCCTTTTCTTTTGTCCCTAAAGTGGTGGTAACTCAGTTAGTCAATCTATTAATCCCTCTTGGAATGTGATGATTAATTATTATGAAAAGCCTGAGCACTGACAGGTGCAAGACAATCCCATTCAGGTAGCACAAGAAAGATCAATGAGGGAAACAAACATCATTTTTGAACTTTATTTGTTGCTTAAAATGTAATGCCATACAATTTTAACAATCACTTAAAAAAGGATTTATATTTGCATAAAACAGAAGCAAAACAGAAAGATATGAAATAAAATGCCATCTTGCTTCAAGTTTTCAAATCAGTACTTAGAGTACTAATATACAGCTATATACACTGCAAGTATATTATAGAAATATACTATGAGTAATCTTGAAACCACAATAAATATCAAGTAGGTTTTTAGGCACACGGCATAGAAAAATGCGGAATCAGCATAATCCTTGAGAGTGCTGAGTGACTCATTCTTAGATCACTTTCACACACATGTATTGTACACAAAATATATAGCCATCACACACATGATCCCCAGTCACTTCTGAATTTCACCTTTCATCCCAGCATCCGTGCCTTCTTATTCTTTGATACTATTGCTCTATACAGCTATTACATAAGAAAATACTTTGCAGTTTTCTTCAACTAATAGCCTAAGAAGGTATCAATGCTACCAAAATAAGTGCAGCCTATCTACACGATATGTTCATGGAAGTGTGCTGAGCGGCACCAGCTTACAGAACTGTTCATTTTAATCCTGGGGGTTACCCTGAAGGCAAAGTTAATCCATTTTGAAGTATACCATTTTTGAGTTGCCCATAGCATGATAGCCAGAAATCGTTAGAAACTGAGGTAACACCTATTTTTATAGAGAGAGGAATCCCTGGAAAAGACAAATGCCAGAAGTATTTTTAAAACTTCCAACCAATGTGGACCTCAGTCAGTTATTGTACACTTTGTCTGTGACTCTTTCTGCTCAAATGTAAACCGAAGAATCCAAAGGAATGATCAAGCTAAATTTACCTTTACCATTAGGATTAAAGATCACAGCCACGGAACACCTGAGATCACCCTCTGATAAGCGAAGGCTGACGCTTCTCTTAGTAGAGCCAATGTTCATTAATAAAAATGAACCAAATAACCCTCACTGATTTCTGCACTCCCTGCCCCCCACCTCCAGCTACAAGTCAGATTCTGGCATGTCTGGCATGTCGGCCATCAAGTACCCTATCCCATAGCGTCCATTGGGAGCTGTATCCAGAGTTGGCGATCCACTCTGTTTTCGATAAATATTTTTACCAAAATTTGGAGAGGACATCTCGCTTGATATCTTGCCATGAATGAGGCTTGCATCATCTCCCTCTAAGTTTATAGGCTCCTTCAGGACCCTTCCTCTCTTATAGGTCACAGATGCTAAATTACCAGAACTATCATCTATCAGGTTGCAGCGGCGGATGATGAAGACAACCGGGATGGGCAATACTGCCAGGACCATCAGGGAGATACAGATGACCATCCCCCACGTTGGGTAGCTCAGAAATTTCTCAGATGCCTGTTAAAGTCAAAAGATAATTATTAATCATCTAGCATTCTCTGCAGGGAAATGAAAAAAATATATTTATCTCAGGTTTATAAGCAAAGAACCTGGGCTAGTCTTGTGACTGATTAATAATTAGCTGCTTACTGTGACAGTAAGCAACTTCCAAGGCAAAGCCTTAAAAGCCTGACGATTTCTGCCTCTGTCTTAGATGCTGCCCTGAGCCCATAATGCCTGGAAGAAGTCAAGAATGAAAGCTCACACAGAGAGAGCCCAGCTCTCCAAGTTCAGTCAACTGCATGAGTTGACTCAAACAAGACCCAGAGCAGAATCGTCCAGCTTATCCACAGAACCCTAAGAAATAATAAGTCAGCACTGGTTTCAGTCGTTAAGTTTTGGGTCATTGTTACTAAGCAATGGACACCTGTTATGTGGCACATTACCTTTCTGCTGCTGCTAAGTCGCTTCAGTCGTGTCCGACTCTGTGCGACCCCATGGACGGCAGCCCACCAGGCTCCTGCGTCCCAAGGATTCTCCGGGCAAGAACACTGGAGTGGGTTGCCATTTCCTTCTCCAATGCATGCATGCATGCTAAGTTGCATCAGTCATGTCTGACCCTGTGAGACCCCATGGACAGCAGCCCACCAGGCTCCTCTGTCCACAGCATTCTCTAGGCAAGAATACTGGAGTGGGTTGCCATTTCCTTTTCCACATTACCTTTCTAGAATCTGAAATTAAATTTTGAACTACAGTTGTCCCCAAGGGTTTTGATAAAGGATAGCAGACTTATTTTTTTAGAATAGTCATGAATTTAGTTGTTGTTATATAGAATTAGTGACCACAGAATAAACATCAGGGGTAGCTCTAAAAATTAAGCATTCTGATTTTCTAATAGATAATATATATCTTGTGGCTGCATTACAAGATATATAGCAGCTTGGGAACAGAAACTGAATATTCACGGCTAATAGAAGGCAGTTATAGTAAAAATCTACTTCAATATTTATTTAAATTACGTTTACATGGTTGATGCATATTTTCATTGGTATAGAGTGTCTCAGATATGATTTCATAAAGTTATGCAGGAAAAATTATTTCTGGTAGTTTGATCAGTATGTTCTCTAGTGTCAAAAGCCTAAATAATTATTAGTCCATCTATGGTGATGTGGATAAAATTACTTTAATGAGGTCCAAGTCAATGTTTCTTATGTACTAAAAATATTCACTAAAAACAAAAAAACATACATATTTGGGGTCAAACAAAACATAAATCTTAAAGATTCCTGCATAAAAGCAGTACCACCCATTAAACAACAAACTATACTGAAAAAAGTGAAAGCCAAAAACCTCTAAAATGATATTTTGTGTATTCTTTTATCTGACTTTCTTCCTTTTATTTTTTTTTACCTTATCTTCCATCCATGCGTTATAGCCAGGAGGACTTAATCCCATATTCACAATGCTAGCGATTAGCAGTGATAACAGCATTAAAGGAGATATATATTTCCACATATAGTAGTAATATCTATTGGGAGCAAAGCCCAACATATCCTTTAGGTCTTCCATAAACCTAAATAGAAAGAAATAATTTAATTATTCCCCAAGTTAAGGTAGCTATAGCAAAATATGATAAATTAAATGTCCTTTAAAATGTGCATTATATCAATGGTTTGACCAGGGTTAAACATGATACCCTATTACTGAATCTAAAAGTCATACTGAAGATGACTTATCAATTAAGAACATTTATAATGTAAAACGGAACCAGTGTACTGTACTTTTTATTTGGAGGAAGTCCCCTTAAGCCAATTATTGGGAAGTCTCCTCCAACTGATGACCTTCCATGCTATGAACACAATATTTGCAATACATTAAAATTTCCTTGTTTCTCTCTCTCTCTCTCTGTTATTTAGAGATAATTAACTCACATCATCCAATCCAACTGATCCAAACTCTCATTTCTGTTTTCAGTCTGGTGTCATTTGATTGAAAGAGGGTCCACACATTATGATTCTTTGATTTTTTATTTTTTTCTGAAGTCCTTTTTTCACCTCTGCTAAGTGCCTCCTAATCTCTGTATCATTTCTGTCATTCTCTTTTTAAATGAATTGGGCACTCTGTCCCATAGTTTCCCAAAGTTTAGATTTTGCTGTTAATAATTGCATCCCCACACTCGGCTTTGCAAGTGCATCTCATCCTCCTATTTCCTGTGAATTAGCTCTTAGACTGAGTAATGATTAGACTTAAGTGTCTGTTTTTTAAAGTCAAGTTATTGATACATTATTTACCTGAAATAAGACTTGCTTTCTTTTTCTTTTTCTTTTTTGGCTGCATGGCTTGTGGGATCTTAGTTCTCAGAACAGGGATCAAACACAGGGCCCCAGAAGTGACAGCACTAAGTCCCAACCACCGAACCACCAAGGACTTCCACACATTCACACTTGGCAGCTGTATGATGTTAACACTGTCAGGAGCATGTCACTGTTACATACTGGTTTATATATCCCTTAATATTTAACTCGAGATAAAATATGTACTGCCCATCCACCAGTCTTGTACTAAGGTTTCTGTAGACTTTTTGGTTGTCTAAAGCTAGTTCTCCAGTAGATTCTTCAAAAAGGGATCACAGTGACTATATTCCCTAATTTTCTTGCATGTTTAAAATTATCTGTGATCACTATATTTGAATGTCAGGTCAGCTGAATTTAAAATCTGTAGTTTATATTTTCTTTCTTCGAAAATCATAAATATGTCTATGTAAGATTGTTACAAAAATTTTGCTATCAGATTTTTCTATTGTAAATAATTTGTTTCGTACTGTTTTTTACCTGCATGCATGCTTTTTTTTTTGTTTGTCTCCAAGTAACATCCTAGGCTTGTCTTGGTGTCAGCCTTTATGTCTGTTTTTTCCAACTATATCATTGCCCTTCCAACACTCAAGTTATTTGCTTCAGCATGTTTCTTTAATTATAGTTTTTAGAGTTATTTTCCAGCCACTGCGTTTAGAAGTCCTCATTGTACAAATGTTGAATCATCTTTGCTTGATTGCTGTTTCATTTTCTTATCCTTGGTGATTTATTTTTGATTTTAAAAATTGTTCCTCCTTTCTAGTTTCTAATTCTTGAGGAGATATATATTGTACTTACTGTTTTTTTTAAATTTGACTTCATTTATTAATTGATTTTTCTGTTATATGCAATTATTTCCTGAGTTCTATCACCTCTGTTTTCAAACCTCCCTTGTCTCTAATTATTATATTTCTCAATTTTAAAATAACTGCCAAATGCTATTCTTTTGTGGCTTCTATCATTTTTCAACATTATTTCAACTTCATTTTGAAATATTATTAGTTTTCCATCTGTTTTGCTTGTGTGGATTTGTTATCTGAAGGGATATTATTCTGCTCCTCTCTGCTTCTTTTTAATGACTT
Source organism: Capra hircus (assembly GCF_001704415.2). Taxonomy (NCBI): domain Eukaryota; kingdom Metazoa; phylum Chordata; class Mammalia; order Artiodactyla; family Bovidae; genus Capra; species Capra hircus. The sequence continues at coordinate 14,371,493 of NC_030812.1, forward strand.
TTGTTTATGATTTAACCACACTTAAGTGAAATAAGATTTCCTGAATTTTGGAGAGGGAAGGATACATGGGCATTGCTTCTTTATTTTTTTTTAAATTATTTACTTATTTTTGGCTGCATTTGGGTCTTCAGTGCCACACGGACTTTCTCCAGTTGTGGCAAGCGGAGACTACTAGGTGCAGGGTGCGCATGGGCATTGCTTCTTTATTTAAAAAAAAAAAAAAAAACACGTATTTACTTATTTTTCGCTGCATTTGGGTCTTCAGTGCCAAGCCCCTCCTCTCTACTTTTGCAAAGTAATCAAAAAAGGTGGCCTCATAGTTTCTCAGTTTTTTTTTTTTTTTTCCTAACCTCTGCTCTCTTTCTCATATTTACTTGGACTTCCTTTTCCAACACCTCCACTACCTATCTCCTGCTCAGCTCAGGTTTTGCTCCCACCACTCTGCTCCCAGTGCAGAGCTTTATCTTGGAAGAGAACTTTGGGTTGTTCACTTCAAGATTTTAGAGACCATATTGTTCCAGCACTGATGATCTTGTTGCGTTTGGATCCCTCTGCAATCTGCTAAATGAGGCCAAAGATACTACTTCTCCCAGTTTAGCTCACTATCTTCAGGTTAATCAGCCTACCACACATTGCAGGGAGGACCTGGGGGTGAGTAGAGAGCTGTCCGAGGCCCAGCTGTGTATCCGCTACCATCACCCACACGGATGTGACACCTCACAGGTTCTGTGGCTGCCAGTGGTTTGTCCCAACCTTTCATATTTGAGGGTTCACAGGAATATCTTCTTTTCAGTGCCCATGGGTATTTGGTTTTGCCTTCTAGCCATTCTTTTTCTCCTTCGTTTTAAAAAGGAAACTTGGGGAAATGCAATCTATGCAGCCATCACTTTCAGCATCATAGGAGCTTCCTTCTCATTTTCTCTCAATCATATTTCTTCCTAATCTCTTAACCCAGGGATCAAACCCAGGTTTCCTGTAGTGCAGGCAGATTCTTTACCGACTGAGCTACAGGGAAGCCCATACAATGTTTCTTTTTCTGCATTTGAATTTGCTATCTCAAACGCTTAGGTTTTGGAAGGCTTCTTTCTCTCAACCCTGTCTCTGGAAATTTAGGTAAACATGGCAGATGACAGAGCAGAACTGAGCTCAGGACACCACTGAAGGTGAACAGGAGGAACATAATATTCCTGCAGACATTTAGAGGAGGGAAAAGTAATTAAATAAGAGCATTTTAAACAATAGAATTCCAATTGTGCTTCTTGGACAAGATATGAGCTTTAGAGACCAACAGATCTGGTTTCAAATCATACCTCCATAATTTCTAAATGTATATCTTAGTCCTTCTGAACTTCATTTTTGCCATTCTCAAGAAAGATAATACCCATCTTGGAGAGTTATTGTTATAGGCTCATAGACAACATATGCAAAGCACACTATCTTACCAACAGCAGAAATTTATAGATGCAAGTATTATTAGTAGTATTATTCCTCTTGTTGTTACAATGATTATTATTTAGGAACTACTAAAAAGAAATATTTAGCACTATGCCTATTGTAAATGATGAACAGTCTAAATGGAAAACTAAATTATGATCCTACTGATCCACAGATCAGCCCAATAACAATACCAAATTCCAACACAGTGTGGGTGAGGAGTTGGGGGTAGCTCAGTAGACTATAGAAATATCTGGTTTTGAAATTAAAGTTAAAAGTCCTGGCTCTACAACTAAGATACTGTGTCCTCCTATACAAGACGGGCCAATTTCACATCTGTGATATAAGCAATATTAGTTACCACAGAATACTGTTATGAGGATTAAGACAATGCATACGGCACTCCCCTGATGATTAGGGATGTCCACAACTTTTCGTGTATCTGTTGATCATCTGTATGGATTCTTTGGAAAAATTCAAGTCCTTTGTCCATGGCTTAATTGACTTTTTTTTTTTTGCTACTGTGTTATAAGTCCTTATACATTGTGGATATTAACCCCTTATTAGATATTTGATTTGCAAATATTTTTCTCATTCAATAGGTTGCCTTTTTATTTTCTTGATCTTTTCTTTGGCTGTGCAGCCATTTTATTTTGATGTAGTAATACTCCACGGAGTCACGAGAGTCAGAGACGGCTTAGCAATGAAACAATATACAGCTATTACTACTATTGCTATTTAGTACATGATCATTAAATGTAAGTTTTCCTACCTTTCCTTGCCTGGAGCTCTTTAGAGTAATAAAATATTCTCTAAGTTTTGTCACAAAGCTCACTCAGTATAATAATGTTCTTTATGTTGTTGAAGAGGACTCTGGTCCTCATTCAGTGAACTTATTCCTGCACCAGAGAAACCTCTAATAAGCTTGATGGTCTTACTGCCTTAATCACATGCTAAATGGAGACAACAAACTTAAACAATATTGGACAAGGTCTCCAGAAATCTTTTTCTTCTGAGATTACTCTAATGCTTCATTACACACAAGTTTATATACTTTTCAGACCAAGCAGGTATATAATTAAAAGATTTAGGCATCTAGTGAATTCAAGTCATGACTCCATAAATATGTTATGTATAGTGAATGGTATATGTATCTTGAACCAGTGAGATATATGCATATATATATATATCTTCCCAAAATGGTCCTGCTACACAAAACATTGTGTAACATGATAAAATAAGGCATTTTATTGCATAACAAAATAAAATCCCTCTTGCAAAAGTTTGGCAACATAATTAGAAGTACAGACTTTAGAGTTAAGTAAAAATGGGCTTTTGTGGTGGCTCACATGGTAAAGGATCCGCCTGCAATGCAGGAGACCTGGGTTCAATCCCTGGGTTGGGAAGATCCCCTGGAGGAGGGCATGGCAACCCACTTCAGTATTCTTGCCTGGAGAATCCCCATGGACAGAGGAGCCTGGTGGGCTACAGTCCATGGGGTCACAAACAGTTGGACACAACTGAGTGACTAAACACAGCACAGCACAAAAACGGCTATAAATCCCAGCTCTGCCTCCGTTCAGGTGTGTGATGACCAAGTCACTTGGTGTCTCACTAAGCCTGCATTTTCTTATGTGTGAAATGGAGAGAACAATGGCTCAAAACAACAAGATTCTTGGAACTCAGTCAATATACACAAGTTCTTGGAAGTTCCAATTTGATAACCAGAATTAAATCAAAGCTCCAGAATCCTAAACCTCATTACCATCTACACCATTCTATCTCATCACCTAATAAGGAGATGTACTTTGTTAAAACTGTTGAATGGAGAAGAGCCTGCATAAGATTTGATTTTTGCAGCAAGGAATTTTTCCCTCCAGTCATTTTTCTCCTCTTCTAAGTGAGATATATATTAACAATTAGTCTTTCCAAAGCAGAGATGTAAAATGGAAGCATAAGAGAATATACTTACTTATCTATGCCATAAACAAAGGATACGGCAATATTCTCCAAAATGACGACAATTAGCAGAGGCAGGGTTGCAGAATAGTCATCAAACATTGTAACAAAGTAGTTTCCAGAGCGCTGCACAAATATCAGGCCAATACAAAATGCCAGAAGACAGCAGATAACTGAATAAAAGGAATAATAATAAAAAAAAGACCTTGTCAGAATCAAGTCTTTTAAACTGCATTATAAATTATTATATGCACTTTGTTTCTACTTTTTATAAGTTGTCAATAATATGAATAGGATACTTTTCCTGATACCATGGAATATATTGGGAATTAGTTACCTGAATATAGCCCTGGATTTAATAGGAATTCACTGTAGGACAGTAACTCAATTCATCTCCTTGAGTCTGTGGAAATGTATGTACCAAGCCCAAATAACAAATGAGGCAAAACAGAGAAGATAACAATAGTATAAATCTTCATATCCATGTCTCATTATTAACAGAAAAGTGACCTTTTCAGGCAGCAAATGTTCATAGGTCATTTCTACTTTTTAATAATGTTTTCTGGTTTTGGAAGCAATATTGAAATTTCAAATTAATCATGAGATGAATGTGCCTTATAAGACTATGATAACATGTATTTTTATATTTGACTGAAATATGATTATTGTTAAAGCATAACTGAAAAAAAAAAGTTTGACCCCTTAGCAGTAACCCATACTCTACCTTGATATTGCCTGGGCAGATGAGTTGGAAATACAGTTAGGACAGGGTTGGCCAACCAGATTCTCCAATTAATTAAGAACAGTCTAAAAGGAGTTTCTGTAGGAGTGCAGAAAGGCAGAAACTTCTAACCAGATACCATTACCATAGAAATTTAGAGAGAATTCTAGAGTCCATATACTATTCACATATTTTTGTTAGACTCTTTATTCTCTCATGCATGTTAGTAGAGAAGCCCTCAAAAATAAGAGATGACTGGGCTGTTTTTCTCAACTCCCTATTAGCAGACGTGAGTAAAAATGACAGAAGCGGGGCAGGTGGAGGCAGTTCAGAAGGAGAGAAAACAGGCATCCCTGGGTCCCATCCAATGGAGGCTCCGGAGCAATCTCAATACGTATGGGTTAAATTAAGCCATTTCATTCATCTTGTGAGTGCTAGGCTAGTGGTATGACTTACATCATCCATAAGTAAATATTATATATACACACATCAGGTAGAAAAGGAAAAGCATTAACAGCATTCACTTGGAGTCTAACACATATTGAAATATTTAAATGCTTGTCACAGCAAATCATACTCAAGGTCTCAGGATGGAAGTAGCAGAGCTTAGATTTGAACCATGGCCTGTATTACACTTACTCTTGCCTAATTGCATCATAGTATAAGCAGGAAGAAAGTGTACTCTAGGTGCTACAGACACCGAGAGCTTTGCTGACGAGGTGAGAGGAACAGACAATACGTAACTTAGATCTAAGTTCTACTGTCATATCAAAGCAAACAAAAACATTCGACAAACGTGAGGGGGGAACATTTCCTCAAAGTAAGAGACCTGAAGTAAAAGTATGATCCCCAAATACAAGTAAAGGGAGTAGAGAGTATATTCCTCTTTACTCTCATCTACTAAGTCTTCCACTAGGAGTTGGCAAATACTCCCATGTATGTCCACCCGCCCCCCCGCCCCCCGCCACACACACACACACACACACACACACACACACACACACACTGTTGCTGTTCCCTTAATTTTGCAAGCCCTCTTATATCAGGAGTGTTGAGATACAGGGCAAGATGAGGAAAGCAGCCAAGATGACAGTTATTTAGTCTGCATGTCAGAGGATATTGATAGCCTTAAAATAAATAGAAACTACAGAAGCAGAGCGTGCCTTTCGGGAAAAGGAAGAGACATTTCTCATTTATATCCAGCTGAATGAAAGAAATCTAGATGTAAGTATTTGACAAACTGCTGAAATTGTTTAGACTCACACTAAGCAGAGCACTGAGTGATAAGGGTACATATGCACTGGAACGTTATTGACACGTAAATGACTACCGAATCTTTCAGAGCGAACAGCACAGCCTGGGGAGGAGCTTGTGCACCACTGGCCAGCATGCAAGATCATCTGCATATTTTTTCCCAATTAATTTTTGCGTCACTTACCAACACTGTTGCTGCACTCTGGTCTGGCAGCTTCCTTGCTGCTTCCTTTCTCTCTGTTTGGGTGTGCTTACTAACTAAAACTATCCTCTGACCCCTGAGAAGACCCTTGCCTTTTCTCATTCAATTTCCATGCCTTCTGCTGATAGTTCCCTCATATATTTAGATGATCTTTGCTGCTTCTTAATTCGCAGAACATGTAAAGTCTTTATCATGCGGTCAGTATATTACATGATACAAGTTTTATCTACCCATGTTGATTTTAATTATCAGTCCTATTCTGATAATTAGAGGAGAGGTTCTCCTATATGTCTGCATCTCTGCTGTAATTTCTCTTACATCCTTGGTATCCTTCAAATGCAAGGACGATGCAATACACAGCCAGTACTTTAATAACTGCTTGCAGACTGGACTTATTAACAACCGTCAATATTGATAAATCGTGTTATTATCTTTCCTTCCTAGATATATTAGCTTCTATCAGGCTACAATTGCTATTTCAAATGGAAACTAAATTTAGGCTTGTCAATGTCAGCTATACGCTTTTGAAAAATCCAATGATCTGGACTTTTTTTATAGAATTATTTGACTTGAATACAAAATTATACATGAACATTCTTTGACTTTGTTCTAGTACCAGCAATTCATAATGACATTACTACGAATAAAGAGCAATATAATAAATGATAACTAATAAGTAATTAATAATAATTAATATGATCTACATTGTTTCATTTGCCTATTACATAAATCCCTAAGTAACAAATACTTCTGAAACATATTAATAAGTGGACTTTAAAAATAAACCCTTTTCCTACTTCCATCTCTGATCAGTCACCAAGAGTAAAATGGCCTGCTGTCAGTTCAATGAAAAGTCAAATACATAAAAACTCACCGGTGAGGATTTCTTTCCTCACTTTGAAAGTGTCCACAACGGGTGTGATGATCCCTTCAATGGTTCCAAACATGCTGCCAAGCCCTAGGTTTACCAGCATGAGGAAGAACATCACTGACCAGAAGGGAGATGCAGGGAAATGTGTCATCGCTTCTGTAAAGGCAATAAAAGCTAAACCAGTCCCCTGAACAGCCTGTAAGATATATAGAATAGCCACATTAGTCAGAACCACGTGCAGTGCTGGCTATGTATATGAAAAGGCAGGGAAACTCTGAATAATGTGGGGCAGTTACTGGAAATAAGCACACTAATATCATCATGTTGTCTCCTAAGAAATGTGCCTCTAAACAAAATTCAGGGTGATGATGTTATCTCATAAAGACCACGGATAGAGCCAAAATTTAAAAATTTAAGAGTAAGTTAGTATATAAATCTTTCCTTATGGAATTTAAGATTGTTGTGTTAATGATGGCTTCATCTGTAACTTCCTGCACACAATTCTTTATGTTTAGTCTCGGGTACATTTAGCTATCTTAAAGAAGTGATTAATGGCCAATTTCTTCATTATATTTTCCTTTTTGGCAAAGTAAAGAGAGGGTGACAATTTATGCAAAGCTATTTATTCACATTCCCCTATATCATGTTTATTCAAGTATACACCAGTGGCTAGAAAAAGGACTTAATCATGACTTAACAAATGTAACTAGTAAAATGGGAGATATCATTCATGTGTCCAAACAGTTATACAATATGTGAATGGTCATCATAATGTATCTAATTTCATTTTCTATGTGAAAATCACCTTATTTATATTCATATTTTAAATTATTATGGCTTCATCAGTGAAACTACTTTTTAAAGTAAAGCAAACCTTTCTGATTTAAGAAAATACGCTCTCTGAAATAAAGATGAATTTTTGAAACAGCATGCTCTTCCACGGGCATTTTAAAGGTTCTTTTCCTAAAAGAAGTCTTCTGGGTAAGGCATATTTTAAGTTAATGAGAACTGTTTTAGTGCTTAAACATAGACTACTAACTTTATTGAGCTCATCTTCAATTTGACAGGCGTTAAGATGAAGCTCAGGAAACTCTTCTTCTTTCACTTTTTGAATGATGTCATAAACTAAGTCATAATCTTCTGCAGTAATAGCTGAAAAGTTGATATGATGGGGAATAATATCTTGACTAATGTTTCCCATTTTCACAAGTTTTATGATCATTTCCGAATTTCTGAAAAGTAAAACAGCATTAATAAACAGTTGTGGGTTTGGGAAGGAGATTTTTTTCAAATACAATTATGCCATAAAGTGTAAAGGAAATTAACAACCATACTCTGCAATGCATTTCTCATTTATGACATTTGCTTTGAAGCCCAGAACTGCAAACACCACCAGTGTTGCCAGGATAGAAGTAAAAAAGTTGATGAAAGACACCAGGACAGCATCAAAGTGGCAGTTGTTGTCTCTCTTGTTGTAGCTTGAAAAGGCGATGACGCCACCGAATCCCAGACCTAAGGCAAAGAACACCTGAGCTGCAGCTTCTCTCCACACCTTCGGCTCCAGCATGATTTCAAGCTGTTTAAAATTAAACAGAACAGAAGTCAGCTGCAAAATATTACTTCTCAATAATCTAAAGGAATCGATTCTATTGTTTAAATATATCATAATGACACACACCCAAAGATAATTCAAAACAGAGGATTATCTGTTCTTAAGGAGAAAGAACACATTTTTCATTGAAGAATTATACAAGGAAAATGAATAAGAAAGGCCATGGACTATAGAACCTTTAGATGGAGATGTTACTTACATGGAGAAAAAAATCATATGGGAAATTTTAAATATCTTTAGGACAAAGCAAAGGACTATTTGAGGGAGAAATGAACTATCTTCACTTATTTCTATTTATGTCTTTGTTTTCCTTCCAAAGCAACATAAACCAGTTAGCCATGAAAGTTATAAACTTTATTTAAGTAATGCCCTAAGTTTTGTGTTTTCTGGTGAAGTCTAACAGCCAAAGCAGGTAATAATTATAAGCTGGGTAGAGTTGAATTATTTGTACTTTGCATATTCACATAGATATTACTGTTTCATTTAATAGTTTCCTGAAAGCTTTTCCTTTGAAAATTGAAGTAATTCAACCATATAATCTCTAAAGACGGTTTCAGATCCAAAGTTTTTAAGTTTGGAATCTGTGCTGAACATATTTTTCAAGTAACTCTGCTTTACTTCTCAAACAATTATCACTGTATGTAACTAAACCTTTTAAATGGAACAATTAATATTAGCCATAGTGGGCAAAGACCTCAATAAACAGTTAAATTTGATTTCAGTAATAGTAGTACTTAAATTGGTATTTTATCTCTTTTCACCTTTGCAATGAAATTGCCTTTATTGGAAACAAAGCCAGATGTGGTTAAGAACATGACTTCCATAGACAGTCATTTAATAATCTAAAAATAGAGCATCCTAGGGTAAGTGGCCTGTCCACTCTGAGTTTAATTATTCTCAACTGAAAGATGAGAATAACAAAGCATGTAAATACTGCTCATCACATTGCCTACCTCACTGAGTCCTCAATAACTGCCAACATATGGACTATAGTAACAGCTACGCTGATAAGCATTGGAAAAGACCCTGATGCTGGGAAAGACTGAGGACAGGAGGAGAAGTGGGTGACAGAGGACGAAATTGTTGAATGGCATTACTGACTCAACGGTCATGAGCAAACTCCTGGGGATAGTGAAGGACAGGGAAGCCTGGCATGCTGCAGTTCACGAGGTCTCAGAGTTGGACGCAATCAGCAAATGAAAACAGAACTCATTCAACTGTCTATCTCTACTTTTCCCACTAGATGGCAGACAATACCTATTTACTAAAGACATTCTGATTATTTCCAATTCAGAAACTGAATCTCCGTTCACTGAGACTATTTTGTGTACTTAGGTACTTTCTCCCTTACATAAACAACTTAAATTTAAAGGAAATTGACAACTTTTTATTGTTATTATATTAACTGTCACATCCTACAATGGCCTAATACCAATCTTATCAATAGTCCAAAGTAAGCTGAAGAAGTAATTCACTTATTTTAATAGTTATTTCCAGTTCTGGTTTAAAATGTTAACCAAGTACTGCAGTTTTAAACATGGGGACCATGTAAAAGTGTCATATTCAAGTATCTAGATTCTAAAATATTTATTTAAATCAAATATTTAGTCATGTCATAAATTACCAACTTAGAGAAACGCAATATTCCAGGAATCCACACCAAAGCTAGTTGTTTTAAACTCAGAAAACTTTTTTTTCTATATTGTAAAAAATAAATATTTGTGGTCACTAAGTATGGCCCATTTGTGGCTCATTTAAATGATAATATAGCTGAAATTCATAAATGTGAACTAATTATTCGCTGAGAAATTCCAACAACCCTACAGGACTTTTGAACAATAGAAGAGAAGCAGATCACAATGTCAACATTTTTGCTACTTGAGAATGAACAGAACCCCACTTGGAACCAGATACTCAAAAAACACAGCCTCTTTTTCACAGTACCACAGCAGCTGCCAGGAGTGCCAGTTTCAGGGAGGCTAAAATCTTATCCCCAAGTCTCTCAGCACAATGCGTGGTGCAGTCATCCCTCAGACAACTTCCAATTTCTGAACCAAATTGAGATTGTGTCTTTATAACTCATTGTCTGATTATGATAGTGTTAGCACGCTAATTGAAGTATGATTTCATTTCAGTGAATATCCAAAATCTATATGCACTTCAAATATGTTTCTGACTGTTTCCTATCAAACCAACATGACAAGTCTCAATGAGCCCTACATTGAGGTCAGCTCTAAGCTGAATGACAGAGTTTAAGTTCTGAGCCTTTTAGGAAACCTAATGGAATTTTCCTGAAATGCATATGCATTTATAAAAATTACAGAACTTCCCAAACACACTAATATAAATACTATTCGAGAAAATACAAAACCTCAAAACAGAACAAGAAACCTTGAATTTTTTCTAAGACTGGATTTCGAGTACAACAGCATTCTTAATCTGGGTCCATGGACTTTAGGCATTCTGTCAACCTCCTAAGACACTAAGCAAATTAATATGTTCATTATTTTTTCTGGTAAGGAGATCCTATTATCAGTTTGTTTGTTTTTTCCCCCCAAAGGAGTCCATGTCACAAAAGGTTAAAAACTACTGAGATAGAAGAGGAAGTGTAAAGATTGATAAGTTCTAAACTGTACTGGTGTAAAAATGGGAAGTTAATTTATTGTAAAAGAGGAATTTCTGAAGTTTAAATAGTGAAACTTACTCTGGATAAAGTGGGACATTTAAAATTGGAGAGAGTTGGATATAATTATAGATATCTAAAAGTCTTGGTTTTACTAGGCTGGTTAACATAACAGTTACAGTTTAATAGCTTAGTGCACATTGTTGTAAGTAGGTTTGAACAATTATCCCTTAAATTTAACTGTGGGAATATTTTAACAACATAAAACTTTTGTGATCACAAGCTTTAACTGGAAATACAGTACATACCTCAGGGGTAAACATGTGACGGATGCCATCAACTGAACCATTTAAAAGGAGTGCTCTGATTAGGAAGCATATAAGTACCACATACGGGAACAGAGAACTAAAATACATGATCTGCAAAGAAAGACAAAAATAGGTGAGACACACTAACAACTATATTCTTTCTCATACTTAAAGATTATTTGTGCTGCTCTATACTTGACTTTCCTGGTGGCTCAGATGGTAAGGAATCTGCCTGCAATGCAGGAGACCTGGATTTGATCCCTGGGTCAGTAAGATTCCCTGGAGAAGGGAATGGCTACCCACTCCAGTATTCTTGCCTGGAAAATTCCGTGGACAGGAGTCTGGTGGGCTGCAGTCCATGGAGTTGCAAAGAGTTCAACACAACTGAGTGACTAACACTTTCACTTTATATCTTCATACTGTGAAAATAACCCCTTTATAATATAATAATTAATACTATTAGTACATTGTTTAGTCATCATAGCAGAATGGCTTATTAGCTTTGATGTGGTGTGATTCATTAAGATCTATTTGGGATATAATGAAAAATGGGAAATCGTCCTTATTTAACCTCCTTTAAAAGAGTCCATAGGTGCGATGCAACTTGGATAGTGTTGATTCCTCACAGTTCACACAGTTCCCAAACAGGCAGTATTTAAGAGAAACAAAAGGACACTAACTCCTCAACAAGTACCTACTTTATAGTTTTAGATAGCAAAAGTCCTTTAAAAAAAAAATTAAGCAAAGTTCCGTGGTAATTCTGTAAACCTTCTAGACAGTGGTCCCTGTTAAGGCTCCTACAGAACTTGAATAATGGAGTAAAGGTCTTACTTTCCACCTCAGAAGTCTTCATCATTAAACAAATGTTATCACAGAAAAGCGACTGTCCTAAGCAGACGTGTGCCGCCTCCTTGACATCTCCATGTGGTTCCTAAAATCCTGGGTTTCCCCCAAAGCTGCCCTCACCACCTAACAGTCGTTAAAGTCAGACATCCAGAAGTAGCTCTGCACGCTTTCTAATTTCCTGGCTTCCAGACTACCACCCGGCCTGTTGCACTGCCTGCTTACATGCTCTCCAGAAATCTAATACAGTAGGGACAAAATGCAAATGGCTCTGTCCTCCAAAGCCTTACACTAGGCTGCCTACCTGCCTGCCCTCCCACTCCTCCCTGAGCTCCAGCCCTGAAGGAAGCCAAGCTCTCATCTTCATCTTTGCAAATCTTCATAGAACACTCAGAATAAGACTTTTTTTCCCATCCAATAGGTCCCCAAATGCCCGTCCCAATGTCCCATGAAACTTCAATGATATTACTTTGATTTGGTTTGACAGCACTTAATACTGCTGAAATTGTCATCTGTGTTTACTTGTTAATTTTCAGTCTCCTTTACTGAAATATAAGCTCTGTGAAGGCAAGGACCTTTTCTCTCTTGCTCACTACCAAATTCCAAACATCTAACAGAGTTGTTAACACATATTTGGTATATGATATGTATCTGTGGGAGAAGGATTAGAGGGAAGGTGAGAAGAATGGAGGAAAAAACTTAAAAACTGCCATAGCAGAGGGTAACCCAGGCAGGTCAGAGATACTGAATCCTATTATAATTGTAGACAGACAACAGAGAAGTCAGCACAATCATTTGCACTTCTATTCTGTATACTTTGTAACTGTATTTCAATATTATTAAAAATATTACAAATAAAATCTCTGCATAATTAGGAACCTCTATTTCTCTAAAAGTAATTATATTCTAATTATAAAGAAATATAATTTTCAATCAACTCAGAATGGTCTAAATTTTAAATTGCATCCATTCATCCACATTTCTTGCTTTTTAAAAATCAGAATGCTTTAAGATGGAATACGTTTCATTCTTTCTGCCTACTTTTAGCATCTTTAAATCTGTGGGTCTACGATATCTATTCAAGTAGCCTTGGTCTCATTCGAATTGCAGCTATTCCTTTTATGGTTTTTCTTTCAAATCTTGAAGCTAACCAGAAGGGTGGATTCACTTCTGCACAATAGTCTATCTTTTCATTGTTGTCTTTTTTTTAACAGAACTCAAATTTGGTATCTTTAAGTGACTAAACAACAACAAAGTGACAACAGGACTTCTATTAACCCATTTATTTTAAAAGTGAAGATGAAGGCTGCAAAATAAAATAATCTGGATAGTTTGGTAATGATTTTTTTCCAATTGATATGATATACCTTGGTATGTTTTTAACCTAATTTCAAATTAGAAGCTAACAAAGTAAATGATTCTTCCTGGAGCTATATTTGCCCATCCTAAACAACTCTAAATCACCAGAATATGGCTCTTTTTCCACATCCCATAACCAGCTGATTCCAAACTGACTCCACATTTCACACAAGCCCCTTTGCTTTCATCAATGGCGTGTCACTTCACTATCAGCTTCCTGCTCATTTTGCCTCCAGATTTTCCCTGCCGGCTCTCCTCTCCATCTCAGAAACTGATCACCCACACTACTACCAGAATGATCTTTCTAAAGATCTGATGGTGTTAATGAACTGCTAAAAACCCTCAAATACTTCACACTGTTTGTTAAATAACAGCCAGCCATTTACCAGTGCCCATGCTTTAATTCCTGCAGTCAGCTAAACCTTTCAAGCCTCACCTCCCACAAGCTGCACAAACTGTATGTAAGGCACACAGGGTTACTGAGCAGTCTTTGGGCTTTGTACATGCTGTTTTCCATGCCTCTGGTGTCTTCTCTCTGAACTTTCTGGTGAACTCTTCTTCAGCCATCAAACTCTAGCCCCAAATCTACCCCCTCTGTGAAGCCCTCCCCCAAATCCAGGTTAACTTCAGTGGCTGCCTCTGTGCTATCGTGCACTTATTATTGGCAACTCTTTACTGCATGTATTCTGCTGTAATTATCTTGTCTCACCCATTAAGTTATAAGTTCTATGTGAATAAAGGTGGGGTGACCCATTGTCCTTTGCATATTCTTTGATACTCAAATATATTGTACATTAAGAGCCAATTCATAGGAAATTTTCCTTTCTGTACACATTCTCTAAAAAAAAGAAAACCCTCACCTTTATTCTATAGTACTTAAAAATGGTGTGCTAATTATATGATCAGACAATTCAAGCTTCATTTATTAATTCAGCAAGTATTTGAGCTCTTAAAGATACTCATCTGGCTTCAGTGATAAGATTCTAGCTTAGTTTCATCCAAAAACGAACACGTAGCTTTCATGTTGGATATAACATAAAGAAAAGTGACAGTCAAGATTTTAAACATGAAAATATTTAAGCAGTGTTAGGTAGGTCACACCTGAATTTTCTTCTTCTGTGAGCAAGTAAAAGAATAAAATATTTACTTATTAAATATTTACTTATTAAATTATTATTTTATTAAAGAAAAGCTTTATTATTTACTTATATTTATTAAAGAATAAAATATTTACTTATTAAATATTATTTTACTTATTTACTTATTACTTATTAAATATTTACTTATTAATTCTGAGATTTAAAGATGCACCTTATGTCAGCATTTTACAGAGGTATCCATTTTGTGTTTTTAAACACAAATTCTTTTTTTTTTTTTAATTTTTTATTTTTTTTAAATTTTAACATCTTTAATTCTTACATGCGTTCCCAAACAACAAATTCTTCTCATTTAATGAGTCTCGGAATACTAAAATTGCCAGTGGCATAATATTATTAAAAATAGTTTAAATTCTAATTGACTATATGGAAAATGCTACCCCTCAAGCACTTTCTCCTTATTTTTTGCATTGTTACCTGTTAATATTTTATGATTTATTACCTGCCTCTTCCACTAGAATGGACATCCCATGAGGACAGGTATTTTGTCTGCCTTGTTCACCACTGCACTTCGACTTAGATCAGTGCCCAGCACATAGTAGGGGCTCAATAAATATGAGTTCAGTGAGTACATGAATGACTCTTAAGTATTTTTCTTAAGAACTGGGAACTAAAACAATGAAATATGTTTGGCTGGTTTTAACACTCCCTGGGCCTTAAAAGTGCTTCCCCTGTGGCTCAGCTAGCTAAGAATCCGCCTGCAATGTGGGAGACCTGGGTTTGATCACTGGGTTGGGAAGATCCCCTGGAGAAGGGAAAGGCTACCCACTCCAGTATTATGGCCTGCTGCTGCTGCTGCTGCTAAGTCGCTTCAGTCATGTCTGACTCTGTGCAACCCCATAGACGGCAGCCCAGGCTCCCCTGTTCCTGGGATTCTCCAGGCAAGAACACTTGAGTGGGTTGCCATTTCCTTCTCCAATGTACGAAAGTGAAGTCGCTCAGTCGTGTCCAACTCTTCGCAACCCCATGGACTTCAGCCTACCAGGCTCCTCCATCCATGGGATTTTCCAGGCAAGAGTACCGGCCTGAATTCCAAAACTGAAAAGCCTTTCACAGCAAGGACATTCCATAAAAGAGATGTTTACAAATCAAAATGTTACATGAAAATACTTTCATTATGCTGCTGCTGCTGCTGCTAAGTCGCTTCAGTTGTGTCTGACTCTGTGCGACCCCATAGACGGCAGCCCACCAGGCTCCCCTGTCCCTGAGATTCTCCAGGCAAGAACACTGGAGTGGGTTGCCATTGCCTTCTCCAATGCATGAAAATGAAAAGTGAAAGTGAAGTCACTCAGTCGTTTCCGACTCTTAGCTACCCCACGGAGTGCAGCCTACCAGGCTCCTCCATCCATGGGATTTTCCAGACTAGAGTACTGGAGTGGGGTGCTACTCAACTATGAAAAAACAGTAAACATATGAAATCATTTCGTTGTTTTTCTTTTTTATGTTAAAATGTTTAAACACACCTTCAGACAGTCATTCTCTCTGAGGATTTCATAGCCCAGTTCTAGCTCTGCTATTTACCAGTTGTTTAATTCTATTTATTCTTCCTAAGCTTAACTTCCCAGTCAAATGGAGAAATGAACATGTAAATCATCTGGTTGATAGATTAAACAAGCTAATGTATGCAGAGTGTTTACTTGGCACAGTAGTAGTCCTGATAGCAAAGCAGTACCAATAGGAAACATTACCTTTAGAGATAAAGAAAGCCTAGAGCTTCTCATTTCTATCCATCTCCCTGGAGGCAGGCATCCCTTTCACAGAGGACCCAACAAAGGACATGCAGCCATACAACCTCCATTGGACCACCTCTGCTAGTGCCGAGTTTCTACCACTGCTGACAACTAATTTCATTGTTAGCAGGCTTGATTCCCGAAAGATCTTCCTTTCCTTGAAGAGTCACCACCACCCCACCACTCTCCATAATCCCCAGGATCTGACCATGTGACGACATGGGATAAGTAAGGCTTATTCCTTTTTCTTCAACTACTTGAAGATTGTGATTAAGAAGCTAAGATAACTCTTCTCCATGACAAAGGAGAAAATAAGGATTTTGGTAAAAATCCAGTATTACAGGTGTAATTCAATTGACTTGTGCCTATCTGACCTAAAGGAGAATGAGACTGTCATATTCCTGTCTTAATTCATACAGTTTGAAATTAGCATTCTGTTTGTGTATGTGTGTGTGTTGGCAAAGACGTTTAGCTGCTAAATACTCTTAGTTGTTTTTTTCCCCACATACTAACCTTAAACTTCATTATCCTTAAACCATATTTCTCTATACTGCATTGGTGTGTTTATTCAGAGGCTTTTTTGTTTGGCAGACAAATAGAGCTTTACATATATTCCTAATAAATTTCTTATTTTATTCAGCTCATTGGTTCAGGATGAGAAAATATACATTTAGACTTTCATAACTTTGTTCATATTACTTATAGCTTTCTCTTATCTGTGCCTACTAAATTTTTTCTTCAAAATCTCCTGAAAAGCTAGCCTCTCCCTAAGCCTTCTCATTGAAATAATAAATCACATATAGTCTAGAAATTGTATTAGATTTTCAAGAAAAGTTATTTTATATAAGAAAAACATCCCAAATATATGATGAGAAAAGTATGAGTATTTTCTTTAAATGATAAGACACATACTCAGACAAAGAAAAAATAAAATGTGGTATTAAGACTTGAGCAGAGGGATGTTTGGACTTCCCTGGCTGGCCACAGTTGGTTCTTATTCTATCAAATGACATTATCTTAGGAAGCCTATAAATGTGGTTAGATTTGGCTTAGGACTCTATCCTTTTATTTAAAACCTGACTATATTAGGTCTGTGACATTATACAAGACACACCAAGTGGAACCAACTAATTGAACTTATTTAATCACAGAATACACTAACATTTATAAAAGACCAAAAAATATTAGGTGTGTTATCTACCATATTCATTTCTGCAAAGGAAAACGGTAAAGAAGTTCCATTAGGAAGTGAAATATAAAATCAGCTGTGATTTACAAGCTGTAAAAACTGTCAAACATTTCTAATTAAATATGAACCAACAGGAAGCAAAGATGAGGTACACACACTTTGCCTAAAAGAGTTCACTATTTAGTGGGGGAAAGCTGTCACAGCGAGAGAGGGTATAGCATTGCAATTCAATAATGTGGGCATTAGCTTTAGACAGAGCTAGTTTTGACTCCAGGTACCAGCATTTACTAAACATTATTCTCTGGGCTAGTTACCTGTTTCCACAAACTTGTTTTTTATCTGTAAAGCAGGTCTGAGAGTAGCAATTACTTCTTAGAGATTTTTGTTTTGGGTTTTTTTTTTTTTTTCAGATTTAAATGGGATAAAGTATATGAAAGCACTTTTCATAGTGCCTACTACAAAGTAAATATGTAATAAATATTGGTTTCTGTTATTGTTCTTGCTCTGATCATTGTCAGAATCATCTTCATCGTCATTTATTACCACTATTACTGCTGCTGCTGCTTTTACTACTGCTGCTATATTAATACAATTATTCCCACTCGTATATGATGGTAAGTGGCAATATATTGACCTGGAAAGATACATGATCAGATCTATGCTTGGGAAAGAAAAAACAACAGAGATGGATTGTTACAGGGCAGAGAGAAGAACCAAAATTAATTCCTGCTGTGATCCAGACAAAAAGAGAGCTTTAAAACAATGGCAATGGGGAGGGGGGAATGTACTATGAAAGCAAAACAGCCAATAACAATTACTTTCCTAATGCACCCTTTTAAGAAATTATCTGATTGACTTCCTAGGGTGTCTAGAACTCACTTAATGTCTTTCTCAACCACAGTCTCATAAGATTTTCCATTTGCCACGGCCACATGCCCTTTAGTCTTTTATATTACTCTTAAGTTTCTTGTTGAGATTATTATAACTACCTAATGTTCAGATTTTTAAGAAACACTCCATAATGAACTTTTAAAACCTTGTAAGCAACTATTCCCTAGAGCACCTATAGCAGAGAAAAAAAAAATGATATAACACAAATAACATAAACAAGTTCTTTATTCTACTATATTTCCCAGTTTCCGTGGTTGGAACTAATCAGACAACTAAAACATTAGGTTCAGCTGAATACCAGCAAGAAGAAAGGACGGTTAAGTGTTGACAAAAAAGTTCAAAACAGATCTTGATAGAAGAGGGGAACATTATAGACGACTTTAGATTTCATTATAAAAAAAACTTACATCTTTATTTGTGTCCTTTCCTTGGTCTAAATACATTTTTAAAAAAAAACACCACTTTTTACCAGTCTTTAATTAACTACCTAGATTGAAGTGTTACTTGCAGCTTGCTCAGACAGATTTATTTATATGGGGTTGAGAGGGGCCGGGGGTGGGAACAGTTCCCAGGAATGGCGATTAGATGTTTAGCAGAAGCAGGAGGGGCTCTGACATACTAACTTTTCCAGAAGACTGAATGCCTTTGATCATAGCCAAGCACACCACAACCCAGGCAGCCAGCAAGCAGATGGTCATCTTCCAGTTTAAGCCACCACTTTCAGAAATGGAGCTGGAAATATTCAGTGCTTCTCTGTACCAATAATAGGTAGTGGCGGAACTTTTTTCACATTCTGGCTCTACAACTGTAGAAAGAAAGGTAACACAATCATTTCAGATAAGAAAGAGTAACGAGGCTATTTTTTCCCCCAGTAAGCCTGTAAATCAATTCTTAACATTTCCTAGAAAAGTACTACTATTCTACAGAAGCATTTAAATCCACAATGAAATCCCCTGTGCAAAAATATGGGGAAAAAAATCAACAAACACGAATCCTCGTTGATGGTGATCTTGTCACACACTTCTAAAATAGGAATGTGTGAGCGTTTCATCAGGGGCTTTCCTGATGGTTCAGCAAGTAAAGAATCTGCCTGCAATGCAGGAGACACAGGAGATGGGGTTCCCCGGGTTAGATCCCCTAGAGGAGGAAATGGCAACCCACCCCAGTATTCTTGCCTGGAAGATCCCACGGACAGAGGAGCCTGGAGGGCTATATAGTACAAAGTGTCACAAAGAGTCAAACAAGACCGAGTGTGAAAGCACAAGCTTTTATCAAGGTGATTAAAATATGTGAGTTTTATAGCCCCTTTTGCCCTCAAAATTATCTGATTGACTTCCTGGGGGCAGAGCCATCAAAAATGCTAGCTGCTTCACATACGTGACCTTAGAAATGGAGCTAGTCTCAAGTGACTTGTGCTGTAAACATAAAATACAAAGGGATTTTTGCAGACTTAGTATGAGGAAAACAATGTAAATTATTACATTACTATTTTACATTAATTTTATGTTAGAATATTAATATATTAGATATATTGGGTTAAATAAAATATTTCATCTGTCCCTTTTTACTTTTTGTAAATATGGCTACTAAGGACATTTTAGACTACATATGTATGTTACATTCAATATTTACCAGACAGTGCTACAGAATTATTCTTTATATTCTAGGATATAAAATTATAAGATAAGAAAAACATAGAACAATAGAACCAAAGACATAAGAATTTCTTCAATCTATTTTTTCTTCTCTTTTTATTTTAATGCAAATGTAAGACATCAATAAAAATGAACAAAATAAAATATTGTCTAAGTTTGTAACTGAAGGCTGATAATTTTTTATCCTAACATCCTGGGGCACAATAAAATAACTTATAAAATAACACAATAAAATAAAGAGCTAAATAAATGATGCCAAACATCTATCTTTCTGAGTATGTCAAGGAAAGTTTGTTATAATAACTTCGAAAGATTTTAGAAAAAAATATCTTGAAAGCTCCTGGCTTTACTAACTTTATGATCTTTAGATACAAAAACTCTACATTGTAGATATCTTACAAGTGTGTGAAGCATTTTTCACCAAAGGACACTGATCCCAAGGCAGAGGCTGCTGAAAAGATTGAGAAAAATAAAACAGACTCCAGCCAATGATGACATTGTAGTAGAGAGCCACGAAAAAGCATACCTGCAAAATAAAATAATGTGATTACATTAAAATTCTCCTGCCCCTGCCTTTGAAACAATGAGATGAAATGTATCAAAGCCCGCTTAATATTTTAAAAAACTTTTAAAATTTTAATTGAAACACATTATCTTTTCTAAAATGATGACTCTCACAGGCCTTAAGAAAACGCATTAACAAGATTATACTACATTCACATTACAGCATATTTTGGGTATTAGTGCAAGCTCCAGTAGCGTTTTTTTTAATACGTGATCAAAGAGTTGAGTAGAGAATACACACTCCAAGGTAGCATTTAACTTAAGACTATATAATTACAAACCCTGTAAAAAGTTATATGGCAAATACCATACCAGGAAACTTACAACACAACTTGCAAATCCAATCCCTCCCAGTTGAGGACTTATGTAATTCCACACACCAATGCTTCCTCGCCGAATTCTCTGACCCACAGAAAGTTCCAGGAAGAAAAGAGGAATACCTATTACCAGGAGTAGTATTAAATATGGCAAAAGATAGGCACCTATAGAGAGAAGAACAAATAAAACAGATTATATTTTCAACAGCCACAGTCGACACTACACTAATTCTGATTATCTCATGAAAGATGGCATTTTAACTTC
The DNA here is from genome assembly GCF_001704415.2 of Capra hircus. Lineage (NCBI taxonomy): Eukaryota > Metazoa > Chordata > Mammalia > Artiodactyla > Bovidae > Capra > Capra hircus. The sequence continues at coordinate 14,392,447 of NC_030812.1, forward strand.
CATAAGTATAATTATAAAAGACTTTAAAGAAAATGCAATTTCATTACTTTAAGCTTTCTGGTATTTGAAACCTGACTTTGACTGCTACCGAGAGTTTCTGATAAAAAATAATTATGAAAAAAGTAAGGATATCAATGAATAGCTTTAGCTTCAGTTTATTGAAAGGGTAAAACAAATTTACTTTTCATAAAAATAATTGATTCCTTAAAATATTTTCTTAAATAGGTTTCAAAGGCTCCTGGCAGTCTTATTCACAAAATGTTAATGAAGTCATTTATTAAATTTTACTCAAACTCATCTAAATCATGCATTTCAAATCTGATAAATCAAAACGAATGAAATGTTATATTAAACTGACTTTTTGTAACAACAGGGAAGAAGAAATGCCTGCTTAGACTGAAAGAGAAGAAAAAAGAAAACATCTACCACAAATGGCATTTTTTCTCCATATGTATGTTATAGGAAAAAGTTCACTTTGGGAAATGAGTAATTTTGGTTTTCCAAAATTCTGTTAAGGGGTAGGTAACAACAAAATCACTGCAGATGGTGATTGCAGCCATGAAATTAAAAGACACTTGCCCCTTGGAAAGAAAGTCATGACCAACCTAGACAGCGTATTAAAAACCAGAGACATTACTTTGCCAACAAAGGTCCGTTTAGTCAAGGCTATGGTTTTTCCAGTGGTCAGGTATGGATATGAGAGTTGGACTATAAAGAAAGCTGAGTGCCGAAGAATTGATGCTTTTGAACTGTGGTGTTGGAGGAGACTCTTGAGAGTCCCTTGGACTGCAAGGAGATCCAACCAGTCTATTCTAAGGGAGATCAGTCCTGGGTGTTCACTGGAAGGAATGATGCTAAAGCTGAAACTCCAATACTTTGGCCACCTCATGGAAGAGCTGACTCATTGGAAAAGACCCTGATGCTGGGAGGGATTGGGGACAGGAGGAGAAGGGGACGACAGAGGATGAGATGGCTGGATGGCATCACCGACCCTATGGACGTGAGTTTGGGTGAACTCCAGAAGTTGGTGATGGACAGGAAGGCTGCGATTCATGGGGTCGCAAAGAGTCGGACACGACTAAGCGACTGAACTGAACTGACTGAACACTAATTTTTAAAAAAAGATAATTAATAGCTATTATAAAATATATGTGCTATTTTTTCATAGTAAAGTTTTCTTACTTAAATATATATACATATTATTTTACAGCTCAATCTCAACTTAAGACATATGCCCAGTGACTTAAAAATGTACTAAATCAATTGACAATGTTAATATTAGACTCTATTATTGATAAAGTCTAATATGAAAACTGTAGTCATATCTAAATGAGAATACATAAGCAAATTATTCATTGATAACCTTTAAAATGAACTTGCTACTTTCAAATTTCATATCTGGAGTTTTTTCCAACCAGATACTACCAAGTGGGGACTAATGCCCTTTTTAAAGAGGAGGCCATTCATTATATTTCTCTTATTAAAAAGAAAATGTTAATGGTATTGAATAGATTGTGGAAGTTGTTCAAATTGTTTTGGTACCTTTTCTGTTGAAGAAGTAAGTATTAATGATTTTTTTTCAAGTCATTTATCTCAGTGTCTATATACCTCTTAATTACTTTCCATGTATAAGAATTTCCTTTAATAGGGTGGTTGGTAGAAAATCTCTACTCTCTGACAGCTGATTTTCACACTTTGAGACATGAGTTGATTCAACAAAGGAGTATGTAATATAAAGCATTGATGCATACGGTTATAAAACAGAATTATCAAAATTCAAACCCTAAGATGACTAAGAGCATTCAGGCACTAATGACCTGAGAATGTTTTCTGAAGGACTGAAAATGCACTTTAACACCTGGATGAAATCCCGGGGTGTGAATAGGTTTATGTGTGTGTGAATAGGTTTATGTGTGTGTGAACGAGTAGGAGAAAAAAAAGAGAATGAATGAAGACTGGACTCACTGGGAACATTTTCTCAGTTATGTGCACATGACATGTTATTAGATACCTCTCCATTTCTTCTGACTCAAATTACTCTGCAGTCCTGGAAATTAAAATAGTCCTAGTTACAATACAACTGAGCATTTACTACTTGCGGGGCACACTTCTATCCATGTTATATGTAGTCACTCATTTATTCCTTACAAGAATCCAGTGTGGTAAGCACAATTATTGGAGAAGGCAATGGCACCCCACTCCAGTACTCTTGCCTGGAAAATCCCATAGACGGAGGAGCCCGGAAGACTGCAGTCCATGGGGTCGCGGAGGGTCGGACATGACTGAGTGACTTCCCTTTCACTTTCCACTTTCATTCATTGGAGAAGGAAATGGCAACCCACTCCAGTGTTCTTGCCTGGAGAATCCCAGGGACGGCAGAGCCTGGTGGGCTGCTGTCTATGGGGTCTCACAGAGTAGGACACGACTGAAGTGACTTAGCAGCGGCAAACACAATTATTACCCTCGTTTTACAGGTGTGGAAATGAAGCCAGAAATAGTAAGTTAACTTGTGAAAGATCACCTGTATAGTGAGGGAAAGAGCCAGGCTTCATAGTCAAATTGGCTTCAAAACCTGAGCTGGTCGTTTCTATATTATGAAAGTGAAAGTACTCTTTGCGACCCCATGGACTGTAGCCCACCAGGCTCCTCAGTCCATGGAATTTTCCAGGCAAGAGTACTGGAGTGGGTTGCCATTTCCTTCTCTAGAGGATCTTCCCAACCCAGGGATCAAACCCGGGTCTCCCGCACTGCAGGCAGACGCTTTACTGTCTGAGCCACCAGGTAAGAACCTCTATATTATAACACTTACTAAACTTAATCAGAGCTACCCTGGTCACTCAGATGGTAAAGAATCTGCCTACAATGTGGGAGAGCTCGGTCTGATCTCTGGGTCAGGAAGATCCTCTGGAGAAGGGAATGGCTACCCACTTCAGAATTCTTGTCTGGGAAATTCTTTGGACAGAGGAGCTTGGCAGGCTACAGTCCACTGGGCGGGAAAGAATCAGACATGACTGAGCAACTAACATTCTCCCTTTCACTCTCAACCTTAACCATTGTGCTTTAAGTAATATCTTCAGACAGATCAACTTATATTGGTCTATTATTTTTTATTCTGTTATTCATAAAGTACCTCAAATGATGAATAAGATTTATACAATTGAGACCGTTTTGTCAAATACCTAGATGCTCAAAGCTATACTGCGTGCATAGTACCACCTTTTAAACTCCAACAGCCATCTCAAACTGATGAAGTCCATTGGTGTTTTATAATATCACTCTCTAGCACTTGTAATTAGAAGAGAGGGGACAATTCTTGGATGGGCATCTTGATTTTCTTTACATATAAAAGTAAGGAGCAAGAGCCATTTTTGCTAACTGATTAACTATGAAATCTTTAGAGTTTTCCACCAAGACTAATACTGTATTAAACAGAAAGCAACCTGAGTTTGCAGCCAAGATAGTCTCTTCTCTAAGAGTATGGTCAATAAAGTGCATAAGGCAAAAGGTCTGAAAATCAGAATTCATCTTCTGCCCATCTTGCGAATGGGATAATTTGTTGTGAATTATAAAGGAGGGTCGTACTTAGCTGCTTGCGGCTGATTTGGTAAATAATTAATCTGTGATATTAAAGACTAGCTAAGGAGCTTGCAGGTTCAGTGGAGTGATGGGCAGTGTACCACCAACTCCATGTATTGATTCTTATCTCTCAGGCAGATTTATCACACAGACTGTGTGTGCTGGGCTAAGTCGCTTCAGTCATGTCCTACTCTTGGCATGGACTATAACCCGCCAGGCTCCTGTCCATGGGATTCTCCAAGCAAGAATACTGGAGTCGATTGCCATTTCCTTCTCCAGGGATCTTCCCAAGCCAGGGATTGAACCCACATCTCATGTGTCCTGCACTGGTAGGCGGGCTCTTTACCCCTAGCGCCACCTGGGAAGCCCAGCACACAGGCTACTTTTCCCCAAACCTGTTGGTCTTCCCCTGGTTAAATCAACTAAGCAAGACATTAAACGTATTTTGTCACCTGACACCTTAGCTTTTTATCTTAGTGACTAAAAGAAACCATTTCACATGTGAATGGTTTTATTACTTCAACTGATTTATAGGTTGGTAATTAAATAAAAAATAAAACAAAACCATGTTTTTGTCCCGTCACCAAACCTATCACAAACTGGAATCAAATACCAAAATAGTCATTCCTTCCTTTATGTGCTGAAATGCCACATAACAGAACATTTAGTATTTAAACACACTTGTTTAAACAGCTTCCATATATATATATATATATATATATATAAAGACAGTAAAGAAAGTAAAGCAAATATTAAAGTTATTTTAATTTAATAACCCTAATGTTAGGTAATGTTCAGTTTTACTCAAGTGTACTATTGAGCCTGTATCCTATAGGAACTATCTATTCTTTTGTATATGTTTTTATTTTCTTGATTTTAAGACAGTTTTCACTAAATAACGCTTGCAATTATATGCACAAATACAAATAGCTAAATATGCTGATGGAGATAATTTGTTTGAAATCAAAAATGCTAATTTCTTTACAGCATCTTAAGGGTGTTGATATCTATGGATGAAGACTATCTGGTATTATATTAATTATCTGGTTAAGTTCCTTCTACTGGGATCTACAAAGTTCTGGTTGGCAACTGAAGACTATAATCATTGTAAATTATATGTAACTTTTCATTCTTCAATGAAACAACTTAAAATTCAGAGTTAATACACTGTGGCTAGAACATTCTCTCTCTTGTTCACCAGTATCTTTTGTATCAGAAACTTGAGGATTTTCTCCAGAGTGAATGACTGACAGGAACAAGGAATGGAACGCTGGTCAGAAAAGGCAGTACTTTAGAGATGTTAACAGGATCCACAGAAAGAATTTGAGACTATGACCTTAAACAATCCTTGTGTGTTCAAAGCAAGTCATCGGCTCCTATGGAAACCTAATCTGAAAGCAAAGCTTAACTCACTTTCAACAAAGGCGTCTCCCTGGATTTACAATGGAATTCATAGTTTCTAAAATACTGAGACTGCAGCAATGATTGCTATTTGACATAATCAACTGCAGTTTACTCAGCAATGTATCTCACACACACACACACACACACACACACACACACACACACACACAGAGAGCAGGAAACAGAGACTTACCGCCCCCGTTCTTCTGACAGAGGTATGGGAACCGCCACACATTCCCTAATCCCACAGAAAATCCCACCTGGGCCAGGATGTATTGCAGCTTGCTGTTCCAAGCTGGTCTTTCATCTTTGACTTCAGATCTTTCTACAACATCTGTGTCTTTCTCTTCTGGGACATCAACAATTAGTTCACTCTTCTTAAAAGCATCATCAGCTGAGTCTTCATTGGAAAGAAGGTCTTTGACCGACTCAATAACCTCATCGTCTAATTCTCTTTTTACCACCTTGCTATTCTTCGGCATTGGAAAGTGTGGGCAGTAGTTGTTTGTTTTTTGTTTTTTCTTAACTTTCCTTTTGGCAAACTTCTTAATTCTCTTTAAAAATATGTTAGTTGATATAAATAAAAGATGGAGGAGGATATCAAAGAAATCTTTGATTCAAGGTGATAAAATCTTATGGATCTTGGATCTGTTTGTTCAATATTCTGTAGGTACCTGTAAAATTTTAAGGTGAAAAACAATAATATTTAATGAGGAAAAATATTTAAAATACCAAAGACTCTGACTTCTTAATTTTTGTGATGCAAACTCTTTCTGCATAGTATAAAATATATGCTTGTTCTTGACCTTTCAGAGCTTAATATTCACAGAAGTATAAGAATTGTAAAGTACACAAGAGCTTCACACACATTTTATTTCAGCTAACTTAACTTCTTCCTTCTAGCAAAAATCTACTTCAGCCTCAGATATACCCCACTGTATAATGTATATTCAGTTCATTTGTAAGTAGAATTTTAAAAACTTTTCTTAATTCCTTCTTCTCTCTCTGAATAAAGCACATTCTAATTTTATCATTTATAAAATTACATAAACAACTGCATGCCATCCCTGTAAATTTGTCTTATGTAGAATTTCTTCTGTTAGCATATTCATCTACTCCATCATTTGCTATTAAGGGAAAAGTCATTAAGGGATATATTTCAGGAAGGGAAATTTCTCCTTTCCTCTCTTACACCCTTTGGTAGCGAATAAGTTTGTTTTCTATGTTTGTGAGCCTGTTTCTGTTCTGTATTCATTTGTGTTATCTTTCAGATTCCACATATAAGTGATATCATTTGGTATTTGTCTTTCTTTGCTTTACTTCACTAAGCATAATATTCTCTAGGTCCATCCATCTTGCTACAAATGGCAACATTTCATTCTTTTTATGGCTGAGTAATACTCCCTTGTGTGCCTGTTGTGTATACACCACATCTTCATAAACCAACTGCCTGCTGACGGGCTGCCTCCCTGTCTTAGCTATTGTAGACAGTACTGCATTGAACAGTGGAGTTTATGCATCCTTTTGAAGTAGAGTTTTCCATTTTCCCAAATATATACCTACAAGTGGAATTGCCGGATCATATGGTAGTTCTCTTTTTTAGTTTTTTTAAAGGAATGTTGATTCTGTTTTCCATAGTGGCTGTACAAATTCCCACCAACAGTATATAAAGGTTCCCATTTTTCCACACCCTCTCCAGAACTTATTTATAGACTTTTTGATGGTAGCCATTCTGACCAGTGTGAAATTATCTGTTTTCAAAAGTAACTAAATGTATGAGAGCTTCTCCTCAAAACTAGATCAGGAAGCTTGAAAAATGATATCCAAAAGAATTCTGTCATTCACTGCTAGAAAAAGAATGGAATCCTTTAATGGAACCGCTATTACGTTTACATTGAAAAAGTCAGAGAAACATTCTATCATACTTTATCTTATAACCTTAATAAAAAGAGTACTGGGTAACCAATAGAAAAAAAATTTTTTTTAACTTGATCATCTATTTGTCATTTTAAGATTTGGAGGTGTTTCATTGATTACAAAATTAAAATGTGTACCTCAAGGAAAAAACACTAACTTAGGACTTGGTAAAGACTATGAAGAAAATTCTTGAAGAAGAAGCATTCCCAAATTATTCTGAATAATAGAAACACCTCTAGGATAAGTGAAAAACTTCTAAAGCGAACTATTTTTAAAAGGCCAACAAGGTTTGAATAAGGAAATAGTTTCATGAAGTTAGGGATTATGTCTGTTTAATTTGCATTACTTCCCTCTAAAGTTCAGATCCAACAAGTCCATTCTAAAGGAGATCAGTCCTGGGTGTTCTTTGGAAGGAATGATGTTGAAGCTGAAACTCCAGTACTTTGGCCACCTCATGCAAAGAGTTGACTCATTGGAAAAGACTCTGATGCTGGGAGGGATTGGGGGCAGGAGGAAAAAGGGACGACAGAGGATGAGATGGCTGGATGACATCTCCCACTCGATGGACGTGAGTTTGACTGAACTCTGGGAGACGGTGATGGACAGGGAGGCCTGGCGTGCTGCAATTCATGGGGTCGCAAAGAGTCGGACACGACTGAGCGACTGAAGGGAAATGAACTGAAAGTTCAGTAAGTATTAGTTCAATAAATGAAAACATACAATCATTGAAAGCTGAAAAAAGCTGTTCCCAAATAATTTTTGCTGGAAGAAGACAACCTGACATAAGAAAGTGCCATCTGTGAGACATAGATTATCTAAAGGTCTACATTTTTTGGACCACCTAATGATAAACCGTTGGCTAATAACTTTACTGATACAAGGATAAGGGCATTTGTTTTAATTTGACAAGTTTGGAGTTCTGTCCTAACCTTTTTACTTACTTATATAACTTCTCACAGTTATATGACTCAACTTAGTTTCCTCGGTAAACATTTATCTATTATTCCTTTTGCTTTTTTTCCATAAAATAGAAAGGAAAGGAATGCATTGAAGTTTAAAGTACTATCACACTAAAACTCTTCTTGATAAAGAAAAAAAATTTAAAAAGTGTTACTCATGAGTTTCCCCCAAATTAGTTCTCTCAGAACTGTATTTCTTCTATATATTTCTCAACTTTGCAGAAAAAAAGAAAAATAACATATTTAGACACTGTTGCATGTTTTTTACATGGGCTTCCCTGGTGGCCCAAAGGGTAAAAGCGTCTGCCTGCAATGCAGGAGACCTGGGTTCGATCCCTGGGTCAGGAAGATCCCCTGGAGAAGGAAATGGCCCAACAGATAATCATACCAGCTATACATAGTATATCTTTTGGCAAAGTTTAACTTCTAAATTCCTATACAACATCCCCAAGTTCATATTTTCTATGAAAAAAAATCAGTGCCTAACGGAAACAAAATTTAAATGCAATTTTATATTTTAAATTCCTAAAATATACTTAACTACATATACAGATTTATAATGCAATAATCTTAGGCAAACTTTATAAAATTTAAAACTTAAAAAGGAATATTATATATCTATTTATAAGCATTTACAGTTCCCTATTATAAGCAAAAACAAAAGTGATAGTACATTAATAATGTCACACGTGAAATAACTTATACTCTCTTTTCTCACTGTTTCTTACCCACCTCCTCCTCTTAAGGACTGCTATAGGATAATATGGGACAGGGATCACTAGAGGATAATATGGGGTGGGGTTGCAGCTAACATTGAAACTTCCACAATAACAAGTGAGTTTTTTTGGGGGAAAACTGTATCTCTTCTTCAATAGGCCATAATCTATCCTTGGAAAATGACTTAATCTTACCAATCTCACATTCTCAGTGTTTAATCTGTCAACTATATGAACTGAAAGTATGGCAAATTACATTGCATAATAACTACAAGTATTTTGCATTATTACACATTTGGTTTCTTTTTGTTTTTTTCCTTTCGCCCCAAGTAAATTGGGTTTCTGAGTGGAGTTATAAAAACTTAGTATATGAGACAACAATTCGTAAGTCAAATAAATTTCAAAGTTTTAAGACCCAACTTTTTTGAAAGAGAAAACTTTTATGGATGCCAAAAGCTTGCCTGAACAACTTAGTCCATAAAAGTATGGCATAGATGAAGGTTTGAAAATATAATTGACTATCTCCAAAAGTGTATTACTGTTGCTTCAAAACAGAACTATCAGGAAGGACATGAAGTAGTGAGCGATAAAGTAGTGGTATCCTACAGGTCACATGAGCAGTAGGATAATCAGAATCAAGTAACTGCACAGTCTCGACCACATTAGCATCACCCACTGCTGTGAGAGTCACCTGGGCAACAAGCTGTCATGACTGCTCTTTGTCTGTACCAAGCAGCTGCATTACCTGTCATCATTACCTGGGAAGCGCCTCCTATCTACAATGGAGCAACAGATAGTCGAGAGCTGGGTCAAAAATACTGCCTGTGGGTCCAATACAGCCCACTGTCTGATTTCGTAAAGATGAAATAACAGATGCTTAGATAATAATAATTTCAAAAAGTAATGCACAAGTGTCAACACTGAGAACTTACTGAGATAAAAACTCCTAGGGATTTCAAGCAGAAGTAGAAAGGAGAAATAAAAGGACTTCTGAGGATATTCAGTCACTTCTATAAAAGTGAACAGAAAAAAATACTTTCTCTCCAGTTTTCATACTCAAGTATTTTATATTTCAATGGTATATGTCACAGGCAAATAGTCTAATCCATGAGAGATCTGATGAGCCCTACAGGGAGGGAGAGGAACAGGCTACATGATCGTGAAGCTTAGCCAACCAGGACAGAGACACATGTTAAATAATAGTAGTAAACATTAATTTAAACAAGGAAATAAGGTTCAAACGTCAGAATTATATATGGAGAAAAATGTAAATATAATAAAAATTAAAATCCAAAAATAATCTAACTAACAAAATCAGGAATTTAAATGGGAGAAAGAAAGAAAGAAAGGTTTGGAAATGTCTTCATCTTTCATGGCAGAAAGCAAGTTAGGATACTGTCTAAATATGAGGGACTTCACTGGTGGTCCAGTGGTTAAGATTCTGCACTTCCAATGCAGGGGACACCGGTTCCATCCCCGGTCAGGGAACTAAGATCCCATATGCTGTGTGGCATGGCCAGAAAAAAAGAAAATGTAAATATGAAATTCATGGCCCAAAAGTGGCTAATGACCGCACCTCTTCATGGTTCCATATAATCCTTCTTATTTACTTTTAATGGGATCGTGTAGGAATTAATTTTACTGGTATGAAAAAACATGTATTGGTGCCAAAGATTTACATCTAGGATATAGAAACAGACTGAGTTTAAATCCAAACTCTATCACTAATGGTTTTATGACCTTGGATGAAATTACTGAGTTAGCTAATAATAAAGAGCCTGGATAAATGCCAACACATTGAGAGTACTCAGTATGTTTTCTTTTATTGCCATGATAATAGTCCCTCTTATGTTTGTATTATATTACAAGTTTATTCTATTAAGGCTAATGTGAGTTCAAAGCAAATGCAACATGTTTCGGGTATTTTTATACACCCTTTTTTATAAGGAAAAAACCAGTTTTCTCTCTCTGCATAGCAAACTACCTCAAAATTTAATAGCTTGACAAACAAAAACTGTATTTGCTCATGATTTGTGGGTTAGCAATTGACGCTAGGCTTAGATGGTCAGTTGCTTTGCTTCACTTGACTTGGGTCACTTCTGCACTGTAGACATCTCTCAACTCAGGTGGAGGAGGGTGATCTAAGAGGGTCGAAATCACATTCTGCAGGAGGCAGGAAGTAGCCTCTAAGTCCAGCTTCCCTCATGACTCAGATGGTAAAGAATCCTCCTGCAATGCAGGAGACCTAGGTTTGATCCCTGGGTTGGGAAGATCCCCTCGAAGAGGGCATAGCAACCCACTCCAGCATTCTTGACTGGAGAATCCCATGGACAGAGGAGCCTGGCGGGCTACAGTCCATGGGGTCACAAAGAGTCAGACACGACTGAGCTACTAAACCTATAAGTCAGCACACTTTGGTCCTCCTACACAGGGTCTCTCCAAACTGTGGAGCTCCAACCTGTTCCCATGACAAGCTCAGAGTTCCAACTCTAGCCAAAAGGGGTAAGCTCAGCACACAAGCACTAGTAAAGCCTGTTTGAGTCATAATTGCTGATGTCTCACTGCCCAAAGCAAGTTACACAGCTAAGTCTGGATGACTTGAGCGTAAATAAACTCCGGGTTTTGATGAAAGGAGCAATAAAGTGAATTCGCTAAAGTAGGTATGAGTATAGGGAAGACAGAAGTACTGCTATCAATTGGAAAATAATCTGCATATATCCACTTAGATTTCCCTTCCCTGGATTTTGAATCTTGAGGACAAGAACAAAGAGATCAAAAAGTTGGCATCTCACTTAATTCCAAAGGCATTATGCCCAGGCTGTAGCTACTACAGTAGTCATGGACCCTGCTTCCTGGTTTTCAAAACTGTTTTCATTCTTGCCCTTTCCTTTGGTATTGCCAAGCACCCCATTGTTTCTTTGAGCCCCTGTGACTCTGGCAATATTTCTTTTTTTCTTTCTTAGCCACCATCAGTTTCTGCAGCTTACAAACAAAAAAAATCTCATTAGACACTATTATAAATCACCTATTATAAATGTAAACAATATACCTATTAAAATAATACACCCATGATAAATGTAATGGGTATGTCATTACCATTTATCTATTCTATATAAAGACTTATACATTAAAATGCTTGAAATGCTACAGTATTTAATTTGGACTTATCTTTATATTTTTCTCATTCTCCTGTTTTTGTATTGTTTAATATTCTCATGTGTAACTTTGCAGAAAAAAAATCATTTTTCAACACTTAAAACAAGATTCAAAACCTTTTAAAATCAACATAGTAAATGTTTAATTTGTGGTTCTCAGCCCTAACCATTTTAAATATGTTTTCCCTTTTTTAGGATTGTTTCATGGCCCCTCCACATAAATTCTGAAATCAGCCTGTCAATTTCTACCCCAAAAAAACAGTCTGCTGGAATTTTGAATGGGTTTACATTGACTGAGTCTACAGATCCAGTTGGGGAACAGTGACATCTTAAAAAACCGAGCTTTCCAATCTATGAACCTAGTATAGCATCCCATTTATTTGTATCTGCTTTAATTTCTATCCAGGAAAAAAAAAATTTTTAATACAAGGTTTCTATCCTGCTGCTGCTGCTGCTAAGTCATTTCAGTAGTGTCTGACTCTGTAGCCCACCAGGCTCCTCTGTCCGTGGGGTTCTCTAGGCAAGAATACTGGAGTGGGTTGCCATGCCCTCCTCCAGGGGATCTTCCCACCCAGGGAGAGAACCCACATTTCCTGCAGCTCCTGCATTGCAAGCAAGTTCTTTGCTGCTGAGTCACTGGGGAAGCCCTTTCTTTCCTGCAACAATGCTAATCAAGTGTTTATTTTTTAAAGATCATTTAGGATTTTTATAAACATGTCATTGGTAAATAAAGAGAGTTTTTCTCTCATTGCTTATCTTAATTTGTCTTGACTTATTTTCTGGCTAGGACATCTACCACAATTTTGAACAGAAGTGTTAAGAGCAGACTTCTTCATCTATGCCCTGATGTTAGTGGGGAAGTACTCATATTTTAGTATTAGTTACACTGTTAGTGATGGATTTTTTTTTTTTTCCAATTTGGTCCTTTAACTGTTTAGAAGTTTCCTTTATTCATAGTTCAGTGATTTTTTTTAAAATCATGCATAACTGTTGACTTTTGTTTTTTCCTGCTTTTATTTTTTTTGTTTTTTCCTGTTTTTGTTTTTTCCTGCTTTTATTAAGATAATCACATAACTTCTTAATCTGTTCATGTAAAGTATTATATTAATTGATTTAAAACCTTTCATTATAGGATAAACCAAACTTGGTCTAGATTTATTACCCTTTTTAATATATTATTGAATTAAACTGCTAATGTTTTGGTAAGGATATTTTTCAACTATATTCATGGGAAACTGGATCTGTAAAAATTTTTTTCTTATGCAATATATTTTCCTTCTCTGTTTTTCATGGACCCCTAAAGAAGAGTTCTGAAATAGTTTATATTTTCTGAGAGAATATATGTAGGATTAGTTTTACTTCTTCCTAAAACGTCTGCAGCACTCACCAATAAAACCATCTAGGCCTGGAGTTTTCTTTTTTGCAATATTTGAAATAAAAAATTCAATATATTTTATTGATATACACATACTTAGGTTTTCTTTTCTTTTGTCACTGTTTTAGTTTCAGTTAGCTGTGTTTTTCAAAGAATCTAAATTGTCAAATTTACTGGCAGCACAGAGTGATTCAAAATATTCCCTAGAATTATTTAACATCTATAGGATTTGTAGTCTTATATCATTTGCATCCCTGTTATAGGTAATAGGTATTTTCTCTGCCTTTGTCTTTATTAGTCTTGCTAAAAATTTCACTGTAGAATTAACTCAAACTAGATATAATTCACTATATAATCAACACAATTCTTGCTCCATCTTTTAAGACTTTTTAACTACTGTTGTTACAAAATCTTTTGAAATTATAGTAGACACTAATTAATATCTCCAGTGAAAATATGCAAAATCGTAAAGTAGGAGGAAGCCACTTGCATCTGAGATATGCATTAAACAAAGAGATGACCAAAAAATCACAGAAACAATCAAAAGGAGGAGACTATTTTTACAAGTGAAATACAAACTTGTTAATATATGTTTTACCCCAAAAGGTAGGTTGTAACATATCTATCAGAATGGCATAAATAAATACATACATGATGACGCCAACAATTGGTGAGGATGTAAAGAAACTAGATCAATCATACATTGCTAATAGAAATGTAAAATAGTATAGCTACTCTAAAAAAATAGCTGCCAGTTTCTTTTAGCACTAATAATAGCATTACCAGGGTGACTACCATTTTGTATTCTTAGGCGTATATCCCAGAGAAATAAAAATTTTCAAGCCGAAACTTATACATAAATGTTCATAAAAATCTTTACTCGTAATGGCCCCAAATGGAAAACTACCCCAGTGTCCTTCAATGGATGAATGGTTAAACAAACCAGAGTACATCCACATCATGAACTATCAGCCATAAAAAGGAAAGAACTATTGATACATGCAAAACCCTGGATGAACTTCCAGCAAATGATGCTTAATGAGAGGCGTGGTGAAAGTATTATTCTCTCAGTCATGTCCAGCTCTTTGTGACCCCATGAACTGTAGCCTGCCAGGCTCCTCTGTCCATGAATTCTCCAGGCAAGAATACCGGAGTGGGTAAAATGGTGGGGGGAGCAAACATGAAAAGGATGCATATTTCATGATTCAATTTATAAAGCATTTGTAAGATTAAATAATGACAGAGATGAACCACAGAGGTTCCCAGGAATTACGGTAGGGAAGGACAGGTGGGTCTGCTATAAAAGAGTAGCACAAGGGAATTCTGTAAGATGGTACCATTTACTGTCTTCACTGTGATAAGGGTTACATGAAGATATACATGTGATAAAACTGCAAAGAACAACACATACATACACACACATATAGAAAAAACAGGCTGTGTAATCCGGAAAAGCTCTGTGAATTATACCAGTGTCAATATGCTGTTTTGATATTGTACTCTACGTTTATGTAAGATTATAAAGTGGGGAGGCCAGGAGAAGGATACACAGAACTCCCCTTTGCACCTTCCCATGAGCCTGCAAATATTTCAAAGTTAATTGTAAAGTGATTTCTAGAAACTGAAATCTATTTCTGTTGACCTCCATGAACCAAGCACAGATCGTATATCTTACTTAACTCTTTCAAAAAGTCTTTTAAACATTTTAAAAATATGCAAAAGTCTTTTGAGCATGTAAACTTTTATTAATATAGTCAGGACACCTCAGATTTAGACACTGTATTCATTTCCTGAGGCTTCTGTTACAAATTCAAATTTTGTGGCTTGAAACAACAGAAATGTAATTCTTCAAAGCTCTTGGAAGCCAGAGATTCAAAATCAGCTTCAATGAGCCAAAATCAAGGTGTTGGCAGGCCTGCACTCCCTCAGGAGGCTCTCGGGGGAAAATCTGTGCCCGGCCTCTTCTAACTTCTGGGGCAGCCTTTGTCACTTCACTCACAGCCACGCCACTCCAACGTACAGCTTCGTGCTCGCAGTGTCTCCCCCTCCTCTTTGTGTGTCTAATCTCCTGCTTCTTTCAGATAAGGACATTGGTAATGGCAAGGCATGCAGGGCCCATCTAGACATGTGGGGATAATCTTTCCATCTGAAGATAATTTCTGCAATGACTCTTTTTCCAGTTACGGTAACATTCACAAGCACCAGGAATTAAGAGGTAGACATATTTTGGGGAGTTATTAGTAGCCTACTATAGGCACAAAGCAGTCAATCCTAACTGGAGAGGGAAATGGCAACCCACTCCAGTCTTCTTGCCTGGAGAATCCCAGGGACAGAGGAGCCTGGCAGGCTACAGTCCATGGGGTCATAAAAAGTTGGACACAACTGGGCGACTTTCACACAGTCAATCCTAAAGGAAATCAACCCTGAATGTTCACTGGAAGGACTGATGCTGAAGCTGTAGCTCCAATAATTTGACTACTGATGCAAAGAGTTGACTCACTGGAAGACCCTGATGGGGGGAAAGATTGAAGGCAATAGGAGAAAGGGGCAGGAGAGGATGAGATGGTTAAATAGCACCACTGACTCAATGGACATGAATCTGAGCGAACTCTGGTGAACAGTGAAGCACAGGGGGAGCTGGCATGCTGTAAAGAGGGGCGGCAAAGAGTCGGACATGACTTAGCAGCTGAAAAACACAGGAGGCATATTATTGTACTACATTTATTTATATATTTGTGTTTTTGTGCTTTATGGAAAAAATGAACTTGAACGCATTTAACATGTTTTATTGTCATCATCCTAGAATGTCAAGTATGATCTTAGATATTTCCTATAACAGAAAACAAAAACAAGCATTAAGAATTCTTCAAATGCTGTATTATCCCTGTTACTCATTTTGTTAAAAGATGGAGTCTATTTCCTTCTTTTAACTCTGGGCTGGGCTTGACCCTTCTTTGACCATTAGAATGCAGCAGTGACCCTATGCTAGTTACAGAGCTAGGCCTGAAGAAACCTGGCAATTTCAGCTTTGACTTCTTGGAAGGCAGACTCAATACTAAAAAGTCCATCTGCCCTGTTAGAAATCCCACATGGAGAGGGAGAGAAAGATTAATTCAATCAGTCACCAATTGTATCAGCCTCCTGAGCTAAACCCACAGGCAGGAGAACAAAGATTCTGACATTCTAGTCAAAGTTAAATTGCCAGTTAATATCAACTAGAACAGATGAAGCAGCTAGCTGAGCCCAACAAACATAGAGAATAATGAGGAAAGATAAAACATTATTGTTTCAAGTCACTAGAATCCCAGGAAGGTAACAGAAGGTGAGAGCTTCCATAAAGTATTGAATCAAACCTACTTAAAAAAATAAAAATAAAAAAGGATAGTTAGCTATGTAGCATATGTTCAGTTCAGTTCAGTTGCTCAGACAAGTCCAACGCTTTATGACCCCATGAATCGCAGCAAACCAGGCCTCCCTGTCCATCACCAACTCCAGGAGTTTACCCAAACTCATGTTCATTGAGTCAGTGATGCCATCCAGCCATCTCATCCTCTGTCGAACACTTCTCCTCCTGCCCCCAATCCCTCCCAGCATCAGGGTCTTTTCCAATGAGTCAACTCTTCACATGAGGTGGCCAAAGTATTGGAATTTCATCTTCAACATCAGTCCTTCCAATGAACACCCAGGACTGATCTCCTTTAGAATGGACTGGTAGGATCTCTTTGCAAGGGACTCTCAAGAGTTTCTCCAACACCACAGTTAAAAAGTATCAATTCTTCAGTGCTCAGCTTTCTTCACAGTCCAACTGTGAAGTCCAACAAAAGTCCAAGGGACCTTTGTTGGCAAAGTAATGTCTCTGCTTTTTAATGTGCTATCTAGGTTGGTCATAATTTTACTTCCAAGGAGTAGGCGTCTTTTAATTTCATGGCTGCAGTCACCATCTGCAGTGATTTTGGAGCCCAAAAAAATAAAGTTTGACACTGTTTCCCCATCTATTTCCCATGAAGTGATGGGACCAGATACCATGATCTTCATTTTCTGAATGTTGAGCTTTAAGCCAACTTTTTCACTCTCCACTTCCACTTTCAGCAAGAGGCTTTTTAGTTCCTCTTCACTGTCTGCCATAAGGGTCATGTCATCTGCATATCTGAGGTTATTGATATTTCTCCTGGCAATCTTGATTCCAGCTTGTGCTTCATCCAGACCAGCATTTCTCATGATGTACTCTGCATATAAGCTAAATAAGCAGGCTGACAATATACAGCCCTTGATGTACTCCTTTACCTATTTGGAACCAGTCTGTTGTTCCATGTCCAGTTCTAAATGTTGCTTCCTGACCTGCATACAGATTTCTCAAGAGGCAGGTCAGGTGGTCTGGTATTCCCATCACTTTCAGAATTTTCCACAGTTTATTGTGAGCCACACAGTCAAAAGCTTTGGCATAGTCAATAAAGCAGAAATAGATGTTTTTCTGGACCTCTCTTGCTTTTTCCATGATCCAGCAGATGTTGGCAATTTGATCTCTGGTTCTTCTGCCTTTTTAAAAACTGCTTGAACATCTGAACTCCTTATTGCCAAATTCAGACTTAAATTGAAGAAAGTAGGGAAAACCACTAGACCATTCATGTATGACCTAAATCAAATCCCTTACGATTATACAGTGGAAGTGAGAAATAGATTTAAGGGACTAGATCTGATAGATAGAGTGCCTGATGAACTACGGACAGAGGTTCATGACATTGTACAGGAGACAGGGATTAAAACCATCCCCGTGGAAAAGAAATGCAAAAAGACAAAATGGCTGTCTGAGGAGGCCTTACAAATAGCTGTGAAAAGAATAGAAGTGAAAAGCAAAGGAGAAAAGGAAAGATATAAGCATCTGAATGCAGAGTTCCAAAGAATCGCAAGGAGAGATAGGAAAGCCCTCCTTCGATATCAGTGCAAAGAAATAGAGGAAAAGAACAGAATGGGAAAGACTAGATATCTCTTCAAAAAAATTAGAGATACCAAGGGAACATTTCATGCAAAGATGGGCTCAAAAAAGGACAGAAATTGTAGGGACCTAACAGAAGCAAAAGATATTAAGAGGAGGTGGCAAGAATACATGGAAGAACTGTACGAAAAAGATCTTCATGACCCAGATTATCACAATGGTGTGATCACTCACCTAGAGCCAGATATCTTGGAATGTGAAGTCAAGTGGGCCATAGGAAGCATCAATAGGAACAAAGCTAGTGGAGGTGATGGAATTCCAGCTGAGCTATTTCAAATCCTGAAAGGTGATGCTGTGAAAGTGCTGCACTCAATATGCCAGCAAATTTGGAAAACTCAGCAGTGGCCACAGGACTGGAAAAGGTCAGTTTTCATTCCAATCCCAAAGAAAGGCAATGCCAAAGAATGCTCAAACTACCACACAATTGTACTCATCTCACACGCTAGTAAAGTAATGCTCAAAATTCTCCAAGCCAGGCTTCAGCAATACATGAACCATGAACTTCCAGATGTAGCATATGTAGCAACTGATAACTGCCAAATGGGGGAGATAAACTGAATAGTCATAAAATTTAACTGAAAGTAAAAATACTTAACTAAATTTAAAATATTTTTCAAGGAACTATTCACAATGGGGTTACACCTGTGTAAAAAGGGTGTGGTTTAGGTTTTTAAACCCATGCAGTGATTTTCTTTTAACCACCATTTAAATATTAGCCTTGAAAGACACATTTTAATTACCCGAATACAAAAACTAGCTCAAAGTGAATCATGGAGTTAAATGTAAAACATCAAACTATAAAACTTAAAAAAAAAATCATCAGAGAAGATGTTTGAAGTATAGAGCTAAGTAAAGCGTTCTTAGACATGATACCAAAAGCAGACTCCATCAAAGCAAAGATTTTAGTAAAATGGACTTCAAAATTTTTTAATCTGCTCAGTTAAAGAACCTATTAATTGGATGAAAAAATAAGCTAAACACTTATTTTGCAAAGCTAAAATATTTGCAAACCATGACCCCTATAGGGAAAGAAAACAGTATTTAGGATCTATAAGAACTCATAAAACTCATCAATTAAAAATTATTCAGAAAACAGACAAGCGACATGAAGGAACATGTCACTGAACATGATGTATGCAGGGACATTTCACTGAATATGATGTATGGATGGCAAATGAACACATGGAATGTGGTTTGCCATTATCAGTTATCATTAGGAAATGGTAACTAAAACTACAATGCAATGTCACTGCACAGATTGGGATGGGTAAAATAGAGTGACAACCAAATTCTGACGAGGATACAGAGCAAATGGATCATTCATACCTGGGGAGTGAGAATGCAACATGGTGCAGCTTTCCAGAAAACAATGTATGCAACTACCATATATCCCAGCAGTTGCCCTCCTGGGCATTTATCCTGCAGAAAGGTAAAGTTAGGTTCCATAAAATCTATAAACAACTGTCTATAGCAGCTTTATTCATAACCACCCTAAACTGCAACAACTCGGATGTCATTCAAAGAGTGAATGATTAAAGAAACTCTGGTAAATCCATACCAGAGAATACTACTCAGAAAAATAAAAAAGAAACTACCAATACACACAACATCTTAGATAAATCTACAGACAATTATGCTGAATGGAAGAAGCCAATCCCAAAAGGTTGCATACTATATGATTCTACCTACACAACATTCTTGAAAAGACAGACAACAAACATGAATAATAGATTAGTGATTACCACAATTTAAGGAGAGGTTGGGGACAGGAAAGACGTGGTTGTGCTTATGAAAGGGCCACACAAGGATCCTTACAGTGATGGAACTATCCTGCATGCTGCTTTATCAATGTCAATATTCTAATTATGATTTGTAGTATAGTTTTGCAAAATGTTACACTTGCATAAAACTGTATAAAAGGCACACAAGGACTCTGTATTATTTCTTACAAACATATATTATCTTATATAATTATTTCTTAACAACTACATATGAGTCTATAACCATCTCGATTTTTTCCTTAAAAATATCTGTCAACTCCCTAAAATATGAATCACACAGAGTCGGACATGACTGAAGTGACTTAGCAGCATGCTGATATAACTGGTTAATTTTAGTGAATCCATTAAATCCCATGTGCTGCCCTAATACAATTTTATTACTAAGGATACTGAATATAGGAAACTTCTTTAAATTGAGCAATTACAAAAATCAGAGTCAAAATACCCATTGACTTTTATACCTTAAGTCATTTGATGGCATCTGATGCCCAGATGCTGTTTTCCCAAAAGATCTTTTATTTGCTACTGGCTTCACTTAAGAATATTTTAAAATCTGTATTTAGAATAAGTAACACAGTAAACCATTTTGCTTTTTTACATTTCTTTTTCTTGGGGATGGTCTTGATCACTGCCTCCTGTACAATGTCATTAACCTTCGTCCACACTTCTACAGGCACTCGATCAGATCTAATCCCTTGAATCTATTTGTCACTTCCAATGTATAATCCTACTGACAATGCCAAAGCCTGACTGTGTGGATCACAACAAACTGAAAAATTCATAAAGAGATGAGAATAACAGACCACATGACCTGCCTTCTGAGAAATCTGTATGCAGGTCAAGAAGCACCAGAACTGGACATGGGACAAAAGACTGGTTCAAATTTGGGAAAGGAGTACATCAAGCCTGTATATTGTCACCCTACTTATTTAACTTATATGCAGAGTACATCATAAGAAATGCTGGACTGGATGAAGCACAAGCTGGAATCAAGATTGCCAGGAGAAATATCAATAACCTCAGATATGGAGATGACATCACCCTTATGGCAGAAAGAGATGAAAAACTAATGAGCCTCTTGATGAAAGTGAAAGAGGAGAGTGAAAAAGTTGGCTTGAAACTCAGCATTCAGAAAACTAAGATCATGGCATCTAGTCCCATCACTTCATGGCAAATAGATGGGGAAACAATGAAAACAGTGGGAGACTTCATTTTTGGTGGGGGGGGGTTCGAAAAATCACCACAGATGTTGACCACAGCCATGAAATTAAAAGACGCTTGCTCCTTGGAAGAAAAGTTATGACAACCTAGATAGCATATTCAAAAGCAGAGACATTACCTTGCCAACAAAGGTCCATCTAGTCAAAACTATGGTTTTTCCAGTAGTCATATATGGATGTGAGAGTTGGACTACAAAGAAAGCTGAGTGCCGAAGAATTGATGCTTCTGAACTGTAGTGTTAGAGAAGACTCTTAAGAGTCCCTTGGCCTCAAGGAGGTTCAGCCAGTCCATCTTAAAGGAAATCAGTCCTGAATATTCGTTGGAAAGACTGATGCTGAAGCTGAAACTCCAATACTTTGACCACCTGATGTGAAGAGCCGACTCATTTGAAAAGACCCTGATGCTGGGAATGATTGAACTCCTTAGGAGAAGGGCAAGACAGGATGAGTGGCTGGATGGCATCACCAACTCAATGGACATGAGTTTGAGCAAGCTCCAGGAGTTGGTGATGTACAGGGAAGCCTGGCATCCATGGGGTTGCAAAGAGTTGAACAAGACCAAGCGACTGAACTGAAGTGAACTGACTGAACACAGTAAAATGGTAGGCATAGAGTGAAAAATGTCTTCCCACTCTTTTTTCAGAGCACATCTAGCCCCACCCCTATCTTTCTGTGTCACCAAATTCCTCCACAGATATTTGGCATATAACCAAGTTCATATGTACATTCAAGCTACTATGTGTTTACGTTCCATCTACCCATGTTTTTCTTTTTATATCACTATTATTGTATACTATATGTATTATTCTGCATCATGATTTTTCACTTTAAAGATGTTTTAAAACTTTTGCTCTCAATACAACAGCTTATTGTGTGTATGTTTTTTAAATGATTATATGATAGATCATGGGATGAGAATGTCATATACAGGTTATTTCTGAAAGTTTGCTTCAAATAGTCAAGCAACTCACTTTATTTATCTGATATTTATGTATCTGTAGAATAAATTCCTAGAAGTGGAACTGCTTGATCAAAAGATATGTGCTTTTATCATTTTAGTAAAAATTGACAATCTACCCTTTATAAAAGCTATCTCAATTTGCACTACCAAAAGCAAAGTATCATAGTGCCTGGTTCCCTCTGTCTTCTTCAGTAGAGTGAGTAATCTTTTTGATCTTTGCCAGTCTGATAGGTGAAAAAGCTTCCAAGTTACACAGTCTATTCAAAGATGGCCATCAATTAATCTTCTGTGAAAAGATATAAGAGCACATTCAGTTCAGTTCAGTTCAGTCGCTCAGTCGTGTCCGACTCTCTGCGACCCCATGAACCACAGCACGCCAGGCCTCCCTGTCCATCACCATCTCGTGGAGTTCATTCAGACTCACGTCCATCGAGTCAGTGATGCCATCCAGGCATCTCATCCTCTGTCGAACACTTCTCTTCCTGCCCCCAATCCCTCCCAGCATCAGTCTTTTCCAATGAGTCAACTCTTCGCATGAGGTGGCCAAAGTACTGGAGTTTCAGCTTTAGCATCATTCCTTCCAAAGAAATCCCAGGGCTGATCTCCTTCAGAATAGACTGGTTGGATCTCCCTGCAGTCCAAGGGACTCTCAAGGTCTTCTCCAACACCACAGTTCAAAAGCATCAATGCTCTGGCATTCAGCCTTCTTCACAGTCCAACTCTCACATCCATACATGACTACTGGAAAAACCATAGCCTTGACTAGACGGACCTTAGTCGGCAAAGTAATGTCTCTGCTTTTGAATATGCTATGTAGGTTGATCATACCACAAGTAAATAAACTGACCTTCAAAACTGAAAACAGTTCTATCCTATACCAAGTAGTATGCTTGTGTGGGTGCTCAGTCGCTAAGTTGTGTCCAGTTTTTTGTTACCTTACAGACTTCAGACTGACAAGCTCCTCTATCCAAGGGATTTTCCAGGCAAGAATACTGAAGTGGGTTGCCATGCCCTCCTCCAGGGGATCTTCCCAACCTAGGGACTGAACCTCCATCTCCTGTGTCTCCTGCAATGGCAGGTGGATTCTTTACCAGAGTCACTTGGAAAGCCCAGTATATCAAGTGGTACTGTGCGTTTAAAACTACCATGTACCATACTCTAGGGCTAGCTGTTCAGCAATAAATATGAAACAAGTATTATTGGTCAAAGTTAATGTAAAAGCAGATAAATTTGTTTATTAAAAATTATGTACTCAATATATCCACAAGAGTAATTAGGACTTAAGTTACAGGCAAAACTGGAAATAAACCTAAGGATTCCTGCTATGTAACCTTGAATGTTTGCACACATGAGACTATGCTCATGGATTTTGTTAATAATGCCATCTGCTCAGAAGCTATTTTAAAATCGACTTTGCATAGGAATATATTAACACAGCCTATCATGTATATGTATGCAGTAATAAAGGCATTAAAGAACTCTTCAAAAGAAGTTGAGAAGTAAATCAAGAAGTGAAAGTTTGTGGTGCTTTTCATCACCAAAAGTCTCAGGTCTACCATTCTAAGTCAATGATTTTTTAATTACCTGTATGATAACTCTACAGTTCAAAGGAATGCAAATTTATTGTCATCTCAAACAAAAGTCTTATGTTATGACAGGGGAAGCCTATTTTCTAACATGTACCCAGTAAAATTTGAACTGTGATCACTGGGTAAACTAATGCTTTTGAAGTTTAGGTTTTAATAATTATTTTAACTTAATTTAAAATTTCAATAACAACTAAGGCATCTCACCTGATTACTGGTATCTCAAATTGCTATCATCCAATTTAAAAATTCTTTACTCTTTGCTATGGTTTGAATGTTTAAATCCTCCCTCCATCCCATATATGTTGAAATTCTAACCTCAATGTCATGGTATTAAAAGATGAAGCCTTTAGGGGTTAATAACAGCCTCTAGAAAACTAACTAGCCCCTTCCACCATGTGAGAACACAGTGAGAAAGCATCCTCTGTGTACCAGGAAGCAGGCTCCCACCAGACATGGAATCTGGTGCACCTTGATCTTGAACCAGCCTCTAGAACTGTGATAAATAAATTTCTTTTATTTATACGCCATCCAGTTTATGGTAATTTGTTACAGCAACTTGAACTAGACTGACAGTATTTCTGATTTATTTATTGGATGACGTAGCACTTATTTCCTAAAAACATAAATACCTTTCTTAATACCATTAAAATACAGTATCGAGTTACATATATTGAAATATAAAGTGAAAGTCGCTCAGTCCTGTTAGACTGTTTGCCACCCCATCAACTGTAGCCGCCTGGCTCCTCTTGTCCATGGAATCCTCCAGGCAAGAATACTGGAGTGTGTTTTCATTTCCTTCTCCAAGAGCTCTGCCAACCCAGGGATTGAACCTGGGTCTCCTGCATTGTAGGCAGATTCTTTAACATCTGAGTCACCAAAGTAATTCTCAAATCAAGTATATAACGTGCAATCAGAAAAAGAAAACTTGTCAACAAACGATGAAGTTGTCTTCCTTTTAAAACACGTAATTCCTGTCTTTCTGGGAAAAAAAAAAAAGAGAGATAGAGAGAACGCACGGTGCTCTTTTCACTTGTTGGCAAAGTCAAAGAATTCAGTAATATATTGATAATATATTTTACGCTAATCAATATATATGGATCATTGATCACGTAAGAAGCAAAAGTCACTCATATTCACACACACACACAAAAACAATTTTGCTGGTTGAATATTCCAAATTTAATAAGAGAAATCCACACACCCTCGAGTCTATCAACAAGTATTTATTAAACAACTACTACAAGTCCAACCCAGTACTAGGCGTTGAAGACTTAAGCTGGAGTGTGGTTCTTGCAGAATTGAGACTAGGCAATTGGGTTATTCGTCAGAAAATGATATTTCTTAAAGCAAACACATTGTTCCCTGTGTTCCGGGACGACAACCAGGCAATGACAGGTATAAGACTGCTTTATAAACTGTCAGACAAAAAGCCTAAACGTAGCACAGAACCCACCTCCTCCGGTCCTCTCCTGTTGCTGGGCAGTGAACCAAACAAACCGCGCAGCCAGAGCCTGGGTGTACCTTTAAGACCTGGAGGGGAAACAGCCGGTCCGCGGAGAATGGTCGCAGCTTCATTTGCATAAGCACCCAAACACTGCTGACGTCACCGCGCCGGGTGCAGACCCCGCCTCGTCCTACTCCACTGTTTCTCCCCGAGGTGAGAGAACGGAACCGGGAGAGCTCAGCGCCAGAGAGCGCGAGCCCGGGTTCCGCGCTCGCTGTGAACGCGCCACGCACGCCGCTTCTCTGCTCAACGGAAAAGGATTCCTGCCGCTGGGGCCTCTGAGAGCGGGTGGGTCACACCTGTCCTCAGGACAGGTCGGACGTTTTTGATCCATTTATAATTACAAGGCGCGTTCCGACGGAAAGTCTCAAAATGGTCCTCTTGCCCAGGACACGCACAAACCCGCCGAGTTCGTGAAACGTATAAACGGTCTGGGTTTCCAATCTTTCCCATCCTCTCCTTTAAATCCCAGCACCGACACCCTCACCAACACCCTCTCCAATTCCTGGAGGCGCAGAAACCCACAAACTGTGCTTTTCTTGGGGAGCCGCGCGTGCCTGGTGCGGGAGAAAGGCCCCACTTTGGGACCATTTAACACAGGATACCTCGGGCAAAAGGGAGCGGGGGTCACGTGAAACCACCCCGCCTTAGGTAGTCGCCTTCAGCAGTTGCAAAAGCCCCCAAAAGCGAATGAGGAATGAGATTGGCTCCTCTCCCCGCCCCACCGCCCAGCCGCACGAGGATCAGCTTCCAACTCACCTAGAACCTTGGAAGCGCCCTGCTCCGGCCCGACCCTCGCAACTTTCCGACTGGCCCAGTCGGACCCCACCCTGCTGCCAGCCCTAATTTGACTTGGTAACAGCTAGTCTCTCGGGGATGCTGCGGTCACAAGAAGGAAAGAAGGATGGCGGCACGTTTCGACCCATGTGCTTCCCCGTTACGCGCCGCTCCTAGCCCCCACTCTCCACCCTGACTGTGCACAGGTGCAGGGCGCAGAGCCCGAAGGGTCGCCCGCCCGCCGAGCCTAGCTTCGCCCTCCTGGGGCTTTGGAGCCGCCCTGCCTCCCCTCACCCCCGGACACATCCTGAATCCTTCCCAGCATCCAGGCATCAATTCCGCTTGCTTCCCGGGTCCCGGGCTCCAGGGTGCCTAGTGGTGAGCCCCACCCTACCTAAACCGTGCCTTCAGTGGTAGGAGCTTGTCCTCACCCTCAGGGTGCTTTGGCCGGGCGCCTCTGGGCTGTTTCCAAGTGCCGACAGTGGCAGCAGTGGCCGGAGAGTCGGGCCAGGTGGCTGTGACCCGCGGGCGCGAGGAGCCGTCTGGAGAGCAGGCGCTGCTGGCCGAGGGCGGGCCCGGAGTCTGGGTGGAGGAGGGTCGCTGCCCTGCGGGCCGGGGCCAGGAGCGACTCGTGAGCGCCTGTGTGTCGGCCAGGGAGAGAGCACGGGATGCAGGCGCGCGGGTGCGTGCGCGCGGGTGTGTATGTGTGTGTGAGTGAGGGTGTGACGGAGGCGCCCACGTGCCCGGCCCGCCCGAGCTGCGGCCGCCGACAGGCTGCGGGGGAGGGGGAGGCTGCGGGCGCCAGGGGACACGAGGGAGGTCGCCCGGCCGGGCGCCGCACCTCCCCGCCCCGCCGCCTCCTGACGCAGAGGCCGCTGCGGCTGCCTAGCCGCGTCCTCGATGCGCTCCCGGCGGGGGCGGGACGGACTCGGGGAAAGCCGGCTGCAAAGCAAAACAAAACAAATCCCGCCCTGCCATCCCTCCCGTCCTTGCCCAACCCACGCAACCGAGAGGATGGGCACGACTTGCCCGCCCCCTTCCCCCCACCACCACCCAGCCTTTGTCTCAGCCGGAATAACAATAGAAATGGTCCTACCTCACACCCTTTGAATGCTCTCCGAACGTCGGCGACCGGACTGGAAGCAGTGAGTGACCCAAAGAACCCTTTTCCCTAGCTTTCTCTCCAAGCCGGTCATTTACATCTTTCGCGCAGGAAAGCACTCTGGGCATTTGCTTCTCCATCAGACGGTGGCTTGATAGCGCTCAGGGATTCTGGCCAAATTACGGCTTTTTAAGGGAGCCAGTGTTCACCGTATGTAGGTTCCTTAGCATCCTGTTTGTTTCCAAGGGGTCTTATGAGATGAAGCCTGAATCGTCTCTCCTAGCAATGAAGACATACTAATGAAGCCACGTGGAGAATTCCTAAAATATACATCACAGCACAAAAGCCTAGCCTACTTTTGAAAATGGCTGAATCTTCCCCTAGGCAGGGCATATACTCTACAGATTAAATGTTATGTCCCTGAAACTTTAAAATTTGAAAGAAATGCAAAATGAACGTTAATTATGCTGCAAAGGTTTAGTGTTTTGGCGAAGGACATTTCCCTCTTCTAGGTGACTGATATTACAATTAGAAAAAAAAAAAAGAAAACTTTGTGCACTTTTAGGCCTTCCAACAATCCCTCAGATTTTGACGGTTTATATCCAGTTAAGAATGAATTAAATAATAAGGCCATTGCAGACAGGTTTCTCATGCAGTGAAAAATCTCCTGGAAAGAAATCACAAGACCTAAATTTCAAGTCAGAACATTGCTACTAATCCTCAGCTTTTAATGCAGCCAAGACAGCTGTTTCTCAGTCTCTTCCAAACCTACCTTTATTTTTTTTTTTTTTTAAGAAAAAATGAAATTAGATTTGCTTTTCTGCATGCCCTTTCTCTGACAAGGATAAAGAAACACTCTGATAGATGCCTCACAGGAAAAGCTAAAAAGAGTTACAATAAAAATCTTACAAAACATCTTGCAAAATTTGCTTTTACTTCACATGTTGATGACAGGCAAATATTTATGTTGATATTTATCATAAAATTGAAATGTAGTACAAATAATACCAATAACAACTGAGAAGAATTTAAGAAAATAAGTAGAGCTATGTTTTCCATAATCAGGATTAGACATATCTATGGGAAACAAAGTTTTCTGTATGATTCCAGGGATAGTTTATGGTAGTACCAGGAAGACC
This sequence comes from Capra hircus, assembly GCF_001704415.2. Lineage (NCBI taxonomy): Eukaryota > Metazoa > Chordata > Mammalia > Artiodactyla > Bovidae > Capra > Capra hircus. The sequence continues at coordinate 14,420,615 of NC_030812.1, forward strand.
TTTTATATACTACCAGTGTTCCCCTCCTCACACATTTACACTGATGTGTGACATCTATCACAAATGCAAAAAAAAAAAATGATTGGTACTAATTTATGTCTTGAAGCCAGTGAGAAAGTTGGTATTGAGTTTCCCCACTAAGCACTCGGGGGCTTTAAAATAGCTTATTTAATCTTCTCAACTAATTAATGAGGTGATTTTCCTAAATTATCAATTAGACACAGGTGATGCCCAAAGAAAAAAATATATTGCAAAAAGTCACACAGTTAGTTCAATGGCAGAATAGATATTTAAACCCAGATCTAGCTGGCTTTTTTTTTTTCCCCCAAAACAATAGAATGGGAAAAATGAGAGAATTCTTCAAGAAAATTAGAGATACCAAGGGAACATTTCTTGCAAAGATGGGCTCAATAAAGGACAGAAATGGTAGGGACCTAACAGAAGCAGAAGATATTAAGAAGAAGTGGCAGGAATACACAGAAGAACTGTACAAAAAAGATCTTTATGACCCAGGTAATCATGATGGTGTGATCACTCACCTAGAGCCAAACATCCTGGAATGTGAAGTCAAGTGGGCCCTAGGAAGCATCACTAAGAATAAAGCTAGAGGTAATGGAATTCCAGTTGAGCTATTTCAAATCCTAAAAGATGATGCTATGAAAGTGCTGCACTCGATATGCCAGCAAATTTGGAAAACTCAGCAGTGGCCACAGGACTGGAAAAGGTTACTATTCATTCCAGTGCCTAAGAAAGGTAATGCCAAAGAATGCTCAAACTACCACACAATTGCACTCATCTCACACACTAGTAAAGTAAGGCTCAAAATTCTCCAAGCCAGACTTCAACAGTAGGTGAACCATGAAATTCCAGATGTTCAAGCTGGTTTTAGAAAAGGCAGAGGGACCAGAGATCAAATTGCCAACATCTGCAATCATCGAAAAAGCAAGAGATTTCCAGAAAGACATCTATTTCTGCTTTATTAACTATGCCAAAGCCTTTGACTGTGTGGATCACAATAAACTGTGGAAAATTCTTAGAGATGGGAATACCAGATCACCTACCTGCCTGCTGAGAACTCTGTATGCAGGTCAGGAGGCAACAGTTAGAACTGGACATGAAACAGCAGAATGGTTCCAAATAGGAAAAGGAGTACGTCAAGTCTGAGTATTGTCAACCTGCTTATTTAACTTATATCCAGGGTACATCATGAGAAACGCTGGGCTGGATGCAGCACAAGCTGGAATCAAGATTGTGGGGAGAAATATCAATAACCTCAGATATGCAGATGACACCACCATTATGGCGAAAAGTGAAGAGGAACTCAAAAGCCTCTTGATGAAAGTGAAAGAGGAGAGTGAAAAAATTGGCTTAAAGCTCAACATTCAGAAAACGAAGATCATGGCATCCGGTCCCATCACTTCATGGCAAATAGATGGGGAAACAGTGAAAACAGTGGGAGACTATTTTGGGGGGCTCCAAAATCACTGCCGATGGCGATTGCAGCCATGAAATTCAAAGAAGCTTGCTCCTTGGAAGAAAAACTATGACCAACCTAGACAGCATATTAATAAGCAGAGACATTACTTTGCCAGCAAAGGTCCATCGAGTCAAGGCTATGGTTTTCCAGTGGTCATGTATGGATGTGAGAGTTGGACTATAAAGAAATCTGAGCACTGAAGAACTGATGCTTTTGAACTGTGGTGTTGGAGAAGACTCTTGAGAGTCCCTTGGACCACAAGGAGATCCAACCAGTCAATCCTTAAGATCAGTCCTGAGTATACATTGGAAGTAGTGATGTTGAAGCTGAATCTCCAATACTTTGGTCACCTCATGTGAAAATCTGACTCATTTGAAAAGACCCTGATGCTGGGAAAGACTGAAGGAGGGAGGAGAAGGGGATGACAGAGGATGAGATGGTTGGATGGCATCACCGACTCAATGGACATGAGTTTAGGTAAACTCTGGGAGTTGGTGATGAACAGGGAGGCCTGGCATTCTGCAGTCCATGGAGGGGCAAAGAGTGGGACACGACTGAGCGACTGAACTGAATTGAGGTAGCGCTTTTTTTTTTTTTTCATTCATTTATGTAAGCCTTTAGTGAATGTACAGATTTTAAGAGAAGGAAAAAGTGTAGAATTACCACAGGGTTAGGGACCTTAGAAAGAATAAGTGGAGCAGGGGTGTAAAGATTCCAGAAGGAGATCCTGGGATCTGCAGTCATGGAGGTGAACAGTATCATTAAAAAAATTTTTAACAACAAAAACCTTCAAAAATTTGCTGCTCAATTGCTAATATCTTTTCACTGACAGTTACTGAGTGCTTTCTCTTGTCATACAGTAGGAATATGACTACCCCATAGGATCGGTGTGAGAGGAAGAGGCAGCACGCAAACGGGGACGAGCAGAATATGGAAGAAGATTTCAACCTACAGGTAAAGCGAGACTCGTTTTTCCGGCCACACTGTGTGGCTTTAATGATCCTATTTCCTTATTTATTTATTGCTGGCTGTCCTGGGGCCTTGTTGCTGCTAGGGCTTTTCTCTAGCTGCAGCGAGCAGGGGCTGCTCTCCAGCTGTGGAACCTGGGCTGCTCATGGCCCTGGCTTTTCTTGCTGTGGACCACAGGCTCTAGGGCACGCAGGCTTCTGTGGCTGCAGCACGTGGGCCCAGGAGTTTTGGCTCCCAGGCTCTAGAACACAGACTCAAGAATTGTGCTGCCCAGGCTAACTTGCTCCCAGGCATGTGGGATCTTCCCGGACTGGGAATCAAACTCACACCACTGCATTGGCAGGCGGATTCTTTACCTCCGAACCACCAGGGAAGCCCACCATTCTGTATTCTTATATATTGGTTAGTATTGATTTGATGTTGAGGATGCACCTTTGGAATGTGTGGAATAACTAATATGCCTATTTTTTTTAAACCCTTACAACCAACCTTATGATGTAGATACACTGCAGAAGAAAAACCTGAGACTTAGGTTGTCTAAATTCACATAGTCTAGAGGCATCTGCTCGATACAGTAAATAAATACCTGCCTGTACCCAAATCACCTTCTGAATTTGACACCTACTTTTAAGCAATTAATATGATATTTCTCATTTTAAAAAGTAATAAACGGTCTGAAAGAGAAAATGAGTGAGTATTCTCTTAAGCATGTGTGGAGTATATGTGGGGAGAGGAATCTTGACTTGCCACAACTTTCTACCATAGTATTTTTAAAACCAAATCTCAAAATGACAATATTATACAAAAACTCCTGAGTTCAGAAAAACAATTCAAAGATTATTTTTAGAAGTTTCAAAAGCTCAATCCTAAAGGAAAATATTGAAATCATTTCACGTCATGGGAGTATATTCATTTTCAAAATTCTGCCTTTTGGCAGGACACAATGCCAGTTACCGTAGGAACAATTGTTTAATTAATTGTTTAATTAAAATTTTAATAATTTAAAATTCTTTGTAATTCAAAGATCCATGCACCGTAGGGCCATTGAAGAGAAGAATCTTAATAGCAACTCAAACCAATAAGCCTTTTAATGGCTTAACTAAGGATGTAAATGGTGTCCCACAAGACAGTGCAGAGGATACAGTTCTCATAAGATTCACCCATTCATTCCCAAGGATAGGCTGACAAATTTAAGGTTTTCACTTTATAAGTGGAAACAATTCAAAGGAAAATATTGAAATTAATTCACATCATGAGATTATATTAATCCATCTCCTGTTGTTGGGGAGAAAGAAATTTTTCTACCTTTCTAGGTTCTTTAGCATTTTGTGGAAATTCTATTCTTCATTCTAATAAAAAATTTTATTCTTTACCTTCCATACCAAATGTTATTTGATATATAGTCTATAGTCTCAAAATGTTTATAAAATAAAGTCTGCACAATCCCAAAATGCCTATTGAAAATTCTGTTGATCCTGAGTATTCATGACTGATGAGGGACTGAGAGGTAAAAAGCAAGGCAATTAACCAGGTTATCTGATCTCTGTATGAGGAGAGGAGGGGCTAACTGAATTCATAAATGTCAAAGCAATCAAATCAAATTTTTTAAACAGTTGCTTAAACAGTAGACAAGGATCAAATTACTAATATTTCTACATTTTGTAGATAAAGCCATAATGACTCTGACACCTGAAAATACCAACAAACATTGTCATTTTATAAATTTTTTTTCCTATGGAATGTGGAATCTTAGTTCTTCCAGCAAAGTTTTATCCCATATCAGTGGAGGTATGGAGCCTTAACTACTAGACCACCAGGAAAGTCCCTTAAGTTACTTTTTAATCATAAATTTCTTTTACATAATATTATACTTTTAAAATTATATCTATATATATATATATATATATATATATATATATATATATGCCGGGGTCCAGCCCCGGTGGATCCAGGGTGATTCGAAGGTGGGGACGGAGTTGGCGTCTTTGGAAAAATACATATTTAATCACAGATATAGAGAGATTAGAAATGGATAGTGTAGTAGGAAGATTAGTGGAGAAAAAGAGGCTGAATAACTTGGATTACGTGGAATAGCATCCATGCTCCAGATGGGAATTCAGCCAGAAAAAACGGGAGCAAGAAAGAAGCGACATGGGGGAATCAGTCTTTCCGGAAACTGATCCATTTTCTTTATTTTTGGTTTTGCTTCTATACGTTTTGTTACACATAGGGATGAATACAGAGTCACGCCGGAGTCAGCAGTCCTGACCTTTATCAAAATCAGGTGCTTCACATAAATGTATAAAAAAAGGTCTTAGGGATATTACATCATCTTCTGGCCATGAGTGAGACCTGCTGACATTTTATGATCCTTTCTTTCTGATAAACAAAAAACTTATTTCTTCCAAGGGTGTTTTTTCTTAAACCAGGCACCACCCTCCAAATAAAGTTACATTCCTATAGGGTGAGGGTGTAGTGAGTTACAATCAAGAAAGGAATTTATTTAACCCGAGGTTAACATGATTAGTCTTAAAGGTTAATACTTATTTCTCCTATATGCTTAAAGGTTAATACTTATTTCTTCTATATGTTAGTTATATTCATTATAAGGGTAGGGAACATGGAGATTTAGCAGCAAACATCAGCCCAACAAATGAAAATCCTTTCACCAATGCTCCCCTTAAGATCTATTTAGTCTTAAGATGTGATAAAGTTACATTTTTACATAGCAAGGACACAGTGATTTATAACAAAGTACAGTGATCTATTACAAAAGAGAAAATCCATTAACTCAAAAAGTCTAGTATCGCTAACATCAAAAACTACTATATTTCCTTTGCTATATTCCAAATACATTGATTAATATATTCCCAGGTGCCTAAGGATATGGAGGCCTGGTGGCAATCATTGGCTCAACAATGAGAAAAGCCCTATGCTAATTAAGACTCTCAAAATACTCCAAAACTCTCTGTGCTGTTTATGGTTAAAAGGTAGTAAACAATCATGTGCATAGTGGCAGGAGTATGGACAATCCTGTCACACAAGCTAGTCTGTCAGCAGAGAGGTTTGACCTGAAACATCCTTGTCCCACCCAGGGCAGGAAATTAGCAGCAATTATTGACACAACAAATGAAGAACCCTTCACCAATATAATTCCTAACCAACCCACTATACTAATAATTTCTAACTCCCCAAAAGAATTTGCCTTTAGTAAGTCTAAAACATCTCGTGCCTCTCAGATTGGGAGGCTGTAAACAATCACATGTGGCCGGACGAACCTATACAGGCGGGCTAGATAACCTTCAGAGCAGTCCGTAAGCTGAAACAGTCTTGTCACGCCCAAGAATTTTTATTGCCTTGAAGCTGCACGTTTACGCCTTCTCCGAGAGAAACGGTTATGGGGGAGAGCCCCCCGTAAAGTCAGAGGTGTAGGTGAGAGCATAAAACAGACTCTGGTTTTGGGGTTAGATGCTCGGGAACAGGGGGTTTCCTGAGGCTTGATCACGCCTTTGCGTATGCCAAGCCTCCTTCCTCATGGCCTTTGCCATGGGCGGAATTCCTCACGCTGGTCCCCGGCATATATATATATATATATGGACAAAGAATGTCACCTGCCATTTTAGTAAACAAAGACTGTGTGCCTGCTCAGTCAGTAAATCGTGACTGCTTCGTTGCGATCCCATGGACTCTAGCCCACCAGGCTCCTCAGAATCCAGGGGATTCTCCAGGCAAGAATATCGGAGTGGGTTGCCATTTTCTTCTCCAGGAGATCTTCCTAAGCCAGGAATCAAACCCACATCTCCTGCTTGGCAGATGGATTCTTTACCACTATGCCACCTAGGAAGCCCCAAAACAGAGAATATCACCTGCTAATCCAATAAACAATATATGTTGTCCACCACCAGTCTTTGCAGCAGGCCTTCAGTGGTGCCCCCAGGGGCAGTTCAGGGTGGAGGAAAATCAGGAAACATTCTATGCTTGATAGTGGCTCTGTATAGTTGAGATGAATATCTAAGGAATAATTCCAAAGACCCCGGACTCTTGTGTCTTCCTATATATTGCTGTTTTTCAGTCGATAGGTCCTGTCTGACTTTCTGTAGCTCCATGGACTGCACACACAAGGCTTTCCCGTCCTTCACTATCTCCCAGAGTTTGCTCAAATTCATGTCCATTGAGTTGGTGATGCTGTCCAACCATCTCATCCTTTGTTGTCCCCTTCTCTTCCTGCCTTCAATCTTTCCCAGCATTAAGGTCTTTTCCAATGAGTCAGCTCTCACATCTGGTGGCCAAAGTATTGGAGCTTCAGCTTCAGCATCAGTTCTTCCAATAAATATTCAAGGTTGATTTATCCTTTAGGATGGACTGATTTGATCTCCTTGTTGTCCCAAGAGACTCTCAAGAGTCTTCTCCTGCGTCACAATTCAAAATCATCAATTTTTTGGCACTCAGTTCTTTATGGGCCACGTACGTGACTCCTGGAAAGACCATTCCTTTTTCCAGGAAATCTTCTGACTCAGAGAACAAAACCAGGTCTCCTGCATTGCAGGGAGATTCTTTACCCTCTGAACCACCAGGAAGCTCCCTTTCACGTACATGGAAAAGCACTAAAAATCAGTAACTTGAGAAGTATGTCTTTTGTGATTAGCAGTAATCTTTTGATGTTTGACTATAAGATTTTTTTTTCAGCAAAAACTCCTATATATGCTGGCATTTTATCCTTTTGAAACAGTTCTTCACAATATCTGAAAGATTGTCTCCCAGTCTATAGTGCTCTGTGAAGTTCCTGGAAAAACATAACTGACAATTTTAGGTTGTACATTTTTCTTCAGTTGACATATATGTCAGGTACTGTGCCCAGGCATTAATTTGGGTTGACAGCTATGTAATGATCGAAAAACAAAATATTTTATAGTATTCATTTTGCATGTCATGTCTTTTCTGCTTTTTCTTTGATTCATTTCAAAATCTCACTACAGATTTATTCAGATCTCATCTAATCTAAATTCTATATTATTATGTTAATACAATAACAATACCTGCTCATTGAATACGTGTCAAAATATGAAAACATTAATGGTAAGAAGTTAAAAAGTTAAAGCTCCTGTGTTTAAGTTTCTTTTCCCTTCTGTCAGTTCTATAAGCTAGTAGTAAACATTGTTAACTATCTGATATGTGTTCTTACAAAATTTCCTTTCCTCCTCTCCTGTCTCTTCCTCTCTTTCTCTCTGTCTATACACATGTCTATATATACATATGATATGCAAATATGTAGTTTTGTTTATTTTTATTAGTGGTGTTGTTTTATAAAATTTGACAAATGACTGCTTTTCTCATTGAAACGTAGCCAGAAAAACTCAAGAAGACTAGATTGGTGCTGGAATTCTATTAAGTTAAGATGACAGTTAGGGCTTCCCAGGCGGCTCTAGTGGTAAAGAACCCTCCTGCCAGTGCAGGAGACATAAGAGACCTGGGTTCGATCTCTGGGTTGGGAAGATCTCCTGAAGAAGGGCATGGCAACACACTCCAGTATTCTTGCCTGGAGAATCCCATGCACAGAGGAGCTTGGTGGGCTGCAGCCCGTAGGGTTGCAAAGAGTTGGACATGATGGAAACGACTTAGCAAGATGACAGTTAAGTACTTAGGTCACCTATGCTGAAATCAGTGGTTCTCTTTTATAAAAGTAAATGCTTACAGTTTTCTTTTTAGCAACCCCTTATCCATTTTCTTTATTGTTTTTTCTTTATGAATGTTAGCGGTTAGGGCTCTGTCCTTGGTCCTTAGGTCTTTTTTTCTTTCCATGCTCTCCCTGGATGATTTCAGTCGCCTATATTTTCTTTCATCTTTGGCTGAAATAATGGTGATATTAAAATATTTATTTTCTGTGAGTAATCCTCTATAATCGGTTACTTCTGCCTCAGCCTCTTGTTCTAGGATTCTGTCATTGGTGTCTTCTTCTTGAATAGATGTTAGCTGGTCTTATTAGGGCGAATGAAGTCAGGAATGATTTATGTTACCATCTCATTGTCATCATTTTCCTAAGTCACCTGTTTCTTACTGAGTACACTTTGGTGACTTATTTCTTCTAAGGTGTTCTTTTTTAAAAATTTTTAGTGTGTTGTGATGTTTGTTAGTATTTTTTAATTTTAAATTCTAGATTATACTTGTAGATATATATACTTCTCCTTAGTATTGTTTATTTCAACCTTTGCTTTTTTCTAATCAATTTTTCTAAACATTTGTCTGCAAGTCCTTTCAAAAAGTCAACTTTTGATATTGTTGGCAGTGTATTTTTTGTTGTTGTTGCTTTTTTGTGATTTTTCTTTTCCCACATTATTTACATATTTCTTATGTGTGTCTCTTTCTTGCTTTTGGATTCAACAACTATGGTTATATTTTAGTTTGTAGATTGCTTCAAGATTATAATTTACTCTGAAAGTACAGCTTTAGTGGCAAGCTACTAACAACTTGCATCTCAAGCAGTATAGCACATGCAGATTCCCAAATTCACAGAGAATTTCAAGAAGCCACTGCATTGGCTGTGTGAACTGAGTGCGGTGACTTCACCTTGCTCTGTATTGTTGGCAAACCATAAGAATCTATCAGTACAAGGAAGATGATTCTTACACATGCAGTGCTCACCCTTTTGTGGAAGTAATAGTGGCATCATACTGAAAACAGCCAATCCAGCACATAGCATTCCTATCCAAATTGAAGTTTTTATGAGTTTCTTTCTCTATGTGTGATATTTTTGTTAGGTATTATTATTATGGCTATGCTGATTTTACAAAATGAATTGGGAAGGTTTTATGTTTTGCTAAATTGTTGACTAGTATGAATATATCTCCTTGAATGTATCTCTTCTTTGAAAGGCTGAAATGAATCAGCTTGTAAAGCCATCTGGGCCCAATTATCTTTTAGAGGTAATTCTTTCACATTATTTCCTAGAGCTTCTAAAAAAAAAAAATCTTCCTATGTAGGTTTTCTTCTTCGTCTTTATTTACTTTGAGGAAAAAAAAAATAGAGACTCTTCTTTATTTTAACTAAATTTTAAACAAGAGTTGTGCATACGAAAACAGTATTTATGGAGTACTTTAAAATCTGTCTTCTGGCTATGTTTGTGATAAAGAGTCTGCTGCACAACCAGTCATTCAGTAATGACACAACACGTGTTTGTTTCTCACGCATATTACACTTCAGCAATTGCGATTTGCTCCAGTCTACTTGACTCTGTTCAGTTTTGCTCCATATGTCTTTTCATTCTAGGACCTTGCCCGAAGAAGCAAACCTTATATGGAATACACCTGTTCTCTTAGAAAAAGGGAAGACAAGAGGCCAGCGCAATTGCAAATAGAACTTCTGTTTAGATGTGCTGTGTGTCACGTCACTTACTTTTCATTGTCTGAAACAAATCAGGTGTGGCTCTTCTTGCTCTGGAGATGTGGGGGAGGGGAAATGGTAATCCAGCCTTCCCCACGTGACTCAACACAAATCCAACATATAGTGGTGGAACAGGAACAAGACAACTATGATAAACACTGCCATTCAGCATAGTCAGTAGTCCAGAGAAGTTCTGAAATCTCACTGGGATAGCTTTGTAGTGTTCCTGGGCTCAGTGAGGAAATGTTAGTTAGAGGTCATGGTCCTCCTGCTTAAAAGGAATGTCCTTGCTTTTGGTGCTCCATGGCTTGTGAGGGCCTCGCTCTTTAATTAAAGTTTCCTTTTTCAGTATCATCCCCGGTCACATATGAAATGGAAATTTTGGTGCCTGGAAAAGTCTGTCAACTTAATCAGACTGGTGGTACTTCTAGAAGTATAGTTCTCAAAACAGTTTAAAAATTATTTGCTTTTAAGCCACTCTGTGTATAAATTGTCAAACACACAGTTCTTTTCAAGACATACCTTTCTGTTTAGATTTAATCATAGGTACTTTGAGTTTATCAGATACCTGCTGGATTAAGCCTTTGGGCTCTTCTCCCAGAGATATTTTGTCCAACTTAGAGGATCTGATGGGTGAAAGGCAAATTAATTATATCTCAGTTGGCTCAGCAGGTAAAGAATCCACCTGCAGTGTGGGAGACTCAGGAGATGGGTTCCATCCCTGGGTCGGGAAGATCCCCTGGAGGAGGAAAATGGCAACCCTCTCCAATATTCTTACCTAAAAAATCCCATGGACAGAGGAGCCTGGCAGGCTACAGTCCAAAGGGTCACAAAGAATCGGACATGACTGAGCAACTCAGCATGCACTAGTTTAAAACAAAAGGTATGGTGATCATTCTCTTACCTTTTTCACTGAAGTTGCTCAAAACATTCTTTGTTTTGTTATTCCATTTACCAGTTAGAGAAGGGAAAGTGCGATTGTGCTATATCTCTCAGCCCTGCAAGTTCTGGAATTCCTGAGCTTTTTTTTTTTTTTTTTTTTTTTGGTCTCTTCTTGAAAATAAGCCAGTTCTCTAACTCAACTCTTCTTTGGCAGACAACTTATAAAATGCAACTAAACCAACAAACTCATACCAATAACATTCTATTTTTAGAAACCCTCCCCCAGAACCCAGGTTCACCATATTATTTCTTTATTAAATGATGGCATGTGACAGTTTTGTCAAATTTTTCACCACTGTAGACTGTCAGTTGCCATTTTCCAGTCTCTACTAATGTTCTACTGTTCATCCACCATCTGATCCCAACCAAACCTGTATGTTACTTTTTTGTTGGTGGTGGTGTTTTGCTTTGTTTTTAATTGACAGATTCTATTGTTTTTTTTTTCAATTTCTTAACTTGCTAATTTTGGCTTTAATACTTTCGTTATATTTTCTTGTATTTATTGATCTGTTTTGTTTTTCTATTTCTCAATTTCAAATTAATGCCCAATTAATATTCTTCCCTTTCTTGAATAAGAAAAGGATCTCACTAGTTACAAAGTGATGCTGTCTTCAGCCTCTTAGTGTTGCTCCTCAGTGTTAGAGATTTTTCCCAGTTGCTCTTCTGCTTTCTGAAGTTGCTGTTTTCTGTATGACTTCCAGTCCAGCTGTTTTCACATTTATACTGTTTCACAGTGTTAAAAAAAAAAAGAACGGAAGTGATAAGCTCTATCCCTGTTCATTGAGGACTTCACTCCTTGCTCTGCAAATTAGCGTGTGTTTAGGAAGTTGTGAAGGGTATAGCTTTATTATTTTGAAGTGATGCAACATTTTTAAGGAGAAAAAGAGTATCATTTGTATCTTCCTTCATTATACCCAGTTAAAATTCTTGAGTTTTTAAAAAGTGTCTTTCCTTAGTTTTCAACTCATATCCAGAAACTCCTTCTTTGAGATTCCCTTTGATAATTGCAGTCGGATTCAAAAAGGAATAGTTATCTGTACTCCCATTGTTGACCAAAAAGATGCACAATGTGAGAACTGCGAGTGAGGTTTTATATGGGGTAAAATGAGGACTGCAGCCTGGGAGATAGCACCTCAGGTAGCTCTGAGAAACTGCTCCAAAGAGTCAGTTATGGAAGGTCAATATATAAGATTTTGGTGAACGGAGAGTTCAATGCAATCAAGCACTCCTTTTACAAAGTTTTTTGCCAGTCCTGAGGAGCTGATGTCACCAGGAATGGATTTAGTGCTTTTCTAGATATGAAGGGACACAAGGATTGGGATCTTTAAGTCAGTTTCTGAAAATACCTAACTATCTAAAGCCCTACTCTACCAGTTTCCCTGGGGCACAGAGTGCCTCACTCTCCACCCCAAATTCCCTCCGGGAGCGTTGGAGGTCAGCAGCTGCGGCAGCAGAGGCAGGTGGCAGACGCCCTTGTTGTTGTTCAGTCGCTGGCAGATGCTCTTGGCAAGTGCCAATTAGCAGTTGACAGGCAAACGCCAATTAGTAGTTGACAGGCACCCACCAATTTATAGTTGACAGGCAAGTGCCAATTTGTAGTTGACAACATCATTGTCTACCCAGGAATCCTTCCTTGAAGATACTATACATGTATAGTATGTGGCAGGCTTGAGCTATGTGTAATATATTAATGTTTTTTTCGAGGCAGAGTCTTCACTGGTGGAGGAAGGTGATACAAATATGCAGTGCTGGAAGTCAAAGAACACCAAAAAATGCAAAGACAGCACCCTAACATTGCAGTGAAATTGGTAGTATCAGAATTAACCCATCTTTAAATATATAATTTAAATATAGTACATTCATACAATTCTACTGAAAGCGCCTAGAAGCAAAGACACAGGTCTCAGTTTCTAAATATCATTCTGCACTCAAAAGAATCAGTGTTTCTGAAATGGCTAAATCTAAGTCTGAGACAAAGAAAATACAAGATGAGCTTGGAAGTAGGTTGTGATCAAAAAGAGATAGGGACCTAGCAAAAGGAAATAGCTATCTTAAAAGACTTCCAACTTCTTCAATATGAGGAATTTCAAACTTGAAAATTAATAATGACAGTCATGTGGTATAACAGTAAATAGAATAAGAATATATAAGTCCATACTTATAATAAATAAAGCAATAATATGAAAGGAAAAGCAGTTCTTCCTTACAGTAAAAGGCCAAATACTGAATGTACATGGAACAGGGACTTGGAAAATTACCATCTGCAAACAGCAGAGTAATAATTAATTAGAGTAGGATGATTTCTAAAACTTAGAAGTAGTTAAATGTTTTCCAGTACTTGTTATAAAAACTTGCAAATAGACAAAAAGTCTGAGGAAACTTCTAGTGAATGTTCATATACTCACCATTTAGATTCAACCATTAACATTTTACTATAGTTGTTTTATCACAGATCAATTTATATTTCTACCACTCTACTTGTCCATAAATCTGTCTTATTTTATTGAAACATTTCAGTATAAATTGTATACATCAGTACATTTTCCCCCTAAGCACTTCAGCATAGATGTAATTCATTAGGATTCAATATACATTTATAGTTCTTTTTTGTTCTTTTGAGGGAAAACTTACATAAAAGAAAATTATCAAGAGTTAGATACATCGTTTGATGAGTTGTAACACAACCACTTGCCAAGACATAAAACACTGCAGAAAACATCACTCCAGAAAATTACATCTTCTCGGGTAATATCTACATCACCCCTCCAAGCAATAGTTGTTCTTATTTTTTCCAACATACATCCATTTTTACTCCTCTAAAACTTTATATGAATTAAACCGTATTGTGCATGTCTGCTCACTCGTGTCCAATTCTCTGTGACCCCCTGGACGGGGCCCTGCAGGCTCCTGTGTCCATGGGATTGCCTAGGCACGAATACTGGAGTGGCTTGCCATTTCCACCTGCGGGGGAATCTTTCAGAGCCAGGGATCAAAGCCCTGTCTCCTGAGTCTCCTGTACTGACATGCAGATTCTTAACCACAGAGCCACCTGGGAAGCCCAAGTCACACCGTAGTACTCTTTTTACTAAGACTTTTTTCACTCAGAATAATACTTTTAAAATTCATCCATGTTATTGGAGTAGTTTATTTCTTTTTATTACTGAATAGTATTCTATTATATGAATATAAGTGTATAATGATTATCCATACTCCTATTGATGGACTTGGGCTATTTCTAGTTTTGACTATTATGAATGTGAAGTCACTCAGTCGTGTCCAACTCTTTGTGACCCCATGGACTGTACCTTCCAGGCTCCTCTGTCCATGGGATTTTCCAGGCAATAGTACTGGAGTGGATTGCCGTTTCCCTCTCTGGGGGATCTTCCCAACCCAGGGATTGAATCCAGGTCTCCCGCATTGTAGACAGACGCTTTACCGTCTGAGCCACCAGGGAAGTCCTGACTATTATGAATACATTTTCTATAATCATTTTTCACACTGATTTTTATTGACATGTCTTTTCATTTCTCTTGGGTAAATTTTTAGGAATAGAATTCCTGTGCCACATAGTAGGCATATGCTTAGTTTTATAGGAAGCTGAATAAAAATTTCCAAAGTGATCTGGCATCAAAGTCTGTGTTCTTAACTACTATGCTGAAGAGTTGAAATGGACCTTGCTGGAAAAATAGGACTTTTCCAAATAGAAAATTGAGGGAAGATATTTCTGATTAAGAGAGCAAACCATGCACCTGTGAAGTGAATTTCACTCATGAGAGGGAATTGATGTATGTGTTTGATGTATTAAGTGATGAAATTGGAAAGGTAATTAAGTCATGTCCTCGAGATCTGCTTGATCACAGTAATAAGGATTTATGAATTAATGCCCTAAAACATGGAAACATAGGAGTTTTTTTTTTGTGTGGGGGAAGTAATCATTCATTCATTCATTGATTCATTCTCCACAATAAACCTTTGCTGAATACTAAGCATGCACAAGCACCTCAGTGGTCTTTGCAGTATTTTAAGAAGATGTGCTAAAGGTTTAGATAGCACAGTGTCAGGAAAGAGAAGAACATCTTCAAAAAACACTGAAAAGACAATTCCAGCGGACTTTTTAGTTAACTGACTTAGCTTCCTGAAAGAGAGTAAGAGCTTAACAGCAGTCAAAGCCTGAATAATTGGAAAATTTCTGTTGCTTTTAACCACAATAGAGAAGTTAAAAGACAGTCAAGTTAGTGCTACAAAGCTGAAAGCAGAATGATTTCTAAGCCATACCTCTTAGGGAACACAGTACTTCTGTGATATTCATAATACCAAGTATAGCATTCTAAATGTAACAGAATTTAAGTGTTCTTGACTTTTTTATAGGAAAAAAAAAAACTTACTTAAACTGCTCTGTAATAAGCATAGGACTATTTTAATTCTAAGCTGGTATACCATATTCCAATTATTTTTATAAATTCTGTCAAACAATTTCTTACAATAGCTTTGTTTGTTGTAGGAAATATAGCCAAGAAGTTTATGTTTCCTTTGAGACTAATGAAAATTAATGATTTTTAACACTGATTTCAGGGCTTTTTAAATGTAATAATGCATAAATATTGGTGCTTTTTTTGGATTTAAGCCAAATTAATTTGCAGAACTTAAAGGCAGAGAGAAATATAATAGCATATCTTTCACAGAAAAGCAGGGTACAATCATATTTAATAATATAAGTTACTTTAATGTTATGCCAAAGAAGCATTTAAGGTTGTGTGTAACACATGAGAATTCAGAGTGAGTCAGAAGAGAATCTATAATCTTAGAACCACTCTGCCAGCAATCTTTCTCTTCCATCATTTTCTTACGACCTTATTCTAATTGTCACATTGTAATCTCTTAGTTATTTGTACATACTTTTCTTATAATACTTGAGCATTATATTTCCAACCCATCTAGGTAGATTCTCATATTAAATTGTTTTTTTTTTCATCATTTAGATTCTCTTTATATTTGATAATGCTAGGGACCACCATTTTGGAGAAGGCAATGGCAACCCACTCCAGTGTTGTTGCCTGGAAAATCCCAGGGACGGCAGAGCCTGTGGGCTGCCATCTATGGGGTCGCACAGAGTCGGACACGACTGAAGCGACTTAGCAGCAGCAGCAGCAGGGACCACCATTTAATGGTCCCTCTCCACCTCTCTTCACAGTTCTGTCAATTCCTGATGAGGAAAAGTGTGATAAAAGTCGCAATTTGAAATTATAGCAAGGCAGGAATAAATGAGAGGTCCTGAGGAGATTGGACTGGAAAATAATGCCAATTTTAAAATTTAGGGCTAATTAAAAAATAAAGTTAGGAGCACTGAATAAGCCAGTTATTGTCACAATGCTATAAACCTAAATCATTCCCAAGCCCAATGGCTTGGAACTACAATTACCATCGTCATCACTTATCTAAACTGGCCTGGTTCTATCAGTTCTAAGCGTCATTCAGGTCTGCTCTACGTGTCTCTTAACCTACCTGGAACCAGTATCTTCTAATGCGTGTTCTTTTCATGGCAAAAGGGCCGATAGAAACTTGATGTCTTTTAAGGACAGAGTTAGAACTGGCACACTATCACAACTGCCCAGATTCTATTAAAGCAAGACACTTGGCCAAGCCCCATATAATAAACCAAGAATGTTTTATTTCCACATAAGATTGGAAAGTGAAAGTGAAACAAAGAAAATTGGGGAAAGGACTAAATATCATGAACAATAATCTAATACACCCAAGCACTTAAGCAATCTAAAATACTCTTTGTAACTAGACTTCTCTTTTTTGAGTTCCATACCTACATTATATGTATTTACATACCTAGTTGTTCCCAGGTGTCTCAACTTCTATATTTGACAATTCCAGTCTTGCCCAGTGGCATGTTTTAAGTATCTTTTATTTGCAGGCACAGACTCACCCAGTCTCTGACTCATCAATAATGAAGGCAATTTATTAGTCATTCCATTTATGTTAAGTTTTGCTATGCTGCTGTTACTGCTAAGTCACTTCAGTCGTGTCCGACTCTGTGCGACCCCATAGATGGCAGCCCACAAGGCTCCGTTGTCCCTGGGATTCTCCAGGCAAGAACATTGGAATGGGTTGCCATTTCCTTCTCCAATGCATGAAAGTGAAAAGTGAAAGTGAAGCCGCTCAGTCATGTCCGACCCTCAACGACCCCATGGACTGCAGCCTTCCAGGCTCCTCCGTCCATAGGATTTTCCAGGCAAGAGAACTGGAGTGGGGTGCCATTGCCTTGCCTGGGCTGGGACCTATAGGCTTGCTGAAAGCATTGACTGTTATATCTCCAAAACATGTTTCAGGAGATGGGTAGTTTTTAAACTAGGATTCTGCATCAGTTTTCCTAAGTTTCTAAGTTCTTTTCCAAAAGAGATAGCATTAAATTTTATTATAAAGGATGCATTGTGTAGTATGGACATTTTAACAAGATGAATTCAATCTATGAACTTAGAATACCTGTTCGTTTATTTATGCCTTCTTCAGTTTGTTTCATCACTGTCTCATAGTTTTAAGTGTATGGATCTTAACTTCCTTGATTGTATTTATTCTTAAGTATTTTATTCTTTTCAATGCTGTTGTAATGGGATTTTTTTAAATTTCTTTTCTGGAAAGTTTATTTATAATATGTATAAATGCAACTAATATGTATATTAATTCTGTAACCTGCAGTTTTAGTAAATTGATTTATTAATTTCTATGTTTTTTTTCCAGTACCTTTACTGGAATCTTTAGGGTTTTCTGTATGAGACCATGTCATCTACAAACAGAGACAATTGAGCTTCTTCCTTTCATGTTTGGATGTTTGTTATTTCTTTTTCTTGCCTGATTGTTTTGACCTGAACTTCCAGTACCTTATTGAATAGGAGTGGTAAAAGAAGGCATCTTCGCTTTGTTTCTAATCTTAGAGAAAAAGATTTCTTCTTTTTACCATTGCATATGATCTCACATGCCAGTAAAGTAATGCTCAAAATTCTCCAAACCAGGCTTTAGCAATACGTGAACCATGAACTCCCTGATGTTCAAGCTGGCTTTAGAAAAGGCAGAGGAACCAGAGATCAAATTGTCAACATCCTCTGGATCATGGAAAAAGCAAGAGAGTTCCAGAAAAACATCTATTTCTGCTTTATTGACTATGCCAAAGCCTTGGACTGTGTGGATCACAATAAACCTTGGAAAATTCTGAAAGAGATGGGAATACCAGACCACCTGACCTGCCTCTTGAGAAATCTGTATGCAGGTCAGGAAGCAACAGTTAGAACTGGACATGGAACAACAGACTGGTTCCAAATAGGAAAAGGAGTACGTCAAGGCTGTATCTTGTCACCCTGCTTATTTAACTTCTATGCAGAGTACATCATGAGAAATGCTGGACTGGAAGAAACACAAGCTGGAATCAAGACTGCCAGGAGAAATATCAATAACCTCAGATATGCAGATGACACCACCCTTGTGGCAGAAAGTGAAGAGGAACTAAAAAGCCTCTTGATGAAAGTGAAAGAGGAGAGCGAAAAAGTTGGCTTAAAGCTCAACATTCAGAAAACAAAGATCATGGCATCTGGTCCCATCACTTCATGGGAAATAGATGGGGAAACAGTGGAAACAGTGTCAGACTTTATTTTTTGGGGCTCCAAAGTCACTGCCGATGGTGACTGTAGCCATGAAATTAAAAGACGCTTACTCCTTGGAAGGAAAGTTATGACCAACCTAGATAGCATGTTGAAGAGCAGAGACATTACTTTGCCAACAAAGGTCCATCTCGTCAAGGCTATGGTTTTTCCTGTAGTCATGTATGGATGTGAGAGTTGGACTGTGAAGAAGGCTGAGTGCCGAAGAATTGATGCTTTTGAAGTGTGGTGTTGGAGAAGACTCTTGAGAGTCCCTTGGACTGCAAGGAGATCCAACCAGTCCATTCTGAAGGAGATCAACCTTGGGATTTCTTCGGAAGGAATGATGCTAAAGCTGAAGCTCCAGTACTTTGGCCACCTCATGTGAAGAGTTGACTCATTGGAAAAGACCCTGATGCTGGGAGGGATTGGGGGCAGGAGGAGAAGGGGACGACTGAGGATGAGATGGCTGGATGGCATCACTGACTCGATGCACTTGAGTCTGAGTGAACTCCGGGAGATGGTGGTGGACAGGGAGGCCTGGCGATTCATCGGGTCTCAAAGAGTCGGACACGACTGAGCGACTGAACTGATGATGTTAGCTAGGGCTTCCCTGAAGGCTCAGCAGTAAAGAATCTGCCTGCAGTGCTGGAGATGCAGGAGATGTGGGGACGATCCCTAATTCAGGAAGATCCCCTGGAGGAAAGCATGGCAACCCACTCCAGTGTTCTTGCCTGGAGAATCCCCTGGACAGAGGAACCTGGGGGGCTATAGTTCAGAGGGTAGCAAAGAGTCAGACCTGACTGAAGTGGCTGAGCACAACACATGATGTTAGCTGTTGGTTTGTCATGTGTGGCCTTTATTATGTTGAGATATATTTCTCATATACCTAATTTATTGAGAATTTTATCATGAATAGATGTGGAATTTTGTCAAATACTTTTTGAGCATCTATTAAGATAATCTTATGATTTTTATTCTTCATTCTGTTAATGTATTGTATCCCACTTTTTTGATTTGTGTATTTTGAAACATCATTGCTTCTCAGGGATAAATCAGTCTTAATTATGATGTATTTTTTTTTAATGTATGATAGGATTTATTTTGCTAGTATTTTGTTGAGAATTTTTGCATCTATGTTCATCAGTGTCTCAAGAAAACTGAAAACAAAATGTATATACATTTCTATACAACCAAACAACATAAATGAAATTAAAAGTCAGTGAAAAATAAAGAGGCATTGTTAATAAAATGACAAGGAGCCATTCTCATTATCATTTATTTAGGCAATACATATATATTGAGACTCTAACTTATGCTAGGCACTGTTCTAAATTCTAGACTTCAGAGGACTGAGGAAAAAGCTTTTGGACAATAACTTGACTTTGAATCTGGGAATAGAAGGAAAAAAATGATAATATCAGTAATAAAATAATTATGTTTTTATTTTTCAGTTTTAACATATCTACTCTGCAGCAAGTCCATATCCAAGTCTACAGTGTCAAAGTGCAGGTTTAAATAAAATCTACCAAAAATATCAAATTCTGTTCATCTTTGAATATTAAGAATTTGTTCAATCATTTAAATTTATTAGAATAAAAAGTTCCGATATACTTGGAATATTGGTGTTTTACAGTATACTAAATGCATGTTTGAAATGTTTGTGATATTAAATCATAGGTAAATTTTGCTTTATCTTTCCATTTTTAAATTCAAAATTTATCTCTGATTGTTTTACAAATGACTGAATACAAAGGTACAACCAATTGTATGATACTAATATTTTACAGGTTTCCCTGATAGCTCAGCTGGTAAAGAATCGACCTGCAATGCAAGAGACCCCATTTCGATTCCTGAGTCGGGAAGATCTGCTGGAGAAGGGAAAGGCTACCCACTCCAGTATTCTGGCCTAGAGAAGTCCATGGACTGTATAGTCCATATTTTACAGAAAAATGTATGCTGATCAGATAAAAAGTAAATATAACAATATACTTTATTCCCTGTTTTAAACCTTATGCCAAAGTTGAATCCATTTTTCTCTTCACCTTAAATGGTATGTTACTATATTCCAGGGCATAAAATTCAGAAAGTAGGACCCTACACATATGAATACAGCTATAGACCAATAAGGCCGTCAATGGTAAGAACTGTCCTTTACTTTCAAAAGAACATTCAAGGAACAAGAATAAAGTAACTTCTACTCTGTAAATAACTGGATGCATTTAATAGTAGGTTACTTTGTGGTTTGCAAAAGGTTGGCTCAGTCAATTAGAAGGAATAATTAGCTTCAGTATCAAAAGTAGTGAGTTATTTTGTGGTACTTCTTTGTCTTTCTAAAGAAATGATTAAATATATATTGCATTTAAAGAGGTAATACAAAAATGTGGCAACCTTACTATATTAATGAAAATTTATCATTTTGTAATAATATTAGTTTAAAAAATAAAATGTACCTTTCAATATAGCACATAATTAAACACTACACTTCCAGCAGAAACTTTTCTCTGCTTCATAGAAATAGTTCTTAAACATACTTTTTAAAATATAATGGGCTATGAGCTAAATAAATAAATTTGATAAAGCTTTTCTCTGTTTAAAAATAATTTACTCAAAAAATTTTAAATTTTAATTTTGTAGTTAAAAATTGATTAGGATGATCACTAATTTGCATAAAAACTGGCTCATTATCATACCAGCTGCTGAAAAATTTGTGAAACAAATTTCATGTTGGCAAGCAGAACTGCAGGCTGTCTTAGATGTAAAAATATCTGTGGGCATGAAAGATGTTCTATGCAATTTAAAGAGAAGTACAGACCCAAATTTCTGAGGATTTCTTTTGCAGATGATTTTCATTCTTAGTGAAGATGAAAAGTTATAAGGACATGTTGCCTGACAAAAGTGGACATTCTGGGATTAAACTGACCTATTCTCAAATAAAAATATTAAGGGCACAGCGTCGTAAAAGCTTAACGAGCTGGCTTGCTCTCAGATGAACAGTTTTCATAATAAACTGAAATCAATGAGTATTTCAGAATTTATTTCTATATCTTCATATTATTAATTTCTGAGATTGTCTACAATTTTGAGAAATCTCCATATGGTTCCATTCCACTTGAATTATTTTCCACTACATAGTGAAATACTCAAAGATTAAAATACCTTCATCTACAAAACTTCTCAGTTTTTAAAATTTTTTATTATTATTTATTGGGTTCGCAAAAAAATTTGTTCGAATTTTTCCATACCAGTGTACAGAAAACTCCGAGCAAACATTTTGGCCAACCCACCTTTTTTTTAAACTTTTGCTTGCAAATTTTGGTAGGCCTAAAACAAACAAATAAGAAAACCTACAAGTATGCTGCTGAAATATTTTTGTGATTGTACCTTATTATCAATTTGGTGGAAGATACTAAAGGTAATTTTTTTTAAGAAAAAAATTTTAAAATTATCCAACAAACTCAGATTTTGGAAGAACATATGCTTCAAAAGTACTTTTAAACTGGACTACTTATGTTACATGAGGTTCTACAAAACATACTAAGTATTTTATCCTATGTCCTAAATGTCTGCAGTTTATCATGTATAGTTGCTAATTTTGTGATTATTTATTTAGCTAGAAAAACTCTGGTTTCAATTACATTGAAATTTAAATATTAATGTAAAAGTGTTTATAGTCTGAGCTTTGTGTAGTCAAAATGTGGTTATCTTAATAATGCAAGCAAGATTCTTTCTTTTATATCAATTAGATATGTTAAATTACTTTCTCCATAATTCCTTACCCCTTTTGATTTCTTGGATCATCTCAGATGCTAGCAAAGTAATGTTCAAAATTCTTCAAGCCTGGCTTCAACAGTATGTGAACCATGAACTTCCAGATGTTCAAGCTGGACTTAGGAAAGGCAGAGGAACCAGAGATCAAATTGCCAACATCTGTTGGATTGTCGAAAAAGCAAGAGAATTCCAGAAAAAAAAAAAATCTACTTCTGCTTTATTGACTATGCCAAAGCCTTTGACTGTATGGATCAAAGCAAACTGTGGAAAATTCTTAAAGTGACGGGAATACTAGACCATCTGACCTGCTCTTGAGAAATCTGCATGCAGGTCAGGAAGCAACAGTTAGAACTGGACATGGAAAAACAGACTGGTTCCAAATCCAGAAAGGAGTACGTCAAGGCTGTATATTGTCACCCTGCTTATTTAACTTTAACAGAGTACATCATGAGAAACACTGGGCTGGATGAAGCACCAGCTAGAATCAACACTGCTAGGTGAAATATCAATAACCTGAGATATGCAGATGATACCACCCTTATGGCAGAAGGTGAAGAAGAACTAAAGAGCCTCTTGATGAAAGTGAAAGATGAGAGTGAAAAAGTTGGCTTAAAGCTCAACATTCAGAAAACTGAAATCATAGCATCTGGTCCCGTCACTTCACAGCAAACAGATGGGAAAACAGTGGAATCAGTGACAGACTTTATTTTGGGGGTGCTTCAAATCACTGCAGATGGTGACTGCAGCCATGAAATTAAAAGATGCTTGCTCCTTGGAAGAAAAGCTATGACCAACCTAAACAGCATATTAAAAAGCAGAGACATTACTTTACCAACAGAGGTCCATCTAGTCAAAGCTATGGTTTTTCCAGTAGTCATGTATGGACGTGAGAGTTGGACTATAAAGAAAACTGAGTGCCGAAGGATTGATGCTTTTGAACTGTGGTGTTGGAGAAGACTCTTGAGAGTCCCTTGGACTGCAAGGAGATCCAACCAGTCCATCCTAACAGAAATCAGTCCTGAATATTCATTGGAAGGACTGATATTGAAGCTGAAACTCCAGTACTTTGACCACCTGATGCAAAGAAGAGACTCATTTGCAAAGACCCTGATGCTCAGAAAGAGTGAAGGCAGGAGGAGACGGGCATGAAAGAGGATGAGATGGTTGGATGACATCACAGACTCGAAGGACATGAGTTTGAGTAAGCTGCATGAGTTGGTGATGGACAGGGAAGCCTGACATGCTGCTGTCCAGGGGTTCGCAAAGAGTTGAACACGACTCAGTGACTGAACTGAACTGAACTGAATAAAAGAGAAAAATCAGGCTTAACACATTTAAATGAATTTTCACTTTATAAATACAAATCATGGTTTGCATTGAATATTTTGTTTTTAGTTTAGGACAATATGTATTCCCCCAGATCAATGTTGAAGTATATGTTACCCTCAACAGAAAGTAAAAACAGGGCACATAGTTTTCAATTTGTTTTCAGATCTAGAAGCTGTATAATTGGTTTATCTCATTATAGCCTAAATTATAGAAGGTTGGACATTATTTTCTACTAAAGATTGATAATTTTTTTAAAAAACTGTAAAGATAATCGTAACTATATTTATTATACTAATTTTCAAGTCTTTATGAAAAACAAAACTATATCAAAGCATACTGTTCACTGTTCCTAAAAACATCTCATTAGCTTAAATTCACATCTCTTTCATGGGCCACATTTAAGCTTAAACTAATATTTCAGTCTTTCATTCTTTTTTTCACACTTCTTTTTCACCAGTAGTATCTTTTTATTGCATATTTGCATCAAGAATATAAAGAATGTTGCTTGTTTACCACAATAATATTATAATTGATGAAAACATTTAAGTGAATTAACGTTTGTCATCATGCTATTTTATTAAAATAACCGTGAGCATTTATTGTCATAAAACATGTTAGATCTCATAAGTTTTAATCACAGAAGACTTAATGAACATGATAACTGAACAAAATTGGAAAAATTTCAGAAAGCTTCCACAAATCTTCATTTAGAAAACTAATCAAAAAATGTTTACTGAGTACTTTGTACAATTAAGGTAGAGCAATATATGAAATTTGCTCTCTACAATGTGGGAGACCTGGGTTCGATCCCTGGGTTGGGAAGATCTCCTGGAGAAGGAAATGGCAACCCACTCCAGTACTCTTGCCTGGAAAATCCTATGGAAAGAGGAGCCTGGTAGGCTACCGTCCATGGGGTC
This sequence comes from Capra hircus, assembly GCF_001704415.2. Taxonomy (NCBI): domain Eukaryota; kingdom Metazoa; phylum Chordata; class Mammalia; order Artiodactyla; family Bovidae; genus Capra; species Capra hircus. The sequence continues at coordinate 14,445,037 of NC_030812.1, forward strand.
ACAAAGAGTCGGACGCGACTGAATGACTTCACTCACTCATACTCAAGCAATTCACCATCCATGTACAAGATAATGCAAATATGCCCGAAAAGAGCAGTAATGTTCTTTTGAGTAATATTTTGAGTAAGTGTTTTAGCATTATGTGACTATTTTGACTGTCATCTCTAGCTGAGTTCTTCTAAGAACAAATTAAACAAACCAAATTAAAACATTGTTAACAGAAACGGACTACTTATATTTTCTCTCCTTTTACCTCCCTGATGTATTAATAAACCACCGTCTATTTCTCACCTGTATTATTCCCATTGCCTCCTAACTTGTTGACCTAATACTAGTCTCGTTACTCTATATTTCATTTCTAATAGTAGTTGAAATAATACTTTGAGGAAGGAAGTCAGATCCTGTCATTCCTATGTTTTAAAACACTGAGATGGCTCCCTGTTTCATTAATGATAGAGTCAAATTCCATATGAAGTGAAGTGAAGTCGGTCAGTCGTGTCCGACTCTTTGCGACCCCGTGGACTGTATGTAGCCCACCAGGCTCCTCTGTCCAGGGGATTCTCCAGGCAAGAACACTGGAGTGGGCTGCCATTTCCTTCTCCAAAGTCTTCCGTGATCCGCTGTCCACCCCTTGACGCTCTGCACAAGCTTATGTACGGTTCTCCCTTGTCTGTGCCCTTTTTCACTCAGATTCTGCCATGTTGGCTTCCTTCTTGCCTCAAATACCTCAGACATGCTCCACACTTAAAAGGGACTTTGCAGCGGCTGTTCCCTCTGTCTGGAACACCCTAAACTTCAAATATCTGCCACCTCTGCTCCAGTATGCTTGACCACTCTCTTAAATTTCGTCTTACTCTTCAGCTCCGGCACTCTCAAGTCTCTACTCTGCTCTAGTTATTGTTCTTGCATTCTAGTAAACTGTAATTATTTCATTATTTATTATGTTTATCTTTTTTTTTTCTTTTTGTGCCCATGAACTTAAAGGTCCTTTGCATTGCCCACTGGTATACCTCAAGCATGAAAAGTAGTGCAGGACTCAAAGTTGGCACTTAATAAAAGTGTGTAATGTAAATAAATGACCATGGGAACAAATAGCAAATGCTAGGGTCTTATTTTTCCTAAATGTGCAATTTCTATTAAAATGAAAGCTACGACTGCAGCGACTTAGCAGCAGTAGCAGCAGTTATATTGTATTTAGATTTTTATTTTATATTATCTTATTTCCAATCATGAGCTTTTTCTGGAAAAACTGAAGTACCGTCACCAATGCATGTAGAATAAGCAAAAAAAATATATATATATATGCTAGAAAAAATTATCAAAAATCTTCTCTTTATTGTTATTGATCAAATACAGTAGTTCAAAGTTAAAATCTAATTATTTGGGACACTTGCTATTTAAAGGAATATATCCCTTGTCATGCTAAGTTATTAGTCATATCTTTCAACAAGCAGATCAAAAGTCTGAGCTTTGGGCCACTTTCAGAAAGGGGATACCATATGTAGGTTTAGGGAGGAAAAAAGATTAAATAGATTCTCCCCTTTGATGAAATCAGACTCTCACACTTGCTTTATTCCCATTCTTCTTTCACTGGCGCTGACACTCTTCTCCCTGCCAGAATAGATAGATATGTGCTTAAAGGTATACACAGAATTATGTGAAATTCATCCTTATGTTAACTAAAGCTCTACTTATCTTCTACAGAAAAAAAGAACATGTTGGAATGCTAATGTGGTAAATAATTTTATATCTAATCTCATTGGTTTTCATACAAATGTTTCAAAATTCTCAAACATTAGTTCTTTGCCTACCTGTAACTACAAGGTAGTGATACAGAGTAGATGAAAAAGCAGCACTCAGTTTTGACATGGAATAGATATTTGCTAGAACATAGGAGGGTGTTGGATTCAATTACTACATACTGGCAACTGACTTGAACTTGATTTATTCATTCATTTATTCATTTGCTCAACAGTTACTGAACTCCATGCCCCAAAGAGTGTATTGTATAACCTGGTTCAAAGGTAAGACCTGGTCTTTGCTTTAAAAATGGAATGCAATTGTCAGCTAGTAAGAAATGGGAAGATTTTTTTTTTAAAAAAATAGGATGCAATGTATGAATTTCCCTGGACATGCAAACATATGCAAAACTTCCATAGAATAAATAGAATGAAAATTTCTTCCTTCTGAAACTAACTAGCCAATATTCGCTTGTGTTAGTCTCTCAGTTCAACCAACCATCGATAGCATCACCGACTCAATGGACATGAGTTTGGGTAAACTCTGGGAGTTGGTGATGAACAGGGAGGCCTGGCAGGCTGCAGTTCATGGGGTCGCAAAGAGTCGGGCACGACTGAGCAACTGAAGTGAACTGAACTGAGTCTCACTCATGCCCCACTCTTTGGGACCCATGAACTACAGCCCACGAGGCTCCTCTGTCCATGGAATTCTCCAGGCAAGAACACTGAAGTGTGTTGCCATTTCCTTCTCCAGGGGATCTTCCTGACCCAGGGATTGAACCTGGGTCTCCTGCACTTCAGGCAGGTTCTTTACCAACTGAGCTACCAGGGAAGCCCCGTATTCAGTAAAACTTAGCTTAATCAGTTCCCTATTTTGAGCATTCTATGATTTTGATTGTGTAATATCTTTTTTTTTTTTGCCTTAAAATTACACAAGAATGTGCATTTATATGGAGAAGGAAATAGCAACCGTCTCCAGTATTCTTGGCTGAAAAATGCTATGGACAGACGAGCCTGGCAGGTTATAGCCCATGGGGTCTCAGAGTTGGTTATGACTGAGCGATTTAAGCATGCATGTACATGTGCATTTATAAATTAAATCCCCATGGTGATATCAACATGGCATTTCTGGAATATACAACTAATTATATTTCTCTGTGCTTAAAGCCCTCCAGTACCCTCTCCCCCTGCCACTGACAACAGAGCTTTCATAACTCAAGCCCAGCCTTTAACTCTCGTGTTCTGCCTTCACATTTTGCTTTTCTAAAATCAACCTTCTCAATTTTCCTTGCGCTGCACTACTGTTTGATTCAACAATGTGTAGCTTCTTATATCGTCCTCAAAATCAAACTATGATTTTTTATGCTTTGGAATATTTTTCGCGCTGTTTTCCATGCCTAGAATACCATCACAACTTTTCCCTCTGTTAAACTCTACCTGCCCTTTAAAACTTTCTTATATCCACATTCTGTGAAGCCTTCCCTGAGCCCTGTTCAGTTCAGTTCAGTTCAGTTCAGTTCAGTTCAGTTCAGTCGCTCAGTCGTGTCCGACTCTTTGCGACCCCATGAATCGCAGCACGCCAGGCCTCCCTGTCCATCACCAACTCCCAGAGTTCACTCATGAGGCCTGTTACCCACTGCTAATTGTACCCTCAGAATTACATTTAAGTTTTCCTTTGTTACTTTTTTGGTGGTGAGCACTCTAGTGTATAAAGAAGTAGAAATAGAATATTGTACACGTGAAACTTACATAATGTTTCAAGAAAATATTTCCTCAATACAAAATAAAATTTTAGAAAGTTTTCTTTTTGCCTTTCCTTTGGTATACATGTTAAATGTTTGCTGATTTCATTCTGTCTCTACCTGGCTGGAGCACTTTGAGATAAGAGACATAACATTCATTTATATTTCTATTTTATCTCTCACAGTATTGGTGATAGTAGTTGTTCAATAAATATTAATTAAATGAGTTTAATTTGGCCATTTAAAAAGTAACTGCCTTTTTTTTTTTTTGGTTTGTGCCAAATGGAAATTTTTTTAAGAATCTACCGTTTGCCTCTCAATAAGAACTAATTGGTCAGATTTTCCTAGCACAAACTAATCCATGATGTTATATTAGATTTATGTTAAAATTACATTAATACATTAAGATTACTCTTCAAAACAGGAAGTACACCTCAAAGAATATGATCTCGGTATAGCTAACTTATTTTTTAAGCTCACAACCTTGTCATTGAAGTATGTTATGGACAGCTGACTCTTTTATTATATTTTCACTTGGAACCACTTTTTAAAACTATCATATAGCTAACTTATTTTTTAAGCTCACAACCTTGACATTGTATAGACAGCTGACTCTTTTATTATATTTTCACTTGGAACCACTTTTTAAAACTATCAACATTTATCTAACTTTCATTCACACCTCCAGGTCAGGGAACTATGTATCTTTTTTCCCAATAGAGTAATTACTAGATAACTATATGAAACTTATGCACTTTTCAATGGTGGAGACTCAATCTGACAAAGAAAATCTGTTATTTCAAAAGGGAAATATTTCTATTTATTAGAAAGTGATATGGATACTTTAAATGCCATTTCAGGTCAGGTACCCATTATTTCAGATGGAAAGGGAAATGTAAAGAATTCAGTAATATTACAATGAAAGTTCATACTAGCGCTCCCTATCTATTGGCGTATCTCAGTGTATCACATTTCTACCTCACTGAAATAACACATTGGTCCAGGTTTGTGTATCTAACTTTGAGAAATAGTCCCATATTGATTGCTGGATATTATTTGAATTATTTATTAATATTTGGGTAATTTACCTGTCATTGAGAAATATTTTTATTCTCATTAAGTCATCCTGGCAAAAAAATTAAAATAAGAATTAAATTAGAATATTTGTTTGTATGCCAGAAAGCTTCTCTAGTCATTGCAGTGATTTGTCCGTATGAGAACGGGGAAGATAAATTTTAAGGAAGAATTATGTCCTTAAGGTCCACATATTTTAAAATTTGGAAGAAAAAATCCTAATGTTCCTAAGTGATAGGCTAATTTTTAAAAATACAAATAAATAGAATTAGGATACTAGTAACATACAAAATCTATAGTTGAGTACCAGTGTCATCAGCACCAAATCACAAAGATAGAGGAGTCAGCTCTAGAATAAACTTGGAGGTGATTTATTCTGCACTACTTTGGAAACTTATATATAAAGTTGGTAGAAATTATAACTTTTGATATACTTTTAACTCACCAAAGGACACATATGGACCTATGATAAAGGAATAGCAAATATTAGGTCATCTTTTACCGTTAAAAGTAGTCACCTATGTTCTTGGAATTGAAAGCAATGTTTTGTGATAGTGAACATGTGGTTGGAAATGAAAACAGAGGACTGTGTCAAAAAGCCATTGTCACTAATCAACATAACAGTACTAAGTACCATCTGGATCCTGTGATTCTGTGCTGCGTTAATATCATGACCTCTAAAGCTTCCTTCATTTGCATCTTCAATTCTCATCCTTTATCACTCAATTCCAAGAAGACTTCTTGCATACTCTGTGTTCCTAACCTCATGTTCTAAACTAGAGTGATTTTATAATCCCATCCTCAACACTGTTACTGCCTAAATCTGGACACTGGACAGTTCTATACACAGATGTTTATAGATGGTACAACATGGAGATATTATTTATCTGGAAAATACAACAATAAAAGAGTGATATAGTATCCAACCTTGTTATCAGCTTTTAAGTCAGTATTAGAAAATAGACATCTTCTTATATACCAACGCAGGTCTCCATATCCATTGCTGCAAGTACATCAGAGTCACTCTGGTTGGAATATGCATTGTCCATTAGAAATGTATGCATGCGTGCACGTGAACTCAGTCATGTCTGACTTTTTGTGACCCCATGGACTGAAGCTGTCCAGTCTCCTCTGTCCATGGAATTTTCCAAGCAAGAATACCAGAGTGGGTAGTCATTCCCTTCTCAAGGGGATCTTACAAACCCAGGAATCAAACCCAAGTCTCTTGAGTCTCCTATACCTTCTTCACCAGTTGAGCCACTGACTTTGTTAATGATATTTGATGAAAAAAAAATTAGGTGATTAATAACTACCCAGGGATAAGGGATGTGGAGAAACATTGTTATAAATTTGTTGTCGAGTCTGGTATGAATTAAAAGATAGGTTTATTAACAATGCTTCCCTAGTGCCTTTTGCCATGGTTATTTGTAGCAAAGATCTCCAAACATATTTACATGACCTACTGTTAACGCCTTAATCCAGTATTGTACTAAAACAGCCAAATGTGTTCTGATGCTGGAAATATGGAAAGCATTTATAAACGTGGTGAAAGTATGATATCCTTCCTGATACAACATCAAAAAATTGACAAATAAACATTTGTAATTTTAATTTTGAACACCAGGCCACTCTTAAATTATGTATTTAAAATCCATTGCTAAGAATGTTAGGGTTTATAGAATACTTTGTATAATCAAAAACACAAACTGATCAAATGAGCACACCATAAAACCAAATAAAATAATCTATCCATACAGTAACTTTCCATGTTTATACCATTTATATTGTATGTTACATTTAAAATGACTGACCACACAAGGAAGTGAAAAATATTACTGCAATATACATAACATAGACTTAAAATGGAGTGATATTTTGTTCGTCAGATTGTGCTGATACTTTTTTTCAGTTTAGAAATATCTTTAATTTTTTTAAATTAAGGCATAAACCCAACCTAAAAAATCTGATACACATTTATTTTAAAATACAAGTCATGCCTCCAGGCAAATTAGTATAAATTCAAAAAGTTCAACCAAATTTTAGAAAGGATTAAAGCCATAGTTGACTAAAATTAGTTTAATGTTCATATCCTATTCTTTGGCATGTATATGAAACAAAATTAAGATTTCTAAATGGTTTGAAATGTTCAAACATTCTTATGGTATGGTTGGTATAATTCTAAGATATGTCCTTTTCAGCTTAATGTATGCTTGATATTATGAAACATTTATTTATAGTAATAGAAATCCACTCTTTTATTTATTCATCTATTTTGATATTATGAAGCAATTATTTATAGTGATAGAAATCCATTCCTTTATTTATTCATCTATTAAGCTCATATTTATTCATTGCCTTCTTTTGCCTTACACTGAATTGTTTTTAGGAATGTGATATATAGTAAATATCTGAATCTTTTACTCTAGAAAGTATAAATTTCTTCAAGACAAAGGACCATTTTTTATACTATGTGTTTTTCGTACCACAGAGTTTGAGTGCTAGATCAGGTCAACAACAACAAAAATACTTCATTCCTTTAACTAGCTGATTTTGTTTTTAGGATTTGATACAGATTCTAAGAGGGAGTGCAGAGTACATCTCTCTCTCTCTCTCTCTTCTCCTCCCCCCCCCTACTCTTTACTCTCTCTTTCTTCATAGATGTTGTAAACTTGAAATTGCTGTCTTTAATAACTGGAAAAGCCTGCTTCAGAATGAAGTCTATCTACACAGGGTTAAGTTTAGACAAGATGTGCACAAAGCAGTTACATCCACTGGAAGTCAGACAATATAGAGTTTAGTCAAATCTGAACCTGACCTTGAGCAAAAAATGGAATATCAATAGCTATAGATGAACGAGAGTTTTATTTCAGGCCTGTTGTTGTTCAGTTGCTCAGTCATGTCTCACTCTTTGCAACCCCATGGACTGCAGCACACCAGGCTTCACTGTCCGTTAGCTCCTAAAGTTTGCTCAAATTCATGTCCATTGAGTCAGTGATGCCATTCAACCATCTCATCGTCTGTCGTCCCCTTCTCCTCCTGCTCTCAGTCTTTCCCAGCATTGATGACTTTTCCAGTGAGTTGGCTCTTCGCATCAAGTGCTCAGAGTACTGGAGCTTCAGCTTTAGCATAAGTCCTTCCAATGAATATTCAGGACTGATTTCCTTTAGGAATGACTAGTGAGATCTCCTTGCTGTCCAAGGGGCCCTCTAAAGTATTCTCCAACACTAGAGTTCAAAAACATCAATTCTTCGGTGCTCGGCCTTTTTTATGGTCCAACTCACATCTGTACATGACTACTGGAAAAACATAGTTTTGTCTATACAGACCTTTGTTGGCAAAGTAATGTCTCTGCTTTTTAATATGCTGTCTAGGTTGGTCATAGCTTTCCTTACAAGGAGCAAGCGTCTTTTAATTTCATGGCTGCAGTCACCAGCTGCAGTGATTTTGGAGACCAAGAAAAAAAGTCTGTCACTGTTTACATTTTTTCCCTGTCTATTTGCTATGAAGTGATGGGACCGGATGGCACTTAGTTTTTTAAATGTTGAGTTTTAAGTCAGCTTTTTCCTTCCCTCCTACATTTCTCTTCCTTCCCTCCTTCTTTCCTTCCTTCTCTCTTCTTTTTCCTTTCCTTTCTCTATTCCCTTCCTTTCTCTCTCCCTTTCTTCCTACATTAAACATTTTGAAAACAAAAACTATAAACGATAATGGATATTGAGAATAAAGATGAAGACTCCCTATCCTTTAAGACAAGAGGGTCAAAATGTGATACTTTTACATTTCTTTTATGGAAGTGAAAATTATTTTTACAAAAAACCCAACATTTTCTCCATCCTTCTAATAATTCAGATAATAAAGCAATTCTAGAAATATATATGTTTTAAATAGAACTGCCTTATGACCCAGCAATCCCAGTGCTGGGCATACACACTAAGGAAACCAGAATTGAAAGAGACGTGTACCCCAATGTTCATGGCAGCACTGTTTATAATAGCCAGGACATGGAAACAACCTAGATGTCCATCAGCAGAGGAATGGATAAGAAAGCTGTGGTATATATACACAATGGAATATTACTCAGCCATTAAAAAGAATACATTTGAATCAGTTTTAATGAGATGGATGAAACTGGAGCCTGTTATACAGAGTGAAGTAAGCCAGAAAGAAAAACACCAATACAGCATACTAACGCATATATATGGAATTTAGAAAGATGGCAATGATGACCCTGTATGCAAGACAGCAAAAGAGACACAGATGTGTAGAGCAGACTTTTGGACTCTGAGGGAGAGGGAGAGGGTGGGATGATTTGGGAGAATGGCATTGAAACATGTATACTAACATGTAAGAAACGAATCGCCAGTGTATGTTCAATGCAGGATACAGGATGCTTGGGGCTGGTGCACGGGGATGATCCAGAGAGATGATATGGGGTGGGAGGTGGGAGGGGGGTTCATGATTGGGAACTCATGTACACCCATGGCGGATTCATGTCAATGTATGGCAAAACCAATATAGTAAAGTAAAATAAAGTAAAAATAAAAGTTAAAAAAAATACACTTTATAGAAGGTGGTTTTAAATCCTTGAAGTATGTCAAGAGAGCATAAATTATAAATTGCCTTAACTTTATTTGAACATAATAACTTAGATAAAAAGTAGAAGAAAAATAAGTTGCTTTTTACAGGAAATATGTAAATTTGTTTGTAACTGTATGATACAATTAATAAATCCTGTCTGATTTCACTGCTATGCTATATGATATGCATCTTGATAATAATGGTTTTAGAACTTTATTTAAAAACTGTGTTGCTGATTATTTTCCATATAGCTCATAATTATCAAACAAAACTTGTGAGTACAAAATCATATAGAAAGGCATTCTGTTTCCAAAAAATAAGTCATATTTTTTTAGGGACAGAGGGATAATGTATAAATAAATTTAAAACTTATACACACATACATAAAAACACACAGGAAAAGTGTTCTTACTTGTTAAAAGGACAATTTCACCTTAATGTGACAAAATTTCAATTTCAACTAATTTTAATGATTCTGAGAAATTAAATTTATTTTTTAAAACAAGACTTCTTCAAAACAGTGTAATATATATTTTTATATTGCCACCTTTGGAACTGCTTACATCTTATAGCCAGAAATTACTGCTGACAGATAATTTAAAATGTTAGTTTAACAGCATTAAGACAAAATGGAGACTAGCATTAAGATTTGAGATTCAAAGTTATTTCTGTTGAATGTGCTTTACTTTGTTGTTTTAACAATTTAATGTTGGGCTGTGGCCAAAAGTATTTTTCTACTACTATAAGCTGTACCCTTAAGATAATCATTTCATAATTTTTGCCTCTTTTAAATTGAAAAATAAAGTTTCTCTGTATGTTAGTCTAATTAATTAAATTACTTAAATTAAATTAGGGTAGTAAAATGAAAACTTTGCAATTATTCATTTTATTTAACATAGAATTTGCATAATATTATTTTAACAGATATTAATCCAACTTAACATTCTCTGTTTAGACATGAGTAAAGCAGTTTTTCCAGGTTTGAACTGGAAATTTTCTCTGAAGACTTAAGATAAAAATGATATTCATTACAGTAGAAATAAGCATTATTCTATTATTAGAGTAGAAGAGGGCAAGTTATAAAAAATACTATCTATTTTTTTTAAGTCGAGTATGATGGATGTTAAATTTTGGCAAAAACATTCTGCTTTATTGAGATGATCATATTGTTTTTATTCTTTAACTTCTTAATGCAGTGTATCAAAACATACTGTCTTTAATCAATATTCTACCATTTTTCCTGAAGTCTTGCAACTCTTTGGATAATTTCCAAAGTTCTGAACAGGTGATTTTTAACAATCAATATTTTTCTCAAGCATCATTCCAGAAATACTATGTTCCACCCATTTGAAGGCCTGGTTTCTATTCAGTTTATTGACTTTGCCTCCAATGGAAATTTTATATTAACACAGATGCTATTCCCTTACCCTTAGTGGTTGGAGCCTTTCCTGTGGTCATTACTGGGTCATGATGAAAGATCTGTATTTAGCTGCTGGGGTCAGTTACAAAGAAGATATTAAAGATTATGGCATTAAACGTGCTGGACTATATATTATTTAAGACTGCATTGGCAGAGAAATCATTTCTTGTCTGCTGATATTTTGGGGGAATAAGGAACTGAGATAAAAGGGAAATGTTATTTGTCAGAGAACATACATTAATCAAGAATTCTAAATGACAGGATGCAGAACTCAAATGCTAAAGAGTAAAATAAAACCCCACATGATGTCATCAGAGCTCTGTTGCTTCCAATCTTAAAGAAGATAAGCAGAAAAAAAAAAAAAAACTGTGAAGGGAGAGAGCCACTCTCTTCAATATCCTTCAATATCCATCATCTACAATAAGATAGAGTCTACCTATTAGTTAACACAAATGACATAAAGAACTCATATAGCTGTAATAACGTACAGGCTAGGAAGGCAGTTATAATAAGAAACTAATGAAAGCTTTCCCCAGGGTGTGCTTTGCTAAGTTGCTTCAGTTGTGTCCGACTCTGTGCAACCCTATGGACTGCAGCCCGCCAGGCTCCTCTGTCCATGGGATTCTCCAGGCAAGAATACTGGAGTGGGTTGCCATGCCCCCTTCCAGGGTGTCTTCTCAACCCAGGGATCGAACCTGCATCATTTACGTCTACCTGCATTGGCACTCGGATTCTTTACCACTAGTGCCACCTGGAAATCAACCCTGATATTTGGACTAAAGTAAATAATAGCCATATATATTAACAGAATAATAATGCCAGTTTCTGCAACAGACAGCCCTCCAGTTTTACAGGCTTACCATAAAAAGTATTTCTCATTCACATCACATCCAGTGTGACTCAGGTGATGCATCTACATGACATGTACACACTGCTATATTTAAAATGGATAACCAAGAAGGGCCTTCTGTAGAGCACAGGGGACTCTGCTCAATATGGGGAAAGAGTTTGGAAAAGAGTGGATACATGTATATTTATAAATGAATCACTTTGCTGCACACTGAAACACACAACATTGTTAATCAACTCTACCCCACTATGAAATAAAAATTTTTTAAAAGAACTCTGTTCTAATTAATGACTGAAGAACCCAGGTTGTTTCCATCTTAGAAGTCTACCTTCTTCAAATTATTTCCAGCTCTAAGAAGAGAAAAGAGAATGAAGTGAAGAGATCTACTCATCTTTGGCTGCCTTAAACCAGAGTGACTCATCACTTCACTTCTTCTTCCTATAAATTTCTGATAAATCACCACCTTTACCCAGTTAGACATATGAGGTCTCTGAAGTATAAGGGAACACTTGGGTATATGATGAATGCTAGCAATCTCTCCTAGGCGCTTACAACCTAAAAGCCAAAGAAAAACCAACTGTGAAAGGAAGTCTTCTATTGTGTTCCTGATCTAGTTTGATAGTTCCACAATGTCATTTCTTTTTTTTTTTTTTTTAATTTTTATTTTTTTTAAATTTTAAAACACAATGTCATTTCTAGCAGTTAAGGGCAGTTTCTGGAAGTTTTCTCCTCTCAGGGACTACTAAAACTAAAAATATCTACTTAATTTAGCTTGTTCTTTATATATATATACATATATATAATTTATTATTATATATTATTTATTATTATATATTATTATTTTTATTATTTATTATATATATAATATATATATATATATAATGGCAATGATCAGAAATCCATGTCCAGTTCTACTCTATAAGAAAAGTTTATGGAAAGTAAGTTTGTATGTGCGTACTCACTCGTGTCCTGCAAGCTGTGCGGGGTGGCCATTAAAAAAAAAAAAATGTTTTGTATTGAGTCTAGTTTTAGTACTGATACAAAACTGAATTGTAAGCCTTGAAACTGCAATGATAGTATCTCTTAAGTTTTTTTTTCTTTCATTCATGGTAAGAATACAACATGAGATCTGCATTTTTAACAAATACAAGTACGAAGACAGTATTGTTAGCTATGTATAAAAATGTCACTCATCTTGTATAAATGAAAATTTGAACAATTCCCATCTTCCCCCTCTCCCCAGCCCCTGGCAACCACCATGTTACATTTTGCTTCTGTGAATGTGACTATTCTAGATAGATACCATAAGTGGAATCATGCCAGATTTAGCCTTCTGCGTCTGGCTTATTTTGCTTAGTTATAATGTCTTCCAGGTTCACGCATACTGTTACATATGGCAGGATTTTCCTATTTTCTAGGGATTGTTCCGCTTTCTTTTGCCCTAAAGTTTCTTACATCTAACATAATGTCTACCAAGCAAAACTTATTCTGTAAATGCGTATTAAATGAATTAACTTTAGCTAGACTAAATATGAACACCACAGTCAGCTCTATTATTTTTATGAGTGTTCTATTTCTCTTTTACAAATAAGATCATGTTTTTGCATCTAGAACAAAGATCAACATAGATTTCTAGATTCCACATATATGCATTAATATACAATATGAAATTTGATTTCAGGCAAATTTTAGATTTGCCTCATAGCAAACATGACCTATTCAATAAGTTACTTAGTTTTACCACTTATAGCTCAAGTTTTATATCTATGACATGGCTAGTTTTTACGGCTGCTGTGATGTTGAATAAGACGGATAAAAATGTTTTAAAATATTAGCACAGTGCTAAAAGTATAGCAGCCTTTCAACAAATGTAAGTAGTAATAATAGTTCTTTAGGATTTCATCAGTAGGTTTTGGTTTTGCAATATGAGGTAGGGGAAGTATTCCTCAGAATGATAAAATGTCCATTCCCATAAGGATTATAACATAGTAATCCGCAGTTATCTTCCCGTTTTTAGTGAAGTTTTATGGCTCAGTATCCTGAGTAGTCTGTTGTTAAATTTCATGCTTAAATAAATGGGTAGCATAATAGGATTACCTATTGTTGTATTATTTAATTGGAGTGGTACATTTGTATTTCAAGGAAGATGAATAAAAGATCCCCAAGTAAGTTTATCTTTAGATATGAAATGTTTACCTGAATACTTAATATTGAATATACTGGGTCATTGCACTGGCTCCTTAAAAGTACATATGCATCAACAGTGCATGTCTGATTTTATTTCCATTGGTAATGTTATTTAATGTCACATTTCTACATATTTTTAAATTAAGAAAAAGGGCATCAAAAGGCCTTAATTCCATTTTATACTCCAAAAAATGTCAACAAAAAAATCTGTGTTGTACTAGAAATAAGACATGTTTAACTAATAAATACCACAGGATTTACTTCAAAACTATAGACTAATATGCTGTTATGAATGTACACTTTGAGGATTAGTCTATGGGTACAGGAAACAACATGTTCAAGAGATCTCCTTTTCAGAGCAATAAAATGCCTAGAGCATTATGAGGCTTAATTGAGTAAAAGTTCACCATATACACATATTTATAAGCTTACAACTCTTAACAAGTTAAAGCTTCATCAAGAATTCAACATCAAATAAAAATTAATATCTACCAGCAGTGTTTGCGTGAAACCCTAGTCCAGATAGGATGATAATACTAATATCTACATTCCTTGTCCATGTCACAGTTGCCCTAAGTGAATTAAAAAATGTGTTTCTGTTTTCTTCTTTCTTCCTAAAGGAAATGTCATAAGTAACTGTCATGACATTCTCAAGACATTGTTTTCCAAAGGATAAGACTTTTAAAATTCTGTTTCCTGGGAATGAAATTTATCTTAATCTAAAATAGTAAAACATACATACATAGCTGCAAAATATTCTTAGCATCTCGTAAATTAGCAGTAGGAATGTAAGGGACTTTCCTTGTGGCTCAGTGGTAAAGAATGTGCCTGCCAATACAGGAGACACAGGTTCAGTCCCTGGGTCTGAAAGATCCCCTGGAGAAAAAGATGGCAACCCACTCCAGTACTCTTTGCTGGAGAATTCCATGGACAGAGGGGTCTGAAGGGGTGCAGTCCATGCAGTTGTATCGAGTCGGACAGGACTTGGTGACTAAACAGCAACAGGAATATAAGAATAAGTATACTCAGTTCATTTCAGTCACTCAGTCGTGTCCGACACTTTGCGAACCCACGAACCGCAGAACGCCAGGCCTCCCTGTCCATCACCAACTCCCAGAGTTTACCGCAACTCATGCCCATTGGGACAGTGATGCCATCCAACCATCTCATCCTCTGTTGTCCCTTCTCCTCCTGCCCTCAATCTTTCCCAGCATCAGAGTCTTTTCCAATGAGTGAGCTCTTCGCTTCAGGTAGCCAAAGTATTGGAGTTTCAGCTTCAGCATCAGTCCTCAATGAACATCCAGGACTGATCTCCTTTAGGATGGACTGATAGGATCTCCTTGCAGTTCAAGTGACTCTCAAGAGTCTTCTCCAACACCACAGTTCAAAAGCATCAATTCATTGACACTCAGCTTTCTTTATAGTCCAACTCTCACATCCATACATGATTACTGGAAAAAACAGAGCCTTGACTAGTTGGACCTTTGTTGCCAAAGTAATGTCTCTGCTTTTTAATATGCTATCTCAGTTCAGTTCAGTTAAGTTCAGTTGCTCAGTCATGTCTGACTCTTTGCGACCCCATGAATCGCAGCACGCCAGGCCTCCCTGTCCATCACCATCTCCCGGAGTTCACTCAGACTCACGGCGATTGATTTCGTGACGCCATCCAGCCATCACATCCTCGGTCGTCCCCTTCTCCTCCTGCCCCCAATCCCTCCCAGGATCAGTCTTTTCCAATGAGTCAACTCTTCGCATGAGGTAGCCAAAGTACTGGAGCTTCAGCTTTAGCATCATTCCTTCCAGAGAAATCCCAGGGTTGATCTCCTTCAGAATGGACTGGTTGGATCTTCTTGCAGTCCAAGGGACTCTCAAGAGTCTTCTCCAACACCACAGTTCAAAAGCATCAATTCTCTGGCGCTCAGCCTTCTTCACAGTCCAACTCTCACATCCATACATGACCGCAGGAAAAACCATAGCGTTGACTAGACAGACCTTAGTCGGCAAAGTAATGTCTCTGCTTTTGAATATACTATCTAGTTGGTCACAACTTTTCTTCCAAGGAGTAAGCGTCTTTTAATTTCATGGCTGCAGTCACCATCTGCAATGATTTTGGACCCCCCAAAAATAAAGTCTGATACTGTTTCCACTGTTTCCCCATCTATTTCCCATAAAGTGATGGGATCAGATGCCGTGATCTTCGTTTTCTGAATGTTGAGCTTTAAGCCAACTTTCTTGCTCTCCTCTTTCACTTTCATCAGGAGGCTTTTTAGCTCCTCTTCACTTTCTGCCATAAGGGTGGTGTCATCTGCATATCTGAGGTTATTGATATTTCTCCCTGCAATCTTGATTCCAGCTTGTGCTTCTTCCAGCCCAGGGTTTCTCATGATGTACTCTGCATATAAGTTAAATAAGCAGGCTGACAATATACAGCCTTGACACACTCCTTTACCTATTTGGAACCAGTCTGTTGTTCCATGTCCAGTTCTAACTGTTGCTTCCTGGCCTCCATACAGATTTCTCAAGAGGCAGGTCAGGTGGTCTGGTATTCCCATCTCTTTCAGAATTTTCCACAGTTTATTGTGATCCACACAGTCCAAGGCTTTGGCATAGTCAATAAAGAAGAAATAGATGTTTTTCTGGAACTCTCTTGCTTTTTCCATGATCCAGAGGATGTTGCCAATTTGATCTCTGGTTCCTCTGCCTGTTCTAAAACCAGCTTGAATATCAGGGAGTTCACGGTTCACGTATTGCTGAAGCCTGGCTTGGAGAATTTTAAGCATTACTTTACTAGCATGTGAGATGAGTGCAATTGTGTAGTAGTTTGAGCATTCTTTCACATTGCCTTTCTTTGGAATTGGAATGAAAACTGACCTTTTCCAGTCCTGTGGCCACTGCTGAGTTTTCCAAATTTGCTGGCATATTGACTGCAGCACTTTCACAGCATCATCTTTCTGGATTTGAAACAGCTCAACTGGAATTCCATCACCTCCACTAGCTTTGTTCGTAGTGATGCTTTCTAAGGCCCACTTGACTTCACATTCCAAGATGTCTGGCTCTAGATGAGTGATCACACCATCATGATTATCTGGGTTGTGAAGATCTTTTTTGTACAGTTCTTCCGTGTATTCTTGCCATCTCTTCTTAATATCTTCTGCTTCTGTTAGGTCCCTACAATTTCTGTCCTTTATTGAGCCCATCTTTGCATGAAATGTTCCCTTGGTATATCTAAATTTCTTGAAGAGATCTCTAGTCCTTCCCATTCTGTTGTTTTCCTCTATTTCTTTGCATTGATCGCTGAAGAAGGCTCTCTTATCTCTTCTTGCTATTCTTTGGAACTCTACATTCAGATGCTTATATCTTTCCTTTTCTCCTTTGCTTTTCGCCTCTCTTCTTTTCACAGCTATTTGTAAGGCCTCCTCAGACAGCCATTTTGCTTTTTTGCATTTCTTTTCCATGGGGATGGTCTTGATCCCTGTCTCCTGTACAATGTCAAGAACCTCTGTCCACAGTTCATCAGACACTCTATCTATCAGATCTAGGCCCTTAAATCTATTTCTCACTTCCACTGTATAATCATAAGGGATTTGATTTAGGTCATACCTGAATGGTCTCGTGGTTTTCCCTACTTTCTTCAATTTGAGTCTGAATTTGGCAATAAGGAGTTCATGGTCTGAGCCACAGTCAGCTCCTGGTCTTGTTTTTGTTGACTGTATAGAGCTTCTTCATCTTTGGCTGCATAGAATATAATCAGTCTGATTTCAGTGTTGACCATCTGGTGATGTCCATGTGTAGAGTCATCTCTTGTGTTGTTGGAAGAGGGTTTGCTATGACCAGTGCATTTTCTTGGCAAAACTCTATTAGTCTTTGCCCTGCTTCATTCTGCATTCCAAGGCCAAATTTGCCTGTTACTCCAGGTGTTTCTTGACTTCCTACTTTTGCATTCCAGTCCCCTATAATGAAAAGGACATCTTTTTTGGGTGTTAGTTCTAAAAGGTCTTGTAGGTCTTCATAAAACCGTTCAACTTCAGCTTCTTCAGAGTTACTGGTTGAGACATAGACTTGGATAACTGTGATATTGAATGGTTTGCCTTGGAAACGAACAGAGATCATTCTGTCATTTTTGAGATTGCATCCAAGTACTGTATTTCGGACTCTTTTGTTGATCACGATGGCTACTCCATTTCTTCTGAGGGATTCCTGCCCGCAGTAGTAGATATAATGGTCATCTGAGTTAAATTCACCCATTCAAGTCCGTTTTAGTTCACTGATTCCTAGAATATCGACATTCACCCTTGCCATCCCTGGTTTGACCACTTCCAATTTGCCTTGATTCATGGACCTGACATTCCAGGTTCCTATACAATATTGCTCTTTACAGCATTGGATCTTGCTTCTATCACCAGTCACATCCACAACTGGGTATTGTTTTTGCTTTGGCTCCATCTCTTCATTCTTTCTGGAGTTATTTCTCCCCTGATCTCCAGTAGCATATTGGGCACCTAATGACCTGGGGAGTTCCTCTTTTGGTATCCTATCATTTTGCCTTTTCATACTCTTCATGGGGTTCACAAGGCAAAAATACTGAAGTGGCTTGCCATTCCCTTCTCCAGTGGACCACATTCTGTCAGGCCTCTCCACCATGACCCGCCCATCTTGGGTTGCCCCGCAGGCATGGCGTGGTTTCATTGAGTTAGACAAGGCTGTGATCCTAGTGTGATTAGATTGACTAGTTTTCTGTGAGTATGGTTTCAGTGTGTCTGCCCTCTGATGCCCTCTTGCAACACCTACCATCTTACTTGGGTTTCTCTTACCTTGTGCGTGGGGTATCTCTTCACAGCTGCTCCAGCAAAGCACAGCCACTGCTCCTTACCTCAGATGAGGGGTATCTCCTTACCACTGCCGTTCCTGACCTTCAAAGTGGGATAGCTCCTCTAGGCCCTCCTGTGCCTGCACAGCCACTGCTCCTCGGGTTGCTCCTCCCGGCGGCTGGCCCCAGCCTCGGGCATGGGTGGCTCCTCAGGTACAGCGCCCCTGGCCTCGGGTGCGAGATGCCTTCTCCTGGCCGCCCCTGACCTCAGACGCAGGGTAGCTCCTCTCAGCCATTCCTGTGCTGTTGCATCCTGGCACTCTAGGCCGCTGCCCCTGATCTCTGACATGGGGTAGCTCCTCTCGGCCGCGCTTAGTGCGCCGGCTCGCAGCCGCCTTGGTCATAATTTTCCTTCCAAGGAATAAGCGTCTTTTAATTTCATGGCTTCAATCACCATCTGCAGTGATTTTGGAGCCAAAATAATAATAATAATAATAATAATAAAGTCTGACACTGTTTCCCCATCTGTTTTCCATGATGGGGCCAGATGCCATGATCTCAGTCTTCTGAATGTTGAGCTTTAAGCCAACTTTTTCACTCTCCTCTTTCACTTTCACCAAGAGGCTTTTTAGTTCCTCTTCACTTTCTGCCAAAAGGGTAGTGTCATCTGCATATCTGAGGTTATTGATATTTCTCCTGGCAATCTTGATTCCAGCTTGTCCTAGCATTTCTCATGATGTACTATGCATAGAAGTTAAATAAGCAGGGTGACAATATACAGCCTTGATGTACTCCTTTTCCTATTTGGAACCAGTCTGTTGTTCCATGTCCAGTTCTAACTGTTGCTTCCTGATCTGCATATATGTTTCTCAAGAGGCAGGTCAGGTGGTCTGGTATCCCCATCTCTTGAAGAATTTTCTACAGTTTGTTGTGATCCATACAGTCAAAGGCTTTGGCATAGTCAATAAAGCAGAAATAGATGTTTTTCTGGAATGCTCTTGCTTTTTTGATGATCCAGCGGATGTTGGCAATTTTATCTCTGGTTTCTCTGCCTTTTCTAAAACCACCTGGAAGTTCACGGTTCACGTATTGCTGAAGCCTGGCTTGGAGAATTTTGAGCAGTACTTTGCTAGTGTGTGAGATGAATGCAATTGTGTGGTAGTTTGAGCATTCTTTGGCATTGCCTTTCTTTGGGATTGGAATGAAAACTGACCTTTTCCAGTCCTGTGGCCACTGCTGAGTTTTCCAAATTTGCTGGCATATTGACTGCAGCACTTTCACAGCATCATCTTTCAGGATTTGAAATAGGTCAACTGGAATTCCATCACCTCCACTAGCTTTGTTCATAGAGATGCTTCCTAAGGCCCGCTTGACTTCACATTCCAGGGTGTCTGGCTCTAGGTGAGTGATCACACCATCGTGATTATCTGGGTCATAAAGATCTTTTTTGTACTAGCAAAATTATAAATATATTTATTTATATTAATTCAGTGATGTTTCAAAATCTCCTTTAACAAAGCATAGCTTATGGCTTACACAAGCATTAAACATCAGCTGTGTACCTATTATGTGAAGTGCATGTTGCTTTCTTATTTATCAAAAATAAGGAGAGGATGGATTAAGGCAGAACCTAGTGTGTTTATTATAGATAATAATTATATAGATTAAGGCTTTAGAGACTAAGATATTTTACTCATTTTTATGATTAATTCCAAAAATGTATAATAACTATTTTAAGATGGTCAATTATGAACTAAACTATGTTTAATAAGTGCATACTGTGTCACCCAGATAATCCATGAGAAAGGAGATTTTAAATATATTCAGTTGTTTGTACCAAAGTGTTTTTCCCTCTTTGTTTCTGCTTTGATTGTGATTCAGCTTAAGATGACACATGCTGAGAAAATAGAGTTATTGTGACTTTATTTGTCTTACTTGTCAAATGATTTGAAGCTGAATTTTGTTTAGCAGCATTTAAAATTCCAATTGAACTGTGAACAACTGAAGGAATTTTTCAAGAAGGATGGAAAGAAATGAATATAGTCATCCTAGGTCCACAGGATGGAGAAGGCAATGCACCCCCCTCCAGTACTCTTGCCTGGAAAATCCTATGGACGGAGGAACCTGGTAGGCTGCAGTCCATGGGGTCGCAAAGAGTCGGACACGACTGAGCGACTTCACTTTCACTTTTCACTTTCATGCATTGGAGAAGGAAATGGCAACTCGCTCCAGTGTTCTTGCCTGGAGAATCCCAGGGACGGGGGAGCCTGGTGGGCTGCCGTCTATGGTGTCGCACAGAGGCGGACACGACTGACGCGACTTAGCAGGAGCAGATCCACAGGAGAAAAAGAAATAAAAACAAAAAACAGGCTGTGAAAACTGTCCCTATGTTCCTCATATTTTTTCTTTTTCTTCTTTTCCATTTTAATGTTTTTTTGATGTGGACCATTCTGTAAAGTCCCTACTGGATTTCTTACAACGTTGCTCTCGTTTTATGTCCTGCTTTGTTTTGGCCACAAGGTGTGTGGGGTCTTAGGTTCCTGACCAGGGACGGTACCTGCACTAGTAGACAAAGTCTTCCACTGGACTGCGAGGAAAGCCCCTCTTCTTTTCCACTTCGAAATCTATTCAAAAATACCATTCTTGCTTTTCTCCTTTGGTTTTTAGAAAGAATAGATCCCTTAACCTCTCAGTGCCTCATGTTTATCATCTAAAAAATAAGGGAGCAGGATTAGAACATGCGATCCACGAAGTTCAGGGTAAGTAAGAACTACAACAGGGAGCGTGTTAAGGAGTCCCCAGACCTACCTCAAAAATTCTCATTCTCTTGGACTGGGTAGACCTTTGAAAATTTTTTTTTTTTTTTAAACAAGCTCTTCAAGATTTTTGGAGCAAGTTGTCTTCAGATCCCACTGTGAAATCTGAACATAATGAGAATTTCTCTCTAAGCCTCTTCTCTCCTCTCATCAATCCCCCAAACATCGTTTCCTTTAGATTCCATAGAAAGAATGAAAACTGATTTTCTGGCTTACAAAAGTGAAACAGAATTTAGTCAGCATTAAAGTACTCCAATTCATCATTCAATTTGTTAACACCAGTGTGGAGGTATTAAAAACTATGGAGAGGCCGTTCTCCAAGTCAGCAGAGCATTGTATGTGAAAGCTACCAGGGCACAGTGATGGTATTGCCACTCAGGGAGCATTCCGTTGAACATTACACAACTATAAAGTTAAGTCACTCAGTCGTGTCCGACTCTTTGCCACCCCATGGACTGTAGCCCACCAGGCTCCTCCGTCCATGGGATTCTCCAAGCAAGAATACTGGAGTGAGTTGCCATTTCCTTCTCCAGGGGATCTTCCTGACCCAGGGATTGAACTCAGGTCTCCCGCATTAGAGGCAGACGCTTTAACCTCTGAGCCACGAGGGAACTATACAGGGATGCTATCACACTATCAAAGCAAGCAGTCAATTTTGAAAGTGTGCTGATCTCTAAATAACTTCAAGGTTATGACAAAAATGAAATCAATATGCAGCTTGTCTTTTTCATTTTGAATTTCAGTTTGTGTTGGGACCTCAAGAGGAATCAAAATTACAAAGTTTTAGCCTAAAGGAGATTCTAGATATTATTACACACATTTCTATTCCCTATAGGGTGTTATGAGTCCTGTTTACCAGTCATCAGGATAGATTCATGTTTGCATTCTTATTGCACTGACTCACTGTAGACACTCAAAACTGTTCACTAGTGAATGAGTGAATAAATGAATGGAATAGAATGAATTAATCCCATTTATTGATGTCTGTATTTACAGAGAAGCAAGTAAGGTACCTGACATCACTTACTTGTTAAGAAGCAGAACTAGGTATAGAATTTATGCATATTTCCTGAGTCCCAGGAGAAGCCTTTAGAAATTTGTGCTGTGGTTCTGAAGCACTTCCCAAGTGGTTCTAGGGATGAAGAACCCATCTGCCAATGCAGGAGGTGTAAAAGATGTGTGTTCGATACCTGGATCAGGACGATCCCCTGGAGGAGGGCATTGCAACCCTGGAGAATTCTTGCCTGGAGAATCCCAGGGATGGAGGAGCCCAATGTGTTATAGTTCCATAGGGTCACAGAAGAGTCAGACACAGCTGACACACCGTGATTCTGTAGACAGAGAGCTCTTAAGTTTTCACAAAATGGGTTGAAAACTGCCTTTTGCTTCTCCACTCCCACCTGAGACGACATAACTTGAAATACTCAGGGTAGTAAATTATATATAAGAAATCTTGCTTCTCAGAGCCTGCCTGATTGAAAACCCAGAAAATTTTAGATTTTTTCTGATGATAGTAGATCTTTATAGCCCCATCATGTTGCAATGACATAAGCTCAGTTTATAAATAATACTCTGAAATTATGTGATTCATAACTTAAGTCATTTTTATTTGTGGGATTTGTATCAGAAAGTGAGACTTGATATTTCCTATCACAAGAGCTCAAATTTGTATGATTCAGATCTGCACAGAATGCAGCCATACAGTTTTGGCAGTGTAATTCTGGGACAGAATTTCCAAGCAAGTGGGATAAGGCTGTTTGGGCTCTCTCATCTGGCCACTCGCTTTGTATATGGCCTTGTTTGATAACAACATGAGTAACTAGATCTCCAACACATAATGAGGATTTAAGACCTGGATCATGACCTTAGTAATCCCTGGATATTTGAGGTCCTTCCTGTAAGGTTGAACAAGTGGGTGCCGTGAAAAGGAATCAGAAAGTGGCTTTTGTTTTTGCCTCTGGGGGGAGAACTTTCTTGCCTCTAGGTGAAAACATGGGCAATCTGGTGATTTTACATCTTACCTGTAGGTCATTAAAACAGCCTTAAATAGAAATCACAAAAGAGCATCGATTCAATGTTTAGAACATCCGTTTCTACGTAGTAGTAAAAGCTGTTGATTTCACTCGCAGTTATAGCCAACCTCTCTCAGCTCTCCTTTTAATTGTAGCTGTGCTACCTCAAAGTTGAAATAGAGAGTGAGAGGAGCAAGCCAGGTCTTCCTTGGCTGGTATTCTTGGTTCTCAGGTTCATTCTTTATGCGCATACCGGGGATCTAAAACTGACCGTGTCCTGTTTGGCTGTGTGTGTGCATTCTTTAGAGGCTTCCTTATTCAGCGGTAGTTCCCTCAGTCTGAGCAATTGCTTCTCTCTTTTGTCGATTCTTGCTTAATCTTGCAAGCCCGAAGAATATAGTGCTATCTATCACTTAATGCTGAGGTGCTTCTGCTCTTCTAAAATTATGCCACTGGCCAAGACCTAATATTACCTGCATGTTAGCTCTCTTTTACATGTGATCCACACGTGGCCCTCAAGAAACACTGAGACATCCTTTGCTTTTATAAGTACTGAGGGGGAAAGTCAATCCTTGCCTGTGAGGCAGGCGCCCAGAGGGTCTCCTCCATTTAGACTCACAGCTGAGAGCCTAGAACAAATCTAATACACTTCCTAACCTTAGAGTGGAGAGTAGAGAGAGAAGAGTGAAGTTGCTCAGTCGTGTCCGACTCTTTGCGACCCCATGAACTGTAGCCTACCAGGCTTCTTCATCCATGGGATTCTCCAGGCAAGAATACTGGAGTGGGTTACCATTTCCTTCTCCAGGGGATCTTCCTGACCCAGGGATCGAACCCGGGTCTCCCGCATTGGAGGCAGACGCTTTAACCTCTGCGCCACCAGGGAAGCCCTGCCTTAGGAGAAATATTTCATATTTTCTGAGAGACTCGTATTTTAAGCCTCTCCCTGCTCCGACTCTGGAGCTGGTTTCTTCACCTTGAAGTTCCAACTTACTTAACTTTACTAGCTTGGTTTCTTCTTCTATAAAATGTTCTTTCCCAACTGGTATTAACACTGCCTGCTCTGTAAGTTCATTGTGATGATTAATTAATTTAATAGTATAGCACATTGAAAAGAGTGGCCCAGAAGCCCAGACAAGAAGAATCTTGTTTTAACATCCTGTTAACATTCTCATTATCCCTAGAAATGTCAATCAAAAACTAGAATATCAAAAACATAAGAGAATTTATCTCTACAGAAGGTGTGTGCTTAGTCACTCAGTTGTGTCCAACTCTTTGCAACCCCATGGACTGTAGCCTGCCAGGATCTCTATCCATGGGATTCTCCAGTCAAGGATACTGGAGGAGGGTGAATACTAAGGATATTACAACTTTGACCCAAGATTCAATTAGCAGGACACCTGATCAAAGGTTGAACACTTCCACTGAGTAACTAGTATGTATGTGAAAAAGGTATTGGTTGTGTCCAACTCTTTGTGACCCTATGGACTATAGCCACCAAGCTTCTCTGTCCATGGAATTCTCCAGGCAAGAATACTGGAGTGGGTTGCCATTCCCTTCTCCAGAGGATCTTTCTGACCCAGGATCAAACCTGGCTCTCCCACATTGCAGGCAGATTCCTTGTCCTCTGAGTCACAGGAAAGCCCAGTAACTAGTACTAGCCATAGCAAATCCTTAAGTAACTGTATGTTTGCTTTTCTCATCTGTATGTAAGAATTTTTTCCCATTCCAGGACATGAGACTTCTTTGTCAAGGGCAACTTATTCATTCAACAAATACTTACTTATTAAACATATACCATGTGCTCGATACTCTAGGCACTGAGGATATAGCAGTGAACAAAAACTAAAAAGAAAAAAAAAAATCTCAGCAGTCATGGAGGTTGCATGCTAGTGGAAAGATCCAAAAAAAACATACAAAATATTTGTTATATGTTAGAGTTGTCCCAATACCCTCACAACCACAGGGGAACTTGAGATGAGAGGAGGAGAGTAGACAAGATGGCCCCACCTCCTTGTTGTGACAGAAGGACCCATAACATTGGGTCAGCTAAAAGGTTCGCTGAGGTCAGCGAGGGGTGGTCTCACATGGAGCACATGTTCTTCTGGGCTCCCTCTTGAATTCTGATGGAGTCTAGAGGCTAAGGGGGGCAGTCTTACTTAAAATTCTTTATCCCCTTATTCCTTTGTAATTTTTAGTGCAAAAAACCTCTAAGACTGTGGTATCCTGCAGATGGGGACATAAAAAAAGAGGGAAAAGAATAATTGGTTTCATAGGATTGTTTGTGTCTTGGAATTTATTTTAACTAGAATGAAACACTTTCTGTGACCTGAAAAAGAATAACTTAGGAATATGGGAGTCATTTTTAATATATTACAACTATCAGAATGTCTAACATTTGTTTAAAAAAAAAAAAAAAAAAGGCTGGCAAAGTCAAATGCAGGTGAGAATGTAGACCGAACTCAGCCCTCATACATTATTGGTGGTACTGGAGAGTGGTACAATCACATTCAAAAATCTCTGTTAATGTTTATAAAATTAAGTGTATACCTACTCTGTGGCCCTGAATTTACTCAAGAGAAATGAAAACATATGTTCACACACACAGAAAAATATACAAGAATATTTACAGCAACTTATTTGTAATCGCACAGAACTAGAAGCAGCCCAAATGCCCACCAATGGTACAATAAATAAATAAGCGGGGGCTTATCTATGAGTGGAATACTACTCAGCAGTAAAAAAAAATGCATGAGTAACATGAAGGAATCTCAAACACATACTGCCACGTGAAAGAAATCATACACAAAAGAGTCCATACTTAATGATCTATATGAATTTATGGAAGAAGAAAAACTAGTCTATGAGCAATGAAAGAATAATGATTATTTCCGGGATGGTGGGAGCAAGGATTGTCTGAGGAAAATGAAAGAACTTTCTGAGGTTGTGGTCATCCTCTGTATTTTGAGAGGATCTTGGGATTGCACAAGAGTATGTACTGTGAATGGTACACGAGTTTACTCAACTGTCCATTTAAGGTTTTTGCATTTCATTGTATATAAATTTTACCTCAAAAGGGAAAAAAAATTACTCTATAAAACTTTACTTAATGCTGCGATGTGCTTACTTGCTCGGTCAAGTCTGACTCTGCAACCCCATGGACTGTAGCCCGCCAGGCTCCTCTGTCCATAAGGATTCTCCAGACAAGAATATTGGAGTGGGTTGCCATGCCTTCCTCCAGGGGATCTTCCCAACCCAGGGATCAAACCTAGGTCTCCTGTATTGCAGGCAGATTCTTTACTATCTGAACCATGCATGCTTAAATATTTGGGAAACATACTGATGTATGCAATTTGTTTGAAAAATCATCAAAAAATAAGATGCTGAAGAGATGGCTAGTGGGATGGTTAGATAATTATGTGATCAAGCAAGAACAGTAAAAAGTTAATCATAGAATCTGGGTGGTGGGTACATGTCTACTTACTATGCGATACTTTTATGTAAGTTTGATAATTTTCAAAATAAAGTTTCAGGGAAAGCAGCCTAGTTTGAGATGGAAATATGATCTGTTCTTATGGTTTACATACTGTAAATTTAAAAAAATAGTATCACATATCTTTGTTATGGACCTCTTTCTGAGATAACGGATGATAAAATGTGCCTCATACACTCAATTATTGCTTAATGAGCAACTCATTGTTAGTCTTTACTAAAATCAGGCCCAATGGTCTGTTCCCACTCTTATATTCTAATGGAGGAAGGTAAGATATTTATAAGTTTTATGCTAACAAATAATATGTCACTTACATTGGTAACAATAATTTTAAGCAAAATAATTTTCCTTTAAAATTCCAAACACTGATTATGTATTTTTATTTGAAATATTTTCAAAAAAGAATTATAAGTTTCTAGAAGACAAGTTCTAGAATAGGTTTTATGGTACCTCCCTTACTGAACCAATAATTAGAAAATTATCTCCAATTAACAGTCTTCGTGTAGAGTCATAAGATACTAGGTTCTGAAATTAATTAATCCAATGTAAAACCCAGTTGACCAAGTAATCATTAAAAAGCATAATTTAGGAATTATTTTTTAAATAAAAAAAATTTTTTTTGAAACACAGGCCAACAGCATCACAAGATTTGTCCTTAATACCTACATAATATAAATTATATCTGGCATGTCTCCTCACTAAAGGCACAATGCCCAGAAATAACTCAAGTAAATAGCTTTAAACAAGTTAATTTATAATCTCATCTAGTGAGTGTATATGCAGCTGTTAAAAAACATTAGCTTTCTAGTTACTGACTTTAAATACAAATCCTATTATCTCTATTATAGAGAATGCTAAAAGCCAGTTTTGGGCCAGGAAGACCTTAAGTTCAGTCTTCAGTCTTCTTTCTCTTTATTCTTCTGTGAATTTACCCACTTTATATTTCCTCAAAGCTTGTTTTAATTCTCAGCCGTTTGAATACTCATAGTCATTTTAAAATATTTACTGGCCATTGATACTTCTCCTTGTGAATTACTGATTCATGTTGTTAGTCCATTTTCTTTCTTTTCCTCTCTTTTTATATTGAAGTATAGTTAATTTACCATATTATTTAGTCCATTTCTTATTAGACACTTTGCCTTTGGCCTATTCATTTCACAATAGTTTCACAATCTTCAGTGAAACTATGTCTTCAGTGTCTTAAAATTCTAAATACTATGTGCTTTATTAAAAAAAATATATATATCTATATATCTATATATAGCTAGTATGTCATTTGTTTATCCAGCTGGTGAATTGCTCTCCATTTCCTATAGAATCAAGACTTTAACATTCAAGAATTCTAGTTTCTCTGAATACTCAGCCTGTCCATAAGTATCGCCAATAATGTGCCCAACACCAAGGACGTGTTCACTGTTTCTCTTCCCTAATAGCTCTCCACCTGAACCCTCTCTCTCCTGACTCATCCTCTATAAACCTATTCACAGGAATCTTTGCTTTTCTAGGTTACTCTTCCATTGTGCTCCTGCCAGAAATCTGGGGGCCTTTCCTCCTACTTTCCTCCTCTTTACCTCACATATGCAGGCCATAACCAAGGACTCTTACCTCTGTTGAAATTCCCTTACTTATCTCTGCTGACACTGCCACTATCCTGATCATGTCTTCATTCTGTACTACACAGAGTATGAATAGCCTTCTTCACTACCTATAGTTTATTCTTAGGAGTCAAAATGGCATTGAAAAGGCAAATTTGACCACAGTACTTACTCCCCTGGTTAAAGCTCTGTTAGTACATTTTAACTGCACTTAGGCTGGAATCCAAAACGCTGTGGCTTACAGCGTCCTGCAGAATCTGGCCGCTCTTCATAATCACCTCTTGCTCCTCCCTGCACCCTCACCTGGCATCACTAGCCTCCTCAAATGCCCTAATCTTCTTAAGTGAGTGAACTTGCTCAGTCGTGTCTGACTCTGCAATCTCATGGACTGTAGCCTACCAGGCTCCTCTGTCCATGGAATTTTCCAGACAAGAATACTGGAGTGGTTTGCCATTGCCTTCTCCAAGGATCTCTGACCCAGGGATCAAACCCAGGTCTCCCGCGTTGCAGGCAGATGCTTTACCATGTGAGCTACCAGTGAAAGTGAAGTGAAAAGTGAAGTCGCTCAGTCGTGTCCGACTCTTTGCAACCCTATGGACTGTAGCCAACCAGGCTTCTCCATCCATGGGCTTTTCCAGGCAAGAGTACCGGAGTGGGTTGCCATGCCCTTCTCCCAGGGAAGCCCCCTAATCTTCTTTGCTGCTGCTGCTGCTAAGTTGCTTCAGTCGTGTCCGACTCTGTGCGACCCCTTAGACGGCAACCTATCAAGCTCCGCCGGCCCTGGGATTCTCCAGGCAAGAACACTGGAGTGGGTTGCCATTTCCTTCCCCAATGCGTGAAAGTGAAAAGTGAAAGTGAAGTCACTGAGTCGTGTCCAACTCTCAGCGACCCTGTGGACTGCAGCCTACCAGGCTCCTCCGTCCATGGGATTTTCCAGGCAAGAGTACTGGAGTGGGGTGCCATTGCCTTCTCCTTTAGACAATGCTTTCCCATGTTCCTCTTTGTTTCATTTACTTGTCTCTTCTCTTCTGTACCTACCAACTTATATGTAACTTTCTCATCTTTTCCAAACTAGGTTACTTTATTGCTGAGGCTCACAGCATATGGCACTTTGCAGCACTTATGATAATTTTAATTACTGCCTAATTCTTGCAGTTATTTGTTTAATATTTGTTCCTTTTCACAAGGGCAAGTACCATGTCTGTATGTTCCAGCATTATATGCCAAGCATCAAGCACCATCCTTTGCAAAAACAATAGACTCAATAATGTTTTGTGGCCTGGAAAAAAAAAATGAAAGTCTGATTGATCTTATGCATACAATACTTATTTGTTTTTCTTCAAACTGTTCCTTTTTGTTTGTTTGTTTGTATTTTGGGATTTTTTTTTTTTTTTTTTTGGCTGAAGCATGTCAGATCTCATTTCCCCAACCAGGAACTGAACCCATACCCTCCTCCCACATTGGGAGCTCAGAGTCTTAACTACTTACTAGACCACAAGGGAAGTCCCTCCAAATTGTTCTTGTGGTTAAATTTTATTTCCCTAAGCATATTTTATCTGTTTCAAGTGAAAAGCCTACTGTATACTTCTCTGTAATTCCAATAGCAAAGAACAGGTCTGGAAAATAGCAGACATTAAATATACACAAATTGAGATAAATGTGCAGTTGAATAGTTACAATACTGACCTTTTGAAAAGAAATTGAGGGACAGATGGTCAAAACAAAATTTGGTACTGAGAGAAAACAGAAGAGGGGCATAAAACATCATCACTGGAGGTTGATTAATAATCAAATTTTTAAATTGAGGATGTTCTTAGTTCTCAAGTTATTGTATGCTTGTTTTACTCTTCACTGACACGAGGAAATCTATTAATACAGAAAAATTAAATTTTCTTGAATGCAATTCAAATAAGAGATTGAATCCATTTTAAAAATTGCCTTTTTCTTATACATAATAATAAGTATTAGTAGCTTTTTTATTTTTTTAACAGTATTATCCTATCAGATGATTCTTTTAAGGATCAATTCAGTCTGGTAAATCAGTTCACTCAACTCCATTAAGCAAGTGGGTGATAAGATCAAAGAAATAATAATATTGTATTGCATGTTTGAAACTTGCTAAGAGAATAAATCTTAAAAGTTCTCTTGAGAAGAAAAAGAACTGATGACTTTATATGGTAATGGATGATAACTAGACTTACGGTGATCATTTCACAGTGTTTATGAATATTCAGTCATTATCCTGTGAAAGTGTTAGTCATTCAGCTTTGTCTGACTCTTGGTGACCCCATGGGCTACAGCCTGCAAGGCTCCTCTGTCCTTGGACTTCTCCAGGCAAGAATACTGAAGTGGGTTGTCATTCCCTTCTCCAGGGGATCTTCCCAATCCACGGATGGAACCCAAGTCTCCTGCAGTTTGGGCAGATTCTTTACTATCTGAGCCACCAGGGAAGCATTATGCTGTACATCTAAACGAATATATGTCAGTTGTACCTCAGTTTAAAACAAAATAAAATTTAAAAACAAAAATTAGTTAAATCTTGATTATTTAGTGGCAGCTAAACCCAGTTAGGACACAGGGAAGATCAAGCACCATCTCACTGCCATAATTAAGAATAGGCAACAGCTGATGAGTGTTGATGGACAACGCTGAACAACCCAGACTGGAGAGTAACATCTCGCTTTGGGAGTCAAGTGGAGATGTGACTAGTGAAAGGACTCCCGAGATATGGAGCTTAAGCTTCATCTAGAGCAGAAATGCCAGGGGCTAGCCTCCTCTCCTCAGACCGTGAGGGGAGCCATCAGCATCAGTTAACCACAGATGCATTATTCAGTGTCTCTGGAGATGTGCTTCTCCCAGGGTCTGCTGCGGCTCAGATTGTAGCTCATCCTTTCCTCTTGCTCTCCACATCTAGACATGAGCAAAAGTTTTTATTTTATATTTTTAATATATGGATACAATGCGAATTCTTTTGAAACAATGTAGTTGTACACCTGCATAGGGGCACTGAGTTTCTTGGCAAGTTTTGAAATGCAAATTTGAGTTTAGGGCCAAAGGGAACCAAATTCTGCTCTTTGCGCTTGAAAAGGAATCACACATTTTAGGAGGTAACTTTAGGGATAAGAGGTAGAGCCAAGCAAGGAAGAGAGGAAAGAGAGTGGGGTTTGGTGGAGCAGCTTGGAAGATTGACCTGTTCCAACGATGACTTTTTCTCACAAGTCTCCAGTTGAATGCCCTGCAGCCCATAAAATCTGCAGGCCAAGTGGACTGCTTGTGCAAACTATTGAAGGGGCCAAGACTCATGTCTAAAGTAACCTGAGATCAAACAGGGAAGGCAAAAGAGACAGGAACCCTGCTAGAGGCAAGACTCTAAAGAGTGCTTCCCAAAGAATGGAGTGTTGTAAGATCTTTGAATTTCTGAAATTTACACCAAGTTTAGGTGGCTGCACAGGGACCAGGTATCTAAAATTAACATCCCCAACTAAAATCTGTGTCTCATCTCCTCTGAGAGAAAGTTAGGGCATTTACAAAGGGGCTATATAAGAGAAGCAAAATAAAATCATCTAAATTATTTTCAAAGGAAATTTTTCTATAAAGTATGTTCATGCTCCATTGAAAAATTACGAAAATTGCAGAAATATGAATTATAATCCTATTTCTTCCAAGTCATTTCATAATCTTATTCAACCTATCTCATTTATAAATGTGATGGATAATATTTGCAGTGTATGACAGGGCTGGATGATCTGCTGAGATGTTATATCTCTCAAAAATATGATTCTCTGAATAACTGAATCAAATATTTAAATATATAATTTGTTCCCATTATTTGCAATTCAATTAGCTAAGACAAGGACATACTAATTAGCAAAATGAATGTTACTAAATAGTTCAATTTTCCCAATTTTAATTAAGGACTCTTATGGAAAATGATATATGAGTAGGGCAGGTAAAATAAAAGCATGGACTCTGAGTTCTGAATGATATGATTATTTCCCATAAATCAATAATTGAAAAATTTATTGTCTTTATTTTATATACTGTTATTTGTTACATTATGAGATAGATTCTTCAACTTTGTGTAAAAACAAATGTGAATATTTATCTTTTAGATAAAATTTCAAATTATGCTGTTAGGCAATATTTTCATTTCAAAACTCAAATGTTATTCATTTGTGGCTCTTTCTTTGTTTTTTGTTTTTTTCCCATTTTTCTCTGATCTGATTTTTTTTTAAATGGATACTACGTCTGGTGAAGTCCTAAAACAATAAACCAGCACCTAACAACAACATATTTATATAAAAATGTATCATTTAAAATTATATTTACATGTAAATGTTCCAAACCCCTGTGTTATTGTTTTATGTTGTTAGCATATGAGGAAACTGAGACTCAGAGCAGTTAAACAAACTGCAATATCATTTTAGAGTCGCAATCAGTGGGAGAGGAGAAATTCAAACCTGGATTTCTGATTTAAATTCATCTTCTTTTGAGTTCACAAAAAAAAAAAAAAAGAAATGGAGAAGACAGACCTGATACAGATAGAGATAAATGGTACCCTAGCCAAAATCATTTTGTGTTCCCAGATAATTAGAGGTTTCAGATGATTCTGTTCTTTAGTAATATTAAGAATTCATATTTGCAGTAGTGATGTGAAACCAGGTAATGTCTCTGTGAGTTAGATTAAGTGATGTGATTCATCTTCTCTTTTGAATTAGCTGAATAATTGCTTCTGCTGCAATTGTCTTTATCCATAGAGACTTAACTTGAGATCCAGCTTTCATTGCATGAAAATCACATTCAAATTTTTCCAAGAAAACCTGTTCAGTTTTGTTCACCAAAATGATTGACCACTGTTCAGAAAGAACAAAATCTAGACAAAGCCAAGCACTGAGAAACTCTGATCCATGAAGGAATAGTTTTTCACTCTTTCAAAAAAAAAAGGGCTTATAATTTAATAATGTTTATATGATTTTATATATGTATATATATTTGTAATAAATGTCATCTACTTATACACACACACACATATATATATGGATCTCCAGTAGTAAGTATTTTTAGAAGAATATGGGATCCTCAAATCTGAATCATTTTATTCAAAGTAAAATCAGAAGACAACATACACAATACAATGGACTTAGCAGAGATACGGACATTAGAAATTCAAATGTAATATAAACTTGACAATATAAACTTTTTACACATAAGCTTGTATATTACATATTCTCTATGTTTCTTATTGTCTTTGAAATGAAGTTTAGCCGAGTCACAAATGCAATTAATTGCTGTCACAATAACAGAGAGAAAGTGATTTTAGTTAACTGGATTCCACATAGTATTTAAAGGTCGTGTGATCACATGGAGTATAAAATCCTAACACTTATTAGAGGCAAACTGCCCTTGAATGGTTTAAGCTGTTTCAAACCATCATGCGTCTGTGTGTGTAACATGTGATGTACAATAGCCAGTTTTTGCCATCTGTAGTGTTGCCCTTAGCAACAGAAAAACATGTGACCGTGCTTATGTGACTCTGCTGGCCGGCAACAGTGTGTAGAAGGATTTAAGCAAAATGAAACAGACAGAAATATTGATCCAGGCAACTGGAGTTTTCAAGTGTATTGTAATGATCCTGCAGATTGTTAAGGGAAGAAAAGAAAGAAGCAAAGAAAACAGAGAAAACTAGAGTGAAAGTAACAAAGAGGGGTACGCAGTATCACAGAGGAGTATGTTTTCCAGAGATTACTGTGAAATTGAATTTTAAAAGGTACGTGTAGGACAAATACGATCATTCTATTCCTCTGTCTCTGTCATTTTATAGTTTATGGCTAAATCCTGTTCTGCCATGTGATGTGAAAAGGAAAGGGGTAATTCTAGAATCACAAACACCTTCCTCTGTCACCATCACAGTTACGAACAAGATTGAGGATTTAGTTAGATATCACCAAGTCCATTTAAAGACAGCTTAAATAATACACTTTCCGAGATTCTTTTCTTTAAG
The DNA here is from genome assembly GCF_001704415.2 of Capra hircus. Classification (NCBI taxonomy): domain Eukaryota; kingdom Metazoa; phylum Chordata; class Mammalia; order Artiodactyla; family Bovidae; genus Capra; species Capra hircus. The sequence goes on from NC_030812.1 coordinate 14,479,345, forward strand.
TTTTTATTTGTTTATTTTTGGCTGGCTGGGGTTGTTGCTGTGCGTGGGCTTTCTCTAGCTGAGGTGAGCAGGAGCTCTTCCCCAGATGCGGAGCCCAGGCCCTAGAGCGCACGGGCTCAGTAGCTGTGGGGCACAGGCTTAGTTGCTCCATAGCACGTGGGGTCTTCCCTGACCAGGATTCCTAACCATTGGACTTGTATGAAATAACATGACATAATCATGTCTACTAGAAACCATCTATTTTTTTTTACATATAATGTTTTTATTTGAGTTTGGGAAACAATAAAACTAGGAGAGTGAAGATTCTGTGATTCCTATTAGAAACAAACCCAGTTTACTCACTGTATTAAGAACTCTGGGCTTCCTGGGTGGCACAGTGGTAAAGAATCACCTGCCCATGCAGGATACAAAGAAGATGCAGATTCAAACCCTTGGGTCAGAAAGATCCCCTGGAGTAGGAAATGGCAACCCACTCCAATATTCTTGCCTGAAAAATTCCACGGACAAATGAGTCTGGTGGGCTACAGACCATGGGGTGGCAAAAGAATCGGACATGACTGAGCACACACTCATTAAAAAGACACACTAAGAACTCTGGCTATCCATATATCCTCAATCAGAAAGAAAAAATGCAGCTGTAACAGCATAAGAACCAGTGTTAGCACTGTATCACATAGACAAATATGCTTCTGGGTCATATCGTTGTTCCATGCAAATTGCAATGTATATGATAGTCTATTGTGAAGAGAACAAATCTCAAAAGGAAAAATACCTTCACTTTTACTATTTTATGTTTACTTTCATAGAAAAGAAGAACTACATGAATTTTACACTGACCAGATAATTCAACTTGACCACAGTAAAAAGAAATAGGTAAGATTCATTAGAAGCTATAGGAATTAAGAATTTAGAATTAAGAATATATATATATATGTAATCAACCAAAATGATAATGCAGGAGGTTGCAAGGGTGAAGATTTCTTAAGTATTATTATGGATCTCGTAAAGTATGAGGTGCTTTTGAAACCGCACCTCATGTGAAACTTGAACCCACAATCTTCCGATTGAAATTGCACAACTTGTCGAAAGATTTAATGAAGTTCAGATTCTTTATGTCTCCTCACAGAAGGAATTTCGTGAGAGGTAAAGTGATAGGCAAGAAGTCTAAGAGGAACTGAAGAACCTCTTGATGAGGGTAAGGGGGAGAATGAAAGAGCCGGCTTGAAACTAAATATTTAAAAAAAACCTAAGATCATGACACCCGGCCCCATTACTTCATGGCAAATAGAAGGAGAAAAGGTGGAAGTAGGAAGAGATTTCCTCTTCCTGGGCTCTAAAATCACTCTGAAAGGTGACTGCAGCTATGAAATCAGAAGATGATTGCTTCTTGGCAGGAAAGCTGTGACAAATCAGCTAAAACAGAGTGTTGAAAAGCAGAGACATTATTCTGCCCACGAAGGTCCATATAGTCAAGGCTATGGTCTTCCCAGAGGTTACATACTGTTGTGAGTGCTGGACCATAAAGAAGGCAGAACACCAAAGAATTGATGCCTTTCAACTGTGGTGCTGGAGAAGACTCCTGAAGGTCCCTTGGACAGCAAGGAGATCAAACCAGTCAGTCTTAGGGGAAATCAACCTTGAATATTCATTGGTAGGACTGATGCTGAAGCTGAAGCTCCAGTATTTTGGTCATCTGATGCAAACAGACAACTCATTGGAAAAGTCCCTGATGCTGGGAAAGATTGAAGGTAGAAGGAGAAGAGGGCACCAGAGGATGAGATGGCTGGATGGCATCACCAATGCAAAGGACATGAACTGGGGCAAGCTTCTGGAGATGGTGAGGGACAGGGAGGCCTGGCGTGCTGCAGTCCACGGGGTCACAATTAGGCAGACACAACTGGGTGACTGAACAACAGCAACAACAAGTAGATTTATTAATATAGGGTGTCTGTGAAGAACATGAGTGGGCAAGCAAGAAGGCTCTGCCCTGAGAACTAATTGGGCTACATTTTTATAATCAAAGGAAAAGTACATAGGGAAAGAACACCACCTTCTCCTCATTCTCCGAGCAGACATCAGGCTTACGTCACGAGCTTCTCCTTCACATTGGGTGACAGAGTGCTTGACCCTATATGGGCAAACAGGACTGTCACAGAACTTTTCAAATCAGTAGAAAGGTGGGAACATTTACTCAAATATGTTAATTAATCATCTCAGGTTTCCATTTAACATGGATCTTCTACTTTGGAAAGGCTTCCCTGGTGTCTCAGAAGCTAAAGAAGGGTTCCATCCCTGGGTCAGAAAGATCCCCTGGAGAAGGGAATGGCTACCCACTCCAGTATTCTTGCCTAGAAAATCCCATAGATAGAGAGCCCGGTAGGTGACAGTCCATGGAGTTGCAAAGAGCTGGACATGACTGAGGAATTACCTTCTACTTTGAAAAGGTGACTTTTGCTTATATTCCTATCCTTGATACATGTAGAAGTGCATGACCAAAGGATCATTGCATTGCTGATCTCCACCAACAGGATGCAAGCCTCATTTTTTCACTTAATGGCTTGGGGCAAATCTTGTGCTTTTATTTATGGCTTTATTGTTAAGCAAGCCTGCTTCATTTCCTAAAGTTCTGATAGTTTTCCTGAGTAATCATTAACTTATAGTGATCTCCTGAAGTTCTCTAAAGCTCCCTCTCCATTTATAATCCCCTAGTGGAATTTCTAAAACTACCTGTGTAACTGTACTCTATCTGTATCATTTTTACATAATTTTATCTCATTTAATATTGGTCATGATCCTAAAGGGTGAGTATTATTAAATCAAGGTTTTAGAAGCAGAGAGAGGAAAAGGTCTTTATTTTTGTCTGTTCTCACACCTATTAAATGACTTATTTGAGATCCAAAGATGAAGTGTCCAGTTCGTAATTCTTTGCACTTTTTATTATTATCTTGATTAAATCATTTGACTACTAATTTAAATATATATCTACTTAAATATCTATCCAACTCAAATATTTAATATACTTAATCAGAGCATCCTGATTATGTCTCCTGATACAAACTTCTCCAACTTGCAGACTCTCCTAGATTTGAACAGATTTTTCAGAAAAAAGGTGTGTTCACCTCTGCCTGTCCCCAGGAAGTAGCACTAACATTTACTAGTATAGTGTTGTTATGGCATTATAAGCATATAAAATATAGGTATACATTTATATATAAGCATATACAATTTAAATTTAGCCTTTCATAATTTGCTTTGTTCATGGATATTTTGTACATTTCATGATTCACTCTCATGTTCCTCAAATCTTATTTGGCAAAAAGTCCCATGACAAATGGCTTGTTGGAATCAACCCTCAGATGGTAGAAGAAGCAAAGCTTACTCTGTAGCAAGATTGCTTGTTTAAATCCCAGATCATTTTATTTCCTAAATTCAGGCTGTTTTGTAAGTTATTTCATGGCCCTCTGCCTCAGTTTTCTCATCTGTGCACAGGGTACCAAGTATTAAAGGTACTGGGTATCAAGTATTAGAGCCTCAGGGTCTGGATTAATGCTAGAAACTCTATTAATCAAAAGTCACATGCTTTTGGAAAGCACCACAGACTTTTTTTTTCTAAGTAGAAAAAAAAAAAATGGCTTGCATTTTCCTCAACAGAACAAAAAAAATCACAAGTTATCTACTATGTTCTTATTTGTCCATATTCTTTTGCATCTTATTATTTATTTTAGGTTTTGCTAAAATAAATTTTGTTGTGACGGATAAAGGAGATAATTTATGTAATTACAGTTGAAGAATATTCAGGATATAGATTGGTAAAATACCCAGAACTGTTTGAACCTTATTCTCACACAGTCATCATTCAATCTAAACATTTATTTTTCCTTTAAGAACAAGTATTTACTCACACTACACAGTTATTAACAAAATTAGGAAGCACTGTTAAAGACACATTTGTAAATGTGGAATACATTCCTAAAGTCCTAGGAACTGATTTTAAAATCTGTAGAAAGTTGAAAGCTCACATATAAAATTATATTTCTATACTAAACTGTAGCACTATATTTATCTTTGTCTTAGCTTAAACTTTTAAAATAATAATTCTAAAAACTATAAATACACATACACATATGCTGATAAACATGCACACACACAGACTGTGTGAAATTAGAATTTTACTTCAAATTTGAAGACTAAACTCTGTAATAAGGGACTAAAACACAGTATCTTTAAAAAGTTCTTTACTTCTCTTTTAATTGGCAGTCTGTTTCTGTTACAGAGCTGCTGTGCCATCTCCACTGTGTTAGAGACAGATACTTTCCATCTTCCTCTCCCACTGCTAACTGCTGCTGCTGCTAAGTCGCTTTAGTCATGTCCGATCTGTGCGATCCCATAGATGGCAGCCCACCAGGCTCCCCCATTCCTGGGATTCTCCAGGCAAGAATACTGGAGTGGGTTGCTATTTCCTTCTCCAATGCATGAAAGTGGAAAGTGAAAATGAAGACGCTGAGTCGTGTCTGACTCTTAGCGACCCCATGGACTGCAACTCACCAGGCTCCTCTGTCCATGGGATTTTCCAGGCAAGAGTACTGGAGAGGGGTGCCACTGGCTTCTCCACCCACTGCTAGAATAGTGCCCTTATCCACAGAGCAAAGGGCTTCCTAGGTGGCACTGGTGGTTAAGAACCTACCTGTCAGTGCAGGAGACATAAGAGATGCAGGTTTGATCCCTGGGTCAGGATGATCCCCTGGAGGAGGGCATGACAACCCACTCCAGTATTCTTGCCTGCAGAATCCCAAGGACAGAGGAACCCAGTGGGCTACAGTCCATAGGGTCACCAAGAGTCGGACAGGACTGAAGTGACTTAGCATGGATGAACATGCACAGAGAAAAAGGTAGTTCACCCCTTCGTCTACGCTCCATCCCTGGAAAGGGGAAGTGAGAGATTGGGAAGGCATGAACTTTTCAGCTTTATGAGCACTGCCTAGTTGTTGGAAATGTCACTTCCATTCATTTTCATTGACCAGAAACTAGTTATATCACCACCTTAAAAGCAAGAGAGATGAGAAAATTTCATCTTAGCTGGGTAGACATGAGTGAGTCCAGTTAAGACTTATATAGAAGTAGAGATCTGATAGAGTGCCTGATGAACTATGGACGGAGGTTCATGACATTGTACAGGAGACAGGGATCAAGACCATCCCCAAGAGAAAGAAATGCCAAAAAGCAAAATGGCTGTCTGAGGAGGCCTTACAAATAGCTGTGAAAAGAAGAGAAGTGAAAAGCAAAGGAGAAAAGGAAAGATATAAGCATCTGAATGCAGAGTTCCAAAGAATAGCAAGGAGAGATAAGAAAGCCTTCTTCAGTGATCAATGCAAAGAAATAGAGGAAAACAATAGAATGGGAAAAACTAGAGATCACTTCAAGTATATTAGAGATACCAAGGGAACATTGCATGCAAAGATGGGCTCAATAAAGGACAGAAATGGTATGGACCTAATAGAAGCAGAAGATATTAAAAAGAGGTGGCAACAATACACAGATGAACTATACAAAAAAGATCTTCACCACCCAGATAATCACTATGGTATGATCACTTACCTAGAGCCAGACATCCTGGAATGTGAAGTCAAGTGGGCCTTAGGAAGCATCACTACGAACAAAGCTAGTGGAGGTGATGGAATTCCAGTTGAGCTATTTCAAATCCTGAAAGATGATGCTATGAAAGTGCTGCACTCAATATACCAGCAAATTTGGAAAACTCAGCAGTGGCCACAGGACTGGAAATGGTCAGTTTTCATTCCAATCCCTAAGAAAGGCAATGACAAAGAATGCTCATACTACTGCACAATTGCACTCCTTTCACAAGCTAGTAAAGTAATGCTCAAAATTCTCCAAGCCAGACTTCAACAGTACGTGAACCATGAACTTCCAGATGTTCAACCTGGTTTAGAAAAGGCAGAGGAACCAGAGATCAAATTGCCAACATCTGCTGGATCATGGAAAAAGCAAGAGAGTTCCAGAAAAACATCTATTTCTGCTTTATTAACTATGCCAAAGCCTTTGACTGTGTGGATCACAACAAACTGTGGAAAATTCTGAAAGCGATGGGAATACCAGACCACCTAACCTGCCTCTTGAGAAACCTGTATGCAGGTCAGGAAGCAACAGTTAGAACTGGACATGGAACAACAGACTGGTTCCAAATAGGGAAAGGAGTATGTCAAGGCTGTATATCGTCACCCTGCTTATATAACTTATATGCAGAGTACATCATGAGAAACACTGGGCTGGAAGAAGCACAGGCTGGAATCAAGATTACCGGGAGAAATATCAATAACCTCAGATATGCAAATGACACTACCCTTATGGCAGAAAGCAAAGAATAACTAAAGAGCCTCTTGATGAAAGAGGAGAGTGAAAAAGTTGGCTTAAAGCTCAATATTCAGAAAATTGAGATCATGGCATCTGGTCCCATCACTTCATGGCATATAGATGGGGAAACAGTGGAAACAGTGGCAGACTTTATTTTAGGGGGCTCCAAAATCACTGCAGATGGTGATTGCATCCATGAAATTAAAAGACGTTTACTCCTTGGAAGAAAAGTTATGACCAACCTAGATGGTATATTAAAATGCAGAGACATTCCTTTGCCAACAAAGGTCCGTCTAGTCAAGGCTATGGTTTTTCCAGTGGTCATGTATGGAAGTGAGAGTTGGACTGTGAAGAAAGCTGAGCGCCAAAGAATTGATGCTTTTGAACTGTGGTGTTGGAGAAGACTCTTGAGAGTCCCTTGGACTGCAAGAAGATCCAACCAGTCCATCCTAAAGGAAATCAGTCCTGAATGTTCATTGGAAGGACTGATGTTGAAGCTGAAACTCCAATACTTTGGCCACATGATGTGAAGAGCTAACCTATATGAAAAGACCCTTTTTCTTGGAAAGATTGTATGCAGGAGGAGAAGGGGACGACAGAGGATGAGATGGTTGGATGGCATCACTGACTCAATGGACGTGAGTTTAAGTAAGCTCCGGGAGTTGGTGATGGACAGGGAGGCCTGGTGTGCTGCAGTCCATGGGGTTGCAAGAGTCGGACACGAATTAGTGAATAAACCACCAACCCCAGAGCTCAGTTTGAGAGTTCAGGGTGGGAAGTTCCCTGGGTAGGGACAGCAAAATTTACCGTGGGCTTCAGGAAGAGACATAGGAAATAATACTGTATGTCTTGTCAGTATTGATAACAAGCTTCAAACGATGTGTTGTTTTTGACCTCTTGTTCTCTTTCCTTTGCTAAGACAACACCCCAGAGTTAAACAGCAAAAACTAAAACAAATAATAAGATGCAAAAGAATATGGACAATTAAGAATATAGTAGATAACTTGTGATTTTTTTTTGTTGTTTTATTGAGGAAAATGCAAGCCATTTTTTTTTCTACTTAGAAAAAAAAAGTCTGTGGTGCTTTTCAAAAGCATGTGATTTTTGATTAATAGAGTTTCTAGCATTAATCCAGACCCTGAGGCTCTAATACTTAATAGAACAAAACAAATACAGTTAACCTTTTGAAAGTCTAGTATGTTTTTCCCAAAAAGTGTCATGTTTGCTTAGGATTGAGATGTTATAAATAATTGTATAGTTGATCTTAATTTTAGTTTCTTTTAAAAACATTTTAATTTCTTAAAATTTTATTAAAAAAAGATTTAGTGTCTGACAGCCTCTGCAGTCCGTCTAAGCTCTGGCTGCACTATCTGAAGAATGAACATCTATGTGGCTGCTCCCAAATACATCTTTCTCTTGGGTTCTGAAGAGGCAACGTCACATGCTGTGAAGACAATGGGCTTCCTCCTCCCAGTAATACATGTGGGCACAGGGAAGAGCAGAACCAGTAATTAAAATAAAAACACCCTCAGTGTGAAAAATAAGAGATTAGATACAGTTCAAGAAGGTATTAGTGAGTTGGCATGTCAGATTGAAGAATTATTTCAGAAGGCATCAAGATACAATATTGCCATATTTTTTAAATAATAAAGAACCTAAAAGACATATAGGATAGAAATGGAAGTGCATTGGGGTTTTTAGTATGGATGAATTATTAACTCGTAAGCAAGTAAGCCAAGCACATCTAAATGTATAAGTCAGGAAAGTATAAAGCTGCATTTATTTTTTTATGGAAAAATAAAAGGGAACAGGAAAAGAAGATGATTTCTAAGATTACTGTTAAACATAAAACAAAAGTCAAGAGATCAACAAAATGGGTATTTTTAGCCAGAAAATATGTTTAAAGAATGACATAGCAAATGACACTTGGGCAAGATTTGGGAAAGATTCATGACACTGTTTCAGAGAGGGTTTCCTTTCTAACAAAAGATAGTTATCACACAAGAGAAAGAACGTGAAATTGAAGATGTGGTGAGCTTTGCACACGAGGCTACAGTGAGTAATATGTTTAAAAGAAATTCAAGAGTTTCTACAAATAATTTCTTGAGGCAACATGATGCTGAAGTCACCACTACTGCCGCTGAGATTCACTGTGAGTTGGTTTGGAAATTATGTTTGCTTCTGAATAGACACCTGAAGCCATGAAGAGATGGCAACAGCTGATATGTTGCCCTGGTAGCATTTCCTTCCCAGCTGAGGAAGCTATACACAAGAGAGGATATAGGTCAGAAGCATTTACACTGACGAAACAACTGCATATTAAAATCAAACTCTTTTGTACACGTCATATACCAAAGGAGAATTGGGAGGCCTAGTTTCAGGCTATTAAAAACAGACATATGCAGGGTGATGTAGGAAGCTACACAGTGAGACACAGGACATTCGAGGTCAGGAGTACTCTCTTCTTTGCATATTGGCAGTTCAATTTTTAAAAATGGGGTCATGATAAAACTCCTTCCTATGGGTTTCATCTGAATTCCTTGAAATAGAGATGTATTCAACTGAAGAATTCTTCCAGAAGGCCATTCATTTCATAATTACTCCAGGATAAGAATAATCAACTCTATGCTCAATAAATATCTGGGCCTTATTAATTCTGTACCCTCATTAATGACCAAAACTTCTGAAATGCAATTGAAGTCAGTTATAACTAAAGGAAATGAGAAAATAAGGGTGAGAAATGAAGAAAGCGATGGAGTAAAATTAGTCAAATCCCAGATTTAGAAAGAATGAAAGGAAGAAATAACAAAAGAAGAAAGGAAGGAAAGATGGAAGGAAAAAGAAAAAGAGAGAGAAGTAAGGAAGGGAGGGAGGGAGAAAAGAAAGATATCAGGAAGTAACAGTCTCCCCAGTGAAGGATAAAGGTGGCATTTGCAAGACAGAGGATGAAATGAAAATTTGTAGTTTGCCTTCACCATATCCATCAGTCCCCAAGCCATCAGACAAATCTAACTTTTCTTATCTGGGGAATTCACACTTTGTAGTTTTACTAACTTTGTTTTGGATGAGGTTAACTGGATGTCTAGTTCTAAGGGTAGTAGCTAGTAGGCTTAAACTGTAATAGATCTCATTCTTCACTGAACAAAGTGATTAATTTAAGAGATAGGCAGATGATCCAGTCTGAGTCAGTACTTACATGTTCTTACATAAGTAAGTCAGTACTTACTTATGTTCTGTGGAATTTCTAAGAAGGAAGAACTCCTTCAATATTCTCCTGGAGTGGCACTATGAAGGTTTGAGGTCTCTGCAGCCGTATTAGGACCACTAGGGAAAAGCTTGAAGGTAGTAGAAGTCATCGGTTGAGACTGGGGATAGAGATACCCCAGAGAAAGAAGAACCAAGACATGAATTGTGACATTTCAGCCTCGGAGCAAATCACAGCAGAAGGCAGAGCTGCCCATGGACTGTTTAGTTGCAGGGACAACCATATTCTTGATTTTCATAAGACAATTTGAGTTGAGTTTTCCATTTCTTGTTTTGGGAAAGAATCCTGATAAAATTCTGCTTACTTCTCAAAACTTCCCCCTCTCCGGAGCCAAAGGAAGGTAACTGAAGTAAGTGAAACACAAAATAACGATTGTATCCTTGGGTTCAGAATCCATGAAAATCCCTGGAATGTGCTTTTGCAGCCTCCCATATGCAAGGCACTAGAAAGGACATGAACATGAACAAGATGTAATCTGTTACATTAAATGTACAGAAATGAGCAGGAGACTAGGATAGCTAACAGATAATTAGCATTGAGTTAGATATTTTCACAATTTACAAATGAGAAAACTGAGGCACTGAATCTAAGAAACTGCCTCAAGAGGTGCCAGAAGGGATGCAGGATAGAGCTGTGAAGCAAGACACAGGAAGGAGCAGGAATCCCAATAATTAGTACTAAGTACTGTGTGCGGTATGTATTAAATTCATATGCCATATATGCCATCTGTTAATTGTTATGTCTATTAGTAATACAAACAGTGTAACTGTTGTTACCATTAAAGAATAGAGATGCAGACATGGAGGATGACATGTGGACACGTGGGGGAAGAGGAAAGTGTGATGAACTGCGAGATTAGGATTGACATGTGTATTATACACTACCATGCGTGAAAGAGAGAATGGGAAGCTGCTTTATAGCACACAGAGCTCAGCTCAGAGCTCTGTGATGACCTAGAGGGGTGGGATGGGGTGGTGGGGTGGGTAGAGGTCTTAGAGGGAGGGGATAAATGTGTACATATAGCTGATTCACGTTGCATAATGCAAACTAACACAACATTGTGAAGCAGTTATACTCCAATTAAAGAATTAGATTATATTTTGTCTCTGTTTCCTAGGAAACAAAATCCCTTGGTTTTCCTCAGTGATAGAAGTTTCTTGTTACTGATGGTGGGCCCTGATAATTTATGCTAATGACTTATGGTGACCCCTAGTGAACTTATACTAAAAGATGATTAGATGTATAGAACAGTCTTTCAGATTCTGTGGGAGAGGGAGAGGGTGGGATGATTTGGGAGAATGGCATTGAAACATGTATAATATCATATAAGAAACGAATCACCAGCCCAGGTTCGATGCAGGATACAGGATGCTTGGGGCTGGTGCACTGGGCTGACCCAGAGGGATGGTACGGGGAGGGAGGTGGGAGGGCGGGTTCAGGATGGGGAACACGTGTAAACCCGTGGCGGATTCATGTTGATGTATGGCAAAGCCAATACAATATTGTAAATTAATTAGCCTCCAATTAAAATAAATAAATTTAAATTTAAAAAAATAAAAGATGATTTAGGATGCTGCAAGCCACCGTAGAAAGACCAATCATGTGATTAAAGGGTTAGAGCTTTGAGCCGCAAGCTATCAGCCAAAGTTGGGGAATGAGTTCATTCAGGTAGTCAGTCAATTGCATCTGCGTAATGAAAGTGCAGTGAAAGTTCTGGGATTGGAAACTCAGTGAAGCTTCCTGGTTCATGAAAACACTGATATGATGGGGAGTTGAGATCCCCTAATTCCATGCGGAGAGGACCTAAACGCTCACTGTTTCTTCCTGGAAACCACCCTCTATGCCGCTTCACGTGAGTGGTCCTCTTTCTTTGTAATCTTCATAATAATACCATAATCATATGAACAGCATTTTTCTGAGTTCTCTGAGTTATTCTTGAAAATTATTAAGCCTGAGAAGATCGTGAGAACCTCCAAATGTATAGCCAGTCAGTCAGAAGTGCACGTGGCTCCGATGACTCCTTCAGTGTGGCTGGCATCTGAAGTGAGATCAATCTTTTGGGGGACTATGTCCTTTAGCTTATGGAGTCTTTGCTAACTTCAGGTAGTTTGTGCTAGAATAGAATTGCGGTACACCCAGTACTGCAATTTGGGTTTGAAATGAAACAATGACATAATACCATAATGAAACTTCTGGGCCCTTACTAAAGCTAAGAAAATACACTGTACTTCAAATCCAAGGGGTATTTAAGGAAATACAGTAGTAGGGCTTCCAAGGTGGTGCTAGTTGTAAAGAACCTGCTTGCCAACTCAGGAGATGTAACAGTCTGTTTTTGACTCCTGGGTCAAGAAGATTCTCTGGAGGAGATCATGGCAACCCACTCCATTATCCTTGCCTGGAGAATCCCATGGACAGAACAGCCTGGCAGGCTAGGGTCCATAGGGTCACAAAAAGTCAGAAATGACTGAAGTAAGTTAGCATGCATGTAAACAATGGTATTTAAGGAAAAATACAAATGTCTCCTTGGCTTTTTCTCCAGTAAGGCATACCTGGGGTTTCTCCAGTAAGGCATACCTGAAGAGTTTTAGGGAGTGGCTGGAACTGTTAGGGAACAGTTTGCTGAGAGACTTGGGAACAGGGTTTTCCACAGCTTCTAAATTAGAGCTACTTTGTTCACAGCTCATGATTTGAGGATGAAAACAAACATGAAATTTGGCTTCACACGAAGGCAGCCAGATATGACTTTCCTTCTGCTCCTGGCTTTGTAATAGGGAGAGAGTGCTTTCCAGATATTTTGTTTGCTGTCACAGTCAGCTGAGGTAAGTGACAGGAAGGAGCTTCTGAGGCTCAAGGGATTATGTGGCTCCAGAGTCTGTAAGAAGTGGATCCAGAGTTTATCTTCAGGTTATTTAATTCCCACTTCTTATTTTTTGTGCCATGGTATACTGGTCTAACGTGAGCTTTTGCTAAATCCATAAACAGGGAACATTTATTTACATATTCGTTATTTATGATCATGTTTATGGAGCCTGAAAGAGTGCTTCCTCATTTCTCCTCCAGTCTATAATATTTTGCAAACAGTCTTATTCCCCATGAGAAAAGGACTTTACCAGAAAACCAATAGCATTGCCAGAAAGTAGAGAGTGCTGATTTAATGTCAGTGATTGTGATGTATAGTGTCCTGCACAGTCATAATATTTCTCCAGCAAACTTCAGGCACACTAGAGCCAGCACAGATTTGGATGCTGAGACTGAGTGAGAGATGTGTGGTTGTAAAGAAGTTCTTAGGAATCATGAATCTAATTAAGTTTTAAAAAGAAGAATGGTGGTAGGTGTGAATAGTGAGGGTGTGGAGGGGTCCATGGACAGAAGCACTACAAGAGGAAAAGAGATGTTTTTATGGGGCACTTATAAGGGCAAAGTGGCAGAAAGTGTGGGCAGATGCCAAGATATTGTTCTGGTCTTGTCTTAAGTCTTCTGAATCCCAAAGGCCTAGAAGCTCAGCCAGCTTAGCTGGTTGGATTTAGAAGAAAAGATTTCTAACTCAAACACTGGTAGACTCAGAAGTAAACACTAAAACTCAGTATATTTTAAAACCCTACAGACTGAAATGTAAACTATTTACCACTGTGACTATTTTGTTCACAATTTATTTTGAAGTTATTGGTAGTATTAGACAAATTTTCATGTAACAATATATGTCGTACGCTCAATCATGTCAGACTCTTTGCAACGCCGTAGACTTCAGCCTGCAGGGCTCCTTGGTCCATGGAATTTTCCAGACAAGAATACTGGAGTGGGTTGCCATTTCCTCCTCCAGATGATATTCCAGACCCAGAGACTGAACCTGTGTCTACTGAGTCTCCTACATTGGCAGGTGGATTCTTTACCACTGAGCTACCTGGAAAGCCCATGTAACAGTATACTAGACCTTTTAAAACAGTACTCCCCAAGGCATTCCTGAAATCAGGCACAGAACAACTTATCCCATTCTACCTGTTGCTCCAGGAGAGTGGAGGTCAGTTCAGTCACTTAGCAAGACATGCGAACCCTTTCCTCCCTTGTCTGTTCTGTCACCCTCACTTGACGGTCTCAGCCAAGGGCACACCATGTACATTCCAAAAAGCAAATAGGAAGGCAGTATAGTATATTCTTTAGATCTATTATGAAGCCAGTGTAATTTGTTTTATAAATCTATCAATGATGTTATTTTACAGTGTGCTACCTACAGTTTTAAATATTGAATCATTCAATTCTAAATTAGTAGTACCTACTCTGTAGGTTCACTTTTCATTACATGCATTTTTCAAGTAAATTGAACTATAGAATTTACTATAAAACTGAGCCTTGCTCAAGATTATAGCTAGTAAGTGGCATGATTTAAGCCCAGACCGTCTGGCTCCAAAACCATGCACTAACCCTTTTCTGTCTCTCAGTGGCCCTTAAAAAATATTAGGCTTCTGCCAGTGGGAGAGTTGGAAGAGGTACTCAAGGAAATGAGAACAGAATGGGCAAATATATGGAGAGGAATAGATATTATTTGAAAATTTAAGTGTGTTCAGGTTTATTTGATGATGGAATGGGATAAGAGTAGCAATTGAAAATAGTTATGAGTAATGATATAAATTACTCTAATAACACACAAAACAAATATTTGGGCTGAAGGTGAGAAATTTCTGTGTATTGACAGCATCCTTCCTGAAACTCAAGCCCTTGGCTAGAAATGAAGTTCCCCTTTCCAGGGAGTGTGTTGAGGGTCTCCAAGACCAGTCCAAGTTCAGCAATTCACTAGGACTCCCGGGACTCAGCATGTAATTTTACTCTGGCTAAGATTTTTTACAGTGAAAGGATACAAAGCAAAATCAGAAAGGGAAAATATGCAAAATGTAGGGGAAACCACGAACCAAGTTTGGAGAATCTTTTGCCCATGGAGTCACACAATACATACCTTATCCAGCAGAGGTTCAGTGTCCAAGAGTCTTTCTAAGGACTGGTTATATAGGAGCTCTGTCCAGCACATTTCCAAATTCTAGAGTCCTCAGAGGAGAGTAGGGTTTCAGCATGAACCACACTGTTTGTACAAATTGTTCGGGTACAATGAGACACTCTTGTCACTTAAGGAAGTTTCACATCACTGTTGGGAACTGTTTATCAGCCAAGTTCCCAGGTGCAAGCTAGAGTCAACCTTGCAAGCAGGGTTTTCTGTAACTAGACAGACTCTTTCCTGCACAGAAGGTCTCCAGAGAATTTATAAGGTAAAGGCTATTGCCTTTTATTCCAAGTATGGCATCCCAAGTGAAAGATGCATCCATGTTCTCATCAATAAGTTAATTTATTTGATATATACTTGTGATATGATGGAGACACTAAATTGTAGTACTGAAAAGGATCTATCTGTAGACAGTTGTTGAGGCCTCGGGCTGAGAATAAATAGCTGCAAAACACCCTCATGTTCAAAAGTATAAAGTAAGCCATTTTTCATGTCTTGCAAAGAGGGTATTGCAAGTAAACTGGGCAAACCTTAGCCTACACCCTACTTTAAGAGTTTACGGGGCGGTGATGGTAGAGGGCTTAAGGAAACCCATATGCTCAGAAAAACGAGAGGACTCTTGCTTTCATCCTCATGGTAACACATGAATTTCCATATAGAAACCTAGGGAAAGAGAAGGCCCACTAGCTACGGTTGTAATGCTGGGGCTTGTAGATTTTAATTTAGAGAAAATAAAGATAGGTAGTATTTCTGAAAGAGCTGAATTTTCTGATGAAAAGTTCACTTCTGACACAGTGTCTATAGACTAAATGGAAAAATCAGAAATAGTATAGAAAAAAGGATTGATTGGCTTTAAAACAGGCCAAAACTGAAAGATGGAAAAGTGATGACAATATTTTAATGAATATGGATGAATATGTGATACGATAAATATCATATAATAATATGAGTAATAAATTGGTATGATGGGATGCAAGGTTATCTCTTTCTTTTGTTTAGTAAGTATTACTAATGCACAGTTATATCCAGGAATAATCCAGGCAGGTTGGATTTGAAAGAAAATATCTTTACACCAGAAACTCAAACATCAATACACATAGAACTAAAACTCAGTATCTTTATAGAGACTTGAAAATAACACTCTCAATGTTGGGACTATTTTGTTTGTAACTCATTTTGAGGTTGTTGGTAATGTTTACCAAATTTTCTTGTATAAGTACTCCAGACCTTTCAAAACATGTTGTATTTTTTAACACAGAAGAAATTATAATCTCAATAGATTCAAATTTGTGGCCCCTTCACATGCTGGCCATTTTTCATTCAGTGGTATTTAGACACATTAGATAGTGATATGGGCGTCCCTGGTGACTCAGTGGTAGAGAATCCACCTGACAATTCAGGAGACACGAGTGTGATCCCTGGGTTGGGAAGATCCCCTGGAGAAGGAAATGGCAACCCACTCTAGTATTTTAGCCTGGGAAATCCCATGGACAGAGGATCCTGGTGGGCTACAGTCCATGAGTCAAAAAAGAGCTGGACATGACTTAGCAACTAAACAACAACAACAAGATAGTGATATGCTGTGTGCTTAACTGCTCAGTCGCGTCCGACTCTTTGTGAGCTCATTGACCATAGCCCACCAGGCTCCTCCGCCCCTGGGGATTCTCCAAGCAAGAATACTGAAGTAGGTAGCCATTTCCTCCTCCAGGGATCTTCCCAACCCAGGGATCAAACCCAGGTCTCCCTCATTGCAGGTGGATTCTTTATTATCTGAGCCACCAGGGAAGCCCAGTGATATACTTAGTACAATGTGAAAGTTGCTGATTTGGTTGTTAAATTTGATTTTGTTGTTTAACTCTTTCCCAATACTTTGTGTTTTCTGATTTTTCAATAATAATGAAATACATTTAAAAATGAAAAAAATAGCATATCCTCTGGAGTGAAATAAAATAAATGAATTTATAGTAAACAACTTACATTAGAATATCAATTATAAAATCTGATTTACCCACACTATGTGTGGGTAGATTTTCTATAGCGTAGAATATTATCATGAAATGACTGATTTTTTTCATATAGTATCTTCTTTCTAATTCTACTGCATATAATAATTTAAATGCTATTTATTCATATATACTTACAGACATAGTAAACCAATTTTCTAATTAAAAAAAACTATAGGTATTCTTACAAACATATTCTCTGATCTAGTATCTTTCATACTGTTTCTCTGTAATACAATGTGAAACTTTATTAATTAAAGAATTTAGCAGTTCTGAATGTTTAATTTCACAAACCTTTTCATTCAGGAGAATGTCTGCTGTACTTGAATGCAATTAGTAATAAGATTTAATAATTTTCCACAATGATTATACACTTGTGTTTTCAAACTAAAAATGCTCTTGTGAAAAATGTCTCCTTTTACTTTGCTCCAAATATTCAGAATACTAGCAAAAGCTTTATCTTAAGATAATTTGATATGTCAAGGAATAGCTTCTACTGCTTCTGGTTTTATCATTTATATGGTACTAAAGCCCATTTTCATGCGATGAATATTAATAGATTTACTGGAAATATATCATTATCCTCTTTCATTTAATGTGTGACTTCAAAAGAAAAAGGAATAGACAAAAAAAATAAATAAATAAAGGAGGTAAACCAATGAAATATAACAGGTAGTGTAAAGATTTAAAGTGTTTTCTTTTTTTCTTTTGTAGTCGTATATCATGTCAGTGAAAATGTTAGACTTTTGTGTTTTCTTCTTGCCCCGGGCTCTCATGTCCCTGAAGAATTACTCCCTTAAAATCAGAGAGAGAAAATAAAGACATACATGCATTAAACAGATATTGCGAACATTAAGTAAACAGAACTGTTTGTGTTCTTTTGAAATTTCCTTTCAGCGGAATCCTGTTAAAGAAGTGTTTGTTCTGCCAACATTTCTCATTCAGGTGCCTTGGAGATAGGAGGTGTAGGTGGCAGTGACTAACCAAATGAACAACTATTATTTACCAAACAAATCTGGACAGATTATACTTGTGATAGCCTCCTGGAAGGAATCAAAACCACTGACTACAGTCAGACAATCTAAGAGGGCAGTAGGATTTTTTGTTTGTTTGGTCGATTGGTTTATTGTTTTTAGCCACACCATGCAACCTGCAGGATCTTAGTTCCCCACACCAGGGATGGAACCCGTGGCCCCTGCAGTGGAAGTGTGGAGTCCTAACCTCTGGACCGCCAGGGAACTCCCAGTAGTGGGGTTTTAACTGGTGGCATACTAAGTAATCTGCCCCATTAAAGATCATTAACCTTTGTTGGCCATCTACATTGTGAAGTAATGAGCAAGGTTTTGGAGTTGCAGAGACTCCAAATACCCCTAGCCTTGAGTTTCTTGCAGACTAGTGTGGACTGCAGATATAACATATCACTTTAGTAGGATTTTCAAGTGTTAAGTGTTAAACTTGCTTCTACCACAGTCTTTCCCATTTCTATATATGATTGCCTATTCTTCCAGTTAAGTCATCTTTGACTCCTCTTTTTTCTCATATCTCTGCATTGAAGCTACAGGCAAATTCTGATGACTCTACCACAAAACATGTACAGAATCTGATCATCTCTCACCAACTCCACTTTCTGGCCAAACCGACTATCATCTCTTATTTGGATTATTAAATAAAATCCAATCTGTTCTCCCTGCTTCCATTTTTGGGCCTTGTAAGTATATTTTCAACATGGCAACAAGATCACTCCAATTAAAATATGTCTGATGGTTTAACTCGTACAAAACCTGCCAGTTGCTTCCCATTTCACTCAATATACTTCCCATTTCACTCCCTGCATTCCTCCCAGACTTCAAGTCCCCTCGCTCACTCCACTCTCCATTCTGGCTTCCTTGCCCTTCCTTGAACTCAGCACGCTCACTTTCACCTCAGGTCCTCTCTCCCTTCTTCACCTCAGGTCCTCTCTCCCTTCCTATTTTGTTTCCTCTTGCTCATAGTGCTCTTTCCCCTTATCTTCTCATCTTTGTCATTTTCTCCATGAGGCCACTTTAGCACAGCCCATCTCAAATTACAGTCATCCTAATTCCCAAACACTCCTTATTCTACTGCCTGACTTATTTTTTCTCTATAGCACTTCCCACCATCGGACATCATAATTTTGTTTATGGGTTATTTGGGTCTACTGAATTGAATGCAACTTTCATGACGTTTTTTGTTTTGTTTTACTCGAACTCGATCCTCTTTCTCTAGCACTTGGAAGACTGCCCAACAGAAAGCAGTTGCTCAATAAGTAACTGTTGAATGAATGACTCCCTTTTTTGAAGTGCTGTCTGATTTTCTAAAGCAAACTTAGGCATTTTCTTTCTTAGTCATAATAATTATAACAAACATGCAATTTATTTGTTGCCATGTTAGGATGTATGACTGACTCTGAGTTTAACTACAGAAGCAGAGCTGGCTCCCCAATTTAAGAGAGCCCAGGGCAAAATGTAAATGTAAGTCCCTTGTTCAGAAATTAAGAATTTGAAGATGGCAACTGCCAAGTATTAAGCCAAGTGTGGGCCTCTTCTAAAGATAGGTTATATGTCCCTGAAGCCAGCACTGAAAAGGAACTATACATGTTTCCATTCATCTTCATATCTCAAAACAGAGCAATGCCCCTAGCACATAGTAGGGTCTCCATAAATGCTTGTTGACTGAATGCATGTATCTCTATCTGAAAGGAGAAAAGAAGATAAAAGGAATTTAAAAGTAGTTCACTTATATAGTACCATCACAAAATCGTTTTGGAAACAATTAAAATGGGGAGCCTGAAGTAAGCTAAATATGTTTCGCAAGTGACAGGACAACTTCAAGGGGAAATCAAGATAGTGTGTTACCCTTAATTTGAATTCACTGTTTCACTTTCTGATCCAGATTAATTTTCAGAACTTTCTAAGTTTTCTATTTCAGAAATCCAAAAAAAAAAAAAAAACCCAACAAGACAGAGATATGATCCTGATCTACTCAAATCTTCAAATAAATCTTTATTTTATTCAGCGTGTAAAGCAACATCCTTTAAGAAAATACTTCCTAAAATCATAAAGGTGATAGATTTGATCAGTGGTGTATATATCTTGTGATTTAACTGTAGTAACTAAAAATAGGCAATCTAGTATCTAGACATCTTTTTCATTTGCTTGATACAAATTATATATATCAGAATATATTTCTATAATATTTATTTGATTACAAATAAGTTGGTACTCAACTCCCAAGTAGGAGAGAGATTTTTTATATCAGTGTGGTCCTGTGGCATATCTTAGAGAAAACAGGAATTTGAAAATGAGTTTTAAATCCCAAGAGAATTTCCCTTAAATTTAGAAGCCATGTCTATTTACAGATGACTTTAGAGAACATGTTTACTCTATTTTCTTTTTCACTTACTAAAAAAAAAAAGAAAAGCCTGTAGGTCTGTGAAATCTGCAATGTACTGAATAGACAGATGAAAATAGATATGATTGAATTAATAAATATAAATAAGAGTGAGCCTTCTACAACAGCAGGAGCAATGCAGGATCTTCAGTTAATCTATTCTTTCTTCATTTCCTCAAGATCAACACAGCCTTTTCTCATAAAGAACAACAATGATATGATAACACCTCATGTCTGTACAGCAATTTTTATTTTTTCAAAGAAGTTTTTTTTTCTGTTCTCACAGTATCATTGTTAGGAAAATAGAACAGGTAGGTTATTTTTATATCCTTCAAAAAATTGTATATGCATTCACTGAGCATAACTTACAAAAAAGGGAAAAATGAGAAGGTAATGAGTATGAGACTTCAGTGAGTACTTAGACTAGATTATTTTTACTATATTTAAAAATTCATGTTTTTTAAAATATTTTCTTATTGCCACTTAAGTATATCCAAACTTGTAAAACTGTAAATTTATTATCCACTTTCTAAGCATTGTAAGAAGAGAGAAATAAAAGATTAATTCAGTGTAGAGGTCAGTGTCGTCGAGATTTTCATTCTTTCTTTGAAATCTATAAATCAGTGTTATTTACCTAAAATTTGTAAATGTAAGGTATATGTTATAATTGCTTACACAGTATTTTCTGAGCATCATACAGGTATCTTTTTCTACATATGACACTCAAAACATACATGATAATTTACCATATATTGAAATTAGTATATTCAATGATATCCTCCAAATTCAGAAAATGACAATGTACTGAACTGTAGAATTTGATATTAATAAAAATTTCATGGAATGATATTATATTCAATAATTCTGTGTCACATATAACCACTGACTTGATTAAATCTTAAACAATAAATGTAATTCAAAACTTTTATTTTGGACTAGAAGAATTCAATATGATTATTTTAAGAGTTAATTGGTTTCTTCCAGACAAATTAAAATCCAGTGATCACTTTTCTGCATATATTCTATTCTTGATGTGTCTGAAGAAACAAACAGTTAATGAGAATTGCAAAACCTGAAAAAAAGGGAAACAATAAGAGATCAAAATGTAATCAGTAAGAATAATTTCTAAAGTTAACACCACGTAATCACCAAAATGTATTCTGCAAAGGGAAAAGGGAGGAAGGAGGGTGAGACCATTTCCAAGTAAGGTACATATCATTGTGAATAAGAAAGAAGTCAGCAGAGTAAGTCTTGCAGGGTAGCCCAGCTGTCACCAAGTTCATTTACAGAGAGGGTGAAGGAATAGACTTCTCAATTTTAATGACATGGGCTATCACTGGGCTAGATGCTGTGATAAACTGCTGATGTTTTGTGTACATCATTTTTCTAACATCATCACTTCCAAAAAACTGCCTCTTTTTGTTACAGGATCATGAAAGATGGTCTGGAAAGGGTAGATGATAAACTGGAACCCAATAATATCCCCCATTCTGTCTTATCTTAATTGCCTCAGGATGAATACAATAGAGAATAAACATTTAAAAGGAGTATCAATGCTTATAAGACTGCCTTGTTTACCACCATCCTGAGACTAAACACTCTTACCAGCTGAAAAGCATTTATGGAACTTTAGGTGAGGGCCCTGGTTGTTTTTCAGTTGCTAAGTTGTGTCCTGGTCTTTCTTTGCATGCCAGGTTTCCCTGCCCTTCACCACCTCCCAGAGTTTGCTCAAACTCATGTCCACTGACTTGGTGATGCCATCCAGCCATCTCATCCTCTGTTACCCTCTTCTCCACCTGCCCTCAATCTTTTTCAGCATCAGGGTCTTTTACAATAAGCTGGCTCTTCACATCAGGTGGCCAAAGTATTGGAGCTTCAGCATCAGTCCTTCCAATGAATATTCAGGACTTATTTCCTGTAGAATTGACTGGTTTGATCTCCTTGTCGAAAGGACTCTCAAGAGTCTTCTCTAGCATCACAATTCAAAAGCATCAATTCTTCAGCATTCAGCCTTCTTTATGGTCCAGTTCTCACATCTGTACATGACTGGTGGAAAAGCCATACTTTTGACTATACAAAACTTTGTTGGCTAAGTGATGTCTCTGCTTTTCTGTCTAGATTTGTCATAGCTTTCCTTTCAGGGAGCAAGCATTTTTTAATTTCATGGCTACAGTCACTGTCTACAGTAATTTTGGAGCCCAAGGTAAGAAAATATGTCACTGCTTCCACTTTTTCCCCATCTTTTGCCATGAAGTAATGGGACTGGCTACCATGGTCTTAATTTTTTGAATGTTGAGTTTTAAGCCAGCTTTTTCACTCTCCTCTTTCACCTTCTTCAAGAGGCTCTTTATTTCCTCTTTGCATTCTGCCGTTAGAGTGGTATCATCCGCATATCTGAGGTTGTTGATACTTCTTTGTGAATCAATGTAAATTAAATTTGCTATCCTATTTTGGCCAAATCACATGTTATATATTTATTCTGTCATATTCTACACAATAATAATCTATACAGTCTTACAATTTCTTTGAATCCATACCCTTCACTAGCTTTTATTGGTCTTCACTGGG
Organism: Capra hircus; assembly: GCF_001704415.2. Lineage (NCBI taxonomy): Eukaryota > Metazoa > Chordata > Mammalia > Artiodactyla > Bovidae > Capra > Capra hircus. The sequence goes on from NC_030812.1 coordinate 14,501,948, forward strand.
ACTGGAGAATTAAGTACTATTTCTGAACCTCAGTTTTGCAGTTGGCACCCTGGAAGTCAAGGAATATGTAGATTTTTGCTTCCCAATGTATCTCTAGCATCTAGTACAGCACCTGACACATAGTAGGTGTTCCTCCCCCTTCCACATTTATTGAGTGAATGAATGAAGCAATGAATGAAAGAGTGTATGATTGAATACATTTACTAATGTCAAACATCTGCCTATATTTAAGAAATTTGCCAGTGTACACACTGCGAATCATGGTCAACTCACTGCCAAGATATGAAGTACTTTTTTTTTTAATCACAAAGAAATGAAATCACTACCTCCCAGGAGAACAACTTATTTTTTTTATAAAGCCATTAAAAAAAAGTGTTTATATATTTTTGAACATGCCATGCAGCCTGTGGGATTTTAGTTCCCCAACCAGGAATCGAACCCAAGCCCCCTGCATTGGAAGTGGGGTGTCTTAACCAACTGGACTGCCATGAAAGTCCTGGATGACAGCGATTTCGAGGCTCCACCCAGGCTGATCTAAGGGTATTGCCCTCAGTTGGGACCTCCCGTGTGTGAACAGTTTCAGGGTCCTGGCTCCTATTGGACTAATTAGTCTCCTTAGGTCTCCATCTGGTTGTTCTACAGTCTATCCCATATACTTTATACTTAATTTTTTTAATCTTTAAACATATAAACAAAAACTTACCTCTGAAGCCAAAAGTCCAAAGTTAATTCCAATTAATGTCAAAGCATTAGCATGATACCATGTGTTGATTTTATTTTCACAACCCTAAGGAAAAGAACTTACTTAGATTGACTTGGAGATATAAATGGTTTCATACATAATTCCATTACAGAGAAGAGACAAAGAGATTAGTAATGTACCAAAGTCTAAAAAGCAAGTCAACATCTAACTGGAGACTGGACTTTTAGCCCAGAGCTGCTGCTGCTGCTGCTAAGTCACTTCAGTCATGTCCGACTCTGTGCGACCCCATAGACGGCAGCCCAGCAGGCTCTTCCGTCCCTGGGATTCTCCAGGCAAGAACACTGGAGTGGGTTGCCATTTCCTTCTCCAGTGCATGAAAGTGAAAAGTGCAAGTCAAGTCGCTCAGTCGTGTCCAACTCCTGGCAACCCCATGGACTGCAGCCCAGCAGGCTCCTCCGTCCATGGGAATTTCCAGACAAGAGTACTGGAGTGGGTTGCCATTGCCTTCTCCGTTAGCCCAGAGAGCTTCCTACAATAGCAGGATGCCTCAGCTGCTACTTTTTAAGTTGCTAAGATGTTGTCAGGTAGTTGAAATCAGAAATTTATTAAGTTTTGAGAGGGATTTGATTTTCTGAACACTACTGAAATTCAGCAGGGCATATACATTGCCTAACATGATACTTCCCAAAGAGAACCTTTCTTGGAGAATCCTCCAAATGGAGATTCCTTAAATGGAAATTCCTTAAGTGGAGATTAAATGGAATCCTTAAATGGAGAATCCTCCATTTCTCTATGAATGAATTATGTTATTGAAAGACATCTTAAAATTAGAATAACATCAATATAGAAACTAAACTACACAAAGTATTAGAAGTTATTGGATGGAAATCCCTAGTTTATCATGTCCTATATGTGTAAAGAGCAGTTGCTACAGATGAACCTCTTCTCTGGTTTCTGCCACCTTTATGTGAACACTACCCTTGACACATCTGGGATTTCCTCCCTTAGTTTTTTGCCAAACCTCATGCCTCTTTATTTCTGCTGTTGCAGTTCCTTTACCAGTCCTATACAACGGAGATTCACCAAAAGGATCTCCTCTGTCAAAAGATGGTTGAGGAGAGAGTTAATGGAATCCCAAGTTCTAGGCACACTTAGATCACATATTCCAGAAAGTTTAATGACTTTGTTATGTAAATGATACAATCCACTTCGCTGTGCTTTCATTAGCAAGGTGCTTAAGAACCTAATAACCATGAATGGCATTGTTTTTAATACAACAATTTGCTCAAATTTCTAAAATGACCTGCAAAAAAACAAAACAAACAAAAAACACAAAACAAAACAGGGTACTGTAAACACTTGGAGAAGCCTTGGCTTATATTTACCTGTAGGTACGTTGCATTCAGTGGCTCATCACAAAACCACTTTCTTAATGTAGAATTTGTGCAAGAACATGGCACCTGTTCTGAATTTTCTTTATTCTTGTTCTTGGTCCAGTCTGAGTAATTTTTTAGGTCACAACACTGAAACTAGAAAAATGATTCTATAAGTTTTACTATAGAATATTCAAAAGGCAGTTAATTATATGACTCCTATGCTTCTCAAAGTGGTTTTATGATAAATTTATTAATTTATTCTGCATTGAATTATAACAGATTAAACAACTATATTTTTGTTTGTTTAAACAAAAATATTTTTTGTTGCTATTGCTGCTATGGTTGATATTAATCAGAATTAAAGATCTCTACTCATATAAGTGAGCTATGTTTGAATGAAATTGTTATATCTGGATTTACCTTATAGCGTTCAGGATGAAAGATATACTGGATTTACTAAATCATGTTTAGAGGCAGAACATAGGAGGGAGAATCCCTTGAGCCATACCTTCTCCTAACTATAACAGTTTTCTTTGTGATTTATCCAAAATATGCTGCCATATATGTTTAATATATAGAGAGACTCAGGTTATTTCTACATTCTTAGGGTTAATGTAAGATGTTAACCTTATATTTTGTATGCTGTGAAAAGCTGACACACACACAAAAAAACCCAAAGGTTATAAGGAAAAGAGTCATAGAAGTGATCAATCATCTATGAAATGTCTCATTTCCAATCCTATCAAGCTGAGTTGAAAGGATGTGAAAGAATCAGCTTATATATTTTTCACCTAGAAAATAAGAGAAAGTTAAAGTGAGTAGATCATTATTTTCTAAACTTGTTATTGAAAGTTATAGCATCAGTACCACCTATGTATCAGTAACACTATAGTCACAGAAAACTAGTCAATCTAATCACACGGACCACAGCTTTGTCTAACTCAATGAAACTAAGCCATGCCCGTGGGGCCACCCACGATGGGCGGGCCATGGTGGAGAGGTCTGACCCAGTGTGGTCCACTGGAGAAGGGAATGGCAAACCACTTCAGTATTCTTGCCTTGAGAACCGCATGAACAGTATGAAAAGGCAAAATGATGGGATACTGAAAGAGGAATTCCCAGGTCATTAGGTGCCCAGTATGCTACTGGAGATCAGTGAAGAAATAACTCCAGAAAGAATGAAGGGATGGAGCCAAAGCAAAAACAATACCCAGTTGTGGATATGACTGGTGATAAAAGCAAGGTCCAATGCAGTAAAGAGCAATATTGCATAGGAACCTGGAATGTCAGGTCCATGAATCAAAGCAAATTGGAAGTGGTCAAAGGAGATGGCAAGAGTGAACATCGACATTCTAGGAATCAGCGAACTAAAATGGACTGGAATGGGTGAATTTAACTAAGATGACCATTATATCTACTACTGTGGGCAGGAATCCCTTAGAAGAAATGGAGTAACCATCATGGTCAACAAGAGTCCAAAATGCAGTACTTGGATGCAATCTCAAAAATGACAGAATGATCTCTGTTCGTCTCCAAGGCAAACCATTCAATATCACAGTAATCCAAGTCTATGCCTCAACCAGTAACGCTGAAGAAGCTGAAGTTGAATGGTTCTATGAAGACCTACAAGACCTTTTAGAACTAACACCTGAAAAAGATGTCCTTTTTATTATAGGGGACTGGAATGCAAAAGTAGGAAGTCAAGAAACACCTGGAGTAACAGGCAAATTTGGCCTTGGAGTATGGAATGAAGCAAGGCAAATGCTAATAGAGTTTTGCCAAGAGAATGCACTGGTCATAGCAAACACCCTCTTCCAACAACACTCTACACATGGACATCACCAGATGGTCAACACCGAAATCAGATTGACTATTGCAGCCAAAGATGGAGAAGCTCTGCTGCTGCTGCTTCTAAGTCGCTTCAGTCGTTTCTGACTCTGTGCGACCCCATAGATGGCAGCCCACCAGGTTCCCCCATCCCTGGGATTCTCTAGGCAAGAACACTGGAGTGGGTTGCCATTTCCTTCTCCAATGCATGAAAGTGAAAAGTGAAAGTGAAGTCGCTCAGCCGTGTCTGGCTCTTAGCGACCCCATGGACTGCAGCCTACCAGGCTCCTCAACCCATGGGATTTTCCAGGCAAGAGTACTGGAGTGGGGTACCATTGACTTCTCCAGGAGAAGCTCTATACAGTTAGCAAAAACAAGACCGGGAGCTGACTGTGGCTCAGATCATGAACTCCTTATTGCCAAGTTCAGAATTATATTGAAGAAAGTAGGGAAAACCACTAGACCATGCAGGTATGACCTAAATCAAATCCTTTATGACTATACAGTGAAGTGAGAAATAGATTTAAGGGACTAGATCTGATAGACAGAGTGCCTGATGAACTATGGAATGAGGTTCATGACATTGTACAGGAGACAGGGATCAAGACCATCCCCAAGGAAAAGAAATGCAAAAAAGCAAAATGGCTGTCTGAGGAGGCCTTACAAATAGCTGTGAAAAGAAGAGAGGCAAAAAGCAAAGGAGAAAAGGAAAGATATAAGCATCTGAATGCAGAGTTCCAAAGAATAGCAAGAAGAGATAAGAAAGCCTTCCTCAGCGATCAATGCAAAGAAAGAGAGGAAAAGAACAGAATGGGAAAGACTAGAGATCTCTTCAAGAAAATTAGAGATACCAAGGGAACATTTCATGCAAACATGGGCTCGATAAAGGACAGAAATTGTAGGGACCTAACAGAAGCAGAAGATATTAAGAAGAGGCAAGAATACACGGAAGAACTGTACAAAAAAGATCTTCACGATCAAGATAATCATGATGGTGTGATCACTCACCTAGAGCCAGACATCCTGGAATGTGAAGTCAAGTGGGCCTTAGAAAGCATCACTACGAACAAAGCTAGTGGAGGTGATGGAATTCAGTGCAGCTATTTCAAATCCTGAAAGATGATGCTGTGAAAGTGCTGCACTCAATATGCCAGCAAATTTGGAAAACTCAGCAGTGGCCACAGGACTGGAAAAGGTCAGTTTTCATTCCAATCCCAAAGAAAGGCAATGCCAAAGAATGCTCAAACTACTGCACAACTGCACTCATCTCACCCACTAGTAAAGTAATGCTCAAATTTCTCCAAGCCAGGTTTCAGCAATACGTGAACCATGAACTTCCAGGTGTTCAAGCTGGTTTTAGAAAAGGCAGAGGAACCAGGGATCAAATTGCCAACATCTGCTGGATCATGGAAAAAGCAAGAGAGTTCCAGAAAAACATCTATTTCTGCTTTATTGACTATGCCAAAGCCTTTGACTGCGTGGATCACAGTAAACTGTGGAAAATTCTGAAAGAGATGGAAATACCAGACCACCTGACCTGCCTCTTGAGAAACCTGTATGCAGGTCAGGAAGCAACAGTTAGAACTGGACATGGAACAACAGACTGGTTCCAAATAGGAAAAGGAGTACATCAAGGCTGTATATTGTCACCCTGCTTATTTAACTTATATGCAGAATACATCATGAGAAATGCTGGGCTGGAAGAAACACAAGCTGGAATCAAGATTGCCGGGAGAAATATCAATAATCTCAGATATGGAGATGACATGACCTTTATGGCAGAAAGTGAAGAGGAACTAAAAAGCCTCTTGATGAAAGTGAAAGAGGAGAGTGAAAAAGTTGGCTTAAAGCTCAACATTCTGAAAACGAAGATCATAGCATCTGGTCCCATCACTTCACAGGAAATAGATGGGTAAACAGTGGAAACAGTGTCAGACTTTTTTTGGGGGGGGGCTCCAAAGTCACTGCAGATGGTGATTGTAGCCATGAAATTAAAAGATGCTTACTCCTTAGAAGGAAAATTATGACCAACCTAGACATCATATTGAAAAGCAGAGACATTACTTTGCCAACAAAGGTCCATCTAGTCAAGGCTATGGTTTTTCCAGTGGTCGTATATGGATGTGTGAGTTGGACTGTGAAGAAAGCTGAGCGCTGAAGAGTTGATGCTTTTGAACTTTGGTGTTGGAGAAGACTCTTGAGAGTCCCTTGGACTGCAAGGAGATCCAACCAGTCCATTCTAAAGGAGATAAGTCCTGGGTGTTCTTTGGAAGGACTGATGCTAAAGCTGAAACTCCAATACCCTGGCTACCTCATGCAAAGCGTTGACTCATTGGAAAAGACTCTGATGCTGGGAAGTATTGGGGGCAGGAGGAGAAGGGGACAACAGAGGATGAGATGGCTGGATGGCATCACCAACTCGATGGATATGAGTTTGATTAAACTCTGGATTAGGTGATGGACAGGGAGGCCTGGTGTGCTGCAATTCATGGGGTCGCAAAGAGTCGGATACAACTGAGCGACTGAATTGAACTGGTTTAAACTCAACCAACTATGTTTCAGTATGTGCCAACAATCTTGCCACAGTCCTGGAAACGTTGAATGACTAACATAGTACTTTAGATACTGGGTACTGAAAGTTAGTTAAACAATCAAATCTACATATACTATCTCAATGCTCAATGATATTCATGGCTAGGAGACATATATTGGATTCTCATTAATGACAGTCATGTCATACATATAGACATGTTTTCCTGCTGCTGCTGCTGCTAATTCGCTTCAGTAGTGTCCAACTCTGTGCAACCCCATAGACGGTAGCCCAACAGGCTCCCCCGTCCCTGGGATTCTCCAGGCAAGAACACTGGAATGAGTTACCATTTCTTTCTCCAATGCATGAAAGTGAAAAGTGAAAATGAAGTTGCTCAATTGTTATCCTGATTTATCGGTTAATGACCTTAGGATGGTTTGATACACTGCTGTCTGTCATAATGCTATCTGAAAATGCAATACCTTTTCAGATCACACACACTAAAGCAAAAATAAGGTGAATAAAATCACTTATAATACATTTAAATTCTCCTAATAAGCTTTTCTGTTATTAAATATACTAAAGATAGTAACTGTTTATGTGAAACTCTGGTATAGCACTTGAGCACAAAATCTAGTGTAGATTGTCAGGGACTGAATTTTGGCTGTGCCATCTATTAGCCATGTGGCACTGGCTAAGTTATGAATTTCTCTACTTTCATCTACAAAATGAAGATAATAGTTCTTATCTCATTGGATTGAGGGGACTAAATGAGTTAATATATGCAAAGTGCCTAAAAAGGGACCTAGGCCTATGAAAATATTTGCTTTTTTTTTTTAATCAAGCATTTACTATGTTCCTGTGCCAATCTATTCTTGTAACCATCTGCCTGACTGCACACTTCCCTTACCTTGCCAAGAAACATCTGAACAGTGAAATAATAATCCTAGCAACATTAGCTGACAAATATTAGTTGCTTACTGTGTCCCAGATGCAAGGCTTTCTATGTATTATATATATATTACTTCCTTTATTCTTGACAACCAGAGGTAGGGGTTATTCTGCCTATTTTGTTAATATGGTACCTGAGGTTAAGAAGATTTCTTATCCAGGATCATAAAGTTACCACATGGCAAACCTGATGTTCAGGCTCAAATGGGAACCATCAGGATACTCTGCTGCCCAGCAGGGACTGGGCTTAGAATTTACCTCCCCTTGGATGCAACCGAGTAGATTACTGTTATACTTGGCAGAAGACTCCCAACACTTTTATAGATGAATCCAGGTTAAAATGACCAGACATCAATTGACCCAGAAAAGCAGATACACCTTACAAAAGGAGAGTAAAACTCAAGATCTGTAAGTTTAGACAATCCTATCCCACCTCATTTGTTTAGAAGAAATACAAGAACCTCTCATTCATGTGCCCATCCCCTGTCCTTCCTTGTCTTCCCATTTTTCAGCTGTCACCTTTGGTGTCTAATTTTTTACTTTTATGATAATTTCATCTTACCATTTTCTGCAGAGCATTCAGAATCACCCACTTGGGTACATCTTGAGGGAAATCCTCAGATCCATACTCAGAAATGATGGAATCAATTTTATCATGCCATGCTTGGTGAACCTGTTGAAAATTTTATTAAAAATGAAAATTTGATAGAAACTTCCCTTATGGTTCCTCATAAAATGTATTCAGACTCAGTTTGTTGTTTTCAACTTATTTCTAAGTGTTTTTTTTTTTCTTCCTATCATTATTTTGAGCAATGAGCAAGTGTGAAGCCCTATGGTATTTTACACTGTGATCTATGGGAAGGCTACATTAGACTTCTTTATGATTAGGAAGAAAGGTATGTGCTGCTCTCCTCAGTGCTGAAAGGTTCTAACATTTCTTCTCATAATCCCAGGAAAAATTGTGAAAGACTTATAAATGGAAAAGATGACTGAGGATCTTTTCAATGAAAACTAGGTTTTCTCTAGTATACGTTCAGGGTTCTCTGATTCTATGAGTCTGTACTTTTCACAGTTTTTAATTTATTTTACAACTTTGTAAGTTGTGTATTTGTTGGTCTCAATGTCCCAATTCAAATGATTCTTTGTTGGAGAGAATTGCTGATGAATTTTTCCTGGTGGGGATGAAATTGATCCCTTCCCTTTCGAAGTCAGTTTTTATGTCAGTTTTTCTCTTTGTACTCTCCTTCTAATTGGTTTTTATATCTAACCTAGTTCCCACATTAATCAAGGTGTTAAATAAAATTATTGACCTGAATATACTGTATATTTTACAAGAAATACATTTTCAATTTAAAATTATCTTTTCATAATGCTAAAGCAAAAACAATCATATCTGAAAGTTTGGGTGAAATTGCTATTTTGTAATCTAGATATTGCATGGGTAATTTTTAATAGGAACTTATATAAGCATTTAAAAGTTTATAGGGCTTTCATAACTAAGTCCTAATTTGGTCCTAAAAATAGTAAAAGGTAGAAATTCCAGATAGTATTTTCATTTTATGAATCATGATATAGATACTCAGAAAATATGATCATTTCCTTCGTTTACATGAATGAAGAAGATGTGTGAATTCTAAACCTAATTCATCTGAAATCTAGTCTAATACTTTCTCATTATCATACGCAATCTTTGAATAATGAAAACTAAATAACTGGTTGGAATACTACAATAATTAAGACATCTGTACAAGTTAAACTCTTACACACTTACATCTAAGAAGATTAGAATGATATAATGTGTTATTCATATAATCCATTTCACATATTCTCTGAGTTAATTTTTATTCAGAATAGAAAATGATGCTTTTCTATTTTATACTGTTGTGATAACAGGGAGACATATCCTCATTTACCTTTTAAAGCTTAACTTGGGAGATTGAGAGTGACTATGAATCACACTTTAGTGTATAAGAGTAAAAATGATTTTCATATATAATCTAGGTTACTACTATAAAAATAAAATTCCCTCAAATATTCAATTTGAAAAATATCCAGTGAAGCCCTAGGGCATCTCCAACACTGAATCAGCATTCAGTTCAGTTCAGTTCAGTTCAGTTCAGTTCAGTTCAGTTGCTCAGTCGTGTCTGACTCTTTGCGACCCCATGAATCGCAGCACGCCAGGCCTCCCTGTCCATCAACAACTCCCAGAGTTCACTCAGACTCACGTCCATTGAGTCAGTGATGCCATCCAGCCATCTCATCCTCTGTCATCCCCTTCTCCTCCTGCCCCCAATCCCTCCCACCATCAGAGTCTTTTCCAATGAGTCAACTCTTCACATGAGGTGGCCAAAGTACTGGAGCTTCAGCTTTAGCATCATTCTTTCCAAAGAAATCCAAGGACTGATCTCCTTCAGAATGGACGGTTGGATCTCCTTGCATTCCAAGGGACTCTCAAGAGTCTTCTCCAACACCACAGTCAAAAGCATCAATTCTTCGGCGCTCAGCCTTCTTCACAGTCCAACTCTCACATCCATACATGACCACAGGAAAAACCAGAGCCTTGACTAGATGGACCTTAGTCGGCAAAGTAATGTCTCTGCTTTTGAATATGCTATCTAGGTTGAACATAAATTTTCTTCCAAGGAGTAAGCGTCTTTTAATTTCATGGCTGCAGTCACCATCGGCAGTGATTTTGGAGCCCCCAAAAAATAACGTCTGACACTGTTTCCACCATTTCCCCATCTATTTCTCATGAAGTGATGGGACCAGATGCCATGATCTTCGTTTTCAGAATGTTGAGCTTTAAGCCAACTTTTTCACTCTCCTCTTTCACTTTCATCAAGAGGCTTTTTAGTTCCTCTTCACTTTCTGCCATAAGGGTGGTGTCATCTGCATATCTGAGGTTATTGATATTTCTCCTGGCAATCTTGATTCCAGCTTGTGTTTCTTCCAGTCCAGCGTTTCTCGTGATGTACTCTGCATAGGAGTTAAATAAGCAGAATGACGATATACAGCCTTGACGTAGTCCTTTTCTTATTTGGAACCAGTCTGTTGTTCCATGTCCAGTTCTAACTGGGGCTGCCTGATCTGCATACAGATTTCTCAAGAGGCACATCAGGTGGTCTGGTATTCCCATCTCTCTCAGAATTTTCCACAGTTTATTGTGATCCAAACAGTCAAAGGCTTTGGCATAGTCAATAAAGCAGAAATAGATGTTTTTTCTGGAACTCTCTTGCTTTTTCCATGATCCAGGGCATGTTGGCAATTTAATCTCTGGTTCCTCTGCCTTTTTGAAAACCAGCTTGAACATCAGGAAGTTCACGGTTCACATATTGAGTCAGTATTGTAAATGACATAAAATATTTAAAAGCTTGTGAGAGCTCAATCCAGTTTGAACTGTAGAAGTCAAGGTGATATAAACTAAGGCGCTATGTCTAGGACTGGCTAATAAGTGTTAATTTAGATTCTGTCATTTGGCCATGATATATTTTACATGTATTTCTCTGCTCAAAACCTCAGTTTCTGTTCTAGAAAGCAAGACTTACAATGCATCTCTAGAATTTGTTATGAGATCAGTAATATAGTGCCAATAAAGTGCCTATCACATTCTTTGGCACATGGTGGTTATTATTAAATGATAGATTATTCTTAAAATAGGTGGAGAGGAGTATCTGAATAATACTTAAATAAATATGGGTGACATTGATTAACTATATCCATGTGTTAAAGGCCCTTAAGTCTGATATTCAGGTTCTATCACCAGGTCCAAAAGTTAGAGGATGATGTGTTGGGATCAAGACAGCTTTACAGGACTCACTTGACTGTGTGTGCGTGCACACACACATGCACACACATTTTTTCACGTGGAGAGAAGAAATTTTAGATATAAATGCCAAGTCATTAACAATAGGCCCTAGGTAATTAGATACCCAGGACAGATGCCAAGCACAAGAGAGGAAATGAAGTTGGAAAGCAATGGTGCTATATAGAAAAGATTTTGTTGAAGTTTGGCCATTAATTAGGAGTTTAGATATATATATATATATATCACATATATATATCACATATATATCACATATATATATATCACATATATATATCACATATATATATATCATTTGCTTTGATCATATATATATATATATATATATAGAGAGAGAGAGAGAGAGAGAGAGAGAAGGCAAGTGCAAGTGAGAGAGAGAGAGTTTGAAGGCTAGGAACCATAGGAATTGCTCAGGGTCTCCTTCAAAATTAAATAAGGGAAGGACTTTCCTGGTGGCCCAGGGGTGAAGAATCCACCTGCCAGTGCGGGGCACATGGGTTCAGTCCCTGGTCCGGGGAAACCCCACATGCTTCGGGGAAACCAAGCCTGTGCTCTGTGACTACTGAGCCTGCGTGCCTAGAGCACGTGCTCTGCAACAACAGAAGCCATCGCCACAAGGAACCTGTGCAACACAGGGAAGAGTTGCCTGCGCTCACTGCAACTAGAGAATGCCTGCAGGCAGCAACAAAGACCCAGCACACCCGAAAAATACATAAATACAAATATTTTTTTATAAGTCAAATAAGGGAAAATAGAGAGCCCTCAAATAGCTACCCTGTTACAGGGACTTTACAACTGTCAGTTAATGATAATTCTATAAGGTAGTAGATGAAGACATAAGTTTAAGGATTGACTTCAAGTCCATGCTCTTAGTGCTATAAGACAGTCTCCCAGGATACAAAAACAGACCTTGACTGCACTGAAATACTCAAGTTTCTTAAAGAATTAAAAGTAACTATAGGCAGTAAAGAAGTAAATTGTGTTACCAAAAAGTTTTCAGGAAATTTATTATGTGCTTTTTTGAACTTAAAAAATATAAATCATCTGTTAATTTAATTGCGTCACTTATGGCAATAACTATACAAATAGATGAATTATTCAGTATATCTTATTTAAATGAAATTGCTAAATTTAAAATTAGTACCAATTAGTATCTTTAGAAAGTCTAAAGATATTTCTTTACAAAAATAGAATATAGTACGGTGATATGGTTACTAGTGATAGCGAGGGTTGGCTGAGGGGGCCAGTTTTGGATTCCCCACTCTAAGTATTATCTCCTTTTCCTCCACATTTTTTGTCATTTACAACAACCTTCTCAGTCTTCTGCAGACAGAGTTAAGACATGAACTCTGTCCTCCATTCCAATCTGACTCTTGTCTCCTTTCCATTACACGATTCTAGTACTTCCATTTCATCCCTTTTCCCCTAAAGACATTTACTTACCTTTAGCTTTTAATATAGGTTTAATATAGGTTCAGGTCTCAATAATCTACAACATCTGATTTTCCTATTTTTCAAATAAAAAGATGGTGTTTCCATACCTCTTCCTTCTTTGAAAAGATGAGTGTTGAAAGTACAACCTGAACACCAACAGCCCACATTAACAGTACTGCATACTATGAGAAAAGAGACATAGAGATGAGAACTATGCTCCTAATGAATTTTTTAGATACTACAGTGATGGAAAATGCACATCATATGAAATATGCAGTCTTAAAATATACATAGGTATTACTGAAGTTTCCTGTTCTCATATACATGAGTGAAATCCTTACATCAAAAGGTAAAAAAAAAAAAAAAAATCAATGAACATTTGGATAAGAGCAAGATAGAAAGAAGTGATAACATTTCATGAGAACTCTAACAGACTACTTGGTCTAGTGGAGTTGATGATGATACCCTCCTCATTCAGATCTAAAACTCATAGCTGCTGCTGCTGCTGCTAAGTCACTTCAAAGGGGGATTTAAATATCTTGACTTCCGCTTAATACCATTCTGCTAACACTAGAGAACTCACTAAATTGTGGCCAGACATAATCTATTCCATCATGCACAGAGCAACGACAGCATTAACAACAGCAACAACAAAAAAAAAAAACATGAGGAAGTAACAAAGGCAATGGAGATAGTAGAGTCTATATGCGTATTTGGACTATTGCTTTGAGAACTAAAACTACTTCAAAATGATTTTTGCGTTATTTGACTATTTTCTTGTTTCAAAACTTAACGGCCACTGCTGTCTTCTTCACTATAGCACCACAGTGTTACATATTATCTAGAATTCAAAATAACTTCTAAAGTAACTCATCTGAAAATTTTACTAAATAAAATACAAGAATGATTTCATTAGTATTATTAGTTTTACATATTTTAAACATTTAATACTTTAAGATAGTCCATTAACATTGCTTACTTGACATACATTGTGTTTCCTATCTTCAGGGACAAAAATAGGTTTTTGTCTTTAGCACTGTTTAGAAGTTTAGGTTTTTAATACTTCTAAACACAATACCTCACTTAATCTTCACTATCAAGAAGTAGTGGTGAAGACAGGTAGAGACAGAGAAAATGTGCAAAACAATTTTTTTTTTAAGTTACTGGATTTCTTTTCAATGGCAAGCTGGCTGAGGTCTACTGGACTCTCCTGGGTTTCTGATTCAATGGCAGTATGAAATGTTACATTTGCCTAAGCTATTATTCAACTCTGTTGAGAGTTAGTTTACAGAACTCTGATAGTATCAATAATACAAAAGTCCCATCATAATACAAATGATTACTATTCATGAAAATACAGATTAATACAGTTCATAGGGAATATAAATCTCCACAAGTCTAATTCTCATTTAAACCAGTTGTTACCTCTTACTGGTGGTTCCCCTATTAATTAATTATTTAAATAAAGTCTCTGACACATGTTCATTTTCATACAGGTTATTCATGATTTATCCTTGAAAATTATAATCTTTTAACCTCAGTTAGATGTCTACAGAAATAAGATTAAAACCTTCCTTCAAGCCATTTCTGTCCCAGTTTCCATATTCAAAATCAGAAGTCCCATGAGAAAATTATGCTAAAGGCCCTAGAATAAAAGATAGATAAAATTTGAGAGTTGAAGGTGTGCCTTTGAGGAGAATAAAAAGAGAGAGTGAGGTCTTTTTTTCCAGGTATTGCCAGGATAAGGTGGCAAGACCTCAGAGGGAAATTAAGGTGTGGTTTCCAAATCTGCCTAAAATGCTTCTGCCCCGGGGTAATATTCAAATAACAAGTAGCAATTACTAGCAGTAGGCAGCAACTAATTCCTCTGCCAGGCATGACTCCTTTAATTGCTGTGTCATCGGCAGGGTTGAATGTCTCGGGTCTCAGGGGAGGTAAACTGCAGGAAAGGAACTGAGGTAACTGTTCCTTACCAGTCTTTCACAGAAGAATTTTACCGATATGTCTGTACTGGTAAACACTGGATGAAGAGCAACCCTGGTTTGCTGCCCTAGGCCATTCAAACAGCAAGTGCATAGTCCTGAAGGAACCACACCAGCTGGGAAGGGGAGTGCTTTCATGGTAACTGGTGTAGACTGATAACAAAATCCAGAGTGATTACCAGGACTTTCTGTGCTACATAAGAGTTAGGGATTCTTGGCAAGAGGCACAGTTTGCTACATTTGAATTTCTTATCTGCATCACAGGAAGGTGCCTGTGAATTAAAACTGATTTGAGGACTTCCTGGTGATCCAGTGGCTAAGACTCCGAGTTCCCAATGCAGGGGTCCTGGTTTTGATCCCTGGTCAGGGAACTAGATCCCGCATGAAACAACTGAAGAGCCCATAGGCTGCAACTAAGACCTGATGCAGTCAAACAGTTGCAAAGTCACTTCTGACTCTTTTGTGACCCCTTGGGCTGTAGCCCACCTCTCTCTGTCCATGGGATTTCCCAGGGCAAGAATACTGGAGTGAGTTGCCATTTCCTTTTCCAATTTGTTTTAAAGAAAATGTTAAATATGTTAAAAAATGTTTAAAAAAAGCTATATTTCATCTGAAGATATTAAGAAGAGGTGGAAAGAACAGAAGAACTATACAAAAAAGATCTTAATGTCCCAGATAACCACAATGGTGTGATCATTCACATAAAGCCAGACATCTTGGAGTACGTAGTCCAGTGGGCCTTGGGAAGCATCACTATGAACAAAGCTAGTGGAGGTGATGAAATTCCAGCTGAGCTATTTCAAATCCTCAAAGATGATGCTGTTAAAAGTGCTGTGCTCAATATGCCAGCAAATATGGAAAACTCAGCAGTGGCCACAAGACTGGAAAAGGTCAGTATTCATTCCAATCCCCCCCAAAAAGTCAATGCCAAAGACTGTTCAAACTACCACACAGTGGCACTAATTTCACACGCTAGCAAAGTAATGCTCAAAATTCTCCAAACCAGGCTTCAAGAGTACGTGACCTGTGAACTTCCAGATGTTCAAGCTGGATTTAGAAAAGACAGAAGAAACAGGGATCAAATTGCCAACATCTGTTGCATCATAGAGAAAACAAGAAAATTTAGGAAAAACATCTACTTCTGCCTCATTGATTACTCTAAAGTCCTTGACTGGGTGGATCACAACAAACTGTGAAAAATTCTTAAAAGAGACGGGAACACCAGACCACCTTACCTGCCTCCTGAGAATCCTGCATGCAGTTCAAGAAGCAACAGTTAGAACCAGACATGGAACAACAGACTGGTTCCAAATTGGGAAAGGAGCACATTAAGGCTGTATATTGTCACCCTGTTTATCTAACTTCTATGCAGAGTGCATCATGCAAAATGTTGGACTGGATGAAGCACAAGCCAGAATCAAGATTTCCAGGAGAAATATCAATAACCTCAGATATGCAGATGGCACCACCCTTATGGCAGAAAGTGAAGAGGAACTAAAGAGCCCCTTGAGGAAGGTGAAAGAGGAGAGTGAAAAGGCTGGTTTAAAGCTCAACATTCAGAAAACTAAGATCATGGCATCCGGTCCCATCACTTCATGGGAAATAGACGGGGAAACAGTGGAAACAGTGACAGACTATTTTTTTGGGCTCCAGAATCAGTGAACATGATGACTGCAGCCATGAAATTAAAAGGCACTTGCTCCTTGGAAGAAACTTTATAACCAACCTAGACAGCATATTCAAAAGCAGAGACATTACTTTGCCAACAAAGGTGCATCTATTCAAAGCTATGATTTTTCCAGTAGTCATGTATGAATGTGGAAATTGGACCATAAAGAAGGCTGAATGCCAAAGAATTGATGCTTTTGAGCTGTGGTGTTGGAGAAGGCTCTTGAGAGTCCCTTGGATTGCAAGATCAAACCAGTTAATCAAATCAGTCTTGAATATTCATTGGAAGGAATGATGCTGAAGCTGAAACTCCAATACTTTAGTCATCTGATGAGAAGAGAGCCTACTCATTAGCAAAGACCATGATGCTAGGAAAGATTGAGGGCAGGAGGAGAAGGGGATGACAGAGGATGAGATGGTTGGATGGCATCACTGACTCAATGGACATGGGTTTGAGTGAACTCCAGGAGATGGTGAAGGACAGGGAAGCCTGGTGTGCTGCAGTGCCTGGGGTCGAGAAGAGTTGGACACGACCGAGTGACTGAACAACAACATAATTCACCTGAATCTGTGGATTGGCATGTGATCCATAACATTCTCCTGTATGGTAAATGGCTCAAGTTCAGATTTGTCTTCCTTATCATGAGTTATCTTTTCATGTATATGCCTGGGGGGAGAGAGTGTGCTAACCAGATGCCAGAGTCTGGCCCCCTCAGCAGTTATGTTTCTCTTTGTTAAATTATATATTGTGATCTCAATTATAAGTTAGCATCCCACATGATACACCCACAAGGAGAAAATGTGCCAACTACAGGCCATTGTTTCCTTTTCCCCCCTAAGCTTCAATGTTCATTGACTTTAACACATTTTATTCTGATTTTAGTCTTCATGTTTAAGTTTAGTTAGCTGTAGTTCACCTTAGGCAATGGATACATACTGACCCTGTCTTCAAAATTAATATCAATGTATTAAGTGTTGAGGTTCAGATTTGGTCCACTGAAAACTCAGCAAGAAAGTTTTGTCTAAGCAAAGATTCTTGGGAGGGGGCACTTCATTGCCTTGCTCCCAAGAGCCCATTATACGGCTGTGTTCCAGTGACATAAATCCTTTTTGCTCACTTGGGTAATTTGAACACTGAAAATCAAAGCTACAAATTCAGACTATTGAAATGAAATACATACCAGAATTAGGAGCCACCTGATCTCATTGTGAATTCCCAAATAACCCAAGAGACAAAGAAGAAGAATAGCAGATCCAGTTCCAATCAAAATTCGAAAAATATACACTGTCAAGTGATTATTTTCATCTGTGGAAACCACAAAATAGCTATTATTAAGTGATATGTGTTTTCTATTTAATAATAAATGCAGCAACCCAAGGTTTCCCTAAGCTGCTGCTGCTGCTGCTAAGTCGCTTCAAATCACTAGGATTCTCTTTCTCTCTTTTAAATCTCATTCTAGCACCTCTTACTTATTCTTAAGGACTTTTCTTCCTTTAATGACATGATAGAGAATTTCTTCAATCTTGGAAGATCTCTTTAAGTTAACCTTGTCTTTAATGTCTTCTATGAAAGAAGACAACTTTTTCTTGAGTGAATTCTTCTATATATAACATATGTCCAAACATTTACGTATTCATTCATTCATTCATCAAAAATAGTTTGAGTACCTAACATATGTGGGCTTCCTTGGTGGCACAGTGATAAAGAATCTGCCTGCCAATGGAAGAGATGTGGGTTGAATCCCTGGATTGGGAAGATCCCCTGGAGAAGAAAACGGCAACCCACCTCAGTGTTCTTGCCTGGGAAATCCTATGGACAGAAGGAGGCTGGCAGGCTACAGTCCATGGGGGTCACAAAAAGTCGGATATGAATTAGCAACTAACCAACAGCCTAATATGTGGGTTATGTTTCCCTTGTATGAGACCCTGAGTTTATTGCTAATGTGGTCCCATTAAAAGTATATTTTATTCTTTCCCCATCTAGACTGAACTCTCTGGGCTAGGGACTATATATATATTTCTATAGTCAATAGACTTACTGTTAAATGCTTAGTGCTATGGCACAGATGTAGTGCTTAACAAGTACTTTTTTAAAGGGAGAATGAATACATTAAATATGCCCTAGGCTTTATGGGAGAAGAGTAGAGGCAGTGGGCAGTGGTGTGCTGGAACAAGATTGTTCTGGCACATAAAGCCAAGGTTTTAATTTTCACAAAATCTGTAAGCTAACTCAGTCCACATTGGCACCTTAAAACTGGCCATCCTGGGATTCTTTAAACCACAGAAATCAGCACATAAAAACCCAACAAACAAACAATACTCCATTGCAGAATACTTACTGGCACAGCACTGGGTAGAAAAGCAGCTAATCCAGTAGGAGGAGAAGGTGAAAGTAGGCAAAATTACTGGAGAAGGTAACACTTGAGTTTAGGCTCTGAATTATAACTGGAAATCTCTGCGTTGGAATGGTGGAAACATTCTGAGGCACGGAACGTTGCAATGTGTATAGGAAACTTAGCCTTGCTGGCAATTAACAGTTTCAGGCAGGTGAGACTGGGAAGGTTTGCAGGAGTGAAATTATGTGCTTTTGAATCTTCCTCATTGGAATTAAGCTCCATGAGGACATGCCTCCTTTCTTGCACACTACTGTATCCTTAGCTCATGGGATAGTGCCTAATGATATATATATATATATATATATATATATATATCCATTATATATATATGTATGTATATATACATATCCTTCTCGATCCATTCATGCACTCATATTCAGTTATTTCCACATAGGGAATATTATATTTCTAACCATGTGGTGGTGATAGGATATGGTAACTGAGTTGTTGTGGTTTTTTTTTTTTTTTTTTTTGGCTGTGCTGGGTCTTTGCCACTCTGCTCGAGCTTTCTCTAGCTGTGGAGAGCGGGCACCACTCCCCGCTGCAGCGTGCGGGCCTCTCGCTGTGGTGACTTCCCTTGTTGCAGAGCACAGGCTTGAGGCTGGGGCTGCAGCGGTTGCAACTCCCTGATCCAGGACCCATGGGCTCGCCAGCTGTGGTTCCAGGATCTAGAGTACAGGCTGAGTAGCTGTGGTGAATGCGATTAGTTCCCCTGCAGTATGTGGGATCTTCCCGGATCAGGGATCAAACCTGAGTCTCCTGCATTGGCAGGCAGATTCTTATCCACTGCACCGCAAGGGAAGTCTCGTAACTGAGTTTTAAAACAGATCATTTAACTTGGGCAGTGAAACTATATTGATCTCCATTATCTTTTAACATTTATAAATCTGTAAAAAAGTCTAGAGTTAGCAGAACCGCAATCCTCTATTTCTCTCATCTCTCTTGCCCAGAGTTTCTAGCCTTTTCTCTCAAAATTCTCTCTTCTTTATGGCGTTGGATTTAAGTCTTATTATTTAATAAGGTGTTTCTAGAACCAATTGACAAAGACCTTCTGAGGAAAAATTGAACAGTACTTTATGAATTTTAGGGAAACACTGCCACCTGCTGATTAAGTCACTGTACTCAGTTGCTTAATATTGAATGCCTTATTTGATTTAGAGAAGGCAAAATAGATACATACCCAAAGCTGTGAAAAAATTATTTCCATCTAATAAAAGCCAGGTACCAAATCCCATGAGTAAAAGTCCCAGAACCTACAAAAAACAGCCAATACTTATTTTTTAACTAACTGCTAATAAAAATGTACATTTTCTTTACTAAATAATTATGAAAAAACTTACCAAGAAAGCTCCATTAATGAGATTAAGAAAGTATTTAAAAATCAACCCTTTGTTTTTCCTTGACATTTTTTCCTCTGCATATACTGATGATTCTGAAAAGATAAGCACAACTTTTACTATAAACATCACAGTAATAACTTGAAATAATTCTGCCTACTCATATCTTTTATTTGCATATTTTTTCCTCACACCAGCAGTCAGTATAACATTCCTCTTTGTTCTCCCGAATATAAGAAAATATTGAAGAGTGTCTTGAAACTGTGTCTGTCTTTATCTGCATATTTTGTCCAGGAATTTGAGATCAAAGGGCATTTGTATAACATGTCAAGAGCTGTCGTTCTGAATTTCCTGCAGTTTTCAGAAAGCAAATATTTTATTTTGTTTCCAGTCATAACACACCTTGTTCTCCTTGCCAGAAATCTTTCCTTTACATCTGACTGCCTTCCTCTTTCCCAGAATAATGTTATCTCAGAAGCCTTTCCCTAATCTCAGTTTGTTGCCGATGTTCATCTTTATTTGTCTCCCTTCCCATGTAGACTTTAGGGCCTTTACGCAGAGACTAGATCTTGTATATAATAACCCCAAGTCTAACATATAGTGGGAACCATGTGTTACAAACACAGATTTGTTGAATCAATCAATCGACAGGTGAATTATATTATTTAACTAGTTTACAATTTACTTTGTTATACAGTACAGGGAAAAGAACTTAATGTGGTTTTTTAAAAAAAGTTGTTTTCCAGATACCCTATTTTCCTAAAATATGTATGGAAGAGTCAACATTTATCCTACTGGTTTTGAGTGCTTGGTTTATTAGATATGTAGGTTTTACCTTTTCTTGGGTATGTCCCTGGGTTTTCTTTTTATTTCACTTTTTCAATTCTAGCTAGCTCCGTATTTTAAAAAGTACTGTGGTTTACAATGTTTCAACACATGCAGTGGATAATTGACACAGTGACACCTTCAAAGTGGAACAGCAATATAAGGCCCTGTCCTTTGAAGGAAAAGGCTTTTGCTTTAGTCTCCCAGGCTTCCTTTGACTCTCAAAAGCCTGACTCAAGAGGTAATGATTAGGAAATGTGAAGATATAGGAACAAAGAATAGCTGTTGGGCTAGGGAACTGGTAACAATTTAGATTAGAAATCTGCCATACAGCAGAACCACTGAACTCACAGTTCCCTGAAAGATACAAATAAAGGCCTGACACATTCCTAACTTATTTTTATAAGAAACAGACCCCCACCAGATGAAAACTGCTGACCATAAGAACACAGACCCTAAAGTGGTTGAAACCCAAGGACTGATGATGCTTAAGACTTCACCTTGATGCCAACCAATCCAAGAACTGTGTATAAGCTGATCACATACCCCCGAAACCGCCTCCCTCACGCTGCCTTTAAACCCTTCCCTGAAAGCCACCTGGGAGCTTGGATCTTTCAAGCATGAGCGGCCTGTTTTCCTTGCTTGATGCCCTGCAATAAACATTGCGCTTTCCTCTAGCACAACCCAGTGTCAGTGGATTGGCTCTACTGCATGTGAGCGAGTGGACCCAAGTTTGATTCAGTAACAAAAGCAGGTTTAGTAAGACTAATTTGAAGCTGTCTGTCCCTAGTTAGGAAGAAACCAATTCATTTGTTGAACTGAAAGATGCCTTAAAAAGCGGTAAGACACGTGTAGGACAGCACCCAGGCACTTTCCTCTTTACTTCATTCTAAGGCCATATTCCTCCTAAAAAAACCCCAAGGTATTTCCCCCCAGCTTCAGGAGTGTCTCCAGGCTTTATCCTCCACCCTCTGCCTCGAACTCTTCTGCTGCTGCTTGGCTTCTCCACTTTCTGTCCTCTAGGCTTATTCGTGGATTCCTCCAGTGCCTGGACTTTCTGGGTGGGACACTCAGTGGGAAAGACAGCCCGTTTTTTGTTTGTTTGTTTGTTATTTCCAAGATGCTTTAGATCTACATTTTGGCTTCAGTTTTATTTACCACAGTACATGAGAAAGCTGTGATCCTCTTCTGAACAAGAAAGTGAAAGTTGCTGTCGCGTCTGACTTTGCGACCCCATCCACTTAGTCCATGGAATTCTCCAAGCCAGAATACTGGAGTGGGTAGCCTTTCCCTTCTCCAGGGGTTCTTCCCAACCCAGGGATCAAAACCCAGGTCTCCCACATTGCAGGCAGATTCTTTACTGGCTGAGCCACAAGGGAAGCACAAGAATACTGGAGTGGGTAGTGGGTAGCCTATCCCTTCTCCAAGTGGATCTTCCAGACTCAGGAATCGAACCAGAGTCTCCTGCATTGCAGGTGGATTCTTTACCAACTGAGCTATGAGGGAAGCTACTTAAGCCCTAAGTCCTGGCTTCTGTTTCTCTGCAAATGAGAAAGAGAAAGAAGACTAATAAGTGAGAACTCTCTACAGGGACTCTGGTGTGGAATGTTGAACAAGAGGCTTGACTATTGATTTGATAGTAGTTAGCAGGTTAGAGTCAAGGTTAAAATGTTTCAAAGGACCCAAATACAAAAATAAACTGAAGTTTATTCTCTCTCAGTCCATGTTATGTAATTGGTTCTCTACTGGGAAATCATCCTAGAAATGTGGGGTTTTGCTCCAGCCTGTTAAAATATATGGCTCCCAGTGGAAACAGTGGCTGACTTTATTTTCCTGGGCTCCAAAATCACTGCAGATGGTGATTGCAGCCATGAAATTAAAAGACGCTTACTCTATGGAAGGAAAGTTATGACCAACTTAGACAGCATATTAAAAAGCAGAGACATTACTTTGCCAACAAAGGTTCGTCTAGTCAAGGCTGTGGTTTTTTCAGTGGTCATGTATGGATGTGAGAGCTGGAGTATAAAGAAAGCTTAGCACCAAAGAATTGATGCTTTTGAACTGTGGTGTTGGAGAAGACTCTTGAGAGTCCCTTGGACTGCAAGGAGATCCAACCAGTCCATGCTAAAGGAGATCAGTCCTGGGTGTTCATTGGAAGGACTGGTGTTGAGGCTGAAACTCCAATACTTGGCCACCTGATGTGAAGAGCTGACTCACTGGAAAAGACACTGATGCTAGGAAAGATTGAGGGCAGGAGGAGAAGGGGACGACAGAGGATGAGATGGTTGGATAGCATCATTGGCTCGATGGACATGGGTTTGGGTGGACTTTGGGAGTTGGTGATGGACAGGGAGGCCTGGCATGTTGCAGTTCATGGGCTTGCAAAGAGTCAGACACGACTGAGCGACTGAACTGAACTGAACTGAAATTTACTGGAGGTGCAGTCCTCTACAGTCAGCAGAAAGGAAGAGGATGAGTAAACTTAGGTGAGCATCTTTTAAACATGTAAGGTAGAAGTTGCATACTTCTCTTCTGCTTATGGCAATTCTCAGCTGGAAGTGGAGGTACTTATATGCCTACGATGAAGGAAAGAAGTGAATTAGGGTGGGAAAAGCCAAACAAAATGCCCAACAGGAAACTGTGATATGAAAGATAATCAGAGAGAGAAAAAGATGGCTTTGACATATTTCAATGTGCTTTACTATGAATAAGAAAAGAATCAAAGATGATCAGGAAGATTTTTTACAATGGGAAAATAAAAGAATAATGATAATCACTGGAATAGTTTGAAAAAATTCATAAATCTATTAATATTTAAAAATTCAGGTTGAATTGATCAAAGAAAACCTTGTGGTTAAGCACTGGAAACTTAGGGCAGGCATGTGGAGAGCATAGACAATATAGAATTGGGGTCATCCACAGAGAGCTGATATCTTGGGACTAAATGAAGGAGATGAGGGACTAACTATAGCTTACAATAAGCAGAGGTTTGATGATAGAAAATGACATAATTAGGAATTTGGAGTTTATATTTTTATGTATGTACATATTTTCTTATTTAGTTTTGTTTTTTGGCCACGCCTGTATAGCATGTGGGCTCTTACTTCCCCACCCAGGGATCAAACCCGTGCTCCACACATTGGAAGTATACAGTTTCAACCACTGGACAGCCAGGGAAATCCCTAGATTTTTAAAAAATCAGACTTTATGAAACGAGAAAACAATCATTTCCAAAATAGTGTTACTTGAGACAGATGTCAAAGAGGGAGAGAATTCTGAACTCTCAAAGTCAGCTGACTTGTTTAGGAGGATGGTCATGTTTTGAAGTAATTCAAAACAGTAGAGCTTTAGTCCATTTAGACCATTTTCTATTAATTGTGTATGTTTCACCACCTATGTCAGTCAAACTAGTTTTTTCCCTTCCCTTATGCTGAAATAAAAAGCTTGTTGAATAACTGGACTCTGAAAGTTTTGTCTCTCTTTAAAGAGAATAGACAGAAAAGAATGTGGTAGGGAGTGATGGTAAATCACAAAATTGGATCCGAAATTTTAAAAAATTCCCCCTTTTTAGACAGTGAGTCAATCTGATCAGCTGCAGAGTTATACTATTGACTGATGAAGGTTTGAAAGTTCTCTTTGCAGAATAATTTTTTTTTGTTCAATTCTACATCAGAAAAATAAAATATTGGTTTGGGGATGTGATAAAAATTTAGATTTTTTTCTTTTGGTAGTTCTTTTTCAATAATAAATGAATCACTTCTAAAAGTAATCACAAAGTTTGGAAAGCTTTTGTTCACAGAGGTTTGATAGTATAGAGAGGAAGATGATTAATTACTCAGACCAGCCTGTTCTTTGCTTTCTTCATTTTAGGGAAAAAAAATTATGTAGATACCACATGAAGATAGAGAAACAATTGTGGTAAGATCATAGAATCCTGTTGATATTTGAAAAGTGAGAAAAGAGATTATGGCATTTGATAGTTATTTTTTTCTTTGTTTCCAGAATGGACAAAAGCCCATGATCACACTAAGTTGTCCTTTAGATTTTTTTGCTTTTCCAATTGAGACTAAGCCCCTCTCCCTGCCTGTGCCATCCACCACTTGAGACTTCACTTCTGCTGTGTGCATGTTTGTTAGGGAGCAGGGTGTTAGGCTACAATATTTGTTTAACCTCCCTAAGAACTGTTCAAGGTATCTCTCCTGAAAGCTAATTTATGGTCTAGCAGACTTACATTATATGCAGATAGTAATTAACTGTGAATAAAAGAATGAGAAGTGTGAGGCGAAGTAGCAAACTGAATGCTTCACCAGTAGCAACCCAGAACTGTCTCCTGGCCCTGCATCTTGTAGGGAGGCAGGCAGTTCTTTGCTCTTGTGTTTTAAAAGCTGGAACTGAATGGTGCCATATTTCCCATTGCTGCTGAAATCACCCATAGAGGACACGCTGCCTGTGTGCGTTGCCGCATGTCTTCATGCCAGTCCTCTGCTTTACATGACATAAATAAGTTGGTGGTTTTGATTTAGTGTGGTAGAGATTTTTTTGTTTTCAGTTTTGCTTTTACAGATGGTAAAGGGTCTGCCTGCAGTGTGGGAGACTCGAGTTTGATCCCTAGGTCTAGAAGATCCCCTGCAGAGGGAAGTGGCAACCCACTCCAGTATTCTTGCCTGGGAAAACCCCATGGACATAGGAGCCTGGCAGGCTACTGTCAATGGGTTCGCTAAGAGGAGGACACAACTGAGTGACTTCACTTTACTTTAGTCCAGTTGGGCTGCTATAACAAAATACCAAAGATTAAGTAGTCAACAGAAATTTATTTCTCACAATTGTGGAAGCTGGAAGTCTGAGATAAAGGTGCAAAGTTTCAGACTTCTTTTATCCTCATATGGCATAGGGACCTCTTTGGGATCTCTTCCATAAGATCACTAATCCCATTCATGAGGGCCCCACCCTCATGAACTAATCACCTCCTCTTAAAGATCCCATCTTCCAACACCATCATATTGTGTGTAAGGATTTCAACATGTGAGTTTTGAGGGGACACAAACATTCAGACCACAGCAAACAGTTCAAGTTAAAGAGAACACATCAAACCAGGTGTCTTAGCGACAAGCGAGGAAGCCTAAGCCATGTTTGCACAGAATGGTAAGAGAAGGTTATCTGCTGATCTTTTCAGTTATAAGCCTCATATACTAAAAAGGTTGTCAGTGAAAATGATTTGCTTATACAAAGTTACACAAGTTAGTGCAGTTCCTATGTAAATATTTGCAATGTGGTAGACATTTTATTTTGCTTTAGGCAAATAATTTGTTTTTAACTTAAATAAAGTCCTGGTATGGTATTTCTTTGGTTTATTTCCTGATTCATTAATAAATGGTCAAACAGCAGAGATATTTTTAAGAGTACAAACGCTATAGGGAAGGACAATTTACAGTAACTCACCTATTCATAAGTGTCATTTTTCATTAGTTAAATAATACTCTAATAACTGTTTTTAAGTTCCTTCTAAGTGCCAGAAGATGGGAACACACACACACACGCACACACACACACACACACAAATGAATAAATAAGACAAACCATTAAGGAACCAAATCTGTGGCCAACTTTGAATTGTGTGTTGGGGGTTCAGAGTCTGGGAATAAATGGAACTGGGAAGTTTCAGCAAGGAGGTGAATTTGAGGTAATCCTTGAAGAATAATTAAGAGGGTTCCAGTCAGACAAAAGGGGCTTCCCCAGTGGCTCAGTAGGAAAGAATCTGGTTGCAACATAGGAGACATATGAGATGCAGGTTCAATCCCTGCGTCAGGAAGGTCCCCTGGAAAAAAGAATGGCAACCCGCTCCAGTATTCTTGCCTGGAGAATCCCAGGGACAGCGGAGCCTGGTAGGCTCAGTCCATGGGATTGCAATAGAATCTGGACAAGACTTAGTGACTAAACAACAACTTCCTAACTAACTACATAGCACTTATTGCTGGGAAAATCCCAAGGGCAGAGGAACCTGGCAGGCTACAGTCTATAGAGTCACAAAGAGTCGTATACCATTGAGCACAAAGACACATAGATAAAAACAGGTTAGAAGAGGAAGTTTTCAATAGAGATGGAACACTGTTCCCAGGCTTTGGAGTGAAGTGCATGAGGGCTTGAGTAGAGTGGCAAGAGATGACAGATAAGGCTGGAGAAGTAGACCCAGTAAGGATTGTGAGGGATCATGAGTGCTTTGCTAACAATTTGCAAACAGTCATAGACTATAAATCAGTTCAACTTGAAACTATTGTTTAACTATGCAGCATTTAGCAAAAGTCTATTTAATTGCACTCTTTCTAGAAATTATACCCTAAGTGGATTATATTATTTTTTTCCATAACCCTTTAACCTGAGTGTGTGTGCGTGTGTGTGTGTGTGTGTGTGTGTGTGTGGTTTGTTCGGTTTTTATAAGTAACTTGAAAGTATGAGTTGTAGAAACATGCACCACAAATTAATCTTCAGAAGAACTTCTAGGATTATTCTTTTTTGTGATTAATTTGTTTGACAAGGTAAGCATTAATAAGAAAAGAAATTTAAACAACATCTTCAAATTAGTTGTTTAAATTGATTACTAATGGATTTATATTCTTTAGGAAAAGCATGAATAGTTTCATAATTATAAATAAAATTTTAAGTTTAATGTGAATTGCAACAAAATATGTTAGTTCAAACATTTTAAATAAAGAGTTTGAAAGTTTGTAAATCAGCAACAAAACTAAACTAAAAAAAGGAAAACTGTTACTTGAATATGGTCTTTAATAATGAAAATATCCAAAATTCAATTCTAAAACCAGGAGTAGTTTATTTTGAAAATCATTTTCTTTCTTGAACGAAGAGATAATGTGTTTTTTAAATATTAAAAATCTACTTATTTCTCACTCTGTATTATTAATTCTTAAGTTGACACAATGTATTTTATTATTCAGTTGTTACCAGGAAACATGGTCTATTTTCTTACAAAGGCTCAATGATATTGTTTGCTTTTAGCTTAGGGTATATCAGACAGCTTCTGCAACTACGCTTAACTACTTCCTCTTGGAATTTAATGCTTCATTTGCAAACTTAAAAAAATGAAAATCAGTTGTATACAATATATTTTCCTCACCAATAATAGGAACTTAATGAATTTTTAAGTTAAAATTAAATGTTATGATATAAACTTAAAATTCAAATTTCATATTAAAACAATGTGTGTCACCGTAAATGTTTTACAGTAAAACATATTCCAGAATAAAATTTTTTAATTTCTCACCCCACACATCCATTCACTTAAAAATTTTTGATAGTCATTGCTGATTGATTTTTTTTTTCTATTTTAAAAGAAACTGGTGTCACGCAAGGCAAACAATTTATTGGCTTTTCTTCCATACTTCCGGGCCCCACAAATCACTATTCAGGACTAAGATTTTGTGGAATGTACAATTTATATACGAGCAACTCAACATCCACTAGATGCACATAATAAAAACATATAGGTAAGAGACAATTTAAAAGTCAGGCTACCTCTAATTAGGTAGCTGTAACAAAGTGTCGTTTCTTCATTAATACTTTCCAAAATTAATTAAATATTAAAATCTACCTGGAATAAAATGTAGTTCCTCACCGAGCTCCTGAGATGAAGCGTTCGTTTTCGTTTGGAATAGAGATAGTTTGTCCTGCTGGGGCACCTGTAAAGCCCGTCTTCCTTGGGATTGGCGGTTGCCGTGGTTACTCTTTGTTTGGAAGGCGGGCACTGTTTTCCAACCTTGCTGGAGGGTTCAGCCGCTGCTGGGTGAGCGAGCACCCCTCTAGACCGGGGTTGATGGAGCGGGAGGTGCCGCAAAACTGCGGGAGCGCAAGTGGAGCCGGGCCCCTCTCCGCCAAGGCCAGCCTTGAGGGCGAAGGGGGGCCCCGCGCCCAGGGAGTGCTGAGCCAGTCTGTGGTGCGAGAGGCTCCTTTCAGTTTTGAAAAATTTTGGTAGTTCACTCAGAACTTGAAGAACTATCATTGAAGGCGGGGGGGGGGGGGGGGGGTTCCTTAAAATTTCCCGGTTTTGGCTGCTTTGTGTGCGTGCTCAGTCGTGTCCGGCTCTCTGCGACCCCATGGACTCTAACCCTCCAGGCTCCTCTGTCCATGGGATTTCCCAGGCAGGAATATTGGAGTGGGTTGCCGTTCCTCCTCTAGGGGATCTTCCTGACCCAGAGATCGAACCCGCATCTCATGTCTCCTGCATTGGCAGGCGGGTTCTTTACCAGCTGAGCCACGAAGACTCCCTACTTAAGCCATTAAGACACCCCACTAAGCTCGCTTGGCACCTTTGGCCAACTCCAACTGATTTATTATCAACTTGAAGAAGTTTAACTAACCTCTTTGCAGTGGGATGGATCCAAGGCTGCTGTATCCAATTCTGTAACCACTGGCTATAGGTGACCATTGAGAGCTTAAATGCAGCAAGTCCAAATTGAAATGTGCTATAAATGTAAAATACACAGCAGATTTTGAAGAATTATTAATGTACAAAACAAAGTGTAAACGTTTTAGCTGACTATATAATGAATACTTTTCTGTTGACTCTATGTTGAAATAATATTTTGGATATAATGGGTTGAATTAATATATATTATAAAAAATTCAACTGTTTCTCTTTACATTAAAAAAAAAATTGCCACTAGAAAATTTAAATATGTTGCTCAAATATGTAATTGGACAGGACTGATCTAAAGAGCCAGTAGATGAGCTGAGATGGACATATGATGGAAATGTCCCTTTCCTTTACCCTGTTTTTCTGCCTTTCTTTCTACATAAAGTTTTGTGTGTCTCTGAATTCTGCTTTATAGCCATTTAAAAAATCTAATTTTCCACCTAGCAAAGGTTTTTCTCCCTATATTCATTCAAAGCTTCTAAATTGCATTTTAAGTAAGTTAGATTGTGGGATAGCATTTTGTACTTGTTCTGGTTTTGTTTTGGATGAAGGAGGTTATGAATAAAATTGGAAAATAAAAGCTGATTAGTACGGCATTGTTCAAACTTTTTTCTTTACTTAGACCCACATTAAAACAAAAATTTACATTGCATTTCATGTACACGTGCACACATATACCTATACTTATAATTGAAGCAAAGTTTTTAAAACAATTTTTACATTTAGTATATATATTGCACTTATAGTTTCTTTTCTGACCTACCCTAACTTTTCCTATCCTACCCCATCATTTAATCTAGATGACCAAAAATTGCTAAATTAATATCTTAATCCATGAATGGATTACCATCTGCAATTTGAAGTCTACTGGTTGTTCGGAAAAACTGCTAGGCAGATAATGAGCTTTCCTAATTTTGGATCCCTTTGAATTGAGGGAAAAGCACTGACGTTGGATTCAGAATCTCTGAATTAGGATCCTACTCCCATTATTTTTTAGCATAATGCTATGGGGAATTAACTAACCTCTTCCAACCTTAGGTTTCTCATCTATACAATGACTATAATGACCTTTAATCTGTGAAGTTACTCCAGAGATTATCAGTCACGCAAGTATCTACTAGTGCCTGGCTTGTCACAGGTACTTAATATACATGGAAGCTAATGATAGTAGTTAACAATGATGATATGAAGATATTCTGCAATGTACTGCTTGACCTATATCCATTACAATCCTAAAGATTTAAATGAAATGAATGTTGAACTTATACATCATATATTACTCATTATTTCATTGTTGTGGCTATCTGGTAGAATTGACAACTCTGATTTAATGAGTGCAAATTAGCCAAATGTGTCCCCATATATACACCTAGGATGTTCTCTTATAAGTATTTTAATTTCTGAATACTTAAGCTGTTAACAGTTATTTTGCCATTAATTATTACCATGAAAATGAATTTTAGTGTGAAGTTTCTTGATTCAGGAAGGTAAGCCAAACCCATTCCACATAACTTTTCCTTCAGTGAATTTAAAGAGTATCATTAAATTTGATCATTTTGTAGTCAAACACTAAAGAAATAAGGGATTAAAATAGGGAGAAAGCAGTTTTCTTTAATATATACTGCTCCTGCTGCTAAGTCGCTTCAGTCGCGTCCAACTCTGTGCGACCCCGTAGATGGCAGCCCACCAGGCTCCCCGGTCCCTGGGATTCTCCAGGCAAGAACACTGGAATGGGTTGCCATTTCCTTCTCCAATGTGTGAAAGTGAAAAGCAAAAGTGAAATCGCTCAGTCATGTCCAACTCTTCTTGACCCCATGGATTGTAGCCCACCAGGCTCCTCTGTCCATGGGATTCTCCAGGCAAGAGAACCGGCATGGGTTGCCATTTCCTTCTCCATCTTTAATATGTAGTATAGGCATAATAAGGTGTGATAAAATTTTGTTAAACTAAAGCATTTTTACATAGAGCATGTTGAATTGGTGTGGCACATTAAAGAACCTGTAGTTTTTACTAGCATTTAGCCTCTTCAGTTTTCTCTAAATGGTTCTGTGTTTTATTATGAAGGATGATGGAAGGCAACGATGATGATGATATAAAGCTCAGAGAAGAAATAGAGGCTGAATTGGATAAAATCAGCATTTCTTCCTTGGAAAAATATGATTTTGATAGCGATTCAAAATCAGAAACCCAGAGTGATAATAGTGATACAGTAAGTTTTGTGTTGTACTTTTGAGACTTTTAACTGAAGTAAGCTTTTTTAGGAGAAATATTACTTTTCTCAGTGTGTTTTTTATACTCCTCTCATTTTTACTCCTCAGTACTCAGAGTACTGGAGTGGGTATCCATTCCCTTCTCTAGGGGACCTTTGCAACCCAGGGATCGAACCCAGGTCTTCTGCATTGCAGGCAGATTCTCTACCAGCTGAGCCTGGGAAGACACACATATATATCAGTATCCTGCTTTTTTACTTAATCATGAGTATATTGTTATGTGATTAGATATGCATAAAAATCAAAATGTATGTGAAATCTTTAGATCAAAGAAATAGTTATATTTTTTTGAAATCAAATATATATTCATTTGTGTATTTCCTCCAGTGTTTCGGTTCAGTTCAGTCGCTCAGTCGTGTCCGACTCTTTGCAACCCCATGAATCGCAGCACGCCAGGCCTCTCTGTCCATCATCAACTCCCAGAATTTACTCAAACTCATGTCCATCGAGTTGGTGATGCCATCCAGCCATCTCATCCTCTGTCGTCCCCTTCTCCTTCTGCCTCCAATCCCTCCCAGCATCAGGGTCTTTTCCAATGAGTCAACTCTTTGCATGAGGTGGCCAAAGTATTGGAGTTTCAGCTTCAGCATCAGTCCTTCCAATGAACACCCAGGACTGATCTCCTTTAGGATGGACTGGGTGGATCGCCTTGCAGTCCAAGGGACTCTGAATAGGCTTCTCCAACACCACAGTTTAAAAGCATCAGCTCTTCGGTACTCAGCTTTCTTTATAGTCCAATGCTCATATCCATACATGACTACTGGAAAAACCATAGCCTTGACTAGACGAACCTTTGTTGGCAAAGTAATGTCTCTGCCTCCAGTGTTTATATACCTAGAAAATTTATCCATGGATTCATTCTTTTATATAAAAATTTTTAATCCAATGGAAACTTATTTTCAGCTATATTAAAAAAGTACATCTAATTAAAATTTCCCTGAAATATTTATCAAATATCCCTGGTGTCACTTGTAGAATAATCCACCTTTTCTCAAGTGACTTGTCATATCTGCTGTATATACTTAGTTGTTATACACATATAATCTATCCAAGGTTATCTATTCTTTTCCATTATTCTGTTAATTTTTGCCCTATTCTGGTTTTATATTTTTAAGTATAAAATGGGCCAAATTCCTTCAGTAGCTTTGCTGCATCAACTCTTTTCAACTAAGCTTTTTTTTCCCCAAGAAAACACATTTGTCAAGTTTCTTGAAATAATTATACTTTGATTTTTAATTAGGATTGCAATAACCTACACAATACTTTAGGAAAAAATAATATTTAAGTATGTCTTTTTATCCATAGGTAACTTAAATAAGACAGAAGTTCTGAAATTATTCATTTGAGGATGAGTTCCAACAGAATCATGGATGCAATTTACAGCCATCTGAAAATGAAAAGCAAACTTTAACCAAATGTGTTTGTTTGGACTGTGCTTCTTATATGAAGCTCTTTTACCTCATTCACACATTTTAGTCAAAATTTTGCCATTTCAAAACAAATTTTGATGCATAGTTTTAGTAAATAATTTTACAGTTCCTTTTCTTCGTCGCATTTTTAGGATTCGGATGAGTTACCTGAGTCGGTTCTTCACTGTATCAACATCATAAAGAATAAGAGTAAAACTGCTGAAGAGCTCATTCTTCAGGACTTGGAGGATGCTGATGCTGTAAGTAAGTACAGTTTTCATCTGCTCGGTAGATAAGTTTTCTGTAAGTATGAGTGATTTATAATTTAGAAAATTAAACTGCTTGAAGTTATTTCTTCTCATATACAGGTGTGTGCATTTATCCCTAATAAAATCTCTATAGTATATTGGTCTGTTCAGTTTATTTCACACATCAGCTTTAATTACTACCTTCCTTATATCTCCAATAAATACTAGTCGCTAATAATTTGTTTCACTAGTTCTAATTAAAGCCAGACATTCTGTTACTTTCTGTCAAAGGAACCCAAGCATGGGACTATTTTAGAATTATCAGTTTATACATATTTTTGGAGAAAAATATAATTTATATAAAATCCTCACAACCTTATTTGCCTCAACTGAGCAAATTTATATCTTGCAATTATTCTAAGAATAATAGAATGAACAAAGATTTAACTAGAAGTAATCCTAGCTTCATTTATAATGAAAAATGGCAACAATTTAAATGTTCAACAGGACGTTGGTATGTCTAACAATATACTCTTTAAAAAAATTGAAAGACATTTTTAATAATACAAGTTTTATGGTATACTACAAAAGTTATTATGAAATCCAGTGTCATTTATGCTTATATTGGCATAAATTATGTGGGTATTCAGAGATGTTTATACCAAAAACATTAGTGTGTGAAAGGATCTGTTGTAGCCACTGAGAATACAGCAGAGAACAAAACAGGCAAGGATCTTGCTCTGTTATTCTAGTGTTCCCATGTTGGGAGACAGATCATAAGCAAACACGTATTTCAATAATGATAATTCTACGAAGGGAGGATTTCAAGATAAGGGCATAGAGATTGATATTGCTGTTTTAGATATGTGAAGTCAGGGGAGGCATCTCTGAGGAAGTGATATTTAAGTAGTGTCTGAAATGAGATAGTAAGCCACATGCGATATGCTGGTGAAGAAGTGAGTCACATAGCTATCTAGAGAGCTGGTGTTCCAGAAGGAGGGAATTGTAAAGGCCAAGGCACGCTCAGTGGGCTTAATGTGTTCAGAGAATAGTCAGCCTTTGTGGTTATATTCAAGCAAAGAAAGGGTCAGATATACAAGACTCTTATAAATCCAAAGGGTGGACTTTGGATTCTGCTCTGAGTATATTAAGGTTTTTCAGAAAGGAGTGACAGAGTAGATGTATTTTGAGTCAGTCATTCTGGGAACTGTGTAGTGAAGATGCCTTGAGGTAGCAAGAGTCTACAAGACTATTACAGTAGTATGGTTAGAGATGATAGCAGTTTAAATACAAATGGTGAAAATGGTCATACTCTAGAAAACATTTTCAAGTAGAAATAACCAAAAATATTTATTGATGGATTGATGTGAAAGGAAAAGAGGAAACTGACTGCAAGATTTTGTTCCGAGTACATGTGTGAAAGAATATGTAAAGACTTCTTAAATGCAGACCCTTTAGATTTTAGCAGTGATTATCGTCAAGTTAAGGTGGATTTTAGTAATTTGCTTATTTATGTTTACTAAGGTTTACAAAATGAAAATCTATTTTAAATATATTGGCAGGTATAGAGCCTGATTATGTAAAAATCAAAGGAAATATAGAAAAATTAGTTACATGAAAGATTATAAGAACTAAAGTCACAGTAGTGGTTTAGAAAGTTATAAGATCTCATGTGTATAGCTCTAACAAAGAGGTCTGATAGTCTCAATGAATAGAGTAATTTTCTAAGAAAATTCAAATTATCAAAATTGCTTGGAAAAGTAGAAAACATGCTGAAATCAGTAATTTGGCAAGAAGGTAGAAAGAGGTTTCTTCTCAAATGTCAGTAGGAACTAGGGATAATTTTGTAATTGAATGGTTCCAATCCATCACGGAGCAGAAAATCTTCAGATTATATTCCATTCATTAAAAACTGCACATTTTAGATGCAAAACTGTGTAAGCATAGCATACACATACATAGGAGAAACTAGAGGCTAATTTTATTTGTACATATGGGTGTATTGATGAAAGCTGTCAGTTGTATGCTGCTGCTACTGCTAAGTCGCTTCAGATGTGTCCAACTCTGTGCAACCCCATAGATGGCAGCCCACCAGGCTCCCCCATCCCTGGGATTCTCCAGGCAAGAACACTGGAGTGGGTTGCCATTTCCTTCTCCAATGCATGAAAGAGAAAAGTGAAAGGGAAGTCGCTCAGTTGTGTCCGACTCTTCGCAACGCCATGGACTGCAGCCCACCAGGCTCCTCCATCCGTGGGGTTTTCTAGGCAAGAATACTGGAGTGGGTTCAGTTGTATACAAAAACTATTTTAGCCACTTTAAGCAGTAAGGTTTGGGGGTATTTGTGTAAAACAAATTTAGAGTTTTAAAATAACAGTGTGTTGTTATCTTTGTATAGTTCTACAGGTTCACTGAGCTTTGCCAGGTAGTTCCTGCTTGGATTTCTTACACATTGACAGTCAGATGTTGTTTAGGGTCACAGTCATCTGAAGTCTTTCAGTTCAGTTCAGTACAGTTCAGTCGCTCAGTTGTCTCCGACTCTTTGCGACCCCATGAATCGCAGCACGCCAGGCCTCCCTGTACATCACCATCTCCCGGAGTTCACTCAGACACACGTCCATCGAGTCCATGATGTCATCCAGCCATCTCATCCTCTGTCGTCCCTTTCTCCTCCTGCCCCCAATCCCTCCCAGCATCAGAGTCTTTTCCAATGAGTCAACTCTTCCCATGAGGTGGCCAAAGTACTGGAGCTTCAGCTTTAGCATCATTCCTTCCAAAGAAATCCCAGGGTTGATCTCCTTCAGAACGGACTGGTTGGATCTCCTTGCAGTCCAAGGGACTCTCAAGAGTCTTCTCCAACACCACAGTTCAAAAGCATCAATTCTTCGGTGCTCAGCCTTCTTCACAGTCCAACTCTCACATCCATACATGACCACAGGAAAAACGATAGCCTTGACTAGATAGACTTTAGTCGACAAAGTAATGTCTCTGCTTTTGAATATACTATCTAGATTGGTCATAACTTTTCTTCCAAGGAGTAAGCATCTTTTAATTTCATGGCTGCAGTCACCATCTGCAGTGATTTTGGAGCCCCCCCAAAGAAGTCTGACACTGTTTCTACTGTTTCCCCATCTATATCCCATGAAGTGATGGGACCAGATGCCATGATCTTTGTTTTCAGAATGTTGAGCTTTAAGCCAACTTTTTCACTCTCCTCTTTCACTTTCATCAAGAAGCTTTTTAGCTCCTCTTCACTTTCTGCCATAAGGGTGGTGTCATCTGCACATCTGAGGTTCTTGATATTTCTCCCAGCAATCTTGATTCCAGCTTGTGCTTCCTCCAGTCCAGCGTTTCTCATGGCGTACTCTGCATAGAAGTTAAATAAGCAGGGTGACAATATACAGCCTTGATGTAATCCTTTACCTATTTGGAACCAGTCTGTTGTTCCATGTCCAGTTCTAACTGTTGCTTCCTGACCTGCATACAGATTTCTCAAGAAGCAGGTTAGGTGGTCTGGTATTCCCATCTCTTTCAGAATTTTCCACAGTTTATTGTGATCCACACAGTCAAAGGCTTTGGCATAGTCAATAAAGCAGAAATAGATGTTTTTCTGGAACTCTCTTCCTTTTTCGATGATCCAGTGGATGTTGGCAATTTGATCTCTGGTTCCTCTGCCTTTTCAAAAACCAGCTTGAACATCAGGGAGTTCACAGTTCACGTATTGCTGAAGCCTGGCTTGGAGAAATTTGAGCATTACTTTACTAGCATGTGAGATGAGTGCAATTGTGCAGTAGTTTGAGCATTCTTTGGCATTGCCTTTCTTGTGGAATTGGAATGAAAACTGACCTTTTCCAGTCCTGTGGCCACTGCTGAGTTTTCCAAATTTGCTGGCATATTGAGTGAGGCACTTTCACAGCATCATCTTTCAGGATCTGAAACAGCTCAACTGGAATTCCATCACCTCCACTAGCTTTGTTCGTAGTGATGCTTCCTAAGGCCCACTTGACTTCACATTCCAAGATGTCTGGCTCTAGATTAATGATCACTTCATCATGATTATCTTGGTCGTGAAGATCTTTTTTGTACAGTTCTTCCATGTATTCTTGCCACCTCTTCTTAATATCTTCTGCTTCTGTTAGGTCCAGACCATTTCTGTCCTTTATCGAGCCCATATTTGCATGAAATGTCCCTTTGGTATCTCTAATTTTCTTGAAGAGATCTCTAGTCTTTCCCATTCTGTTATTTTCCTCTATTTCTTTGCATTAATCACTGAAGACGGCATTCTTATCTCTTCTTGCTATTCTTTGGAACTCTACATTCAGATGCTTATATCTTTCCTTTTCTCCTTTGCTTTTCGCCTCTCTTCTTTTCACAGCTATTTGTAAGGCCTCCCCAGAGGGCCATTTTGCTTTTTTGCATTTCTTTTCCATGGGGGTGGTCTTGATCCCTGTCTCCTGTACAGTGTCATGAACCTCATTCATAGTTCATCAGGCACTCCATCTATCAGATCTAGGCCCTTAAATCTATTTCTCACTTCTACTGTATAATCGTAAGGGATTTGATTTAGGTCATACCTGAACGGTCTAGCAGTTTTCCCTGATTTCTTCAATTTAATTCTGAATTTGGCAATAAGGAGTTCATGATCTGAGCCACAGTCAGCTCCTGGTCTTGTTTTTGTTGACTGAAGTCTTTACTGGACTGGAATTCTAAGATGGCTCACTGACATGGCTTGCAGGTGATGCAGTTTGTTGGCTGGGAATTCATGTGGGGCTGTCAATTGGAGGAGGCACCTACATGTGGTCTCTCTCTGTAGCTTGCATGGCACCTGGATTTTGAGAAAGAGTATAACATGAATAAAATATTCAGCGACTAAGGTGGTACCTTGTAAAGCTTCAGATGACATTCTCCAAAGTCATGCAACATCTTTACTCCATCCTGATGGTTACACAGGGTCAGCGCAGATTCTGTGTGGGAGGGGAGTACATAGGATACACATACCAGGAAGTGTAGGACTAACATCTTTGGAGGCTATTAATAGTAACTATAATAAATAACGGAATTGTTAATAGAACTGAAGAAATCAGATTCTATGTTGAATATCTAAAGTGTAGGAAAAAAGACCTGCATGCACACTGTGAAACTGTGCTGTAGCAGGAGCTGCTGATAAAATGAAGCAATTCAGAGATATTAATCCTCTTCTATACACTCCTACCTCCAACCCAAAGCTCCCTCTATCATAGTCTGAGCCAGAAAAATGAAAGTATCTCTCTCTGCCTTTCTTCACACATAATATTTTTATGAAAATAAAGACTTGCACAAATATATCAATTGGCTGAATCTAAATCAACCTCAGAAACATACCTTCAAAGGAATCTGAAGAATTTTTTTTTTTTTTTTTTTACTTTTCAGCTTCTCACATAGGAAAACATGCCAGAGAGATTGTGAATGGGTGTTGAAAAAGAAAATCTATAATACTGCTCAGAATACTTGTGAATAGTCAGTTAACTGGCAGAATGGTCATCTGTAAAAAAAAAAGAAAACTTTACAACCAAGGAATAAAGCAAGCTAATTGAACAAGAAAAAGAAACATAACTACCTCTTCACAGATGATAAAAAAGACACTAAAATTCAACAAAACCTCACAAAATTGGGAATGAAAGTTTCTTTCATGAACATGTTAGTCATTATGTTTTAAATTGAGACTTTTATTAAAGCATTTTCAGTATCTTGTGTAAGATTATGTTGTTTGTGGCATGTAGACTTGAACCTTTGCTGATTTCTAGTCAAGGTGTTATTGTGATATTAAACACAGCATTATTCTGTATACATGGAAAGTGAACTTCAGTTCTAGAATATGAAAGGTGATAAGAGTACTCTAAAAATCTGTTGCTTTTATTTTTGAATAAAGATTACAGATTTCCTCTGTTCTTGGTTCTTCAGTATTTTAATATTGCTTTGATCAAGACTATTCTATAATAAAGAATTTAAGATTAAAGGATGATAAAATAGTTTGGGATTTTAACATGTGTCTTGCTTTAATATTTAAAAATGTTATAACTTCTTTCTCTTTATAGGCTGTGATTATGGAGGAGTTTCTAATAATCATATACATTTAAGGATAGAATTACCAACTGAGTGTAAAGAAAATCCAGAACAGTTAATAAAGGTATATGTTGTTTGACTGAAAGTGCTCAATATTATATAGTTAGAAATTTTCCTTTTCATCTCATAGGATTTAAAGTTCACTATCTTAAAATTTTAATTATTTTAAGCAAATAATTGTTGGTTTTATTTTCTCTTCTGGCATAGAATATAAAGCAATGCAAATTACAGTCTTTAAAATATTAGAAATGGTGATTTGAGCCAGCAATACTTGGAAATTTAATGTAAATAAGACCAGCATAACTATATTGGATGGTATTTTTTACCTAAAAAATCCAAGGAAAACAATGAAATATACTCTAATATTGTTATGTTGCTTAAGAATGTAGTATGATTAGTGCAGTCTTTAAATACCCTGTAGAAACTTTAAATGTAGAATGTCTTTTTTTTTTTTTTAAGGTAAAATAAAAACATCTGTAAAGGAATGAGAGTAAAGGAAAGCCTAAGATTTTGGGGTAAAACTCCTGGAAATGTATTTCAGAGAAAGTCTCTTCCACAGGCTCAGCATCTTGTTCATTTTTCTTACTCTTTTTACATAACTCTAATTGTATGTAACTGTATTCTTGCTCTTTCGGAGAAGGCAATGGCAACCCACTCCAGTACTCTTGCCTGGAAGATCCCATGGGCGGAGGGGCCTGCCTGCTAGGCTGCGGTACATGGGGTCGCGAAGAGTCGGACACGACTGAGCGACTTCACTTTCACTTTTCACTTTCATGCACTGGAGAAGGAAATGGCAATCCACTCCAGTGTTCTTGCCTGGAGAATCCCAGGGACGGGGAAGCCTGGTGGGCTGCCGTCTGTGGGGTCGTACAGAGGTGGACACACCTGAAGCGCCTTAGCAGCAGCAGCAGCAGTATTCTTGCTCTTTATGAGGTTAGCAGAATTTGAGAATTACTTGTATGTATGTTTCTTACTCTATTTTTTGGTAGCGCTCAGTCCTGACATATTAATTTTGAATTATATTGCTACTTCATTGGAATAGATATCCTGTACCTTTTAAGCTGGAGCATGGTGGAAACCTAATTATGGAAAAATATAAATCAAAATTATAACGTATATATTTCAAGGTAAATTAGAAAAAGATTGTCTTTAAAACATATTGAATATATTAGCAATTTGTATATATGTGTAATTGCTACAGAAAGGAAATATAAAAAGATGTTGGGGGAAACAAATACTAATAGAAACATTTGGACATGAGTGTCAAGCAGGTTAATTTTGAATATTGTAAGAAAATATTAGAAAGTAATTAGAATTCTGAAATACATAAGGAGGGGAAAATACAATTTGCTTCCCTGAGAAAAGCATTTTTCTTCACCATAAAAGAATAATTATCAATATGCTATAGAATTGTATTTGAGAGCAATTTGAAGTAAATAATTTTCTAGATATGTGTGTGTAAATACTTAATACATTATTGAAATGACAACTTTACTCTCTGTTCTGTTTTTCTTTAATCATTGGTACTTTCTTTAACCTCTTAGATGTTATCTGAAATAGAAAAAGAAGAATTTCTAAGAAGTAAAACTCATCGTGGCAGTCCTGATTTGGTTCTGGAGTCTGATCTTTGTGATTTGCCGGTGGATGAACATGTTTTGCCAGGTGGATTAACTTGCTTGATGATACTTTTGATCATTTTAATGTGATTCACTTTAATTATCTAAAATCCTTAAACAGGTTTCTTTTGCCATTTAGAAGAAAATAGTCATGGTATTTGAAAAATACTGTACACTTACTATGGTTATTTAATTACATGTTTCATAGTTTTTTTTTTTTTTTTTTTATGACTCCTAAATTAACTTCATTGTGGCTCAGCTGGTAAAGAATCCATCTGCAATGCGGGAGACCTGGGTTTGATCCCTGGGTTGGGAAGATTCTCCTGGAGAAGGGAAAGGCTACCCACTCCAGGATTCTGGCCTACAGAATTCCATGGACTGTATAGTCCATGGGGTCACAAAGTGTCAGACATGACTGAGCGACCTGCACTTTCTATTTAACTTTATATAAGTATATTTGAAAATTTTCCACATGTAGAGCTGACTGCAATAGGTGTACCCAGACCTGCATTTTTTAAGTGTCTCTTAACCATATATATCTCTTACCACACACATGAATGTGTGCATGTGCACGCACACACAGATACACACACATAGTTTTCTGGAATAGTTTGACAAATTATATGATTTCCTTATTAACTGCAATGGAGTTTACATGTATTTTGTGCATTAGCATATTGTCGCTTTCACTTTGGAAATATATTGACATTATTTCTTTATTTTGAAATTACTTTTAAATTTTATATTGAATCAGCTTTGACTGGTTTGAATAAATTTTTTTCTCTTCATGATTACAGATGATGCTGAAATAAATTTTGGATACTGTGAAGTGGAAGAAAGATGTCGGCAGTCCTTTGAGGCTTGGCAAGACAAACAGAAAGAACTAGAAGACGAAGAGAAAGAAACTCTCAAAGTTCAGAGGGATAGAGAAGAAAAGCAGTTTCAAGAAGAAGAAGAAAAAAGACATTGTTGGATGAAACAATTTGAAGTTGAAAAGAAGAAATTAGAGAATATTCGGAAGGTAAGTTTTCTTGTTTTTATTTTTCGTTCTTTTTTTTTTTTTATTTTTTTGAATCAGGAACTCCTGAATAGTACTGATGTTTTGGATTTTGGTGTAGCTCGAGCTCCATTCTATGGGTTTT
Organism: Capra hircus; assembly: GCF_001704415.2. Taxonomy (NCBI): domain Eukaryota; kingdom Metazoa; phylum Chordata; class Mammalia; order Artiodactyla; family Bovidae; genus Capra; species Capra hircus. The sequence goes on from NC_030812.1 coordinate 14,544,009, forward strand.
AATTAGTCCTAATAATCAAAGCTGGAGAAGGCGATGGCACCCCACTCCAGTACTCTTGCCTGGAAAATCCCATGGATGGAGGAGCCTGGTAGGCTGCAGTCCATGGGGTTGCGAAGAGTCGGACACGACTGAGCGGCTTCACTTTCACTTTTCACTTTTCACTTTCATGCACTGGAGAAGGAAATGGCAACCCACTCCAGTGTTCTTGCCTGGAGAATCCCAGGGACAGGGGAGCCTGGTGAGCTGCCATCTATGGGGTCACACAGAGTTGGACATGACTGAAGTGACTTAGCAATAATCAAAGCAGCCCATTGGGGATTTACAGTATTAATATGGACCCCTTGCTTATTTTCCGTGAAATTCGTTGTAATTTCAGGTACTGCTTTGGATTTTGAGATCCCCCAGAGTCTATAAAGTTTCAAAGACTGTCCTAAAAAAGCTGACATTTACAACATAAATTGTTGCTTTTCTATGCCCTTCTAATCACAGAAAAAGGCAAGAGAATTTTCTCCATCACAAAATGTCCTTACTATGTAGCCTAATATCTAGCAATTATGTAAGACATATTTGGTTAAAGTGGTTCGGGCATGTAGGTAATAGTTGTGCTCCATTCCCATGAATGAGCTAATTTCTGGGACTAGAACATTTTTGGCATAATGGAGTTTTGTGTTGTTTTCCTTTCTGTTTTCTCCCAGCTGCTCCTCAGGTGGTCCACATCCTCAGGCCATGGTAGTGGTATCTGGAGAAACTGGTGGATTTTTGGGACTCACTTGTGGACCATCAGGATCCTTAGACTGTATGGGTAACAGGCAGGACTTACATCTGTTTTGCATTACTAAAGTTAGCTTATGTATTACTCCCAACTTACTAGTTTTGAGTCTTCCATGTACAGAACATTAGCATGTCATCACATAGGTAGTTCAGGGTATCCTAGCCTCCCATGTTGAGTACATTGCATTTCTGAATTATGTAGAAAGTAAATACATTAAAAACAATGATAATATTGCAGAACCAGCTTGTCCATGCCTTTTACTAATAGTAAGCTACAAATCTTTAGCTTCCTTTTAGTTAATATTTTCCTTTCCACAGACTAGTCATTTTCAAAAGTCAGAAGCTATTTTTTTTCCCATTCCAGAATTGAAGTTAACACAATGTAGATTATTGGAGTAGTGTTTCCTGGCTTGTGGCAAAATGTATCACTGCTATTGATTGTTAGTGATATTTTCTAAAAAACAGCTGATTTTAAAATTATGTTTTCATTGCCATTTTTAGTTTGTTTTGTAACACAAATTTACTGACTACTTCAAGGGCAAAACTTTCAGCTATTCACTTGATGTTACAAAAGAAATTTAATGCCAGGGCCTTACCCTTAAAAATTATAACTTAGTTTTTGAAAGCAATTTGTACTTTATCATAAATTTATGATTTAAAAATATATATGACATTAGTAGATTAATGTGGAGAAGGCAATGGCAACCCACTCCAGTACTCTTGCCTGGAAAATACCATGGACAGAGGAGCCTGGTGGGCTTCAGTCCATGGGGTCTCTAAGGGTCAGACAGGACTGAGCGAATTCACTTTCACGTTTCACTTTCATGCATTGGAGAAGGAAATGGCAACCCACTCCAGTGTTCTTGCCTGGAGAATCCCAGGGACGGGGGAACCTGGTGGGCTGCCATCTACGGGGTCGCACAGAGTCGGACACGACTGAAGTGACTTAGCAACAGCAGCAGCAGTAGATTAATGAGTTTCTAAATGTGTGCTTCCTTTTACCTTGGAGCTTCAAAGTTTTCCACTGGGACCATTCCATAATTTTATAATGATGGCTTCTAAGTAGATAATTTACGTACTCGGTAATTCTCACCTGTGTCTTTGCTAGCTTCTTCTTCCATTTCTAAAACTGCTATTATAAATTTCTTTCCTTAAGAGTTCTACCCAACTCCCTCTTCATTATTAGTAAACGATCACATTTTTGCCTCAATTATGAACTTCTTTTTCTTTCTAATCTGACACCTGCTAACTGCTAAGCTTCTTCAGTCGTGTCCGACTGTGCAACCCCATAGACGGCAGCCTACCAGGCTCCTCCGTCCCTGGGATTCTCCAGGCAAGAATACTGGAGTGGGTTGCCATGTCCTTCCCCAATCCCGCATCTAGTTAACATTAATTTTTGTGGTCGCCTTTTCAACTTTATTTTTTGCCTTTGTTCTTATCTCCGTAGGAGAGCGTCTACCAAAGGCCAACTTTGCATTCTTTGCTCTATATTCTACCATTTTCCAGTTTACCTTTACTTTTTCCTGTATGTTAAAATGCTCCTACGACGTCCTCCTTTCTTATTGCTTATACTCACGTTCAATTTTCTCGTGTCCTAGAAACAAAACAAAACAGAAAACTCAGATCACTGTTGTTTAAATATCTTTCTTTAGCTGCTCTTTAGCTTTGCTTATCATAGACAGGCTTCTTAAGGAGTAGTTATTTGTGCTCAATCCATTTCCTCATCTTTCATTCAAATCTAAACCTTCTAGGTGCCTTCCACCTCCATCCTAGTGAATTAAATTGCTTTTAACAAAACCAAAGCGAAACAAAATGTTGGCTTCTAAGCTGACTTTGATAAAAATACAATGATTTCTAGAACCATACTCACAGGTTCTAGTGAAGTTGCTCAGTCGTGTCCAGCTCTTTGCAACCACATGGACTGTAGCCTATTAGGGTTCCTCCATCCATGGGATTTTCCAGGCAAGAGTACTGGAGTGGGTTGCCATTTCCTTCTCCAAAGGATCTTCTCAACCCAGGGATCGAACCCGGGTCTCCCACATTGCAGGAAGATGCTCTACTATCTGAGCCACCAGTCAGGATTTATTTTTGCCTCTTTTCCTTTTTATGCCAGTATAAATCTGTTGACCATTTCATTTTCCCTTCACTTCTGTGGGACCACACTACCTTGATTGTCTTCTTACATGTTTATCCATTTTTCCTTGGTATCTGTTTTTAGGTTAATTTTTTTCTCCTTCTCCCTGAATGTGTCCTACCCTGGATTCCATCTTTTGCTCTTTCTTTTCTTATCCCATGCATTTTCTCTCAAGATAGTCTCAAACACAGCAATGGCTGTTCAGAACCAAATCTATAGTTATAAAATAAAGTGAACTACATAACTGTTCCATACTCAGAACTTAATGGATGTAAAACTGAATACATTGTCTTTCTGAGTCGTGCTCTTCCTCTGGTATTCATTAGTCATTATTTTGATGAGCTATGCTCTCATCTTAGACTAAGCTAAAAAGTTGAGTACCATTTCTGACTCTTCTCTCTCTTTTATGGTCCTGTCCTTGTAATAGTTCATTATACACTGTCTCATCCATATGTCAACTGCTGCCCCATAGTTCAGGATGTCCTAATGTCTAGCTTGGAATATTTACTATACTCTCTAATTGACCTTCCTACTTTTGGTCTTGTATTCTGGAAACTCATGCACAGTAATGCAGTCAGAAGGATAATTATTTTCCAAAAAAATGTTATTTCCATGCTTAAATGTCAGTAAAATTTCCCACAGCTCATATGAGATAATTTCCAAAGAGCTTTTCCCACTTGCTTTGATTCAGTCAGTGGGCAGTTGGTGGCAGTTTCATATTTGCATCGTGTTTGCCTCTCTTCTGACTCCTGTGACCTCATCTGTAGGAGGCCCTTGCTGATTCTGTCATGGACTTCTCTAATACCTACTTCACTGATCCCCTTAGTGTTTCCTTGCCTTACTTTCTTATTAAGTGTGGTGGATTAGTTGTTAAGTCATGTCCAACTCTTGCGACCCTGTAGACTGTAGCCTGCCAGGCTCCTCTGTCCATGGGATTATCCAGGAAAGAATATTGGAGTGGGTTGCCATTTCCTTCTCCAGGGAATCTTCCTACCCAGGGATCGAACCCAGGTCTCCTGCATTGCAGGCATATTCTTTACTGACTGCTATCAAATGTAACTTAACAATTTTCCTAAAACTGGTAATCATTTTCCTAGTTCAAAAACTTTTTAATAAATGCCTCAGATGTTTACTTAATCTCTTAAAAGCTGAGTCATTTCAAAAACAATCTTTTGTATGAACCTTTCATAATCCTCTAATTATTACATCTCTTCCTACCGTAATCCTTATAGTTCTTATCTTGTGATTAACTTATTCTGTTAAATTTGGGGTAATGTGTGAACATATGGCAGCATTTTAGAATTACTAAAGGTAAAGTTTTTGAGGAAGGGGATTATATTTTACTGATTTTTGTTTATTTTTCAGAGCCTTAACAAAATAGATGCTAGTAATGAATTAATGAAACAAAACAATTTTACATTTACCCTCTGAGGTGATTTATTATGTGAATTAAATGAAATAGTGTGGAGAGAAAAAAAAACCTGTAATGCAAAACCCATCTTAACATACATTGTCATTTGTAATTTTTGCATTATCCAGGAATATTTCTAGCTAGTACATTTTATTATGTAAATAAATATACTCAAATTAATACAACAGCTTTCCAAGATTACAGATATCTTCATGTGCTAATGGGAAACCTAGATATCATTTTATGATATTTTAAGTTGAGATTAAATTTGTTATTCCAGTACTAATAATTGGGGGCCATTGGGTGAGTTATTATCTTTAACCATTGTTTACTAATATATGTTGTAAGAGCCACACAAAATAAACATAATATTTTTGACATGTGAATATCATATTTCAATATTATCATTTGTTCAGCAAGAACAGGACAAGATGAATGATGAACTTCATAAAGAGGAGAAAATATGGAAGGAGAGATTTAAACAGCATGAGGTATGTATTTATTGTTTGTAAGCAGCACGATAATCATTCTCCATTTGAAACAAATTGCTATGCTTGGACTGAATATTTTAAAATAATATTGCCTAGTTGGTATAGGATTTAATTTACTCAAGTTTTAAAAATACTTAGTCACTGGAAACTCTCCTTGAAATGAAATATCCTGACACAGAAGGTAAACTGGTTCAATTAGTGAATATGTCTATGTAAAACTGTAAATGTAAAATTTCTTCTAAGGTTTGAGGAAACATACTGTTATGTATGAGGAAACATACCGTTATTTCATTATGATTGAGGATTGTTATGAAAAGTTACTGCATTTCTGTAATGCAACTAATTGAATGTGTTAAGTATCCCTTTAAGTTTAGCATGACATGTTTATTAATTTTTAACTAATTTACACTGCAGTTTTTATATAAGATTAAGTAATTGCAAGTAAAAAGTAGGTAAAATTTCCCATAATTCTGTAATGTAGTTACAAATATTACCTTTCTTTGTATTTTTCCAAGTCTTTTTTATAGTTTATATAAACATATTCCTGGAAAAGTAGGCATATCCTATCCATCTTTAAGTAAAAAAGTTGGTAAAGCATGTGAAGACACAGATTCAATTGAATGACAAGAAAAAAAAGACAATAGTGATTCACAGGTAATCCAAACGTTGGAGTTAGGAGAGCCATGAAATTCCCATAATTTTTATGCAGTAGCAAAATAGATAGGAGATATGAAAAGAAATTAGAATCTTTAATGTAATATTAAGTATATATTCTTCCCCTGGAGGAGGGCTTGGCAGCTCTCGCTAGTATTCGCTGGAGAAATCCATGGGCCAAGGAGCCTGGCAGGCTACAGTCTATAGGGTCACAAAGAGTTGGGCACAACTGAAGCAACTTAGCACAATATAGCAGCACAAAGTATATATTCTAGACTTGAATAGTTCAGTGTGAAAAAGTAAAATTTCAGTGGATAAGTTTAACATTAGTTTTGACAAAACAGATGAGAACATTATTGAAGCTAAAGAAAAGTCAACAGAAAATGCCCAAATATAAGCACAGAGAGGACAAAAATGGGAAAAACAGAAAAGAGAACAAGAAATATGTGATACATAATGAAAATATTAAAAATGTGTATAAAATAATAATCTGGAAGGAAAGGAGAGAATGGGGCAGAACCTATGGGTAAAGAAGTAATAGTTGAAATGGTTTCAAATTGTTTTAGAAAATTCAACTTGAACATGAGTAAAGATCTCCAAGTTGAATCCATACAAAGAAAATCACACCTTGGGATCGAATAGTATAACTATTAAAATTCGAAATAAGGAGGGGAAATCTTAAAATCAGTCAAGGAAAAGGTGCATTACCTAAGAAGGAGCAACAGTAGACTGGCAGCTGATGTCCCTCCTTGCATGAAATGATGGGAAGACGACGACAGAAAAAAAACAGAAGTGCCAAGTGTTAAGGGTTCCTTTGATCACTGTTTTCCCATCAGTCGCTTAGCTGTGTCCAGCTCTTTGTGACCCCCTGGACTGCAGCACGCAAGGCTTCCCTATCCTTTACTATCTCTGAGTTTGCTCAAACTCGTGTCCATTGAGTCAATGATGCCATCCAACCATCTCATCCTCACTTGCTCCCTTCTCCTCCTGCCCTCAATCTTTCCCAGCATCAGGGTCTTTTCCAGTGAGCCAGCTCTTCATGTCAGGTGGCCAAAGTATTGGAGCCTCGGCCTCAGCATCAGTCCTTATTTAGGGTTGATTTCCTTTAGGATGGACTGGTTTGATCTCCTTGCTCTTGCTGATTAGTGTTCTTTGAATCCTCAGTCTTCCTCTGCTTTCTGGACTCAGTTCTCCTTTCTTGGAGTATACAGCTAAACACTCGTCAAAAGTATACTTTTGGACAGGAAATTGAAAATGTTTTTATTTTGCTTTTAAAACTGACTGATTAGTTTTCTTGGATGCAGAATGAAGGTTTATTACAATTTGGTTTTAACAATTTAAAGATATAACTCCATTACATGTTTATTTTTGCACACGCCATCTCTGGGCTTCCTCTGTGGCTCAGCTGGTAAAGAATCCACCTGCAATGTGGGAGACCTGGGTTCAATCCTGGGTTGGGCAGATCCCCTGGAGGAGGCCTTGGCAATCCACTCCAGTATTCTTACCTGGAGAATCCTCAAGCACAGAGGAACCTGGCAGGTTACAGTCCATAGCGTCTCAAGAGTCAGACATGACTGAGCGACTAAGCACACACAAAGCGCATGCTGTCTTTGATTGCAAATCTGATGCTCATTTACTAAGTTCTTTTGAAGCTTTAAGATTTTTCACTTTTTGCATTCATCCACACATATTTGCTGGTTTTCTACTGTGTGCCAGGTGGGTACCTCTCTGTGAGGACTCAGGATACAGCAGTGAATAAAACAGAAATAATCCTTGCCTTCATAGAGCTTATATTCCTTAGTGTTCTGAAATATTGTTAGTGTTTACTATATGAGCCATCATTTTGTGTATGTGTGTGTGTGTGTGCGCGAAATTGACTCATCTGAAGGCCTTTGTTTTTGGTTTAGAAAATATTTTTCTATGATTCTCTTCTCTTCAGTGTTTCTCAGTTTTTTATTTTGGAACTCCTGTTAATCATATGTTGAAGTTTCTGTGTTGATTGCCTTTACACCTGAACTTCATATATTTCATAACTTGGTGTTTTGTATATTGTTTTGGGAAACATCTAATTTTGATTTTTTTTAAATGGAGACAAGTCTTTATTAAGTAACTTTTAATATCATAAAAATAAAACTCTTTTAATTCTCTATACAGCAAATATATAATATCAGTGCTTTGGCCATCTTAAGTTAAAAGCCCCTTATCATAAAATATATGGTTTTAAACTTTACTCAAATAGAATTTATAATCCCTTATGACTTCCCTATATATACATAACAAAAGAGTGTAGTAAAATTAGCAAATACTAAACTATATTGATCATTTATCATTCTTAGTTTGTGGTTTTTAGAAACAATACACGCACCTAATATATGTTGATTCCTTGGCTTATTAGTTGCAGTGTACAATGCAACGAAATACAAAATATATGCTTGGTGAACATTCTTTTGTTTCTATAAGACGGCAGCCAAAGATTAGGTTTCAATACTGACATTTAACTATTCTACAAGCAATTAGCATTACATCATAATATGCCATCAAGGCAATTTTTTATACTGAAAACATCAAAATAAAAACCGTTATTTGTAAACTTTTATATGAAATGTAACTCTTCAAGTGGAAATAAAAACTAAAATGTGTCTATTTACTATTCAATACACATAGGATTTCAATTTTTGTTATAGGCATTTATTTGTTCAACCATTTTATCTTGATTTTTGTTTGTTTGAGTGAGTCATATGTTTTTATTTGGGCACTTGCATTTCATTTTTTATATGAGATTCTTATTTAAACATTTTTTCTTAAAAATATCTTAAGCTTTTACTTAAATAGTTCTCTCAGAAATCGGACCTTCCTTTTGCTTATTGAAGCATTTTTGTCACTGCACATCATTTGTGTTAGTTTTTCTAAATATTTGCCCAATTTTGTGGATCTGTTTACTTTTGTTTTAGGTGTTTAGTGACAATGATATTCTCACCCAACTCTGGATTACCTCTCTTAGTGCGTTATGGGCTTATCAGCTCTCCTAATAGACAGGATAAGATATATAACTAGACTTAGGTGTATCTCCTGCCTCACCTTCCTTATACTATAACTTACAAAATCATCCCCTGTCTCTGCAGTCCCTGTGCTGCCAGCTCTAGGTGTCTCTTTTATCAGAACACCCATCTTATAAACCTTGAAGTCCTTTTCTCCTACACAAATTTTCGATTTTAGCTTTTCTTGCCTTTTCTCTGTGTCATTCTGACTGCATATGCTTTCTATCATCAAAGAATTCCTCAATTCCCCAATTTCAAGTACAGTCATAATATTAGAGTATCAGCTTACTAAATTGATAGAAGCTCCTAAATATTTTTTAAAAATCAATATGCCCTTTTAAATAAATTACTTTAGTTCTTCTAAGTAAGTTTTCTATTGATTTTATTATGATTTCAGTTTCAGTATTTGTTTTAATCTATATTTCATATGATACTTTAGTAATATTTCACATTTAGCTTATGCTGACTACTATATATCTTACTTTATTTTAGGAATTTATTAGAAACTTACATTTACAAATGGAAGAAGAAAGAACAAAATTTAAAGACCTTCAGGAAAAAGAAAAAATGCGTTTGTCAAAACTGCAGCATAATGCAGCTGTAAAAATTCAAGCTAAATATAAAGCATTTGTGGCCTACCAAAAATATGGCCCAATCATAAAGGAACAAATAGAAAGTAAGAAAAAGAAAGCACAAGAGTGGAAGGAAAAGGAAGCAAAAATACGACAGATAGAAGAAGAAAAACGGAAAAGACTAGAGGAGAAACAAAGAAGAGAAGAAGAGATAGAAAAGCAGATGCAAGAGGGAAGGAAAAGGAGAGAAGAAGAATATATAGGAAAAAAGAACATCCTGAGACAAGAAAGGGAGCAGCTACTAAAGATGGAAAAATTGATATTGGGAGAAGCTACAAGAAAACAGCTGATAATAAGTAGAGCATTAAAGAAGGGAGAATATAATGCCAAACGTTTATCTACTGAGGATACATCAAAGAATAAGGATGCTGGAGCCAAAAGGCTAGGGGATGGAAAGTTAAAAATGTGGGAAGATGCTTCCCCTTGGTTAGCTGAAGAGTCAGATAAGAGAAAAAATGTAGATAGAGAGCTTGTATTGAAAGAATCAGTACAAGTGCAATTAAAAGAATCTATGTCAAGCCAAGCAATTTTGGCTGTATTTAAAGTGGAAGAAAAAAATGAAAACCTAGCAGTACAATGTTCAGAAGAATTGGTCAAGCAAAAAAGGAATTATGAAAACAGAGATCAAAAAAATCAATTGGAAAACCTGCATCTAAAAGAAAATGTCAAAGAACAGTTTCAGTTGCAAGAATTACAGTCTCAAGTACAAAAAGAGGAAATCTTGAAACCTTCCATAAATGAGACTATGAGACAAGAAACCCAAATAATATTAGGAAATAATCAAGAAATTGATGAAGTAAAAGACAATGAATCACAGAAAACAATTGATGATAACCAACATAATAAGATGCAAAAAGTAGAAAAAAAAATATCAGGACAGTTAGGAACATTATATGAAGAAAATAACATAAAGGAAATTTTGGTGATACCAATGAAACAAAAACCAGTACCACTGAAATTAGAAAAATCTGAAGATAGAGGGGAAAATACATTACTACAAGAAGAAGAAATTGATTTAAAATCTAAAGAAGCAGAGGAGAACCCAAAAGGCAGTGCTCTGAACAGTGACTTGGTTTTTAACACTAATGATGCTGTAATCAATGTAGAAGGCAAAATAAACAAGCAAAATTATATTGTAGATGCTCCTTGTGAAGATTTGGGTGGCTATAATGCAAAGAACTATTTGGTTTTTAAAGAAGTAAACTCTCTTAAGTCTCAGATTCAAGAAATTCCAGAAGAATGTCATGAAAACACAGCTGAATGTGAAAATACAGTGGCCTGCTCTATAGAGCCAACACTTCTATCTTCTATTGAAGAAAAGAGGCTAGCTTGGATAACATCATTTAAACCCTGGTGTGAAATTTTCAAGCAAAATCAACAGAAGAAAATTGTTAGAAGAAGGAGACTTATAAAATGCCCAGTCAACACGATGCCCCCTTTGAATACACTAGAAATTCTTCGATGTGGCCCTTGGGATACTTTACAGCAGGTATTTTATAATACTTTTTACATACTGAATTTTAATTGGTTCTCTAAAATGTAACTTCAAAAATCTTTATATGAGGTAAATTTTATTTTTAATTGAAGTATAGTTGATGTACAAAAGGTTACAGGTGTACAATATAGTAATTCATAATTTTTAAAGGTTATACTCCATTTATGGTTATTATATATATTGGCTATATTCCCTGTATTGTACAACATATCCTTGTAGCTTACTGACTTACTTACTCCCCCCTTTCCTCTCCCCACTGGTAACCACTAATATGTTCTTTGTTTCTCAGAGTCGTCTTTTTTTTTTAATCTAAGAATTTTCTCAGTCAATGGAGTTACTAATGAAATACTTATCCTATTTGAGATGAGTTGTACTTAAAAGATCTCCTCGATTAAAATTATTCAGTGCATCGTCTTTAGTGAGGCACTATGAAGAGCTTTGATTTATATCTTGAAACCTATTTTCGAGGGGCCTATAGCATTATTAGGCTTCTAACAATGGAGTCATCTGGGAAAGTAGAGTTGAATCAGAGTAGAAAAATTGTAGCTTGATACTCAGCTTGGAGCTAGTTTGTTTTAGTCCTGGACCACAGCACCACCTAGTGGCTCCTTCTGTAATTTAGTCACGCGCTATATAAAGGTGGTTCATGGCTCCTCCGTCCATGGGATTCTCCAGGCAAGAGTACTAGAGTGGGTTGCCATTTCCTTCTCCAGGAAGAATACTGGAGTGGGTTGCCATTTCCTTCTCCAGGGGATCTTCCCGACCAAGGGATCGAACCCAGGTCTCCCACATTTCAGGCAGACGCTTTAACCTCTGAGCCACCAGGGAAGCCCAAAATTTAAAGTAGCTGTCACCAAATGCTGCTAATTTACTATGCTTATTAAAACATAGTTTCAGAAAAACAGGAAAGAATATTAAATACTAGAAGGGATTTAAGATTAAAGATTTAAGATTAAAATACACATGTTTAGGCCTTAAGCTCAAAATATAAAGTTTATTTGATTTCTTGATATAGACAAGATACCGAGAAAAGGAAACATTAATGTTAATGTGTATACATTGTTTTATTCATTCACTCAGCGAATGTTCATCTATCCCATATGATCAAGTCCATATTTATCGTTAGATTAAAGGGACAGAAACAAACCCGTCTTTGCCCTTATGCTTCTGACTTTGGTAGGCAAAAAGGCATTAAACAAATAAATACGTTACTGTGGACTTTTATTTTTAATATATCAAATGAGATCAGGGTTCTCATTTTCTTTCTGCCATTTACTGGCTGTGTCACCTTGCACTGGGTCACCTTGCTCTTTCTGAGCCTCAGTTTTGTCTTCTGTAAACTGGGAAGAGAAATACCTACTTTGTAGGATTGTTGCATTTTCAAAGACTGTATGTGAAGAATTTCATATACAGTCTTGGGCTTGTAATGTATATAATAGTCATTGTCAAATGTGGTCTCAAATATCTGAAGAGAATGGCAATGGACTTCTGATTAGCCTATTTCATCAAATAAGTTAGAACGTTGAAAATGCTGAATCATCTACTATATGGAATAGTACTCCAGAAGGATATGACTGAAGAGCTGGGATTACTGACAACTAACATTTTTTTTTTCCCCTAGCAGAATGCTTTAACTAATTCATTTTTCTTTTGAGTATTTTGCTACTAATGGTAACTAGCCTTAAATAACAACTGGAAAAAAAAGAGTATAGCTTAAGGACTTTTTTCTATGGCTTTATAGTACGGCATGAATGATGATAACATTTTAGGGGCTGATTAACTTTTAGGTCAGAATGTCTCACTTCATTCAAGGAAGACTGTAATTAAGTGGTGTTGTGATGCTGCATGACTTAGTTGAAGTTATGTTCTCATTCATTTAAGCCACTAATCAAACCTCAGATTCAGTCTCTTTGCAGCTGATTTTTTTAAACAAAATTATTTCTCCAGGTTGGATAGATTTGAGATTGTGGCATAATCACGAATTTGTTAACACAAAGCATAACACTCATTGCTTCTGTTACTTTGGCAATTACAGTTTGCCATAGATGAGTGACACTGCTTGGGTTGAATTTCTCAAGTGTAATTGAGAGTGAACCCTATAAAAACATATGTGGCTCTTTTAGGTCATTTTATTTATCAAAACTATCAAGGATTTGGGGGAAATATAGATGATTAAGTAGAAAACTAATTTGTGATATTTTATCAAGATGTAATGAATGAGTCTTAGATTGCTTGGTTGGTAAGGAATTTGCCTGCAATCCAGGAGACCCTGGTTCAGTTCCTGGGTTGGGAAGATCCTCTGGAGAAGGGCAAGTCTACCCACTCCAATATTCTGGCTTGGAGAATTCCATGGACTGTTTTGGGCTTCCCTTGTAGCTCAGCTGGTAAAGAATCTGCCCGCAATGCTGGAGACTTGGGTTCGATCCCTGAGTTGAGAAGATCCCCTGGAGAAAGGAAGAGCTACCCGCTCCAGTATTCTGGCCTGGAGAATTCCATGGACTGTACAGTCCGTGGGGTCGCAAAGAGTCGGACACGACTGAGCGACTTCCACTAGGTTCTATGAGTCAGTTCATTTTTAAGTCATGAGAGACCGAAAATATTAGTTTTCCAAATATTTTTATAGTACCCTTTGGTAATATGGGAACACAACTATGAATGTTATAAATATTTTAGTTTTGCCACAGGGCTAAGCTAATGCATTTGTTGAGTTATTTGAGAAGCACTTAGTGACTATTCACTATGCCCCAGTTGCTCTTTTATCAGGCTGATCATACGCTGATGAACACCTATGAGCATTAATTCTATATTGACCTTAATTTTTAGAGCATAAAACAGTTTTACTTGTGTCATTATTTTCATGCATGTATCAAAATGATTGGACTTCCCATGTGGCTCAGTGATAAAGAACCTGCCTGCCAATGCAGGAGATGTGGTTTCAATCCCTGGGTCAGGAAGATCCCAGGGAGGAGGAAATGGCAACCCACTTCAGTTTTAATTTTCTTGCCTGGGAAATCCCTTGGACAGAGGAGCCTGGGGGGCTACAGTCCATGGAGGTCACAAATAGTCAGACATGACTTAGCAACTAAATTAATGACAATCAAAATTATTAGTGTAAAAGTTTATTTGATCTCATATGTTTGGGAAAATCTAGAGTGCAACAGAAAATAAATTGCTGTATCATGAGGAAATTTTAAAATTTAACTTATTTTTGGCACTGGGTCTTTGTTGCTGCACATGGGCTTTTCTCTGGTTGCAGCGAGAAGGGGCTGCTCTCTGGTTGTTCACACGCCTCTGGTTGTGGTGGCTTCTCTTGTTTTGGAGCTTGGTCTCTAGGTGCACATGCTTAGGTAGTTGTGGTGTGTGGGCTCAGTAGTTGCCACTTATGGGGCTTAGTTGCCCCATGGCATGTGGGATCTTCCTGGCCCAGGGATTGAACCAGTATCCCCTGCATTGCAGGGTGGATTCTGAACCAGTGGACCACCAGGGAAGTCCCAGGAAATTTTTAAATGTTCAGTACAAGGGAGGAAGAAACACCAAGAAATACTGCATGTTCAAAAGTAGACACCATTGACAAGTATACTGCAGCAGCTGTCACTCCTATACTACAATTAGAGAGGTTGCTACATTATAACTAGAACTTAAGTGTGTTTATATGCTTGTAAAGTAATGTGCAAAATCCTTCAAGCTAGGCTTCAACGGTATGTGAACCGAGAACTTCCAGATGTTCAAGCTGGGTTTACAAAAGGCAGACGGACCAGAGATCAAATTGCCTAAATGTTGGATCATAGAAAAAGCAAGGGAACTCCAGGAAAACATCTACTTCTGCTTCACTGACTATGCGAAAGCCTTCGACTACGTGGACCACAACAAACTGAAAAATTCTTCAAGAGATGGGAATACCAGGCCCCCTTACCTGCCTCCTGAGAAATCTGTGGGCAGGTCAAGAAGCAACAGTTAGAACTGGACATGAATAACAGACTGGTTTGAAATTGGGAAAGGAATACATCAAGGCTGTATATTTCACCCTGCTTATTTAACTTCTATGCACATCATGCACAATGCCGAGCTGGTTGAAGCACAAGCTGGAATCAAGATTGCTGGGAGAAATGTCAATAACCTCAGATATACAGATGACACCACCCTTATGGAAATGGCAACCCATTCCAGTATTCTTGCCTGGAAAATTCCATGGACAGAGGAGCCTGTGGGCTATAGTCCATGGGGTTGCAAAGAGTCGGACACGACTGAGCAACTGACTTAATTGACTTAACCATCCTTATAGCAGGAAGTGAAGAGGAACTAAAGAGCCTCTTAATGAAGGTGGAAGAGGAGAGTGAAAAAGCTGACTTAAAACTCAACATTCAAAAAACTAAGATAATGCCATCCAGTCCCATCACTTCATGGCAAATAGATGGGGAAACAATGGAAGCAGTGACAGACTTTATTTTCTTGGACTCCAAAATTACTGCTGATGGTGACTGCAGCCATGAAATTAAAAGACATTTGCCCCTTGGAAGAAAAGCTATGACAAATCTAGACTCTCATGCTGCTGCTGCTATAGACTATATTAAAAAGCAGACTCATCACTCTGCTGACAAAGGTCCATCTAGTCAAAGCTATGGTTTTTCCAGTAGTTATGTATGGATGTGAGAGTTGGACCACAAAGAAAGCTGAGCACTGAAGAATTGATGCTTTTGAGCTGCGGTGTTGGAGAAGACTCTTGAACTACAAGGAGATCAAATCAGTCAATCCTAAAGGAAATCAGTCCTGATCATTGGAAGGACTGATGCTGAAGCTGAAACTCCAATATTTTGGCCACCTGATGTGAAGAGCCATCTAATTGGAAAAGACCCTGATGCTGGGAAAGATTGAAGGCAGGAGGAGAAGGGGACGACAGAGGATGAGATTGCTGGATGGCATCACTGACTCAATGGAGATGAGTTTGAGCAAATTCTGGGATATACTGAAGGACAGGGCAGCCTGGTGTGCCGCAGTCCATGGGCTTGCAGAGTTGGACACAACCAAGCAATTGAACAATACTAACAAAGCAGTATATTATTAAATTGGGCAGGAGAATATAAATGGTAGAGTAGCATTTGTTACTATAAAGCTTCAGCTGTAGGGTTTTCAGTTTTTAAATGTTCGATTCTAGTTTGTTTAGTTTTTTATTGTAGAATTAGTTTCTAATTTTAGAATTTATAGTATCTCCTTTGGACAAGTCATAGGGACATTACGCAGCAGTTATCCTGACACGTGTAGGTAAATATGTTTCTTTCTGAAAAGTTATAAAAAATAAATTCATTTCAAAAATTGTTTTAGATTATTGGTAATTGAGAAATTCCTAAAATCATTTTGAAACTAGAAAATTCATTCACCAAAAGTTTAAAAAATACCAGATATTGCTTTTGCTACTTAAAGTAAGGGGTAGACTAATCCCTTTGTTCTGTTTCCATGAATGTATGATCTTCCCATTCATTTACACAGATATGTAAATGTAAAACTTTATCACACAGGAGATATTCCACATGAAGAGGAGTTACACGCTTAAGAATTTTATGCTTTCCCCAGCTTTTTTTGAAGTAATAATGCGTTCAGTTTCAATAAAACACTTTTAAAATTTCTTTTGCATGTGTTATACCCTAGTATATATGCTAGTATACAGTATAAAGCTAATAATTTTTAAATTGTTATTCAGTGCACAGGAAATATGGCCTTAGGACTTCTAATGTGGCAATATGAAAGTATTCTTACTATAAAGCAGTTTAGTTTATATACTTATTTCAGTGCATAGACTCAATTATAGTGAAGAAGCAACATATTGTTACATTATTACTGTGCCAAGTTTACTTAGGTGAGAGATCCTGAGTTTAATTCATGGAATGCTTTTCAGTAATCTCAAAATAGTTATATCTGATATATTCTTATAGAACTATAAGTATATTCCTTAATATACCTACCATAAGGATCAATACATTCTTTGATGTTGAATTTTCTTTATTTGAAAAGACTTAAAAAGAGAAAAATTCCTTAGGATAAAAGCTTTATGAAGTAGTGAGTGCACGGTAACATCTCAATAATGGGAAATGTTATAAATGTATGATAAGTATTCATGACTTGTTACACTGCAGATTCTATATGATCTGGGTATATACATTATTCAATAGTAAAGGGTGATTCATACTTTTATAACACAGAAACATAATAGAATGTTGTTCTTATTGCATGGTTCAGTTATTTTTGCCTGTTTTGACTTATTACAGGTTTTATAATATCTCTTCTCAGTTAAACTTGTCTCATTTTTAGAAGAGAGCTGAGCTATTCTAGTTGAAGCATGGCAGTTTGGTTATAAAATCTGTTCCTGATCTGGTATGGCTTCTGATACCATGTAGATATCCCAAAGTGAAAGTGAAGTCGCTCACTCGTGTCCGACTCTTCGCAACCCCATGGACTGTAGCCTACCAGGCTTCTTTGTCCATGGGATTTTCCAGGCAAGAGTACTGGAGTGGGTTGCCATTTCCTTCTCCAGGGGATCTTCCCAACCCAGGGATCAAACCCAGGTCTCCCACACTGTAGACAGATGCTTTACCGTCTGAGCCACCAGGGAAGCCTCCAAAGATACTGTCAAACACAGATCTTAAATGTTTATATAGTGCAATCCTGAAAATAATGCCAACATGAAGAACAGGAAAATGAATTTGGTGAAAAGTCAAGGAGTAAACTAATAAATGATTATATTATGATTGCTTCTGTGTGTATTACCTTTGAACTTGAGTTGGTCATGAATGATTACATTATTTTGCCTTTCTATGAGGGGAAGAAATGTGGCAAAATGGCCAGAGAGCTTAAATGAAATTGAGTTGTTAATAAAAGTGGGTTTCAATATAGAGCATTACTTTTTTTTTTAGATGAAAAATGTAAAACAATTTTTCAAGGTGAATATAGTTTGTCTTCATTATATTTGGATAATGATACCCTGTGATTTTTTTTTTAATTCTCTAGGTTGCAACAATAACATTTCAAGACTTGCCAGGCTGTAGTCTCTCCACACTGGCAGAGTGTCCAAATCTTCAGTTTCTATCTCTTCGGCGCTGTGGATTAACTTCCTTGCACAGTCTAAGTAACTGCAAAAAACTGAAGTACATTGATGCACAGGTGTGTCCTATGCTATCATTATTTATTTTATAATCAAATGTAAAACAGATTCAGGTGTACATTTAAGGAATTACAATTTTGAAGGCACATTTAATAAAATAGCCTGTAACTCAGGCTCTAGAGAGATCAAAGGCCAAAATTTGTGAGAACCATACAGGAAAGATGCTTAGGTGGTATGACCTGGGAAATAATCTTCATTCATAGGTGACAGAGTTATTGTTTTGTTACTTTTTGCTGCATAACAAATGACCGCATTATTTAGTAAATTAAAAAAAGCAGCCGTTTTATTTTACCCTACTTCTGTGGGCCATGAATTGAGGCCAGACTTATTCTGGGCATTCCATCTGTTTCATACTGTGTTTCATACAGTACATCCGTCTGATGTACTTTGCAGTTGGGGCTATAATATCCAAATACATTCTGTTATATGTCTGGTGCCTTGGGAGGTTGAAATTTCCCTCCCTCTCTATGTCTCTCTCTGTCCCCTCCCGCCACCTTGGGCATCTTTACAGGGTGAGCTTTCCAAAAAGATAATCTTCAATATTAGGGCTTATCAAGCATCTGCCTGCATCATACTAGCTTATATTCTATTCACAAAGCTTTCAGTTCAAGTGGGTGGGGACTGTATGTGTGAATATTGGGTTGTGAAGTTTATAGGAAACTGCTTACAAAATAATAATCTGCAATCTGCTTCCTGGTTCCTAATGAGTTGTATCTTTCTCACATGCAAAAGGACTCATGTCCCAAAGACCCCTGAGTCTTATGAACTTATGACATCTGACTTGGAATTGAAGCACAGAATCTTCTCATCTAAATCAGATCCAAGTGGAGATGATCTGCTCAGAGAGAGTTCTTTCAACTCAGAGATCTGTAAAGTTAAGGGAAAAGTAGTCTTCTCTCACTCCCCCACATCAATGCATGCTGGTGAGACAGGTTTCAGTTAATTACAAGAGTCCTTATCCTTTAGTATGGGAGAGAACAAGAAGCTCACGGCAGTCCTTGGTCCATAGCTAAGAAAGTAGCATTAGTTCTTAGTAAGGACTTGGCTCTGCTCCGTGGGAATAGTTCTCTCTGACTCTTGGTTCTGCCCAATAGTCTTTTAACTCCATTCTCAAGGCACACCTTCTTTTGCATTGCAGCTGAGAATGTTTTTCAATCTGTTTCTTTCTCATAGAAGATTGGGGGCAGGATGCTAGAGTTACATTTTATTTTTGATTCTTTTCGGTTCAGACTGACAGTGCTTCCACCAATATGATTTTCTTTTTAAACTTTGTGTTCCCTATGCTTATTAAGTTTACTCCAGTTAACAAAGACTATACTCTTAGATATTTTTGAGAGAGTGTTGTGGGACTATACAATTAAGATTCTTAAAAGCCCAATTATCTTTCTGAGAGTTTCCCTTGTGGCTCAGCTGGTAAAGAATCCACCTGCAATGCAGGAGACCTGGGTTCGATTCCTGGTTTGGGAAGATCCACTGGAGAAGGGATAGGCTACACACTCCAGTTTTGTTGGGCTTCCCTTGTGGCTTAGCTCAGAATCTGCCTGCAGTGAGGGAGACCTGAGTTCGACACCTAGGTTGGGAAGATCCCCTGGCAAAGGGAAAGGCTACCCACTCCAGTTTTGTTGGGTTTCCCTTGTGGCTTAGCTTAGAATCTGCTTGCAGTGAGGGATACCTGAGTTCGATACTTGGGTTGGGAAGATCCCCTGGAGAAGGGAAAGGCTACCCACTCCAGTATTCTGGCCTGGAGAATTCCATGAATTGTATAGTCCATGGGGTCGCGAAGAGTCGGACACGACTGAGTGACTTTCACTTTATCTTTCTGAAGCCTTAAAACAGAGAATGCTGTTGTATCCCTGACATATGATCTTGACCTTGAGACCAATATTCTGTATTGAAGAGATATCTATATTTAGTAAAAGTATTAATTTTCATATAAGATATATACCTAATTCATGGTATTGATATCACAAAAGGAACTGAGGAAGGGAAATGGGTAGATTTCAAATTTTTCAGTGTTTGATTTCTTTAAAGTAAGTTTGTTAGCAACTGTGACCAAATCGTTCACTCTTGTTCAGATAGTTTGAAATGTTTTGTTACTGATCCTCTATATTTTCTCTATTTGAAAAGATTATTATACACCCGTGGTGGATTCATGTCAATGTATGGCAGAACCAATACAGTATTGTAAAGTAAAATAAAAATAAAATTTAAAAAATAATAAAGGGGTAGAAAACTGAAAAAAAAAAGATTATTAATAAGTTTAAATCAGTTAATTATTTATTTGATTGCCTAATATTTTCATTTAGATGGTATAACATTCTACATAGTTATCTTAAAAGTTAGGGACTCAGATAATCATTTAAATTCAAGTATATCATCTTTTTTCTTTTCTGCAAGCTTTAAATGTTTCATTAGTAAGCCATTGAAATAAAACTGATTACATTTGTTCTTTGTTTTAGGAAAACCATATTGAAACTATCAACTGTGAAAATTTGGAAAATCTCTGCATCGTTCTTCTTAATAAAAATCAGTTGACTTCTCTTCATGGTTTGGATGGCTGCACTAATATCCAAAGTCTTGAACTTTCATATAATAAAATCACTCGAATTGGTGAGAACAATGGGATTTGAATATATCAACATTTATTTTTCATGATTATATATTGTTTCATTTATTCTCCTTTAAGAATAGGACACAATCTCTAATTTGCTAATTTTAACCAAGCCATACTTATTTAAACTTTAAGGAAATGAAACTATTTTTAATATATATAAAAGGAATATGCTCCCACCACTGGCAAATGGGTGGTCATTAGTAGCTCCTGAAATTAGTATATTTACCTCCCCGTTCCTTGTCTTATAACTAATAGTGATCTGAACTCTACTGGGGAATATATTGATATATATTATTATATATATAATATACCGTTGTTTGTTGCCATCATATTTTTATAGACCCTATGCTTACTATGGGCTTCCCAGGTGGTGCTAGTGGTAAAGAATCTGCCTGCCAAAGCGGGAAATGCAAGAGACTCAAGTTCGATCCTGCGTCAGGAAGATCCCCTGGAGGAGGGCACCACAGCCCACTCCAGTATTCTTGCCTGGGGGATTCTATGGACAGAGGAGCCTGGTAGGCTGCAGTCCATAGGGTCGCACAGAGGTGGGCACCAGTGAAATAACTTAGCACATTCATGCTGACTATACTTCTCAGCAACTGTCATTACTGTTTCTTGATATGACATTTCTCTCTTTACCTACATAGATAACTTGTACTAACCTTTCCTTCTTTGTGCATGCATGCTGAGTTGCTAAATCATGTCTGACCCTTACTGCAGCCTGCCAGGCTCCTCTGTCCATAGGATTTCTCAGGCCAGAATACTGGAGTGGGTTGCCATTTCCTTCTTCAGGGGATCTTCCAAGCATGTCTCCTGCATGAACTCATGTCTCCTGCATGAACTCATGTCTCCTGCAATAGCAGGCAGATTATTTACCACTGAGCCACCTAGAAGCCCTTCCTTCTTTAGATAAGGCTACTAACACCACATAAAAAGAAAGAACTTATCTGTTTGAATCTCCCTCATCATCTTTGTCCCTCCATCTGTCATTATGAGACATTACTTTGCCAACAAAGTACTTTGACTACTGTGTAGTCAAAGCTATGTGTTTTTCCAGTATCTATATGCCTCTGTATCAATAGCTGTTTCCACCCTTATTCTTTGTAATCCATAAAATTCAGTGATGAAAATGTCTTATTTTTAGGTGTTTTTCTTATTTGGGGATCTATGTGGGATATTTTTTATAAAGTTTAAAATTAAAAAAAAAATTTTAAATTTTGTATTGGGGTATTTTGCCAATTAACAATGTTGTGACAGTTTTAGGTGAAAAGAGAAGGGACCCAGCCATACACATACACATGTATCCATTCTCCCCTCAAACTCCCATCCCATCCAGGACGCCACACAACACTGAGAAGAGTTCCATGTGCTATCCAGTAGGTTCTTGCTGGCTGTCTGGAAGTGCCTTTTCTTATTTAAGATCAGCCCTCCTGTTTTCCGTAAGTGTCCCTGACATTCTCCTCTGGTATATTCCTCCATCATTTATCGCCTTCCTCATGTCAGATTTTTCCTGTTGCCAATCATTTCTGCCACTGCCTCATCTCTCTTTCCCCTTGTTGTCAAGTCTTGTGAAAGACTGTTCTGTTCTTGCTCTCACTTCTCATGTCTTACTACTTAACCTCCCTTTTCTGCCGCCTGAAATTCAGCTTCTACTCACTTCTATACATTTTTAGTGGGGTAAGTCTAAAATAAAAATCTCGTGGTTTTCACCCATGTTTGGCTTAAAATTCTCTGGGTTTTTGTTGTTGTGTTTTATTTTCTATTGTTGTAGCTTTGAGATTCTCAAGGGACTTGATAAGGGCTTTTTGTTCAGTCACTCAGTCGTGTCTGACTCTTTGCGACACCATGGGCTACAGTCCACTGGGCTTACCTGTGCTTCACCATCTCCCGCAGTTCGCTCAAACTCATGTCCGTTGAGTCGGTGATGCCATCCAACCATCTCGTAATCTGTTGCCCCCTTCTCTTCCTGCCCTGAGTCTTTCCCAGCATCAGGTCTTTTCCAATGTGTTGGCTCTTCACATCAGCGACCAGAGTATTGGAGCTTCAGCTTCAGTCCTTCCAATGAATATTCAGGGTTGATCTCCTTTAGGATTGACCAGTTTGATCTCCTTGCAGTCCAAGGGACTCTCCAGAGTCTTCTCCAGTGCCGCAGTTGGAAAGCATCAATTCTTTGGCATTCAGCCTTCTTTTTGGTCCAATTCTCACATCTGTATATGACTACTGGAAAAACACATAGCTTTGGCCATACGGATCTTTTCATTGGCAAAGTAATGTCTCTGCTTTTTAATACACTGTGTAGATTTATCATAGCTTTCTTCCAAGGAGCCAGCGTTGTTTAATTTCATGGCTGCAGTCACTATCCACAGTGATTTTGCAGCCCAAGAAAATAATGTCTGTTACTGTTTCCATTGTTTCCCCATCTATTTGCCATTAAGTGACGGGACTGGATGGCATTATCTTAGTTTTTTGAATGTTAAGTTTCAAGTCAGCTTTTTCACTCTCCCGTTTCACCTTCATCAAGAGGCTTTTTAGTTCCTCTTCATTTTCTGCCATAATGGTAGGGTCATCTGCATATCTAAGATTATTGATATTTTTCCTGGCAATGTTGATTATAGCTTGTGCTTCATTCAACCTGGCATTTCATATGATGTACTCTGCATATAGGCTTCCCTGATAGCTGAGTTGGTAAAGAATCTGCCTGCAATGCAGGAGACCCCAGTTCAATACCTGGGTTGGGAAGATCCACTGGAGAAGGGATAGGCTACACACTCCAGTTTTGTTGGGCTTCCCTTGTGGCTTAGCTCAGAATCTGCCTGCAGTGAGGGAGACCTGAGTTTAATACTTGGGTTGGGAAGATCCCCTGGAGAAGGGAAAGGCTACCCACTCTAGTTTTATTGGGTTTCCCTTGTGGCTTAGCTTAGAATTCGCCTGCAGTGAGGGATACCTGAGTTTAATACTTGGGCTGGGAAGATCCCCTGGAGAAGGGAAAGACTACCCACTCAGTATTCTGACCTGGAGAATTGCATGGAGTGTATATAGTCCATGGAGTCACAGAGTCAGTCTCGACTGAGCGTTTTTCACTTTCACTCTGCATATAAGTTAAATAAGCAAGGTGACAATATATCACCTTGATGTACTCCTTTCCCAATTTGGAACCAGTCCATTTTTCCATGTCCAGTTCCAACTATTGATTCTTGACTTGTGTGCAGGTTTCACAGGAAGGTCAGGTGGTCTGGTATTCCCATCTCTTTAAGAATTTTCCACAGTTTGTTGTGATCCACACAGTCAAAGTCTTTACTATGGTCAAGCAGAAGCAGATGTTTTTCTGGAGCAATATTGCTTTTTCTATAATCCAGTGGATGTTGGCAGTTTGATCTGTGATTCCTTTGCTTTTTCTAAATACAGCTTGTACATCTGGAAATTCTCGGTTCACACTCTGTGGAGGCCTAACTTGAAGGATTTTGAACATTACCTTGCTAACATGTGAAATGAGTGCGGTTGTGTCTGAACGTTCTTTGACGTTGTCCTTCTTTGAGACTGGAATGAAAACTGACCTTTTCCAGACTTGTTGCCATTGCTGAGTTTTCCAGATTTGTTGGCGTATTGAGTAATATAATGGTTGAATATAACCTAGCCTTAAATAATGGTTAATCAATAATCAAGATTTTTAAAAAATTCTGAACTAGATAAAAATATTACTTTGGTATGCTAATAATGGCTTAAAATATTGTACCCCTAAAAGGTACATTCTTTCCACCTTCTCTAACCTACATTTGTTAGGAAATGTTATATGGACTGAATTGTCAGGGAATGAAATTGGAGTAAATGAAAAATTAGAAGTAAGCCTACTTTCTGTGTTTAGGCCTGGTTCTACTTAAGCCTTCTAAATACTAATTTTATTTGTTTGCTTATATTTTTTTTCTTTCATTTTTCTTTCTTGTTGAAAATTTCAAATATTTACAAAATAAATACATGGAGATTCCATGTACCATATTCAACATTTGTTACATCATTACTATTTGTTTTCTTCTTTTTTAAAACAAATCCCCAAATCAGAAAGTTTTATCCTTTCATACCCTAGGAGATTTTTTAGAATAATACAGTCCCTTCCTACTTAACTACAATGCATTGTGTCACCTAATAAAATTAATAATGATTCCTCTTTCAAGTAATAATCCATTATGCAAGTTTCCTTATTTTCTTAATATTATCAGGATTTGTTTGACTCATAACCCGATGACCACATATAGCATTCACATGGGTGACTGGAGTTCTCTTTAATCTCTTGCACTCCTTTCACTTTTCTTTCTCCCTACTGTTGACCTTTTGCAAACCTTTACTAATTGCCCTATACAGTTTGGGCAATTTCCCTAAACCTTTATTAATATGCCATTTATCCATTTACTTCCTTTTAGTGTATTAAAATTGTTTCATTATGCTTGTAAATGTTTCATTTCCTGTTAATGAGAGCTAGTTAACAGGCTTGATTTAATTAAAATTTAGTCATTTTTGGCAGGAATTTTCTACTTTTGCTTCATAATGCCTTACATCAGAAGTCATACAATGTTTATTTGCTTTTAATGATGCTACAGTTACATATTGGGCATGCTAGTAATAGCCTGAATGCTCCATTATAAGGTTCCCCACCCAACAAGCTTGTATCTAATGCTCTCATTTATTGATTTTTGTGGCCTGAATCAATTATTAATGCAGCGGGGAATACAAAAGTGAGTTTTCTAAGTTGAGCTTTCCTTCCACATTTTTAAAGCTGGAATAATTTATTTAATAACTATTTGGTTACCTTGGAATCATTTGTAGAGGAAAGATAGGGATATGCCTATCTTTATATTAACAAACTATACAATAAAGTCTTATTAGTCCTTTTTACTTTCCATGTTTCCAAGTGAATTTTTTTTTATTTTTTTTGCATTGTTTTGGCACTTATTTTCTCTCTCTCCCTGCTTTCTCTCTTTCATAGTATTCTTATGAACTCATATAATTTTATAGTACAGAATATTTCAGTTTCTGTTCTTATTGTACTGTTTGAGGTTCAAATTGTCCTGTCCTGTGAATTTGAGTAAAGACAGAAAATATTGATATCTCCAATTCAAATTTAGTTTTTGAACTTTATAGTTGTGTTCCTTTTCTGTTCCACTGTAGTCCTTGGTTGATACCAACACTAACATAACTATTTGCTATATATTATAATATATATAAAATAGCTTTGAAACAGCAGTGCCAACATTAGAAACCTTCAGAAGTATTTAAAGGAAAGCTGCTACCTTGATTTTGAGATTTTTTTTTTGGCATTTTTTTGGCCCTTGTACTTTGTTTCCCAAAGTAGTATGCTTACTTGAAGTATTTTATCCTTGTGATTATGTTATGAATTTGAAATATAATTGCTTCACTTTTCCCATTTAATTCAATTTTACTTTTGAGATGTAAAACAGATATATGTTTCTAAAGTCAAACTACACTTAAAAACTCAAAGAGGTTGTGTTTTCATGCTTGTTCTTTTCACTCTGTTCTCCCATCTGCTTTTTTTTTCTTTAATTTTTATTTTTACTTTATTTTGCTTTACAATACTGTATTGGTTTTGCCATACAGTGACATGAATCTGCCATGGGTGTACATGAGTTCCCAATGCTGAACCCCCCTCCCACCTCCCACCCCATATCATCTCTCTGGATCATCCCTGTGCACCAGTCCCAAGCATCCTGTATCCTGTATTGAACATAGACTGGTGATTCATTTCTTACATGATAGTATACATGTTTCAGTGCCATTCTCCCAAATCATCCACCCCCTCCCTCTCCCACAGAGTCCAAAAGTCCGTTCTATACATCTGTGTCTCTTTTGCTGTCTCACATACAGGGTTATCATTACCATCTTTCTAAATTCCATATATATGTGTTAGTATACTGTATTGGTGTTTTTCTTTCTGGCTTACTTCACTCTGTATAATAGGCTCCAGTTTCATCCACCTCATTAGAACTGATTCAAATGTATTCTTTTTAATGACTGAGTAATACTCCATTGTGTATATGTACCACAGCTTTCTATCTATTCATCTGCTGATGGACATCTAGGTTGTTTCCATGTCCTGGCTATTACAAACAGTGCTGCGATGAACATTGGGGTACATGTGTCTCTTTCAATTCTGGTTTCCTCAATGTGTATGCTCAGCAGTGGGATTGCTGCGTCATAAGGCAGTTCTATTTGCAATTTTTTAAGGAATCTCCACACTGTTCTCCATAGTGGCTGCACTAGTTTTCATTCCCACCAACAGTGTAGGAGGGTTCCCTTTTCTCCACACCCTCTCCAGCATTTATTGCTTGTAGACTTTTGGATCGCAGCCATTCTGACTGGTGTGAAGTGGTACCTCATTGTGGTTTTGATTTGCATTTCTCTGATAATGAGTGATGTTGAGCATCTTTTCCTGTGTTTGTTAGCCATCCGTATGTCCTCTTTGGAGAAATGTCTATTTAGTTCTTTGGCCCATTTTTTGATTGGGTCATTTATTTTTCTGGAATTGAGCTACATAAGTTGCTTGTATATTTTTGAGATTAGTTGTTTGTCAGTTGCTTCATTTGCTATTATTTTCTCCCATTCAGAAGGCTGTCTTTTCACCTTGCTTATATTTTCCTTTGTTGTGCAGAAGCTTTTAATTTTAATTAGATCCCATTTGTTTATTTTTGCTTTTATTTCCAGAATTCTGGGAGGTGGATCATAGAGGATCCTGCTGTGATTTATGTCGGAGGGTGTTTTGCCTATGTTCTCTAGGAGTTATATAGTTTCTGGTCTTACATTTAGATCTTTAATCCATTTTGAGTTTATTTTTGTGTATGGTGTTAGAAGGTGTTCTAGTTTCATTCTTTTACAAGTGGTTGACCAGTTTTCCCAGCACCACTTGTTAAAGAGATTGTCTTTAATCCATCGTATATTCTTGCCTCCTTTGTCAAAGATAAGGTGTCCATAGGTGTGTGGATTTATCTCTGGGCTTTCTATTTTGTTCCATTGATCTATATTTCTGTCTTTGTGCCAGTACCATACTGTCCTGATGACTGGCTTTGTAGTAGATCCTGAAGTCAGACAGATTGATTCCTCCAGTTCCATTCTTCTTTCTCAAGATTGCTTGGCTATTTGAGTTTTTTTGTATTTCCATACAAATTGTGAAATTATTTGTTCTAGCTTTGTGAAAAATACTGTTGATAGCTTGATAGGGATTGCATTGAAACTATAGATTGCTTTGGGTAATATATACATTTTTACTATATTGATTCTTCCAATCCATGAACATGGTATATAATCTATTAGTGCCCTCTTTGATTTCTTTCACCAGTGTTTTATAGTTTTCTATATATAGGTCTTTAGTTTCTTTAGGTAGATATATTCCAAAGTATTTTATTCTTTTTGTTGCAATGGTGAATGGAATTATTTCCTTAATTTCTTTTTCTACTTTCTCATTATTAGTGTATAGGAATGCAAGGGATGTCTGTGTGTTGATTTTCTATCCTGCAACTTTACTATATTCATTGATTAGCTCTAGTAATTTTCTGGTGGAGTCTTTAGGATTTTCTATGTAGAGGATCATGTCATCTGCAAACAGCGAGAGTTTTGCTTCTTCTTTTCCAATTTGGATTCCATTTATTTCATTTTCTGCTCTGATTGCTGTGGCCAAAACTTCCAGAACTATGTTGAATAGTAGTGGTGAAAGTGGGCACCCTTGTCTTGTTCCTGACTTTAGGGGAAATGCTTTCAATTTTTCACCATTGAGGATAATGTTTGCTGTGGGTTTGTCATATATAGCTTTTATTATGTTGAGGTATGTTCCTTCTATTCCTGCTTTCTGGAGAGTTTTTATCATAAATGGATGTTGAATTTTGTCAAAGGCCTTCTCTGCATCTATTGAGATAATCATATGGCTTTTATTTTTCAGTTTGTTAATGTGGTGAATTACATTGATTGATTTGCGGATATTGAAGAATCCTTGCATCCCTGGGATTAAGCCCACTTGGTCATGGTGTATGCTCTTTTTAATGAGTTGCTGGATTCTGATTGCTAGAATTTTGTTAAGGATTTTTGCATCTATGTTCATCAGTGATATTGACCTGTAGTTTTCTTTTTTTGTGGCATCTTTGTCAGGTTTTGGTATTAGGGTGATGGTGGCCTTCATAGAATGAGTTTGGAAATTTACCTTCCTCTGCAATTTTCTGAAAGAGTTCAAGCAGGATAGGTGTTAGCACTTCTCTAAATTTTTGGTAGAATTCAGCTGTGAAGCCGTCTGGACCTGGGCTTTTGTTTGCTAGAAGATTTCTGATTACAGTTTCAATTTCTGTGCTTGTGATGGGTCTGTTAAGATTTTCTATTTCTTCCTGGTTCAGTTTTGGAAAGTTGTACTTTTCTAAGAATTTGTCCATTTCTTCCATGTTGTCCATTTTATTGGCTTATAATTGCTGATAGTAGTCTCTTATGATCCTTTGTATTTGTGTGTTGTCTGTTGTGATCTCTCCATTTTCATTTCTAATTTTATTGATTTGATTTTTCTCCCTTTATTTATTGATGAGTCTGGCTAATGGTTTGTAAATTTTATTTATCCTTTCCAAGAACCAGCTTTTGGCTTTGTTGAGTTTTGCTATGGTCTCTTTTGTTTCTTTTGCATTTATTTCTGCCCTAATTTTTTAGATTTCTTTCCATCTACTAACTCTGGGGTTCTCCATTTCTTCCTTTTCTAGTTGCTTTAGGTGTAGTTAGGTTATTTGTTTGACTTTTTTCTTGTTTCTTGAGGTATGCCTGTATTGCTTTGAACTTTCCTCTTAGCACTGCTTTTATAGTGTCCCACAGGTTTTGGTTGTTGTGTTTTCACTTTCATTCATTTCTGTGCATATTTTGATTTCTTTTTTGATTTCTTCTGTGATTTTTTGGTTATTCAGAAGCATGTTGTTCAGCCTCCATATGTTGGAATTTTTAATAGTTTTTCTCCTGTAATTGAGATCTAATCTTAATGCATTATGGTCAGAAAAGATGCTTGGAATGATTTCAACTTTTTTGAATTTATCAAGGTTAGATTTATGGCTCAGGATGTGATCTATCCTGGAGAAGGTTCCGTGAGCACTTGAGAAAAAGGTGAAATTCATTGTTTTGGGGTGAAATGTCCTATAGACATCAATTAGGTCTAAGTGGTCTATTGTATCATTTAAAGTTTGCGTTTCTTTGTTAATTTTCTGTTTAGTTGATCTGTCCATAGTTGTGAGTGGGGTATTAAAGTCGCCCACTGTTATTGTGTTATTGTTAATTTCCCCTTTCATACTTGTTAGCATTTGTCTTACATATTGTGGTGCTCCTATGTTGGGTGCATATATATTTATAATTGTTATATCTTCCTCTTGGATTGATCCTTTGATCATTATGTAGTGGCCTTCTTTGTCTCTTTTCACAGCCTTTTCTATTTTATCGGATATGAGTATTGCTACTCCTGCTTTCTTTGGTCTCTATTTGCGTGGAATATCTTTTTCCAGCCCTTCACTTTCAGTCTGTATGTGTCCCTTGTTTTGAGGCATGTCTCTTGTAGGCAGCATATATAGGGGTCTTGTTTTTGTATCCATTCAGCCAGTCTTTGCCTTTTGGTTGGGGCATTCAACCCATTTACATTTAAGGTAATTATTGATAAGTATGATCCCGTTGCCATTTACTTTATTGTTTTGAGTTCCGGTTTATATGCCCTTTGTGTGGTTTCCTGTCTAGAGAATATGCTTTAGCATTTGTTGGAGAGCTGGTTTGGTGGTGCTGAATTCTCTCAGCTTTTGCTTGTCTGGAAAGCTTTTGATTTCTCCTTCATATTTGAATGAGATCCTTGCTGGGTACAGTATTCTGGGCTGTAGGTTATTGTCTTTCATCACTTTAAGTATGTCTTGCCATTCCCTCCTGGCCTGAAGAGTTTCTATTGAAAGAGCAGCTGTTATCCTTATGGGAATCCCCTTGTGTGTTATTTGTTGTTTTTCCCTTGCTGCTTTTAATATTTGTTCTTTGTGTTTGATCTTTGTTAATTTGATTAATATGTGTCTTGGGGTGTTTCACCTTGGGTTTATCCTGTTTGGAACTCTCTGGGTTTCTTGGACTTGGGTGATTATTTCCTTCCCCATTTTAGGGAAGTTTTCAACTATTATCTCCTCAAGTATTTTCTCATGGTCTTTCTTTTTGTCATCTTCTTCTGGGACTCCTATAATTCGAATGTTGGAGCGTTTCATATTGTCCTGGAGGTCTCTGAGATTGTCCTCATTTCTTTTAATTCGTTTTTCTTTTTTCCTCACTGATTCATTTATTTCTACCATTCTATCTTCTATTTCACTAATCCTATCTTCTGCCTCCATTATTCTACTATTTGTTGCCTCCAGAGTGTGTCTGATCTCATTTATTGCATTATTCATTATATATTGACTCTTTTTTATTTCTTCTAGGTCCTTGTTAAACCTTTTTTGCATCTTCTCAATCCTTGTCTCCAGGCTATTTATTTGTGATTCCATTTTGATTTCAAGATTTTGGATCATTTTCACTATCATTATTTAGAATTCTTTGTCAGGTAGATTTCCTATCTCTTTTCTTTTGTTTGGTTTGGTGGGCATGTTCCTGTACCTGCTGGGTATTCCTCTCTCTCTTCATCTTGGTTATATTGCTGCGTTTGGGGTGGCCTTTCTGTATTCTGGGAATTTGTGGAGTTCTCTTTATTATGGAGTTTCCTCACCGTGGGTGGGGTTGTATCAGTGGCTTGTCAAGGTTTCTTGGTTAGGGAAGCTTGTGTCGAAGTTCTGGTGGGTGGAGCTGGATTTCTTCTTTCTGGAGTACAATGAAGTGTCCAGTAATGAGTTATGGGATGTCTATGGTTTGGGAGTAACTTTGAGCTACCTGTATATTGAAGCTCAGGGGTGTGTTCCAGTGCTTGGTTTCAGTGTAGGTATGGAGGCATTTGATGAGCTCCTATCGATTAATGTTCCCTGGATTCAGGAGCTCTCTGATGTTTTCAGGATTTGGACTTAAGCCTCCTGTTTCTGGTTTTCAGTTTTATTTTTACAGTAGCCTCAAAACTTCTCCATCTATACAGCACCGATGATAAAACATCTAAGTTAAAGATGAAAAGTTTCTCCACACTGAGGGACACCCAGAGAGGTTCACTGAGTTACCTGGAGAAGAGAAGAGGGAGGGGGTAGTTAGATGTGACTGGAATGAGATGAGGTGGGATCAAAAGAGGAGAGAGCAAGCTATCCAGTAATCACTTCCTTATGTGCGCTCCACAGTCTGGACCGCTCAGAGATGTTCATGGAGTTATACAGGGAAGAGGAGAGGGAGGAAGTAGACAGAGGTGGCCAGGAGGGTAAAAGAGGGAAATGAAAAGGAGAGAGACAGATCCAGCCAGTAATCAGTTCCCTAAGTGTTTTCCATCCTCTGGATCACACAGAGATTCACAGAGTTGGGTAGAGAAGAGAAGGGGGAGGGAGGAGACAGAGGCCACCTGGTGGAGAAAAAGGAGGGTCCAAAGGAGGAGAGAGTGGTCAAGCCAATAATCTCGCTCTTAGGTAAAATTGGGTACTGAAGATTGGGTTTTTAAATGTACAAAATTGACAACAAATACCAAAAAGCAAAGATTAAAAATCTAGAGTAGAGGTTGGATTTTCAAAAATACAATATTAAAGAAAAGAAGAAGAAGAAAAAAAACAAAGTCATGAGAACTATTAAAAAACAACAACAACCACAAAAATATATATATAGTGTTTGCTTTAAAAATAGGGTCTTTTTTTTTTTTTGAAAAGTAATAGTAGGTTATAAAAATAAAAATTAAAGGAGAAATAGAGGACTTAAAATTTTTAAAACGTTTAAAAAAAAGAAGAAAAAACAAACAACAGCATCAACAACAACAACAAAAAAGAGAGAATGGTCATAAAAATAGTAAAGATATATCTGGGACTTTCTCTGGTGTTGTGGGCAGTGTGGGGTCAATTCCAAGGCAGTTCCCTCTTTTTAGCTTCTTCTGTTTGCTGGTCTCTTCATTGTCTGATTTCCGCACTGACACAAGGGGGTCTGTGGTGGACACTTTATTATTATTATTTTTTTTTAGGCTCACTTGTTCAGTCGCGCTGTGGGGAGGGAGGGATGCTACCAACAAGTAACACTGGCGTGTGCTCGCAGTGTCTCAGCACGCTGGGCATGCCCCTGCCCATGGC
The DNA here is from genome assembly GCF_001704415.2 of Capra hircus. Taxonomy (NCBI): domain Eukaryota; kingdom Metazoa; phylum Chordata; class Mammalia; order Artiodactyla; family Bovidae; genus Capra; species Capra hircus. The sequence goes on from NC_030812.1 coordinate 14,576,617, forward strand.
GCACACCGCTCAGGCTCTACGATGTTCCACCGGGAACCATCTGAGGCCAGCCCTAGGCTGCATGCACCTCCCAGGTCCAAGCCGCTCAGGCTCAGCTCTCACGTAGCCCTCAGAGGGGCAGATTCGGTTGGGCCTGCATTTTGTGTCCTTCCCAGGACCAAGTAGCTCAGGTGTTTGGCGAGCGCAGTCACTGTGACTTGTCGCCTTTCCCGTCTCTGCTCCTCAGTTTTCTGGGTGTACCTCTGGCGCCCCTTGTCAGGTGGATGGTGACTGTCCAGGACCCCAAGAAGTCTTAGCAAAGAAGGCTGCTTGCAGTTTCGTAAGTAATGTCTCTCCGCGGCTGCGATTGCCCTCTTCCAGCCCTTACGGCTCTGGCTGCCTGTCACCGGAGGGGGATGGTCTGCAGCCAGCTATCTCTGTTCTGTCCTTTGTTCTGTGCGTGGTCCTGGTGGTGTCTTATGTTAGAGCTTTTCACGTGGTAGCCATCCCAGCGTCTGGTATGCTAGCCCAAGTTAGTTCGCTCTGGTTACACTTGGGGCATTCCGGCCCGATTCTTAAAAAGCACTGCAGCCCGCGCCTCCCTGCCCAGCCCCCACTTGGTAGTGGCAGATGCAGGCATCTGTGCTGCTTCTCCTCTGGGGGAGTTACCGCTGGGCTCGTAATCTGTTGGTTTTAATTATTTATTTATTTTTCTTCCCTGTTATGTTGCCCTCTGTGCTTCCAAGGCTCGCCACGGACTCGGCAGTGAGAGTGTTTCCTGGTGTTTGGAAACGTCTCTTTTTAAGACTCCCTTCCCAGGATGGGACTCCCTTTGCGGGATGGAGCTCCCTCCTTACCTCCTTTGTCTCTTTTTTCGTCATTTATATTTTTCCTACCTGTTTTTGAAGACAATGATCTGCTTTTCTGGGTGCCTGATGTCCTCTGCCAGCATTCAGAAGTTGTTTTGTAGAATTTACTCAGCGCTGAAATGTTCTTTGGATGAATTTGTGAGGGAGAAAGTGGTCTCCCCATCCTATTCCTCTGCCATCTTAGGACCACCCCTCTCCCATCTGCTTTTATATATAGGTGTATATGTATAATAATACATGTGTATCACATATATAATATGTGTTTATAAATATACATACATAGACATATATATAAGAAATGTGTATATATGCTAATCCTTTCTTTCACAAAATATGGAATATTTTAAGTACTATTCTTTATCTTGCTCTTTTCCTTTAATAACATGTATGGAATTATTTCATAGCATTCTTTTGCCATGGTTTGATAGTCTTCGATTGTGTGCATTGATCACAGTCTGTTCCACTCATCCCTGGTTGACGGACAGTGCATGGTTTATAATCTTCCACACTGCTACAGTGATTAACCTGATACCTATGTCATTTCATACTTTATCAAATATATCTTTAGGTTAATTTCCTGATGCATATACTTTTGGGGACAAAGGGTATCTTTAATCTAGGGACACAGTGCCAGATACACTTTATATGGGTTATAGGTTGTACCATTTTGCCCTCCTCCTGTTAATTCATGTTAATACTGGGGTTTTGGTGGGGGTTTTATTTGTTTTTCTTCTGTTTATTATGTTTTTCTTTTCAATTTTTAAGTTAAATATACAGTTCAATTATTCTTTTTCATTTTTTACTCTTGTTGACATAAGTACTTAAGTCTATAAATTTTCCTCAGAGCAGTATTTATTTTGCAATTCCTGATATAAGGATATTTTCATTTGTTCTATAATTTGACGAAGTGCTTTATCTTTTACCTAAAAATTTAAATTTCCATATGGAAAGGCCATTTTTGTTGTCATTTTTTTCTAGTTTTATTGCATTATAGTCAGAGAATTATTTTTGTGCTATATTTGCTTTTTGAATCTTGTGGTTTTCTAGCATGTGGTTAATTTCCGGAATGTTTCATGTGTACTTGAAAAGAAGGGATTTTTGTTGTTGGAATATAGAGTCTATATTTTCATCTTTTAGCTCTACATGAGTGATCTTTTATCTTTGGTTTTCTGTGTCTACTTGATTCACCTTGGACTGAAGGAGTTGAGCTAGTTTAAACGTATCTTAAAAAAATTTTTTTTAAATTTATTTATTTTTGTCTGCACTGGGTCATCGTTGCTGTGCATGGGCTTTCGCTAGATGCAACGAGCAGGGGCTGCTCCTTAGCGGTGTTGTGCGGGCTTCTGGAGCCGCGGCTCCTGGGCTCTGGAGCACAGGCTCAGTAGTTGTGGTGCATGGGCTTAGTTGCTCCTTGACGTGTGGGAACTTCCAGGTGGATCAAGGATGGAACCCACACCTCCTTCACTGTCAGGCGGATTCTGTCACTGAGCCCCCAGGAAAGCCCTAAACGTATTCTTAATCAGCCTATTTCTTTACATCCTTTGGTTTCTGCTTGATGAATGTTGCCCCATGCAGTTACACAAGACACTCATAACTGTGTTATCTTTATTGTGGATTTTAGCCTTGAAAATGATAAGTTCCCTTCTTTGTCTCTCTAATACTTTTGTGACTGAATTCTACCTTGTCTGATAGGTTTCATTTTGTTTGTATTTGCCTAATCTAAAAAAAAAAAAAAAAAAAAAGCTTTAACCTTTCTGAGTCACTTTGTTTTAGGTATGTACTTGTATTCAGCGCGGATTGGGGTTTTATTTACTGATCCAAGCTTAAATGTTTTTCTCTCATACAGACCATGGCTGTTTGGATTTATTAATTTAATTCATATGCTTTGTTTCGGTACTGATCACACTCAGGATGAATCTCTCTCTTTCTCAAGGGAGGCTTTTCTGGTAATAAATGGGTTCTTCCACCCCGGGACACCTTTATTTCTTACTTATCCTTCCAGTTTCTGAAAAAGTGTGTAAAAGTGTGAATTCAGCCTGGGTAATGTTGATCTCAGATACTTATTACCCTACTTAGAAAAAAATGTAACTTGTGACTTCTTTGTCTCCCATTTGCAATGGAAGGATAGGTTGTGAGTATTTTGATTTCTTTGCTGCACTTTATGAGTTTCTGGCAGAGATTTGGGGAGAATTAAATCTAATCTGTCACCATCAACTCCCCCTTTTTTTGTTTAATAAGGGAAACATATAGTTGTTTTCACAAGGCAAGCTTTTGTTTTGCAAACATTTCAAGGCACAATTTTTAAAATGTAATGTATATTGCTCTTTAATATGTTTATTTGCCTATATGTCCATGCTGCCTACTTTGGGACCATTCATGACTTCTCCCATATGGAAATCCTGATACTTTTGATACAACTTTTATATTAAAATTTTAATTTAAAATGCATACAGAAATAATTTTGTTGTTGTTGGAATGAAAGCAAGTGCACTGATAATGTATGTTACTTTATTGGCAAGCACTAAAGCAAGTTTGAGAGAAAGAAAAAGGTTGTTTGTAAGAAGAAATGCTTGAACTTCCATTCACTCCATTTTCATTGCCAGCAGTTCTGTATGGGATTTTTTGTAGTCAGTGAATTTCCTGGGATAGGATATCTGCAAGATTTATGTGAAAACTGCCATAGTATTAATTGATGTACCTGAGGTATCTCTGTGTAGTACACTTGAGCAAACAAGGTAAAAGACATCTTTGCTGTCTGTTGGGTACCATGAAATGCTGTATTTATGGAGTGTGAGGAGAGTATACAGGAGAAAGTAGATTTTCTGAACCAGTTGGAGTCTGTTTTTCATCTTCAGGAACTGCTTATGGAGATTCTGGTTGAGCTAAGTGAAAAGCACAGATTTTGTCTTTCAATGATATATTGATGCCAAGAACTCTTATGAAGGGGCACAAAGATAGATTTGTGTTTATAAGTTAATAAGTCACTATTCCATACTATAATATTTCTTAAAGAGATGAAATAAATTTGGAAGGAATACCACAGATTCTACACTTGTATTTCGAGTTTAATTTGTTCCTAATTCTAACTAAGCTATAATTATTATACTAGTTAATATGTGATATAAGTTCTAATTACTTTTTATTAGAAAATATTGTACAGTTTTATTTGATCTTATTTGCATTCAGTGAATCAAAATAGTAACTCTGTTATTCTCTTCAAGGCAGTTCATTTGAAATCATCTGTTGCTAAATATTTTTCATTCTAGTTGAACTAGTTAATTGTTGAAATAGAAACATAATGTGAACTATACTTTTTCAAAGTAAAAGTTTAAAATTTAATTCTATAAATAGAAAATAATGAAGTTAACACTTTGCTTAAGCATGTTGTTGCTGTGATTATGGAAATAAAAGTTTCTAATTGTTAATCATAACTGAAATATTAATTTCAAATATAATTCAAAATTATATCCTTAAGATAGGTTACATATTGAGGTACAGATTATTTTCTGGTCAAATGTAGCGAAAAATGAGCTACTATGTTGGGTATACATGGTCATATAAACTTCATAGTAATTTAACGATTACTTTTTTGATCTGGATTATTTTGCATGTCTTGAATGCACAAAATAATTGCTTTAAGCTCTTTAAATTAACTTTAGATTGGTTATTTTAAAGACAGATTTATTTTAATGGGAAAAGAGATTTTATTATACTTTTTAATTCTGAATAAAGTTTTATGTTTTTTCCTTAAAGTTACATGAATCTTTATCTTTTATAACTCACTTTAATTTAGGTGGACTTCAGTTTAAATTTTAAGGCTTGTTACCATCGTTGTATTTCATGCTTTCTTTTGCCTGAAATTTCCCATAAGATTTTGTTTCTATAAGTAATGTTGAGAAAAAATGAAAGAAACTTTTCTTAAATGAATGTTGCCACAGTGATCATTAAAGCTGATAAAACTCATCTGTGGGGAATCTTTCATGTTTTGAGTTATATTTAAAAATTTTTTTTAAATGAATAGCCAACACAAATGAAAAATAGGTGATTTGTAAATTATGATTAGTTTTCTTTTACCCTCTGAAAATATGTTGTATTTTATTGACTTTCTAGCAGAAACATTTTAAAACTAAATTAATTTTTAAAATTCATGCTTCATGACCAAGGTGTTTTATAGAACTTAGTATAACAAATATAGTAATAGATAACATTTTTTTTAACTGCCAACCAGGCATTTATTTTATGTACTTTATACATATTAACTCATTTGATTTTCACATAAGTGGTATGAGTTGGGTACTGTTTAATCTTTTCTTTTTTTTACAGATAATAAAACTGAAATACAAAGTTTAAGTAAGTTGGCTAAAATCACACCATTATTTAGTGATAGAGCCAGGATTTGAAAATCACTTGTCTTTGCTAATACCTGATTTTTTAATTATTTCATTCTATTGCCTCTCTCATAAATATACATTTAGTATCATTTAAGATTATTATTGTTTTATTATACCATATTATAAACTCTATGCTGAAACATATAATTTTAATATTTATTCACTAATAAGTTTATTAATGAGCAAATATATTGAGCACTAACTATGTGTAAAAGTTTTTCCAGGCATTAGAACAGAAAGAAAGAAAATAGGTGTAAATTGCTATATTTTCTTTGTTGATTATTGGGTAAAAATGAAAATAAGTGTGTTGTTAACGTGTAAAAGCATATAATTGTTTTTGTTTCCTTATTCATGCAGCTTCTATCTCTGGTATTTTAGTAAAACTTTAATCTGGAAAAATGGTTTCTTTGAGGCCAATAATTTCTAAATCATTAATTTATAAATTTCAGGTAACACATTTGTAGAAAATATGGTAAGTAGATAGATACCAGGAGGTTTTTGTTGTTGTTGTTGTTGTTGTTTTTTCTTGCTGCTTTATTTTCAGTTAATACTGTCTTCTGAAATAAATGAAACTAGTATTGTAAGTTTGAAAGATACTGAACTAATTCAGCATTTTCACACAGGTTTGATTACTGTATTGTGGCTCATGGAGAAATGTGCCTGAATTAATTCATGCTGCCAAATGTCATTGGAACATTAGGAAAAAATAATGAAGTAAAATAAGAGAAAGCTGTAGATATTTTGCTTGTAGAAATGCTTTTCATTATACGCTTAGTGAATCCTTTGGATTCCACTAGATGGTGCTAGCTTACTAAATGCTACACAATGCTTAGTACAAAGCTGAAAGGGACTTGGCAGATCTGCCAGTCCAGGCTTCTTAGTTTACAGATGGAAAAACAGACCTACATAGTTTTCATCTAACTTCTGGCATAGGTGGGACTAGAATCCTCATTTCCTGATTCCTGTTTCAGTATTCTTTTTTTTTTTTTTTCTGTACAATCTGTATGATCCTGAAGGGCTTCTGATGGAAATTGAAAATCTCATGTGTAGCTCAGCACATAGGTACATAGCTGTCAAACATAGCAGTCATGGAGCAACTAAAGGAGGGAGACCTTACCAAACACTTATTTAGTGAAAACCTTCAGCCTAATCAAAAATCGTTATTTTTGCTGTTCCTTACAGGAAAGGTTTTTTTTTTTTTTTTTTTCCCCTCCTGTGGCAGGAGTGTTTTATTAGACCATTGGCTCATTTCTGTGGGAGGAATTCTTTGAAATAGATATTTCTAACAAGTATAGCCAAATGCTAATTTTGCCGCAGGCAATGGCTTTTTGAGGGATGAATGTACTTGACTTCAGTTTTATTTAGTGGGACCTAGAAAACTTTTAAAGGGCCACTAAGGAATATATTGAAGCTGTAGACTCAAGAAGATTTAAGCAATTCTGTATTATATGAAAGGCCTTTGAAAGAGACTGTTGAATGTTTGGGGGTTTTATTTGTTTTATTTTGGATGGGTTGTAGAAGAAATGTCAGAAATTTTGAGTAGAAGAGAATAATTTTCTTAGAGATGTTGAGGAAGTAATGATACTCTAACATAAGTCTTGCTATAGGTCTATTTTGCTCAATTCTCATCCTTTATTTGACAACAAAGAATTTCTGAGATTAAAAGAGGAAGGAGGTCAATTTATTCTAACTTCCTTTCCATCTAGATTCTGCCTTTTGATCCAGTGCGTTGACTGGATCAAATTACTGTTTAATCAGTTGTGTATAGACATTTCTGAGTGTGTATTAATATCCAATTCCTTCTTCAAGTTTTAGCTCAGACATATCTCTTTTAAGCCTTATTTGGTCACTGCAGTTACAGTTTACTAACTCCTTGTTTTTATGAGGACGATTGTTAGGAAACAATAACTATTACTTTTAGTATGAACGTGTGAAAGTGTTATACATACTACTGAAAATATTTTAATCCTCCCAATAGTATGAAATCATTCCCATTCCACAAAAAAAGGAACAAAGGATTAGAGAAGTTAAATAACTTGTTTATATATATAGCTATTTTCAAATAGGCATGTGTTATTAAAATGCAGGACTGCCTGCCTCAGGGCCTGTTCATTAGTGATATATCCTGAAGTGAAGTGAAGTGAAAGTCGCTCAGTTGTGTCGACTCTTTGCGACCCCATGGACTGTACAGTCCATGGAATTCTCCAGGCCAGAATACTGGAGTGGGGAGCCTTTCCCTTCTCCAGGGGATCTTCCCAACCCAAGTCTCCTACAGTGCACATGGATTCTTTACCAGCTGACCCACAAGGGAAGTCCAGGAATACTGGAGTGGGTAGCCTATCCCTTCTCCAGCGGATCTTCCCAACCCAGGAATCAAACCAGAGTCTCCTGCATTGCAGGTGGATTCTTTACCAGCTGAGCTATCAGGGAAGCCTTAGTGATATATACCACACTGCTTGTTGATTAAATGGGGCACTGGTCCTGTTAGCACAGTCCCAGAGAAAACATGATTTATGTGACTCCTGTGATGATTGTAGATGGCAGATCCTTATTGTCATAGCTTTTTCTTTTTTGCTTTAAATATTCTTACTGTAACACTGGAAAAACACAAATGAATTTTTGTGGACAATCCATTTTTGAGGCCATGCTATCTGGTACACACAAATTTATACCTGTTATCAGTTCAGTTCAGTCGCTCAGTCGTGTCTGACTCTTTGCAACCCCATGAATTGTGGGACTCCAGGCCTCCCTGTCCGTCACCAACTCCTGGAGGTCACTCAAACTCACATCCATCGAGTCGGTGATGCCATCCAGCCATCTTATCCTCTGTCGTCCCCTTCTCCTCCTGCCCCCAATCCCTCCCAGCATCAGAGTCTTTTCCAATGAGTCAGCTCTTCGCATGAGGTGGCCAAAGTACTGGAGCTTCAGCTTTAGCATCATTCCTTCCAAAGAAATCCCAGACCTGATCTCCTTTAGAATGGACTGGTTGGATCTCCTTGCAGTCCAAGGGATTCTCAAGAGTCTTCTCCAACACCACAGTTCAAAAGCATCAATTCTTTGGCGCTCAGCTTTCTTCATAGTCCATCTCTCACATCCATACATGACCACTGGAAAAACCATAAACTTGACTAGACAGACCTTTGTTGGCAAAGTACTGTCTCTGCTTTTCAATATGCTATCGAGGTGGGTCATAACTTTTCTTCTAAGGAGTAAGCATCTTTTAATTTCGTGGCTGAAGTCACCACCTACGGTGATTTTTGAGCCCCCCAAAATAAAGTCTGCCACTATTCCCACCATTTCCCCATCTATTTCCCATGAAGTGATGGGACCAGATGCCATGATCTTCATTTTCTGAATGTTGAGCTTTAAGCCAACTTTTTCACTCTCCTCTTTCACTTAACTGTTACAGGTTTCTGTTAAATTAACCCATTTTATAATTTTTAATGTCCCTTTTCAACTGTATCAGAGATTTCTTCCTCAGTCTTATGTGTCTGACAAAATAAAACCAGCTTTATTTTGAACTCAGGAGTTTCTGACATTCTTAAAAATTATTGGGAACCTCAGTTAGCTTTCATTTATATGGGTTATATATATCAATATTTACTGTATTAGAAAAAACTGAGATATTTGTTTTTATTTGTTAATTCATTCAAAGTTTAATAAAGTCTTTGCATTTGTAACAGTTTTAGAATAATAATTGTATTTTTAAACAAAAAAAAACGATAAGAAGAGGGTCATTGTTACACATATTTGCAAATCTCTTTAATGTCTAACTTAAGACAGCTGGATTTCCGTGTGTCCTTCTGCATTCAATTTGCTACCATATCACACCTCATGTAGCCTCTGGAAAGCTCCACTATACACTCTTGAGCAAATGGGAGTAGAAAAGACAAATGGCCTCTTAGAATTTTTATGAAAACAGGTTTAACTCCATGAAATCCTTAAAAAGTACTCTGGATGGGGACACTGGACCACACTTTGAGAACTGCTGTTTTAGTGTTTACATAATACATCTTTCTCTAACCTTTCACTTACACTGTTTCTACAAGTTCTCTTCTTGGAATTTTTGTACTATACCAGAAAAATGTGTTGTTTTGTTATTGTTTTAGCTAAAATGCCGGACAAATTCAGTTTGATTTGTAGGTTTTAAGTCCCTGATAGTGTAATCAATAATTAAGTACAATTATTGAGATATTTGAGATTCAATTACTCTATTACTATTAGATTCTGTTTGTTCTTCTTGTTCCGCTTGTTTCCCCTCTTTACTTGCCTTCTTTTGCTCTTGCTGAGGATTTAAATTATTCTATTTTTCTTTTATATTTTCAGGTTTATATTATTTTACTATTCTTTTGGCTTAGCATAGTTGTTATATCATTCCTTCTTTCTTTACCAAATCTAAGTTTATTTACCACCTTCCTCTTTATTCCAAGGCATTTCTAGGATCTTAGAAAATTTAATTTGTTCCCTCCCAACTTAATGTACTATCAGTGAGTTATTAACTCTGCGTGCATATATATGTGTCTATATGTGTGTTTTGAATGCCTTAAGACAACATTATTTTATATAGTCAGTATCATTTGGATTTTCCAAATTTGCTGACATGTTGAATGCAGCACTAATAGCATCATCATTTAGGAATTTAAATAGTTCTGCTGGAATTCTATCACCTCCATTAGCTTTATTGGCAACAGTGCTTCCTAAGATCACGGCATCTGGTCCCATCACTTCATGGGAAATAGATGGGGAAACAGTGGAAACAGTGTCAGACTTTATTTTGGGGGGCTCAAAAATCACTGCAGATGGTGACTGCAGCCATGAAATTAAAAGAGGCTTACTCCTTGGAAGAAAAGTTGTGACCCACCTGGATAACATATTGAAAAGCAGAGACATTGCTTTGCCAACCAAGGTCCGTCTAGTCAAGGCTCTGGTTTTTCCAGTAGTCATGTATGGATGTGAGAGTTGGACTGTGAAGAAAGCTGAGCGCCAAAGAATTGACGCTTTTGAACTGTGGTGGTGGAGAAGACTCTTGAGAATCCCTTGGACTGCAAGGAGATCCAACCAGTCCATTCTAAAGAAGATCAGCTCTGGGATTTCTTTGGAAGGAATGATGCTAAAGCTGAAGCTCCAGTACTTTGGCCACCTCATGCAAAGAGCTGACTCATTGGAAAAGACTCTGATGGTGGGAAGGATTGGGGGCAGGAGGAGAAGGGGACGACAGAGGATGAGATGGCTGGATGGCATCACTGACTTGATGGATGTGAGTTTGAGTGAACTCTGGGAGTTGGTGATGGACATGGAGGCCTGGCATGCTGCGATTTATGGGGTTACAAAGAGTCAGACACGACTGAGCAACTGAATTTAACTGAACTGAAGGCCCACTTGACTTTGCACTCCACAATGTCTGGCTCTGAGGAGAGACTACACCGTCGTGGTTATCCGCATCATAAAGATCTTTTTTTGGTACAACTTTTCTGTGTATTCTTTCCATCTCCTCTTGCTGTCTTCTGCTTCTGTTATGTCTTTACCATTTCCATCCTTTATTGTGGCCATCTTTGGATGAAATGTTCCTTTGATATTTCCAGTTTTCTTGGAGAGATCTCTAGTGTTTCCCTTTCTGTTGTTTTCCTCTATTTCTTTGCATTGTTCATTGTTCGTGCTAGTAAGGTTATGCTCAAAATTTTCCAAGCTAGGCTTCAGAATTACATGAACCAAGAACTTCCAGATGATCAATCTCAGTTTAGAAAAGGCAGAGGAACCAGAGATCAAATTGTCAACATTTGCTGGATCATAGAGAAAGCAAGGGAATTCCAGGAAAAACCTCTAGCTCTGTTTCATTGACTAAAGTCTTTCACTGTGTGAATCAAAACAAACTGTAGAAAACTCTTAAAGAGATGGGAGTACAGTATCCTGCATCCTGAGAAACCTGTATGTGGGTCAAGAAGCAAGACTTAGAATCCAGTATGGAACAACTGACTAGTTCAGGATTGAGAAGGGAGTATGACAATGCTGTGTGTCACCCTGTTTGTTTAACTTATATGCAGAGCACATCATACAAAATGCTGGGCTGTATGATTTACAAGCTGGAATCAAGATTGCTGGGAGAAATATCAGATAAGGAGATGATACCACTCTAATGGCAATAAGTGAAGAGGAACTATAGAGCCTCTTGATGAGGTTGAAGCAGGAAAGTGAAAAGCTGGCTTAAAACTCAATATTAAAACAAACAAACAAACAACTAAGATCATGGCATCCGGTCCCATCACTTCATGGCAAATAGAAGGGAAAAGGGTGGGGCAGTGACAGATTTCCTCTCCGTGGGCTCTAAAATCGCTGTGGATGGTGACTGCAGCCATGAAATTAGATGCTTCTTGGCAGGAAAGCTATGACAAACCTAGACAGTGTTAAAAAGCAAAGACATGATTTTGCCAACAAAGGTCCATATAGTCAATGCTCTGTGTGGTCTTTCCAGTAGTCATGTATGGATGTGAAAGCTGCACAGTAATGAAGGCAGACCACTGAAGAATCGATGCCTTTGAACTCTGGTGCTGGAGAAGACTCTTGAAAGTCCCTTGGACTGCAAGGAGATCAAACCAGTAGATTTAGGAAATCAACCTTGAATACTGTTTGGAAGGACTGGTAATGATGCTGAAGCTCCAATACTTTGGCCACCTGATGCAAACAGCTAACTCATTGGAAAAGACCCTGATGCTGGGAAAGATTGAAGGCAGGAGAAGAGGGCAACAGATGACAAGATGGTTGGATGGCATCAATGGACAGGAACATGGGCAGACTCCAGGAGTTGGTGAGAGACAAGGAAGCCTGGCATGCTGTAGTCCATGGTGTCACGAAAAATTGGACATGACTTGGCAACTGAAAAATACCAATAAAAGTCACTTTTTAAACCTCTCCATTGATCTTTATTCTGCCTTTTGTCTGTGATATCCCTTTCCCCTGAAGACTATGCATGCGCACACACGCGCACACACACACACCACATCTGTGTGTATGTATTTTGAGATACCTACCTGTCATCTGATATGCATTTGCTGCATTTGATTGTATCCTATTTTATTGTGGTTTTCCTTGCCTAGGTTCATGTGCAACAACCTCATTGTTGATCCTTGGAAGAAAAAAATATTTCCCCTTTAAAGACTTTTTTTTTTGGTCATTGTTTTCATCAGTTTACTCTGATATTCCTACTGTAGTGACTTTTGTATTCACCCTGCTTGAATCCACTGTACCTCTGAAACCAGTGGTTTGGCATCTTTATTCAGTCTTTATTTCTGAGCTATCATTTCTTTATATAAATATATAGATGTAGATATATATTCCCTCTGTATTCTATAACCCGCTTTATATTTTATAATTCTCTGACATTTCCCTTGCATCTCTATGTGCCATTCTGGATGTTTCCTTGTGACTCAAATCGTAGTTCACTAATTCTCTCTTTAGCTGTGTCTAATATAATGTGCGATCCATTCATAAAAGTCTTGTTTGCAGTTATATAGGTTTTCAAGTTTAAAACTTTTATTTGCTTCTGTGGTTTAGAATTCAATTCACATTTTATAGTACCTCATACATAAGTTTTAAATTTTAATTTTCTTTAATAGGCTCAGCAGAGTTTTGATAATTTCTGTGTCTGGTAACTCTATTATCTGGATACCTTGTGGATAGTTTCGATTATATGTTGTTTTCTGGCTCTGTCTTCACCTGATGTTATCCCACTGTTAAGTTTTTTTGTTATTTTAAAGTCAGAGAATACTAAGAAAAACAAAACTACAGAATCATTTTGAGGCTATTATTTTATTATTTTTTTCTCCAGCAGTCTTTGCTGTTTAAAGCTACAAGCATTAGCAATTTCTGTTCAGCTAAGTCCATATTTTGGTATTGATATTGTTTAATCTGGGCTTCAGTACCTTGGGAACTATTAATTGATATCCTGAATGATATCCATGTGTTCACCTCATCTCTTCTGGAACTTAATCCTCTTATTCTACGTAATATCATTTATTCTTATGTGCCTTCAGCTATGTTTATATTTTTTTCCTCATTACCTAGTCCATTGTTACTGTAAACAGAATGTCTTTGCTACATTTTCTATTTTGCCCCTTCTCCCCTCTGGTCTTCTTTTGACTTACTTGGTATTTCCCCCCTCATTTCCTCCTTTCTTCCTCAATTGTTGTATAGTTATATACTTTATTAATTTAGTGGTAACCAAAGAAGTTTTAAAATACACTCAGTTTATCTCAAGTTAATTGATTTTTCAGAATTTTAAGTGTATTTTTATTGAACCCTTTAAGATATATAATTATGGGTATTTTATACAGTCAGTGTTTGCACGTATTTGCCCATGTTTATTGCTTTTATGCCCTTTGTTCTTTTTTTCATTTAAGATCTTGAATCACCTTCATTCTTCATGATACAGATACTTTAAAAAATTTTCCCTAAGAAGAGAACCAAAAAAAAAAAAAAAAAAAAAAAGAGAGAGAGAGAACCAGTTTGTGGAAGATTCCGTTTTTCTATAAATGAATATACTTAATGTTTATGGTTGAATTATAATTTAACTGGGTGTATTTTTCTAAATTGAATTTCATTTTCTTTCAGTAATCTATAAATATTATTTTATTACTTTTTAAATTTCAATGTTGCTTTAAGAAGCCAGCTCTTAAATTTCTGAAACTTTGAGCATATTTCCCATGTCTTTTCAAGTATTTTTTCTTGTTATTCATGTTATGAATTTGTATTCTGATGTGTCTAGACATCGGTTTCTTTTTAACTCATCCTTCTGGGGTCTAATGAAATTATTGAACTTGTGACTTTCACTTTTGAAGTTTATCTGTTAGTCATTATCTCTTCAAAAGTCATCTTCCTCATTTTGTTGGAGTACTTCATATACCCTACATCTTCTGACTCTTGTCTCCACATTTCCTATACTCTATCTTTCTGTCTTTCTTTACTTCCTCTAGTTAATTTCTATACATTCCAATTAATAATTTCTAATTTACTGTTAATCCTAGTCATTGAGTTTTTATTTTGAGTTAATTCTGATTTTTGTGTGGGTCTAGCTTTGCTGGAATTTGTTATTTCTAATAACTCTTACGGCATCTTATTTCTTTGTGTATTTCATGTGCTTTTTTGTTACCTGTTTATTTTCCTTAGGACTTAAACTTTGTGTTTTTTCCTAGTTATGAGATTAAAGTTTGTCCTTTAGAGACTTTTTCAGATTCCAAAGGACAGAAATAATATAGAATCATTTGTGCTACATCTTTGGTGGAAGTTTTCTGCTCACCATTATTGTGAATTTGAATTGCAAACCTATGGGAGAGTCATCTTGTGTTTATTATTTTAAAGGGAGGACTGTTTCCCTTTTTCACTGAATATTGGGGTTTTGAGATAGGTAGTTTAATTTCCTGTCTTCTGGTTGGGTATAGCTGATTGGGATCCCAGTTTACTTGGTGTTGTCTGTCATACTTGCTTACTGTTGGTGAATTTTAAGTTTTGTTTCCTCAAATTGTGAGGCTATAGAAATTGATCTTCATATTCATCGGATTTAATAAGTTTTCTCACTGTGAAAACTTGCTTTGCCATTATGCTTACTTCTCTTTGCCTACCATATCTATTCAGATTTTGGACTGGGAATTCTTCCTTAACAGCTCATTTGGAAACCCTTTAAAAAAATGTAGTTACTGTTTTTAGTTATTTTCAAGGGTAAAGATCTCACTATCTAAACAGAAATTTCTGGAAATGGAATTTTGTATCTTTTTCTAACTTTTAATCTACACAATCTTATTTTCTATAAATTGGAATATAAAATGATAAAATAACAATCCATATTCCTACCATCCAGATATAGCCAGTATTGATGAACTTTCTAGATTGTTTTTTATCCATTTAAAAAATCACTACTGTAATATTGTTTTGAAATTAGCTTTATTCACTTAACATTAAATTGTGAATAATTGTCCATGTCATATTTTTTTTTAATTCTAGTTGAATTTATCAATTAAATGATACTTGAGCAGATATTCTTTCTATATTCATTTTCTATTTCCATGAGGACACAACCCAGTCTTAGGACTGTACAAGAAGTTATGAATTTTATATTATAAGTAAAGCTATTTTTAGAAAAACAGATTTTCATATTTATAATAGAAATGTGAAAACTATAAATAATTTATATATGTTAACAGAAAAGATATATCATGCCTATTATTTCAGGAAATTAGAAAAAAAATTATCACATATAACTATTAAGAAAATAAAAACTATAATAAACATAGCTAATACCTGAATAGAGATTCAAAACTCTTTGAGGAATAGCAAATGTAAAATGGTAAACAAAATGACCTGCTTTATGAAGAAGATATGTTATACAAAAAATGTGATCAAAATATGAAATCTCTTGAATGAACACTATCTGTAACAATTCAGGCAGTGATGCCTACTTTTTCTATGTAAATGAATCTACTTAGGATAAAGATTAAAGAAGGTTTAGATAATTAAGTAAAGTTTAACTAAATATTAAAAATGTTTAATAAAACCTATGATTATTAAAGTATATGTAAAATGATGTGCTCTTGGCGTATATTTTTTATTCTAATAGTGAAGTAACAGTTTATTGTTTTTGTTTAGTCCTTAAGTTGTGTCCGACTCTTTAACAACCCCATAGACTGTAGCCCACCAGGCTTCTCTGCCCATGGGATTTCCCAGGCAAGAATACTGGAGTGGGTTGCTATTTCCTTCTCCAGGGGAACTTCCCAACACAGGGATCAAATCTGCGTCTCCTGCATTGGCAGGTGGATACTTTACCACTGAACGACCTGAGAAAACCTCATGGACATTGCTCCATTGCATTTTGATATGTTTGTTTCTGCGGTTAAACTAGAGATTAACTTGATTTTACTCCTTCATAACTTGTTTCTGCTCAACTACTTGAATAATATATCCTTTGTCCTTGATTAATAAATTCAGCAAGACATCTTATTGTCAGTAAACTCACATAAGTTTTTCTTAGAATGTAATGTTTTTAAACTATAGATTTTTCTTCCTTCATTTCTGGAAAAAATACTTTTAAATAAATTTGAAATCTTTTTTGGCTTGGTTCTATTTCTCAATCATAGATGATCCATATTTTGGTTGACTTTGTCAGGTCTGTTTTTATCTAATTAATGTAATCTATGTCATTTTATCTTTGCTTCTAAATATTTTATTCTCAGTGTGGCTATCTCTTCTTTGTGAGCCATCCAATCTTTAGCTCTCTGTCCTGTACACTGGTTTTTCCAAATGATTTATCACTTCTGTTATGGTGCTATTTTGGTCCATTTGTTTACCTACATATGTTATTTTAGTGTATTTGCATTCTCGTTACATCAAATTTCTTTAAATGTTCTTTCCTAGCCCCAAACATTTTCAACATGTCTTCTTCTGCTCATGTTTTCTTCAGAGCAGGATCCCTACTGTATTAGTTACATATTTTTCTGAAGCAGAGTGTCTCCAAATTTAGCAGTTTAAAACCGCAGACATTTATTACCTCCTGTTTTCTGTGGATCAGGTATCTGGAATTGGCCTGGTTGGGTGGCTCTGGCTCAGGGTTTCTCTTGAGGTTGCAGTGAAGCGGTGTCACCGGGTTGCCATCATCTCGAGGCTCAGAGAGGCTGAAAGGTCTACTTTCCATCTCACATTCACATGGTTGTTGGCAGACCTCAATACATATTTTTCAGATGATTTCCTTTTCTTCATTAGGCATACACAAGCAGGCACAAATGCACATCTTCCCCATCCTCCCGCATTAACAGTTAGGCCAGTGTTTTATACATCCTGCCAAATCTCTTTTGCCGTTTCACTACATTTCCTCTAAAATTTTGATCTTGAAATCTAACAGATATGCCCTCCTGTCTATAAACTGTGTTCCCACAATTTGGCTGTATAGCAAACTCTTCTAATGATTGATAGCATCAGTTTTTTCTCATTTTTGTTCAGTCCAACAACCATTTGGTGATAGTGGTAGTCAGAATTAAATATAGAATAACAATTCTATTCAGTACTTGCTCTGATTTTTTTTTAAAAAGTGTTGTTTTTTTAAATTATTATAGAATAAGTACATTCTCATTTAAGAGGAGAAGGAAATGGCAACCCACTCCAGTATTCTTGCCTGGAGAATCCCATGGACAGAGGAACCTGGTGGATTACAGTCCATGGGGTCACAGAGAGTCAGACATAGCTGAGTGACTAACACTTTCACATTTAAGAATTAAAACATAGAGAAGTATACAATGTATACAGTTTAACTTCTCTCTGCTTCTTCTATTCTCTTTCTTATTTTGAGGAGTAACCACTATTTACAGTTGCTTACAAATCAATCTAGGCCTTGTTCAATGTAATACAATCATAGAGGTGTATATTTAATATGAGGTATACTCAATAGCTAAAATCCTATGTATGCAACTTGGATTTTACACACAAAAATACATCAGGCCATTCTTCTAGGCTAGTTCATATTGAAGATTATACATATTCATTTTATAGATGCTCCATGATTTATTTGGGCTTCCCTTGTGACTCAGCTGGTAAAGAATCCACCTGGGTTTGATCCCTGGGTTAGGAAAATCCCCTGGAGAAGAGAAAGGCTATGCACTCCAGTTCTGGCCTGGAGAATTCCATGGACTATATAGTCCATGATGTCACAAAGAGTTGGACATGACTGAGTGACTTTCATGTCATAATTTATTTTACTTTTCTCTTACTGATAGACATTTAACTTTTATCCATTTCTTTGCTTTTTAAATAATATGGCAAGGAATCTCTCTATATGTTACTTCATAGTTGTGTGTGTGCTACTATATGATTGATTCCTAAAAGTAGACATGCTCAAACATTCCTTAGTATCTGAGGCTTGAAATCATGATGATTTCTCCAGATTGGAATCTCTGACGGAATCTCTATGGGCAAGTGTAGCTTCTCTGTATATTGATAGAGAATCATGGCGTCTTAATATCTGAAATCGGCTGGTTTGTTGTTGTTTGGTCACTCAGCTGTGTCCAGCTCTCTGCAACCCCATGGACTACAGCACACAGGCTTCCCAGTCCTTCACCATCTGCCAGAGTTTGCTCAAACTCATGTCCGTTGAGTCCACGATGCCAACCATGAGATCCAATGATCTCATCCTCTGCCATCCCCTTCTCTTCCTGCCTTTAGTCTTTCTCAGCATCAGGGTCTTTTCCGATGAGTCACCTCTTCCCATCAGGTGGCCAAAGTATTGGAGCGTCAGCGTCAGCCTCAGTCTAATTAGCTGATGAGCTTGAATTCTTCCTAGCCTAACATGTCACACCCTGATTGTTGTTTCTCACATATTCAGGCAGCCCTGAGTGGTATCGTCAAGGAACAGCCAGGAGGTCAGCTTATTAGAATGAACCAAGAAAAGGGGATAGTAGAGGATTAGTTCAGAGATGGGGTATTGTGGGCCATTTTAAGGACTCTGAAAGGTCTTCTCGCCATTATTAAATATCTAAAGAGCAGTCGACACTCACTGTCTCTCCCCACTACACTGTCGCTTTCCATTACTCCATGGGGACCTCCAGCAAAATTATTCTGCTGCATCATCACTTGCCAAGGCAGTGGCCCTCTTCTCCTCATTTGCCCACTCTGGCTCACACTGTCGACTGTATATAATTTAGTGTAAATAGAAATACCTTTGATAATTGTAAAGTGTATACTTATTCATCACTGCCATCAGCACAGAACCTCATTCGCCTTTTCTTTTCCCAATTATTCTCCTGCTTTATGTGCTGTTTCCTTTTACTTTTAGCTTTTGTGCCAGATTATTGCCTTTCTTCAGTGTGTAAACTAATGTTTCATACTTGGTTCTCCACTTAGGTGACCATTGAGAAGTTTCACAAGTACATTCCCTGCTCTAAATGAGCTAATAGGAAATCCTGTTCTTGATTAGCTCTGAAAAACTTAAGAGCAATGTGCATGGCTTTTAAAAATACTAAGCTTATGGAAGTAGATTGCTTAAGGCATTTAAATATTTGATAAAGGACATTTTATTTTATACAACTACCAATTAATATTAGTTAGCATTTTTGATTGAAATGACTTATTTTCTTGAGCAGGTTAATTGTGTTCAGTTCAGTTCAGTCCAGTCGCTCAGTCATGTCCGACTCTTTGCAACCCCATGAACCTCAGCGTGCCAGGCCTCCCTGTCCATCACTAACTCCTGGAGCTTACCCAAACTCATGTCCATTGAGTCGATGATGCCATCCAACCATCTTATCCTCTGTTGTCCACTTCTCCTCCTGCCCTCAATCTTTCCCAGCATCAGGGTCTTTTCAGATGAGTCAGTTCTTCACATCAGGTGGCCAAAGTATTGGAGTTTCAGGTTCAACATCAGTCCTTCCAATGAACACCTAGGACTGATTTCCTTTAGGATGGACTGGCTGGATCTTCTTGTAGTCCAAGGGACCCTCAAAAGTCTTCTTCAACACCACGGTTAAAATCATCAATTTTTTGGTGCTCAGCTTTCTTTATAGTTCAACTCTCACAACCCTATATGACTACTGGAAAAACCATAGTTTGACTAGACAGACCTTTGTTGACAAAGTAATGTCTCTGCTTTTTAATATGCTATTTAGGTTGGTCATAACTTTCCTTCCAAGGAATAAGTGTCTTTTACTTTCATGGCTGCAGTCACCATCTGCAGTGATTTTGGAGCCCCAAAATAGTTTGACACTCTTTCCACTATTTCCCCATCTATTGCCCATGAAGTGATGGGACCAGATGCCATGATCTTCATTTTCTGAATGTTGAGCTTTAAGCCAACTTTTGCACTCTCCTCTTTCACTTTCATCAAGGGGCTTTTTAGTTCCTCTTCACTTTCTGGCATAAGGGTGGTGTCATCTGCATATCTGAGGTTATTGATATTTCTCCCGGCAATCTTGATTCCAGCTTGTGCTCTTCCAGCCCAGCATTTCTCATGATGTACTCTATATAAAAGTTAAATAAACAGGGTGAAAATACACAGCCTTGACATATGCCTTTTGCTATTTGGAACCAGTCT
Organism: Capra hircus; assembly: GCF_001704415.2. Taxonomy (NCBI): domain Eukaryota; kingdom Metazoa; phylum Chordata; class Mammalia; order Artiodactyla; family Bovidae; genus Capra; species Capra hircus. Next base: position 14,596,911 of record NC_030812.1, read on the forward strand.
GTTGTTCCATGTCCAGGTCTAACTGTTGCTCCCTGACCTACATATAGGTTTCTCAAGAGGCAGGTCAGGTGGTCTGGTATTCCCATCTCTTTCAGAATTTTCCAGTTTATTGTGATCCACACAGTCAAAGGCTTTGGCATAGTCAATAAAGCAGAAATAGATGTTTTTCTGGAACTCTCTTGCCTTTTCCATGATCCAGCGGACGCTGGAAATTTGACCTCTGGTTCCTCTGCCTTTTCTAAAACCAGCTTGAACATCGGGAAGTTCATGGTTCACGTATTGGTGAAGCCTGGCTTGGCGAATTCTGAGCATTACTTTACTAGTGTGTGAGATGAGTGCAATTGTGTGGTAGTTTGAGCATTCTTTGGCATTGCCTTTCTTTGGGATTGGAATGAAAACTGACCTTTTCCAGTCCTGTGGCCACTGCTGAGTTTTCCAAATTTGCTGGCATATCGAGTGCAGCACTTTCACAGCATCATCTTTCAGAATTTGAAATAGCTCCACTGGAATTCCATTACCTCCACTAGCTTTGTTCGTAGTGATGCTTCCTAAGGCCCACCTGACTTCACATTCCAGGATGTCTGGCTCTAGTTGAGTGATCACATCATCGTGATTATCTGGTTCATGAAGATCTTTTTTGTACAGTTCTTCTGTATATTATCACCACCTCTTCTTAATATTTTCTGCTTCTGTTAGTAGATATGATTACAAGGAATTCTAAACTGAAGTATTTTCTGGTTCATCAGATTTTAAATTTGCTCGGTCATGTCCAGCTCTTTGCAACCAGCCCATGGAATTCTTCTAGGCCAGAATACTGGAGTGGGTAGCCGTTCCCTTCTCCAGGGGATCTTCCCAACCCAGGTATTGAACCCAGGTCTCCCACATTGCAGTCAGATTCTTTACCAGCTGAGCCACAAGGGAAGCCCAAGAATACTGGACTGGATAGCCTGTCCCTTCTCCAGCAGATCTTCCCATCCCAGGAATTGAATCAGGGTCTGCTGCATTGCAGGCAGATTCTTTACCAACTGAGCTATGAGGGAAGCCCATATTGAAGCTAATATATATTTATTATTGTATGTTATATATTATTTCTAATACCTTGGAGTTGATAACATATAGTTCGTTCATTTTAGTCAAATATCTTATAGGGCAGAATAATTCAGTCCTTGATAACATCAGATAATAATTTTCTCTTGGTCATAATTGCTATTTTATATTACAGGAAAATACCATTACATTAATTCTAAATAAGAATTTTAAAAAGTACAAAAATGTCTGAATTAAAATTTGAGTCTTTCTTTTGTTCCTTTGTGTCTTCTATGCCTTTTCCTGCTTCTCTTAGGAAAAATTGCAAAATTTTTCATTATGTGAAAATTTACATTTTAGCATAAAATTTTTTATGAGAAATAATCATCCATAACATTAAGTTGTTTATTTTACTCCAACTATTAGATATACTATAATTAAAAAAATATTCTTAATACATATCTTTGTGAAGTATTTTTACAATACACTCAGAATTCAAGTTATTATACTATCTGAATTTTTAAAAAATGATACAGAGAATTAAGTTTTCTCATGAAATCTTGGTAATATTACTGGATTCCTCCTTTTATTTATCCACTGTGGATATAAACAAACCATCTGCCCTTTCTGTAAATCACAGTATATAATAAAAGGAATAAATCTTGGATTAAATGCTTTAAATTCCTTCAGGAAAAATTAATTACATATATTCCCAATTTTAATTTGTATTCATAATTATGTTTCTTTTAAGATGATCTTTTAATTTATTATCATATAACATTTTTGGTAGAAAAACAATTTCATCATTTATTTGAAAAAGTTATTTTTTGCGGGCTTGACAAAAAATCAGAATGAGGTTCAGTTCCGTAATGTCTAGTTCAATGACTCCCATCTGCACGATACTCACAGAAGACATTCTGCTTACTAGTACTTAACCCAAACCTTAAATGATATTTCCAGTTTCTGGAAATGCCTATTTTATATAACATAGTAGTAGCTACAGAGAACTGTAGCTATATAGTCAAATGTTCACTCTAAATAATTTTTTAAAATATTTTTAATATCTTCCATGAAATTTTTACAGACTTCCTTGGCATCTCTTTCCAGTGATGACTTTCTGTTTTTTTGACTTATTTAAACAACCTTCTCAGTTTTTTTCTTTATAGTCACTGAGCTATAGTCTAATCTAAGTCTCCTCTGATATTTTTTAGATGGAAATCATTGATTTTAAGTTTATTTGTGTAAAAAGAAGGCCACTGTCACAATCTTATAATACTACAAAAATATACTAATATTTTATTGATATTAATAAGTTATACCTACTTCATTAGTGAATCTAAGGTAGATATTTCAATGGTATGAAAATTACATTCTATTAATATATAACCAACTTAACCAAATATTCAAAAGTCAATGACTCTGAAACTGAATTTGAAACTGTTATTTTTTCAATGATTACACCCCCTCTCTTGTTATATTTTCATTTGAAATACAACGTTCAATGCCCAATATATGACTTCTAGTATTTTGTTCTATTTTAAAGTGGTATATAATTGTCGTTCAAAAATATGTCTCCGGTATAAGTTCAAATAATAATATATTTTACGCTTACACATATTTTTTCCTCAGGAAATTGAGCTAAGTCTTGTAATTAGGGATATTCAGAAATAAAAAGATGCATTTATTTAGAAGAAAATTGAAACTCTAGAGTTTGGAAGAATGTATGATAAAGTGATCCTGGAAATTTTTTCTTCCAGGTGGCTTAGAATCATTGAAAAATCTTCAGCAACTGATCGTGGACCATAATCAGTTAATTAGTACAACAGGTCTTTGTGATACACCTACCCTTATATACCTGGATTGTTCACATAATCACCTTACTGAAGTTGAGGGCATTGAAAACTGTGGATTGCTCCAAATACTGAAGTTACAGGGAAATTATCTAAGTCAGGTAATTGATTTGAATTAATTTGATTAACACAAAATTTTTCTTTTGCTGCAAATATCAACCACACATTTTAAAAGCAGTTTGTTTAATTTTTATTCTTTTTGCTTATCAACTGAATTTCACTTCCAGTTTAAACTATTATATACTTTTCACTATTTAAAAGCTGTTCAACATTATTGCAATATCTATAAACAAATAAATTCAACATTAGTTTTTTATAATACTAAAATATAGATCATAACTTTTCAGTATGATTCAGTGTATAAGTGGGACCAAATTTATCTGCAGTTGTATTTAAGATTTGTTATGAGGCCTTTTAATTAAAAATATGCTAATTATGAAAATAATTATTGGAAATTTATTTATAATAACACTCTCAAATATTATACTTTGATTTATGACATGCTGTTTATCCGAATATATCTGTTAGTTTTGGTAGGCTTTATATTTTTAAATTTGGTTAACTGACAAAAATGTTTTGCTTAATATAAGCTAATAACTCAACTTTAAATATAGCTTCCATTCTTGGGGAATCACGTTCTTCTCAGAGAATTGCACTTGGATGATAACAGCATTTCAACTGTGGAAACATTTTCTTCATACTGGCTGCCTTTACTGCAAATCCTGACTATCTCTCAAAACAGGTACAAGTATAATTTGCTTTATTAAGCTTAAAGGCAGTGAATCATTAATGTAAATGTATGATCTTCATAATAAGTAGAAAAGCTGTTAGGTTTTTCCAATAATTCAAGGAATGTACATTACTTGGTGCATAAATTATAAATCTAATTTCATATATTGACATATCCTCAAATTTTAGTAGGATTTTAATTGTCACTGATCTTACTCATTTTGTTCCTTCTCAAAAATGTACTTATGGAAATTTCTCAGGGCAGATTTGTTTATATTTGTAAAGATACCCTCCTTGGAAAACATAGGAGGTAGTTAATTTAATTCAGGAGGATGTCTCATTCTCTCAAATGGTACTTATTAAGTCCTGGAAGAACGATTTTTAATCTGCTCTCAACTTGCATGTCTTTTTGAAACTGTTAAGACAGATTTAAATTTGATTTCCCTAAGGATATAAAGTAACACTTAAAAAAATACCTTAATATTAAATCGAGATGGGTACCTGCCACAGAAGATCCATTTGAAACCACCAAACATCTGGATCTTTGCAGAGAATAGCTGTCTAAAACTGAAACTGAAACAAGAGTACAAGATGTATATGCCTCCCTCTGTTTAATATTTCATTGAGGCCTATTAACTCTAATATGATTAATTTGGTCATCAAAGGCACAAGAAGTAAGGGAAAGGAGCTATCTTTTACAAGAAGTTGTTTCTTAGAGTGGTATAATTCTTGCAAAACAAGTGAACAAAGACAACTCATTGTTTTATATATATATATATATCCCCTCCCAAACATAAGTTTCTTTCAATTTCTGTCACAATAGTGCTCATCCCTTGAGTCCTAAATGATTTGACTTCTACCCATTAAACTATTCCACAATTTGACATGTCAAAAACTGAATTTGTATTTTAAAATTCCTTCTAGTTGTTCTAATCATATCTAAAATATGAAAGTTGATTTGCCTGTAAAAAGATATTTATTTCTGAACAGCACTGTCAGATAATACTATTTAAGTAGTTACACCATCACAAACTTATCAGATCTTTTCACCGTATTTTTCAGGTTAGAAATACAATTTCTGTAGAAATACTCAGTTTATGCTTTGGACAGATGCAGTAAAGCACATATCTAACATTTTATAGAACTAGATTTCATGCCCAATTGATGAGCGTAATAATCTTAAAGAATTTAGAAAATATTTAAAACACCAACATTTTTGAGAAATAATTCCATTATTTCTTTGGACAATTTAAGTCATCAAAGGAATATTCTGCTTTTAAAAATTAAAGTTCACACCAGCTAATAGACTTTTGCCCTATCAATATAATGTGTCTTCTTTCTCATATCAATTATAGATGACCAGGAATTTTATAAAATGAACTATTTAAAACATTTTAGAGTTGATAACAATAACTGGGATACTTAAACCAAATAATCCTTATTTATAATTTTGTTTGCAGCAATTAGCCTCATAACACTTGGCTATTCAGGTGGTGTTTGCTATATTGGGTGATACAAGACTGAGTAGCATATGTCCTTACCTGCAAAATCTTTTAGAAATAAAAGAACAATCTGGTGCACTTAGCTATATAAAAAAGTGGTAAAATTATATAATATATATTATTTTGCATTTTTAAACAATATCACTTATATTTGAAGGGTTTTTTTGTGTGTGAGTTTCTGAAAGCTTTTTGCTAAATAACCTACCATTTTGAGAAGATAAGTGAATAAGTCCTTAGGGCACCAGGGAAATGTGATTGATAGAAATAAACATGTGAATTAGTTAAATTATCTCCTAAAATCAGTGAAAAAATAATCTTCATACTAGGTATTTTTCACCAGAAGCTAATACTATTAACTGCAGAAATTATCCATATTATGTTAAGCTTTTACCATGTGTGTTGACTTATTTGAACTACTTTAGGTTTGGTAAAACTCAGGATCAATAGATCTGGCTGGGTTTGAATTCTGAATTAACGACTTACCTGTCAGTTGACACTGAGCAAATCTTTTTTCACTACCTGATTCTCAGTTTTTTCACATATAAAATGTGTGGTAATACCTACCTTACCTGTTTTACAGGATTTTGTGATTATTCAAAACAATATTGTATGTCAGTACGTGTTGCAAACCTGAGGAGAATTTTATAAATGTGATATTTGGATTTGTGGTTGGCATGTCTTTTAAAATGTACATATTTTTCTTTTAATTTTTGATAAATATTTTCATCACAAGGAAGAAATTATGTACCCATATGCTCTTTTCCAGCAAATCAAATACATATAAAGAATGATGCTTACTGCTTATTGTTTGAAATATTTGTTTCATCCTGACTTCTGTTTTAAATTTTCATTAGGACATGTGACTGTTTTAAGTTTTTCTCAGCGGAGTTCTAACTGGAAGACTCTCCAGCTTCATAAGTCTTTCCTCTTCCAGTGAGACTCTAAGTAGGAGCAGAAAGGGGAAACTATTACCCATTGGCTGCTCATTGTACAAATCTTTTGCTTTTTGTCGTCTTTGAAATTTATATCTTTTTTATGCCCAGGGCTAATGTGACAAGGTCAAATGGTATTAGGTTTTCACTAATGTCCTTTGTCTTTCTGGTTTGAATTTTCTTGGAAAAAAATATACACAGAATGTCAGTAAGAGGAAAGTTATAGAGGTTAAAAAAAATGATTCTACTATTAGGTTTCTGCCATCCTAATGAATAGTCATAAAGGTGAATGAATAGCCAGTTTTCTTGACTAAAATTTCCAAAAAAAAAAAAAAAGAATATGATGCTAAAAGCATGGTTCTCTGAAAAGATAAAATTCTGATATTATGAAAAATATGTAGTTAAACCAAATATTTCTTTACCTGAAGAAATGCTTTATTTTTGCAAAGAAAATTTTATTTTCAATTTTAAAACTTTATTGGTTATTTTTAGTTGATGTCTCTTATAACCTATATGTTACCAAATGTTGCCACATATAACTTATTGGTTAAAAACATGAGATATTCCGACAAAAGAGAAAAACTCAGTATCTATTAATCTTTCAAAATCCTTTTAGCATAAGGGCAAAGATTTAGTATTAGAAATATACTAAAGGTAAAAAAAAAGTAAGAATTTTCTTTTAATAAATGCATTTATTAGTATTGTATTTTCACTTGAAGAACTTAAATTTCCTACTTGTAATAATGATCTAGAATGCCTGAGTAGGAAATGTCAAAATTAGGACTCAAATCCATTGATTATGTATTGAAAAAGTTTTACATTTCTTTCTTTTTTAGAATACATGTGATGTTTCAGTAAAGTTTGCTATTAAGGAATGTATAGGTAGATAATGAACCATATATACAAATGTAATGACCAATATTTGATCACTTTTTCTTTTATTACCTTGGCTATTTTCCCCTGGAATTAGTGTTGCTCAGGTAGTATAAATACTAATATTGTACTTAGGATTGAGTATAATCAGAGAGATCTTCCAGTCTCCTTACTTAGTCTATTTTAGCATCAGTACCATCTTCTGTTTCTCTTCTAATGTAGAACAGGATAATACAAGAGGAGTTAAGCTCAGCACAAGGGTTGGCTTTGTGACATGAGGCTTCCAGTCACAATATTATCCTGCAAACTTCTGATCTTAGAATAATAGTACTTTTTTTTTTTTTTTTTTTTTGCTGTTGTTGTTGTTTTTGCCCTGGCAAGATGTTGGTAGGAATAAAGATGTAAAAACCTCTGCCAGGGCAACTGGAGGGACATTATAAACACCAAGAAAGTAAAAGTGGAAGTTAATACATACTTTTTTTCTGTTTTGTACCAGAAATACTCCTTTAGTAAAAGCTTATTCTGAACATGCATGAATCTTCAGCATTTATAGAGGGTATTAATTCAGAAGACTTTTTTATTTGTGATGAAAATATATTTTATACAAAGAAATTTTCATCTTTTCTAAAGATTTAGATGAACTAACTTAATTTTTAATGCCAAGTAGCTAGGGTAATGTGATGCTGTATAACAAAGAAAGTATAATCTTGTCTTAGTTTGAAATGCAAATCAAACTAAAATTAATTTTCCCTTCATAGATTTTTGTTACTAATACTGTGAATATTTTCAATATCATTTATGTTCCTTGTTTGAATGTGAGGTATTGACAGTTGTATCTTAAATAATGATAGAAACTTTTAAAAGCCAGAGAAAATTTACTGTTATTAGAATTTGAACATTCTTATATTAATAAGTATGAATTTTAAATATTAGTATATGTTTGATAAATTTAAGTATTTTATCAATAGAAAACATTTTCTATTATTGTGTTCCTTAAATGCATATTTCCAATTTAAAAACAACCCCAGTGTAACTTCTATATTTACAGGACTTATAATACTTTGAATCTAGTAAATGAAACTTTTTAAAATTAAAAACAAAGTTATTAACTCTAATTAAAGTTATATTGTTAATAAGTAAAAATAAATAATCTTATGTTTTTGACTCTGAATGGTTTGTTATATGTTTGAGCCAGAAAAAATACAAAGAAATTATGAATTCTTCATAAATTTAGCTAGCCATATACAAAAACAAAACAATAGAAAGCCCATTTATCCTTATTTTAATACCAAACACACATTAAGCTTCCTGATATTTATTATTGATATTAGCAATTCCATGATCATTTCTCTTTATAAATAAATATAAATATATATTTGTATATATTATTGTAAATATAGAATAAATATGTAGCATCTTATAACTACTGTATTTTTTAAAAGTACTTTTAGTTAATGTTACATTATTGTATTTTATTGTGAAAATGCAACTGTCATGTATTTCATCCAGAGTTATAATTTATAACATTGTTATTGTATTAAATAAATATATTATTGTATACTTACATCAATAATATTAAGAACACTCCAATTTAAATTTTCTTTAAATTCTATTTTGGTTTTCAGCCTGACAAAAATCGTACCACTTTTTCATTTTGTTTCTTTGGAAAAACTGGATGTCAGCAACAATTGTCTTTCTGGTAAGTTTATAAAAATACATAGTTGTTTCTCAAATAATATACTTTTGGGTTTCTGTTCTAAATATGGTAGGAAATGTTCTGGGTAGATGTATATAACATACCTATACAAAATGGTGTAGAGGAGGAAAATTTTCTCTTTTTTCAAACTGGGCCTGAGAATTAAACTGATGTAAGTCAGATAAATAGAAGAAAAAAAATACAAGTTTTAATTTTTTTTTTTTACATGTACGTGAGAGTTCTCACAATAAAATTAAGACCCCAAGAAGCAGTTAAGGTTGAACTTACGTAGTGAGTTGGACAAAGAGTAGTAAATCGTGAAAGTGAGAAGAAGCCGAGGAGCTTGGGCAATAAGGTAGTTAATTGGATTGAAAAGTGACTAGGAAATAAAGGCTAGTTTAACAAGCTTGTTTGCGTACATATCTCTTGGCTTTAGCTTCCCATCCTTAAGATAAGAATGTCTCTTTGCTTCTGTTATAGGAAAATATCTTTCACATGGGAATTTAATTTCTTGCTTTTAAGAAAAAGAAGGAAGATTAGAGGGTTCTTAAATTTGCTCCTTTTTTTAAGTGCGTTTAACTTAAAATAGTCAAAATGCCAGAATGGCTTATTATGGTGCCAGGTATTCTAAACTCCTTTGAATGTGTGGTGAAATAATTTAATTAAAATTTTCTTTATACTTTTAAACTCATATTACGTCCATATCTTCCTGGTAAACCTTGGAAAATGTGAGAATTATATTCTTATTTAAAATTCATATATCCTATACCTATGAAAAAAAATTAGTCTAATGAAGATAAGTAAACACATTTGTCTAACTTGTTGTCACCTAACCATTACAGAGGAGACATCCATCAAAAAGTTTATTCAAGAATGATGTATTGATTTGGTTAAACAATCTCTCACCCTCAAACTTCCGATCCCCAATTTTAGTCAGTCCCCTTGAAGAGATAATCACAGTTTTAAATTTGTCACCATAGGTTAAATCTGACTTTCCTACATCTTTATATTAATGGAATCAAATAGTATGTTCTTTGTTGACTCTAGATTTTGGTTGGCATTCTTGGGATATTCCACCATATCAGTTGTTCAGTTGTTTATATCAGCAATATTTTTTGTTTGTTTTTTTGTTTGTGTTTTCTGATGTGTGGTCCATTGCATGAATACATCACAGTTTGTCCATTTTCCTGTTGATTAATATTTTGTTTGCTGTTTGGGGTCAGTTCAGTTCAGTTGCTTAGTGGTGCTCTACTCTGCAACCCCATGGACTGCAGCACTCCAGACTTCCCTGTCCATCACCAACTCCCGAGGTTTGCTCAAACTCGTGAACATCCGGTCAGTGATGCCTTCCAACCATCTCATCTTCTGTTGCCACTTTTCCTCCTACCTTCACGCTTTCCCCGCACTGGGGCTTTTCTAAAGAGTCACATCTTTGCATCAGTTACAAAGTACTGTAACTTCAACTTCAGCATTAGTCCTTCCAATGAATACTCAGGACTGATTTCTGTTAGGATGGACCGGTTGGATCTCTCTGCAGTCCAAGGGCCTCTCAAGAGTCCTCTCCAACACCACAGTTCAAAAGCATCAATTCTTTGTCACTCAGCTTTCTTTATAGTCCAACTCTCACATCCATACTTGACCACTGGAAAAACCATACCTTTGACTAGACGGACCTTTGATGGCAAAGTAATGTCTCTGCTTTTTAATATGTTGTCTAGGTTGGTCATATTTTTCTTCCAAGGAGCAAATGTCTTTTAATTTCATGGCTGCAGTCACCATCTGCAGTGATTTTAGAACCCAAGAAAATAAAGTCTGTCACTGTTTTCCCATCTGTTTGCCATGAAGTGGTGGGACTGGATGCCATGATTTTCGTTTTTTTGATTGTTGAGTTTTAAGGCAGCCTTTTCACTCTCCTCTTTCACTTTCATCAAGAGGCTCTTTAGTTCCTCTTTGCTTTCTGCAGGTGGTATCATCTGCATATCTGAGGTTATTGACATTTCTTCCAGTAGTCTTGATTCCAACTTGTGCTTCATCCAGCCCTGTTTTCGCATAATGTGTTCTGCATGTAAGTAAAATAAGCAGGGTGAAAATATACAGCCTTGATGTACTCCTTTCCCAAGTTGGGAAAGGAGTACATCACGTCCAGTTCTAACTGTTGCTTCTTGACCTGCATATGGGTTCCTCAGGAGGCAGGTAAGGTGGTCTGGTATTCCTATCCCTTTAATAATTTTCCAGAGTTTGTTGTGATCCACACAGTCGAAGGCTTTGACATAGTCAGTGAAGTGGAAGTAGATGTTTTCTGGAACTCTTGCTTTTTTGATGATTCAGTGGATGTTGGTAATTTGATCTCTGGTTCCTCTGCCTTTTCTAGATCCAGCTTAAACATCTGGAAGTTTTTGGTTCATGTACTATTGAAGCCTAACTTGGAGAATTTTGAGTGTGTGAGATGAGTGCAACTGTGAAGTAGTTTGAGCATTTCTTTTCTTTGGGATTGGAATAAAAACTGACCTTTTCCAGTCCTGTGGCCACTGCTGGGTATTCCAGATTTGCTGGCGTATTGAATGCAGCACTTTCACATCATCATCTTTTAGGATTTGAAATAGCTCAGCTGGAATTCCATCACCTCCACTAGCTTTGTTCATGGTGATGCTTCCTATGGTCCACTTGACTTCACACTCCAGGATGTCTGGCTCTAGGTGGATGATCACATACCACCTGGTTATCTCAGTCATTAAGACTTTTTTTTGTATAGTTCTTCAGTGAATTTTTGCCACTTCTTCTTAATCTCTTCTGCTTCTGTTAGGTCCATACCATTTCTTTCATTTATTGTGCCCATCTTTGCTTGAAATGTTCCCTTGTTATCTCTAATTTTCTTGAAGAGATCTCTAGTCTTTTCCATTCTATTGTTTTCCTCTGTTTCTTTGCTTGATCACTGAGAAAGGCTTTCTTATCTGTCCTTGCTAGTCTTTGGAACTCTGTGTTCAGATGGATATATCTTTTCTTTGCTCCTTTATCTTTAGCTTCTCTTCTTTTCTTACCTATTTGTAAGGCCTCCTCAGTATACCATTTTGCCTTTTTGCTTTTCTTTTTCTTGGGGATGGTTTTGATCACTGACTCCTGTGCAATGTCATGAACTTCTGTCCAAAGTTCTTCAGGCACTCTATCATATCTAATCCCTTGAATCTATTGTATAGTATAGTAGTAAGAGACTTGATTTAGGTCATACCTGAATGGTCTAGTAGTTTTCCCTACTTTCTTAAGTCTTAAGTTTGCAATAAGGAGTTCATGATCTGAGCCATATCAGTTCCTGGTCTTGTTTTTGCTGATATAGAGCTTCTCTATCTTTAGCTGCAAGGAATATGATCAATCCGATTTCAGTATTGACCATCTATTTGGGGCACTCTGATTATAAAGTTCCTATGGAAATTCATGTACAAATACTTTTGTAACATAAGTTTTCAGTTTTCTTGGATATATGTTTAAGGATGTAATTACTGGATAATAGAGTAGCTGCATGAAAGTCAAAGTGAAAAGTATTAGTCACTCAGTCATGTCCAACTCTTTGTGGCCTCATGGACTGTAGCCCTCCAGGCTCCTCTGTCCATGGAATTCTCCAGGCAAGAATAGTAGAAGTGAAGTGAAGTCGCTCAGTCGTGTCTGACTCTTTTCGACCCTGTGGACTGTAGCCCATCAGGCTCCTGCATCCATGGAATTTTCCAGGCAAGAGTCTTGGAGTGGGTTGCCATTCCCTTCTCCAGGGAATCTACCCAACCCAAGGATTGAACCTGGGTCTGCTGCATTGCAGGCAGTTTCTTTACCATCTGAACCACCAGGGAAGACCCTGTTAGTGCATGTTTAACTTTATAAGAAACTAGTAAAACTGTTTTACCAAATAGTTGTACATTTCACTTGCCCACATTAGAGTTCCAATCACTGCATTCTACAGGGTTCTGGTATATCATTGTGTTTTCTCGTTATTGTTTTAGTTTGCACTTCCCTGATGGATAATGATATTGAGCATCTTTGCAAACATTTTTTGATGATTTCTGTATATTTTTTGTGTCTTTTCAAATATCTTACCATTTAAAAAATTTGGCTATTTGCTGTTATTGGTTTGAATAAATTCTTTATGTATTCTGGATGAAATTCTTTGCCAGACATATGTTTTGTGGGTGTTCTGTCCCAGTCTTTCTTTTACCTATTAATTTTGTTAAGTGTATCTTTAGATAAGCAGAAATTTAAATTTTGTTTTTTTTTTTTAATTTTTAATAATTTTTGCTCTCTGTGTCCTTTGTAATCTTTTTCTACATCCAGAATGAGATAATTTTCTATGCTTTTTAACTTTCTTATAAAGGTCTTGTACTTTAAGTTTTACTTTTAGGTCTATGACCTACGTCAAATTAATTTTTACAAACAGTGTGAAGTTAAAGACGAGGTGTTGTTGTTGAATAACTAAACAACATTTAGTTTTTCCAGAAACATTTGTTGAACAAACTTTTCATCATTGATTGACTTTGGTGTCTTTGTCAAAAAATTGATTTCCATTTGGTCCACCTTGATCTACCTTTTAACTGATTTTCTCTTAATGCTAGATCATATTTTCCTGTTTCTTTTTAATGTCCAATACTTTGTAACTGTATGCTGAGCATTGTTCATACTACAGTTTACTGAGTCCAGCTATTGTTATCTTTCTTTTAAAGCATAGTAAATGTAATTCTAGAAGGCAGTGAAGGTATTGATGGGTAATTGTGTTTCTGTCAACCTTAATTTCATTCTCTCCTACAGCAAATCATTTTAATTTTCAACTCTCAATGCATTCCTCTACCCCTGGGCATTGTCTTCACTCCTAATACATGGTCTTTCTGGATTTTAGCTGAATCTCTGAGATGCTGTATTCAGTTGCGTCTTATCTGACTGGGCTAAAATTCCAGTGTCTTTCCCTGCTGCATGAACTATATTGTCATCACTCAGCTCTTAGCCTAATAGCAGGTTGACTTTGCTAGGTGTTTCAGAATGTTGCCCTGTCTAGCACTCGTCCGAGTAGCTGTAGTAAACCCTTACATATACTTTTTCCCCAATTATCTTCCTACCAACATATACACACTCAGCTTCTTCTCAGTACTTTTCACCATAAATTCCAGCCTCATGTCTAAACTTGGCCTCATCACTCAGCAAAACAGCCTCTTTGCTTGATTTCCACTTTCTTGCTCTAAAGTGGTTAAATACTTTTAGGGCAAAAAAAAAAAATTGTGACTGTCAGCTCACCATGTGTGTTTGCTGTTTTCTTCCAAGTCAGGCTTAAAAACAGGTGCTTCATGTTTATTGACCAGTTTTATGATTGTTTTCTGTGGGAGAGCAATTCCAGTATAAATTTCTCTTAATGTACCCTGGATTGCTGGATTGACCTACTGTTTTTACTTTTGAAACTATAAATGTAATTCTGTTTAGGCAAATGTTCAATTTTTACCACTATCCGATTACTTTTGACTTTACTTTTTTATATGTTGTGTTAACGATCTGGCAAAGCTTGCTCTAAGCTGTGTACATGCTCGTTTAATTCTCACCCTATGAGATAGATATAAACCTGAATTTCCAAGCAATTGTATGATTTGCATAAATTCACACAGCTGCTAAATGGTAGAAATAATGTATTATGATAGCAGAGTCTGTTCTTAATATGGGCTTTTAAAAACATATTCTGTAGAATAAATAATTTTTGTGCTTGTCTTTAATAGTCAAACATAAAATGGTCATTATGTATAACTATTTTTGTTTATCTGTAATGCCTCATAATAATTTTTATTGTCTATTTTCTATAGATCTTACAAGTGCCATAAAGTGGTTTGGTGCATGCTTTTCTCTCCATGAATTGTCTCTCACTGGAAACCCACTTCTTCAAGAAATAAACTGGAGGTAAATAAATATTGTTGCACCCTATGTATGTACTTTATTATAATTGCAGAGAACACAATTTGATGAAAATTGTTCTGTGTATATTATTAATAATTCCCTGGGAAGAGTGAATAAAGAATAATTCAAAAGTTATTCTAAATAGAATAATTTTATAAAAGTAGTTTAAAAAATACCTTCTGCCTAAAGCAAATTTTTTGTACATGTAAGAACTAATGCAAATTTGAAATAATAATGCTGATCCATACCACTGATTATATGACAATTTTAGTATGATGTTGACTTAGGTTTGTGTTTATAGAAAAGACATTTTTGGGGAATTACTTTTTGAGTCATCTACATCCCATAGCTTGCCATTTAAAATTATTGCCTTTCTGGTAATGATTTGATTTTATTTAATTTCTGAAAAGAGAAAGTTGCTGTCTGTTAAAGTATGTATTATAAGCATGTATGAATTCAGGCCTCTATTTGGAATACTGCAGTAAGTACCTAGATGTAAATGAAAAAATATACTTTGTAATTTTTTAAATGAATTTTCTTTTTAAAAAAGTTCTCTAATCTGAAATTCTCAAATTATGCTAGCATCATTTTCCCCAAGATAGCCAACATCATTTTTGTAATCAGGTTTTTTGAAGTAATTTACATATAATAAAATTTATCAGTTTTATTTATGAATATGAATATTATATAGAAATCATCACAATCATTTTTATCACCTTGAAAAATTACCTTATTCCTCTTGGTGGTTAGTGCCCTCTTCAATTATTTCATAACCCTCTTCCAATACTTTTAAAATGTCTCTCTCCAATTTACTGGTCTTTTAAGAGCTCTTCCCATAAATTGTAATGCTGTGGAGAAGGCAGTGGCACCCCACTCCAGTACTCTTGCCTGGAAAATCCCATGGATGGAGGAGCCTGGTAGGCTGCAGTCCATGGAGTCGCTAAGAGTCGGACACGACTGAGCGACTTCCCTTTCACTTTTCACTTTCATGCATTGGAGAAGGAAATGGCAGCCCACTCCAGTGTTCTTGCCTGGAGAATCCCAGGGACGGAGGAGCCTAGTGGGCTGCCATCTATGGGGTCACACAGAGTCGGACACAACTGAAGTGACTTAGCAGCAGCAGCATGATGCTGAGTATCAGTAGCCTGAATGATAGTGCTTTTTTCTTCTTTTTGACTTGTGTAGGGCCTCCACCTCTTTTGGATCCAGGCATCTTTTCTGGATCTTGGCTTCCTTAGATACCTGCTTTCCTTTGACTCCAAATCACCAGAGATGGTGTGTTGAGCATAGCACCTGTACCTAAAGGCTGCCTAGCACTCTGAGGAAAGCTTGCCGATGATCTTCCTGCTCCACCCACCCCAAAAGCAGAAAACAACAAAATCAATAATGTGCTAATTTGTTACTATAAGGATTGGTGATGATTTAGTCGCTAAGTCATGTCCTACTCTTGCAACCCCATGGACTGTGGCCTGCCAGGCTCCTCGGTCCATTGGATTTTCCAGGCAAGAGTAGTGGAGTGAGCTGACATGTCCTTCTTCAATTACAAGGATTAGTTGTACATAAATAGATTTGTAATGAGAGTAAGTAGGTTATTCAAAAGCATGTATAATCATTGTAGGACTGATTTAAGAACTACAAAATACTCAAAGTAGAATTTCTGTAATATCTAATGGGGTTTCGGTTTTGTTTTGTTTTTAATGACTATTTGCAAGCTATCACTGTTAAATTCACACACATCAGATTAATCTGAAAACCCATGTTATTGTTGGTTATGGTAGGACTCCTGTTATGGTTTGCAACAAGTGATGCAATCTCTGCCTGGGTTTTAGTTTATAAAATAAATACTAATATTAACCTACCTCAAAACTTGTTGAGGATCTGTGAAATATTGAGTGAATGCCCAAAATAGAATATTGTTACCTTTTTATTTAAAAAAATGTGTCTCCACTGTCTTATGGCTTTCACTGTTTCTAAGGAGAAGTCTGTGGACATTCTTGTCTTCATTCTTCTGTCTCTGGGTACTTTTAAGATTTTATCAGTGGTTTTCAGCAATTTGATTATAACATTGCTTTGATGTGGTTTTAGATAGATTTACTCTCCTTAGGATTTTTTCCTTGTTTATTTGCTTAGTGTTTTTCTAATGCTGTAGAGTTGTTTTACTATGTGTTAGTTTCAAATGCACAGCAACATGATTCAATTATTTGTGTGTGTGTATTCTTTTCAGAATTTTTCTATTATGGGTTATTATAAGATATTAAATATAGTTCCCTATGTTATGCAGTAGGTCCTTATTGTTGATTTTATATATAGTAGTATATATATATCTATTAATTTTGTTGTTGTTATTCAGTCACTAAGTCATGTCTGACTGTTTTGCAACCCCATGAACTACAGCCTGCCAGGCCCCTCTGTCCATGGGATTTCCCAGGCAAGAATACTGGAGTGGGCTGCCATTTCCTTCTCCAGGGGATCTTCCCGACCCAGGGATCAAACCTGTGTCTCTTCCGTCTCCTGCACTGGTGGGCAGATTCTTTACCACTGAGCCACCAGGGAAGCCAGCTCCCAGAGTATCCCTCTTGCCTGCCTTTATTCTTTGGTAACCATAAGTTTGTCTTCTAAGTCTGTGAGTCTATTTCTGTATTGTAAATAAGTTCATTTGTATCACTTTTTTGATTCCACATATAAGTGATATAACATATTTGTCTTTGTCTGATATACCTCACTTAATATGATAATTTTTAGTCCATCCATGTTGCAGTTCTGCTTAGAATTTATTGAACCTCTTGGATATAGTAGATTCATAGTTTCCATAAGATTGTGAAAAATTTTGGCCGTTATTTTCAAGTATTTTTTTCTGCTTCCTTCTGTCTTCTCCTACGAGAACTCCAACTTCACCAGTATTAGACCACTTGACGTATCCTTTAAGTCACTATTGCTTTGTTCTTATATTTATTGTTTTTGTTTTCTGCCTATATTTCAGTCTTACTAGTTATTGCTGTGGCTTCAAATCCCCTGATGTTTTCTTCTTATGTAACTGCTCTGTAGTTAATCCCATCTAAACTGTTTTTCAGTTCAGATTAGATGTAGATTTCATTTCTACAAGTTTATTTTTTTTCAACGTTTACAGTTTCTCTCTTAATCATGTTCATATATTCCTGAATCATCTTGAACATATGGATAATATTTATAATAGCTGTTTTGACATCTTTGTATGTTAATTTCATCATCTCCCTCATTTTGAGGTCTATTTTTATTAATTCTTTTTTCTGATTCTAATTTTCCTACTTCTTGCATGCCCAGACAATTTTGGTTATATTCTGGACGTTTAAATTTTTCTGCTTGTTGATTCCTTAATTTTCATTTTTTCCTTTACATAATATATGTTGATATTTTGCTTCTGACATGCACCATCTATTTAATATGTTTCTTGGAATTAGTGAGATGATTTCAAAACTTCCTTATAAGTTCTGTTACGGAAATCTCAAAGAAATCTTTATTTAGACTAGTACTAATTTAGCCCAACTACTATGCCTCCAGCTTTCTTAGTATTCTGCCTAATGTCTCTTCTATGTATCCTTTCAACTTTGGCTGATGAGAATTATTCCTATCCTCCTGTGGGTTCCTGTAATATTTGCTGTCATTTGCTTCCCACTTGTTATTTCCCTTGGCTCCAAGTGATTTTTCTCTCACATATCCTCCAGACTCATTTACAGTTCTAGGTGAATTACATCCTAGTATACTGAGAAACTTTGCATATGTAATTTGGAATTTTCTAGTACTGATGATGTTTATAGCCTGAACTCCTATCTCTGTTTAAGTCCAGCAGCATGCATTTGTTAAATGATTTAACATGAATAATTATAAATTTGACATTTGTATCATATCAGGACATGGGTATATCAAGGCAGAACAAGCCAAAGTGGACTGGGCTTGTAGCCTAATTTAGCAAGGTGGATTTGGCAACATGTTAAGTGTAGGGAAAGACAAACATGTCCTAAAATTCAGGTAGGAAAATCCATTTCAAAATCCTAATTTTGAATCAAGTTAGCAAGTCATATCAGTTTGATCAGATAGTGAAATACATTTATGAACAAAATAAAAATGGAGAAATTAATAACTGAAAAAAGGGTGGTGTACATCTATCCTAGGGTGGAGGCAGTTGACTTTTCGCCCTGATTTGGTTTCCCTGTGATGTATGGCCATAGCCAGAAAGGTCCTTGTTTTTCTAAGTATTTCAGAGGAATATAAGATATCTTACCAAAAAACCAAGGATCTGATTATGTTTACAATCCCTGTACCTGACTTAAGCCACCTGTAGAACAAGATAAGAGCCTAGGGAGTGGTCCCTGTTGTCTCCCTTGCCTAAGATCACTGCAGACCTATGACATTCTCTTTCTAGATGTATTGGGTTCTTAAATTTGTTCATTGACCTTTAGTGAAGAAAATAGCAGCTTTTTACACCAAGTCAAACACCTGTGTGATTTGTTGCTTACCGATGACTTGTTTATCACAGAAGAGTTATTATCTTTTTGCTAGAAAATCTATTTTTCTTTTTGCTTTAAAACTGAGTTTCCACATAGATTTCTAATGTTACCCTGTTTGTTAGGCAAACCTGGTATGTTCCACATGTTTTAGAATAGAACCTGTCAACCTCTGGCTTAGAAGCGTCTGTTTTCAAGTGCGATTTAAGTTGTGTAGCACAGAGGAAAGAGTATAACCCAGTGCAGTGGTTCTTAACGCTGTATGCCCCTTCACCATCACCTAGGAGCCTATTAGATATGCAAAATCTTACACTCTACCCAGATCCACCAAACCAGAAAGTAGCACATGATTCCCAGTAATCTTTTCAAGCCTTTTGGGCTATTCAAGGTGGACTGAAGTTTGGAGATCATTGTGTTTTTAAATAAGGACATCTTCCTGCCCCATGCTTTGTGATCCTGGGAAAGTAACAGCTTTTCTATGTCTGTGAATCTTCACTGGTAAAATGAGGATAATAATTGTACCTATCCTTTGGCATAGCCACTAGATTTGAATGGGATAATACATACATTCCGTTGATAATAATCCCTGGAATGTGGCGAGCACACAAAAATCTATTATTTACTATTACTAGGCCAACCAGACTGTATATGGGTGCTTATTCAATCACCAAGTATTTAGTGTATGCCTACTACATGTAGTCAGTGTCCTAACATGTTGGACATTATAAGGGAAATTCAGTATAAGCCATGATTTCAAGTCAATTTTTATAATCTTGTTAGAGATAGAAAATGTATGCAAAAAATGATAACCATGAAAGCAAATGATAACAAATACTGATAGAGCATTTACTTTGTGCCAAGCACTGTTTTCAATTAATCCTCACAATATGATAATGAAATAGCTACCTAATTTCCCCACTTTATATAAGCAGAAAGGGCTAAGTCACCTACCCAATTTGACACAGCTAGCAAGTCAAAGACCCAGGATTCAAAGCTATGCAGTCTAGCTCCAAAATCTACTCTTAACTCAAGTTTTAGTACCTAATAAAGTACAAGTGTCATATGATTATTGTAGACAGCAGATATGCTTTAGAAATTTGGAAATATTGTAATTTAGACCAGGCAAAACTGCCTGCACCTAAGAGGCAAACTTTGAGTTAATCCTCCAATAGTTTGGAAATATTGAAAATCAGAGAGTTGCCTGGCAGTCCTGTGGTTAAGACTCCAAGATTCCACTGCAGGGTGTATGGATTGAGTCTCTGATTGAGGAACTAAGATCCAGCATGCATCACAGTCAGTTCAGTTCAGTCGCTCAGTCATATCCGACTCTTTGTGACCCCATGGACTGCAACACGCCAGGCTTCCCTGTCCATCACCAACTCCCAGACCCTACATAAAATCATCACGTTGGTAATGCCATCCAACCATCTCATCCTCCGTTGTCCCCTTCTCCTCCTGCCTTCAATCTTTCCCAGCATCAGGGGCTTTTCCAATGAGTCGGTTCTTCACATCAGGTGGTCAGAGTATTGGAGTTTCAGCTTCAGCATCAGTCCTTCCAATGAATATTCAGGACTGATTTACTTTAGAGTTAAATGGTTGGAATTCCTTTCAGTCCAAGGGATTCTCAAGAGTCTTCTCCAACACTACAGTTCAAAAGCATCAATTCTTTCGGCACTTAGCTTTCTTTATAGTCCAATTCTCACATCTGTACCATACATGACTACTGGAAAAACCATAGCTTTGACTAGATGGACCTTTGATGGTAAAGTAATGCCTCTGCTTTTTAATATGTTGTCTAGAATGGTCATAACTTTCCTTCCAAGGAGCAAGTGTCTTTTAATTTCATGGCTGCAGTCACCATCTGCAGTGATTTTGGAGCCCCCCCAAAATAGTTTCTCACTGTTTCCCCATCTATTTCCCTTGAAGTGATGGGACCAGATGCCATGATCTTCGTTTTCTGAATGTTGAGCTTTAAGCCAACTTTTTCACTCTCCTCTTTCGCTTTCATCAAGAGGCTTTTTAGCTCCTCTTCACTTTCTTCCAAAAGGATAGTGTCATCTGCATATCTGAGGTTATTGATATTTCTCCTGGCAGTCTTGATTTCAGCTTGTGCTTCTTCCAGCCCAGCATTTCTCATGATGTACTCTGCATAGAAGTTAAATAAGCAGGGTGACAATATACAGCCTTGACGTACTCCTTTCCCAATTTGGAACCAGTCTGTTTTTCCATGTCCGGTTCTAACTGTTGCTTCTTGACCTGCATACAGATTTCTTAGGAGACAGATCAGGTGGTCTGGTATTCCCATCTCTTGAAGAATTTTCCACAGTTTATTGTGATCCACACAGTCAAAGGCTATGACATAGTCAAAAGAAGCAAAAATAGATGTTTTTCTGGAACTCTCTTGCTTTTTTGATGATCCAGTGAGTGTTGGCAATTTGATCTGTGGTTCCTCTGCTTTTTATAAATCCAGCTTGAACATCTGGAAGTTCACAGTTCATGTACTGTTGAAGCCTGGCTTGGAGAATTTTGAACATTACTTTGCTAGCCTGTGAGATGAGTGCCATTGTGCAGTAGTTTGAACATTTCTTTTGCATTGCTTTTCTTTGGGATTGGAATGACAAATGACCTTTTCCAGTCCTGTGGCACTGCTGAGTGCTGAGTTTTCCAGATTTGCTGGCATATTGAGTGCAGCAGTTTCCCTGCATCAAAATAATAAGTATAGTTAATTTGATTAAAGGATCAAAATGAAAGTAAAAAGCACTTCTGATAGAGGAAATATTCAAAAGAGGAGGAAATGTGAAAGATGAAGTTAAGCTCTGTAGAAGACCAGTGTGTTCAGGTAAAGTGAGGATAGTGAGAAACACCACTGGAAAGAAGGAAGAAATCAAGTACTTAGGCTTACAGTGTGTCAAAGTGGGCTAAGTACTGTACAAGTTCCTTCACTTCACAGCAACTGAGTTGGGTTCTGTAATTATCGTTCTCATTTTACAGAGTATTTACTGAAGCTTAGATACCTTGTGATTTGCTCAGTTAGGAAGTAAGTGTCAGGGGTGTTATTTGAATTCTGAAGCCTGGAATTTAAACACTGTGTTCTGCTTTTTCATGTGTTATGTTGTGGCCAGATAGTAAATTTCATGTCTAGGATAAAAAGTCTCTTTTATCCTGAAAACATACACTTGAAACATGTATTTTTCAAGCCTTGTGAGTAAACTGCTCACGTGCATATCTGGCTCTACCACTTCCTAGCTGTTTGCCTTGCTCAAGTTGCTTCATTTTGCTATGTCTCTTCCTTCATCTGTAAAATGGGTATAATAATAGTATCTATCTCTTAAGATAGATTCATTAGGGTAATATAGGTTATACCACACAGCAGCAAACTTAGAAATCTGTGTGGTTTCATCAACAGAAATTTTGTGTTTGTTTGCATTATGTCTGATGTGAGTTTGGCCTGTCTCTTCTAAGCAGATTCAGAAACTCAGCCTCCTTCCATTTTGTGACTCTGAGTCACAACGCTTGAACATAACTTCATTTTTATAGGTAGTAGATTGTGATGGGGGAAAATGACCACCAGAAAAGCAACTGACATTTAACCACTCTGCCCTCAAAAGTGGCAGATATCACTTCTCTCATATTGTATGGCCTGTAACTAATCACATGGCCAAACTAACTGCAAAGAAACCGGGGAAACATAGGGAGGAACATGAGTTTCAGAGTACAGAAGTCTCTATGAGGAGTAAATATATATGTTACCACATGGTAGCACTTTATAGCCATGCCTAACAGAAACACATTTGATAATACTAGGCTTTATTTTTAAGGAGTTATAGAGAAATTTTCAACAGTTATGTGAAAACGAAAACAGTGTTTGGGGAAGCTTGTTTTCAGCAGAAAACTGACAAAAAAATTAAGGAGAAGTAGCCAAATTAAATGAAAATGCTAGCATTAAAAATGGCTAAAATTAAGTAGTAGAAGTGGCCCCAGGTATTGTACAGATCCTTATAGAGTCCAAATTATTTGTTGAAGGTATATATTACTAAATTTAATTACATTATAATGTGTAAATGTGTAAAAAATACATGTTTCAGCCACTAATTTTTCTATTGAACTTACTCAGTTTTACTTTCATGATTGACAGTGTCATTTTCTCGATTGACAATTTATATTATTCTTGATTTTCAGTAATTATCAATATCTGAATTTCTAAAATTGGAGTCCTCAGACTCCTTGGGGACCATAGTATTTGGGAAATTCTCTAAGTTTTCTGAGAAACTGATCTTAGGACAAGTTATTATAGGAAATGTCAACTGTTAGTTAACATCAAATCAGACGGTGATCAGAAATTACAAGCATTTAAGGAATGTGTGTGCAGACGTGCAAAGGCCACCTGACTATGTTTCTAGACCTTTTGCCAGCTTGGTGAAGGACTTCATCTTCTGGAATAAAAGCAGTCAAGGTCCCCATACAGGTGCACTAACTTGCAGTCTAGGACTGCTTCTCTTTCATTGCGATTTAGAGCACTAATCCCCAAGTTCGGGTCCTCACTTCTTGAACCCATATAAAGAGTGCAGTTATGTCTGAAGGACTGTTTGACAGGTGATATTATTTATTATAAAGATGTCTAATGGGTTGTTTCTAGAGAGATATTTTTATTTTCCCAAGTAACTATAGAGAATAAGTTATAGAATTGGCATACAATGACGAATCAAAATGGCAGTTGTGTACATTATTCAGAGCAAGGGGATGATGGTTTTACTATTAGGTGTTGGGCAAATAGGGCATGAATTCTGGAGTTGATCTGGTAACTGTTACCATCTGAACAGCTGCCATGTTGTAAGTTGTAGCAGCTAAAAGCAAACCTATGTCCTGAATAATCGCTTATTTATTTTTTGTTATTTTGTTTGTAGAAAACATCAACACTTATTTAATTGAATAAAATATGCTTGTTGTAAAACCTACTGATATAACCTATTGTAAGACATATATAAAGATAATATTCGCATTTTACTGCAGTTAGTATATATACTTTATAGTTTTAAAGAAATTATTTAATTAGAAATAATACTGAGAGAAAATAGATTAGTATTTATATGTACAATTATTTAGCTATTATATTGTCTATGTTTAAATTAGTCTTTCTGAACTAGAGCAATACCAATTTGCAAATTTTACCTGTCAAGTTTCATATAGATCCAGTTGCCCTAATACAGCTTTCATAATTTTAAGAAGAGATTCACTTATCTACATAGTCTAAAATCTAGTGATCTATAAGATATGGATTTGTTAATGAAAGGATCAACTCAAACTGTTACTAGTGTGCTCCACTGAACTTTACATAACCCCTTGATACCAACAAAGGGATTAGTTATAGATTTTCCCAATTGGCTTCTTACTTTCATGTCCAGCCAGTGATAACACGAACAAAACTGATGTACTAAAAAAATCTCTTTTTAAAACTTAATCCACAGACTCAGTTTGGAATTTCCTTTGGGAATGTGTTTCATTCATGAATGATTAATAGAGCTTCTTAAGTGACAGAATATTCACCAGGAAGTTTTCACTAAATGAAATATTGATTCCTTGACTAGGAGGAGCCCAGCTGGAAAAACTAAGGCTGAGATCTCACAGTGTCCTTATACTTCATTTCAAACATGAATCAACTTGTTACAGCACTTTCTAATATATTTATCACAGAGTCTTTATAAGGCTGCATTTGAATTTAAAGCCAATCCATGCACTACTAATTTATACAAATCTGACTACTGTTCCTTAAAAAAAGATTCAAGAAAAAAAATTGTTCAAATAAAACATTAGCTCCAATCTGGATATTTATTTTGTAACTCACAGATTTCAAGACACTGTCACACTCTTTAAGATCCCACCAAACTACATGTGTACATCCAAAGGTTCAAAACAGTCTAACTAAAACTGGGAACTATTTTATGTAAAGGTGATGAGTGTAACATCAAAATATTCCAAACATAAAAATTCAAGATCTGTTGCCCCACATTCTCTAGAATTATTATGTGTAGCTAAAATATTATACTTACTGAGTCTGTATCAGTAACTATTATTATGTCCAAAATATAGCATTTGATGATAAAGCTATCACTTTTCCCCGTGCTGATCTGGCATCAATTAACATCTCAGTAGCCTCCACATGACGACAGTTGCACCACCGAGAAACAGCTCTGCCGTCCTATGTTATCTCTGAATGGATCTTTCATTACTTTGGTTGTCTGGAACATAAGCATTTATTTTATTAAATAAGATATTTGTGGTAAAATATTAATCTGATCCTTAATCAGATAAAACAAATTTGAATTTTTTTTGCCTCTTGGATGGTATTCATTTATTTGGTTAAAATGGCTTTTCATTCCAACCATCAATTATTTCTAAATAGAAATAATTGCTCAGAAATATTCAGACATATTTATGAATTATTTCTTTCTGTATTTGGTATGTACTGTTGAATTTTAGAATTACAGGGATAGTTTTCTAAAAACACCTTCATACCACTTATATAAAGCTAATGGCAATGTTAACCAATGATATACCATTGGAATGTTACTGCCCAGAGACCACAGTGTCTCTTATTTTAGCAAACCCTTCTGATATCATTGATATATAGAGTATAAGTTTCCTTAAGAAAAATGCAAGCTGTTTTTTTTTTTAATTTAAGATAATTTATAAATGATTTGAGTTTGTTTTTTTTTTACTTTAAACTTGACCATCTCTGATTTTAGCATAACATACTGTAGTCTATTTTCTTCCCAATGTAGTGATTTTATTCTTTAAAGTGCACAAGAAAGACTGAATTAAAATATATATATTTCCCTGAACCTGTCAGTAGAGGTCTATGTGTAGCTGAAGACTCTTCATTGCAAAAAACATCCCAAGCACGGCTGAAGAAGTAGTTCAAGGACAAGCTTTTCAGAAACACTACCCTGGGGGTTGAAAACCCACATAAAAATCTGACTTGAATTCTCATCTCAATGAATTGAGAGAGTGACTAAGGCGAAGACTTAGACTTCCCTGATGCTCAGACAGTAAAGCGTCTGCCTGCAATGTGGGAGACCCGGGTTCGACCCCTGGGTCGGGAAGAATCCGTGGAGAAGGAAATGACAACCCACTCCAGTATTCTTGCCTGGAAAATCCCATGGGTGGAAGAGCCTGGTAGGCTACAGTCCATGGGGTCGCAAAGAGTCAGACACGACTAAGCAACTTCACTTCACTTTAAGGCAAAGACAGAAGTGTTAGACTCTGAGGCTCTCATGTGAGCAGCAGGAGCATTGCCTTCTTTTTACTGACTCCTCATTCAGCCGTATTGAGACCTGAAAGATGACTGCTCACGAGTGTCTCACAAGTGCACTGTCACTATGGGTCCACCATCCTGGTGAAAAGTTTGGTGTATACAACCGCTTACTGAAATGATTATACCCTCAAGGAAAAGATAATTAGCTTTACCTAACCCCTAAGAATGCAACTTATAATAATAAGATAATATGCTTTATTAATTTCCCTTTCAAGGTATGCATATGTGTGCAGTTGCTTCAGTCGTGTCCAACTCTTTGAGACCCCAGGGAACATAGCCTGCCTGGCTCCTCTGTCCAAGGATAGTCATTCCCTTCTTCACAGGATCTTCCTGACCCAGGGGTCAAACCCATGTCTCTTAAGTCTTCTGCAGTGGTAGGCGGGTTCTTTACCATTTGTGCCTCCAGGGAACCTATTTCAAAGACTGGAGCCTGTCACTGGCATAGCTCATTTCATCAGCTAATCAGGTTCATCCTGGAAATCAAGGTATCAGATTGATCTTTGCTTGGTACCCAAAGAATTAGAAATGTTGCTATTCTCAAGAACTATTTTCACCAAGTTATTAAAAGCCTTTTGTTTGCTCCTCTATTATTTAGGGGATTTAATATTTTTTAAATTTACCGGTAATAGAAATAGAGCATAATTAAAGCATTATGAACACCTGTATAGTCTTAACTTTCAATACTCTCTATTATCACCTCTCAAAAATCATTTTTTCACACTTGACATTTTATAATTAAATAAGTTATTTTGACATCACAGTCGTATCTTAAAGAAATTTGACTAGGTATTTTTATGAATAGTTAGAATACAATGTTGCTCTTAGTACTGTAATAAATTATTTGGTAGGATTGAATATTTCCTTGCTTTGATGAAAAAGTGAAATTGAAAGTCACTCAGTTGTGTCCGACTCTTTGTGACCCCCTTGGAGTTTCCCCAGACCAGAATACTCGAGTGGGTAGCCTTTGCCTTCTTCATGTGATCTTCCCAACCCAAGGATCGAAGCCAGATCTCCCACATTGCAGGCAAATGCTTTACCCGCTGAGCCGCTAGGAAAGCCTTAAAGATTTCCTGTTATATTTAATCAATATTGTATCTCTGAGGTGAATGCCTCTGCTTACCTTATCACCTATGATGAATAGCTATTTCTTAAGGTAACGTTCTGCTTTTGAATCATATCTTCATACGACTCTAAACAGAAACACAATATATCCCAGATATTTAACCCTTTGTGGTAAGCATTATAGGTAGTTTTTGAATTGATAAGCATTTCTAACTTCAAGCCACCTAAAAAAGTTCAAAATAGTGCTAGCTTCAGCAGCACATATACTAAAATTGGAATGATACAGAGAAGATTAGCATGGCCCCTGTGCAAGGATGACACATTAATTCACGAGCCAATCTATATTTTGTAACATACGTAAAATAGATAGCCAGGGAGGATTTGCTGTAGGACTCAGGGAACTCAAAACTGGGACTCTGTGACAACCTAGAGGGGTGGGATTGGTTGGGAAATGAGTGGGAGACTCAAGAGGGAGAGGACGTATGTATAGCTATGGCTGATCCATGTTGATGTATGGCAAAAACTAACAGAATACTGTAATTGTCCTTCAATTAAAAATAAATAATTTTTTTAAAGCTCAAAATATATGGGCTCAAATTTTTAACAGCTTAAACTCTTTATTATTAGCAAAGCTTTTATCTGCTTCTTAACATTGTAAAACATTTGATAATTACCCTGAAGAACCAAATCTAAATCTAATTTTTTTCTCTTATTTGTTATCTGTAAGGGGGAAATAAGGCAGTATTTCTGGAGTGGTTGGAGGAGTGTAGGGAGCTAGTCAACTGTGTCCCCAGGAAATGGAAAACTGTGGTATTCTTCTATTTTGTTTCATTTAAAAGATGTATTTGTACCTCTCTTATGATGACTTTTATTTAATACCAAGGCTACCAAGATCATAAACTATACACAGGATGCATTATGACTTTGGTTAGCCTTATGCATTTTTGCCTTAATGGACCACTTCCTCCATTAAAAAATAATTAAAATTATATTTTACAACTGTGTTTGCACAAATAGCTATATCAATCCTGACTATACAACCTAGATAGAAGGAAAAACAGTTATTAGGGCTTTGCCATCTTAAGTCTTAGCATTTTAGTACTCTTACCCTGCCATCCTTCATTTAGTGTTTAGGAACTGTTTGTTTCATTTTTTAAATACCAAAATTTATTTTTAGAGCAATTTTAGGTTAACAGCAAAGCTGAGCAGAAAGTAGAGAAAGTTCACACACACACATGTACAGTTTCCCTCACTGCAAATATCCCACACCAAAGCAGTATACTTTTATTTTTTGGCCGTGGTGCGGGGCATGGAGAATCTTCGTTCCCTGACCAGAGATCAAACCTGCATTGGAATCATGGAATCTTAACCACTGGACTGCCAGGGAAGTCCCAAAGCAGTACATTTTTACAGTCAATGAACCTACAGTGACACACATTTATCACCCAAACTCCATAGATTTCTATTAGAGTTCACTCTTGGTGTCTTACGTTCTGTGGGTTTTGAATGTGCTATGACATGTATCCACCATGGGGTAACGTGTAGAATCATTTTACTACCCTAACAATTCTCTGCGCTTTGCCCTTTCATCCCTCTCTCTACTTTAACCCCTTGTTGTTGTTGTTCAGTTGCTCAGTCGTGTCCAATTCTTTGGACTGCAGCACACCAGGCTTCCTTGTCCATCACCATCCCCTGGAGCTTGCTCAAACTCATGTCCATTGAGCCAGTGATGCCATCCGACCACCTCATCCTCTATCATCCCCTTCTCCTCCTGCCTTCAATTTTTCCCAGCATCAGGGTCTTTTCTAATGAGTCGTCTCTTTGCATGAGTTGGCCAAAGTATTGGAGTTTCAGCTTCAGCCTCAGTCCTTCCAATTGATTGCAATTGATTCCAAGTCCTTCAGGATTGATTTCCTTTAGGATATACTGGTTTGATCTCCTGCAGTCCAAGGGACTCTCAAGAGTCTTCTCCAGCACCACAGTTCAAAAACATCAATTCTTTGGCATTCATCCCTCTTTATGGCCCAACTCTCACATCCATACATGACTACTGGAAAAACCATAGTTTGACTAGATGGACCTTTGTTGGCAAAGTGATGTCTCTGCTTTTTAACATGCTGTCTAGCTTTTCTTCCAAGAAGCAAGCATCTTTTAATTTCATGGCTGCAGTCACCATCTGCAGTGATTTTAAAGCCCAAGAAAATAAAATCTGTCACTATTTCCCTTGTTTCCCCATCTATTTGCCATGAAATGATGGGATCATCATTTGCCATGAAATGATGGGATCAGGTGCCATGATCTTCATTTTCTGATTGCTGAGTTTTAAGCCAGTTATTTCACTCTTCTACCTTCATCTAGAGGTTCCTTAGTTCCTCTTTGCTTTCTACCATAAACGTGTTATCATTGGGATACCTGAGGTTACTGATTTTTCTCCTGGCAATCTTGATTCCAGCTTGTGCTTCATCCAGCCTGGCATTTTGCATGATGTACTCTACATTTAAATTTAATAAGCAGGGTGACTATATATTGCCATGATGCACTCCTTTCCCAACCAGTCCACTGTTGCTTCTTGACCTGCATACAGGTTGCTCAGGAGGCAGGTTAGGTGGTCTGGTATTTCCATCTCTTTAAGAATGTTCCACAATTTGTTCTGATCTAGTCAAAGGCTTTAGCATAGTTGATGAAGCAGAATTCTGTTTTTCTGGAATTCTGTTGCTTTTTCTGTGATCCAATGGATGCTGGCAATTTGATCTCTGGTTCCTCTGCCTTTTCTAAACCCAGCTTGAACATCTGGAAGTTCATGTACTGTTAAAGCCTAGCTTGGAGAATTTTGAGCATTTCTTTGCTTGCTTTAACCCCTTAAAGCAACCATTAATCTCGTTGTCTACATAGTTTTGCTTTTTTTCCAGAATGTAGAACAACTGAAATTATACAACATATGCCTTTTTCAAATTGGCTTTTTTCACTCAGTAATATGCATTTGCATTTCCTCTATGTTTGTTCATGGATGGATAGCTCATTTCTTTTTAATGCTAAATAATTTTATACTGTATGAATATATCACAGTTTATCTTCCAGTTCACCTACTGAAGGACATCTTGGTTGTTTCCAATTTGGGGCTGAAACAAATAAAACTGCTATAAACATATGTGGGCAGGTTTTTGTATGGACATGCATTTTCAGTTCATCTGAATAAATACCAAGGAGACTGATTGCTAGATCAAAAAGAAAGATGTTTAATTGGTAGGAAACCACCAAACTATCTTCCAAAATGTGTCTCCCATTTTTCATTACCACCAGCACTTAATTAGAATTCCTGTTTCTCCACATCCTCACCAGCATTTGGTGTTATCACTGTTTTGGATTGTGGACATTTTACTAGGTAGGTAGTAGTATCTCATTGTTGTTGTAATTTGCAATCCATTAATTAATGTTTGTTTGTCATATTTATATATTTTGGTAAGATGTCTTTAATATGTTTGGCTCACTTTTAAACCAAGACATTCATTTTCTTATCATTGAGTTTTAAGCATTTTTTGGGTATATTTTGGATAACAGTAATTTATCAGATGTGTCTTTTGCGAATATTTTCTCCCAGTGTATGACTTGTCATCGAATTGACAATGTCCCTGGGTGTGGGAATTTTTAATTTTAATGAATTTCAACTCATCAACAATTTTTTCATAGATATGTCTTTGGTATTGTATCTAAAAAGTCATCACCATACCCAAGGTCGTCTGGATTTTATTATATTTTTTCTGATAGGAGTTTTAGGGTTTTGCATTTTGCTTTAAAGTCTGTGATCCATTTTGAGTTAATTTCTGTGAAGCTTAAGAGGTCTGAATCTGGATGTTTAGATTCTTTTATTTTTTTGCACAGGGGGATGCTCAGCTACTCTAGCACCAATAGTTGAAAAGTGTTATCTTTTCTCCATTGTACTGACTATGTTGGTCTATTTCCGCATTCTCTATTCTGTTCCATCAATCTATTTGATTATTCTTTTGCCATTACCAAATTATCTTGATTACTGTAGCTTTATAGATTATTTTGAAGTCAGGTAGTGTTAGTCTTCCAAATTTTCTTCAAAATTAAGTTGGCTATCTGCCTCTTTTGCCTGTTTATATAACTTTCAAGTCACTTTGCTGATATCCACAAAATATCTTGCTGATATTTTAATTAGATATGTTATATCTCTAGATCAAGTTGGGAAGAACTGACTTTTGACAATATTGAATATTCTTATCAACAGATTTATTTTCCCACAGGACATCTTTCCATTTATGTAGACTTCTTTGATATCTTTTATCAGTGACTTATAATTTTCCTCATAGGAACTGTTAGTTTTTTAGTAAGAAGTTTTACTCACTCAATAAGTTTAGTTTGTCCCTGTGACCATAAACAACCTTGTGAAAAGAAGCCTACATGCTTTCTTGTGTAAAGCTTGGGAAGTGCTTCAAAGTGCTTGGTTTGGTAGACGCTTTTGCTTTCTGACCTGTTTTTTTCATAGCATTAATCTCTTAAATTGATAAAGACTTTTGCTCATATTTTAGAGTTTATTTAATATAATCCTTATCAAGATTCAAGGAGAAATATAAAATATTACTCATGAAATATTGAGTAATCACCACCCTTTTTGTTTTAACCCTATTTTCAATATATTTCACTGAGAAATGATCAGAATTCACACCTACTTCTGAAACAGACAGTAGCTTTCAGTTACATTATCTATTTTAGAAAGAGTGTACCTGATACTCTCTTTCTCATAATGGAGACTTTCATTTACTTCTCCCAGCCCAAGTTTCCTGCTGCTTGAATTTACCATTTGTGGTTTAGCAGAAAATGGTTAAATGTGTATCAAGAACTCTGAAACTTATTTGATATGTGACATGATACCATAATTTTAAAAAATAGAATTTTCTCTATAAAATCAATAAGTTTCAGAGATATATTCTCTGCTTATATTATTTAAATAATAGGCACATAAATTATTTTAGATATAAACTCTCCTTTTCAAGATTATTAATATTTTTCCTATTTTTAATAGGCATTCTCTACTTAAGATATTACCTGCTCTAAGAATCCTCAATGGTGAAATGCTAACCTCTTGTTCAAAAAGTCACACTGAAGAACACTATCAGCTAGAATTAGAGCATTTCCTGGAACATTGTCAGTCCCAAATTAGAGAATTTAACTTACTATGTGAAAAATATATTACTGGAGACAGGTAAGACTGTTATCTTCTTATAATTAAAAGCTATAGTGCAATTTATACATAGCATTTAAAATTTCCTTGATCAATACAGTGCTACTTTTTTGGACTTGTACAGTGTGTTTTAGGAATATTTTCCTCTTTAAAAAAGAAATTTATGAGCATCATCTTTTATTATTTGAAATGTGATAATATGTATTTTGAGCATATTTTAAAGGCTAAAATTAGATCAAAATAAATGAAAGCGTGAAGATAGCTTCACAACATACAAAAATTCATTCAGTTGTTCATTCAATTATTCGGTCATACATTTATTCATCAATTATTGATGGACAAGACACATAAGAAGCTAAGTATTACATTTTAGCCTGAAAGAATTCATGATTTCATTAAGAGAAAATTAGCTAAATAAGTCATTATGATGGAACAGTCAAGTTTTATAAAACATATAATATTTATTATATATCTATTATATAGAGAATAATATTACACATATTTTTATGTATTAAGTTATTATGGATGCATAGTGGAGAAAAGCAGTCAAGACATGCATGTATTCAGAGGATAGGCTGAGAACAGAGTCCTAAAAATATATCAAAGAAAGAGAACTTCCTGTCCCCCACCCTGAATTCTGAATTCAGTTCACTTCAGTCGCTCAGTCATGTCTGACTCTTTGTGACCCCATGGACTGCAGCATGACAGGCTTCTCTGTCCATTACCAACTTCTGGAGCTTACTCAAACTCATGTGAATTGAGTCAGTGATGCCATCAACCATCCCATCCTCTGTCATCCCCTTCTCCTCCTGCCTTCAGTCTTTCCCAGCATCAGGGTCTTTTCCAGTGAGTCAGTTTTTTGCATCATGTGGCCAAAGTATTGGAGTTTCGGCTTCAGCATCAGTCCTTCCAATGAATATTCAGGGCTGATTTCCTTTATGATGGACTAGTTTGATCTCCTTGCAGTCCAAGGGACTCTCAAGAGTCATCTCCAACACCATAGTTTAAAAGCATCAATTCTTCAACACTCAGTTTTCTTTATAGTCCAACTTTCACATCCATATGTGACTCCTGGAAAAACCATAGCTTTGGCTAGACATACCTTTGTTGGCAAAGTAATGTCTCGCTTTTTAATATGCTATCTAGGTTGGACATAACTTTTCTTCCAAGGAGCAAGCGTCTTTTAATTTCATGGCTGCAGCCACCATCTGCAGTGATTTTGGAGCCCCCCAAAATAAAGTCTGTCACTGTTTCCATTGTTTCCCCATCTATTTGCCATGAAGGGATGAGACTAAATTCATGATACATGAATCCTGAATGTATTACTATAAATGAATTACGGTTGACATATTAAAACTCTATTTTATAATTTACAGTACTCCAAAAAACACAAATTAAAAAGAAAAATTATTTTCTATTTCCATATGATGTCTGCATTATAAATGGAACAATGAAATGTGCTTCCAAATGTCTAAACTTAATTACTAAATTGCATAATAAATTTTTGCTATTTGTACTTTCATACTGCTCATCCTATGTAACAGTTGGTTTTTGCTATTTAAAGCTTTTTTTCTAATAACAATGATAACAACAGAGGAAATACTAAATGATACTTCTAAAAGTTTCATAGTACATAAAACAAGTAAATATATCAGTGGACTGTGACTTTTAAAAACTTATTATTAGATTACAACAATGGGTATCATAATGTCACAAGGCTCTAATTAGTCCTCAAATTTACAAATAGCTATTCTGGAAATACACCTTAAAATTATTTTCAGGAAAAAAATCCTTGAAGAAATATTTAATAGTGCTATAAAAATTCTTTACTGGAAGACTAGGTATTAATACATTATTCATAAAATGAAAAAAGCTTTAAAAACTTATAAAACTGATAGCAATGATAGAGAAAAATCAAAGCACATAGTTTTGGAGGTAAGAACCTTAAGGAATATGAATGTAAAACCAGATAGTTCTCCTCCCAGCAAGGTTTCTATGGCAACCAGTTGACTGATCCATAAAAAGGAGAAAAAGTATGCATTGGCACCAGCTCATAGTGTCACTTCTAGATATTTGTAATGTAAATAGATTAAAATGTATTTTCATGAAGAATTGATGAAGTAAGCTTAGAGTGATCTGTTCTATAAAGTTTCATAACAATGATATGAGATATAAATTTCAAAATTAGACATAGTAATTAAACCCCCTTTATTAGAAAACAGGGCTTCCCTGGTGGCTGAGACAGTAAAGAATTCACTTGCAGTGTGGGAGACCTGGGTTCAATCCCTGGGTTGGGAAGATCCCCTGGAGGAGGGCATGGCAACCCACTCCAGTATTCTTGTCTGGAGAATCCCCGTGGACAGAGGACCCTGGTGGGCTATGGTCCATGAGGTTGCAGAGTCAGAAATGACTGAGTGACTAAGCACACACACATGCACATTAGGAAACAAATTCTCAAGAATTCTTTTTTTTTTTTTTTTTAATTTTAATTTTTTTATTTTTTTTTAAATTTTAAAATCTTTAATTCTTACATGCGTTCCCAAACATGAACCCCCCTCCCACCTCCCTCCCACAACATCTCTCTGGGTCATCCCCATGCACCTGCCCCAAGCAAGCTGCACCCTACGTCAGACATGGACTGGCGATTCAATTCTTACACGACAGTATACAAGTTAGAATTCCCATTCTCCCAAATCATCCCACCCTCTCCCTCTCCCTCTGAGTCCAAAAGTCCGTTATACACATCTGTGTCTTTTTTCCTGTCTTGCATACAGGGTCGTCATTGCCATCTTCCTAAATTCCATATATATGTGTTAGTATACTGTATTGGTGTTTTTCTTTCTGGCTTACTTCACTCTGTATAATTGGCTCCAGTTTCATCCATCTCATCAGAACTGATTCAAATGAATTCTTTTTAACGGCTGAGTAATACTCCATTGTGTATATGTACCACATCTTTCTTATCCATTCATCTGCTGATGGACATCTAGGTTGTTTCCATGTCCTGGCTATTATAAACAGTGCTGCGATGAACATTGGGGTACATGTGTCTCTTTCAATTCTGGTTTCCTCCGTGTGTATGCCCAGAAGTGGGATTGCTGGGTCATAAGGTAGTTCTATTTGCAATTTTTTAAGGAATCTCCACACTGTTCTCCATAGTGGCTGTACTAGTTTGCATTGCCACCAACAGTGTAGGAGGGTTCCCTTTTCTCCACACCCTCTCCAGCATTTATTGCTTGCAGATTTTTGGATCGCAGCCATTCTGACTGGTGTGAAGTGCTACCTCATTGTGGTTTTGATTTGCATTTCTCTAATAATGAGTGATGTTGAGCATCTTTTCATGTGTTTGTTAGCCATCCGTATGTCTTCTTTGGAGAAATGTCTATTTAGTTCTTTGGCCCATTTTTTGATTGGGTCGTTTATTTTTCTGGAATTGAGCTGCAGAAATTGCTTGTATATTTTTGAGATTAGTTGTTTGTCAGTTGTTTCATTTGCTATTATTTTCTCCCATTCAGAAGGCTGTCTTTTCACCTTGCTTATATTTTCCTTTGTTGTACAGGAGCTTTTAATTTTAATTAGATCCCATTTGTTTATTTTTGCTTTTATTTCCAGAATTCTGGGAGGTGGATCATAGAGGATCCTGCTGTGATTTATGTCTGAGAGTGTTTTGCCTATGTTCTCCTCTAGGAGTTTTATAGTTTCTGATCTTACATTTAGGTCTTTAATCCATTTTGAGTTTATTTTTGTGTGCGGTGTTAGAAAGTGATCTAGTTTCATTCTTTTACAAGTGGTTGACCAGTTTTCCCAGCACCACTTGTTAAAGAGATTATCTTTACTCCATTGTATATTCTTGCCTCCTTTGTCAAAGATAAGGTGTCCATATGTGTGTGGATTTATCTCTGGGCTTTCTATTTTGTTCCATTGATCTATATGTCAGTACCATACTGTCTTGATGACTGTGGCTTTGTAGTAGAGCCTGAAGTCAGGCAAGTTGATTCCTCCAGTTCCATTCTTCTTTCTCAAGATTGCTTTGGCTATTCGAGGTTTTTTGTGTTTCCATACAAATCTTGAAATTATTTGTTCTAGTTCTGTGAAAAATGTGGCTGGTAGCTTGACAGGGGTTGCATTAAATTTGTAAATTGCTTTGGGTAGTATACTCATTTTCACTATATTGATTCTTCTGATCCATGAACATGGTATATTTCTCCATCTATTAGTGTCCTCTTTGATTTCTTTCATCAGTGTTTTATAGTTTTCTATATATAGGTCATTAGTTTCTTTAGGTAGATATATTCCTAAGTATTTTATTCTTTTCATTGCAATGGTGAATGGAATTGTTTCCTTAATTTCTTTTTCTACTTTCTCATTATTCGTGTATAGGAATGCAAGGGATTTCTGTGTGTTGATTTTATATCCTGCAACTTTACTATATTCATTGATGAGCTCTAGTAATTTTCTGGTGGAGTCTTTAGGGTTTTCTATGTAGAGGATCATGTCATCTGCAAACAGTGAGAGTTTTACTTCTTCTTTTCCAATTTGGATTCCTTTTATTTCTTTTTCTGCTCTGATTGCTGTGGCCAAAACTTCCAGAACTATGTTGAATAGTAGCGGTGAAAGAGGACACCCTTGTCTTGTTCCTGACTTTAGGGGAAATGCTTTCAATTTTTCACCATTGAGGATAATGTTTGCTGTGGGTTTGTCATATATTGCTTTTATTATGTTGAGGTATGTTCCTTCTATTCCTGCTTTCTGGAGAGTTTTTATCATAAATGGATGTTGAATTTTGTCAAAGGCCTTCTCTGCATCTATTGAGATAATCATATGGTTTTTATTTTTCAATTTGTTAATGTGGTGAATTACATTGATTGATTTGCGGATATTGAAGAATCCTTGCATCCCTGGGATAAAGCCCACTTGGTCATGGTGTATGATCTTTTTAATGTGTTGTTGGATTCTGATTGCTAGAATTTTGTTGAGGATTTTTGCATCTATGTTCATCAGTGATATTGGCCTATAGTTTTCCTTTTTTGTGACATCTTTGTCAGGTTTTGGTATTAGGGTGATGGTGGCCTCATAGAATGAGTTTGGAAGTTTACCTTCCTCTGCAATTTTCTGGAAGAGTTTGAGGAGGATAGGTGTTAGCTCTTCTCGAAATTTTTGGTAGAATTCAGCTGTGAAGCCGTCTGGACCTGGGCTTTTGTTTGCTGGAAGATTTCTGATTACCGTTTCAATTTCTGTGCTTGTGATGGGTCTGTTAAGATTTTCTATTTCTTCCTGGTTCAGTTTTGGAAAATTGTACTTTTCTAAGAATTTGTCCATTTCTTCCACGTTGTCCATTTTATTGGCATACAACTGCTGATAGTAGTCTCTTATAATCCTTTGTATTTCTGTGTTGTCTGTTGTGATCTCTCCATTTTCATTTCTAATTTTATTGATTTGATTTTTCTCTCTTTGCTTCTTGATGAGTCTGGCTAATGGTTTGTCAATTTTATTTATCCTTTCAAAGAACCAGCTTTTGGCTTTGTTAATTTTTGCTATGGTCTCTTTTGTTTCTTTTGCATTTATTTCTGCCCTAATTTTTAAGATTTCTTTCCTTCTACTAACTCTGGGGTTCTCCAACTCTTCCTTTTCTAGTTGCTTTAGTTGCAGAGTTAGGTTATTTATTTGACTTTTTTCTTGTTTCTTGAGGTATGCCTGTATTGCTATGAACTTTCCTCTTAGCACTGCTTTTATAGTGTCCCACAGGTTTTGGGTTGTTGTGTTTTCATTTTCATTAGTTTCCATGCATATTTTGATTTCTTTTTTGATTTCTTCTGTGATTTGTTGGTTATTCAGAAGTGTGTTGTTCAACCTCCATATGTTGGAATTTTTAATAGTTTTTCTCCTGTAATTGAGATCTAATCTTAATGCATTATGGTCAGAAAAGATGCTTGGAATGATTTCGATTTTTTTGAATTTATCAAGTTTAGATTTATGGCCCAGGATGTGATCTATCCTGGAGAAGGTTCCATG
The DNA here is from genome assembly GCF_001704415.2 of Capra hircus. Classification (NCBI taxonomy): domain Eukaryota; kingdom Metazoa; phylum Chordata; class Mammalia; order Artiodactyla; family Bovidae; genus Capra; species Capra hircus. The sequence goes on from NC_030812.1 coordinate 14,635,499, forward strand.
AGCACTTGAAAAAAAAGTGAAATTCATTGTTTTGGGGTGAAATGTCCTATAGATATCAATTAGGTCTAACTGATCTAATGTATCATTTAAAGTTTGCGTTTCTTTGTTAATTTTCTGTTTAGTTGATCTGTCCATAGGTGTGAGTGGGGTATTAAAGTCTCCCACTATTATTGTGTTATTGTTGATTTCCCCTTTCATACTTGTTAGCATTTGTCTTACATATTGCGGGGCTCCTATATTGGGGGCATATATATTTATAATTGTTATATCTTCTTCTTGGATTGTTCCTTTGATCATTATGTAGTGGCCTTCTTTGTCTCTTTTCACAGCCTTTGTTTTAAAGTCTATTTTATCGGATATGAGTATTGCCACTCCTGCTTTCTTTTGGTCTCTATTTGTGTGGTATATCTTTTTCCAGCCCTTCACTTTCAGTCTGTATGTGTCCCTTGTTTTGAGGTGGGTCTCTTGTAAGCAGCATATAGAGGGGTCTTGTTTTTGTATCCATTCGGCCAGTCTCTGTCTTTTGGTTGGGGCGTTCAACCCATTTACGTTTAAGGTAATTATTGATAAGTGTGATCCCGTTACCATTTACTTTATTGTTTTGGGTTCGAGTTTATACACCCTTTTCGTGTTTCCTGTCTAGAGAATATCCTTTAGAATTTGTTGGAGAGCTGGTTTGGTGGTGCTGAATTCTCTCAGCTTTTGCTTGTCTGTAAAGCTTTTGATTTCTCCTTCGTATTTGAATGAGATCCTTGCTGGGTACAGTATTCTGGGCTGTAGGTTATTGTCTTTCATCACTTTAAGTATGTCTTGCCATTCCCTCCTGGCCTGAAGAGTTTCTATTGAAAGATCAGCTGTTATCCTAATAGGAATCCCCTTGTGTGTTATTTGTTGTTTTTCCCTTGCTGCTTTTAATATTTGTTCTTTGTGTTTGATCTTTGTTAAAAATTTACCTCATTGTTCCAGGTTTAAGCTCAACTGAATGTCAATACCACTGTGCGGATTTTTCTGATCATAAGATAAATTGGACTAAACAGTTCAGTGGTAAACCTTATTACTGAAACTCTATAAGTGATTGAACAAGTAGTTTTAAAGACAAATAACTCTTTATTACTTTTAGTGATAGTATTATTGATAGAAATAGAAAGATTTAACAGTTTTCATTAGAAATTCTCTCTTGTAACATGATGATACTTTTTTTGCTTGTCAACAAACTATGAAATGTTTACTATGTACTGTCAGCTTGCTCTTACTTTAATTTTCTATATATAAAAATATATATGACATTCATAACATGTAACAAGAATATATTTGTCCTTTTTTATTTCTTCTGGAGTACAAATATGAAGTGGGTCCTGATCAAAAACATTGCTTCCATTTCATACGTTACTGCTAGCAGTGAAAACCAGTAAAATGTTCATGGAGGGTAGTTTGGTTCTGTCAAAATTAAAAATGCTCACACTTTGACCCAATCATCTTAACACCAAGGTTTTTATTCTACAGATAATCTTGCATATGTGCAGCACAAAATGCATACAAATGAAACAATTATTGCTGCCTATTTGTCATTTGGAAATATTAGTAAATGCTCATTATTAACAGACTGTTTAGATGAAGTATGCTATATTTGTACTGTGGAGTACTATGCAGACAATAGCTAGAGTGATGATTTTTATATGATGGATTTGGAACAGTCTTCGAGAGTGAAAATTCAAGGAGCAGAAGAGAGTATATGACATATTACCTTTTGAGTGAAAGGAGAGAGAGGGGGGAAATTTATACATGTATGTTGGCAAACGCATGGATTTTATTTTAGAAGAATTGCCACAAAACTGGGTACAGGTTGTCCTTCAGAGAGGGGAACTGGGTAACTGAATAAAAGGAGAGAGATAAGTTTTTATTGTATCTGCTTTTGTATCTTTGTATCATGTATGTAAGCTTACTTTACATATACATATTATATACACGTGCATAATTTAAAAAAAATAAAAGAAATATAGCCTCATAGTGAAAAAATAAATAAATAAAATTTTTTAAAATATAGTCTATTCAGATTATAAGCAAATCTTACAGCTTTAAAAGTAATTCCAATTGTTATGGATAGTTTACTTTTTAGCTTGTTTTACGTTTGTATTTTTGTAAATCTAAATTGATATCTCCTTGTGTATGTATGGTAACCTACGATTTTTATGTAAAGATGACTCTTAACCTTCGTGTTGAAATTTAGATTCACAGTTATTGTTAAGAATTTATTCCTATTGCAATTAAGTGTCACTTTAGGATTGGAAATTGACCGTTTTTGTTAGATCATAAATGGTGGTGAATTCAACACTTAACCATAAACAGTTGACATCCAATACTGAAGTGAACTTTTTCTGCATTATTCACCAACAAAAAGGATATATTAACATATATTAGAGGAATCTATGCTAATGTCTCCATTTGTAAACATAGGAAGTGTCTATCTTTACATTTTAGGAAATATAACTTTCATTTTGTTTGGAATACTTAAATCCAACAATTATTCAGGAGAATCACAGGCATTTATGTCTTAAAGTATTTGAATTATCTTTGCAACAGATTTTTTTTCCAGAGAAAAATGGAAATAAAAACTTTCCCATAATGTAAGTTATTTGTTTAAATGTCCAATACAAATATTTTGCATGGCAAAAGTCAGTTTACAAAGTGCTTTTAATCTTGTTTCATAAATAACATCTCCAAATTTAGGCAGCCATGATTTCTCGTGTTTATGGCAGTAAAAGCATGGATTTTTCTCATTCACTTGTACCAAAAATACCTAGGATAAAAGTGATTCTAAAACTTCCAGATGTTTTATCTGGATTAATGGATTGAAATTAACTACAGATGTATTTTCACTTTTTCTGAGTAATGAGATCAGTTTTTACAAAAAACAATCAGAAATCAAGTTTAAATGAATTTTGCAGTAAAATTTAATATTCATAGCAGGCCACACAGGGATATTTTCAAAATCTGTACAGGTGTAACCATTTGCTGATATAATTCTTTTTATTAAATGTCCTCATTATTTATTTGCTCAGAAATATATTCACCTTGGATGTTGCACAAAATCTCTGCTATTATTTTAAGAAATTGATGACACTTAGTAATGAATGTCGATGTGTACATGAACATGGGGATGTAAGTATCACCAGGAGAGGTGAATTAGAAGCCCAGCAAAATCATTTGCCCCCTACACACAGTGACAGCATACAGCAAAATAGAGTTCTTTACTCTTTTGCAAATGAATATAAACTGAACTTACCAGATATTTCTGAGAAATGGATGGACTCTGGCCCTAGTCATTCCTCATCAACCAACCCCTCCTTATGTGAAGATACTAAAGAAAGAAATCAGGGGGAAATAGTAGACCAGAAAAGAGAAGACAGCAAGACAAGCAGTTTCCCCAGCAAAAGAATACCGTTCGTTGAAACAGTAAGGACAAGGTTTCTACTGGAGAACTGCCAGAATACCGAACATCACGAAAAAATGTAAGTTTTATAGGTCATTTTTCTTTTACCATTATGTTTTATTGTTTTTATGGATGATTTGGTAAAGGATTTAAATCATATCGTATTTCATGTTCATTTCCTTATGTTTTATGTTATGCACAGATTATTAAATACAGTACAGATTAATTTGGTTGAATTTTGGCAGGTTCTTATTTAAGCAACTAATATTATTTAATTGAAGATGAGTAACTGTGAAATTATTCCTTTTGCCTTCTAATCTGTAAATCGGAGAAGGCAATGGCACCCCACTCCAGTACTCTTGCCTGGAAAATCCCATGGACGGAGGAGCCTGGTAGGCTGCAGTCCACGGAGTTGCTAAGAATCGGACACAACTGAGTGACTTCACTTTCACTTTTCACTTTCATACACTAGAGTAGGAAATGGCAAACCACTCCAGTATTCTTGCCTGGAGAATCCCAGGGAAGGGGGAGCCTGGTGGGCTGCGGTCTATGGGGTCACACAGACTCGGACACAACTGAAGTGACTTAGCAGCAGTTCCGTTCAGTTCAGTCTCTCAGTCGTGTCTGACTCTTTGTGACCCCATGAACTGCAGCACGCCAGGCCTCCCTGTCCATCACCAACTCCTGGAGTTCACTCAAACTCACGTCCATCGAGTTGGTGATGCCATCCAGCTATTTCATCCTCTCTCATCCCCTTTTCCTCCTGCCCTCAATCCCTCCAGCATCAGAGTCTTTTCGAATAAGTCAACTCTTCGCATGAGGTGGCCTAAGTACTGGAGTTTCAGCTTTAGCATCATTCCTTCCAAAGAAATCCCAGGGCTGATCTCCTTCAGAATGGACTGGTTGGATCTCCTTGCAGTCCAAGGGACTCTCAAGAGTCTTCTCCAACACCACAGTTCAAAAGCATCAGTTCTTCTGCGCTCAGCTTTCTTCACAGTCCAACTCTCACGTCCATACACAACCAATGGAAAAACCATAGCCTTGACTAGGCGGACCTTTGTTGGCAAAGTAATGTCTCTGCTTTTCAATATGCTATCTAAGTTGGTCATAACTTTTCTTCCAAGGAGTAAGCGTCTTTTAATTTCATGGCTACAGTCACCATCTGCAGTGATTTTGGAGCCCCCCAAAATAAAGTCTGACACTATTTCCACTGTTTCCCCATCTATATCCCATGAAGTGATGGGACCAGATGCCATGATCTTCATTTTCTGAATGTTAAGCTTTAAGCCAACTTTTTCACTCTCCTCTTTCACTTTCATCAAGAGGCTTTTTAGTTCCTCTTCACTTTCTGCCATAAGGGTGGTGTCATCTGCATATCTGAGGTTATTGATATTTCTCCTGGCAATCTTGATTCCAGCTTGTGCTTCTTCCAGCCCAGCATTTCTCATTATGTACTCTGCATAGAAGTTAAATAAGCAGGGTGACAATATACAACTTTGATGTACTCCTTTTCCTATTTGGAACCAGTAGCAGCAGTAGAAATCTCTAAATAATTAAAAAGAACTTTTAATAAGAAATAAAACAATCACATTGTTCTTAAAATACTGTAAAGACCTCTCATATGACGGTCCTGGTACATGCTCCAGGGAGGGTCAGAAAATCCTTCCTGCACATGCCTTTTCTCAAATCCCTTGAACTTAAAATAGTCCCTGGTAGCTCAGTTGGTAAAGAATCCACATACAATGCAGGAGACCACAGTTCAATTCCTGGGTCAGGAAGACCCACTGGAGAAGGGATAGGCTACCTACTCCAGTATTCTTGGGCTTCCTTGTGGCTCAGCTGGTAAAGAATCCACCTGCCTTGTGGGAGACCTGGATTTGATCCCTGGGTTGGAAAGATTCCCTGGAGAAGGGAAAGGCTACCCACTCCAGTATTCTGGCCTGGAGAATGCTATGGACTGTATAGTCCATGGGGTCACAAATGGTCAGAAAATGACTGAGCGACTTTCAGGTTCACTAAAATATTCAGTATGCCAAGTATATTGGTATGTTTTGGGATAGTTCCAGCCAGGGTACCCTAGATATTACCTGTTTGAATCCTGTTAGCTGTAAACACTCCAGACATTGTCTATTGAAATTTCAGATAAATAACATTGAGTTGTTTATTCATGGTAAATAAAATTGCCAAATAATAATAAGAAAGGGTGAGGAACTGAAAATATAGACAAACCAAAGACCCAAAGAATAAAGAGGAAAGAAAATGTATGCCCACTTGCTGAAGCTTGCCATTCAGTGTTTCAGGAAGATTCATCATCAGTTGTGCTGTTGTTTCCTAAGCATGCTTTTCACATGTTCCTGTGCTAAGGGCATTGTAGCATCATTGTTTTGTACTAAAAAAAAAAAAAAAATGATGCCGGTGATAGTAATAATATGAGCTTCTTTTCCCAACACGGAGAGCACCTAACATTCAGGCAGCCCTAAGTCAGCTTCTTTACCTTTTCCTGCTTTCTGTGTGGTGAAAAGCAGTCCCAGTGTTCGTGTCACTGTGGAAAATACTCCTCATATACCTTTTTATTTTCTCTCTGGGAAATTTTAAAGATAGTGGGCTGAGGAATTCAAGTGCTACATGACTGGTCAGCTTTATAAGAAACTCAGGATTACAGTCCGTGAAACTTGTATGTATCTGTAGAGAAATATAAGGCACTGTTTCAGGTTAAATGTGGTTTTTACTAATCTTTCTGTCTTTTGTTTTAAACAACTTTTCATTCTTTACCAGTTATATATTGCAATTATGTTTTCAGATTTTTTTTCTTTATAACCCAAATATGCATTGGTATTATTGTGCCATAAAAGTCCTTAACTCATTTTTTAATCTTTTTAAAAATTATTTTATGTTGCAGCATATTTAATTAACAGTGCTGTGTTAGTCCAAGTGTACAGCAAAGTGATTCAGTTATACACATATATATATCTACTCTTTTTCAAATTTGTTAACTCATTTTTGTCCAAAAGACGAAGGAATGAATTAATGTATGCCCACTTGCTGAAGCTTGCCATTCAGTGTTTCAGGAAGATTCATCATCAGTTGTACTGTTGTTTCCTAAGCATGCTTTGGATGGCTGAATGATCAAATGTGAATTAATTCCATAGCAAAATTTACTAAGTTCTATTTACCCTGGTATTTTTGCCTGGAAAACTCCATGAACAGCGGAGGCTGGCAGGCTATCATCCATGGGGTCACGAAGAGTCAGACATGACTGAGTACGCAAGAGCACCATTTACCCTAGAAGGAGGAAATGTTTTGTTGAAACGTGGTTTTTCTTCATATCATGAGTACAAGTAGTTTATCTTAAGACAGAAAGTTTTATCCACTAATTTAAATTCATAGCAAAATAGATTGAAGATTTCCACAGGCTTTACATAAAATGGTGGTGATGCTGATAACAATATTCATAACAACAGAAAATGATTACTTCATTCCATATTGCATGCATGCTGAGTTGCTTCATTTGTGCCCAACTCTTTATGACCCTATGGACCGTAGCCCACCAGGCTCCTCTGTCCATGGGGATTCTTCAGGCAAGAATAATGGAGTGGGTTGCCATGTCCTCCTCCAGTGGATCTTCCTGACCCAGGGATCAAATCCACATTTCTTAAGTTTCCTGCATTGGCAGGCAGATTCTTTACCACAAGCACCACCTCGGAAGCCATCATTTCTGGCAGTTTATTGCTTAATTCCACTTTGCCTTACACTCACTTTGTTTGAAATGAAAACATTTCTTTGGGCTTTGCAATTATAAAATTATTGACAACTCTTTCAAGGGAGCCTGGGAAAGTGAATGTGCAGCAGTCACCTCTCCTTTATATGTCTTTTAAAACTGGACTCAAGGGTCTGAAAAGCAATTAAGGTAATAGTTAGCACTTTGACTATACGATGTACCTTGATGATATTTCTGCTACTTACATTGCTGTTTAATTTTTGCTATTGTTGCTGGGCAGCTTATGGGGATATGGGGAAAACACAGTGTTGATTGATGGAATGCCAGATAATAGCCAATAGATGTAGACTGGAAAAATGTTAGAATCTACTACTGGGCTTGTAAGAGAATGATTTATGTATTTGTCCATGGGCAGGGCGGAAAATGAAGCTCACAAAGACCTGATGAGTCCTTCCTCTGAAAATGAAGGAGGGCCCTTCTTCCTCTCAAAACCTAATCTCCCCACTGTGAACAAGATCCCATCCTCTCTTGCCAACTCAACACTGACTCCTGCCTTTGTCCCCCTCTTTGCATCATCACTTTTTCCCCCTTACTACTGGCTCAAATTCCCACTATCATACAAAGTCTCGGTAATATCATCCTCCTTAAAAAAAAAAAAAAAATCCCTAGGACTCATATCACTAAGTTACTGGCCCATTTCTCTCCTTCATATTTGAAGGTGTCCATATTATTTTTACTTCTATGACTACAGTTAAATAAAAGAGCAGGTCTTATTTTAAAATAATACTTTATATAGTCTAATTTACAAATAGGTATAGCCTATGAGGATCTCTTATCTGCAGCTGTATATTATGGATACTAACAATAATTTTTTCTCCTCTTAATAGTATGGCAGCTATGGTAATCCAGGCATACTGGCGTGGTTGCATCGTGCGCAGGCAGATTCATTTCCCTGCAAAGCTACACACTGCTACAATAGGACCCCTGACATCCCAGCCAAATGCTTGCATCGAAAACCAAACAATTTTAAAGAAAGAAAAAATTAAAAATACTGTGAATATCCAAGAACAGAAGGAGAAGGCTGCTATTCTTATTCAGGTTAGTTTTAGTCTTTGGGTGAAACAATTCATCTTGAGAGATGTGGTAGTTTTCTTTCACTGGGTTATTCTGTATAACAGGCAATCCCTGAATCATAGCAACTTATAGATACCTTGATTTATTTCTTACTCATGTGACGTGTACGCTGCAGGTGCCTGCAGGTTGACTGTGCTTCTACTTGGCATCTAGGCTGAAGGAGTAAGTCTGTAATTTGTAAATTCTTATGGTCAAGCTGAACCGCACAATCATATTAAAACTTAGGCTCCAATGTGGCATTCATCACATAGGCTAACATTTGATTAGTCGAAGCAGTCTCTCTTGGTCTCATCTAAAGATATTTCTAGAAGCAAGTTTCAGTTCAGTGCAGTTGCTCAGTGGTGTCTGACTCTTTGTGACCCCATGGACTGCAGCATGCCAGGCCTCCCTGTCCATCACTAACTCCCAGAGTTTACTCAAACTCATGTCCATTGAGTCGGTGATGCCATCCAACCATCTTATCCTCCGTCGTCCCTTTCTCCTCCCACCTTCAACCTTTCTCAGCATCAGAGTCTTTTCCAATGAGTGAGCTCTTCACATCAGGTGGCCAAAATATTGGAGTTTCAGCTTCAACATCAGTCCTTCCACTGAATATTCAGGAGTGATTTCCTTTAGGATGGACTGGTTGGACCTCCTTGCAGTCCAAGGGACTCTCAAGAGTCTTCTCCAACACCACAGTTCAAAAGCATCAGTTCTTCACTGCTCAGCTTTCTTCACAGTCCAACTCTCACACCCATACATGACCACAGGAAAAACCATAGCCTTGACTAGATGGACCTTTGTTGGCAAAGTAATGTCTCTGCTTTTCAATATGCTGTCTAGTTTGGTCATAGTTTTTCTTCCAAGGAGTAAGTGTCTCTTTATTTCATGGCTGCAATCACCATCTGCAGTGATTTTGGAGCCATCCCACACAAAAAAACAATCTGTCACTGTTTCCGCTGTTTCCCCTATCTATTTGCCATGGAGTAATGGGACTGGATACCATGATCTTTGTTTTCTGAATGTTGAGCTTTAGGCCACCTCTCTCACTCTCCTCTTTCACTTTCATCAAGAGGCTCTTTAGTTCTTATTCACTTTCTGCCATAAGGGCGGTGTCACCTGCATATCTGAGGTGATTGATATTTCTCCCAGCAATCTTGATTCCAGCTTGTGCTTCATCCAACCCAGCATTTCTCATGATGTACTCTGTATATAAGTTAAATAAGCACAGAGATAGTATACAGCCCTGAGGTACTCCTTTTCCTATTTGGAACCAGTTTGTTGTTCCATGTCCAGTTGGATACAGTCTCAAAAACGACAGAATGATCTCTGTTCATCTCCAAGCAAACCATTCAATATCATGGTAATCCAAGTCTATGCCCCAACCAGTAATGCTGAAGAAGCTGAAGTTGAATGGTTCTATGAAGACCTACAAGACCTTCTAGAATTAACACCCAAAAAAGATGTCCTTTTCATTATAGGGGACTGGAATACAAAAGTAGGAAGTCAAGAAACACCTGGAGAAACAGGCAAATTTGGCCTTGGGGTACAGAATGAAGCAGGGCAAAGGCCAATAGAGTTTTGCCAAGAGAATGCACTGGTCATAGCAAATACCCTCTTCCAACAACACAAGAGAAGACTCTACACATGGACATCACCAGATGGTCAACACCGAAATCAGATTGATTATATTCTTTGCAGCCAAAGATGAAGAAGCTCTATAAAATCAGCATAAACAAGACTGGGAGCTGATTGTGGCTCAGATCAGGAACTCCTTATTGCCAGATTCAGACTTAAATTGAAGAAAGTGGGGAAAACAACTAGACCATGCAGGTATGGCCTAAGTCAAATCCCTTACACTATACAGTGGAAGTGAGAAGTAGATTTAAGGGCCTAGGTCTGATAGACAGAGTGCCTGATGCGCTATGGACAGAGGTTCGTGACACTGACAGGAGACAGGGATCAAGACCACCCCCAAGAAAAAGAAATGAAAAAAATGAAAATGTCTGCTGGGGAGGCCTTACAAATAGCTGTGAAAAGAAGGGAAGTGAAAAGCAAAGGAGAAAAGGAAAGGCATACCCATTTGAATGCAGAGTTCCAAAGAACAGCCAGGAGATAAGAAAGCTTTCCTCAGCGATCAGTGCAAAGAAATAGAGGAAAACAATAGAATGGGAAAGTCTAGAGATCTCTTCAAGAAAATTAGAGATACCAAGGGAACATCCCATGCAGAGACGAGCTCAATAAAGGACAGAAATGGTATGGCCCTAACAGAAGCAGAAAATATTAAGAAGAGGTGGCCTGAATACACAAAAGATCTGTATAAAAAAGATCACGATCCAGATAATCACAGTCTTGTGATCACTTACCTAGAGCCAGACGTCCTGGAATGTGAAGTCAAGTGGGCCTTAGAAAGCATCACTACGAACAAAGTTACTAGAGGTGATGGAATTCCAGTTGAGCTATTTCAAATCCTAAAAGATGATGCTATTACAGTGCTGCACTCAATATGCCAGCCAATTTGGAAAACTCAGCAGTGGCCACAGGACTGGAAAAGGTCAGTTTTCATTCTAATCCTTTAGAAAGGCAATGCCAAAGAATGTTCAAACTACTGTACAATTGCACTCATCTCACACACTAGCAAAGTAATGCTCAAAATTCTCCAAGCCAGGATTCAGCAACACGTGAACCATGAACTTCCAGATGTTGTTCAAGCTGGTTTTAGAGAAGGCAGAGGAACCTGAGATCAAATTTCCAACATCCATTGGATCATCAAAAAAGCATGAGAGTTCCAGAAAAACATCTATTTCTGCTTTATTGACTATGCCAAAGCCTTTGACTGTTTGGATCACATTAAACTGTGGAAAATTCTGAAAGAGATGGGAATACCAGACCACCTGACCTATCTCTTGAGAAATCTGTATGCAAGTCAGGAAGCAACAGTTAGAACTGGACATGGAACAACCGAAGCATGTACAAATCTACTAAAATAATTGTTGTGTGTGTGCTCAGTCACTAAATCGTGTCTGACTCTTTGTGACCCCATAGACTGTAGTTCACCAGGCTCCTCTGTCCATGGGATTCTCCAAGCAAAAACACTGGAGTGAGGTGCCATTTCCTCCTCCAGGGCATCTTCCCAACCCAGGGATGGAATCTGCATCTCCGGCATCTCTTGCATTGGTAGGTGGATTCTTCACCACTGAGCCACCTGGGAAGGCCCATCTTAATTGGTAAAGTCTTTTAACTTAACTCGTTTAACTTAAAAATTCAAAACCTCACCAAGACCAAATTTCAAAATGAAGTTCAATCTGATCACATTCATCCTTTATTTATTCACTCATCAAATAATTTTTAGAACATACTGTTGTCAAGCACTGTTTTAGGTTTAAGAAATACAAGTAGGAACAAAGCATACAAGATCTCGTCCCTCTTAGAGTTTGTGTCCTGGTGGAAAACGACAACAAATTAAATATTTAAAATAAAGTCTGGAAATTTATGGTGCTGCACCTTAATTGAATGCTAGTAACTAAAAAATGTAGTTTTCCTTTATTCACTCATTTAGAGTAAATATTACTCTATTGGCACAAAAATTTTACTAGCTTATATCCTGCTGGGATGTGCAGATAAGTAAGATAAGTGTGTTAGACAGTGATAAGTACTAAGGGGAAAATAAATCAGGGAAGCGGGATAGGAGTTTCTAAGGAAGATTAATCATTTTAGACAGAATAGATGTGGAAGACCCCAAAAAAGGTGACAGTGAAGCAAGAGATAAACCATTAGGTAAGTAGGGGAAGAATATTTCAGGCAGGGAAACACCAGATTTGAAGACTTTGCTCTGGGAGCATACTCACAGTGTTTATAGAGCAGGAGGAAGCCCTGTGACGGCAGAGGGGTGAAGGGAGAAGAGTAGGACTCATAAATCGTAAATCACTGTAAAGACTTTGGCTTTTACTCTGAATGACATGGGAAGATATTACAGGAATCTGAGCAGTGGACTCACGTGACCAAAGTTACTTAGGTTGTGACAATACTCTAGGAAGGCTATAGCAGAAGCAGCGAAATCAGGAAGCTATTGCAGTAATCCGAATAGTAGATAATGGTGGCATGGCCCAGAGCAGTGCAGAAGTGGTGAGAAAGTTGCATTCCAGAATATATGTTGATTTATATAGAGGGGATAAATATATATATACTTTGAAGGTATACCTAGTGATATTAGTATGTGGCGATGTGATTCTGAAAGACAGGGAAGAGTTAGAGATGCCTACAAGGTATTGGCATAAGCAACTGAAAAAAAAAAATAGCCTTATAACTAAGTTGCTGGTTTTCATTATTAAAGACATAGTTTTTTAAGAGAATTGTGTCTGCTATAGTCCTAATGAATACATTTAGTATTTTAGTTGACTTAATTTTTCTGGGCTGCATTCCTCAGGGCAATGCATAGGCAAAGCTGTTGCTGATGCCTGAATGGCTTGGGAGGGGAGGGAGTGTAGTGGATTCAAGGAAGCTCTGAGGGAAAGAAATGAACCTCAGTTATGGTCTCACAATACTGTTCTATTGCATGAGGAATGAAAATGTTATGCAGTTCAAACTTCCTCCTCTCATCAGTGGATGAGCAATACATTTTTCAGCATTGATGGTGAATGTTTGCTTCATTCTATTCAGTAAAGTAAAGTTCATTGCTTGATGAAACAGTCTAGCTCAGTGACTACATCTGTTGAATGTCCTTCTGTTAAGTTTGTGTCTGTAACAAAAGTAAGCATAAGTCAGTCTTTCTCTACAACTTAGAATAAGTCTCTCCTGATTTACATCATGGTACTTACAATCATTGAAGTCAACTCAACTTCATTTTCTTTTCTCCTCAGTACAATCATCTAGTTTCTTAAACTATTCATCTATAAATGTGAGTTTGCAGAATGTGATATAGTAGAAAGAGTCTGGGCTTTAGAAGGTGCAAAAGGAAGATTCAAGAAGGCTGTGGTGGAGACTGCTCACTGCTCACCAGAACCCAAGTCCTCCTCCTCTTCCTAGTGTACAGCCAGCCTAGGTATTCTAGCTTCCCTTGAACTTTTTCGTATGGTCCCTTTTTTCTGTAGCTCAGACTGCAAAGAGTCTGGCTGCAGTGAAGGAGACCCAGGTTAGATCCCTGGGTCAAAAAGATCCCCAGGAGGAGGGAATGGCGGCCCACTCCAGTATTCTTGCCTAGAGAATCCCTTGGACAGAGAAGTCTGATGGGCTCCAGTCCATGGGGTCTCAAAGAGTTGGACACAACTGAGCAACTATCACTCATAGAGAAGAAAAAGATGTCAAGTGTATCTAATATGAATAGGACTGTGGCCAGAGAATTGATTTGAATATGTGGGAAAGAAAGATTAATTTATTATAGATGAATGACTATGGGAAAAAAGTGGAAACCTTACATGAATAAATAAGTTAGAAGAAGAATCTGAACACTGATCACACATTTATATTACCTTTATTTCCCATGGCTGGGACTTGAATTTCTGACCCTCCACTGATGCAGGAGGGTGGTATTTATAGGTGCCACAGCAGAAAAATACAGCTTAGAGCTCTGCAGAAGTCCTATCTCTGAGAAGTTAGGCTGGATCCACTGTGAGCCATGATGAATCAGTCCTTTCACTCTTGTCATTGAAGGTCTGTATTAAAGAATTCTCCTTATACACTCTTTTCCCTAGAACTGCATCTAATCTTGGTATCTTAATGGTATAAGGAAAAAGGGGATGTTGAGAAGAGATAACTGAAGAAGAGAAGATGATGTAACCAAAAAGAGAGAGAGAAAGAGAGAGAGAGAGAGAGAGAGAGAGAGAATCCAGGGAAAGAAAACATGTTTCCCTAATGTTCTTTACTTTGTTAGCGCAAGATCAGGGAGGAAGGGATATGAAGGGTACCTCCCTACTGGGATACCTCCCTAACAGGAAGAAATCACAGGCCCATTTGCCATGTTGAGGCAAAGCATTTTGAAAGGTAGCTAGCAACCAAGAGAGCGTAAATGCCAGATAAAAGAATCATAAAAGAGGAGTTTTTAAAAAATCCCCTTAATGAACGGTTCTGTTGACTATTTATATTCTCCACGATATTCCTAAGTTGAAATTTTATCTCCATTTTGTTGGTATTTGGAGATGGGGTCTTTTGTAGGTGAATATGTCATGATGGTGAAGCTGCTATGAGTGGGATTAGTGCCCTTATAGAAGAGAGCCCAGAGAGCTCTCTAGTACCTACTAACATCTGAGGACACAGTGAGAATAGAGCCATATGTGAGCTAAGAAACTTGGTCTCTCCAGACAATAGATTTGTCAGTGCCTTAGACTCCTAGCCTTCTCTAGAAATAGAAGAAATAAACATTTGTTGTGTAAGTCACCAAGTGTATGGTACTTTTCTTACTGCAGCCCAAACAGACTTAAACAAGAGGAAGAAAAGAAAAATAGTTTGTTTTCCCCTAAGGTAACTAGATTCCCTATGTCAGTCACCCACAGTACATGACATACCCCGGTCTATAACAACCCAGTTGCATGAGACTAAAAGCGAGGGCAGAGAGCTGATGGTACTCTCCATGCTGCTGCTGCTAAGTCTCATCAGTCATGTCCGACTCTGTGCGATCCCAGAAACGGCAGCCCACCAGGCTCCCCCATCCCTGGGATTCTCCAGGCAAGAACACTGGCATGGGTTGCCATTTCCTTCTCCAATGCATGAAAGGGAAAAGTGAAAATGAAGTCGCTCAGTCGTGTCCGACTCTTAGCGACCCCATGGACTGAAGCCCACCAGGCTCCTCCGTCCATGGGATTTTCCAGGCAAGAGTACTGGAGTGGGTTGCATTGCCTTCTCCATATGGGTAAATTAAAATGAGGAAGTCCACTTTCTTAGACAATACTTCTAAGTATGTTCCTCATTACACAAAGATATCCTCTCTTCTGCTTCTACCATCCAATACTGTTCAAGTTCCATATTCATCTTTTCCACACAGAAGAGTTTTGAACTCTCTTGAGAGGTTATAGGAGAAGGCAATGGCACCCCACTCCAGTACTCTTGCCTGGAAAATCCCATGGACGGAAGAGCCTGGTGGGCTGCAGTCCACAGGGTTGCGAAGAGTCAGACACAACTGAGGGACTTCACTTTCACTTTTCACTTTCATGCATTGGAGAAAGAAATGGCAACCCACTCCAGTGCTCTGGCCTGGAGAATCCCAGGGCCGGCGGAGCCTGGTGGGCTGCCATCTATGGGGTCGCACAGAGTTGGACACAACTGAAGTGATTTAGCAGCAGCAGCAGCAGCAGCAGAGAGGTTATAATTTCTTCATAGCAAGTTAAAAAGTATTGGAATATTATTTCTATACCAAAATTCATCTTTAGAGGCAAAATAATAAAAATTTAGTTAATTATACGTTTTAAACTTTATGTGATGTTTAATATCACACTTTTCTTATTTGGTAAACTAAATAAATAGAATTTTTATAACAAGGGGACAAAGAAATTGGGAAAATAATATTTAACGAGAGCCTAGTATGTGACAATCATGTATTCATCACTGTGTATAAATGTCTACACATCTATCCCACAGCCTTCCTTACCTTTGAGTCTATGCCAGAGGCAACTAATGATGGCTGACTCCCTTGCCATAGTCTGTTTCTTTCTCATTTATGCAGTCCTTGTTTCCACTATGTAAGCGCATGTGTGTATAAAAACACACCTGCACACACGCACACGCACAAATGCATATACCCTTGGCCAACTAGAAATGGGGCATCTTATATGATTGGTTGAGGAAGTATGTTTGGCCGTCTCTTATTGGTCCACTTGATCCTGAGATAGAAATGGGAACAAAAATAGAGAAGCTGGCAGTCATTGACCAAGTCTTAACCATTCTTGGCTAATTGTTGCGGAGATTTGGCCTACTGGGCTGGTTGTCGCAGAGACTGCGTGTTACTTCTATTGTCATATACGTTCTGGCAATTATCTGTTTGTATATTCCTCTTCTCAATATATATATTTTACAGAATAACAATACCAGTATTATTGCTAACAATACGATTACTAAAATATATTTAAGGTAACTGTTGTAATTAAATTTACCTTTTGACTGCATTTCACTAAGAGTATAGCCAAATAAATCTATTTCAGAGTCGCTTTAAATAACTTCTGTGTGGTTATGCCCATAGCATAAAATCTCTTTATATATTTTTTCAGGAGTTTCTTTTATTTCATATTTATTTGTTACAATTTTCTTAAGCATGTGCACAATTCCAAATTCAAATCTAAGCAAAGTGTATATTCAGAGACATCTGGCTTCTATTGCTGTATCTTCCCCTCTTTACTATATCTATAGGTAATAACTTTTGAAATTAATTTTATACTTTATGCTTCCACTTTGTAGATATTAGCAATGACATATATTTAAATATATAAATTTATATAATATATGTGTTTATTATATATTTATATGGGTTTTCATAGATAACTGAAGGTATGCAATACACACTTATTTCTACCTATGTTTTACACTTACTATATATCCTGGCACTTACCCCTAGCAGTGTATAAAGATACTAATTTTTTAAAAGCTCTAGTGTTCTTGGAGTTAAATTTAGGAAAGCTCCAAGATTCCTCCATGATTATTGAGGAATCTTAATGTTTTAAATTCTATTATCATGTTCTTGGTTTATTTAAAGATGAAATTAGTTCATTGCTATAGGCCAGGATACCAAGTCTCTAATAGGGCCATTTATAAATGTTGATGTTTTCTTTAATACATGTTAGTTTATTTTATACATAATCATTTGAAAATTAACAGAATTGGTTTTCCTCTGTATCTCTTTCTTCTTAATTTAGAATGGGTCCTAGAGGGATTGTCAGATAATTGATTGGTTGACCTACATGTGCAGTTGAGGGAGTTTTAAAGATTCTTTTCTGCTTACTATGAGGAAAGTCCCCTGAGATTCAGAACTTTAGACACAAGCAGTCATTTAATTTATCTTGCAGTTTTAAATGTCACATAAAGTTCAAAAAACAGATTATCAAGCCATTAAACTAAGGTCTAAGATGTTTTATCTTCCTAATGGGATAACACAGAGAATCTGGTTTGGAGTTTGATCTATAACCCTGTATAACATGCTTTAAATTTTTGTTTAGGCAGTTTGGAAGGGCTTTATTTTGCGAAAGAAACTGACAGCAGCTCTAGAGGCTATTAAGAATGAAGAATCTGAAGAAGAATATGAAGAAATAGATTTAGAAGATTTTACATTTGATGAAGTAAGTGCTAACTACAACATAAGGATATTGGTCTTAAAATATTGGTCTTTTGGAGCTAAACCAGTTTCTAAGGTTTTCATCCTGTTAACACTCTGTTATGGATTTTTTAAAAAATAGCACTTGAAAAATTATGCTTCTAATATTTTAATATCTTCATTTAGGATACAAGCTTGTATAGTGTATAAATGTGATCATAGAATATTTACAAAAATTCTTGTATATTCTTCAACCTGATTTATACAATGGTTTATCAATTATTCTTCATTAAATATAACTGAGCTTATTTTATGCCCTGTTCAACAACTAATAGTTCTTTATTGCCTAGCAAAATGAGAACAACCTCCTCAAATTGTTTTTCAAGGGTTCAATAATCAGGCAGCAAACTCTGCAGACATATTTACCACTTCCCATCCACGGCGTGCACATACTCTCATCACACTGAGCACCCTCTTACCATACAGAGCATTTACCTTTTACATCGTTAGTCTTGCTCATTCTATTTTGTCTATTTCTAGATAGTCAAACTCAGATATTTACCACTCAGATTAAGGTAGAGAACGTATGACTATACCCCGAAGACTTCCTCGCGCTTCATCATATACCCCCATCATCATAGATGAGTTTTGCCTATTTCTGGGCTTCCAATAAGTAGAATCAACCAGTATTTACTATTTTTTCACATAATATTATGTCTGTGAAATTCACCTATGTGGATGAGTATAGATGCGTATATATCATTCTTTTGAATATCGAATATACTACTTTTAATCTATTATTGAATATACCGATTTTTAAAAGTCTGTATACTGTTGATGGATTATTTGTTACTGAATTATCTCTAGTGTTGCCTATTATGACTAAAGACACTACGAACATTCTTGTACATGCTTTTTGATGTGCACATTCACCTTTCTTTTTGAGAACTGAATTTCTGAGTCATATCATTAACCTGTGTTTAGTAGCTAATGTCTAACAGCATCTGAAGGTGATTGTATCAATCTACAGTCCTATCAGCAGAATCTGAGAATTTCAGAGGAGCTTTAGCCTCACCAAAACTTTGTATTTTCATGTCATTTTGTACCAATCCAGTAGGTTTGTAGTGGTATCTAGTTCTTTTAATTAGCATTTTTCTCATAACTAATAATGTTAAATACATTTCATTTGCTTATTGGCCATTTGGATATCTACTTTTATGATATGATCAAGTGTTTGTGTGTGTTTTTAAGTTCAGTTGTACATCTTTTTTCTTATTGACATGATTGTAGGAGTTCTTTTTATCATCTGAATACTATTCTGTTTTCTCTTGCAAAAATATTCTCTAAATTCTGAGATTTCCCTTTTTGTCTCTCTTGGTGGTTTATTTTGATGAAAAGAATGTTTCTATTTTAAATTAAAAACAAAAGATTTTTGTTTTCATGAGATATAAGAAATCTTTGCTTACTCAGCTCATTAAGATATTCTAGAAACTTTAATATCTTAACTTTCAGCATTTAAATCTGCGGTGCATCTTGAATTAAATTTTGCCTGCAATGTGAGTAGGGGGTCAAATTCCCCTCCAAAGATACACATTTGGTTGTCTCATTGACCCACAACTGTCTGTTGTATAGAGCATACTTTTCACAATGGATTACAGTGGAAGCATTGTTTAAATTCAGGAAACTTGGTGTGGGTTCTGCTAATTTTTCTTGGCATTCTGTTACAGTTTATCCTCATATCAGTACTCTAATTACTACATAATTTATGATACATTTCATTATCTAGTCTTAAAAGAGCTCTGGCTTTGTTGTTCTTCTTCAAGAAAGATCTACTCTGCTACTTTTGATCCATTTTATTTATGTACAGATTTTAGAACTATCCTATCAATTTGCACAATACATGTTCAAATTTTCTCTGAGATTGTAATAAATCTATAAGTCCATTTGGAAGAACTGATTTTTTTTGGAATATTACATTTTTACATTCATGAACATAGAATAACTCCTCCCTTGTTTAATTTAAAATCTCTGCCCACTATGCTCTGCATTTTCTTGATAGTGTTCTTGTACATTTTTCATTAGATTTACTCCTAGATATTTGACATTTTATGATGTTATTTTGTTTTTGTATACCGACCTTATATCCAGCCACTTTCTGAAATCACTTACTTATCTCTCAAGTCTTTTTAATATTCTGTACCCACAATCATATCACCTAGCATAATAACAGTTTTCTTCTTTTTTTTTCCTAATTCTTATGCCTCTTGTTTATTTTTCTTGCTCTGTTGTCCTAACTAGTACCTTCAGTACAATGTTAAATAGTGATGATTTTAGAAGTCATCTTTTGCTAGTTCCTGGTCTCAGGGTAAAAGCTTCCACTACAAAGTCAGACGTTTAATATAGGTTTCTTTTAGAAACTCTATATTTAATTTCGTTAACCTCCTCAGCATCTCCTTTTCCTTTCCAAGAAGTTAATATATGATGATGATGTTGATGATTCTATACATGATTTGGATTTTATCACTTTGCAGTCTTATGATATTGATTTTCAAGCATTAAACCATGTATTCCTAGAACAAACTGACTTAGCTATAATGTATTATTAATTTATATACCACTAAATTTGTTCTGCTAATATTTTTTTTTTTAGGATTTTTGCCTTTGTATTCAAGAAGACACTATGCCTGTAAATCTTTCTTGTAAAATTCTGTTCAGATTTTGGTCAACATTGTGCCTATTTGATTAGGAAATGTTTCCTATGTTTCTCTTTTCTGGAAGAGTTTGATGTAAGATTGATGTTATTTGTTTCTTAAAAATGTGTCTAAGCGCATTATCTCGTGGGTATAATGTTCCACATGAACTTGAAAGTGCATTTTTTCAGGTGTCAGGGCTACTAAAACCTCAATTACTTCATTTGATAGTTGTATTTTTAAAAATCTTATTTTTAGTGATTTGGAGAGGTTTCTATCAGTTATTGACAGAAGAATTCTAAAATCTCTTATTATGATTGTTTGTGTGTGTTTCCTGCTCAGTCATAGCCTACTCTTGGCTACCCCTTGGACTGTTGCCTGCTAGGGTCCGCTGTCTATGAGACTTGCCAGGCAGGAATACTGGAGTGATTTGCCATTTCCTATTCCAGGGGGTCTTCCCAACCTAGGGATCGAACATGGGTGGGTTTCTCTAAGTAAGTTTTTAGTGCTGTCAAACTTGGCCTCATAGTTTGAGGATATGTATTAGGGCATACACATTTAGAACAGTTAAATCATTGTATAATTAACCCTTTTAAAATAATAAAATTTCACTCTTTAACTCTAGTTTCCCTCTTTACATATTGAAAATGGTTATAAAATTTTTATAAGAAAAATGAAGAGAGCATAGAATCTGATTTTACAATCAGAGAAGGCCTGCATAAGGTGAAATATTTTGATAGAGATGTGAAAATAAAGTGAAGGGATAGCCATCAGATAATACTATACATGGCTAGGTGGGTATGGAAATTTAAAAAGCAGGGATTTTTTAGTATACCAAAGGAACTCAAAATTCACAAGTAGAACTAATTAGTGGGCTTCCCTGGTAGCTCAGCTGGTTAAGAACCCATCTGCAATGCAGAAAACCCCCGTTCAATTCTTGGGTCAGGAAGATCCCCTGGAGAAGGGATAGGCTACCCATTCCAGGATTCATGGGCTTCCCTGTGGCTCAGCTGGTAAAGAATCTGCTTGCAATGTGGGAGACCTGGGTTTGATCCCTGGGTTTGGAAGGTCTCCTGGAGGAGAGCATGGCAACCCACTCCTGTATTCTTGCTTGGAGAATCCCCATGGACACAGGAGCCTGGCAGGCTACTCTCATGGGATCGCAAAGAGTCGGACACGACTGAGCGACTAAGCACAACACAGCACAGTACTGATTAGTAGTGGAGAATAACCTGAGATCAGGAAGAAACATAAAAATGATCAGGGAACAATGCACATAAAGCCCATGATATGGTTTCAAGGACTTTGAATTTTATTCAAATGTGATAGAAAATTATTACTTGCTTTTGAGCAAAGGAGTTAAATGTATTATTTGTTTCAAATGGATAAATTTGTTTCTAATACAGAGATTATAGTTTAGGGGAGCTAAGAATTAAAGCTAAATACCAATTAGAAAGGTATTGTTGCTTATCTTTCCTTTGATAATTTTTACTGTTTATTTAATTGCCATCACTTAATTTTCAAATAATCTTAACAACTTCAGATGACATAATCAAATTACCAAAGTGTCACTGCTTTTTTTTGTGTTGTTCTTTCTTTTACTTTCCTATATACAAATGCAAGATTTATCGAACCAGTACTTCCTTTTCATCTTATTTAGGTCATAACAGTAGTTCCTTTGGATTAAGTCTATACTCTTCATTAAGATATCCGCGAAAGAGTTGTAGTCATTTATTCAAACTTATTTTTCACTCCCAGACAACAAATACTGAATGTTTATGTATGGTGGCCACCATGCTTAGTACCAGCATATGTACATAGACAGATATAACACGGTCCCTAATCTAGCAGATATCAGAAATATATTTGAATTTTACAGTGAATTACAATTGCTGTAAAAGAAGTGAATATAAATCTGTCTTAATAAATTTGCCTCAAACAAAAAGCCTGGATCAGTATACCATGAAGTTTTTATATTGGTTTGTTGCCTGTCTGAAATGTGTTTGCATTTAACAAATGTTTAACCAAGGGGACACTGATAACCAAGAATCAATTTATTTCGGTTTTTATTAAGCATGTGTGTGTGAATGCTCTGTCATGTCCAACTTTTTGCAACCCCATGGACTGAAGCCTGCTAGGCTCCTCTGTGCATGGAATTTTCCAGGCAGGAATACTGGAGTGGGTTACAATTTCCTACTCCATGGGCTCTTCCTAACCCAGGGTTTAAACCCACATCTCCTACATTGGCAGGAGGGTCCTTTACCACTAGCGCCACCTGGGAAGACATCAGTTCACTTCAGTTCGGTCACTCAGTCGTGTCTGACTCTCTGCGACCCCATGGACTGCAGCATGCCTGACTTCCCTGTCCATCACCAGCTCCAGAGTTTGCTCAAACTCACATCCATTGAGTCAGTGATGCCATCCAGCCATCTCATCCTCTGTTGTCCTATTCTCCTCCTGCCTTCAATCTTTCCAAGCATCAGGGTCTTTTCTAATAGCCAGGTGACCAAAGTATTGGAGCTTCAGTTTCAGCATTAGTAATGCCAATGAATATTCATGATTGATTTCCTTTAGGATTGTCTAGTTGAGTCTCCTTACATAAAGCCCATAGTTTGCCTTAAATTTTTAAATGCTGAGAAGTGAGGGATCTGAGATTTTATCCTGCATGCAATCTAACAAGGTAGGCTGCCACACTTTCAAGGGGGTTGGCAGAAGAAATGAGACATTTATTACTTGTCAGGCAGCAGAAATGTCATGCTCATATTTATTTCCCTTTGCCCTCAAGTTCCACAGAGAAGAAGTCCCTCTTGGGAATTGGGAGGCTTAGGAAACCCTACATTTTAAAAGGACTGCTAAAAAATCTGCTCGTTTTATGCTCCAGAGGAAGTCATTATTTTCTTATACCAGAACGCAAACAAATTTTGCCTCTGCACTGCAAGAAGACACTCAGAAACTATATTTTCCAAATCTGTTAGCTATAATAACATCTTTGGAAAGATAGTCCAGAACAAAAGATGTCATAAGTCACACAGAAGTGTTAAGAGACGTAAAGAAAGCTATCTCCCAACAGTATGTACCCCTAGTATGTATATGGCAGATTTTCTCACACATAGCCACTCCAGTGGCCACTGTGAATAATCTGACAGGGGCTAGGACAGAATTCATTAGGCTACCCTCTTTATACATTTAATGAAGGTTACCAGGCTTCATTAAAGATTACCCAGTTGTAACTTTTATGATGGAAGTAAAGTCTGATGCTATAAGAGCAATATTGGATAGGAACCTGGATTGTTAGGTCCATGAATCAGGGCAAATTGGAACTGGTCAAACAGGAGATGGCAAGAGTGAACATCGACATTTTAGGAATCAGTGAACTAAAATGGACTAGAATGGGTGAATTTAACTCGGATGACCATAATATCTACTACTGTGGGCAAGAATCCCTTAGAAGAAATAGAGTAGCCATCATAGTCAACAAGAGAGTCCGAAATGCAATACTCTGATGCAATTTCAAAAACAACGGAATGATCTCTGTTCATTTCCAAGGCAAACCATTCAATATAACAGTAATACACGTCTATGCCCTGACAAAATGCTGAAGAAGCTGAAATTGAACAGTTCTATGAAGACCTACAAGACCTTCTAAAACTAACACCCACAAAAGATGTCCTTTTCATTATAAGGGATTGAAATGCAAAAGTAGGAAGTCAAGAAACACCTGGAGTAACAGGCAAATTTGCCTTGGAGTACAGAATGAAGCAGGGTAAAGATTAATAGAGTTTTGGCAAGAGAATGCACTGGTCATAGCAACCACCCTTTTCCAACAACACAAGAGAAGACTCTACACATGGACATCACCAGATGGTCAACACCGAAATCAGACTGGTTGTATTCTTTGCAGCCAAAGATGGAGAAGCTCTATAAAATCAAGACCAGAAGCTGACTGTGGCTCAGACCACAAACTCCTTATTGCCAAATTCAGACTTATATTGAAAAAAGTGGGGAAAACCACTAGACTATTCAGGTATGACTTAAATCAAATCCCTTATGATTATACTGTAGAAGTAACAAATAGATTCAAGGGATTAGATCTGTTAGACAGAGTGCCTGAAAAACGATGGAGGTTTGTGATATTCTCCAGGGGGCAGGGATCAATACCATCCTCAAGAAAAAGAAATACAAAAAGGCAAAATGGTTGTCTGACGAGGCCTTACAAATATCTGGAAATAATAGAGAAGTGAAAGGCAAAGGAGAAAAAGAAAGATATACCCATTTGAATGCAGAGTTCCAAAGAATAGCAAGGAAAAATAAGAAAGCCTTCCTCGGTGATCAATGCAAAGAAATGGAGGAAAATAATAGAATGGGAAACTCTAAAGATCTCTTCAAAAAAATTAGAGGTACCGAGGGAACTTTTCATGCAAAGATGGGCATAATAAAGGACAGAAATGGTATGGCCCTAACAGAAGCAGAAAATATTAAGAAGAGGTGGGAAGAAGACACAGAAGAACTATATTTAAAAAAATCTTCACGACCCAGATAATCATGATGGTGTGATCACTCACCTAGAGCCAGACATCCTGGAATGTGACGTCAAGTGGGCCTTAGGAAGCATCACTATGAACAAAGCTAGTGGAGGTGATGGAATTCCAGTTGACCTATTTCAAATCCTGAAAGATGATGCTGTGAAAGTGCTGCACTCAATATGCCAGCAAATTTGGAAAACTCAGCAGTGGCCACAGGACTGGAAAAGGTCAGTTTTCATTCCAATCCCAAAGAAAGCCAATGCCAAAGAATGCTCAAACTACTGCAAAATTGCACTCATCTCACACACTAGCAAAGTAATGCTCAAAATTCTCCAAGCCAGGCTTCAACAGTACATGGACCGTGAACTTCCAGATCTTTAAGCTCGATTTAGAAAATGCAGGGGAACCAGAGATCAAATTGCCCAGATCTGTTGGATCATCAAAAAAGAAAGAGAGTTCCATAAAAAACATCTACCTCTGCTTTATTGACTGTGCCAAAGCCCTTGACTGTGTGGATCACAACGAACTGCAGAAAATTCTTAAAGTGATAGGAATACCAGACCACCTGACCTGCCTCCTGAGAAATCTGTATGCAGGTCAAAAAGCAACAGTTAGAACTGGACGTGGAACGACCAACTGGTTCCAAATTGGGAAAGGAGTATGTCAACACTATATGTTGTCACCCTGCTTATTTAACTTATATGCAGAGTACATCATGAGAAATGCTGGACTGGATGAATCACAAGCTGGAATCAAGATTACCAGGAGAAATATCAGTAATCTCAGATATGCAGATGACACCACCTTTATGGCAGAAAGTGAAGAGGAACTAAAAAGCCTCTTGATGAAGTTGAAAGAGGAGACTGAAAAAGCTGGCTTAAAGCTCAACATTTAAAAAACGAGGATCATGGCATCCAGTCCTGTCACTTCATGGCAAATAGATGGGGAAACAATGGAAACAGTGACAGACTTCATTATTGGGGCTCCAAAATCACTACAGATGGTGACTGCAGCCATGAAATTAAAAGACACTTGCTCCTTGGAAGAAAAGCTATGACCAACCTAGACAGCATTTTAAATACAGACATTACTTTACCAACAAAGGCCTGTCTAGTCAAAGCTATGGTTTTTCCAGTAGTCATGTATGGATGTGAGAGGTGGACCATAAAGAACGCTGAGTGCTGAAAAATTGATGCTTTTGAACTGTGGTGTTGGAGAAGACTCTTGAGAGTCCTTTGGACTGCAAGGGGATCCAACCAGTCAATCCTAAAGGAAATCAGTCCTGAATATTCATTAGAAGGACTGATGTTGAAGCTGAAACTCCAATACTTTAGCCACCTGATGGGAAGAACTGTGTCACTGGGAAAGACTCTGATGCTGGGAAAGGTTGAAGGCAGGAGGAGAAGGGGACGATAGAAGGTGAGATGACTAGATGGCATTACTGACTTGATGGACATGAGTTTGAGCAAGCTCCGGGAGTCGGTGATGGACAGGGAGGCCTGGCATGTGCAGTCCATGTATTTGCAAAGAGTTGGAAATGACTGAGCGATTGAAGTGAACTGAACCAGGCATTTCCTCTTTAAGCTTGTGCATTGAACTTCCTATTGGACTTCAGCTTTATTCCAGGTACAGCTGGAAGTCTTAGCTATTACACAGACTCTTTCTTAACCCTCAAAGAAGAATTCTAAGGCAATTCTGCCATCTAAATCAACCCTGGCCAGTGAATTGAGACCTACTTGAATGCTTTCAAGGCCATAGTGGTGTTTTCTTAAACATTTGAAGGTGATATATGACCAGGACACCTTCTAGGTGGCATTCGTCCACACCATAGGAAGACTAAGAATCCAGAGGTGTTTTATGAGGGGGTGGAAGCAGGGACTGGTGCAGGATCTGGGGCCATCACCCGATGTCGTGATAGACTTAAGGAAAATGACTGTCACAGTGTAGTCACAGACTCCTGGAAGGGGGTGGCAGGCCCAGCTGTGAGTTAAATTTAAGGTGTTTGCACAGGTTTGGGAGAGCCCCACAAGGGCATTTTTCTTATGGTGGGAGGTTTCAAGAGTAGTTCTGAAGGACAGAAGTTCATTAATGTCCTTCCTTTCCCTATACCTCTCAGAATCTGAGGTTTTCTTTTCAAAGATATGAGTAGTTCTCCTAGTTTAAGAAGTGATTCTAACTGGATTGTGTGTCCCGTTTCAGTAGCTATAACTTCACATTTTTAATGTGGTGATTAAAATGATTCTCTATTCACACCTAGACCTTTTGTCTGGAAGCGTTCAGAAGAGGAACAAGTGCATATTTATAAAACTTAACCAGAATTAAGTTTGTATACCCTAAGCCTCTTTTTGTCAGGCTTCACCCTAAGAATGTGTCAATCAAGCTGGCCTGGAACTTCCTATTAGGGAAAGAAATATATTCCATGCCTAGAAATGATCAAGAGAAAATCCTGAGCTGTCAAAATAGGTCTGTATCATCCTCCATGTATTTTTGCATAATTATTACCTAAGAAGTAGCTGCAAGGGTGTGATCCCTTTCTGAGGACAGCCACATAACTGATCAAATTGCCTTATCTAGGCATGTGGACAGAAGGAAGTGAGAGTTGTAAAGTCAGTCTATCAGCTCATTGTTGAGTTAGCTTTTGTGAAAAAGGCACATAACTGTCAGGCTCTAATGGTTCAGAAAACAGAAAAATTATACAGATGAATTTCAAGGGCCACAGCAATATGGCTGAAGTTAGCTAATAGATAATTGAAAAGGTATCAACATTGATAATGGAAGGGAGGGTTTAGAAAGCGTGTTTTGAAATTCGTAATCGGCCAGCTTTCCAAGGATTTTAAGGATTCTGAGGTGCAACAAAAGTTATCAAGAAGTGTTAGAAAGGATTATTTTGAAAATGGCATGAGTCAACTTGGGTAGAAGAAGAAGAAACTGTTGGGGCTCAGAGTCAGGGATTATAGAAAGAAAACAAGATCAAGATATTGCTTTAGAATCTGTAGGACTTATTCAACTCTAAGTAACCTGTGGCTTAGAGCAAGTCTGATTCTAGTTTCATATGTTAAATGAAAGGATTATGCTAGTTGGCATGAAAAATGTTAGATATACATATGCAAATAAGCAATGCAGGAGACCCCAGTTCAGTCCCTGGGTTGGAAAGATCTGCTGGAGAAGGGTTAGGCTACCTACTTCAGTCTTCTTGGGCTTCCCTTGTGGCTCAGCTGGTAAAGAATCTGCCTGAAATATGGGAGAACTGGGTTTGATCCCAGGTTTGGGAAGATCCCCTGGAGAAGGGAAAGGCTACCCACTTCAGTATTCTGGCCTGGAGAATTCCATGGACTGTATAGTCCATGGGGTCACAAAGAGTGGGACACAACTGAGTGAGTTTCACTTTCACCTTCATGCAAATTAGCATGAAGGTAACTCCCAGCTCTTCTGATAGCCTTATTTCATAGTCTTTCAAAGTTGGATTATAGGGTAAAAGTTTCTTCTCTGATAAAAAGTCCAATGTATGTATATTCAAATGTTGTGAATGCATAATTGCAAATTTATCTGAGATCAACTTTATGTTTTTCTGTTTCCCTGGTTTTGTTTGTCCTCACATGTGTGTTTAATTCTCTCCAGTTTTATCATGATATTATCACATGTGGACTCATGTATCCACCACCACAACCAGGATACAAAATAGTTCCGTCATGATGAGAATCCATCCTGTTGCTCCTGTAGCTTCAGCCACCTCCCCAGTCCAGTCTCTTGCCGTTGGCAACCATTCATTCATCTGTCCTCCATTTCTATAATGTCATGTCAAGAATGTTATATAAATGAGTCATGCAATTTGTAACATTTGTGGATTGTTTTTTTCGCTCATCTTAATTCCCTTGAGAGTCTTCCAAGTTGTGTGCGTCCATGCTGTGCTCTGCTTAGTGGGTCAGTCGTGTCTACTGTTTGTGATGCCATGGACTGTGGCCTGCCAGGCTCCTCTGTCCATGGGATTCTCCAGGCAAAAATACTGGAGTGGGTAACGATTCCCTTCTTCCAGAGGATCTTCCCAAACCAGGGATTGGACCTGGGTCTCCTGCACTGCAGACAGTTTCTTTACTGTCTGATCTACCATATTACGCTTACTTTTTAAAGTAGATAAATTTAGATTTTTAGTTGGAGTTTCAATATCAAACTCTCAAAAATTAATAGAACAAATAGGCAGAAAAGTAGAAGGATATGTTAGACCTGAAAAGCACTATGAAGTGATTCAGCATAATTCAGATTATACGATTTTCACACAACAGCAAAATACAAATTATATTACAGTTCCCATAAACCAGGAGACACAATTTTATTTTTAATATATAAATAAAATTTGATTTAGTCTTCTAATAAACAGAAAGCTTTCCAAATTCTCAGTTGTAAATTAAGGAATATCTGAGCAGAAGGTTTTCTTAAGCAATAAATGAAATTTGTATATGCCCAGCAGTAAGAAAGACATATTAATATACATTTTCAAACAGTAGCATATTTATAATTATGACCAATTCCTCCTGATGTGTGAGTTTTTTTCCTCAACATACTGGATACTATCGTGTATATTTGATATTAATAAGCTTGAACTGGTATAAATTAGTAGTCTTGGAAACATTTTTGGTTGAGATTATATAATTACCAAGTATCTTTAGCATTTTATATTGCACCTTCTATTTATGTCTCTAAAATTTTTTCAAAGACTCAAGTTAAAAAATTATTCTAGAATCTTAAAAATGTCTGTCACCTTATATTAAAAAAAATGAAAAAAGCTATTTTCAAAGTTTTCTGCACTTTTAGATATCAATAGAACTAAAAATTTCCCTAGACTTTATGTAGCTTTTCCAAGGAAGAAACCTTTATATGGTACCATCTATGTGATATGGCCACTCACCTCTTTGTACCTCTGTGATCAGAAGGAACAAAGGTCAATCACATATCTCCAGTATTTGGAAGACAGCATCCTCTTTGTCTACCCTGACCACTGCAAGCTATGTGCAACTTACTCCTGAAACACATGAATGACTGCCTGCCTTGGGGCTGGGGAATGGAAGATAGGTAGCTGTTACTGTGCTAAGAGTTGACATTGACCAAAATTAACCATTTTCCCCAGGGCATTACAAGCCTTCAGTAGACTCTAGACTTCTAAAGTGGTTATACTAGACAGATTCTGCGGGTTCAGTTGTTGTGTAGGTTGGGAGACAGGTTCCTGGTGCTCCCTAACCCACCATGATCCCAGAATGCTCTGGCATTTTGCCTTTTGTAGTATTGTTTCCACATCTCTTCATTTTAGCAGTTTTACAGAATAAGAATATTAATTTAACAATAACTGATATGTCTTGGACCTTGATCTTTCCTGGGATAGAACTAAATTTTCCTTGAATTGTCATACAAAATAAATAATTAAAAAATCTCAGCCATGCATACTGCTTGCAATTTTGCATTTAGTAGCAGCAGCAGCAGCCCCTCTTAAGTCAGATATATATTCTTAAGCCAGGTAACAAGTATATAACTGTGACATATGTGTTAATAATCTCTTCGCAGGTGGAACAATGTACTGGTGCACAACTGTGTTCTTTTTACATAGATATTCAGATAACATAAATTTGATGAGATTTCCTAAGACTGAATGCTATAAACAATGGTCTGCCCTTGCACTGCTGGTCTGTAGTCCGAATGTCTTTGTCTTGCCTTTCCAGTGGTCTTTCAAGAGACAGTCAAGAAACACTGAAGCTATATAAATGGAAAACTGAATTTAAGTCTTAGCTTATAGTCATTCCAGTTTTTAAAACATAAATATGTTTGATCATTTTAGAAACTTTTAAAAATCAAGTTCATTGGTATTCTGACCACCCTTTTTTCTTAAAGATTTTTTAAAAATTATAGAGCCAAAGAATATTATTTAAACCATATTAGATAAGCCAAGCAAATAAAATTTAGATAATGATATCCTAAATTATACAATACTAGTGTAACTAGGACAGTTCCATTGTAGAAAGATAAAAAGTTTGGAAATTACCTAAATGGAATAAAAATCTTATAAGATGAAGAGTGAAGTGACTTAAAATCATTTCAAATTTTATATTTTTATCATTCAGACCTTTGAATTAGAGACTATAGTATCAGGAACCATGTTCCATATATTGCCACAAAATTCTTTTTTTCCATATATTCAGAAAAATTGTGAAATTTTGAACTAAAATTAAGTAAAAGCTAACTTACAGATAGTATTTTCTGAAAAAGTGATACTAATATGTTAAAATAATATAAATTTTAAATAGTGAGGTTTGATGGAAAATATTATAATTTGCATAATAAAAAGTTAAACAATTATGTCCTTCAGTTACATCTAGAGTTGGCTCAGAGTCCTTGTTCTCAAACAGTTAAATACACTGAACAATCTGTACTTCTCATTTTTTAGAACATGTGAGTACTCAAGGTTTCACTTTATTCTACTTGGGGATGAAAAATTTTATCCCATTTTTTTAGAATGTTTGCATTAAACAGATTCATAACGAGAGCAAGTAGCAAATTTTCCTCCAAGTAGAAATGCTGATATACTTTCTTAACATTGGTAGTGTGTAAGACAGTTTAAAAGAATCTTTATAAAAGTTACGCAAACTAAATTATGTACATTAATGTTATTTGTTCAGGCTGCCTTAGAGAAGGAATGGCTTGCTTTAGATTCCGCCCGCTTCCCTTCACAAACACTGCTTCTTCCAAACCAGCTGCACTGGCCAAAGGTAACATGTCATGGAAATCTCTTAGTGCTCGATCTTTGCTCATTTCTTAAGGTTATGCTATGCTGCAGTGATTAATAATACAATTTATTGACTTGAAAAACACAATTACTTTTAGAAGCCTCTGACTTCCTCCTCATCCCCAGATGTAATTTTTCATGTAGCTTTTCTTTCATTTGCTCCTAATTTTTTTTTCTTTATTTTGGATTTCTTTCAACACTTTATTTCACAGTAGCAAAAAAAAAAAAAATATGATGTGCTTCAGCTGCATAAAATCACTCGTTTACAGCACTTTAAAAATACAAAAATATGCATTAAAAGGGCAACAGCTGAAGATTCTCAGTCAGAGGTCAATAGACTGTAATATCTGTTATTTATTTGATAATCTTTGAAGTTTTTGTTTTCTGAATTTTTTAATGATCTTTTCAATTAATCATTTTGTATATGCAAACTATACAAAAAGCATACCTCTCACCACAGCAAGAAAGGACATTTGTATGGCTAGTCTATAAATTTCATTTTATTACAATTTTTAATTTTTATATGTTTTTCTTAAACTACTCAGTAATATGCATGTAAAGTAATACAATATAAATGTTAGATTTTTTTCAATTTATTTATATGTATGTACATTTTTTTCTGGAAAGTTCTCTGGAATCTTAAAATATGATGATACTTCACTTAATTTACCAAGTCATCCAGCTCAAGCATGGCTATGTAATGAGAAAGAAAATTTGCTTTCATCAGAACACACACAATTTAATAGTAGGTAAGTTAAATTGCTCTTTTAGAGGATCAAACTTAAATGAATGACAAAATATTATACTCCTTACAAAAATAGGAAGATTATGAGAATATGTATGAATTTGCTTGCTTAGAACATGGTAGAGCATTTGCATTAAAAATTTAATGATTTTATGAAGTTTTCAGTGTAAGAAAAATGTGTGACGTACATTCATTAAAGCAAATACAAAGTGTCAGTGAAATAATATTATTAACTGTTGTATACAAATGGACTTTTAAATACTGCTATATAGGTAGAGATAAGAGTTAGAATAAAAATTCCAATGTTGTTTCTTTCGACAATAGGATTGAAATATGCTTCAAGTAATTGAAATGTAAACATTTTAAATTAATGGCTGACTTTTATTACTTTGCAAGATAAAGTTTTTTCTGTAACTTAAATATATTTTATTTCCAAGTGTGAGACAACATAAACAGCTTGTAGTTTTAAAAAGTGCTGATATACTTGTGTTGATTCAGTCAAGTGTGGTTTTTGTCCTATTGCTAGATCAGAAAATAGAACTTTATCCAAACCACCTGAAGCAAAGACCAGCAGAAAGAGTCTGCTAAAGTCTGAAAAAGAAGAAAAAATTTCAGAAGAATGGTATGTAGTTCGTTTAACACTAACATATTAAGAAATTTAGATACTTTTAAATATCCAAAACAGGTATTTTTCAAGATTTCAAGAATATCTCTATTAGTTTTTAAGAAACTATACCTCTGTTAAATTTAGATTCTTAAGTGGAAATTCAAATTTGTTTTGGTATGATATAATTCAGATATGTATGTTTATATGTATATGCATAATATAAATATAGTCTGAGGATTTTTGCCTTTATTAAATTTGATCTTTCAATAGGGGTTTTAAGGATATTTCTACTGCTCAGCAGATGCTGAAGAGAGCACAGAAAATGAAATCAAAGAAATTAAGGAAAAAATTAGGTGGGTAATCAATGCTCAATAACTGTGTATCTGACATTGAAAATATAATCATTTAAACTATTTTTAGCAAATTGTATTTAATAAGCATAGAAATAAAATGCACCGATATGAGACTGTCTAAGGAAATATTACATAAAAATAATAAGAAAAATGTAGAGAAATTTATGATATTGCATTTAATGATTTATTATACTCTTAAATACTATTTTTACTTTCCCCAGTTTCTTATCTGCTTTGCTATTGATTATTCTATCTATTGTGCACTGAGAATTATGCTGTAATTGCTTTCTAAGCTGGTTCGTCTCAGCAAATGGTGGTTCTAAAGAGCATCTGCTTCACGTGCTTATTCCTCTGTGTGCTTTTAAATGGCTTGATTATTCTATAAACTATTTCCGTGCATTTATCAGTTCCATGAATATCAGCTTTGACACTTTGGGAAAGGAGCACAGTGTATATCTTTTGTGGTTATGCTGAACTTGCAAAATGTTCAAAGGCATCTTTCTTCCGTCCCACTTGCCAGGCTCTTCAAGTCATTTGTCTTTATTTGGACACCTCTAGTTATTTTATTAAAATTACCTAATATGTGGAGTAATTTCTAGATATTAGAGCAAGAAATAGGTGGTTAATGAATTGATAGCTATAATTAAGACAATTTAAGTTATTTGTATATTTCATATAACTTTGTGTTTACTCGTGGACTCATAGGCTCAATATAAGTAACATGACATTCTTTTCTATCTGCTTTCTCTCATTCATCAATTTTCTTTATAAAAATCTTAATGTCAGTGAAATGTTTCCATAAAAGTACCATTACTCCTGAGACAAGCAAGGAGTCTGTATTTATCCTATAGTTCTAGCTTATACCAGTATACAAAGAAACACTCAGATTAATTTTTACCTTTATTAATTTTCTATTTATTACTTTGATCAATTCAATTCTAGAATTCTAAGAAATATATGTGTGTGTGTATATACATATATAATTGTTAGAAACAAAATAACCAAGATACTGTTGGTTTCTGAGGAATAACTGATATTTGTTAACACAGCAGTTACTAGCCATTGATAAATTACTGATGACTCATTTTTATATTCATAAATGTTCAACTTTCCTTTTTTGGCCTTATATAGTGATATCTTGATTTTATCTTTTATCTGTTTAAGAGAAGTGTGATTTTTTGTGTGTACTCAAAGATTTTTACATTTAAAGAATTAAAATATCAATCCTTTTCAGAGAAAATGTCAATATTTGCTTTGTGATCAGATTGTTTTGTGCATCCTGTACTCTTATGTTGTAAACTCCTACCCAGCCCATCCGGGCTCTGTGACCTGAACACTCTGAGGTGGTTACCCAGGGAAATATAACCCCAAAACCCTTAAAAATAGTGAGACTCTCCTCCAATTCTAGGGAAGTGGAATTCAGTGCATTAATTCAGGGTAGTTTGATAATGTTATATTGCCTTGATGGATATTTCTACTCACTTTCAACAGTATCAAAAGCAATATTTAAAAAATGTTTTGAGATTAATAAAAGTTACTGAAATTCCTGGAGCAAGTTCAAATACCAAAAGTAGCTTAAGAACTGATTCAGCCAATGTTCAACACATATTTATTATTTATGTTCAAGATCTAATTTTTTAAATTATTTATAGTATTTGCAATAGTCTGTGATAGTGAAGCTAAGGAAAATTTTGTCTTGTTAGACTCTGTCTCTGGAAATATATAGGTCTTTCTTGCTATTTCTAGTAATTGAGTTTTTTTTAGATTGAGTACATTTTTAATAAATCAGTATAGTAGGTAATATTTTTAGAAAAATTGTAATAAGGAATATATGCTAAACAAAAATAAAAATCACTGTGTGGCCAAAAATTAGACATAATATTATGAAGCAAAAGTTAAACTTCTTTTTATATGTCACAAGGGGGCATGATAGGGTAACAAAAGAAAAAGGATAACCAGATATTCAACCTAACAGGTATATCTTAAATTTAGCATTTTGCCAGTGGTCATTAAGCATGACCTGTTAGGTGAAGATCCAAAATGGCAATCATATAATTTTTATAGAGATATTTACTCTAGTTACATGATTGTAAGCCAAATCACATTCTTATTACTGTGTGAGGTTTTGCGTCTTTATATTAAGCTTTTGTTTTGTTTCTCAAAATAGTGTTTTATCAAAACACTATCAGATTGATGAAATGAAACAAATTTTCAGAAATTTGCATTCTGAAGTGTAAAACAAAATGATGACCTTTAAATCCTTCTTACTCTTTTTCTCTACTCCCCCTTCACCACATATATCCAGAATAGATATAGTCAAGGTAAGATTAAAGATGAAAAAGAACATCAGTGGGATCCTGTACAATTATATTTTAATCTTTAGTAGGTAGATGATGTAGCATTTATGTCTTTTTGCATATGTGAGCAAATAATTTAAGACTCTGTAACTCAGTCTTTCTTCTTATAGAATAAAATTTTTTCTAGTGTTAATGCAATCAATTACTGTATGCAATTAATTAATGAGTTGTGACATGCTATTAACTAATTTGGGCTACTCTTATAGCTCAGTTGGTAAACAATCCGCCTGCAATGCAAGAGACCCCAGTTCGATTCCTGGGTCGGGAAGATCCACTGGAGAAAGGATAGGCTACCCACTCCAGTATTCTTGGGCTTCCCCTGTGACTCAGCTGGTAAAGAATCTGCCTGCAATGTAGGAGACCTAGGTTTGATCCCTGGGTTGGGAAGATCCCCTGGAAAAGGGAAAGGCTACCCACCCCAGTTTGCTGGCCTGGAGAGCTCCATGGACTGTATAGTAAAGAGTCTGACATGACTGAGCGAATTTCACTTTCTTTGACATTCACTTTCTTTCCCTTTCAATTTGACTCTAATGGCCATAATTTTAAACTTTTATTACTTAATGCATTTAAATTATATTTTAAACATTTTAATTCTGTTAGATACTTTAAAATTTACTAGTAATTTTCAAATATACAGTTATATATGTGTATCTCTTACATGTCCAACTTGCCAACTTGAAAATTTCAGGCCACCAGAGGGCAACATTGTTCATAAAACCGCGGGAGACTAACCAGCTCTGTGGATTTAATCACTCAGTCCTGACTCCTTGTGATCCCATGGACTGTAGCCCGCCAGGCTCCTCCATCCATGGAATTCTCCAGGCAAGGGGCCTGGAGTGGGTTGCCGTTTCCTTCTTCAGGGGATATTCGCAACTCAGGGATTAAACCCAGATCTCCTGCATTGCAGCAGATTCTTTACTGTTTAAGCCACCAGGGAAGCCCCATTTGTTTGTTTGTTTGTTTGTTTGTTTTTTCCAAGTACTTGTTTAGCTTTCATCTGACACTTATTATCATTAATTTATAATCACATCTATTTTTTCCAGCCTCCTCTGTCCATGGAATTCTCCAGGCAGGAATACTAGAGTGGATAGCCGTTTTCTTCTCCAGGGGATATTCCCGACCCAGAGATTGAATGCTGGTCTCCTGGGTGTAGGGAGAGTGTCAGATGGGACAGTCAGAGAAGAGAAAATTAAGTGGAATCCCTTCAGTTTAACAAAGCAGTAATCCTCAAGGCGGTGGGGCATAAATGTAGAAGTATGGAAGCATTAATCCAAATTTCATACTGTGAAAAACCTTATAGCAAGTTGCTCAGTTGTTGATGATGCTCTTAAAAAT
This sequence comes from Capra hircus, assembly GCF_001704415.2. Classification (NCBI taxonomy): domain Eukaryota; kingdom Metazoa; phylum Chordata; class Mammalia; order Artiodactyla; family Bovidae; genus Capra; species Capra hircus. Next base: position 14,672,371 of record NC_030812.1, read on the forward strand.
ATTTCCTGTTTGAATCTTGTAGGTATATTTATTTAACCGAGGGTTATGTCAATAATATTTGATTAAGATGAGAGTGAACATAGGACAAAAGGTAGGGGGTTAGTTATTTGAAGAAAGTTGCAGATAGGAGCAAGGCAATGGCAGCCCACTCCAGTATTGCCTGGGAAATCCCATGCACAGAGGAGCCTGGTGGGCTGCAGTCCATGGGGTCAGTAAGAGTCGGACATGACTGAGCGACTTCACTTTTACTTTTCACTTTCATGCATTGGAGAAGGAAATGGCAACCCACTCCAGTGTTCTTGCCTGGAGAATCCCAGGGACGGGGGAGCCTGGTGGGTTGCCCTGTATGGGGTCGCAGAGAGTCAGACATGACTGAAGTGACTTAGCAGCAGCAGCAGATAGGAGAGAAATACCACTCAGGTTACTGATTAACGGAGAAAAAGGGGCTAAGAAAAGCAAACAGTGTGGGAAGCCTTCGGAGGACTTTTAATATTGGTGACTTCCATTAGGATAAATTAGGTCGTCTGCCAGAAGAGAGAGGATGGGCAGAAGAAGGGTGAGGAGGAATTAATTGAAAGCCATAGGACGGAATCTAAAATTGTGAGGAGTTACCATGATTGACTCACTTTAGCATTGGGTTCTAATCGTTATCTGTAGTAAGTCATTGCTCTTTCCCTCATGATGGACCTAAGTGTGAGCCAGTGATGACTGATCTTGTGTTTGCTGGTTTTTGTTTTTGTTTTTGTTTTGTTTTTTTTTGTCCTCTTGTCATGTCATGGACAAAAGTGATTTCAGAATTTGGTGATCTGGGTAGGAATTTAGCAGATAGCCAGTGAAGTTTGGAGGTTAGTACTGCAGTGAAGAACATCATGTGTGAAGTGAGAGTTGCTGGTTTATTGAAAATCTAAGGGTCAATATCCTAAATATATCATAATTGGTAGCAAAACTGAGATGAGCCAGATGGAGAAAGAGAGTGAGTGACTGGTTTTGGTGTGGAGCTTTCTTCAAAGAGGAGAGGTCTGTGTGTAGGGATTTTAGTGGAGAGCGAATGGGAAGTTTAAGGGCTAAGAATGTAAGGGTGAAAACATAAGATGGCTTTCCAATATTTATCATATTTATGCATATCAAATTTCAGAGTTAGAAGAAAGATAAACCAGATGAAGAAAAGAAGGTAATTTCATGATAAAGATAGAACTCTCATTAGGGATATTGGGCTTTCCAGATGGCTCAGTGGTAAAGAATCTGCCTGCAATGCAGATGACCTGGGTTCAATCCCTGAGTCAGGAAGTTCCCCTGGAGATGGCTCCCACTCCAATATTCTTTCCTGGGAGATACTAAGGACAGAGGAGCCTTGTGGGCTACAGTCTATGGGGTGGCAAAGAATCAGACACAACTGGGCACACACAGGTGTGTACACACACATTACTAGGAATAAGAATCATCTTGCAGCTGTTGATAATGCCTAGCACAGTGTCAAGTCCATGGAAAGCATTCAATAAATATTTGCTGATCCCATGTGAATGAAGAGAAAAGCTTGAGACTGTGTTGGAACCATTTAGTTATAGCCAAGAATTAAGCCATATAGAAAATAATAAAAGCTAACTTTTTAGTATGAATTAAGCCGTTCATGAGCTATGGCAAAGAGATCAGGTTGCCAAATGATGAGACAATTAAGACATGTTAAGGAGGAAGGATCAAAAGGAAACAGCTTAGACAAAACTGACAAAGTGAAGTTTATTGCTGATTTATTTTGTTCACCTCAGTGATTCCCAAAAGGAACTTAAAAGAATTTTGATTAAATGTTACTTCATTGTGCTCTAAATAAAACAATAATAAAACTTATTTGAACACTAAAACCATAGAGGACTCAGTCTCCACTTGTTCCCCACCAAATTCCCTGAACCTAATACCGTAGTGGCAGTTTAGTTGCCAAGTCGTGTCCGACTATTGCGACCCCTTGGACTGTAGCCTGCAGGCTCCTCTGCCATGGATTCTCCAGGTAAGAATACTGGAGGGGGTTGCCGTTTCCTTCTCCAGGGGGTCTTCCCAACCCAGGAACTGAGTCCAGGTCTCCAGTATTACAGGCAGATTCTTTACCAACTGAGCTATGAGGGAAGCCCTATATTATAGTCATTTAGTGTATTTTAGTGTATTTTGTAGTCATTTGAATACTATAGTAGATGTTCAATAAATATCTGTTAAGCAGATCAGCAGTAAGTTAAACATCACTAAAGGCATATAACTCCGTGTATGTGTATGACTGTGTGTGTAGTTTATAGTCATTTAAAATATATGTTTGAGAAAAAGTGAAAGTCTTAGTCGATCAGTTGTGTCCACCTCTGCAAACCCATAGGCTAGCCTGCTAGGCTCCTGTCCATGGACTTCTCCAGGCAAGAATACTAGAGTGGGTAGCCATTCCCTTCTCCAGGGGATATTCCTGACCCATGGGTTGAACCCAGGTCTCCTGAATTGCATGAAGATTCTTTACCATCTGAACCACCAGGGAAACCTATATTTGAGAAAGAAAGAAAAGAAAGTGAAGTCGCTCAGTCGTGTCCAACTCTTTGCGACCCCATTGACTGTAGCCTGCCAGGCTCCTATGTCTATGGAATTTTCCAGGCAAGGATACTGGAGTGAGTTGCCATTTCCTTCTCCAGAGGATCTTCCCAACCCAGGGATCGAACCCAGGTCTCCTGCACTGCAGGCAGACTCTTTACCGTGAGAAAGCAAATTTAAATTAGTAAATAATACTCATTATTAAATAATGAACTATAGTCATTCAAACTTAACATAAAACTTATTTTACACTATTGCTCTGAATGGCACATAGAGAAAATGGATAATAACCAGATTTTCAGATTTTCATGAATGTCATTAGTAAGATAAACCAGTGAGCTAAGTTTAGGATTAAAGAAACTGTAAAGAAATTGCTTGGGATCTTTACAGATTGAAATAAAATTATTTTATTTCATAAAATCTGTCAAGAGATTGAAATAATTTTAAGGCTATTGTAATGCCTAAAGAAAATTGTTACTTGAATGAAGTAATAGATATAAAGTGTCAAGCACAGAATCACATACATAATAGAAGCTCAGCTTACTTATTGTTGTTGTTCAATTGCTAAGTCATATCTGACTCTTTATGATCCTATGAACTGCAGTTTACCTATAGGTTTCTCTAAAATGACAAAGATGTATTTACAACCTATTTCTCAAATACTGGGCAAGTCATACTTGGAGATAGAAAAATTTAAAAAACAGCAACATAGACCTGCCATTGATGATTGCTGAGGAGTAGATTTAAATGACTTTGGAATGGTCTTTACAATATCCTGGCTTTCTTACTCACTTGTGTATTTTTTGAAGGTAGCAATGGTATCATTCATGGTGGTCTCTCCAGGGACCATTAGAATCAGGTGATGTTTTTCCCATCTAGAATTACTCTATTTTTGGTTTCTTATCATTATTCCTTATTATTCCCTTTGCAACTTGAGTTATTTTAAACCCATTTAAGGTGATGTAATCAGAATGCTTTGAAATAAAAATAGTATTATTTCTGTGCTCTTGATGAATAAAATGATCTTATTAAGTAAATTAGGGCTTCCCTGGTGGCTCAGACAGTAAAGAATCTGCCTGCAGTGCAGAAGACCCAAGTTTGATCCCTGGGTTGGGAAGATCCTCTGAAGAAGGGAATGGCTGCTCCCTCCATTATTCTTACCTGGAGAATATAGAACTAGACAACTCTTCTAAATATTTTATGTGTTGAATTATTTAATCATGATAGTAGTGTGAAGAAAGTACTGTCATTATCCATGGTTCACATATGAAGAAATAAAGTCAGGGAGAGCTTATTATTTGCCCAAAGGAGTACAGGAGAACTTGGAGAAGATCCACTGCTTTGATCTCACGTGCTGTATTGAATTAAATGAAGCCAAGTATGGATGGAATAGTCTGTTCCTTTATATCCTACCTTATTCTAGTAATGAGTTAAGATCTTTTTCAGGAAATGTTATTTTTTTTATGTTGTAATTATCTGTTTAGTAGCTGCCCTTTATTGAGTACCTATCTACACTTATGTCTTGATGCTTTGCCCACAATTAATTTGCACAGTAATATTTCAAAGTTAATATTATTGGACACAAAGGAAGCAGAGGGTGGGACCAATTTGTCCAGAATCATACAACTAGTAAAAATTGGAGCTTGGATCTAACCTAGTTTTGTACAATTATAATATCTCTTGTCAGGAAATAGAAACAGATCAAATGAAAAGGCCAGAAAGGAGAATGTGTGGAAAAATTAAAGGTTATAATAATGTATCATAGAATAAAGTGAAAGTGAAGTCGCTCAGTCGTAAACCCCCACTTCCCTGAATGACTGATGCTCTTTTATTGAAACACGCATTTGTTTTTGGCTATGTGGCGTCTTCTGGTTGCGGCGAGGGGCTGCTCCTTTGTCGCGCTGCCCAGCCTTCTCACTGCAGGGGGCTGTCTTGTCGGGAGCAGGGGCCCTAAGTGCACAGGCTTCCGTGGGTGTAGCTCCGGGGCTCCAGGGCACAGGCTCAGTAGTTGTGGCACATGGACTTAGTTGCTCAGTGGCATGCGGGATCTTCCCGGATTAGGGATTGGACCCATGTCTCCTGCATCGCTAGGTGGATTCTTTACCACTGCGCCACCAGGGACGTCCGCTACTGCTCTTTTTAACATACCAGTATTTGTTTACTGATTTAAGTGATATATAATACTTGTTCAATTGAATATATAGTTATTATTATTATTGATAATTCATATTGAATTCATATAGAAGCACCCAACTCTTACAATACCTTGATCGCTTACAATGATGCTGCTGCTGCTGCTGCTGCTGCTAAGTCGCTTCAGTCGTGTCCAACTCTGTGTGACCCCATAGACGGCAGCCCACCAGGCTCCCCCATCCCTGGGATTCTCCAGGCAAGAACATTGGAGTGGGTTGCCATTTCCTTCTCCAATGCATGAAAGTGAAGTCGTGTCCGACTCTTAGCGATCTCATGGACTGCAGCCTACCAGGCTCCTCTGTCCATGAGATTTTTCAGTCAAGAGTACTGGAGTTACAGTGATGAGATGTTTCCAAATATTGACTGATATTTTCCCTAATCTGAAAAACAAAATCTCTCTGAAACGTGTGAATCATGCTTAGTAAGGGTAAATTATAACTGGAAGACTAGTGGAAATCTTCAGCATACTCATACTTGAGAATAACTGCAAATATTCTGCTTTTCTAATTCACATTTTTAAAAAAACATGCTATCTTAACATTTAATTAAAATAAGTAAGTCGGGTTTTATTGTATTTTAAATCTCAGTTTTCATTTAACATATTCACTTCTATTATACTAGATATTAATAGAAAATTCTTAAATTCTCTTTTTGCAAGATGATATAAAGCTATCAATAAAATGTAGACTGTGCTGAATTGTGGTTTTATGTTAGCCTACTTTATTTTTTTATTGAGGTATAACTGACATACAACGTTATATCAGTCAGATACAACCTATCTTTTTTAAAGTATATTAACCTACTTTAAATGTACAACTTTCTACTGTCTATTACAGTTCTTCAACAAGCACAAACCTTTTGTCTTAATTAAACCACACTAAATCCCCATTTCACATTCCTTAGAACCATTTATTATCAATAAAAAGCTATAGGACCCTACTTTTACAATTATTTACTTTGTAAAATTAATAGATTCAGAATTCTCTTGGCTATAAAAATTACTTAGAATTTATACATCTTCATTATGTAAAATATCATAGATCAATGCAAACCAGAAATCATTCATTTATCTGTAAAACCAATGAAAATTATATTTTATGTTTCTTATCTCATTTGCCTTGCTTCCATCTCCTATATCTTACCTTCTTGTAGTTCAGAGAAGGAGAAAAGTAGGGTATATGGTTTTTCATATGACAATAGCTTTTATCTATTTATATTCATGAAAAAATGTATTCAAATGAAAATATCAGGAATTTAACAAAGGAGTTAAAAAAATAAACAGTAAAACAACTCCATAAATAAAAAGTTGATGGCATAACTGGAAAACTTAAATGCAATTTTTTCTCATTATTAGTGTTTCTTCCCTGTGTAGTAAGTATTGGCTAGTTCTTAATCTGCTAACCAAGAGTATATAGGTGTTGGGTACTTTATTATATTATAAAGGTATTTTTAAAAAATCATAATTTCACAGAGTTTTATAGAATGGCTATTATTTTTAATATTAACATAGAAAATGTTTAGCAATTTGAGAGAAGGAAAAACCAGAGCTGAACTTTTGTCTTCATCTCTTTTTGTCTAGATCCCACTGTGCGCCTAGCATTATTCAAAAACAATGAAAATAAAGTTTCTGTTACAAAACCACCAGAGAAAGCACAGCCCCAAAGAGACGGTTTCTTTGAAGGTATGATTTAATGACAGACATATAGAAAAATTAAAAAGATGGAAAACTGTCTTTAAAGAAAAATTTTAAACATCTTCATTAGCCCTAAAGTACATATATAAAAATTTATGTATAAAACATAACTAAGTAAAAGTCAAAATATGGTTCTTGGAGCTAAAATACTAACTTGGTATCTTGATTCATTAGCATGGTCATTTAGTATTTGTATTGTGGCGTATATAATTTAAATTCTTTGTATTTATGTGTGAAAATTATAATGCTATATCATTAGTGTTACTAACTGTATTTAAATTTTACACTGACAGACTATGTTACCTTGTATCAATTGAAGTGAATACATGTTGAAATTATATTCTAATATACTTACTGCTAATATATGCAAATTTCATTTAAACGTTATGAATTAAACTCTGGAATTTCAAATATTTTACTATATTTATTGCTTGTCCAACTCACTTCTAGGATAAAAAACCTGCATACATAAGTGCAGTGGCAGATTGTATTCCCTGTTTCTACATTCAGAACAATTATGGACTTATTAAGCAGGAATATTTAAATGTAATAGAACAGCAAATATGACTTAAAACAAGGTTTCTGTTGCTTTTTCTTTAATATTAAAATGGTAATAATTTTCACCTATAGTTTTGGATTGTAATTTCTGATAGGAAAAAATAGAGTCAAAATATTTTGCATGGAAGTGAACTACTCAAAAATCTTAATACTTTGTCTTCTGAATGTTTTACCACTGGCACTACCTGGGAAGCCGTCTTCTGTGTGTTTTAAATAAATCCTAAAAATTATGCATCATCATGGCATGACTGAAAATAGATACACTTTAATTTATGTTTCTATTCTGTAATGTCTCAACTAATGAAAAACGTGATAGCTACTAATTTTATATTTATTCAGAGATACCTTGCTAAGTTGAGATAGAAAACATAGGGTCTAGAATTTCTTTTAAGCATATAGTAATAAAAATATACCTAGAAAGATAAATAAAGCAAATATAGCAAATCATGGAAATTGTTAGATCAGTAGATGATGGTATAAGGAAATTTGTTTTAACATCCAATTTTTTTAATAATTGAAATTCCTATAGCAAAACATTAAAAAAGGGATAACCATTGAATGTTTAAAAATCAATATTATTTCAAAAATGTTTATGGATTAGTATTTTAATAGAAATAAAATATACTTTCAGTATAAAACAAGACCAGTTTTAATCGGGTTCATTTCTTTGTAACAGTCTCAGCTTCACTGTTTTTGAAAGGAAGAATAGAAATTCCGCTAAAATAAATAACAACTCCATAGAGCTTACCTGTTAAGTAGTAGCATCATTACTTTAGGAAGGATATGCCTAGGAAGAAAGATAGTTAGGGCATTTTTGCCCTTTAAATTAACATGTACTTCAGAATCAGAAAGAAAGATTCTATCTCAACCTGCTCTGTGACATATGAAAGGTGAATGTTACTATCAAGAATGGCATATAAGTACACTGTGTTTATTGACTTTTGTACTATAGTAGTGATAGAAATAAAATGGAACATTGCCAAATATGCTTTCTGATATGACATGCATTTTTGTTTTCTTTTCTCAGTATGAAATGTGTTTAGTTTACTTGCTTCTTTTTAAAGCTCAAGTGCATTTGGAAGCATGTCATTAATTTCACTGAATGGTCTTTATGTGTGCGGATTATATTCTAGTGACTAATAGTTACTTTAAGGCTTTTTTTTTTTTTTTTTAAGAATGGGCTTGGCAAAAATGTAAGTAGCAGAAAATTATTATGTTTATTTCTGCCTGTTTTTTTAATGGGAAAAGAGTGAGGCAAAGATGATTTAATCATTTCCGGCCACACTGAACACCATGTTATCTTTAACTGCTGCTCTGGCCTCACCCACCTCCTAGTCACACATTCAGTATTTTCTGGCTGGGTAGAAGCCAGGCATCTTCCAAGTTAGCTACCTGACTAACCACGGCTTCCCACTGGAGGGCGCGTTTTTAACCAGGTGTTCCTAGATACAATTCACAGACTGTAAGCTGCACCCTTTCTGAATATAATTTGATAAATGTCAATATATTTACAGTTAGCCAACAAAAATATAATTTTAATCTAATAAGCATCACCACAATCTAATTTTAAAACATGAGAAAAGCTGTTTTCCCTTAAAAAATTCAAATAAAATTAATTGAATATCTTACCCCCCCCCCCAAAAGTGAGGGAGATCAGAATTAAATTTTACTGTAGATTGAATGATTCTATATGGAACACTTTCTCAATAGTGGAATAGTTGCATGCTGGCACTGTAATAATTTCATTGGCTTTGTTAGAATTAGATGATAGTATTATTTGAGTTTTTTCTATAATATAAAATATTTTATAAAACATCTGATTTTGTAAAAAAAAAAAATGTAAAAATACGTATCTACTTTTCAATATTGCCTATGTGGGGTTTGCATGATTCATCTTATACATTTTACTAAAATGCTTTGATTATTTTTGTTGCCTGTATCTGGAGGTCACTAGCAAGACAGAGTGGATGGTAGTTATATCCTATTGGTCTGGGATTTAAAATATGCTTAAATTTAGGGACTATTTAACATGAAATGTCATTATATTAAATGACATGAGGTAAATAATTATACCCTATTAACAGACCATGTTTTATGAAATGTCCTTATATTTTGCTTTGTTCATGAGTCGTTGGCAATTTTTGTCTAGCTGCCAGATTTAGACCCTTGACTCAGACCTAAAGGTTGAAGAATTTTTAACCACATCTGTTCTGAAAATAACTATGTGTCAGATACTAGTTAGTTTTTCCTATGATATGAAACTAAGAGCCTGAGCATTTTATAGATTCAACATTGATTTGCTTGATTTATTTGCTTATTTTTATTTATATTAATATCATATCCGGTACCTGTCTTGGTTTATTCTATATCACCTATGATTTCTACTTAGGTTTCAATATCTGATCTTGCCTTAAAATTTGAAAACCTTTCTTACTTATTGCCTTAAATATTTCCCACCATGTTTCCTTTTTTGTTTGTTTCGAATGTTCAATTTGGAGCCTGATAACACTCTAATGTAAAAAGAGGCATAGCTTGATAGTGGCTCAGATGGTAAACAACCCACCTGCCAATGCAGAAAATACAGGAGACCCAGGTTTGATCCCTCGATTGGAAAGATCCCCTGGAGGAGGGCATGGCAACCCACTCCAGTATGCTTGCCTCGAGAATCCCATAGACAGAGAAGCCTGGTGGGCTACAGTCCATGGGGTCACAAAGTGTTGAACATGACTGAATGATTAACACTTTCAACCTTTCACTTTCACAGGTGTAGATTCTATAGATAGTCAAACACAGTTTGAATCATGATTACTCCTTTTATTGACTGTGTGCCTGGGGGCATTATTTAACTTCCCTGTGTAGCATTATTTTTCATTTGTAAAATTAAATACTAACAGTTTCTAGTTGTTGAGAATTACATGAGATTCAACTTGGGAAATGCTTGAAGTGCACATTATATATACATAGTGGATGCTCAAAACTTGTAATCTTTGGCACCAGTTACTTTTAAAGGATAAGTGTGGGGCTTCTTTTGTTTTGTCTTATTTATAATTAGTAATATTCATTGCATTTCTTACTAGGTACTATGCTATGAGTTCAACTTAAATTCTCTGATTCAGTCTTCCCAGAAGCTCTTATATATTATGACTATCAATATTTTACAGAGGAAACTGGTTTTGAAAGTTTGATAAGTAACTTGCCCAAGATCACACAAAGAGTATATGCCTAAAGGGAAATGGACATAACTTCTTTATCAAAACAAAGCTAGCAAAAATCAAACAAAATGAAAACATTAAGGAACACAGGTTCTTGGGTTATCCTGTAATGTATACAAGTTTAGAATCAAAATATTTAAGAAAAAATTTAAAAACTGACCAAAACTCTGGGAAAAAATAATTTTTTAAATTCCTTTCTAAGGGAATGGCTACCCACTCCAGTATTCTGGCCTGGAGAATTCCATGGACTGTATAGTCCATGGGGTTGCAAATAGCTGGACACGATGACATAAATTTCACTTTCACTATAGCTTACATTAATATAAATTAAGAAACAGTTTAGTGTCAGAATGGTGATAAATATGTTTTTTGACCTGTAATTAGCTGCTATCTCACCTAGTTTCATTATGATTACCTAACATTATTAAGTACCAAATCTTTTAGATTCTAGTATTTTCAAGCACCTATTCTAATTTTCATGTAGATGAGAACCTCTCCATACAGACCAAAAGTAAACACTATATTTTTGTTTTATTTATTCCTCTTTTTCCAGTCATAACTGACATTTTAATTTTATTTTAATCATATTGAATACATTAAATTACTGCTCTAATTTGCTAAAACTTAAATTTGCTACTCCTGAAGCCAATGCCAAATTTGGACTTCTGGTTTTGGCCAAGAAAGGAAGCTAGTCAAGCAAGGGAGGAAAAAAAAAAATTTGGATCTGGCCCAACAGCCTTCAAAAAGAGGCAGGTTCAGTCTTAGTTCCTCCAATACCTAGAACAATTTCACTTCGCTTTAAAGTCAGACTTTCATAATTCCCAGTTTGATGCTGTCATCACTAACATACTTTCTAATTTTCTTTAAAACTGAAGATTCACACATACCATATGTCTTTATATATCATAGAAGTTCAAATATTTTTGTATTAAATTTTTGAGTATTGAAGTCATTAAAAGACTTTAATGTCTATAATTTTTACTCCAGAGCATTTCTAATCAAACCATGTTCTCTTACAATATTTTTACTGCATGATTACAAGCATTTTCTTCTCAAGCTTTCCTCCCGTTAATACCAGTTTAGAGCACAGAGTCACATTATGTATATTGCTTATTTGTTGGTCTTGTGTTACCATAGCTGTATAGAGTACTTGCTAATAGTGCCAACACAATTAGGTATTAAGAGCTGGTAAATTAATGCCAGTAACCAAAGACTACCTGGAAGGTATGCTCCTAAGAAGAGACTTGCTTATAATTAAAACTCCCTAAATATATTTTAGGCACTATCATACTATTTGGTAGTATAACGTTTGGAATCACTTCAACTTTCTACAGGGAAAAAAAATGTGATTAGAGATTTCAGTCTAGTGAAGCATAAAACAAGCTGCAGTTTTAAAAAATATTTGTCTGTAGATAAGTGGGATTTTGGGGAATGGCAATCCATGACCAGAGAGAAGCTGATTAAACTTCCTAGGCTTTCCTGGTGGCTCAGACAGTAAAGAATCTGCCTACAATGCAGAAGACTCAGGTTTAATCTCTGGATTGAGATCTCCTGGAGAAGGGAATGGCTACCCACTCCAGTAATCTGGCCTGGAGAATTCCATGGACAGGGGAGCCTGGTAACCTATAGTCCATGGGGTTGCAAACAGCTGGACATGACTGAGGGACTAACACTTTTTTTTCACTATCACTAATATACCTAAGTAATTCATTTATTACTTTCATATATCATATATAAGTACATAATATATAATTGACACATAGGCTATATATATATTTCACATATATTATGTGTATGTGGATAAAAATGGAAAGGGATTTCAGAATTTTTAGAGTTCTTTGAAAGGAACCCTGATATATAGGCTGTTGGATATTATTAGTTTATTTTTTATTTAAAAATACAAGAGGGTTTCCACTTCTGGTAATAGAGGACTGTTTAATTCAAACCACCTCTCCTTTTGAGAACAGCTTTAAAAGCTGGAAAATGTAGTTTAAAAAAAAAACTAGTTAAAGTCATTCAAGAACTAACAAGTAAGTTAAGACTTATAAGTCAAGAAGGACATCTCAAGAACTGAGAAACTGAGCAAAACTTTTGATAATGTCACTACTCTTGGTGAACTGGGACTTTTCTGCTAACCTGTTGCCAGAAACAAATATAAACCGTGACCCAAAACAGATAACATCATCTCAAGCTTCGAATTATCTCTACATTTTTTTTCCTGTATAATTTTTGGCACACGCTAAAGGAAAAAAAAAAAAAACAAAAAGGCATAGAAGGAGAATGAAACATCACTGAACACCATGAGAAACAATAAACAACAGAAATTGAGCTAAGGAGATTTCAGATAATAAAGGCTTTAAAATGAAGACATAATAATTTTGAGGGTATAGAATAAAAAATTTAGAATTTCAGTGTACATATTAAAGCTATAAAAATATCTGAATGGCAAGTCAATCACTTAAAAGTATCATAACTGAAATAAAGAACTCAGTGTGTGGGTTTAACCCCAGATTAATCAAAACTGAAGAGAGAATTACTGGAAGGATAATAGCTGTGAAAAAATATTAAAGTTGAAGCACAAAATAAAAAAGAATGGAAAATACAGAAAAAAGAGATGTGAGATGCAGCAAAAATATCTAAGACACATGTAATTACAGTTCAAGAAAAAGGTGAGAGAGAATGATATAGAAATAATATCTGAAGAGTTAGTATTTGAGGATTTATTAAGGTGAGGTAAAACCTCAATTTATGGATTCAAAAAATTCCATAAACTACAAAGAAGACATATACAAGGAAAACCATACTATAGCACACTACAGTAAAAGCACTAAAAAGCCAAAGATAAAGAGAAAAAAAAAATTCAGATCCATTAAAAAAAAAAAAAGCTTATTACACATGAAAAGATGCTCAACATCACTCATTATCAGAGAAATGCAAATCAAAACCACCATCAGGTACCATCTCACACTGGTCAGAATGGCTGCTATCCAAAAATCTACAAACAATAAATGCTGGAGAGGGAGCAGAGAAAAGGGAACCTTCCTACACTGTTGGTGGGAATGCAAACTAGTACAGCCACTATGGAGAACAGTGTGGAGATTGCTTAAAAAACTGGAAACAGAACTGCAATATAACCCAGCAATCCCACTGCTGGGCATACACACCAAAGAAACCAGACTTGAAAGACATGGATTCCCCAATGTTCATCGCAGCACTCTTTATAATAGCCAGGACATGGAAGCAACTTAGATGTCCATTGGCAGATGAATGGATAAGAAAGCTGTGGTACATATACACAGTGGAATATTAGTCAGCTATTAAAAAGAAATTTGAATCAGTTCTAATGAGGTGGATGAAACTGGAGCCTATTATACAGAGTGAAGTAAGTCAGAAAGAAAAACACCAATACAGTATATTAACGCATATATATGGACTTTAGAAAGATAGTAACGATGACCTTATATGAGAGACAGCAAAAGAGACACAGATGTAAAGAACAGACTTTTGGACTCTGTGGGAGAAGGCGAAGGTGGGATGATTTGAGAGAATAGCATTGAAATGTGTATATTACCATATGTGAAATAGATTACCAGTCCAGCTTTGATGAATGAGACAGGGTGCTCAGGGCTGGTGCACTGGGATGACCCAAAGGGATAGGATGGGGAGGGTGGTGGGAGGGGGGTTCAGGATGGGGAACACATGTACACCCATGGCTGATTCATATCAATGTATGGCAAAAACCAGTACAATATTGTAAAGTAATTAGCCTCCAATTAAAATAAATAAATTGTTTTATTTTAAAAAAGGAAAAAAAAGTTTATTGTCTTCCAAGTAGCAATAATAATGAAGCTGGTTTATTAACAGAAGTTAGGAAAGTCAGAAGACAATTATTAAATATCATATGCTCCCAAAAGTCATGGGTAGAAGCTCTAAATCTCAATCTGACTTTGGAGAAAAGGCCTTTTAAGGAGTTAATTAAGATTTAATGAGGTCAGATGAGTGGGGCCCCAATCCAATAGAACTGATAATTTTATCAGAAGAGGAAAAGACACAAGGAGTATATACATACTGACAGAGGAAAGGTCATGTGTGGACACAGCAAGAAGGTGGCCATCTGCAAGCCAAGGAGAGAGGCCTCTGGAAGACTCAAGTTGCCAACAACCTTGATCTGGGACTTCTAGGCTCCAAAACTGCTGCTGCTGCTGCTGCTGCTGCTACTAAGTCGCTTCAGTCGTGTCCAACTCTGTGCGATCCCATAGACGGCAGCCCACCAGGCTCCCCCGTCCCTGGGATTTTCCAGGCAAGAACACCGGAGTGGGTCACCATTTCTTTCTCCAGTGCATGAAAGTGAAAAGTGAAAGTGAAGTCGCTCAGTCGTGTCTGACTCTTCACAACCCCATGGACTGCAGCCTACGAGGCTCCTCCGTCCATGAGATTTTCCAGGCAAGAGTACTGGAGTGGGTTGCCATTGCCTTCTCCAGGCTCGAAAACTGTGAGAACATGTATCTCTGTTTAAGTACTCAGACTCAGGTATCTTATTATGGCAGCCCAAGCTGACTAATATACAATGTAACGACATCTTCAAAGTGCTAAAAGAAAGTAAGCTTCACCATGAAAGTCTATACCCAACAAAACTTAAAGCAGAAGCAAGAGACACAGTTATAGAGAACAAGTATATGGATGGCAAGGGCGAAAGAAGGCAGGTAGTAGGATTTGGGAGATTGGGATTGACACTTATATACTATGTATAAAATAAGTAACTAATGCTTTCCAACCATGGTGCTGGAGAAGACTCTTGAGAGTCCCCTGGACAGCAAGGAGATCAAACACGTCACTCCTAAAGGAAATCAACCCTGAATATTCCTCAGAAGGACTGATGCTGAAGCTGAGGCTCCAATAGTTTGTCCACATGATGTGAGGAGCTAACTCACTGGAAAAGACCCTGATGCTGGAAAAGATTGAAGGCAAGAGGAGAAGGGTACAACAGAAGATGAGATGGTTAGATGGCATCACTGACGCGTTGGACATGAGTTTGAACAAGCTCTGAAAGTTGGTGATGGACAGGGAAGCCTGGCATGCTGCAGTCCATGGGGTTGCAAAGAGCTGGACACGACTGAGCGACTGAACTGAACTGAGAAACTAACACATCATTGTAAAGCAACGATATTCCAGTAAAAATTAATTTAAAATAAATAAATGGAAAAAGAAGGAAAGAAAGCAGAGCACTCATGCCACCCAGCTCTCTACCTGCTGCTTTGTGCAGTCATAAGGAAAATAAGGATGATGTCTGGATTCCTGAGCCAAAACTTTAGAGACAAAATGGGGGAAGAGAGTGTCTCTGGGAGAAGCTCATGGCACCTTTTATCTGTGTTGTCCCTTGTTCCCTAAAAGAATCCTCTCTGTCCACATGTCAGCTACGTATTTACTTGCTACCCTGGACACTTCCTGTATTTCTGGGATAGCTAATAATCCTATCAAGGTTTCAGATTAATTATTACCATATCTTAGAAAGTTCATCATTGAGGACTGCAGGTTTTTATCTAAAGAAGGCTACATGAGATAATGAGGTAACAATGGAATTGGACTGAGAAGACTCCAGTATGATCTTGCGTAAATACTCACTGGCCATATGCTCCATGTCTTTGTTTTCTTCTGTAAAGATTGGAAGCACAAATCATTACTTCTCATGATGTTTTGAAAATTAAATGATAATCCAAGGTCTTCCAGGTAAAGATGATGGATCTGAAAACCCTCATCAATATATGACCATGAAATGATTGACATCACACACTTGCTTTATCCTCCTAATAAGTTAATTTACAGTTTCTTATCAGTTGTATAGGCGCCCTCTAGATGTAAGCACACAAATGAAGATTCTTAAACATCTGAACTTTTGAACTGTGGTGTTAGAGAAGACTCTTGAGAGTCCCTTGGACTGCAAGGAGCTCTAACTAGTCCATTCTGAAGGAAATCAGTCCTGAACATTTGTTGGAAGAACTGATGCTGAAGCTGAAACTCCAATAATTTGGTCACCTGATGTGAAAAACTGACTCATTAGAAAAGACCGTGATTCTGGGAAAGATTGAAGGTGGGAGGAGAAGGGGACGACAGAGGATGAGATGATTGGATGTCATACCGACTCAATGGACATGAGTTTGAGTAAACTCTGGGAGTTGGTGATGGAGAGGGAGGCTTGGCGTGCTGCAGTCTATGGGGTCGCAAAGAGTCGGACATGACTGAGCGACTCATCTAAACTAAACTGAAACATCTGAAAGAAACTTTTAAGAAAAAGTAACAAACACAGTCAAAATCAGGTGAAAAAAATCTTCAAAAATACCATGAATATTTTTAGAGACAAGAAAATATTGCATCCATGAAATAAGAATGAGATGCTATGATAAGAAAGAGGGAGTTCAGAGAACTAAAAAATGTCTTTGAAAATAAAAATATGGTATCAAAAATATCTTGACAAAAGATAAAGTTAGAAGATAGTGTTAAAGAAACTTCCCAGAAACTGGAGCAAAAATACAGTGACAAGAAACATGAGAGAGAACATAAGGAAAAGAGACTTAGTCCAGGAGGTCCAGCCTTAGTAGTTGATAGTGGTTCCAGAAAGAACACAATGACAAATAGATTGAAGGAAGCTGTCAGAGAAATCATTCCCCACAGTTCCCCAAACTAAGGGAATTTCTAGTTTCCAGATCATGTTAGGAAAATGAATAAAATTAAAATCACCTTTGTAGCACATCTTAGAAGATGTCATAAAACCAGAGACAAAGGAAAGACTTTAAAAGTCCTCCAGAAAGAGAAACAGATCTTATTCAATGGATCAGTTATCTAAAAGGCATTGGACCTCCCCACATTAATCTTGAACCCTAAAGGATGATGGAATAGTATATTCAACATCATTGGGCAAAGTTATTTTTAACCCAGAAATCTATAAGTGAAAAAAAAAAGTGAAAGTATTAGCTGCTAAGTCGTGTCAGATGCTTTGCAACCCCTTGGACTGTAGAGCACCAGGCTCCTCTGTCCATGGAATTTTCCAGGCAAGAATACTGGAGTGGGTAGCTATTCCCTTCTCCAGGGGATCTTCCCAACCTGGCTCTCCCTCACTGCAGGCAGATTCTGTACCATCTGAGCCACTAGGGAAGTCCATAATTCTATAAACAGGTGAATTATTAATAAAATTAAAAATATAAAAGCATATCAAGTCTTAATGTATCTCCCTTGCAGCCTTGGTCTGGACGCTACTGGAGGAACCACTCCACAAAGATGGAGAGGTAAACCATGAAAAAGAACACATGAAACGTAGTGAGAGAAACAAAGGGATGGCGAAGAGTGATCAAGATGAGAGCACACACAGGGTTCAAGAGTAGATACTCTATGCTGACAGACATCTTTGAGGAGCAAATATTTTTTTCATTGTCTCGTCATGAACATGCTCCAACATATTCAATAGGAGATACAGTGCTCAGGAAAAGAGTTTGGGAATGACCGACAGACATGTCTGTGGAGGCTTCCCCAGTAGCTCAGCGGTAAAGAATCTGCCTGCCAATGCAGCAGACGCTGGAAACTCGGGTTCGATCCCTGGGTCAGAAATATCCCCTGGAACAGGAAATAGCAGTGCACTCTGATAATTCTTGCCTGGACAACCCCATGGATAGCGGAGCCTGGCGGGCTACAGTCCATGGGGTTACCAAGAGATGGATACGAGTGACCGAGCATGTACATGCGGATGTGTGTGTAGAATGCTAATTCATGAATCTGCGGTAGATGCACCCTTCTAACAGAGAATTTGAACACTGATGACAGTACAAAGGAAACTAACTAGGTGTAAAAAATTGGTTGACTAAATGATCAGTTACACTAGGAAGGAAATGTAATCCGTAACTGTTATGCTATTTTTTTTTTCTATTAGAAGCTGTATGTTTTGAATTCAAATCAAAAGTTAAATGAATGAAATGTAATAGGCTTCACACAACACTAAATTTACCTAACTTTAAGGAAAGAAAATGGCAACCCACTCCAGTGTTCTTTCCTGGAGAATCCCAGGGATGGGGGAGCCTGGTGGGCTCCCGTCTATGGGGTTGCGCAGAGTCGGACACGACCGAAGCAACTTAGCAGCAGCAGCAGCAGCAGCAAGGAAAGACAAAGGAGAAGAGACCTCAAAACCTGTTGAGTATAATGAGGACATTGTGACATCTGGGCACAACCCGTGGTGCCCTAACCATTCCATTTGGCACTTAGGAAATGTGTGGGCATGAGTCAAGTCAAGTCTGTGAGTGTGTAGATAAAATGAGTTAAAGCAATCCATCATCTCTGATGATCCCAGCAGATTTTACTGTTTTTCAGTCATATAGTCTTCCCAGGTATATGATCAGCTAGTAACCCAGTGCATTGGCAGGTATATAGATGGATGGATAAACCAATATTTATCCATATTGGTTACTTATAGTTCAGTAAACAATCTCAATAATGAGGGCTTGGTCTGGTACAGCTAAATTCTCATTTATTGGATTCAGTAGATATTAAATTCTAACAATTACTTTACTGGAGGATTAAATCCTCACACTTCCTTGCAACTATAGGAAAACCATAGAACTAGCTATTAACCCTTCATGGGTCACAAAGAGTCAGACACGACTGAGCTACTGAACTGAACTGAACTGGGCTTCCCCAACAACTCAATTCTTAACCCCAGAGGGTTAAGAATCCAGAATCCGCCTACAGTGCAGAAGACAGAGGAGACACAGATTCAGTCCCTAGGTTGGGACTATCCTCTGGAGGGGGAAAATAGCAACCCACTCCAGGATTGTTGCCTGAAAAATCCCACTGATAAGAGGAGCTTGGTGGGCTACAAAGGGTCGCAGAGTCAGACATGACTGAGAAACTAACACATACAGCACCCATGGCTCATATTTAAGGTTCAGGTATAAATGATATTTACATTATCATAAATAGTTAAATATTAAATTGTGATTTGTCTAGGAAATGGGAAAATGAAGTATATGTGTTTATGGTAGACAAGTTATAAAAGGACTAAATCTTTCTCTTTTCTCTTGTGAGGCCAAAAGGTAATATACAGAAATTTCAAAAATGAAAACATCAAGATATATGCAGGCCAGCAGTGGAATAAAAGACCAATGTGATTGAATATAATTGCCTTTAGGTATAAATTGAGAATGGAACTCAGACTTATTTCCTTGTCTTTCCGATTTAACCTAGCAAAACATCTTTATTGAATATTTATCACGTGCTTGGCATTGTGTAAGGAGGTTAGGATACAGTGGTGAATGAAATAAACACAGGCCATAAGTAATGGGGTTCACTGTCTGACAGAAGCAGGGAAGAGGGTGACTGACATTTATTAACATTCATATAAGTGTATAAGTGCCAACAAAGGTCCGTCTAGTCAAGGCTATGGTTTTTCCAGTGGTCATGTATGGATGTGAGAGTTGGACTATAAAGAAAGCTGAGCACCATGGCTTTTGAACTATGGTGTTGAAGACTCTTGAGAGTCCCTTGGACTGCAAGGAGATCCAATCAGTACATACTGAGGGAAATCCGTCCTTAATATTCATTGGAAGGACTGAGCTGAAGCTGAAACTCCAATACTTGGGCCACCTGAAATGAAGAACTGACTCATTGGAAAAGACCCTGATTCTGGGAAAGATTGAAGGTGGGAGGAGAAGGGGATGATAGAGGATGAGATGGTTGGATGTCATCACCAACTCAATGGACATGATTTTGAGCAAACTCTGGGAGTTGGTGATGGACAGGGATGCCTGGCGTGCTGCAGTCCATGGGGTCACAAAGAGTCAGACACAACTGAGTGACTGAACTGAAGTATATAATGACACATCAGAATAAAGTTCTATTGAGGAAAAGTAAGGGAAACTCATTATGAATTTAGGGAAGAAGTGACTCTAGAACTGAATTTGAAGATTGGGTAGGAGTAACTAGGCAAAGAGAGAAGTTGTGGATAAAGAGTTGGGCCAAAGTTGGGCCTAATGAAAGACTCTGAAGATAGGGTAGCCTTGGCCATTAAAGGAATTGAAAGAAGGCTGGTTTGGCCAGAGAACAAGAAGTCAGATAAAGCTGGAGAAGTTGGCAGGGGACAGAGCAACTTTATATCTTAATTTTTTGGAGGGGAGGTATTAATCTTTTTATTGGAATAGCACCACTGACTCAATGGGCATGAATCTGAGCAAACTCTGGGAGATAGTGAAAGACAGGGAAGCCTGTTCAGTCCATGTGGTCACAAAGAGTCGGACCCAACTTAATGACGAACAACAACTGCCGTACAGTGAAGTGAATCAGATATATGTATTCCTATATCCCCTGCCTCCTGAACCTCCCTTTCACACCTACCCGCAGCCCGCCCATCTAGGTCACCACAGAGCACTGAACTGGGTTCTCTGTGCTAAACAGCAGGTTCCCACTAGCTATCTATTTTATAGATGGTAGTGTAAACATCAGTGTAAATCAAAACTCCAGTGAGGTACACCCTCACACTGATGAGAATCGTCATCATCAAAAAATCTACAAACAGTATATGCTGGAGAGGGGGCAGAGAAAAGAGAACCCTCTTGCACTGTTGGTGGGAGTATAAATTGACACAGTCACTGTGGAGGACAGAGAAGTTTTAATTTGTCCTTATTAGTCCATGTCAAGGGTTTGGCTTTCTGTATTCCAAGAACAATAGTCATTATAAGCAGACGATGAAATGGTGAGATGTGTTCTTCAAGTGATGATTATGAAACATGTGGTATGGAGAGCAGATAGAAAGGAAACAGGAGTGAACGTGATGAGAAAAGTTAGGAGGTCAGTGCAGTAGTCCAGCGTGGAGATGGTAGGCTGGAGCAGGCTGAACACAGTAGACATGAAGATGTAAGGGGAAAGTAGAGAAGCAGCAATCACAAGGTATGAGTGTGTTTTAAGTCATGTGCCCAGTTGTGTCTGACTCTTGGCAGCCCCATGGACTGTAGCCTGCTGGCTCCTCTGCCCATGGAATTTTCCAGGTAAGATTACTGGAGTGGATTGCCATTTCCTACTTCAGGCGATCTTTCCTACCCGGGGACCAAACCCACGTCTCTTGCACCTCCTGTGTTGGCAGGCAGTGCTACCACCTGGGAAGCCTGTGTTTTAAGTTATTTCTCACCTATTGAATGAAAAGAATAATACTCACCCCATAGAGCAGTTGTGAGGAGTGAAACCATTGCTTAGCCTAGTATTTAGTATGTGGCAGCAATCATTTTTATTCCCTTTGACATTCCAAACTTCACTATAACTCTCTCCTTAAATAGTGGTCTCGCTCTCTTTCAAGGCTAAACTTTTGATCCTTGCTGTGGATGTTATTCTGCAGATCCTGTGATGTTCTGACGTTTAGTTGTTGTCTGCCTTGTTTCTTAAATTTCTGCCTGTATTATATCTATTGTTTAAAATCAGCCTGTGAATAAGTTTCATCTTTATTATTGAAAATGTGATGCTACCTCCTTTTCGAGCCACTACCCCATCCATCCATCTCTCTTTTTTATCAACCTTCTTAGGCAGTCTAATTAGTATCTTCATTTCTCACCTTCTATTTATTGAGCATTTTTTATTCTCTTAAAAAAACATTTTTTAGCTTCTGCTTTCTTTTATTGTACTTGAGGCTGGAAGCAGAAGTAAAAATCAGGTCTTGATTTAGAAACTCAGCCTAACAAGAGACAAACTAATAAACTGAAATTTATAATCTCATGTACAGTCCTTTCATAAAGCTATGCAGAGTGTACATTCTGGTCACATTCTCATCATTGTACTCAAACTACCTTCATTACAGTAATCAGTGTTAACCTCTTAATTGCTGAACTCAGGAGCCTCTTTTGCACCCTCTTTCTGTTTGCCATTTATTTGGGACTTTCTCTCCTTAGAATTTTTCTCCCGTTACACCCTCATTCCAGTTCTCTCCTGGTTCTCCTAGTTATCTTACTGCTCCTCTTTATTTGTCTTCTCTGCCTATTTCTGTTCCTAAAAGAGAAGCATCCCTTAAAGTTTTGTGTGTGTCTGATGTTATTCTATGTTCAATCCACAGATTTATTTACAAATACAACAGAAATTTGCTTGGCCAGACATTATAGTAGGTGAGGGGATACAAAGATGAGTAGACATAATTTTGCCTTTAAAAAACTAGCCTCGAGTCCAGTTGATGAGACATATAAATAGGCAAAAGAAAACATCACGGAGGTACAGATCAGACCTGTTCCCAAGATGTGATGAAAAGATCGAGAGCATAACACCTAATTCTCTCATATAACTTATGTTTACAGGCAGTGACAACTAAATATCCACCTCCGTCCTTCACCCTTTGATTTTATCCCGGGCACTTGAAACCCAGTATGTCTGATATGATGTGTATATGTACATTCCACTCCACCCACCTGTTTGATCCTTTTTGCTCTCTCTGTTAGGAGCATCAGCCGTCATCCACTCGCTTAACCTAGATAAATGAGAATCATTCTTAATTCTGTTCACTTTTGCATTTGTTAAGTGTAGGCACTACCCCCGCATCAGCCATGGCCTGCAGTGTCTCTTGCCCTGAAATATTGTCACGGTCACCTTTATAATATTCACACATCTCTTCATGTTACCAATGCTATCTTCTGTACTTGCACAGCAATGACTTTCTAAACTGTGATTCTTCCCACAGCACACCGCTGTTTAAACTTCACAGTGTCTTTCTGTTTCCCCTAGTGCAAATTCCAAGGTCTTAAACGTACAATACCCTTTACATACTGTTCCCAGCATACCTTTCCACCTTGTATCATTTCTCCCCCAAATACTCTGTAACCATATTGAACTACTTCAGTATATCCCCAACTATAATAGAGTGCTTGTTCTTTCCCAAAAATGCCCTGCTCTTCATATTTGCATGCCACTTTCTTTATCTTTAATGCTTTTCCTCACCTTTCTAGTTTCAGACGTTTTCTTATCCTTCATGACCCAGATAAATAAATGTCATTTCATCTGTAAGGCTCCTAGTAACACCAAGCTTCCCGCAGGCCTCTGTCATGACTGCTAAATACTCTCCTATAGCTATATGTTTTTGTCTATTTCCTGCACTGACTATAAATCTTTTTAAAGTCAGGGATCAAGTTTTAGTCATATTTCTGTTTCCTCCCATCTCCAGAACCTAGCAACATTATTAGATTCATCTATACTAGGCATTCAGTAAGTATTTGTTGAATTAATAAGCAGTTCTGACTCTAAAAAAGAAATAATATCTTTGGAGTCTCAGAAACACTCTTCCTGCCAATTGCTATTACTCAAAGTCAGATATTGGCCTATTCCCAAGTTAAACTTACAACTCATTTAGTGTTCACATCCAAGCTTTAGGTCCCACTGTCTCAGCCACCCCTTAGATCTACTTAGCACACTTTGGAATTCATTTAATCATTTCCTACTTAAGCTCCACCAGCTGTGAAGTTTTGGATTTTGAAAATTTCCTCGTTATAAATAGCATCCTTTCATTTTATGGTTTCATAGCTTTTGAAGCATTTTCTAGAAGAGATGGGTAATAAAGTCACTATTTGTTTTTGTGTTTAAAGAAAACTAAATGATTTCCATATTCCATTGATATTTTATAGCAACTTAATAAAACTGTGGGATCCCATGTGTTTTCCCCAAAGCTTCATTATCTTCCATAAGACTTTTTCAAATCATTATTTTAGTTTAAAAACAATACTCAACCTAACAGTTAAGAGAATGAGCTATGGAGCCAGACTATCTAGGTTTAAATTCCAGCTCTGCCCCTTGCTGCAGGTATGACTCTATCACACCCTCAGTCTTTCAGTGTCTGTTTCCTCATTTATGAAATTGATATAATAAGGTAAATAATGCAGAGTTCACAGAGTTGAGTAAATAAATCAGTACATATAAAATGCTGGGAATAGTATCTAATACATAGTAAGCTCAATACACGTTAGCTATTTCTATTATCAGGAGCAGTAGTCATTTACAATGAAATCTGTATAAATTAGAATTTGATTATAGTAACTCCATACACTTTGAAACATTATATTTTAAAATATGGTGTATGTGTATTGGGAAAATTTATTATTCTACTTAGCTGATCATTTTTCCATAGAAAGGGATTTTTCAGGTGAAGGTAAATGCATTTACCTGAATAGACAAGACACAGATTCTGGTCAATAATTCATTCTACTCTAAATTTTAGCTGGACAACTTTGATAGGCAGCTTTAATCCAGATTTTTTAAAATCATGTCAGTCAATCAATCAGTCACACTTCTGGCATTAACCTACCACCCCCAATGTATCCCTTGTCATTTCTTTTCTTCATTCTGTAGAAGGTCTTGAACTTGGGTAGCCCATTGAAGCATGAATTAAAGAAGAAACTGATATCTTTAAACATTCCAGTAATAATCTAATTATAAAAATTAACTTAGTTTTATCCTCCGCTTAGAGAGAAAATATTCTCAGATATTGATATATATTTTGTAAAGATAAAGTTTATTTTGCAACTTTATTCAAAAAGAATAAAAATACTAATATGGAGCATGAATTAATTTCCTATAATTCTTGTGATCCTAAGATTTGTCATTTTGACAATTTTGCAGTGTTTTTTCCATGTTAGATGGAAATAAAATTATCCCTTAAAGTTTTCTAAAATGTGTCCTATGGTTCTTTGCACCAGTAACCTTAAATTATATAAGAGATTTTCCTAAAGAGAAAAGATTATATCAATTACTATTTGTAGATTAGTTTTCTGAATTACTATCGGAAGTAATATTTGGATTTAGTCCTGAGAAATTAAAACTTATTTACCATAGTGTCAACATTTTGTCATCAGCCAGATGCTAAACTCGAAGTTTAGATAAAACTCAGTTAGCCCCCAAAATTGCTGCTTATGAATGACACGCTTATGTTGAAACGGAATTATCTGTGTTTGTGGTGCTGTAATACTTTGAAGCTGCTTTCTAATCTCATGCTGTGCTCATGGTCCATTCTCATGTAGTTGCATGTATACCTCTATACAAATTTCTATGTCATGAAATGAGTTCTTATTCTTGGCATGAGATGTTACATTCAAATTTATACATTTTTTTCCTTAAACTACTTGTCTTATCAACAGTATATTGAAACCAAGGCTTTACATTTTAAATGTCCCCTAAATTTAACTTTATGTCTTTTTCCTTTGATACATTCTATTAATTTTAGAAGAATAAATGTTCAGATATGTTATTTAAAATATTTCTTTAATATGTTTAAAGTAACTCAAATGTTCATGACAAAAATCCTGTTTCATTTGGAACCTTACATCATCCTAACAGAAAAAAAAATCTATTAAAAAACTATGGAAATTTGACCTTTTTGCACTGTTTCTTCAAAGAAGAAAAAATGTCTTTTTTAAAAAGAAGTATTAATAGTCATCTCTAAAGATGTCATCCAATCACCTCTTAGTTAAAAATATTTTGCTTAGAGAAATCTATAAAAACACCTGGATTATTTTCCTACAGCTCATCTCATCCATGATAAGAAGAAAATACCATTGGTATAGAAACAATGACAAGGATTGGCATATAAGAAGGAGAATAGACTCTTCTATATATTTTTATTTGACTATTAACTAAACTGTGTATGCCAAGATTTAGGTTAGTTGAAACCCCCTACAAACTGGGCTTATGGAAACAGTAACTGATCCTTCTAACATTGTGTTTTTTAATACACCACAAGAATGCATTTCCAAAAAGTAGAAGATCTCTATCTTGAGATGTGTTGAAATGCTTTAAAAAATTCTATACTAGAGGAGAAACATCTTTCTTAAAATTTTAAATCATACAGTTAATATGAACTTACACAATAGAGCCCAGAACACTGACATATTTTCTCATTTTTTAAGGGAATTAATGGCTCTCCACCAGTACTTTAACATGTAAAATGAGTAAGTTACTTGTGTCCAGTACATCCAAAAAAGAGCCAGGATAAAATAAACATAAGGGGTTGGATATCTTGGAAAAAATCTGTCATGGGTTTGGGTTAATCATCTCCAGAAGAAATTCAACTTGATGCCTGAAATGTTAGACTTCTTGGAGAAAGCAGAAAGGCCTGAGGCAGTGTTGATCTGAAGGAGTGCTCTCCATGGGTCAGAGCTGCTCTGCTGGCAGAGTGCAAACCCAGTTCACAACCGAGGCCTCTGAAAAGTTGTAAAAGACTGCAGGGGCCTTCCAGTGCACGCACTCCAGCTTTGGTTACATAGTTTTAATGGCCCAGTTTCTTATTATAAAATAAAACTTAAAAATAAAATCTGTGCCTAATTTTCCAACTTTCTATCCATCAGTGATAGGATTGCTTCCTTCAACATTTGTGGAGTAAAACATCTATTTCTTAAAGTTTTAGTGATCATATGGAAAAGTTATGTAAATACGGAATACCTTAATTTGGTACAGTTTTCATAATGTCCTTTTCTTAGTCTTTCAAACATTAGAAAATGAGTTATGCAGGCAATACTTCAGCTTAATTCTCTTCCATCACCTTTCATACATTAAACTTCTTTTATTCCAGCCACAAACTTCTCTTTACATAAAATCCCTGACATTGCTTGCCTTGGAAACTGTGCAAAATGATCATTTTGATTTCTAATAATAGTCCTGAACTCTTGGGAAACTGATCCAGTGCTAAATGATATATCAAGTATATAGTCATTTTGCCCCAACTTCTGTTTTGCCTATATCCATCATCGGAGATAGATTGTATTCACTTGAAGTAACATCAGGTGAATGTAAAAATAGGCTTAGGTTAATCATTAAATACAGGAATAATTACATGATTTTATCCTGTATGATAGTAAAGTGTGGCATGTTTTTAGTCTATTCTAGAAGAAAGACAGCATAGAGAGATCACATTTATGTTCCCTTTGCTTTTATCCCATTTTGTTGCACTCAAATGCCAAGGAACTTATATTAGCCTTGGACTCAGATATATTGTTAATTAAAATATCTGTGCATATCCTAAAGACTGGTTCTTTTTTGTAAATGTATAAGGCTGTTCATTTGTACTCTTATGTATGTTTGTACCCTGTAGATTTTTCTTAAAATTGCTGTGATCATATAGGCATAATCTGACTAGTTCCAGTAAAGAAACTTCAACCTTTAAACAACATAGAAGTCAATCATTTCGATGAGTGGAGGCCTAAGTGCTGAAGCATTTCAAATCCTTTTCGTTTGACCACTCAGTGACCTGATAACTATTTCCTGTCCCTAAATAAGGTTGTGACCCAGGTCCTAGAGTGCGAAACTCAGATAATTTTAGAAACAAGTCAAATGCCATAGGACTTGAAAAAGTAGAAGACGGTTTAACTAAAGTTTTTCCTTTTAAAGTGAAATCATGTATCTTAAATAAGAACGAATCAAAACGAAATGTGCTATCCTATTGTTCATCATGTTTAAAGCAATCAAAATTATTGATTTTATTGTCTATTAGGATGCAAAATTACCAGATGTCTCTAAAAAAAGATGGACTATAGTACAGTTCCTCAGTTCTACTCTTTTAAGGTGATTCACATTATAAAAGAAATAAGTAAATAAATCAAAACTAATAGTGTTTCAGTGACTCACCATAATAGTTTGAGAACAGGGATGTTAAAATTAATTCCAATTACATATGCATATGTGTGTGTGAATAAGTGTGGGTAGTCTTCTGTCTCTGTTAGTATTTATAGCTGTAGAAAGGGGAAATCATAAAAGAACAGCAACAACAACCAAGCCCTCTATATTTCAGACATGGCAGAAATGCTTCTAACCACCTATTTGAGCTGCTAAAGTGCCTTTGGCAATTGGATTAGGAGAAGAAAGACCCTTACAAGTGCATCTTACTGATCTGAAAATGTAATTGACTGTAGTTTGTTTTGATAATTTTTTTTTGCTTTTTCATAACTTGGATGTGAAATATAATGTTATGAAACGTTAATTATTTTAATGAGGTCAAGAAGTGTTTCCTTAAAATAACAGTTTTAATGTTTAACATATGTTTGATACTTCTTCTCCTTGTACAGTTAATAAACTTATGTATTAAAAATATATTAGAGCTAAACTTAAAATATACTTTTAAAAGAGTAAATATGGAAAGAACTCTCTGAAATTGACACTTAATCTGAGCTGTTTAAACTAAGCTGAGATTTACACTTCTCACAGGGATATGCAGTTTATCAAACTACACATTGTCAGTTTTGATCTCACACATTCTTAAGAATCATTATAAAATAAGCAACTAAAAGCTATAGAATTAATTAAACAGTGAGAATAGTATGATTTTAGAAGGTAGTTTAGAATGTGATGTGTCCTATTACTCATAGGACCATAGTTTTCTATTGAAAATATACTAATTATGCAGCTGGAAAAAATAAACTTTCAGTCTTATGCACTTAAATATTGAACTAGTGCCAGTTTTAATCTTATAGCCTTATATTCAGTTTATTGAGTATTTCACTTGGAACTATACTGTGAGGTTGTGTGGTGTGTGTGTATATTTGTGTACAATTTAATCATTAAATATAAGCATTTTCAAATTGAAATATAAGATAAAACCAGGAATCAAACTCTTGATTTTCTTACGTCTTATTAGAATTTATATGAACAAAAGAGAGCTCTAGAATATACAGTTTTCCAAGTGAGATTTGTGAAAAATATACAAAACAGTAAAATTTTATAGTAAAAATAATAAACTCTCAAGGATTTTTATTTAAATTAAGCCATAACTAACAGAGTAGGGCAACTAAAGATGTTTTAAACATTTATCATAAAATTGAAAACATAGACCAAAATTAAAAATAAATATTAATGTGTGATTTCAGTATAATTCATAAATTCCAAATTTATTCCATTGAGGAAAATGTGAACTAAAATTGCACATCATATATCTCATATAAACCAAAATGTGACCCTATTCATATATATTTTATTTTCCCTATTTGATTTAAATACATGATTCAACTACTTATTTATAAAGATATCTTTTGTTACATTTTAATTACTGTTTGTAAATTTTACACCTTTTATATACAATTGCTATTTGGAATTTAGTTGCTTTTATATAAATGATACATGCAATGATACATAAGTGGTATTAAAATTTGAAATTCATAAATTTGAGTGTAAGATTATTCTTATTATTTTAATTATAATACCCTATATACACTAGAATATGAAGTTTAAATTGTGATTGTTGTCATATAGTCAGCAT
The DNA here is from genome assembly GCF_001704415.2 of Capra hircus. NCBI lineage: Eukaryota > Metazoa > Chordata > Mammalia > Artiodactyla > Bovidae > Capra > Capra hircus. Next base: position 14,701,820 of record NC_030812.1, read on the forward strand.
TTTAAAATTACATTTGGCAGCAAATAATAAAATGGAATTAAGTGACAAATGCATGCATTTAAATGAAAGTTTGCTGTTGTTAAGATCAGAAAACAAAAATAAAATTATCAAGCATTTACTTGATCAAAAGAAAATTACAGTTGTAAGTTTAAAAATTATAAGGGATTAAGACTAGAAAGTAAGTTCTAAGTACTAGGAAAAAGAACTGAGATTTAACCCACAGATGACCTGGACTTGTTTGTTCAGATGACAATTCTAAAAGTGTGCAGAGAATATTCCTGTTTAATACAATTATTAGCCGCAAGCCTTGACCTCAGTGACTGTCAGGGACCACATCTGAATTGGCCCATTCTCTGATATGGTGACATTGCTTCTGTTGCCTCGATTGTGACCTCTGATTGCATGGTACCCTTGAGAGTTCTATGTAACAAGCGTAACTCCTGGTTCTTAGCCAGGAAGGTTAGTCTGCCTACATAGATTTGTCAGCCCTCTTAGTCTCAGCTACATATGCTCTCTATCCTGTCATGGTGAAAAACTATGCTAATTCTTTGTATATGCATATCTCTGAGTACTTTAATAGTCGCATTTCACCACTAGCGAAATGCAAATTTTTTCAAATAAGACGTTTGTGTGATCTATTAACTTTTAGAACAAATGCTCATTTGTTTTCAAGCAGGTTTATTGTTTCAGTGCATTTTTAAAGTGATACGTGTATTTCTTTCATACATCCCTTTGCCTACCTCAGAGAAGTACACAGCTTCCCATGCCCATCTTTCTAATGCAACCATATTTAGGTTATAGAAAGTTGATGCAGAGAGGTGGCACGGCTGAAGATAAGTACTAGAGAATACTACTGACTTTAAATCAAGCTTCACCACTGTCACCATGAAAAATTACTTAATTCTTTGAACCTCCTCACTTTAAAGATAGGGAGCATCCCTCAGAGTTTTTATAAGAATTAAATAAAAATTAATGTAATGTGAAAGGCATGTCCAAACTCCTAGCACATATTACCATCTTTATTATTATGGTGATATGCTTTTTTTTATATACCTTACAAAGAAGGAAGACCATGAATATTCTGACACATGATAGATATAAGAGAGTTCCAGAATTCTTGTAATCACAACATGCAATGAAGGCTGTTCCAGGCACAGCAGCTCAACTAGAATGATTTGCATAGCTTTCTTCACAGTTTAACTGAAAGCTAGGATCAGAATCACTTGAAATCATTTGTTTGTCAGTCGTGTGTTTAGACGTGGTTTGGGTTATTTGAAGTCAAATTATAAATGGGCAGTAGAGTTGGAAATTTAATTTAAACATTTTCATGCTGAAATTCATGCTTTGTCCACCAGATCAGTGGTTTTCAAACTTTGTTTTAGCAGAAAACCTCTTTCTTCAAGTGAAATATTACCCCAAATGCAATATAGTGTGTAAAATAGCTGAGTACATCTGCTCTGGTTTAGGAAGTGGGTCTGATCTCTTGGCTACTTCCGATAGCAGCCACTGAGATGCATTTGCAAAGCCTCCTATGCCTCCTCAAAGCACAACATAAAAATAATGTACCTAATAGTAGTCTGATTAGACTTTATCAAAGAATAATTCCCCTCTTATATATTCCCACTGAACCCAGGACAGACTTACTTGCCTTTAGTACTTATCATATGCAGAGGTATATGTTTCATAGCTATAACTAAAATGTCTTTATTCTGTATGCTGCTGAAGTTCAGTATTCTATCAGTTCACTACTAGATCCTCACCAATTAGAATAATACCTGGCGATAGTTGGCACTCAATAAAAAAAATGAGGCAATCTGTGCAAAGTATATCAAATTTATATTAGAGTAACAATCAAATATCACGTGGTTTCTTGTTGTGGGTAGGCTAGTTTAATGATTCAAGGTTTACCATTAGGGATAATTACATTTCATATTGTAGAATACAGTGTGCGAATAAAGATAGTAATAATTAGTTCACCTTATTTTATTGATGCCAAGATATGCATTTTTTTTTTTACATTTTATCCTCTCTGAATTCAGAATGCATTTGTTAATAGATAGAAGCTTAGAAGATAGCCTTCCCAGGTGGCTCTGGTGGTAAGTAACCCACCTGGCAGTGCAAGAAACGTAAAAGACCCAAGTCCAATCCCTGGGTCAGGAAGATCCCCAAGAGAAGGACACATGGCAACCCTCTCCAGTATTTTGCCCAGAGAATGCCACATTCAGAGGAACCTGGAAGGCTAGAGGCCATACAGTCAGTGAGACCATACAGCCTCACTCAGGTGGTAGTTGACCTAGTATGTGAAAACCTCTAATGGTCATTTTCCAGTAAGTTCAAGATCAAAGCATCATCAGTGCTCTAAACTTTGGAAAGCACTTAAATAGAGCTGATATAAGACTGGCATATTCAAAATGACTGGAACAGCTAGTTAAAGTGCTGAAATACATCCTTATCTTAAATAGCTACTCTTGGAGTGTCGTCTCACTGCTGCCATACCAGGCACTGTGGCAGCTTTAGCTACTGCCCTGGAAATCCCCTTCCAAGTTGCTGATTTTCAGAACTAAAGAATTCCTAAACAATCGAGGCCCTCCAGAACTCCGTCCCAGTTCAGAGCCAGGTCCCTCTGATTGATGAACACCCATGTCATAAAGCTAAAAATGTTCTTCTATTACCACTAGTATACAACAATTTTTAAAATGTGATTTAACTCAGAGAGTAAGGCAAAAGGATTGTTGTGATCCCTTCATTTTACAGGTGAAGAAATAAGGCTCAGCAAGGCAACATTACCTTTCCATTTCTGCAAACCTCATTCTGAACTGATGCTTTAAGTCATAAAGAGAGAACAAGCAAGGCACAAAATTTGTGGGTTTGAAATATCAAGCTAAAATTAGCAAAATCCAAGTTAAAGATAAACATAACTATTTCAAAGACACTCCCTCAGCCAGGGAAAGCCAGGGTAAACTTCCTGTTTGGTGAAGTAGCGCATGTCCAAAATGGCAAGCGTGGAGCCTACAGATGGGAAAGCAAATGGCTAGATTCCATATAGAGAAGACATTGAGTATCAGCACTCTCTCATCAGCCCTGCCTTTATGAGTGGCATGATCCTTTATAGGTACCTTTATAGACTGGTTTTCATCTTCTTTCACTGTTGTACAAAATGTTGTCTGTATGTTTGCCAAAATATGAGCACTGAGAAAAAAATGGAAGGGAAAGTATAACTGATGTAGGGAAAAACAGATGAGTAAAGTCAAAATATCAAGTAATTGAATAATTAAGAGACATATTGAAAAGCAGAACAACAAAAGTGTATGGGTTATGATATCAAATTAACAAGAAATGTAGAAGTGTGTCCCCCCAACACTATCTAGCTTCAGAAAGACAGCATGAAATGTAGGGGGAAATATATGTATAGAGACTATATCAAAAATTATTTTTGATAGACATTTAAAGCACTTCCTGACTCCCAAATTCTACATCTGAAGGCAGATAAAACTGAGACCTGGATGTTCTTTCCCTGGTGGGGATGTAAAAACATTAGGATTATATTAGTTAAACAATATTCTGGTAGGAGCTTCAGATTAATTTAAATTTCCTAGCTGTACCACTTACTGGGTATTGTTATACGTAACCTCTCTGGGCTGAAACATTCTTATCTTTAAGATGGCAAGAATGCTGTAGACTTCTGGGATAATGTGAGATATGTGTGTGTTATGGCGTTAGTCGCTCAGTTGTGTCCAACTCTTTGCAACCCCATGGACTGTAGCCTGCCAGACTCCTCTGTCTATGGAATTTTCTAGGCAAGAATACTGAGGCGGGTTGCCATTCCCTTCCTTAGGGGATTTTCCCCACCCAGGAATCGAACCTGGGTCTCCCATGTTGCAGGCAGATTCTTTACCATCTGAGCCATCGGGGAAGCCCCAGCGTGAGATAATGCACTGGAAGTGTGTGACCTCTGCTGGGCACGTTAAGTCTTCGGTAGAAAACTATAACTGTTTCTACTGCTAAAATCTCATCTCTACCTCCAAATATCCCTCCAGCTATATCAGAAATGTACTTTCTCACTACAGTTCATCGTCTATTAGTCTTGGGCTGCTGAGCTTCTGCTCCCAGGGTAACTGTTAAGAGATTTCTATTTCAGACAGCATTTCTATTTCAGTTTAGTTTTAGTGAACTAAAACCTTTATATACAGCTAGCCTAAGATGGGACTTCCCAGGTGGCTCAGTGGTAAATAATCCACCCGCCAGTGCAGGAGATGCAGGAGACATGGGTATGATCCCTGGGTTGGGAAGATCCCCTGGAGTAGGAAATGGCAACCCCTTCCATTATTCTTGCCTGGAAAATTCCATGAGCAGAGGAATCTGGTGGGCCATGGGGTTGCAAAGAGTTGGACATGACTGAACACACAAGAAACTAAGATACTGGTTTTAAAACAATGTTTTAAGGATTTTAAATAAATATTTTAAAGTACTTTAGGCTTATGGAAAAATTGAGCAGAAAGTACAGAAGATTTGCATACACCTCACACACACACGGCCTCCCCCACTATAACTGTCCTCCCACCAGAGTGGCGTGTTGATAGCAATCAGTGGCCTACATTGACACATCATCGCCCAAAGTCCATAGTTTGCTAGGGTTCATTCTTGGTGCTGTACGTTATATAGGTTTGGGAGAATGTTTAATGGCACGTAAACATCATTATGGTATTATGCAGAATAGTTTCACTGGTCTAAAAATCCTCTGTTCTCCACCTCTTCATCCCTCTCTCTGCTTTAAGCCCTAGCAAACATAGATCTTTTTTTTTTTTTAACTGTATCAATAATTTTGACTTTTCCAAAAAGTCACATAGTTGGAATCATGTAGTAGGTAATCTGATCAGATTAGCTGCTTTCTCTTAGTAACATGCATTGAAAATTCCTTCATGCCTTTTTATGGCTTGATAGCTGATCTCTTTTTTCCTTTTGTTATTTTTCCATTTGTTTTCACCAAATAATATTCTGTCGTCTGGATGTGCCATTTATCCATTCACCCACTGAAGAATATCTTGGTTGCTTTCAAAATTTTGCATTTATAAGTAATGCTGCTATATACTTATTGTATAAATTTTTGTGTGGACATGAATTTGCAACGCATTTGGGTAAATACCAAAGCATATGATTCCTGGATTATTTGGTAAGAGTATATTTCTTTTTGTAAGAAACTGAACTCTCTTCCAGAGTGACTGTACCATTTTGCATTCCCACAAACAATGAGAGTTTTGTTGTCTTGCGTCCTCATCAGCGTCTCGTGTTGACAGTTCTGGACCTTGGGCATTCTGATAGGTGTGTAGTGGTATTTCACTGTTATAATTTGCATTTCCTTGATGACATAGGATGTGAAGCATCTTTTGATATGGTTATTTGCCATCTGTATGTTTTCTTTGGTGAAGTATGTGTTAAGATCTTTGGCTTATTTTTTAATCAGATTATTTTCTTCCTATTGAGATTTAAGAGTCCTCGGTATATTTTGGATAACAGTCCTTTATTGGATAAGTGTTTTACAAATATTTTCTCCCAGTCTATTTTCTGTTGACATTATCTTTAGCAGAACAATTCAATTTTATTGAATTCCAACTTATCAATTATTTCTTCCATACATCCTGCCTCTAGTGTTGGATCTAAAAAGTCTTAGCCATATCCTAGGTCATATAGGTTTTCTTCTGTGTTATCTGCTAGGAGTTTTAAGAGTTTTGCATTCTACACTTAGGTTTGTAATCCATTTTCCGTTAATGTTTGTGAATGGTATAATATCTGTGTCTAGATTTATTTTTTCGTATGTGGATGTCCACTTGTTCTATCACCATTTGTTGAAAAACCTATCTTTGCTCCATTGTATTGCCTTTTCCCCTTTGTCAAAATCAGTTGAACATATTTTTGTGGGTCTATTTCCAGACTGTTTACTCTGTTTCATTGATCTCTTTGTCTGTTCTTTTGCCAATGCCGCACTGTCTTTGTTTATAGATTTATCGCAACCCTTGAAGTAACGTCAGTCAGCTTTGTTCTTCTCCTTCAGTATCGTGTTGTCTATTCTGCGTCTTTTGCCTCTCCATATAAGCTTTGGAGTCAGTTTGCCAACATCCACAAAATCGCTTGCTGGGATTTTGTTGAATCTATAGATCAAGTTAGGAAAAACTGAAATCTTGCCAGTGTCAAATCTTCAAATCCCTGAATATGGAATATTTATCCATTTATTTAGTTCTTTATTTCATAAGAGTTCTGTAGTTTTTTCCTCACCTAGATCTTGCATATATCTTGTTAAGTTTATCCCTAAAACCTTTAATTTTGAGGATATCAACGTAAGTAACATTGGTTTTCAACTTCAAATTCTAGTTATTTGTTGCTGATGTATGGGAAAGTGACTGACTTCTATATGTTACCTTAGATCCTGCGACCTTGCTATAATCACTCTAGCTTCAGAAGGTTTTTTGTTAGTTATTTTAGATTTTCTGTATAGATGATGATTCAGTCTGTATCGATTAATTTTTTCAGATAGAAATAGGCCTATTCAGACTGTTTATTTATTCTTATATGAGCTATGGTAGTTTGTGTCTTTCAGAAATGGGTCCATTTCTTCCAGGTTATCGAATTTGTGAAATAGAGTTGTTCATGGCATATGTTTATTATTCTTTTAATGCCCATGGGATTTGTAGTGATGTCCACTCTTTTATTTCTGACATTGGTAATTTGTGTTGTTTCTTTGTTTTCTTAAATTTCCTAGCTATTATTGATTTTATTGACTTTTTCAGAGGACTAGCTTTTGGTTTCAGTGCTATTCTCCATTAATTCCTTGTTTTCAACTTCTTTGCTTTCTTCTCTAATTCTTGCTATTTCTTTTCTTCTGTTTATTTTGAGTTTAATTTTCTCATTTTTTCTCATTTCCTAAAGTAGAAACTTAGATTACTGATTTTAGATCTTTCTTCTTTCCTAATATCTGGAGAAGGGCACGGCAACCCACTCCAGTATTCTTGCCTGGAGAATCCCATGTACAGAGGAGCCTGGCAGGCTACAGTCCATAGCGCTGCAGAGAGGTGAACACAACTGAAGTGACTTAGCATGCTTTCCCGATAAATGCATTCATTACTGTGAATTTCCCTATAAGTACTGCTTTTCCTGCATTTTACAAATTTGATGTTTTCATTTTATTTTCATTTAGTTCAGAGTTTCATTTAACTCAAAATATTTTTTAAATTTCTCTTGAGATTATTTCTTTGACCTATGTATGATTAGCAGTGTTATTTAATCTCCATGTATTTGGGGACTTCCCAGTTATCTTTCCAGTATTGATTTCTAATATATTTCCATTGTGGTCTGAGAAGACACCTTATATTATTTTTGAGGTTATATTATACTCTTAAAATGAAAAGTATTTTATCTTCTTGGTCAAATGAACTTTTTATCATTTTGAAACAACAGTAATGTTTAATGATGTTTAAGAGTCGGACACAACTGAGTACCTGAGCACAGTAAATATTTAGCAAATTTAGGGGTTTTTGTTTGTTTTTGCCCAAAAGTCTATTTTGTCTTATGTTACTATGACAACACCAGCTTTCTTTTGGTTAGTTTTTTTTCGTGATATCCTTTCACTTTCACTCATATTGCACCTTTGTAATTTAAGTTTGGCTCTTGGATTTTGTTTTGTTTTAATTTAGAAATAATTGTTATATGCTAACTGAGTTATTTAAATATTTATGTGTAATGTAATTACTGCTATATTTGAAATAGTATTTTATCTTCTGCTTTCTATTAGCCTGGATACCCTGTATTCATTTTCTTTACTTTCTTTGTTTCATTTTGGATTAAATACTTCTTTTATTTCTGTTGTCTTATTTTTACTAATGTGGAAATACTATTATCCGTATATATTCCTTTTAGTTTTTTCTCTGGAAATCTTAACATATGAAGTTAACACCATCTTTTAGTCTTTCTAGGGAATATAAAAATCATAGGACATTTTAACTTACCTCAGCTCAATTCTAAATTATATATTAATATTTCTCTGTTTTACTTGTGACATAATTTAATTTTAGAGATGTTATTGTGCTATTTATACTGTCAATTTATGTTTGATTTTACCGACATACTTCATATTTATGATTTTTTTCTTCTTGCAACATGGATCTTTCATTTGAAATTTTCTTGTAAACATATAAAACTCAATAGCTCTTTTTTTGCCAAGAAGTATTTCTGTACTTTGTTTCACCAATTTTACCTTTTGTTTTCCTTCTAGGTACTCACTATAAGCATCTTTCCTAAAGTCAAGGGATCTTATACAACTGAAAGATTTTCAATATATGGAAAAGAAATAGTAACCAGAGTTGGCTTTCAATGTATTTTACTATATTGGAAAATACATTGCTAAAACACTGCCTATCATTTCTGAATGATACAAATTTAGTGTAGCTTAGTGTGGTAAGGCAAGAATTGAATTAAGAAGCAGAAAATTTGGTTGTTACCTCTTTAAAATCTCAGTTTTATCAGTTATAAAATGGGAAGGATATATTTCTTGCCAATCTGTGAAGCAAAATTATGAAATCCTTTGAGTATTGTAAATAAAAAAGATTACCACCATTTCGTGTTTCTGGTGGATACAGACCTTTGAAATGGCAATTTTGATATTTGAGCCAAGGTCTCCATGATTTCAAGATTTTTTTTTTCTCTCTCTCTGCTTTAGAAAATGTTTCTTGGCATAAGTTTTGTGCTAATTCACATAACAGTTGTCTTAAAATCATAGCCACAGCCAGGCAAACTTGACACATTGTTAGTTCTAGAATATTGTAAGTCAAGTATTCCTTAAAACTCCAGTAAAGCTAAAAAGCAATAATTGTACACTTGTGATTACTAACTGCATTCCCACTAAAAGAGTCAATCAAAAGAATGGGATAAAGTACACACAAGCTTAAGCAACATTTCATAAAGCAGCAATGATTCATTATATACTTATATATACCCATTATTGGTAATTCCTTTTAGGTTGTGAAATTAAACTTTCTCTATGTCAGCAACTCTGAGAGTTTGAGGTTTGATCCTCCTTTCAAGTAGAAAGTTAGCCTGACATCATTTTGTGAATGCTGGCAGAAGATACAAGATCCCTAGGTCAGGGACAAAGGACTTTATTATTCACAACAAGCAGCCTGAGCACTAGGCTGTTGGTGTTGGTTCCCTTTGCCCCTAAATTTCCACGGGACTAAAATGAAGGAGTCCAGGTGGATACTGAGCTCAAGGTAGGTGTAGGTCACAACTGAGAAACTCAGTTTAGGGTTAGGTCACAACTGAGAAAGTTTAGGAAGTTCAAATACTTTAAAATGATTTGCAAATTAACTTGCCTTTTGTACTGATGAGAAGACATTATCTTATACTGGACACCCAGAAAATCTACCCTTTGCCTCAAAGGAGACACTGTCACTATCTTCTAAAGCTGTTGGGTATACAAATGTTTTTGAAAAAATATTGTTGTGGTAGTTCTGTCACTAAGTCATGTCCGAGTCTGTGATCTCACAGACTGCAGCAAGCCAGGCTTCTCTGCCCTCCACTGTCTCCCAAATTCATGCCCTTTGAGTCAGTGATGCTATCTAACCATATCAGCCTCTGCCACCCTGTTCTGCTCTTGCCCTCAATCTTTTCCAGCTCAGAGACTTTTTCAATAAGTTTGCTCTTCACATCAGGTGACCAAAGTACTGGAACTTCAGCTTCAAATAGTCAGGAGCAAAAGGCTAGTTAGTTAGTGCCACACTTCAGGGATGTTCAGAAGTGGAGAACTCTCTCACAACAGTACCACCTGGTCAGTTTTAAATGTGAAACCAATGATTTACTTCTCCTTTCCTTCTAGGAGAATTCAGACTAAAGCCGCCCTAGAGCTATGGTCAATCTAACCAAATATTATGTCCCGTTACTATGATTTTGAGTGTTCAATTTGTAAAAGTTTTCTCTTTACAAAATTGTTTTAATTGAAAAACAAATTCAAACACTAAGCTAAACTATTCACATTTAAGTTTAAAAGGAGAAGACAAAAAAGGAGGCGTCAATAAGTTCTAGTACCTTTAGGTCAAAATATATGGTTTTACAATTCTTTCGTAGCATAGAAACACATGAAGCTAAAAATTAGTTTTTCAGAGAGCGTAGACAAAAACTATGCTTTATAGATAGTCACAAATTTATTTATTCTTCAAGTGTGTGAAAAAACTATTCTTCATAAAGCATTTATGATAGGAAAAGTATAGCATTATAGATTACTGTGTTTTTGACCAACTCATACATAATTTCCTATGGCTGGAAGGTCCATTGTTCTTTTTTGTCCCAGTAATTTAACATTTGAATAGGTTTAGAAGAAATTGACAAATTCCTCAGAGACAAAATATGGAAAATTTTATTTCAAAATTATTCCTTATTTTCCAAAAGCTATACACAAGAGAAAAAGAAATTCTGTGTTATTTATTACAGCTGGTATATTAAGACCATTTTAAATGTCACTTATTTCCATATTCAGAAATCTGACATTAAGGGAAATTTCATGGGAAAATATGGCTTCTTGATGAAGTGGAAACACTGTGGGCTTTGGAGTCAGCCAAATGTAGGTTCAAATTTATATGCCTCTTACATAAGCTCAAAACTTTAGTTTTATTCTCCAGGAAAAGTGAGGGGAGAGATAATTATAGTTTTCTTCCCAGGATGTTGTGAAGACACAATGAGATACAGGAAGTCCTTAGGGAGTACTCTGGTTGCCCAACAAATTACATTCTGTCCTCTTTTCTCCTTAGGCAGCTACTGCATAATATTAAGAATAGATCTTAGATATCAATTTCTTAGTATAGATATTTACCAGAACTCATTGTATTTTTTACTAGCCTAAGGATAGGCAATTAGTCTTTATGATTTCACTCTAACTACATTCAGAGATAAATTCACAAATGAAAATGCATTTCTTTCATAGCGAAAAAGAAACACATCATTTTTTAAGGAAGAAAACTGAAATTCAGAAAAGTTGAGTGATTTTCTGAGGATGTAACAGCTAGTTAATGACAATCAAGACCCTTCTGCCAAGTTGATTCTTGTGCCCTATGCACTATAATGCTAAGGCAACTGATGATTTTAGGGTTGTTTGAGACCACAGTTGAGTGCTTTCCATGTTCACAGGGGTTAAGAATACCCACTAATATATTATTTTGAGTTATAGAGCCAGAAGACAAAAGAATTTCTTAAGTCTCTACAGACAAATGCCAGTACTTCGGATCATGTGAATTCTGAGTAAATCTCAGATTTACAACACTAGGTAACAATCAAAAATAGTGTGTGTTGTCCCTGGAATTTAATGGCTAATTTTATAAATAATGCTTAATGACAGTAAACCAGGTTCACTAACTTTTTTTCAGTTAATCTAAATTTATGTTTACTCCATCTGTGAAGTTTGTAATGTCAATTATAGTTATGATTTTATCAATCATATTTCATTTCTAGAATTGCTACCAGGTTTTTCAGAGCTTCCTAATTTTACTCACCTCTTATTGCTTTAATGCTTTTTCTGAACTATTTTATGTATATGGACACATAATATTTTGTGTATTTTATCAAATTTAAGATGTTTATTTTTATCCTGTATCTGATAACCTACTGCCTTCATGATGCAATGGACTGGTTCTATGGTTTGTTTTTTCTGATTCTCACTATTTCCAAGGTGTTCAATGACTTTTGTTATAATTAGTTTGTGTTCTTTAGATCCAGATTAATGGGAAATTTTTAGAGGTGTGAGTTTAACCTGTCCAACTCAGAAAGATTTTTGACTGCTTCAGCCAGTTACTAAAGAGCTCTTCCCCCCTTACCATGGAGAGATAACTCCTACCCAGTCACTTGCTACACTTACAAATTTTCTTTTTGTATTTTTTCTAATTTTTTAACATTTAATTTTAATTTCATGTAAATAAAAATTTTTTATATGTATATATATTAAAGGGGCTTCCCATGTGGTTCTAGTGGTAAAGAACCCACCTGCCAATGCAGGAGACATAAGAGACATAAGTTCGATCCCCTGGAGGGGGACACAGCAACCCACTCATTTATTCTTGCCTGGAGAATCCCATGGACAGAGGAGCCTAGTCGGCTACATTCCACGGTGTCACAAAGAGTCGGACATGACTGAAGTGACTTAGCATGTATCCGCACACGGATATATAAAGTATACAATCTGTTGATTTGGTATACATTTATAGAGACAAATGTGTACAAAACCAAGATAACTACTGTATCCTCATATAGTTACTATTTTGTTATGTGTGTAGTGAAAGCACCTGAGAAATTTACTTCTTTAGAAAGTTTTCAGTACTCATTACAATATTTTTAACTCTAGTTTATTATGTTGTGCAGCAGACCTCTAGACTCATTCATTCTTATATTTGTGTTTTGTCATCATTTCTCACTTCTGAGGATTTCATTACCTTTTTTTTTCTTTAGCAGTTCAGACTTTAATTTTAAAATACTTTTTGAAGCATTGATGTTACCTAACTTCAAAACTTTTTATAAAGTCACACTAACAAAGATAGTGTGATATTGGCGAAAGAATATACAAATAGATCAATGAAACAGAAAAGACAAGTGAAAAATAGGCACAGACAAATATAGTGAACTGGTCTTTGATAAAGAAACAAAGGCAATACAATGGAGAAAAAAAGCCATGCCAACTGTTGGTGCTAGAGCAACTAAACTTCCACATGCAAAAATTAAAAGAAAAAATATAAAGACTAGGAATCTAAACACAGACCTTATACTTTCACCAAAATTGACTCAAAACGGATCATAGACATAAATGCAAAACTAAAATCTCCTAGGAGATAACATATTAGAAAATCTAGGTGACCTTGAATTTGGTGGCAAACATATAGATATAACATCAAATGCATGATCCAGGAAATAAATAATGAAAAACTTCTGCTCTATAGAAGACACTATCAAAAGCATGAGAAGGCAAGTCACAGACTGGGAGAAAGTATTTGCAAAAGATAACTGACAGTTATCCAAAACATACCAGAAACTTTTAAAACTCAACAATGAGAAACCAACCAACCTGATTTTAAAAACGGAGAGGAAAACATTAAAAGAACACTGGGATAAGACTACACACCTACTAGAATAGCCTAGATCCAGAGCACTGAAAGCACCAAGGAAGATACGCAAACTCATGGATCTCCACAGATCACTAAGTATATAAATAGTTTAAAGCTAGAAGTTAATTTTATAGGGAAGACCTGTATTCTCTACCTTGACTTCTATCTCCACTATGCCAGGAGTACATCAGCAAAGCTTTTCATGAATGGAGGCCGTGATTCATTTACAAATGCAATTCTGCTACGTAAAATAAGTTCTGTCTTTCTAGGATAATATAATAAAAGAAAAAAAATCTTTCATTAATGAGTATCCATTTAGAAAATTCTTAAATCTTCAGCAGGCAATAGGATACTTGCTTAAGTTATTACTAATGGAAAACAATAAGTCTGGGTCCAGATTTAGTAGTCTTTCATATGTTGTCAATCAAATTGGGAAAGAAAGTTATTTTTACTTATAATCTTTTTAATAATACAAGCAATACTTTTTAATACATAGTCAGTATTTCATATGATGTTATCTCTACCTCTAGCAGAAGAATATCTGTATTCTTAAGTTTGACAGATACTGAAATCATCAGATGCAGAAAATTATTAAATAATCAATGAAAAAATATCGGAATGTATTATTGTTGTTCAGTCACTAAGCTGTGTCTGACAATATGCCACCCCATGAACTGCAGCATGCCAGGCTTCTCTGTTCATCACTACCTCCCAGAGTTTGCTCAAACTCATGTCCATTGAGTCAGTGATGCCATCCAACCATCTCATCCTCTGTTGCCACCCTTTCCTTCTGCCCTCAATTTTTCCCACCAAGAGGGTCTTTGCCAATGAAAAGACCAGCTCTTCACATCGGCTGGCCAAACTATTGGAGCTTCAGCTTTAGCATCAGTCCTTCCAATGAATATTCAGGACTGATTTCCTTTAGGATTGACTGGTTAGATCTTCTTGCAGTCCAAGGGACTCTCAAGAGTCTTCTCCAACACCACAGTTTGAAGGCATCCATTCTTTGGTGCTCAGCCTTCTTTGTGGTCCAACTCTCAATCCGTACCGGACTACTGGAAAAACCATAGCTGTAACTATATGGACCACTGTTGGCAAAGTGATTTCTCTGCTTTTTAACACACTGTCTTGGTTTGTCATGGCTTTCTTCCAAGGAGCAAGCATGTCTTAATTTCACAGCTACAGTCACCATCTGCAGTGATTTTGGGGCCCAAGAAAATAAACTCTGTCACTGTTTCCATTGTTTTCCTATCTATTTGCCAGGAATTGATGGGACAGGATGTCATGATATTCATTTTTTTAAATGTTGAGTTTTAAGTCAGCTTTTTCACTCTCCTCTTTCACCTTCGTCAAAAGACTCTAATTCTTCTTCACTTTCTGCTGTTAAAGGATATCCTCTGCATATCTGAGGTTGTTGATATTTCTCCTTGCAGTCTTGATTCCAGCTTATGATTCATCCAGTCCCGCATTTCTCATGATGTGCTCTCTATATATAAGTTTAAATATGCAGAGTGACAGTATACAGCCTTGACATACTCCTTTCCCAATTTTGAACCAGTTCATTATTCCATGTCCGGTTCTAACTGTTGCTTCTTGTCCTGCATACAGGTTTCTCAGGAGGCAGGTAAGGTGGTCTGGTGTTCCCATCTCTTTAAGAATTTTCCACAGTTTGTTGTAAGAGGCTTTAGCATGGTCAATAGAGCAGAGGTAGATGTTCTTTGGAATTTCCTTGCTTTTTCTATGATCCAGCGAATGTTGGCAGTTTGATCTCTGGTTTCTCTGCTTTTCTAAATCCAGCTTGTACATCTGGAAGTTTTCAGCTCATCTCCTGTGGAAGCTGATGTTGAAGGATTTTGAGCACAATCTTGTTGGCGTGTGAAATGAGTGCAGTTGTACAGTGATTTGAACATTCCTTGGTATTGCCTTTCTTTGAGATTGGAATGAAAACTGACATTTTCCAGTCCTGTGGCAACTGCTGAGTTTTCCAAATTTGCTGGTATAATGAGTGCAGCACTTTCACAGCATCATCTTTTGAAATTTGAAATAGCTCAGCTGGAATTCCATTACCTCTACTAGCTTTGTTCGTAGTAATGCTTTCTAAGGCCTACTTGACTTCACACTGTAGGATGTCTGGCTCTAGATGAATGATCACATCATCTGGTTAATTGGGTCATTAAGAGCTTTTTTGTTCAGTTATTATGTGTATTCTTGCCACCTTTTTAAAATCTCTTCTGCTTCTATTAGGTCTGCCATTTTTTACCTTTATTGTGCCTAACTTTGTATGAAATGTTCTGTTGGTATCTCCAATTTTCTAAGAGATCTCTAGTCTTTCCCATTCTATTGTTTTCCTCTGTTTCTTTGCATTGGTCACTTAAGAAGGCTTTCTTGTCTCTCCTTGCTATTCTCTGGAAGTCTACGTTCATATCTTTGCCTTTCGCTTCTTTTCTTTTTTCAGCTATTTGTAAGTCCTCCTCAGTCAACCACTTCGCCTTCTTGCATTTCTTTTTCTTGGGGATGGTTTTGGTCATCACCTCCTATACAATGTTATGAACTTATGTCAATAGTTCTTCAGGCACTCTGTCTACCAGATCTAGTCCCTTGAATCTATTCACGACCTCCAATGTATCATAAGGGATTTGATTTAGATCATACTTGAAGGCCCTAGTGGTTTTCCTCCTTTCTTCACTTTGAGCCTAAATTTTGCAATAAGGAGCTAGTGATCTGAGCCAAACCTTCTCCAGGTCTTGCTTTTGCTCACTGCATACAGCTTCTCCATCTTTGCCTGCAAAGAATATAATCAATCTGATTCCGGTACTGACCATCTGGTGACATCCATGTGTAGAGTCACCTGTTGTGTTGTTGGAAGAGGGTATTTGTATGACCAGTGTGCTCTCTCGGCAAAACTCTGTTGGCCTGCGCCTTGCTTCATTCTGTTCTCGAAGGCCAAATTTGCCTGTTATTCCAGTTATCTCTTGATTTGCTACTTTTGTATTCCAGTCCCCTAGGATGGAAAAGACATATGCATTAGAGCACTTCTGTTTTATAGCTATTCAAAAACAATGATTGCAAAGAAAATTAACCATCTACTTGGCCCTCAATTAATCAATATACATGAATTAGAGATGTCTTTTTACCAAAGAGTAGGAACTTTTAGATATATATAGCGGGGAACTAAAGTCTAAACTATATAAAAAAAATAACAACAAAAAAAGGAGGCAGTAATATTTATTTAGCCATTATAACCATGTTATTTTGAAAGCCAACTTACTTACATCATCAGTTTCATCATTATTCTATTGGGTGGGCCCTGGTTTGGATGACCTACTATATTAACACTCCCTGAGGGAGTCTAGGTTGGATAGAGGAATATTTTCCAAGGATAATTAAATTGAAAGAGTGAAACAGGAGAGAATCATGTCAATGGAACCTCCTTCATGGTTATTACTGAGCAATTGCTGAAGTTATTTGAAATAACTTCAAATCAATTAGGACAGTGTACCCTTCTTATCCTTTGGAAATTAATTCTTCTGCATTAAAGACACACTAAGATCCTCATTTATTATGACATAAAATACATTTAAAAAATACTTGTTGCAGGCTTAGAATTCTGGAAAGAGGGACTTCCTGGACTGTTCCAGAAAATTGTTCAGTCTAGTTCTGTGGTTAATCCTGGAATCTTCCCCACCCCGACAGCCATCCCCTGGAACCTTGATCTTAGCGTGGATTTAGAAACTTATATGGATAGTCCCACCTGCAGGGTAGGTAAGCCTTAGCTTGTGACAGTCGAAAGAACATCAAAGCTATGCATAACAGAGCTGATTTCACTTAAAGAAAAATGGCTGCAGTTATTAAATCCATACTAAATGTGTGACCTTATATATTTTTTCTTATTTTATATTATCATTATATCCATTTTAAGAGGAGAACACTGAGGCAGAGACAGCATAAATAATTTGCCCAACATGACACACAGTAAGTGAAAGGTCAGCTGACTATGTGCAAATCAGTTGCTAGGTAGATGGAAAGATGGGTAATGTGTAGCTTTGCTTTATGAACTGGATTACCTTGTAATTATTTTCCTATATATGGTAGATCCAGGGCCTTGTCTAGTGGAAAAATCAGTGGTGTGCCTGATTCATGAAAAACAGTAGAAAGCAATCTTAGACAATGGCTGTGGGGTAGGTCTAAACACAATATCCGTTGATACTTTTATTAGTGTTACTTAGAAATGGGTACATCTGCCAATACCGTGGCGGAGAAGGATCGGCACTACTGATTTACCCTTTCACCTCAGGCTCCAACTGAGCTTGGCACAGCACCGTTAACAGATTCTGGCATTTAAAATTTTGATATTCTGTTCATCATGGGGTTTTGTGCTAATTTTGCTTTTAAAATATTATTTATCTTGATTACCGATTTTTCGGCACCCCCTTAAATTTTGTGCCTAAGGCAAGTGTCTCATTTGCCTCACTTGCCTTATCCTAGCCTCAGCCCTGGTTAACAGCGAACATGGAGACACATTATATGTTAACAGACCTGCTATTTTCTTGAGTTATGTGGCTCTCACAGAAGAAACCAAAGAACCAAAGAACCACTCTTCGTGTAGTATTAGGGCCTCTACTATAAAGACATTAATGAGGAGGTACAGCTCAACTGAACAATACAAATGGGAAAACATATCCTATAAATTGAGTACAGAACGCATAACTGTTTAATAAGCACAACTATATCCACTTTGTAGAAGAGTGATTCTATTATTCTAGAGGGATTTACTTAAAGCTAGCAGTTCCATAGTATTAAAATTATATCTTACAAAATCCATGTATTTTGTTGCATTGATCTATAAGACAGACATATAGATCAATGGAACAAAATAGAAAGCCCAGAGATAAATCCACACACATATGGACACCTTATCTTTGACAAAGGAGGCAAGAATATACAATGGAGTAAAGACAATCTCTTTAACAAGTGGTGCTGGGAAAACTGGTCAACCACTTGTAAAAGAATGAAACTAGATCACTTTCTAACACCCCACACAAAAATAAACTCAAAATGGATTAAAGATCTAAATGTAAGACCAGAAACTATAAAACTCCTAGAGGAGAACATAGGCAAAACACTCTCCGACATAAATCACAGCAGGATCCTCTATGATCCACCTCCCAGAATTCTGGAAATAAAAGCAAAAATAAACAAATGGGACCTAATTAAAATTAAAAGCTTTTGCACAACAAAGGAAAATATAAGCAAGGTGAAAAGACAGCCTTCTGAATGAGAGAAAATAATAGCAAATGAAGCAACTGACAAACAACTAATCTCAAAAATATACAAGCAACTTCTGCAGCTCAATTCCAGAAAAATAAAAGACCCAATCAAAAAATGGGCCAAAGAACTAAATAGACATTTCTCCAAAGAAGACATACGGATGGCTAACAAACACATGAAAAAATGCTCAACATCACTCATTATTAGAGAAATGCAAATCAAAACCACAATAAGGTACCACTTCACACCAGTCAGAATGGCTGCGATCCAAAAATCTGCAAGCAATAAATGCTGGAGAGGGTGTGGAGAAAAGGGAACCCTCCTACACTGTTGGTGGGAATGCAAACTAGTACAGCCACTATGGAGAACAGTGTGGAGATTCCTTAAAAAATTGCAAATAGAACTACTTTATGACCCAGCAATCCCACTGGGCATACACACCGAGGAAACCAGAATTGAAAGAGACACATGTACCCCAATGTTCATCGCAGCACTGTTTATAATAGCCAGGACATGGAAACAACCTAGATGTCCATCAGCAGATGAATGGATAAGAAAGATGTGGTACATATACACAATGGAGTATTACTCAGCCGTTAAAAAGAATTCATTTGAATCAGTTCTGATGAGATGGATGAAACTGGAGCCAATTATACAGAGTGAAGTAAGCCAGAAAGAAAAACACCAATACAGTATACTAACACATATATATGGAATTTAGGAAGATGGCAATGACGATCCTGTATGCAAGAAAGGAAAAAAGACACAGATGTGTATAACGGACTTTTGGACTCAGAGGGAGAGGGAGAGGGTGGGATGATTTGGGAGAATGGCATTCTAACATGTATACTATCATGTAAGAATTGAATCGCCAGTCTATGTCTGACGCAGGATACAGCATGCTTGGGGCTGGTGCATGGGGATGACCCAGAGAGATGTTATGGGGAGGGAGGTGGGAGGGGGGTTCATGTTTGGGAACGCATGTAAGAATTAAAGATTTTTTAATTGAAAAATAAAAAAAGAAAAAAGAAAAAAAAGAAAAAAAAATCCATGTATTTTAAACTGTATAATTTAGTAACTCTTATTTTTCTTTGCTTTTATAAATTCAACACCCCCAAACAGATGAATTTTGAAAAGTAATTCAAATGTCAGAAACTAGCCAGTATTTTTTATCCTGGTACGTTTTTGCCTTCTCTGCCATAAAATACAGTGAAATATGTAAAGGAGTGATTAGTGCTGCAATTAGCCTTTGACCCTTACATATAGTTTGGCTCTGTTCCCAAGATTTCTGTTTTTAAGCTCTCGGACTAACAGTCCTCCTCTTTGTTCATACAGTCATTTTTCCTTAGTGATCAATTGCACATATATTTAAATATATTTTAAAAGAATAGAAATGTTGCCTGTCATACACAAATGGCTCTTAGAGAGTTATTGGTTTCTTGCCAATGCTGTCAACTTTCCAACAACAGATTGGATTGGTTAAGGAAGAAGCCGTAAACAGCCTATCAACAAGCATTTATACAGATGTTAATGAATTTAAAATTCTGTTTATGCCAAACTCCAATTTTATTTGTCCTTTATTTGTGAGGTATGATGCAATAATTGCTCTTAACAAACACATGCAGACCACTTATACTTTATAATGTAAATCATATTTTTTACTATTCCTAGCATAAGATACATAGAATCAGCCATTTATCAAAGTTACCAAAAATATTTCTGTCATATGAAACATTTTGCTCAGCATGCCACCAAGTCCTCCAAAAGCTTTCGGTAAAGAGATGAACTCATCTCCATGCATGAAACCAATAATATTGTATTATTATATTACTGAGAAAGGCTATTAAAAGAAAAGAAAATAGTCATGGGAAAGTTGCCATAGGTATTAAAAATATAAATCATTAGCTTCTTTATGTGTGCCCCAAATGATAAGTGAATCCTAATCTTCCTCTGTATAGGATACTATGCTATATTGAAAATTTAGGAAACTTAATAATTTGAGGCATATGAGTTTAATGAACACTTATTTTGCTTTTCATGAAGAAAAAATGTTTTCATTAATTTAAAAATGACTAATTTCTTTTGGAGAACTTTTTTAAGCTGAACTGGTTTTCTCTAGGATTGTATACTTTGTCAACATTTTATAAAGTGGCCATTTATATATATGTATATATATATATATACACACACACACACACACACATTGTTTTTAATTTGCTACCTTTGATTGTCAGTTTTATCCCAATCTAATTCCAACTTTCAGAGCTAAAGTTCCTATTATAATAATAAAGTTAATCACATTTAGACATGTGTTATTCTCCACAATACACAGGTTTGTCTGCATGCTAAAATCCTAAATTCCATTTCTTAGAGAACATTGATCAACTATGACAATCATTCCTTAATCTTACCAATATTTGCTGAACATCATCCTACTATGTATCACTTATAAAATGTATATTCTAGTACATAAAACTGACACATGACTAGAAGAGTAAATTGTGATGTAATAAATGCTTATTGTGAGGTCTCTATATTATCCATGGAGGATATCTCTAACCTAGTTTGAATAAGGAGTGAAGTGTTGGAAGATCAGGAGCTTACTCTGAAGAATGTAAATTCCAAAGTAAGACCTGAAGTAAGAACACCATTGGTGAAATATATAATCCCAAATACAATGTCTATAGGCAAATGAGATCATTTTGAGTAATTGTAATACATCTAGGTGGTTGAGGGAGGAGCCTAAAAGATGTGTCTGAAGGGATAAGGAACGTCTGTATGCCATGCAAAATGTTTTGAACATTACCCAGACACAGTAGAAAACCAAGAATTCATCCTATGAAAGTGCAAATTAAATGGGTTCTTTAGAAAGACCATTTGCAGTATGGAGATATATAAGTGGGAACAAGGTCAAAAGCAAAAGACCAGTGAGAATGTTGTTACAGTAACTGAGAAGAGATGAAGAGATGATAGTGGGCCGAATTAAAATAGTGACCATGCAAATACCAGAGATTTGACAGAATGAAAAGAATTTAGGAGGTAAAATCTGCAGTTAGAAGTGTGAGAAAGAATACTGGTTCAGTACAACACTTAGGTTTCTGAGTTTTACACTGACGATGATGGTAGAATTATAGGAACTTGGAAAAGGTGGGATAAAACTTGAGTTTAGCTTTTTACGTAGTCTGTTTAAATTATCTGTAGGATACCTAGCAGAGAGGCTTTGGATAAATACATTTCAGAAAGCGATAGAAGAACTTGAAGGAATATCCTCTGACAGGAAGCTTATAACCAAAGAATAAGATGGGGCTAGGACGTTACGCCAGAGAAGAATCCTGAGATTGGAAGAGATGCCAAAGAAGGGACCCTTGAAGGAAACTGAGGTTTAGACAGTAGGGCAGAGAAAAACAGGACAAGTGTAACTAAGCAAGAGTCAGAGGAAATAAGCCTTTTGAGGAGGAAGAAGTGCACAATGTATAATATTAGAGGAGTCAGTAAGAACTTCAAAAAGTCCCAAAGATCTAGCAGTATTAATGATCTCGGTGTGAACAGTTTCAGCGAAACGGTACAGGGAGGAAGCCATATTGCAGTGAGCCAAAGCACACACTTCAGTTAGTCAACAGAGACTCTCACTCCTGTTCAAAACGGAGCAGTGGAGATGAGAAGAAGGAGCCAGGTATCAGTGAGATAACTGGCAGGGAGACTAGACCTAATTCTGGATTAGATGTCATTATATAAGGAGTGAGCAGCCAAGGACAACTCCAGAATATCTGGTCTGAATGACTTGGGGAGTCAGGAGGAAAAGCAGACTTGCTAGGATGATGATGAAAACATGCTGTGATTCTGCAGTTCAGCTGGATCTGAGAACAGGAACAAAACAGAGGCTGGTGATATCCAGTCCTCTAAGCTGCCACCCCCGTGAGGCGATAAACACTGTGTATCTCATTATCTGGGCTTCCCTTGTAGCTCAGTTGAGAAAGAATCTGCCTCCAATGCAGGAGACCTGGGTTCGATCCTTGGGTCAGGAATATCCTCTGGAGAAGGAAATGGCAACCCGCTCCAGTATTCTTGCCTGGAGAATATCGTGGACAGAGGAGCCTGGCAGGCTACAGTCCATGGGGTCACAAGACTCGAACACGACTGAGCAACTAAACCACCACTATACCATCTAGTTATCCAGCTGGCTGTCATCAAAGGCCAGCAGAACATTAGGCATGGAATGAGGTGGTGAGGGTAGGGTGCTCCTAAACTCTATAGACTGACAAGCATCGGCATCTGAGGGAGTATATGTAGAGGAGCCAGAAAGGAAGCACCTGAAGTCTGATGTCCCACAGTCTCACAGAGAAGAGAGTTTTAGGACAAAGAAAATGTTCTGTGTAATTGAATTCAGCAGAGAGGCCAATGAAGATAAGCAATAAGTGTGCTTGGTCGATAAGATGGTTCAAGGTCCTCATTGTGAGGATAATTCCAGTTGGACAAAATCGGATTGCGGGAAATTAGGGAGGGATTGAGAAGGGAAGGCCATGTAGACTGAGAGAGTTAGGGTTCTCTCCATGGGATTTGCTAACCAATGTATTTTAGTGTGAAAGGCAAAACATTAGAAGAGTGTAGAATTCGTCCCTGAAATCTTAGGTATCATATTTTTCAAATTGGGAGATACAACCTATAAATTATGAGAGGAAAAAGGTTTACAGTTTGGAAAGTATTTAGCAAGTAGATAAATTTGTATCCCTAGAGAAAAATTTGCCCCTTTTGAAAATAGAGTAGAAATTAAAATCAAACAATGGGCAGGAGAAAATATTTGCACCAGTGGCAACAGATAAAGGATTTTGAATGGTCAGTTGAAAGCAAAAATGGAAATGCTAGAATCCAGCAAATAGTTGGGAAGAACAAGAAAGACACTTTATACTTTATTTATTATTGATAAGAAATCATATGGAATGACTTTAAATTTTGCTAGCAGTAGAAATATATAAATTAAGACTGTATTAGACAATATTTTTCTCAAAGTATCAACAGCTTTAAAATACTTATTATCCCAATGCTGACTAGGGACTTAGTGAAATGATTAGCCTCATATAACTTGTGATAAATTGGTAAAGGTTTTGTAAACTATTTGATGATATAGATTATACCATGTTTCTCAAAATATTCATAAATTCAGACGTGTTATCTTTAATTGCACCTTAAAAATGGATTAAATAGAATAATTAAAAACCTTCATGTAACAAGTTGGTATCATAGGTATCATACCTTAAAAGCATTTACAGGTTTAGATTTCCATTACATAGAATTCATTGGTTATAGTACTAATAGAAAAAATGCTATAAAACAAATCTATGAAAAAAAGAACTGCAAAGAAATGCCTTAAAAGTAATATTCAGTGGTTATCTTTGAATAGTGGGCTTTTTGTAGATTTTCTTTTCTTTGACTTTTTACTTTTCAGTATTTTTAAGGTTAGCTGTTGTGAAAATGTGTTATTTATATAGTAAAAGAGTTTAACAGTTTATTTAAATAAAATTTATAGAATGTGTGTCCTGAAGTAAAAACAGCATATATAGACTGTAGTAACTAGGGGAGAGCATGGATCAAAAAGAGAACTTTTGTCTTAGGATGATGGTACAAGAAATTAACAAAGACCTAGAAAAATAGAAAGAACAGTAGGTAGGTAGTAGATTGCATTTTTCAGGCAGAAAGGTGTTTCTTCTAAAATCAAAAGGATTTTTGGGGAAGTCTAACTAGAAAAATTCCAGAAAAACATCTACTTCTGCTTTACTGACTATGCCATCATAGTCATAGTTTGTTGTGGATCACAACAAACTGTGGAAAATTCTTAAAGAGATGGAATACCAGACCACCTGACCTGCCTCCTGAGAAACCTGTATGCAGGACAAGAAGCAACAGTTAGAACCGGATGTGGAACAACAGACTAGTTCCAAATCAGGAAAGGAATACATCAAGGCTGTATATTGTCACCCTGCTTATTTAACTTATGTGCAAAGTACATCATGAGAAATGCTGGGCTGGATGAAGCACAAGCTGGAATCAAGATTGCCTGGAGAAATATCAATAACCTGAGATATGCAGATGACACCACCCTTATGACAGAAAGTGAAGAAGAACTAAAGAGCCTCTTGATGAAAGTGAAAGAGGAGAGTGAAAAAGTTGGCTTAAAACTCAATGTTCAGAAAACTAAGATCATGGCATCGGGCCCCATCACTTCGTGGGAAATAGATGGGGAAACAGTAGAAACATGACACTTTATTTTGGGGGGGCTCAAAAATCACTGCAGATGGTGGCTGCAGCCATGAAATTAAAAGACACTTGCTTCTTGGAAGAAAAGCTATGACCAACCTAGACAGCATATTAAAAAGCAGAGACATTACTTTGCCATCAAAGGTCCATCCAGTCAAAGCTATGGTTTTTCCAGTAGTCATGTGTGGATGTGAGAGTTGAACTATAAAGGAAGCTGAGCGCCAAAGAATTGATGCTTTTGAATGGTGGGGTTGGAGAAGATTCTTGAGAGTCCCTTGGACTGCAAGGAGATCCAACCAGTTCATCCTAGAGGGAATAAGTCCTAAATACTCATTGAAAGGGACTGATGCTGAAGCTGAAACTCCAGTACTCCAACTCAAACTGACTCATTTGAAAAGACCCTGATGCTGGGAAAAATTGAAGGCGGGAGGAGAAGAGGATGACAGAGGATGAGAGGGTTGGATGGCATCACTGACTTCGTGGACATGAGTTTGAGCAAGCTCCGGGAGTTGGTGATGAACAGGAAAGCCTGGCGTGCTGCAGTCCATGGGGTCATAAAGAGTCAGACACTACTGAGCAACTGAACTGAACTAGAAAATGATAAAGGTCTGTAAGTAAACCTGGCACCATTATTCTTCCTAAACAAAATGCTAAAAGCAAGCTTCAAGAAGTAAATCCTACTTTCTCCTCAGTGACAGGGGTAATCCTGAAATGATGTAGCAAAAGTCACTTGCCAGAATCATTTCCTGCAGCATTTGAATGGCAGTATGCTTGGATCTATCCAGCCAATGTCACCACTATGCTAGTTCTCTTTTTACACTGAATTCATGCCAATCTACCAATCCATGCCTTCAGGTTAAAAGAATTAATATGAGTTGGACTCTTACAGTGCAATCTCCAATCTTTACTCGAGGATGATTATTGAGAAAATGGACTGAGTCTGATGTAAAACCACTTAGGGTTTATGGAGTGTTATTGTAGAATTGAGGAAAACTTTTCAGAATGAGCACTTTAAAAGGGGGCTATTGCAAGTGTATGTCTCTGTTTTCAGAAGCAGAAAGATGCATTATTTTTAGCTAAAAGTACACTTGCTACATATCAAGAGTAAGTAAAGTTCCGATTGTGAGTTGAGTTGATTATCAGGGTCACTGATTCCTCTCTGTCATTCCTTTCTGTCATTGCACCCATAGGTTCACCATCTGGTCTGATCAACCAAGAAAGGCAGATAAAACCCTGGGACTCTGCTGGAAAAGAAACTTAGTGCTTCATGCAGTAACCAGGGTGACAAGCCCAAATCTTCCCTTTGTTTGAGTCTCTTTTTTAGTTTCTGTATAAAGAAGGCCGTTTATTAAAATGGTGTCTGCTCATGAATTCAGTGGTCAGCCCTTAAATGCAGAGTAATTGCTCCTTCAGTTCAGCAACTATGGAGAAAGTGAAAATGAAAGTCACTCAGTCGTGTCAGACTCTTTGCAATCCCATGGATTGTACAGTCCATGGAGTTCTCTAGGCCAGAATACTGGAGTGGGTAGCCTTTCCAGGGATTGAACCCAGGTCTCCCGCGTTGCAGATGGATTCTTTACCAGCTGAGCCACAAGGGAAGCCCAAGAATACTGGAGTGGGTAGCCTATCCCTTCTCCAGCGAATCTTCCCAACCAAGGAATTGAACCAGGGCGTCCTGCCTTGCAGGCGGATACTTTACCTACTGAGCTGTCAGGGAAGCTCTGCAACTATGGAGGGATTGGCTTAAATTCAGGAAGCCCAGGTGGTGCTAGTGGTAAAGAATCTGCCAACAGATACACGGGTTTGATCCCTGGGTGGGGAAGATCCCCTGGAGAAGGAAATGGCAATCCACTCCAGTATGCTCGCCTGGGTTAGGCCATGGACAAAGGAGCCTGGCTACAGTGTATAAGGTCACAAAGAATTGGACACAACTGAAGGAACTCAGCACGCACGGAGGAAACAAGGGATATGACCATTTTAGAAATGTAAGATGTCATGAGAAGTTAACAGGAAGTTAAGTAATGTAATTTAGAGAAATAAACATCTTGACTTGTAGCTTTTCTGAGAACTGGACCTTGTATCTCTTTGGACTGAAAACTAGTCATTTCACTAGTACCACAGCAAATTTTAAGGAAAAAAAGTCATGATGAATGTATTGCCTTAACATAGTCAAAACAATAGATGCTGAGGGTGTATACATGTGTGAATGTGTCTCTGCCCATGCACCTAGCATTCAAAATAAGCTTCACAGCATGTCTCATTTGTCCTCCAAACAACCTGCAAATAAAAGATTACTTTCTATGTTTGAAGATCTATAGTGAAAGAATTGTTCATCCACTAAGACGTGCCTGACTCTTTGCAACTCCATGGACTGCTGCACACCAGGCTTCCCTGCCCATGGCTATCTCTCAGAGTTTAGTCAGACTCATGTTCGTTGAGTCAGTGTGCCATCCAAACATCTCATCCTCTCTCATCCCCTTGCCCTCCTGCCCTCAATCTTTCCCAGGATCAAGAGTCTTTTCCAATGAGTCGACTCTTCGTATCAGGTGGCCAAAGTATTGGAGCTTCACCATCAGTCCTTCCAATGAATATTCAGGGTTGATTTCCTTTAGAATTGATTAGCTTGATCTCCTTGCTGTCAAGGGACTCTTAAGAGTCTTCTCCAGCACCACAATTTGAAAGCATCAGTTTTTTGGTGCTCAGCCTTCTTTATGGTCCAGTGTTCACATCCATACGAGACTACTGGAAAAACCATAGTTTTAAATACAGACCTTTGTCAGCAAAGTAATGTCTCTGCTTTTTAATATGCTGTCTAGGTTTGTCATAGCTCCTTTCAAGGAGTCAGCGTCCTTTAATTTTATGGCTGCAGAGACCATCTGCAATGCTTTTGGAGCCCAAGAAAATAAAATCTGTCACTGTTTCCACTTTTCCTTATCTATTTGCCATGAAGTGATGGGACTGGATGCCATGATCTTAGTTTTCTGAATGTTGAGTTTTAAGCTAGGTGAAGCCAGTTGGAAGAATAGTTCAAATTAATAAACTGACGTTTTAAATACCAGATTTTTAATTGTAGATTTCTTGTAAGTTTACTTACCATGAGTTAGTTTCGTAGGTACCCCCTCTCTGGTGTACTGCCAGTGAACCCTACAAAGCTAACATGTCCCTAAGCATGGTGATGGCACCAACAAAGAAGCCATCTAAACAATCAAGTCCACGGAGAAGTGCTCTAGAACAACAGGTCTTCACTGTAACTCAAGTGTGAGGCATTGATGTGTCAGCAATGTCTGCAGATCTTTTTTTTTTTTTTTTTGAATAATATAAATACATATACTATATTTAAGTGTAGCTATAAGGGTTGGATTTTTCTTTTTCTTTTTTTTAAACTATTTTATTTTCCTTTATATTTGTTACCTTGTATTCTCACGTGGCGTAATTTCTCCTTTTGCATAGTTTCCATACTCATCTTCATTGTTAGCCTTTCCCCCTCTCCATCTTTGAAATCATTGGTATGGCATTAGCACAGGTTTCCTAAACCTAATATAAATGATTTTCCTAACTTACATATTGTGCTAGCTTATATAAACCAAGTTTTGTTTTATACAAAATTACAAATCTGTTTTGAATATCCTCAATATAAATTATAAATTCTTCATATGGATAAGATTGTATGAGAACAATTAGATGTTAAATTCTGTCTACCAAAAATAATTAGTTCTATTTTCTAACTAAAACACTAAAAAACAAGCCCTATAGGAGGTTGGTTTCATTAAAACAACTCTGCTTTTCAAAATAGGTGGGTTTGAAACTCAAACAGGAAAACTACTTAATCTATAAGTGACTGATGGTATTTTTCTTACAGATGATTTAGCTCCCATGACCTGTCTTGTTTTTCTCTTTCTTGTGATAAAATTGTTAGCATAGACTAAGCTGCTTGGCCAAAACTTGATTTCTTTAAAAAACAAATAATATTTTCATATTTTTCCCTAGATAATGAAGAAGAATTTATGTGTAAGGATACCACTGCAAGTGAAAAATTAGAAAGGAATAAAGAATATACATACCAATGGCTTCATACACAGGTTGGGGTTCTTGAAACGACTGGCTCCAGAAATATGAAATGGTGAGGTCATCTCCCTTAAATCAGATTTTTGTATTGCAAACACATATTGAAAAGTGAAACCTAGGTTAATTATGCTAGAACAAACATGACTTTATATAGCCGAAGGCCAATATACGACATTACCAGACTATAAATGGTCTCTTATATAGGATAGATTTGATCACTATGTTTTTCACTGTAAAATATAGTAAAAGAACTTGGTTTCTGTAATGCTTAAAAATCAGCACAAATGATTGATGGTGATGATGAACCACACAAATGATTCTACTTTATAAAGTAAAATGCATGGTATCTATTAACTGTTTATAAATATCATCAGTATTGGTGTTTGTAGTATTTTATTTTTTGTTATTTTTATTATCATGTATGTTTGGCAGTTAAAATTAAACTCAATCCCGATCCTGCCACTTTACCAGTCATGTAACTGATTTTCAGTTATGTCTCAATATTTTAGTTCCCCCCTCTTTATAGTGAGGTGATATCTCTCTTTCTCACAAGATAGAGGTGAGTTCTCAAATTGATGTTATCAAATGTTGATGTCCCTTAGCAGCAAAGAAAGGTGCCTTGAACCTAATAAGTAATCAATTAATTTTTGTTATATTAATGTATGTATTAGCTTTCTAGGGCTACCATAAAAAAATAATAGATTGCATGGCTTAGAGCACAGAGATCTATTTTCTCACAGTGTTGGCAGCTGAAAGCCCAAGATCAAGGAGTCAGCAAGTTTGGTTTCTTTGGAGGTCTGTCTCCTCGGCTTGCAGATGGCTCCTTCTCACTGGCTGCTCACATGACCATCCTTCCACCTCTGCTCAGTTCAGTTCAGTTCAGTCGCTCAGTCGTGTTCTAATCTCCTCTTTGAACAAGGGCACCAGTTATATTGGATTAGGGCCCACCTCTTTGAACTTGTCTTACCTTAATTGTCCCTTTCAAGGCCTTGTCTTCATATAGTAATTTTCTGAGGTATTAAAGATTAGGATTTGAATGTATAAATTTTGAGAAAACAAGATTTGAACATATAAATTTTGAGGGAACAAGATTCAGTCCAAACAATATATAACATAAAACATTGATGTACGTAACTACTAAACCATAAAAGCTTGGAGATAATATTTTTGAAATTTTTTTTGTTTAATTAAGGTATAGTTGATTTACAATGTCATGTTAGCTTCAGCTGTAGAACACATATATATTCTTTTTCACATTCTTTTCACTTATGTGCTCAGTCGCCTCAGTCATATCTGACTCTTTGTAACTCCATGGACTGTAGCGCGCCAGGCTCCTCTGTCCATGGGATTCTCCAAGCAAGAATACTGGAGTGGGTTGCCATGCCCTCACCCAGGGCATCTTCCCAACCCAGGGATCAAACCCAGGTCTCTTGGGTCTTGTGCACTGAAGGCAGATTCTTTACCTACTGAACCACCTGGGAAACCCTTTGCCTTTATAGGTTATTACAGAATACTGAGTATTTAGTTTCCCGTATTATACAGTTGTCATAAATTTTTACGACTTTCACTGTAGCTACGTACATCCACAAAACAATTTTTAAAAGTGCTACTTAAGCATTTTCAAATATATAAACCAATATGAATCTAAATATAGATGACACTTTGGAAACATTTCCAGGGGTTGTGGGTATTAACTATTTAAATGAGTAACAAAGAATACAGTTACGAGGTCTAACACTTAATATAGCAGAATGTTATAATGTATAAAAATTAAACCTTTTTTATAATATATACAAATGAAAAAGCCTTCATATGTAGTCAATTCTATCCATATAATATCTTTAATAATATGGAAAAAAGTGAAATTAAAACATTTCAAAACCTGGGTTATTATATCCTATTTCATTGAGAGCAAAGAAAATAGGAATAAAGCAATCAACATTTGAGGCTTTTTTTATTTTGCTGAGTGTTCCTATTGATGCAAGTACAGTTTATTTTATGCTGGTATTAATTGATTTAGCATAATTCATAGCAAGATATTTTCAGGACTATAACCAAATGTTGCATAACTCACAGCTTACCATCTATATTAACCAGATGAAAGAGGTCTTCTTTAGCGATTTAAAAGCATCTGTACAAATAATGTGAAAAATACGAACAAAACATTTCAGGATGTATTTTTAAGATACTTAAACATTTAACAACCTCAGTTACTCCTTAATTAGTTGTATTTAAACATATAATGCAACAGGCAATTATTAATAGATTTCTCCTTTGAAAATATAATATATAAAGGAATATATAAGTAATAATATTTTAAGAAATTTTTTTTCTAAAACAGAAGTCCTTTAAAAGCCAAATATCAATGCTCTCGCCTTAAACAGAATAGCAACTGAAACAACTGACAAACAACTAATCTCAAAAATATACAAGCAACTTATGCAGCTCAATTCCAGAAAAATAAACGACCCAATCAAAAAATGGGCCAAAGAACTAAGTAGACATTTCTCCAAAGAAGACATACGGATGGCTAACAAACACATGAAACGATGCTCAACATCACTCATTATTAGAGAAATGCAAATCAAAACCACAATGAGGTACCACTTCACACCAGTCAGAATGGCTGCGATCCAAAAATCTGCAAGCAATAAATGCTGGAGAGGGTGTGGAGAAAAGGGAACCCTCCTACACTGTTGGTGGGAATGCAAACTAGTACAGCCACTGTGGAGAACAGTGTGGAGATTCCTTAAAAAATTGCAAATAGAACTACCTTATGACCCAGCAATCCCACTTCTGGGCATACACACCAAGGAAACCAGAATTGAAAGAGACACATGTATCCCAATGTTCATCGCAGCACTGTTTACAATAGCCAGGACATGGAAACAACCTAGATGTCCATCAGCAGATGAATGGATAAGAAAGATGTGGTACATATACACAATGGAGTATTACTCAGCCGTTAAAAAGAATTCATTTGAATCAGTTCTGATGAGATGGGTGAAACTGGAGCCAATTATACAGAGTGAAGTAAGCCAGAAAGAAAAACACCAATACAGTATACTAACACATATATATGGAATTTAGGAAGATGGCAATGACGACCCTGTATGCAAGACAGGAAAAAAGACACAGATGTGTATACCAGACTTTTGGACTCAGAGGGAGAGGGAGAGGGTGGGATGATTTGGGAGAATGGGAATTCTAACATGTATACTGTCATGTAAGAATTGAATCGCCAGTCCATGTCTGACATAGGGTGCAGCTTGCTTGGGGCTGGTGCATGGGGATGACCCAGAGAGATGTTGTGGGGAGGGAGGTGGGAGGGGGGTTCATGTTTGGGAACGCATGTAAGAATTAAAGATTTTAAAATTTAAAAAAAATTAAAAATTAAAATTAAAAATAAAAATAAAAATAAAAATACATCTAATAAATAAAAAAAAAAGAAGTTAATTGTGAGCATTAGTATAATGCATTAAACATACCAGAGCTATTTTAAAAATAAGAAGTTTTGCCTTTCTTATAAGTAAGATATATAAGTAGATGAGGTACAATATTTATCCTTTCTATAATTTACTAGCTAAGGTTATTGGTACTTTCAGATATTTTTTATCTGTGTATGTGTTTGGCAAATTTAAAATTTACGTCAAATTGAAATTTAAAGTAACTATGAAAAGATATAAATTACATTCACCTAACATAAGAAAACAATTATTTCCATTTTGTATATTATTGATTTTTCCAAAACTTTTCATTGGGCATGTTTTTCATAGTCTTCCTCTACATTAATATAATAATATGATTTCTCTTTTTGTCATTATGCAGCAATCACTTCTTGCCTGAGTTAGATCCAGACGTACTTAACGGTGGAAGAGTTCAGCTTGTGGTAAGAAATGTGTTTAAAGTTCAGAAAAAGTGTTGTGGACAACAGTACTCAACCAATGGCACTTTAAGATGTGTCAATAAGTGGTATAAATTATGAAAATACCACAACTGTGTCTTTTGGGGATAATCTCAAAATATTAAATATTAAAATAGTACTGTGCTTTCTTGGCTTATAATATGACTTTAAAATATGATGTCATCTTAAAATACTTAGTTTATCTGGTATATTTTAAAATAACAAGATGCTACTATATTTTAAAAGATACTCTGGGCAAGAAATTATAAAACAATATTATTGTCTAGACTATTTTAAAAGGAGGATACTTGAGGGAAACAGCAAAGCACCCTCTGACTCAAAAAATCAAACCAGGTAAAAATTAAAAAGTGGTTGTGTATTCAAACATTGTAAGTAATAAAGTGTAAATGGTTGGAGTGTTAGGAGCAACCAAGTTCTAGCACAGTGATCAGAATGTATACTCTGGACAATATAACTCATGTGCATTTCAAAAGTCAGCTGCAAGATATGCTATCAGAAGGGAGCCGATGTTAGCAGGAGAATGGCCAATATGGAGTCTGGAGAAACAGAGTCCCCAAACAAGAAATGTTAGTGTTTCCAGAAATTTCCAGAAAAGAGGGTACCCTGACCAATGACAGAAGTGCATGACCTCCTTGGCATGTGAAAATGAAGGGCATCAAATAACCCTAACTTTATGACACCTTCCATTTATATCAACCAATGAATATTCCTTGCTCAAACTCTACATTCACCGAGAAAACTGATTATAAGTTAACTTACCATGTAGAATTTAGTATTAAAAAATAAGGTATTCTCTAATGGGAAATAATATTATCATATCCAGAGCTGTTATATTCATTATTCTCATGAATTACTCATTCAAGGAGTTTTCCTGAAAGAGGGGGAAAATTAGGACAATAGTTAAAATTAATGTGCTTATGGAAATATTTATAGAAGGATGCACATATTTGAAATAATCAATAAACAAATATTTTCTTGCATTTTAATAGAAATCCTTCTGGCAGAATGACATGAAGATTGCCCTAGAAAAAGTGGTACCTCAGGCTATTAACACCCTACATATTATTGACTAACACTCTCACACAGATTTTTGAGTAGCCACTTTGGAGCAAAAATCAGGAATATAAAGTGCCAAGGAATGCCGCAATAAAGAAAGGGATATTACATTTAATTATTATACTTCTAAAATGAATGAAAACAGATTGGATAGATTACTAATCAAAGTGGTTCTATGAGATTAACCCTTTGACATTAATCTCCTTCCTCCATATCCCATTATATCACACTACCCACGAATGTATGACAAATACATAACAATGGTAAATACTTTTTAAAAAATATATTGAAGAAGAACAGCGGAACACGAAACAAGTAGTAGTCGTAGAACAGACTTTTTTTTTTTTTTTTTTTTTTTGAGTCAAGACAGGGGAATGGATCAAGGATTTACACCAAAAGGATACTGGGTAATTGAAGGCCAAGTTGGGTGGAAATCTCTTAGGGTGTTGGGGAATGAAAACACCCTACCTGTAGGAAACTTGTGCAGAAAATTGTACAACTGGGACCAGGCCATAACTAAGGAAAATCTTGAAATGTTAAAAAACTGCAACAGCTGCTACTATAAGATCCTCAAAGACAAAAATACCACCCATAATAAAAGGACAGAAAATAATTGAACAAAAAATGATCAAATTTTAATTAGAGAGAGATGGATATGCAAATACGGCCATTATAAATTCTGAACATAAAAAATAATATCTTTGAAAAGAACCTTGGATTAGACAGAATAAAAAAATTAGTGAAAGTTTATCTACAAAGGAACAATAGATTGACAGTTGACATCATATCAGAACAAGGCATACCAAAAGACAGTGGAGTTATTTCTTAATATAGGGATAAATATAAATATCATCTAGGACACTTTGTCACTGAGCTTCAAAAGTGAGGACAGAATTAGACATAATCAAACATTCAAATGCTGCGTTTTGAGGAAGCTAATAAATAATATCTCTTTTCTAAACAAGAATAAAGTTATTGTATGAAAGACAAGAATGAGAAAAATGCAAACAAGATATTATTTTACTTAATTCCAAATATGTATCAGAAGGCATGTCATAGATCTAGACAATTGCATTGCTTATTAAACTTATCCTCCCAAAATGCTAGCATTTTCCTGCAGGAGACACTCATGGTTCAGTTTCTCCAGAAAATATACTCTGAGATTCTGATATTTGAATGTAGGATGTTTTCTGGGGAAGGCTCTCGGGAACAACTCCTTTGAGGGAAGGAAAACACAGGATTAAACAGAAGGAGAAGGTGTACTGCAGTGGAGTTAAATCACAAATGTTAACATCAACATGTGCAACCTCCTTACAATTATAACCTATCAAACACTGCTTATAAAACATCAAAGTCATATACCATATGCATGAATTGTTGTTTTTTAGTCAGTAAGTTGTGTCCAACTCTTTGCGATTCCATGGACTGTAGTCCACCAGGCTTCTCTGTCCATGGAATTCTCCAGGCAAGATACTGGAGTGGGTTGCCACTTTCTACCCCAGGGCATCTTCCCAACCCAGAGATTGAACCCGCATAACCCCCATATCCCGCACTGACAGGCAGATTCTTTACCACTGAGCCACAGAGAAGTCCCTACCAAGAAGGGTACAGCCACTGTAAAAAAAAAAAAAAAAAAAAAAAGTGTCAGTTTCTCATAAAGTTAAATATATACTTATTTGACTCAGCAGTTTTGCTCCTGAGCACTTTTTCTGGAAAGATGAACTTATGTTCAATCAAAATCTTATACATAAATGTTCATTGCAGTTTTATTTGTGATAGCTGAAAAGATTGGAAATGACCCAAATCTCATTCACTGGGTGAATGGTAAACACATTGTGGTACATGCATACAATAGATACACAAAAAGGATCAAAAAGCAACAAACAAGAATAAACTCATGGTATACACAAAGATCTTCATGGATCTCAAGAGCATTTTGCTACGTGAAAGAAGACAATTTCAAAATGTTCTTTATGATTTCATTTACATAACATTTTCAAAACTACATAATTATAGTGATGGGAATTTATTAGTGGTTGCCAGTTATTAGATTAGGGGGAAGGTATTACTATAAAGGGAAAACAAAGAGGTTGTTTGGAGAGATGGAATAATTGTCTATTCTGATTGTGGTGGTAGTTACATGAATTTATACATGTGATAAAATGTCATAGAAGCATAAACAAACCAAAAAGATATAGTGCATGTGAAAACTGGTGAATAAGGTCTGTGGTTCAGTAATAGTGTGGCACCAATGTCAATTTCATGTTTTTATTAATTGAACTTGAATTATACAAGATATCATTTGGACAAGCTGTGTGGAGGATAAACAAGTAACTCTTACTACCAATTTTGAAGCTTCTATGAGACATACAAATCGAAAGGAAAATTTTTTGAAAATGATTGAACTTCACGTTTAAGTTATGTGCATTTTATTACATATAAATTAAAGCTCTATAAAACATTTAAAGTGCCTTCCATGCCCACATATGTTACATAAAAAGGCCTCTGTCTTATCATATAAGAGAAGGGGTTTTCACAATGATGACAATGTATTATGAATGGAGGGGTATGCATACCTCAGCTTTCTGTGATCAAAGAGAAAAATATTTTTAAAACACGGGTATTACGTCTAGAAATAATACAGACAATGATGTGGTATGTTCATAGTGTCTACAGTAATTTTGCAATAATTTTCATATTATTCAAACAGTTAAATGAACTAGATCTATATTTCACAGATGTAATGTACAGTGAAAGAAGCAAAATACAAAAAGAAGTTAAATTAATTTTGAAATAATTTTCTAAAAACTTTTGAATATGTTTATTCAAATTATATGTAGAAAAACTGAAAAGCTTACAAGTGAGTTTCACTTTATAATATTTTATTTCTCTTTATTAAAACTATCTGCATAATAAGTAAATAGGTGTTTATTTTATGCGTGGTTTGTCTTCTGAAAATACAAAATTTTAAAATAAATATTTAATAAAATCTTGTTTGTGAAAAATCAGAAGAAAGAACTGACTGTTCTTTATTAAATGGAAGAGATTCTCTATTTTAAATTAAGTAGCTTGGTTTGGAGGTGAAACAGGATCCACTTGCTTAGAAGGCATGTTCCAGAGTTCATACCAGTCATTTCATTGTGAAAATATGGGAAAAAAGAATATTACACTACAGACATGACCTGATCAGAAGACAAAGACTAACAAGAGTTTTGCAAAATCACTATTTAAATATTTGCTATTGCATTGCACATAAGAAAATTCTGATCTGACACAAACTGTTTATCATGTTATAACTGTGAAGAATGTTTAATATTACAATGTTTGGGGATTAAACATACAGTTTTGTAGAACAAGTATTAAAAGCAAGGTCAATTTTATTCTATTTTGCATGTATAGTATATCCATTTTGCATGACATAGAAGAAAAGATATATTTTCTTTATGATTTCTCTACTCCTTAACAGTAAGAGAAAGGATGATGTTCAATTTGAAACCAGTGTTTTCACAGATAGAATTTGAATATCAATGCATATGTGGTTGAGTCAAATATGCTGCTAGTCATGTAACTAGCCTCTATGAAATTTCTACGTTTGCATTTAATTGCACCATTGTGGCACCATTGTTAAAGTGTGTGTTTTTGTTAAATTTCACTTCTAAATTTGATTCTGTTATAATTTGGCTTAGTTAATAACCGATACTGTTTCTGTTTTGGAATAAACAATCTTCTGGATGTTAATGGCTTAGATGATAACAAGATTTTTGGAAGACATGTTCACAAATATTTTCTTGACATGTAGGTATGTATCATCTTGTCTGGAGGAGGGTGAGATTTCTGCTTTTTAAATAGGTGTAGTAAAATTATGTCATTAAATTGAAGCAAATAAAACCTGATTTTAAAATCCCGAGGCTTATAGCTAAAGCCTCTTTAGTCAACAGGAGGGTCTCTTATGTGGTTAGCATGTCTTTCCTTATTTTGTAACTGATGTCACCAAAATCTTGGTATTGCTTTGATCAGTCATTTAGTTCAGTTCAGTCGCTCAGTCGTGTCCGACTTTTTGCAACCCCATGAATTGCAGCACGCCACGCCTCCCTGTCCATCACCATCTCCCGGAGTTCACTCAGACTCACATCCATCGAGTCGGTGATGCCATCCAGCCATCTCATCCTCTGTCGTCTTCTTCTCCTCCTGCCCCCAGTCGCTCCCAGCATCAGAGTCTTTTCCAATGAGTCAACTCTTCGCATGAGGTGGCCAAAGTACTGGAGTTTCAGCTTTAGTATCATTCCTTCCAAAAGAAATCTCAGGACTGATCTCCTTTTGGATGGACTGGTTGGATCTCCTTGCAGTCCAAGGGACTCTCAAGAGTCTTCTGCAACACCACAGTTCAAAAGCATCAATTCTTCGGTGCTCAGCTTTCTTCACAGTCCAACTCTCACATCCATACATGACCGCTGGAAAAACCATAGCCTTGACTAGCCGGACCTTTGTTGGCAAAGTAATGTCTCTGCTTTTGAATATGCTATCTAGGTTGGTCATAACTTTCCTTCCAAGGAGTAAGAGTCTTTTAATTTCATGGCTTCAGTCACCATCTGCAGTGATTTTGGAGCCCCAAACAAATAAAGTCTGACACTGTTTCCACTGTTTCCCTATCTATTTCCCATGAAGTGATGGGACCAGATGCCATGATCTTAGTTTTCTGAATGTTGAGCTTTAAGCCAACTTTTTCACTCCCCCTTATTCCTGATTGGTTTTTGCGATGTCTCAGTATTGATGGAGCCATTTAATGGGACCCTTAAGTACATACACTTGTGCACTAATGAAATAAAATCCAGAAAGAATGTATAACATTTTTCATCCTAAAAATCACAAGTGTAAATTGTGAGCCAGTCATCATTTCACTTGAAACAGTTCTCTACGGAGGCTTTTTGAAGAAACAATGGTATCAGTTAGCCAGGTACAATTTAAAAACCAATACAATATTGTAAAGTAAAATAATAATAAATAAAAATAATAAAAAGTAAAAAGTGACTAACGCCCCAGAGTGGCTTCTCCTCTGAGCTCACCAATAGCAGACTTGCTTATTCAACAATGAGAGAAGGTGGGAGGGGGGATGCAGACATCTGAATTTGAAGGAAGATGATCTTTGCGTTCTGGTTTCATGAGTTTTTGTAGCGCATCATATAGGAATAGCTTTGTAACCACAGTGATGGTTTTATGGTTTTATTTTACTCTAAATTTTTCACACATCAAATATTAAGGACAATGCTTTCTCACAGGATTTCAAGCATCCTGTGGTTTGGATGAAGTTCCAGCTACTTTGAGGCTGCTTTGCTTTCTATCATGGCATTTTCTCCCATTTAGGGGCCAAATCCCGATAAATCCTTACTTAATGATATTAGATATTATATAAAACAATATTTATAGCCAAGAGGTGAGTCTTTCAACTCTTCAGTTCAATCCAAAATAGTAATAAAAATTCAGAGAGGAATTTTAGATGAAATAAATTACCTAATACATATGTCCTTAAAATATCTTGAAATTTCTATATGTCTACCCTTACTCCCAAATTAGACAACATATAGTATTTTACATTAATAATGACTGTAGTGAGAAAGTAGAGATCTTTCATGGCTTTGTATTATACAAATATGGGATGAAAGGCATTTCAGGGAATTTTATAAGTGGTAAAACATGAAAATTGCAGAAAATAATCCGATGTGACGTTTATAACATTCAATTAAGAATTAAATAATATCCTTGGTAAATAAGTGATGTTAAGCTATTTCAAGTTTCATCAGTTGCCTTTAAGATTGATTTTCATCAAAATTACTGTACTGAAATGTTTTCTTTTGTTGTACAGACTCAAATAGCAAACCTCAATTTTAAAATCGGCTCTTATTTGCAAAAAATGCTTTGACATAGTGCATTTGTTCTGCCTGGGCAGCAATAAAGGATTGTGGTATCATTTTGAAGAAGGTTGTTTGACAGAGCCTGTTTGTTTATTTGGGGTAATGTGAGCTGCATTCAGAAAATGCCATATTTTGTTTCATGATTGTATACATTCTCTCCCATTGCTCCCAGGCAAGACTTGTAAGCAGAGAAGACACGGATTTAGACCTTTTTTCCATGACCAGTGGAAGTGCTTTGTCTGTGAAGAGAGAAAAAAACATTCAGGCACACAGACACTCAGCGGGATCTTCAAGTAAGTTGTGGTTTCCTTCAGAATTAATTTCAAAATCACAAATGAATTGATGGAAACTAATGCCAGCAGCATTCTTTTACAGATAAGGGGGTAGGATGCCAGCAACCAGAACTTCCCAAAACTATCCATTTGAATTTTTTCCTTCTTTGAATGTCTTCTTTTGATATAAAAAGATTTAAATTATTTCTAAAATTAACAGCATCAGTTTTTATTTTAATTCTATTCTGTGACTCAGTGATTTACTCCTCTACCCGCCCCCCATGGATCATATTGAATTCTTTGATCATTTAGTTCTAAAAGGGTTTGTTTAGGTTAATTGTAAAACGTTGGATTTATATATCAAAGTAATGTGTTTTGGTCTTTTGTCATTAATATATATTGTAAGTAAAGTTTGTTTTGAAGGAAATTTTTTTTAAATAGCAGACTTTAGATAATAACATTATAATGTCAAAATCATGCTCCTAAAAACTATTTCCACTGAATAGACGACAGTTTGTATTTACTAGTGATGATTTTTTACATTTGAAAACTTGTCACACATTTATTAATTTGGTGATATAACTATATATATATATATATATCATGGTTTCAATAAGAATTACAAAGCAATTCTTAACTCTGAAAAGAATGTAAACATTTAAAAACTATCTGTATCTCAGGGTATTTGAGAGTAAGAAAGCCTAATTTTCTCAAACTCTTCATTTAACTTACACTGTAAAGATATCAAAACATTTTCTATAGTGTTATGGTATATTAATACAAAAGATGGTTTATTTAATATAATATTTTGCTAATTTTGCCAAAGTATAGTAAACCTCAGAAATCCACATATTAATTTACACTTCATTTTAAGTAATAGTTATTCTATAAAAAGATTTATTACTCATTGATTGTATGATTATATACACGCAAAGTCAATATTTATTTGAATATGAAAAATTCAACAATCCAGATAGTGCTCCTCAGATAAATGAAAACTTCAAAATGATTATCTGACTTTTCCTCCAGATGCTTGGCGTTATTAGATTCCAGTCATTTAAATCCATTTATATGTGTAAATTTATTTTAATGAATTTTAATTTCATTTTAAAATAATTTTAATATATCTAACTTACAAATATTTTCCAGAATCTGGTCATGAAAGGTTGCTCTGGTCAATATGGTTAAGAAATATTTTAGGTTAATTCACCTATGTAAAATTATTCTTTTAATACAGATTTTCTACAGCAACAAAATGTGGTAATAACATCAGATGTTATATGTTTTATATATATATTATATATATATATAAAACATTTTAGAAGTAATCAACCTGTGCCACCCATAATAGTGAATGATGCCATATCCATTTTAAGCATTGCATATTACAAACTCATATGATATTGTTTTGAAGTAGTGTGGGTAAAAATAAACAAACCTAATAAAATTTTTACACAAAGTGCCTTTTCACTTTACAGAATATCAAAGCTTCTGTTTGAAATGTACTATCTGAATGTTAAAACATAAATAACTCAGTCAGTCAGCAACTATTCTGAAATGCACAAGCTTCATCTTTCACTTACATAAAACTGAGTTATAGATTTTAGAGTATATAAGATCTTTATAGAGAAGTCATTTCTTAACACTTTCTCTCAGAAACTGTAATAAGGCCATTCATACTGTAGTTTCCATTAGTTGTCAATAAGTGACATTATTGCAAACACTACTAATGACTAAATGTTCATTAGGTGACAATTTAAGACAAGACACTTTAGAAAATATTTTTTTATTAAATAACAGAATGAATATGAATGAATACTATTTGCCAAATTCTTGTCATACTAGTTTACTGTAACATCCATGTAATATAATGGTGAAGGATATGACCTCTGACACCAGTTTGCTTAGATTTGTATCATAACTTAATTTTCTCATCCTTAAAATAGGAATAATACCTACCTTGTAGAATTGTTTTAGGATCAAATATAGTGCATTCGCTTCCAGTAGTCATGTATGGATGTGAGAGTTGGACTATAAAGAAAGCTGAATGAATGAATGAAGTCGCTCAGTCGTGTCCGACTCTTTGCGACCCCGTGGACTGTAGCCTATCAGGCTCCTCTGTCCATGGGATTTTCCAGGCAACAGTACTGGAGTGGATTGCCATTTCCTTCTCCAGTGGATCTTCCCAACCCAGGGATCGAACCTGGGTCTCCTGCATTGTAGACAGATGCTTTACCGTCTGAGCCACCAGGGAAGTAAAGAAAGCTGAGTGCCGAAGAATTGATGCTTTTGAACTTTGGTGTTGGAGAAGACTCTTGAGAGTCCTTTGGAGAGCAAGGAGATCAAACTAGTCAGTACTAAAGAAATCAACCCTGAATATTCATTGGAAGGACTGATGCTGAAGCTGAAACTCCAATAACGTTGGCCACCTGATTCAAAGAACTGACTCATTGGAAAAGACCCTGATGCTGGGAAAGATTGAAGGCAGGAGGAGAAGGGGATGACAGAGGATGAGATGGTTGGATGGCATCACCTACTCGATGGACATGAGTTTGAGCAAGCTCCGGGTGTTGGTGATGGACAGGGAGGCCTGTCATGCTGCAGTCAATGGGGTTGCAAAGAGTCAGACACAGCTGAGCAACTGAACTGAACTGATAGCACATTCAGAATGGTATCTGTCTCAAAACAAGTGCTTAGTAAATGTTCTTTGTAATTGTTGTAAAAAAGAAAAATCAATTGAGGTAAGATATTGAAGTCTGTAGTATCTAGTCACATGGCTAACTAGCTCAGCTTAAAAGAAATGTCCTCTTAATAGTTCTTGAACTGAAAAAAAAAAAATGGCATAGCTTGTTATACATAGAAATCTTTTAACTGTCAGAGTCTTTGTGTCCTAGGCCCCCATGGCCCTGGGCCAACCACTTAAAGTCTCAGTATTTTGAAAGCTCTTTTCCTCCAGCTTTCTCTCAAAATCTTGTCACCTTATTAAAGCTAAAATATTTCGTTCAGCTTCGCAAGCCAAATCTAGAGAGCAGTTTATGGGTTACAGCTATAAAACTTTTTCAGCTTTTGATCTTTTCTAGTTATTTCTCTTTCAATATTGCTATAATATTTGGAACACATATTCTTTAGAAATAGATACATTCAGGTTTAAAATCCCCACTCCACTATCACGGATAAGTTGTGTGACCTTGGATAAATTATCTAACCTCTAAGAATGAGTTTACTCTCTATAAAATGGAAGTATAATGTCTATCTCATGGAATTCTAGTGAGGAATAAATCAGCAAAAAATACCTGTAAAGTATGGTGATGCATTGCCTAGTAGTAAGTAAAGACTTGTTTATATTGTTTGTTATTATTGTATGTGTTGTTACTGTTATATTATTTTTGAACAATTTCTAAGTAGAGTTGTCTTCCTTTTCTGTATATCAAATAATAGCAGAATCATGCCATCCATATAAAGTAACAATGTCTTTTCTTAGAGAATTTCCTAAGGTCTTTGTTTTTTTCCTTTTAGGTCTTACTGCCCTCTTACACAAGGCCAAGGAAATCTGCTACCAAATTTTCTAATCTATATTATGATTTGAAAATAGATGAAATAGGTCACATTCATATTAAAATGTGGCATTATGAAATGACTAGGCAAAAAAATCCTGATTTAAACAATATTTATTTAAAAATACTTGATATCCTTAAGTGATTTTGGTTTTCTCAATTCATTTACCCCTTAATACTTAAAATAAAGGATGCATTACAATAACTCTATTGCTCTAGCAATTTAGAGTTTAGCCAATTTCTTTTAATTGTCTTTTCTGACTTGTATGATTATTTTTCTTTGATAGATATTATAAAAGAGACTTAGAGTGTTTATTTATTTGAATGTTGGCACAAAAAAACAGCAAAGGAAAGCAACAACTTGAATCCATCTTTTCTCATTCCAAACTCAGTGCTATACTGTCTTCTATTCTTCCTTGGGCTAAAACATGTAGAATATAGTTCATCTTATCCCTTCATTCTTTCTGGAGCCATTTATTGATGAATTATTGCTCACTATACACCTAGTTTTGGTTTCCAGTTGCCTTCTTCATGTTATCCCTGCCTTTTCCAGGACATATTCCATTTTCAAAGTTAGCCAGAGACTGAGAATCCAAAATTCCTCTGTAATAGTGTATGAGTTCAGTTCAGTCGCTCATTCATGTCCAACTCTTTGCAACCCCATGAACCACAGCACGCCAGGCCTCCCTGTCCATCACCAACTCCTGGAGTCCGTCCAAACCCATGTCCATTGTGTCGGTGATGCCATCCGACCATCTCATCCTCTGTCGTCCCCTTCTCCTTTTGCCCTCAATCTCTCCCAGCATCAGGGTCTTTTCCAGTGAGTCAGCTCTTCGCATCAGGCGGCCAAAGTATTGGAGTTTCAGCTTCAACATCATTCCTTCCAATGAACTCTCAGGACTGATCTCCTTTAGGATGGACTGGTTGGATCTCCTTGCAGTCCAAGGGACTCTCAAGAGTCTTCTCCAACACCACAGTTCAAAAGCATCAATTCTTCGGTGCTCAGCTTTCTTTATAGTCCAACTCTCACATCCATATATGACCACTGGAAAAACCATAGCTTTGACTAGACGGACCTTTGTTGACAAAGTAATGTCTCTGCTTTTGAATATGCTGTCTAGGTTGGTCATAACTTTCCTTCCAAGGAGTAAGCATCTTTTATTTAATTTCGTGGCTGCCGTCCACCATCTGCAGTGATTTTGGAGCCCAGAAAAATAAAGTCAGCCACTGTTTCCCCATCTATTTGCCATGAAGTGATGGGACCGGATGCTATGATCTTAGTTTTCTGAATGTTGAGCTTTAAGCCAACTTTTTCACTCTCCTCTTTCACTTTCATCAAGAGGCTCTTTAGTTTTTCTTCCCTTTCTGCCGTAATAGTGTATGAAAGTGAAAAGTGAAAGTGAAGTCCCTCAATCATGTCCTACTCTTTTCGACCCCATGGACTGTAGCCTACCAGGCTCCGCCACCCATGAGATTCTCTAGGAAAGAATACTGGAGTGGGTTACCGTTTCC
Source organism: Capra hircus (assembly GCF_001704415.2). Classification (NCBI taxonomy): domain Eukaryota; kingdom Metazoa; phylum Chordata; class Mammalia; order Artiodactyla; family Bovidae; genus Capra; species Capra hircus. The sequence goes on from NC_030812.1 coordinate 14,746,760, forward strand.
TTCTCCAGGGGATCTTCCAGACCCAGGGATCAAACCTGGGTCTCCTGCATTGGAGGCATACACTTTAACCTCTGAGGCACCAGGAAAGCCAACCCCAAATCAGCTTCTTCTCTGAACATGTCTAAGTGAGTGAGAGAAGTCACTCAGTCGTGTCCAGTTCTTTGCGACCCCATGGACTGTAGCCGATCAGTCTCCTCCGTCCATGGAATTTTCCAGGCAAGAGTTCTGGAGTGGATTGCCATTTCCTTCTCCAGAGGATCTTCCCGACCCAGGAATTGAACCTGGGTCTCCCGCATTGCAGGCAGACGCTTTTTTACCGTCTGAGCCACCAGGGAAGATAGGAACATGTCTAAACTCTCATGAAATGTAAGCCCTTATAATATGGTACTGAATTTACTGAATATGGAAACAACTATTTTTCAAAAGTAAAGTTGCTAATGTTGTTGAAATGAAGAAGGCTTCTTGGAGGCAGTATACTTGATCTGTACCTAGACTGACATTTGGGATTTAACTAAGGGGGGATAAAGTGGAAATAAACCCAACTAAACAAGGGCATAAGGTAAAATGTGAATATATATTTGTGAAACACTGAGAAGCTTGTCTGGACCAGAGGTTCCACATACTGAAGTGATGTTACATAAAGTTGCATTAAAAATGAAGCCTAGTTTCAAAATAAGTTTGAAAATATAGTAGAGGAGTTGGGCTTTTCTAGTGCTAATGAGAAACTAACAAATATTTCTGAAAATACCTTGTTGTTTTAGAAAGCCTAAAATCAGTTGAAGAAAGACATTCTGAGTCAATCCTAACATTTTACGATGCCTCCAGTATATTGACAAAATAATTTTACAGCTCTTATCAAAACAGATTAATCTGACTATCAAAAGTACAAAGTGAAATACATGGTTTACTAGATGCTAGTACCCAATAGTATATGGGGATTGAAAGGGTAAAAGTGGTAGCTAAAATAAAAAATTTCAAAAATGACCATTAGCATTTATTTCATATTTACTAAGTTCATTCCATTAACATAATTTAAAGTTTGTAAGCCAAGAATTATTAGCATGTTATATATTCACATATGTCTGTGCATATTTATGTACATATATGGTATCTACTTTGTACATAACTATAGTATATACATATAACATGCATTTTTAATCCCTCAGTGAGTAAATTTAAGATGTAAATAGTATTGCATATATCTGTGGGTCATTATATAAACCTCATCATGGGTACATGCCAAAGAATTGATGCCTTTGAATTGTGGTCTCAAGAGTCTTCTTGAGAGTCCCTTGGACTGCAAGGAGATTAAACCAGCCAATCCTAAAGGAAATAAATCCTGAGTATTCTTTGGAAGGGCTGATGCTGAAGCTGAACTCCAATACTTTGGCCACCTGATGTGAAGAACCAACTCATGAGAAAAGATCCTGATGCTGGGAAAGATTGAGGGCAAGAGGAAAAGGGGACGACAGAGGATGAGATGGTTGGATGGCATCACCAACTCAATGGACATGAGTTTGAGCAAACTCCAGGAAATAGTGAAGGACAGGGAAGCCTGGTGTCCTGCAGTCCATGAGGGTCACAAGAGTTGGATACGACTTAGCAAATGAACAGCAACATCGTGAGTGCAAGCAGTTGCATGCCTGCAATAAGTAAAGCATGGTACAGAATCATTAAGCAAGTACAAAGATGAAGAGGTCCAAGACTTAGAATAGCCAACACAGTGTTGAAGGAGAAGAACAAAGTTGGAAGACCAAGACATCCATGGGAAAAGCAAATTAAAATGAGATACCACTGTACACCTGTTATCAACAGAATAGCCAACATCCAGAACACTGACAAAACCAACTGCCAGCAAAAATGTGTAGCCACAGGATCTCTCATTCATTGCTGGTGGAAATGCAAAATGGTACAACCACTTAGTAAGACAGTTTGACACTTTCTTACAAAAGTAAGCATACCCTTACCATACGATCCAGCAGTCATGCTCCTTGGTATTTATTCAAAGAAGCTGAAAACTTACAACCACACAAAAGCCTGCACATGGATGTTTATGGCAACATTATTCATAATTGCCAAAATTTGGAAGCAACCAAGATGTCCTTTAGTGGGTGAATGGCTAAATAAACTGTGGTACATCCAAATATTGCTCAGTGATTAAAAAAAAGAAACGAGCTACTAGGCCTTGAAAAGACGTGATGGAAACTTAAATGCATATTAATAAGTGGAAAAAAGTCTGAAAAGACTACATACTGTATGATTTCAACTATGTAATTTAAAACGGTAAAATTATGGAAATGGTAAAATCATCAAAGGTAGAAGAGAGTTGGATGGAAGATGAATAGGTTGAGCACAGGGGATTTTTAGAGCAGTGGAAATAATCTCTATGATACCATTTGCATACTGCCATTCATACATTTTTCCAGACCTACAGAATGTACAAAACCCAAACCTGAGAGTGAACTATAATGTAAGCTATGTACTTTGGGTGATTATATTTTGACAATTTAATTTATTCATTTGTAACAGATATCTTACTGGTGGGGTCGTTGAGAATGAAGGAGACTATGCGACTTCACTTTCACTTTTCACTTTCATTCATTGGAGAAGGAAATGGCAACCCACTCCAGGGTTCTTGCCTGGAGAATCCCAGGGATGAGGGAGCCTGGTGGGCTGCTGTCTGTGGGGTCGCACAGAGTCGGACACGACTGAAGCGACTTAGCAGCAGCAGCAGCAGCAGCAGCATGCATATGTGGGACAAAAAATATATAGAAAATCTGTGTGCCCTCCTCTCAATTTTCCTGTGAACAGAAATTACTTTTAAAAAAAAATAGTCCTAATAAAAAGTGAATGGGGAACAGAAAAGGAGAACAAAGAGAAGCTCAGAAGGCTGCTCCTCACCACCTATTGCCTGAGATTTACTTCAAAACAGGTGGGATTTAGCTTTTAATTTTATAAATAAATTGCCCAGAGCTAAGGAGGTGAAAAGTTGTAGAGCTGAGACTCAAATTTGGGTCTTGTGATTCCTAGTGTAAGGATATCAATTGCTTCCCATCCAGCTTCTCGGCATCATAAATGTTTTGCTTCTATCTCTCTCAAGGTACAGATGGAACATAAAAGACAATATCATAGATTATAATTTATCTTTTGAAAAGTATGAAGATGAATTGTATATGATTAGCACATAGAAAGCACTTCAGAGAACAAAGGAATTTACCAACCATTGTTGCTTTTCTCCTATTACCGTATATTCATATAACCTTAAATGGATATTGTCTTCTCCAGAACAAGGGAAACCATTTCCATTAACATTTTATGGCCTTCTCCCTAAATTGTTGTTGCTGTTCTTTAGTCACTCAGTCATGCCCAGCTCTTTGAACCCCATGGCCTACAGCATACCAGGCTTCCCTGTCCTCTACTATCTCCCAGAGTTTGTTCAGACTCATGGACATTGAGTTGATGATGTTATCCAACCATCTCATCCTCTTGCCACTCCCTTCTTCTCCTGCCTTCAATCTTTCTCAGCACCAAGGTATTTTCCAGTGAGTTGGCACTTCACATCAGGTGGCCAGAGTATTGGAGCTTCAGCTTTAGCATCAGTCCTTCCAATGAATATTCAAGGTTGGTTTTCTTTAGTATTGACTGATTTGATCTCCTTCCTGTCCAAGGGACTCTCCCAAGAGTTTTCTCCAGAACCACAGTTTGAAAGCATCCATTCTTCAGTGCTCAGCCTTCTTTATGGTCCAACTTCCACATCTCTGCATGACTACTGGAAAAAAACATAGTTTTGCCTATAAAGACCTTTGTCAACAACGTGATGTCTCTGCTTTTTAATATACTTTCTAAGTTTGTCATAGGTTTCCTTCCAAGGAGCAAGCATCTTTTAATTTCATGACTGCAGTCACCATCTGCAGTGATTTTGGAGCCCAAGACAATAAAATCTGTCACTGCTTCCATCGTTTTTCCATCTATTTGCCAGGAATAAATGAGAGCGGATGCCATGATCTTAGTTTTTGAATGTTGAGTTTCAAGGCCAGCTTTTCACACTCTTTCACCCTCGTCAAGAGGCTTTTTAGTTCCTTTTAACTTTCAGCTATTAGAGTGGTATTATCTACATATCTATGGCTGTTAATATTTCTCTCAGCAATCTTGACTCCAGCTTGTGATTCATCCAGTTCAGCTTTTTGTGTGATGGATTCTACATATAAGTTAAATTAACAGGGTGACAATATACAGCCTTGACATACTTCTTTCCCAATTTGGAACCAGTCCATTGTTGAATGTCCAGTTCTAACTATTACTTAGAAATCACTGAAGATGATGACTGTGGCCATCATATTAAAAGATGCTGGTTCCTTGGAAGAAAAGCTATGACCAACCTAGACAGCATATTAAAAAGCAGAGACATTACTTTGCCAACAAAAGTCCATCTAGTCAAAGCTATGGTTTTTCCAGTAGTCATGTGTGGATGTGAGAGTTGGACTATATAGAAAGCTGAGCGCTGAAAAATTGATGCTTTTGAACTGTGGTGTTGGAGAAGACTCCTGAGAGTCCCTTAGACAGCAAGGAGATCAAACCAGTCTATCCTAAAGGAAATCAGTCCTGAATATACATTGGAAGGACTGATGCTGAAGCTGAAACTCCAATACTTTGGCCATCTGATGTGACGAACTGACTCATTGGAAAAGATCCTGATGCTGGGAAAGAATGAAGGCAGGAGGAGAAGGGGATGACAGAGGATGAGATGGTTGGATGGCATCACCGACTTGATGGACCTGAGATTGAACAAGCCCCGGGAGTTGGTGATGTACAGGGAGGCCTGCTGTGCTGCATTCCATGGGGTTGCAAAGAGTCGGATACGACTGAGTGACTGAATTGTTGCTTCTTGACCTGCATACAGGTTTCTCAGGAGACAGGTAAGGTGATCTAATATTCCCATCTCTTTAAGAATTTTCCACAATTTGTTGTGATCCACACAGTCGAAGGTTTTAGCATAGTCAATGAAGCAGAAGTAGATGTTTTTCTGGAATTCTCTTGCTTTTGCTTTCTTCTATGATCCAGCAGATGTTGGCAATCTGATCTCTGGTTCCTCTGCCTTTTCTAAACCCAGCTTGAAAGTCTGGAAGTTCTTGGTTCACGTGCTGCTGAAGACTAGCTTGAAGGATTTTGAGCATTACCTTGCTAGCATATGAAATAAGTGCAGTTGTCTGGTAGTTTGAACATTTTCGGCATTGCCCTTCTTTGAGACTGGAATGAAAACTGACCTTTTCCTGTCCTGTGGCCACTGCTGAGTTTCCAAATTTGCTGGCATATTGAGTGCAACACTTTAACGTCATAATCTTTTACAATATGAAATAACTCAGCTGGAATTTCATCACCTCCACTAACTTTGGTCATAGTGATGCTTCCTAAGGCCCACTTGACTTCACACTCCAAGATGTCTGGCTCTATGTGAGTGACCACACCATCGTTTTCCAGGTCCTTAAGTTCTTTTTGTACAGTTCTATGTATTCTTGCTACCTCTTAATCTCTTCTGCTTCTATTAGATCTTTACCATATTTTTCCTTTTCTCCCTTGCCTTTTGCTTCTCTTCTCTCAACTCTTTGTAAAGTCTCCTTAGACAACTACTTCACCTTCTTGCATTTCTTTTTCTTTGGGATGGTTTTGGTCACCACCTCCTGTATAGTGTCATAAACCTCTGTCCATATTTTTCAGGCACTCTGTCTAGCAGATCTAATCACTTGAATCTATTCATCACCTCCACTGTATAATTAATCATAAGGGATTTTATTTAGTTCATACCTGAATGGCCTAGTGATTTTCCCCATTTTCTTCAACTTAAGTCTGAATCTTTAAATAAGGAGTTCTTAATGAGCCACAGTCAGCTCCAGGTTTTATTTTTGCTGACTGTACAGAGCTTCTCCATTTTTTACATATATATATATAAACATATATACAAATATGTGTTATATATTAGGCATGAGTCTATAATAGAGATGATATCCAATTCAATTAAATATCAAAATTATAACCTTTCTAGAAGTTAACTTCTGTACCTTATAATTATATATAATATAGAAAATATTACAAATATTTTTAAAAGTACAGCTTAAATTTCTTTTCAAAAATCAAAAATTAAAAGTTTTATTATTTTGGTATTTCAAAATTATTTGGGTATTTTAAAAACATAATTAATATATCTCATGTGAAGGAGCTTTGGTTTTTCTCTCTGAGAGTATTAATAATGAATTCTATCCAATGGAAAGATTTGTTAATGAATTGCAGTGTTAATTTTTAATGTGGCTGACCCACATCAGCCATCTCTCTCTACTTCCGCAGTAAGGAAACTTGATTGGGTGAATATAGTTGTAAATATAAATGACTTTATTTTATGAATATAATACTGGTCACTGGTGCTTCACTGGTGAACTCACCTTTGTCATCTTGCTGGTCTCCAACCCTTCTGCCACCCTACTCCTAACCTGTATTTCCTTTGAAATTTCCCTTTTCAAGGATCCACAATCTCTAACTAGCATTTTGACCCTTTTGGCAGCTCTGCTACTTCCAACTGATTCCCTGCATTCCATAACTTAAATTTACAAATCAATTATTTCCTCATTGGAAGCTTAGACATGTTTTACCTTTAACTTAATTTTCTGTCACATAGAGTGGTCAAAAGATGAGTGAGAGTTCTGTTTAATTATGCCCCTGCGCTTGCTGCGTTGCTTCAGTCATGTCCAATTCTGTGTGATCCCGTGGACTGTAGCCCACCAGGCGCCTCTGTCCATGGGGATTCTCCAGGCAAGAATCTGGAGTAGGTTGCCATGCCCTCCTTTAAGGGATCTTCCCAACCTATAGATCAAACCCATGCCTTTTATGTCTCCTGCATTGGCAGATGGGTTCTTTACCACTAGCGCCACCTGGGAAGCCCCATTTATGTCCCTACTTGCATATTTTTCAGTATAGACTGAAATATATATATAATAAAGAAATTGAGTTTTGGTTCAACTGTCCGCTAAATAGTATATTGATCTTACTTGTATCTAGCCTTTATAAAAACTTTAGATAGTTATGTAATTCTAATGCATTTTCCTCAGATATTTTATTTATTTATTTATTGGTTGCACTCGGTCTTTAATGCTTTGTTGCTTCCTGGGCTTTCTTTGCTTGTGGTAAACAGGGACCACTCTTCATTGCAATGTGAAGGTTTCTCATTGCAGTGGCCTGTCTGATTCCAGAACACAAGCTCTACGTGTGCAGGCTCAGTAGCTGTGGCCCACGGGGCTTTAGTTGCTCCTTGGCATGTGGAATCTTCCCGGACCAGGAATCGAACCCGTGTTCCCCGGATTGGCAGGCAGATTCCATCAACTGTACAATGAGGGAAGTCCTTCTTCAGATATTTTCTTAAAGGAAAAAATATGTAGTCTCCAGTATTCCATTAATGTTTTATTACTATATGTGCTCATGTAATTCAGTCAAAATCTTTGAAATATGGGAGTATTCTTTGCACAGCTTCAGCAATTCTGGTAGTACCTAGAAGATCTTGATGGGTAAACAGAAAAGCAGTGACGTAACTGAAGGATAAAATTGCCTGAAAAAAAATATTTTAGTAAAGTAATTCTTAAATTAAAAAATCATGTTAAGGGTTATCATATCATATATAGATACGAGTATATAGATGGGCTCCCCAGGCAAATCAGCCAGTAAAGAATCTGCCTACAATGCAGAAGACCCTGGTTTGATTCCTTGGTCAGGAAGATCCCTGGAGAAGGGATAGCTACTCACTCCAGTATACATGGGCTTCCCTGGTGGCTCAGATGGTAAAGAATCTGCTTGTAATGCAGGAGTCCTAGGTTCAGTCCCTGGGTGGGGAAGATCTCCTGGAGAAGGGCATGGCAACCCACTCCAGGATTCTTACCTGGAGAATCCCCATGGACAGAGGAGCCTGGTGGGCTATAGTTCATGGGGTCTCAAAGAGTCAGACATGACTGAGCAACTAAGCACTGCACAGCACACAATTTAGATATATGGATACAGATTTAGAAATGTCTTTCTCTTGTGTTTCCTCAACTTACATAAATTAAGGATGATATTGTTTTCTAATGGACAGTTTTTTCCATTGGAAGCAATGCAAAAAAAGATATTCATCTCACATTTGCTGCCTAATGATTTTCTTTATGGTACTATGATATTAAAGGTATTCTTTATTTCTTAAAATTAAAAATGATAGTCTTCTTTTTGATAAACTTAGTCATATAAAGTCAAGTTTCAAATATGTTACTGTCACTTACTTTTGGGCAAAAATTTTAACTTCATTGCCTCAGTTTCCTGATCTTTAAAACGAGGGTGATAATGTATTGTGCACAGCTCTATTGTAGATTAAATGAGATGGTGAATATAAAGTGCCATGCCAGGGCCTGGAACATAAGGAACTCCTAGATCCCTGCTACTCCTTCAAGATATGACATTTTCAGGTCATGTGTAAACTAATATTGGCAGAATTAAAGATAAAAGTGTGATGAGAAAATGCGGGCAATGGCACATACTAGTCTTTTAATAGACTTGATAGCAAAAAGTCGAGTGATTTTGTACAGTGCAAACTTTTGTTGATAAATGCGCAACAAAGAAATTGTTTAAAATATGCACTCTAGTAATACTTTTAATTAACTGGCATAGTTGTAAATGATGGCATTCAGTCTACAAATTCTTCTGATAAAATAATTCCACAATACCATTGTCTATGGCAACTGTTGTAAAATTCATTGTAGAGGTAAAAACTAACTCTCAAACTTCTTAATTAAAATATTCAAACTTTAATCCTGACATTGATGTTATATTTTTTCCACAGATAAAAATTAGGTAAATAAGATTTGTATAAACAACTGTGGCCAAGTTAAACCTTTTTCTTCTATGTATAATAAAATCTGGCTTTGTTTATCCTCTTGTTTCTTATCTGAAAGGTTTGATTTAAAGAAACATGTCAATAAAGAAGCTTAGAGCTATATCATAGAATTATTATTTTTAAAAAAGTTTGTTCAGCAAAAGCTGGTCTCTAACAATATACAAATTTTATTTTAAGGCTTTTATTTTATTATTGCTTAAACCATTAACTCTGATTTTTCTGGATCTCAAATTTTTTTGGCAGGACCTTTACGAACACAGATTTGTTAGATCTTAATATTGTGTCCCTGAATAAACAAACACGTTAACATTAACACTTCAACCCTAAAAATATTCCCGTAACCAGATCTGGATAGTCAAAATTAATTACTATTATACCACGCTCATGTTTACATGGTTGCTGGAAACATCTAATAGACATATATTAAAAGTCTAGCACCGAGTAGGCACATAATAAATAGCTATTGATTTAATGTCCTTTAACAGCCCGATACAGCCTGTTTCCAGAATCTGAGACAGTCTAATGAAACAGTCAACAATGATTCCAGACATAGTTAAATATAACAGTTATTAGTAACCACAGAATAATATTTACAGATCTAAAACAGTGGTTTCACCAGCAGTTGATATTATCCAGAGGAAGACAAATTTCAACTGTACTTTTGTGAGAGAGCTCGTTATACATATGTCAACTACATTTATTCTTTGTAATAAAAAAACAACTTACACACATTTTAACATTTTTGAGGACAGGATCTATGTATGCTCTATTGATAATATATTAAAGCATCATGTTTCTAACTGTAGTATTTTAGTTTTTACCCCTTTCCCTCATAAATAAACTGACTCCTTTTTTATTTTGGTTATTGTTGTCACTTTCAAACTGATTTCTTACACTAGCTTAATGTGCAAAAATAAATGGGTATGGTCAAATGTGAAATGCATTTGTCAAATGAATGAAACTAAGTGCAATAATATAATAAATCCTCAGGCGAGTCATGTTTATTGTTGCCAAATGTCTCCCTGCTAAGAACTAATAAGCATGAAAAGGGATAATGAAAGTTTCCATGAAAGTTTTTGGGAAACCTATTCACAAGTCTTCACTATCTGGGAATGTGGAAATACATATTTGTTTTATACAAGTTCCATATGAGGATTGTAAAGATGAAATTATGAGAATAGAATGAAATGGAAAGCAACTGTGGAATGATGGTTACTAATATTACTTGGCACATGGAAGTGTATTGACAGGGGAGCTTCATTGAAAGGCAGAATAGAACAGTGCCTGCTACATAATAGGCACTAAATAAATACATATTGAATGAATGTGAAAATAAAAGGAAGAGTTTGAGCTCAAGCTTTCAAAGACTCCAAGTGATCTTGAAAATCTAATTTAGGTTTTAAATATTTAAATGCCAAAGGATAACTGTGCAGTGATAAAACACTTGGGAATTGACTTAAAATGCATATTTTTTTGCTAAATGTTTACTTTTGGCAAAATTAATTAACATGGGGAAAAGAGGGCTAAGACAAAGAACTGGGTTGTTTCAAAAGAATATGCATATCACTTAAGTGTAAAAAATACTCTCAATTATTAGCATAATTCATGCCATTACTCTTTAAATACAAATACTTAAGAACACTTAGTTATAAGTATGATAAACAGAGTAGTGCAAAGAATATTTTTAGAATGATTAGAGAATCTAGGAACAGACTTTTTCTGAATTGATGAGAATAATGGACCTATGACCTGATTTTTAAACCAACTGTATATAGAAGGAAACAGATGCCTAGATAATTTATAGATTGTTAAATTTCATTCTTAATTCCTTATTGAGTTATACTTTCTATTACCTAGTCAATTTATTAGTAGGAGTCAAATACTCAATAAGCATCTAGTAGTTTGGTGGGAGGCCAGAAACACCAGGAAAGAAGAGTTATTTAATGGTCACACGACAGAAAGCTAATCTAATTATGAAAAAAAAAATCATAAAACCTGTTTAGATTTTATAACCAAAAATCACTAAATCACTAAAAAAAAAAAAATTCCCACAGGAAAAAAAATGAGAACAACATTAAACAATGTAAGTACAAGAAACAGAATTTAAAGAAACTAGATAGTATTTTTAGCACCATATTCTAGTCATCCTTGTCTAGGCAAACACATCTCTAAGAAGAAATCAACACAACAGTGTGTTAAAAATAATAAAACCCAGAAACAATGCATACTATAGGGAGGCCTCAAAGATTCTAGATCAGATATGAATGGTAGCTATTATAAAAGATCAAGAAATGTGCCAAATACAAAAGTAAAAATCTATGCTGTATATCAGGATACCCCACCCTCTATGATATGTATTAGATTTTATGCACATTAGGAATTGCCTTTTCAAAATAAATGTACATAGACAAAGCAAATTATATGTGTCATGTTGATTTAAAAAGAAACATCAGGCATCATGATTTTTAGCAACAATAACAAATACTGTGGGTAACCTATGGCTATCAAAGATACCAAACATAACTGGTTTTCTTTTTTATATGTCTCTTAAATATTGGGTAAGAAGGATAACTGTAAATGTCATTGTTCAGTTGGGATTTCAAGAAACAGGAAAATGTTATCAGTATTTTTATGTTATAGAGAAAACTTTTATTCACTGAAAAACCTTGAAAACAATTTCAAAACAAACAAAATCACCATGTTATACGAAGGCAATCTAAATATGATGTAAACAACCCCTTTATTTGTTTTATTTTCATTCTTAATGTTAGACTTTAAACTATCTGTAAATGATCATTACAACTCAAGGTTTGGCATAGCAATAGTCTTTAAAAGCAACTGTTACTTGAACACTGTAATATCTACCTCAACCTCAAACTTACCCAGTGTAACTCACTCACAGCACTTAAATTGATGTAAATGCTTTGCTGCAAAAAATTTGTTCTGGTCACTTTCATTAAAATGTTGAATTTTTTTTTTTCCTTCATGCTTATTCTGCTGTTTCTGCTGTTAAGCAGTACAATATGAGAAGGACTTTGAAATGATTTTTATGTCCAGACACATAGGGTTTCAACGAAAATCCAATGACGTATTACTATACATCATGAAATTTCTACTTTAACTTGTTTAAGGAAGTTTTTCTTATACATACCAGGAGCGTCATTCAAAGCATTTTACATATTAAATTACTTATCAAAACACAGCGTATATAGACCTTGACATTTGTTAAAGAACCAAGGATTTAACCCAAAAAAATTTTTAAAGGACCAGAACAAATCTTTAGCAGAACACAGATTATGTGGCAAAGAAGCGACCTACTGGAAGATAGATCGTACTTATCAAGGCATACTTTCAGCATATATGTAAGAGACTGGTTGGTTGATTTGTATGGTCACCTGCAAATATGCAGTAGACTGTTGTCAAAAAAAAGGTAAAATTTGTAACAATAATGTGCAGAAAAGAGGAAAAGTGGCAAAGATCCTTTAGTTATAATTTTTTTTATTCCAGAAACCCATAAGTAGTCTAGTTCTAATATCCATTTTTTTGAGGTAAAATCTCTCACTATTGTATTTTCATGTGAGTATGTAATTTCAGAATGATTATACATTGACTTATTAAATTGCTTCTTTATTTTCTTTTTTCATTTCTAGAGTAATCATAGGACAAAGTAATAGCTTTACAATGAATGCCAGTATTTGGTTCCTTCGTAGATGTCTTGCTTTACTCCTCAATTTATTTCTGTATTTCTGGTGGGTCAAGAATTTATATGATAACAAAGGCTCTCACTAAATGCAATGAGAGAATAAGCTATATTGATTACTGCTCAAATTGCTTATTTACACATAGCAAAATAATGAAATGCAAGCTTAATCACATCTAAAATATTAAATATATATATATTCACATAAGTGTTTATGTAATTTTAAAGACTAATTTCCTATAGAATTTTCATTCCATCCCATTTGAAGAAAATGTACTTCAAAATTGTTATGAATCTATTTTGTAATATCACACAATATGTTTTTAAATTATAATTATTGCTGAAGGAATTATACTAAACAATGAAAAATTACAAGCTGCCTTTTAAATATAGGGCTACACTGTAGACAAGTACAAAAGGCTTGAAAATTCATCAATAGCTTCAAAATACTGAAGACAGCAACACTATTAGGAAAAAAATGTACCATACATAAACTTGTAGTCAATAGAAAAATTTTTTAGGATTCAGAAACTGTTCAGAATCAGGATTTGGTCTACAGGAAAGCTATATTGTAATGCAATTCATTTTATTTAATTTTGAAATAGTTATTTTAGAAATACATGAAATTATTTTTAAATATTTCAATACTTTATAAAGAAAGTGCCACCATTCTTACACATTATCTGCCATACTGGATGAAAAGCTTATGTTAAGAATAAAGGCATTAAATAATACATCTATATACTATTAAGATACTTTCATGAAAAATATTTAACCAATAATTAACTATGTTATCAAATTGTATTTTAAAATATATACTTATTTCTGCTTATTAGCTTGAATAATATTGGCAAGGAACTTTATTTAGCTTTCTCTATTGGAATAAAACATTTGTGGTAAGCCATTTGTGGAAATATGCTTACCCTTTTATCAAGCTCGATTTTTTATCTTAAATAAATATACCTGAATTCTAAATATGTCCCATTTCTCAATCCTGCATGCTACACCTTCCATCAAGCCCAAGCATTCTCCCTTACTGATGTGTTCTCATAATAGATACTTGTTATCCAACAAATAGTTTATTCATCAAAGAATTTTTACTGCTAGGGCAAGTCATTTACTGTTACTATTATTGTTGCTGTTTTAAATAAACCAAAGTGGACGTTCCATTTAAAATATATATACATGTATTTCCAATTTGGAGCTAGTACATAGAGGACAAGCTTTGAGGATGCATTCTTAATTTTTTAGGTCACTATTTTATCATTAGGAAATTCTTGCTTTTGTGCAGCAGTAACATTCTGTTGCTTGAAAGAGTTCTTGCAGCTTCACAAAGGATACTGACTAACTTACCAGGGGTAGTTTAACACAGGCTAAATCTGGCCGGCACATAGAAACCGACTTCACTTGGCATTTCTCCTTTGTCTCTCTGCTGAGATTGTCCTCACAAGTGGCAGCTGTGAAGGCCTCTTAAATTGCACTCCATTCTAACTCCATCACAGACTTCTGCCTATAGGCAAAAGTTTCAGCCTTTCCATTTCTAGAATATCGTTTCCTAAGACAAGAGCTTTTAACTTTTTTTCCCTTGCCTTTTAGTAAGATTTTCTTTGTGGACTAATAAAATTTGCTCCTTTTACAGAGGCTCATTTAACACTTTTGAATTTATTTTCCTAGTCACAATTCTAAGATTAAAAATAAAAAGGCAATATTCTGTTTTTAAAAAGCTCTTAAGTATAAGGTGGACTTTTACAATCAGTTTTACCCCTCATGTTGTACCAAATCTGAAATCACAGGCCAAATTCCACAAATGGTCTAATATTTTCAAATTTTTCTGTTTGGACATATACTTTAAAATATTTTAAAATTAAGTTGGAGAAGTATTAATATTGAAAAAAATTGGTATATTTCCCTCTAAACTTATTTAAAGACAAAAGCATCGTAATGAAGAAGAATCACGTGGTTTGAACCTTTGCCTCAAACCAGGACTGAGGGAGCTCTGGAATGCCTCACTCGGCTGCGTCTCAAGCTGTTCCCCCCAAGACAGCCCTGTGCACTTGTTTAATCCTCGGGAGACGTGAAGCAGACGATCATAATTCTTTACTAGTATTCTTGATAGGGTATCTCAGGTTCTTGCTGAGTAACATATTTCTAAAATGCTATCCCATTCTTACAACGACTATGTGCTTTGCACCTCTCACAATTTCTGTTACTTTTCTCTGGGTAAGTTCTAACTTGTTGAGTGTAAATCGTCATTTTTTCCACTTTTATAGCACCTGTTTATAAAGCATTCCCCCAGGTCTAACCACCTTCACAGTATACTCAGGAAGTTCATCTTCACAACAGCCCTGTAATGCATACTCATTCCCTCATTTATAAAACCAAGACTCAGAAAGGCTGTGACCTGTCCAGTCATAAAGCTGTGTTTTATGCAAGCAGACTAGAACCCATGAATATCTTTAGAGTCTACATCTAATATACTTTCCCCCAAAATTTGCCAAGCATTATTTTTTTCTGAAAACGTTCTTAATTCAATAGGACCACTTCTAAAACTAATTTTAATGTACTCATTATTTACAAAATATGAAGTTATAAAAATTTAAATTATGAAAACATAAGCAAATATACTAGAAACTTAGAAGACATATCTCATAGTGTTGAAATACCAGGGATATTTGGATTATAGATAGAAGGAATTATTATATCTATTTAACTTCTAAAGTCATTTTCTTTCATTTAAACTAAATATAATTTCTACTAAATTTTGATTATATTATGTTGCAAACAAAAAGGAAATGTTATACTTTCTTTTAAACTCAAAGACCACATAGTTCTAAAATGAATGTGACTGGCAAATATATTTCTTAGTTCTAAATATAATTTTACTTGGACCAAGTTAAGTGAATGTGTACATTTACTATCACTGTCTAGGTTGTTCAATTAAGGGAATACTTGAACCGATGATAACAAATACAAGATCTTCTAAGAAAGAACGTATATCATTCCGTGACAATCCTGTACAACTCAGTGGTGGATGGGGAAGTGGCAAAAAGAAGATGAAAACTTCAAACTAATCCTTCGAGCTTCATCATTCGAAACCTATGGCACATGGCTTCAAGAGATCTGTGGCTATCTGGTCATGTTACCGACTGGATACAATGTTTTAGAGTACTGTATTTAATTTGTATTAATATACTTATTTCACAATTCTGTTTCCTGATGGACTTCTCTTATTTTCCATCTGTAAAATACAGTTTTGCTGTTGTTCCTGTGTTCATGTGGGATGACTTCCAGAAGTCAATTCTTGAAACATTGTAATGGAATTTGCGTATCCAATCTCTCTTTTATTTAAAATGTTTATAACACATGTACTAGAGATGATTTTTTCACCAACAATAAATTGTAATACCATAAATATATCATAAGAAAATATAGCTATATTTTATTGGAACATTTATAGTATTAACAGGTTATTAATATATTAATAAATTTTATTTGACTATATCATTATAATTGTTTATTTCAAACATAAATTTTTATATGAAATAATTCAGAATAGAAAATGAAAATAGCTTTTTTGTTTGTCATCTTAAATAGATTAGAGTTATGGTAAAAATATATATGTTCCATTTAAATTTAGATGACAGATTTAAATATCAATTTAATGAGTTAGATATTTTATCTGTAATGTTTCATTCTAATCATTTATTAAGGGTAAATGCTCATTGAAGTTCATTAATAATATTCTTCTGATTCAAAAGTACTCTAATTTTTTAAGTGCCTTAAAATAATTATTGTTAAAAAAACTTTCCAATTTTTTAAATCCTGGTCTTATAATTTTATAAGGTTAATATATTTTCTAAAACTGCAGATGAGTTTTATTAAACTGTTACTATTGTGTGGTTAATATTCTGTGATATCTTAGCAAGTACAATATGCAAAATGCTGCCTTTGCCTTTCATACCCCTCAGGATCTTTAACTCTGCTGAGTTTGGGGCTTTTTTCAATTCTCCAGTGACTTTTCAGTCTGTTGCTGTGTAATAGGATCCAGTGAGCTTTTGGTTTGTTTTGCTGCTTTCCTTATTCTTTATTGAAATTCTTCATTTTGAAATGATTAGCAGATTTAGAGATGCATTCATGTAGCTTGCATCCCTCATCTACTTTTGGAGCTCTATTGCATCTCAAGCCTGTAAATGTCTTTTAACTTGATTGAGATGGAAATGTTAATGAGCCTTGAGCTGTCAATTGATAAAGAAAACATAAATTCATATGTTGTGGCCTAGAAATTGAGGCTTTGGAAGCAAGCTCCATGTGTAGTTGTTTTGTGAACGATGTTATGTCATATTTTTACTAATAGCATCCACAAACCAACATAATGTAATGATGGAAAATATTTTATCTCAGCTGAATGTGAGCCCTACAAGAGAAAACCACATTAAAACTGATATTGATGGGGTTTTATGGTTCATATGTGCAATCAATAACATGGAAAGGCTGGTATAAGAAGTGAGATGCTTATGATTAAACTGCCTTAGAGCCTAAAATAATTTAATCGCTAGTTTGCTTATTCTGTGATCTGTGTAATTGTTTCACAATATTAATTTTGAGGAAGATGATGGGTGTTGATGCTCCTTAAATTTGTAGGTTATGGCTGATTTGTCAATAAAATAGTTTCCTAATTATGGAGTTATTCTGGAAGTTCTTTGCAGCATCATTTATTGTGTCCAGCCCTAAAATGGTCACTGAAAAAAATCTTTCAAAGTTAAAAATTACCTTTTTAACACTAATTCATTTGTGCTTATGATAATAGAAAAGGTAAATTTTAAAAGAGAATACATTTTAATTAAATTTTTTCTAATTTTAAAAATTTAATAAAACCTCAAAATAAATCAAAAGAAGAGATAGATACTCTTTCTCCTGTTTTCTTGATGAGATAGTAAGACAAATATTTGTCTTTAATATTTGGGAAGGTAGAAACATAAGCTTACCTTGTCACTTAGTTGGCTGAATTTTGAATTGACAGTAATGGACTTCGGAAATGCTACTATTCAAATGAACGTCTCAAAATGGCATTGTGTTTTTTGCTGCAGCCTATGTTTTATGCTCAGCCCCCATTCTCAAGTCTCACCTTCCTACCTGGCTGCCTCCCTCAGTGCTATCACAATCATCACCAATCACTTCTAATAAGAATGACAAAGCAAATCTCTGACCACAAAAAGGCTGATAGAATGTTTGGAGATTCCAGAATGTCTTAACAGGAGAGTTAATGATACTGGTTTATGTGGGAAGCAATCCAAATCCTAATTTCTTATTGTGCTCATGCGTTAGTGTTACAGCACTCACATTATTTCCTATAAAGTACAGTTTCCATCATCTTTAGAGGCAAGAAAAATTTTCACCATTTTAAGGTTTATGATTCTCATGTCTATACTGGGGGCAAGTGAGTTATCTACCGCGTATGCTTTAATTTAGGGGAAGAAGATCCTTAAACTTTCTATAGAATATTGTCTGTCAAAGCTAAGTTTTAGCTAATCACTAATAGGAGATTTAATCTTACTATTCTAATACAGGATGAAATCCATTACCTACCATGATATTTTTGCCTACCCAGATGGAACTGTTTTTACATTAATTTGTGAGATTCAGAGAAAGCCTCTTTCTAGCAGATAAAAAACTATAATTCAAATCTATGCTGTCCAAAATGTTAGCCATTAAGCCACTGGTAGCTACAGAGTCCCCTTAATATGGTTAGTCTAAATTGAGATATAAAATACACAGCAGGTTTCAAACAGTATGAAAAAAGAATGCACAGTTGCCCTATAATTTTGTATTGACTATATTAAAACAATAGTATTTTGGATTAAATATGTATTATTAAAATAATATAATTTTGTTTTAAAAATTGTTAATGGGAGTACTAAAAATGTTGTTACATGTATATTTAACATTGCATTTCTATAAATTACCACTGACCTAGACACTATCCTGCGAGGTAAGTGAGTTGTTCAGTTGTGTTGGAGTCTTTGCAGCTCCATTGACTATAGACCACCAGGTTCTTCTGTCCATGGAATTCTCCAGGCAAAAATACTGGAGTGGGTAACCATTCCCTTCTCCAGGAGATCTTCCTGACTCAGGGATCGAACTAGAGTCTTCTGCAATACAGGCAGATTCTTTACCGTATGAGCCACCAGGGAATCCCTCTGTGAGATAACTTAAGTATAATGTATTATTGCAGAAAATAATTGATAGGATAATAGATAAAACACAGTATCTACAGGACACTGTAGTAAAAGAAAAATATCCTAGTTTATAAGAAAAGGAAACTTTGATTCTGCTGAACATAGTGAATATTATTAAATAAAAAAGAAGAGCCCTCCATTGCAGTTCTAGACTTTAAGATGGCATCATTGCATTTAACTCTGCTTTATTTAATTTAGCTCTCGTTTGGTATGTGTGTATATTTGTTTATTTTAATTTGATTTTTAATAAGGGATGATCTCACAAAGTCAGGTTGAAGTTACTGGTGGTAAGAAATAGAATTTGCCTCCACGTTGTAGTCTATGTTGTATCAGGCTTTCCGTATGTATTCAGTTCAGTTCAGTTCAGTTGCTCAGTCATGTCAGACTCTTTGTGACCCCAGGAACCGCAGCACGTCAGGCCTCCCTATCCATCACCAACTCCCGGAGTTTACCCAAACTCATGTCCATTCTGTTGGTGATGCCATCCAACCATCTCATCTTCTGTTGTCCCCTTCTCCTCCTGCCCTCAATCTTTCCCAGCATTAGCATCTTTTCAAATGAGTCAGCTCTTCACATCAGGTGCTCAAAGTATTGGGAGTTTCAGCTTCAACATCAGTCCTTCCAGTGAACACCCAGGACTGTATTGCTGTTAATTTTTCAAATGAAATTCTTTGAAATGTGACAGAGATGGGATCTCTTAATGGGAGCCATATTATATTTGGCATCATATTATATTATAAATCCAGTTTTAAGACCTAAAACATAAAGGTTGTATAAATGAATAGAATGGATTTGAAAATAACAATTGTAGTGTGTTTATAATGCATGCTTTTGCAGCACAGTCTGACCACCAATCTTCTTTCACTCCAAATATCATGCAATTCATATACTGTTTCTAGGATCCAGAATTTTGCCGAAGTCAAAAATTTAGCGAGGTGAAAAGGTGTGACTTTTCATTTATAACTTGTATCCCTGCCAGCACTTAAGGGCCGGAGTCCTCTGCAGTAGATCTGGAATGGCTACTAGTAGGAAGGGGTCATGAGGACCCTTTCAAGCTCAGTGAGGAAGGGTGCAGGAAGCAGCAGGTAGGAATGCCATAGTTGGCGGCATCTGCTTTAGCACTGAGAGGTCAGAGTGAGGGCTTCTCTGCTGTTTGTCATCCTTGCTTTTGGATAATAGCTAGCCAAGGCACTGCAGAGAGACAAATCCTTTCTATGAAGTTTTAGAGAAAAGTAAACTAATTGAATTAACATTACAAAAGTTTGTTTTTACTATGAGTGTAACTTGCATAGCGTCCCTACATTTTAGGAGATCTTGTTATAACCACTTTTATATCACAAGAGCAATGGTGAGAAGCCACTTCAAATCCATGCTTCCCTTATAAAGGCCTGAATACACCCACCAGTGGTAACCAGGTGAGTACATGTAAAAATTTATTTAATAATAATAATTTTAAAATAATATTTAAAAATTTTAATAAAACATTTTTAATTCCAATTTTTTTTGGAATTTCTAAAAAGTTATTTTCTCCTACAAAGGCCATACTAGAAACTTTCAAACTTGTTTTATAATTTTCATAGTATTGGTCTAAATCAGCATTGTACAATACAAACATAATGTGAGCCACATATGTAATTTTAATGTTTCTAGTAGCCACATTACAAATGTAAATAGAAATTGATAAAAATTAATATATTTTATTTAACTCATATGCAATACATTTTTTAAATTAAATGGAACTATAAGAACATTATCTTACAAGAGAAAATTTCTACTCTACCAGTCTCTAAAATTTCTTATCTTGGAGAAAAAATTTTAAAAGTATTAAAAACAAGATGATTCCCGATTAGATATCTATAACAATTAGTAATATTCATCTATACACATTCCAAGTCAAATAAATGTGTTAATTTTACTGTTTCATTCACTGACATGGATTTGAGATTTCCTCCCACAGTTATTCAAGATTTCTCTCCCCAAATTCATGGATCAACAGAGAATTACAAGAAGGCAGAAAAGGTGGGTCTGTTTTTCATCTCTCTCTGCATCATTAGATTTGGTCTAACCATGGAGGTTCTATTAACTTCAAAATGAAACCATCATTTAGAATAAGTTAGTATAATATATAGTACAAAGTAGGAAATCAGCACATCAGTTTTGTTCTGCTCAGTACATATTTTGATATGACATATATGGAAGAAAGTGGGAACACGTTTTTTTTGGGTAATCTGACTGTCGTGTATTCTAACCCACACTCTGATACATGACCTGGGACAAGCAGCAGACTCTTGAGTTTGTCTGCTTACCAGTAAATTAAAACTACAACTCATGGGGTACTGTGAGATCAAGTGACAAAATAGATGAGAAGCCCCTGGCTCAATCCCTTGGGTATCACAAGCACTCAATAAATGGTGGCTTGACACAGAAAAGCTTTCCAAACCAATCTTCCAAAGTTAAACCCCAAATTGGATCAATTCTGCATACTTTATTTAGGAAGTATTTCCATGAAATGACAAAATATTTTTAAAAGATCTTGAAAACCAGCTTTTCAATATTTGCCTTGAAATAGAAGTGGAATTTAGTGTTCCTCCATAGAAAGTGTGCAGAACACTTTGGAAATGTAAAAGGCATACATTGCTAATCGCATGTTAACTTATTTTTTCACATGGGCAAATAAAAAATATATTTCTAGAAAACAGGTGGAAACGTCAGCACACAACTCTAGGCAACTCTCTACACTCCAAAATAGACCCAGAAAATATTTCCACTTCCAGGTCCCAAAGGGAATGCCATGTAATTGGCTAGATTGGCTCACAGTTTCCTCCCGTCCCAATTCTCTACTTCCCTATGCCTTCTCTTCAGAGGAAAATATTGGCTCATTATCTCTTTAGGGAGACAAAGAAAAAAGATATCCATCCCTTGATCTTTTTTCTTTCAATTATTTATTTAATTTTTTAAATTGAGAACAAAAACATATCTTTTATTATCTTCACAAATATAATTTTAAAAGAGGAGTACATGAATAAACAACTCTACAAGAAACTTTCATTTTTGTATCCTAAAGGGGATTAAAAAATATTTGGGGCAGGGAATTCCCAAGTGAGAATGGACAGGGAAAGAGCGTTTCCTTAACTGACCTTGAAAGAGTCATTGATCTTGAGGAAAGCATTTTAGGATACAGTCTGAATAAACGCCTGGAGACAGCAGCCACACGCACAGGGAATGGAGAATAGAACAGGTCAGGGACTGGACAGAACCGAAAGAGCCTCCAGTCTAGAGAGTTTAGGCTACATGTGTGATCTCTAGGTGGGAAATTGCTCTGTGATAGTTTTCAAAAATAGGAAGGTGTTAGTATTTTCAGACCAGAGAAGGCAATGGCACCCCACTCCAGGACTCTTGCCTGGAAAATCCCATGGATGGAGGAGCCTGGTAGGCTGCGGTCCATGGGGTCGCTAAGAGTCGGACTTCACTTTCACTTTCATGCATTGGAGAGGGAAATGGAAACCCACTCCAGTGTTCTTGCCTAGAGAATCCCAGGGAAGGGGGAGCCTGGTGGGCTGCCGTCTATGGGGTCGCACAGAGTCGGACACGACTGAAGCGACTTAGCGGCAGCAGCAGCAGTATTTTCAGATAATGTTATTACCAACAATTACTGGCTCATTTCAAAATAATAATAAACATGATTATGCAAATCTTTCCCAGGTAGAGCGAGTGGTAAAGAACCCACCTGCCAACTCAGGATATGTAAGAGACGCAGGTTTGATCACAGGGTCCCGAATATCCCTGGAGAAGGAAATGGCAACCCACTCCAGTATTCTTGCTGGAGAATCCCATGGACAAAGGACCCTGAGGGCTACAGTCCATAGGGTTGCAAAGGGTCGGACATGGCTGAGCACAGGCAAAACACTAATTGTATTCAAACACGAAATGATAAGAGTATGGTCGCCTATCACAAAGTCTCTGATTTATGGGGACACTGATTTTTTTTTCATTTTTTTTAAATTCATGTTAAGTGGGAGAAAAAAAATAAAACTGAATGTCTAAGAGGCATTAGTCTTTCAGAGACTGTTGAGATTTGATTTCGCATATGCTGATACTTCTTAAATCTGAGTGAAGCTGCTTCCAAGTATAGACACTGGCAGAACTCTTTGTAAATATTTTCCTCACAAGAATATTTCTGCACACAGTGACATCCTGAACAAGCTGCTCCACCCCAGGGAATGAGTCCATGAAAGAGCACCATTCTGAGTCCTCTAATCCCAGCAATGGCTGGAAAAAGCTAGAATTTCTAGTATGAATGTGGAGTATATTAGAATCAAAGAGTTGGAGGACCTCTGTCCTAGTCTGCTTGAATTGCTCTAGTAGAATACCTTAGACTGGGTGGCGTAAACAATAAATATTTCTCACAGTTCTGAAATCTTGAATTCAGAGATCAGTTCTAGCGGAGGGCCCTCTTCCTGGCTTACACTAGGTCATCTTCTTACCGTGATCTCACATGGCAGGAGAGAGACCCATGGCTCTTCATCCCTTTAAGAGAGCATTAATCTCATCATGAGGCTTCACTCTCATAACCAAATATAACTCTAATTATCTACAAAAGGCCACACGTCCAAATGCATCATATTGGGGATTCATGTCTCAACATTATGAATTTGGGGAGGACATAAAGGTTCAGACCATAGCAGCCTCCTAGAGACCATATAGTTTAATTAACAAGAATTATATTTCTAACAACTTCAATATAGTCTTTTAAGAAGAAGAAAAAAACAAACAAACATGATTTACAATGGGGAATATCTCAACAAAACAAGCTGAGACCTTAACAGGTAATTCTATTTCTTTTAGGTTATACAAATTGATGGTTAATAACAGAGCTGGGAGGAGGATCCAAGTCTTCCAAGTCACAAAAATCTTGGAAAATTTGTTAGAGGCAATACCTGTGCTTATAAATGAATAGTCGTCTTGGGCAAGCACATTTATCTTGCACTAGTACGAACCCCTCAGGACATAGAATCTTCATGGAGATTTGTTTCTGATATGTGACCCTTTCTCCTCTTTCTAGCTCTTAAATAGCCATAATTATATATTTCATTTCCTTAATTTAAATAATTGAATTTCCTGTTTTTAAAATCACTTTTTACTAGTTAGCAACATTAATTTATTTTTACTATGTCCATAAGATTTATTTGGTGTCCCTGGTGGCTCAGTGGTAAAGAACCTGTCTACCAGTGCAGGAGACACAGGTTCAATTCCCGGGTCAGGAAGATCCCCTGGAGAAGGAAATGGCAACCCACTCCAGTATTCTTCCTTGAAGAATCCCATGGACAGAGGAGCCTGGCGGGCTATAGCCCATAGGGTCACAAAGAGTCAGACACAACTGAGCCGATAAACAACAACAAATTTTTATTAAAAATGCTTAAAAATAAAAAAAATTTTAATTTTTATTAAAAACAAAAAACTTTTGTAAACATTAAAAAATATTAAAAATGCTTCCCCATTCTGAATTTTTAAGATTATAATAATAGTAAACATTCAGTGCCTATAAAATGGCCAGGCATTGTCTCTAAATACTTTATATACATTGACTCCTTCTATATTTACCCCCCTCCTCTGACACAGGTACTACCAGCTTCATGTCACAGAAGATGACACTGAATCTCTAATGGGCACATACCTTTCTCAGGATCACACTGTTAGCAGCAGTTGGACAGAGCTGGACCCAAATCGTGGGTGAGTCTAGTTTGTACTTTGCAGTATTTTTGATGTTAAAAATGTCTATATATACATTATGCTAGAAGTTGATAAAGTTATCTAGATAAGAAAAATATAAGCAGACCAAAAGACTACTATGGTTGTTTGAAAGAAAACACCTGCTTTCTAAGTGTAGTCTTTAATTTTAGCTCATAATTAAGGTAAAATATGATAAAAGTTATTTTTTCTTACAGAAAAGAGTAATCCTAATTTGGAACTTGATAGTACAGGAATCTGTTGTGAAGTGACGCTAGTGTAGGCATTAAGAGCATGATTTGGAAGCTTTGATTTGGGAGATACTTAGATAAGACAGATTTCTGTAACATCTCTTGTCCAGCAGCACGCAGCTTTGATCATCAGCCTGCTTTAGTCACAGAGAACTATCACTGTTTAAGAAAAAAGTTTGCTTCTTACGTAAAAACAAAACAAAACAAACAAACAAAAAAACTGTTTTCTAACTGACCTTGATACACTTAGTTCCACACTGGGGCTAAACTGAATAAATTTAATTATTCTTTAGTAGGTCTTAGCTAAAAAATCACTAACTCCTTTAGCAATTCTTTCCATAATATGGTTTCCAAATTCTCTTTGACTCACCCCCTGTACACTAGCAAAGCTCAAAATTGTTATTTTCTCTCAGTAAAAACAGTCTCCAGAGCAATGCTCTGTTCTCTAGATTTCTGCATAATACAGTGTGTAGTGAGGACCTGATCTTTCTTCATATGTGACTGCTTCCCTTTTATTAATGCAAATAAGCTAAATTTGTGGTTGCTACCTTAGCAACTAAGTCACACTGTTGTCTCAAAGTGTCTTCAGATCTTTAATCTATGGGCCCTTTATAATAAAGCTTTGCTGCCTTTCTCCTGTGTATATATATATATATTTTAAATCTTAATTTGGAACTTTATATTGATCTTCACTGGTTTAATTTCACTATTCTACCTTCTCCAAACATATTTGCCTCCCTATTTTTCTTGTAATCTAAGACTTTAACTAGCCCTCCTAAGAAATTATACTTCATAAAATTTTGTAAATGAAATAAATATATGTGTTGATGAAAACATTAAGTAGAATCAATGCCCACCTTGAATAGATCATACTTGAAGGCAGTTTTTAAAAATGCTTTACAAGATTATTGAGTGTTCACTTCTAGAGCCAAAAAGTTGCATGAGATACTTTAGAGAGGCTCTTACATCCTGTGTGGTTTGCCTTCACTGTGATCCAGCATTTAAAGATGCCCTAAGAAGCTCATGTAATTCAAATAAAACATTGCCCACAGATCTATTTTATTTCATGAAAAATAAAAATTACATTAATAAAGTCTTTTTCCTTTATTTTGCCGAAGTTTATACTTCTTTTGAAACTCCAAGACAACATCCAGAGTTGTAGTAACATGAAAAAGGATACAAGATTAAAGGGCATTCTTACTAAACACAGAGTAATCGGTTACTTAGATTTTCTTTAATTCAATTGAATTATTGAGCAATTCTTACTCTAGCAAAGGAATGACTGCATCTCCCTCTCCCCAAAAGCAGGACATGTGAACCAAACACAGAGCAAAACAAATCATTTCATTAATGTTAACCTGAAATGAATTTATTGGGAATATGGGGGTTCCCTATAAGTTAGTGCATTAAAGAGATTTCCCCTCACATTAGTTCTGTAAAACTAAGTCCTCCAGAACTCAGCTTATATACATATATGTGTGTGTGTGTGTGTATGTATATATATATGTACACACACATATATTTGGTATTGCACAAGTGGTTGAAGTTTAACAAAGAATCTAATATAAATGAATTATTTAGAGCCATTTTTTCGCCCTTTCTTTTGGGGAACTTGAAAAAGAGTCGCCGAAGGACTCTTAAAAGCAGTAAATACTTTAATTGCTTCTTATATTTGAACGTCATTAATAAATTGTGCGTTCATGACGTTTTATAAGAGCAAACTGTGAACCCAGGAAAGTATTTAACTGATCTGACTACAGCACACCTCCTTGGGGGCGTCTGCCTTGGGGAGCTAAGAAATGACGTAATCCGCTAAGGTCTAGGAGATTCCTTCTTAGCAGACATCTTCCCAGGCGGCGGGCGCCACCCTGCTAGAGGTAGTGCGTCAGTGTAACAAAAAGGACATTTTTTTTTTTAATCCAGTAAAGGTTAAGAAATGTTTACTGCAAAGCAAGATCTTAAGAGAAGACCGGACCATTGCCTGGCATTGAACCCACCCGCTAGGAGCCTCTTGCCATCAGGACGAAACCTGGCTTTCCCCCATTAGAGAGGGGCTCATTCCCCGTGGAAGGCAGGGAGAAGAGTGAGTGTGCGCGCCGCTTCACACACTCACGAGTATACGTTACTGTTAAAGAGAATGACGCGTCTTCTGCTTCAGCCCCCAAATCAGCAGCAGTTTGTGATATGGATTAATGCCGACTGCCAACTTGTGAAACAAAAAGTGCCCTGTCCTGACCAGGGGACGGTTGGATGATCTATTTGCCAATAACAATATTTGGATGGAAGGCTTAAAATATGTCGTTTTCCCAAGAGTTAGCCATTAAAGGAGGGAGAACACCACTGATGAAACAGTAACAGCAAATCGGTTAACCACTAACTTCTTTCTGCAGTCGTGGAGGCTCTTTTTAAGTTTTCAGGAGAAGCGAAACTTCATTTTCTTTGCTCAGAATAGAGATTCCTCCACATATGCTCTCAACCACAGCGTCATTCTCGCCGGTAGGTGACTTCGCCTACCGCTTTGAGGTCAGCTCAGGCGGCGTTTGAAGACTCAACCCTCACCCCAGAGGCGCGCTCGGGCGGTGCCCTGCGGCTCCCCCGGCCGGTAGCCGGCAGGGTGGTCCTACCCCCCCACCCCACCTAAGGTGCGCTCCAGGTGGCGACCCGCGCTGGCCAGGGATCGCGGCGGCCGGCCTTCCGAAGTTTGCGCGGCTCGCAGCCTTGTCCGGTTCGCGACTGGAGAGCGCCGGCGTGGGGTCGACCGCGGCTGCGGGGGAACCGGAGTGCCGGCTCTGGGATGCGGGTTCGCGCCGCCGGGCGCCGCTCGCAGCCGCGTGTCCAGCCTGCGTCCGGGTGAGGGGTGTCCCAGCAGCTCGGCTCTCCGAACGCGAGCCACAGAGACATTTTCATTCCGCATCTCTGCTCAGGGCACTTTACAAGTTAAAGCTCCCTTATAAAAATTCACAGCAGAATTGTTGGGGCTGGGCAGGAGAGGATGCAAAGAAGTGAATAAATATTAAAGTTGAGCTTTCTCTTAAGTTCTTTAATGATTTTTCCAATGAAGGAGTTGGCGCTCTCTACGGGACCTCCTCCCCACTCCCCGGCTAATCCTTGTTGTAATAAACGCGTTTTTCTTCTTCCTGTCGAATTTATCAAGCACCGCGGCAAAGAGCTTCAACTCGATTACGAATGGCTTTCAGCTACTTACGGTGAGGCGCGTTCTAACCGCACTTCCTCTGCACCCACACCGTTTTCTTGACTCGAGGCAAAAGGGTTTCGAGGGCGAGGGAGGGGCACAGTAGCTGGAGGGGTCTAATGGGAGGAGAATCTGCTTCTCTCAGTTTGTATCTGCCTTGATTATGTCTTTTGGCCCTACCCTGGCCAGATTTGTTTAAAGACCATGGACTTATGTGTAATTCCAGTCCAAAGGAGAAACATTCGTCCTGTCATTTTGCCTCTACCTATACTGCAATGTTAGGAAGTCTCTCCCAGAGACTGGAAAACTAAACGCGTAAAAGTGCGCAGCATCTTCTTGAAAGCAAGTCCTGTCTTTAAGACCTACCTAACAAATCAACAGGAAAAAATGTATTGAAAACATACTGGGTAGAAGTTTAAATAATTCACATCTCAAAACGGTGGAAGACATGTTATAGGTAAGCGATTAATAATATACTAGTGAAATCTGGATTTAGGAATTGAATACAGCTATACACTATACGAAAGTGCATGTGTCATAGAGATTTAAGTTTCTTTTTATTTTATTATATTCACAACTTCCTGGAGCAATGACGAGAGTCATAATGAGAAATAAAGGTAGATTATCGCAGTTGAATGATGATTTTTTAATATTTGTAATAAAATACATTTCTACAGTAAATGACATGTTAGATAAGTCAAAATATTTGCAAGTGGGGAAAATAGTCATCTTAGACTTTCACATTTAAATTAGATCCTTTTGGAGAGCAGAAATTAAGTCCATTTCTCTCTTTAAGGGCAACTTTGTAAGTAACTATTACTGAAACAAGTTGAAATTCAAAAACAAGCATAGGTCTTTGAAAAAGCCTATGGATTTCTAAAATGCCAAAATATTTACTATGATTGAAATCACAGGTAAATTTAACCTATTTGAGAGCTTCATTAAGAGCACACTTGAAAGACTGTGATAGGAATCATTAAAATTCAGGCCACTGTCTTTTTTTTTTACTTAAAATACAGAAGCTTCAAATATATGACAAAGTTATACTTTAATCTGTAGGAGTGCTTTCCAGAGTAGCTGATGCTGGATTGGGACATCTATTTTAAAGAAAAGCTTAAATGTTTCTTTGGGTTTGTATATATACATTATTTTGATGAAAACTGCTTGAGCTGCTTCAATGCAAAATACATTTTTGTATCTGTTATGTCTGTAGAGCTGTGGGAAGGATGAAGATGAAGCCAGGGAAGGAAAACAGCAGCAGAGCACACACAAAACATGAGGCCAGCTGGCTTCTTGCCATCATACATGACATTCAATTATTTTAGTACTTTTTCATGAGAGTTTTCCCTCTACCCAGCTTCCCCTCCCCTCTCCAGACTTTTGCTTTTCTCCATTTGTCATAGTTCATCTAATTCAGCACGCATTTTTTCTAGCGTTACTTACCAATATGCCTCAAACTCTTGCCAAAAAAAGAAAGGGCTAAGATGAGAATTCTTGCAACCCTATCTTGACATTCCCACTATTACTATATAAGTGTGATATTTCTCTCAATAAGTTGAGAAAGGAACCATAGTGGTATACACAAAAACTGTTGCTTTGATGCATGTACTCAAAATATTTTTCATTTCCCAAAATATATTCTCGTGGGGGAGGGGAGCATCAAAAGCAGCTTTCAGACCGTGAGAATTTTTTTAAATGTAATAAGTCAAACTGGCAGCCAATCCTTTATCTGAACTTGACTTAGCTGAATTACCTTTGTGTGTGGGGCAATGGGGGTTGGGGTCGGTCATTTCAACAGACTTTAACTAGTTTGAGTTTACTCAGATACTTTAATTCTAGGCTCTAAAGGGTGCTAAATAAAGAAGACTTTAAACATACCCCAAATCACTGTGTTTGGGGAGCTGGCACCTAACAACAGCAGCAGCAACCGCAAACTGGTTGCAAGAATGTTAAATGTAACTTCAAATCGGAACATCAGAGTCACTTCACAAACTAGCCTTCCCACTGTTAGCATCCTTGGTGCCAGAGGAATAAGAAAACAGTGTTGCAAAGAGGCTGAGACCTGCAGTAGGTCATGTTAACCCTCATCCTTTTCCTTTCCAGGACTCTGCACATTCCTTCCTGACTCACTGTGCCTCAGTCTTATCAAGAAGGTGGGAAGAAGAAGAAGCATCAGTAGCTCTATTCAGGGAGCTGAAAGCCCTGGCATCCTAGAATGTCATAAATTTTATTAGGATTTAAAAGAAGTGGATGTCCTCCCATCTCTGTCTCCTACTCCTACATCCCCTCTCCTACTCCACTTTCACCCCATTCCCACCACCTCCTGCAAGTGCTATCAGCCAGGTAAATTTCTTGACTAATATGAAAGATGGGAAGCTGAATCCTGGGTTTGGAACCCGGGTTCCAGGTATGGAAAGTGACGAACAGTTCTCTCCAAGGCAAAATAGAAAGGTGGAGGAAATAAGGGCCTGAGAATGATGACTGAGTGTGCTGAGATAAAATCCCAGTGAGAATGTGGTTTAATAAACTGAGTCTCTCTTGCCAGCCATGATTCCTTAAGTACTGGTCCCTGGAGCCCTAGCCATGCTAACTGGTTGGAACTGGGGAGGGCTAGGATAAGGAATGTGGATTAGAAGCAGGTTTTTAAAGCCTGCGGAAGAGGAAAGCTCAATGTCCGCTCTGAATAGAGTAGTTCCAAGTATTTATCAAAGTGCTATGGTCAATTTCTAAGAAGGTTATCTTCAAAGCACCGGGCAGAAAATGTCCAGGTAGATCTAAGGGGGAATGAGACAGACTCCAACCCAATTAGCCTCCAGTTTCTTCTCCCTTCTTATGACTTCCAGAAATCATTTAACTATTGCTGTTTTAATTAGTATTATTTTATTATTTAATGCTCCAATGGTTAGAGCTGTGAAGTGACCATAACCTGCATCTCAGCCTCTCAGAATCCATTTAACTCAGCTCTTGGCAACCAGAGACTCAGCTTCTTGCCAAAAACTGCAGATTAAGCATTCGTTATGGGAGCTGGTCATTAGCTGTTCCCTCTGTTTTGGGCACATGTGGTTACATGTCCCCAAACATACGGGATTCTGTGTAATATGTTTGCATTTCCAAGAGGCTTCAGGGATACTAAGTGGGGTTGGTGACACCTTGCATCCATCCCACCAACCACTACCATCAAAAGTGGGGTTGAGGTGTGGGGTGGAAACAGCTTTCCTATGCAGCTGTCGACCCTGGCTCTCCTGTAGTTTTCTCTGCGAGCTGGACCTTTATTGGTTTACAAGTACTCTAGAGCTTGCATCATATGTCTTTTATTTAAGAGACACCGAATGTTTTTCGGGGAATTTAGGGCTCTTAAGACGCATATTTATAAACAAGCTGACAGAGCTCTACGATGTAACTAAGTTTATAGCTAGGAGTTGTTTGTATATTTCCTCAAATCAGCAAGGCGTTGTTCTTGCTGCTGTGAATTTCTGAAAAACCTATTAAATGACCATTTATCTTACCCTCCCCGTGTCTATTAGAGAAAGTACTTTCAGAGCATCTGAAGGTAAGGTACAGAAGGGGCTAGGAGAGAATAAAAAATCATCAACCCGCATAAGACTGAGTAGATAACATCCAACGTTCCTACAGGGGCGGTCCAGGATCCGCTGGCAGGAGCTCAGGAAGCGCACAGCCTACTTCTCCGCCTTAAGCACGGACAGGATGCTCCAGGGTACCTTCTCGCCAGCTTTTCCTTGGCATTGCCCTCCCGCCCAACCCCCGCCACATTTGCCCCCTCCTCCCATCCCTGGATGCCAGGCTAGGAGTTCCTGCGCCTTGGTGCAATCTGGAATTCTCCCTCACCGCAGTCCCCGAAAGCTTTTCTTTGACTGCGCCCCTTGGAGATTTAACAATTAGTGGTTGATGCCGGCTGTCTGGCTTTGGAGATAGTAATAATAATACAGGAAAAGTTACATCATTCAGGAATAGTGTCAACTCGCAGGAGCCCGAGTGAGCGCTCAAGACCAGGCCCGGCGCGGTGCCACGTGAACTAACCGATCTCGTGCCCCTGCTCCGGAGAAGCATCCCGAGAGAGCGAGGCTGCGGCTCCGGGGCCGCCTGTTCGGGGTCCACTCGGCCCGATCTGGGTTGAAGACCCGCCGCGCTTCTAAAGCAGTGTTGAGGCGCAAGTCTGAGATGCGGAGCGCTCCATCATTGTTCTTGCCCGGCTGGGCGGCACATTGTGGCCTCGAAGACGGTCTCCAGTGAGTCCTAGGTCAGCCAAGACCCTGAAGAATATGGAGATTGCCGAGCCCTTCCGGAGGCTCGCCAGAATTGGGCTTGGCCTCGCCACGCCAGGATCGGGGGTGCCCGGTGTGCCCAAGGCTGCGGGGTTGCTGCCCCGCTGGGCTGGGGAGACGCCATCGGCGCGGCTAAGGCCTGTACGAGAAAGGCTGTCGGGCGGAGGCCTCTCGTGGAGGGCGCAACCCTTAATGCCCAACTTATGGGAGTTTTCACCAAATTTGCCAGTTTAAGAGGCCTATTGCTAATGGCGGCCTTTTCTCGCCCAAGGCACTGAACGCTTTTCCCTCCGACGCGGCGGGATCCTCCGAAACCAAAGGCAGTTCTAAAGCCTCACAGAGGGGCTTTCCACCCCGTAGCGCTACTCTGCCCTCAGAGAGCAGCCAGCTCCCCAGCCTCCTCCCATCCCCTCGGGCGGGAGCCGGAGCCCCGGCCCAGCCCGCGCCGGGACGCCGCCTAGCCAGTGCGCCCAGCTCCGCGCGCGCCCGTCGCTGCCCGTACGCGCTTTTCCAAATTCCATCGCGACTCTTTAAAAGTAAAATAATCATCTTTTAAAAACCACGATGAACGCCTTCCTCTTTCATAAACCCCTTTGTGTAACCCCTCTGGCCTATAGTAAGGACCCTTAGGAGGCACTTTGCCTATCGGGGTTTGTTAAAATAATCTGGATCTAATGATAAAATCGTGGACCAAGGGGAGGGCGGGAGAGGGTGGAGAAATGAGGTTGCTATTGGTATAATGCTTTCAATGCCTTGCTCGGCCTCCCTCTCCCTTTGCCACCACATCCACACGCCGCCGCATTCCAGAAAGAAAGGAAAGGCCACGGGTTCGTAAGCGCCGAGAGCGCCCGGACGCCGAACTCTCCGGGATTGGAAGAAGCAGCGGCCCCTCGACCACAGCCAGCCCAGTTAATAGCTGCCCACGTATCCGGCTTCTTGGGCTTCGGATTAATGTGGATCTTCCACATAAACGATTTACGGATGAAAAAAAAGCCCCTTAGAGCATTACTTCCTTTCAAGTTCTTAAGACGCCTCTAAATCTTTCTGGTAGTGAGTGGCCGGCGTGGGGGCGGGGTGGGGACCCGGTGCTGGGCGGGTGGCCCCGGAGGACGCAAAGCGCGGGGAGTGGAAGGTTAACTGCCTTGCGATCTCACCAAGCTCTTCCGAAATGCCAGTCCACTGTCGCGGCGACAATGTTTCTGAGTGTTGTGGCCTCGTCCCTGCTGGCATTTGTCTGAAATGGAGCTGTCTAACCTAGGCCTGGACGCGCCCTGCCCTGGTAAGTAGGGGGAAGATGGGGGTAGGGTGGGGGGCGGAGGGGGGGCCCGGGGTGGAGTTTAGTCGCCTGCCTATTTTCATATTCATTAGATCTGGGAGGTTGCCCGAGGAGCCCAGCTGAGTTTCAAGATATAAAAGCAACTTCGGGTGCCCCCTTTGCAGCCGGGACGTCTTAAAGGGCTCGGAGCCGGGCAGCTCCAGGCGCCGCAGCGCTCGCTTCCCCTTCCCTCCTCTCCGGCCCTCCCTCCTCCCGCCCACTCGCTCCCTCCCCCAGCGCGCTCCAGCCCCCCGAGCTCCCGGGAGCTCAGCGACAGCCTTCCAGGATTATGGAGTTTCTGAGCGAGAAGTTTGCCCTCAAGAGCCCACCGAGTAAAAACAGTGATTTTTACATGGGCGCAGGAGGCGCGTTGGAGCACGTTATGGAGACGCTGGACAATGAGTCCTTTTACAGCAAAGCGTCGGCGGGCAAATGCGTGCAGGCCTTCGGGCCCCTGCCCCGCGCCGAGCATCACGTGCGCCTGGAGAGGACCTCGCCCTGTCAGGACAGCAGCGGTGAGTCCCCCTACTCCAGGGGGGTCGCGGAAGCCCACCCGAAAATCCGAGGGCGGGGACCGGTCGGGACCGGGAGGGAGGGAAGGACGGAGGGAAGGAAGGAAAACAGGACGGAAAGAAGGAAGGAAAGGAAGGGGGAGCGGGAGAGCTGGAGAGCGGAGGAGGGCAGTGGAACAGTGCTGGTTTTAGGAAGCGGAGTTTGGGCTGCTGCAGACTTTAGCGGGGGTAGGGGTGGAGAAGCCAAGGAAGGAGCCCGCCCCCCTGGGGTGCATCCTCGCGGTTCTATTTTTGCTGCCGAGTCGCGTTCCTCACGGGCCCTGGAGTCCCGCTACCCAGGACCCGGGCGTAAACTGATAGGGCGCTAAATAGAGCGTAATTGAGTCGAGACAGCGCGCTTCCTCTGCGAGCCCGCCGCGCTGCCCCGGGCCGGGGGAGCTGAAATCCATCACAGCTAGTTAGAGGACGTCACTGCCGTCACGAAGAAGAAAACTTAGGTGAAAAACCTTTTTTTTTTTTAATTTTTCAAGACGTGACGATATCTTTCTTTGTGAAGTTAGAGGCTTACTAGATGAGTTTCTGTGGATTTGTGATTTCTGCTTCTTTGGGTTTGCTCTGCAACAACATAATTGTTTTTTAAACGCCAAATCACTTTACATAGCTTTGGGCAAAGAATCCCCGATATAATCACTCACTCGCGAATTCCGCATTGTCTGATTTTTCTGACTCCACGGTAGAAGTCGCCTAAGAAGCCTTTCGGAATGCTTCTGGGTGAAATCTTCGACTTTGAATGGCCAAGTATCTCAAAGTCAAAATGTTATCAAAACAAACCATCTATCTTTTCTATCTTGTAACCCAATACAAACCTATTTTTTTCAGATCGCGACAGCTAAAGCAAGTTTACAATTCCAAGAAGACTTTTTCTTATCATTGTATATATTCCACAGTTAAGCTGTAAGGAGCGGGGTGCTTTAAAATAACAAACGAATTAAGTGTGAAATATTTACAACAAGCCTCCCGCCCCTATTTTAATGGAGGTTCACAATCTGGCGAGCCACTGGCTCATAGTAGCTCCTCTTCTAAATACTTAGTACGCAATAAGCTAAAAAAAAAAAAGGCCTCGTATATTTTACTTATTTTGTTCAGCGTTGCAAGTTACTTTTGACTTGCAAGGTTAAATAAAAAAATAAAGGAACAAACAATAGAGAAAAATCCGTTAAGTCCCATTTATTTAGACAGACGCGAAAAAATAGTTTTATTTTAATATACTGAAGTTTTGGCTTTCTGTCTGTATTGCAGTATTTATATTTTGGAATTTTTAAGTGTATCCATAAAGTTATTTCCATGGACAGGATTTGTTTTTAAATGGTTCTGAAATGTCCTCTGTTGACTGCTGGATAAGAATCATAATATTTTATTTAAATTGTCGGGATTCCAAAAATAAGAGAAATAGGTGATTTTTGATACTTTATAAAGTTTTAAAAGAACATCACACTGTTAGGATGGATTTTAATAGGAAAGTTTTAAGTAAGGAGAATGAATGTAGGTAACAAGCAGTCCGCTAAATTTAGGAAAGTTCCTGCCTTTTTCCTGAGATGCCCTTACCCTCAAACGCCTGTTTCCCCTCCCCCATCGCTAATTACCGCAGTTCCCCATTAACTCTGCCCACAGAGACAAAACTGTATTGTTTGTTAATCAGTCAAGGCTCTCTTTTATATTTAGTTTTACATCATATATTTTTTTTGCCTAAAGGCAATTGGGTATTTGATTTACCTAGGTACTAGAGTGCAATACATTCGTATAATGACTAAAGTAAAGCTAAAATACATTGTAAAAAAAGCTAAAAATACATTGTAAGAGAGAATTTAAAAATAGACAAAAACGAAAAAAGTATAGCAGTTCATTGGAAATGATTGTTACGGTTGAGCCAACTTAAAAAAATGTTTCCTGTTTCGTTATTTGTATCCATTATATTTGTGTGGGGGGCACAATCGAATCTGGAGGAAATCACTGAAATTAAAACACCCCTAAACAGAATGCCAGATGATATCCTTCATAATCTTCTAATAGATGTGTTAATTTCTGTGCTTTACTGAAAGGAAGAGTAAAGCTTTCTATTTTAGGACAATTTCATGTTTTAAAAGAGTTAAGCATAAATTTGACATGTTTAGATTCCAAGTGAGTTTTTAAGCTAAAGAAGTCTACTTAAATCTTATCCTTTTCTGTAAAAACACTTTTAGAAACGGATGAAAAATTCTTTTTTTGACTTAGTAGGTCACTTTTTAAAATTAAAATGTTAAATGTGGACATGATGTGCAGTTGAAATATTGGAAATATACTAGAAACAATGCCATTTCTTAAATTTGTAGTCCATAGGTTTTGTGTGGAGAAGAAATATAACTTTGAGAAGAGTATGGCTTTTGGTTTACAGACAGTATTTAAAATCGAAATGTCCTTTTTGAGCCCTGTTAGTAGCTTACTTTTGTCTGCTGTGAGTAAATAAGATGTGAAATTCGGCTCACTTTTCAAAAATTATGGTCATTTAGTTTTGTTTTTTTAACCAGAGCATCTTTTAATTTGACTACTTTGATTATAAATTATCTGGATAAATATTACATTAAACCTGAAAAACAGAATTGTATGTGATGCTGGCAAATTATGTAAGTTCCATGTACACATTTTTAGATGATTCTAAACTTGCCCAAAGTGAATTAATAATAATGGATAAAGTGAAAGTCACTCAGTCGTGCCTGACTCTTTTCACCCTCATGGACTATGCAGTCTGGAATTCTCCAGGCAATAATACAGGAGTGGGTAGCCGTTCTCCTCTCCAGGGGATCTTCCCAACCCAGGGATCGAACCCAGGTCTCCCACATTGCAGGCGGATTCTTTACTAGCTGAGCCACCAGGGAAGCCCAATAGTAGATAATATGATGATCAAATCAGCACTGGCACGATAAGTCGTAACAGACTGCCTGCCTGATGGCTGTGTATCACTTCAACTCAATTCTTTGATCA
The DNA here is from genome assembly GCF_001704415.2 of Capra hircus. Classification (NCBI taxonomy): domain Eukaryota; kingdom Metazoa; phylum Chordata; class Mammalia; order Artiodactyla; family Bovidae; genus Capra; species Capra hircus. The sequence continues at coordinate 14,783,897 of NC_030812.1, forward strand.
AGGTGTTTTGCAATGCTGAGAACTGTTTTTCCCCCTCTCTGGGCGCAGTGAACTATGGGATCACTAAGGTAGAAGGACAGCCTCTTCACACAGAGCTAAATCGAGCCATGGACAACTGTAACAGTCTCCGGCTGTCTCCCGTGAAAGGGATCCCAGAGAAGGGAGAACTGGATGAACTTGGGGATAAATGCGACAGCAACGTATCCAGCAGTAAGAAGCGGAGACACCGAACCACCTTTACCAGTCTGCAGCTGGAGGAGCTGGAAAAGGTCTTTCAAAAAACCCATTACCCGGATGTGTATGTCAGAGAGCAGCTTGCTCTGAGGACAGAGCTGACTGAGGCCAGGGTCCAGGTAGGAGCCGATGAAGGCTGGAGGCTGTGTGTGTTCGGAGCGGGGAGGTGGTTGGGGGGTAGTGTTAGAATGATTCCATAGTTGCCACAGAGTTTTACCACAGTTTATTCCAAAGTTTTACCACAAAGGCAGAAACTGATTCTTCTGCTGAAGATGGAGAACAGTGTAGCAGAGGCATGTAAGTCTACTAAAATTACTGTTTACTTGCAAATGATTTAACAACTCACACACAAGCCTAAGAGAAAAGAACTTGACTTATTACTTAGGCATAAAAGCTAATGATTATTTTAAAAGAACGGAATATGATAACAAATCTCTGATTTCAAAAAGTGAGCTCTAAAGGACAAGCACCCAGAACCGTAGCTCTCCAATTTAGTAATTCATATATTTTATTTTTCTATCAGCTATAAAACTCTTTTTGGGTTATATACCTTAGATTTGTAAGTTATTTGTATAATGGCCCATAAGCATCTATAATTTTACCGAGGTTGGAGTTGTAATAAAACAAAAAAACAACACTCTCACAAACTCTCAGCTGTAAGGTATTCCGTAAACTATTTTCACTATACATAATTAAAGAAAAGTTGTATAAGCACATCTACAATTTTCTAGTCCCAGCAATTGTCAATACATGCCTTCCACTGTAATTTTTAAAATCTGGATAACTTACAGGATTTTTTTCAAAAGCAGTAGGAATAATAATCTTAAAAGTAACTTTTAAATGTATAAATTCAATTGTTATATCTGTAAAATGTGTTCAAATTATCAAATTAGATGATTCAGTCTACTAAATTTTTTAATAATTTGAAAAAACAAAAACTCTACCTCTTAAGCGTATTTTATTTTTCCTAGCCCTGATAGTTTTACACAATTTTCTTAGTTCGCAAGTAAGACTAATTCAGGAGAATGACCTTTTTCTTTTTGTGTGTTTTTATGACTCTAAAAAAAATAATACTGAATTTTGCAATTTCCATAAACCACTAGAATAAAGAAATAAATTTTTGTTCTGAATGGAATAATAGTATTCCTTCTGAAGACTGACCCATTGTAAGTCTCTTACACATTGTTAAAGACAGCATCTGGTGGCGCAGGAGTGACAAGCAGCGGATTTTTGCTTTAGTTTATAGAGACAAATGATTATTTTATCTTAGTTCAGGAAGTAAATATGCAGAAAGTCAGTCCTAAGAAAGAATTTGAGAATTGTCAAGCGGTAGCACAAACCCTACCCATGTGTTTTTTGGTCTTGTGTTCATATATTTAAATTAGTTATACTCATAACCATAGAAAAATATGTTTACACATAGATGATCAGCTGTGCACAAAGTGTGTTTTCCCCTTAACATTTCACCAAGTGCTGGTTAATTTTGCTGTAAGAATAGGCACAGAGAGCCAGCCTGAACCTAATTTACTCAGGTAGTTTCCTTGCTTTTTGCATAAGAGTGGTAATCAGCACCTATTTTAAAGTGACTGTCAAGGTTTTCTTCTAAAGGAAAAACCCTCATTACTAAATTCCCTTAGTATGCTCTTGGTGCCTGTCTATGGAGAAAATAAAAAAGTGTTTTGCTTTGATTTGTTGTTAATGTTGTCTTAAGCCCTGAATATAGTGGGTAATACACACTTACCAGCAGTGTTCTAAGAAACCATCTGAACAGGTAGCTCTCTTTGCCTTCTTCTGAGAACTGTTCAAACTGCCATCTTAAATTTGCAATACTTGCTTACACTCCAGACTGAATATTAACATGTCTCCATAAGTGTGAAGGAAAAGATATAAAAGAGTAGAATTGAATACAAAAAAGCATAAAAAGTTCAAATAAATTTTAGTGAAATGCTTTTTTACATTGTGCATTTTTATAATTCATTTTCAGCTTTGTTTCCTAAATATTTTGTATTCTGAAGACAGTTCTCTGAAGACTAAACAGCTTTCAGAAAGCTGCTCATGTAAATTATATATCAAATTATACATGTTGAATTTAATTTTCTGTATAACCTTTTAATACCTAAAATATTAAAGTGAAGATTCTGGAGATCTTACAAGTGTGAGCTGGTTAATATTTAACCCTCTGAGGAAGACAGATGATAGAATAGATGTTTCTACTATATAATTAGTTAGAGAAATTTGGAAAATAGTTTAGGAACTGTGTGGAGGCCATACTAATACAAAGGCTTTCTTGACACTTGATTATATCTGTCCTATTTGTTTTAAAATTTATATTGTCCATAAGTATTTTACATTGGAGAAATTATCTTTAAGATTTTGTGAGCATTTTCTATAAGAGAAAATCTTATAAGTGACACAATTTATGTTATAAACAATTTGTATATTTTAAAACCATAGTTCAGCTTCAGATGATACCATTTTACCCATAATCTTTATCATACTCAATATAACATGTACTCCTACTAGTTTGCTTCTAAATAATCATTGTGTTTCTGCTGGTGCCATATGTTTTAGATGTAATGTGTTTGTTTACATTTTTCTAAGTTTTTGTAAGTCTGGGTACAGCCCAGAAGAGCCTCCACTTTGTGACATGTTTTAAAGATAATTGTTTTGACAGACTTAGATATTAATTTGGTTATAGATTGGCTGAGTTCATGTTATATACATAACCCCAAATTAAAAAGTTATGAGTGTCTTTCAGACTTGCATTCTCTGAGAGGATTATTATCTATGATCATTTGGAGATATAAGGAATCTTCAAGGATCTAATTCTTTTTTATTTTCCGTAAGTAAAAAAAATAGAGGCTCAGACATATTAAATAAAGTTTTGAAAACATCTTGTCTGATTCTATTAAACTGTATTGCCTAGTAGACATGGCACTTATCGTATCGGGGTAAAATAAAATAGAAAATAAAACTTGTGGATCCCTTTCTAATATAGAAACATTTCTGCTTTTGTAATTTTCTTGACCTGGTTTACCTTTCTGATTTAATGTCTTTGACCATCATATTTGCATGACCAGCTATTCCTTAGCTGAAATTCTACTTTTTAAAAAAATTAGGTTTGGTTTCAAAATCGAAGGGCCAAGTGGAGAAAAAGAGAACGCTATGGCCAGATCCAACAAGCTAAGAGCCATTTTGCTACCGCCTATGACATATCAGTTTTGCCAAGAACTGACAGCTATCCACAGGTATGGCAAATTGCACAGAACACTGAGATACACACGTGTGGTTTGTATATTCTTAAAAGGGCTAGTGTAAGCTTTATCACATCTAATATAATAGTTAAGAATGAAAATTTTAATCTCCAAAAATTGTTTCCATGTTTGTTAGATATTTATTTTGCTAAAATATTTATTTTTATTTATTTTTTCCAGAGCCTTTCATTTGAAATATTTCAAGGTTTCTTCTTTGGTATACATTGCAACAACTTAAGTAGCATCATTCAATAATATGTCTCTTAATTAGTCTGCATTTTGATAATTTGGACTTATTCCCTTTGTTAACTTTTAAAATACATAAAACATTGCTAGGCTCTGTGGCTCTTTTTTTATGAACTGTACCATAACCTACTGTTAAATGTGGCTGATGAAACCTTCAGTTCCACTTAAAACTATTTTTTCTCCTATGTTGTCTTTTCAGCTTTGAAACTGCTTACTGATTTCAAGGAAACATTTTATCCCTTTGTGACTTAAAACATGTATAGAATTAGTTCTGGACCTAATTTTTAAATTGTATCTCATTAAGAGTATTTAGAAAATTTTTTCCTCTAATTTTTTCTTTTAATTTAGAGAGGGTTGTTTTTTCGTACTTTGTAATGCACATAAATATATTTTGTTTTTGTAACTGGATATTAATTTTTCCTGCTACTGAATTATGACATTCAAAATTGTATTTGCTACATAAAGAATATGTGTATTAGAAGGAACAAGCCATCTGTTATTTAATTCCTTATTGTTTAATGATGTGTGTTGTAAGAGACGACTTGGAAAATGAATATGTAACACATATACTGATGGAATATTTTGATAGTCCAGTAAACAAATCATCATAGCCCAAACTTAAGGATATTCATTTTCTTCAACTGTAAATTCATACCTTGTGAGCATGAATTCAGTCTTTTAATTTCATGCTGTCTTTGTGTTCTTGTACCTTTCATGATTTTAAAAAAATGTATCTTGAGACTTTCACTCCTCCATGAATAAAAATTCATGAAATTTATTAATGTAATATTATATGTGAATAAGAGCCTTAGAGGTCACCTAGTTCCTTCATTTTAAAAGTCAGGAAACCAGACCCAGATGAGTTAAGAAAGAGAACTGGTCCATGATCACAGGAGTGGTTCCTTACAGGGCGGTCTATAAAGGGCTGCTACAGCTAAGCCTTGCCACTGCAGTTTCCTTAAAGACCAGTGATATGGGTACCTTTTGAATAAAGGCCCATACCTTAAGAGGAATCTTATTTCCCTTACTTCAGAAAGTTTATCTTAAAGTAGTTCCTTTATATTTTCTCCTATTTTAAAAATATGTGTATCCCCTGGTTACTTACCATCAGCACATGTTTTGAGTGTCTTAGTTGAGTTTTAAGCAAAATGCTGCAAGGATGTTTCTCCTCTAGGCGGTAAGTTCCAAGGGAGTAGACACTGCAGTTTTCCTAGTTGTTAACAAGATGATAGCCCTCTCTGTCAGTCACAGTTCTAAGCAGTGTACATTTATTAACTCATTTAATCCTCGCAGTAACCTTATGCAGTAGGTGATATTAATTCCCATTTTTTATATGTGGAAACTGAGGCACAGAGAGGCGAGGTATTTATTGCCACTAATAAAAGTGAGATATTCACTCACTTTTATTAGTGTAGTAAAGCTCAGATTTAAGCAGAGGCAATGTGGCTCTTAAGGGTAAGTAACATGATTAAATGATTAATAGCAAAAGAGCATAAGACTTAACGTCGCATTATTCAGATCTGCTGTTCAGTTCAAGGGAGCAGAAAATATTCACTGCCAACCAGTGAAATAACGATAGAAACATAACAGAGATAGCATATACTTTACATAGTTTGAAACTACTTGTGATGACTTTAGAAATAATAAAGTCACAAATTGTGAATTCTTTTCATGTAGACTTTAAGCAGTCTAACTGCTAAGTCTCTCACAACACTTGACTGCAGCGTACCTTTTATTCACCTTATTATTTCAGTCTTCATTCCTTTCATTGTTCTTATTTCTATTTTCCACTTTTCTGCTCCTTGCTCTTAGTTGCCTTGTTGCTAACCCCTCTTTCTTCTTTAGAATATCGTAAAATGTGTAGAATAGGGCCTTGCACCAATTAAGCTCTGTGTAAAAACTTAATATAACAATACATTGTAACTAGTCACCCTTAATATTAGTCACCCCCTAAAATTATCTTGCCATTATGTTATTGTGCCTCATAGCTTTTGATATTAGCAGTTAGCAGAATGAGGTCACCTAGTAGCTCAAGCAGGAAAGGAAATGGTATGGTCAAATTATACATTTGATGGTCTCTTTCACGCCAACAAAGGATTAATTTAAAAAATTCCTCTCAGAGATAATAGAATTTTGTACTAATTTCTCTTTGTGGGTTCTCCATAATTTTTATGTATAGTTGGTTATACCATCTCAAAATTTAAATGTGGAAACACGGACATCATATGTTGAAGTTATTTTGACAGTGCGTTCATCAACAATAATAAAAATACTGTCAAATCCACAGTACTTTTCTGTATTGCTAAGTCATTTAATGTTTGGTTACCAAAAATTCTGAAATCAAGTGTCTGCTACTCCCCACTCTAGGTATTAAAGAAAGTCAGGGGAAAATTCTGTTTCAGTTAAAAATATGTGGTTGACTTTATTTTAGTTTGTTTGAAAAAATAACTATGCCAAAGTCATGTCTCAAGACTCAGCCTAAGGAAACTGCTTTTTAAAAAGAAAAAAAAAATCATGTGGCTTGAAAATAGTTTATAATGGGAAAAATAGGAATTGAAAGAGTCTAACCAACTCAGTGCAATAAGACATTGAATGTGGTTACTGTTACTAATTACAGAAAAAAATTATTAATTACAAAAAAGTTGGAACTAGAAAAAGTTGGCGGCAGGACAGAAATAAAGAATTAGCAATTTGGCAGGGAAGCAAAAGCATACGCAGAAATACATCAAAACCAGAAATGGTTTAGAAAATGATCTCCTTCAGCTCGCTCATAATAGTAAGCCTTTGTATCATAATCTTACCTAGCATAAAGTATCTATATATAACATATAATGTTTATTTATGAATAGTAATTAATACTTTCTAAAATGTTATAAATACTTTGTTTTCACTGGTCTTCATTACACTGTAGTAACAACAGCTGTAACAGTAAAAATAGTAACTACCACTTGAGGGCTTGTTTTAAGCCAGGCTTCCTCCTTACAGCCATTAACTCATTGAATTTGAGCCCAAGTGTTTTGCGTTCAGGAGTCCCGGGCTCCTTATGCAACATTTTCTCCTTAAACCAACACTGAGTCTTGAAATAGTTCAGTTTTGACCCTGAAACATCACCTTACATTGGAAAGGAAAAATGCCTAAATAATAAAACATTTTAAAAATGTAGATACTTCTTAGACTAAGATACTCTTTTTTTAAAACTTGCTTATGTTTGAAAGCAAATAAAAGTGTGAGTACTGTGATGTCAGTAGTGATGAAAGGTAGTATATTTTGATGTAGTGAAAATAGTAGTGTTTTTTATTAAAGCTCTACTTTGGGTCACAATATCAGTTACCATTTGTCAATACAGTATAGCTAAATTAAATTATTCGATGTTCTCCATTACGTGATACTTTAGAAGAGAGTCTCATTGCTTGTGCTAAATCTGTTTCCCTCTATCTTGAATTCCCTTTCCCTCACTTAAACCTGGAAGCCTCCTCTCAATTTTCCCTCAGTCAGTGCGTCACTTTCTAACCAACCTTGTGGTGGATTGTGTAAAAATGTCTGCCACGCCATTTAGGATGTAAAGTATTTAAAAGATGATTCAGTTCTTACTCACATTGTATCATCACAGTATTAAGCAAATTATATATACACCAAATAGATGTGAAAAAAGTTTTGGTTCACTTCAGTTTTCAGGAGTACATTATAAAACAAAATTAGTCTATTTTAAATAAAACAGATGGTTTCTGAATCTCTGCTCTCAACCAGCTCTGTGGTCTTAAGCAGCTAACTTTTCCTCTTTGAAAGAAATAGACTAGAAAGATTTTGCAGACCCCTTTCAGCTTAATTCATTTTCTTCCAGAGTTTTATCATTTTATAGTTTTGCATTTTATCAAACAGATACATGCTCGGTCTTGTTCTAGGCACAGAGGTTATACAAATGATCCAGACAAAATCTCCTGCTTTCTAGACAGATTGCAAATTAGATATTACAAATTCTGCAAACATTTCTTGATGCAGACTATATCTAGCACACCAAAAGAGACTCACATAATTTTGTCCTTGAGTTTAAGAACCAAGCAAGTATCTATCAATATTAGATTCTAATGTGTTTCTAATTTATTAAAACCAAAGCATTTTTAAAATAATTATTTTTGGTGAATAAAATATTTTTTGTTAAGTTACACATATTTTATAGAAAGATTATGGACTTCTCCTGTGGCTCAGCTGGTAAAGAATCTGCCTTCAATGCTGGAGACTTGGGTTCGATCCCAGGGTTGGGAAGATTCCCTTGAGAAGGGAAAGGCTACCCACTCCAGTATTCTGGCCTGGAGAATTCCATGGACTGTATAGTCCATGGGGTTGCAAGGAGTTGGACATGACCAATCGAAAGATTATAGCCAGCCTTCACACTTAGAAGAAGTGTTCATTTTGCGCCATTAGTTTAGTTCAGATTAAGCTTACATTAACTTGATCATTTACTAGCTAGGTGACTTTGAAAAAGTCTCTGGACTTCCTTGATCTTGATTCTTTATTTGTAAAGTTGAGGTACAGCTGGTACTAGAGTTGGTGGTCTTAGTGTAGATGAAGATGTTGATGATACTTTTTCTGTCATGGAGAGGATTAAAATGATTTCTAAATAGTCTGTGGAACTAAATCCTGGGATTTGGGGTGGGCCATGGATTAATGTATGACTCCGGGCTTCACAATCAGGTAGTTGTGGGTTCGAATCCTGACTGTGCCACTTAATAGATTTTTAGACCTTTGGCAAATAAATTAACCGCTAGGAACATTTCTCTTCATTTATAAAATGGTGATAGAAGTTCATATGTTATTTGTGAGAATTAAAATAGTTTATGCAAAGTATTTCCTAGTACATAATGAGGGCTCAATAAATAGTCATGATTCTCCAATAGCTATTAGTCATTATTAATTTTTTTTCTGCAGTAGAGAAATAGCTAAGTGGTTTGAATGCCCCTTTTTGTTGCAGTATTTAAATCAATACATTCTGTGAGTAAATTTACTGTTTGGGGATCCCAGGGAAAGAACAAGTTCAGTTAAATACACTTTCTTCTTTAAATTAGAATGACCAAATAAATATGGTAGTTTTAGGAAAATTTGGATATATTCTTAATCCACCAGAATTATTTTCTCACTTGGAAAATATTTTTTCATCAAAAATTTCAAAAGAAAGGTTGAAAGTTTTCCTGCCAAAATTTTCAGTAAGGTTTTACTCAGTAAATAGTGGAATCATAATTATATCTATTTCCCAAATGTAAAAAAGGACCCATGTAGTATTTTTGCTTTCTGTTGTTTATTTGATGCCTTTAGAAATATATGCCACTTGGAGTTTGAACCTAGCAAACGTTAGATTCACTTTATAGATAATTTGTAGTCACTAAAATAATTTTAAAAACAGATGAAAAGCTGTATTTTTAGCTTAACATATACTCTTTCAAACATTGCTATACGGTTTTTAAAAGGAAATTTTAAGGTTTCTGTAAAATAGTGATTATGAAGATATTGTTTACCCTACCTTCTTCTATCAACAAGTTTCTCTCCTAATCTTGAAGTTTGCCTTTACTTAAGCTAAATAAAGAATATGAAGCTTGTTTCCTTTAACCACTGTGGTTTAGTGATTTAAAGGCACCTGGAGCAGTTTTTACCTTTAGAAAAAATACCATTTTTATCACTGTTATTTCTGTTTTTTTCCGAAGTATTTGAAGTAAACAAAGATCCCAAGATCTTTTAAAAATATTAATAATGTAGCTATACAAGATGCATTGTGTAATGAGTAATTCCATATCTTTCAAACAAGCAATGAGATGGTCGTATATTGTAGTACAGTGACACTTCCTTTATGAATGGAGGGACAAAGTATTAGCGCACTAGGCCAACAAGTGATACAATTTGTCACTGATAGTAAGCACAAATATTTACAGTTATGGAAGGATATAATTTATTCAAATCAATATAGTGTTTACAATGGATACCATTCCTAATTTAATTAAATATATATTTATATAAAAACATATAAAGTGTATTTCACATATATGTATATGTTAAAACTAAGTTATGTGTAGCAGGAGGTAGGTTTTGTTAGTATTGATTAAGTAAAGGAACAGCTAGACACAAACAGTGAATAATTCTTCTATTTGGTGAAAGTAATCCTAGATACTTTAAAGAAGTAAAGAATATCCTCTAGAAGTAAAGTGCTTTCACATTGTTGATTATGAAAATAGACTTATTTTTGAAATGTAATGCTCAAATTTAATGTGATTTAAAGACTTAGTAGTAATAACTTAGCTGTTTTTTTTAATTTGTTTTGCTTTTAGTTAAGTGAACACTGTTAAGTGTTGTATTTAACTGATTTGGTTGTACATATTTTGTATTTTAAGAGGAAAGAGTAAATCAATAAATTGAGTAGATTATCAAAATAATAAAAAGTAAAAATTTAAAATAGTTCATAGATATTAAAACTACCTTATGGAAGAAGGAGGGGGGAAATTAAGCATCAAAGTCTGAAAAGTCTACGAGAACTTCTGGATTAAAACCTGCAGTTTACACCATTATTGTTAGTGTGAACCTCAGGATATACTTTAATCCAGAATTGTATGTGCACCACATTTATTAAACCACATGCATCTGTGAGTTTTCATTTTTATTCTAAGTTATGGAGCATTAAATAGACTTTTTAGTGCAAATGCACAGTTGATTTTAAAATAACAAAAATAAAATTCCAAATTAGAGTTAACTCAAATATAAGATGAATATAATTGATAACTTGACTCAGGATTTTAAGAATAAATTGCAAGCTTGTATATGACACCTTGTGAAACACTCTAAGATTTAAAATATACTGTATAAATACTTTGTGTTTCCATACTTGATTTACATTTTAGGTTATAATTTACCAAAAAAAACTTATAATTTTTGTTTCCTATAATTCTGAACTTTTTAAATAGTTGAATTCTCATTAAAAATGAATTAGGCACTCATGAATCAATAGTAGTTAGCATGCATGCATTAAAATAGGTGAAAAATAAAGTGACAAATAATTGGAAAATACTTCAATTGATAATTGCTGCTGGATAAATATTTTTTTTAAATAGCAAATGCCAAGTGCTATGATTTCATTTTAAGGTATGTAGGGTGAGATTTCCTATAAAATTTTTTTGTAATGATCACAATTTAAAATTTAAGAACACATTCGACAGTAAAGGGAAAGAAAGATGTTCTTAATGTTTCCTATATCTTTTATTTGGAGCATATTTCAAATATTATTTGAATAATGCAAAATTTAAACAACATTTATATGATATCATTCTGGAAATTTACAGACATTAACATTGCTTATGAGACTAATTGAGATAGTCTTTAAGTTTTACACTAACAAGAGATACACACTTTTATTTTTCTGTATAGCAAATTTCTTTCCAGTTTGTTATTCTCACATGACTATTACATCTAATAGTGTTTTTTTTTTAACAGAAAAGGCATTCCTCCTGTTTGAAATCCATATATACATTTCTAAGATGAAATTTCATTTAAGAACTCAAAGTAGCAATGAACAATTAACATGTGATCCTTTTCTGATGAATAAACACTTTCTGACCACTTCAACTTAGTAATACTATGCGTTTAAAACACATTTTTTAAATTTTTGAAATTAATTCCTCCAAAATCTTAGTATTTATATATATATATTTAGTTAAAATTACATCTAATAAGAGGGCTCTGATGAAAACGTACCCTCATTTCTATCTCAAGTAGTACCTAGATGTGCTCAGATTTATCTTTTGACTGTGTGATTAATTCAACTTGGGATTTTTTTTTCCCCAGGTACACAAAGTCTCAGTGTATGTTATTTATTCACTGGTAGCAAATTCACTGTTTAGAAAAACACCTATACCCTTTCTCTCTGCCAGAAGCCTACTGAGGTAGTTACTAGAAAAGTTAATGGGACCCTAAGGTCCCAACAGCTAAAAATATCTGCAAGTTAATAAGCGTAGGATTCTTATTAATACTTTATCCCTCTGAATTTTAAAGGGGGGATATGCTAATAAAGAATATAATGGTCTCTTAAAAAGTCAAACTACTTTTGTAAAAAGTGATGTTTGCCTTTTTAAAAGAGGCCATATAAAAACCTGGTGAATTAAATTCTATAGTGATAATGTGGTAATAAATCTTTATAGTAAGTATAGAATAATACTCAAAGTAGTCAATAAAAGTAAGCATTCTGTCAAACAGGAAAAGCCAAAATCAACTTTTTGATTTTAATGGAAAGAAACTATTGCTATAACATCCTCACAAATACCTCTTTGTGAATCCCTGCTCTCTGTTTTTTCATAGCAGCCTTTTAACTCCCACAGGGAACTGTTAGGGCTGTGATGTGACGGTCGTATGAGTATAGGATAATACGTGTATCCTGGTGTGTGTGTGTGTCTCGTGTACATATAAATGTTGGTGGCAGAAAGAAACAGTCTATATGTATAGGAGGAGTAAGATTAAGTAAACTTATTTCAGTAGGAAAAAAATTATTTAGTCGGCTTTAGAGATGCTTTAAAATTAAGAATGCTCTAAAATTACTCCTATATTCTCACATTTTTTCAGTATTTCTATTAAATTCAAATTAAATTCCATAGGCTAATATCTCCATAAATACCATAACATTGAGATGTAGAGTATATAAATCAGGAAACTATTTGATTTTTTTTTACACATCATGCTACTTTGCAACTAAGGGAAAAAATAACAAACTGAGATTAAGAGGTTTTTTAGAAGTATGTAAACTCCCCACTACAGTAAAATCAGAAAATACGTTAGAAATATATACCACATTTAGCATACTAAATTTTCTTTCTAGTTTTGGTTATGTAAAGAATATATCTATATCAAGTTTCTAAGGTGAAGGTAAATGAGGTTGGTGATTTCCTATCCATGATTTACTCTGTTCCATCAATTCATGACATATATAGATGCACAGTGAAGAACTCTTAATATATGTATGTATACTTACATATTAACCCTCTCCTTTTAGCTATTATTGCTTTTAATTCCTTGGAAGGAAGGTGAACATTAAATGATTTCAGTTTGGAAAGAATCAGACAAAAAAATTTTTCCTCCAAAATTCAAAGCTGTAGAATAATTAAATATATAAGGTTTTCACTTGATTAGAAAAACATTAAGGGGCAAACATTCAAAGTGGAGAGTAGTAAGTCAGCTAAACTTTCTTTCATGCTAATCGGAGGCAGTTGGCTAAATTCTGTGGACAATGCTTTGAACGTACCCCCAGAACTTTAAAAAATGCTGTGAACCACATTAAAACATGGAATATTTTTAGATTATCCACTTCTTTTAAACACAACAAAGAAGAAAAAATGTAAAGACAGACAATCTTTCTTTTTCCATTTTTCTTTTCTTTTTTTAAAGCACATATAAAAAGAATATGGGCATTAAATAACATTGCTCCTGGTTGTAAATCTCTTGCATATTATACAGTTAAAAGCTTACAAAAATTTATTTGGTGCTAGGGTCTATGACGGAGAAGGCAGTGGCACCCCACTCTAGTACTCTTGCCTGGAAAATCCCATGGACAGAGAAGCCTGGTGGGCTGCAGTCCATGGGGTTGCTAAGAGTGCGACAGGACTGAGCGACTTCACTTTCACTTTTCACTTTCATGCATTGGAGAAGGAAATGGCGGCCCACTCCGGTTCTTAACTGGAGAATCCCAGGGACAGGGGAGCCTGGTGGGCTGCCATCTATGGGGTCACACAGAGTCGGACATGACTGAAGCGGCTTAGCAGCAGCAGCAGTAGCAGTGTCTATGAACCAGTATTAAAAAATACTAGAAAGATAAGTAGTGATCTTAGAAAAAATAATGTTCCTTCATTTCAAAATTTAACAGCAAATATAGTATTTCTTTTAATAAGTCAGAGAGTAAGATTTTTGTGTGACTTCTCGGTTGTTAAATATGTAGTTTTAGACAGTATGACTTACTGATCCTAGCACATCATTTTGAAGTGACCACTTAGAAGAGTGGAATGAAGGAGACACAGAAGGAGCCCACCTGAACAGTGGTAGATTTATTAAACTACAAGCTCAAACAGCTTGGTTGTTTAACCACATGACTTCTTCAGACATTAATAGAAGTAGACGATCTAGAACAAAGCTGATACCTGCTAGATTATCCCCACAGTGGTCAGACGACATCTAGAATGTTATTTTCTGTTGTCAGTGCTGGATGTTTATAAGAGTGAAAGGGCATTGGCAACCTCCAGCACATCCAAAGGAATGTGGTCAGAATGATACTGTCTGGAAATCAATATGAAGAATCCTTAGGGAAGAGAGACTTATGATTGTGTAATAATCTCATGATGATATTTGAAGATTTTCTCATGTAAGAAGGATGCTGCTTATTCTGTATAAGGAACAGAAATAGAAGAAATAGAGGAAAATTACACCTTTTTACAGAGCTCCCCAGGAGGGAATGGAATATTTTTTTAAAATCAGGGTGAGCTTCTTATCACAGAAATTGAACATAACTGAAAATGTATGAGAATTTTTTGCATTTGGAAGGAAATTGGGCTTCAATAGTGTTTCTTTATCCTAGTTGATGTTCTGAATTGCTTTTGTCTTACCATCTTTAGGGATTAAATCCACATCTTGTGAGTCTCCTGTATGGGCAGGTGGGTTCTTTACCACTAGAGCCACCTGGAAAGCCCCATTATCATCTTTGCCATTATTTTAGCACAGAGTCCCTCAGCTACACTACCTGCTTAATGAATCAGAATCGCCAGAACATAAGATAATACGTGTTTAACAAAAAGGAAAAAAGATTACTTTCCTAAAGATACGGGGTCAACAGGGTCTCTAGCTGTGTAATTTTCATGATTTCTGTTAAGATTGTGTAGTATGGTGATTCTGGCATTCAAATCATGAGAAAACAATTTAGATATGTTAGCATAAATTGTCCACAAAATTTTGATTATATCTTCAAGAAGAATCAGTCCAAATTTCATATTCTTAGAGATTTTCCAGTATTTAATAAATGTCTACTAAGGATTTATCATGTACTGTGTCAAGCCTGGGGATGAGAAACAGTTGTGAGTGATCATTGGGAATTTTGCTTTCGGGAAGTGGAATTTATAAATACACACAAATTTGGGATTGTGAATAAGTAAATAATTTCAACTCATAAGACTAGTTTTTATGTCATTGTAGCATTTCATAAGATTTCCGAGGTTCAGATTTGACCTCCTCCCTGAGAGTTATCCAATTTTGGTGAGATTCTTAAACTCTGTTTTATAGTTTTACCTTTTACAACATGGGGATAGTAAAAGCATATACCTTTTTGTGTATTGGAATGATTCAGAAGTCATCATGCTTTTAATCAAAATGCTTGACACGTGGCCATTAATTGATAACTATTAGATATCATGAGCATGGGCTTGATTGTCCTCATCAGATGTTTGACACCTCCAGAGGAAATGCTTCCAAGGAAGCAAGACCTCTGTTCACTGGGGATATTATTTTTTTATGATTTGCATCCAACTGTAATATAGAAACCATCTAGATCCCCAAAGTCAAGTGAAAACTTGCCAGAAGTTTGAAAATCAAAGAAAGACAGGAAAGAGATGAGAGACAGAGATCATGGAACCCGGGCATATCAGCCAAAGTGTGTGGCAGCTTCACTGGTCAGGAAAACTAAAGTATTGCTGTTAGTAACTTGCTTTATTAATCTGTTCTGTTCAGAAGACCTTTGTGTAGGTTCTGTTTTATGAAAAATAATGCATTTAACTTGCTTGATCATGTTGAGGTAAGAAGTTTTGGTCAAAATAACAATATTTGCTTATGTCGTAGAAAATGGAGAGATTTTCCTAAATTCATTTAGGGTGAAAATACTTACTTAAATTCATAGATCACCTTCCTTGCTTTTACTCTCCTTATTTTTTTTTTTCACCTGGTTGTTAAATATGTGTCTGTGCATTTGGAATACAAGTAGATGAGTTCAATAATAATTTCTAGCAACACGCTTTGTAAGTTGAGGAATCCTTTAATAAACATAAAGCCTAAATAATCTTTCTCCACCACTATCTTGCCTTGCATTTATTTTTTCAAAAGTAAGCAAGCAAGTTCACTTTCATTTCCTGAAAGCCCTTTTGTCAGACATGTGACTGTGGTTTTTCAGTGTAGCACAATGTTTGATTGAATGTCAGAGGAAAATCACCCAGATCAAGTTAGAAGAACCAGTTTGACAGAATAATGACATTAACATCCCCTCCTGTTGGTTTGAGATACATAGCTCAGCAATCACTGACACCAATCATCATATTTTGGGTAAAGTGGGGTACATATAGTAGGATGAGCCAAAATTTAAACAGCATAGCCCATGACAATTTAAAGATTGATAAAGTATGAAAATCATGATGGACAGCTGGTTACATAGCTAGATAGAGGTCTATAGATATCTCTCACAGATTTGGCATATTTAAAGCGACTTAGAAAATACTTATATAAAGAACTATTTTAAAAACAACACTGACATGGGCATCTTGCCAATCATTGAAGCCCCACCTGAAGGATGATATTTGTTCAGTCCTGAAAGTGGTTAAGTGGCCCTTTCAGAGTTACAGAGTAATGTCTCTGCAATGTAATCTAGAATATTCATTAACATATTTTGGATATTAATTGAAAATAAGTTGTCTTTAAAAGTATGGCTTAAGCTTGAGTTTTGTAAGAGTATACCAGAGGCTACAGTAGTAGACTGAAATTTCTATGTAAAAAGAAATATAAGAAAACTATTCTTCTATATGTGTTAAGTAATTGATTATTGTATTCTAATTATGATTTTAAAAAAGCAAAGAAAGCCAGATTGGATAAATACATATACTGCTGTTATGTTTTAGTATAAATCTAAATCTAGTGTAATAATATTGTAAAAGGCATAAATTTTCAAATTTCATATTCCAAGGCAGTGTCTCTCCACTGTGCTATACCAAGCAGCATTTTCCTTGCTTTTTCCCAGCTCCTGCCATTTGTCATGATTTTCTCTCTGCTTCTCAGTAGTACGTGTGATCGCTTTCCTTGCTCTTGTTTAAATAGCTGGTCTAAGATGCCTCCTAAAAATTAGTATTATACAAATTTGACTTAGTGTTTCTTTTGTATCCTAGTAACTTTAAAGAAATTTGTGTTTGCTGATAATACTGCACAATATAGAAATGTTTCCTATAGGGATTTAATGTGATGATTGTGAATTTCTTGGGCACAAGTGATAACTCAGTTTTCAATCTTATGTAAGTTGTTACCTCATACTTAATTTTTATTCAGATAGTATTTTTGCTAATACTTGAGTATTTTTCTCAGTTGTGCTTCTATTATTGGGTATTGGTCAAATTTTAGAATTCTAAATCTGCTTTACAGGTTATAATTCTGCTGAAACCTCATTATATCATATATAAATCATAGAATAAATATTTAAAATATGTATATAACTGTATATCACAGAGATATTCAAGACTAGAGGGAATGAAAAACAATGAAACAGTAAACATTTTCCAAAATGAATTTTGCTTAAAAATATCTCTAAAGAACAACCAGCCTGGTATCAGCATTGGTTTCCAGTGAAAAATACCACACTGAGTCAGCTATGGAAATTTTAAAAAAATGCAATTGTGTAATATTCTTTGGAAAGATGAAAAGTATATTTAAACTTAATCATATTTTAATCACTTTTCTAAACACATGAATTGATTAAAAATAATGATTAAATCATTTCATTTTAAAAGTCATGACTGTAAAAAGAATCCTCAAGAGATTGACATGTATTGAGAGTATTTTATGTGGTTAGGTATGTGGGTTTTGGTGATCCACTCCAGTATAACAAACTAGAAGAATCTTTCAAATAATTATTTTTTAGTAATTGCTTGATGTACTCAGAATGAAATTATAGACCACCCAATAGGAGCAGACAAAGAACAGCTAGCAAAACTTTGTAAATTCAGTTTCCCAAAAGTAAGGAACAAAAGTGAGAACGCATAAATGTAATATTTGTTGTTTTATATATTCCAGATTCAGAACAATTTGTGGGCAGGAAATGCAAGTGGTGGTTCTGTGGTTACTTCATGCATGTTACCACGTGACACTTCCTCGTGTATGACACCTTATTCTCACTCGCCTCGGACAGATTCCAGTTACACAGGGTTTTCAAACCACCAGAACCAGTTCAGCCACGTGCCCCTCAACAATTTTTTCACTGACTCTCTTCTTACCGGGGCTACCAATGGACATGCATTTGAAACAAAGCCAGAGTTTGAAAGGAGGTCTTCCAGTATCGCTGTTCTTCGAATGAAAGCCAAGGAGCACACTGCCAATATTTCATGGGCCATGTAACATACAGTACTCTTTTTCTTTTTCTCTTAATGGCAAAATAAAACATTCTTATTTCTCCTATTTAATGGATACCACAATAAGCTGCTGTGTGTGGAATTGCTAAAGGTCAAGATATACAGTGAGACCAGCTTAAATGAATAGTTGTTATTATTTAACATT
Organism: Capra hircus; assembly: GCF_001704415.2. NCBI lineage: Eukaryota > Metazoa > Chordata > Mammalia > Artiodactyla > Bovidae > Capra > Capra hircus. The sequence continues at coordinate 14,802,160 of NC_030812.1, forward strand.
AAAATCTAAGAATGAACCTCTGAAAAGACTAAATAGGTTTACCATGCACCCATCTCCACAAACTCTGTTTTAGTAGTAAGATTTTTCTTTCTATTGTACGAGTCAATGAAATATGATCATGCAACTTCTTAAAAGAATAAATGTGTTAAACAAATTCCTCTGTTATAGATTGATTTATGGTAGTTCTGTATAACAAGAAATCCCTTGTAAAATAATATCTGAAAAAGGAGGAAATGCACTGGGGAAAATGTCAAGATACTGAAGCTGTCAGGTAAATATTGAAGCAGGGTATTTTGGGGAGTTAACTGCCATTTTTCCATCTCTGGCTCCAAGGCATCATGGGCATATCCTCTGTTGCTGAGAATTTATCTATGGGCTTCGAAGATTTTTTACCTCTAGATGTTTTAGTGAATTTCCATGCAATGAAAAAAGAGCTCTTCAGAAATGACCAGCATTTGCATGAAATATTTGGGCATTGTTTCCTGAAACCATGTGGCTAAAGGTGATAACTGAAATATCCTGATATGATTAAAAGTACAATTCTGAGAACAGTTTCTATAAATAGTATCTTTTCTAATGAACAAGCCAGCATGGCCTCAGCGATTAGTTATCACACACAAGAGAAAAAGAAAGTTGCAAAATCTGCTGTTGCTTTTAAACTAGAATGGGGTCGGTGAAACTACACACAAACGTCTAATAAATACACTCAAAGAAATATTCACTTAAAGGAACAGCAAATTGGAATGTATATTTGTATCATGAGTATGTCCAAGTGCACGTGTGTGTGTTTGTTTGTTTGACATAGAAGCTGTACACATTTTTTGCTACTGTGGTTTTGCACAGAATTAAAATGTCAGAAGCCTCTCAAATTTCTGGTGGAAAAGAAGAAAAGAAAAATACATTGCATCTGGAAAACTGCTAAGCCCTTTGATTTACTTCTCCTCCCTTTCCCCTGTCACATTCCAGGCTTTTTCAGATGAGTGAAATGTCAGCCTCCTTGAAAGACTCTTAAGTTCATAAAGGCAAAGTAAATTAATTGAAATGAAGATGACTTCCATGACTTGGATCAGAGCACCATCTGCTCTTTGTACTCAGAATCTTCCTAGTGGTTCCTACAGCCTTTAGAGATATGAATGGAAGTCCTAAAGGCTAAAGGACAAGATTAACTGATTTTTAAAAATTAAATTTCAGAAAAAGTACTTAAATTCGGTAAGTGTCTCTAGTGGGAAGATATTTACAGCAGTTAGACATCTTCTGTAATAAAATTTTAAATTAGGCAGATGATAGAGATGAGTGATGTCCTAAACAAACATTCCTTGACTTCATAATCACTCTGTTCTTTATGACTTTTGTGTTCTCTCTTTTTAGTTTTGTTCCCAAGACAAACTTGTGCAACTTTGGCCCTGAGAATTATGCTTACATGCAGGAGCTTTTGTTCAAGGGTTGTTTAGGCAGCTGTTAAATATCCTTCATGTTTTAGAAGAGAATGACTTCTAATACACACATGTATGTGGTCAGTAGAAATTTGGGAACTAAAACTTAGAACTAAAATGTAAGATTTTCTTTTCAGAAATGTCCCCACTCAGTGGTGTCCATGTTCATTTTTTCCGGCTTTCTTTCATAATTGAAAATTAGGGTCCCTTGCCTAATTAAAGTGAGAGATAAAACTCTTTTAAGTCAGGTTTGAATTTCACTTCATATCTTATTTTTTCCTTCTCTAAGTTTTTACCCTCATTATATTCTAATAATTAGTTGGAGCTTCTGTAACTCAATTCTTTTCAATTTAATAATATGTTTTTGGTTGAAGTTCTACATCGGTTCTTGTATAAATTTAATTCAATCAGCACGGGTTTTTTTGACACCTACAGTGTGTGAAGTACTATTTGGGATAATAAGTAACGGATCCATAGTTCTTGTTCTTGATGAGTTTGTAATCTTTGTGGACAGACTTGCCTAAAGTTTGTACCCTCAATCATGCTTCACATTTTATGAAGGCAGTAAGAATTGCATGAGTTTTTTTCAGTTAACATTCCAGCCTTTGTTTTTATTGGCTGAAAATTTTATTATGTATTTAAGTTGCTAAAATATAATAAAAAATTAACAAATATAATTACTTCTGATGTAATAAGACAAAGCTAAAATAAAGAGTGCATAGAGGCACTCCCTGAATTTTCTCTTGCTCTTTCTGAACTTAGGTTAAAAAATTTATGTATACTAGAATTCATAACACTCACAAACATGTTGAATATACATATTTACAAAAGGAAAAACAGGAGCATTTCAGTTTTATTTGGGCTCAACAGTATTGAAATTGGATGTCTTTGTTCATCATATAGTTGATCCCCTTTGACATTTGTCCCTGTAACAATCTCATCCTCTATTTGTCCCTTCCACACTTTTCTTGCACAGATGGTTTAGTAAATGATTCCTATACTCTTTTTTTTTTTTTTTTTTTCTGAGTGAGTTGGTTAAGGTTTGAACTTAAGAAGCAAATTTAATGGACTATTAGCTAAAGTTTGCTGTTTCTTTGAAAAACATTAAATTTTAGAAAATGGTTTGTGGAATTTTGAAAATATTTATTTCTTAAAGATAGTAACTACTGATTATTTTCTTCTTATGTAACTTTTTCTGAAAGCAGAGAAAGAAAGCCATTGTAATCCTGGCCCTCAGTCTTGACAACATATCTTAATAACAGGTTCCTTACCTGGAATAACCCTAAGGAAATTCATGAAATTGTGTGTATAAGTTACTGGAGTGTATTAGTTTCATCATTTCAGTTGGCTGTTGATTTTTTACCTCCAAGGAAGGGGTAAGGGACAGACCAATGCAGTTTTCACAAAGACGATATGTTACTGTTTCCTTTTAGTATCTGTGTTTTCAGTTCAAGGACTGGGTCCTTATCTGACTTCCATAGTACCGTTCATTCCTCCCCTCCTTGTGTTTTATGTAACGCTGTCTTACATGTAATGCTATAGTTTTAGTTCATCAGTAACTAAACAATTCCTTGGCTAAAAATAAGAAGTGAAAAGATCAACTGCAGTGTTTGTATAAGCCTTTTGAAATTCTTAAAGAATTTTCTAAACTTACCAATGACCCTGACTTTTGTCTTTCAACATTTAAGTCAAATAGTATTGTAAATGATGAGTGATTATGTTAGATATATTTTTATTAAAAATAATGACCACTTTCACTGCCAAGTATTTTAGGAAAAACATGGAAACCATCTTATTATTAAGTGGAGAAGGCAATGGCAACCCACTCCAGTGTTCTTGCCTGGAGAATCCCAGGGACAGGGGAGCCTGGTGGGTTGCCATCTGTGGGGTCACACAGAGTTGGACATGACTGAAGTGACTTAGCAGCAGCAGCAGCTTATTATTAAGATCCAACGTGGGCTGACTCATCTTTTTCCTGATTAGACTATAAAGATACATGGGTGTGTACGTGCATGTTCAGTTGCTTCAGTCGTGTCTAACTCTCTGCAACCCTATGGACTGTAGCCCACCAGGCTCCTCTGTCCATGTGATGCTTCAGGCAAATATACTGGAGTGGGTTGCCATTTCCTCCTCCAGGGGATCTTTGTGACCCAGTGATTGAACCAGTTTATCTTGTGTTTCCTGCATTGGCAGTCAGAGGTTCTGTCCCGCTAGTGGTAATTGGTTAACGTCAAGCCATTTCTACTTACAGAAATTAGGCATCTAAAAATCCAACAGACATCTTATAGCTATTCATATTCTGCATTAAGGTAAGTATGACTTTTGTGAGGGAATTTAATAAAATGTTATATATTAAGTTACACTTTTGTTTTTGTCATATATTGCGTGTGTTTTATACAAGCCAGGCAGTGATGTCCCTAATGATGCAAATGAAAACAAAATCAGAAGTAAAATGCCTAATGGTAGTAAAGTCAGCAGTTATGGCCCAGAATCTCAAAAACAAATGTGATACTGGTTTTACAGTGTATAGTAATTGCTAGAATGAGATTTTGTTCTATTTGAGTAACTACTTTTTAAATAAACATACTGCCATCATTTATCTTGGAAATATATTGCAAACATGGCAAGCAAGACTCCAAGGCAAGGTCTAACTTTTTCTTCAGTTTTACTGCATAAAACAGTAGAGAATTGACAGAGGTTTTTCTTTCCTTAGAGTTGTATACCACTTTGCATTTTTCCAAGTTCAAGGGACAAATAAATGACTCGAGCATTTCATCATGACACTATTTTATAGCAAGTGTGACTTTAGGAAGAGACACTACATACTGAAGGTTTTCATGCATCTTCATATAATATATACTAGTAATATTTTCTTATCTATTTAATTTGACATACACTTTAAGACAATAATTCAAAACAATTACCAGAATTGTCAAAACATAAGTTTTTGGTGGAAAGCAAAAGGAGCCCTTTATAGGTTACTTATGAAAACAGTTCCCTTGTGGCTCAGCTGGTAAAGAATCTGCCTACACTGTGGGAGACCTGGGTTTGATCCTTGGGTTGGGAAGATAACCTGGAGAAGGAAAAGCTACACACTGCAGTATTCTGGCCTGGAGAATTCTGTGGACTGTATAGTCCATGGGGTCCCAAAGAGTCGGACCTAACTGAGTGACTTTCACTTTCACAGGTTACTTATACAGTCCAGTTAGAGAATATGAAAAGATTCAAATGCTCAAACTCTCCATACCGCTACAGCAGAATTCATAATGTAGGGAGAGCGGATTAAAGAGGGTGTATCTGGATAGAACTCAGAGGATCCATAAACTGTGATAGAAAAATGATAGGTCTTTGTTTCAAATAACACCTAGAGTGAAACGTAGCATTTTCTTTATAAATATGGACAACAAATCTGAGTAGCTTTAGCAGCACCTGTGCTTTGTCACCAATAGAACAGATATTTGCATAGAGTATTAATGATATCTTGAAATAATGGTTGATGAAGTTTACCATATGATTAGAACAGTTTTCAAACTATTTCAAAATTAGGGTAATTTTTATCTCTTTTGCTAGATCTTGTTATGTATCAATAAAGATTCACAAATATTACTACATCCTAAAGTTAGTTTTGTAAGTAGTTCAGTTCAGTTGACATCAGTCGCTCAGTTGTGTCCAACTCTTTGCGACCCCATGAACTGCAGCACGCCAGGCCTCCCTGTCCATCACCAATTCCTGGAGTTCACTGAAACTCATGTCCATCGAGTCGGTGATGCCATCCAGCCATCTCATCCTCTGTCATCCCCTTCTCCTCCTGCCCCCAGTCCCTCCCAGCGTCAGAGTCTTTTCCAATGAGTCAACTCTTCGCATGGGGTGGCCAAAGTTCTGGAGTTTCAGCTTTAGCATCATTCCTTCCAAAGAACACCCAGGATGGATCTCTAGAATAGCATCATTCCTTCCAAAGAACACCCAGGACTGATCTCCTTTAGAATGGACTGGTTGGATCTCTGCAGTCCAAGCGACTCTCAAGAGTCTTCTCTTGAAACTTTGAACACCACAGTTCAAAAGCGTTAATTCTTCGGCGCTCAGCTTTCTTCACAGTCCAACTTTCACATCCATACATGACTACTGGAAAAACCATAGCCTTGACTAGCTGGACCTTTGTTGACAAAGTAATGTCTCTGCTTTTGAATATGCTGTCTAGGTTGGTCATAACTTTTCTTCCAAGGAGTAAGCGTCTTTTAATCTCATGGCTGCAGTCACCATCTGCAGTGATTTTGGAGTCCCCCGAAATAAAGTCTGACACTTTCCACTGTTTCCCCATCTATTTCCCATGAAGTGATGGGACCAGATGCCATGATCTATTTAGACACCTGTATTTCCATATAATTGCTTTCCCTTTTAAGCCTATGCATTTTATTTATTTAAAACATCTGCGAAGGAGTTTACAAGATCACTGAACTACCAGAGGGAGTCCATAGCACAAAAGCTACCCTCAAAATACCCTTTTGATGAACCAGGGTCATTTCTCCAGATTAAATAATTTTTACCCTAGAGGATGGTCCTATGTGATGGAAAGAGTATAAAAGAGTGCATAAAAACCTAATCAGATTGTCTGAATGGAGGATTGAAAGAGAACAGGACTTTTTCAAGCAGGCAGTCGCAGTTGAATGAATGAATGAGGCACTCTAGTGAGGGTCACCGAGGAACTGGGACACAGTAGATGGGTGCTAGGCATCTGCTGTTCATTAAGTCGCTTAGATGTGTCTGACTCTTTTGCGACCCCATGGGGTCTAGACCGCCAGGCTCGTCTGTCGGTGGGATTTCCCAGGCAAGAATGCTGGAGTGGATTGCTGTTTCCTTCTCTAGGCATTTGCTGGGCATTTGGGAAGAGGCAAATGGTTTGGGCGGCACAGTGGAAGGAGTTTGGCCTTAGGGATCCTTGTTCCCCCACATTTTAGCTTTAAAGTCTTGAAGGTTATTCAGTTCCTCTGAGCCTTAGTTTTCTCCTGGTGATTGAAAGAGTTGTATAAAACTTTGAATTAACAACACACTTTATATTTATTTTCGCCGACTTTCATCATTTTGTGACAGTGGGTATTATCACCTAAATTTATGGTCAGTATAAGGAGCTTCTAAGTCCAACAACTCTCCTGTCTTCTTATTCTACATGCTTTCCCTAAATCTATGAAGAAAGATAATTCAAATATGCATTTGAAAACACTTTGTCATAGTCTGTGAAATATGTAATTGAAATTTGGTATTTCACAGACTAATGTTTCCTCCTATTGTCAATGTTAATTTTCTTCTGAATTTATTTTTAATCTTTAAATTCAGTTTTACCCAAGCTAAATTTATCATTTATTGAGAACTCCCTTATGCCAAGACCTTATAGAAACTAGTTGCTTGTTGTGGAGATGAAAGAGTACAATAAATAATTAAAATATGGCTTGGAAGACGTGCAAGCAAAATACCATTGAGAAATGTAACAAAGCAATTAATTCAACCTTTATAGTCATAGAAAGCTGTAGAGAAGAAGTGGCATTTGAGCCAGACACTGAAGGATGAATAGAAACTGATAGGAATACAGCATTTTATCTATTTCTCTGAAAGAAAATCCAAGTGTGTCTTGGAAAGCCATGTCCATACTAAAGTATTTCCAAACTTCTTTTAATGTACATCATACCGCTTAGATGTTTCTTTTCCTTATTATTTTATTAGCCAGATTGAAGTTCTCAGGTTCAGCAGAGAGATTGTTTTATTCAATAATATTTTCCAAGTTTTTTACTCTCAAATAATTTAGTGAATATGTGCTGAGCTCATAATATTACAGTGGGCTATGCTAGCCATGGAGGTTTTGAATAAATGGGATCATGACTTTTGTCTTCACAGAATAGTCTGTTTAGTTGGATAGATGACGTTCACTGTAACTTACCTAATATGAAAATACAGCAAACTTATTTCAGTAAGATTTTATAGAAATGTATAACAGAATAAAAGGAAAATTTGTAAGTGCAACTTCAAAATACACACTCAGAAAGTTGATAGAAAAATTTGATAAGAAAGTTTCACCCTGGTTGTACCCCTTGATCTCTGACAAAGAAAAAGACAGAAGATTCTGAGGTCACTACAGGAAAAATACTCCCTACTCCATGAGAGGGAAAAGAAAAAGAAGTGCAGCTGGGCCTTGCTTTTGTGTCTTTAAGTTAACTCTTTGACTGCCTCAACATGGTCAAAGCTTGTCTCATTTTATACAAAACTCTTGCCTAAATTTTATAAACAGAGGTTTAATGGAAGAACTGCTCTCTCTCATCTAGATCTCTCCATTCTCAGCTGTGAAACTGATTGATGTTTTTAAAGCCCTAAGAAACCTCCCCCTTGTAGATATGTTTTCTGGTTCAAAGGAAAGGCGGGGTGGGGGGGGGAAGGCAGGAGAAATTATTCAGGGAAATATCTTAGGAAAAAAAAATAATGACCTAGGAAGAGAGCTATATAGCTAGAGGTTATGAAGAGGAAAAACTCTGAAATTAGTCAATGTATTAAGAGTGAAAATACATGGCAAGAGAGAACTTCCTAGGGTCGTATAGCTATAGGACTCACATTAACGTTTGTAGCAGTGTGAACATTCTCTTAAACTTCTGCATGTAATATTTCCATTGGCTTTCCCTGGAATCGCTAACTGTTTTAGCAGAACAGAATCAAGGTGCTGATCCCAGATGTGTCACTGACGGTCAGTTCTCAGTTCTCAGAGTTCAGTTCAATTCAACAAATATTTATTGAGTGCTTATTGTTGCTGACTTTCTAAGTCAGAGGAAAATAATGAGATGTTAGCAAAATGTGACATGTCTCAGGCAAGACCAGGTTGCATATAGAAAGTCGTTATCATCATTGGCATTTTAAACCAGAAGTTCGATTTGATTGTATCAATAACACCAGTAGTGTACCTTGCTTTGAGCGACAATAATTTCCACACTGGATTCTGATTTTTATCTGCACGAGTCACTGGATACAAACCACAGTCCCCAAGGATTGACTTAGAAGTAAAATAACACCATCCCTGGTCTAGCGTTCATTATACATGTCCCTAATAGCTCAGCTGAGGGACAGCATTAGCCATTATATAAACTAATTGGGTTAATTCTGCTCTGGAATTTAGGCAAATAATGTAACTGAGATAAACAGAGGGTCACTTATGCGTCTACTTGTACACATTTATCTACACTTCTTATTTATACTACTAAATGCTTAAAACAACACTAGGCTATAAATTTGCCTTTTCTTTCTGATTCTCTTGGCAGAGTTTCTTACATGCTTAACTTTTAAAGAGTGGAGTTTGGTCTCCTCTCAAATAAATAAGAGAGCGCTGGGAGGAAAAAACTGCAGCTACAAAGTAGTTCTAACCCATTAAACGCAGATGGCTCACAGGGGGTTTAATCATCGGGAGCGAACACACATCATGCTGAAATATAGAGCTGTTTTCTATCACTTGTTACCATTTGAATGTCCGTCTCAGGAAAGTGAATTCCATATATCTTTCTGGCCATCCGTTGCCCTTTGAATACTCCTCTCTCTGATGTAGTTAGATTTCTCTTCAGAACTTACTGAGATGAATGAGCTCTTGCCACACATAGAAGTGAAAGAAAACATTTCTTTCTCTGCCAGAACAGATGAGATTCATCATTAGGAGAATGGATTTGACCTTGTAAAGTGGACTAAAGCAATTTACAAACAAACCCCTTTGGGGAAGATTGCCTTTATTTTCGTCCACAAACAGAAGCTTTTTTTTTTTTTTTCCTTTCTTTTTGGATGTGCTCTTAGCTTTGCTGTGAAGACTGCTGAATCTGATCACCTGAAAAGAATCTAAAACATAGGATAGAAATCATCTCTCATTTCAGCCTTCCCATGCAAAAAGAATTTCATGGACACTTAAAAAAAATCATATGGGTTTATCCTTGGCTATCATAAGTCAATCACAATTATCAATTAGTCAAATTGATCAGAAATCATTAAAGAAATCCATGAAACCAGTTTGATGGCAGCATGTACAACAAAACTGTAGAGTTCAGCATTTATAGTCAATTATAAAAATGGTGACGATCTCAATTTGAGTACCTAAGAAAAAAGATTGATTGCACTCTATCTCTCTCTCCAGCTCACTGTATGAGCTTGTTTAATCTACTTATCTCTTAATTTGTGTTCTTTCTTCTATAGTTTCTTTCTCGGACTCCTTATCTATCCCCTCTTCTTTTATCTATTCTCTTTTTTCCTGGAGCCCATACCTAGCCAAAACCCATTCTTCAAGTCTGATGGCTTAGGTGACATTTGAGGAAAGAGCAGTTCCCAGTCCCTGGGACAACACAGCAACTGTAAGAAAGAACTTTCTTTGCCTAAAGTGCATATTTGGCTGGTGCTATTAAGGTAAATGACATAATCTTGAGTAAATCCAGCTGATAAACCACATGGAAGCTGCACACCTACCATGGACCTGCAACGCTTCGCTTCGGGCTAGCTCTTCGCTTGTCTTCCTGAATCAGTGTATAACCATTCAGCAATTAGACACTTAGTTACAAATAAGTTATTGTTTTATCCCACAAATTATATAATCAGTTTAGGACATTTGTGGGCTTCCCTGATTGCTCAGTTGGTAAAGAATCCGCCAGCAATGCAGGAGACCCTCGTTCGATTCCTGTGTTGGGAAGATCCGCTGGAGAAGGGATAGGTTACCCACTCCAGTATTTTTGGGCTTCCCTTGTGACTCAGCTGGTAAAGAATCTTCCTGCAATGCGGGAGACCTGAGTTCGATCCCTGGGTTGGGAAGATCCCCTGGAGGAGGGAAAGGCTACCCTCTCCATTATTCTGGCCTGGAGAAGTCCATGGACTGTACAGTCCATGGGGTCACAGAGAGCTGAACACGACTGAGCAACTTTCACTTTCTTTTATTGCAGAATATTTGAAGAGAGCCATTCCTTCTAAAACTTTTCTGCATTTGTTGTATTTATCTTATTTTTCATTGGGCAAGCTCTACCTTTTGAAAAACAAAAAAGCCGTTTAGGGGAATGATATGCAGTCAGCAAAAGATCAGAGATCTCTTTGTATTTTTGAAAGTTCAGAAACTTGAAAAAATGTATCGAGAAAAATAGTAAATCCACCTAGTATTATTTTTTGCCAGTAGATGGCACTGCACAGGTGTAAGAGATGTCTACAAGAGAGACTCATCAACCGCATGGCTGGTGTGAAAGGCCCACCATTAGGATTCTGTCTCAGTGTTAAAGTATTACATCCGGGAATCCCAACAAGTTTATGTGAGGGAAGAGCATAAATTCATTAACACTCATTTTGTTTTCCAAACACTTGGTGCTTATTATATGACAGATGAGCAAGTCCTTCAATTTCCTCTTTTTGATAAGAAAACAAGCACAGAGAGGTTAAGTTTCTTTAATGTCACACAGCTACTTAAGTGGTGGGACTAGGAATTGGCCCAGGCATTTGATCTAGTGTATGTCCTCTGTGCTTTGCTCCCTTTTAATCCACTGACATGAATCACTCATTTATCTAATCAACAGCTTTCAAGAGCTGACTTGAAAATCTAAGGTATTAAAACTGACAGATTCCAGTTAGAGAACCAGAGAAGTTTTAGGAGCACAGAGGCACTGTTGGAGAAAGCAAAGAGGTCTTCAAAGGGGAGAGAATGTGTAGGTCTGTTATGGGGGGAAATAGGGCAAAGGAACAGTAAAAAGAAGCACCAAGAAAGAGAAAAGGATGCTAATGGATAAAATTTACCAACTTTCAACTTTGTTTAGAGACAAGATGTTGCACAAATTTTTAAGGTAAATATATTTTTAATATTGTTCAACTATATTTTACATTCTGGCTGACATAGAAAATACTTTCAAAAACTTTAGTAAGCAGATTACAGCTTGTTCAGTGTGTTGCAACATCAACTCCAGTAATTGTTGCCTCCCCTTTCCTTTAGGCATCTCTGTCCCTAGTGACAGCTCAGAGCTTCAGATTACCCAAAACTGTGCCATTCTTGGCAATCTGAGATTCCACCTTCCCATTCTTGGGCAGGACCCTACGCCATTCACAAATTTTAGCTTTCTTCAATGTGCCTGTCATCTGACCCCATCAAATCCTCCCGTCCCTCAGCTCGGCATGTTTTCTCTGACGCTCCCTTCCATATCTACGTTTTTCCTCTCCAGCTTACACATCACAGCCCATTCTTTCACTACTCTTTGGCCAGTCCCTTCCAATGCCTGCTGCTTTCCTTTTATCACACCTGCTTCCACCTGGGCTGATCACATTAAAAGAAAATCAGGAATATAAGCAGATTATCTCCACTAAAAGAATGTGTATTAATTCCACTAAAAATGAGGGCCTTTGGTCCCAAAGGGACCCTCCATGTGCCTGAGCCAGTCACTCCTTCTTCCTATTTTCGAACATAAACCTTTCCAAGCTTGTCCACTCTTCAAATCCTTTACCTGAATGCTCCTCCACCTCGCTGCATCTTCTTCATGAGACAAAAAGGAAAAATCCCCTGGGAGCTCTGTCAATTTCCTGTCGCTGCATCTACAAACATACCTAAATCCGTAAGTATTTTTCTTCTGGTTTATTTTAGAGGAAGAGATACTCTGTTTCTAATTCGAATCCTTGTTGTGTATTGCATCCCTTTCCATCTTGTCAGAGTTTTTATAGTATGTCCTGTCTGTTTAAACTTCTCCTTTCTGCCATTCACCTAATCTCACTGGTTAAAAATAAGTTAATAAGTAATAATAATCATGGGGAAAAAAAATCTTCATGGCCCTTCATTACTTCCTATAGTGAAGATTTGCCCCAAAACTTTTGTGAAGGTGCGTCTGCTCTCAATATCTTTTTCACTTAGAATTTACTATTCAAATCTCCACAACTAGGTTTTGATTTATACCAATCTATGGAAAATACTGTGGGATTTTTTCCCCATCTTCCAGTTCTTTTTTAATACATTTACATTCTATACACATACTTTTAAAAATAGCTTTATACCCTATTTAATTTCTCGTAACTTTCTTTCTTCACTTAGCACCTATGTCTTTTTGACAACAGGATTTTTAAGGGCTGCTAAGTATTCTACTGTATTGATACAATATGCTTAAGTGATCTTTAACTTGTTAATTTTTTTATAATGTCATCTTTTTAGCTAAATGTTTTTGGACAACCTTAATTCTTTTTTTTTTTTTATTGAAGTATAGTTGTTTTACAATATTGTGTTCATTTCAGATGTATGGAATAGTGTGGAAAGTACATTTTCAGGTCACCAACCGAAATCCAGTGGGCACTTTGTTGATCAATTCTGTACTGGGCTGAATTGTGTCCCCCAAAAGTCCTAACCCTCAGTGCTATGACCTTATTTAGAAATAAGGTCTTTATAGCTGTGATCCAGTAAAGATAAGGTCATACTGGTTGAGGATGGATCCTAATCCAATGACTGCTGAGCTCATAAGAAGAGAGAAATAATATTCCCTCCCTGTCTTACAGACAGGAAGATATAATATCGTTTGATGATGAAGGCAGAGACTGGAGGGGCGTGTCTACGAGCCACTGAACACTAAGGATTGCTGACAGTCAGCAAATGCTAGGAGACTGGAGGGCAGGTTCTCCCTCAGGGCCTCTAGAACTGCAGTGCCTAATACTTTTATTTCAGATCAATCGATCCCAGTGGTTTTAAGAGACCCATTTTGTGGCACTTTGTTACAGCAGCCTGCAAAAACTCATACAAATTCTCAGAGCCATTTGGCATATCTAATTCTGACTGTCCCCTCCACCTCAAAGGCACTCTTCCGTGTTGGCTTCCACGGCACGCCAGTCACCTAGTCATCCTCTTCCTCTCCCTATTCTCCCCAGGCTGTGCTTCCTCTGTGTCTAAATGGTGATGATTCTGGGTGCTTGACTGTCCTCTTCTTTTCTCACTTCTCAATAGTTTTTGCAGGTGCTTCTGCTGCTATACCTATATCTTTGACCAAACACCAGATCTCTCTTCTGAGGAGAGGTATGTGTCTATATGTGTATCTTAACATATACATATACACTCATAGATATGAGTTTGTTTTTTGAGAGAAGTTTTAGGTTCACAGAAAAATTGAAAGTACGGAGAGTTCCTGTATAACCCTCATCTAGTATTAACATCTTGCAAGTATTAGCATCTTGCATTAGTGTGGTACATGTGTTACAACTGATGAGCCTATTTAGGCATACTATTATTAACTAAAGTTCGTAGCTTACATGGACTTCACTCTTTGTGTTGTACATTCTATGAGTTTTGAGAAATGTATCCATCATTACAGTAGTATATAGAATAGTTTTGATGTCCTAAAAATCATTTATCCTCTGCCTCTTTATGCCTCCCTCCACCTTAACCCCTGGCAATCACTGATCTTGTTACTTTTTCCATAGTCTTGCCTTTCCAGAATACTGTATAGGAAACCATGGAACCTTTTCATATTGGTTTCTATCACTTAGCAAAGTGCATCTGAGTTTCCTTACGTTTTTTAGTGGTTTGACAGCACATTTGCTTTTGTCACTGAATAATATCCCATTGTATGAATAAATGTACCACAGTTTGTTTATCCATTAACCTATTAGAGTGTATCTTGATTACCTCTAAGTGTTGGCAATTATGAATAAAATTGTTGTAAGCATTCATACGTGGAGATTTCTGTGTGGTCCTAAGTATTCACTTTGGGTAAATATCAAGGAGCATAATTGCTGGATTGTAGAGCAAGAGTATGTTTAGTTTTGTAACAAATTGCCAAACTGTCTTCCTAAATGACTGTTCTGCCTGCATTCCTACTAGCAATGAATGAGTGTTCCAAATTTTCGCAGTATTTGGTATTGTCAGAATTCTGGATTTGGGACATTCTAATAGGTATATGCTACTGCTGCTAAGTTGCTTCAGTTGTGTCCGACTCTGTGCGACACTATGGATGGTAGCCCACCAGGCTGCTCTGTCTTTGGGATTCTCCAGGCAAGAATAATGGAGTGGATTGCCATGCCCCTCTCCTAAAAATAGGTTGCGATTCATTGATGACACATGATGTTGAGAATCTTTTCATATATTTATTTGCCATCTGTATATCTTCTTTGGTGAAGTGTTTTACAGACCTTTTGTACATTTCAAAAGCCAGATTTCTTTAATTCAGTTTTAAGAGTTTTTGTGTTTGTCAGATGCAAGTTCTTCATCAGATATATGTTTTGTGATGATTCCAATCCCCCTCATTCTATGTCATGTCTTTTCATTGTCTTGATGGAGTCTTTAATAGAGAAGAATATTTTAATTTTATAGAAGTCCAATTTATCCATTTTTGCTCTCATGAACCTTGCTTTTGGAGTTGTATCTAAAATATACCAAACCAAAGGCCACCTAGATTTTATTTTCTATTATCTCCTAGGAGTTTTATAGTTTTGGCTTTCACCCTTGGGTCTTTGGTCCATTTTCCATTCATTTTCATAAAAAGTGTAAGGTCTGTGTATAGATTTGCTCTTTTTGCATGTTGCTGCCCACCTGTTCCAGCACCATTTGTGTAAAGACTATTCTTTCTCTCTCTCTTTTTTAAAGTCAGCTTAAAAAAATTATTTATTTGCCTGCTCCAGGCCTTATTTGTAGCATCCAGGATCTTCAATCTCCATTGCGGGATGCGGGTTCTTTAGTTTCAGCATGTGAACTCTTAGCTGCAGAATGTGAGATCTAGTTCCCTGACCAGGGATCTCAGGCCTCCTGCGTTGGGAGTGTGGAGTCTTAGCCGCTGGACCACTAGGGAAGTCCCTGTCCTTTCTGTCTTCAGTCACCATTGCTCTGTTGTCAAAGATCAATTGAATATATTTGTGTGGGTCTCTCTCTGGGTTACTGTGAATTTTATTCCTCGCTTATTCTAACTTCCCAAAGGAAACTCTGAATGGCATTCTTGATTCCCCTCTCTTTTCTCTCATAGCCAGTCATAGCTGATTAGCCACCAAGTCCTGTGCTCAGCACTCCACATGTGTTACTTAACGTAATACTACAATAATCCCACATTATTATTTAGGCTTATATTAATAGTAAAAACCTGAGCTCAGAGGGGACTCTCTAAATAGACTGAAACATTTTTTATTCTTAACCCCTGTGGTATATTACCAGACTCAGATCACCAGCAGCAAGGCAGTTTGACTTCAGGATATAAACCCCCGACCATGACACTAATTTCTAAATATATCTTGAAGTCACTCATATCTCTTCATCCTCATTATCACCATATTAATAAAGGCACCATCATCTTTCAGTAAGTTTACTAACAGCACTCTCTTAATGGCTTTCGTGCATCCAGTCTGGCCCTATTCCAGAATGCTGTATCTAAAGCACAAATCCGTTAACACTAAACATAAAACCATTTCATGGCCCCCCATCACCTATAAAGAAAACAGACACTCCAAAATATGTTTACAACTTCCCCGTTCCCTTCAAATCTCTAAGTCTTCCATCCTGGCCTGAACTTCTCTGCAGGCAGTGTGCTCATACTTAAATCTGCGTCTTTGTACATATGGGTCCATTTGCTTCTGTTGCTGTTTTTTCTTTCTCCACTTGACTCTTCCTTCAGTTTGCAGCTTCAACATCATGTCCTTGTTGGAGCTGTCAGATTTAGCAAATGAAAACACAGGCCACCTAGGTACAAATATTGCATGGATCATATATTAAGGAATTTTTCGTTGTTTATCAGAAATTCAAATGTCACTGGGCAGTCTCTATTTTTTTTTTTTCTGGCAACCCTGTGTCCTAGGGAAACCTTCTCTGAAACCGCATCCCTAGGATTGGTCAAGTGCCCCTCTGATATGCTCCCATAGCCTCCTATGCTCATCACATCACAGTATTCACGTCTGTTATTCGTGTAATACATCCGTCTCTCCTACATTCCTTAAGAACAGAGATTGTATCTTTTCCAACAGCATGTCTCCAGCATCTAGATATCCAATATTTTGTGCTTAACAAATATTTCTGAAGTGTTTTTAAATGAATGAATATGACATCTTTAATTCTAACACTTTGCTGTTGTAGGTTGCTATTAGATGAACTATTAAGATATATTTTGCACCTATTTTTGATGTGTTTATATAAATTCCTTTTTGTATTTAACCTTAAAGTTCTTGGTTTAGAATTTTGTGAAACTAGATAAATTATTTTCAGTTAATTCCTGGCCAACCTCAGCTCCTCTAACTGCAAAGACAGAGGTATGCAAAGTTCCACTGTAGGCTGTTAAGTATGTAACTGACCTAGCTTGTAGCAAGAGATTGGAATTTCTTTCCTTTCCAGAGGCTGGACATGACAGGTCAGATGCCAAATATTGTTCATTTACCCAATCTAAGAGAAAAACAATTTACATTAGTCATCTGAATTAATATTTTTTTCTCCATAATATGTCTTAAGGAATACTAGTTCCTCAGATTGATAATAGGTGTTACTCAAATGAAAACACAAAAGTTTATCAGCTAGGCAACACTAGTTTAAACTGCCCTGTAGGAATTTTTAGAACTTTAACATGTTAATGTGAATCTCTAGGAAGTGATGTATAATGCATGGAATTGTTCTAGTCTAATTAATCACAGAATTTCTTTTGTTAGTTAACACCTAATTTAGGAAATAGGGATATAGATTTTGATGCTCTCCTCAGGGTAAGAGAGTATATTGACTGGACTTTTTATTGTTAAAAACAGGTTTTTGGAATGCCTTAGTCAGAGATGTGATCACATAATTTATCAAATAAATGCAGCTTCATTGGGTCACATTCATCTGTTTTGAAATAGAGTGCCAAAGAGTTTCCAAAATAAATGTCTTTGGGATTTAGTGTATATAAAATAAAGTTTGTATTTGACACAGAACTTCGTAAGCCCATAAGGGGGTATGTAAAATCCTAAAGCAGTTATATATAATTTGGATGGCTGAATATTTAGTATTATTGGATTTGAAAACAAGGACTTCAAAGGTAAAATACAATTCTCACTAATGAAAAGCGCATGTGATATGGCTGAAGCCCCAAAGGCAACAGTCAGTCAGGGCAGGCCTGCTTTGTGATCAGAGTACAAGACGGGGCCCCTGTGAGTTTTGAGAGTCCTGAACCACAGATTTGACTTCCAAATTGTACTTCTCTCCATCATCCGAATGAGGCTGAGTGTCACCCAAGAGTTAATATACAATGCGTTGCATCTGAAAGTGACGCATCTCCTATTAACCTGGAGGTGAGGCTGCGTTTGTTCCCATTGTTGTCAAGTGCCTCAGCACTAAGTTTTTAATGATTTCATTTATCCACGCTTGCTAAGTTCTGTGCCAGTTGCTTCGCTGTTGATGGTGACAGTAGCTTGTCTTTGTGAGTTCTTTGTGTACTGCTCACAAGGTGACGTTTTCGACTTGCTTTGTTTCATTTGGTTGTCTCAACAGCCCCTTGAAGTCAGCCTCACCATTTATAGCCACTTCGCAGATGATGACAACTTAAGTGACTTACTCAAGAGGCATAGTATGAAGCTGCGAAGTGCTTTGACGTGATCTCCTTCTGATCTGTGAGCCTGCAGTCTTACCCGCTCTGCTATGACAATGCCACAGTTTGGTAGATCTCAGAACACTTGATATGCAGGTATCCTTATAACTTCTCATCATGGGAGAAACCAAGGCTGAGGAAATAGATCTGCTTTGCCCAGGGTCTAGAGAGAATAGGTACATAGGTTTCACTGTGGGAAAATAAAGGTATGATTTGTGTGAAACTACCAAGTAGGAGTATCAGATGTGAGGTCCTGGACAATAAAAAGATGCATGCTTCTTGGAGAGAAGGTAAGGAAAAGGAGGACCAAAAATGAAGTAGAGCAAGTTGGCCTTCTGAATAATTCTGTTTTATACTTTAAGGAAAACTCGGGCTGTTTAAAGTTGATTGGTGTTTCCTATCTAATTTATAAACTGTATAAGTAATGAAAGAGGTTTGAATGTAATATGATTTTTTTTTTTTTTTTTTTGCTGCTAAAAGCATTAGGAAATAGACCACTTGAGGTCAGGGTAACACCAAGAAGGATTTCCCAGCACTAAAATGAACCACATTGCAAACTCTTCTAAGTGCTTAGCAATGTCCTGAAACAGCTTCATTTATGTGAGGCTTGAGAAACGAAAGGGGCCTCTTATGAACTTTTCAACCACAGAAAAGGGTATGCTTTAAGAAAATATACTCAAAGTGATATGACAAGAGCTAGATATAAGTTGGTGGGTCTCCTTACTTAAAAACGAATGTGCGTAAAAGACATTCCTCCTGTTGAAAATGCAAAGAATTCGATCTTGAAAACTTGTTTCCGAAGACCATAATAATTAAATAGTATATGCTTAATATTCTCTATATTCCATAATTGGTTTTTAATTATTTTCTATATATTTTTAATATATGTAGTAGCCCATTGTAGTGAAAGTGAAAGTCACTCAGACATGTCCAACTCTTTGCAACCCCGTGGACTGTACAGTCCATGAAATTCTCCATGCCAGAGTACTAGAGAGGGTAGCCATTCCCTTCTCCAGGGGATCTTCCCAAACCAGGGATCAAACCCAGGTCTACCACATTGCAGAGATCTCATAATTCTTGCATCTTATTGAATAACTGGGTAATAGATATTGATGTTACTAAAAAATGGACATTTACTGGTGTCAGATACTCTGCTAAGAGGCTTTGGAATATAGAAACAAATGATTTGTTATGGTGATTGTTTGATTTCAAACAACATCCTCATTCAATAAAACTTCTCCTGGAGAAAAATGTTGGTTTTAGCTCTTACAGTCCAAATGGGGGTGAGAGATTATTAAAAATGGCTGATTTATTACAAAGGTTAGTAGAGCTAACTGGTATCCTGCTAAGCACTTCATCAACAATCTTCAAAATCACTCTGTGAGGCAGGTACTGCTATTCTCCCCACTTTACAGATGAAGAGACTGAGGTTTCGAGAGTAATTTATCCAAAGATTCAAACTCTGGCAACCAGACTGCACAGCCAACACTTGTAACCATCATGGTTTATGTGGTCTTCCATGGAAAGGGCATTGTTAGGGAACCAGTTCTGACAAGCTCTGTTTTTAATTTCCATGTCTTGGACTCCTCATCTGTCAAATAAGGCCAAATCTAGTTGAGTCTTAAGATTCACTGAAGAGCTAATGCCCTGTGATTCTAATTGTTGTAGAAAAACTTTAGAAAGTGACTACTTGTTCAGTGTCTGAAATGGATTCTATTATACATGGAAAATCTAGAGAGAATGAATAGTGATTTATGAAAGAAGAAGTTAAAATCATACATATTAATAACATATGAAGTACAGTGGACTCATTTAGTGTTCCCTGTACATATGAAAAAATTGCTTTTACAGATGCCTTTGGCAAATACATACCTAACTAAAACCTGGAAAACATCCATTCTGGAGGATTTTTGTCTTACGTATTTGAATTCATACAGCTAATATAGAGTACCATTGTACTTAGCTAAATTCATAATTAATAGTAAATTAGAAAAATTTTGCCTCGGACCCTTTAACCCTCTGTTTCCAAAATATGCTTGTCTGACTTTCTTGGGTGTGACCAAAGAACTTCAGTCTTTGTTTGGATTTTCAAGTGAACTTTTCCTCTTTGTAACTCCATCTTCCATTTTTATTAACCAGTCAAGCATGTTTTACTTTACACTGTGATAAGGGGATCAGAAACAGCTTTCCCACATCTAAGGCGATCTTAATCAGTTGCAAGGAATATATGAGTGGCATAGTCTGGAAGCTTCCTGCCTCAAGGAGGAAGAGATCTCTGGATTATTAATTTTGATTCCATTGATAGAGGGAGAAAATTAGGTAACCTTGCAAACAAGGTACTTTAGACTGTGAGCCATTTTAAAAGGACATAAGGTGACCTGTCACCCCTCTTGACCTTCCACTAACCTTTCACTTTTAACATATGTTTTGAAGTGCCAGCCATGTTGATTTCCATGGCTGTTTGGGTACAAGTTTCAGAGAAACCTACAGCCCCCAGGTCTTTAATCACTTTTTGAACTTTGAATATAAGCCTTTAAGATGCTTTTAGGTCCCATAGGAGACTGGCTGACTAGTACTGACTTCACAACACACCCCTCCACAAGTTGTGTTACAGAGCCCCTCATTCAGACACCTAACTGTGAAGTCTTATTACCCAGGATGCAAAATGAGCAGGGTAAGCTCACTGTGGATATAGTGGTGAAGTGGTGATTGAATCCTGGAATCTAGTGGACATCCTGAATTCCCGTTTGTGGCACAGCCACAGGAAGTCCCACTTGTTTCTGGGGCATTTTCCAGCTTGTATCACTGAATCAAGCTTTTGTGTGCTGATATTTCTTCTTTCAAAGCCTTGAGATATATATGTACAGTTAATCTGGGAGCAGACTGACACAGCAAACAGAAAACCAGAGTATCAAGGGTTCATTTTTGGCAAAAGCTCTTTACTATGGAGTCATCAAAAAGTGTAAATGTGCAATCAATCATAAGCATGCATATAATACGGCCCTCAGAAGAGCAGAATAGTGTTAAATGAACTGAATTCTCTCACTTTGGCTTCTGTAAAACAACTTTAATTTCTTCTTCTACCGTCTTTGCTATCAATGCTCCCACCTCTGAAAAACCTACCACATTGGTGTTTTTTTTTTTTTTTTTTTTTTTTTAAGAAGTACGGTCACATGAATGGAATGAAAATCAAGCCTCACTAATGTCCAGGGCAGGGGCTGGCAGCCTTCCAGAAGTGCTTTTCCAAAATACTGGCCTCAAGTTTTCATTGTTGAGGGGGGAGGGAGAGAGGGAATTTTGGAACACTGAGAACCTCTGGGGATTATCGCTGGCTCAGACACCTCATTACACACCTTTGGAGGCCAAGTGACATGAGAGCTCTGGAGGCCAGGGTGATCCTGGAGAAGAACTTCTTGAAAGTAGGTGTGCAGAAAGGAAAAGAAAAGAACGGATAAAAAGCAACATATCTCATTTATGATATTAATGGTGTGAGCTGCCAATATATGTGCCACCAAAAATCACCTTCTGTGCAAAGTATTTCTAAGGAAATAATCAGTACAGCATGAAAATTAAGTAAGGTAATAGTCTTGCCTGGGAAATCCCATGGACAGAGAAGCCTGGTGGGCTATAGTCCATGGGGTTACAAAAGAATCAGGTACAACTTGGTGACTAAACGATAACAAAATAAAAATTGATGTAAAATCACATGTTGTCTTTGCCTCCCATTTTATATTAAACTTAAAAAAAAACTTCAGTATTGTTTTATCTGATTATAATAGTAATACGTGATCAGAACAGAAAAATTTCCAAGTATAGAAAAAGATAAAGAATTGAAAAAGTTTTCATAAATCTATTATCACAAACTATTTTACAGTATTACCTTAGTTGGAATCCATTTTTATGCATGCTTGAAATAATAATTACTTTATAATAAATATAAATGCATACCTATATTTGAGAATATAATTTTATATTTTATTTTCTGTTGCTTAGCATTGTTATGTATCTTTTTCTCATGTTATTTAACACCTCTTTTAATATACATAAAATCTAAAAAAAATAACATGACAGGATTTACTGATGGGCAGCAATACATTACACCATGAATAGCACATAGGAAGTGCTCAATAAAATTTTGTGAATTAATTTAGAGTCAGATATGGACAATACAGCTGTTTGTCAAACTTGAATATATACTTTGTGTTAAGTATCATGGAAGACACAGGAATACATCCTTAGACATAGATTCTGCCCTCTGGGGTTTATAGTTCAACCCTGATCATAAAAATGTTTACAGTCTTATGTGATGGCAGTTTCATTAAATTGACTGTGATTGAATGAAAAAAAATCCCACATTAAGAGTATTTTATTTTTATTTTTATTTTTTTTTTTTGCTTTTTTTTTTAATTTTAAAATCTTTAATTCTTACATGCATTCCCAAACATGAACCCCCCTCCAGTATTTTAATATTGGACTTTCCATTGGCAGGGATAGATAACTTTAGCTCTTTAAAAAACTCATGTAGCTCCTAAGAAACTGAAGTTTCACTATTAAGTATGCCATTACTTTATAGAAGAATTCAGTCAAATGAAGACCCTATTTCCTGGCTTCCCTGGTGGCTCAGTGGCGGAGAGTCTGCTTCCCAATGCAGGGGACATGGGTTCGATCCCTGATATGGGAAGACCCCACACGCCACGGAGCAGCTGAGCCCTTGAACCACAACTACTGAGCCTGTGCTCCACTGAGCCCACCTGCTGCACCTACTGGAGCCTGCATGCCCTTGAGCCTGGTCCACAGCAGAAGGAGCCGCTGGGGTGAGACGCCCACACACTGCAGCTAGAGACAGCCCAGGTTCGTCACAACTAGAGAAGCCCCATGTACCAATGAAGACCCACATAGCAAATAACAAATAAATATTTTTAAAGGGGAAAAAGTAGAAGCAGTGTCAGATTTTATTTTCCTGGACTCCAAAATCACTGCACACTGTGACTGCAGTCATGAAATTAAAAGATGCTTGCTTCTTTCAAGGAAAACTATGACAAACTAGACAGTGTATTAAAAAGCAGAGATATCACCATCACTTTGCTGACAAAAGTCTGTGTAGTGAAAGCTATGGTCTTTCAAGTAGTCATGTACAAATGTGAGAGTTGAACCATAAAGAAGGCTAAGTGCCGAAGAATTGATCCTTTCAAATTGTGGTGATGGAGAAGATTCTTGAGAGTCTATTGGACAGCAAAGAGATCACATCTGTCAACCCTAAAGGAAATCAACCCTTAATATTCATTGGAAGGACTGTGGCTGAAGCTGAAGCTCCAGTACTCTGACCACCTGATGCAAAGAGCTGACTCGTTGGAAAAGACCCTGATGCTGGGAAAGATTCAAGGCAAAAGGAGAAGAGGGCAACAGAGGATGAGATGGTTAGATAGCATCACTGTTTCAAGGGACATGAATTTGAGCAAAATCCGGGAGACAGTGGAGGACAGATGAGTCTGGTGTGCTACTATCCATGAGGTTGCAAAGAGTCAGACATGATTGAACAACAGTCCCCTTTACTACCTGAATTCCTGAATCTCTGATTCTTGTCTTATCTGTCACAGTCCATAACCCAGCTCTATACCACACTCAGGTGTAAAACTCACATCTTATGTCAAGTCACTTTTTTGCTTCAAGCTCTTCAGTGTCTTCAAGTGCATTAGATAGATGTCAGAATCCTGCGACATAGTTGATAAGGGATTCTGTGATTGGGCATCTGCTGTCATCTCTAGCTCATGGCCAATTGTTGTTCGGTTCCTCAATGCACTCTATGCTCTTTTTTGACCTTTAGGGTTTGGGTGTTTTGTTTTTTTTAAACATCTGACTGTCAATTTATGAAATAGACTGATTTAAGCATCTGCAATGGTGACTTCAGCCTGGACTCCTGGTCAGTACTGATGGAAGTAATCTGCTTGACTGTCTCAGAAGGACTGTGTAAATCAGTGAATCACTTATAGATCCTGATCTGAAAATGATCCCAAATCTTAGAGCCTACACCACAAGGAGTATTCCTCATTATTCTCAGAGCCTTAGTGGAAGGACCATCTGAAGCGGTCCTTCCTTTTGAGATTCTTTTCTACTGACTTTACCTGGAAAACGTGTTGTCTTTCTCTCTCCTTATCTAGTTATCCTCCCACTCTTTGAGTTCTGCCTTAAAAGTCATTTACAGCAGGAGGTCTTTCCTGACCATTTGTGACATTGACCTTAGGGTTCTGCTCAAAGTCACCCTTCGCCTTCTATTTCCCTGGTTATAGCAATTGTACTTACAGCTGTTCCTGTATTTATCTCCCCATTGCACTATCACTTTTCACTAATATAGGGACGGTGTCCTTTTTTGTTCAGAGAATCTGGAACATAGCCGAAATGCAGTATTTATAGAATTATTTAGTTCATTCACTCAAGAAATATTTATTCATCAATGTTAGACATCGTTGTAGGTCATGCTATATAGTGGTGAATAAAATGAACGGAATTTAGAAAGGTGGTAATGATGACCCTGTATGAGAGACAGCAAAAGAGACACAGATGTATAGAATGGACTTTTGGACTGTGAGGGAGAGGGACAGGGTGGGATGATTTGGGAGAATGGCATTGAAACATGTATACTATCATGTAAGAAACGAAGCGCCAGTCTATGTTCGATACAAGATACAGGATGCTTGGGGCTGGTGCACGGGGATGATCCAGAGAGATGATATGGGGTGGGAGGTGGGAGGGGGGGTTCATGATTGGGAGCTCGTATACACCTGTGGCGGATTCATGTCAATCAATGTATGGCAAAACCAATACAGTACTGTAAAGTAAAATAAAGTAAAAATAAAATTAAAAAAAAAGAACAGAATTCTTTGTCCCCATGGAGATTGTATTCTAAAGGAATGAGTGAAAACATGGTATGTTATAAAGTGCTCAGTTAAAAAAAAAAAAAACTAAAAGGAAAGAGAAGGTAGGGGCATGGAAAAGGGCTGTGCTTATAATCGAGATGGTCAGGGGACACAAGCAGAGACACAGAGGAGATGACTGCAAGATCAAGGAGGATAGGGCCCCACTCTGTGAAGGCAAACTTGAAGGAGACCGGTCACTAGGTACCTGTGGGCTACTGTAGGAACTTGACATTTTTACTTTTTATTTTGAAATGTTAGCTGGACAGAAGAATAGAAAAACAGTGCATAGTATTCTCCTACACTCTGATCAGCTTCCTCTAACATTGACATCTTTCACCAGTGTTAGTCGCTCTGTCGTGACCGACTCTGCAACCCATGGACTGCAGCCCACCAGATTCCTCCATCCATGGGATTTTCCAGGCAGTGATGCTGGAGTGGTTTGCCATTTCCTTCTCCCAGGGATCTTTCCAACCCAGGGATTGAACCCCAGTCTCCTGCACTGCAGGCAGATTCTTCACTGCCTAAGCTATCAGGAAATCAGGGAAGCCCTGACATTTTTCATGCCATTGTACATTTTCCAAAATGTATCCATTACCATTGTTATCGTGTTGTTGCTGTGTAGTTGTTAAGTTGTATCTGACTCTTTTGAGATCTCATGGACTGTAACCTGCCAGGATCTTCTGTCCATGGGATTTCACAGATAAGAAGTGCGTTCCCATTTCCTTCTCCAGGGGATCTTCGCTACCCAGGGATTGAACCTGCATCTCCTGCATTGGCATGTGGATTCTTTACCACTGAGCCACCTAGGTGGAGAAGGCAATGGCACCCCACTCCAGTACTCTTGCCTGGGAAATCCCATGGATGGAGGAGCCTGGTAGGCTGCAGTCCATGGGGTTGCAGAGTCAGACACGACTGAGTGACTTCACTTTCACTTTTCACTTTCATGCACTGGAGAAGGAAATGGCAACCCACTCCAGTGTTCTTGCCTGGAGAATCCCAGGGGACGGCAAAGCCTGGTGGGCTGCCATCTGTGGGGTTGCACAGAGTCAGATACGACTGAAGTGACTTAGCAGCAGAGCCACCTAGGACGTCCTCTTGTCTGTATTATTAACTAAACTATAGATCCTACTCATATTCATTAGTTTTTCTACAAATATTCTTTCTAATTCCTCCAGTTCCCATTAAGGATACTCAGTTCAGTTCAGTTCAGTCGCTCAGTCGTGTCCGACTCTTTGCGACCCCATGAATCGCAGCACACCAGGCCTCCCTGTCCATCACCAACTCCTGGAGTTCACTCAAACTCACATCCATCGAGTCGGTGATGCCATCCAGCCATCTCATCCTCTGTTGTCCCCTTTTCCTCCTGCCCCCAATCCCTCCCAGCATCAGAGTCTTTTCCAATGAGTCAGCTCTTCACATGAGGTGGCCAAAGTACTGGAGTTTCAGCTTTAGCACCATTCCTTCCAAAGAAATCCGAGGGCTAATCTCCTTTAGGATGGACTGGTTGGATCTCCTTGCAGTCCAAGGGACTCTCAAGAATCTTCTCCAGTTCCACAGTTCAAAAGTGTCAATTCTTCAGCGCTCAGCTTTCTTCACAGTCCAAATCTCACATCCATACATGACCACTGGAAAAGCCATAGCCTTGACTAGACAGATCTTTGTTGGCAAAATAATGTCTCTGCTTTTCAATATGCAATCTAGGTTGGTCATAACTTTTCTTCCAAGGAGCAAGCGTCTTTTAATTTCATAGCTGCAATCACCATCTGCAGTGATTTTAGAGCCCCCCCCCAAAAAAAAAAGTCTGACACTGTTTCCACTGTTTCTCCATCTATTTCCCATGAAGTGATGGGACCAGATGCCATGATCTTCATTTTCTGAATGTTGAGCTTTAAGCCAACTTTTTCACTCTCCTCTTTCACTTTCATCAAGACGCTTATTCGTTCCTCTTCACTTTCTGCCATAAGGGTGGTGTCATCTGCATATCTGAGATTATTGATGTTTCTCCTGGTAATCTTGATTCCAGCTTGTGCTTCTTCCAGCCCACTGTTTCTCATGATGTACTCTGCATATAAGTTAAATAAGCAGGGTGACAATATACAGCCTTGATGTACTCCTTTCCTAATTTGGAACCATTCTGTTGTTCCATGTCCAGTTCTAACTGTTGCTTCCTGACCTGCATACAGATTTCTCAAGAGGCAGGTCAGGTGGTCTGGTATTCCCATCTCTTTCAGAACTTTCCAGAGTTTATTGTGATCCACACAGTCAAAGGCTTTGGGACAGTCAATAAAGAAGAAACAGATATTTTTCTGGAACTCTCTTGCTTTTTCTATGATTCAACAGATGTTGACAATTTGATCTCCAGTTCCTCTACCTTTTCTAAAACCAGCTTGAACATCTGGAGGTTCACAGTTCACGTATTGCTGAAGCCTGGCTTGGAGAATTTTGAGCGTTACTTTACTAGCATGTGAGATGAGTGCTACTGTGTGGTAGTTTGAGCATTCTTTGGCATTGCCTTTTTTTGGGATTAGAATGAAAACTGACCTTTTCCAGTCCTGTGGCCACTGCTGAGTTTTCCAAATTTGCTGGCATACTGAGTGCAGCGCTTTCACAGCATCATCTTTTAGGATTTGAACTAGCTCAACTGGAATTCCATCACCTCCATCAGCTTTGTTCGTTGTGATGCTTTCTAAGGCCCACTTGACTTCACATTCCAGGATGTCTAGCTCTAGATTAGTGATCACACCATCATGATTATCTGGGTCATGAAGATCTTTTTTGCACATTACTTCTATGTACTCTTGCCACCTCTTCTTAATATCTTCTGCTTCTGCTAGGTCCAGACCATTTCTGTCCTTTATCAAGCCCATCTTTGCATGAAATGTTATCTTGGTGTCTCTAATTTTCTTGAAGAGATCTCTAGTCTTCCCCATTCTGTTGTTTTCCTCTATTTCTTTGCATTGATCACTGAGGAAAGCTTTCTTATCTCTTCTTGCTGTTCTTTGGAACTCTGCATTCAGATGCTTATATCTTTCGTTTTCTCCTTTGCTTTTCACTTCTCTTCTTTTCACAGCTATTTGTAAGGCCTCCCCAGACAGCTATTTTGCTTTTTTGCATATCTTTTCCATGGGGATGGTCATGATCCCTGTCTTCTGTACAATGTCACGAACCTCAGTCCATAGTTCATCAGGCATTCTATCTATCAGACCTAGTCCCTTAAATCTATTTCTCACTTCCACTGTATAATCATAAGGGATTTGATCTTTACCAAACCATACTCTGTTTGCGAGGGTAATTAAACTCTACCTCCTGGGAGGAAGAAGATCAAAGGATTTGTGGACATACATTAAAACCACCACAGAAATTAATAAATATTGGAGGAGGTACTTTGAGGATATACAAATATCCTGTTTTTCCTTAAAGTTTCATCTCTAATTATGGTGTTCATTCATGGATCTTGCCTGTAGTCATCATTACTGTGGTGTTCTAGTGGTGAATTTCTATTTCCTTCATTTCTTCTACACTTATTATTTGTAATTCTTCTGTAAACAGGTTTCAGTTCAGTTCAAGGTTTCAGTTCAGTTCAGTTCAGTTCAGTTCAGCCGCTTAGTCGTGTCCAACTCTTTGCAACCCCATGAATCGCAGCACGCCAGGCCTCCCTGTTCATCACCATCTCCCAGAGTTCACTCAGACTCATGTCCATCGAGTTCGTGATGCCATCCAGCCATCTCATCCTCGGTCGTCCCCTTCCATATACATATATTTAAACTGTATTTATCTTTTCACAGTAATTCCATTTCTAGTTTTTTAAGGGAAAATATATTTGCACATTTTAAAGGAAATTAAAAGGTAGATAATCGATGGAAAGCTGCTATATAGCTCAGGGAGTGTAGCCTCCTCATGCTCTACAATGACTTTGAGGGATGAGTTAGAGGGTGAGGATGGGAGGGATGTCCAAGAGTGTGGAGATATATATATACATATATGTATATATCTCCTATATATACATATATATATTTACGATTGACTCACACTGTTGTACAGCAGACACCAACACAATGTTATGAAGCTAGTATCCTCCAATTAAAAAATAATTAAAAAAATTTATTCTACATCTGAAGTTCTCAGTTGAGAGTACATACACCAACATCAACTCTACCAGTTCTGGAAGCAGGAATAGAACAGTGCTCTCTATGAATTAGCATGTATCTGTTGAATGCCATCTAACGTTACATTAGTTCAGTTCAGTTCAGTCGCTCAGTCGTGTCCGACTCTTTGCGACCCCATGAATCGCAGCATGCCAGGCCTCCCTGTCCATCACCAACTCCTGCAGTTCACTCAAACTCACATCTGTCGAGTCGGTGATGCCATCCAGCCATCTCATCCTCTGTTGTCCCCTTCTCCTCCTGTCCCTAACCCCTCCCAGCATCAGAGTCTTTTCCAGTGAATCAGCTCTTCGCATGAGGTAGCCAAAGTATTGGAGTTTCAGCTTCAGCATCAATCCTTCCAATGAACACCCAGGACTGATCTCCTTTAGGATGGACTGGTTGGACCTTCTTGCAGTCTAAGGGACTCTCAAGAGTCTTCTTCAACACCACAGTTCAAAAGGATATTCCTAGAATGTTGACATTCACTCTTGCCATCTCCTGTTTGACCGCTTCCAGTTTGCTTTGATTCATGGACTTGACATTCCAGGTTCCTATGCAATATTGCTCTTAACAGCATTGGACCTTGCTTGTATCACCAGTCACATCCACAACTGGGTATTGTTTTTGCTTTGGGTCCATCCCTTCATTCTTTCTCGAGTTATTTTTCCACTGATCTCCAGTAGCATATTGGGTACCTACCGACCCAGGGAGTTCCTCTTTCAGTATCCTATCATTTTGCCTTTTCATACTGTTCATGGGGTTCTCAAGGCAAGAATACTGAAGTGGTTTGCCATTCCCTTCTCCAGTGGACCACATTCTGTCAGACCCCTCTACGATGACCCACCCATCCTGGGTGGCCCCACATGGCATGGCTTAGTTTTATTGAGTTAGACAAGGCTGTGCTCTGTATGATCAGTTACATAAATATTGTCTTTTGAAGACCACTCCCAAAGCTGTAAATTTTGATATTTTGCTGATTACATAGTAGATGAGCACCCTCCTACACTGTTGGTGGGAATGCAAACTAGTACAGCCACTACGGAGAACAGTGTGGAGATTCCTTAAAAAATTGCAAATAGAACTACTTTATGACCCAGCAATCCCACTGCTGGGCATACACACTGAGGAAACCAGAATTGAAAGAGACCCATGTACCCCAATGTTCATCACAGCAC
Organism: Capra hircus; assembly: GCF_001704415.2. Taxonomy (NCBI): domain Eukaryota; kingdom Metazoa; phylum Chordata; class Mammalia; order Artiodactyla; family Bovidae; genus Capra; species Capra hircus. The sequence goes on from NC_030812.1 coordinate 14,832,353, forward strand.
TGTTTATAATAGCCAGGACATGGAAACAACCTAGATGTCCATCAGCAGATGAATGGGTAAGAAAGCTGTGGTACATATACACAATGGAGTATTACTCAGCCATTAAAAAGAATTCATTTGAATCAGTTCTGATGAGATGGATGAAACTGGAGCCAATTATACAGAGTGAAGTAAGCCAGAAAGAAAAACACCAATACAGTATACTAACACATATATATGGAATTTAGGAAGATGGCAATGACGACCCTGTATGCAAGACAGGAAAAAAGACACAGATGTGTATAACGGACTTTTGGACTCAGAGGGAGAGGGAGAGGGTGGGATGATTTGGTAGAATGGGAATTCTAACATGTATACTGTCATGTAAGAATTGAATCGCCAGTCCATGTCTGACGTAGGGTGCAGCATGCTTGGGGCTGGTGCATGGGGATGACCCAGAGAGATGTTGTGGGGAGGGAGGTGGGAGGGGGGTTCATGTTTGGGAACGCATGTGAGAATTAAAGATTTTAAAATTTAAAAAATAAAAAATAAAAAAAAATAAAAAAAAAACCATCAAAAAAAAAATAGAAAATAGTCCTTGAAAATAATGGCATGTATTCTAATTTAATGATTATTATATCAAATTCATTTTTATGTCAAAATACCAAAAAAATAAAAAGGCAAATTTTCTACAGCTCATTTATGAACACAGGTAGAATGCTCTAGGTAGGGTACGATGCTGAAAAAAGAGGAGCAATAAATTCTATGGGACGGAAATAGGCTTGGCAATTGGCACTTCACTAGCTTGTTCAAATGACAGTATTTTTCATTCCTTATCATCATAAGCCAAAAGACAACAAACTTAAGATGAAATAGCTTCCTTCAAATTCTTTTATTAAACATCTTTGTGTGGTTCATTTTTATTCAATATTTGTATGTGCATTTTCCATGGATAATGGTAATAGAAATTTTAAAGTGCTTAAACATAAAACTTGTCTTTTCAAAGGCTTCCCAGACTAGCATAAATAAACAGAAAATTTTTCTAGAAACACACAATCAAAGTCAACATTTTAGTGTGAGCCCTGATGTCTGTGGGCATAAGCTCACCTGTTCTTCCCTCTTCCCCAACACATAGCACTTAAAGATGTTCACCTTCATCTTTCCTCAGTATTTCAGCATGTTTCTCTCTGTGTTGATTGATATACATTTTTCCCTCCCTCCCTCCTTGTTCTTTCTTCTTTGCTGCTTTCCTTTCATTTTGCTAAATCTTGCTTTTCTTTAACCTTTGACCCTCTGTCTCTCCACCCCTAACTGTATAATTCCTTTCTGTATTTCCTTAGCAATAATCATTCTATTTTTCCTTTTACCATTTTCATCTCTTTTTTCAGGGGCATTGCAGGGTAAGGAGCAATCTGGTCCTTAAGTACATTACCATAGTCACTTCTGTCACTTACATGATTGTCTCATGCAATGGATACACAGATGCACACTGATTCTTCATGCACGCACACCAGGGTACTGTTTTGTCTGTACCAGTCATGTCAATCATAGAGTACACCCTTCTCTTTTTCTCGCGACCTCACTGATTAAGTCAGTCCAAACATCAAACTGGTTTATATGACTAGACAGCATCACTCTGTGTCTTGTTTGTTATGACATGCCATGGTTCCCTGACATTTTTGTAAATTTCAAGTTATGACGTTTTCTTTGAAATCAGCTGCTACTGTTTCTTAAAAAAGATATCTGTGAAGTCTCCAGCCTTTCAGCCCCCAGTTGGAACTCCTCACTCTCTCTCAAATGCTCCCGCTACACTTTGATCAGACCTCCATTACTTCATGCGTTAGAGTTAGCCGAACAAGCAAATGTTTCCTTTGCTGGATTTTATACATTCTACAGGGAGTATTTTTAAAATACTTTAGCATTTCATAGAGTTCTTTTTATTTAGGAGGGGCCTAGAAGCATATTCTATAAATAAGTGAATGTTTGCATTCTGATTTCAAAATTAAAATTTTGAGTTAAGAGTAACCAAAAAAAAAAAGAAAGAACATAAACAAGTGGCAGCAAGAAATCTGATACCCGATTACAAGGGAAAGTGTTACGACACTACTATATTAATGATTAGTTCTTGGGTTATACTTAGCAAAAATTGAGAATAGCTCATTTTTAGCCTATTCCCCTCTCTGACTTTATAGATCTGCGGAAAAAAATAAACATAGAATTCTTGTGCTTATTTATGGAAAATAGTTTTTGCCTTCTTCATTGAATTAAAAGCAATGTACATTTTTCATAGGCCAACACGCTTTGAAGATTTTACTTAGATTTAAGTTTATGTAACTTTTAATTGGTAACATGTGCTCTCTGGATGTCTATGCATATCATTGTATACACACTATACCTATGAATATAGATATAAAAATGATACAGATCCTCCTTATCTATTTAAAGGCTTCCACTTTACAACTTCTAAAATATATTAAATCCATCTAAGTACTCTAGTACTTTCATAAGGAAAAACCATCTAAAAGTGTATTTATGTATTGATTTATCATAAGCACACGTTTGCAGGCAGGGTAAAGAATAGAATGAAAAGGAAGAAGAGAAAAGGAGGAAAGAAATACGCATGTGAGTGGATGCATTTGTAGGGTAGCATGTTTACGTTTGTGCCTCTGGCAGGCGATCTGTGAACACTGGAGTTTGTGAACACTGGAGTTTATGATCAATTACATTTGTATCTTTATACTTATTCTCTATGTATTCATATCTATGTAATCTGAATATGAAAACTTTTTGCATATGTATATATTCTAATTTTTAAATATATTTTGTTACCCAAAGTAACAATTAAAAATTGCTATTAAAAATTAGAATGCTAATAAATGAATGACAATTATATAGATAATGCAAAGTTTTAGTATTACTAGTGTGGGTATTTAATGAAAATGTACATACAAGGAGATATTTCCATTTCTAAGAAATTTTAAAATTATATTGATTTTCTTTCTAAAATACAGAGTGAAATATTCAATTGGGCTTCCCAGGTGGCTTAGTGGTAAAGAATTAGCTTGTCAGTGCAGGAGACTTGGGTTTGATCCCTGGATTGGGAAGATCCCCTGGAGAAGGAAATGGTACCTCACTCCAGTATTCTTGCCTGGAAAATCCCATAGAGAGAGGAGCCTTGTGGGCCACAATCCATGGGGTTGCTAAAAAGTCAGACACAACTTAATGACTAAACAACAACAACAACAGAATATCAAGTTAGGATAATTTTTTGATTAATTTAACCAACTCAGGTTTTTATTCTTAGCACAAATTATGCAGTATGCCTGCATAACTTAAAGTGAAGAAATAGCTCAAAAAGTTTAAAATTTTTGTTATATGAAACATTTATTCAGTGTAATTATTTTTTCAGTAATCTGATTTCATATTACATGTGAAAATACAACTTTGCATATTATTTGCAAAGCATAAAAAAACCAAACATTTTTCCCCAAACAGGATATGGAAAAATTAAAAATAACGTAGATTATTTGGTAAAGAAGTGTATTCAAAAAGCAATCCTCATCTGTCCTTTTTATTCTAATTCTGAATGTTTCCTCTTGTCAGTAGTTCCACATTGTATTTGCTTATAAAGAATCATCACTGAAATCTCTAGTGTAATCTGGCTAAGTTAAAAATTTGTGAATCCTTGATACATATAATCAAACAGCAAAATATTTGTTTCTGTGCCTATGGAAGCATACATGATTTATTAATAATATAAATATGGACATTTCAGTTTCGGTAAATTAACTAGAATCTGTCAGCCTTGAGTACAGAATAAGGAACTCTTTTGTTGAAGAGCACATGGAAGAAAGAATGTCTATTCTAGCTGGAATATTTAGCTGTTAGTCTGAAAAAGATTCATTGCTATAATTTTTATTCTGATAGCATTTAAAGGATGTGAAATAGTAGATGTCATGAAAATAAATAATCAGGTCTTTGTTTTCTAGGATTTTTAAAACCTAAAGAGGAAATCTTAGTTAGTCTTAGCTTCGTATTGATGAGTATATTTCTTTTAGCCTTTTTCAAAACAAATTTTTGGAGTTTAAGCATTCCCCAATTAAAAATAAATTTAAAATAAGCAATTAAAAAAGTTTAGGCAAATAAGTAAGTCTGATAATAATCAGGCAATAAACAAGGTTACTACCTTTTTTTTTTTTACTGAATTCAGTAATCTTCAAAACTTATTGTGTTTCAGAATAAAGCTGGGATAAATTATAAGAATAAAATATTGTGCACAAGCCATGTCCTATAATATTTATGAATTAACCGTGTATCAGCTTTTTTGAGTCTAATTTTTTAAGTATAATTCTTCACTGTAGATTCACTGTTTCTTCACAATTTACATACATAAACACACACACACAAACACAAGCACACATGTATTTATTTTATTGTAGGGACTGAAGAAAGAGAGAAAACTCAAATCCTTATTTCAACTTGTTAGCATTTCTGGTGAGAAAGAGGACACTGGAGAAGAAAATAAACTATACATTCCCTAAAAATCAGGCTTGGGGAGTTAAAAAAATTGCCTTCAAAAATTGACTCGATAACTACCCTCCCCCTCCCCAGTTTAGAACTAAGACCATAATGAACATACAGATATTTGCAGTTTTTATCTGCATGATGATACCCGTGTTTCTTTCTAGCAATTCTGATTTTCAGAGTTTCATGGTCTTTATTGAGTTTCTCCCTTCTGTACTCTCTTTCCCTCCACCATCCACCCTCTTTCTTCTTTTAGAAAGGGAGATCAGAGAACAATGATTTAAATAAAACGGGTGAGGTTCAGAGTATAAAAGGGAAAAGTGAGAAGAAGGGACAAGAAAGAGAGAGAGACTTGTCTTAGGAAGTGTCCTAAGTGATAAGACAGGTGTGAGGGCAAGATGCGCTACACATTTTTCGTTCATTTTCTCTGTTTTGTCTTTCCCTCTTTAAGATCACTTGAATATACACAGTTATAAAGTATGCAAAGAAACACAGATGGATTCAAAGCACATATCTATTTCAAAAATGTTTCCATGAGCAATGAATTCAGTATTTGGAACAGTATTTTTAAAAGTCTACACTGAAGAATGTGACACAGCTTTTGTATAATCATCTAATCAATTATAACTTTCGGATGATTCATCTTTTGTTTCTTTTAGAGTCCCTACTGTGAATATAAAGGGATCTGTTTCAATTGTTTCAATACTGTTCAGATCTGTTTCAATACTTTCAATACCTTGAAAGTATTTCGTCTAAGGCTTTCCACTATTCCATATAAAATATACGACAGTTTCTAATGGCATTGTATTCTAAAAACATCATGATTTGGTTAATTGCAACTTAATATCTCCAGTAGTAAATGGTGTTAAGAATGATGGTTAAGATCTCAGAATATTTCACAAAGATACATTTAGCCTGACTCTGCAGCCCAGCTTGTTCTTGTATACACGTGTAAGAAACATTCCCCAAGAAAGAAAGATTTGCCTAACTTTCCAATCCCTCCAGCAGAGGTGAAGCAGTTTGATTCTACCCTCTTCTTTAAAGTGTCCTTTTTCATTTCTCCCTTTTTCTCCTCCTCACTTTATCTCCTTCCTCTTGTAAGATCACAGCTGTGGGACAATGACCAGCACGTGAAGAGGACCTTCTCAGCCATGGAGTGAAGTCAGTTTATATCTGTCAACTTGCCTTAGGCAGGGAGTACCTGACCAAAGTACCAGGGCGGAAGAGAACCAAATGATTGCCTTATTCATGAGATTTTATTTCATGATGGGAGTTTTCATTTTTCTTTGGATTTTCTTAGGCAGCTCTTTGTTATTGTGTGGGTTATGCCAAATAAAAAAAAATGTTTTTTTATTGTACTGGCTGCATAGACCAGGACATTTTATCACATGAATAACAATGATGAACATGCCACTGAACTTCTGAAGAATATTCATAACGCATCTACTCATGCTTTTGCACATTGATGGAGGACTGGATGATAACAACCATTTTTAGATTTTTCTAAAGGCAGCATTCTAGAACTGCAAACATTTTCATCTTCTCTTTAGGTATTTTGTAATTCTTGTATGAGAATGATGCTCTGTTTCATGTCTTTAAATTTCATTCGATTGCATCCTTAGTTTAGGCTCAGATTCATTCTGTGTGTGTTTAATATTACAGCTCTAGATCTGGTCAAGGTTTCCCCCATAAATCTAAAGGAAATAGTTGGAAGGAAAAAAACCCAGAATATAATGTCTTAGGAAGACTCAGACTTGGTCTGGCTATGTTTAGATTTCTTCCAAATTTTGGCTCAGTTGTAAGCTTTATTGGCAGACTCATTCAGAACTGTGGCTTTGTCCTTTTTATTTTTTTTTCATTTGGCTAATATGATTTGTTAAAACATTCTGTTTATTTCTTCTTGCTTAACATTTTTCCACACAGCAGGCATAATGAATTTTTGTTTATGATGGGCTGTGCTGCCTGAATTATGGTATGGAATCTGGATTTGGTTTCTTTGGAAAGGTATTTTATTGCTCTTGTGAGGGGATTTTTGCTGCTTCTGGTGTTCTCTTAGACATGAGTGTTTCTGGAGTTGATTGCTTAGATTTTATTCCTAAGGAAAACTAGGCAGTGTCTGCTGATAACCACCACAATTTCTTAGAAATAGATTTCTTGGTATAGGTGTTGTCATATTCTCTACCAAACTATCTTTTAAATTGTGCAATGGATGAATTTTTAAAAATAATATGCATCTTTTTTAAAAGTTGAAATTCAGTTGATTTACAACATTGTGTAAATTTCTAATATGTACAGCAAAGTGATTCAGTTATATGCGTGTGTGTATTTTTTCTTTTTTATATTCTTTTGTATTATTATTTATCACAGGATATTGAATATATTTCTCTGTGCTACACAATAAGACTTTGTTATATATCCATTCTGTATATAATAATTTGCATCTGCTGACCCCAGTCTCCCACTCCACTCCATCCTTCCCCCACCTCACATCCCCCTTGACAACAGAAGGTCTGTTCTCGTCAGTGAGATGTTTTCTGTTTCATAGGTTCATGCATGTGTGTGTGTGCCGAGTCGCTTAGTCATGTCTGACTCTTTCCAACCCCATGAACTGCAGCCTGCCAAACGTCTCTGTCCATGGAGTTTTGTAAGCAAGAATACTGAAACAGGTTGCCATTTCCTTCTCCAGGGGATCTTCCCAACCCAGGAATCAAACCTGTGTCTCTTGCACCTCCTGCGTTGGCAAGTGGATACTTTACCAACTGCGCCATCGAGAAACCCAGAGAGATTCATGTGGTTTGGTGCTTGTCTTTCTCTCTCTGAGTTACTCCATTCAGTATGATCATCTCTAGGTCCACCCATGTTGCTGCAAATGGCATTGTTTCCTTCTTCTTTTGTGACTAATATTCCGTTGTATGTGTATCTATCTAGCTATATACACCACATATTCTTTATTCATCTGTTGATGAACATCTAGGTTATTGTAAAAAGTGCTCCTGTGAACATAGGGGTGAATGTATCTTTTCAAATTATAGTTTTGTCCGGACATACGCCCACGAGTAGGATTTCTGGGTTATATGGCAACTCAATTTTTCGTTTTTTTAAGGAAGATCCATACTATTTTTCATAATGGGGGCACTAATTTATATTCTCACCTGTAGGGTAGGAGGAGTCCCTTTTCTCTACACCCTCTCCATCGCTTGTTATTTTTAGACATTTTTACGATGGTCATTCTGACCGATATGGGGTGGTGCCTCATTTTAGTTTTGATTTGCCTTTCTCTAATAATTAGCAACGTTGAGCATCTTTTCATCAGGATGTACTTTTTAAACTGAATTCATCAAAGCTCTTAAGAGTGTCATATGCACTGGAGCTGGTTGATGCTGATCAGCTACAGAAAACTCATGGTGAAATATACTTTTCCTATAAAGAGCTAGGAAGACTGTATGTCTTTGTGTAAGGAATATTTATATGGGCTACATTTTGAAATGAAAAGTACCTGGTTTGTTGCTCAAGAAATGATTGTGCCTCCTTGAGATGCCTCATTGTAAATTTGAATTTTATAATATAAACTCTTAAATCAATCAAACCACAATTTCCCAGTTTATGTGCCACAATATTGTATAAATTGATTTGTTACAGTTTTCTGAGAGAATATTTATTAATTCTCCCATTTTAAAAATATATACTGGAATGCAATGCACTTTTATATCAACCATTATGATATTTTTCTCAAGATACAAAAAAAAAAAAAAAAAAAGGAAAAATTCCAAAACCCTTATGTGGAATATTGATGCTTCTGGCCTGTTTACCTGTGAAATCGTGATGCAAATACCTGATATCTTGTAGAATGCAGAACACATACTTTCAGGCTGGCCTGATCTCATTTGAAATAACTGCTCTACCTCTGAGTAAATTATTAATACTAAATTGTGCAGAATCTATTGCCTCATCTGTAAAATAAACTTAAGAATACAGAACTTGAAAGCCTGTGGCACAGACCAAGTGATGTAATGAATGCAAAATGCCTAGTATTACATCTGGCAGATATCATGTGTTTATAAGTAGTAGCTACTATTACTTATTATTATGCATTCAATGGAATTAAGTGTTTCTTGAAAGACATTTTGAAATGGAAAGATGGGTGTCTGTGACATACTTTCTGAAAATATAAACTTTGTATTTAATGACTGGCAAAATACGGATCAGCAACATAGAAATGGTATGTATACAGATATAATATTGTTGGGTTAAGCAGTTTTTCTCTGATGCTGATTCTTTTAGAAATTTTGGAATCAACCACTCAGGATCAAAAAATTCAAAGAGAGTTTCAGTGGGGATCCAAAAATAATTAAGGTAATGACAAATGAGGGATTCCCTGGCAGCTCAAATGGCAAAGAATCCATCTGTACTGCAGGAAACCCCAGTTCAATTCCTGGGTTTGGAAAATCCCCTGGAGGAGGGTATGGCAACCCATTCCAGTATCCTTGCCTGGAGAATCCCCATGGACAGAGGAGCCTGGAGGGCTGCAGTCCTTAGGGCTGGAAAGAGTAGGACACGAATGAGCGACTAAGCATAGCACAGCAGCAGTGACAAACGAGACGCAGGACAAACGGAATGAAAGAAATGTTAGTGGGTATTTTTGTTTCCTTAGGTTGAGAATTACTGCATCAATCCTGTAATATAGTTGTTAAGAGCATAGGTTCTGAGGTCAGATTGTCCGGATGTGACCTACTTCCTAATTTTGTGATCTTAGACTAGTTGCTCTCCTTTTTGCTTCTAGTCCCTTGCATAAAATAAAAGCAAAAGATAAATGTTACTGGATCTATATTATTTTATTTTTCTTACCATTTACATATGTAATTTTTATAAAACAAGCAGGTAAAATAGTAACTTTATTGATTTAGTATGAATACTTACCTATATATGTCAGGGTGAGTTAGGTTATGCTGTAGTAATAAACAATATCCAAATATATTGACTTTGAAACAACACATCCACTATGGTTTGGTATAATCACTCAAGAACCTAAGCTGGTGGACTATCTACCACATCAAATACCACTGGCTGTCATGCTAGAACGGCAGAGAGCTATGGACAATCTCACTTTAACAATTAATAGTTGAATTTAGAAATGACACATATCACTTCCACTCACAAGCAAAACTAGCCACATGGCTTTTCCCAATCACAAGATGTATAATCTTACCCTGTGCCTGAAAGGGAAGAGGAATGGGCATATATTTGGTAAACAATGCTAATGAGTATCAAACTGTTTTACTTTAGAAATAAAATGGTGATTACAGGATCCAGTCCCTGAAAACTGGGTGTGCTCTTATAGATTACATATCATAGGACCATATCATTTTTCCAAAATCCAAAAGATTTTGGATTCCATCAAGACAAAATTTGAGATATGGAGTTAAAATTGAGTAGTACTAATCACTGCAGTGGAGAAGGCAATAGCACCCCACTCCAGTACTCTTGCCTGGAAAATCCCATGGACGGAGGAGCCTGGTTGGCTGCAGTCCATGGGGTCGCTAAGAGTCGGACATGACTGAGTGACTTCACTTTTGCTTTTCACTTTCATGCATTGGAGAAGGAAATGGTAACCCACTCCAGTATTCTTGCCTGGAGAATCCCAGGGACGGGGGAGCCTGGTAGGCTGCCGTCTATGGGGTCTCACAGAGTCAGACATGACTGAAGCGACTTGGCAGCAGCAGCAGCAATCACTGAAGATGGTGATTGCAGCCATGAAATTAAAAGACACTTGCTCCTTGGAAGAAAAGTTATGACCAACCTAGATAGCATATTGAAAAGCAGAAACATTACTTTGCCAACAAAGGTCCGTCTAGTCAAGGCTATGGTTTTTCCAGTGGTCATGTATGGATGTGAGAGTTGGACCATGAAGAAAGCTGAGCATCAAAGAATTGATGCTTTTGAACTGTGGTGTTGGAGAAGACTCTTGAGAGTCCCTTGGACTGCAAGGAGATCCAACCAGTCCATTCTGAAGGAGATCAGCAATGAGATTTCTTTGGAAGGACTGATGCTAAAGCTGAAACTCCAGTACTCTGGCCACCTCATGCAAAGAGTTGACTCATTGGAAAAGACTGTGATGCTGGGAGGGATTGGGGGCAGGAGGAGAAGGGGATGACAGAGGACGAGATGGCTGGATGGCATCACTGACTCGATGGATGAGAGTCTGAGTGAGCTCCGGGTGTTGGTAATGGACAGGGAGGCCTGGTGTGCTGCGATTCATGGGGTCGCAAAGAGTCGGACACGACTGAGTGACTGAACTGAACTGAACTGATGTTGAGCTTTAGGGATCTGAAGTAAGAGAAGATGACACGGTACCTATTTTCATAGAACTCACAGTCCAATGAGGGAGACAGACAGGTAGCCATAAGCTTTCAACGAAATGCATGATGTGTTCCATTAGAGAATTGATGAGAGGACAGAGGGAGGGAATCAGTTCAGTTCAGTTGCTCAGTCATGTCTGACTCTGTGACACCATGGACTGCAGCACTCCAGGCTTCCCTGTCCATCACCACCACCCGGAGCCTGTTCAAACTCATGTCCATCGAGTTGGTGATGCCATCCAACAATCTCATCCTATGTCATCCCCTTCTCCTCCTGCCTTCAATCCTTCCCAGCATCAAGGTCTTTTTCAAGGAGTCAATTATTTGCATCACATGACCAAAGTATTCTACTTTCAGCTTCAGCATCAGTCCCTTCCAATGAATATTCAGGACTGATTTCCTTTAGGATTGACTTGTTTGATCTTGCAGTCCAAGGGACTCTCAAGAGTTTTCTCCAACACCACACTTCAAAAGCCTCAATTCTTCAGCACTCAGCTTTCTTTATAGTCCAACTATCATATCCATACATGACTACTGGAAAAACCATAGCTTTGACTAGATGGACCTTTGTCAGGAAAGTAATGTCTCTGCTTTTTAATATGCTGTCTAGGTTAGTCATAGCTTTTCTTCCAAGGAGCAAGTGTCTTTTAATTTCATGGCTGCAGTCACCATCTGTAGTGACTTTTGAGCCCTCCCCAAAATAAAAGTCTGTCACTGTTTCCATTGTTTCCCCATTTATTTGCCATGAAGTGATGGGACCAGATGCCATTGACCTTCATTTTTTTTATGTTAACTTTTAAGCCAGCTTTTTCACTCTCCTTTTGCACTTTTATCAAGAGGCTCTTTAGTTCTTCTTTGCTCTCTGCCATAAGGGTGGTGTCATCTGCATATCTGAGGTTATTATTACTTCTCCTGGCAATCCTGATTCCAGCTTGTGCTTCATCCAGTCTGGCATTTCGCATGATATACTCTGCATATAAGTTAAAGAAGCAGGGTGACAATATACAGCCTCGACGTACTCATTTCCCAGTTTGGAACAAGTCTGTTGTTCCATGCCCATTCTAATTGTTCCTTCTTGACCTGCATACAGATTTCTCAGGAGGCAGATAAGGTGATCTGATAATCCCATATCTTGAAGAATTTTCCACAGTTTGTTGTGATCTACACAGTCAAAGGCTTTGGCATAATCAATAAAAGAGAAATATATGTTTTGCTGCTATTCTCTTGCTTTTTTGATGATCCAAGGGATGCTGGCAATTTGTTCTCTGGTTCCTCTGCCTTTTCTAAATCCAGCTTGAACGTCTGGAAGTTCATGGTTCACATACTGTTGAAGCCTGGCTTGGAGAAGTTTGAGCATTGCTTGGCCTTGTGACATGGCTGTGTCATGGTGTATGTGTGACTAAAGTCCACCAACCAAGGATGAAACCCATCCCCCCTGCATTGGAAGCCTGGAGTCTTAACCACTGGACCACCAAGGAAGTCCCCAGGGAGTGAATAGCCTGGACTAAATAGAATGGTTTTAGATAGCAGTTGCATCTCTCCTGGTGTGTGAAGCATGGCTAATAGGTGAGTAAGCATTAGAGAAAATGATACACATTTCTGATAGATTTTAATAAAAAATATCTTTGTTGTTGTTGCCAGACACTTTGCTCTTACACAGTATATACATAATTTGATTGCATCTGCAATGTTTTGGGGTATAGTAAATACAATGATGATTCTGCCATAGCGAAAAGATAAGAGATAAGTCTGAATAAAAATTCATATTGATCATAAAGCGTTTGAGAATGTTGTAGTAGATACTTTTAATCTTATCTGTGGGAAGCAGAGGCAATCAATCATGTTATTGGAAATGAGCATGAAATGTTTCTGTTTTTAAAAAGATCCTCTTGAACCAAAAGTCTCTTCCTTGCAGACTTCCCTGATAGCTCAGTTGGTAAAGAATCCACCTGCAATGTGGAAGACCTGAGTTCCATCCCTGGGTTGGGAAGATCCCCTGGAGAAGGGAAAGGCTCCCTACTCCAGTATTCTGACCTGGAGAATTCCATGGACTATATAGTTGCAAAGAGTTGGACATGACTGAGCAACTTTGATATTCACTTTCTTGAATCAAGGGATGGGGTGTAGGAATATCAAACTCATTGGAAACGGTGATTTGTGAAAAGAGAAGTAAATCTTTCAATTTTACATTTCAGTTTTTTAAAATAATGTCTTTTCAATGCCAAGCATATATTCAATATTAAACCTAGCTGGAGACTAAAATCTTAAACATCTTTACACTCATTTGAGCAAAAGGTCATATAGGCGTATTCCCTATATTTATGTTTTGACTTGGTTGACGTCAACTTTTCCTTATGTAGTTTGCATTTCTGGAGTCCTATTTGGTGTCGAATGTATTTGCCATTGTCATTCTTGTTTTAATTCATGAAGTATGTGAGTATAATAAGGTGGATGAACTCTTTGTGCAAGAAGTGGTGTAAACACCTCCTTAAAAACCACAGCTGCGCTTGCATCAATCCTTGAAGTGAAATTGCAGGAAAATCTCTGAAAGTGAGGAAAACATGAAAAAAAATAAAGCAGTTAACATTTATAGAGGAAACACTTCATTTAGAGAAAAGTATGGAATATTTGAGAAATATGGAAGTCAGAATTTATTATTATATGTTGCACACTTCATATAATTATAGCTTTTATAAAAGGTATAGTCTAGTAGGATCATATGTTGTTAACTTAGGGAGAATATTACAGAATATATACCCAGTTTATATTTTTTAATAGTTTATAAAGTTTAAAATACTTTTTCATACATTAAATTCCATTACCAAATGCTAAAGTCACTGAAGTGGTAATAGTGAAAATTATGTTTTATCCTCATCAAGTAGATATCAATTGAGAAGCTTATTATAGTAATCAAATAAAATTAATCAGTATTAAAAAATATAATGATATAACTTTTCATTATATTAAAAAATTATTGAAGACTTTCCTTTTATTAATAAAATGTCACCTTAGGGGAGACAGATTAATAACTTATTGTCTATAAAATACAATTTCCCTCTTATTTGCTTCATCCTATTGACCAGCATAGAATAGAACAGTGGAATGAACTGGAATTTTGACTGAAGTAGGTAGGGATTAAAATCCAGTTTTGCTATTGATTAGTTATGGCCTTGAGCAAGGTGGTCAAACTCTCAGATCTGTAGTTTTGCACATGTAAACTGAAGATCATGATATCTAGCCTATCTGGCATAAAGAGTCCAGCATGTGAAGGAAATGATGCAAAGTCAATTCAGTGCAGAGGAGCCGTGACACCATGAAAAGCACTGTCATCCTATTCAGAGCTCACTGTTAATCGGCCTGCTACTTCCTCTCACAGAAACCCCACCTTCTTCATGTCTGTCTCCCTTCAAGTAGAACAAAACCTTAGTTTCTAAGAAGTTTGGAATAAAAATACTCCAAAGATAGGTATCACATTACATGGTTTTTAATAAAAATCAGTTACATATCCAGTGAAGTAAGTTGTATTACAAAGAGGAAAAGGGAGTATCGATTGGAAACATTAGAATGCCATGCAGATGGACAGAATAGGATTAAAAAAAAAAACAACAACAAACAAAAACAGCCTGAACTTGATATGTGTGATATTGTGATTTATAATAAGAAATACACATTTGGTCTTCTACCTAGTTCCTGGCATGGAGCTCCTAAAATCCTCAGAACCTCTTGTGCCAGGAGCAGTGAAAGTATCATTTGTTATGTTGATGAGGCAACATTTGGAAAGTCCCCAGGTAAACATACCACTATTAGGCCAGTTTGGGGCTTCCCAGGTGGTGCTAGCGGTAAAGGCCCTGCCTGTCAGTGCAGGAGACATGAGATGCAGGTTCGATCCCTGGGTTGGAAAGATCCCCCAGAGGAGGGCATGGTAACCCCCTTGAGTATTCTTGCCTGGAGATCCCATGGACAGAGGAGATTGGCAGGCTACAGTCCATAGGGTTGCAAAAAGTCAGACGCAACTGAAGCAACTTAGCATGCACGTGATACATACCACTAGGTAAACCTAAGGATGGGGGCTGGTTGCTAGGGGAACCACTTTGGTGATCAGAGGGTTGAAATTTTCAGTACCACACTCGCAACCCCCAACCCAGGAGGGGAGAAGTGCTGGAAGGTGAATCAATAGCCAATATCCAGTGATTTAATCAATCCTGACTTTGTAAAGAAACCTCTGTAAAAATCCCAAAGGAGAGTGTTCAGAGACCTTCTGAGTTGGTGAACAGAAGGAGATTCTTCGAGAGTGGTACGCCTGGAGAGATCATGAAATGTGATTGCCCTTTCCCCAAACCTTGCTTTATACATCTCTTCCATCTGGCTATTCTTGAGTTATATATATCATTTCAGAATAAACTGGTGCTAGTGTGTAAAATTATTTTCTGAATTCTGTGAGCCTCCCTAGCATGTTAACTGACCAAGAGGAGGCAGTTTTGAGAACCGCTGATTCATAGCCATTCCTTCAGAAGTGACAATCTGGACTTGGCTACTGGCGTCTAAGATCCAAGGAGGAGACTGTAAAAACCTCTGATCTGTAGCTGGTCAGTTAGAAGGACAGGTAACAACTTAGGCTTGCAAACGGCATCTGAAATGGGTGGAGAGGAGGGTGTCAGTCTAGTAATTCTAACCCCTTAACTTGAGGACTCTGATGCTATCTCTAGGTAGATAGTGTTAGAATGAAGTTGAATTGTAGGACACCCCGCTGGCGTCTAGAACATTGCTTGTCGAAGGTATGGGAAACCTCTTCCCTCCCTATCTCACCCCCACAGTGGAGTTAGGCCCTGAATCCGATTTAATATGAAAACTTCAAATCAGAAAGGTCCCCAGAATCATTAATACTTCCAAATATATATGTTTCGAGTAGATATTCTCTTCCAATCTATTTTCCAACCTAACACCTACATGTTCCCATTCAAGAAATTTATGTCCATTCAGTTATGGACACTTTTTTCCCTGCGTTTGAATCTGCTAATAACTTCTTTCCATCCTGATTCTGTTTTTAACCTTGAGTTCTATGATGCCATAATCTTCTGGTCCGTCTAATACTGTACTACTCATCAGTATCAGAAGTACGCTCAATCCTCAGAAGTATTTTTCTTCGGAAAGGTTTGTAATTCCCAGGATGCTATCCTCTATATTTTCCTCACATTTTCTGGGCGTGCATCTAGTTTCCTGGTTTTAACTGTCGCTTACTTGCATGTTTATTTCTGGGACGTGAATCTGTGCGCCAGTGCTAGTTCCCTACAGCTGCTATAATTGTCCTAACCTCTAACGGCTTGGTGCAACACAGAGTTATTCCCTTCCAGTTCCCGAGGTAAGAAGTCTAAAGTCAGTTTCATTGGGCTAAAGTCAAGGTGTTGGTAGGGCTTGTTCCTTCTGTAGGTTGGAGAGGAGCATCTGCTTCCTTGCCTTTCCCACCTCTTCTTCCAGTCTCTGTTCCTTGGCTTGTGGGCCCTTTCTTCATATTCAAAGCAAGCAGTGTAGCATTTTCTCTCCTTTCTGATCTTTGCTTCCATCCTCTTATCTTCTCTCTCCGATATCTTCTTACAAAGACCCCTGTGATGCCACTCTGGTCATTGGCTTATTTTGAGTAACCCAGGATAATCTCCGCATTTCAAGCATCTTAATTTATTCCTATCTCAAAGTCCATTTTACCATGTGAATTAGCATAAAAATTCTTTTTTTACCGTTTCAATGTCCAGGCATTGAGGCATAAGCATATCTGGGGGCTATTTACAGTTTACCATTGTGCTTAAGATTCAAATGAATATCTCCAGCTAAGTGTTTCACAGGCATTTCAAACTAAACTTTAAATTGAATTCACTCTATTATCCTATCTCCTAGATCAAATTTCCCTTATGCAAGCCATACTTTGTTATTGTTTGTTGCTGTTGTTTAGTCACTAAGTCATGTCTGATTCTTTTCAGCCCCTTGGACTACTGCAGCCTGCCAGGCACCTTGGTACATGGGATCTCCCAGGCAGGACTACTGGAGTGGGTTGCCATTTCCTTCTCCAGGGGATCTTTCCTATCCAAGGATCAAACCCGCGTCTGACTCCTGCATTTGAAGGCGAATCCCTTACCAAATCTGAGCCACCTGGCAAGCCTCATTCCACATCTTTGTTGTTGGTAAAGTGATCCCCTCACTTACTCAAGTCAGAAACTTAGTCATCTATGCCTTTTCCTTCCTTCTCCACATGTAGTAAATTGTCACTTCTTACTTTTCATTTTTTCTTTCCATTCCACTCACGCTTACCTATTTTAAGTCAAAATTTTCTGTTTCCCTCTAGGCTTTTGCTCTCAAGTACACCATGCTTGCTGTTCTAAATGATACACATAGAAGTCAGTCAGATCATGCCATCCCATTACTTCAGTGCTCCTCCCTTCCCTATGTCTCCATCACCTACAAGATAAAAATCAAAGCTTTTCTTACCAATGTACTTTTCAGTATAAACCTACTAAAATATAACCAACTTGAAGGCCAAATGTGTGATTTATTTGCCCTCTATTACTGAACTTCCCTGGTGGCTCAGATGGTAAAGCATCTGTCTACAGTGTGGGAGACCCGGGTTCGATCCCTGGGTCGGGAAGATCCCCTGGAGAAGGAAATGGCAATCCACTCCAGTACTATTGCCTGGAAAATCCCATGGACAGAGGAGCCTGGTAGGCTACAGTCCATGGGGTCGCAGAGTCAGACACGACTGAGCGACTTCACTTTCACTACCAAATATAGTATCTGGCTATGCTCAATAAATGTTTGTTGATTGGAACTGAAATTTATTATGAAGTGAAAGGTTATCTATGATGGGGCTGTTCCTGTCTTTCTCATTGAACTTTATTCCACAGCAATACAGAGTTTATATACTTTGGCAGACACCACTAATGTGTGCACGAAAATAAATTTTTCATATATATATATATAAAGTCCCAGCCTCTCTTGCAGATGGGAGTGGCCATGTTGTTCTAGGCAAATGGAAGTAAGGTCAGTTGCTTCCAGCACTGAAAGGAAACGTGTAGGTTTTCTTACCCTTTTTCCAACATGAAGCCAAAAAGTTTGAAGACTTTGGAACCCACACACTGATGATGGTGGAGATTTAAGATGGAAGGACCCTGGGTTCCCAAGTCATCACCTTCAGAAGAGCTTCTGACATCAGGTGCACTTACTTTGATAGTACAAGCATGAGAAAAATGAAATTGAATTAGGTTTGAGCCAAAATACATTTTCAGGTTGGTTTGTTATAACAGTTAGCATGACTATGACTAATACACATGTCATCCAGTATCAGAATTCTATGCCTCTGTTCTGGCAGGCTCCTCTGTCTCAAAAATCACAGCATCACCATTGTCATCACTCAAGATTCGGTAAAGACATTCCTCTTCCAGAAAAACTCCTTAGGACCCACATTTTTGAATAGAAGCTTCTTGTTGCCACAGAATTTTGAGTAGAAGCTTCTTAGTCCTACCAGTATTATTCAACATTCAGTTGAAATTATGTTTACCTATCTTGTTACCAAGCCCTTCAGCTAAGGTTGATGTTTCAAAAAGGGCAGAAAATAATCATTTTGGATCTTCAGCCAGGAACATAATGCTAAACTAAAGATACAAAATGGTTGCAATAACCTGGCAATAAATTCTTGCTCTACTAACCTCAATGCAATTTCCTCACCTAGAAATGTAACATAATAATTCAGACCCATATGGTTACTATGATGATTAAGTGAGGCAATATATGCAAAGCACCTGGCACAGAGCAGGTGCTTACCAAGTGTTCTTTTTCATGCCTTCACAGAGCCTTCCTTAACTACTTTGGTTCATAGTTTCCTCTTTTAATTTTAATTCTCTCCAGTCAGGATTATAATTCATCTCAGTTATTTGATAATTATTTTATGTATTTATTATAATGTGTTCTTTCCTCATCCAAATTGCAAACTCCTGGACACAACTATGTTTTTCCCTTCTTTCTAGCCTCATTGCACCTTGGACAGAGAAGGTGTTCAATATTCCCTTTTTAAATTGGCTGAGATCTCTTTATATGTGTTCTATTATGCTGCATTAAAAACAGCTCCAAAGCCTGGTCTCCATGACAGAAAACAAATCTTTGGCCAAGAAATAAGCTAGTGCATAAAACATGCTGTCAACTTGGCTTTCATACTAACCTATGCAGGTGTGTCTATGTTTAGGGAGTAGAATATTATGGAATATCAGTGCCAATTTAGAGGGAGTGGGAGTAGAATGATTTTGTGTGTATGTTACAGATAATCTGTAAAATATAAAGTTTTCTATTGCTTAGAAACCATTTACTGAGTTTACTGGCTGTATTTCAGGAGCATATATACATATGCACTGGCTCCAGAACCATATGTAGTTTTGTCATGACTTGACAGACAGTCAGGTATCTTCCTAATTGACACATTCTAAACTCCTCCAGGAATACATATCCCCTTACACCCACCTCTCTATAACAATATTCTGCATTCATTAATTCAATTTATACTTATGGTCAGAGTTGCAACACTGAAGAAATTCTGGGAAGTGGTCCAGCTTATGGAGAGGAGTGATGAAAAGAATGGTTAATCAGGATTGAGATGGAGATGAGCTAAAGGTAATCTCACAAGTACAGTGCAAAGAGTAAGGACAGAGACTCTGGAATCAGATCACTGGGTTTCAGTTCTGGTTCTGCCTCTGGCTACATGAGGCAAGTTTGATCAAACATTTGAAAGTATTTGTTAAGAGCCTAGTATGTGCCAGACCCTGTGTTAGGTACTCAGGAAAGAACAATGAACAACATAAACAAAAATTCCTTCTGTCATGATCCTTACATTTTAGTGGGGGAAGGCAGACACACTTAACAGACAACAGTAACAAAAACACATGCAAGTTAGTGAAGTGCTCTGAGGGAAAAGAAGAAATAAGGAGACAGATAAGGAATGCAGGGATACATGGAGGTGAACTTTCCACAGGGACATTAGGAAAGAGTCCGCTGGGAATACAGCATTTGGAGGAGAAGGTTTACAAGTATAGAGGAAAGACTTTCTAAGACAGGAGTTCAGTTCAGTTCAGTTGCTCAGTCATGTCTGACTCTTTGCAACCCCATGGACTGCAGCACGCCAGGCCTCCCCATCCATCATCAATTCCCGGAGTTTACCCAGGCTCATCTCCATTGAGTCGGTGATGCCATCCAACCATCTCATCCTCTGTCGTTCCCTTCTCCTCCCGCCTTCGATTTTTCCCAGCATCAGGGTCTTTTCAAATGAGTCAGTTCTTCACATCAGGTGGCCAAAGTATTGGAGTTTCAGCTTCAACATCTGTCCTTCCAATGAATATTCAGGACTGATTTCCTTTAGGGTGGACTGGCTGGATCTCCTTGCAGTCCAAGGGACTCTCAAGAGTCTTCTCCAACACCACAGTTCAAAAGCATCAATTCTTCAGCGCTCAGCTTTCTTTACAGTCCAACTCTCACATCTATACATGACTATTGGAAAAACTATAGCCTTGACTAGATGGATCTTTGTTGGCAGAGTAATGTCTCTGCTCTTTAATATGCTTTCTAGGTTGGTCATAACTTTCCTTCCAAGGAGTAAGCATCTTTTAATTTTATGGCTGCAGTCACCACCAGAGTAGCAAGTGTAAACTCCCTGAGTAGTATAAGAGCAGGAGAAAGTAGGGATCTTAAAGGCCCCTTAAGTGGCTTCTGGGACCAGCTTTATTTGAGTGAGTTTTGAAGCAGTGAAAGTTATTTGAGCAGAATTGTGGCCTGCTTAGGACTTAGGTTTTCATAGGGTCATTCTGGTTGTTGTATTAAGAGTAGCTTAAAATGAGGTGAGGAAAGAAGAATGAGACCTGTTAGGAAGTTATTGCAAAAATTCACCAAGAGTTTAAGAAAAGCCTTTGGCCAGATGGTAGAAATGGTGATAGTAATAATAAGTCAGATCTGAGAACATATTTTGGAAAATAGAACTCGTAGGCTTTGTGAGAGAATTGCTCATGGGAAATATAATTATGGATAACTCAAAGCTATCTTGTCTGATTAAGCAGAAAGTAAGAGTCCACATTAACTGTGCAGGGAAAGGCTATGGAGCAAATTTTATTGAATAGGATAGAAGCTAGTTCAGTTTGTTAAATTTGAAAAACCTATGGCTCATCCAAGGCAGTGAGATATATGAAGGTTGAGTTTAGATGGAAAAATTTGAATTGGAGATATAAGTAAGGAAGTCAGTTCAGCATATAAATCATGCTAAAGGAAGGAGAGTAGATGAAATCCGTACGTGAGTATGTGGGTAGAAAAGTTCAGTATGCAAGTAATGGAACCTACCTCTGTGGTTCATTGTAAGAATGCTTAGGGCATTGTGTAGTACACAGTCCTTCAGTTCAGTTCAGTTCAGTCCCTCAGTCATGTCCGACTCTTTGCGACCCCATGAATCGCAGCACGCCAGGCCTCCCTGTCCATCACCGACTCCTGGAGTTCACTCAGACTCACGTCCATCGAGTCAGTGATGCCATCCAGCCATCTCATCCTCTGTTGTCCCTTTCTCCTCCTGCCCCCAATCCCTCCCAGCATCAGAGTCTTTTCCAATGTGTCAACTCATTGCATGAGGTGGCCAAAGTACTGGAGTTTCAGCTTTAGCATCATTCCCTCCAAAGGAATCTGAGGGCTGATCTCCTTCAGAATGGAGTGGTTGGATCTCCTTGAAGTCCAAGGGACTCTCAAGAATCTTCTCCAACACCACAGTTCAAAAGCATCAATTCTTCGGCGCTCAGCTTTTTTCACAGTCCAACTCTCACATCCATACATGACCACAGGAAAAACCATAGCCTTGACTAGACGGACCTTAGTAGGCAAAGTAATGTCTCTGCTTTTGAATATGCTATCTAGGTTGGTCATAACTTTTCTTCCAAGGAGCAAGCGTCTTTTAATTTCATGGCTGCAATCACCATCTGCAGTGATTTTAGAGCCCCCAAAATTAAAGTCTGACACTGTTTCCACTGTTTCCCCATCTATTTCGCATGAAGTGATGGGACCGGATGCCATGATCTTCATTTTCTGAATGTTGAGCTTTAAGCCAACTTTTCCACTCTCCTCTTTCACTTTCATCAAGAGGGTTTTTAGCTCCTCTTCACTTTCTGCCATAAGGGTGGTATCATCTGCATATCTGAGGTTATTGATATTTCCCCCAACGATCTTGATTCCAGCTTGTGCTTCTTCCAGTCCAGAGTTTCTCATGATGTACTCTGCATATAAGTTAAATAAGCAGGGTGACAATATACAGCCTTGACGTACTCCTTTTCCTATTTGGAACCAGTCTGTTGCTCCATGTCCAGTTCTAACTGTTGCTTCCTGACCTGCATACAGATTTCTCAAGAGGCAGGTCAGGTGGTCTGGTATTCCCATCTCTTTCAGAATTTTCCAGAGTTTCTTGTGATCCACACAGTCAAAGGCTTTGGCATAGTCAATAAAGCAGAAATAGATGTTTTTCTGGAACTCTCTTGCTTTTTCTATGATCTTAGTGAATATTAAATGTGATTATTTTACTTCAAACACAGTAGAATGAGACAGCCTTATTCAGATATAGTGAGCCCCAAATCATGCTGTTAAATGAAGACTGTATTACTTGACAAAACATGCTTCTCCTACATAGTCATCTTGCAAGCATATTTTTCTATAGCAGTCTCATAAAATAATAGAAAATGATGGATATTTAATATTAGAATTGGAATGAGGTGATGATTTGCTTTATTCTCACATTTCAGAAGTGGTAGTTGTTGAATGTCTCTATCCTCATATTCTTCATGACATCATGATACCTGAGTGTGAGTTACCCAGTCATGTCTGACTCTTTGTGACCCCAAGAACCCCATGGACCATAGCCTGCCAGGTTCCTCTGTCCATGGAATTCTCCAGTCAAGAATATTGAAGTGGATAGCCATTCCCTTTTCCAGGGAATCTTCCCATCCCAGGGATAGAACCCAAGTCTGCTGCATTGCGGGTAAATTCTTTATCATCTGAGCTACCAGGGAAGCCCATCTTGATATATATCTCTTTTTTATCTCCATATATCATAAACTGTGCATTTTATCCACTAGATTATGAAATCCTTGAGAATACAGATGTGTCTTATTTACCTTTGTAGTCCCAGTGCATATTTTATGCCAGGGACTCAAACATTACTGAATAAAGACTTGCTAAATGAATGGAATAGATGATGGCTATCAACTATGTTACGCATTATCCTGGGTCTCTTTGATGGGTTGACTCATTTAATCCCTGCAAGAGTCTGACTAGACTGGTAATACTGTACGTGTGTACTCAGTCAGTCGTATTTAACTCTGGGATCCCATGCACTGTAATATGCCAGTCTCCTCTGCCAATGAAATTTTCCAGGCAAGTATGCTGGAGTGGGTTGCAATTTCCAGGGGATCTTCTTGACCCAGGGATTAAACCCATGTCTCATTAAAATGTTACTAGTTATTTCAACCATGCCCATCATAGCACAAGAAACCAGTTCAGAATCATGTGTTATATTTTGTTGTTATTTCACTGTGAAAGTGAAAGTCGCTCAGTCATCTCCAACTCTTTGTGACCCCCATGGACTAAATAGCTCTCTAGGCTCCTCTGTCCATGGAATTCTCTAGGCAAGAATACTGGAGTGGGTAGCCTTTTACTTCTCCAGGAGTTCTTCCCAACCCAGGTCTCCCACATCGCAGGTGGATTCTTTACCACTGAGCCGCCCAGGAAGCCCAAGAATACTGGAATGGTGGCCTATCCCTTCTCCAGGAGATCTTCCCGATCCAGGATTTAGTTTTTTCATTATGGAACAGTTCCCCCCCTTTTATGATCATGATACTTTGGAAGACTACAAGCAATTTATTTAGTTGAAATGTCTCTAAAATTGGATTTCTCTAATGTTTTCCAATTAGATTCAGATTTTGCATAATTAACATATCATTGGCTTGTCTCATTGCACCCTATTAGGTGTTATACAATTTCAGTTAGTTCTATTGTGATGATACTAATTTTGATCACCTGACTGAAGTAGACTTCACTGCAAAGTTAAATGTTTGTTTTTTATAATTAAAAAGTATTTTGTATTCATGATGTCAGTATTCCATTCCTCAACAAAAGTTCAGTCAGTACATTTCTATTGCGTTATGGTCACAAGTTTCTTCTTTTTGTGGGAAGGGGGTGGGCAATGTGTTATAACCAGTTTCTATCAATTATTTTAATATTAAAGTTTTTAGAGATTTGGTCACTGGTAGCCCCTTTTAAGATGATTTCTGTATCTTTTAACATGTTTTCATCATTTATGATGCACCTTTTGCTTACTGGTATAAGAAAATGTCCTAGTCTCACTGGTATTTTCCCTGTTCCAGCCTGAATTAAAAAAAAGAAAGAGAGAGAAGCAATAAGAAACAAGGAAGACCAGAAAGTAATATTCTTAAAAATTAAAACATATATGCTCATTTCCAGTTAATCATTTTAAAATTTCTTAGAAAAGGTTTTTCTTTATTCTAGTTGTGATTCAGATTTGCAGTTCAGACTTATAGCAAAAGTTAGGAACAGGACCAGTTTCCAGAGCTCTTTTCACCTCACAGTTGCAAGTTTGTTTGCCTTATTTCATTGTGTATCCAAACATGGAAGCAAAGAATTTTGGGGTGAAAAGGGTCCTACAGGCTATGTTTTCCCTGCACTCTCCCCTTTGCAGAAATCCCTACGTAGATTCTTTTTAAGAAATCACTTATTTGATTTGGCTGCATCAGGTCTTAGATATGGTACATGGGCTCTTCACTGTGGCACACGGGCTTAGCTGTGGTGCACAGACTCAGCAGCTGTGGTGTGCAGGCTTAGTTGCCCCACAGCATGTGAGGTCCTACTTCACCACCCAGGAATCGGACCTGCATCCCCTGCATTGGAAGGCAGATTCTTAACTGCTGGACCACCAGGGAAGCCCCTCTCTAGATTCTTGATCGACTCCAATCCAGTTTCCTTAAGTCATTGCAGAGATCTTTACTATGTTTTGATATTATCTTTCTCCATGTTCAACAATTTCGATCTTCCTAATTGAATAAAAATGTCTATTTCTCCGACTCCTACTCATTGTTACTATTTTGACTCATTGGTACAATACAATGGATATACCACATTTCCTACCATTTAAATGATGAAAAAAATCTTTGGTGCCTACCTTGCTGGCCTTCAAGTCTTCCTTGCATGCATGCTAAGTTGCTTCGGTAGTATCTGACTCGTTGCAACCCTATGGACCATAGCCCACCAGGCTCCTGTGTCCATGGGATCCTCCAGGCGAGAATACTTCAGTAGGTTGCCATACCCTCCTCCAGGGAGTCTTCCTGACCCAGGAACTGAACCTGTGTCTCATAAGTCTCCTGCACTGGCAAATAGTCTCTTTACCGCTAGTGCCACCTGGGAAGCCCCAAGGTTTTCTTGCTCCTGGTTAAATATCTCTAGTTCCTCATTCTTTACAGCACACATTTTCCTGATTCCTCATTTACGTCTACCATACAAGTATATTAATCTACTAAGAAGATAGAAAATATCTCCAGAACTACAATTCTTCCATTTGAATATAATAATATAAAACTGCCATTTTATATTTGAAATAGTTAAGAAACCATTGCCCTGGGTTATTTCAGTGAGAAAGAATCTCAATTGAAATTGGGACTTGCCACAAATTCAATCATTTTTTGTCCTCAACTGATATGAACTAGAAAGTCTACAGTCCAATATCTGTATACAAATATATTGCAACATGGTCATTTATTTTAGTATTTTAATGCTGTTACATTTCACATTCTATATTTCCAGTAGTTCATCTATTTTAGGTATGAACATAATTCATTGTCCCATGTGATATTGAATATTAACGAGTTTCTTTGAGAGAAAATTTTGAACTAATTCCCAGATACAGGTGAAAGAAAGAAAACTGAGAATGTTTCAGACCACTAGAAAAACTTTAATTAAATTCCACAGACCCATGAGCCCTCTGCTGAGAAGAGCTTACTCTTGATCCCTAATTTGAAGCCTTGGGCTTTTAGGGGGGAAAAATGTTATTTGGTTCCACAGCCGTGGAGGTCCAGAAGGTGACTACAAACTATGATGAGAAAGAAATTATGATACCATCCCAAAATGAAATGAAAATTCTCTGGGTGTCTAAAACATTCTGAAAAGAGAATGTCTTTAGGATAACTGAATGACATCAACTTATGACCTTTTTCTTTAAACCGGAAAGATCCTTGAGTAATTATGAGAAACCAGTGGGTATTACTTTAAGCCCTGATTTGATATGTGACTTTTTAAACTGTGATTGAGAAATAATTGCACGCTTTAGGGTTCCTTTGACTAGAATATATCAATATTACTGAGACTCAAAAAATTTTTACTAGTTTTGCCACAGTAAATTTTAATTGTGATGTTTATGAGGTTTTACATTGGCTCCTAGTCTCTGAATTAGGAGATATGTATTAGATATATAACATTATATATAATATATATTTCCCTTTTGCAGAGGAAATGGAGAATAAAATAATAAAGTGATAAAAACTTACCAAAGGCATTGTTGCTCCAAACTATTTACATTTGTTAAAAAACGAGGGAACAGATGCATCACTCGTTTCACTATAGGGGTAATTCCATGTGACAACTGTGGAGTCAGTTACTTAATTCAAGAAAGAAATGCACACTCTAGCCATTTCAGATGGGCAAGCAAAACATCAATTTTTAAATACATAGCTTGAAATTTTGCAGCATGTTTTGATGTATTTTATCTTTTTTTTTCTTTCTAAATGATACTTTTAAGTGACATTTAAGTAAAACATCTCCTAAAGGAAAGATTTTTCTCAAAGTGATAAACTTACTTGCAAATGGAGAGAGGATGGTAGTGAGATACAGGTTATTTCATTTTACAATTCTTGACGATGTAGCTTAATTTTGTAGTTTAAATATGTTTGACTAAAAATTTTGATACTTTTCCAAACATAAGTGATACTTATATAGGGGTAAGGTTTATTTTAGCTTATTCAACATAAAATTATTCCATAGATGCATATTTGTCCTATTTTTGTTAAGATTATTTAATTTGACAATGGAAGTAACAAAACATAAAGTATTTCTTAGAATGTTTCATAATGAACATTCATATCTTTCTAACTAAAAAATAGTTTTTCAAGATTGTTCCTATATGACTAAGTCACAAGAATAATTAGAGAAATATAAGACCAAACAGAGAGCAGATACTTGTTGGTGTGCTTAAATAGAAACGCTTAAAAAATCTATTACACTGATGGTGAGCACATTTTTTCCTAATTATCTCTTACTAAGAGAACCAAATGTTCATGTATCAAAGGGTTTCACAAGACAGATTTTATATAAATTTTAATTTTAAATTATTATTTGCAAATTTCCACCTTCATTGAAAGTAGATTTCAACATAAAGGATTTCAAAGTTTAAATAAATCTAACAACATAGTGTTATCTATCAGGGAAAAGTGAACATATAAGTATCCTAAAGATCGATTTAGGGGTCAACTGTGAAGAAGAAACAGATTTGTTGGCATAAGTATTTTTCTTATCAATGATTAATCTTTTAGTCTGTCACTGCTACCAGCTTGAAAGTTTCAATTCCAAAATAGATCAGATTCTGAAAAGTAATACCACATGATGATAAACATTTGATATAGTAGATTTTGTTCTGAATAATTGAAAATATGCTGAAAGAGACATTTTGAAATTTCACGGATTTAAAGTGTAGTGTGTGTGTGTGTGTGTGTGTTTAAGCAGTGCCCAGTTCTGCTGTCTGTCTCCTGCCATTTGTGAGGTGGAGATATCCTACTACTCTCTTTCTGTAATGAAATGCATTAGTCAAGAGCTCAGTGACCTCTGACAAGGCTCAGTGTGGGATTATAGCCTGACAGGAGGCAGCTGGAAGGAATACTTGACAATTCACACTTAGAGTAATCCCTGAAAATTGCAGGGCAGTTATGAGGAAGTAACAATTTGGCTCCCTTGTGAAAAAGAACATTTCAAGTAGAGTTTTGGGACACTAACTATAGTTTCTAAATTAAAACTAAATGATCAAGTTCTCTAAGCACCAGTCAATAGAGAACACAGTCTCTTGAATAGATTCAATCTACAGTCTTATTTCCAGCAGCTACCACTTTAGTCTGTTGATAGAAGCCTCATTTAGCCAATGGATTATCTATAATTGACTAACTTCTTTAATAGAGTTTCCACACATCTCGCGTATAAAAGCATTTCAGTGAGGGTTCAGAGAATAATAGCTGTAATCAAATATAAAATGGTCATTCTCTGTAAAAATTATCACAATAAATCAATAATAATTTTTATACATTGGCTTATTTTTTCTAACAGGCTCTTTTATCTAAAAATGTATATTTTTTCAACTAACTGCTCTGCTATAATTTTGCCTAAAATCTCATTGTTTGACAGCAAAAATACTTTGCAAAAATAACTATCAAAGAGTAAATATGCTACATAATTTTAAATGATCATATATTAAAACATATTACATAGCGTATAATGAACCATACACATACACTTTTTAAAAAACAGACACCTTAATTTCTCTAGTTACCTCTTCCTCTGAACCTCAGAATGTCAGGTTTCTTCTATCTGCTAATATTTTCTGACAGTGGTGACTCATCCCATAACAGAGAAATGAAAATATTAGGAAGCAGTTTCCTAGGATAATTTACTGTTTTTATCTGATTTTTTTAAATTTGAATTTTCCTCATGCATGGTATGTTGATTGACGTATACCTAGCTGGCACTCAGTAAATGTCTGATGGATTAAACTGAAGTAATTCATCAGCATTATTCTCATAATTGTTCAAGCTATCCTAAAATTGTTTTCCCAGGTCATTCAACAAATATTTGATATGGACTATGTGTCCACCACTCTGCTAAAGACTGAATTCTACTTACTCAATGTCTTTAAAACTTTTTATCTGCTGAATTACTGGTTTAGCCTCTAAATTTACTGTTTATAAGTTTACAGTGCATTAAAAAAAAAAGAAAAAAAAAAACACTGGGTAACTAGATTTAATTCTCCCTGCATACTTAGTGTCTAATTTACACATCTTCTTTTACTATTTGTTCTCTCAGAGCTTATCAGAAAACTTGCTTAATTATGACTCATGAATTGTCTATCATAATGTAGGCTGAATGTCTAAATAACTAGGTTTGCTTTTTTTTTGGTAACCTGAAGATGGCTAAAGGAGACAGAATATGTGTACAAACATCACCGATGGATGAACTCCTGCTTCCTTTCTCCAGTTCTAGACTTTAAGGTGTGCTGACTGCTTGAGTATAGGGAGGGTTCAGGTCCTGCAGCAGTGGATTGGGAGGGAATGGCTGTGCAGCAGCTGTGGAATAAGCTGGCTGGTTGAAGGCTCTCCTGGGTCTCCTTTGGCATGTGTATTAAGAGGTACTGATTTAGACCATGTGTCTCTTCAGTAAGAGAACTACTTGCTAGATGATCAAATTCAGAGTTGTTATCTTCGGTTTAATGTTACCCAAGGGGATGACAAAATCTTGCTAAATTTAGTTTTTCACTTCCCCATTAATTTACATTCTACTGGAAAGTGTTAAGAAGATCTGTTCTTTATTTAGCGATTTGTATTTATTGAGACTGGTTGAGAAGAGTATCCTGCCTACGTGGCTGGGTGGGATTGGGGGGGTGTACTCTGAGAAAAACAAATAGGGTATCGTGCTGTTTCTCATTCTTGGAAATTATATTAGGTGATTTGTCCTCATGGATTGTTCATTTTGAGTTTTTTTTTAAAGGACTAATATTTTTCCCATTCTTGAAGAGATATTTTTCCCTATCTTGATGAGATTCTCAGTTACCATGTTAAATGAGTTAGTGTACTGGACTTTGCATAGTAAAACCCTAACTCTGACACTTGTTAAATATTTGACCTTAAGCCACTTGCTTAGCTCCTTCAAGGCTTGCCTATTTTCCTCACTGGTAAAATTGAGATTAAAATTCCATAATTCTTACTACTGTAAAAGTTAAATGAACATCCCGTATTTTGTAAAATCGAAGACTTCATAGTCATTTAAAATATTAAATTCCATTTTACTTATTTCTTCCTTTCACCTGCTTTTTAAAGCTGATATATGTAACACAACTGAAGCTAGATTATATTTGTTTTCCTTCAGAAAAAGTATAGATATAATACTATCCAAAGGACATTTCCTATGATTTTGAAAAAGAAAATCACCCTGAGAAGTTAGTGGTTTTTTTTTTTTTTTTTTGGATTGTGGCTACACACTCTCTCATACCCACTCACAATATTTCCTCTCTGGATGTATGTGTGGCTAAATATAATGATAAAGAGCTACAGGTATATATATTTTTCCTGTTCTGAGAATATTCACTATGCTATAGAGTTTTTGTATAAAGCTGATTGTGTTGCTTTTAACGTTAAGGAAATAACATACAAAAAGAAACTCAGAAATTCAGAGTTGCATTTAATATTAAGCAAATGGACATTTCAAAACTGCTTAACAAGTAGGACACGTCTGATTTTTAGCTGCTGTTTCATAACCTATTTTTTTTCCAGCCTCACTTTCAAAGCTTATGCTTTATTTTGTTATGCAAAGTATCAAAAATGTGAAATCTAGCTTAGAAAACTATATATGTTCAGTTTCAGTGAACACATTTTTCCTCTCAGATGTAGTAAACCATTCTGTGGTTTAATTGCTCAGTCATGAGAACATTTCTTCCAAAATGCGCTCAGCATTTCTCAGGGGTGAGGACTGTTGCTGTGGAATACTTCAGAAAGTAGAGAGTGCTGGTGCAACTCCGAGTTACCTTCTCTTCAAACCAGTCAATGTTTCCTTTTGCCTAATTAATTGGCTGTTAGATACCGCATGACACTTAACACAGCAAAGTCATAATTAGTAGCTTGTCTGTGTGAGTAAGATTGAATATTTCGTGTCACACTTTTGTGGAAAAAGTGTGTTTGTTGTTTCCTAGCAGGTTTTATTGTGCTGTCTTTATTTATGCTATCTTCTCTTGGTAGCCTTTTTTATTTCAAACTCATTAAGGTAACCAAGGGCTTCCCTGGTGGCTCAGATGGTAAAGAATCTGCCTGCAATGCAGGAGACCTGGGTTCAATTCCTGGGTCAGGAAGTTCTCCTGGAGAAGGGAATAGAAACCCACTGCAGTACTCTTGCCTGGAGAATTCCATGGACAGAGGAGCCTGGTGGGCTACAGTCCATGGGGATCACAAAGAGTAGGACATGACTGAGCAAGTAAGCACCCATGCCCAGCACAATGCAACCAGAGTTGACACTGGTGTTCCAACTCGTAGGTAGCACCAGCCTGTCTCCTTTAAATGAATGTTAGCATGTACATGCAGGGGTGAGAAATAAATCGTTCACTTAATGTATCTTATAGAAAATTATATGGAAAGAATGCTCACCCTCAAGATTAGAGACCATTTTAATTATTTTGTGTCTCTTAGTGTCAAGTACAAAGTCTAACTTCGGGCAATTCTTGATACATGTTTGTAGAGTGGTTAATTGTTGTACTTAGAGGCTAGAGTTGTTGAGAGAGATGGTGGCTTATCACCTCTGTACGATCTTTACCTCTAGCTTTCCAAATCTCATGCATTATTGCTTTCCTTAGGTGATTATCTTCTGACCCTCACTACCCTTAGCACCCCCTAATAGTCCCTCTAATTTGACTTTAGGGAGTGTTTGTACCCTTTCATGAGATGGCTGTCTGCTTAATATACTACAGACCTGGACAAAGACTATATCATCTATTTTTAAAACGTGACCAACCTAATCTTCCACATTTATTCCAAATTCCTTGGAAACCATGTAACGTGGGTTCTATTTATAGATAATCAAATGTGTGGCAAGATTTTTCTCTTTTCAATGGAAGGAGGATGAGTACCTCGCATTTACATAATATTTTCACATTCAACTCATGTGACTCATTTGCATTCATGAAAAATAGATCAGGTAGCACAAATTTCATGAAATTCTATGTTAAATTGTGCATGCAAGTATTTATATGACAAGGGGTGTGATATCCTTTTATATTAGATTTTCAAATTGTTTCCTGGCTTCCCCCCTACTTTCCCCTGGCTCCTCCAATTTAGGACCAATGATATTGGAATTTTCTTAATAAAGAAGCAGAACAAAAGGAGCTTTTAGTAAAAAGCGTAACATGAGTAGAGCCCCTCATGTGAATAAGTATAGGATATGTTAAAAAAATTTCACATAATTTGGGGGCAGTTGGATCAGTGGGTACAATGGGAGCATCTGAAGGTGATGCTGCAGAGGTATCTGTCAGATATTGTGAAAGGCCCTATGATTTGAGCATGAATTTAAGCTGCCTTTTGTGACTAGTAAGAGGAAATTACAACATTTGAAGCAGGAAGCAAGAATGGATTTTTTTAAAAAAGATTGTTTAATTTTTAAAATTAGTTTATTGTTTATTTATTTTGGCTGTGCTGGGTCTTCGTTGCTACACAGGGCCTACGCTTCATTGCGGTGCATATGCTTCTCATCGCCAGGAGCGCGGGCTCCAGGAGCACAGGCTTCCGTAGTTGCAGCGCCGGGTTTAGTTGCCCTGCAGCATGTGGACTCCTCCCCCTGGATCAGCGAGCAAAGCCATGTCCCCTACATTGGTAGGAAGATTCTTAAGCGCTGGACCACCAGGGAAGTCCTACAGTGGATTTTTCAAAGACAGGTAAGTAGGAAAGGTGCCTTGGTGTGGGAGCAGGTCATGGGGAGCAAGGAGGGTATTGTGATAGTTTAATAACTGATGACTGGGCTTCCCTGGTGGCTCAGCTAGTAAACAATACGCCTGCAATGTGGGAGACCTGGGTTGGATCTCTGAGTTGGGAAGATTCCCCTGAAGGAGAGCATGGCAACCCACTCCAGGATTCTTGGCTGGAGAATCCTCATGGACACTGGAACCTGGCGGGCTACAGTCCATGGGTCGCAGAGAGTCGGACATGACTGAGCGGCTAAACACACTGCACCCCCAAGAACTGATGATGAGCTGAAGTAAGAGAGAATCATCAGTAAGAATAATATAGAACCGGCAGCAGAGCCAAGTGCTGGGGAAAATTCTTGAAAGCAAGGGGGCAAGCAGAGCTCAAGGAGAAGGGGAGAAAAATGAAGTTGAGGACCTAGGTGAAAGCGGTGTCATGGAATCTAAAGGCAGCATTTTCCCATTTTCTGGCACATACAAAACATTCAGCAAAGGTTAAGCAAATTACCAAATGCTCTCTTTAGGAGTATCAGATATCCCAGAGAGGTCAAATTGGTTAAGGACTTAGACTAACTAAAGGCTATTAATGAAGTCACTGGTGACCTCTCTGAAAGCAGATACAGCAGATGTATGAAGACAGAAATCATATTCGAAAGTAATGAAGAATAAATTTGACCTGAAAAACTTTCATGATGATTACAAACTGCTCCTATAAGAAGCTTACTCCAAAAGAGAATAATTCAGCTCAAGAAATATTTATTGATCATTCATTTTGTGTCAGGTTTCGTGTTAAGTACCGTGTTCCTTAATGGAGTATAGAGCCTGGAAGAGTGACCAGGTATTTAACAAGTAAGTTGAGTGTTAAGAAAGGCTAAGGACAAGACGATATGGGCTAATATAATACAGGAACTGACCTACTTCAGATCAAGGAAGACCTCCCTTGGAAGAAACAACTAAGATGAGACAAACCTTGGTGTGGGGCATAAGAAAATGGCAAGAAGTGGCTGAGAAATATATAAAGGGATAGAAACAAGTCAGACCAGAGTTTTTAAATTGTGAAATAGACCATACCCACAAAAATTCTATGTAACTTTCATACACTTAACCATCTCACCGCCTTATTGGAAATAGAATATTACCAATCATTTTGAAGCAGTCTATGCTTCTATTCGTGTGTATCCTTTCCCTTTCTTCAACACACACACACACACACACACACACACACACACCATATTCAATATTTATTATATATGTAATTACTGTTATGAATTTTGTGCATGTTATTTACTTGTCTTGCTTTCTAGTATTAATATATGTATGAAAAAGTGAAAGTGTTTGTCGTTCAGTTGTGTCTGACTTTTTCCAACCCCATGGACTGTAGTCAACCAGACTCCTCTATTCATTGAGTTCTCCAGGCAAGAATACTGGAATGGGTAGCCATTTCCCTCTCCATGGTTTCTTTTCCATCCAGGGATCAAAGCTGGGTCTCCTGCATGGCATGCAGATTCTCTACTATCTGAGCCACCAAGGAAGCCCAACGTAAATATGGGTGCATGCATGCTAAGTCACTTCAGTCGTGTCCAAATCTTTGCAACCCCATGGACTGCTGCCCGCCAGGCTTCTCCGTCCTTGGGATTCTCCGGCAAGAATAGTGGAGTGGGTTGCCATGCCCTCCTCCAGGGGATCTTCCTGACCCAGGTGTTGAACCGGTGTCTCTCATGTCTCCTGCACTGGCAGATGGGTTTTTTATCACTAGCCTTGTTGCAGGAAGTGGGACCCCTTCCAGGGTCTGAAAGTGGACTCTTTTCTAGCACAAGGAAATGTGTTGTCTGAGGAGACACACAAGCTTAATTTGTATATTGTTAACTTTTGTTAGTTTCTGAATTTTATATAAATGCAATCTTATTGCATATATTATTTCATGATTTTTTAATTTCATTCAACATGTTTTGAGAGTCATCCAGGCTTATTCTTGCAGCTGAGGTCAATTAATTGTTATTATTGTTTAGCTGTCCAGTGTAAAATATATCAAAATTTCTTTATCCATCTATTAGACATTTGTCTTATTTCCAGAATTTTGCTTTACCAACAATATAGCACTAAAAATTCTTATATGTCACCTGTTGCCCAAGTGTGAAAGTTTCTCTGGGGTATTTATCCTGGGGGTGGAATCCTAGGTCACTGGACAAGAATATGCTAAGCATTCCATGTAGTGCCAACATGTTTTTGATGACCATAGAGTGTTTGAGGAAAGAATTTGTGGTTGTTAGAGAGAGACAAGATGGTAAGTTACGAGGATATAAGATCAAGGAAAAGTTTTGTTAGTTTTTGCTTGTGAATAGTGTGTTGGTTTTTATGTTTCCAGAGAAGGAGACATATAAGCATATTTAGGAGAGAACATGGGGAAAAAAACAATAGAAATAAAGATTCTAAAGACTGAAGTAAGAAAGTGCATAATCACACAAGTTCCTAAAAGAGAGGAGGGAATATTAGTTCAAAATCATAGGTACAAGGAGTAAAAATGAAAGCTAGGCAACATCAAGTGGCTAAAGACCACAAGGCTAAAATGTGAGAACTCTTAAAAACAGAGTCTTTGAGTTATGCTGCCCAGGATTTCTTTCCACTAGTTAAAACAGATAACAAAACAAAGCAAAGAGTTGTAGTGTAACATATAAACAAATACATTATTCCTTCATAATTTAAAGCAAATGCTATTTTAAATAAAGTGAGAGGGTGTATGTTTTATAGTTTTCCCCATATACTGACTTAACAGCAGGTAAAAATGTGAATGAAGTCTATCAGTACAGTATAAATGTTAAAAGCTAGTCTCTTGAAATGATCCCTTGAAAAATATCTCTTGGAATTAAGCTAGTCATCATTGTTCACAGGCATTAAGATGATTCAACTGATTTTTTTTTTTAAAGTAACAGAGCTATATTATTCGAAATAATACATGTCTGGTTGAATATTCTTTTTCTTATTGCTCTTATTACAACTGTAGTCAAGGGAGCTATATCTTGACTATTACACTGAGCATTACCAGCACAAGGACCAAGCTGGAAAAAATTCAAACATATGAGATGTCCATGGACAGCTACTTGGGTCAGCTGGAAAAATTGCGTCAGTTATCAACTGCTTATACAAGTGTGCATGACAGCTTTTACATTTTTTGGCCAAAATACATGTGAGTATATATATATATATATATTTATATAGCATATTCTGGATATATATTATATTTTAAAGTGAAAGTGTTAGTCACTCAGTTATGTCTGACTCTTTGGAAATTTCCAGGCTTCTCTGTTCATGGAATTCTCCAGGCAATAATACTGGAGTGGGTAGCCACTTCTTTCTCCAGGGGATCTTCCTGAACCAAGCTTTGAATCCAGGTCTCATGCGTTGTAGGCAGATTCTTTACCTCTGAGCCACTAGAGAAGCCCCATTATATTCAAAGGTATATATCAAATATTTATATTATCTTCCAAAGATATATATTTTGAATATATATTAAATATTTGTATTATCTTTCAAAACTATTTTAAAATTTTTTAAATGCTTAGACTGTTGGGAAAAGCTAATTTTTCTGAAACTGGAATATGAGCTTCAGGATTCTATCTTTTGTCTCAAGAAATGGCTTTAGAGGCATCATTTTAAAATGTACTGAGAGGTAAAATTAATCAAAGAAAAGATAAATGCTTCCAGACATTTGCTACTGTTTGCATCTTGGCTGGACAAGCCTATTTCAGTTTATCGTTATTCTACTCTGCCTAATTTTCATTATGTATAATGACTCTATACATGTGTCTGCTTTCTGTTTTTCAAACACTTAATTGTCTACTTGATTTGTCCCAGAGGAACTTTTTATTTACAGATGCAACATAAATATATATGTTGCTTCTGTACTATTTAATATCCCTTGAGGATAATCTCACTGGAAAATACTTCCTGCTCTCTTTCTTGGAAAGTCAATATCCATGCCTTGCT
Source organism: Capra hircus (assembly GCF_001704415.2). NCBI lineage: Eukaryota > Metazoa > Chordata > Mammalia > Artiodactyla > Bovidae > Capra > Capra hircus. The sequence goes on from NC_030812.1 coordinate 14,869,007, forward strand.
TTTGTTGCTATTGGAGGTCAAAACAGCAAAAGTTCCACAGCCAAGGCTGGCTTTAGCTTTAGTTAAAAGCAAGCAGCTATAAGTTTGGAAAGCCCTGTGTAATTTATATGGTGTAGGCAATATCTTTAGCATTCTGCCTGTGAGAGGTTTCCAGTAAAGAGTTGCTGGTCTTCCACTCTAAGGTAACACCTTGATATCTCACATGAGGTCATCAGAATCACATGTGCATTTATTCCTTCGGAAAAACTACCATGTGAGTAACATATTGAAGCTCGACATGATTTTTCCATTGCTGCCAGCTCTAAGGTCACAAACATCTGTAACCTCAGCTGGAAAGATAGCATTTTATTTCTTATGGTTTTTTAAGAAGGAGGGTTCCTGTTTTCTTTATAACCCAGGTTACCTCAGAAAAGATTTGTGATTCCTATTTGTAAGAGTGTTTTAGCTTCTGGCCCAAAGTCCTGATTTTTACACAGGTTTGGTTTCGGCATCTGTTTTGTCTTTTGCTCCCAGTGGGGTACAGAGAGCTACAACACAATACAAAATGGTGCTTTTTAAATCCTCACTTCCCCACTCCATATATATGCTTAAAAATAGAAGCTATATAAAAAAATACAAGTTATGCAAAATACATGTATCCAGATTTATAGTGGAATTCTGGAATGATCCTGTTGTAAACTGAAAAGTTATAAGCTCGCCTCCCTGTGCTAGTTGCTGATAACCTGCTTCATCTGTCTTATGTCTGAGAGTTGAGCTTAACTTGGAGATGGGGCAACCTTTCCAATTCCAAAGTCAGCATGAGAAGAAACAGTGACGTTGTAGGTAGGAGATGATTTATATGCCTCTGCTCCTCCCCAGACACCCATGGAAAGATTTCAATGACCTTTGTGCCTGGAATAGCTTTCTTTTCTTTCTTGCAGTAGATTAGTAACTATACTGACTCTAGGAGCTTGTTTTAATGAGTTCATTTTTTATAATAGTGTGGAAATAATTTTCAAGGTATGTTTTCAATCATTATCTCATTTAGCTACATTAGATCATTGCAGTTTAAACAGACTAAATAAAATTACCCCATCTTCCTGTTGAAAAAACTGAGGTCCGATGAATTTAAAAAAACCTTCTTAAAGTCTCATGATTAAGAAATTATAGAGGGGAATTCTAGATTCCTGAATTTTATTCCAGTGCTCTTTTTTCTATGTACAACATATTATATTGAAATATGGAGCATTCTTCTCAACTCACATTCAGGACCTTACTTTGACATACAGTGTTTACTATCTTTCCTGGTTAGAAGCATGCTTAGACAAATTTGCTTTAACCGATTCATGACTGCCAAAAGTCCCTTTATCTGTGTTAGTATAAATCAATCAACCTCCTTTACTTTCTGCTGAAAATTCTAAACTTCAAATGAAATGCTCATTAACTTTGACACTGTGCTCAGCGTACTAACAACAATAAATGCACACATCTATGTGATGTGCTGAATGTGCTATTATTATCAATTCCATTTTTAAATACATGTCTTAAAAAGAATCTTCAGGAGTTGGCCCTGAGATATTCTATCGTGACAAGGTTTTACTGATAGAGAAATTGGTATGAGTGACCCCATTGCAAGAATGAGGATGATCATTTCAAATAGTTTTTAACCAGCGTTTTTCCAACAATAATATGTAAGAATTTCAGCATTCTGTGTGCCAAATATGTGCATATTCACTCTGAAATTCTCACAAGTACACAATGGGAAAATAAATGAAAAATGCAATATACATAGAACTTTGCAAATGATTTATGAAGCTTCACTTTTTTTTTCCTTATGAATTAAGGTAAAATAATTAAATTTATTTCTCTGAGCAGAAGAGGCCATCTAAAGCTGTTTGAGGCATAACTAAAATAAAAGAACAAGAAGTCATGTCATGACAGAGTTCCAAAGAAGACATCTTTCTATTTTTCATTCCTTCCTCCCTTACACCGTCTTTCCTTCTTTCTTTCTCTCCTCCTTCCTTCCTTTCTCTTCCTCCCTCCCCCTCTGTTTTTTCCTTTCTTGATGGTGAATGAAATGCTTACTTTCCAATGTAACCTGTCATAGTTTTATGAAGTCCAGAGCATAGTACATAAATAGATAACTTCTCATACCTTCTCCATTTTTTCCTCCACTTTTTGGCTCCACTTGAGTAACCACCCTAACATATCACATGTTGTATAACGTGGTCCTTCTATCTATACCTGGTCTGCAGTTCCCAGCACATGCAACTTACCACATAATTTCCACAGAAACTGAGTTGGCCTCCACCCTATTCCAGGAGACCAATCTCCTGTTCAAATGCTCATATGTCACAGAAATAACAAATGCTCCAGAAAGGATCTAAATGCTTATGCTTAACTTCTGAGCTTCTCCAAGGATTTGTAACCAGCCGTTCACTGACCCAAGTCGTGATCACGTCTTCCCTGGTCTTTACCACTAAGTCACTTTCCATTTGGAGTTCTGTCTTCTGTGGCTTTCTTCTAATAAAGTTTCCACATATAAGCCAGGATGATCTTTTTAAAATATAAGCAATCGAATAATTCCTTACTTAAAATCCATCACAGGGTTCCCCTTGCACTTAATGGTAGTCACACTTGGATGACATGAGGAATTTACATGCCTTGGCCCCTGGCCATCTCTCCTATTTCATTTCTTTCTGTGTTCCAACTTGTCTCGATGGCTCCCTTACTTGGTTTGCTTTATTTGAGAACTTCTGTGCATGCTCCTTCCTTAGCCTGAGATGCCTTTCTGCTGCCTCCTCCTACGACTGAATTCTGCTCATCTCTAGGTAAGGATGGACAAAGTTCTGTAAAGGGCCAGATGGTAAACATGACTTGGCTTTTGGATCCTATAGTCTCTGTTGCAGCTGTTCAGTCATTGCAGAGCAAAAGCTTTAAATGAAAGAGCATTGTTATGTTGCAATAAAACTTCATTTCTGGATTCTAACATTTGAATTTTAGTTAATTTTGCTGTGTAATGAAGTATTCTTTTTTTCTCAAAAAATTTTAATGTAAAAAATCTTGCTTAACTCAGGGTACATTAAATCAGGTGGCATAGTCTACAGACTCCACCTTCTAAATTTTAACTTAAATGTCATTTTATGAAGACTTTCTCTAAACTTTGTTTTATCTAATTAAGTCTATTCCTTACCTCAACACTCTGTTATTTTAATTTATATCACTTTTCCTTTTCTCTGAGTGGTTGTTGTCTCACTGTTGATTGTTTATTTATTCTGTCTTTTTGTGCAATTACAAGGTCCCTGATCTTGGCTATTTCATTAATCTCTATAAACCTACAATTAGAATGTCTGGACATGGTAAGTTTTCAGTGTTTGTTGGCTAAATTAGTTAATTCTGTAAACTCATTTCATTGTAGCACGAAATGCTTTCAAAAGTGAGCTATGTCAAACTGTTTGTTTTAGGAGATTTAAAATATTATGAGAATGGAGCTTACTCAACATAAACATCCTGCTATCTTCTTCACTGTATACTATCTTCAAATTAAATTTGAGAGAATATTTACTCTCATTTGCTCAATGTACAAATAACAGTGCATAACAGGCATGACAGCACACACACAAAATACTTCTGTATGGTCACACTGTCTAGCACATTGTGTTTATAAAAAGATCATACAAAGAGACAATGCATCCTTATAAGTCTTAAAAAAAGACTTTTATTTGACGTTCAAATTACAGTCATTATCACAGAAATGGATTCCTGTGGTATCATTTGTGGATCTCATGGCTTGTCTTTGTTGGATAAAGAACCAGAAAAAGCAAAATAGTTTTAGCCATCACTGTGGATGTCTGTCCATCTGTCATCCCACTTTCTCCTCTCCTTTCTCAGTGGAAGAGCCTTAACCTAGTGTGCTCGTGAGCCCAGGAAAGTTGACCCCACTTTAGCCCCAGAATGAATGCTGGTATATCTTAGCCAGTCTAGACAGTTCCATCCCTCTTGCTAATGGAATCACCAGGCAGGGGCCAATTACACCCGAGAGGTTTGCCTTCGGGGACTTTGTGAAAGATATTCTTCCCTGTCAAAAAGAGACACAAAAAGGGAAACCTCTCTTCCTGTCTTTGAACAAGGTCATGTGAAGGCATGATGTCCAGAGCTATGGCAGCATTCTCGGGAACATGAGCGAGAAGCTAAGAAAATTAGACAGATGTTGCCTGGGAAGCTGCAACCTACCTTCCAGTTCTGTGAAACAGTGAACTATTTCATTGATCAGGTCAGTGATTCTCAAGTTATAATGTGGATCTGAATCACTTGGGAATTTTGTTAAATTTTAGATTATAATTCAGTAAGCCTACACACTCCTTGGTGAGACTGATGGTGCTGGTCCATGCTTTCATTTTCAATAGAGAGACTTCATGTACGTCCAGTTACTTCAGTCCTGTCTGACTTCTGTGGCCCCGTGGACTGTAGCCCACCAGGCTCCTCTGTTCATGGGATTCTCCAGGCAAGAATACTGAAGTCGGTTGCCATACCCTCCTCCACAGAACAAAGCTTTCAGTTCAGTCCAGTTCAGTTCAGTCGCTCAGTTGTGTCTGACTCTTTGCGACCCCATGAATTGCAGCACACCAGGCCTCCCCCCTGTCCATCACCGACTCCCGGAGTTCAGTCAAATTCATGTCCATCAAGTCAGTGATGCCATCCAGCCATCTCATCCTCTGTCGTCCCCTTCTCCTCCTGCCCTCAATCCCTCCCAGCATCAGAGTCTTTTCCAATGAGTCAGCTCTTGGCATGAGGTGGCCAAAGTACTAGAGTTTCAGCTTTAGCATCATCAGTCCTTCCAGTGAGCACCCAGGACTGGTCTCCTTTAGGATTGACTGGTTGGATATCCTTGCAGTCCAAGGGACTCTCAAGAGTCTTCTCCAACACCACAGTTCAAAAGCATCAATTCTTCGGCGCTCAGCCTTCTTCACAGTCCAACTTTCACATCCATACATAGCCCTCTGTTAATTTTGTAGCAGTTAGAGCTGGAAGCACCTTAACTGCTATATTATGCAAACCAAAACTGCACAGAGAACAAGAAACTGATTTCTCTCTCTATCGCCATATGCATTAGTCATAACAAGTATAGATTGTATAACTTCTTCACGTTGCTTTAATTAGAAAAAAGTCATGTTATTCTGTCTTCACAGTGAGTTTGCCTTCTCTGAGGAAGTACTCAAATCCATAGAGGCCATTTACTTGATATCACTGAGTTATATAAAAACTAAAACCTTATTTTGAAACTTAGTATTGTGTTTTATTTCAGTATTATGAAATTTAGTATTGTGAAACCTTAGTTTTGAAAACTAGTTGAAACTTCAGGATTGTGTTTATATTTGATAAGGATATAATTATTTTCACCATAATGTTTCAAATATTACAAATGCTGGAAACAGATCATATGAATTCGCAAAGAGATATTCACCACTAGATATGTTCATTTGAAAATTAAATCGGGTAAGATTTTGCTCAATTAAATTTTTAAGTAGGCTTGTAAACCACTATTTTTTTTTTAATTACACAAAGAAATATTTTTTGAAGTATTCCTTTGGATATATGTCAACATAGACTGAAATAGATCAGAGACAAAAGAATCAAGATGGTGAAAAATTAAAGAGGCATCTAAAAACTTAGGAAAAAAATTGTGATTTAGGCCTTTCATTTAAATGTGTTACAGGCATTGCCTGCCTGGAATAATGCAAATGATATAAGGAGACTGTTATGAAGTGAGCATAAACAATGAATGAAATTTCACCAGTACAAAATTAACCTGGGAAAACATGAATGATGGTTTGAGGATGAAAACTGTTTGAGTCCCATGGTAAACACAGTATGGCTTCTCTGATGATTGCTTATTCCCTATAGGAAATGGATACTTTTGTATATGTTGTGATTGTTGCTGTCAACCCAGTAATATTTGTCTGGATGGCATCACTGACTCGATGGACATGAATCTGAGTGAACTCTGGGAGTTGGTGATGGACAGGGAGGCCTGGCGTGCTGCGATTCATGGGGTCGTGAAGAGTCGGACACGACTGAGCGACTGAACTGAACTGAACTGAACTGACTGTGCTAAAAATATGTTTTGGTTGACAAAAGTAATGTTGCAAAGAAATCTAATTACATCACACTTTTAAAAGTATTTCCCAATTCAAAATAAAGGTTATGTCAAGTTAAAAAACTTCATTCTTTTCTGAGAATGAGTCACTTTCTAGATTAGCAGCTGACCCAGATGCAAGGCCAACCGATGGGTCACATAATGAGTCCAGCAATCCAGGAACATCATGTTGATTTTGGCCAGTTCCTGAAGAATGTCCATACAAATATTCAGGGTGGAGCTGACTTTAGTTGTTGTTTCTGCTAGCAGGATGCTTAAAATGAAAACTGCAAATCTTCTTCAGTTCAGTTCAGTTCAGTCGCTCAGTTGTGTCTGACTCTTTGTGACCCCATGAATTGCAGCACATCAGGCCTCCCTGTCCATCACCAACTCCCAGAATTCACTCAGCCTCATGTCCATTGAGTCAGTGATGCCATCCAGGCATCTCATCCCTTGTTGTCCCCTTCTCTTCCTGCCCCCAATCCCTCCCAGCATCAGAGTCTTTTCCAATGAGTCAACTCTTCGCACCAGGTGGCCAAAGTACTGGAGTTTCAGCTTTAGCATCATTCCCTCCAAAGAAATCCCAGGGTTGATCTCCTTCAGAATGGACTGGTTGGATCTCCTTGCAGTCCAAGGGACTCTCAAGAGTCTTCTCCAACACCACAGTTCAAAAGCATCAATTCTTCGGTGCTCAGCCTTCTTCACAGTCCAACTCTCACATCCATACATGACTACTGGAAAAACCATAGCCTTGACTAGACAGACCTTAGTTGGCAAAGTAATGTCTCTGCTTTTGAATATGCTATCTAGGTTGGTCATAACTTTTCTTCCAAGGAGTAAGCATCTTTTAATTTCATGGCTGCAGTCACCATCTGCAGTGATTTTGGAGCCCCAAAAAATAAAGTCTGACACTGTTTCCACTGTTTCTCCATCTATATGCCATGAAGTGATGGGACTGGATGCCATGATCTTTGTTTTCTGAATGTTGAGGTTTAAGCCAACTTTTTCACTCTCCACTTTCACTTTCATTGAGAGGCGTTTTAGTTCTTCTTCACTTCTTCTTGCGAGTGTTATTCTCTGATGAAATTGTAAAGGAAGGTTTTTTAAAATTTCATGAATTTTCTAGATACTTAATCAGATTCATTTCTATAAAAACCCATGATCTTGTAAAAAAGATATAAGGAAATGGGATGCTTGTCCAGGTCCCAATTTTTAGGCAAATTGTTATTAAGGGCAGACATGTTTCTCTGGTCCCATAGAATCAGTGCCATCTTGCCCCTCTTTAAACTATAGAATCCCTCAAATTGCTAACTATCTGCAGACTTTGAGTGCTACAGATTTATAAACAGGGTTATCTAATGCTGTGTTCAGGGATTACTATGCTCTTTGCTTTTGTGTTGTATAATTTGTTTATGCGTTTTATATACATAGTTCATGCATACCTTTTATATTCTGTTTTCCGTATTAAATTATAAGTTGAATGATCTTAAGATTTACATAGAAATCTGATTTAATTCTTTAATAATTTTGGCCATTTATGCTCACAAGGGAATAACATTTAATAAAAATAGAACACAATTGAATGAAGTATTTTATAAATATTATTAAATAAAAAATTTAAGAAAAAGCATGTATCATCACAAATGTACCAACCATGAACTGGATTGGATGCTAAAATGATTGATGAGTGTGTTAAAAGAGGTCATTTTCATTTAAAACCTGTTTAGATGTGCTTCCTGGTACTCAGTTCAAGGGAGCAAACAAAGGTTTCCAAACGAAGTAATATATTTTGGGCCCCATTGTATACTTTCATATTGGGCTATGCTCCTGCAGAAGTAAGTAAAGATACTAGAATCAAAGATTTTACTCTTCCACTTAGATACCAATATTTAATATCATTTCATAACTTTTTCAAATTTCCTTTAACACTTGTAACTCTAAGTTTTATCCCTGTAAAATATTGAACGTTGTATCATAAATACAAATTATTTTTAAACATGGCAAATTGATGGTTTGACAACTTAATCAACAGCCTATATTTAGAAAATATAGAAAAAATTAATATCTGCATGTTTTAACCAAAATCTTATTTTCAGAGTCTTCAGCTGAAATTTACTTGCAGTTAGAGTCTTTGCTTTCTTATGGTAAAAGAGCAAGTGAACAAATCAATAGATCTTTATTTTAAGTTTTCAAAGATGTCATGTGGCATTGTTAAACTCTAGGTTACTAAGGCTATTGCAGAAAATTAAAATTATATGATGCTGTTTTCTTTTTTAAAAAATCAATAAAAAGCAATTTTATTTGAGCTGTGATTTTCAAAATTATAACCTACAGATTTAGATTTGTTCTACAACCAATTCAGTAATGAACAGAATATTATCATTAGGAAAGCTTTACCAGAATGGGCTGTTTAAAGAAAAAGGAGTTTAGACATAACAGATAGCCTGTATACATTTTACTTTCTACATTTAAAGAGGCATAAGTTAAAATAATAATTTAAAAAGTCTGTAGTGCTGCCCCTTTTATATAATAGTATTTTCTGGGATAAAAGACTATGTACTGTGTATCAGGTATAGAACTGACCCTGCTAGTAATGTACGCACTAAGTACTCACTATGGGGCAGGTGCTGTGCCAAACACTTGGTCTGCATCTCACCTCATACCATCATTCAACAGCTCCTAAGTATAGATATTATTTTTGTGTGTGTGTTTTAAAAATCTGAAAACTGAGGCTTAAAGTGATCAAATAACTTGCTCAAATTCAAATCATTTGCAAATATTTGTACCCAGATTTGAATACAAGCAGTCTAGGGGTCAGGAACCATGGCTTAATTCATCTTGGCATCCTTGAGTCTTTGCGCCATGCTGGCTCCTAATAGGCTTCTGAGCCTTAGGTGCTTTAAAAAGTCAGTGAACAGCTACGTGGAGCCCCAGTGCAGCCAATTAGCTTTTGGAGGCCTTGAGAAAGTAAAAGGAAAGGCTGAATCCTGGTATAATATCCAGGCTCAGCTGTATGAAAGGCCCGTCACTCTGAATCATTCTAGCACAAATTATAGGCTTTAAAACTGGTTTGTGAATGTTACATTTTTGAGTTTGCTGCACTGGACGATATCTTAAATTTCACTCCCTTCTCTGGGCAGCATTTGTTCTGAGTGTATGTTGGTTTGTTCGCTCAAGTGGAGAAAGCCAGTTTGAAAACAAACCATGGAGAGAGATTGCTTTCCTACTCTGATTCCTCCTTTGTTTGTGTTTAGCACAGTGTCAGAACTAGGATGCCTTTAGAGATACGTGCAGATAGGCTACCAGGAATGGAATTTCAGTTCCAGTTTGGCACTCAGGAAGCTCCTCTCCCAGATGTCTTCTACAATGTGCTGACTGTAATACTTTGACCAGAAACCACTGGTAATAGCAAGAAATTAGGCCCTGGTTAGAAACATATTACTGCATTGCCAAATCCTTCTGTGGAATTCAACTACTACATATTTTCAGGTTAAAGAAAACTAGATCTTCTGTACTTCAGCCAAATCGGACTTTGGTTTCAAATTACCTCAGAGAAGAATTTTTAGCTGATAATTCACTTTATATGGTTTGTTTCGCATGGAGATATATTCACAATGTATTCGGTTAGTAAACCTCTTCTATAAAAAAGGCTGTACTTACTAAATAGAAGAAGTTCTCAGTGGAAAATCCCTGTTATACTTGGAGATGGGGGCGGGGTAAGTGGATAGGTAGTATGAAATCTTAGATCACTGGAAGCCAGGAAGTCAGGGTTTGAGAAGAGAAATAAACACTGTGAGGGAAGAAAAAAGGGACTGAGAACACCAGAGAAATACCTGGAACAGTCTAGGACTTTATTCTATGGAACATTCCTGCTGGGTTGGCATCAAGTTCTCTAGATATGATTGGCCTTGGTTGGTCTTTACCCAAGTCATACATATATAGGTTGTATACACTGATATTTTTCATTTCTCTTGTTTAATTTCTCCTCATTCCTCTTATCTTGAAAGATGAAATAATGAAAATATGTGGATGAAGAGACTTCCTGGAATATCTCCCCTAAACTGCGTTGGGTAAGGTAACTAAGTGAAGCAGACCTGCATTTCTCTAGTAACTTGCTGTCCTCAGCCTTTTTTAACTGAGCACATCAGGAACACAAATGCCTCAGGAAAAGAATTAGGATTTCTAAAATGCAACGCAAAACATTTCTAGGGCAACAATTGATGCCAAGGAGACACTTTATTACTTATTCAACAAATATTTATTGAGTGCTTACTATATGGACATACTTGAAAGTAATAGCTTTTTTTTAGGCATTATAACTCATAATACTTTCCCCAGAAGAGCTTATTTTGGAGAAAAAGTTTCCAATTTGACATTTTGAAATTACGAGTTTGTTGAGAAATTCTAACTCCCAAATTCCAATATAGATTCTTGTTTGTGATAAGCCTGACCCCTGGCATTTGTAAGTTTTACTTACTTGGCCATTTTTATAATTGATCTGAATGCAGATTTTCTTATTTTTCAGATCCTCCCAAGTCATTCCTGACAATTAATTTTACTAACTGCTAGCCCTAATCCTCTAAAGTGATTTGTGTCTCTTTGTTCTGAGCTTGTTGTCAATCTAAGAGATTTTAATGAGCAATAGTGACTATATTCTTAGCAAAAATGATTCATTTTTTTTACCTAAATAAAATACCTTTGTTTCAGTGATAAAACCACCAAAATGCTTATCCATATTTTTTTTTTAGTTTAAAAATTTCGCTTGCATTTTAGGAATGAATAAGTTTTACTTCGTGACTTATATTAAGGAGTCTTAAAATACAAACTTCAGTCACAATGTTAGGGAGGAAGAAATTTTCCTCTGCCCTTCTAGGTTCTTCTGATTGGTCTAAGAATTAAATTGACATGGGGCAGATTAACAGGAGAAAATTGAGCACAGTTTAATACATATACACATGGGAGAGACCTAGGAAAACTGAGTAACTCACCAAAATAGCTGAAACACTCACCTTAAATATCATTTTCATCTGAAGAGCAATGAGGAATTGGTGGTGGTGGTGGAGGGGTGGGGGTGGGTGGACAGGTAGTGGTTTGGGACTTCAGAGGAGAGGAAAGTAATTCACATGGTGATGGGAAAGCAAATGTTTCAATCAGTCAATTCAGTCACTCAGTCATGTCCAACTCTTTGTGACCCCATGAACCATAGCACGCCAGGCCTCCCCTGTACAATGTTTAATAAACAAGTATTTGCTGGGCCGTGCAGAGACTGGGACACAGAGTGGATTCTGATCACCATTACCCCCACCATACACAGCCCATATTTCTTATAGATATCTCAGTGATAACTCCATTCTGGCCCTTTGTTTAAATTCTTTTAGGCAGTGAAGGGGAAGATAAAAGGAAGACTTTCTGAGTCTTCTGTTTCTTAAAAATAATCAGCCTGAATTAATTCTCATGCCAAAGGGACACATTTTGGGATGGCAAATTTTACTTCGGTACAATAGCAATTATGGACTTTCCTGGTTGTTCAGCTGGTAAAGAATTCGCCTGAAATGCGAGAGACCCTGGTTCATTTCCTGGGTCAGGAAGATCCCCTGGCAAAGGGACAGGCGACCCACTCCAGTATTCTTTGGCTTCCCCGGTGGCTCAGATGGTAAAGAATTTGCCTGCAACGTGGGTGACCTGGGTTCGATCCCTGGGTTGGGAGGATCTCCTGGAGAAGGGAATGGCTACCGTACTGTATTCTTGCCTGGAGAATTCCATGGACAGAGGAGCCTGGCAGGCTGCAGTCCATGGACTCCCGAAGAGTGACTTCCGCTTTCACAATAGCAGTTGTAGTGGTTTCTGCTTGTTCCAGTTTTAAAAATGAAGATTTTAATTGAAATACAGACAAGTACACAGAACAAAAACATCGGCTTCTTTGAACTAACTAGCATAGTCATATACAGTCATTGACTACATTATATATATAAAGGGATATCACTTTTTAAAAAATGTAAAGGTTTTAATTGTTGGATTCTTTCTCCTCCTTCCTTTCTTTGGAAGCAAATGTTTGATCAAAATAACCTAATTTCCCTAAATTTCAGGTACACTTTCTTTTTTTTTTTTGGAGAATTCAGAAGCACTCTTGGATGATACATTACAAAGGACTATAAGGCCTCAGTTCAGTTCAGTCGCTCAGTTGTGTCCGACTCTTTGTGATCCCATGAACTTCAGCATGCCATGCCTCCCTGTCCATCACCAACTTCCAGAGTCCACCCAAACCCCTACCCATAGACATATTTACATTGTGAAGGGGGAAATTTTCCAGTCCTTGAGATCATTCTTCTTTGGCAGGTTTTCCTCAGCTCTGTATAGAGGATAAACACTGTGCCAAAATGTGAAGAAACTAATGGTAAAGTGTTATCTTTCTGAACACTTCTTGGAAATAGACATCTTCTTTGAAAGTAATCATTTTATTAATTAACAGATTGATTTCAGGTGGCCTTGGCCTGCAACGGCTTGGAGCAGGGCTTGGTTCCCAACCTGAGATTGGGCTGGGTCATGGCGGTGAAAGAACCAGATTCTAGCCAGTAGAACAGTGGTCAATGTCAAGGGCCCTGGCCCTTGGAAAGGAATTTCCACAAAGACAGAAAGTAGTGAAGCATGTGAAATATTTATTAGGAGGAAAAAGAGTACAGTAGCTGTGGGTAGACTCAGAGGGAGAGGCCCTGAGTTGCTGAGTCACACACTCATAGTAGTAGTTTGAATTACTTTTATGGGGTATTTCTTCTGGGTTTCCTTTGGCCAATCGTTCTGATTTACCTGGTTCACAGTCATCTGGTGTATCTCAGGATCCTCCCAGGGCTTCCCTGATAGCTCAGTTGGTAAAGAATCCGCCTCCAATGCAGGAGATCCTGGTTCGATTCCTGGGTTGGGAAGATCCCCTGGAGAAGGGAAAGGCTACCCACTCTAGTATTCTTGCCTGGAGAATTCCGTGGACTGTATAGTCCATGGGGTCACAGAGAGTCAGACACGACTGAGTGACTTTCACTTCACTTCACTTCAGGATCCTCCCATGTGTGCACACATATCTCTTAGCCAAGATAGATCCTACTGAAAAGGCGTCTGGGTAGAACATCCCTTGACATGACTCCCCTTTGGCATCCAAGGAGCATTTTCTGCACATGTATGGTCTAGGATGTCTCCTGACTTTGGGAACAAGAAATATGTGGTCTGTGCAGGGTCCAGCCTCCTCCCTTAATTGCCCTGCTTTTTTTTTTTTTTTTTTGCCATTTTCTTTATTTTTGATTGAATGGTAATTGTTTTACAGAATTGTTGTTTTCTGTGAAACATCCAATAAGAATCAGCCATAGGTATACCCGTGTCCCCTCCCTCCAAACCTGCCTCCCATCTCACTCCCCATTCCACCCCTCTAGGTTGATACAGAGCCCCTGTTTGAGTTCTCTGAGTCATATAGCAAATGCCCATTGGCTATCTATTTTACATATGGTATTGTAGGTTTCCATGTTATTGTCTCCATACATCTCACTCTCTCCCTCCTCCACTCCCCCCGAGTCTATAGATCTGTTCCCTATATCTGTTTCTTTATTGCTGCCTGGCAAATAAATTGATCAGTACCATCTTTCTAGATTCCATTAATCTTGGAGTTTTGGTCAAAAGAGAGTGAATTTCCAATGGGTTTACCCTGGTGTGCCCATTTGCTTCCTGCCTCAAGTTGATTTTACCTACTAGGTGCAAGAATAATAATAAAGAATTGTAGCATAATCAGTAGTATATTTAGTCATAAACATGATCAAATGTTTCAATTCATATATCAGTCTATGTATAAATATTTAACGTAGTTGACTTACTGAGGTATATGGAGTTTTCAGGTACAAGTTCAAATGATTCAGACACAAAGTCTGTAAGGACTTGGTATAGTGTCGCCAACAAACACTAACACTGCAATCAGCAGATGTGTTCCAATTTATATTCTGCCAGGAAAAGCTGTGTGACTTTTGGCAGATTATTTTAGTTCCAAAAGCCTTGATTTGCTTCTCTGCTCAGTTTCTAACACTCAGTGATTTCTTAAGGTTGAGAGCCTATAGAAAAATAATCTGGTTTGAGTAAATTTGATGGTTTTAAATGATTACCTGACTTGCTTAACTTTATCCTTGCAGTTCCTTTCATGAATTTAACATTTTTGTTTTTATTTGTTTTGTTTTTCATAGCATCACTGCTTCTGATTGTTTCGGTTCAGTTCAGTTGCTCAGTCGTGTCCGACTCTTTGCGACCCCATGGACTGCAGCACACCAGGCCTCCCTGTTCATCACCAACTCCCAGAGTCTACCCAAACCCATATCCATTGAGTCAGTGATGCCATCCAACCATCTCATCCTCTGTCATCCCCTTCTCCTCCTGCCTTCAATCTTTCCCAGCATCAGGGTCTTTTCCAATGAGTTGGTTCTTTGCATCTGATTGTTTAACTGCTTTCTATAATTTGACATAGGTACTTGATTACATAACATATTTTGATTCAGGACAGGTACAAAGTACTGATAGAGATAGCAAAGATGAGCATAGAAATTCATGAGCAGGATTGTATACTCAAAGTAGAGCACTGAAAAGATATTGTGTTCATTTTTTAACCTCTTTATCACCATGTAAAGTAACAGGCCTGTCGTCTGTGCCATTTCAAATATTTAGTTACTTATTCAGACACTTAGGATTACTATTAAGCTAACTAAAATTTTAATTTTCTCCTGAAATTGCTCTTGCTGCCCTGTGCTGCTCAGTAGCTCAGTCATGTCCAACTCTGGGACACCAAGGACTGTAGCCCACCAGGGTCCTCTGTCCGTGAAACTCTTCAGGCAAGAATACTGGAATGAATTGTCATTTCCTTCTCCAGGGCATCTTCCTGACCCAGGGACTGAACCCAAATATCTTGCATCTCCTGCACTGACAGGCCGGTGGTGCAGTGGTAAAAATCCACCTGCCAATGCAGGAGATGCAAGAAGAAGAAGAATCACCTTTCATTCCTCAAGAAGGCAGTGGGAATCCACTCCAGTACTCTTGCCGGAAAGGTCCCTTGGATGGAGGAGCCTGGTAGGCTGCAGTCCATGGGATCGCTAGGAGTTGGACACGACTTCACTTTCACTTTTCACTTTCATGCATAGGAGAAGGAAAGGGCAACCCACTCCAGTATTCTTGCCTGGAGAATCCCAGGGACGGGAGAGCCGGGTGAGCTGCTGTCTATGGGGTCTCACAGAGTTGGACACGACTGAAGCGACTTAGCAGCAGCAGCAGCATGCATGATATTCACACTCCCTTGAACCCCTCTGCATCTCTACTGCCTCCTCATTTGAAAACTCTTCTCTGACCATTTCGATTTAGAATTCTTTGCCAGCTCATCATATGGTCAGGACACTCAAGATGGCTATTATCTTGCTTTTTATACAGCCCTGTTTGACCAGTCACTTACTTGACTCTCCACTAATCTTAATTATAGGGGTTAATCAGTAAGTACTTCGTGTTTACCCCAGCAACTGGTTTCCCTGGTAACTGAGGGGTCAGGGGATGTGAATTCCCCTTATAAGTGGTATCTTCTTTCTCCCTGGAGTAGTGATGCTGCCATGTCCTTACCACTGCCTGCTTACACAGCAGGGTGTTGTTTCAAGATGCTTTGCTTCAGCCAGGTAAGGCCCTCTGTCCAGTGAACCATGGATGTTGCTGTTTCTAGGTTGTTTCTTTGCTCTCCAGGCTGGGCAACTACAAGGCTTGTAGGCCTTCAGGGTACAGTCCAACAGTCACTTTCCTCTGTCTACGCAATACTGATTTAAATCCCTAGCTTCATTCTAGAATCTTTTTTGACTCCATTCACTCTTGGGTGAGTTTATGACTTCAGTACAATGCCCTCCAAATATCTATATCATTTTCAACCCTCTTTCTGGCTAAAATTCCTGTTTCTAAGAGCAGTCTACTCCATTGATCTCCTACAAGACCCCCAAATTGAACAAGAAAAGAATTAAATGTAATTATCTCTTCCCTCCACTCCCATCATGCTCTTTCTCCTCAAGTTATACTTTTAATACTTGCACACCACCCATGGTGTCATCTAAGAGAAACATCTAGGACTCATGTTACTCTTTATTTTCCATGGTTTTCTTAGTTATGAAGACAAGACTCTAGACTCCTCATTTGAATTTGAATTTCAGCTTGACAGGGCTTCTCCTTACTATTGGTGTGAGCCAGGGGAAGATACTTGACTGCTCATTGCCTTAGTTTCCACATTTGCAAAATGGAAATAAAAATTGAATAAACACATTGGGGTTATTGAGCACTAAACGTGCTATATATAAAGATCATAGAATGGTACCTGGCAAAGAGTGAGCACTCAGTGTTAGCTTTTACTGTCGTGATTATCATCAGTGTTGTTACTTTCAGGTGGTAGGGCCTGATTCACTGCTGTTGCCTTCTGGGGCTTCATAATCTCCACCTTAGAACACTAAGCTAAAGACTCTTCAATATTTTCTTCTCTACCATCAGTTCAGTTCTGTCACTCAGTCATGTCCGACTCTTTGCAATCCCATGAACTGCAGCATGCCATGCCTCCCAGTCCATCACCAACTCCTGGAGTCCACCCAAACCATGTCCACTGAGTAGGTGATGCCATCTAACCATCTCATCCTTTGTCATCCCCTTTTCCTCCTGTCCTCAATCTTTCCCAGCATCAGAGTCTTTTCCAATGAGTCAGTTCTTCACATCAGGTGGCCAAAGTATTGGAGTTTCACCTTCAAAATCAAGCCTACCAATGGACACCCAGGACTGATCTCCTTTAGCATGGACTGGTTGGATCTCCTTGCAGTCCAAGGGACTCTCAAGAATCTTCTCCAGCACCACAGTTCAAAAGCATCAATTCTTCAGCACTCACCTTTCTTTGTAGTCCAACTTTCATATCTGTACATAACCACTGGAAAAACCATAGCCTTGACTAGATGGACCTTTGTTGGCAAAGTAATGTCTCTGCTTTTTAATATGCTGTCTAGGTTGGTTATAACTTTCCTTCCAAGGAGTCTTTTAATTTCATGGCTGCATTCACCATCTGCAGTGATTTTGGAGCCCCCCGAAATAAAGTCAGCCACTGTTTCCACTGTTTCCCCATCTATTTCCCATGGAGTCATGGGACCAGAATCCATGATCTTTGTTTTCTGAATGTTGAGCTTTAAGCCAACTTTTCCACTCTCCTCTTTCACTTTCATCAAGAGGCTCTTTAGTACTTCTTCACTTTCTGCCAAAGGGTGATGTCATCTGCATATCTGAGGTTATTGATATTTCTCCTGGCAACCTTGATTCCAGCTTGTGCTTCGTCCAGCCCAGCATTTCTCATGATGTACTCTGCATATAAATTACATAAGCAGGGTGACAATACACAGCCTTGACGTACTCCTTTTCCTATTTGGAGCCAGTCTGTTGTTCCATGTCCAGTTCTAACTGTTGCTTCCTGACCTGCATACAGGTTTCTCAAGAGGCAGGTCAGGTGGTCTGGTATTCCCACCTCTTCCAGAATTTTCCACAGATTATTATGATACACACAGTCAAAAGCTTTGGCATAGTCAATAAAGCAGAAATAGATGTTTCTCTGGAACTCTCTTGATTTTTCCATGACCCAGGAGATGTTGGGAATTTGATCTCTTGTTGCTCTGCCTTTTCTAAAACCAGCTTGAACATCTGGAAGTTCATGGTTCACGTATTGCTGAAGCCTGGCTTGGAGAATTTTAAGCATTGCCTTACTAGCATGTGACATGAGTGCAATTGTGTGGTAGTTTGAGCATTCTTTGGCATTGCCCTTTTTTGGGATGGGAATGAAAACTGACATTTTCCAGTCCTGTGGCCACTGCTGAGTTTTCCAAATTTGTTGGCCTATCGAGTACAGCACTTTCACAGTGTCATCTTTTAGAATTTGAAATAGCTCAACTGGAATTCCATCCCCTCCAGGAGCTTTGTTATTAGTGATGCTTCCTAAGGCCCACTTGACTTCACATTCCAGGATGTCTGGCTCTAGGTGAGTGATCACACCATCGTGTTTATCTGGGTCATGAAGATCCTTTTCGTATAGTTCTTCTGTGTATTCTTGCCATCTCTTCTTAATATCTTCTCCTTCTATTAGGTCCCTACCATTTCTGTCCTTTATTGAGCCCATCTTTGCATGAAATGTTCCCTTGGTATCTCTAATTATTTTGAAGAGATCTCTAGTCTTTCCCATTCTATTGTTTTCCTCTATTTCTTTGCATTGATCAATGAGGAAGTCTTTCTTATCTCTTCTTGCTGTTCTTTGGAACTCTGCATTCAAATGGGTATATCTTTCATTTTCTCCTTTGCTTTTCGCTTCCCTTCTTTTCACAGCTATTTGTAAGGCTTCCTCAGACAGCTATTTTGCTTTTTTGCATTTATTTTTCTTGGAGATGGTCTACCCTCAATCCATCTTTAATTTTTGCTTTGCTCTGTCACCTTAGTGAACCTACAGGTTTTTTTTTAAATTTTTATTGGAGTATAGTCAAATTAAAATGTGTTGAACATCTTTTCATGTGCCTACTGGCCATCTGTAGGTTTTCTTCAGAGAAATGTCTGTTTAGGTCTTCTGCCCATTTTTTGAGTGGGTCCTTTGTTTTGATGCTGTTAAGTGTCTTGAACTGTTTGTAAATGTTGGGGACTAACATCGTTAATTATTATTAGAGAAATGCAAATCCAAACTACAATGAGATATCCCCTCACACTAGCCAGAATGGCTATCATCAAACCCACAAGCAATGAATGCTAGAGAGGGTATGGGGAAAAAGGGACCCTCTTTCACTGTTGGTGGAAATGTAAATTGAGCAGCCACTATGAACAGCATGGAGATTCCTTAAAAAACTAAAAATAGAGAGAGATACTGGAATCCCACTCCTGGGGAAATGTCTGGAGAAAAACATCAGAAAGGATACATGCACCCCAATATTCATTGCAACACTGTTTACAATAGCCAAGACATGGAAGCAACATAAATATTCATTGACACAGGAACAGATAAAATATGGTACATATATAAATAGAATATTACTCAGCTACTGAAAAGAATGACATAATGCCATTTGCAGCACCGTGGATGGACGTAGAGAGAGTCATATTGAATGAAGTAAGGCAGAGAAGGAGAAATATATGACATCCGTTATATGTGGAATCTAAAATCAAGTGATACAAATGAACTTATAAAAGAGAAAGAGATTCATAGACCCAGAGAATGAACTTATGATTGCTGAGGGGAAGGGATAGTTAGGGAGTTTGGGATGGACAGGTACACACTGCTGTATTTAAAATGGATAACCAACAATGCCCTTCTATATAGTACATGGAACTCTGCTCAATATAATGTGGCAGCCTGGATGGGACAGTGTTTTGAGGGGAGAATGTGTATATGTATGGTTGAGTCCCTTCGCTGTTCACCTGAAGTTGTCACAACATTTTTAATTGGCTATACCCAATAAGACTGGTTCCAAACAGGAAAAGGAGTACGTCAAGGCTGTTTATTATCACCCTGCTTATTTAACTTATATGCAGAGTACATCATGAGAAACGCTGGGCTGGAAGAAGCACAAGCTGGAGTCAAGGTTGCCAGGAGAAATATCAATAACCTCAGATATGCAGATGACTCCACCCTTATGGCAGAAAGTGAAGAGGAACTCAAAAGCCTCTTGATGAAAGTGAAAGAGGAGAGTGGAAAAGTTGGCTTAAAGCTCAACATTCAGAAAACTAAGATCATGGCATCCGGTCCCATCACTTCATGGGAAATAGATGGGGAAACAATGGCTGACTTTATTTTTGGGTGCTCCAAAATCACAGCAGATGGTGACTGCAGCCATGAAATTAAAAGACTCTTACTCCTTGGAAGGAAAGTTATGACCAACCTAGCTAGCATGTTGAAAAGAAGAGATATTACTTTGCCAACAAAGGTCCATCTAGTCAAGGCTATGATTTTTCCAGCGGTCATGTATGGATGTGAAAGTTGGACCGTGAAGTAAGCTGAGTGCCGAAGAATTGATGTTTTTGAACTGTGGTGTTGGAGAAGACTCTTGAGAGTCCTTTGGACTGCAAGGAGATCCAACCAGTCCATCTTAAAGGAGACCAGTCCTGGGTGTTCATTGGAAGGACTGATGCTGAGGCTGAAACTCCAATACTTTGGCCACCTCATGTAAAGAGTTGACTCACTGGGGAAGACCCTGATGCTGGAAGGGATTGGGGACAGGAGGAGAAGGGGACTACAGAGGATGAGATGGCTGGATGGCATCACCAACTCGATGCATATGAGTTTGGGTAAACTCCAGGAGTTGGTGATGGACTGGGAGGCCTGGCATGCTGAGATTCATGATGTTGTGAAGAGTCGGACATGACTTAGTGACTGAACTGAACTGAACTGAATACGAAATAAAAAGTTCAAAACAAAACAAAAAAGAAAATAAAATACTGTTAGTTTCTATTGTGCAGCAAGATGAATCAGTTATACATACACATATATCCACTCTTTTAAAGATTATTTTCCCATATAAGTCATTACAGAGTTTTGAGAAGAGTTCCCTGTGCTATACATACAGGATTTTTTTTTTCCATCTACTGTATATTCTATTCATATTGTTTGTATGTTTCCCTACTTGACCAATATTCATGAAGGGAACAAGAATATCTTTTGGATATTTCTATTTTTAGCGCTTGGCATAAAGCTAAAATATAAATCTTTGTTAAACAAAATAATGAATGAATGCTCATTTATTTAGAACTATGATGTAATGGGGGCTTCCCAGGTGCTGCTAGAGGTAAAGAACCTGCCTGCCAATGCAGGAGACATAAGAGACGTGGGTTTGATCCCTGGGTCAGGAAGATCTCCTGGAGGATGGCACGGCCACCCACTCCAATATTCTTGTCTGGAGGATCCTTTGGACAGAGGAGCCTGGCAGGCTACAGTCCATAGGGTCACACAGATTTGGACACAGCTGAAGAGACTTCGCACACACATATGCATGCATGATGTAATACAAAGCCTAAAATTTCATGGTCATCATATTATTACATTCATTAAACAGAGTCTTGAACAGATGGAAGGAAAAAAAAATGAATGTTGATGTTATTCTGGTATATTTAAAATAATAGTAAAACTTCCGTGAATGCGGGTACACAGAGGTGAGCTCGTGTATCTAAAATATTATGTTAGGTTTAAACTCCATACTCAATTTAGAAAAATTTTACATAAATTGTTGCAGGAAGTTTCCAGGTCTAATTTAACTGCTTTCTGTCTAAATAGGCTTCTTCTAACCAATCTTATACCCTTGCATGAGGCCAATTAGAAGCCACTTTAAATTGTTTTCTTAGAGAATTAAGAATCTATGAAAGACACTCTGTAACTAACCCTGCTAGGGAATTCAAGAACTTTAGGACTGTTGAGCCTAGCATTAGGTGAAAGACAAATATTTGACACCCCCCTCTTTGCCAGGGTGCCCAGGACAATATGATGAGCCTCTCACATTAGATAAGATATAAGTTAAAGCCTACAGTTTTTCTTGTTAGTCAGCATCCCATTGACTGTTAACCTTTTGAGAAAATGAAAGTGGTGGGAACCTTTGAAGCTATGACCTGCTATTTTGAAAAACACTGGGATTAAAGAATAATAATTTCTTCTGAGTTCTGACTGTGCTAAGGGATTCATTAATTCAATCAGTATAAGCATTAAATTCAAATCATTCTGGGAAAAATTGTCAGTTAATTCAACAATAATTTATTTTACTTCAAATTTAGACATGACTATAAAGTTATACTTAGAGCATCGATTCTAAAAATTGACTAAATGATAGGTTTGATTGGGCCTGACAATCAATTATGGCTCTCTGAAAGCAGAATTGTTTATTTTTCTCTGGTGAATTACTGCCTGAGATTGAAGAGTCAATTTTCCAGGTTTTAAATGCTATGGACATCTATTTCTAGATAAATAAAAATTCATGCACAACTACTTGGAGAATTCCATGGACAGGGAAGCCTGGCAGGCTACAGTCCATGGGGTCACCAAGAGTTGGACATGACTGAGCAACTATCACTCACATACACACACACCCCTTAATTGCAAATACTACTTTAAAAGTATAACTAATTTTGTATATTACTCAAATGAGAAATAGTTTTTTCTGAAATCATTTTATTACATTAATCATTCAGTTACTATATTAGAATTTAGTTTTGTTTTTTAATCTATGCTTTAGTTCTTTATTGAATTACGCACATGCACACACACACACACACACACACACACACACACACACACACACACACACACTTCCGAATCAAGAACTGCCTTGGGGCTTTGAATTATCTTTCTGTGATTTTTTAAAAAAACATTGGATATAAAAAAATAAATAACCAAAGCTTCCACTGGTATATAAATTTACCATTTATATAACTTTTAATTCACAAAGCAACTTTATGGGATAAGTGCTACTATCTGTATTTTATAAATGAAAAATCAGAGGTTCATGGAGTTTAAAGATAACATCACTTAGCTTCATCTGGGTAGAAAATATAGAGGGTGAGAAGACCCATGACTCTTTCCACTGTGCCATACTGCAGGGCATATTGATTAGTACTAAAAACAGGCCCTGAGAAGTCCCAGATAAATCTGGTTAAAAGTTACTCAGCTGAATAACTGAAAAAAAAGATTTCAGGGAATTTGGTAGAATGTCCAAGATCAGTTAGGAGACTTCTAAGGAAGACCAGGAAATAAGGATTTGTAATAGCAAATGTCAGAACTAAGAAGATGGTATAGTACTGGTTCATGCAGAGAAAGAAAAAAATGGCTAACAGATTTCTTTGTAAGATCTCAGAAAAACACCCATTTTGTGACTGTGTTTCCGACAGTTTATTGCTTAGAGTGACATTTTTGAAGCTTTCATTCATTACACTGGTTCAGTCATTACCCTAGTTCAAGGGCTGATTCACACTCCTACACATAATCTTTTTCTAATCACCTTAACTAAAAAGGCTACTACCTTCTCTGCACTTCTGTGCTTAGCAGCTCAGCTGCGTCTGACTCTTTGTGACCCCATGGGCTGCAGCTCTCCAGTCTCTTCTGTCCATGGAATAATGGAGTGGGTTGCTTTCCCTTCATCAAACCCACATCTCCTTTGTTCTCATGCATTGTGTATGGATCGTGTATCTGCTTAGCCAACAGGAAAGCCCCTTACCTCGTCTTTGAAAGAGCAGATATGTAGAAGAATGCCACATATTTAAGCTTCAATTTAAGTAAATCACCACAAAAATGTAGTATTCCAAGGTTGCTGCCTTGGTTGAACATTTTACTTATATGCCATATTAATGTATAGAATAAGGTTTATCAAGTGTTAATAGGTGCTTTTAGAAAGAAAGAAAAAGAGGAAACTAAATTAGGATACATTGGGCACATGCTGTCATATATTAACTACCTATTGGTTACTAACAGCAATAACTAGCCTACAGAATTCTTTGAAATACCTGGAAGTAAAAAATTCCTCAATTGTTTAAGCTAGTTTTTTCCATGTATTTTTTGCCAATAGAACATACTTTTCTTCCAAAATTCTTAAATTTCAGTGCATTTAGAGTAGAAAATTCTTATGGTGCTTTCAGTCACTCTTCTTAAAAGTTAGTGTAATTTTTTGTATAAATATTCATATGGTTCAAACATCAGAACAGTACAGAAATAATACATTTACATTTAGCTTTTCCATCTGTTCTGCCCCTTACTGTCATGATTAGCCACTTTTTTTAGATTCTTGCATGTGCCTCCAGCATTTCTTCAAACACAAGGCAATTAAAACACAGATATATATTTTATCTTTTTAAAATTAAAGTTAGCACAATATATTACATTGTTCTATAGTTAATTTTTTCACTTAAATATATCATGGAATTCTTTCTACATTAGTATATAAAGGGCTTCTTTGTTCTTTTTACAGTTGTATAATGTTCCATTGAATGAGCATGTAATAGCTTATTTCATCACTTCTCTAAATATCGGTAAAGATACTGTTTTAAAACTTAATGCTGTTACAAAAAAATGCCATAATCAATAAACTTGTGTATCATTTCATATGGGTGCTAGTATATCTGTAGGATAAATTCCAAAGATTAGTAGGTCAAAGAGTGAATACATTTGTAACTATTAGAAATTACCAACTTACTCCTCATAGAAATCTCATTCTTCTCTCCCACAACCTGTTTCACTGTAGACTTGACAACAGAAAGTGCTTTCAGACTTTGAATTTTGTTATAGTTGGAAAATGAGAATTAATTTATATTTTCTGTTACTATTATTTAGGTAGAGCATTATTTCACATGTTTAAGGATCATGTGTATTAATTTTTTTCAGGAAATATCAATTCACATCCATAGTCTATTTTCTTTTTGAGATTCATTATTAATGAGATAGTATTAATGAGATGAGTCCTTTGTGTGTAATGTGAGCTCCAATTATACTCTCTGCTTGACATTTATCTCCTGATTTTGCTTCTGATAATTTTTTTTTTTACCATGTAGAAATTCTTAATATTTCTTTACTCAGAAATGTTTAATCTTCTTCCCTTCATTTTGTTGTTGCTTGTTTGTTTCAGAATATTTTTTCTGGAAGATTGTCTTTTCCTAAATGATCACAAGATCTTCCATTCCACACACTCTTCTTACAACATGACTGCTAGTTTGCTAGGGCAGCTATAATAAAGTACCACAAGCTGAGTGGCTTCAACAGTAGAAATTTATTGTTTTACAGTTCTGGAGGCTAGAAGTTAGATGGCGTTGGCAGGATTGATCTCTTTTAAGGCCCTCTCCTTGGCTTGTAGATGGCTGTATTCTTTCTCTCTCTTCAGATGGTCTTTGTCCTAATTTCCTCTTCTTATAAGGAGACCATTTATATTGGTTTAGTGCCCACTCCTATGACTCATTTAACCCTAATTTCTTCTTATAAAGGACCTATCTCCAAACACAGTCATATTCTGAGATACTGAGGATTAGTGAATTGAAGGTGGTGGTGGGGGGGGGGGACACGATTCAACTCATGACTGTGAGTTTGACATTTCCTACACCCAAGATTATAGGACTGGCTTAAAACTCAACATTCAAAACACTAAGATCACGGCATCCAGTCTCATCACTTCATGGCAAATAGAAGGGAAAAAAGAGCAGTGACATATTTTGTTTTCTTGGGCTCCAAAATCACTGCAGACAGTGACTGCAGCCATGAAATTAAAAGATGCTTGCTCCTTGGAAGAAAAGCTATGACAAACCTAGACAGTGTATTAAAAAGCAGAGACGTCACACCACTAATAAAGGTCAATCTAGTCAAAGCTATTTTTTTTCCCTAGAGAATTTTATTCTAGTGAATTTTTCTCTTGTTTAACTTTTTTGTAACTTTAACTTCGTATTTTTTAAAATTACCCTTTAACATTTATATTTAAAAGAAATGGATTTATCTGGTTAACTATGAGCAGATGATTTCTATGTGTGTGTGTTTGTGGTGGTGGTGGATTGTTGCTGGAATGGGAATGCAAGGAAAGGGCCAGAATAGCTTTCAAATTTACAGTCTTGGATCCTTGTCCCTTTAAGTACTGCAGAATTCTTTCTGTAACTCATTTAAAATCTATGGTCTCTGTATAATTTTTCTTATGTCGCTGGTTTGTTGTGAAGAAAAAATCAAGCACAGTTCTGCTTATATAATGAACATACAGAGTATGGAAATTCTCTTTCTAGCTTTTCTCTGACCTGATTTGACTGTTCTATAGAAGTTAGAAAATGGATGGCTTCACTTGCTGCATGCATATAAACACGGAAAGCAAATAAATGTTACAGTCTGAATAGCTAAAACTTTGCCGCAATAATTCTATGAACTTTTCTTGGCCTCAACCTCAGTGACTTGAACAGAAAGCAGATAGCAATTTTGTCTTGTTCCATAAGGAAATTCTTTTATATTTGTTAATCTTAAAGAATGGAAATTTATAGATGCTAGGAGAGAGATGGAGGAATATCATCTTAAAAATATCAGTCATCAGAGATAGGACAAACAAGACCCTTGGCTTTAAGTAATGAACAACTCTTTTGATGTTGAGCCCTTTTAGGGAAAGGTTATTGATCATGTGTTGTCTTTTTACTATGACAGCTTAGTGGACAATATTAGTACAGTTATCATGAGATTAAAGATTACACATTTTTGAGTAATGTATGAAATCATTAATCATTCAAATGCATCCTGAAGTTAAAAACGTATTTGCATACATTTAATAGATAAAAGGATTTTTAAATATTTCATGTTCAAATAGCTTAGTTATACCAATAAAAATAAAGGAAATATAAATTAAAACTGTAAATTTTAAAATACATGTAAACATAAAATCAACTTGTTCACTATAGTGGAAAAAGTTACTTTTCTTTATTGAAAAAATAGATTTTGAAATATATCTAACTTCATTCTAGCTCACATATATAATCATGTGAAAATATTTTATGTACCTGTTTAGTTCATCATGTAGAAGTGTGTCATCTTGATATATTAAGAAATAAGACATTTGCTAATAAACTTTATTAATAATCTATACACACTTTAAGGAAATATCTTCCAGTGTACACTTTAGAAAATTTGGGTAATTTATGAAATTGAACTTGGCAGCTCACAAGACAGAATGAAAGCCAAAATTTATGTTCTCTGGCTACTGTATTTCAGTAACTTGCTTAAGAAATAGCTATTTTATTTAAATAATTTTTCAAGGAGACAAACTTAAAATCTAATTTCATTGTCATTTGTTGGAAATGGAAACATAAATATTTATCCAAACATAAAGTGGATTTATTTTTGCCATTTGAAACTGAGGTTAAAAGCTTGGTGAAAATGAACTTCCTCTTCAAAGAATTATAATTCTTCATTTTTTTTTCCATGGGAACAGAAATGCTGAAATATCATTTTCCCTTTAAGAGTACAATATTTGTGTTTCAGAGCCACACCAAACTAAAGCCATCTGGGAATCTGCCATTCCTCACTGAGTGGAGATGATGACCGACAGCTCTTATTGTTTTGTCACTTAAGCTTATCTCAACAGCTGCTGAATGAACGTCATTCATTTGCCACTGTGATTTTTATCCATATTATTTGCAATTTGTTTTCTATAAGTCTATCTTCTGATCCAACCATAAGATCTTGACCATGTGTAATTTTTTTTTAAACTTATCTCAATTCCTAATATGGTACCAATCACACAATATACATGAATAATTACCTGTGGATTGCATAGACAGTGAAGCTGACCTGTAAGACTTAGAAGAGTAAGTCTAATAAAGAGCATTTTAAAACATTTTATTTTAAAATTCTTATTGTGTATTGCTGAAACTACACAGCACATTATTGCAAAAAATCTGTGTTCTTGTTTTGTAGGTTTTCTCCAATTTGTGCTTAGTCTAGGCCTAGATTGGAGAAGGAAATGGCAACCCACTCCAGTATTCTTGCCTGGAAAGTCCCATGGAAGGAGGAGCCTGGTACGTTATAGTCCATGGGGTCACAAAGAGTCGGACATGACTGAGCAACTTCACTTTCACTTTCACTAGGCCTAGATACACCAGAGAGATGATTAGTCAGAAAGAGAGTGGTTCTTCCTTCATGGAAGTCCAGTCACTTAGAAATGGTAGACTAAAATAGTGGTCAAATAAACAAGAGGTGAACACTGATAAATTGGGCTCCAAAATCACTGCACATGGTGACTGCAGCCATGAAATTAAAAGACGCTCACTCCTTGGAAGAAAAATTATGACCAACCTAGATAGCATATTCAAAAGCAGAGACATTACTTTGCTGACTAAGGTCCGCCTAGTCAAGGCTATACTTTTTCCTGTGGTCATGTATAGATGTGAGAGTTGGACTGTGAAGAAGTCTGAGCACCAAAGAATTGATGCGTTTGAACTGTGGTGTTGGAGAAGATTCTTGAGAGTCCCTTGGACTGCAAGGAGGTCCAACCAGTCCATTCTGAAGGAGAGCAACCCTGGGATTTCTTTGGAAGGAATGATGCTAAAGCTGAAACTCCAGTACTTTGGCCACCTCATGCGAAGAGTTGACTCATTGGAAAAGACTCTGATGCTGGGAGGGATTGGGGGCAGGAGGAGAAGGGGACGACAGAGGATGAGATGGCTGGATGGCATCACCAACTCGATGGACTTGAGTCTGAGTGAACTCCGGGAGTTGGTGATGGACAGGGAGGCCTGGCGTGCTGCGATTCATGGGGTCGCAAAGAGTCGGACACGACTCAGCGACTGAACTGAACTGAACTGAACTGAACTGAACTGATTGTGATAAATTCTATCATGGAATAAATTGAGAACCAAGATAAAAAGTAACAGAAGACCTACTTTTGACTGGGTAGTCAGAGAATTTTTCTCAGAGGCAGAAATTAAAGGTAAAAGATGGAGAATGAGGAACCAGCCAAGTGAACAGAGTATAGATACATTATGAATTGCAAAAATTTCAAGATGGCATATGCCTTGAATGTTCCATTTGTGTTTACTTCTACTAACAAAAAGATAACCATTTATATAATATGTTATTTACCACTTATTTTGTGCCAAGCACTGTTCTAGTTCCTTTATTTGAATAGTTTCATTTAAAATTTGCAACCTATTGGGGATATTATTGGTGGATTACTACTATAATTTTTATTTTACAATTTGAGAAAGCTATAGTCCAAGAAGAGTAAATACATTGCTCAAATTAATTTCAGTTAGTTACTTAATGGGGCAGCAGTAATGAAAATTTTTTGATTATCAATTTATGTGAGAAAATAATTATTTTTCCTTTTATATAGGTTTTTTTTATTTTGCTGTATGTAAACTTAGTTATCTTAAAGTAAATTGTACATAAACATTTGACTATCCTAACTTCATCAATGCAATTTACATACTTAAAATCACACGAGATAAAAAATCTTGGAATTGAAGTCATCTTTAACTCCATGCATTGCCTCCTATTACAGATCCAATCAATAGCCAAGATATATTGGTTTTACTTCCCTGTAGTGTTTAACCTTAGTGTCTTCCTTTTTATTCCTATTGTCTCCACTATAGTTACTTTCGCATAATATTTTTTAACCACTCTAAAAACTTCCTAATTAGTGTTTTGTGTTTCAGTTTGTCCCTGGTTAATTCATCGGTAACAATGCTTTCAGATAAATCTTCTTGAAGCATAGCCACAATCGTGCAATTCACAATTTCAAAACTCTTCAAAAACTCTATCTTATCTATTGGATTATATCCTTGTCCCTTCAGTTTGACATTCAAGACGTTCTACAAGTTTTGCGGACAATAAAGTTTATTCCAACTCCCAAGAGTGAATATTAATTTTTCAACAGTTTTGTTAGCAAATTGTCAAACAGCCATTAAAAATAAATTATATAAACTTATAATTAAAAGTCTTATTAAAAACAAAGGTAATAAATACTAAAAATTCATCACATCTTAATCATTTTACTGTATTTTACCATTATGCTCTTGAGGTTATTTGCATGTATTGTATCTAAATGGTGGAAATACTGATAATGCTACTTTGCATCTCATTGACTGTGCATGCAAGAATATGAACTTGGTAGATTGAAATCACCATTGTGGGAATATTTACACCCTGAAAATGGGAAAAAGTACAAAGCAGGGGTCAAAATGTATAGTTTTGTTGATTGTTTGGAGCCAAGGTCAGCAAAATATAGGCTGTGGACCAGCTTTCTGCTTTTGTATTAGATTTGGGCCTTGCTTGTTCCTCTATGTTTTGTCTATGACTGCGGTTGCACTGAAATGGAGACTGGTTTTGACAGAGATGGATGGCTCCCAAGCATAAAACATTTACTCTCTGGCCCTTTAAGAAAATCAGAGGTTAGCCATTGAAGCTGAAAAGCAGCTAAAGCTAATAGGGAAGAAAATGGGTCTGGCTCTACCTCCTAATACTGTCACTTTGGGGATTAAAATTTTGACACAGGAATATTGTAGAGATATGCACACTCAGAGCATGGCGTTCATCTATTTCTCTCTTCTTACCTGACTTCCAAGTTGAAGACCCAAGTTGGATTCCATCTCAAGTAGGTAATATTCACTCAAAACAAAAGCAGAAAGAGAGTTTCTTTATCAGAACTTCAGTGTATTTAGCTTCTCCTGTAACCTCCCTAAATCTTATGTGTACAGTGACACCCCACTCCAGTGCTCTTGCCTGGAAAATCCCATGGACGGAGGAGCCTGGAAGGCTGCAGTCCATGGGGTCGCTGAGGATTAGACACGACTGAGCGACTTCACTTTCATTTTTCACTTTCATGCATTGGAGAAGGAGATGGCAACCCACTCCAGTGTTCTTGCTTGGAGAATCCCAGGGACATGGGAGCCTGGTGGGCTGCCATCTTTGGGGTCGCACAGAGTCGGACACGAGTGAAGTGATTTAGCAGCAACTGGAGGTAAGTTTCTTGAAGAAAGGAATTATGTCTACCTTATCTTCAAGAAGCACAGAGTATTTCCAAAGCACTCAGGATAGAGCCTTGCACTCAGATGCTGAAAATAGTGTTTCAAGAATGAATAAATTTCTCATAAGTCTCTGTATTCCCTACAGTGCTTAATGGTGCTGAACACATTGTATTCACTCAATAAATAGTTGTTGATTGATATGCTAATGAAACATGAAAGTTGAAGAGTATTTGAAAATTAGACATATTTTATTGAAATGTAATAAAACTATTTTTGGTTTCTAAGTATCTTAATGCTTTCAACTGTTTCATCTTTCTGTCACAGCCAAATTTTTATGCAATGTCATGAGGCTGTTGTCTGATCAAGTTTATAAGATACTTAAAAATGCTCAGGCCCCATAGCAATGCCAGGATCTAGGGAATCTGCAGTCATTTATGATTAACGATGCTCTGTGTTTTATGAGGAATTATTAAAAACAGAAGCCTATGACTTCACTGTTTCTGACAATAACTTTGAACACAGGGTCAGTCCTTCAATTTTAACATTTCTTTGTGAGATTAAAAGAAAGTAAAAACAATAGCATTGGGAGCTTTACCCAGATGTGACAGAATAGGAGACACAAGTTTTCAATCTGCTTCTTCCAATGAAATGCCACCTCATTCATAGAATATTGATGATGAGCAAATGTTACTGAGGAGCCAATCTAGTCATCAGAAAAACATAGAGTTCAGGACTTTCTAAGGCATCACATGGTCAATTCATAGAAGATGTTAACCAAAAGACTTGAGAGCAACTTAAGAGCTGACTCATAATGAATGTAGTTTAATATTTGCATTTCCCTTCGGATGAGTAATTGGAACAAGAATTATCAAGTTGAAAAATATCAAAGTACTCGAGGTTCTATCAAAAACGTAAGCAAGTAATGAATGTTTCCTGAAGAAAAATGTCATACAACATACGGACCATTTTTATTCAATTACTGAAAAATAATAAGCATGTGAGTCAGCAAATGAACAGAAACAACACAATAGTTTGCTTTTAAATGGAAATTCCAGGTTCAAGAACATACATAGTTCTCCTGCTAGCTTCTTGTTCCCTAAATACCTATAAGTAAAGGTTAGTCACTCAGTTGTGTCTGATTACAGACACATGGACTGTAATTACACCCCAT
Source organism: Capra hircus (assembly GCF_001704415.2). NCBI lineage: Eukaryota > Metazoa > Chordata > Mammalia > Artiodactyla > Bovidae > Capra > Capra hircus. The sequence goes on from NC_030812.1 coordinate 14,900,785, forward strand.
GGACTGTAGCCCACCAGCCTTCATAACTTGCCTACAATTATCTATGATAGGTATTTGATTGTTATTATTAATATTTGAAAAAGAAATGAATGCTTTTATAAAAATAAATTTAAACTTTTCAATTCTGCTTACTGGCAAAGCTTCACAATCCATAGGAAGTAAAAACTAATTTAGAAGAATTAGTGCAGCATTCAAAACTCATCTTGGAACCGAATAATTTCTCTATGAGCAGCTTAGAAACATTCTCTAATTGTCAGGTAACGTGGTGACCATATTCAGAGGAGATGCCTGGTGTGCAACTTTTCACGTGTTACAAGCACCTCTCTGGTTGCTAGGCCACAGTCTGACCTTAAATTTGTATGAAAAATTAAGTGGAAGACCAAGGATTGAGTTGTGGTTTTTCTCAGTTTAATATGAATGCCCTGGAGTCTGGCAGGGGAAGAAAAAACCGGCTGCTTGATAGGAATTGTCACTTTCCAGCCCTTCAGTGAAACAGCACTAAAAAGGATTTAGTTGGAGCCAGCTTTCAGCCAATCCTTCTTCCTGAAAATGTGATGATGTGAGGATAGACAGGCCTAAGGACAGAAAAAACAAAAAAAATTTCTTCCTCACTTTATTACTACAAGTTAACTTCTAGGTTTTTTTTTAATTCTTCTCTTTCTTTGTAGATGACTTCACTTGTCCTCTTTGCTTCAAAGCAGTAAAATGACGTGTCAAAGCTACACAGTTAAATTAAAGTCCTGGGCCATAAGAACAAAGATCCCACCATGTCATACTTTCAGTTGTTACAGTAAACCCAATTTAAGATAATCAAACAGGCAGTATCAGAAGAAAGAGTGCTCAGTCATAATCATGGAATTTCAAACCTTCTTTTTTATTAACTTGAACAGGATTTGTGAATTAGAGGGTGTTGTAACATGTGCTGAAATAAAACTCTTTGCAGTTAATGTTGCAAAGGAAGTGAGTTATAGGTTTTGTAATAAGACACCTTTCTCTTTAATAAGTTATGATGTTGCTTTCTACTACAGAAAAAGCAGTCCTCAATTTGTGGATATTTTTTGGTTGTTGTTTATTTTAATTATATGACCTATCCTTGTATCCATACCTTTAGTATTTGACCAATAATTTTCAAAATACTGTGCATTGTAACTAGACAAAAATGTTCCGGATGTGGATATCTAAAAATGTTGGTTAAGCTTTAAGAACTGGAAAGTGTAAATAACTGGCTCAAAGAGATTGTTGTATTTCTTTTTTGCATTTTGTGGGTCAAAAATGTTTGAAACAAATAATAGAACTGTAAAATATTTTGCTGTGTTTTGAAATTGTCCCAGACCTACAAAGTGAATCAGCAACATACTTTGTCCCCTCCCATTACAAAGGAATGTGGTTTTTAAAAAGTCCCTATTCCCTCCTGGATAGCATATTGAAAAGCAGAGACATTACTTTGCCAACTAAGGTCCGTCAAGGCTATGATTTTTCCAGTGGTCATGTATGGATGTGAGAGTTGGACTGTGAAGAAGGCTGAGCCCTGAAGAATTGATGCTTTTGAACGGTGGTGTTGGAGGAGACTGTTGAGAGTCCCTTGGACTGCAAGGAGATCCAACCAGTCCATTCTGAAGATCAGCCCTGGGATTTCTTTGGAAGGAATGATGCTAAAGCTGAAACTCCAGTACTTTGGCCACCTCATGCGAAGAGTTGACTCATTGGAAAAGACTCTGATGCTGGGAGGGATTGGGGGCAGGAGGAGAAGGGGACGACAGAGGATGAGATGGCTGGATGGCATCACTGACTCGATGGACATGAGTCTGAGTGAACTCTGGGAGTTGGTGATGGACAGGGAGGCCTGGCATGCTGCGATTCATGGGGTCGCAAAGAGTCGGACACAACTGAGCGACTGAACTGAACTGAACTGATGCCCTCCTGGCTTTCATTCATTCACTTCTTTATAGTAAATGTTTATTGAGCACCTAGCATGCTGAAGCATTATGCTAGGTCCTGAAAATGTAGTAATAAAGCAAGCATGAACCCGTTCTCATGAAGCTTACACATCTAGTGATGTGAAATGGATTATAAACAAGCACATTAGAAATAATGAAAAACATTAGGAAATGATAAATCTCCCTGTGGAGGTGAGTTTTTAGTTGAGATCTGAATGACCATATGTAGCAGATTATCTGTACAGAAAATTCCAGGTAGAGAGTGCAGAAGCTCTGAGGGAATAAACTTGATGCCTGAGAAGCTGAAATAAAGATACACATGGCTAGATTCTAGTGTGAGGGGGCAGAAGAGGTGTGAGAAGGCCATTTTTTTTTGGGGGGGGGAGGGTCTGTGCTGTGTGGCATGTGGGAGTCTTAGTTCCTCAACCAGGGGTCAAACCCATGCCCCCTGCAGTGGGAGCGACGATCTTCATCACTGGAACACCAGGGAAGTCCCAGAGGTGTGAGAGGAGATGGGAAAAAATAGTGGGGCTAGATCATATACTGCCTCACAGGCAGGGCATGGAGGTTGGAGTTTCTTTAACTGCGATGGAAAGCCATTAGAAGATTTCAACTCTGGAGTAATATAATTTGACTTATGTTTTTTTTTAAAAAAAATCCCTCTATCTGTTCTTGAAGAGAACATATTGTAAGGAAACACCACTTGAGGTTGACTTCTAATCACTCTTACAGCTGTAGGGGAGGCTATGTCAGACAACCTTGAATAGGAAAGTGGTTTGGGTATCTAACGGAATGCTGATAAACTTCTTTTTTTTTTTTTTTTTTGGGTAATCTGTCTTTCATGTATTCTGTGAACACTGCCTTGCCTCTGGCCCCTGAGATGCTATTTTTCCCCTGTTCCCTACCCTTCTGTATCTACAAGCTATATATATCTCCTTTATGAAATCTTCCTTTATCATAATAAATATTTATGGAAATAAATGTGCCTTCAATAACAAATCTTAACTTGGATGGATGAAATGGTTGGGTGGCATCATCCACACAATGGACGTGAGTTTGAGCAAGCTCTGGGAGATGGTGAAGGGCGGGGAAGCCTGGTGTGCTACAGTCCATGATGGCAAACAGTAGGACATGAGTTAGTGACTGAACAACAACAATAGTAATAGTAGCTAGAGAAAGAACTATTAGCCATAATAATATTATAATGATAATTGGGGCAGATTCAATTCATCTTAACAAAAGGATGAAGCAAAGTAGAATGTTCTCATTTACAAATAATGAAAGGAAGTCTCCAACAGAGTCAATAAGTTGACCAACTGCTAAGTAGGGAAGCCAAGATCTGAACCACAGGCTTTCTAACAAAAAAGTGTCTATCTGTTTTACTATTCTAAACTGTCCTTTTAGCCATGAATTTATTCTTTTTGCCAATTACTAGGGATCTTTGCAGACATCAACATCAAAGAATACTCCGGTATATGCTTGCAAGAACAGACAGAAATATCAATAGGTAAATGTTACTATTGTAACCAGTGTTGACATCCTCACTCTTAAAAAATGCAATAAAATATGAACATGAAATATCAGATCTCATTTCAAGAGACCAGGAAACAAAAAAAAAGTACAGCATGATGGTTAATAATATGCTGTTGTGTTCCTGTTCATGTGTACCATGGTTCAGTTCAGTCAGTTCAGTCACTCAGTGGTGTCTGACTCTTTGGCACCTCCTGGACTGCATCACACCAGGCTTCCCTGTCCTTTACCAACTCCCGAAGCTTGCGCAAACTCGTGTCCATTGAGTTGGTGATGCCATCCAACCATCTCATCCTCTGTTGACCCTTCTCTTCCTGCCTTCAGTCTTTCCCAACATCAGGGTCTTTTCCAGTGAATCAGTTCCTCACATCAGGTGGCCAAAGTATTGGGGTTTCAGATTCAGCATCAGTCCTTCCAATGAATATTCAGGACTGAATTCCTTTAGGATGGACTGGTTGGATCTCGTGCAGTCCAAGGGACTCTCAAGAGTCTTCTAAAACACCACAGTTCAAAAGCATCAATTCTTCAGTGCTCAGCTTTCTTTATAGTCCAACTCTTACATCCATACATGACTACTGGAAAAACCATAGCATTGACTAGATGGACTTTTGTTGACAAAGTAATGTCTCTGCTTTTTAATAGGCTGTCTAGGTTGGCCATAGCTTTTCTTCCAAGGAGCAAGTGTATTTTAATTTCATGGCTGCAGTCACCATCTGCAGTGATTTTGGAGCCCAAGAAAATAAAGTCTCTCACTGTTTCCATTGTTTCCCCATGTATTTGCCATGAAGTGATGGGATCGGATGACATGATCTTAGTTTTCTGAAAGTTGAGTTTTAAGCCAACTTTTTCACTCTCCTCTTTCACTTTTATCAAGAGGCTCTTCAGTTCTTCTTCACTTTCTGCCATAAGGGTGGTGTCATCTGCATATCTGATATTGATATTTCTCCCAGAAATCTTGATTCCAGCTTGTGCTTCATCCAACCCAGCAATTCGCATGATATACTCTACATATAAGTTAAATAAGCAGGGTGACAATATACAATCTTGACAAACTCCTTTTTCTATTTGGAACCAGTCTGTTCCATGTCCAGTTCTAACTGTTGCTTCTTGACTTGCATACAGATTTCTCAGGAGGCAGGTCAGGTGGTCTGATATTCCCATCTCTTTCAGAATGTTCCACAGTTTGTTGTGATCCACACAGTCAAAGGCATTGGCATAGTCAATAAAGCAAAATTAGATGTTTTTCTGGAACTGTCTATCATTTTTGATGATCCAACCAATGTTGGCAATTGGATCTCTGGTTCCTCTGCCTTTTCTAAAACCAGCTTGAACATCTGGAAGTTCGTGGTTCACGTACTGTTGAAGCCTGGATTGGAGAATTTTAAGCATTACTTTACTAGTGTGTGAGATGAGTGCAATTGTGCAGTAGCTTGAGCACTCTTTGGCATTGCCTTTCTTTGGGATTGGAATGAAAAGTGACCTTTTCCAGGCCTGTGGCCACTGCTGAGTTTTCCAAATTTGCGGGCATATTGACTGCAGTACTTTCACAGCATCATCTTTCAGGATTTGATATAGCTCAACTGGAATCCCATCACTTCCAGTACCTTTGTTCATAGTGTTACTTCCTACGAACTTGGAGGCCTTGAAGTCAAGGCCCACTTGACTTCACATTCCAGGATGTCTGGCTCTAGGTGAGAGATCACACTATCATAGTTATCTGGGTCATGAAGATCTTTTTTGTATAGTTCTTTTGTGTATTCTTGCCACCTCTTCTTAATATCTTCTGCTTCTGTTAGGTCCATATCATTTCTGTCCTTTATTGTGCCTATCTTTGCATGAAATGTTCCCTTGGTATTTCTAATTTTCTTGAAGAGATCTCTAGTCTTTCCCATTCTATTGTTTTCCTCTATTTCTTTGCATTGATCATTGAGGAAAGCTTTCTTATCTCTCTGCTAAAGGCTGTCTTAGGTCTCCCTGCTGTTCTTTGGAACTCTGCATTCAAATGGGTATATCTTTCCTTTTCTCCTTTGCCTTTTGCTTCTTTTCTCATGTACCATGGATGCTACATGCTTAATAACATGCAATTTATGTCAGCACCTTCTCAAACAGTAAAAGTCTATAGATAACAGCTTTGCACCCAGTTTGTGAATACAGTGTGGTTTGTGGTAGTCATTATCTCCCTAATTTACAGTAAATGATAGCCATAGAATCATACAACTGCCAAAGCAGACTGGATCAGATAATGAACTGATCCTGTCTAACAATATCCCTCTTGATCACCTGTCCCTCCTTGGCTACATAAGATAATAAAAGCATAAGACAATAATGCACATAAATTGTCTGTGAAGACCAATTTTGACACACATCCTGAAATCAGATTTCTTGAAAATCCATTGTGCATTTGCTTTGTTGCATTATGCCAGGAATCACTTTGAAGTTAAAGGAAATAAATTATGATACCTAATTATCCTTTTTGCTGGTTAGATTCTAATTACGACCTTAGCTCACTGAGGTAAATAGACATTACTTCTAAATCAACAATTTGAGATTGATTTTCACAGGGAAGCTGTAAGGATGCTCATCAGTCAATATATTTATAAAACTGAGTTGCCTACTAAGAGGTTAACTTTATTCTGTATTAGCATGTAGCGGAAGAATTAAACAATGCCTGATTTCAAAATAAATTTCACTTTAAATGGAGAAAGGCTGAAGAGAATAACCACTTTAGATAGCTTAAGGGAAAAAAAAAAAAATTGGGCTTCCCTGGTGGTTCAGATGATAAGAAATCACCTGCAATGCAGGAGACCTGGGTTTGATTCCTGGGTGGGGAAGAACCCCTGGAGAAGAGCATGGCAACTCACTCCAGTATTTTTGGCTGAAGAATTCCATGGACAGAGGAGCCTGGAGGGCTACCCACCATGGGCTTGCAAAGAGTCAGACACAATTGAGTCACTAACACTAAAGGTAAAATTAAAAATATAATACTTCACCTATATAGAAAAGCAGATTACATTGTAATTAACCTTTAAAAGGATGGGGAAAAGGGGATGAAAAATTATGCTTTGTTTTGAATTGCAGAATGTAATTTCTATTTTCTTAAAATTTCATTATCAATTTCCCACTTTTGTTACTGGAAAGTTTTATACCTTAAATTCAGTTAAATAACTTATATTCAGTTTTCAGAAACTCTTATCTGATGTTTAAAAAATTTTATGAGCTTTTTGATACATGTTATGCAAAATCTGAAAGCTGCATTTTTCCACCACTATAAAGCTGGGTTCACATTTGGAAAGATGCATTGGTTACTCTATCAAAATTGACACATCTTTATGATATGATTACTCACAGTCTGTCCAGATTCAAATAAACTGAATAAAATGATTTGACTTCAGTGTAGCGATTTTGCATTATAGAGCAGTTCATGTTTATGAAATACACACTTTGATTTACAACTGTTAAACTACTATGGGATTTTGGAAAATAAACTAAATAGATGTATCTTTTTAAACAGTTACATGAAAAATGACATTTCAAAAGAAAACTTACTACTTTTCCACATGAAAATGGAATATTCAGTCATCTAATGACTATATAATAAATATCAAGCTATTAACACTTAGATGACTATATAGTAAATATCAAGCTATTAAGCAACATTGACATTTTATGAAGTATCAAAATGATAGAATTTTATTTTACTTTTTATTCAGATTTTGGTTATCATTAGAAATAGTATTAAATTCAAATTCAGCTAAATATTTTTAAAAAACAGCATTTTTTATTTATTTTTAATTTTTTATATTGTGAAAGTATGATAACACATTTATAGGAGACTTGGAAAATACAAAAAAAAAGTTACATATAGTTCTACTATATATTTCAATTGTTTTTTTAAGTAAATAAATTAAGATTTTTAGTTGGAGTTTCAATATCAAGCTCTCAAAAATTAATAGAATGAATAGACAGAAAAGTAGAAGGATATAGTAGACCTAAAAAGCACTATGAATCAATTCAACATAATTAAGATTTATATAGTTTTCACACAAAAGCAGAATACAAATTCTATTCAAGTGTTCCCGTAGACTATAAACCAGGAGACACTGGAACATATCTAGGGACATAAAATAAGGTGTAAAAATTTCATGCTCTAAAGGTTTTGAAATCATACAGAATCTGTTCTCTTATCACTGTTGAATTATGTTAGAAATTAGTATCAAAAGGTATTTGAAAATAACCCACGTATTTTAAAGTGCAGTGTGACATTTACCAAGAGAGATCTTTACTTAGCCTTTGAAAGCCTCAGTAAAGTTAAAAGACTGAAAAAACACAGAGGGTGATGGAAGAGAAGAAAGCATTTAAGTGAGAAATTAAATTTATCAAATTTACCAAGAAATTTCTCAAAATGATAAATTAATATCAAAGATACTTTAAAAACCCCATATATTTGAAAATTATATGTCAAATTTTAAATGATGGGTATATCTAAGAAGCCATAACAAGGAAAATAAGAAAATATTTGTAGCAGAATAAAAATGAAAAAAGAATTTATCAGAATTTGTTGCATGGAGCTGAAGCTGTTCAATACAACTAAATACAATGTGGAATCTTGAATAAGGTTATGAAAACCATGGACTCTAGAATAAAATTTTGTGAAGTTTGAGCAAAATCTATGTGTTAGTTAATAATACTATATCACATATTAATTTCCTGAAAAAAAAAAGCAGCATTGTTTAAAGTGAAAAGCATAGTTCTCTCTTCTTGTTTGAACAGAGCAATGATTTTCATTGTGAGTTGATTTTGTCCCCAAGGGAATATGTGGTAATATCTGGAGACATTTTGGTGGTTGTCCATAGTAGAAATTTGAGAAACTCTGGAGTAGAGAAGCATTAAGGAACCTTAATATGGGAGAGTGCTTTAAAGATGAAATACGTTAAGCACTAAGAAGTTGGGGCCTAGGTCTATCCAGCTACTAATTGTCTTATACATTGTAGAACTTAGTAAATATTTGTTAACTTAATACATTATCAAACAACAGTGTTAGTTGCTCAGTTGTGTCTGACTCTTTGAGATCCCATGGACTGTAGCCCACAAGCTCCTCTGTCCATGGAATTCTTCAGGCAAGAGTATGTATTGGAGTGGGTAGCCATTCCCTTCTTCAGGGCATCTTCCTGGCCCAGGAATTGAACCTGGGTCTTTTGCATTGCAGGCAGATTCTTTACCATCTGAGCCACCAGGGAAGTTCCATTAATTATCTATACACTGTAGAAACTTGGTAAATATTTGTTGAGTAAATACATTAACAAACAGGTAAAATGCAATAATTGTTCCTGAACCCTCCTTTGTTTTTTCTGTATGTAAAAGGACACATGTAGTTATTCTTTTCTATACAAAAACTGGTTAATAATCATCACTGTAGGACAACATATCCTATTTAATGTATGGGAAACATATTTAGGATTATGTTTATGACATACTTCAGAATGCGTGTAAATGAAGAGTTGAAATTCGTTCTTGCTCTTTCTAGCATACAGGTCATATTAAGATGGATTTGGGAATACATACATGTAGCCATTTTATTATACTGTGAAATTACTGCTCATTCTTATGGAAAAATAAAATTTGTGAAAAGGGCCTTTTTGCAATTTTTAGTCATACATGATAGAATTTTTATATATCCCAGGCAGTAATATTACTTATAAATTTATACCATACACCACTTAAACTTTTTTTTTTTTATTAAGAGGAGTGATCAGAGTCAAAACCATATGCTGTGGCGTTTGCCCTATGGAACTTTCAAATATACTGCAAGAATAATTATTCCTACTTAATAGAGTTACAGAAGAGAATGTGGTGCTGGATGGTAAGACGTACGTAATCTAATGAAAACCCTCTGTAAACTCTCTAAGGGCGTGTGCCAAGAGTTTTGAGTTTTGTGGGTTTTCTCTTATTAAAAGACTAAATAGCAGTTGAAATCTCTAGGAGAATAAATGGATGTTAAGCATTCAAAAACTTTCCCTCTCAGAGGATTCCATCGTAAGTGAATAATAAAGAATACGGTCCTTTGGGAAATCAATGTCTTTATGAGAAAGAGAGGAAGAGAGAGAGGGAGAGAGAAAGACTTTTAATTTTTATTATAGTTTTCAAAAATATATCAGGTTGAACTTTTCTTTATTTGGAAAGTAAAACATGAATGTAGACCCTCATCATTTTCTTTTGATTAGCCTCCTTGGTGTCTTTTTGCTCAGCCTCTTTCCCATCCAGCACATTCTTCAGAGCTTTGCCTGTTTTATGTTTTCAAAAGCACAGATCTGTAGGTGCCTGTCCCCAGACTCAAGATACTTGACTGCCTTAACACGGTGGAAAAATTCTTTTAAAATCCACCCTTTACTCTTCTTTCCAACTCTGCTCCCAGCACTCATGCACTATGCATACATGCCTTTACCTGTCTCTATAAATGCTGTGATCTTTTGTATTTGTACTTTTGTGTCTTTGTTTTTCTTCTTTTCTAGCTGGGTAATGTCAAGGTATCTTTCAAATGGCAAATCTCTAAAAGTCTACCCTAAACTGTCTTTGACTTCTCTTCCCTGTGTTCCTGGAAGAATTTCTATATACCTACATTAAAGGATCTACCACATACTAAAATTATGTTTATTTATTTTCTCATTGGCTGCCATATCTGTGAAAGATGGCATATATATCATTAATCTCTGTATCCCTGCAGCCAATGCCTGGCATATAAATTTTTAAAAATTCAAAGGTGAACCACCTATGAGAATGGATGAAATTTAAAAACTAACCAAATCAAGTCAGTCAAGGCAAAGACGTGAAAGAATGGGAACTACTACTGATAGGAATGGAAAATAGTTTGGAGAATGGTTTGGCAGTTTCTTAAGTAATTAAACATATACTTCGATACAACCTGGCCATTCCATTCCTAGATGGTTCAGTTCAGTTCAGTTCAGTTCAGTTCAGTCGCTCAGTCATGTCCGACTCTTTGCGACCCCATGAATCGCAGCATGCCAGGCCTCCCTGTCCATCACCATCTCCCAGAGTTCATTCAGACTCACGTCCATCAAGTCCATGATGCCATCCAGCCATCTCATCCTCTGTCGTCCCCTTCTCCTCCTGCCCTCAATCTCTCCCAGCATCACAGTCTTTTCCAATGAGTCAGCTCTTCGCATGAGGTGGCCAAAGTATTGGAGTTTCAGCTTTAGCATCATTCCTTCCAAAGAAATCCCAGGATTGCTCTCCTTCAGAATGGACTGGTTGGATCTCCTTGCAGTCCGAGGGACTCTCAAGAGTCTTCTCCAACACCACAGTTCAAACGCGTCAATTCTTCGGCACTCAGCCTTCTTCACAGTCCAACTCTCACATCCATACATGACCACAGGAAAAACCATAGCCTTGACTAGGCGGACCTTAGTCGGCAAAGTAATGTCTCTGCTTTTGAATATGCTATCTAGGGTGGTCATAACTTTTCTTCCAAGGAGTAAGCATCTTTTAATTTCATGGCTGCAGTCACCATCTGCAGTGATTTTGGAGCCCCCAAAAATAAAGTCTGACACTGTTTCCACTATTTCCCCATCTATTTCCCATGAAGTGATGGGACCAGATGCCATGTTCTTCGTTTTCTGAATGTTGAGCTTTAAGCCAACTTTTTCACTCTCCTCTTTCACTTTCATCAAGAGGCTTTTTAGCTCCACTTCACTTTCTGCCATAAGGGTGGTCGATACAGAAACTTGCACATCGATGTTCACAGCAACTTTAATACCTCCCAAGGAGAAACAAGCCACATTTACATCAGCAGGTAAATTGATAAACTGGTATATACATACAATGGAATACTACTTACAGCAATATGAGTGAACTATGGAGAAATGCAATAATGTGAATAAATCTCAAAATAATCATGCAGCCAGATAAAAAAGTACATGCTTGAGTCAATATTAATTTGCTGTTAAAATGCAAATTCTCCTACAGTGACAGAAACTAGCCTTATGGTTGCATGGCTGGGGTTGGGGTGAGTACTGAAGAATTGAGGAAAGGGTCAGGAAGGAAGTGTTGAGGAAAACTCTGAGTGTGATGGATATATTCACTATCTTGATTTTGGTGATGGTTTCATGTTTGTAACCATATGTTAAAAACTTGTATTCTAAATATATGCTGTATGTTCGGAGTCAGTTATAACTCAATAATTTTTTTTTAAGTCAAAGAATAAGAAGGCAAAATCTTGATGAAAAGACATTTTGCAAGGACTTTACAAGGTAGATGCTGCTGGTTTTCTTAGGATCTATCTGGGTTGTGTTGCACTTAGTCGCTCAACCGTGTCCAACTCTTTGCGACCCCATAGACTGTATAGCCCACCAGGCTACTCTGTCCATGGGGATTCTCCAGGCAAGAATACTTGGATGGGTTGCCATGCACTCCTCCAGGGGATCTTCCAAACCCAGTGATCAAACCCAGGTCTCCCACGTTGCAGGCGATTCTTTACTGTTTGAGCCACCAAGGAAGTCCAAGAATACTGGAAAGGGCAGTTTATCCCTTCTCCAGGGGAGCTTCCTGACCCAGGAATCAAACCAGGGTCTCTGGCATTTTAGGTGGATTCTTTACCAGCTGAGCTACCAGATATATATACACACATACACACACATAATTTGACAATACATATTTCCTTTTTCCAAGAACAGACAGAAATATTGATTTGGGATAGTATATAAGCAAGCACTATTATTCTCCATTAAAAAATTTTAAATTCTTCTCTGTTAATAAAATATATGATTATTTAGTATCTATATTTACTGTGATGTCATAGTAGAAGAAAATAAACTGAGCATAAGTCTAATAATTCTGCTAAGATGATTGTGTGCCCTTCAGTACGTATCTTAATTCACTGGGCATCAGCACTTGATTTTGTAAAATAAGGCTGTTGGTGTAGTGTGAATGTATGTGTTGCCTGTGCTTAGTTGTTCAGGCCTGTCTGATTCTTTGAGACCCCATGGGCTCTAGCCGGCCAGGTTCCTTTGTCCATGGAATTTCTCAGGCAAAAATATTGGAGTGGGTTTCCGTGCCCTCCTGCAAGGGATCTTCCTGACTCAGGGTATCTTCCCTACCCAGGGATCCCAACCATAGTCTCCCGCATCTTGTGCATTGCAGGTAAATTCTTTACTGCTGAGCCGTCAGGGATTACAGTTCAACAAATATTGAGGTTACAAAAACAGTGTTTAAAAAAAATTTTTTTTTTTTTTTAGGTCCCACTGTTCAGCATGTGGGATCTTAGTTCTCCCGCTAGGGACCAAACTTGGCACCCCTCTGCAGTGGAAGCCTGAAGGTTTAACCACTGGATTGCCAGGGAAGCCCCAGAAAGGTTACTTTTCACAAAGACACTTAAGAAAGTGGTGGAAGTGTTAAAAGATAAACTGAGGGGCATTAACACGTTCAAGTTTATTTGAACATACACTGATAGAAATCCCACAGCATCAAACCGGAAGTGGCTAGGCCTGGGCGCGCACTCCTCTGGTCAGAGCCAGCAAAGGCTTTTGTGGAGTACTGCTGGCGGGAAATCTCAGGCAGCTTCCCCGGTGAAATCTAAACCAGACCGCAGCACAAGGAGGGCAAGGACAGCTAGAGCCAGTCACTGCAGACTGGTAAGTGGCTGGTTTAATAAGCGAGGGAAGTGACCTAAGAGGCTTGTCTTGGCGCTGCAAGCTGAGGGTGTGGATCTCCGCTTCCTTCCCACCTGCCCGCCAGTGTCTTACCATTTTGTACAGAGGTTCAGTCTATACCAGCCACATGGTCTCAGAACTCAGTGCTCTCTCAAGGCTGAGACTTTGAAAACGGCTCCAGCCACTGTCATGGTGAGCAGAAAATGCACTCCAAGGACAGCGGAGGGGTCCCAGCACTTGCATTGGTCTACCTCCCCCGTCAACTCTGAATCATATCCTCTAGATCAGGGATCACCAACCTCTGAAATCTAAAGCCTGATGATCTGAGGTGGAGCTGATGCTGTGGTAATGGAATTATAGTGCACAGTAACTGTAATGCTCTTTAATCATCCAGAAAACATCCCATCGCCCTCCCCCAATCCTCCCTTTAAAAATTATCTTCCAGGATACCTGTCCCTGGTGCCAAAAAGATTGGGAACCTGTGGCTCTAGATCACCTCCTACAAGTAAATGCAGGAGAAAAACAAGGAAATTATTTGATTGGCTGTAGCTTAAGTGGTTGTCTTATTTGGAAGGCCTGTGCTTGCTGCTGCTGCTAAGTCACTTCAGCCGTGTCAGACTCTGTGTGATCCCATAGACAGCAGCCCACCAGGCTTCACCATCCCTGGAATTCTCCAGGCAAGAACACTGGAGTGGCTCTCTCTCCCACACACTGGGGAGCTCTTCTCCTCGTGTCTCTAGATCGATATGCCCTCACGCCTTGAAGATGGATTTTCCTGCTATCTTCTAAATAAAATAGAGCTGTAACACTGTGCTGTAACACTGATTTCTCTAAGAGCTATGACATGGTCCATTCAAGACCTGAGAGCTATAACACGGTCTATCCAAGACCTGAGAGCTGTGACACGCTGAGGGGGCTTTAATATCCATCACTCCAAATCTTTGTTGTGACGAGACAAAGAATCAAGGAACATACACTCGCATGACATCTATGGTGCCGTGACTCAGATATAACCTGGCTGAAACAACCTCCGTGTGGAAGAGGCCAAGCACAGCCAGAGCCTAACTCAGCGAAGCTCCTGCGGTAGAGGCGGAAGAAAATCCAGCGCAAGGCAAGGCCCATCGTGCCGGAAACCGGAACAGTGGAAAGCCCACACGGCCCAGTCTCAGATCCCAGAAGACCTCCAGCTAAGGTAAGAGGTCCTCGCTCCTCTGGTTGGAGGGACATGCCTAATAGATTTTTAATCTTTGCTTTTTGGTATTTGTTGTCAATTTTGTACATTTAAAAACCCAATCTTTAGTGCCCAATTTTACCTGACAGCGAGATTACTGGCTTGACCACTCTCTCCTCCTTTGGACCCTCCTTTTTCTCCACCAGGTTGTCTCTGTCTCCTCCCTCTCCCTTCTCTTCTCTACCCAACTCTGTGAATCTCTGTGTGTTCCAGACGGTGGAGAACACTTAGGAAATTGGTTACTGGCTGTATCTGTCTCTCTCCTTTTCATTTCTCTCTTTTATCCTCCTGGCCACCTCTGTCTACTTCCTCCCTCTCCTCTTCCCTGTATAACTCCGTGAACATCTCTGAGCGGTCCAGACTGTGGAGTGCACATAAGGAAGTGATTACTGGCCAGCTGGCTCTCTCCTCTTTTGATCCCACCTCATCTCATTCCAGTCACCTCTAACTCCCTCCTCCTTCTTCTCTTCTCCATGTAACTCTGTGAACCTCTCTCAGTGTCCCTCAATGTGGAGAAACTTTTCATCTTTAACCTAGATGTTTTATCATCGGTGCTGTATAGATGGAGAAGTCTTGAGGCTACTGTAAAAATAAAACTGAAAACCAGGAGCAGGAGGCTTAAGTCCAAATCCTGAGAATATCAGAGAAAACTCCTGAATCCAGGCAACATTAATCGATAGGAGCTCATCAAATGCCACCATACCTA
Source organism: Capra hircus (assembly GCF_001704415.2). Taxonomy (NCBI): domain Eukaryota; kingdom Metazoa; phylum Chordata; class Mammalia; order Artiodactyla; family Bovidae; genus Capra; species Capra hircus. The sequence goes on from NC_030812.1 coordinate 14,915,851, forward strand.
CACTGAAACCAAGCACGACCCAAGGGCCAACAAGTTCCAGAGCAAGACATATCACGCAAATTCTCCAGCAACACAGGAACACACACCTGAGCTTCAATATACAGGCAGCTCAAAGTTACTCCAAAACCACTGACATCTCATAAGTCATTACTGGACACTTCAATGCACTCCAGAGAGAAGAAATCCAGCTTCACCCACCAGAACTCTGACACAAGCTTCCCTAACCAAGAAACCTTGACAAGCCACTGATACAACCCCACCCACAGTGAGGAAACTCCATAATAAAGAGAACTCCACAAATTCCCAGAATACAGAAAGGCCACCCCAAATGCAGCAATATAACCAAGATGAAGAGACAGAGGAATACCCAGCAGGTAAAGGAACAGGAGAAATGCCCACCAAATCAAACAAAAGAGGAAGAGATAGGGAATCTACCTGATAAAGAATTCCAAATAATGATAGTGAAAATGATCCAAAATCTTGAAAACCAAATGGAATCACAGATAAATAGCCTGGAGACAAGGATTGAGAAGATGCAAGAAAGGTTTAACAAGGACCTAGAAGAAATAAAAAAGAGTCAATATATAATGAATAATGCAATAAATGAGATCAGACACACTCTGGAGGCAACAAATAGTAGAATAATGGAGGCAGAAGACAGAATTGGTGAAATACAAGATAGAATGGTAGAAATAAATGAATCAGAGAGGAAAAAAGAAAAATGAATTAAAAGAAATGAGGACAATCTCAGAGACCTCCAGGACAATATGAAATGCTCCAACATTCGAATTATAGGAGTCCTAGAAGAAGAAGACAAAAAGAAAGACCATGAGAAAATACTTGAGGAGATAATAGTTGAAAACTTCCCTAGAATGGGGAAGAAAATAATCACTTAAGTCCAAGAAACCCAGAGAGTTCCAAACAAGATAAACCCAAGACGAAACACCCCAAGACATATATTAATCAAATTAACAAAGATCAAACACAAAGAACAAATTTTAAAAGCAGCAAGGGAAAGACAACAAATAACACACAAGGGGATTCCCATAAGGATACCTGCAGCTCTTTCAATAGAAACAATTCAGGCCAGGAGGGAATGGCAAGAAATACTTAACATGATGAAAGAAAATAACCTAGAGCCTAGATTACTGTACCCAGCAAGGATCTCATTCAAATACGAAGGAGAAATCAAAAGCTTTCCAGACAAGCAAAAGCTGAGAGAATTCAGCACCACCAAACCAGCTCTCCAACAAATGCTAAAGGATATTTTCTAGACAGGAAACACAAAAAGGGTGTATAAACCCAAACCCAAAACAATAAATAAATGGCAACGGGATCATACTTATCAATAATTACCTTAAACGTAAATGGGTTGAATGCCCTAACCAAAAGGCAAAGACTGGCTGAATGGATACAAAAACAAGACCCCTATATATGCTGCCTACAAGAGACCCACCTGAAAACAAGGGACACATACAGACTGAAAGTGAAGGGCTGGAAAAAGATATTCCATGCAAATAGAGACCAAAAGAAAGCAGGAATAGCAATACTCATATCTGATAAAATAGACTTTAAAACAAAGGCTGTGAAAAGATACAAAGAAGGCCACTACATAATGATCAAAGGATCAATCCAAGAAGAAGATATAACAATTATAAATATATATGCACCCAACATAGGAGCACCACAATATGTAAGACAAATGCTAACAAGTATGAAAGGGGAAATTAACAATAACACAATAACAGTGGGCGACTTTAATACCCCACTCACACCTATGGACAGATAAACTAAACAGAAAATTAACAAAGAAATGCAAACTTTAAATGATACAATAGACCAGTTAGACCTAATTGATATCTATAGGACATTTCACCGCAAAACAATGAATATCACCTTTTTGTCAAGTGCTCACGGAACATTCTCCAGGATAGATCACATCCTGGGCCATAAATCTAACCTTGATAAATTCAAAAAAGTTGAAATCATTCCAAGCATCTTTTCTGACCATAATGCATTGATTAGATCTCAATTACAGGAGAAAAACTATTAAAAATTCCAACATATGGAGGTTAAACAACACACTTCTGAATAACCAACAAATCACAGAAGAAATCAAAAAAGAAATCAAAATATGCACAGAAACAAATGAAAGTGAAAACACAACAACCAAAACCTGTGGGACACTATAAAAGCAGTGCTAAGAGGAAAGTTTATAGCAATAGAGGCATATCTCAAGAAACAAGAAAAAAGTCAAATAAATAACCTAACTCTACACCTAAAGCAACTAGAAAAGGAAGAAATGGAGAACCCCAGAGTTAGTAGACGGAAAGAAATCTTAAAAATTAGGGTAGAAATAAATGCAAAAGAAACAAAAGAGACCATAGCAAAAATCAGCAAAGCCAAAAGCTGGTTCTTTGAAAAGATAGATAAAACTGACTAACCATTAGCCAGACTCATCAAGAAGCAAAGAGAGAAAAATCAAATCAATAAAATTAGAAATGAAAATGGAGAGATCACAACAGACAACACAGAAATATAAAGGATCATAAGAGACTACTATCAGCAATTATATGCCAATAAAATGGACAACGTGGAAGAAATGGACATATTCTTAGAAAAATACAACTTTCCAAAACTGAACCAGGAAGAAATAGAAAATCTTAACAGACCCATCACAAGCATGGAAATTGAATATTCAGATATCTTCCAGCAAACAAAAGCCCAGGTCCAGACAGCTTCACAGCTGAATTCTACCAAAAATTTCAAGAAGAGCTAACACCTATCCTACTCAAACTCTTCCAGAAAATTGCAGAGGAAGGTCAACTTCCAAATGTATTCTATGAGGCCACCATCACCCTAATACCAAAACCTGACAAAGATGCCACAAAAAAAGAAAACTACAGGCCAATATCACTGATGAACATAGATGCAAAAGTCCTTAACAAAATTCTAGCAATCAGAATTCAACAACACATTAAAAAGATCATACACCACGACCAAGTGGGCTTTATTCCAGGGATGCAAGGATTCTTCAATATCCACAAATCAATCAATGTAATTCACTACATTAACAAATTGAAAAATTAAAGCCATATGATTATCTCAATAGATGCAGAGGAGGCCTCTGACAAAATTCAACATCCATTTATGATAAAAACTCTCCAGAGAGCAGGAATAGAAGGAACATACCTCAACATAATAAAAGCTATATATGACAAACCACAGCAAACATTATCCTCAATGGTGAAAAATTGAAAGCATCTCCCCTAAAGTCAGGAACAAGCCAAGGGTGCCCACTTTCACTGCTACTCCTCAACATAGTTCTGGAAGTTTTAGCTATAGCAATCAGAGCAGAAAAAGAAATAAAAGGAATGCAAATTGGAAAAGAAGAAGTAAAACTCTCACTGTTTGCAGATGACATGATCCTCTACATAGAAAACCCTAAAGACTCCATCAGAAAATTACTAGAGCTAATCAATGAATATAGTAAAGTTGCAGGATAAAATCAACACACAGTAATCCCTTGCTTTCCTATACACTAATAATGAAAAAGTAAAAAAAAGAAATTAAGGAAACAATTCCATTCAGCATTGCAACGAAAAAAATAAAATACTTGGGAATATATCTACCTAAAGAAACTAAAGACCTATATATAGGAAACTATAAAACACTGGTGAAAGAAATCAAAGAGGACACTAATAGATGGAGAAATATACCATGTTCATGGATCAGAAGAATCAATATAGTGAAAATGAATATAATACCCAAAGCAATCTACAGATTCAATGCAATCCCTATCAAGCTACTAGTGGTATTTTTCACAGAGCTAGAACAAATAATTTAACAATTTGTATGGAAATACAAAAAACCTCGAATAGCCAAAGCAATCTTGAGAAAGAAGAATAGAACTGGAGGAATCAACCTGCCTGACTTCAGGCTCTACTACAAAGCCACAGTCATCAAGACAGTATGGTACTGGCACAGAGACAGAAATATAGATCAATGGAACAAAATAGAAAGCCCAGAGATAAATCCACACACCTATGGACACCTTATCTTCAACAAAGGAGGCAAGAATATACAATGGAGAAAAGACAATCTCTTTAACAAGTGGTGCTGGGAAAACTGGTCAACCACTTGTAAAAGAATGAAACTAGATCACTTTCTAACACCATGCACAAAAATAAACTCAAAATGGATTAAAGATCTAAATGTAAGACCAGAAACTATAGAACTCTTAGAGGAGAACGTAGGCAAAACACTCTCCGACATAAATCACAGCAGGATCTTCTATGATCCACCTCCCAGAATACTGGAAATAAAAGCAAAAATAAACTAATGGGATCTAATTAAAATTAAAAGCTTCTGCACACCAAAGGAAACTATAAGCAAGATGAAAAGACAGCCTTCTTAATGGGAGAAAATAATAGCAAATGAAGCAAATGACAAACAACTAATCTCAAAAATATACAAGCAACTCCTACAGCTCAATTCCAGAAAAATAGACGACCCAATCAAAAAATGGGCCAAAGAACGAAATAGACATTTCTCCAAAGAGGACATACGGATGGCTAACAAACACATGAAAAGATGCTCAACATCACTCATTATCAGAGAAATGCAAATCAAAACCACAATGAGGTACCACTTCACACCAGTCAGAATGGCTGCAATCCAAAAGTCTACAAGCAATAAATGCTAGAGAGGGTGTGGAGAAAAGGGAACCCTCCTACACTGTTGGTGGGAATGCAAACTAGTACAGCCACTATGGAGAACAGTGTGGAGATTCCTTAAAAAATTGCAAATAGAACTGCCTTATGACCCAGCAATCCCACTGCTAGGCATACACACCAAGGAAACCAGAATTGAAAGAGACACATGTACCCCAATGTTCATCACAGCACTGTTTATAATAGCTAGGTCATGGAAACAACCTAGATGTCCATCAGCAGAAGAATGGATAAGAAAGCTGTGGTACATATACACAATGGAGTATTACTCAGCCATTAAAAAGAATACATTTGAATCAGTTCTAATGAGATGGATGAAACTGGAGCCTATTATACAGAGTGAAGTAAGCCAGAAAGAAAAACACCAATACAGTATACTAACACATATATATGGAATTTAGACAGATGGTAATGATAACCCTATATGCGAGACAGCAAAAGAGACACAGATGTATAGAACGGACTTTTGAACTCTGTGGGAGAGGGAGAGGGTGGGATGATTTGGGACAATGGCATTGAAACATGTATATTATCATGTAAAAAATGAATCACCAGTCTATGTTGGATACAGGATATAGGATGCTTGGGGCTGGTGCACGGGAATGATCCAGAGAGATGATATGGGGTGGGAGGTGGGAGGGGGGTTCAGGATTGGGAACTTATGTATACCTGTGGTGGATTCATGTCAATGTATGGCAAAACCAATACAGTGTTGTAAAGCAAAATAAAGTAAAAATAAAAATTAAAACAACAAAAAAGGAACACTGGAGTGGGTTGCCATTTCCTTCTCCAATTCATGAAAGTGAAAAGTGAAAATGAAGTTGCTCATTCCTGTCCCACTCTTGGCGACCCCATGGACTGCAGCCTACCAGGCTCCTCCATCCATGTGATTTTCCAGGCAAGAGTACTGGCGGTGGCCGGCGCACTAAGCATGGCCAAGAGCTACCGCACGTCTGAAGTCAGGGGCAGCGGCCTAGAGTGCCAGGCTGTGACGGCACAGGAATGGTCGAGAGGAGCCACCCGGCATCTGAAGCCAGGGGCGGCGCCTGAGGCCAAGGGTGGCAGCAGGAAGGAGCAACCCCATGTCCAAGGCTAGGGGCGACAGCCGGGAGGAGCAACCCCAGGTCCAAGGAGTGGTGGCTATGCGGGCACAGGAGGGCCTAGAGGAGCCATCCCATGTTGAAGGTCAGGAAGGGGCGCGGGAGGAGATACCCCTCATCCAAGGTAAGGAGCAGCGGCTGTGCTTTGCTGGGTCAGCCGTGAAGAGATACCCACGCCCAAGGTAAGAGAAACCCAAGTAAGATGGTAGGTGTTGCAAGAGGGCATTAGAGGGCAGACACACTGAAACCATACTCACAGAAATCTAGTCAATCTAATCACACTAGGACCACAGCCTTGTCTAACTCAATGAAACTAAGCCATGCCCGTGGGGCAACTCAAGACGGGCGGGTCATGGTGGAGAGGTCTGACAGAATGTGGTCCACTAGAGAAGGGAATGGCAAACCACCTCAGTATTCTTGCCTTGAGAACCCCATGAACAGTATGAAAAGGCAAAATGATAGGATACTGAAAGAGGAACTCCCCAGGTCAGTAGGTGTCCAATATGCTACTGGAGATCAGTGGAGAAATAACTCCAGAAAGAATGATGGGATGGAGCCAAAGCAGAAACGATACCAAGCTGTGGATGTGATTGGAGATAGAAGCAAGGTCCAATGCTGTAAAGAGCAATATTGCATAGGAACCTGGAGTGTCAGGTCCATGAATCAAGGCAAATTGGAAGTGGTCAAACAGGACATGGCAAGAATTAACATTGACGTTCTAGGAATCAGTGAACTAAAATGGACTGGAATGGGTGAATTTAACTCAGATGACCATTATATCTACTACTGTGGGAAGGAATCCCTCAGAAGAAATGGAGTAGCCATCATGGTCAACAGAAGAGTCCGAAATGCAGTACTTGGATGCAATCTCAAAAACGATGGAATGATCTCTGTTGGTTTCCAAGGGAAATCATTCAATATCACAGTAATCCAAGTCTATGCCCCAACCAGTATGCTGAAGAAGCTAAAGTTGAACGGTTCTATGAAGACTACAAGACCTTTCAGAACTAACACCCCAAAAAGATGTCTTTTCCACTATAGGGGACTGGAATGCAAAAGAAGGAAGTCAAGAAACACCTGGAGTAACAAGCAAATTTGGCCTTGGAATGCGGAATGAAGCAGGGCAAAGACTAATAGAGTTTTGCCAAGAAAATGCACTGGTCATAGCAAACACCCTCTTCCAAAAACACAAGAGAAGACTCTACACATGGACATCACCAGATGGTCAACACCAAAATCAGATTGATTATATTCTTTGCAGCTAAAGATGGAGAAGCTCTATACAGGTAACAAAAAAAAGACCAGGAGCTGACTGTGGCTCAGATCATGAACTCCTTATTACCAAATTTAGACTGAAATTGAAGAAAACAGGGAAAACTGCTAGACCATTCAGGTATGACCTCAATCAAATCCCTTATGATTATAGAGTGGAAGTCAGAAATAGGTTTAAGGCCTAGATCGGATAGATAGACTGCCTGATGAACTATAGAATGAGGTTTGTGACATTGTACAGGAGACAGGGATCAAGGCCATCCCCATGGAAAAGAAATGCAAAAAAGCAAAGTGGCTGTCTGGGCAGGCCTTACAAATATCTGTGAAAAGAAAAGTGAAATGCAAAGGAGAAAAGGAAAGATATAAGCATCTGAATGCAGAGTTCCAAAGAATAGCAAGAAGAGATAAAAAAGCCTTCTTCAGCGACCAATGCAAAGAAATAGAGGAAAAGAACAGAATGGGAAAGACTAGAGATCTCTTCAAGAAAATTAGAGATACCAAGGGAACATTTCATGCAAAGATGGGCTCGATAAAAGACAGAAATGGTGTGGACCTAACAGAAGCAGAAGATATTAAGAAGAGATGGCAAAAATACACAGAAGAACTGTACGAAAAGGATCTTCACGACCCGGATAATCACGATGGTGTGATCACTCATCTAGAGCCAGACATCCTGGAATGTGAAGTCAAGTGGGCCTATAGAAAGCATCACAACGAACAAAGCTAATGGAGGTGATGGAATTCCAGTTGAGCTATTTCAAATCCTGGAAGATGATGCTGTGAAAGTGCTGCACTCAATATGCCAGCAAATTTGGAAAACTCAGCAGTGGCCACAGGACTGGAAAAGGTCAGTTTTCATTCCAATCCCAAAGAAAGGCAATGCCAAAGAATGCTCAAACTACTGCACAATTGCACTCATCTCACATGCTAGTAAAGTAATGCTCAAAAATCTCTAAGCCAGGCTTCAGCAATATGTGAACCGTGAACTTCCAGATGTTCAAGCTGTATTTAAAAAAGGCAGAGGAACCAGAGATCAAATTGCCAACATCTGCTGGATCATGGAAAAAGCAAGAGAGTTCCAGAAAAACATCTATTTCTGCTTTATTGACTATGCCAAAGCCTTTGACTGTGTGGATCACAAGAAACTGTGGAAAATTCTGAAAGAGATGGGAATACCAGACCACCTAATCTGCCTCTTGAGAAATCTGCATGCAGGTCAGGAAGCAACAGTTAGAACTGGACATGGAACAACAGACTGGTTCCAAATAGGAAAAGGAGTGGGTCATGGCTGTATATTGTCACCCTGCTTATTTAACTTATATGCAGAGTACATCATGAGAAACGCTGGACTGGAAGAAGCACAAGCTGGAATCAAGATTGCTGGGAGAAATATCAATAACCTCAGATAGGCAGACGACACCACCCTTATGGCAGAAAGTGAAGAGGAACTCAAAAGCCTCTTGATGGAAGTGAAAGAGGAGAGTGAAAAAGTTGGCTTAAAGCTCAACATTCAGAAAACGAAGATCATGACATCCAGTCCCATCACTCCATGGGAAACAGATGGGGAAACAGTGGAAACAGTGTCAGACTTTGTTTTCTTGGGCTCCAAAATCACTGCAGATGGTGACTGCAGCCATGAAATTAAAAGACGCTTACTCCTTGGAAGAAAAGTTATGACCTACCTTGTTAGCATATTCAGAAGCAGAGGCATTATTGCCGACTAAGGTCCATCTAGTCAAGGCTATGGTTTTTCCAGTGGTCATGTATGGATGTGAGAGTTGGACTGTGAAGAAGGCTGAGCGCTGAAGAATTGATGCTTTTGAACTGTGGTGTTGGAGAAGACTCTTGAGAGTCCCTTGGACTGCAAGGAGATCCAACCTGTCCATTCTGAAGGAGATCAACCCTGAGATTTCTTTGGGAGGAATGATGCTAAAGCTGAAACTCCAGTACTTTGGCCACCTCATGTGAAGAGTTGACTCATTGGAAAAGACTGTGATGTTGGGAGGGATTGGGGGCAGGAGAAGAAGGGCACAACCAAGGATGAGATGGCTGGATTGCATCACTGACTCGATGGACGTGAGTCTGAGTGAACTCCAGGAGATGGTGATGGACAGGTAGGCCTGGCGTGCTGTGATTCATGGGGTCGCAAAGAGTCGGACACGACTGAGCGACTGAACTGAACTGAACTGAGTACTGGAGTGGGGTGCCATTGCCTTCTCCGCTTTGTGCTTGAGTTATTCTTAAATTTTGTCCTCTCCAGGGCGGTTGCCTTCAGAGGAGTTGGCTCTGGCTTAGGTTTCAGTTTGCTCCTGAAGGCAGGAAAGCTTCAGACTCAGTCTGATGGCCTCTTTGTTTAATTACTTAAACAGTAGATGAAATTCAGGGTCTCTCAAGAAGTTTAAACTCTGGAAGGGAGGTGAAGGCGTGCATAAATCATTTTAAAGGCAAGCTAGGTGCAAGTAGGACATACTATATGCAGTATAGGAGCCAAATACTCTGAGAGGACAGGGAGATCCCTGCTGACTGGAGAATGGGAAGCTTGAGAAGAACATCTCATGGGATTCAGCCCTTGAGGGGTGGGTTGGCTTCCAGTAAGGTGGGGCCTGCTGTTGTGGCAATACATAGTCTAAAGATAAAGGGACCAAAGTGAAAGTGAAAGTGAAGTTGCTCATTTCCTGTCCACTCTTTGCAACCCCATGGACTGTAGCCCATCAGGCTCCTCCCTCCATGGGATTCTCCAAGCAAGAGTATTGGAGTGGGTTGCCATTTCCTTCTGCAGGAGATCTTCCTGACCCAGGGATCGAACCCAGGTCTCCTGCATTCCAGGCAGATGTTTTACCCTCTGAGTCATGCCTGTAGTACCTGAGAAGGACCAAACAGATGGGGAAAAGATAATCTAAACAGAGGTGACCTGGCAACAGTACACAGAGTGGGTTTGATGGCACTGGAGCAAACTACTGAAAATAAGGGAGGGTTTGGAAAAATTCAGTGTAAATCCCAGACGGTCTTGAATGCCATCATTAAGAAGTTTGGATTTGTGTTATAGAATCACATTTCAGAAAGCAACTTTATGAAACTCTGCACTTAACGACGGAGTAAATATGAAAAATCTTTTTCGGAAGTTAATTTTACTCTACCTAGCCTGGAGAACACTGAGACTGAAGGCAAAGTCAAGGACGCGATTGGATTATCTGGTTGACAGGGAAAGCAACTAAACACAGTTTTACACATGTTGAATTTAAGGTGCTAGTGAAACAATCAAATACAAATGGCCATTGGTCAATCGATGCTAATGGGAATTTGCTGTATGGCTCAGGAAACTCAAACAGGGGCTCTGTATCAACCTAGAGGGGTGGGATGGGGAGGCAGATGGGAGGGAGATTCAAAAGGAAGGGGATATATGTATACCTATGGCTGATTCCTGTTGAGGTTTGACAGAAAAGAGCAAAATTCTGTAAAGCAAATATCCTTCAATAAAAATTAAATTAATTAAAAAAATGTTTAGAATAAGCTTAAGGTCAGAGAGGTTACAATGAATGAAACATGTTTTATTTATTGATGGCTTATGGTATACAATACATTGTTGGAAGGAAAAAAAAGAAAAAACAGGCTCCACAATTTTATATACCCTTTCAGTTCAGTTCAGTTGCTCAGTCGTGTTGCTTCCTGACCTGCATATAGGTTCCTCAAGAGGCAGGTCAGGTGGTCTGGTATTCCCATCTCTTCCAGAATTTTCCACAGTTTATGGTGATCCACACAGTCAAAGGCTTTGGCATAGTCAATAAAGCAGAAATAGATGTTTTTCTGTAACTCTCTTGCTTTTTCCATGATCCAGCAGATGTTGGCAATTTGATCTCTGGTTCCTCTGCCTTTTCTAAAACCAGCTTGAACATCTGGAAGTTCACGGTTCATGTATTGCTGAAGGCTGCCTTGGAGAATTTTGAGCATTACTTTATTAGAGTTTGAGATGTGTGCAATTTTGTGATAGTTTGAGCATTCTTTGGCATTGCCTTTCTCTGGGATTGGAATGAAAACTGACCTTTTCCACGCCTGTGGCTACTGCTGAGTTTTCCAAATTTGCTGGCATATTGATTGCAGCACTTTCACAGCATCATCTTTCAGGATTTGAAATAGCTCAACTGGAATTCCACCACCTTCACTAGCTTTGTTCATAGTGATGCTTTCTAAGGCCTCCTTAACTTCACATTCCAGGATGTCTGTCTCTAGGTGAGTGATCACACCATCGTGATTATCTGGGTCATGAAGATCTTTTTTGTACAGTTCTGTGTATTCTTGCCACCTCTTCTTAATATCTTCTGCTTCTGTTAGGTCCATCCCATTTCTGTCCTTTATACCCTTTAGCTTATGTAAATTCTCACAATATCTCACTGAGACACCTTTTGGTCTGCTTGACTAATTTTTTTTTTCCCTTGACTGATTGTAATTCACATCCCTGACCTCTAAACATGAGAAAGAATGCTCCAAGGCTCAAACTTTGACCCTCTTTTCTCTTGTAATTACACTTGTTCCCTAAGTGATCTTGCATCCACTCTTGTCTTGAAGCACAATCTTCATTAAGTTAAGTGCACAGGCTATACATTCTCTGAAGTTTGTACGCCTAATAGATATCTTGAAGTTAATATAGCCAAAGGTGAAGTCTTGATTTCACTTTTCTCACTCCCATTTCCTTCTGCTCTTTCATATCCATCCAGTTACTGAGGCAAACAAAACAGGAGCCACCCTGATTTTCCTCTTACACTTCACAGCCAATCCATAATAAATCCAGTAAGCTCTACCTTAAAAATATATCCAGAATTCATCTATTTGTCATTACCTTTACTTTATACCTTTACTGGTATAAAGAGACATCATAAAAAAAAAAAGAAACATCATGCCTCACTATATTAATACAATTATTATTAATATATATTAATATGATATATTAATACAATTACCTCCTAAATGGCCTTTTTCCACTTTTGCCCCCTTTTAGCCTATCATTCCATATAATTGTCAGAGTTGTTCCTTTAAAGCATATGTCATATTACGCCACTCCTTTGCTAATAATCCTCAAAATTAAAAAAAGCCAAAATCCTTACCAAGATGCCTAGTGAGCCTTACAACTCCCTATAACTTCTCTACCCCTCGTTCTACCCAGGGGTTCATTTCATGCTATTCCTGGAACTCATGAGCAGAATTTACCCTCAAGAAATTTATACTTGCTATTTATTTTGCCCTGAATTTACACTTCTGTGTCACCCTTGTTTACTTCCAGGTCTGTGCTTAACTGTTCACTTGATCAAAGTGATCATGCTTAACCATCCAATATAAAAACAAAACAAACAGAAAGCCTCTCATTTTCATCACTGACACATAGTAGGTGCTCAAATATCTTTTAATGAATATTCAATATTTCAAAGAATCATAAAGACTCATCTGTATGTTGAAAATGAATACCTTGCAGCTTAAATAAATTTCTCAAAGGGTTTTAGGGCTGGAATTTGAATCAAATTCTTTTTGACTCCAAACCCTCAGTTATTTTGTGGGTATTTAAAATATTATAAATATTTGAATACATGAAAATCTCCTTTAAAGAGAGATATTTGAAAGTGTAGGAGGAGATGGAATTGTTTAGTGATAGAATATATAGATGGACTGAGGAGAGACACTAGGGTAGAAATTCTTATTGTTTTTCAGGCCATGGATTCCTCTGAAAATCTAATGATACTCTTTGGCCCTTGTTCCCTAAACCACATGTAAGCATTTACCACAGTCTTGCATAATATTGTATGTAATTTATAACCTCTATCTTATTCTGCAGTTGAAAGGGACAGAATATGGTAAGAGAGGGTGGTTTTGGAGATAGTGTGTGCAGACTGGTCTTTTGGGAATTTTGAGAGTAAATGTAAAGAGAGGGAAGGTGGGGCTTCCAGATGTAAAGGGTATAACTCTGACTTCTCTGTTTATGCCAAAGTCATTCAAACAACATGATCTCATAGAGTCAAGACAGAAGGGACAAAAGAGATCATTTAACACCATCATTTTGCATGTGAGGGAGGCAGGGCAGATGGACCAGTTGATTGCCTGTGTACAGCCAACTGGCTCATAGCAGATCAGGGACTAGATTTCAGGTATCATGACTAAGGCCAAAGCTCCTTCTGCTATACCATGCTGCCTCCTCAGAAGTGGGTTGTCCTGTGCTTCTGATCCCTTCTCAAGGTGCTTCAGCATAAAGGATATTGGTGTTTTTCAGTATCAAAATGTATATTGAGTACTGAGGATGGACAAAGATTTGCGCTGGAATTATTCTTTTCTATAGATGAAACATGTCAACAAGTTGTTTTGTAACTAACTCAACCTTTGAGCAATTTAGTGGGTGGTTATAACCGATGAAAGAATATCTGATGGTTAATGGCAACTTTCAAAATCTAGACAAGGCTTAAAATACAAATGTAAGAATTTCATTATCCAACCTGCTGTAATATGCAATTTGATTTTCATTGTGGAGACAGCCGAAAGAGTGAAGATTGTGACATTGTTTTCAGTCACACAATTACGAGCAAGGTTGCACATTCCAGAACTCTGTAGAAACAGTAAAAGATGTCCTTCACTTGGAGAAGTTTAAATAATATTTAAAATCTTCAAGATCTGATAGTAATGCTGAAGAGTAATTCAGGAAATAGCTCATGTATTTATCTATTTTACTCTTCACTATGCATTTATCCATGGATTTGAAAAGAAAGGGTTTTGCCAATAAAGTAAAAATCCTCCTGCATTATTTACGAGCTCTCTCAGAGTGACTGACAAGACTACCCAGAGTGCTAAGTTTCCTCTCTGCTCTAGCTTATCAGTGAACGAGTGAAATTTAACACGAATGGTGTCAGCTTTATATTTAGAGTGTAACTGTATAAACAGAAGCCACTGCGAGAATCTTGTTTTAGAGTTTTCACCTTATTTAAATTCTTAATTTGTCCCTTCAGTTTTGAAAAGGCTATTGCAGAGTGTGGTCCTGCTTCCAATTAATGAGCTTCAGAAAAGGATTAGGTTTGCCTCACTCAGCTTTCCAAAATAGGCTAACCTTGAGTCACACGAATCTGAAAAAAGGTAAGAAGAGGTAAATAGTCTGTCTAATTCAAATTAACTTCGACAGGGATGACAGTCTTAGGCTGTTTATTTTATTATAACCTGAGCTAAGAGTCCCAAAGTTTTACGGTTGATAAAAGACATGTTTTTTGAAAGTTAAAAAAATGTTTGTTTTCTTCCATGTTTCACTTATCTAATATTTTGTTTCTAGTCATTCAATAAATAGTAGCAGTAACTGATAGCTTGTATCAGTGTCATGAAGTCCAAAATGTTTGGGTGATTTTGTTATTTGAAGTTAAATCATGAGGAGCTTGTGATAAAAAAGCTCCTATTAAATACCTTAAGCATATTGTGAAATTATAAAGCGAACATAACTGTGTATATATTTGTAAGGTCACTTTAAGGACATTTATTCCCCTATAATGACTTTTTGTGATTTCATAGAAATCATGATTTCATTTGAAATCTAGCTTCCTTTTTCATGAAAGTAAGTATCTATCTTCCCCTCAAATCTGTCTCCACACTCATATCTGAGAGTAGAGACTACGTGTGAGTGAATGTAAGATGATATCAGTTTCTTTGTCCATCTTTGGCAATATTTTTGAATGTATTTCTGCCAGAGTCTGATTTCTTTATTCCTGGATTGTTTGACTTTGAAAATATTCTGATTATATCGACAAGCACACATATATTCTGGTCCCTTCCAAAAGTAAAATTAAACTTATACTTTATTTACATAAGAGGGATATAATAATCTGTTGTCATTTAATTACTAAAGATGATTGTTTTAGGAGCAGAGATATTTTTTAGGAGCAGAGAAAGTAACAAGAAAATTCATTGATAAACGTCAAATTATTCGTGTTGTTAAAAATATAGATTTTAGAAGTCCAATGCACTATCCATTGTGCCATGGAGCCACCTAAAAACATAGATTTTTAAAGTTTTGTTTCACATAAATTACTCAGCCTAGGTTAAAGCAATCAACACAGCTGTAAATTAAGATATGTTTGAATTAAAACAATTAGATTTGATTTTCTTGTGTCTTGCATCTCACAGCAGGTATTCAAGCACAGCCAAAACTTGGATGTGCTGACACCTGTAATCAACACAAAAGATCTCTTTTAAACTAACAAATCATCCCTCCCAGTGGAAGTATAAACAAAGCCCTAATTGCAGATTTTACTAACTATTCTCCCCCGCTGTGAGGAATAGTTAGTGTCTAGTGTTTAAACTGTAACCTCAACTATGATTTATAATTGGTGGAAGATAAGGGCTAATTCTCTAGATTCAGTCAATGTTACTATGTGTTCTTAAACTGAGTCTGTACCAATCAATGATTTCCTAATTACCAGCTAGTATCAAGTATATTGAAATGACTTTTTAATTGCAAGGAGAAAAATAACAAAACATATAGTGGTGATAAAGTGCTAGACTGTCAAACATTTCCGTTTTTTTTTTTTAATTCATTGAATCTTCACAGAATACATTTGTGGTAGATACTAATATTATTCCCACTTTACAGATGAGGAAATTGTGGCTTTATAGGAGCTTCTCCTAAGCATCACAACTATGAAGCAGTGGAGGTGAGACTTGAATCCAGGCTAAAGCTATCTGTTTGGGGTCTGTGGCTTGCCTTTTCCACTAAAAATAAAGATACAAATAAAAATTTAACTACTGTTCCATTTTAGATAAATAAATCAAATATTTCTGCTAAAAAGATCTTTCATGCAAGCTTCCTTGGTCTTATGTGTCATCCAGGAGAGGGATTCATGATTCTAAGAACCATAGTTTGCAAGTTAAGGCACAGCTTTGTTTAAAATAATTTATTGAGAGAAATAAATGAAATCTAAGTACACAATGAATGAAAACCCCTATCTGTTTCTCAGTGTGGCTATTAACATGCTTTACAGCTAGAATCTCCTGTTCCCTAAAGTTTTCTTAGACCACAAATTAAAAACTTTTGAAAGTATCATTAACTCCTTCAGGTATTATATTAGTGTAATCAGCTTAAATAGTGCTGCAATTTTAGTCAAAGCCTCAGTTCAGTTCAGTTCAGTTGCTCAGTCGTGTCCGACTTTTTGCAACCCCTTGGACTGCAGCACACCAGGCTTTCCCGTCCATCACCAACTCCCAGAGCTTGTTCAAACTCATGTACATCGAGTCGGTGATGCCACCCAACCAAACCATCTCATCCTCTGTCATCCCCTTCTCCTCCTGCCTTCAATCTTTCCCATCATCAGGGTCTTTTCCAGTGAGTCAGTTCTTTGCATCAGGTAGCCAAAGAACTGGAGCTTCAGCTTCAGCATCAGTCCTTCCAATGAACATTCAGGACTGATTTCCTTTAGGATGGACTGGTTGGATCTCCCTGCAGCCCAAGGGACTCTCAAGAGTCTTCTCCAACACCACAGTTCAAAAGCTCAGTTCTCCTCACTCAGCTTTATTTATGGTTCAATTCTCATATCCATATATGACTACTGGAAAAACCATAGCTTTGACTAGACGGACCTTTGTTGGCAAAGTAATGTCTCTGCTTTTTAATATGCTGTCTAGGTTGGTCATAACTTTTCTTCTAAGGAGCAAGTGTCTTAATTTCATGGCTACAGGCACCATCTGCACTGATTTTGGAGCCCAAGAAAATAAAGTCTCTTGGAGTTTCCATTGTTTCCCCATCTATTTGTCATGAAGTGATGGGACTGGATGCCATGATCTTTATTTTTTGAATGTTGAGTTTTAAGCCAGCTTTTTCACTCTCTTCTTTCACTTTCATCAAGAGGCTCTTGAGTTCCTCTTTGCTTTCTGCCTTAAGGGTGGTGTCATCTGCTTTTTCATTTGTTTAAAGCCTTGATGTTCTCATGTGGCTGGTCAACCACATAAACTAGCATCAGTGGGGACTTGTTAGAGATGCAGAATCTCAGGCAGCAAATCCCAGATTTACTGAATCATAATATGCTCTTTAACAGGATAACTCAGGTGATTTTTATGCAAATACTGTTTAAAAACAAGGAATTTTAATCACTCCGTTTAAAGAGGAAAAAAGCTGAGGTTTCAAATCCCATAAAGTAAGTTCTAAAGAATTTGGATGTATTTCTATCTCTCTTCTCTTTATACAAAAGAAAAAGTAAATAAATATTAGCAGAAAATAAATATGACATCATAGGCAGTTGGTTTAACCAATGATATTCTCATTTTATTTTATTTTAATTTTAGTACTTGTTTTTCTTCAGAAATGTGAAGTTAGAGTAGGCTAGTTAGGCTTGAGGTGTCAGCTATGTACAATTGTGGTTTTAACTTCTCTGTGGTCCTTTTCCTTCCTTAAAACCCACTCCTTTCCAATTAAGTCTTTGTGGTTCATTGGGACTAACCCCACATCTCCAGCTCTAAGTGTAGGTTCCACACCCAGGCTCTGCCAATAAGCATCTATAATGATTGGTCCAGGGATGACACATAATCCCATATTGACCAATGAGATCTTTTCCCAGGGCTCTCCAGTTCCGCCCCCCTCCACCCTCCGCCACACACACACACGCTGTAGGGGAGAGGTCATCTCTATTTGTTGAGATGAGCCCTAAGGGCCAAGGGAAACCGGGGTTTGCATCCACCATCTTTGCCATTCTGAGGGCAGTGAACCGCGCCTGAGAATGAAACTGGCAGAGAAGAAAGTAGACAGGAGGCAGAGAGATGCTTGCTTACATTGTCAGATACCTGGATCCAGTCACAGCTTTGGACTCCTCTCATGAACTCTTCAGGTATATGTGAGTCAATTTCATTTTTAAAGAACTGAGATATAATTGACCTAACAATATATTACTTTGAGGTTGTCTTGCTGTATCTCATGGTGCACACTGTTTGTAGAACCCATGGTAGGCCGGGCGCAGGCAGAGAAGCTGGAAAAAGATAGGAGGAGCCGTAGAAACTGCAAACATGTTTATTCTGTCCTGCTGGCACAGCAGCTGTAGCAGCGGACAGGCTGTAAGCTCGCCTCTTGCAGTGGACCCAGCGGACATAGCCATAACTCAGCCTAATAGCCACAAGGGCCTTTTCAGGGGGAGCTTCTATATGTTTACAGGACAAAAGTAGCCCGTGTCCAAGTGAGTACTTCGAGACGCACCTGTGGAGTGCTATAAGTGAGCTGAGCTGTTACATAATCATTATTTACAAAACGTGAGGGGAGAGCCTGACCACTGCCATCTTGACTAATCTGCTCTTCCCCTACAGAGGTATACAACGTAATGATTTGATATTTGTGTATGTTACAAAATTATCACCACAGTTAAGTCTAGTAAACATTCATCACCATAAACGTAGTTATAAATTTTTTTCTTATGAGCTTTTAAGATTTACTCTTAGAAACATTCAAATGTACAATTTGTTGTTCAGTCACTAAGTTGTGTCCAACTCTTTGTGACCCCATGGACTACAGCCCACCAGACTCCTCTGTTCTCCACTGTCTCCCAGAGTTTGCTCAAATTCATGTTCATTGAGTTGTTGATAATATCCAACCATCTCATCCTCTGCTGCCCCCTTCTCCTTTTGCCTTCCATCTTTCTCAGCATCAAGGTCTTTTCTGATGAGTTAGCGCTTCATATCAGGTTGCCGAAGTATTGGGGCTTTAGCTTCAGCATCAATCTTTCCAGTGAATATTCAGGGTTGATTTCCTTTAGGCTTGACTGGTTTAATGTCCTTGCAGTCCAAGGGACTCTCAAAAATCATCTCCCCATGACTTATTTATTTTATAACTGAAACTTTGTACCTTTTGACCCCCGTCACCCCTTCTCCGTGGGCTTCCCAGGTGGTTCAGTGGTAAAGAATCGCCTACCAGTGCACGAGACTCAAGAGATGCAGGTTTGATCCTTGGGTCAGGAAGATCCCCTGGAGTAGGAAATGGCAACCTGCTCCAGTATTCTTGCCAGGAAAATTCCACGGATAAAAAACTTCCCTGGAAAATTCCATGGATAAAAGAGCCTGGCGGAAAAGGTCCATAGCGTCACATCGAGTTGCACACATGCAGGCACACTCATTCCCCACCACTCTCCCCGCTGCCCCCTCCCCACCACCAATTTGTTTTCTGTATCTATGAGCTCCCCTTTTTTTTTTTTTTTTAGATTCCACATGTGAATAAGACCATACAGTATCTGAGCTTCTTTGTCTGAAACATTTCGCTTAGCATAATGCCCTCAAGGTCCATAGATGTTACAAGTGGCAAGACTTCATTCCTTTTTATGCTTGAATAATATTCCTTTGTATTTAGATACATATATACACACATATATGTACCGCGTCTTCTTTGTTTTCATTCACTTGTTGATGGACAATTAGAATGCTTCCGTATCTTGGTTATGCTGGATTGAAAGCAGAGATGTCTTTTCAGTAGTTTTCTCTCTTTCAGTCTTTTCAGCAGTGTTTTTGTTTTCTTTGGATCAATACCTAAAAGTGGACTTTCTGTATCATATGGTATTTCTATTTTAACTTTTTGAGGTACTTGCTTACTGTTCTCCATAGTAGCTGCACCAATTTAAATTCTTACCAAATGGTGCACAGATTTCCCTTTTTTCCACATTCTCCCCAATATTTTCTTATCTTTAGGATACTAGCCATTCTAACAGGTATATGTTAATATCTCATTGTGGTTTTGATTTGCATTTCTCTGATTAGTGTTGTTGAGCACCTTTTCACATATCATGTGTTGTGTATCTTTTAAAAATGTCTATTCAGAGCCTTTGTCCATTTTAAATCTGATAATTTTTTTTGCTATTGAGTTATATACATTTTTTATATATTTTGGATATTAACTTCTTTTCAGACATATGACTTAAAATATTTTCTCCCATTTAGTAGGTTGCCTTTTACTTTTGTTGATGGTTTCCTTTGCTGTGGAGTTTCATTTAGTTTAGTCACTTAGTTGTGTCTGACTCTTTGCGACCCCATGGACTGCAGCACATGAGGCTTCCCTGTCCATCACAAATTCCCAGAGCTGGCTCAAACTCATGTCTATCGAGTCGGTGATGCCATCGAATCATCTCATCCTCTGTCGTCCTCTTTTCCTCCTTCCTTCCATCTTTCCCAGCATCAGGGTCTTTTCCAATAAGTCAGTTCTTTGCATCAGGTGGAGCTTCAGCTTCAGCATCAGTTCTTCCAGTGAATATTCAGGACTGATTTCTTTTAGGATTGACTGGTTTGATCTCTTTTCAGTCCAAGGGATTCTCAAGAGGCTTCTCCAACACCACAGTTCAAAAGCATTAGTTCTTTAGTGCTCAGCCTTTTTTTTTTTTTTATGGTCCAACTCTCACATCCATACATGACTACTGGAAAAACCATAGCTTTGACTAGTAGACAGACCTTTGTCGGCAAAGTAATGTCTCTGCTTTTTAATATGCTGTCTAGGTTGGTCATAGCTTTTCTTCCAAGTAGGAAGCATCTTTTAATTATTTTTCATTTTAAAATGTGGCTATTTTCTAATTTGTAAAAGTAATTTTCTCCATTCCCAAACCTATTTATTTAATTGGGCATATGTCTGTATTTTGTTGTTGTTCAGTTGCTAAGTCATGTCTAACTCTTTGTGATCCCATGGACTGTATCCTGCTAGGCTCCTCTGTCTGTGGGGTTTCCCAGGCAAGGATACTGCAGTGGTCTGCAATTTCTTTCTCTAAGGGATATTTTTACCCAAGATATCAAATGCACGTCTCTTGCATTGGCAGGTGGAAAATTTACCACTAAGCCACCTGGGAAGCACTGTGTCCATATTTTAGATTCTTAGGAAAAACAAAATGTTTAAAGTGACTTACTAAGACACCAACATAACGTGAGCTTTAAATCCAAAACCATGCTGCCTAGATTTGTAGTCTCGCTTCTTATTAGTTGAGTGAACTTGGTCAAATGACATTGCTTTTTCCTCTCAATTTTTTTATTATACAAAGTAGATGCTACCATAAGCACATATCAGTTCAGTTCAGTTCAGTTGCTCAGTCGTGTCTGACTCTTTGCGACCGTGTGAACCACAGCACTCCAGGCCTCCCTGTCCATCACCAATGCCCGGAGTTTACCCAAACTCATGTCCATTGAGTCGGTGATGCCATCCAGCCATCTCATCCTCTGTTGTCGTCCCCTTTTCCTCCTGCCCCCAATCCCTCCCATCATCAGGGTCTTTTCCAATGGGTCAACTCTTCGCATGAGGTGGCCAAAGTACTGGAGTTTCAGCTTTAACATTAGTCCTTCCAATGAACACCCAGGATTGAGCTCCTTTAGGATGGACTGGTTGGATCTCCTTGCAGTCCAAGGGACTCTCAAGAGTCTTCTCCAACACCACAGTTCAAAAACATCAATTCTTCTGTGCTCAGCTTTCTTTATAGTCCAACTCTCACATCCATACATGACTACTGGAAAAACCATAGCCTTCACTAGATGGACCTTTGTTGACAAAGTAATATCTCTGCTTTTTAATATGCTGTCTAGGTTGGTCATAGCTTTTCTTCCAAGGAGTAAGTGTCTTTTAATTTCATGGCTGCAGTCACCATCTGCAGTGATTTTTGGAGGCACCCCCCCCACCTTAAATAAAGTCAGCCTCTGTTTCCACCATTTTCCCATCTATTTCCCATGAAGTGATGGGACTGGATGCCATGATATTAGTTTTCTGAACGTTGAGCCTTAAGCCAACTTTTTCACTCTCCTTTTTCACTTTCACCAAGAGGCTCTTTAGTTCTTCAGTTTCTGCTATAAGGGTGGTGTCTTCTGCATATCTGAGGTTATTGATATTTCTCCTGGCAATCTTGATTCCAGCTTGTGCTTCTTCCAGCCCAGTGTTTCTCATGATGTACTCTGCATATAAGTTAAATAAGCAGGGTGACAATATACAGCCTTGACGTACTCCTTTTCCTATTAGGCATATGTAAAATAAATTGAAAATAGGAATGAAAGTAGGAGAAAGTAAAATAAGGATTAACAATGAGAATGTATCAGGTGTAAGTTAGAACCTAAAACGAGCCCCACAAAGCCCCGCACATGTGCCAGAAGCAATCCCAAATTTTGGTTCTCAGCTTCTAAGCTGCCAAAGTAGAGACTATCAGTTACTTGATTGGTAAAAATTCTTGCTTTGGAACAATTCATTTGTGCCTAATTTTTACATGAACCAATCTTACAACTGAAATATTTTTGTGCATAGCTTTTTAATGTGATTAGCAGAATTTGTTTTTGATATATAACTAAAGTTGAAATTGAGATCAGAAGGTTTAAGCATTTAAGGGTTTTTATAAAGCATAGTATACTTTTAAAAATTGTAAAGAGTGTACTATATACAGAAATGTTTTAATCAATCATCTCCTCAGTAAATTTTGATTTTTAGGTAGTTAGCTATGAATATACTTTTTAATACTGAAAATATTTTGTATTTTAATTTTTATATTTAGAGACATTGTGTTGCTATATCTATACTGTCACTAGGCAAATCAGAACAGGTATTTTACCAATGTCAATCCAACAGAATTAATTTTTGACATGAAAATTTTCTTTTAATACACATGAAAATATCATTTACCGAATACACTTTATTTAGAAGAGTTTACATGTATAGCTTTTAATATTTGACAACTTTAGTAAATGTTTAGAAAGAAATACATAAACAAATTTAAAAGTTTAGTTGGTTAGCATAATAATTTGTATTTTATTCACCTTAAGATCCCACGTAGGTATTTTTGGCTGGGATTGAGGAGTCCCTCTCTTTTATTCAGTGCAGTCAAGGACTCAGGTTCATGGAAGCTCTGCTCTGTTTAACAATGGCTTCCACAGTCGTCCAGAAATCAGCATTCACTTGATGAGTTGGTGAAAGAGAGGGTGGAGAAGACATGCACATTTTGTTCCCAAAGTGATGAATCACTTTTCCACCATTCCATTAGTAAGAACTAGTCATATGACCTTGCCTTGAAGGAAATGGCAATCCACTCCAGCACTCTTGCCTGGAAAATCCCATGGATGGAGGAGCCTGATAGGCTACAGTCCATGGGGTCGCAAAGAGTCGGACACGACTGAGCGACTTCACTTTCACTTTCAAGCTCAATTTACGGCTTCCTAGGTGGCACTAGCGGTAAAGAACCCACCTACCAATGCTGGAGACATAAGAGATGCGAGTTTGATCCAGGGTCTGGAAGATCCCCTGGTGGAGGGCATGACAGCCCACTTGAGTATTCTTGCCTAGAGAATCTCATGGACAGAGGAGCCTGGCGGGTTGCATTTCATGGGGTCAAAAAAGACTCAGACACGACTTTGCAAGCTCAATTTGTACAGCCTTGGGAATGTTACCTAACTTTCTAAGTTTCAATTTTCCTATTTGTAAAATGGGGATAACAATAGTGATCACCTCATTTGGTAACTGTGAAGGTTAAATGCTAAATATGAAGCACTGGGCTTGGTGTCTGATTCATACTGAGGGCTTAATAATAATACTCATAATCTTTTTAGTATTAGAAAAGACATACAACTAGATATAGATTGCAAAAATATTTTAGATATGTATAATTACCCATTTAATAATTCTTAAAAGAAGCCCAGGAAACAAGGAAAAAGTTCTCTACCAAAAAAAAAAAAAAAAAAAAAAGTCTTGGCTCAGTACTTAAATACCAGGAAGAAAAAAGAAAAAGAGAGTAAAAAATGAGGTCATAAATTTGATCCCTGAATTAATGTATAAGGCATGTTTATATGTGTAGTTATATGGAAAATATAGTATTAATTCTTCATTTAGAAAAACACATGAAGATATGCTTTGAAAAGTTGAAGTTAAGCATGAAGAAGACATTTGATAAAAAGGACAGTGATAAATTCTAACTTTCTGAGTTAATAAGCATTATTACAAATACCAGTCCAAAATAATTCAAAGATTAAGAAAAGCTATTGTAAGATAATGTGTGTTGTCAAATTAATGAAATAAATTCGAAGCATGAGATTATTAAAGGAATTTGAGGGAAGACACAGTGAAGGCTTCTGTGAAGAGAATGAGGGGGAGGGGAGAGGCTTGGAATGAGGCTGAGGTGGGAGCAGGGAGCAAAACAGGCAGACCCTTTATCTGTGTTGTGGAAGTACGTATATGTTGGAAAGTAGGGATACATGATGAGACTTGAACTTTCAGAAAATTACTCTGAAAAAAAAGAAAATCACTCTGGATGAATTTTGGTGAATGGACTGGAAAAATCTAAGTGTGGATGTGGTAAATCCAGTTAGGCTATTAAAGAAGCTTAAGAAATGCAGAGTGAGGTTTTGGCAATAGAGTACAGAGAAATTGCTACATTTGAGAATATTAGGCCTGTAGAAATGGTATTAATAAAACTCAGCAATGGTTTGGACATGTGGATGAGATATGAAGGTGACTCTGAGGGCCTGACTTGTGACCCATCTAGGGACCCATGCCTGTACTTGTTCAGTCATGTTCAACTCTTTGCAACACCATGGACTGCAGCCTGCCAGGCTCCTCTGCCCATGGGATTTTCCAGGCAAGAATGCTGGAGTGGGTTACTATTTTCTCCTAGAGGGGATCTTCCTGACCCAGGGATCAAACCCACGTCTCCTGTGTCTCCTGCATTAGCAGGCAGATTCTTTACCACTGAGCCACCTGGGAAGCCCATGACCCTAGGCAGTGGTTGGTAATGACACTAATGACTAGGTTGTGGATTTTTAGGAAGGACCTTGAAATTAGTTTGCGACAAATTGAGCTTGAGTGACTTTGGGACCTGAAAGATGTAAGGTTATATAGACCTTTGGATATATAGATCAACAATTTAAAGGAGCTATTTGTAGGAAATTATTACTGCATAGTTCTGTAGGTGGTATAGGTGAAGTTTCAATCAATTTCTTGGCCTTGGCATGACTGACACTTCAGGCCAGTAGCTCTTTGTTGTGCGGGGTGTACTGTGCATTGCAGGGTGTTCAGATCATCCCTAGCCTCTACTCATTAGACGCCAAGTAGCATCTCCCCTAGCCCAGTGATAACAACCAATAGTATCTCCAGACTGTGCAGATGTTCCATGAGTGTGGGGAATCAACCCATTGAGAGATACTGGCCTAAATGATAGTAACTAACAGAATACAGAGTAAGAAGGCAAATATTGAACCCTATTGAGACCGATAATTTGGCTCCGAAATACATGGCTCCGGCAATTTTCCTTAATTGGAATAATTATTCTGCGTGGGTATAAGAGTAGATAACAAGAACACAATGCATTTGTACATGCTGTTATAAGTCAAAGTAGGATCCAAAGTAGATGGAGAAATTAAGCCAGAAGGATTAGAAAGTTCAAAATGGTACAAGATGAGATTTACCAGACATAAATGTGTGAAATAGCTATAAGTTCTAAACTGACGGTGGTATAGCATCTTTGTGTAGTTGGTTAATCCTGCATATCCATGCATAGGCTTAACTGAGAGACAGTGTTCTTGCTGGTCCTGTTTTCAGAAAAAGCAGGGCAAGGTTGTATCTCCAGTGTTTACATGGACATTGATCAGACCAGAATCTCTCCCATTTGAGTTTTTGGTCCTATTTTTTGAAAATGATTTAATTGCTCCACAGAGAATCTTAATATCCTGGAGAGTTAGTAGGATATTAGGACTTTGCTGAATCCTGTTTTTTTTAGTTGCTAAGTCATGTTTGACTCTTGTGACCCCATGGACTATAGCTCACCAGGCAACTCTGCCCATGGAACTTTCCAGGCAAGAATACTGGAGGGGGTTGCCATTTCCTTCTCTAGGGGATCTTCCCAACCCAGGGATCGAACCCAGGTCTCCTGTATTGGCAGGCAGTTTCTTTACCACTGAGCCAGCAGGGAAACCTGCTGAATCCTGTAGGGTAACATTATTAGTTACATGGCACTATTAACGGTATTTTTAAATGGTTTTTATTATTTGCATACCTTTAGATGATGAAGGAGAAGGCAATGGCATCCCACTCCAGTACTCTTGCCTGGAAAATCCCATGGACAGAGGAGCCTGGTAAGCTGCAGTCCATGGGGTCGCTAAGAGTTGGACATGACTGAGCGACTTCACTTTCACTCTTCACTTTCATGCGTTGGAGAAGGAAATGGCAGTCCACTCCAGTGTTCTTGCCTGGAGAATCCCAGGGACAGGGGAGCCTAATGGGCTGCCGTCTATGGGGTCGCACAGAGTCGGACACGACTGAAGCGACTTAGCAGCAGCAGCAGATGATGAATGTTAGAAATATTTGTGTTATTTCTCTGATTATCTTATTGGTGAGTATACCTTTTATTCCATCACAAATATATCAGTACATAATCATTTTATAAAATGAAACTAGTGGAGCCTAAAGTACGGTTAAATTGTACAATATCTGTGCTTTTTTTTCGTTAAAGTCATTTTCTTCATTTACAGATAGTGAGTTGAACAGTGTTTCCTGAAGTACTTGCGCTTCACTTTCACTTGATTATTTGTACTATAGAATGCTTTTGATATAAACTTTAGCGTTTCTTTGCTGCTTTACTGTGATCTGGAATACTCAGTTTGGCAAGTTGTAATTTGCTTACAACGGCCAACTCCTTTGAAAGTGAAAATGAAAAAAGAAATATCTTTTAAAATAATTTAAAGATCTCTCCTTTTTTTCCCCCTTAATGACCAGAAATTTCTAAATCCTGGTTTCTAAAAACCATACCATTTTGAAATTCATCTGGCGGACAGCATTACCCTACTGCATTACATGTGGTTGATGTTAGTGACATCCTTGATGTAACATAACACAGGCTGGCTAAGGTAATCCGATGTGACGTATGACAGCATTTGTGAGCCAGCCTGGGATATTTGAAAATATGCCATCTTTCAAAGACCCTGGACAGATAGCATGGCAAGCCAAGATTATGAACTCCGTTACTTTCATTTTGAACAACCACAAAGACAAGGTTCTGTGATACTTAAAAGGTGAATTCCAACCTGGTAGACTCTAAGAAATACTAACAAACGTATAATTATTTCCTTGCTTGTGAGTTTATACTTGAAACCACTTAAATCACAAAGAGATGTTGATTAAGCATTGTTATAGGTATGTGAAAAAAATGCAGAAATGAGCCAACAGTACCTGGTAATATATAAAGAGGGGACAAGTTGTCATTTGGTATCTAGCTATTTGTTCAAAGTGCTCAGATCAAATCAAGTATCATTTTATTAGCTTTAGAGGAAAAACAACCTAGAAACATGAGCACGCAGGCAAAAATGTAAGTTCTCTACACATGTTGTTGCATTTCTCTGTAAAAAGTCTCTCTGTCCTCAGTCTAATTTATTGTGCAGGCTGTGGAGAATTTAAAAACATGTTTTCTTCTAGGATTACTTCAAGATCACCTCCTTTGGTTTTAAATTTGTTTCACATTTGTTTGAGCAGAAAATACTAGCACTAATAATACCTGATGAATAGTGATGAATTACAGAAATGAAAATAACCTAGACACTAAATTTGATAGAGGATGGAAAAGGAAATTGAACATAATATGAACATCTTAGAATGAAAAGGTAAAATTGAATTACAAGGTAAAAGATCAGAAAAGCTGTATTTTTTATGTGTGTGTGTGTGAGCTTTACAACTGAAAGTTGTAATATGAGATTGTCTTACTCAATTATGTTTTTAAAATACCCTCAACTCATACAAAGCTTTTCTTATCTTCTAATGTAAGTTATTTCCATTTTAAGAAATCATTAAGTAATTCCTGTATCAATCTATTAATATGATTTAAGTAAATACAGAAATCAGTTCACTTTGTTGCAAATGAAAAACATGTATCATATGTGCATATATAAATATATATGTATTGCATGCATAATATATTTTTAGAATACTGGGATTTAACTGCTGAGATGATATAGGGCATTGGGAAAAAAAGGCTGTTTTTAACTTGGATGCAACAGGAAAAATTCTCAGAACTTTAATATCACTCTAATAATAACGATTTTCTAGTGCTTCCTCATTTGAAACTCAAAAATACCTGTGTATCATTAAAAGTAAACTATTTTATCCATTTAACAGAAAAGAAAATTGAGATTCAAATTTGTTCTAGGAATTGATAGATTCCTGATTTCAACCCAGGTTTTGAACTTGTGGCCTACTATTCTTTCTTTTTATGGTTCTCATAAAATTAGAAGTTTGTTGAAGTGACCCAAGACATAATGACTGATGCCCTAACTTAATGTAAAGTTAAAACAGTTTAGCAGTAAATAAAGAATGGATCTGTCACTCTGAATTTATTCTTAAAGAATGTTGAAAATGCTGACAGAAATTACCTTCCAAATTCTGATAATTAGATTTTAAAAAGACTATAGCTAGAAACTGTAGTAGTTTTCACTTTGTGTTATAGGATGTACTGGAATAAAGACATAAGAATGCCCGATGGAATCTAATATAGAAGATCTGATTTTTTTGATTTAATGGAAACAAAAATATTGCTAAACTTACTGTTGTTATAAAATAATCTAGAAAGCTCATTAGAAAAGCAAAGCAAAAATAAAAAAGTTTGTCTCTTTGGAGTTCACCAAAGATTAAAAGGTATAAAATTAAGAAAATTAAGGTCAAGCAAATTATTTCGTTTACTAGTTTGGTTTCAAAAATGTTATTTGAATATTTTAAGGATCCAGCTATGGATGACTCCTTGCCAACATTCTCTAGAGAGAATGTTGCCTTACCAGAAGGAAAGAAATTATATTAGAAACAAGTTTTAATGCTTGCTATGTACCTGCCATGAATACATTTTTCACAGATTATTCTCACAGAAAGACTGTGAGAAGATGTTATCCCATTATATATACAAAGACTTGCGGCTCACAGATTCACTCATTCACAGCAAAATAGCTAATATGTGGCTGACTAGGGGTTGAACCAATTATAGAGTTGAGATGCTGAAAGTAGTAAAATTATGTGTGTTAATCTTGGAAGAACCGTAAGCAGAAGATAAATGACAGAGAACAGAAAGGAAAGGAAAGAGAAGAAAGTAGATTTTCCAGCTGGTGGTCTAGCACTGGTAAGACCCATCCCAGGGAGAGTTGTGCCATTAAGTTGGATAACAATAATTCAGTTCAGATATCTAGTTGAATTTGCAATCACCTGGATAATGAGTTGGCATGCGTTTTGACCTCCTAAAATACTGTAAGGTAGAACATGGGATACAGAGCCGGGCAACTCTGAATTCGTTTCCTTCTTGTTTAGTTTGCTATCTTTGTTTCTTTGGGCATCATTCTTAATTCTGCTGATCCCTAACACATCCCTCTGCAAAAGGAGTATTTGTTACTTACCTGCATTCTGTTAAATTACACTGTGACAACAAACATTGTCAAATCTGAATGGCTCACAACAACAAAGGTCCATTTCTTGCTTGCGCTGCAGATCTTTTTCTGATCAGATCCAGTTCTGCGCCCTGATTGCTGTCTACTGGTGGGAGGAACTGCCCCTTCTGGCATGTGTTTGCCTCTTGGCAGAGGAGAAAGAGATGCAAGAATCATGGGAGGGCTTTAGAAGGGTCTGTTTGATGGTTTGTGCATCACCCTCACTGACCTTCAGATGGCCCAGAGGAAGTCACATACCCAGGCATCTTGTGTGTGGGGTAGGAAGGTGTCATTGTCTCACAGGAAAGGGCAGTGAGCGATTGGGGACAATCCTACAGTCTACCATGAGGCTCACAGGCTTGTTGTGGTGGATTAAATGAGAAGAAAAGGGAAGCTTCTGGCTCAGTTCCAAACACATAGTATGTGCTCTTGAAATTTAATTCACTTTCATCCCTGTTTGGGATCCAAAGTCAAGCTGAACAAAGGCCAGACTCATGAAATATTTCAGCTGCGTTAATAATTTTCCAGTGTCCATTGTGTCTATAACCTTTATTATAGTAAATGAGAGAATTACAAATGAGTGAATTACTGTGTTTCTCATTAGAGACTGGGAATTACAAAAAGAATTAAAGTCATAATTTAAAAATCAGTTAGTTAGAAGGACCTTAATCCTTTTAATTCTCTATAAAGAATCAAGAAATTAACACCTGGCTTCTAAAAGTACATTGTTCTTAGAAATTCTTGACTTCTTAGTAACGCACCACACACACACACACAAATATATGTAACACTAATGAGAACTATCAGCAAAAAAACAAAGTTTCAATTGAAAAGTAGCATTTGGGAGACCAGATGAACATAAATTTTGGTGAGGACTATATTCCAGTAAAAAAAAAAATTTTTTTTTTCCTCTGGAATTTTTCAAATTTTAGCACCAAAGGAAAATTCCTTATTGAATGTTTCTGAAAAGGTCTATTCTCTATGTCATGTGGTCAATTCCAGCGAAGGTTTTGTGTGACTAATGGATTTGGTCTTGTAGATTTT
The DNA here is from genome assembly GCF_001704415.2 of Capra hircus. Classification (NCBI taxonomy): domain Eukaryota; kingdom Metazoa; phylum Chordata; class Mammalia; order Artiodactyla; family Bovidae; genus Capra; species Capra hircus. The sequence goes on from NC_030812.1 coordinate 14,946,368, forward strand.
TGGATGAATCCTTGAGGAAAAAGCCAACCAGTCTTGCCTTTGCTCTAAGAGATCAGAGACACCACTGTATTTTTGGTATGAAAAGAGTTCTTACCATAGTTGCCAAAGTATGCTGGTTTCCCATCATCTGGGTAGTGGCCATGTGGTGATTGACAGCCCACGTAGCCTCTCCAGGGTGGCTTCATCTCAGCTTAATGGTAGTGCTTAATTTGAAAAGCACTTTTTGAAAGTCCCTTTTGGATAAAAATTATAACAGTACAAAAATAGTTCTTCCCTCAGCTAACAGTTAATTAACAACACCCAGTGTGTGAGGCAGCCCTTCAGGGATTCAGAGAATAGATTTCTGTGTGGTAGACCGAAGTATTCAGTTCTGATGATTTACCTGCCTCTTTTTTTAAATAATAAATTCAATGGAGAAAAAGTTTCAGATGAAGACTGTTTAATGCTTCCACAGAGACAAATATTTGAGAATACTTTTGTGGGAAAGTGTATAAGAAAGTCATATGCCATTCTTCGGGATAAGCTATTTAAAAATGGAAACTTATCACATGATTTTAGATATACAATACATTGAAACATATCCTCTTTTATAGCAAATACCCAGTACATTCTCACAGGCAATGGACAATAACAGGTGGGATTAATCATGTCTTATCAAGTGAGTCCTATAGTATATAAACTGTACTTTAACGTTACATATATGAGAAAAATTTGGGGAATCTATTTGTTTGTAGTTTATCATGCTTATTTTTTTTAAAAATTTCAATGTGTCCAATATATTGCAAATTTAAATTTCAATAAATTAGCAAAAAGTAAACAAATTAACACAGATTGATTAAAAGCCTCTATCTGTCACTTGTGGAAGACAGGAAGAGAATATGGGTAAATAAGCCGCCTCTTAAAGGAGCATGCCCTTTGAACCAAGGTTCAATCTATATGAGAGTGGAGAGTCTAGCTGACTCAAAAGTATAAACCCCGCAAAGCATCCTCTACCAGGAACTATCTAGTCTTACACTAGTATTTGCAATCTTCAGATTTGTAGCATTCATTAGCTTTTCCCCGAATCTCGGGCCCAATTAAATGAAGTAATATGGAAAAAAATCTTACTACTTTATGCTACACACCATAAGCCTGAGGATATAATATCTTGAATGATTTGGACTAACTGATGACTGCTTACAGAGGTCAAAATCATGGAACTCTGCCTTACATTCTGCTTCAGTTCACAGACACTATTTAAGATGAGAGTTATAAAAAGATTGCATGGTGTGTTAATTGATATGAGTGCATTTTCTGCTCACTTTTGATGCTGTAAAATCAAATGCAGCAGTTTGGAATGCAGACTGAAAAGAGCGGTTCCACAGCTCACAGCCTAAGCTAGTTTTCTCTATGCCAGCAAGCATCCATTTGTTCCACCTCTGATATTTGGGTCTTGTGCTAGGAGTATTTTTGAGAAAATATAAAAAGGTCTGTGTGAAAAGTTAACAAAGTACTCTGTTTCGAAGAGTTCATTGTCCAGATTATATATTTCACGAATTCTGTCTCATCTCATTTTTCCAAGTTACTATCTAATATGTCCACTTCAGTTTTTATATATCCTCTCCAAAATACTCTGTTGCCTTCAGGGAATGTTTAGGTTTGTTTATATTCTGTAATGTCTTATTTTTTTAAGTCTATAATACATAGTCAATTCATGCTTTAATAATTTTATTAAACAGTATAACAAGGCATTTAATTGAAATTCATGAAAACATTAAAAAACCCACACTAAATCTGGAAGTTCACTTAAATGATAATTTTATTGACAAATTATGCTCTTTTTAGTAATAGTGTTGGAGTATATGTATACATGCATCTTTTCTAAAATGAAAATTGACGGACATCATCTTTTTTTTATTTCCTGCTGTGCAAATGTCCAGGATATGAAAAAAAAAAAAAAAAGCTTATACACTCCATCAGAATGATGTATGACAGAGAACCAAGACATGTTCTTTGGCAGAAACACATGCAGAAGACTTAAACTGTTAGAGTTTTTAAATATTTGAATGATGGTTATCTATAACCCAATCTCTTCTGATGTTTGAACTGGCCTTATCGTTACTGCCTGGATCATTATCAGGAAGTGCCCTTTTTAAAAGATTTCTCTAAATTGGGAAGCTTTTAATCAGTTTGCTCCTTGTTTTATGCAATAAAATCCTTCCAGAGACAGTAACCAAAATTAATAAGGTAGAGGCTTTTATTCTTAACAATGTATTTATCTTTAGACTAATGCTATTATTTGGTGTCAGAAATTAATAAAATCTACCAATAATAACAAGATAACCAACACCTCTAAAATATGCCTAAGTGAAACTGAACCCATTTTGTATTTAAATTCCTGAAGCTTTGATTGAATCCTAATACATATCATCCAGCTGCCCTGAATTCATTTGATGGAAACACGTGATAACTGTTCACCTTGTCATCCATGTACTTTCTCAGCGCTCTCTACTTACTATTCCTTGTAAAAATAAACTCAAATACCAAAGTAAAAAAAAAAAAAAATTCAACAGCAGTCTGAACACTGAATTTAAAAAGTAGCACACTCTGAAAAATAAAAAGAGAAATCTCTAAAATAATGTTTTATTTATCACATACAAACCTGTTTTCCCAAGAATTATTTCCAGTAAGGGTCACCATATGGAAGTAGAAAGCCATTATAGGAATAAACTAAGATGGTTTGTATCACCTGCATAACTTGTTTTGTTCTATGCCTTCAGGCTTCAAAATCCGCTTCCCATATTTTTTTCCTTTCTTTAAAAATAATGTACATCAGTTTAATTTATCCCAGGTCCTGACAGAAGGATCGGATTTTAAGCATTTAATGCTGCGGTTTCAAATCCAATTTCTCAGTGTTCATCGTTTCAAAAGTGGTAGAATTCAGTTTTTGAAAAGGTTCAAGAACTTGGGAAGGACTGGCATACTTTCTAAAGTCCCACAGTGATGTTAAAGGCAGCTCTGTATGGCAGAGAGCAGCTTGGTCTGAATTTTTCTATAGTGCTCCAGGAAATACTAAACCCTTTGCCCACTCCAACAAGAGTCCTTCTTAATAGTGTCAACCTAGGAATATTTTTTAAACTTATGAAGCATATTGGATAAATAACCTATTTACAGACTTTCTGAGCTAGGACACCGATTGGTTGGTACATTTTCCTAAAAGGAGGGTATCAATATTTCTGCTTACGGCTTGATTCTACCACATGTGTTGGGAAGTGGCTTCCCTTGATACCAATAGGATTTTTATCCATTCAGAGGCTGAAGCACTAGATCTTAGCACAGTAAATTCATTGTAGGCTCTCTTTATTGGTGGGGGGGGAACCTCAAAAGGTCAGGAGTCCAGATTGCTTCAAATAAACATCCAGAATCTCAGATGCTTTTTTGAAATGGACCCAAGTTTATTTGAACCTCTTTTCTGGTTTGGAAATAAGGCTGAAAATTTCACAGAAACAGATTTTCTTGTGAGATCTCAGAATGTTGTGGTTTAAGTAAAGTAATAAACAAACTTGAAAAATGAAAGGCAAAATTGGCTCAAACTCACCTGGTTTCATTCTATTAAATGCCTGAAACTGAGTGGCATTGTGCAATCTTTGAAAATAGAAAAAAAAAAAAATCAGTTTGGCTATGGCTTAGCCAAAAATCCTCAAACATTCCTCCTGATGAGGTCTAAGAGAATTTTCTGTCACTCTGTCCTCATGTTTCAATAACTTTTAATCTTTTTGTTTTTCTTTATTTTCAGTTTGGGAGACATCAGTATTGGTCTTCCAATTAACAAATTAATGAAGAGTAATTCTTTGATCTTTTGAAGATCCATCATTTCCACTTATTTACGAGTGTGATCTCCTTGAGATGTGTGTTATTGTATTTGTATGGTATATAAAACATGAAAAAGAAGGTGGAATTTTTATTTGAATACTTATTATTAAATACCGAGCTTGAGAGTATAAAACTTTGACGTGTCATATTATTTTCAGAGCAAAATCCTTAAGCAGGTATTGTTCTGCTCATTTTGTAAGTTATAAAGGAATGGTTTATGAAGTTGTGGTAGCTTGCCCAATTTTGTATACTAAGTTATTTATAGCTTGGAAGTGGCAGAGGAAGGGTGGAAGTCCAGGATGTCTGTCTTCAAAGCCCATAAGACTTTACTGCTACTTTACGAAATTTCCTGTATAGTTGTTGAGGTTTTCCTGAGATTTTTTTTTTTTTAATGCTCATCTATCCTTTACTAATGATTCTAACCCTAACCACGGTATGTAATGGCATTATATATTATATACTAGCAGGAAGGGGTATTTATTTTGTAACTCTTAGATGTGAATAGGAAATTTCTATAGTTAAGAAAGCTCGTTTTAACGATCATGCCTTAGATTTGTAAAGCACTGCATACAGAGACCTTTTGTGTTCTGAGCCTTCCAGCAAACCAGGAGGTAGGCAAATAAGGCACCCCAATCCACTTGTACCAATGATGAAAACCGAGGCTCCATGAAATTAAGATATTCTCTCAAAGCCATGAAACTAAGAGACATCCAGAAAAAACTTCAAATCAAATCCTTTACTTGTGTCAATTGCTCTTTGCAAATCAGCAGTTCAGAATTCCATTCTGCGATCTCCTTTTATTCGCCTCGTGCTGTACTTCCTCACTCTTCCCTCCTTTTACAGTATTTTCTCCACCGTACTTTTGCATATTCCAGTCTGCACAGATATTGTGCTTCTGATAGAAAGCACTCTCCGTTAACTGATAAAATCCAAACAACTTCTGCAAAGCCCAAAATAGTCTGGACACATGATACCAAAGCTGTTCTTGTGCTACCCATTTAAGTTATGTATCAAGTCTAAATTTAATCAAGGCCACATTTTATTTATACATTTCATGCATTAAACTCATTTAAACTTTTAGTCAGATTTCATTAGAAGAAATACTACCGTGCACATCATGCAGTAGTAAAGCTAATGTGCTTCAGGAATTTGAAAGGAGTTAGAGATCGGGGGTCTGATTTCAAAATTTCTCTTTCTTTCTCTCCTCAGAGCTTGCAGCAGGTCGGCGACTGAGCCACACAGTTTGTTTCCTAGGACTCTAATACAGTCAGCATGCTCACTACAAATGTGTAAACACAGACATTCCCTGTAATCAGGGAGGCTGGTGTCTTAAGGCAAGATTATGTTTTTTTAGGAAATGCAATTTATGTTCAAGATTAAATTTCGCTCGCAGACTGATAACGTCGGAGGTTCAGGGAGATGATGATAAGTATTGTGTCCCAACTCCCTGCCCTACGTCTGAAGTCTTGAATCAGTCTTCCCTGGTCGCCTTCACTATCATGAGCCCATGTAAAATTATTTAGATTCTTCGGTGCTTAGAAAGATGAGAAAAATAAATGATATGAAAATACAAAACACATTTGTAAGAACTCAAACCTTCTATAAGCCTCATTGGTGGGTGTGAGGAAATACAGGGGGACAGGAGGAAAAAATAAAGATGACACCAGGGCTCACATCCTTCTTTGCAAATCAGGAAATTTAAATTTATGTTGGGTACTCTGGTATTCTTGAGGTTGAGGTGGGGTTGGGTAGCATGTTAGACATGAATCTTAGAATGTAATTATTTTTGTCTGCTTGTGGCTTGGCCCTAATACTATAAAACAAATTAAATATATGACAAATATTCTTTCTCTTTTCAAATAAAAGTTGAAATAAATCCACCCAGAATATCAAGTTAGCTCTTGCTCTAAATCCTTCCATCAAAAATCCCCTAACTGTTCTATTTCTTTTACAATCCAGCAAAAAAAAAAAAAAAAAGTTTTCACAAGTTAAAGAGCAGTTTCCATGCCAGAAACACACAATTTTTTTGGCCTAATACCACAGTCACGGGTTTTCTTTTTCTGCTTTCTTCTTTCTTATTCTTTTTTTAATCTTCAGTTAGGAATCTGAGGTTCTCCACCCCATTTTAAACAGCAAATTGCAGATCATGCTAAAGAGAATTTAAGGCCTTGATCAGACAGCTGAGTTTTCTCCATCTTTAAAAAAAAAGGGCTTTTCCCCAAATGAATTGAGTACGCAGAATTGCAACTTTTCTGACCACAAGGAAGACTGAAGTGCTTTTTTATCAGGGTAACAGGTACTGCTGGGCAGAGGCCTTACCACAGAAACCTCAATCTGCCTCAGTCGTGACTTCGAGAGTGAGAGTGACCCCAGGCAGGCTGAGGAGGGCATTTGTTTGTTTGTTCAAACATATTTTCTGAATTACTTGCTTGTGTCAATTAGGATAGAACTGGAAAATGCTGCTTTGAGCAGATTTTCAGAGTAAAATCCTTGTGTAGCCTTATAGTAATCTGAATAACTCGATAGGCTCTTATAGGCAGGGAGTCAAGTCTGACAGAGGGGCTGGACCAGCTCGATATTCTGACTCCTCCCGCTATTTTCTCAAAAGGTATTTAAACACACACACACACACACACACATCATAATTTAGACAAAGAATTCTTTTATCCCTTCTTCTGTTTGTTCCCACTTCCTCCAAAAGCAGAATATTGTGATGCTCAATCTCATTTCTTTTCAAGACCATTTAATAAGAATGGTCTCCTGGCCTGAGATGCAATATAACTAAATATGTATTTTTTAATAGCGTTAATATTTACAGCAGAGGTCTCAAGCACTGAAAATAGGAGCTGAATTTGCAGCTCTGACATCACTTTAGCTGCAGTCCTTTTGTCTTTACTGGGGAGAGAAATATTAGCCCTCGTCCAACCTACCTTTTCCATGAGGTGTAAAGAGCACGCTATACAAAGGCAGACTGTGAAGCCCAGAGCTAATGTGATTGCTTGCATGTTGTTCATATACGTGTCCCTGGTTGTAAGCGGGTGCTAGGTGAGCCCGTTGATTCTATCCATATGGAGGCATGCAAAAGGGCATTGAGGTTTCCTCTAGGGTGCCCGCATGGTGTCCTACTAGCTTCCCAGGCTTCAGAAAAAACGAAAAATCTGAGTTCTCCCATTATGAGATTTCACCCAGATGTTCATGAGGTTATATATTTAAATAGCGAAACTAGGACTTAAAGGAAAATTACCGCACGCACCGTTTTAAAACTTGGCTATGTGCATTTCTCCACTGGGTGGCGCCAGAGGACATAATGCTGAGGACAGCTTAGCCTGGAACCTGAAAATCTAATTTTTAAAATGGATTAATTTAAAACTATTCTTCGGATCATATTTTGAGGTTACAGTGTCTCATATACTCTGACTGTACTTGTACCTCATGCTACATGATCGATAAGAATCCTACTTCACAGAGTGCATAGAAACTTTTGAGATGCAGAGTTTCACTATCTATGCTAGTAAACTGAAATTTTTGAAAAATAAAAATTTCTAATCAACATATGAATAGAATGGTCAGATGATCACAATAAATTTTTTACAATTCAGTTCCCCCCCCCAACATCTTTCACAGTTTTTAAGGAAGATATTTCTTGTCCCAAGTGTCTTTCAAAATTTTAAGAAAAATACCATTTCCCTTAATAGTACTTTGTGACTATGGTCCATTTTTAAAAACATTTTTATTAGAGTATAGTTGATTTGCAATGTATGGTCCATTGTAACAGCTCTTACAAACAATCCTGATTATTTCTGGAGCTGGAATTTTGGGGACTATATGGCACATTCATTTCAATTTAAGAATGTTCAGCTGCTGTGTGCTATATAAGCCGTTGAATGTAAACGGGAAATCTTGTGTAGAGATTTAGATTCTAATGGAGTGTGGCTGAAGTTCCTATTATATCTGTACTTCAGTTTTTAGCCTACCAGGTCGGTGTTTTCTTCTTCATTCTAGCCATCAGTTTCTCTGTCTTTCTGTGTATCTACTGTGCAAATCCTATTTTAGGTATTTCTTGGCTATTGCAACATTGCTAGGGTACGTAGGGCACCCCTAGGGCAAACTCTAGCTGCCTCTAGAACCTTTTATTCTTATCCAGAGCCAGATATCGGAGAAGGCAATGGCAACCCACTCCAGTACTCTTGCCTGGAGAATCTCATGGACGGAGGAGCCTGGTGGGCTGCCATCTATGGGGTCGCACAGAGTTGGACACGACTGAAGCGACTTAGCAGCAGCAGCAGAGCCAGATAAATACACAACTGTGAAGTAGGTGATACTGTTTTTGAGTCTCTTTCTCTGGACTTACGGCACATCACCTGTTGTATAGTTGAGAGAATAGGAACATGGGCATAACATAGACTTGGCTTAGAAAGTTCATGCTACTATTTATAGATTATATAATATTGAATAATTTACTTACCATCTCCATATTTCCATTACCTAATTTGGAAAGTGGGAATAGTAGTCTCTGTAACTGGTGGTTTTATATTAATATATTAAGTTAGATCAAGCATGCAAAGCACTTCATGGTTCGCTAACTTCTCAGTGTTGTTCGGTCGCTAAGTTGTCAGTTGACTCCTCGTGACTCCATGGACTGTGGCCCACCAGGCTTCTCCTTTGTCCATGGGATTCTTCCGGCAAGAATACTGGAGTGGGTTGCCATTTCCTTCTCCAGCTTCTCAATAGATGGTGGCTGATGTCACCAAGGATAAGCATTTTTAAAACCTATTTGTATGGCATTGTGATAGATTGAGTTGAAAAGATAGTAAGATATACTGCCCTTTGATCTCTGCAGTTTAGTCAGGATAATAATTAATTTTTTCATTATTCATTAACAAATAATTAGTAAATACCTACTACATGAAAGGGGGAGTTTTGATGGTGATATTATAACAATGAACAAAAGAGAAGTGAGTCTTGCCTTCATGGAGCTTATTGTTTGGTGGGACAGACAGACTCTAAACAAAAACACATTACTTGAATAATTTTTAAATTACAGTGATAAGTATCATGAACAAAAAAATACAGAATAGGGGCATTCAGACATCACCAGGGGTCACCCTTACCTTTGAATCAAAAAGAAATATTGATCCCAATCTCTTTTACCAGGTTTTCTACAAAAATGTATATCTTAATTATGGTTGTACAGATTTCCTCCAGATTTTTGATAATCACCTTTCTATGATTTCTTGTGCCTGTGAAAATCTTTCTTTCTCTGTGATTTTAACTCATATAATGTTTTTCTTCTCCTCTATCATGAATTAACACTGATTACCCAGCTTTTCTAATATAACAATTATTTTTTTTACAAAAGGTCTCTAATGCTGAAGTTGACACAGGTAACTGCTATTTATTAATGGCAATACTGAGCAGCTGCAAGATTATGTAGGCACTCTCCTACCTTTTTTTCTGAAAGAGGAATGTTTTTCCTTCTCTATGTTATTATGAACTAGCGTGGATCTTGGTGGCTATAATGCTAAATGATAATGATGGTGAAATGAATGTCTATATGCTCTATAGATAGAATATTAAAAGGAAAAATAAATAACACAAGGCTTTTCCCTTAGAAGTATATAGGGATATGAAAGTAGTCCAAAATATTTTCTTGTGGTTAAACTTCATTTTTTTTTTTTTTTAAATTCTTGGAGCTAAGTATCAGCAAGCGTATTTCTTTTGACTTCATGTCAGCAAGTAAATAGCTTGTTTTGGGAAGTTAACACATATTTGGTTGTGAGAGAGTATGTGCTTATGGGTCTTAGTTATACTCTTCAATATCCTACTCCTGTTCAGTTCAGTTCAGTTTAGTCGCTCAGTTGTGTCCGACTCTCTGCGACCCCATGAATCGCAGCACACCAGGCCTCCCTGTCCATCACCAACTCCTAGAGTTCACCCACACTCCTGTGCATCGAGTCGGATATGCCATCCAGCCATCTCATCCTATGTCGTCCCCTTCTCCTCCTGCTCCCAATCCCTCCAAGCATCAGGGTCTTTTCCAATGAATCAACTTTTCGCGTGAGGTGGCCAAAGTACTGGAGTTTCAGCCTCAGCATCAGTCCTTCCAATGAACACCCAGGACTGGTCTCCTTTAGGATGGACTGGTTGGATCTCCTTGCAGTCCAAGGGACTCTCAAGAGTCTTCTCCAACACCACAGTTCAAAAGCATCAATTCTTCGGTGCTCAGCCTTATTCACAGTCCAACTCTTACATCCATACACAACCAATGGAAAAGCCATAGCCTTGACTAGACGGACCTTTGTTGGCAAAGTAATGTCTCTGCTTTTCAATATGCTATCTAGGTTGGTCATAATTTTCCCACCAAGGAGTAAGTGTCTTTTAATTTCATGGCTGCAGTCACCATCTGCAGTGGTTTTGGAGTCCCCAAAAATAAAGTCTGACAGTGTTTCCACTGTTTCCCCATCTATTTGCCATGAAGTGATGGGACCAGATGCCATGATCTTCGTTTTCTGAATGTTGAGCTTTAAGCCAACTTTTTCACTCTCCTCTTTCACTTTCGTCAAGAGGCTCTTTAGTTCTTCTTCACTTTCTGCCGTAAGGGTGGTATCATCTGCATATCTGAGGTTATTGATATTTCTTCCAGCAATCTTGATTCCAGCTTGTGCTTCTTCCAGCCCAGTGTTTCTCGTGATGTACTCTGCATATAAGTTAAATAAGCAGGGTGACAATATACAGCCTTGAGGTACTCCTTTTCCTATTTGGAACCAGTCTGTTGTTCCATGTCCAGTTCTACCTGTTGCTTCCTGACCTGCATATAGGTTTCTCAAGAGGCAGGTCAGGTGGTCTGGTATTCCCATCTCTTTCAGAATTTTCTACAGTTTATTGTGATCCATACTGTCAAAAGCTTTGTCATAGTCAATAAAACAGAAATAGATGTTTTTCTGGAACTCTCTTGCTTTTTCCATGATTCAGCAGATGTTGGCAATTTGATCTCTGGTTCCTCTGCCTTTTCTGAAACCAGCTTGAACATCTAGAAGTTCATGGTTCACATATTACTGAAGCCTGGCTTAGAGAATTTTGAGCATTATTTTACTAGCATGTGAGATGAGTGCAATTGTGTGGTAGTTGGAGCATTCTTTGGCATTGCCTTTCTTTGGGATTGGAATGAAAACTGACCTTTTCCAGTCCTGTGGCCACTGCTGAGTTTTCCAAATTTGCTGGCATATTGAGTGCAGCACTTTCACAGCATCATCTTTCAGGATTTGAAATAGTTTGACTGGAATTCCATCATCTCCACTAGCTTTGTTCGTAGTGATGCTTTCTAAGGCTCACTTGACTTCACATTCCAGGATGCCTGGCTCTAGGTGAGTGATCACACCATCATGATTATCTGGGTCGTGAAGATATTTTTTGTGCAGTTCTTCTGTGTATTCTTGCCACCTCTTCTTAATACCTTCTGTTTCTGTTAGGTCCATACCCTTTCTGTCCTTTATTGAGCCCATCATTGCATGAAATGTTCCCTTGGTATCTCTAATTTTCTTGAAGAGATCTCTAGTCTTTCCCATTCTGTTGTTTTGCTCTATTTCTTTGCATTGATCACTGAGGAAGGCTTTCTTATCTCTCCTTGCTGTTCTTTGGAACTCTGCATTCAGATGCTTATATCTTTCCTTTTCTCCTTTGCTTTTCGCTTCTCTTCTTTTCACAGATATCTGTAAGGCCTCCTCAGACAGCCATTTTGCTTTTTTGCATTTCTTTTCCATGGGGATGGTCTTGATCCCAGTCTCCTGTACAATGTCAGGAACCTCATTCCATAGTTCATCAGGCACTCTACCTATCAGATCTAGGCCCTTCAGTCTATTTCTCACTTCCACTGTATAATCATGAGGGATTTGATTTAGGTCATACCTGAATGGTCTAGTGGTTTTCCCTACTTTCTTCAATTTAAGTCTGAATTTGGCAATAAGGAGTTCATAATCTGAGCCATAGTCAGCTCCTGGTCTTGTTTTTTGCTGACTGTATAGAGCTTCTCCATCTTTGGCTGCAAAGAATATAATCAGTCTGATTTTGGTATTGACCATCTGGTGATGTCCATGTGTAGAGCCTTCTCGTGTTGTTGGAAGAGGGTGTTTGCTATGACCAGTGCATTCTCTTGGCAAAATTCTATTAGCCTTTGACCTGCTTCATTTTGTACTCCAAGGCCAAATTTGCCTGTTACTCCAGGTGTTTCTTGGACTTCCCTGGTGGCTCAGACGGTAAAGTGTCTGTGTACAATGCCAGAGACCTGGGTTTGATCCCTGGGTTGGGAAGATTCCCTGGAGAAGGAAATGGCAACCCACTCCAGTACTCTTGCCTTGAAAATCTCATGGACGGAGGAGCTTGGTGCAGGCTACCATCCATGGGGTCGCAAAGAGTCAGGCACGACTGAGCGACTTCACTTTCTAGGTGTTTCTTGACTTCCTACTTTTGCATTCCAGTCCCCTATAATGAAAAGGACATCTTTTTGGAGTGTTAGTTCTAAAAGGTCTTGTAGGTCTTCATAGAATTGTTCAACTTCAGCTTCCTTAGAGTTACTGGTTGGGTTATAGGCTTGGATCACCGTGATATTGAATGGTTGCCTTGGAAATGACCAGAGATCATTCTGTCGTTTTTGAGATTGCATCCAAGTACTGCATTTCCGACTCTTTCGTTGTCCGTGATGGCTACTCCATTTCTTCTGAGGGATTCCTAACCACAGTAATAGATAGAATGGTCACCTGAGTTAAATTCACCCTTTCCAGTCCATTTTAGTTTGCTGATTCCTAGAATGTCAACATTCACTCTTGCCATCTCCTGTTTGACCACTTCCAATTTGCCTTGAATCATGGACCTGACATTCCAGGTTCTTATGCAATATTGCTCTTTACAGCATTGGACCTTGCTTCTATCACCAGTCACATCCACAACTGGGTATTGTTTTTGCTTTGGCTCCATCCCTTCATTCTTTCTGGAGTTATTTCTCCACTGATCTCCAATAGCATATTGGGCACCTACTGAACTGGAGAGTTCCTCTTTCAGTATCCTATCATTTTGCCTTTTCATACTATTCATGGGGTTCTCAAGGCAAGAATACTGAAGTGGCTGCCATTCCCTTCTCCAGTGGACCACAGTCTGTCAGAGCTCTCCACCATGACCTGTCCATCTTGGATGGCCCCACATGGCATGGCTTAGTTGAAAATGCCCAGCGATATAGATGAAAGATTCCTGACCTATTACTGGAACAAGTGTCCTCTTCCCAAATATAGGCTTGAAAGCTAGTGGTGGCAAACTGCTTTTGATAAGTCAAAATGGTGTACTTGAGAAGGGAGAAGCATTTAGACCAATAAACTTCATGATTTCTGAAGTTTAGGGCTCGTGTAAGTGCTTGGGTTCAGTGAGTTGTATTTTATCTGAAGTTTTTCACATGTCTATTGGAGAAGGCAATGGCACCCCACTCCAGTACTCTTGCCTGGAAAATCCCATGGATGGAGGAGCCTGGTAGGCTGCAGTCCATGGGGTCACTGAGGGTTGGACACGACTGAGCGACTTCCCTTTCACTTTTCGCTTTCATGCACTGGAGAAGGAAATGGCAACCCACTCCAGTGTTCTTGCCTGGAGAATCCCAGGGACAGGGGAGCCTGGTGGGCTGCCGTCTATGGGGTCACACACAGTCAGACACGACTGAAGTGACTTAGCAGCAGCAGCGTTGACATGTCAAATTGTGACAGTTTTTTTTTTTTTCCTGAACTTATTTGACCTCTACCTGCTAAGTCGATTCAGTTGTGTCTGACTCTGTGACCCTGTGGCCCGTAGCCCACCAGGGTCCTCTGTCCTTGGATTTCTCCAGGCAAGAATACTGGAGTGGGTTGCCATTTCATTCTCCAGGGGATCTTCCTGACCCAGGAGTGGAACCCGTCTCTAACATTGCCAAGTCCTGCATTGTCAGGCGGGTTCTTTACCAATAGCACCATGTGGATAAAAGAGCTTAAGAATTTCGGTTCTAACTCTGAAGTTCTGAGTTCATTTGGAGGATATCAAAATGATTTCTATATTCTCTACTCTCCACAATCTCTCATTCTAATAACAGGTAAAATATAAAAATGGAATATACGTATATGATAGTTCTCCGGAGATTTGGGGAGAAAAGATGTGCTATTAATGACAAAATGACCTTTTAGTAGTTTGTCCTCAATTTTCTTTTGATCTCACTGATTTTTCTTCCCTGTAAATATCAGTATATGATTCATCCAGAAGAAAATTGCCAGTGTGGTTATGTAATTTCTCTGTGAGACACATTTATTAGAAATAGAGACCAAAGAATGATATTTTATATAAGAAGTTGCTGGTCATCAATATTTCTTTAGTTTTTCAGGCATTCTGCTCAGCACCCATCTTTCTTACCATGTGGTATACTTAATCTTTATGACATCTCCCCAAACTAGCTAATCTCCCCTACTAATTCCATGCTTCACCACCAGCTCAGTTTAATTTTCTTCTCAATACTTGCAGCTATTTGAAATTGGTTATTTGCTTGCATTTTGTCTATACCAATTAGAATGTAAGCTCCCTTCCAGCTGTTTTCCTGATGACAATTCACTCTTTGTGTGTCTTTTATTTCTCTTGTCTACATTTGACCTACTCTTTCCTTTTATAAGAAGAAAGGCAGATGTCCTCAATAGATTGGTTAAGGCAAAACACAAATTAAGAACTTTATTACGAGCAATGGGCTTCCCTGGTAGCTCAGATGGTAAAGAATCCATCTGCAATGTGGGAGACCTGGGTTCGATCCCTGGGTTGGGAAGATTCCCTGGAGAAGGGCATGGCTACCCACTCCAGTATTCTTGCCTGGAGAATCACCTCGGATAGAGGTGCCTGGCAGGCTACAGTCCATGGGGTCACAAAGAGTTGGACACAACTAACTAAGAACAGCACGGCACACATTACGAGCAAATTGTGTAGCCCCATATGATTTTGCCCGTATTGTTTACAACTCCATGCCTAGTATCAGGAATAGTGACAGACATATAGTGAGACCCTCAACAAGTATTTCTTAACTGAATATAGTCTCAACTTATTAGACTAGATACAAGAAAATCATGTTGTTGTCTAAAAGCAGACCTGAGATAGGAACACAAACTTGCTGAGCCTGCAAGCTCATAAATTTTCCTGTGCCAATTTGCCTCTGAACTGCACTTTTAACAACAACAGTTGATGAAGTAGAATTTAGCAGAATCTTAAAGGGAAAATTACCATATCGTATGAGTTGACTCTACTTCTAGCCGAAGATGTCCCAGCAAGAAATGAATACCTGATTTTACCCGATAGGATTTCCCAAAAACTCAAATAGGTTTGAAAAAGTGGCCTGAGGCCCTGAAAGAAAAGATGGCTGAAAAGAGATGGGAGGCCTTCAAAAGCATGTCATCTGTGCACTTAACCTTGACAAATCATTGCACTGCATCAGTATGGTTTCTTTCCTTTTCTCAGAGCAGTGTCTCATTATTCCCCCTCTGAACAAACTTCTAATAGTCTTCTCACTCTCAGATGGTGATCTTAACTCATATTTAACTGGAAAATAAAACAAGATTGATCAGACTCTAGGAATACAACTCTCCTCAGAGATTTGTTGCTCCATCTGATGGATGGTCCAGTGGGCTGATCTGGGCTTAATAAAGGTTGCAAGGAAACTAAGTTTTGTTCACCATGTCAAAATGTTGTGCTGAGATGCTTGTGAGTTCTTACTGAAGTTCTGGGAGGGAGAAGCTAGGCACTATGCTTCTGTGCTCCTCTGTATGAAAAAGACCTGGATTTGATACATTGTGCTTGAGTTTGAAACTACATAGGACTCTTGCTGGGGCTTCTCAGGTGGTGCTGGTGGTAAAGCACCCACCTGCCAGTGCAGTAGACATAAGAGGCACCGGTTTGATCCTTGGGTTGGAAAGATCCCCTGGAAAAGGAAATGGCAACCCACTGCAGTATTCTTGCCTAGGAAATCCCATGGCCAGAGATATGTCTCTGCTCTTTAATACACTGTCTAGATTGATCATAACTTTTCTTCCAAGCAGCAAGTGTCTTTTAATTTTGTGGCTGCAGTCACAATCCACAGTGATTTTCGAGCCCCCAAAAGTGAAGTCTCTCACTGTTTCTGTTATTGCCCCATCTATTTGCCATGAAGTGATGGGACCGGATGCCATGATCTTAGTTTTCTGAATGATGAGTTTTAAGCCAACCTTTTCACTCTCCTCTTTCACTTTCATCAAGAGGCTCTTTAGTTCTTCTTCACTTTCTGCCAGAAGGAGTGGGGAAGAGTGTCCTCACAGAAGGCACAGTAAATGCAGATCCTTTATGCACAGCTGGCTTCATTGGTGTGTGGTCAGGGCTACTGCCCAAGATCCTTTGCACAAGACACACACCACCTTGAAATTATTAATAAAGTTTGAACAAGAGGGCCTGCATTTTTATTTTGCCACCACTGTCCTTAAGGCCCTGCAGGGGAATAGTGATGAAGTATCCATCATTAGGGAGGAGTGAGCAGGAGGGGGAGGGGTAGAAGTTGTGGATATAGTGCAGCAGTACACCTTATATGACCTTAAATGACCTTGAATAATGTTTCAGCAGGATCGTTCTAACTACTGTTTTGAAAACAGAATGAAGGGACCAAGGGTAAATTGATCACAGGGTGATCTCAGTAAGACTTGGTGGTGGGGTAACATCTGTTCCTAAACGTAAAGTACCATTGTATCATCCTGTTTTTAATTAAAGGCTTATAGTTTTCAAGGCATTTAGATGACATTTTATGGACCAAAGGGAGAAAACCTTGTTAAAAAGTGTCATTTGGTTATAGGATGCAAGCCCAGAAAAAAAATTGTCTCATGTTGATACATCACTTATGACTTATAATCTAAAAGTCTCATGCATAATTGTAAAAATGCCTTATAAACTATATGAAGTTATTATCATATTATAACGGGAGAGTTTGAACTTGATCTATAAAGGTTCCTTCCAATTCTCATTTTCTTTATACTTTGTCTTTTGCCATTTAATACTATCGGAAATCTCAATTCATTTTGCTTACTCTGGCCCCAGACAGGTTGGGTCTATTTTCAATTCATGTTAAATGTTGAGGGTTGTACAGTTGTCAGAGTTTTATGTTTTTATATATAATTATATATATTTCATTAGAATCAAGTGAGATAATGTAAATAAAAATACTTTGGAAAGTCTAAATCACCCTCTAAATGCAAGAGATGAAGTATAATATTAGGAAGATTGTACTTTAAATCAGTTTGAAATAATTTGTTTGAAATCTTGCTTACATTTTCCAGCAATCTGAGAGAACTATATACTCATTTACTATTACTGAGACATAGAACATGCTTTCATTTTATAAAATTAAATTTTTGGAGATGGATTAACTAGCAATTTTCTACATACTGTAAAGATTGTTCTTCTGATATTGGCACTTGTAGGCTGTTTAGAATATTCCTGCCAAATATGCAGTTTCTTGAGTTTTTTCAGTTGGTGGGAGAGAATTTTCTGTGCTCATGCTTGTTTCCAACTTTAGACTTCTATTTATAGGCATGAAAATAAACTTTTTTCCCCTTCTAAAATGTTAAGTTAGAGTACTCATTCCCGGATCAAGTTTTTGGCAGTTAAAAATTTTTGCTTACAAATTATCTATGTTTTTATGATCCAGACAGTGATGCAATTTTAGATATACTTCCTTAGAAAGATGGCCATCTCTGCAAAGGTCAAGTCCTCTGTAATTGCTCTTGATCCCAGCTTCAAACATCAAGTATCAGCTCTTACTAAGATCTCCCTTTCCAGTCCTCCCTAAATTCCCAGATTAGGTCACACGCCTTGACTGCCCTCCACTCTTCCTCTAACATTTGTCATGATTAGGTTGATATATATTTTTGTTTATCAACTCTCTCCCCCACAGAGTCTAAACTCATTTGGAGCTGAGACTGCCCTTGTTTGTTCTCCCGGTCCTGTAACGTGACTTGGCAGATAGGTACTGTGCGTTTGTTCACTGAATAATTAACTCAGGCGCCTCCTTCAAGTGGGACTACAGTACTAAAATTTTGCAGGGTAAGATAATATGTAAAAGATATTAAGAGCCATGGGATGAATAGGGATGATGTAGCGAATGAGTTTATTAGAAATAAACCTTATTTTACTGTTTTACTTTACTGTTTAATTTTTCACTATTGGCTAGATTATGCTGCACTACGCATCTGTCTCCCAAATGTTAATGCATCTCTCATGAGGTCATTGAGGTCATCGCTCTAGGTCTGCAGTCCCCCACCTTTGTGTCACCAGGGCCCCGTTTCACGGAAGACGGTTTTTCCACGGACTGGGGCTGGTGGGGGTGGTTTTGGTTTTACCTGTCACTCATCTCTTGCTGTGTGGCCTGGTTCCTAACAGAAAGGGGACTGGCACCATTCCATGGTTGAGGGACTGGGAACCCCTGCTCCAGAAAGTAACTCAGGGACTCCAGGTGACTTCTCCCACTCTATTGGGACATACCGTCTCAAGGCTTGGTTTCCAGGGTGACTGCTGCAGGGAAAGAGAGAGGGCATGGGGACCTCACAGGCACTGCTAAAAGATGTGGGCTGGAAATGACAAGACATTGACAGCGATTCACAGCCATTTGGCCAATACTTGTCCCATGGCCCTGCAGGGTGCATGAAAGTTGTCTTTTCTGCAACTGAAAAAGAGGCAAAGTACATGTGGTGAGAACTAAACAATTTTACCATTAAGTAAAAATTTATTATTTTTATTATTTTTAAAGTAATTTTATACTAGGTAGTGTTTATTTCAGCTGTTAGAATGAAGAATTGGAGAAGACAATGGCACCCCACTCCAGTACTCTTGCCTGGAAAATCCCATGGATGGAGGAGCCTGGAAGGCCGCAATCCATGGGGTCGCTGAGGGTCGGACACGACTGAGCGACTTCACCTTCACTTTTCACTTTCATGCATTGGAGAAGAAAATGGCAACCCACTCCAGTGTTCTTGCCTGGAGAATCCCAGGGACGGGGGAGCCTGGTGGGCTGCCGTCTATGGGGTTGCACAGAGTCGGACACGACTGAAGTGACTTAGCAGCAGCAGCAGCAGCAGGAGCCCCTTCCTATAAAAGAACAGAGCTTGATCAGAGAATATCATCTTGAAGGCAAAGTGTCTTGAATTAACTTTATTAGCCTAACCCCAACCATCAGCCGTCAGTAACATTGCCAAGTTATTTAAGATCGTTCCATCCTTCTTCCCTCCCTCCCTCCCTCCCTTCCTTCCTCTTTCTCCCTCTTTGGAATGATCAATTTGAAAGCTTGAAATTTATAAATAGCAGTATAGGTCACTAAAAACAAGAATAAAATAAACTCTAGTTTTTTTATTTTTAACTTTAAAAACTTCCACAGTTTAAAACATAAATGGCAAATTTATATTAAAATTATGAACTGACAATACTTTATAAAGTCATTCAGTCACCCTGCTGAAATAATGATAACTCTCATAGTGAAGGATGTGACTAGGATTATGAAAGTGGGGGAAAAATGTTACAAAGCAAAGTTACACATAGAGATGCGAACACGAATTTTTATAAAGAGCCTTGCACCGAGTCTGAATAATTCATTTTGACATTTTAACTAATTTTCAAGCTTACAAACTACTTATTTTTCAATTTAGTCAGATAACTTACTAATAACAAGTATGCTTAGCCAAAGTAGTTAGTAAAACTAAGAAAAATGGTCAAACTGGTGGAACACATAGTTTTAGCTTCATATCATATCTAAAAGACTGTGACAGAATTGAGTGTGACCAAAAGTTGTTTTGGTTTGGAATCCCTGGCCCCATTTTTGGTGTAAATGTTAGAAATCGCATATTCTGGAACAACTTCTCACAGGGACGTCTTACTGAATCAAACAAACTGACTTTTTTAGCCACATCTGATTCTACCACAATTACACATGTGCAGACTAGGCATAAAAGCCATATTAAAATGTTCTCACTTAAAGCCAAAAACTGGTCAGTATAAAAATGTGTGTGCATTTATTAACATGCATTTATGTTATAAAAATATACTTTCTGGGAAATGTAGTTTGGCTTACTGCATCCTCCTAATATCTTGTCTATAGAAGGAAGCTTTACATCAAATGACAGTATGTAATGTCAAGGGGGCTTTTGCAAACTTTAGCAATGCCCATTTTGGTTAACATTTAGCCATTTACTGAAAGTATGTCCTATATTATAGGTTGTAAGTAAATTATCTTTTGAATTAAGATTAATACCAATTTAATATTAATTTGACACCTTACTTATTTATTTTTTTCATACTTCTATATGAAAAACTTCCTGCAAACAGCAAAGCAAATTTGTTTTGATCGAACTGTTGTTTTTTAGTCACTAAGTTGTGACCAAGTCTTTGTGACCCTATGGACGGCAGCACGCCAGGCTTCCCAGTCCTTCACTATCTCAATACTAGTTATTAATGTCTAGAGTATGGTTTATTCATTCAAGTGTTTATTGAGCACCTACTAATACCACTATTCTAGAACTTTGGTTTAAATTAATTAAACAAGATTTCTGTTCTCATAAACACGGGGGAGAACAGATATTAACAATGTTAAGTTAAAAGTCTTTGTAGTGTGCTAAAAATCAAGAGGCAGGAAAGTACTAAAATGTGGCTGGGCCAGGTTAGGCCTCACTGAGAAGGTGCCATCTGATTAGCTGCTTGAAAATGTTGTGGCAGTACCTGTTTAATAATTTGCAGAACATCATTCCAAGTAACGGGAAGAACAGAGAAGAGAGGCATGACTGGGTGGGTCTCCTGCGTTTGCAGAAAAGCAAGACGGCTCATGTGACCTGAGCCCATAAGAGAAGGGGGGAGCTGTAGGAGCTGAGGTGCAAGGGGGAGAACTGGGAACCAAGACTGAGTTTCAGCCTGAGTGAAATGGGGAGACTATAGGTTTCAAGCAGGACAGTGACGTGATCTGAGTGGTAATGAAACCAGTGGCTACTGCCCGGGTCAAGAGGAAACTGTAGGGAAGCATGCCTGAAGGAAGGAGGGCAGTTGTGTGGTGTGATGGCTAAGACGATGAGTGCCATCTGGGTGTGGAGAAGTGGATTCTGATAATACATTGAAAATAGAGTCAGTGGGATTTGCTAATGGAGCTGACAGCGGGTGGGGAGAAGATGGGAGACCGGAAAAGTGAAAAGAGAGAGGACAGAGCGGAGGGGCGGGCAGAGGGTAGAGAGGAGGGGAGAGAGAGGACAGAGGGAGAAATTAAAAAACTAGAGCAGTGTGTGTGAGTCCAAGGATTTTTGCCCAAGGAACAGGGAAGATGCAATAGTTCCGTGAAAGCTTGGTGGGAGGGCAATGAAGAGGATCAAGGGTTCAGTTTTGGACTTGAATTTGAGATGAATTACACATTTGTGTGGAACATTGAGTAATTAGTTGCATATAGGAAGCTAAGGTATCAGCAAACAGACTTATTCTAATAAAAGACTATTTGGAGAAGGCAGAATGTTAAGAACTGTTTCAGAAGCATTTTCATGATTTCTGTTAAATAAAACTATTTCCCCCCTGTCCTGTATATTGTATTTTATAGCTGTGTGTGTGTGTGTGTGTGAGTGTGTGAGTGTCTCACATGACTGGTTATAGGCTTGCTGGTGGGAAAATAGCACCATCTTGTGGGTAATAATATACACACATCTTTAGAAAAATCTACGTGAAAAATGCACGTTTTTTGCATTCTAAAGGAACTGAATTCTAAAATAATTTACTGATACTTTGAAATCTCACACAAATTTTGAGTGTTTTTGCATAAGACTGTGTCTATAGGTTCCAGAATAACTGACAAAACTTGTAAATCAGGCAACTGGATAATTCAAATAAATATCAATCGAATAAATTATTTCTATCTTATAAGAATTCTGAGTACTTATGTAAATTATACTGTAAATAGTAACTTTTAAAGTAGGAGATGGAGTGACTATATATGCGTATATGATTAGTTTATTAAAGAGTGTAAATTTTGCAGTCTGGACAGACTTCTATTTATAATTCATTCATATAGTCATCCTTCCAATAGCTTTTAAAAACATTTTCATTATATAATTATACCAGGATCAATGAGAAACCACATAGATTATATAAATCAATATCTCTGTCCTGAGGAAACTTATTACCTAAATGAACTTATTACCTGTTAAAATTTAAGGAATATAGCATGCTGCGATTCATGGGGTTGCAAAGAGTCGAACATGACTGAGCGAATGAACTGAACTGAACTGAACTGAAACTTTGTAACTCAGTAATTGAGTAATAATAATACAGTAGCTATTTATGAGTCAACATTTTTGTTTAAACTAGCGATTTTCAAATTGAGTTCATTGGGTTTGCTTTAGGCATTCATCAACATTTTGTTAAAAGAGAGAAAGTGTGTAAAATTTGTTTTTGTTGTGTACATGAGCATGGATGACATATTATTTGAAATTAGGATACAAAACTTACAACAATTTGTTCTCATCTTTTCACTTTACTTTTTTGTTATACTCGTATTTGCATTGTATAGAGAATATTTAGCTCACTACATACATCTAATAATTTCCTAATAAGATGGATTTTTAAAATACTAAAACAAACAAACAGCATGTAACTTACCAAGCATCATATAGCTAATCCTGGCTCTTAGTGTTGGAAAAAAAGAAACCTGGGAAGGATAAAGTGGAAATTAATGAAGTATTTGCTAAGAGGAGAGTGGAAGGGAAAGAGAAAGGGGATGAGACTTCAATGATTATAACTTTCTATGCAGTTTTGATTTTGAACTAGGCAAACACTTTCCAAATTTTAAAAATACTAAAAAATAACCCCATAATTGATCTTTGATCAGAGGAGAAAAAAATAACGACACTACATTGTTGAACTACTTGGGGATATTTCTAATGTTAGATGATTATTGTTGCATTAGTGTTCAATTTCTTATAATATTGTGATTATACAGGACAATGTCCTTGTCCTTAGGAGGTAATGAATTAAATGCTTAGGGATAGAAAGACTCACTGGATCTCATTGTACCTGTAATTCTCAGATTTTTCTGGAGAAAAAGGTAAATCTCTGTATGTCTGTCTGTGTCTATATCTATACTTTTATCTACATTTATATCTATGTATGAAGCAAATTTTTATCTAATTGGTGAATTTAAATTAAAGATGTGAGAGTTCTTTCAGCCTTTTAATAGATTGCATATTTTTCAACTAAAGAAATTATAAATTTTCTCATTTATGTCTTTTTAAAATAGGCTATAAACGTACACTGATCATTGAAACCAGTATTCACAGAGTGCTGTGTTATTTACTCAAACTGACAAAGTTAAGATATGATGGAGGCAGGATGCAAACCCAGACTTGATTGTCAGTCCTCTGTCCTTGCCGCCTTCTGGTTTTGCTTTCACAGCCTTCTTAATCACAGTCTTCCAACGCGCTTGGGGAATACGCACTCCATTTCTTTAATCTTCTGACCTCATCTCTCGCCTGGCTTTCATTTCTGACTTTAACCAACTTTTGACTTTATCAATTCTCAGGGCACTTTTTAGTTATTAAAATAAGATATTTGAATGACATGAAAGTTTAGGCTTTAACTACTTCAAAGATTTTAGGCTTTCACTGACTTTAAATATTCATCTCAAGTACAAAAAAATAAGATGTGATATAGTCTGTAAATGTGGTTTATAAACCTGAAAGACCATAACATACCTTCTGAATAACAACATATAAATTTACGTTCACTAAGATTTTATAGTATACACAATGTTATATTCTTATTATTTGAATATTCTTATATATACTCAGTTGTACACTATATCTAAATCCTTAATTATTCCAGAAATTTTTGCTTTCTTTATGCTTTTCTCAACTGGAATATTGAAAATAGATGAATCCCATCATTGGAGTTACACGTTGATATTTAAATTTTTATTTAAATAATTCAGTAATTTCAAAATTATTTTCAAGTAATTTATCTGTGAATGGATTTCCTTCCACCTTCCTGATTCCTAACTTCTATCTACACTTGGCAAAGAAAGTCTCATTCACTAGTAGATAAAATTCTGAAAGCATTTACTTTGTTTTTCTTGCTAGGATAGCTATTTCCTTTGCATTAATTAAATTCAGCAAACCTGCCTTACATTCCACCTTGCTTTAACAGACGAAAGCATTCAGGAGTGGTAAAAGGAGTGGAAAGATAAATGTAAACAATGAAAGACATCCACAAATGCAATAAAGTAGGAACACAGATGTTTTGATATAATAAGCTGAGATCAATCTAATTTGGGTGAGGGAAATTTTATGGACTTTGTAAAGGGGATAAGATTTATGGGACTATGTCGAACAAATTCCAATGCAAAATTTTCTTAGCATGTAAATATCTAACTCAAAAATATTTAATGGAGTCAATATTCAGAAAACAGAAAAGTTATTGGCTGGTACTAGGAAGTCATTAAAATTATATATGTTTATTGATTAGATGGGACTCATATCTATATTACAGCTATATCTATATATTTAGATATGCTTAACAGAATATCCTGTATATCAGGCTGCAAAATATATTTAATAAAACTTAATATATTTTGTATGTTCACTTGATATTTATTCAGCATTAGCTACGTACTTAGCATTGCCCTGCACAAGTTGATATAAAATAAAGGAGATGACCCTATTCATGCAACCAAATGGGAAAGAGAGATTTTATCAAGCTGCACATATTGGGGTCTTACCCTCTCCTACTTCCCAGATTTTGAGCTTCCTCATCCCTCTGTCAGCCACCAGCATTTCCTCTCTTGCAGCTGTTTGAAAAATCTGTGGATGTGCTCAGTCGCGCTCATCTCTTTGTGACCCTGTGGATTATAGTCTGCCAGGCTCCTCTATCCATGGGATTTTTTCCGGCAAGGATCGTGGAGTGGGTTGCTATTTCCTCCCCCAAGGGATCTTCCTTATCCAGGAATCAAACTTGCATCTCCTCTGTCTCCTACATTGGCAGGCAGATTCTTTACCACTGTGCCACTTGAAAACTACTGTCTGTGAAAGCCAGCCATTTCTGTCATGTTGGAGCGAAAAAGGAATTGAGACATTCTAGTTATTATGTACTTTTTTTTTAACAGAGTTCTATTACGTTCAGGTGTCCCATGGGAACCCATAATTATGGGTGTTTTAATCATATACTTAGATAGAAATGGATTTCAGACTTGTCTTGATGACAGCTTTGCTCTTATAATTCTCAGATGTGACCTTTTAATCCAAGCTCCAATGCAGAAAATGTGAAGCTAAAAGTATTCCTGGTAATAAAGCCACTGCCGCTTTAGCCTACTTCCTGTTCCCTTTCCTAAAGCAGTCAAATTACTTTTTTAAAGAAGTAGCAGATAAATAGCAAGATAAGTAATATGCAGAAAATGGGGGAAAACCTTGACATAGGAAGGCCTTTCCGAAAAATGATTCAAATAGGTATTTAACAACCCTGGTGGCACAATTATGCCTTTAATACTGTGGTTACAGCAAGTATATTAGGCAAAATTAGGCAAATGGATTTGAACATAAATAATTTCTGGAAAGACCATATGATTGTTGGCCTCTTATTTTTCATTTACACAAATAAGTTTCATGCCATTTTAAAGGACTTAATTTCTTGACAGAGTAATTCCTTCTGTTTCTCTGACCTTTTCTGTGGCATTCCAGTCTAAGGGATTAAATTAAAAGCTTGACAGTTTCTAAGTGTCCTCAAGGGGTTTCAAAGTAAACCTTACTAAAGATCCAAAATCAAAGTAATGTGATGATAAGCTACTATTTCCATTTACTCAGTTTCCAACAGTATAATTAGAAAGAGGTTCAGGTAGTTTAGTTGCATATTTAATGGCAAATAGTCTCAAGAAAAATAATCTAAGAACTCTTGAAAGATGCAGGATGAATCAAAAAGCAGTACTTAAGCAATAGCTATTTTGTCTTCTTTGTTTCCTTCAAAGATACTATCTCTATCCCATTTTGGTTATGGCTTTGCTTTCTGGGATGGGCAAAATTATTAACACATATGCATTTATAACTCCAGTCTCCTCTGCTCTCTGAAGAGTATGGATCCTGTTATCTCTTCCTTTGTTGGACTGAGTGATGGATAGAGAGGCAATAGTAATTGAATACTAGAGGAATGCTGGATAGCTCTTTATCAACAAGTGTCTCTTGGAGAGATGGAAGTTCCAAATGGGGAGAGAGGAAAGGTCTAGATTTAGCAGAAATTGAGAATGTTTTGTGAGAGACCTTGGCAGCCCTGTCCCAGCCCTTCAACCTCACAGCTCCATCAGGCCAGCGACAACTTGGGCTGCAAGTGCGTGGATAGAAGGAAAGTTTTGTTTATCGGTCATTTGTGTTCCTTCATATGTGTTTATATTTTTACGCATGCTCTGTTGCTCAATAGTGTCTGACTCTTTGCGACCCCATGGACTGTAGCACATCAGGCCCCTCTGTCCATGGAATTCTTCAAGCAAAAATACTGGAGTGGGTTGCCATTTCCTTCTCCAGGGGATCTTCCTGATCCAGGGATCAAATCTGCACCGCCTGCATTGGCAGGTGGATTCTTTACCACTGAAACACCTGAGGAGCCCAAATCCTGATTTAAAAAGAAATAAGCTTGTTGTAGTCTTTTTAGTTGCAGGCATTCTTTTGCCTACTGAATCTCTCTCTCTGGATATTATTTAGGACCCTGAAATTCGCTGGGTGCAACACAACTTATTGTTTTTTGTTTGCATACAACCCTCCTTTAGTAATTCAAACTTTTGCAGATAGTGACATTTAGCTAGTTGTGAAAGCCATAAGGTTTTGGATCTCTTTGGATCTTCCCTCTCCCTCATTCTGCAAGTCCAATTCATGACCATCCTTATAATTTTGCCTCCGACATCTCTCCATCTGGTGACCACTGCCTGACTTTAGACCGTCATCTTCTCTTACCTGGACCATTTTACTAGGCTTGTATTTGGTCTCTCCACTTTGGCTGTCTATATTACCACCAGTTTTCTTTATAAAACAAAGATCATATTTCCCTCAGTTGAGCTATTTCAAATCCTGGAAGATGATGCTGTGAAAGTGCTGCACTCAGTATGCCAGAAAATTTGGAAAACTCAGCAGTGGCCACAGGACTGGAAAAGGCCAGTTTTCATTCCAATCCCAAAGAAAGACAATGCCAAAGAATGTTCAAACTACTGCACAATTGCACTCATCTCACACACTAGCAAAGTGATGCTCAAAATTCCCCAGGTCAGGCTTCAACAGCATGTGAACCGCAAACTTCTAGACATTCAAGCTGGATTTAGAAAAGGCAGAGGAACCAGAGATCAAATCGCCAACATCCACTGGATCATAGAAAAAGCATGGGAGTTCCAGAAAAACATCTACTTCTGCTTTATTGACTATGCTAAAGCCTTTCACTGTGTGGATCACAACAAACTGTGGAAAATTCTTAAAGAGATGGAAATGCCAGACCACCTTACTTGCCTCCTGAGAAATCTGTATGCAGGTCAAGAAGCAACAGTTAGAACTGGACATGGAACAACAGACTGGTTCCAAATTGGGAAAGGAGCACGTCAAGGCTGTATATTGTCACCCTGTTTATTTAACTTATGTGCAGAGTGTATCATGTGAAATGCCGGGCTGGGTGAAGCACAAGCCAGAATCAAAATTGCTGGGAGAAATATCAATAACCTCAGATATGCAGATGATACCACCCTTATGGCCTAAAGAACCTCTTGATGAAAGTGAAAGAGGAGAGTGAAAAAGTTGGCTTAAAACTCAACATTCAGAAAACTAAGATCACGGCATCTGGTCCCATCACTTCATGGCAAATATATGGGGAAACAATGGAAATAGCGAGAGACTTTATTTTGGGGGGCTCGAAAGTCACTGCAGATGGTGATTGCAGCCATGAAATTAAAAGACACTTGCTCCTTGGAAGAAAAGCTATGACCAACCTAGCTGCTGCTGCTACTGTTGCTGCTAAGTCACTTCAGTCGTGTCCGACTCTGTGTGACGCCATAGACAGCAGCCCACCAGGCTCCCCCATCCCTGGGATTCTCCAGGCAAGAACACTGGAGTGGGTTGCCATTTCCTTCTCCAATGCATGAAAGTGAAAAGTGAAGGTGAAGTTGCTCAGTTGTGCCCGACTCTTAGCAACCCCATGGACTGCAGCCCACCAGGCTCCTCCATCCATGGGATTTTCCAGGCAAGAGTACTGGAGTGGGGTGCCATTGCCTTCTCCTGACCAACCTAGACAGCATGTTAAAAATCAGAAACAGTAATTTGCCAACAAATGTCCATCTAGTCAAAGCTATGGTTTTTCTAGTAGTCGTGTATGGATTTGAGAGTTGGATTATATAGAAGGCTGAGCACCAAAGAATTGATTCTTTTGAACTGTGGTGTTGGAGAAGACTCTTGAGAGTCCCTTGGACTGCAAGGAGTCCATCCTAAAGGAGATCGGTCCTGAATATTCATTGGAAGGACTGGTGCTGAAGCTGAAACTCCAATAGTTTGGCCACCGGATAGGAAGAACTGACTCACTGAAGAAGACCCTGATGCTGGCAAAGATTGAAGGCTGGAAGGGATGGGGACGACAGAGAATGAGATGATTGGATGGCTTCACTGACTCAATGGACATAAGTTTGAGCAAGCTCCAGGAATAGGTGAGGTACAGGGAAGCCTGGTGTGCTGCAGTTCATGGGGTCGCAGAGTCAGACACGACTGAGCAACTGAACTGAACTGAACTGAACTGACCTTAGAGAGATGCTACTGAGACTACCTGAAGTACACATTACTAGCCTTCCCTCCAGTCTGTCTTGACCACTCTTCAGCCAGACTCAATTTACACAATCTTTTTCATTAATCTGTACAATCTGTTCCACAAACATGTCTACCCACGTTCCCTACTCTGGGTCTTCACACTTACCTTTCTCTCTTTCTTGAATGCGTTTGTCCCACATACACTGTCTGCCTAGAGTGCTCTCACGTCAGGCATCTTCTCAAATGCTACCTTATTAGAGAGGCCCTTCCCGGCTGCACTCTCTAAAACAGCAATCCTCCCTAAGACACTCTTTATTCCCTTACTGTTTTCTTTTACTTCCTTGGAGTTCAGGGCTTTTCTTACCAACTAACATTTTGTGTTTTGCTTATTATTTTGTTTCTTTTCCTCTACCAGAATTTATGCTCCTTGAGAACAGGGACTTTACTTTGTGTTTCATCCCTGAACCACAGTTTGTCTTTGTGGTAAGCGTTCAAAACACATTTGGAATGAATCCATGGATTACCTTCATTTCAATAAACTGAATGTCTTCTTCCTTCTTATATGTCTGAATAACTTGTTTTCTTATCAGGCAAAATTCAAATCCATTTTCACTAAAACATCATTTATTTCACTAGAAATATCTAATGACTCCATCTTCAAAGTTACTGTTGTACTTTGTAAATAACTATTTCAACACATTGTTTATAGACGTTTGTTATATTGAATTTTTCCCATTGCTGACTAGAATGTAAAATATTAGAGGCCACGTACTTGGGATTCAAAAATACTTGACTGATTAGATCAATTATTGAATGGAGTGAGAATTAAAAACAAGTAGTACACATAAAGGCGTCCTAAGTGGGGCTAGTGGTACAGAACCCGCTTGCCAATGCAGGTAACACAAGAGTCATGGGTTCAGTCCTTGGGTGGGGAAGATCCCCCAAAGGAAGACATAGCAACCTACTCCAGTAGTCATGCCTGGGGCATCCTATGGATGGGGGAGCCTGGTGGGCTACAGTCCGTCGCGCTGCAAAGAGTCGGACACAACTGAAGCAACTTTCACATGCAAGCAGTACATATAAAAAAAATTAAATATTTTCTTTCTTTGAAATATTAAAAATCTTTCTTTCTTTCTCTCTGGTTAATCAATATCACTTTTAGGGCACATATACTTACAGTGTTAAACAGAAATACAAAGGGGCGCTGGGCAGCTGGGCTTGTCCCTAGCTTGACCGGTCCAGTTAATCCATTCTTCAGGATATAGGGAGATCTACCTTCCTTAAAAGATCTCCATTGCCAACAAGAAGAATTATACTGTCTTTTTGGATCTGATTGAAATTTTTTAGAGTTATAACAGTTTCATCTGGAGCTTGAAATTAAGCTTTTCGCCTAAATTGTTAAATTGGTCAGGAGAGCACCTTCTGAAAGATTTAAAATAGCATAATTACCTGACCATTACATTGAACACGCTGAACAATTTACTTCCACTGAGAAGAAACCCAGTACTTGAGGAAAAAAAAAAATCACTAAGCTGTAACATACTGAAATAACAGTACAAAAACATAATTGCCAGAATTCATTTTTTTTTCTCTGACTTGCCAAATAATCTGAATAAACCACAATTTTCATCTGGCTAAAATCATAGAAAAACCTTAATTTTCTTTATGGTTCTGTAGATCACAAAATAGACCCTAAAGGAATGGAGTCATAGAGAAATGAAAAGTCTTCTATAACTTTATTGTTTAACTCATAGGCTTAAGCTCAGATCCCCAATATTTCTATTGGAAATTTTTAGAGCAGTATCTGTGGTCCCCACTGACATCCTAGTATGACTCAAAATTGTACTTGCTTTCTAAAACTGGAAGTCCAGCTCAGCCTGTGGGTTGGCATTTCTATGACAGTTGACTTCAGTGTTTTTCAAGTCTTCTGTTGGTAGTAATTAGAGCTTATTCTCTGTCTCCAGTGTAGTAATCGGTGGTAGTGCCTTAATTTGTCGTTGTGTTTGGAGCAATTACCTTCACACGCACTTTATTGTGAAAATTTAAATGTTAGAGACAAGCACTTTTTCACTTCTCTCTGTCATATGGAAATTAAATTTGAATTCCACCATCATTAACGGTTGCACTTTGTTGGCTTAATTTCTTCTCTGCTGTCAAACTGAAAAGAAAGGTTGTCAGAATTGATTCTTATTTGGTCCTTCATTTCCCAAGCTTTCAGTAGGTAAATGGAGTGATATTTAAAAGTAAGTCACTTATTTTCAATTTTGGAAGTGTTTTTTTTTCCGTACCCGATTGATGAGTCAAATCTAAAATAAGCTGTAGGTTTAGAAAACAGCATTAAATTAGTTGGAGCCCTAAATAAGTAGTTTTGTGGCTATTTTCATTGCACTGAGTGAACTTTAGACTTAATAAAAATTATTTTTCTGATATCATGATAGTGAAAATGCCAACAACAATAATCACTGATGTTTATGAGCCCTTAGACTTACCTGGTGGCTCGGATAGTAAAGAATCTGCCACTAATGTAGGAGACCCAGGTTCAATCCCTGGGTTGGGAAGATTCCCTGGAGGAGGGCATGGCAACCCACTCCTGTATCCTTTCCTGGAGAATTCTGTAGACAGAGAAGCCTGCCTGGTTATAGTCTATGGGGCCGGAAAGAGTCAGATACCACTGAGCGACTAACACTTAGGAGCACTTCGCATTTGTTAGTAACTATGTTACATATTTGGGGGCTTCCCAGGCGGCACTAGTGGTAAAGAACCCACCTGTAAATGCAGGAGATGTAAAAGATATGCCCTGGAGGAGGCATGGCAGCCCACTCCAGTATTCTTGCCTGGAGAATCCCAAGGACAGAGGAGCCTGGCAGGCTACAGTCCATAGGGTCGCAGAGAGTCAGACACGACTGAAATGACTTAGCATGCATGCATGCATGTTGCATATTCTATGTCCCTTATTTCAATATAACAACTATGACATAGCCCCTATGATTGCCATTTTTTAGAAAATCTTAACATTTATAGAGATTTTATAATTTTATAATTTTCTCTGTTCATACATTTAATAATAAATGTATTATTTATTTAATAATACAAATAATAAATAGATTATAATTGAAATTGTAATTATAATTTCTCATCCCATTCCATAAATTTTTATATTTATCAATAACATTCATAATAATGCTAAATTATAATTTCAAATATATTCAAAATTACTGTGTCACAGTAAATGTGTCAATTGTTCCATAAACAAATATGGAAGAATTAGGCAGACATATCTCAAAAGGATAACTGAGATTGCTCAAACATTTAATTTACCAAAGTTGTGTAATTTCATTACAGGCTTAAAAAAATCAGAAAAGTGGCACCATATTAAAAGTATGGATTTTTGTTATAAATTCTTATTAGAAATTATAACAATTTTATCAAGACAGTCATAATTTTGTTTGCAATTGTGAAGTTTTATTATATGATTTTGTTTCATTCTTTGATAATATTAAAATAATAGTAGGAGATGATAATCTTTCTTTAATATTAAATAATCTTAATTATTTTAACTCGATAGTTAGTAAAGATTCTGTTAAAGGATCAGACCATACCAGTAACATAAGTTTGATTTTGTCATGTAGAGGGGAACAGCAATATATGTGAAAAACAGTGTGAACTCATTTTGGTGAAATGAATGAATGATTTGGGGGAAATTCCTGATTTGAAGCTATATATATTTCAATACCAAAGCTCATAGGGCTATAATATGTAATTCATCAAACTGGGAGATTCTTTTAGGTCTCTTGCAGCTTTCAAGAAATAAAAAGGAATGTTTAAATGCTTAGCAGGAGAGAGAAGTTTATTTCTCAGTTTCACCTATAAATAAAGCAGGAAACATGTCTCAGCAGGTCTTAGGGGAAACTCAAATGTGAGTCAAGGTTCAGGATCATTGTGGAGGCTGGGTTCTTCCATGACAATTCCTGTTGTGGTCTCAGAAGTAGGTTTCTAGTTTCTGTTATCCCCTGCAAGAGCTCCGCTGCTGTGGGCAAGTGCTTAGCTTCCCTCTTGGCTTGGCTTTTACTGTTACAGCTTCTACTGCCCAGGAGCCCCTGCTGCCTTTTGCTCTGTCCCTAGCTTTGACTCACTCATGACTTCTCTCTCACACACGTTCAGCTACGGTAGCATTGACTTTTGGGGCCGAATGATGCTTTGCTGTTAGAAGGAGGCTGATGCCATGCTTTGTAGAACGTTTAGCAGCATCCCTGCCTCTGCCCACTAGATGCCAGAAATACTCAAACTGTGACAACCAAAAATGTCTCCAAACATTGAGAAATGTTCCCTGAGACACAAAATCATCGCTTGTTTCAACTACTGACTTAGACTTGAGAATTTCTCCCTATGTGCTCTGTGTCACATTCTCTCTGTCTCCCCCTTTTTCTCCCTTTGTCTCTCATTACTGTCTCACGTTAAACTCACTTCCAAAGAAATAACTTCCCAGAAGGTGACATATACCCAACCAATATGCTACATAGTCTTTCCATTAAAGTTAAGTAATATCTTCATTCAAGCTCTTAAGGGATGCTAAATAAACTAAGTTAGAGTCACAATTTCCCTTTATTCTACTAATGTTTATAATAATTTATTTTTATAAACTTAAGGGATCTGGCAGAAATAACATCTCTAGTGAAGGAAAATTTATTTAAAGTTCAATGATTCCTTCATGCCTCCTTCTGTTTATATATTTTTAAATCCAAGTAAAATAAAATTGACTACTTTTGAAATGTGACTTTAATGTGGTTACATTATTTTGCAAAAGAAATTTTATCTTTCTACCAGTATGTACATATAGATATCATACTTAAATGTATAATTTATATTCCAGAATGCCAAGGGTAAAATTCAGATTGATGCCTACTAGTTGTATGATCTTGGGAATTTACTTAATCCTTTTATACCTTAATTTTCTTATTTTTAAATGGGGATAAAAATAATATCAATTTCTTAGGATTTTGAAGATAACTACAAGAGTTAATGTTTATTTAAAATTTTTGTGTGTTTAAATATACAATCAAAATAATGAACATATATATTATCTTCAAAGTTTTCTTTATCTATCATTAGGTAATGATTGTGGTGATAGTTTTATGGGGTGTCTTCACATAGCAAATTCATTACTTGGTATATTTTAAATAATTTCAGTTTATTGTGTAATAATTGTATTTCAGTTCAGTTCAGTCGCTCAGTTGTATGCAACTCTTGTGACCCCATGGACTACAGCAAACAAGGCTTCCTTGTCCATCACCACTCCTGGAGTTTTCTCAGACTCATGTCCATCGAGTCAGTGATGCCATCCAACCATCTCATTCTCTGTTGTCCCCTTCTCCTCCTACCCTCAATCTTTCCCAGTACCAGGGTCTTTTCAAATGAGTGTTTTTTGCATCAGGTGGCCAAAGTATTGGAGTTTCAGCTTCAGCATCAGTCCTCCCAATGAATATTCAGGACTGATTTCCTTTAGGATTGACTAGTTTGATCTCCTAACCCACTCCAGTGTTCTTGCCTGGAGAATCCCAGGGACGGGGAAGCCTAGTGGGCTGCCGTCTATGGGGTCTCACAGAGTTGGACACGACTGAAGTGACTTAGCAGCAGCAGTTTGATCTCCTTGCAGTCCAAGGGACTCTCAAGAGTCTTCTCCAACACCACAATTCAACAGCATCAATTTTTTCCGGCACTCAGCTTTCTTTATAGTCCAACTCTCACATCCATACGTGATTACTGAACAAAACATAGCCTTGACTAGATGGACTTTTGTTGACAAAGTAATGTCTCTGATTTTTAGCATTCTGTCTAGTTTGGTCATACCTTTTCTTCCAAGGAGTAAGCGTCTTTTAATTTCATGGCTGCAGTCACCATCTGCAGTGATTTTTGAGTCCCCCAAAATAAAGTCTCTCACTGTTTCCATTGTTTCCCCATGTAGTTGCCATAAAGTGTTGGGACCGGATGCCATGATCTTAGTTTTCTGAATGTTGAGTTCTAAGCCAACTTTTTCATTATCCTCTTTCACTTTCATTAACTTTTGTTTGAGAGCCTCAACTAAAGAAGCTCTTTAGTTCTTCTTTGCTTTTTGCCATAAGGGTGATGTCATCTGTGCATCTGAGGTTATTGATATTTCTCCCAGCAGTCTTGATTCCAGCTTGTGCTTCATCCAGCCCGGCATTTAGCATGATATACTCTGCATATAAATTAAATAAGCAGAGTGACAATATACAGCCTTGACATACTCCTTTCCCAATTTGGAACCTGTCTGTTTTTCCATGTCCAGTTCTAACTGTTGCTTCTTGACTTGCATACTTCAATAACGATGAAAAATTTATATATATTAAATAAGTAAAAGCATATATATAACGATGTTCACATAATGATAAAAGTGGTTATTTCTAGATAGTGGTAATCTATGTGGCTTGTTTGCAGCTTAAAGTGCAATTAAACTTAATTAAACTCTTGTTTTCTGCATGGTTTAGATTTTTTTAAATGAGGATATAAGAATTAACACAAACTGTTTATCATAATTTCTTAGAGGGCAGCATTTTAATTATAACCATGTATTCAATATTCATTTAATTCTTCACAATTTGTCACTCTCTTAGGCTACTGAAATAATATTTCTCATCTAAATGTCTGAGCACTCTTGTCTGTCCTTTTACATTTTGACAGGCACACAGCTGAGATAACTTTGCCCTCTCTAAATACAACTATGAACACTCATCACTTAACTTCTCCATGTTTTGTATTTCTTTCCTGTATTCTGAAACAACTCATAGAGTAAATGAACCTTTCCTTACATTTAGCTTAATAGCATGGTGCTATTTAGGTGCATGGTTGCTTCCTGTCTACCTAACACAACCACTGCTAGCCAATTTTGGCCTACCAGTTTTTCACAAAGAGGAAGTGCTAAATTCTTAAATTTCCTCTTAGCTCCTCTGTGTAAGATTACTCGTGCTTCTCTAGGCTTGTTTCTTTTTGTTTCCATAAGCTGTACATGAACATGCCATTTTTCACTGAACTGTCTCTGACTGGGCCAAACTTAATAAATTTCTGTGGCGTAGTGATGAGAATCTTTCCCTCTTCCTTTTTCAAATACACACAAAGTGATCCTTTTATACTTGAAGCTATGGGCAATTTGAAAATGTTAAAAATGAGACTATAGTCCATAGGAAGACTTCTCTGGTGGCTCAGATGGTAAAGAATCTGCCTGAAATGCAGGAGACGTGGGTTTGATCCCTGGGTTGGGAAGACCCCCTGTAGAAGGGAATGGCTATCCATGCTAGTGTTCTTGCCTGGAGAAGCCCATGGACAGAGGAGCCTGGTGGACTTTAGTTCATGGGGTGGGAAAGAGTCGGACATGGCTGAGCGACTAACACGTTCACTTTCATAGTCTGTAGGACAAAATATCTTACTAATAACAGTATGGTTACCAGTGGCCTCATGTACTTCAACATTTTAATGAATACTTATGCTAAACACTCACTTTTTAAAGTTACTTTCATTTTTTGTTACAAAATGTTCATTAATTATAAACGTTAAGACAATGCAAATAGTTATTCTGTTTTATTGTTTTCCCATAATATTGGCAATACCAGTGCTTGCTTTTTCCCTGAACAGAGTATATGAGGACCAGAAGTACAACTGATTATAAGAATCTACTTTTTATTTATGAGCTAAGCAAACACAGAACAATCTTACATTTCAATTTTTTTTTTTTTGTCTTGGGAGCAGCTTAAAACCAGCATATTTCAACCTGATTTTATGGAACTATGTGTATAAATTTTTTCAAAACATATCCTTTGGCCAACTAGCCCTTTGCACAGTAGCCTTCATCATTAAGATACCCTTTTGATTTCCTGTGTAATTCTGTTCATTTCTTTTCCACAGCTACTTCTTTAACACTTGATTCTTTCTGATACCCTCTAATTGTGTCTCTCCGACTGTCTTTTAAAGTTGCTTTATCAGAATTGTTACCTTGACTTTCAGAACTCCTCATGATCTGGTGTCCGGTGTCTCTGACATGGCTCTCTGTCCACTCAGATGAAGTCTCTTGGTTGTATGGATATGCCACACCAGTCACTGTATTCCATTTTTATTTTGTGTTATTTATTTTCTTCAATTTTTGGATATCTTCCTTGTGTTTCTTGGACACTGGAAACTGCCTTTGCTTTAAGGCCCATTTCAAGTTCTGTTTTCTCTCAATATCCCCTGAAAACACATTTGTTCTCATCCTACTCTCATTATCTTTAAAATCTTAGAATGTAGAAGTGAAAGAACTTTTAAGAGATCACGTGGTTCATGTTTTTGGTGAGGTCTGAAGAGTTTAAGTGAAATTGTCATTGTCAGCTGGTGACTGCAGAGCCGTGATGAGAATTTGCGTCTCCAGGTTTTGTAACGCAGGACAGTGCTCTTTCCTCAGTGGCGTGCCATTTTGTCTTGATATTTAATCACATATTGCTTTTTGGTAGCATTTTATTATCTCATTGCATGAGTCTTGCTTTCCAGTTTGGTAGAAACTTCTTGAAAAGTAGGCCCAAACTTGCGTATCTTGCAAATGTGTAGCCCAATCTCAGCTATTATGTGTGTGTTCTCTCTCTTCATCATCTTTTCTACCCCCGCTTTCTTCATTCTTTCTTGATCTCTGTGTGTATGGTACCCTGCTTTCAAGTTTTTACTTAGTAGATGATTTGTTTATTTTTTATTGAAGACTGTATTTTTTTTAATTTTTTTAATTTTTATTTTTACTTTATTTTACTTTACAATACTGTATTGGTTTTGCCATACATTGACATGTATCCACCATGGGTGTACATGAGTTCCCAAACATGAACCCCCCTCCCACCTCCCTCCCCACAACATCCCTCTGGGTCATCCCCGTGCACCAGCCCCAAGCATGCTGTATCCTGCATCGGACATAGACTGGTGATTCATTTCTTACATGATAGTATACATGTTAGAATGCCATTCTCCCAAATCATCCCTCCCTCTCCCTCTCCCTCTCCCTCTCCCTCTCCCTCTCCCTCTCCCTCTGAGTCCAAAAGTCCACTATACACAACTGTGTCTTTTTTGCTGTCTTGCATACAGGGTCATCATTGCCATCTTCCTAAATTCCATATATATGTGTTAGTATACTGTATTGGTGATTTTCTTTCTGGCTTACTTCACTATGTATAATCGGCTCCAGTTTCATCCACCTCATTAGAACTGATTCAAATGTGTTCTTTTTAATGGCTGAGTAATACTCCATTGTGTATATGTACCACAGCTTTCTTATCCATTCATCTGCTGATGGACATCTAGGTTGTTTCCATGTCCTGGCTATTATAAACAGTGCTGCGATGAACATTGGGGTACATGTGTCTCTTTCAGTTCTGGTTTCCTCGGTGTGTATGCCCAGCAGTGGGATTGCTGGGTCATAAAGTAGTTCTATTTGCAATTTTTTAAGGAATCTCCACACTGTTCTCCATAGTGGCTGTACTAGTTTGCATTCCCACCAACAGTGTAGGAGGGTTCCCTTTTCTCCACACCCTCTCCAGCATTTATTGCTTATAGATTTTTGGATTGCAGCCATTCTGACTGGTGTGAAGTGCTACCTCATTGTGGTTTTGATTTGCATTTCTCTAATAATAAGTGATGTTGAGCATCTCCTCATGTGTTTGTTAGCCATCCGTATGTCCTCTTTGGAGAAATGTCTATTTCGTTCTTTGGCCCATTTTTTGATTGGGTCGTCTATTTTTCTGGAATTGAGCTGTAGGAGTTGCTTGTATATTTTTGAGATTAGTTGTTTGTCAGTTGCTTCATTTGCTATTATTTTCTCCCGTTCAGAAGGCTGTCTTTTCACTTTGCTTATATTTTCCTTTGTTGTGCAGAAGCTTTTAATTTTAATTAGATCTCATTTGTTTATTTTTGCTTTTATTTCCAGAATTCTGGGAGGTGGATCATAGAGGATCCTGCTGTGATTTATGTCTGAGAGTGTTTTGCCTATGTTCTCCTCTAGGAGTTTTATAGTTTCTGGTCTTACATTTAGATCTTTAATCCATTTTGAGTTCATTTTCGTGTGCGGTATTAGAAAGTGATCTAGTTTCATTCTTTTACAAGTGGTTGACCAGTTTTCCCAGCACCTCTTGTTTTTAAGAGTAGTTTTAGTTTCACAGTAAAATTGAGGCGGTAAATACTAAGTAAATCAGAAGAGAAAGACAAATGCCATATGATATTGCTTATGTGGAATCTAAAATAGGACACAATGGACATATTTATGAAAGAGAAGAAGACCTATAGACATAGAAAACAAGCGTAGTGCTTACTGAACGGAGGAGAGGGGAGGGCAGGGGTTAATTAGGAGTTTGGGATGAGCAGACACAAACCACTATATATAAAATAGATAGACAACAAGGTCCTACTTATGGTACAGGGAAGTATTTTCAATAGCCTGTAATAAATAATAATGTAAAAGAATATATATGTGTATATATATGTGTGTATATATACATATATATATATATAAACTAAATCTGTACAGGAGAAACAAGCACAACATTGTAAATCAACTATACTTCAATAAAAAATGGAGGTAGAAATTTCCCATTGACCTCCCCCAACCCATGCCTAGCCTTGCCCATTATACCCCCACTACAGCAGTACATTTGTTACAATTGGTGAATTTATATTGACGCATGATAATTACCCAAAATCCAGAGTTTACAGTAGGACATCAGGGTTCACTCTTGAGGAAATCTCTCTTTTTAAGAGCTTTTATCATGAAGTTTTTGTATACCCAGTATAAATTCTTCTAAGGAATTTTATGCATCCTTACAAGTGTTGGCTTCTGTGCTTAGTTGCTCAGTCGTGTCCAACTCTTTGCAACCCCGTGGACTGTAGCCCACCAGGCTCCTCTGTCTATGGGATTCTTCATCAGAATACTGGAGTGGATTGCCATACTGTTCCTCCAGGGGATCTTCCTGACCCAGGGATCAAACCTGCATCTCCTGTGTCTCCTTCATTGCAGGCGGATTCTTTACCCACTGAGCCTGGGGGAAGCCTTTATAAGTGTTTAAATGTTAGATCTTAATAACATATTGCATGATTTTCTGACTCTCCTCTGCCACCGGAATTCTTATGAGTCAGACCCATCACCTTTCTTCTTTTTGCTTTCCTTGGTAGTAGGAAAGGCAGTCATATGTATGGGACAAGTTCTCACATCTCCTACATCAAGATAAATCTCTTTGAGAGGCCAGTGTAACAAAGCGTTTCGCATGTTTTTAGGATCTACCTTCCTTTTTTTCCTAATCCATTACATCTCGTTAGTTTAGGGTTTTTTTTGGTGTGTCCATGTTGCAAAATTGTGACAAGCAGCACTCACGGTATTCATTAGACAAGGTGCATCTTTATCCATCCGTGTGTAGGAGTTTAGTCACTCTTCTTACAGTCTCACCACAAATACAAATAAGTCTGTAAGTCAGAACGTGTGCATCTGTGTGTGTGTGTGTGTGTGCATCTGTATGTGTGTGTGTGTGTGTGCGTGTGTGTGGTGGGGGTTGGATGGGGAAGTAGCTACTGTTAAGATAATTGAGTGTAAACCACATGACTGAATCATAAAATGCACTACATGAAGAGAGAAGAGGTTTGAACGTAAGGAAGTCTTACAGTGAATTGCTCTTTCACAAGGGAGCAGTCCCTCTGGAACATCAAGTTAGTAATCTAAACTATACTTTACTATTAAAACTACTCAGGCTTAAAATAAGTTGTCTTAGTCATTAATTAAATCATAAAACCACTGAATAAACTAACTGACATCTTTGTAAAATGGGGATTTAATTATAAACTTGAATCTTGGCAATGCTGCTTGAATGAAACTTAAAACTGTGACTGGAAATGTGTATACTCAATAAAATGTAACCTTTCCACTTATTAGCAGCACTTCCCTCACTTAAGGGGTTTCCTTTTCTTAAGCTGTTGGCACATTTGACCCACTCTCCAATTTATGGGGCCTTGGGAGATATATGTACTTCTTTAAATATGGAGACGATATTCAGAAGCCTTCAAATAACTTACGACTTACAAACTTATGTTCAGTGAGAATTTCAATTTGGGGAAATAAATGTTAAATGGCAGCATGATATTCCTTTTCAACTGTAATTTAATTTTTTTCATTTATTATGAGACTATAATGTTTATTACTTTAGCAAAAGTGAATTAAAGGGAACTCTTGCTTGCCTGCTACCATATCCCTTCACTGCACTCTGCTGGGAAATGTACTGGCTTAGAAGAAGTATTTTTGCACTGAGATGCATGCTCATCCTTGGATATCTTCTTTTAATTTAGAAAACTTATTTTTGGCTGCATAGCGTCTTTCTTGCTGCTTGTGGGCTTTCTCTAGTTGCAGCAAGGGGGGCTGCTCTCTCTAGTTGAGGTGTGTGGGCCCCTTATTGCAGTGGCTTCGTTTGTTTCAGAGCACCGGCTTGAGGTGTGCGGGCTTCTCTAGTTGTGGCTCGGGAACTGCAGAGCAGGGGCTCATTAGTTGTGGCGCACAAACTTTGATTCCCTGCAGCGTGTCGTATCTCAGTGAACCAAGGATCAAACCTGTGTCCCCTGCTTTGGCAGGTGGACAGGTAACCATTGGACCACCTGGGAAGTCCTTGGATATTTTCTTTTACAGAAAGTTCTCAAGTTCTATAATGCAGCCTGTCCTAGGGAATTGTTTAAATTAGTGAAAGTAGAATAAGTTTGCTATTAGTACTCCCCAAAGAATATAATCGCTCTTGCACAATACTAACATAGATTACCTGCCAGAGGAGTGATGGGATAGGAGGTTCTCCTCAGTGGTCATCCAGGCTTCCAGGTTCACAGAGTTTCTTTCATCTTCAACAAATATTTCTGAGGATACGCTACGGGGCCACCATCCCTATCAACTTGAAGGGAAATGTATATTGATTGTGTGGTAAATGTACATTGATTGTGTGGTAAATGTTCATGGACTAGACTTGGGAGTAGTGCATATCATTTCTGCTTCCCTTCTATTGGTTAAAACTCCATCACATGGCTAAACTTAAGTACAAGGAAGGCAGGGAAGCATGGTCTGGCTCTGTGTCCAAGAAGAAGAGGTGCTCCTAGATTTGGTGAGCAACTGGTTATTTTCACCACACTCATTCAATTCCCACTGGCACAAGAAAGGAGTATCTTACCCTCAGCTCTTAAGAAACCTTTGATCTTCCAAGGGGAAGTCTAGTTAGGCAGTTTCCTAGGATTTAATTCAAAAGGTAGACATGCATTTTCTCGGTGAAATTGAGGCTATTGCTATCAAACACATGTATCTTCAAATAGATATAATTTGCAACAGAGAACTTGTAAAATTTATAACTGCACTTTTTGTGCTTGGAAAAAGTCAAGCACTTCTATCCTTGTCTTCTATCATATTCTTTATTGACAATTTTAGCTCTAGGTAAAAAAGTCAAGGTCTATAAAACTGACTTGAACTGTTAGGTCTCAAAACTTGCCATAGTTCCTAATGAGATTTTTGGGCTTCCCATGTGGCTTAAGTGGTAAAGAATCCACCATCTGCCCATGTAGGAGCTGCAGGAGATCGAGGTTTGATCCCTGGCTTGGGACGATTCCCTCGGAGAAGGAAACGGCAGCCCACTTCAGTATTTCTTGACAGAATAAAACCACGGACAGAGGAGCCTGGCAGGCTACAGCCCACGGGGTCACAGAGGGTTGAACATGACTGAGGATACATGGGCCATACTGAAAAACCGGGAGGAAGAGTTCATCTATTTCTGGGATGCAGAGGGACGGCATGTTAATGGAACTGGAGGTTTCAGAAGCCTTCATACCAAGTTCAGGCTTACCTTATTCAAATCAAAATGGGTGGCTTTCCTAATAGAAGTTTATGCCAAATTCATTTCCTCTCTACCTTTTATTGTCAGTTGATTATACTGATTTGCAAAAAAAAAAAAAAAAAAAAAATGGGGTGGGGAATACTAAAGCTTAAAAAAATGTTGGTTCTAGCAGGACAGGCCATCTACTGCTCCTGAGATGGCTCCAAACAGTGAGCACTCTGCATAGCAGCTCTTTCCTGTTGTTAGCAAAGGCAGCTGCTCCAGGTGGACTTTTACTCCTCATATCAGTGTAACTTCTCAGGTATTCCCCAGTGGTGAGGTTCTCAGTGTATAAGACTTCAAGAGGCCCTCGTGCTCTTTGCCGAGCTTGCTTCCGGTAGCTACCCTTGTGTACAACTCTTTTAAGATGGTGTATTCAGTGAGGAGACCAGCCATCCCAGTTTGCTTGGAGCTGCAGGTTCTCCCGAGGTGTGGCAACTTCAGTCCTAAAACTGGGAAATCCCAAGCCTTCCCTGGTGGCTCGATGGTAAAGAATCTGCCTGCCAAAG
Organism: Capra hircus; assembly: GCF_001704415.2. Lineage (NCBI taxonomy): Eukaryota > Metazoa > Chordata > Mammalia > Artiodactyla > Bovidae > Capra > Capra hircus. Next base: position 14,989,457 of record NC_030812.1, read on the forward strand.
CAGGAGACACAGGTTCATCCCTGGTCTGGAAAGAATCCCACGTGCTGCAGAGCAACTGAAGCCGGGGCGCCCCAACTACTGAGCCAGTGCTCTGGAGCCTGGGAGCTGCAATTACTGAGGCCATGTGCCACAGTACTGAGGCCGCCACCCTCTGCCTGTAGGCTGCAACAGGAGGAGCCACCACAATGAGAAGTCTGCGTATGCAACTAGAGAACGGTGCCCACTCACTACAACTAGAGAAAAGACTCCTCCTAGCAATGAAGACCAGCACAGACCCAAATGGTAAATAGATAATAAAATGGAAATCCTGGGCGTATGGGTGAGGCGGTCCACTTAGAACCTGATGGTCTCCTAGGACAGCCAGCCAACAGCAGCAGCATAGACTGCACTCCACCGCCTCTCAGTGTTACTTTTGCTTCCTTGGAGGCAGGAAGTCTCGGCTCATTTAAGTTCTTAAATATGGTCCCAGACCGCCTGTAGCAGAATGGGAATGGTACTGCAGATCCCTAAGTCCTATTTCAGATCAATCCCCAAATCTCAGTAGATGAGGCCTGGAATCCCTCTTTTCTAAAAAGTACCCGTTAAGATTTAGATGTACTGAGATTCGGGCTCTATTTCTTTATGGAGTCTATTTACAGAGTCACTCAAGACAGGCCCCTATTCTACCAAGTTTAGGTAAAGGCAGTGTTCAGCAAAAGCCTTTCACTTCTTTTTTAGCGTACTCATCTTTATTTAGGAAATATAGGCATTCATGCCAATAAAGATCGGCTTCCCTGGTGGCTCAGACAGTAAAGAATCTGCTTGCAATGTGGGAGACTCAGGACTATGTGGGAGGCACGAACACTTTGACTCATGTCAGTAAAGAACCAAGTTATAGTTATACACAGGGGGCTTGCCAAACTCCTTCCCCTACCAGGAATCTTAGCGGTAGAACTGGAATTCCAACGATCTTTGTCTCCGCACTCCTCTCGCTTCCCACCCTCAGGGCAATCTTTAGACTTCCAGGCTCCCATTAGGCTGCCTTTCTCTTGTACAGTCCCTAACAGCCATGATTAAAATTCACTTTACTGATGCCATATCTTCACTATTGTCAATTTTTCTTGCGGGAGTTGCATTTTTTTTCCAACCCCTGGTTATTTTCTGTCATTTCTTCTGTCTCACAGTAGTCACCCCAGTGTGACCATTCCCTCCCTCCCGGGAATCTGAGCACAAGTATGTACAACTCTTTTGACAAACAGCAGGCCTCTTCCTGCTCCTTATTCCCTCTAAGCCAGGGAGTAGTTTTTGTTTTTGTTTTTGTTTTTTTAAGAGAGGAGAGAAAAGGAAATGCTAACCATTATCTCAGTCTCTAGGTTTCAATTTCTTTCCTTAGTTGCCAGGTATCAGCTAGGACTTTCCTGGACAACAGGCTCTTTTCGAATTATTCTCTTGTTTTGTGTAAAGCCTGGGTAAAGTTGGGGCTTCCCAGGTGGTGCAGCAGGGAAAAATTCACCTGCCAATCCAGGAGGCGCAAGAGGCCAAATTCGATCCCTGGGTTGGGACGATCCTCTGGAGAAGGAAATGGCAACCCACTCCAGTGTTCTTGCCTGGAAAATTCCATGGGCAGAGGAGCCTGGCAGTCTGCAAACCATGGGGTCTCAAAGAGTCAGAACTGAGCACAGCACACATGTAGAAAAATTTAGTAGCCTGTTGTGGTCATACTAGATCTCTCCACTAGATGGCACTCTTAGGCTAATTTTGTTTTCTGTTTCCTAGGAGGCGGTGGATTGCGTTTCACCTTGCAACAAGAACAGAGCCATGATTTATGTTTTGTGATTTATTTGGCTGATTACAAGGACTAAGATATTTCACCTTGTTTTGGAAATTGAGATGTGCATTGTAGTATTGAATCTGAGATAATCTGAGATAATTACACAGTAATATATTGGAGAGGGAACATTAAAATGCAGGCCAACAGTAATAAGCTGGTGAATGCTTCCATTGGGCTCCCCAGCTCTTTGCTGCAGCAGACCAAAAAGCCAGAAACAGCAGAGTGACTCTTGCCATAAAGATGGAACTTGTTTCCTTTTCTTTATTTCTGGCCATTTTATGGGATTCTGAATTCCCACCACCCCTAAAACCAGGCAACTTGATAGTGTATGTATCTTCAACAAGAAATAGTAACTCTAAAATACAGGCTTGAGCACTCAAATGAGTCCTCCATGAACATGCCCTCCACGTTGACAGTGTAATTAATGGCAATTTATGGAAGCAAAATTCTTTTCATCTAGTTTATTAATTTGCTGAATAAATTTTAAAAATCATCTACTGGAATCAAGATAAATGAGCACTGAAGCTAAATGTATTCAGAGTTCTAATCTGTAAATTTTATGGAGGCCAGAAGTCAGCAGAAATGGAGAAAGTACAAGGGAAAAAGAAATTCCCTAAACTTTAGTTGTCTTGAATGAGTTTTTGCAGAGCTATGAAAAAATATGAGAAATGTTTTACTGTTATGGTTTAAACCTTTAAAATGTCAGATTTAAAACAAATGAGAGAATGTAGATAGTAAAACTAGAAAGAACCTTTCTAGTTTATCCAAGAGAAGGCTGTAATTTTTGCTGAGTGCAAAATTAGTATTGATGTTTCTTTTCTCCTGGAAACTTTGCCAGTAACTGCCAGTAATTGCACATTCCTTATCGTTTGGGTCTTAAAGGCTGGACTACTTACAAAAATGATTAATAGTGGAGACAGTTCTCCAATTTTCTTTTCAGTTTTAGAGATAACATTAAAAATAAAAAGTATAAATATTAATGAGCACCACATTTACATGTAAGCGGTAGTGTAAATAAAACTTTTAGAGAAACACGAACCATTACAAACATTTGATATCTTCCTCCATATTCATTTTAAAAGTGTCTTCTAACGTGCCTCCGTGTTTTACATTTCAATCCTAAATTAAATGCTAAATTTAATAAGGCTGATTGAATATTTATTTTTAATCTAGAAACTTTTAGGGCTTTATACTTATGTCTGGATCGATCGCATTAAACTTCAAGGTAGCATGTGTGTGTAGTCCTTATTTTATTAATTTTCCATGGCCATCTGCTTAGATGTAGAGAAAGGAGGGTAGGGAGTGGAAAAGAAGGATGGAAGGAAATAACAGTATAAAAGAGAAGTATGAAAGGGAAAAAGGAGAAAGGGGGCGAGGGAGAAGAAAGGACATGTTGATCTCTGTTATTCTCATATCCTCCTTCTCTCTCCTCTCTTGGTATGTGAGTGTAGAAAGAGACCTTTGGTTCGAATTGGACATGTCAATCAACTGTCAGCTTACTTATCTAACACAGTAGCAAGCTCTTCAACATGAGGTCTATTTATGTAACATGATTCACGAGAGTGTTGCATAGGTGAATCTTAAGCATAATTAAACCATAAACACATAACTGCTGTTGATTCGTTGTTCAGTCGCTAAGTTGTGTCTGACTCTTTGAGACCCCATGGAATGCAGCACACCAGGCCCCTCTGTCCTCCACAGAGGACCCTGCCTGTGTCCTCCAGTATCTCCCAGAATTTGCTCAAAGTCATTTCCCTTGAGTCGGTGATGCTATCTGACCATTTCATCCTCTGCCACCTTCTTCTCCCATTGCCCTCAATCTTTCCCAGCATTTTTCCCAGTGAGTTGCCTCTTCACATCATGTGGGCAAACTTCAGCTTCAGCATCAGTCTTCCCCAGCATTTTTCCCAGTGAGTCGGCTCTTCACATCATGTGGGCAAACTTCAGCTTCAGCATCAGTCTTCCAATGAATATTCAGGGTTGATTTCCTTTAGGATTGACTGGTTTGATCTCCTTGCATAAAATATACTTTGGATTATATAGGGAATTCTCTTGGAGAAGAGATTGATTGAAAGGCTAACCATGCTTCTCTGTACCCCTAGTATCACTGTGGAAGAAACTGCTGTCTAGGAGCACTGTAGTAGATAGTCCTGAATTCTTGAATAGTAGCCAAATTACACTGTTGGACAGCTTCTAAATATTTTTCTCTTCAGCTCAATTTTTCAAAAGAAAGTTTTCACATTAAGAAGAGGATGAACCAACAGAAATTCTGAACCCTTTCAGAGTTGTTTCCTTTTAAACATAACAAATATCCTAAAAACAATTCATACATAATATATCTCATTAACAAACATAATTTGAAGATTATTGTTGTTCAGTTGCTCAATTGTGTCCAGCTCTCTGTGACCCCATGGACTGCAGCACGCCAGGCTTCTCTGTTCTACACTATCTCCTGGAGTTTGCTCAAACTCATGTCCATTGAGTAGGTGATGCCATCCAACCATCTCATCCTCTGTCGTCCCCTTCTCCTCCTGCCCTCAGTCTTTCCCAGCATCAGGGTCTTTTCCAGTAAGTTGGCTCTTCACATTAGGTGGCCAAAGTATTGGAAGACAGCTACTGTAAAGGGTAGCCAGCTCCAGGTTTCTCATCATCATAGCTCTCAAGTCCAAACTTGCTCCCCTGTGGTATCACAGGTTGGCCCCTTTCAACAAGCTCCTGGGCGAAAGCAAGTCTTTCGTGAACATTATTTGTACTTCCTCGGAGCTGTATATATATTACTTAAGTATTAGTAGACTGCCTAAAGTAAAAATTCCTTAGAGAATGAAATGGAGGTTATTGCTAGACCCCAAAACATCACCAATAGAGAGATGGGTTGTTATAGTAGCTTAGAGTCAGATAAATCTGTTCTCAAATCTCAACTTTGAAAATCACTGAATGTTCGATACAGTGCTAAGTCACTCTGAAGTTTCCTGTGAGTACTTCCTGGGGCTGTCTTGAGGATTAAACAAAACCTAACTAGTGGACTCTAACCTTCTTCATTCATTCTGTTCTCTTATAAAATATCCCAGGAACAGAAATAGAAAAAAAGAAAAAAAAAAAAAAACACCACGACAACTAAGAGGACATGATGATGGGAAACAGAATTAAAAGGAAAAGTCAATTTTCTCGGGAGAGAAGAAAGAAAGGAAGAGTATCAAATTAAATCCCCCTCTAGGGGATCTTCCCAACCCAGGATTAAACCCAGGTCTCCCACATTGCAAGGGGTAAAGGATTCCTTACTGTCTGAGCCATTAGCTGAGAATACTAGAGTAGGTAGCCTGTCCGTTCTCCAGGGGAACTTCCTGACCCAGGAATCGAACCAGGGTCTCCTGCATTGCAAGCGGATTCTTTACCAGCTGAGCTACCAGGGTAACCTTATCAAATTGAGAAAGAGGTGATAAATTGAAGACCGAACTCCACTTTCAGATTTAAGATTTTTTTTTTAAATTTGTTGAGGCAAGCAGTAACTAAAACCATTGGTTATATGAAGGGGACAAGAGAAAGGTCATTGTTCTCATTACTCACTATTTAAATTTGATGTATATTGCCCCTCCCTTTCTAAATGTGCCCAAGTCACTCACCAGGGTCTGACTCTTCATGACGCCATGAAATGTAGCCCACCAGGCCACTCTGTCTATGGAGTTTTCCAGGCAAGAATACTGGAGTGGGTTGCCATTTCCTACTCTAGGTCCCTTTTAAAATAATGGGCCTAAAAAGAGTAATGATACGTGAGACACTTTTTTGTTAGACTGGCATTACTATGGATGTGGAAACATTTTATAATATCTAGTTAATCTTAAATGTCACAATTTATAATTGACCCTGACGCTAAAAAAAAAGTTATTTTCTAGAAAGAGAAGATTAAAATCTCATGATATTATAAAAATAAACATATTGAAATTTCGACTTGCATCTAGAAAAAATTACATAAATCAAAAATTAATTCTACCTTAACAATAATAGTTAATCCTACTCCCCAATACAGTTTGGGCTTACTAGGAAGGTAACCCTTGTTGATTCATTAACTCATTTATCTAAAATTTTTCTTAAATTTCTACTTTAGATTAGGTTCTGTGATAAGTGCTGGGAATCCAGTGATAAGTAAGATTTTTATAACTTTCTACAAGGAGGTAACATTCAGTGCCAAGTACACTCTGTTTAGAATCAGATATGAATGGATTTTTACATGTAATTTACTCACATAGGCATACTTTCTACTGCTTTTCCAATTTTTCTTTTTGCATTTTGTATCATTCATATGAAGACTACCCATAAAATTCCTTTAGTTACTAAAATTCATTAAAAATGAAAAAGCCTCAACTCACAGAAATGAAAATAGTTTGAGGTAGTTTATACAAAGGCCTTTTTTTTTTTTTTCCAGAACTAGAAAGTGAAATTGCCAAGTAATATGATCTTCAAGGGAAAATTGTCGCAGCAGTGTACAAATTTCTTATGGATCACAGTACAAAATAATTCCTATTAAAGTTATCAGGAAATTTTAGACTGTCAAAAAGCCTTCTTGGAAACCCATGCTTTTAAGTGTTAGAATATCACACTGTGATGACTTACAATGAATAAACCCTGAGGTCTTTTAGTTGAATTTTACTCTGATGCTTGGAACTAATGACTCACTCCAGTGGGTATAGTTAGAAATTTAAGGCCTTTAAATAAAAATGAAGTATGATTCTATATCTCACCTCGAAACTCACAGTCACCGTGTCTCACGCTCACTCCCAAGCCAGAGCAGTGATTTAGATGTGACAGGTTCCTGAGAGATTTGAAGTTTTCAGCTGACTAGTTTTAAGTGGCAAATTTAGTTTTACTGTTTGCTTGAATTCTGAAAGAATTTCATGTTGAATAGCTCATGGGGAACTTAATTGGAAATATACTAGAAATCATAGCTTTGTTCTTAGTGGAATATTAGATACCTATTTATTCTTGAATTTCAACAAAAACCAGCGTTTCAGAAAATATCCAAGACATAAAATTGGGATTGGTATAAAAATAGGAGCTTAAATTCACATGAAAATGGTCTACAGTATATACTTGTTTCTAGAAAAGTTGCTGTTCATAAATCCCTGTTTCCTTCTGAAGAGGCCCTGTAAAGTGACCTCTTATTGCATGTCCTTAAAGTATATCACCAGGTCTATTGGATAGACTTACTCATCTTGACAGTATTATTGAAGTCTCACCGTATATTGGGTTTCCCTGGTGGCTCAGACGGTAAAGAATCTGCCAGCAATGTGAGAGACCTCGGTTTGATCCCTGGGTTGGGAAGATCCCCTGGAGGAGGGCATGGCAACCCACTCCAGTATTCTTGCCCGGAGAATCCCATGGACAGAGGAGTCTGGCGGGCTACAGTCCATGGGGTTGCAAAGAGTTGGACATGACTGCGTGACTAAGCACAGAACTATATGTTCCCAAAATATTTGTAATATGATCCTTATCTTCAATTTAGTCACAGTCTAATTGATGAGGGGAATGGATCTACCCATTGAAACCAACATGAAGCAAAGACTTCCCTCTCTATGTGGATCTTATGTGAGCTTCAAAAATGCCATCTTTCTTAGCTCTGAAAAGGCAAGGTTTATATACCCATGTGTGATTTGACTCATAAGACATTTTCAGCCACAACTATAAAGTATATTCTTTAGCTTTGTTGTGACAAACGTTGAGAAGTGGCCGATGTTTATTTTTCTTATATTCCTTGGTCCAGTTCACTTGCCTTTCTTTTGATGTTCTGTGTTATGGACTTGAATTCTGCCTGGCAAGAAAAAAGAAAAAAATAAAAGAAAATAGGGCCACAGGATTTAGAACACTTATCTGGACCCAGTTTAGAAGGTCAGAACTCATTGTTAAGAATTATTTCAACTGATTCCACTTAAAAAGAAAATGTGGTGCTTTTGGGATTTAAAAAAATACTCTTCATTAATTTGGCTCCCTTATCGTTGGTATTGATATGTACACTATATACAAGTAGTCATAAGAAATAAGTCAAAAATCAAGTAAGTGAGTAAATGTGCAACTGAGCACATGCATTAAGAAGTCTGAAATTTGTTCAGATGTGCACTCGTGTTCAGTCAGGTCGGCCTCTTTGTGACCCCATGGACCGTAGTCCGCCAGCTCCTCTTGTTCATAGTTTTCTAGGCAGGAATACTGGAGCGGGTTGCCGTTTCCTCCTCCAGGGGATCTTCCCACCCCGGGGACTGAACGCACGTCTCCTGCATTTTCTGCATTGGCAGGTGGATTCTTTACCACTAGTATCACCAATGTGTCAATATTTGGTGCAGCCATTTTTATAAAACATAGCAAAAATACTGTTATCATATGGGAAGTTGAATTTTACTTCCTAACTTTTTGCTTTAATGAACACATACAGAAACACTGGAGGATATTTCAAATATAGAAGAGAAAACAGAGGGTATTTGTCAATAATGTATCTTTTCTTCCAGAAAGTGCTTGCCTTTGATACACTGTAGTTGTACCACTAGATGGAGCTCCATATTAGAAAGTCACCCATCTCTTCAAAGGAACTACTTGAAGGAAAAAAATAATATATTGTTTATTTATTATATATTCCTTTAGAAATATGAAAACATATTAAACTTTAAAATGTAAGCTAAATGTTTAATAAAATTTTCCTAAAGTTGACTAACCTATCTGGGATTGAGATTACACATAAGCATTTGAACACTAACACATTTCAGAAAATTTCCTATTATCCTTTAATGAAAAATGTAACTCAACCCTCAGAAAAATCATCTCGAAATTTTGGGTCCTACAGAACATCTCTTACCAATTCATAGATAATAATACTGTCATGCGTATCCAGATTGTATATGTTCCATTCTTATAAAAATATCCTGTAAAAAATTACAGATTATAATAACAGACTGTAAGGAGATGGGTGAGGACGTTTCAGGAAGACTGCAGTTAAAAGCATAAGCAGATAATCAGCACAATTATGAGCAATAGGGCACTATGTTCTCAAGAACTGAGAAGTCTGGTAGAGAGATACACATTGATCTTTGTTCTAGTACTTTGCATATGTTACTGCAATTATCCTGTGACCAAGAGATATCATCAAAATATAACCTAATAGAAGGGAGTAATGAGGTAAGGTGGGCTTTGAGGTCAAGATGTTGGTGCTGAGCAAGACTGCCCTAATTCAGAAAATGCCTATGATCATAGACTTATCCTCACCTGCTCAGTCAAGGAGTGAATCCAAGCCTATAATGAGTTTTCAGCCCATTAGAAAATAGGCCTCATCAGCTCACCATCTGTTTATCTCTTCACCCAGCCCAGCCATGGTATCACTGAGGGCCTATTGTATGGAGGGCACCATGCTATTAATAGTTAATGAAGATGACAAACACTATTCACTATAAATTCTACACTGGAAATATGATTCTGATGAAATAGAGAAGGGGTTGATAAAAGGTGCCCAGATTGGTAGTAAAATGGTTTGTCAAGAAGGGGATATTTGAACAGGCTTTGGAAGCATATTTAGAGATATTAGTGATAAAGGTGTTACTGAAAAAGAAGAAAATAAATTGTATTGCATCGAATTGCATATAGGTAAAGAGATAAGTGAGATTTAATAAAGTAAGGTATGAAAGTTAAAATGTGTGACTTACTTATCATGTCATCTTTATGAGATCCTAGCCTGGATATAACTATGTAGAAGACTCGCTGGTGAGAATTCTAGGGTGGGAGAACTCCGGGTTGCCTCTCTTTAACCTAGAACTTGTTCTTCACAAGGGTTTGAGGCTATAGCCTCTAAATCTGAGGTGCTTTTCTCAGAAAACCATAGATGTCTGAGTCTTTTATTCTTACAAATTCATGATATATCTAGTGATAAGATAGGAAGATATAAAATAAAAAAATTAAATTAAAAAAAATTCTTTGGGACCACCATTTCATGTCCACATAAGCCCATCATATAGCTTTTCTCCATTTGGGAAGAATTTTGAGGAGCATCGGAAGATAGTCACCAGGAAAGCAGTCATTGGGTTTGGTTTGGGCCCTAGGAGAAGATTCTTGAGAGTTCCTTGGAAAGCAGAGCGATCACACCAGTCAATCCTAAAGGAAATCAATCCTGACTATTCATTGGAGGCTGAAGCTCTAATACTTTGGCCACCTAAGGGAAAGAGCCAACTCACTGGAAAAACCCTGATGCTGGGAAAGATTGAAGGCAGGAGGAGAAGGGGGCGGCAGAGGATGAGATGGTTGAAAGGCATCACCAATTCAACGGACATGAGTTTGAGCAAACTGCAGGAGATGGTGAAGGACAGGGAAGCCTGGCACGCTGTAGTCCATGGGCTCTCAAGGAGCCGGATACAACTGAGTGACTGAACAACAACGACGACCACTAGGAACCCAGAGCAGAGAGTAACAGGGGCAAGGACAGCTCTGTTAATCCTTTTAGTATAGACCATTGTGATGATTCAAATAATAATAATTAAAAATACTCAGAAATATCTTTGGTTTTTGTCTACTACAGTGGGAAAAGTACGTGTGTTAGAGGATCTGGTGGCGGTTATGAGCTGAGCCGGGAGCCCCTCAAGTGTCCTGGAAAGGTATTGTGGGCTTTTAGTGCATTTTGAGGAGGCTTTGGACAGAGAACTGGGGCTTCTCAATTCCTGGGTGATGAGGGAAAGGCTAGGTAAGGCGGAGATTTGGGAGAGGGACGGCG